>NC_139679.1:24113409-29095909 GCF_964106915.1 Podarcis gaigeae | reverse complement strand
TCTGAATTCATTTTATTCATTCACTGATTTTAGAACGTATTTCAATTAATTGATTGTGATTTTATGTAAACTGTGCTATTTTTACTGTTGTTAGCCGCTCTGAGCCCAGCTTTGGCTTGGGAGTGGCGGGATATAAATAAAATTTTGTTTATTTATTTATTTATTTTCGATCATCTATCTGTCTATATTTATCATCTATGTATGCCCTAAAGACTGACCCTCTGCATCTTAGAAACTAGTTCTAGAGAATGCTCTGATGGTGTTTCCTGCTTGGCAGGGGGTTGGACTCGATGGCCCTTGTGGTCTCTTCCAACTCTATGATTCTATGATTCTAGGTCATTTGGGCTTATTCCCAAATTAGCATGGACAGGACTCAATTTTTGCCTCCTTGCATTCCCTCCCAGCATATCAGTTAAGAGATGAATGGGCTCTCTTTCTGCTCATCTATAATAATCCTTTGGTCTGTCGATAATAATTAGTTCCATAGAACTATTATACAGACTTAATTATGGCTTGGATCCATAGAACTGGCTGGGCAATGTTGACATGCTTTTTCCAGCTCTAGGTGTTTTCACAGAACATTGGCTTCTTCAGATTCCCTTGAGGCAAAGCATAATTTTGGGCAAGAAAAGAGGCAAAAAGCGTAGGTCCCCTAGACCTTTGTACATGCTCAGATTTGGTTGAGGCCAAGTACATAGGATAGGAGCAAGATTACGCTTGCTGCTCCTGTCTTCAACCTCTATAGGTTGACCAGCTCTGGGTGTGCAGAGCTGATTCAAGGTTTTTTTTCCTCCAGCCAGAACTCAGCTCTGACACCTCTCAGGTGGGCACCATTGCCATTAAAAGAGAACACGGTGTTCATGGTTCGTTCTGGCAGCCCTTTCAAGAACAATAACACTCAGCTGGTTGGCATGTGGATGTTGACGGTGGTGACAACATTGGGTGTGATCCCCCTTCTACACACATCCCAAAGATGTGAAGATTATACAGCAATAGCCAATACATCATGGCATGAAAAGGCTTTGGAAGGAAACGATGGACATGCTAATAAATAAGAAAGGTAAAGGGACCCCTGACCATTAGGTCCAGTCTTGACTGACTCTGGGGTTGTGGTGCTCATCTCACTTAATTGGCTGAGGGAGCCGGCGTAAAGCTTCCGGGTCATGTGGCCTGCATGACGAACCAGAGCAGTGCACGGAAACGCCGTTTACCTTCCCGCCGGAGCGGTATCTATTTATCTACTTGCACTTTGATGTACTTTCAAACTGCTAGGCTGGCAGGAGCTGGGACAGAGCAAAGGGAGCTCACCCCATCGCAGGGATTCGAACCGCCGACCTTCTGATCGGCAAGTCCTAGGCTCTGTGGTTTAACCCACAGCGCCACCTGCGTCCCAAAATAAGAAAAGTGTGGGGCCAAAATATACTTTCTTTTGTCCTGAGTCCTGTCCCTAAATAATCGCTTATGGCTTTTATAGCCTTGGTAGCAACCTATAAAGTGAGCCTGCCTCCTTGCCCATTGGACAGTGGGGAGCGGCTGGGGAAGCACCTGCTCTGCTTGCAATGGGGCTGCAATTTGTTAGCACAACTCTCTCCTCTTACTCAGTTTTAAGGGTGTTAATCTGTGTCATGGGGATGAATGGATAGGCTAGTTTCTCATTCTTCCACATAATTTCCACATTAGTTTGGATACACACACACATATACACTCATATCTTGGGTTACAGACCACCGAAACCTGGAAGTACCAGGATGGGTTACTTCTGGGTTTCGGCGGTTGCACATGGACAGAAGTGCTAAATTGTGCTTTGCGCATGCGCAGAAGTGCCGACTCGCGCTTGCGCAGATGTGCCGCTACGGGTTGTGAACGTGCATCCCACAAGGATCACATTTGTAACCTGAGCGTCCACTGTATGTGTGTGTGTGTGTGTATCCTTTGAAAACTCATCAGCAGTTTAATGTGAATTTCCCTTCATATACACATTTTTGTATGCAATTTTTACCAGTATACTTTTTTTTTTGCAATTTCCCATAATATAATGTATTTTTGTATGTTGTTTTTCCTAATATAGTGATACTTTTGTTCTCAAACTTAATCCATTCCAGAAGTCCATTCCAAACCCAAAGCATTCTAAAACCAAGGGGTGCTTTCCCAGAGAAAGTAATGCAAAATGGATTAATCTGTTCCACACTTTTAAAAACAATCCCTAAAACAGCAGTTTAACATGAATTTTAATATCTAACGGGACCATTGATCCATAAAATGAAAGCAATAATCAATGTACTTTACTATAAAATAAATAAGACAGTATTGTAGATGGTAAAAATTAAAATTATTTTTTTTTCTTACTTGCACTGATGATAGTCCTTTTTTGGATGGGGGGCTTTTATCCATTTCTGTAGTCAATCAATCATTCAGTAGCTAAACTGGGTTCCACACATTCACAAAAACAAATGAACCGAAAAAGCCTGAAAAACGCAAAAAAAAGAAAAAAAAAAGAAAGGACCAAACTTATTGCAATCCGGAAGTCCATTCAAGGTGCCCCGTGAACAATAGCCAACAGGTGCATCGGACGTTTGGCTTCTGAAAAACGTTCAAAAACCGGAACACTTATTTCCAGGTTTACAGTCTTTGGGAACCAAAGCATTTGAATACCAAGGTACCACTGTTTATTAATTTATATGTACCCTTTGCATATTGCAAAATTCAAAGAAGTGCGAATTTTTGAAAGACGGCTGTGTTTCAGTTTGCATCATGTTTCGGGAAGTGCGAATTAGGTGAGTTCACCTTGAAATGCAAACTTTAAAAGCAAACTTAGCTGATTTTCTCTCTTATCCCTACTGAGCCACTGTCTCAAAGCCAGCAATCTTCTTCAATTGCTCACCTTTCCTATCCATTCTGTGCCAAGTGCCACACACTTTTTGCAGAAACTTAATGATAAAATATAGTAACACGCCCGGACCTGCCATCCCAGGCAGCAATAAGCTGCTGAAGAGTAGACATTTTGTTTGCAACCAAAACTCAGCAGACGTTATGGCTGAATGCATTTTTGGACACCGTCCTGCTCTCAAAGGGAGATTTCAGTCCCCAAAACCAATAACAGAAAAAAGCCTCCCCCATCTTATCAAGTCCTCCAGATATCTTACAGCTCTACCTTGTGGCAGCAAATTTTCAAACTTTACGCTGAAACAATGAGGGCCAGAAACTTGCTTTTTTGGCTCAATGAATAAATAAAGGTGAATTTGTTTCCAAATTCTTCTTGGCACCGAAGGCACAAACAGCTGAAGTCATTCTGTTATATGCCAGCTGTAAGCCTGAAGTTTAAAACTGTATTGTATAGGAGTCAGAGAAACAAGTGCTTATTGCTGAGATAAGAATGGGCAGCTTTGATGCATCATGCAAGAAATCCCCAGGACTGCATTTTTATTTGGAGGGGAGGCAGAGAATTCTCAGTGCTTCATCAAAGTACAATCTCCATAATTCTTTGAGGGAAACCCTGTGAATTAAACTGGCATACAACTAATGTAAACTTTTAGCGTATTGGCCCGAATATAAGGCACATCCGAATATAAGCTGCACCTTTAAAATTCAAGGGGGGGGGGGAGAGAGAGAAAAAGACAATACCTGAATATAAGCTGCTTTCTTAAAATTCTGCAGGCACTCACACCCGTTCCATTTCACTGTATGTATGTTTCAGCAGCGATATAATAAAAGCCAATTTTTGTAAGTTCGTGAATTTAAGTCGCACTTTGACTTTTCACAGTCTGAATTTGGAAAAATAGTGAGGCTTATATTCAGGCCAATACGATATTTTAGTAATGCCCTTGTTTGCTATACATGTAAAATATTTACACTGAATGTGATGGAAAGAAAGAGAAGGGAAGGGACTTTGGCTTCCTTGTATAAGTTGGGTTGCTCACAATGCCAGTTAAAAGATTTCAAGTGGTAGGTTTCGCAAAGTCCTAGAAAGCCTCTCCTGGTCTGTGCAGATGACATTGAGTTAGGATGTAGTGGTCCATCGACGACTGCAATGGTAAATACCATATAAGCAAAATGGAGAATTTTGGCAGCATATTCTTTTTGTGCCAAGGCAAAACAAGAGGATCAAAGTGCAGGAGGTTGCAGCAGAAAAGGCAGCCTGTTCATTTTTCATTACAAAATTGGTGCTTGGCATGTCCCACGGCCCCTTGAGTTCCACAGATTAATTTTGCTATATAAACAGCACTACTCTTGCTTTTTCAGCGCTTGCTCGTTTTATCAGAATCTTCTTAACATGTGCCTTATAAGACAGAGCAAATGGCAGGACTCTGCCCAACCTCTCTCTGTAATTAGTTATGAGGCTTCTGCTGCAATTTGCATTGGAAAATACGTCAAAAAGTAGGGTTTCTCTCTCTGTGATGTATAAAATGGCACCGTGATCAAAGCCCAAACAAATTTGGGCAGATCCCAATATAGGGAGGCAGTGAGTTGAAAGAAGCAGCCCGGGGATGATCTTGATAGCAGCAAAGCCCAAGTCCTTTTAAATATCAGAGAGGATGTCTTGCTGTGAATCTGTGAATACGATTGCTGCAGCCCTGGAAGCTATTAATTAATACGTGGTAAAATTTATTGTGATGGAATACGTGGGTCCATTGGCTGCAGCTAGCCAGTATGAAGCCAGTGTTTCAAATAACCTTCTATAGCATGTATCAAGCGTGGTATGAAAAGCTCAGCCAGGAGGTTATAGCGAAATCTGTTCAAAAGGCCTGGATCACTGAGCAATCGGGCGTTCACCCACCGTTTGCACAGGGGCAAAGAAGTCCGGCGAGTCGCTTCCAGCCTGCTGGGTCTGCCTGTTGCTGTCGCACAGCTTCGAAGAGGCTCCATGTCTCTCTCGCGACTCCGGGATTTGGCAGGGATGCAGGTTGGCTTGTCTTGCCTTTTTGTACAAGTGGACCAGTGGAGTGGAAAACTACCGAGTGAGCCACCGATCGGATCACAGCACAGCCGTCCTCATGCATGGATAAACTAACATGTCAATACACACGGCATGGGGCTGCCTCTCCTGGCCTTCCTTGCTGGCAGGAAAGCAGATTGCTGCTAATGAAGTCATGGGAGCTAACAGACAGGAGGTAATAGATCGGCTGCTCTCTCTCAGCACTGGCTAGGCCCTGTCTTCACAACAATGGTAGAGCGCCCATGCTTTGAGAAGGAAGTGGGTAAGCGGCGGGAAAGAATCAAAGGAATGCGGAGAAGCTGAACAGGAATTTTAGAAGCAATGTGCCCTGCAAACTAGGAAGGATGGGGAGATATAGACATCCTGTCAGGGACTGGGCAGAGGAGGAATGGTGGAGACCGCCGTGGCGATCACACAGGGACCCCGGACGTTTCATTGTCTATTGATCCCTGTGCCACCAGCTTAGTTCTCGCTGCCACCACCCAGGCCCTACCTGGTACAATACTGAGTCCAGTCAGGATTAAATTGGAACATAAACTTCTGTTTATTTATTGCAGTTTAACAAGCGTGTGGTTTCATAAACGGTATCGGTCCATTACATTTATGGGGTGCCTATCCAGACCTATAACTTCCGCTACCTGCTCTCACTCACTAAACCACCTCTCAGATATTTACTTGTCTTCCTAGCTCCTAACTGTTCCTGACTCAGCTTATTTTGCTACACTAACTCAACCTACCCACAGACTCTATCCCAATTTGCTCCCACTTCAACCAACCACCCAACTCCCAACGAATTCCTCCCTTTGCCCCTCCTAGAGCTGGTTTTATAGTCCCTCTGACTCCACCCCCTGAGTTCTGATTGGGTAACCTGTTTAACTATGTCACCTCCAGCACTTTCATATGTTAACGTCACAACCGCTTCCCCAGCCTGACCCTTTCAGAGAAGAAGAAGACAGTTCAGAATTACAACGGGGGTTTGAGGGAGATCACAGCTCAGAGGCAGATGAGGAGGAAAGCTGGGAAGTAATGGGAGAGGAGGAAGAAGAAGCACCGGAGGGGGACAGCTGATGGACACAGTGTCTTTAGAAAGCATTCCAGACCCCCCCTTCTCCCAGAACCTGGCGGGCAGTGAAAGTAGGAGAGCAGAGAGCTCAGAGGCAGAGGTCACATCTCAGCACCCGTAGTGATGGCGCATAATGGGAGAGAGGAAGGGGGTGGACACTCACTCAGAGCAACGCCATGACTCCAAGAGGCTGCATTTCTAAGCCTCTCTCTGTGAATATTGAATAAAAAGTGTTGGTAAGAACTAGTCTTATCCATTCCTGGCAACCTACCATGGGGGTTGGATCCTCAGAGGGAGGGCAGTCAGGTAAAATGTGCATAACTGTGATAATAGGGACAGAGATAAATTTTTTTTCTGACAAGAAGACAAGATAATTCAAGGAAGATTCAGCATTCAATCACTGAGGAACTTAAGCCAGATAAATATTGGCCAGTTTAGATAGAACCCTGCATCTTCTTTAATGGCCTGGGTTAGATCAGGGATAAACCAACATGGTACTCTTTAGATGGATTATAAACTCCTATCAGCCTCAGCCAGCCTGGCCAGTGGCCTGGAATGATGGGAAAGTGTACAGTGGTACCTTGGGTTAAGTACTAAATTCGTTTCGGAGGTCCGTTCTTAACCTGAAACTGTTCTTAACCTGAAGCACCACTTTAGCTAATGGGGCCTCCTGCTGCTGCCGCGCCACCGGAGCACAATTTCTGTTCTCATCCTGAAGCAAATTTCTTAACCCGAGGTACTATTTCTGGGTTAGCGGAGTCTGTAACCTGAAGTGTATGTAACCCGAGGTTGTTGGCTACCTCTGGGTTAGAGGAATTATGGGTGAGACTTCTGCCCCATAAGTGCAGCTTCATTGGAACTTTTCAGAATTCAAGATCCCCACCCCAAGGAGCAGGTGCGCGAACTCTAGGAGGTGGAGGTGCCGTCAAGACCCCTCAATATTCCTTAGCAGGAGGCTCAACCCGACCCCCATTATGGGGACAGAGGAGGTGAAACTGCTGAGCCAAGTGCAGCCCAGCATCAAAAGCAGGCTGCTCCTGTGTGTGAGAGAGGAGGAGCCACGGCCATTGAAGCTGCGCAGTGCTGGTGCAAGGCCTCCTTCCAATGATGCACCTTTCCCCGATGATGTGCGCGCATCACACTTTGTGCGCATGGCGTCACAAACACACTGCGCAACTGGGCCTTCCCAGTCTTTGGCCCAAGGCAGTGCCTCTGACAAAGAGCTAACAAAATGTGACACAAGGGGAAGCAGCAGAAGAAAGGAATGGAAGGCAGGGTTAAGCGGGGAAAGAATATATGCTCGTTTCAATTACACATTCTTAAAGGTAAAGGTAAAGGGACCCCTGACCATTAGGTCCAGTCGTGGCCGACTCTGGGGTTGTGGTGCTCATCTCGCTTTATTGGCCAAGGGAGCCGGCATACAGCTTCCGGGTCATGTGGCCAGCATGACTAAGCCGCTTCTGGCGAACCAGAGCAGCACACGGAAATGGATGCTTAGGCTTGGTTAAAGGCTTAGTCAACAACATAGGAGCAGCCCTGCTGGCTTGGCAAATGCCCATCTAGTCCAGCAGCCTTTCCTCACAGTGAATGACCAAATGCCTATGGGAAGCCTGCAAGCAGGCCCTGGGCGCAACAGCACTCATTCCCACCAGTGGCGGAGCAAGCCGATAGGGCGCCTGGGGTGGTGCGTGTGACCTGCACCCAGGGGTGGGGCCAGCCGCCCATGGGGTGGGGTGAGCTGGGGCAGGACACTCCACAGGGCCTCAGAGGAGTCTGCCTGCCTCCTCCCACTCAGCTGCCCTACAGCTGAGGGGGAGGCAGCAGGAGGACCGTTTGGGGCAGCGCGGAGCCTGCGGGTGCCCAAGCCACCGTGTCTCTCCCAGGAGAGACGTGTGGCTCAGGCGCGCTGCAGGCCCCGCAGTGATTGCCACCCAGCATTTGTCACCCCCCTCAGTGGTGACACCTGGGGTGACCCACCCCCACCGCACCCCCTTCTTCCGCCCCTGATTCTCACAGCAGCTGGTCTTCAGAGGCATACCACCTCAAGCAAATGAGAAATCTACAATGGTCTTTTGTTCCACCTGTTCTGTACGCACACTTGCTTTTGAGTGAGAGGCTCGCCTTAGGCTGGTGACACGCAATAGTTTTTAAGAGAACTGGAAATGGTTAGCGAGAGCTCTGCTAGCCAGAGCGTGCTATGTATAGACATTTCATGTATCCCAGGCTTTGCAAGGTTTTGAACAATGACAGAAACCTGCTTACCAGAGACAGACGTTGTATGCATGTGTCCAGCAACAAGCTGTCTTTCCAATCACCTTCAACTTTTTTGGGAGGGAACCCTTTTATCTGTCTTTTGCCATCTTATCTGTGAAATCTGTTGGTAGCTGCTGGCAAGTCCTTGCCTTACGTTCTCCATCTATAAGATGAGAATAATAGCGATGGACTGTGATGGTGATGGATTGCAGTGAACCTGATCTCTGAGACCTCAGTACAGGTCCCTTAAGCGTGTCCACCCTGAAGACCCATATTTGTGCCATGGCTACCAGTGGCTAACTGGGAACTGAGGGCATCTCTAGATTGGTGTTTCATAGTGGGTGTATTCTGCAGCACGTTCCTACCAGAATAATAGAGCCTTAGTGATGGATTTATTATGCTTTTTTATTTGCTCTGGGATGTTTTCGCTATTCTGCCACATTTTTGCTGTCTGGAGGGGTTGGAGTGCAACAAGAGGGGGACGAAAAGAAACCAGAACATTTGTGGTCTAAAAAGTTACAGGATTTCAGAGGGCTCTTCGGATGAAGGGCAATATACAAATGTAATAAATAACAAAATAGTAATTACAGGACATGTTACAGGAGAGTTAGAAGGCAAATGCTGAAGACGTATGTCTTTAGCCTGGCTTTAGACACCTGGGATGTTTGTAATCTATTTTAACTGTTTTTAATTCTGAATTTTAAACTGCTGCAAGCTGCCCTGGTACCTGCTGGTGAAGGGCAGGGAATAAATAACAGCAGCAGCAGCAGCAGCAACACCAACAATTTAATAGCAACAACAACAATAATATCCACTGTTTGGAAAAGAAGCAGCGCACGGCTTGCTGAATAATTTCTGCAGCTGCAAAGAGTACTGAAAGCATATTGTGTTTGACCACCCTGATAGCATCATGAGCACAAATAACCATGCATGCATGGTGAAAAGGATGCCTGGAGGCAACCTCTAGAAATGGTGCCGTGGTCTGTTTTTTGTATGATTAAGTGATGCTAGGCTCTTTGTGTTTTGCGTTAGCTTTTAGTAACATTATGAAATAGATGTTTGGAATAGTTTTAAATTATTCCATATTGGTGATCATTTCAGAGTGTATTTTGCAAGCTGTTTTGTGAAGGCCGTCTTTCCAAAAGCGGGTCATAAATCTGTTAAATAGAAATAAATAAATCCCGCCCCACATGGATACATCCCTAGTAAACATGTTGTACAGACAAGCCCTTAGGAAGCTAAGATCTGGCCCTGCATCACAGCAATTTACCTTCCGCTAACATGACCGCAAGAAGCTTACTGCATTTTCCCAGGCAGTGTTGCGCACCATGCCCGGCTCTCTGTTATCTGCAACTGATGCATCGCTTTAAACAAGCCAACTGCTCCAGCCATGTTTCTTAGCCTCTCAATGGAATGGATATACAATCGTTGTGAAATATACACAAGGACCGAGCCGTAAATAGCCCAGGGAACAGAACGAGCAAGGCTGGCAGGAATAAGGTTGGACACAAGTTTCCGTAAGCACAATTAAGGGGCTGTACAAATGATCGGACCCTGTGATTAACGCAGCTTCCCAATTCGCATGAATATTAAACGCCAACAGGCCCAGGCTCCCCACACAATGAATTCTGTATGAATCTTAAGATAAATCATTTGGATAAGTTAGCAGCAGCTGTACTCCCTTGCTGCCAGCTGCCTCAAAAAATCATTTCAAGTCAGGCGAGAGAAGAGAGAGAGAGGGAGGGGGGGAGGGAGATATGGAGGACGAGAACGAGAGAGAGACCATATGAAACCCGGTAATTAGGATTCCATGCTCGGAGGACTAGGGATCAAGGCTGATAAATGCAAGGTGCCTGGAGCTGTTTGGGAAATCAAAAATAAAGGGAGGCGTTAGGAAAATCAGTGGCACATACTTCTGTGCTTGATTGCCTAATGCTTATTGTATTTTATTTGAAAGAGAATGATGCAGTTCAAGCCTGGCGTCAGCACCTGGCATGGTGGGACAAACACTGCACCCTGGAGGGCTCACCGCTGCTGGCGATGGCATCCTTTTACTTTTTAAAATCTGACTTTCTCCACTTACAGCCCAGCACTCCTAAGAGAACTGCAGGGCAAGATGGCTGCAGCTGCCACTACCAGCCTAGGGCCCAGTGGCATTCTGGGAAAATAAAGATGGCTGCTGCTCCAGCTGCTTCTGTCAGCCTGTTTCTCTCTCAGCACCAGCTACCTTCTTCTTCCCATACCCAGAACTTCCTGCTTCAACATCCCGCTGCACGACCCCCTCTCCACAGGAAGCTCATGGGTGGTGGTGGTGGGGAACCAGGGCAGCCTTGGGAGGACCCCAGAAGGCTCCATGCCCAGGGTCCCCTCAGAACTGGTGCATGCCCTCCAACATTTCTCCGATGAAAATAGGGATGTCCTATTCCATAATAATCATAATTTTATTATTTATACCCTAACCGTCTGACTGGGTTGCTCCAGTCACTCTGGGTGGCTTCCAACTCATATAAAAACAAAATAAAACATTAAACTTTTCTTTTTAAAACTTCCTATACAGTGGTACCTCAGGTTACATACGCTTCAGGTTACATACGCTTCACGTTACAGACTCCGCTAACCCAGATATAGTACCTCGGGTTAAGAACTTTGCTTCAGGATGAGAACAGAAATCGTGCGGCGACAGCGCAGCAGCAGCGGGAGGCCCCATTAGCTAAAGTGGTGCTTCAGGTTAAGAACAGTTTCAGGTTAAGAACGGACCTCCAGAACGAATTAAGTACTTAACCCGAGGTACCACTGTACAGGGTTGCCTTCAGATGTCTTCTGAAGGTTGTATAGTTACTTATCTCCTTGGCTTGGGGGGGGGGGTTTGCATAACTCCATACTTTCCAACATTTCTCTGATGGAAATAGGGACGTCCTAGGGGAAAGCAGGATCAAATCAGAAACCGGGATGGCTTCTGAAAATCTGGGACTGTCCCTGGAAAATAGGGACCCTTGGAGGGTCTGCTAGCGTTGGCTCTGGTGTTCTGGCCTTCTACTGCTAGTGGCTATAATCAGGCTAGGCCAACAGAGACTAGGTTTAAATGAACATGATGGTTAAAGGAAGTTGCTCATATTCTACCCCACTGTACAAACAGACAATTTTCCTCCAGCAACTGACCTAGGCAAAAGCTTTAGTCTGCACATTAAGAGAATGGGACAGAGCTAGGGAAGCATAATGCTTTACTAAAAATAATAATGAAACTATTATGCTCCGCTAGCTCAGTCTCTTATTTGCTTAGTGTGCAAAAAAGTAACCTTGTTATTTCCCTAGGTCAGAAGCTAGCGGACATTGGTCTGTTTGCCAAGTGGTGACCAACATGAGCAGTTTCTGGTGCTCAGAACATTATGGTTGGATCTACATTGGCCTGTTTAATGACATTTCCCCGTATTAGAATGATATTGGATATGTTGTTCTAAAACATCACAGGGCATACTTGTTTATTAAAAAGTTTTTTAATGTGTGTTTGTTTTTTTGGTAAATGTACGTAATAGATGTAAGTAATACTCGGGTGGCGCTGTGGGTTAAACCACAGAGCCTAGGACTTGCCAATCAGAAGGTCGGCGGTTCGAATCCCCGCGATAGGGTGAGCTCCCATTGCTCGGTTCCTGCTCCTGCCAACCTAGCAGTTCGAAAGCACGTCAAAGTGCAAGTAGATAAATAGGTACCGCTCCGGCGGGAAGGTAAATGGCGTTTCCGTGCACTGCTCTGGTTCGCCAGAAGCGGCTTAGTCATGCTGGCCACATGACCCGGAAGCTGTACGCCGGCTCCCTCGCCAATAAAGTGAGATGAGCGCCGCAACCCCAGAGTTGTCCGCGACTGGACCTAATGGTCAGGGGTCCCTTTACCTTTACCCAAGTAATACCCGGCAACACCATTTCCAAAATGCTGTTTCTTTTCCTGCTGGTTGCTGATTGTTCCACTCTGCCTTCTGGCACTTTAATTCTCCCTCCCCCATGTCCTTTTTTACCTGCCCATTGGAGGAGGGGTAGAGTTTGAATGCAGTAAAAAAAAGGTAAAACGCGACATAGGTACACATGAGCAGTGTTTCACCGACATAGCAGCATAAAACGATAAAAAATGAAGCGATAAAAAAGACAAGGTAATAACGCATCTTAAAAAGCAGAGACATCACCTTGCCAACAAAGGTCCATATAGTTAAAGCTGTGGTTTTCCCAGTAGTGATGTATGGAAGTGAGAGCTGGACCATAAAGAAGGCTGATCGCCGAAGAATTGATGCTTTTGAATTATGGTGCTGGAGGAGACTCTTGAGAGTCCCCTGGACTGCAAGAAGATCAAATCTGTCCATTCTGAAGGAAATCAGCCCTGAGTGCTCACTGGAAGGACAGATCCTGAAGCTGAGACTCCAATACTTTGGCCACCTCATGAGAAGAGAAGACTCCCTGGAAAAGACCCTGATGTTGGGAAAGATGGAGGGCACAAGGAGAAGGGAACAACAGAGGACGAGATGGTTGGATAGTGTTCTCGAAGCTACCAACATGAGTCTGACCAAACTGCGGGAGGCAGTGGAAGACAGGAGTGCCTGGCGTGCTCTGGTCCATGGGGTCACAAAGAGTCGGACACGACTAAATAACAGCAATAACACATTATTGTGAACATAAAAAGTAGGGTGTCCTGTGTCCATCTACATTATCAAAACCATCCCTTAACCATAAGTGTAGATCCACCCTCTCTTGTTGTAATCCTGAAAGCATCCCTGCGTGGTGTGCCCATATTATGACCCTCCCCAGTTGCAGATGGGGAGCTAAATCTAAGAGAATGGCTTACCTAAGGCCAAGACGTGTGCTCCTGGCTAAAGGGAGGTTTCAGCCAAGTTCTTCCAGTTTTGTAACTCCATCTCCCAGCCGACGAATGAGCTGTGCACAGAAAAGTTCCCTTTTCAAATATCTCTTTAAGCATAAGCTCATTAGGTGTCTTTAGGCAAGGCACTATCTCTCAGCTCAGCCCTCTACCTCTCCTGGCACCTGCAATACAGGGATAATAAAACAGACCGCATTTGCGTCGTTGTGGAAAATATTAAAATGCACACCTTGCTTTCAGCAGTGAAAAACAGGCTGAGCATAGGTGGCGATAGAGCATAAGCGCACTGGCAGACACCCAAAGCCCACTGAACCCACATCAGATCTTCTGGAAGACAGGCTGCACTCTAAGACATCTTCTGATCCTGAATTCAGCTTTCTGTGCCTGTGTCTTTTCCAGTCCTTCAAAAATGGCAGCCTGCCCTTTGGTTTCTTACTCACCTTACAGGTGCCTTGATTATATCATCTCTCTCTCTCTCTCTCTCTCTCTCTCTCTCTCTGTGTGTGTGTGTGTGTGAGAGAGAGAGGTATACACACTTCTCTGATCATTCTTCCTATCCATAACACTCTGAAATGGGCCTCTATTAAGAAGGAGATCGTCCTACTTTTTAGTCGCCATGGCAGCATATTGTCAATAGTTCACCTTAAAAAAGAAAAGGAGGATGCACCCAGTACTCAGAAATGGACTATCAGGTTTGCCCATTAAGCCTTTTGTGTCCAACCCACGCCCACTGCAAGCTTGCAGCAAGCCCATGGAGCTAATATGCATGAAGCATTTAAGGAAATGGTTTCTTGTGAGCAGGCTCACCAGGAGCAGCACACCTCCCCATTTCCCCCAAGGTGTGTGTGTGTTCAGAGGTGCCAACTTGTGCCCAAGATTGAGGGGGCCTGGCACATGTCGTGTGTGTGTGTGTGTGTGAGAGAGAGAGAGAGAGAGAGAGGGAAATCATGTGTGTGGCAAATGATGTGTTTGTGTGACGTTGTGTTCCTGACATGTTTGACATTGTGCAGCCCAGCATGGCGTGGCTTCAATGGCGGGTGGTTTCTCCTCTCTCATGCTTAGGAAGGACCAGGCCCTGAAGCTGTGCCCTGCTTGGCTCTGTGCTCAGCCTCCTCCGCCCCTCAACATTGAGTGGGCCTGGCCCCCTCCCAGCAGACACTGAGGAGACTGAAGACCCTTTGGCCCCATAGAGTTGGCACCCCTTGTGGCGTTTGCCCTCCTATGTGTGTGACATCATACTGGGTTCATAGGGAAAGGGTTAACTAATTGTAAAATGGGACCCAGGGGGCAGAGTTAACTGTGTATAAGGTTTAAGCACAGAGGGTTTTTTGGCAGTGAGTTAGAGTTGTTGAGAAGACAGTCTGGGGGTAGAAGAGACAGAGAAGATAAGTCTGTGGGTTGGGCTAGTCAGGTGTGAGAGAGTGAGAGAATTTGTTAAGAGGAGTCAGTCAAACAGTTCAGATAATCAGTAGGAAGGTATAGGCCGGTAAAGAAACTAAAGTTAAGATACTGACAGGAATATTATCTGAGACACCATAAACTTGTTAATGTTTGTAAAATAAACTTGTTTTTTTGGTTCACTTTTAACAACTGACTGGACTCAGTGTTTTACCAGAGAGTAACGGATTGATGGCAGTGGGGAAGTGAGCACAGTGGTGGCACAGGGATCAATAGACCGTTAATCGTCCGGGGACCCTGTGTGATTGCCACACTGTTGTTGTTGTTGTTGTTGCTGCTGCTGCTGCTGCTGCTGTTGGAAGTGGCAACACCAGCAGCAACCCTATTGGCAGCATTTTGTCCACTCTATTGTTCACCATTTTCTATAGCCCACAATGCCCTGGACTTTAATTTGTTCTGGGGCAGTGCTTGTGTGTTGAGGGTCAGGGCATGGCAGATCACTGATAATATTCAGGGAAAATATTTTGCAAGGTGGCCTTCTTTTTCTATCAGGAAAAGGCTGCCTCATTGCAGGGCAGATTCGAGAGTAAACCATACGTGGAACGAGTCTGCCCCTGTGGCTTGATGGAGGTAGGAACTGTCTCTCATGTCTTGTTACGCTTCTGTTTCTATGGGGATATATGCTCGATATTTATCACCCCTGTTATACAAAAATCTCCAAATGGGTCTGAACTTCAATGTCTGAAACTCCTGGCAGAGGACAAGGATCTAGAGAACACGCTAAGGGTGGCCAAATTCTGTGCGACTGCCATAAAACTTAGGGAACAAGCTGTACTACCAAAATGATTAAGGTTTTAAATGACAATTTTAGGTTATATTTTGGTGATTAAGATTTAACACATATTTTTAACTGCTGCTATATCTGTATTGTCCCTGTTATACCAATTGCAATTCCATGTATCCCTATAGTGTTTTATGGTTTTCCTGATATTGTAAGTGAGCCGGAACTGGTCTGTGACCGTAATCATAAATTCATTCATATCAGGAAAAGGAAAATCTGGGAAATGCCCTCAGGAAAAAAAAAAAGCCTTTGGTCAAATGTCAGCTCAGTGCAATTAAAAATATTTTTTTTAAAAAAATAAAAAATCTTGATGATGGCATGAGCAAATTTAATCAGGAAGCTGCTTCCATGGGCCGAGGTAGCATCCCCTGTCCAAGAATTCTTCCTATATTAATAGTTCTTCCCAGATCACACAGTGAGTATTCCCCTACAGATTTCATAAAGTTCTGCTAGCACACATTTTAGGGGCTGTTAAGGGTGGATCTGTAACCAGAACACACAGTGAGAAAATATAATAAAGAGATCTAAGTGGGGAGATGTGCTCCTGAAGAAATCGTTTTGAATAAACCAAAGCTGTAGTGGGGCTGGTGGAGAGATGAAACTGAGGTTGTGGGAGTGGATGAAGCAAGTCCAGGGATTTAGATATGGATATGCCAAATCAATGCAGGCTGACCTATCTGTTTACTGCTGCCTCTAAGACTGTCCACAGAGGTCTGACAATGCTTCACAGCATCCTTCTGATACTCGATGCTGCACATGACAGGAAAACAAATCCAGGATGAGGATGTACATACATGATCTGTTCCACTGTGCCTCACATGGAAAGGTCAGGCCTCTGGGTTCCCCATGGACATGTCTGTGGTGCTCTTTGAATAAAATTAATAAACCTTCATAATCTCATCACTATGATTGCTATGTCTGAGCCTCTTTAGAAGTCCTCTCCAGATGCTGTTTCTTGATTAAAAATAGGCTGCATGGTGCTTCCCCAAGACTTGTGGCATTGCCCACCCCCACCCCCCGCATGCTGGAAAAAAATTGCAGAGATTACTTTCTTCACAGTTATGTGATCTTGGCAGCAGCAAAGACAAACCTGCCCAAGTGCTACAGAAGAGTTTAAATGAAGGGGAAAGGATGCAGTTGGGTGATGTCCCAAATCAGGGCTGGCCTGCCCATTATTATTATTATTATTATTATTATTATTATTATTATTATTATTATTATTAGAATTTATATACTGCCCTATACCCGGGGGTCTCAGGGCAGTTCACAGAATAAAATCAAGATATAACACTACAAAATACAGTGGTATCTCTTGTTAAGCACTTAATTCGTTCTGGAGGTCCGTTCTTAACCTGAAACTGTTCTTAACCTGAAGCACCACTTTAGCTAATGGGGCCTCCTGCTGCTGCCGCGCCGCCGGAGCACGATTTCTGTTCTCATCCTGAAGCAAAGTTCTTAACCCAAGGTACTGTTTCTGGGTTAGCAGAGTCTGTAACCTGAAGCGTCTGTAACCTGAAGCGTCTGTAACCCGAGGTACCACTGTACATAGTAAAAAAAAAAAAAAAATCCAATAGCCCCCACCACATTTTAAAAGGGCATAGGATGTCAGTCAAATGAACCAAAGGCCTGGTTAAAAAGGAACGTTTTTGCCTGGCGCCTAAAGGTGTATAATGAAGGTGCCAGGCAAACTTCCCTGGGGAGAGCATTTCACAGATGGGGAGCCACTGCAGAGAAGGCCCGTTCTCGCGTTGCCACCCTCTGGACCTCTCAAGGAGGAGGCACACAAAGGAGGGCCTCAGGAGATGATCTCAGGGTCTGGGTAGGTTCATATGGGAAGAGGTGATCCTTGAGGTATTGGGGTCCTGAGCCGGTTAAGGTTTTATAGGTCAAAACCAGCACTTTGAATTGGGCCCGGAAACTAATTGGTAGCCAGTGCAGTCGGGCCATGAGGCGGACAGACACAGCTGTCTCGGATGGTGGAATCTCATGGGGTGGCTTTCCTATGGAGATCCGACCTGCCCCTGATGCTTCTGCCAGAAAAGCAAGGCGAAGCGATGGTGGCAGCTTCTAGTGAGACCTCACAATTTCTCTTAATACAGGGTGGCGCTTGCACAAGATCTTGCTGGAAGCCACTGTCTGACTCCAGGAAGTGAGGTTTCGACAGGAGGGGAGATGCCTCACGTGACAAAACAGGGTAGGCTACCCCTGTCCTGAGTTAGCAAGGCCAATCCATTGGTAGAAATACTCTATCCCATGGCATTCCTGTTCCAGATGTACTTTCCATTACGGAATCCCTGCATCCAACCTTCATGGCTATGTAGACACTATTCCTGCTGGGTGAATGGAAATCCTGCATGTGGTTGCTGCATAGATGCTCAGTGATGTCAGCTTGATGCTGCTGGTCACCTGTAATAAGGAAAGGAGGAGGACTGAATCCAGCTCTTCTCTTTCCTCCTCCTAAAAATGGTCAGTGCTGTCATCACCAGCTATCTGTTTAATGAGTATGGAAGAATGTCCAAGCTGGCAGAAGAAACAGTATAGTGAGTTCAATGGATTGTTTTAGTATTATTATTCCACCACTGGATTTGGGGTGTCTTTCTAAGGCAAAAAGTTAAAATTCTTTGTGCTTTTGTGAATTCCGGAACACAATTGTTTTTGTGCAGTCTTGGTCTTGCTGCTACAATGATGGTGGAGATGTGCTTAAATGTATACTAAGCACTGCTCAAAGAATACAAGTTCCTGCTGCTACAATATAAGGTAGTATTAGAGAGAAAAGTAATTCTCGTATACAGTAGTACCTCGGGTTAAGAACTTAATTCGTTCTGGAGGTCCGTTCTTAACCTGAAGCGCCACTTTAGCTAATTGCTGCCGCTGCACTGCCGGAGCATGATTTCTGTTCTCATCCCGAAGCAAAGTTCTTAACTCGAGGTACTATTTCTGGGTTAGCGGAGTCTGTAACCTGAAGCGTATGTAACCCGAGGTACCACTCTATATAGAATTCTGACTCTCTCTCTCTCTCTCTCTCTCTCTCTCTCTCTCTCACACACACACACACACACACACACACTGCTACTATGCAACTCACTCCCGAAATATCAGAATGCTTAACGTTCCCAGATTCAGCAGCCAATACCACATTGTAAGATTCAGTTCCCGTAGGAGCTGAGCAATCCTGAGCACTGGAATTGTGGAGTTGGATGGGACCGTGAGGATTGTATAATCCAGCTCCCTGCAATGCAGGAATATGCTGTTGTCCCATACAGAGATCAGACCTGCAACCTTGGCATTATCGGCACCACGCTCCAACTGACTAACTCCATGGTGAACAAACATGATAGCCTACCAATTTAATAGATTTAAAAATCCGTCTTCCCAGATTCCTGCCTAGAGCTGTCAAGTCACGAGTGCAGGATTCCTTCCTTGCTGCTGAAGAGGGAGATGAGGCCATTGCAGCCTCTCTTCCCTGCCACCAATCCTGTTGTTTGTCCTCCTTTTATGTCATATTTACACCAGGCAGTGAAAGCACCACAATATCACTTAAAACAGGTGTGGCTTTCCCCAACAATTTTGAAAAACGAAGCTCATTAAGGGTGCTGAGAGTTGTTAGCAGACCCACCTATCCTCAGTGTGGTGTAGTGGTTAAGAGCGGTAGACTCGTAATCTGGTGAACAGGGTTCTCATCTCCGCTCCTCCACATGCAGCTGCTGGGTGACCTTGGGCCAGTCACACTTCTTTGAAGTCTCTCAGCCTCACTCACCTCACAGAGTGTTTGTTGTGGGGGAGGAAGGGAAAGGAGAATGTTAGCCGCTTTGAGACTCCTTCGGGTAGTGATAAAGCGGGATATCAAATCCAAACTCTTCTTCTTCTTCACAGAGCTATAGAGTCATTTGTTCTGGGAATTGTAGCTCGAGGGGGAATAGGGGCCTTTGGCGGGGGGGAGGGGGACAGTGATAAGCCGAAAGGCAACATATTCTTGCCTCACTGGTTTTTCAGGAGTAACTACCTGTAGATTGTTTTTCTCTCAGATTTTACTTCCTTACTGCTTCTTCCAGAGCTGGATCAAGACATTTTGCTGCCTGAAGCAGAGGATGAAATGGCGTCCCTCCCATTTCACATACAGAAATGGACCGGACAATGTTTCTATTTTACTTAATATATGTGGGGTTTTGTGTCAGCGTTGCTTCTGCAGGTTCTCCCCCCCCTCCACCTCTTTCCCCCTTTTCTTCCTAATGTCTCAACAAATGAAACCGATTTGTAAAAAAATGTTACATGGAGAAAAAAACCCCAAGAGGGAGACACTGCACATACCTTTGTAAATCAAGAAAATCTTTAATAAAAATACATTAAAAAGGAGGAAGAAATGGACTGGGCAGGCAGTTGCATCAACACTGGGGTGGGGTAGCCTTCTTTACCACACCTGAGGACAGCAGGCTGTTTTCAGGGTTTAGGGCAGTTGGCTATCTCCTTCTGCCTCATGGCAGGGCTGAAGCTGGCTTCCTCTTCAGTCAGTTAGCACAGGACTTGCCTTTTGTTAACCTCATAATGACTCCATGATGGTTTGCCAGTTCCCTCAGAAAACTGCCTTTAATACTCCACAGTAGGTAGGACCACCTCACGACTAGATTTCAACAGACACAAGCTGTTTAATTTAACTACCTGGCCATTTTATTTCCTTTCCCCCCTTTCTAATAAATGCCAGCCCGCAAGCTGTCAAAGAGCAAATTTAAATCCACCTAAATTAACACAAGCGGATAATCGATTGCCATGTCCACTCTGCCAGCAACCGTCTTGTGTGTAGGCATTTATGCTTTTTAGGTGGTAGCAGCCACACATGGCTTATATGTGTTGGGTTAGAAGTCCACATGTGAGGGAAATAAATCCATCTGCTCGAAGCACCAGTGCATTGTGTGCTCACTCAGTCCCCTCTGCTGCGTCAACATGGTCCTAAGACAAACATACAAGGCACCCAAAGTGTTTGCTGCATGGCATTCTGGCTTTTCTTTCATCCTTCATGAATATAAATACTCCCCTCCCCCTCTGGCAGCCCTTTCAGCCCAGTGTTTAACTCTCTCTCTTGAATCTCCAAGCCTGACCCTGCTTTGTATGGTTGGCATCAATGCTTCAGGGAAGGAATCCATTTCACTCGTTCAGATGTCAAGGGAATTGAAAGCTCTGCAAATATTTCCTCGATCTAAATTACACACCGACCCCAGCAGGGCTGAACTCGCAATATAATCCAGGTTATGAATTGTAAATCAGAAGCTGTGCAAAAAATAAAAAAAATAAAATAAAAATTCAATAAGCCCCACTACCCAGGCCTGTCACCGAACACGGCATTGTAGTTCAGTGCACACAGCATGCTGGACCAGCTCTTAAAAGGCCACAGAAAACTCATTTCTCCTCCCTTGTAAAAGCCAAAGGCTTCCCTTACCGAGGTCACATGTGATAGCTTTGGTTTATGGCCGCAGAGTGATGTTCAAGCAAGCACACTGTCATTTGGGGAAAGGCCGCGCGGAGCCCCGGTCGAGGCGGGGAGCACTTAATGGCACGATGGACCCACAACTGATGTCATGACACGACATTTCGACCAACAGATCAGAAATGGAATTGGAGTTCTCTCTACAGTTTCAAGAGGAGCAGCAAATGTCAAAAACCCAAGGCCAAAAGGGATATCTTTGGAGCAGAATGCAATTAATACTTTTTTCCCCTTCATTTTTTTAAAGCAAGTGTTGCGAGCATGCTGCATGTTCCAGAACCAGAAATCATTGCTCTGGGACGCTGATCTTGGAGTCTCTCCAACATTATGTTGCTCACGTGGATGGACAAACCAGGAAAAAAAAGTATAACCTGGGTCCAATTAAAGCACTAAAGGTAAAGGTAAAGGGACCCTTGACCATTAGGTCCAGTCGTGGCCGACTTTGGGGTTGCGGCACTCATCTTGCTTTATTGGTCAAGGGAGCCGGCGTACAGCTTCCGGGTCATGTGGCCAGCATGACTAAGCTGCTTCTGGCAAACCAGAGCAGCACATGGAAACGCCGTTTACCTTCCCGCCGGAGTGGTACCTATTTACCTACTTGCACTTGGACGTGCTTTCGAACTGCTAGGTTGGCAGGAACAGGGACCGAGCAACGGGAGCTCACCCCATCGTGGGGATTCATACCACGACCTTTTGATTGGCAAGTCCTGGGCTCTGTGGTTTAACCCACAGTGCCACCTGCGTCCCTAATTAAAGCACTAGCCTATTGCATATCTTCTTTCTGGCCCCAGGAGTCAGATACCAACAGGCTGTGGCCAATCAGTGATATGAGCCTTATTCCACAGTCAAAGGTTAGCAGGATTATTATTATTATTATTATTATTATTATTATTATTATTATTTTAGCAACACTAAAAGAAAGATAAACTGCTATGGTAAACGTCTGTGCCCCTAGATGTCAGGGACTGGACTGAGGAGGAATAGTGGAGACCCCCCCCCACACACTTCCCAGAGAAGAGGTAGACAGTATAGATCCATAATAGTGGTTTGAAGAAGGTCACAACTCAGAGGCTGCGGAGGGGAGAAGCTGGGAAATATTGGGAGAGGAGCAGGAAGCAGGAGCAGCACCGGGGAAGAGACAGCTGACAGACTCAGTGTCCTTGGAAAGCATTTCTGACCCCCCTTCTCCCAGAACCTGGCGGGAACTGAAAGTAGGAGAACAGAAAGCTCAGAGGCAGAAAGCACAGATCAGCCAACATAGGGATGATGTATAAGAAGAGAGATGGAGGGGTGGGGCCTTATTCGGAACAACGCCATTGCCCAAGAGACTGCATTTCTACGCCTCTCTTTGGGACTATTGAATAAAAGACATTGGTAAGAGCTTCTTGTCTCTCTGTTACTGGCAGCCTGCCATGAGGGGGAGGGATTGGTTTCCTGAAGCCTGACACTACCTGAACCTGTGGACTGGTTAAGAACATATAAATGCAAGAAACCTCCTTGCCCTGAGTAAGACAATTGGGTCCACTGGCAGCAGCTCTCCAGGGTTTCAGTCAGCAGTCCTTCTCAGCCCTACCTGGTGATGCTAGAGTTTGAACCTAGGGCCTTCTGCGTGCAAGGCAGGTGCTATACCAGTGAGGCTTGTCCGCCATCCCCCATCATAGCTGTCAACGTTTTCCATTTTTTAAGGGAAATTCCCTTATTCCGAATAGGATTCCCCTCAAGAAAAGGAAAAAGTTGACAGCTATGCCCCCCATGAAATGGGCATCAAACATATCAAGGAGGGAGAATTGCTGCACATCTGAAGGCTTTCTGGGAAATGATCTATAATGAAATGAAAAAGGTATTTAAATATACCTTCCTGAAGAAACCAGAGGCCTTTCTCCTGGGCATGGTCGGCCAATTGGTGCCAAAGAAGGACAGAACTTTCTTTATGTATGCTACAACAGCAGCAAGAATACTTATTGCAAAGTATTGGAAGACACAAGACCTACCCACTCTGGAAGAATGGCAGATGAAGGTGACGGACTATATGGGACTGGCAGAAATGACCGGCAGAATCCGAGACCAGGGAAAAGAGTCGGCGGAAGAAGATTGGAAGAAATTTAAAGACTATTTACAGAAATATTGTAAAATTAACGAATGTTAGAATGATGTTGGACAGAAATTAAGTGGTTTCCAGCTGCAATGCTTAACAGAATATGAAAAAAAAGGTTTAGAAATAAGTAAAAATTAATGGTGAGGATTTGCTGAACGAATAATCTGAATTGGAATACAAAAAAGGGAGGTACGAGGAGGTCTGGGAAATAAGTTAAAGGAAAATAAGAAATGGAAACTTTATGTGTTTTTAATTATTTTTATTTTTTGTATTTTTGTTATTTTTTCTTTTTCTTTTTTATTGTATTATTATTGAAAATCTTAATAAATATTATAATAATAATAAAAAAAGAGAATTGCTGCACATCTGATGGGTGAGACCTGAAGTGTGGAGATATTTTGCTGGCACTAATTTAGCACAACGTGACCGAGCAATAGCAAGCCTTCAGCTCACGCGCTCCCCTTCTCCTGTCCTCTAGGGCAGCCAAGAGGAGAGGCCAGGCAGGATTTTTTCCCATCTGGAAAATTGGCTCTGCCATTTGGGTTTTTGCCAACCTCATAGCAATTGTCACAACTTTGTAAGGCGGATAGGCATTGGGTAAGCCTGGTCTTGTTCGGAGGGGAGGTTGTAGCCTCTCCCTGTCCCTCCATGGGTAAAGGGATCCTGTTAAAAGGATCCTGGAGGAGGGGTTCCTGTCCGATGCCCAGATGGGGGCTAGGGTCATACCACTCCTCCAACGGGGGGACCACTTGGGGAACGCCCTGATTTGAAGTAGGTCATAGGGCATCCTCCACCCACCCACTGCTGGCTTCACTCCCAGCAGATGGGCAGGAGAGATATACACAGTCAAAATTCCTATGGCCAAACCTTCACATCTGTAACCAATAAAGTTGTGGCCTGATTTGACCTCCAAACCAATATTCCGTGTGTTGTCTAGTTGTTTGCACCTTAAGGAATAGGGTGGTCATGGGGCCTCACCATGCAAACCATAGTTTTAAGTAACCACAGTTGCCCCTAATTCAGGTGTCACAGGAAACTATGACCAGAAGCAACCACACCCAACCTCTTATTCATAGGAGGGAAGTGTGCATTCTTCCCAAGGCTCACTGCTGCTCATGCATATAATGCAAAAATATAGTTTTGCTTTATTTTTGAAATTGGCAAGTGTTGTAGTAAATCCCTATTGTCCTTTTGCTCAAACAGCCCTCATTCTAAACACGCAACAGCTTAGTTGAATCCTGCCCTAAATCTCCCAGGAATCAAGTGTGCCACACCAAACTTTCTAATTCATTAGAGTGTTTCTTCTTCTTCTTTTTAAGCATACCCAACCTCTGAATATGTAGCAAATAATAAGTTGAAGTCTCTTTTTAAAGTGTTGGTGCTTGGATAGGGTGGGTTAACAAACCCACTGCCAAATTCCGACCCAATCTTGATTTGATAACATATTTAAACAACAGAGCAGTATTAAAAAGTGTGTTCACATTATTGTTAGTCCTCGAGAGTTGCTACATGAAATGCAATACAATATCTTTTATCCAAAACACCCAGGGGGATGTGCCTTTCTAAAGGATAAAGGACTACTTGGTTGATGGAAAGAACCATAGACAGCTGACAGCTGTCATTGCAGAAACCTCTCCTGCACAGACAAAAATGCTTTGGTGTGCTAAAAAGTATGTTCTTTAAAAAATAATGCCCGTAGGTACAGTTAATTTATATGGCTTAGGGCCTGTCGCTTTAAAGTGGTCGGTGATTGGCTCGGAAGACAGAAAAGTTTGAATCAATTAAAATAAATGGTGTTTTAAAAAAGGTATTTGGAAAAAAGCGAAATAAATCATAAATGAAGTTGATGCAGTGTCTCGAACAGCTGTTGAGTTAATACTTGCTTATCTTTTAAAACCATGGGTAATTCTAACATCAATTTAACAAAAATTGATCTATGGCAGCTACAGGCGTAACTCCCACAACTAGCGATATGAAAATATTGTCAAATAAACAGATATTGCAAGGAGGTGAAATTAAAGTGGGGATTTAATTCTCTTGCTTCAACAGAGAATCTGTCATGTGTCGGTTTTCTGGCTGATGTCTTTTTATTGTTGTTTTGTCGAGAGGACGTCAGCGCAAGTGAGCACGGAGCACAAAGACCAAAGGAAGAGAAACGAGATATATTAAAATGAGGATCAGATGAAGAATCAATTTTGTATTGTTACTGCTATTGTTTCTGGATTCGAGAAAGGTGACCATAATGCACTGGTTGGTACATTATAGTGAATCTTGCCCAGCGTTGTACCCAACCATTAAATGGAACATTCATGAAATAAATATTGTTTTATTGTGCTTTTATTGTGCTTTTAATTCTTTTGGGAGCCGCCCAGAGAGACTGGGGAAGCCCAGCCAGGTGGACGGGGTATAAATAAATTCTTCTTCTTCTTCTTCTTCTTCTTCTTCTTCTTCTTCTTCTTCTTCTTCTTCTTCTTCTTCTTCTTCTTCCTCTTCTTCCAGGAATGGAATGGTATGGTTTGCCTGGGCTTGGCTGCAGCATGGTAAAAGGTAAAGGGACCCCTGACCATTAGGTCCAGTCGTGACCGACTCTGGGGTTGCGGCGCTCATCTTGCTTTATTGGCCGAGGGAGCCGGCGTACAGCTTCCGGGTCATGTGGCCAGCATGACTAAGCTGCTTCTGGTGAACCAGAGCAGCACATGGAAACGCCGTTTACCTTCCCGCTGGAGTGGTACCTATTTATCTACTTGCACTTTGACGTGCTAGGTTGGCAGGAGCTGGGACCGACCAGCGGGAGCTCACCCCGTAGCTGAACATAGTATTTGTATGGAGAAGATTGCCAGGTTTAATTGCTGGCATCTCTAGGTGGGACAGGGGGAAAACTCCTCTTTGATGAGACAATGGTTTGTGTCAGTAAAAGGCAGCTTTCTATGCCCTATTTTGAAGAGAACAGCCCTTGAAGACATAGCAAATAAAGAATGGAAGAGAATGCTTTTAAGAATATGCAGAATGACTTCCCCTCACCACTAAATACTCACAACCAACCTTCACAGAACAGAGCTGTGGACGAGAGCTTCCAGAGAGCAAGGATGGCTTCAAAGTGGGGTGAAGTGCTCAGCCATCTGAGCAACTAAATACCTTTAAGGACCCAATGGATCAATGCACGTCTCCCCTGCGCCATAAGTCCTCTGGTGAGTTTTATTTATAATGCTTGCAAGTGATCTGCCTCTCGTGATTATTTGGGCTTGACCCAATTATTCGTTTCAGCCCTGTTCTCACCACGTTTTGTGGCAGAGAGTTCTGCAGACATTTTGTGAATGAAAGCTTTCCCAGTTCACCCGTTTGTGATCTCTCTCTCCCACAGTTTTTTTCTTCCCCTTGACCACCTGTCTGGTTTGAGGCATGTGTGGGAGCAACATTTGCCATAGTGTCCCGGCTGCAGAAACTCAAGCTTGGATATGTTCATGTCACGAAGACATTGTTCCCATCCCAACTGCGTATTGCGACTGGAGGAATTGGTAAGAAGCTCTAGCTGTTACATCAACACCCAAGAACAAGTGTTATTATGCGCCGTGACAATATTTGATGAATTCATATGCGCCTAGGGGAAGAGACTAAGTAGGTGAATAAAGTGAGAATATTCTTTGCGACAATCAATATGCCTTCAATTGAACCGTCTCTACTGATGTGACATTTTGATTTTTCTGCACCGGATATAACTATTAACTAGATTTATGGCATCTTAAAAGAGGAAGCAGAAAGGGAAATGGAAGAACATGGACCAGCCCATGCTAACGTGGGCAATGGCATAAAAGTAGACTATCCTGCAAATGCTTCATTTATTGTGTGTGAGAGATTAAACAGTGCTGTCATTTACAAGGCCATGGGGTGATAAATGCATCAAGGCTGTTGGAGAAGAGTTGGTCAGGACAGCATGGCTGCTTAAACACGGAGGCGTACTTTTGAAGCTCATGATGGGACAGATCTCAAATGTGGGAGCAGCTGTATCAAATCAAGGTGAGTTGCCATAAAAGTCAGCGGATGGTGAGGAAGGGAGATTGACTCTCGATCCACGATCCACCAGGAAGTTCCTCTAGGCAAGGAACTGAAATCTCTCCTTAATCTAAATTTAACTCTCACATTGGCAGTGCTAAGCTTGCTCACGCCATGATCCTAGGCACCACCCATTCATTTCCAAGAAGTATGCACAGGAGAAGTCTCCATTGAATAGTGCCATTCGGGGGTTTTCCCCCCAACTAAGACAGGGGGTAAAGGTAAAGGGACCCCTTAGCTCCAGTCGTGGCCGACTCTGGGATTGCGGTGCTCATCTCGCTTTATTGTCCGAGGGAGCCGGTGTTTGTCCGCAGACAGCTTCCAGGTCATGTGGCCAGCATGACTAAGCTGCTTCTGGCGAATCAGAGCAGCACACTGAAATGCCGTTTACCTCCCCACCGGAGTGGTACCTATTTATCTACTTGCACTTTGATGTGCTTTTGAACTGCTAGGTTGGCAGGAGCAGGGACCAAGCAACAGGAGCTCACCCCGTTGCGGGGATTCGAACTGCCGACCTTCTGATCAGCAAGCCCTAGGCTCAGTGGTTTAACCCACAGCACCACCCGTGTCCCTAAGACAGGGGGGTGGATGGGCAAATTTGACAGTTTCACTTTCTCTTATTTCCCCCCCAAGGTTTATGTTTAGTTTGCCACAGGTTGCGCTAAAAAAAAAATGCTCATGAAAATTCATCAGCATTTCAGTGCAGCATTCCCCTAATATGTACACAGCTATATGCAATTCTGACTAATGTATACATTTTTGCAGGACAAGTTATTGTAATAACACACAATTTTGTACGGTATTTTCACTAATGTGTGCATTTGTATGCACACTTCACTCCAGTATGTTCTGTTTTGTACACATTACTTACCTGGAGAACTATACTGCAAAACCTGGAGAAGTTCCAGTTTTGAAGGATGGCTGCCTGTATGACATATCATTTTGGAAAGTTTGCAAATTATGCAAACTGACCTTCAAATGTGAACTGATTTGACTTTATCTCCCATCCCAAGACAGGAGGGGTGAAATGTTTTCAGCCTAAAAGTGACATTCCTTTCTAGCAGTGGCGTAGCGTGGGGGGTGCAGGGGGGGCCGGCCGTAGTGGGCGCAACATCTGGGGGTTAGGGTTAGGGGGCGTAAATCCACGGATTAGGGGGCTAAAATCCATGGGTTAGGGAGCGCAAATTACTTGCCTTGCCCCGGGTGCTGACAACCCACGCTACGCCACTGCTTTCTAGGGAGCCTTCTGGAGGCTGTTTCCCTTTCCACCCTTCATCCAGGCAAGCATGGGCATGAACAGAGTTGAAGGACAGAGCTTAGCAGGGCTTTTCTTCACCCGGAACTTCAACTTAGGTAGAATAACAGTGGCTTTTCAGCATGCATTCTCTGGGTCGGTGGGGGGTGAGGTGGGAATAATGTACTGTTCCCCCCAGTCTTCTCACAGATCATTTCCTCACCACAGAGGGAGCCAGCCAGGTCTCCTACTCCTTTGTTGCTAGGCTACAGCTCACAGAGATGCTCCACAAAAATTGCCCCTCCCAGCCAATGTCAGCATTCCTAGACTTGTCGCTTCCTATTATCATTATTATTTATTAAGTTTCAATACTTCCCTTCAGCTGACGATCACAGGTGGCTTACAATAATAAAAACACAGATAACAAACAAAAATGTTTTGCATGAAATTGTGTGTGTGTGTGTAGATCTCACCATGAAGGGATGAGGGGAAATGGCTTGATTTTTAAAAAAAAGACCAATCAGATATAGGTTGGGATGAACAAGGGGTGATAGGGCTGTGCACCAGATCTGGCCGAATCCTGAACTGAATGGGGCTGATTCAAGCTTATCTGGGATTTGGCTGGATTGAAGCAGCCTTGGATTGCCTCCAGTGGTGGCACCAGAATAAAATATCAGGCCAGTGCCCCGAAGGGGCAGAGGAAACTTCTAGGTGGGTGAGCTGTGTCCTGCATATTAAGATCTCTGAAAGAAAAATGACTGTATATGTTAATGAAAGGAGTCCAGAAATTGGCAGGGAGCAAGGGAGGGGGGGTAGGGATGGACAAAAATCTATCACTTTTGGTTTTTCTCATTTCTCCCCACATTTCCACGTCAATTTGCCATTTCTCTTTGAAGTCAAATTCATCAGCATTTTAGTGCCTCATTCTTGTAATGTACACATTTTTGTATGCAGCTTTTCCTAATATACATACTGTGTAAGCAATTCCCCCTAACATAATGCTTTTTTGCGTGTTATTTTCATGAATATATGTATTTTTTATGTACCTTTCCGCTTAATGTAAGCAATGTTGTGCACCCTTTTGTGGCTAGGGAGCTGCATCACAACATACAGATAAGTGTGAATTCCATGGGGTGGTGGTGCTTCAGTTTGTGTCGTGTTTCCGGAAGTGTGAATTATGCAGGTTTGTATTGAAATGCAAACCAAGCCAAGCGTCTTCCCCATCCCTAGGTGTGCGTTGGAGAATATTGCCTCAGAAATCACACAAAGGATATAACTTTCCTTGGAGACGGGGAGAACTAGTACTGTAAAAGAATGCTTGAAAAGCTATTTCCTAAAAATGGATTGTGCCATTGACACATCAGGCAGTGACGGATGCCATCGACAACTGCAACAGTGTTTTGCTGTCACAAAGCAAAATGTAGTGTCCGAGAGGCCCTTTTGAGATCTGTCACGCTAACTCTGACAGGCAATGGGGGAATAGGATTTCCACTGGGTTGGTCGACAGCTGAAGAGAGTCACTATCCCTCTCTCCTCCTTTTATGGGTTGGTAGGATGCACAGCAGGGACAGTTAGAAGGTAATAACCTCATAAGATTAGGAGCAATTGCTAGGGAATACTGTCTAACAGCTTTCTCCACTCATTTCACAAGGTAGCCAAGGTCAAAATAGATGACAGTTCAGCAAACGGCACTGAAATCTAGCCTCTGGGTAGCTTGGCCATCCTGCTGATTGGTTGCTGAGCTGCAGGCCAGCTGGCAATAGGGGAAGAGTGCTTGAATTTTTTCACTGCAGGGCAGTGAGATCTAAGCCACTGGGGGTGGGTTGGGGTTGTTGCTGTTTTTTGATATACAGTGGTACCTTGGTTTAAGAACTTAATTTGTTCTGGAGGTCCGTTCTTAACCTGAAGTGTCTGTAACCTGAAGCGTCTGTAACCTGAGGTACCACTGTAGTTGTTCTGGTTGGGCAGGGAATTCCAACCGTGCTAACTTTGGGCTTTGTAGGAAGCACCTGTGACTTCTTTTAGATGTCCGTACGTGACTAACAGAGCCCATAGCTGTCAAGTGTCCCTTATTTGAAGGGACAGTCCCTTATTCCATGGCCATGTCCCGCTGCTGTCCCTTATTGATGGATGTCCCTTAAATGTCCCTTAAATGATGTCCCTTAAATTTCAAAGGAAGCAGCTCCTCTCCCTCCCTCCCTCCCTGCCGACCAGGGAGGAGGAAGGCTCCAACTGTGTTGCTTGGCTGTGTTGTGGGGGGTGGAGCTTGCATGCCTTGTGTGTGGCTAGTTAATGCAAGCTGAGGGGTTTTTTGAATGCTGGACGCCGTTTTGTTGCACGTGCTGCTGCAAACTTTGCAGTGCAAAGCCAGGCCGGGGAGCCATCTTAAGTTGAGGCTGCATAGGCTTTGTGGTGCATGTGATTCAGATTCTATTCAGTTGAACCTCTGGTTACAAAGTTGGTTGGACAGTGTTCTCGAAGCTACCAGCATGAGTTTGACCAGACTGCAGGAGAACAGGAAGACTGGAGGGCCTGGAACAGGTGAGGCTGCAGGTCCCTTATTTTGGCTGCTGGTCCCTTATTTTCAAATCTGTAAGTTGACAGCTATGACAGAGCCACAGCTACACTTTAGGTGCCTCCATTGATATCAGGAGTAGAGGGGAGAAGGCTGTCTGAAGGAATACAAATGAACTATCTAAAGACGCTTCCTTTTTTAAAAAACTTTTTTTTTAAATTAGCTTTTCAAATTTTACAAATTCTTTTATACAACCATCAGAACATATATCTGTTGACTTCCCATTCAGCCTTCCATGGTGTTCTTTCCTTACCTTATAAAGCTGCTATATTACTTACATTTCCCCCATTATATACCTTAATTATAAATTACTCAACTACCACTTCCATTAAACTACCACTTCCGGAAAGAGGCTCTTCCAAATGTCAAGTGCACTGATTCAGGGACTTTGAGACTGCAAGCACATTTTCAGCTTAAAATGGAAATAGGCTGCATTTCCCCCCTCATTCAAATCAAAGTTGGTTTGGGGGGATATGCATCAAAACATAGTATTTCATAAGAAATGGACAGAATCAATGTAGAGTGCAGCTAAAGTTGTGTTTATCCCAATTCCCAAACCGCTGATGGGAGTGCACTGGATGCAGAATAAAGAGGAGTTGCATACACAGCCTTCAACCTGGAACTGTTGCATAGACAGTGCTGGTCTCTGCTATTCCACCCTGCAGACCAAAGACTAATAGGAACAGCATGGCTGAGAGAGCCCCAAAGAGTGACAGTAGTTACACACACACACACACACACACACACACACACACACACACACACACACCACAGTACTAAATCAGCCTTAAGGGGAAGCTGGTGCCTAGAGGCAGCCTTAATAAGGTATCAGGAGTGCTCTTCACATTTGCATGTAAAAAGGACAGGGGTAATTTTACTTGCCAAATCAAAGAGAACAAAAGTATCCCTGCTTGGCTGAATGACACACCCTGGAATGCAATCCAAAAGGAATGTGTGGCATAACAACCCGTTCCAGGAACATGGCAGAAGCACAATGGGGAGCAGAGGAAAGACAAAAATTTCTTCCTCCTCCGCTATCTTCATCACCACCTACCACCCACTGTTAGCATTTCCTCTAGCAGATAACAGTTCTTAGCAGATAACTAGCAAGGTCAATTCCTCAACAGAGAGGAAAGAAATGGTGGTGACAAAGCAATGGAGTGTGCTGATTCGTGCTTCTTAAATTAGCACCCGTGCAAGAAGAGATGTTCCTGACCATCATCTTATGCTGGTTCCATCTTGTCAATGACCACATGCTCTCAGCTATCACAATCAGCAATATTTTGCAATAAGTCAGCATGTAGATTGAGCTGGGCCATGGAAATGTCCTGAGTTGTTACTGTGTTAATGTCAACATTTCATACTGTCAGTGTCCCCAGTTATATTTGACTTCAGGAAGCATAGCATGGTTGGACGGCTAGGTGATTGATTGATCCACCACATGGCAAACTTTGGATCACTGCTGTTTGGTGGGCTGGTTTTGTGTAGGCACTGTCATGTAGGACTGAAATTGTAGCACGCCATCAGAGAAACACATTTAGTGTGTTGGGTGATGGCATGTAAAAGGCCTGATCTTGTGTAGTGGGATCTGCAGATAATCCTGCTTATCACGGGGAATACATCAATGTCTGCAGCAATTTCAGTTGGATTTCTATATTCCAGATGGTTGCATGAAGTGGCCATTTGTCACACCCTTCCCATATGTTTTCATCACCACATCATTATTTTCTCCAATTCTGTCTTGTTTTTATTACTTCCCATGGTTAGCATTCTGTTGCTGTAGAGGCCTGTTGGCATCCGCATCCCCTAGTTGACATACACAATTTGAATTTTCTTACGTTTAAAAAATCATTTCCAACCACACACACACAAACATCGGTTAAAAACATCGGTTTTTAAATCCTCCCAGTTTGTGCTCAAAGAATGCTAGAATTTGGCTTAAGAATAGGCTATTATCTAGATTAATATTATATTCCAAATATTTTTTTGTTATAGTAGATCTTTTCTCAGCACACAGGGGTTATGTTGGATTACCTCCAGTTTCCTTCAAGCTCTACAAGTCTATGAATTAATTAACAGCACCAAAAGTTTGACTTTGTTAACCTCAATTAACTCAGTTTTTAATGAAGTCTCCAGGCCACTTCCTACATTATTTTAAAAAGATACAGAAGTGCTCTCGGGAGGCACAGCTGAGTCTTTAGATGCATGGAAACACATTGTTAGAAGGGAAACTGTTCTCTTTTGGAGAGAAGACATGCTAGCACTAGGACTACATTCAGCTATTTTCCTCCTATTTTTTTGTCTGATTCAAAAGCTCTTATGTATGCACTTGGGGTCTGCTGTGCAAATGGAGCTCTACATGAACATCCCTTCAAGATTAGGAGCGGTTCCATATGTGCAATGTGAAAAGCTTCTCTCAATATTGATAAGAAAGGGACATGCTTTGCTCATGTGGAGACTGCAGAACTTTATCACGATCCATAAATCAGATGTGAAAGGGTCCTCCACTAATGAATGTCAGAATGTGGTTTCCCCAGATAACATGGAATCCCCATTCCCAGTGGTATCAGGGTATTGTGGGGAGGAATCATCATTGGACTTCCTTTAAGCTGGGTGTCAGGAGCAGGTCAGCAATAAATCATACAGCGTCAGTGCAGTTAACTCTTTATTCAAGGAAACAAGCTCAGAAGGCCAGACCTAATGAGCACAGCAACTCGTCCCAGTAGATCTTGTGGGGACCTTCCGACAGTTGTCTATGTCTCTTCCTCCTCCAGGTCCTTTCCAAGCAATCTGAGACTCTATCACTGTGCCTGTCTTTGCTCCTCACTTTTCATACCTCTTCTGGTTCTGGGAGATCAGGGTGTGGGGAAGAGGAGCTGACTGCAGCAGGAGGGGGAGACACCCTGGCTTCTTCACCAGCCTGTCTCATCTCTGTCTCTTGTTCCCCCTCCTCTCCAGCCTCCACTTCTGCCTCTGATACTGGACTGCTCTCTGCCATATACTCTCTCTGCTCATGAAACCCTGTTACCTCTTCAGCTCCTAAGACCATTTCCTCCTCATCTCCTCCCTCTGACCACTCGTTGTCATCCTACCACCAGTCCCCTGGTTCTGAGCCTTCTTCCCCGGGAGGTTCCCCAGCTGATGCCTCCCATCACTCCTTTGCATCTTGCCAGTCCATGACAAAACTGGCAGCCAGTCCCACACTCATAGTCAGTGACCAATGACACCATGATAAGTGAAGGCCTCATTCCTTGGTAATTCACCAACAACCCAACAGACCTTCACTCTCCCTGCGAATATACACCTAAAATGGCTAAAGGAGGGATTCCAGCAATGTTGGTGGCAAGTGAGGGCCCTTCAAGAGAGCTACAGATGATATAAAAAATTAAGGAGACCCTCAGGGCATAGCTGAGCCCTAGCCTTTGCTGCGTCAATGTCTGAGTTGCCAATTTGCTGTCCAAGGTCCTGAAGAACCTGTTTCTACCTGTTGGCTCATTCCCCATTGTGGAACTGTTGAAACCTCTTCTGCCTAGTCAGAAACCACACAGTTATCCCTGTCTTTAATCATGCAGATTGCAACTTCCCTTGAAAGGAAATAAATCTGTTGTCTTTAAAAAATAATAATATTACATTCCATGCATCTGGAGATATGGCTAGGGCTGCTGAAAGCTTATCCTTGACTTGTCAAATAAATATAGAAATTTGACGGCTATGTACACTCAATTCATTAGTTTAAGTGTTCTTTTTTAAGTGGGTGGTGGAGGAGCAGAATGCATTGTTTGGGTTCTTTCCTGACTACTGCATCCTGCATTGAAGGCCATATGCAGACTTGGGCTTTTGGCATATACAATATTTGCAGTACCATGCCTAGCTTCAAGATGCTATATGTAGTGACAGATACTTATGACTGACTGGAGTGACAGGAAGCCCATGTGGCTGGTAGGTCCTGTCGTGGCTATACAAATGGGCTCTCAGTAGTATAGGATGGAGTGAGCAGTCTTCTGGCTTGTTGGATCTTCTTTGCTTTATACTAGAACTCTGAGACCTATCAGCCAGAGTCATGTGCAGGAGAGATATACCGTATTTTTTGCTTTATAAGACTCACTTTTTCTCTCCTAAAAAGTAATGGGAAATGTGTGTGCGTCTTATGGAGCGAATGCAGGCTGCACAGCTATCCCAGAAGCCAGAACAGCAAGAGGGATCGCTGCTTTCGCTGCGCAGCAATCTCTCTTGTTGTTCTGGCTTCTGAGATTCAGAATATTTTTTTTCTTATTTTCCTCCTCCAAAAACTAGGTGCATCTTATGACAGTAGTTAGGATGGAAGAGATTCCTGAATGGAAGAGATTCCTGAATGTTTTCAGGAATGGAATGGAACTTACCGTCCTTTCAGACAAAATTCTATACCTGGTTAACTGTCTTCATTTGAGTAGCCATGTTCAGCTGGGAAAAATCATTCTGTGGTTGCTTTCGTTAAACAACTGGGAATCAGAAATGCTTGCTGATATGCCACAAGTCACTCAGAGATCTACCTGTAGATCTTGATCTACCTTCTGCACATCTCAAGCACAGGATATCATTCATCTTGTGGAGGCAGAAGCCCCCAATCACACATCACAGAGATGCCAAACAACAGGTGGCGTATCAAGTTAGACAGTGCAGAATATAAAAACGAGCAAATGTGTTTCCCAATGAAATAAAACCAGAAATAACAAAGTAAAAGAAAAGGCAGTTGGCTTATGGATGTTGTTTGTGGGACATGTTAATAGTGTGTGCCAGCTTTGATTAAAGATTTGCAAAATCCACTTGATATTTAAACTGTTCCAAGCAATTGTTTTTCAGCCTGCTTTTGGATAATGAAATTGGCTGAAGCTGCTTTCCAAAGTACTCTTCAATTAGCTTTATTTTCAGTGCAAGAGCCATAGCCTGCCAATTAGCTACCTGGGCTATGTTGCTGGTTTTGGCGAACAAAGTCCTATACTGTTGGGACAGGGATACCTAAAAGATGGTCTCACCCCTTACTTGCCCAGTTGACCACTGTGCTCCGTAGGTGAGGGCCTCCTGCAAATACTATCTCATTATTAGTTAAATTCATATACTGCCCTTCATCCGTAGATATCAGGATGTCTCACAACTTAAAAATACAAGATAAGAACACAAAATACATAATAAAAACAAGAACAACAACACAACCCCCACAAACCTATAACCCCCTCTTCTGCCACAAACACAATTAAAAGGGTATAAAGATGTTAATCAACCAAAGGCCTGGTTAAAGAGGAACATTTTTGCCTGGCACCGAATGAAGGTGTATACTGTATTATCAGGAGGTCTGTTCCACAAGATGCTGGCATTGGGCGTTTGATGTGGAATCGCTTACCCTTTGGAATCCCCTCTGCTTTGAATATTAAGTGCAGCCACTGTTGTCTTTTCAGCACCTGCTAAGCAAGTATTGTAAGTGAAGACCTTTCTCAGCCTGCATCTGCACTGGAAGATGTTTTGAAGATGTTTTGATTGTTCTATCACTCGTTTGCTGCCCCGGGCTACTTTGAGAGGAAGGTCAGGCTATAAATGCAATAAATAATAAAATAATAGCCTATAATGAACATGGTCAGTAGTGGATGGTTTGGTGGAGCACGCTCTTAACTCCATCTACACCATGTTCAGCAGCGCATGGTGCGGTGCCACTGCTCACCTGACCTCCGGCTGGTTGAGTCACTGCTACTTTTCGGGAGGTAGAGAGGGAGGGACCAGGTGGCAGTAAGGTTGCCATGGTGCAAGCCCACTTGTGGAGCCAATCAAGGGTTCCTGCAGGTGCAGTTGGACCATGATGTGATGCAACTGAAGAGAGAGGTCAGGTGAGTGGTGCTGTCCCACCACAACATCTGCTACTGAACATGGTGTAGCACTGGAGTTAAGACCATGAGCAGTGAAGTGGGAAGCCTGGAACTACCTGGGTGGCCTCAGACAACATTTCAACCTCAGGGCCCCCATGTGTCATATGGAGGCAATAATACCGGTCTAACCTTCAGGACTGTTTGAAGGATTGCAGACATCGTTTTTGTGGATTCATTTTAACACTTAGATTATGTACACATTGATGTTCACTCCAACTCCAGCACGCTCCCACCCCTGGTGTCTGAAAGCAAGAACGCATGACGTTAGCCCCAATCCATAGTAGTTTTCTGTAGTTTCTTGAGAAATACTCCTCCTTGATGTGTTTCCCCCTCAAGCCAGTTTCTACCCAATTTGAAAACACAAACCGTGGTTAAGCTGAAGTGTGTGCATTTGAGACAGCTGTTGTGCGTGCACAGACAACAGTTTTCTTGAACAGAACTTCAGGGGGAACACAGGCATGTGGAATCAAATCAGGTAATGCACATTGGGCGAAGACAACTCCGGTGTGTGCCGCAAGTGCAAGTGAGATCATCTGAGGCCCTTCTTCAGGTGGCTCCTCCATGAGAGGTCCAGAGAGTGGCAACACAAGAAGGGGCCTTTTCTCTAGTGGCTCCCCATTTGTGGAATGCTCTTCCCAGGGAGGTTCGGCTGGTGCTTTCCTTATGCACCTTTAGGTGCCAGGTGGAAACTTTCCTCTTCAACTAGGCCGTTGGCTAATTGACATCTGCTGCCCTTTTAAAATGTGTTGCGGAGCGGGGGGATTACTGGGTTGTTCTTGTTTTCATTTTTATTATGTATTTTATGTCTTTACATTGTGATTTTATCTTGTGAACCACCCTGAGACTTGCAGGTATAGGATGATGTACTCCTCCTCCTCCTCCTCCTCCTCCTCCTCATAATAATAATAATAATAATAAGGCAACTTGAAACTCAGTGGGGAAAATGGCCATGTGACATTTTAAGCTGCTGCTAATGTGTACATACCTTAGGGATGCGGGTGGTGCTGTGGTCTAAATCACTGAGCCTCTTGGGCTTGTCAATCAGAAGGTCAGCGGTTCGAATTCCTGTGATGGAGTGAGCTCCCGTTGCTCTGTCCCAGCTCCTGCCAACCTAGCAGTTTGAAAGCATACCAGTGCAAGTAGATAAATAGGTACCGCTGCAGCGGGAAGGTAAACGGCATTTCTGCACACTCTGGTTTCTGTCACGGTGTTCTATTGCACCAGAAGCGGTTTAGTCATGCTGGCCACATGACCCGGAAAGCTGTCTGTGGACAAACGGCAGCTCCCTCAGCCAGGAAGCAAGACAAGTGCCACACCCCATAGTCGCCTTTGACTGGACTTAACTGTCCAGGGGTCCTTTAGCTTAGCTTAGCTTTTAGCTTAACCCTTAGGGATATAGCCCTGTATAAATATGCGTTTATTTTATCATCATTGCCACTGCTGAGCATTATCTCTTAGCAATGCCCAGAGCTCACCCATATTTTTCATGAGCTGGTCCCCGGTGTAGCATTCCCCAAAGCTGCTTCTTCCCTTCCTTTGCAGCACAGCAATGAAAAGGAACCGCCTCAACTGTTTCCCTTTTAACTTGTTGCACTTGCTAATTTGTAAGCTATTTCCCTGCCAGTCCCGTCACATCAGCCGGCCTCTAAAACTAATGACTCATCCCCTGCACGGCCATTTGTTTGTGCTGGTTTCAGACAGACTAATGTTTTTAATGGCACATAATCATTTTTCAGAAGTCATTTGATGCCACTAATCATCTCAGTAATATGCCACGATGGAATGTGTAATGGCATTCTGAACAGGAAAAATGGCATTCTGATCTCTCGCTCTGTCCTACCCTGATCTATATTTCACCACATCGCTCCTAATGATACTTACAACTGTTAATAAATGGCTACTTAGGCGGTCTTTCCCTCCCCTCTTTGGAGGACGATGAAACAGTTTTGAACTAAAATAAAGGTGAGGCAAATGAACGCTTAAGTTTAGGTGTTGAGCATGTTTCCTTCAGTCTGAACTGCCCTCCTAAAGCTTCCATTTTAATCTGCCTCCTTCTTTGTCTCGCTAATGGTACCATGAATTATCACCCAGATGCAAAAGAGAAACTGGGGATGCAGTTGGTCCTTGGGACTGCGAAAGTTGGAAGATTAATAGAACAGTACATCCCTCGCTTGTAACTTATTAGTCCCCTTGCTAAATTAACAAGTGTAAAAAAAAGAGAGAGCCTGCATTAAAATAAAACATTTTTAATGAATTTTTTTAATTGCAGTAAGAGGCTCTTTCTTGGCCTTGTGCCTAACTTGTTAGGCATGAATTAGCACGTTGTTATTCATGCTCCAGCTTGCCTGATTGCTTAATTAAAGGGACTCTCTCAGGTTAAATTTTTTTTTTACAGTTTTTTTTTAAAGAATATAGAACAAAACAAATTTTCTCTGCTGCGTGGCTAATAGCACCTTACATTGCAAAATGTGAATGAATTTCAAACATCAAATGTTGTTCTGTTGTTTGTTTAGACAGTTTAGCTGGGTTCAAAAAGAGATGAAACGTAATTGAGGAGGAAGATAACAAAACACACAGTAGCGCACAAGGGACCGCCTGGTTTTGTTGTGGTGTGAGTTGATGTGGAAAGGCCATTGGCTCTGAAAATTCATGTGTGGTGATAGATCTTTAGTCTTCAAAGAATCCATGGGACCTCGTCTCTTCCCTCCCTCTGTTAACAACACAGCTGTTCTTCTAAAAATCTGTGGAGATGCTGGGCTTGCCAACTTTGTCCAATAGCCACTGCTCTTGTGCCTTTAACTGAAGCCGATGTGCAGATATCACTGTGTGATCACGCTTACCCACCGTGAGCAACAAAGAGTCTCGCTTGTTGATTTCTGCAGAATAGGAAGCCCTACGCCCTTTAGATATTAGATACAGGGCTTTGCACACTAGTACCAGCACCTTGAACTTAATTTGACTAATTAGCAAGCAGCCAGTGAATTTTTTCAGCAGCAGCGTGACATGGTGATGAAAGGCTGCCCCATTGATCAGTCCAGTCATCACATTTTGCACTATCTGCAGTTTCTGTGCCAACCCAAAGGGCAGCCCCACACAGAGCACATTGTACAAATCCAATCTAGAGCTTACTAGCGCATGGGCAACTGTGGTCAGGCCATCCTGATCCACAAATAGCCATACCTGTCTTACTAGGAAAAGCTGGTAAAAGGCTCTCCTAGCCACTTAATAATAATAATAATAATAATAATAATAATAATAATAATAATTTTATTATTTATACCCCACCCATCTGGCTGGGTTCCCCTAGCCACTCTGGGCAGCTTACAGTACATATAAAATATAGTAAAACCTCAAACAGTAAAGAATCTCCCGATACAGGGCTGCCTTCAGATGTTTTCTAAAAATCAGATAGTTGTTTCCTTAACATCAGATGGGAGGGCATCCCTCAGGGTGGGTGCCACTGCCAAGAAGGCCCTCTGCCTGGTTCCCTGTAACTTCACTTCTCGCAGTGAGGGAACCAGCAGAAGACTCTTGGAAAAGGACCTCAGTGTCCAGGCTGAATGATAGGGGAGGAGATGCTCCAACAGGTATACTGGGCCGAGGCTGTTTAGGGCTTTAAAGGTCTGCACCACTTTGAATAGTGCTTTGAAATGTACTGGGAACCAGTGAAGATCCTTTAGGACTGGTGTTATATGGTCCCAGTGGCCACTCCCAGTCACCAGACTAGCTGCTGCATTTTGGATTCATTGTAGTTTCTGAGTCATCTTCAAAGGTAGTCCCATGTAGAGTGCATTGCAGTAGTCCAAGCGGGAGATAACCAGGGCATGCATCCCTCTGGCGAGACAGTTCATGGGCAGGTAGGGTCTCAGCCTGCTTATCAGATGGAGCTGGTAGACAGCTGCCCTGGACACAGAACTGACCTGCGCCTCCACAGACAGCTGTATGTCCAAAATGACTCCCAGGCTGTGCACTTGGTCCTTCAGGGACACAGTTACCATAGCTGTCTTACCAAGCAAAGCTGGTAAAAGGCTCTCCTAGCCAATTAGGTCACCTAGGCCTCTAGTGACAGATAAATACCTCTCAGATGATGAACCTGCTCTTTCAGGGGGAGTCTGACCTTGTGCTGGGGCACACATGCCATGCTGGGGACCCGAACTCTGAGGCATGTTGGGTTTTCATTCAGCTGGCTAGGTCTTGAGATGCCAGTGTTTTCCTGGTCTCCAACCCCTTCGCCCTTCCAAAATAACTCAGACTTTCCTGGCTCCCATAGACTGATGCAGAATGCCATCAATACTGTGGTTTCAACTGCTAACATTCAAGAGAGTCCCCGTTGCACTAAGGCATTTATCTTCCAAGTCAAATGAGAGCTCTTTCTTGCCATTCCCACCAGGCCTGAGTTCACACCTCCGTGCCTCTCCTTGCCATGAGAGGATGAAGAATCACCTCCACTTGCATTTTTAATCTGACTTTAATTACCTGCAAGGCTCACCAAGAGAATGCTAAGCAGTGGCGTGGTCTCGGGAACCTCAGCATTGGCTTCACCCTCAGTAAAGCTTGACTCAGTGGAGTAGCGTGGGGGGTGCAGGGGGTACCGGCCGCACCGGGCGCAACATCTGGGGGGGCATGCTCGCACTCGCAGCTCTCTGCCCCTACCTGGCTCACTCACTCTCTCTCACTTAGGGGGCGCAAATTACTTGCCTTGCCCCAGGTGCTGACAACCTATGCTACGCCACTGGCTTGACTGCAGAATTAAACATGTTCGAAGGAAGCTAAACGGGAGGCTTTTCACCAGCAGAGTCATTCGCTGCTACGTGGTGGTGACCATAAGATTCTCACTTCTTCCATTCTCCTGACGACATTTTCATCATAGAGCAGGATAACCCAACCAACACTAGCTGCAGCATAGTGGAGCTGTACTGCTCACATCATGGCTGAATCTCAGGGAGGTGTGAGCAGGGGCAGATCTTGGTGGTATGGTGCCCCATGGGAGGCCAAAATTTGACACTATCTCCAGCCCTCGCCCCGCCTTCCCAAAGCCGAGTAAGAGGTGCCGGACTTTGAGAAGGGAGCAGAAGGGGCTGGAGACCTTCCCAAACCCTGGTAAGCGCTTGCCTGGCTTGCAAATGAGGCAGAACGACTCCAGGACCCTGTCAGAGCCTTCATGCCTTCTTCCTGCTTATCAGGCTTTGAGAAGACATCCCCCTCGGCTGTGTGCCCATTGCAGGTGAACCAGTGGAACTGCCCTAAACCAGCCTCTTAAAGGTAAGTTTTGCATGGTACAGATGTTCTGGCAGAGCCAACCTGTCACTCCTTCTGGCATGTTTGCTCTTCACTGATTATGCCTCTTGCCCTCTCTATCTGTTAGGCAAAACTGCAAACAAAAATCTGCTTATTAGCATAATTTGGCTCTGAAATACTGATGACTTCTCAGAAGGAGTCTTAAAAATAATAATATTCCCAAAATGAAGTGGGAATGTGGAGAACTGAGTTTAAGATTGGAAAAAAAAAGAGAAACCAAAGGTGACATACTCATTCATCCCTAGGTGGGGAACCTGCAGCCCAGCAGACATTACTGGATCACAACTCCCATAATCCCTGTCCATTGGCCATGCTGTTCAGCGCAGTTGCATAGGCCACAGGCTCCCTCCCCTCTGCACCCGAATCAAGTCAATAGTCTATATAGCCCATTTTTTCCACCTCTGATTAGCTACAACAATATGGGGAGTGTGTGTCAGGCAAAGGTTCCTGAGATTCTTTTGAATGGAGATTTTGAGGATTGAATGGAGATGTTGAGCTGCCCAGAGTGGCTGGGGAAACCCAGCTAGATGAGTAGGGTATAAATAAAATTGTTGTTGATGTTGTTGTTGTTGTTGAACCTAGAGCCTTCTGCATGCAAAAGTCATGCTGTTCTTCAGAGCTTGCTGTAGAATAAGCCACTAAGTAAGCCACTAAGGGAGATGCCTTGATAACCACCCTTGCTGACGTATAAGTGAGATCTGGATAATTTCCCATGTCACCTGACTGATGAACAGCTCTGTGTAATTCAAAAGCCTGCATATTGCTACATAAACAGACTGTGATTAGGTAAGCAAAATCACATCACTGTATTGCCTCCTTTGTGTCTCTGAATTCATAGCAGCGCAGACATCTAGGGCTATTGTGCTGCGGACTGATTCACGCAGAACAGATCAGCTGGGGATTTCAAGCCTGACATATCTGCTATCTTCCCAGGGATGGACTGTGAATGTGAATGTCCTTGGTTCTACTCACACTGCACAGAGTCAACCTGCTGGGTTGCCAAATACACCAGGTAAATCCTAACATTCCACAAGTTTCCCATTAGCAGAGTGTCAGCGGCCCAGCAGGGTGAGGTAGTAATGGGAGAAATATGCTCTATTTATGCATTGTGGTTGTGCCGTGCTGCTCTCTAATGAAACCTATAATTTCATTCTTTCAAGGGCAAACAACTACAGTACACAGTGCATTTATCCCATGAGCTTATTCACTTACCTCTTGGTATCTCTAAAGCCCCTGATGATGTGCTTATTCTCCCTGCAAGGAATCCTTTGACAGAATTTGCATCCGCGGAGATCACAGACCACATCACTGCATCCTTCCCACCGTACCCCTCCTTCCCCAGAGCATTTATTAAAGAAAACAGAGATGCAGACTGGGAGAAAATCAAAAGCAATGGAAGGAACAGAAATCACCAAAGGCAAAATGGTCTGGTGACTAAGTCCCATTCATCATGCCGACCTCCTGAATGACTTTGGCCAAGTCCCTAGTCTTCTTTTGTCACAAAGTTCTCATCAAATTACATATATGTCTACAGTTTGTTTATTGGAAAGTCTCTGTTAGGGGTGAACAGAAACTGTTGCTTTGAGGATATTTTCAGAAGTGCAGACAAAAACTAGTGCAATCCTATATGTGCCTGCTTGAAAGAAAGTCCCACTGAGTTCAATGGGACTTACTCCCAGGCAAGTATGTAGAGGATTGAAACCTTGGACAATGTGACAGCAAATTCTCATTCACAACTGTGCCCAATAACATCCTCATGAGAGCCAGTGTGGTGTAGTGGTTAAGAGCAGTAGACTCGTAATCTGGGGAACCGGGTTCTCATCTCCGCTCCTCCACATGCAGCTGCTGGGTGACCTTGGGCTAGTCGCACTTCTCTGAAGTCTCTCAGCCCCACTCACCTCACAGAGTGTTTGTTGTGGGGGAGGAAGGGAAAGGAGAATGTTAGCCGCTTTGAGACTCCTTCAGGTAGTGATAAAGTGGGATATCAAATCCAAACTCTTCTCATGTAGCCATTGTGATTGGGTACAAAGCAATGCAACGCTATTCCCTTCATTACATGATGCCTTATTGGGTTATGCTTGTTGGCACACACAAAAATTGTTAATTTCACATATATGCTCATGCGGTCCTAACTGGTGGTGACAGACCAGGAACGAGACCTTGGAGCTTTACTATATACTTCAGCGAAGATGTTGACCTAGTGTGTGGCAGCTGTGAAAAGGCAAATTTCATGCTAGGAATCATTAGGAAAGAAGCTGAAAATAAAACTGCAAATACCATAATGCAATTATATAAGTTTCTGATGTATCTGCCTTTGGTATTCCGTGTACAGTTCTGGTCACCTCAAAAAGGATATTGTAGAATTGGGAAATGTTCAAGAAAAGTTAACATCTTTTTATTTTATTCTCTCTTTTATTTTCTCTTTTTATTTTATTTTTTGCAGCTGACATTATATATGCCGTCAGGAATAAGATTCTCGCATTGGAGAAGGCACATACTTTCTGCTTTCCCGTTTAATCCAGAATTCAAGCAACAGGTATTTAGGAGTATTATTTGTAGAAGAGGATCCTTATGGATTCTTGGTCCTCAAAAGAACTCAAGGTAATCTGAAAGGAGCCCTCTTGCTAGTAGTTATGGGGGGGGGCATATTCTTAGGCCACGTACAAGGGCTGTAGAAGCTGCTGCAATAGCCAGAGGTTTTCAACTATTCATCTAGTATCTTCATTAGAAATGCATGAGCCTACCACAGTGAAAATGCTAAGTGCTCCCTTGGTAGTAACCTAATGAAATTAAACACTCTATATAATCCAAAGGGTTCCTGAAGATCGGCAGCTTGGATGCTCAGGCTTGGATATCCCTCTTGACATTTTCCTTTAGGGAATGGGAGTTGCTACGGTGTGCACACCTTCTAGACTGTGCCAGAAACACCAGGAGATTTGGGCCACACAGGAGGCTCAAGTCTATCTCAACATCACCCTACCTACAAACAAGAGCAATGCCAGCATGGAGGAAAGGTGGAAGTTGAGCTGCCTCCGAAAAGCCTAGAGGGCCTTATGCACGAAGAAAGGATTCCTGACAGCAACAGTTCCCATGTCTTTAAGATAACATCGGAAAAGAACCCAAGTGAGATCTGGGGAAATCGCTGCAGCTGCACTACATCTTTTGTTCCTTCGCTGCTGGGATATTAATACCTCTCTGATAATTTCAGTCAAGCGGCAGTTTAGGTGAGCCGGAATCACACCTTCTGATAGGTCAATTTCAGTTCATGCAAGCTGCAAAAGGTCTCATTAGCATCTCCATCATTAACCAATATGCACACAGGTAATTGGCTTCACCCTTGGAATTTAGTGTTAAATGACTCATCATTATCATATTAATGCAGCCAGGAGCTGGGAGTGAAATTGAGGAACGCTTTGGGTAGGAGAAGCAAACCTTGACGTTGTGAATGTATTCCAAAAAAATACCAAGCACACCTACAGGGATACCCATCAGTAGCTGTATGCAGCCCCAAACGATATCTCGGGAACAACAATGGCCTTGCCTCGCTTATTTTGGTCCATGCCTTAAAGAATCTGAATAAAAGGACACTAAACCTGACAATTTCCTATTGTGACTAGGAAATAACTCTCATCCGCTATCATTTGCACTGCTGGAGGTGAAACTACTTCAGCGCAACTAAATGTGTGTGCTTTTGTGTGCCTTTGTATATGGTGACAGCCCATCTCCTCTCTATGACAGAGGTGGGGAACTGAAGATGCAGGACTTGAATGTGGCCCCCAAGCCTCTCTATTTGGCCCATGAGACTCTCTCTATGTGACACTTCTTCCACAGCCACACACACCCTTCTCAGGCCACACCCATCACTGCTCTAGTGCCAGGGCTGGTTCAGCTGCAGTTCAGCACAGAAACTCAGAGATGAGCAGTAAGGCTGATTCTTTATACAGATGAAATAAACCCAGCATGGACTCCATGGGCAGGACAATCTTGGTGAGGCAGTTGCCAGGACTGAGGATCTGAGCCTCCCAATTCCTCCTAAGGCTCCAACCCAGCAGGTTGCCTACCCAACAAACTCCCTTGAGGATGAGCTCTCTGTGCCTTTGGCTCTGCTACATGTAACACCTTCCTCGTTCTTGGGAACAGAGGAGAAGGGGAGAAGGAAATAGTGGAACTGGCAGGTGGGTGTGGATCTGTCACAGCATCTGCCTCCTGTTCAGCTGCCTGAGCCTCACTTAGACCTATTGCTTGCTCAGCCTCCAACCTTCTTCCTCTGACATCTCTCCTGCATCCCACCACCATTCTTCTGGCTCAGAGCCTTCCCACTCCGACGCTTCCCTGCGGGGTTCCCTGGCTGTAGCTTCCCACCTTTCCTCCTCATCTAGCCAGTCCCTGAATCTTGTTTCACACTCTTTTCATGTAGGCTTGGGCCTACCTGAAGCATGTTGGAAAAAACACCTAAGTATGCCTTTGAAAGCTACGTCGTAGGAATATAGGAAGTTGCCTTAAACCAGGACAGACTGCTGGTCCATCTAGCTCAGTATTCCATGTCCACACTGACTGGCAGTGGCTCTCCAGGGTCCCTCAGCCCCACCTGGAGATGCATGGGATTGAACTCAGGACCTTATGCATGCAAAGCAAATGCTGTATCACTGCTGGACCATCCCATTTTTGGAAAAGGCTAGTGCATTAGTCCTACTCATTTCAGTCTTCTCCTTGCATCTTGGGGTGATGTTCAAGAGGTTACACTTCCAGGAGTGAAGAATGACCACTGATGGACTTGATCTTTCCTATTGCTCCTCACTCTGACACAAAATTGTCGGAAATGGAATGACAGGCCCTTCTTCTTTGGCGATCACTCGTAGCCGAAGAAGATTGTCTTCCATAAACACGGTTTTAACAGTGGGACTGTAAGTGACTGTGGAGGTCAATTCTGGATCCACATGTCCTTCCACAGAGGAGACATAGGTTTCCGGGCGGTGAGGGTTTGCCAAGTGTGCCTTCCTCTTAGCTCATTTCTCCCTTTCATCCTGAGTTTAAGTGTCTTCAAAGCCCATGACACCTTTGGTATAGGCTGTTCTCCAATTGGAGCGCTCACAGGCCAGTGTTTCCCAGTTGTCGGTATTTATAGTACATTTTTAAAGATTTGCCTTGAGACAGTCTTTGAACCTCTTTTGTTGACCACCAACATTACACTTTCCATTTACACAACCTGTGACCCACCAGGCCCAACGTGGACTATGGTCCATCAGAGACTTGATAAACTTGCCGTTTTTGCCTGAAAAATAAAGGTTGCCAAGCAACTGACACGCCATAATAGATGGCTGGTGGGCTGCATCCGACTTGCGGTGGGGTTTATGTGTGTCACAAGTTATACAGGCCTGTGGTTCAATAAAATCTGCAAAGCAGCTGCTTCTTCAGTTTTGGTGACAGATTGATGCTGATATAACAAACATTCCTCAAGCACTGAAAGAAGGCATATATGCACATAACAAAAACTGAGTTAAAAATGATGTTCGGATGGTCAGCGTGTCATGCACCAGTGCCCAGAGAATGGTTCAATCTCAGCTGATTTATCCTTAAATAATTAGTGATGCGGCACTAGAATTTTAGGCTGGCCACCCATTTCAACTGTAGGATGAAATCAATCAGTTGTAGCAAAGCTCAGTGTTACATTGCTCAGAAACAGCCACTGAACTCTTGTGTCTGCAAAGGGCGAGCAGCCAAAAGCAAACTGTTTCTAAAGCCTTCCACTTAATTCTACATTTCACATCATAGATAGATATGCTCCTTCTGGTCTTGGATATCACAGCTGCCAAATCCAATTGATTCATCCCCCCCTTTTTCTCAACAGATGCCAGATTGTTGCCCTTTTTGTGCTACTTTATTTCCATTTTAAACGAGGGTGCTGGGATTATGCTAAGAGCCCATCATTTTACAAACCAGCAAAACCAAGTCGACCAACCAAGAGGCAAATCGGTGATCAGGGAAGAATTAAAAACACGCTTTCATGCTTACAGGTCCCCCCCCCTTTTATTCCTTCCACCTCTTGCTCCAGGTTGCTTTTAGCACCTGCAAATAGCTGGTGATCTCAAATTGATGCACACCACAGTATCTGTTACTGATAAGCATAGATTCTTTCCACACTCCCGCCTTCCTTCCTGTGTGACCAGCTCTGGATTTGTTAAATTAGTAAGAATGCTGATCTGCATAATTCATGCCTGGAACTGCAGGTACCATAGCGTCAATGGGAGTCCAAAATCTTCAAACCCAAGACCCCTCTTGCTGCATCTGAGAGCTCATTCAGAAATCATATTCACCACATTCATAGGACTTCATCCCATGTGAGCATTGGGGACCGAATCTCCTCCTTCTCCATTTATACTGCATTCAGTTCTTCTTTCAGAAGAAACTCATAATCATTTATTACTACCTGCCCTCTTTTTTTCACCCAACTCCATTGTCTGTGCCATTCCATAGCCTAACTCTGGAAGTAGGAATTAAATTCCCTTCTCTATTCATCAGTCTCCTTCCTTGTCATAAGGATATTTCCCCCCCCATTTCCCAGCCCACACCTGGACTGTGAAGTCCAGAAGGAAACTGTAAAGTCTCCATGCTTTTCTTGAATGTCTCTTTCCTAAGCCTCTTTGATTTTAATAACCAATGAACTCAGACAGCCAAACACTGGAAGTCCTGTTGCAGGGACTGACAACCTGTGGCTCTCAGTTATTGCTGATCCACAGCATCTATGATCTCTGACCATCAGCCTGGGGCTGATGCGAGTTGGCACAGAGGGCCTTTCTCCAGCTTTAACTGGTGAGCCAACAGCACCTCTATCTGGACAGGGATAGCCTAGCTTCTGTTGACTATGCTCTGGTAACCTCTAGGTTAGATTACTGCAATGTGTTATATTGCTGATCCTTGTCCAGCTGCACTGGATGCCAATTCGTTTCTGGGCCCCCATTCAAAGTGCTGGTTTCGACCTCTAAAGCCTTAAATAGCCTCCAGGACTGCCTCTCCCCATACGACCTTGCAATCACCCAATGTCTTTTGCATCTTCCACAAGAGGTCTGAAGGCTGGCAACACAAGAACGAGCCTTTTCTGTGTTGGCTCCCCACTCATGGAATGCTCTCTCCTGGGAAGCTCACCTGGTGCCTGCATTAAGTATCATTAACTACAAGGCAAATAACTTTCCTTTTCTCTCAGGCCTTTGACTATTTAAACAATCTATGGCCTTTTAATCTGTTGTGTGAGGGGGAAATATGGAAGTGAGAGCTGGACCATAAAGAAGGCTGATCGCTGAAGAATTGATGCTTTTGAATTATGGTGCTGGAGGAGACTCTTGAGAGTCCCATGGACTGCAAGGAGATCAAGCCTATCCATTCTGAAGGAAATCAGCCCTGAGTGCTCACTGGAAGGACAGATCGTGAAGCTGAGGCTCCAATACTTTGGCCACCTCATGAGAAGAGAAGACTCCCTGGAAAAGACCCTGATGTTGGGAAAGATGGAGGGCACAAGGAGATGGGGACAACAGAGGATGAGATGGTTGGACAGTGTTCTCGAAGCTACCAGCATGAGTTTGACCAAACTGCGGGAGGCAGTAGAAGACAGGAGTGCCTGGCGTGCTCTGGTCCATGGGGTCATGAAGAGTCGGACACGACTAAACGACTAAACAACAAAACAACAACAACAAAGAGGGGGAAATATTTTGTTTGCTGGCTACTATGTTATGCATTTTTGTGTTTTTATATTGTAAACCGCCCTGTGGTCCTCAGATGAAAGACAGCATAAAAAATTAATAAATAAAAGGCATATTAATATTTCTCTGTCTCCAGCCTTAGCTGACCTAGTTAATGCACAGCTGGTCAAAGGACATAGGAGTGTGAATGAATGTTAAGCACCAATCAAATTCAGAGCAATGCCAGTGAACCAATCAGGGCAAACTGGTAATTGGCAATCACCCAATAGACAGATCATATGGAATCTTCACTCTGCCCTATCCTGCATGCTCTGCACTTTTTCATTTAAACACCTTGATCACTGCAGGAATATATTGCTTGTAATGTTTCCCCTCAGAAAAATTGATATGGTCCAGGCCAGGCAAAGAAGAGGAGGGTGCTAGACAAGGTTCTGATAAATTATCACTCCCTTTCGCATGTGGTGGAACCCAGAGTTATCGGCCCTTGCGTGCTGAATCAGAATACTAATGCGTCCCTGCAAAGCAATCTCTGAATAAACCATACAAAGCTAAGTAGTCTGAATTTAGCTTTGACCTTCATTGATCTTGTGTACCAAAAAACATTTAGATATTGCTTTTCTACAAACAAAGCAGCTGCAATCCACCTACCTTCAATTAGCTCTTTTATGAAAAATAAAATGCAGATCAGACTCCGGAGATAATGGAAATTGTCATGGTTTAAGCTTTGCTTTTGCAACGGAGATACCACAAGGGCTGAAGAGACAAAACCTGACATATTTTCACTTCTCTCTCTCTCTCTCTCTCTCTCTCTCTCTCTCTCTCTCTCTCTCCCTCCCTCCCTCCCTCCCTCCCTTCCTCCCCCACAACCCTTTCACTCGCTCCTGTCTTTACTCTTCTCTCCTGTCAACGCATTATATTCTGGTTTTCTATACATGCAACTTATGCACTCGGATGATAGTGTACACAATGGTGTCTAATCTTCTGTGAAAGCAAATGGAGGACAAGACCTGTGAGGAAAAAGTCTGCCAATTACTTAAAGAACATAGACACGGCAATGCCATTAATGTAATGGCAAAGAATGCCTTCAGAGGCATTCGCTCTGCTCCGCTCGATACGACAATTAATGTCGCCAAGTTGACTTCCATGCGGGCTTCTCATCTCCGAGAGGGAGATAGGCTCGGCCCATTAACCTTCTTGGTGTCAAGGTGTTCTGGCACTCATATTCAGCTTAATTAGTCTCCAAGGTAATATCACAAAAGTCCCACTTCACAAAGGAAGATCTGCAGGCATCATTGACTCATAAATGGAGTAGCTCTAAATTGTGCTGCAATGCTTTGGAGGTGATGGAGTGAAAAAGCAAGATAAAAAAGGGGGGATTTCTCTCCTTGTATATATCTAGAACTGCTGCACACTGTGATCAAATCAAGAGCATGTTGATTTTACCTTTGGGATGCACAACTTTGGCAAAACCTACTGCTTAAGACCTGTGTTGATGCAACGGTGTTGAGAAGAAAGGAATGACAAGGAATGTGGTACTCCAGCTTGCAAGAAGTACAAATTAAGGAAATCCTGCTGATCCAAGACCTATTTTGACAAGCACCCTGTTCTTGCTGTGGCCAACCAGATGTCCAAGGGAAGGCTACAAGCAGGGCATGAACATAACAACACTCTCCTCACTTGTGATTCCCAGCAACTGGAATTGTTCCACCTGGACACTGAGGTCCAGTGCTGAGGGCCTTCTGGCAGTTCCCTCACTGCGAGAAGCCAGGTTACAGGGAACCAGGCAAAGGGCCTTCTCGGTAGTGGCACCCGCCCTGTGGAACGCCCTCCCACCAGATGTCAAAGAGAAAAACAACTACCAAACTTTTAGAAGACATCTGAAGGCAGCCCTGTTTAGGGAAGCTTTTGGTGTTTGACGCACTATTGTATTTTAATATTTTGTTGGAAGCTGCCCAAAGTGACTGGGAAAACCCAGCCAGATGGGTGGGGTGTAAATAATAAATTAAAATTATTATTATTATTATTACTACTACTACCTCTGTTGCTGGATGAATAGCCTTAACCTCCATGAATAGGTCTGATCCCCAAACAAACCATCCCCACATTTTACAGCAGCAAATCCCACCATGATCTGTGTGAAAAAGTAATTCCTTTTTATCTCTTCCATTAATTCAGCTTCATTACAGATGCCCTCTGCAGTTGGTGTGATGAGAGAGGGAGAGGAAAACTTCCCTCTCGCTACTTCCTCCGCACCACACGTAATTTGATATATTGATGCAAATTAATTAATTTTATACATTAATGAGTTTGAGCGCATGATCTGATGATGAGAACAATGGAAAATGGCACTGGACATGTAAGGGCAAGGAAATGGTAGGTCAGGGATGCGGCAGGGTGACAGCAGGAAGGAGTGCTCTGAACTCTCTGCTGAGAAGGGGCAACTGAAAATAAAGTCTTTTGGTCATTCAGGCTTCATTCTGCAGTTAAGCAAGGAAATGCTCACCTGACACTTTGCTGACCTCAATGTCGGTTTTGGGGTTTTTTTGCATTGTGCTGGGCTGAACAGAAAAAGGTTCTAATAAGCCGGAGTCTTAATGAACTGTGACTTAAACTCACAGAAGGGCCTCCATAAAGACTCCCAGTTATTGCAGCGAATGGCCAAGTATGTTGTAATCTGAGATCCACAGTCATTATGAAAATGTCAGAGAGGCTGCAAATAAAGAGTAGGAGTCCCCTGACTCAAGAGGGGGTTCAGCAACATGCTGTGTTCTTTGCAAAGATGCCCATCTTGACCAGCCCCATCACTGTGGACGTAATGTAACATTTACTGAAAACTAAAGGTGCCATTTAGAAAAGAAGGGGAGGCCGTTTACCCTTCTTCCCACTTTTCAGACCAGATGTGATTGTGCCTCAGAAATACACAAATTATATATCTTTATATATTAACTCTGCACTGTGGACAGGTAACATTACAGGAGAAAGCTGATCTGCTTCCTTTTGAGACGGGCTTTTTTGTGTATGTGTGCAATTAAAGGATATTGGGTTACTTCTATGCTACACTGGAATGAGCTTTCATTCCTCAAGGCAGTGCCTTTGTAGAGGGAAGATCACATTTTCCTAGAAATGACAATATATCAGTTACAGGAAAAGGCAGCTTCTTTCCTCAGCTGTTACATCCATTGTTATTGGGAACGCTGAGCCAAATGGGGTTGTGCAAGTGTCATGCCCCACATATCAAATATTGCTTATTACGTTTCTGTCGATGAGCATTGCAGCTCTCTCTGTCTCTCTCCTCAAGACCTGTGTTCTCCCTCTTGAGGTGTTAAGAATTGTTAATTCTATTTTTCATTTTATTTTCTAGGCACTGAGCATTCGCTAGCTGTACTATTCAAGTGCCAAGTAGCTTTTGTGGCCCTTTACTGAAGGCTATCTCCTCCACCCCACTCCACAGCAAAGCTATCCCCCCATGTCTAGTTGGCGAACTCTATTCAATGTTGTTGTTGTTTTAGGCTTGGAGGAACATTGCGCTAAGTCTGAAATATGGCACAGGTTGACTTTCTTCCTTCCTGCAGAAAACCCTCCTGATAATCCACCACTGCTGTTGATTCCCTTTCTCGGTGGCCGTATATTTTTTCCTCACTGGCTTCTGGCGAATCAATTTTAACGTGGTAAGAACAAGGACATTAAGGCTTGAACGACTCCTGTGTAGTCGTTAGGTGTTCTCTATTCATCATTCCTAATTAATAACAAAGTAATTACTTATAGATTCCTTTCATTATTTATACTCCCCCCTCCTTTCAAGAGGTGTTGCCTCTTCATCCATTTTAAGTTAATCTGGATGTTTATTCAAATGTGTTTAAGCACCTAAGACTACACAAGCAGAGGACAGGTACAGTGGTACTTCGGGTTATGAACTTAATTCATTCCAGAGGGCAGTTCTTAACCTGAAACCATTCTTAACCTGAGGCGTGCTTTCATTAATGGGGCCTCCCACTGCCACCTCGCCACCGCCACACAATTTCTGTTCTTATCCTGGGGCAAAGTTTGCAACCCAGAGCAACTACTTCTGGGTTAGCGGAGTTTGTAACCCGAAGTGTTTGTAACCCAAGGTACCACCGTAGGGACAAATACCTCTTCATTGAATGAAGTGCAGGGGCTCATGTACTAGCAGAACTTAATGTGGGAGATGCCAATTTACCCTCCAACATTTCTCCAATGAAAATAGGGGCGTGGTCAGGAAAAATGGGACAAATCAAAAACTGGGACGACATCTGTCAATCTGGGACTACCCCTGGAAAATAAGGATACTTGGAGGGTCTGTAGAAGCACTATATATGGGGTCTTCTCAGTGGCTACCATGGTTTGCACCATCCACCACACCAATATTTTAAGATTTCACTGTCCAGTCCTGGGGAGATTGAGCCAATAGGTGGAGAACAAGGATCTGAAAGCAGTCATCCACACCCATCTGTCAAAATGACCCATGGAGACGGTGGAGCTTTGGATCCTGTCCACTGCCTGGATCTAGTTTTCCACTAGTGGCTTAGTACATTACCCCACTTGGGCTAGGACCCTGCCCTCGAGCTGGGACCACTGCCTGGGACAGAACAGGAGTATCAGAGGTACGATGCTGAGGCTCCCATTCAAACCTGACCTTGGATCTCTGGGGTCTCTTGACCTGACTGGTTCCTCTCCCTCCATGTCAAGAGTCTTGGCTGCTACTCAGAGCCGTGGCACCACTATTACCTAAATCACTGGCTGCAGGACCAGCCCTCCTTGCTGAATTTGTGCATGGAAGGCGGTGGCCCACCACCCTGTTCTTCCAAGGAACTTTCATGTTGAGTTGAAAGGGCCTGGGGCTCCCTTCCACCCCAAGGTTCCTTCCTCCATCTCTTACTGGACAGATCTGTGAAGAAGCCAAAGGAAAGCCATTTCGACGCTGCAGCTGGTCTATTTCATTTTTCCAGAGAAAGGAAATGAATGAGAATATCTGAAAGGAGTTAAAGAGCAGCCTGAAGAGCAGCGCCGAGCTTCCAAACGCAGTGTTCTTTATGAACTGAAGAAAGCATTATTGCCATTGTAATAAGGAAGAGTTAACATTTGAAATGAAGGTTCCTGAAGTCTGGTTTCAAAGGAGTGGATTTATTTCTGGGCTCTTCCTCTGATGGCCAGGAAGGCTTTGAAGTCCTCGGCTGCCAAGTGACTTTCGGCTGGATCCTAGGCTCCAACCAAACACAAAACCGACAAGTAATTTAAAGCAATGGCTTTAAAATATTTCCAAATATAATAGATGCTGTTTTGTTTTGTTTTTTAAAGCAGCAATTACCCACCATTCTTGCCCTCACACAATCATGTGCAGCCATTTAGGTAATCACTGCAGTTTGGCAAAGGCAGCTACCCTAGCGCATTCGGGGCTTTGCCAAGGGCCTCACATTGCGAGACCACGAGTTCCTTTTGCTTTGAGACCTTGCTTTATATTTTAACATGAGCCGTAAATGGTCCTTGAGCCTCTCCCATGCTACTTGCATCAATGCCTGATCATGGCTAATGCAGAAACAAGGCGTTTGTGATGCAAATGAGCATTCTGGACAATGTTAAGTCCCTTCCCCCCTTTTAAGCATTACAAACTAAGAGTTGTCCCAATAAGCCTCATGCGTGGGAATGCGTATATAGCAGGAACTTAGGTATCCTGAAACTCTGGTTGTGTATAAATAGGTAAAGGGACCCCTGACCATTAGGTCCAGTCGTGGCCGACTCTGGGGTTGCGGCACTCATCTCGCTTTATTGGCCGAGGGAGCCGGCGTACAGCTTCTGGGTCATGTGGCCAGCATGAATAAGCCGCTTCTGGCAAAGCAGCCTTGACCCCAAATCAACTGTGGGCCTTTCATTTAACAGCAGTTGAATCATAAATACCCAATATGCCAAAAGAAACTATGCAGCCTTTGCCAGTCTTTCATTGATCTGTTTTGTTTATTCATTATATTTATTAGAGGCTCTTTCCAAAAATGAAACTCAAAACGTGTCCGGGTGCAACTAACCTAGCAAAAGGCAGCACAAGGATGCTTGCTAGGGCAACAGGGCTTTCTCCCCTCCCCCTCCAGTGCCTCTGTCAAATCCACTGGGGGGGGGGGGGAGGACCCCCAGAACAGTGTGCAAGGGAAGAAGAAGAAGAAGAAGAGGAAGAAGAGGAAGAAGAAAAGGGGAATCGTTCCATGCTTGTGCAGACGGGAACAATCAAATTAGCGCTATGCTGAATTTCTCCCTCAGTCATTTTCTTCCTTATTTCTATGTAAATAATGCAATTTTTAAAACTGTGGCAGTCATTCCAGCACCACACCAATTTCTGTTTTGGATAAACAGATCTTGCTTCTGCTCCATTCAGATGAGACACGTAATGACAATCTATTAATTAACAGGGCTTAGATGACCTCTTAAAGGCTCTGTCACACAGCTCGTCTAATTACCAACTGTTTGAAAATTATGAACCTGGTTCATCCACCTACCTGACCACCTGGGAGTCTGTTTGCTGGTGGAAGAGCAAACACCCTTCCCTCCAGTCACATAACATAAAATCTGAAACAATAACTCCATGTGGAGCCTGATCTGTGTCACAGTATTTCCTTCCTTTTTCTCTTCTTTTTTTGAGAGGCATTGGAGAACCACACAAGTTAAATTTCTTATCTCCACATAGATATTAAGTTATATTTATATGGTGGTGGTGTTGGAGGAGGAGAAGAAGGCAGTGGGGAGAGGCACTTGTCTATTTCTTTACCACACAGAGGATTTTAAAATAATGTTGTGATATTTTTCATTCTAGGACTTTGGGCAAGGGAAGGCAACCTCACATGTTCATCTGGACCACTGGAGGAAGTAATGAAGAATATCCAGAAATGCAACAGCCCACTTCAGACATTTGAAGACATATGAATGCTCTCGGAGTACCGTGAATGCACAATAGCGTGTTCTGCCTTGCTCTGACCCACATGTATCCATTAGAATATGGGACGCGGGTGGCGCTGTGGTCTAAACCACAGAGCCTAGGGTTTGCCAATCAAGGTTGGCGGTTCGAATCCCTGTGTTGGGGTGAGCTCCCGTTGTTCTGTCCCAGCTCCTGCCCACCTAGCAGTTTGAAAGCACGCCAAGTGCAAGTAGATCAATAGGTACCGCTCCAGCGGGAAGGTAAACGGCGTTTCTTTGTGCTGCTCTGGTTCGCCAGAAGCAGCTTAGTCATGCTGGCCGCATGACCTGGAAGCTGTCTGCGGACAAATGCCGGCACCCTCAGCCTATAGAGCGAGATGAGCGCCGCAACCCCAGAGTCATCCACGACTGGACCTAATGGTCAGGGGTCCCTTTACCTTTACTTTTATCCATTAGAATATGCAGAAAAGGGAGCCCTCTGTTCCTATAGACATACGTGAAGCTATCTCCACAATCCCAATGAAGATATCTAGGACTTTGAGTGCCTGAAAAAAGGCTAATGGTGAGTTTGACAATAAATGAGATTCCACCTGTGATTGTGGTGGGGTTTTTTCAAATCTGAGACATGCGTAAGATGTACATAATTTTGATTAAAAAGATATTTGCACCTGTTTTTTGGTCTGTATATTGTTGTGACCATGGCTAATTTTCAGCTAGAGCTTACCGGAACTCAGTTCTGACACCTCTCAGGTGGGTGTCATTGCCATTCTAAAAGAACAAGGGAGGTGTTTGTGGTGAGTTCCTCTTTTTCTAGAAAAATAGCCAAGGTTGTCAGCAGTTTTTCCTGTAGTTTCCCATTTCTGAGAAAGGTCCATATGTTGCCTACTGCCATCCATCTGACCAGCTTCTAGGTAACACTGCACTGAAATTTGCCAAATCTTATTATCTCACTGTTTGTGGTCCGAACAGGTTGTTATCGAGTCTGATACTTGGCATTGTTACATTCATTCCTTTTGTCTGCCCACATCCTGTCTCCTCATTCAAGTTTATCGTTACAAAGAAACTGGGGATGTGTGCTGACAGATGTTTAAATGGCACAACGTGTCTTCTTCTTTTTTTTTTAGAGGGGGGAGCTCCCCAAACCGGGACAGCAACATCTCAGCTGCATCTCTAGAAATAACAGGCCAAATGAGATTAATAGGGAAACTGACTCTTGTCTGTTATACCTACAACGACTGTTTTAATCGCAAATGACTAAAAAAAAGTTAATGGCTTGGAATTCTACTGGTAGATTGCACTCAACATTTGAAGGCTGCAACCCACTTGCCTCTGAGGCACATCTGCTTGGGGATGCAAGACAGGGGCTATTCTGCTGTGGCAACAGATTGTGGCATCCACTGCTTTGGTTGACACCGTTCTTTATAGCTAAAGGTTAACTGTTAAGCTGCTTTCCTTTTCCTTTTCTCCCCCTCCCAGCTTTTGGTTTGGAGTGTGTGCAACTAAGTATAGGCATGTATACTTTGAGATGTGCAGTGACTGAAAGATTCCCCTTGTATCTATAGACCCTCCAAGTGTCCTTATTTACCAGGGACATCCCTAGTTTAGAGAAGCCATTCTGGAATGTCCCACTTTTCCTTAAAGGTAAAGGTAAAGGGACCCCTGACCTTTAGGTCCAGTCGTGGATGACTCTGGGTTTGTGGTGCTCATCTTGTTTTACTGGCCGAGGGAGCCGGCGTACAGCTTCCGGGTCATGTGGCCAGCATGACTAAGCCACTACTTCTGGTGAACCAGAGCAGCGCACGGAAACACCGTTTACCTTCCTGCTGGAGCGGTACCTATTTATCTACTTGCACTTTGATGTGCTTTCAAACTCTAGGTTGGCAGGAGCAGGGACCGAGCAACGGGAGCTCACCCCGTCGCAGGGATTCGAACCGTTGACCTTCTGATCAGCTGGTCCTAGGCTCTGTGGTTTACCCCACAGCACCACCAGCTTAGGATGTCCCTATTTTCATTGGTGAAATGTTGGAGGATATCCAACCACTGAGCCATCTGAAAGCAATCCTGTATAGGGAAGTTTTTTTAATGTTAAATGTTTAATTATGTTTTTATATATGTTGGAGGCTGCCCAGAGTGCTAGGGCAACCCAATAAGATGTGTGGAGTATAAATAGTAAAATTATCACTGGATAATGGAACATCCCTATTTTTATCGGAGAAATGTTGGAGGGTATGTATCTATATTATTTGGGAGCAGCCTGATCTGTTTTGAATCTGCTTTGTGTCATTCTGGTTTGATTTGTTAATTGGACTCAAATGTGATCTGTTAAAACCAAAGCTGATTCACCTTCCATTGACTATAATGCAGAATCTAAAAACAGCTATAAAATATATTTTTCTTTTTCACATGTGAATATAGGATATAGGCAAAGGATTTTCCTATTGAAATTAACAGGTTATAGAAGTGCTCCACTTTGGTTGGATCATTCCCAGGTTTTTTTCCCCTCTTCTGCAATGGGATTTATTTTATTTTATTTTGCAAAATCAAAACCACATTTGCTTGTTTGCGTATCTTCAATTTCCTAGTGAATGGTTTCTTCATATCATATGTGCCACTGCATATGAGAAAACAGCTTCTTTCCCATCATTGAGAGTAGGGGGCGGGCAGGAATGCTTCCTGCAATTTTGCTGTCTGTGGAGGATGAGTTGTGATGTCACTAGGTCCCCTCCTCCAATGTTTTACAGCTCACTTGAGCAGATCAGTTTTTGTGGGTGTATGAATACAATAAACAGAAGAGCCCTGCTGGGTCAGACTCATACCAAGGGTCAAACAGAGTTCTACTAGGTGAGCTTGGAAGTGGTGATAAGTGTCTCCCATGCCTGTTCTCCAAGAGTTAGTACTCCATGATGTCTCTGTATCTAAGTGGGTTCTAACTGGTTGTTGGTTTGTGAATTGGACGTACATTTGAATGACGTACGAATTGATTCGAGATTTGTTTTCTGATGTTTTCATATTTCTGCCTAGACACTGTCGTGTTAGCTTGAGTATGTCAACACTCCATTTCTGCATTATCACTGACTTGAGCGAAAACTGCCGACAGCCAGAGATTTCCCTTGGTTTCGATGTATCTGGCATGGGCGACAATTCGGAACGCACCTAGCTGGAAGCAAATCCCGTTGCAATTGGTGGGAGTTAATTCTGAGTAAATGCAGTTAGGGTCCGGCTGCGTGTTATGAAGAACATTTGGCTGTCCCATTACAATTCAATTCAACTCTTGTTTACAGCATTCCTTTTCTTCTGTTGAACTGTATTTTGTTTCATTGCATTTCAAGGCGGCACTCTTCCTGCTGCTGCAGAGTCAAACCACACAATGGGATGCTTCTTGTTTCCCGTAGACCGGCCTCTCACCCTTCCTCCATACAAGCATCCCAATTGGTCGATAGTTCCTCCATGGAAAGCAAACACCTCAGCTTGGTGCGTCCTGAGCTGTATTCCCTGCTCACAGTCAAGACAAATAACAGAACACAGGAAATAAAAAGAGTAAATTTAGTCCCAGCGGGAAATATCCCATCATTTTAAGTATGTTTGCTTTATGATGCTACCAACAATAGAGCTTCAAAAAATTATTTTTAAAAATAAACACACCATGAAATGAAGTTGTCTTAAAGCCTCAAACCAGTTTGATTTAACAGTCTCGGTGTGTCAGGAGCATGGCTTATTGCAAGTGGCGTCGCTGTCGTGTTTCAAAGGAGACCCTGGGGCCATCTTGGTTTATCTCCATTTCAAAGTGGCACAGGGGATGATCAAAAAAGAGGGAAAAAACAACAAGAGAAATAAAGGAACAGAGTGCCGGGCAGGATTCTAATAGAATTATGTTAATTAAGCACTGCCAAAAAGCATAATCTTTCCACCTACTGCGCACGGTTTGTCTTTGGATCCATGACACCTATAGAGAACGAGCTCACAGGAGACTTTCTTCTAATTCTGGCTTAGCACTTTCGTTTCAGTTGTGATGTTCAGGAGGAGCCTCTCCGCCAAGATTAAATGGAGCAGGGCAGTTTCACACCGACAACACAGTAAGAACTGCCTTGTCAGGTTCAATCAAAGGTCTGTCTTCTCCAGCAGCAGCAGCAGCAGCAGCAGCATCTCCAGTGATGACCAGCTAGACATCCCCTGGAAGTTCTCAAATAGGACGTGGTAGAGTTAGCCATTCCATGTCCTTGACCTCAGGTAACACTGCCTCTGAACATGGGGGTTAAGCGTTAAGTGTTTGGGGCTATTAGCCTTCTTCTTTTAAAGCTACCAACATTGGCTCCTGTGATCACATTAAGTAAGATCAGCCTTGGATTATGCTGGTGCTACTGTTGTTCTTATCTGATGTCCAGATGGGCAGATGTGGAAGACTTGAAAGCCCGTAGAGACGGGCTGCACTGCATGAGTGTCCCTGACCTAAGGAGACTGTGTTTGTGTGTGACAGGAATTCATTCTTTTGGCCACCCTTAAATGACATTTCCCCTGACTTTAACCAGACATGCAAAGCTGGGATCAGCAATCGATAAAGCACAAAGCCTAAGGTTTGCCTACCATGTGATTGCGTCTACCTGAATGTGTCCCAAAGACTCATCTCATTGCTAGACAGCAGGGCATGGCATACGTCCCTGAAGGTAGTGGTGGTGGTGGGATTGGGAGCAGAGGTGTGGGTCGAGTTAGGGGGCTGCCCCCCAGGGGAGGTTGATTCCATTTGGTCCTAGACTGTGCTGGGCCTGCAGTGGGGCTGCCTCCCCTTATTTCCTCTCATTTGTGTTGGGGTCTGCTCAGGGCTGGATTTAGGTTTGATGAGGCCCTAAGCTACTGAAGGTAATGGGGCCCTTTATATGTCCAGCTGTCCTTTGTCAGCAACAAATTGTCACTGTTTTTTGTTTGTTGAAAATATGCTATATGGTAATTTATGGACATGATAGGTATCTAAAGAAGAAGAAGAAGAAGAAGAAGAAGAAGAAGAAGAAGAAGAAGAAGAAGAAGAAGAAGAAGAAGAGGTGGTGGTGGAGGAGGAGTTTGGATTTGATATCCCGCTTTATCACTACCCAAAGGAGTCTCAAAGTGCCTAACATTCTCCTTTCCCTTCCTCCCCCACAACATACACTCTGTGAGGTGAGTGGGGCTGAGAGACTTCAAAATGTGACTAGCCCAAGGTCACCCAGCAGCTGCATGTGGAGCAGCGGGGAAGCAAACCCAGTTCACCAGATTACGAGTCCACCACTCTTAACCACTATACCACACTGGCCATTTGCACATAACAAAATATGTATTTTATCAAAGTAATTGTTGAACTGAACTACAATTAAGAAGAAGTATATTAATAGTGAATTTTGGGGGGACCCCAAGAGTGGGGCCCTAAGCTACAGCTTGTTTAGCTTATACGTAAATCCGGCACTGGGTCTGCTCCTGCCGCTATAATCTCCACCATTTCCACCAAAGAGGTACTGATGGCATTTGAAGTAGCTACTCGTTTATCACTTTAAGCTGAAAAGGGACAATGTCTCAAAGACTGCTGTTCTGCTATTCCAGTGAAGGTTTCCTCCTCCCCGCCCCTCATCAATTATATTACATTTTAAGCACCCTCAGATCACCTGTTTTGAAAACCAAATAAGGTTGCTAGGTGACCACACTGCAGTTCCTCCTCATAACGCTTATCCAGGCACTTGAAGAGCTAGCAAATGAATAGCTGGAGGCCTTCACATTATTCTGCCTGCCAACATAACAAAGAGAAATAGAGCATTTTTATTTGGAATGTGCTGCACAGTTCATTGTAATCCCTCCCTCCAAACTCTGGCACTCAAGCTGGTGAGGTTGCATTTCTTTATTGTTGTTGTTATTATTTACCTGTCCTTCATCCATATCACAGGTATCAAAAAGCCGGGGCATTCTTCAAAAGCTGTGCGTCTTCGGCATTCTCCAAAAGCTGTCTAATGAAGATGCAAGACCCACATCTTTGTGGCAGCTCCACAACTTAGGAGCTGCCACAAAACAAGCCCTCTCCTGCACTGCTGCCACCACCCAATTCTCAGAGTGATGTAACAATGAAGAGCACCCCTCTGCTGATCATAGCACCCAAGGGAGTCATTCAGGAAGGAGGCGGTCTTTCAGATATTAGAGGTGTGATCTGTTTAGGACTTTGAACACAAACATGAGCACTGTTTCTGGCTATGAGTTGGCAACCAGGGCAGCTGTTTTAAAGCAGGGGTTATGTTAAGCTCTATACGGAACCTCAGCCAGTAATTTGGCTACTGCACTTTGGACCAATGAAAGTTGTTACCTCGAGGGGCACATGGTGTTATGATCATCCTACTCTCATGTAGGACCCTGGTAGAGACATATGCCCGACTGGCATGTTCTCTCCCTCCTGGTCGACCGTTTGGGAGCTTCAAAAGCTTTATTCTTCCGGAACATCACAGCGAGTGAAGCATCAGCATGCTTAGGAATCTGCAGAGTATTGGTGGTTCACGTAACAGACTCAATAGCTCAGCATCTTGGCTAATCTTCTTTATTTACATATAATACACTTGGAGCATTCTGACTTAGCTCCTTCCTCTTTCTCATCAGACAGCAAAAAGAGAAAGAAACAAAGGACAATAGTCCCACTTTTCAGAACACAGTAACACAAAACATCCTGTCTCCGTCACTTCCCACACTGTGGAATGAAAACATACACTGCCATGTGATAGACAACAATCGCATGACTGCAAACACGGAGCAAGAATCCTAACACATGGAGTGTTTCCCAATTATCTAGCCTGGACGTTACCAGAGCATGGAGTACAGTAGCCAAGCCATTTTTGTCCGTTTTCGTCCCTAAGGGGCTGTCGCTGGTTAACCAGCCAGAACTGGAAAAAGGGCACACCTGGTCACCAAAGCCACTTGAAGTGACAATGACAGTGCTGAATCAAGAAGTACCCCCAAGCTGTGGACCTACTCCTTCTAGGAGTGTGCTACTTTGTGGAAACAGCCCTGCAGGCAGGAGTGTGATGACTGAAGTACAGTGCCACCAACTCACCAAGATGGTCCAGAAGAATACTATGGTCAACAGAAAAAAAAGAGCCTGGCTTTCATGTTGATGATTAACTAATGGTTAATTCATCCATGGCAAATAAACAGTCACAGCGAGCCAAACCAATCGCCTGCCAAGTCCGGTGTTCTAGCCTCTAGCAATAGACAATGACAGATGCTGCAAAGAAAAGAGCTATGGAACAGGAGCAGTTTGAGAGTGAATAGGCAGCTGAAACTATACATCAATTAAAATTTACATGGGGGGGTGGGCTGTGATGGTGGGGAACACCAAAAGAAGATGCTGGTATAACTCAGTGTGTGGGCAAAGAGTTAATGGAGTTAAACAAGGATAAATATGAGTGGGCTTTCATACAGATTTAAGTTCTTAACAATCAAGCTATATATATATTGTAAACAAGTAAATCTATAGAAAGAGGGGGTTTCCTTTCTGCCCTTGTAAGAGAAAATAACAGAGAATACTGATTAACCTGCCCAAAATTTATATTTAGTATCATTTCACAGCCAATGTAAACAATATATGAAACTGGTTTATATTTTCAGTTATATTTTCTTGCTGTTGACCTGTTCTAGGTTTTTATGATGCGTAGCTCTGTGCTATACTTTGGGAATCAATTCAAAAAGCACAACCCTGATGCCTCAGGGCCTTCTGTGCAATCTAAAGTGCTCGTGGCAGTCCTGGGCATGTTGGCTTTTCCATCATTTTGATGGAGGCGCAGCTCTGCGGGTGCTCCAGGGCATATGAAAAGCTGCTCTGGCAGGGAACGAGGGAAGCCCTTCAAAGCAGGAGAGCATTAGGGCTGCTGCACCACTCCTGTGGCTACAAGGAACAGCTGGATAAATAACTCTTAAGTCTGCTTTCAGACACTGTTCCCACACTAGTGTTCCTGGCATCAAACCAGGTAGTGTTACAGTACCAAATATCAAAGGAGGAGCACTTCCTGTTGCGTTCCCATAGAGCTACTCTTACAGATTGGGTACAATGGTGTCTAAAGCAGAGATATCACCTTGCCAACAAAGGCCCGCATAGTTAAAGCTATAGTTTTCCCAGTAGTGATGTATGGAAGTGAGAGCTGGACCATAAAGAAGGCTGATCGCCGAAGAATTGATGCTTTTGAATTATGGTGCTGGAGGAGACTCTTGAGAGTCCCATGGACTGCAAGAAGATCAAACCTATCCATTCTTAAAGAAACCAGCCCTGAGTGCTCACTGGAAGGACAGATCCTGAAGCTGAGGCTCCAATACTTTGGCCACCTCATGAGAAGAGAAGACTCCCTGGAAAAGACCCTGATGCTGGGAAAGATGGAGGGCACAAGGAGAAGGGGACGACAGAGGACGACATGGTTGGACAGTGTTCTCAAAGCTACCAGCATGAGTTTGACCAAACTGCGGGAGGCAGTAGAAGACAGGAGTGCTTGGCGTGCTCTGGTCCATGGGGGTCAGGAAGAGTCGGACATGACTAAACGACTAAACAACAACAACAACAACAATGGTGTCAGGGACCGTGCTGAGGAGGGTTACACTGAGGAGGAATGGTGGGAGCTTCCCTCTCCCCTTCCCCCCTTCTGATCAGGACCCTGAACCTGCCCAGGAGCAGGAGGACAGTATAGATTTGGAACAGTGGTTTACAGAGGGACATAGTTCAGAAGGCAGAAGCTGGGAAATAATGGGTGGGGAACAGCTAGGAGAAGAAACACTGGAAGGGAGGGAGTTAACAGATTCACTGTCTCTGGAAAGCACTCGTCTGTTCTCCCCAAGGTCAAGAAGAGCTGAGAAAGTGGCAGAACAGAAATTTGGGAGCACTGCCTTTCCTAGGAGATGGGTTCTTTGTTCTCTTGCTGTGATCATTAAAGTTTCTAACTGGTAAGAAGACTCCTTTTCCTTTGTTCTGCTTATCTGCTGCCACGGGGGGAGGAAGCCAATTCCCCAAAGTCTGACAAGTGATAGCTGTGCCAATTCTTCTGACCCTGCTAATTAGTCTGGGCATCATTGGGGTGGTACCGTGTAAACATGTGGATTGTGTGCAACAAGGAGTCCAATTATTCTGCACTAAGTTGCCCCAAGAAATTACATCGCAAAGTGACCCTCAACTAATGCACTGAATGGTTCTTTGATGCTGTTTTCTTGTCCCCTGTGAGGGGAAGGAAAGTCGCCCAGGTCTGTGTTTTGCATGCCATTGTAGATCTGGGATTTGGTGTGGGAGATGGGAACCTGACTCTTTAGGAGGGGGAGTTACGGCATTAGGAAAATGCATAGCCTCCAACACCTCAACAGCAAAATCTGGGACACCAACTTCTCAGACACCATCTTCCCATGAGAGAGCGGCAGCCATGTTGGATGCTGTGCTCTCATGTGCTTTTGTGAAGCACTTTTTTGAGCACGGTACCCCAAACCACACATTTTGGGGTGCTGTGTTGGGGGGAAATCATGGTGCGAAACATAGGAGCTAACTCCTAGGGGCCATGGGGGCTTTGGCCCACACAATGAAATATTGTGAGTAGTTTGCACATCAGTTCTGCAAGGATGAAGGTCCTCCTAGTCTAGAAATAGAGCAGCTGGAACTCACCACAAATGGCTCCCTTGTTCCCTTACAATGTCAATGGCGTCCCACCTGAGAGGTGCCAGAACTGACTTCTAGTGAGTTACAGCTAAAAAAAGGGCCCCCCTCTATATTTGTTTTGACTCCCCATTTTTCACTGTGATTATGTTACTGTTTTATTATTCTTGCTTTGTTCTTTTATTGCTTTGCTGTTTTCCTTGCTTGATTTTTAAATTATTCTCTGCTTCGAGAATTCAAAAAGCAAATCATACATTTTCTAAAAGAATAAAGAATTGCTTAACTGTTAAAACCACATGCAGATAGAAGCGCACATGCATTTCTTCACCCATCGAATGATCCTGTGAAGTCTTGATGATGCTATAGCTGCAGAGAAAAAGAAGTGTGTTTGTGTATGGGGGGGCATAGAAAGTTTCACACTAGTAAATTATCAGGAAGCCTGACACTCTGCAGAGAAGAGATTTCCATATACAGTGTACCTCGGGTTAAGAACTTAATTCATTCCGGAGGTCTGTTCTTTTTTGTTTTTAATCAAAAATTTTTATTGATTTTCCACATTTATCACAAAATGACATAACAAAGAAACACAAAACACACATCCAAGAAAAATACATCACAATACAATAAAATTAAACACAAAAAGAAATTATTTCTTCTAATACCTAATTGTCATAACATTGATAACTGACTTCCTCAAATCCCCTCTAACTGAATTTCATTAAATCACATTTATAACAGTTATCCAAGTTCATATTTCTAATAATATTAACTCTTTTCACTGGAGGTCCATTCTTAACCTGAAACTGTTCTTAACCTGAGGCAACACTTTAGCTAATGGGGCCTCCCACTGCCGCCACACGATTTCTGTTCTCATCCTGAAGCAAAGTTCTTAACCCGAGGTACTATTTCTGGGTTAGCGGAGTCTGTAACCTGAAGTGTCTGTAACCCAAGGTACCACTGTATATAGATTTAAAGCATCTCCAAAGAGAATTTGACATAAGCTGCAGGGAATGTTCCTCAGCCTCTAAGGTCTATCTCCAAATGACGTGCCTACAAAACACGATTTTCAAAGAACCTTTCCAACAGGCCAGAGAAGGTCTAGAGGCCCTCAGATCATTCAAGAAGTCCCCAGGGTAGCTCAGTCAGTAGAGCATGAGACTTTTAATCTCAAGGTCATGAGTTTGAGCCCCACATTGGGCAAAATATTATTCCTGCCCTGCAGGGAGTTAGAATGGATGATCCTCGTGGTCCCTTTCAACTCTACAATTCTATTATTCGATTACACAATTTCTATAAGGCGTGTGTGATACGATTCCACACTAAATTGTGTTGGGAAGAGTGGCAAAAACCGAACTCTTAGCACAATGATGACCTCTAGTGGATGTAGAGAGCTAGCTGTATCACAAGGGCAGCCGGAAGGGCAGTTGCAAGAAGGCCTCCTCCTCGCTCCTCCCCTTGTGGGTTTGGAGTAACCATAAGAGCAGTACTTGTGACTTTAGCTAGCAAAGAGAGGGCACTCTGTTCCCAGCGGCACTTGACGTGCTGCAGGCACCACCAGCGGACGGTCCCCCATCTCAGAGTGATTGATTTTGGCACGAGAGTGGAAGGATGTCTATTTGTAACTTGCCGTTAGAGACAGTGCCAAGCAGCTATCAAGTTTAGCAGCAAGCAGAAGTCTAAAGCATGCATGGCGGCACAGCTGTAACTGCAGTTAACTCTTAACATTCCCTGCTGGTGGTGAAAAAATCAACCGGTAAAGGGACAAAGCACCTCAATCACGTCGTTTGAAGAATTGTACAGTGGTATCTCTGGTTATGTACTTAATTTGTTCCAGAGGGCTGTTCTTAACCTGAAGCACCACTTTAGCTAATGGGGCCTCTTGCTTCTGCCGCGCCGCCGGGGCACGATTTCTGTTCTCATCCTGAAGCAAAGGTCTTAACCCGAGGTACTATTTCTGGGTTAGTGGAGTCTGTAACCTGAAGCGTATGTAACCTGAAGTGTATGTAACCCGAGGTACCACTGTACATCCCTCCCTCACCCCTGACTCTTAGAGCTCACAGTTCTCTTGTCCCACTTTTTCTTTTGCCTGGTCCATAATTTCTAGGCACACATCGGAGAGGTTTTTCTTTCATCCCACCACTTTCCCTGGAAAAAACCCACTACAATGATACCTCGGGTTACATACGCTTCAGGTTACATACACTTCAGGTTACAGACTCCGCTAACCCAGAAATAGTACCTTGGGTTAAGAACTTTGCGCGGCAGCAGCAGGAGGCCCCATTAGCTAAAGTTTTGCTTCAGGTTAAGAACAGTTTCAGGTTAAGTACGGACCTCCGGAATGAATTAAGTACGTAACCAGAGGTACCACTGTATTCACTGCTGAATCAGAACAAACGGGTTTTCTCAGGGGAAGTGGTGGGATAAAAGAAAAACCACTCAGACCTGTGCCTACAATTCACGGGGACAAACAGAAGTGCGGATGGGCTCTTGAGTTGCAATCCAGCACAAGCAAATCCGGAACTAAGCCTCATTGAACTCAGTAGGGGATTCTGACACATAGGATCAGGCTGTTTCTTGGAAGCACCATTGCTGTATAACCCAGGTGACAGCACTATGAAAAAGCAGCTGGCCAACATGTACATTTCTGATGGCTTTTGGACTTGTTGGGGCACATTCTGCCTGCAGCACGGGGGATCCATTAGGAGGGTCCGCCCTTGGAGACTGGTGGATTCTGATGGGTTCCTGAATGCTCTGGGGGATTTTCATGGAGATAGAGATGGCGATCTCGTCAAGGGTCTTGCCTCGCTGTGGAATGGCAATGTGCAAAGGGCTGTAGACACAATTGCCCCTGAGTATCCTCTCTAATGGTATTTAACAGCTCTAGGAAGACTTCAGGATTTGGAGCCGATGACATAAAATACACTGATGACACCCAACTCTATTTCTCTATGAGGTGGAGCCATGCAGGTATAAACTGAGCTTGAAATAGGTCTGTGAAATAGGTCAGTTGCCTGCTCTGGATAGGGTTACGCTGTTTCTTAGACTATGGGTGCTCCTGGATCCAGCCCTAGTGGATTGAGTAGCTAGGAGTGCCTTCTGCCAGATGAGGCCGGTGCGATAGCTATGGTTCTTTCTGGGTCGGAATATCTTAGCTACAGTAGTCCAGGCATTGGTAACCTCCAGACTGGATTACTGCAATGCACTTGATGTGGGGCTTCACTTTAGACTGGTCTGGAAGCTGCAGCTAGTGCAAAATGTTGTGCCAAGGCTGTTGAAGGAGGGTGAAATATGAAGAGGGCATGACCCATTGTTTTCCAAATTTGGGTCTCCAGCTGCTTTCGGACTACAATTCCCATCATCCCTGACCACTGGTCTGGCTAGCTAGGGATGATGGGATTTGTAGTCCAAAAACAGCTGGTGACCCAACTTTGGGAAACACTGGCATAACCCTTGTGTTGAAAGAGCTGACCTGGCTACTGATATGCTACTGGGCCAAGGTTAAAGTCTTGCAATTACCACATAAATCCCTGGGCAACTTTGGGCTGGGCTACCTCTGGGAACACCTTGACTTAGTATACCCTTTCCGGACACTTTAATTCTCAGGACAGACAAACTCTTAGTAGTGCTGCACACTCTGAAGTTTTGTCTTACATCCACTAAAACAAACCCTTTAGTGTGGTGCTGCCTGCCCCTTGGAATGCGTTCCCAATGAACACCAGTCCGTTATCTACAGTACTAGGGTGGTATTAGACTAAATTTTATTCAGAGTAGACGCACTGAAATGAACATGTCTAAATTAGGGCAGTTAATTTCAATGGGTCTACTCTGAGTAAAACTTAGTTTAATACCACATTTAGCATTTAGATGCCTGCTTAAAACTTGTCCGTTTACCAGGCTTTCCCTGATAAGTGATTCAGCTATGTTGATCCATTAATCTCATCTACTGATTTTTGAAGGATCCTTGCTTTATGAATGTAATTTTATTATTGATTTTATGCTGTTCACTGCTATGATGTTATTTCTTAACGTTGACAGCATAGATTTTTTTGTTTTGTGAATAAATAAACACAGAAAAAATAGTTCTGTTGTTCTGTTAATCTTCGTGGAAGCTGCGCATTTATGCCAGGATAACCATAGTTGTACTAAATAAAAAATTGTCCATTAGCACCTTAAAGACCAACTAAGTTTGTTCTGGGTACAAGCTTTCATGTGCACAGAGCTCAATAGGAAGAACTGCAGGTTTTACCTTCCATGAAATGAATGGAATAGCAGAGTGCAACCAAGTCACTTGTCCCAACACTTCCTTCCCCTGTTGGGTCATCTTAATGTAGTGTTCATAGGAGACTTTGAAAAGTGGTCTGAAAGGTAGGTGTTAAAAGTAACCCTCCATGGATTATCTTTTTTTTTTTTTTTTTGCAGACTAATGTGTTTTTCTTCCACTGGGCATAATTTAATAAGCGTGAATGCAGAAGGAATCCAATTTCATACAGGGGAGATGATTGCTATAAGCGTGCAGGCAAACATGCCCGCCCCTTCGCCAGCATTCACTTCCCCTGCTGCCATTTAATAAAAGACAGGGAAGACAACCAAAGTGCGGGATGAAGCAAGGAAATCAAATTAGCAGAGACTTCAAAAATACACAAGGAGGTGGGGGGGAAAGCCCACCGAGGATCTGGGAAACGCCACAAATAACAGCAGCTCAAAAATACAGTAGTTGATCTGCTAAATGGCGAGGGAGAAAGGGAATTCAATTACCGAGCCAAATTCCCCAAGAGCAATTGACTCCCTGGGTGGATGGAAGCTGCAGCTGGTGTGTCTTGAAGAAGCTGACGTGAACTCACTCGTGTAGGAAGGCAGTCAAGGAGGTGTGTTTGCTGCTAATCACATTTGAGGTTGTTCCAGTTTGGCATAATATAATATACGCCTTTCCTCTGCAAACAGAGTGGCTGGCTTTTCTCCTCCCTTGGGGAGCACGAAGGGCATCTTCAAACAGGGGGCTTCCCTGCACACACACACACACACACACACACACACACACACACAAAGTCCAATGGCTTATAAATGAATTGTTGTTTGAAGGGGATTGTGTTGCTTTTATTGTGTGTTTAATCAAATCAATTAGACTCAAGTCCATCCAAGATTTCTTCTTCTTTTAAATAGTTTGTATTAAAGATTTTCTTGGATTACAAAATTGGATTGTGTTGTCTCTATTTTCCTGGCGTGGAATCTTTTGTACACATTAGTTGCATTTGATGTGAGACATTAATATTGTATATGGTTTAAGGTTGGGGGGGAAGAGAGTTGGGGAGAGACAGTGGGGGGAGAAGGTGGGTGGTAAACTTACTTTCTTTTTTTAAATTAGTGTATGTGTGAGGTTTTTGTGTCAGCTTCATTTGAGTAGGTTCTCTTTTTTCAAGTTTAGAAATCCTGAACAGACTGACCTGGAGTGGAATCTAGACACACACACACACACACACACACACACACACACACACCACACTGTGAAAATGCATTTTTAAAAAGGTCTTGAAAAATATATTGAATTTGCCATAAGCTCAGCATCGCCAGAAGAGAAAACTCCCTGGAAAAGACCCTGATGTTGGGAAAGATTGAGGGCACAGGAAGGGAACGACAGAGAACGAGATGGTTGGACAGTGTTCTCGAAGCGACCAACATGAGTTTGACCAGACTGCGGGAGGCAGCGGAAGACAGGAGTGCCTGGCGTGCTCTGGTCCATGGGGTCACGAAGAGTCGGACACGACTAAACGACTAAACAACAACAGCATCACCATCTAGTGTCACATTTGTATAATGCACTTAAAATGCGCTTAAAATGTTATATTTTGCAGCTGTATACCTGAGACCCAAGGGACACGGGTGGCGCTGTGGGTTAAACCACAGAGCCTAGGACTTGCCGATCAGAATGTCGGCAGTTCAAATCCCTGCGACGGGGTGAGCTCCCGTTGCTCGGTCCCTGCTCCTGTCAACCTTGCAGTTCGAAAGCACGTCAAAGTGCAAGTAGATAAATAGGTACGGGAAGGTAAATGGCGTATCCGTGCGCTGCTCTGGTTCACCAGAAGTGACTTAGTCATGCTGGCCACATGACCCGGAAGCTGTACGCTGGCTTCCTCGACCAATAAAGCAAGATGAGCACCACAACCCCAGAGTTGGCCACGACTGGACCTAATGGTCAGGGGTCCCTTTACCCTTTACCTTTACCTGAAACCCAAGTGCCAGTATCACTTGGGTAGGTCCAGGATTTGTAAACTTACATAAATAAGGTGGGGGTGGGGGTGGAAAAGCAGGAGTGGATGATAGAGGGAAGGGGAAACACTGATTCCACCCCTGCCCTTGTCATGCCTCCAGCATCAGAACCTTCAGCCCACTGTTAGGCTATTTCACAGGCAATCCATACCTGATTCGTTTGACTTCGTTCTTCTTCATTAGGGTTCTTTAGATTTTCCAAACCCATATGTATGTATGAGAGGGTAGGTCATGGTGTGAGGCCTATATCTGCTTTCTAGATGGTGTGTACAGTTCCTATATGAGTACAAACAGCAAGCACATACTGGTAGGTTCATTTGTGCCAACAAGAGCCCTGGTTTTTCCATGGCTTCCAATGGAGCACTGCAAGCTTTCCTATTTTCCAGGGACAGTCTCAAATTTACTGAAGCCATCCCGATTTCTGATTGGATCCCGGATGTCCTGCTTTTTCTTAGGATGTCCCTATTTCCACTGGAGAAACATTGGAGGGTATGGATGTCCCTATCTTCATTGGAGAAATGTTGGAGGGTTGATGCAATCCCCTGAGCCAAGGAGATAAGTAGAACCTTTAGAAGATAAGTAACTATACAGTAGTACCTCAGGTTAAGAACTTAATTCGTTCTGGAGGTCTGTTCTTAACCTGAAACTGTTCTTAACTTGAAGCACCACTTTAGCTAATGGGGCCTCCTGCTGCCGCCGTGCTGCCAGAGCACAATTTCTGTTCTCATCCTGAAGCAAAGTTCTTAACCCGAGGTAATATTTTTGGGTTAGCGGAGTCTGAAACCGGAAGCATCTGTAACCTGAAGTGTATGTAACCCGAGGTAACACTGTACAACCTTTATTATGGAATAGGATGTCCTGTTTTCATTGGAGAAATGTTGGGTGGTATGCACAAGGTGTACATGCAAACAGCTTGCTCAAACACAAGGCACTGTGCACATAAGCTAGTGAAAACAGGTTGGACATGCTCTGAACCTGTTTCCCTCCCTACATAAGTTCACTCTACATACTTGGCACATTTGTAGGGGGCTTTTAGCGCACCAGAATCTCCTTCCAAAACCAGATTTGAAGCCAGTAGCCAGAATTCTATGCATTCTATGCATTCAATTCCAGAAGAGTTAGCTCCATGGGGTTGAGATCCAAGCAAGAGTGCAGCCCAAGGTGATTCAGACGAACCTGCCTTATATCAAGGTCAGATTATTTGCCCATCATTGCTGTTTAAAAATTCTGCAACTTGCCCTGAGACCTGTGGATTATTAGCGGGCTAAAAACACTCTGAAATAAGTAAGAGTAACAAATAAAAAAAAATCTGGAGCGCCATGAGTTCTCCACTCCTCATCTACACCCGGTTTCAAAATGGCTCTTTTTCTCATTCTTTCCCAGATGAACAGCATTCTCAAGAACCAGAAGCAGCACGAGTCAGAGGCTCGAAGGCACATTTCAGCATCGTGTATGGCTTTTCTTCCAGTGGCCTATCAACCTGGCTTCCTTAACCCATGTCCCTTCACTTCCCTATTCCTGTGTGAATATTATGAGTCTGGTAGTGCTTTATCTGTGCGCCATCACGTATGCGTTTAAGGGACTGAGCCCAGGTCCCCCCACTCGATGCGGCGTACAACAGAGCCTCCAATCCTTTCGTCCGAGAAGAAGCATTAGAAGGAATTAGATTGAGATGAGTTTTGCCTGTCTCCCAGCCCTTCCTCGCTTATAGGGAATGATTGACAAGGGCTATCATTCTCTGGGAGGGTGACAGGCAGCTGTAATATCCTCCGCTTTCACCTCCTCTGGCTGGAATAGCCTGGCTCTCAGCCACTTCGAAATGAGAAAATAAATGTATTTACAACTCTATACCACATTCCTTAAAGCCAGGACCAACTGCATAACACTTAACCCACAAGCTTATAGAATCAAGTGTGTGCAGTAAAAACACTCAAGAGTTTATCCTTATTGCAATAAAGGGCAGGGAGGAGGGATGTTTGAAGAACTCAGCAGCAAATATCCAGGCTGATAGCCACAACGAAGGACTTTGCTTTCCATCTACAATGCGGCAGAGTGGCAGTAGGGCATCCTAGGACTCCCACCACCCTGGCCAGGTCATTTTCCTCTATTTTCCCAGAGCTCCTTCCTCATCGCTAGAGCTCCCAGCCTACTGCTGGTTGCTTTTGCCATCATAACACCCACATTCCCCTCTCTTTCCAAATCTCATCTATATTTACTGCTGCCCCCACCATTTCCCCCACTCCTGTTGTATATGGAAAAGCAACTCCCCCTCTCAGAAACCACCCCCTCTCTCCATGACCTTTTCCTCTCTTGCTCCCTCCATGCACTTGACCTCTCCAAAACACCACTCCCCCCGCTTGGCACTATGGCTACGTTCTCTCATGGGCATTTCTCTTTCCTTTCCTGTACCCTTCCCCTGAACATCACTGGTGTTGGCCTTCATTTCCAGTGCTGCCATTTCATACCCTCCAACATTTTTCTGATAGGGACGTCCTATTCCATCATCAGCATCATCAGCATCATTTTACTATTTATACCCTACCCATCTGACTGGGTTGCCCAGCCACTCTGGGCAGCTTACAACATATATAAAAACATAATAAAACATTAATTTTTTTTGGGGGGGGGGGAAACTTCCCTTTACGGGACTGCCTTCAGATTTCTCCTAAAGGTCGTATAGTTCCTTATCTTCTTGGCTTGGGGGACGCATAACTCCATACCCTCCAACATTTCTTTAAGGAAAATAGGGATGTCCTAAGGAAAAGTGGGTCTCAGGTGGTGCTGTGGGTTAAACCACAGAGCCTAGGACTTGCCGATCTGAAGGTCAGCAGTTCGAATCCCTGCGACGGGTTGAGCTCCCATTGCTAGGTCCTTGCTCCTGCCAACCTAGCAGTTTGAAAGCATGTCCAAGTGCAAGTAGATAAATAGGTACCGCTCCGGTGGGAGGGTAAACAGCATTTCCGTGCGCTGCTCTGGTTCGCCAGAAGTGGCTCAGTCATGCTGGCCACATGACCCGGAAGCTGTACGTCGGCTCCCTCGGCCAGTAAAGCAAGATGAGCGCCGCAACCCCAGAGTCAGCCACGACTGGACCTAATTGTCAGGGGTCCTTCACCTTTAAGGAAAAGTGGGTTTGCCACTTCCAGCCCCAAGCCACCTCTTCCTCCTTCCCACTCCTTCTCAGCATTTGTGATTCATTCTGAACACCTCTGGATCTCTTCACCTGCCTGCGTTGGTGTTTTGTACTTTCAACATGGAACTTAATGGTTGGCTCACCTTCTGTTCCTCTGGCAACATCTCCACTGTGCACCTTGGTGATTTTAACTTTCATGTTGGTAATCTCACTGACCCAGCTGCCTATCCCATGCTCTTCCTAACCTTCTCCTTTTATCTCAGTTTTTGGACCATCTCCCCTTTGGACAAGTGCTCTTGATCTTGCTCTCGCTAAGAACTGCTCTGTGCCTGACCCTTTGCTAGGAAACTCCCTCTCTGTGACCATCACTTTTATCTCAGCACGTACACTCTGCCTCCCCACCAACATCCACCAGCGACATGGATGGAGGACATCATAGGGACATAGGAAACTGCCCTGGACCAAGGTAGACCACTGGTCCATCTAGCTCTGTATTGTTTAGGAGTCATTTCCAGCCCTACCTGGAGATACCAGGAATTGAACAGGAACTCTTTAGTAAAACAGTATGTGTGCTCTACCAGTGAGATATGGCTCATCCATGCCATTAGTAATGACCTTGCCTCTTCTGTGTGCACCAGTCTACCAGCACCACTACCACCCTTATGTAAGTTAGCTGGGTCTTGCTAGGATGTAGGTGAAACATTCAACATCCCAAGAACCTTCATTTCCTCCCCCCCCCTTTTCAAAGGCAAGTTTCTGTTCTTTAGAGCAGCAGAGAAAGTCTTGAAGCACTTCAAGGCAATGCTTAATACAGTGGTACCTCGGGTTACATACGCTTCAGGTTACAGACTCCGCTAACCCAGAAATAGTACCTCGGGTTAAGAACTTTGCTTCAGGATGAGAACAGAAATCGTGCAGCGGTGGCACAGCGGCAGCAGGAGGCTCCATTAGCTAAAGTGGTGTTTCAGGTTAAGAACAGTTTCAGGTTAAGAACAGACCTCCAGAACGAATTAAGTTCTTAACCCGAGGTACCAGTGTAGTGAAATCTCAAATGAAGGTGGTGCAGAAAGTAGGAGGGCTAATCCAGGTTTCCGGGGTCAACAGCAGAACTTCATAGCCCTCCATGGTGCCTATTTGCCCCCGCCCATAAGTGGCAGAAGCAAAATAAGTTATGTGGAACAAGCAAATCTATCCCAATTTTCTGAATTTTCCCAGTTTGTACAGGTTGCAGAATCCAGCTTTTCTTGGCACAGAATGGAGTTTAGCTTGGCACTGCATGGTGCTTTTGTTCTTTTTTTTCTTAAGGAAGGCACAGCACACACAGACCCGACCCTTAATAGAGCTGCTTGGCTATGCTAAGCTGGGCTTTCTGGACCACAGAAAAGACCCTTGTGGGGGAAGAGACTGCCAGCTGGAAGACTTGGTTTGCTGCTGTTGGATTCATCCCCAACGCAGCTCTGGCTGCCTTTTAAGCACATTAACTGTACAGAATCTGTTTCGCCTTTTGAGATTAGTTAAAACGTGCAGCCTTGTTGTGACAGAGTCCCCTTTTGTCTAGTCCAAGCTGTCTTGATTTCCCAGCGCACAGCTCTGCCCACCTGGACTCAGTTCTTCACAGCAGATTCACCATGCTCAGAATCTTCCTACAACTAAACCTACTTACCTGGCCCAATTATTAGGCATGTGGGGTATGTGTGTGTGGATAGATAGATAGATAGATATAGATAGATAGAGGAATATGTTTTGCTTGCTGTCAGTTAAACTCCTGTATTATGTCATGTTTGAGTAAGTACAGATTGCTTTGATCAGAGCTCAGATGGGGGGCATGGGGTGTGTTTGTGATTCTTTTCCCCTTCTGCTCTTTATAAATAATTTGGCAACATAAATAATGTCCTCGCTGATTATCTATGGAGTCCTCCTCCCCCTTCGTCTGCCAAAGCAGCAAATTTCCCAGTGTTTTCCTTTAAAGAACCCAGGAAGGCAGCTACAAAGGATGACAGCTGGCACGGGACCCATCCTACCTGTTTGCTGAGAGTGAACATATATCTCAGAAGATCAGCAACAGAATACAGGGTGTTTATCTGTCGTCATGTCTTGTTCCAATCCCTGGCTCGGCTGAATGCATTGGAGTGGTGTTGAAATCGATCCAATAGCCGCACCATCTGCTCTTGTGATTGTAAACATGTGTGTACAAAGCGGCTGTCACTTAAGCTAATTCTGGGAAGTGATGGCAGATCTTTTGGATGCCCCCTTCACGTTGTTTTCCCCCCTGTAACCCAGGGGAAGCAAAAGACCCTCTAACCTCTCCTAGAATTTGGCAACCCTCACAGACAATGACAAATTGGTTGCTTGCTTGAGTTTTGATTCCACTTTGTCCCCATAAGGCTTCAGATGGGTTATGGCACTAAACATCAGAAGAAAGCTAAGTTTTCAAATTATTTTTTTTAAATGTACAGTTGTACCTTGGATCTCAAACTCCTTGGCTCCCAAACAAATTGGCTCCCAAACGATTGAAACCTGGAAGTGAGTGTTCCAGTTTTTGAACGATTTTTGGAAGCCGAGCATCCGGCGCGGCTTCTGCGGCTTCTGGTTGGCTGCAGAAGCTTCCTGCAGCCAATCAGAAGCTGCGCTTTGGTTTCTGAATATTTTGGAAGGTGAACGGACTTCCAGAATGGATTCTGTTCAACTTCCAATGTACGGCTATATTTATTATTTATTTTCAACATAAAATGAAGTTATTCCAGCAACGGTCTCTTCTCCTCAGGAGGAAAGGGAGCTGGAAGTCCTGTCTCCACATTAGAGTCAGATGGTATTGGGGAAAAGATATCACTTCCGTATGTTCCAGGCTCCCTTCATTCCTCCTCGTCTCCTTCCTCATCTTCCTCCAGAGTATGGCAACCTGGGGTGGAACCTCAAGAGTTGAGGAGATGGGCTAATGAAAGGCATCTTGCTTAAGAACCTTCCCTACCCCATACCTGGAGCTAGCACTGTAGTTTGCCAATTTCATGTGTCAGGATTGCACCAAGCCCATCGAGTATTACAACAACACATGCTTTTGCCCACTTCTCCATTAAGAGGGGGAAACTGACCCCTGGGAGAACTAAGAAAGGGAGTGGAGAAGAGGAGAATCCAGCATGACAACCTGAGACCATGGAGAAGGAGCAAGCCTCTGTTGGATTAGTTGGATATTAGTTGGATATTGTGACAGCAGCATATCCATCAGTTTCAGCCTTTTCCCTGCTGGGTGCTCTCCAGACGTTGTTGGACTCCAACTCCCATCATCCTCAGCTAGCATGGTCCATGGCCAGGTATGGTGGCAGTTGTAGTCCTGGAGGACACCAGCATGTTCTCTTTGTTCCCTTCTAAAAGTTGTAAAAATGTGTTCGGAATTACTGGCCTTAGATAGACAGACGCCTTCATTCCCAGGGGCTTTGTGCACAGCCTACATTGACAGCAAAGAATTTGCCCAGATGCAATAAGAAAATAGAGGGAGGGAAAGCAGCAATTGAGAAATTCTCTTTCTAAACCCTCCACAATGGGAAATTACGTTTTTGAGCAAAGCCTGCAGAACTGGTGTTTTCCCCAAGGATGAAAGAGACATGATGGCAAAGAAGCATGATTAGATTCCCTGGAACAGTCAAAGAAACTTTCCTCTCGCAGTCCTAGAGACAGGAGGAAACAACTAATCATCTCCATTATTCCTTCGATCAAGGGAAGGCAGCAACACACAGGGAGCAGCTAATCTGTTTCATCCATCTGATAAACTTCACTCTGGCAGATGACACCATAAGTTCATATTCTTTTAGAGCAGGTTTCCTGTGTGAGGCTTGCCTCAGGAAAAGGACCCTGTCAGTGGTGCAGTCAGGTAATCTCAGTCTCTGGATTTAATGGTCTCACGGTGATCCCCAGTGTGGTGTAGTGGTTAAGAGCAGTAGTCTCGTAACCTGGTGAACCGGGTTTGTGTCTCTGCTCCTCCACATGCAGCTGCTGGGTGACCTTGGACCAGTCACACATCATGAAGTCTCTCAGCCCCACTCACCTCACAGAGTGTTTGTTGTGGGGGAAGAAGGGAAAGGAGAATGTTAGCCGCTTTGAGACTCCTTAGGGTAGTGATAAAGTGGGATATCAAATCCAAACTCCTCCTCCTCCTCCTCCTCCTCCTCTTTCCCACTCTCTTTTGATCAGGGGTCACCAACATGGTGCCAGTGTGCCCACGAGTACCTCCTATTGCACGCACAAAAGAACCCAACAAATATCCCCTCAAAAATCCACAATACACAAGAGACAGTCTGCTTTGCTTACTCAGTTCCTGGTTCAGTCTTTCCTACATTCAAGCCATCCTACTAGGCCCCTGTGGCAACCATTTTGTGCTGTGCTGTGCTGTGCTGTGCTGTGCTGTGCTCCACAGCAGCCATTTTGTAATACACCATGCCCTCATGGTGGCTATTTTGTCATAGGCCCACTGCACTTTCTCAAATGTGCTCACTTGCCCAGAGAGCTGGGCGAGTCTTGCTCTGATGGTAATGCACATTGCCTTACTTGTTCCAGAATGTGGTGAGGCAGCACTGTTGTGCATGGGGACCCTCCTACTGATTCTGTTGAGCCTTGGGCATCTGCCCTGAAGTCCTGCCCTACTTATGATACTACTGAAGCCTAGGGACCAATGCCTGCAAGTTTTAGGTTGCATCCATCAGCATTTTCCCTGAAATTTCCCTGACTGTTAATTTCTGCATAGCTTTCACATGGTCTAAGAACCACTTTGGGAAAATTAATGGAATATAGTGCATGGTTAATGCTCATTTCCATGTTATTTGGTTCCAGAAAAAAAAATCCCCTAAGCTTGGAAAACCGTGGGAGTAACGTGATGAAATTTCCTGCTATTTTCATGGGGAAATTGTGGGTGAACAGAAGCATTCATGTGCAGAAAGAGTGTGTTCAGCTGTGTCACACCATGCCCAGTGTGTAAATGAAATTGAGCAAGACACACAGGTATATCAGACAAAAAGCCACAGTCCCATTAGAAAATGAGACAGATGCACTAGCATGATAAGCAGAAGAACGAATGCAATGTTCGCCATGTCTGAATGCATCCTTAGGTCCACACTGCTATGTGGCCCTTTGCACAGGAAATGTTTTCAACAGGAGACCTAGGGGGTAGCATATGATGTGGTTCTGCAGGGCCGTCTTTACCTGGGGGTGCGGGGCACCTGGGCACTGAATTCTGGGAGGTGCCAGGCACCCGCCACTGAAGCTGCCTAAGCTCTTAACTATCTACTTCAGGGATGTCCAACAGGTCGACCAGGATCGATAGGTCAATCGCTGGGTGATTGTTGTAGATCATGGTCAATCGCTGGGCTATTTCAGTTCTCTTTGGTGGAAGAGCTGCAGAATCCCTAGTGTTGTCTTTCATTTCCGCATGATTGCAAAAACGGAATATGGAGATAGCGCTGCCGTCCCCCCTCCCCATGTTAGCGGTTTTCGCTGTTCCCCTCCTTAAAAGTTCAACAACTTCGACTTGCTGTGAAGTTAACATATGAGAGTGCTGGAGGTGAAATAGTTAAACAGGTTACCCAATCAGAACCCAGGGGGGTGGAGTCAGAGGGACTATAAAACCAGCTCTGGGAAGGGCGAAGAGGGGAGTTCATTGGAAGTTGGGTGGTTGGTTGGAGTGGGAGTGAATTGGGATAGAGTCTGTGGGTACGTTGAGTTAGTGTAGCGAAATAAGTTGAGTCAGGAACAGTTAGGAGCTAGGAAGACAAGTAAATATCTGAGAGGTGGTTTAGTCAGTGAGAGCAGGTAGCGGAAGTTATAGGTCTGGATAGGCACCCCAGGATTGTAATTGACCGATACTGTTTATGAAACCACACGCTTGTTAAACTGCAATAAATAAACAGAAGTTTATGTTCCAATTTAACCCTGACTGGATTCAGTATTGTACCAGGTAGGGCCTGGGTGGTGGCAGTGAGAAATAAAGTGGTTGCACAGGGATCAATAGACGTGAAATGTCAGGGGACCCTGTGTGATTGCCACACTTGTTCCCCCCCATAAAAGCTCAACAACTTTGACCTTGCCCCCCAAAAAACTGGGGGTGCTGGGTGGATCTTTGCACCCTGGTGGTGCATATGCTGAAGACGGCCCTGTGGTCCTGTGACCTGGCTTCTGAAGAATGCCTTGTCTCAAAACATTGCTTTTTGGCTGGAGTACAGAATCAGATGTGGCCAATGCTCCTGTGCGGAAGCTCCCTTAGGCTCAGAAATGACATTAATTAAAACCATTAATTATCTAGTTGAGCAGCATCCAAAGAACACAGGAGAACCCACCAATGGCTGATGGAATGAAACCTCCGTCCTCTTTAGGCATTCCTTTCTCCACATGATTAATGTGAAGGAGAAAGCAGGAACGAATGTGCTCACTCTTTTCTCTTTCCATCACCCTCCATGAATTGGAGGGCAACTCTCCGTAGCAGGGAGCCTCGTCTACTTACACAGGCTCCCTGGGTATTTCAAAACTCTGGAAAATCAGGGGGCTGGAATAGCAGTCCAGAGGCGACTCAGCAGAAGAACAACAAAGGTCGAAGGCAGGAGATACACAGGGTGGGTGAGAGGAGGCTAAGGAATCCTGGTTTAATAGAAAGGCCCTGTTTTATATAGCTTGTGACTCTTTAATAGTGAGCAAAAACCTCAGCAAGTGCCCATTTCTTTAACTGGCCTGGAGCTCCGCTGTTTCCAATCTCCTTCGTTAACTATGGTCTAGTTACAGCTAGACCGGCACACAGCTTCACAGCCCAGTGCTATTTCATTCCTTCCTTCGCAAAGCTCTCTAAGCACTATTTCCCCTCCTTTCGCTGTATTTTGATGATCCACAAATGTGCTTGCACTGGGAGCAACGGTGTAGAAAATATGATGATTCCTGCATCTGTGTGGATTGGGGGCATCAGAGTAGAAAGTATTTCTTTGTTTCAATCTCTTCTCTGCCCTACACACCAGCAGGAAAGAGAAAACCCTACCACACTCCTTTTTTATTTTTGTAGTGAGGATTGATCATGATATTAAGGTGGTGAAGAGAATCAAGCTTTCCTAAGCTGTCCGTGTTCTGGCCAGTGCGAAAATTCACAATTAACGGAGGATCTGATACATTTCATACATTTCCTTGTGAGAGTCAACTTTAATTAGAGACTTGTCAAGGTGTGGGGTGGGCAGACTGCACTGGGTGGGGTGAGGTGGTGCTGAAATGGCAGGTGATATTTCATTGGCTTAATTTACTTGCTCTAGCTCAGTCAGTTTAACAGTGGAAAGGAGTCCCATCTTCCATTAGCATCGCCACCACTGCATCAAATCAAAGTGGCTGCAGATTCTTGTGTTACACACGTCACCATGTGAAATGTATTTCATTGAATTTGTTCCTTCTGCGGCGGATCTGGATATTCTTTTTTTTTTTTAATGTCAGAGCTTGAGACATATTCCAAATTGTTACCGTTCTTCCGTTTTAATTGTCTGTTAAATTGGGAAGCAAGGTATGAGCAGGTCTGTGTGTAATCTGCATCTCTCTCTCTCTCTCTCTCTCTCTCTCTCTCTCTCTCTCTCTCTCTCACACACACACACACACACACACACCTGCCCAAACAACCATGAACTATATAACACACTGGGATGAAGCAAATTTTATGAAATAAATAATAAATAAATTTGTGTAAATTCTGACTGCAGCAACCGCCCACTGCCTCCGGCACCCCCACTGCCCAGCTGGCTGTTGCTGCCCTGCCCCTGATGGTCACTGGTTTCAACTGGCGTATCCATGGCAGCCTGGGGGGCGAGACAAAAGGGAGTGGACCGGGAGTGAGAAGTCTTCACTCTGGTCCACCCCAACGGATAAAAGAGGGCCGGCGCTGATGCCAGCAGTGCAATCAGCCCCAGAGTATCATCCACTCAGCCCTCCTTGTACAGTGGTACCTCGGGTTAAGAACTTAATTTGTTCTGGAGGTCTGTTCTTAACCCGATACTGTTCTTAACCTGAAGCACCACTTTAGCTAATGGGGCCTCCTGCTGCCGCCGCACTGCCGGAGCACGATTTCTGTTCTCATCCTGAAGCAAAGTTCTTAATCCAAGGTACTATTTCTGGGTTAGCGGAGTCTATAACCTGAAACATCTGTAACCCGAGGTACCACTGTAATTGTATCTTTTCTTTTAAGCTAACCGTTTATTCCTGGGTCCATGGGTGTTCCTATGGTCAGACGATGGCTCCTGTTTTTCAGAGCCGGGAACGAGTTTCCTTTGCTCTGCAGGTTTTGCCTTCCCTGTAGCAATTGTCACAACCTTGGTGGTTTTAGGCCTTGGGCAGAATCCTTTAGTCCAATACTCAGTGAGGGGGTGAAGTAGCAACTCACCCCTTCTGCGGCAGCGATATCAGAGTTACCCGTTAAAGGAGTCTTGTGGGGAGTCTCTGAACATGAGCACACGGTAATGGGTCATAGAACTCACCTCAGCTACGTGAATAAGGGGGCCAGCTGCGTAAACACATGTTTTGCAGTGTCCCCAAATTCCTGACTGATCCTGTCTAGCCTCATACCCCAGCAGGGGGCTGAGAGGGATACACACCCAATGCCTAAGCCAAGGTTTCCTACATCTGAAATTCAGTAAAGTTGTGGCCATTTTAATCCCATAGAGGATGTCATGTGTTTTCCGTATCTAGGGTCTGGCTCCTAGAGGGTGGGGGACTGTGCCTGGGCACGCAATCCTATACTCACTTGCTTGAGAGGAATCCCCATTGGACTTACTTCTGATTAGACAAGAAAAGAATTGCACTTCAAGGCTACAGTCCTTGACATCTTTACTGGATGCAAGTCCATGTGAACTCAGAGGGACTGTGTTCAGGATTGCTCTATTCAGCAATACATTCAGTCTGCAGCTTTCAATATCTTACATATTCCATTCTGGTTCTCGTCAAGGAACTAGGGCACTGAAGTCGAATCCCCACCTTGCTTGCTGGAATTCTTATCCAGACACTTCTTCCAGACTCCTAAGATATATCAGCAGGCACACACACTTTTAAGAATATCTTTGCATCCATAAAGACCTGGCTCTGATTCCCTCTCCCCCTTCAACGTGAAAGTGGAGATTCTCAGGAAGCCAGATTCTTGCCAAGAATCCTTGCATTCTGCGTCATATCTGCACTTCCTCAGACCACACAGCCAGGGTTGCCGAATGTCAAGGAGGAGGAAGAGGAGAAATTGCCTGGCCTGGCTCTGTGCCTTGAACAGAATCCTGACCTGCAGTAAACAGAAGAGAAAGCTTTTCACAGCATGAAGATAAACTGGAGAGGAGGTCAGTGAGAGAACATGAAGGACCAGTATGTTTCTGAGCACAATTCAAAGCGTTGGTGGTGACCTTTAAAGCCCTAAACGGCCTCAGTCCAGTATACCTGAAGGAGTATCTCCACCCCCATCGTTCTGCCCGGACACTGAGGTCCAGTGCCAAGGGCCTTCTGGCGGTTCCCTCACTACGAGAAGCCTAGTTACAGGGAACCAGGCAGAGGCCTTCTTGGTAGTGGCACCCGCCCTGTGGCATGCCCTCCCACCAGATGTCAAAGAGAAAAAGAACTACCAGACTTTTAGAAGACATCTGAAGGCAGCCCTGTTTAGGGAAGCTTTTAATGTTTAATAGGTTATTGTATTTTAATATTCTGTTGGAAGCCGCCCAGAGTGAGTGGGAAAACCCAGCCAGATGGGCGGGGTATAAAGAATAAATTATTATTATTATATTATTATTATTGGGCAGCTGCCTCACCCTGCCTCATGGTAAGACCAGATCTGCTCCAAACACAGCAGTGAGGGGTCTTTCTGAAACTCTTAACATGAAGCATATTCCTGAAGTGCTTTTCCCAATTCATTTCTGGACTCAGTTGGGAGTAGAATCAATTCAAAGGCTGGCGTTGACCTTTCAAATGTTCCAAGGTGTTTGAAGGATCACCTCCTCTAATATGCATCTCAATAACATTTAGATCACCGTTACAGGATCTACTGTGTTTCCCTGCTGAGGTAGAATGGATAGTTACACTTGAGAAAGGTCCATAGCTCAACCTCCCTCCCCACCCACCCCCGGTTTATAAAATTTGTGTTTATGTGAGCTGCTAGAGTTGTCACCCCACACTTTAGTCCCCTCTTTAGCCTCTAATAGTTAAATATTTTAATACAGGGGCTGAGTGGACAGTGTAGTCAGCAGTGGGTGGTAGAGTTGGGCATCTGGGCTCACCTGTCCTCTGGTTGGTTGCATTGTTGCTGCTTACCGGCAGGTAGAGGGAGAAGCATGGGGTGGTGGTGAGGCAAATGCATCAGTCCAGCCAATGTGGTTCTCCTGCTGATGGGTTTGCACCACATCAGCCTTGCTGCCACCTTGCCCCTCCCACTTCCCCTGCCCTGGTAAGCAGCGGTGATGCAAGCAACCTGAGGGCAGGTGAGTGCTGCCACCCCATCATGCCATCCGCTACTGAGCATAAGTAAAGGGACCCCTGACCATTAGGTTCAGTTGTGACTGACTCTGAGGTTGCAGCACTCATCTTGCTTTATTGGCCAAGGGAGCCGGTGTACAGCTTCTGGGTCTTGTGGCCAGCATGACTAAGCCGCTTCTGGTGAACCAGAGCAGTGCACGGAAATGCCATTTACCTTCCTGCCGGAGCGGTACCTACTTGCAATTTGACGTGCTTTCGAACTGCTAGGTTGGCAGGAGCAGGGACCGAGCAACGGAAGCTCACCCCATCGCAGGGATTCAAACCGCCAACCTTCTGATCGGCAAGTTCTTGTCTTCTTTGGTGATCACTTGTAGCCGAGTAAGATTGTCTTCCATGAATATGGTCTTAACTGTGTGTCCATAGGTGACTGTGGAGGTCAATGATGGATCCACACAACCTTCCACAGAGGAGACATAGGTTTCTGGGTGGGAGTTGATTATGGTGAGGGTTTGCCAAGCGTGTCTTCCTCTTAGCTCATTTCTCCCTCTTGTCTTGAGTTCGGGATTCTTCAAAGTCCATGATACCTGTAGAGGCTGTTCTTCAATTGGAGTGCTCGCAGGCCAGTGTTTCCCGGTTGTCAGTGTTTATACTACATTTTTAAATATTTGCCTTGAGACAGTCTTTAAACCTCTTTTGTTGTCCACCAGCATTATGCTTTCCATTCTTAAATTGGGAATAGAGTAATTGCTTTGGAAGACAGCAATCAGGCATCCGAACAACATGACCAGTCCAACAAATTGATGTTGAAGAATCATTGCTTCGACTCTGGTGATCTTTGCTTCTTCCAGTACACTGGCATTAGTTCACCTGTCTTTCAAAGTGATATGTAAAAATTTTCGGAGACATTTCAAGAGACATTCGGAGAATATTTCAAGGAGCTGGAGATGGCATTTACAAGTGGCCCATGTTTCACAAGCATACCGTAAAGTTGGTAGTACAATAGCTTTGTAAACAAGCATTTTGGTTTCCCTTTAAATGCATGGGCACAAATACTGAAGAACTAGGTAGTATGCAGCCTGCCATTTTATCCTTTACAGCAGGCATCCCCAAACTCGGCCCTCCAGATGTTTTGGGACTACAACTCCCATCATCCCTAGCTAACAGGACTAGTGGTCAGGGATGATGGGAATTGTAGACCCAAAACATCTGGAAGAGCCGAGTTTGGGGGTGCCTGCTTTACAGCGGCAGAGGTTCATTAGGAACTTTTGATTGCAAACTATAGGATAACTACATTTTCCCCGAGCATATTTTTAATCCAAAGAACAAATTGCCATCTTGGCTTTTAAACCAGCGAAGCACAGACTGCCACAGAGTAACACAGTCAGAGTCAAGGTGTAATTATTTTCTGCGTAAAGCCACTTTGGGAACCTGATGGGTGAAGGATGGAGGGTAAGATGTTTGTGAAAGAGAAGAAAGGTTTGTGTCCTCCAGTTGTGAGAGTAATAATGTTAATGAGTTTCCAGCTTCATCTGTGAAAATGTTGGATGATATGAAATAGTACCAACTCATGGCATTTTCCCTTTAAAAGGGGATTTTTGTGTGTATGTATCAAATCCCCAAATTGCTTTTAGAATGATTTTAGAGAGTGCTGTCTGTGGATGGTGGAGGCGCCTTCTGAATGACAAACCCTAAGGGAAAATATTGGGTGGGTGCATGGACAATGTGCATATGTCTCATTGGATTGCAGCCTAGGCTTTGAACTCTACGTGATCCACTTACTTTACAACAAAGCTGAAATTAGATTTTGATTAGCTGGATTTTAGGAGAAATCAATTCAAAATGATTGAATTGATTGAACTGACAAGCTGAATGAGCTCACACAGCCCTGCCCAGTCAAACAAATGAACAAGCAGAATGAGGCCAATTTGGAGTGCGGAAAACATGAAAATTGTGCAGACATCAAGCCTCAAAATGTCTGATTATCCGGATCCCCTGTACGCCATGAAGATAACTCTATATTAGTTCTGAACTTTCAATCATCCAAACATTTTAAACACCCCTCTGGCCTTGGGATGAATATCAGAACTGTGTTACACAGATAGTAGATGAAATCAATATTTACTTTGAGGACAATGTTGTATGTTCAAATCTATGGGCGCTCACATTGGGAACCAATTGTTACACTTAGCATGCCGGTTTTTGGCATGCAGGACTATTATTTTGTCCTGTCTCTCCAAGCCTTCAGATCCAAACCATGAACAAGGGTGGGCGAACAACATTTCGCTGTGGGAGCCAGGACAGTGAGGCAGCTGCAGCACCGCCCTAATAGACAAATAATGTATGCCACTAAGCAGTAATTACTTGAAAGGCAAAGTTGGCCAGGTCGCCGGTGGAAAACAGAAGAAATGAAAACGTTGGGAGGCAAGCAAACAATAACTCCAATCAAACCTCTAATGAATGGCAATGACACAATTACACGCAGGCAACACCAAGTCCCAACAGCTGCCTAATTAAAACTGGACTCAAACAAGGCAGGGAAAATAACTTCATTTGGATTCTATTTGCCTTGGTAATTCGGAGCTGGGTTCTGCTCTTCCCTTCCCCATATGGGGCTGAGTGTTTATAAAAACTTAATTAAGTTGGAAGGGAGAGATTGATATGAGTCTTTGTCTTAATGGACTCTCTTCCCATGGGATATTAAGGAACTGTGAGCGTGCTGCAGGACATAATGGAATTGGGGAGGGAGGTGGGAAAAGGAGAGGCAAGAGCCACCTCTGATTGCGTTGGAGATAGATGGCTGATAGGTTTGGGGGCTTGTATGATTTCTTTTCTTTCTTTCTTTTTTAAGAAGGAGGGGGAAAATAACCAAATCTCAAAATTGGACTCCAGAAGCTATTTATAAGCTGTCAAGAGAGGCCAGCATTTCACTATCAAATTTATATCAAATGCATTTCTAACTTCCTCCTAAAGTGGCAGAGAAACAGGGGGCAGAGATCAGCTGTGACGCAAAATGCAGTCAGGGGTGTGAGGCTGGGGAGAAGGCTATGAATATCTGACGGCTGTGATTTGAAAGGAGGAACCAGGCTCAGAGCTGGTGTGTTCAGGAGGCAGCAAGCAGTGGGGTGGGCCTGGAAGGAGAATGGAACAGACCAAAGCTGAGTTAAGAGAACCAGGAGCAAAGGAAATAATTCAAGACAGAACAGCCCTGCAGAGTTTAGCTGTTATAATTAATATGATTTTCTCATCCTGGTTATTCACCCCTCCCCCCTCATTTCTCACTATTACGAAAGCTACTAGAACCATCAGAACATTATTATTTTTTTGGGCCACTGTGAGCATCAAAATGGTTCTGTCTAATATTTTTGATAGTTGCTTCAAGAAACCAGCTATGAATGACATTGTATGTGGGTTTGGTGCTGTGGAGATGCCATCCCCATTCCATATAAAAGTGGTGGTGCTGATTTTCTCCAAGGTGTAGCAGTAGGGGATTTCTAGTTGAGCCATACTATCCAATATTATTTTTATGCTCAGTTATAGAGCTGGGGGGGGGGGCATTTAAAAAATGGCTATGATTGCTTTTTTCCTTTTTGGTACTAGAATTACAAACAGGCTTATTAAGGACAATTGAAAGTTTCGTGATATCTTCTGACATTGTACATGCTATTATAATTATGTTATTAATCTGTAACATGGATGCATTTGTTTGGTTTTCAAGCGCTATGGCCTTTGGCTAATGCAATGAATTAATCTACAATGCAATTTGCAGCCAGGGCTAAGCATAGTGTTGGCACAGATGGGAGTGTGTGGCTTACCTTGCTGCCTGAAAAAGACTGTTTGAACTAGCTGGAGAGAGGCTAAAAGAGGCTTTCTTCCCTTTCTGTGGGTGATAAGGTGAGGCAGTGTGGAGGGCTGGCCTGGTGCGAGTACACCAGCAGGAGCACCTGATTGTCTCCATTAGTGCATTTGCACTGCGCTGACCTCAATGGCACATCACCCTCCTTTCTGTCTGCCTTTAAGCAGCAGCGACATTGCGTGGACAGGCTGAGTCCCCCAGATCCCGAGCACCCCCCCGTCATGTGGAATAACGACTCAAAACAACGTGCTATGGGATTAAATTGGCCACAACTTTATTAAATTTCAAATGTGGATAGACCTTGGCTCAGGCATTGGGAGTTATCCCGCCCCAGTCCCCAGCCGGGGACCTAGGGAGCATCAGGGTTATCCAGTGTGTGTGTGTGTGGGGGGATGGGCCGGCTCTGGAGAACATATGTTCAAGCAGAGATAGCCGCCCCCGTTATGCCGTCGCTGCAGGGGAGAGCAATTACGACCTTTTGGCCGAAGTCTTTCCTTTGACCTTTGGTCAAAGTCTCCCTTCAGAAACCCCTTTAACGGGGAACCCTGGTATCGCCGCTGCAAAGAGGAAGATAGATTAAAGGATTCCGCCCAAGGCCTAATACCGCCAAAGTTGTGACGTTTTGCTACGGGAAAGGCGAAACCTGCCAATGCAGGGAAATTCCTTTCCGGCCCTTTAACAGCGACCTTGATGTAGCAGCGCCCGCATACCTGTGAAGAAAAGTTAACCTGCAAACCTGTGAAGAAAAGTTAACCTGCAAAACAATACATTAAGTGAGGGTGGGAGAAGCTCTGGAGCCAAGTGAGGATTCCCAGGTAAGATCCCCCCTCTATTGTGTGGGCAGGTAGTCCCTCCCCTACCTGGCCTGGTCTCCTTGGCAACGCTTCCCCCAGGTGGGATTGGACAGCTGACTGAGGTAGGCGGAGACCTCCAGGTATCCCACCTGAGGGAAGGCGAAGCCAAGCCTTTGCAGATAGAGCCGCTCCAGATCCAGGGGCTGCACATGTCCACGCAAAGGGCGCCCCTCATTTTTATGCAGGGAGCGGTCATTACCAGCCAGAGGTTAGGTGGGCAATGGCACTCCAGCAAACTATCTGCTACTGCCAACACTCCTTCAAATAGAGGACTAACCTCTATAAAACATGGACACTCAGCTGGTGGTTCCTAGGGATGGGGGAGAAATGTCAATTTTGGTTCTCCAAGTTTGTCGTTTTTCCAATCTTAAATTTGTTTCGCCACCTTTCTGCAGCAACCCACATGGTGTTTTTTTAAAAAAAAAACCTGAAGAAAATCTACCATCATTTTAGTGTTAATTTCTCCTAATACCAGACTTTTTTTAACCCCAGCTGGAACTTGCCGGAACTCAGTTCCGGTACCACTCAGGTGAGCACTATTGCCATTATAAGAGAAATGCATTTCTGTACACATCATTTGGCTGAAGGACCGCACTGCAAAATTTGGAGAAATGTGAATTTTGAAGGTTGGCTGTGTTTTCGTTTTCACAGTTTCATAAACTGTGAATTAGGTACGTTTGCCATTATATGTCAACTGAGTTGAATTGTTCCCCTTTCCCTAGTGACTTCTGCTGCTGCTACCTAAGGAAATGCCTTTGTCTTTCCTCAGTTTCCTTCAACTAAGACGTAAGTAGTTGTGGCATACTCTCCCTTTCCCCCAAAAGGAGTCCTAGATAGGTGGGAAATTTCAGGATCCTAAATTAATCAGGACAGAGCCTGGGACAGCTAAATGTCACATCCGCCAGAAGATAGAGGCTTCATTTCCCCCTGGGAGCTGGGCAGCTAGCAGGTCGCTTCTGCCTGAATGACCGACACAGCATCAAATATGTTACTTGATGAAATATTAACCAACCTTCACAGAACTCCCCTCCATGCATGGCCTGCTTATTTCTGCTTTGAAAAGCTAATGGGACTCTGTGTGCTCACATTGGCTCTCTGAGGATTTGCTTCTCAGCTAGGCCAAAGCGTTAAAACTTTTATTCTGTGTGAGCAGTGGAACAGAGAAGACGGAAAATCCTCTCGCATGCCACTTGCGAAGAATGAACCCACTGCCTCCCAGCCTGGACTAAATCTTTCGCTCAAGGCTCCCACCAGCTTTTGGGAAAGCCCTTTCCACACTCGGTTTCACAATACAAAAGAATAAACCAACAGAGGAGAAGCCTGGCTAGCTTTGTATTCCCGGAGTCTGATCATCCATGTGTATTGGCTGAAGATGTAGCTGTGTGGGCTCAGCCACAAGGCACCACAAGGAGAAAGGTGGTATTGAAAAGAGCCTTTATTGCTTCTAAGGTGCTAGAAGTCCTGCTTGCAGGCTTTCCATGGACATCTCACTTGGTAGAGTGTGAAACTCTTGATCTCAGGGTTGTGGTTCAAGCCCCATGTTGGGCAAAGAGTCCTGCATTGCAGGGGGCTGGACTAGGTGACCCCCGTGGGAATGACTCTTCTTATCTCTGTGGCTGTGATGCCTGAGTGAAACAGATCCTGTTAGACAGTTGAATGCGCATGCACACTCCGTCCATTTCCCTCCCCCTCTGCCCCAGGCCCTGGCAACCTACGCTATGCCACTGACTGTGAGATCAGGATTCTGAACTACATGGTCTCTGGCTGGATCTAGCAGGGCTCTTGTTTTGTTCAAAGCCCTGGATGCAAGGTGTGCCAGCCACACAAGTTCAGGATCTGAACTTCAGGGTCTTCCAGAAGCCTGAGAATTTTTGCTGCGGTCTGGGATCCACAGGGAAAACTGAACTCCAACTCGCCCTAACTGTTACATCTTAAGCCTTTAGCCTTGACAAATATACTCCTAGCAAACCCTAAGTAACGTATTGTCTATAGCTATGCACCTTCTCTTATCTGTACTATTTATTTATTGCATTTATTTACTATACTTCTACAGCTAACCAGCTCCCTTCCTTTGGTGTTCTTTCTCTTGTCAGGGTTAGGATTTGACTCAGTGTTTCAGTTTCTAGCCTCTTCAGTAGCTGGGGGAGGGGGGCATTATTATATTATTATAAAGCCTGCAATGCCTCAGGACCGCAATACCTCAAGGACTGCCTCTTCCCATATGAACCTACCCGGACCCTGAGATCACCTTCTGAGGCCCTTCTTCATGTGCCGCCTCCTCGAGAGGTCCAGAGGTCTCGAGAGGCAACACGAGAAAGGGCCTTCTCTGCAGTGGCTCCCCATCTATGGAATGCTCCCCCAGGGAAGTTCGCCTGGTGCCTTCACTATACATCTTTAGGCGCCAGGTGAAAACATTCCTCTTCAACCAGGCCTGACATCCTATACCCTTTTTAAAATGCTGGCTCTTTTCGCAGGAGGGATCTGGTTTTTGTTTTGATTTTATGTAAGCGATTTTTAATGTGAACTGCCCTGAGACCTTTGGGTATAGGGCAGTACAGAATACACACACACACACACAGTCATACCTCGGGTTACAGACTCTTCAGGTTGTGTGTTTTCGGGTTGCTCACCGCACCAAACCCAGAAGTACTGGATTACTGTACTGTAAATATGGATAAGTCACAAAGTGCCAACATATCGAAAGACGGCAGACTACCTATAACTTTTTTTGAAATGACAGACAATATGGACTTAGTTGACATTTGGAGGGTTAAGAACCCTCTAGGGAAAGAAGGGACTTTCTTTTCTGAAGCTCATCTGACATGGACACGAATCGACCAAATCTGGACAACTAGAGGACTGGCACCTAAGACTAGAAAAGTGGAAATCTGCCCAAAAACCTGCTCCGACCATAGTGCTTTGAAAGTGGAATTGAGACTTAACACAACCGGTTCTTTTAGATGGAAAATGAATGACACTTTATTAAGAGATCAGGAGATTGTGAAGAAGGCCCAAAAAACTTTAAAGGACTATTTTGAGATAAATTTGAATACTACTGTGGAAAAAAGAACAATCTGGGACGCAAGTAAGGCAGTCATGAGAGGGTTTCTAATACAACAAAACACGATTAAGAAAAGGCTCTGGAATGAAAAGAAGGAGAAGATATTGGAGAAAATAAGAGAAGGAGAGAAAAAATTAAGATCTAGGCCTAAGTCGAAGGATGTGTTAAGAGAAGTGAAATTTTTCCAGGCGCAATATTCAAAACTGATAAACCAAGAGGTGGAATGGAAAATTAAACAAATGAAACAAAGATCCTTCGAATCGGCGAATAAGTGTGGGAAACTGCTAGCCTGGCAGTTGAAAAAGAGACAAAAGCTTAATACGGTTACAAATCTAGAGATCGAAGGGAGAATGGTTCAGAAACCCGAGGAAATCAGAAAGTGCTTCCAGAGGTACTTCAAAGAACTTTATACACAAGGGCCGCAAAAAGCCTCAGAGGTGGATCAATTTCTTAAAACTAATGGATTACAAAAAATACCCCTGGAAATGAGAACAAACCTGAACTGTAACATTACACAGCAAGAAATTGAAAGTGCCATTCAAAATCTTCAACTTGGCAAGTCCCCAGGCCCGGACGGCCTAACCTCCAAATACTATAAAGTTTTAAAGGACTATTTGATACAACCTTTGATGGAGGTTTGTAACCAGATAATGGAGGGAAGGAAGGCACCGGAAACGTGGAAAGAAGCTTTCATCACATTGATACCTAAATCAGAGACTGAAAAGACCCAACTTAAGAACTACCGCCCCATTTCACTCCTAAATGTGGATTATAAAATTTTTGCTGATATTTTGGCAAATAGACTTAAAAAAGTACTAAATGAAGTGATTCACAAGGACCAGGCTGGCTTTCTCCCTGGTAGGCATTTGTTTGATAACACAAGAAACATTATTGACATTTTGGAACTTCTACAAACAAATCTGAACACCAGAGCGGTTTTGATTTTTGTTGACGCAGAGAAGGCCTTTGATAATATTTCTTGGATGTTTATGAAGAAAAATTTGGAAGGGATGGGAGTGGGGCGGGGGTTCGAAAATGGTATAGAAGCAATCTATACAGAACAAAAAGCTAAATTGATAGTAAACAATGTGGTGACAGAGGAGTTTAAAATTGAAAAAGGGACACGCCAGGGGTGCCCTCTATCCCCCCTATTGTTCATTTCAGTTCTGGAGGTGTTGCTAAATATGATTAGAAAGGACCGGTTGGTTCAGGGAATCGAGGTCGGAGTGAAACAATACAAATTGAAAGCATTTGCAGATGACTTGGTATTAACACTTCAGGAACCAGTCTCCAGCACTAAAAGAGTGTTAGAATTAATTTCTGATTTTGGTCGGGTGGCGGGGTTTAAGTTAAATAAGCAAAAAACCAAGGTTTTAGCAAAAAATTTGACAGTTACAGAAACAGATGAGTTCTCCAAAGAAACGGAGCTGAATGTGGTTAAAAAAGTAAAATACCTAGGGGTGTACTTGACCTCCAAAAATTTGAATTTGTTTAAAGATAACTATGAGAAATGTTGGTCAGAAATCAAAAGAGACTTGGAAATATGGTCAAGATTGAAACTTTCCTTGTTAGGCCGAATAGCTGCTGTAAAGATGAATGTATTGCCGAAAATGTTATTTTTGTTTCAGGCCCTACAGATCGTGGACAAGGTGGAATGTTTTGGAAAGTGGCAGAAGGATATTTCTAAGTTTGTTTGGCAGGGCAAAAAGCCCCGAATAAAGTTTAAAATATTAACTGATGCGAAAGAAAGAGGGGGATTTGCCCTGCCAGACTTGAGGCTATATTATGAATCTGCAGCCTTCTGCTGGTTGAAAGATTGGATTTTATTGGAGAACACTGACGTCCTGGATCTGGAAGGGTTTGACAATGCGTTTGGGTGGCATGCATATTTGTGGTATGACAAGGCTAAAGTGCACAAATTGTTTAAAAACCATATTGTCAGAAGAGCAATTTGGAGGGTCTGGATAAAATACAAAGACTTAATGGAGAGTAAAACTCCGAGGTGGCTCTCACCGGTGGAGGCCAAGGCACGTAAGAGACCCAACATGGAGGCCCATTGGCCTAAATATTGGGAAATAATTGAAAAAACTGGAGACAATTGGAGGCTGCTAAGCTTGGAGAAATTGAAAACTAAGGTACGAGATTGGCTGCACTATGCGCAAATTCAAGAGGTATTTAAAATAGATAAAAAAGTTGGATTCCAGGTGGAAAAATCGAAACTAGAGACTGAATTGTTAGAGCCAAAAAGTAAGCTACTTTCGAGAATGTATAACTTGCTGCTTAAGTGGAATACACAGGATGAGACAGTCAAATCCGCTATGATAAAATGGGCTCAGGATGTGGGGCATAACATTATGTTTGCAGACTGGGAAAGGTTATGGAACACCGGTTTGAAATTCACGGCATGCACTGCCTTGAAGGAAAATATTATGAAAATGGTATACCGGTGGTACATGACCCCAGTCAAGTTAGCCAAGATATATCATCTGTCTGACAACAAATGTTGGAAATGTGGAGAGGCGGAAGGGACATTCTTTCATCTCTGGTGGACCTGCCCGAAAGTGAAGGCCTTCTGGGAAATGATCCATAATGAACTAAAAAAGGTACTGAGATTTACCTTACCTAAAAAACCAGAGGCCTTCCTTCTGGGCATGGTGGACCAGAGAGTGCTTAAGAAGGACAGAACCTTTTTCATGTATGCTACCACAGCAGCAAGGATCCTGATTGCAAAATACTGGAAGACACAAGATTTACCCACGCTGGAGGAATGGCAATCGCAGTTGATGGACTATATGGAACTGGCTGAAATGACTGGCAGAATCCGAGACGTGGGAGAAGAAACAACTGAGGAGGACTGGGAGAAGTTTAAGGACTATTTGAAAAAACACTATAAGCTGTATGAATGTTAAAAAATGCACCTTTCAGGAAATTCTAGCTTCAGCAAATGTAAGTTAATGAAATGAAAATTAAGACACAAGAATTCAGAGGTAAAATAATGAAATAACTTTATTGTGTTTAATATAAAACATATAAGAATTGAGCTATAGTAAAATTGAAAATAGGGAACATGATAAAATGGAAGTTACAATAAGTTTTGAAATAAGTTAACAAATTGCTGATGCTTTATAAGACAGAGAACGCAGGGTTCGGAGGATGTGGGGAAGTCCTATAGATTAGATGGAAAAAGAATATGGAAATTTGTTATTTATATCCTTTTTTCTTATAACCACTCTTTATTCTTTTTTCTGTATTTCTGTATCCTTAAAAAGCAATAAAAAAATGTTTTAGAAACAGAAGTACTGGATTACTTCCGGGTTTTGGCACTTGTGCATGCACAGAAGCACTAAATCGTGCTTTGCGCATGAGCAGAAGCACCAAATTGCGACCTGCGTGTGCGCAGACGCAATGCTGCGGGTTGCGAACACTGCGGGTTGCGAACGTGCCTCCTGCACGGATCACATTCACAACCCAAGTGTCCACTGTAATTTGAAATGGGGTTCAAAGTATTAATTTCCTGATCCCAGTGGTCCTGATCCATGCCCTCCTCTTCCTGCCACAACAGCTATTTAGAAAAGAAAAAAACCTAAATACACCACACACAAACACAAATGTAACGTCTTGTCTAATTTGGCTCATATGCCACACAGAATTGATCTCTACAGAGTTCTATTGACAGCCGGGCAGCCATGAGTTCCCCTTCCAATTCGCCCCCCCCCCGCCAAATATGTACGCTGTATACAATTTTCTGTTTTGCACCTGTGTTTTACATGATGGCTTTCCTCAAACCACTTGTTCCAAGATGTCTCTCTGCTAATGTTTTGCTTTTTTAATTTAAAGAAAAGTAATTTTACATAATCGAAACTTGAGAGATGGATTTCTTTCCATTTTGGGGTGACATTTTTAGCTTCCAGGTACAGTGTTGTGAAACATTACTTTCATGTTTTGCAGGTGGGGAACATTTCATTAATAATAATAATAATAATAATAATAATGATGATGATGATGATGATGATGATGATGATGATGTTATACTGAAAGTGTCCAGTTATACTGAAAGAAAGAAATCACACGGAAACAACATGTTCCCCCCACCCTGAAGATACTGTTTTAACTCAGGAATGGCATAGGAAAGTGTGACTTATAACATCTCCCTGGAAAGTCCTGGTTCTTCTCAAGATCTCAGGAGCCACCAGTGTTTCTCAAAGCCTGCCTGATTTCCCTTCCCTTCCCATGGCACGTATCTTTGATGAATTTTAAACTTCATTTTTAAATTTACATGAGCTTCACAATTCATTTCCATGAAATAAAGGCTTTCATTTGCAGCACCTCTACAAAAAAATGCCTCCACTTTTAACCCTTCCTGGGAGAAGCCAGTGTGGTGTAGTAGTTAAGAGCAATAGACTCGCAATCTGGTGAACCGGGTTCGCTTCCCCGCTCCTCCACATGCAGCTGCTGGGTGACCTTGGGCTAGTCACACTTCTCTGAAGTCTCTCAGCCTCATTCACCTCACAGAGTGTTTGTTGTGGGGGAGGAAGGGAAAAGGAGATTGTTAGCTGCTTTGAGACTCCTTAGGGTAGTGATAAAGCGGGATATCAAATCCAAACTACTCCTCCTCGTTGTCTTCTTCTTCTTCCTTCTGCTGCTTAAAATGATCACAACCCCTTTCAATGACCCAGCCAGTGAAGGTCAAAAGGTTTTCTATACAAAGGTAGGAATTGTGCTGCCTTCTGTCCGTGTTACTGCCAGGGTGGGGAACCTGAGACCCTCCAGATATTTGCTGGACTACAACTCCCATCATCCCTGACCATGGATCATGCTTACTGGGGCTGATGGGAGTTGGAGGGCCACAAATGTCCCCCTTCACTGCGTTATTGCAATGCTGACTCCAGCTTGCAGGGGAAGGGAATCTCATAGGAGAAGCCATCTCACTAAGTAAGCCAACTCTTCTGACACGCCTGTTCCTATAAACACATCAGGCAGGTTTTCAGGTTTCACAAAGCTGCACATTTTCGACAAAAAGAAGAACTCTGTGAAGCATGGAAATGGGTGTCATCCCCCCAAAAAAAACATTTATTATTCTGATAAAATATGCTGTCACCAGAGTTGTCAGGAAATGTCACCCCTTTCGCAAATTACAATGACAGGAAGCTTTTGACCAAAATAAATAAATAAATGGAACTGTTATTCTGTTTTGACATTTCTGTGCAGTTCCTGAAATCTATGTATTTAAAAAAATGGTTGAGTTACTGCAGACTGCTGGCAACAAAGGGGGGGGGGAGAGACCCAGTGGGGGAGGTGGTAAATCATTAGATTTTCTTTAAAAATTGTTCCAGGGACATAAGAGCCTCATCAATTTCTGCCAGCGTGTTGTTAAATGGCAAATTCTAACCCACGTCCATTTAGAAGTCTCACACATGCACTTAGATGACAATTAATCACTGAGTCAATCATTCTTAGCTGTTAGATGTGATTTTTAGGTGGCTTCCATGGATTTTAACCAGCAGCAAGGATGGCCTCCTTGCTTAAGGGGAAGACTTCTGAAACGAAAACACTCCCTAAAGCTGCTTCTTCCCCACTTCAGTCACTGCTGTCTTGTGTACCAAGATGGCCTTCGCAACTGTGTGTATAGATCGGTACACATTGCTTTTACAAAGGGGTGGTCCATCCCATTTCACCACCTGAGGCAAAATGGGAAGGTGCTCCCGCCTTCTGCTGCCACACCCCACTGTCAAAGCCTCACTTGCTGGAGTCGTGTGCTGGCAGCTTCCAGTGAGATCTCATGAGACTTCCATGGGAACTCACAAGATCTCATTGGAAGTTACTGAGGCTGCAGCTGTCCATGGGACATGGGGATGCCACTCTGCATGACTCTGCCTCCCAAGATGGCTGTTGCAGAGCTCCTTGTGGGCAGGTGGACTCTGCTTTTATAGCCCAGATGCCTGTGCTAAGATATTTCCCTGAGAACTATGGATGAAGGGTGGTATACATTGTCAGGAGCTCATCCTACACTCGAGTAGGACCCTGGCAGAGACACATGGATGACTGGCATGTTCCCTCCCTCCTGGTTGATCGTTCAGGAGCTTCATAATCTTTCTTCAGCCAGAACATCACAGCGACTGATGCCAACAGACATTGACACACTTAGGGATCCCCAGAGTCTTCACAGCTTGCATGACAGACCTCAGCAACTCAGCATTTTGGCTAATCTACTTTATTTACATATAAACACACACGGAGCACTGCAATATGGCTCCCTCTCTCTGTAGCATCAGACAGCAAAGAGAAAGAAGAAATAATAATAATAATAATAATAATAGTCCCACTTCATGGAACACAGTAACACAAACATCCTGTCTCTGAACCTTTCCACTCTGTGGAGTCAAAACAAATATCGCCATGTGATAGACAACAATCCCATGACTGCAATCAAGGAGCAGGAATTCTAACATAATACCCTCCAAAATTTAATTAGTTATACCCTTGCCATCTGATTGGGTTGTCCAAGCCACTCTGGGTGGCTTCCAACTTATAAAACAACAACATTAAAAACATTAAACATTAAAAAACCTCCCTATACAGGGCTGTCTTTAGATATCTTCTAAGGGTTGTATAGTTACTTATATCCTTGGCTTGCATAACTCCATCCCCTCTGATGAAAACAGGGATGCCCTAAGGAAAAGTGGGACATTCTAGGATCAAATCAGAAACCAGGCCGACTTCTGTAAATCTGGAACTGTCCCTGGAAAATAGGGACACTTGGAGGGTCTAATAATAAAATTTAATCATCATCATCCACGATCCAGCATATCAAGATTCTGATTCCTGCTCAAGACTAAGCATGTTTCAATCTTCTGGAGTTGTCCTCGAATCTCAGCCTGCCATCTAGGCTGGCATGGAGCTCCTGCACAATCAGAAATTTCTACAGCATTTCAAGTGAAAGATGGGAGCTGAGCGGGCGGTGTTTGCAGCCTTTGAACTGCAGTCAGTGCTCTGTTGAAGAAAGCAGCCCTATTTGCACCAGGCCAATAATGAGAATGTGGAGATTTGACACAGAAGTAGGATAGAGTCATTTCAAAGCAAACCTGCCAGGATCTTGCTGCATATCCTTGACTGTAATTGTATTATAGATGGGGACAAATTTATTCGGTTCACGTTTTAATGTGACTCTACCCAGTTTCACACTTTGTAAACCAATATGTGAACACAGCTATCCTTGGAAATTTGCAGTTCTCTGAATTTTGCATTTTTAAGTACAGTTTGCCTTAGTGTGCATTTTTGTACATGTATCTTGGTGTTGAGGGACGCAGGTGGCGCTGTGGGTTAAACCACTGTGCCACTTGGGCTTGCCAATCGAAAGGTCGGCAGTTCGAATCCCCGCGACGGGGTGAGCTCCCATTGCTCTGTCCCAGCTCCTGCCAACCTAGCGGTTCAAAAGCACGTCAAAGTGGAAGTAGATAAATAGATACCCCTCCGGCGGGAAGGTAAACAGCGTTTCCATGCACTGCTCTGGTTTGCCAGAATCGGCTTAGTCATGCTGGCCACATCACCCAGAAAAACTGTCTGCGGAAACGACAAACGCCGGCTCTCTCGGCCTTTAAAGCGAGATGAGTGCCGCAACCCCAGAGTCATTTGCGACTGGACTTAATTGTCAGGGGTCGCTTTACCTTTACTTATCTTGGTGTTACAAAGTTCAGAGAGGAGCAGATGGTGGCTGTATTTCAATTCTTCATCTATTAGCACGGGAAATAGGTGGCCAGTTATGAGTCTTTTCAGAAGCCCAAAATAGCTGGCCTTATGAGGTCATCATGATAATGTTACTTTTTATCTAAAATATAAGTTTCTTAGCCCCAGGGGTTTAAATCAAAACTTGGAATCACAGCAGCAACAAATCTTAAAGAATTAAAAAGACTGCAGATGAAAAGACCTCAAAATGTATTATGTTTATGTTCTAATTACATTGTGTTTTATACCATCTCATCATTTTTAGTGGCCTGAATAATAACTTCTGAGCATTTTGTGCTGCAACATACTGAATAATGGTAATAAAACGGTAAGGATTATGTTTTAAAGGAAGAGCTGAACAGAGGAGGAAATACTTTTTTTGAGCTTAAGAGGGAGGAAAGATTCCACCAAGACTTGCAATAGCAGCACAACAATAGAAGGGAGGGCGGTAGAGAAATGCGACAGAACCGCAGGCGAAGTAAATTGCTTTTTTTCGCATAATGTGTTTCTTATTCTTCCAGGTGGCTCCGATGCTCAAGTCCCAACTGAATGAGTTTCAATTGTCTGAGTCTCTATACTGATGGAAGGTCAACAAGGAGCGGGGAAGGAACAATAGTGAGTTGTGAGGGGTGAAAAAGACTGATGGGGTTTTTTTTCTAATGCAGGGCACCCGACAATTCTATGATTCTATGATAATAGCCATAACCTCGTTGCCAGATGGGTGACTGCGCACCATTGACTTGCACCAGCGGTGACTAAAAACATAGCAGGAAACTCCTCGGTGGTGAAAACATGGTCCAGGTGTGTTGGGAGAAAAGCCATACCCTAGAGAGGTCTGCTGTATTCTAAAACCACAATTCTGGAGAACTTTTGCAACTCCCAAAACGCTGTTTCTGCATGGTCAATGGCTCAGTTGGGTGGTTTTAGATTCTGGACTTACCAGGTGGTAGCCATCTAAGTTTTTTCTCAGAACAGACCCATTGAAATGAATGGACACAGCCAAGTTAGGTCCACTAATTTCATTTGGTCTGCTCCGAGTAAAAGGATAGTTGAATACCATCCACCCATCTTTATATGGTACTCTGTATTACCTGACATACTTTGAACTGTGGTAAACCATCCCTGTTGCATTTGTGTGTGCTCCTCCTGGACTTAAGAGCCTGCTAGATCAGTCCAGTGGCCCATTTGGTTAACCATCCTGTTCTTACAGCAGCCAGCCAAGTCCACAGGCAGGACCTGAGAATAGCAGCACTCTCCCCTCTTAAGGTCTCCAGCGACTGGCATTCAGACATACTGCCTCCAACTCTAGAGCCAGAACAAAGCCATCCAAATTGTTGGCCATTGCTGCCTCTTCTGCCTCTAAGTCCTGCATATAGTCATGTTGCTTCTGCCTAGTGTAGGCCAGCACAGCCCATTTCACAAGGCACAATACAGACATACGTACCCCCCAACAGCGCTTCAAACTCTCTTGTTCTCTGTGCCTCATTGTCCTCCTGCCTCCAATTAAAAAGTGAATCTGGCGATGAGCAAAGTACCTCCTAGAAACCATGTGGTAAAATGAGAACACCTCTTTAAATTTCAAAAGAGGATTGATTGCTCAGTGGAATTACACTGAGTGGAAGTTCCCAAAGGTGGCCAAGGATCTACTTAATTTGATAAGGATAGATCTGTTGCGATTGATTGGTTTCTGTATGCAAAGGTCACTATTCAGAGGTAAGCACAACCCCCCGTTTAAACTCTCAGATCCAAATTAGTAAATCAAACATGAACTTTTTATTGTGAAGAATAAAACTTCATAACGTCCAGCTTCTGGTTAAATCAAATTCAAACGAACCTTCAGGTTTGGTCTGATCTTGTCTTAGGCCTAATTCAGACATGACAGATTTTCTTCTCCAAGGGTGGGGAAGTTGCCACCCTCCAGATGTTGTTTAACTGTTAGAATTCCTGATCTATGATTGCAGTCATAGGATTGTTGTCTTTCATATGACGGTATATGTTTTGACTCCACAAAGTGGGAAGTGACGGAGACAGGGTGTTTGTGTTACTGTGTTCCGTGAAGTGGGACTATTCTCCTTCATTCTTTTCCTCTTTGCTGTCTGATGCTAGAGAGAGACGGAGCCATGGTGCAGTGCTCTGTGTGTGTTTATATGTAAATAAAGTAGATTAGCTAAAATGCTGAGTTGCTGAGGTCTGTTACACGCAAGTTGTGAAGACTCTGCGAATCCCTAAGTGTGCCAGTGTCTGTTGGCATCATTCGCTGTGATGTTCGGGCAGAAGAAAGCTTATGAAGCTCCCGAACAATCAACCAAGAGGGAGAGAACATGCCATTTGGGCATGTGTCTCTGCCAGGGTCCTACTCGAGTGATGGCTGAACTCCTGACTCCATTTCCTTTCAACTCCAGTTAAAAATAGCCAATGATCATGGGTGAAGGGGTCTTAAATCATCTGGAGAACCACAGGTTCCTCACCACTTTCCCACACAGAAAACATTCCAATCTAGTATAGAAAGCACCCAGACAGAAAGATGTCCCCAAATTTCTTTCCCATTGACTTCCACTAAGGAATGTGCCCTTCTGATAGGTCTCTTCCTGCATACGGAACAGAACTTTATTCAACACTTTTTGCACCTTCCCCCATGACATTCTTCAGAGTGCGTGATGATGTTCTTTCCTTGTTAGGCAGATCACTGGTTAGCAACGTAGAAAGCTGCCTTATACTGAGTGAGATCCATTGGTCCATCTGGCTCGATACTGACTGCACTCACCAGCAGCTGTTCTCCAGGATTTCCATCTAAAGTTGCTGGGATCTTCTGAATGCAAAGAGGATGAGATCTCCTTTTCCTTCCACTCTTCAACAAGCAGACAAAATCTACAACACCCCACCCATCCCTCAGATCACATAGATCTTTCCAACAGCGTATTAACTGAAGAGAATGCAAAAAGCAGTATCCAGGGAACAGTGGACTGGGTTGGGAATTTGCTTTGCTTTTTGGATTTTCCCAGGATTGTGAAAATCTAAATTCATTCTAAAAGTAGGGGGTGGGGTGGGGGTTCTGACAGAGGGCAATGCCATGCAAATGAAGCCCAGAAATATTGAGCTATATATTGGGCCTCAAACACACAATAAGGCCCAATTTGGACAAGCTCTTAGAAACATTTTCACTCCTACCATGAACTAGATGCTCTTGAACCACTGATGGCTTTCTCTGAGGTACCAGTTTAAAAGATACTCTGTCAGCTTTTCAACAGCAGTCTGGTTCAATCCTGGTTCAAGTGTAGCCCATACCCATAGGTGCTGACTCCTAGGGGGCATGGCAGTTTTGGGGTCCCCAATGTATTTTTTTGAGATGGCCAGGCCCCGGGCATTTGGCTGTACCCCAGTCTCCTTGCAATGTTGCACGCACAACATTAGGCTGTCGTGCAACGTCACATTGGGCCCCTTTGAAAATCTGGAGAAGCTGGTGCCTCTGCCCATACCTTTATATAGACCTGATGTGCCTCGACTCCCCAGTGCCTCCCTAACAAATCCTCCTGATTCCACCATCTCATGCATGAACTGAGACTCTTCAGCTGTGCCTGCTTAGCTGGCTCCGCACATGGAACTGGCAGCATTCCGGAGAAAGGCTACTTTGAAAGGTCCTACCTTTCAGTCTCCTACCTAGCAGTGGTGACACAGTAATATATGTGGCTTCCAAGAAAACACAGCTACATCTTCCCCACATCTTTGGTGCTGACATGTGCCACAAGTGCTGATCTCTCCCCAGCATTACCTACCAAGGCTCTCTAGCCAATTGCTATTTATGTTGCAATTGTATTGGAGCAACATTCGCTGCCTCAGTGCAATGGAAACTCCTCCTTCTGATGGATTCTTCATGGGTAGATTGTAACCCTGTAAGGGTAGATTGAGGTTTATTGGCATTGTGGTTCTGAGTGCCCAGAAGCCATTTTGTGTGTGTAAGGAAGTCCACAAAGCTAAGTGCTGAGTGTGGTTACAGTGTTTTGCTGGAACTTCATTATGTTGATATTCTGCACTTATTTTTTACTGCTGGCCCATTAGCAAGATAAGCCATGACACTCCTTTTCTATACTACACAGCACTTTTATGAAGAGGGTGAAAGCTGTTGCTTATATCAGCAGGCACAAGACTGTAAAAAGGGGAGTAAGACGGTATCATTTTCTGTTCCACTCACATGCAACCCTGTTTCTGTTCTACCATAGTTTATCTTCTGCCCAAAACTTTGTTATTTGTCTCACTGCAGCAAAATTGTGTATCTTACTTAGTTTACGTAGTTCATTAAGGTAAAGGTAAAGGACCCCTGGACCGTTAAGTCCAGTCAAAGGTGACTATGGGGTGCAACGTTCATCTCGCTTTTCAGACTGAGGGACCCAGTGTTTGTCCACAGACAGCTTTCCAGGTCATGTGGCCAGTATGACTAAACCACTTCTGGCGCAGTGGAACACTGTGACGTAAACCAGAGTGCATGGAAATGCCGTTTACTTTCCCATGGTACCTATTTATCTACTTGCACTGGTGTGCTTTCAAACTGTTAGGTTGGCAGAAGCTGGGACAGAGCAAAAGGAGCTCACCCCATTAGGTGGATTCGAACTGCCGGCTTTCCGATCCGCAAGCCCAAGAAGCTCAGTGGTTTAGACCACAGCACCACCCATGTCCTGTGTAGTTCATTACATAAATTACATGGTCATGTTATTCCATGCCATTTGTGTCAATGCAAAGGAAGTGCAATCCAAAGAGGTACAGTGGTACCTCAGGTTCAGAACTTAATTCGTTCTGGAGGCCCGTTCTTAACCTGAAACTGTTCTTAACTGGAGGTACCACTTTAGCTAATGGGGCCTCCCGCTGCCGCCACGCCACCACAGCGTGATTTCTGTTCTCATCCTGAAGCAAAGTTCTTAACCCGAGGTACTATTTCTGGGTTAGCGGAGTCTGTAACCTGAAGCATCTACAACCTGAAGTGTTTGTAAGCTGAGGTACCACTGGACACGGAAATAATCAATTACAGATAATTTGTGGAGTGAAAGCAAAAACTACAGCGAATACCAATTGCATTCGCTGGATCAATTTCTTTTCTAGACATGAGACAAATAAGCAAACATCAGGAATTTCTGCTCCTGTTTACATTTTCATCAGCATTCTCTGACATCCCTCAATGTAGAGGAGAATCTTTCACGTCCCACCAATTTAGGAACAGCAGTTTTTAAGCGTCCCTTATATTAACACCCGTGGGAAAAGTTGGGAAGACATAAGCATGTCTAGTAGGGGGAGGACATGGTGCCAAGTCTACTGCCTGAAACTATTCACGGGAAGGTCAAAGGCAAGGCAGAAAGTAGAGCCAGCAATTTGACCCTACAGCAACCAAGAATGCCGCAAAATCTGCAAAGTGTCCCGTCCAGCCTTTATGTGGATAAATGATTTAGACAGTTGTATTAAAATGCAAATTCCTGTCTTGCTTCCTAGTTTATCATCTGACTCGTTATACAATTTGCCAGTTATAGAAGAAAAATTACCATAATGGGCCCCCAGGGAGCAGTTATAGAAAGGATACCAAACATTACTTATCTTCCCATTCTGCTACAATTATCTCCCACTTTTGTTCTTTACTTGTTCACTTTCCCCCCTTGGAATTTTCTTTTTCTTTTTTTAAAGCATCAATAGAATCCACACAGTTAGGTACAAATGAAGTGGTAGGCATAGTTAATCCCCCCCTTGTCTTCAGTAAAGTATATTTCATCATTGCACACAAATCCTTTTTCTCCCACTCAAACCATTCCCTTGAGACAGCCTTTCTAATTGTTTGGAAACACCAGGACTTAGGAGATTGGGTCCTCTTTGAAGGAGCCATCAGGAAAAAGAAAATGCAACAACTTTAATGTTGCAACTTCAAAAATGTAGACTGGAAAGAGCTGAGGACATTGTGTAGTGTAGCAAGAACTCTTCAGTGCGGTGCTATGCAAAGGGATTAAAGAATTCTTTCTTTGCTTTCCAGCTCCATGGGAGTAATTTAACTCTGGCCCTATGAACCTGCGAGGAGAACAATTTCCTTGTTATCCAGAAGCTTTTTGGTCAGCTCAGTAGTTTTGAAAAAGGTGCTACTGGAAAGCAATTTTTTAAAAATAAAATACGGTAAGGGATTCTGCTAACCACTCCTTTATTTTCCACAATACTGGCTTTCATTTCACCAACCTTCATTTTAAGGTTTTGGGGTTTTTTGCTTGCATGTAAATCTCATTGAGTTTGTGGCTGTCACCCAATTAAAGAAGAATCCTTTTAATGTCTACTCAGAAGGAATTCGCACTGAACTTAGTGGGGCCTACTCCCTGGTAACTGAGTATAGGATTTCAGTGCACAGCAGGAGCTTTACTGCACACTGTGGGCTTACTTCTGAGTAAGCATGCATAGGATTGCACTCTTAGCTGATTTGATTTGAATGTTAAAGTAATTAGTTTACAGTACAGTTTTTGGAGGAAGCATTCTCCCTCCTTTCTTTCTTTCTTGCATGATGGCATGCCTTTTCTAAGATACTGATGCATGCATACTCAATGGCCATGGGATCAAAAAAAGCTTTCCTTCCTATGCAACAGAGAAAGGAGCATTAATGCTTGGATTCAGGTCCTAGATATCTATGTGCATGTTTGCCCTGTAGAGTTGCCAGATGGTGTAAGGGCACATTTGATGGACATATCTCAAATGAACGGCATCATACAATGTTGAAAAGAACATGGAGTCATGTTTATACAAATAAAGGAGGATCCATGATGTTGTGTGGAAGGGACAGCCAACATGATGCCCTGCAGATGTTGTTGGACTACAGTTCCTATTATCCCCGACCATTGACCATGCCGGCTGGGTCTGATGAGAGTTTTACTCCAACATCTGGAAGGCACTGAGTTGCTACCCATGTTGCATGGGATTGCGATGCTCAGGCTAGTATAGTGGTTGTAGCAACAGAAACCTATTTCCATGGGACCTAGAAGTGAAGGCACATTGTTTTGTGGCTCACTGATATATTTCAGCTTTGTCAGTGGATTGTGTCTGCTCTCAAGGAGCAAGACAGGGGGTGTAGGAAAGGTATCTGAAAGATGATTAGTTAATAGAGCCAATATGCTTTTAGAACTGTCCATGCTGAGCACAGCAGAGAGACAGAAGCATATCTCTGAAGACTCATACATACCAATATGGGGGAGCTTTGGTAAGAATGGTATTGAAGCTATTTGGTCATGTTTAAGCTTCCAGCAGGGGCAATGCAATACAATCTACTTGGGATGATTTTCAGAACATTTTGACTCATGATTCACATGCACATCTCTTTATTTCTCCCCAGTACTGGTTCTCCAGGGCCTTTGGGGAGGGGCCTTTCCTACCCTTTTCTCTCTAGGATCCTAATGTTGGGAGATTCCATTCCACCTTCTGTTGCAGACGTGGGATTGTAGCATGTCACATGTCTGTTTACCTTCCTGCACAGGCTGTTGGGTCTCTTGAGCGGAACTTCCTCTCTGTGTACAGCTTCTGTTTTGAGAGTCTCTCCGAGAAGACGGCAAGGAGAGACGACATGTTTCTTTGTTCTGATTTATGTAAAATAAATCCGTAGTTTTAGTATGTATCCACAGCCTCCGCCTCTTCTGTTGTGCAGTATAGTGCTAAGTATAGTGTGCTCAAGGCAGCTTGAGTCGCTGATTTACGTCGGAGCCAGAGGTCAATGAATCTCCGCAGCATGAGGGCTGAGCGGGAGATGATCTAGCTGGGGGCTAGCCAGCTGGTCTTTTGACCCCCTGGATGCCGACACCTAAATGGGAGATACCACAGAATGAACCTGGGTTTTATTTGCAAAGCATGAGCTCTACCACTGAGCTAGCTGCAGCCACATACACCACCCCAGACACAGTTCACATATCAATTTCAAAGTGAAGAATTCAAGGAAGAAATTGGGGCTCCATGTACGAATTATTTAGAAAGAGGTGGCTAACTATGTTGTGGTCCCCGCTGACCACATTCATTCTTACCTAGCCCTCTTGGGGTCACAGGTCAGTGGTGGTTGTGGCCACCCCACACTCTCACACCTGCTCTTACATGCTTCTTCTTCTTTGGCGATCACTCATAGCTGAGTAAGATTGTCTTCCATAAACCTGGTTTTAACCATGAGTCCGTAAGTGACTGAGGAAGCCAATTCCGGTTCCACACGTCCTTCCACAGTGGGGACATTGGTTTCTGAATGGGAGTTGATCACAGTGGGGATTTGGATTTGGATTTGATATCCCGCCTTTCACTCCCTTTAAGGAGTCTCAAAGCGGCTAACATTCTCCTTTCCCTTCCTACCCCACAACAAACACTATGTGAGGTGAGTGGGGCTGAGAGACTTCAAGGAAGTGTGACTGGCCCAAGGTCACCCAGCAGCTGCATGTGGAGGAGCGGAGACGCGAACCCGGTTACCCAGGATTACGAGACTACCGCTCACACCAAGTGTGCCTTCCTCCTAGCACTTTTCTCCCTTGCATCCTGACTCCTTTGGCTGTTCTCCAACTGGAGCGCTCACAGGCCAGTGTTTCCCACTTGTCAGTGTTTATACTACATTTTTTTAGATTTGCTTTGAGGCAGTCTTTAAACCTCTTTTGTTGACCACCAGCATTACGCTTTCCATTTTTAAGTTCAGAATAGAGTAGTTGTTTTGGAAGACGATCATCAGGCATCCGCACAACATGACCAGTCCAACAAAGTTGATGTTGAAGAATTATTGCTTCGATACACACACATACTTCTTCCCAGCTGATCTGGAGTTATCACTCCTCTCCACACACCCAATGAACAATCTGATCCCTTGGTGGGGACAATTGGTATCCCCTCAAGGGATCAGTCTAACCCACAGTTCCCACTCACATTAGCATTCTATCTACTTTATTCCCTTATTGCCACTCCTGCCAAAAGTTGTGAGGTCTAGGGAGAAGCAGAAAAAATGTATTCCTAGAGGCCTAATCCTCCTGACCCCACCTTGGGGTTAGCAACCCCAGTTTATCAGGAAATGCGATGACTGAACACAGGAACAGAGTGCTAGAGGAAAGGCATTCAGACTATACTGAATCAAGACGCATTGCCCTTCTCAAAAGTGGGCTACCACAGTATACAATTCAATAGGGCTCCCTATAGGAGTGAGCTGACACAGTTCAGTGGCCAGTACCATAAAGAAGTTCAGACTGCACTTTCTCAGTGGGACCCTCTGGCCTTTCAAACCTATAAATCTCCAAAATGTTCTTCTTTCAGAACCTGGGCACTCTGTTGACATTAGAAACGCCCTTTCCGCCTAACCACCCTCCGCCCACTCGTGTTACACTGTGAGAGCTGCTGATTCAATGCCAAGGATTTATAACCGAGAGCCAACGCAATAAATCTGCTTTCAATTGCCCGTTACTCCGGGTCATTTCTTCCCAGCTGCACAGAGTGTGATACGATATCCCCGGAAGCGGGCTGTGACTGCAGAATGGCTTCTAATCGTGTTATCTATGCAGCAGGCGCCATGTACTGTAATGTAATCATAACACTGGCACAAATTAATCCTCCCAGATTACCCCCAAGAAGGGAGGTAAATCCTGGTAACCCCATTTCACAGACGTGGAAGCTATGCTGACTTGCCTGAGGGCAAACAGCGTGTCAGGGAGGCCCCCTCCCCACCCCTCCGTAGGTATCACTTACCCATTTTTTCCGTGCTGAACAGCGCGTTTCAGCTGAACATTTTCTGCAGGCCAATAAGATCCCAGCTAGTTGTGGCTTTTGAACCCAATTTTACAGCAGATTAGCTGCACCGTGGAGTGTCTGCCAAACCAGGCTTTATGGAGGGAAGGTGCAGGTAGTTCCAGGAAAATGGGGCAGAAACACCTCTTTTCTCATTGCTAATTGATTCGAGGTAGATCTCATAGCATTCATTCCCCACACAACCTTGCAATTATGGAGTGATTTTCGCAGTCACCTCAAAGCAGCTGCTATAATCCCTGGCCATTGGACAGGCTGGCTGGGGCTGATGAGAGTCCAACAATATCTGGACGGCTATGGGATACTCCATCCCTATTTAGAGTGCATTTATGGCTTCCTTGTGATGAATATCTCAGTTGGTAGAGCAGGAGATCCTTAATCCCAGGGGTGTGAGTTTGGGTGCCATGTTGGGTGAATGATCCCTGCTGCATTGCAGGGAGTTGGACTAGATCAGGCATTCTCAAACTCAGCCCTCCAGCTGTTTTGGGACTACAGTTCCCATCATCCCTGACCACTGGTCCTGTTAGCTAGGGATGATGGGAGTTGTAGTCCCAAAATAGCTGGAGGCCCGAGTTTGGGGATGCCTGGACTAGTTGATCCTCGTGATCCAACTCTATGATTCTATGAATTCCAAATTGTATGCACCCAAAATCTCTGAGGGGCGAAAACTTCCAGTGGCACAGCCTTACATGAGTTTGGCTAACTTTGGTAGGAGGTCGCTAGGGGCTTCTTTGTGTCTTGTAATCTTTTTGCTACTCCCTGGAAAATACCCTGATGTTGGGAAAGATGGAGGGCACAAGGAGAAGGGGACGATAGAGGACGAGATGGTTGGACAGTGTTCTCGAAGCTACCAACATGAGTTTGACCAAATTGTGGGAGGCAGTGGAAAACAGGAGTGCCTGGCATGCTCTGGTCCATGGGGCCACGAAGAGTCGGACACAACTAAACGACTAAACAACAACAACAACAACAATCTTTTTGCTGTTTTATGGATGTACAGGTTGAGCATATGTAGAGGCACAGCCTAAATATTCCAGCCGACATCCAGGTCCACTGCTCCCACATTAGGCAAGAACACAGGCAACACCCTATGATGCTACAAGAGCCTCAAATTCAACTCTCTGCCTCAAAACCACAGCTTTCTCCTCTTCTTCTTTTTATACACAGAGGGCTTGATGATATCATTTCCAGCCAAGAAATGGGGGAAAGCAAGCTCCAATTCCCAAATGGCTTTCTCCTTCCAGAAGAGTCTCCAAACTATGGTCTAACAATTTGTTCCCATGGCGACATATCACCTGTACTTGGTTAACTACTTAGTTTCTATGGCAACATATATTACCTATATTTGTCTAACAATGGAATGTGCCCGCTAGACCTACCCAACCAGTTTGATCACTTAAGCAGTCTTCCTCTTGTTCTGTCTGATCCCAAGCTTGCAACCATGGTCAAAAAAATCTGTGGAAGGGACACTGAAGGTCATTTAATCTGCTCACAGCCATACTGTATCCACTATATAACATCCTCATTCTGTCTTCGTCCATTTCTTTTTCCTGTTTGTTCTTCCTTTATTTATTTGTTGTTGTTGTTGTTGTTGTTGTTGTTGTTGTTGTTGTTGTTGTTGTTGTTTATTTCTGTTATCCAGCTAGGACTGCAAAGAGAAAAATGGCTGAGTCCTAACATTTCTAAAAGGTTATTCTAAATAAAGCATAATGAAGTTGAGAACAATTCTGCTGAAGAGCACCGACCGCAACATGTCAGGATCACAAATCTGAATGCTGACGCAGAAGCTACCTCTGATTCTCTCATTTAGTCACATCAACTCTGCTGGGTCAATCTCATTAAGATATTTTAATTAAGAGCCCTTAATTATATGTTTTTAATATTGACCTGAACTCTGATTCAATAAAGACTTCAAGTGGCTTAGATGAACAAGGTAGAGAGAGAATAGATTGGAAGAAGGAGTAGGCAGGGTAAAGCCTGTGTTGTGATTTAGGTTGCCCATATCCTTTACACCCCCTCATTGCTGCCTGGAGGGCACTTACTCCTGGACTGCTCTTTCAGGGACAAAATCCAGGAAGAAAAACCCGGAATAACCAGACACAGCCCACACTCTCTGTACTGTCTCCATGCATTAAATAAAGTAAGAATGGTGTTGGCTTTGGTACATCTGTACTGTACTGTACTGTAATGTAATGTAATGTATTGTAATGTAATGCAATAAGGAAGGAAGGAAGGAAGGAAGGAAGGAAGGAAGGAAGGAAGGAAGGAAGAATTTCAAGTGCCAGATTCTACAGGTTGTAGCCCAGTTGGAATTCTGCATGCCAGATCCACCTTGCAACAACAACAACAACAACAACAACAACAACAACAACAACAATTTATTTATACACCGCCCATCTGGTTGAGTTTCCCCAGCCACTCTGGGCGGCTCCCAATCAAGTGTTAAAAACAGTACAGCGCTACATATTAAAAACTTCCCTGAACAGGGCTGCCTTAAGATGTCTTCTGAATGTCAGGTAATTGTTTATCTCTTTGACATCTGATGGGAGGGCGTTCCACAGGGCAGGCGCCACTACTGAGCAGGCCCTCTGCCTGGTTCCCTGTAGCCTCACTTCTCGCAATGAGGGAACCGCCAGAAGGCCCTCGGCGCTGGATCTCAGTGTCCGGGCTGAACGATGGGGGTGGAGACGCACCTTCAGGTATACAGGACCAAGGCTTCTTCTTTTGCAGCGCCTTCCTTATATTGCAGCCCAATTTTCAAGAAGCCAGAATTCAAGACTTCAGAATTCAACATGATGCAAGGGGACCGCCATGCTGCAAAGTGCAGAATACCCTGTGTGCAATAGGTTCCGATCCTCAGCAGGAAGTCCCACCACCTTAATAGGGTTTGCTCATCATACATCCGTGCCGAGGTCAGTGTGAATGTGAGTTGATTGGTGCATATGCACAAACCACGGGGTAGAAAATGTCTCCCTCTTGGCCGTGCTGCTGAGAGGGGATTTTGACACTGCTTGCTGATATCTGCCAATACCAATTGATCACTGGAATGTCAAACACTACTCTGTCAAAATGTGTACTCCTGGAGCAGAGAACATGCACTTTGACTGGCCAATGTGCATGCTAACTGCTTGAAATTTTCCAGTTGCACAATCATGCTTACATACTAGGTTGGGGGCCTTGAGGAAGGGTGGGAGTAGCCACTCCACGACCCACCAAGGGACATGGAATTTGTTGTGTATTGTGCTGGCCTTCCTGCCAGCAGCCTACCTGCCCAATTGGCCAATTGCAGGCAGGCTGACAGACTTGGCTGTGCCCCAGGGGAAGATTGGACTGAGACAGCAGGCTTCACTCTGGTCCTCCCCTTGGGTATTTAAATGCGACCTGCCTCCACCTCCTTCTCCAGCTGCATAATATTATTTGGAGACTGTGTGTGCCGAGCAGATGATTTGTGAAATTCTCTGTTGATGCTGCCCATTTCTGTACATCCTCCACACCTTCATATAAACATGCCCAGTTGTCAGTGTTGATGCACGTTATCCATTCATAGTTCATTGGCAGAGCTTTAAATGCAAACAGTCCCAGTTTTGATTCCTGGCATCTCTAGGGAAGACCCCTGCCTGAAATCCTGGTCTGAATTAATAGATTCCTATGTTTCTGTTCAACTTGTATGAACACAAGAAGCTGAACACATCTAGGGACACCTTGCTTTGGATGCTTTCATTTGGGTCTATCTCAGGGTTCACTCATCAGTCCATTGATAGATGCCAGCACAACTCTTGGCTTATGCCATGGCATTTGTTAGAACATTCAGGCATTAGGAAGTGAGAAAAAAGAACAATTAAATGAATTAAATGGGTTCATCATTGCAGTATCAAAAATCGATCTCACAGCAGACAAACACTGCCCTGCCCTTTATATATTTCTGCTTTTCAGATTACTTCATTTACAGAATGGCATCCAGACTGCTCTGCCCAAATGAAAGCATCAATGAGAGAGCTGACTCACGGGTCCTTAATTATGTTGGACTTTTTCCAACGCAAGCTTTATAAACTGATAGCTTCTTTTGCCCTTAAGCATTGTCCTCTGCAGTTAGTTGATAGTGTTTCTCAGTTATTTCTCTTAACGCTTTATGCTTCGGGGAAAGAGGGAGCAACGGCGGAATAGCCAGGAAACCAGTCACGTAGATTTCAGATGAGTCAATATCTTTAATATAGAGAGTAGGAGTTTTCCAACTACAGGTTTCTCAGGACTCTATAGTGGCAGGTGCAGTTATGAGATCTAAGCAACACTCCCCCACCTGCCTGGCTGTCCTCCCATGGCCTTTAAAATGTACATTTTGCAGAAGGGGTCACAAGAGGTAGGGTTCAGATAAAGGAAAATAAGAAGATGTGGTTGAGACAATGAGGAGTGGAGGTGCTGGGTTCAGGGGGAATTTCAGCAGCAGATGTTGAGGGTGCTGTGAGCCAGGCTCTTCTGCTTGCAGCTGCTCTGATATCAACCATGAGTCAGCGTCATCTGCCCAGGAGGTCTCAGAACCTCATCAGAAATAGAAGTGAAAAAAATAGATCCACTGTGAGGAGGATGGAGAGTGAGCAGATCTAGAAGAGTTGAGCTGAGCAACTAAATTGGTCCACTCATCGACAGGACTCCACTGGTGGAGACACAGTGAACAGTTTGTGCCCATGAAACAAAATTCAGGATTCCAAATCAGAATGTTACTCTTTTACATTCAGTTTGCTTGAGGGATAGGACTTTATGAGACACTGCTTGTGAACATACACGGACTCAGTTGGGCATTGCTAGTTCAACATCTGCCTTCTTGGTAATCTCTCCCAGATCCTGTGATACCTGTCCTTCTGACCCTATAGTCTTGCTACTGTGCTGCCTGCTACATCATATTGGGGGGGGGGCAAAGGTTCAGGACTTGGGAGTCTCTGGTTGTCAGGAGTGTGTGCAGCAGCTAGGTCCTGTGACTGGTAGTGCCTCGCAGGACTGGGGCCTTCCTGAGTTTGGCCTGGAAGGGTAGGGCGCGGACGCACAGGCCGCAACACGCTACCCACCTAGCTGTGCTTATGCTTCCTGACTCCTGGTATCATGACTCTTGGACCCTTGGCTTCCTGACCTCTATCCCGGTCCCAACGTACTAAGCCGGGACTGCCTGTAACCTGGATCATGACACTGGTCCTCTGTATATTCTCCATCAGCCCACATCAGCATGGCCAATGGTCTGGGGTGATGGGTGTTGTAGTTCAACAGCATCAGGAGGGTCAAAGATTCTCCAGCCCTATGTTAGCTACAACTTTCTATCTGCTTCTTGCTGCTGAAGGTCAGTCTCCCCCTGGTCTTGCTCTGGTGTGCTGATGACCTGGCTGGAACAAGGCAGGTCATTGCGAGCCATGGCCATAGTTGCATGAAGGCTCGCCCTGTGATGAGTGTGGCTTCCTATGACTCCATTGAAATGTGCGCCACAGATAACTGGATCAGATCATGAATATGCAATGTTCTCCTTGAGAACCATAATGCAAAGCAGCCACACACCACTCTTTCCAAAGTACTTGACCTGCAGTTGCTATTATGCAGACAGAATGAGGACAGCGTTTGTGCTGCCTTTATATTCATTTCCAAAGCTGGACAGCAAATTAGCCTGCCTTCCACCACATCACAACCAGGATTGTCAAGATTTCCCCCATCCCACCCCTTCAGAACTCTAGAGACCCAAAGGCACAACTTCTGTTTGACAAAGTACCCTAGCCATAGATCACTCTGCAGGGAAACTAATTTTTCGTAGTACAGATCTGGGGACTCTAATCATTATCCTGGTGGGTTCAGTGAATCCATAAAGGTGATAGACTGAGAAAGTGAGGGAGTGACTCAAGCAATTCTCCTTCAATTTCTTTATGGTCAGAGGTGCAAAAGCTATGTGGCTTGCTTCAGCCCAAGGAAGGCTGGGCTATTAAAGGTTACCATGAACTTAGACATGCCCTTGTAAGAAACTTTACTGGTGTGGTGACAACAGCCCTTTAGGTTTGCTCCTATGCTAGAACTGTGTTTTGTGCAAAGTCTTCTGTTAATATGGATCTATCTTTCACACATGACTACATAACAGGCAAGAAAGTGATACATTACCCAAGCCAGGGCTTTGCAGAGACACACTCTAAATTAGACTTGCTGAGATTCGGAGTAGGGTAGAAATTCACTTTGTGGGGACCCACCTAATTTGCCCTTCCCAAAACCATATGTGAACTGAAATGCAGCTATCCTTCAATATTCACATTTCTTCAAATTTTGTGATGCAGTTCTTCAACCAAATAATGCATACACAGTGTATACAATGCATGCATTAGTGAGTGTAACATTAAGAAATGCATAGTATTAGGGGAATGTCCACTAAAATGTGTATATTAGGCAACATTGCACGCAAAATGTATGCTAACATATAAAATGAGTATATGAGAAATGCACACAGATAATGCTGACAATTTTTGTGATGGCTTCTTAAAATTGTTATTGCAAACTGATTTGGAAATGTGGCGAATTGAACTTAAGATTGGAAAAATGAGAAACCAAGAAAAATGGAAAGTGATGAATTCCTTAAATTAAAAGCTCGTGTGACGACAGGCTTGACCTCTCCTGGCAGATGGTGGGTAGCAAATAGTGTCACAGTGTGGAAAGGCTGCCCATCTATTCCACTGTGGTCAACTCACTGTGGACGAACCGCAGCCCAATAGAGGACATAAGCATCTTCTGGCTGGCCAGAATACTATATTGTGGCTACCATTGATTATGTGGGTTCACTCCTTCAGCACTTTTGGGAAACAGACACTCAGTCCTGCACCACCAATGGGCCAATATAACTTTTGAATGTTCAGGAGTGGCACCTGCTTAGCCCTGGAATTTCAGTCTCAACAAACCTGAAAGCCATTGCAATCCAATCTGAAAGCAGAAATACTGTTTTAGAGGCAGTCTGCCTGCCTGCCCAATCTAGTATTGAATAAATGTGGTCCCATCCTGATGACAAAACAACAAACCTTCTTCTCCACCACCCAACCACCAAATATGCCACCATAGCCCCTACTGTGCACATATTAGGATTAGTACATGGTATCACTGTTTTAACCTTTTGGTTTTTGTCCATTTTCAGCCATCGCAGTCATGTTTGGATGCTGCAACAGGGATACTGTAACAAGACACATGTTCTGGTATTCCGGTATTGCTGAATGGTCTCCTTTTGAGCCTGCTATCAGCTTACCTAGCTGGAAAGCCATCCCCTTCCCCAAAGGAAGTTAAGGCAGCAGACTGAAGCAACAGCACCTCACATTCATGGGTTCCCCCTGCCTTTGCTGGGTCTTATATCTTGTAGTCTGATCATCCAAACCAATAGCCTAACAACATGCCTAGAACATTTGCAGGCTTTTAATAATGATTTGCTCGTTTGCTGAGTTGCTTCTGTTATTCTGTAAGAAATGTAGAATCATCTTATGATAGCCTGTAAGTACTACATTTTGCCAACCCTGTCCTGCAAACTGCACTTAAGTGCAGCCCACCTACGCAAGCTTTGGTTTGTGCACCAGTGCGGTGCTGAGATGGGATGTGGCTGAAAGCTCAGTTGTTCTGTTTCTCAGCATCATCACAAGCTGTAAGGACTTGGGTAAGTGGCAGCCCTAGCTCTGCTTCTGTATAATTTACTGCAAGGCTATAGTCCATCAGGGGCAGAAAATCATCTTTATCTGTTTAGCAACACGTTCATTAAATAAACACCTTCCTGGCAGCAAGCAATTTCCTCAAGTGTTTCTATGAAAAATGCCCTCAACCAGATTATGATGGGACATTTTTCACTGGCAGCATCCAGCGGGAAAGACAGAGCTGGAACTGAAACTCGTTCATCTAGCTTAGCCCAAATGCGATTTCGGATGCTTGGTATATCACAGACCATCGTCAGAGAGACAGCGTGGGTCAGTAGGCCCCAAATCTGATTTACCTTGTTTATTATTTTGTCTGCTTCAAAGTCTGAACCGTTCTTTACTGGGTGTGTGATTTGCTGTCTGTTCCGTTTGTTTTCGCCCAGTTCCAAAGGGCTCAGAAGTAGCCTCACTCGCCTGCTTTGGTTTGCAAATGTTGGTTAGACTTTCAGAGCCTTGGTCAAGCCTGCCAGATTTATATCTGATACCCTTGGAAACATAGACAGCTACATTATGTCTGGACATTGGTCTAATCAACTGTAGCGCCATGTTGGCTGGGGCTGATGGGAACTGTGGTAAGAATTTGCTTCTATACCACCTTGCTCTCAACAAGGTGAGACACCACCTTTTAAACAAAACATGGAACCAAGGAAGTACGGTAAATCAAGTTCAGTATCCCATTAGGAACCCAGTGGTTGTTCAACAATTTCAGTGGGTTTCAAAAAAACAACAACACAATTTTGGGGTCTTCCTATAAAAAGCTTAACAACTTTGCAGGTGTCAGGAATGTAACTTTTTGAAATATGGCAACCGATAACTTCACCCCCGCAATTACGTTGGGGTGCTCATAAGTGCCCAGGCCATTTGGGTCTCAAATGTCCTACTTTATCACTGTTTCCTTAACAACCAGTTCTTCAGCAGGGTTGTTGACATTCTTGTCCCTATCTCACTTCCCTTTGTCCCTGAACCATCCCAGGAAGCTTAAAGGAGATGCTTGGATTCACACTCTGATGTTAACTACAACAACATCCTTTATGACAAAATGTGCCACTTTCATGGTTAGATAGAGGTTTCTTATTTATGGCCTAGAGAGCACAGGGGGAGCCGGCGAAAAGAGGGCGAGCCCCCTCCGTGCCGGCTCTAAATAGAGCAAACCACACACCCCAGCCAGCCAGCTGATTGGCTGGCTGGGGGGGGGGAGCGCCCCGGCCGGGATTCCCTTGGTCTCGCGGGGGCTGGGACCAGCCCCCGTTCACGTGGGGTGGGCGTGAAGCCCGCAACCCCACCTCCTGGGGCAAGCCGGAAGTGGCTTTAATATTTGAAACATAATTAAATCAAAATATACACCCTGGATCTCTGATTCTCATATCAGAAATACAGTTTGAAACATCTGGAGGCCCCAGGTTGTCAAAGGCTGGTACAAATAACATGTTATTACTGTTTATAAAACTTATAGGTCACTTTTTATACTAACTAGGCTTAAAACTGTACATAAAACCAATTCAAGGGAGCAATTAAAAACAAATAGCACAGCAAAAGCTCAAACAGCTGTAATTACCCAGTGCTGAATAAATATTGCCCAATGTTCTCTTCTTTGAAATGTGAACATCTCTTTCAGAGAAGCTGGATTTTTTCAGCGAAGTCTGATTGCATTCTTTGTCAAGTGGAAATGGCTGCTCTTTTCAGTTGCTGGGGATACCTTTTTGTAAGGCAGTTCTGAGACAGAGCTGCAGGTTCTTCATCAGCTCATGTGATGTTTCAAATTCTCACATGAGAATTCCCAAAGACTGTGCTCTTGTTTAAATCTTTTGTGTCCTCCCTTCCTTTCTGCTGAGCTCATGCTGTAAATTTGCACAAGTTTGCGAAAGGTGCTAAACCTTTGCATCGAACCAAATCGTTTCAGGAAAGATTCGATTTCTCACCTTCTCAGAGCACTTTTCTGAAAGCTGTTTTGAAAATCCATGGGATGCTCTTGTGGGACTGAGCAGCGGTAACATGATAAATGAGCCTGTCTGGAGAGTCTCTTTGGGCTGGGGTGAACTGTTTGGATTCTGCAATGTGCATGTCTGTTGGATGATTTAAAACAGGACACCTGTGGTTGTCAGTGGCAGGAGGGAGGCTGCATTCACAATCATTTTTCTCTCACACCTTTGCTTTACTTTGGGTTCATTTGGCCACCTGTTATGAAGATACTATTCTGTGGGATATCTTTGTGCAACCAATGTGGCTCTTGTGGAGCTGTTGGCTATAGAAGGTGGAGGAGAATGTGGAAGAGGCACTGTCTATGCACCCCCAACCCCACACAGAGGAGCTGCCATGGTTGTAGTGCACTTTGAGGTCTCCATGGCCAACAATGACTTCCATAAATAATGTAATGTGAAGTTATTAGGCCAAAAAAGTTTCTGGGCTGGAGATGTGATGTATGCATTGCTGAGACATAGCATTGTTTCTCAGTCAATGGTTGCTGAATATAGGTGTAGACAGCAAGTCAAGGGAAAGAGGGGCACTTTGTGATCATAGAATCATGATCTGGCAACAGATAATTTTAGACCCTCCAAGTCTCCCTATTTTCCAGGGACAGTCTGGATTTACAAAAGCCATCCTTGCTTCTGAGTTGATACTGGAATGTCCTGGTTTCCCTTAGGATGTCCTTATTTTCCCCAGAGAAATGTTGGAGTGTATGGAGTTATGTGACCCCTGAGCCAAGGAGACAAGTAACTATACAACCTTCAGAAGACATCAGAAGGCAGCCCTGTATAGGGATTAAAAAAAAATAATTAAATGTTTTATAATGTTTTTATATATGTTAGAAGCCACCCAGAGTGGCTGGGGATGGGGTAAAATTTCATTAATATTATTGAATAGGGTGTTCCTTTTTTCATTGGAGAAATGTTGGAGGGTATGTAATTTAACTGCTGAGTAGAATGCGACAATTCAAACTAACACATAGAAACATTTTGCAGGAGTGCGCACATACACCCAAGATGAAAACGGGCCTTGGGACTTACAGTTGGTGGAAATGAGCTTGCGAATGGGTGAGTCGTTTATTCATTCACATGTATTGATTGCATTTATATCCTGCCGTGTGTTGTATGTGGTTCCCACCTCCTCATTTTATCCTCACAACAACTCTGTGGGGGTAAGTTAGGCTGAGAAAAAGTGACCGGCCCAAGGTCATCCAGTGAGCTTCATGGCCAAGTAGGGAATTGAACTCTGACCTCCCAGGTCCCGGTGCAACACCCCAACCACAACATCACACAATTTTGTCAACCTGGAAGAGTCTGATGTGAGGAACATCTGCCAGGTCCACAGGGGACCGTCACAATGCCTGATGTGCAACATTTTTGCCTGCAAACTAGTTTGAACAGTGGCAAGCTGAAACAGGCAATGTTTGTCCTGGTGTAGTTTTCCTCACAGTTAACCCCAAAACCATTGTGATTCTCTTTTTTTTATATATATAAATTTTTATTAAGTTTTTCTTTAACAAATAATTTTGACAACCATGTTTACCAATTTACAGTTTTTGAACTTCCACCAGTACCTCCTTCAATCATCCATTGTGATTCTCAGATGTCAACACTGTAGACAATGCAGATTGCAGAGCACATGCTAGAAATCCACAAGTCTCAGATTCACACAGACCCCCCCCCCCAAAGCAATACAGAATGGATTAGATTGAGAGCTACACAAGAGGAGGAAGAAGAGGAAGGTAACGAGAGGTCTGGAGGGTGGCAATGCACTGGCTCCCGGTGGAGTACAGGATCAGGTTTAAGGTGGTGGTTTTAACCTTTAAAGCCCTATACGGCCTAGGACCCTCGTACCTACGGGACCGCCTCTCCTGGTATGTCCCACGGAGGAACTTACGATCTTCAAACAAAAACATCTCGGAGGTCCCAGGCCACAGAGAGGTTAGGCCAGCCTCAACCAGAGCCAGGGCTTTATCGGTTGTGGCTCCGATCTGGTGGAACGCTCTGCCACAAGAGATTAGGGCCCTGCGGGACTTGACATCTTTCCGCAGGGCCTGCAAGACAGAGCTGTTCCACCAGGCCTTTGGCCAGGGCACAGCCTGACTCCCTCCTTCACAGAACTCTAGCCCAATGGTTGCCATCAATTTGATTTGAAGTAATTTTTTAATGAAACGATTTTAGAATGTTGTATTATTTTATTGTTGTTAGCCACCCTGAGCCCGGCCTCGGCTGGGGAGGGCGGGATATAAATTAAAAATTATTTATTTATTTATTTATTTATTTATTTATTTATTTTTATTATTATTAAAGGGCCTTTTCTGTGGTGGCTCCCCATTTGTGGAACGCTCTCTCCAGGGAGGCTTTCCAGGCACCTGGAGATATGTAACGAGACCATTGACTGATGGCCTTTTAAATGAGTTTGTGGGATAGAGTGCTATTGGTTTGTTTTTGTTATGTATTCTGTGTTCTCATTTTGTATCTTTGTCCTGTGAGCCGCCTTGTGATCTTCAGATGAAGGGCGGCATGCAAATTAAATTAATAATAATAACAACAACTGATCAAGCCATGTCAGATTGCAAGGCAGCTTTCCTGATACTCTCTTCATCCGCACCAATTATAACACTGGAGTCAAACATTACAAAATTCCACTTCATTAGAGCTCCAAGGCAGATACATAATGTTAATCACAAGAACCTTGGTATTCTATAGGAGTCTGAGCCTGGAAGCAGGGATATAAAAAAAAAATGAAAATGAAAAAGCGCCTCACTTTCAAATGCTTTCATTCTACTTTGAGGTTAATAGAAGGCTAATTTGAAAGCATTCGGTTAATGAGAAAGCTAAAAATACACCTCCCCACGAAGACCTTCCCTCTTGGCATCTGTCATGGCAGCAGCAGCTGTGAGGCATTTGTGAGAGAATGCACCATGATGCTCTTTGGAGGGGTAAATGATGATAAATTTTATGGAGGGTGGGAGCAAAGCAGCTGTTCCTCGTCTCCATTGCAAAGGGGCCTCACATGCTGGGACTGGGAAGGGCCCATTAGCAAGTTAACTGCCGCCATAAGGTTGCTAGACAGCACACAGATGACTCAGGGTATCTGTACACAAATAGGGCAAATAGTTTTGGATGAAGCTCATTCTCAAAGTTCAAGCTAAGTTCTAGAGATGCGTCAGGCAAATGGGACTGCTGCTTGTATTCCTTCCATCCTTGGGTTGACAGTCCGCGATGGGTCATGGGCAGCAATCTGAGGTGAACCAGGAGGCAGGATATGGAAGGAGCAAAAGGAAGAGCAAAGACAGGCTGCAGGTAAACATAGCTTCCGATTGCTTGGAATAAGCCCTGGAGAGGAGGAGAAATAGATGGCTGTGGGGAAGCAGGGACTTTCCGCATTGGCAAGTGATTTCATGGAGTAAAACCAGGCTAGCTCAACCTCGGCCCTCCAGATGTTTTGAGACTACAATTCCCATCATCCCTGACCGCTGGTCCTACTAGCTAGGGATCATGGGAGTTGTAGGCCAAAAACATCTGGAGGGCTGAGATTGAGGAAGCCTGAGGAAGACCTACAGGGAATGAGCTGCTGTGCTCATTAGGCCTGACACTCCGCCTGTGAAGATCATGTTTTTGCTAATAAAGAAACAAAATTTAAAAAATCCTTCCAGAAGCACCTTAGAGACCAAGTAATTTTGTTATTGGTATGAGTTTTCATGCACACGAAAGCTCATACCAATAACAAACTTAGTTGGTCTCTAAGGTGTTACTGGAAGGAATTTTTTACCGTATTTTTTTGCTCTTTAAGACTCACTTTTTCCCTCCTAAAAAGTAAGGGGAAATGTGTGTGCGTCTTATGGAGCGAATGCAGGCTGTGCAGCTATCTCAGAAGCCAGAACAGCAAATGGGATTGCTGCTTTCACTGCGCAGTGATCGCTCTTGCTGTTCTGGCTTCTGAGATTTAGAATATTTTCTTGTTTTCCTCCTCCAAAAACTAGGTGCGTCTTATGGTCTGGTGCGTTTTATAGAGCGTAAAATACAGTAATTTTGTTTCGACTACAGCAGACTAACACAGCTACCTACCTGTTGCTAAGAAAGAGCTAACTCCAACTTTGAACGGTGTGATTTACTGACCAGCTTGCTCTGTGACACATATTCAAAGCACTTCTCTGGAGGGAAGAGTCCTAGCTTAGTGGTAGAGCATCTGCTTTGTACTGAGAAGGTCACTTGTTCCATTCCTGGCATCTCCAGGTAGGACTGGGAGTGTCCCCTTGTCTGAAACCATGAAGAGCCACTGACAGTCAGTGTAGACAATACTGAGCAAGATGGACCAGTGCTCTGACTCCTGTGTTCCTCTCTTTCGCCAGCTCCCTCTCCTTATCAGAGACACATGAGCCAACTTTAGTTAAAGGTAAAGGTAAAGGGACCCCTGACCATTAGGTCCAGTCACGGACGACTCTGGGGTTGCAGCGCTCATCTCGCTTTACTGGCCGAGGGAGCCGGCATACAGCTTCCGGGTCATGTGGCCAGCATGACTAAGCCGCTTCTGGAGAACCAGAGCAGCGCACGGAAACGCTGTTAACCTTCCCGCCAGAGTGGTACCTATTGATCTACTTTAGTTAGTTGCTGCCTATTTGCAGGAAGTGCATAAGCAGCCATGTTGGACATCGGAATAAAACGTCAGCCTTATTGTCACCCTCCCTCCGGCTCTCTCCACATCTCTCCACCTTACCCAAGGCAGCCTGGCGCTGAGAGAAGATAATAGTATATTTTGTTTTGTATTCTACAGTCCAGAATGAGAGATGTAGCCAAACAACTATCTGAGATAGCAGGCTACCTAGAATTCAGGATTCTAGGGCAGTCTGGGAGAGTGATTTACTATTTCCTTTTTGTGTGCCGACCTCCTCCTTGCTGCCCACCTGCCTGCTGCGTTCATTGCAATAACACACCATCAATATATCTTTTCCCCCTCCCCACCAGCCTCTTACTCCCCACCCCCCACCCCCCACCATCCTTGGCATGTGCATGTCATTTATAATATACTCCAGTCGAGGGAATACACTGTTTTATGGTACATAACTTTGTAATGTGAAACTAATGTTCTGTGGACAGTTACGCTGCTGTGCTGGAAATTCTGGGATACAACAATGAGGAAGCACCATTTCCCTGAGATGCTGCATGACAGGTGCTTTGATGTACACAGCTGTTGCTGCTTTTGGCTCAGGTGCAAAAAGATGGGAGCAAAGAACGCAAGGTCCAACTTATTGGGCCCAACCCTTGTCCTCTTACTGATTTTTGCCTCTCATAAGGAAGGACTTCTAGTAACCCTGGACCTTTGAAAGAAGGCATAGTGGAAATCCTTGTACTTTCACAGATACGGCTATCATTATTCTCCATTATTCCCTTTAATGGGACATTATTCTCTTCTAACAGCCTGATCATAAGAGCAGCTGCATGGAGACAGAGATTGCTGAAATCAGAAGCGCAGGTCTGGCACTGCGGTCAGTTTGCACCCCACATCCCGCTTTGCACATGAGCCACAATCTGACCCTAGTCCAAGGAATGAGGCAGATTTTGCAAAACTATCTGTCCAACACATGTAATTTAAGAACTGAGAGCTGCTAGTGAAAAGCCACCTTTGCTGCAGAAAGCAACTATTCTGTCTTCATCTCCACTGGGAAGCTCTACTGGTTACATTTATGATAGCTGTAAGCCACCGTCAGTGGAGGAGGAGGCAGATTTTTAAAAAATCAATTAAATAAAGACAAGATGGTGATTGAGAAGTAGCAAACATTCACTCACACATTCACTAGTTTCAAAACTATTTTCAAAAGCTACGAGACATACTCATGCAAGAGTGGATAAGTCTCATAACCTGTGAATCCCTGCAGCTAGATGCTGCTGACTTGATCATAATATCTAACCATCCTCCAAGAGGGTTGCATTTTGTAGGAGAAATACATTTCAGCACTCCAAGACAACAGTTTGGAGAACAGCATCACCCATGTAGATTACAGCTCCTCCATAAGTGGTCTCAACCACCAAACCTCTTGGGCTTGCTGATTGGAAGGTTGGCAGTTCGAATCTGCATGATGGGGTGCGCTCCCGTTGCTCTGTCCCAGCTCCTGCCAACCTAGTAGCTCAAAAGCACACCAGTGCAAGTAGATAAATAGGTACCGCTGTGGTGGGAAGGGAAACAGAGTTTCCATGCTTCCTCTGGCTTCCGTCATGGTGTCCCATTGCGCCAGAAGCGGCTTAGTCATGCTGGCCACATGACCTGGAAAGCTACCTGTGGACAAAAGCAAGCGGCCCGAAAGCAAGATGAGCTCCACACCCCATAGTCGTCTTTGACTGGATGGAGTCCTATACCTTACCTTACCTCCATAAGGCAGCAATGTATTTCTTTTAGCTAAAAAAGGAAAGCAACTTCTTTTTGCAGGTGCAATGCAGAAGCCTTGCTGCTCCTCCTGCCTATCTGCAGTCTGAAGGCTTCCCTTCCTCCTTTCACACAGCTCCTTCATCCCTCCCTTTCAGGTTGTTAAGAGACCATAGATCTCCATCACTTTCCAGCAGCAGCCTGAGCGATGGATGGTGCAGATTTGACCACAGCCGTGTGGTCCTGCACTAAATCAGAGAAGCTGCTTTGAATTCCTGTCAAATGGTCCTTTGAAATGTCTGCGGCCTCCTCGGCAAAGCTGACTTTTCACATGTTTGACTTTATTTCCCACCCCCCTTTTTTTCTTCCTATGGTATCTCTTCCTTTAACCCTCCTTAATCTCTTCCTCTGATCTTCCTCTAATTTATCTGGTATTCAGCTCCACTGGCAAATAAAAGCCATGGTGGTTTGGCTGGCTACTTCAGTCAAAGCTCAGGAGACCACTGCTATTTGTGTTCTGAGGTGCCCGGCTGAAAATCAATGGGTTGTATCTGTGAATTGAAGGGACATATTGAAGAAAGGGTTCAACAGCATTGCTAAGCAATGAATACCTCTGGGAATTGGAAGGCATTTCTGAAGGCTGTGAAATTCGGCCGGTGAATTACAAGAGCCAACAGACCTAATTTCTGCAGTCATCTCTTAGATCCTTAGTATGCCTCTGAATACCAGTTGCTGAAGAACATAGAATCATAGAATTGTAGAGTTGGGAGAGACCCCTAATGTTTAGCTGGAATGCTTAGTTGCTATGTTCTTTGCTTGTCCATCTTGTTGATTTTTTTTTTGGCACATATGCACGCATGTATGAACACACATGCCCTTTCCGTCACCTTTCAGTTTTCTCACCTCTCCCATTTAATTGTATTGGATTTACTGAATTTTTAGATGTGCATTTGAAAAGCCAAATTTTTGCAGCCTTTGAACTTCTTTTATAAGGAAACCTCTGGCGAAACCGACTTTCGCTTTTCTTTATTTATTATCATTTCATAAGAGAAAATGCCTGGGGTTGTGTGTGTCTGAGAAATGTGTAGTTCTGCAAATCAAACATAAATAACCCTCAAAACAGCACAACAACACACCTGAGATAGAAATGCCCAAACATCTCTTGTGCCAGTTGGAGAAGTGCAGGCAACTTGACACCTTTTCTTCTTGTAGAAATTATTTATTTGTATTATATAATTTATTGCATTTCTTTCCCACCCTTTTCTTCAAGGAGCTCAATGTGGCCCACATGGTTCTCCTCCTCCTCCTCTTTTAATTCCAACAACAGTCCTATGAGGCAGGTTAGGCTGAGAGACAGTGACTGGCCCAAGGTCACCCAGTGAGCTTCATGGCTGAGTGGGGATTTGAACCCTGGTCTTCCATATCCTAGTCCTGCACTCCAATTTGGGGAGCCAAGAGGAACATTTTGGAGCAGCTTTTAGCATAAGCTCAAAGGTTCAAGCACCCCAATGAATGCTAATGAATTTCCACAGCATCCCTAAAGCATAAAAGTAGTCTAGCTCGAACCGTGCAAAAACCGCGGCTGCTGATTGCCCAGCATTTTCAGTGCAGGGGGAAACTGCGGGTCACTTATTCATTAAATCAAGTTTAACTGAAGCATTGACCTGTGATGCAGACATGGCCTGAGCTGCAAGATGAATGGGGTTGGGCGGAAAGATTTTTGCACGTGGCTTGATAACGGCAATATATTCAATATCCTCCTGGATGCCACCCATGCAAAGGGTTAATTAACAGCAAATGTCCAAATTAGCTGTGTTAGCCAGAGCACATCAGCCTTGCAGGCTTTTTATAAATATATATATGTATATCCTGTATATGAGCAGCGTTTGATCAGAAGTGCATGTACACCAGGAAGCTGATTGTCATTAAATGCAGAGCAGAAAAGAGCAAGAAGATTAGAGCCAAGCTGGAGGATGGTGGGGCAGGGGAAATAGCAAAACTGAAAATAAAGACAAGAGGAGAATGTAGAGGACCAAACAATGTACATTGCAAACGTCCACACTGTAATTGGATATGCAGCTCATAGGTGTCCGCAGGCATCTTGCCAATTCAATTGATTACATCTGTGAGCACAGATGCCTTTTTATTTCACACCAATGTTCACAGCCAGTCCTGAGGTTTTTTAGGGGAGGGAGGGAGAATATAAGAAAGATGCAGGAAATAGAATTTGAGGATAGGAAGGAGGAGAGAAGATGAAGGTAATGAATGTTAAAAGGGGAAAGGGAGAGGGAGTCTTTTTTAAAAAACTGAACATGACCAGAGCAATTTCGGTTGGAAGATGTTAATGTTTTATCTCTGCTATCCCTTGACCCTTCTGACTAACTTTGACAAGGGACATGAATCACCTACCAGCTCTGGTTTAAAAAACAGAAACCAACCACTTAATGGCCAGAGGGGAGCCCTGGGATGACTTCTGGTTAACAGGCACTGTGATGTTTGTAATGTCCATGAAGTGAAAGGGAGAAAGACATTGAGCTGGAGGGAAGATGGAAGATCCACCACTGACTGCCAATGGGGATTCATTCACATGAGCCTTTAATCTCGGGTCATAAAGCAGGTTGAATGCACATCCCTGCTGCCCTAGTTCTGCTATGGCCATGACAATGATCTCAGATAATTAGCAAACACATATTGAACTAAGTGTAAAGGGACAGGGGCACAGGGAGAGGAAGAAGTCACTTGGCTCAGACCGTCCTCTCCAACACTCTCAATTTATGGGAAAGCACAGGAGTTCCCTTCACCAATGGGAAAAAGGCAGTCTGTTTGTTGACTTGCTCCACCATCTTGGATGAGCAATGGAATCTCTCATCCGCCTCTGCTTTAATTGTTAGGAAGGGCTGGTAGTGGTTCTGCTGTGGAGAATTTCATGGGCGCTTCCAGACAACCTGTTTACTTGAGCACTCATCCTGATTTGTTTGCAGGGAGGCCGGATGGTGCTGGCTATTTGTTTATTTATTTACACTCCACCTTTTCCTCCAAGGAGTTCAAACTGGTATACAAGGTTCTCCTCCTCATTTAATCCCAGCAACAAACCTGCGAGATCGGTTAGGCTGAGAGGCAGTGATTGGCCCAAGGTCACCCAATGAGTTTCACTGCATCAGAGCAAGCATTCTTATCCCAAACCACCCGCAGCATTTCCCCAATACTTTCTTTATTGCAAAAAGCCTGATCATTTGGAGGAAGTGGGTTTGCTGTGCAAGTCCTCCCAATCAACTATAGTTGTGCAACCAGAATTTTTCTGGACTGTGAGTGAATCACACTACAACCAAATAGCAACTGTCTGGAAGTGCCAAGGCTCTCAGCCACCCAGTGGGCTCATGTGGGTGTGAACCGGGTGCAACCATTGAATTCTGGTCAAAGGAAGGAACTACACAGGGTGGCCAATCAGACTTCCAAGAATGAACAGAGGAAGCTGCTTCACAAAGAGTCAGATTGCTGGTCTATTCAGCACAGTATCGTCCACACTCTTGGCCAAGTGTATTCTGGTCTTTGCCGGAGGTGAGGAAATTGCTCGATGATATTGTTCCGAATGTGTGGAGCTATCTTTCTTCCCCTTTGATATAGCAGGTAGTACAAAAAAGCAATCATGGAATATACAATCTACTATTGCTGCATCTGGTAAGTACAACATCCCCACAGAAAAACAACATTGATTTCATAAGCCATTTTCAGACCTTGCTCTGTTTTTCCATTATCAAAATGCACTTCTGTGGTATGATGCCATCTTGCATTCACCATCTGCACCTTAGAATGATATATTCATGCTGAACTTAATTAAATTTATATAATCTTGTTCAAAACAACCATAAACACGGAATAAAGCAGCCCATATATTATAGCATCATATCTATATCCTAATCATGTAAATGACCTCACCTGTGGTTCTTTTGGCATATACTGTCAACAACCGTGTATTTATCTATTTTCCTAGCTTTTCTCTCTCTCTCGCCTGCTTCTGAATAATGAATATTTGAAGCAAACAAGTGGTTTGCCATTAGTTCACAAACAATCCATGGCAATCTAAAGTTTTTGAGGCTTAACAGCTTGAATACTCCTTTTCCAACATAGCTCCTTAAGGCATTGTGGTGTAGTAGTTAAGAGTGGTAGTCTCGTAATCTGGGGAACTGGGTTCATGTCTCCACTCCTCCACATGCAGCTGCTGGGTGACCTTGGGCTAGTCACACTTCTCTCAGCCTCACTCACCTCACAGAGTGTTTGTTGTGGGGGAGGAAGGGAAAGGAGAATGTTAGCCACTTTGAGCCTCCTTCGGGTAGGTTTGAGACGCCAAACTCCTCCTCCTCCTCCTCCTCCTCCTTCTTCTTCTTCGTCTTCGTCTTCTTCTTCCTCTCTCTCTCTCTCTCTCTCTCTCTCTCTCTCTCTCTCTCTCTGTGTGTGTGTGTGTGTTGGGGGTCCTCCCCCGTCTCTTAGCTAAGACCATAAGATGCATCTAGGCAGCCTTAATATTTTCCAGTATTCCTTACTGTGGTTTTTGGTTGTAAGTGACCTACCATTCCTCCTCTGCCCCTAAAAGAAACCCCATGCAAATCAAAACTCTTACTTGTAAGTAAGAAATAGATATTTATTCAAGCAAATAACGATATAGGCTCTGCAGAAGACACAATGCTCAGGAGTCAATGCAAGAGCAGGGAAAGATATTTAGAACTCGACAGAAGTGATGAAGATGTCTCAACAAGTTTCCCTGCCCCTCCCACCAAGCTTTTAAAGCTGGGGCATGGGGTGCCCTCCCACCCTCCTCCTTCGCTTTGCAGCACTGGAGCCTTACCTTGCTGTGGGCAAATGCATAGCAATGATATTTGATAGTTACTCAATTATATCACATGTGTCAGGGGCTCAGGAGCAGAGGCACAGGGGAGAGAGGAAATGGAGAGCGAAGGGGAAGAATCTGAGGGCAGCGTAGGGGAGTATGACAGTGGCACGAGAGATTCCATGAGCTTCTCCAGCGAATCAGAAGATTCCCAGAGGGGGCGCCGAGGGCCACGGCAAGGGGGGTCCCAGGGGGGATGCACCAGAAGCAAGGGGCCAGCGGGGACTCCCAAAGCAGCAGCGGGAGATCAGGACCAGTTCCCCCACCAGAGCGTAGTGGGGGGGAAGAGTCCCATGTATCAGGGCCAGCATCTCCTCCAGCAGGGAGAGAAGATGAGTCAGGGCTGACCACGCCTCTATTGGAGAGTGAGGGAACGGAGGGGAAGTCAGGTCCAGCTAGCCCCCCCGAAGGGGGAAGCAGTGACAGGAGCAGTGTAACGGTCAGGAGAAAGGTTGCCGGCTGGGAGCGCGCGCCAAGTTCGAATGTACAGGCGCGCAGGACAGCAGAAAACCCGGATTGGGAACCAGGTCCCAAAGCCCACCGGAGGCTGGGGGAAGACTCAGGGGACTCAGCATCAGAAGAGTCTAGAAAGGGCAAGGCCCCAGCAGACAGGCGGACCCAGAGGAGGAAAGAGCAAAGGAAGAGGTGGAGCAAGGCTAGAGTCTTAAACTGGTGTCTGGGGGGAGGAGATTCAGACGGAGCTTCAGCAGTCTAGAGTTTGAGACGTAGAGCTGCGCACCGCAGCTTCGAAATCGAAACTGAACTTCAATAAAGACTTTTGTATATAACAACGAACTGGCGTTGGTCCTTTGTGAGCTGGGACCTCGGGCAGCTCTGACAACATGATAATTTTGTTACAACAGTTGTTCCAAATGCCGCAGGAAATGGGCTAGATGATTTAGATATTGTTGGACTACAAGTCCTATCAACCTCAGTCAGCATGGGCAATAATCAGGGATGATGTGAGTTGTAGTTGAATACCTGGACAGGAACCATATTGGCAACCCCTGCCATAGTAGGACCTCATTTCACCATTTGTTGCATCTCAGCATCAAACCAACAGGCACATTTTCTGCTAAGTTCTGCACCATCTTTACAGAGCAAATCCAAACTATACCCACAGATGGCACCCATTATTTGGCAAATATATAATGACACCCACGCACCACAGACATTCCTTTTATTATGCATTCATGATTTTTTGTGTGCTCCTGATGCTATCAGAGTGGTCACATGTGATTTCATTTTCAAAACTGTTTGCAAATGTTTTGGGGTGGTCACACTGCTTCATTTCCAGTATCCCATATCCCATAGCTTCCTCCTAAAATCCTGTAACTTTTTATACCACGGATTAGTCTGGTTTGTTTTTCTTCCGCTTTTGCTGAACCATAGCCCCTTCAGATAGCAAAAGTGTGGTAGGACTTCGCGGAACAAGCTTACACAGAATAAATCTAGCAATAGAACACCAGTATAGAAGGGGCCTAAATAAATCTGTTTTAACTTGTGTTATTCATATTAATTGTTTTTTGCATTAGTCAAGCCTACAAAAGAAAGGAATTGCAAGCTAAGCCAGCAAATATTATTTGCATGATAATCATTGTGCATTAGAGACATTGCCGTGATTTATGCATGGTGCTGTGCTGTTGGTTGGAGAGCTAGCCGTGCATCTTGAATTCTGTGGAATGTGCATTTGTGTACGTTAGTATAATATATCCTAACAATAAAAATCAGATTTCTTTTCTGGTTGCAGAATAATGATGTTGTATTGGGCGTGTATGTTATGAGGATTTTATTCCAAATTGCTCAGAGAAAGTAACTGGGCTCTTCCAGCTGTCCTGTTTATTGAGCATTCATCTTGATTTGTTTGGAGAGAGATTAGACGATGTTGGCTATTTACTGAGCATTCTTTTGGATTCACTGGCATGGAGATTAGATGACGTTGCATCAAAGCAAGTATTATCCCACACTTCCCTTATTGCAAAAAGTCCAATCTTTTCGGGAGAAGGATTTGTCGTATGAGACCTCCCGATCAGCTATCATTTTGCAACCTGAATTCACTGGAATGTGATTGAATCTCACCTGAACCGTCTGGAAATACCTGCTACCCTCTTCTCTCTTTACATTATCTCCCAGGCATGAAAAGCCCAGCGAGTTACTGATTGACATTGTAGTGAGTCATTGCTCTGCGGGATTCCTTTTGTTTCAAGGTTCTGGTTATTTCACATGCCTTATCCTGGTGCGGATTACCTGAAACCTGTAATCACGCTCACAATTGCTCATCACCACAACAGTCTGGAATGGATATAAGCTAGCTAAGTAACTTGAAGCAACAAGGGAACTGATGACTGCTGAAGTGAACGTGGAGTCCCACAATGGCTGAAAAATCCCCACATTTGAAAGGCCACAGACCAAAAATCTTTCATCGATACTCTTTGTCTTGAACTTCCATATTACACTGATCCTGGTCAGACTGCACTGGCTGACATTGTTTCTGGGCCTAATATAAAGTGCTGGTTTTGACCTATAAAACCTTAAATGGCTCAGGATCACAATACCTCAAGGACCGCCTCTCTCCATATGAACTTACCTGGACCCTGAGCTCATCTGCTAAGGCCCTTCTTCATGTCCTCTATGAGAGGTCCAGAGGGTGGCAACACAAGAATGGAACCTTTCTGCAGTGCCTCCTCATTTGTGGGATGCTGTTCCCAGGGATGCTAGCCCTCTTAAAACATATTTTAGCCATCTGATCTCTTTTTTTAAAAAAAAATATATATATATATTTATTAACAGTTTAGAAACTACAAAAGAAAGAAAAAGAATTAAAGAAAACAATACGATACAATGCAAAAACAAAAACACCACATAACACTAACACTAAAACATTGAATTAACAAAACAAACACAATTTAAAACACATCCAATAATTTCAGTATCTTATCTTTCTTTCATTTGTTTCAATGACCTCCTCACACCTCCCTTTTTGTATTCCACTTCAATTAACTGTTTCAGCAATTCCTTTCCATCTTCCTCTGTTTTCTGTCCTGTAATTTATCTTAACATATTCTAACCTTATTTTTTCCCTTTAGTACATTAATAATCTATTTGTACTTAGTTCCTTATAACATTTCTGCTAAAGCCATATAACTTCATTCCAACATTCTTCTAACATTCATTGATTTTACAGTATTTCTGTAAATAATCTTCAAATTTTTTCCAGTCTTCTTCCACCGACTCTTCTCCCTGGTCTCGGATTCTGCCAATCATTTCCGCCAGTTCCATATAGTCCATCAACTTCATTTGCCATTCTTCCCGGGTAGGTAAATCTTGTGTCTTCCAATACTTCGCGATGAGTATTCTTGCTGCTGTTGTTGCATACATAAAAAAAGTTCTGTCCTTCTTTGGCACCAATTGGCCGACAATGTTAATTTTTTCTCTAAGACCTTAGTTTTCATCTTGTTCAACTTAAAACCTGCTACCTGTCCAAATTCTTGAATCAGTTCCAGTACCCTTTTTTAGCCATCTGATCTCGCTGTACCAACTTGCTTTCAGCTTAACAGCCTTTAAGCATGTGGCTACAACAGATTGTTGTGAGTTAAAGTGTTGAACCAAGAAAAGGTGGGGCGAGAACCAGTCCTTAATACCGAATTCTAGGAACAAACCTCTGAGTTTTATATTACTCAAAAGCAAATCTAGTGGAAGTAATGGGTTGTAGGGGGAATTTTTCATTTATCTCTGATAATGGGCCACCGTGAAAAGTCATGTTCTTTTATGGATTTGCAGCGAGCTTAGCGTTATCTCACAACGATCAATTACAGCTACGGTACAGTGTGTCTGTCTCAGAAGTTTGCCCCTGATGCACTTGCTGCATCAGAACCTCCAAAAACGCAAGACTTTCTCCAAGTTGTATCATTTCCTCCAGAGAAAGAGTGGGTGTAAGTTCAGATAGTCTCAAAACTGATACAGGCTATTTGAGAACCAATTGGATTAAGGGCAAAGTAGATAGCTCACCTGGTTAGAGTGTGGTGCCGATAATGCCAAGGTTGCAGGTTCAATCCCCATAAGGGACAGCTGCATACTCCTGCATTGCAGGGGGTGGGACTAGGTGATCCTCAGGGTCCCTTCCAACTCTATGATTTTATGATAATTCTGCGATGGTGATTGCATAGACACACGGAGGGCTGCCCATGTCATTTACAAAAGGAGCAATGCTTGCTGCACATAAATAGTTTGGAACTTACTCCTGTTTGCATATTTTGGAATTGTTTTGCTATTTGAATCTTGTTGGGAAAGCATAATTGCTAGAATCAGAATATTACTCATTCTTATGTGGTCTCATTCTGGGACATATCCTTGTGATCTGGAGATTTCTAGAAACTGCTGTACTTTTGTGTTAGGGTCTGGGCAGAGGAGGAATGGTGGAGACCGCCTCCCCATCCTGACCTTCCCAAGGAGGAAGAAAAGGAAAGCAGTATAGATTTACAACAGGCTGTTGAGGGAGGGAGCAGCTCAGGGGCAGATGAGGAGAAAAGCTGGGAAGTCATGGGAGAGCCAGAACAACACCCAGCTGACATGTTGTCATTAGAAAGCATTCCAGACCCACCATCTCCCAGAACCCGGCAAGCCTTAAAAGTAGGAGAGCAAAGAGCTCAAAGACAGTGGCCACGTAGCAGGACCCGTACAGGAGATAATGAAAATGATGAATGAGGAAGTGGGAGAGACGGGGTAGAGATTCACTCGGGACAATGCCATTATCCAAGAGGCTGGGTTCTATAGCCTCTCTCTGTAAAGACTGAAATAAAAAAGGACGATAAGAAACTTTCCCTTGTCTTTATGCTTTCCTGGGCAACCATTTGGGAGCTGCTGACAGCATCCTGACATTTGGGTTGCTAAACTGCATTAAAAGCAAAAGCAAATTGTATTATAATTCTGGAAGTCGCGATCTGCATCTAAAATCAAGATCTTGTGTTGCAGGCCTCCCAGAGTTGTACATCGAAAAACAGTATTTTTTTTTCCGTAGGAGAGAGTGCATAGATAAATTCAGTGCCATTTGGCAACCATTACTAGACCCTCTTAACTTGTTCCTCTGATTCTCATTCATGTGCAAAAATTGTCTACTTCTTTTGTTTCCATTTGCCTGTTTGTTTCATTTTCCAGTTGGCTTAAAATTTCTCCACCTTTTAAAAGCAGTTATAATAATCTGGAGTGTTAATTGGATTAGTAGTTTGGTTAGGCGGGGGTGCTAACATGGGAGATATTAAACTTGCTGTCTTATTCTCTCCTTTTTTGACGACATTGTGTGTACGTGCGTGTGTAAGAGAGAGACAAAAATCTCCAGTTAATATTCAATAAAATGTTAATAGTCCCCCCTACGTCCCCACAGGATATTAAGATTACAAAGAAGGCAACATTAGATGCTGATGCAATTCTGTTTGATGGCTTACTTCCAAAGGATGGAACACAAGTTTAATGCAGGATCCCCAAAATATCCTTTCCTGCAGGTAGGTAAATTGTAAATTTTGACCAGGAAAAGGAATATACGATGACATCAAGGTTATGCAGTCCTGGGCTGACAAGATGGATTATCTCCAGTGATCTGTCATTTGCCAAGATCCTATTGGATTTTCTCTTTCACTCTCGCTTTCTTTCTTTTTTCCTTTTATTTATTTATTTAAGAAAACATTTTTAGAGGCTTTAATAACCATAGAAGGATGTTGTAAAGCAAGCAAAGATATATATCATTTTTATTCAGTCGTGCCTGATAAAAAGTAAGTTCTGGCAATAAATCCTACGACCTTGAGAATTTAAAAATAAAACACCATGACCATGACTTCAACGTTAAAGCAGCTCTTCTTTCAGCCCTTTATAGGGGAGTTTCCAGCCTTCCTTCCGCTGCTCCTAAATCTCACTTACAACAAATGGGGAGGACGGGAAACTATGGGGAGGGAAATCTCCCCTGTGTCATTAACCATGTTGTAAAGGCTAGATCTGCTCCCACGATGGTTAGGGGTTGGAGAAAGAGAAGGCAGCAGAGCACAGGACTCTGTACAGTTTTGCAGCTAAGTGCAAATGGGCTCTCAGAATTATCCATCCTATTTGCGGGTGCAAATATTAACAACCTCAGATATGCAGATGACACAACCTGGAAAGTGAGGAGGAATTAAAGAACCTTTTAATGAGGGTGAAAGAGAAGAGCGCAAAATATGGTCTGAAGCTCAACATAAAAAAGAAGAAGATCATGGCCACTGGTCCCATCACCTCCTGGCAAATAGAAGGGGAAGAAATGGAGGCAGTGAGAGATTTTACTTTCATGGGCTCCAATGATCACTGTAGATGGTGACAGCAGCCATGAAATTAAAAGACGCCTTCTTTTTGGGAGAAAAGCAATGACAAACCTAGACAGCATCTTAAAAAGTAGAGACATCACCTTACCAACAAAGGTCCGTATAGTAAAAGCTATGGTTTTCCCAGTAGTGATGTATGGAATTGAGAGCTGGACCATAAAGAAGGCTGATTGCCGAAGAATTGATGCTTTTGAATTATGGTTCTGGAGGAGACTCTTGAGGGTCTCATGGACTGCAAGAAGATCTAACCTCTCCATTCTGAAGGAAATCAGCCCTGAGTGCTCACTGGAAGGACAAATCCTGAAGCTGAGGCTCCAATACTTTGGCCACCTCATGAGAAGAGAAGACTCCCTGGAAAATACCCTGATGCTTGGAAAGATGGAGGGCACAAGGAGAAGGGGACGACAGAGGACGAGATGGTTGGACAGTGTTCTCGAAGCTACCAGCATGAGTTTGACCAAACTGCGGGAGGCAGTGGAAGACAGGAGTGCCTGGCGTGCTCTGGTCCATGGGGTCACGAAGAGTCGGACACGACTAAATGACTAAACAATAACATTTGTGGGTGCAAAACCTGGGGGTAGGGGGTGGAAACACTGCATTTGCTGAGCAAGAAGAGAAATTCTCCAACAGTTTCTCAAAGACAGGGCTTACCATTAACAGCGATAATAGCACAGCTTCTTTCTCCATCACCACTCCTTTTTTTTTTTTTTTTTTACAGCTTCCAACACAGCAAACAGCAGCAGCAATGGTAATGGCAGCCTCAGGACCAGCCCTACTGAGCAGCATGTTGCAGCAGCCTCCCCCCAGTGCTACTGTGGAACCAGCCCTGATCCCACATCCGCAGCTTGAGAAATGTTCAATGGAAAGGGATGAGATAAGAAGTCTTGCTGTGGAGCAGCTGCAGTAGTAACTTCTTTTAGTCCCACAGTTCAACGGAGGAATGAAACTGACTAGATCATGGGCAGCTCCCGGTGTAATAAATTTCACTCCTAGGACTTACAGCGCTAAGGCAGGGGTGCCCAAACTTTTTTCAAAGAGGACCGGATTTGATGAAGTGAACATGCGTGAGGTTTTTTTTTTACAATTTTACCCCAATGTTGAGCTTTTTAGGATTTTACCCCTGGACATATACTGCCACGGGGGCCGGATTAAATCTATCAGCGGGCCGAGTTAAGCCCCCGAAGTGGACTTTGGATGTGAATTCACGTTGAAAAGCAGCCACCCCTTCACATATTGGTCACACACACACACACACACAGGCCTCCAAAACAGTTCCAGCAAGGCTTTATCCATTAGGTGCCTGTAACAGGTAACATACCCTCCAAGATAGCAACACCCTATTCAATAATAATTAATAATAATAATAATAATAATAATAATAATAATAATAATATACTAATTATACCCTGCCCATCTGGCTGGGTTCTCCCAGTCACTCCAGGCAGCTTACAGCATATATAAAAACAGACTGACCTGGGGTGGAATCTAGAGACACACACACACACACACACACACACACACACACACACACACAATGCTTTTTAAAAAAAGTCTTGAAAAATATATTGAATTTGCCATAAGCTCAGCATCGCCAGAAGAGAAAACTCCCTGGAAAAGACCCTGATGTTGGGAAAGATGGAGGGCACAAGGAGAAGGGGACGGCAGAGGACGAGATGGTTGGACAGTGTTCTCGAAGCTACAAACATGAGTCTGACCAAACTGCAGGAGGCAGTGGAAGACAGGAGTGCCTGGCGTGCTCTGGCCCATGGGGTCACGAAGAGTCGGACACGACTAAACGACTAAACAACATTTAACATAAAAAAACCTTTGCCTGTACAGAGATGGTTGCCTACAGATGGCTCAGAGGTCAGGTAACTCCAAACGGTTCACCATTTGTCCCATAAAAATAGGGACATCCTAAGGAAAAGCAAGACATTCTGGGATCAAAACAGAAACCGAGGCAGCTTCTGTAAATCCGGTACTGTCCCCGGAAGATAGGGACACTTGGGGAAGGTCTGCTGTAACTGTCAGATTGAAACAGACCCGTCTCTGCTACTGGAACATCACATTTCTGAGGGGTAGCTTGGGCTTTCTGACATTACATCTTGAATTGATACCAAAAAAAGAAAGATGAAAACCTGCTTTTGACTAGATACCATATAAAGGTAAAGGGACCCCTGACCATTAGGTCCAGTCGTGGATGACTCTGGGGTTGCGGTGTTCATCTCGCTTTATTGGCCGAGGGAGCTGGCGTACAGCTTCCGGGTCATGTGGCCAGCATGACTAAGCCGTTTCTGGCGAACCAGAGCAGTGCACGGAAACGCCGTTTACCTTCCTGCCGGAGCGGTACCTATTTATCTACTTGCACTTTGACGTGCTTTCAGACTGCTAGGTTGGCAGGAGCAGGGACCGAGCAACGGGAGCTCACCCCGTCGCAGGGATTCGAACCACCGACCTTCTGATCGGCAAGTCTTAGGCTCTGTGGTTTAACCCACAGCGCCACCCGCGTCCCTAGATACCGTATAATGGGATGCAAAACAGGAACTCAAGCGCCATAGGCATAACAGACAGTTTGAGAGGTGCCATGTTGTTTTGGGATTCACAAAGATCTCCATGGCATGAGCAGCTTAGGAGGAAGCAGCACAGTGGGGCAGAGAAGAAGAAAATGGTAACAAAACCTGAATGAATGCACCCTCTTTTTCTTCCATGTGTTTTCAAGAAATGTCTCCAATTTGTGAAACTTCTGTCTTAGAATTTATATCATTTGTAGTAGGAGCACTGCATCCAGCTCCCTCATTATTTATTTATATTATTATTATTATTATTATTATTAATTGTTATTATTATTATTATTTATTTTATTTCTATACCACCCTGTATCCTAATGTCTCAGGGTGATTCACATAAAATATCAAATACATAAAATCAAAACAGAACCAACAACCCAATAAAAAAACCTCTAACAGCCAGCCTTTTAAAAAAGGGTATTGGATGTGGATAAAGTCAGCCAAAGGCTGGTTGAAAAGGAACGTTTTTGCCTTCCACCTAAAGGTGTATGGTGAAGGTGCCAGGCGAACTTCCCTGGGGAGAGCATTCCACAGATGGGGAGCCACTGCAGAGAAGGCCCTTTCTCGTGTTGCCACCTTCCTGACCTCCTCAATGCTTGTTCTTCAGTTGCTTTCTGCATACAAATACATTTCAGGAAGAACCAATCTTGCTTTGCTTGCTCCTTAATTTTTCCCCGCCTTTCATTTTCTGTACTGAACTCCATGTGGTTGTTTTTTTTAAATTCCGCCATAGCTCACTAGAAAAATGACTGCATTTTCTAAATAAGAGTAAGATGCATTGAACAACAACAAAAAAAGAATGTATGAATTATTTCAAAAATAATGAAATCCTTCAAAAATAATGAAATCCTTCAAAATATGAAATAAAAGTAAAATATTATCAGAAATACTGAGTTCTGTAACAGTGGCATAGCATGTGTTGACAATGCCCAGGGCCATGCAGAGGGAGGGAAACAGAGGATGCATGCACATTCAACTACCTAATGGTGACTGTGTCACCCAGAAGATCGCAGCCACAGAGATAAGAAAAGAAGAGTTGTTCCCTTGTCTGGAGAGGTCACTTCCTAGTTTGCATTGAGAAACTGTTTGCAACGTAGCTCCGCAATGGAAGTGCACAGTCGTATTGTGGTAGCACCCCGGTGTTGAAATTTTGTACCCGGGGCAACCTCCCCTGTGGGCCTCCCCATGCTACGCCACTGCTCTGAGCCCTAGTCAGTTACCTAGTAGATCTAACAATAGCACTGACCATGCCTGTTTCACTACAGGACCAAGTTCCTGTTCCAATCACTCTCAGTGTTGAGGACTTCACAAAGCTACTGCAAGAGTCCCACAGTCCCCTCTGAAGCAAAAGGACTCTGGAAAGTCATTTCCCTGAACTTTCCCCATTTGGGGGAAGGGGAGCAAAACAACAGCACATAAACATCGGCTAGGTTTTGTGCCTGCGCTCCGGAGAGTTTCTTTATTTTTCCTCCCCCCCCCCCCGCCTTGATGCTTTTGCTATGTAATTGCTGTTGATTTAAAGATGGAGGGAGTTGCAATGGGCACACGCAGAGCAGGCGTGCTCTGGACCACAGGGAGGCGTTGATCGTCACTGCTCCCGGATCAAATTGTTTTGACAGTTTTGCCAAATTGCAGAAATGGAGGCTCCTGTTGTGTGATAGAAAAAGAAATGACAGCACCAGGGAACTGCTTGCAACTCGTTCCCCGCTATATCCACCACTAAGTGAATTTGCATCCGCTTAGTAATGAAGCCAGGCAGCCCGTCTCTCGGGGAGGATCCCTGCGCACAATAATTTTTGTCTGCAGCTTTTTTGTTGTTGTTGCAAATTGTTTGTTTCCTCAGTGAACCAAACTCACATGAAGAAACACCGTTTTTGTTGTGAAATCTGCATGGCTGTCTGCAATTCCTGATGGGTTCTGGGGAAGAACAGGGAGAGCCGTTCATTGTTTGAAATTGCTGATACCTCTCCAACTGTTAGGAGATAGCAAAACAACCCCGCAAAGCCATCTTCAAACAACAGGGGAGATGCTAGAGAGGAGCAGCATATCCCCAGCCCAACTGAATCAAAGCAGCATGCTTAAATGCAATATAAATAAACCAGCTTATGCACAATTCAAGAAAATTCTAGGGAATCCTGCATAAGCAGATCATCACCTAGGTGGCCCTAAAGTAATGAAAAACCCTTCAGAAACAATATACCACGCAATATAACCCTACGGATTGCTTTGCAATCCCCAGTGAAATAAGATATACGCACAGCCAGAGAGAGGATGAAGCTTGTTGTGGAACTTTATTCACCAACAATTCCTTATGACGCTTCAGTGGGCGAGTTTTGTTCATGCTCAAGCTCTGTAAAGGTAAAGATAAAGGGACCCCTGACCATTAGGTCCAGTCGTGACCAACTCTGGGGTTGCAGCGCTCATCTCGCTTTATTGGCCAAGGGAGCCGGCATTTGTCTGCAGACAGCTTCCGGGTCATGCGGCCAGCATGACTAAGCCACTTCTGGCGAACCGAAGCAGCACACGGAAACGCCATTTACCTTCCCACTGGAGCGGTACCTATTTATCTACTTGCACTTTGTGCTTTCGAACTGCTAGGTTGGCAGGAGCTGGGACCAAACAACAGGAGCTCACCCCGTTGCAGGGATTCGAACCGCTGACCTTTTGATCGGCAAATCCTAGGCTCTGTGGTTTAACCCACGACTGGTAGCCAAATGTGAGGTTGCGTGTCAATTCCCCTCCCCCATGAGAAATAAAGACACAGGACACGTTGTTTAAGTTTTAATTGGGCATGAAAAGGCCACAACTTTATTGATTAGAGAATTGAAGGTATTGGCCTTAGGCATTGGCTCCTATCCACTACCCGGCATGGTGACCGGGAAGGGTTAACACAAACCGTGGGGGTCCTGTTGAAGTACGCCAACTAGGATCCCACGGGTGTCACCGCTCAGGGGCATGCCGGAGGCCCTTACCTTCCAAGGTTTCGGACAAGACAACGCCCCCCAGAGTCCTCTACCGGACTACCCCTTTTCTTGGGGGAAGGTGATGGCGTACCTTCCCCCCATCCATTTGCATAACAATAGAACCCCAGCCAATGCCTAACCGCCACCCGAGCGGAGCTCGCCGCCAATACCTTCAAACCTGTAACCAACTCCTAATCCCTGCTATAATGTCCCCCAAGCAGATGTCGTTTCCAGCATCAGAAAGATGCACGCCATCCCTTCTGAAGAGGGCCTCATTGCTGAACTGAATGCTCGGGTGCCCTATGACGCACCCGCCCAGGGCTGCCACTCTACGACCAACTGCCCGCTCTAAAACCTTTCTTGCCTTGTTGACTCCCACTGGGCTCCCACAATCCCTCCATGTCCTCCTCTCAAGCAACGAGGACCATAAAATTGTGATGTTTGGATATGTTGCCATCAGCTCGGACAGATCGTCAAAAATGTTCCATCTCAAATCGATGGCTTTACGGTAAGCCAGATCATTTTCACCCAATTGAATCACTAGGGCATCGGGCGGACCCTCGGCCGCAGCCCTCGCCATCTCTGTGGTTTAACCCACGACTGGTAGCCAAATGTGAGGTTGGAGAAAGCTTTCCTTCAGATCACCAACTCACACTTAGCTTTCGGCATTGTCCTTCAGTAAGTGGTTGCTCTAGTCATCTGGGCCACTGCTGTCCCGACAGCTTTAGCAGTGCACCTGGTCTCTGCTTGAGACAGATTGCGGGCTGGGTTGTGCTGAGATTGGGCATTGACGGGTGAAGGGACTTGCCTTTCGGTTGGATGAGATGGTCTTTTGGTCCCTGTCAACTCTTTGAGCTGGTTCAAAGGAGTATCTCTGGGACACCAGTTTTGTGTGGCGCCTGCTATATTATCAAGCAACTATGTGATTTTTCTAAGAATTTCAAATGCCCAGATTGCTCAGCTGAGAGCAGTTATTACTTCATTGGAACCTGAATGTTCTGAAGGCTTGTGCTCCAGCCAGGATCAGCTTCCCACGCCGAGCCCTGCATTCTCAGTGGGGAGGAGGCGCTGGCTATCCCACAAAGCCACCACACACCTAAAAGGGGGTTAGTGGACTTGTGGGGTGGCCACTGTATGTTTGAACAAGCCCATATAAAAATGCAGTCTGCACAGAAGTTAAGCACATGGTGGTTACATTCACACATGTGGGTTAATTTTAAGATAGTGGATACGCTCACACAGGGATAATCTTGATCCCAATGATCAGCTAATGCCACCTGGATTTGTCTGTTTTTTAAAAGCACCAGAGCTGTCTTCCTGATAGATGTCCACCAAGGAGTACTGGCTTGTCCTGAACAAATGAATGAGTGGGCTTGGCCACAGTTACAAAATGGTGGAGGGGGTCTTCCATTCCACCACATAGAAAATGACCCTTCCTTATAAACTAGGCCAGTCAACCTTTCCAAACTGTTTCCCTTTCGACAAGTGATTTTGCCTCACACAGGGAACCTTTGGTGGACAGAGTCGATGTGAGTGTGAATGAAGGAAAGGCCATGGAAATGTTAGCTTCTTCCCAGTGCGAAGGGCTTATTAAACACCCCAGGTCAGGAATGACAAGACAAAATTAACCTTTTCTCTTCTCCCTGCCAATTCCCCCTCAAATGTCTTCTTCCAGTCAGTCTCACCGACCTGTTGTCAGGAGGCAGTAAAGGTCATGAGACCTTGATATTTGGCTATGATTAGGTGTTGAAGAGAACCCCACAATGGGTGATTGATGGACACCCACAGGCACCCAAGGACAACCTCCACTTGGCCATTTCACATCTAATGGAACTTAAAATGTGGCATGTCAGCCAACAGCCGGCATTTGTAGCCGATCCAAGTCACGAACAGCCACCGTAAATAACAGTAAAAGAACGTGGCTGTTGACTTCACCACCCCGAGCTAAATTTCTATTACCGAACTTTTTGGCTACACGCCCAGCTGCTGTAATGCGCCTTTTTGCTTCTTAGTTCATTGCTGCCACTGTGGGGGAAGGGTGATATTAATATGAACTGGGATGTACTAGGCTGCCATGGTCTCATGTTGACACTAGAGCATGTGATTAAAAGGGATTGATGACACTGCCACAGAATTCCTTTGCCTACTTGAACTGGAATGCTGCATCTGCCAATTTACTAGGGATCTTTCAAGTTGCACATTGTGGCATAGATTTTAATAATAATAATAATAATAATAAATTTTATTTATATCCCGCCCTCCCCAGCCAAAGCCGGGCTCAGGGCAGCTAACAACACTAAAACAGTACAACATTATAAAAACATTATAAAAAGTAATTAAAATCAAAATTGATGGCAACCATAAACTAAAGTTTTGTAAAGATTGCCAAAGGAGGGAGTCAGGCTGCGCCCTGACCAAAGGCCAGGTGGAACAGCTCTGTCTTGCAGGCCCTGCGGAAAGATGTCAAGTCCTGCAGGGCCCTTGTCTCTTGTGACAGAGCGTTCCACCAGGTTGGAGCCGCAGCCGAAAAAGCCCTGGCTCTAGTTGAGGCCAGCCTAACCTCTCTGTGGCCTGGGACCTTCAAGGTGTTTTTATTTGAAGACCGTAAGTTCCTCTGTGGGGCATACCAGGAGAGGCGGTCCCGTAGGTACGAGGGTCCTAGGCCGTATAGGGCTTTGAAGGTTAAAACCAGCACCTTAAACCTGATCCTGTACTCCACCGGGAGCCAGTGCAGCTGGTATAGCACCGGATGAATGTGATCTCTAAGCGAAGACCCCGTAAGGAGTCTCGCTGCGGCATTCTGCACCCGCTGGAGTTTCTGGGTCAGTCTCAAGGGCAGCCCCACGTAGAGCGAGTTACAATAATCCAGTCTGGAGGTGACCGTCGCGTGGATCACAGTGGCTAGGTCAGGGCGCCTTTGAAAAAATGCCGCCTTTGTTATAGCTGCAATCTGCGCCTCCATGGAGAGGGAGGTATCGAAGATTACACCCAAACTCTTAACGGACGGTGCTGGCACTAATTGCACCCCCGCAAGAGATGGGAGTTGCCCCCTCAGTCCCATGTCGTCCCGTCCCAGCCAGAGGACCTCTGTCTTCGAAGGATTTAACTTCAACCGGCTCCCACGTAACCATCCAGCCACAGCCTCCAAGCATCTGATCAGTGTGTCTGGGGCCGAGTCAGGGTGGCCGTCCATCAACAGATAGAGTTGGGTGTCATCAGCATACTGATGGCAGCCCAGCCCAAAACTCCGGACAAGCTGGGCGAGGGGGCGCATAAAGATGTTAAAAAGCATCGGGGAGAGTATTGCACCCTGGGGCACTCCACACACCAAGGAGTGGCGGGATGACAATTCCCCCCCAAGCGCCACCCTCTGTCCCCGACCAGAGAGAAACGAGCGCAGTCATTGAAGGACTGTGCCCTGGATCCCCACGTCGGCAAGGCGGTGGTCCAAGAGTTCATGATCGACCATGTCGAAGGCTGCTGACAGGTCTAGAAGAATCAGAAGCCCCGACCCGCCTCGATCCAGCTGCCTGCGGAGATCATCTGTTAGGGCGACCAGAGCTGTCTCGGTCCCATGACCAGCGCGGAAGCCAGACTGGAATGGATCCAGAGCCGATGTTTCATCCAGAAACCTACCAAGCTGTTCAGCAACCGTTCAGTCAACTGAAGTGTGGATTCATTCAACCAACTTCACCGTTCCCACCCGCGAAACATTTCCTTTGCAAGAAACATTATTTCAGCAGCAATTTTATTTCTGTTTCCTTTCTACTGGTGAAAATCCTATCTGTGGATTGTTGTTAAAACTGAAGAATGATGCCATCTATCGTGATTTGAACTCACATCTTCTACTTCATGCCCCTGTGCTTTAAAAATCACCAAGTATCAGAGAATCATGCCGCTGAGGCAACTCTGGTTCTTTCCCTCTGCTGCAGGGATGGGGACCCTGTGGCCCTCAAGATGATGGTGGACTCCTTGACCATTGGCCATTGTAGCTTGGGATGATGGGAGCTGGAGTCCAACAGCATCTGGAAGGCCACAGGGTTCTCTGTCCCCGCTCTGGTAGGTGATAGATAAGTGGATCAATGGAGGAACTGGTAAGACGGGCAGCAGTCACATTCTGTCCTATTGCCTCAAAGCATTTAAAAGGACAGGCAGGATTTCTTTTGACCAAGGCCCTGGCAACCTTATCTGTAATCAATTTTCTTCTTCTTCTGACAGCAGTGCTGATGGAGTGAGCTTTCCACGATGGAGACTTCCTTTGATAGATCCAGTGTCTGATATCAGGGGGAGGGGGGAAAACCCAAACTCGCAGTGTTCAAACTTCTCCCTCCAACCCCTTCATCTTTCCTTTTCTTTTTTTCCCCAGACCTGCCAAACTCAGAGAAAATGTTTTAAGACAAAGCCTCATTCAAGCTTATAACTGAAGGTTGACGCCGTTGGCAGTTTTTCAAAGGAAAAACCGGGGAGGCAAGCCGCCTCAAATGAGCAAACGTTTCTGAGAACTCAAATGACAGCTCAGAAGGTGGCTTAAAAAACACACCAAACCATCAATGAACCCCGGCACCACATGTTGTTTTTGTTGTTAGAGATGGAGGAAAAATTTGTTCGGACTGCATTTTAAAGCGAAGCAACCTAATTCACTGATTGCAGACTTACATGCTGATCAACAGAGCACAGCTATTAGTTAGATTACACACTCTTAATTTTACAAGGTAGCTTTGGTTCAACACACACACTTTACGGGGAAATGAGCATAGAAACAAAGGAAACTGCCTTTGAAACTGAGTCAGGCCATTGGCTCATCTAGCTCAGGTTTCCCAAACTTGGGTCTCCAGCTGTTTTGGACTACAGCTCCCATCATCCCTAGCTAGCCAGACCAGCAGTCAAGAATGATGGCACTTGCAGTCCAAGAACAGCAGGAGACCCAAGTATGGGAAATTGTGGTCTACACCGACTGGCAGGAGCTGTCCAGGATTTCAGGCAGGGGACTTTGCAAGCCCTACCTAAAAATGCTGTGGATTGCACCCAAGACCACCTGCATGCAAGCTAACTGCTCCACCACTGAGCCATGGAACTTCGCTATCAAAATGCATACAGAAATGTGTGTTTTAAGTGAATAGTGCATATTTTAGGGGACTGTGCGTATGGTTTAAATGCAATTTTCTGTACATTTTTAAAAAATGACCAAAAAACCGGGATGAACACAAGTGAAACTGTCATAAAATGGAAATAGGTCCACCCACCCACCCATCATTGTTGTGCTATTACAAATATTTATAACCCATCCTTCACCAGCCAGCATGGTGTAGTGGTTAGGAGCAGTGGACTCGTAATCTGGTGAACCAGGTTCGCGTCCCTGCTCCTCCACATGCAGCTGCTGGGTGATCTTGGGCCAGTCACACTTCTCTGGAGTTTCTCAGCACCACTCACCTCACAGAGTATTTGTTGTAGGGGAGGAAGGGAAAGGAGATTGTTAGCCGCTTTGAGACTCCTTAGGGGGAGTGAAAGGCAGGATATCAAGTCCAAACTCCTCCTCCTCCTCCTCCTGGGTACAGTCCATTAAAAAAAATCATATAATACACAACAACAAAGCCATCATAGCACCTCATGTTAATCATAAAGCAATAGGCAGAGGAGGCAAGCTGGTAACAAACCATCCCCACTGCTATGGCAGAAGTAACTCGATAGCTTGATAGAATCAAATCCTGACAATAACTTCTAACATGCACATTTTCATGTTGTGGAAAAGCCAATTACAGCAGAATGCTTCTAGGTCAACTCTTTGATATCATGCAGGCAGATACAAGCATCCGCATGCTCTCCACACAACTTCAAGAGGTCAAGTGGGAATCGTGAGCCTGCCTCATGCAGAGCATTTTCCTAAACATGGATTTCTTTATGCATGCGCTAAGGAAACTCAAGGTGGAATCTAACTGTGTGTGAGCATGAAGGCAGTTCAAGCAACTGACTTTTTACTCCTGTAGCCTTCTGTCCCCTTCCCCTGCCCAAGCCTCTCTTGAGGGTTGGAGGAGCTGACCAAATATTGGGGGCGGGGAGCTTTTATACAGTTTTTGAAGAATAATCCAAAATCAGGTGGAAGGCTCTTGCACTCCTTGCAGAAGGTTCCCAGTTTTAGACATTTCCCCCCTCCAACCGTAGCCCCGTTTGACACAACCCACAATTATCAGTAGATCCCTCCAGCCCAAGCAATTTCCCCTGTACTCAAGAAACCAACACACATAGGTGACCATTCATCTAGCAAAGTGAGTTTTGGCCCACAATATATTATGCACAAAATATCTGTTAGTCAGGAAGCTGCCACAAAATTCTGCTGTTTGTTCTGCAACAGACTAACTTCTCTGGGAGCAAAACCAAAACCTGTATATGCTGTGATGCTCTTTAATGGCCAAGACATGATGCAATCAAGAAATATAACCGTTAAGCTTTGGGTAAGAGGAACATCGGCATGTCAAGGATAAAGAGAAGCCCAATTCAGGCTTGGCATCAGATACTTTAGAGGACTCCGTACTCCAAGCCCCAGCCTCTCTAGTGAGGAAGGGGGTGGTTTTGTGGCTGCCGCAGAAAAGAGGCTGGGTGGTGGAGCTGCTTATTTGACCAGTGGGTGGCAGGGATGGGTGGGCAGTCTAAGCTCACTTTTGAAGCATCCATCCAACTTCTCTAGACTTTCCACTGCAGGATTATCCAGTCACAAGTTGGTCAAGAAGTAATTATGGAGTTGTTGTTTTTTGCCTGCTCTAAACTGGAACTCCAGAGAACTGCTAGGTACCACAGTGATGATTGGCAGAGACAAATGTGGGTTCCAGGGGATTTGCGAAGGAAGAAACTTTGGTGCCATTGTGTAGAATGAGTGGGACTGCAGACACAACCTAACAAGTGACTTTATTCTGAGTGTATCAACACCTTAGCAACTAAAGCATTAGGGTTCTCGTGTACAATTTGTCACCTGGTCACCCTACCAAGGTTGAACCTGATTGCTCTTGCATGCAAATCAGCAGCTCTACCACTAGGCTACAGGCTGAAAACACACCATACAGTGGTACCTCAGGTTAAGTACTTAATGCATTCTGGAGGTCTGTTCTTAACCTGAAGCACCACTTTAGCTAATGGGGCCTCCTGCTGCCGCCGCACCACCAGAGCCCGATTTCTGTTCTTATCCTGAAGCCAAGTTCTTAACCTGAAGCACTATTTCTGGGTTAGCAGAGTGTGTAACCTGAAGCGTATGTAACCTGAAGCGTATGTAACCCGAGGTACCACTGTATATTTAAAGCACACATCCCCACCCACCAAGAATCTTGGGGGTTGTAGCTCACCCCTCACAGAGCTGTGATTCCCAGCACCCTTAGCAAACTGCACTTCTCAGACTTCTTGTTGTTTCTACTGCTGCTGTCTGTGTACTTTAAATGTGTCAAAGGAGCGGTGAGTACGCAGTCACAGTCGTTTCCTCATTCCCCGACTCTACGCAAATATAGCTGCCAACATTCAAGAAGCCAGACAAAACAGAACCCCCCAAATCCTTGTCTGCTAAAGGCTTCCTTCCTAGTTAGTGAATCTCTCTGACACAATGTCAGATCTTTCAAAAGCAAACAAGATAACAAACACATGGGCACCATATGCTCTTTTTCTCACCCTCCACCCTCCTCTGAAAACGAAAAGCACTTTGCCGAATATCCTCTGGAAATTCTCTGCCGGTTGTGGCTGGCTGCCACCATTTCCCTCCCACAATGCCCTGGAAGAAGGCAAGATGGAAGCCTTCCACAAACCTTGTGGAAGATGCAAAATAAAACAAGCTTCACCTGAAGATTGCTGCTTCCATATGCTCCAACATTTCTTTGATGAAAATAGGGGCATCTTAAATAATAATAATAATAGTAGTAGTAGTAGTAGTAGTAGTATCCCACCCATCTTACTAGGTTGGCCCAGCCACTTTGGGCAGCTTCTCACATCTCACATCTATAAAAAACATAATAAAACATCGAACATTAAAAAACTTCCCTGTACAGGGCTGCCTTCAGATATCTCCTAAAGCTTGTATAGTTATCTATCTCATTGGCTTGGGAGAATCTCCGATGAAAACAGGGACGTCCCAAGGAAAAGTAGAACATTCCGCAATTGAATCAAAAACCGGGACGGCTTCTGTAGATGTGGGACTGTCCCTGGAAAACAGGGACACTTGGAGGGTCTGTGCTTGGTATGCATGTCTTAAAGACACAGAGATACTGTTTGTTCGTTTTTTAAAAAATGACCCTCTTTTTCCTCACCTGCCCACCCCCCACCCCGCTCTGCTTGAGAGCTTTCTACAAACAGAATCATAGGAAGCTGGCATCTGCACATGCCCTTGGAGAAGCAGTTTCCTTCTTAGATGGAGAGTCAAGAGACACTGGCTCCATTGATCTGGCTCCTTTTGCAGCCTTCAGGGAAGGCCCCTCAGCGGTGGTTGCATGCACAGGGCATGGCAGCCACCAAATGCTGTTTTGGACAGAGCCAGTTTGCCACCTAATTACATGCAGAATGGAAATAATAAGAACTGCAGCTGCAGACAAGCCTGGCAGCATGAATAAATATCGGGGAGGAATCAACCTATCACTTTAATAAGGAAATAATTCTGTTAGCTTGAATTTTCCTGTCAGCCGCTTTTATTAAACACAGACGCAACTATGCTATTAGCAATACGGAGTGTGCCCGATGCCAGGGAAAAGTCTTCCCTCCTGCATGTTTTGTTCAGCCGACTTGGTTAAGCAGATTAGATGCAAAGCAGAAAGGAGAGAAATAAAGCACAATAAATGGAGGGGGGAAATAAGGGAAAGAGGAGAAAGAAATCACAATGCCGTCTAGCCCTGCCTTGCTCATAGATGAAACCCTCAGCACCTAGCACAATATATGTTTTGGTTTTTTTGCTCAAAATAATCAGAACCCAACTGATAATAATGTCCACCTACCAAGGGCCTGGCAAGGAAGGTAGTCAGCTCCTTATTTGAAGGCGATATCTCTCCTGTACTTTTTATAAGTAGCTAGTATGTTAATAATAATAATAATAATAATAATAATAATAATAATAATAATAATAATAATATATTATTTATACCCCACCCATCTGGCTGGGCTTCCACAGCCACCATTAAAAGCTTCCCTAAACAGGGCTGCCTTCAGATGTCTTCTAAAAGTCTGGTGGTTGTTGTTCTCTTTGACATCTGGTGGGAGGGCATTCCACAGGGCGGGCACCACTACTGAAAAGGCCCTCTGCCTGGTTCCCTGTAACTTGGCTTCTCGCAGTAAGGGAACCGCCAGAAGGCCCTCGGTGGTGGACCGCAGTGTCCGGGTAGAATGGTGGGGATGGAGACACTCCTTCAGATATACTGGACCGAGGCCATTTAGGGCTTTAAAGGTCAGCACCAATACTTTGAATTGCGCTCGGAAATGTACTGGGAGCCAATGTAGGTCTTTAAAGACCGGTGTTATGTGGTCTTGGCGGCTGCTCCCAGTCACCAGTCTAGCTGCCACATTCTGGATTAGTTGTAGTTTCTGGGTCACCTTCAAAGGTAGTCCCACATAGAGCGCATTGCAGTAGGCCAAGCGAGAGATAACCAGAGCATGCACCACTCTGGCAAGACAGTCCGCAGGCAGATAGGGTGTCAGCCTGCGTACCAGATGGAGCTGGTAAAAAGCTGCTCTGGACACAGAACTGACCTGTGCCTCCATGGACAGCTGTGAGTCCAAAATGATTCCCAGGCTGCGCACCTGGTCCTTCAGGGGCAGTGTTACCCCATTCAGGACCAGGGAGCCCTCCAGGCCCGCCCGCCTCCTGTCCCCCAAATGATGATGCCAAAGGCTTATCTTTTCTCTTCCCTTGCTGCAGAGACATAAGAAACATCTGCAAAACATCTCTCTAACACCAACTGCTCCACCAAGACCCTTGCCCAATCTTGACGTCCAGGCTTAGGCAACCCAGCTTGCAGTTCAGCAAAGTGATAAAGATGAGTTGCCAACTCATGTAGGTCTCATGGGTAGCCCTTAGCTGCATACCATGCACAAATAATATTTCCCCCCTCCAAGAAATCTCAATTACATACCAGCATTTGTTCCAGGCCTAAGGCTGATAGCAAATTCTCCTGCTGCTGTCCCAGGAGCTCTTTCCTAGCTTCCCAGGCATGAAAAAGGTACCAGTGATATAACACAACAAGGCAGAGCAGGAAGTCAGATAAACACAGGAGAAAGAACCAATATTTCAAGAAGATAGAGGAGGGGAAGTTATGCTTGTCACAGCACCAATAGCAACTAGGCAAAACCTGTCACAATGGTGAATTTGCCCGTTCTGGTCAAGCTGGGACAATATAACCGATTCCTAGGAAACAGCTCTGGCAGCTGGAGAAGAAAGTAGGTGTGGTTCTTGTAATCATTAATATTTATTAAATTTGTATACCGCTCTTCAACTGTAGACCTTAGGGCAGTTCACAACATAAAAATACAAGAGAAAAAAGAACACAAAATGCATAATAAAAGTAAGACCAAAAACAAACCAATAACCCCTCTCTCTCTACCTCTCCAGAAACACATTTCAAAGAGTATAGGATGTTAATCAACCAAAGGCCTCGTTGAAGAGGAACATTTTTGCCTGAAGCCTGAAGGTATATAATGAAGGCACCAGCCAAACCTCCCTTATACTTCCAGTAGCAGAGATTACTAGAACCAGAGCTCAGCCAAAATGTCTCAGAACACATTTTTCTTATAACATTCCTAAGATTTTTCCTGTTCTCACCCCCACTTTGTTTTTATGCAGAATTTTCTTTAAATATTCTTCACCACCCCCCCTGCAACCCATTTGCCTCCATTTCTTTCCCATAATGCCCTGGAATGAAACTAGGTCTTGGACCTTGCAGAGGGTACAAAATGGCTGCTTGGATGCCAACGACAGTTGCTTGTACCCGCCAATGTTTTTCTGATGAAAATAGGGGCGCCCTCTTCCATGCCCTCCTACATTTCTCTGATACAAAATAAAGATGTCCCCTTCAACATTTCTCCAATGAAAATAGGGGAAAGCAGGACATTGTGGGATCAAATAAAAAACCAAGATGGCTTCTGTAAATCTGCATCTGTCCCTGGAAATATAGGGACACTTGGAGAGTCTGCTGCTGCTGTCATGTGCAGAAGCAGCACAAGAGAAACAAAAACTTAGGAGGCTGTGATACTGCTAATGTTTATCTTCTAGCAGACATCCAGCCTTCGCAGTGGACCCACCAGACCCACCCTTCTCTCTGTACTAATCAGTGTCTTGGCAAAATACCACTTCCCTTTGCAGTATCTCCGATCTGGATGGTGGCCTCACTCCAGAGGCAGGGCAGATTTCCTTGCTGTGTGCTTTTTCATAATAATGTAGTAGTACATCTTAGAGATGTACCGCTGTTGTTCAAAAGCTCAGGTAGCAGTGATAATTCAGGTTGTTCTTCACAGTGGGCCAAAAATAACTCCAAACGATGTATTTTAAAAAGCAATTTGTGCCCGCAGAGTCAGACAGAGAGCTCTTGAGCCACAGGCAGCTCTTTGGGATGGGGGGAAAGAGAAGGATGGGTCAACCCAAACTTTATACAGTTGAAACAACCAGGAGTCTTGTGGAACCTTAAAGACTGACAAACACACTATGGCATAAGTTTCTATGGACCGGAGTTATCCTAAGTTGATGTGTGTTGAGCAAGCTTGTTTTCCGCTGCTCCAGAGGGTATGACCTGAACCAATGGATTCAACTCACAAGAATGGAGATTCTGACTAGACATTAGGAAGCACTTTCTGGCTGTAAGAGCTGTTTGACAGTGTTTGACCTTGGAAGGTGGTGGACTCTCCTTCATTGGAGGTTTCTAAACAGAGGTTGGATAGCCTTCTGTCAGGGATTCTTTATCCCTTCATTATACACCTTCAGGTGCCAGGCAAAAACATTCCTCTTTAACCTGGCCTTTGATTGATTGACATTCAATGCCCATTCAATGCCCATTTGGAATGTGCTGGGGGACTGGTGTTGGGTTCTTGTTTTTATTTTGGCTATGTATTGTGTGTTTTCAATTGTGAATTTATCCCATGAACCACCCTGAGACCTGTGGGTATGGGGCAGTTTACAAATTTAAATACAGTGGTACCTCAGGTTAAGAACTTAATTCGTTCTGGAGGTCCATTCTTAACCTGAAACTGTTCTTAACCTGAGGTACCACTTTAGCTAATGGGGCCTCCCGCTGCCGCCACGTGATTTCTGTTCTCATCCTGAAGCAAAGTTCTTAACCTGAGGTACTATTTCTGGGTTAGCAGAGTCTGTAACCTGAAGCGTCTGTAACCTGAAGCGTCTGTAACCTGAGGCACCACTGTAATAATAGCTGTAATTCCTGCATTGCAGGGGGTTGGAGTAGATGACTCTTGGGGTCCCTTCCAACTTTAAAGTAAAGGGTAAAGGGACCCCTGACCCTTAGGTCCAGTCATGGCTGACTCTGGGGTTGCGGCGCTCATCTCGCTTTACTGGCCAAGGGAGCTGGCCTACAGCTTCCAGGTCATGTGGCCAGCATGACTAAGCCGTTTCTGGCGAACCAGAGCAGTGCACGGAAACACAGTTTACCTATCCCGCTGGAGCGGTACCTATTTATCTACTTGCACTTTGATGTGCTTTCGAACTGCTAGGTTGGCAGGAGCAGGGACCGAGCAACGGGAGCTCACCCTGTCGCAGGGATTCGAACCACCGACCTTCTGATCGGCAAGCCCTAGGCTCTGTGGTTTAACCCACAGCGCCACCCATGTCCCTTCCAACTTTACTATTCTGTAATTCTATTCTGAAGTTACCCAGGCAAGCTGTATGCTTTCACAGCTAACAACCCAGGCGTTTCTTAGCTGCTGCCACAGCCAACACCTCTGTTGGGGTAGAGAGAGAATGTGATTCTCATCATTCATCCTGGAAGCTGGGGGCTTTGCTCCAGGTTGACTTGGGTTCAGCAGCTGTGGGCACAAGCACATGGTCTGATGCCAACTTAATTAATCTTCTGTCTGATGCAGAAAAGGTAGTGGTCCTGGAGGAAGCCGAAAGAGATGATTGTGCTGCAGCGAAACAAAAGGAAACAGTTAGAGTGTGACAGCTGATATTAAAATGGCTACAACTCACTTCAAATCCTCAGTCTACACAGCCTTTTCTTTTAGAAATAGTGGGGTTACTTCAGGTTAAGTGTCTGATGCTACATTCCAATTGTTGATATTTAATTAGCTCTAAAATTAAAGCCTCCTCTCATTGTTGTTAGAAAGCATTTAACTTCTAATTGATTGAGATGAAACGTCTCCTGGAGATGAGGTGTCGTTTTTTTCCAGGACGGGGTTGAGGATGACTAGCAAGAAGCAGCTTTAGTGGAAATTGATATTTCAGGAAGGAGAGGGTTTTTGTTAAAGGGGAAAGGGGCTAATTCTGGATTTGTTCCACCTCCATCAATCAGGATGAAATTCTGCAACTTCTCTCTGTAATGATACATTATAAAGCAAATGGTGTATCGTAATACAATGGGGATCTGTTGTGAGGAACGTGTGTAGGGTATTGTATGTACGTTCTCGCGTCATATATATATAGAATTGTCTATTTGTTTTAATTTCAACATGTAACTTGTCTTTCTGGGGAACCCAAGGCAACAACACAAATACATCAAATACATTTGTGGGAGGAAAGGTTTTTTTTTTTCCTTTAAAAGAAACAAAAAAACCCCATTAAATATGTATTGTACATATTATTGCAAGGCTGCCATTCTATTCCCTAGGGAGACTCAGACACACAAAGGGATTCTGGGTGTGTAGGGAAGGTGGATGGTCCTTAGGACCTGGGGAAGCAGCTGAGAAACCAAAGTCCAGTTTCATGGAATATAAAGCTATCAGTGCCTACTGGCTATGAAGGCTGTGTACAACTTCCCCCATTACTGGAGGTGGTATGCTTCTGAATACAAGTTTCATGGAAATCACATGTGCAGAGAGTGCTGTGTGCTTAAGTTCTGCTTGCGAGCTTCGAATGGGCATCTGGTTGGCCACCATGAAAACAGGATGCTGAAATACTTAGGCCTCGGGTTTGATCCAGTGGGGCTCTTCTGATATTCTTATGCAACTGAAGATAGAGTGGATAAAGTAAAAGACCTTTGGGGAAGAAAGAGCAGAGCTGGGAGAAGGAGGGAATCAAGTGTAAAACAACAAGCACAATGAAAGATAAGAGAGGGAAAAGTCGTGCTACAGGTGGGAGAGAAATTCTGTTTGGTTCAGATTGGTTCAGACTTCCCAGAAACAATAAAAGGTAAAGGTAAAGGTACCCCTGCCCGTACGGGCCAGTCTTGACAGACTCTGGGGTTGTGCGCCCATCTCACTCAAGAGGCCAGGGGCCAGCGCTGTCCGGAGACACTTCCGGGTCACGTGGCCAGCGTGACATCGCTGCTCTGGCGAGCCAGAGCCGCACACGGAAACACCGTTTACCTTCCCGCTGGTAAGCGGTCCCTATTTATCTACTTGCACCTGGAGGTGCTTTCGAACTGCTAGGTTGGCAGGCGCTGGGACCGAGCAGTGGGAGTGCACCCCGCTGCAGGGATTCGAACCGCCGACCTTTCGATTGGCAAGTCCTAGGCGCTGAGGCTTTAACCCACAGCGCCACCTGCGTCCCAGAAACAATACACAAACTGAAATGCAGCCATCCTTCAGAATTCCGACTTGAAGTTGCAGTTCTTCAGGCAAAAGTTCTCTCTCTGTGTGTGTGTCACACACACACACACTTGGGGAAAGTAGGCAAAGAAAAATGCACGCTTTAATAAAAAATAACATACAAGCATGCTTTATATTTGGGGAAATTACTTCTAAGCATTTGCCTATTAGGCAGAATGGCATACCTGAAATAATTAAGAGAATCATGTGCATTCATTTAAAAAAAAAAGAATTTTGCAGAAACTGATGCAGAGGCATGGGGAGCTGAAATTAAGGTAGGGAAAAATGTGAAATGGAAAGAAACCAACACTGAGCGATGCATCAGTCCCTAGGTAGCAGAGGCAGAGAGGCTAAGGATGAGCAGAGTGAGTCACGGCTCCTTCCTACAGAGCCAGCGCTGACGGTGGCAAGAGCTGTTGCGAATGTTGCATAGCTACCCCCCTTTCAAGGTCATTTCCACTTTTTTCTTTCCAAGGGATTTTCTTTCTTCCTTTTTGCCCCTATTTGTGTTTCTTTTGCTAATCCTGAGCATGGGGGAGTTCAAGGCTCACGGATCAATTGCGAGGAAGGGAAAGGCGTCAAGGCATGGCAAGACCATGAGCTCTTTGCAATCAATAAGGATCAGCAGTCGATCAGCTCAAACATTAAAACTCTGTAAAGAAAACTGAAAAGCACAGCCCAGGCCAAAAGGGAAAACATCGCCTTTCAGCTAGTGATGGGTAAAATCTTCCTTTGGCTCACCTCAGTTTCTACTTCCTTTTTGGGGGATGTGGGGAGAGGCCTTCCCTTCCAAGATCTGGGGAGAAATGCAAGATTTTTGAGAATTCGGAAGAGATCTTAAAAAGCAAATGGACTTAGCGACCATCCCTGACCCCTGCTATGACCTCCTACTTCCATGAATCCCCAGACCCCTTCTCCACTCCCCCAGTCCCCTGCTGTGACCCTTACATCTGTGAATTCCTGGACTTCCTTTATATTACCCCTTCCTCCAGATATACTCAATGGAAGGGAAGGGGCAGAAGCAGAGGACGACCAATTCTCCCTCTTCCTCCCACTCTTGAAGACTCTCCCTTTCTCACTGCTTCCCTCTACCCCTAGCACTGAAGGACAACTGTCCTGGCTTTTGATAAACCCAAGTGCTTCACCTCAGAATCACAGGTGAGCACCAGGAATCTTTGCATCCCTGTGCTGCTGCTGCTTTCTGAATTTTACATTCAGGGGAAGAGTGTTTGTGAAACAAAATGTCATTGCAAAGCAGGGGAGCAACACTTTTAATTTGCATTAATTAGGCGATGAGGGATGGATTATTGATCATGCATAAAACCCCAGCAGTAATCTGACTTTATTTATCACAATATCCCCAGCTTTGACTATTCAAAATTCATCTGCAGGTTCCCCTCCCCCTCCCCCTAATCATGAACTGGATCAGTTAATTTGTGTGTCTGTGTGTCCATGCCCAGTGGAGGTGGGAAGCAGAGGAGGTATTAAAGATTTAGCCAAAATGTTAAGCCAAATACATTATTTTTTGGCCAGAAGCCCTTGTTCAACAATGAAGTCAGCTAGTATTTGAAATGGGAAGCCCTTCCTTTAAGGTTTTAAGTTTGGCTTCCATCCTATGTACACCAACCTGGGAGTAGATTTCATCGAACTCAGAGGAACTTATGTCTGGGTTAGAAATGGAAAGACCTGTCAATTTTGGATCTCTCTGTTTTCCACATATGCGCAGCAATTTCTGAAATCTCTTTTGAAAAGCCCTCATGAAAATTCTTGCATTTTACTGTAAATTTCTCCAAATGAACATATTCTTGTATGCCTGTCAGGGAATGGTCTGGATCTGAAGATTGGGGGATGCAGTCGCAGACAGATCAGCTTCTCTCAGAAGAGGAGGGGAAGTATTCACACACACACACACACACACACAAACACAAACACACCCGCCACTTCCAGCGTTTTCAGAAGCAGACAGACAGACAGACACAGAAGCTGAACAGATTAGGGAGGAGCTACCCAGCTACAAGATAATGACAAGAGATCGAGAAGGGAGGGTGCAGCTGGGAGACACATCAGTTGAGAGTGTGAGGGAGCCCCCCTCCCCACGGACTCGGAGGTCCGAATGTATCAGAGAACAAAGGAGGCAGAGAGGGGGAGGAGCTTCCCGTTGGCGCGCTCCTTGCTGCGGAAATTGGAAGTCAGATTCAGAGTAGGCAACTGCCCTCCTTGCGGACAGCTGTGTATTTTGTGACCACAACATGAAACTGCGATAAAAGGACTATAAATCTATCTACCGAAGGGAGGGGAGGACTCTCTAAGGGACAATGCCCCTTTGACTAACACATTTCTGCAAGCAATTTCTCCTAACATGTTGTTTGGTGTTAATTTCACATTATGCACTCTTTCCAATAATGTATGCATTTTTGGTAATCATTGTTTGGTTGAAGAACTGCATAGTGAATTTCCGATAACTGAGAATTTTGGAGGATGTCTTTGTTTTGGTTCTCACAGCGTTTTGGAAAGCTTAGATTTGATCAATTCAGCTTTAAATGAGGAATGAATTAAATATATCCCCCATCCCTAGTCTGGTACTTTTTGTAAACTGTTTTGAGTTGGATTTTTTATTTTGTTTTGTTTTACAATGAAGTGGTATAAATTTTTTAGTTAATAAGCAAATAAATATTATGTACAGTGGTACCTCGAGTTACAAACGCCTCAGGTTACAAACGCTTCAGGTTACAAACTCCCCTAACCTGGAAGAGTTACCTGAGTTGAGAACTTTGCTCCAGGATGAGAATGGAAATTGTGTGCCAGCGGCACAGCAGCAGCAAGAGGTCCCATTAGCGAAAGCACGCCTCTAGTTAAGAACAGTTTCAGGTTAAGAATGGACCTCCGGAACAAATTAAGTTTGTAACTAGAGGTACGACTGTATAGGATTGCACTGTTAGGCAACTGTTGACGAACCTCCAAGTAGGAAATAGCCAGATTTCATGCTGGATATTTTCATCAGGCAATCCAATGGATCTCTGCCAAATCTAATGGCACCTTGACAAGTGATATTAAGAATTCTGTTTTAACCTGGAACAGGCATCCTGTTAAATGTTGTTAAAACACCACAGAAAGCAGAAAAAGATCAATTTCAAAATGAAAGGTACATTCCCATCAATGTCGATTTGCATTTTTTATTTACGTACCTTGATTTACAGATTTGAGAAATTTACAAACCCTCATGAGAGTGTTTGTTGAAGCCTGTTTCAAGCACATATCTCAGATCTTTCAAGCGAGAATTCTTCCCGCTGCTTTCTGGGATCTGGACCCTGGGAAAGGTGTGCTTGAAATGTAACATCGGGAAGGTCGGAATAGAAGTCAAACACACCTTCAGACAGCTCCCGTTTTACACATGATAGGTAAACTGACTGGTTTGCTGGAACAAGAACGGATTTGCATCAAGACTATATGCTCTTTACAGCAGGCATAACAGATCATGATTTCATAGCCCTACGTGCTGCCAGAGGTGTTTTTCCACCGCCTGCATCAGAGATAGGAGACCTCAGGCACAGGTATCAATTGTGGCCCTCCAGGCCTCTCTGTATGGCCCTTGGGACACTCACTAGGCCACGCCTCATTATTAGCCACACCTCCTCTCCCTAAGTCACAATCCTCTCCAGCCATTCTATAATGCAGCACTGCTAGTCCTAAGCAAGGGTCCAGTTTTCATAGAAGATATGCCTCAGAGTGCTTTTGAAACAATCCATATAGAGATCTGATATACTGCGAATGTCACATTTAGCAGAGAAGGCCGCAATATCCCCCAGTCATTATCACTCTGTTGTGTGTGAGTCTAAAATTGCATCTCAACTTCCTTGCTTTTGATATTCCTCTTTGTATTCACTACAGGAGCTCTTTAGACAATAGCATCCTCCGGGTGACAGAGAAAACTGATGTTTCATTCCAAATCAGATGGGTTTTGTCTCCCAACTGAACCACAAAGCACAGAGACAGTGACTTTTTTATTGCTCTCTATGGGCTCTGAATGAGGCCACCTAACTCCCCTAATGGAAGAAAGCCAAGCAGGCTTAAATCTCAAGAGAAGTGAAAAAGCTGGACTGAAGCAGCAGGCCAGCTTGACATTTCTTAGTACTCCCTGATACTCATGGGAAGATGGATCCTCCAACAGCACAATAAATCATTTCCAAGTGAAAATGGAGTTGTGGGAGTGGGCAGTCAGCTTGCATCCAACTGAGGTGGAAGTGAAATGCTCAGTGGAACCACTGAAACTCTTGCCCTACAGAATTTCCAACATGTGATGCTGCTCTCCAGGCCAAGGTCCTTCTGCAAACACAAACCAGACTCCCTTGGTACAGATGCAGAAAGGCAGTGAGGAAAGGACATATGAGTCAGAGGTAGAGTGGGGACTATGAGCATTTCATATGGTTTCAATGAAGCGGATTCCTCAATGGCCCCTTTAGTAGGCATCAGTCCATGCAATCCTCTCTTGAAAGGAGCTGTGCTTCCTTTGGCTTCTAAAAGGATCTTGCTCCATTGCTAGCTGTTAATACTTTGCTGGTGGCTTCTGGTCATTTGCAAAACCACAGCTCAAATTGCCAGAGACAGATCTAGTTGCAGGAAGAGCTTGTGGAGGTCAGGCAGGAAAGCAGCTGGCATCCAGAAACACCTCTACCCTTTCCTGGGACCAACCAGATAGGTCCCTCTACTTCCCTAGGCCTTCTTGTGCATTCTCCTTTTTTCCTTCCTGACCACTCCATCCTGCCTGGAGCTCTGCTCTCTGATAGCCCTGGATTGTTCTGGGCCACCCCACTTGTGGGAATCTGGGGCTGTCTTAAGTGCACTTGAGTAACACCAAGATCCCCCCCCCCCCAAAATCAGCTCAATCTAGTTCAGGACTCAACCGAACCCAGTGCACAGCCCTAATATTGATGCATATTTTAAAAAATGAATTGTCTAGCATCTCAGACTCTTTACCATATTTAACGTGGAAGAGGCCCTGCAGCATTTCACCAGTATACATGAAACCCTTATTTTCCATCTTTCTATGTATTTCTATGACCTGGTCCTATATTGCATACTTGTTGAGCTGGTGGCACTTGGCAGCTGCTGTCAGATCATGGGTTGACCTAAGTTTTAACATATGAGAGTGCTGGAGGTGAAATAGTTAAACAGGTTACCCAATCAGGACCCAGGGGGGGTGGAGTCAGAGGGACTATAAAACCAGCTCTGGGAGGTGAAAAGGGAGGAGTTCATTAGGAATTGGGTGGTTGGTTGGAGTGGGAGTGAATTGGGAAAGAGTTTATGGGTAGGTTGAGTTAGTGTAGTGAAATAAGCTGAGTCAGGAACAGTTAGGGGCTAGGAAGACAACTAAAAATCTGAGAGGTGGTTTAGTGAGTGAGAGCAGGTAGCGGAAGTTATAGGTCTGGATAGGCACCCCATTATTGTAATTGACCGATACCGTTTATGAAACCACACACTTGTTAAACTGCAATAAACAAACAAAAGTTTATGTTCCAATTTAACCCTGACTGGACTCAGTATTGTACCAGGTAGGGCCTGGGTGGTGGCAGCGAAAAATAAAGTGGTGGCACAGGAATCAATAGACGGTGAAACGTCCGCGGACCCTGTGTGATCGCCACACATGGGTTGACCTAAATTTTAGCTTTGTACAGTAGGCTACTTTCTACTATACACACAGCACTTTCTACTATACGCATTCACATAGCCCTCTCTATCATCCATCCATCCAAGCAAGAGGCATTAGCAGAGTTCAAGGACAGATTGTAGGCACGTGATAACACCCAAGGAAGGTGGGAAACGGGGACAATGAAGGGTGTGGACTTGGGAAAGGAGGCAGATGGGAGCAAATGCACAGTTTGAGGATCACCTTCAAAAGAGACAGAAAGGCAGCCAAGAGGGGAGGAGAAGGGAGCCTTGTTACCCTGAACAGTGGTGCTTAAGGTGTATATATACAGTGGGGGGGGGAGTATTTGATCCTCTGCTAAATTTGCCCGTTTGCCCTCTGACGAAGAAATGACCAGTCTATAATTTTAATGGTAGGTTTATTGTAGCTGTGAGCGACAGAATAACAACAGGAAAAACCCCAGAAACCGTGAAGACAAAAGTCAGAGATTGATGTGCATTATAATGAGTGAAATAAGTATTTCATCCCTTTGCAAAAGATGACTTAGTACTTGGTGGCAAAACCCTTGCTGGCAATTACAGATGTTTCTTGTAGGTGGCCACCAGGTTTGCACACAAATTTAGGGCAAATTTAGCAGGCAAATTAGTTGTGATTGTAATATGTTGTTGTTGTTCTTCTGTTTTTTTTATATTGCCTGGGTTCTTCTGGAGAAGAACAGGCAACAACAACAAACAACAAACAACATGTGAGGTAGGTTAGATGAATAAATTGGTGAAATTGAGATTTGAACTCAGGTCTCCGGATTGAAGGGCGGCACACTGGCCTCTGCACTTTCAATGATTTTTGCTTTGTTCTCTTATTTAAATAATCTCTTGCACTCCTCTCCAGCTGAAAAGGATCCCAGAGCGGGTTACAAATCAATACAAACAAGACAGGTCTTGCCCCCAGGCTTACAAGTTAAAGACAGGACACAAAAGGGAAATGGATTTGGGGGCAGGGAGGAGCGGGAAATATGCAAACACAGGTACCAGTTCTTAAATGCTCGTTGGAAAAGTTCAAGAAAGAAAGAGCCCAAAGCTGCAGGTCTCTCCCACATGCTAGCGGAGTTACCCTCTCCCCTTTCATTTCCCTCTGCTGCTCAGCAGCTTGGTGTAACGGCTGCTGCAACCTGCTGCCCAACATTTGAAGCGAAAGGGTGGCTGCCTGTTGCCACATAAGTAAAGGTAAAGGGACCCCTGACCATTAGGTCCAGTCGTGACTGACTCTGGGGTTGTGGCGCTCATCTCACTTTATTGGCCGAGGGAGCCGGCGTACAGCTTCCGGGTCATGTGGCCAGCATGACTAAGCTGCTTCTGGCAAACCAGAGCAGCGCACAGAAATGCCGTTTACCTTCCCGCTGGAGCGGTACCTATTTATCTACTTGCACTTTGACATACTTTTGAACTGCTAGGTTGGCAGGAGCAGGGACCGAGCAATGGGAGCTCACACCGCTGCGGGGATTCGAACCACCGACCTTCTGATCAGCAAGTCTTAGGTTCTGTGGTTTAACCCACAGCGCCAACGCATAGAACAATGATGTCCTCAACCACTCAATGGGAAATGTTCCAAGATGAAGATAAAGAAAATAGATGGGCTTATGGGCTAATAGTCCCTGGCAGAAGAAGGGAAGCGTTAGTCAATAATCGAGGAGCTATTTCCCCAGCCTTAAGCTATGAAACCAAAGCATCATGAGCTACAATGGAACAGCCTGGGCAATAAGCATGGAGGGGAAAAGATTGAGCATCCCTAGCTGTTCTTTGCCCCTCTGGATTGAAAATCACTCACTGTAAAGTTAATATCACAGCCAGCTGAGAAGAGGAAATTGAGTGAGAGCCAGCAAATTGGAATGCCTTTGAGAAACTGGGGGTGGGGTGGAGAGGAGAGGGAAATGAGCAATGATGAGGTCCAGGTCGTGTCTCACATACTGCATAGTGCTTGCCCCAGATAATCAAGTGCCCTTACCTTTATTAGCACCAATAAGGATAACAGTCCCTTTCTCTGGTTGCTTAGCTGATCATCACCACCACGGCTGGAGTAAAGTTTTTAGAGCATAGCGGTACTGACTGCTCAGACAGTTAAATAGTGCATGGCTGGAAGAGCTAAAGAAGGCACCTTGAATTCGAAAACTTCCTTTACACCATGCAAGGCGTTCACAGCAGCAGAAGGCTATTTTAAAAGAAAGAAGATGAAAACATGTATTGGATGAAGCCTAAGAGTTCTCCATAATTTTACTACTGAATTCTGGACACATCCAAAATCCAATAGCAAATTATAAGACTGGTCCCTACATCAGAATCCATCACTATTCTGGAAAGGCTTCTTTTTGGGGCCTCACCAGAGTGGCATGAACCCCCAATGTAATAAGGTCACTGGTTCGGACAATATAAACCCAGCAAATGGTACAGAGTGGTGCACCTTCTCTGTGACCATTGCAGAGCTCCATACAGTGATCATAAGTAGGAAATTAGGGCCTACACACCTAGAATTTTACAAGCATGGGTTGCAATTTGGAATGTCCCCTTTTCACATGACTGTCCACAGAGTGCAAAGACAGGAACGACTGACCAGATGGTGGAGAAGGCACCATGCAAAGGAGTGTCAGTAGAGCCACTAAATTGTATGAATGACCGAATAAGACCAGAAATAATTACACATATCCTTCTGGGGGTGTCTGGCAATAGCAAGGCCAAGCGGAGATCTCAGAAAATGGTACATCTTGGACAGCACCTATTGACATGACCAGATAATGGTCATATTCCAGAGATGGGGAAGCTCAGGCCCCTCAACCCTCTGTATCTGGCCCTCAGGACTCTTCCAGGCTCATCATTAGACCCCCTTGAGTGTTTTTGCCTGGCTGGAATGTGTCCTGGAACTTTGATCATGCTTTTTGCTTGTCTAGATGCAGGTCGGAAAGGGGTGTGCAACTTTGTGTAGGAACTAAAGGTAAAGGGACCCCTGACCATTAGGTCCAGTCATGGCCGACTCTGGGGTTGCGGCGCTCATCTCGCTTTATTGGCCGAGGGAGCCGGCGTACAGCTTCCGGGTCATGTGGCCAGCATGACTAAGCCGCTTCTGGTGAACCAAAGCAGCGCACGGAAACACTGTTTACCTTCCTGCCGGGGCAGTACCTATTTATCTACTTGCACTTTGATGTGCTTTTGAACTGCTAGGTTGGCAGGATCAGGGACAGAGCAATGGGAGCTCACCCCATCACGGGGATTCGAACCGCTGACCTTCTGATCGGCAAGTCCTAGGCTCTGTGGTTTAACCCACAGCACCACCCGCGTCCCTGTGTAGGAACTAAAGGTAAAGGTAAAGGTACCCCTGCCCATACGGGCTGGTACTGCCAGACCCTAGGGTTGTGCGCTCATCTCACTCTATAGGCCGGGAGCCAGCGCTGTCCGTAGACACTTCCGGGTCATGTGGCCAGCATGACAAGCTGCATCTGGCGAGCCAGCGCAGCACACGGAATGCCGTTTACCTTCCCGCTGGTAAGCGGTCCCTATTTATCTACTTGCACCCAGGGGTGCTTTCGAACTGCTAAGTTGGCAGGCGCTGGGACCGAACGACGGGAGCGCACCCCGCCGTGGGGATTCGAACCACTGACCATGCGATCGGCGAGTCCTAGGCGCTGAGGTTTTACCCACAGCGCCACCCGTGTCCGTGTAGGAACTAGTCTACCTTAAAAAAAGTAAAATTCACCTTAGTTGCTCTTCCTACTTTTGCCTCTGACCGTGGCCTCAAGTGCATTTTTACAATGGAACTATAAAATTTCCTTGTCCCATCCAGCAATGAAATGTGGTCCCCAGAAGGTTGCCCAGATGGGAATTGATCCCCAATATAAAAAAGTGTCCCAACCACTGCCTTCCTAAACTTAGATCTCAAGGTTGTGTTTGACATCTCAAGGTCCTTGTTGGAACTGCCATTGCCCTCCTTTATTCCCTTCTTTGCCTGAAGGTCTTAACATGCAAAGGCTCTAGTAGCACACATTCCCTAGTCCTGGGTTCCTGATTCAAGGTCCAAAGTCCCTGTTGATGCTGCTCCCAAGCAGGCTGTTTCTATGAGCTGATGTTTTTCACACAAACCATGGCCAATTGGCCATGTACCCTGAGGTGCACTAAACTACAGAGCAGTGGCCAATTCGCTGTGCTTCTCAGTAAAATATTAAGATCAGATTCCTGGCATGGATTCTTCATCCAGGGCATAATGCATTTTCTGATTGGCCAGACATACTAACTGATTGTCAGCTGCCTGTCAAACTGAGTGATTGACAGCTCAGCATGGTCCAGCAATGACTGGCCATGCCATTGGCATTTGACACTGGCAGAAAGGTTCTTTTTCATGTAATTTCTAAAAGCAGATTGTTTAGTTAGCAGCACCTTAGGAAACGTGGCAAAATGACAGAATGCATTATCAAGAAGCAGACTCATCTGAGCCTTCCCAAATTGCCGAAGTTTGGGGTTGTGACCGAGCAGCCGTGGTGGAAATGACTTCTGCCCACAGTAGCATCCTGCTCACTCTAGGCATCTTCAGCATCTAGATTGCTATAAATGAGGCAGCTTCAATTGCTCTGGTTAAATTATGCATTAGCTTTTTAAGCAGCAGTTTAAACTTAGAGTGAGATGGATTTTATCAGTGCCTGATGCCCACCTCAGGCTGTAAAATTTCATCTCTGATAGATCAGATGGGTAATATTTTCCCCCTTTATTGAGGAGCAGAAATTCACCATTCTGACAAGACACAGAAGAGAACCAGGCATATGGTTTAACTTGCAGCCCCAACCTCCCTGATTCTTCTGATGAAATCTGCCTTTGCTGCTAGTCTAGTACCTTTTTCCTCCAATGCTCCAAAGATGTCAAATTGCTGTTCCACAATCCCTGATACCTTAGCTAGTCTCATGAGACTCTTGTGAGAATATAAGTTGCTATTTCAGTACAACTGTGATGGGTTTCCTACCCAGAATTCCTGGGGGAAATCCTCCATATCAGATACTAAAATGCTTAGTCTTGTTGGTATGAAATCTAAAATGGAACCCTATTCACCAAAGACAATAGCTTTGGGTCACTAAGGTTTATACCAGAATGAGAAAGACCATTCTTTAAAAATGTACTCCATGCAGGGAGACCTAATTGTTGAGCAGTGAGACATTCTGGGGATGGTGCAGCCAGGTTTGGTTTTCTATTGGATGAGAGAGAGTAAGCACTGGAGACTTGTAGTGTTTTTGGAATATTAGCTTCATTTACAAATATGCATGTGGAACGTTAAGTGGAGGAAAACAGCCAGACCTCCTGCAAGGCAGCAAATTTGCTACCCAAATGAGATCCTCAAAAAAGAAGAAGCCATGCATCACCAAGGTATTTAGCTTCCAGCCAACTAAGAGTGCTCTCTCTCTCTCTCTCTCTCTCTCTCTCTCTCTCTCTCTCTCTCTCACACACACACACACACACACACACACACACACACACATCTGTCCCTTCTACTTAGCCAAATGGGAGTATCACCTTTTTTCAACTGCTAGTGCTGGGCTGCTAATTCTCAACAGAGATGTGTTGGACTAATTGGTGAGGGCTGAATTTATAGAGAGGAGAGAACCTACCTTCCATATTTTCCCACTTTGAGTTTAATCCTCAGAACAATGCTATGTTCAAGTAAACAAAAATGGCAGCCACCAGCACAGAGCAGCTCTAATTAGGCTTGTGCCCCTCATTGTTAAAATTTGCCTCACCATTGAAAGTGGCCTCATCCATGCACCCCTTTTCTGAAACCTACAAAGAGGGCTATTTTTGCTTAGCCGTTAGCTGTCTCCATCAAGACACTCAATAGATCTCCAGAGATGAGGACACAGTCTTCCAAGCATCTGTTTACAATGTACAGAACTTCTTAGGAGTCAGAATTTCCCCTTAACATGGCAATTTTCCATTAAGTACTATCTGGGAGAGGGAGAGGGAGAGGGAGAGAGAGAGCTTTTTCTGGGAGAATGCAAGGGTATGCACACCCCTAAACATTTTGTCCATTTACTGTATTTATTTTCCCTGATTTAAACTATAAAATGGTGATTTTCTTGAGTCAAAATGAGAGTACCCCTAAACATTAGAAAAAAGCAGTCTCTCTCTCTCTCTCTCTCTCTCTGTGTGTGTGTGTGTGTGCGTGTGTGTGCGTGTGTCCCATGGCTCTACCAGATGTGTTCAATGGTTGTGAGATCTCCCCTTCTTCTCAATATACCAGCAGCTTCATAATTTCACTGCCTTCATCTCCATTTAACAGAACCTGCTAGAGCAACATTGAAAGAGCTGTGTAGCCAGCTGCCTTTGCAGAAGGCACAGAGCAGCAGAATCTTGCTGCCTTCATGCAGACAGCCCAGCTTTTCATGCAAGAATCACTGCACTACAGTTAAGCACATCCATAAACATAAATGGTGGTAAATTTTTATGGTCAAAGGCCATTTCCCCAGCCCTCAAGGTAAAGCCTATATCTGAATCACAAGGAGAGAAGATTTAGAAGACCTGTCACGAATGATACAGGGACCTGCTGGGAATAACAGCAGACAGGAAGACCTGTCTCTGAGAGGAGCTGTCCCAGGTATTAATTTCTAGAGAGGCTTAACTTGCGTGGAGGGCTTGCAATGCACAAGGTGTCAGGAACAAAACGCTTCCAGGGGTCTTAATGCCAAGTGAAATGGATCTCAGAGCTAAAGATTTCAAGAGGCCCCGGTCTGCCCCAAAAGGTTTTTTTCCCAATAAGTACCAGATGTAACGTGTGACCTGGGCACTTAATATCATTTCTGGAGAAGTTCAGCCTGATGCTGAGCATTTAATTTCTCCCATGAATCAACTGGTTTCCCCGAGGGTGGACATAAAGCTGCTACCAATCACAACCTTTTCCCTCCCTCTTTTGGCATCCAAATTGTTCCATCAGGACAAAATTAGCACGGGGGGGGGGATTGTTGCATGGAACTCAAGATATGACAAATTACCTGCATTTGCAATTGTCAGATTCAATCGTGAATCTCAAAGGATTGCAAATCGTGGTAAAATCAAGTTAGATTTGCCATTAGAGAGAGTTTGGGTATAAATCGCAGAAAAGGAACCAATGCTTTATGACAGCATTTGAATTTGTTATTGAAATTGTAATGGTGGCACTTACGAAGTTCTTTTCATATGCCTGCAAAGCAAACTGACGAAACAGCAGTTATGTCAAAGTTTATGCTGGTGGGGGGGGGGGGCTCTGTGGCTGCAAATTAGAGATCAAAGTCGTTTCTAAAGATATCTTCATCTCTTGAAATCCACTGCCATCGGGCACAGCCAAAAGCAGAGCAGATAATCAAATGTGGGTTAATTTAACAAGAGCAGTGAGGCTTGTCTAAATTTAGCCTGTCTGCAGTATTTGCTGGCCAGGTAGTTCAGAAGAGCACATGCAGGAAACCTAAGGGTGATCAATTCCTATGGATGTTAAGGATTTGTAGCACAATTCTGACCACTCAGAAGTAAGTCCCATTGAGTTCAATAGACAATCATTGCAGCGTCCATCTCGATAAGTTCCTAGTTAAAATATGTTGTGAAATTGTACCATCCTGCTCCTAACTGGTCTGTAGGAATCAGCAAAACCCACTAATACGGATTCGATTTGTTACTGTGGGAAACAGGATGCTGATCTAGACAGGGGCATGGTTCAGTGCTAGAGTATCTGCACTGCATATTGAAGGGTCCAGGTTTCATCCTTGGCAACTCCATGTAGGGCAGGAGACAGCCACAGTGAGTCAGTAGACAATTCAGTTTAGGCTACTGGTCTAGAATGGACCAATTGCCTGACTTGCTATAAGGTAGCTTCCTATGTTCATATGTTGGTCTGATGCAGCAGGGATCTTCATCTATCCACATGTATAATTACTAACAATGCAATCCTATGCATGCAAATAAGTACATTTGAGTTCAGCTCCGTGAACCAGTACACTGGTTCTTACACAGCACAGTTGCAGTTCTGCGGTATTCCGCGTCAGAACACAGGAAGCTTATATCATACTAAATCAGATGACAGATCCAGCTAGTACAGTGTTGTGTCTACACCGACTGCCAGCAGCTCTCCCAAGATTGAACCTGGGGCTTTTTCATATGCAAGGCATGTGCTCTGACCCTGAGCTACGGCCCTTCTAATCAGCCGCATGTTGATTAAGCACATCTCCATTTTCACTAGGCTGGAGAGCTCAAATGCTACACATTGCAGGCTTTGTTTTGCCCTGAGCTAATGGGATTTTAAACTCAGTCAGCTATAGCATCTTTGGACAATTTTGTATCTATTGGAAATATTAGTATATGCCTCTCCTGCTGTGTGGACTATTGAGACCGGACAACGGGAACTCTTCAGAATTCTTACCCCTCCCCCCAAAAGGGGAAAATAATGGCTTGGAATGATGCTCATTATTTTTAAAAGTCCCCAGAGCATGGGAAGACAGACTTCAGGCTTGTAGGAGTGTACTTTTGTTTTACTAGAGCCATGAGATCCAGGTGCAAAAAGACATTCACTTAGAAAGAAAGAACATTGTTCCTCTGAGCAGCACAGGGATTTGTCTGGAGTACCAGAACGGAGCTGAATCAGCAATTCTTCAACACAAAAATTCATTTCTGGTGACTCCACAATTTCTTCATCTCTTCAGTCTAATTGTGAGGGGAGAACCGTTTTGTCATATTGTTTAACAATTAGGAATCAGAAACTCCTTACTGCAGATCAAGCAGAGAGCTGCAAGTAGATCCCATTCTACTTCTGGGTCAGCTCTCGCCCTGACCTAGCCACTGTGATCCACACGGCAGTCACCTCCAGACTGGGTAATTGTAACTCGCTCTACGTGGGGCTGCCCTTGAGACTGACCCAGAAACTCCAGCGGGTGCAGAATGCCACGGGGAGACTCCTTATGGGGTCCTCGCTGCGAGATCACATTCACCCGGTGCTATACCAGCTGCACTGGCTCCCGGTGGGGTACAGGATCAGGTTTAAGGTGCTGGTTTTAACCTTTAAAGCCCTTGTACCTACGGGACCACCTCTCCTGGTATGTCCCACAGAGGAACTTACGGTCTTCAAACAAAAACATCCTGAAGGTTCCAGGCCACAGAGAGGCTAGGCTGGCCTCAACTAGAGCCAGGGCTTTTTCGGCTGTGGCTCCGATCTGGTGGAACGCTCTGTCACAAGAGACTAGGGCCCTGCGGGATTCGACATCTTTCCGCAGGGCCTGCAAGACAGAGCTGTTCCACCAGGCCTTTGGTAGACTCCCTCCTTTGGGTATCTTCACAGAACTTTAGCCTAATAGTTGCCATCAATTTGAGTTGAATTAATTTTATAAAGAATTTTATGATTTTAGAATGTTGTACTATTTTATTGTTGTTAGCCGCCCTGAGCCCAGCTTCGGCTGGGGAGGCCGGGATATAAATAAAAATTATTATTATTATTATTATTATTATTATTATTATTATTATTATTCTGCCTTCTGCCAACTTCAGCCCCAGGGGCTCAGGTTGAACCTTGAAGATCACCTGTTGACCGCCAATATCAGCTTTGCTTTATACTGGAACCCTTCAGTGACTTGGGCACATGTGTCAAACCTAATAGTCTTTTGGAGGACCACATCTACCCCCACTTGGGGTGGGAGACAAGGAGCAGACTATGGACTACCTCCCTCCCTCACTGCTTGGCTTAATTTTTCACTGGTACAGTTCTGTGGCTGAGGCTGGAGAAGAGCACAGCATTGATTTCAGCACCAGGGACAGCTACTAATATAAGAGTCTAGTTGCCTCCTAAGCCACAGGGCAGACATGTAACAATCAGCAGTGCTCTTCATGTATGCCAGTGAGGATACCCGCAAAATAACTACTGTTGAGATTGACAGAGCTTCAGTGTTCTCTTCTAACCAGTGTATCACTAGGGTTGAAATGCTGAATTGATTCATTGGTTAGTTATTAAAAGCCTATTGAATGACTAAATAGTTGCCCACAATTAATTAGGTAAGCCTATTTTTAATATAGGCTTTAATATAGGTTTAAAGACATGCTCAAGGCAGATCTAAAAAAAAAAATGCAGTATAAGCATGGATAATTGGGAAACACTGGCCTGCAAGCACTCCAGTTGGAGAATATCTTCTACCAAAGGTATCATGGACTTTGAAGAAGCACGAACTCAGGACCAGGGCTGTCTTAAGCATATGCAGCACTGGGGTGCAAAGATCTGCCCAGTGCCCCCCCCCCCAGGTTGCCTAGTCTCAGGCGTGCAGGAGGGCAGAGTTGGCCAGCTGCCACAGCATCTCACTGGCTTGGTTGCCCCCAAACTCGCGGCGCAGAGCTACCCACAGCAGAAGACCCCACCATGGCGCTCCGACTGATGGGCAGGCTCTTCCCCGGACTCAACTCTCAGGCCCCAGACTCTCAGCCTGGCGCCCCTGAGAACCCGGTGTCCGGGTGCCCTGCACCCCTTGCGCCTATGGGTAAGACGGCCTTACTCAGGATGAAAAGGAGAAACATGCTTAGAGAATGACACATTTGTCAAATCCTCACTATGATCAACTCCCCCCTGGAAACCTATGTGTGGATCCAGAATTGGCCTCCACAGTCACTTACAAATTCACTGTTAACAACATGTTCATGGAAGATAATCTTACTTGGCTACGAGTTATCGCCAAAGAAGAATTTTTAATATAAGAATGAATATAAAAATTGCAGATTGCATGACAGCTGTCTTTGCAAAAGAGGCATTCCCTCTCTCACACACAGCTAGGAGACCTCTTCTTATTTTTTTTTTTAAACATTTTTTTTTATTGCTTTTTTAAAAGTACAGAAATACAGAAAAAAGAATAAAGAGTGGTTATAAGAAAGAGAGATATAAATAACAAATTTCCATATTCTTTTTCCATCTAACCTATAGGACTTCCCCACATCCTCCGAACCCTGCGTTCTCTGTCTTATAAAGCATCAGCAATTTGTTAACTTATTTCAAAACTTATTGTAACTTCCATTTTATCATGTTCCCTATTTTCAATTTTACTGTCGCTCAATTCTTATATGTTTTATATTAAACACAATAAAGTTATTTCATTATTTTACCTCTGAATTCTTGTGTCTTAATTTTCATTCCAATAACTTACATTTGCTGAAGCTAGAATTTCCTGAAAGGTGCATTTTTTTTAACATTCATACAACTTATAGTGTTTTTTCAAATAGTCCTTAAACTTTTCCCAATCCTCCTCAGTTGTTTCTTCTCCCGCGTCTCGGATTCTGCCAGTCATTTCAGCCAGTTCCATATAGTCCATCAACTGCGATTGCCATTCCTCCAGCGTGGGTAAATCTTGTGTCTTCCAGTATTTTGCAATCAGGATCCTTGCTGCTGTGGTAGCATACATAAAAAAGGTTCTGTCCTTCTTAAGCACTCTCTGGTCCACCATGCCCAGAAGGAAGGCCTCTGGTTTTTTAGGTAAGGTAAATCTCAATACCTTTTTTAGTTCATTATGGATCATTTCCCAGAAGGCCTTCACTTTCGGGCAGGTCCACCAGAGATGAAAGAATGTCCCTTCCGCCTCTCCACATTTCCAACATTTGTTGTCAGACAGATGATATATCTTGGCTAACTTGACTGGGGTCATGTACCACCGGTATACCATTTTCATAATATTTTCCTTCAAGGCAGTACATGCCGTGAATTTCAAACCGGTGTTCCATAACCTTTCCCAGTCTGCAAACATAATGTTATGCCCCACATCCTGAGCCCATTTTATCATAGCGGATTTGACTGTCTCATCCTGTGTATTCCACTTAAGCAGCAAGTTATACATTCTCGAAAGTAGTTTACTTTTTGGCTCTAACAATTCAGTCTCTAGTTTCGATTTTTCCACCTGGAATCCAACTTTTTTATCTATTTTAAATACCTCTTGAATTTGCGCATAGTGCAACCAATCTCGTACCTTAGTTTTCAATTTCTCCAAACTTAGCAACCTCCAATTGTCTCCAGTTTTTTCTAGGAGCACCTCTTCTTAGATGCTGACTGCTATTTTGATGCCTGCATGCAAGGGGTTGGGCTGGATGACCTCTGGGATCCCTTCCAACGCTATGATTCTACGATCGCCAGAAAAAGTATGCATTCTAAACTATTGTTTTGTTCATATCTGAACGCCTGCAGATTTAATTGAATAAGTTATTGTTCAACCGATTAAAGCTCATGCAATTGATCAACTTTCTTTAAGCAAGTGACAATCCAATTCATTGTTGCAGTCATTCCAAGAACACGGGGACTGTCAGGAAGGTAAAAATCCAAAAATGCTAATGGAAAAAGCAACAGCAGGGGCCAGCAGAGAAAGGTTTAATATTTGTTTGATGTACTCTAGGTATAATCGAGATAGGGAGCCCATTGAAAACTCCTCCAGCCTTGGCTAAGAGACACTTAGGAGCTGTCTTAAGCAGCAGGCACAAATGAGTCTGTCTCGCTGCTAATGAGGACATCAAATGCCCCATTAAGTTCTGCAAAGCAGCTAGCTGCAATGGTAGAAGAGCTGCTCATAGACAGGGTATATGAGCTCTTCTTGGAGCTTCTGGCTTTTGGGGGCGAGACACATGCCCCTTCTCCAGAGGCCATGGCTGAAGTCCTAGCTTCACTGACACAGCTGGGAGCAAGCTATTGAATTCATTAGGGTTTACTTCTGAGTAGTCATGGGTAGGATTGTTCTGTAAATCTGACTGATGCATTTGAACAGGTTCTTTTTTACCAATAGGCAGTGAAGCCTGAAATAGCAAGAATGCTGCAGTGGTGCAAATATTCACTATTGCTTTCCCCTCCTTCAATTTATGGGTCACGTTCAGAAGTATCACAAGACAACCCAGGACCTGAGGGGATAATCCAGTCTCTAAAGGTCATATAGCAACTGGGCACAACCTGCTTGGAATACCCCTTGCCCCACCAGTAGCCCACATGACAGTTTAGCAGAATTATGGGAACCGTCTCACTGGCCCAGTTGGAACTCATACAGGGGGAATGAAAGCCCATGGGACATAAAGGAGTTGTTCACACATGCATGCTTATTACAGGGTGGGTGGGTTTTTGGAGAAGCACAGCTCAGTGGCAGAGCACAATCTCTGCATGCAGCAGCTCCCACCTTTGACCTCTGGAATCCCAAGTTAAAAGAACAAGATAGCAAAAGATGGGTATGTCTTCTGATGGAAACCCAGGAAAGGTGTTACCTGGCAATGATGTGATCCCAGTAAATTTGCGAGCACAATTCAAAGTGTTGGTGCTGGCCTTTAAAACCCTAAATGGCCTCAGCCCAGTATACCTGAAGGAGCGTCTCCACCCCCATCGTTCAGCCCGGATACTGAGGTCCGGCTCCAAGGGCCTTCTGGAGGTTCCCTCACTGCGAAAAGTGAGGTTACAGGGAACCAGGCAGAGGACCTTCTCGGTAGTGGCACCCAACCTGTGGAATGCCCTCCCATCAGATGTGAATGAAAGAAACAACTTTACTATTTTAAGGTAAAGGTAAAGGGATCCCTAAATGTTAGGTCCAGTTGTGGACGACTCTGGGGTTGCGGCGTTCATCCCACTTTATTGACTGAGGGAGCCGGCGTACAGCTTCTGGGTCATGTGGCCAGCATGACTAAGCCGCTTCTGGCAAACCAGAGCAGCACACGGAAACGCCGTTTACCTTCCCACCAGAGCAGTACCTATTTATCTACTTGCACTTTGACGTGCCCTGTTTAGGGAAGTTTATAATGTTTGATGTTTTATCATGTTTTTAATATTCTGTTGGGAGCTGCCCAGAGTGGCGTGGGGTATGTATGTATGTATGTATGTATGTATAAATAAATAAATGTTGTTGCTGCTGCTGCTGCTGCTGCTGATGATGATGATGATAAACCGAAGCCCTTACCTGGTATAAGGCAACTTCTTATGTATCTGTGGGCTATGGTTTCCCACATTTCAGAGCATTTCATTAAAGCAGAAGCTGGCGAAGAAGCAGCAGCAAGTGTAGTCATGTCCCGAGGCAAAGATTATCTCCAATTCCATAGGTGAAATATTGGGTTTCTTTGTTGTTGCTTTTGTGCAAGGTGGAATGCCTACCAGGAAGCAATAGTGCTGGCTAAGGAGGGTGTAGTCTTCATACAAGGTGCTTTGCAATTAGAGGGAAACAAAGGCATGAAGAAAAGAAAAGAAAAGAAAAGAAAAGGGACAGTGTTTTTGTTTTTAAAAAAGCATATTCTCAGAAAACATTTCCCCTCGGCACATCTTGTGATGCTTTTCCTTCCCCTCCCAAGTGGACGCTTCTGCCCTGAAGTGTACAATGCAATTAGCACAAGCTTCAAGTTGAATGTTTCAAATGGGCCTTCTCATCCATTTGTAATACATTACATCGCATCTCGCAGCTCCCTTTTTAGAAACAAACTCATAAAACCTTTTAAATGCACAAGTGAAATTAGCTTTAATTTGAAGCTTAGCCTTAATAGAGCAAGCATTCAGTTGGTTCCTTTTAGGGGCAGGAGTGAAATTTCCCAGAATCCAATGAGAAGCCATTGAAACAGGAGATGGTCCTTAGAAATGACATGATCAGGTGCAACAAGAGGGATTGGCTCTCAGAGCCAAATCTTTCCCCTTAGATTTACCAATTGCCCAGCCAGAGGCAAAAGAGATTCATGAAGCAAGAGACATTGGATGTGGGACTTGCAAGAAGCCAACTACACCGTTATGGATTCAGTCTGAAATAGGTTGCTAAATCTCTTTTTCGCTCTCTCTGCGCACCGTGCAGACATTTTAGCTCTCCCACAGGCAGACTGAAAGCGCTCTCTACTCAAAGCATGTCATGGAAGGCTCGCTTAAATAGATACTAGAGGGTATCAACAGGTTTCCAAAATTGGATTTTCTGAAACAAGAATCTGTCATTAAACTATAATCTTGTTTCACTGGACAAAACGAAGATGAGACCTTGGCCAAAAAGAGCATGAGAAGAGCTCAGCTGGATCAACTCAGATGAACCATTTTGCTAGCATCCTGAATCCCACATTGGCTAATCTGTTGCCTCTAGGAAGTTGCCCATGACTAGTACCTACTGTGGGAGCTGGGATCAGAGATATAGCAAGCAGAGCTACCAAGTTCTGGAGAAGGATACTAAACAGCAAGCCAAACACTAACAGGAAGCTGTGGACTCATCAAAGGTCCAAAGGCAATGGAGAGATTTATATCCTCTCTGCCAGCTCTGCCTCTTCCTGATCATCTGCTGGGTCATTGTTTGAAGTTGGATTTCCCTCCTCTATAGTAGACCTTTCCTCCCAAGGAGGGCAATTGAGCCTTCTGGCAGCCAACCACATGGCCTCCTACAGCAACTCTGACCTCCCTCTCCTCAATACCTAATATATTGTTGTGTGTTTGAGGAGGGAATAGGCTGTATGCCTGAGTCCCTTCTAATTCCTGGATCCAGAAAGGATCTGATTGCTGGAATAGCCAGGCCAGCTTCTTGGTGAGTTAATGGCCCCCTGAAGTATGGGTTGTTAGAGTAACAAAGGAAGTGACTTTGTGCCAGAGGACAAATGGGTGGGCTCTTCTCCCTCACCTGGCTGTTGCTGAGAAGGACAAAGGGCCAGAGGTGTGTGAGAGAGCTGAGCTGGAAGCAGCTCTCTGCAGGCAGAAGTCTGAGACATGCTTGATTTCTGCTTGAGTTCAAGGCTGTGGCTATGGGAGAAGCAAGACCCTCTTGGGGTATGAATACTGTGAACCCCTCCATCATAGGCTCTAGTTCAGGGGTCAGCAAACTTTTTCAGCAGGGGGCCGGTCCACTGTCCCTCAGATCTTGTGGGGGGCCGGACTATTTTTTTTTGGGGGGGTGAAAGAATTCCTATGCTCCACAAACAACCCAGAGATGCATTTTAAATAAAAGCACACATTCTACTCATGTAAAAACATACTGATTCCTGGACCATCTGCGGGCTGGATTTAGAAGGCAATTGGGCTGGATCCAGCCCTCGGACCTTAGTTTGCCTACCCATGCCTAGTTGTATTTGTGTGTAAATAAAATAAAGACACCGCAGTCTCCACTGTCCCTCATTCCGTGAAAACCAGATCCTGAGTTCAGAACCGCTGGAATCTCATGCCGCTGGGAAATTTTAAAGGCCTCTAAGCCTTTGGCCATCCCATCTTTGGCAATGAATTCCCATATTTACGTGTTGTGTGAAATCATACACTTTTTTGCCCTGGTCTGTTCAGAATCTACAACCAATCAATTTCACTGGATGGCATTGGGTTGTATCCAACAAAATCACTGCACGAGCGGAACAAATTTTGCTTGCCTAGTGGAACTTGCCCTTCCTCCCATCAGAGCAAATTTGGTGTGGGCTTGCAGAAGTCACAGGGGAGAGGAAAGGGGGAGGAAGTTCCATTGCACAAGTGAAACTTGTTCATTCACACTGTAAATTTTCTGGATGCAATCTTCTGAGTTAAAATGTTGGTTTCTCTGCAATGCATATGAACGCAAGATTCAACATCTGTAAAGTACAAAATTAAAAAAGAATATTCATTTGAATCCAGATTATGTATCTGCGAGCCCTCCAAGATAGAATATCAGCCTCATTATCTCTTGGCTTCATCCCCCAGTCTCTTAGAAAGAAATTGCTCTCCTGTCTGATGAATAACATTTCATCTTAGAGCCCAATTCATAAAAAAGTGGTGTGTTTTTTTAAAAACTGACAGGTAATAGATTTGTCCCCCACTGTGCAGCATTGTTCACTGCATTGATTGTCCATGAGGATTAGACAAAAGCTTGACAAATAAACTGTCAAGGCTGGTCACAGTTAAATTGTGAGATTCCAGCTACAGTTATCTTTATAGAAGTTGGTTGTCTTTATAGAAGTATTTTCTCTCTTTTTTCTATATAATACCACTTCTGGCAACAATTAGTGCATTTTAGTACTCCATTCAGTTCTGCTATCTAATTTGGTTTCTTATAGAGAGAGAGAGGGTGTGTAGGTGTGAAGTTATACCTTGCATGTTTGGTAAATTTCTGTTTTATATCTTTCTGACAGCCAAATGAAACTGAGCTAATGATACTTTTGCTTTCACCTTCAGTCCTCCTCCGCAAAGGCCAGTTTCCAGGGACATTCCAGGCCAAAATCTTCCCACTTACAAGTAACCATGATTTCAGATAGATACACCCAACCCTATCTTGATGTACTGGGGCTTGAACCTGGGACTTCTCTGCATGCAAAACAGAATCTCTGCCACTGAGCTACAGCCCTTCTTTTCTCAAAACCAGCCTTCAGAATCTGATAGATGAGTGCCCATGGATGACCAGTGTTCCAGCTCACACTCATCCCATGTCGAAACAGTCTTTCTCACTTACGGCCCATCCAGACCTGCACTTGTTCCATGCCTAGAGATCATGGGTAATAGTAATAATAATAATAATAATAATAATAATAATAATAATAATAATAATAAATTTATACCCCGTCCATCTGGCTGGGTTTCCCACCACCCTGGGCAGCTTCCAACAAAACACTAAAATACAATAACCTATTAAACATTAAAAGCTTCCCTAAACAGGGCTGCCTTCAGATGTCTTCAATAATAATAATAATAATAATTTATTATTATGGTTTTCTGCTTGCCCCATGCTTGCTAGGCATAACTCCAAGCAGTTTTGTTCTTGCCCCACGGCTTTTCCTGGGAAAACCTCTCCTTAGTGATAAAGCAGAGCAAACACCAATGGACTACACATATGGTCTATGTGGGGCGATCTTTGAAGGTGACTCTGAAACTACAACTAATCCAGAATGCGGCTGCCAGACTGGTGACTGGGAGCAGCTGCCAGGACCATACAACACTGGTCCTAAAGGATCTACATTGGCTCCCGTTATGTTTCCGAGCACAATTCCAAGTGTTGGTCTGACGTTTAAAGCCCTAAGCAGTCTCGGCTCAATATACCTGGAGGAGTGTCTCCACCCCCATCATTCAGCCTGGACACTGAGGTCCTCCTCTGAGAGTCTTCTGGCAGTTCCCTCACTGGTCTCATGAGAGTTGGAGTCCAACAACAGCCAGTGATGGTGCCACACACCGCTGTGGTAAAGCATGCTGTGACTCACAGCATCAAAGAATCATAGAACTATAGAGATGGACCCTGAGGATCACCTAGTTCAATGCAGGATGATGCAGGTGTCTGTGTGAGCAGGCCTGATTCCCTACATACATTCCCCACTTAACACTTTGTTGTATTCCATTTTGTGTTTTATCATAGGGTGATAAATGTAGTATATGGTATCAAATTAGCTAGGCCCAAAAGGTAAAAAAATAAAAAACCCACCTTGACCTATTAATCTAATAATCGAGTTACAAACAAGTGATAAATGATTCTTTATGAAACCCCCATTTTTAAACATTCAGTAAAAGTGGTGCAAATTGGAACTTGGAGTCAATGAAATTAATTCAAATGGTGTAATCACTTAATTTTTGCCCTATTTGAATCCATTTCTAGGTTTCAGTCTTATAGCTATGCTGCGTGGTCTTAAGACTAACAAGAGGCCATAGCTAATGACTCATCTCTGTCAATGCTCCTAGCTACTGGGAAGTGTGTGTGTGTGTGTGTGTGTGTGTGTGCGTGCGCGTGCGTGCGTGCATGTGTGTAGATGCAGACCTCAGAAGATCAGATAATTTTTCTTCTTTATTCCAAGTATTCGTGATTTCTTTTGCAATTGTTGATGCACCTCTAACTTTGCCTTTCCCATAACCTCTCCTGAATAGAGAGAAAGACGTGAAACCTTTCTTTATGGATGCTAAGGTGGTAAGAGGCAGAGATACTATAATCTACAGCTGAATTATCTTCTCTTTTTCTGCCCTTTTTAAAACAAGTTTGTGCTTGTCTCAGCACAAAAGAATCGGAGAAGAAAAGCCACTCATAAAAGCCTAAAAACATTGTATCGACTGGTGAAATCATAAAAAAATGTCTTGACCTGCTAAATGAATTAACTTGCTAAATGAATGCATTTGCATACATCTAAATAAATGAATGCATAAAGCCCAGGCCAGACACTTACCAAACCACTCATATGAACAAGATGCAAACGTGACAAAGGTGTAGATTTTGACTTGTTTGTCTTTTCAGTACTCTTAGCTGTGTGCATTGTAGTTGTATGTGGAAGAGGACACTCTCAACAAAGGAAAGGGCTTTTTTATGTGGCAATGGCATTTGCAGATATTTGGACACAAACAGTTTTCCAAAATGGAATGCTGAATATTTTTTTGGTGTCACAGAGGTAAAGTGGATAATGGGCTTGGAAAAATGTAAAAAGTCTCAAGGTTGGGTGCTTGTTAACAAAAATATTGTTCTCTCTGGAGTGTAAGCCATAAAACTTCTGAAAAGTGAGTGGGTGAAGAAGAACGCCATCTAGTGAGAAGAGCTGGGGAGATAGATGAGTTGGAAAGCCCAGAAGCGAAAGGGCTGATGGGAACTTTGCGAGAGATCTCCAAGGGGCGGGGGAAGGGAGGAGGCCTGAACCCAGGGATGGGATGTATCCAGTATCTTTTCAATCTACCCTGTCCTTCCGATTCAATTTGTTACATAGGTCTGAATCTGATCTGTTAAATCTGAAGGTCTGTTTTGCTCCTGTTGATGGGGGGACCTATAAATGGCTACAACTTTTCTTCTTCACACAAGTGGATGAAATTTGTAGGCAGTGTGCTCCCGCCCCCCCCTAAAGTAGACTAACTCTGCCAAATTTCAAGCATATCTATCCTAAGAATTTCATGTAGGGGGAACTTTAAAGTCCCCCCCCCACCAGTCTTTTATTTTTCTTATTTTCTGCTAGAATTGGACACAACTTGCAGGCATGGCCACTGCTTCTGAAGTAATGAAGACTGTCAGACTTTAGAAAGATAGGTGCTTGGTTCCCCCTCACCCCGAGCAAACTTTGCCATTTTAGGGTAGGAAAATAGGAATCACTTACCCAGCCCTAATGTTCTTTTCTTTTCTTTTTTGGCAAATCAGTTTGAAAACTGGGGTCTAAGAGAGCTGTGGGAAGGTGTTTGAGGCCAGAGCTGTGAGTGCCACATGCTTTGCCCTTTCCACCTGGTGGAACATCTGCCTTGCATGCAGAAGATCCCAAGGAGAAACCCCTGCCTGAAACTTTGGAGACCCACTGCCAGCGAGTACAGACAATGATAAGCAAGGTGGTTCAATGATCTCAACCTGTGGGTCCCCAGATGTTGTTGGACTACAACTCCCATCTTCCCTGACCACTGGTCATGCTGGCTAGGCATGATGGGAGTTGTAGTCCAACAACATCGGGGGATCCGCAGGTTGAGAAACACTCCTATGTTTCCCTCTGAAGCCAACCTGCTGCCCTCTAGTGCTATGGAGAACATAAGCTTATTGCCAGCATTGGCACAAGATTTCAACCACCAATCTGGTTAGGTATTGTACATGGAATGTGGGTGGTACTGTCATTCACCTCAGGCAGCAAAAGGTCTTGGGTCAGCCCTGTGTGCTGAAGATACAGCTTTCACTTTAGGAACCCACTCGTTTGTTCATTCACACTAAGCCATGGTTCGACTTGGCAGCACACACAAACCAAGCCGATGCTTTGGTAAGCAAGAAGTCAACAATTAAAACTCAACGAGTCTAGCCAGAACCCGGAAGACCAAGGGTGAGTGGGAGTACATGGGTCTCCAAGGGGATATTGACTAGACTGTTTTCAATGGTTTCCATTATTTATAATGCCCCAATCAGGAAACCCAGCACACATGTTTTGACCTGACACACACGCTGCCTTTCTTTCCCCCTGACAATGCGTCTTCCACTCCATGAGCATAGTTCTAAGCATTTCTAAATACACGTTTAAAAATAGCCTCTGAAGGTTGAAGACCCAGAGATGGAGTAGAAACAATCTCATTGCATAACGACAACAGCGCGGAATCGGCGTGACATTTCAGTAAATGCTACAGCCATTTGTAAGTGTTCATTTCAGCCGGTACCCCATCTATTACATGACAGCTATTTGCTTAACATCCCAGGGAGAATTCACTTGGTTTACAGATAAGCTGTTTAAGGAGGCGTTGGTATCAAGATGTAAAGTGTTATAATATGGACAATTCGTTACCACCGCAGCCGAGCGTCTGTGTCATTACAGCTTGCAGAGGTAGGGATACAGTTGGCTGTTTCTTCAACTTCCAAGCTAATGGAGAAAGCGGGGAGTGCATCGTGGGGGAAGAGGAATGATGAGAATCAGGGAAGTTGCATTGCTTGGAAAAGACCAGTGCAGTTTCAATTTGCAAAGGTTTGTTTTCAATAAAAGTTGACTAGCGTCCAGAAGTTCATTTAGGTCTGTTTCACATGGCTCATTAATAGAGAGGAGACTGTTAGTGCAAGGGAGAGTAGAACTAGCAGCGGTTATTAGATGAGATTGGCAAGCAGTGGGATGCATCCTTTTGCTTGTGCATTCCCTGCAGACTGAATGTTGTTGGGCCTCACAGAGGATGAATGAGGGGGTGAGTCATTCTGTAATTGTTCCATGTCTTGTACAGTTCACTGCATGGCACCCGGTGTTCACCATTATTAGCGACAGGATACCGGGGCAGAGAGTTGATCTTGTTCTTACGACTCAGAGAAACAGAAAGCTGTTGATTTTACTCTGTCGGCTATTTGTGTTCCATAGAAGCAGCCTCCTTTTTAAAAAAACAAAACCCTCACAGCAAATACTTGATTATCACTTTCAATTTATAGATAAACGCATCAAGTATCACTGCATGGGCATTCTCTTATGATGCACGCAGGCTTTGTAAACGGAATCCAACATAACAGAAACAAACAAGATGTTAATGTGACAAGAATAAAAAGGGAAGAGAGAGAATTTGGAATGTTTAACTCTACAAATTGCAGCACATATCCCTCTACTTCATGATAACATTCAGTATCTTACAATGGTAGCAAACTTTGAAAGTGGGAACTTCAAAATATGAATCTTTCTGTTCAGAAATCCACAGGCCCAGTCTATAACAGGGCTTGCCATCTCTGCCAGCCAGCCCTTTCTGACATCCAGCTCCTGTTCCCAAACAAGCCTATATATCAAACAGATGGGGTAGCCAGTAGTGACACGGGCACAGTGGGTGGTAGTCAAACAAGCTTTGCTTGGAGTAGACCCATTTAAACTAATAGCCATGGGTAAGTTGGGTCCATTAATGTCATTGGGTCATCACTGAGCTAGTTGACTTTCACCCAGTCAACAGCAGAGGCCTTGTATGATTGGTCTTTAACTGGCAACAACTAAGGAATGTTGATCAAGAAGGCCATTTCCTCCCAGAAAATTGTCCTGGATAATTGGGAAAAACCAAACCCATTCCAAGATGGGCCAAGGTGATCTCCCATCCAAGTACTAACCAGGCCCGACCCTGCTTAACTTCCGAGATCGGACGGGATCGGGTGCATTCAGGGTGGTGTGGCTGTAGATTTTGGGTGAGGTGAAATCCTTATCCTTGGCCCTTGTGTTGATAAGACCCTTCTCTTTACAGGATGTTTTTAATACTTTTCTTAAGATGTGATCTGCCTGCTCTACCAGCCTGACAGTTGATCAAGTCATGCTCTATCAGACCACACATTAACTGATTTCCATTCAGTATGAGCCAGAATTTAGCCATTATCAACGTATTTTCTATTATTTGGTGATTTAATTTATTAGCCGAGTCTTTAATAATAACCCAGTAGCATCAGCTCTGATCTCATTGGAATTGTGCAGCCTGTTACAATTGCATTGACTACATAATGCCTGTCTAATAGACCTTAATTTTTCAACATTCCCAGCAAACATGCACGTAAGTAGTTCGTTCTTTTACCGTATCTCCAACATCTCGCATTTCTCAAACTGTATATCTTAATTTTTTTTCCAGCCTTAAATACCACTGATATACCACTTGGTAATTATTTTATTTAAAATGAATGCACAGGCATGCCGCAGGAGTAGATGTGAAATTGTTTTTCCATTTATCTTCTGGCAGATGATTTCCCAGAAAAGCTTCCCGTTTCCTTTTAAAGTTATTCCTCAGACTTGACTACTGTTTTGTATATTTCTGATGGGAGCTCTTTGGTGTTGTGTTTTGTCTTGTCACATAGCCTCTCAAATATAGTACATTTCATTCTGAATTTTTTATTACCCCATTAGGTATGGATCTTTGGTCTTAACTGAGAGTATTGAAATCACAGCGGTGTCTCACCTTCATACGTTCAGATATATTTTGATATGATCTTATTTGATTGTCTTTTATTACTATCTTTATATATATATATAAAAACACAGTTTCAGCTCGCAGGCAATTGTTCTTTTTCATTATAAAGATAAGATGAAAAGCCAAACCTTCCCAGGACCCAGGCTGCAATCCTACGGCTGTGTACCTGGGAGCAAGCACCATTAAGCTCAATGGGATTTACTTCTGAGTAGAGGAGATTGTACTGTCAGTCACTCCAATCTGGCTCTTGTCATGCACAGGCCTAGTTTCCTGGGAATGTGGAAAGGAATGTGTGTCTGGAGGCAGATCCAATTGAAAGCAATACAAGAGAGATGACAGAAAGCAGGCAAACATTTTTGATTTCTTTGCAATTTGCTTGACTATCAGGTGAAAGGTTCTCCTTCCTTGAACATGAAAATGTGGACATGAAAATCAAAAATCACAAAAACACAGCAGGAACTGCAAACATCATGCAGTTTCTTTCAGCAGGTGCTTTTTCTGGAATTTTTTATTATTATTATTACAATAAATAGACCTGTGTTTCATGCGGATGGGTCATCCACTACCCCAGGAAAACAAGCTTTACAGACACCTTGTCCAGAGACACTTGTCTAAGAGAAGTCTACGTTCCAATGGAGTAATTGGCTGAACTTAAGCCAATGCTGCATTTTCTGACAGAAGACAGGACAGGGAAGAAGCAGAGAAATGTTCCGGGGTAAGACTCTTCCCTCTTGTTGAGAGGGGCCTAAGGTTGGGAATGTTTGGGAAACATTCTTTAAGAAAAGGATAAAAGTTCCTGGAAGCTTTAAAGAGGGTTCCCGAATTTTCTTTGTGTGTAGGAGTGACACTCTAGGCTTGACTGGTGTCAGCTGGAGGTGCAAATAAAGGGAGGAAGTTGCAGGCTCCAATTTCCACACAAGGAAAGCACACACACACACGCTATCAGCAGACATTCTGATAATAATAATAATAATAATAATAATAATAATAATAATAATAATAATAATAATATTTATACCCCACCCATCTGGCTGGGTTTCCCAGTCACTCTGGGCGGCTTCCAACAGAATATTAAAATACAATAGTGCGTCAAACATTAAAAGCTTCCCTAAACAGGGCTGCCTTCAGATGTCTTCTAAAAGTCTGGTAGTTGTTTTTCTCTTTGACATCTGGTGGGAGGGCGTTCCACAGGGTGGGTGCCACTACCGAGAAGGCCCTCTGCCTAGTTCCCTGTAACTTGGCTTCTCACAGCGAGGGAACCGCCAGAAGGCCCTTGGCACTGGACCTCAGTATCCAGGCAGAACGATAGGGGTCGAGACTCTCCTTCAGGTATACTGGACCGAGGCCATTTAGGGCTTTAAAGGTCAGCACCAACACTTTGAATTGTGCTCGCAAATGTACTGGGAGCACAGTATTGCTGCCCTGGACACAGAATTGACCTGCACCTCCATGGACAGCTGTGAGTCCAAAATGACTCCCAGGCTGCGCACCAGCGCACAGTTACCCCATTCGGGACCAGGGAGTCTTCCACACCTGCCTGCCTCCTGTCCCCCCAAAACAGTACTTCTGTCTTGTCAGGATTCAACCTCAAGGTTGGAAGTAAGATAATGTGTGCTGCTGATACTGTGAGTTTTGCTGTGTCAGGATTATTAATTACTGGACTGAGATTATACCATGCCAGAGAGATAAAGAAGGAATGTAAATTGCTTGTATATAATAGTAACAGAAATGCTTGTGCAACCAATCAAGCAATAAAGAAGCTCTTGACTGTGAATTTGAGTATGACTCCTGTTCTTTGTCATCTGCCTCTGGGGAAAACTCTGCTACAAACAGCAAGAAGTGGTTTACCAAGGTGCCACCACACAAGCAGAAAAGTGCAAATATCAAAGCAGTATCAGCAGGAGACAGCAGGAGACATCACAAGCTGCAACTGCCCAAGTTAGACCATGTAAGGGGCTAACATGCGAATGAAGAGGAGTGAGGATGAGTGACTGGCCCTGCTTTAATGTTCTGTGTGCACACCAGGCCCTACTCCCAAACCTCTGAATGTTTGGGCAAAGTTCTCAAGGCTTTATTCATGTAGGCTACTGCAAACCATCAGGCGCAGCAATCACAAAACACTCCTGATTGTGTGGAGGAGCCTATATGAGGACAGCCAGATCCCCTTTCTAATCTTCATCCTACAAACATAGATTTATGGGTAGAGCCATTCAGACACATGGGCCGGGGCCATGAGGCATTATTCTACTCCCCTTCTATATATTAGCTCTCCACATGGAAGGCTAAAACATGAAAGGGGTGACTGTCAGTTTCTAGTGTGATATATATATATGCCAAATTGGTGCTGATGTGTGAAAAGCCAAACTTTAGTTTATGGCAGGTGTGGGAACCTTTCTAGTCCAGGTTGGTGGTGGGGGATATTGTTATCTCCTCAACCCCTCACAGGCAAAGTTTGACAGGTAGGCAGAGACTCCCAGCTGTCAATCACCTGGTGTCATAATGACACCAGGTGACCTTTTCTTCACAGCACTTTGAACTGAGCTTCTGAAGATTTGACAATCAGCAGCATGCCAGATCTTCAGAAGCCCAGTTCCCACTGCTGCAGAAAATAGCCTTTTTGAGGGAAGCTTCTGTAGATGTCTGCAGAAGCCCCTCTCAAAGTGTTCTTTTGCCCTTTGTGTTGAAAGAAGCTTTGCAGACACCATTGATCGGCTTTTGGCCAGGAACTGCCCTTACCTTCCCTACACCTGACATTTTTAATGACCTCAGTTATAGGACAAGTTGGCATGACTTGCCCCTGACACGTCTAATCAGGCCCGTTCCTCTCGCCTGGTTTATGGAGGTGGGGGAGAAGCAAAGGAATATGAAAGCCAAAGAGTATAAAAAAGAGTATAAAAACAAATGCCTGTTTCAGAGTCGTCTAAGATGGTGGCCGTCACTACATCTTGGGGTAGAAAATTCTATTGTTTGTTCATGGACTGTGTTGAGGAGAACTCCTTTTTCTTTGTGCTGTATCTCCCCACTTAATTGGACGGCATCAGGTTCTGACATTATGAAGGAAGGAGGAATTCCTCACTTTAAGTGGTGGGCTCAGTGATGGACAAATTCCTATAGGCTTGGTTGGCTCATTTTTTGGGGGAGTTTTCTCAGAGAATTCTCAGGGAGGGGGATCTTCAGTTGATTCCCAAGAGTTTTCCCCCCAGCTCATCATGTTGCCAGACACGTGCATATTGTTACAGCTCCCCCTGGTTCACAATGTCCTGTTCTGCCCTTTATACAATTCACCTAGGGATAGATTCCTCTATTCCTTTCTTAATTTTCTAGAAGGTCATCAGTTGATTTCAAAATTGGTTGCTCGCCAATGCAGACAAATTTGTTACCTGCATACACACTATATCTTTAAAGTTCATTCATGGCACATTTCTCTCCCTCAAAGAATCCTGGGCATTGTATTTTACCCCTCACCAAGTTTCAGTTCCCAGCAACCCTTAACAAACTACTGTACCCATAATTCACTGAGAAGGGAAATGTGCTGTGAATGTGCTGTGTATGGAATCTTACATGCACGAGCAGTGAGAAAGTTGTGGGCTACTTTTTTGACCCCAATATTGACTGCCAAAGTTTTTTGGGTTGGTTTGTTTGTTTGTTTGTTTTTGCTTCGTAAATCTAAACAATTAGGGAAAGTTTACATTTTTAAGTTTTGGTTATTTGCAGTTCTAAAAACAGATCCCTGGGATGTTAAGCCAATAGCTGTCACGTAATAAATAAACTTGCTCTGGGTTTGCATGGTTTGTTTTTGTAATATATATTGCAATAGCCATTGATTGCAAACCATACAAATCTGACTGACTGATGTTGCCCCTTGAGGAATGAGTGTTCCCAGCACCAACCATGACTGAGAGTGACTTGGAAATTCAGCTTACACTCTAGGGAATAAGAGGCGATTTTAGATCTCAATAGGAACAGCAACCACAGAACACGTCAGGAATCCACTGAGATAACTCACCAAACAAAAGTCTGCTCGGACGGAAAAGCGGGGGCAGTCATTTCGCCTCATTTGTGGAAGCCGAGAAGTTTCATTGAAAGTAAGGAGTTAACATTAACAAACGTCTGCTGCTGTACCTACAAAGCACTAGGCTTTGTAATTCACATCTTTATCCGAGAATCAATGAGTGTTTCATCCAGCATAAGACAATGTAACAATATAGATATAAGAACTTTTAGATATAAGAATCCCTTTTTGAATACCTCAATTTTCACTTCTTAGCTGACTTAAAATTAAATTGCTTTTCTGGGCCTGATCTGATGTAGACAGAAGTGCGAGATATACATAGTCAGTACAGCTCCAGAGAAACTATCTGACCTGCCACATGGGCTAGAACGTCTTCTGCAGGGATAGGAAATTGCCCAATCTTCTCTTCTCCCTTTTCCTCCTTTGTTATCTTATCAACTTCCATTCCCAGCCCATCTTAAAGATGAGCAGGAGGTGAACAGGCAAGTTCAACGGTTGAACTACTCTGGAGACTGTCCCTGGGATCTCCTTGACCATTGGGAAGCCCTCTTCAACTAGCCCCCCTGCCTTCGCACATTGTAACTAGAGGCTGGGATATTATATCTACCTCCTAGGAGCCAATTGAACAAGCTATTTCTGCCCCAGCCCCCTTTTCTCTATTCAGTAGAACTGACACATACCACTTTTCTGCCTAAAGAAAGATGTCAGCTGCTTTGAAATTCAAGCTCGCATAGGAACTGAGAGTATCGCATTCCTTCTGCCTGCCTGTCAAATGTATGGCAAGAGCTGTTGTTTTCTTTTACACCAAACCTCCCCCTCTGCTCCCTCCCCTCCGTGTATCCTAAATAAAAGTCTTCATTTTGAGATATATTATTCCAACTGATGAACTTGCAACCCAAGAGTTTCTCTTTATAAGCTGGGGGTGGGGGTTGCCTGTTGTGCTGCTGCTGTCGCAAGAATGAATGGGGAGACCAAGAGAAGCCTTTGGGTAATGATGGCTGGGAATGGGAAGGCACAAAGCGGGGGGGGGGGGAAGCTTACAGTCCTTCCTACATTGTTGGATGCTCAGCCCTCATCAATCCCAGCCAACAAGGCCAATGGTCAGGGGTAATGGAAGCTTTAGTTCAACAACACCTGGAGGGCCAGGGATACCCTATCCTTGGTGTATAGATCTTTCCCTACCCCTAATTTTCATCCAAAGGAAGTGGCAGCAGGGAAACCCTTCAATGGGGCAAAGGAGAAGTGATGGGAGCAGAACGTGGGTCACTGTTCTTCCAAATTACTGCAAATTATAGAACTTTAGTGACTGTGCCCACAAAACCACTTTGTCAGCCTGACTGCTGACCAAGAATCTTACAGAATATTACAAGAATTTTACAAAATCTTACATTCCAAGCTGCAGAAGACCAGACCATCTGGATCTGGTCTTCTGGTCTTCTAAACTGTTGCATGATTAGAGCATTTCAAGCTGGACGTCTCAAGCCTTTGTCCCTTTAGCAGTCACAAGGGGCTGGAGGCTGAGAGAGGCAGTTTGACAGTCTGAAAAGGCATCTTGGGGCAACTTGGCTCCACTGGAGCTATCTGTGGGTTTGCAATACCTGGCCAGCTTTGGCCCCTGCTCTATGGATCCAGCACCAGGCCAGAACACAACATCAGCTCCCAAATACAGGAAGCCACAACTTACCTGCATTTAACTTAGGTGTGTTCAGCTTTTTGCTGAAAATTATTTGGCAAAATAATTTAAATACATTAGAAAAGGGGCAGGGGTCTGGGGGAAAAGACTTTGGCAAGCAATGTGTTTTGACTATGCACAATTTTGGGTTTAGGCACTGACTCCAGAATGCAACCCCCATGTAAGTTGCGAGCTATATAGGTAAAGGTAAAGGGACCCCCAACCGTTAGGTCCAGTCGCAGACGACTCTGGGGTTGCAGCGCTCATCTCACTTTACTGGCCAAGGGAGCCGGCATACAGCTTCCGGGTCATGTGGACAGCATGACTAAGCCGCTTCTGGCAAAACCAGAGCAGCGCACGGAAACACAGTTTACCTTCCCACCAGAGCGGCACCTATTTATCTACTTGCACTTCGTGCTTTCAAACTGCTAGGTTGGCAGGAGCAGGGACCGAGCAATGGGAGCTCACCCCATCGTGGGGATTCGAACCACCGACCTTCTGATCGGCAAGCCCTAGGCTCTGTGGTTTACCCACAGTGCCACCCACTACTGCCTATATACTTTGCTTCATTTCCCCTTTCAGCCAGTATGCCATCTCTTTCCTTCCACTGACTCTACCTTGCTCAGTGTCCCACTCCTGACACTGCAAACACTTTCCTTACCCAGGAACCATTTTGAAGGTACATCTGCTCCAGGAAGAAGGGTTGTCAGAATTGGGGGGAGAGCTATCTATCAGTATTCAATTTGAGTGGGCGTATCCTGCTCTTCCTCTGCCTCAGTTCCTCTCCTCTTAATCAGGAACAAGTACACCAGAGTCAGCAGAGAGCCTCCAGATTTATGACGGTGCCTCTAAAACATAATTTAGACCCCTGAAATAAACACCCCTTCCCATTTTCGGATGATTTTTCTTGACCTAGTGATGTGTGTTACTGTTCTTGCTCGCTCCCAATGCACAGCCAAGCCGTAAGTTCAGTGAAGGATTCTGTCTTTTGCCTAGGGGGTTGCTTCCCCACCCCTCTGGCAGCTGAGTTATTGCTTGGCCAATGGTGGTGGGGAGGGGGGCTTGGGGGATACACAGAGTCCAAGATGCACAATTCATAAGCATCTCCGACAGCCAAGACATTTGCAGAGGAGAAATTAATGGCCTGCTTGGTGAACTCTGAGCTTCAAAAATCATTGAGAGCTGTGCCTGAAAATGACTATCTTTCGGGGAGGGGATAGAGGATATAGTGGAATGGTGCAGCACATGGTACCCAGAGTTGCAGGTGATGGCTTTGGTCAGCTAATTCCATCTGGGGATATAGTAACCTAAAGGGCATAAAGGACATGCTGGGCACAGGGCAACCTCTAGGAAAGTTTTGTTGCCTTGCTCCTAAATGTTCAAGAATTGGGAGGCCATCGGACAAGAGGAAATGCATTGCCAACAAGGAGGATGCAGATTTGCGTAAAATGTGCATATGCTAATTTGAATGTATACCTCTGATTTAGAAAGAATGCCACTAATTTTAAATATAAATGTGGTGGGTGATGCCAAACATTATTTATGGACTTTATGGACTTTAATCCATTGACTTCTGTGGGTCTACCCTAAGTAAAAGGTAAAGGGTAAAGGGACCCCTGACCATTAGGTCCACTTGTGGCCGACTCTGGGGTTGCAGTGCTCATCTCGCTTTATTGCGAGCTTCCGGGTCAAGTGGCCAGCATGACTAAGCTGCTTCTGGCGAAACCAAAGCAGCGCACGGAAATGCCGTTTACCTTCCCGCAGGAGAGGTACCTATTTACCTACTTGGTAAATAGTAGGTGAACTGCTAGGTTGGCAGGAGCAGGGACTGCTAGGTTGGCAGGAGCAGGGACTGAGCAACAGGAGCTCACCCCATCGCGGGGATTCAAACCGCCGACCTACAGCAGCTTTCTGTAAAGTAGGACACATGGCCACCCTATGAATGAGGTGCAGCTCTTTCCCCACCCCGGTATGCTTTGGACCAGTTCTACGGAGCATTTTAAGCATAGCACATCAGAACATCTAAAAGGTACTACAACCAGTGCCGGATTTATGTGTAGGCTAAGTAGGCTGAAGCCTAGGGCCTCTAAATCTAGGGGGCCTCGCCACCCCGCCTGCTCCCCAGCGGGCTGTCCCCTCTCCCAAAATTGCAAACCCAAGACTTCATGCGAGGGCAGGGCAACTTGGACCTCTAAATCTAAGGGGCCTCACCAGCCTGCCCTCTCCCCAGTGCCTCAGTCTCCCCTCTCTCAAAATTGCAAACCCAAGACTTCATGCAAGGGCAGGGCAACTCAGGCCCAGCAACTATGAGACTGAAGGAGAGGAACAACAAGACCTTCCACAAGTGACCAAGAGAGGGCACCAAGGCAGCTTCCTACCTGATCACTCAAGGGCACCTTTATCAGTTTGGCCTTGGGGTATACATAGATGGATGGTTCTCCAAAGTTCCTGTTGAAACGCTTGCAAGCATTCCACACTACATTCCCCCCTTATTCTTATCATACGCACAAACAGTTTGGCAACGTAATCCCAAAGCAGGTTTACTTACAACAAAGACCCACTGTGTTCGGTGGCATTATCTATTTAGCACCATCCATTTGCCTAGTGATTTATAGAGTTTCATCAGCAAACAAAGTCCAGCTATTTAAAATCTACATTTTGACTGCGGTGTAGGTGGGATGCTGGGCGGTGGGTGGGAGGGATGGAGAGAGGAAGAAGGGGAGGCAACCATAACAGGAGCTGGATCCCAGAGAGCACAATCATGTATACTTAGTCTTTGTTTAAGTTAGAAGATGAGGATTAGAGTTACAGCCAAAGGCTATGCAGAAACAGCAGGTTTTGAAGAGAGGGGTGGCGCCATCGGTGTAATTATGCCCAGGATTGCCACTGTGCAATCTGAAACCTATGTTCATTTACTTTGAAGGAAGGAAGCTCCCCCTGAGTTAAATGGGTCTCACACCCAAGTAAGCGCACATAAAATTGCAGTCTCGGTGTTTGGAACACTTCGTTTCTGACGTGAATAGCTGTAGGAAGGGCCTTCCGCAGCTTAAAGGAGCTTGCTCAGGCGACCACACACTGTAGACTACCATGAGGCTCTTTCACTGGTTTTTCTTGCAACAGTCTATCCTGACTCCCACCCTGGAAAACTGTGCTGCAGCGAAAGACTCAAGCAATCCCCTGTTCATGGCCACAAGTGGCATACCCCTCAACTGTCCTGAGAAACTGGGACATCCCAAATTTTTTGCCCAAGAGCATGGCTGCCATTTTGGGCACCACAATCTCACTGTGAATTTTTTTTTCCAGGGCCATGACCTGATGTCGGGCTTGCCTAGGACATGTTGGGGGGTATGATGTGGCCCCTGACCTTTCTGTTTCTCAGCCGGCATGACTTCTACAGACTGTGGAGCCATCTCTGTCTTTATGTAACAGGATTTTATTGTAAGCTAGCTCTTCTGCCCCTCAAAGCAAGTCTGTAGTTCACGCATGAATCTGGAATGTACAGGCCACAAACTGTCTGAGAGTCTTGAGCTTAGCTCTGCTTACCTCTGCCATATGCAATGTGCGAATACTGGCTTGCAGAGGGTTGGCCACTACTGAATCTAACTCTCCAGCTGCACCCAATTTCCCACCCCTGTTTTACAGGTTAATGCTATTGCTGCCTCCTCCCTTCCCCTCGGTAAGATTTGTCTTTACCAGGCATAGGCAACCTCGGCCCTCCAGATGTTTTGGGACTACTGTTCCCATCATCCCCGACCACTGGTCCTGTTAGCTAGGGATCATGGGAGTTTTAGTCCCAAAACATCTGGAGGGCCGAGGTTGCCTTTGCCTGGTCTTTACCTTTGAGAAGGAGGTGGGGCAAGTGGAGACAAAGAAAGTGTGTCAAGGACCAACTGGTTAGGTGAGGAAGAGTGGTGGCAGGCACCTGCCTCAAGGGAGGGCACAGAAGACAACAACTTAGATCCCGGATCTTGGTGGTGTGACACTGAAGAGCAGTCTGCAAAGGGACGACCTGGGAGGTGCTAGAAGCAGGGGGGTTGAGCGATCGCTCAAGGGCGATCAAGGGGGGGGGGTCAGGAGAAGACAGAGAAGAGTCAGAGGTTGCCCTTGCTACACAGCAGCAGGACAATCCCAGTCCTGCTGGCTCGCCTCCTCTCTGATACCCTGATCGAGGAGAGTCCTGCATGTCGCTGAGCAATGCCTCAAAGGGCAAGGATTATAATTGGAAATATTAGGTTAGGTGGGTGTGGGGACAGGCCCAGAGGAGGAGCTTGTCCTCTTGACACAGCCTTGGGAGGGATCCAGAGTGAAAGGTTAAAGGGGGAAGGGCAGAGCTAGTGCTCGGTTTCATCAACGTCTCAGTTGGATTAAGGCAAACCAGAGGACTCTGCTGGGTTGTTTTCTGTTAATAAAGAGCTGGTTGTATTCCACGCCTCCCGTGCGTGTGCCTGCCCTGTGGTTGACTTGGCTCCTTGACAGCTCCTAGACACAGTGGTTAGTGGGTGCTCCATGGATACAAGCAGAACACAGCTGTCAACTCCTAGGAACCGAGGCAATTTCAGTCCCCGGAATATTTTTTTTTTGAGGGGGCCGGGCCCCATTAATTTTCAGAATGTTTTTGGCTCTGCCCCCGGCTCCTCGCAACGTCGTGCCACTGCCTACCTCTGGATAAGCTGGTGCCTCTGAAGCAGAATATAGACATGGCCCTGATTCTATTTCAGAAAGAAAAGGAATTCCACCTATGTCTCCATCTGGGCTAGGAGGGCAACTCAGGTGGAGTTTAGGATTAACCCAGCTTCACACTTGTGCATGAGAGGCAGGGAGAATTATCCTTGGAGAGGCCAGGGGTGATGGAGGAGCCACTGTCGGGCAAGAGAGGTGCTGCCTCAAAGCAGTCGGCTGCTTCCGTTTGCCTTCTGCTACACTTCAAAGACACACGGAGCAACATTTTTAATATATTTTTTTTAATTTAGAGAAAGGTTTTCTTGGAAGAGATGCTTTGAATCGTGATAAGGTTGTTAATTTCACCCCCTTTTAAAATAATAATAAATAAATAAGCCCCAGGTGCCACAGTTGGCACTTAGCTTAATCAAAGAGTGTCATCCTAGTGATAATTTATAACTCTCATCCATCACGGGCTGCTCACCCTTCTCCGTGGTGTAATTTCTAATGGGCCTCTTGGGAGAGAGCAGCTCCGGTTCAAACCTAATCTCTGTGGGTGCTCCCAGAGCCATGCACAAAGGATTTAGTGGATGCTATAATACAGGTACTAGGAGGACATGGATTAAGGAAGGGGAAGGGTCTTGGAAAGAAAATGGAAACAACAACCACTTCTTGTTTAAACTTGAAGGGAAGTTGGATGAAATGCTGAAAATAGTACAGTCAGGTTACATCTTTTCAGGTTGCATCCTGCAGCAACCCGGAAGTACCAGAAAAGGTTACTTCCAGGTTGCGCCACTCGTGCATGCGCAGACACGCAAAACGATGTCACATGCATGCACAGAAGTGGTGAATCGCGACCCACGCACGTGCAGACGCACAGACACGGGTTGCATTCTGTTCAGGTTGCAAACAGGGCTCTGGAACGGATCCTGTTCGCAACCAGAGGTACCACGGTATTGATAAACAGTATTGAAAATGAGAATTCAGAAACTGAGAAGCTGCAGTATCCTCAGGCGGCTGCCAGGGTTCCAGCATCCCAGTGGACTCAACTGATGATACCCACTTGACGCCCACCCCATTCAGCAGGGTCTGAAGTTCCCACAATCCTCCTGATGTACTATCACTTGGTGAGAAATGGCAGTCCCCTGTGAGGATCCATCAGGGGCATTGTGGGAAATTTAAATGGCAGCTCCACTGGAACCTTGCTGCTGCTGCTGCTGCTGCTACTGCCCACTGCTATCTCACCTGCCAGCAAGTAAATCCATGAGATTTGGGTTCTACTGGCATAGCAGAGCATCTCTCCCCGCTACCACCACCCAAAGCGTGGCTGTGGGGAGACATATTAAATCACAGCCATGGGGCCAAGATGGTGGTGAAATTAACCTCGTCCCTGTGCTGTGTCCCCAATGGAAAATACTGGTGGAAACCACAGTGTTTCCAAATATCTTGCTGCCATGTGTCGCACTGGGCCAAGCTCCTCACACCTCCCCTTTCCACTTAGTAAGAACCAGTGACCCCCTGTTGGAAAGCCAAAAGAGTTACAGTGTCCCACCAGTGCCACCTCACTGCCACTGTTAGAGCAGGATGCAGTACTGACCTGATCCACAAGGAGTCTCCTTGAGTTCTTTTACTGTTGCCCTCCAGGTGGCGAATTTTTCCATTGTGCCTACTGTAGACAGAGAGGGGTTAGATAGGCTGTACTAGTTGTTGTGTGGCCTGTGGTGCAACTGCTGTGCTGGGAAAGGCCTGTGCTGATGCTCCCTTCATCTCAGCATTACTTGTGCCATTTCATCTCCCAAACCTTGCCCTGCCCCTTTTGACACTGATGAGGGCTCCTCGGTTTGGGTTCACCATGCAGGCCCCTCCCTTGGCTTCCACAATGCCCCTTCCTTTCTTCCTTTACCCACAGCACCTGCTTATCACAGTCACCAGCACTGGCCCGAGACATTTAGGGCTATTTATTGAGCATCCGTCTCAATTTGCTTGCACAAAGCTTTTGCAGCGGTTAGATAATATCCTGCCTTTATCAAGCACTTGTTCTGATGTGTGTACGACAATGAGCATTCATCTGACATTCATCCTGATTTACTTGTGGGGTATTTTTACATCTTCCTGTTATTCATTCATTTCACACTTTTCAATGTGTCTGCCCATCACTTTCCTAATTGCAAAAAGTAGATTTCGTCTTAGAGTGGATTTGTTGTGCTAGGGCGATGGAGTACTTTAATCTACTTTAATTGCGCAAACCAAATTTTCCCGGTATGCACTCGAATCTCTCCTGCAAAATAATGGCCATCTGGAGTTGCCTGAAGCCGAGGAGCCCTGGCTAAGGCATCAAAAAGTCCTGCTGCCAGACACCAGAGTTTTGCCTTCATCTAGTCCCACTACTGTGATGCCAGATGAAAGCAGGTCACTTCACCTGGCTGTGTGCCAGGTCCAGTTCTACATACCCTCCAAGTGTCCCTGTTTTCCAGGGATAGTCCTGGATTAAAGAAGCTGTCCCAATTTCTAATTTGATTCCTTAGGAAATCCCTATTTTCATTGGAGAAACATTGGAGGCTATGGAGTTACGCAACCCAGTGGTGGAGCAAGCCGATTGGGCACCTGGGGTGGTGCCCAGGGGCGGAGCCAGCTGGGGCAGGATAATCCGCAGGGCCTCCGAGGAGTCTGCCTGCCTCCTACCACTCAGCTGCCCTACATCTGAGGGGGAGGCAGCGGGTGGACCGTTTAGGGCAGTGCAGGCTGCGGGCACTCAAGCCACCATGTCACTCCCAGAGAGACACATGGCGCGGGCATGCTGCAGACCCCACAATGAGTGCCTCCCGGCATTTTGTCACCCCTCCAGTGGTGACACCTGGGGCAGCCCACCCCCAATGCACCCCCTTTCTCCACCCTGATGCAACCTCCTGAGCCAAGGATATAAGTCACCATACATCCTTTAGAAGATATCTGAAGGCAGCCATGTATAGAAGAAGAAGAGGAGGAGGAGGAGGAGTTTGATTTGAAATCCCACTTTATCACTACCCTAAGGAGTCTCAAAGTGGCTAACAAGCTCCTTTCCCTTCCTCCCCCACAACAAACACTCTGTGAGGTGAGTGAGGCTGAGAGACTCTTAACCACTACACCTGACTGGCTCTCAGGGAAGTTGTATAGGGAAGCTTTTTAATGTTTGATGTTTTGTTTTTATATATGTTGGAAGCCACCCAGGGTGGCTGGGGCAACCCAGTCAGATGAACAGGATATAAATATTATTGATGCTGTTGTTGTTGTTGAATAGGACATCTCTACTTCCGTCGGAGAAATGTTGGAGGGTGCAGTTTGCACCCTCCCCAGTGATTTCATAAAACAGCTCTCTGCCCTGGCCCCACTGAAACCCCTTGCTCTTTCCCACAACCCCATGAAAATCCAGTCAAGAATTCACCTGCAGTAGAGTCTCTTCCCTTCATCATACCAGATTCAGCTCACTCTCCCTTCACACCTCAGGCTGGTCCTGGTTCTGTCTTAAAAGCAAAAGCAAAAATTGTCCATGCACTAACTCCGAGAGCTGTGTTTTGTGATATACCGCCAGGGTCACTTCAACAAGACCCCTAAAACTTATTTCATTTGGAAGCTGTCAGGGCTTTGCCAATGTGCCACTGTGCTGTTCCCAACAAAATACAGGCCCCTAATTAAGCTTCCTCTGCTAGGCTCTTCCCCAGACCCCAAAGGCGCTGCTCAGAATACAGAGCGCTTTGCAAAAAGGCGACTAATTTTGCACAATCGGCACACATGCCCAAAAAAAGAGGCAAAATTTATGGCCCCGCCAAAGCAGAAATGCTGCCGAGCGGAGCTATAAAATCTAGGGATCCTAGGCCCTTCTATTACCACTGGGTGTCACAGGCAGTGACGGATGGCAAAAAACTGAGATTGCAAACCAAATCGCTTTCGCTTTGCACAAAACAAACTCGGCGGAGAGCGGCAGAGATCCGCAGGCTGCAAAGGCAGGCCACCTGGGGGCTGTATGGCGCACCTGGGCTTTGCAAGAGTCACTGTGCGCAACGGCTTTGCTAGGCAGCAACAGGCTTTTATTGGGAGAATATTCTTTTAGAAAGTGCAGTTGGAAGAGATGTTTGTGAGTATCACTCTCACCTGTCAAGGTAGCCCTGGGAAGTCACATCATGGAGGATAGGGATATCTCATATGTTGTCGTTTAGTCGTGTCTGACTCTTCGTGACCAGAGCATACCAGGCACTTCTGTCCTCCACTGCCTCCCGCAGTTTGGTCAAACTCATGCTGGTAGCTTCGAGAACACTGTCCAACCATCTTGTCCTCTGTCGTCCCATTCTCCCAACATCAGGGTCTTTTCCAGGGAGTCTTCTCTTCTCATGAGGTGGCCAAAGTATTGGAGCCTCAGCTTCAGGATTTGTCCCTCCAGGGAGCCCTGGAACTTTGGCATGGGAAGCTCCCCGCCTCCCCTCCCTCAATAAATTTGATAAATAACAATTTAATGAATCATAATAAATAATAGTGATTTAGTCTTATCCTAAAATATTCTACCCAGTGCTTTCCTTCTTCAAGAAAATGTTTAGGGGTACTGTCATTTTCCTACTCATATTAAAACACTGCCCCTCAATGAGGCCAAACTTAGATTCACAAAATGTTTAGGGGTATGTGTACTGCTGCTTCCCCTCAGAAAAAAGCACTGATTCTACCACATAAACACCATTGGTCTCCACAGTGCCCTCATTCCAAGAAAGCCAACCCCATGCGCTGGAACTTCTCACTGCTTAGAGATGGGATGTACAGAATGTAGCAATACTGATAACAGAATGAGCAAACAAAATGGAACTCCTTCCAGTTTCCCTCTGTAACTCTGTCTATCTTCCTTCAGCCGGGTGAGGTGCACAGCACTTGTGGCGCTATGGTCTAAATCGCTGAGCTTCTTGGGCTTGTTGATTAGAAGGTCGGCAGTTCGAATCCACAGAACTGAGTGAGCTCCCGTTGCTCTGTCCCAGCTCCTGCCAACCTAGCAGTTCAAAAGCATGCCAGTGCAAGTAGATAAACAGGTACCTCTGCGGTGGGATTTCCATGCGCTCTGGCTTCCATCACGGTGTCCCGTTGAGTCATACTGGCCACATGACCCGGAAAGCTGTCTGTGGACAAACACCAGCTCCCTTAGCCTGAAAGCGAGATGAGTGCTGCAACCCCATAGTCACCTTTAACTGGACTTAACTGTCCAGGGGTCCTTTACCTTTTACCTTACCAAAGAGTTTTCAGTCAAGTTGTGCAGGGGGCTTTGAAGCCCAGCTTGTCAATAATACATTGGGAGTCCTCTCACTTACCTCTTTGGTTTGTCCTTTTATCATAATGGACAGATCGATGCCCAGCAGAAAGAAGCGTTGGTGTAGGTTGGTAGAGGGCCCTTAGGGCATTACAAAGGGGAGGAAGGAAAAGACTCCCCATTTGCCTGAGAAGCAACAGAACGGAGGGAGCAAGACAAGGAGGAGGGGAGGAGGAGGGAGCTTATCCCAGAATGTGATTCTGCGACACACTCTATCAGCTCCACATCTGTTCCTTGATTGAATGTGTTATACCACTCGCTGCCTGGCACCCGTTGTCTCCAGCACCTTGATTGCATCGGCGGAGGGAGAATCAAACAGCACAGATGAGCAGGGCCCTATCGATCACCACTTCTCGCATCCCAGACAGCTGCTGAGAAATTGCCATTTATTTCCCAACCACAGCATTTGGGGAAGTGGGAGCAGGGGAGAGGCAAGCTGTGGGGTGCCTCAGTGGGGAGCGCATGTGATAGGCAGGGAGGCCTTCTGCCTCTTCCTGCTTACGGACTGGATGCTCAAGTAGCGATCCAAGAAGCGAGAAAGCAAGCGAACTAGCACCTGATCCTCTTCACCCCAGTTGCCTGTCTGTGAGCGAGGAAGCCTTCTGCGTTCCTTGTACAAATGCCAAGACTATTTTCAGATACCGCGTTTGCCCTCCTGGCAGAGCAGTGGCAAATCACTCCCTGATGTTCGAGCAGCAGCATTCGTTTATTCTCGGAAGTTGCTCCGACGTAGTTTTAATATGATGTTAGAACTAGGGCAAGTCACACAAGATGTGTTGTGCTTACAATAAACAGCCAGAAAGGGAGTGTGTACAGGTGACTCAGTGGTAGAACATCTGATTTCCATGCAGGAGGTCGCAGGTTCAATCCCTGGCATCTTGAGGCAGGGCTGGGAATGTCCCCTGCCTGAAATCCTGGAGAACTGAGATCAGCCAGCACAGATAATACTGAGCTAGATGGACCAATTGTCTTAGTACAAGGCAAGTTGCTCTTGGTGGTTACCATATGCTTTTATCCTTCCAGACACGGTAAGGAACATTGAACCTTAGCAGTACCTTTGTCCTTATGAATCCATGGCTCCCTGAACCAATTACATTCTTTCTTTCTGTGGCTCCCATGTGGGGAAAGGTGCTCCAGGTCTCAGGAGCTCAGTTATGTCACCCCTTGCCTGCTGAGCCATAGATTAAGAGTAGAGGTCAACAAACTTTTTCAGCAGGGGGCCGGTCCACCGTCCCTCAGACCATGTGGTGGGCCGGACAATATTTTGAGGGGGGGGGAATGAATGAATTCCTATGCCCCGCAAATAACCCAGAGATGCATTTTAAATAAAAGCACACATTCTACTCATGTAAAGACACCAGGCTGGCCCCATAAATAACCCAGAGATGCATTTTCAATAAAAGCACACATTCCACTCATGTAAAAACACCAGGCAGACCCCACAAATAACCCAGAGATGCATTTTAAATAAAGGGACACATTCAACTCATGTAAAAACACACTGATTCCCGGACCATCCGTGGGCCAGATTTAGAAGGCGATTGGGCCACATCCAGCCCCCGGGCCTTAGTTTGCCTACCCATGATTAAGAGTCTCATTCTCTTCTGACTGAGCTATCTTGGTGAGTTGCAAACCGCCAGACTTTTACCCTTTCTGTGGGCACGCTCCCTAGTGAAGGGAAGAGAGAGCGTGAGGAAGGAAGTCTGTATTATCTCTTCCTTCTGAGTACTATTGGAAGTTGGTTTCACTTCTGTGTGTGTCGCAGTTCTGCACTGGTGTTCAGAGAGCACAGACGTACTGATGGAGTCTCTGTATATAAGACTGTAAATAAAGTCGTTTTAGAACTACGAATGAGTCTTTCTTCTGCTATGATATACCAGAAGACTGGCGTGCTCTTTTCAGGAGAGAAGGGTCACTTATTACCGGCTACTCTGGACTGAAGAAGATTTACAGCCAGAGATGGCCACCGGGGAACGCTCTGGAGACTTGGGAAGTTTGCAGTCTTCCCAGGGCGTTTTTCCAACAAAACTAATGCAGAAGTAGGCAATGTGGTGCCCTCCAGTTGTTGCTGGACTCCAATTCCCATCAGCCCCAGCCAGCATAGCCTGTGGTCAGGGATGATGGGTGTTGTAGTCCAGTAACATCCAGAGCACCACACTGACCATCCCTGCATGGATGCATAGATAGGAAGATGTTGTTTCAGGAAATGTGTAGGGCGAGCCCAAGCATTGCTTGCTTGGTGGAAAAGCAATTTGGGGATATGAAGCACCCTGTGGCTTGAAGAATGCAGCCCAGAATGCCTTCAGAGAGTGCTGCAAGACAGGTGTCTGATCATGCAATGGAGCAACCGCAGGGAGCAAGGGGGAGAAAAAAATGCCTTGGGCTGGTCCTGGAGTCAAGCATTTCCCAAGCTAAAAGTCAGGGGTCTGTAAATAGTTGGAAGCATGACAAATGAAGAACCAACCTCATGAGATAGCAGTTCTACATACAGTGAAGAGGTGTTGTTTTGTAAATTTGCAGTAATTCATTCACATTTTCCAATCAGTTCTCCTGAGATTTGGTGACATTTTCAAGAGGCACTTTTCAATAACGGGCTAATGCAAATACAGATGCCTTGTCTGGGCTTTCCACTCCCATGACTGCAAATCACACCCTTCATGGCCTGGTGAGAATGCCGAAGGCACATATATGCTGCAGAATACTAACCTGGGAACTGTATTGGGAGATTTATAGACACTGACTTTGGAAAAGGTTAGATTTCACTGGACCCACAGAACTCATACCAAAGTCTGGTTATTTCTGTGGTTTGGCAGAATATTTAGAGATTAGGGTCTAAAGCCATTAATCCAATGTCCAACAGAACATTAAAAATGTGTTGTTTAGGGGCACCCAATGCACCCTGATCAACTTTCTGGACAGAAGGGGGAACATCTGTCCTGGGATTAAAATCTCCACTCAGACATAATTGTGGCATTTTGTCCACATACTCATGTCACACCAACATGCCTGAATTATCACCCTGTAAGTTAAAAACTAGGTGTAAAAAGCAACGGAGCCTAAGAGTCTTGGGTAATATTCTGCAGATCAACACCAGACTTGTAAACTACATCCGACACATGGCTTTCCTCAAAGGATCCTGGGAACTGTGCTGTAGTTGCCTCTTCACAGAGCTACAATTCCCAGCACCCTTAACAAATTACGGTTCCTGTGATTCTTTGGGGTGTGTTTTACATAGGCATTGGATGTACTTAAAATGTATGGTTTGAATCTGCTCATTGATAACTAATGGTGGGAAATGCTCAAATGAAATAACAGAGGCCTTGTTAGGGTGATGAAATCTAAGCTTAATAAACCAACATTCATGAGTCTTCTTGCTGCACAGTGCATCCTCACATTACCTATTCCCTGAGCTGTTCCAGAAATTCTTCAGTTAGCCACAGTTTCCTGTTGCCCATGAAACAGGAAACTATGGTTACCAGGACTGGAATGAGCTGGGATCTTAAACCATGATATGAAATTAGTTTAAGATGCTGGGTGAATTGTGTACATACTCATTGCAAGTTTTGTCTCCGTCATGTCCAGAAATACACTTGATCATTAGGCATTCACAGAATATTGTACAAGGGGAAATATATCAGTGTGAGAGGTATCTAGAGATAACCATCTTCCTTCTGGTTGATAGTTCACTTTACTTGAGGGACAATGGGGCAGCACTTCACCCACTGGCAACTAAAGTGGCCCCAGAGTTCTGGAGTCACAGATGTCCCATTCTCCACCTCTTTTGATCAGGGTTTTGTACTTGAGTATCAGAACCTAACTCCCCCAAAATAATGTAAGAGGTGGTCAAGGGGCTCCAACTAGGAATTTAAGAAGACAGCAATTTCCATCCCATCACAATCAGCACTATTTCCATTCTGCTACAATGTGGTTTCTGCTAAAAGCTACATTATTCGTTGCACTATCCACTATGTCTGAAGCTAAAGTAATTACAGTGGACGCTCGGGTTGTGAACGTGATCCATGCGGGAGCCACGTTCACAACCTGCACACGCGCGGGTCATGATTAGGCACTTCTGCGCATGCACAAAGCACGATTTAGTGCTTCTGCGCATGTGCGAGTGCCGAAACCCGGAAATAACCCGTTCCGGTACTTCTGGGTTCGGTGCGGTGCGCAGCCCGAAAACGCACAACCTGAAGCACCTGTAACCCGAGGTATGACTGTAATGATATAACTAATGACGTTATTAACGTCAGTGGAAGGGAAACTCAGAAACAATCTGTTTATTTTTTCTGTTTGCAGACTAAAAATCCAATGGTAGCAAATGCAGCCCATATTTGCCCACATAATTTCCATTCCTGACCTCAGGAAACAATGCAGATTGCAGCAATTTCCACTCCTGTTTCTGATCAAATTCTCCCGCATCCCTTCTGCAACTTATACACACTATTGTGTCACTGAATGCACGGCAGCCTGTGGTGTGCTAGACGTATACTGTGTCGCTTCCTTATCCTCCAGCGACCCACAAACCTTTGCGCACTGTTTCTCTGCTCTGCCACTTTAGAGAAAAACAGGGAGCACCGAGGGAAGAGAAGCAAGGCAGCACAGAGAACCACGAGGGGCAGTGAAAAACAACAGCAGGAGATGAGCTTATCAACCGGGAACAGTAATTTCAGTATTATGTGTGTGCTGGGTGGAAGGAAGATGGAAGAAGCCTGGGTACTATTATAACCAGGGGTACTGGGCAGTGAGAGAGGAAGCGGGAGGCAGCATAAGTGAGTGAGGCTGCGAGCTCATTTTAAGAAGTCCCATGGGCTAGGCCTCAATTTCTGGCAGGGCTGGCTGTTCCTTCTGCGCCGCCAACGTCAATTGGTGAGAAGCTGCTGCCTCCTGATAAGAAGAGTAAATCCAGACCCTCATGCCGGCCTGCAGACAATTGCCGTGTATACGTTTTCACAAGGGACGGGGCATGCAGAGAAAGGTTTAAGGGGGCAGACATCAAAAAGCTACAAAGGGAATGGAAAAGGGGATTTATGTCTACGGTTGGTAGGTAGATCCAGAGCCAGCAAGACTGTGCGCTGCTTACAGGGCTTAAAACAAAGCCTGAGCTATTTGCTTGTTCCTGTTTAAAATGTAGCCTGACTTTCAGATCAAAGGAAGAGCGTGTGTCAAATAGGCAGGGTACAGCACAGACAAAGAGTCACCGGGAATAAATACCACAGGGCATTTCCAGATGATCAGTTTAAAGGGCAACAAATGATCAGTTGCCACTTGTTGCACAGGACTTTGGACATCTTCCCTGAAGGAAGTGTCTTTCTTTTCAAAGTTGTTGCATTGTCCCAGAACCCAACCGACAATCAAACGAGTTTGGGGAAATACAATTCCTCCCTCACCTAGCAAGGCTTTTGCAAGGTGGAATGTCATCTGGAAAGCTGGTACAGTGGAGCTCAGGGTTCCCTACACTTGGGTCTCCAGCTATTTTTGGACTACAGTTCCCATCATCCCTGACCACTGTTCCTGCTAACTAGGGATGATGGGGGTTATAGTCCAAAAACAGCTGGAGACCCAACTTTGGGAAACCCTGTAGCACAGGAATAGGCAAACTCAGCCCTCCAGATGTTTTGAGACTACAATTTCCATCATCCCTGACCACTGGTCCTGTTAGCTAGGGGTGATGGGAGTTGTAGTCCCAAAACATCTGGAGGGCCGAGTTTGGCCATGCCTGCTGTAGCAACTAAGAGACTTGACCATGGGGACCACCCAGAAAGTGGCAGGGTGATGGAGGCAATGGTCAAGGACAACTGAAGAGGTGAATGATGAGATAGTGTTATTCATTCCATATATTGAAGCCCACTAGACAGATAGTGAGACCTAGACAGCATCTTAAAAAGCAGAGACATCACCTTGCCAACAAAGGTCCGCATAGTTAAATTTATGGTTTTCCCAGTAGTGATGTATGGAAGTGAGAGCTGAGCCATAAAGAAGGCTGATCACTGAAGAATTGATGCTTTTGAATTATGGTGCTGGAGGAGACTCTTGAGAGTCCCATGGACTGCAAGAAGATCAAACCTATCCATTGTTAAGGAAATCAGCCCTGACTGCTCACTGGAAGGACAGATCCTGAAGCTGAGGCTCCAATACTTTGGCCATCTCATGAGAAGAGAAGACTCCCTGGAAAAGACCCTGGTGTTGGTAAAGATGGAGTGGAGGGCACAAGGAGAAGGGGACGACAGAGGACAAGATAGTTGGACATGTTCTCAAAGCTACCAGCATGAGTTTGACCAAACTGTGGGAGGCAGTGGAAGACAGGAGTGCCTGGCGTGCTCTGGTCCATGGGGTCACGAAGAGTCGGACACGAGTAAACGACTAAACAACAAAGACAGATAGTTGGATCTTACTTTGCCACTGGTGAAGAGACAGCATTCTCCACCACACCTGAGGATAGCAGGCTAGCCTAGGGGGTGAAGTGCAGCAGACACCGCTTTGTTCTCCCAACACTGCAGTACTGCTGCCTGCCTCCCAGCACCCGCAGCCTGAAGCGATTGCCTCAACCTGCTCAATAATAGGACCAGTCCTGAATCAGCTTCCCCAAAGGGGCTTGCCCAGCTGCACCTTATGAGCTTTCCGGCACTAAATGAAGACTGCTTTATTATTCACAACCCATGTTCTTAATCTGGGCTTCCTGGTTTCACGATGAATGTTTCTTTATTGTGTATCTGCCAGAAACAATTTTTGATGGTGCTTTCATTGATTTGTATTGCATTATGACTATAGCAGTTTACTCTCTTAATATTTGTAAGCCTCCAAGAGAATGCATGTTATTGGGTGGCTGTGCAATACACTTAGTGAGCAACATTTGCTAATGTTTCGCAGGTGGAGCAGCTGAAGGAGACTGATGACTTGTTGCGCTTGTCCATAAATGCAGCTGCGAAGTGAGCTTCAACTTCAAGCACTGTGAACATGCTGTCAGCTCATTTTGCATATTACATACGGCAGTCTTAGAGACCGCACAGTTAGGGACATAGGAAGTCATGTTATAGTGAGTCAGATCACTGGTCTATCTAGCTCAGTCATTGGTCTATCTAGCTCAGTATTGTCTCCACTGCCACTACTCTTTAGGGCAGGCTTCCTCAAACTTGGCCCTCCAGATGTTTTGAGACTACAATTCCCATCATCCCTGACCACTGGTCCTGCTAGCTAGGGATCATGGGAGTTGTAGGCCAAAAACATCTGGAGGGCTGAGTTTGAGGAAGCCTGCTTTAGGGGTTCAAACAGGAGCATTTCCCTGTTTGTGGAATTCCATCCCATAGAGGCCACATGGCACCTTCTGCCATGTATTTTTGGCACCAAGCAAACAGCCTTTTCTTATTCCAAGCCTTTTAAATTATGCTGTGGTTCTTAATATTTATTTAGCTCCATGTTTTCTTTTCAATTCCTCCAATTCCTGGTTTTAGTTGTTTTGTTTCTGTCTCAGTTGGTGTGTTTTGTCTGGTGTGCTTTACACATAATTTGAATTTATTGTTTTACTCTATAAGCCTTCTGTTACGGGTTGCCTATAAATAAAATACAATAAACCTCTGGAACTAGGTAAGATTTCAGCGTCTATTTGGAGTTCTGGAAGTTGATCATCTGTCTAACCAGAACTCTATACCCATGAACCATTTTGTAACCCCCCCCCCCCACAATATCTTCTGATGGCTATCAGTCATCTCAATGTTATTTGTGGGGACCAAGGAACTATCCAGAAGGAAACTGAAATGTAGAACTTATATGGGTGTTAAGTTCCATCATACCTCTATAGCTTTTTTAGTATTTGCCGAATAGACTTTAGTATTTGCCAAATAGACTTTCAAGTCCCAATATATAACCAAAAGTCTATTCAGTCTACACACAATGAATGATAAGGGGAGGGTTGTTGTTGCTGTTGTTGTTGTTTGAAGATGTAGGTATCCTTGCACAGGGGACCGGGAGAGGAAGGATAATAGCTATCCTATGGTTTTTATCCCACCTTTCAACAAAGGTGGATGACATACGTTCATTCATATATATATATTTATATATAATATTGATTTTCAAAAATATAAACATAAAACAAAAAACAATTCAAAATCCAAATATCAAGATTGCTCTGATTCTCCTGACTTCCCCCCAATCCTTGCATGGGTCCTTTTGATTCTATTTTCAACTGCATATCAATACTTCTCCATTTTTTTCTTCTTCCTAAGTTGTCTACACGTTCTGTTACATTACAAGTGTATTTAAAATCCTGCTAATGTTTTAACCTGCTTACAATGTTGTGTATATACATTATAAACATTTCCCATTCTATTTAAAATTTCTTGCCTTCTTGATTCCTGAGCTTTCCAGTTAGTTTCGCCATTTCAGCATATTCATCAACTGGATTTGCCATTCTTCTCTGGTCGGGGCGGATGTTCCAACGCTTTGATGGGGAGTGCTTTGCTTCCAAAGAGATGTGTCTCTTGGGGTTCTTAGGACAAATGGATATCTTGGACAGTATCTGGCCCAATGACAAAGGAGTGAGAGTATCCAGCTTCTCCTGGCCCTACCCAGTAAGCCAGCAACCCAAATATCTCAGTGAGGTTCTAACCTTAGGGTGGGTAGAAAGCTCACAGGGCAAGAAGCCCCGACCACTCATAGGTGAGGCCTTTAAAGACCTCGACCTTCCCTTCCTCTCATGAGATTCTGTGGGAAGATCTCATTCTGTGAGATCATGTGAGAGCATGAGAAGGAGGAGCAACTCTGCCTCCCCATTTTCTAGATCAACGCTGCCCTGTATGCAGTCATGCCTGGAACAAAGCTAATATAGGACTCCTCCCCTCCCCACTCCAAATCCACAGGGTTCCTAATAATAATAATAATAATAATAATAATAATAATAATAATAATAATTTATTTATACCCCGCCAATCTGGGTGAGTTTCCCCAGCCACTCTGGGCGGCTCTCAATCAAATGTTAAAAACAGCACAGCATTAAATATTAAAAACTTCCCTGAACAGGGCTGCCTTCAGGTGTCTTTTAAAGATAGGCTAGCTGCTTATTTCCTTCACATCTGAAGGGAGGGCATTCCACAGGGCGGGCGCCACTACCAAGAAGGCCCTCTGTCTGGTTCCCTGCAACCTCACTTCTCGCAATGAGGGAACCGCCAGAAGGCCCTTGGCCCTGGACCCCAGCGTCCGGGCAGAACCATGGGGGTGGAGACGCTCCTTCAGGTATACTGGGCCGAGGCCGTTTAGGACTTTAAAGGTCAACACCAACACTTTGAATTGTGCTCGGAAATGTACTGGGAGCCAATGTAGGTGTTTCAAGAGGTGTTTCAAGAGTTTATGAGGTCTCGGCGGCCGCTCCCAGTCACCAGTCTAGTTGCCGCATTCTGGATTAGTTGTAGTTTCCGGGTCACCTTCAAAGGTAGCCCCACGTAGAGCACATTGCAGTAGTCGAAGTGGGAGATAACTAGAGCATGCACCACTCCGGCAATACAGTCCGCAGGCAGGTAGGATCTCAGCCTGCGTACCAGGTGGAGCTGGTAGGCAGCCGCCCTGGACACAGAATTAACCTGCGCCTCCATGGACAGCTGTGAGTCCAAATATTCCTGAAGGCAGAGTTTGAAAATCAGTGCCCTAACTCCGTCTTCTCCAACCTGGTGCTCTCTGCATGCTACTGGCATCCACCTCTCACCAACGTGAGCCAGCATGTCAAATAGCCAAGGGGCAATGGGAGTTGGAAACTAAAAACATCCAGAGGTCATCAAGTTGGGGAAGGCTACCTAACCAATGCCACTCTTCCTGATCCCTTCCCATGGCTTTCTATGCTTTACTTAAACCATTTGGAAAGACCAGGCTTGTGCTAGCTGGCCATCTCGGTATTCAATCAAGTCACACTTGGCTTAGCACCGTTCATCCCCACGAGCCAATATCTGCTAGATTGATGGGAATCAATGCCGGATGTATGGATGGAGCCTCTCCTCTCTTGTAGGAGAGGAAATCTTCTTCCATTCCTGTTGCTGCTGTTTGTTTGAATTCCTTATGCTCTGTGCATCCTTCCCCTTGGAGCTGCACGCTGTGTCATTAATATATCTGTCACAGGCCACCTTCTGGGGGAGATAACATTGATATAGCCATTACTACATGGGGAGAGTAAACCTCTTGCTGCAAGCAGTCCCTTTTCCCTTCCCATTCATGAATCCCAGCTCACTCGTCGAAGGCGAAGCCATAGCATGCCATCAAATTAAGGGAGATAATCACCATGTGGCGATGGAAGCCTTGGTCTCAGATTAATGCCTGCACTCCTGCCGGCTTCGCAGTTTGCAGCAGCAAATATTTATATATATATCGCAGTGCTAGGCTGCTGGCCAGAGATAAAAGGTAGGAGCCAGGCCTCAAATCAGATCAAAAAGTGGGTTCAAACTGTGACTGGTTAGGGTTCGAAAGAAATTTCCATAAGACGAATGGCTATTGAACTGCTCAGAATGAAGCCTTGAAGAAAGCATAGCAATTATCAGAAAGTTAGAGGGATTGTGAACATTATTTGCTTTGAAACTAAGGTGTTGCCATCTTGACGGTTAGCAAATTTCAGATGTGTTTGTTTACAGCAGGGATAGGGCTGGGTGATATTTGGTTTTCAACATTGCAATGTATCACCAGCTAAACTTTGTGATATACTGATATATCACAATGTCTGAAATAAGGATGGAGCTACGTAGAGGCATTGGCTGGCTTCACAGTTTTCCTACACTGTGATTTTTGCATAGCACACACACACACACACACACACACACACACACACACACACACATTTCTTTCCTTAGGGCAGGGGTGGTGTCAGGACGCTGTCAGTGGTTCCTGGCTTGTTGCCCAGGATAGTATAAAGACAAGGAAAAGTTTCTTACAGTCCTTTTTTATTTCAAACTTTACAGAAATAGGTGATAGAAACCAAGCCTCTTGGATAATGGCGTTGTCCCAAGTGAATCTCCACCCACCCTCTCTCCCACTTCCTCATTTGTCATCATCATAACCTCCTCTAAGGGTGTCGCTAAGTGCCTTCTGTCTTTGAACTCTTTGCTTTCCTACTTTTAAGGCTTGCCGGGTTCTGGGAGATGGTGGGTCTGGAATGCTTTCTAATGACAACGTGTCAGCTGGGTATTGCTCTGGCTCTCCCATGATTTCCCAACTTCCCCCCTCATCTGCCTCTGAGATGTGACCACCCTCAAGCCCCTGTTGTAAATCTATACTGTCTTCCTCCTCCTCCTCCCTGGAAGGGTCAGGATAAGGGAGGCGGTCTCCACCATTCCTCCTCTGCCCAGTCCTTGACAGGTGGGGATCTTCAGGGCTGGGGCAAAACCTCTCTATCCAGCCCTTGAGACACTCCACAGCCCTCTCCCCAGACCATACCCCATGCCAATTTTGCCCTTGAGTTCTCTTGCTTGGCTTGTATATGCCCTTGAACTGTGATATTACCTTTTCCATGCCTGGATGGAAGTGGTTGTGTGTGTGTGATTAGCCACACCTCTGACTTGTGTGTGGCTGGAATGTAGACTTCTGTACAAAGGTAGGAATCACATCCATCGCTCTGCCTACCTTTGCCTCTGGACTCACCTGCCATTGGCATGCGCCCCACTGAAGTTTGCCCAGAAGCAAATGTGGCCCCTGAGCAGTAAAAAATTTTTGTTGCCTTAGAGCAGCAGTTCTCAACCTGTGGGTCACCAGATGTTGTTGGACTACAACACCCATCATCCCTGAGCTCTGGCCTTGCTAGCTAGGGATGATGGGAGTTGTAGTCCAACATCATCTGGGGACCCACAGGTTGAGAACCACTGCCTTAGAGGTTTTGGCAAAGGAACATAACATGGTGGGGTTCAGTATGCTTGTGTATATATTCACTAGGCAGTGAGTTTTGAAGAAAGAAGCTCATCTTTTAATAGCGCAGTGCATGTGTGCATGTGTTTATAAAGGCTGCTCAGGATGTCTACCTGACAGATTCAAGCTGGTTTGATCTTCCTTCCCTCTCCCTGGGGAACCCTGGGAACTATAGTTCTGTGAAGAGGGATGGGGGATATCTGACAGTCGTCCTCTCAGCATCCCTGACAAATAACAATTCCCAGGATTCGCTGGAGGAACAATGACAGTTAAAACGGCACAGCATTAATAAAAGTTTGCAGCATAGATAGGCTCAAGAGTGGCTTTGGATACTGCATCTTCCAAGGGGAACAGATGGCAAAAGTGACTTCCGCTTGTTTGTAACATTCAAAATTAAATCATGCTTTCCCCCTGAGGGATCATGTGTGGGTTGGCAGTGCAAAAAATAACTTCTGCCTAAGGGAAGATATCCTCAGGGGGATGGCTGGTTTTGTGGGACGTATCTGTAAATTTCTAGTAAACCTGCGCTTACTAAATTTTGGCATTTAGCAATGCTGTTGGAGAGCATGTGATTGCCTCATAGCAAAATGTCCCACATAGCACCCTTTGACTTTCCAGTGATGTCATCACTTTATTTCATTGATAGACATTCTTTTAATTGGGATTGCCTAAGGATTTGATCCACACACATAGACACTACAGAGGGTACCCTGCAAGACTTATTACCCCAGGAAGGAAGGGGGGTACACCCTTAAGAATCGTTGGATGCACTTTGATAGACCATCTCATTGCATCTCTATTTAAAGAAGCACAAAAAGGGCAGTGAAGTCTTAAAGAACAGCTCAGACGTGCATGCCTTTGATAGCTGCTGCCTTTGTTTCCTGGCCTGTGTCTTTAGCCTTACTTAATCCCTTCCTCCCCTGCCAAAGAGGTAAAATTGCTTCCTAAAAGCATCTTCCGTCAGTTGCTCCTGTGACTTGGACTCCTTTTAATCAGGGACAAATCTAGGAAATGGAGTTCTAGAGTGGGTGATATTTATATACTGAGGATCTCAATGATATCTTTCCATTCAGATGATATATCTGTACCAGGACGGATGCCAAGATCAATCTAGTGCCGATAATAAGAACAAGAGGGACTTTTAATGACATTGAGAAGTTGGCAAAGTTTCAAGCCAATCTGAGAGACTCTGAACTTTCACAGCATGCATAACAAGCTAATAGAATTTCCTGCCCCATAATGTAGCAAAGTATAAAAGTCTAAGGGCAAAATGCACAGGATAACTTTGGCTTTCCCGCCCACCAATGAACCCAAAGTGTTTTCACTATATGCAATTTTGGCTTCAGGCATGAACCCCGGATGTAACCCCCACATAAGGTGCAGGCTGACTGTACCTTTTCATATTCTGAAAGGTGGGCTCTGGCTGTACACTTAGCAGGACCACAGGAGGTGCCTAGACATAGATAAACAGGACATAAGAGCAAGAGCTAGCCAGTCTATGGTAATCTGGTTGTCCACTGTGAGCGAACAGAGTGCTGGACTGAATGGATTTGGATTTGATATCCCGCTTTATCACTACCTGAAGGAGTCTCAAAGTGGCTAACAATCTCCTTTCCCTTCCTCCCCCACAACAAACACTCTGTGAGGTGAGTGAGGCTGAGAGACTTCAGAGAAGTGTGACTGGTCCAAGGTCACCCAGCAGCTGCATGTGGAGGAGTGGAGACGCGAACCCGGTTCACCAGATTACGAGTCTACCGATCTTAACCACTACACCACACTGGCTCTCATCTAAAATTTGGAATAAAAAGATGAATGGGACTTTGACCTGATCCAGCAGGTCTCTTATGTTCTTACATGACTCTGGAGTCACACATAATTGCAGGACCCACAGAACATTCCCAGGTAGGCCTTCTCAACATACACTATATTTTAATCAGGCAAATTTTCATTATTGTTGACTTTTGATGCATAGTTGCTCTGGGGCAGGAGAGGGAGTGAAAGAGCCAGATCTGGGGGGGGGGGGCATCCAGGGATTTTTTTTTCCACCTTGAAGTCTCTGGAACTCAGTTCTGGCATCTCTCATGTGAGTGTCATTGCTATTCTAAGAGGACGAGGGAGGTGTTCGTGGTGAGTTCCAGCACCTCCCCCCCCAACCTTTCCACTCCTTTGTGTCCTTTTCCAGGCTTGCTTGCAGCCATTACTACCCTGGTCTGCAGCTAATTCTGCACTGTTCTTTCAGTTTGTTTGTTACTTGAAAGAACTTCTAACCTGCATAGTGTCAGCAGATGATGTCCCTGAGGGTTGGCAAAACCCTCCCATTGCCCTCACTTTCCATTGAGGGTGGTGGCAGCATGGAAGCAGGAACTTGCCTTTGTTGACTGGGCCACTGAGCCAACGCTCCCTGTCTTGTCTCAGTGTCTGCCAGGATCTGGAGTGGTAACACTTTTGTTCCAATCCAGTTTTCATCATGCATGGTCATGACGAACCTGTAGATGCTCACATAGGAACGTGGGTGGTCATTATCTATCCACAAAATTTCAACAGACTGTGCTTCTGGATGTGCTTCAGAAGTGTGCATCATGTTCCAACAAGTCAGCTATGCACTCCCAGATTGAAGCAGGAGAGCATCAGTCCAGTTGCCTAAGCAATAGGGATACTTTCCCTTTCCACACAGGCATATGTACGCATGCATGCACACGTGCGCGTGCACACCCCCCCCCCCTGGTACACTCTCACCCTTGCAACCAGCTGCACTGGACAAAAAGGTTTGCAAAACAATTCCTCCCCCCATTTCAACTCAGCCATAATTTTACTCTTTCCCATCACGCAGCATGAAAAATGCTTTGTTTGCCTCTCTGTGTTTGTCATTAAACCTCAGAATTAATTATATGTCACCATGACCTTTCCAAAACAGTTTCCTCATCCCAAAGCATCCACTCTGCCAGCACTCTGGAGAAGAGTGTGTGTGACAACCTTGGGTCAGCTTGGCTGAGAAAAGGGAGCTCTTTACTGCAGTACCGTTGCAAAAGCAGCTTGGGTTTCTTTGCTGCTCCCAACTTGCACATCCCTTCCTGTTCAGCCTCTCTCCAATCTCACTATCAGCCCAAATGACCTTTTCAGTCATTTGGGGCAATGAAGGTGAAGTCAGTTTTTCTACATCACCTGGCTCGGTGGTGGTGGGGAGATGCGGGGGGGGGGGGGGAATCGAGCGCTCTTAAAAATAACACTCAACTGTTTAAGGATGTATGCGCCATGTTAAATCTTCAAGAAAGGGGCCAATTATGCTGTCAGGGAGGGTGATATAATTTGGGAAAGTTAGTTCCACAGCAGTAATTTCTTTCTCACCAGTGCTTCCCTGTGGGGATTTAGTAGCCAGCTATCTGTCAGGCAGCAGAAGGTGGTTTTTTTCCTCCCCTCTTAAGCACAGGATGGGGTGAGTCTTAACAAGAATGTGTAACCCTTTTTATGCTAGTCCTTTGGACTGACAACTGTGATAGGGCTATGCTGTTCCTCTCAGCCCTTGAATGGCACTGTGAGTGCTTTCTGGCCTCAGGAGCTAATTTTATTTTCAAGCTCTGACTGAGGAGAAGCTTGCCATTATTACATTGTAAGCCACCAGTTGAGTTTCCTCAGATTTCTGTATTTTCCCCTCAACTTCCACTGGCTGACCCGCTCCTATGCTGGAAAGTGTAGTGTTGGTGGTCAACAGAAGAGGTTTAAAGACTTTCTTAAGGCAAATCTTTAAAAAAATGTAATATAAACACCGACAACTGGGAAACACTCGACTGCGAGTGCTCCAATTGGAGAACAGCCTTTACCAAAGGTGTCATGGACTTTGAAGATGCTCAAACTCAGGATGAAAAGGTAGAAACATGCTAAGAGGAAGGCACTTTTGGCAAAGCCTCACTGTGATCAACTCCTGACTGGAAACCTATGTCCCCACTGTGGAAGTACATGTGGATCCAGAATTGGCCTCCACAATCACTTACAGACTCACTTCTAAGATCGTGTTCATGGAAGACAATCTTACTCAGCTATGAGTGATAGCCAAAGAAGAAGAAGATCACTGTTCAAGCTAGTTTGCAGGCAAAAATGTTGCACGTTAGGCATTGTGATGGTCCCCTGTGGACCTGGCAGAAGACAATCTTACTCGGCTAAGAGGGATCACCAGAGAAGAAGATTCTAGGCCTGCCCTCATTTCCAACCCTTACAGCTGTGGCTGGCAAGAAAGAAGCAGAAACAAAGATTGCCTGAAATCTGGCACTATTCAATACCCACTACACCAGAGGGAACCTATGTTGCCCTATGGGCTTACAAACAACATGCCACGAAGTAAACTGATTGGAGGTATTCTTACAATCATGCCGCATTTTAGCGGGAGATCCCATTTTGAGGTGCCATGATCTCACATAAGGTTGCGATCTCACATGTTTTGCTCCGAAATGTGCCATGTTCTTGCACGGGTCATGTGACTCAGGTGGGAGCCAGCAGGGAAGATGTGCATCCTGGTTTCTTGCGTCAATGTGTTGGAGGGTATGATGTATGTATGCTGCCCCTGGAAGGATGAGCAGAAGAGGTTGTAGTCCAATTCAGCTAAGAATTCTGCTGAGAATTTGGCTGAAAAATTCATTCCCTACCCCATCCTAGATTATACAAGCACCTCACTCAAAAGCTTGCAATAAAGCTGACCACCTAGCTGTGCCCATGTCCCATTAAAAATCAATCAATCAATCAATCAATCAATCAATCAATAATATGGTTGATTTGATTGACATCCTATGCCCCTTTAAAATGTGTTGGGGAGGTGATTGGGTTGTTGTTGTTGTTTTTATTTTGATTATGTATTGCATGGTCCCACAGTCAGATTTTATTCTGTGAACATGCCCTGAGACTTGTGGCTTTATGGTGGTATATAAATTCAATAAACAAACAAACAAACAATGCAAAAATAAATAAATAAAAGTGCTGTGGAGCTCTTTAAAGACTAGCCAGTTCATCAGCATGTTTTTAGATGGTACTTGCCACGGATCTGACAGGATGAAAAGAACATAGCTCTCTAATTGGTGGTTATTGGAAGTGAATTGTGGCCTAGGGCATTATTTATTTATTTTTTCTCATGCATTTTATGCTTCTACAATAATGTTCAGACATTTGAGGTGCAGGTTTTCAATGTAATTTTTCCAAATTACAGCGATCAACGTCATAACTCCAGACTCCGTACCACGGTATTCAGTAATTTAAATAAAAGATATCAGCACTCTGATAGACCGCTTACATTAAATCTTTTGGTAGCAGCAAAGATCCTTCTGGCCAGACATTGGAGAATTAGTCACAGCACCATTTATAAAGGAAGGGGTTATTAAAACACTTGAAATGGCTGAAACTGACAAATTAAGTGATCGCGTCCAAAGAAGAAGCAGGGAACTGTTCACCAGTCTTACTGGTTGAGAAATGGATGCCATTTATTGCAGAGAGAGAAAAACCCTGTGCCTATATATATATATATATTTACTTGGTTTTGAGTGAAATTATTTCTTTAAAAACCCCACTAAGGGTGGAATTCATCGTCACACTAATCCGATCATTCCATCAGTGCAAGCATTTCTGCTTCCTAGATGGAACAATCTTTCCCTGTGGCACGTGGCATGTGGGACACAGAAGCGGTTGCCCCGGGTACAAAAATGTTAGTTGTCGTTTAGTCTCTTCGAGACAGCATGGAACAGAGCACGCCAGGCCCTCCTGTCTTCCACTGCCTCCCACAGTTTGGTCAAACTCATGCTGGTAGCTTCGAGAACACTGTCCAACCATCTCGTCCTCTGTTGTCCCCTTCTCCTTGTGCCCTCCATCTTTCTCAACATCAGGGTCTTTTCCAGGGAGTCTTCTCTTCTCATGAGGTGGCCAAAGTATTGGAGCCTCAGCTTCAGGATCTGTCCTTCCAGTGAGCACTCAGGGCTGATTTCCTTAAGAATGGAGTGGTTTGATCTTCTTGCAGTCGTTGGGACTCTCAAGAGTCTCCTCCAACACCATAATTCAAAAGTATCAATTCTTCAGCGATCAGCCTTTTTTATGGTCCAGCTCCACTTCCATATATCACAAGCAAAAATGTTAGTGCTGCAAAATTGTTAGTGGTGCAAAATTTCAACACCTGGGGCTGCCTCAATACAGTGGTACCTTGGGTTAAGTACTTAATTCGTTCCGGAGGTCTGTTCTTAACCTGAAACTGTTCTTAACCTGAAGCACCACTTTTTTATTTAATGCTGTATTGTTTTTAACACTTGATTGGAAGCCGCCCAGAGTGGCTGGGGAAACTCAACCAGATGGGTGGGGTATTAATAATAATAATAATAATAATAATAATAATAATAATAATAATAATTTATTATTATTATTTATTATTAGCTAATGGGGCCTCCTGCTGCTGCTGCTGCTCCGCCACCGCGCAATTTCTGTTCTCATCCTGAAGCAAAGTTCTTAACCCGAGGTACTATTTCTGGGTTAGCGGAGTCTGTAACCTGAAACGTATGTAACCTGAGGTACCACTGTACAGCACTTCTGTCACTGGGCTCTGTTGAAAAAAATGCTTCTCCATGCAAACCAGGAAGTGACGTCTCCAGACAATGGAATGACTCTTCTTTTCTCATCTCTGCAGCTGTGATCTCCTGAGTGACACAGGCACTCGGTGACACAGGCACTGTTATGCAGTAGAATGAGCATGCAAACTCTGTCATCTAGAGATCCGCAGGTTAGCTACCTTTGCTTTAGCCTCGCTCACACTGTTTGTGGACCTACTCAAATGGCTATAAACAATGCATTTTTGAATGTACAGGGATGCCATTTTTAAATCCATTAAAAGCTACGCAGGAAGGCGGCTTTATGGCCACAATCCTTATGCGGAATCCTCATGTACTTTTTCGGGTCACTTGTCCTACGTGGTTGGGCCTCCATCCACCGTGATCATCATGGAGCCATATATTTCCTCATCTCTTGGCAATTGGCAGAACATCCCCATCAGAAGTGGCTAGAGGAGAGCTTGGCAGCCTCTACAGTTGGAGAAAACTCATGCGCAATTGAGAGTCAATACTGAGAGTCCGCTGGAGCAGCAGAGATGTCATCAAAAACAAGTGGGTGACAAAGTGATCTTGAAGTCACTTCTAGAAATAGATATAACTTGTGCTGCAAACTACCATAGATCTTCCTTCAAAATCTAGCTCTACTGTATCATTTGTTTGTTTGTTCGTGTGATAGATAGATGATAGATAGATTAGATAGATAGATAGATAGATGATAGATAGATAGATGATAGATAGATAGATGATAGATGATAGATGATAGATAGATAGATAGATAGAGATAGATAGATAGATAGATAGATAGATAGATAGATAGATAGATAGATGATAGAGATGATAGATAGATAGATAGATAGATAGATAGATAGATAGATAGATAGATATAGATAGATAGATAGATATAGATAGATGATAGATAGATAGATAGATAGATAGATAGAGGAGAGAGAGAATCTGGAGCCCCTAAATAAGGCTGAAAAGACCAGAGTATAAATCTTCACAGTGTCTCCACTGACCAGAGTATCAATCTCATATAGAGGAAACAAAGGGAAGAAGGAACATACACATCATATACATCAATGGACTAGGACTTTATTTCATGACTGACAGACCTTCAACCTGAGCCATAAAGCTATTGGTCAAGTACCATAAGGCAACCTTCCCCCAGCCTGGCGCCTTCTGGTTGTTTTGGATTCCAACTCCCATCATCCTTGACCATCAGGCATTCTGGCTGGGGCTGAAGGGAGCTGGAGTCTGACAACAGCTGGAGGGCACCAAGTTGGGGAATGCTGCTGTAAGGGATTATTCTCTTAAGAGGACAAGCAGTAATCCCTTTCTTCCTCATTTTTGGTGTGTGCAGCCTGTGCAGATCCAATCCAGAGAAGATATGAGGAACGGCTGAAGGAGCTGGGTATGTTTAGCATGGCAAAGAGGAGACCGAGAGGAGATATGAAAGCCACCTTCAAATATCTCAAGGGCTGTCACAGGGAAGAGGGAACAATCTACTTTTCTCCTGCTCTGCAGGTGGGACTCAAACCAATGGCTTCAAGTTGCCAGAAATGAGATTCCAACTAAACATGAGGAAAAACTTGCTGACTTTAAGAGCTGCTCAACAGTGGAACGGCCTCCCTTGGGAGGTTGTGTACTCTCCTCCCTTGGAGGTTTCTAAGCAGAGGTTGGATAGCCATCTGTCATGGATGTTTTAGCTGAGATTCCTGCATTGCAGGGAGTTGGACTAGATGACCCTTGGGATCCCTTCCAACTCGACAAGTCTGTGATTCTATTATTCCCATCAGCCTATCACAATCAAAGACCAAATACAGTGCTACCTCAGGTTAAGAACTTAATTCGTTCCTGAGGTCCGTTCTTAACCTGAAACTGTTCTTAACCTGAAGTACCACTTTAGCTAATGGGGCCTCCTCCCGCTGCCGCTGTGCAATTTCTGTTCTCATCCTGAAGCAAAGTTCTTAACCCGAGGTACTATTTCTGGGTTAGCGGAGTCTGTAACCTGAAGTGTCTGTAAGCTGAAGCGTCTGTAACCCAAGATACCACTGTATGTGTTCTCCAGAGCAAGCAGTAACAGGCAAACTAATACAAGTTATAAAGCCACAGGCTCCATTTTAGATGTCCAGAGACCTATTTTCCGGCATGGGGATGGCACACGGAGCCAAAGCCTGGCTTTTTTTGAGGCTATGACACAACTCTCCCTGTTCATTCTTAAATTTCAGGGCAAATTCTAGTTGACTAACTTGTCTGGATACACCCAGCCTCTTAAATAAGGAAACACTTCTATGCCAGCACATGTCTCTTTCCTCCCCTACCTCCTACATTGTCATCACAGCTACCTCTTCTGCTGTTTCTCTTGGCCTTGCATGGTTGGAGAAGCTCCTGCCCCTTCAGCCTTGCCATCAGCTGGCACCTTTGAACTGGGGGGGGGGGGGACCCAGCCTGCCTGGCAAAGGTTAACATTTGGCACTATGGAACATAATGAAGTGCTAACTTGTCATATATTTTTCCCCCTTTAAATGAAGTTGTGGCACTGGAGATTTATAGCTGCTAATGAGCCAGAATAATAATTAGTCATTTTTTAATGAGGCTGATGATCACTCAGACAGAAAGAGACAGTAAAACCGGTCTTAGCTTTGCCCTAATTTTCTGCTGGTAATTGTGTGACATGCCCGGATGCCTGGAATCCACCCAGCCAGCCCTTCTCCTACCACTTCTGCCAGGCATCTGGGCCAAGCTGGACTGTCTGCCCTTCTCCTCCACGCAGAAGGTGGACAGGCTGCAAGCAGATGAGGCAGCCTCCTTGCCAGGCGAGAGCATTCGAACGTAGAGGACGTTGCAACATATTCCTCGCCAGCAGGATGGCACCTGCCCAAGAGATCATTGGCAACCGGCCACAGATAACAGGGAGGTGTGTTTGAGTGGCATATCTTGACTCGGATGGCTGCAATGAGCCATTATTGTGCTGCATGGGCTCAAGCAGATGGAGTCAAGGAAGCATGGACTTAGCCACTGGTCTCAGAAGTTAGTGGGAGAAAAATGGTTCCTTCTTGCCATCTCAACCTGTCTCGCCTAATCTTTTCCCAGCTTGAGCCTGCAAAAGACAAAGCTACACAAGCAGTGGCGTAGCGTGGGGGGTGCAGGGGGGGCCGGCCGCACCGGGCACAACATCTGGGGGTTAGGGTTAGGGGGCGCAAATCCACGGGTTAGGGGGCGCAAATCCACGGGTTAGGGGGCACAAATTACTTGCCTTGCCCCGGGTGCTGACAACCCACGCTACGCCACTGTACACAAGTGCAGAAACACAGTCTAGTTTATTTCAGTGCAACTCCTTAAGCTGTTGATAAGGGAAAGATGTCCCCCATACATAAGAACAACTATTTGGGGAGGGAGTTCTACAATTTTAAAGGACTTCAAGCACGGCTGCAGTGGCCTTCTCCAACAGTCTTTGCTAGCGGATGTTGATAATCCTTTTAGCCATGCCCTCAAGTCCTTTCCTCTCTCCTTTTTGGCTGGGAGGTCTCCAGGTTAATTGCCTGGAAAAAGATATTCCAGTTGTTTATTTTAAACCTGCTGTATTAATTTCTGCAAGAGTCGTTCTTGCTGCATATTGCATAAAAGGGCTTACCTTTCCCAGGGTGAGATAAGCAATTTTATATTCCTCTATTGTGCCTTTGCCTCTCACCTTTCCATTAGCCTTTTGTTTCCTTTTGGAAGTTAAAAAGGGTCTTCATTCTCTTCTGCTCCCCTTTGCGAGGATGATCTCTCTGTGATCGTCGCTGCCTTATCCTTCTTCTCTTGCACTTTGTTCTGCTACATTATTTTCTGCCACGGGGTGTGTATACACAGCGCTCAAGTTGGGGGGGAGAACCATTCATTTACACAGAAGCGTTATGAAAGGCTGTTGCATTATTCCCTTGGCCTTTCCTGTTTGCCTTTCTGATGGCCACAGCCTGATCCCATTCAGCCAGCTTTCCACAATGACGCTGAGATCTCTCTCACACATCACTTTCATCCCTTACAAACTGATTACCTTTTTTGCTTCTGGAGCGGCTTGAAGAAAAACTCTGCTTGGCTCAGAATGGGAGGGGGATAGGGGAGGCCTTTCTAGGTCGCTCGGATCACACCTCACCCACAGGCAGCGAGTTGCCATTCCCTACAGTGTCTTTATTATGTAAGGAGCATCCCAGCTCCAGTGCTGAAACTTCTCAACTTCCCCATTTAGAAATGGTTCAGGGCGGTTCAACACTGCCCAGGCTTCCACTTGGGCAGGTGGGATTTTTCATGCCCATGCTGGGGGCTAGAGATGTATGTTTCCGAGCACAATTCAAAGTGTTGGTGCTGACCTTTAAAGCCCTAAACGGCCTTGGTCCAGTATATCTGAAGGAGCGTCTCCACCCCCATTGTTTTACCTGGACACTGAGGTCCAGCACCGAGGGCCTTCTGGCGGTTCCCTCACTGCGAGAAGCCAAGTTACAGGGAACAAGGCAGAGGGCCTGCTCGGTAGTGGCACCCTCCCTGTGGAACACCCTCCCACCAGATGTCAAAGAGAACAACAACTACCAGACTTTTAGAAGATGTCTGAAGGCAGCCCTGTTTAGGGAAGCTTTTAATGTTTGATGTATTACAGTATTTTAATATTTTTTTGGAAGCTGCCCAGAGTGGCTGGGGAAGCCCAGCCAGATGGGCGGGGTATAAATAATAAATTATTATTATTATTATTATTATTCCGGGTAGTGGGGGTGAAATATCACGTATTTCACTGCTTTAAGCCCTCCCTGAAGTGAGTACACGTATTGTTAAAGTCTGTATGTGTTCACAGGATTATGCTGGCCCAAACCCTCCTCCCCCCCCAAAAAAAATTCCTTACATTTCTTTGAAAAATTCAGCCTTAAAAAAAATTAGTTTCTAAATCCTCTCATGCTAGGTCCATTACAAATCTCCATTCCCTCAGTTTCATAGCCTGCAACATTTTGTGAGAAAAAATCGGGGCACCCCCCTCGACTCCTTCACTTGCTCCCTCCCTGCCACTGACCTCTTCCTCACCTGCCCACCCACCCCCTCTCCCCCCCTCTTTTACCTTTGCTGTCTTGGAGCTCTGGAAGCAGCCTCCACAAAATGCTGCATTTCCTGGTGTTGCGTGGCCTAGAGCCTCCTCCGGGAAGGTCGCTCCAACCCTATGCAGCATGGGGAGATGTTGTTCAGCCTAGAGAGGCCCCCAGGAAAATTGGGGTATCCCAAATGGGTATCAGAAGCCGGGGTGTCCCAATTAAATCAGGACACTTGAGGGGATCTGCAGTTCTGCCCCGCCCCTGGAAAAATATTCTGAAATGTTAGTTTCACATTGTGGTGGAAAGGAGAGGGAGCTAGGAAAGGACAGGACTTTCACCTTATCCAGCAAGGTTTTCCTTATGTCCCAATTTTTTTAAAAAAGTGCTCACAGCAGTGCTGATGCCACGGTGACTTGGAACCCCATACCCAACCACTGCTTCTGTTTGGTTGAGAGGTGGGCAGCAATAAACTGGAGAAAATCATAATTTGGGTTACCAGAAGCCCACAAGCCGGACATGAACACAGCTTGTTGCCCTCAGCAAACTGGTAACCCATTGCCTCAGCTCGAGACTACTTCCTCATCAATTGTCTTGCTTTTTTTGCACTATATATAGCAGCGGTTCTCAACCTGTGGGTCCCCAGATGTTGTTGGACTACAACTCCCATCATCCCTGAGCTCTGGGCTTGCTAGCTAGGGATGATGGGAGTTGTAGTCCAACAACATCTGGGGACCCACAGGTTGAGAACCGCTGATATATAGTGTTAGGGTGCCCCTCCAGATAGCAATAATGCGGTAACATTGGGGAAGCAATGCAAAAGTGGCATTTCTTGGGTTTCCAGGGCCATGCGGAGGGGTGGGTGGGTGGGAGGGAAACCAAAGGAGTGTGTATGCCCATTCAACTGCCTAATGGCGTCTGCGTGACCCGGGAGATCGCAGCCGCAGAGATAAGAAAAGAAGAGTCATTCTGTTATCTGGAGAGGTCACTTCCTGGTTTTCACAGAGAAGCCCTTTTCAACGGAGCCCAGTTATGGGAGCCTGCAGCTGTATTGAGGCAGCACCAGGTGTTGAAATTTTGCACCCCTCACCATTTTGCACCTGGGGGCAACTGTCCCATAGCCCCACACACGCTACACTACTGCATTGCAGAACAGGTGATAACGCAGAATGACATGTGGATAGCATAGGCATAAATCCACCACTAAAGTACTATTGTTGTATCAGTGGCATGTTGCAGAATACATCTCCAAAAAACAAGCAAACTCCAAACGACGCCCACCCTGTACAGCCAAGCTAAGCAGCATAGGTTGCAAACATCCTTTTCTCCTTTACAGTCAGTTCCGCTCTTGATTGCACCAGCACCTCTAATGTAAGTGGCCACCCCACAAACAGGCTTCTTAGGTTATTCCATTTAGGCTTCCACGCTGTGCTGTAAAGACTAGCCTCCAAGCACTGAAGCTTGCAAGTTGATAGCTGGGCCTCCCAGCCTGCCGTGGCCTTGTGAACCTGCCCCAATGATTGATGACAGGCACATCGGCCAGAAAAACGCAGACAAGGCTGGAATATTCATTGCCTCCCGCTCAGAGGACCACTACCTAATACAAATAGCAGGGATTTGCCGGCACCACACAGCTGCCCAGGCTCAAGATATTCCTCAAATACTTTATGGGGTGACAGCAGCTGGCCTTTGCATGAAACAGTGAGCTTGAGACACACATGAGTGCACCAGAAGTCCTTTTGTCAGCCTGGACAGCGGCAGTGGAGGAGGGCAGGTTAGATTGAAATGGGGGCCATTAGCTGCGTCTGTATGTTGGTTTCATCATGTATATGAAGAATCACCCCTTCATTACTGACCCACAGCTCCTGAGGGCATCCCCCTCCCATTCGAGTTCTGCTGATGCCTCTCCATCTTGACCAGCAGCTGTCCTATTGTTGTCTACTCCACCAATCCATTCCAACCTCTTCAGATGCTCTTCAGCATCATATGCAACTGCTGCATCATCCTAGCATCACTTGTTTGGTCTCCTTGAACACAATTGGAGCAAGATCTTGAAGAGGAGTGGAGAACCTCAGGACTGGCAACCAAATGTGGTCCTTCAGGCCACTTTATTTGTCCCCCAGGCTACACCACCTCCCCAGACCACACCATCATTGAGCACTCTGGCATGGCTGGAATATTGATGATGTTTCTTGTTGTGTCTCAGGTGTGTAAATATGTGAGTAGAAGCTAGTTTACAATGGTAGAATTCACATTCATTGCTCCACCCACTTTCGCTTCTGGCCCTGCCCATTGGCATGTGACCCCTGGAAAGGTGTCCACCAGGGAACATGGCCCCTGAGCTGAAAAGGTTTCCCATCCCCCAGATCTATAGATTTGTCACTCTCCATAATTCCAGCAAGTGTCCATATAATGCTTCCCATCCCAGTTTTCAGCCAAAGTACTTCTGCAGGGAACAAAACACTACTACATGGATAGAAACCAAAGCTGAGTGGTAGAGCAAAGGGTCTCTGGTTCAGTCCCTGGTATTCCCCATTAGGGCTGGGAAAGACTCACATCTGAAATCCTGGACAGCCACTGTCAGTGCAAGTAGTAGTGATCTATATGAAATATTGTTTTGATTTTGTATCAGGCAGTTTCATACTTTCTTTGCTTTGGAAGATTCCCAGAAATCACTTCTACATCTACACATGTATGCAAATGTTTTGTCTAGGGATGGGTGGATCTGTCAGTTCTGGTTTCTCTCCAGTTTTCTTTTTCCCAATGATTTTAAATTTAGTTTTCCTCATTTCCATATCACTTTGCAACTCTTTTTTAAAAGTCCTCTTGAAAATTCATCAACATTTTAGTGTGAATTTATCCTAATATACTTTTTTGCAATAATAATAATAATAATAATAATAATAATAATAATAATAATAATAATTTATTTATACCCCACCCATCTGGCTGGGCTTCCAACAGAATATTAAAATACAATAGCCTATTCTACATTAAAAACTTCCCTAAAAAGGGCTGCCTTCACCCTTTACCCTAATCTTTACCCTGGCCAATGGCGAGGGATGAAGGGAGTTGTAGTTCAGCAGTGTCTGGAGGGCCAAAGATTATCCAAACTTGATTTACAGGAACATTCAGCAGTCAAATCACTTTTAGACTGAAGATTATTCTGTATGTAATTCATCTAAAAGACTCTAACCTGACCATATCCCACAATGTAAGCAAAATTATTATAAATGTATCAAAAACCCTTTGACCTGCATTTAATGGAATCATGCCTGTTAGAAGGGATTTGTGTCATTACGGAAAGATGGCCAGAGAGCATGTTCCTATTTTACCACTATAAAAGAAAAGTGTAACTCATCTTCAAAGTTTGCAGCGTGCAGCTGGATTTCAGCCTTCTCAAAGCAATGCATCCATTGAGTTGTGATACACAAAGCTGCCCAGTATGCTCCATCATCAAAAGCAGAACCCCCCTTTGGAGAATTTAAAGAACCAAGCACATATTCTTTTGGGACAAAAGAAGGCACCATGCAGCGGGAGCTGAATGGATCCACAGGGAAAAAAGCAATGCTAACATCCTGCTGCTGAGATCTGCAGGGAGAGTGGGAGGTCACTATAAGGCTCCCTGCCCCCTTCCTGCCCACTATAAAAGCAATTATCAGATAATAATTCATGGGCACTCAAGGGCAAAACTGCAGGTTCAGCTTTGAGACAAGAAGGATTAATAGTGAGTGCAAGTCTTCAACGGCAGAGGCCAGCTCATTCGTACACAAAACTAGGAACTGGGTAAGAGGAATCATCTAGAGACAGAGTTCCTTAACGAAACATAGATTGGTTCTTCATATATAATAAAAGTAGCAATGATATGGAGGCCAGTTCATTTTGATTGACTGCCGCTGGGTAAACAGAACAAGCTGACCTTATCAGGGCCAGAGTAGAATCATAGAACTGCAAAGTTGGAAGGGGCTCATCTAGTCCACCCTCTGCAATGCAGGAATCTTTCAGCCAATGTGGAGCTTGAACCCACAACTGTGAGATTAAGAGTCTCATGCTCTAACAGCTGAAAATCCCAACACACTTTGTATGAAATTTGGGCTTGGGGGCTTGGGTGAGAGAAGGGTGTGGGAAATGTCTAGCAAGAGACTTGGGTGGCTTTGAAAGAGGGTTCGTCAAATTCATGGAGAAGAGGGTTGTCAAAGGCTACTGGTCGCGATGGTTTTGCTCTGCCTCCGTGATTGAAGGCAGTAATACTTCTGAACACCAGTTGCAGGAAACCACAGGAGGGAAGAGTGTTCATGTACTTGTATCCTGCTTGTAGGTTTCCCAAATGCATCTGGTTGGCCACTGTAAAAATGGGATGCTGGACTAGAAAGGCCATTGGTCTGATCCAGCCAAGGGCGTAGCATGGGTTGACAGCACCCGGGGCTGCATGGAGGGGAGGGAGAGAAATGGAGTACACATGCATATTCAATTGCATAACAGTGTCCATGTCACCCAGGAAATTGCAGCCACAGAGATAAGAGAAGAGGACTTGCTCCATTGTCTGGAAAAATCACTTCCTGGTTCGCATGGAGAAGCTGTTTTGAACAGAGCGCAGTGGCAGAAGGGTGCAGCTGTACTGAGGCAGCGCCAGGGTTTGAAATTTTGTGCCCCTAACCATTTTGCGCCCGGGGTAATCACCCCTGTGCACCCTCATGCTACACCACTGGATCCAGCAGGCTGTTCTTAATATTCTTTTGAGAATTGCAGGAAGGGACATATATTGAAAACAAGTCTATGGAGATGTAAGGTTTGACTACAGAGGCACATTAGGAAGGCCTATTTGGCCAACATAAGAAATGCTTAGACTACCTACTCACCTGTGAGTAAGTCCCATTGAATTCAGTAGGACTTGCTTCTGAGTAGACATGGTTACTCATGTTAGTTGAGTAGAGTTACATGATATTTCAGGTTTTGTCATAGATTTCCTGGGGGACTTCAAATAGATTTTTTTTCCCACCTAGGTCTTCCTTTCTAAGGTAAGTTTTTTTAAAATAAAAATAAAAATAAAAAACAAGGAGACAAAAATTCACCCTGTAGCCATCAGCATACATTTTCAGGACAACATTTCAGCACTCAGCTGGGCGAAATTTTTGACACATAGACAATAGGCCATCTCTGCAATAACTTTCAGCATCAGACTTCAGGTCAGCCACAGTGCTTCTGTAGTCTTTGTGCTTGGCCTGAAGAATCTGGTTCAAAAAGAAGGTTCCACTGTTGGGTCCACTTAAGTTTGTTCTACACTTCCTGGTTATCATACAAAATAGTGCTTGCACCACCACACACAATGTGTAGAGTGGCTCAGCACATTTTACTTCTATGTCAGGTGAAGACCATATGGTCCTAGAGATGGCTGTTTAGGAGTATGATCCAGAAGCGATGTTGTTGCAAGACACCCCAGTCTCCAAGTGTGCGAGATCCCTGGGGTTCCAGGCGCTTACTCAGGGTTTTTGCTTCCTTTGAGGCACAGTGGAGACAGTGGTGTCTTTGTGATACATGGTTTATTTTCACATAAATACAACCCGAGCCTACGATGGAGGGGTTCACAGAATTACCACCCCGAAAGGGCCTGGCTTCCTCCATAGTTGTAGCCTTGCAATCAAACAGAAATCAATCGGATCTGTCTCTCTTGTTTTCCAGCTTGATGCTTTGCTTCTAGATCACATCACATCACTTCAACTCCCTGCTCTCAACTCTGGCTTTATCCTTCTCACTATCTGTGACTTGAGTTGAGGAAGGGGACCTCACCCATTTGCTGTCTTGCACAGTTCCACTTCCTTTGTTCCCCTTAATGGCCCATCTCCCAGGCAATTGCCTCACCGGGCAACTAGCCTGGCCTTTATTTCAACACTTGCTAGATACAGAGGTTAGAAGGGTCTTTGTATACTGTACATCCCACAACTCCCCTCACAACTCCTAACACTATAATATTATCTCTTTTGTTAAATACCAAGGATGGCATTAAAAACAAACAAACTCTCCCAGGCTCAAAGATTTAGCTAAATTGGCTAAAAAGCCACCTCTAAGGATCTCTCCCCTTCAAAGAGGAAATCTGTCAGTTAGTTGTGCCACATTGAACATGCAAAAACCTGACCTCTTTGTCATGTTATGCTGTATAACATGGGTCTCCCTTTAACCAGTAATTTTCTCTTAGGAGGAGGGCTCATATATTTGTCTGAATACATAGAAATGCCTGAGGCCACACATAAAAGCGAAATTGTAAATCTTAACTGAACAAAAAGAAAAAGAAAAACCCACTAGCAAATCTGGAGATATAATTTGCATTTCTCACTTCTTCACGAGGACGTCCTCTCCATAATACCTTATTCTTCTGAGAAATCCACTTCCACTAGCAAGGTCTGTGCTTGAAAAATCAGTTTCTGTTTGCGTCCACATTGCTTGAACTCCAAGAGGCTTGTTCGGCCTAGATGGAGCAAGAGCTGTGTGCAGTATCTCTAGTTGATATGGAAGTAAAAGGCAACAACTTGGATATACATGTCGTTAGGGATGAATCTATTTCCAGTCAATGTAAATTCCACATATTCATTCATAAGTCTGTCCAGTCCCCTTCTCTATTAATCTGCAATTGCTTTTTCGGCTGCACGAAAGAATTTGTATTTAAATACATGTTTTATCACATAATACCTATTTAAATATGTATTTTATCTCAGTGTACACATTTTATACTAAAATATGCATTTTTAAAGCATTTTGATATTTTACTTTATTTTCAAGCCAGCAGCTGCACTGCAAAGTTTGGAGGAGTGTGAAATCCAAAGGATATTTATTTTTAAGTAAAATATTTCAAGCCTGAAGCAATCCCAGAGCGGGTTACAATCAAAATACATTAAAACTCAATGCATAATAAAAACCACCAACTAATGAAACACCAGCAACAACACAAAATTTTCATCATAACAGACATGGTGACCAAAAAGAGGTTAACTCAAAGGCCTTGATAAATAGAAAGACCTTTAACTTGTGCAAATATTATATATATGAATGAATTGGCACCAGCCTTATTTGAGATGAGAGAAAATTCCATAACTGTGTCAGGTTTCTAGCTCCCACACACTGCCTGGGATTTGGGCTGTTGATGCATTCACCTTGAACTTGGCTCAAGAGGATATAGACAGCCAGTGCAACAGTTGTTCCACAGCATCCCTCACCAGTTATAGCTTCCAGGCCAACATCAAAAGCAGTTCCACAAACAGTGCATTACAACAGTCTTGACATTACTAGTGTATGTTCACTATTCCCACTCAGGAACGGCCATAGTTGGCACAACTGTTGGAGGCGGTTGGAGGATGGATGGCGGCTAATGGATTGAGGTTGAATCCTGACAAGACAGAAGTACTGTTCTTGGGGGACAGGGAGCGGGCTGGTGTGGAGGACTCCCTGGTCCAGAATGGGGTAACTGTGCCCCTGAAGGACCAGGTGTGCAGCCTGGGAGTCATTTTGGACTCACAGCTGTCCATGGAGGCACAGGTCAGTTCTGTGTCCAGGGCAGCTGTTTACCAGCTCCATCTGGTACGCAGACTGAGACCCTACCTGCCCATGGACTATCTCACCAGAGTGGTGCATGCTCTGGTTATCTCCCGCTTGGACTACTAGAATACGCTCTACGTGGGGCTACCTTTGAAGGTGACCTGGAAACTACAACTAATCCAGAATGCGGCAGCTAGACTGGTGACTGGGGGCAGCCGCCGAGACCATATAACACCAGTCCTGAAAGACCTACCATTGGCTCACAGTACGTTTCTGAGCACAATTCAAAGTGTTGGTGTTGACCTTTAAAGCCCTAAACGGCCTCGGCCCAATATACCTGAAGGAGCGTCTCCACTCCCATCATTCTGCCCGGACACAGAGGTCCAGTGCCGAGGGCCTTCTGGCGGTTCCCTCACTGTGAGAAGCAAAGCTACAGGGAACCAGGCAGAGGGCCTTTTCGGTAGTGGCGCCCGCCCTGTGGAATGCCCTCCCTGTCAAAGAGATAAACAACTACCAGACATTTAGAAGACATCTGAAGGCAGCCCTGTTCAGGGAAGTTTTTAATGTGTGACATTTTAATGTATTTTTAATTTTGTTGGAAGCCGCCCAGAGTGGCTGGGGAAGCCCAGCCAGATGGGCAGGGTACAAATAATTATTTATTTATTTATTTATATTATTATTATTATTATTATTATTATTACAACAACCCAAGCTGGAAAAGGCACTCCCCGCAGTGAGACCACTTGTATCTTCAACACCAGTGTGAGATCCAGGTGTGCGACACCGTCCCACATCCAGAACAGACAAAATGGCCTGACACCTGAACTTGGGAACTGTCCACAAACAGTGCCCCATCTTGTTAGGATTCAGCCTCAACTTATTGATCCAAAACGATGTTCCAATCCACACGTTAAGTGCAGGAGGTGTGGATCCGGTCCATTTAGATTGGAATTCCCAGAAACCAAATTCTTTAAGAATATGACAGTGGTGAAACGGATTAAAGGCAGCCTGTAGCTAAGCCATCATTACAGGAAGTCTATAAATTAGCAAAAAGAATTTGGGAATCACAAGTTTCAGTAACCGAATGACCCATTGCTCCCCTACTACTTTTGTCTCCTGCGAACCATATGAATTTAATTAGGCTAATCCATCTCGTTAAGAAAGTCAGACATCCATATAGGTGCCGGGGCCCTACTCTAACAAACTGGTATGTATAACACTGCATTAGTCAGAAGCAAAACCCGTGTGCATAACATACTATGTTAAATGCAAGTTTGGGAGGAAAGCCTCATAATCCCACATCCTATTGATTTAGGGCAATTTTCTCTGCTTGCTCTACCGATTATTCTCAACCCCACCCCCAGCAATCTGTTGTAAAAGGGGGGGGGGGGAGACTCTGTTACAAAGTTCATTTCAGAAGCTAAAAGCAAATAAGCAGAAGGCAAGTAAGATAATTAAATGACAGATAAAGATGACACAAAAAAGAAAAAGTAGAGAAGCATCAAAGGACTCCCTGCTGTCCTCACAGAAAAAGTTATTGCATGGCCTTCCTTAAAACACAGGTTGGGTTTTTCTTTCCTTTTCTTTTAAATCATCCTTGGATTCAGTTGTGGTGTTAACACACCAGCGCATTTATTGAAAATGATTATGCTACAAAAATCCTCTTTAGAGATTGATTTGCAACGATAATTTTCTGACCTTGATGTCCAGACATGCAATCTGCATGGTGGCTACGGATCAAACAGACGCTAATTCCTCCAAGAGGAGAAGGAGGGGTGTAGAAAATTTTAGCTTTCAGGCAGTTTAAAAAAAGGAAAGAAAAGGCTTTATAATTTGCTAAGGGGAGCGGGAGGAGGAAACAGCCCTAGATTTTGTAATTAACTTCTGCAACTTAATCTTGAACTTAATCTTTCAGAAGCTCAGGAACTGGACAAGGAGTTGACATTGAACTGCCTCCCCTTACAGGTGGAAAACTGTGCTAGTTGCAAAGGGAATTCACTGCTCTCTCACATGCATTGTAGGAAATGAAATAATCAATTCATTTTCCTCATCTTTAAAATTAACCTCCTACGAAACTCGCTAGAGGACATTCACACCCCCGATATGCAAATAGTATGAATATTGAGCTGTTGATAGGTCGCTCTGAGTGATATAACTTCCGTGCATTATCTATACTGCTGGTGTTTTTAGATGTGAAAAACCTTAATAATGAGCAAAATGTTTTGCTCCATTTTTCCATGAACAGTTGGAAACTCAAGGCAGGCTTATTAAGGTCAATATTCTTCACAGGAAAGAAGAGAATGGAGAATTATAGTTGCGGGGGCATTTGCCTAGATATTTGAAGACAAAGATACATTTGGAAAATGGTTGCTCTTGATTACTTTTTCGGAATTGGTTATCTTTACAGCCCACATGGCTCAATCAGGGGTGGACCGCCCTCGGTATCTTCGCTGAGGGGGGGTGACATTTGGCAGTCGCAGGTGGGAGGTGTGCCAAATGTCCGCCCCCAGCTGCAGGGCACATGCGCCGGTCTGTGCACCCCAAGCAGCTATCCCGTGCCTGGGAGCGCACTCCCCGCCCCCTTGGGAGCGCGCCTGTCCTGGGCAGCACGGGCATATGCTCCGCCGCTGGGCTCAATATCCATTTCTCTAAAAAAAAAAGTACAGTCATACCTCGGCTTACAGATGCTTCAGGTTGCATTTTTTCGGGTTATGGACGCGCCGAAATCTGGAAGTACCGGAATGGGTTACATCCGGGTTTCGGTGCACACGCATGCGCAGAAACACTAAATTGCACTTTGCACATGCACAGAAGTGCCAAATCACAGCCCACGTGTGAGCAGACGCGGCGCTCCGGTTTGCAAATGTTCCTCCTGCACAGATCACATCTGCAACCTGAGCGTCCACCGTAATGAGAAACTCTTGCAGTACAGTGGTACCTCGGGTTACATACGCTTCAGGTTACAGACTCCGCTAACCCAGAAATAGTACCTCGGGTTAAGAACTTTGCTTCAGGATGAGAACAGAAATCGTGCAGCGGCAGCGGGAGGCCCCATTCAAGGGCGCCAAGTATGGGGGGCTCTGGGTGCCTGAGCAACCACAAAAAAATTATTATAGGTGCTCGGAACCCACACCGCATGCTGGGCACTCATAACCAGGGGCCCAAGTTGGCTCCCCTGGGAGACTTGCAGCTAGGAGTGGATGAATCCATGCAATTTTGGTTTCTCTCGGTTTCTCATTTCTCCAATCCTAAATTCAGTTCTACACACTTCTACAGCAATTTGCACTTCTTTCATTGTTAAAAATTCTTCAGTATATTACTGCGACTTCTCCCTGATAAAATTTTTTTGTATGCATTGGCATATATTTGCAAGCAGCTTCTCCTAATAAAACACAAGCCTGTGTGTTATTTTCACTAATATACAGTGGTACCTCAGGTTACATATGCTTCAGGTTACAGACTCCGCTAACCCAGAAATAGTACCTCGGGTTAAGAACTTTGCTTCAGGATGAGAACAGAAATTGTGCTCCGGCGGCGCAGTGGCAGCAGGAGGCCCCATTAGCTAAAGTGGTGCTTCAGGTTAAGAACAGTTTCAGGTTAAGAACGGACCTTCGGAACGAATTAAGCTCTTAACCCTAGGTACCACTGTATGCACCCTTATGAACACTTTCTCCATATATATGCATTTTGGTAAACATGCTTTGGGTGGAGAATTGCATTTCAAAATTCAGAGAAGTGCACATTTCGAAGGACAGCTGGCGTTTCAGTTCATATTTTGGCTCAGAAAGTGCAAATTAGGTGGTTTCTCATTACAAAGCATCAAAATCACATTTCTCCCACATCCCTTGTTGCAGCAAGCATAAAGATTATCAATGTTCTCTGGCAGCCTACAACTCCCCTCTATATCAGAACTCTCCTCGTGTAATAATCTTCTTCGGGATCCTTTTGATTTTTCTCTTCCCATTTTCTTTTGATGTCTCCTGACCTGTTTCTACCTGTTGAGGAATTAATGTCTTCTATGTCTTTATATGTTTGTATTTTGTAATCCTTTTTTTGGATGGGGGGGGGGAATAGCCTTATAAAAAAATGACGGAGTAGGAAACCAGCCATCAGCAGATGAAATGTTGACTCCAATATAGAAATAAACCCAGGGCTCCACAGTGCAAAAACAACACTAACAAAGGCATCCTACTTTGCCTCTCTTTCCAACAGATAAATTGCAAATCCCAGGTATACTTCCAGGGACTTGAGCCCACACTTGCAGGTCGGATAGGACTGGTAGTACAGGAGACCATCACAGTGCTGGATTCACATATAAGCTAAACTAGCTGTAGCTTGGGCCCCACTCTCTTGGGGCCCCAAAAAAAATTAAAGGGAAAAAACTGGATGTACATTTCCAAAATATAAGATGAAAAAATAATAATGAAACCTACATACAGCAAGTGTTTCATGTTGTGTAGTCTCCTATGATGTAAGTAATAGATACCTAAAGGGAAAGGGAAAGGGACCCCTGACCATTTGGTCCAGTCGCGGACGACTCTGGGATTGTGGTGCTCATCTCACTTTACTGGCAAAGGGAGCTGGCATACAGCTTCTGGGTCATGTGGCCAGCATGACTAAGCCACTTCTGGTGAACCAAACAGCGACAATTTGTTGTTGACAAAAGACAGCTAGACATATAAAGGGCACCATTACCTTCAGTAGCTTAGTGCCCCATCAAGCCTAAATCCGGCCCTGCATGTATAGCAGAGCTTTCTGAACTTCTCATGCTGCTGACACACTTTTTAGACATGCTTCATTTCATGACACAGGTAATTCAGTTTTACTAGCAAATTGGAGGTTAAACTAACCCCTTTCCAGCCCCAGGAGAAGCATGGGGAGCATTCACACAACACACCTACACACTGCAGCCAACACGCTAATGTGTTGCGGCACAGTTTGGAAGCTCTGATGTATAGCATCCCTTTAGTTGCGCTGGTTCATTGTTCTCGTACTGCCCTGAGACTGGAGAGGGGCTGATCCAATGGTGAATTAATGCAGTTTGATTTTCTAATCCTACAAGGCCATTCTATCTTTCCCTTCCATTCTTCCTTCTTTTTCCACAAATAACATGCATCATCATTATTTTTTCTGAATTCCCCCCATCAATCAGAATCCTTCTTCTTGAAGAGCATAGGGTGTAATTCACCACCCTGCATAGCAAAATTAGTTCTAGTTCATCTTAACGTGTCATTGGCCATAATTTCTCTATGGCTAGAAACAACAACAGCCCAACCTGGTTTACTGACAAATCATGAGTCCAAAAACATGAGTTTTCCCCCCTTCAAAACAGGAATCCAATGCTCGGATACTGTGTTGTTCTAAGTCAGCCTTTCTCAACCTGTGGGTCCCCAGATGTTGTTGAACTATAACTCCCATCACCCCTAGCTAGCAAGGCCAGAGCTCAGGGATGATGGGAGTTGTAGTCCAACAACATCTGGAGACAGACATGTTAAACCTGTCGACTGTGATCTACAGGTAGATCGCCGGGCTGCTCCATGTCGATCGCAGGATGGGAGGAAGTGATCGCCTGTGTTCTCCTGAGTGATCGCGCCGCTGCTTCAGTTCTGAAAACTTGTATATCCTGCGGTTGTGGCGGAGTGCCCCTCCCCCCATGAAAAATGGGGGGAGGGGCACTCCAGCTATTGCCAATCCTTCCCCAAAACAGCTGAACAACTCAGACCCCACTCCCCACTAAAGAAAGAACTCCCCACTAAAGAACTCAGATCCCACTCCCCACTAAAGGGAGTAGATCGCAGTCTCTAGAGAGTTGGACGTGCCTGGAATAAAGGATTGTAAAAGAGTTCATGAGAACCAAGGCCCCATACAGGTGTCGCTACTGTATGGCACCAACCTACCTTCTGCATAAATCCAGGTTCTGCTTTGGGCTTGCTCAGCCTACTTTGGACTAAAGAGGTCTCCAGGTAAATATGAACATTAGCAGCCGCAGCTTGGCAGCCTCCTGACATCAGACTCTAGTTTATGATAAGTACTAAGAACAAACAATTTTAAGCAACCACATTTCAGCCTTCTGAAATATTCCCAGCCGTGCTATTTGTCCTACTGCTGAGTTCAGCTAATAGCCTCGATAAAGGTGTGAACATCATTGCATTATCCATCTCATTTAGGAGAAACTGTACGGCATGAAAATCAGAGCAGCCCTACATAAGCCCGTTAAAAAACTTACTCTATTATTTCTCAAAGGTGTAATTAAATTTAATTGTCAGTTACAGAGCCAGTGCCAATACAATGTATTGTGCGAGCTCCGGGGTCCTTGATTTTTGCCTCTGCCGTGTCAAAAGTGGTTTTTCTGCTCAAGGTTCCTCTTAACAGGCCTGCCACACACACTCCAAGTTCATCAAAGGAAAGGCACTATATTAACCTGGTAGTTGGGTGGCTGGATAGTCAATACTTCTGCTTTCCATAGTTGACACTATTTTTATCATTACTTCTTAGGTTTTAAGACAGCTGATTTACCACTGAGGACATGTAGTCTTATTTTACAACAGAAAAAACCCATGCAAAATAATGAAATGCAAAATAAAAAGAGAAAACTCTTACTATTCCCATAGAAGAACCATTATGTTACATACCTAAATCCTAAGTAAAAAAAGTTAAGTAATGAACTGATTCTGATTCACTTCCTATCTAGAGCTCCAAAAACCCAATTTTAAATTAAGAAAGTTTTGTTAATTCTGCCTCGTTCCTAGTTTAATTGCTGAGGTCTCTCAGATTGTATTAAAATATCCTGCATCTTTCTTAACTACTGATTTACCACGACCAGTTGTTTCTTACTTTTCCAGTGCACTGTTTCACCAGAAATTATATTGGTTGTATTATCATATTCATTATAAGGTCACTCTTTCCTTTGCTTCTCTGATGGCTTCCTTTGGACACCCCAGTTTTAAAATAGCCTTTAATTAAACCAATGGCCTTGACCATCCCTTTGTTCTCAAAATACCATGGGTGACTGACAGCCAAGCTTGGACATCTAAGAACATATTCCATTTTCCATTACTTTATCATTGCTCTGAGCAGCCAAGCTTGAACATAAAAAGAAAAGGAAAAACTCAGGAGCTTCAAAAGTTTGTAATGTTTCAAGCTAATAGTTGGCACAATGGAAGATCTTTCATCTGTCCTGTGTTTTGCCATTTGCAGTCTGGATTCACTGGGTTCCTTTCTTCTCCAAGAACTTCTGTACATTTTCCAGACAATGGGTAACATTTTAGTGTAGGGGTTGTTGTTGTTGTTATTTTATTTATACCCATCTAGCTGGGTTTCCCCAGACACACTAGGTGGTTTTATACGTGCTTCCAGGACATACAAAAACATAATAGAAAGTCAAATATTAAAAACTTCCCAATACAGGGCTGCCTTCAGACGTCTTCTAAAAGTTGTGTAGTTCTTTATCTCCTTGACATCTGATGGGAGGGCATTCCACAGGGAGGGCACCACTGCTGAGAAGTCCCTCTGCCTGGTTCCCTGTAACTTCACGCCTCACAGTGAGAGAACGGTCAGAAGGCCGTCACAGGTGAACCTCAGTATCTGGGCTGAACAATGAAGGTAGAGAAGCTCCTTCAGGGTTGAGACCATTTAGGGCTTTAAAGGTCGGCACCAACACTTTGAATTGTGCTCGGAAACGTAATGGGAACCAGTGAAGATCCTTTAGGGCCAGTGTTACATGGTCCCAGTGGTCGCTCCCAGTCACTAGTCTGCTGCGTTCTGGATTAGTTGTAGTTTCTAAGTCACCTTCAAAGGTAGCATTACAGTAGTCCAAGCTACTTCTTGGACTGGGGTAGCTGTTGTGGTGGCCTTCAGATGTTGATGGAGACCTGTTCCCTCTGACCACTCACCATGCTGGCTGGGGCTGATGGGAGTTGGGGTCCAACAACTTCAAGTGGGCATGGTTGAGTTTCCCTGGCTTAGTGTTTTGGAAGGATTTGCTAAATTGTAAACATTCCTGGTCTTTTAAGCATTTCTCATCACATGTCTGTGCATGTGCTCTTCAAAGCAAGTCCTCCTGGTTCAATGACACATATTCTAAGGTTAAGTGCACACAAGGCTGCAAACCCAGTCTTCATCATTGGTCAGTAGATTTAGCACTTACACATGGGACTGGAAACAAATAAAGCAAGGACTAAGCATATAAACAACTGATCTAATTTAAGAATGGTCCAGCTTGATCAGACCAAGGTACATCTCGTTCATCACTCTGCCTCCATTCCAGGGCAGGCAGGTGCATCTGGGAAACCCACAAGCATCAGGGCATGAAGGCAACAGACTCCACTGTAGCTTCTCCATAGAATTTTAGGCACAGATGTCTACTATCTCTGGATGGGTGGATGAATGAATGAAATAATATGCTCAGTGAAACATGTTTATTCTCTCCATAGTGCTGATGCCCTTTCCTCCAGAACCCGATACAACCCCGCAACCCATCCATAACTGCACCATGGATAATATGGCATTTAAGACTGCTCTCTTCCTCCAGCTCTTCCTCATCATCCTGTAATCTGCTCTCCCAAACTCCTCCATTTTACTAACGCAAAACTCCTCCTGCCCCTTCCACTCCTCCCTCCCGCACACCTACCCATAAAGCACATTTCTTCCCTTCTAGTAAAACAGAGAAGGGGAGCCTGTCTGTGGACTTCCAACTTTCATCAGCCTCAGCCATCATGGCCAATTGTCAGGAGGTGGTGGGAGTTGTAGCCCAATCTGGAGGGCACCGGGTTGTACTTGGGGATGAAATTGTGGTTTTAACAGGCCACTATGGAAATGTAGCTGTTTGTGAAGTGACATGGCCAGTTTTTCTACCATCCAAGTGGCTCCTACTAGCTAACGATCAGCAAATAATATTTATTGATACATACATACATACATACATACATACATACATACATACCTCGCCCATATTCTGGGTGGCTCCCAACAGAATATTATACAGAATAAAACTTCAGACATTAAAGACTTCCCTAAACAGGGCTGCCTTCAGATGTCTTCTAAAAGTCAGATAGTTGTTTATTGCCTTGACATCTGATGGGAGGGCGTTCCACAGGGCTGGGGCCACTATTGAGAAGGCCTTCTGCCTGGTTCCTGGTTCAATATTTATTCACACATATGCATTGGGTTTTCCTCTGAAAGGCATTGCAGCCCTAGTTGTTCTCTCTTTCTCTTTCTGTGTATGTGTGTGTTGAGAGAGAGAGAGAGAGAGAGAGAGAGAGAGAGAGAGAGAGAGAGAATCTTTATCGGCTGAATCAAATAATAGCTTGGGTTTTACTTTACGGGGTGGGCACAGGAGAGTGACTGTGGAAAGTGCTTTCACTGGCCTCTCCTCTAAAACCCTTCCAAGATCCCCAACAATCCCAAATCAAATTCCAGCCCCAAAATGTTAATGACAGTGCACATGGTTAGAATGAAAACCTGCATTGTTCTTGAGGGGGGAAATATTATAATCAAAACAACGCTATAAGATGACATGGAACAGGCTGCAGCGAGGCAAAATTTCATTTCATTCCATTATTTTTTTATACCTATAATTCACTGCCTATATGATGTTAGCTTGATAAAGTTCTGGTAACTGCTGAGCCGCCTTCCCTTCACACCAACTGAGTTCTAATAATTGGGTGCTGTCTCCGGCGTTCATCATCTCTCCGCTCCCTGAAAGAAGTGCTGCAATTAGCAGGCATCACCCTGTAATAAAGACTTTAATATCCACTTTCACGGCTCATATTACAGTCATTCAGGCCTGTCCCCTTTCCAGGAGACTTGACAAGGGCCCGGATGGCCTGCATGAAAGAGGCACATAAAGCAAAGCTTTTTCTGCTGTGGAAATACCTCCTACCCACCCATCCCCCTTTGCCTTCTGCAATCTCCTGCGTGGATCTTGGCCAGACATCTGCAGCCTGTTCTCTTCCAATCGGCCCTTTCCCTCCCCTCCCATGGCACAACAGCTGGGCAAGTTGGATCTGTGCCCAAGAGGTCATCAGATCTGGATGAGGCCCAATAAAACTGGGTCCCTTGCTCTCATGGCCCAATCGTCACCGCCATTTTCTCACAAGGCAGTGCCAGCATATTCTCTGACATGACAGGAGTTAGAACAAGGCTTTGTGAGACAGTTTTTATTCTGAAAAGAAGGGACAATGCCCCGAGAAGAAGGCGCGTTACAAATCCAACAACCGATCTCAAAAAGGCTTGTTCTTCCACACACCCGCCACCAAGGAGGAGGTATAAATCCCCAAAAAACCCAGAGGCATTGCATGTTATGGAAACCATATAATTGCACATTACAATGACGTCTCTGCTAAACAGCCCTACAGAAAAGTGAAGGGGCAGGAATGTCCTAAAATCACCAGTCTGCCACTCAAATAATAGAATTGACAAGTATGTCTGGCAGGGTTGACAGCTCATGCTAAACCCTATTCTGGAGGTAAACAAAGGAAGACTGGATATCTTCCTCCTAATTGCCTGGTGGCATCTAACATAACAATACTGTCCCTCTTCTTCAAAAATGTTTGAAGCTATATGGATTGCAATCTGACAGACCAGTTTGGAACAGGTGTTCACCTTTTGCTGTCCCTGTGCCTTTAAGAGTGGCCTTGCTTGCAGATATGAAGCCAGCAAAGTATTTCTACCACTTATTTCAAGGCTAAGAATGGGTTCACTTGCTAAACACTTACAAGCTTTGGTGGCTGGTAGGGAAGAGGCACATGAGAAAATCCTATGGGAGGCAGCAGCTTCCTTTGGAACCAATGGTTTCTGATTTACTGTATTTTTCGCTCTATAAGACGTACCCAACCATAAGACGCACCTAGTTTTTAGAGGAGGAAAACAAGAAACAAGAAAGCAACGGAAAGCCTTTTGAGCAAAGAGGGAGGAACGCTCTGGCTGCACTCAAGAGGCTTTGCGTGGCTATCCCTGAAGCCAGAAGAGTAAGAGGGATTGGTGCGCACTGATCCCTCTTGCTCTCCTGGCTTCAGCGATAGCTGCGCAGCCTGCATTCGCTCCATAAGACGCACAAACATTTCCTCTTACTTTTTAGGAGGGGAAAAGTGTGTCTTATAGAGCGAAAAATACGGTACTCCAGAATGACCCCAAAGAAACAAAAGGCTGGATGGCATGTTGTACAAATTATACAGCATTATTCCAAGTAGATAAGCCTTCCACAGACTGAAATATTACTGAAGAGTCTTGTGGAATTCAGAAAAATGGGAAAGGAAAGGGCATATTAAATGAGATGTTTATATGTGCAAACTGGTGTTCAGTAGAGAGAGAAATCTATTGCATGTTTACAGATACTCTATTATAATCTCAATTATCAACTCTCCTACGGATCTTCCTTGAAGAAGGGGACTCTTCAAGTATGTGGCAGAAATATTTAAAACCACAAATGTCTTGGAAAAAGTGAGTGAGGGCAACACAGTCATGATTTTTGTTAATATCGAACAGGTTTTAAGTAAAAAGAACGACCTGCTTTCATAGAACATATAACAGATTTGTGCAATGTAGACTTTCCTCACCCAACCATCTGGAAGCCAGCAGTATGGAAAGCCCTACCGGTCTTGTATCCCAGCTGCTTCCTTCTGAGGTCACCCAGTCATATTCCACATACACCCACCACCATGTGCAGGATTTTGAGGTACAAATCAATGCCACCTTCTGAGCAAAACTGAAAACTGCACCTAAGCAAATGCACACAGCTCGTTTGCCATGAGTGACAGAAGTTGGGAAAGAGCATGGGCAAATTTACCCCATGGTTACTACTACATGCCCTGGAGAGGCAATGATCAAGTAGTACAGCTGGGTTCAAATAAAGAGGACATGCACTCGCGGAAAGCAGAAATACCAACCCACACTTGCGAAGGCCAGAACTAGAAGTCAGGAAGGATGTTTGGCTGCTTCTGAGTCTTGCTCTTCCCTCTCCTTGATCAAACCCAATGTCATCATAGAATCATAGAACTGCAGGGTTGGAAGAGACCCCGAGGGTCATTCAGTCCAACTGCCTGCAATGCAGGAATCTCAACTAAAGCAGCTATGACTGATGACCACCCATCCAACCTCTGCTTAAAAACCTCCAAGGAAGGAGAGTCCACAAAAGTGCATCCCATTGGACCAGTGGAAGGGGGCAACAATTGACCGAGGACAAAACACTCTCTTCATTTTTTCAAAAACAACTGATATTAGTTGTTATCGGGATAAGGATTCTGGCTGGATCATTGATCTGACCTTGTAATTGTTGAATGGTCTCTTTATATTTGAAGGTTCATTATTGTTCCGCAAGATGTGTATTTCTTTAAGGGCCAGAGCAAATAACGTGACCTAGTTTTACAGCTGTGAAGCACTATAGCAGGTGCTGTTATGTTAATTAAGCTGTTGGGTATAGTGTATAAAGAGCAGCACCTAGCTCTCTCAGTACCCTGGTGGTTGGGTTGGTGGATGGGTGATGCTTACTGATATATTATAATTAATGTAAAAGGAGTTTTTGTATTTGTTATTAAAACCTAGCTAAAGTTATTTTGCGTTTCTTGAATATGTGGTCTCCCCAGCACGCCTTCTGCAGCGCAAATAGCCAACAGTAATACGTTCTTGTTACTTTCTAATGTGCTGTGTCACCTGTCCACACACACAAAGCTCAGAAGGCAAAAGGTTCTCTCTTTAAAATGGCCGTGTCTGGCAATAACATCCAATGCCCACACTTAAAAAAACCACGTGGAAGACTAGACAGCGTATGTTTGTATGGGTGTGGATTTTAAATCCGTATGCACCAATATATCTTTAAATGACTTAGTGCGTCGTTTGGCAAAAAGGGGGGATATTCTCACACCCAGGGATGTTCTTAAGAATATGCCAATGGCGTCTAATAATTTTCTCAATTTCAAAAGTCATATGCATAAACTGATTAGAGAATGAACTGATCCACTGAGTCTTCTACGTTCTTCGTTGAACTTTATGAGCTACTTCTGTTGAAATCTACAATTCAATACAATGAATAGTATATATTATTTTTTCAAACATACAGCCGGTTACGTCTTGAGTGTTTATTGAATATGTTTCATGTAACCAGAGGTTTGTTGTTGTTTTGGCGATAACATCCAAGCACAATTTTAGAATCTCACCCGCGTCCAGACTGGGAAAATTATTTCATCTCCATGCAGCTGAATGAAGCTGTTCTGGTCTTTATCTCTGACACGGAGAGCCCATCTGCTGGGGACTCTCACAGGAAAGTCTGGCATTTGCCTAGTTCAGCTAAGCCCCTGCTCTGTCCACCTCATTCTGCTCTGGTCCCCAGCCCATTGCCTGAGCTTTACACACTTCAGATGCTCTGCCAGGAGCTTGGTGGACTCATGCCACTCAGCAGGGCTGCCATGGGATTGTGAAAATCAGCATCCATGGGAGAAATGGAAAAAGAAAAGAGGGAGGGAAAACAAAAAGCTGCAGAAGCTGCACCACACCGTTCTTATTAATGGAGACTTTGATTGCCATTCTCAGGGGTGAAGAGATTTTGTAATGAGAAAATGCTTGGCAGGGGGAAGAGAGAGGCTAATGAAGGGATGAGGAGGGCATGTGCATGAGGCTGGGATATAGAGCACAAAAGGGGGCAACCTGCCAAAGCAATCTGGATTTCAGAGGTAGAGTGGCCAAATGGGAGACTGGGGACTGTATTTGAGAAACTGGGTCCTCTGTGCAAGATGGACCTTTTCTTAATTTATTTTCTTATTTCTTTGAGAGGCATTAATGAAATGTCTTGGCCATGAATCTGTAAGGATGACAATGTTTTGAACTCATAGTTTCATCCTCTTTAAGGAACTTCTTCTCTAATGAATCTCATACTAAGTAACAGCCACAAGACTGGTTTCATTGGAAGGTAAAGGTAAAGGACCCCTGACAGTTAAGTCCAGTCACAGACGACTCTGGGGTTGCGGCGCTCATCTCGCTTTACTGGCCAAGGGAGCCGGCGTTTATCCGCAGACAGTTTTTCCGGGTCATGTGGCCAGCATGACGAAGCCGCTTCTGGTGAACCAGAGCAGCACACGGAAACGCCGTTTACCTTCCCACCAGAGCGGTACCTATTTATCTACTTGCACTTTGATGTGCTTTCGAACTGCTAGATGGGCAGGAGCAGGGACCAAGCGATGGGAGCTCACCCCATTACGGGGATTTGAACCACCGACCTTCCAAGCGGCAAGCCCTAGGCTTAGTGGTTTACACCACAGCGCCACCCGCGTCCCCTTCATCGGAAGGAGAGAGTACCAATTAATATATTTCCTATATCAGATCAGTTAACAATATATAACAAATCCTAACAGTGCTAGTGCAGCACCAGTTTCCCCAAAAGCAAACAGCATCTCCTTGGAGCCCTGAAGGCTCCTTTCCTATCAGCTGCAAAAGTCAAGTCTATCTGCTGGCCACATTTACAGGTGCCAACCAACTCCTCCAGCTCCTGTGTTTGGTTTGTCCATGAGCTATCAGTGTTCATTGATGTAAGACTATCAAAAGCTATTGAGCTGGCTCTAGAAATGTCTGCTAACCGATTAATGCTGGTTTGGACCATTTTCAACTTTGGGCTTTATTAAACTACCTTTTCTTTCTCACCAATCTCCTTTGCATATATTGACCCCATTGGCTACAGTGCTTTGGAATTCTTGATTAACAAACACATGGGTAATAGAACAATCAGAGGGGTTTGGTTTGGTTTACATAACCTATGCACAAAACATTTGTTGATCAAGCTTTAGTGGCAAACTGTGTGGACTGAACCCAACACCCATATCACTCAGACCAAGCCCACTTCTTGGCGATGAATAAATTATATTTTAACTGAAATATGTGGAGCAGTCTCAGATCAGAAAATCTTTACGTGGAAGCCACCTATGAGATAACAACTAAGCAAATAGCTTGCAATACAGTTGACATGCAGATGCAAGCAAAAATGTTCTCCCATGGGAAGTGATTCTCCCCAAAATTTTGCAATCCCGTGTTTTGCTCCCATCTTGTGAGTTTCCATTCCCTCCTGTTCCCACATTCCAAATGGCTGATGGGGAGGAAAGACTTGTGGAATTAGTTACCATGGGGAAGCATCTTAAATGAGGAACAGCCCCCCAGATTGATAACTATGGCAAGGATTGCAACGGGGGGAGGGGTAGACTCTCTTCTGGCCATGCCATCGTTTATCACTAATGCCCAATAAACCTGGGTCAAGAGCTACCTGAGCTTGAAAAGCCTAGCAAGCATTAACCGCCTCAAGAAGAGTGTCATGTCATCTATATCAGAATAACAAGAGGTCTGGGATGTGCCTACATTGTTGCAGAAGCTTCTGGGTATCTGGCCATATTTTTGTGAACAGCTAGGCACCATGCAGGGACGCGGGTGGCGCTGTGGTCTAAACCACTAAGCCTAGGGCTTGCTGATCAGAAGGTTGGTGGTTCGAATCCTCGCAACGGGGTGAGCTCCCGTTGCTCGGTTCCTGCTCCTGCCAACCTAGCAGTTCGAAAGGACGTCAAAGTGCAAGTAGATAAATAGGTACCACTCTGGTGAGAAGGTAAATGGGGTTTCCGTGCGCTGCTCTGGTTCGCCAGAAGCGGCTTAGTCATGCTGGCCACATGACCTGGAAGCTGTAGGCCAGCTCCCTTGGCCAATAAAGCGAGATGAGCGCCGCAACTCCAGAGTCGGTCACGACTGGACCTAATGGTCAAGGGTCCCTTTACCTAGGCACCATGCGAAGTGCTGCTTCAGACTCAGCAGGCAACTCATGTCCAATGGGAAATGTCTGCACTTCCAGGGCATCCTTTCGTCTAGGTTTGTGAAGAGCCATTCCCACAAAGTTGGTCTAGCCAGCATCAACCTTTGTTGCTGGTCAGGCCAGTTGCCTCCAACGAAGTGTGAGACTCACAAAGGAGTGCAATTGAACTGGAGCTGAGGGTGGTTTTGACCTTTATGAACCACTGGTGGCCACCCCTGACCTACAATATGATGAGTGCAAGGTTAGAATTTCAGGAAACCTGCCAAATGGTATTTAGGTGCAGCAGCCGAGCAAGACTGTGTTATGCTAAGCAATATAGTAACTATGTGCGGAGAGAATGGGGTATGGGGTAAATTCAGGGACAGAGGAGTGCCTGCAGTTCTTTAATATGAAAGCGAGAGGCATTGTATTGCTACGTGGAGAGAGAAGCGGTATTCAAATAGCAGGGAAGAAAGCTCTGGGTCAAGAACAAGGGGTGCAAGGGGTGCTTGCATGAAGGCCACCAAACAGGAGCCAACCCACTTTCCTTCCTTGAGTGCTGAATTCCTCAGAAATTTTTCAAAGTGAAAATCCCTGTGTACCAGCCCTGTATGGGGTTGAAGTTCCTTAATGTGTTTTATTACAAATGCTCCATAATAAGGTAATTACGGTGGAAATAATAAATGTGTCAGTCCTCCAAGAAATATTTTTACTTAGCACATGGGGGAAAGGAGCCCGGGCCATTGTTTTTCGAGTGTGCGAGTGTTACTGTACATATTAATTAACTGAGTAAAAAGCTTCACCACCCCGTGGCATCTACATTATTTATGAATGTCTTGGGGCGGCAGTAACTTATGCACTCTCCTGCTCAATTCATCGTTGTTTTTTTTATTTAACTTTGTTTTCTCCTTTAGATGAGTTGCTGTGCCATGCATGCATTTTGCGCATAGCGGAGCTGCGATTCAACCCTGTCGTGCTCTGATGCATCATACTGGGCATTGCCAAGACAAAATGAATCCAAGTGGGCATTTTCAGAGGCAGAGTGTGTTGTGGGTGGGTCGGGAAAAGAGAACGTGGAATGTTTTTCCAGTTTAAAACAATACAAGACATCTGTCCATTATAACAATTATTTTTATCAGAAACACAGCAACAGCATCAGTGTGTGTGTGTGTGTGTGTGTGTGTGCCCATAAATGAGCTGCCCATCCTCCCCCCAGTGATCTCCCCCCCCCCGGATTTCTCCCTACCGCTGCCCCAGTAAACCACAAATAGGCACATTATGAACTTCCAAGCAAAGCCCAAGACATTGCCTCAGCTCAGGCCTATGCTTCTGTCTCAGGAGAGGGGAGGCAAAGAAAAATGTCCTCATGAGCATCACTTGGTTAATATGGAAGAATGTCCTGTCACATGATTGCGCCCTTTTGAATGTCCCTGGCTAGCCGTAGACCTGGCAGAGGAGCCAAAGGCTATATCAGGGTTGAGAAACATGGTGCTTCCAGATGTTCTTGGACTTCATTTTTTTTTATAATATTTTTTATTGAGTTTATGAAATACAGAAAAAAGAATAGAAAACAGATTATAGGAATAAAATAGAAAAGTTACAAATTTCCATGTTCTTTTTTCCATCAAGTCTAATGGACTTCCCCGCATCCTCCAAACCCTGCATTCTCTGTGGTACAGAACATCAGCAATTTGTTAACTTGTTTCAATGCTTATTGTATCCTTCATTTTATCATGTTGCCTAATTTCAAAGATGTTATAACCCAAATCATGTACATTTTCATTTAAACACAATAAAGTTATTTCATTATTCTACCTCTGACTTCTTGTGCCTTAATTTCCATTTCATTAATTTACCATTGCTGAAGCTAGACTTTCCTAAAGGGTGCATTTTTTAACATTCGTACAGCTTATAATTTTTTTTCAAATAGTCCTTAAATTTTTTCCAGTCCTCCTCAATTGTTTCTTCTCCCAAGTCTCGGATTCTGCCAGTCATTTCGGCTGGTCCATATAGTCCATCAACTGCGTGTGCCATTCCTCCAGCGTGGGTAGATCTTGTGTCTTCCAATGCTTTGCAATCAGGATCCTTGCTGCTGTAGTGGCGTACATAAAAAAGTTCCATCTTTCTTAAACACTCTCTGGTCCACCATGCCCAGGAGAAAGGCCTCCGGTTTCTTAGGTAAGGTAAATCTAAGTACCTTTTTTAGTTCATTATGAATCATCTCCCAAAAGGCCTTCACTTTCGGGCAGGTCCACCAGAGGTGAAAGAATGTCCCTTCCGCCTCTTTACATTTCCAACATTTATTGTCAGACAGGTGATATATCTTAGCAAGCTTGACTGGGGTCATGTACCACCGGTATATCATTTTCATAATGTTTTCCCAGATGTTCTTGGACTTCAGCTCCCATCAGCCAACTTGGGCAAATGGCAGGAATGATAGGAGCAGGAGCCAAACAACATCTGGCCGGCTACAGGTTCCCCATCCACAGGCTACACCAGGGGTTAGCAAACTTTTTCAGCAGGGGGCCGGTCCACTGTCCCTCAGACCTTGTGGGGGGGCCAGACTATATTTGGGGGAGGAATGAATGAATTCCTATGCCCCACAAATAACCCAGAGATGCATTTTAAATAAAAGAAGAAGAAGAGTAAGAAGAGTTTGGATTTGATATCCCGCTTTATCACTACCCAAAGGAGTCTCAAAGCGGCTAACATTCTCCTTTCCCTTCCTCCCCCACAACAAACACTCTGTGAGGTGAGTGGGGCTGAGAGACTTCAGAGAAGTGTGACTAGCCCAAGGTCACCCAGCAGCTGCATGTGGAGGAGCAGGGACGCGAACCCGGTTCACCAGATTACGAGTACACTGCTCTTAACCAGTACACCACATTCTACTCATGTAAAAACACCAGGCAGGCCCCACAAATAACCCAGAAATGCATTTTAAATAAAAGAACACATCCTACTCATGTAAAAATACGCTGATTCCCGGACTGTCTGCAGGTTGGATTTAGAAGGCGATTGGGCCGGATCCGGCCCCCAGACCTTAGTTTGCCTACCCATGGGCTACGCTATGGGGCTTGGAGTTTCTATGGTGGAAGGATGAATTTGGGGGAACCAAATATTAGTACCAGGAGCAAATGAAGTATGGTAGTCTAAAGAAAGGAATATAGGTGAGAGAAGTCTACCTGTTCTGTCTCCTTATGCCTTGCAATCTACTACTTCTGAATTTCATTCTAACAAGGACAATTTATAAAAACAATTCTGGAATTGGAGTAAGCACAATTGGATGCAGCTTTTGGAAACGTGAGATAAAGCAACACAGAACTCCAAAATCCACGAAAACATTCAGATGAGGAACGCTCGGGTGTAAGTGCATCTGTGGTTCAGGGAATGCAGGGTTTTATGGCTTGGGGATTTCCACTTGGCTTGGAATACAGGATATTTTACTTAAATTTTCTGGAGATTAAGCCCTCATGTCATTGGAAGCAAACGGGGAGGCCTAAAAAAAGCTTTTGCATGTTCAAATACCATTTCTGATTCAGCTTGTCAGAGATGCAGCAATGTTCCCATTAGATGCAAGATCTTTATCCTTTGAGAAATGAGCTTCTGCAAATCTTGGTCCTAGATCTCTATGGGCTAGTATCCCTCTTGTAATTTACACTAATTGGCCTCTTCTGTTGGCACTTGGAGCCCAGAGACTTATAAACATTAACGGCTATGTGGGTTTTTTAAAAAGTCTGTCTGGGGTCAGGAAGAAAATAAAATTCACTGCAGTCTATTGAGAATTGCATGATCTGGATTTCAAACTCATATTTTTAGCTGTAAACAGGAATCTGGTCTTGACAGCCATGACTCTGGTATAGCAGAATGAGTCATACTCAATGTTTTCTTCTAGAACAAACTAGAATAAACTCCTCCGATTGAAAAGTTTTGTTTCAGCTTCTTCTTACTCTTCTTTCCCTGAAGGAACTTGGCCTACCAGAAAATAATTAAGCATATCATGTTGTTCTGTTCTTCCTCGTGTGTCATAACAGGCTAGCGGAGAAGATCTGACAACAAAACACAATTATCCCAAGCAACGCACACACAAAGCAACCACAGCTGTAGTCACCACTCTTGAAAACTGCTTCTCTCCTAGGCAGCCAAGCAATTAGGTTTTCTAATTTCCACTGCTTCCTTGAGATGTTCTGTCTTTACTGAGACCAAAGCTGAGAAGCGGAGGAAGTGTAAGATTCTGCCAAATGACCTAGCAAAAAGTCAGAAGCTATTTTTGAATGGCACCAAGTGTCATGTTTCTGATGGCACAGCCCAGGTTCATAAGCTTGTGGACTATTCCACTGGGACCCCATTAACAGACTCTGGATTTGTTTCAAGGAGAAGAACAAGGTGGTTCTTGGAGGATGAGCCACTATGTCCCCCGTTAAAGGATTTGCCATGCATCCTCCCGTTTTCGCAATGAGTCACTGCAGTGCAGCTTGCATGTCCATCTACAAAGTCCTAACATATTTGACAAGGGATAGAAGAGTGGTGCCTACTCACGGAAATCATCTGGCAGAGATAGAGGACCCTGTGCTGCAGAGATGTAAAAAGATATACTTTCTGACCCAAGGAAGTATTGGTGTGCACTTTCCATCCCTCCAAGTGTCCCTATTTTCCAGGGACAGTCCCAGATTTACAGAAGCTGTCCCAGTTTCTGATTTGATCCTGGAATGTCCCTCTTTTCCTTAAAGGTAAAGGGACCCCTGACCATTAGGTCAAGTCGTGCCCGACTCTGGGGTTGTGGTGCTCATGTCGCTTTATTGGCCAAGGGAGCTTCCGGGTCATGTGGCCAGCATGACTAAGCCGCTTCTGACAAACCAGAGCAGCGCACGGAAATGCTGTTTACCTTCCTGTCAGAACGGTACCTATTTATCTACTTGCACTTGACATGCTTTTCAACTGCTAGGTTGACAGGAGCAAGGACTGAGCAACGGGAGCTCACCCCGTCATGGGGATTTGAACCGCCGACCTTCTGATTGGCAAGTCCTAGGCTTTGTGATTTAACCCACAGTGCCACCCGCGTCTTTTCCTTAGGATGTCCCTATTTTCATTGGATAAATGTTGGAAGGTATGGTAGGACATTCCTATTTTCATGGGAGAAATGTTGGAGGGTATGGTTGCCACAGTAGTCATAACATCACCCCGAACGCTGCCCCGCCCCTGCAGATCCAGGGCCACTCCCTGCCCCGCTGTCACGCCCATGCTGCTGCTAGCTCTGGCAACACAACTGCACCCTCAGGATTGCCTTAAGACAGCTTGTGGGGTCAGATAACTCCATACCCTCCAACATTTCCCCCAAGAAAATAGGGACATCCTAAGGAAGAGTGGGAGATTCTGGGATCAAATCAGAAATCAGGATGGCTTCTGTAAATCAGGGACGTCCCTGGATAATAGAGACACTTGGAGACTCTGGGGCAAGGGTTCCAATCTGCCACAAAGCATCTTTGCAAAAGCCTCATGGAAGTCTAGATATATTAAGGACTTTCACACGCTACGTTCAACAATTGATCTGTGAACACAAAGCATTGCCCTCCGCACACATACAGTTATGCACATGTAGTGTTCAATGAATGTGCTGGATGTGCATCTTTGCACATAATAGCTGAGCTGTGCAAATCAACAAGCGTACACTCTTTCACACAAGCACTTGTACACATCTGGAAAACAATTTGCAGCTGTGTGCAGTGCTATTTGCAGCCCACGTTGTAAGATTTCTCTTTAAGAGAGCTTGAAAGGAAAGGGTTTCCATGTATACCAAGGGCATTGTGGGTGATGCCCTACATTTTTTTTTCTGTCCAGCTAGCACAAAAAGTCCCAACAGGGTAAGGCTGAATTATGGAGTTCCAGATGTACAGAACAGAAGGAAGAATTAAGGGAGGGTCACACACATTTGTTCTACATTTGGTAGGAATATTAAGAGAAAGAACAGGAATGAATATTAAATATGAATAAAGCCATTTTCAAAGATAGAATGTGGATTTTTCTCCACTTTTCACTTAAATGTTGTCAACTGGGTCACGTCAATTGGCCTTCCAACCTAGTATTTTGTTTCTAGCACTAATCAGCTATATTTGTGTCACTAGTAGGAGGCAGTAATTAAGGAATTATATGGGGATGGCCACCATTTTTTGAGGCTTCAACAGTCAACTTTAATTTTAACTTAAGTCATGTTCAGGGTTTTTTTCCAGCTGGAACTTGCTGGAACTCAGTTCTGGCACCTCTCAGGTGGACACCATTGCCATTATAAGATGTGTTCATGGTGAGTTCTGGCACCTCTTTTTCTAAGAAAAATAGTACTAGTCATCATTTATCTTTCACTCTGCTAAAATCCTTTGATAATCTTTTAACTGGTATGATGTCTGGCACAACAGGGAAAGTTCGGTAACATGGCAAACATGGTGTAGTACCAAAGTATTCAGCTTAGACTTCGAAAAATATTTTTGGTGGTGTGGAATGAAAACGGCCTTCAAAGATTGCAATCAACTTTGGGGATGTGGTGAATTCTTATAATCTTCTTTGCGGGGAGCTGCGGTTTTTCTTTCCTCTCCCTGAAAAGAAAAAGAGATGCTTTGCTGCCACTAAATGGTGACAAACCTGCCTGAACAGCCTCTTGAAGCACAGAAAATGTAGATAGCTGCATTATAGCGAGTCAGTCAATTGGTTCATCTACCTTAGCACTGTCTACACCAGGAGTCGCCAACCTTTGGGGTCAGTGGGCACATTTTGAATTTTGAAAGAGTGCTAGACATGCCAGTCAAAAAATGGCTGCTGCGTAGGGTGTGTGTGTGTCATAAAACAAAATGGCTGCCATGAGGAGGGCCACAGATTCCCCACTACTGGTATAAGACTTACTTATTTATGTTCAGAAAAGGGGTGTGACAGGGAAGTAATCATTCCTGTCCTGCAGAAGACTGGGTGCATCTAGCTAAGATCTCTGCCTGAGCCTGCAAGGCAAATCTTATATGGAATTGTGTTTCCATTTCATATTTTTATTTTATACTTGGATAGCTCAGTTGCTTAGAGCATGGTGCTGATAATGCCAAGGTTGCAGGTTTGATCCCTGGATGGGACAGTTGCATATTCCTGCCTTACAGGGGGTTGGACTAGATGATCCTTAGGGTCCCTTCCAACTCTACAGTTCTATGATAGCACATTTCTTAATGTCTATAATGCTGTCTATAATGCTGTTTTCAGGAAACCTGAACTTGTCATGCACAGAAGTCTTTTTGTGCCAAGAGGTGGTCCTTGTATCGTATTGTATTGTATTTAGCTTTCCCTTGGCTAGCTTTAGTACTGACTAAGGCATGACCACACTAGAAGGTGGAGACAAACACAGGAGACACAGAATTCTGGCTTCAAAGCAGCCACAAAACAAGAAAAATTTGCCTGTCTCCCAGAAGTTGGGGGTGAGAATTACCCTTTTTACATTATCCTTGTATGTAGGGTTGCCATAGGGGGACGCAGGTGGCGCTGTGGGTTAAACCACAGAGCCTAGGACTTACTGATCAGAAGGTCGGCGGTTCGAATCCCCGCAACGGGGTGAGCTCCCGTTGCTCAGTTCCTGCTCCTGCCCACCTAGCAGTTTGAAAGCACGTCAAAGTGCAAGTAGATAAATAGGTACCGCTCCAGTGGGAAGGTAAACGCCGTTTCCGTGCACTGCTCTGGTTCGCCAGAAGCGGCTTAGTCATGCTGGCCACATGACCTGGAAGCTGTACGCCAACTCCCTGTTGGTTTCTGCTTCCTTCACTGAGCAGCGAAGTGCTTGTCACAAGACAATGTTTACATTCCACAGTCAAGTGCTGTTGGGTTTTCTCACGGGAAAGGAGACTGGATGTGACGTACACTGGTTTCCTGTTTTCACTGTTCTTTGCAGTTCAGTGAGATTCTCTCCGTGCTTTAGAGGAGAGAGGATGCCTTTCTCTGCTCCGGCAGAGGGAAGATGTTTTTCTGTAAATTACCAGCTTTGAAGTGTAAATAAAGTAATATAGAGCATGTTGGCACGTACTTTTCATCATTCCGCTGTGCACTGGACACTGCTTATCTCCAACATTTGGTTCCGGGCCCAGAAAAACGCAGTGTTTTGAGAATGGACTCCAGAAGTCGGGCTCCTGGCAAAGGAACAAAGGAGCAAAGAATTGGAGTGCCGGCAAAGGATCGGAATGCAGAGGGCCGGATCGGACGATATCTCTGCGCGTCAAGATGATTTGATGAGGTATGTGCTACAGCTCCGGGCAGCCTGCCAGCTTCTAATTAATGGCATTATGGCTGGACTTTGAACTTTTATAGCCGGTTTTGCCGTGGCACAGGCAAAAGGCTAGAAGGATAAATTTTTCCTATGCTGGGGGAAATCGAAAGTAAAGCAGCTGCAGCAGTTTCGCAGCATGAATTTAAGACAGCAGAGAGAACTTTCACTTTTGAACTTGCCTTTGGAATGCGGTTTGGAGCAGCTGCAGATAAGCAAAGCAGTTAAGCAGAAAGGCACAGGTTCAAAGGCAGAGGCTGTTTTGAATTTGCTTTTGGAATGAAGCAGCTGTACACAGACACAGCTAGTATAAAGCAGCCTGATTTAAAGCAGCGAAGATGACGCTAAAGGCTAATGCCAAAGTCATGATGGCTAGCTGCAGAAGGCTGGATGAGGCAAGTGGGGAATTTGATGCCAATCAGCCAAATGCTCAACTCACAGTAGCCTGTGATACTGCCATGATTCTGAATGAAGCGGATCGCCGGGGTGCTAGCTGCATCAACAAGGGGGAGACTTCACAGACGTCATCCCATAGTGCAGTGGAACCACCAGATGGCGCCAAAGCTTTGAAGGCAGTGAAATGCTACACGTGTGGACGTCTAGGCCATATGAAGAGGGAATGCAGATATCCCAGGGCCAAGACAGAGCAGCGCAGCGAAAGCTCATTGCGTGGAAAAGGCCGAGGCAAAGGCAAAGGTCCGGTGTCCAGGACAACGCAGCACAAGGCAATGGTCTCACGCTTCACTCCAAAGGTTGCAGAGGTCCAGAAGACGTCTAGATCTTTCTTCGTTGTTGATTCGGCTGCAACGCACCACATGTGCAACGATAAGCGACTGTTCGTGTCTTTTACACCGCAGGAAGGTGCGATTCACCAGGCGGATGACCACACAATTCCCAGTAAAGGCTACGGAACTGTTGTTCTTCACAGTTTGGACTTATCGATACAGGATGTGCTTTATGTGCCAGATGCCAAGCATAATCTGCTCAGCGTTGGACAGCTGAATGAGCGGAAAATTGACGTTTCCTTTAAGAACAAAAGGTGCATCATCACAAAGAAAAATGATTATGTATTGCATGCTGAATATGTTGATCGTTTGTATGTTTTGTATTTTGATGATGTTGTGCAGGATGACACTTGTTGCATTGCAGGTTCTAACAAAAGTTTGCATGCAGAATGTATTCACGATTTTCATCGAAAATTTGGCCATTTGCATTTTGAGGCAGTATCTAAAATGCCTGCCTTGGTTGAAGGTATGACTATTAAACCCTGCAGGTACCACATGAAGTGCAAGGCATGCGCAGCAAACAAGGTAAAAATGGCTGCAAAAGGTAAGGTGTCTAGTAGGCAAGCTACAGAACCATACCAGGTTGTTCATGCTGATTTGGTTGGACCACTAGCGCCCTCTTTGGGCGGAAACAGGTACTTCATGGTTCTCATTGATGCATTTTCCAGGTATATTTATGTGTACAATCTCAAGCAGAAATCAGAGGCTTTTCCAAGGTTCAAGGAATTCTGTGCTTGGTTGGGAAATGTGCATGGTAAGAAGGTAAAGACTCTTTTCAGTGATCGCGGGGGAGAATTCACTTCTCAGCAGTTTGAAGCTTTTCTGACTGAGAAAGGAATTCAACACGATTTGTCTAGTCCTCGCTCGCCATGGCAGAATGGACTTGCGGAACGAGCAAATCAGACATTGCTTCAAGGGTTAAAAACCTTGCTGCATGATGCCAATCTTCCAGAGAGTTATTGGGCCGAAGCTCTCTCATGTTTTGTTTACAGTTATAATCGCAGGTTATCTTCAGCGATTGGTTGTACCCCCTATGAGAAGATGTTTGGCAAGAAGCCATACATCAAACACATGAAAATTTTTGGTTCTGACATGTGGGTTCACTCACCACAAAACTCCAAGTTAGACAAGCGTGGATTGCATGGTATCTTTCTAGGTTATCAGAAAGGGTCTTACAGAATAATGATGACTGACTCTAAGGAAATTAAGCTCACAAGAAGTGTTGAGTACAATGCCAAGTGGGGGGAGAATGTGGGAATTTTCCAATGTTATCCTGATGACAGTGATGAAACTGAGGATAGTCAAAAGCAACCGCAACAACCCACACCCACTGATGAAGGTTCTGATTCTGAGTCTGAAACTGAATCGGGTGATTCAGAGGATTTCAAGAGTGCGAAAGCCTCTATGCGACCCTCTGAAAGCTCTGATCAAGAATTAGAGGAACCATTGTTCACAATAGGTCACTTTTCTCCTAAGAAGGAAGAGGAGAGTATTGAAGACTTAAGGCTAATTCGTAGGTCACAGAGAGCGACAAAAGGCAGACCTCCAAAGAGATTTGCTGATGAGTTTGCTAAGATAGCAGTAACAGCTGTTAAAAGCTCCAAGAAGGTGTTTGAACCTTCAAGTTTCCAAGAAATCCAGGATTTGGATTCAAAGGAAGCTGAGCCATGGTTAAATGCCATGAAGGCTGAGCTTGATTCCTTGGAAAGGAACAAAATATGGGATCTTGTTCCAGTAGTTCCAGGAATGAAACTGCTTGGAAGCAAATGGGTCTTCAAAGCGAAGACAGATCAAAATGGCAAGATAGTCAGACACAAAGCCAGATTGGTAGCCAGAGGTTTTGCACAGGTACCAGGTGAAGACTATCATGAGACCTACTCACCCACAGTGAGGTATGAGAGCATTAGGCTTATGCTCAAGCTAGCTGCAGAAGAGAATCTACACATTAGTCACCATGATGTGAATACAGCTTTTCTGTACGGATCTCTAGATGAATCACTTTATATGCTTCCACCTGATGGCGTACAGGTAAAACAGGGATTTGTTTGTGCTCTGAAGAAGTCCCTTTATGGTCTCAAACAAAGTGCACGGTGTTGGCAAACAAAACTCATTGAAGTATTGTTTTCTCTAGGTTTTAAGCAAGGGAAAGCTGATCCATGTGTATTTGTCAAAGAGGAGGGGCAAAAGAAACTGTATTGTTTGTTTTATGTTGATGATCTTTTATTCTTTTGGAAGGATATCACAATGTACAATAATGCCCTAGCTCAATTGAAAGAGCACTTTGACATGAAAGATCTTGGTGAGGTAAACAACTACCTATCTCTGGAAATAGAGAGAGATCAAGATGGTAACATTCTAGTACACCAGTCACGTAAAATTGCTGATGTGTTAAGCAAACTAAACCTGATGGATGCTAACCCTGTGGACACACCGATGATAACAGGTTATCAGGTAGATGACACTGAAGAAGCATTTTCTGACACTACACTGTACAGAAGTGTGCTAGGCAAGCTAAACTTCATTGCCAGATGTTCAAGACCTGACATTGCTGTTAGCTGTAATTTGCTAAGCAGACAAGTCAACAATCCTACTGTTAAGGATTGGAAAGCTCTGAAACGCATAGCGCGGTATTTGAAAGGCACTATGCATTACAGACTGAGATTTAACAATCAGAAGTCTGGTGGTCTTGAGATATTTGCAGATGCAAGTTTTGGAAGTGACACTACAGACAGGAAAAGTACGTCTGGAGTTTGCTATAAGTACAATCAGGGTCTATTTGATTGGTCATGCAAGAAGCAAACAACAGTTAGCTTAAGTACTTGTGAAGCTGAACTGAATGCACTGTCTTATTCACTTAAGGATTGTGAATGGTTGTTACAATTGTGCAAAGACATAAAAATTCCTGTCAAATGTCCAATCCAGGTTTACCAGGACAACAAAGCATGTTTGGCTTTGCTGAATTCTGAAGGTTGTAAGCAAAGCACGAAGCACTTGCAATTGAAGTTGCAACATGCTAGGGAACGTATTCAAAAGGGACTCGTAACGGTGTCCTATATGCCAGGTAATGAAATTCCTGCTGATGTATTGTCCAAGATTGTATCAAGGGATCAACACTGTACCTATGTGCAGAAGTTGGGTTTGTACTAATATTGTACGAACACGCTGCCCAGTGATGTTCACAGAAAGGGGGAGGATGTTGGTTTCTGCTTCCTTCACTGAGCAGCGAAGTGCTTGTCACAAGACAATGTTTACATTCCACAGTCAAGTGCTGTTGGGTTTTCTCACGGGAAAGGAGACTGGATGTGACGTACACTGGTTTCCTGTTTTCACTGTTCTTTGCAGTTCAGTGAGATTCTCTCCGTGCTTTAGAGGAGAGAGGATGCCTTTCTCTGCTCCGGCAGAGGGAAGATGTTTTTCTGTAAATTACCAGCTTTGAAGTGTAAATAAAGTAATATAGAGCATGTTGGCACGTACTTTTCATCATTCCGCTGTGCACTGGACACTGCTTATCTCCAACACTCCCTTGGCCAATGAAGCAAGATGAGCGCCGCAACCCCAGAGTCAGTCATGACTGGACCTAATGATCAGGGGTCCCTTTACCTTTACCTTAGGGTTGCCATACATCCGGGAATTCCCAGGCATGTCCTCTTTTGGAGGTCCTACATGTCCACCTGGGGTTAATTTTACATTTTAAAGCAAATGTCCTGGATTTGGGTTTTTAAAAAAGTACGCCGGCAGCTCTGGTTCAGGTTCAGGCTCTGGCAGGGCTCAGCAAAGCGGGGGCTACTGGGCAATGGCCCTAGAAAAGCTCAACCACTTTTTGTGTCTGGATTTTTACCTCTTGAAATATGGCAACCCTACTGATGCTTGCATGCACACAATCTTGTGGACATCCATCTTGCACCAAGTTCCTCCTAACCGAGCACACCTTCGTTTGATGCTGTTATGTCCTGAGTTGAATAGGATCCTAAATGCAGCAGTCTGATTGGTCCTAAAACAATAGCATTCTGAATGCAGCAGTATGATTGGTCCTAGAACAATGCAGCAGTATGATTGGTCTGCAGGAGCCACCCAATCCAGCTCCAGGTGGAAGTGGATCCACAACCTGATTGGCCTACAGGAAAATCCCGGAATTAGCCAATCACGTGCAGCCCATTGTGTAAATAATGTAAATAAAGCAGATATTCTGGGGGAACTTTCTTTTCCTCCTCACCACTATGAGCTGAATAAAGAGCATGAAATCCACTCTTGACTGAGTATATTTCAGATGCTGAAAAGGATATCTCTGTACCATACCCCCATTTTTCTTTTGCTTGCGTGTTTAGCCATGCGCCTGAAAAACTTGCCTGCCGTTCTACTTCTATATGAGGTCAATGTATCCTCCGCGTGCATTAACAAAGCTCCAATCCCCTTCTCAGCCCTCTCCTCGGCCTGCTGAGATCCCAGCAGCCTCCTCCCCCTGCTCCGGCTAATTACAGCATTCCATTCTCCAGATGTGGCAGGGGATGGGAAAGGGCTTCTCCAGGGCTAAGCCTTTTCAAAGCGATGCTCTTAATTGGCAGCTGCCTATGGCCAGCAAGGCAGAGACCTCTTTTAATGGAATTAGGCCAGCCAGAAGGAGAGTCATAGGGAGGGGAGGGGGATAAATAAACATGCAAATGATATGCAGGCACCAGATCAGTTCACACAGCACCAGGTGTGGGCGGGCTCAGCAGTTTAAATATGAAGCGAAGGTAGCTGGCAGCTGAGAGCCGTCATCTCCTGCCCTTTTCACCTGGAAATCTAAGAATGCTTCAGAACTACTGCGCTGGCGAAATCAGCTTTGCCACACATCACAGAAGTGTCATGAGCTATGAGAGGGAAGCTACGGCATTTAGCAGCAAGGGAACCAATTCGCCAAACTCTTTTGACTCTCACGATACTGGCGGGGTTATCTAGGGGCAAGTGTTACACGAGTTGCCCCAGGCATGCTACCCCCTCTTCAATCAGATGGTCTGTTTCTCTTGGGTTCACTTCTGTTTCCATTTTGGACTGAGCACCGTTGTCCACCTGCCTTTCCTCCCATGACATTCACTCTTCACTGCCTTCATACCGGCAACAAAAATTAAAAAGTGGTACCTCGGGTTAAGTACTTAATTCATTCTGGAGGTCCGTTCTTAACCTGAAACTGTTCTTAACCTGAGGCACCACTTTAGCTAATAGGGCCTCCTGCTGCCACCGCGACACCAGAGCACGATTTCTGTTCTCATCCTGTAGCAAAGTTCTTAACCCAAGGTACTATTTCTGGGTTAGCGGAGTCTGTAACCTGAAGCGTCTGTAACCCGAGGTACCACTGTATTCTCTAAAGCAGCCTCCCCCCCCTCCCCAACCTAGTGCCCTCCAGGAGAGAAACCAATGTGATTAAGGGTCTGGAAACCAAGCCTTATAAGGAGTCCTTGAAGGAGCTGCGTATGTTTAGCCTGGAAAAGAGGAGACTGAGAGGAGATATGATAGCCATCTTCAAATATCTTAAGGGCTGCCTCATGGAAGAGGGAACAAGCTTCTTTTCTCTGGAAGGTGGGACTCGAAGAAAGGAGATTCCAACTAAACATGAGGAAAAACTTTCTGACAGGAAGAGCGGTTTGCCAGTGGAACGGTCACCCTTGGGAGGTTGTGGCCTCCCCTTCCTTGGGGGTTTTTAAGCAGAAGGGATGCTGCTGGAGTTGTGGTCTAAGCCACTGAGCCTCTGGGCTTGCTGATCAGAAGGTTGGCAGTTCAAATACGCGTGATGGTGGTGAGCTCCCGTTGCTCTGGTCCAGCTTCTGCTAATTTAGCAGTTTGAAAGCACACTAGTGCAAATAGATAAATAGGTACCACTGCTGCATTTCCGTGTGCTCTGGCACTTGTCACTGTGGGATGTGAAACACAAGAGCAGTCAAGTACAACATCCCAGTATGTTTCCGAGCACAATTCAATGTGTTGGTGCTGACCTTTAAAGCCCTAAACGGCCTCGGTCCTGTATACCTGAAGGAGCATCTCCACCCCCATCATCCAGCCCGGACACTGAGGTCCAGCGCTGAGGGCCTTCTGGTGGTTCCTTCGCTGTGAGAAGTGAGGTTACAGGGAACCAGGCAGAGGGCCTTCTCGGTAGTGGCACCCGCCCTGTGGAACGCCCTCCCAGCAGATGTCAAGGCAATAAACAACTATTTTACTTTTAAAAGACAACTGAAGGTGGCCCTGTTTAGGGAAGTTTTTAATGTCTGACACTGTATTGTTTTTAATGGCTGTTCTGGTTCACACATTGTCTCAGAAAGCGCAAATGAGGTAGGGTTTGGTTTTGGTTTTTTTCCTTTAATGTGAACTGCATTGAGTCTCCCTCCCATCCCCACAGCAGCCTTTCCCATCCCTGCAGGCCTAACATTCCCCTCTGCTTTTGTGAAGAGATGCTATGAATTTGTATGACTGTTTCCCTGTTTCCTATCACAGCACAGTCAGATAGAAGCAATCATGGTGGCTTATAGCCAACATCGGTAGGAGGCTGGAGAGGGAGAGAAAAAGCGTGTGTTTCAAGGAGAGGCACAGAAAGAGTTCCTCGGAAACAGGGCAATGGTGGGCAGATGCAGAACAACTCATCTATATACAGATATAGAGTGGTACCTCGGGTTACAGACGCTTCAGGTTACAGACTCTGCTAATCCATAAATAGTACCTCAGGTTAAGAACTTTGCTTCAGGATGAGAACAGAAATCGTGTAGCGGCAGCGGGAGGCCCCATTAGCTAAAGTGGTACGTCAGGTCAAGAACAGTTTCAGGTTAAGAATGAACCTCCAGAACGAATTAAGTTCTTAACCCGAGGTACCACTGTAATACTGTATTGGCCTGAGTATAAGCCGCACTTTTCCCCAAATTCCGACTGTGAAAAGTTAAAGTGTGGCTTATATTCACGACCTTACAGTATGCAGCCAGGAGCACGGGGCAAACAGCGCCAGGAGTGCAGCGCAATGGCACCTGCCCCGCACATAGTCCCCCGTCCTCTCCCCCAAGAGAGGAGGGGAGAGAGAGAGAGATTGAGGAAGAGGAAGAAGAAGAAGAGGAGGAGGAGGAGTTTGGATTTGATATCCCGCTTTATCACTACCCGAAGGAGTCTCAAAGCGGCTAACATTCTCCTTTTCCCTTCCTCCCCCACAACAAACACTCTGTGAGGTGAGTGAGGATGAGAGACCTCAGAGAAGTGTGACTAGCCCAAGGTCACCCAACAGCTGCATGTGGAGGAGCGGAGATGCGAACCCGGTTCCCCAGATTACGAGTCTACCGCTCTTAACCACTACACCACACTGGCTGCCGGCCAGTCTGCTGGCAGCCAGTGTGGCTCCCCCACCCTGCCCAGTATGCAGCCAGGAGCAGCAAGGAAGGGAACGGCTTATATTCAGGTATGTTTCCCTTTTCCCCCTACCTCCAATTTAAAAGCTGTGGCTTATATTAGGGTGCAGCTTATATTCAGGCCAATGCGGTAAACAACTACACAGATCAACTCCAACTACCTCCCCTAACAGTCGGCCCATGTGTAAGGATCCTGAATGCAAGCTTTGTGCTGTGCTTGGCAGGTGTATCCATGCATGTGGGCGCTTAATCTTCTACCTGCCCGATTAGAAGACTTAATGCAGCAGAGTCCCCCCACCCACCCTATTCCTCCCTTCCTATATGGGCTGGCAGCTAGTAAGCAGATAAGCTTTCAAGAGAGATGGACTGTCATTCCTGCACCCTATTTTTCTCTTTCCCCCTTTTCCCCTGTGTTACGTTGTTCTCCCCCCACTCTCGCCTATTGTCAGCCACGCAACAGCACGTCCCACTTCCTCCCCTCAAGGAAAAGAAAAAAAGGCAGCCCAGCAGTGGCTGTTGTAATGCTTCTAAATAAGAATGCAATTTAAAATCGCGGAAGGAGATAGTTTGTACAAAGAACATTCTATTAAAACACACAGCCGTTGTCGTCAGCCGGTGATGGGATTACCCTGGAGAAAGGCGAGGAGGGAACTAGGAAATAATGGATGGAGCAGACAATAGCTTGGCCCTGTTTTTGCAAAATGCGAACAAGATGTTAGGGAGGTAGAGGAGGACCGTGCAATAGGTAGCAGGCGGGTCTAGTAAAATAAACAGCCAGGGTTTCCTTCCATAGCAATTCCACCCTCTTGCCTCTCTGGATGCTGGCAGTTTCAGGCTTGTGAAGGAAGAAACATTTCAAAGGATATAACAACCACATTAGGGTTGGTTTACTAAAAAATCTATTGTGAGAGAAGAATTCCTTCACTTACTTCCGTCTCAAATAGGTTTGTACACTGAAAAAGCAAATTAAAGGCAAGGAAGATTAGATATAAGCTGTAGCTTCCTCCTGCCTTGCTCCTATTTTGTGACATCTAGCCCTGTTCAGACAAACCAGCAAATGCATGGATTGAGGAGGCTGGGATTAGGCCAGAACTCCCAGATCTTAACAGCCATCACATGCCTTGAATCAATACTCTTGTTTCTTAAAATCTGAATATTCTTGAACCTGTAAACAAGCTCTTTAAAAAACTTCCTACACCTTTAAGATGTGCACCCCCCAAAAAAAATTCCTAGAGCAAAGTTTGTGTGGTAGAGGTTCTGGTATTCCTTCCCTCACAAAAAAATACCCTCCATAGATTTCTCACTATGCTCTGTTCCATATCTATAGAATATTAATGTCTTAAGGATTAAGTGTGGCATATCCTATTTGTACTGGCACTTTTGATATTTATTTATATGGCTGCACGGCGGAGGTAAACTTAGATGGCCCGGCTGATTTGGAGGAGGGGGGAGACTGTAGGAATGTCAATGGAAGTTAAAATAACTTGGATCGGATTCGGGGGGGAATGCATTGAGAGGCAGGGGTTGCCCATATCTAGTTTACTGGTATTTTCAAAACTTCTGTTTGTAGGGGAGCAGAGTCCTGTGGCTCTGGCAAGTTAAAAATGTCTTTAGAAAGAAAGCAGTTGTGTTTTGTAGCGGGATTAGATGCATTTCGGAGGGTTTAAGGGCTGAATAAATAAAAATAAAAGAAGCAGAGGATCACTACAGGTTAAGCCAAAACAAATGTATCTGTTGCTGCCACAGGTCAGGATTTATAGCACCGGCAGCAACGCCAAAGCCTCTCTCTGGTTGTATGCAGCGTCGAAATGTGCCTGATGCACACCAATGTGCTCATAAGCATCCGGCGGAGGAGAAAGCAACTGATGTTTGCTCAAATAAGATATGGAGAACTGGTAGCTATAACCCAAGGGGTGCTCCTCCCCAATATTGCCCTCACTCGGGTAAAAGCGGCTTGTCACTGAGGCAAACAAGGATCAAACCCAGACCCCTCTCTTCAGTTGTGTAGACATCTCTGGGCACCTCTGCTTCTGCCCCCCCCTTCTGCCCCCCTGGAGTGGCTGGAATAGTGGGACAGGGGTGTGGGGGCACCAGCAGGATCACTGGTTGACTCTGCCAGTGCTCTTGCACAACCCTGACCTTGCTGCCACCTCACCCGATCCTTCCCCCTGCACCATCCAGGCCGGCGGCAGCAACATCGCTGTTACATAAGAGAGCAATTTCTTTTCTTTTTTTCTTCTTCCTCAATAATTGTTATTATATTTTCCCCCCAATACAGCTTAACAATATTATTCTCCTTTCAGTCTATATCTTATCCGAATTAACTTCCCTCCACCCCTCTTCTAAGGAACGCAAGTGGCACTGTGGGTTAAACCACAGAGCCTAGGACTTGCTGATCAGAAGTTCTGCGGTTCGAATCCCCGCGATGGGGTGAGCTCCCTTTGCTCAGTCCCTGCTCCTGCCAACCTAGCAGTTCGAAAGCACGTCAAAGTGCAAGTAGATAAATAGGTATCGCTCCAGCGGGAATGTAAACGGCACTTCCATGTGCTGCTCTGGCTCACCAGAAGCGACTTAGTCATGCTGGCCACATGACCCAGAAGCTGTACGCTGGCTCCCTCGGCCAATAAAGTGAGATGAGCACTGCAACCCCAGAGTCGGCCACGACTAGACCTAATGGTCAGGGGTCCCTTTACCTTTACCTTTACCCCTCTTCTGGCTTCTCTACATTGCTCTTACGTAAGTGTGATTACTCTCTATATATTCTATAAATGTCTATAATTCCTTAATAAATTTTTGTATTATACTTTAGACGTACATTCCTTATTATATTACAGCATTACATCTTGTGGTCTTACCAAATGTTTACAATAAACGTTATGAGTTTTATTTCAGTCCTGTGAGTGTCTTTATGTACAGTTTTCTCTAAGTATACCATAAATTTGTACCGTTCTTTTTGGAATTTCTCATCGCCCTGATGTCGGATTCTTCCAGTTAGCCTTGCTATTTCCGCACACTCCAATACTTTCTGTTGCCATTCTTCAATTGTTGGAATATCCTGTTGTTTCCATCTCTGGTAGCAGAAACTCCTTCTGCCTCTCTGTCCCTCTTTCCTTTACCTCACTGGCCTGGGGGTGGGGAGTGCTATCTTCCCAGCACTTTGGCCCACTTTCCCTTCCTTTATAGAAATCACCATAAACCGTAGAGTTGGACCCCAGGGGACATCAAGTCCAACCCCCCCCCCCCCCCCATGCAGGAATGCTGCAATCCACAGCTGTTCCCCTTGGGTGGGTTTGAACCACCAGCCTTCTGATTAAAAGCCAGATGCACCGAACCGTTGTGTTTCCAAGCTGCAACCGCCTGAAAATGGGTAGGCTGTAACTGGCCTGGCCCAAGGTGTTTTGCTGCCTGAGGCTCCAGCCCCAGTCTAAATTCATCATCATCATTTTTTATTTGTATGCCGCCTTTCCACAGTTAAAAAAAAGTCCTCAAGGCGGCTTACAGCATGACAAGATTTACATAATTACAAAAGTCATAAACAATAAATAAATCACATCAAAAAAATACACAACCAAATGGGAAACAATTTCCACATAAATCAAAAGCTAAAGCTAAGAATACAGCATTAATATCACAGTTTAAAATGACATAGGTAAAAAATAACAGCAATTTAAACAAAAAACAAAAACAGAACGGAGCCCTCTCTGCCCAGCATCAGCAGCGGCAGCAGTCCTTTATAGAGCCCATCAGGCCCCACCCTAGGCCAGGTGGTGAGTGGCAGGACTGGGGCCCTCAGGCACTGAGCAGGGGAGTCCATGTACAGGAGGCAACCAGACTGGCAGCTGAATCTTACTGGGGTCAGCATCTTCCATGACAACCCAAGCACAAAGTGGGTACGGAGCAGACTTCATGGCCCACACCTGCATCCTCCAACATCTTACCGTTGCTCCCTGTTCCTCTGCATCTGCTGCCTGAGGCAGCCGCCTCACTCTGCCCAATGCCAGAGCCGGCCCAGGTCTTTAAGCTTTAGAGAGCTTTCAGGTGGTAGGAGAAGGGAGCATGGAGAAAGAGAAGGCAGTGCCCCTAAGGGAGTAAGGAAAGGGGTGGAAGATGATATCAGAATATCAGCAGACCATTTCGAGACAGGAGCAGAGAGGACTTGGCCTGGCACTCCTCATCAATTTGATACCTGCTCCAGCTGATGTTGTCTCAAAGTGGCCTACACAGCCACCGTCGAAAACAACAGCCACAGCGGTCCTCCGACCTGCCTATCACAACAGTGCGAGCAGGCAGGTGCGCACCTGTGTTAGCTGTGGCACAGTAGCGGTTCCCGAAAATAATATGCTCCTCTTTAATACCGCGCTGGCATTTCCGTGATGCTCCGTAACTGTCTCAAATAAATCTCATTAAATATACAGGGGAGAGAGGAGGGGTCGTTTAAAGAGCTGCTGTAGGAAAATTTTAATGAGATGACTTTTAGAGCTGGCACTCGCGCCGTTCTTCCCGACGCAAAGGTCTGCTGCGCTGCGTTTCTTTTCTTTGCACAAGATGGATAATTTGAGACTGTCATTACGGGCGTCAATGTGTGCTTCGTGCAAGAGATAATGGTAGATGGAGCCGCTGCGTCATTAAAAGGACATTAGGCCACAAGGAACCAGGCACTCCCTCTGTAGCCTCCGAAAAAGAGTCGTACATATGAGGAGATTGTGTTCTCCCACCTTCCACCGTGCATCAGTGACACTCACTCGGTGTTGCTCTTTCTTGTAGGTTGCTGCTGTTGTTTTGCAGCAGGGGAAGGTGGATCTATCCAGCGCTGCAATAGCATCAGCTACCGAAAAGCAACAACCTCAAACTACCCTCTTATTAACTATAAAAAGCAGAGCCAATTAGAAAGGTCTGGGTGGATGCGACACAACTGCTTCAACTTGTTGATGTGGTCCCCCCCCCCTTTTTTCTTTAGGACTTCTTTGCCTATAACAACTGCATGGCAAGCAGAAAGTCAGTGCATGTGGTGCTGTTTCCCCACCCCCACCCCCTGGCCAAACCATCCCATTTGAAAAGGGGAAATGATGTGCTCAGTGGCACTCTGCAATGGCATCTTGGCCGCAGCCCAGTTCTCAGTCATTTACCTGATTTTTTTATTGTGATTATCAAATGTATTTTATTGCTTTTTCACATGCAATAAACACAATTTAAAATGCAATTAACACAACACCAACGACAGCAGTTAGTCTGTCACTTCTAGGAAAAAGGCATAATAGCAGTTTAAAGTTAGAACCATTTTATAGTGCATATGATACCTGCTTTTGATGCACGTAAAAGTTGGGGCTGCATGATGTGGAAGGGAATTTTTCAAAAATTAAACAACGTGTTTTGCCTGAGGTTATTTTTTTTAAAGAAGCAAACATGTTTCTCTCCCTCCCTCCCGAAACACATAATAGTTAAGGGATTGGGGGGGGGGGAGATTGTTCTCATATATTTTCAAATATTGTCTAAACTTTGGCCTTCCATATATCACTGGACTGCATCTCCCAGAGTTCCTTGCTATTGGCCCTGCTAGCTGGGGCTGATGGGAATTGAAGTTCAACAACATCTGTAACGGTGTGTTCCATATTTCATCGAAGCATCTCAAAGCCCAATAGAGGCATAGCAGTATAGCAGCAGCGGCTTACCTGTGTCCCTGCAAATGTTTTGTTGGACTACAACTCCCATCATCACTTACCATTGGCCATGCTAACTGGGGTTGATGGGAGTTGGAGTTCAACAACATCTGGAAGGCAACAAGTTCCCTTCCCCTGGTCTAACTTGTTTAGCAACTTCCCATGTGTATGTGCTTTTAAGCTGCAGTCTCAAGCATGCTTGTTCAAGGAGTATGCCCCATTGAACACAGTGGGACTTACTGCTGCTGAATCTATTCTGTTTTAGAATACCATACTAAATGTATAGTGTATGCAAGTTATTGTATTGGACTAATGGTTTTTAAGGGATGCGGGTGGCGCTTCGGGTTAAACCACAGAGCCTAGGACTTGCCGATCAGAAGGTCGGTGGTTCGAATCCCCGCAGCGGGGTGAGCTCCCATTGCTTGGTCCCTGTTCCTGCCAACCTAGCAGTTCGAAAGTACGTCAAAAGTGCAAGTAGATAAATAGGTACCGCTCCGGCGGGAAGGTAAACAGCGTTTCCGTGTGCTGCTCTGGTTCGCCAGAAGCGGCTTAGTCATGCTGGCCACATGATCCGGAAGCTGTATGCTGGCTCCCTCGGCCAATAAAGCGAGATGAGCGCCGCAACCCCAGAGTCAGCCACGACTGGACCTAATGGTCAGGGGTCCCTTTACCTTTAATGGTTTTTATGGATTATTTATACCTACATGGTTGTTGTTTTTTTTTTAAAAAAAACATTATGGGTTGTCTCCAAAGCTACACAAGCAGATTTTAACCTATACAGCACGACATGAGTGAACTGTTGTCCCCCCTGCAGCCCTACACATACCCCAAAACTGGCTGCATAGAGTCCCCCAACCTTCTGGAGCAGATTTTGAGGAAGCTGTAGTGGAAAGAGAGGAAGAGGGAAGCCTATTATATTGAGCAAGGGCTGTGCTGGATTCAACTCTGACTACTGAAACCCATAGGGCATAAATATCCATTTAGATTGTAATCCACATGAAGGGAGGGAAGTGTGGGTAGAGGGAGTCCTCTCCTCCCAGTCCAAATGCCCCTTAACTCACAGACTAACATCAGAATTAATCCACTGGCAGGATTCTCAGCAGCAACAGGCTCACAGAAAGTGCCAAAATAGTGCAGCAAATGGCTTAGCCAACCCAGAATCCATTGTACTGTGAACGGGCCATGCTGTCATCACTTGCTGGCAATGCGCCTGATCTGGGCAGAATGACTAAACCAACTACATCTGGTTGTGCCCTTGGCTGACACATGCTCAGCATCAGTCTGAAGGGAGCCATGTCTACATACACAGGTCATCTTCTCCATACCCTCCCACCCACCAAAGCATAAAGAAAGGATTGTTGAGTAAATTCAAGATACTCTCATTCATGATAAGCTGAAAGCAGACCAGTCCCAGATTTACAGAAGCCATCCTGGTTTCTATTTTGATCCCAGAATGTCCCGCTTTTCTTAGGACATCCCTATTTTCCATCAGAAAAATGTTGGAAGCTATGGAGTTATGTGACCCCCCGAGCCAAGGAGATAAATAACTATGAAACCTTTAGAATACATTGAAGGCAACACTGTATAGGGAAGGTTTTTTATGTTTAATGTTTTATACCTGTTTTTATATATGTTGGAAGCCACCCAGAGTGACTGGGGCAACCAGTGGCAGGGTACAACAACAACAACAACAGGAATAGGATGTCCCTATTTTCATTAGAGAAACGTTGGAAGGTAGGGACTTAGCAGGGCTCTCCTATGCTCATATGGGGCATTGCCCAGTCAGATGGTCGGGGTATAAATAATAAAGTTGTTGTTGTTGTTGTTGTTGTTGTTGAATAGGACGTCCCTATTTTCACCTAAGAAATATTGGAGGTTATGTGAAAGCATGCAAACTGAAAACAATCTGATCAATTTTCACCTGTTTTTATATTTCTGGTTTATATACATCATAAACTGAAGCTTTAAAAAACTTTAGAAAACAACGGCAATAATGTATATTGAAGGAAAAGGCCACCTTTTTCAGTCTGCTTGCCTCTCTTTGAAACTTTCACCTACGTTAAAAGAAATCCATTCATTCATGTCTGTCTCCTCACCCTACTTGATTTTTAAAAAGAAATATTTTAAGACGAAGAAAAGAGATGTTCTCTCCCTCTGCAGCTGCTTTTTGAAAAATTCATGCCATGATTTTTAAGCCCCTCACAGGCCTGTTTGTTCTCACCTTGCACATTTAGAGCATCTGATACATGGAGCATGCTAAACCTCTGCTCATTCTGTTTCTACTTTTGCAAGAGGTGCCGAGGCCTCCAAATAGAAAACAAAGCCGTGTGAATTTAGCCTCAAGCCTAAGAAAGCATTGCTCAGTTCTTGCTTCCCAGGTGGAAGAAAGTCCGTTCAAACTCACGCTGTGCTTGAAATTATTCAGAGTGCATTTGCTTAAGTATTAACTGGAGGAGCTCTCCATACAGGAAGTAGTGGACGGGAAAATATGAGTGACTCATTGCACTTCTGCCATAATGTGCAAAATAGACCTTGCACATCTCCCCATGACGAGAGATACATATCAGGAGTGCATGCATTAGAGAACATGCACATGTTTCCCCCTTCACACTATGGGAATGTTGAGGGTGGCAGGAGAGGATATATTTATTATTAATGTCCTTCCTAACTTGCGGGTGGCGTTGTGGTCTAAACCACAGAGCCTAGGGCTTGCCGATCAGAAGGTCAGCGGTTCAAATCCCCATGACAAGGTGAGCTCCCGTTGTTCGGTCCCAGCTCCTGCCCACCTAGCAGTTCGAAAGCACATCAAGTAGATAAATAGGTACCACTCCGGCAGGAAGGTAAATGGCATTTCCATGTGCAGCTCTGGTTCGCCAGAAGTGGCTTAGTCATGCTGGCCACATGACCCGGAAGCTGTACACCGACTCCCTCGGCCTATAGAGCGAGATGAGGCCGCAACCCCAGAGTCATCCACGACTGGACCTAATGGTCAGGGGTCCCTTTACCTTTAACTTGTGCTAGCAAGTTTCTTTACTTAGCAGAGTGCATTCTAGAAAACTATCATTGCAAACTCGTGTGAGTTTCTTAAGACAATACACAATTCAATCTGGCTTGTCCAGATTGAAACGTGTTCTAATATTTTCCTGGTAAAACCCCTTGCATCCCTCCTAAAAGAATAAAGACTCCACAGTCTTATTCATAGGCAATAAAAAGAAAGTTTACTCACGATCAGGCAGAGCACAGTGTGATCCCTGAAGGCAGGCTTTAGGCTTTAAGTTACAAACATATACAAACAGGTTTACCCCATAAGGGAGATTTATCTAGTGACTGCAGGCTAGCTGTCCAGCAGTTCACAGGATGAAAGGAAGATGGAAAAGAGAGACAGCGGCAGCATGCCTTGGCCTTTTACCAGGTCTGGAAAGGTCATGCCCACCTACTAGTCACATGCAAGGAAAGATGCTCCAGGCCAGGAGGAACAGGAAGTTTCGACTGGCCGGACCAAACATTCCCTTGCATGTCCACTCTAGCAAAACAAGGAATGTTGTATTTGACTGCTCTCAGTGGCTTACATCCCCCACACAACATAGAGTAGAAGCAAAGGCCTTCGCAGAGAAAGCATGAGACAGAGTAAATTGTTTCAGGTTCCATGCAGCCCAGAGTAAGAGATATAGCAGATATCCACAAATACTCAAAAACTGACAATTTCCTAAGTATATGTGCTCTGCATTTCAGTCTGGCAGATGGAATTTCCTTATTTTGTCATTCCTACTTTGAAGAAAGGTTAAATGAGAAATTCCATTTTGCAGCATTTTCACCACAAAATTCAGATTCCCAGTGCAAACTTGTTGGTTGGTAAATCACTTGATTGATTTGATTTTGACAGGGTTCAGCTATGGAATCTCATAAGCTGTCAGCTATCCAATACTACATACTTTTACATGGTGCCTATCAAATGCAATAAGATAATAACAACAACAACAAAAATCCCATTACAAGCCGACCATCAAATATATATGGACAATTATTAAATATATTGTATGTCAGTGCCATCATATACTGCCAAACATGATTAATCGTGTGCTTTTAAAACTGTTTTCAAGGGAACTGAAGGTTCTTTGAAAGCTTATCATAGTGCTTTCTCCAGTGGGAAAACTGGTTCCATTGGAGGACAAACTTTCCCAGATTTTATTCAACTTGTCCACTGCTGCTAATCTTCCACTGCAAAGTGTGGACGCAGGAGAATGTTGTGTGCACTCTGAGATATTTGGCTGCATTAGGACAGCATTTTATTCTCTTTCCCCAGTGTTTCCTTACCTGAAAATATCTGTGTTTTATGTGCTCTTTCATGTAAAATAAAAGCCACCTCTGACAACCCAGTGAAAGTTTAGTGCTCCTTTCTGTGTTTCCAGTAAATTCAGAATTATGAACACTTAGAACAGAGTGCAGTCACAATCAGATTACAGCTACAACTTTGTTAACCCAGAAAATTGAGAGTGGGGTGCTGTAATTTCCTCACCATTTTCATGTATCACAACATGTGATGATATTTAGGGTAATACTGCAGCATGAAGTTCTTTTCCACCATTTTCATGGGTGAATTGAGCCCATGAAGTGTGCATGCACATAAAGGATGGAAACATGTTCAATGACATCCAGTCCAATGACATCCAGGGATAACACAGAGATGCTGGAGGGGGGCACATTTGTCCACCAGACCTAGCTTTCCTGCCCCGGCCCTAGAAAACAGTACAATGGTACCTCAGGTTAAGAACTTAATTCGTTCTGGAGGTCTGTTCTTAACCTGAAACTGTTCTTAACCTGAAGCACCACTTTAGCTAATGGGACCTCCGGCTGCTGCCGCATGATTTCTGTTCTCATCCTGAAGCAAAGTTCTTAACCCAAGGTACTATTTCTGGGTTAGCGGAGTCTGTAACCTGAAGCGTCTGTAACCTGAAGCGTCTATAACCTGAGGTACCACTGTACAAAGTTTCCACGGCAGATCTTATGGAAAGCAACTGCTGAAGGCTAAGAGTTTAAAGACCGTTGATATGCCACTGCATGACAGCAGTCAACATTTCATTTATTTACAGAAATATTTCTATCTTGCCTTTCCATCCCAAATGAGATCCTCACAATGCAAAATCTGAAGCACTTCTGGTTAAGTGAAAACTTGCTCCTTAAAAGTGCTAAATTGCAACCTCAACCAGAACTAGCTAAACGCTTATTCCCATATTAGCCAAATTTTACCTAGTCTGGATTGAGCCTGCCTGCTTAGTGCATTGTTAAATAGTTTGTAGGTCACAGGTCCAAGACTACCTCATTTCAGCTATCAGATAAATATTGGTTCACTGGGCATAAAACCAGATACCAAATGTTGAGATACCATTCGGCAAAAATTCAAGCGTCAAGAGTATCTGGAGATAGGATATACAGCAACTAACATTCATGGAGGAGAATTTTGAGCAGGCTGTTGGTCTCAGCTCTAGTCTGGGGGTTGTTGATGTAAACAAGGATTGATCAGAAAGCCTGCTCAGTGAACACCAGCACAACTCCTTGCAGACCTAGCAAACATTTCGGATTTCAGAAGAAAGGAAAGATGCACACGCTGAGCAAAAGGGCAGTGGAGATAAGAAACCAAGCCAGGAAGCAGTTTATAAATCATGGTCTCCTTTAAAAAAAAAGATTAAAAAATATAAAAATGGCATTTTAAACTTCCCAGCGTTGCTTTTGAATTTATTAGTGGTTTCATTTCCTACGGTAATAATTCATTATCTCATCCTAGGCTGCAGGAGCCTGAGATGGAAGGAACCAAATGCCTCCCCACACTCTTTAAGCCGTGCTGTTTTAGCTGTGTCATCTCCCAATCATTCACTTCCCTCCCCTGGTATCCCAGGTGCTGGGTGACAGATGTTCCCTGACAGCCATCCCTCTTACCAGCTCTCTCTCTCTCTCTCTCTCTCTCTCTTATTTTAGACACCATTTGAGCCAGCCTGGTGTGGAATGATGTATTGTGGAAGTTCAGGCAGCTCCAGCCTGTGACTGAGACCCTCGGTTTCAGCTGAGGCAGCAGATGCTGAGGGAAGGAGTAAAATACTGGGCAATTTGGTGGGGCTGATGGGTCAGCAGGATTTGGGGGCAGAGAATAAAAAGTCTTGTTTATAGTTTCTTTTCCTCATGCTCGGTGGAGGCTGGTGTAAAAAAAATATATCTTGGAATGTGCACCAACTTCTCTTCTTCCACATGGCTTCTTTCCCACATAACCACCTCACAACAGGAGTGGGGAAGCTCTGGCTTGCCACATGTTGTTGGACTCCAACTCCCATTAGCTCCAGGCAGCATGGCAAACAGTGAGGGATGATGGGAGTTGGAGTCTTAACAACAATGGAGGAGCCTTTCTCCTGCTTTCCCAGACCACACATTACCTGTTACAAACATATTTCTCTTATGTTACCATAAGGATCTAATCCCTTGCACACCTTGTTACCCAAGATTCTCCACACATTTTATTTTAATTGTCCAAGATCTATGCCATGCTTTCTCCATCCCAACCTTGAGATTTCAGCAAACGTTCCTGACATACGCTGGTCACCGGCAATGCCAGCTTTGCTTCTCCTCATCCACAGGTAACTTAAAAGTGGGACCTGCATCTGAAAAGGTTGAAGATACCTGTTGTAATGTTTATAGCACAATTCTCTTATGGAACCTCCTTGATCCTTATGGCATTCGCAAAGGGTGCGGGGAGGGAAATGCAAACCATAATGTGCCATATTTTCAGAGATTGACTAATCAGAATAAAAGTCAGTGGGCATGTTCAGGACACAATTCCACAGTTCACGTTCATACACAGCCTCCACTGCCATGCAGACTTTCAAGTCCTGCCTCATTTTCTTACTTGCCCAGGTGTCTCCTACCTAAGGATGTGTGGATGGGTTGTATGCCACTTTAGCATGTAAGTGCTGTATAAGTAACGAATGGTCTGTAATAATAATAATAATAATTTTATTATTTATACCCCACCCACCTGGCTGGGTTTCTGTGTCAATTTCACAAGTATTTATTTATAAGCCCATTCCATTTCTTTATTCATCTGTGGGGGATTTTTAAAGTCCATACAAAATACATGTACCATGAAATATATTTGTAACATGTGAGTCTTACCTAAATGTATTTTATCCTTAAATATGCAATTTTGACACATCCTCTTGAGCCAAGATTCTGTATTGCAAAATTTGGAGGAGTGTGAAATCTGAAGTCTAATTGCATTCCAATCTGTGTATTAATCCTGGAGGTGCAAGTTAGGTGGGTTTGTTTAAAAATGAAGATCAAACACAATTCTATTTCTATCCGTGTTCCACTACAGTACAACAATTGGCCATATTCTTACCCAGCTTTAAACCCTGACACTTCCATGGCCACCCATTCAAAAACAGACACAGCAGGAGATGCATCCTCAAGATCACATAACATGAATATGTTGCCCTTTAAATATGTGTCTGTTTTTGAATGGGTGGCCATGGAAGTGTCAGGGTTTAAAGCTGTTGTTATGTGCAATCAGAATTTTGCATTTTCTACTCATTCAGGGCACAGTTAGAGCTGACATGGAGATTCTAAATGTGAGTACCGAGGTATCAGTTCTCTGTCCTGACTGAGTCATCCCACGTACGAATGTGTGATCTTATATGTGCAGAAAGGAAATCGATTCAGGCCCCTGCTCCCCAATTGATTAATAATCATCTGTGTTTCGCAGAACAGAATCTCCTTTGCCTCGTTGATCCTCACATGGAATCATGACCAAAAGGCTATGCCGCCGAAGTGACTCAAGGTGAGCATAAGCTCGGCCAGCAATAGTGTTTGTGTCGTTCTGTTCTTCGCATGCAGGAGACACTCGGCAGGTGCAGCCCCTGACACTTTCTGCTTCAGCTGCATTGCATTCATCAAAATCAGAGCTAAGCGTCAGGCTCCTAATGGCTTGGCACTTCCACAGCATTAGCAATTCCATGCTCATTAATGGGCAACACCTGTTTGATTGCCTCCCAAGAGCACCGTAAGAAACATTTCACTTGTGTGCCAGCAAGCAGGGGAGGAATACTAACTGTGTTGCTGAACATACCACACAGCTTTTCCAATTGGGGTTGTTAACCTGACAGTGGCTGGATACGAGAGAGGACCATTTATTTGCCACTTACGGGAATTGGACTGTGTGGCCAAAGCAGTGATGTGGGAACTGATCGCCATGTGAGGAATCAATGCTTCCAGTGCATCATATTTCCCAGAGGTTGCAAGGGTGCAGTAAAGCTTCCTTTGCCACGTGGGCAGAGGTAGTACTAACACCCCATGCACCCCAAAGGTTACCAGAGCATACATTACTGTAGCCAAATTATCCCTGTCAAGATAAGAGGGCTACCAGTCCTCAGAGTGCCTTCTAGCAGCATAGGCTGCACTCAGCTCTCACCTGTGACTCCTTGAAGCTATCAGCATGTGACAGTAGCCACACCCTGGGGAAACTGCTTTGACTGGCCAGCTAAGGCAGCTGAGGGTAGTTGATGGGTCTCAAACCCTTGGAGAGTTAGGGACTTGCTCTGCATGCAAAGACAGGCTCTGGCAGATTGAGTGGACAAGAGCAATAGTGGGGTCCAATGGTCAAGAAGGTGGCTTCTACACATGCTGTAGAGCAGCGGTTCTCAACCTGTGGGTCCCCAGATGTTGGACTGCAACTCCCATCATCCCTGACCACTGGTCATGGTAGCTAGGAGTGATGGGAGTTGTAGTCCAACAACATCTGGGGACCCACAGGTTGAGAACCGCTGCTGTAGAGGGAAGTGAAGAGAAGATAGAGCTTGTCAATCTGGGAAGGTAGCCCATCTAAGAGAAGGAAAACTCTGAACCTAAATGTCAGGGAACTGCCATCAGCTCAGAGGCGAGAGACGGAAGGACAGTTGTGTTATAGGGAGCCTCCAAAAATCTTGCAAAGCATTTCCTCTTCCGGCTAGGAGGGAAGGCCCACCTCCAGTGGAGAAGAAGTGCAGGGGCCAGGGAATGCTAGGGAGAGCCTTAACACTGAGCCTGAGCAAGCCGGAGAGGCGGGAAGCGTGCCCTTGCCAGCGCCCATTCTGCGCAGTAGTCTTCGGTGCAGGGAGGGACGGACAAGGCTGGGGGTGACGCGACTTTTATGCTGGGGGAGATACAAAAACTGACCACTCCCAGATTATGCTAGGGATTGAGCCAGACATGAACTTGCAACGCTCTTCACTGTAAATAGTTTGCACCAAGAATAAAGCCTGTAAAAGACAGGTCGGAGTCCTGCCTGGTTACTCTCGAGCAACCGCCACACCCTTTGACACTAAACCTGTGTGATATCTTTGGGAGAAGAAAAGGCTAAGAAGCAGACTGTACACAAATTCAGAGTGGAGTCCCTGAGACAGTTGGATGGCACTGTGTATACCTCCTTCCAGAAACTCCTGCAGTCAAGCTGATACCAAACATATTGCTCTGCTTCTTCTCTCTTTTTTTGGACCACATCAGCAAGGCCAAGATCAGCAAGGCAGCGCAGGATCTCCATACACACTGCCTAGGCTTGCACCCCGGGAGGTCAACCAGCTCCCTGCATAGCTGCAGCTATCCTTGTGATCAATCACCTGTGGTCATCATGTGAGCAAGCATGGCCAACAGCCAGGGATGATGAGAGTTGTAGTACAGCAACATCTGGGTGGGGACAAATATTCCCCACACCTGTCCTAAAGGATAAGAAGTGTAATTTTCCCATTGCAAAGCTACAATTCCCAACACTCTTAACAAATAGATGTCCCAGGATTCCTGTTGGGCATGTTTTAAATGTGCTTAACTGTATGGTGTGTACACGGCCGATGTTCTGCCTTGAAAGCCTTGTGTAAACTTATTTGTGATCACAGTAGAGGTTTATAGCAGCAGATGGAAGCCAGATTCTTCTTAAGAAAAGCAAGGCCCTCTTTCGTCTGAGTGGCTGAAGAAACTCATTCACAAAGAGGTTTCTCATCAAAGCTTTGGCTCCTGTATGGGAGCCACTGCTGCTAATTCTGCACAAGAGAAAAGACAGAAGCGACAGGAGAGGAGGGGGTAAAAATAAAACCAGAAGCTTATTTCCCTTTCAGACTGGGATTAGAAAATCCATCGCTAAGATTCTTCTTAATCGCCTTAGCTCAGACCTAATTATGGTGGAACAAACCAGCCCGGGGAGGAATACAAGCCATCCAGTTCTATGCTAGTATTTAATGGACTGTTTTAGTACAGTGCAAGGAAAAATGAAGCAGGAAAGACCCATTGCCATTTAAAGCAGATATATTTCCCCGGAACCAGGAAAGTCAGCTAAGGAAGGCCATGCCTCATGCCCATCACAAGCCATAATGTTAGCTACAGTGGGAATCCCAAAGGGGGTTTGCTGCATACACTCCAGCTGACCCTGTTTTCGAGGGGTCAGTCCTGATTTTCTGGTCAGGTGAAAAAGAGGCCACAGCTCCACAACTTTTACTAGTTGTGTGGAAGAAGGAATTTGACCAGGTTCATGCAAGCTACACCTGCAGAACATCTTCCTTTCATGCCCCTTTTAAGGGGCAGGAGTCTTGGCCACCCTATTCCCAATACCCCTGCCCCTCATTTTGTCCCTCTGTTTTCATTTTGGGAATAACTTTCTCTTTAGTGTCATTGTGACTTGCTACAGTTGCCATTCTGCGGGGTTTTGTTCCCTTTCCGGGATCGTTGAGTGAGAGGGAGTGCATCTGTTAGTCTCCAGTGTGGGGCTCTGGCTACCAGATGCTATTGGACTCTAGTTCCCAACAACTTGGACCACTGGCCATGCTGGCCTGGCTGATGGGAGTTGGAGTCCAAGAACACATGGAAGGTCTGAGGTTCCTCATATCCATTCTAAAGTGAATGTATGGAAATCCACACTCATGCCGAAGCTCCATGCAGTGGACACAACATGCGACTTCACACACTGCAGTTTCTGGGGGCAGATTTGAACTGTTGACACTGTCCTACAGTCTGGTATGTTAAGGAGTAAACATCCTCCTGCCTTTTAAATCGGTGGAGGGGAAGCTATTGCAGAATAAAGCTAATTTGGTGGGAATGAGGGCTTGTGTCCTCTGCAATATGTAGGAAGGAGGAGAAGGAGAAGGAGAAGGAGAAGGAGAAGAATTAAGCTAATGAGCAGGTCTGTGTAAGGACTTGCACTAGTGCAATGGGGCTTTACCCCCTTCTTTTCCCCCATTTGACTGAAGAACCCCCAGAACAGCAGGGGAGAGAGGGCAGGTCATTCCATCAGACAATCAGAACTGCTTGCACCGACAGAGTGATATGCTTAGCACTACATTAAATTCCTCTCCATAATAATAATAGGGGTGCTCTGGCAGCGATCTTTGTTTGGAATAAAAGGGATGCTGCAAGCACAACTCTGTTTTCCTCTGTGAAATGCTGAAAGGGTATTTTACTGCTGAGCCCACTTTACCACAAGTGGACTTGAGGAGGTCACAAGGGTAGTCTGTGTGTCTGTGTGTTGGCGGCTACAAGATGACACTGGAAAAGGCTGCTTTAAGAATGACCTAAATGAAAACAGAGAACAGACAATACAAGGGATCCTGTATCCTCCAGATAGGAATTCACAAGGCTGGATTAGGAGAGGCAAGGCAGTGCTGCCAAGACTCTAGGCCAAGAGCAGAAGCAATGGGTTACAGAAGCAACTTTTTGCTCAGCACCAGTTGTTCTCCTCCTTCCCAGAAGGAATAGATGTGCCAGTCCTGTGGCTGTACACCACCTTTGGTATTTAAACCAGTCAATGTCTTTAAAACAATCCAAATAATCTCTCAGCTCCTTTCTCACTCCCTACCTCTGTTGAGCTTCAGGTGTTCTTTCTAAGGTGCTTGTTTTCAGAAGGTATGCTTGAACCATTCTCACCACATGTAGAATTTCTGTCGGTCTCCATCTTTAAAGAGATAGCGATCACAAGGGGAAGTACTAGCCCTTCTGCAATTAATCTTGGTCTTTGCCATTCATGTATGTGTGTGTTGATCCTGGTGAGCTTGTCTCCTGGGAGTCTGACAAATATCTGTGGGAAGGAAGAGGGCTTTCAGCAATTGTGTGTTTGGCTTTTGCTTGTAAAACTGCCTTTAACCCTAGGGATTCCCACCAACAAGGATAGGGGAGGGCCCAAGCAAGAGAGGGCTGGGTGGATACCACTCTTAGAGTTCCAGGCAGGCAGAAAAGCAAGGCACGACTGCCTCAGCACCTTGGAGAGGGACCAATGTATAGGTTTCAGGAGCACAGTTAGTGATGACTGCAGCTGAGGCAGAACATTCAAGTTGTCTCAGGTATGTCCTGAAACAATTGGCAGATCTTACTTACTAACTTACTAGCTTACTAACTCACTAACTCACTAAATTACTAACTCACTAACTTACTAACTTACTGACCTACTGTCTATAAAAACACAAAAATACATAACAAAAACACACATACACACATACACCCCACATACACAGTTTAAATGACCATAGATTGTTTGATTAGCCAGAAGCATGGGAAAAGAGGAAAGTTTTTGCCTGGCACAAAAAAATAGTGTTTTAAGTTTGTGGGTGCCAGACCAGTTTAAGGGGGAGGGGAGAGCAATGAGAAAGTAGGTTGTATGCGAGACCTTTCTAATTCCTGGATTCAGTACAGATTCAATTGCTGGAATAACCAGACCAGCCTGGGTGAGGGGACATTAAGGGCAATACAGACAACCAGAGTGGTTCCATAACCATTTGCAAAGTGGTAACTTGACATACTGTGCATCTGTATCCATTTATGCTTCTTTTTCAACAGAGAGAGAGAGAGAGAGAGAGAGAGAGAGAGAGAGAGAACTTATTTTTCCATTTCAAACTCCCTGACTCAGTTCAATATACCATTTCAACTTGGGATTGTATTCTTCGTCTGCTAAAACCAATTATATTTTTTCTTCTTTCAGGAGTCCTTCTGAATAGTGTGTGTGTGTGTGTGTGTGTGTGTGTGTGTGTGTGTTAATAAACATCCTAACATCTGTAACTCAGTATAAGGCAGGTTATTATTTCAACCGCCTTTCTCCTCTGATAAGAAGGTAAGAAAAACTCTGCTGGATCATAACAAAGGGAGAACTAGCCCATCATTCTGTTCTCACAGTGGCTCAGCCATAAGCAGAATGTGAGTACAGTCATCTTTCAGCAAATTAGCTTACCAGTTGCTACTGTGATGTGCGATGTATAGGTAATGGTTTAGGAGAACAGAGGTGGGCAACCTGTGGCTGTCATGGTGTTGTTGGACATCAGCTCCACAAATCCTTAGCAAGCATGGTCAACAGGAGGGGGTGATGAGAATTATAGTCTATCAACACCAGAAGGGTCACAGGTTCCCCACCTTTAGCCTGCAAAAAGATTATGAAGGGGGAAATGGCAGTGAGAAGCTTTTAAAAGACCAGCAGTTCATGTGGTCTATTTTCTGGAGAACCTGAGTAGAAACAGCACTTTTTATTCCATTGAAAATGATTATATACCTCACCTCTAAAGATACATCAATACGTTTGTGTTTTGTCATCTGCCAGATCTTCCAACCACAGTTCAGGTGCCTTTATTCTCTATTTTCCAATAATATATCATTAAAAGATATGCCTTAAAAAAGATAGAAGGGTGCTTATTTGATAGTATTATAGCCATAGATATTTTCCTGGAGTTGAGAGAAATCATCCCTTTCACACATGCAATTATTCATGTGGTTAGGTGCATAGTGCATGCACAAAACTGCATACTTTGGTGCACAAAATAAATGCACAAATTTGCCTTAAGCGGTGGGCTGTGAAAATGGATGTTTGTGAAATCCTAGGAATCCATGATGCCATTTTGAATCTTATTGTCCATCTCCAAGTGCTCTGTGGTTGAATGCATGTTTGTTTTATTAAATGTATCTTGAGAGACTGGAAAGAGGGGGTGAGGAGGAAATACTTAGCAAAATGCTGTCAGAAAGGAATGGTTCTCAACCCTTGTAGGATGGTGATGTTTTGAGAACTCAAGTAATGAGCCAGGCTCTTGGGTGCAATGACAACACAGTGAGTGAAGTAATTAACTCAATGCCCTGCTGATTGGCACCATAATCCATAAATCACTTACAGCAAGAATACATGTACATAAGCCACCTTCATCCCATAGACTGCAAAGGAAAGTCAATGGGGCTAAAATAGCTTAGGCATAAGCACTATGTTTAGAGATGCTGCTGAGAATCATAATTGGCTCAAAGAAGAAGAAGAAGAAGAAGAAGAAGAAGAAGAAGAAGAAGAAGAGGAGGAGGAGGAGGAGGAGGAGGAGGAGGAGGAGGAGGAGGAGGAGTTTGGATTTGATATCCCACCTTTCACTCCCTTTAAGGAGTCTCAAAGCAGCTAACATTCTCCTTTCCCTTCCTCCCCCACAACAAACACTCTGTGAGGTGAGTGGGGCTGAGAGACTTCAAAGCAGTGTGACTAGCCCAAGGTCACCCAGCAGCTGCATGTGGAGGAGCGGAGACTTGAACCCGGTTCCCCAGTTTACGAGACTACCGCTCTTAACCACCACACTGGCTTCAGTGTCTCGCAGTGCGCTCTCCACATCAATGAAGTAAGCAGTGGAAGCAGTGAGTTCTCCTCCATCCTGTCAGTGTTTGTAAAAAAACAACAACAAGGTTCTGACCTCCCTTTATCGCCTCAGCCCGGTCCTTAGGTCCTTGTCGGCATAAAAGAGTCCACGAGAAGAGTATCCTTGCAGAGTACTTTCTGCTTTTATTCTTAAAAAGTCTTCCTGCAAAAGTGACTGACAAACTGTACACACGTCAACACTACCAGCTTTCACTAACCAATCAACCCAACAGCAAACTAACATTTCTCATTCTATATATACGGTGCAGGCTGCTGACTCATGCTGACCCAGCTTTTTAAGCATTAAAGAAACAGCGGCCAATTTTCAGCCGTGACACATCCCATATTTTCATTTCCTTGAGATGCCAACACCAAGTTTCCCATGTCTGAGGAAGACTGGACAGAGCTGTTGGTTGTTGTTGTTGTTTAGTCGTTTAGTCGTGTCCAACTCTTCGTGACCCCATGGACCAGAGAATGCCAGGCACCTCTGTCCTCCACTGCCTCCCGCAGTTTGGTCAAACTCATGCTGGTAACCTCGAAAACACTATCCAACCATCTCGTCCTCTGTCGCCCCCTTCTCCTTGTGCCCTACATCTTTCCCAACATCAGGGTCTTCTCCAGGGAGTCTTCTCTTCTCATGAGGTTGCCAAAGTACTGGAGCCTCAGCTTCACAATCTGTCCTTCCAGTGAGCACTCAGGGTTGATTTCCTTCAGTATGGAGAGGTTTGATCTTCTTGCAGTCCATGGGACTCTCAAGAGTCTCCTCCAGCACCATAATTCAAAAGCATCAAGCCTGCTGTAACTTGGTTTGTGCAGTGCAATTCCATACATGGCTACTCTGAAGCCCGACTGAGTTCAGTGGGACATACACCCTGGAAATTGTGTGTAGAATTGCAGACAAGCATCGTCTTCATCTTGATCTCCAAGTTAAATACAGTCCAGGAGCAGGACACACCCAATGCATCTTATTTCCGTCATTTGGATCAGTGGTTACAGCAGTCTGAGGGTGCTGGCATGATGCTTGAATAGTTCAGCACTAAACCCTTCCCTCTGTGGCTTTTATAAAAATGTCTAGCCAATATGGAGTAGCCTATTGGGTGTAAAAAGAACCTACCCAGCAGCTTAGGCTATTGCCAGAGGTCCAACTCCAAGTGCCTCTGACTTTGTAGATTAGGTGATTAGTTACTAGGGAGAGGGTCTTCTTAGTAGGGTGACCAGCACCTTTAATACTTGCATAGATGGTTGATCCCTGTATGGGAAGCATATTTTCAGATGTTGTAGTTTGTCATGCAAATTCTCTCTCCTCCACAACTATTAAATGTGTAGGAGTCTTGTTCTCTTCTGCATCTGCCCCCTACATCTCAGGGGCTGTCCCCAAACATGGAATTGACCTGGCACTGGTTGCCATTTTTCAAAAAGTGAAAATCCATACACAATACAGTGGTACCTCGGGTTACATATGCTTCAGGTTACAGACTCTGCTAACCCAGAAATAGTACGGGTTAAGAACTTTGCTTCAGGATGAGAACAGAAATCGTGCTCCAGTGGTGCGGCGGCAACAGGAGGCCCCATTAGCTAAAGTGGTGCTTCAGGTTAAGAACAGTTTCAGGTTAAGAACGGACCTCCGGAACGAATTAAGTACTTAACGCGAGGTACCACTGTAGTTGTTTTTTGGCAAAGTTGTTGTTTGCCAGGCAAAGGATGTCTTGCTTACCTGAGCTTTTTTGTTAGGGATTATACTGTATCTGGATGCTTCCAGATGGGAGTTTCATGTCACAAATTGATGCTTCAGATCAATTTTTCTCTGTGCATGATCAGCATGTGAGCATCCATGCACACAATTTTTAAGCCTTAGTTTTTCATAGGTATTCTGCTGTTTCCTATCTACACTAGCAGGCAGCCCTTGTTGGAAAGGGTCTCTGCTATGTTCTCTTGTCCCTCGCCTCAACTCAAAGTTGCTTAGAGTTGCTTTTTGTTAAAAAGTGGGGAGGGAAAGCAACTAATAAGTTCAATGATATATATATATATATATATATATATATATATATATATAATCTCCCAAAATAATCCCTGACATGTGCTGAGAATATGAGAGAAGAGGTCTTTTGAACTGGGTTTTTGAAATTTTAACATGCCTCCATCATGTGGCAGTCAATGGAAATAGGCACATGCAATAATAATAATAATAATAATAATAATAATAATAATAATAATAATAATTTATTTATTTATACCCCACCCTCCCCAGCCAGAGCCAGGCTCAGGGCGGCTATATATAATAATAAAATAGTGAGGTTGTGCTCAGGTGAGAAGCAAACAGGTTTAGAGGTGTGGCAAAGGAAACCACTCACTGAAGCATCACCACACAGACAACAATCTGCCCATCTATAACCATCAAACAGTCTAACGAACTTCCACACCAGTGGAGACTGCAGTTGTATAATGGATTATTTAACAAATTTCCCATGGTAAAGGGTAGTCTTGATTACAAGGAAAAAGGGGGGGAAAGAGTACAAGCTGGTGTTTTGTTGACATTGTCATCATGTAGGCGGTGTGAAACATGTCTGCATGAGCAGGCCAATTCTGCTACAAACCTCCATTAAGACGCAACCTTCAAAAGTAGTCATAGCTATTAGTGGAGTCTGTTCATTTGTCTGTGGCTATAGTCTGTTATGGTCTGTGGAAGCTGAAACTGCTTTGATTTGTTTTATATTGATTTATTTTATCTGCGGCTGTTTGGTTTTTATTGTTATTATATTTTTGTTTTAATGCTTTTGGGGTTTTTTGCAAGCTGCTTTGAATGCCACTGAGTGGTGGAAGGATGGCATAAAAATATTTCAAATAAATAAAGCAAAGCAATGGGATAAGCTGTCTCCTAAATCCTTTGGTTGTTGCCATAGCTCTTTTTGTCTGACTTCTATACACACACACACACACACACACACACACAGCCAATAGGGAGAAACCATGAAAATTCACATGCAAGAAACATGATTTAAATATTAATGCTGAAGTCTTATTCACTAGTCATAGGATCATAGAACTGTAGAGTTAGAAGGGACCAAGAGGATCATCTAGTCCAACCCCCCTGCAATGCATGGGGCTCAACCCATGACCCAGAGACTATTTCCCAACATGGGGCTCAAACCCATGACCCAGAGACTAGGAGTCTCATGCTCTACTGACTGAACTATCATTTATCTGGTGATGATAGGCTTTATAGCAGAGACGGGCCACCAGCATGGACAATGATCAGATATGATGGGAGTTGCAGTCCAGTAACATCTGGAGGTCTAAAGACTCCCCATCCCTGCCTAATAATAATAATAATAATTTATTATTTATACCCCACCCATCTGGCCTGGCTTCCCCAGCCATTCTGGGCGGCTTCCAACAAAATATTAAAATACAGTAATATATCAAACATTATAAGCTTCCCTAAACAGGGCTGCCTTCAGATGTCTTCTAAAAGGCTGGTAGTTGTTTTTCTCTTTGACATCTGGTGGGAGGGCGTTCCACAGGGCGGGCGCCATTACCAATAAGGCCCTCTGCCTGGTTCCCTGTAACTTGGCTTCTCACAGTGAGGGAAGCACCAGAAGGCCCTCGGCGCGGGACCTCAGTGTCCGGGCAGAACGATGGGGGAGGAGACGCTCCTTCAGGTATACTGGACCAAGGCCGTTTAGGGCTTTAAAGGTCAGCACCGACACTTTGAATTGTGCCCTAATTATATATAGTACCCCAGCAGTAGCCTCTATTATTTACCCTTTATGCTGCAAGGCCCATGACAAGAAGTACAATGGTTGTGTGTATCTGTCATCAAGAGATTCACACATTCTCATTTGATGGGACCTGTCATATCGGTAGACAAATTACTGAAACACATGCTCAGCATGCCCATAATTTTCCGAGACTATTGGAAGCTTGCTTTTTACAGCAGGCAATGAATTATCCCATAATTAACAGACACATCACTTTAGAACCATCCACTGCAGTTCACATTTTGGGACAGAATGCTGGATTGCAGTTGGACCATTTGTGTGATCCAACACAGTAGCTCTCTTCCAGTTCTGCTCTAATTATATATGGGTGTTCATATATGTATGTCTATATAGCCAATAATTGTAGAGCATATTTCAGTCAGCCCGTCGAGCACACTGGAAGAAAGGAATTGATCCCTGCTGTTTCATTTATTAGATGGTGTAATACCACAGAAATCGTTTCCACAATATCCCAAACTAAATCATTTATTCTTGACAAAAATCCAATAAAGAACTCAATCCTTCTCCATAGGCAGATAAAGCCCAGATTAATGGCACTGCCTAGATCAGGGGGGGAGAAATTGCTGGGAAAATGAAAGTGAGATAGAGAGTCTGCTCCTTTCGTTTCTCTTCGCTTTCCCAAGGCTGCCACAGCTTCAGTTTTTATTACAAAAAGCCGCCTAAGTATTACAGGCTAATCCGTAAATCCCAGCCTAGTAAAATATGTGACGGATTTTGTAAATTATGCCCTTTACAAATCTGATTGAACTCTTCCTCCCCCGCCCCCAGTTAGCTTTCCATTCTTCTTTGGCATCTCTCTCCACAACCTCCTCCTCCTCCTCTCACAACTGGAGTTCACATTCTTTTCCTGCACCAGATCACAAGTGCTAATATCTGGTTCTGTTATAACCTGGCTGACTTTATCTGTGGCCCTTTCATGAACCTTGCAATGGACAGCCAAAATCCGTCAGTTGCCAGCTGCTTCTTAGGATGAGCCTTTTCCTCCTGAGCATGCAAGCCAAGGTGTTCTCTTGACCGATGGGGTCTCCAGCCCTCGCTCGGCAACAGTGATGCTCCTTCTACAGGCTTGTCACTGCAAATGAAATATTGTAGCTGCCAGTGCCCCACAAATTATATGGGGTGGGTGGCTATTAAAGCATGAGAAGTGTCACATTTGGTAGGACAAATGGTCCATCTAGATAACAAAGTGAACACAAATAGACGGTGACATGGAAGGCCAGTGCCGTTTTAGGAATCATTAACAGAAACACGTGCCTTGATGCGGCGAGGAAGATTCATGCACAGAAGAGAAGCTGCCTTCTACACTTACAGCTGATGCAGGCACACACCTGGATATACATCTCGCAACTGCACTGCCATACTTATCCAGAGCCCACTGAGCTAGCTGTATGCTGCTTTTGATATATACATGAGGGTGAGCAACTCAATCTAGCGCTATAGTTGTTATGCATTTCTAGTTGCTCACAACTGGGTCCAGACTGATCTAGTGTGCTGCTGCATGCGGCACGGGGAAGAACTCAGTTGGAACACTGATGAGTGGGTTTAGAGGGAACAAAGGGCTTAGTGAAGCATGCTGTCAAACAGCAAAGGGTTCAGAGGGGAGTCATGGGAACAGCAAAAAGTCAAGGACAAAGGTTTTCAAATTATATTCCTATGAACCCTGGGATTCCGCAGAAGCTTGTTAGACATTCTTTAATGAGAAAATCAGTAGTGGGGATAAGCATGCTTAAAACACAGGTTTTTCACAGTGCCAATCTTCCCCTGTAAGAAAGTGTTATTAGCATTTTAAAGAAGGCTCTCCGATTGCGAAAGGTAATGTTAAGTCCTAAGAAGCCTGGGCAATGCCTCGTATGAGTGTAGGAGAGCCTTTCTAAGTCCATACCCTCTAATGAAAATAGGGACATCCTATTCCATCATCATCATTATCATTATTATTATTATTCCCTACCACTGGTTGCCTCAGTCACTCTGGGTGGCTTCCAAGATATATAAAAACATAATAAAACACTGAACATAAAAACATTCCCTATATAGGGCTGCCTCTCAAGGTTGTATAGTTACTTATCTCCTTGGCTCAGGGGTTGCATAACTCCATACCCTCCAATATTCCTCAGATGAACATAGGGACACCCTAAGGAAAGGCCAGACATTCAAATCAAATCAGAAACTGGGACAGCTTCTGTAAATCAGGGACTGTCCTTGTAAAATAGGGATACTTGGAGGGTCTGCACATTCTGTTTATGTGTGTTTATTTATTCACTCACATATACCACGGATGAACATAAAATGGTGGTTCAGAGCATGAACTCCAAAAGATATTACAGTGGTACCTCGGGTTAAGTACTTAATTCATTCCAGAGGTCCGTTCTTAACCTGAAACTGTTCTTAACCTGAAGCACCACTTTAGCTAATGGGGCCTCCCGCTGCCACCGTACCGCTGGAGCACGATTTCTGTTCTCATCCTGAAGCAAAGTTCTTAACCCGAGGTACTATTTCTGGGTTAGCGGAGTCTGTAACCTGAAGTGTATGTAACCTGAGGTCCCACTGTACACCTCTTTTAAGGGAACTGCTTTGGATTCTCATAGACAGCAAGGCAGGCTTCTGTTTCCATTTTAAGACACAATTCCAGAGCTGCCAGTTTGATGTCCTCCTACACCAGGGGTGAGGAACTTCCAGCCCATGGGCCTAATGAGCCTGTGTGGACATTTCCCCAAAAGCACACTCACCTGCCCCCACACCTGACATCATATGTGACATCAGGTGTTGGACAGGTAGAGCCACGGCTGCCAAATGAGCCATCAAGTATCACAGCCTCTTCTCACATGGGCCAGCCAGACGTCTATGGGAAGCCAGCAAGCAGGACATGAGAACAGCAACACTCTCCCCACTTGTGATCCTCACAGACCCTTCAAGTGCCCCTATTTTCCAGGGACAGTCCCAGATGTACAGAAGTCATCCCAGTTTCTGATTTGACCCCATAATGTCCCACTTTTCCATAGGATGTCCCTATTTTCAAATCAGAGAAATGTTGGCGGTTATGGTATGATGTCCCTATTTTCATCGGAGGGTATGGAATTATGCAACTCCCGAGCTAGGGAGCTAAGTAACCTTTAGAAGGATATCTGAAGGCAGCTGTCAGGCTTTGGGAATCAGATCCCTCCCATGGTGGCAGCCCAGAATCAGAGAAACGATAAAGGTTCTTACCAAGCAATTTATTCCCTAATTCACAGAGAATGATGAAGGAATGCAGCCTTCCCTATTAATGGCATGGCTCCAAGTAAAGTCCCATTCCCCTATCTCTCCCCTATTCAATGTCACCCTGTGTTGGTTATTCTGAGCTTTCTGTTCTCCTACTTTCAGTGCCCGCCATGTTCTGAGAGAAGGGGGGTCAGGAATGCTTTCCAAGGACACTGAGTCTGTCAGCCGTCTCTCCCCTGGTGCTTCCCCTTCTTCCTGCTGTTCCTCTCCCAATATTTCCCAGCTGCTGCCCTCCGCAGCCTCTGAACTATGCCCTTCTGCAAACCACTGTCCTAAATGGTACTGTCCTCCTGTTCTCAGGAAGGTTCAGAAGGTTTACTTTACCTGACAGCAGCCCTCTACAGGGACTTTTTAAACAGGTTTAACTATGCTTCTATATATGTTGGAAGACACCTAGATGGCTGGGGCAACCTTGTCAAATGGGTGAGGTATAAATAATAAAATTATTATTGCAGTGGTACCTCGGGTTAAGAACTTAATTCATTCTGGAGGTCCATTCTTAACCTGAAACCGTTCTTAACCAGAGGTACCACTTTAGCTAATGGGGCCTCCTGCTGCCACCATGCCTCCGGAGCACAATTTCTGTTCTCATCCTGAAGCAAAGTTCTTAACCTGAGGTACAATTTCTGGGTTAGCGGAGTCTGTAACCTGAAGCACGTGTAACCTGAGGTACCACTGTATTACAATGGAACAGGACACCCCTGTTTTCATTGGAGAAACGTTGGAGGGTATTCCTCAGCAAATAGTATTCAGAGGCATACTCTCTCTCCAACAATGGAGATAACGCACAACCCTGATGGCGGACAGGTGCTGCTAGCCAAATCCTCCAGGAATTTGCCAAATCCTGTTTTAACGCCATCCACGTTGCTATCCATCGCTGCATTTTGTAGAAGCAAACTCCCTTGTTTAGCTATGCAATGTGTAAAGAAGTAGCTCCTTTTGCTGGCCCAAATCTTTCAGCATTCAGCTTCTTTGCCAGCTTTGGTAAACTAGCTGTATCCTGGAGTGCACAGCGCAGCACCGGAGTCCTCTGCAACAAAATGGAAGACAAGTCAGCATGAAAAGGATTCGTTGAGGATAAGCAAAAGCCACAGGCCTAGTAGGGAGATTAAGTAAGAACAGGCTGGAAGAGATGGATGTGTCAGGGAAGGGAAGGATTGTTTACCATATTCACGGAGGATATATGTCAGGAAGTAATAAAGAAGGGGCAGAAGACAATTGCTTCTGGTGATGCATACCCAAGATCAGCATGTGGGCCAATATGGGCCTGTTTAATCAGGATTTTAAACTCTAGCTAAATATGTGGCCAGCAACAAAGAGAGTGGCGGAAGGAGACACAGGCAGAGACTGTCGCCTATCCTTCTTCCCCTCTCTCCTCACCACTGAATGCATGTTTAAGTGGGGTTTAAAGGGGAGGTGGGAGAAGGGGCTTCAAGTGAGAGTCTGCTTTCATCTCTGTCAGGGACTGGGCAGAGGAGGAATGGTGGAGACCGCCTCTCCAGCCTGACCCTTCCAGAGGAGAAGAAGACAGTTCAGAATTACAACAGGGGTTTGAGGGAGATCACAGCTCAGAGGAAGATGAGGGGGAAAGCTGGGAAATAATTGGAGAGGAGGAGGAAGAAGAAGCACCAGATAGGGGACAGCTGATGGACACAGTGTCTTTAGAAAGCATCCCAGACCCCCCTTCTCCCAGAACCTGGCAGGCAGTAAAAGTAGGAAAGCAGAGAGCTCAGAGGCTGAGGTCACATCTCAGCACCCGTAGTGGTGACACATAATGGGAGAGAGGGAGGAGTGGAGACTGACTCGGAGCAACGCCATTACTCTAAGAGGCTGCATTTCTAAGCCTCTCTCTGTGAATATTGAATAAAAAGCATTGGTAAGAACTTTCCTTGTCTTCTCCATTCCTGGCAATCTACCATGGGGTTGGATCCTCTGACACCTGACAATCTCCTTCTTCATTCCTTCTTTTTGCACCAACCAGTGGTGTGCAGTCGGTGGACTAAGGGGACTAGGCTAGACCCCAAAATGTTCCCCTGACACCTGGGTCCCATGATCCTTCCCACCACTTTCCCAAAACCTGCCCAAGCATCATGTCAGAGACCTGGCGCCTCCTTCCCAAAGCCTGGGAAGCTTCTGCCCAGCTTATGAGGGTGCGTGATGCTCATGCACAAGATATCACGATGTCACGTGCGCAACACACACACACACACCCATTTCCCCTTGCAAGCTGGTGTCTCTCGCCCTAACTGTTCTCCTACGAAAAATTTCACCGCACAACACTGGCACGAACTGCATGTTTAATCCATATGTTTAAAACCCTAATTCTTTTAAGTCCCCCAAATTGGATCAAGCAGACTGTGACATCCCTAGGAGGGATGTCAGAGAATTCCATCAGAAGTGGAATTTGCCACTTTTTGTGTTTTCATCCCAGGTCCAGAACAGAAATCAATCCAGTGAATACAATCAGCATCAACGCAGGGAACATTATAGGCATTCACTCACAATATTACTGTGTGTGTGCGTTTTTTAATAGGCCTCCAACCAATACGGAATTAACTACTTTTTTAAACATAGATTTGCTGTTCCCTTTACACTGAAACAATGATGTGGAGATAATTAAAACCATTAATTACACTGAATTTGTAACTTTCATAAATTACATGGAAAATTATGGAAATTACATCAAATAGCAGGCAGCAGGATGAATAACTTAGTATTTGGTAGAAACTGAATTGCGGCAGAACAGAAACAGTACTGGTTTTGATGAAGACAAATCAGAATGGAAATTGCTGTTTTCTTACATCCCTAGAGGCAGGCAGTTATTACTTTCATTTAGTATCTATGGCGCGATGGTAGCTGGTTGTCCAAGATCACCTAGCTGAGACCATGAGTGATTGACAACAAAGGCAGTGTACAATAGCTGTGTCTGCTAAGTCTTGCTATTCTGTCATTGTGAACAGGGGAGGAGTAGCCAGAGGAGAAGGGAACAGCATGATGTCTCTGTCTACCCTTCAAAATACAAGCATCCTTCTCCACTTGAAGTTCAAATTGCTGCCAGTTACCGACTTTCCCATTGCCCTGTAGAGAAGATTTTCCCCCTTCCACATTTCCTTGTTCTGTGGAGACCCTGTAGCCTGATCTTGATTTCCTGCAGACTTTCTCTGACAGCAACAACTGGCAAGGCTCAGCGAGGACATCTTCAGTGTCTTCTTCCAGACCATGTCCAGAAATAGCCCCTTTTGGCCTCTGTTCCCTTGCCACTCAGTGATGTCATGTGCTTTTATTTCCTCTTGCCCTCCCAGCTTGAGACATGAAGCACTTGTTAGCCACAATCTTTTCCTCCACAGGTTTTATTGGCTGCAAGTCATTCCGGCTCTGACACTGACTCTCACCTATATCCCTTTAATCACTGTGCCTTATGCAGGAACATGTTAGCTGAAAATGGGTTGGCTTTTTTTTTTTTTTTACAGTGGCAGCACACCTTGTTTCCCTTCTTCAGAGAGGTAAACAGCTTCCAAAGACATAATCCATGTCTTCTTCCCAATCTCTCCTCCCCCCCCCCCCACTCAAACACACAATTTCTGAAGGGGAGGAAGTCCAACTGCTATCACAGCTCCAAGAATGTTGACTGCAGAGATTGTTTTCACCAGGAAAATCTTTTCTCAGCCTTGACCATTGGCCATGCTGTTGAGGATGGTGGAGTCCAAACTATCCAGAGGGCACCAGGTTGAAGAATGCTGTTTTACTCAACGCAACTCTTGTCTCACATGCCCCACATGCCTCCCCCAAATCTGAAGGGTTGAGAGAAACCCCAGAACAGCACATGGAGAGAGAAGAGGAGAGATTGTTCTTTCTGAAAAGCAGAAGGTGGAACTATTATAATAGTGTGATACTTTGTCTTCACTGCCACCATCAATGAGAATTAAAATATCCATTCCACAGCAAATAGGGTGAGGAGAACAGGGCAGGTTTTTCCCCCCCATTATCAGTTACAATGCAGATTAGTTACCTTTTAAGATACACTAACAACTTCTTTTTCATATAATCTGGGTGATTAGTGTATTGTGGGGAATTACATTTTCTTTCTTCCATAACTTCTTTCCTCACATGTCTCCGTGGACATTAATCCTTTCCTTATTAATCAGGCCACTTACTCAAAAATCCTGTATTTCACAAAATCACAACCTTGTGCTCCACAGTAATCTGTTCAGAACAACTACCCACTCCAGAAACATCCAAGTGTTGAAACAAATATTGGAGCCCTCCAGTTCGTAACCATAAACATACACGGGAAAGGTGGGCTTAAGTGCTATTAGACTCTTTTATTTATCAGGGATTCAGCTGTAGGACTTATTCCTCGGCTGACATTGTGAATAATTCAGTACTGCTGCTTATTAGGTATTGTTAATTATGTATCATATTGTATTGTTTATTATTATGAACTGTATTTAGATAACTGGTTTTTTTCTATTTTATGCATAGTATGTTACATATGCACATTATGTAGCCGCAGTAACACTTATTGTAGTAGTTACTCTTAAGTTACTACAACTAAGTTACTATTACTAAGTAGTAATTTTTGGCAAAGGGCAATATATAAATTTCTGTGACCTTTTGATGAAGTATATACATTTCCAAAAGGAAAAGAAACTTTTGCAGGTGCCCAAGCTGACACCACACAGCTAGAGTTGCATCAGCTTTATATACCATATTTTTCTGTGTATAACATGCCCCCGTGTATAAGACAACCCCTATTTTGGGGATCTCCAATTTAAGAAAATGGGGGGAGTAGGCCCAAACCACCAAGCGTCTGCCCACTCGCTGCCAGCAGCCAGAAATCACACACCCAATTGCCTCAGCAGCAGCCAATCCACAACAACCCTTGCCACACCCACCAATCACCCATCCAATCGCCGTGTAGCCATGTATAAGACGACACCCAATTTTTAACATTATTTTACACTACAAAAACCTCATCTTGTACACGGAAAAGTACGGTACACCACAGTCCTTGCCTATAAAGGTATAGATATGGAAAGCAACACCAAAGCTTCTTCTCCAAGTTGGAGAAGTTATTTCTCCCCTGGAAAAAAATCCAACCCTAATACTGAAGCAGGGGTAAAGTAGTCAGCAGCTTTTTCTTCAGCTTCATTCCTCGCCTCCTTTCAAGCATGCATACAACGCTCCTCTCGCCTCTTTTGACAGCTGTAGGAAGCACAAAATTAGGGTTATAAACTTCACAGCCCCTCCTGAGCCAGCCTGCCTCCACACACAGACACAAACACCCTCCCACGTCTGTGGCACCTTCTCCTCCAATAATTACTTAATTATGGGCCAATTATTGAAATTACACAAGCGGGAGCCTAGTGGCAGCTCTACAAGCAACTCAGCTATGGCTGCTTATGATTCCCTTTAAAAGCGAAGAGACCCCTCTTCTGTTTTTTTCCTTCTTCTAACACCCACACAGTTCCTTCCCCCACCTCTTCTTTCTTCTTTCCTTCTCTGCGGCTGCATAGAAGGATGCCTCTCATGCAAAAAAGAGACAAGCGCCTCTAAAGCATCCATCCGTATGGACAAAAGGCAAACACACTCCTTCTCCCACAGAGACAAAAACAACCCTATTCAGGACAAACCGTCACATAGTCAACAAGAGCTCAATGGGCACATGGCGCCACAATCAGCAGTAACACTAATATAGCAATGGTCTAGTGCTATGTGAAGAAGCCCTAGGTTTGTGTGTTCCCAGCTCCCCTCTGGTAAAACTGTGTGTAGGGCTGATTTGAACCATTTGCATGTTTCCAACTAACTGCTTTGTCCTTATGCCTCAACTAGGACAAGCATTGGTTAGTTTTATCCACAGTTTGTCCAAAGAAAGCCAGCTGCAAACCATGGTTTATGATGCTGGCTTGCTCCAATAAACCATAATGAAAACTGATCAAAGTTCCCAGTTCAGTCATAATGGCAATCCGTGGTTATTTGGAAAAGGAACAAATGCTTCCAATCTCCTCCTTGCGTCTTCAGCAGAGAAGAGAAAGGGAAGCAGGCTTGTGCATGTAACAGTAAACTATGGTTTCTCCTTTTGTCCAAGCACGGTGAATAACACACACACACATCTTTTATGATACAGACACTGGTGTCACACAAAATAGCAAGGACTGGATGCACAGCCATAATTTTAAAGGGTTGGGGGGTAGTCTCTCTTTCTTACACTTTATACAACTGGTGTGGAGTAAAGCTTAGTTCTGGATATAGTCTAGACCAGGGTTTCCTAACCTTGGGTTTCCAGCTACAATTCCAGACTACAATTCCCATCATCCCTGACCACTGGTCCTGCTAGCTAGGGATGATGGGAGTTGTAGTCCAAAAACAGCTGGAGACCCAAGGTTGGTAAACACTGGTCTAGACCTAGAGATGGGGCATGTCATCTGGGTTCATATCCCTACTCAACCAAGAAACTCATTGAATAACTCTTCAACTAGGGATGGATAGTTTGCATTGGAATGTGAACCTACCCAGCTCATGTTTTCCCAACCAATGCTACTGAGTACATGAACTGAAACGAAGCTATCCCTTGAAATTCGCATTACAACGAATTTTGCATTGCAGTTCTCCAATCCAAAAAAAAGTGTACAAAAAGCATATACCATGGCGCAGTGTGCACAAATGTGTATTTTTTGGGGGGGGTTGCTTTCCAAAATATGTATGTTAGTTAAAATTATGTACATAGGGGGAAATGTACATTGGATGGCTCAGTCAATATGAGCCATGAACATGCGACGTGAGCGATCTCATGGTTTCAGATTCAAGCCCCACATTGGGCAAAAGATTCCTGCATTGCAGGGGGTTGGACTACATGACCCTCATGGTCCCCTCTAACTTTACAATTATATATATATTTCTTTAAAAAATAATGAACCGACATGGAAACGAGGCAAACAGAACTTAAGATTGAAACAATGAGGAACGGGAAGAAACCAAAATTGTCACATTTGTCCATCCATGTCTATTGCCAGTTAATCTATCCCATGATCCTGTTGTGAGAGTGAGATCGGGATACCCTCTTCCATACTCCTCTGAGTAGCTTCCTTAGAAAAATGATTATTAACAGTAAAGAAGAAGGTGTCAGACTCCAACAAAATTCATATAATGTATCCCCCCAGAAGGTGATCTAATGACTAGCACTCCAATTATGTACAAGTGAGAGCTTGTACACATACTTTATTTCCAGGTCTACAACATTAATTCTTTTCAGCTCAGAATCGTCTTGTCACAGGCAAGGAGATGCGAGATCCTTCATCTAAATCTCATTATAGTGATTGCCCTCAAATATATGCTATTGTACTGCATTACACAAGCTAATTGCATTCTGCATGGAAAACACAGACCCATTTTTAACTTGTCACTCCTTCAGCTCCATTGAAAGATGCCTCACTTTTGCGCTGGTGGGGTGGGGAATAAAGGAGATGGCCAACCCAAGGACAAAGCCCCAAGGAGTAGAAATACACAGATAAGTATCCCCTCAGTTTTAACTTCCATAGTATCAAAGGGCCACCCTATCATACCCTCGAACATTTCTCCAATGAAAATAGGGATGTCCTATTCTATAATTATTAGTAGTATTAGTATTAGTATTAGTATTAGTATTAGTGTTAATATTAGTATCATCATCATCATCATATGCCGTCCATCTGAATAGCTTTCCTCAGCCACTCTGGGTGGCTTCCAACATATATAAACACCTAATAAAACTATAAACATTTTTTAAAACTTCCCAATACAGGGCTGCCTTCAGGTGTCTTCTAAAGGTTGTATAGTTACTTATCTCCATGGGTCAGAGGTGACATAACTCCATACCCTCCAACATTTATCGGATGAAAATAGGGACGTCCTAAGAAAAAGCTGGACATTCAGGGATCAAATCAGGACGGCTTTTATAAATCCGGGACTGTCCCTGGAAAATAGGAACACTTGGGGGGGGGTCTGTCCTATTTTGTGCACGAATCACAAGTGGGGAGAGGACTGTCACATTCACATCCTGCTTGTTGGCGTGCCATAAGCGCCTAGTGAGAAGGTGATGCTGGATCAGTTGGGCCTGTGGCTTGATCCAGCAGTGGTCCTAATGTGCTCCCATCTTTGGAGGAAATAATGCAGTTAGTCTTCTTCTTGTTGTTGTTTAGTTGTTTAGTTGTGTCCGACTCTTCGTGACCCCATGGACCAGAGCACGTCAGGTACTTCTGTCTTCCACTGCCTCCCGCAGTTTGGTCAAACTCATGTTTGTAGCTTCGAGAACACTGTCCAACCATCTCGTCCTCTGTCGTCCCCTTCTCCTTGTGCCCTCCATCTTTCCCAACATCAGGGTCTTTTCCAGGAAGTCTTCTCTTCTCATGAGGTGGGCAAAGTATTGGAGCCTCAGCTTCACGATCTGTCCTTCCAGTGAGCATTCAGGGCTGATTTCCTTCAGAATGGATCTTCTTGCAGTCCATGGGACTCTCAAGAGTCTCCTCCAGCACCAGAATTCAAAAGCATCCATTCTTCAACGATCAGCCTTCTTTATGGTCCAGCTCTCACTTCCATACATCACTACTGGGAAAACCAGTAGTCTTAGATTAAGCCTATTACATGGACCAAAGTTTCAGTCACAAATTAGGAAAGTTCTCCTTGAAATCCCAAAAAAAGTTGATTCTTCCCTGAAGCATTGCAGTTCTCACCTCAGCCACCTATTACTATGAACCTGTGTGACTGTGACAGCCCAATTCCAAACAGCAGCCAGAAAGGATCCACCCCCACTTGCTCTCCCATTGCTTAGCAACGCTCAACAGATGCTTGCTGGACCAAACTCTGCTCCATCTGCAGCTTGTTACTATATCTTTGCAAGACACATCCAAGGAGTTTTGTTGCTTAAAGTTGACATGTGCCTGCGAAGCCTCTTAAAGTGTGATTTCCGATTCCCTGGGCCGTTTCTGCGGTATAATCTGTGACATTTAACATAAATAGTTTTCTATTCCCTGCTGACCTTTAATGGCTTTTATCGTCAGCTGTGGTTTCTGGCAGGCGTACAAGAACGGCAGTCTGTTTGGCTCGGCGTAGTCTGCCCCGAATTCTCAAGGAGACCATTGGCTTTCGCAGAGCTTGCCAGTCCCAGGGAGATGCTGGTGTTGACGAGAGACTGCCACTCGAGCTCGGAAATATCATTATATGTTTCAATTAGAATTAGCGAGGAAGCCAGTTATTAAGTGGCTAGTTATTATGGTAATGGATATACTCCACATTAACTGGGAAGACTTCGGCTAACGTCCAATTTTTTATCCTTAATTCCTCCCTTGTGTTTTGTTCTGTGAGCAGCATGGAAGATGCAGAAGTTACAGATAGTGTGAAGATTCTCCAGCAGCAACGTTGTGCTCCCCCGATCTCTTTGCATCTCTGTCAAAAGACAGGGCGAGACTAGAGTCTTGCCACCTGTCAATGTCGATTTGAGGCCTCTATGAAGTGTTATATCAATCCTGCCACAATCACACAGTGAACATTTCAATATTACTAACTTAAACCCATTTTTAAAACGGCATTAAATGGTCACAGCTCCCCTCTGAGGCGCCCTGGAAGATACGGCTGTGGTGTGATCTCTGAGCTTTTCAGGAGTATGCAAGAGGGACTGCGCCACTCAATACTGAATTGTTTTTACCTATCCAGACAATGTTTACCTGCAACACATCAGTTCTGGAAGGGGTGGAGGGGCTGTGTCCTTCCTGTGCTCAGTATTGAGTTGCTAGGGAAATGAGAGATTTCCTCACCTGCAAACATAGCTATGAGAAGACAGGATAGCTTCAAACCTTGACAGCATGATCCTGAGCCAGCAATAGGTGTAGAGTGGAATTAACCAGGATCAATTCCTAGGTTTGAAGACCCCTTAGGCAAGTCCCTGTCTGTCAGCCCCTCCCCATTTCTTACTCACCCTCTGCCTTACCCTGGGACCAATTCCCACTGGCTCCTCTTCTTCCCTGTTTCCATCATTCATTCATACTCTCTGCATAGGGAAAGGGCTGTATTTCAGTGGTGGATTTGCATTCAAAATGTCCCAGGTCCAATCCCTGGCCTCTCCAGCTAGGATTGAGAACCCCACTCATGTCTGAAACCACAAGGAGTCACTGCCAGGCAGTGTGTACAATACTGAGCTAAAGGTAAAGGTACCCCTGCCCGTACGGGCCAGTCGTGACCGACTCTAGGGTTGCGCGCTCATCTCGCTCAAGAGGCCGGGAGCCGGCGCCATCCGAAGACACTTCCGGATCACATGGCCAGCGTGACGAAGCTGCAACTGGCAAGCCAGCACCAGTGCCGCACATGGAAACGCCATTTACCTTCCCGCTATAAAGCGGTACCTATTTATCTACTTGCACGTAGGGGTGCTTTCGAACTGCTAGGTGGGCAGGAGCTGGGACCAAATGACGGGTGCTCACCCTGCCACAGGGATTCGAACCGCCGACCTCACAATCAGCAAGTCCTAGGCACTGAGGTTTTACCCACAGCGCCACCCGCGTCCCCACAATACTGAGCTAGATAGACCAATAATCTGAGTAAAAGGGCTGTCACGTGAAAGATAGAGATAGCTTGTTTTTGGCCTGCTCTGGAGGGTAAGACCTGAACCAATGGGTTCAAGTTACAAGAAAGGAGATTCCAACTAAGCATCAGGAAGAACTTTCTGGTGGTAAGAGTGTAGACATGCAGAGGGCTAGGAGGCCAGCTGATAAGCCCCAGCTGTGCCGTCTCCTTCCATCGGCCCATGCTCCGACGTAAATCAGTGGCCCGGACTTCAAAAGCCAGGGCACGCTATTAGCAGAGTGTACTGTGGGAGAAAAGCAATGACAAACCTAGACAGCATCCTAAAAAGCAGAGACATCACCTTGCCAACAAAGATCCGTAGAGTCAAAGCTATGGTTTTCCCAGTAGTGATGTATGGAAGTGAGAGCTGACCATAAATAAGGCTGATCACCGAAGAATTGATGCTTTTGAATTATGGTGCTGGAGGAGACTCTTGAGAGTCCCATGGACTGCAAGAAGATCAAACCATTCTTAAGGAAATCAGCCCTGAGTGCTCACTGGAAGGACAGATCGTGAAGCTGAGGCTCCAATACTTTGGCCACCTCATGAGAAGAGAAGACTCCCTGGAAAAGACCCTGATGTTGGGAAAGATGGAGGGCACAAAGAGAAGGGGACGACAGAAAACGAGATGGTTGGACAGTGTTCTCAAAGCTACCAGTATGAGTTTGACCAAACTGCAGGAGGCAGTGGAAGACAGGAGTGCCTGGCATGCTCTGGTCCATGAGGTTACAAAGAGTCGGACACGACTAAACGACTAAACAACAACAACTACACCATGCACACAAAATAGGCATGAGGCTTGTGAAGTCATACTATTAGTACAGATTTATTAAACATAAATCAGAACGAAGAAACAAGTTCACAGCATACTGTGCTGGAATGTAAACAGGCATGTGACATGCAACAGTTCCACATGCCTGTTTCTTAAGGTGGAATGGAAATGTCAACAAAGAGGTGTTCAGCAGTGGAATGGACTCCCTCAGGAGGCTTTAAGCAGAGGTTGGATGGCCACCTGTATGATCTAGTTGAGATTCCTGCACAGGAACCAACTTGACAAACCTTTCTTTCTTTCGTTCGTTCGTTCTTTCTTTCTTTCAAAAAATGTCTTGCTGTCACTTCAAGCGCAGCAATTGACTGCCCACAACAGCCTAGTCACATACCTGGGGAAAGAATGATGCTATATCATGACAGCATTTCCAAGGCAAAAAGATGCTTGCTCCAAAAGCTCAGGATCTCAAATGGCAACACCAGTGGGTTGCTGCAGGCAGCCAGGGCTCTATCGAACCTATAGGAAAGCCGCTGAGACTGAGGAGAGAAGGAAAACAAAGTACCTTGTCCCTGGGTCTCAGAGTCCCTGATTAGTCTCAAGTAGAGAGGATTCAGCATCACTGTTTCCATGCTGTGGAGCAGATTTCCAGCAGAGATCCAACAGGCACCCTCACTGCCATCCTTCAGACCTCTCTTGCATACTTTTCTTTGCTGACAGGCCTTCAGCAAAGGCCTTCAGCTGACAGGCCTACAGTTGTTCAATTGTCTTCTTGTAGTTTTAGCCCATTATTCTTTGAGTTACTTTGTACTTATATGACGTTTCACGTTATATATCTTGATAGCTTTATGTGGGTGGGCGGTTTATAAATACCTTTAGAGATATATAATTGAAAGTGACAACATCACCACCCTGGAAAATTCTTCCCCACTGTTTCAATATTTAGGAGATATTTCCACCTCACACACCCACAGCTCCAAAATAATGAAATGCTGAGGAGAGTGGAATGAAATACTTTGACCCAGGTTTGGTATAAGGCACCACCTCCCTATATTTCTAGGTCAGGGAGACAAGCACAGAGCAACGACTACAGAAGCGGTGGCAGCTCCCAGGTGATTCTCATGGTTAGATGTAGACCCTCCATGCTGAACTGCGATGACCCCTGATGCCAGCCCTGGAATTAACCTGCCAGAGAGCACAGCCTTGCTTAGCAATGAATTGTAAAATATCATTTAATACAAGAAAGACTCTGCAGGCAGTTCAAAGCTGGGGGGGGGGGGAATTAATAAGGAAGCTTAAAAGAAAATTATTGCAAACCTCTTACGCCAGGGATCAGCAAACTTTTTCAGCAGGGGGCCGGTCCACTGTTCCTCAGACCTTGGGGGGGGCGGGCTATATTCTGAAAAAGAAAGAAAGAAAGAACGAATTCCTATGGCCCACAAATAACCCAGAGACGCATTTTAAATAAAAGCACACATTCTACTCATGTAAAAACACCAGGCAGGCCCCACAAATAACCCAGAGATGCATTTTAAATAAAAGCACACATTCTACTCATGTAAAAACACGCTGATGGCTGGATTTAGAAGGCGATTGGGCTAGATCCGCCCCTCGGACCTTAGTTTGCCTATCCATGTATTACGCGTTTAACTTAAGGTGGATCTAGCGAAACAGATACCCAAATTTTCACTTGCAGGAAAATATTGTTGCACTCACCCCATTCTCTGAGTGTGCAAGAGATTCTGGTACTCGCCCAAGGTAGGGTTTCCTTGGACTGAAAGTCAATGAAGATGGCGGTATCTTTTGGCTATAGGGCTTTATTTACACATATATACTACTACAGCATCAGAGGGAAGGGCTGATAACATCAACACTCCAACAAATCTTTCTTTCATGTTAGCCTCCACCCCAAAGTCATAGCTTTGTGTTTCAGCCCACAGAGGAAAAAAGCTTCTCCATGTCTCCATTCAGCTCCCAGCATCAGCCAAAAACTCATCAGCCCCTATGCCCATTAGGATAGCATGGTATGCAGGCAGATTTGCCCGGGGGGGGGGGGTGCAGAATACCTTCTCCCTTCCTGGAGAACACCACCACTTAGTTGTCGCTATGGCAACATGGCCTACTTTTTAAAAAGGTTTTTTAGTTTTATTTTACAATTTAATCAGCATAATCTATAAACATAAATCACGTAAGAAAGTAAGCATACATCCCCTTTCTCCCCACCCCTCCCCCCCACCCATAGACTTCCCTCAACTTCCCCTTCCGGTTCTTTCTAGTATTTTCTCATTCTGCATATTCTCCTCTAATCTTAATACCATTCCTCTTTACCTAAAAACTCTATTTTCTTCCAAAATCTTTTATATCAAACTGTTTAAATCCCATATTCTACTTGTTTATTTCCACATCATTTTTCAACATCTACCACATCCTTTTTTGTTACCGTAATTATAAGTGTTTACTCAAAACCTGCTAGTGAGTCTAGTGCTTTACAATATTTCTGTATATATAAAATAAATACATTCCAATCTTTTTTAAAGTCTTTGTTGTCCTTCTCTTTTAATCTTGCTGTAAGTTTCACCACCTCTGCATATTCCATCAATTTGAGTTGCCAGTCTTCTTTCATTGGCATCTTGTCATCCTTCCATCTTAGGGCTAGCAGCCGTTGTAGCATACATAAATAAATTATTGAGTTCTTTTGGAATTTCTTGTCCTGTAATGCCTAATAAAAAAGCTTCTGGCTTTTTGTTAAATGTTAACTTAAACATTTTTTTCATCTCATTATAAATCTCCTCCCAGTACCTTTGATTATTTTACAATTCACAACATGGCCCTCGTTTTTAAGTGGAGCAAAATCCAGTGCTTAGCTGAGTGGCTAAGGCCATTCGCCTAACAAAGAAACTAGTCTGACCAGTTTTGTGGCTTCTTGTACTGTATTCTGACCTCACAGATGCAGAAACAGAGGCATGGAGGCAACCCATGGATATAATTCAGAATAACCCCCAATTCTTATAGCAATTTAGTTTAAAATTCGGGGGGGACGGGACAAAGAAGGTGAAATCCATATGATGTGCACACAAACATGTCTGCCTCTACCTTAACCTATGAAGACAGAGCAGAGTTTCAAAATGTGTGCTCGTTCCACCTCTCTTTCTAAAATGAATAGATTTCCTATTTCAGACCAGACAGAAACCTCCTGTCTCCATTGGTTGGGCAGAAAAGGCTTATCAGCAATGGGGGAAGATTGATAAACTGGACCAATAGGAACAAAAGACAAACCTTCTCCAATCATTGATGAGGAAATTACCACCTTCTGTGTTAGACCTATTGCCTCATTTTGTGTGCCTTTTCCAGACTTTTGGCAGGAAGCCTCTGATATTATAGCAAGTGTAACTCAGCAGGTCAGTGTGGAATCGGGACTTGGTTTGCTGTCCTTATTTCAGGAGCGGAGTAAATCACTGGTGCACAGGGATCTAATAACTCATCTCATAATGGCGGCTCGCATGGAAATTGCACATTACTGGGAAAGTGAGGAGGGTTTTGTATTGAAGAGATGGTATGATAGAGTACGGCAGTTAGCCTGGCCAATAAACTCACACAGCAATGCAGGCTTGCTAAGGGGAGATAGGGAGGGATATTTTCCTTGAAAACTGAGCTGCCTTTTCTTTCATTTATTAACGCTCCCCCTGGGGAGCCAAAGCTCCCTGCTTCTCAGAAATCATTTTGGAGAGATTAACTAACCAGAGCTTGGATCTACGCAGCTTATGGAAGGCATATGTATATATGCAGACAATGTGATATTGTAAGAACAGTTCAAGGAATGTACACACTCCGCGGCACAGATTACTGCATATCCGTTTGAACAATTATTATTTTTTATGTTGCTATTAAAAACTAATGATGATTCTCTTCAAAAGCAGAAGGAAGACCTCCTGTTAAGTAGTTTAGCCCATTCACACTTGTTGATGCAACAGAATGAAAGGACAGAAAGTGACAGACAACCACTTATACAGGGGGATTGCATTTCTGAAACATGCACAGAGTCCTAAGGTAGTGGCGTCTTTAGAATGGAGCATCTGAGACCTTCCAAAATGGAAGGCAGTTAACCAAGCTCTTAAAAACACATTATATGAGGTATAATGTCCAGTACCTACCTTATGGAATCTTTCACCTCTTTTCAATGTCCGATTAGGACTTTTTAATAATTTGGACAGTTTTGTTTTCCCCTCTAATGATGGGTATTTTAGATGGTTTTACACGGGTTCTGAGCACTGCTTGTATGATACTTCTTGTGCTAGTTAGAGTTTGATTTGGCTTTATTCTGTAATTACTATATGTTTTAATCATGGTTTTGTTTTAACATCACTTGGGATAATTCCCACCCACCCCCTCTAAAAATTGCCTGTAAGTACACATTTTTCCTGGTGTCCTCATTTGCTGAGAGGATGGGACAAAATGTAGTGATTGACCAAAATAGAATAAAGATATGTGTGGTTTATAGCAAAAATAGGATGATCAATTGTGATTACTACAATAGCGTTCAGCTTCTGCCAGCAATGTGGGGGTTAATTCTGTAGGTGTCCATAGCATTAGCAAAAACCATGATCCATACATTATACCTTATTGATCTTTGCCCAGGTTCTATATACCTCTGCTTCATTCCCCTTCCACCAAACAAAGTAGAGATTTGAGAGTGGAGGCACTTAGAGTGACATTTGAAATGGCAGCAAAGCTGATCTCTTCGTAGCAAATACAAGCAGAGAGTTTGAAAGGCATGTGATGGAGGCCAGCTATCAAAGTAGCAGCACTTTACCAGTGTGGTTTGGGCTTTCCTGAGGCCAAAATGTCTCATGAGACATTTCCATGCAATTGAATGCTAACAGTCCTGGCTAAGCCAAGGAACCAAGCCAATGATGGTGTGTAACAGGGCATCATGCACAGGGGCCAAAGCTCATAGCATCCATGTCATTACAGGCCTGTGAGCTTTTCGTAAGCGATAAGACTTAGACGGACTTTCACATGGCCATTTCCAAGCTGGGCAGGTACAGTTCTGAGTGCAGTTTGGAAGAATGCTGTCTTGCCCAAGGCAAGGTGGTTCTTTCAGAATGAGATCCAGAAGCAATACAAAATACACATGTGAGTAAGAAGATTAAAGATTTAATTTCAAAAGAGCAAGCAGTGTATACATACCAAGCAAGCACTTCCATCTGTCACTGGAAGCCCTCAAGAAGCGGCAGAGCGACTCCCCCAAGTAGCCTCGGTTTCCATGGCCCTGCGGTCAATCAGTCCATGCACAAGCATCAAAGAAACTCTGCCCAAACTGTCCAATTTTATAGATAGCTTGTGTGGCTTCCAAGCTGGCTATGTGCAGATCATCCATTAGACACCCCCCCCCAATTCCTCACTTTCTCAAAACAATGTCCAACATCAAAGAAAGTACCCAGCACTATCCTCCACAACTGATTAAAGCAGCTGCGTGTGGGACTTCACCTCCTCCCAACATTCCCAGGACATTAAAGACTGTTCTCACACCATCCAAAAACTTAAGAAGAGTGAGGGAGGGTCAAGGAACAGAGGCAGGAAAGGTAACCGTGTCAGATCACTAACTCCTTGATACACTTGGTCTTCCAGATGCATTTCCCATACAAATGTGCAAGCAAAGTAGCAACAGAGATGAGAATATGTTTCAGATTGGTAAAATGAGAGATGTCAGTGTTTGTGATTTTAAAGGTAAAAGTCCTAATTGATATTAGAGAACACTGGATGGATCAAGAAGGTGAAATGAAACCTAGCAGAAAAGGTATCTCTCTAATTCCAGAACAGTGGAGCCAGCTGAAGGAACAGCTTACTGATATTGATGAAGCAGTAAGAAAACTGTAAAGGTGAACCATGCAGAAACTCCACTGTTATAGGTTTAAGTAGTCTTTTTACACTGGCATTCATTTTCTAAACTATTTGTTTTCCAAGCTATTGTATATTTGGATTGCAAAACAATTTGTAAGATGAGTGCTTTTTAAAATGTGCATTAAAAGTGTATTCTGGGTGAAGTTACAAATGTGTATACTTTTATTAAACAGGCGTTATGTTCTCACATCATGGTGTAAAATAAAACACATTCAATTAAAATGAAAAAGAAAGTGCACCCCTCATCCCGAAAGCCAGCAAAAGGGCTAAAGAGATGCTTAAAGTTGTAGGCTAAGTGATGGGACGTGGGTGGCACTGTGGTCTAAATCACTGAGCCTCTTGGGGTTGCCGATCGGAAGATGGCGGTTCGAATCCCTTCGGTGGGGTGAGCTCCCGTTGCTCGGTCCCAGCTCCTGTGAACTTAGCAGTTTGAAAGCATGCCAAAAAGTGCAAGTAGATAAATAGGTACCACTCTGGCAGGAAGGTAAATGGTGTTTCCATGCACTGCTCTGGTTTTGGTGTTCCATTGCGCCAATAGCGGCTTAGTCATGCTGGCCACATGAACCAGAAAAACTGTCTGCGGACAAACGCCGGCTCCCTCGGCCTGTAAAGCGAGATGAGCCCTGCAACCCCAGAGTCATCTGCAACTGGACTTAACTGTCAGGGGTCCTTTACCTTTACCTTTAAGGGACGGGAGCTGGATGACCAGAGAGAGATGGGAGAATGCGAAGCAAGAAACGGCAGCGGCCACCCACTCCTTATTTTTATTTATTTGTTTTTCATCAGTTTAGTGAGAGCCAAACAATCAAAGCAGCAAAGAAGGGAACACGCAGCAGCCCCAACACAGGCCTTGCAGGGAGGGAGGGAGGGCACCCGCTAAACAAAGCTGGGGAGATGCATTTCCTATTTCCTTGGTGCGCTAATCGCTTTTGTTCAGCTTGGTGCGTTTGTGCTGTGGGAGGGAGAGGCGTGGAGTAATGTCGCTTGAGTCTTTAATCTTTTGACAATGGCTGTCACAAAGGAATGTGTAATTAGGACATGCTGTACCTTCCTAGGCTGCCTGGTCCCCCTCCGCCCACCTCCCCCTCAGTTTTTAAGGCGCGCAGTGCCTGCGTCTTGGAGAAATGCAGGGCTGGGCTCATCTGATGTTTCCCTATAATTGGTTTATTTGCTTTCCTTTGTAGCTTGTCTTGTCAGAACAAGGATTGCTTTACTACCAGGCATGGTGTATAATATCTTGGCACCATTTGCATTTGGCATTGATGGGGGAGTGGAACAAAACGGCAGTGGATATCTGAAGGCAATGAATGGAGGGTGGCACCTTTGGGTCGCCACAAGCGAAGAGATCTTTACTTATTGGGATGGATGGTGCCTCATGCTCCCAGTCCAGGATATTTTGGAGGAAACAATGTTCAATCTTCCATACTTCCAAATCGAGTGGTAACCTTTGTTCTCTGAATACTGCTGAATTACAACTCCCATCAGCCTTGGCAAGCATGGCCAATGGCTAGGAATAATGGGAGAACAGCAACAATTGGAGGGACAGAAGTTCCCCGTCCGTATTTTAAATAAATAGTTTGTGCACTTTATATATGGGCCAGATGCTGCCCCAACCCGCATATGCACACATACTCCATGGTGCTTCCAAAAGAATGACTGTAGAATAAGCTTTGGAGGTGAGGGCTATTTCTGAATGTCAGGTGACTCGTACTCAGGCACTTGAAGAAATGCATAGGCTCATTCACAAAATAAAACTACTACGTGCAGAATTTGTGCACAGAGAACCCCCATGTTCCAGCTGCCTGGCTGCAGAGGTTGCAAAACAGGCACCCCCTCAACCATCCTACCACCTAGTTGTGTTGGTAATGGTGTTTATGTGAAGGAGGCTATAGTGGTCTTGTACAATGTGGGTAAGATGGGGCAGGTGGGAAGCCTATGCACATGCATTAGAACATTTGTAAGGAGCCCACAGATTTGTGCATGTGGAGACCCTGTCTTTATGGACATTCTAATGAACATGCATTTGTCAGGGGGCAGAGCCTGTGCACACAAATCTCATGTGTTCTGTGCACCCATATTAAAAGTCTGAAAGGGTTGGTGTTGTGTTTGGGGAGAGCAAGAACAGTGGTACCTCAGGTTAAGTACTTAATTCGTTCCGGAGGTCCGTTCTTAACCTGAAACTGTTCTTAACCTGAAGCACCACTTTAGCTAATGGGGCCTCCTGTTGCTGCCACACCAATGGAGCACGATTTCTGTTCTCATCCTGAAGCAAAGTTCTTAACCTGAGGTAATATTTCTGGGTTAGCGGAGTCTGTAACCTGAAGCGTATGTAACCTGAAGCGTATGTAACCCGAGGTACCACTGTAAAGGCAAGCACATTTCCTCTGCTCTGATAGATGCAAGGTCACAAACCAGAGATCATTAATCAATTTGCAAAATATACATTAGCAGGGTTTTAAAATTACTTGTATTTTGTTATGAATGGATCATAGATAATACAAATAGGTTTTAAACTTAGCAACGGACATGTGGTACATTGAGAAATAATGGAACCAAGGAAGGGAGTCAATCTGTTCTGTTTTGTTTTGTTTTTGTATAGTTGTTGTTTTTATTTTTGTTATTTTTGGAAAATTAATAATATTATTTAAAAAAAAACAATTTGCAAAATATGGTGCTTGTTTGGTACTTGAGGCAAACATTGCCCAGCCACACCAGCTTTCATGCAACATATCTATGGCAGTGTGAACTAAGCTTCTCTAGTTACAAATGATAGTCAGAGGAGGAGAAGCTGGAGAACAGAAGGAAGATGGAGGATTGTGGAGAAGCAGAACCTGAATCTCTAAACAACATGTCAGAAGTGGGTACGACTGGAAGAGATGGGAGTCTAGGGAGAATAAGAGGAAAGAAAGAGTGCTGTGTGGCTGCGGTCTTTTGGCTACTATGTGGGTGGGGGTGGTGAATAAGTATTTCCCTTCTTTGGGAAGTACTGGAGAGGGGTTTGCTTTCCATACTGTGGCCAAAACAAAGCGACCCTGCTTAGCAGGTGATGGACAACTTCCAAGTCCCCACTGCTCTCCCATCTTGGGGTTCTTTTGTCTTTAAGACCTTCAGAATAGGAGACTACCGTAAAGTGAGGTCTGTCCTCTGAGAAGTTGGCTACATGGCCACCAAAGAACTCAGGTATCAAATTGCCCCTGTATTGGATTGTGTGGCCCACCCCCAGAGCTCACCAATGCAAAGCAACAGTCAATCTCATAAATAAATGAAGCAAAAGCAAACTGGCAGTTAATGGAATAATGACAAATGTGTAGAGAAACCGAAGGGAAAATGCAAGCAATTTAAGAAGCTTAATTATTTAGCGGGAGAAGCCTGTTCTTGTGTTTGTGCATGTAAAAGTGGGGAGGGGGTTGAATGCTGTCACACTGGATTACAGTGCCTGTCTCCAGAGAGAATGCCAGCTCTTCCTTCCATACCCAAGCAGGGTTTAAGGAGAGAATATGAAACCTGTTACTGAGAGAGGCACATAGTGGAGTTTAAGAGGATATTATTAGCTTGAGATCTATAAAGAGAGTCATTTTGAATTAAGAGAAATGAGCACGTCTAAAGCAATGATGGGAGCAATTTGGATCTAATGTTTGGTTTTGAAGGAGGGAGGCAAAGGCACAGGACAGAGAACAGCCCTCTCCCCTGACTCAAAGACCAAATGCCCAGCTCCAACAGAGGGGTGGTTTATACCTTGTGTCTGTTGATACCTGACTATGGAGTTCAGGCACTGTCAGCTCTTTCTATCTACGTAGTTCCATTCTCTGTAATGAATCTAGTTTTGTTGTTGTTGTTGTTGTTGTTGCTGCTGCTGCTGCTGCTACTTTATTGTTTATACCCTGCCCATCTGGCTGGATTTCCACAGCCACTCTGCGCGGCTTCCAGCAAAATATAAATAATAATACAATGTCAGACATTAAAAACTTCCCTGAACAGGGCTGCCTTCAGATGTTTTCTAAAAGTTGTGTACAGTGGTACCTCAGGTTACAGGCGCTTCATGTTACTGATGCTTCAGGTTACAGACTCCACTAATCCAGAAATAGTACCTCAGGTTAAGAACTTTGCTTCAGGATGAGAACAGAAATCGCGCAGCGGCAGCAGGAGGCCCCATTAGCTAAAGTGGTACTTCGGGTTAAGAACACCTCCAGAACGAATTAAGTTCTTAACCCAAGGTACTACTGTAATTATTTATCTCCATGACATCTGATGGGAGGGCATTCCACAGGGAGGGCACCATAGCGAAGAAGGTCCTCTGCCTCGGAAGTGGACCTCAGTATCTGGGCTGAAGGATGGAGGTGGAGACTCCTTCAGGTATTCTGGGCCAAGGCCATTTAGCGCTTTAAAGGTCAGCACCAACACTTTGACTTGTGCTCAGAAACATACTGGGAGCCAGTGAAGATCCTTTAGAACTGGTGTTATATGGTCTCGGTGGCCACTTCCAGTCCAGCTACCACATTCCGGATTAGTTGTAGTTTCTGAGTCACCTTCAAAGGTAGCCCTCTTTGCCGTCGCTTTGCAACTTGGTAGGCTCGACGTTGAGCTTTAACCCATGTTCAGTCCAATGCAGAATGAGTTTTCCACCACCGGCAATCTAGCCATTTCAGCAATTGTTTCAGCACCCTCAGCTCCGGGGAGAACCATGGGGCCGTCCAGGCTCCATGCAATCAGAGAGGGTGCTTCGGAGCCACAGTCAATAGCCCTGGGTTTCTAGAAGGGTTCATTCATAGTGCCTGAACAGAACACATTCTCTATGTGTTTCAGGAATGCAAAAATCCCTTACATCAGAAGGGGGGGGTGGACTTTTCAGCTTGAGAGCTGCATTCCCTCACAGGCTACCATCCAGAGGCTAGATGTGGCCAGAGACACACTTTGTGGGAGGCAAAAAGTGGGTGGAGCAATTAGCGTGACCCAGCACATTCCAGCTACAATAATGTCAGAGGTTTCTGCATACTACCATCTCTCCATCCTCCACACAGACAAGTCAGAGGTATTCTCACAGTTAAGGACACATTCCACCCAGGCAAAAGTGCTCAAGGAAGCAAGGCAGCTAGGGAAGAGGGTTGTGGCGGGGCCAGGGTCCGAAGGGCCAGATGGAGATACATGGAGGACTACATTCTGACCCTAGGCCTACGATTCTCTATCCTTACTTTGGTTCTGCTTTTTCTCTCCTGCATTTCTTCTTGCTGTGGGTGCCACAACAGAGAAGACCCTTTCTCTCATTCCCTAGAAGACACCTAGAAGGCATCTTCTACTGACCACAGTAGGTAGGAAAGATCATACTGGAAGAGATTGTCCTTTGGGTATACTAGTATTAAGTCAGATGGCCTGGGTAAAATAACAACAACAACAACCAACAACAACAACAACAACAACAATTGCAAACTTTATACCCAATAGCCTGCAATAGTGATGTTGTGAAATGAAGGACATAGCCTTAGAAATGAGATGTCACATTCAGAATAATATCCATCTGACTACCCTATGTTGTTTTTAAGTCAGCTATTCTTAAGAGTCAAGATTAGGTCTACTTCCCTGCAGGCTCATAAAAGTTCATCTGGGCTACATCGCATATGGGAAGGCAAACAAACATCAGTCAGTTACATGTTACAGGCCTTTGGAAAGATGCTAAGATTCAGTTCCTGGCTGGGAAGGCAACAAACAGCTTCTTCCAGTGTCTGAATTTGTGAAATATTTTAGGTAGTGATGAAGCGCATCAGATGGGCCTCCATGTGATGGACAGGCCAGAAGGAATTCATTTACACCTCCACTAGCATGCCAGCATGAAAGCAGCTTTGCGAGCAAGGTGCAAATGGCCTTGTCAAAAGTTTCACTGCCCTTTTGGAAATTTCCACTTCTTGCTAGGCTGATAGTTCAGAGTCTTATCCTGCACATGGCTGCCTGGGATGCAAATGCATTTTCAGGCTGAATGCACAGTAACTGAGGACCAAGTCCTCAGGATCTTGCAGGATAGGGTCATTACCAGGGAGCAGAGAACAACCTTTTCCACTTGCGGTTGCAATCTCTGCCAGACAGGCTCTCTCAGCAGTGGGCTACAGAAGGCAAATCAAATATTTCCAGTTGTGTGCCTCTGAAGTCGTGATGGTTAAGTATGGCAGGTGTTCACCTACTCTAAATTCAGTGTTGACCAGTGTTAAAATGCAAAGTGATTTGGATTGCTTAAGCCCACCCCAACCCACAACATTGTTTTGAGATAGTGCCTGAGTTATTTGTTTTTGTGACCTTCTTCTGGCTTCTGTATGCAATCCTCCTAAAATGTGGTGACTGGCTCAACTGCATGAGCGTTGACTCTTGGTTTTGCAGGGTCTTTGGACAATACACCTTCCATGGACTCATCTCCATCAATGAGATGACCTCCTCACTGCAGCAAGTCCAGGAGGCTGGGACCCCTCCTGGGGTGTGTGCCCATAGCAGATTCCTGATCATGTTGACAACTGGCATTGACTCTGATAACAAAAGAAAGACAACCTCATCAGGATGTCCCTGAATTTGGCCACCCTATGGCATAAAGCCCACCCTAATTTGCAAAGTGTAATGCATCTTACCCTGTATCTTGATGTCATTAAGAGCATCCCAATGTGGTGTAGTGGTTAAGAGTGGTGGACTCATAATCTGGTGAACTGGGTTTGATTCCCCGCTCCTCCGTATGCAGCTGCTGGGTGACTTTGGGCTAGTCACACTTCTCTGAAGTCTCTCAACCCCACTCACCTCACAGAGTGTTTATTGTGGGGGAGGAAGGGAAAGGAGAATGTTAGCCGCTTTGAGACTCCTTCGGGTAGTGATAAAGCGGGATATCAAATCCAAACTCTTCTTCTTGGGAAAGAGGGTGGGCAGATGCTGGCCATAATGATCTCAGTCCCCCTTTCTAGAGAGGGAGGTGAAAGCCTAACATGGGCATGCCATTTTCAACAGCAGCACTGCATTATAAAAAATATATAATTTGATCCACAGCGAGAAAAATCCGAACGTCAAAATAAATTGCCAACATTTTTAGGGGCTTTAAGAAACCTACTGAGAAGAAAATGGCAGAAGAGAAAATTACAACAGGCTCTGGCAGAACAGGCTTCTGCTAATGTACACACCACAGGTCTGTAACGCACACTTAGAAAGCCACTCCAGGGCAACAAGTCATGGGGAAGTGTGCTATCAAGGCACAGTTTATAATTTTTTGCTGGAAACAGAACTGTTGCATTAGTTCTGTCCTAATACAGAATTGTTTCTCTAACAACTGCCTGTCTTGCAGGCTCAGCCCTCATAGCAATTTCTGGAGAAACAGTTGCCTAAATTGGCCAGAACAAATCTTGACCTATACCAAGCTAGGACAGTGGCCTAAATAGTAGATAACGGTAAAAGTAAAGGTAAAGGACCTCTGGATGGTTAGGTCCAGTCGAATTCGACTATGGGGTGTGCTCACATGTCTGCTTTCAGGGCAAGGGAGCCGGCATTTGTCCACAGACAGCTTTGCTAGGTCATGTGGCCAGCATGACTAAACTGCTTCTGGTGCACAGAACACCGTGATGAATGTCGGAGCACACGGAAACACCATTTACCTTCCCGCTGCAGCAGTACTTATTTATCTACTTGCACTGGCGTGCTTTCAAACTGCTAGGTTGGCAGGAGCTGGGACAGAGCAACGGGAGCTCACTCCATTGCGAGGATTCGAACCACCGACCTTCTGATCGGCAAAACCAAGAGGCTCCGTGGTTTAGACCACAGTACCACCCATGTCCCTTATATAGTGGATGCCTAGAAGAAAAAGAATGTGTATAATCTCTGTGCTTCAGGTTCTGAGAATCATGTTGAATTCAGAATCTTGGTGTTCATTATAAAACAAATTCCTAGCCTTGTGGTGGGAAGAGACAGGAAATATGCAGAGGCCTGATGATGCACAGCTCTTAAGAAATATTATCAATAGCTCTCCTCAACATTAGACACGTTCCATTTTTACCATCCTCAAAGGTTCAGGAAGTTTGCATGCTTCCCATGTAAGGCTATGCCTTTGCATCAATTGGAAGTGGGAGCAATGGCCATACCACAAATGGTTCCTGCTTAAACCAGAAGCGGTGTAGCGCTTGGCTCTCCGCTGTCAACACACAGCTCTGCTCTCTGCTTCACCGAGTGCAGTGAGTGCAGCTCCCAGTGTTCTGATATGCTCTAAGGCACAATGGAAATGGTACCAACCTTCATGCCATAAAGGAAACGCTTAGCGGGGTCACGGTGCAGGAATTGTCAGTGCAGTGATCCTGTCATCTTTGTATTATCTTATCACTTGTTACAGCACCGTCCAAGACAGCTGCTCTGAAAGGTAGTGTTGCACATTCCTCTTGGAAGGTTGCAATCAGTCTAGCCACTTCGGTTTTCTTGATGTGTTGCTCCCAGCCATAACTTCTGTCTGTGCTCGTGGGCACTTGTGGAAGCCAGTTGCTTGGACACTGAATTGTGGAAGCCAGTGAAGGCACAGCGTGAGTTGTTAGGAGTTCAGCCTATACTCAAGTAGGACCCTGGCAGAGACACATGCCCGACTGGCATGTTCTCTCCCTCCTGGTCAATCGTTCGGGAGCTTCAAAAGTTTTCTTCTGCCCGAACATCACAGCAACCGATGCCAGCTTAGGGATCCGCAGAGTCTGCACAACTTGTGTGACAGACCTCAGCAACTCAGCATTTTTTCCTAATCTACTTTATTTACATATAAACACACATGGAGCATTGCAACATGGCTCCCTCTCTCTCTAGCATCAGACAGCAAAGAGAAAAAACAAAGGATAATAGTCCCACTTCATGGAACACAGTAAAACAAACAACCTGTCTTCATCACTTCACACTCTGTGGAGTCAAAACATATACTGTCATGTGAAAGATAACAATCCCATGACTGCAATCATGTCCAGGAATTCTAACATAAGTGTCTTGCCCAAGGCAAGGTGGTTCTTTTAAAATGAGTGAAACAAAATACACAAGTGAGTGAGAAGATTAAGGGTTTTATTCCAAAACAGCAAGCAAGGTATACATATCAAGCAAGCACTTCCATCTGCCACTTGGAAGCCCGCAAGAAGCGGCAAAGCGACTCCCCTAGGTAGCCTCAGTTTCCACGGCCCTGCGGCCAATCAGTCCATGCATGAGCTTCAAAGAAACTCTGCACAAACCTTCCAATTTTATAGATAGCCTGTGTGGCTTCCAAGACTGGCTACATGCAGATCATCCATTAGACACCCCCTCCCAGTGCCTCACTTTCTCAAAACAATATCCAACATCAAAGAAGGTACCCAGCACTATCCTCCACAACTGATTAAGGCAGCTGCGCATGGGACTTCACCTCCTCCCACGGTTCTCAGGATCTTAAAGACTGTTCTCACACCATCAAAAAATTAAGAAGAGTGAGGGAGGGGAAAGGAACAGAGGCAGGAAGGGTAACTGTGTCAGATCACTAACTCCTCGATACGTTTTTGTCTTCCACATGCATTTCCCATACAGTAAGTCAGCCAGGACTCCCTGGCATGGTAGCTCTTTTCTGGCTTAAGAATTGTACATTAAATAGCGTAGCCATATGTCCGGAATTTCCCGGACATATCTCCAGAATACTGCAGTCGGAAGCAGTGTCTGGGCAGAAATCAGTAAAAAAAATGTCTGGGAAATCTGGACGTATGGCAATCCATGTCGGCAGTGCCATCTTTTGGTGATTCTTCATTAAAAAAATCTAAAAAGCTTTTGTGAATTTGCCAAAAATGGCTCAACAACTTTTCTGTCCAGATTTCCACTGTTTTAAATTTGGCAACCCTATTTAAAATATATCCATTTCTTCAGCAGCCAGTCTGCCCCAAGCTCCAAGTTCTTTTCCCCCAGAAAGTGGGGTGGAGATCATTGCCGCCATGCTGCCATTGTTTGATTCACAACAAAACTGAACTATATAAGGACTTAATGCTACCCTATATCGTCACTTCTCCCATATCATCTAGATCAGAGCTTTCCAAACTGTGTGTCACGACACATTAATGTGTCGGCTGCAGTGTGTAGGTATGTCAAACGAACTCTCCCCGTGCTAGTAAAATTGAATTACTGTGTCACGAAATGATGTGTGTCTAAAAAGCATGTCACCAACATGAAAAGTTTGGAAAGCTCTGATCTAGATGTTTGGGCAAGCTGAGCTGAAGCACTAGAAGAAATACGCAGCATATTCCTTACTATTAACAAGATGATCACATCACTGCCATAACTCCTATTGGCCCCAGGCAACAAGAGGCTGATGAGAACTGTAGCTCAAAACACCTGGAAAGCACTAGGTTGGCAAAAGCTGGTACATGTACGCTTAACCTGTACCGTTCTCCATAGAATTTATTAGCCTTGCATTAGCATTCACAGTCAGGAGGAAAGAGACATCAATGTCTCTTTAAAAGTGAGGATTTCCAGTTAGGATAAGCAAGGATTCAGAGAGCTCCTGTGCAGGAATTCAAAGGCCACATGCGCACTGTATATTTAATGCTCTCTGACACCACTTTCAACATTTGGGGAGCTGTACTTTCTTAAAGGGTGGCGCTGTGGGTTAAACCACAGAGCCTAGGACTTGCCGATCAGAAGGTCAGCGGTTCGAATCCCCGCAATGGGGTGAGCTCCCGTTGCTCGGTCCCTGCTCATGCCAACCTAGCAGTTTGAAAGCACGTCAAAGTACAAGTAGACAAATAGGTATCACTCCGGTGGGAAGATAAACGGTGTTTCCGTGTGCTGCTCTGGTTCGCTAGAAGTGGCTTAGTCATGCTGGCCACATGACCCGGAAGTTGTACGCCGGCTCCCTCGGCCAATAAAGCAAGATGAGCGCCACAACCCCAGAGTCGGCCACGACTGGGCCTAATGGTCAGGGGTCCCTTTACCTTTACCTTACTTTCTTAAAAGTTCTGAGAGCTGTTAGGAGACCCCCATTCCCCACACAGAGCTACAGAGAGATTGAGGGTTAAACCACTCTGGGAAATGTAATGGCTCTAATGGAATAGGGTTTCTCTTCACAACTCTCAGCACCCTTAACAAACAACAGTTCCCAGAATTCTTTGGGGGACTGTTCTATGATTGTTTAAAGTGGTATCAAAGTGCTTTAAATGCATGGTGTGAATGTGGCTGAAGTGAATGCCTGACAAGGGCAGTATAGTCACAAGCCTCATCCACAACTGATGGAGGAATTTAGAGGGGTCACAAGGTAGGGGTCAGCTGTGGGCCCTGTCAGGGTAACTTGAACATAGACAACTTTTAAAGAATGCCAGTTACTGATGTCCTTCCCCCCCCCATACTTTTTTCTCCACTATGTCTCCACTAGGGGTGGATCTACATACAGTGGGGGAAAACACCATAAATAAGTCCTAAATTAAATTGTTATAACCAAAGAGGAAAAGACGCTATGTAAAATCACATAGAAAAGTTTTGTGCTCTACAGCACCATCTGGTGTTACGTGTTTATAACGCATTCAAAACGCTGCTTTTTGACTAATGTAGCTGAGTCCTGAGACACAGCTGAAATGTGTTTATGCATGGAAGTGGATATAGGCTGTAGGGTTAGAAGTAGAAGATAATGTATTTTAAAATAGTATTATATGTAAGGGATAAAATATGAAGTTTTTTATGGTAAAAGCAAGTGTGATAAAAAATGATTAAAAATTATGATATATGTAATCTGCTAAAGATGAGTTAAAATGAAAATCAGATAGGGGGACTTGGGGAAGCTCACCCAACAATGTTTAGAAAAAATAAGGATAAGAAAAGAATTGGTTTGTATTGTTTGTTTTTCTGTTTTTGTTGTTCATTTGTTTTACAAAATGAATAAAAAATTGGGGGGGGGATGAAATGTGTTTATGCATCTTATGCACACACTCTCTCACACGCACATGAAGACAAGCATGAACACACACACACACACACACACACAAGCCATAGCTCTTCGTGGTACACACATTACATTTCCATTCCCATCCAGGCAATGGCAGCATCTCATCTCACTGCCTATAATTCAGATGGGTTGACCTAGCTAGACTACATTATAAAGGAAGGAGCAGGCAGTGAGGAAGAAATCTGCCAAGCGCACAGAGTGCACACTGAAGCCACTGATATGTAGTCCCTGAGCCAAGTCAGCAAGACGAAAGCGTGGCAAAATCCCATATTTGCCAGCATGCCAACCTGAGACTCGAATTATCGGTGCCTCCGTGTGCCAGGCTTTCACTGGGCATGGATGGCTTCTCCTCGATGCCAGCTCAGTGCTCTTGGGGAATGTCAGTCAGGCTTAATGTGCCATTGTGTAACAATGAGGAATGAGCTGTTGCATAAATTAATTGTTACATTGTTTCAAGCAGATGAAGATCCACCGGGAAGGAGGTTTCTGTGCCAAGATTCTGTGATCTATGCCGTTGCTGGCTCAAAAGAAGATCTGGCAATTTGGCGGTCTCTCATCTTAGAGTGGTATTGATCAATGCAACATGGCTGCAGGACAGGCTGGTGGGTGATCCCTGGACCCAAACACACTTCTGGCCTTTTACTGCAGTCACAAGATCTCAGGCTAGTTCCATTCCCACAGCATCTTTCCAGCGGTTCCTTCTCCCAGCCTCTCAAGAACAGATGGGGAGCAGAACATTCCTCGGTTCCCACAATACTGGATGCTGTATTATGAGCTGGTCAGTGTGTGCTTGGTCTTTTGATGAGTCTCAAACTAAGACAGATTAGTGGAAAGGATGTAGCTCAGTGGTATAGCATACGCTTTGCATGCATGTAGAAGGTCGCAGGTGCAATTCCTGGTATCTCCAGGTACAACAATGAAAGACCCACGCCTGAAACCAGTCAGTGTAGACAGTCCTGGGCTAGATGAGCCAATGGTCTAAGTCAGTATAAGGCAGCTTCCTGTGTTCCTATGGGATGGTGGTCCCTAGTGGGTAGGACATAGGACAGAAGTGGAAAATCTGTGGCCCTCCAGATGTTGCTAGACTACAGCTCCTGTCATCCTCTACCATTGGCCATGCTGGCCAAGGCAGATAGGAGCCACAACACCGGAATGGTACCCCGGAATAAGACTTCTCCAGACACACAATTCATGTGCTGTTCATTCCTCTGAAAAGCAGGCAGGTAGGAAGTGGGAGATGCTTTTTTAAAAAATGCCTTCATCTAGTGGATTTAAGTTGCAACTGAAAAGCAGATTACATAGAGGATAAACAGTCATTCTTATGAGTAATTCAAAGAGGCCTCAGAGGCTGCCATTATTATGTCTTGGTTTGCCTGCGTCTTTCAGAGCACTGAGTATGGAGATGTAGGATGTAAATCGCAACCCTAATAAATATCCCCAGTCCCTATATATCTAAATAGTCCTGTTATCCCCAACACAATCATTAGGTATCTTCCAAAAAAGGAAAAGAAAAGTACTTATCTTTGTGTGCTTATTGGTCTGATCTAGGAGCAGCTGATTGAAGAAAGTGTCATTTAATTTCCATCAACTCCGCATCCTTTATCCTTTGTTTCAGGAACACATTGTCTACACTGAAATCCACATCTTGTCTACATTGAAATCTAAAGATAGATAGATGATAGATGATAACTACGGTAGATAGATAGAGATAGATAGATGATAGATAGATAGATGATAGATAGATAGATGATAGATGATAGATAGATAGATGATATAGATGATGTAGATGATGATAGATAGATGATAGATTAGATGATAGATAGATGATAGATAGATAGATGATAGATGATAGATAGATAGATAGATAGATAGATGATAGATAGATAGATAGATAGATAGATAGATAGATAGATAGATAGATAGATAGATGATAGATAGATAGATAGATAGATAGATGATAGATAGATAGATAGATAGATAGATAGATAGAGATAGATAGATAGATAGATAGATAGATAGATAGATAGATAGATACATAGATAGATAGATAGATAGATAGATAGATAGATAGATGATAGATAGATAGATAGATAGATATAGGTGATAGATAGAGAGATAGATAGATATAGGTGATAGATAGAGAGATAGATAGATGATAGATGATAGATAGATAGATAGATAGATGATAGATAGATAGATAGATGATAGATGATAGATAGATAGATAGATAGATAGATAGATAGATAGATAGATAGATATAGATAGATGATAGATATAGATGATAGATAGATAGATAGATAGATAGATAGATAGATAGATAGATAGATATAGATAGATGATAGATAGACAGACAGACAGACATGCTTGGCAACATTAGACAAAGGGAATAATAGATACCATAAATAAGTGTAGGTCCATGTCACTAAGGCAAAGAAATAACAAAGAAATGACACTTTGTGTCAAGAGGTCATCAGAGATCACTTCCCTTGATCTCCCGGAGATGTAACACAGATCCAGATTGTGAGATAACTAACCTCTTGGTCTGGGATTAACTTTATAGCCTCTTCAAACCCTTTTGGCTGGAGACAAGAAAGAGAAAAGTAGAATCAAGAAGCTGTATATCTAGGACAGGGCTTGTGTTTGGTCTTAAGTCACAGCTGCATAGGAAAATAAAAGAACATTGGGACCAGCACCCAAATATACTGTACTTTCACAGTCAACATATTTTGCAGGAGTTGGCACAGAAAGGAATTACAATTAGCCTCTGCTTACTTATGTGATCCTTCTTATCTGAGCACACGCCAAAGCATCCAGGGTCTTGGATAGCTTTAAAACAGGATCACACAAATTCATGGAGAAGAATATGGCTATCAATAGCTACTAGTCATGATGGCTAAGCTCTGCTTCCATGGCTGAAGGCAGCAATGCTTCTGAACACCAGGTGCTAGAAACTGTAGTAGGGGGGAGCGTTCTTGTGTTCAGGTCCTACAGGCATCCGTGAGAACAGGATGCTGGACTAGATGGATCTGTTAGAATTCCTGCTTCATGACTGCAGTCATGGGATTTTTGTCTTTCACATGACAGTATATGTTTTGACTCCACAGAGTGGGAAGTGACGGAGACAGGTTGTTTGTGTTACTGTGTTCTGTGAAGTGGGACTATTGTCCTTTGTTCTTTTTCTCTTTGCTGTCTGATGCTAGAGAGATAGGGAGCCATGTTGCAGTGCTCCATGTGTGTTTATATGTAAATAAAGTAGATTAGCCAAAATGCTGAGTTGCTGAGGTCTGTCATGCAAGTTGCGAAGACTCTGCAGATCCCTAAGTGTGCCGGTGTCAGTTGGCATCGGTCATTGTGATGTTCAGGCTGAAGAAAACTTTTGAAGCTCCCAAACGATTAACCAGGAGGGAGGGAACATGCCAGTCAAGCATGTGTCTCTACCAGGGTCCTACTTGAGTATAGGCTCAGCTCCTGACAGGATCATGGGGCTGATCCAGCAGGCTCTTTTTATGTTCTTATGTGATCACTGTAAGATTCCACAAGATCTAAAACCTATTGATACAGAATGCCCATGCAAATGAGCCTAGCATCTTACGATTCACCCTTACTTTGTACTCTCCTCTGATATTTTCCCAACTATCAGAGTTAGTCTCTGGAAGGCTACTTTATTCCACCCCTAACCCCAGCATGCAAAGTGCAATGGTACTGATTCGTTATGCTAGACCCACCCATTAATCTTAGGAAAGCCGAGCTTTGTTCCTCATTGTTGCCTTGCTTGTGTGGGCTGGGTCCTCTTTTGGAGGGACAAAAGAAAGAAAGAGCCCATAAGGCTACGCTGTCATGGCTCCAATCACAGGCGTTTAGCGCTAGCCGCCATCAGTATAATCGCTTCACACGCAGGCACAGCTTTCCCTGAATGGTGCTTATCTGTGAGAAAATGCAAAGCCAGCCACTGCCTAGGTAGGTAGAACCAGAACAATGTTTCTCTGAATCCTCCTGGCAGCTAAGCAGGACCAATTTGTGGGCCAATGATAGCGGTGAGGTTGCCTCAGCAGCTGGCTGTCAGAAACAAAAGGTTTCTGCTTCTGTGTGCAAAGGCTTGGCTCTTCTGACAGAGACCGTATGTTGCAATTCTTGGTTGATAGGAAAGTAGGAATCTGCCTTATACTGTGTCAGATTATTGGCGTACCTAGCCCAGTATTGTCTTTGTTGATTGGCAGGAGCTCTCCAGAGTTCCAGATGCTCTAGCACTGAGCTATGGGGCTTCCCTAGTTAAAAGCGGGAGAACAAAGAGAAAAAGAGGATGACAGAGACGGAGGAGGGCTGGTGATGTTGAAGTCGGGATAGTTACAAAGGCAGCATGAAAACAGCAGCCAAGCTGTCAGCAAAGTTGAATCAAGTCTGAGCTGGGGTTGCTAGGATAACTGAGCAAAACTAAATGCAGACGAAATGTATAAAAAAAATTGTCCAGTGGCACCTTAGAGACCAACTAAGTTTGTTCTTGATATAAGCTTTTGTGTGTATGCACACTTCTTCATATACACTGAAACAGAAGTCACCAGACCCTTATATATAGTGGGAAGGTGGGGTGGGATAAAAGCAAGGGATAATATGCAGATGATTAGCATATGTAATGAGACAGGAATCCTTCTTAATAGAGATATTGGATTCCTGTCTCATTACTTATGCTAATCATCTGCATACTATCCTTTGCTTTTTCCTGTAGGACTACCATATTTTTCACCCTATAGGATGCACCGGCCCATAGGACGCACCTAATTTTGGGGGGGGGGGGAATAAAGGGGGAAAAATTATTTTTCCCCCCCAGCTGCAGGGGAAGCCCGTTCTTTTAAAAACGCACCTAGCGTAGTTTTTAGAGGAGAAAAGGATATCTACCCGAAGCGCGGGGCGCTCTGCTTCAGAGCACCCTGCGCTCTGGGCAGCAGGCTGCTATCTGCAGCCTAGGGAGCCTTGCGGGAACTCCCGCAGGGCTCCCTAGGCTGCGGATATCTGCCCGAAGTGTGGGACGCTCTGCTTCAGCGCGCCCCGCGCTCCAGCGCACTCCCGCAGGCTCCCCAGGCTTGCTGATAGCTTCCTGAAGCCTGAAGAGTGAGAGGGATTGGTGCGCACCGCCCCCTCTTGCTCTCCAAGCTTCAGCGAAAGCCTGCATTCGCCCCATAGGATGCACACAGATTTCCCCTTCAATTTTGGAGGGGGGAAAGTGCGTCCTATAGGGCGAAAAATACGGTAATTGCAGTCGTTAACAGTTGTCAACAGGTTTACCATACCATTGAGTCAATCACCCATCTCCTGCTACCCTCCTGAGAAAACCCCTCTCCCACTATTTATAAGGGTCTGGTGACTTCTGTTTCAGTGAATCTGAAGAAGTGTGCATGCACACAAAGGCTTATACCAAGAACTTGCTGATCAGAAGGTCAGCTGTTCGACTCCCCGTGACGGGGTGAGCTCCCGTTGCTCAGTCCCTGCTCCTGCCAACCTAGCAGTTCGAAAGCACGTCAAAGTGCAAGTAGATAAATAGATATCTTCTCTGGCGGGAAGGTAAACAGCGTTTCCGTGAGCTGCTCTGGTTTGCCATAGGCAGCTTAGTCATGCTGGCCACATGACCCGGAAGCTGTACGCCGGCTCCCTTGACCAATAAAGCGAGATGAGCGCCACAACCTCAGAGTCGTCCACGACTGGACCTAGTGGTCAGGGGTCCCTTTACCTTTACCTTAAGGTACTACTGAACAATTTTTTATATTTTTATATATATTGACTGTGTCAGACCAACACGGCTACCTACCTGAATGGAGACAGAAATGGCGAGGCAGGCTGTGCATGTGTTGCAGACTCATGCTTGTGTAGTCTGCAGTACACATAGCCAATGATCAGCATACACAGGAAATACGTACTGTCTCAGACCCTCCAAGTGTCCCTATTTTCCAGGGATGTCCCTGATTTCGAGAAGCTGTCCCGGTTTCTAATTTGACTTGGAAATGACTGACTATTCTTTAGGATGTCCCTATTTTCATTGGAGAAATGTTGAAGGGTATGGAGTTATCCAACCCTTGAGCCATCTGAAGGCAATCCTGTATAGGGGAGGTTTTAAAAATGTTTAGTTATGTTTTTATATATGTTGGAAGCTTCCCAGAGTAGGTAGGGCAACCCAGTAAGATGTGAGGGGTATACATAGTAAAATTACCATTATGGAATGGGACATCCCTATTTTCATTGGAGAAATGTTGGAGGACATGCTGTCTGCAATCCTGCATGTGCTCACTTGGATCTTCACAGTGGGGCTTGCTCACCCTTGAGTGGCATAGGATTGCCGCTTGAGAGTTGTAACAAAGAAGGTTATGGGTGTTGCCAAAAGGCAAGAGGCAGGCTCCAGGCCTAAAATGAAAATTCTTTGTCAAGCAGATCTGGAAATTACCCTGAACAGTAATTTTCCTTTCCACTAATGTAGGGTTGGAGAACGTGTGGACGTTCAGATGTACCCATGAGCATAAGGGCTTTCCACTAATGCAAAGCATATTGGATAAAAACCCTTTTATTGTTTGGTCCCAATCCCACCTCCCATTTCAGTGCCCGTGGGTTCTGCCTCATTTGGAATTTCTTGAAAGAACTTCCAGAAATAGGAAGGACAAGCATGGAATGAAAGGGACATTTGGTGGATGGGAGTGGAAGAAAATGGAGTTGGGGCAGGGAATTCTGAGCTACTTAAAACTTCACTGTGTTGGCTATACAAAGGTCCCATCATTCTTATCCTACTGCAGAAATGCCCATCAGATTCCCCTCCCCTGCACTAAGAAAGACCAGGCGGGTGAGGAGGGAAGAACCACCCCACTAGATACAACATTATAATTGGAGGTTTTTCCAGATTCCACATTCTGCCTGTGTTCTGCTACAGTCCGCATTCAGGTGCACCAAACACACACAACCATCAAGCTAAATGGCAGAGCACTTTGACAAGCTGCAGACTAACCTGCTGAGACAGATTTGGGCAATGTTTTAAAATATTCATTTTATGCACACTGTGAAACTAAAACATTGGTGATGGAGTGCCGGTGTTTTGCCAAAATATAAAATAAAATCTGGCAGCTGGCACCGCTGTGCACTTCCCAGTTGGCCATTGCGCAGGTTGTTCCAGTTAATGCCACCCATAATGTTTATGGTAATCAGCATTGTTTAGGAAGGGGCACACCTGAGTGTGATCCCCCCTCACCTTCCCACCCCTCCTCCCTTGAGTGCCTGCGTCAGAACTGCAGGTGAAATACACAAACCGCTTTTGCTGCACAGCCGGGGCAGCTTTCCCTGCTCCACTTCTGCTGCACTTCAATCTTATTTAGTTCTCATTTGTAAATGGGCTGCAACCCAACACAAAGAATCAGGGAGAATATAAAGCTGCTCTCCCATCAGCTTTAATTGGTGCTGGGTTCTTCATTACCTGCACACCTGTTTCCCATGCACCATATGGTCAGAGGTAAATAGACTGTAATTGTTTATCCAGAGCTGAATTTCCTCCCTTCAGTTCAGTGCATCTTGCCACTTGGAGAGAGAGTCACCTTTTTGAAAAGATTCTGGTCTGAAGATCTCAAGGTCAGAGGCAAGGAGAGACTTGTTTGTGGCCTCCCCTGTTTCCCTCCAGGTCTAATCTCTTTGCTTTACCCCATTTCTGAAGCTCCCCTTAGTACCTTGAGCAACACACTCTTTGCCAAACTTTTACTTCTCTGCTTGGCATTGCCTGTGTCTCTCATACAGCAGCAAGTTTAACACAACAGTTTTCTGTTTTTAAGTCTTTTTTATTTTCTGGCGTTGGCAATGAGAGATGAGGGGCATGGCTCATTTTCCTTACCTGCAGCTGGAGGGCGAAGAGAGCGAACGCAAGTGGGGGACTTTTCTAATTAGAGAACCGCAGGAACAGGAGGCGTCTCAGAAAGCAATCTAGTCCATCACTGTGCCACGGTGACAGGAGTCTATATTGGTTTTAAAAAATAATCATAGTACTGAAGTGCAAAAAAAGGGACTTGAAGGTCATTGCCTGCGTCTCTGCATTGGGATAAGAATCCTCAGCCCTAGCATTCTCCTCTGGTTTATAATGTGCTATTTTTCAACCAGCCACTATTGCTTTGTCTTGAGCTGCAGGGCCATATGCAGATCTGAACGTGTGATATCTTCATGCTTCACCTGCTAATTTGTGTGCACTGAGCTCCTGTCAAAGAAGCAGAGCAGCCCAATCTTTGCTGGTTTACTGGCTATGAGCAAACTTGAGCCCGAGTCACCTTGCTGGTTGAGGGGTAGGTCAAGATGACACCTCCCTCCATTCCATGCATCGAAGGTAGCCAGTCTGGCAGCTGAACCATATTTTAAAACTGGTGGAGTTTTGTTTCTTATGCTTCAAATTTCAGTAGCCAATGTTTACTGTACACTCCAGCTGGGGAACTATGCTTTGTACGACTCGATATTGGTGTGTTATCATCTGGAGGGTAGGACTCAAACCAATGGCTTCAAGTTACGAAGGAAGGAGATTCTAACTAAACATCAGGAAGAACTTTCTGACAGTAAGAGCTGTTTGATGGTGGAACATCTCCCTCAGGAGGTTGTGGACTCGCCTTTCCTGGCGGTATTTAGCAGAGGTTGGGTGGCCTTCTGCCGTGGATGCTTTAGCTGAGATTCCTGCACTGCAGAAAGTTGAACTAGATGATCCGTGGGCTCCCTTCCAACTCTACAATTCTGTGATTCTATGACTTCTTCCACTTATTATTCCTTGTTTGACTGCTTTGTATATGGTATGTTGCAATACCCTACTACTGCATTTTTGGGTTATTAATAATGCATGTTGAGTTAAAATAAAAATTCAAAAAAACTGGGGGAAGAACAGTGCCTTCAGCCACCCTGAGCCTGGTCTTGGCTGGGGAGGGTGGGGTATAAATAAAAAATTATTGTTGTTGTTGTTGTTGTTGTTGCTCTGGAAGACAGTAAACTAGGGGGCATAGGCAGACTCCGCAGCATACATAGTTGAGTCCACTATCTGCCACTCAGCAGCTGCCACCTGAGGCAGCTGCCTAAGTCTGCCTAATGGAAGAGCTGGCCCTAAAAGTGACAGCATTCTTTTTGTCTGCATTTTATTTAGATATTAATATAATATAATATCTATTATATTTAAAATATTTTTAGGCTGCTCTTCAGCTGAACTATCAGGGTGGTGTACAATGAGGATGATAAAATGCTGGAGTAAATATGAAATCGCATATAAACAGAGCAGAGCAAAAGCATAAAAATTCAGCATAAAGCATCCACGCAGCGGATAAAAACATTGCACACCGAATAGATATTACCTCTGAAAAGCCTGCAAATAAAAATGTCTACCAGTGGCACAGGAATGACATTAAAGTTGGCTCCAGGCGAGCCTCCTGGGGCAGCAGGTATTCCATAGCCCATGGTCCTCTTTACAGTCGCCACTCATCTCCATTCTGATCTGGAGGACAGATGGCAAATGCAGGCTCCTGCGGTAAAAAGCAGCTCTTTGGGTACTTGGTACACACAGCTTAGCAGCCTGAATTGTGCTTGGAAATGGACAATGAGATCACATAAGAAATGTCGGGATTTGATACCTGTCCTGAGTTGTTTGGTACCTGTTGTTACTAAACACATGAAGAAGCTAACTAGCTGTCGGAACCCGCCTGGGGGCACACGCAGCCTCCAGAATGAGACAAAACTCTCCAGGCGTCTTCTTGATGCAGTGCAGCCTGGGACGTCCATTAAATACTAAGTCCTGGCATGCACCAGCGACACATATCAGAAGACTATGTGCACGCTCACTCAGCAGAGTATAGCAGAAACAAAGTGGAGCCTTGGTGTGTGCATTCTAAATATTTATTAGCAATATATACAGGACAAAGTAATCATGGCGTCCTCTCCCTTCTCCTCCAAGAGAGAGAGAGAATAAAATACGTTATGTACTGAAGTTCTCACCCTGGGCCAGCAGGGGGGTACTGTAGATAGTTTTCACTCAGGTCCACATATGCAAATAAGGGATTGAAAGTGAAGTTCAGTGATTGGATAGTTACAGAAAATGGTTACTGTTGCGTTCTAGTGGAGCTCTATATAAGCAGGCTGGCTGAACCCTTCAGTTCAGTTCTGTTCTTGCATGTGAATAAACAAGAGCTGTTTGAAGAATCGCTGTGTCGTCTGATATGTTCACCCACAACTTAACAAAATACAAAAGTACAGTAGAGCAGAAGAGATAAGACTGGCTTCCGTTCTCACACTTTCCAAGCCTGGTAAGTAAACACAAACATGTGATGTAACAATCACATATCCAGCAATGGAGGAGTGAAATGCTAACACTAGTCCTATCTTCTGGTCGCTAATGTGTGCAATGGGCACCACCACCATCCTGGCCAACACGCATTTGGCATCAGTCTGAAGGGCCCATATGCACTGCAGAGAGTTGGACTAGATGACCCCTGGGACCCTTCCAATTATACAATTGTATGATTCTGTGTCCTTATCTCCATGCATAGGCTTCAGCAATATGCTTTTCAATAGCCAAACAATGGTTGGGAACCATGATTGACCATCTGTCTGTTATTATTTATTTCATTTCTAAACCGCTTTATATTTTTAAGAAATGTGTTGGGTCCTGTTGCTGGTCACCCATTGGCCTAAGAATGTGGATGGCACATGCATTAGCAGCATCTAGTACATGGGTAGGCATACTAAGGCCCGGGGCCCAGATCTGGTCCAATCTCCTTCTCAATCCAGCCCGCGGACTGTCCGGGAATCAGCGTGTTTTTACATGAGTAAAATGTGCCCTTTTATTTAAAATGCATCTCTGGGTTATTTGTGGGGCATAGGAATTCATTCATTTTTATTTTTATTTTCAAAATATAGTCCGGCCCCCCAAAAGGCTGAGGGACAATGGACTGGCCCCCTGCTGAAAAAGTTTGCTGACCCCTGATCTAGGAAATGAGGCTAGCCAGCATGTTCTCAGAATCCCCTCCACACATTCATTCCTGAACACTCCTAGTAGAGTATTAACTCCACAGAATCAAGGCAAGAGAATCAAAGTAACCCATTCACTTAATACCACATGGGGCCATACGGGCTGTATACATACACCCCATAAAACCTGGTTCGTCCCAGCTCCACCCCTGCCCCCTTTGTCACTCCCTGTCCTACGACAGCCAGAACTCTGCTTTCTACAGTAGATCTGGCCTCATGTCAGCAGTAAAGGCTAAAAACAAGCCCAGTGCTTGTTGCAAAGTATCTCGCTTGATGTCACTAAACTCTTCCGGCCATTCAGTGAAAAGGAGCTGGACTGTTGTTAATTCACTCACCATTCAGGTTCTTGGGTAGTTCAAACAAGCTATTGTTTTCTTTCTTTCTTTCTTTCTTTCTTTCTTTCTTTCTTTCTTTCTTTCTTTCTTTCTTTCTTTCTTCTGTGTTGCTTTTGTAGCTGACTGTTGAGACGGTGGGTGGGTGGAAACTTCAGTTCCGTTTTTTGCACTTCTCAGGCTGTGGAGTGATTGAGCCAAATCCTGACAGGAGGAAACATTTCCTGTCACCTTAATCTGCAAGCAATTGGTCTTTAGTGTGACAGAAAGTCTCTGTTACTTTCAGAGATGATTAATCATCGGCCAAATAAAGGCATTAATTTTAGCCCAGAGTGTAGTGGGAAAAGATGAGAGCAACATGTAATACAATATGTATGATGTCTCCATGCTGTCATCATCATCTCTGTCTCTCTCACACACACTGCCCTGTGTTTCATACCTCTTCGCAGACATCCTCCGCATATGTCAATTTCTTTGTTGTTACTTTTTCTGTTAAAGTGCACTAATCCCTCCACCAGCACCAGAACCCCCCCTTCTCTGCCTCATCTATCCCCAGAGCCCTGGCACTTAGGTACCCAGGCGATCAGTGATTTACGGGAAGATGACATACGACCTGCTTGCTCATCGATGTTTGCAACTAATATTGGAGCTGAAATTTCTCTGCAGGAAAAATAAAACAGGGGGGGACTTTTCCTCACCACAATGCTGTCCTTTGATTGTCTGCTCTTCAAAAGGAAAGATGCAGTAATGATAAACTCTGGCTTGAAAGCCGGAGCGAGGCTTATATATATAAAAGAGGGGTTTTTACACAGGCTGGGAAACTGATCCCCAGCGGCCCAGCTTCCAGCTTCAGCCTCAGGTTGGCAGCAAACAAAAAGATTCCCTCATCTACCGTCAGACCCAAGGTTCTTCCCTTGGGCTGAAGTTAGAAGCTTGGGTAGAGAGGGCCCATGTTCCTGTTCCTGCATGCTGTCTGCTTATGGACCTCAGAGGCCTCACAGCAGCCTGCAGGGAGGCCCAAGACGCAGGCTCCAGCCGCCCCACCATCTGCTCCACCAACTCCCATGCCGTACTCAGTGTCCTTGAAGAAGTCAGGTCATCACATGTTTGGAGATATATGGTTGGTAGCATTATGTGCTGTTATTTCATATACCATCTGGGGAAGCAGCAATAACAAGCATGGGAGCACCGAGGATAAACAGCACCGAAGCACTGAGAGAAATAGCAAATGTTACAAGAACCTGCCCGTCAGTAAACTGGAGAGAATTGGCTCCTCTGCTTGGGTGAACGTCTAACAAGGCAGAACTCGGGGACACACAAAATACAATTGACATCACTTCCACTGACCTGTGTCCTCTCCTCCTGGGCCCAGCCCAGTGTTCTTTATTGCCTGAAGTGAAGAACAAAATGGTGCCCACACTGTTCAATGTACAGAAGCCAACAGGACTGCCAGTTGAATCTGATTTCAGTGTTGGCAAGAAGACAGTGTCTCACCACCACACCTAATAGCAGCAGGATAGTTATGGAGCTACAAGAAAAGTCACATGGCACACACTGCTCTGTCCTCCAATGGAAAGGTACAGTTGTTGTGCCTAATGATAGGGCCTGGCCTGCCTCCTTTTGCTACCTATAGTAAAGGTAAAGGGACCCCTGACCATTAGGTCCAGTCGTGGCCAACTCTGAGGTTGCGGCGCTCATCTCACTTTATTGGCCGAGGGAGCCGGCATACAGCTTCCGGGTCATGTGGCCAACATGACTAAGCTGCTTCTGGTGAACGAGAGCAGTGCATGGAAACGCTGTTTACCTTCCCGCTGGAGCGGTACCTATTTATCTACTTGCACTTTGACGTGCTTTCGAACTGCTAGGTTGGCAGGAGCAGGGACCGAGCAACGGGAGCTCACACCATCGTGGGGATTCAAACTGCCTAGGCTCTGTGGTTTAACCCACAGTGCCACCCGTGTCCCCATATGCATATATTATTATTATCATTGCTACTTTCCAGAAAAAGTGATGCCAGAACTCACCATGAACACCTACCTTGTTCTCTTATGGTGCCCACCTGAGAGGTGCCGGAACTGAGTTCTGGTGAGTTCCAGTTGATAAAAGTCATGATGGTGATGATGATGATGATGATGATGATGATGATGATGCATTTCTATCCTACCTTTTTCTCCAATGAGCTCAAGGTGGTGTACATGATTTTCCTCACCCAACTAATCCAAGCAACAATGCTGTGAGGTAAGTTAGACTGAGAGCTGGTGATTGGCCCAAGGTCACCCTGTGAGCTTCATGACTGAGTGGGCAATAGAACCCTGGCTTCCCCAAGTCCTGGTCCAACACTCTGACCACTACACCAGGCTTGATCTTTGATTTTTATCAACGTTTCTTGGATAAAGGAAACACAGGATGGTTCCCCCCCATCCCGTTCCATTTCACTGTCTGATGCTTGCAGGGGGAAGGGAGATGCTAAGCACGATCCCGTCTCATCAGACGCATTTCTTTTGCCAGGATGATGTATGAGGGAGTTGCATGTTGGTGGCAGCCACGAATCCCTCTTAATTAGTGAGGCCACCAGTCAAGGCAGCTCAGTGAAATAATGCAATATATGCACAAGAGCAAGAGTTATTGACTTTGGAAGAGTTCAGCCAACAGCCTAGGAAGTTAACAATGTTGCCGTTAGGAAGTGTGTACGCACATGCAGCATTCATGTTTGTAAATCAGTCAAATTTTGGGCTGTTGTAAAAAAAAATGTAGTAAAGGTGATAGATGCTTATGCTTGTAAGTGCTGCAGGTAGGCATAGTTTGGGCAGATATATATACAACCCTGGTTTGTAAATCGCCTTTCAGCTATGCTGAAAGGATAGTATATAAATCTTCTAAATAAGTAAACCACAGTGCCTAGAGAAAGTTAGTTCTACTTAAATCTCATTGAAATTAATGGGACTTTGAGTCAAGCAATTATTTGTCCCATTGATTTCAGTGGGGTTTCAGCATCACTTTTTCAAGATCAGGGCCCATGTTTACAAGTGTAATCACCGAAACAGTTCTTTATGCCTCCTTGGGCCTGTGAAATACTGGACACCAGGTGCAGATACAAGGACTAATGTGCACCAATAGACTGTTTATCTTTATGTTTGATTGATATGCGCATCTGATATCGTTCATGTATATGTGTGCATGTGTATGTATGGAATGACTCAAATAAAGAAGGCAATTGGATGTCAAACTGTATTTGAGTAAAGCATTTATACCCACCGGCTTTTATAGACTCCCCACTGATGGATTCCGAGCCCCATACAATTTCCCCCCAGCCGTGTGCATATCTTCCCACTCTTCTCCCTGTCTCCCAGGATGAACGCTCTATTGAATGTGAACTTGATTGACTCTTCGGTCTATAATGGAATTTTATCTGGGATTCCTGTTATGAGTAGCTTATTTTCGGCTTTCTGTCAGTGGCTCATTCCAGATAAAGAATGCAGAAGATGTGCTGGGGTGTCGGAAAATATATGCCGATCCCATCTATCATGCTGTCAAAGTATCAATCAGGACAGATGCTGCATAAAACAGACTCTGGTTGTTGGTATTCTGTGTTGTTTTTTCTCCCCTACCTGCAAGGTGATAGTATAAAGGCAAAACTTTTGGTCTGGAATCTTTCTTTCTTTGACCTGATTTGCCTCTGTCTGCAGATGAGAACATTGGATTCAGAGAACATAGGTACAAATCAAAGCCAGATACGTAAGCTCCTGCATCTCTTGACTGTTCAAGGTGTCTTAGGGTTTATTAGTAATATGTTGGGTACCACACTCCATCATACTGAAGCCACAGACTGTTGTACAATTTGGAAAGTCTGGTAATAAGAACGCTCAGGGGAGTTTTGACATTACCAGACACCTCTCTGTTTAATATTACAAACTTTTGCTAGTCACACTTTGGGCTCATCCACACTTTTGCTTGACCCATATATTGATTGCATTGTGTACCAATTAATTCTCCCAGGTCTGAGAGCTTTTCTCCTTGTTCCATGGCTATGCCTAGTGAAATTCCAATCTTTCCCACTGAATGGAAGCTCAGTTAAGCAAAATCCCACTTTGGGTTTTCTGCACATCTGATAACATCCAATTCAGCAGGTAAGATCAGATTTTCACAAGACACAGCCCCGGAACAATGAGAATAGCTCTCAGATATGTAGGAATTAATTGGTAAATGATGTGGTCAAAATACAAGTCAGGTGAAAGTATGGATGAGCCTTTTATTTTAGAATAAAATAACTTAGTGGCAATTGTTGCAATGCTTTTTAAATCCTACCCCATCCCCCCAATAATTTACTGGTGTGCCCTGTGCCAGCTTGTCTGCAAACCTATGAAAATACTGAGCAATGCTTGAGCTATGCTTGGCTGGAGTAGGGGTTCTCCAACATCAATCCACTGAGATCAGGACCCAGATAGAAGAGAGGTCACATTTTCAGGACCTGGGACACTTCCCAGTAAGAGCCATCAAGTGAGAGAGAAGTGGCTTCTGTATGGTTTATTTTTTTTTGTTTGATGTGTGCGGCATTTTAAAATTAAAAATGATAAATAAAACAGAGAGAGAGAAAGAGAAGTGGCTTCAATGGTAAATTGAACTATAAAGAGCCAAGCGTCACGATCCAGGACCTGCATTGGAAAAGGAGTCATGGGTTATGAAGCAGCTCAACAGCAAGGGATGTACTCTCCCTCAGCAATCTCAGGAAGAAGTCACTAAGGCAACTCCTTCTTGCAGAGATTAAACCTCACCAAAAAGGAAGAAGAATCCACAAGGGCTGGACTTTCTCTGTCCCCTGCTCCCAAGAGCATATTATTGCCAGCATCCTCATATATCAATCTTCTCCCAGGAAACTCCTGAGCTCTGGGTCAGAAAGCATGGATCAGAGAGGTTTTCCATTGCACGGGTCCGAGTAGTTTTGCCTTTGCCCCACTGCTTTCATCCAGAAAACCTGCTCTTTAGCACTAAATTGGAACAAACGGCGATCTGCAGAAAACCCGATTGCTGTATGTTCCGATTGATTCAGCACTAAAGATTCTGCAGGGGGAAGCAGCGGGGCGAAAAGAGGTGTGGATAAGCCTTCAGTTGCAACCTCGTTAGAGCGCACGCCTAATCAACAGAGCACTGCCCCTTTAACTAAGGCTTGTTCTCCCTGGGGGAGGAGGGACCTAGAATACACACAACCCTGCAGGAGCATTTCAGTCCTCAATAGGCTTTCATCATATCTGCTCCTGCCAATTAGCCATGCGTCACCTGTCCATGGTGCATTTGTCCTACTCTATATGGTATAAGCTAACTGGGAAGCCCAGTCTGGAAATGCTTCAGTGACAAACGCTAATATGGAACAGTAGCTAGATGAGACATGCACGACTTTTGACTCAAGGCCAACACAGTCCACCTGCCATGTATGGCGGTCTAACCTCCAGCTTTTCCTGCTTATCTAGAACTGGTGTGTGTGTTGCAAAGCTATTAACAGACTATGATAAGAAGCTGGACTATATTCAGCTTGGGAGAACTTGAGTTGCACAGCCCTGAGTTGAGGGTGTGATGATGTGGGAAACTCCAGGTCCAAATTCCTGCTAAAGTATGCAGCTCATTTGGTGGTCAGTGGCCACAGACAACTCGATGCACTTTTATCTAACCTACCTCACAGGATGGCTGCTAGACTAAAATAATGAGCTTCTTAGAGGAAGGACAGGATATAAGCGCCATTCAATAAATAAGACTCTCTCTCTCTCTCTCTCTCTCTCTCTCTCTCTCTCTCTCTCCCCCCCCCCCCCATCATCCTACCATCAAGGCCAACAAGAAGGAGGCCAGTGAAGCTATCACTGTGCAGTTTCGGCAACATGTCAGCCCTGATCACCTCAACTGTCACCCTCCAAAAGCTGTTTGGGAAAGGCATTAAATCTGCTCTTCAATGTGATTAATCATTGTCACTGGAGTTTGAGGCTGCCTCAAGTGAAGAATGGGTGCCACCTCCCATTGGAACAAAGGAAATGCATACGTGCCTTCACCACCATTTAATGTGAGGCATCTCTACAACTATTACCTGGGCCATCTCCACTGACCAGAAGGTAGCCATGGTTAGGGCAGAGCCCTAGTATGGAGAATTCCCATACACAGCACAGAAAACTTCAGTGTGTTGCTATAGCCAGGTTGGTAAGGAACAAGGCAATGCAACATTGGGACCACAAATTTTGGACATCCCACAAATGGGTCTATGTATGTGGTTGCAGGTGCACTGTTAGGTCATGACTGTGGGCATCTGTATGCAAACCTAGATCTGAAGTGTATATATTTCAATCCTGCAAAGTGGCAAAAGTCAGAGCCTGAAGGGCAGAACCTCCCAGCACTTGGCCTGGCCAACCCCAAGTTTCCATTTGGACAGTCAATCACAGAGACTGATTTTGTCTACCCCTATCCTCCATTGTGCTTGAAGAGGGCTCTGAGGTAACAGCAGCAGTTAGATCCCAACCTCAGGCTATGAACAGACATGCTAGCAAAGTTTCCCTAAGCCTTTCAAAAGACTGAGCTTGCATCAAAATGACAGTCCATTTTTCCAATTCTTCTCTGGCTTAGATTAACATCTGAGTCGGGGAAGAATTGCTCCACTCCAACTCCACCCTACTCATCTCCACCACCCTTCCCATCCCAAGACCTATCCCTGCCCCCCCAAAAAACCCAACATGTTCCCCCCACTTTCCTAAAATCATTGGCAGTGGCGGTGGGTACAATGAAGCTGCCTGGGGAGAACATAGGAAGGTGGACTTCTCTCTCTCTCTCTCTCTCTCTCTCTCTCTCTCTCTCTCTCTCTCTCTCTTTACTCTGTTGCCCGGTTGTGCAGCATAAAGGACTATGAGAGATGTAGTTCTTTCAAAAGCTTTGGTTGAGATACTGGAGCCACTGACTCGGTTGGCAGGAAGCTGAAGGGGTTGGCTCAAGAAGGCTAGTGCAGGGAGACAGGTTCTGAATTTCACATTCGATTAGAAATAACCAGCCAAGCCTTGGGCTGCTTATCTCCCATCTTTGCATTAGCAAGGAAATAAATCCATATTGAGAAAGTACTATTCAGATTAGTGTGGTTGTTGACAGCTGATGTGATATGGACAACATAGGTAATGACAGAGGGTCTCTCTCTCCCCCTCCACCTTCATTATTTAGCAAGTTAATTTTTCCCTACATCCAAAGGGTTCTGAACTCATTTTTGCCTGTTCCGACTCCTTTCTGCTCCATACAAACAACCCTATCACTCTTCTTGACTGTCAGCACCTCTGCTGAGAATGCAGGGAGAGGAAGCGATTCTTCTTCTTGTAAGGCTTATGCTCTCTGCCCACCCCCACCCCGCCTTGCCACCCCCACCTCCTATCTCCTGTGCAGCCCTGTTTCTCCCTCCTGCATCTGGCAGGATTAATATTTATAACTCAAGGTACCAGCTGTAGCACAGACTCCGACACAATCAGGCCACTTAAATTATTACACAGGGACTAATAGCGGTGGGCCCGGCACACCATGCCTGTCTCTCGATTGTGATGGCAAAGACAGAGCTGCTCGGTCAATCTAGAGAAGGCATAGGCAAACTCGGCCCTCCAGCTGTTTGGAGACTACAACTCCCATCATCCCTAGCTAACAGGACCAGTGGTCAGGGATGATGGGAATTGTAGTCTCAAAACATCTGGAGGGCCAAGTTTGCCTATGCCTGATCTAGAGGAAATGATGGAGTGGGAGGTGAGAGGCTGAGCCAGTAATGAAGGTATGAGGAATCAAATATTGTTGGGTTCCAGCTCCCACCATCCCCAACTAGCATGGGCAATGGTTGGAAATTATGGGAGTTGTAGCCTAGCAGCATTCAGAAGGCCCTAGGCTCCACATCCCTGCAATAACAGATACACTGACATCCATGCAGCTTGGTCACTCATGCCCTCTGCTTGTGGAACTCTGTTGGTTGGTTCACAAGGAAATCTGTTGGTGCTGGTTGGGTCCCACCATCGACAAGATCTGATAAGAAACCAGGAACTGAGAAGAAGCAGAGAATAGGACTATCTAAGGGGGAAAGGTGAGGCTAGACTGGTCCACTGAAGGCTTTGCTAAAGAAGTTGGTTGCAATGATGAAGATGAAAGCCAGTGAGGTGTAATAGTTAGAAGGTTGGACTAGGAAGACCTAGATTCAAATCCTTACTCAGATATAGGAAGCTGCCTTAGCAGTTGAGACCACTGGTTCACCTACCTCACCATTGTCTTTCTCAACTTCCAGATATTTTGGACTGCAACTCCCATCAGTCCTGTCTGTTGGCCATGTTGGCAGAGGTTGCTGGGAACTGTAGTCCAACAACGTTTGGAAGGCATCAGGTTGAAGAAGACTGGTCTGCTTTGATTGGGAGTGGCTTTCTAGTATTTCAGGCAAGGGTCTTTTCCAGTCTTACCTGAAGCTATCTGACATTTAAACCGCTGGTTTTTGCATGGAAGACATGTGCTCTGTGACTTGAGCTATGGCTGAAGCTCACAAGATGATCTTGAGCCAGGCATCATCTCTTACCCGAACCTAACATGCAGGTTTTGCTGTGAGGATAAAATTGGAGGTAAGTAACCCTGTACACGGGTGGCGCTGTGGGTTAAACCACAGAGCCTAGGACTTGCTGATCAGAAGGTTGGTGGTTCAAATCCCAGTAACGGGGTGAGCTCCCGTTTCTCGGTCCCTGCTCCTGCCAACCTAGCAGTTCAAAAGCACGTGAAAGTGCAAGTAGATAAATAGGTACCGCTCTGGCGGGAAGGTAAACGGCATTTCCGTGCACTGCTCTGGTTCGCCAGAAGCGGCTTAGTCATGCTGGCCACATGACCCGGAAGCTGCACGCAGGCTTCCTCGGCCAATAAAGCAAGATGAACTCCGCAACCCCAGAGTCGGCCATGACTGGACCTAATGATCAGGGGTCCCTTTACCTTTACTTTTAACCCAGTATACTTCCCTGACCTCTTTGGGGGAACAGTGGACTATAAATGCACTAGATGTAACAGAAAAGAGAGGTGAGATCTGGCAAATATAAACATTGCCCCCATAGCACCAGTGTGGTGTAGTGGTTAGAATGTCAGACTAGGACCAGGGAGACCAGGGTTTGAATCCCCACTAGGTCATGAAGATTACTGGGTGACCTTGGGCCAGTCACTGCCTCTCAGCCTAATCTACCCCACAGGATTAAATGTGGGAGAACCATGCAGAGCACCTTGAGCTCCTTGAGGGAAATGATGGGATATAAATGCACAACCGGACGCCTTCATCTGACCCAGCTGTAACAAAATTTGTCTCTCCCTGCCTCTCCACAGCAGACGCTGCAGCCTTCCCATAGCTTGACCTTACCCGCAAAGGCACACTTCTCCATTGTCTCCTGGTGCAGACGGATGCCAACCAACTTCAAAAACTGACTACTTATTTATATATATTTTCTGGGCCTGGCAGGAAAGGTGGATCAGAGGGAGGAAAGTGGCTGAGGGTAGCCTAAGTAAACAGCAGCTGAGGACCACTTGTAGAGCTGGCATATAGAACTAGGATGAGAGCAAGCTAATACTGAAAGCATCCAGAACATGGCAGCTCTCAACTTGTGCAGGATTCAAATATACCTTAGGACAGTGTTCCCCAACCTTGGGCCTCCAGCTGTTTTTGGACTACAACTCCCATCATCCCTTGCTAGCAAGACCAGTGGTCAAGGATGATGGGAATTGTAGTCCAAAAACAGCTGGAGGCCCAAGGTTGGGGAACACTGCCCTAGGACACCTGTGTAGAGGCTTGGCATGTGTGCTCAGACCTCCGCGTATAGGATGGTATCAGTGCCAGATTTACGTATAAGCTAAACAAGCTATAGCTTAGCACCCCACTCTCTTGGGGCCCCCCAAAAAAATTAAAGGGGGGGGAAAACCTGGATGTACATTTCCAAAATATAAGATAAAAAAAACAAATAAAATAAAAACCTACATACAGCAACAGTGTTTTGTGTTGTGTAGGCTCCTATGATGTAAGTAATGGGCCCCGCCTGCTAGCCTGCTCCCTAAAATATCTCTAGTTTGCTCATTTCTATATATATGGTGCCTACATTCTGCATGTGCAAATGGCTTTAGATACCTATTAGGTCCATAAATTACCATATAGCATATATTCAACACAAAAAACAGTGACAATTTGTTGTTGACAAAGGACAACTGGACATATAAAGGCCCCCATTACCTTCAGTAGCTTAGGGCCTCATCAAACCTAAATCCGGCCCTGGGCAGTATATAAATTCAATCATAATCATAATCTATGTGGGCAGTGGTGGCTCAGCATCTCTGGGAGCCTTTCTCAATCTTCAGGCCCAGTGAAATCATTTCAGATGTATCCCTATGGCTATGGTATATTGTTTCATACCACACCTAGCTTGCAGCTCAAGCCACACACATCACATTTCAGCGCAAACTCAACAGCTTTGTGATGAAGACGGTGCACACGCACGTTAAGTAGCAAGGTGGCATATGGTGAAGCAATCATCTTCACCACATGCTGAACACCGCATGGATCCACTCAGCCCACAATCTCAGCAAATCAGCTCTTCTCTAGAGTAAGTAGTCAGGATGGGGGGCAGGAGTCTCATTCTGAAATGAGGAGAAATCCTGGACACTTTCCTATCGTCTCGACCCATCTTGTCTGCTTTTTTTTTTGCATGAAACATACAGAAAACCAGACCCAGGAGCCCAGATTGGTCCTTTCTGCAATCGATTTTGCACTGTGTGAAATTGCTCAGAATCTCTGTGGAGTGAGAATGGGGTGCATACAGCTTCTCCACAAGCCATCACCACCCTGAGAGCAAATCGCCATTTCTTCCATAGGGAACTCCAATTTGAAGGGGGTTTAAAGGGGCAACATAAAGACAGGCAAAAGTGTTGTCATTTCAGGCACTTACTCACCATCATCTGTGGTGCCAGAGGAGCAACTTGCAAGAAATGGAACAGTGTCATTACACACAGCTTGGTGCCTGCCATTCATCCCCTGTCAGCAAAAGAAGACCACCCATACAGTCATTTCAATGCACACACACCATGGAGGAAGAAAATTTAAAAGATATTGGGCATGACCTGGCCTCTCCCACAGAAAACAATGGGACTTAAATGCATGCTTCACTTTGGCAGGATGGTACCATCTAAATAAGTCATGGCTTGAAAGCAGGATAGTTATTCCTGGTTAATGCTTATGTAATTTATCTTTTGAAATTCCCCACCAGGAAAATTTCAAATCTCTTCTTACAAGACATTTCTTTTCCGTAGTTAATTATAGTTTGTCTCTGATGATGTTAGCCCATCCCTCCCCCCACTGCCTTTCCTAGTCCCTAGAGCTCCTAGTTGAAGTTCTTCACACAATGCTTTCAAACCATCGATGGAATAGGCCTGTTTTATGCTGAGGGTTGAGTCATCGGTCTGGATGAGAGCAAAGGGTGCTTTCTTCAAACCATGCACAGCTCTCTAATTAGAGAGGGTGCAAAATTTCTCAGGTGTTGAATATTGAGGCTGATTCATTTCTCACCCAGAAATTGTTTTCCATTAAACATTCTTGCTTTTGAGGGCAGCCACAGATTATATGATGACGACGACGACGATGATGATGATGAAAACCAGCATCAACAGAAAACAAAGATGTATTCAGTGTAAATGTATGCTAATGGTATTGTTATTTAAGCAACAAAAACCACTCACACTTTTAATGCAATATCAGTGGTGTAGCATGGAGGGAGGCCCACGGGGTGGCTGCCTCAGGTGCAAAATTGTTAGGCGCACAAAAGACCTAGTGCTGCCTCAATACTCCATCAATTTCCCTCCCACCCCACTCCACACGGCCCTGGGCACCAGCAACCCATGGTACGCCACTGTGTTCTACTGCTGGGGAGCTCAGGAAGACTACATTTGAAATATGGGCACATGAGGTGGTAAGCACATCAGCAGCCCGACTCTCTTTGAAAATTTCAGCTGGGCAACTCTCGCTGCCAAAGAGGCAAGCTGCTCTTCGGTTCTTAAATGGAGACTTGTCTCTTCAGCAGTTCTGATGCTAGAGCAAAGATGTCAATGTAACTTTGGGCTGTTTGGTTGACTCCTTCCCACAAATGTGCATCGCATCTCCAGGTTGTAACCAAATACTAGTTTTTATAGCATCACTATCCCTTGTCGTCATAAAATCACTATTCTTCCCCTATCCTCCACTCTATATTTATGCATGTAGCGCTTGCAGTGTAGTTCACATTTATTTATTTTACCTTTATCATATATGTTTTATCCAAAAAGCCCTCCAAAGGGTTTAGATTTGTATATGGCAGGGACCAACTTCAGGCCCAGGGACCAAAAGCAACCCTCCGGCTCTCTCCAGGCCACACTCTTTGGCACTCTGGTTGCATTCCCCCCCCCCCAATCTGGCTGGGATGAGCCCTTGAACTCTGGCAATCTTTCTTGCTAGGATGGATGGAGGATAGAGAGAGGTGTGTGACATACCCTCCAACATCTCCTTGGCCCGGGGGTCTCCTGACTCCATGCCCTCCAACATTTCTCCAATGAAAACAGGGACATCCTAAGGAAAAGCGGGACATTCCAGAATCAAATCCAAAACCAGGACGGCTTCTGCAAATCTTTTCAACTGAAAGTGCTTCAGAAGGGCTGATGGACAGGTGATTAAGAAGAGTCCATTCTCGGGTCCATTTGGCAATGAAGGAGCTGCTTGTGGAGCCATTGTCACAAAGGTGGGTGTCTCTTCCACATTTGCTAATCTTGCCAAAGATTTGGAAATTGAAAAACATACTGTACTTTTCCGTGTATAAGACTAGGGCTTTTTACTTTAAAATAAGGTTAAAAATCTGGGGGCGTCTTATACGCGGATAGTGCATATGCCCATTTTCTAAATTTGAGGTCCCCAAAAGTACGGGTCATCTTATACATGGGGGCGTCTTATACATGGAAAAATATGATACGTTTGTTTTTTGTAAACCCACTGCTTCCTGTGTCAACTTTGAACTATATCAGACATGTTAATTGACTCAGGAACCATCAATGTGGAAAAATCTGTGAGGAAATTATAATTTCTAAAAAGGATTGTTTCGTAAAAAAAATAGCCATAACTTAATGAATGGATGCAATACCAGTCAAGCTTGACCATCTCAAGGGTATAATTAACTATTTCTATTCATAGGAATAGTGTTCTGTCACACACATAGAGAGAAAGCGCAGCCCGTTTATTTGTAAATATGGGTGAGTGGTGCGAGAGAAGGACCAGCCTATTTCCAATCCATATTAGATTCACATATGTTCAGTTGTAAGTCTGCTCTTTTCAGATTATTATTTCTTTAAGTGCAGAAAAGGTTACATTTTCCGCATCTTTCATGGACACATTTCCCACAAAGGTTCACTTTTTTAAAAAGCTGAGGACTTGCATTGTAAAACTCAGCTGCTGCATCAAGAAATGCCTGTATATATTAAAAGAATCCTGGTGAATATTCGCTAACAGAGCAATCCAAACTATAGGAAGGCAGCACAACTTTTGCTGGGTGTTACTTACCCTGTTCCAAACTCTATTCAGGAGTGCAGCTACTGCTACCTGAGGGCCTGGCAGAGGGAAAACAATCCTTTAAACTCCCCCAGAATGTGCATTGCGAGTGTAATTTACCACAAGTTTTGGCTGAGCTGGCTGAGTCAGGACATATGAATTTTGCAGGCATCTCATAGTCCTAACTGAGTCCAAGCTGAGCCAGCTCAGCCAAAATTCAGCCAATTCCAAACTCCCCTCATCCCAGGGAATCTTAGGTTTGAATTGCTTCCTGAACCTACAATTCTATACCCACTTACTTGGGAGTAAGCCCCATTGAACCGGGCTGCCTTCCAGGTATAGAATTGCAGAGGTGCATTTTCTTTCATGCAGGTAATTTTGAGCTATTTTTGTGGCAATTTTTGGTTCTGACTGAACATCGGTCAACTTTTTATGCAGCTGAATAAATAAACTGAGATTGTGAGAGGGTGGTGTTTGATAAGTAGGTGGAGATAAGTGATTGAGGGAAAGAGGGCAAATTTTGTCTCTCGTTTTTAACGCTTTTAATTGTAAATGTCTTTATGGGTTTTTTCCTCTGCTACTTTTATTGGTATAGTTTATGTATTTGGTTAATTTGTAAATGATTTACAGATTGAATAGGAGGAGAGCTATAATTGCTTTTTATTATCTATCTTTGATGACTTCTTTATGCTGAACATTCAGTCTTGTATAGTAGTAACATTTGTAGGGGGAGGGGAATATATATATATATATATATCCCCGGCTATGACATGTCATTAAATTCATTAAAACTTATCTGAAGATCCAGGATATATTAATTAAGGAAGATAAATTATTGCTAACGTAACACAGAAATGTTAAATGAAAGTCATCAAAGGAACCAGAATTTCCAGACAACTGAATATTTGTTATGGAAGATGGGATAACAGGTATGTATACGATGGCATTCCTATATTAAATGCAATAAATGAGGAAGGTCTTGTTGTAATGGTTTCAGGGAGCTTCCCCCCCCCTTTATTCTTCTTTTTTAAATACAAATTCATATCTGCTCTAAAAAAAAAAATAACAATCCCCAGACAGCTCATTAACAAGGCTTGAGCACAAGGAAGTCAGAGAAATCTGGCCTATTTCTTACAGAGGTAGGTGGTAAATATGTGTCTGGCTTTAGACTGCATGTGGAAACAAGGGATGTGTGCTGGCCGCAAGATTCAGTTCAGATTCAGCATTTCAGAAAACAGCTCAAGTTTTAATTGATTCAAAGACCATCCAATTCTGCTCAGGGTCCAATTCCAAAACCTTAGTTCCCATTCATTATTACAGAGAAACCAAAATAAAAATGGTGATATCTCCCGCACCCCCTTTTGACAGATATAGATGAAATTTGTAGGCATGGTAGATTATTTTGAGACTATAGATTATGCCAAATATCAGACAAATAGGACCAGGGGGTGTTGTTTGCTTGGTTGTTTTTTGTTGGGTTTTTTTGCTGGGTATAATGTTTTCTGAAGAAGAAGAAGAAGAAGAAGAAGAAACCATCTACAACTTTTGTTTGGCAGAATTGGATGGAATTTGCAGGTATGATACCCTGAGGGGATGAAGCATGTTAAGTTTTAGAAATTTTAGAATTAAATTTAGAATGCTGTGGCTCCCCCCCCCCCAAAAAAAAATAAGGACAGTATTTACAGTTTTAGGGTAGTTAGGAAAGGGATTGACTCAGTCTCTCCTATTGCTTTGTGGGGAATTTGTATGAAAACAGTGTGCATGAGAGATATACTCTGAGGTAAGAAGCCTGCCAAATTTCACAACAGGTGCAGGGAGGGGTTGTAGTAGGCACCTTTGCATTTGTGTTTTTGGGGAGGGAATTAGAGGGGATTCACTCCCCTCTCAGAAGTTTCGTGGCAATTTTTTTAATGTGAAAATGGCATGCACCAAGAGCTGCCACTAGGAAAAATGCCCTGCAGAAATTCAGAAGGATGGGCACAGTAGCTAAGGTGTTATGATTAATGGGGGTGGGACAGCTTCAGGCTTGTTTTCTGCTCAATTGACCCCCGAGGTCCCAAAAACTAAATGCAAAGCTAGTTTGACAGGAGTAGGTGTGTAAGTATGTGGTACAGAGATAGAAGCACTTGAGTGTCCAGTATTTGCAAGCACCACTAGCAGAACGAGACCAAAGTGCTACATTACTTCAGAATCCCTTCTCCTAAGCATTATGAGTAGAGATCCCTGATGCAATCATTTCTTCTTATTAGCAGTTTGACCTGTCAGTCAGAAAAGAGCTCTCCCTCCCCTTCATATTTTCCTTATGTGCCAAGTCTGAGGAGTAATCTTTCCTTCCTTCCTTCCTTCCTGCCTGCCTGCCTGCCTGCCTGCCTGCACTGTTTTTTCCTATGTGCACCGTTTTTTCCTATGTGCAGATCTCTGAAATACTCCAAATTGTTCCAGACGTTCCTCCTTCAGTTCAAGGTGCTTCAGAGAGATCCTACTTCAGTTAGCACAAGCCTCAAACCTTTCCAAACTGGCCCATTTCATCCAACGATTTAGGATTTATCTGAATTTGATGCATACCACAAAAGGAAATGCACATTATCAAATACTTCATAAATAGCACATTTAAAAAAAACTAGGTGTTAAGGAGAAAGTTAGGCAAAAGCCTTCTCCCTGACATCAACTGTCCTGTGTAGGTAATTTATTATTATTATTATTATTATTATTATTATTATTATTATTATTTTGAATGGAGAAATTTTTAATCATGTGAGGTGCCACTTACAGTGTAAAGCAAGGCTGGGCAGACATCAGGCTTGCAGGAAATATTTTTGTTCGCTTGTCTGTTTCCTGAAACCCTGAGATCTTCCAAACACCAACAGAGGCAAAAGACATACATTTAGAATTAAAGAATTCCAAGCCCAGGAACTGGTTTTGAAAACCAGAACCAAACTGAGCCCACTGTCCATTCCTGGTGACCACTTCCTAGCTTTCTTCATTTTGATAGTATACATTTGTAGAGGGGAGTCATTTTGTTATTGCCTGTCTTAAGCTTTCTGGGTCACATGGCCAGCAAGGACAAACCACTTCTGGCACAACGGGACACTGTGACAGAAACCAGAGTGCATGGAAACACTGTTTACCTTCCTGCCTTACCTATTTATCTACTTGCACTGGTGCACTTTCGAACTGCTAGGTTGACACTAACATGTACATCCACAGGAAAAAATATGAGCCATATTTTCCTCCTGTTGGGGGGGGAAACATTGTAAGGCATGCTTTTTAGCAGCAGAACAACAACTATTCATTGTTTGCATTTTGTGAAAAAAAGAAAACTTTTGACCATCATGTGAAGTTCTGGCCTCAGAATTAGGCCAAAGCAAGGGGAGGCAAGGGGTGCCCCTAGTTGCTGCTGAACTGCAATTCCCATTGTCTTCCATCATCAACCATGCTGGCTGGGGCTGATGGGATTTGTAGTTGCACAACATCCAGAGGATACCAGGTTGGCACTTGAGCTTTCCCTAAAACTTACTGAGCTGAAGAATTAACTTCATCAGCTAGTTCTATGCATCTTTAGCAGGCACCTAACATCTATGCAAAAAATTGGCAGAGACATGTGTCAGCTATCATCTTGCACTGAAATATTTAATTTGCTGAATGAAACTCTACATTTTAAACCATTAAAATGTCTACAGTCTAAGGCCTTTCACTAGAACTATATATATAGTTAAGTTCCTATACGCAAGAGTTTTGTGGTTGTTGTGGCCTAGAATCTATTAGATCTCCACTCAGGCCTGTCCCCTTTTCCTTGTGCCACCATTTATTTCTTTTTAGATTTATATCTCATTTCTCAGTTTAAAAAAAAATTAAGCCTGAAGGACGGCACACAATTACAGCAATAAACTTCTACAGATCAAAATCAATCAAAAGGAAAAACTGCAGACACATGAGGCAATGTGTACAGGCACATGGAGTCACTGTGTGGCCTTGGGCAAGTTGCTATCTGTCAGCCTCAATTCTTCATCTGTAAAAGGGGAATAATAGTTCTTAAAAGATAATCCCTTCTTAGAAAAGTTGAGAGACAGCCTTGAGCCAGATAGTGTGCACCCTGCTGTTCCTCAAGGAAAGGCTACAGTTTTTGTCCCTTTTCTGTTCTCTCCCATCTTCCCTATGAGGAAGAAGAAAACCTTTGGCTTCCCCTCACCTCAAAAATGCCCAGTGCATTGGTCTGCCTCTTGGGGCCCTCAGCTTCCAGCTATTATTGTCATAAGATTTTCTCTCTTCCTGGGAGTAGACTGAGACTGAGAATTATCATGCTTTGTGTCCTTCTAGAGTTTTCAGCTACCAGGTTTCACAGTCCTACATAAAGGATTCATGGATGCAATCACAAGAGCCAGTAAAAGTTGGTGGGGCAGCAGCATTTACCTGATCTCTGGCGGCTAACAGATTGGGGTTGAATCCTGACAAGACAGAAGTACTGTTTTGGGGGGCAGGAGGTGGGCAGGTGTGGAGGACTCTCTGGTCCTGAATGGGGTAACTGTGCCCCTGAAGGACCAGGTGCACAGCCTGGGAGTCATTTTGGACTCACTGCTGTCCATGGAGGCGCAGGTTAATTCTGTGGCCAGGGCAACTGTTTATCAGCTCCATCTGGTATGCAGGCTGAGACCCTACCTGCCCGCAGACTGTGGGCTGTGGGGGAGGAAGGGAAAGGAGAAGGTTAGCCGCTTTGAGACTCCTTCGGGTAGTGATAAATCAGGATATCAAATCCAAACTACTACTCCTACTACTACTCTTCTTCTTCTTCTTCTTCTTCTTCTTCTTCTTCTTCTTCTTCTTCTTCTTCCTGTTGTGACACTAGTTGCCCATGTTTCACATCTCTTTTGAAGGATAAAGCAGGTTGCTGGTGGAAAAGTGTGTGTGTGTGAGAGAGAGAGAGAGAGAGAGAGAGAGAGAGAGAGAGAGAGCGCGCTATGGAATCTGTTGCTAAAACTTAATTGTATGCACTTTTTTTGTTCCAGGCTGAACTTCTTCCGGGATGTGCCAGATTTCCGTATCCTGGTTTGCAGTGGTGATGACACAGTCAGATGGATCTTGGATGCCATTGGTAGGTCTTTGAGACACTTTAAAGGTTGCCGGCTACACAGAGAAGGGTGACAGAACTGGGCTCCTGAGCCTCACAGGTGTGCTGCAGAAAGAAGGTAATTGGTCAAGGGGACCCCAAGAGAGTGAAAACCTCTGATTTAAAGCATCTACAGAAACAGTGAAATGCAGGATAAAACTTCTCTCTCTCTCTCTCTCTCTCTCTGTGTGTGTGTGTGTGTGTGGTGGAGGGGAGAAACAAGATAAAACTCAGGTTATACAATGAGAGCTCGGGTTTCGTTTTTAAGGTCTCGGGTGTTGTTGTTTTTAGAAAGTCTGGGTAAATAACAAATTTCTTCACCTGACATTTGAGAAGCTATTGAGCAACAGCACCCTAGCCAGGAATCCCTACTGTATACTAGGGAATGGGAATGTGTGGGGCTATATCTTGCAACACCCCAGTCCATTGGCCAAGCTGGTCGTACAGAAGTCCCACACTATCTGGAGGGCAACAGGTTATCCACTCTTGCTGTATGTATACAATAACATCCATTTGCAGGGTACATACTTGGCCCACTGAAAAAGGAAGATGAAGTTGGAATTTGATGAGTCCAGTATCTTAGGCAGTGGAGGACAATTGCCTCAAAACCTTATTTTAAAGCAAGGATGTGGAAAAGAGGAGTTGCTTGAGTGTGACCCACACAGGCTGTAGAAGTCATGAACATTTTGGCTTCAGTGACAGAGGTAACCGATCACCTTGTTACTGTATTCTCTACACACACACACACACACACACACACAATGTTTTGTCCTTATATTGGTAGGGCATGGTGTTTTTTCCTCCAATGGCTTGTTTTTCCTTTTTTATTTCTGCTCTTGACAATGTCAAGAAAGAGGGCAGCATGGTATTGATTTAACATCCAGGGGTTTTTTTTTTGGTAGGTGTCCCAGACATCAGATCAATATGGCAGCTCCGCCTTCATTACAAGCCAACGCAAGTGCTAGGAATAATCCTAGCCTAGCACCCACAGGTCTGGAGGTCACTCTTCCAAAAAATGAACACAGCTATTACGCTGGGGTGGCGGTGGCAGAGGAGGAGGGCGTGTTGTCTTTTAAAGGTAGGAGGCTGTCAGGAAACGACAGAGTCAACAACCTCTTTCAAACCTCCAAGAAGATTGCAGCTTACCTCCAGAATGTGCAAAATCAGCTTTTCTTACCGAATGTGATTCCAATGGTAGAAGGAGCAGGGAGGTTGAACTGGCAACTCCCACTAGCCCCCTTCATTTCAGATTCTCCACTGAACCATGCCAAAATGTGCAGGGCTCCAGTGGAGCATGCTCCACTTCTTGACTTTCAATTTCAACAACAACAAAAATGGGGAAATGGGCAAGCGAGGCATGACACTTCAGGAATAAATGATGTGCCAGAAGGAGGTGTTGAGACCCGTGAACTGACCCAGCCCTGTGGCTGCAGAGATTAAAACCACAGTTCTGGAACAGCAGAGGTGCAAAGCATGTGCTCAGTTTTACCTGCTCAGTGGCCAGACCAACAGGGTTCATTTCACACAGAAGTAGAGCCACGAAAGGTTTCTAAATATATGCAGATAGCAGCACTGGGCATGTGACAGAAAATGTGATGCTATATCTACTTACACAGGGCAAAAGGGCATTCCAGGTAAAGAAATAATCGTAATTGTAATCTCTGGAACAGCTGACAGAATAGAAAGGGGAGTGGAATATATTAGGAGGAGTGTCGCTGAGCTAAATCCATGAAAGCTTCTGGGCACTGGTAAATACAGAAGTGGGATAGAGAATTCTTTATTCTTTGAGTCTCCACTAATTCTAAATTTATGCAAATACTTCTGGGGAGCTGGAGCTGCAGTTAGGCAGTATTTATGCTAAGCATTTTGCCACCATATGGAAAGAATGTGGAATCGCACATGTTGACATCACCATCACCATTGGTTTATTTATATGCCACTTTCCCACAACTGTGCCCAAAATGGCTCACACAAGAAGAAGAGTTTGGATTTGATATCCTGCTTTATCACTACCCAAAGGAGTCTCAAAGCGGCTAACATTCTCCTTTCCCTTCCTCCCCCACAACAAACACTCTGTGAGGTGAGTGGGGCTGAGAGACTTCAGAGAAGTGTGACTAACCCAAGGTCACCCAGCAGCTGCATGTGGAGGAGCGGAGACGCGAACACAGTTCCCCAGATTACGAGACTACCGCTCTTAACCACTACACCACAACACAAGTAAATGATAATGAAAACAACAGTAACCAAACATATTAAGACCAATTGAAAATAATCACAATGTCAATAAATACAGGAAACAAATTCATACATCATTATATTAACAATGCAAATAAGTTAATAGTTCAAAGCCTTTAAAGCCTTAAACGGCCTCAGCCCAGTATACCTGAAGGAGCGTCTCCAGCCCCATCGTTGAACCCGGACACTGAGATCCAACACCGAGGGCCTTCTGGAGGTTCCCTCACTGCAAAAAGTGAGGTTACAGGGAACCAGGCAGAGGGCCTTCTCAGTAGTGGCGCCTGCCCTGTGGAATGCCCTCCTATTAGATGTCAAAGTAATAAACAACTATCTGACGTTTAGAAGACACCTGAAGGCAGCCCTGCTTAGGGAAGTTTTTAATGACTGATGTTTTAATGTATTTTTAATCTTTTGTTGGAAGCCGCCCAGAGCGGCTGGGGAAACGCAGCCAGATGGGTGGGGTATAAATTATTATTATTATTATTATTATTATTATTATTATTATTACAGTTTAACAGTGAACAGGAGAGAGAATGATGTGCAACAAAGGAATAAAATGGCATACTCTCAACTGTCCCGATTAAATTGGGACATTCTGCTTTGGGGAGCCATGCTCTCACATGGCACCCAAAAAACACACATCTCATATGAGATTGCAGCACCCAAAAACCTAGAACCCTGATTGGGTATGTGTGCAGTAGTGGAGTTGGAGCCAGTATGTAGGGCCCTGCTGTCTGAAGCTGATTAGGTCTCTGTTCTGTAACATGGGGATAGCTGTTCTGTTGGTTCTCATTGAAAAACTTTCTGACTAAAACACTCAACCCTTAAGGTTATGAAGCCCCCTTACATGTTTGTGCTCTTTTGAATCTTCAAATGAATTCAGTCTTTGAAAACTAATGCCTTGCATCTTGAAGTGCTTTATGTTACATTGGGGAGAAGAAAAGAGTTTTGAGCAGTGTTTCTGGGAATGGCAGACTAGGTAACAATCATCACTAGCAATTTGCCTGCTGCAGTGTAAAACTAGACATGCCTGGTCAGGAATAAGTGCCACTGAATTCAGCGCAGCTTACTCATCCCAAGTGTGTGTGTGTGTGTGTGTGTGTGTGTGTGTAGGTTTGCAGCCTTGAACTACTATCTTAGAACATATAGGTTTGTGCATTATACTGTGTGACAATCAGTTTGCAAAAAGCACTAACTGGGCTTGGGTTCCATACAATAACAGGACAAACCAAATCAGCTTCTAGTCACATAGATCTCCCAAGCTTATTGGCACTCCAGCAAGTTTTCTACCCTAGAAACAGTTGAACTCAAAGGCAAGAAAGTCTTCTGGGGGAAGATTGAACCTCTACATGAAGGTAGTGGTTACTCAAAACTAATTGTTTTGTTCCTATGAAATGTGTTCAGTGGATTTGGTTGCATCTCCTGTGCTTTCTTTTTTAGAAGAGAACGTGTTTCAACAGTAAGCAAAGAGATTTGATATGATTAATTGCTCAGTTCTGATAGCCTTGGTCTGGCCAGCAAAAAAAGAAAATTATTCTTTTCTTATTTATAGGACATCCCTATTTTCACTGGAGAAATGTTGGAGGGTGTGCCATCTTAAAGTCTGAAGCAACAGCCACTCAAAATGGAGGGAAATAAATGGTTTCCAAGTGAGCTGCCTTCGAATAAAAGTTGAACATTGTGAAAACTACCTGGGTAGAGAAGATACAGTGGTACCTTGGGTTACATACACTTCAGGTTTCATACGCTTCAGGTTACAGACTCTGCTAACCCAGAAATATTACCTCGAGTTAAGAACATTCTTCAGAATGAGAACAGAAATCATGCTCTGGTGGCGCGGTGGCAGCAGGAGGCCCCATTAGCTAAAGTGGTGCTTCAGGTTAAGAACAGTTTCAGGTTAAGAATGGACCTCCAAAATGAATTAAGTTCTTAACCCGAGGTACCACTGTACAGGCAACTCTGCCACCTCAGGGATTGTCAGCCACTTTGTTTTTCTGTATGTGTTCGCCAGGCTGTGCTCAGGCTGCAGCTACCCAAAAAATTTAACAAGTTGTTGCTCTGTGCTGTGTCAAAGTCAGTCAGCTCACAAACTAATTTCTAGCATGCCCCAATTGCTTTTCCTATCCAGGAATCCAAGCTTTTTTGCCCTGTCCGGTCCTTTCTCCCTATCCCCCATTGGCCGAGTACTGTCTGTTCCTTCCCAAATGGCTAGGGTGGTGATTTACCACGTGTGGGACATTGTTTCTTCCTATCATATCTTCTAGCACAGCCCACCAGAAATATGGGTAAGGGTACACTTCACCTTACCCCATGTATGGATTGAAGATATACATTGCTTATCAAGTGGTTTTAGGCCAATGCTTTTATTTATTTATTTTGACATTTTATATGCCACTTAATTACAGTGATCTCTAAAAGGTGTGCAGGAAGCTCACCGTATACAATAAAGACCAAAATCAATTCAAAAGGATAAAATCTTATATATTTATATATTTATATACTGTGGTACCTCAGGTTACAGACGCTTCAGGTTACAGACTCTGCTAATCCAGAAATAGTACCTCAGGTTAAGAACTTTACCTCAGGATGAGAACAGAAATCATGCGGCAGCGGGAGGCCCCATTAGCTAAAATGGTACCTCAGGTTAAGAACAGTTTGAGGTGAAGAACGGACCTCCAGAACGAATTAAGTTCTTAACCCGAGGTACCACTGTATTTATATATACAGTGGTACCTCAGTTTTTTAACGTCTTGGAAGCCGAACGTTTCGATTTTCAAATGCTGAAAACCCAGAAGTAAATGCTTCCGTTTTCGAACATGCCTCAGAAGTTGAACAATTTCCACTGAGTCCCCCCCCCCCATTTTCTCCATTGAATTTGCAGACTGCCCTTTGCACCTCGGTTTTCAACGTTTTGGAAGTTGAACGGTCTTCCAGAACAGATTACATTCGAAAACCGAGGTACTGCTGTATTTGTTTGTTTTGTATACTGCTCTTCATCCACAGATCTCAGGGTGGTCAATAACATAACATTACAATATAAAAACCCATAAGAGTTCCAGCACCTCTCAGGTGGGCGCCATTGCCATTAGAAGAGAACAAGGGAGGCGTTCATGGTGAGTTCCGGCCCCTCTTTTTCTAGAAAAATGGCTTTGGGTACATGGTTGTATATGTTCTCAAAGCAGAGCTGATCCAAGCCAAAGCCATAGACTAGAATACCCAGCAAATCCTAAGCAGTGCTGCACAAAAGAAAATAAAATTCCATTAGTAAAGGGTTTTGGAAACCACTGGCTGAAGTGACTGAAGTAAGATCGTGTTTTTATGACCTTCTTCCCAGATTCCTTTTGACAAAGATGTTTTTGCCACCCACCCCCCTCTCTCTCTCACGTATTTATATAGTATATGGAAGCAACTTTCTGGTAATAAAGGATTTAATAACCCACTGTTCCATGTAGAAAGAAAGCTCATTTGTTTAATAGGCTGCTGTTTGGCTTTGTCATGTTCATTTAGTTTTTTAATGACGCGCAGTTGTGCCAATATTGATTTTAGCTTATAGGGAATTTACTATCTGGGATTATCTGAAATTTAACCATTTTATCTTCCGGGCAGGAAGATGGATTGCCTCCTGCTCATACTCTTGAGTTACAGGCTGTGCGCCATGCTTTATGATGGAGTCCGAATCACCCCCTTCCGCTGCTCGCCTAATTCGTTAAATATCACCCCATCAGGTACTGCTGAGGGTGGGGAGGGGTGGTAGTTGATGTGTTTTTCATCTGGCAAAGAATAATGGAATTCTGTCAAGAACAGAAGAAAGGAAAGTGAATTTCCTCTGTTCTCTCTCCTCCGCTGCGTGTGCTGTTTTAATCTCTCTCCCTATATATAATTCTCTTCACTTCTGTCTCTCAACGGGATGCTTCTTTCCCTTTATTGCTTTCTTGGTGGGTACACAGAACTCAGCTGCACCTGATGTTTTGGCTCTGAAGCCCCTAGCAACCCTCCGGCATGACTCAAAATCTCCATTCCATGTTAGGAGATACTCCTTTGAGTGGATGATCTGAAATATACATAGGAACTGGGAATAACCCTCAGGGCTATGCTGGCCTCTGATTCAGGCAGCGTAGCCAAAAAATATATATATATCTGCTAACAACAATAACCTTCACTCATCTTCCCCCCCCCCTTTCTTTCTTTTGTGTCAAAGTCCCACTGATAGAAAAGAAGACCGGTTCTGTCGGGCGTCGGAAGACACGGAATCACTTTTCCTGTTTTGTGTTGGAAGTAGCTGGACAAAACGGAGGCAAAACACGCACGTACACAGTGGAGCATCCTGATTCATAGCTGCAATCCAATTCTTGCACATGTTTGGTGCTAAAACAAGAGAGACGACTTCTTCAGAAGCTGGAAAGAGATGCCCTTTTTATTGTGCATCCTTGATGGTTTATGTTCACGACGGTATTGGGGCAGTGATACCTGTTCTTACTTTCAATACTATTTACGCCTGTGGACATACTGCATCATTTCCACTTGGTGCGTGTCCTATAGCTTCCTGCTGAAATCCTAAAACTTTTCATACTGCAAAAGTTCCTGTATAGGGAGCGGTGAGTGAGCGATCATCCTGCTTTTGTTATGCTTGGGGCGTTTTTTTGTTTTTGTGCCTGTACTCACAATGAAGTTGTTACAGTAAGTGCCACACTTTTAGCAGGTGTCCATGTGGTGCTGTGGTCTAAACCACTGAGCCTCTTAGGCTTGCTGATCAGAAGGTTGGTGGTTCGAATCCCTGCAATGGAGTGAGCTCCCGTTGCTCTGTCCCAGCTCCTGCCAACCTAGCAGCTTGAAAGTATACCAGTGCGAGTAGATAAATAGATATCAGCTAATCTTCCTCCTTGAGCTCAGTGGTGGCAGAAGCCGGGATGGCTTTTGTGATTCCAAGACTGTTCCTGGAAAATCGGGACCCTTGGAGGGTATGAGAGTGCAGAACGTGGCAACCGACTACAGATTCCTGGAACTCTATAAGGGCTCGGTCTCTTGTATGAACATACGAAGCAACTTTATGCTGAGTCATGGTAGTCCATATACCTTACCATTTCCTGCTTAAAATAGCTTGGTCTTCCCAGGCCTGCTACTACCCAAATCCCTTTCAAACAGGAGATGTGACTTCCTTATATATAAAGCATACATGGAGCCTTGGCCTCCCCTCTCTTTTACTCTGCAAGCTTTTCTTATTTTGCCCTTATAGCTTGCAAGCACATGCTGAAAAGTTGCATGTTGAACTGCAGACTGAAACCTCAGAATCCAGAGGCGTGATTTCTACCGGAGAGGAGGGAATTTGGTGCCCCATAGAGCTCCCCATGCCCTAGCAAAACACAAATAAATTATGCACAATAGTAAAAATTGCAGAATAACCTTTCAATCAATTTGCATAATTTATATAGGTCACAAAATCCAGCTTTTTTCTCTTCTCCATCTTTCCTCACTCTTAACGCAGTGTGCACACGCAACCAAGATTTACTGTGCGATCTGGCTGAATCTCACTGAGGTCTGTGCAATGCCTGACCAAATTGGTTCCAAATATTTCCGGTGCATTTGAGAGATGCACCAAAGAAAGCCCTATTCCTCCTCTAAGAAAGGAAATAAAGTCTGATTCAACAGTTGCAGCCCACAGGTGCTTAGCAGTCCTGACTGAATATTGCTCTCTGTTCTGAAATCTGTGTTGTTGTTTTTTTATAAAAGAGATACACAGATAATAAACAACATTACTTATATCATAACAAAATTTGATAACTTCTTTGGACTTCCTCACGTCTCCTGCTCCCACTTACATCGTTAAAAAGTTTTTTCAAACAAATTATCATCTTGTTTACAATCTTATATCCACTCATTTAAGTATAATCTAGCAATTCTCCAAAAGGTTTATGTTTTCCTTAATCTCACTTATCATCAAATTCCAGTCTAATTTGGTGGTGGCCAATTATTTATGATCAAGCATCCTTCTTAACATTCAACCAAATTACAATATTTTTGTAAATAAATCTTAAATTTCTTCCAATCTTCTTTAATCCTTTCTTCCCCCAGGTCTCGGATTCTGCCAGTCATCTCCGCCAATTGCATATAGTCCATCAGCTGCATCTGCCACTCTTCCAGTATGGGTAGATCTTGAGTTTTCCAGTTCTTAGCGATGAGTATCCTTGCTGCTCTGTTCTGAAATCTGAAGGGGGGTCATACTAAAATTCTCCTCATCTGAATTTCCACTTGGTTTTTAGACTTCCAAATTACAATCCTAATCTGAGATAGGGTGCAGAACTGCCGTTGACTAACACATGCCAGCCTTTTTGCTCATTCCATCAAAGTCAGAAGGTGTGTGTGTGTTGGGGGGTGTTGGTGATTTTTGCAGAAACAGCTCCAGGCTGACCCAGCTGAAGGGTCCAGCCTGGGACACTTCTGAGGGGGACACAGCAGATCTGGCTCCAGAAAATCTGCAGCTGACTCCTCTTTTCTCTGCTCTACCCCCATAGCACCGTGTTTTTGGACTTGCAACCTCTGATGGAAGCAGCTGCAGAAGTAGCTTCTCAACCACCCCAACTTTAAGCAAGCACAATGGGGCCTTTGCAGCTGCAGAGCCTCTCCCTATGCTAGCAGAGCCCAGTGGAATTTGGTCTGTAGACAACCTCTACCATACCTTTAGGCCATCCAGCAGTACAGATCAGGTGCTTAGGATTGCTCTGTTTGCCTTGTTCCTGAAAATGAGTCAATGCATTTGGGATTTCCCATTGTTCTGCTTTTTCAAATGTCTAAATTATAGCACAAACGCTTATCGCACCTTTCTGTTCCTTCACTACCGTTGCGCCTGTCTCTATACCATCCCATACATCACCAGTGTGTATGTTTGCACACACTGATATAACACTGCAGAAAGCAATCTCCATTGACAATAAAGCTGTCATGATGGGTATATCCTAATGAACCTCTTGGGCTTGCCGATTGGAAGATCAGAGGTTCAAATCCGCATGACGGGGTGAGCTCCCATTGCTCTGTTCCAGCTTCTGCCAAACCAGCAGTTCAAAAGCACTCTGGTGCAAGTAGATAAATAGGTACCGCTGCAGTGGGAAGGTAAATGGCATTTCTGTGAGCTCTGGTTTCATCACAGTGTTCCATTGTGCCAGAAACGGTTTAGTCATGCTGGCCACATGACCCAGAAAGCTCTCTGTGGACAAACACCGGCTCCCTCAGCCTGAAGTGATATGAGCACCGCACCCTATAGTCGCCTTTGTCTGGACTTAACCATCCAGGGATCCTCTACCTTTACCTTACCTATCAGAGGCAGTTGCTGGGGATCCTGAGCGGGGAAGTGTTGATGTTCCCATATCCTACTTGTGGGCTTCCCAAAGGAATCTAGTTGCCCACTGTGAGAACAGAACACTTAGTGGAAGAAACCTGGCAGGAATGGTAAGGTTTTACCTGTTGCTGGACAGATGTCAGCAGAGATGCCAGGCAGACCTCACTGGGGAGAGGCTTTCCACAAGTGGGGAGCCAAAAACTGAAAAAGGCCCTCTCCCTTGTCATCGTCCTCCTGGTGACAATAGCTTTCCTTCTTATTGAAGAAAATTGACCAATGCTGAGTGGTCCCCGTTTCCTACCACCCTGCTGGGTATTCCAGAGAATTAAACTAAAAGAAACAAAAGAGGCATTCAGCAAAATCATCAGGATGACAGGCTTGTTTGCAAACAGAATCTGTGATTCATACAAAGTGAGGTGGGCTCAATGCAAGAGACAATAGGGCCAGGATGATAGACATTGTGCCTGTTTCCCTGTTGAGGCGTTCAGAACATCCACAGCTTTGAAGGAGTTTAAGGATAAAGACTGACAAAACATGCTAAGAGTGGGGGAAGTGGCTTGATAGCATAATCACTGCTCACAATGCAATCATAAAATGTTCAGTTTGGTTGTGCAATTTCTCCATGTACTTCAGTCTGTACAGGAGAAAAACCTACCCAACTCCACATCTCAGAAGGTGGATTCAGCAGTTTTACATCTGCTCCCTGCAGACACCTATTGGCTCCATCCATTTTAATGGATAGATAGATGATAGATGATAAATAGATATAAATAGATGATAGATAGATAGATGATAGAATGATAGAAAGCCAACAAGGAGGTGAAAGATATCCAATGAAAGGAGGTGAAAATATTTCACACAATATGAATGACTTATTTGCCTTTGGGGCAGAAGTTGTAGGTGTGTGTTTGATGCAATGAGCTTCTGGATCTTAGGAGACAAACAATATTCCTTCACTCTAAGGCAGATTATCTGGATGAACTGAGAAAAGTAGAGAGAGATGTAGATTGCTAAGACCTTCAGGCAGTGAGGTCCCACTTGCATGTGGATGGTTCCTCAACTATTATTGCGAGAAAGAGCCTAAATTCTTGGGCTCTTATTCTTCAAGTAGGATGGTTTTATAATGAGGAATGGGAAATGATCCATTGAAAGGGCCCATTTGTCCTGTTCCCATCCAGCATATGCAGACCCTTACTTGTAAGGAAGAAGGTGATACTTATTCAGGCAAGTAATGGTACTGACTCAGCAGCAGACATAGAATAAGGCAAGAAGTTCAGCACTGGACAAAAATGATAAAGATGTTCCAATAAGTTTCCATACCCTACCCACCAAGGTTTTGAAGAAGAGGTGTTTCGTGCTCACTCCTGAGACTTGCTTGCCTTTCTGGGATTGCAAATGTGTGTCCTGTTGAGGTGGCTGGGTCTGTGCTCATCTGTGAAGGTGGTGCCTGTTTCTAGGCAACAAGACTATGTCCTCCTGTTCAGTCACTGCTGCCTCATGTGGTCTGCCTTCCTCCTTGGCTGCTCACAGCCCCATTACTGCAAATGAAATGTCAGAACAAACAAAAGAGGACACTTCTTCAATGGATAATTAACTTTTTCAATTCACTGCCATAATAAGATGTGATAGTGGATGCTGACTTAGATGATAGTAAAAGGACAAATTTATAGAGGAACCATCCGTCAATGGTTGATTGTCATGAAATTTATACAATATCTTTATGTTCAGAACCGTTATACCTCTGAATAATCGTTTTTGTTTTGTTTTTTATAAAATATTTATTAAGGTTTTTTTAGTTACAATATAAATAAGCAAACAAAGGTGTTACATGTCATAACATATTTTCTTATCTCCTTTGGACTTCCTCACATCTCCCGCTCCTGCGTTCCAAATTATGAAAATTAAACCAGCAATTTATCACCTTGTCTCCATCCTAACTGTCTATTTTTCCAATGTTATATCTCGAATTTTAGATACATTTATTTCACTCTTTAACAAATTAAACTTAGCCTAATAATTATCTAAAAAAAGATTGTTTTTTCTTAAATTTAACTTATCTTCATAATTCACTTCATCTGTTTTAATGGCGCCAAATTGTTTATAATCAAGCATCCTTCTTAACATTCATACAATTTACAATATTTTTGCAGGTAGATCTTGAATTTTTTCCAATCTTCTTCTACCGTCTCCTCTCCCAGATCTCGGACTGAATAATCGTTTTTGTTTGGGGGTGGGAGGGGGATGAAAAACAGTTTGCCTTCATACTTGTGGGCATCATTGAAGAATCTGGCCAGCCACTATTGTAAACAGGATACTGACCTAATTGGGACATTGGCATAATCCAGCAAGTTCTTCTTATGTTCTTCTCTTGTGATCTCACGAGAACCAAGTTCCTTTCCCATCACTGATGTAGCTTTGCAACTTTCAAAACACTTAAACATATTTTTAGTAAGGTGAAATATTAATATGTGGGGACATACATAATATTCAAATAATGCACAACAAGCTCTGCAAGGTTATCTACACAGCTATAATCAATACACACACACACCCTTAAATAACTAAAATTGTGAATTTTCATTTCCCAACATTAATGCTCACTTCTAATATTTACCAAAATGAACTTTAAAAAGAGCCAAACAGGTGTTTTCCTTCTGCAGAAACTCTACAACCTCCGTTCTCACCTCCTAAAATCTAGACTCACTCTCCTATATTCCCATTTATGGGTTATTCATCTTTTAAAGCCAGACTGAAGCTATGATAACAGTGCAGGAGAAATCACTCTAAATTGTTTTCTTTTGTACCTACCGTAAGTCACAGGTCTGTTACCCTATTCCTAACACAGTTGCACATGTTTTCTTAGGTCAAGTGGTACCTATAGTCAAATGCCTGGGGCTCCACTTGCCTCTTAAAGATCATTTAAAGACTGGCTTCTTTCCCTTCAGCATCTAACACAGAGGAGGACCCAGTGGCGCTGTAGCACAGTAGCCTTCAGGCTTTTCAACCTTTAATTCAAATATGCATTTCTTACATATTTCTACAGTGGTGGTGGTGCTGCTGCTGCTGCTTCAAACCCACCTTAGATCAGGTTGCAACCCAGTAGTGACTCCTCCTGACCCACCACCTGAAGACCAATGCAGTAGCTGTTGGTGGCATCAGTGCTGATGCATTCCCATCGTCTATCACTCTATTCCTATCCGCTAAATTCCTCATGTGCCCTTTTCCTCCATCTCTCCATCTCCTGCTGCATCAAAGAGGGTGATGCAAATGACTTAGAAAATGACCATGGTTAGGGAAGTTGTAGTAGGCTCTCCATCACTGAACATCTTTAAGAGTCGAAGCAGAACCCTGAGGGACAGGGAAGGCTTTTCGGTGTAGGATGTCTGGCCTCAAGGCAGACAACAGATTACATGTTTTGTTCAACTCTCTTTGTTATGGTGTTTGTTATCTACACTGGGTACACGTTTGGAAGATTACCTTTCCCCTTCTTTCCATCTTTATAATATTCTATAATGTTACTGAAGTTATCTATTATTCTTAGGAGTTTCTGCCTCTGTGGGCACGTCAAGAATGAAGCCGGATGACATCTTTTTCAGAATTCCACAGAATAAACTTTTCAGCAATGAACATGACAGAATGTGGGCCCTCCGGTGTTTTGCTTGCGACTTTGAACACTGGGACACATTCAAGTAGGGGTTATAAAACAAGGTGTAACTGCTCCTGCAGTAGATACACACATACTCAGATGCTTATACCCAGTCCTTTTTTTTTCCTGTAAAAAAATGTTTAGGGGTACTCTCATTTTGACTCACAAAAAAACACTATTTTATAGTTCAAATCGGGAAAAATAAATACAGTAAATGGGCAAAAGTATAAAGATTCACAAAATGTTTGGGGTATGTGTATCCCTCCATCCCCCCAGAGAAAAGCACTGCTTATACCATGATACTCTTCTACTTGTCAGCATCACTCCCACAGAAACATGCCCGATTACTAATAGCTATTAAGTCTTACATAACTACAGGACTGAAGTGGACCCCAAAATGGTGCCCTGCTCCCCATCAGGGAAGAAGAGGTGAGGGAAGACCTACATCAGGAACAAGGGGGGGGGCTGAGATTGATGTTGGGATCTGCTGCCCCAGTGAATCCTTCTACCTGTGTGGTGTAGTGGTTAATAGCGGTAGACTCGTAATCTGGTGAACCCGGTTCGCTTCCCCGCTCCTCCACATGCAGCTGCTGGGTGACCTTGGGCTAGTCACAACTTCTCTCAAGTCTCTCAGCCCCACTCACTTCACAGAGTGTTTGTTGTAGGGGAGGAAGGGAAAGGAGAATGTTAGCCGCTTTGAGACTCCTTCGAGTAGTGATAAAGCGGGATATCAAGTCCAAACTCTTCTTCTGTGTATGGAGGTTGCCTCACCTTGTAGGCCAAGGCATCGTGGTCCTCTGTCCCGAACTGTCCCCAACCCCCCAAGAGGATGAAGGATGACACAGACTGATTTTGGATTGAAACACGCCACAACTTTTTTGAATATAGATGAAAGAGGTTTGGCTTGAGCACGGGGCAATCAATTACCTCTGGCCTGTCTGCCGGAAGTGGCACCATAGGTCGATCTGGCAGTAGGAATTCCTAGGACTTACGTACATAAATAGGGTGACCCCTGTAGTGATCGCAATCTGGGGGAGTACCATCGGCCCTGGCCCCCAACTAGTCTTAAGGACATAGGCAACTCCCCCCCAGAACCCATTAATGGGATACCTCAACATTGGAGGGGCAGGTAGAGACTACAACCTCTCCTCCATCCAAAACTAAGATTCACCTTGCCTCATGTGCATGCTGGCCCTGTGTGACTGGCTCCAGAGTGTCAATGCAGGAAGCGTTGTGTCCAGTGCTTCCCCCCTCCCCCCCCAAAAAAACACATGTTTAAGGGTGCACTCATTTTCCTACTCGTATTGAAATACTGCCCCTCAATGCAGCCAAACTTAGATTCAGAAAATGTTTAGGTGTATGCGTACCCCTGCGTGTCCCCCCCCAAAAAAGCACTCTATATATTTTAATGTGCTTGCTTTGTCACGGGAATGCTTCCTGCACTTTTCCCTTATGAATGTAAAGATAGGAGAGCTGCCCTTCTGAAATGGAATGTAGATCGATATAGTCAGCATTCTGTTTTCAACAGTAGCCAATCAGATCCCCCCTGGGGTAGCCTACAAGTAGGGTGTGAAGCTAATAGCTGTCATAAGAATATCAGAGGAGCCCTGCTGAATCAGACCAAAGGCCTATCTAGTCTGGCATCTTGCTTCCCAGAGTGGCCAATCAGATGCCTGTGGGAAGCCCAAAAACAGGACATGAGGGCAATAACCTTCTCTTGCTGTTGTTCCTCAGCAGCTGGTATACTGATACTGGAGACGGTGCACAGTAGGGGTGGAGGGGAATTCATTCCCTTTGCGTTTTTAAATGAACTGACCTCATTCACAGCTCTTGGACTAACACACAGATTAGAATGTAACAATCCTTTGGATTTTACACTCTTCTGAATGTTGCAGTTCTTGGCCAAAAATGTACAAAAGTGCCCCAAAGTCCATATTTTAGGGTAAAATACATAAATAAATGTCCATTGAGATACAATGGTGGCTTGCCGGTTCCTGCTCCAGGTGGATCATGTTTGGTCAAAACTTTCCACTATGACCTGTCCATCTTGGGTGCCCTGCTCAGCATAGTTCATAGCTTCTCTGAGTTATTCAAGCTCCTTCACCACGGCAAGGCAGTGATCCATGAAGGGGATCCTGAAGGACAGATCGTGAAGCTGAGGCTCCAATACTTTGGCCACCTCATGAGAAGAGAAGACTCCCTGGAAAAGACCCTGATGTTGGGAAAGATGGAGGGCACAAGGAGAAGGGGACGACAGAGGATGAGATGGTTGGAGAGTGTTCTCGAAGCTACCAGCATGAGTTTGACCAAACTGCGGGAGACAGTGGAAGACAGGAGTGCCTGATGTGCAGATTCCAGTTTCCAGAGCAATTTGAACCAACAACTGAATCCACCTTTGCATCTGAAACCCTGCCAGCTCATGCCAGCCAGGGTGGAAGTTGGGGTGTGTTGCTTTTTGCTCTTTGGAGGATCCATGGGGCTTTGGATCCAGCAAGTTGGATCCACAGCGGGGACTTTCTGCTCTCTACTACCAGTGGGGGAACTGCCAGTAAGCACTTACCTCCTGTCTTGGCAAAGCTCAGCAGCTCCACCAGAGTGGAGCCCCCTCACCACCAATGATGTGCTTCTCCCCCAGTGTAGGCCAGCAGACAAGAATCTACACACCATTCTATTCTCCCCACCCAAGCCACCATTGACATGGGGAGAGGAAGCATTGTGCTCACTCTAAATTAACCACCATTGTCTACACTTTTTCAATGTTATTCTGCCATTCGTCACATAAAAAACATATACAGCGGTACCTCGATTTTCGAACATAATCTGTTCCGGAGGACTGTCTGAGTTCTGAAACATTCAAAAACCGAAGCATTTACTTCTGGAATCATTTATTGAAAACTCAATATGGAAGCTGTGTGGCATGTTCGAGTTCCGAAAAATGTTTACTTCCGGGTTTACAGCATTCGAAAACCGAAACGTTTGATAATGGACACATTCGAAAACCAAGGTACCACTGTATTGAAATACATTTTGAAAAGCATTTTTGAGAGAGAAAATCTATTTAGAAATGCATCTTTAAATACATATACAAATGTGATTGTGTGTGTGTGTGTGTGTGTGCACAGAGGTTGATTTATCTTTAAATGCAGATTAATGAGAATATATATGAGTGAACACAGGACAAAGCAACAAGGGGCTGGAAAGGGACTGATTCATCCATCACCAGCTGTAATTCTCTATGCACTGACTTGGGCGTAAGCCCTGTGGACACCAGTAAAATCAACTTCTGTGCATACATGAATAGGATTGGGCTATTAATGAAATGCTGGCTGTGCTACTGGAATATATCAAGAAATACTATGTGTGGAATTAACTACCGTGTTTTACAGATTGTAATATTTATCTTTTTGCACTTTTCCCTAATTAGCTGTATCCCTCTTCTGCATTATTGTTCCATTTGTAATCTGCACAGGTTTGTTGTGTAAAGGAATAACAGTATAAAAGGTAAGCAGGATTCAAAGGATACAAGATTCTAAGTTACACTTAATGGGAGAAGCCATAACTCTTTGGCAGAGTGAATGTGTTGTCTGCATAAAGTATAAAATTCAGTCCCTGCCATCTCCACTGAACATGAATCATAGGTAAGATAAAAAGGTAAAGGTAAAGGACATCTGGACGGTTAAGTCCAGTCAAAGGTGACTATGGGGTTGTGGTGCTCATCTCACTTTCAGGCTAAGGGAGCTGGCGTTTGTCCACAGACAGCTTTCCAGGTCACGTGGCCAGTATGACTAAACCCCTTCTGGCACAACAGGACACCGTGACGGAAACCAGAGCACATGGAAATGCTGTTTACCTTCCTGCCACAGTGGTACCTATTTATCTACTTGCATTGGCATGCTTTCGAACTGCTAGGTTGGCAGGAGCTGGGACAGAGCAACAGGAGCTCACTCCATCTCAGGGATTCGAACCACCAACCTTCCGATCAGCAAGCCCAAGAGGCTTAGTGGTTTAGACCACAGCACCACCCATGTGAATCATAGGTACAGTTCTAGAGTCAGGTGGAGTATACACAGTGCTATTTTTCTAGAAAAAGAGGTTCTGGAACTCACAATGAATGCCTCCTTTGATCTCTTATAACGGCAACGGAACCCACCCGAGAGGTAGCAGAACTGAATTTTGGTGAGTTCTGGCTGAAAAAAACAGTACTGCACATACAGCTCTGGGATAGACAGACTAACAGTGTCACTTGGGAACACACTAAAGAAATTGAAGGAGTACTATTTTATCTTAGGGTAAGTTGACCTAGGAAATGAGGTTTTTGTGCTCAGCTGAATATAGAATACTACTTAAGGTAAACAGAATTTCTCCTGTGATCTGTGTATCCAACCTACTGATGCTGAGTCCCAGTCAGCATGCTCTCAATCCCAGAGATTTGACAACTTCCCCAACTTGTGCCTTCATCATACACCATCATTCATTCATTCAATTTATATACCACCCTTTATCAGAAGATCCCAGGGTGGTGTGAAACATTAAAAACACATTACAGAACATTTCAGACTTTGTTGGGGAGTCAAGTTACACTGATGACTTTATATACCACAGAACTCAGTTTTCAACTGAGAGAATCTAAGTGCATTGGCAGTACATTTTTAAAAAATTAATATATTTATTGTGTTTTTAAAGAAAATGTGAAGAAAAACAATCTGTGCTATTACATGGCTATTTTAGGTTTGGGTTTTTTGTTTTGGAACCTGCTGTGTAACATTCAATTGAATTATGTTAAGCAGAACTTCCCAGAATCAAACTGGGTGATAAACAATTCTTGCGGTTCATTCTTTATCCTGCCCTTTCTTTCTGTGTATTTTTTTTAAAAAAATAAATCAGCAGTTTCCACATCAATCCATTCCCCACACCTGAACCTATTAGAGTTGATATTGTACAAAGTGACAGTTGACAGCAAATTCTATTGACAGAGTCTCATTGAACATAATTACTCAACAAGGACCATCCTGAATCCATTAGCCACAGTGTAAGTCAGCAGTAATTTTGTGACACCTTTGACGCTCAGACAATGAGCATAGGGTCATGGAACTGCAAACGCAGCCCCAACCCAAAAGGGCACTGGGTAAAAGTCACCTCAGTCCAATGGAATGGCCTATTTTGTGTGTCAGTTCATTGCCATTTAGGCCGAATTAATTTCACAGAGATGCATACACAGACACAGACACACTGTGTTAATCGTTGTTTTCCCCCTCTTGCCTTTGATACTGCCACATGCTGCTTTGGACATGAAGAAACAGAGGTTTAAAGCCCAGTATACCTGAAGGAGCGTCTCCACCTTTGTTGTTCAATCTAGATACTGAGGTCCAGTACTGAGGGCCTGCCCCTGCCCAATAGCTCAGAAGATATTGGAGAATTTTCCGTTCTGTACAAAAGAATCTATGGAAGTCCACAAAGAGAACAACAGCACTTTCCCAGAACTGATATTCAGAGACATACTATCCTTTTTTAAAAAAAATAATAATTTTTTATTAGATTTTCCACAGTGATAACACAAACCACAAAGCAAAATGATACACAAAAACAGAAAAAGAAAAAGAAAAAAGAAGAAAGAGGGGAAAAAAGAAAAAAGGAGGGAACAATAAACAGATAAACAATAACAACAAACTTAATTCTTCACCAATCCAACCTTTTAAACATCTTGGTTGACTTCCTCAAATCCCTCCCTTCTGAGTTTCCTTGTAATTAAAAGTAACAGCTTTCCAATATCATTATTAAACTAAAACAATTTCCAATTATAGTCCATCTTACGCACTTTTCTTAACATTCTAAATCCCATTTATTTAATTATAACTTAATTTAATCCTAGGCCTATTTGTTTCTTTCAAGTAATTTCTTATTTTTTATATTACAATATTTATTCAAATAGTCTGTGAATTTCCTCCAGTCCTCTTGAAACTCCTCTTCCTTCTGGTCACGGATTCTTCCAGTCAAGTCAGCTAGCTCCAAAAAGTCCATCATCTTCATCTGCCAATCTTCCACTGTTGGTAGTTCTTGTGTTTTCCAATTTTTAGCAAGTAATATTCAGGCGGCCGTTGTGGCATACTATCATGAAGTAGCACACAGCTATCAAGACTAGTACCATTGGGGGTCTTGCTTGCCATACATTTGTCTAATCCATTTTTACAGCCAGACGAGTTGGTCTCTATCACTGCATCCTTGGTGAACTACTGGCAAATGAGATTGTGCATCTCCAAATGGACTCCATGGCAGCTGTCAAACAGCCGTTGGGTTCCAAGCAATGAAATTACTACTGATAACATATGGCCTGGATTGAAAAGGGCACCTGGAGGGAAGGTTCTCCATTGCTGACAGCTATCCATTCTCATATAATATATTGTTTCACTTCACTTTGGACTATGTAGATTTTACTTCTCAGAAGATGTTGGAAAACTGAATGAAGTTTTGATAAGTGTTATGCAAGGAGAGGAGTTTCTGCAAATGAAGTGGGCATATTAATTCTGTTGAAAAAAGGACATTACGTTGCATGTAATCATTTTCAAATATTGAAGTGGTTCTAATAAAAAACCACCAGAGAACAGTTCATCTCCCTTGCCAGTGACAGAACATAATGGGGTTCAATTTGTGGAAATTTAATTTCAGTTGCAGGACCAACTCACTGGCAGGGGAATGAATTTTCCGGGGACACTAACTTGATCATTTTGAAACTAGTTTGAATGTTTTAACAGTTTGAATAAATGTCTCACAAATAATCAGTGTTTGAACAAATGATATATCCACTTTGAGGGACAGGCTGACTGAACTTTAGTCTGACCTGATGAGATGGTTCTTCTATGGGTAGATTTGAATGTTGTTAATTCTCCTCTTTCAGTAAGTATATTATTCTAGTAAATGTTGGCCTGGCAAAGGAAATTTAGCATTTGGAACAAAAAGAGGGGTGGGTGGGTGTATGGGTGTGTGTGTGTGTGTGTGTGTGTGTGAGAGAGAGAGAGAGAGAGAGAGAGAGAGAGAGAGAGAGTGTCAGAGTCCTGATGGGTGTCACACTGAATCAGTAAAATAGGTCTTGCTGATTACCTTCCTTCATTTCCTGGACAAATAACCATTTGAGACTGCTGAGAGCTGTTGGATGGAATAGCCGTCAGTGGTCATATCAGGGATTACTTAGAGCTCCTTCAGACAACCTGTTTCTTCTGCATTCATTCTAATTTGCTTGCTCAAAACTTAACGGTGGTTAAACGACGTCCTGTTTTTATTGAGCATTCATTCTAATTTGCTGACAGGGTGTTTACACATCTTCACATTAGCCATTCGCTCGTCCCACACTTTTCAATGACCTATCACTTTCCAAATTGCAAAATGTCTGGATTTTTTTAAAAAAAGAATGGATTTGTTGCACTAGGATAATAGAGCCCTTTCATCCACTTTAACAGTGAAATCTAAAGTTCCAGCATGTGATTGAGTCCCTTCCAGAAAATAGTGACTATCTGGAGGTTGCCCTGTGATGCTGCTGCTTGGTGAAATGGACATCAGTGGTCATATCAGGGATCACTCAAATTGTGGGAAATAAAACATGGCCTGGTCTTATGGTGCCATCAACCACAGAAACAGGTTACCCAAGGTAAACATGAAGCACTGATGAACATACATCCACTCTTTAGAAGGTAACACCTATAGGCCCCAACCTTTACTTTATCATTCCATCCTTGGGATCTTTGATCTTCACTCTTCCCAGTAGACAGCACCTGCTATCCCATCTCCACTCATGATCTGAAAGAGGTAGACCTTTAAAATTCTGCCTACATCCTCCCAGTGGCTATTAAATATTGTTGGAGGACAGAGCACTGGAGATATATAGCACCTTTATAATATTTTTTAATCTACTAATGTACAAATTGAGCAGATATTATATGGTGCAGAATGAAGCACACATGCAGCAGTAAATTTACAGCAACATTATTTATTTCTGTTTATTTATTTTTTAAAGATTTATATCCCATTTCTTGATGGCCAAATAGTTTTCCCAGTGAAGCTTTAATCCAGTTCCCTAAAATCTAAAATCCATCCTGTTGATTTCTAGCTCTCTTCGCAAAATACATCAGGTAACAGCAGTTACCTGCCACAGGCACATCAAGGTGACTCAAGGTGTGTTTCAATATTAAAGAGCTGCCCAACTGCCCTTTAATCAAGCTCTTATGATTCTCCATCAACTCCATTCCCTCCAACATTTCTCCGATGAAAATAGGGACATCCTAAGGAAAAGCGGGACATTCTAGGATCAAATCAGAAACCAGGATGGCTTCTGTAAATCTAGGACTGTCCCTGGAAAATAGAGACATTTGGAGGGTCTGCAACTATCAAACTAAATAGCAGAACAGCACAATTGTAGCAAAATTCAAGATCTGAGCTTCAGGTTCAAGGACTTTGGGGGAGAGAAAATCAGTTCTACCCTTCTAATATAATTTTTAACTTTACTTTTTACATTTGCTATGATGCTTCTATGTCTGAAGAGATATGTAAGCATAATATGACTGAACTAATTAGAAAAGCAATGACAAACCTAGACAGCATCTTAAAAAGCAGAGACATCACCTTGCCAATAAAGGTCCATATAGTTAAAGCTATGGTTTTCCCAGTAGTGATGTATGGAAGTGAGAGCCGGACCATAAAGAAGGCTGATCGCCGAAGAATTGATGCTTTTGAATTATGGTGCTGGAGGAGACTCTTGAGAATCCCATGGACTGCAAGAAGATCGAACCTATCCATTCTGAAGGAAATCAGCCCTGAGTGCTCACTGGAAGAACTGATCCTGAAGTTGAGGCTCCAATACTTTGGCCACCTCAAGAGAAGAGAAGACTCCCTGGAAAAGACCCTGAGGTTGGGAAAGATGGAGGGCACAAGGAGAAGGGGACGACAGAGGACGAGATGGTTGGATAGTGTTTTTGAAGCTACCAGCATGAGTTTGACCAAACTGCGAGAGGCAGTGGAAGACAGGAGTGCCTGGCGTGCTCTGGTCCATGGGGTCACGAAGAGTCGGACACGACTAAACGACTAAACAACAACAACACAAAGGTGTTGTTAACTCTGGAAAGAGCTCTAGATCTTTCCAGACTATTCATTTTTTAGTTCAGTAACTCGTGCACAATTCTTACACATTTGTTGCTCACAATCTAGATATCATCTGCTGCTGATTCACTTCTGTTGCCGGTATAGTTCATTTTCCCAGCACTGGGTGTGATTTATTTCGCACTTTACAAAATGGGATTCTTCTCCCAGATAGTGCAGTCATGGCTATTATTACCATGTTATGGGATGTGAAGCTGCCCAAAATTTACAGCAGACTATGGACGTTGCAAGAAGAAATGCAAGTGGCTCTGAGTCAAGCCCCACACAACTCATTCCCAGTGCTGTTTCTTTATGGAGAGTTTCTGCTCAAAAAAAACCCCTGGTTCTTGGAAGGTTGTACATTGGTCCACTCCAGTTCTTTATCTCCGGTCCAGTATTTGTTTTGTGTTTAACAGAACAGCCATTCTCCCTCCTATGTGAGATCCAGCTCCAAGGGCCTTCTGGTGGTTCCCTCACTGCAAAAAGTGAGGTTACGGGGAACCAGGCAGAGGGCCTTCTCGGTAGTGGTGCCCGCCCTGTGGAACGCCCTCCCATCAGATGTCAAGGAAATAAACAACTATCTGACTTTTAGAAGACATCTGAAGGAAGCCCTGCATTGGGAAATTTTTTATGTCTGATGGCTTGCATAGTTTTATATATGCTGTAAACCACCCAGAGTGGCTGGGGAAAACCAGCCAGATAAGCAGGGTATAAATAATAACATTATTATTATTATTATTATTATTATTATTATTATTATTATTGTGTGGCTTGGGTATTGTGCTACTGCCTTTGAGATTATGTAGTATTACTATCAAAAACTGGCTAAAACTAGAATCTATTTGGGGCATGTCTCCGCAGATAATCAAATAAGCCACTGGAGCTCATAGCTGGGCATGCTACAATTTTCACATGACGTGTGAAATATAGATATGAGTGCAATTCAAAAGCACGCCACCCCTTTTAAAAGGGAAAGATGAAAAGCACCAAAAAGAAGTGATCATAGACATTTTGCCATCCTTGCTAGGAAACGCCGACATTTTCGGCTCTTATAGGCCCTTCCTAGGGTCCATTCAGGCCTAAAAACAGATTAGGTACATCACAGTTTTGCAATGATAATTGTAATTCAGTTTGAATTGAATTGCCTGAACGCATGAAAGGTCTGCTCTCTTTTTATTAAGTCATGGCCACAGAAGACAAAGTAGGAAGCGCAAAGAGAGAAAGTGTGCAGCCAATGACTTTTAACATGAGTTTCCCTTTTTCGAAAAAAATACTATCTCAAGGTACAGAATGCTCCTGCTGCCACCACCCCATCTAGGCTGCCAACTTTACACTGCCCTCTGTTACTGTGCATTAAGCAAGAGCTTTTTCTGGCGGAAATGCCCATCCACATGCCAAGAAAAGCTTCTGGTTTTTTAATATATACCGGTATATATATAGTGTGGCACTATGTCAGCTTGCAAGGCAAGCTTGAGAAGTCTGACATGACCCCTTTGTGCTGTCAAACAAAGACTGCGATGAGCATGTCCAAAATGCTAAGGACAGCATGAACATCATGGGCAAGACAAGAAGAGCTGGGATATGGTGTGGCTGTCTTAGGATGCTGGAGAATGGCTGTGTGTTTAATGACTTGGTTAGCGTGAATAAATCTGGGAGATGGCATGGCTGTTCTGGGAGAGACATGGTGTTCCAGCCAAAACATGAGGATCCAAATGTCTCCAAGAACATTATTTCAAGGAAGACAGTGCTCACACTATTCTCTGAATTAACCTCCTCTTTCATACCATCCTCTAGGTACAGGAATTTGATAGGGCATGAGCTGAGCTCACCAGCTAAAATCCAGGAAAGGGTGTGAGGGATTTTCCATTTGCAACACTGGAAAATATTGCTTTATGTCCAGTTCCCTGAGAGTGTGCTAGTCCGTGTTCCACACCTGGGTGTGCCAACTCCTTGGCTGCCTCTCAGTTCCTTTCCTGCCTTACTCACTTAGCTAATGCCTACTGGAGGGGGCTGTTGCTAGAACAACCAAGTTATTATAAACAGCCAAGTCACTCCTGGAAAGAAAGTCTTTCCACTTCTGGCCCTGTGGGTTACTAAGTAGTCCATAGAAGTTGATGGGCCCTTGAAGGGTTTAACAGACGTGAACCACCGAGGTTCCAAACTCTGCTTCTCATATCAGGGTTTCCCATGGCTATCGCCACACACTCCTCCACCACTAACTATGGAGCATGAGACTCCAGTTCTCCACACCACAGATGTCTCAAGATGCTTTTCGGCTTCAGGTAACCTCTCTGCTTCTCTCTAATCTGTTTTGTTTTGTTTTGTTTTGTTTTGTTTTGAAGTACAGTGGTACCTCGGGTTACATACACTTCAGGTTACATACGCTTCAGGTTACAGACTCCGCTAACCCAGAAATAGTACCTCGGGTTTAGAACTTTGCTTCAGGATGAGAATAGAAATCGTGCTCCGGCGGTGTGGCGGCAGCGGGAGGCCCCATTAGCTAAAGTGGTGCTTTAGGTTAAGAACAGTTTCAGGTTAAGAACGGACCTCCAGAACGAATTAAGTACTTAACCCAAGGTACCACTGTAGTTACACGGTACCACTCCATGGAAAAGACCCTGATGTTGGGAAAGATGGAGGGCACAAGGAGAAGGGGACGACAGAGGACGAGATGGTTGGATAGTGTTTTTGAAGCTACCAGCATGAGTTTGACCAAACTGCGGGAGGCAGTGGAAGACAGGAGTGCCTGGCGTGCTCTGGTCCATGGGGTCACAAAGAGTCGGACATGACTAAACGACTAAACAACAACAACACTGTAGTTTCTCTTACACACGGACCTAAGTCCCCTCCCCTTAGTTGGGCATACATGTGAAGAAATGTGTCTCCTTCCCCAAGCTCTGATGGTTCTCTTCATTAAGAACCTTCTAGAAATCTCCTCCCTGCTTCTGAATCTCAGCTCCCACTGTAGGCCAAGAAGATTGAAGTCCCAAGCTCTGACCAGGTATTGCCTTCAGGCAAAACCATCAAGATTGTCTCACCCACAATAATTCGACAGTAGTCCCTAACTTTGTACTGGGAGTGAGGTATCTTGCTGTTACTCACACAAAAAGTAAATGTCTTTTGGAGATATAATAACTCTCACCACAAGAGAGAAGCTTTGCTTTCTTATGAAGCCTGGGTCCTGACCTTATTAGAGTCAATAAATTGCATTCCTAGCCCTATTCCCTAGCGAACAATCTTGGGCTACTTTCCCCTTTGCCCTCTGCCTTCCACCAGGGCTCGCTCATTTTTTGTTCTCCATCTTAGGGTCAGTTTCCATTTTTCAAAGCACACCTATAACAGGAAAACACACACACGCTTTTTAAAAAACAGTTCTCTTATGGATATGGCAACAGGAGTTTGACCTTTGTGTGTGTGGTTTCATGCTTTGCTCACCTACCTGGAAACAATTCATACCCTGAAATAAGCATCCGCCTTCCACTGTCTCCCATGCCGCTGAACAGGAATTATTGAAGGATCCCCCTGCTCAGCTTTCACAAAAACCAGTCAAATTCATGTAATATTCACAAAAATATTCACTCAACATTTTTGCTCAATATTCACAAAAGCCAGACAAATCTATGCAAAAAGGGTGTAACCAACTCAGAAAACACTTCCACCCATTGGAAACCCACAACAAAAACAATTAGGTCTCATTGCCTGCCAAAAGTCTGTCCATATCTCTTGCCTATTTCTTTAGGCCTTTGTGGACACTAAGGTCACATCACCGGCATATATTTTAAGCATGTGACTTTCCCCAAAGAATCCTTGGAACTGTTGCTTGAAAATAATTATTGAAATTGTAGCTCTTTGAGGGGTAAACTACAGTTCTTAGTGTAGGAAGTGGTTTGAACCACGGCAGTCGACTTAATTGAAATGTTTAGGCATCACCTGAGTGAGAAAGGATGGGAATGGCTGTTATTTTCACACACATTTCATTTATTCAGATCAGTGTGTGAGCAGGGGAAGAAAGTAGGGCTCCTTCCAGTAAGGAATTCTGGACTATCACCCACAAGGTTAATTTGTCCTTCCTGGACTGCAGTTCCCATCATCCCTCACCAGTGTCTATGCTGGCAGAGTCTAATAGGAACTGGGGTTCAACAACATCTGCAGGGCCATAGGTTCCCCCATGCTTTAGAGCAGGATTTCCCAGTTGTTTTTGGACCACAAGTCCCATCATCCCTAGCTAGCCAGGAGCAGTGGTCAGGGATGATGGGAATTGAGGTCCAAAACCGTCTGGAGACCCAAATTTGGGGAACGCTGATTTAGAGGAAGAGAAAGGATACAAATTTCAGTAGATAAAGAGTGGGGCAACTATTTGGGGCTAAAGAAGACCAAACTGCCATGCAAGAAGACAGTGTTTGAAAACTCCAGAGGCAACGCTGCATTTCCACAAAGCAAAAATTCCTTCTGTTTATAAATCTCCATGTCAGAACAAAATTCTATTTATCCTGTGTAATTGAGAAGGTGTTGAATTGGAGGCTCCCAGTTCTCAGGCTGGCATGGCAACTTTATGAGCAGTTGAAATAATTCGTCATTTTATTTATCTGGGTATGTGTTTTTAAGACTAATAAGAACTTGGCGTCAGATCTACAAAAGCACTTTCCTCCCCCTTAACTTTGCCGTGCTCTTTTAATCTTGCACAATTGTGGCTTTGGGCTTGTTTTTTTTTTTAATGATGACAACCCTTTTCTTCTCCCTCTATTTTGCAGGTGAACCTCTTAACAAGACGATAACAGCAGTTTGAAAGAAGGAGCTCTGGAAAAGGATTTCTGATGGGGAGAGCTTCCCCTAATTGTGGCGGGAGAATGACTGCACCAGCTGAAGGAAGTAATAGAATTTCATTTGAACGAATAATGCTTGCCTTGTCTCCAACACCTTTCATCCACCGTTCTCAAAGTGCCTCAAATGTGCTAATTCCCTGCATTGATGTACTGCTGTCATGCTAACTGTGGATTGCTGCAATGGCTCCCCACCTCCAATCTTCGCAGCCTGTAATAACATCTTGTGTGTACTTTTTTGAAATCTTCATGGGAGAGGCAAGCAAGCCCAGCCATTGACAAGAGGGATATTTCTGAGAGAGGAGGCAAAACACTTTTAGCCACCTTTTTGCAGTCCAGATTCTCCACCCACTCCAACTTTGCATGGCTAGACTCCACTCATAATAATGCCACTTCCAACCTTAGCTTGCCTTGACCATACTTGGTGTGAATGTGAATTTTTGTAGTGAATTTAAAGCACAGGGCAGAAGCCATTTGCTGAAAAGTGTGTGTGTGTGTGTGTGTGTGTGTGTGTGTGTGTGTGTAACAGCAGCTTGGGGAGGGACACATTTCATAAGACCCGGGTGTGGCTGCAGTACCAGTGCTGAATATCCCACCACCACCTATAACTAGGACTGGGCAATTTCTGCCTTTCAACATTGCAATATATCACCAACTAAACATCGTGATATACCAATATATCACAATGTCTGAAATAAGGATGGAGCTATACAGAGGCGTTGGCTGGCTTCACAGTTTTTCCCACATTGTGATTTTTGCATAGCGCACACACACCATGATTCTTGATATTTTGTCAAAATTATGAAATCCATAATATGGACTTCAAACCAGTTTTAAATAATACATCACCCAGCCCTACTTACAAACCATCTACCCCCAATAAACAGCTGCCTTTAAAAAATAAGGTAGACCCAATCAAAAAAATAAAATAAAAATACATTAATGTGTTGCCTAGGCTGGTGCTAAGTTTCTATATTGGGGCAGTGGGTACAACTGATGAATCAGCTGAAACTGGCCAAAGTACAGCATGCCGTGGCAGCTGTTGAGGACCCCAGAAGCAAAGCTGGGTCTAAGAGTGCCCCCCAACAGCAAACTGTCTCTTTCGGGGCAAATGTAATCCTAACCCAAAAGGTTGGGATTCAATCAGTTTGCTGAGTCTGCCACCATTAGCTTATCCAACTTGTCTGAATTTTGATTAAAATTATTCAGTTAGCTAGTTAGTTAATTAATAAGAGAAAAATATGCTAATACCAGGTAGTTAACGTTTAGTGCAGTGTTTCCCAAACTTGGGTCTCCAGCTGTTTTTGGACTATATTTCCCATCATCCCTGGCCACTGGTCCTGCTAACTATGGATGATGGGAGTTGTAGTCCAAAAAAAGCTGGAGACCCAAGTTTGGGAAACCCAGCTCTAGTAGAATCGCATAGGCTGGAATGTAGACTACTATGCGAAGGAAGGCTACATCTATTGCTCTGGCCAGGTTATTATTATGATTAAAGAACAAAGTAAACAAGTAAAAATATCACAGAACACATACATCATATAAAACTCCTTCCCCCAGATACTTATACTGTCCTCAGCAGTATATATGGTTGAATGTATTCCTGCTTCCTTTTCCACAAATAAATACCAAATAAACCCCATTTTTCACTATACAGCTTATTAAGTTGCCTCGTTCTCAATATATCAGCGAACTTGACCATGCATGCCAACTTCCTGGCCCTTAAAATGAAATTCTCTGAGGTACAGAGGCTCATTTCCACACACCCCTTGAGTTGTAGTCAATTTATATATTGGCTGCCCCCCCCCCCCGCTCTGTCCACTTCATTATTTATTTATTTATTTGTTTGTTTTATTTCATCTTACTATGAAGACCTATAAGAATCCACCCTTCACTATACAGTCCCAGGGTGGGGTTCATACCAAATAATCATAATAATCAGTACAGTGGTACCTCAGGTTACATACGCTTCAGGTTACAGACGCTTCAGGTTACAGACTCCGCTAACACAGAAATAGTGCTTCAGGTTAAGAACTTTGCTTCAGGATAAGAACAGAAATTGGGCTCCGGCGGCCCGGCGGCAGCAGGAGGCCCCATCAACTAAAGTGGTGCTTCAGGTTAAGAACAGTTTCAGGTTAAGAACAGACCTCCAGAACGAATTAAGTACTTAACCTGAAGTACCACTGTATAATAAATTTAAGCAGCATATAGCAATAACACTTCAATTAACTGTAAAACGGTAATGTAAGATCTCAACGTATTTGAAGCTCACTGGGTGACCTTGGGCCAGTCACTGCCTCTCAGCTTAACCTACCTCACAGGGCCGTTGTGGGAATTAGAGGAGGGTGGGGAGAACCACATACACAACCTTGAACTCCTTGGAGGTAAATGCAGTAAATGAATAAGTAAATAAATAAAATAAGAAATTTTCTGGACCATTTTATGAAATAAATGGATTTTGTTGTGTTGCATCTTGGAACAACATACCGTACTTTCAAGATACAACACTGCCATTTGGGTGTTATTTTCTTTATCGTGAAATATTGTGCGAGTTTCTTTGTTGGTTTGTTTGTTTTTAATCTAATTTGGAGAAATTGTTTTTTCATATTTGGTGGGTGCCTTGTTACTGCTGGATCGTTTAGCACTCTCAGTGTTTTGTAAAAATTATCTTGTTTTTTACATTTTCTAATTGCTGTTGTGTGTTGTTGTTTTTTTAACCCTTAGAAAGGCAACCTATATTTAAAATTAAAACGAATTAAGTTAAATTTAACTTTTTTTTAAAAAAAAAGAAATCAGCACTACATTAGGGGAGGGGAGACAATAATTTAATCTTTAACTTTCCACCCCCATAGTTTACATTTAAAATATTATAGGGGTGCAGCTAAACATGTAATGGGAGAAGAGGTTCTGTGACCCTTAAATTGCCTGACCTGTGAGAAACCCTTTTAAATCTGATTATTCTTTGTACCTAAGATGATTCTTCTCGCTGACTGCTAGCACACAGTCCTCAGTGTGTGTGTGTGTGTGTGTGCATGCAACTCTCTGTCTCTGGGGACTGAGTGCTGAATGCGCCGCAGGGAGTGTTTGTTGTGCTGCTAATACCCTTATTGTCTCCTGAATCCCCAGGGAAGAGATCACCATGCGACTTAATGCGTCTTCGCTCTCTCTTTCAATCAGCCGCTGCCTGAGCAATTTGCAGCCTGTTCTCCAGGAGTCTGGAATGCCATTTGCCTGTGTGTGGTCTGATTAAAGGTATTTCGCTTCTGGTGCATGGAGAATATCACCCATGTGAGGCATGATGTATATGCAGAGAGGATTAATTCCTGTCAAAACATTGGAATACATCCTAACATGGTAGTTCCCGGCACAGAATCTCCATCTCCTTTCTCCTCTAAGGCCTTGGCAAGAGAACACAGCTAGGCTATCCTGCCAGGAAGATTCCACTCAATGCAGACAGGATATCATTTTAGGGTCAAACTAGAAAAGGCACCAGGGATGCTAATGTTTTTATTATTATTCATTAGATATATAGACCGCCCTTCATCAGGAGATCTGAGGGTGGTTCACAAGATAAAAATACAAAGGAAAAACACAAATAAGTACAGTGGTACCTGGGGTTACATACGCTTCAGGTTACATACACTTCAGGTTACACCCTCCGCTAACCCAGAAATAGTGCTTCAGGTTAAGAACTTTGCTTCAGGATAAGAACAGAAATCGTGCTCCGGGGGCACGGCAGCAGGAGGAGGCCCCATTAGCTAAAGTGGTGCTTCAGGTTAAGAACAGTTTCAGGTTAAGAACGGACCTCTGGAACGAATTAAGTACTTAACCCAAGGTACCACTGTAGTTAAAACAAAAACAACAAAACAATAGCCCTCACACCAATCTATATCATATACAGTGGTATCTCAGGTTACATATGCTTCAGGTTACAGACGCTTCAGGTTACAGACTCCGCTAACCCAGAAATAGTGCTTCAGGTTAAGAACTTTGCTTCAGGATGAGAACAGAAATTGTGCTCCAGCGGTGCAGTGGCAGCAGGAGTCCCCATTAGCTAAAGTGGTGCTTCAGGTTAAGAACAGTTTCAGGTTAAGAACAGACCTCCGGAACAATTAAATACTTAACCCGAGGTATCACTGTATATCTATAGCTATAGCTCTCTCTCTTGGTTCCCCACTTTTTCCTCTGCCAAAGGCAGCTGTATTTAGGAACAGGGGTGGATCAGGACCTCAACACAGCGGAGTGAGACTTAACTCTTTCCCCCACGCTGCTTCTCTGATACAAATCCCACCAAGCTACTGTTACAGCAGAAGGGAAAACAGACAATCACCCATAATGTCACTTTATGTTTCCGCCTTTACAGCTGATAGCAGCCTGAGGGGGGGAAATGATTGGGGTCACAGCATGACAGAATGGTTGCAACACCCCTTCTTGAATTGTGGCCCTAATTGAAGTTGCCTCTGCCAACAGCCATTAGTATACATATAAAAAAGTCAAGAGACCAAGTCCTTTAAAGAAAGGTTGGAGGAGCTGAGTAGGCTGGAGAAGAGAGGATTAAGCCTCAATAGGAGAATGTCTTTAAATATCTGAAGGGCTGTCACACAGATGACGGAGCATATTTGGGTCCTGTTGCTGCAGAGAGAAGGACCCAGACCTGTGTGCTGAAATGAGAAGGGATTTTAGACTAAACTCTAGTTTCATTTTTAACGGAACAACCTCCTGTTGGTGCAACCTGTCTAGCAAAGCTGTATGAAGCGTCTGAAATATGCGTTGGCTAAGTCTGGCTGGAGAATACAGTATGTACTATACACAGGGATTTTTCTCAGGCGGAACTCACCGGAACTCAGTTCCGTCACCTCTCAGGTAGGCGCCATCGCCATTATAAGAGAACAAGGGAGTGAGTTCCAGCACCTCTTTTTCTAGAAAAACAGCGCTGCTCTAAAGCATTAAATCAATTAGCATTTTGAAACTTAAGTAATACAACTATGAGGTAAGAGAACCAAGTTTTATCATCAACACTGGGGGCGAATATCCAAAAAGGCGGCTGTTACTCTTGGAAAGACATGCCCAGGGATTGCAAGAAGAGCAGCAGTGATCTCTGGGGTATGAGGATTGCAGGTGCAAAAGCATATTACAGTGGTACCTCGGGTTAAGTACTTAATTCGTTCCGGAGGTCCGTTCTTAACCTGAAACTGTTCTTAACCTGAAACACCACTTTAGCTAATGGGGCTTCCTGCTGCTGCTGCTGCTGCTGCTGCACCGCCAGAGCCCGATTTCTGTTCTTATCCTGAAGCAAAGTTCTTAACCTGAAGCACTATTTCTGGGTTAGCGGAGTGTGTAACCTGAAGCGTATGTAACCCGAGGTACCACTGTACATATTATACCCCGAGCTAGGCAAATGCAATCTCCAACAGAGACACAATCCTGAGGGAAAACATCTATGGCAGAACCCAACAAACAGGTTGCAACTGAGGGGTTGTGGTGCAGAGAAACAAATAGTCTAGAAAGGCCCTAACTTTAAGCAGGAGGTCATTTTTTCCCCTCCGCTCCCCAATTCTTTCTAAATATACCCCGCCCTGCTTTTGGCTCATCCCTTGGCTATTTTTGGAGGAGGAAGCAGCAGTGAGGTCAGTAAGACATGCATTCCTGCAAATACGCTTGTCCTCTGAGAAGCCAATCAGGTTTCAGCAACAACACAGCCATCGATTTCCATTTTCAGCTCTTATCGAGATTTATTTATCATTCCCACAGGTAAAAATAGTGACCTTGGGCTGGCTTCATTTGATATTCACAGTGCGGGTCAGTGCATCTTCATACAGACCTCGGTGTTTGTCGATAACCAGCTTATTGTTGATCTCTCAAAGTCAATACGAGATCCTTCTGTGGTGGGGGAGGGGCCGGGGATGGAGAGAGATTGGAGGACGGAGGCCTATTTAGCGACACTAGATCTCCTTCTGCTGTGGAAAGAAAAGGCAATCCTTAACTCAAACAAAGCTTTAGCCTGAAAAACCACAGTTTAAAACCAACTAAGCTCCTAGCAAACAGAGAAAGATAACTGTATAACACAGCAAATTACACATAAAATGTAGCAGCTGGTTATTAAAGGGGGGGGTTGTAATGGAAGTTGTACACACACATACCTATGCTGAGCCAGTCTTTTAGAATATGTAGACTGCAAGAAGATCCAACCTCTCCATTCTGAAGGGAATCAGCCCTGAGTGCTCACTGGAAGGACAGATTGCGAAGCTGAGGCTCCAATACTTTGGCCACCTCATGAGAAGAAAAGACTCCCTGGAAAAGACCCTGATGCTGGGAAAGATGGAGGGCACAAGGAGAAGGGGATGACAGAGGACGAGATGTTTGGATAGTGTCTTCGAAGCTAGCAGCATGAGTTTGACCAAACTGCGGGAGGCAGTGGAAGACAGGAGTGCCTGGCGTGCTCTGGTCCATGGGGTCACAAAGAGTTGGACATGACTAAACAACTAAACAACAACAACAATTCTACAGCAGGTTGGCTTAGGTGCCTTTTCAGAACTCGCCTAGTAGGACAGACATTTCGACATTTTTGTTATATGTTGTGAGAGCTCTCCCTGGAAGATAGGGACACTTGGAGAGTCTGTGGGCTTTGCCTGTGCCACTCTAAGTGGGATTGGGTGCCTAGTTAGTCAGGGTCCTAAAAAGTGTTACCGGGCAGCAAGTGTTATGGGAAAAGGCAGAGAAAATTGGGGTTTTGTCTGAAATGGAGACTGGCTTGATTGCTGCTTTACACTTGCTTTTCAACCATGACCAGAATGTTTTCTGGTCAAAAGGGTGGTGGTCTTTTGAAGCAGTCTGTCTCAGCTACGACTTTGTTTCTTTATTCCAAAGAATCCTATGACATGGTGGATTTAACAACAGCGAGAGAGGCAAAGAACCATAAAGGGAGAATTAAGAATGCCAATAACTCTCCATATAAACTGTTCAGAAGAAGTCATTATCTATAATGGCACAGCCAACCAAATTGGAAAAGGACCCATTCACATCCACAGATGAGCAAAAATCCTAGACGCCCCTACATCCAGGAAAAAAAGCACAAAGGAGATGGAGATTACCTTGATGGCCATTTATTTATTTAAAGTTTCTGTATACTGTGCTCTTCAGCTGACAGAGGCACTTACGGAAGATCAATAAAAACAATAAGAATTCATTAAAGGGGCAAAAAAGTGTGTGTGGTGTTTTGAACAGCCTGTTCAAAAGGGGTAGAGACAATGACATTTCACTCCATGGGTGGTGGCTATTTCTCTACTTCACAAGGCCTAATCATCTCTGATTCTTCTAGCTTTTAGTGGGAATGGCTCATTCATCCATTTCATATTAGAACTTACTCATGAGCCAACAGCAGTTTCACTGGGGCAAGGATTGAGGTGGGGTGCGGGGAGAGAAGATTCATCATCCATTTCCCAAGTGTAACTTTAATCACACATTGTATGGTAAAATTTTATAGTGTTGATTTGCAGGTCACCGAGCTGTTACAATAAAATACCAAAAGCATACCAAAAGCTATTTCAAAAATAAATAGCAGTATGCAATGATGATAGGACTGTGTATAAACGTCCTTGCTAATGTCACCCAAATTTTGAATGACTGGATGCTGCTCCTTGTGTTAAGTTATGCAAATTGTACAAGATGGCGTGCTTTCTCTTTCTTCCCTTATTCTCTTCTGATTCTGCAACTCAAGGAAAGAGGTGAAGCTGTACAAGGAACCTTCTAATCCACTCCAAAATCTTATTTGGCAATTGCTCTCTGTCTTCCAAGGTTCCCTCAGCCGCTCTTCACAACCGTAAAGGTAGAAACCTTGCTATTTAAAATGGGAGCTGAGATTCAGGAGGCAGCAAATTCCGTGGACAGTGCCACATCCCACAAAACTGTGTCCTACACCCCGATGCAGCCTTGTTATAACACGGTGGCAAGATGTGACAGAGGACTAGACTTCTGACCAGATGTTTTCCCCACCCCTCATGTACAAGAAACTGTTTATACCTCGGGTTACATACGCTTCAGGTTACATAAGCTTCAGGTTACGTACGCTTCAGGTTACAGACTCCGCTAACCCAGAAATATTACCTTGGGTTAAGAACTTTGCTTCAGGATGAGAACATAAATCATGCTCCGGCAGCGTGGTGGCAGCAGGAGGCCCCATTAGCTAAAGTGGTGCTTCTGGTTAAGAACAGTTTCAGGGTAAGAACAGACCTCCAGAACGAATTAAGTTCTTAACCCAAGGTACCACTGTATGTACAAATTACACTTTCGGAAACCCAGTCTTCTTCTGCAAAATCACTGGAGGTCTAGGACCCTCCCCTGTCCTCTTTGTCAAAGGCAGAATTGATGTCCGGGGGGGGGGGGAGTCAACCGAAAAATCCTGGTTTTTACTTTTTGAAATACGGCAACCTACGCATGCTCCAAGATCCTACAGTTCTTTAAAGCGACGGCTGCCACTGTTGCTGTCATCACATTTCCCCCACACTGTTAGGTGAGACATATTAAACAGCCATCTGCCGAGTGCAGTAGGCTGCAGACTGGCCTTATTTCAGGGTTGAAGAGTAAAGCTTAATTGGCATAGAAGCTAGCAGGGATGAAGAGCTCTGATCTGGGTGGCAAAGAAAAAAGGCAGCTTCCAAGTGCTCCTGTTTATTTCACATGTCTTTTCAAACATGCTGCTGCCGCTGCCTTTTTTACCTTCCCCAACTCTCTCCACCCAACCCCCGCCTCCACCCCCACGGTCATATATTATTTTTTAAACGCCTTCAATTATTTAGCATAAGTGTCGGTTTTTGAAACAATTAGTTCAGTGGCTTGCCTTCAGGTGGAGTAAGGCTGCAGTCAAAGGCATTTCCTCATCTGATACAGCCATTTCCCCAGCTGGTTTTTATTCTCAATATCACACAACTGCAATTGCACTCTGTCTCATTAGTTACATTATCTTATGAGGATTCTCATATCCTGGGTATGTGTCAGGCACTGGCTGGATGCAGAGGAGTTGTGTGAGGCCCCAGGTGGGGGACCCCCAAGTGAACTCCCGGGGGAAGAAGGCTCAGAGCCAGGGGTGGGTGGTGGACGACGACGAATGGTCAGAGGAAGAAGAGGGAACAGACTGGGAGTTGTCAGAAGCTGAAGAGGCAACAGGGTTTAGTGAGCAGGAAGAGGCTGTGGCAGAGAGCAGTCCAGACTCAGAGACAGGAGTGGAGGGAGGACAGAAGACAGAGATGAGGCAGACTGCTGAAGAATCCTAGGAGCCTCCCTCTCTTTCTGCAACCAGCTTCCCTCTCCGCTGGTCTCCCAGAACATGCAGAGAAATGAAGAGAGTGGAGCAACGAGAGACAAGATGATGGAGTCTTAGGCTGCTGGGGAAGGATCCGGGGGAGGAGCCAAAGAGAGCAGTGGGAAGGTAGGTACCTTCATTCTTTGCAACTGCTTCATTGAGGCATGACCTACGGTGGCCACTAGCACCGAGCCATTTTGTTTCTTTGAATAAAGACTTAGCTTCACAGACACCAGGTGCTTTATTGTTTAATTGCTGGCATAGGCCTTGACCCCAGCTCCTGACGTGGTGAGAAGCCACACAAGATACAAATGTGAAGCAAAACAATGAAAGAGGCCTCCGTGAAGTGGCCTCAATGTGTTTATAAACTCTTCATTTTCCACAAGCTTATGAGGAGACTGACCATAGCTCAGTGGTCAGCTTTAAGCCCCAGCATTTCCAGGGGGAGGTGGGAGAGTCCTCTGGAGAGCTGCTGCCAGTCAATGTCAACAACAATGGGTTAGAATCAGGGGTCAGCAAAGTTTTTCAGCAAGGGGCCGGTCCACTGTCCCTCAGACCTTGTGGGGGGCCGGACTATATTTTTCTTTGGGGGGGGAATGAATTCCTATGCCCCACAAATAACCCAAGATGCATTTTAAATAAAAGTACATATTCTCCTCATGTAAAAACACCAGACAGACCCCACAAATAACCCAGAGATGCATTTTAAATAAAAGGACACAGTCTACTCATGTAAAAATATGCTGATTCCCAGATTGTCTGCGGGCCAGATTTAGAAGGCAGTTGGGCCAGATCTGGCCCCTAGTTTGCCTATCCATGGGTTAGATCAGTGTTTCTCAACCTGTGGGTCCCCAAATGTTGTTGGATTACAACTCCCATCATTCCTAGCCAGCATGACCAGTGGTCAGGGATGATGGGAGTTGTAGTCCAATAACATCTGGGGACCCACAGGTTGAGAATCCCTGGTTTAGATAAAGCAGCTTCCGGTGTTTCTATGACTTACTTCCAGTGAAGTGTTGGGGTGGAGAGCCTGTGGTCCTCCAGAAGTTGCCAGGCACCAACTCTCACCATCTCTGGCCACTGGCCAGGCTGGCTGGGGCTGTTGGGAGCTGGAGCCCAAACACCTCTTGGGGGCTGCCGATTCCCTATCCCTGTGGCCATCTTCTAAGATCTCATCTGTATCACTGCACCAGGTAGAGAGGCAGTGGTTCCTTATGATCTTGAGTCTCCTTTGGGAGCCATAAGTCATGCTGCGATTCACATGGCTTTGCTCCCAGTCTTGTTCGTTTGTGTGCCTTACCCTGTGCTCCAAATACAGAGAGAGGGCTGCCAGCTAAGCCATTTGCCTTTATTGCCAGGAAGGCCCTGATTTTGTTTTGTTTGATTTTACCTGGGAGTCTGGCTGGGAAGAAGCCTAAGCACCAATGTCTCAAAGCATTTAATTTATTAGAAGAGTAACTAAAAGAAGAGAAGACTTTATAACCTCCAATAACGTGGGTAATAATGCCTAATTATAGAAAGGAATTATTAACTTTGAGTTAGAAATAACTCAAAGTAATGTGAAGTGAAGTGAAATTCTTTACAAAGAGAGAGTGGTGATGAACATCAACTTTTAAAGCAATATTTGAGTGGTATATTAATGAGATTAATACTCTGAAGACTAAATGCTAGCCTCCTTTTGTCAGTTGTCTCAGATTGGCTTAGGTTTGAGAAGGAGTGATTGTGTATATGTGCATGCGTGCGCGACCATGTCCAAGGTGGGTCTAGAATGCTGGAGATGTTTTTATGCTTTTCTGGACCACGTATTGGTCCTCTCAGTGCTATTTTTCTAGAAAAAGAGGTGCCGGAACTCACCATGAATGCTGCCCTTGTTGTCTTATAATGGCAATGGCACTCAGCTGAGAAGTTCCGGAACTGAGTTCCGGTGAGTTGCGGCTGAAAAAAAGCCCTGGTCCTCTCCAACTGCATGGACTATCTTACCCTGAATCTGAGGAACCAAAAATCTCCTACATTGCCTCACCAGTTTGTGGAGCTATCCATGGTCCTGCAACTCCAGACCAGCCTTGCCACATGGGGTCCATCATCAGACCAGAACAGGACAGGGTGTTGCTTTTCCTCTGCCTCAAGCAGCAGCTTGTCTTGGGCTTGGTCCTGCTTCCTCAGCACAGCAAGAAGATGAGGATCACTTTGTCTCTAAGGCCCAAACACCAATATCAGGGACTAAAACCAGCTTGCTGAAGTCGTGGCCAATGAAAGAAGACGGAAGCACCAAACAGTGTAGAGCGAAAAGGGAGAGAGGTGAACCTCAAAACGATGCTCAAATACATCATGTAAGAAAAAATGTTGCCTGAAGCATTTCAGTAGGCAACTTCCTCAGGGACAGAAGAATATAATTCCTTAGAATACTCTAGCAAGGCAACATATCTCAAGACATTCTGCCCAATAAAGTCAGACACAGTCCACAGCCATGCCATGTGGCTTTTCAAGTGCTTGGCAGCCCTCTGGTTTCTTCAGCAAGGACAAAAGCTTCGCCAAGTCCCCAGTAGCTTGCATCCATTCCTATCTGGTGGCACTGTGTTTGACTGAGCGAGTTGCGCAGATCCCTGGAAGAAAGTGAGGTCACCAGAGGTCCTAGTTATCGGCTTCCTTCTGCTACAGTTATAGATGGTGTTTGCGCTCACTAAAATCTAGATATCACCCAAAGTAAGACAAGGGCACTGGTGGCATATGCTTGATTTATTCCATTGCTGCTTTTATTCTGATGTTGTGTTAACAGCTTTTGATTTTACGTTCGTGTTCTATTTTTATGCTTTGTGCCACAAACAAACAAATAAATAAAATCTGAGGGGTTTTTTGAGACACTGGAATGTGTTAGTTGTCACCTTCTTTATATGGCCAGGGCTGCAATCCCCACACTGCAAAAACTCTTACACACACACACACACACACACACACACACACTGTTATTTTATTGAACATACAGGAAGAGTTTTGTGAGCATCAAAGCTTGCATCCTGCATTTTAAAGATCAGTTGTTCTAAATAAAAGGTGTTCTCCCACTTACTTTGTTTTGTTTTGTTACATTTTGCTCTGTTCTGTGGGACTTTGATGAGCTGTGTGAAGGCCAGTAGAATTCTGAGAGTGTTGACTTTCATATATAAAACAAGCTTCCATCTGTCATGACTACAAAGAAAAGCTTAAGATGTGAAGATGTTGGTTGTAAATAACAGAAGCCAGTGGAGATCTGAGTGAGGTTTACAATGTCCATGATAAGCCTTTTTCATTGTCTGTCAGGTTATTTGTCCATCCCTATGAATTTTAGCCACTGCTCCAGGGTCATTTGCCCAGGAATACTCCACGAGCATCATTCTTCCTGTACTTTTCTTTATTTTCCGCTTGAGAACTTTCTTGAAATTCCGAAGAACATGCATAAAGTTTGTAACTCGACTAAAGCATTTAGAAAATGCATTTAAAGTGTGGGCTTTATGGCTGTAGAATGTGTAGATTTTGTAGGACAGAAATCTAGAGCCCTTGGGTTGATACAAGACAAATGAATGCCTATCAGCTATGTGAGTGTTGACTGTGACCATTGCCCCTTTTTGCCTGGGGGTAGGTCATTGTAGTGACCTGTCATGCAAGCACAACAGTTGCTACCACGGTTAATAACTACTGTGGTAGCTGGTCATGTAAACACTCCTGGCAGAAGTTAAGACCACAACTATTCTGGAAAAATGGGTGTGTACAGGGTGGGGAATGACTTTTGGCCAGAGGACCAGATCCAAAACAGGCAAAGGCCTGCACAGGCCACATTTGACAAGGTCATCTGCCTGTCGGTCATCTGAAAATGTATAATGTCAGATATGTCATATCAGGCATTTTCCATCAGACATGGAAGAAGAAGAAGAAGAAGAAGAAGAAGAAGAAGAAGAAGAAGAAGAAGAAGAAGAAGAAGAAGAGTTTGGATTTGATATCCTGCCTTTCACTCCCCTTCAGGAGTCTCAAAGCAGCTAACATTCTCCTTTCCCTTCCTCCCCCACAACAAACACTCTGTGAGGTGAGTGGGGCTGAGAGACTTCAAAGAAGTGTGACTGGTCCAAGGTCACCCAGCAGCTGCATGTGGAGGAGCGGAGATGCGAACCCGGTTCCCCAGATTACGAGACTACCGCTCTTAACCACTACACCACACTGGCTCCAACTTCAAGACATGGATGCACTGCAAAGTAAGACTTGGGAGCACATTCTATGCTATAGTATAGCTGTGGGAACCCTTGGCACTCCAGATGTTGCGGAACTACAATTCCTACCATCCTTAGCAATTGGCCAGGGTTGCAGGAGCTGATGGGAGTTGAAGTTCAGCAACATCTAGAGACTCAAAGGTTCCCCACATCTGCTGTTTCATATACAAGGTCTCACACCTTCTTGTGAATATACTGTAAATAATCAGATTTCTCTGTGTGGCCAATTTCCCCCATACCAATCCTAGTTCAGTTTAGCAACCTCTTCTACTACATGCTATACCTCTTGGAGCTAGGAAAATGTCAATCTTCTGGTTGCCAAGATTAGAAGTATGAGGTCATTGAGGGCACCTGAACTACTTCCTTTTCTCTAAGTTGGGCTGGCTGGCATCTAAAAATTTGATCCTCAGAAAAAATTGATCCCTCAGAAAAAAATAAATATTTTTTTTACTCATGCCTGGCTCCAGCCTACCTATTTCAGGCTACTTATACCAGCCCCTTTAGTGTTAAAAAAAAACAAAACAAAAAGGAAATGTAAAATGTCTTAGAACAAAGCCCAGACTTGTTACTGCAGAACCGTAGTCCCTGCTTTTGTCCCCTCATGATGCCAATATTAAGAGAGTGAATCAAAAAGTCTCCAATGTAACACAAATTCTCTCTCCCAAAGCAGTACTAACTGCACTGTGGCATGCTTACCTCTCTCTCTCTCTCTCTCTCTCTCTCTCTCTCTGTGTGTGTGTGTGTGTGTGTGTGACAAAGCCTCATTATTCCCCCACATCTCCCCAGCCATTTAATTTCATGCTGACTGCAAGAGAAGATTGAGCTCTGGAATGTTTTCTTTAAAAACAGAAAGAAAAAGTTGCACATGAGGGGGGGGGGAAACTAAGTGAGGGGAGATGGGAGGGTTGTTTGTGGGTTGATATACCCAAGTCCCCTGCCAAACTCATTTTCACCCTGATTTAACAAGTTGGAGATGTATCAAGTGGAGCTGTACCACTTGCTATCTGTACCACACAGCTAGACAGGCTTGCCAATTTTTATTTACAATTTCCTGGTGACTAGGTGGAGCCAAGGACAGGTCAAGGGCCGGGCTGCACAAGGATATGACTGTGAGAGTAATTGTCACAGCAGCCACAGCCACTATACCATGTTGCGCAGTTGTCACTCAACCACAAAGTTCAGTAGATGACCTTGGGACAGGCACTCCCTCATCCTTAAGTAGGGATGGGGGAGAAATTTGTTTCAATTCACATTTAAAGGCAAATCAGCTAATTTTTACTTTGCAAAGCCATGCCCAAACAAGAACACATCGATGCTTCCAAATTCGCAATACTCTGAATTTTGCAGAGCAGTTTTCCAGCCAAGCAAAAAAGTGCATATACTAGGGTAAAGTGTGCATATAAATGTGTATATTAGTAAAATACAAAAATTGCATCGTATTAAGGGAAATTGCTCTGCAAAATCTGTACATTAAGCAAAACTGCATATTAAAATGTTTTGTCACACAAAACTGCTGGCGAATTTTCATGAGGACTTTAAAATAAAAAAATTGCACGCTTATGTAGAAAGGCAGAGGGCTGGATTAAAGACTGGAGCAATGAGAACCTGGGGGGAACCAAAATGGACATTGCCCCCTAACTTTAAATTATGACAACAACCAGACAGAATTCCTGGCTTCTGAACAAATAAAAAAACTGGTAATTGCAGGCCCAGGTGGGGGGGAAATAGCTAGGCCACATCCCACCACCTTCATATTTGTTGGCAACCCAGACTTTCAAAAGCCAGATTTTTACATAACCAGGATTTACAGCCAGTATTCCTAATTTTTTTTTACCCTGAAAATAGCATTCCTTGTATGTGAGAACAGCATATCTCAGTGGGTTTTAGCCATACCTTCTCACCAAGTCCCCTCAGGTTGCAAGCTTTGAGGGCCTGCTGTGTTGCTCATGTTGTAAATAAAGCAATGACACCAAGGGCTGGATTTAAAGTGACTAAAAAAAATTGCACTTAGCAAAATGCTTCAGGTGGCTTCTTCTTTTTTTTTTTTTAAAAAAAAAGTATTTTAAATTTTTTATATGTTGGAAGCTGCTCATAGTGGCTAGGGCAACCCAGATGAGTGGGGTATTTTTTATTGTTGTTGTTGTTGTTGTTGTTGTTGTTATTGGATAGGTCATTCCTATTTTAATCGGAGAAATGTTGGGGGGTTTGCAGAATGGCATACATATGCTAAATTTGTGTAAAATCTCTTGTACCAGATGAAAATCAATCATTATTGGCTGAAAATAAAACAGGGATAAAAACGGGTTCAAACAATATAATAATGACAGATCTGGATAAATTCCAGCTTTATAGGGCTATACAACCAGTTCTGAAAAAGTCAGTGCTGCTTTGATGGACTGAGAGCTATGCCTTCTTTTCTATCCGTATGAACAGCAACTTCTATGGATGAAATCAGCAAAGTCGGGCCAGAGAACTTTGTACTACCAAGTTTGAGATTGTTTGTCATAGTTTTTCATACTACTCATGGTCTCGCTGTTTCGTCTTCTTTAAAATATCTAATTTAGGCTCCAAATTCCCACCTGTTAGATGTCCATGCATGTGTCACTTTGCATTTAAAATAATTCTCAGCAAAAATCTGTAGAGTTGAATTAGATCAGTGAGACTTCTTTCCGAGTACATATGTTCTAGGATTAGGAGGTTGCAATCTGTAAAACAGAGTGTTGGTTTATCAGGCGCTAGAGATCAAGAAAGAAAAAAAGAACAGTGTGCATTTTGTCCTATTACAATGTTTAAAATATTCTCACCTACTCTCAAGACTCTAGGGATAAAATGGGTTAATAACCTAAATAAATGCCTTTATTACAAAGGTGGTAAGATTTATGGGATAAGAAATTCAGGCTCACTCTTCCATTCCTTTATTTTAAAATGTGGATTGTTGGCTAAAGTAAATTGCTTGATAATTGCTGGATCTTACTCACTTCAATCCTTCACACTTATCTACAAGTCCCATTGTATTCTAAGGCATTTGATTTCTATGCATATTTTCTTGAAATGGGCTGCAGAAGTACATTTTGTCTTTAATGCTGTGGATGGTGGCCATGACACATGTCTTGTGAGTTGTCCAGTTGCTAAAGGGTGAGGGTGTGTCAGGAGTCTAGTCCCCAGCTTGATAACACAGTGAGTGCAGTTAATTAAAAAGGATGATTTGTTGTTAAAACAAACAGATAACTCCAGACGGCTTTAACACAGCCTCCGCCATCATCAATCAAGATGATCTTTCTGAAGCCTGCTTCCGGCGAGACCAGAAGCAACTGAACTTTTGCTTCATACGTCTTTGTTTTGCTTCCTCTCTTGCAGCCCTCCCATTCATCGAGACCTTGGAGTGAGTGGGTCAGCTCCCTCCTCTTCCCCATTCTCTGAGAGGCTGTCTCTTAACTCTTTTTTTTATATAGAATATTTATTAAGATTTTACAAAGACATAAATACAAAAATCCGTAAAAAAGAAAATTAAAAATACAAAATACAAAAGACGAAGAAATAAGAAAAAAAATTAAAAACAAATCCATTTTTTGTAACTTTAAACTCATTAGCTTGTTTCCTTGACCTCCTCACACCTCCCCTTTTTGTATTCCCATTTACATAATCAAGTCAGCAAATCCTTACCCTCTTTCATTTATCTTAACTCTTTATCTTAACATATTATAACTCTATATTTTCATCCATTATCAATTCATTTTTGCATATTCTTATTAACTTTGTTGCTAATGCCACTTATTTTCAATCCAACATCATTTTAACATTCATTAATTTTACAGTGTTTCTGCAGATAGTCTTTAACTTTCTTCCAATCTTCTTCCACCAACTCTTCTCCCAGGTCTCGGATTCTGCCAGTCATTTCCGCCAATTCCATATAGTCCATCACTTTCATCTGCCACTCTTCCAGGGTGGGTAGATCTTGTGTCTTCCAATACTTTGCAATAAGTATTCTTGCTGCTGTTGTTGCATACATGAAGAAAGCTCTATCCCTCTTTGACACCAATTGGCCGACTATGCCCAGGAGAAAGGCCTCTGGTTTCTTCAGAAAGGTATATTTAAATACCTTTTTCATTTCATTATAGATCATCTCCCAGGAAGCCTTAAAGGTGAAAGAATGTACCTTCATTTTCTTTACATTTCCAACATTTGTTATCGGGCAAATGATATATTTTTGCAAGCTTGACTGGTGTCATGTACTACCTGTATATCATTTTCATAATATTCTCTCTTAGGGCATTACATGCCGTAAATTTCATACCTGTGGTCCACAACTGCTCCCAGTCAGCAAACATTATGTTATGTCCATTATGTTAACTCTTTTCCACCAGTGGGTGCTTATGGTGAGCTTTGACTGTGTTCTCGCTTGCTCTCTGCCATTCCCTTATCAGCCGGCATTCCAAGGAGTGGGGGAGTTGGCACTAGCTGATGTTCATCCTGCATGGCAGTTAACCCTCTCTGTTCCTGACTGCTTTCTTCATTTGGCAGCAACCCTTCCCTGGGAGCTGGCTGCAAACCTTCCCTGGGCGCTGGTTCATTCATGACAGGGTGCAACTACTCTGGCTCCATCTATGGTTAGCTGCCTTGCCATCTGCTCCACCAGTTCCAATGGGCAACAGTCACCCATGGCGAACGGCCTCTCCCTCCCTAGTGAACCCCATCACTAACCTTGGCAGCCCCAACTGCAGGGGGTTATGACCCCAGACCAGAAGTCCAGTGATGACAGCACCTCTGAAAACAAGGTGGATCTGCTCCCTGGTACACTCCACATGGAGCTGCAAGCACCAGAGCTTGAATCTCCTCCACTGAACCCCAAGGAGATACCTCTGTCACTCCACTCCACGGATTCCTTGGAGAATTGGAGGAGCCATGGGGAGAAATCGCCACAGCTTGAAAAACCAGGGCCTACAATGTGCCAAGATCTGCAGAAGAAGCACTGGCCTTTTGACTGGCCAGATGCAGCAACCAAAAGTTGGGACCTATAACAACTAACCTGGGCTACAAAGATCTGATCCAGGACACTACTGAAACAACTTCTGTGCTCTGTCTCAGCTGCAGGATCACTAACCATGGCCATGAAATCCAGACCTCGACCCCTCTGCAAGGCACTGATCTTCCCTCACCTTCCTGTCTTCCAGAAACTGGATTTCCTCCTTGCTTGGGCCATCACCTCTCTAATGAAGCAATGATGCTGAACTGGACTCAAAGTTTCTCTTGGGTGTCTGTGGAGAGATGCATTTAAGGTTTCTGAGCAGACAAGAGTTAATCATCCACCTTACTATATTATCTGTTCTCCTTGGCTATTTCTAGTATGTGTGAAGTACTCCCTTTGTTCAAGGTGTCCTTGAACCAAACTCCCCACTTGCATGTTCCTAGTTCTTTAGAAATGGAAGCAAAGTGACATTGTCCCTTGCTCTGCATCTTCATATACGGTAGTTGATTTATATCCCTCCCTCCTTAGCCAAAGCTGGGCTCAGAGCAGCTAACAACAGTAAAAATAGCACAGTTTACCGGTACATAAAATCACAGTCAATTAATTGAAATACATTCTAAAATCAGTTCAAAATCAAATTAATGGCAACCATTGGGCTAGAGTTCTATGAGGTTTACAGAAGGAGGGGGTCAGACTGCGCCTTGGCCAAAGGCCTCGTGGAACAGCTTTGTCTTGCAGGCCCTGTGGAAAGATGTCAAGTCCTGCAGGGCCCTAGTCTCTTGTGACAGAGCATTCCACCAGATCGGGGCCATGGCCGAACAGATATTGCTGGTGTTATGACAGGGTTGATCCCTTAATTGATATTTTATTCTCCCATGGGGACTGAGGTGGGGTGGAAGCAGATAACCTCTCCTTTAATCCAACTGAAGTGTATTTACTTACAACTGTTTTGTTGTTGCAGATGGGCCTTCTGGCAGTTCCCTCATTGTGAGAAGCAAAGCTACAGGGAACCAGGCAGAGGGCCTTCTCGGTAGTGGCGCCCGCCCTGTGGAACGCCCTCCCATCAGATGGCAAAGAGATAAACAACTACCTGACATTTAGAAGGCATATGAAGGCAGCCCTGTTCAGGGAACTTTTTAATGTGTGACATTTTAACATATTTTTAATCTTTGTTGGAAGCCGCCCAGATGGGCTGGGTACAAATAAATTATTATTATTATTGTTGTTGTTATTATTATTATTATTATTATTATTATTATTATTATTATTATAATAATATCTGGTGGGAGATGTACCCCAGAGGAAGGGAAGATGTGCTAGCTCCTTCCCTGTTGCTCTCTCCAGTTCCAGCTCTCCCCTTCACATCTTTGTGCTTATGACAGCATAGTACTTATGCCAGGCGTGCGAAGCCTTTGATTCTTCCGTTGCTGTTGGGTCTCTAACACCCACCAGCCCCACCAGCATGACAAGTAGTCAGGGGTGATGGGAGTTGTAGTTCAACATGTTAAGAAGAAGAAGAAGAAGAGTTTGGATTTAATATCCCGCTTTATCACTACCCGAAGAAGTCTCAAAGCGGCTAACATTCTCCTTTCCCTTCCTCCCCCACAACAAACACTCTGTGAGGTGAGTGGGGCTGAGAGACTTCAGAGAAGTGTGACTGGCCCAAGGTCACCCAGCAGCTGCATGTGGAGGAGCAGAGACACGACCCCGGTTCCCCAGATTACGAGTCTACCGCTCTTAACCACTACACCACCTATGCTAACTAGGTTCCAATGACAACAGTGTAAGTTTATTGCACTGTCATAACTTGGGAGTTATGCTGGCATAGAAGATTGAGTCACAGTCTTGTCCTTGTCCAGCCAGTGTAAATAGAGGATAGGTTAGCTTTGCGCAACTCATAATGACAATATAGCATGTTTGGGCTTTTTAAAAGAATATTTTGTTGCTGGGTTTTATTTATTTTTTATTTGTTTTCCAAATTTTGTTGCTCCCCACTGCTTTTCCTTTTTCTTTTGGTCAAGAACTCAAATCTGATTTCTTTTTCTAATTGCTTGGTGGTCCCCCCCCCCCCATTTGTGCGTGTGTGTGTTTTAAGGCCTATGGTGAGAAGGAGCAAAGAAGTAAATTGTGATCTCCTTTGGTATTTGCTGCTTTGATCCACGAATGCTTTGTTGGAGTTGATAGTGAGTTTTCACAGAAACCTGACCATCGTTGGCTTTCTGGATTCTTATAGCTCTTGATCAGTGGAATGGGGGGCGGGGGTGGGAAGCAGAGACTTCTGTTGCTATTAGGCAGCTGAAATACACCTAGGATGTATAAAGGAATGAGGCTGGTAGTTGGCTGTGAAGATCACTAAACTGAAGGAATCTTTGCAAAATTCAAAAGCAGGTGACAGTCTTGGATATTAGAGAAGGGCTGCATTTGGGAGGTAAGAGTCATGGCACTAGTGAACATTCAAAGCCAGTGATTGTGCTGTAAAATATCCACTCTCTTTAGGTTTCTAGGAAACATTATGTTCTACTAAGTGAATTTCCAAAACTGACTTCAAACATTATAAATATAATGTTATATTATGTCTGCATTTTCACACTCACTAAACACCATTAATATTGCAGGACTTGAAACGGAAGCTATTTTTATCACAGTAAAGTTGATAATGCCTGCAGAGGTCTCCACTCTTATTTTAGACTTGAGGCTCCAAAAATAACAATAAAAGATGTCACTGTATTATCCAACTTAGTGTCTTCCAGAATTGCTGGACTAGAGTTCCCATCATTATTTCATTTTTTAACTTACAAAGTATATACCACCGATTCTCACAATATAACATGGCAGTACTGAATATTGGCCATGCTGGCTGGGGCTCGTGGAAGTTGAGGTTCAATAATAACACATGAAGGGAACCTGGCTGGGGAAGGCTGAATTGTGCATACACAAGAAATATATGATTAGGTAACCTTGTTATTAAGGGATGCAGGTGGTGCTGTGGATTAAATCACAGAGCCTAGGACTTGCCGATCAGGTCGGTGGTTTGAATCCCCGCAACGGAGTGAGCTCCTGTTGCTTGGTCCCTGCTCCTGCCAACTTAGCAGTTCAAAAGCATGTCAAAGTGCAAGTAGATAAATAGGTACCACTCTGGCGGGAAGGTAAACGGCGTTTCCGTGCGCTGCTCTGGTTCGCCAGAAGCGGCTTAGTCATGCTGGCCACATGACCCGGAAGCTGTATGCCGGCTCCCTCGGCCAATAAAGTGAGACGAGCGCCACAACCCCAGAGTCAGTCACAACTGGACCTAATGGTCAGGGGTCCCTTTACCTTTATCTTTAACCTTGTTATTGATTCAGTTACAGATAGGTAGCCGTGTTGGTCTGCCATAGTCAAAACATCTGAAGAAGTGTGCATGCACACGAAAGCTCATGCCAAGAACTGACTTAGTTGGTCTTTAAGGTGCTACTGGAAGGAATTTTCTTGTTATTGATTGAGTGATGGTGGTGAAGTTCTCCTGAGCCAGGCTCAGAATCAAAACGTGGAGGTTTGTGAAGCCTAATTAAAGGAAAGGTATTAGAAGCCCCCAGATTTTATTCTGTATTGGTTAAAAATCAGAACATGTATTATATAGTTCTCCTGCAACCTGCTGCCATTTTAGTTGGGGCACTGAAGAAAGCCCCTCTACACACCACTTTTGCTCCTGCTGCCTGCAAGTGAAGAGTTTGGGAAAATGTCTGGGCTAGTGGGGATAGAGAGTAGGGCTGTTTCTTGAACCTCCATTTTGAAGTTCTTCTTGGTGGGTGGGTGTTTTTTTTAAAAAAAATCTCTTTTCTGAAGCTCTTCGGTCAAGTCCAAATAAAAATTGGGAGTGCTCTGCAGAACTCATCCATGCCTACTTATTGCATGGGAGGTTTCTTGCATGGCCACAGGATTAGTGCAGGAGACCTTCCTTTACCACTTGTACATACAATGGTGCTTTTGCTCATCTGGGGTTGCCATGTGTCTTCTTTTTCTAGGACGTGTCCTCTTTTCCAGAGGTAAAACTTGAGACAAATCACATTTATTTGCTTTGAATGGCCGACATAGCGTCCTCTATTTTTGCTCTTCCTAATATGGCAACCCTAGCCTGAGACTCTGTTCTCCTGTCTTTCCCCTCATCAACTTCACAACTCTCTCTCTGCTTCTGCATGGATTAATCTTCCATCATAAGTTGCTTCCATGAATAGAACCTTTGGGGAACTGGCTAGGCTGTGCTCCTGACAATGACAGCTTTGCTCCTGTTTTCGATACAAAGCTACAATTACTCCTGTTGAGCCTTCCTGGTTATTTTTGCCTGTTTCTTTCCCACTGTGCTTTCTATAAAAAAACTTTCAGTGAGTTGAAAAAGAAGGAGAGGAGTAAACACAAACATATATTTATATAAAGATATAACAAAACCGGACTCACATTTTGGCATTCTATCTCTAGTACCCTTGGAGGGTCCAAAATAAAAGGGAACAGCATCTACTACAACAATAGAAAGTTCTTAATAACACTGCATTACACCACACTGCACCATCCCCGAAAAAAGGCTCTATAAACACGCATATAATTCATATACTTTATTAATAATGAGGTATCAATAAAATCCGTCTACAAACATTAAATCATTCCTGTATAGCTGGATGCATTTCAACTGTGCTGTCTTCCTCAGCAGTTTCTGCTTGCAAATAAATAATATGCCTGTATAACAACATTAAGAGCTTCATGGATCCTCTAGACACTTTGATTAATCTTCAAACTGTGACCATTAAGGTCAAAACAGGAAATGGATGATAATGATGATGATGATGATATTTATTTATACCCCAGCCACTCTGGGCGGCTCCCAACAGAATATTATAAACATGATAAAACATCAAACATTAACAACTTCCCTAAACAGGGCTGCCTTCAGATGTCTTCTGAAAGTCAGATAGTTGTTTATTTCCTTGACATCTGATGGGAGGGTGTTCCACAGGGTGAGTGCCACTACCAAGAAGGCCCTCTGCCTGGTTCCCTGTAGCTTCACTTCTCGCAGTGAGGGAACTGCCAGAAGGCCCTTGGCGCTGAACCTCAGTGTCCGGGCTGAATGATGCGGGTGGAGACACTCCTTCGGGGCTTTAAAGGTCAGCACCACCACTTTGAATTGTGCTCGGAAATGCACTGGGAGCCAATGTAGGTCTTTCAGGACCGGTGTTATATGGTCTCGGCGGCCGCTCCCAGTCACCAGTCTAGCTGCCACATTCAGGATTAGTTGTAGCTTCAGGGTCACCTTCAAAGGTAGCCCCACATAGAGGTCTGGGGACAGAGCTCCAGAATCCCCTGCCACAGAGGGAAAATGCTGTATGTCTGGGGCTGGTGGTTCCACCTACAATAAGACACTAGAGCAGAAGTTCATGCCCCCCCCCCCCCCGAGCAACATGGCCACCAAACACAGTGCAGCTGGCTATTTATATTTTGAAATAAATGAAGGAATATACATCACCATCTGCTGGAGTAGCAGATTGTAAATTTAAGTCAAGTTTAAAATTATCTAACTGCACCACATATCCAACATTTTTATAACAAAATAATAATAGGAACATCCTATTCAATAAATTGTTATTATCATCATCATCATTATTATTCCACCCTATACCACATGATTGTTTACAGAATAAAATCAAAATATAAAACCACAAAATCCATCATCAAAATAAAAACAACAACCCAATAACACCCCCAACCCCCCCCACTTTTTTGCTATTTATACCCCACTCATCCGACTGCACTCTGGGCAGCTTCCAACACATATAAAAACATAATAAAAATTAAACATTAAGAAACTTCCCTATACAGGGCTGCCTTCAGATGGCTTGGGGGCTGGATAACCCCATACCCTCCAACATTTCTCCAATGGAAATAGGGATGTCCTGAGGAAAAGCTGGACATTCTCGGATCAAATAAGAATCCAGGATGGCTTCTGCACATCTGGAACTGTCCCTGGAAAATAGGGACACTTGGAGGGTCTTGCGCCATGGCCTAAGGCAGGAATGGAAGATAATCGCCTCCCTGCACAATTAGGCCCAATTCCAGTATGATGCAACAGGTTAAATTAGATCGGTTTTTTAAGAGCAAAGCACAGATTCTCGTTTTAAGCAGAGCTTCCTGTACCTTCAGAGCATAGGGAGTCAGATGGGAAAGAGAAACGTTTGGACTGGAAAAGTCATAAAGTGGACACAGCGGATGCTAGCCGGCAATGCAGTTGCTTAATATACGGCACTACAGTGGTACCTTGGGTTACATACGCTTCAGGTTACGGTACATACGCTTCAGGTTACAGACTCCGCTAACCCAGAAATAGTGCTTCAGGTTAAGAACTTTGCTTCAGAATGAGAACAGAAATCGTGCTCCGGCGGCACGGAGGCAGTGGGAGGCCCCATTAGCTAAAGTGGTGCTTCAGGTTAAGAACAGTTTCAGGTTAAGAACGGACCTCCGGAACGAATTAAGTACTTAACCCGAGGCACCACTGTACTTAAAGAAGGGAAAGGAACCTCTAATTCATTATGTCCAGGAAGGGACTTGAGCAGCTTCCATGGCCAAATAATGGTTTTTGGAAATCTGCATTTTCACAAGAACAAAAATTCCTTCCAGTAGCACCTTAAAGACCAACTAAGTCAGTTCTTGGTATGAGCTTTCGTGTGCATGCACACTTCTTCAGATACCACTTCTTCAGTATCTTCAGTTGGTCTTTAAGGTGCTACTGGAAGGAATTTTTTTTGTTTTGACTATGACAGACCAACACGGCTACCTATCTGTAACAGCATTTTCACAGTTCTTGCATTATTTATTGCAAGAAAAATAGGCGATCTGAGGGGAAAGAGAGGGGAGGATATTTATTTATTTGTTTGTTTGTTTGTTTGTTTGTTTGTTTATTCATTCATTCATTTCAACTCTGACTTTCCTTCTTGCTAAGAGAAACAAATTATTAACAACATCAGAAGCAAAGTACGTCTCTGTCACAAGAGGGCATTACATCGGAGGACATTGATGAGTTTCACCAATAACTATTTCTGATCAGAATGACAGAAGTCGTTTTTCATCCCCACTCTCTCTTTAGCGCTGATTCTCCCAGGGGCTTCTTGGAACCTCCCAGGGTAATTAAATCAGATTTAACATGCAATTATCACTGGGGATGTGGCAGCTCCAGCTGCAATACAGTGGATGCTGGAAGGCGATTGCTAAAGCTGTTTCCTGAGCGAGGAGCTGGGGGGTTAATAGGGCAGCAGGAGGCTAGGGTGGGGAGGAGAATTCCTTGTTTGGAAATTCTCCTGCCTTCAAATACTCTCAAACTGCCAGGAGGACGAGTGTGTGGTTTTTGAGGAGAAGTGTCGCCTTTCCAAGTAAACTCTCTGTTCCCTTTCCTGTCCCTTGTATGTGGGTTTTGGGCAGAAATAAATGCAAACCCAAACCGAGTATTTTTGGGAGTAATTTGCGACACACCCTCAGAACAAAGATGCAAAATAACAGGCGAGGACATCTGCAAATAGCTCTGAATCAGCCCGTGCTCCACATGAGACAGAAGAGGGCTGTGGGTCAACGAAAAACCGAACTCTCATTATGAGTTTTCATGCTTTTCTCTTCTCATCTTTTCAAACAATTCCGCTCATTAACAGCTGGGTGCTAAAGAGAACTCTAACGAGGATCCAATGGAGCCACGTGTGTATATGTTCTGGAGCTACAGGGAGATCCCTTTTATATGCTGCTAATGTCCATGTCCGAGGATCACTTCAAACGTGAGGCAAAGATGTTCCTGGCATCACAGGGATAAAGGGATCCCTGACCATTAGGTCCAGGCGTGACTGACTCTGGGATTGTGGTCCTCATCTTGCTTTATTGGCCGAGGGAGCCGGCGTACAGCTTCCGGGTCATGTGGCCAGCGTGACTAAGCTGCTTCTGACAAACCAGAGCAGTGCATGGAAATGCTGTTTACCTTCCCGCCAGAGCGGTACCTATTTATCTACTTGCACTTTGATGTGCTTTCGAACTGCCAGGTTGGCAGGAGCAGGGACCGAGCAACAGGAGCTCACCCCATCACGGGGATTCGAACCGCGGACCTTCTGATCGTCAAGCCCAAGAGGCTCAGTGGTTTAACCCACAGCGCCACCCGCGTCCCTCATATCACCTGAAGCTTTTCCTTCTTCTTATCAGAGGGATAAGAAGAAGGAAAAGCTTCAGGTTGCTTGTAAAGGGAGAGAAGCAAGGCTATTGCAGGGGTGGGGGATAGATCCTGTCTCCTGATGTTTTCAGGTGCGGATTTGAAAGTGAAGCTGATTCAGTTTAATTGATATTGAATAATTACTTTGCACCTGATCACTCATTTGCTCCTGCATAATAAGTGGACATACCTCTATTCCACTATTGAACTGGCCTTCGTTGTGACATATCTCCACCCATCATTTGGCCACGTTCTCCTTCCTTTCCAAGGACTGAACAGTGTAAACTAGCAGGAATTTGCCAAACTTGTGACTGACAAAATAATAATAATGATCAAGACCTGGAAAATGCACAATTTCAGGCTTACCCTACACACAAAATACCTTTCAGTTTAAATCATCTTTGAAAAGATGATTATCGACCCCCCACCCACCCACCCAGCGAGAAGGTGCATTTGAAGCTGTTCGTCCCATGTATATCCTTTTCCAAGTGATTAAAGCTCAATCTCATCTGCCATTCTTCTTCCTAGTAACCCAGGAGAGATCTTTCTAAAGTTTTCTATGGTATGCTCCAGATTTTGTTGCCTTTAATGCTTCAATGCAGCAATGGTCCCTTGACCTGCTCTTTACACATGGTATGGGTCCTTTTTTAAAGCTAAGTGCATTTTCTTACGCTGCGGCCACCAGACGGGAAGGCTGCTTGAAAGGCTGTTTCAAATTAAAACTCATTTCCTTTTGCTCTCCTGTGCAGCTGTGCTGAAGGCATGGGATGGGGGAATAGAAATGGCTCCTAGTAGGCAAGTACTGTCGGTTGCTCAGAGACTACAGTGGTACCTCGGGTTACATACGCTTCAGGTTACAGACTCCACCAACCCAGAAATAGTGCTTCAGGATAAGAACAGAAATTGTGCTCCGGCGGCGCAGCAGCAGCAGGAGGCCCCATTAGCTAAAGTGGTGCTTCAGGTTAAGAACAGTTTCAGGTTAAGAACGGACCTCTGGAACGAATTAAGTACTTAACCCGAGGTACCACTGTATTTATGTTTCCAAGTGACCAATACATTGGAATAATACCAAGAATAATAATGCCTGTGTCGTGCACGTCACTGAGATATTCACAACTGCAGTGGTACCTCGGTTTACAGACGCTTCAGGTTGCAGATGCTTCAAGTTACAGACTCCGCTAACCCAGAAATAGTACCTCGGGTTAAGAACTTTGCTTCAGGATGAGAACAGAAATTGTGTGATGGTGGCGAGGCGGCAGCAGAAGGCCCCATTATAGCTAAAGTGGTGCTTCAGGTTAAGAACAGTTTCAGATTAAGAACGGACCTCCGGAACGAATTAAGTTCTTAACCCGAGGTACCACTGTACTGAATAAGCTTGATCCAAATGCACTAGGATGCAGAAGGAGCCAAGTCTGAATTCAGCCTTTGAAACCAACTTGTTCTACCAAATGCATCCATCCTCTTCTAAGGCACCCATTGTTGTCTCATAGCTTGATTCACAGAAGTGTCATGTTCGTTAACTGATTTTCGCAGCATGAAGTGATGAGCTGCAAGCTTGAGTGGATCATCGCAAATACAGAAGTTCCATCTCTGGTGCTTTTCAATAGACAGGTCATCGATTCAGCTGCCTGTTCCCATTGCAAAGGTTCTCGCTGTAAGGGTCGTAGGCGGATGTGTGAACGAGCCCTTTGAATAACTGCTATGCAGGCCCAACCCAATGAATATTGATTCAGAAGCCGAGTCCCAGTATGTGCAATGGAGTGGGGGAGTGGGGTGAGCTCGTATAGGATTGCAATGTACAAAGCCAGTCCTACGCATGTTTACTTGGAAGTTTGTCCCGCTTAGTTCAATGGAACTTACACTCAAGTACGGTAATTGTGTACACAGGGTGCAGCCTCATGTGTCATCTGCATGACTTGGCATTGCCACCAGAGGAAGATACAGTGGCACCTTGGGTTAAGTACTTAATTCGTTCTGGAGGTCCATTCTTAACCTGAAACTGTTCTTAACCTGAAGCACCACTTTAGCTAATGGGGCCTCCTGCTGCCACCATGCCGCCACCGTGCGATTTCTGTTCTCATCTTGAAGCAAAGTTCTTAACCTGAAGCACTATTTCTGGGTTAGCGGAGTCTGTAACCTGAAGCGTATGTAACCTGAAGTGTATGTAACCTGAGGTACCACTGTACGTTCAGAGAAACACATCTACAACACCTGTTCCTACTCAGATCCCTTTTTAGATCATGCATTACAATGCTGCACTGTGAAAACTGGTTCCTTTTGTTCTCCCCCTTTTGTTTCCTACATTTTTCCGCATTTACAATTCATAAAAAACACACACACCAAACTGTTCTCTTATCCTGCGATTACCAAGCTTATGTAGGGGGCTTTGAATAATTTTGAACATCCAAAGTAAGTTTTGTCCATCAGGTCATTCAAATCCATGCTCTTCTTGCCATCTGAGATATGTTTTGCTTTTACTTTTTACAGAAGTCACATGTTAACTTGGGGAGGGGGCATTCTAATTCCCTTGAGACCAGGGGTGCTAACTCCCAGGCTAAAGGACTACAGCCTTATTGTAACCATTCTAGCTTTGGCTGTTGCTCAGAGAGAACCCTACCTGTCATTTCTACTCACTTGAACACCCTATTATTCTGTTTGGATTGAGAGGAGGCCACCGGATATGAGAACAGCTTCCATCAAGTACAATTCTTCCATCAAGAAGAATTGGAACTGAGGAGGGAGTGCTGTTGCTCAATACTAAAAACACATTATCTGCATGCAGAAGGTCTTGGGTTCAATCCCTGTTTTCCATGCCTGAAATGTGGAGAGTTATTGCCAGTAAATAACAAGAAATAGACTCACCTATTCTTGTGCCTTCAGTCTTGTGTAAAAAGAAGGAGCTGAAGCTTTTCACAGCAAGGAAGGAAATGTTGTCACCTGGTAATCCTTGCACATCATCACTGCTGTTCAAACGAGGGCATTTTTTTCCAGGCAGAACTTGCTGGAACTCAGTTCCAGCCTTTCTCAGGTGGGTGCCATTGCCATTATAGGAGAAAAAGGGAGTTCCGGCACCTCTTTTTCTAGGAAAATAGCACTGGTTAAAACCCACAACTACTGTGGTTGGCTTAAAAGTTAGCAACCCTACAGAGGCTGGTTATTGCTTACAGAGATGTAAAGTGTAATGCAAGTCTTATGTGATAGATGGGTAATGCTACCCAAAATTTAGGAAGTGGAGTGAACCTGAATGGTATACAGACCCAGTGCTGGATTTACGTATAAGCTAAACAAGCTGTAGCTTAGGTGGGGCCCCCCAAAAAATTTAAAGGATAAAAACCCTGGATGTACATTCCCAAAATATAAGATAAAAACAAATCAAACAAAACCTACATACAGCAACAGTGTTTTGTGTTGTATAGGCTCCTATGATGTAAGTAATGGGCCCCGCCTGCTAGCCTGCTCCCTAAAATATCACTGGTTTGCTCATTTCTATATACAGTGGTACCTCGGGTTACATACGCTTCAGGTTACAAACGCTTCAGGTTACACACTCCGCTAACCCAGAAATAGTACCTTGGGTTAAGAACTTTGCTTCAGGATGAGAACAGAAATCGTGCTCCAGCGGCGCAGCAGCAGCAGGAGGCCCCATTAGCTAAAGTGGTGTTTCAGGTTAAGAACGGACCTCCGGAACGAATTTAGTACTTAACCCGAGGTACCACTGTATAGGGTGCCTACATTCTGGTTGCACGGCAACAAGTGCAAATGGCTTTAAGTCCATTTAAGTCCTATTAAGTCCATAAATTATCATATAGCATATATTCAACACAAAAAACAGCAACAATTTGTTGTTGACAAAGGACAGCTGGACATATAAAGAGCCCCATTACCTTCAGTTGGGACGCGGGTGGTGCTGTGGCCTAGGGCTTGCTAATCGGAAGGTCGGCAGTTCAAATCCCTGCAACGAGGTGAGCTCCCGTTGCTCAGTCCCTGCTCCTACCAACCTAGCAGTTCGAAAGCACATCAAAGTGCAAGTAGATAAATAGGTACTGCTCCGGCGGGAAGGTAAACGGTGTTTCCGTGTGCTGCTCTGGTTCGCCAGAAGCGGCTTAGTCATACTGGCCACATGACCTGGAAAAACTGTCTGCAGACAGACGTCGGCTCCCTTGGCCAGTAAAGCAAGATGAGTGCCGCAACCCCAGAGTCGTTCAAGACTGGACTTAACTGTCGGGGACCTTTACCTTTTAATGTTTGATTAATTACTATATTTTAATATTTTGTTGGAAGCTGCCCAGAGTGGCTGGGGAAGCCCAGTCAGATGGGTGGGGTATAAATAAATTATTTATTATTATTATTATTATTATTATTATTATTATTATTATTATTAACCTTTTACCTTCAGTAGCTTAGGGCCTCATCAAACCTAAATCCGGCCCTGCACAGACCTCTAGATTGCATAGGTGGAATAAAGCTTTATACTGGCTGCTCTTTTCATCACTTTTTTATGTTCCTTTAAAATGAACGGGGGACCCATGGCCCTCCAAGACATTGTTGGACTCCCGTAAGCATCAACCCCAGCCAGCATGGCCAATGGTCAAGGGTGATGGGAGCTGCGGAAGGTACCAGGCTGGCTGTCCCAGCTTTAAAACGATCTCAAATATGAAACAACAAATACAATGTTGATTTAAAATATCTTAGGAGTGCAATTAACATGGGATAATAATTCCCTGTTTCATTAGTCTTCCAGTGGGTTGGAATTCACAGTTAGGTTGCATCCCAATCTAGGGTGGGGTAACACAAACACACTGCTATCTTTTCCTGTCTCTTAAGTAAAACAGGCATAGCTGTCAACTTTTCCCTTTTCTTGCGAGGAATCCTATTTGGAATAAGGGAATTTCCCTTTTAAAAAAGGAAACGTTGACAGCTATGAAAACAGGAAGAAGAAGAGGAAGAGGGAGAGGAAGAAACAACCACTTGGGGAAGAGAAAGGAAGTGTAACCAGAAGTGTAAAAGAGGCCAGAGCTCTTTTATTTTTGATTATTGTATAATGGAAGAAACTGGTGGATCCATTTCTGTATCACAAAACACACCTGCCCAAACTCTCTCTCTTGGACCCGCCCCCCCCCCCCCTAAAAAGAGGAAAGAGTTGGAAACAACAAAAAGCAGGTCATATATTGCAGTTTTTGGTTAAAGTTGGAGGGGGTTTGAAAAGATTTCTGGTGTTTAAAAAAAGGAAGAAGAAAAGTGTTCAAAGACCTTACAGTCTTGTAGTATATGAGTAGATTTGATTAACTTATAATATATAACTTTGCTGTTTCCTATTCGAGTTAAGAACTTTCAGGGGAATGTGCCATCTGGCCCTGGCGATTTCTTACGATTTAGCTTGCAGATTAGTTCTAAAAATACTTTGTCATTTTTCTTTGACGCTGTTCTGATTTATTGCCTTTCCAAAAAAAAATAAGTTCAGGTGTAGATATCTCACCCAACATCTTCTGCAGTAAAGACAGATGTAAAGAATTCATTGACATGCCTTAGCAATTTCCCTGTCTTCCCTGAGTGCTCCTGTTACGTCTTTGTCATCTAGGAGCTCACTGCCTGTCTGGCTGGCTTCCTGCTCCTGATGTATTTAAAGAATTTTTGTATGATGAGGTGCAATACATATATATAGCAATTTGTTCTTCAAAAGCCTCCCTGATTGTAGCCTTGCATATAATTTATCCAAGTTTGCGCTATGCTCTTTACCTAGGCAAAACTTTCAGTTTTGAAAGGAATTCACTTTGACTTTATGACTCCCCCCCCCCCCATGTTGGCATTTTGGGGGCTACACTTGTTGGGTTTTTGAGCAATGATAGAGACAGGGCTATTTTCCCCAGCCAGAACTCACTGGAACTCAGTTCCAGCACCTCTCAGGTGGGCGACATTGCTATTATAAGAGAACAAGGGAGGCATTCATGGTGAGTTCTGGCACCTCTTTTCTCCAAAAAATAGAACTAGATAGAGAGAACGTGAAAAAATAGTCTATTTATACCATTATTTTTAATAACGTCCTTGCTGCCTTTAACTGCATTTTTCACTCTCAAGTAATTAAAAAAGCACACATAAGGGATGAGTAGATTTTCCATGTTCTGATTTAAGTAGGTTGACTCTGCAAATAGCTTTCCTTTGCGCCAGGGAAGGGAAGCCTGTAGCCTTGGGCTATAGCATTTGCTTGCATGCAGAAGATCCCAGATTGAATCTGCAGTCTCTTCAGATGTCCCTGAAACCTAAGAGACCTACGATTGGGATCTTGGTCTGACTTGGCATAAGGCTGGTTCCTATGCCCTTAAGGGCAGTCTCACTATCATTCAATCTGAAGGAAGGGCTGTAGCTCAGTTGTCTGACTCAATAGAAGTGCCCCATGCTCCTTTGACTACAACTCCCAAGATGGACAGAAAGCAGGGAAGCCAGTAGCTGGAGTCCAAGATAACTGGAGGACCACAGGTTCCTCTCCCTGCTGTAAAAAGATATGCAGACAATGAGGTTTGCTTTGCCGTTTCTGCTTCTTTTGAGGCCAGGCCAAGGTTCTAGGGGCTGAGGTTCCTTTAAAAAGGTAAAGGATCCCTGACTGTTAAGTAGAGTCGCAGATGACTCTGGGGTTGCGGCGCTCATCTCGCTTCAGGCCAAGGGAGCCGGCGTACAGCTTCCGAGTCATGTGGCCAGCATAACTAAGCCGCTTCTGGTGAACCAGAGCAGCGCACTGAAATGGCATTTACCTTCCCGACAGAGTGGTACCTATTTACCTACTTGCACTTTGACGTGCTTTCGAACTGCTAGGTTGGCAGGAGCAGGGACCGAACAACGGGAGCTCACCCCGTCACGGGGATTTGAACCGCCGACCTTCTGATCGTCAAGCCAAAGAGGCTCAGTGGTTTAGAGCACCACCCGCGTCCTTCACCCCCCAATGAAATATTTGATAAGGTTGCCCCCCCGCCAGGTGATGGGCATTGCCATTCAAATGATGTGTGTGTACCACATCTAACTTGGGACCCCCTATTTCAAGTTGTCACCCCTGTCTCCAGTTATGAGGGTTTGTGATTCCAGTACAATGGTCCCTCAGGTTGAGAACTTAATTTGTTCTGGAGGTCCGTTCTTAAGCTGAAACTGTTCTTAACCTGAAGCACCACTTTAGCTAATGGGGCCTCCCGCTGCCGCCGCGCCGCCACTGTGTGATTTCTGTTCTCATCCTGAAGCAAAGTTCTTGACCCGAGGTACTATTTCTGGGTTAGCGGAGTCTGTAACCTGAAGCATCTGTAACCTGAAGCGTATATAACCCGAAGTACCACTGTACTTAACTACATGCCCAAGGTCCATGTTGTAAAAGGCGTGTAAAACATTTGCAACAGCGTGTTCCCCTGAAAGAGTTTCTGGATCCATTTTGCGAAACTGAGGGAGGAGGGAGTGGGGTCAGGGAGAGACACAGACTGTCTACAAAAGACAGTAAATCCGGATTATTTTTTTGATCCGTGTTAAAACAAAACCAAAACAACACCTTAACCTACCCACCCCCGGAGGCAGGGATGCCGGCACAGCACATCTTCTGCGCGCATCCCTCTCAGGATCGCGCCCTTCCCGCGCACAGAAGTCGCGCCCGCGCCTGGGTCTTTTCAGAGGGGACGTCTCATATCCCCGAAGGCGGAGGAAAGGAAGGCTGTGGCCTCCGGTCCGCACAGAGCGGAGGCTTTTCGTGCCCAGCCTTCAACGCCGCCCTGTTGAGCTACGCTCAGCCAGCCGCCAGTCCTGCCTGGCTCGCACCGGGCGCTCTGGGAGCCGGCGTCGGTCACCAGGTGGCGCTGCCGGCCTCCCTCTTTCTCCGCCTACCCCGGGCTGAGACTGCCGCCGCCGCCGCCGCTACTGCTGGCGGCTCTACTGCTGCCAGATCTTTGGCTCACTCCGCTGCTGCCGAGCCGAGGAGCGGGAGGGCGGCAGCAGCAGCAGCAGAGCCGCTGGAGGAGCCGGCGTGCCCCCCGCAAGAGAGGCGCGTCGCGGCTGCCCTTGGGGACCCGTCGCCGCCAGCTCGCCTTCCGCCTTTCAGCCGGCGCTTGGGGTGGGTGCGGGTGCTGTGGGAGGAGGACACGTTCCGGAGAGAGAGACGCAAGCCGCTGCCTCCGGCCATGGAGAAGAAGACCGCTCGCCTGGAGAGCTGAGCGAGGGGAAAATCGGGGAGGAGAGAACCCCGGACCCCCACCCCGGTCCGGACCCTCCCCCTCCGCGAAACTTTTCCCCCCGTTTTGAAGCCCGCCGCAGTGCCTACCGAGAGAAAACTTCGCGCCGTCTGGGATTTGCGTGTCTGAGTCTAAGTCGATCCCTCCCCCTTTCTTCTCGTGACTCCACGAGTCGATCGTTGCCTTTGCAGGGATCGATCTCCGTAGCCTTGAAGTAATGTTTTGAGAAGCCCGGAGCTCGGAGCAGTTCCTGGAAACCTCCCCCCACCCCCATCTCTTCTCCCCCGTAAAGGTTTCCTCCTCCTTCCCCCCCCCCCACACCCTGTTGAGCTTCCACGAGATCCAGGGAGCCGAGCACCGTCCGCTCCTTCCGCGCTGCTGCTGCTGCGACCCCGGCGAAGAAGGGCAAGAATTTGCAACAGCTCCGAAGTCCGACGAGGCGCGCCAGTGGGCGCCTTGCCTGCCCAACTCTCTCTGTGCTTCCTCGCCCGCCGAACCCCCTGGAGGATGGAGGTGGTGGCTGCGTTGCAGCGGACTTCACAATTCCCCGTTCCCCCGTAGACTTTTTTTTAAAGAGTTGATCCTAGGGCGGGATGTTTCAAATGGATATAATTGCTGCCTCCCTGTTTGCTTTTTCAATGCGCCCTGGAGGACGAAGTGTCTTTCTCTAAGGTCTGGCTGAGAAGATCGTTATCAAAACGGAAGAAGAGCGGAGGGAATCCCCTCTCCCCTGCGCGGTTCTTCCTGGGAGGGATCCGGCAGCAGGCATAAGGGATATTAGATACAGTACAGAACAAACAAACAAAAACCCGCTCCAGCAGAAGTTCTCTTCCTTGCAAAGCTTCTCTGGTAACCATGGCTGGGATTGGCAAACGCTGGGAGATAATGTGCTGCGTGATCGTCGTGCTTCTGGGCAGCCCTGCAGCCACAGCCCAAGGTAAATCGAGGAGGGGGTTGCTTACGAAGCCCCCTGCCCGCCTTCAATGGCTTGTATGTGTGGTTTGGGCGGGGGCGCTGGACGGTGCAACGGAGATATAGGGGCGCGCGGCAAAATCTGGATATTTAGCTCCTAGTAGCTGCTGGATAGCAAGACCCGCACTTCGCGTTGAGGGTTGTGCATGACTTTTTGGGGCTGATGGAAGTTGAACAACTCAGCCGTAGGCTAAGGAGGGCCTGTTAAATGGAAAGAGGCGGCGGGGGGGGGGGTAAGAGATTGGCAGAGAGAAAGAGGGGGCGAAATCCTCTGCTTTTTTCTTCTTAGTTTCTTCAATTCGGTCCGATCTGTGCTTTGGTTAGTCAGGAGGAGGTTGACGGAGGGGGGGGGGGAGGTTGTTTTGTTGTGGATGCCGGGAGACACGGCTTTGGAGAAGTTTACGTCTGGTCGGTTTGCGGGACTGAAATGCCTGTTCAAAAGTAATCAAGAGATCAAAGCGGAGTGGGAAGGAGGGAGTCGGAGACGAGGAGAGGCAGGCAGGCGCTGGAGATTTGAGGGAGATAAAAAGAAAGGCTTTAAAGAGGAGGGGGGAAAGGAGGAGGGCCTCCTGTTGAAGGGCACTTTCTATATTCTCTGCTGGGGGCGGCGGCGGAATTAACAGCGCGATCCTAACTCGACCCTTCTCATTTAAGAAGTGGGGCTCGATCCCTAGCAAGTGGGAAAGAAACGAGCTTTCAGCCCCAAGACAAGTCCGGTGGGGCTTGCCTTCGAGCGCAGCCGTTTCTTTTAAAAACGCAAAGGATCGGAATGCGCGCCCGTCTGGGTTGCGCGCCCAGGAAGAAGCCTGCGGGGCGAGGTTTCCCCAAAGCACCGCCGGCCCCTCTCCAAGCGCGGACTGGCCGCCGGTGAAGCCGGCTTCTCCTTCGCGCGGCCAAAAGGCTTGAATGTTCCTTGGAGAGGGCTGCGTGTGTCTCCCTTTCTGCGTGCGTTTTGTGTGTGTGTGTGTCGTGCACAGCCCAGTGCAAAGCAGGCTGCCTGGGATACCCAGAGAACTTCCGGGGGAGAAGAATGCAACACGTGGGGCAGACCTAAAAGAAAAGAAAGAGAAGGAGAGAGAGAGAGCTCCCTCCTTCTCTCTCTGTCACCACAAAAGAAAATACTGCCTTGGGTGGTTTTTCCCCCCCAGAATAAACCTTCCCTCAAGCTGAGGGGGGGAAATGAATTGTGCGGCGACTCTGAGGAAATAATAACAATACGGCGACTTCTCCAGGCTCCCTCTCGCGCGCTAGCCTTTTATTTTTTAAAGGCTAGATGGAGAGGGTGACCTCTTTTCTTGCACAGCCTGTTGTCTCGCGATAAGGGCTTCTCTCTCCAAAGCTGCTTACAGGTGGGCAGGCTTTTCAAAGCGCGCAGAGGCGAAGCGGGGACCGTAGGGCAGCCGTCAAGTGTCGTCGGCGTCGTCCCGGCGCCAAAGCGCCTCATCCTCTCCTCTCAGCCCCCCCCCCCCGCGCCATTTTACGTCCAGCCTCGTTTGATGTGTGTGACTTCATTGGCCAGAGCAACCCGGCGTAGCGAAATTCCCGCGCGCCTGGCATTCCAACTGAGGCGGGGGGGGGGGGGAGAGAAGCGGGCAGAGTGAGGGACTGATTAAAGACAATGGCCGCCACATGCCATTCTTTTCCCATGCCTCAGGAAAGGGTTAATCCTCCTGCAACCCAGGAAAAGCTGGGTTGTCGTAGCAGCCGTTATTCTCGTTCTGCCTTGTTATAAAAGCACCAATTTGTCCAAAAAACTAAAACAAAATCCTTTAAACGCCCTGGTTCACAGATGGGGGGGGGGCGTTGATGAAAGAAAGCAGACGGTTTTTGGACGATTTGCAAAGAAGAAAAAAGCGAATGATGGGAGACCAACAGCAACAAGGAAAAGTTGCTGAGGGGATTAAAAACTAGGGTTGTTTGAGGAGGTGCTTTGTTGTGGTCTGGAGAATTCAATCAGTTGCCCTAGAATAGTGTTCCCACTTGGTCTACCTGTTGCCTGTAGCTGTGTGTTTTCTCTCCTTTCCTTCCCCCTCTTTTTTCTTTTTCTTTTACCACAGTCTCAGGACTCTTGAAAAAGTTTCAGAAGCTTCCCAAACTCCCCTTTCCCCTCCTCCATTCGTGGGCTGATCCAATATTTGGTTAGTTATCCAAACGGCAAATGACTGGCGCAGGTTTTACAGCCCGCCTGTATAATATCTCACCAGGCACCTTCTCCTCGCCTCCTTTTCTATCTCTTGACCTGTCAAGATAACAATACCAGCTAGGAGAGATTTATGGTCAAGAGGCAGGATGCAATGGCCGGCTGAACCCATGGAGGCTGGCGATAGCTCCTTGGGGCCGCCGAGGGAAATGAAGTGGGGGGGAGATGGGCGGCAGTTCCAGGGTCCAACTTGATTTATTTTCTCCCGAGGCTGGCAGTCGGGTGATGGCAAAGCCTTGCTCATAATGGAGAGCATCCACAGCAAAAGGATGTATTGTGGAAGCTAATGCAAAGGGCACATAACTGCTTCCCTGTGCTTCTGCTGAGCAAAAAAACCCCCCACACCTGGCTGTGTGGATCGGGGGGGGGGGGAGTGGCAGGAGTCTAAATGTGTATGATGAACTGGTGGGATTTGCAAATTGGATGCTGCGTAATCATCTCTGGGTGGAAGAGGCAAAACCCCCCACTGTATTTATTCCCTCAAACAGTACACTTAGATGTTTGCCCTCTTTGGGTTGAACTAGGGTATATCCTTCATCTAAACACACTTTTGACAGCTTCTGGGGCTTGGTTGGTTTGCTTCAGCCACCAGTTGCTAAAATCTTAACGTTCCCTCCCATCCACTGTTCTCAATTCCCTCCCGTCCAGTTTCCGCTCTCTGCAGAGCTGTTGGAACCTGGCTATGTAAAACCCACTTAGCGTGAATCAAATGAAAAGTTTGCCATTAGAAAAAAGGTTGTTGGCGAGTACCCTTTCATGACAGGCCATGGTCTGCGAGTGCCATAAGCCAGCACAGGACCATGCGATAAGCTAATTGCCTCCGGGATGCTTATGTGCTGTGCAGACTATTTTCAGCCACTTCTGTTATCTGAACGTGATACATAAATAGACTCCCTCTTTAGGCAGAGAGCATTGATCTGGATGCACCAGCCAATGTAGGCTCTAGGAAACTCTAAACTACCTGAAAGGGCAAGAGGAGGGATGTGTAATGATGCCAAGGAAGAGGGGAAAAGTGCTTTCTTTTTATAGTAGACTTTGGGGATGCAAAAGGGTTTCTTAATACCGCACATTAGGCTTGTGGTATTGGCATCTTCCATGATTACTGTGGGCTGAATGCAATATTTTTAAAAAATTACCCAAATTTATTAAACCGCTACTTGATACATTGTGCAAGCACAAGTACGGTGGGCAGGTTCTATATCTTCTGCATTTCTTCACCACCCCATTCCCTAGTGACCCTTAGGGATCATGTGCAGCTGTCAAAATGCATGGTGATGCTCGTCCAATCTTGCCTTTAAAAGTCTGGGGCACTTTGTGCTAAAGCAGGAACTAAAAGAATGTCAGTCTTAACAACTAACTTCAATGGGTGGATAACGCCACTGAAGCTCTATACGATGCTGTTATGTGACAATAGGGTTGCCAGCGTGTATACGTATATGTATATGTACTGAATATGTATATGTATGTGTGTGTGTGTGTGTGTGTGTGTGTGTGTGTCTTACTCCTATGAGCTGCAGTCATTGGCAGGTTGCAATGCTTATGTCATGGGAAGCTTGACTTGCTGACTCAACAGCCAGTTGACCTAAAGAAAAATCACAGGAGCACAACGTAAGTTTGCCCCATGTTTTTCTGGTCAGTTGGGAACCCTAAATCTCCAGTTTGTAAAGGACCAGGACGCAGATGATGGGAGAAGACCCTTTTCTGCCTGAGACCCTGGGGGAGCTGCTATCTGAGTAGACAGCATTGGGAAGATGGGAAATATAGTCTGACCTGATGTAAGGCAGCTTCTTATGTTCCCTGTTGCAAGGCCTAAACGAAATGCACATGTGGGTGTGGTCATTTGCACTACATTGCTTTCCGTGAAGTGCACACTGGCCTACTGTCAGGACTGGTTGGACGTAGAGGAATGGTAGGAGGAAGGAGTTGGGGAACCACTAAGGGAAGAGGGCTCAGAGCCTGGGGAGTGGTGGCGGGACAACGATGGGTGGTCAAGAGGGGGGAGAAGAAGAGAGAGAAGACTGGGAAGAGGATGTGTCAAAAGCTGAAGGGTTAACAGAGCTTAGTGAGCTGGGAAAGTGCTGCCAAGTGGGAGGAGGCAGAGATGAGTCAGGCTGATGAAGAGTTTTGAGTGTCTCTCTCTCCCCGGCTATGACAAGCTCCCCTCCCCTCTTTCTCCCAGAATCAAGAGAGGCATGAAGAGAGGTTGGAAATGCACAGACGCAGTCTCTGATTGCTTGGAAAAAGCCCTGGAGAGGAGGGGACTTAGATGGCTGTGGGGAGTCAGAGACTTCCAGTCTCACCAACTGGTTTTTCATGGAGCAAGACCACTAGGAATGAGCTGCTGTGCTCCTTAGGCTTGACTCTCTGTCAAGTATGTGGAGATCATGCTTTTGCTAATAAAGAGTTAACTCCAAGTTTGAACTATGTGATGACTGACCAGCAGGCTCTGTGACACCTACAGAGATAGAACGTAGGTTAGCGGTAGAGCATATTGTTTGCTTGCAAAAGGCGCTTGGGGACCAGGGCTGGGGAACTCTTTCTAGGTCTGAGGACGTGGAGTCACGTGATGATTAGCAAATGTCTAGTTGTGCTATTTAGGCACACGTAGCACCAGTTTGGTAGAAAGCTTAACAAAATCTTCAGGAGGCACACCAAATCTTCAAGAGGAGGAACAGTTCTTTGCCCAGTAGCTGTGTATGCTGCCCCCTTTGGGTTGCAGAGAAAGGCTATACAAGGGATATCTGTGTTCATAACGACAAAGAATTACAGCCACATTTAGTGACGCTGATGTTGAGGTCAAAACCTTTTTTGTCCCACATGTGTTTGCTGCACAGATGCACAGAGTGAAAGGCAGCCTTGCTTTGAAAGGGCTTGGCAGGCTAAGTGTGAGAGAGAGACTAGCTAGAGGTGAAAATAAAACTGCATCCACAGTTCAGTGGCAAATGTGGGAACCTAGTCCTGTTCCAGCGACATAGAATCGTAGAGGATCATCTAGTCAACAATGCAGGAACATGCAGCTTGTCCCACGTGGGGATTGAACCCGCAACCTTGGCATTATCAGCACCGTGGCCAATGAGTACCAGAAACCCTCTTAAAACATTGGGATGTCAGTAGGTCCATTCCAGGATGGGGAGTAAACCCCCCCCCCCCGGCATGGAGTAATGGTTCACATATTCCTGCATTCAAGTCAGGAAGGTTTCTAGCCTGACCCTTAACATCTGTCCCTTTGTAATAGGGGTGGCATTATGTCTTTGGAAACATTGCCCAGGCAGTGAGGCAGCATTTGTGACTGTGGAGGAGCCTGTGACTCTTTCCTTCAGGTACCTAATATCCAAGGTGCATATCACAATGTATTCTCTCTCTCTCTCTCCTCTGAATTTATAGCCATTGTTTCCAACAGCTGATGAAGCCAAAGCCTTCTCAGTGCCCCTGGCTCTTAATGCTGCCTCTTCTTTGCACCTAGCCTATAATTTCTCAGTAATTAAGTCCAGAACATAACAGATAAACTCGCAGTATATTATCCAGAAGGGCCCCTGTGTCAGAAACTGTGACGGTCTCTTTGATTGATTCACTTGCGCTCGCCGAGTTCCTCTTCTCCTTGTCTCCGAGTTTCTGTCTCCTGGGCTCCCTTGCATTGTGTTTGCTCTCAGGCATCAGAAGCTATTATGGCCTGCGTTATGAACTTTCCCCAATTTATTTCGTAAACTCCTGCCTCTGTTGTCTTTGTTTAAAAAACTGTAGTGTGTGTTTCACTGAAATACTGTGTGTGTGTCGGCCAAGGGAAGGAGAATTAGCACAAGGTTATCTACTTGAATTTCTTGTTGACTGATGAATGAATTGGGTTTCGTGACTATAATGCAGTACCATTTCATGGTATGTTTCCTGCAATTAAAAAAAACACACACTTAAAATATGCAGAAGAGATGGGCAAAAAAGGAGGCAGTAGTAAGGATAACCTAGTAAAAAAAAGCTGTGGTCTAAAATATTGTACTTTTACTATTAGATTCTTGAATTATTTGGAGACTTATGGTGCAATCTTATACACCAGCGATAGCCAACTTGGTACTACTTCGCTCATCTCTGATCATCGGATATTACTGGCTGGTGCTGAAGGAAGTTTGATGTCCAGTAATGTTTGGAGAGCACCACATTGGCTCACCCTGCTAGACACACTTACCTGGGAGAAAATTTCATTGAACTCATTGTACAGGATTGCAAACTAGACATTATGAGGCACCTCTGTCAACGTATGTCTTTCCCCATGGCCCATGCATTTAGCGAAACAGGTGACATAATATCAAGTCCAGTGTTTATTGGTTGCAAGGATAAAGGAAATACTGAATGCAAAGAAGTCACATTAATCATGCATTTCCTTTACTGGACCAGGGTTGTAAATAGCCAGTCGCCAGGCTATCAGCCAGGCTAGTTTCTCTGAACCAGAATAGAACTGAATTATCTGCCACCGCCTTGAACTTTAGTATGCCATCAATTGTGTTTCAGAAGGAGCAGTAAAATGCTTTTGGTTGGTAGTCTTTGTGGACTTCTATGCAAGGCTGCATTCGGCTTTCTTACCAGGAAACGAGGGAGATGCGAGCTGGCAGTAGCTAGGCATTTCTCATAATGTATTGTTAGGCTCTTATGTTCTCAAAGCAGATGTAAAAATTAGTGCTTTGGAAGCAATAGCCACTCCTTGTGTTATTGTCAATGTCCACACACCAGCCTGACTTCTGGATATAAGGGCGGCCATGCATTTCTGTAGTGCCCTCACTGGGGAGCTAGGACTGTAGCATCAAAAAAGCCACCCAAATCCAGCTAGTTAAGTTCTGCGCGCTTACCCATTCATGGTTGAGGAGCTATATATGCAAGCAGGTGTTCTGTTTGTGATTCCTGACTGAATCCAGCTGTATGGTTAGTCGGAAAACCTGCAACAGTGCTGATCAATTATTTCGGAGACACTCTCCCCTCCCCAAACAGCTAATTTGTGCAATGTGTGCACACCCAGATGGGGGTGATTAAATCTGGGATCATTTTGGAGTAAGTTGCTTGCTTCTCTGTTTCGTCTTCTTCCGGTTGCCACATGGAATTCTGCTGAACATTTTTGGATGGGCTGCAGGCAGAGGTGGTGACGCTGCTAGTTGTTTTATGTTTACATTTTGATTGTAACGAAGGAAGGTCATGTACTTTGTTCCTTGGGCAGAATAATTAAAGTCGATAACTTTTCCCGAAAGCTTGGTTTTGTTTTGTTTTTGTACATCCTGTTCTTCAAGAACGCATTTCTCCCTAACTATAATCTCAGGGTTTCACTGTAACAATTCCATTCATTTATGTGAGTTTAGGATCCTAGCCCACTGGTGGCCATGGAGACAGCTGCTCTTTATAATGGCCCTGTATGTAGTTGAGAAATGTTGCTATGCTTCCCATCCATCATCCCAAAGCTGAACGTGATCATTTCGTTCACATCTTGCTCAAGCCTTGCTTTGGACATTTTTATCTCTTCCTCTTCTCCATAAACTTGTTAATTCATCCACTTCACCACTGCATTCTTGGCCATGTGTCTGCTAGGTCTGTCAGTTTCCCAGGAAATATAAATTAAGTACCATGTTACACACTTTTGTGTGGGTGGGTGGGTGGGTGGTGGTGGCCTTTGACACGTGAGATATACCCACACAAATTTTGCATGTGAGAGAGGTACTTAATTAATTAATAATGATAATACATGTGGATGCAACAGACACGTATTTCATGAAGTGACACTTAACGGGGAGCTGCAATTGGCCACAGCTCCTTGTGGAGTGTGCACTTCGTGACAAACCCACATTTGCCTGTGTGTGGTGTAATGTGTAAAATAGCCCTCTGATGAACAGTTGGTAATACAAACTTAAACTGGCATTGATATTTAACATTGCCTCCCCCTTTTCTTAAATAACTTGAGAAATAAGGCAAATCTCCTATCTTGTGCCTGTAGTTCTGGGAACCTCAAATTATACTTGATAATTTGATTTGAGGGTAGCCGGTTCTTAAAACCACTTGTTTATCTAGGTAATGAAATGGCTAAGTTCAGAAGTTTGTATTTCTGAGTCAAACTCAGGCCACCTTTTAAACTCCCTGCACTTATCTCTTTTGTGTGGTCGCCTCTGCAATTGGAAGTCCACAAATACGCTGACTAGGAGCTCGAGGAAAATACAGCCAACGATGTGATCCAACCCATGTCTCTTTTTGATGGTGTGTTTGGGATGTGGAGGTAAGACGTTGGAAAGAATAGTCCATGGATGTGGTGCTTTATATAACCACTAATATCGACTAAATGTAAGCATGTTGTATTACAGGGTTTCCCAAACTTGGGTCTCCAGCTGTTTTTGGACTACAACTCCCATCATCCCTAGCTGGCAGGATCAGAGGTCGGGGATGATGGGAATTGTAGTCCAAAAAAACAGCTGGAGACCCAAGTTTGGGAAGCTCTGTTGTATAAGAATGTATAAACAGAAGAAGATGCTGCTGGATCAGGCCCCATCTTGCCCAGCAGCCCTGACAAATCAGATGCCTATAAGAAGCTTTCACATCGGGCATGAATGCAACATCTAATATATAAGGTAAAGGGACCCCTGACCATTAGGTCCAGTCGTGGCCGACTCTGGGGTTGCGGTGCTCATCTCGCTTTTTTGGCCGAGGGAGCCGGCGTTTGTCCGCAGACAGCTTCCGGGTCATATGGCCAGCATGACCAAGCCGCTTCTGGCGAACCAGAGCAGGGCACAGAAACGCTGTTTACCTTCCCGCTGGAGTGGTACCTATTTATCTACTTGCACTTTGTGCTTTCGAACTGCTAGGTTGGCAGGAGCAGGGACCGAGCAACGGGAGCTCACCCCGTCGCGGGGATTCAAACTGCTGACCTTCTGATTGGCAAGTCCTAGGCTCTGTGGTTTAACCCACAGCACCACTAGCATCCCTCACCAATATATACTGCTACTAATATATACTACTAATGTCGTAAAAGTATAGCTTTTTCTCATGATAAGAAAAAGTCGCATCAGGTCAATACACCACACTATCCTGTATAGCTGGTTCCGCTGTTTTCTCTTTGTCTGATTTGTATTGGCAGGTTCCAGTTGGGGGAGCTCTTTTCAGAAGCTTATGGGTCTGTGTTTTGGAAGCTGAGCGGGGGTACAATAGCTTGGCATCTTCCTACGAAGATCTGAGCTGACATCCGTCTTTTGTTGCATGATCGATTCAGCTAAAGAAAGGCTGGTCGATAAGAGCTTGAGAAGCAAAGGGGGGAGAAGAAGAATGAAAGAGAAACCAAACCAAAAAAATACTCAAAGCCAGAGAACCACTGCCCTAATGGCTCCACCTGTGTAGAAGTAAAAAAAAAAAAAAAAGTTTGATTACCCGCAGTTGTTATATACATGCCAGAATGCCAATCGTGGAAGGAACACCGAAAGTTTAATTATTGTCGAGGCAAGCCACGCCACGTAATTATTAATTACCTAGGGCAAAAATAACTTATTGATTAAAGCCGATTGCTAATTATCCACAGTGGAATGCAATGTTTATCAGGAGGATAATATGTCACGGAGCTGATGGCATTGCAGCTCAGAGGTGGGTCTCAGCTGGAGTGCCCTCAGTGGCTCAACCTCCACTGGGCGATTAAAGGCCACATTGTGATAGACTCCTCTTTTATTTCCTCCCACCAAATAAGTATTTCAAAGTATGGGATGAGCACAAACAGAATTTCCTGTTTCCGTCTCCCCTGCTTAAAAAAAGTCCTTGCATAGAAATCTGTCATGAGTATGTGCAGGAGCCAGGCCCTGTGACCAGTAGGGCTTTGCAGGACTGGGACTTTCCTAAGTTTGTTCTCAAGAGGCGAGGCAGCCAATTGGTAACTCACAGCACCTGGTAGCAAGAGCCGGGAAGGGATATAAGGTCAGCATTTCCCTTTGGCTCTTTGACACAGCAACACGCTTCTTGCCTTGCTGTGTTTGGCTTCTTGACTCCTTGCTTCCTGATCCTCAGACCCTTGGCTTCTTGACTTCCGACTCTCTGACCCTTGGCTTCCTGACTCCTGGCTTCCTGACTCTCGTTCCTGCTCCCACCCCTGGTCCCGACATCCTCCGCCAGGACTTCGCCGCTCATAAACCGGACCATGACAGAAATCGCTCTTACCCCCTCATCTTCCATTTTCCCAACACCAAATCCAGGACCCCATCCAAGGAAGTCGTGACTCAAGGAAGGAGCTGCTTAGTGCAGTTTTGGCCCTAGGAATGGCCACATCTCATTGGACGTCCTTCCCCAGCCTGGTGTCATCCACATATTGTTGGATTCCAGTACCCATCAGCCTCAGCCACTATGACCAGTGGTCATGGGAAATGGGAACTGTAGTTCATCTCGATGGCACCAAGTTGGAATAGACTTCCCTTAGGGATGCTAACCTACTTTGAGGACTGTGGTTTTGAGACAACCCTAACGTGGAATAAAGCTTCCTTGTTCAGCAGATGTTTCTTCTCTGGTGAAGCTTGATTGCTAATAATGCCCCACCTTAAAAATATTGTGATAGACAGAACTGGAAAAGGTGCAACGGATTAGAGCCTCTTGCCAGTGAGGAAAGTCTCAAGTTTAGAAGGGGGGGGGAGACAACCCAAGTGTTGATATGATAAGAGTTCTATCAATTTATTTGTGATGTTGAGAAGTAGCTTTCGTCTTACTTTCCACTACATTAGAACTTGGAGTCATGCAATGACATCAGTTGGCAACAGGATGACCAAGAGAAACAAATTCTTCACACAATTCACAGTTAACTTAATGGAATTTACTGTCACACCCTGTGTTAGAAACTCTCATATATATATATATATATATATATATATATATATATATATATATATAAAATGTGTGTGTGTGTGTGTATATATATATATATATATATATATATATATATATAATCATAATCTAATTGCCAAATGGCGCTTTAAGCCTGGCTTACAGCCGCCACAGTGGAATGTCTAGGCGCCATTTTTGTTTGTTCATGTTTTGCAGTGGACTTTATCATCATCATCATCATCATCATCATTATTTATTGTTGTCCATTTCATTTCTGTAGTGGTTTATAGTTTAAAGAACAAATCTCAATGTCGTTTACAACACATTAAAGCATCAAATAAAACAACAACAACAACAAAACAACTAATCATCATCATCATCATCATCATCATCATCTCCATGTGGTCACAGTTGGACCGGAGCCAGTCACGAAACGCACCTGGCGCCTGGCTAATTTTGAACGCTGCACATCACATAATGATGATCTCAGGCCAGATCCGTGGAGGAGGACTGGTCTTATCAATGGATCGGTCTGTTGACTATGATAGCTAAATGAAACTTCCATGTTCAGGGGCAGTGTATCTGTTGAGTTCCGGTTCCAGAGGTTGGGGAGAGAGACACGAACCCTACTAATTGGCCATCATACCCTGTTATGCATTTCATTCTGTTTGGCAGTATGTGATCTCCGCAACTCCTCTTCTACTTCCTGCATCTGGAGGTGAGGACTGCTTTGCTTCTTACTTAAGATTAGCCAGTGCATTAGTTACCAGCCTTATGTGAGCAGCTGAGGAAGGAGAGTCGTTTGTGGGTGAGCAGGTTGCCGAGGAGGAGGAGGAGGGAAGGAGGAGATTAAAATTTGATGCTTCTTAGGAAGCCATTAGTGGCCTGGTGCGGCCCTGAAATTTTGATGATACGATAATCGTAAAGGAAGGAAATATTATTTGCCGTAATGCGGGCTGTTAATGACTCTGCCGGGGAGCTGAGACCCGGCAACGCAGCTGGCCTCGGGGGCCGCTCATGTGTGTGGTAATGTACAACAATTGTCTGTGTAACCTTGAGAAGTAGCTCTGGGACCGGTGGCACTCTGATCTCTTTCTGTGTATTGGTTTGTGTTCTCCCAGCAGTAGCAGACACAAGAAAAAGAACATTAAACCTTTCTTTGGCTTGGAGCTGCTCTGAGTGGCAGCTCAGAGATTGCACTGGGCAAATAAGCAGACTTTGTTTACCCAAGCCTGCTTTTTACATCCAGGTCTCGAGAGGTAGGCAGAAGTCCGCAGGAAACCAGCGAGCCTGAGCACCTAGGTCAGGGATGGGGATGTCTTTCCCAGCTCGAGGGCTTCCAGGCAACTTCCCAAGGGCCACATACCAGTGCTGGACAGGGCCAGAGGCAAATGGGAAGCAATGATTTTGAACTTTGGCTTTGTACAGTACAGTGGTACCTCAGGTTACATACGCTTCAGGTTACAGACTCTGCTAACCCAGAAATAGTGCTTCAGGTTAAGAACTTTGCTTCAGGATGAGAACAGAAATTGTGGTGCGGCATTGCGGCGGCGGCAGGAGGCCCCATTAGCTAAAGTGGTGCTTCAGGTTAAGAACAGTTTCAGGTTAAGAACGGACCTCCGGAACGAATTAAGTACTTAACCTGAGGTACCACTGTAGACTAATTTCTGCACAGGCTCTCACATCTCTCTTTATCCTCTGTCCAGGCAAACTAGAAACATTATCAGTGTTCAAGGGCGCATTCCAAAGCAAAAACAATCCGGAAGGATGCAAAGGATAGCAAGTCTGTCAGGGGTGTGGCCCAGAGGGAGCAGGTGTGACCTGGAGACAGTCCTGAGGGGCCAGACAGAGAGGTCTGGGTCCCCACATTTGGCCCCTGGGCCTGGGTGGAACAGCAAGGGATTCAAAACAAAAACACCAAGGGAATGCATCTGTTAAATTCCATTTTCACTGCTGGCAGGGGAGGCTATTCCTAGGTTCAGTGTTTCTTGATGGGGAGGTTGCTTTTAGCTTTGATCTGCGTGGGGTTTTTCCCCTCTTCTTTCTTTCTTTTTTTTTTAATGGAAAGATGAAGGCGGCTGACACTGGAAACCCTTTGAAGAACTGAAGTGCCAGTTGAAAAGCGGAAAAAGTGCTTCTCGCTTTGCTTTTATTACCAGGATCCAACAGGAGAATCATGTCCTTTTCCAGAAGTCGTGCCGGCAAGCCGAGGGGTCGCCTGCTTCTTGCCGCCCCGCAAAGCATCACTCATTGCAGGCTCCAACAATCCTCTGATGGGTTTTGACCCACCTTGTCAAAACAGCTTTCCCCTCCTTGTTTCTTTTTTGTTTTTTTTACTGCCATATGAAATTTCGCTCCCGATTTTCCCCCCTCTCTTGCATCATAAAAACGGAATAGAGAAGAGTGAAGGAGGAATGCCAAAGTGGGGGGGGGGAGAAGCCAGAGAAACGACGTTTGAAATATTGGGCCCCCTCCTATGGTTGCAATCCTAGCAACAACCTTCTCTTATGATAGATTGACTTTCCATACACTGTTTGTTCAAATGGGGACAACGCGTTGGCTTCTGATGTTGGAAGTGTATGTGCTTCTGTCGAAATCTGCGACAACCTCAGCAAGTGACTGGTAGCAGGGTCAAAGCCAAACACTTCAACGTCTTTTGCTTTGACTCTGCCTGCACTCCATCCCTTGCAGCATGTACAGTGGTACCTCGGGTTAAGAACTTAATTTGTTCCGGAGGTCTGTTCTTAACCTGAAACTGTTCTTAACCTGAGATTAATTGTGTGGCGACAGCGCGGTGGTAACTTTAGCTAATGGGGCCTCCTGCTGCCATCACGCTGCCGCCACACAATTTCTGTTCTCATCCTGAAGCAAAGTTCTTAACCCAAGGTACTATTTCTGGGTTAGCGGAGTCTGTAACCTGAAGCGTCTGGAACCCGAGGTACCACTGTATATTGTCAGCAGAATCAAGTGGTAAAGCTTTTTCCTGGGCTGGCTTGTTTCATGTCCTATGATATATCTATCTCTAGTCACTGCTAACCACTAATGATGTCTGGGGCTGGGGACCAATGTGCTATTTCACCATCATTTCTAGCATCGCTCCCGCTTTGCAGTGGACTTGTTTGTTTGTTTATTATTTAAAACCTATAACCCACTCTTCCTCTGCAAAGGGAGCTCAGGGAAACTCATAACAATAAGATTACATTAAAAAATTTCATATAAACATGGCAGCACTTGCGTGGCGAGATCCCGCCTCCCACCAGTAGAAATAAAGACACAGGACACAGTAATTTAGGTTAATGGGCTAAAATTAGGCCACAACTTTATTGGTTACAGGTGATGAGCGGTATTGGCTTAGGCATTGGTCCTATCGACTATCCGGCTTCAGCCTGATTGCTTGAAGACCGGGAAGGGTTAACACCAGCAGGGGGAGCTCTGCTGATGCACCTCAACTAGGGACTCCCCCAGGGTCACCGCTCAGGGTGCGCTTTAGGTCCTGACCTCCATAGGCTTCGGACGAGGCAACGCCCCCTGGAATCCTTTACTGGACTACCCTTTAATATATTTGGGGGAGGTGATGGCGCTCCTCCCCCCCAATACATCTACATAACAATACCCATACCAATGCCTAACCGCCAAAGCTGAGAAAGTTGTGACGATTTGCTACGAGGTAGGCGAAAAACCAAATGGCTGGTGCCAGTTTGCCAAGTGGAAAAAAATCCTACCAGGCCAACCGGTGACCAACCGAGGTCCATAGCAAGGTCAAAAGAGGAACCTTGAAGGGCGGGTGGGTGGGAAACAAACGCAGCTGAGCGGCCAAAGAGGGAGATTCCTGGCCGCGCTTGCCTTAAATGAGGCAAGCCACACCCCCTGGGCCAGCCGATGACGCGGCTGAGGATTTCCCAGATTGCGCGGGGCTGGGAGCCAGCCTCCGTGCGCGTGTTGGGGCGTGATGCCCGCACCACACCTCCTCCCCGGGTCGGAAGTGGCTTTGGAACTAGCATAAAACTACCATCCGAAAGTCTGGATTAGACCCACCTCAGCTGGAGAATGTGCAGGAGGCCCAGGTACTTGCGGTTCCCTGGGCTCCTTGCTGCTTTGAAGCTGAGCTGGGGAACATGTGGTCTTCTAGAGGCTGGGCAGCAGTTCCCATCAGCCCCAACCAACATGGCAAATGATATGGGGTGAGGGGAGTTGTAGCCCAATAACATCTGGGGATCACAAGTTCTCCATCCCTGCCCTGAAGGGTTGCCATTTGGAATGTACAGCTCAGCTAGGAAACGAGGCTGATGAATGGTGTTCGAAATTCGCCAGGCGCATTTTGCACATGGCTATTGCCCACTTGCGACCAAGTGAAGATGCCCAGGCGCCAGGATGGCGCTTGACGTCTCCACCATCTGGAGGTGCATGCCTGGGGATTCTTGGATCTTGACTGTTTTCACACACTGGCAACACATCCGGTAGAATTCTGTCCGCCATTATTTTATCTGGACAGTCAGAGTTAATTCCAGGAACCAAAGTCGTATTGAAAAATATGATTTTCAAGCTGTCTGGCCCAAAAATGACAATTAGGTACAGTGGTACCTCAGGTTAAGTACTTAATTCATTCCGTTGGTCCATAGTTAACCTGAAACTGTTCTTAACCTGAAGCACCACTTTAGCTAATGGGGCCTCCTGCTGTTGCTGTGCCGCCGGAGCACAATTTCTGTTCTCATCCTGAAGCAAAGTTCTTAACCTGAAGCACTATTTTTGGGTTAGCGGAGTATGTAACCTGAAGCGTATGTAACCCGAGGTACCATTGTATTTTGTTTTGGTGACCCTGGTTTAAGAAGCCATTTGGCGCCTAGCTTAGATATCTGAGTTCCTGACACTGTTGGTAAAGTATCGGTCCTAGTGCTTTTCTCCAAGTCGCACTGACATTTGGTCTCACTCTCATGCTCCCACCCAATTGTGAAGACAGTGGTGGTGAATCTTAAGCAGCTGGAATGGATAGCTCAGGAAGAATGCAGCTGTAGTCAGAAGTGGTTCCTTTTACAGGGTGCCCCGAGACACCATTTTAAAGGGCGAAAAACACCCTAAAAATCAATGCACATTGATTTTACCAGGGATGGGGTTCAAATTAGCTGCTGGGTTGGCTTGGTGGAAAAGAGACTTGTAGAACATCTACTTACTGCAGCCCCAGCCATCACTAGCTGCATTGATTGTATTATTAGTTGCCCATTGATCCCCTGGGAGACAAGTTTAATCAGCTGGGTTTCCTGGGCAAACAAAATGGGACTTCATCAATGCCAGCTGTAGCCCTCGTGAGCTCAGCAACCCTGTAATTGATGTCCTGGCTGTGACATGTGCCTGCCTGCTAATGCCATCTGATTTCACTGCCCCAGATCACCCCTGGCAACAAATGGCTTCTCCCATTGTACACCAAGATTCTGTCTCATCTCAGCACAGCTGGAAAGGGCCTTTTAAAAGGGTCGGATATTTCCCCTTTAATTATAGGGATCAGGATGTTCTGGCAGCCTCTGCACAGCTGGAAGCAAGATGGTGCTGTTGTAGAAACTTGGTGGATTGGATACAGCAGAGGGACTACAAAGGGAAGGGTGCCCTTGCTTAGCAGATAGGCAGGAAAAGAGAGAGGTTTTTCAGTTCCTTTTGATCCTTAGAGGTGGAGAAAACTGAAAGCACCCTGTTCAAAATCGTAGAGGGAGTTTGGGAGAGAGGTGAGAACATAGCTCACATCTGGGTACAAGCTGCAAGGTCTGAACCCAATCTGAGTTTCGGAAGGGATATTGAGAGATCAGCCACTCAGCAAAGATGGCAATTTGATCCTATCAGCTGGCCTGGAGTCCCAGTAGTTTTTAGGACTCAGTGAGAACAATTGATTTTGCTCACCACAGATCTCTCTGACATTTCTAGCTCATGTCCCACTTCGTATATGTCTCACTATGCGTTAGAAATCAACGGTGATTTGTTTTGTTGAAGGAAAGAAGGAAGTATGAAAAATATTTGCCCGTGTTAACTGCTTCTATGAGAAGATACTGAAAGGCAAAAGAGGCATCGAGACCTTTTATGCCCATCCTAAGGTAAAGGTAAAGGTACCCCTGCCCGTACGGGCCAGTCTTGACAGACTCTGGGGTTGTGCGCCCATCTCACTTAAGAGGCCAGGGGCCAGCGCTGTCCGGAGACACTTCCGGGTCACGTGGCCAGCGTGACATCGCTGCTCTGGCGAGCCAGAGCCGCACATGGAAACACCGTTTACCTTCCCGCTAGTAAGCGGTCCCTATTTATCTACTTGCACCCGGAGGTGCTTTCGAACTGCTAGGTTGGCAGGCGCTGGGGCCGAGCAGCGGGAGCGCACCCCGCCGCAGGGATTCGAACCGCCAACCTTTCGATCGGCAAGTCCTAGGCGCTGAGGCTTTAACCCACAGCGCCACCTGCGTCTTTGTGTGCCATTTTGCATTTTTAACCATTTATTTGATATGTGTGTATCTTTCATCTGTCTGTCTGTCCGTCCATCCACCTATCATAGTGATGAAAATCATGTTCTTTCCCCCTCCACCCACCCACTTCTTCTTTTGCAATGTCTTACACCAGTCTTTGGATATATTCTTCTTCAAGTTCTCTGCAGCGTTCTCTGTTGTTTGCTTCTTTCATCCACATAAGACCTACTGCTAGTTTTACATCCTCCGCCCATCACACAGGTGGTTGTCCCATTAGTCTTTCGAAACTGTAGGGTCTCGATATGAACACTGTTTCAATTCCATCAACCTGAGTCGCCTCTTGCCCTACATACGTCCATTTTCACTTTGTGGCCTTTTCCACAACAGCCACAACTTTTCATCTTTGTCATATGGAATTATTAGGGTTTTTGTTTTTTTAATCTTTTAATGATATTCCTAGCATTGCACTTTCCATGGTATGTTGTGTTGTTTTTAAGCTGGTCAGACATAAACGCGCCGCCCCCCTCCCCCCCACGTTAGGGCTGAAACATTAGTTACAACCCATAAATACACTGATTGCAGATTACATGTATGCATCTCTCAGGATGCTGTCAGCAGCTCCTGGCTGGTTGCCCAGGAAAGTATAAAGATGAGGAAAAGTTTCTTACAGTCTTTTTTTATTTCAGTCTTTACAGAGAGAGGCTATAGAACCCAGCCTCTTGGATAATGGCATTGTCCCGAGTGAATCTCCACCCCAACTTTCTCACTTCCTCATTTTCATTGTCTCCTCTATGGGTGCTGCTACGTGCCCTCTGTCTTTGAGCTCTTTGCTCCTACTTTTAAGGCTCACTGGGTTCTAGGAGATGGAGGGTCTGGAATGCTCTCTAATGACAACGTGTCATCCGGGTGTTGCTCTGGCTCTCCCATGATTTCCCCGCTTTCCCCCTCATCTGCCCCTGAGCTTCTAACTCCCTCAAACCCCAGTTGTAAATCTACACTGCCTTCCTCTTCCCCATCCCTGGAAGGGTCAGGATGGGGAGGCGGTCTCCACCAGTCCTCTTCTTCCCAGTCCCTGACAGCACCTCTGGGACAGCTTCAGTCATAATCTGATTAAAAGGATGCTCTGCTAATAGTCCACGTGTATTCATACTTTGGCCTTGTCTAGAGAGCTGTGTATGCATGTGACCGCACCCCCCTGCTGATGGCTGTAGCTGATGGAGCTCTACAACAGCACTCTTTGCTCTTCCACAGCTAGCAATTGAGAAGCCTTGCTTTTGCAAAGGGGGCTGCATTGCAACCATGGCGTTAAGAGAGCTTTCAGACAAATAAAAAGAAGTTGTTTCCCAGTGTTTAGAGAGAAAAGGCACCATTAACTTGGTCAAAGGGTCTTTATATCAACTGGAATTAAATGTTATAGAATCTATTTCCATCTACTAATTAGTTAATTAGACTAATAGATGGCAATTCAATTAGATCAAGAGGTTGCCATTGAGACAGTCACATGACTAAATGGCTTTGGGCTGGCTGTGTGCCTCAAGTCCTAAGGAAATCTGACATTTTCAGGTATGACTGAAGGCTTATCCACAATTCCTCTTGTCCCCCAGGGAAAACTGCTCTTTAGCACTCAGTTGGAGCAAATGTTCTCTGGATCTGTGTTGGCTCTGATGTACAGCTACAGCAGGGGTCAGCAAACTTTTTCAGCAGAGGGCCAGTCCACTGTCCCTCAGACCTTGTGGGGGGGGGGCGGACTATATTTTTTTGGGGGGGGGGGGAATGAACGAATTCCTATGCCCCACAAATAACCCAGAGATGCATTTTAATTAAAAGCACACATTCTACTCATGTAAAAACATACTGATTCCTGGACCGCCCGCGGGCCGGATTTAGAAGGTGATTGGGCCAGATCCAGCCCCTGGGCCTTAGTTTGCCTACCTGTGAGCTAAAGGGGGGGGGGGTTCCTTGGGAAAGGAGCAGGGCAAAGGGAAAACTGAATGGACCCATGCCCAGGAAGTATGGCTCAAGCAAAATGCAACTCAGAGCTGTGATTTCTATGCATGGGAAAAGCATAAGTGTGGATGAGCCCTGACATAGTAACTTGGAGGAGGAGATTGCATGCTCATGTGCACATCCCCCCCCCCCCCTGTTTTTACAGTGCAAGCAGGGCAAAAAAAGAAACCTGGTCTCATTTTTCCGAGAATGTGTCTCGAAAACCCATTCCAGTTCAAGCAGCGGGGAGTGATGGCAGCCCCATCAGTGCTGGCGTGACCTCCTGAGTTAAGATTTAATAGGGGGTGCTGAGGGTTCTTTGGAGTGGAATTGTGTGGCTTTCAGCCATTTCCACCGCAGGCAGGGAGCCTTTTCAAGCTAAGTAGGGTCAGGCACAATCATGGCTTTTTGGACAGGGGACTTTTAAGGAAAACTCGGGAGTGCTGGAGGGGAAACAAGCGCCACTGACAGGCTGTGCTGTGTAGCTGGAGGGCAACGTCAGGCTTCAGATAAGAACAGAATCTAAACCTGGCACTCCTTCTCTGGCCAGTGGTAAGCTGGAGGTCAAACGAAATGTACGGTCTCTCTCTGTGTGTGTGATGTATTTAAAACTCCTTTGTCTTCCTTTGAAATGGTGCTTCCCATTCCGGCAGCAGGTGGCGGGAGACAGTGACAGAATTCTGGTACATTACACAGAAGCGGGAAGAATGGCTCGCACGGCTGATGGGTCTATGTGTTACCAGCTTTCAATTACCCAATTAAAACAAGCGTGGCATCCGGGAGCTTGTTCCTTCAGCCAGCTTTGGATGCTGTCCCTCCCGTATCCCAGCCCCTTTTCATTCTGCGTCATTCGCTGCGCGAGTGTTCTCTTTCTACCCATGTTTTGTGTCATGTTCGCTTTTTGTTGGGCACCGGCAAATGGCTCTCCAGAACACACGCTAATGCAGAGAGCAAGCTCTCTGTGCGTCTTAGTGCATGTGTGCTTGAGTAGCTTACTCCATCGCTAAAAGAAAGTCTGTGTGGTTCTGAAAGCACAAGGCAACTGAGGTCTCATCTACGCGGTTTCCGTTTGACAGTAGTTATAAGGCTGGCCATAACTTATAATCAACCTTTTTATACCTACTGCCCACTAATGCATCTTCAAAGGTAAAGGGACCCCTGATCATTAGGTCCAGTCGCAGACGACTCTGGGGTTGCGGCGCTCATCTCGCTTTATTGGCCGAGGGAGCCAGCGTACAGCTTCAGGGTCATGTGGCCAGCATGACAAAGCCACTTCTGGCGAACCAGAGCAGTGCACGGAAACACCGTTTACCTTCCTGCCGGAGTGGTACCTAATTATCTACTTGTACTTTGACGTGCTTTCGAACTGCTAGGTTGGCAGGAGCAGGGACCGAGCAACGGGAGCTCACCCGTCCACCAGTGCTCGATGGAAGTAGGATTCAGCTTGTGCCATAGAACCCCCTACCACCCACCTAGAATCCTGAAACGCCCTCTAGTGGGGGGTAGCGACCAGGTTGACAACTGCAACAATGACTAACGTCTGCAGAGCACAGGACAGAATAGATGTGGCCAATGTAGGAGAATGCCCCTGATGACCCTTTATTGCGTACAATGGGCAAGGGTTGCATTTCATAGTAACCTTCCATCAGCCTCAGCCGGTGGCCCAACCGGTCCCCTAACATCTGTTGTCTATGCTCTGGTAACCTCTAGGATGGATTACAATAATGTGTTATACGTGGGGCTGCCTCTGAGGATGGTTCACAAACTTCCGCTGGTCTGGTTGCTTACCGGGGCAAGATGGTTTGAGCGTGTAACACCAATCCTAGCCTGATCGTACTGGCTGCCAGTTGTTTTGTGGCATTTGGAAATATTCATATGGTCTGAAATCTGATTAATGTCCCAGATATAAGGCCATGCTGCCTGAGCAAGAGTCAGAATTCCTGGGTACCCCTCTTGTCTTTGACAGGACCACCTTAGCTCACTTGCAAGAAGTGCCCACTGGATCTAGAAGCATTTACTTTATTATTTTATTTATCTAGCAAAATTTATATACCACTTGATTGTAAGAGAACCTAAGTGGTTTACAAAAAGGAGTAGCCAGGGAAATTAGCCTTTCCTTTAAGCACTTCCTCCTTCCCAACTCGTTTTCCCCCCAGATCTGCTAAAATACAGAGTTTGTTTCAGTTTGCAATGGATTTTGCACGGCTAAAAGGAAAAAAAAAATACAGATTAATACAGATTGCTCAGTGGGAGCCTGTTTTTATATATATCCAGTGATGGGTAGGTGGTGACTGTTTATGATAGCACGAGGCACAGCATACACACTCCACAGATTGCGGAGCCAGAAATAATTGGAGAGAGCATGCAGTCTGACCTCCTGAATACTGGAGGCCTGCATGCCCTCCCCATTATTGCAACGACAAGACCAATAGCTCGTATATAGCTGGCATTTCGTAAAACAGTTTTTTTCCAGTAGTATTCTTTGGAAAGAATTCTTTAACCTTTGCAAGTCCATACCCCCCTTTAATTCACACTTCGTTTTCTAAGGCTTTAAAAAGAAATTGCCCCTATTTGATGTTCTTTCCTGCAACCAAAAGCACAAATCCTACTGCAGCATTATCACGTTCCGCAACAAAGCAGTGCAAAACTACATATTCCTCAGATCCCCTGCTTTGGGTTGGATAAACCTTCCTTTAACGCAAATGAACCTTGACCTGTGATGCTCCCTCTACACTATCAAACAAGAGGCTGGTGCAAAACCCTCAATAGGCGATAGTAAAAGTTTTGCTAGCTTCAGCCCCGGAGGGTGTTTTCATCCCACCTGATCCTTTCAATCCGGTGGATACTTGTGTTCTGGTGCCAGCTTCTCATTCAGATAAGTGGCTTTGGGAATGGAAGAAGTAAAACCTGCCATTAAGGTTGAGTAAGCCCAGCCAAGTTTGTTAATCGTCATGTTTGCCCAGATGGAACATGGGAGGAGGGAGGAAATAATCCCTCCTGATCGTTTGCCTCTTTCTCCTTGCATGGCTCCCCCAGCCAGGGAGGCAGGGAACTGGGGCGCAGAGGCACCGGAATGTGCCGCAAGAATAATGCCCTCCAACTCATTCCCAAGTTGCACAATCCTGGGTGAAAAATGGCCAGCGTTCGGTGCAGCCACGAATATGCCGCTGTCAGTCTTGATGTGATTGCGCTAATGACCAGAAACGAACTGCAAAACCCAGGCTGCTGAGCTGGTGCAAGTGTATACACGCTCTCCTCCAGCCTGCCTTCCCCCTGCTCCCCTCAAAAGTCACGTGAAGGGTGTGCAGCAAGAGCTGTGCTGGTGGTGATGGAGCAGGGCAAGAGGGCAGGGAGACAGAAGCCTGCACTTGACCCCCTGTGCTTTCTGCAGCTGATACAGACCGAGCTGTTGCTGGTACCCTCCCTGCTCTGTCGAGCAAGCTGCTAGAAGTGGCCCTACGGGCAAACACAGCTCAGCAGTGGTGCACTGAGCCGGGGCTGCGTGCTCTGCCTCGGGCGGTAGGATGTGCTGATCTGAGAAGAGTTGTAGGCCAGGGCAGCAGGGGTCAACGCTTGCTTTCCTCTCGGATTTCCGATTTTTAACGTGGGTGAGGTGGAGGCAGCAGAGGAAGCTGCAGTTGACTTCAGCATGGGGTGCTCCCCGCCTCACTTCCCCCAGCAAAGAATTCCCCACAAGGATAATTTGTCAGAAAAGTTGGGCTAAGACATTCTCTGCTGACATCCTTTGCCTCTCTGCTTCTGACCAGTGTCTGAAGGTTCACTCTGTGTCCTGAACTGACCTTGTGATCTCAGTAAGTCTTTCTTCATCATACATTACTACTTATGAGTAGTCCAAGGATAATTTTTTTTTTGCATTTTATTGAAAATGGCAGCAGAGTAGCAACCCTGGAGGTCACAGATTTGGCACACACACACAATCTTAATGGTTGAAGCCATTGGCTTTACTTGGCTATCCTCTGTTGAACCAAAATACACCTCCTGAATTACGGTATATGTCTTTCTTGCAAGAATTTACAATTAGTTCCACCCACCCCTGCATCACATACAACGTACCTCATATATAAATAGATAACTCTCTCTCTATAACTCTCTCTATATATAACAATATATAAACAATATAATTTGATCTATCTCTTTCTTAGTGTCCTTAGGCAACATTTTTGTTGGATCTGGCTGATGACTTCAATTTTCAACCCAGAACAAGAGTTTGGCACCAGGACAGCTCAGCCAAGCAGCAGTTGATGTCAGGAGCAAGTGTCAGGAATAAATAACACAGAGTAGGCGAAGTTAACGTTTTATTAGAAGAAACAAAGTCTGCTCAGGAGTGCCAGGCTTAATAAGCATAGCAACTCTTCCCTATGAGGCAATGGTGGAGGCCTTTCCACAGCTGCCTAAATATTCTCTTTCCCCAGGTGCTTCCCAAGCAATCTGAGACTATGCCATGTGTAGTCCTGCTCCTCCCTCTTCATGCCTCTTCTGATCTTGGGAGACCTACAGGGAGGGGAGCTTGTCGCAGCATGAATGGGAGACACCCTGGTTTCTTCACCAGCCTGCCTCATCACTGCCTCTTGGCTCCCGTCCTTTCCAGCCTCTGCTTCTGCCTCTGATTCTGGACTGCTCTCTGCCACAGCCCCTTCCTGCTCACTAAACCCTGTTACCTCTTCAGCTTCCGAGACCTTCTACTCCCAGTCTACTCCTTCTTCTCCCTCTGACCACTCATCATCATCCCACCACCAATCCCCTGGCTCTGAGCCTTCTTCCCTTGGGGGTTCCCCAGTTGATGCTTCCCACCATTCCTCTGTGTCTAGCCATTCCATGACATCTGAGTATCATGCATAGAGGATGTTAGATGAGGCTTACCAGTTTAATTTATATATTCTGCAACCTTTGGGCATCTCAGCTGAAGTTCAGTGATTAGAGCCTGCTCTGCACTTGACGGTTGCAGAACGAAGGAAATAATTCAAAACTAAGACTACCTCTGGCCTTTTCTGTAAACTGAGACTGTTGCTTCCAATGCTGATAGTCAAATCCAGGCACAGTAAGCTGAAGAGTAGGATGGAATATACTTTTTTATTTTCTGTTATCTGGTGTGTTGATAATCCTCTATACATCGAAGGAGAGGGATACTACTCCATCTGATATGTCCGTCTTTAGATAAGCAGTTTTAATCCAAACTTTAGCCAATATTGCTTTGGAAAACCAACCAACCAACCAACCAACCAAGGTAACAACCTGGGAACCCCATTCATGTAAAAACCAAAACTTGCAGGTAAAATTCTGAGCTCCCAACATAACTATAGTTTGCATGTCCAAAGTTGAAGAGCATTCGACTGCATAATAAAAGGTGGCAACACAAGCAAGCAGAGAGCGTTGGATTTAGCTTTTGAAATTCACCAGGCACATTTTGGACCTGGCTATCGGCCACTTGCGACCAAGTGAAGATGCTTGGGCGCCAGGGTGGTGCCTGACGTCTCCACCATCTGGAGGTGCATGCCTGCGGATCCTCAGATCTTGCCTGTCTTCACACACTAACAACACATCCTGTAGAATCCTTACCTCTCATATTTTATCTGCACAAACAGAAGGAATTTCAGGAACCCAAAAGCTGTTTCTAACCATGTTTGGATCGTCCATGGAGATTTCTCATTTCAGTCATGGGTTTACTGCAGATTATGTAAGCAAAGCATGACACTGAAGGAAGCTGGTGGCCCTGTCTCGTGGCTGTAGACCTCATTTGGATGGAAAAGAGCCTAGTACAGTCCATCATATCGGGACTCCTGATAGCAGAAGGGAAGTGAGGTGGGGAAGAGTTTGTCAGCTGGAGCCTGCCTTTCCAGGCAGAATGACTGATGACACCAGCGCACCTGCTTAGCTCCTGCTGACAGCCTGTCTGCAAAGGCCTCTAAGCAGGGAGGCGGTTTATTACTTAGCAGGTTTCTGTGAGCTGGTAATTAAGCTGTGCCCCCATGGAGCCTGCTCGCTGCCCTTTTATAGCCTTGTCTTCCATCACTGGGCGGGCATAGGGCTTTCATCAGCTGACTTTGTTGGCTAATTGGTCTCATCCTGTGGCTGCTGTTAGCCGGATAATTGTCAGCACGCACATGCACACACACACACACACACACACACTCTGCTTCTGGGTATTCAGCCCAGCCTGAACCGTGCCTTTCATTGGCCTCAGCCTACCTTGGTGTTTGAAAGGCACAGTGTCTTTCAGGACTGCCTGCGATGGCATCAGCCGAGAAAAGGCTTAGCCAGGAACTCGTGTTGATCTGCTACTGGCATGGGGATAGCAGAGCGTTCTGTGCTGCTTGGCCCCGTACTCTTTGGCAGAGATGGGTGTAATATTCTTGATTCTTTTAGCACTCTAGTTTTAAAGCAAATGAGAAAATCTTTTATGACGCAGCTTTACTGAGGCTCTCAAGGGCAGTCCAAGGACACAATTCATCCTGCTTTGTCAGGAAGACTGCATTGCCTCTCAGATGCTTGGGAAATGTTTCCTGATGTGCCCCCTTTAGCTCCTGCAGCTGCCAAAGGAATGCGGTTGGGGGAACATTCCCCCTCCTACAAGTTAAGCCAAGGCCTACTGGATTTTACCCCTTCCACCCCAGGGCCCTGTTGTGCTTGTGTCAGTGGAATGAAATTTTGTGATTTGATTGGGGGGGGGCATGTGAAATGGGATATCGAGACATATTTATCTTCTAACGCTGGCTGAGATGCCTGGGAGAATTGCTTATCTTCTCGGGAAATACTTCTGCGGCTTGATAAGAAACTACAATGTTATAGCTTTCACTTTGTCTTGATTGTGGATCTGAGAATACAATAAAAATTGATACCCCGTTGGTACCCCATAGTCGTGGTCTGTGCTTGTTTGTGATGGAGAAATGACTCACTTGAGATTTAGAGGAGGTCACTTAGTGTGGACAGATGGACATCCAGATCTCAGAGTTGGCCCCTGGTCCCAAGTTCCAGGATAATATAAAAGTATGTGGAGGTGAGCTGTGGTGCGTCTCCCCGCTCCCATTTGTCCAGAGATCTCCCCCTGTTCTCACTGCCACTTAACATATATAATATAGGCACTGGCTCATCCACTAAAATATGCTATCCCCCAAATGCCAGCACTCTCTGCCTGGCTTTCCCGCCTACCTCCCCACCCCTGGACCAGTGCAGACACATGAGACTTCTGCACTGCCCAGACAGCCCTTGGGAGGAGGACAGAGACCCTGTGTGTCCACCTCTCTAGTTTAGCTGCAGTCCAAACCACTTCAGCAGGCACCGTGGGAAACAGAAGAGTGGAGTCCCCATGATGCCTTGGACCAGAGAGAGATGCACTTTAGGCTGCTTTGGCCCTGCCCTGCTGCGGAATCATAGAATTGTAGAGTTGGAGGGCCTCGGTCCAGTATACCTGAGGTATACTTCAGTCTCCACCCCCGTCATTCTGCCTGGACACTGAGGTCCAGTTCTGAGGGCCTTCTGGCAGTTTCCTCACTGAAGGAAGCGAAGTTACAGGGAACCAGGCAGAGGGCCTTCTCGGTAGTGCACCTGCCCTGTGTAACGCCCTCCCACCAGATGTCAAGGAAATAAACAGCTCTATCTGACTTTTGGACGGCATCTGAAGGCAACCCTGTTTAGGGAAGTTTTTAATGTCTAATGTTTTATTGTATTTTTAATATTTTGTTGGAAGCCGCCCAGGGTGGCTGGGGAAACCCAGCCAGATGGGTGGGGAATGAATGAATGAATGAATGAATAACAATAATTTAGTCCACCCCCCCTGCAATGCATTTGTCCCATACCGGGGGGGGGGGGATTGAACCTTCAACTTTGGTATGAGCGACACCAATTGAGCTTGCATGACTGGTTGTCTCATCAGCTAGGGCAGGGTGACTGGAGCATGCAGAGCCCCAGATCTTAAGGAAGGAAGCAGCAGCAGCAGCTCACAGTGTTGGGTGGGATGGAAACAGACAGGCAGGGGATATAAGTGGCATCTAGGAAAACCCAACCTACCCACCCCTGCCATACTATTTCCAGCACAATCCAATAGCTGGCTCCTTTCCACCCTGTCAAATCCTTCTCCTGCCCTGCATTCCTTCCTGGGGTCTCTGTTTTCAGCCTCTGTTGTCTGCAACTTCCTGACACAGCCCACCTGTTCATCAGGAGGCGAGCATTCAGCCCCTTCCCTCCACCTGTTTCCCCCAGGAATGCTTTTGCCTGCAGTTCGGTTGCCTGGGAACACAGTAACCCGATGCTGAGAAGTGGGGTTTGCCTGTCAGGGAGGGGCCCATCTATGGTCACTGGTATGTTGCCCCCCTCCATCCACAACTTTGCCTTTTGTCTCCCACGAGCAAATAAAATTAGCCACAGGAGGCAGATAGGCTGCTTTCTGCTGACTTTGGGCACAATCCACGAGCTGTGTTCTTTTGTTCCAATATGGGGAAGGGGTGTGTGAGTATAGGAGGAAGAGGGAGGGATTGAAATTGCACAGTAAATGTTCCTTGATAGACTGGGTCTTCTGCTGGCTGGGATTTCTGTCAAGTTTATAGTGTGCTTCGAGGGAAGGAAACAAAGAAATATGCATGAACAAAACTTTGTGCATTCCACAGCACAGCATCCCTTCTCTGCCTTTGCAGCCCAGTGTTATATACTAAACCAGATGGCAGCCTGTCTTTGTTATATCAGGATCAGAGAGGCCTGGATTCAAATCTTCTCCACTTGTATTTTTAATCTTGGTTGGAAGCCGCCCAGAGTGGCTGGGGAAACCCAGCCAGATGGGCGGGGTACAAATAAATAATAATTATTATTATTATTATTATTATTATTATTATTATTATTATTATTATTATTATTATTATTATTATTATTATTATTATCCCTGAAGCTTCTTGGGTGACTGGGCAATCACTTTCTTAGCCTAACCTCCCTCACAGGATAAAATGGGCTCCGTGGGGGCAGCAGAGAGCTCTTTGGAGGAAGAAAGGGATGAAATTGTAATGGCTGAATGAATGCCAAATAAATCCATGCAGAGGTCACTTCCGCAAATCTCAGCAAGGCTGGACGTGTCTGTGTTCAGCTGCTGAACCCTTTTTGCCCCATCATAAACACCCTTAGATTACCCCAGCTCTGCCTCTTGGCGGTATCTTCATTCTCCCACCCCAACCTTCCTTAAACTTGTTGTTCCCCATCTGGATTTCCAGTTCCATCCATTCCATTCATATCCCTACTTCTGTGATGGAAAGAGAAACAGGAGGAGGAGGACTATGCATGGACTCCAGCAGATGCCATACCGGGCATGCCTCTTTGTACCTAATCATCAAAATCAAAAGCTGATCAACTTTTAATATAGCCGGAAATATCTCTCTCCAAAAAAAAAGAAAAAAGGAAAACCTTGTATGCTATGTAAAAATAGACACATGCATCAATTTCCCCATAACTGAATCATTGACAAGTTGTGACATTTACTATTTGGAACAACTCTCTGTCCATGAACAAACATTTCTCTGCTTCCTCCAGAACCAGCACTGAAAATAAATATTTGATCAGCATAAAACTATTTTCTTCCCACTTTTCAATGCATCTACTTGGTGGCAATTGTTGTGGATTTGAATGAAAGGTGCCCTTTAGATCTTGCGCTTTTACAGCAGCAGCAGTGTGGGAGCTGTTATTCCGGACCTTTCATCATGGAGCCCTGGCTACTCATGCCGTTCCTTGCCATGCAATTGTTGCCTGGCCGGGCTTTTAATGTTAACAGCATCACCATGGGGGGAGGCCGTAGAAAAGCATCTCCAAGCCCCACACCACTTTTGCAGTACCTGAAAGGCCCCTAAGTGCAACCCTGGACGCTTAAGAGCAGTTGTTTGAATATACCACATTTCACACAATAAAAAAAGACTTGTTATTTTGGAACTGATGACTGTGAACTTTAAATTGAAAGTTTGCAAGGGGATATTTGAATATTTGTACACCTGCGGCTGGTTGTCAGAGAGCTTGCTAAGCTAACTAAATCTGAACTTATTAAGCACCTGTGCTAGGTAGGACAAACTAAATCAAATAAGGATGGTTGAAAGCTTTGAATTTGACTAGCAGATTGGATAAACCTCATTCAGGTCAGCCTAAATTAAAAGTAAATGTAGTTAAACTTTATTCTGGTATCAGTCACCATGACTTCAGCAGGATTTTGACCATGCTTTAATTCCCATTGAATCATCAACAATCTACGGCCTATCCTACACAATGACAGGTAGGGCTGGGTGATCATTTGGTATTCAACATTGCAATATATCACTAGCTAAACACTGCGACCTACCGTTATAGCATGATGTTTGAAGGAAGGATGGAGCTATGTAGAGGCATTAGCTGGCTTCATGTTTCCCCCCGCATTGTGATTTTTGCATCTCTCTCTCTCTCTCTCTCTCTCTCTCTCTCTCTCTCTCTCTCTCACACACACACACACACACACCACAATTTTGCCAGGCCAAAAATTATGAAGCCAATATCATGATATGGACTTCAGACCAGTTTTGGACGATATATCGCCCAGCCCTAATGACAGGCCCATCTCACAGCAGTGACAGGACACCTGGCAGAGAGATGTGCACTCAGGGGACCAGACTCAGGTGCTAACTATGTCCCCATGTCTTCCCTGGCAGCCTCATTACAGGACCTAACAATTACATCCAGGATATCAAGGGTTTATTCGCTTCCTCCTCTTCCAGTGTCCTTTCCCCCATCAGCTGCCAGCAGTGCCCTCCTGCATTCTACACAGGACAAAACAAAGGCAGAAGGGTAAATTGACATAAATCTGAAATCAGAAATGGCAGCGCAGCGTAAGCCAGCGGGGGAACGCCACAACCTTCTAGGACACTGCAACTGACTTTAATGTGGCCATCCTGGAGCAAAGGGACTTTGAAGAGAGACGAACATGAAGCCACTGAATTTTGATGCTGTTGCTCTTGGATTGACCCAAGACCAAGGATATAATTTACACATCATATGTGTAAATTGACTTATACCATTGCAGGATAGTCTATGTCAGGCATGTCCAAAGTTTGTTTCGGGGGCAGTTTAGTTCCTGGGGTAAAATCCCAAGAAAACCTCAACAACTTCAATCCTAAAACTTTGGTTGGCCATTTGGTCGGCCCTCACGGCCCTTTACTTCATCAAATCTGGCCCTCTTTGAAAAAAGTTTGGGCAGCACTGCTATGCCATCAAGAACCGGTCTGTGAATTATTGGGCTAAGAACATCCTTATCACAGACTCTGCTTTTATTTCCCTTTGACCTTTTTACAACCCTCCCACTGCCCCCCCCCCACCTGCAGTTGTGTATAGATGTGCCTATAACTCAGGATAACACTTCAGGTGCCTGATGAAGTAGACTGTAGTCCACAAAAGCTTTATGACACAATAAATTTGTTAGTCTTTAAGGTATATCGAAGCTGTTGGTCTGTCACAGCTACTCCTCTGGGAATTGTTTAGGTGTGATTGCTTTAACCTCAATTTTCTACTCTGGAAAGGGGTTGTTTGTGAGGACGGCACTCTTGTGTGGCAGTGTGAGTTGTAATAGCAAGTTACACAGCTTTTCCGGAGACCCAAGAATCTCCTCTTTCAGGTTTCTAGTCCTTGTGACTGCGTAAGAAGAATGAAATTGAAAATTCTGCCACACAGTTTCTGTTCAAAGGTTAAACATCTGCTATGGACTGGAACGGTTTTGCAGTCAAGGAATAGGGTTGCTGTGCTCACTCTGCCTGTTTACTCCCCATTTTCAAGGCGCCTAGATGATGTTGTCTTGATGCGATACTGTCTTCCTTTTTTTGTCATCTCAGTCCCTCTGCAAACCCCTCAGAATTTTGCACTTCAAACGAAGCACTGAAATTAAAACAAATCTATGCAAATGTCTCTGTAATTGTTCATTTAAATGTGCTTTAAGATCTTTACCTCCTTCTGTGCAAACACTGAGAGACAGGCACTTACTACTTCTGTTTGATGGATGGAGCTACTGAAGCTGAAACGCATTGACTTTACCAGTTCTACTCAGTGTGCCAGCATTCGAACCCGAGGTTCCCAGCGCCTTTCTATTCACAGAGGCAGATTTTGCAGAATTGATTCCTGCTTACACGAATCTCAGGGCTTTTAAATATGTGATACTTACAGTCATCACTTCCTTGACAATTAAGCAATATATTACTGAGAACTTTTTTTTAAAAAAAAGTCTTCTGATCTAACCAACCCTTTTGAACTAAAGAAGCATTAGTTGTGTCACATTGATACTTTATAAATGGCTTTTAATGTCGCCATTAGGGTGATCACTGCAGCCTATATTTAAGCTCCTAAAAACCAAGGTGGGTGGGGGGAGATTTAATTCTCCTCACACCTTCCTCAGGCGAAAAGGCTTGGCAAGGCAGAGGCATGAGGACATTCTCATAAACTGAATTATGCCTTAATAGCATCAATAGAGCTTTTAAAGCGCTGAACGGGGCCAAAACTGTAGAGCAGCCTTTTGGCAGCAAGGCAAGAGACAGCATCAAGCATAAAGCTGCGGCTGGCTGAAGCTGCGAGGGGAGTAGCCAGAACAGAAGTAGGATGCTGGGTGGATCCTAGCCAGCCAATCTTTTTAAGTGCAGAAATACAGAGACATTTTCACAAGGCCTAAGGAGGGTTCTGAAGCCTCCTTGATGCTGAAGGTAGCCATGGGTTGCTTTCAGGTCATGCTGCGGGTTGAATTCTCTCATTCAAATAGAGAGCAGCAAATAATAATAATAATAATAATAATAATATGCTATTGTTTATACCCTGCCCATCTGGCTGGGTTGCCCTAGCCACTCTGGGTGTCTTCTGACACATATGAAAACATAATAAAATATCGAACGTTTAAAAACTTCCTGATACAAGGCTGCCTTCAGATGTCTTCCAAAAGTTGTATAGTTATTTATCTCCTTGACATCTGAAGGAGGCCCTCTTTCCTGGTTCTGTGTAACTTCAGTTCTCACAGTGAGGGACCTGCCAGAAGACCCTCGGAGCTGGACCTGAGTCTCTTATGCTGAACGACAGAGGTGGAGACGCTCCTTCAGGTATACTGGGCCGAGGCCGTTTAGAACTTTAAAAGTCAGCACCAACACTTTGAAATGTGCTCGGAAATGTACCGGGAGCCAGTGTAGATCCTTTAGGACCAGTGTTATATGGTCCTAGTGGCCACTCCCAGTCACCAGTCCAGCTGCCACATTTGGGATTAGTTGTTTCAGAGTCACCTTCAGAGGTAGCCCCACATAAGAAACATTGCAGTAGTCTAAGCGGGAGATAACCAGAGCATGTACCACTCTGGCAAGACGGTGATGTATTGGTGTCACTATTGGATGATCTTCCCTCAGTCCCAGTTTAATTTCTCCCAGTCTGTCCACTGTTCACAGTATCCTTGGCACCCCCCAGAACTTCAGCATTTAAATGTTTGGAGCGGTAAAATGTTGAATCCAAAAGGAAGTTGTGTATCCTGAACCAAGTAATGTGCATCAGGAAGCTAAAGCCCTCCACCATTCTTCACCAATGGCCCCTCACTTCAGGTCTCCAAACATTAAGGGGTGTGTAGTATACACAAAGCTGGGTATTAATTTTAGCCGGTGTACTAGGTAACCAATTAGCAGTCGTATTCAACTTAAGTTTCAATCAGAGTAGACCCACCAAAATCAACAGAGCCAAATTAGTCATTAGTTTCAATTGGTTTACTTGGAGTATGATTCATTTTGGACCTTACCCAAAGTCAATGGACGCTAAATTGGATAGCTTTGCCCAGCAGCTGAGGGTCTGTTTCCCTCAGAGTATTAAATGTCATCTTCTCCTTCTGGTTTAATGGCGCAGCAAGGGCAAGGAAAGGCCCTGCCGCCATCACCTACTGGCAACAGTATGCCAGGTGGTATAAGATTCCCCACCCCCCTACTTAGGATTCAGTTGTTGAATTCTTAAATTGACATTATTGTAAACATGGAGGAAGTCCTTCCATCTTGCCGCGGTGACCAAATGCAGACTCTATGGCTCCACCAGAACTCCCCTTTCTCCTCACCAACACCTGGTGAAGAGTTCTGGATAATTCAGCCCGGACATTGAGATCCAGTTCTGAGGGCTTTCTGAGAGAAGTGAGGTTACAGGGAACCAGGCAGAGGGCCTTCTTGGTAGTGGCACCCACCCTGTGGAATGCCTTCCCATTAGATGTCAAGGAAACAAACCAACTCTCTGACTTTTAGAAGATATCGAAGGCAGCCCCGTATAGGGAAGTATTTAATGTTTAATATGTTGGAAGCCACCCAGAGTGGCTGGGACAACCCAGTCAGATTAGCTTCTTATTCTTATTCTTGATTATGATTATGATTCACAGCAACAATAATGTGAAAGTTGCCACATTGACATTTTGGTTAGTCCAGTAAAGGTATTGTCCTAATATGTTTCTACCCCTTATGGACCAAATGGCTGCTTTAGCTTTTTGTATGAATTATGAAGCAACTCTTCCCTCAAGCCTAGGCTATCCCTACACACTGGTGTGTATGTGTGTTCATACATATTTTGTTCATCTTACACTATCCCTCGAATGAAAGAGCCTGTGCCTGCCCTCAGAGCCCTGGCGTGAGATGTCACCTTCGTGCTGTTCATAGAAGTAACGGGGGCTGAACAACACCACTCTGTTCTCTCATGCTCTCCTTTGTGCTTGTTCTCTGTCTGTTCCACAGGCTATAAACAACCTTACCTCTGCTTGACCCCTTCCTGCTTTAGTCTCTGCTGTCCTCCTTTTATTTGCTAAACCTCACACATCTCTCATAATCTCTCGCAGTAGAACTTAAAGGCGATGTGACTTTCAACAGACCACCTTAACTGTCATGGAGGCGAAGGCTCCCTTGGCATCCCTCTTGAGCTGAAAAAGAGAGCTAGCTCCATCACTTCAGCTACTCAGCAAGGACCCCTCGGAGCTTACAGGCCCAGAAAACTGCTTTCATTGCCAAGACATAGCTCTGGAACGTAGGGAGCCACCCTAATGAGGTGGCCCCTGCAGACCGCCTTTACCTCACCACAGAGTAAACACAAGTTGGAAACAACTTGCTAAGAAAGCCTAATATGCAGCCTTCAAATGCACTGGCTGTTGGATGGATGCTACGCGGGTGCTTTGAGAAAACAACAGCAATATGGATCTATTGCCCTAGATTGATTAAGCAGCAGTTCTGTGCTTGTCAGGGAGCTGCCTCTGAATGGCGGTGAGGCTACAGCCACTCACGGCAGGATGCTGGCTGATCTTGTCATGTGTAAAAACACCAGTCAACAGGCTTCTGAAAACGGGGCTGCCCAAATTCCCGACTCTCTATTCTGCCAGCTTCCTATCATCTGTTTGGTGTGCAGTGTTTGCTGACGGCAGACCTACTAGCTTTGTCTGTTTGGATGGTACCGCCCCCCAAAGAGCTAAAAATTAGTCTGTGTGTACGCCTTCACTTTCCCAAACAATGGAAAGAAAAACGAAAGTGTTACAAAACTTAGGACGTGAATCAAAACACAACTTCAGCTTCCCTAGAGACCAAGATAAATAAATTATATTAGATTTGCACAATGTATCCGGGTTCTGTTAACAAATTTAACAAATTGTGGGTTGTTGTTGTTTAAGTTTTGCCTTGAACATGCAATTAACACCAGTCATTTCTATGGTATTAGAAGGGGACAAATTATTTTAGAAACCTTCTATATCATTTCAGCAATGAGAGGCCACTATTGTTCCCATTTTGCAGTTCGTGAAACCCCATCTGAGCTGCTCATTATCCACCAGTCATCAAGGTGGGACTGTAGCTCAACGGTAGAGCATTTCTGTGTGCTCTGGTCATATGACTCAGAAAAGCTGTCTGTGGACAAATGCCAGCTCCCTTGGCCTGAAAGCAGAGATGAGTGCCACATCCCATAGTCAAATTTGACTGAATTTAACCATGCAGGGGTCCTTTACCTTTTACCTGGAGCACATGCTATATATACAGAAGATCTTGAGTTTGACCTCTGGTGTCCCCAGCTAAAAGGATCAAGTGGCAAAAGTTGTGTGTCCAAAACCCAGGAGAGCCAGTATGAGGCAGAGTTGCTAATGCTGGGCTTAGTGGACAACTTGGTATAAGGCATCTTCCTCCATTTGTAATAATAATAATAATAATAATAATAATAATAATAATAATAATAATATAATAATAATAATAATAATACCTTGCCCATCTGGCTGGGTTTCCCCAGCTACACTGGGCGGCTCCCAACAGAGTATTAAAAACACGATAAAACATCAAACATCAAAAACTTTCCTGAACAGGGTTGCCTTCAGATGTCTTCTAAAAGTCAGATAGTTGTGTATTTCCTTGACATCTGATGGGAAGGTGTTCCACAGGGCGGGCGACCTGCAGCCTCAGTTCTTGCAGTGAGGGAACCGCCACAAGGCCCTCGGAGCTGGACCTCAGTATCTGGGCTGAAGATGCGGGTGGAGACGCTTCTTCAGATATAATGGGCCGATGCCGTTTAGGGTGGAAATGGGATTTGATTCCAGTTCTCCTGCCTCCACGCCCACCATTTCATCAATTACTGTGTATCGCAGCGGGAACTAGTTGATGTAATCTTATAGGCTTGACATTCAGCATAGGTCAGAGGGAGAGCCATAAAGGTACCACTGGGATTTCTAGTGCGTTGACTGGTACGAGACAATGTTCTTCTGTAATCACAATGCAGATGTTTATGGAGGGTCTTCCGTAAGAAATGCCAGCTGGTTTTCGGTCTATGCTCCCCATAGCTTATTCTGCCTGTGCATGACACTTTTTGCCTCATAAATCATTGCCAGGCCTCGTGCGCAAGAATGCCAAGGTCCTCGCGGGGGGGGGGGGGTTGGGGGGAGGCGGCAGGGAAACGAAGCTGCGATGCTTTCGACCATTAACAGCAGGAAGTCATTGATCTAATTTTAGCTGCACTTGCTAATTGCCTTTTATGCAACCAGCTACCTGTAAAAACTCCCTCTGTCCTTTAACCTTGAATTCCTGCCTGGACTCGGGGGCTCAACACCCCAAAGTAGCCCAGGCAGTGATAGATTTTCATTATCAAAAAGTTTGCCGGTTTTCCCGCTCTCCGAGCCCGGGAGGCTCACGCGGAGAAAGGAGTTGAGTTGGTGACTGGAGATGAATGACTGCTTCCTACCCGTGGAGCAAAGGTGGCTAACATTGCAAATTGGTTCTGGAAAAAGCTTGGCTCTGGGATACACGGGAGGTCTTGGGGGGTTAAAAGCAAGCTGAGACAGCTGGCTGATGGTCCTTGCTGCAATTTGTTTACTCTGGATATTTGGCTACTTTCCTGAGTGTTTCCATCCAAATCAGGAGGCATCTTATGCAGCATCCCTCCTGAAATTGCCTGACATTTTAAGTACAGTCATCATCATTTCTCCATTATCACTTGTATATCAAGCCACTTCAGGAAAGCAGGGTCAGCCTAAGACATTTAACTGCCCAAATGGTGTCTCCTCCCATTCCGTATGGTGACCCGCTTTGCCCACTGTGCTGAGTCAAACCAGCAGATCCCTAGATAGGAATGTGCTGTTCCCCAGAGAGAAGCTCTGGTCCTCTTCCTGCTGCTGCTGCAAGCTAAGCCATGGCTTAGTGTGCCATCAGAACACAGGCTGATGGTTTATCTCACTCCAGGTATACCATGGTTGTAACCAAGGTTTGTTCTTGTGTTTGCTTTGATCAGTAAAGGCAAATGACAAGCCTGGGTTCCAACAACATGCTAAGTCAAACTATGGCTTAGCTTCTAGTAGCAGCAAGACTGGAGAAGGAGCAATATGGCCACAATCTCTCCCATGGGAACATGCATGCTCACACTTTTGTTGTTGTTAAGCCATGGGTTGGTTCAGTGTTAAATGCAAACTTAGCCCTAGAGTCTGCACTTGACTAACCCTGGTTTAGCGAGGGCATCCTCCACTACACCTGGGGAAAGCCAGCTACGTTAGAGACACAGGACAAACCAGTTTAGGAGAATCAGGAGGAAGAGTGGGAAGCTGCTCCCAGCATCTTTTGCCTGACATGACTGCCTCACTTTGCCTAATGGTAGGGCTGGCCGTGCAGGAAAGGACAATATGCACACACACTTCTATAGAATGTTCACTTCCAGCCATATCAGCCTTAATGTAAACTGTTGGCATCTTCTGCTGCAGTGATAACCCAACCATTCTCCATTTTCAGTATTGTGACAATTCTACCAAAAAATGTTGAATAGACAGGCATCAGACTTGTGACCTCCTCTGCCCATGAGGAAACTATCTATCTATCTATCTATCTATCTATCTATCTATCATCTATCTATCTATCATCTATCTTCTATCTATCATCTATCTATTTTCTATACCACTTTAGATTTTTAAGAAAAATCTCAAAGCGGTTTACAGCATATTAAATTAATAAAACATAAATAAAACAATCTGAAGAAAGTCAAATATAGAGTATACAGCCAAAGCAAATACTAAAATATTATCTTAAATATTTCAAAATAAAACATTACAAAGGAGGTCAACTACAGAATACATATTTGACATAGTAGGGCTGGGTGAGTTTGGGCCCCACCCCCTAGGCCAGGTGGAAAGGGCCTTGCAGGGAGCAGCCTTCATATATAGATGTGCAATGTGTAATTTATATGTGTGTAATATAATGCCATTGGGTGACTGTGATCTAAATCAGTCTTGCTGATCAGAAGGTCGACGGTTTGAATCCCCATGACGGGGTGAGCTCCCATTGCTTGGTCCCTGCTCCTGCCAACCTAGCAGTTCAAAAGCACATCAAAGTACAAGTAGATAAATAGGTACCGCTTCGGTGGGAAGGCAAACAGCGTTTCTGTGTGCAGCTCTGGTTCTCCAGAAGTGGCTTAGTCATGCTGGCCACATGACCTGGCAGCTGTACGCTGGCTCCCTCGGCCAGTAAAGCGAGATGAGCGCTACAACCCCAGAGTTGTCTGCGACTGGACCTAATGGTCAGGGGTCCCTTTACCTTTAATATAATGCTGCTTCTTCAGTACAGAAGGTTGTGGGTCCCTGCAGCCTGTTCTTTGTTAAGCAGTGAGGCAAACTGGTTGAGGAGCCTAGAGGACACCCCAGCACCATTGCTGTCTCTGCTCTTTGCAGGGTGGAAGCTGGTAGAGAGAGCTAGATTGCCGATGGTGCAAAGGCCTGGTTGCAAAACGTTGGCTCCCGTGTGTGCATCTATACATCTGACAGCTGCTGGTGCCGGTGTGGAGACATCCCATTTGACTGGCCAACTCGTTTGGCAAACGGCACACAAATATTATGAAGCCGCTGCCTTGTTGCGGCATTTTTCTGCCATAATCTTTTGAACGGGCCCGTAACAGCTTCAGCTACTATTTGCTCCGGCTTCCTGGCCCCAGCGGCTGCAGGTACTAATACCTGCAACACTAAACCATACTTGAAGCACAGTTAAGAGATGTCACTGTGTGGTTAAGAGATGCCACGTGATGTGCAAAAGGTATTTGATTTGTGAAGAGCTGGTGTTGGGGCTTTATAAATCCTAAGTATCTAGCTTCTGTGTAGTGGCAGCTGCACCAAGCTGGTGACCTGCAAATGTTTCGGACTACCACTCCCATCAGCCCAAGCCAGCGCTGGAGGGCACCAGGTGCATGAAAGTGGCTGTATTGAATAATAAAATCATAGATTTGTAGAGTTGGAAAGGACCCTGAGGATTATCTATGATGCAGGAATACGCAATGCAGGAATATACAGCTGCCCCATACGGGAATCAAACCTGCAACCTGGGCATTATCAGCACCAACTGAGCTATCAGGCCAGAGGCCTGTTAGAAATATTCCAAAGGTTGAATAAGGGATGCCTTTTTTGGATTACTTAAAGAAATTGTAGTATGATGAACCCGCCAGCGAGATTTGAGCTATGAGCAACAGAGAGCAACAGAAGTAAGTAGATTGGGGTATAGCGGTTATGATTTAGCAGACAGAAGATAGGGTGCAGCAGAAGGGGAGAAACAACTCCATGGGAAATGAGGCGGGAAGTCGACAAAATAAGAGAAGAAAATTCAAATGTGTATTGGATTGTATACGTTAAGAATGTTGAAACTCAATACAAATATAATTAAAAGAAAAAGAAATATGCCAGAGGCCAGGGCTAAAGTATTTAGACCTGTGCATTGCTGGTTTCCGGAAATCAATGCAGAGTCTTGAAACATGGGAATTATACAGTGGTACCTCGGGTTACAGACGCTTCAGGTTACAGACTCCGCTAACCCAGAAATAGTACCTCGGGTTAAGAACTTTGCTTCAGGATGAGAACACAAATCGTGTGGAGGCAGCGGGAGGCCCCATTAGCTAAAGTGGTACCTCAGGTTAAGAACAGTTTCAGGTTAAGAATGCACCTCCAGAACGAATTAAGTTCTTAACTCGAGGTACCACTGTACTAGCTTAGAGTATCAGACTAGGAGGACAAGGAAGACCCTAATTCAGATCCCCATTCTGTCAAGCTCATTGGGTGAATTTGGCACAGTTGCCACCATAGAGATGTTACAAGGGGAAACGAAAGGAGGAACAGGGCATGGCACCCAGAACATTTTGGTGCGATGAGCAAAACATTCCCAGCTCAAAGCCTTGATCCTGGCTTTTTTCAGATTATGAATATTTCTTTGACAGCTGTATGTTGTTTCCCAGCCTATGCAGTGTGTGTGGATTTGTGCTAGGCTGCCAGCAATAAGAATGTTGGCCACTTTTCTTCTCTATCGTTTCACAGGTATGTGGACTCCCACTGTAGAACCCACTTACACCTTGTTGGCAGAAGTAGAAATGCGGTTATGCATTCCTCTCTGTCTTTGGCCTGTCAGGCGCTTTGAGAAGAGGGAATCTTCTCTTTGTCCATACCAGAAGCAGAAGTGGTCTTCTTCACAGTGCAGTGAGTGATGCACAACAGACCATTCTAAACAACACCCACTGTTGTAGTAAAGAATGGGAAGTTGAAGGTCGATGTGCTGGGGAAACATGGAGATCTTTCTTTTGTTTTGGAACAGAAAAGTTTGGGAGCTACTGATGAAGAGAGCTACTCTTCCTATGTAATATTTCGCACCGTGCAGCACATCCCAAACAGTGTTAGAAACTCAGATATGTCAGCTAGGCACCAAATGGCTCATCCAGTTGCCAATACGGAATGCCATTTTGACGACTCAAAAGTCATATTTTCCAGTACTACGTTTTGGTTCCTGAATTTCATTCTGATTGTGCAGATAAAATATCACGGATGGAATTCTTCAGGGTGTGTTGCTGGTGTGAAAACAGTCAAGATCCAAGGATCCTCAGGCATGCATCTCCAGGTGGTGGGGATGTCAGGCCCCATCCTGCAGCCCGGGCATCTTCACTTGGTCACAAGTGAAGCAAAAGGCACCTTGTGCCTGGGGAATTTCAAATGCTGCTCCCAAGCCCAGGTTAACTGGCTGCAAGGCTGTCACCAGCCTGTATGGATGGTGGCAGTAGCAGTCCTTGGCAAGCTACATACCTCTGTTTGGGGACCATAGTCAACTACCCTCAGGGCAGTTTTGTTTGGCTGCAGGCTTCTTATTGAAATGAATGTTATTGTATGTGTGTGTACACCACGCTCCCACCCAAATTCCGCTGAAACAGTCTCAGCAACCTGAGGTTGGTATGCACATGCTGGATATAGGTGCCCTTTCGCAGGGGAGTGTTGAATCAATTGACCCCAACATTTGTCGGAAAGTCCTGAACGTCTCTGGAATATACGGATAAAATTGGGTGCTGCAAATGAAGTCCTTCGGTTGACATACACAACTCTCCAGAGAGCTCTGTGTTTGGGAGGAACGGCATTTTGAGACCAGATACGTACGTTGCTGTTAAATGGCAATTCCATGTTCAGAGGTAGTGCAAACGTTGCTGGTTATCAGATTCTGGAGGTAACCGTTTTTGTTGCATTGGGCTTCTTTTGCTAGCGGGCGCTGGATTCGGTCAGATTTCAATCTGATCCCGTAAAGTACCATATTTTTCGCTCCATAAGACGCAACCGACCATAAGACGCACCTAGTTTTTAGAGGAGGAAAGGGAGAAAGCCCTGTTTGGGGGGGGGATCACCTCACAGTTGTGCAGCTTCTTTTGCAAAAGGGAAGAGCCCCCTTTTTTGAGGATCAGCTCAAAGTTGTTGAGCTTACTTTGCAAATGGAAAAAATCCTGGTTTTATGGGGTTCAACTCACAGTTCTGCAGCTTCTTTAGGAAAGGAAAGGGAGCCATTTCTACAGTTTCCAGACAGATAATCTAATCAGCCAGTCACATGTCGCTGGGGAAACAAACAGCCTCCATCTGCAGAACCTTCAACAATGAAGGCCTGGCAAGGGGGCAGGGCCGGAAAGGGAGCCAGCGATTGACCACACATTCGCTCCATAAGACGCACAGACATTTCCCCTTACTTTTTAGGAGGAAAAAAGTGTGTCTTATGGAGCGAAAAATACGGTAGTTCTTGTGTCTTTATAGGGGATGTGGCACATGATTGGGGAGCTTGCAACCTCTGGTGGGCCACCATAAGACAAAGGTGAAGGTAGTGCTTTAAAAAAAAAAGTAGCAAGGAACATCAAGTCATGGCAGGCAGGATAAGAAAAGTACAGCGGCATCTATCTGTTCAGGTGAAACTTGCAATGCCCTCTGGGGACTTCTCTCCCTCCCTCTGCCCTCTACCACTCTGTATGTCCCACCTGCCCATTGTTGTGCAACATTAAATGTAAAGTGAGTCTTTGGAGATACCGCATTACTGTCAATAAGGGAGGCACGGAGTCGGAACTTGGGAATTGGAGAATGCGGGTGGTGATGGAATCTGCCTCGCCTGCTTTAGTTTGCTGTGTTTTGCACCACACACAAGAACATCTCCCATGCTAGCATAAGCTCTCCCTCCCAGCCTGGCTGAGGGCTTGAGGACAGAGAGGGCAGCTTCATGTAGACGAGCTATCCAGCCGTATTAGTTTATTCATGACTCATAATGAGTTGATGAAGTGCAGAGTTATTTTTAGAGCCTTTTAATTGATCACTTTTTTGTGCGCCTGTGTGTGCAAGTTTTCCTTTTAATGAGAGGGCATTTCCATGGGACGATTAGCTCAGGGGGAAAAAAGGAAACAGTTTTTAAAAAGACCAGGCACCGTTTTCTATGCTGCTCTCCCTAAATTTAGAAGCGGCTAATTGAGGCGCTTTGCAAAGCTGTTAGTCTTGTTTCCTCTTTCTTGGCTTCACAATTAGAAGCCCTGCTGTGAGCAAGATGGGTGAGAAAGGCCTTTTCCACAAGGAGAAATAAACTGCAGTAGCCCCACAAATGCAAGACTGGGGAACCTGTGGCCCTCCAGATGTTGTAGGACCACATCTTCCATCATCACTGGCTACTGGCCTCTGTGGCTGGGGATTGTGGGAATTGGAGTCCAGCAGCATCTTGGAGCATCAGTCTCTCATCCCTGCCATAGTGGAAGGTGTGTGGAGGAATAGTCGTGCAGATGTTTGAAGCTTATCTTTATTGTTCCCAGCAAGCATGCAAGTTAGTTAAAAATAAATCACGTGAATTATCTTGAAATGGTAAAACACAGGAAGGATGATCTTCCTACTTATCTACTACGTTGTTATTATTGTTTTGGATCTCGTGCTGGAAGAGGAGGTGCTGTAGTTGATTTTCATTGTGCCATGGCGACCTGATGAGCAAAACGTGATTGGACATTTATTTTTATTTTTTGTTTATGTTTTTCCTTTTCTTAAATAGGAAAACTGCCTGCAGTTCCCATTTGACCAAGGACCAGAACTTGTGCTGCATTTAGAAGTTTGATCGTTATTCATCCATGTATAATTTCTTTTCTTTTCTTTTGTAAAAGTTTTATTAAGTTTTAATTTTTCTACATATCAAATTAAACATTTTACAAACTTTGAAATATCTAATGACTTCCCTTCTTCTCCCTCCATGATTCATACTGCACATCATCGTTTCCTGCATATTTTACTATAACCATTCAAATCAATTTTCCACTGTTACATCAATCAAATATTATTTACTCTGTTGAATTTACTTTAATGCTGCCAGCGTTTTCAGCTGTGTACAATTATTTTTCATGTATTCGATAAATATTTTCAACTCTTCTTTAAATATACTTCTTGCTCTCTTATTCTGTGCACAAGTTCTGCATATTCTAGCATCTTAAAATGTCAGTCCTCTTTACAAGGAACCTCACTCACTTTCCATTTTTGGGCCAACAAAACATGGGCTGCTGTTGTTGCCTACATAAATAAACTTTTCTGGCACTTAGGAATTTCTGTCTGGGTTATTCCCAACAAAAAGGACTATGTTTTTTGGGGGGAGGGAAGGTAAATTTAAACATTTTTTCCCCAGCTCATTATAAATCATTTCCCAATATTCTTTCTACTAATTTCTGCTTGTTCCTGGTCCAGTGGCAGGGTTACTCAACAACAGGACCATCTATCTACCCCAGGGGTCAGCAAACGTTTTCAGCAAGGGGCTGGTCCACTGTCCCTCAGACCTTGTTGGGGGCCAGGCCAGACTATTTTTTTTGGGGGGGGTATGAACGAATTCCTATGCCCCACAAATAACCCAGAGATGCATTTTAAATAAAAGGACACATTCTTCTCATGTAAAAACACGCTGTCCGGATTTACAAGGCGATTGGGCCCGATCCGGTGCCTTAGTTTGCGTACCCATGATCTACCCCATCAATGACCTTTCTGTTGAATCAGACACAGTTTTGTCCTCAACTAATTTCTATGAGGAATTTCTGTTCAGTCCAAAATGGTTTGTTTGAAGGAGTTTTGTAATCCGATGAAGAGCAGTTCTTTTTGTGCTGTTTGCGAGCTTGCATTCGCCTTTGACGGAGACTCAGATCCACGTCCTTTGAAAAGTTCGGTTTTGGATATCCTTTTCATTTACCTGAAAAGCCTCGCTATCAGAAATCACTGCATTCTCCTTTCATAGGATAATAACCCTACACAACTAGTGCTTTGGACGAACCCAAAGCTTTGATGATCATTGCAAAGATGTGCAGGCAGATGACAGTAGACTGTGTTGCCCTCCTGTTAGGCTCGGGGTGGGGAATAAGGGCGGGCTGCAACAAACGCTCTAGTTCTGCAGAAGACTTTTAAGTGGCGTCAAAGGGCTGAAAGGAGAGGGAAAATGGAGTTGCTGCAGTAAGAACTTGTGTGGTGGAGTAAAGCTGCAGGCCGCTGGGGCCGTGGGGAGTCATATGACAGATGAATGTGTTGATATATATGTTTTAATTGTGTTTTATTGCTCTATTGCAGGCATGTCCAACTCCCAAGAGACTGTGATCTACTCCCTGTATTAAAAAAACTGGCAGTGATCTACCCAATGTCATTGGAGGGAGGAGGAACATGTGTGGGGTGGGTGGATTGCCCAGAGTTGTGGAGCTTTTATTAGGAGAGAAGTGCCCAGAGTGGTTGAGTTTTTTGGGGGAGGATTGCACAGAATTTTTAAGCTCCCCCCCCCGTAACTTTTTGTACACGATAAGGTTCCCAAAATCTACCAGGATCGCAATCTACTGGTTGGACATCCCTGCTCTATTGTACTTTATATTGTTGTGGCCTGGGATCGCTTGAGATGAGAAACCAGGTGTACAGTTAATACAGTGGTACCTTGGGTTAAGAACTTAATTCGTTCTGGAGGTCCGTTCTTAACCTGAAACTGTTCTTAACCTGAGGTACCACTTTAGCTTTTTTTTAAATATTTTTTTTATTAATTTCCACAAAAAGAATACATAACACATCACATTTTCAACTTTAACAAATTTTCCAATTTTGGACTTCCCTCAGCCTCTCTGACAATCATCCAAATTTGATTTTTAAATACACAGTTCTTAAATTCACTATTGCCTTTTGAAAACCATTTGAGATATTTTTCTTTTTTGCAATATTTCTTTAACTTTTACAGAGCTTCTTTAAATGCCACTAACGTTATTTCTCTATCACTTATACCTTCCCAATAGTCTACCAACTTTTTCCAGTCCTCGATAAACTTTTGGTCTCGTAGATATCTTATCTTCCCTGTCAATTTGTCCAGTTCTGCATAGTCCATCAACTTTATTCTCCACTCCTCTATTGTTGGTACTTGTTCTTGTTTCCAGTTCTGGGCCAGTAGTATTCTCGCCGCTGTTACTGCATATTGGAAAAGTTTACAATCCTTTCTATTTATTTCGTTTCCTATAATTCCTAAAAGAAAAGCCTCTGGTTTCTTGACAAATGTATATTTCAACATTTTCTTCAGTTCATTATAGATCAGTTCCCAGAAGCTCTTCACTTTTTTACATTCCCACCACATATGATAAAAAGTTCCATCCTTTTCTTTACATTTCCAACATTTCTGAGGAGCTATTTTAGCTAATGGAGCCTCCTCCTCCTGCTGCGCCGCCAGAGCACAATTTCTGTTCTCATCCTGAAGCAAAGTTCTTAACCCGGGGTACTATTTCTGGGTTAGTGGAGTCTGTAACCTGAAGCGCCTGTAACCTGAGGTACCACTGTAAATATTTAACCAAAAACCCATTACTTTGCTACCTTTAGTTTTCTGTTTTGTGTTGGCAGTGGCCAGGGTGGTGGGGCACAGCATGGAGGTACCCTCCCTACTGCAATGTTGCTGCAGCCTACCTGGGCATGGGGGGAGGGAGGACAAAGTGGTGGCAAGGCCAGGGTAGTGCAGATGCACCGGGGGGAGCACCCACTGGATTGGCTCTGCTGGGGCACCTTGACCTTGCCATCAACTTTCCTCGCCCCAAAGCATCCAGGTAAACAGGAGCAACATCAATGTTGAGAGAGAAGGCAGCTCTGCAGCACTGTCCCCAACCCATTGGTGGCTACCACATAGCAATGAAATAAAACTGGGCCAGAACACCTGACCCCCAAAGATACTGAATCTATGTGTCAACACCCATCTAAAGGGTGGCTCAGTAAATCAGTAATGAATAAAGTGGGTGGGGTAGGGTGGGAAAGTGGAATCTCTTAAGTGCAGGCCATTGTCTGGCAGTTTTATTGTTGTATTTATTCAACATCTTCCAGGAATATATGCCTCATTGATGCATAAGAATCAGCCGTTTGGGCCATATAGGGAACTAACCCTTTTCCTAGCAACTTATCCATTAATCATGAACTTTTACGGCAAGAATGGCCTAAGCAGCTATCGGAGGAGAAAAGAAAAAAAGAAAAACCCTGAGACGTTGATTTACTCCTTTATTAAGTCTGCCTGTAAGTTGCGACTGTGCTGCATGAAATTCATTTTTAACTCTGAATGTTTCGCTTGATGGAGAGAGGGGAAATTAATATATTGGAATTCAAAATTTTAAAAATTGAACTGAAACTGTCTCTCATGTTTAGCAGTGATAAGCAATTGATTTTTTCTTCTCTGGAGTTTCAAAGAGGGCTGGAGTGTGTTACCTTAGTTGGACCAAGACTCTGGACCAGGACACTGATGTTTTATGGAAGGGAAGAGATTCGGAGACGAGCGTCCTGTCATCCCTGGAGCCAAAACACTAGATTTGTTGAACACACTTATCTGACCTAAACCAGCATCAGAAATTCTGCAAAACATCTCTGCAGGTCTACAGAATAATTCATATTCAGCAAGCAAAGCACCACAGTCCCTTGGGAACATTGCGCCTCCACTGAAATGTCACAAGGTACCCGAAGTGGCTGGTTATTTTATGCACCTTTTCTACGCTTAAGCCATACCTTATTCATCTGGGGTACATAAATAGTGAAGTATTACACAGGATCCATTGTGCTCCCCCCTCACTTGCCACACCTGCTGGTAGTCAGGGTGCTTAGTATCATTTGTAGAAGCCGGGAGATGATAGATGATAGATGGATAGATAGATAGATAGATAGATAGATAGATAGATAGATAGATGATAGATAGATAGATAGATAGATAGATAGATAGATAGATAGATGATAGATGGATAGATAGATAGATAGATAGATAGATAGATAGATAGATGATAGATAGATAGATGATAGATAGATAGATAGATAGATAGATAGATAGATAGATAGATAGATGATAGATGCATTTTTGCACAGGGGTTCAAAAAATTGGACTGTCCTTTGTACCCAGACTCCACCAGAAGACACACTGACTTGCTCATGGTTCTGGGTGCTCTTCAGCCCACTGCAAAGAGAGTAGGCAGCTCTGGCTTTCCAGATGACTGTGAGAGAGCAAGGACCAGTTACTCCCCGCCAGGCTGGGAGATGGTTGCAAATGGCAAAAAAAAGAGAGGAAAGATGTTCTTACTATTTTGGAGATGCGTTCACACAGCATGGTGGGATCATCTTCTGATGCAGTGCATAGGGATCATTCGCTTCCATCAGCCTGCGGGGGGAGTCACAGAACTGGCAGGAAGAAACATTCCCACCGCTTCTGAGTCATTAATGCCTGTCACGACTGTCTACCACCTCCTATACTTCTCAAACTAGAAACAATATACCATACTTTTCTGTGTATAAGACTAGGTTTTTTTCTTTAAAAATCATGCTAAAAAATGGGGGTCGTCTTATGCATGAGCGGTGCATAGGGTGGACATTTGATTGGTTGCTGCCGCGGCTGTTAGCGGTTACTGTGTGTGTTATTGGTTGCTGCACCAACAGGTGGTGTTGATTGGCTGATAATGCGGCAATTGGGCGGGCGATTGGCAGCTTCTGCCATTGAGGGGACAGACGAGAGGCGGACTTCACGACGTGTGTGGTTGAGCAATTTTTGGCAATCCCCCCTCAACAACCCTGGCTAATCCCCACCAAAAGAAGCTCAAAAACTCTGTGCCATCTTCCCCCCTTTTTTAAAAAAATTGAGTCTTATACACGGAAAAATACGGTATGCTGGCTCTCACAAACTCTATGCTCACCCTGTTGTTACTGTTCTGCGCATGGCCATCTCTACAACTTCCTATGGTATACTGTTTAGGAGAGTTGACATGAGCTACAATGTAAGCAAAAGGCTCAGTGGATAGGATTTTCTTTGATGTTCACGCCATATTGAGTGGAGGCGATGAGTATTTCCAGGGTCCCTCCCTTCTGAATCTAGTGATCCAGAATTTTTGCTTGGCTTCATCATGGCATGATCTGTCTGGCCATTCTTTACTAAATGTGTTCCTTGGTTGTTGTTGTTTTTAGCAAAGTGAACCGCACTGCCATGGATCCCTTGGTTCTGTCAGGATCCGGCATAGTTTGGCATCCCCAGACGAAAGAAGAAGAGGAGGAGGAGAGACAAAGAACAGGGGGAAGCTAGAAGGTTGGCACCCAGGAAAGGAGGACAAAGTTTCTCCCGTCGCAAATCTAGATGCTAAAGAACGGGAAGCAGATCTGCAGACTCTCCTCACCACCCTACCTGTGGAGGGTACCTCCTTGGGGAGGTGGGAGGACCAGCCAGTGGGAGGAGTTGAGCAGGAGGAGATGGCAGCCAAGGTGGAGTCGGAGAACAAAGCATGGCTTTGTTGAAAAGAACCAGGCCCTGACCCCGTTGGTGGAATCGGGTGCACCAGCCCAGACAGAGCCCATGTTTGCCTGAAGAGCTGTCTTGTTAAGTGTGAGAGTCTCACCAGTAGGTTCACCCCACCTCTTGGGACATCTTTGTTCTGCATCTTTGGGCTTGTTCGTGCGCCTTAGAATCATGACTTTTGGACCCTGCACTTTCTGCTGAGCCTGTACTGCCTGAATAAATATCTCTCCCTTACTCTCAATTAAGACCTGCTGCTGTTGATTTTTGTGATGGGAGCGTGACACCTAGCTGTTTGGCCCTCGTGCTTGTGGCAGGCTCCGATAAGAGCTGACATGGACTTCTTGTTTGGGGTGGGGCATGTGTTTGCGGACAAAAGGCTAGATGTACTTTTCAGATCTGCCCAGCCCTTCTGTGATTTATTAATTCAGAGCCTGCTCTGCGCTCCTAGTATCTCAAGGTGTCTCCTCCAGCTGGGCTTGGCAGGATTTTGGCTTCCAGATCATGCAGGAAGAATGCCATAGGGGAGGGCAGGGGGGCACGCTGTTAGAAAGGACCATTCCCTGCTGGCATTGATGAATAGCCCACGGAATGACAGGGAGCTTCTCTGGGTGTGGGAAACAATAGATCCAATTTCACTTGGCCCTCCCCATCTCATTGCTGCCCAAATGCCTGAAAACAGCTGACAACCGTGAAAGGGGATGAAGTGAGATTAGCCCATCCCGGATGAAAGAAAGAATAGATAGCAGTGCATTACATTGTATCTGCTCCCCCAGTGGTTTCATGCTTCATGCTGCCAGGAGTGAGTCGGATCAGGATGTGCCCTGCTAGCAAGGGGGAAGGGTGCACATTATGGTCTACCCGAGAGACTCCTTAGCACAAACAGTTCCGTAACTCCAGAACCCAGAAAGGAATTCCCCATGCCTCGTTCTCCAATGACTTAACACCCAGCAGAACGACACAAACTAACATTGAAATCCTAGAGGTACAGTGGTACCTCGGGTTAAGTACTTAATTCGTTCCGGAGGTCCGTTCTTAACCTGAAACTGTTCTTAACCTGAAGCACCACTTTAGCTAATGGGGCCTCCTGCTGCCGCCGTGCCGCCGGAGCACGATTTCTGTTCTCATCCTGAAGCAAAGTTCTTAACCCGAGGTACTATTTCTGGGTTAGCGGAGTCTGTAACCTGAAGCGTATGTAACCAGAGGTACCACTGTATTTACTTGGAAGTAAGTCCTACAGTAGATGGAATTCAACAAAGCGTTAATTGTGGTATGTGTACATGGAAGAGGGACTTCTCCACCCCTCTCCCTGTCCCCTGAGCACCCCTAAACCTGTTCTGGATCCGTCCCCCCAGAGCAGACTTAGAGGACATAAGGGCAGGAAAGCTGGAAAGTCCTGTTGCACAAGTGGACCTCATTCTGTGCACACAACTTGGTTGAATCTTGCCCTGTGTGCACCATGCAGTGTTCCAAATTAGCCAGGCACATTTTCCACCTGGCTATCGGCCACTGGCGACCAAGTAACGGCCATCTGGAGGTACATGCCTAGGAATCATTGGATCGGCACTGTTTTCACACACTAATACCACATCCTGTAGAAATCTCTCTGTTATATTTTATCTGCACAATCAGCTTGAGCTGTGCAGTTTGAGCAGGATGAAGAATGTTAGAGTTAATTGTTGTAGCTTGTCTTCATTTACCCAGTCCCACTGCCCTGCCCACCGTTGCGAAGAATATTTCAACTTATGAATGGTCTGTGTCACAATTAAGAGAAAGAGGTAAGAGGCCAGTATCTATGTGGACTGTCATTGGATCAAGAGACTTTTCTTCTTTAAGTTCTCAAAGTTCTTAACCTAGCTCAAGGTTGTCATCTGAAGTAGCCAGATGCTTATCTGAGAATCAATCTCAGTCGTTCCTTCATTTGAAAAATAAGACTTGGGAGCCGTCTTGCCCCAAAATGGCCACCAAACATTCAGTTTAACCTTGGTTTAAGGAGCCATTTGGCGCCTAGCTTATATATTTTGAGTTTCTAACACTTACCTTTGTACACTAAATACCAGAGGATTCTATGTACATTGCACGCATCTCTCTTATCCCCATCTAAGCAATCACAGCTGGAGGACACATTCCAACCAAACAAAAGCATTCAAGGAAGGGGTGGAGCAGGGCTGGGGACAGGCGTTGTGGGGGTTCAGGGAGGGTATGTGGCTCAGATGACTAGATGAGAGTTCCAGAGGAATGATTGGAGCCCCATGGGTGCATAGCCAGGATTTTCACTGGGGCAGGACAGGCCTTTTGTCAAGGGGGAGGGCAGAACCTCAGTTTGCTATGTATTTTTATTAATTATTATTGACTTGGGGGAGGGCAGGGAGGCTGCCTTCCCCCTTCGTTACACCCACACCTAAGGTTCCCCATCCCTCATATAAAGGGGGAAGAAGACATGTACAGGGGGAGTACAGGATCAGGTTTAAGGTGCTGCTTTTAACCTTTAAAGCCCTATACAGCCTAGGACCCTTGTACCTACGGGACCATGTCTCCTGGTATGTCCCACAGAGGACCTTACGGTCTTCAATCGAAAACATCTTGGAGGTCCCGGGCCACAGAGAGGTTAGGCTGACCTCAACCAGAGCCAGGCTTTTTTGGCTGTGGCCCCGATCTGTCACAAGAGACTAGGGCACTGCAGGACTTGACATCTTTCCGCAGGGCCTGCAAGACAGAGCTTTTCCACCAGGCCTTTGGCCAAGGCACAGTCTGACCCCCTCCTTTGGTAATCCTCATAGAACCCTAGCCCAATGGTTGCCATTAATTTGATTTTGAATTGATTTTAGAATGAATTGATTTTAGAATGCTGTGTTACTTTTATTGTTGTTAGTTGCTCTGAGCCCGGCTTCAGATGGGGAGGGCAGGATATAAATAAAAATTTATTATTATTATTGTTGTTGTTGTTGTTGTTGTTATTATTATTATTATTATTATTATTGAAGCAGTAATGTTTCTGAATACCAGCCTCCGCAAACCACAGGAGAGGAGAGTGCTGCTGTGTTCAGGTCTTGATTCCTGGTTGCCCATAAGGCCACTTTGAGAGCAGGATGCTGAACTAGATTGGGACCACTGTCCTGGTTCAACAAGACTCTTTATTATGTTCTTATCAGAAGCTAGGCTAGATATCTCAGAAAGTTTGAAGCTGCCCATTCCACTCCCCTTTGTTTTTACCCCTATTTCCTTGCCCGGGCCAATGGGGCCGGCCGAGCTGGGAGAGCCCTTTCTGGGGCTGGATGGTGTGTCGAAGCCAGGAGTCCCAAGCATCCTTGAGCACTTGATTAATTCGACATAGGCCTTCTCCCTTGTGAGCAGCCGTTCTCTGCTTCAGAAAACACCATGTCTCCAAAAAGAGGAGAGGGGCGGAGCCTACCTTGCTGCTCCTTCGGGCCTCGGTTACTTTAGCAACACATTTGGCCAGCAGCTAAAATCCTCTGCGAAGAGAGGGCCGTGTTTTTGTCTCCTGTTGCCGCGTCATGCCTGACTCACTTTGCAGCTGTGATGCTGTTGGTATATCTGTGCCTGCCAGTGTGTGTGAGGGTGGGGGTGGGGGGGGGAGGGATCTTCAGCGGGCTAAGTGGATTGATGTTTATTTTGATAATGAGTTCTCGATGTGTTCACAAACTAATAAAATCAACTCATTAGGAGGAAGCATGTTTAATTCAGAACTTAGCTGCTAGGAGATTCCCCAGCAGTGGCTGATGGGTAATTTAAATTAGCACCCTCGCCAAAGAATATAGTGTCAATACAGACAGGCGGGCTGAGAATAATGGGGGCAGAAAATTCAATCTGAGCCCTTTGTCCGAATGCGAGAACTTCTGTCTCCAACTCTGGTCTCCTATGGGATAGTTCATGTGCGACGGAAGATGTCAGTGCCTTGCGTTTGCAACCTTTGTCTGACTTGCTTTATTGCAGGAGAGAATTCCAGACCAATTGAAGCTGAAATTGAGTGGTGAGACATTCATCCGAGCCTCATCTGGCCTGAAAGGGGGAAAAATCATATGGATGTTGTCAGCATTAAGGCATAACTTCTTTAACCCACTGTCTGGGATTCAAAGAAAAAGCAGAGACATCCCCACACTGGAGACTTCTCCCATTTGGAACTTAGCATAAAACTAGACCTACAGAAAATAGACTTCTACAGAGAGGATATTGTCAGAAGATGTGAAGCCAAGACTAGGAGCTTTTTGCTGCAAGGTTGGGGCTTGGTCCAATCAACCAGTGTTCGAAATTCCCATTGTTCCAAGCCCATTTTGCAACAGGGAATTTTATTCATGCAACAGGGAATTTCAACAAGCAGTTTTTGAGTTCTGGGCCCACTACTGCGCCCAAGATTTCAGATTAAAACTGCAGAGTGGAAGGAAAGGAGGACCTTTTTTCTGCCTCCCATTTCCGACTACTCTCTGAAGACCGGAGAAGATAATAATATTAGGGGGGTGGGCAGGGGAGGGACTAGACCATTTGAAAAATGAATGTAATATATTAGCTGCAGTTCATTCATTTTCAGCTTTGTATACTTGCTATAAAAAGTGCACCTAGACATTCCTTTGTTGCACCCATAACCTAGGATTAAGGTGTGCCATTTGCGTGTTCAGACTCAGAAACCTCCCCCCTAAATAAATTCACACAACTCAAAATTTTGGTTTGGTTTTTGGCAGAATTTACGCCACAACTTTACTGATTACAGAAAGTGACTGGTTGCACAGGCTCTGGTTCGACTAGCTCCCTGCCATGCAAGTAGCGCTGACCCAGGGTTCCAGCATAGGTCAGCCAAGGGTGAACACCTGGATAAGCGGAAAGCCGGGAATGGGCTAACTCCGTCACCCAAATGTCCCCCTGGACTCAGGCACGGGCACAACCCCCTCTCAGGGGTTGACCAAACCATCGAGTCCCTGGATTCCTTTAACAGAATACCCTTCACATAGGGATAGCGAGAGCGTTCTCCCAACCCTATCACCTGAACCAGAGCCTGTCCACAACCTTACAGGTTGTGACGATTTGCTACGTGGCAGGCAAACCCCAAATGGCAACAGCCAATCAGCCAAGTGGGGAAAATTCCTGCCATACCCCAATGACAGACGACACAGAACAGCATAGCAAGGTCAAGTGCAAAACCCTAAAAGTAGGGAGAGGTGGGCGGGTGTTCCGAATTCACACGCCTAGAGGAAGCTCTGGGTCATGTGCATGGGCATAAATAGGTCTCTTGAACCATTTAGATTGTGTCCCATTGGCCAGATTGCACCCAGTTTCGAGGGACCTACCAATCCGGTGTTGTGGCTGACCAATCGTACCCACCCACAACACAGGGTGTCGGTTTTCCAGGTCTCACCGCAATACATACCCTCTTTAAGGGAGGACCCAATTTAGCTCCTAGCTTTCATATCTCAATTTCTAACACTGCAATCAACTATACAGATAGATTTTATTGTCACCGTTGCAAGGGTTTGGGTGCATTAATCTGTACCCCGGAAACCTCATCCCCAGTATGGACCTGGTCTTAGCAATATTTCAACAGTACCGTTACAATAAAGTCATCAGTAGTGGCTAATAAATACAGTTTTGTTTGCGCATATGTATAACTAGTACTAAAGATACTAATCCAAAAGAGTCTGTGTGCAAGGCAAATCTGGCATAATATGGTTTCGCTTACCTGGGGCCAATAATGTCAAGGCTAATTCACCTGTTTAAAACTTGGCATTAGCACAGATGTGTCATAAAAATCAAGGCAGGCTTTGAAGAGAGTTGTAAGAAAAGCCACCAAGCTGTTATAGGCTAAGCCATCATCTTGTGTTCACTCAGAGCATGCAGCAGTCCCAGAGGTTACATAAGAGAGTTGTGATATGTGGCTTTCATTCCCCAGCAAACCGAGCTGAAAGCACTTGTTCCGTCTTCAGTAAAGTCTCATCATCCTTTTCTTCTCTTTTTTTTTTTGGGGGGGGGGCGCTGATGCGGTTATAAAATTTGACTTTCACGGTATCCCATGGCAACAAGTTCCAAAGAGCAATTGAGTGCCGTGCGAAACCCCCCCAAAAACTGCATTTTGTTTGCGCGGAACTCACCACTTCTTAATTTCTTCTAGGTGTCTGTTAATATTTGTATTGTAGGAAACGTTTTATCTTTAATTCACTTTCCTTTGCTCCTTTTGTGGTCTGAAAGCTTAATCAGCACAACTGCTACTTGGGGACGCGGAGGATAATAGCAGAAAGGGAAAAGACAGACATCTAGCGAAACAAAGATATTTCAAGGATGCAAATACTGAATATTGAATAATTGAGAAGGAAAGGGGATATAGCTGCCATGTGTTATGCATTTGTTCGAAAGCCAAGTGGAAATTGCTAAGTTACTCAACAGCTTAAGAGCAGTATTAACTTTGTGTACGGCAAGTAAATAAACTGCACAGTTGCTGTCACTTGCCTTACAAATTTCTGTCACTTTGCTGAGAGGGGTGGGTGGGTGCATTCATGGTTGAAAGCTGTTCTCCAGCAAGCTAATGGCATTTCAAAAGCCCAAGAACAGAAATCAAAAGTAAATTCCTACTCCTTTTGTTCCAATTTCAACTAAAAGGCTGAACCATGTGGCAGTAATGCTGACTGAAGCCACTAGTCAGCAGAGTAGGATCTTGGAGATTCAGCAGATCTCTTTGACTCCTAGTTCCTGAGTCGAGTAGCACCTCTCTAATGCACCTCCTTGCCTTTTTTGTAGCTAGAATGCCCCATTGTTTGTCCAAATGATGCAGAAAATCTGTGAAACCTCAAATACTGCATTAAATTTAAACAATGCAAGTTAACTCAACATACACGTCTGCGTATTTACCAAACCCGTGTAATAATATATTTTGAGTACAATTTTGTGCGTTAACACACCAAAACCTACCTAAGATCTGTCATAAGAGCAAAACAGTCGGGTTAGAATATCGAACACCCATTTTGTTGTTTTGATGCCCTCACTAGACTATTTGGAAATCACTCATTTATTCATGGGGGTGGGGAAACCCTGATATTGTTTAAGAGGCTAGACTAGAGGCTTAGCCACACTTGTCATGCTCCTTTCCCCTGGGGAAAGCCACTCTTTAGTGCTCAATTGGAGGAAATGGCAGTTCAGCTTTGGTCCCTGGGAAAGCAGGGGGGCAAGGGGAAAACTGCTCAGTGGGGACAAGCATAAGTCTGGGTGAACCCTAAGATGCTCAGTGCACTCCAAATTGCCACCACTGTTAGACACACGTGTGGCAGGATCATGTTTTGCAGTGTCATTTTAATTCATGCTTGAATATTGACTGTCACACTCCATTGTGGCTTTTTGTAGTCTTAAAGCTGCATAAAAATTCAGTTTCAGCTGTGCTTTTCTTTGAATGCCTGCTTAACTAACCTGTTTATACCTAGTCCTAAAGAAGACGCTTGAAACAGGAGATACAGTTGTGTGTGTGTGTGTGTGTGTGTGTGTGTGTGTGTGTGTGTGTTAGACCTATATCTGTTTCAGATGCTGGTATGCTGTGCTACATCTAAAGGAAAAGGGTGACTGATTTGGGGAAGTCTCCTGTCTACTAAAAGCTGGGAAATGGTTTGGAATCCCCCCCCCCCCCCAGCAATTCTCCTGTGGCAGAGCAATGCGATTCTTTCTCTTCATGTGGTTAAATATGTGGCAAAGAGGTACTATTTTTAGATGACGTGAAAATGGGTGAGCCTAATCCGCTTCTGAGCTGTGTGAAACATTGTCTAAGTGAAAAGAGATTGACTGTGTTTCTGTGGGCAGCCTACTCTGTGGAAATTGCTGTGTAGTTCAACGCTGAACTTGTTTGCTTGGATGTAAGGTTTTACTTCCATATTGCAGTCCTACAGGTTTACTCTACCTTTGTCATTTCTAGCAAAAAAAACTATTGCAAGATGTAGGGAAACTACATCTGAAGCTACAAGATGTAGTCAGACAATCAGTGACTAGCACTTCAGTGAAAGCAAATTATTGGTAGAAGATTGACAGTCATCATCACCACCACCACCACCATCATCATCATACAGTATTTACACCCTGACCAACTGGCTGGGTTTCCCCACTCTGGACGGCTCACAGCACATATAAAAACACAGTAAAACATCAAATATTAAAAACTTCTTGAAACAGGGCTGCTTTCAGATATCTTCTAAAAGTTGTGTAGTTCTTTATCTCCTTGACATCTGATGGGAGGGCGTTCCACAAGGAGGGTGCCACTGCCGGGAAGGCCCTCTCTGCCTGGTTCCCTGTAACTTCGCTTCTCGCAGTGAGGGAACTGCCAGAAGGCCTTTGAAGGCGGACCTCAGTGTCCGGACTGAGTGATGAGGGTGGAGACACTCTTTCGGGTATTCTGGGCTGAGGCCGTTTAGGGCTTTAAAGATCTGCACTAGCAATCTGAATCGTATTGCCAAACCTACAGCTTTGGCATCATTCACATAGCAGCACATTTACCAACACCTTATCATCCGGGCAATTGGACCCCTTGGTATCATATCCCATAGTTTGCAATCTGTGCGTAGCTATAGTGTGGCCCTTCCTCTATAACAGTTACCACTTGCAATCTTGCACACACCATACCTGTCAGCGGGAACAAAGGAAGCAGAGAGTGAAATAAAGCTTGAACAGGAAGCCTTTGTGTCTCTCCATTATTTTGACTTTCATTATTTTGAAAGTCTCTGTTGCAACCAAACCACAACAGAACTGCAGGGTACTGGCTCCTTGTTGCTGCAGTAGTTTATGGTCAAACAAGTATTTTATTGATTTGATGATGCACTTATTAGTCCCAACTAGAGTGAAGCCTTGAGGACATGAAACCAATATCACAGAAGACTTTACAGGTTTTGGTTCCTGCTTTCTGTATTCAACTGTCTTTGGGTGTTAGGGAGCAGAAAGTAAGGCAAAAATCTACTGTTTTGAAGCAGCACTGTAGAGCTCATTCTGGAGATTAACCACCTGGTGGAGGAAAGAGAGGAGGCCACAATCAATGTGTTTGTAGAATGACTGCCCCATGTTGTAGAATCCAGCCGGTCTTGACAATTGCGGTTGAAATCTTTTATTTCTAACCTTTTACTCGGGATTCGGCATGTACACTTAGCTGTTAAACATTGGTTCAGTTTTAATCAGGCACGGTGTTCCCAACCCTCTCTAAAGCATGTTTCCGAGGTCAGAAGTATGCTGCAAGTTGGTGCTCTCTGTCTTCTCCTCTGGTGCTTTGACTCCCTCGTCCCTTTCCTGGTTTGCAGCAACCATAGTATGCTATGAGTCCCCAAACTGGGCAAGCTATGATTACTGGCTGGGAAACCAAGTGTAAAGAATCAATTTCTGGGTTGCAGTAACAAGAGTTTGCGTGAGTAAGCCACCGGGCTTTGCATCGGTGCATCAGCTGGCGACGTGAACAGCCAGGTAACATACGCAGCTTGTTTAAGGTGCAATGTGGGCTTTCTCCCTCCATGGCTGGGCAGAGGACAATTTGCAATGGGAAATTATGGCCTGTGAGGAGGAGGAGGAGGAGAAGAAGAAGAGGAGGAGGAGGAGGAGAAGAAGAAGAGGAGGAGGAGTTTGGATTTGATGTCCTGTTTTATCACTACCCTAAGGAGTCTCAAAGCAGTTAACATTCTCCTTTCCCTTCCTCCCCCACAACAAACACTCTGTGAGGTGAGTGGGGCTGAGAGACGTCAGAGAAGTGTGACTGGCCCAAGGTCACCCAGCAGCTGCATGTGGAGGAGCAGACACGCGAACCCGGTTCACCAGATTACAAGTCTACTCCTCTTAACCACACCACTACACCACACTGGCCTAAAGTACGCCCCCCACCTCCCCATGACACAGCCCTTACCCAACGTCCACAGCTTATTCTTGGAGTGGTGGGAGTTTCAGACATAGAATTTCCTTATTACATCTAGTCTAGCATTGAGTAATGGGCAGGCTGCTTATGTTGCAGTTAGACCTGCAGAGTCCTAGTCAATGCAAAGGGCAGCTGCTCTGAAGCAGATAAATAGAATCAGAGAATCTGGTAAGCACGGGAGTGGATTGCTTCCAAGTAAGAATGGAAATGAATGTACTTTTATTTAAATTTTCAATGTCAAGTAATAAGCACAGACCAGCATAATGTTTACTCTAATTTCCCCTTCTTCTATTTTCCGTGCATATGATGAGCTATTCCGTTTAATGTTTCCCATCTACTGTTAAGATATGGATACCAGATCCAACCATTAACTGTCTCATCTTACATGCAATTCAGCAGTACTCCCTTCTTTCCCTGTGAACCAGAAGTGAACCTTCATTGTTCTAAACCAGGCTGAAATTGCAATAGCTACCGTTACAAGTGAAACAAAGCCAGAAAATGCAATGGGTTGCACCTTTTCATGCGAGATGCTGCGTTGCAATTTTTGCATAGGCCATAGAGTACACTTGAGCAGCAAGGAATGATATAGCCAGATCCCTCTAAATTCAATTTAACTGAAATATTATTCAGTCCCATATTACCCATGTTAATATGGATTAAGGAAAGGGTTGACCATTTCCTGCTCTGGTATCCTGGTTTTGGAACAGACTTCCAGAACGGATTAAGTTTGAGAACCAAGGTACCACTGTATAAAGCTAATATTAATATTAGTAATGAAATAGGGCGTCCCTATTTTTGTCAGAGAAATGTTGGAGGCTATAGCATGGCTATGGCTCATTGGCAGAACATTTGCTTTATGTGCAGGTTCATTCCTCAGCATCTCCAGGTAGAGCTTGGAGAGACCCCTGTCTGAAACCCTAGAGGACCACTGCTACTCAGGGAAGATGATACTGAGTTAAATGGACCAGTGATGTGATTCAATATAAGGCAATCTCCTATGTTCCTATTCCACTGCACTATGTGGCTTTCCTAAGCCGTTTTCCCTGCGCCCATTCTACCTTAAAAGGCAAGGGTCCTTTAAGATAAGAGACCAAGATGTGCAGCTTGCATGGAGGTGTGTTGTGTTTCCAGGTCTGTCCGTCTTGGTTATCTGAGGACAAGGGGTGCTCACCACTGGCAATCAGGTAACTGGCAAATGTCAAGGCTTCCCTCTGCGCATTTCACCACCGTCTTTCATTTGACCTTCTGTTCATCGGGATATTTTGATTCTCCCCCAGGCTATTAGGAGGCCCGACTCGTATTATTTTTAAAAATAAGGACATAAATATGGGGATACGGAGTCTGAATAAGAAGAGGAGATGGAAGCCCTTCCGTGGTTTCTTTCTGGGAGAAAAATATGCCTTTGATTTACATGTCAGAATGGATTCGCTCAGCATGAAGCAACATTTTCTTGTAATTTGGCAGCCAGGCAGAAATCATTTTTAGCTATAAAACAGGCTAATGTGAAAATGACAACTGGGCTGTTTTCAGTGCAAAATTTCAGCAAGCGTGTGGCGGAGACGAGTGGGAATCCCCTGCTTTAGGGATGGCTTGGGATGAAATGAAGAATGCAAAGACACATACTCTCACACTTCTCGACCCTATACGTCCAAACTTTTTACAGAGCTGAGTAGATAAGGGTCACCACCAGCCTATCCTTTTAGCTGTAGACTGAATAGCCTGCCAGATATCTCAGCACCTCTCTTGAGAGCGAGCAGTTAGGTAATTTTAGACCCTGGGCTTAATTGCCTTTACCATACTACCCCACCCGTCTCTGAAGATGAACTTTAATGTGTGACCCATCACTTCTTTCAGAATCTGGTAAGAAGCAAACCTTCCTGCTCATCCTGTGGAGCAAGACCCCAGACTTCTACCCCAGAGTCCTGCCTTGCTGGCATCATTGGCAAAGCCTTCTCTAGGCTCTGCACTGACCATCAGCCCATTATGCCTCAGTTTCTCAAATGGTACAGTGAAGTGGCATATCAACTTCAGAATCCTATGCCTATCTATCTCGTCTGTCTTACCGCTATTGTTGTTTTTATATGTTCAGTTGTACCTTGGGTTAAGTACTTAATTCGTTCCGGAGGTCCGTTCTTAACCTGAAACCGTTCTTAACCTGAAGCAGCACTTTAGCTAATGAGGTCCATTCTTAACCTGAAGAAAGTTCTTAACCTGAAGCACCACTTTAGCTAATGAGGTCCATTCTTAACCTGAAGAAAGTTCTTAACCTGAAGCACCACTTTAGCTAATGAGGCCTCCTGCTGCCACCATGATTTCTGTTCTCATCCTGAAGTAAAGTTCGTAACACGAGGTACTATTTCTGGGTTAGCGGAGTCTGTAACCTGAAGCGTCTGTAACCTGAGGTACCACTGTCTTTGTTAAATTTTGGCAGTTTGGGCAATTTTAATATTTCTTGTAAACTGCTTTTATTACAGTCAATGATGATGATGATGATGATGATGATGTAGTATTCCACCTTTCAACAAAAGCTACTCAAAGCAGTAAAGTGCAAAATGACAAATGGAAAATAAGAACAGGGAGGAAAAATATTACCGGCATAAGACAAGGGTCATAAAAAGGGTCCCTGCTCCCCAGCAGTTTGCAGCCTATGCACTGATGACATGGGGAGATGCATGGCCAAGAAAAAAATTGAATGGAAGAGGCAAGAGTAAAAATGTGTGGATAAGATTGAATGCAGTTACACACATGCAGACTTCGTTTCAGCCGAAGAGCTGGCCTGAAGCTTCATGATGGAGGCTTCGTGATGGTGGTGGGCTTTGAGAAGTGATCTGAATGATGAGAGTCTTCCTGGTGTAATCTCTAGGGCAACAGTCACTGCCATAAATACCCACTTCACTGTTGAGAAAGATAATTCTACGACCCCAATGAATCATGATTTAGAGAAGGGGACTTCAGTCTGTTTAGGACTTATGCAAGTTATAAGAAGCAGATCAGTGTATCAGAAGTTGCACGGTTAAACCCAGCTTACATGTGGGGCATCTCATCAAAGCGTGAATGTCCGTGGGACAAAAGCTCTTGGCAGGATTTGGAGTCTACAAATGACTGAAACCAGCCAAATATCTTCGTGCTATCAGGTCAGCTTTTGCCAAACTGGTTTCCTCTTGGGGTGGGGTATGCTGCTGATGGGAGTTGTAGTCAAAAACATTTAGATGGCAGCAGGTTGGCGAAGGCTGTGCTAAGTGAAGGGCATCGAAAGTTGCTCTTGTTCTTGGCCACTTTGGTCATTCCTGGGGAAGCTTATAGCTGTCGACATGACCTATCACTTTTAACAAGCATCACGTAGACTGTCACTCTTTTCTTACCCCTCTGGACAGGCAACAAAGAACTCAGACCAAGATAAATGGTAGCTCTTCTACTGAGGCCAAAGGCACCTTATCTCAGTTTGCCTGGATCTTTCCCAGGTGGGGCCTTGGGTATTTACACTTGTACTTTCTCTGTGGCATGGAGATGTGAGGAAGGGCCTAACCAACATACCACTCTCTAATGGGGATGTGTGATTCCCCCACAGCCTGGTAAAGTTGTGTCAGGATGCCACCAGCAGCTCCTGGCTGGTTGCCCAGGAAAGCATAAAGACAAGGAAAAGTTTCTTACAGTCCTTTTTTATTTCAATCTTTACAGAGACAGGCTATAGAACCCAGCCTCTTGGATAATGACGTTGTCCCGAGTGAATTTCCACCTCTGACTCTCCCACTTCCTCATTCATCATCATCATCATGGGTGCTGCTATGTGCCATCTGTCTTTGAGCTCTTTGGTCTCCTACTTTTAAGGCTCGCCGGGTTCTGGGAGATGTTGGGTCTGAAATGCTTTCTAATGACAGCTGGGTGTTGTTCTGGCTGTCCCATGACTTCCCAACTTTTTCCCTCATCTGCTTCTGAGCTGCTACCTCCCTCAACCCTCTGTGGGAAATTTATACTGTCTTCATCTTCCTCCTTCCTGGAAGGGGCAAGATGGCAAAACCTCCACTGGATGCTTATGAGGCTGTCTGTTAAAAAAATGCAAAATGGGAGCTGATCCAGGTGAGCACTTTCCTGCCCACCCTACAATTCACAGCTAATAATAATAATAATAATAATAATAATAATAATAATAATAATATTTATACCCCACCTATCTGGCTGGGCTTCCCCAGCTACAGGAAGAAGGGCTTGCTTAGCCAGTTTTGAAAAGTTGTGTTTGCAGTTTCCAATTGCAGTGGGGGGAAGTTCATCAGCGATCTTTGTCTGTCTATCGCATTTGTATCCCAACCTTCCTCCAAGTCTTTCAGGTTTGCATGTGTTTGGAGGGGGGTGGGATATCCTCAAAGCAACTCTTGAGAGGTAGGTTTAAGCTTAAAGTGGCTGATCCAAGGTTATCCAGTGGGCAGTGATTCTCACCAAAATTTCTCTGATCTTTCATACTATCCCTGCCACATTCTGACCACCACATCACACCTGCGGTTCCCATAATTCCTCTGCGCATCAGACGCGGAACATTGGTGCGGTATATGTTTTGCGACACACAAAAAATAGACTTCGTTATGAGCACATGGAAGCTAGGAATGCACAGTCCCTGTCTCCCTGCTACACTTGTTCATAATAATGCCTGATAGGAGCTTGACCTGTGCATCACACTTTGTATTTATATGAGTAGGTACCCAGACAAATTAACATAGCAGAGATGATTTCAGGTGACAAGACTGTTAACTCTGATTTCATGCCGAAAGGTGGCTGATCCTACAAAATGCAAGCCTGAGGGCTCGTCCACTTCCACTAGAAAAGTGCAGCTAAGTGGTTTTCTGTTTGTCCAGTGCTTTCTAATCACAGGTCCAAACAGTTTTCCCTTTGCCACGGAAAACCCACTGTGTAGTGCTAAATTGGAGCAAATGTCAATATGGAGAAAATCCGACTGATGTTTCCTCTGATCCAGTGGTAAACAACAGGTTTCCCCGGGAGAAAGCAGCAGGGCAAGTCGACCTGCAGATGAGCCCTTAATGTTCTGGAAAGGAATATATAATTTTGCCGAGAATCAGCTGATTTGAGATTGTGGGAAAGGTAGGTACACACACACACACACACAAACACACACACACACTTTTATATGTGAGTGGAGCTTACAAGCAAGGGTGTTACCTCTGTTGTAGATCATGGGTAGGCAAACTAAGGCCCCAGGGCTGGATTCGGCCCAATTGCCTTCTAAATCCGGCCCACAGACAGTCCGGGAATCAGCGTGTTTTTACATGAGTAGAATGTGTGCTTTTATTTAAAATACATCTCTGGGTTATTTGTGGGGCATAGGAATTCGTTCATATTTTTTCCCCAAAATATAGTCTGGCCCCCCACAAGTTCTGAGGGACAGTGGACCGGCCCCCTGCTGAAAAAGTTTGCTGACCACTGTTGTAGATCATCTACTTTAAAGGTAACGATAAAGGGACCCCTGACTGTTAGGTCCAGTCGCTGATGACTCTGGGGTTGCGGTGCTCATCTCGCTTTATTGGCTGAGGGATCCGGTGTACAGCTTCTGGATCATGTGGCCAGCATGACTACGCCGCGAACCAGAGCAGTGCACGGAAATACTGTTTACCTTCCTGCCGGAGCGGTTCCTATTTATCTACTTGCACTTTGACATGCTTTTGAACTGCTAGGTTCAGCGGCGTTTGATACCATCGACCATAACATCCTTCTGGACCGTCTTGAGGGGCTGGAAGCTGGGGGCACTGTCCTACAGTGGTTCCGCTCCTTCCTCCTGAGCCGTGTTCAGAAAGTGGTGATGGGGGATGAGTGTTCAGACCCCTGGGCTCTCACTTGTGGGGTGCCTCAGGGTTCTGTCCTCTCCCCCATGCTTTTCAACATTTACATGCAGCCGCTGGGAGAGATCATCAGGAGGTTTGGGCTGGGTGTTCATCAGTATGCGGATGATACCCAGCTCTACCTCTCTTTTAAATCAGAACCAGTGAGGGCAGTGAAGGTCCTGTGTGAGTGTCTGGAGGCGGTTGGAGGATGGATGGCGTCTAACAGATTGAGGTTGAATCCTGACAAGACAGAAGTACTGTTTCTGGGGGACAGGAGGCGGGCAGGTGTGGAGGATTCCCTGGTCCTGAATGGGGTAACTGTGCCCCTGAAGGACCAGGTGCGCAGCCTGGGAGTCATTTTGGACTCACAGCTGTCCATGGAGGCACAGGTCAAATCTGTGTCCAGGGCAGCTGTTTACCAGCTCCATCTGGTACGTAGGCTGAGACCCTATCTGCCTGCGGACTGTCTCGCCAGAGTGGTGCATGCTCTAGTTATCTCCCGCTTGGACTACTGCAATGCACTCTACGTGGGGCTACCTTTGAAGGTGACTCGGAAACTACAACTAATCCAGAATTCGGCAGCTAGACTGGTGACTGGGAGCGGCCGCCGAGACCATATAACACCGGTCTTGAAAGACCTACATTGGCTCCCAGTATGTTTCCGAGCACAATTCAAAGTGTTGGTGCTGACCTTTAAAGCCCTAAACGGCCTCGGTCCAGTATACCTGAAGGAGCGTCTCCACCCCCATCATTCTGCCCGGATGCTGAGGTCCAGCGCCGAGGGCCTTCTGGCGGTTCCCTCATTGCGAGAAGCAAAGCTACAGGGAACCAGGCAGAGGGCCTTCTCGGTAGTGGCGCCCGCCCTGTGGAACGCCCTTCCAGCAGATGTCAAAGCGATAAACAACTACCTGACATTCAGAAGACATCTTAAGGCAGCCCTGTTCAGGGAAGTTTTTAATGTGTGATATTTAACTGTATTTTTGGTTTTTATGGAAGCCGCCCAGAGTGGCTGGGGAGTCCCAGCCAGATGGGCGGGGTATAAATAATAAATTATTATTATTATTATTATTATTATTATTATTATTATTATTATTATTATAGGTTGGCAGGAGCAGGGACCGAGCAATGGGAGCTCACCCCGTCGCGGGGATTTGAACCACCGACCTTCTGATCGGCAAGCCCTAGTCTCTGTGCTTTAACCCACAGTGCCACCCGCATTCCCTATCATCTACTTTACAGATCCTCAATTTAGTCCCCACCATCTCCAGAATGAAATGTCCCTTCTAAAACCCTGGAGACCAGACATGGTCAACAATACTGGACTGGATGAACAAATGACCTGACTAGCAGCTTCTTCACTTCTTTTCCCAGTCTAATTCCTGTTTGCTCTCATATTTGTCCCCTGTTTTACTCTACACTACAGTAAAGCAAGACATGTTTAAAAAAAAAAAAAAAGGAGAAGGAGGAAGAGTAAGGAGACTTCAAGCCTCTCCCTGTCCCATGACTTCAAAGTCATGGCTTCAAAGATAACCACTAGATATCACGAGGCAAGATTGCAGACCCTCTGTCCCAGTTAGTCAGGCACAGTCCCGGATTTACAGAAGCCATCCCGGTTTCTGATTTGATCCCAGAATGTCCCTCTTTTCCTTAGGTCGGCCCTATTTTCATCGGATAAATGTTGGAGGGTGTGGAGACATGTGACCCACCGAGCCAAGGAGATAAGTAACTGTACAACCTTCAGAAGACATCTGAAGGCAGCCCTGTATAGGGAAGTTTTTAAGTGTTTAATGTTTTATTATGTTTCTATGTGTGTTGGAAGCCGCTCAGAGTGGCTGGGGCAACCCGGTCCAATCAGTGGGGTATAAATAATAAAATTATTATTAGGAAATAGGACGTCCCTGTTTTCGTCAGAGAAATATTTGGAGTGTATGAGATTATGTGCTCTGTTTCAGGCATGGAGGACTAGTCATAAGGGCTGTTTTGAGACTCACCTCTGGAATAGGAATAATGGCTATGAGAGAGTAGTTGAGACTACAGTGGTACCTCGGGTTACATATGCTTCAGGTTACATACGCTTCAGGTTACAGACTCCACTAAACCAGAAATAGTACCGCGGGTTAAGAACTTTGCTTCAGGATGAGAACAGAAATAGCATGGCAGTGGCATGGCAGCAGCGAGAGGCCCCATTAGCTAAAGTGGTACCTCAGGTTAAGAACAGTTTCAGGTTAAGAACGGACCTCTGGAACGAATTAAGTACTTAACCCGAGGTACCACTGCGTTAGGGACGCGGGTGGCGCTGTGGGTAAAACCTCAGCGCCTAGGACTTGCCGATCGTATGGTCGGCGGTTCGAATCCCCGCGGCGGGGTGCGCTTCCGTCGTTCGGTCCCAGTGCCTGCCAACCTAGCAGTTCGAAAGCACCCCCGGGTGCAAGTAGATAAATAGGGACCGCTTACTAGCGGGAAGGTAAACGGCGTTTCCGTGTGCTGCGCTGGCTCACCAGATGCAGCTTGTCACGCTGGCCACGTGACCCGGAAGTGTCTTCGGACAGCGCTGGCCCCCGGCCTCTTAAGTGAGATGGGTGCACAACCCCAGAGTCAGACACGACTGGCCCGTACGGGCAGGGGTACCTTTACCTTTACCTACCACTGCATTTAGCAGCGATGGGGAACCTGTGGCTCTCCCAGTGCTGTTGGACTACATCTCTCATCTCCCCTGACTGTGGCTGATGGGAGTTAGACTCCAGGAATATCTGGAGGACCATAGATTCTTCATCCCAGGTTAGAAGCAGTACCTGCCTCAGTACTGGAATGCTCAGAGCCATTCACTGCAACCCATATATTTGGGGGGGGGGGCATGTCAAAGCCATATGTCTTGTTGACGCATGCTGGAGTCCAGGACTTCTCTTTTTTTAGAAATCCGCTACTGACTAGGCAGCATTTGGAAATGCAGCAGCTGCCTTTTTGGCTTCTGCAGACCTCACCTGTTTGTGTGCACCTGGATCTCACCTTGGTCTCTCTTCTTACCTTGCAAGTCACCACCTAAAGTGCAATTCCTTCCCCTCGGGGTCCTTCCTTGCTGTTGGAACTGCTCCTGAAAGCTGTCTCCCTTCTGTCTCTCTCTCTCTCTGCTGGAGCGTTACTGACATTGAGTCACTCATCGGAGTGAGTCACAAGAGACCTAAGAGCGGCCCAGAGACCGAGGAGCCATAAGTATCTGTGTCTGGTCTGTCTGAGGGAATTTATAATCTTTTAAGAAGTTTAAGGCAGAAGGTGTCCAGGGCTGCTAGTTAGGACAATGTTATTGATTAATTGAGTGAGGTGTCCGTGTGCGTGCGAGCATGCATGGAAAGAGGTCAAGGATTAAACAAGGCCTGCAAGGGAGCAAAGTTTCTGAACACATTTTGACTGGCCAGGCTACTAATAGGTAGCAAAGGGCATTCATTAGAGGATGCTGGAATAACGTTGCAAGACAGTGTTAATTGCCGAGCTTGTGTGTCTTTTGAATAGCCGCTTCCTCGCTTCCCTGTGTTGTGGATATTTTATGTGGCAACATGAGTCTGTGTTGTCTGCATTTCCTCTGAGCATTTCCTGTGGCTGCATTTAGGTGTGCAGAGTATTTTTGTGTTTTATCAACAGCGTGTGTCATAATCTTGTGTGGGAGTCGAGGAATCATATGCCTTCTATTCTCAGTGTATCTTTGGCACTCTCTCTCTATGGCTCTGCCATGCAGCAGGGGCCAGCAGCTTCCCTAAAACTGCACCATTTATGGCTATCTTCTGAGTCCAGTGACAGAGGCAGTGTGTCTCTGAATACCAGTCCCAGGGCATCATAGGTGGGGAGAGCACTGATTTCTCGCGGGCTTCTGGTTGGCCACTGTGAGAACAGGATGTTGCTCAGGGGAACCCTTGGCCTGATCCAGAGGGTCTTTTCTTATGGTCTCTTCTGGAGGGAGCTGGGTATGTCTACCCTGAAGAAGAGAAGACCGAGAGGTGATATGATTGCCACCTTCAAATTTACGAAGGGCTGTCACATGCAAGATAGAACATGCTTGTTTTCTGCTGCTCTGGAGGGTACAACCCAAATCAATAAATTCAAATTAAAAGAAAGGAGATTCCTACTAAGCATTTGGGGAAAACTTTCTAATGGTAAGAGCTATTGTGACAGTGGAATAGACTACCGGTAGTTTAAGGATTTCTACTTACACAATGGAACTTCTCCTCCTCTCCTTACATGCCCTCTAAATCTGTTCTGGGGTTCCCCTAACCATCCAGAGCAGATTCGGGGTAAAGGTAAGGTGAAGGACCCCTGGATGGTTAAGTCCAGTAAAAGGCGACTATGGGGTGCCTCGCTTATCTCACTTTTCAGGCTGAGGGAGCCAGCATTTGTTCACAGACAGCTTTCCAGGTTATGTGGCCATAATGACTAGACTGCTTCTCGCGCAACGGGACACCGTGATGGAAGCCAGAGCGCATGGGGGAATAGGAGCACATGGACAGAGGCAAGGAAGTTCTATTGTACAAGCAGAAATCCCTGCAATATTGAATCTGTTCAGCTGGATACCACCCTCTGTGCTACTACAAAGGACTCCAAGATGAGTGTTTACATTGCAAGCTATCTCCTGCTTATTGCTGTTGTTGGCTTGGCTGATGGCACTTCCTTCATAGAGCTGAGGTGCTCACTTTGCCTTTACTTTGCATGGGGAATAAATACCTGCCAAGCCAAGTGTAGCCCACCAGACAGCTGGGCATCACCTCAAATTTAGTTAGATGCCCTGCTTGAAGTGAGCATGTTCTCTGGAGTCTGTTGCAACAGTGCAGGATCGCTCTGGGGCTCAAACTCACTTTGTAGAGTTTTCCTCCCTCTGAGCCCTAGGAACACGTGAACAGTTCTGCTGGAACAAGCCCAAATCCCATCTACTCCAGCATCCCTTTCCCAGGCTAACAACCAGATGCCTGTGGAAAACTCACCAACAGGACATAAGGCAATAGTCCTCTCCTGCACATGTTCCCCAGTGTGTGGTATTCAGAGGTGTCTCTGATCCTAGATGTAATATATCTCCATCATGACAAGTAGACATGGATAGCCTTATCCTTCATGAATTTGTCTCGCCACCCTTTAAAGCCATCTCAGCTGGCAGTCATCGCAATTCAAACTAGTGCAACTAACACAGAATGTGTGCATCCTTTTGACTTTCATCTTCCACCAGTCAATTTCAGCTGGTGACCCCAGGTTCTTACATTATGAAAAAAAGGAGAACTACACCTCCCTATTTGCTTTCTCCACTTGCTCTTTTTTCTTCCATAACCCAGTTGCTTCTTATAAATGGGGGAGAGCGAGCGTCTTAACGAGGAAAAAAACAAAACCATGAAGCAGGGCAGGGAGTCCAATGAATCCTTTTGAAGGGGGCGAGTTCAGCTCGCTTGCCAGTTGTTGTCAACATTGCACCTGGTACAAGAGCTGATTTGGGGCAGAGGGCAGCTGCCTGCTATCTTCTTTCCAAATAAATCCTCCCAGGGAGAATGTAAGGAGATAGCAGAAATCGGCCCGTGAGTAAGCCAAGCAACTTGCTGCTTTATCTTAACACACTGTGTTTGTGACACAGGGAACGATGCCAGGCAGCTGATGATGCTACCTCTTCTCTGAGTTTGTCAAGTCCTTCCCATAATTCAGCCCACTAGACTGTAACCTCCTGGAGCTCACTTTCCCATTATCCCTCCCACCCCCTGAAACCCAGTGGCAATTATAAATCTATTATTTATTGGCAGAGTCAGGCAGTAAGATATTTCCACTCTCGTTCCATTACTTCTTTCATTTCTGCGTTCGGTGGTGGTGGGGATTGCTGACATCCTGCTTGGGAGAGGAGACATTCCACCTGGGCTCCTTGGCTCTCACAGCAGAGGTGCCTTACCTTCTCTTTCAATGTGATTTGGCGGGGGGGGGAGATACAGACAGGTATGGGTAGGAACGGGAAGAGAAAATGTGAAGGTGTTGTTATTTTTGCTTCTGCTGAACTGGTCAGACCTGAGTGGGTTCACAGCCCTGATTGTAAACTCCTTGTAGCCCTCTGATTGTGCCTTTTAAATATGTGGAAATAGACTTTGCCGCACCTGGAGCCATGCAGGAGAGGCCTCCCGCAAACCTCCTGTTTTAAACTTTCATGATCCATCGGTTCTTCTGCTCCATCCTCCCCTCTCTCCCAGTCACCCCCAAGGTGCCTTATTAGCTCACTGAATATCCAAGATGACAACAGGTAAAGGGTGCTATTTTTAAACCGTCATCTTCTGGCAGGTGCGTTCACCACCGACCCGCTAACCTGAGCTGTGAATGCGTAGCTCCTGGCTCAGCAAGTGGGGAGGGGCAGCTCTAGGGCATTCAAAAACACTCCCTGAAACAGATCCACACACGGAGAATCAAGGTTAGGCTCCACACGTGGGTTGCACCAATCAACTGGCCAACCCACACCTCCGCCTCCCTCGCTACCCTCTGAACTCATTAATTCCAACAGTCTGGGTGTGAGGAGAGCTCCCAGAGCTCTCTGCCATATTCTTGCAGCAGCTGGCTTTCTCTCCTTGTATCAGCCAGGTGAATTTTAAAATCTAACTTTGCAGTTCTTCTGCTTTGGAGAGCACGGACTGTTTATGTCTCCAGGCAGCAAACTGTGATGCTCTTCCTAGGACTCTTCCCCACCTGCCCCCAGCACCACCACCTCTCCTTGTGACAGGTTTGACCGAGGGGTAGGTGAAAGGAGGTGTCTGCCGTAAAACACGTCTGCCCCATGGAGCTGCGAACACACAAACAGCAGCCTTGTTGCTTGTCTTTCCAAAAATGAGAGTAAGTCCAGCAGCTGGCAGGGGGGCTGGTTCAATACCCTTCGCACAGAGCTGGGAGCGCAAATGTTGTTGCTTATTACGCCAAGTAAGAAATGGTGAGTTCCCTTGGCCATGCTCATTTAGAGTTGCCATGCATCCCAAATGGAACCAGGCCTTCCTTGAATAGGCATGGCAGAGGGCATCATATAACCAAATTAGCATATGGTCGATAATACACACATATACACCTTTCCAACAAAATAAACCCTGTAATGAAATTCAAAATGTGTCATGAAAATGAGCATAATTTGCTCGTCTTGCCTCTTTTGTTCTTAAGAGTCCCCAGCTGCATGAGAAAATGGGTTGGGCATGTAACATTGAGTTCCCCACGCCTATCTCTCTGTGCAAGCCAACATCTGGGTAGTGTCCAGACCTTTTAGCTATCACCCCTGCATATCTCATCACCCTAGATTGTGTGTCCTGCTGTTTTTGTGACTCCAAATTCATAGTCCCGAGAGGAATTATTATTATTATTATTATTATTATTATTATTATTATTATTACTACTACTTATTTATTTATACCCCGGCCCCCCGCCCACCTGGCTGGGCTTCCCCAGCCACTCTGGGCAGCTTCCAACAAAATATTAAAATACAGTACAGTGGTGCCCCGCAAGACGAACGCCTCGCAAGACGAAAAACCCGCTAGACGAAAGGGTTTTTCTGTTTTGGAGGCACTTCGCAAAACGAATTTCCCTATGGGGTTGCTTCACAAGACGAAAAAATCTTGCCCCCCGGCGGTTTTTTTTTTTTGGTTTTTTTGCCCTTTTCCTAAGCCGCTAAGCCGCTTATCAGCTGTTCTGCTGATAAGCCGCTTAACAGCTGATCGCTGGAAGCCGCTTGACAGCTCTAGCACTAATCCGCTAAGTTGTCAATGGGCTTGCTTCGCAAGACGAAAAAACCGCTAGACGAAGAGAATCGCGGAACGGATTAATTTCGTCTAGCGAGGCACCACTGTAATGCATCAAACATTAAAAGCTTCAGATGTCCTCTAAAAGTCTGGTAGTTGTTGTTCTCTTTGACATCTAGAGGGAGGGCGTTCCACAGGGCAGGTGCCACTACCGAGAAGGCCCTCTGCCTGGTTCCCTGTAACTTCGCTTCTCGCAGTGAGGGAACCGCCTGAAGGCCCTTGGCGCTGGACCTCAGGGTATGATGGGGTCTTTGGCAACCTCAATGCACAGTACCATGAGTCAAATGTATTATTTGTATTAGGTACTGATTTCAGTACCCAGAGTTTGTTTTGGTATTTTGTCCTCTAATGGACCCAAAGCCTCTACGTTGCTTTTTAGTGCCAGCCTTTCAAGGACTTTTGTTCTGGTGGGGCTGATCCATGGAGTGTCTCATTCAACTCCCCCACTGGGCACCAGTTCTTCAGCACGCCTTACCACCAGCAAAGGGGTCACTCCTTTTTGGCAGCCCATGCTATGTGTTTTTTATAATCTCCTTTTCATGGCTACAGGGGGTGGGAATGGGGAATACCTGAATTCAGAAAGTCTGCACTGTGCTGAGGCTCCTCCCAGGATCATTCTCCATCATCCACTGCCCACCAGTGTCCTTCGCTTCTCTCAGTTTGGCTTCCACTCTGTCCTTCATTTGCTTCAAGAGAACTATTAACTGGAGACAAATGAGTTTGGAATGGCGTTATCCAGTGTACAGGCCTCCTATGATTATTATTTGTTTTATTATTATTACGAGAAGAGGAAAAGGGGTCATCTGGGCACTGAGATTAAGCATTCTGTCCAAAAGAAAGTGAAAGGTTCAGTGAAATTATACCCTGCTAAGTTCATAAGGACAGATCCTAAAGCTGAGGCTCCAATACTTTGGCCACCTCAAGAGAAGAGAAGACTCCCTGGAAAAGACCCTGATGTTGGGAAAGATGGAGGGCACAAGGAGAAGGGGACGACAGAGGATGAGATGGTTGGACAGTGTTCTTGAAGCTACAAACATGAGTTTGACCAAACTGCGGGAGGCAGTGGAAGACAGGAGTGCTTGGCGTGCTCTGGTCCATGGGCTCACGAAGAGTCGGACATGACTAAACGACTAAACAACAACAAGTTCATGTTTCCCAAAAAGGGAAGGGATGGTCAGTCTTGTAAGAACAACCTCAAATAACTCTCTCGTTCTCAAATGGACCATCCTGTTTATTAGAGAGAATTCTCTAATTCAAAAGAGGAAAAGTGGTTTTGCTCAGTGATACACCACTACTCTGCAGGGAAGTTGTACCTTTGCTCCAGTATGCTCCCATGTATTCTCCGAGAGGTGTTTAGTGGCTGCTTGGGTCTCAACTGCCTTGATTTCCTCCATGTGCAGCTGAGCATGAGACCCCTGCAGTTCTGGTTCCTATGGCTCTCCAATCCTTGCAGGAATACCTTTAACGAGCTCTTCTGGGAATCACCACCTGAAATGTTTTGTGGTGGACTTTGGGGGGGAAGGACTTGCGTCTGAAACCCTGGAGAGCTGCTGTCAGTCAGTACAGGGAATAATACTGAGCTAGATGGTCTGACTCTATATAAAGCAACTTCTTGTGAGGTGCTGCCTGACACGATTGTAGGGTCTGACAAGTATTTGCAAGATTGTGATTTCTTGCACTCCATCCTATTTTGAAGGACAGTCCTAATGTGATTTTCAGAGTGCTGTTTCTCTCTCCGTCCCCCCCCCCCCGCCCCACAAGACCTTTCTGTTTGGTATGATACATCATAGTGAGAGGTTGTTCCAATGTCAATGTTTTTCTAAATGGGTGCGCACACCTTAAATCTCCTGGGTACGGAAGGACACAGATTTAACCTGGACAAATAAAAATAGAGAATTTAGTCCATCCATCTCCCCAGTTGTCTGCCTTTGTGTTTGATTGTACCACTCCACTGTCCATCACTCCATGATGCCTGTGTGTGTGTGTTCAGAAAAGACCAGGCACACCAAACTTGAACACTGTGAGTTTTGAGAGATGCTGCCGCCCAACCTGCTAACCCCCTGTTTTCTGCAGTGACTGTGTTGACAAAGTGACTCTCCCTCTTCCTCCTCCCACCTCCCAACCCCAGTCGCCTTGTCCTCTTGTTTCGCTTCCACCTAGCTGCTGTTGGGACTGATTGATTAGGAAGGACGTCTGGTCGTGCTGAGGAACAGGCCAGTCCCCGTCATCCGTGTGCACTGATGTGGCCTGACAAGTGGGTTTGTGCTGAAAATGTGGATTTATAACATTGGCGGCATGCTGGGAGGTGGGGGGGGGGAGAGAGCACGGAGCGTTGGCGGGGGTGGCTGAGAAAAGACCACACGAGCTGACAAGCGGCAAATGAAGATGAAGCATCAGGCTGTGGCCTGCTGTCCCCTTGGGAACTTCTCATGTACACCTATCTACGGAGGGAAGCTACAAGGGAGCCAGCCCTCTTCAGACTAAGAGCTGGTACGTGCTCTGTAGTTTTGTTTTCCAAGGAAAGGTGGAAGAGGCACAACTTCCTGTGTCAAGCAAGAAGAAGAAGATGAGCCATGCTCATCCATCCATGCAGCTGTGTTTCTCTCTGGCAAATGACCCCTTTGCTCTTGGCTGCAAAGGCCCCAGAAAGCAGCTGTCAGCAGCTTCCCTTTACCTGATGGTAGTTCAAGGTATGACGATCCAAACCTTAGCTACAGAATCAGTCTTGCAGTGGGAGAATAGATGAATCGCTTTAAAGGAATGTTGTTGATAGGTTTGCCCCTCACCGAACGATGTTGGTGAACGAGCATGGAAGGTGCATGTTCCTAAGTTTCAGTGCTTTCTGAAATTTCAACTTGAAATGTTGTTTCTCACTTGTTCATTTTAAAAGTGTGGCTTGTGAAGCAGCTACTTTTTTTGTTTCGGACACAGCTTCATTACTTGTACGTGCATCTTCATTTGTTACCTGCTTGCTTGCTTGCTCGCCTGTGATTGGGTGATTGGCGCCGCACGATGCAGAGCATCGGGTTTGATTCGTAGGCGCTATTAAGCGCTGTTGACATTTTGAATAGTTCAGATGTCACTGCACACTAATCAGACACAAGCTACATACTTAATAAATAATTACGTGCGGGTTTTATATTTTTTAAAAAGGTGACTTCAAGTAGCATTTAATCAAGCTGAGGTTGGTATGATTTCAAACAGCTGGATCAGATGTGAAAAGATGTTATTAATGGAAATAAATCTTCAATGCAGTGTGTAAATCTCATAAACCGGGCTCATTTCAAAATTACCAGGAAGTCTTTACTGAGGAGCCTTGTCTTAATCCTTGGTTTGGAGTGCTAGCTGCCAAAAGTTAGTGAAATAACTGTTGTGGCTCAGAGAAGCTAGGTAGCTCTGAAGAGAGTGGCAAAACTGAAATAATACGATCTAAGGAATCGAAACTCTTCTCGCTCTGTTGGCACATGGTTATGTATGTGCATGAAGGTTTAGCTAGATGTGTTTGTGGATGTGGGCAGCACTGGTAGGGGTTGAATGAGCTGGCGGTGAAAGGACTGAAACTAGGAACATTATCCTCCTGTTCTTTTGGTATGTTTGTATTTAAATATGTTGATGGGGGAAAGGCTGAAAGTTTGTGATTCTTTTAAAAAATGCTTGGGCTGGCTCAAGACAATTTGCTGCCTTAGCCTAAGGACAACATGGCATCCCATCCCATTTCATATGCAGACTCCAACTGGACTGGCAGTCAAAGCTTACTTCAACACTAGCAATTTAGAAGGCGACTAGGCCGAATCCAGCCCCTGGGCCTTAGGTTGCCTACCCCTGATCTAGGATCATTATCTGTACATCCTTTCACTGGCTGTGGAAACAAAGGATCTATAAACTTCCCTTCTTATCATAATTTTAGGAATGTGTAGGCCAAGTTAACCTGACAGCAGAGCAGCAGTGGAACAATGATTGATTAGCTTTGTTGCTTCTGTTGTTCCTGTGTGTATACATGCACATTTAGAAGTTCTGGACTCTCTAGCCACACACACACACACACAAAGTCACAAAGCTGATTTAATATTTATAAAACAAAACAAAAAAACCTCCAGAGATATTCGAAGATAATCCGCATGAAGCTTATGAGGTGGTGAAAGCATGGGTTATTGCTATCCATAAGTATATGCAGGTAAAAAAAGGTAAAGGACCCATGGACAGTTAAGTCCAGTCAAAGGAGACCCTGGGCAGCTAACAACAACAACAACAACACATCAAGCATTCATCAAATCAGAAACCAGGATGTCTTCTGTAAATCCAGGACTATCCCTGGAAAATAGGGATACTTGGAGGGTCTGCAATCTAGGCAAAGCAGCTAGGAAAATGCCTTCACTACAAAGGCTTTTAAAGGTTTCCTTCTTTCTTCTTTAAAGCTTACGTCACAGTGGCAAATCATTGATGTCCCAGGCATTCCCCTGGCAGAAGGATGCCTTTGGCCCTTTCTCAGAGCTCAGGTGCCAGAGGTGGCGGAGAAACCACCAGCACTGCTGCTGCTATCTCAACAGCAAAGAAGGCCAGAGAGAGAGAGAGAGAGAGAGAGAGTGGGGGATTGTGAGGAAGGGAGGGGGGAGATGAGAATGTAGAAAAAGGTGTGGGTCCCAGTGGTGGTGGTGGAGCATGGTGAAGTTGGACGGCACTGTGCTAACATCCACAGAAGTCTGCTGCTGGTCCATTCGTTGTTATGAATTGGCAGGATGACGGGAAGAAGATACTGGCAAGGGGTGGAGCAGGGGACGGGAGAAGGAAGTACTCATAGGATGATATAGGATGACGAGGGGTAGGAACCAGAGCAGCAGGACCAGAGCCAGAGGGGCCCCGGTCTCCATGGATGGGCTCTGAGGCGTAGGGAGCTGCGGGAGTGACGCTCTAGGAGGCTGAGACAGGCAAGGGCCCACCGCCCAGCTCCCTAGCTGGCCATGTGGGGCTTACTAGCTCTGGGAAGAGATACACTCATACTGTACCTCATGTTATGTCCGCTTCATGTTATGTTCTTTTAGGTTACGTCCTGCGGCAACCCGGAAGTACCGGAAAGGGTTACTTCTGGGTTTCGCTGCATGCGCAGACGCACAAAATGACATCATGCGCAGAAGCGGCAAATCGCAACCCACACATGCGCAGATGCACCGCTGCGGGTTGCACTCTTCATGGTGCGAATGGGCCTCCGGAACAGATCCCGTTTGCAACCAGAGGTACCACTGTATGTGATTTCTCAGCTGGAGTCGACTCAGAACAGGTGAGGGTCACCTGCCTCATCAAGCCCAGAGGCTTCAATCAGCAGGCCAAGTACAAAAGGGAAGCAGAGCGGAGGTGCTGTGTCTGTTCAGCTGCCCAGGTTGATGGGCCTCAGCTTGGATGTTCCTGGACTTATATGGGCCTGTGCTTCGGGTTTGATTCTGGACTGTATCTTGACTGCTGGACTTCAGTACTTGGGCTGACCCTGGACTGTTGTTTCCTGACCTTTGGCTGCATAGATTGACCCCCCCAGTTTGAAGTGGGGTGCCCTCTGGAGTCTCTTGAGCTGTGCACCTGCCTGGCATGATTAAATGCAGGTCTCCCCCCCCCCCCTTGCATCCATCTTCGATTCTCGCTTCAACAGTCAGGTAAGGTCGAATTGGATTCCCGCCTTGTTTCTGAGGTAGAACTTCACTCTCTCTCCCTTGATCCCACTGTAGATCTTTGTCCCATCCTTGTTCCTGGTGTACATCTTCTCTCACTCCTCCTTCCCTGGAGGAGAGGGACGCCATTTTGTGGTCTGCCTCAGGTGTCAAAATGTCTTGGGCTGGCCCTGCATCCAGCCCTAGATAGATGAACACCAAAGAGGCCTGAATTCACCCCCTTGCTTAACCACAAAGCTTATTCATGTGACTTTGGGCCAGACACTTTTCTTTCAACCGAACTTCTCTCACACTGTTGTTGTATCGATAAAGAGGGGAAACCCTGTAGGCTACCCCTGAGCCCCTCAGAAGTAATCCGATATTTTTATTTTATTTTTTAAATCCAGTGCATCAAAAGACCCATTTTTAACATACCAAGTTGCCTGCGCTATCTGTAGTGACAGTGACTAGAAAGACTTGAAATGGAAGGTAAGGGGAATAAAAAAAAGTGATTTTCTGAGGCGATTTTCTGAAGAGGAAACCTTTCCTCTGCTTCCCTCAGCGGCTGGGTGAGAAGAAATGTTCTCCTCTCAGAGGGACAAGTTTGGCCGTTGGAACAGAACAAAAGTGCTGTGTGTTGGGGGGCTTCTTGAAAGGGGAAATATTGGCTTTTCCAATGTGGTGGGCTGGGCAAGGCTGGCATTTCTCTAGCAGAGCGAGGAGCTGCCTCAATAGGCTCTTCTATGCTTTCCCCAGCTCCTACAGACAGTGGCTCTTTCTCAGCTTGTGTCAACATCCCCAAGCGAGTGAATGGAACTCTGTTAGCAAGCTGGGATTAAGGCTGCTCCAGCAGCTATGGAGAAGATTGATTTGGGGCCAGGCCCAGAGATGTGAATGAACAAAATATGCCCGGGGGCCAAAGATTTTGCCGCCACAGAGGCTCCCTTTCCCTTTGACGTAGGAGGGCGGGGGGCTGGTGGAAGGAGATGGGAAGAGGCAGCTCTCAAGCTGGTGTTTGAAAGTCATCATCTGTTCTATGACCAACATGGCTTCATGCCAATCTCAAAAGCCATTCTGCGGTGAATCCCCTTGAAAACAATTATTTGCCTCATCCCCTTAGTCTCCCACAGAATGCTGTTGAAGGCCGGCAGAATCGCTGTCCTTCGAATGATTTTTTGTTTTTTGTTGTTGTTTTGAGAAGGGAGAAGGCTGGGTCATTGCAGACACTGTGTCACAGAGGCTCTAAAGGAATTGCCAATTTATTGGTTTTTAACTGGGCTTATTGCTTGGTTTTTGTCTTGGTGGTTGTTGCACCGTGTTGTTGTTTCACTGCTTCAGGACTTCCCAGAGGCATCTGGTCAGCCATGGTGGGAAACAGTATATTCGGGGGAAATACCCACAAGAAAAGATTGGCAAATTAAGTTAATGGAATATGCAGAAATGGCTAAACTAACAGAATTTAGAATTTAGAAACAGACCCAGAAATCAGGACAATAACAAATTTTAAAATGAATAGGAATTTTTTTATTGCAGATATATCAAAGCATTGTATACAAGTTGATACATCAGCAGGATTCTAAAAACATTTGCAGTATTATGATAACAGAATCAGATATGTATAGATGGAAAATAAGATACGGACATGTATGCATGAATAATAAATATAATGGAACCATGGAGAGGGTAGAGGAAAGTCAAGAGATTGGAGAAATCCCACATTGTGATATTGTATTGATGTTTATTTTATATTGTTTGTTATGAATAAAACCAATATTTATTTATTTTAAAGGAAACAGTATATTGAACAAAGATGGGTCTTTGGTCTGATCTAGTTGGGCTCTTCTTATCTTAGCCTTCTTATGACATACCAAACAAGAGAGGCAGTGTGGTGTAGTGGTTAGAGTGCTGGACTAGGACCTAGGAGACCAGGGTTCAATCTCCACTTGGCAGTGAACCCCACTGTGTGATCTTGAGCCAGTCACCATCTCTCAGTTGAAACCTACCTCACAGGGCTGTTGTGAGGACAAAATGGGGAGTAAATGAAGTGCATACAGTACCTTGAACTCCTTGGAGGAAATGTGGGAGATAAATGTAATAAATAATGGCGGGGTTTCCTTTCCCATCTTGTATTCAAGTTTCAACTTTCCTGTGGACTCTGCATGACTTTGCTGTATGGTCTGAGCATCATTTGGTGGGATATGTGCATTAATGATGACCAGATCCAGAGTACCACATCCAGGCAGCTAGTGCTGGAAGTGGAGAGGGCAACAAACAGTTGGGTTCATTTAGAGCTCCTTCAGACATTCCATAGTAGCAGCGAAAGGGAAAACGCTGCTGTCTCAGTGCTTCCTTTTCTCACACTTCTGGTTTCATCTTTTGTGGGGAGATCGCATTGCAGGAGCCTGGGATGTGGGGGGCACGTCTGCTTTGGACCTGAAAGGGAAAAGAGAGGATGCATAAGTCATTCATGCTTTGCTTCTCTTGCAAGCTGACTGTCTGAAGTTGCTTTCTGATGAAGCTGCATTTCCATGTCAGAAAACATGTAGAAAATGTAAGGCCTTCCTTACAAGCAGGATATGGAATAGCTGAGGAGGTGCTAGAATTAGAATTGTGCATCACCTGGCAGGAACCATCCTACACCTTTACTAGTAATAAACGCTCCTGAGCCTCAGCTGTTAAGAGAGATTTCAGGATCAGATTCTCTCTCCTTTGAAAAGGTCTTCAGCTCCTTTTTTGCTTCTCCAAACCCATCATGATCTTAACACGGTGGAGTGGGTGAGGAAAATGAGGCATAGCTCCAGTTGAATGAATAGAAGAGGTCTTAATGAATTGAGCACTGCATTGACTTTTTAGAGGATGTTAGAGACCAGAAAATAATGCACAGACGAGTGTAGTTCATGGGTGGAGTTTTGGCATCACTCTCCCCTTGGGACTTGGAAGGGAAGGACAAAGAAGAGCATGTCATTCAGACAACCTCTTTTGCATCTTCTGTTGGGTGTCCAAAGTGGCTTACCACCAAAACCATATATCCACCTTTCATTTACGCAAAGTGAAAAATTAAATTGCCTTACCTTGAGTTGCAGGCGCTCTCCCATTTACCTTGGGTTGCAATGCTAACAAATGGGCAGAACTTTCTTCCTTAAACTGGTTATGGTATTTCAACACTGTGTTGATCAGGTCCAGCTCTAGTCTGGTCTTAATGGAAGGTGAAATGTCTAAACCTCTGTGAGGTGCATGCGGGAATAAGTGAAAATGCATGTGATAAACAAAACAAAACAAAAAACAGCAATACCCTAATGCACTTTCACACCAACAGGGACTGTAACAGGTTGTTTTTACTTTTGGGGTATTTTATGTTTTAAAGGAAATCTGAATTAAATGCCTGAAAGAGCATAGGCTGGCCTTTTGATGTTGATGGCAGTGTTTGTCAGCTGCAAAAAACCATGTGTTTATAAACTCCTGTCTAGAAGCACCCCATGTTATAGGTAGTAGGCAAAATCCCCTCCCCCAAGTCTCTCAGCAGTAATAAATACTCAGGGATTGGCTGCTTGGTGTTCCCCACAGGCTCAGTACATGGGAGAGGAAATTCCCATCTGCTAAATGACCAGGACTGGCACTGGTGCAGAACCACCCAAGCTCCTATCTCTCCTGGATCTTAGCCAGGCTCCACTTTTGTTTGGACATAAATTTCATGCACCGCATGTTTGAAGGTATCTTGATTCCCTTCTTTCCATTGTGCCTCCTCCGAGAGGTGGGCTGTACTGCAGCAGCTTGCTACGAAGGCATCCTGCTTTTAATTAACAAATTAAAATCCTCGTTAACAATCCAGCCCCAGGGCTGTTGGGAGGCCTGCAGTAGCTGAGCATTTGTTCTGGAAACAGACATTAATTAGGGAAAATGTAATAAAATGGGTCCACAGACGTGCACACGTATATGTATGTGCATGGAGGACAAGGGAATGTGCCTGGTGCATCCAGCATCCCTTTGTAGCGAGCCAGGATCGAACCAGTGAGGAGAGTGAGGGCCATATCTCGCATGCTAGTAGGTGGGGACTTGGGGATGGCCAAGGCATCTAACCTCACACTGAGAATTTCCATAAATCAGGTATGGCAAACCCACAGCCCTCTTGGACTTCAGCTCCCATCATCCCTAAAAATTGGCTGGGCTGATGCAGTTGTACAACATCTGGAGGGCTGCAGCCTCCCTATCCTTGACCTAACCCTCTTATTGACACACATCATTGTGGGCTTTTCCCATTGTCTTATAAAGCAGTTAAGTGTTGACTAGCGGTTCCAAGGAGATGGGCTGCAGCACGGGCAGCCAACATGGTGTTCTCCAAACACTGTTGGACTCCAGATCCCATCAGCCTCAGCCAACATGGCCAGCAGGGACAGATGGTGGGAGTGGAGTCCACCAACGTCTGGAGGGAGCACCATGTTTGCTTCTCTTGAGCAATGCATTGTAACCCAAATTCTGAGTAGTGAATGCCCAAGCTGAGTCCGTGTGAGCCTCCAAGGTTACAAGCAAGGACCTGTTCTCTTTCCCCACCCCCCTCTTCTGGTGTTACATCCTCTGCTTCAGCCTTCTCCCGTCTGGTGCTTTTGGACTACAACACCCATAATCCCTGGCCATGCTGGTTGGAACTGATGGGAGTTGTAGTCCAAACTGATCTGGAAGGACACTCGATCAGGGAAGGCTGCTCTACCTGATAGCCTGTAGGTTGTGGAAGGGAGGACATACAGTGGCATATTCTACCTGGGTTTTGTAAACAATATGAGGATGTTCTAAGCTTAGGTAGATCAGAAAACCCTGTTTGACCTGTCCCTTGCTGTGAGTTGGGCTGGGTTGGCCTTCATCACTTGCAACTGAAATTGGGGTGGTTGTACTTGTTGCTTCCTAATGCAAGCAGGATGTGCCTCAGATCACCCATGGGAGCTGTCTAGGAATAAGAGCAAGGCAGTCAGGCTATGTTTTCCTTATCGTTATGGGTCCCTAACTCAGATCTAGATACCTATCTCATAGGAGATAGTTTGTTGTTTATAACCTGTCATTTACACTGTGGAGGCTGGTCTATCAGGGCAAGTGGGCACTGGCCCACCTACTTCAACCAGCCTCTACCTGCCTGCCTTCATAAATCCAAATGCAGCCCATCAGCTTCCTTCTCCTTAGTCTCCGTGTTGCCCATGTACAACTCGGCATGGAGGAGAATGGGAGCAAAAGGAGAATTAGTTGGCTCTGCCTATCATTGGCACTGGCTTCACCTCCTATTGGTCTCCTCACCTTCTGTCCTGCCAGTCTCAATTAGCTGCATTTTCAGGCTTTGGAATAAGGTGAGTTATTTATGTGCAAGACTTCTCCAGGAAGATGACCCCCCCCCCAAAAGAAGTCCCCCTTTGCAGACTGCACACGAGGCTTGTAATTGGCCAGCTGGAGAGTTGGAGAGCTCCTGGTGTTGTAAATGCCGCTGAGCCCCCATGGAACCTTGGGAAGGAGCAGAGGGAGCCAGCTTCACAATGGTATGGATTTTATCGGCTCATAAACAAGACCTGGGGATAAACAATTTAAAGCAGCTGACAAAGCATTGTGGGGCCCTGGAGTTGGCAGAAGGGAGGCATTCCATTACTGGGCAAGCTCTCTGCTCAGTGGCGGTGTATTTAAGGACAGGGGGTAAGCTGGGAAGCACTGGGAAGTACCTTATTGCGCTAAAACATGGCATAGGCTTTGCAAATTTATTTGTGAGGCTGGATTTCTATTCCTGCCTTATCCTGGAGGCTCAGAGCAGGTTACAGGAACTCCAAGATAAATTTTTGTGCACAGATGTTTTCGGTGCTGAGATGTATGTCAGAGGCTAGTTAGTTATGGAGTCTGCTTTGGTTTATTGTTTGTTTGTCACTAAAAGCACTGTGCTAAGAGCAACATGTGTTTGTGCTAATAGCACCGTGTAGGTGTATCCATCCCGTTAAGTGTGGGTTTCACTGGCAGTTGCCCAGAGCTGACAGCAGAGTGTTTATTTAAGGAACATCGGAAGCAAATTAACAGTAAACAGAAGTCTGGGATGAATGCAACTACTGGGATGATTGGAAACTACTAATCTCCTAACCAGGGGTAGGGAATTTGTTGGTCGCCAGACGTGGCCCTCCTACCCAGCACGGCCAGGGGTGGTCAAGGATGGGTGGAAGTTGTAGTCCAACAACATCTGGAGGGCCAGAGGTTAGCTACCACTCATCCCTACTCAGCCAATTTCTTCTACCTTCCACCTTCTTCCCTCTCTCAGCTGTCAACTGCTAAAATTCCCACAACTGTCAATCCATGCCCCTTTCAACTCCCACTTACTTTAATATTCCATACACCAAGTGATCCAAGTCACCCTCTGGAAACAAATCCCAAACATGGATTATTGCATACTGTGCCATTTATCCCATTTATGCTTAGCGATACTTCCCTTGCTTGGTTGCTGGTGTTCATGCAGAGCAGCCTTCTCCACTGTTCATTTTTCTTCTTATATATGTTAACCTATCTGAAAAATTAGGAACAGCATAAGAACGTTAGAAGGCCTCTCCTAGAACAGACCAAAGACCCTTCTAGTCCAGCATCCTGTTCACCAGATGCATATGGTGAAGCCCACGACCCGGACATGAGTACAACTGCACTCTCCCCACTTGCGATTTATAGAATTGTAGCTGGAAGGGACCCTGTGGATTATCTAGTCCAACCCCCTGCAATGCAGGAATATGCCATTGCCCCATATGGGGATTGAACCTGCAACCTCGGCATTATGGGCACCCATGCTCCAACCAGCTGAGCTATTCCCAGCAACAGATATTCAGAGGCAGTAGGCCTCTGATCACACATGATCATTGTGAATTTTCTTGTCACCGAGACAGGCAAGGGAGAATAGACATAAGCTGCAAGAAACAAGACTTACACTACTCAGACTTCGTAGGGCTGAAGGGGCAACCTTGGCAGTAGACCCACATGAACATGTTTCAGGAGCTACCCAAAATGGAAGGTGGGGTGGTGTGGTGTAGGCTAGTCAGACCTTCTGAGCATCCGAAGAAATAGACCATAGTCTACTTCAGCAAAAGCTTGCGCTATAATAAATCTGTTTGTCTTTAAGGTCCTTCTTTGCTGCTTTTGCCGCAGCAGACTAACATGGCTGCACTTCTGGAAGACACTTGCATCCTTCTGATTCTGTTGTTCAAGGCAAGAACTTGATGTGTGTGTGTGTGTTTACACAAGCACACACACTGTCTGCTCAGTAGATTGGACACCACCTCTGTAAAATTCCAGCACCATCCCTTAAAACCAGTTGAGGTCAATAGGACGAAAGTTGCCAGGGACCTTGTCAGTCTGCAGGTTGCCAAGTGCAAGGCAGTTGTAGAGCCGTGGTGGGAAGAGGCATCGAAACTTCTTGTCCTCCCTCCCGCGCCCCCACCACCCCTCATCCTCCATGACAAGGCTGTGGCGCTCTTTCCAAGCTCAGGCTGTCTCTGGACACTGTCAGGGGGCTCGTCAGTGCTGTAAAGCTGTCAGCATGTCTCGTTCCTGTCGTAAGTGCATATGCGAAGGGAGCAGACGGGCATTGCCCCCTCCCTCCATCACCGGCAGGGTCTTCTGGTGGCGGCGTGATCTTTGCACATAGTTATGCTGTGAGGGAGAGGCTGTCACGGTGCCAAATCTAACCAGTCGTGTGACTTGGCCAAACACTGAGGAGGTGCCGAGAGCAGAGTTATGTCAACTTCATTTCAGCTGCCTGGTCCTGAGCTGCTCTTTCACCTCGCAGCCCTATAGCTTACCCTTGTGGAGCCTCTACTCCACCCCTGCGAGGCAGTCTCCCCCTTTAAAATGCCCTCTCTTCTCTGCTGTCTTCGACACTGGCATATTTGCCATCCCGTTGCTGGATGTGACTCTCATTCTGAGAGACAATAGGTCTGTGACTACTAGGGCAAATGCAGCTTAGCTCAGAGCTAGAGTTAGCAACTTCGTCCACATTTTTGTCTTGCTTGTTTCTGGGCTGGAGCTAACATGTTCCTTATTTCCAGTTTGTCACATTGCGAAGCCCAGGCTAGAAGAAGTTTGGATTTGATATCCCGCTTTATCACTACCCTAAGGAGCCTCAAAGCGGCTAACATTCTCCTTTCCCTTCCTCCCCCACAACAAACACTCCGTGAGGTGAGTGGGGCTGAGAGACTTCAGAGAAGTGTGACTAGCCCAAGGTCACCCAGCAGCTGCATATGGAGGAGCAGGGAAGCGAACCCGGTTCACCAGATTATGAGTCCACCGCTCTTAACCACTACACCACACTGGCTACTTGAATATAGATTTACATAGATAATTATTCTTATCCCAAGAAGGGGGTAAAGTCCCAAATCTTTTGTGCTGGATCTCCTGTCCCTCCCTCCAATTATTATTATTATTATTATTATTATTATTATTATTATTATTATTATTTTCAGGGTGGCTGGGCATGCTGCAAAGCACTGTGCCCGTAACACCACAGATGCCTTCCGCCTTTTGTGTCATGGGCCCAAGCCCCAGAGTCCTCTTAAGTACCTAGCCGTACCCCTGGGATCATGAGCCCTGTTGCACTTTGAAGAAATGAAATGCGCTATAAGGGGAGACCGTGCAGCTCCTGCGACGGTCACGTGCAGTGGGCTTTACTATGTGCTGCTTAGCAGCTCCTCCCAAGCCTGCGCCTCTCTCACTTTGGAAACCTTCTGCCTAATCCAGTTACTGCCTTCGTGCAATCCGATTAGCCCATGTAAGAAATCCCAAATCTGATCAGGCACAGTCATATGAGTGCAAGCGAAGGGGTTTGTGGGTGGGAGGCATTTTGTGTAACCATATGTTCCTGCCAGGAGACCTGGCCACCATGTCTCACTGGGACAGGCTGCGCTTTTCAGCACACTCTTTTGTGCTTCTTCCCCCTCCCTCTTGTGTTTTCCTAGGGAGGTGAGAGGAGGTAAATTGGTCTAAGTCTAAGAGGCATAAAGTAGGGCCACATTCCTCCAAAGGTAGAAGTACCTGACACCTTCCTATTTCCAGGGAATGCATGAAAGTAGAGAAGCAGAAATAAGGGACGCGGGTGGCGCTGTGGGTTAAACCACAGAGCCTAGGACTTGCCGATCAGAAGGTCAGTGGTTCGAATCCCCGTGACGGGGTGAGCTCCCATTGCTCAGTCCCTGCTCCTGCCCACCTAGCAGTTCGAAAGCACGTCAAAGTGCAAGCAGATAAATAGGAACCGCTCTGGCAGGAAGGTAAAAGGCGTTTCCGTGCGCTGCTCTGGTTTGCCAGGAGCGGCATAGTCATGCTGGGCACATGACCCCGGAAGCTGTACACCAGCTCCCTTGGCCAATAAAGGGAGATGAGCACCGCAACCCCAGAGTCGGTCATGACTGGACCTAATGGTCAGGGATCCCTTTACCTTTACCTTAGAGAAGCAGAAAGGGAGGGGGGGAGAGACACTTCCCAGTGTAGAGAAGTGGCTAGAACAGGGATCAGCAAACTTTTCCAGCAGGGGGCCAGTCCACTGTCAGACCTTGTGGATGGCCGGACTATTATTTTTTTTGGTGGTGGGGGGGGGGGGAAATGAACGAATTCCTGTGCCCCACAAATAACCCAGAGATGCATTTTAAACAAAAGCACACATTCTGCTCATATAAAAACACGCTGATTCCAGGACCATCCGCGGGCCGGATTTAGAAGGCGATTGGGCCGGATCCGGCCCCCGGGCCTTAGTTTGCCTACCCATGGGCTAGAATGTCACTACATGCCCCTTAGGCCAATTGCAGTCCTTGGGACGGATCCACCTCACAGGGTTGTTGTGAAGAAAAGGAAAGGGAGATGGAGCATGTGTGCCACCTTGAGCTCCTTAGAGGAATTGCAGAATTCAGAAAAGGACAAAACATGTCCCTGCAGATACAGTACAGTACTCCGTTGAACAGGAGTGATCATAGAATTGTAGTTGGAAAGGGACCATGAGGGTTATTTAGTCCAGCCCTCAGCAATGCAGGAATCTTTTGCAAAACGTGGGGCTAGAATCCATGACCTTGAGATCAAGAGTCTCATGCTCTACAATAGAGCTGGGAATCCTAAAAGCTGCAGAGTCAAATGTTCACATGGCCCAAAGCGATCAGGCATCCTATATAGCTCTCTTTTCCTTCCTTCCTTCCTTCCTTCCTTCCTTCCTTCCTTCCTTCCTTCCTTCCTCAGAGTCTCTTGGTCAGGCACTGATGGGATCTGTAAGGAGCCAGTCCAGGGATTTGCCTGACAAGGTGCTCTCTGGAGGTCATTGGACTACAACTCCAAGCCATGCTGTCTTGGGTTGATTGCCACTGTAGTTCAGCAACATCTGGAGGACACCATGTTGACTGCACCTGAGCTAGTGCAGGGACACAAATGCTCTGTTCATAACATTACATATTGCTACTTATGCCTGTGGCCTCCACTCAAACAGATATGTTGTTGTTGTTTAGTCGTTTAGTGGTGTCCGACTCTTCGTGACCCCATGGACCAGAGCACGCCAGGCACTCCTGTCTTCCACTGCCTCCTGCAGTTTGGTCAAACTCATGCTGGTAGCTTCAAGAACAGTGTTCAACCATCTCGTCCTCTGAGATAGGCCTTGCCTTTTAACCACAGGTGCCAGAAACCCATGTATAGGTACCATGTACCACAACCACCCATTTTTTACATGGTAGCCATTGTCTTCCCTTATGTGCTCCCACATGAGTAGAGAGTTTGGCGAACCCATGGATGACCTATATCACCAGTTCTGATCCAAACAAACACCTAGCAATGGGGATGGAAGGGGAAGCGAAGCTGGGTGTCCTTGCTGCCAAATGAAGGCCTCAGCACTCGTAACCTTGACAGTGCATTGGACTTCCATACTGCGCTCTCCATTCGCTGCCTGATGGCTCTCAGCGTGAGCCTGTCAGCTTCTAGACGGATCCATTTCGGCAAGCAAGGTGAGCATGTTGTGCGCTGGGCCTAGCAGATGGCTGCACTGTGCATGGGGTCCTAGTGCCTAATGGCAGAATTTGCAGGAAGAAAATGCCGCGCAGGTTAGTTTGACGAGCGATAGCTTTCTAGCCAGACCCATCAATCACCTACGAATAGTATCTTGTGGAGGGATGGGTGACCTTGAGAGGAGGAGGATGCAGGAATGTCAAATAGAGATGTGGAATGCCATCTTAGCCGGTGTGTAAAATGTGATGCAAAGGCTGGGGACACTTCAGCCGCATAGCTACTTTGCTGGTGGCTGGACTACAACCTAAACTTTTGCCAACTTCTTACTCCTTCAGTTGTGTCCATATAAGGTGAGGACGGGGGTGAACAGCACAGGAGCGTCTATAGACCCTAGGGGGCTCAGCAAATGCAAATATCTTTTTAAACGAAGACATACATCAGATGGGTTTTCCAAAAACCATGGATGAGTTTGCTCATCTCAATTTTTTTTCATTTGCATTTAAGTTGAAAAGTTTTGGATTTTCTTTGAACCAAGTTTAAAGTTATTGATGTAATCATTGTAATGTTTTAATATAATTTACTCATGCCAATTAATATTACGTACAAAGATGGATCTGTAATTTTTATACAGTCTGAAGGTTCTTCATGTTTAATTGAATAACTTTTCATAATAATATTTCATCTCCAGTCAGGAGGAATATAATTGGAGACTTGCGTATAACCAAACTAAATTGGGAGGGAGCATCCAATAACCTATTTTGCACAAGGGCCCACAAAAAGAACATCCACTATTGCATTAATTGTATGTGATGCAAACATTAGACACAAACTTCCAGTGTACAGGGTGGTGAATTCAAACAGAGCCATCCCAGGCACAGGAAAGCACGAACCATGCTCGCACTTCTTCACTGCCTTGCATTTTGCAAACTCCATTTTTAAAAATATTTTGAAACTTCTTACTGAATTGCCAAGGTTTCAGCCATATGCTGCATGCTTTGGAGAGATTGAGCAAGAGCTTGGTTAGCTTCAATACCAAAATAACAGCTTGCAAATGGGCAAATTGCAAATCTATGAATTGCAAACAAAGCAAACCAGCTAACTGACTTTTGCCAATGTTCTGAAAAGGTGTGAAATCAAATTAAGAGGATAAGGAGACAAGACCATTCAACTGTGATTCAGGCACTGGAAACCTGTTTGTTGTCCTGGCGGTTTGCTGTTCTGGCAATTCTTTCAGCTCTGCTGCAGTCTGTCCAGTTACATTGCATCAGGCCCCTAAGTGTCCTTCGCTAAAATCCACCACCCAAACTCCCCACTGCTCCTCTGTTTTGCATTGTTATATAGGTACAGTGCAGGATTCCACCCCCACCCCCTTGTTCAGCCCTTGAAACAGCAATTCTTTGCTGCTAGAATTTTCTTTTTTCTTCCTAAAACTTAAAAAAAAAAAATTACAGTGCTGAATAATGTCTCTAATATAATAGCGATAACTGGCACAATTTTACTTTTTCCCTTCTCTATGCTCCATTTGTGGACTTCTTAATGGGGGGGGGGGGGGAATTTAGCTGGAGCTCGGCATCTACCACATGAAGCATTACAGCTTTTTAAATGGTCACGAGAGAGTGCTTTGTAGGCAACCCTGCTTGATATTAATAAGATTTACTTGGGACAAAGTCACGTTCATTTGAATGAGGACATACTTTCTTCAGTATGTTTGGAATTACAGCTACAGGAAGCAAGCCAAAGCTTGGTTCAGTTCATGTGGCAGAAGGGGTTCTGTCCAGGCTGTTTTTGCCCTTCCTATTACCACATATTGCCCACCTAGCAGTTCGAAAGCACGTCAAAATGCAAGTAGATAAATAGGTACCGCTCTGGCAGGAAGGTAAACAGCATTTCTGTGCACTGCTCTGGTTTGCCAAAAGCAGCTTAGTCATGCTGGCCACATGACCCGGAAGCTGTACGCCGGCTTCCTCGGCCAATAAAGCCAGATGAGCACCGCAACCCCAGAGTCGGCCACGACTGGACCTAATGGTCAGGGGTCCCTTTACCTTTTTATTACCACTTATGAAGTGAGGGTGTGTCTGTTCAGCACACTTTTGTAGCTGTACAAACTTGGACATGGTCAGCAATTATTTGTCCTTCAGAGAAGCATATCTGCCATTACTTTATTTCTGCATTGAGTGGCCCCTGATACAATCTCCCAGTTGACTGCAGCGATTGAAAGCCACAGCTTTATATTTATTGCTTTTGAAGGTACTCTAATTCTCGGCGCTATATGTTACTTTATAACTGCTTACCTTGGGGAACAGGTTGATAGCAGAAGATGCCCTGAGAATCTATCTGAAGTTGATTGGAACTTGATTTCATGCCCACCTTTCCATTGCGGTGGACTCAGAATGGTGATTTAATTTCTCATTCCCTTGTTTTCTCTTCTGCATAATGAGGCTCATATATTTCTTTCCCTGACTGTGGTATTTTCAATTAAGCTCTTCAGGGATGAAATGTATCCAAGTATAGGACACATTATGACCAGGCCCATTCCCATTTAAGGCAGTGCTTATTGAAGCAGCCCTGGTTTAAGTCAATGGAGTTCAGCCAATATCCATTGATAATAATAATAATAATAATAACAACAACGTTGATGCTGAGGAGTGAGAAAAATTATAATGCTTGAAGGGGCATCATCCATTCCAGTCCTGTGCGCGAGAAAAGAGATGTCAAACAGCCTGTGAGGTGTCAAGGTGTTTTGATAAATAATAGGCATAATTTCATAGGGCTGGACTGAAAGGTAGTCAGAGCTTTGGAGTCAGTGAATTCATCTGTTATGAAGGATGCAGGGTTGCAGCTGAAAGGTGACAACCTGTATTGAATTCCATGCAACTTACTCTGTGCCTCAAATGTCATGACACTGTATGGGTGGAACCCAACATAACACTATTGTGAATGTTTCATCAGTGCAAGAAATTTTGCTTATGCAACTGAACATTCTCCCCACTCCTCCTCTGTGCACCCACTATATCTGTTATAAGGGTTCCCCCAACCCTCCAGAGCAGATTTGGGGAGGGTGCAGGATTCAATAAGGGGGGAAAGTTCCTTTGCACAAATGGAAATCCTTTTGCTGATAGGACTAATGAGTGGAATGCCACCCAATGTGTGTGCCTCATCCCCATAGGAGCAACGAGCCATGGTTTGTGTACAAAGCATCTACCACCATTGTATATGAATATCACTACATGTACTTGCTTCATAGGCTAGAAAAATGCCAGAGCAGCAGCAGGATGGTTGTAAGAATCTGTGTGAAAGGGAGCGCTCTAAAATGCCAAAGTGACATGCCGTCTTTTGACAAGACATTGCATGCCTAGGGAGTGACCACTATTGGACAAGGCTGATGGGAAAGATGGCTATTCCAGAATAAGACTGAAACTTAAGTGTTCTAGAAGGAAACTGAGCCTACATTGGCCAGAGGCGACAGAGCTCAGAAGAAACTTTCATGGAATGAGAGAGTGACAAAGATGGTCCAAGGCCACATGTGTGGTTTTTGTGAGAGTGAGTTTGTGCGCTTGCATACGCGTATGTAGCAGAGGGATGCTAGTGTGCTCTGTCAAGTGGAGAGATTGCCACCTCTCCAGACTTCTGTGTAGCTTGATTTGTGATTGCACGCTTAGTGGCTTTGATTGCTTGTGGCAATACCAAAGGACTGGAATTTGCAGATTACACCTGTCAGCTGTGATTTTTGCCCCCATCTCGTTCTGCCTATGTTTCTCCTTTGTTATACTTCTCTTCAGTGGCTCCCATTTCCTTACCAGGAGAAAGAGAACTTTGAATTTGGTCTGTAAAAGAGGATGAACGAGCTCTGCAAGGAAATGACTTGTAGGAAGCTCTTGAGACCAGGGAACCTTCTGCAGCCCAAGAGCCGCATCCCCTTCCATGGCCTCATGATCTGGATAGCTCAGTTAGTGTGTGCTGCTGATAACACCAAGGCTGCAGGTTCAATCCCTGTATGGGACAATGGCATATCCCTGCATTACAGGGGTTGGTCAAGATGATCCTCAGGGTCCCTTCCAACTCTATGATCCTATGCCAGAGGCGGGTGGAGCCAGGGGCAGATGTGGGTGGAGCCATGGATGCAACACCTGCCTTTGTACAGTAGGCTGCATTCCAGCTGTGTGGAAGTCAGAGGTGCCTCCATCCAGGCAGACAAGAGTCACTGTTGCAGTTCAAGGGCACCTTCCAGCCAAGCAGAAACACTTGAGGGTGTGGAACAAGGCTGAGGAAGAATGTGGCTTGGAGAGAGGGGTGCATCGCCTAGGGCAGAGGTTTTCAACCTTTTTGAGTAGACGGCTCCCTTGAGCAACGACATTCTTTCTGTGGCTCCCCTGTGGAGAAACACGCTCCAAACCTCAGAAGCCCAGTTATGTCATGCCTTCAGAGCCGGCAGCCCCTCTCCTCTTTTTGAACCTTGTTTTGAACCTTTTTGAGCCTTGTGGAGTGTGCCCTCAGACTCGACTCCTCTCCCCTCTCCTTGGGAGTCCTCCAGGCAGCAGCTGCCACTGCCCCTGGTCTCTCAAGCACACACACCGCCACAAAGAGAGGTGCCTGCTCATGCCGCCCTACAGGGGCCTGATGGAAACTGGCGAACATGAGAGTCACCTTGGCCTACGTGGCAGAAAGGCTCCCCTTCAACAGACTGGCTGGCTGGGCTCCCTCACCCACTTACTTGCTTTCTCCGAGGCCGCCTCAGTTCCTGGCAGCTAGCACCCCTGGCCAGCCCCAGAGGCAACATTCACCTCAGGAGCTTGCAACAAACAGGTGCACAAGCTTTGGGAGGTGGAAACACGAGAGGGCATCAGAGGAGGGAGGGAAGGAAGGAAAGAAGGATGGGGGGGCATTTTTGCCTGCGGCACCCTTGAGCATTCAAGGCACCCCAGGGTGCCATGTCACACTGGTTGAAAACCACTGGCCTAGGGAGATTTCGGAGTGGACTGAAGGCTACCTACCCTTGCTCTAAGGACACGTGGTTGGTTTGGAAGGAACCGATTCTGCTCTAACAACTATCCCTGTCCATCTGGGTGGCTGCTTGCTTTCTCTTTGCCCATCTTGCAAATTCATAAATAGACAGACTCGGCACCAACGCAGTAAGTCTGCAGAGATTTCCGCAACAAGGGATGAACCTTACGAAAAGGGGTGCTCCTGTAACTTTTTTATCTCTCCTGGAAGCACATACGACAGTATATAGTATGTACAAATGTACATCACAAAGAGTAGGGCGCCTCTAGTGGTTCAGGCAGCTGTATGTTCAGTGGTTATCTGCTGTGTTCTCCTGACACTCGCATTTTCAGGGTTGTGTCTGTCCTACGCTGTCACACGCAGTCGCCTCTTGTCTGCTGCTGCTGCCACTTCACACCCACAGTTGTGGCAAAGCTTCTGTCGCTTGTCCCGACAGACAGCATGCAAGATGTGCTCTCACAATTATTATTGATTAGCCACTTTCCTGTCAGCGGGCAGCAGAGAGGCAGGCAGGCACAAATATTTAGTTCAGGGTCTCCTTGCTCATTCGTTTCCAAGCAGCCATCTGTACTGGGAGGGGATTGCAGAAGGAGATGGATGGTATGGGCCAGAATGAACTTGCTCACTTCCACAGCGAAGAGAAGAGGCAGGGGTTTTCAGATGGGATGCAAATGCACATTTCCTCATGGCCAGCACATGTTCCTCCCCACACATTCTCCCCCCACTCCCCATTCTGCTGTGTTTGAACTCTCTTCCGCACGGGTCTTCAGCAACTCAGATTCTTTCTCCCTCGCCTACCCATTTTACTTTCTTGGCCCCTTTCCTTCCCTGCCTTTGCTTGTGTTGTCCTGCTTCCGAAGAACACATGGTGCAGGCATTCCACCACTCTTGTTTTCTGCTGGGCAAGTCTATTTCACTACGTTTATTAAATCGCCTTCATCTCTCATTTCTCCACCTATCTTTTCATCCATGCCCCTCTTCTCATACCGTTCTTCAATCTATTTGCGGATAATGTTGCCGCTAATTATGCATGTTTCTTTAATTCTCTTCCTTCCTTTCCTACCTCGGATCACTGTCCTCTTTGCTATTCCCTCTCCCCTTTCCAGTTTTCTTCTCCATTTCTATTTATTTTGAAGGCCTTTCTTTATATTCCCCCGCCCTTCTAAAATGGGTGGAGAACTGGTGGTCCTCCACATGTGGCAATACTCCAACTCCCATCATCCCTGACCATTGGCCATGATGCCCGGGGCTGATGGGAGCTGCAGTCCAAGCACATCTGGGTATGGATGTGTCTCAGGTTTCCCACCTTTGTTCTAAACCAAGGACTCATGCACTTGATCCTTTTCTATCTCTTCTATGAAAATCTCTTGGGCTCACCATTCTTCCTTTACTATAGTTGTTTCATTTTTTTAACTCTCTTGTGGCATTTGCCCATCTTTCATGCTTTGGGTGGGGGGGAGCTTCTCTTGATCCTTCCTCCTCCTTTAATTATCATACTCCTTCTCTTTTGCCAATCACCTTGACAATTCTTAAGTGCTGCCTTTCTCAACTTCACCTCCTCTGTTCTCTTCTTAATTTTGCTGTCCATCTCCCCTGCCCTGTATCTCATTGTACTGGTGTTTCTGCTTTGTTACTCTCCCTTCGCTGGATCCTGTCTCCGCGTATAATCCAATATTAAGTTACTGCTTTTTATTTTGGTTTTTTGAATCTGTTCGCTCTTATCTATCAGCTCGATCTCTCATCTCTGTTTGTGTGCTTGTCACCTCTGCTCTCCTGATACTCTTCTCTTGTCTAAAGCTTGGGTTACTCTTTCTGTTTATGGTTTCACCCTTTCTCTCTCACTTCACCCCCTTCTTAAACTCTCTGCGCACCTCGCCTCCTGGCAGGAATTGAAAGCTAAAACAGCATCTGAAAAATGTATTTCTTGGAGCACTCAATGAATATGCTGTTTTGCTCTTAGGGACACAGGAAGGGCCATGTTGGAACATTTGCATATAAAAGGTGCCAAACTCAATCCCCAGCATCTCCAGGTAATCCTCAGAGACCCCGGGCTGAAAACCTGGAGAGCTGGTGCCAGTTTGTGTAGAAATGTAGATAGTATTGTGCTATGGACCAATGGGCTGATTTTGCTATAGGGCAGATTCTTGCTTTGCTTTTCTGAGCCCTCACTGGAACTAAGGGGATTCTGTTTTCAAAGGGCAGCAACAAAATAATAATAATTATAGAAATGTTCCTCTTCAGCCAGACCTTTGGCTGATTAATATTCTATCGGCTTTTGAATGCGTTTTTTGTTTAACTGTTTATTTTGTGTTTTCATCCTGTATTTTTATGCTGTGAACTGCCCTGAGATCTTCGGATGAAGGGCAGTATATAAATTTAATTACTACTACTACTACCACAGTGGTACCTCGGGTTACATACGCTTCAGGTTACATGCGCTTCAGGTTACAGACTCCGCTAACCCAGAAATAGTACCTTGGGTTAAGAACTTTGCTTCAGGATGAGAACATAAATCGTGCTCCGGCGGCGCAGCAGCAGCAGGAGGCCCCATTAGCTAAAGTGGTGCTTCAGGTTGAGAGCAGTTTCAGGTTAAGAACGGACCTCCGGAACGAATTAAGTACTTAACCCGAGGTACCACTGTACTACTACTAATATAAATAAAATAATTGCCTTACAGTGTGCAAAGCATATCACATATGTTACCTTAATAATCCTTACAACAACCATATGAACTAGATCAATATTATTTTACCCACATAGCAGAGAGAGACTTGAGGCTCATAGAATTTTAGAATTGGAAGGGACCCAAGGGTCATCTAGTCCAACCCCCTGCAATGCAAGAATCTCAGCTAAAGCATCCATGACAGATGGCCATCTCACCTCTGCTTAAAAACCTCCAAGGAAGGGAGAGTCCACAACCTCCTGAGGGAGACCGTTCCGATGTCGAACAGCTCTTACTGTCAGAAAGTTTTCCCTTCATGTTTAGTTGGAATCTCATTTTTTTTGTAACTCGAAGCCATTGGTTCAAGGCCTGCCCTCCAGAGCAGGAGAAAACAAGCTCTTCCATGTAATAGCCCTTGAGATTTGAAGATGGCATATCCTAAGATGGCTTAGACGGTGGCTTACCTGAGGCCACCTAATGATTTCAAACTGGAGGTGAGATTTATACCAGAAGCTTTCTGGCTCACAACTCGTGTCATGGGTCTCTATGCTACCTGAGAAGCCAAATATGCTGTAGCAGATGGGGACATGCACACTGAGGCTTAGAGATAGTGGCTTATTTAAGTCTAGCTATTGATTGCAGGTTTCCTTTGCACCAGGAACTTGCTGGCTCATAACTTCTGCTATCCAAGAAGTCAAATATGCAAAGCAGCAGAAGCCCATGGCAAGATCACAGTGGGGGTATGGGCAAATTGCCCTGTTTCCAGAGGTGAAGCCCATGGGTTTCTTGCAAGCGAGTGCATATGAACTCAGCATGCAGCAAGCACCGGTGATGTTAACATTCCCTTCTGCCCACAGAAGCTTACAGACCCGGGGGGCGGGGGTGAAGTTCTTGTAACTTACTGAAATCCACACGCAGGTTGGGAAATATAAACCCACTTGCTCGTTCTGTACTCTTTAAATAATGCAAAAATGTTAGGGCCGTCTGCCGAAGCTGTGTCTAAACGAGGTAAATGGCTGAGAAATGGAACACGTCTTTGGGGAGATGATTCTGGTGCTGTGTTTTGATCTTCTTTTTCTTCTTTCTTTTCCAAGGCTTTTGTCTGTGTCAGTTGAGTTCACATGAAACATAAACACAGTTGTCCAGATATGGGTTGGGATGTTTATTTCCTTCCTTCCTATTATCTGACCCAAATTGTGAGGAATTGGGGTAGGGGAAATTAAATTTCATGCCCTGGTGGACCAAGATACCAAACTCCCGCACCGTGCGTTCGGAGGAGATAAGATTTGATTAAGAAAGGCCGCTATTAATTTGTGGCAAGTACACTTACTATAACAGAGAGCTTGCTTTTAATTAATAGCCAGAAGGAATTTTAAACTCCTGGTCTCAGCGGGGGGACAGATAGAAGAAGGGGAAGACAAATGTGATCGGAACAAAGTGAGTTACAAAGATTAATAGACGTGCCCACAATTATCCGCTATAAACAAAAAATAAGGGAAGAGCACAAATTGGAACAGAAGGAGCAAGGGGGATGTTTGCCTATTGCTTTTTAATTGGCCTTTTTGTCCTGTTTTGCAGCGAGGTGGGGAGGATGAGTTGCTGATGGCAACTCCATCTGGGAGTGGATGTTGAGCCCATATGCTGCTGTGTCTTGGCCCATCCCTTTCCATGGGAAACTTCTGGTTGTGGGCAAGTCCTAACATCTGCGTGCAGTCCTTTTAAAACTGATGTTAGGCTGCTAAGTTTTCCAGGCAGCAGAGATCACCCAGGAGGCAAACGCTTTCGGTAAAGTTCTTCATTGCCTGTGCTAAATGTTAGGCTTCAGGGCTCCTTTAGTTACCTGGTTGTTGCTAAATATGTTGATATATAAATCTTAAGGCTGGAAGAATGCCAAACATTGAGGAGGCTCCGGCAGTCTAAATGCCACCCTGCTGTCAATTTCTTCTTCTCCTTCTCTGATCTTCGCAATTCCCAATTCTCTCTTTGGTCACCTCCTAGAAATCTTCCACAGCTACCATTCCAGCAGGCATATGTCCCAAGGTACTTCCTAGTCTTTAGGGAGTCTGTGTTCTTCATAGCTAATCCTTTTTTTTACTATGGGAGGTGGGTGGGGCTGTTGTTCCTTACCTACTCTCCACCCAAAGTTGTTCTTTGTTCTTTTTGCTGCCTTGCAATTTTATGTTTTGTTTTGTTTTTCATATGTGTGTAGGAGAGGGGGAGAGAGAGTGCAAATAAATAAAAAAAGGCCCCATTTTTAACTCTGCCTCTAGCTTTCACCAAACAATAAAATATGGCGGATGAACTGCCATCCTTCTTGCAGGGATGCGGGTGGCACGGTGGGTTAAACCACAGAGCCTAGGATTTGCCAGGTTGGCGGTACGAATCCCCGCGACGGGGTGAGCTCCCGTTGCTCAGTCCCAGCTCCTCCCAACCTAGCAGTTCAAAAGCATGCCAGTGCAAGTAGATAAATAGGTACCGCTCCGGCGGGAAGGTAAACGGCGTTTCCGTGCGCTGCTCTGGTTCGCCAGAAGCTGCTTAGTCATGCTGGCCACATGACCTGGAAGCTGTATGCCGGCTCCCTTGGCCAATAAAGCGAGATGAGCGTCGCAACCCCAGAGTCGACCACGACTGGACCTAATGGTCAGGGGTCCCTTTACCTTTACCTTTGACTAGCTTTCACCAAACAATAAAATATGGCAGATGAACTGCCATCCTTCTCACAGGCTATCTGTGTCTCCTCTCCTTTCTGTATGAGGAAAGGCTTTTAAAAAAAAAAAAAAAAACAACCAGGAAATTCAGGAGGAGATTCCTCTGTTAGGAGTGTAAGGACAAGAACTACTAGCCAGTTCTCAGCTGGTGACTAAATAGCCGCTATGTGGCAATCAGAACAGAAAGGTTAATTCACCAGCAGGCCCCTGTCTTGTAAATGCTTCTTTCTCCATTAGAGTCTCCCTGTTTTCCGATTTGTAGGCTTAATGGGATCATGTAGCTTTGGGCACCCTGACTGAACTGTAGATCTCGTGGATGTAGTACTCTTTCCTCCTCGTTATAAGCAGTAGAGGGCTTAAAGCTGCAGTCGTTGATATGATATGAGTGTTCATATCATATCTACCCAGCTGGGATTGTTGTGTTGAATTCCCTCACACACAAACACACATATAACGAGGGAGAAGTTTTTATATCTCAGCAATCGCAGAACACGTGCTTTGTGTTAACCACTGCATTTTGTGATTTATAGCTAAGGCTATGCATGTTTACTTAAGCAAATCCAGCTGTTTTCAGCAGCACTTACTCTCAAGGAATCGGGCAGCACAAGACTGCTTCCTCAGTCTATATTCTTGTGTTCTTTGCCACTGAATACCAGCTGATAGGGGCCCAAAGAGCAGGAGAGTGTTATTGTGCTTATGTCCTACTTGTGGGTTTACAGAGGCATCTCACAGGCTACTAGGAGCAGGATGCTTGACTCAATGGGCTTTTGATCAGGTTCAGCGTGGATCCTTTGTTGTTTTGTTTTGTTCTAATTATGTATGAAAAACCAGCTTAAAATGGGCCAGCCTGGGAATCATGCCCTTAAGCTTTCCCCCTGCTAATCCCAGGTTTGCGGGCAACAGATAAAGAATGCCATTAATGAAACACACTTTGCACATTCTAAGTATTCTGTGATTTGTGTGTGTGTGTGTAGACTGATGCCAGCACTGTAGAAGGCGGTTCTGGTTCTGCCTTGCCTGTTCCTCACACCCCAAAATCCTTTCCCCCCCCCCCCCCCGTATTTTGCAAACCCTTCAAGTGCCCCTATTTTCCAAGGACAGTCCTGGATTTACAGAAGCCATCCCAGTTTCTGATTTGATTGCAGAATGTCCTGCTTTTCCTTAGGACGCCCCTATTTTCATGGGAGAAATCTTGGCAGGTATGAATTTATGTGACACCCCCCCCCCCAAAGACAAGGAGATAAGTAACTATATAACCTTTAGAAGACACCTGAAGGCAGCCCTGAATAGGGAAGTTTTTTTTAATGTTTTATTATGTTTTTATACATGTTGAAAGCTTCTCAGAGTGGCTGGGGCAATCCAGTCAGATGGGTGGGGTATAAATAATACAATTAGTAGCAGCAGCAGCAGCAGCAGCAGCATTGAATAGAATGCCCCTGTTTTTGTTGGAGAAATGTTGGTGCTAATAGGTTAAACAGAACTTGTTTCTGTAGTAAAGTATGGGGCAGAGAGGGTTTTGTCCTTGAATGCTAATGGGCATTTGGCTATGAGATATACAGTAGGTGATGATGATGCCAGTGTCCTTCTTTTCAGAAAAATAGTAAGCAAAATAAGGCCTTGGAAGCATTTTTCAAAGCACAGCTAGGACCTTGTCCTCAAGCTGCCTCCTGCTACTACTGTCCAAGGTCAGTCATCTGTCTTCCCCTCCCTGCTAGTTATGGAGGTTTTTGGCACCTGCCTCCTAAGTCCTCCCAAGCCCTTGGAAGAGTGAGAGCCCATGGCCCCCTCCCAAAACTGCCTGTCATAAGTAGACCCTGACCTTTCTTCTGCCTTTCCCCCCATCACTGCTAGTAATTAGAGAGCTTTGTTCCCCTTAGTGCTTCAGGGAAAGTGTGTCACCTGATGAAAAGTCAAAATCTGCATCTCAATAGAGATTGCTTCCGAAGTGCTTCTGATAGCCACAAGTCTGTCATTGATTCCTGTGAGGAGGTCTAGTCTGAGAATGCAGCCATATCACCTTACAGGGAAAGAAAGATTCTTCATTGCTGCTCCATCCTAGCATTGGAAGGGAGGAAAGTGAGGAAATGATACCAAGATCTGCCCACACAATTCGCTTGACACAGTCTTGCTTCAAGGAAAACATAATTCCAAATATGAAAGGGTGTGCATTTGTGTGTTACAGGGTGAGGAAGGGAGAGCCTTTTTATTGTCATGCCATCACTGTACAGAGTGCTTTATGGAATGGCATAATCAAAACGAGGGTGGGTGTAGAAGGGGTAGAAAGCCCCATCGAGCTACCAGAATTCATTGTGCTGACTCTCAAGGGAGTTAGTTGAATCTGGCCGAGGTAATTGAGATCACTATTAGTATACTAAATCCAAGCTTTCACTGCTGGGCCATTGAATTCTTTCCCTTCCCTGAGAAAAAGATAAAACAGGGCGGCTCATGCCTTTGAACTCTTGTCCCAAGCTTTTTGCAGTTGACTTTAGGTAGCTCTCTCTGAGACTATCAGAAGGAATTAGCTGCCCCGCTGCATGGTAATCATCACTTGGGTAACTTTGAGTGGACAAGTTCATGAAGGTAAAGTCCATCAGCGACTCCTAGTTGTAAGGAACCAAACCCACCAATTTTCAGGCATCTGGTAGGCCACCGTCTCATTAGATGGTCTTGTTCAGCAATAATTCTACAGGTTACTGTTTCTTTTGCTAATATAAGCCAAGAGAATGGGCCCTCATTCTTGTGTATATGTTACAGCTACGCATTCCTATTGTCCATGGTGGAATTTCAGAAGCAGCTGAGAGAGGAAGGGAGGTCAATGACATGAAAGTAAAGCTGAGTTGGGGTGCAGGGTCTGCAAACATAAAGCATCTCCCATGCTTGTTACACCAGGGGTGGGTTTTGGTAATATTTCATAATATGGCACCCTGTGTGAGCCCAAAATTGGGCACCCCCCAAATGGATCATCTCAATTATGAATCTTCTCAATTTTTCACCCCCTTGGCTTGGTGCCCTGTGCAGAAGGAGCGCCCGCACTTCCCTGAATCCTGCGCTGGTTACACTCACCTCTTTTGTCCTCTCTCCCCATACCCTATTGCTCATACAGAAGAATGGAACTGGAATAAATTCAATAGGTTTTCACCCCAACCCCCCAACTTTGACAGGTGCTTGCATACCATCTCAGTACATTTGACTGCATGGATTTATTGAACGTGTTCATCTCCTAAATCAGAAGAGAACTACTACAGTGCATGTCAACCTGTTCATTTCAAGAAGATTTTTTCTTGTGTTGGTGACTTTCATCTTCACCTTTAGTGTATCTTCGACTCATGGCTCCCAATATATTTCAGGATTTAACTTCTTCACCCTTTCAGGCGCTATTCTTGTCCGGCACCAACCCAGAAACTCAGTGATTCCCCCTCTCCCAACCAGCAGAAAAAGGTCAGAAGGGAAAATTAGTTTGATAGCTAAAGAACTTGAACTGTAAGTACAAAACTGGGGTGGGTGTGGGGTGGAGAGTGGGTGTGTAACGGATCGGGGCTCTGGAAAACCTCATTTATTTACCTGGATAATTGATGACCTCATAATTCAGGAGTGTTGGAGTGGAGCGGTGCCCTGAGCAAGCTTTGAAAGGTCATCAATAATGTTGCAGCGATAAACGATGTCAGCCCCGTTGTGCCTTCCATTCTACGTAAGAGAGCAGGGTGATAAATGAGCTTTGCTGGGGAGGACAGGAAGGACGGGGCCAAGCCGGCCAAGATCAAAGTGAAGGGGAACGTTCTCACATGGCAGGCCTTAGTCTCTGTCTCCGGGGAAGGTCAGGGAACAGTTATTGGCTTGTAAAACATGCTGCTTTGGGCAGGAAAAGATAGGAAAATGTGAGCCGCAAAAGCAGGAGGCAGGAAGGGACCAGGAAGAACCTCCAACCAAAAGACAGCTTTGATCTGACTTGGCCAAAGGTGGAGCAACCAGGTCAAAGGCAGTATGGATTATCGTCTTCCAAGAGCAATGTGAGCAACTTTCTTCTTAAAGCTGCCATGCCGCTAGCCCTAACCTGCCACTACTAGCTTGATCAGCGTACAAATGTAACGGTGGTGGGTACAAAGGAAAGCTGTGGAGAGGAAAGCATGCTAATTCCTTTTCTCAGCCATTTGTTGTAGTCCCATAAAAGTACAGTGGTACCTTGGGTTACGTATGCTTCAGGTTACAGACTCCGCTAACCCAGAAATAGTGCTTCAGGTTAAGAACTTTGCTTCAGGATGAGAACAGAAATCGTGCTCCGGCGGCGCGGCAGCAGCAGGAGGCCCCATTAGCTAAAGTGGTGCTTCAGGTTAAGAACAGTTTCAGGTTAAGAACGGACCTCCAGAATGAATTAAGTACTTAACCCAAAGTACCACTGTAACCTGAAATCGATTGTGCCAGAATGCAGGGTGGTGGGGGGGCTCAGTGGGAAGGAAGAATGACCCTGGCACACAACACATAGCTAAGCCATAGAATCCAATTCCCCAAGGCATGAAGAAAGCCACCATCTTAAATAATTTTAAAATGAGGATTATTAGACTACTTCATAGAGGATAAGCCCACCAATGGCTACTAGTCATGATGGCTGTATATTACCTCCAGGACCAGTATGCCTCTGAATAACAGTGGCTGGGGAACAAGTCTGGGCATAGACTGTTGTCCACCTGCCCTGCTCATGGGCTACCACAGTGGAAAATAGAATGCTGGACCAAATAGGCTTGGGTTTGATCCAGCAGAGCTCTTACGTTCTCATGCAATGATATTTTCTCCCCCCCCCCCCCTTTTAAACAACCTCCTGTGGATAAATATTTGTTCTTTGTTTTTTTTAAGCTTTAAAATTTCTCTCGGCATTGCATGTTAGCACACACAACACGCACACTTGGAGATGTGGAAGCTCTCCATCTTGTTGGGCTATATAGCCTGTAGCTGCCAACGACAGTCAAAATACAAACAAATCTCTTGCAGGCAATACTGCATGTTTGGTTTGGCTGTGCTCAGGTACTGCTTTACCTCCCCTCCCCAAGCAAACTGAAAAATAGGTTTGGGCAGAGACCATGGAAATGACAGGCAAAAAGAAAGAGAGAAGGGAAAAATAATGTGTGTAAGGATCAGGCTGTAAGTGATGGTAAATACACTGGACTATATGGACAAATAGTCAAACATGATATAAACAGCAATGTGTAGCAGGATAGGCTATAACACTCCCAACAGCAGCTGTATCTGTAGGCCCCAGGAGTGAGTTTAGTAGACCTTCTGAATGTTTCAAATCTGAGGTGGCAAGCATATGGCCTGCAGGCTAAATCCAGCCCACGAAGCAACAGGAAATGGCCCCTGCAATTTCATCTCACAATCTGATTGGGAGATAAAATCTATTGTGAAATGGGTGATTTTGTTTTTATCTCTCATCACAGACCTAAAGCACCACAGCACTGAGATTGGAGATAAGCCCTCTGCCTGCTGCTTTAATCTTAAAGAGCAGGTAGAGGGCTTATCAGAGGTAAAATATCCCCCTATCTGCTTTTTAAAGATGGACAGTAAGAGATGGATAATTTATCTCCAGTTTTTAGCACTGTAAGATTAAAGATAAAGCTGTTTGCTGCTCTTTAAGACAAAAGGGTAGCATTTCCACCCCCAGCTCAGTGTTGCCTTTTAGCTCTTACTCTGGTTTTAGTGCTGTGGTGCTTGTGCTAAGATTGGTGATGAAATTCCTCTGCCTGTTCGTCAGGGCTCTTCTCTAAAGAGGAGGCAGAGGGTTTGGGTTTTTTAAAATCTTCAATCTCATTGCTGAGTTCCATGGGCCCACAGCACTACAATCAGAGAAACTGCCTGCAGTGCTGCCTTTTACTTTGCACAAAATATTTCCAGTCGTACCCCACTCCAGTACATGTTGGCGTATGTCGACATTTGCTTGTGTGTTTGTGTGCAACAGTGTATGGAATACTGTTGACTGCATTCAAGTGTTTGTGACAAAAAGGGAGCAAATCCCATACATCTGGGGAGTGGATATGCTATATGTATAATGAGTCTATGTGTGTGTGATCTCTAGGGGAGGTATGTGTACATGTGTTTGCATGCCTTCATGCCTGCATACATTGGCCTCCCCCATTGCTACACATGGCTCTTGGAGGAATGGCTATCAAGTGCAGCCCTCGGGGGGTGGCAAACATTAGCCACCCTTGATTTAAGGAGTCAGCCTTGCCCCACACAGTTGCAGCAGTTTCCTCCCCTAAAGTTTCAAGTCTCACCTGCGGGAAGCTACTTCCCTGTTCGAAATAATCAGAATCAGCTTGCTTCTTATCTCTAGCCACCAGTGAAGCACTTGCATACAATTCTATATTTAACTCTCTGGCACTATCCAAGCCATCCCTTTCAGTTTGCCACCAGAACCATTTGATAACTCCAGAACAGATTGGGGTGGGGAGAGAGAAATATCTTCTGAAAATTAGGAAGGAGACCTTTCTACCCTCTTAAACTGCTTGTGAAACTTCAGCAGCTTCTTGCTATTTTAGATTTGCTTCTTTGGACTCCCAGAGGCCTTTTTGCAATAGCAGATGCTGGCTCAGAAAACCAGCAAAACGAGGCCTGGTTGGCATCTGACCTGCGCTCTTACAGCTGTGCATGTGCACCATAGAATCAGCATTGTTTCTGATGTGGCACCACATTCCACTGGCTGATCGCTTTGAAAGACTTTCCCTCCATCTGTTCCTCAGATGGGAATAGAATGCCCTAGCGTATGTTGAGGGTCTGGCTGCCTCTCCCTGTTATGGTGGAGAGGGGATTCCCCTGACACTCAGAGAAGCTTCTAGCATTTCACCTAGCAATTCAAACGGATCTGGGGTGAGCCCTTGGCATCCTTGAGCAACTGCGAGACCCCAGAACCCTCCACCGTACTCAGCGATCCCTACACCAGGTGAAACTTAGGAAGCTGCCTTACATTGATTCAGACCATTGGCCAAGTTAACTCTGTATTGTCTATACCAGCCTTCACCAACCTGGTGCCCTCCAGATGCTTTAGATTGCAACTCCCATCATCCCTGCCAGGCTACTGCAGGTTCACCGTAGTTCTGCAGCCATCTCATGTCCTCCATGCTAGATGGACCAATGGGTCTGACTGCGTTTAAGACAAGCCTATGTTTGAGAAAGGGACGCAGGTGGCGCTGTGGGTTAAACCACAGAGCCTAGGGCTTGCCAGTCAGAAGGTCAGTGGTTCGAATCCCCGTGACGGGATGAGCTCCCGTTGCTCAGTCCCTACTCTTGCCAACCTAGCAGTTCGAAAGCACATCAAAAGTGCAAGTAGATAAATAGGTACCGCTCTGGCGGGAAGGTAAATGGCTTTTCCGTGCGCTGCTCTGGTTCGCCAGATGTGGCTTAGTCATGCTGGCCACATGACCCGGAAGCTGTACACCGGCTCCCTCGGCCAATAAAGCAAGATGAGCGTTGCAACCACAGAGTCGCTCACGACCGGACGTAATGGTCAGTGGTCCCTTTACCTTTATGTTTGAGAAACTGGGGAGGAGGGGAGAGGCTGAACTTCCACATTCCTCATGTCTACCATGCATTGGTTCTCTTCAGATTCTTTTTAAACCAACTTTTCCTCCGCCTCCTCCCTCCCATATTCTGCAACATAAGTACATTTCTGGTTTTCTTTCTTTTTATGCCATGTAAACTCAGTTTCCTTTAAGCAAATTCAATCTCACTCTTTTTAATTATAATCCTGTGCCTCGGGGCTATTCACACTCTGCCCACCCACGATTGCTCTTGCTATGCGCTACCCAAGTTTGACTAGACATTTCAAACTCTTTTATTTCCATTCTTAGAGGAGGGTTTGACTCAAGCATCTCTGGAGTCTAGGGCAGCCAGAGCAGAGGCATCTCTACTAAGGTTTTTATAAGTTGCGGCATCTCTGATGAACTGGGGAGACAACAACTAGAAGAGTGAGTTGTGAGTTCAGAATTAATTCTGTGCCCCCGACATCAGTGCTTCACTTTATGGTTAGACAAACCAAAACTTTTATGATACTTTAGTTGCTCCTAATAGAAGGTATTACACTACAGTGGTACCTTGGTACTCAAACGGCTTGGCTCCCGAACAAATCGGCTCCCGAATGCCACAAACCCAGAAGGAACTGTACGTTTGTGAACGTTTTTTGGAAGCCGAATGCCTGATGCTTCCGATTGAGTGCAGAAAGTTCCTGTCGCCAATCGGAGGCCGCGCCTTGGTTTTTGAGCAGTTCCGGGAGTCGAACAGACTCTTAAAATAGATTAAGTTCGACAGCCAAGTTACCACTGTACTGTCTCTCTTTGGTTTATAATAATTGTGTGGAGCCTTTGGCTCTCTAAATGTTGCTGAAATGCAGCTCCCATCAGCAAGCATGGACAATGGCCAGGGATCATGAGAGCTGTTGTTCAGCAACATCTGGAGGGTTCCCCACACCCAGATTACATATAATGTGATGATCACATGAATGCAAAACAAGAGGGTTTTTGATGGCAGAATGTTATGCTTTTTAGGCCTGAGGTATTGATTCCTCTATCTATGACCCCACACCAATGCTAGAATCCTTCCATGCCTCTCTAGTGCTTTGCCCTTTTCCAGTTGGCAGCAGCAGTCTTAAAAAAGCCTGCTTTCCATATCTGGCAACCTTTAGCCAGCAGAAAACAAATTTGCTTGATGAATATGAGTGGGGGACAAGAGATGAAGATGTGTCCTTCCTCCTTGATCAGCCCTTGTGCTTATATCCACTGAGTCACCTGTCATAGCATTCGGAGTCCATCCCCACTGCAAGCACCAGACTAAGAAGCTGGGCAAAGGGATGGAAGATAAGACGTTTTCTTCTTGTGAAAATTGCTTTCTGCAGCAGCTAGGCTCCCTGGTTCCAATGGGATCAATCAAGACAAAGTGAACTATGCTATGCAAATGCTTCCTGCGCGGTGTGATCTGAGCTGTAGGGAGCTGTGCGCTTGCTAGGAAGTGCTAATAAAGTCCCCTGGTGATGATGCTGGCAAGTGGAGGAGTTGATTATCTCCCATGGCAAAGAGGGAAAGCAGCCCAACCCAACCGGCGGGGGTGGTATTCCACCTCCTTTGGACATCCTCCTGGAGTGGAGATCACAGCGTTGCCAGCTACAACCAGCCAGGTTGGCGTTTATCCAGGAGGCGAGACCACTTCTATTAGGAGGCCTTTTCTGAGCAGTAGCTGCAGCGGCTGCTATTAAAGGTTTTATGGGCCACTTAAAATCTCCTCCCCAAACTGAGCTACGGTTTATGGGCTCTATGGATGACTTACTGGAACCACCCTCGCTGCAGAGAGAGAGAGAGGCCTTCTGAGGACTTTGTTTCCTGCTGGCAGCCTGATAGGAATACCTGGTAAAGCATCATCTGCCATTGCAGAGAGCAGCCTACCCACTCAATTCAATTTCTGAAGAAATCAGAGTGAATTCCCTGTCCAGCCGGCTGTAGGTTTTACATATATATAGTTATGAGTGGCAGCAGAAGGGTGACAAAATATTTGGGACTGTAAGAAGTTAGGAACATAGGAAGCTGCTTTGACAAACCTAGGATTTCCCAAATTTGGGTCTCCAACTGTTTTTGGACTATGGTTCCCACCATCCCTGACCACTGGTCCTGCTAGCTAGGGAGGATGGGAGTTGTAGTCCATAAACAGCTGGTCAAATCATTGGTCCCATCTTACTCAGTACTGCCTACAATGCCTTTCCTAGACAAACCTAGAGATACCTGAGATTGATCATGGGATCATCTGCACTGCTCTGAGACGTAGCCCTTCTTAATTCTGGCAAGACTTGCAGCAAGTGTGCTGTGGTCATTTATGGATTTCTACATTTCAGGACTTCTGGGCTGGAGAACACACATACGCTTCATGTCTGTGTCCAAGTGCAGATTCTCATAGTGTAAAATACTCGTTTCCTTATTAGAGCCAGGCAATATATTGATATATCATCCAAAACCAGTTTGAAGTCCATATTGTGATACCAGTTTCTTAGTTTTTGACCTGGCAATATATCGTGAATCATGATGTGTGTTAGGGCTGGGCGATATATCATCCAAAACCAGTTTCAAGTCCATATCATGATACTGATTTCATAATTTTTGTCCTTGTAATATATTGCAATTGATGTGTGTGCTTGCACGCTATTCAAAAATCACGATGTGGGGGAAACCGTGAAGCCAGCCAATGCCTCCACAATGTTTAGCTGGTGAAATATGCTGAAGTTGAAAACCAGATATCGCTCAGCCCTATTCCACACAAGCTGTCCTCTGTATTTAAAGGTAAAGGTACCCCTGCCCGTACGGGCCAGTCTTGACAGACTCTGGGGTTGTGCGCCCATCTCACTCAAGAGGCCAGGGGCCAGCGCTGTCCGGAGACACTTCCGGGTCACGTGGCCAGCGTGACATCGCTGCTCTGGCGAGCCAGAGCTGCACACGGAAACGCCGTTTACCTTCCCGCTGGTAAGCGGTCCCTATTTATCTACTTGCACCCAGAGGTGCTTTCGAACTGCTAGGTTGGCAGGCGCTGGGACCGAGCAGCGGGAGCGCACCCCGCCGCAGGGATTCGAACCGCCGACCTTTCGATCGGCAAGTCCTAGGCGCTGAGGCTTTAACCCACAGCGCCACCTGCGTCCCTCCTCTGTATTTAGTTAGGCACAAATTCATCACAGGAATATGTAACCCTTTTCACTGTATGCCAAAATGACAAGTAATATAAAGCACACGTGTTCCACTGCCCACCCATCCCTGCTTATAAAATGGAAGTTCCCTGCATAGTTCTTGCACTCCGCTCATTCCTGTTCCTGCCTGCCCATACTCTCTTGAGCCCAGTCTGCTGAAAAGGCAAAGGTGTATCACAGCTCTTCTGGGTGGCCTTGACTTAGTTGCTCTGATACCACTGAGCTTGGCAGCCTGGGGTTGTTCGGATTGCTCAGGTTGCATTACTGAAAGCCACTATTGCATGTGGTGTCAGGCTAGGACTTGGGAGACCAGGGTTCAAATCCCTAGTCAGCTATACAGTGGTACCTCGGGTTACATACCTCAGGTTAAGAACTTTGCTTCAGGATGAGAACAGAAATCGTGCTCTGTTGGCGCAGCGGCAGCAGGAGGCGCCATTAGCTAAAGTGGTGCTTCAGGTTAAGAACAGTTCCAGGTTAAAAACGGATCTCCGGAACGAATTAAGTACTTAACCTGAGGTACCACTGTGTAATAAAACTTATGTACAGTACTATATTACACTTGACAACGGTGGCTTATTCTAGGATTGTTTTGACTTGAGTGGTAATGAAACACAGCTAGGGTTTTATTAGGAGCATTCCTTGCTGATTTAAAGCTCCTGTTGGTTGTTTAGTATAGTATTGGTGTATGTCCACATTTGCAGGCCAGGCCAGGCTACTTTGACTAATCTTTGCTGCTGTTGCGGAGAAGCTGAGGCAATACAGCGGGGTAGGGAACCTGTGGTCCACCAGATGTGGTCAGAGCCCAATTCCCACCAGCCCTAAGGCCAGTGATATTTTTCTAGGAAAACAGGTGCCAGAACTCACCATGAATGCCCCCCTTGTTCTGTTATAATGGCAATGGCGCCCACCTGAGAGGTGCCAGAACTGAGTTCCAGTGAGTTCCGCCTGAACAATGCCTTCGTTTGAACAGCAGTGTGATGTGCAGACATTACCAGGCAACAGCATTTTCCTCCCCAAGAGGTGTTCTCTTATAATGGCAGTGGCACCACCTGAGAGCTGCCAGAACTGAGTTTTCAGTTCTGGCTGGGGAAAAATGCCCTGCCTAAAGCCAATAGGAATGATGGGAATTGGATTCTGACTACATCCTGAGGACCACAGGGCCAATAGGTATGATGGAAGTTGTGGTCCATGTACGTGCACATAAGAGGGGCAGAGGAGCCTCTGTTACTTTGACACCCCCCATGCTAACAGCATAATCCAGTTTTATTAGGCGGAAGACAGAGGAGCCAACTTGTTGTCCTTGCACAAAACTCGGCAGAAATCACCTCTAATTACCATTTCTTTTCAGCCAAACATATTTACATCTAAATATGTCACCTAATCAATGCAAAATGCAAATGATCAGATAATGTGTTTTATGGCAATCTAGTAGCTAGTTGCAATTGATTTTCTATTTCTGAAGAGCCAACTGTGTTCAGTTAAAAAGATACCCATGTATCACATGCCTGAGGTTACAGGGAAAACACTGGGTTGCTGGTGCCTTGGAGCTGACTATCCTTTTGTACCTCCTGCAATTGTAACTTATAATCGGACTGCTGTTGCTCAGGCTGCCACTTTGAAATCGCTTGCATTCCTTTTGCAGCTTCCTAAATCAAATGCATTTCTCTTTAGCAACAAATTAGCAGCTACTAGACGGAGTTTACAATCCCTGTGTCTACACAAGGACCATTCTGTGCCACTGAACTAGCTATGAGGGAAGAGTTTTCGATTCCCTCCTTCCAAAGTAAAAAAAGGGGGGGGGAGTGTTGCAAAGTACTTAAAAATATGAAGTGCTATGAGGGGGCCCAGCACTGCCACTTCTTGTGACATCATGCAGATCCCAGCAGTTCAGCTGGGGTGGGTTGCAGCAGTGCAGATGATACGCCTCATTGTACCCAGGTTGCATTCAGTGTGCGCTCCCCACAGGTTGCTCTGTGCACTAAAACATTGATGATAAACCGTATTATTGCAATTCATAGAATTGTTTGGCAATCATAAATATATAAGTGAGGCTTTCAGAGACAATGAAACCAAACGGCAACCTTCCATAATCCACTCCAGTCTTCCGTGTAATGAAACCATTGTTCTAATAGAAAATAATTGAAGAAGATATTAATGCCTTAAACTGGGACTAATTAATTGTTTCCCTGGGTGGTAAAAAAACCACTCAGGTAAATACAACGCTGCTGGCACTGAGCAATGTTGATCGGCTTACTGTTTTTCTAGGGTTGCAGTTGGGAGTGAATGGGGTGGGGAGAGAGATCACCCACTTTGCCTTTCCTCTCCCCTTTCTTGAAAGGGGGCACAGGAACATAAAAGTGCCTTGTGTTTTGTTGTTTGTGCGCAAGTCAGAATGGCCTGCAAGTGCCTGTGGTCCCTTTAATTGGCTCTCCTAACAGCTCTGTGTGGAGCGATATCTGTGTTAATGGCCTTGCCGGAGAGCACCCGTGAGGCATGTGCAGTGCTGCTCATCAGGTTGGAGTTTAAGGTCATGTGGAGGGTTTCTTAGCTCAACACTTAAAACCCAGTTCTGGGGAATCCTTCTCTATACAAGCCATTAAAACAGGGCAGCTTGCAGAGACAGCCCCCACTGGGCTGGGCCAGGAGACATCTCCACCCAACCCAACCCCCTGGCCCAGCATAAAGAGGTTGGGGTTGTGCCCTAAATTAGGAGGGGTGCGTTGGCAATATTTCAGGATGACAAATTTCCAACACGGCTCCAGTGTCGGAACTATTGTTTTGTTTGGGAGAGGGAAGCAGGATACAGTGGTACCTCAGGTTAAGTACTTACCGCTGCTGCTGCGCTGCCGGAGCACGATTTTTGTTCTCATCCTGAAGCAAAGTTCTTAACCTGAAGCACTATTTCTGGGTTAGTGGAGTCTGTAACCTGAAGCGTATGTAACCTGAGGTACCACTGTAAAAGTATTCTAAGAAGAATGAGGCACACACGCCTGTTTTCTAGGGAAGATGTGCATTCTCCAGAATGGGTGCTGGGGCCAGCTTTTTTCCACCATCCTTGATTATTTTTCTCATTAAAATATTTGAAGCAGCTTGCAGCAATACAACAAGCAACTAAAGTAAAATCGAAACCTGCCTTTCTAAGTCAAATTTGGCAAAAGGCACTTCAAAACCAAGGCCAAACTAGCACCATTGTGGGATGGCGATCCTGCCTCCCCTGGAGGTGAGGGATTTTCCTGGGCTTAGATGAACCCTTGTTGGATTCACCCAAGTCCAGGAAGTGGATCGCAGCTTGCCTGGCCATTTGCCTGCTTCTTTCTGTTTGTTTGCTTAAAGAAGGTAGATTTCCAGGGGAGCGCTGAGCAATGGGTTGTTGTTGTTGTTGTTGTTTTCTGAAAAGGGGGCAGTAAGCCAAATAAGTTTGGGTTAGAGCAAGTCACTGCGTCTCCAATACAGTGGTACCTCAGGTTACAGAAGCTTCCGGTTACACATGCTTCAGGTTACAGACTCCGCTAAACCAGAAATAGTATCTCGGGTTAAGAACTTTGCTTCAGGATGAGAACAGAAATCGCGCAGCAGCAGCAGGAGGCCCCATTAGCTAAAGTGGAGCTTCATGTTAAGAACAGTTTCAGGTTAAGAACGGACCTCCAGAACGAATTAAGTACTTAACCCGAGGTACCACTGTACGTGCATCATAAGATGTGCATTGTAAGTGCCTGCCCACATGGCCTTCTGTGGCATGGCCAGCGGAGGTTTCCCCACTTGTCACAGAGTTATATAAACTATGTCTGGACTGGATTTGAAAATTTAGTATAGAGTCTAAACCCATTTCTGAGAAAGAAACATCTTTCAGAACTGGACATGTGCAGTATCCTGCCTTACCCGCCGCCCCCCCGTATATTCATTCATTGATATCTCACAGGCATATATATGCCTTCAAAAAGGGCAGTTAACTAGAGCTGAAAAGTAGTATTCAAAGTGAATAGGAAATGAAAGGAATTTTATAAATGCCAATTGGAAAGAAAAAGAAGAGGATGTGTACACCAGCTTTTGCAGCAAGATTGGCAGGCATGTGTGGCTGTTAGGGTTAGTGCCCCTTTCATTGCTTCCTCGCATGTGTTTGTGACATAGTCATTTATCATTAACACATTGGCATTTCAATAGCAGAGATTTAATTTGAATATAGACAGGCAGACAGGCAGGCAGTGTAAATCCCTATCTGCTTTCACCCAACCTGCTACAAACAGCTGGCCAAGCAAAGGGACTATAGGCTTAACCTAACTGGTATTCAATTGCTTTTTACAGGTTGACTTGTTTTAAACTGTTTGGGTGGCTCTGATTTATGCAAGCTAGATGCATTAATTAAACAACGATTGATTCTGTGCGGACAGACCTTAGCAGTAAGAATTCAGAAGCTTGTGAGTGTTTATCTGCTTTTGATTCCTAAATGTTCATCACATCAGTGCATGCTGACAAGATTGACAGCTGTAATGACTCACGCATGGAGCTATCCTTGAAGATAACTTGGGAGCATCAGCCAGTTAAAAATTCAGGAGCAGCCAGGCTGCCAAATGTCACAGGTTATATGGATCGCATCTCAACGGTGTTGAAACAGGTGCCTTTAACCTTGTAATGACTTAGGAACACAAGAAACTGCCTTATACGAAGTTGTTCCATTAGTCCATCTGGTTCAAGCAGGAGTCTTTCCCAGCCTTTGTCAAGAGATGCTAGGAATTGAACAGAGGACCTTCCATGAAGTTCTGCATGACAATAAAATGCTCAACCACTCAGCTACTACACTGCTTGGCCAAGACCCCAGGGTATTTGAAGAGCTACCTGCTCCAAATTGAATCTTCCTCAGATCATCTAGTGAGGCTTAGGTTCCCCTGTCTATTCAGGTCAGGCGAATGGTGCCCCTTTTGCAGAATACCCTCCTTATTTCCACACCTCTGGTACCTAACCGTGCAACTTTTCAGCAGTGGGAAAATTATATTTTTTTATTAACCCAAGCACTTTAACACAGGATCTTGAGCTTTATCTGCTGCTGTTTCCAATGTTGTTTTGTTTTAGTTCTAATTTGTGAATTGTGTTAGTTTTGCATGGTGGTTTCTTGCTACTTGATGTTTGTTTGTTTTAACTGAAGAGGGCGAACAATCTGAAATGTAATTTGCACAATTCAGGGGTACTGGACACGGGGGAAACAGCTGATACGGATCAGGGAAGTCAGCTGTTGCTGAACAGGATTGCAGTCTCCCCCACCTTAAGAACTGTGTTCATATATTGAGAGGCCTTCTGGAAGTCGCTGGGAGCGCTTTTTTCCATCTTGTTTCAGTATGGTAGCTGTGATCGAATCTAGGAAGAGCAGACCTAGTCAGTTTTGTATGTAACAATTACATCAAGACTAGATGAAATGTGTGCTCCTTGGGGCTGCATTTGAAGATGACTCAGAAACTTCAGCTGGTACAGAATGATATTTTTTAAGTCTTTGTTGGGGATAGATGGTTAGATCATATCCCATTGTACTTTTTGCCGTTGTGTTTCTGGGTCCAATTCAAGGTGCCGGTTTTGACCTTTCAATGCAGCCCAGGTTCTCTGAAGGACTACCTGCACCCATATGAGGCTACCTTCAGAGATAGGGCCTCCCCTATCTTGTCCATTCTGAAGGCTATACAGACTTTTCTGCTTTCCCTGGCTTTTATTTGAAGGCTAATTACTTTACCACTAGAGTTTTTAATGGCATTTTAAAATGTATTATGCTCAATTTGGTTTCCTTTCATTTTCTTATTCCATTTTCTTATTCTGGCTGTATACCACCTTGATATCTTTTTATGAAGGTCCTTACCAAAATATTTTAAATAAATTTGTTTCAGCTTGTAAGTGACCTTGAACATTTGTAGAGAGGTGGAGGTAGATATTAAGTGCGTTAGGTTTTCTCCTCCCCTCATCTTGCCCCTGAGACAGCAGGGATATTGAACACATTTGGGGCGCATGCTGCCTTTCCTTGTGTGCTTTAAGCATAGGTCAAAAGCTCATTTTTGCTGTTACCTTGACTCTCTTTCATGCAACTGAGCTTCACCAATGGCTGGGGAGGGAAGCTAGTGGCAGCCTTCCCTATTATACTTATCCCCCTGGATAGAGAGAGGCATGTCTGATCTCAGGGGTTCTTGATGTTCCAGCCGCAGGAAATTCATTCCCAATTTCCTTTTGCAAATACAGAGAGTTAAACATGGGGGGGCTTCAGCTGCTGTCTTCTCTCATCCCAATTACTGAGCTGTCAGTCCATCTCGGTGTGCGGAGTTGCTTAGAGATCTGAGCCTGGCTGGGCTGGGATGTAGAGGCAGCATTTGATTGGCAGTGAAGACACTGTCTGTGACAAATCCTCTTTAGCATGTGCATTGGCCAGAGTAGTGACTGCTAGCCTGGGACTGAGGGAGCCCTGTTTGCTTGCTTGTCACCCTTGCGCCACAAAAGTGAGTGGCAGCCTGTGACAAAGACTGGAAAACAGCTTCTTCACTCTGTAGGGGTCAAGACTCCGATTGGCACAAAGGAAGTCAAAGAAGCAAGTGGGTTGCAGCATGCAGGGAGTTCAGAGGGAAGTGGAGACTTGGAAAGAATACTCCGTTTTGGGAGGGGAGTTGGCGCTGCAGAGTCAATACTGCTTTTGTCTCCTACAAGAAATGGACATTGGAGAGGTCAATGGCTGCACTGAACTCCCTTGGCGGGGTATAAATAAATTATTATTATTATTATTATTATTATTATTATTATTATTATTAGGGTGCTTTATACATTCACAGAATCAAAAGATCTACCGCTGTTGTCTCACATCTAGCTCTTCTTCAACAGGGTGAAGTTTGAGAAGCAAAAGCCTCTTACTCTTCCCTGCTATTGTAGCGGAAGAGAACCCTTTTCTCTGCTGTTTCCTTCCAACCAAGTTCTCAGTGGAAACCATCACAGGGCAAGGACATCAGTGGCAAATCACATGCTTAAATGCCAGGTTCAGTCCCCAACATCTCCATGCTCCTGGCACCTTATATTCTTTATGGTAACCATATGGCGGAGCCAGTAGACTTTTTGGGTCTTCCCCACAGATGTCCCCACATCATCACACCAGCTTTGCCTTAATGCTTGCAACCTAATCTATGCACCAACCTAGATGGGATTCAAGCCCGATGCCAGGTTGAATTCTGCAGCGTTGCTCCTGGAAATGAAGGTGGAAATGCATACAGGTTGCAGAATGCATGTGGAAGATTGGAGGTTCCTCATTTGGAATCTAAGGGACGGATGAGAAGTGTTGTCTGTGAGAGGTGGGTTTGCTGTCTGCTGGGAGGATGAATAGTGAGGGGAACTGCATGATCCTGGGATTCAGGAGAACCATGTCCAACTCCATCGCATAGTCTTTTCTAGTGGAGCCATTTTGATTCCATAACATAAAATGGGGGTCAGAGACTTGTCTCCTGGGTTTCTGCACTGCTGTAGTTGTGTAATGCGTGACAGAGATGCTCAGCCAGCATTCGCTTCTTCCTCTGGGCTGCGGCTGTAGGCCTGTGCGTTGGAAGTGCTGCCTGGTCCCTTGCCTCCTTCCCTTGCAAAGCGTCGGCTCTTGTATTTAATTACGCTAGCATGTAGTTATTGTTCCTGGGTAATTGTTTCCAGGCTGCCTTGGGACGAGGGGATGAGCTGAGCGATTAAAGCACAGGTGCCTGCGAACAGGAGAGAGAGAGCACAGATTTCGGTGCCTCTGAGGAGGAGCACAGTAGCCTACTTCTCAACATCTCAGCCTAGACACACACTCAATGTCTCCGTCCTCAAGCCCTTTACTCTGTGTGTGTGTACGCGCTCTCTCTCTCTCTCTCTCTCTCTCTCTCTCTCTCGTTCACAGATTGAATGGCACTCAGAATCCCAAATTGCCTCATCCAAAAACGCCCCTTTTTAGCCATTCGCAGATCCGGCCTCTTGGTCCCTAACCATTGCTTACCTGCTGGACTGGGCATGTCTGGCTTTGCATGTGTCAACAGATGTTTTCCATCCTGGGGCTTCCATGCCCCAACCCATAAAGGTAAAGGTACCCCTGCCCGTACGGGCCAGTCTTGACAGACTCTGGGGTTGTGCGCCCATCTCACTTAAGAGGCCAGGGGCCAGCGCTGTCCAGAGACACTTCCGGGTCACGTGGCCAGCGTGACATCGCTGCTCTGGCGAGCCAGAGCCGCACACGGAAACGCCGTTTACCTTCCTGCTGGTAAGCGGTCCCTATTTATCTACTTGCACCCGGAGGTGCTTTCGAACTGCTAGGTTGGCAGGCGCTGGGACCGAGCAGCGGGAGCGCACCCCGCCGCAGGGATTCGAACCGCCGACCTTTCGATCGGCAAGTCCTAGGCGCTGAGGCTTTAACCCACAGCACCACCTGCGTCCCATAAAGGAAGCTGCAATCACAGGGCGGAGTGATGTGTTCAGTTCCTTCCCCAATAAGCCTCAGATGGAGAGTTGCTTGCTTGAATTGCTTGCTTTGTTCATTTGCATGTCTGTGAAAGTGAAGACCTTGCTCAATGGTGCTTTATTGCCAAGACCCTTCTACCAGTGTTAGAAACCAGATATATAAGCTAATTGCCAAATGGCTCCTTAAACCTAGGTTAGGGAATGTCTAGGCATCTCCAGCACCAAGAGCCTTCTGGTGGTTTCCTCACTATGAGAAGCGAAGTTACAGGGAACCAAGCAGAGGGCCTTCTTGATAGTGGTGCCCGCCCTGTGGAATGCCCTCCCACCAGATGTCAAAGAAATAAACAACTATTTGATGAATTATTGTATTTTAATATTTTGCAGGAAGTCGCCCAGAGTGGCTGGGAAAACCCAGCCAAATGGGTGGGATAACAACAACAACAACAACAACCAAAATTGTTGTTGTTGTTCATTTCATTTATATACAGCTTTATATTTTAAAGAAAAAATATCAAAGTGGTTTTCAACGCTTTAAAACATCAAATCAAACAGTCCAGAATACTAATTCAAGCATTTGTATACAGCTTTATATTTTAAAGAAAAAATATCAAAGCGGTTTTAAACTCATTAAAACATCAAACCAAACAGTCTAGAATAATGCTAATTCAAGCTTCAAGGAAAATATTTCAGATCCTTTTCTAAGCGACATTTTGCTTTCCTCATATTTATTTACCTACTTAATTTATATAGGTGCCCCATAACAGAAGAACTCTAGGAAACCAGTGTAGTGTGGTGGAGTGAGTGTGTTGGACCTGGACCTGGGAGATCAGGGTTCAAATCTCCACTCAGTCATGAAGCTCACTGGGTGACCTTGGGCCAGTGATAGCCTCTTAACCTACCTCACAGCGTCATCGTAGGGATTAATTGAGAAGAGGGCTATACTCCTTGGAGAAAAAGGTGGGATATAAATGTAGTGAATTAGGTCTTCTGCTTCCCTCCTTAAGAAAGCTGGAGGGGCCAACCAGATGGAGATGTCAGTCGCTAACCTGGCATCCAGAGATCTCCACTTGGTCGCAGTTGTACCCATGTCAGTCGCAAAATGTGCCTGGCACCTGGTTAATTTCTAACACTGCCTTCTACCTATGCAAGCTGGGGTCTTTCTATGAGAGGGAGCTGGGATTACTTTGCATGAACAAGGTACTTTGGAAGGGTCATTTTTACATACCTGCCAACTTGGCCTCTTTGGGTCATTGACTTCTGAAATAATAATAATAATAATAATAATAATAATAATAATAATAATAATAATGCGTTCTTGTTTATGTTCCTTCTGCTGGTATGCCTCCTCTCAAGGTTCACTTATCTTGTTAATCTTTCCAATACAGTGGTACCCCGAGTTAAGTACTTAATTCGTTCCGGAGGTCCGTTCTTAACCTGAAACTGTTCTTAACCTGAAGCACCACTTTAGCTAATGGGACCTCCTGCTGCCGCCGCACCTCCAGAGCACGATTTCTGTTCTCATCCTGAAGCAAAGTACTTAACCTGAAGCACTATTTCTGGGTTAGCGGAGTCTGTAACCTGAAACGTATGTAACCTGAAGCGTATGTAACCCGAGGTACCACTGTACCTCTAAGCATGTGTTCTTGTGCATTGAGCCTTCTAGTGTTATTTAACAACTAAGCTTCTCAAGGTCTGGAATTGCTCCCATCAAGGCGGAGAGTCCCGGTCCAAGCTAAGCTTTGCAAGACACCAGCTGCAGGTCAACATTTGCAATTGTAGGAGTATTGCAAGAAGGCCCTATAAAGTAACTTTAGTGTGACATACATGATGCAGGTGGATTAGTCACTACACTGAACACACTTTACTTCCTTAAAGAGCTCAGAACAGCTTACACACAGTTCTCAGGCAGCTTATTATACAGTCAGACTGCTTAGCTTCAGCAGCAAGAATTGCACCGCATTGCTTCAGGCAATTTCCTGGTGTTATCTGAGTGAATGCAAACATCAAGATACTGAGCCCAGTTTTATTCTGATTGCTTTTGAAACGGGCCGGGTGGGGGGGGGTGATGAAAGTGGCAAGGCATGGTCAAGGCCATGAGCCCAGATTGGGGCTCGTGGAGATTTTTTTTCTCCAGATTCTAGTAGATTACTGCAACCCTAGGATCACTAGAAACAGGAACAGCTCTCTTCTTTGAACAGTTGTTAGGGATGCTTGAACAATTCCGTCTCTTCCAATTCTGATATGAGCTGACCTAATAGCTGGGATAGCTCAGATGGCAGAGCATGAGACTCTTAATTTGTCTCTGTCTTGGACTAGCATATGGGTGGGAACTTCTTCTTCTTCGTCTTCTTCTTCTTCTTCTTCTTCTTCTTCTTCTTCTTCTTCTTCTTCTTCTTATTATTATTATTAAATTTTATTTATACCCCACCCTCCCCAGCCAAGACCGGGCTCAGGGCGGCTAACACAGGTATAAAAACAATTGATTGAAATACAACTTAAAAACAAGATTAAAATGCAACATTAAAATGTAGCCTCGTTTCAGTAGGAACTCAAATCAACTTAAATATCCTCACTTATCCAGATGTTGTAAAACAGTTCTTAAAAGTTTTAAACCAATGAAAATTCTTTAAATAAATGTGGTGAGAGAAATTTATTCAGTAATGCATATATGCATTTAAACACATAATGCAGTGTGTGTGTGTGTGTGTGTGTGTGTGTGTGTGTGTGTGTTTTAAAAATGCAGTTTAATGCAGAGAGGTGTTCGGAATGGGCTTGCAAAAGTGAAAATGAGCAAATTGCCCACCCTTAGTAGTCTTCCTAGAGCTGGCCTTGGCAAGTGGCAAGTTCATCTGGGGCTATATCATGAGGGGAACAACAGTAACTAGGTAAGAGTGGAGCTTTTTCGACAATCTCAACTTTGAGCTGCAAGGGCCAGCAAGCATTCTGGATGACATATATCACCCAGCCCGCCCTGTTTTTTGTTGTGTTTTTTACGGCTCTAAAGTCACTCTTTTGGATTCATAAGCTTGGGTGACATGTCAGCCATCAAAGTATGGAAATGTGGTGTTTTTCGGTAGCCGTTCCGCTGTGGATTTACAGCAGCCGTTGGGTGTGGAGCAAAAAAGCACTTTATTTGCTGGGTGAGTTGTGGCTTGTGGGTGGCTTAGAAGCCTGGCAGCTTGTTATTCCGAGAGAAACAGGGTTGCAAGTACTTCTCGCAAGCCGCTTCCCAGCCCGTGACATTTAGTCTGCATTAAGTGGGCCCTGCTTGTCACATATATATATACATGGCTCTGGCTGTCCCTCCAAGGGTCAGGGAGGGGTGTTGAAGTGGTTTGAGTTGTGCATTTTTGTAAGGCCACTTTTGCATTAATTTAACTTCAAGAGGGCCATACTGCTCACATTAACGGCGAGAAAGTATTTTTGCCGCATGCTTAATCCAGTGTTTTCTTTTTAACCTATGATCCGCTCACCTCGTCCCTTTCTCTAGGCCCCTCCAGGCTGGTTGTGGGGCATATTCAGCACAATGTTCTTGACATGGTAGTAGTACGTTAGTGGTGGTTTTATTCTGCCTTTTCGGCTGTTCTGTGATGCTTCCCCGTTCAATCGCATTATTGCTGTCTGGAGGAGCTATAGTGCAATCAGAGCACACACACACGTATGAAAATTACACAAGTTCAGCAGGAAATCATAGGATATGTACTGTTTGAAAATGAAGCAGTATGACCACTGCAAAACTATTGGAGGTTCAAATAACACCAAGTGCAGGATTGCACAACTACTGCAGTAGCATGGTGAGCATAAATCGCCATGAATGCGCAATAGAAAGGTTATCTGGAGAGGCCCTCTCTCAAGCACATACATGTCCTTTCTTTGCTCAGCACTGCCCAGGGCTTCCTGTATCACTCTTTACTCACTGAAACCTTTAGCAAGCCTGTCAGGTGGTGAGGTGTTTGCTCACGAGTAACCAGGCAGGACTCCAACCTGTCTTTTGCAGGTTTTTATTTGTGCAAACTATTTACAGTGCAGAACCACAAACCTTCAGGTTTCTCCCCCAGCATAAGAACTTAGACACCCCAAATCTCCTCCTCCCCTCCTTACGTTTCACCTCCCTGCGTAAACTGGGCAACGGAAATGGCGTGTCTGTCTCCTGGCCAGCCGGGCTAGATGAGGTGCTTGGGCTCTCAGTAGCATCTTCAAGCCCTCCCCTCGCCTGGCTACCCCCTTCCTCCTCTGCTCCACTGGAGGCGATGGCAGTCCTCTGACAATGCCTCCCCATCTCCCCATTGCAAATATCTTTGCATCCTCATGTATATCATGTTGTTTTGCTCTGGTTTTCCCATCCAGTGGTGTTGTCCCCCCCCCCTTCCTGTGGTAAGAGCATACAAGGCTTTCACTCTCCCAGCAATTCACACGTCAAGGAAATCTCAGAGGGAGGCAGAGGAAAACAGGCCAGAACAATGACATCCACTCCACCTTTGCACCTCTGAAACCAGGAGGAGGACCGCCCACAGTACCCCAATCCCAGCTGTTGAAAAGCACTTGGGGCTACATAGGTGCTCACAAAGAGGAGAAAATGGGCCATGTAACAGCCGGAGGAGAGGTTGGGATTTCCCCCCGGGCCACAAGTAGTCAGGACAATGGTGCAATTGGCTTATGGGCGTAATATTGCATTGGCTTGAGCAGTGGGGTATCAGAGATGTCCCAAGCGTTATGCAGAATGAGGTAGTACACTGAGGTGGCAGAGTAGGGTGTGTGTCCGTGCGCACACGCACGCTCTCTCCAGATGTTCCCATCATCCCTGGGCATTCACAGATTTTCGCTGGGACTGATGGGATTTGGAGTACAACAACATCTGGGGAGTCGCAGGCTTCCCCATCCGTGTGTCAGAATGCTAGACTCTACTATTGTTTCTGTTCCCCCTATGTTTAGACCAGCCCTGTGCTCCACCCAATGTAAAAATATACAGTGGTACCTCTGGTTACGTACTTAATTCGTTCCGGAGGTCCGTTCTTAACCTGAAACTGTTCTTAACCTGAAGCTAATGGGGCCTCCCGCACGATTTCTGTTCTCATCCTGAAGCAAAGTTTTTAACCCGAGGTACTATTTCTGGGTTAGCGGAGTATGTAACCTGAAGCATATGTAACCTGAAGCGTATGTAACCTGAGGTACCACTGTACAGGGAGGTTTGTTTGTTTTAACAACAGCAGCAGCAGCAACATTCAGTATTCATTCAAAATTATCACACCCCTGTGGTCCACAATTCTGCTGCCGTTGTCTACCTCTTCATTCTGCATAATGTGTCGAACAGCTCTTGGACAGCAAGTGGGTCTGGTGGAGTGAATCATCATCATCTCTGCCCTCTCTCCCTGAGTCCTCATGAATCATGAGATGAACAGAAGGAGGGGAATTTGAACCAGTGACCTTGAAGACAAAGGTTTCCTAATTCATCGCCAGCAGAATAATTGTGAAGTTCAAATGTTGGAGGCATGCTTCCCACCTCCCGAATTCAAGGTCGCTGTGCCACCTGGCTGTGTTCTGGTGTTCGGCTTTGAATGTCAATATGCTGGCTAGTGTTTAGCCTGGGAAACGTGCATACATTTGATTTACTGACACCTGTACTATTCATTCTCTGTGGGTTGGGGAGAGGAGGGGGGAATTAAAACACCCAGCATAGTCATTTAATCCCTGGCACCTACCAAATCAATTGCCTCTTACTACCTCTCAGGGGCAGCCCATCCCATTTCACCACCTGAGATGAAACAGAAAGGTGCTAGCCTGCCGATGAAGCCTCCCTTATTTGGGCTGTGCAGCAATGCCTGCAAAATAGCAGTGGCAGGTTCCCACGAAGCCACTACTTCTCCACGAGCGGCAGAGGTGGGCAAGGTACCCACAGGGGCAACTACCTCTTGGGGTTCTCAGGCCCCTTCGCAGGCCAGACTGATGGACCGTGTGTTCTTAGAGAGCCACAGTTTGCCCAACTTTCTGTGCTGTATAGTTACTATGTTGGGTGTGCAGTAGGGGGAGATTTAACAGTAGAGGGAACATTTCTGGCTGTCTACCAGCTTTGGAGAGTGCTAATTGGGCCACAAGGGCTCTGATGTCCTCCTTACATAGACACCCCCTCAGGCTGTGAAATGAACTCAGGTGGCTGTTCGTTAGCTTGAGCAAGGGCTACCAGAACGCTAGCACTGCTGGAGATGGAGGAGGAGCGGAGCTGCCCATCTGGGTGACTTATCCAGGCAGGCAGTTCAAAGCATGCCCCTGCTGCACTTTAACCTTTGTGTAGGGCATGGGGAGGGAATAACCTTGCAATTCCTGTTTCAAAGGCAGCTTTACAAAATACAATCTATACATAATTGGGGGGGGGGGATAGCCTGGATGCATGTGGAAGGGAGAGTTGTGTAGTTGCCCCCTCCCCTTAAAAAAAAAGTTCCCTGTCCGCTTGAGTTTCTAAAAGGCAAAGTGCGCAGCCTGAGAAACTTGCATGAGAATTGAAACGATTGTTTTTCAAAGGGGAACTAGATGTGAAGTGCACTGCTATAACTTGCATAAATAAATAGCACGTGCAAGGGACATGCGTGCACGCGCACACACACAATTCTGATCAGGGTTACAGCAAGGTCATGGGTAACTCAGTTATGGCCATGATTGGAAGAGGAGGAGGATGGAGATGAAGTGGAAGTAGGGCTTGAAGACTAGAACCCAAGGATGTAGGATGACAGTTCTTCCATTGCAACTCCAGATGTCAGAGAAGGAGAGGCAGAGCCTCATTACAGTAGGGTAGGACTTTGACCAACTAGTGGAGGGAGGGGCTGAGCAAGCAGACGGTGCTGGAGCTGGTGTGAAAGTGGCAGGATGCAGTGTTGCCAAGAACCAGGTGCCACCTTCATAGGTGGTACCAGATGTGTCAGGCACGATGCAGCACACATATGCACGCATGGCAATCTCCTAAGGTGAGGCAGTCTTGCAACTGATACTAGGAGGCAAAATACTCCCTCTTCTTGTCCTTTTAGAGAACTTCACAAAAGGGGGGGGGGGGTTCTTCTGCTGCTGATAACAGTGCTAAGCACCACAGCACTGAGATGGGAGATAAAGCTCTCTGCCTGCTCCTTAAGAGTAAAAAAGATAGCATTTCTCCCCACCTATGTTCTAGTGTTCCTGTGTGCTTCATGTGTGGTAAATGTATGGGTCTGTGGTCTGTGTGGATATACGTGTGTGGATAAATGCTACTCCCATTGGTGGCATGTGGTTGCTGACAGTGAAGCTCTTGATTTGATAAAGGTTAGCCACACCTGGATTAGGTAAAGCAACATCTTGGTTGCAGGCTTGCCAGGGGCAAGATGGGATGGATGAGAAGAGAGGTCAATCTGCTGGCTCTTCACTTATTGGAGGAGCTGCCAGAGAATAAAGGACATGGGGCAGAGTTCAGCTAAGTTGTTGCATGCACAGAATGAGGCCTTCTTGGGCAATAGGGCTTCCCCCACTCCTATATGCTTCCCATGGCCCCTAAAACTGCTCTGGAGAGTTGAGGGGAAACCCAGAACAGGACTAGGGGAGCATGGGGGAGGAGAAAGGGGGAAGTCACATTTGACAGTAGATATTATTCTGTGCACACACTTAGTGTTATGTTGAATTCTACCCACAGTGGGTGGGCCAAGTGGGTGATGCAGATGGTATAGAGACCTGAAAGGCCTGTGGTGGTGGTGGTTGTTTAGTTGTGTCCAACGCTTCGTGACCCCATGGACCAGAGCACACCAGGCACTCCTGTCTTCTACTGCCTCCCGCAGTTTGGTCAAACTCATGCTGGTAGCTTCGAGAACACTGTCCAACCATCTCGTCCTCTGTCATCCCCTTCTCCTTGTGCCCTCAATCTTTCCCAACATCAGGGTCTTTTCAAAGAAGTCTTCTCTTCTCATGAAGAGAAGTGGTAGTGTAGCTATTTTGTCCTGTATCTGGACATCTGATTGGAAGCGGGGCTTGGTGCGAAAAGCATATCTTGCCCACAGAGTTTGGCCCAGGGGTTTGTGCAAGGCACACCGAAAGTTGCTGCATGCGGTACAGCTGCCACACGGAAGCTGCGCTGTTACAGCACTCCATGTGACAGCTGTCACCATGCGCTAAGCCATTCATGTGAAGTAGCTCGCCACACCATTTGCCTGCTTTTCCTCCGCAGCATCGCAGGCTTCTTCTTTGCTCCATTTTGGGTGGCGTCTGTCGAAATGGGAAGCTCTTTCATACAAAGAGATCAATCCGTGGCGGCAGCTGCCAGGTAGAAGTACTTAGAGTTGCAGTGCGTAGCTGAAGTAATAGGTTCAGCCAGCTCCAAGGGCCAGGTTAGTAGGAGAGATTCAGGCAAGCGCTCATTTCTGATCTGCCCTCTTTTGCTTCCGTCTCCCATGTCCACTTTAATGTCTTCTGCCATGGCACCTAGGTCATCTACCTGCCACCTACTTGCTCCCTCTTTGTAAAGCCACTTCCCTCATGCCCACTTCTTTAACAAATCATTTCATGGATGCTTTTAACCCATGCCTAACCAGCTGGCATCCACGCTCGCTCTTGCTCTCGCTCTCACACACGTGCATACCAGTTCATTTCCTTGACCCTACTTCGCTGCTTTGTCCGCCTGCAATGTATTAATGAGCCTTCCAGCCAGGAACTCTATTGTTTGTGCATTCTGTACAGCATCTCAAGCTCTGCAAATGTTCACTCATAACAGTGGGTTGGGGGCACACTAGAGTGACTGATGGTCAGGACTGGGATGTCTTGCTAACTCATTTGGGAAAACTTGCGCTGTGCCTCTTGCTTTAAATTCAACACACACACCCATTTTTCTCTGTGATAAAATGGGGCACACACACATGCACACACTTAAAAAAAGAACCTTAAAGAAATTTGCCTCTAAATAAAACCTTTCCCTGAAGCTGATCACCGGCTCTGGCTCTGTATGAAAAGCTCTTTCCCCAACGCCAACCGCTGCATCTGTGAGCCGCCCCACGCTTCTCCCTTTAATGTTCTCACTTTTAACAAATGCATAAAAATTAAACAACTTACTCCCCTCCGGCTTCTATTCCTGCTTTAGCAAATATTTACTGAGGTTATATTTTGCCTGTGGCGTTTGTGTGAGTGAGGGAGATTAGAGCGGTGAAAAAGGAGTGCTCTCTTTCCCCCCCACTTTTGCAATTTTTCCACTTTCCAACAAAGGAGCTGAGGGAAGGAACCCCTTTTGAAACGCTGAACCCCTCAGAAGCCTTTGTGTCCCTGCCAAGGCCAGCCTCTCCTACCACAGATGCGTGGCTGCAATTCAGTTTGAGTGCCTGGAATACCCTGTCCGCACAGGGGCAGGCACAAATGCAATAACAAAGCATGTACAGTATTTTTTAAATGAAAGGCAGCCTTGCCCAGAGAGAGGCAGGGAAGAGGGGGATGTGAAGGAAAGGGACTCCTTAACTCTTTCCCCATTTCCACGCAAAATCTCTCCTCTGCGTGCTGTCCTCCATGCAGAGTTCCATATCTTTGTTTACAATGCTAAACAGGGGTGTGTCAAAACACCCAACCCTGTTGCACCACCCTGTTCATGGGCTGCATGGTTGGCTTCCCCTTATAATGATTTTTTGAGGGGTGGGGGAGTGGGATGTCTGGACAGGGGCAAAGTACGTGTCCCACTTCTGGTGGCAATTGTCCTTCTGTGTTACCATTTCAGAGGATCCGAGGAAATTGCCTCATACCACGACAGACCAACAGTCCATTTAGCTCAGTATTCCCGGTTTTCAGACTGGGAGTCTTTTCCAGCTGTATCTGAATACACCATGGATTGAATCTGCATGCAAAGCAGATGCTCTACCACTGAGGTGTTCCCTTCCCCTTCCCCAATATTGTTACTTAGCTGATTCTCAGGGTCTCACTGATTATGAAACACCATCGGACTGTATGGGTGTGTGTGTGTGTGTGTGTGTGTGTGTGTGTGTGTGTGTGTGATTTGGCTTGGTGCTGATACCATGCAGGAAGTGCAGTTGGGCTACATGTTTCTTATCATTTATTAAATTTTTATACTGTATTTATGGCTGAAGTCAAATAAGCACAACTCTTTACAATGAGTTATCCCATACCTTGTTTTATTTCCTTTACTTAGAAGTTTGGGTGCTTGCTCTAAGTTGCTTACAATAAATCCATAAGAAAGAAATGTACTAATACATTCATCTGTCAGAGAAGGGACTAGACCTAGCAGTCAAAAAACCCCAGTGGGAAATGGGTGCCATTTGTGTAATTTCTGGTGGGGCTTAGGGGACTTCCAGTCTCATTCACTTCCCAGCAGAGAAACAAGCTTTGTGAGGCCGCTGGACCACCTATCGCCATTGTCTGCTTCCTTCCCTTAACTCGATTAAAGTAACTGAGCCTTTGAGGCAAGGGGCTTGGAGCAGCAGTACCTGGTGTCATCACCCATGACCTCAGTACCCCAAGTTATAATCAGAAGAGCTTGAAGTGCTGGCTGCTTCATCCAGGCAAGAGCTTTCAGTGCCTTCTCTCATTTGCTCCCTGTCAGAGGATGTGGCCTTACCTACATCCTTGGATGCCACCTTCCCAACCTCACAGAAAGCAATGGGTGCAAAAACAAACAAAGGCTCTTTAAAAAATACAATTAGGTCTTCCAGACAGGCAGGGCCAACTAGAGTGCATGCCTTATCGGCCTACAGAAGGCTTCAGCTTTCTGCTGAGACAACATACTTTGGTAGCTGCAATAGGAAGGGGAGCTCCAGCCTGCTGGTGCACTGGGAGCTGTCCATGGTTATGACTTCCCTGATTAGCCAAGTCCAGAAGAAACTCTGCCTGACTGTGTCTACTTTCACTGTGAGGCTCGGTAGCCATTGGATGGGATTCCTGCATATTTATGATATATAGAAAGGTGCCCTCTTAAATATCCCACACAATGTAAGGCTTTAAGAGTTAAAACTGGGAACATTACAAATGTGTAGCTAGTTTGTATGATTCTATGTGAAAGCTGATAGAGAATGGAGAGTAGAGCATCAGAGAAGATATAGGCTGCCATGAAATGCTCAGCATTGTCTATGTACTCTATACAGACAGATAGAAGCTTAGGCAGAGTTCTCTCTCAGCCTTACCTGGAGATGCTCCAACACTAAGCCATGACCCGTCAAAACTCAGTCTCTTGGCCATTACACTCTGGTGGCTGTGATGCGGTGATGGACTATCAGACCAGCCTCTGCAGTGACTACGTGACAGTGGCTCCTGTAACATGGCTCCCTGGTCCCAGAAGTATTTAAAGAAGTGTAAAAGGTAAAGGTAAAGGTACCCCTGCCCGTACGGGCCAGTCTTGACAGACTCTGGGGTTGTGCGCCCATCTCACTCAAGAGGCCAGGGGCCAGCGCTGTCCGGAGACACTTCCGGGTCACGTGGCCAGCGTGACATCGCTGCATCTGGCGAGCCAGAGCTGCACACGGAAACGCCGTTTACCTTCCCGCTGGTAAGCGGTCCCTATTTATCTACTTGCACCCGGAGGTGCTTTCGAACTGCTAGGTTGGCAGGCGCTGGGACCGAGCAGCGGGAGCGCGACCGAGCAGCGGGAAAAGTGTACTAAAGAAGTGTACTATCTTCAAATTGAGAGTTGGGAACCTTATCTATAAGGCAGAATGGCAAAGTGTAACCTGATGATCCATGTGGTGCACTAGGGAGCAACCGAACATAGGAGATGCCGTTTTGAATGTTACTGGGGAAATCAAAATTTAAGTAAATTTTGGAGGTACCTTTTTGCAAATGCCCTCATTTGGATATGAGATTCCTCCAGGAAGCACGGTAATGCGGATCCTCTAGGAAGCACATTAACAAGCTCCTCCACAATTCACATCAGCTGCACAGAATTCCTTGATAGTCTGGGAAAGGCAATTTGTATTTGGATCCTTGGGGCAAGGACCTGCTTTTGGTTTTGGTTTTTTATTGTTGCTCTTGCTGCTCTTTAAATTGGCCTTGTATATTAGCAGAGCTGTATTTAATAATAAATTTAAATATTGTAGGTGGCGGCGGCTTGTAATGTGTATTTGAACTTAAGGATGTGGTGCATGCATGTGAACTGCACATGAACCTTTTACAGGACAAAGCCAGTTTCTGAACGTGAATGGCATGTTTGGGCAACCGTGCCTCAATTCTTAGACCAGCCTATTTGCCCCTTCTTTTAATGTTGTATTTTAATATTGTTTTTTAAGTTGTATTTCAATCAATTGTTTTATATCTGGTGTTAGCCGCCCTAGGCCTGGTCTTGGCTGGGGAGGGCAGGGTATAAATAAAATTTATTATTATTATTACCGTATTTTTCGCCCTATAGGGCGCACCGGCCCATAGGGCGCACCTAGTTTTTTTGGGGGGGGAATAAAGGGGGGAAATATCCCCCCCAGCCACGGGGCTGGGGCGGGGGAAGCCCGAGCTTCCCCAGCCCCCAGAACAGGCTGCTATCCGCAAGCCTTCGTAGCCTGGCGGGAACTCCTGCCGGGCTCAGAAGGCTTGCAGATAGTTGCCCGAAGCCCAGCTCTGCGCTGCGGAGCGCTCCCCGGGTTTTGGGCTGCAGGCTGCTGTCCGCAAGCCTTGGGAGCCCGGCGGGAACTCCCACTGGGCTCCGAAGGCTTGTGGAGAGCTTCCTGAAGCCTGGAGAGCGAGAGGGGTCGGTGCACACCGACCCCTCTCGCTCTCCAGGCTTCAGCGAAAGCCTGCATTCGCCCCATAGGACGCACACACATTTCCCCTTCACTTTTTTTTGGGGGGGAGTGTGTCCTATAGGGCAAAAAATACGGTATTATTATTATTATTATTATTATTATTATTATTATTATTATTCTCAAAATGGTGGAGCCACCCCACCATTGAAGGAAGTTTTCCATGGTAACAAGGAAACCATGGCCTGCAACTCCTCTCTGCAAACAAGAACGATGGGATGCAATTTTGCCATTGCGCTGCTACCCATTCACGTAAGTGCATTCACACAATCGCATTATCTTGCACAGTGTGGAGTGTTGCACACCAATTGCATATTCACTATCAAACACACACGCACCTGCGTAGCCTCTTCTGTTTATGAATGGTCATGCAAAACGAACCCTCCTGTGCATGCTGTTTTGCATCTTTCTCGCACACGCACACAATCTCTGCCATTTAATCAGCACAACTACCTTCCCAACAGCTGATGAAACATTCATGTCTCCTAACCACATGCTGACATTTTACAAGCAGAAAATGTAGCGTACACAATACAAAGCTGCTCCAGCCCCAGAGTGAAGACAAGGCACAGCACGATCCCATCCTTGGCTTTTGTGTCCCAGCTTTGTCTCCTCACCTGGCTTTTCCTCTTGCAGAGCCTGAGCATCCGCTTGTTAAAGAGGAACCGTGGCCTGGTGTGCCTTTGTATTGGAGCACTGATCGGCGTGCCATGGAACAGAGGGCTAGTTAGACAGCAGAAGGGGGCGGCAGCCAACAGTGACTGTTTGGTGCTTCAGGTCTTTAACCCTGAAGCGTGTGAGATGGAGAATAAGGTCTGGAACATCTGGGGCTTTAGAAAGTCCAGAATTCACAGCTCACCTTCAATCAAAGTCCTAGTTTGCTTCCTTTTTTCCTTCCTTTTTGCCTCGTTATATTTTTCTCTCTTTTTTGCGGCTGTGTTGACTTCCAAAGTCATCCATTGTTATCCACAGTATTCTTTGACAGTGTGTTCCAAAATACAAAACTCTATTATTGATCAGAAGTTGCCCATAGCCAAGAGTGGGGCCAGTTCAGACACTTGAACATGGGGAAATCGTTCCCTCTCTCACTACATGCTAGAGATGCTGCTGAAGATGTCCTGATTAGTCTGGTCTTACTTGTTTTGTCACTTTTAGTCGTTTGGACCCAAACTGATTCTTTTGGAATGCATGTGCACACAATACTATATTTGTGCAAAGGAGGAAGTGGGAACCCCCTTTTTTGAATGGGTATGTGCATACGGTGATAAGAAATGAGCCTTGGGGTAGAAAGTAGGACCTTGTGCTTATGTGCCTTCATATGCATATTTGTTTTAAACATTTCTATTCTGCATGTCTGTCTGAAATGGGAAACTTGGCAGCTTACATTGTGTCCAAACTCGTGATCGCCCGCATCTGGTATTCAGTGGCATGCCACCTTCGATGCTGGAGATATGGGAGCCATCACAACTAGTAGCAATTAATACCCTGATCCTTATCCTCTGCGAGTGCATTGGATAGATTTTAAAGTTGCACAACGGGGCATGTTTATGCAGCCATGTGCTATCCACACTGATCCTCACCAGTACTGTTTCAGCAGTACAATCTGCCTCCCGGCCTCACATGTAGAATCATAGAATTGTAGAGTTGGAAGAAACCCTGAGGATCGTTTAGTCCAACCGCCTGCAATGCAGGAATATGCAGCTGTCCCATTCAAGGATCAAGCCTGCAACCTTGGCATGATGAGCACCATGCTTTAACCAGCTGAGCTATTCAGCTTGTCCACCTCCCCTCCCTGCAGCATTCTGTGATTCCTTCTCCAGTGTTCAACAAAGGACATGGCTTGGGCCTAGTTGATGAAAGCAGTGGGGAGGGTTTTTGGCAGCTTTGTGGGGGCCAGGGGTGTGTGTGTAGCTGTAAAGCTGGGAGCCTGGCCAAAGGAGGTTGTGTCTGGGAAGCCGGGCTCACACTTGCTCCAGCCAAATGAGCTATATTTAGCAGAGGGAAAATCTTGCTTCATCAGGCAAGATGAACGGCAGGCCAAGGAAGCAAATTCTGCAAGGGCTTGACAGCAAAGGCAGGGCTTTTGTGTGGCTGGTTTGAATGGCTGCTATCAACCGAACAACTTCTCAGGTTAAAAAAAAAAAAGTCTTTCAGATAATGGGATTGCTTCAACTATCAGTGCTGCCATTTCTGACTGCTGAAAATCTGGATTTCCCCCCATCATTGTGGCTGAGGGCCAAGAGGACAACAGGATTCTAGGTCTCAGAGTGATACTTGGTTGGAGGGTGGGGGGAACCTGTGAATATTTAGGCAGGAAGGAATTTAAGCGGTTGGGATTATCCTATAAAGTGATGGAATTTATGGAACGGAACACGCACGGACCTCTTTGTTCTCTTTTCCCACCCCTTCCCTGTCACAGAGTTTTTCACGTAATATACATAATGATTATATTAGCAACCCAATGCTTACTAGCCACCTGAAGTTACTCTACTGATCTCCACTACTCTGACCAGGAGAGAAAGGAGGGCCAGAACAGACAATTCACTTCATGCCGCCAAATGTCCCGGGTATAAGGAGACATTTGGCACCTATCTTATATGTTTGAGTTTCTAACACCATTTCCAGGAGCACTGGCACTCCGGGCAACTCACTGTTTCTTCACACGCACAGAGCACAGCTTTAAATATTTAATAACAACGCAAGCCACCCAGAATCTGGGCTCTGCATCTGAGGCCGTTCTCCGCTCCCTCTTGCTGTCAGAAACCAGGAAGGGGGCAAATAGGAAGTGGGATCCTGGTATACGTTACCCTGGGCTGCAGAAGCGATGATTAGGTTGTGGGAGAAACAGGGGAGGGAGAGGCAGCTTCACCCCTTTCTCCCTCCTGCCTTTTATCCATTTCAGATCACCCCCCTGCAAGCAGCTTTTAGCCTTGGAAGGCAAGGAGATCACCTGGGTGTGTATGGGGGCGGGGGGGGGGGGACAGGGAAGGATAAATTGAGTACAGAGAAAGGGTTAAGAGCCCCTCTCTGCCTGCCACTGTGCTCTAAATTCCTCCCCATCCCTCCCAATGCAACTTTTCATGTTTGGTTTTGTGTGCTTGTGTTAGCGTGAAGTGTCCACCAGGTCTGCTAAGAGCTGCAAGCTTGAAATAGACCTGCCTGGTTGGTCCAAGAATATATGAAGCCTCCTTCCCTCCCTCCCTCCCTCCCTCCCTCCCTTTGCTAGCCTATGCCCATGTTTCATCTAGATTAGCTGAAAGGCAGCGTCTGTTATACAAAGAGTGTGAAGTACATGCATATGGTTTTTTCCAGGACCACATGATATTTTGGCATCCATATACTGTACGCCTCTCTGCTCTGGTCTCCTCTGATGAATTTTAAGTACAGTGGTCCCTTGGTTCCCAAATGGCTTGGCTCCCAAACAAATCGGCTCCTGAATGCTGCAAACCCGGAAGGAAGTGTTCTGGTTTGCAAACGTTTTTCAGAAGCCGAATGTCTGACGCGGCTTCTGCTTGAGTACAGGAAGTTCCTGCAGCCAATCCAAAGCTGCACCTTGTTTTTTGAACGGTTTTGGGAGTTGAATGGACTTCCGGAACAGATTAAGTTCGAGAACCAAGGTACCACTGTACCTATATTGAATCTGCATTTTATCCCATTGAACTATAAAAAAGAAGAAGTAAATAATAGCTTTAGGGGGATTTATACTGGGGAATGGCTTTAAGAAGCTTTCTGTTGCTACCGCTGTTCCAATCAAAATCAGAGGCCACAGGCAAGAAACAAAACAAAGTTTGGCATCTATTTGTTCCTCCCTGGTCAGGATCTGCCATGTCCACTTTTGGTGTGGTTCTGAGTGCCAAGTCACACCCACCGATGAGATAGGGCAAGTTGCCTGCCTTGAGTGGCAGAAGCAGACAGAGAACTCACACCTTTCAGCAGCACCTGTTTCTGGTGAGATCTCGCAAGGTTTCACTGAAATCTCACGAGATCTCATGGAGCGCACAAGATCTCACCAGAAGTTGACATTGCAGGCAGCACCGCTGTGCAATTCAGGTGAGAGAGGCATGGTGGAGGCACAGCAATGGGGGGGGGGGGGAGAAGGCATATTTGTTTCATCTCGAGCAGTGAAATGAGCCGTGCTGCCCCTACTGAGTGCCCTGAAAGATGTAGCACTTGAAACATAGGCAATTCATTCAGCCCTTTGAAAGAAGTGAAGACCTACAAGGTGAAGATTCCCCACCAAAACTCCCAAGCTGCAGCAGCGCCTGGCTGTTTCCCCCTCTGATTTACTGAGGTTTTCGCTCTCAACACTCTAGTGCTGCAGGACACACCTCCCTTGCTGAAAGAATTCAGAAAGAAACTAACCCTTTGCAGCACAACTCTCCCCCACTTCCATCAAGCTGTAGGGACGCAGGTGGCGCTGTGGTCTAAACCACTGAGCCTCTTGGGCTTGCCAATCACTAGGTCAGCAGTTTGAATCCCTGGGACTGAGTGAGCTGCTGTTGCTCTGTCCCAGCTCCTGCCAACCTAGCAGTTCGAAAGCATACCAGTGCAAGTAGATAAATAGGTATCACTGTGGTAGGAAGGTAAACAGTGTTTCTGTGCACTCTGGTTTCTGTCACAGTGTTCCGTTACGCCAGAAGCGGTTTAATCGTGCTGGCCACGTGACCTGGAAAGCTGTCTGCGGACAAATGCCGGCTCCCTTGGCCTGAAAGCAGAGATGAACACCACACCCCATAGTCGAATTCAACTGGACTTAACCATCCAGAGGTCCTTTACCTTCACCTTACCAGCAAGTTGTCCCCCCTCTTTCTAACACTTGCTTAAGACAGAATATGATTGGGATATGGCTGGTGCTAGTGGTGGTAGCTTTCTGTTTCCCAAAAGGCATCTGGTTGGCCCCTGGGAGAACATGAGGACTGGATGGGTCATTGGCTAGCTCTAGTAGGCTCTTCCTTTGTTCTTTATACAACAGTATTACCCCCCAAGGCTTTTTTTCAGCCAGAACTTGCCAGAACTCAGTTCTAGAAAAATAGCACTGATTAGCCCCCCTGCCCAAAGATCCACAGTTTTGGGAACCACATTTATTTTTAAGTCATGTTCATATTACAACCTCCCACTCCCATGTTTCCCGCTATTGATTCCCGTAGCATGAATGGGAAAGTTCCTCTAATATACTTCCATAATTATGTGAATTATAATCTGCAAAGAACTCTGCAGTCGTCACTTTTTGCGGGGGTGGGGAAATTGCAGGAGGGGACGGGGTGATAAGCTGTGCACATACACACACAAAGCGCGAGAGGCAGTCCCAGCGTTCTCTTCCCAGGTCTTCACACTCTTAACTTCAGGCTGGTCTTACTTTCAGCCTGGCAGTACAGTCCCGTAGCTACACAGATCCCAATGTGTGCCGCACAGGTCAGAGGTCCTTTCCGAATTGGCAGGACCTCATAGCAAGCAGTCTTTGAAGCTGGGCTGTAAAATTTTAGGAGCTCCGATATGCCCAACGGGTGTGAAACTGTCAGAAATTTGGGGGCTCAACACTCAAACACGTACGTCTCTCTCCCTCTCTCTCGCTCTCTCTCTCTCTCCACACACACACACACACACACACAGAGAGAGAGAGAGAGAGAGAGAGAGAGAGAGAGAGAGAGAGAGAGAGAGCCTGTTTACCCAGATGTACAACCTCTTCCCTTCAGGGCTGGAGAATTATGCCTCAAATATGTTGCACAAATGAATAATAAAAACAAAAGAAAATGACCCTCTTTATGGAAACTCATTTTATGAATAAAACAATTATTCTGGTAATTGAAAAAATGTGTCGTTAAATTAAATGCAGTGGTTCCTATTAAAATTTTAGTGGGTTTCTTTTCTTTCTTCCCCACCCACCCCTACTCTCTCTCTCCCCCCCCCTTCCCTTTCTTTCCCCTCCCTGCCACTGCTGGCGGTGAAGGGTTGGCAATTAGAGCGGAGGGTTTCGTTTTTCTCTTTATTGTTTTTTAATCTCGCTTCGTGCCGTGCAGCTCCAATGATATTTTGATGTCAATGAGATTTAGAACAATATCCCTGGTGTTGGGAGGGGGAAGAGGCAAAGATGGGGAGGGAATGAGAAGAAAAACAGCTGCTCTTTTCCTGGGCCTGAGCATGCAGGGGCAATGCGTGACCATTGCCGCTTCTGCTCCTGGGCAGTAAGGCAGTCATATTCACATGGTCTGAACAAGCTCTGAGCCAAAGAAAACCCGTCTTGATTCAGTGGGTGAAGCGTATCACTCTGCCCCTTAGAAACCAAAGGGGCTCTGCAAAACATCTCCACTGCTGGCTGGAGAGCGTCCTTGGTTTCCCATTTCCATTTCAAAACAGGAAGTGCAGGAAGGGGCAGCACGAGTCTGCAAGCCCAATGGCTTTGACGTGGCAGGGCTGCCCGCTGCCATAGGGTAGCTCTCACTTTCTGATGGAAACCATATCTGAGTAGATGCAATAACGGAGGAGGATGGGAGATGGAGAGGTATGTTTATGAGGAATCACTGAGAGAAGAAGAAAGAATAGGGCAGACCCCTGTTTTGAGGGGCTGGCCATGCCAGACATTGGGAGGTTGGAAGAGTGGGAAGAACTGAGGTTAAAGGAACATAGGAAGCTGCCTTATACATTTGCCCATCTAGGTCAGTATTATGTATGTACAGACTGGCAAAGGCTCTCCAGGGTGTCTGACTGGTGACTTTCCCAGGCTTTACCTGGAGATGCTGAGTATCCAACCTGCGACCTTCTGCATGCAAAGCAGATGCTTCACCACTGAGCCGCAGCCCTTCCCCATGATAATGTGTTGGAGCATAAGAACATAAGAAGAGCTTGCTGGATCAGGCTAGTGGCCCACCAACATTTGGCTCTCACAGTGGCCAGCCAGATGTCTATAAGCAGGACCTGAGTGCTAAAGCACTCTCCCCTTCTGTGGTTTCAAGCAGCTTGTACACAGAAGCATTGCTGTCTCCCAACAGTCGAGGTAACCATCATAGCTAGTTGCCACCTTATCCTCCAGTCCTCTTTTGAAGCCATCCAAGTTGGCAACCACCAGCGCTTCTTGTGAGTCTGAATTCCATAGTTTAACTATGAGCTATGTGAATACATACTTTTCTTTGCAGAGTTGAAAGAGACCCTTAGGACTATCTAGTCCAACTCCCTGAAATGCAGGAATATGCCGCTGTCCCAGATCCCAGGGTCCCTGGCGTCATCAGCACCACGCTCTAACCAACTGAGCTATATTCCAACTCTCAGCTTCAGTGGATGTCCCAAAGTTTGTACTGTTAGGACTGAGCCCCTAAATTCAGCCCACCCATAAAAAAATAAAAAAATCTGAAGCAGCCACTGCATCTCATCCCATCTGTGTAGTACACAAGATTCTGATTTTACTTCCTTGCATGTCGATGACAAGGATGGGCAGAGCAGGAGAAGGGAGTGTTGAGGATGGAAGACACATCAGTAGTATCCTCTCCTGCTGCTTCAGGAATTTTAAAGCAGAGGGAGTGGGGGCCTCCAGGTGCTGTTGAGCTACAACTCCCATCATCCCCATCCAGCATAGCCAGTGCTTAAATATGCTATGAGTTCAGCAACATTGGGAAGGACAGAGGTTACTTGCCTGTGGTCTTTGTGCACGTTCACTAGACTGCATGTTTGCAAAGACCAAGGTGCCTGTCCCTTAACCCTGTCCGTGAGTACAATGGGCAGTAACTCAGTGTAGCTTTTGCAAAAGCTTGTGAACATCTTATTTTGCCAAGGAAGAAAAAGAATGCATGGTTCTTTGGAAGACGATTCCATGTCTACATGAGCCTCCAGATTCCATGACTACACTAGTCTCACAAAAGTGCCAACACAATCATTTCTTTAGGAGCATCTTTCCCCACAAGGCTTGGACACATACTTGACACTGGATATGTGTGGCTGCCGTGTCTTACATGTCAAGTTAAATGCTGGTGTTCCAGGGGCTGGAGTTGCAAATTGCTCAGGCACCTCGAAAAGCACCAAGGCACTTTGCCAAGCATTCAGAGCTGTGCAGGAGGCATGAGCATCAGCAAAAGTGCTCAAGGATATGTACAGAGGAGGTACCCAGGGGCTCCAAATGAATGGATTTCCCTTCCTTGGCTCCTAAAGCAAATTACGTGGCCTCCTTCCACCCCCCCATCGCACCCCTCACCATGTAGAATTGCAAACAAAATGTTCTGCTTAAGTGGGAGGCATCTCAGCTTTTAGCTGGTTCCTTGTGTGTGTGTTTAATGGTGTATAAATAGCACATAGGCTTTTAGGCAAGCACCAGGCCAGCTCTTCCTTTGGGGATCAACTTTTTAATCATAGCTGTTTGAGTTAGTTTTTTTCTTAATTCTTCTCCTCTCTCTCGATGCCCCTGGAATGCTCTCAGCTGATGGGAACTGGATTGACAATCCACCTGGTTCAGCATTGCTGGTGCATTTTTATTACAAATACTCAGGGTTTATGGCATGTGGACTCAGTCCAAAGGCAGCTTTTGTGTTTAAAACCAACTGCTCTGTCCACATACAGAAGGGCGCTTCAATAAGGAACTGTTGAGCATCTTCTTCTTATTCTGCAGTATGTCTCAAATGCTCTGCAGTGTGACTGGTTGTTGTCTTCAATGGAAAGCCCATTTGCACCTGCCATGGGAAAATTCAGTGGCCCTCCTTTTCTGCTGAATTGTATGCACAGTCTAATCATCCTTGGAGCAGGAGTAGTCTACGTCTTGGAGTCCTGGGGAGGAGTAGAGATACTGGATCTCTTTGTGGAAGGATCAATAGGATCTTCCCCTGGAAGCAATGGCCCAGTGAGAGGGGATCAAGAAACATTTTGCTCCGCCTAAAAAAAAACCCCATTCACATCAGAAAAAAACACCCTCAAAAATACAGCATAGCATTAATAGTAGCCCTTGGATTGGTATTTCTGGGTTAGAAATTGTGAAAAATAATGAGTGTGGAGATCTTCTAAGTTCATCCATGGGCTGTGGGGGGAAAGAGATGAATGTGGACATTTAGTCCTTCCCAAGTCATTGCTCTAGAGGATGGTTGGGGAGCCCTTTGAAGTCCATGGACCAGATCCATATAGGAACCTAGCTTCACAAGTTGAGTTTGACAACAGGGTGGGGCCACCCACCTGTCAATCACCTGGCATCACAATGACATCAGGTTATTGAGTGCTTTGATGTCCCAAAGTTCCGACCTTGGCCTGTCAAAGCACCACCCAGGGCTTGCAAAGACTTCACTGCCCAGCAGCTGAGGGATGGAAGAGACAAGGCCTAATAATGAAAGGTGCAGGGTTTCTTTAACTCAGTCAGTAGGGCATGAGACTAAATCTCAGGGTTGTAGGTTCAAGTCCCATGTTGGGCAAAATATTCCTGCATTGCAGGGGGCTGGACTATATTGTTTTCATGGTCCCTTCCAACTCTACAGTTCTGTGATTCTGTGATGTCACACATGACATAAAGTGAGTGCAGTTTGGAGGAAGGAGCCTCATGGACCAAATTTGAATCCTTAGTGGGCTGAGATTGGCCCACAGGCTGGAGGTTTGCCTCCGCCGTTCTAGAATGTTAAAGCCGCGCATGAGAATTGCTGTACAGGGCCAGATCAGTAGTCAAACAAGCCAGTGCTCTGTCCTTTCTGATGGGCAACTGTGTACAATACAGGAGAAACCAACATACAAAATTGTGCAGTAATCTGATCATGCAGAGAGGCTCTGGATATACCTTTAAAAAGGTGCATGCTCAGGAACATGCTGAAACACGTTGGTGAGATTACACCAATCTTTCTGAGGAACGGCTGCTCCCTGGCTCCCCTACATGTCTGCAGTTGAGCTCCCAGGAGGTCTGTGAATTAGGCACCACTGCAGCCTATTAATGTGTTTTTGGCGGGGAAGAGCTGGAGACTTTCCATGGGTCTTTAGCATCATTTTCCACTGTAATGTTTCCCAGCTGTTGCATTGCACTGCTTGGTTAAAGAGGTTTCAGGCCCGTGGCTCCAGTGCGCGGGCGGATGTTTTACAAGCTTTGCGCCACGCTCACCGAGAGCTGCTGGTCTAGTTGGCTGGCTGGGGACCCCCATCCTTTCCCCCACACCATGTGCATGGCGCACCGGCCCTTCTACGCACAGCATCTACTTGGATAGAGAGCTAATAGAGAAGGGAGCGAATCCAGGGCATCCCCCAGTTGGACCATTACTGGAAAGATGTCTGTTTAAAATAACCTAGTCTTGGCTGGCTGTGGGCCGGAACATAAATGAGAAATGCTGGAGGCAGCTTTGCAGGAAACAGAGTGTGTCTTGCGTGCCTGCGGCTGTGTTGGAGACACGAGCTTGGCTACACTGAGCCAGGACCTTGGCCTTTCCCCGCTCTCATGGAACAGAACAGTCCCCTGCTGCTACAAGCCGTATGCTCTTGCCTTGTTCTCCAGCAGAAGGTCTCCTGGTTTGCACTTAACTCTGATACACACAAACACACACACAAAACTTTCTTGCCAAGACTCTGTGCAGACTGCAGAGTTCTGCTCTGCCTCTGGGCTTTGCTTAGTTTTTCTTCGCTGCAACTCATTCCAAAGCCGGGATTTAAACCCCTTTCAGACAACTCTTTTGCACCTGGCGCATTGGGGAGCTCCCGTGCATTGCAGATGCTCCTGGGGCACATTTCTACGGTGCAAAGTGAGCAAGGGGTGCTGCGGGCCAGACCTGTCGGATCTCATTATTGCTCTGCGTGAGCAGAGACAGCGCTGTTGAACATGCGCAGCCAATTCTACCCCCATGGTTGTGCATCGCAGGGGACAGTCGTTAGTGCTGGGCAAGCTGTCTTTCAGCATGTGTGCTGCTGCTGGTTTTCCCGCTGATGAATGCCCCGTAAGGTTTAAGGATCCCCAGGGTTTCCTGGGAAACAGACTGAAAGCCACCGTTGTAGGAGAAACCAGGTTAAGTATGTTGCAATCGCAGAAAAACGGCTTCAGCACTTGGGGCAAGTGGAATTGTGGGCGCGCTGCTGAGCAACGTCTGATTCTGAAGAAAATTGAATGCAAACAATAAATCTGACTGCTCACATCTCTAAGGATTTATCTAAACTGCAGAATTCTGGACCTTCGTGTCTTAGAATCCTGTATCTCTGGGACATTTGTGCTTTTAGTAAATTTGGATCAGGTTTTCAATATTTATTTTCTATGACTTTCAAGGCTAGAAACTTGCTTTTTTAAAAAAGGAACCAAATCCCAGTGGGCACGGCACAGAGCCTTATTCATCTCTCTCACACTCCCACAGCTATGACCTGCCACTGTAACTTTGTTACTCTTTTGAAAGTGGTTTTTTAAGATCTTATTTTAGGACTTAAACAAGAAAAAACCTACAAGCTCTATTGGATTAAATCAATATCTCAAATATCTTAATGCACCTCTCTGAAGCATAGAGTGTCCACTGCATTAGACAATGAAGCAGGGGAAGTCTCGACCACATTTTGCTTCTTTTTAAAGGTGGTGTCTTACTTGTTAGAAACAGGGTAGTGGCTCTGGGAAGTGCAGCTGTGTGTATTAGAGAAAGTTCAGAAGAAGTGATGTTCTGAGCCTGCATCCAGCGTTGATTAACTTTATACCAGTCTCAAGAAATGCCCTTGTGGATAGCTTTCTCTTTTGCCACCCAGCATATAAGCAAATATGGAAAGCTCCCAAACCGAGTAGAAACCCAGAGTACATATATTCAGAGATGGGCAGTTCGAAAGCCTTTCCTGCTAGTAAGCCGTTTTTGGAAAGGACTGTGTGTGCCAGTTCTCCCCTGGTTTACCTGGAGAATGAAGACAGATGGCCGCTCATCTTGCCAAATTAGCACCTGACCTTTAAACTGCTTACTCGCCATTTTCATTCATCGCTTGTGCACCTGTGCCAGAGGTGGAGAAACTGGATTCCAACCCCTGATGGTCAGGAATGATGCAAGTTGTAGTCGCAACATCATCAAGAGGGCCACAGGTTCCCCATCCTTGGCCTCATTCCATACTGTTGCTCAGCTGTATGGCTCAGCTATTCTCTCCCACAACTGAGGCAGATAACATCTCCTCCTGAATATGAACAGTTTGCCAGACTCACTCTTGTGGCATATAGGTGTGTGCAGACTGGCAGCTTCTTTGTGTGTGCTGGATGGGGGGTGGTAAAGTATTTTATTTTATTTATTTATTTATTTATTTCCATATTATTATTTTTTGCACTTGTACATTTTCATCACAATCTTACAGATGTTTACTAAGAATCCAGTTCCGCTGTGTTCAGCAACATTTACTCTTTAGTAAGTGTGTCTCGGATTGCAGCCTGAATAGCTCACTAGGCTAGAGCTTGGTGCTGATAACTCCAAAGTTGCAGGTTCAATCCCTGTCTGGGACAGCTGCACATTCCTGCGTTGCAGGGGGTTGGTCTAGATGATCCTCAGGGCCCCTTCTAGTTATATGATTCTGTGTAATCTGACTGTGTATGCCTAAAAGGATAGTTTACAAGGTAGACTACAGGCAACAGGCAGCGTCACTGCCCTACTAATCTGCATTATGTCTGTATTTATTCATTTGTACTTCTGTTTGAAATATGTAGACCATAACTTTCCACCCTATTTAAAGGGCCTTCATTGTGACTACCATGTAATAAAAATCACAATTTGAAGTAATCTAGTAATGAAAGCAAAGCAGAAGTCATTGATTTTGATATTCCCATTCCGCTCCGCTTCAAAATAATGCAGGAAGCCACCGCAGCTTCTAGGTAGGTATACATAAAACTCTCTTTATACTGACGAGCATGTTTGCTGCAATCTCCAAGGTTATTGCTATTATTATATCATAATATCTTATTATATATTATTATATTTCCAAAAAAAAAGAGACTCAATGTGCTGACTGACAGCAGCTCTCCAGGGTTACCGATGAAGAGTCTCTCTACCTGGAGATATCAGGGAGTCAACCTGGAATCTGCAGTAAATCAGACAATTGTAGACTTGGAAGGGACCTTGAGGGTCATCTAGTCCAATCCCCTGCAATGCAGGGATGCATACAAGGCAGATACTGAGCTATGGCCCTTCTACCTATTATACATAATACCCAGTAAGGTAGCAGGATGCTGGACTGCAACACTTTAGAAGCTAAGTTACAGGGAACCAGGCAAAGGGCCTTCTCGGTAGTGGCACCCACCCTGTGCAACGCCCTCCCACCAGATGTCAAGGAGAAAAATAATTACCAAACTTTTAGAAGACATCTGAAGGCAGCCCTGTATCAGGAAGCTTTTAATGTTTAATAGGTTATTGTATTTTAGTGTTTTGTTGGAAACCGCCCAGAGTGGCTGGGGAAACCCAGCCAGATGGGCGGGGTAATAATGTAGCCGACCTTAAACCTTTCCCCTAGGTGTACTAGTTTACTCCATGCAGGCATCTTTTTACAGGTGGGTGATATCTTCTCCCTTATGACAACTAGAGTCCTCCTGCCTCCTTCTCAAAGCCTAGTTAGTACTTGAAAAGAAGGTGGGAGAGCTCTAGGACCCTGCCAGAGCCTTGTGCCTCCTTCCCAAAGCCTGGAGCCTCACTTACCCGCCTTTGGGAATGCAGCACAAGGGCTGGGGAGGGACGTCAAATTCTGGCCTCGCTCCCCACCCCACCCTGTGCATGACAAGGCTGTGTGCAGCCCCGGGTTCTGTGTCAAAGTAGCCTTGTGGCTCACTTGGCGTGAAAAGTTGAACCTCCCTGCTCTAGGGAATTGGATGACGAACTCTAAAACCTGTTAGCTGAAGGCAGACCATGCAGTTTGCTACATGGATCTTTAGGCTTGTGATGGAGTAAAAGGTAAAGGGACCCCTGACCATTAGGTCCAGTCGTGGCCAACTCTGGGGTTGCAGTGCTCATCTCGCTTTACTGGCCGAGGGAGCCGGCGTACAGCTTCCGGGTCATGTGGCCAGCATGAGTAAGCTGCTTCTGGCGAACCAGAGCAGCGCACGGAAACGCTGTTTACCTTCCCGCCGGAGCGTTACCTATTTATCTACTTGCACTTTGACGTGCTTTCGAACTGCTAGGTGGGCAGGAGTTGGGACCGAACAATGGGTGCTCAACCCCGTCACGGGGATTCGAACCACGACCTTCTGATTGGCAAGTCCTAGGCTCTGTGGTTTAACCCACAGCGCCACCAGTGTCCTGTGTGATGGAGATGGCATGCAAAAAAGGAGCAAACGAGAGCTGAACCATCAGCTCCTATGCACAATGTGGCCTGGACGCCCTTGGATAATAACAACTGCCGTGTGTGGAGTGCTGGGGGCGGGGAGTCCTGATTGTAAGGTCAGCTCTGCCAGAGATTAGATCTCAACTCTTCTTGCTGCTTTGATGGGTTCTCCCCACCCACCCATAGGACTTAAGCAGAGCAGAACTTTTTTGTAGGCAGCCACCAGAGGGTGCCTCGTTACCTAGTCCATGTCCAGAGAGAGTTCTGTGCAAAGCTTAGGTTCCCTCTGGGGGTTCATGAGACACCTGCAGGGGATTCATAAATGCTGAGGCCTTGGGAGTGATTCAGTGTTTCTGGAAAACAAGCAGCAGCTCCACCCTCTGCCTTTCCCAATTCACTGAAGGAGGAGGGTTCACATATTACATATTACATTGAATGGCTTCAAAAGAGGATTAGACAAATTCATGGAGGATAAAGCTATCAGGGGCTACCCACTATCAGTAATTTCCAGCAACAAATGCAGACACTTTTCTTTTGTTCCGCTGGGTATTTCCAGCTGGATTAATGGGGTCTCTGCCATGAGTGCCCTATTTATTGATTTACTTAACATCCCACCTTTCTCCCAGTGCTGAGATACAACTAAAAACATACAAATAAAAATATCAAATATTAGCTTTGTATTGTTTTTAAATGCCTCCACTGGTTTTTATGGTTTTTAACTGCTTTTGTTGTTGCCATGTTTATTGTACATTGCCTGGAGGCAGTTGTATTGGAAGCAATTCATAAAACAACCACCACACAACAACACACCGCACAACAACAATTTCTCCACTGTCAGAGGCAGTACAGTTGTACATTGGATCCCAAACGCCCTGGAACTCGGACGTTTTGGCTCCCGAACGCCGCAAACCCAGAAGTGATTGTTCCGGTTTCTGGCGTTCTTTTCGAACCCGAACATCCGACGGTGCTTCTGCGACTTCTGGTTGGCTGCAGGCGCTTCCTGCAGCCAATCAGAAGCTGCAATTTGGTTTTCAAATGTTTTGGAAGTTGAACGGACTTCCGAAGCGGATTCCGTTCGACTTCTAAGGTACGACTTGTATACCACTTGCTGGGGATCAGAACTGTTGCCCTGCAACGTTCAATGAGTGTGCAGTCCACGCACACAATGGTTGAGCCGAATGGTTAAACGAGTGTATCCTCTTTTACAATGAAACTTGGATATGTGCAGAGACAGCGTGCCCCTATGCTCAGTTTAATGTGCGAACAAGCGACGAGTGGAAGCTCTATGTGCAGCAGGAAGAGGGAAGAGCTTGGTTCATGCCTGGGATAACTCATTGATGGGCTATTGGGTGGGGATGGGGGTGTTGCAAGGTGAGGAGAAGTGAGTGGCATTCTTACTACAGCAATCTTCAGTATTTTAATATTCTGTTGGAAGCCGCCCAGAGTGGCTGGGGAAACCCAGCCAGATGGGTGGGGTATAAATAAATTATTATTATTATTATTATTATTATTATTATTATTATTATTATCATCATCATCTTTACAGTCTACAATTTCGTACTACAGGATGATGTGTGATGTAGGATACCAGACTGGTGCAGGTGAGGGCAAGGAACCTGAAGAGAGAGTAAAAACCCTTATAGTCCCTCTAAGCACTGTGAAGGTTTGTGTGAGCTCTTCTGCACCTGAGCAAACCTGCTTCTTGCACGCACATCCACGCAGAGACTCAAGCTAATGGATTCTGAACATATGAGAGCAGCTCTCCAGTTCCCTAGCACCAGCCCTGATTTAGTGTGGAAGCATGGCTTGTGTTTGCTCGGCAGCCCTGGGGTGGTCCCTTTGGCTGCCAGAGGATCCCTCAATTATCTCAAGCATATGGCACCCTAGTCCCTCAAATCTCCTCCAGCAAACAGTGCCTTGATGGATTTGCATTTGCAGCCAATGCACTCAGAGCAGCTTTAAATTCCCCTACTCCCTCCCTGGTCTCTGTCTTACCACGTGCCAGCTTGTGTTGAGTAGAGAGATTAATATTGAATGGGATGGGTGGCGGAGGGGATGCAGGGTCTGCTTGCTGCGTGAGGTCGAAGGGCACGGGCAGAGCTGTGTAAGCGGGGGAGGGGGTGTGTGAAAGCAAAGGTAAGAGCCTGAAAATGCATCACGACTCCCAAGGCTGGGCTAATGGGAGGCTGGTGCGGAGAACTTCAAGGGCGCCTTCATACCTTTGGACAAAGAGGCCTGAGGCAGGGGCAGTGAGACTACGGGCAGAAGGAGAGCTGCTGGAAAGCAGAGACTGCAAGAGTGTTGTGGGGTGTAAGGACAGTTGGGGGGCACCAGGGCAGAGGAAACAGGGAAGCTGCAATTGAAGCAAAGTAAACAGGGGCCAGGGCAGGAGTTCAGCCCCAGCTGCGTGCATTCAGGTATGCAGGCCTCAGTGTAAGTATTAGACACATATTTTCAAATTCACATTGAAATCAACCCCAATTTAATACTCACCAGGTTTGACCGAGTTGAACTTCCTTGCCACATTCGTGTTCAACCTGCTTTCCACGATTTCTCGAGGCCCATCAAGTTGCAATCTGGATAGTTGTCTAAATGGGAATAAGGCCAGTGTTTGTGGGTGGCATAATGAATAAATCTTGTCTGTGTGGTAGGGGGCACTCAGTGTGAGGTCAACGTGCAAGTAGTGGTTGAGTTGTCATCGTACCTTAAACCAGCTTTCCCCAACCTGCTGCAGTCCAGATGTTTCGTACTCCTGCTCCCCTTTCTCCTGACCACGCTGGCTGGGGATGATGGGAGTTAGAGTCCAACTGCAACCTGGGATGGCACCATGTTGGAGAAGGCTGATGTACACAATATTTCAGTGCACTGGGTTCTCAGTTTTGCATGCTGCCTTTTGACTTTCTCTCTGTGTATGCTCGTGTACACACACACACACACACACACACACACACATATGCATTGCTGTCGCAGGGCTTTGCCACTGTCTCCCACGAATTGTCCATTTGGCTCCCCATCTTTTGCCCACATTGCCCTATCATGTCCTTCTTTGGCCTCGCATCCATTCCTGATGTTGTTGGAGGTTTGCTCTTGCCAAGTTGTGGAAACTTTCCCCTTGGGTGTCTGTCTTGCCTCTTTTGAAAGGTAGCTGAGCTATGAGGACCCTTGCCATTGCAACAGGGTTGAACTACGTCAACCTTAAGGTCCTCCATAGTTCTTATACTCTTGGCTTTCAGCCCAGTACAGGCAGCTCGTGATGTTTCCTAGCAGCTGCTGTGAGGTGCCACCAGCTCAGTCAGCCAGCGAGGGATTGCTGCACACAGCTGTCAGCCACTGGAGCTACCCAGCTAACTTTCTCACCCAACAGCTGTGATGGGATTAAACAAACCACAGAGATATTGATACGGATTTAGCATATGTGGCAAAGGGAAGGAGTGGGAAGGGAGGGGCAAGTTCGTTTATGAAAATGTAGGGAGGGGCTGACTTGAAGAACAGAGAAGCCAAACTTCCCAAGTCTCCTAAGTTTTAACCTTTTATTTCGTTTCATTTTTAATTTCTTACAATTGCACCCCACCTTTCCATTCTGAACATGGAGCTATCGAGAGGGCTAATAACAAAGTAACAGCAGTCTAAAATAATAACCGAAACAGCAAAAGCAAGAAACAGAGATAGAGCAGTTTGAACCACCACAACAGGAAAGCAGCAGCAATTTTTAATAAAATACTCCAGAGGGGATAAAAGTCAAGACAAGGTCTTTTGGAAACATCATCTGATACTGGAAGACCAATAAACAATTGACAAGATGGAACTCCCAGGACCCAGGAATTCCACACCCTGACTTCCCATTCCCACCACCAGCACTTAAGGAGGGGATCAGAACACATGAAACAGCCTCTCCCACTGAGTGCAGTAGATGAGCAAAATTATTTGGGAGGAGATGGTTCTGCAAACTCCAGGGCTTGAAGGCTTTAAATATAATAACCAGTTCTTTGAGTTGTGCCTGGAAACAGAGTGACAGCCAGTGAAGCTGAGAGAAAACCTTTCTTTCCCCCAGTTTGCCTATTATTTGGCTGTTTTGTTCAATACAGTGCTTTTCAAAATATGCAACATTATTCACAGTTCTCACCTTGCTAATTTAATACATATGACACCTTGGCAAACAAACATGACTGTCTGTAATTATTATACCCCGGGGAAATAATCAGCGCAGCGGTAGCGACGGGGCATTTCCCGCAATTCAGCTGCTTGGTTTTTTCGTTTGGTTTGGTTTGCAGGAAAGGACCATCTAAGCTAGCTTTTGTCAACCTGGTTCCCTCCAGATATTTCGGACTATAGCTCCCATCAATGTCAGGCAGAATCCTAACCCCAAATGACCTTGACCACTTATTTGCCATGCACTGAGCCCAGGCTTGTATGCCACACTGCCTCCCCATCTTCCCTCTACCTCCTCACATTCTGTAAGCAGGCACCAGAAATGCTGAATCAATTTACACCAGAATCCATACAGTGTCCTGCATGGTTTGCACAGACGGCTTGCCTGCTAATGGATCTTTCTCTTTCTCTCCCTCCCTCCCTCTGCCTGCCGCCTTCCAACACACAGGAGGCGGCTGGAAATTATCCACCACTAACAAATCACCCCAAGGGTGTCTTTTTAAGGGTACACACAGCCAGATCGATACTCTTTGACATAAGCAAGAAGGGTAGCGTGAAACTGCATCAGGGTACATTAGTTGTGATTCACAGCAGAGAGGCTAGACCTAGTTGGATCAGGGCCAGTGATGGCTGCGGGATTGAATGGCGGAGGCACCGGTGTTGAGATAACACTTTAAAATGCACACACATGGAGCTCAGTGTAGTTCCAGCGCTGCTGTGCTGAAAATCACATCCGTCTGAATAGGAGTAAATTGCCTCGCTTCCATCTTATCCCTCCACAAACATACGAGCAGATGAAAAAGAATTCGTGTAACATCACAGCTGCCATTTGTAGGCAGAGCCTGTCATGCCCTTCTCTTCCTTTTGACTTTCCCCAGCTCAAAGATGAGATGTTAGCTGCAGGGGCGGGTACTGGTGGTGACCACGATTACTTGCAAGCAGGTTCGGGAGAAGATAGGAATGAGTTGGGCGAAGCGATTCTTAAAACGAATCAGAAACAAAGTGTTGCTGATGGGAGACCAAACCACAGTGCTGTCTGTATCTAGGGGAAAGCAACCTAGGAAAATCCCAACGTATGCAGCTTTTAGTACAGAAACACAGGAAGGATCGGGCGCAAATGGTGCCATGAGTCATGCCAGCCCCCTCCCCATTCAGTAGAAACAAGGAAGCTAAACGGTGGAAGTCTTCCTTCAAGCAGAAAGGAGGTAAGCAATGGCCACCAACCTCCATGGCTTTAAAAGAGGATTAGACAAATTCATGGAAGCAGAGGGCTATCGATGACTACTAGCCCTGATGGCTGTGCTCTGCTTCTACAGTTAGAGGCAATAATGCTTCCCGGTACCAGTTGCTGGAAACCACAGGAGGGGAGAGGGCTCTTGTGCTCAAATCCTGCTTAAGGGTATCCATCTGGCTGGCCACTGGGAGAACAGGATTCTGAACCACATGGGCCATTGGCATGGTCCAGCAGTCTCTTCTTAGGTTCTTATGTAACATAGAGTGCAGAAATATCCCATGTGTTAGGAGCCCAGGTTCCCAGCTTGATAACACAGTAAGGAGGATTTATTGCAAAAACAAACAGATAGCTCCGGCCAGCTCTGACAAAGCCTCCGGCATCATTATTCAAGATGACCCTTCTGAAGACTTCTTCCAGCATTGCCAGAAGATACTGAACTTTCGCCCCTTACATCTCTTGTTTTGCTTCTTATCTAGCAACCCTCTCATTCGTCGATTCCTTGGACTGATTGGATTAGTTCCCGCCTCTTCTTGCTCTGACGAACTGTCTCCCTTCCTGTTCGTGCCTGTCTGAACTTCCTGAGAGCTTTGGCTGGGTTCCAGCCCGCTCTCAGTCGTTTCCTCGGCAGCCAGCATTCCAAGGGGCGGGGGAGTTGCCCTGTGTACTGACTGCTGTTCCGCCTCTGTCAGATCTAACTCTCTCTTTTCCGCAGCAGGCTGTTGAGTTACACTAGGAGCAGGCTTATTCCTGACACCATGAGAGAGTTACCCATCTATCTGGCGTCCCTGTTTCTTAAGAGTTTCCTCCTCCCTCCAATCATTTCTTCCCTGAGATTCCATATAGGGGAAAGGGACGCAGCTGGGTGGTAGATAATCTGGCTTTGTGCACAGGAACTCTGCTGCATCTCCAGGCAGGAGCTCCCTGCCCAAACCCTCTGCTGTCATTTTGGACAATGCTGAGCCTGTGGTGTGACTTGGTGTAAGGAAACCTCCTGGGTTCCTCTATATCTGGTGTTCTCCTTCCACCATCTTTCTCTTACCCATTGTCTCATTCCTTCCGTGTCCAAACCGCTGCGAAACCCAAAGTTTCAGCAGCACTCATTCTCATTGGCCTCTCCTCCGTCCCACTGGCACGAATAGGGCCTAGCTTTAAATGTGACATCTTTCTAACATTGAGGCAGTTTTTTTTGGGGGGGGGAAAGGTATGTGACTGATGGGTATGTTTGGAACACGGTGGAACGTACGGATTTCTAATCCCCTTTTGATGGACTCCTGCATTATCTGCCTTGTTAGCAGCCTTGTCCATTTGGCTGCCTGGCGGGGAATCCGCGTCAATTTTGCAGGCTTAAGAAAAACCACTGTCCCTCTGTACAAAGGGATTTATTGGGAGCGGTGGAGACAGTCGCTCATGCTCGCTCGCTCCCTCCCCTGACTCATTATAGGTGGCATTAGGTTCCATTTACCCATTATAAGAGTCATCCTTGGGCTATCCCAATGCTCTCCTGCCCTATATAATGATTCACCGCCTGCCCCCTTTCCCTAATGCATGGGGCCTCACGCTGAATGTCCGTTATGTAAATAAAGTGGCAAAGAGTTTGATCCCATTAGGAGGGATTAGCCCCTTCTAGTATTAAAAGGCCAGCAGGGACAAGATAGGAGGGAGGTGATTATCTCAATTCTTCCTCCCCACCCACCACATTCTGTTTCCCCCACAATGCTCACCCACATCCAGTCCAAAATCCTCTTAGCATCTTCATGTCTCAGACAGTTTGATCTGGAGACGGCCTTCAAGCAGGGGAGTCTCGTCAAGGGTGGGGTTTTGTTTTGAACAGCATCCCCAGCAATGAACAAGCTGTCGGGGGGGGGGACGACAAGGGCAGAGAATGTTTTTCATACACCCGTCCTTTTGCAAACATGTGGACAGAGTTGAGACCAGAGTTTTGAAATGGGTGCATTCATCTTAAGTATTTCTAGCCTGCCCTCTTCTTGAAATCAGGGTAGTTTCCTGCAATTAAACAATAAGCATTTTTATTATGTTTTTTAAAAATCGTAATAAATGCTTGTAAACAGCCTCTTGCCTGACCCACAGGAAGACACATCTTATAAATCGGAAGGGAGCTGGTTTGCTTTGTCTTGTGAGTTATCAGTGTGCAAGAAGTGTTTTAAGTGGGCAGGTAGGCTATTAAACGTTTTTCTGGACTAGTGATTCCCATGGATTTATTTGCAGGGTTGACATCATAAATAAGCATAATGCCCAATAATAAATGGAATGTCATTCAGTCTTGTTGAGGACAGGCGGTGGCTACATTCATCGTTGGCCAATCCTTCAGTGTTCGCTTGTGTGTGGCCAAAAGTGATTGTGGCTCATTCTTGGATGCATGCAAATAGGCAGAAAGACAACGCCCCCACTTTTCCATGAAAATCTGCTGAAGATGGGCATTATTGACCCCTCTCCACTCAAATGATTGATACAGTGCTGGGGCCCCCCAGCACTGTGGCTACTTAAAAAAAAATCCTACTAATGTATTCCATCAGTACTGGACTTTCCATTTGTGCAATGGGACTTCTCCTCCGCCTGCTGTTCTCCCCAGATCTGCTCCAGGGGGTTGGGGGAACCCTAGAACAGATTCTGGGTGGGGGGCACAGTGGAAGGAAGTCCAGTTGCTCAAGCAGAAATCCTTGTGTTAATAAGATGGATTATTCAGCGCTACTTTGGATACACCCCGATAACTTTTTCTGCTGCTCTCAAAATTGGTGTGGTCCAAAAATGGTTATTTGTGTAAATGTGTGTTTATATGTATGTGTGTGTAACTGGTTATACCTGCTACAGTTCTGGACATACAAAGGGACTTACCCATAAATCTGAATTTTGTTGGGCCTCGGTGCTTTATTATAGTGGAAAAGTCAGCTTGGCTTTTCCGCCACAAGAAGGTTTGCGAGACACTTGAGGGGTTCTAGCTTGCCAAAGAAGATTTGGGCAGATTGAAGGATTGGGTTGAAGAGCCCAAGGTGTCTTGTTGGCAAAGAGCAGTCATCTTCCTGCAGCGTGTGAACTTCCTGTATGAATCATAAAAAATAAGGGTTCTGAATGGCGGCAGAAGGGTTGGGGAGCTTGGGTTGTAATACCAGGAGGGCTGTTGGACATGAGACTGAAAGGTGTCAAGGAAGCAACAGGACAGATAGGATTTAGGTGAATTAATGCGGAGTGGAATTCAAACCCAAGGCTGTGCAATCGGAGTTGTGTGGTGGTTGTGATCTGCATCACAGTTGTAGGTGAGTTGGAGTGGGAGGGAAATACTGGCAAATGTACCTAATTCACATTTCCTGAAACAATACATGCGCCAAAATGCATTTATCCTTTGAAACTCACACTACTCTGAATTTTTCAGTCAGTTCTCCACCAAGTAATGTGTACAGAAATGCCTATACGAGGCAAAGTGCACATAAAGATGCATTTATTAGATGAAACAGCATACGAAATATAGGGGAATTCCTTGCAAAAATGTGTGTATTGGGCAGCATATACAAAAAAAGAAAGAAAGAAAAGAAATTCACACCACAACACTTGATGAATTTTCATGAGGGCCTCTTTCAAAACACACACACACAAAAAAAAACAGAATTGGTGAATGGATGTTGGAGAAATGAACTTCATATCTGGAAAGAGTAGAAACCAAAATCGAGATATTTGCCCATCCCTAGTGACGAGTGCCCTTGAATGTTCGCTGTGCCTGGCCAAAAAAACTGGACACCGGCCTATCCTGGACGCATTTGCTGGACCACCCTGGCTGTAAGCTGCAGAACAGATGTTGCTGGCATTGCCGCTGGCTTCTCCCCACCACTATGTGTGTTTGGAAAGTGATGAATTTCTGCACTCACTAATTAGTCTCTAATTAGCAAGCAGAGTGTAAACAGCCACAGCAGATGGGCAAAGAAAGGATTTAGAATGAGCAACCTTTGATGGTGGGGGCCAGTCTGAGTCACCACCAATTGGAAAGCGTGGCAGAGATAGCGAGCTCCTGACACAGATGCATGCAGTGGTGAGAGCTGGGGTTCAGGCTTGGGTATAGACCCATGTGGGATGTGCCGGTGAGGGCAGGTGTATATTCCTGCTTGTGTTTGTGTTGTGCAAGGTAGAACACTTATTGAACTATGCTTGGATGCAGAGAGAATAATACAGAGGTGTGTATATCTGAATTTTTGTCGACACTGTGCTCACTTACAAGGCATGCTTGGTAGATCAGCGAGCATTTCAGGCAAAGGCACGAACACTAGGATGTGCGTGTCTGCACACTTGCATGCATTTCTGTCTCTGTGAGTTCCCTATGCTTTTTTTCATACACCGCATATTTTTTCTTCATTCTGGCATCTCGGTCCAACTTGGCACTGGCCATATACTTGGCATGAGCGGGTACAGTCCTTGCACAATCTGCTCCCAAGAGCAGCAGCCAAAGAATATTCAGGTCCTGGGAGAATTTGGAAAGATGAGGCTGACACATTTAGGGCACAACAAGACAAGTGTTCACATTCTGCAATAGGAAGGCACAAGTCAAATACAGTTGTATCTCAGGTTAAGAACTTAATTTGTTCTGGAGGTCCATTCCTAACCCGAAACTCTTCTTAACCTGAGGTACCACTTTAGCTAGTGGGGCCTCCCGCGCCGCCGCTGCACGATTTCTGTTCTCACCCTGAAGCAAAGTTTTTAACCCAAGGTACTATTTCTGGGTTAGTGGAGTCTGTAACTTGAAGCGTCTGTAACCCAAGGTACCACTGTACCAGGAATGTATGTGGACAATGAACACACAGTGTTGTTTTCAAGGATCCATATAAAAGCAAGATCAGCCTCCCACAACATAAAGCAATCATCAGACAATCCTGACATTAAATGGCTTGCAGCTACTTCCTATACTACAGAAAACCTTACTTTTGCTTCTGAGTCTGGGGAGTTCCTTTGGCGCATATAGAAAAGGTCTATGCCGAAGAAGAATAGCCAATGTAGTGTCCTCTTCCTACAGCTCCCACAACCCCATCCAGCAGGGCAAATGGTCATGGATGATGGGAGGTATGGTCCATCAAGATCCAAAGGGCACCACAATGGTCACCCTGATCTAAGACTTGGGTTGAACTCCAGCCAGCTGCATTTAACAATAACAAAAAGGGAAGTGTATCCCACCTATTGAGCAGAGAAGCAGGTGGTCAGTGGATTGTTTACTGCTCCATCACACCCTTCCTTACTGTAAACCACACATTGATGTGCCTTCACCTTGCTTTCAGCTTTGGCCAAGCTTCTGTTGATGTTTCAGCAACCAAGGAGTCCTTTCCTTTGTGAAAGGCATGGGATAGATAGCCTTTGCTGTTCATGCCGCCCTCCATTCTACGGTTTTGTGAATGGATTTGGAATGAGAAGGAGCCGAGGTTGGTGAGGTGGTGGCGGCGACAATGAATTGCAAAGTGGGAGGCCTGTGTGGCTGCTGCCACCCACAGGAAATGGAGGGATTGAACAGGCAGGTAGGTAGAGAAAAGCAGGAGATGTTGTGAAAACCTGGTGGTTAAATGGAATGATAGGTCAGGTTGTGAAGGGACAGGAGACTGGGGGTGGGAGAAGGAAGTTTCAAAAGGGAGTGGTGCTAGTTGAAGGGTAGGATGAGAGTTGGAGAGTAAAAGAAGAGAAGGAGAAAGGTTTGAAGGTTGGGCAAAATGCCATGGGAACGCATTTATTCCGCTCCACAACAAATTCAGGTTAGCGTATGTGAGTTAACAGACACACTGTATTTTGTCCTCCATAACCACCTTGTAGTGACGTGTGACTTGCCAGGGGCTATTCAGTGAGTTTTTTGGCTGAGCAGGGATTTGAATGTAGGTTCGCCATGTCCAAACCCAACACTTTGACCACAGCCTTAAACTGGTGGGGGGCGTGTCCTGCAGCTTGACCCAAAGATCACTTCCTGTACCTCCAGTTTGATACTGAAGTGCATGGCTGGGAAGGTAGGAAGCACCTTTTCACCTGGATGGCCACAATAGTCAGTCATGAGGACCATGAAGACCCTTCTGTGCCCATGACTGATCCCCATCACTTGCCAGACCAGGCTTGAAGCACTCCTCTGGTCTGAACAGAGTGTGGGTCTTCAGGAATTCTGTCTCCCCCAGTGAAAAGCATCTGAATGAGTTTTGGCTTGGACCTCAGGGCTGCCCTTTTGTGCCTGGACTTGAAGATGGAGTGTCTGTGCCTGGCATCCTAAGAGCATTTCCCCCAAAATGTGCTCTCAGGTGACTCCAATGCTCCAAGTGCCTATGGGAGCAACAGCATTCCGATCAACATTTCTACCCTCTCCGATGTGTGAGCCAGGAATGATTTGTAGGCGACAGTGTCTGTGTCACTTGGATATTTTCTGATGCTGGAAGGGAAGCGGCAGATTGTTGGGGAGGGGAGGGGGGGTTAGAGGGGAATGAATTACTCTTCTCCTGGGCAGCCGTTGATTGCAAGAAGTGAATTGGAAATGGCCTGTTGATACACCCAGCCCATCAATCACGGCCGAGTCACCCAAGTTCCCTCCTGACAAAATGTCAATCATCCTCCATCCCTTGCTCCAACTGAATAATGACATCGTCAGTTACCATTAAGGCTGCCAGCGAGGTGGACCCCATTCTGTACTCCACATGCAGTATCGCTGACCACTCAGATGTCTGGAGGACTTATTGGCTGGGGTGATAAGGGAACAGGCAGGTAAGCCTAGCACCAAATGTGAGCCTCTCGTGGACCTAATGTCCAGAAGGAGTCCAGAGCCAGAAGAGCTGGATGGGGACAAATGTGGCTAATAAGGAAACTGACTATTTTCCTTACCCCGACTACACCTCACTATTGTGTCTGCTTAACACCGAGGAGGGAGGAGCGCTTTTTATGTATGTAGCACTGTCAGTGAGAGGGGAAACGGGGGCTCTGCCCTGAAGAGAATGCAATCTGTAGGTTTTTGACAGAAGGGGGCAAAAGGAGAAGAGTTGGAAAGGCGACACAAGAAACTGATGTGCAACATGAGCATCCCTCTTAGCAGTGAGCACATGCCTGGGAGTGTGTGAGTTAGGCAACCTGTGCTTCCATAATAATAATATTTATTATTTGTACCCCGCTCATCTGCCTGAGTTTCCCCAGCCACTCTGGGCGGCTTCCAATCGAGTGTTAAAAACATTACAGCATTAAATATTAAAAACTTCCCTAAACAGGGCTGCCTTCAGATGTCTTTTAAAGATAAGGTAGCTGCTTATTTCCTTCACATTTGAAGGGAGGGCGTTCCACAGGGCGGGCGCCACCACCAAGGAGGCCCTCTGTCTGGTTCCCTGTAAGCTCACTTCTCACAGTGAGGGAACCGCCAGAAGGCCCTCTGCGCTGGATCTCAGTATTTGGGCTGGATGATGGGGGTGGAGGCGCTCCTTCAGGTATACAGGACCGAGGCCGTTTAGGGCTTTAAAGGTCAGCACCAATACTTTGAATTGTGCTCGGAAACGTAATGGAAATCATTCATTGTTTCACTTGTTTATTCAGCATGTCTCAGTCTGTTTCCCCTCTCTCAGGGCCAAACTGCACTTTTATTCATGCTTTTTAAAAAAAGTGTGCTTAAATTATGGTCAAGAAGCAGCTGTTAGTTCCCAATTTGGAACACAGGTACATACACATCTGGCTTCTGATCTGGATCAAGGGCCCCTGTGTCCTTTTGCTGCTGGAAAACAAATTCCCCTCTCTGGTTGCTGTCTTGCTTCTCTGTTGCAAGCAGCATCTGTGGAGGCAAAAAGCAGGTGTGGGCGAGTGGTTTTTGGTAGGAAGCTACAGTGATTTTTAGTGGCCCCAATCTGGATTGGGAGCACAATCCATCAGGCAGAATCCTTTAAATGCACGCAGTGGGATTTCTGCAAGCAGAAAAACGGGGCAAGCACGGGCTTGCATGGAAATGACCTATTGACAAATATAGTAGTACCTCAGGTTACAGACGCTTCAGGTTACAGTTGCTTCAGGTTACAGACTCCACTAACCCAGAAATAGTACCTCGGGTTAAGAACTTTGCTTCAGGATAAGAACAGAAATTGCACCGCCACAGTGTGGCAGCAGCAGGAATCCCCATTAGCTAAAGTGGTGCTTCAGGTTAAGAACAGTTTCAGGTTAAGAACGGACCTCCGGAATGAATTAAGTTCTTAACCAGAGGTACCACTGTACCACATTAATAGGGCTTCCATTTCCATCTATTACTTCAGTTCATCTTACATATCTTTCATACCTTGCATGCAAGTTTCCTTCTCTCCCAAACTGCCCCTGTTTTAAAACCCTCTATACCTTCTTCTCTAGTTGCTTTCTTCCCTGCCACTGTAGCTTTTGCCCTTTAAGACTATGCTCTTGCCCCCGCCCCCCAGCTGAAATGCAACCTGCCCAGGTTACATCTTCTACCTAGAAAACTCCCCCCCCCCCTTTCCACTCTCTCCTTAGCAGATTTTCTGGTTTGGTTTTCCCAAGCATGAGCAGAGTGGCTGCCTCCGGCAGCAGCCCTTGTTGTGCAAGTGAAGGGAACAGCTGTGAAGGGATAATGAGCCTTTACCGTTTAGCCTGTGTCTGTGCACTCAGCAGCGTGGCTGAAATGCAGCCAGTTCTGGGCTGGAGAGTGGCAGCTGACCATGCGAGGCATGCTGAGGTCACAGCTTCTGGCACCAACAAAGGTCGTCTGAATGATAGCCCGGCCTGTGCGTGTAGCAAAGGCCAGAATGCAGCTGGCCTTTCAAGAGTGTTTCCCAAAGGTAGCTGCCTGTCACTTCCCGGTGAGCCCTCATGTGTAAATAAAAAACTGTCACCTTGGTTGCGTTGTTGCATTGTCAAGAGACTGTGGCTGTCGGGAATTGCTGGGTCTACGTGTGGCTGCCCTGTGTGGTGAATCACTGAACTGCAGGTGGCAGCTTCTCAGTGAAGTACCTTCAGGTCCTAGACTGACTCCACCAACCCATAATGGTTGTTGGATTCCTCTGGGCAGGCAGAAGTATAGGGGGCTCTCTGTCTCAAGATAACATGGGTTATCTTGCTCCTGCTTCCCAGCTTGCCTTTCAGTTGTGACTTCTGGCTTGCTGCTTGCCTGTGCTTTGGTCCTGATTCCATACCTTAATAATGATAAGAATAATTTTATTATTTGTATGTCGGCCATCTGACTGGGCAGCTCCCAACAGAATACAGTGGTACCTCAGGTTAAGTACTTAATTCGTTCCGGAGGTCCGTACTTAACCTGAAACTGTTCTTAACCTGAAGCACCACTTTAGCTAATGGGGCCTCCTGCTGCCGCCGCACTGCCAGAACACGATTTCTCTTCTCATCCTGAAGCAAACCTGAGGTAATATTTCTGGGTTAGCAGAGTCTGTAACCTGAAGTGTATGTAACCTGAAGCGTATGTAACCCAAGGTACCACTGTATTAGAAACACGATAAAACGTCAAACATTAAAAACTTCCCTAAACAGGGCTGCCTCCACATGTCAGATAGATGTTTATTTCCTTGACATCTGATGGAGGGTGTTCCAAAGGGTGGGTACCACTACCGAGAAGACCTTTAAAGCACTATTACGTATACTCCTTTAACAGCAATGGCTTTCTCCAAAGAACCCTGGGAACTGTTAATTTGTAAGGGGTGCTGAAAGTTGTTAGGCAACCCCTATTCCCAGAATTCCCTGGGAAGAGGAGTTGACTGTAAAACCACTCTCAGAATCGTAGCTCTGTAAGGCATATCTGGGGAACTTGTGGCCTTCCAGAAGTTGTGGGATTACATCTCCCATCAGCCCCAGTCATCAGGGTCAATAGTTAGGGATAATAATAATAATAATAATAATAATAATAATAATAATAATAATAATTTATTTATACCCCGCCCTTCTTCCTGGTTCAGAAAACCGGGCTCAGGGCGGCTAACAACAAATTTCAAACACTTAATTGTAGAAGCAGTATAAAATACATTATATAAACATGAATAACAATAAAATTCAAAGTTCACAAATCAATTTGGGGGAAATCCATCTAATAAGCATTAGATAGTCACCAGGGCTAGCTGGCTGAATCATTCTTACTTGGGCTAGTGTGGAGGCCAGGGGATAATTAGTTGTGGGGTCTCAGAGTGGGTAATCTTCATAAAAGGGGAGGAGGAAGAAAGAGAAGCGAAATAAAAGATCAGGCTGAATTCAAATTAAAGGCCAGGCGGAATAGCTCTGTCTTACAGGCCCGACGGAAGGAGGCTAAATCCTGTAGGGCCCTAGTCTCATGGGACAGAGCATTCCACCAGGTGAGAGCCATCACTGAAAAGGCCCTGGCCTTGGTGGAGGATAGTCTGACTTCCTTAGGGCCCAGGACATCTAAACTATGGTTATTTATGGACCTAAAGGTCCTCTGCGGTGCGGTCCCATAAATACGAGGGCCCTAAGCCACAAGGGCTTTAAAGGTCAAAACCAGCACCTTGAACCTGACCCTATACTCCACCGGGTGACAGTGCAACTGGTAAAGCACTGGGTGAATATGCTCCCATGGCAGGCACCCTGTGAGGAGCCTCGCTGCAGCATTCTGCACCCACTGGAGTTTGTGGGACAGTTTCAAGGGCAGCCCCGCATAGAGCAAATTACAGTAGTTAAGCCTGGAGGTGACCGTCGCATGGATCACTGTGGCCAGATCAGGGTGGGAAAGGTAAGGGACCAACTGCTTAATGCGGCGAAGATGCAAAAATGTTGCCTTAGCTGTTGCTGTAACCTGTGCCTCCGTGGAAAGGGAGGCATCAAGGATTACACCCAAACTCTTAATGGATGCCACTGCCACTAATTGGGCCCCTGCAAGAGAAAGGAGTTGTAGTCCAGCAACAGCTGGAAAACCACCAGTTTCCTGCTGCTGTTGTGAGGAGAAGAAAGTCTCAGTGTGCAGGAGAGGTTTTCCAAACATTACAGAGGTCTCTGGCCTGAGGTTTGTTTTCTGGGATATAGCAGATGGCACTGAGGAGCAGGGAGCATTGAAACAGCTAACTCCAAAGGCTCTGCCGTGGCCTAACAATTGCATGATCAATAGAGAAATTAAGGAACACTTTTCTCCTACATCTGTGCTTCTTCTCTACCTTGAACACAGAGCAGATGGCACTGGCACTTCACAGAGACAAGAATAACCTTAGCTGTTCTAAAATCAAATTAGAAGTTGCACAAACCACATTACAAGCCATTTGGGAAGGTTCATACCATGGCAGCTCCTTCCCACCCCAGCTGGATCTCTCCCCACCAGGGATCAGAGCTCACACTGATGGAGCACAGCAGCACTAAATGCATCTGATGGGTCTTTCATCCTCTCAAGACGTTGTTTGTTCTGAACCAGTCCTAGCCACTGCTGATTGGAAAGCATCTTCATGAACCAATGCACCATGGAATTGTACCTATTATACCTTACCATCTGTGTGGGGGTTGATGGGACAAACCAAATGTGTTCCTAGTCATTCAACAAAGTCCGTAATCGCAGCCCCAACTAACTGAAATGCCTTTATTCATGCCTGCTGTGTCTTTTGAAGCATAACGTTGCCAGACTAGTATATAATTTGATCACTGAAGGGGAGCTACTTACTTATCCCAGTTAGTCACTTCTAAACCAAGAAGGAGAACCGTAGCCCAGTGGTTAGAACATCTGCTTTGTATGAAGAAGGTCCCAGGTTCAATGCCCAGCGGGGTGGGAATGCCTGAAACCCTGGTGAGTCATTGTTAATCAGAGTAAATATTGTGCTAGATGGACCAATGGTCAAGCCCATTTTAAGGCTGCTTCCTATATTCCTAAACTGCAAGGGATTAATAATCATGGCAGAATGGGGAACCTCTAAGTGTTGTGTAACCCCAACCATCATGACCAACAGTCAAGGATGATGGAAGCTAGAGGCCAGCAACACCTTAAGGGCTGCAGGTTCCCCATACCTGTTCTAAAAGTGCATGATGTGCTGAAGCAAATACCCTCCAATCCAACATTTCTCCAATGAAAATAGGGACATCCTGTTCTATTATTAGTATCATCATCACCATCATCCTGCCCATCTGACTGGGTCGCCCCAGCCACTCTGGTTGGCTTCCAACATATATAAAAACAAAATAAAGCATTAAAAAACTTCCGTATACAGGGCTGCCTTCAGATGTCTTCTAAAAGTTGCATAGTTACTTATCTCCTTGGCTCAGGGGGCACATAAGTGCATACCGTCCGATGAAAATAGAGACATCCTACCATACCCTCCAAAATTACGCTGATGAAAATAGGGACATTCTAATGAAAAATGGAACATTCTGGGAACAAATCAGAAAACTGGGGTGGCTTCTGTAAATCTGGGACTGTCCCTGGAGACACTTGGAGTCTGGCCCTGGCCCTGCAATACATCTGGGTGGGAGACTGCCAGGAGACCAGTCTGACCCACTTGAGCAGATCAGAGTATATAAACGTAGTAACTAAGTAAAATGTTCAGGTGGCAACCAGCGGGAGGGTTTGACATTGCCATTCCATGTTTGTAAACATGATGGTTTCTTGTCGGGCTGCTTACTTTCTCTTTGGACTTGTTGCTTTTCACCAGCCCAGATTCTAACATATCCGGTGGCCCAACAGTTACAGGAGCACTCTGTCCTGGGGACAATTTGAGCCAAAAAATAAACCTGCCTGAATAGGAAAGAAGTAACCAGCCAGTCAGACATATGCCCAAGGCATACATGAAGCTGTCTTCCCACTTTTTCACCATTTCCCTGTGCGGCTAACCCTGGTTGCTTATGTGTTTAAACATCTCCCACAACGTACCCAAGAAGTGACTCTATTTCATCACGTAGTGACTGTCTGGTACTCAAGTCAGTGTTGCTATGTATGTGTGTCGGAGAGTAGGTCGTGCCTCACTGAGAAGTGGCTCCATTACAGTGCTGGCTGCACCGCTAATTGGTGCATGTTTTATTTGCTCCCTTAATTACAGTGGGTTACTGCTGACAGAAATGATAGAAATTGCAGACTTAGCCAAAGAGAAAATATTGGGTAGGGGAAGAAAACAGAAAGAGTTATACTCTATCCCTCCCTCTTCTCCTACTGTCTTCGTGTTTCCATTTTTCAGGAACCACACACACACACACGCCCCCCAAAATTGGCTTAGATACCCCTCCATCATTTGAGCCCTTGCCTTTCGGCTCCAGATGCACCGCATGCTCTTTCTAGCGAGCCATCGCATTGAGTCAGAAGCCATTTGCCCTCTCTGCGGCCTTCATTTCATCCCTGCCCGGGGTTAATTAAAGGACCATGAAATCTGACTTCTCCTTTGCCAATTTTTCTGGGAGAAGCTAATGGAATCACTCTGGTGTGTCATTTGCAGCAACGAGGGCAGCAGTGTATGAGGGAGGAGGGGAGTGGTGGGTGGCACTGACAAACAGAGGCTGGAGCTCCCTAACAGGCTGAAGCGTAAGCCATGCCAGGCCTCAGAAACCCAGTGTGATGGCCTGGGAATTGGATACGGACGCTGAACCTGAGGAATCCCAGCCTGCACAGGATTCCCTGCCTCCAGAACCAGCTGAGCCGGGGCTGGGGCATGAGCCTGAAGGGTCCTCACTTGTGCTGGATCCTCAGGTGCAGGCACCAGCTGGGTCTGCTCTGGCTCCTGAGGTGATGGAGGACCCGTTGCCTGCAGGTGCTCCACTCTCAGCCCCGTCAGAGGAAGCTGAGGTTGCCTCTGGGTCCGGTAACCCTCCAGCCTTTCCTGAGCTGCAGAGGCTCAGGACAGAGAAGCGTAGGGAACTAAGTTCCTGCAGGAGGAGTGCTCGCCTCCAGGCCAGGAGAAGTGAATCACCTGAGGATCGGTGCTGCCCTATGCCTTGGGGGAAATAAAAGCCAGACTTCGGACTGGACTCAGACCTCACCTCTTGGTTAGCCCCCGGAACCAGCACACCAAGGTGGAGGGGCAGCGGATGCAAGTCATATCAACCAATGGCTAGAAGCAGGGAGGGAGCAGTGAGTTTGAGGCTGGAAACCAAGGCACAGTGTAGACAGGGGGAGGGAGGTGTGGTCCACATTTATCATCTGTACCAAGAATGTGAAATCGGATAACAGTTAGAGCAGCCAAGGGAATAGTTCAGCGGTCCCAGGACTTTATTGAGAAATAGAATTTGAACTCCACCAGACAATTGCTCTCCTTGAAAAAAGTGGGGATCTCTGCTGAATCCGGGGTTGGAGACCCTCAAGCATGGGGGCTAAATGTCTAGTTAAAAAAGCAGAGACATCACCTTGCCAACAAAGGCCCGTATAGTTAAAGCTGTGGTTTTCCCAGTAGTGATGTATGGAAGTGAGAGCTGGACCATAAAGAAGGCTGATTGCCGAAGAATTGATGCTTTTGAATTATGGTGCTGAAGGAGACTCTTGAGAGTCCCATGGACTGCAAGAAGATCAAACCGATCCATTCTTAAGGGTATCAGCCCTGAGTGCTCACTGGAAGGACAGATCCTGAAGCTGAGGCTCCAATACTCTGGCCACCTCGTGAGAAGAGAAGACTCCCTGGAAAAGACCCTGATGCTGGGAAAGATGGAGGGCACAAGGAGAAGGGGACGACAGAGGACGAGATGGTTGGATAGTGTTCTCGAAGCTACCAGCATGAGTTTGACCAAACTGCGGGAGGCAGTGGAAGACAGGAGTGCCTGGCATGCTCTGGTCCATGGGGTCACGAAGAGTCGGACATGACTAAACAACAACAAGGGAGAGACGTATTTTGTTGCAGCTGGGGCGGATGAAGGTGTCTGGTTGTGCTGCTGCAGATGCACCATGGTGTTTCTTCTCTCTTTGCACCTCCCAGTGGTCCTTCCTCCCACGGTCACTGTCGTGGATGCATGACCTGACTGATTGTTGCCAAGCGCTGCGGTCGTCTACAAGCATTCCCACATGGCGGGGTTAACACTGCCACCCTACATGTCACATTTCCAGATGTCTTTGCAGCTTCTCTGTATAGAAACACCCCCTCCTTCTCTCTTTTTTTGGTCAGGAATTGATGAGTTTATTTGCTATTGTTTACCATCTCTGGGATAGCAGAGATCTGGGGGCAGCACCAACCTACCGGTATGTTTGATCCTGTCTAGCTGACAAGTAGTTTTCCTCCCCAGTCCTGGTCCTAGGACTGCTACATTCAGATTAGCATTAATACAGATAAATTGGCAAGCTGCTCCGCTGGGATGGGTAGCTCGTGCTGTTGCCACATGGCAATTGATTATACCGTGCTTGCAGAATCGACCTTAAATGACAACACACATCCCACCGAAGGTGAAGGCCAAAGAGGTAAAATGGTGGAGGAGCTGATGAATCTTTACTAGCATAATGAAACAACTTGTGTGCTTGTGTCCACCTGTAACAGCTGGGAAGAGTCGCCTGCCACGTTGCTGCGCGCAGGGGGAGGGGAAGGGAGGACCGGGGCTGACATAAACCAGGACACAAGGAGGAATTCAGACATAAATTAGCAGGTCATCCTTGTGAGCACAACATAACCAGGGAAAGAGACGGGAGGGTAAGCCAGGAAGGCCCAAGGCCAGACCAGAATAATAATAATAAAAAGGGAAGTGTAACAATTGCTTTTGGGTTGTTGTTTTTTAGTAAAGCTGGCCTGAATCACATTGCACCCTGTAGAAAAACTCTAGGAGCTGGCTCCAGGATTGATTGATTTTTAAGTACAGTTGTACCTCGGGTTACAGGCGCTTCAGGTTACAGATGCTGCAGGTTACAGACTCCACTAACCCAGAAATAGTACCTCGGGTTAAGAACTTTGCAGCGGGAGGCCCCATTAGCTAAAGTGGTGCTTCGGGTTAAGAACAGTTTCAGGTTAAGAACGGACCTCCAGAATGAATTAAGTTCTTAACCTGAGGTACCACTGTATGAAGTCTCCTTAGATTTGGGAGAGTTGCTTGCTGAAGGCTTTCAACAGTAGTGCAGTTAGGTCGATGATCCTCAGGATTCCTTCCAATTCTGCGATTCTATGATCTTCTGTCCTGTGGACCATTGGGGCTCCAAACCAAGAAGCAAGGTTTTACAGTTTGGGGTATAAACAATAAAGCATGCCAGGCAGTCTGAAGCAGGGTGTTCTATTGTTGAACAAGGAGGCTGTTCATTATAATGCCCTGCTTGCATGAATTTTAGCTCTTTTAACCTTATTGGCACTGTCAGTTGTTCCAGGAGGGCAGAGAATCCTTTTCTGCCATCCACTAGCCATGGAGCTGCCAAAATAACCTGAACCTAAGAACTTCATTCTCAGTATTAATCTCCTTCCACTCCAAATCTCTGTCGTCCAGGATTGGGAAACCTGTGGCTCTCCAGATGCGGTTGGACTACACCTCCCCTCATCCCTGACCATTGGCTGTGCTGGCGGAGGCTGATGGGAGTTGTAGTCCAACCAAGTGCCTGATTCCCACCCAGATCTCTCTTTACCAGGGAATGCCTTTGTTCCCTCCTGTGCTCTTGGACTGTGGCTTTGCATGTTGACGCTCTGTGAACCAGGCATCTGTAGTTGCCACCCTTCTTTGTTTCCTCTACCTCTTCCTTCTGCTAGCGCTCTTGGTTGCAGCTTTTGCCACTGATACAGAAATGAAAGTGATGAATGACACGGGTCGTTTTCTTTCAAACCACCCTAAAGTTTCAAATTGTTCTTCAGCCATAGTTCAACTGCTCGAGCAGTTGAAACAAACAAAATCTCTGCATGGCATGTTCTCTCTGGTTCCCACACTGCCAAACAAGCAAGAACTAGAGAGGGTGATCTGCTCCCTTTTCCCCATTAGTGAGAAAAGCAATCCAAATATGCAGCATACCCTCTTTAGGGAGACACCCCGCCCCCCAAGCTTAAGAAGAAGAATTCTGACTTATGTCTAGTTCCGAGGCTTGAGATGCACTCTTGAGTCCTGAGAGCCTCTTACTGCATTTCGCAAGCAAGCAAACAAGGCAGCGAGGTTGTTTTATCCTGGGCAGCAGAGGTATAAAAACCCAGAAGCCTTTTGCCAGTGCAACTTTCCAAGGTGGAAAATTGAAGCTGGATGTGTTCCAGTCAGGAATGTTGAAGCAGAATGTTTACAACCATGGGACCTTGTCCAGACATTATGGATATTATGCGAACAAGTGTTGAGAGTAGTACACCAGTGGAAGTCTGAGAGGGGTGGGTTGGATTTCCAGTAATGTACATTTTTTCAAATAAAGACATGGTTAGATCGTAAGGCTGCAAACACACACCATACAATTTAAAGCACATGACTTTCCCCCAAGGAATCCTGGGAACTGTCATGACCCCCTCACCAACCTATAATTACTAGCACCCTTAACAAACAATAGTTCCCATAATTATTTGGGAAAAGTCATGTACTTTAAATGCATAATGTGTACACAGCCAACAAGTGTGATACAGGCATATTGTATTATTATTATTATTATTATTATTATTATTATTATTATTATTATTATTTTATTATTGCTTGTTAGCCGCCCTGAGCCCGGCCTTGGCTGGGGAGGGTGGGGTATAAATAAAAATTATTATTATTATTATTATTATTATTATTATTATTATTATTATTTTGTCCTCATCATGTGTGCGCACACTTCTTGTGTGTCGCTGTCAAGATTTTTTGAGAAAATCCAAAAACCTGCAAAACCTTTTTTCATGAGACATATTAGCGGGATGAGAGTACACACCAGAGGCAATGATGCCTCTATTATCATATCACTTTCGACTGTCTCCTGTCTGAATTTCTAAAACGCATGCTTTAGGCAAATTAAGATGAGGTCGGCTACACACAATACCTGCAAAATAGGTTAGTGGTTTACAGGTATTGTGCGTAATGGACCTCATCTTAATTAACCTGAAGCATGCATTTTAGAAATTAAACGAGAGACAGTTGAAATTGGTATGATAATAGAGGCATCCATTGCCTCCGATGTCATTTTATGTGGTTCTTGGGTTGCAGGTACAATTCTAAAACTCAGATTTATTTTTAAACATATGACAGTTTCTGGCCTTCATTGTACGAGATACCTATATAAAAATATAAAAATGCAGAAAAAATTCTAAGTGAGCAGAAAGAGAGTAGTAAGTAAAAACAACAAAAGGTCCATTTTCCATTTCCCTCCCTTTCTTTCTCTTGCTCCCAACTCTCATCTTCTCCAACTCATTATATGCTAAGAATTTTTAAGAGCTGAACTGCATCCTTCACATGAGAATATTGTACAATAAACAGAAGACTGCAGTTTAGCATATGCTCCGTTCATCTAAATGCTATGCAAATTCCGGCTAATTACATGGCAGGAAAGATGTAAATTAACTGCCGCCTTAACACTTATTACATATTTGCATACTTTAATTTATTTAAATGTATACAAATTTCAGAAGTCTCATTACCTAACACTGAGGATGAGAATCACACACACATATGGGGTGGGTGGGATAGATCATTTTAAAGCCAAGTATATGTAGTTCATGAAAGAACTTCCTATGGCCCTCCCACTCTGGGAAGGGATGGTCCCAGTTCTGTTGAATCAACTTTCAGTTAGCTCCTGAAGTTGCTCTTCACAGCCTTCCTGTTTGTACCCCATCCTTCCTCCTCTCTGCCACTAATTTTTAGCCAATCCATTTTCGCCTTGTTTATTTCCAGAGCCCACTCCCTTTCTTCTCTCTCCCCCCCCCCCAAATAATCTGCTAAACAGGCTTTCCCCAGCTGAAGAGCTGTTCCAATCTTCCTCCCTCTGATCTCACAATTACCCGACAGTTGTGCCCGGGAGGCTGGCAGCCATGGCTTTCTTCACTAATGGGGCCTGTGAATTGGCTTTGATTATCTGCTCAAGCTGCATGGCATAGCACAAGAAACAACATGGACATTCCGCTCACTCACACTAACTGCTTTCTAAAACAGGAGAAATCCTAATTGGGTGCTACTAAGTTTAGAAAGAAAGAAAAAATAGTAGTAGAAGAAAGAAGCCCAGAGGTCCCCTCCCTAGAAATCATGTGCTTCTCAGAATCTCTCTTACCCATGGGTTCTCTTCCAGAGTTGCAAGAGGACACACTTGCAAATTCTGTTCCTTGAACAGTAATAATGAGCCTCATAGTGCAGTCTTGCACATGTTTAACTCAGAAATAAATCCCACTGTGATCAATGGGCCCTGCTCCCTAGTAAGCACTTTAGCATTGCAGCCACAGAAATGCACCCAGTCGCTGCTGTAGCTAATCTGAAACTAGACAGCAATAATAATAATAATAATAATTTATTATTTATACCCCGTCCATCTGGCTGAGTTTCCCCAGCCACTCTGGGCGGCTCCCAATCAGTGTTAAAAACAGCACAGCATTACATATTAAAAACTTCCCTGAACATAAACAATGGATGCAAAATTCTGGACCAAATGAGAGCCAAAGGGCATCTCCCATGCCTTATCCTGAACATATACCTGGGTGGGGTTGCAACTTTTCTCCAAAAAAATGAGGGGTCAACAAGAGAGCAGTTTTCAGGAAAAGGAGGGGAAATTTTAAAGTAGTGGATTAAAGAGAAGCAGGTCAGTTTGAAACTATCCAGGTAGCAACTTTGTATGTATGCTTTGCACTTGGCTTCCTTATTATGTCAACAGGGTATCATTGTGTATGTTTCCTGCAGTCACAAAATGAGCCCCCCACTCGGTACGTGGAACTGTGTTGCACGTGATGTCTTAGAGCAGGGGTCTGCAACCTGAGGCTCCGGAGCCGCATGTGGCTCTTTTACACCTTTGCTGCGGCTCCGGGGCAGATACTAGCGAAGGGAGGAGGCGCATTGTGCGCCCCGACACTCCCCACTGTGGCGGGCGCTGTACTGGCTGTGACGTCGCATGTGGGCGGTGTGTGTGTTAGTTTTGCGGCTCCCAGGTTTTTTTTTCTTCGGAAACGGGTCCAAGTGGCTCTTTTTGTCTTAAAGGTTGCAGACCCCTGTCTTAGAGCATTTCCTATTTATTGCAATTCAGTTAATCCTGGGCATCTCTTCCGTATGTATACTTTCCCCCATAATTGTCCTGAGACCCTCAAGCAGCTTCATCCTGTATACAAAGAGCCAATTCAATCCAATTACTTTATCTATATCAGCTTTGACACATATCCTTTCATAGGAATCAATAAAATATAAAACACAGCCCTGCTATGAATGGCAATGAATAAAATATTTTTTTTTAAAAAAAAGAACACTACAATGTGGTAGAAATGTCTAGAACATCCTTTTTTTTTTAATGTCTTATGCCGTAATTTCTGTTGGCAGGTAACATTAACTAAATGAGCATATGTAGCAAATGAACTAATCTTATTTAAAAATCAGTAAAAAGGAAGCTTTTATGGCATGGATAAGTGATGAAAGCTTGGCTAAGAGCTGCTGAAAGGTGGGAGGGCTTGGGTGATTCTGCTCAAATGTTCATAGCACAGGCAACTCTCTTTGGCATGTCCCTAGCGATTCCTGTAAGGTAGCTCTCTGTGGAATGGGAGGAGTTGTTTTCATCACTAATTGCACCACAAACAATATTCAACAGGGACATCCCCACAACTGTTCCACATAGCACATGCATTGCTCTTGTGATTGCTGTCTCAGGAAAGTCAATTATTTCCCCCATCACTAAATGCTTGCATTGAAGTGCTTGGGAAACATGACATAGAAATACCACCTTCAGAATGTTGTGCACAATAAATGAGACATTTTGATTTTGTGAGATGTGCAAAACATCCTTCACATGCCCTAAACTTTCAGAATTGACAAATTGTTGGGGGGGGGGGAAGAATTGGGAGTATATATTTGAAAACTTTGCCTTGAATTGCATGCTGTTGCGTTTGGTGAAACAATGATCTTGGGAAAGCTCTTAAAAGTTTTGCTTTAAGAAACCCAGGTTCTACCACACATCTGCATTTAGAGTTCATCCACACTTCTGTTTTTTCTGTACCTAGAAAGCACAGGTCCGAGCGGGTTTTCAATTTTCCTCGCCATTTTCCTTGGGAAAACCCACTCTTTAGTGCTGAATCGGATTGAAACGTCAATCCATGGAAAACCCAGTGGACGTTTGCTCCGATTCAGCGGTAAAGATTGAGTTTTCCCAGGGGAAAGTGGCAGGTCAAATGAAAGTCTGGATAAGCTCTTAATATGGAGGGTGAACTTTCTTACCACTTGGCAGGATGATGCAGATGATTGAGCTGTGCTGGCATGAGAAAGAGCTCTTGCCATGTTAGCTTGATGGTCTGCATGGGTACAGAGTAGATGAAATGGCTGCCTTTAGAGCAACCTTCCCCAAGCTTGACTCGTCCTTTGTTGTTGGACTACAGCCTCCATTGTCTCCCCAGCCAGCCATCATAGCCAATGGTCAAGGATGATTGGGACTGTAGCCCAGCAATACCTGGAGACATAAATTTGGAGATGGATGCTTGAGACCGTGTGAAGTGAAAGTCAAGCTGAAAACCTTTCTAAGCAGGAGAACTATAACTGGAAAGCCCTTGAATCTTCAAGGAGGCCTTCCTGTTCTCTTTGCATTCCTCTCCCCAACAAAAAGTAACTAAATTTGGTGTTGATAATGGTTTTGCCTAGATTCCTTTCTCTTTCTTTCACTTTCTTCTCCTCCATCCCTGAATGGTATCCTGTGCCTCTTTCCAACAAGGAAGTGACTGCAAGTGATGTCACTTCAACTTTACTGGTTTCTGTGTTGCTCCAAGACTGCTGTCACCTCCCAGCCAATTGCTGATAATGACAGTGATAGGCAGCTTGCCCTGCCACACAAGTCACAGCCCTGTCTATCCTGAAGGCTGCCTCTTCTTGCTTGTTCTGCCACGGCCCTTCAGATCAGCTGGAGATGCCCTCCTGGAGGAATCTTTTGTGTGCCAAAGTCAGAACATCAAGGGCAGGCAAGGAGGCAATCTCAGCTGATGGAACTCCATTCTCCTTGGAGGCTAGTTGGAGCTCCAGAATGTCAGAGGCAATGCAAGACCTTTTAATACAGACTTGATTTTTTAGCAGCCTGCAATATGGTGAAGGCTGATTTTGTTGCCTCTTTTTATTAGTTTTGGGAAGTTGTATACTGATTTTATTGTGATATTTTATGGTGGTGTCTGCATAGAGTGCTTCCCACCCCACCTCCTTGTACACTGCTAAGTCATTGAACTGGTGGTATATAAAAAACAACAACGATCTCTCTGTAGTTGGTGTGTATGTGTAGCAGAATGAGGCAGAGAGAAATAAAGAGAAAAAAGATGACTCAAATTCTTTCTCAGTGCAGTATAAAGACTACGTACAGTGGAATAATGATGCAGATTTTCAGTTTTTGAATTGTGGGAGGATGAGTACTTAGTAACATATTTAGGTCTACCAAGTCGGTCACTGGTGTTTATAGACTGCAAAACCTTACTTACACACAGCCAAATTAATGTCACTTTCTCAATAAAGGAACTGATAGGATCAAGCCGTGAAGTACCTACTGAACTGGCACTGTCCCTTACAATCGGTAGCAGCTTAAGATTCCTCCCAACTATGCCTTCCTCCTGAACGGGAGCAAGTGCCAGGTTTAATCCCAGGCCACCGCTGTTGCCGTGCACAGGCTATGTTCCCTGCATGCGCTGAGAGCGATTGCTGCTGCTACTCTCCCATGAACAGGCCAGTGGGTGGACTTCCTTCCTTACCCTCACTCTTCCAGAGGTGATAGTCTCAAAACTTAGATTAAGGTCTCAGCCACACTTAGTGCTCTTTCTAGTCGCAAGTCTGCACTTAAAAGCTCAGTGTCCGAGTGAGTTTTTGGCTTTGCACCAGAGCTTTCCCCGCGAAAACCCTCTCCTTGGCGCTCAGTTGGAACAAATGTTTTCTGCAGTTTGCCATTTGGTCTGATTGAGATTTAAAGAACAGGTTTGTGGACCATAACTGGGAAAAGTGCAGAAAGGGTCAGTGTGCATAAGCCCCAAGGAGAGAGAAGTCTGTTCCTTTTTCAGTTGCGCATCAGCTGCTTTGTCCACCTTCTCTTCCCCCGTCCTCTTGTAGCTACCATTTTGGAAAAGGAACTAGAGCCTAGAGGCAGCTTGTGTATGTCTTGAGGAAAGAGGGAGCGATCCTTTTCTTGAGGCTTGCATTCACCAAAATGCCTCTGCAGAAAAGGGGCTAATTCATGGGCCAGGCTAGACTGGTGGCTGGTGGGAAATGACCTCTTTTCAGTTTTGACAGCATTATCATCATTCCGTGCTTCTCCAGCCAAGGGAGCAATATGAACGGACAATAGGTCTCTCCATTATGTTCATTTCCACTGCAGGAATGCATCAAGATGGGGGCGGCTCACACAGAAGACCTTTGTCCTGATTGGCATCACTTGTCCTTTCTTCTGACCTTCTTAAGACTTCAGAAGTTTTCTCAGTCTAAAGTGGCCGACTTTGTTCAGGGAACAAAGAGTTAAAGGGGGCGGCAGATATCCTCTCTTTGTCCCATCCCCCTCCCAATCCGTCCATTAAAAATGGAGAAAGAAAAGGGAGAGGAGGAAATGCAGTTCAGCGCTGCCATCATGGGGACCATTTTAGAGGCTGAATCTTTGGAGTCTGAAACGGATAAAATATGTGTTTAGTGGGTGAATTTTCAAGCCACAAGGGACGGCAGTCGGACAGAATGTGACAGAGATCAAAAGCTTGTGCTGCTACATGAGTGACTGGAAAGAGTCAAAAAAATGCCTTTAATTATTTTCCTTGGTTCTTCTGTGGTTTTTCTGCTGTGATAAAACTAGAAAGTTTAAGGCAGGAAAAAACCTCTACTGTAGATCTTCCCCATATAGACTTCTCCCTTGCTGGGGCTCCTTTCTTTTCTAAAAAGCAGTCTATGGTATCTTTTTCCTGCAGTCCTTGCCTTCTGGCCTCTTTTAATCACCCTCCTGCCTGCAAGCCAGGGAGGGCAAAAAGGATGCGACTCCCCTGACTGGTCATTTACATTAGATTTATTTGTATCAGTGCAGCTCCATAGGCAATGAGGCTTAATTGGAATGTCTGCGAGAGCTTTGACTTCATTTAGTTGGCGAAGATCACAAATTCCAAAATTATTCACAGGTTCAGTTAGGTTAACCTGCACAAACAATTTAATTGGCTTCTGTTTCATGTGGTGGTGGCTTGCAGCACTTTCCAGTACATTTGTGCTTGCTGATAATGTGCGTTGTGCTGTTCCCATAACAGAAGCTACATCTCATGTTCCTTTCAGCTGAGCTGGGCTGTGGCAACTGGGTTTCTTTCCTCCCGGACATCAGGAATTTCCCAAGATTTGAACAAGAACTCTGGCAAGCTTAGGTGGAATTAGGCTAGCAAATAACCCTAATTTCGCATATACATCACTAGGGCCTTTGAAATATACTCTGAGTCCTGTAGTGATTTCATGCTCTTTATTGCAGCTCGTAAAACAGTGATTAAATTGTCCCCCCAAACCTCAGGCTTTTATATACATTATTTACACAATGAGTCCTGTCTGATTGGCTGATTCTGCTTCCCTCCTGGAGCCTGATTGGTCTTTTCCTGCAGGCCAATCGGTTGTTGCATTCTACAATCCTACCAGCCTAATAGGCTGATTAACTTCCTCCTGGAGCCTGATTGGTCTTTTCCTGCAAGCCAATCAGTTGTTGCATTCTAGGATCCTACTTCCCTATTGTTCTAGGATCCATAACAGCCATAATTAGTGGTGAATGACCAGAAACGAGGTTGATGAAAATGTTGATCCAGTGAGCATTTCCACTTTGGGGATTCTGAGGGAAGGGTCACATGGGTCACATGGAGAAGCTTTTTTTCAGTGGAGCCCAGAGACGGAAGCATGCAGCTGTATTGAGGCAGTACTAGGTGTTGAAATTTTGCACCCCTAACAATTTTGAGCCTGGGGCAACTTGTGCCCCCCCCCAACTCTACACCACTGGTTAGGTCACCTGTGGGGGCAAGTTACCTCCAACAAAAAACACCTTGCTTGCAGGAGCTGCACTGACTGCCAATCTGATACAAGGCCAAGTACTAACAAACAAGGTCCTATGGAGCTCAGGGCCAGGTTACTTGAGAGACCTACTTATCCCTTATAAAACCAGTAGATTCCTGTGGTTTGTGGGGAAATTTCTCCTGCAAGTTCCAAAGACTTAGAAGGCTGCTCCACAGTAATTCAGAACAGGGCTTTTAGTGTGGCTGACTCTGCTCTGTGGCATGCCTGTGAAGATAAAACAGGAACCCACTACCAGCACTTTCTGGAAACAATAGAATACATTTTTTGTTCTGACAGACTTTCTCAGCTGGATAAACGAGTCTTTGCCACAAGTGCCTGCTTGGTTAGGGTTCTCGTTTTGTTTTAAATGGATTTGCTGTTTTTGTTTTTAACCGTTTTTAATAACCTTTTGTCTAAATCGCATCGGAACAGATGTTTAGAAGGTGACTACTTTATCAGCGATGACGAAATAAGTCACACAAAATTTTGTCTTTTATGTTTGCGACACAGAGTTTAGACAGGGCCTCTGACAGGGAGAGTTCTCACATGCATATGCCAGCTTCTGTGTTTTAAAATAATTTGATGACCATCAGCTGAACCTTTCCTCCTGGCACGGTGATGAAATTGTGGGAGCTTTGAATGCTGGTTTTCTGTGGGTCACGTAAAGGAACAGGAAAATGGAAGAAGAAAAAAAGCTCTATAGCCGTTAACAAAATGGTGGGTTGTAAGAACTTCATGGTTGTTAGCCCCATAACTTGCCAACACTATTAGGTGAGTTGACAAGGTGTGCCAAGGACAATTCAGCACAAAAGTCCAGCATTTATGTAGCCTCAATTCATACTGTGGTATGAAGTTATAAGAGACTTCTCTGTAAATTCTCCTTGTACTTCCCCTTAGAATACTGCCTTCTGCAGGAGCCTAGCAACGTATCGGCAAATGAAGATTACTCTGGCTCTATTTTATTTTCAGAAGATTGTCAGATCCCTAACCCTTGCATGAAACTGCGATACCTTTGGAGTAAAGTGTGTACTTCAAGCGTTTTACTGCCTTGAAGTTGACACTCTTTAGTTTGTTCAGCTCCCAAAAAGCCCCAGAGGACAAGAGAAGCAATAAAATATAAATGCATACCTCACAGCAGATTGCCCTGCGTGGGGGCCTGAAAAGCTTAAACCCTTTTAACATTGTGCTTTCTGCATGTGTGTGTGCTGTTTGTTGGTTGAAGTGGCTCTCCACTCCACCCCCCTCCATTTTTGAATTGGTCCCACATGAAAAGAGGAATTTAATCATACAGGTCCTGGAATGTTATTGTTTTATAACAAATTGATACCAGGAACTAAAGCTGAGGAGGGTGTTTGGATTTTTTTTCTCCCTTCTCTTTCTCTTTCTCTTTTCTTTTTTGTATGTGAAAAAAAATAAATGTGATTCAAAGTACACTTGAAAGCTGTTGGGAAATATGAATGTGCTTTTGAAGTAAAAAAGAATTCCATTTGTTAAACAGAAAATGAAGCTGTGCACTTCAGCTTTCAGTTTTACACCGCAAATAAAATGGCAGACTTTTGCTTTCTTGTTTCCCCTCTTCCTCAGACTCCCCCCAACCCCGTTCCGCCCTCTATCTTAAAAGCCCAGCATGGTGTTTAAAATGCTAAGAAGCCAGCTGGGAATAAAGGAAGCTAAAGCAGCTTAGAGAAATCCTAGATGGACTTTAAGCTCTTGTTGATATGGTTACTAAATGGCTCAGGTAGGAGCAGGGACGGCAGAGCGGTCAGAACTGTGTCACTGTGGACAATATGGCACAGAATGCCAGGTGTGGAAAGGAGCAAGGCCGGGTCAGCCTGGGAAATGTGAATTCAGCTCCCTGGTTCATGGGTGTGCACTCTGCACAGCCTCGAAATAATCTCCATTCCCTTCATACATAAAGAATCCAAAGGGAATATAGCATGAGGAACAGGTCACACAGTCGCTGGCATGTTCTTTGGTCTTGGAGGGATTGGGGACAGACTTTCGGTTTGCTTGTGGTAAACTGCTCTTGACCAATCTGAGGCTGTGCTGCAGGTTGGGCCCACCTCTGAAGAGTTGGAGTGCAACTTCTTGTTTTAATCTAAGTCCGTGATTAGGTGCCCTTGTGTTCTCCCCCCTCCCCCATGAAATGAATGAGTAACTGTGGACTCATTCAGCCTTCCTTTTTCTGCTGTACCTTCCAAGCACAGGCCTGCACTTTAAACCTCTTTGTCCAAGAGAGGTTGTGGTGTTGGTGTTTGTTTTGTCCCCCCTAGGAAAACCCACAATCCACAGAAAACCTGATTGCCATTTACTCCAGTTCAGCAGCAAAACTCTGGTTTTCCTGGAGAAAGCGCTGGGCCAAAAAAAAAGACCACTTGGACATTGGGCTTTAAAGCCCAGACCTGTACCTAGAAATATGGCACAAAAAGGCTGAGTGAGCCCTATGTTATTGGTGGCATTTTTGAAACAAACAAACAAAAAAGTGATAATATACTCCTTGTTATTTGCATTCGCCCTGACAATATTAACCTAGTTTGCTTATCAGGTTGTTGCAGTGCATGTAAATACCAGTAAGTTCCTAAAAATATGTACAAATGTGACATTTCGTTATCTGCATGTGCAGAATCTTCAGTTTCCAACATGGAACCTGGCAAAGGAATTGGATATTTAGGTTTTCTTGGTTTAGCAAAAATATTAGGAATATACAGTATTTGAAAACATGCATTCAAATGAATATGTTTGGGGGCAGCGGAGCAGTGAGAGGGGAAGCTTCCGGGTGTAGATAGCAATGTGTCTGGTTGCCTATGGTGAATAGAACCACCTCTAGGGGATCAGGCATGGGAAATGCATTTTGTGGAAGAGGATGAACGTGAGTTAGAAAGCCAACAGGTGGAGTTTTCAAAATATTGTGCACTGGTAGCTTTCAAGGACTTATTAATCGAGATTGGGGAAATATTTGTTGTTGTTTAGTCGTTTAGTCGTGTCCAACTCTTCGTGACCCCACGGACCAGAGCACGCCAGGCACTCCTGTCTTCCACTGCCTCCCGCAGTTTGGTCAGACTCATGCTGGTAGCTTCAAGAACACTGTCCAACCATCTCGTCCTCTGTCGTCCCCTTCTCCTTGTGCCCTCCATCTTTCCCAGCATCAGGGTCTTTTCCAGGGAGTCTTCTCTTCTCATGAGGTGGCCAAAGTATTGGAGCCTCAGCTTCACGATCTGTTCTTCCAGTGAGCACTCAGGGCTGATTTCCTTCAGAATGGAGAGGTTTGATCTTCTTGCAGTCCATGGGACTCTCAAGAGTCTCCTCCAGCACCAGAATTCAAAAGCATCAATTCTTAGCCGATCAGCCTTCTTTATGGTCCAGCTCTCACTTCCATACATCACTACTGGAAAAACCATAGCTTTACTCCTTGCCAAAATTTGGGGTGGCACATTCGTGTTCCTCCCCCTGCTGACATGTTTCACTTTGCTGCCATTGCTCTTTGAAACTGTGCCCCTTGCACTTTTGCAAAACATTGTGAAGCGTAACAGCTTGTGCAATAGGGGAAGGGTTGTAGCTCAGTGTTGGAGCACTGGCTTTGCATGCAAGAAGGTACCTGGTTCAATCCCCAGCCTCTCCAGGTAGAGCTGGGAGAGGTCCCTGCCTGAAACCATGGAGAGCAGCTGCCAGTCAGTGCAGACAGTACTGAGCTAGATGGACCAACGGCGTGGCTCTGAATAAGGCTGCTTCATCCTCTGTTACTAATAGTTCCATTTATTGGCTGTCCACCTTGTATTCAGAGCTTCTTTGTCCACAGCTGCTTACATTCACGGGAATGGTTGGCTTGAAATTCCTTCCGAAAACCATCAGGGAGAGTCAGCTGCTTGCTAACTACTGTATTTAACGCAATATGGTTTGTGCAGCCGAGCCAACTAGACAAAATAATAAAAGGCACCCAGCCCATTACTGCATCGCCCAGACCACAAACCAAGGAGTCGCCAGCTCACTTTCGCATTCCCAGGCCCTAAAATGTGTGCTAAAAATAGAGGACGGCTTTTCTGGTTAGGCTGCTCCTCCGTTCTCAGCTATTTCGGTGGAGAGAAGGATACAATGTGCTTGCCAGGGGGAGAGAGGGAAGCATTTCTGTGAAGCATTTATTGAGAGGAAATGTAAGTTTGGGGCAATGCCTGGTAGATTATGGGCACAAAGCTAATAATGGCAGAGGTGAATAACAGGAAGTGAGAAGGGGAATAAGAGAGGAAAGACTGCTTCCAGACAACAAGAAGACAGATAGGAAGTTGCTTTATGCAGAGACAGACTATTGCACCACCTCATGCCCCTCAACTGTCCCGGGAAAACCAGAGCATCCTGTATTTTCATGCAAGAGCACAGTGGCCATTTTTGGGTGCCATGAATCTCGCACCACAATCTCACCCCCCCCAAAAAAAGCGCTTTTTGGAGGGCTGCAATCTCACACAGGTCACGTGACACACGCAGGAGTGTGCCCCTGGAATATGGCGCCCCAGTTTTCCCCAGTATTATCTACACCAGAAGTAGCTAACCTTGTGCCAGCTGGACTACAATTCCCATCAGCATCAGCCCGCTAATGGATGATGGGAATTGGAGTCCAGCAACTACTGGAGGGCCACCACTTTGGCTATTCCTGGTCTACATTGACTTGCAGCCATTTTCCAGGATTTCAGACAGGGCGTCTTTTCTCAGCCTTACCTGGAGATGTCGGGTTGAACCTGATGCCTTCTGCATACAACACTCGTGGTCTACCCCTGAGCTTCAACCCTCCCTTCCAATGGTTTATCAGACATTTTAAAACCCTCCATACATTTGAATAAATATCCCCTCCTCTTGGGCAAAAGTAACCATCCTACTTCCCCCAACCACCTCCCCAGCTGGCTGCCTTTCTGCCCTAATTCCTGGACTTCCTTTTCGTCTCTCTCCACCAATCTTTTTCTTATCTGTATCTCTTCCCTGCTCTGTAGTTAAAGGGATGTGTTTTCCCTTCCTCCTACAGCAGGAGATTTGCCACCATGGCCAGATAGTGGTTTTGGCATTCTACCTTTGATTCGATGCTAGTAAATACGGCTTTTAAAAGTCTGCATGCACACAAATGAATTAATGTGTCTGAACTTTGCAGTCGCGCACCCCCCCCACCCCCCCAAAAAAGGTGGCAGCACTTTTCATGGCAGGTTGGGTACAAAGTTATCGGTTGTCTTTGCTCCCTCTGCTGGCAGGAAGTGAAACTTGTGACAATCCGAATGGTGCTCTTTCTGTAGGTATTGTGTTCATAGAAACCCTAGTTTCGAGCTCTTGGAAGTCTGAAATCAGGGGCAAAAGCTAGTAAGAAATACAGTAGATGTATGTTGGAACAGAAGGCGCAGCTGGACTCAAATGAGGGAGGTATTCAGCATTGTTCAGTTACCCCAACCCATCTCTCTACCCAGTTGGTGTTTGCTTTGTTGGTTTTTTTGCAAGCATCTCCTGTTTCTCATCCCCAGTGTGGGCAAGAGACCTCTGGACCAACTGGCTACGGACTTTGAGGCTAACGTTGTTTGATTTCGGAGTGATATTTTCTTAAAAGACAAAACAAAAAAACTATTTTTATTAAAGCTTGAGAGAGAGAGAGAGAGAGAGAGAGAGAGAGAGAGAGAAAGAGAGAGAGAAAGAAAGAAAGAAAGAAAGAAAGAGAAATATCAAGCTTTTTTTTTTTAAAGCAAGAAAACCAAAAGAAGAATTTTTTTTTAATAAGGAAAGACTTCCAATTCTCCATCTATCAGCTGTAAAAACGTATGGAAAACTTATTCCATAACATCCAATTCTTCTGCTTTCCATAAGGTATCCATCTCTGGCCTGTGAAAGTGTGGGGAGGTAGACTGTTATGATGATGATCATTTTACTACAGTGGTACCTTGGTTTAAGAACAGCTTAGTTTGTGAACAACTTGGATTAAGAACGCTGCAAACCCGGAAGTAGGTGTTTTGGTTTGTGAACTTTGCCTTGGAATAAGAACATGTTTCGCTTCCTGTTGAGTGCGTTCCATTTGTAAATTGAGTCCCCCACTGCTATGGGAAAGCACACCTTGGTTTAAGAATGCTTTGGTTTAAGAACAGACTTCTGGAACGGATGAAGTTCATAAACCAAGGCACCACTGTATTAGCTTCCTTCCATTATGTTTTTATCATTGGTGTTCCATAATGTGTTTCTAATGTTGTGCACTGCTCTGGGATCTTCAGATTAAGGGCGGTATATAAATTGAAATAATACCAATACATTACTACTAATAATAAGCCAGCCTTTTTTTTCAGTCTTCAGACCTAGATATCTAGAGCTCATTTTTCTTTTCGTGCAAAAAGTCCATAAGGGGTGGCTTTGGAGCAATCTTGACTCTGCACTGATTTCAGCTCCTCTTGTTTTTATGGACTGACTCCACATTCCTCCACAGCTACTGGCCTCATTAAATAATGTTTATGAATCTCCTATGTGTCATCTAGTGTGGACCTGCCCACATTAGGATTTTTTTTAATGTTGCATGCCATTCTGTATTCACTACCCTGGAAATCTTATAGTAAGTCAATGACCCAAGAGGGTCAGTGTCAGCAGCTACACTAAGGACTCATTCACACATCTGTTTGTCCCCCGAGGCATGGGCCTGGGAGGATTTCCTTTTGTCCTGCCACTTTCCCCAGGAAAACCCACGGTTTACTGCTGAATTGAAACCAATGTCCATCGGGATTCAGCACTAAACCACGGGTTCTCCCAGGGGGGAGTGGTGTGACAAAAGGGAAAACCAAAACAAAAACTCTTGGACCCGTGCCTAAAATCATGGGACAAGCAGAAGACATTGCAAGACACGTGGGTGGCGCTGTGGTCTAAACCACTGAGCCTCTTGGGCTTGCCGATCAGAAGGTTGGCGGTTCGAATCCCCGCAGCTGAGTGAGCTGCCATTGCTCTGTCCCAGCTCCTGCCAACCGAGCAGTTTAAAAGCACACCAGTGCAAATAGATAAATAAGTGCTGCTGTGGCAGGAAGGTAAACAGCGTTTCCGTGTGCTCTGGCTTCTGTCATGGTGTTCCGTTGCGCCAGAAGCGGTTTAGTCATGCTGGCCACATGACCCGGAAAGCTGTCTGCGGACAAATGCCAGCTCCCTCGGCCTGAAAGCGAGATGAGCGCCGCAACCCCATAGTCGCCTTTGACTAGATTTAACTGTCCAGGGGTCCTGTACCTTATTGCGAAACAAAGAGAAGGGTGGATGAGCCCTTACAGAAAATGCTGTTAGGAGGGAATGGTGATGAAAAACTTACAGGGGTTCCGGTTAAGAGAACTGCACTGCCATGCTTAATTTATAACCTTTTTGCTTATTGGTTTTTGCTCACCCAGTCAGAGCAATAGAAACCATTTATATAGGATGATCCAGAGACCTGGTATCAGGTTTGATATTTCTCTAAATTTCTGCCGTGAAGTAGGAGACAGGGAATGGCACAATAAAGGATAGATACACCCAGAATTGCCCTGTAGCAGCCTTAACCAGCCTGGTGTCGTCCGTCCCCCCCATATTTTGTACCATGGAACCCATCATCCCTGGGTGGCACAGTACATCCCTGAGATTTGCAGTACAAAACAACCCTGGAAAGCACCAAATTCATGAAGGCTTCTTTATTGCTTTCCATTCATTTATGTAGCTCAGAAGGACCCAATACCACAGCCAAAGATACTTTGGCTGGCTTGGGCTCTTGTGCCCTTTAAATTTGGCAGGATGCTTAGAAAGAACATACAGCTTGACCCTCTCTCTTTCCCCTCTTCTGTGTCCTTTGCAGATGACGTTTCTCCCTATTTCAAGACGGAGCCGGTGCGTACACAGGTTCACCTGGAGGGAAACCGCTTGGTCCTGACCTGCATGGCAGAAGGCAGCTGGCCTCTGGAGTTCAAATGGCTGCACGACAACAGGGAGCTGACCAAATTCTCTCTAGAGTACAGGTACGTCGCAGGTGGCCTTTCGCTCTTCGGGGCTCTGTGAAGTGGCAGCGAGCGTTCCTCCCTCCACCTGGAGCCTTGTCCCTGCAGGCTGCTTCCTGTCATTATCCCCATGGTAGCAGAAGCCCCTGGGGCATGTGTCATCTGCAGCTCTCAGCTGGTGCACAGGAACCATTCCGGTTCTTTAATCAATTTATTTTCTTTTATAGCAGCTTAAAAAAAAAATAGTGACTTTGGGGAGGGGGGTGGAGAGCGTTCAGTTGTTTGACGCATGCAAAAGGTCACACATGAAACGCTAGAAGTGTGAGATTTTCTATGAAGTTTGGCAAAGCTAGAAAGGTGGAGGGGGGGTGGCAGTGCCCAGAGCAAACAGGAACGCCATGAGGCAGGGCTTGTCCACACTTCCACTAGTGCGGTGCCTATAAAGTAGCCTTTCTCAACCTGTGGGTCCCCAGATGTTGTTGAACTACAACTCCCATCACCCCTAGCTAGCAAGGCCAGAGCTCAGGGATGATGGGAGTTGTAGTCCAACAACATCTGGGGACCCACAGGTTGAGAACCGCTGCAAGGATGGGTGCTAGTGGTTTTCTGCTTGACCCAGGCCTTTGCCCTCATCCTTTCCAAGGGAAAACCCGCTCTTTGCCAACAGATAGTAACAAATGGCTATCCAGGGGAAAGCTGAACTGTTTGCTTTGGTTGAGTGCTAAAGAATTGTTTTCCCTGGGGGGAAAGTAGCTAAAGTGTGGACTTAAGCAGTCAGTTAACTCTAACCAGAGTGTGATGGATCCCCCAGCTCATGAATCCTTAAAGCCAAAAACAGAAGGAACGTTTTCAGGGAAACTATATTTCGTCCTTATCTAAAAGGTAAAGGTAAAGGTACCCCTGCCCGTACGGGCCAGTCTTGACAGACTCTGGGGTTGTGCGCCCATCTCACTTAAGAGGCCAGGGGCCAGCGCTGTCCGGAGACACTTCCGGGTCACGTGGCCAGCGTGACAAAGCTGCATCTGGCGAGCCAGAGCCGCACACGGAAACGCCGTTTACCTTCCCGCTGCTAAGCGGTCCCTATTTATCTACTTGCACCTGGAGGTGCTTTCGAACTGCTAGGTTGGCAGGCGCTGGGACCGAGCAGCGGGAGCGCACCCCGCCGCAGGGATTCGAACCACCGACCTTTTGATCGGCAAGTCCTAGGCGCTGAGGCTTTAACCCACAGCGCCACCTGCGTCCTTATCTAACATCTCCTTAAAAAGACAAAACTGAAAAGAATTTGTCCACCAGTTGTCAGTCAAGCACCCCTCTCCCCGCAGGGCTGGCCGTTCCCAAATAATTCAAAACAAACTCCCTTGAAGATGCAAGCAGATGTAGCAGTTGCAACATCATGTTTATTGGGCCAGGTTTGCCCCACTGAAAAAAGTAGATTCCTTCTCTCTAGTGTCTCCTTTCTTATTACTGATTTGCAAACTAGCGCCCCAAATTCTGCCTCTGCCCAAGATGGAAACTTGCTGCTTAGATCAGGAGTAGGCACAGTACACATTTGCGGAATCTACTTTTGTTTGTACTAGAACTCCCAAGATCCGCCAACCAGAGCAAGTTTTTCTTGATTTTAATATTCTATCTTTTTTGTGGACATGGGTAGCGCTGTGGGTTAAACGAAAGAGCCTAGGACTTGCCGATCAGAAGGTTGGCTGTTCGAATCCCCGCGATAGGTTGAGCTCCCGTTGCTTGGTCCCCGCTCCTGCCAACCTAGCAGTTCGAAAGCACGTCAGAGTGCAAGTAGATAAATAGGTACGGCTCCGGCAGGAAGGTAAATGGTGTTTCCGTGCACTGCTCTGGTTTGCCCGAAGCAGCTTAGTCATGCTGGCCACATGACCTGTATGTAGGGAGCTGTATGCTGGCTCCCTCGGCCAATAAAGCGAGATGAGCGCCGCAACCCCAGAGTCGGCCATGACTGGACCTAATGGTCAGGGGTCCCTTTACCTTTACCTTTTTATAATAATAATAATAATAATAATAATAATAATAATAATAATAATAAAGCAGTGTGGTTTTTTAAATGAAATAAATAAATGGAGAGAGTTCAAAAGATGGGCTCCCTCTGCCCGAAACATCTGGCCCCTTGGTGAGCCAGTTCCAAACCCCCTTGAACTGGGTCAGATGTGAAAGGGGTTCCAACACACTACCCAGTTCACCCTGCTATTGCCCTGCCCCCATTCACCAGGGAAACAAAGAACATAAGAAGACCCTTATAAGATGAGACCAGGGGCCTATCAGTTCCAGCCTTCGCAGTGGACAACAATGCCTCTGCGTAACCCACAAGCAGGAGTGCAGCATCCCTCTCCTGCCCAAGCCTTGCCTTGGGAAAGCGGGAGGGTGCACCTATTGGGAGATGTTTGTAAGGAGGAAACTGGCAAGGAAGGCTGGAATGTTTCTTGCATTTGGGCATTTTGAGAGTTCCTACGGAACGCTCCAAAGGGGAGGGGGTTGGTGCATCGCTGCAAGCTACTAAGTGCCGATCAATGTAAAATTCGCTTCCCTAGAGTATGGCCTCGTTGGCCATATAACAAATTTCCTGGCTTTCATATCCCTCAGTTTCAGGAAGACCTATAAAAAAAAAAATCCTTGCTGACATGATGTCCTGCAAGCTTCAGATATGAGACTCGCCCTAGCCGAATTAATCCACCCCTAATAGGAAGACATCCTCTCTTGATTTAAAGACTTCAAGTGATTTGGGAGCTCTTCTCAGCCTCCTCTGGTGAGCAATTCCTGTGTTTTAATTACTGTCACAGCTAGGAAATGCACTTATTTTAAGCTTGTCCAATTACTTCTCCCAGGTACGGGAACATGTTAGCCCTCTGACTGCAAGATTGAACAGCGTGCTACGAAGCTGTGGCTTACCCGTGTTCAAATATTTATATACATTGATCACATCTCCCCTTCAGCCCTTCTCATGGTTAAGCCAGACAGATAAGGTTCTCAGTGAGAGAAAAATGGGGACGGGGTGTTCGTTCCAGCCATTTGGAAGTGTTAGCCTTTCCACAATGTATATATATATTCCCCCCCCCTTTTCTTGTATACAATTCATGCTTGCATAAAACCAGATAACTTGCTAAGCTGTCAGATGGCAAAGGTGGTTGCTCACGAGTAACCAGGCAGGACTCCGACCTGTCCTTTTCAGGGGTTTTTTAGGTGTAAAGCTATTTACAGTGCAGAACCTCAAAATTCATCTCTGCCTCAATCGCTAGCAGAATCTGGGAGTGCTTGTTTCCTGGACCTCCCCCAGCATAAAAGTCTCGTTACGCCCAGCCTTTTCCTTCCTTCCCTCTTTGCGCTTTAGACTTTTGTGCAGGGTGGGCGACAGAATGGGTGTGCTTCCCTCCTGGCCAGCTTTGGCAGGAGTGGTGTTGAGGCTCCTACTAGCATCCTCTGGTCTTTTCACCTCTTCCTCACTGGAGGTGGGGTTTTCCTCATCACCGGAAGAAGAACTGCTTCGCAAGATTTTCGGAGGCTCCCTGTAACACAACTGCTCCTCTGTTTCCCGCCCCTGTTTTGATGGCAGTTCCCTGACATAAGCGCTTCACTTTTCTGAGTTCAGAGCCATCTATAGTACCTGACGCACATTTGTTGACTACTGACAAGCCCAGTAGAACAGACCTTTGCTTATCATTGACTTCTGAGACTGTAACAGTGCAAATCTGTACTAGGAGGTAAGTTCCATTGTGTCCAATGGGATTTTTCTCTCATCTAAGTATGCATAGGGTTGCAGACTAATTCATGTTGCGGGTCCATGTTATATGCAGCTGCAGTGCTGCAGCTGCTGGGGCAGAGATGAGGAGGGGCAGTCAAGAGATTGGGGGAGCTTCGTGTTGGTAATGGCAGCATCCTGCAGGGATGCAAGATGTTGATGCCACCAACCCAAAGCTCCCCTTCCTGATGCTTCCATTTTGAGTTACTCAGCCTGAGCGCACATTGAACTGTTCATAGACTGAGTTGCACCTGATTATCTAGTGGCAGAAAAGCTCATGGCAAGAGGAGGAGGAGACAGCAAAAGTAAATTGTGATAGTCATTTCCGGCAGTGGTTGGTTCCTGGGCTTTAGACTTTAGCCGTCTTACGGTAACCTTGCATAATATAAATAGAATACACTGATGAGCATTGAGTGACTAATTCTAGATCACATCTTTTTATATATATAAAAAGTTAAAAGAAAAAAAATATTACAAACTGAACCTTAAGGCATAGTCCTGATGTAAAAATAATAATAATAGTAAAGTTTGCACAAGGACTGAAGTGGAGAGAGACTGCAAGTTGGTAGTATAAAAGTCTTTCATGGTTTTTTCCCTAGCCACACCAAATTTTTGCAATAGTTTCTCAGAAAGTGTGATGTCCCAACCCAAATTACGTTACACCGTTTCCCTACATTTAAACCCTTTCCTTCTTTCCAATTTCTAGCTGTCAATATTCCTGCTGCCATCACTTCTTAACATTGCCCCTTTGAATATTTATACTTCTGAGATTCTTACTTTATTTGCATTTTCAAACGGGAGACCTAAAACTGATAATAATAGCTGAGCTTTGTGTCTGAGCTAGCCTGTCTCTCAAGCAGATAGCACCTTGTGCATTGGCAAAATATACATCAGATATACCAGGTGCCGAAGAACAATTGTCAATCTGGCTTTCGCTGCTTATTAATTTGTGTAATACTTGTCCTTCTCTGTTAATTTGTTGCCATTTTGTCTGAGCACACGGAAGATGAAAAGCACCTCTAGTTGCTTTTGACGCTTTTGTAGAGTTGTTCCTTCTTCAAATAGCTTGTTAATTACCCTCCATTCTGATTGCTATCGTTTATCTGCCGTTTGCTGGTAACTCTGTGCCTCCTGGTTTTCAGCAGTCTCTCTCCATCCTGCCTTAGAAAACTGACAAAAATAATAATAATAATGAAAAGCTTCCTTCCATCTCTTTTGCTCACACTTGGGCCCTGCCGGTAATTTGAAAAGAAAGCGAGTGTCATGGAGTCACAGCCACTTGAGGCTTGTTTTTAAATCAAGCCTATGCTTCTCTGCATCTCCTCTGTGTATGAATGTGTGTGTCATCCTCCCCATTTTAATCAATAATTCAGCCCGAGACAAGCTATTTCCCCATTTAAAGGCATCAAACTTGAAGGCATCTTGCTGCCATGGCAACACCTCCTCACTCTAGGACCCCAGGAAGAAAGGCAGTTTCGCCAAGTGTGCAGTCCCTTCACTGACAGATGCTCAAAAAAGCTGCCTTCGATGCCAGGCCTACATCACACGCTGTGGACAGCAGCTTCAAGTCTTACCTCAGAGGAACAGAGGAAAAACTTCCTTTTTCAATGCAGCATCACACAGCTATGTCTTAACTGAGCTGAGGATCTGAGTATTTCTGTCATGTGAAACCACTTTGAATTGGGTTGTGGGTAGGAAAGCCAGTATTTGTTGCCAAGGTGAGCAGCTCAGACCAGGGACTGTGTGCATACCAGCCCTGGTCAGCCACAGCCAGCATGGTAAAATGAGATAATGGGACTTGTAGTCAGTCGTCACATTGGCGCCACATCGACTATCCCGGCTTCACAATCTCAGTAGCGTCCTGGTGGTTCCCTGCCTCACGAATAATTTGCTTGGCTAACACATCATGATCTGCTGTTAACCTTATTCCATTTGCATCAGGTCGTACACAGGAGCTGGTCACTCCAGAGTTAACTTCAGTTGCTGTTTCATACTCAGAATTGTAAGCATAAATTAAGCTAATTGAAAGGTTTATCCAGTGGCACAACTGTAGCTGCAAAAGTCGCTCCCTTGTGGTTCCGGGAACCACAGTTGTGGGGACATATTTATTCCAGTTCCTTTCAGTTGTATAAGGAAATGTTCACATTGAGGCCGCAGGTCTGGCGTAGGCACTTCTTCTGGGATCTAGCAAAGCCACGCGGGGAAGTGGATTCAAACATTTTCGCAGCCCTGCAGAGCCACACTGCTGAGCAAAGGATTTGCCTCAGGCCTGCCTGTGTCTCACCCCACTGACAGACATGCCTGAAAGAACAGGGGAAAGCCACTCTTTAGCTCACCTCTTAACAGGTTTTGAGGGTGTCAAAGTTTGCTGCAGGTTGCTCAAGTGCTGACGGGATCAAAGCTCCGGGGGTCCAGAGGGAGAAAGCCATCACCCAAAGGCAGCCGGAGTGGTGCAAGTCAGGAACCCAAAGTGGTGGCTTGGCCAGAGGCAGGTATTATATTTCCAAATCAGGTTCTCAGGGCAGCACCAACTGCAATGGAAACTGACCACCAGGAGGCCAGCTTGCCTTCTCTGCAAGAGACAAGTTTGCTCAAGCTTTGAGGCTTTATCAGTCCAGGTGGATCTTCCTTGGTCCCCTGGGTTATCTGACGAGGTGCCAAGTCAGCTGATGGGGCTTCTGATGCTGCATAAGTGATGCTTCTGTTCCTTGGTAACAGAGGTCAGCCTAAAATTTGGCTAGCAGCCATACTGCTTCAGTGGGGTAGTAGGTGACGTACTGGAGCCTGGCTACCAGGAGCGCAGGTTGAGACTACTGGTTCATTGCATTAGATTGAATTAGGTGGAATATTTGAGGCCCTCAATATGCTTTTGGGCTCCTCAGACCCAGCTGGCATGACCCCCTGTCAGGGATAGTGGGAATCCAGCATGATCTGGGGAGCCACAGCTAGAGTGGTATAGCAGTGAGAGCAGTGTTCCTCAAACATGGGTCCCCAGCTGTTGTTGGACTACACCTCCACACATCCCTAGCTAGCAAGACCAGGGGTCAAAGATGATGTGAGTTGTAGTTTCAACAGTAGCAAGTTCAAGTAACCCAAGTTCAAGAAACACTGAGTGTGTTGGACTAGGACCTGGGAGACCAGGGCTCAACCTCCCACTCAGCCAGGAAGCTCACTGGGTGACCTTGGGCCAGTCACTGCCTCTTAGCCTAACCTCCTTGAAAGGGTGGCTGTGGTGGTTCAGTGAGGAAGGGGAGAACGGCATAGGCCACTTTGGGCCCTCTGCAGAAGAAAGTGGGATACAATACATTCAATAAATATATAAGCCTGGATAGCTCAGTTGGACAGAGCATGGTGCTGATCATGCCAAGGTTGCAAGTTCAATCCCTGTATGGGACAGCTGCATATTCCTGCATTGCAGGGGGTTAGACGTGATGATCCTCAGGGTCCCTTCCAACTCTACAGATCTATGATTCTATGAAATACAGTGGTACTTTGGGTTACATACGCTTCAGGTTACAGACTCTGCTAACCCCGAAATAGTACCTCGCAAAGAACTTTGCTTCAGGATGAGAATAGAAATCGTGCTCCAGCGGCATGGCGGCAACAGGAGGCCCCATTAGCTAAAGTGGTACTTCAGGTTAAGGACAGTTTCAGGTTAAGAACGGACCTCCAGAACAAATTAAGTACGTAACCAGAGGTATCACTATACCTCAGTTAGGGCTAAACTACCCATGACGCTCAGGTTGGTTGGCTTCCACCCAAAGCAACTACAGTGAAAGCTGCCATTTCAAAAAGAAATTTGCATGTGGAATAGTAGGTGCTTATTCCATTGCCGCTAAGCTTTCATGTCCAATTCTGCATTATACCAACCCTTGAAAACTATATATGAGCACAGGGAACATTATGCATTACAAGAGCCTAGAGATATGTTCTCCCAGCCCTCACCCCATTCAGCCTTTGATCATTCATCCCAGACAGTGATAATACATCAAAGTTGATTGTTTGCTGGTAGAAGAGAGGAGAATATTCCTTTTTACTTTATTTGTTTTTCATTTGTTGTGGCACAATATAATCATGTGCCACTACAAATGAAGTGCAGTGACCTTAATGTTAAATAGCAAATGGCTGTGTAAACCAGTTTTGCTCAGCAGATGTTCCTAGACTATTTCTAACATGCACGGAGTGCCTGAAAAACAGCAGATGCATAAGACAAAATATTCAATCACTGTTGGGAGCTTCTGTGCTTTTTTGTTTTTTGCCATTGTTAAGATTAAAACCATTTTGTGCAATTTCACTAAGTGGTGTCATCATGGTGTTATAGGAATACACACAACCCACTTGACTTGTTGAATTTGCCATGCTGAAGTTATTTTTGACACTTTCTTTGACTGCAATTATGTATTAGAAAGTGGCAGACCGAATTTGGAAGTGTCCTTGGAAATTGTGGAAACCTGTGGCATTCCAGATGTTGGACTCACATTCCTATCAGCCCTAGCTAGCATGGTCAGTTATCACAGATGATGGGAGTTGTAGTTCAGTAACATCTGGAAGGCCACACTTTCCCTGTTCCTGTAGCAAACGTACAGAGGCACCAATATACTCCTTTCATGTGTACCATCCAACAGGATAGGATGTTGCAAACTTTTGCGATACCAAAATTAAACTCTACGAGAACTGTTTCCTGCTCAAATCTTCATTGTTGCCCGGTACCACTAGCAACAGTGACCAGTCTGGTTAATTGCCTTTGAAAACCTGAGCGAACCATTAGATGTAAACCCAAACTTATTTGAAATGCACATTTAATTGAATCATTTCTCCCATAGCTATTCCTTGTTAAGTAGATTCAAATGCTGAACTCAGATCTGCACATGTGGCAAACCATGCCCAGCCCACCCCCCTTGGCCATCTATGTACAGTGGTACCTTGGGTTACATACGCTTCAGGTTACATATGCTTCAGGTTACAGATTCCACTAACCCAGAAATAGTACCTCGGGTTAAGAACTTGTGCTCTGGCGGCGCGGCAGCAGTGGGAGGCCCCATTAGCTAAAGTGGTACCTCAGGTTAAGAACAGTTTCAGGTTAAGAACAGACCTCCGGAATGAATTAAGTACTTTACCCGAGGTACCACTGTATTTGTAGACTGGATGTTGTAAAACGGAACACCGGTCAGTGGTAGAATAACGAAGAGGGCGGCGGTGTATTAGCAGTCCTTGAAAACCTCACCTAGCTGTTGAGAGTTAAGAGTCCAAGCCTCCATTTCAGACAGCTCTGCCCACTGTGAAAGTTACCAGGGTTACACCTGTGTTCCTCACAGCAATCCCATAACATACATGCAACTTTTGAGCACCAGTGAGCATGGGCTATGCTGGGAAGGTAAGATACCTCCTTGTCTCACCAGAGTGGACTGTCTCGCCAGAGTGGTGCATGCTCTAGTTATCTCCTGCTTGGGCTACTGCAATCCACTCTACATGGGGCTACCTTTGAAGGTGACCCAGAAACTACAACTAATCCAGAATGTAGCAGCTAGGCTGGTGACTGGGAGCGGCCACCGAGACCACATAACACCGGTCTTGAAAGACCTACATTGGCTCCCAGTACGTTTCCAAGCACAATTCAAAGTGTTGGTGCTGACTTTTAAAGCTCTAAACAGCCTCAGTCCAGTATACCTGAAGGAGCGTCTCTTCCCCCACCGTTCAGCCCAGACACTGAAGTTTAGTGCCGAGGGCCTTCTGGCAGTTCCCTCACTGCGAGAAGCCACGTTACAGGGAAGCAGGCAGAGGGCCTTCTCAGTAGTGGCACCCGCCCTGTGGAACGCCCTCCCACCAGATATCAAAGAGAAGAACAACTACCAAACTTTTAGAAGACATCTGAAGGCAGCTTTAGGGAAGCTTTTAATGCTTAACAGACTACTGTATTTTAATACTTTGTTGGAAGCCATCCAGAGTGGCTGTGGAAACCTAGCCAGAAGGGCGGGGTATAAATAATAAAGCAGCAGCAGCAGCAGTAGTAGTAGTAGTAGTAGTAGTAGTAGTAGTAGTAGTAGTATTGTGTCAGGTTCCCCAGATACTTGTATACTAGTATTTAAAGATACAAATATAGGCATGTGTTATCTGCACATGTTGATGCTCTCGCTACAGCAATATGTAGAGCTGCCCTTTACAGCAGCAAAAGTGAGAATAAGTAAAACCTCTGTAGGGCAGACCGTCTCGAAATGGACCGGTCATCTCCATGAAGCTGATGAAGCCACAAGGACTCTGTGCAAACCACTCTCAAACCACCCATTTCTTCTCCTCCCGCTCAAAGTGCCACCTGCTGCCGTCTCCTTCATTCAGCCCTACAGATGAGAGAGAGAGAGAGAGAGAGATCCTCTCTTTGGAGATTTAATGCAGTGAGACGAGGTTTCGGACATCTTGTCTGGCAATTGAAGGCTGCGGGTGAGGAAGCTAGGGCGGCAGAATTAGTTATGATGGGCATAAATTGAATTTTAATAGAGATGTAGATGGCACTCAGCCAGCTTGCTCAGGCGGTAATTAAAAGTTAACGGGTTTAGAAACATATTAATCCTTTGGGGAAAGAGAGGGCTGTCTTTGATCGCAGGGGAGGGCCCTTTTCTGCACGGGGCAACGTGTCCTGAATTTGCCACTCATCTGGGCTATTTCAGGAACTATCTTGGTGATTGGGAGGCTGCTGCTAGGTTACTCAAATAAGGGATAGTGGACCAAGGATAATTCACAAGCGATTGTAAGAAGACTTTTACTGCCTAATTCACGGCTTCTGAAACTTGCTAATATGATACAGAATATGAAAGAAACCATTTTTCTGTAATTGCTCGAATGTGATAATCAACTTGGCTCTATTTTGACACAGGTTACAGATGCAGGAAATTCTAATACCATTCTAAGTCTACATTCAAACATGGGGTTTCTTGGGGTAGCTTTCTTGGTTATAATGTTGGCGCCTCTGTCCCAGTTTCTAATGTTCCTTTTATCCTGCAATTCCTGCTCCATTAGGGAGCCGTGGCTTTTGGGTCAATATATTGACATGTCATGCTACACTTTAAAAATCAAGAAAGAACTGCACGCCAGGATACCGCCACAAATTCCATCCCATGAAATTACAATGCAAAACTCCTAGAGTTTCAACAACTGGCATGGAACGATTGTTAAAGAAAAGGATGGAGAGGAAGCTGTAGAAGTAGAAGTTAGAAAAGAGGTAATACATTCTTGAGGTCTTCTAGGTATTTGCGAAGAAAGACACGGCTGATGCTTTTGCTTTATAATTTATTGTTAGCCAAACTCGGACATCTTTGGATGGAAACGCAAGGTAGAAAATGCTAACTTAAAGAAAATAAATGCTAGCGTTAAGTAGCAGGAGTCTCCCTTCCTTCAGAAATACCCCACTTGCCAGACCATTGGCTAGACAAGCTAGGGCCATATCCAAATCCTTGAGCACCTTGCAAGTCTCTCCACCACCACCACCCCGCCCCACCCATCACTCTCTGGGTGTGCAGTGCCTAATACTGTGCTGGGTGTGTGCAGGACTTGGTGTTGTACAAATTTGTGCTGCTTTGCAGCCCCGCATTCCCCAAAGGTCTCCTTGCAAGATGCAAGAACGTGACCTGAAATCCAACATGCCAGCCTCTCCTTTTCGTCCGAGCCAAGGCAGGTCTTGCTGCTGACTCTCTCTTCCTAGCGTTTTGCAATTCTTGCATTTATGAGGCACTTTGTGCAAATAAAGACAATCACTTGGGGTTGGGTTTAGGAAAAAAAATAAGGGGCGGGGAACTAGGATTTCCCCCCCCCACACACTTTTTTTTAAAACGGTGAAAGAGGGAATAACTGCACAAGTCAAAAATGTTTAGTGCTCCCGTTCTCCTGATTGTTCTGCACTCTGCAAAATTGCTCTGTAGTTGTCCCTTAGCAAAGGCACATTGCAATTAGCAGTGAATGGTGCTGCCGACGGCGAGATTCTTTTCACCTCGCACGTGCGTCAGACAGATGTAATTGCATTATAGATTTTCTTGGGCTATGGGTAAGGATGGGGAGGGGGATTGTTGGTTGTAGGTGCTGGGGGTTGGTTGCTATCTGAGCAAGGTCTTCTCATCTCTTTGTCCCCATGAGGCTGTCCACCTGTTAAGGACCCATTTGCAGCCCAGGGTGATGGCAGTATCTAAGGTGTGAGGAACAAACTGCGGTAGACAAGACAAGGATCTGGGATAAAATTGGCCACCACTTTATTGATTACAGATGTAGGTGAAATTTGGCTCAGGCTTTGGGTGTATGTCCATCTCGGATTCAGTGGCACAGAGATGACTTGATAACAGGAATAGCTTTCCAGATGTTGTCCAGCTCCCATCAAACCCAGCAAACATGGTCAGTGGTGATGGGATAGCAATTGGAGGGCCACAGGTCCCCCACCCCTGTTAGGACTGATTATCAGTTGTCTGACCGACTGATAGAAACAGATCTAAGGATGGTATTGAAGCTAAATGATGACTCAGATCAAAGACGATCCACTAGGACATTCCCAAGGTAGAAAGATGTGATTAGTGTAGCCAAGGAATCTAAAGCAGTGTTGGAATTGGAAGAAACATTAATCTCTATGGCAAAAGGGCAAGAGAGCCAAGGTTTCCCACAGGCATCAGGTTGGCTTCTGTGACAACAGGATACTGGACTAGATGGGCCATTGGCCTGATCCAGCAGGCACTTTTTATGTTCTGAACAGGCAGGAAAACACCAAAGCCCAGCAAGCAGTAAGTCACCAGAACGAAAACTTGGCATGGGATTTCCTAGAGGTACTAATTTATATAGTTACCCTTAGCCAGTGAGGCATCTAGACTGGAAACAAATCAGGATCCAAGGACTGCATGGTGAAAAGATGGAATATGGCGAGATATTATTTCTTCCCAGGCCTTACTAAGATGACTGAGAGATTGTGTAGTCTACACATTTGGTGGGGACGGGACGGAGGGGGTGAACTGTATTGCCATGGAACGCCAGCAATAATTTTGTGTCTAAATCCTGGCCCATATCAAAACTCTTCTCCCTGAAATGCTAGCTTCCACTAGGCAGTGAGATTTTGAAATCTCCCACCTGCATTTTGAAATGGTACAATCCCAGGATAGTTGTACCACATGCTTCCCCCCCCCCCGCCCTGAATTTGTAGATCAATCCTGATTCCTGAGTAGTAGAATTCCCCCGAGGAGTAATAATAACAATAACAACAACAACAACAACAACAACAACAACAACAACAACAATAATAATAATAATAATAATAATAATAATACCCCACCCTGCCCAGCCAAGAACGGGCTCAGGGCAGCTAACACCCGATATAAAACAAATTGATTGAAATGCAACTTAAAAAGAAGATTAAAATACAACATTAAAACATTAAAATACAGCCTCGTTTCAATGGAAACTCAAATCAAAAACTTTTGGGGGGATAAAAACGTCAAGTCTTCACCAAGGCTAACTTTCCAAACTGGTCCTACATGGGCCAGAAAAAAGCCAGGGAAGTCCCCAATAGGAGTTCTATCACAGGAGGTGAAAGGAGAAAAGAAGAGGGGGAGGGAATCGAATTGATTCCAAGCCGAAGGCCAGGCGGAACAACTTGGGTTGTGTTAAAAGAGGAGTAGAAAAGATGATAAAGTTATCATTGGCTACCAGCCACAATGGCTATGTTCTGCCTCCACGGTCAGAGGCAGTATGCTTCTGAATACCAGTTGCTGGAACTGCAGGTGGAGAGAGTGATGTTCTGCTTAGGTCCCGCTCGTGTGCTTCCTCTGGGCCAATGGGGAATGAGAAACAGTGTGGTGTAGTGGTTAAGAGTGGTAGTCTCGTAATCTGGTGAACTGGGTTCGCGCCTCCGCGCCTCCACATGCAGCTGCTGGGTGACCTTGGGCTAGTCACACTTCTCTGAAGTCTCTCAGCCCCACTCACCCCACAGAGTGTTTGTTGTGGGGGAGGAAGGGAAAGGAGAATGTTGGCCACTTTGAGACTCCTTCGGGTAGTGATAAAGCAGGATATCAAATCCAAACTCTTCTTCTTCTTCAATGGAGGCTGATCCATTTGTGCCAATGGGACACTGGCCCACCAATCTCAGCCTGTCCTCAGTCAGCCTCTATCTGCCTGCCTTCTTGACACTTATATCATCTTCCTCCTCCTTAGTCCCACCGTTGCCCATATACAACTCCTGAGGGAAAGGATGGGAACAAGCTAGAATTTAGTTGGTTCTGCCTACCACTGACTGTAGCTCTGGTTCTGCCTGCTGGGGGCTCTGGTCCCACCTACTTATGGTCTCCCTGCTTCACACCCTGCCAGTCCTAGTGGACATCACTGCCCTGGGCACCTGGTTGCCACTCTGAGAACAGGATGCTGGACTAGAAGGTCCACTGGCAAGATCCAGCGAGACTCTTCTTATGTTCTTATGTAATGCTATGCATGAATTGTCTTATCCTGGCATGCGATTCAGTGAAGCCGTTTCAAAGAGAGTGCTCTTGCATCCTCCCATAAAGTTTGGGACATTTTGTAACACAGGTGAAAAACATTACTGTTTTCCAATTCCGTGTGGATTTCAATTGTGAAAAATAACTGTTCGCATCAAGAGTGGAAGGCTTGGCGTGTGTGATTGCAGTGGCTTGCGTAGGCGTGCTTAACAAACAATTCCATGGAGTCTTGGGTTTGTTTTCTTTGCCCCCACAGTCGTTGGCCAAAACTCATTCAGCGCACTAATTATGGGCCTCAGGCAAACTCACAAACAGCTGTAACCTATGCCATTAATTCCAGCATAGTGCTGGATTCAGCACAAGGCTTCAGAAGGTGAGATTGTTTGAGTATTATGTCAGGATAGGGCAGTACACTTCCATCAGCTGTTTTTAGCTGTGGCAACCACAAATTGTTGGTTTGGAGCCGGTGCCCACTCTGGTCCCTCAACCCACCTTTTACTGGCGTCCCTCTTCCTACCTAACCCAGTACCCACACACCTTCCCAAGAATGCTGTGTGACCTCAATGCTGTGTGTGAACGAGCATGTAACCTGCAACCAATTATGTCACCATAATGGCTTTCCAAGCCACAACTGAGCAGTTTTCTTCACTTGGGGAATGTATGAGATGTATGGAAATTTTACTGCTAACTTTTTTCAGTGTAACTCTTTTCTTCCCTCCAAATTTGTCAGACGTTTTACTCAAGCAGGGGTTTGTTTGTTTGTTTGTTTGTTTGTTTGTTTGTTTGTTTGTGTTATACCACCCTTCCTCTGCAGATCCCAGGGCAGTTAACAACATAAAATTGCAATGTAAAAACCACAAAATACATAGTTAAAATAAGAACAAGCAATAATCTCCCCGCCCCCTCCACAACACATTTAAAAGGGCATCGGATGTCAATCAGCCCAAGGCTGAAGAGGAATGTTTTCCCCTGTCACCTAAAGGTGTATAATGAAGGTGCCAGCCAAACCTGGCTGGGGAGAGCATTCCACAAAAGGGGAGCGACTGCAGAAAAGGCCCGTTCTCGTGTTGCCACCCTTTGGACCTTGTGGAGGAGGCACATGATCTCAGGGTGTAGGTGATTCATATGGAGAGAGGCTGTCCTTGAGGTATTGTGGTCCTGAGCCATGTAAGGCTTTATAGGCCAAAACCAGCACTTTGAATTAGGCCCAGAAACTAATTGGCAGCCAGTGTAGTCAGGCCAGGACTTGTGTAATAGGCTCAAACTGTTTTGCCCCACCTGGCTGCTGAATTCTACACCAGCTGAAGTTTCCAAATAGTCTTCATAACATGTTGCAGTAGTTAACCAGAGAGCATGGAGAACAGTAGACTGTCCCTGCCCAGATAGGGGCACAGCTGGGCCACCAGCTGAACCTGATGGAAGGCACTCCATGCCACTGAGGCCTCCTGAGCCTCAAGTGACAGCAGTGGATCCGGAAGTATCAAGAGCAGGCAACCTCCCAGCTACCCGGTCTAGGGAACGACGCACTAACAGTGCCTCAGGTCTTATCTGGACTAAGATTCAGTTTGTTGCCTCTGATTCAGTCCATTACCAAGGCAAGACAACAGTTCAAGACTTCCACTGCTTCACCTGCAGATGTAAAGGAGAAGTAGAGCTGTGTGTCATCAGCATATTGTTGACAACATAACTCCATAGCTCCGGATAACCCCACAAGGTGGAGATGTGTAGATGAAATTCAGTGGTGATTCTCATCCAGATTGATTTAGGAGCGCAACACCACTATCTGCTGATGGATAGATAAATAGATGATAGATAGAACCTACTACTAAGAATTATCTTCTTGCCTCACACACACCCTACCCAGACTCACCCTTAGCTAGGTAATGTGATATATATTGACTGAGCTGAAGTTTTATAATCCAAAGATTATTACTTTACACAAGGAAAGGCTGCATATATGAATAGCAATGACTGCCAACGGTTCCCATTATTCAGTTCCATGGATGACCAGCATGAGGAAAAGAGGTGCATAGGTGATAAATGATGCAGTTGTATTACACTGAGGAAGGATTCCTTGGGGGTTGGGTGCTTCCAGGTCATTCTACCCCTTTGAGTAGGGAACCCCTCTGGGCAACACTTCCAGTTTCCACATGCCTCTGGCAGGTAGGCCCAGAGCCAAAATTTTGCTTTTGTACAATAGGACGTTTTCTGTCCTCCACCCAGACTGTCCGTAAATCTGGGGCTGTCCGTAGAAAATAGGGACACTTGGAGGGTCTGGAAGAGGCATTGTCGGATTTTGGTGTGTAGAGCTTTTGGCAGCCCTGTGTTTGTTCCTCTTTTGCTGGCACCCCAAAAGTTGCATGATAGACCAGTGTAGGCATTAAAGGGTCCTGCTGGGAAACAGGAAGCAGATTTTTGGCATAGGCTATTCATGGGTCCTTGTTCTTTACCTCTGTTCTGCCACCTCTTGGTTTGTCCTGCCATGATAAATCATTGTCTGCCAGCACAATTGTTCCGTGTCTGAATGAAACCCAGTTTGATGTCCCTGCTTTCAGTCGAAATCCTCAAATGAGTCCAGTTCTTGTTTTGATTCTTATCCTGTCTGCAGAAAGCTGTTCAAGATGGCGTGGTGGCAGTGGTCAAGTTGTGCTGCCAAATGCAGGAAGTTAGAGGTTGTATGTATGTATATAATTAAATTTAGACCCCACCCACCCTCCCAAAGGAGCCCAGAGCAGCAAGCACACAACTCGTAAAACAATTAAAACATCTAAAAACAATTCCAATACAGTAGTAGAATGGGAAATAGCTCCACTTTAAAGGTTTGTCAGAAGAGAGAGGTCTATAGTAGGCACTGAAAAAGCAACAGAGTCTGATATTTAACAGGAGAAAATTCAAAGAGGAATTTCACAACACCAAAGGCCCAATTTCTATATTGTGTGGGACAGACCTCCTGATAAGATGGTATCTGCAGAAAGCCATCTCTTGAAAAGTATGTGGGGTGAGACCATCTTTTAGGTTTCATTTCAATTACACTGACCCTTGTGGGATCGAAAGTGGGGTGTCTCAGAAAGAGAGTGGCCTGTGTTTCTTCCCAGCAGCCTACTAAATCCCACAATGCATATATCTCTGCTGCTGTCTCTTCAACCCAGATGAGATATTTGGCATCCCCTGTGTCAGTGCGGTATCTTCAATAATAGGGTATTTATTTGTATGTTGGTGGCAGTGCCAACCCCTAGATTGGCTAATAAAAATAAAAAAAAAGGTTAGAAAAGAAGCCAGCCCCATTTGGAGCATGGTGCAACATGAACCCTGTTGTCCCCCTGGATGTGGTCCCACCAGCCATCAGCAGCGTTCACCATCCTTTGATTCCATCTCTCCTTCGCCGTGGTGCTTTGGTTGCTGCTTGTTATTAAACAGCTGCCTCCTTTCACTCAACAGGTGGTTGCATCTCAGCGGTGGGAGCAGCTATTCTCATCCACCGTTTAATTCCGCAAAGCACGTAGGAACCCTTTGGGACAAAAGAGACGAGGCGAGATCTTTAACCCACGCTTTGCCACGTAAACTCAGATCTTTCGCATGCTAGATGTGTGCATAGTCCTTAAACCGGGGGGGGGGGGGGGCGGTGTGTGAATATCACAGCTTCCATTCATTAATCTAATGCCAGGGTGATGCTGGATTGCTGCCAAATATAATCTGGGAAGGTCTCCCCTAACCCCAGTGTGCTCTGTTTTTCTCCCTTGCTGCTTCCTCTTCCATATGCTACCTCTCCACCCCTGCAGGGAGGAGAGACAAAGGGAGGGAGGGCCAGGCAAAAAATTGTTGCATGGGAGGGAGACATACGGACAGATGAGGCCAGTAACACCCCTGCCATTCTTCTAACCAGTCAGGACGCGATGGGGTGAGCTCCCGTTGCTCTGTCCCAGCTCCTGCCAACCTAGCAGTTCGAAAGCATACCAGTGCAAGTAGATAAATAGGTACTGCTATGGCGGGAAGGTGCGCTCTGGCTTCCGTCATGGTGTTCTGTTGTAGAAGAAGTGGTTTAGTCATGCTGGCCCCATGGCCTGGAAATATGTCTGTGGACAAATGCTGGCTCACTCAGCCTGAAGCAAGGTGAGTGCCACACCTGGACTTAACCACCTAAGGGTCCTTTACCTTTACCCTTTTTTACACGACAGGGACAAAACTGACCTTCCTTGCCCCCTTAATGCTTCAAAAGAGGATATTTAGTTTGTCCGAGACTTAAACATTGGACTGTATTGAATGTAGAATAAGCTCTCACAATGATTAGCTGCTATCATGATTAGGTGGTCACTCATTCATCCAGGCATTGACCGGACTTAGCTTCAGCAAGGTGGTAGCCTCAGTGCGCCTTAATGCTGTACACTAGGATCCCTTGCACATGTAGCCAGGGCCCCCCGCTCACTCCAGAGTCCCTCCGCTGCAATAACGACAAGAAACAGAAGAAAGAGTCTTCAAGGCAGTCCCCCCAGGACTGAAGGATTCACTGTTAAGTAAGATAGATCCACTGGTGCCATCCCCTCAAAACTATCAGGAAGTAAAGCTCATTTATTATTATTGGGGAAACTAAAACACCACAGGCCATTTTGTGATGAAACTCTGCTTCTGGCAGTCGCATCTGTATTTTCAAATTTATGGTATTGCTTTTATTATATTTCTGCAATATAATAAATATATCCCCATATTGTGCAAGGTGCCTTGAGTGTAAGCAGTAGGTGAGGGAGAGATTTATATATAAATAAAATGTTTATGGGAAGATTCTCGCACAGTTATATTAATCTGTTGTTTTGCTCTAGATTAGTAACCAGGGACATTCTCCTGTCACCAAAACAGATTATGCTTGGGTCCTTTAAATGCGCTTTGGAAAAAAATGGGAAATATCCACAAGCATTCCCTACAGGGAATGGAGAGGTGATTAGAATATGCTTGCTCTGCTCCATCTTTCATCAATTCAGCCAGACATGTGTAATAAATAGCGGCCCTGACTAGGCATACACATCCTCATCCACATCAAAAGAGGCATGCAGCCAGTTCAATGAGGCTTGAATGAGCACTGCAGCATATAACATCTGCATCAGCTGTGGGTGCAGAAACCCTGCATGCTTGGACTGGGGTGACTCTGAAGCCTCCCATTCTTAAAAAGCATCTGAGGATGTGTGGAAGCAGTCCAGTTCGTCCTTCCCAGCTGTAAGGCTGCAACTGTCCAAGAAACAGACAAATGTTTTTTTTCCAAAGCTGCCTCTTTATATGTACTGAATTGGGGGGGGGGGGTTCTGTTATATCTAATGGGTTTTTGTGATGTACGGAAGTGAGAGCTGGACCATAAAGAAGGCTGATCGCCAAAGAATTGATGCTTTTGAATTATGGTGTTGGAGGAGACTCTTGAGAGTCCCATGGACTGCAAGAAGATCCAACCTCTCCATTCTGAAGGAAATCAGCCCTGAGTTCTCACTGGAAGGACAGATCCTGAAGCTGAGACTCCAGTACTTTGGCCACCTCATGAGAAGAGAAGACTCCTTGGAAAAGACCCTGATGTTGGGAAAGATGGAGGGCACAAGGAGAAGGGGACGACAGAGGATGAGATGGTTGGACAGTGTTCTCGAAGCTACCAGCATGAGTTTGACTAAACTGCGGGAGGCAGTGGAAGACAGAAGTGCCTGGCATGCTTTGGTCCATGGGGTCATGAAGAGTCGGACACAACTAAATGACTAAACAACAACAACAACATGGTTGCTGCCCACCTTGAGGTTCATTAGAAGAAAGGCTACATAAAATTATTTCCCTGTTTCCAAATGTAATGTGTGGAGTATACACCTATTTGCGGGGCTGACCACATGACATTGTTAACCCACCAGTAACCTCCAATAATGCCACTTAGGTCCTCTCCTCCAATTTGGTTTTATTTTGCCTGGCTGGTTTTTGGCTCTCAGGAAAGAAATGTTTTGTCATTTTGTAACACACACACACATACACATACACACACACACACACACACAGCATTGCATGCGTGAGATGAGCCAGCCTCTGCATTCTGCTTGACTTCTGCTGCTCTCCTGAACTGCAACGATGCCAAGGAGAAACCTGAGTGGTTTGTGCCTGGGCTGGAGTTGGAGATTATGCTCCCCCAACTCCCAGGCTCGCTAGCAGATGGAAAGGGATTGGAGTAAGGGATCAACTGGACCAAATCTGGGTTTGTAACTGGTTTTAGGACCAAATCAGTTTTGGTCCACTAATGAATGGCCTTTATCAGGAGCAGGAGACAGGTGCGTGAGAGACCCTGGTGTTCCTCCACCTGGATCTCTTCATGGCTTTTGGTACCATCTACCACAGCATCTTGCTGGATTGGTTCCATGGGTTAGGAATGGGAAGCACAGTGATACATGGTTCTGCGCCGAATTGCAGGGCTGTTTCCAGAAGGTGGCATTGAGAGAACCGCACCTCAGTCCCTTGCCCATTCGTTCTGCGGATTCCACGGGGATCCATTGTGTACCAGGGGCTATTCAACAGCTGCATCAAGTCCCTGAGAGCAGTCATTAGGGTATTTGAAGCAAAGTGTCACCAGTGTGCAGATGATATCCAGTTCTGCAGAACTCTTCAAATCCTGGATCAGGGTTTAGGTGCAGTGATGGTCTGAACAAGAGCCAATACATTGAGACTGAATCCTGACAAGTGATGGCTTATGAGTGGGTGGTTCCTAGGTTTAGGGATCAGACTGGCTACCTTATCTCGAAGGCGTTGCACTCCCTTTGAAGGAACAAATATTGGGGGGGGGCACAAATGGCCTCCACAACTAGGAGTACCTTTAGCTAGCTTTGACTGGTGTGCCAGCTATAGCTATTCCTGGACAGGGATAGCCAGGACTCTGTGAACCAAGTGTTCATAACCTTAGAGTAGGACTGCTGTTGTATGTTCTATGTGGGGCCATCCTTATAACTGGCTTAGAAGCTGCAGCTAGTGCAAAATGCTGCAGCCAGGTTGCTAAGTGGGGTATCCTGCCGTGTTTACAAAACACCCTTTGTGAAAGGATTTTGTATGTGGATGTATTGCTGGGTGGCTGGAAAAAATTAAGCACATTTGATAAACAGGTTTTTCTGGCTTAGTGCATTGTTTCCACCATTGCTCCCTGTTCTTGGACCTCAACAAGGTACTAGAAATTTGTATTTCAAGAGCTTGCAAGACGAGTGCAGCCCAATCCTATGCGTATTTGTCTGAAAGCAAGTCTCACTTACAAGAAAGTGTACACTGGATTCCCTCAGTCAATTGTGTTTCTTTCTGAAAAGTTTATAAAATATTGACAAAAGAAAGAAAGAAAGAAAGAAAGAAAGAAAGAAAGAAAGAAAGAAAGAAAAGGAGAATGTTTCTGACCTGAGAGAGTGGCATGCAGCTTTCAAAGACTTAACATCTTTTTAGAAATTTGGTGGTAGGGGGTGGAATCTTGAAATTCCCTCAGACTATTTCTTTTTTCTTTCTCAAGGCTATATGATAAAATTGTGGATGCACCCACACTCAAAACAAGTGGATATACAGTGGTACCTCGGGTTACATACGCTTCAGGTTACATACGCCTCAGGTTACAGACTCTGCTAACCCAGAAATAGTGCTTCAGGTTAAGAACTTTGCTTCAGGATGAGAACAGAAATCGTGCTCCGGAGGCGCAGCAGCAGCAGGAGGCCCCATTAGGTAAAGTGGTGCTTCAGGTTAAGAACAGTTTCAAGTTAAGTACGAACCTCCAGAACAAATTAAGTACTTAACCCGAGGTACCACTGTACGAACTTGTTTAGCTGTCCTTTAATGTGCACGCTCCCCCAAATAGACAAAACTTTTGAGAACTGGTCTAGGCAGTGGGAGAAATGTGAAATGTGACGCTTGGCGCCAATGATATCAAAGGCACTGTCCAATAGATATCAACGTCAATCACAAACCCACCTATATCAGAAGTTCTGGTGACACTGCCGGCAGCTGGTTTCAGCTCCCTACCCACCCCAATGTTTCATTATTATTTCATTTCGTTTAGCCATAGTCTCTGCCACAAACAGCACTCAGAGGAGACGTTACTACCAATATTGCTCAAAGTGCTTTGGAAACAGCACAGGCTTAAACACCAGATACCACGATGGCATAGAAAAATGAGAATATCTGCTGTGGGGAAACCATATCTTTTCTGTCGTACTCCACATCTTTGAAATTTGTCTTCTACCCAGGGTTGCAGCATCACCAGAAGAATCGCCATGTGACTGGTGGCTTCTTGTTTTTGAGTGTCAAGCCTTCGAAGTTTGCCATGCACCTCCTGCTTGCCAACATCCAATTTCCCCATGGCCACTTGTCCTTGTTGTTCCTTTACACCAGTATTTCCAAACTTTTTGGGTGGGGGCATGGCCCCTTATTTCCATCAACTCATCCCCAATGCTCCCTATCCTATGAACAAGCATTATTCAGAGTAGTGGTTTGTACAACTCTCTAAGGAATATAAGAACACCGTAAGATTCAAAATGCATTTGTTCAAAATGTAATTGAAACTATTTAGTTTTGATCAGTTCAGCAAAACTGATGAACTGTCATCTTCAAAGTCTGGTAGTCATTTAGACCTTCAGTCCCTCCTGCCCCCCATTTCCTTAGAGCATCCCCCTAGGTAACCCTCTCTCTTGGGTGGTGCCACCCATTTTAGATACCACTGCTTGACAGCATTTCAGTAGCACCTTCAGTGAGTTCCAGGTGTTGTATAAGGACCGGCTGTGTAGGGTTTTTTTAACGGGCAGTGAAGTAAAGAGGGTGAAAAAAGCAGAGCATCTTTGCGAGTTGATTAGCACAGCGTGAAGGCCAGCAGCCTCTGTGCAGAGCCACATTTTACTCATTATGTCATCCGAAGGCTAATAAGTTGGTTTCGTTCCCTTATTATTTCTTATTCTTCTTTTCTTTCAAGAAAGGAGCCCGTCTTCCAACATTTGCGTTGTTTCCATAGCAACTGCATCTTTCCTCTTCCTTTCATAACTTGTCTCCTGGACTACAAGAGAGGGGAGAGATGTGCTGAAAGCGGGGGGGGGGGGGCGTGTGGGCCAGCGGTGCTGTTCAGAAGTGTGTGTTGACTGTGAGAATAGATTTTCGGGCAGCTAGGCATTCAGGGAAGGCTTTGTATCTGTAGGGTTCCCTTCCTGCGGCCCACCTTCCCTTGCAAAGCAGCGCCTTTTGCCTTGTGGGAAAAGGAGACAAAAAAGGGACCCTGGTGAGGTTCCCTGGCGATACAATACGTGGGATGCTGCCAGGCTCTGCTCCTCGCAGGGGTTCTAATAAGCAGACTTGCTGGGATTTGTCAAGGTTAGGGTCTAACAAGGAACACTTTGATCTAATTTCGTATCCCACCTGTTGTGTTTGGCTGAGCTGTCCTCTGAAACAACACCCCTTTCCCTGGCTTATTCTTCCCCACCCCCTTGCCCAGTGCAGAGAGACTCATAGATTTCTGAGGTCAGGAGACTGTTGAGATGATCCAAGCTAAGCCACGATGAGACAGATCGCTTTGCTGCAGAGCGGGAGTTTCCTTCCCATCAAAGCCTGTGATGTTCCTCAAGGTCGGCAGAGTTTAAGCCCCTCCTCCCCTCTCGCTTCCCCTCCCTGTAGTCTTGCCTGGAGCTGCACTTTGCATCCTCATTTATGCTACCCACCTCTTTTCTTTTCTTCCAACATGCGCTTCGCCATCCCTAGGCTAATATAATTTCCAAGCTTTAATCTCTCCAGTGCATGGATCTCTTGTGGGTTTGGGGGGGGGGGTGTTCTTCTCTCCTGTGAGGAATCATGAGATGCAAATCAGGCCGTTTTTGATGTCTTTAATGAAATCCTCCCGATCCAGAGGAGATTCTCTAGCGATTTGAACATATTTACTTCTTGCACGAGGAATTTAACATGCAGATTGGTTAGGGCTGATAATTTATCACATGAGATTGTCCTATTAGGGGCCTGGAGCTTGAAATTACTGGAGGCGTGCATTACCGCGGCTTATATGGGCTTAGGGCCTAGAGATGAATGGGGCAGGTAAAGCAGTATTTCAATGCACATCTGTCCCTTCCAGAATGTTCCCTCCCTGCCTCCACATTTTGGCTCCACATCGCATCTGGTTCGAGAATCCAGAAGTCACCTAAAGGATTTCCCATTTCCCCCCAAGAGCCTCTGTCAGAGGCAAACTTAATTAGGTCTTTGACTCTCATATTAGCTCCAGCAGACACGCAGCTTACCCAGGAAAATAGAAATCCTTACATGAATAATTCTTCCCAAATGCTCTAGCTTGGGTTTCTAAAGATGCTGCTGCTGCTGCTGCTGCCACACCAGCCCAGAAGCCCCCTGCTTTTCTTAAAAAATAAAAATAAAATAAAGGAATGCTGCTTTCCATTATGATGTACTGTTATTTCCACCCCACCCCTCTCACTTGCACAAGGCTTGGTGTGATTTTTAGTGCTTTGAAATGATGTTTTTAAAAGGGTTGGGGAGGAACAGTGCTTTTCTGAGCAGGGAATATAGCAAACTGACTCTTGTGGTGCGCTTATTTAGCGAAACCCTCACCCCCATCAGCGGTACACTCAGAGCACGCAATGCAAGCTATGCAACACTCACATTTGTTTTTCTGTGTATACTTGGAACGCTGAAGTCACGCCCATGTGTTGCTGGTTTGAATTTTACAAAATGTGTCATTTATTTGCCATTTATTGAATTTATACCCCACCCTTCCTCTCCAAGGAGCCTGCACACTGTATTTTCTTTTCACCACACTTCAGTGACACATTTCACTTCGTCTTAATCATGCCAGTCAGAAATACAGTTCTGACGCGGCAAATTTTATGTGGCTCTCACACTTCCCAGGGAAGGGAAATTGGAAGCCTATGCAAACACATTTGTTGAAACATCTTTTTTTATTATCAATGAGGGAAGGAATAACTTTTCAACAATATATAATACCCCTACGACGGTACGTCTGTCCTTGTACAGTAAGCTAACGCTGCTACCTATTCCCCCAGCGGAGTCTCTTACGGTGCCATTGTTGCCCAGGGGTTCCCATGAGACAACGTTCTCATGGTCTTCCTTGATGTTGCTGTCCTGTTCCATCTGTTTCCACCACAGTCACTCCCAGAACTTGATCATAGTCTCCCCTTCCTTCTTTTCTCTCTCTCTCTGGCCTAACTACCCTAGTGGTCACTTGCCTCACTCTCCGAGTCCCTTGGGAACAGTTGCCAAGACAGCCCAGAACTGTCTCACCTGCCTCCCAACTAGTTACGATCTTATTTACCCCTCTTTTTATCAGGCAACCAGCTTTGTGAAATATACCAAAGCAGAAACATTAAACACACATTTCATCCCCTAAGCCCTGTGAATATACATACATCATCTGTCACATTGGATCACTGCCGGGTAGAGACCATATAAAACATTTTTTAAAAAAACAAAAACATACGACAGCGATAGCATTGACTTACTGCTCATACAGAGATGCCTGTATCTTAAATGTAGTGTATATATTTCCTTTTAAAAACTATGTGCGTATACCCAACCAGGAAGGACAGAGGCTACATGCAAATTTTCTCAGCCAATGCAAAATCAAAATGGAGACACATAATGATGTATAGAACATTCACAAATCCCTCAGGAAAGCCATATTTTACGCATTGGCAAAGCGATGGCATCCTGGAGGCTATTTGTATCCTGAAAGTAATGTGTTTATTTACAAAACCAATGTGGCAGAATTGTGGGAGTTGGCGGCTTTAATCTGATCTCCTTCAGCTCTATCGCTTCCAAGACAGTCTTGCAGAGCGTGGCCCATTTCTTGGTAGAGGTGGTTCCCCATCACTCCTGGTGCCTGGCTCACAGCCATAGCAGCATAGCAAGCACCTGCAGAGAGAGGAAGTGGCTTCCTTTCCATGCATTGCTGCTACAGGAGCAACAAACAAGCTGCACAAGTGAATGGGAAGGACGTTTGGAAGTGGGCTGGAAGGTCAGGGGGAGAGCATGAATTCTACGGCTTAGATTTTAAACCTAAGCTACAGAAGAACTTATGAAGGCCACGTCACATGGCTTGTATTTGAAGTTATAGATTCATATTTACAAATCAGGAAATAAGGAATTTTGTGACATCGACAAAGTTCTCGTTCTGATCGTAGTCATGATTCTGTCTGGTCAGAGCTCCCTCTCCCTATGCTTTCATAGGTCGCATCTGCTTAAAGCACATCCCCCCCCCCCCCGAATATTGGGAACTGTGGTTTGTCAATGGTGCTGGGAGTTGTTGCTGGGGGGAGGGCTAAACTACAGTGGTACCTCGGGTTAAGAACTTAATGCGTTCCGGAGGTCCATTCTTAAGCTGAAACTCTTCTTAACCTGAGGTACCACTTTAGCTAATGGGGCCTCCCGCTGCCACTGCGCCGCTGCCACGCGATTTCTGTTCTCATCCTGAGGTAAAGTTCTTAACCCAAGGTACTATTTCTGGGTTAGCGGAGTCTGTAACCTGAAGCATTTGTAACCCGAAGCTTCTGTAACCCGAGGTGCCACTGTATAGCTCCCAGGATTCCTTGGGTGGAAGCCATATGCTATATGGAAGCCATATGCTATATGGTGCAGATGTGGCCCATCCCATGATCCCCTCTGGCCTTTTCTTATTACAATGCTTCATTGCCAATCTGTCTGGTCTCCTGCAGTTCCCTCCTTTGGCCAAAACTGAATGGTTGTGAGCTGGAACTCACAGAAACTCAGTTCCGGCACCTCTCAGGTAGGCACCATGGCCATTATGAGAGATCAAGGAAGGTGTTCACTGTGAGTTTCTGGCATCTCCTTTTCTAGAAGAATATCACAGGTGGTGTATCAGCAGATCCCCACCTGACATCCCTCAGGTCCCAGGATCAGTTGCTGCCACAAGCTTAAGCTCTGACAGCTGGGCTGTGCATTTCACAGGACCGTATGATCCCAGCCTCAAGAGATCTTGGCGATCAGACGCACATAAGACACTTTTAAATGGGGATTTGGTACAACAGAGCATCTGGCTGCCAAGTTGTGTTCACGGCAATTTTTCTTAACTAAGTAAACTAATGCTCAGTCGTCTGTGTGTAGGACCCTCGGCCAGTAACTCTTCAATCTGTTATGATTCAGAAAGTTTGCGGCAGCCCTTTGTTTCTTTCTGGGCTTCCGTATAATTAAATTATGCCACACTTTCTTCTGCCATTGCATCATTAGCCCAGGAGCGGTAATATCCATGCAAGAGGCTTTGTGGTGTGCACAAAGGATGGGCCCTCAGCCCTTGACCTTGGCGGTGTTGTCTTTCAGCTCTGAAATGTGCGTCGCCGCTGCCTTGCCTTTGCCTCTCTCCTCCTCTTCCTGCTACTTCCCGCTTTCTGTTAATGTGCAAGCATAAATTATTAAATGGCTTGTTGTAGCGGGGCCAGTTGAGCCGGCGATTTACAAGGGCCTGGGATTCTTCCGGCCACTGCGGGAAGGAGGGGAAAGGGAAACGGTTTGATGGAAGCTCGGAGGCAGCAGCAACAGTTCTACCCGCATGTGTCAAAAAAAAGGGAGGGCAGCCTCCTGGAATCAGGATTCAATAATACAGTTAGCATGCACTGATTAAATACCAGGGGGATTGTTAAAAACATATTGATTGAAATTCCTGCTGTTGCATGCCAAGGACAGCTCTCCGTGTTTGAAGGTGTTGTGTATGAGGCTCAGGGAGCTGTTTAAGAACATACTTAGCAAAGGCTTAGGACTCACTTGACATTTCATTATTCTACAATAACTATTCAAATGCATGCCCCCCCCTAGAATTAATTAGTCCTTCCGCAGCATGTTAATGAGAGGGGCTGTGCCCAGGATTCTTCAGCCAAACCTGCTCCAACTCCTCATTGGCTTCCGTAAAGATAGCTTGGCAATATTTTATTTGAAGCACTCGCATGTGTGCAAGGAAAAAGCTTTTTATTTGTCTCTCCCTTCCCTTGAAAATAACGAATGAAGGTTGGGGCAAGCTAGGCTTTTTTATGGTTTGCAGGCTGAATTTCTATTAAAGGTTCAGTGTGGTGTAGTGGTTAAGAGCGGGAGACTCGTAATCTGGTGAACTGGGTTCGCGTCTCCGCTCCTCCACATGCAGCTGCTGGGTGACCTTGGGCTAGTCACACTTCTCTGAAGTCTCTCAGCCCCACTCACCTCACAGAGTGTTTGTTGTGGGGGAGGAAGGGAAAGGAGAATGTTAGCCGCTTTGAGACTCCTTAGGGTAGTGATAAAGCAGGATATCAAATCCAAACTCCTCCTCCTCCTCTCCTTCTTCTTCTTCTTCCTCCTCCTCCTCCTCCTCCTCCTCCTCCATTGAGTGAAGCTTACAGTCTCTTGTATTGGAATTGTGCAGGACATACCCCAAACCAGTCAGGTAAATAAATGAGGGGGAATTAATAATAATAATAATAATAATAATAATAATAATAATAATAATAATAAAATTTATATACCGCCTATACCTGGGGGTCTCAGGACGGTTCACAGAATAAAGTCATATCAAACGACAAAATACATAATAAAAAACAACAACCCAATAGCCCCCCCCAACCCAATTATGGTGGGAACATGAAATGAGTTTGATTACCCTCTGGTTCAAAACACAATATGAGTTATATTTACCCGAGACCAAACTTCCTGAATCCATTAGATTTTGTTCACCCAAATAATTTTACTTTAAACTACATGTAAAAAGAACAGACCAGCCAATACCTGGCCACCAACAGAGATTCAAGGAATGTTAAAAAAACTGACAGACATAAAGTCTTCAGAAAACAAGTCCACTGTTGCAGAAGTGGGTGGTGGTTATATTTATACACCTCATGATTTCTAACCCTAGAACCAAAATCTGAAGGCGTGGCTCATCATTTTGAATTTTGGGGCTCAACAGAAATAGACTTTTGGTCCACCTACCTCTTCTTTCCCTTAGGATTCCTGACAGCCCAGTTCTGTCCCCCTTTCCTGAAGTTATAACTTTTTTTAAGAAAAGAAAAGAAATCCACTGTAGGGGAAAGCTTCCCGCTTCCATTTTATTAAGCCCCAAGAGTGGAAGGTCAAAGTTTGACAACAGGAGCTGGGTTACGACGCTAATATTAGCTTCTCATATTCCCACCCAGCCTGCTCATGCCAGTTGTACATGCAGTAACTTTGTAAAGTTACCACTGCCTCTTGAGGAATTCTGCACTCGAGTTCGCAGCAGGATGTCGTCTTCCAGTGGAAAGGAAGTTGCAGCTCAGAACTTTGCAGGGGAGGTGACGGTTACTTCCCCGACGATGCTGCCTTAGAATGGAGGCAGGGACTTGCCTGTATCTCCTGACCTTCTTTTGAAGTGGTTGGCAGCTCAAAGGAAGACCCCTTTGCTTTAGCTTTCCTCCTTGCTCGCCTGGCTTGACGTTCTTCTCTCTGGCTTCAAAGGGAAGGCCCACCAGCCTGTGTCACTCCCGATTTACTGTTCAGCAAGTGAGATTGAAAACATGTCATTGAGCCCTGGGAACTAATGTGTCGTGGCAGTGCAGGGAGCTTCGAACGGCCCTGACCTTTTGGGCCGCTTAGTTTCCTCCCATGGGCCCAGGAGGGGAGCTTAATTAAGCTGTTACTCGTCAGGATGCCAATTAGCGTAGGATTTTGCCCAGTCATATATAAACTACAGGAGAGGGTTCACTGAAACACTGAGAGGGGAGGGTGTCTCAAAGCACCTCTGAAGCAAAGGGGTTTCACCAAGATGTCGCCATCCTGCATCGCCACAGCTTCCCCATCTCCTCTCTGCTCCGTTTTCGAGAAACCCATTTTGTGGTGTGGCGGAAAGGTGACGGAACACACAGCTACTGTACTTCACACATAGAAATACAGTTCTTGACTTGTTTGTAGCTTCCCTCAAGCACTGTGCTTTCTTCTTCTTCTTTTTTAATTGTCTCAGCCGCTGTATAGCCTAAACTGGAAGCAGAAAGTGGGGAGATATCTAGACTATTGTGTCCTTTCTTTCTCCCACTAACGTGAGCTTTTGACCCCTTTCTGCATAGTTATTGTCCTGTCACAGTACATCAGCAGAGCCCAATGTAATTGACATTTCAAAACTGGCCATCAGGCTGTAGGCCTGCGTGCAATATTAAATCACTCTTTGTTCGATTTCCCCCCCTCCTGATCCTCTCACACAGGCATATCCCGTCCCTCAAGCATGGCATTTCTTTGCCTACATAGCCCCTATAAACTGTTCGTCTTTATTTCTCTATAAATGCCCTCGCACCTCCCACTCCATTGCTTTGTTGTAGAGTCATAAATTCATGTAAATACAAACCTAGGGCAACTATTCTACAAGAAAACATAGCTCTGGGTGCAACACCACAACCTTTGTTCAGAGATTCAGTAACATAATATGGGCCCAGAGTTTGATCTGGTGTGAATCAGACCCCTGTCCCTGCCACACTTTCCCGTGCTCTAGGTTACCTAGACCATTCACAGTAGCAACTAGAGCCAACAAGAACCACAAACATGGAGATTCAAGCCCTCTCCATATCATCTGGAAGCAGCTAGGAAAACCTGGGGACTCACAGCCCTCCTGAATATAATAGTTTGGTAGTGTATATTAGGAAACACAAAGGCACATGCTGATATCCTCAGTATTTCTGATCTGGTCAGTGGCAGAGCCAAAAACAGAACACTCCATTGAAATGCAATTTCTTCCATGGATGGAAAAGCATTGCATCGGGACTGTATGATATAATTGTCTTGTCCCAAGGAGGAAACAGGACCCTATATGCCAATAGTATTGGCATATATGTACAGTGGTACCTCTAGGTTAAGTACTTAATTTGTTCTGGAGGTCTATTCTTAACCTGAAACTGTTCTTAACCTGAAGCACCACTTTAGCTAACGGGGCCTCCTGCTGCTGCCATGCTGCCGGAGCACGATTTCTGTTCTCATCCTGAAGCAAAGTTCTTAACCCAAGGTACTATTTCTGGGTTAGCGGAGTCTGTAACCTGAAGTGTATGTAACCCGAGGTACCACTGTATATAGTTTGACTTCCAAAATATTCGAAAACCAAGGAGCAATGGGCAGTTGACAAAATCCATTGAGAAAAAAAGAAAAACATGCAGCAGAAGCCATTCGACTTCCGAGGCACGTTTGAAAATGGAAGCAACTACTTCCGGGTTTTTGGTGCTCAGCTTCTGAAACATTCAGCTTCTGAAAAACTCGAAAACTGAGTTTCCACTGTGTGTGTGTGTGTGTGTACATGTCTATATTTTGTTGAGGAAGAGCAGAGACCTGAATTGCTTTGAGTGTCTTACAGATACGTACAATAGAAATACTAAAATTACAATGCAGCAGCAAAATAAAATGAGTGGTGCAGTAGTGCAAAACAAAATCTTAAGATTAGCCTCCCCAACTCACCCCAAACCTCAGTGAAATGTTTCAGCTGAGCTGATATTCTGAGCAAGATTCCAGATATTTATTACACCAGTAGTTAAAACGTCAAGCACTTTGATTCCAAATAAACAAGTTTGCAAAAATTAAAATGAAATAAAGTGTGATTCCATTTCTTCGATCCCACATCAGGACTGTGAATTAATACAACATGGGGAGGTTTATCACACTAGTTTGGCTTTTTTAAAGGGAAGTTTGCACTCGGTACTCAGGCCTAGTCACACACACACCCAAAAATGGGCTTGGTTTTATGTGAAAGAACGCCACACTTTCCCTGGGTGTTCCGGGCATTTTCTGAGAGATTGGCTCTTTCGTTATGAGAGTGACATGCTTAACCACAACACTGTGCTTCCCTCTCAGGATTAGAACTTAGAACACCTAGAGACGAAAGTCACGTGGGAAGGGCCACTTTTTATGCCCCAGGGTTCTCTAGAGGCATAGCCTCATTGGTGCAATACAGTGGTGAGGAACCTGTCATTCTCCAGAGGTTGCTCCCATCAGCCCTCAGCCAGTACTACCAATGGTCAGGAGCCACCGGAGTTTGGGGCTCCTCTATACATCCTTTTGCTCTGTGGCCACAGGTCTATCTGTCTGTCTGTCTCCACACAAATATATTGGCATAGTAACCTTTCGGGCCATGTCTCACATATTTCCATCCCCAATTAATTTCTCCCCATGCAGAAGGAGCTCTGGTACTGCCTTTTGTCAGGAATCATTGAAAAGCCTTTCGCTGAGGAAGATCAGAGAGAAAACAGGATTATACTTAACTTGACAAAGGCTTGCACGTACAACAAAGTCTTCTCACTCTTTATTTTGTTAATGACAGAAAAGGCGCACAATGCTGGGTAATTTCTTTTCTAAAAGCTATTTTCATGTATTGAGGTGTGCAGAGATGAGGGGGAGAAAAATACCACCCCTCTTTAATGGTCTCTTAACTTCTGGTGGTGAAGTGAAGAAGTCCATTAATTGGGCCTGCTGGGGTGGTTCACATCACAGACCTGGTGGGGGGGGTTAGGGGGGGAGCCTCATAATTCTCGCGTCAGAGGCCAAGGGAGATTTCACAGTATTGTCTGAAGCACTCTAGAGAGGCGAAGAATGAAAAGAAAGGCCAGCGGCCGAAGAGACCAAACAGTTTGACAGAATGCATGGAATAATCATTAGTGAAAAGTTGGATCCCACTGAATTTTGAGCCTTGTGCTGGCAGCATTTCCAAGGGATCTGGAAATGCCTGAATTGAGCAAGGGTGTGTAAGAGACGAGAGGTGGGTCTCACTCCAACGCAACACAAACACCTATATACTAAATACATTGATGTTCTAGGAAGGTATCTATATGCATGTGTTTGTGTGTGTGTTGCTTCCTACATTGTCCAAATTCCCTCTCATTGATTCCAGCAGGAGGGAATTAATGCAAGCTTCAGGGCTGATGTAGTTTAGATCCATTTAGCAACATGGTTAACATTGGGAATGGGTTTTTCTAATCTTGTTTTTAGTTGTGGCATCATAGCACTATAGGGAACAGGTGGCACTGTGGTCTAAACCACTGAGCCTCTTGGGCTTGCCAATCAGAAGGTCGGCAGTTCGAATCTGCATGATGGGGTGAGCTCCCGTTGCTCTGTCCCAGCTACTGCCAGCCTAGCAGTTCGAAAGCACACCAGTGCAAGTAGATAAATAGGTACCACTCCGACGGGAAGGTAAACAGCGTTTCCGCGCGCTCTGGCTTCTGTCATGGTGTTTCGTTGTGCCATAAGTGGTTTAGTGTCGTGCTTGCCACATGACCCAGAAAGCTGTCTGTGGACAAACGCTGAAAGTGGAGATGAGCGCCACACCCCACAGTCGCCTTTGACTGTACTTAGCTATCCAGGGGTCCTTTATCTTTTACCTTTACCTATAACACTATACTTCTATTTCAGATTGATGGTAGGTAGATACAGCCAAGAAAGTGTTTTAGTGATACAGTGGTACCTCGGTTTAAGAACTTACAGTGGTGCCCTGCAAGACGAATGCCTCGCAAAACGAAAAACGCGCAAATCGAAAGGGTTTTTCGGTTTTTGTGTCGCTTCGCTAGACGATTTTCCCTATGGGCTTGCTTCGCAAGACGAAACATCTTGCGAGATCTTGAGAGTTTGTTTCCTTTTTCTTTAAGCCGCTAAACTGCTAAGCCGTTAATAGCCCCTAAGCTGCTAAGCCGTTAATAGCCGCTAATAGCCACGAAAAACCGCAAGACGAAGAGACTCGCGGAACGGATTAATTTCGTCTTGCGAGGCACCACTGTAATTCATTCTGGAGGTCCATTCTTAACCTGAAACTGTTCTTAACCTGAAGCACCACTTTAGCTAATGGGGCCTCCCGCTGTGCCGCCACCATGCGATTTCTGTTCTCATCCTGAAGCAAAGTTCTTAACCCGAGGCACTATTTCTGGGTTAGCGGAGTCTGTTACCTGAAGTGTCTGTAACCCGAGGTACCACTATTTAAAATATCATTATTATTTTTTAAGACAGCTCATAAAATGGCACACACCATAAAGGTTATAATGAACGTGTGCTGAGCTACGATTGATCACTTAGCCAAAAGCTATGGAGAGGAGTACTGAAGGCATCTACATCTTTTTTTTTGGGGGGGGGGGGAATCAGTATTTCTGTCCTGTGACCCTCTGTTGGAAGAACCACAGGGAAAACGCAGCATGACGATAGCTGGATGACAGCGTCATGTGGCATCCCTGTAAAAAGTGAGTGAATGAAGCATGACAATTCTGCACTAAACACTTAGTGCGGAAGCACCTCTAGATTGAGTGTCCTTTGTAACCCTCATCCCCAAACCGGTTTTCTGTCATCCTTTTTGTGTGCAGCCGCCATGCTTATAAAGTCAGCCCAAACTGACTCCTGTCTGCAAGAGCTATGCGCTCAACAGTGTCTGTGAATGCTTGTGCTTTCTACAGGAGTGGACATTGGGGTCTTGGTGCACCATATCAAATACTCAAAAATCAGCATTGGCATACTGAAAACTGATTTGCACTGACTTCTGCATGGACCACCGGCATCCACACGACGACAGTGCACAGCGGCTGTGGCAGCCAAGTCGCCACAGATTGCCTGGAAATAGAGCCTGCCATAAACTGGGAGCCCTGTAGGAATAAGCCTATTCAAATAGCACTCATATTGATCCAGACTTCCTATTATACAAATGTTTTGAATGCGTACCACCCTCCTTGTGCTATTCAAGAGGCATTACTGTCTTTGTCTGACATGTCTCTCTAGTTATTTGTCTATCGATTGTGTGTATTACTGGCTTATGGGGGGGACACCATAAATAGTACCCAGAAGATGAACAAGGCACTATGACTCAGCACTTCTCATAATCCCAGAGCCGCCTAATTAAATTTGCAGGCTGAATCTTTTAAAAATAAAACAACAATAGATGACAATGAGAAATGGGTTTTGCCTTATTGCCCTTTGGAACTCCATGCTCCAAGACATTTGCATGGCCACTGCTGTTATAAATACAGTGGTACCTCTGGTTAAGAACTTAATTCATTCTGGAGGTCCATTCTTAACCTGAAACTGTTCTTACCCTGAGGCACAACTTTAGCTAATGAGGCCTCCCGCTGCCACCGCACGATTTCTGTTCTCATCCTGAAGCAAAGTTCTTAACCCGAGGTACTATTTCTGGGTTAGCAGAGTCTGTAACCTGAAGCGTCTGTAACCTGAGATACCACTGTATTGGGTTCAAAGAGATCTACACTGCAAGAGCACTACGCTTCCAGAGATGGCTGCCAGCCCAGGGATAAGAGTACATCTCTAGCTGTACAGCCTGAAGGCTAATGGAACCTAGACCTGGCAGGGTCCCTAGGAGGTCATGTGGGTGATGCCTAGGTCTCCATCCTCCTCCCTTGGAAAGGAAACAGTGGGCACTTCAGCAGTACAGTTGTAGCAAGTACTTAGCCCCGAATGTGAGTTACCTTGCTTCAGAAAGTGTCCCTGCTGTCAATTACTTTTCTGCTGGGATGGGCCGTGCTTGGCCCCAGCCTCTTCTGTTCATCTCCCTATCCCCCTCCCTTGGAGAGCCAGTGTGATGTAGTGGTTAAGAGCGGTAGACTCATAATCTGGGGAACCAGGTTCGCGTCTCTGCTCCTCCACATGCAGCTGCTGGGTGACCTTGGGCTAGTCACACTTCTCTGAAGTCTCTCAGCCCCACTCACCCCACAGAGTGTTTGTTGTGGGGGAGGAAGGGAAAGGAGAATGTTAGCTGCTTTGAGACTCCTTAGGGTAATGATAAAGCAGGATATCAAAATCCAAACCCTTCTTCTTCTTGTGAAGAATTGGAGGAGACCATTAAGCGGTGCAGTAGGACAACTGCTTGCCATCGGAAGCGACTGAAAAGTGCCTTAACTTAGGTTCAGAAGGGATCCTGCTGTCACAGCTGCTCCTCTGCTGGAGGAAACAGTGTGTGGTCCTCCCCATCTCTCCTTACAGCCACTCCTTCCCTCACTTATTTGATGCATTGGTTCAGAATGTGTACAGGCGATCATACTTGGTTATTTATCTATCTATCTATCTATCTATCTATCTATCTATCTATCTATATCTAATCTATCATATTTATATACTGATTAAGTGGTATATGAAATAACAGATGCAGCATATATAACAACTAAACTCAGAAACCACAATATGGGCTCCTTCGGGAGGAAGGGCAGGATATAAATCAACCAAATAATAACTATGCAATAAAATATTAAACAAAACTACACTAACACCCCCCAAAAAAACCCCCATAGCATATTTAGAAAAAGTGTGTGGCCTCCATCACCTCCTACAGCAAATCCATCCTTCCATTTCTTCAGCTGCCTTCTCATGGTGTCATCTTTTATACAGTGGTACCTCGGTTTACAAACTTAATCCGTTCTTAAACCAAAACCGTTGTTAAACCGTTGCGCTTTCCCTAATGAGGCCTCCTGCCGCTTGTGCCCTTCCACTGTTCGGATTCCGTTCTTAGACCAAGGTAAAGTTCAGAAACCGGGACACTACTTCCGGTTTTGCAGAGTTCGTAAACCAAATCATTCGTAAACAGGACTGTTCTTAAACTGAGGTACCACTGTATAAAGTTTACACAATGCTCTTTCTGTGTCGCAAAAATAGTTCAGTGGTCTTTATGACTGAAGTCCGGTGTTTCATTGATCATTCATTTCTTAGTTGACAGCATTGCCAGAGACTTGAGTTTCTCATCTCAAAACATGAAAGTTTAAATCCTCTTCAGAGCTGAGAACGTTCTCTCTGCCTCTGCTGTTGTCATAGGTGCAGTGACGAGGAGTCTGAGCATTTTCAGCATTTTGCTCTAATTGTTTTCGGAGATTCTTTCTCCAAAAGAATCCTGGGAATTGTTGTTTGTTATCCGTGGTGGCTTAGAGGTGGATGGGGACTACCAGGCTCAGGGATCAAATTCAGCCCTCCAGGCCTCTCTGTTGGGGCTCAGGCCACCCTCTCTCCAGTCCTCTGAGTATTTTTGACTAACTGAAAAAATATCTTTGGATGGAAAGTAAGTAAGAGAGCTCTCATCTCACCAGCCTTTTCTTACCCCACCAAAAAAAACCCCCCACAACTCTTTCTATGTGGCCGATCTAACTCTCTAGCAACTTTTCACTATGCCTTACTTGCTGGAGAGTTAAGATGCTCTCTTGCAAAGCTGGGTATTTCTTGTAAAGTGCGGTATTTGAGTGGGACTGTGGGCTAGTGGTTTGATAGAGGTAAGGGAAAGAAGAGCATATCTACACTTAAATTTCCTCTGCTTTTTCCAGGCAAGGTCCATGCTTTAAAGCTCTGTGTTCAAACACTTCTTTTCTTTTCTTTGCCCCAGAGCTTTTCTCGCAAAAACCCGCTCTTTAAAGCTCAACTGCAGCAAACAGCAATTTGCAGAAAACCCATATTGACATTTGCTGTGACTGAGCAATAAGGAGCAGGTTTTCATGGGGAAAGGGTGGGAGCTTTTAAGCACAGACCTGTTCCTGGAGAGGTTGGGTCAAAAGTTAAGTGTGGGTAAGCTCTAAGGTGTTGTGGAATGGGGAGGAGAAATGCTGTGGTGAAGCAAGGAGGGAGTGAAATGGAGAAGGATTATTATTATTATTATTATTATTATTATTATTATTATTATTGGATAAGAATTGGATGAAATTTGCATGCAAACTTATCTCTTCTAAGGACATGAGTCCTGCCAAGTTTGGGAAGGTGAGAGGCAGTTGTTTTCATGCTAGGGCAGCCTTTGCAGTTTTGAGGTGAGTAAAAAAAGGAATCGCTTAATCTTCCTTAGTGTTTTGTTGGCAATCGGTCTGAAAATTGGAAAGTTGAGAAAGGTTACTGCGCTTAAGAAACCTGCCAAATTGCAAACAAATAGACTTTTGTGTCAGGCACTTTTAAAGGTGATTTGGGGGGCGGGGAGACAACGGAAAGGGATTTGCTTTCCAGGTTATAGTATTCTCTCTGATGGCACATTTCACCTGTCAGCCACAACACAGCTCTCCTTCTGCCCTCTCTCAACTCTGGTGTTTGCTTCTCTTCTCCCATCACCTCACCTCGGTGATGTCTTTTATAGGATCAGGTTACAGATGCTTTTACTTTTAGCAGACACTTATCTGCAGCATTTTTTTTAGATGCCTGGCTCACTGAGGTGTCATGAACTGCTTCAGGGGTCCCTCACTTCAATTAATGGTGCCTCATACAGGCCCCACTTTGCTTCTGGCAAGCGCAAGATCCCTCCAAGGTACTGTGCCTGTGCTTGGGATCCTTTCAAATTAGATGCTGTTAGAATCACAGACCAGTAGAGTTGGAAGTGACCACAAAGGCCACCTAGTTCAACCCCCTGCAATGCAGGAATTCTTCTGCCCAAGACTGAGATTTCTGGGGTGGCAACAATTAGCCCTAACAAACCAGACACCACTGCATGTACCTGTAAAGGAATCTGGTCAGCCTGAACGCTGACTATGGGTATATAGAAGCTTTTCTTTCACTCTGAGGTAAAAGTACAAATTGCATTCGATTTGCAACCCATCTGATTTTTTCGAGCTTTGCAAATCCATTCTAAGCCAAGCAAAACCACGAATTTCTGCAAAAACGTAAGCAAAGGCCTGTTTGTTCAGTAACGGCACCTCAGTCACAAGGATGTTGCTTACATATACATATGAGTAAGTTCACCTGTTTTTTGTGATGCCTGCCAGGGTGTCACAAAGCTTGCACAGGCTACAGAGAGTGGAGTGTTTTGCAGATGAAAGGTACTAGAATTCCACATTAAGCGCACTTACTTGCCTCTTTATGTGGAAAGGTCTTTACCTTCAAGCTGTACATATCACAAATATTAGTCATCGGCACACAGAAGGGGAGATGACTCAGTCTGGAGAACAAAGGTGATGCACATAAGTTCTGAACAACCAGTTGCATGGCTTACATCAGCACAGTAGTGATTTGCAGCATAGGGTGGGGGTGCTCAGCTGTCCTCCTGTCACCCACATTTCTGCTGCTTACCAGGAAGTAGAGAGGGAGGTGGTAGCAAGGTTAAGTGTGGCGGCAGAACCAGTCCACTGCTTCCACCAGGGGAGTTTGCACCTCAACCCACAACACCACCATCTTGCGCCTCTTGTTCTCAGGAAGTAGCTGCAACATAGGCAATGGCAGTGACATAGCATGGGTTGCCAGTGCCCAGGGCTGGACAATACACATTCAGTTGCCCAATGGCGTCTGCATCACCCAGCCACAGAGATAAGAAAAGAAGAGCCTTTCCGTTGTCTGGAGAGATCACTTCCTGGTTGGCATGGAGAATCTGTTTTCAGAGGAGCCCAGCGACGGAAGCGTGCAGCTGAATTGAGGCAGCACCAGGTATTGAAATTTTGCGCCCCTAATCATTTTGTGCTTGGGGCAAGCGCCCCTGTGGCCCCCCACCCCTCATACTACGCCACTGAGCAATGGGAAAGCAGGTGAACCCACCACCGACTGTTTACTAGATCAGTTAGTAATTCTGACTCCCAATTGTTTAACAACGTCAGCAACAAAATGACAACCTTAAAAAAAATGCATACTGCCGAAAAGAAGGAAGTTTTTTTGGGGGGGCAGGGTAGAGATGAGGAGTTTCTGTGTGACAGGACTGTGAACTCAGTTCAGTTCTGGTACCCTGCACAAATTCCTGAGATCTTTTCTTCTACATGTATAGCATTTGCGCTTGGCTCTGGTTGGTGGATCTCAGGGTAAGAATAATAGTAGCAGTAGTAATTTGATGGTAAATCCTACATGCGTCAATTCTTCCTACCCTTAGTTTAACAGACCCAAGCTCTACAATCGCTACATCAGCACCCCAACCTTGAAGTGCATTCCATGCATGCAGTCTTGTGCTTGCATGATCAGGGCAGAGGAATTTCTGCATCAGCAACCCAAAGAAGTAACATCTTGGAGAGCTGTGACCTAAGCCAAATTCACACACTGTATCTCAGCGCTCAAGGGCTGGCGGAGGCAGGCTCTATCAGCCTGCCTGGAATGGTTGCTGTGCCCCAGTGATCATTGCTTTCTGGCTGACGGCGGAGGAAGTTTCTGAATGGCTGATCAATCCCATATGGACAATGTTCACTCACAAAACAGAGCTCGATGGGGAGACGAGGGTGGGAGTCTGTGCGCAATGGAAAGCACCATGTTTTGTTGGCTGCCGCTCAGGCATGGGGTGAACAGAAGCATAGATTCTGGGGGGGAATCCTTTGCATTATTTGAAATAAGGATTGCTGGGTGGCACAAACATGCGGTCCACTGTTTACATACAATTGTGAGTGCCTAGAAAGGATGCCGGATCAGGGGGTAGCAGGTGTGGTCCTATAAAGCTGTGCTCTGCTGGCAGTACATGTGATCTGTGCTTTGCTATGAATTGTATAGATTGGAGTGGGTCTGCAGTAGATCTTCCAGGATTTTTAACTCCCAGAATTTGAGCAATAGTAACTTACGTACTATGATAGAATACAAGTCTCTGGGATGGCTGACCTTTAGTTAATCACTTACCGGTACTTCTCTGCCTAGTGTTCCTCACCTGTAAAACAGGGGTATTAATTGGGACATTTGGACCCAGACTTGGAGCAGCTCTGCTGGGGATTTTGGGTTGTTTTTTTTAGAGTTTTATGTTAGAATTCCTGGTCCGTAATAACTCAAATGTAGATATGTACTTATCCCAATGTGTGGCTTAAGAAGTGCAGGAGGTAAGTCCCCCTTCCAACAGCATCATTTACATCAGGATCCAACCCCCATGGCCACTGTTTTGTGCCTGGCAAATAAAGTAGAACTTAAACAAGTATGTGAAGTCTGGCCGGATAGGCTGATGATTCTTCTCCAGTTGATGTTTTTAATCCGAGCAGGAGAAGAATTTTGAAGTTTGTAAACCTTGCCTTTTCTTTTGAAGAAAGGCCTTTACAATCCCCCAAAGCTCATATCTGAGCCTTAGCTTGGAGAGCTTCACTGGCATCTCTAGTAATTTTCTGAATTCTGAGAAATAACTCAGATACTATAAAAACCCCTGGGTTGTAAAAATAGCAGGGCTGTAATCCAATGTTTGATTTCTGTTCATAGCGCACAAGTGAGATGCTTTAAGACCTTTTCAAAATGAGGAGTTGGAAGGGAAACCTCCAGTATATGACTGGATGAGCAGAGAGTGGTTGTTCTTCACTGTTGAGGGCCGGCCCCTGAAACTGGCAGAGAGCCATTACAAATAATCTTCCCTCGGGACAAACTGCAGTTGTGACCTAGAAGCAGGGAGCTGCGCGTACGTCATATTTTATTGAACACCCAGACTTTGATTCTGACCTGGATTTACACATCTACATTGCAACCAGAGTCATCTGCTCTCGATGTCCTCTCCGAATCCACACTTAGTCTCACTGTCCCAACCTCCATGGGATAGTTGCCAAGGGGGAAGGTTAGGCCTAGCCCACATAGGCAGAAGCGGCCCAAGCCTTGTGCTTGACTGCTTTGACTAAGAGTTGTTTCACGCCAGCATTTCCTGTGGACGCTCGGGTTGCGAACGTGATCTGTGTGGGTTGCATGTTCGCAACCCGCAGCTGCACGCCTGCGCACGTGCGGGTTGCGATTCAGCGCTCATGCGCAAAGCGCGATTTAGCGCTTTTGCACATGTGCGACCGCCGGAAGTAACCCGTTCCGGTACTTCTGGGTTTCTGCGGTCCGTAACCCAAAAAAATGCAACCTAAAGCGTCTGTAACCCGAGTTATGACTGTACTAATGAGCTGTGTTTGCATCTTGCTCTTAGGAATAGAAGGGAGATGGATGGTGGTATTCCTGTTGGAATGGGAAAGGGAGAGGTTAAGTGGGTGCCTCTGTTGTCACCCTCAGCTTGCCTAGGTATGTGGGGATGGTACCCTGTGCTTCGTCCTTGTTAGAGTCTAAAATTATGTTTCTAGGTCGGTGTGCATTTCAGGATTTGTGTTACTGTTTGCATCTCTGAATGGTTGGTGTGCCTGTTTGAGGGGGTGAGAGGGAGAGAAAGATTCTATCCCTGCCTTTGTCTGCGTTCGTGTTGTGGCTGATTTATTAACTAGGACAATACAAGGAGACTCTGCCCATTATTCCCAGTGTCCGCCTCAGCTCCTGACAGCTTGGTGGAATTGAAATATCTTATTTAAAGCAAGTGAGGATCATTTTGAATATCAGCAGTGACACTCAAGGACTCACAGCTGAAAGGGTGCAAAACAACAGCTGGGAGGGGGGTGTAGATGTTCCCACCACCTTTGCCACTGCTTTCCATTGGGCTGTTTTGCTCCCTTAATGCCTTTGCCTTTAGAATCCAGGCAGTCTGCCTCATCACTGCTCACATTTCTGTCAAGCCAGCTGCCAGAAATATTTTGCCCCGGTCCTTCAAGCAGGTGGCACAAGGAGTCTTGACGCTGGTTATCTGAGACAGCACACAGTGTCAGGTATATGGGGAAGTGGCACATCTCGAAACTGAGACTCTGGTAGAAGGACAGTAGCTCAGAGCATCTGCTCTGCATGCAGAAGGTCCCAGGTTTGATCCCCAGTATCTCCAGGGACATGGGCAGAGACACCTGCCTGAGACCCTGGAGAGTCATTGGCAGCCAGAGTAGACAATACTAGACAAGATGGACTAAGCGTCTCTCACCCAATGGTTCCTTCAGTCTCCATACTTTTGTACTAGGAGGGAGCTATTTGCTTGAGAGTTGCTCGCCTGCTTCCTGTCGGCCAACCCATTTGAATTCTCAGATGGCCCATCCTTGCAAATTCAGGTGCCTGCTTCCTTGCTTGCTTCTAGACTGCCAATGCTGGCATGTGTGCGCACTGTTAGCCAGTGGATGCTAAACGTTTGGATTCAGTTCAGAGGCAGATGGCGGGATCCTTGTGAGCTTTTGGCATTTTGTATTCAGGGGAAACACAGAGCTAACAGTTGAGGACGTAGTGAGGTTTGAGGTTGGGATGGTACTCACAGGTAGGTCTTGAGTGCAGCCTAGATATTTATTTAGATAATCAACCCACCATTTCTCACAGGTCCCAAGAACTCAAGGCAGCCACTGGAATCACGCACACACACACACGTAGCTATTAAATCTAAAATGGTTGCCCCCACAGAGCCACATTTTCCAGAATTCCCTGGGAATTAGAATCAAATGTTAAATCACCTAGCATTGTAGATCTGAGGAATACATAAGGTTCTCCTAACAGCATCCGTAACAAACTGCAGTCCCCGGGTTTCTTTGGGAGACTGTTCAAAGTGGTATGATGATGCTTTCAATGTATAGTGCATGTGGGGCCGTAGTTGGAGGGCTGTGAAAGAGCCACTGAGAATGCCTCTCGTTCTACACTTATAATGTACACTTGTCATATGGCTGGTATTGTGCATGTAGAGAACCATCTTGGTTGATCTTCGAGAGCAGAAGTCTGTAAGATGCACCAAGGCTTTGTTTTAAGGGAGCAAGCCATAGGTCGTCTTAGTGTGGTGTGAGTAGGTCATCACAGCTTGAAATTTGAGAGTCACCAATATAAAGCAAATCCTATCAATTTTAGTAGCTGAGCTTCTACCCACAGCTTCTTAGACAATATTTTGTGTTGAGCCAATATTCACAGCACCCCACATTTTGCTGTCCCTTTCTCTGTGGCAGTTAGGTGTGTGTGTGTGTGTGTGTGTGTGTTTGGTGATTGAAGAATAATTTGGGGGTGGGGGAGCCCCAACCCATTGCTGCTGCTGTCATTCTCGGTCATCATCAGCTGGCGGCCACCCTTCTGCCACCAACCTACACCCCCTGGAGCAGTTATATGATGAGATGGTGCTGCTCTGATGAAGGAAATGACAATCTCTGCTTGTGGCTGACACATTTTACATCAGAGCAACCACTATATCATAATGTAATGTCAATCCAGGCAGCTTTTGGGACCCCCCCCCCGCAAAAAAAGAAGGCTGGTAGTCACTGGGGGGAGCTCTGATGGTAGCAAGGCCCCCCTCCCAATTTTAATCCATCCTTTGAATTTCCTGGATCTTGCCCCTGTTCCTTCTCCAACTATCGCCAAAAATCTGAGGAAGAACTTTTTTCTGACTACTGTATCCGACCTTGCATTTCCATATTTTAAAATGCATCCTGCAAGGAAGTGGAGGTTGTTGATTTTGCCATCTGTTAAAAGTACAGGATTTTGATTTAATGACTAAGCTAACACACTTTATTTGATTCAGTGAAAGAAAGAAAAAAGGACATGATACTTTGTAAAATGGATTAATTTTATTCAATACAGCAAAAGGGGGGATTTATTGTCAAATAAAGGTTATGAATTCACTTAGTTAATAGTAACTTAGATTTAAAAAAAAACAAAAACAACCAAGCTGATAGTTACATCTGGACATTACACAGAGAGACAGAATGCTATTAGTTATAAATGTGACACCCATTAGCATACTTCTATAGAATTATAAATATTTATGCCCTTGTATTTTCATTCTATGTGCTGGTGCTTTGCGTTTTTTGTTGAATGAGGTATTATATTCTACGTCTGGTTGTACTGACAAAGTCCTGTTAGTCCAAGCACTTCTTCCTGCGCAGCACAACTTCCTCTCCCTTTCCTCTTACGTTCAGAAGGTCCCAGGAGAAACCCTGGAGAACCACCGACTAGCAGTATAGACAATACGGTGTTGATAAGGGAGTGCGTGGCGCTGTGGTCTAAACCACTGAGCCTCTTGGGCTTGCTGATCGGATGGTCAGCAGTTCAAATCCGTGTAACAGAGCGAGCTCCCGTTGCTCTGTCCCAGCTCCTGCCAACCTAGCAGTTTGAAAGCACACCAGTATAGGTAGATAAATAGGTACCACTGCGGCAGGAAGCTTAACAGCATTTCCATGCGCTCTGCCTTCCGTCACGGTGTCCTGTTGCGCCAGAAGTGGTTAAGTTATGCTGGCCACATGACCTGGAAAGTTGTCTTTGTACAAACGCTGGCTCCCTCGGCCTGAAGCGAGATGAGCGCCGCACCCCTTAGTCGCCTTTGACTGGACTTAACCATCCAGGGGTAAGGACCTTTACTTTACTTTACTTTACTTTACTTTACTTTACTTTACTTTACTTTACTTTACTTTACTTTACTTTACTTTACCTTACCTTACCTTACCTTACCTTACCTTACCTTACTTTACCTTACCTTACTGTGTTGACAAACCAGTACAGTGTAACTGAACCAATAGTTTGACTCTTTCTCTTGATTTAGTACTTCCTAGTGTGGTCCACTTCCTTCCTAGTGTGGTCCACTTCCTTCCTTGACCATTTGCCCACTTTCCTGCATACAAACATGACTCTGGGACTAGCAAGACATGCCTTAGTTCCTGCTCCTTGCAGTGCGACAACATAGTCCCTTGTCCCTTGGACTGTTGTTCCAGAGACAGCCCTGGCTTACACCATGCCTGTGTGGCAGTAGCAAACAGCAGGGTAGGGCAGCAGGATTCACCTGATCTCCAGTCACCAGCGTGTCAAGGGTGCTCCCCAGCCAAACCAATGCACACAGTGGATAGTTAATTGCTTCTCGGCCTTTTGGCTAAGATCAAGTGTGTAGTGGATAGTTAACTCTTCATTGTCAGAGCTGACACTTACAGTAGTTTCCACAGCTCCGAATACCCACACACACAAGCCTAGCATATAGGCAGCTATTCCCAGGTCTGCTCTCTATGGAGCAGCTGCAGCGAGAGGGGGCCACACGCCCTCCTCCATCCTACGTAAATTCCCCCAACGAGCAGCACACATGCAGTCAGAGACTATGCCTACCTGGAAGCCGTCTCTGCTCTTCTCACTTCAGTTCTCTGCTGGTTCTGGGAGACAGTGGTGCAGGAGTGGGTGGGGAAGCACCTTCGCTTGCCTGACCTGCCTTTTTTCCCTCTTCTTCCCACCCATCTTTTGCTCTATTCTGCAGCTCTGAAGCTTCCCCTGTTTCTGGCACTTGCCTTCCGGCTGTTACAGGTCCCCACAAACCACGAGAGTCAGATACTAGCCCCATCTTCCCCCGATGCACCTTTATCAGCGTCCTGCCAGTCCCTGACACTGTGCCACTTCTAAATACCAGGACAGAAAAGGGGATGGGGGAGGTTGCTGTGGTGCAAAAGCACCAGCGAAGCCTATCTGGTGCCTCCTGCCAGTGCCTCTGAACCACACTCACCTGCCGCTGCCTTGCCTTTCCCCTTCTCCCTCCCAGTATGCAGCAACAACACAGGTGACTTCAGATCAAGTGTTTTAATGACTGAGCTAACACTCTTTCTTAGATTCAAGGAAGGAAAACAAAGGCACAGTACTTGACGATAAGATAGATGAATGTTATTGAATGCAGCAAAGAAAAAGGGGAGAGAGAAACCAGCCACTATCTGCTAGTGCTGTGTGGTCTTCTTTGTCTAGATTGCCTGCTGGCTTGGATTCAGGAGTGTTTAAAGTGTCTTTCTGAATGGCTGAGTTCCAGCAGTTGTACCCAGCATGTAAAAATGTTTTCTCTATATATATCTTGTGAAAACAACAGCTTCAATTGCTTAACCTAAAAAGGTAGACTAGGTGATTGAAGCAGTTAAGAGCAGGGCAGGCGTCAGCACTCAGCATTCGTAGGCCCCAGAATGCTGGCGAAGCCCACCATTTAAATTTCCTACAATGCCCCCGATGATGTGTCACACTTTGGTATTGTGGGTTAAAATGGCAGCCCTGGAAAAGGATGAAGGTGATGTTGGAGGGGACCCACCAATGGAGGAAGGATTGCACCAAAGGGACTTTCCCCAGTGCTCTCTCAGATCTAGAGCCCTCCTGTGTAAGATGTCCTTGTAGACTCCTTGGGCGCAGAAGGGGACCATGTTTAGGGAAGCTTTTAATGTTTAATGCTGTATTGTGGTTTTAATATTCGATTGGGAGCTACCCAGATTGGCTGGGGAAACCCAGCCAGATGGGCTGGGTATAAATTATTATTATTATTATTATTATTATTATTATTATTATTATTACTCCCAGTTCATGTAGTTAAAACCTACAACAGGGCTAAAACATAGGAACCACTGCGGGGCAGGCAGCAGGGAGCACACATGGGGGCATTGTATAACAGTGATTTCTCTCTTATGGAGGCTACTTTGGATGAAGACAGACAGAACCTTTTTAAGAATGGCAGAGGAAGTCTGATAGTGCCTCCATTGATGTGTAGACAAATGTACTTTCTCTCCCAAAGAAAACTTGAGGGGGATGGGGATGGACTATTGCAGGCTTTCAGATTGGTTCAAATTGAATGGGATGCCGATTGGCTAGCACCTGTGACATCATTTGTACATTCAGATTCATCTTAAAACATCAAGAAACATTTAAAAAGTAGTAATAAATACTCCAGGATTTGGGGAGTGTCTGCTTTTAGAACATTTCATTTAAAAAAATAAAAAGGGTATTAATGTCTATATGCCATTAAGTAAAGTAAAATGTTAAAAAGGCAGGAAATTCACCTGATGCACAAGAAGAGGAGAAAGACCCGAGGGCTGGTATACATTTTCGTAATGCAGTCTGTACAGCCAGTGAGCAAAGGGTCAATTCTGCCTACCATTGAAATCCACATTTGTCTTTATCCAATGATGCCATGGAGCCTTGTTCATTTTATTTATATATTTAACAACTTCTTTTACTTATCAAAACGTTTATACCTCTTGACAGCAGTTTACAAAACCTTCGCCTTTTGTTGCAAGGAAGACCCCCAATATTAAAATGTCACAGCAGTACCAAAGGACCCTAATGCAATATGCACACCTCAATTCCTTCTGTCCATGCCTTTTATGGTTCATTTCAATCCTTCCTTTTCTTCCACTTTATTTGTGTTTGAGCCAAGAGATATGAGAGACAAGAGGGAGCACGCACTGAGAGGGAGCAGTAGCAACCAAGCTTGCAGGCTGTATTTTTAATTATTTCTCTTTTCCTTTTTTTCATAGCCTAGGGACGCGGGTGGTGCTGTGGGTAAAAGCCTCAGCACCTAGGACTTGCCGATCGAAAGGTCGGCGGTTCGAATCCCTGCAGCGGGGTGCGCTCCCGTTGCTTGGTCCCAGCGCCTGCCAACCTAGCAGTTCGAAAGCACACTAGTGCAAGTAGATAAATAGGGACCGCTTACTAGCGGGAAGGTAAACGGCGTTCCGTGTGCTGCGCTGGCTCGCCAGATGCAGCTTGTCACGCTGGCCACATGACCCGGAAGTGTCTGCGGACAGCGCTGGCTCCCGGCCTCTTGAGTGAGATGAGCGCACAACCCTAGAGTCTGTCAAGACTGGCCCGTACGGGCAGGGGTACCTTTACCTTTTAAAGGAGTTCCCTAGAACAACATTTGGAGGGAAAACCCCCCACTTTTCATAGAGATTGGATTTCCCCTCATTAAAAGCCATCAAGCTCAGTCCCATTTCTAAGCATCACTAACACCTTTTGGGGAATCTGCCTGTTGACATAGTGCCCAAAGGTGACCCAAAGTGATGGTCCCTGCCAGTTTATATCCCGGCTCATTTCTGCTAATCACAGATGAATTCCACAATGTCCCCCGTTGGTGTAAAAGGAAGGATTGCTGATAGTATATGGCATGCCTTCCTCAAGCTCATCCAGTGCCCTTTCACTCCTCCAATAAGGCACCAACATCAAGGCCTTGAGAAAAGAGGTTGGGTAATGCAAACTCCCTAAGAAAACTCCTATGGACATCAACCTCATTTAACCTGATTGGTGGTTTCCAAGTAGGGCGTCCTATGCTGCCACCTACGGGCTCAATCGAGATATTCACCTTTTCAGTAGTATAGCCAAACTCTTGAGTCCCAGTACAGGGTTGAATAGAGCAGTGTGTTGAACTGGAGCAAACCCAATTCCCATTTCACCTGTCAGGCCTTTAATGCAGGAGATGGTAAATATGAGGCGTTTGTGATGACCACAAACACTGCTGTCTTCATGGCCTAATGAGTCTGTCCGCATTATACACAGGATGCTGAAAGTTGCACGTGGTACTTGCCCTTGGATAAAATGCAGGTTGGCATTCCAGCCAGTTGGCAAAGGACTTCATAGCTATAAGAAGCAAAGAGGCAGAGAGAGAGAGAGAGAGAGAGAGGGGACAGGAGCTGGCAAACAGCCCTGTCAAGCCCAGATAGCCCTCAGGTCCTTGTTTAGCCTGCCAACATCCCAGAGCTTTGGCATGGAGTTTTGTCCAAACATCACATGGAGTCTTTGGACAGCTGTGCTGGAATTTGTAGCCTTCCCTTGCACGAAACGTGGGTTTGGAGCACCACCGCTAGGAATTAACAACTCCCTCCAATAGGCTGGCAGAATTAAGAAGTTTGGAGCTAGCCTGTCAAAAGGAGAGAAAGGTGGATTGAAGAATGAGTTGAGGATTATGGTCAGAGCTCTTGTGTGATAAGCTAAGTCAAGTCCTGAAACAGCAGAGATAGAGGCAGTTACTGCTGAAAGGTTGGTGAGCCATTGGAGAGGGGATTAAGACTGACGGAGCAATCCGCTGCGTGCTTACTTAGAAGTAAGCCCCGCTGTATAAAATGGATTTTACTCCCGTGCAAGTGGGGGGGGGGTTGCTGCCTAAGAACTGGTATGCAGGCCAACTGAGGCCAAAAGACTCATCAGTGGATTAAACCAGGCCTGTGTTTACACCCCCAATACCATCCTTCGCAAATCTTCCCCCTCAGCACAGCATTTTGCAGTGTTGAACACTTTTGGTGTAGGTGTGGGGTTTTTGTTGTTGTTTTTCCAGGACCACATTAATACAGGAATGAAAGAGGGTGTGAAAATCGAAGGGCACATCACTGTTGAAAGAAATGAAAAAACCAAGAAGAAGCCAGGCGATGCTCAAGGGTTCTCAGGAGCCTGTGTCAGCATGCAGACTGGTGATTAATTCGCAGCAGCCTGCTAGGATGAAGATCTTAACATTCATTGGGGCATTTTATTATTTACTTATTTGTCTCGCCAATTTGTATAATGCTTACTTAAATTTTGTCTCTAAGGGGTGTACAGGTAACTCAATACAACAAAGCTAAAAATCAGTTAAAACAATTAAATCAGAATTCAGTTAAATGCCTGGTGGAATAGGAAGGGGGGGTGGAGAGAGCCTGCTGCAGAATTTCAGCAGAGAGAGGGGGGCTGTGTGCCCTTAACTGGAAGGGATTCCATAAAACTGAGTCCACAATATTGAACACACTGCTGCTGGTGGATGAGAGTTCTGCATCTGAGCCATGGGATATAATGAATCAGGCATTGCCTGAGTTATCCTGGACCCAAGCTGTTAAATATCTTGTAAATTAATACAGTGGTACCTCGGGTTAAGTACTTAATTTGTTCCAGAGGTCTGTTCTTAACCTGAAACTGGTCTTAACCTGAGGTACCACTTTAGCTAATGGGGCCTCCCGCTGCCTCCGTGCCACCGGAGCGCAATTTCTGTTCTCATCCTGAAGCAAAGTTCTTAACCTGAAGCACTATTTCTGGGTTAGCGGAGTCTGTAACCTGAAGCGTATGTAACCTGAAGTGTATGTAACCCGAGGTACCAATGTACAAGAACCTTTAACCTGGCCTGGTAGCATATGGAAGCTTTTGAACACAAGAGTGGTAGCAATAATATGACCCCTATCAACAGTCTAGCCGGCATGTTTTGCACCAAGGATAGCCACACAAAGAGCTTGCTGCAATAATTGAGGCTTGGCTCAGTGCAGCAGAACAACCGTGGAGAAGCAAGTGGGGCTGCAATCTCCTCTCCAAGAGCCTTGCCCTTTGCTCATTGACCTGCCAATCAGGACAGTGGATGAAGAATTGTGAAGGACTCTTGTGTTTATGCATATGGTAGGCCCAGGGCTGCTAGAATGGGGAACTTGCATGGAAGATAAGTTGCTTTTTCTGTTAAGTAATCTCCATATATCCCTGGACTGGCCATATCATAATAAGGGTGATAGCAATGGTGATAAGCAGCCAGAGACTTTAAATGAACCATTGTCCTCTAATTCTAATGGATTCAGAGGCTTTCCCTGACATTTCAAGTATTCTGGAAAAGCACAGTAGCTGTCTATTCCTCCCATGCCCTATTGGCCTTAGCACTTAGGTCTCCTTGTTGTCTTGAAACATCCTCTGTACTTCAAAGCCTTCCGCCTTGTAACTACTACATGGGCAGCCACTCCGCCAACATCAGGAGGGCAGGCACTCAGCTCTCCTGCTCTGTCTGATGGGGGTCTCTTGCCCTCTTTATCCACAGGTAGAGATGAATTTTTCTGCACGCCGCAGGCAAACAGCAGTGTGTCTGCACTGGGGGAGAAGTGTCTCCAGACTTCAAGGCAACCATTAGATGATCACCTCTCATTATTAAAGTTTAATTTAAACTGTGTATCGAAAAGAAAAATACAAACAAACTCGTATCAAAGGAGCCTCCGGCACTTTTAATACTTGATTAAATTTTAGGATGTGGGGGCTGGAAGCAGTCTGAATTCCTTCACTTATTTCCTTTGAGTTTCCATCCTCTGGTTTCTTTCATTGCTGCAGAGAAACTACATAAATGAATGCCTGAGATTAATTCACTCTTTCCAGGTTTTCTGCAGCCTAAAGGGAAAGCTTTTCCTGCTAGCCCCATAACATGTTCCTCTTCAGTTTTTCCATGATCTTTTCCTCCTTCATTTCCCAGGCTTTCACACTCCCATGTCCTCAAACTCGTTTCACCATAGCATCCCCATCCGGCTGCCATGCTTAGAAAAACCCACATATTTCAGCAAGTCCCCCTAGTTTTCACAGTCTCTCGAAGTTACCATCAGTGGTAAGGATGCTTCAAACCTGTTTGAACATAGATCCATTTCCCCCCCTCCAATGACATGTAATTACAGCTGCATTGATGATGACACATAGCAAAGTTCCATGCGCATTTTATGGGGTGGGGTGGGGTGGAGCAATGCTATACTGCACAGTGCTGACGAAATAATCTGTGTACATAAAAAAATAAGAAGAGCTTGTTGGATGAAACCAGTGTCCCATCTGGTCCAGCATTTTGTTCTCATGGCGGCCAAACAGATGCCTGTGGTTTCCAGCAACTGACATTCAGAAGGATTACTGTTTCCAACTGCGAAAGCAGAGCATTGCCACCATGCCTAGAAACCATTGGTAGTCTTTATCCTCCATGAATTGGTGTAATCCTCTTTAAAGCCACCCAGTTTGCTGGCCACCACTGCCTCCTATGGGAAGAAGTGTCATAGTTTACGTGCCCATAGTTTAGCTGTCCCAAATCTTCCAACATTCAGCTTCATAGCTTCATCAGATGACTGGGAGTGGCCACCGAGAACATATAGTCCTGAAAGACCTACATTGGCTCCCATTACATTTCCAAGCACAATTCAAAGTGCTGGTACTGACCTTTGAAGCCCTAAACGGCCTCAGCCCAGTACAGTGGTACCTCTGATTGCGAACGGGATCCATTTCAGAGGCCCGTTCGCAACATGACAAGAGTGTAACCCGCAGAGATGCGTCTGCGCACACGTGGGTTGCGATTTGCCGCTTCTGCGCATGCGCCTTGATGTGATTTTGCGCTTCTGTGCATGCACGAGCGGCAAAACCCGGAAGTAACCCTTTCCGGTACTTCCAGGTCGCCGCGGGACATAACCTGAAAGAACGTAACATGAAGCAAATGTAACATGAGGTATGACTGTATACCCGAAGGAGTGTCTCCACCCACATCGTTCAACCCGGACACTGAGGTCCAGCTCCGAGGGCCTTCTGGCAGTTCCCTCACTGAGAGAACTGAGGTTGCAGGGAACCAGGCAGAGGGCCTTCTCGGTAGTGGTGCCCGCCCTGTGGAACGCCTTCCCATCAGATGTCAAGGAAATAAACAACTATCTGACTTTTAGAAGACATCTGAAAGGAACCCTGTTTAAGGAAGTTTTTAATGTTTGATGTTTTATCATGTTTTTAATATTCTATTGGGAGCTGCCCAGAGTGGCTGCCCAGCCTATTATCATCATTATCATCAGATGTCCATGAATTCTTGAGTTGTGGCAGAGGGAGAAAAACTTTTCTCCAGCCCCCTTTCCCATGCCATGCATGAAGTTATATACTTCTGTCATGTCACCTCTTAGTCACCTTTTCTCTAAATGAAAAAAAAAGTCCCAAATGCTGCTACCTTTCCTCGCTTGATCATTTTGGTTTTGCCCTTTTCTGAACTTCTTCCAGCTCTAGAATATCCACATTGGGGATTGCTGGAAATGGAGAGAGAATGGGCAGAAAAGATGATAACAGAGGCTTTCATTTTCACAAGCTATGGGGTAGCCCACATTCCCTCTTTCATTTAAAAAAAAAAAATTCTAAGCAGGACCAAGGAATATGAATACCTCTGAACCTGAAATAGTGGAAGCTCAAGAACTCTGGCCTTTTCTCTTATTTGCTTCATTTTCACGTTTTGTGATGTTCATTTGAAGCCCAGAGTCTGAAAGAAGAAGTCAGGAGTTCAGACGCCCAACAACTTTCAGAAAAATCACATGTTGGATATTACTTACTGTTCTTTTTTATAGGTCAGCTTTGTCCTTTATATACCGTATTTTTCGCTCTATAACACGCACCCGACCATAACACGCATGTAGTTTTTAGAGGAGGAAAATCCGTAAGCATGCCACCCGTAGGCATTCCCTCCATAACACGCACCGACATTTCCCCTTACTTTTTAGGAGGAAAAAAGTGAGTGTTATGGTGCAAAAAATACGGTAATTTCCCAGTTTTTATTTCAACCTATCTGTTGTACTGAGAAATACATAATCTTGCACCAATCAACAAGCAAGTTTAATCAAGCAAACCTATCCAAACCTGTAGAAAGTTACATGTGTTTTGTCTCTTTTTAGCTACTGTTGGTTTTAAGCATCATTTGAATGTTTTAATTGTTTCTTAATGAGAATTTTAATGTTCTGTTTTATATTTTTGTCAATGGCTTAGAGGGTTGTTGTTTTTACAATCGGTTTATAAACGTTAAGGGAAAAATAGAAGCAAATGCTGCCTATGACCTCCGCTATTTTTAAGCAACATTTGAACACGGTTTGGCATGGAGTCTACTAGTTTTGAACAGTCACTGTTGATTTTCGGATCCCTTGAGTGAGCTTCTCCATAGTTGTACAGTCTACAGCACAGAGGTGACTTTTGCATAAAGCCCACAAATTCTCAATGGGATTTACGTCCGAAGAATTCCCTGGCCAATCAAGTACCTGTATTTGCTGCTCTGTCGTGAATTTCTTCAGCACTTTCAATGTGTGACAGGGGGTTAGGTCCTGCTGCAATATCCCAGTACTGTCAAGATACCTCTTTTCCAGCTCTGGAATAACTCTCTTTTGTAGAACCTCAATATATTGTGGCGAGCGCATCATTCCTTCTATTTGCTGCAGGCTTCCGACACCATAATGATCAACTCACTTTTCGTGTTTGTTTTGAGTACAGGATTACGAGTAAGATAGAAAACATGCTTTGTTTCAATTACTTTGCACAAGGATGTACCATAAGGGCACAGGATGTACCAGCACTGACATACTTGATCTTTGCAGAGCAAGAGAGTGTGACCACACAATCAACTGGCCAAGGTAGTTATATGGCTTCTCAGATTCAGAGATGCAGCAGCATGCAAATTCCATGCTCATATTTTGCCATGAAACTACTTCTCCAAGATGCACCAGTGCATGTATGCTTTAAAAAGCAGTACAGCAATACCATGCAGAGTTCAAGGCAGCAACCAAAGGAACGCCATATTCCCAACAGGAAATTTTGCGGCTCCCATACTTAGTGGTCCTGATACCAAACCTGAATTTATGGCTCTCTAGCTCTGTGATGCGGGTGGCTCTGTGGTCTAAACCACTGAGCCTAGGGCTTGCCAATAGGAAGGTTGGCGGTTTGAATCCCCACAACGGGGTGAGCTCCGGTTGTTCGGTCCCAGCTCCTGCCAACCTAGCAGTTCAAAAGCACGTCAAAGTGCAAGTAGATAAATAGGTACCACTCCAGCGGGAAGGTAAACAGCGTTTCCGTACGCTGCTCTAGTTCGCCAGAAGCAGCTTAGTCATGCTGGCCACATGACCCGGAAGCTCCCTCGGCCAGTAAAGCGAGATGAGCGCCGCAACCCCAGAGTCGTCCGCAACTGGACCTAATGGTCAGGGGTCCCTTTACCTTTACCTTTAGCTCTGCTTAGCCTGCTTAGTTTAGTCAGGCAGCCATCCTTGGGAGCAATGATTCTCAGCTTCCTTCCCTCCCCACCCAAATATGAGCACTGCACGTTCATTTAATCCAAAACAATGTGGTCAGTTTCCCATATAGGTTTAAAATATTTTTTTAAAACCACAAAATTGTAGGGCTAGAACAGAAGGGACATCTTCCGGTCCAAGCAGATACCTAACCAAACTGGAGTGTGCCTGTGGGAATGAATCCCGAATAAAAAATGCTTGTTTTCCAAAAGTTCAGCATCATGTAAGACCAGTTGCTTTCTTCAACCCTTCTCTCCTAGTTTTATTCCAACAACAGATTTAAAATTTTTTTTTGCTTTTATTTACTTTTTCTTTTTTCATTTTTTTGTCCACGAAAATGGAGTGTAAAGTCCACCACATAATCAATCGGCAAGTAAATAATGAAAGTTTGTGTTGATATAGGCCATGTCGCCACAGTGTACACAACAGTAATTCACTTTAGCCTATCAGGAGATGTATGGGATTACAGTTGCCCTTACTATCTACCTCATTGATTGTGTATTGCATTGATCTGTTTAGTCATCTCCCCCTCCTTTCTCTCTCTTTTTTTCAAGGTACATGATCACCTCCCTGGACCGTACGCATGCTGGCTTCTACCGCTGCATTGTGCGCAATCGCATGGGAGCCCTTCTGCAAAGGCAGACTGAAGTGCAGGTGGCATGTAAGTGGTGGCGCAAGTCGTGCTCGAAAAGTTTATAAATATATATATACAGGGAAATAATCTATGAAGTGAGCTACAGAGCAAGAGGGCAAAGGATGATGGCAAAAGAGGTTGACCATTCCCACCACCTCTGGAGTGCTGGGGAGGCCCCAAGACCCCATGAGATTCCAGGGCCACCTGGAGGAACAAGAGCAACAACCTGGGGAATAATTTCCTTGAGTAGGAGCTGTTCCCCTGCTCTGCCAGGATGCCCCAGGCATGCCCATGCTCCCTACTCCGAATGAAGGGACTTGCCTGTTGGATGATAGGGCTTTAACAAAATGACTGGAGGACCAATAAACTATTTGAATATGTGTCCTTCCTGAACAATGATAGGTCTACACTCTAAACCAATAGCAGTTTAATGCCAGTTTTACTGTCATGCCTTTGCCCCAAAGAAACCTGGTGATGGTAGGTTGGCAAAGCCATGACAGTAAAACGGGCATTAAACTGCTATTGGTTTAGAGTGTAGACCTATCATGTGCCTTCTCACAGAATCCCAGTCATGTCATATTCCTTCATTCAAACATTTTCACAATAACCTTCATATCGAACACATTGTTTCATAAGTTGACTCAGACCTTTTCTACTGCATTATATCTTTAGCTATTACAAAACGTTTCTCTATTACTAGTATTTTCTCATTTTTCTTTCACTGCTTTTATCTCAAATCCTGCCCTGAATTTCGTTTGACTGTAATATTGTTTTTTAATAGTCCACAAAAGGCCTCCATTCTTATATGAAAAGTTTGTCATTTCGGTATCTTAATTTTGCTGCCAGCTTTGCCATTTCTGCATAGTCCCCATTACTTTCAAAAGCTACTCCTCCCTCGTTGGAACCTTCTCTTCTTTCCATTTCTGTGCATATAATATTCTAGCTGCTGCTGTTGACACTTACATTAATAATTCGGTCATCATCTTTGGAACATCCTTCCCTATTATACCTATAAGAAAAGCTTCTGGTCTTTTGGGAATAGCCATTTTAAACATTTTCTTCATTTCATTATATATCATTTCCCAAAACCCTAAAAGACTGTCTGAAAGAATTCATGGGAAGAGGGAATGACTGTAATGCTAGTTCATTTCTAATGCTGATGTGCCCTTCAACTCCCCTTCCTGCTCTGAGCACCTCCTGTCCTACTTTTCTAAACTTGTCTGAAATACCCCTTTCCCCATCACAATCAGGAAATGCTCTTTTCAGAGGTTTGTTAGTTGTGGCCTTATTATCACGTGTGATTTCTCTTTCACACGCACAGAGAGAGAAATGTTTCAGTTGCAGCATATCTTTATGACAAGTAGTCAAGGTCATCAGGCAGCAAGATCTGGGCTGCTCTTGGTGAGCAAAATGTTAGGTGAGAAATTATTGGGTGCTAAAGGGCTCTTCAGTTGAGCAGTGCAAAGTGGATTTGGAATCAACAGCTGGAAGGTGGAGGTGGAGGAATGCAAATTAAAAGAAAGGCACAGTCTCTTTACAGGGTGAGTGATGAACCGCAGGGACAGAACACCAAACCAGGGCCTCTTTCACCTTCTTCTGATCAAGATTAGAGGACTTTGTAAAGGACACCACTCAGACGGCTGCAGAATTTTTGATACAGCAATAATGAAAGGGTATTCTGTAGCCATGTTCTGTCCATGAGAGGTCACCTTCCAATTTTATCACACTTTATTAATCCTCTGACAACAATGAAGTGACCTTTTGTAGCAGTGCCAAATGGCAGAACCTCCAAAGCGATGCCCCTTTCCTCCAAGCTGACAGATCTTAAAAGGTCTCTTTTTTCTTTCTTTGTTGGTCTATTTGCTTTCTTCTTTTTTTAAAAAAAAGGGGGGAAACCTTTCTGATTTCTCCCACTCCCTGTCATCCCTATTTGCAAATCTCCTATGGCAAGCGGAGCTGGGAACTTGTGAAAGCTTTATCTTCAGTCCCTTGTAATGGAGCTGCAGGAAGAAAACAGAGCAGGACTGAGGGGCATTGGGAGATTGGGAGGCAGGTTGCAAGGGGACCGTGCGTGCCCCCCCCCCCAATGCTAACAGAGCCATGAGGAAACAGGAGAGTAGAAGTGGCAAATAAGCATGGAGGGACATTAACGGGACTGCATGTGATTCTCACCCCAAGGAAGAGGAGGAGTCTGTTTGCCTGAAGTGTTAAATCCCTAAGATGGCTTATAACAAAAGCAAGCAGTTCTTCTCAGCAGCACCCTCTGGAAGGCAGGGAAAGCAAACAACGTTTATAACAATTACAGCACCATTGCCTGACGCAGGGACAAGCCGCCCATATAAATCAGCCCTGGTCTCTCCGACGTGCGGGGAGGTGGGGTGGAAGAGGCCGGGGTGTAGATGACAAATCTTCTGCTGGTGACTGGAGATTGTGGCTCAGTTGGCTGCCTCCTGCGGCACTTAGCTAGAGAGCTTCACGCTTCAGCACAGCTGGTGGGCGGGTGGGTGTCTGGGAAGGGGCTTTTCTGTGGGGATGAATCAGACATTTTACAGTTAGGAAAGTGATGGGGAAATGCATTTGCAGTGGAGCCCTTTGAAGAAGAAGAAGAAGAAGAAGAAGAAGAAGAAGAAGAAGAGGAGTTTGGATTTGATATCCCGCCTTTCACTCCCTTTTAAGGAGTCTCAAAGCGGCTAACATTCTCCTTTCCCTTCCTCCCCCACAACAAACACTCTGTGGGGTGAGTGAGGCTGAGAGACTTCAGAGAAGTGTGACTGGCCCAAGGTCACCCAGCAGCTGCATGTGGAGGAGCGGAGATGTGAATCCGGTTCCCCAGATTACGAGTCCACCACTCTTAACCACTACACCACACTGGCTCTCACTTGATCAACTTTAACTGCACAAACGTAAATGGAATCAATGAACTACTAATGGGAAGGTGTATAAACATCCCACAAGCAAATCAGGATGAATGCAGGACAAACGCACATTTTCATATAGCCACGCTGCAGACAACTGCATGATAAAGACCGAGTATAATCCGACCTCCATAGAAGCTTTGTGAAACAAAATCTGGATGAATGCTCAGCCCTCAAGTCATCTGGAGCAGCTGGAAATGGCAAGCAGGCCTTGATTTTTCTCATTTTTCTAATTTGTTTCTCTTCTGAGATTTGCTAGGTTCTTCCAGGTTAGCATCCGGCTGCACGGGCAGCAGATCCCAAACACCAAAAGGCTAGGTCTGACAACGGATTCTGCATGCCAGATCAGTGCATGCTGTGAGGACTTCAAAAGCCCGGAGAGGAAGAGAAATAACTTGCCGAGCCAAGAGCTGGAGAAGAAAGCAGAGAAAAGCGCCGTGACCACCAACCAGAGGAAAGGAGCAGCAGGAGCAGGGTGTGTGTGTTAATTCAGGCCTCAGGCAAGGTTGACAAGGTCCCTGCAAGGCTTCCTGTGCTGTCACTACACAGACTATAGAAGCACCGCCTGGGAAAGGGAGATGCCATTTAATTAATCCTAATAAAAGAGATGCTTTGGAGGAGCGTCGTCTACAAGCGTGGAGGGGTGGGTGGGTATCAGATGCAAGAGAGCATCTCAGCTGGTGAAAGAACAACTCAGAAAGTCCCGGCATTGGTCTCAGCACTGGACCACAATAGTTGATTGCACTCTTCCAAGCCTTTATTCCCTCTTCTCTTCCTTTGATGTTGCTCTTCCGTATCCTTTGCCCACAACTGCGGGAGCCACCATTTTTAAAAATTCACAACCTGCAGTCAGGCTTCAAATAATGCACAAGCACCTTCAAAGATACTTTGAGGTTTCTGGGTTTGTTGGGTTGTGTGTTGTTGTTTTTTTTAATTAAGAAAAAAGAAATACATAGGGACACCCATTAAGCGGCTCCACTATCCAGAAGCTGAAGAACTAAAACCCACCCTTTTCTAATTGTGTATTCCTTCACCGCTGCGCATTGCTGCTACAAAGTTAATGCTGCAAAGACTGTGCCAGAACCAATTTCTGTATTGTGGCAGTTACTCTCCGTTGTGCACTTAGCTATCTCCCCGCACTTAAGAGAACCAGGAATCGCTTGAAGAAAAACCGAAAACGTTCACGACTCTTGCAGCTTTCGTTTTTTTAAGGGATCTTCCTCCACGGTTACAAGATTCATGATGAAATTACAGGTGCAGGAAGCCCTGAGGCCAACATCTCCAACGATGGGGGCTTAACCTGCCTCTGACGCTCCTTGTTAGAAGCACTTTCCATCAGGAATAATCTTAAGTGGACTTGGTGCCTCATCAGCATTCTCGGGAATGAAGATCTACGAGCCGAAGCAGGGAAAGAAAATTAAAATCCAGACAGCCACTCGAACGTCTTGGCGAGGGGTAGGGAGGGAAGGAGCACCTTGTTGCTTGCAGCCTACAGGAGTGCTGTGGGGAGGGGACACCCCCCAAGATTTAGTACGCTGAGTTTCACGGCTCTCTGCCAGGAAGAAAAATAACCACTGAAAATTGGGGAAAGAAAATAATCACCATCAAAAATGGGGGAAAGGAGAGATCTGTGAACATCTCCTAACTTTGAATTTGTAAATCATATTGCATCTACAGGATGAAAACCTCCTGGTCACAGCCATGCCATATATTTAAAGCACTTTAAACATCATGGCTCTCACTCCCCGAAGAATCCTGAAAGCTGTAGTTCGTTAAGGGTTTCCTAATGACTCTCAACAAAAGACAGTTCCCAGGATTCTTTGGGGTGGTGGGGAGCCATGGCGGTTAGAGTGACATAGTAGTTCTTTAAATAAGGTAAAGTAAAAGTAAAGGACCCCCGACCGGTTAAGTCCAGTCAAATGTGACTATGGGGTTGTGGCGCTCATCTTGCTTTCAGGCCGAGGGAGCCGGTGTTTGTCCACAGACAGCTTTCCGGGTCATGTGGCCAGCATGACTAAATCTCTTCTGGTGCAACGGAACACAGTGATGGAAGCCAGAGTGCATGGAAACACTGTTTACTTTCCTGCCACAGCAGTACCTATTTATCTACTTGCACTGGTGTGCTTTCAAACTGCTGGGTTGGCAGGAACTGGGACGGGACAGAGCAACGGGAGCTCACTCCATTGCACAGATTCGAACCGCCAACCTTCTGATCGGCAAACCCAAGAGGCTCAGAGATTTAGACCACATTGCCACCCATGCCCCTTTAAATGTATATTGTGGGTGAAAGTAGCTAAGAGAACTGGAAGAGGGTGTCTGCTTTCCCCCTTGGTGAGCAGGGCTCTCAGGGGCAGCTCTTTATCCCATAAAAAGTGAGTAAATATTGACATAGTAGAAGGGGAGGGTGGTGTACCTGTTGAAATGTGGAAAGTTGTATAGCCTACACAGGAGAACAATGAGCGGACAGTGCTTTTAAAAAGAAAAACCACACACCCCTCTGCCTGGAAGCACCCAAAGACAGAGATGGGGTGCAACAGGTACTCCTGAAAGAAGCATGAAGCAGCTGCCCCAAACTCTGAGGGGTTTCGGCCCCCTGAAGGTGTGGCACATTCCAAATGCGACAGACACCGTCCACCGTTTTCAAGTAGCACTTCCAGGTGTGCAGTTTACCTCAGCATTTAACCAGTATAAGGCCTATGTTATTACCCAAGCCCTACAGATCACACCTAAGAGATCTGAACACCCCTAATTCACTCCATCATCACCTTCTCCCCCCCCCCCCACTTTCCCCAAAGCAGCCCCCCCTCTAAAGGTTGGTGGCAAATCAGGCAGCTAATGGGAAATTAATCAGGCAGCTGTGCTAACGCTAATGGCCAAGTCATTAAAAAGAGATTCTTTACACGTTTTTAATTACAGCAATTAAAGCAAGTCAATAAAATGTCTCCCCACACCCCCCCCCCAATTTTGTCATTAGTACTATTATTATTAAAGGTTCTATAAATTTTCAAGCACACAAGCAGCTGTGCTGCACGAGGAGGCACTGACCTCCATCCCAGCAGCATCAAGGTAACTGTTGATCAAATGGTGTGAGGAGGGGAAAGGGGAAAGGCACCTCTGAATGTAGATTATATGAGTGTTGGAGGGGGGGGGCAGGCCTGGGAACTGTAAGTGGAGGGTTGTGAGTGTGGGCGTTTGGAAGGGGAGGTGCACAGATGAACGTGCATAGGCAGAGTGTATAAGCAGAGGAGATTGCATCGAGCGTGGGAGAACAAGACATTTGCTTTTTAGCATGGGTCATTGCCAATTTAAAGCACATGAAACATTAATTTAATGCCGTCTATGTTCTAAAGAAACCTGCACGGGCTCAATAATGCCTCGCTGAAAAGCCATACCTGTTTGCAGAAGAGCCACGCTTCTCCACTGCAACTTGTGCCCACTTCTGGTGATTTGCTTGTGCTCGGGGAACCGATTTGCAAGTACAAAACGCGTATCGTATCATGTCAGCCGAGAAGGGTGCTCACTCACACGATATAAATTGCCACCTTTCGAAGTGCACATGGGCGGTGACTGAGAATGGGCCAGGTACTCTTTCCCATCTATTTTTGCAAGGAAAAACCAGCGATTTATACATAAAGATAGCAGCATTTCATGAATAGCATGATATAAGTGTGTGTTTTGCACTTAGCAATTCATGCCCAAAACAAAACTAGCACCGCATGAGAGCTGACTTGCTGCGTAGCCAAGTAAAGGTTGAGGAAATCTATCAAATTTCCAGGTGTCAAGATGACAGCTGCGAACCAACACAGGAATCCTGTAATGAAGTTAGATTATGGCATTTTGATGACACTGGGCTGGATTGCACTGCACTGCTGGCTTGTTCAACTGGGACCCATGGATACAAATGCAGCCCATGAGCACTGCATTGTGGCATGCAGCATACTTGATAGCCACTGCCTCCACCACCACCACCGCGTGTTTATAGTTATAGGCAGAGAACAAGCACAGGAGGGTTATCAGGCCCATACCATGCATATCTGGCAAGCTGTGTTCAGATTGGTGACCCATAAGTTGCATACATTCCAAGTGCCCCAGAAAAAAAGGGACATCCCATTTTGTCTCACGAGATCTTGGCGGCCATTATGTGTCCCGCCATCTCGCATACTCTTTCCCTGAAAAAAAAATGCTTTTTCAGGGTGAGAGCGAGGCGTGAGTCATGTGACTTGCTCAGGAGTATGTCCTGGAAGACATATATCCTGGTTTTGCATCAGAAAAAGTTGGAAGGTATGAAGGAGCCTAGCTGCCTTTTCTAATAAACTCTGCCTTAACATGTGGCATCTTAAGTTTTTATTGGGACTCCCCTACCACCCTGGTCTCATAATCTTCTTCATCCACTTGCATAGGACCTCCATGTATAAATTGGGGATTAGAAAAACTCTGGGTTCTTGGGAACATGTTTAAACATAGTGGTAGTGGAGGACATAGGAGCCTACAACTTACCTGCTGTACAGCCAGGCTCTAAGAATGCCAGGTATTTGGTTTCTCTGCCCTTGCACCTAACCTGTTTGCTGCTCTTTCTTCCTTTCTCCTCCCTAGATATGGGAAGCTTTGAGGAGACTGAGAAGCAACAGAGTGTGTCTCACGGGGAAGCCGCCGTCATCCGCGCTCCCCGCATCGCCAGCTTCCCTCGCCCGCAGGTCACATGGTTCCGTGACGGACGCAAGATCCCTCCCAGCAGCCGCATGTGAGTACAACTGGCCTTTAGAAGAACCACCGGAGTTTAAAAGAATGCTGGAAGGTGTTTGGGAAAAGCAGCACCCACACACTTTGGATAATGGAACCATGTGCCTTCTTATTATCCTCCTCAAAGGCCTGCTATTTCACCTGCATGTTTGGCTTGATAAACATAGAGGGGAGGACTGCAAGTTCACATTTGGATGAGCTGGAGAAGCACGAGGGACAAAAAGCACAATTACCGTATTTTTCGCTCTATGAGATGCACTTTTCCCCTCCTAAAAAGTAAGGGGAAATGTGTGTGCATCTTATGGGGTGAACACAGGCTCCATGGCTTCGCATTGCTTTCGCTGAAGCCAGGAGAACAAGAGGGGTCGGTGCGCACTGACCCCTCTTGCTCTCCTGGCTTTGCTTCACTGCAGAGGTGCTGCGCAGCTTTCCCTCTCTGCGCAGCGCCCCTTCAGCGAAGTGGGAGGAGAAATGGAAGGGGCTCCGTTTCTCCTGCCGCTTCGCTGAAGGGGCGCTGCGCAGAGAGGGAGAGAACTGTTTTCCCCTTGTTCTCCCCCTCTAAAACTTGGTGCATCTTAAGGTCGGGTGTGTTACTATAAAGAAGCAATGCGGCAGCAAGAAGCAGCTAAGTCAGCTGCTGCTGGCTGGAAAGCTAGACAGGATGTTTGTGACTGTTGCCATGGAAACAAAGGGGCAGTCCATTCTCCTTATTGAGCACCGGATGTGAGCTCAGTGTGAGTCATATGACCTGTACAGGATGTACATGGGTGGAGTGAGATTCTCTCTGTTGTTCAAAGAGTGCAGACATCTTTATCTGTATGGCTGCGAAAGACAGAAATAAAGACATGTAGATACGTTTCTGTCTGAGTCTGATTCCCCTCCCTGGGGAGCAGGGAGGAGGAGAAGCAGTGGTGTGTTTTTCTCACAGCCTGGGAAAAATCGCCAGAACGGACCTTTCTGTTTTCCTGCCGGGAGTCGCAGGAGGGAGGTCAGAAAGGAATTCAGCCAGTGCCTGGAAGACTGGCACATCCCTCTGACCGAGGCAGAATTTCAACAGGGTGCGTCTTACAGAGCGAAAAATATGGTAGGTTGTGTTCCCTCTCCTTTCCATCGTGATGGCGGCATCCAAAGCAGCCCACTCACAGATTAACTGGGGCACTAACCCCTAGAGCAGTGGTTTTCAACCAGTGTGCCGTGACACCCTGGGGTGCCTTGAATGATGGCAACACTGGCCTCTGTCCCTTTTTCCTTCCCTCCATCATCTAATGCCCTCTCGTGTCTCTGCCTCCCAAGGGCTTGCCCAGTTGTTGCAGCAGCCCTGGCTACAAGCTCCCCAGGCGAGTGGTGGCTCTGGGGCTGGCCAGGGGGTGCTGGTTGCCAGGAGTTCAGGCCGTCTCAGAGTACGCAAGCAAGTCTGCCACCCCTTGCTGTTGGGAATGGACAGACAGGTTCCAGGCCCCTGTGGTGCCCCACATGAAGAGGCACCTCTTTTTGGGGCATGGAACAGCATCTCAGAGACCTGGGGCAGCAGCAATGGCTGCTAAGAGGACTCCCAAGGAGAGGGGAGAGGAGAGGAGAGAAGGCTGAGGGAACACTCCAGAAGGGAGGGTGTTTGAAAAAGGGTGAGGGGCTGCCAGCTGTGCAGGCAAGGGTGACACAACTGGGCTCCTGAGCCCCACAGGGGTGCCACAGAAAGATTGCAGTTGGTCAAGGGAGCCGTGGACTCAGAAAGGTTGAAAACCTCTGCCCTAGAGCAAAACCCACAAACCCACATTAGGTTCTTTACCATTACTCTCCACATACATAAAAGCACTATCAAAGCAACGAGATTGTCCATGCATCCAGACACATAAACCTTTCCTCTGTTTTAAGCAAAAAAATATGACCAATAGTGGAAATTGCTTTCATTCTCTCAGAAATCCCTGCTTTGTCTCCCTGTTCATCTCAAGGGGTATGTGCCAGCTTTTTTCAGCGTTCACGTGACATTGGCATCAAAATGCCAGCCCTTTTGCCAACCCCAATTTAATCATTTCCAGGGAAAATTTGATAAGTTTTTTTAAAATGCCTATTGCCAGTTACTTGCTTGCAATACCTTAACAACCAATTTACAGTTTTAAGCCCCCCCCCCCCATATTAGAAGCACCCAGAGAAGCTTTCCCGCTCCCCTGACAGGAGGCATGCCATTCCCATCTAAGGTGGCCAGCATTTCATCACACTTTGCCAGCTAAGTGTCCCCTCGGGAGCCACTTGCGTAACGGCCCGTATTCCCACCCTGCCTCAGTGACACCGCAGAGTAATGCTTGCATGCCAATTGCCTTCCATTCTGGCTCCATCAACCATATCACAGCAATTACAGCTGATTAATATTCATAAGAGAGTTCAAGGAGGTCCTTCCTTGAAAAGTGGATCCAGCAGTGGCATCTCGTGAGCGAGAAATCCCCAGCCGGTGAATGCTGTTGGCTTGGCAGACGGAGCTGTGGATTCCTGCTGTCTTCGAACAAACTGGATGCTCATCAAACATTTACCTTTGCTCCCATTTCTAGACACAGGTCCGGGCTTTCCAAGTCTGCGTCCAGGAAAGCGTGGCTTAACTGTGCCTAGAAAGCGTGGGGCAAAAGGTCGGTTTGGATGAGCGCTCCTTAGTTTGTACTCCCTGTTTTTTGTTGGCGATAAGCAACAGTTCCTTTCTACGCATCCCATTGAGCTGAATTGTGGCCTGGAGCCAGGACTGTGTTATTCAGTTTGTTAATGGGCTCACTCTGCTCCATCATTAGCACTTGACTTCAGGTCCCGAGTTCCTGGTGCATCCCTCCCTCCCCCCCCCCCAAAAAAAAAAAGAATAAAGCAAATGAATCTTTACAGAGCGGCAAATGTGAACATTCGCAGATGCGTTAGAAAGAAAGAGCAGAGGTTCTTACACGCACATACACACATTCTTTTTTTAACCTTAACTCAGACATCAATCGCCATATTATCTTCAGTACCCTTGCTTTGATGATCTGGGAGGTGGGGTTTCTCTGTGTCTTTCCCTTCTCTCCTTGACGGCAATGCTCTCAGCTGTTGTCTACTTCCAAGAGTCATCATGGATGCTGAAGAGGCGTAACAACTTTCCCAACACCTACAGGGATGTGGGAATTGTTGCAGTCAGCTTGTTACATGGCATGCCAGGGTAGGCGTCTGAGTAGGTTGCCTATAGATAAAAATATGGTTTGGCAACATGCACAGCATTATGAATATTGATAGGCCAGGATGCTTTCTACTCTGAGAGAGGGAGAGATGCACCCTGGAAGAGGCACAAAGCACATCCTGCAAGAAAACCCGCCACAACCTCCTCTCCTCAACCTTCTCCCCCATTGGAAAGGCACGAGGCAGACACATTAGCCTGGCTGTTTGTCAGAGAGAACCCTGCCACGTTCCCCTCTTAATGGGAGAAAGTGTGAGGGAATGCGGCAGAATGTGTCCTTGTTAAACTAACATTAAGGATGTTTAACAGATGTCTCAGGCGCATCACATTAAAATCCGGAGATAGACTTGATAAACTAATGGCTTTGTTTATCATGGAGAAAATGAATTTGGGAGAGAAGGGGGCGGAGAGGGAGAGAGACGTAAGGAAGGGCGTTCGCTCTTTCTTAAGGGTTGTAATACTCTGTTCAGGAAAGAGGGCGAAAAATTGCCATGTCTCCTCATACAGACAGACACATTCATAGTGCGATACAGCATTTCCCCTCTGGCAAAGGGTAATTTTTCACGAGCCGAAGCTTTCCTAGCAGCCAACTCTCTGCTTGTTTGCTCCCAGGCACAGCTCACTCAAAAGGGTACAAAGTTGGGGGCTGTGGAGCCCGGCGCACAGAATTAGCATATAGAAAGTGTGTGAAGTCCGACAAATGTTGCATACGTGTGTTCATGCGGTAGTGCATGTGGGGCCCACAATCCAATGAATGGGGCAGCTAGCCCCAGAGTCCCCATAAGGACTTTGCACTTATGCTCCTTAAGCAGCATTCTTCACTCTTCATCTCCTACTGTGTGTTCCTGAGTCTGCCTGTTAACTCTTGCTTCATTCATTTCTCCAGTGTGGTGTAGTGGTTAAGAGCGGTGGACTCGTAATCTGGTGAACTGGGTTCGCTTCCCCGCTCCTCCACATGCAGCTGCTGGGTGACCTTGGGCTAGTCACACTTCTCTGAAGTCTCTCAGCCTCACTCACCTCACAGAGTGTTTGGTGTGGGGGAGGAAAGGAAAGGAGATTATTAGCCACTTTGAGATGCCTTAAAAAGGTAAAGGGACCCCTAACCATTAGGTCCAGTTGTGACCGACTCTGGGGTTGCAGCGCTCATCTTGCTTTATTGGCCGAGGGAGCCGGCATACAGCTTCCAAGTCATGTGGTCAGCATGACAAAGCCACTTCTGGCGAACCAGAGCAGTGCACGGAAACGCTGTTTACCTTCCCGCCAGAGCGGTACCTATTTATCTACTTGCACTTTGATGTGCTTTCGAACTGCTAGGTTGGCAGGAGCAGGGACCGAGCAACGGGAGCTCACCCAGTAGCGGGGATTCAAACCACCGACCTTCTGATCGGCAAGTCCTAAGCTCTGTGGTTTAACCCACAGTGCCACCCGTGTCCCTTTTGAGACTCCTTAGGGTAGTGATAAAGCAGGATATCAAATCCAAACTACAACTCTTCTTCTTCTTCTTCTTCTTCTTCTTCTTCTTCTTCTTCTTCTTCTTCTTCTTCTTCTTCTTCTTTGCTGTTTCTGGCCTTGTTTTCTACTCCTAGGTTCCCTCCTTTGTGCTTATCCGTGTGCCTCTCTTCCGACCCATCCTGCTTCCCTTAGGCACAAGGCTATTAAAATGTAGCCTCCCAGTGCCTGATATAAGTAATGCCACTCCTGTTCTGCTTTCAGTTGTGTGCCCTCTGCTAACACCAAGGGTAATAAGAGCTACTTAGGGGTTTATCCACACTAACGTTTCCTCTGCACTTTCCAGCACAAGTCCGTGTTTTAAAGCTCCTGTGTCTGAGCACTCTCTTTTTTGCACCCCAGAACTTTCCCTGTGTGAAGTTGCAGGCCCTCCAAGTGCCCCTATTTTCAAGGGACAGTCCTGAATTTACAGAAGCTGTCCTGATTTCTTATTTGATCTCAGAATGTCCTGCTTTCCCCTAGGACGTCCCTATTTTCATTGGAGAAATATTGGAGTGTATGAAAGCTGTTCTTTACTGCCAAACCAGAGCAAATGTTTGTTAGCAAATCAGTGGAAAGCGGACCTGCAGTAGCCAGATCTATTTTTTAAGGGAGATTCAACGTTGCGAGCTGGTTGACCAATGCAGGCCCCTCTAGAAGAAGCCAGGTAGAAAGGAGGTGACATTTTCCTGCAACTAAAGGAGGAAGGGAGAAGAGGGGTCACCCGAAGAAGCAGCCAGCCTGCCTTCCATCCTAGCAGGGAAATACTGTTTTCTAAGCTGTGTACAACGGTGCTGGAGGGCGAGACTGAAGCTGCTTTGGAAAAAGGATCAGATTAAAGGAGGAATGGATGCCTCGATGCCTAAGAAAACAATGCAGTGTGGACCATGGACACGAGTTCCGGGCAGAATAGGGTCAGACATCTCATACTGTGCTGAAGCACCAGTTTTTCTCGCAGGAGACAAGCTGGATGGGCTCCTTCCCCAATGTTCCTAAAAAAGCCACAGAAAGGCTGTTGTTCTTCAGCTTTAAAGAGTGGGTTTTTGCAAGGAAGGCTGGGCGGGGGGGAGCGCTTGGACACAGCTTCAAAGCACAAACGTGTGCCTGGAAAGCATGGGGCCAAAGGTCAATGTGGATAAGCCCTAAGTTAGGTAATATAACTCAAATACTAGCACTAAAGCAATGGTCTACCAGCCTCAGAGGTTGGCCTACCAGGCTGTTTTGGGTGAACCACACCCACCTTTCCCCAGCCTGGTAAATGACATCAAGCATGGGAAAGTTGGCACCATGACTTGGGAGTCCAAAGGCACCTCTATTCTTTCCTTCGCATTTCAGGTTTAAATTCATGCGCTCTTGATTCTTTCATTTGAAGCTGGGTCACCAAATGCCATGGTGATGCCTGGTGATTGACAGGGGGGTGGCTCTGCCATCGAGATGCTGTTCCGCACCCCTATACCAAGAGATGTTATAAGGCTCTTCTACACCCCTATCACATGTTTAGACAGACTCCTGGAGATGACACAGCTCAGCTCAGTCCGCTGCGTTAGCTAATGTCTAACGTCAGTGCATAGATAACAGTGAACCATGGTCAAACTAGACAAAGGAAATCTGTGCCTAGATGGAGATGACATCTGTCATTTTCTGGGCTGTGTGATCCTGTAACCTTTTCTCAGTCCCCTAACTCTGATTAAGGCTGATGTCTGCAAAGGCCTGTTGAGTTGACTACACAAAGCACCTTAACAGGGAAGCCAGCCAAGTTGTTCTCACCTTCCCGAATCAACTCCACCTCCAATTTGGAATGCAGCCGAGGAGCCCAAATTTGATTGGAAAAACAGCCCAAAGGCTAGAGGAATCACCCACTGCTCTCAAGTTCAATTTGCAGCACCGCCTCCCCAAAGCTGTGTTTCAGTGTTTGTGTGTGTATATATATGTGTGTGTTTCAGTGTGTGTGTGTGTGTATTCCAGGGGGGCTGATCATGCATCTCCCGAGTATCTCATCTAATTTGACCCCTCGAGACACATTTACCCCTTATTACGTGATGTTTTATTACACACGTTGTGCACCCGTATAACACACTTCTGCCAAAACCTCCTTCGATTAGTAAGCACACAAAAAAACACACACGCGTTCTTTAAAGAATAAAAGTACACATGGCGTCCTAGATTCAACACCGAACGGCTATGTTTCTCTCCCGTATACAGACATTGTGGTGCAATTGAATATGTAACCTCCATTATGCGGGAAGTGAACTGGTTGCCTTTCCATTTGTGAAGGCGGTTTGAGAAGATAAAGCTCCTTTATCACAAATTTGATGGTAAAATATAGTTCCCCTCCCCCAGCCATTTTATGTCTCCAGCAGATTAGATCATTCTGTAAAAAGGAAAACTATTAATCTAGGAACATCCAACTTGTTCTCCCTCCTGAGCAATTCGTCACTGGGGTAATTTAAAGGCCGGCACCAGGAGATGGGGAAGAATTTTATTTTATTTTTTGCCTTTTGTTTGAGGTGAAAGTAGCTTCAACATGTTTGGCTGAGGATTGCAGCTGGCTTGTCTTCTGGAGTCACCTGCATGTATTACATGTGTGTATGCAGAATTGCACACACTCCCAAATTTTCTAGACATACCTGGAATACTGCAGCCGAAAGCTGTTCAGATTTTCACTTTTTTAAATACAGCAACCCTAGTTTATGTACATTAATGCATATATAGATCTATGTGAAAAACACCATATACACAACTACCTAAACCTAACATGCACCCCCCCCCCATTGCCACCAGTCAAGGAGCACACATGCAGGTACTGGTTGTGGTTCCATTTTTAAAGGAAAGCAGGTGAAGCCTTGGCCAGAACCTGGATAGAAAACTACCTGGAAATCCCATGTTGACTGCTTTGAGCTCCTTGAAGGAAAGGCAGTATGCTTTTTTAGCTGCCAAAAGAAAAGATACTTGCACACAAGGCATCCAGGAAATGAGAGGGTGGTAGGTTTGCATTTATGTGCTTTTACATGCATTCTGTGTTTAAATATACACTTGGCAATTAGATTATGTGTGCTCAGTCTGCATACCTGCCAGTGCCCAATCCCAGGCATACACCAAATGAAATCATGACCACACTGATGGTCTTTTCCCAAAAAGGCAGCACTAAAAATACCTGAGTGGAAGCATGCACTTTCAGATGTTTATGCAAGTAGGTGTAGAGTGTGTTTATTATTTGTCTGTATATCTCTCTCTGTCCTGGGAGCTCAGGCCAAACAGCAGTCCTGCGTGATAGAAAAAGACTTGCTGCTGTGCAAGTGGTGTGGCTTAGTTTCAGAAGTGCCCCCTTGTCCATTTTTTTCAGGCAAGAACCCAACACACTCCCCTAAACATTGCTCTAATACATCTACGGTAACTGCAGACATGACAGGGCTCCTGAACCTTTAAGCAGAAGTGGGCCTTTCAGCAACAAGCTACACCTGCTGAAATTCCCGTTTCTACACAACTATTAAAGGTGCAAGAAAACCCAACCGTGTCCTCTTTTGCAGCTGGCTACCCTAAGTCTAAGGGACACAGGTGGCGCTGTGGGTTAAACCACAGAGCCTAGGGCTTGCCGATCAGAAGGTCGGCGGTTCGAATCCCCACGACGGGGTGAGCTCCCGTTGCTTGGTCCCTGCTCCTGCCAACCTAGCAGTTCGGAAGCACGTCAGAGTGCAAGTAGATAAATAGGTACCACTCCAGTGGGAAGGCAAATGGCATTTCTATGCACTAATCTGGTTTGCCAGAAGCGGCTTAGTCATGCTGGCCACATGACCCGGAAGCTGTATGCCGGCTCCCTCGGCCAATAAAGCGAGATGAGCGCTGCAACCCCAGAGTCGTCCGCGACTGGACCTAATGGTCAGGGGTCCCTTTACCTTTACCTTACCCTAAGTATGTAAAAAAAGAGAGAGGTAAAAAACATTCGGTTTTTACAGCTCTGACCCAGACAATACGCTTCCTCCGCACTGTCAACCCAAAAAAGTTTTTGGCTGCCTATACTTGATTTGTCCCAGATGCCAGAGTTAAGGAATCATTTCCTGGGGGGGGGATGGTGAAAGACTGTAGACATACAGCCCATAGTGTGTGTGTTTGAAGTGTGGAATGCCAAAAGCCTCCTTGGGGAACACAGTGTTCCATATCGGTCCCCACAAAGCAAGAGAGCTCATAATCCATGCTGGATTATTTGTGGCAAAGTTTGGGTGGAGTCAGCGAGCTAGCTAGCAAAGCTTGTGCACCTCTCCTATCAACCTCTTTTAAAGTGAGACACTCTTCTCTAAAGCCATTTCCTCCCTTTTCCTTCAGAGCCATCACGCTGGAGAACACCCTGGTCATCCTATCGACAGTGGCACCTGATGCTGGAAGGTACTATGTGCAGGCCGTGAATGACAAGAACGGAGACAATAAAACCAGCCAGCCCATCACCCTCACTGTGGAGAGTAAGTGACCCATGGGGCCGAGGTGGGAGAGACCTCTGAGTGGGAGTTCACAGCTTTTGTAGCAAGGCATCTATACCTTTAGCGTGGTAGGCAAAATCCTGCGGGAACCAGGAGAAGGATGAAGCACCCGGTTCTGCTTGCCATTTCTTGCTCGCAACAGCAACGGGGTGGAGCGCTAGGAAACTAAGCTGCTTGCCAGGAACTTTTGGAAGTAACCATTGGATGGGATGTCCACATATTTAGCACTGTGTGTGCATATGCATGCTTTTTATGTACACATGTGCATGCTTCTCCATGTCTGGACTTTTCATTGCTATGACTGCAATTCTAAAGACACTGACTTGGGAATAGCTCCAACTGAACTCAGTGGGATTTGCTTTCGAGTAAACTTGCATGCGCTGGGGGATGCCTGTCACATTTCTTCTCCTATTTATTATAGTCTAGACGCGGGTGGTGCTGTGGGTTAAACCACAGAGCCTAGGACTTGTCGATAAGAAGGTCGGCGGTTCGAATCCCCGCTACGGGGTGAGCTCTCCTTGCTCTGTCCCTGCTCCTGCCAACCTAGCAGTTCGAAAGCATGTCAAAGTGCAAGTAAATAAATAGGTGCCGCTCGGGCGGGAAGGTAAACGGCGTTTCCGTGCGCTGCTCTGGTTCCTCAGAAGTGCCTTGGTCATGCTGGCCACATGACTCGGAAGCTGTACACCGACTCCCTCGGCCAGTAAAGCAAGATGAGCACCACAACCCCAGTGTCGGCTACGACTGGACCTAATGGTCAGGGGTCCCGTTACCTTTACCTTTAGGGGCTGACAATCCTGGCTTACTTTACTCACCAAGCCCACTACACCCACCAACCTGCTCTCCTCTTCCCCTTACTCCCTCCTTGAGCCCCCCTCCCTTACTTCCTCATCTCAGTGAGAACCTTGTCACTTCCAAAGCCAAGGGACAGCTAGGTGGGCAAGGCCTGTGCTCATTCTAAAGTAAGTTGGCTAACCTGTGCCACATTGGATGTTGTTGGACTACAACTTCCATCATCCCTGACAATTGCCCATGCCAGCCATGTTGTTTGGGGAGTTGCAGTCCAACAACACCTAGAGAGCCACAGCTCCCTTGCCCTGTTCTAGATGGTTTGAACCACTGCCTGTTTGTATGACTTGGGCAAATCACTTGCGGCGTGTTGACCCACACACTCCATCCCGTGGGGCTTGGCCCCAAGTAAGCCTCGCTGGCCCATTCTTGAGGACAACAGCCGCATATAGTCTAGTTGGTGAGGACTATGCAAATAAATAAGGCACAGGCCACAAGGTTCTGAAATGCTGATATAATAAATAATGTTAGCCCAAAGAGCCACAACCAAGTGCGAGAGGGGCTGAGGATGTAGTTTATGTCTTGCCTGTTGTTTTTTCCCCCCTGCAGACCAACAGGTCCCTAAAGCGCAGCCTGTCGCCCGCATCTCTTTGCATCTGGCTTCTCCGTCGCTTCTGCTGGCTCGGGCCCAAATTTAATTTGCAGTAAATCTCTGGCGAAGCTCCGGCTGGTGCTGACTAAACATTTCTGCCGGCTCCAAATTTATTTAGACACTTTGGGCCTCAGCTACAAAAGCTAGGAGGCTCTAATTACATCATGGGCTTAGGCCCCCCATCCCTGCTCCCTGCACCACCCAGACAATATCCCTGCTTTACCAAGATGCCTGTAGCACAGAGAACAGAAAGCTATATGGATGTCACATCAGTGATATGCTGTTCTTCACTCCAAGGCAGCCTTAGCCAACCTGGTGCCCTCCACATGTTATGACACTCACCTTTGAGTCACAAGCCCCTGTTGTTGTTACCTATGTATACCTTCAGTATACCTGAAGGAGCGTCTCCACCTCCATCATTCTGCCTGGACACTGAGGTCCAGTGCCGAGGGCCTTCTGGTGGTTCCCCTGCTGCGAGAAGCAAAGCTACAGGGAACCAGGCAGAGGGCCTTCTCAGTAGTGGCACCCACCCTGTGGAACACCCTCCCACCAGATGTCAAAGAGAAAAATAACTATCAAACTTTTAGAAGACATTTGAAGGCAGCCCTGTTTAGGGAAGCTTTTAATGTTTGATGCACTGTTGTATTTTAATATTCTGTTGGAAGCCGCCCAGAGTGGCTGGGGAAACCCAGCCAGATGGGCGGGGTATCAATAATTTTATTATTATTATTATTATTATTACTACTACTACTACTACTACTACTACTACTACTATGTATTCTGCCTTTCCTCCAAGTAGCTCAAGATCCTGTGCAGGGTTGTTCCCTCTCCATTTTATCCTCAAAACAACCCTGTGAGGTAGGTTGTGCTGAAATGTGGACAATGACTGCCTCAAGGTCACCCAGTGAGCTTCATGGCTGAGTGAGGATCTAATCATAGAATTAAGGAACAAAGCTGATACTGGGGATACCATAGAATCGTAGAGTTGGAAGGGACCCCGAGGATCATCTAGTCCAGCCTTTTTCAATGTGTGTGTCCCCAGATGTTGTTGAACTACAACTCCCAGCACCCCTAGCTAGCAAGGCCAGAGCTCAGGGATGATGGGAGTTGTAGTCTAACAACATCTGGGGACCCACAGGTTGAGAACCGCTGATCTAGTCCAACTCCCTGCAATGCAGGAATATGCAGCTATCCCATGCAGGGATCGAACCTGCAGCCTTAGCGTAATCAGCACCACACTGATTATCCAGGCGCTAAGAATGAACCACCCCTCCCCACATTAGCATTATCAAAGTCTATCAAGCACAACACATAAGTGCCTACTCCTTCCCCCCGTTCTTTGCTGCCCCCATATCTATCACTCCCCTTGAATCCTGGTGGGAAGCTGCATCTTGCAAAAATCTCAGCTTCACCTGACATTCATCCTTTTCCCACACCTGTTATGGGATCGCCTCCCCCTTCTCCAAAGTTTTGTCAGTTCACCCGCAGAGAGGTAGACCTGAAGCACAAAATCCAAATGCCATCCTTCCCAGCAGTAAAAGATAATACAGTCATACCTCATGTTGCACCTACTTCAGGTTACGTGTTTTCGTGTTGCATCCCGCAGACGCGGCACTTTGGCTTGCGTCAGTTCTGTGTTACGGACGGGCCTCTGGAACGGATCCCGTCCATAACACGAGGTTCCACTGTAATAAACTAAATAATGGTTATCCCCAAAATCTGTGGCCTGAGGCATGCATCCTCACCCTCCCGAACGGCAGGCCCAGCCCTGATTCTAACACAATCTTAATCCCACAATCTTCCTCTCTGCCCCTGGTTTGAGATTGATAAAAGACTTGTCCAAATCCCTCCATCTGGGCCCTGTAGCTGTTAACCTTTCTCTTTCATTAAGCATTGCCAACTTTGCTTTCCCCCATAACTCCCAGCACTTTGGGAATGGCCTTGATTTCTGCCTCCCGGCAAAGCTGTGAAATCCACGTGAATCGGCCTTACGATTCCTCCATCCCTCCAGATGATGTTTACTTCGCAGCTGTTTTATGTCTCCCGGACTTGGCTTTATGTCCCCCCCTCCCCTTCCTTTGCCTCATTAATCTGGAGTGCTGTACCTCAGTGTGTAATAAACACCATAGCACCCGCCTTTATGGATTCCGCTATATCAGCAACCTTGCGATCCCAACCAACACGTCAGGGGAAGGGGGGTTTATCATAGCCATTATTTTGCTTTATGCGCTTATCCTGTTGCTTGCTGCTGCTCCCGCTTTTCCTTTCCTCTCTGAAGCCCACCTGGTCCAGAATCCTTTCCCCCTCCAGTGGCCAACCTAGAGCCTTTGAAAAGCCCATATATGATCTTCAGCCCATGTCCCTCACCAACTGGTATTTGGAGGCCTACTGACTTCAACACTGGAGGGAATATAAAGCCACCGTTATTAGTAGCTTTTCATATGGCCTTATCTTCTAACGAATACTGCCTGCTGCTACCCAGCTAGGGGCCAGGAGAGCACGTGGCAGAGCTCGGCGAAATCTAATGATTGAAGGGGATCTTAAACCTTAATAATAGTGATCTCGGTTCTACAAATGCCAGTCCTTAGGCAATCAAACTGGCACCATTGAAACGTAAGCGGGAGGTATCAGAAGGTGCAGGGAGATTCCCAAGGCAAACTTAAATATCTATCATCTATCATCTATCTATCTATCTATCTATCATCTATCTATCTATCTATCTATCTATCTATCTATCTATCTATCTATCTGTCTATCTATCTATCATCTATATCTATCTATCTATCTGTCTATCTATCTATCATCGATCGATCTAGGCAGGACTCTATGGCGGGGGAAATTCCCCAAACTGTCCAGGGGGGACTGAGGGTCCCTCTAGACTTAAGGGGTTTATTGCAAGTACAGTGGTACCTCGGGTTACAGGCGCTTCAGGTTACAGACTCCACTAACCCAGAAACAGTACCTCAGGTTAAGAACTTTGCTTCAGGATGAGAACAGAAATCGTGCTCCGGCGGCAGCGGGAGGCCCCATTAGCTAAAGTGGTACCTCAGGTTAAGAACAGTTTCAGGTTAAGAACGGACCTCCAGAACGAATTAAGTTCTTAACCCGAGGTACCACTGTATATTATTCTGCAACATGCCATAATAACAGAGTAGCACGCAACCCCCAAACATTTGACATTAATGGTAGGAAGGGCCCCTCTGGACATATTTTCTGTTGTACATTCACAATCATTTGTGCTCGTGACAGTATCAGGGCAGTTAGTCACGGTAATGCTTTCACTATATTTTGCACCTGAAGAAGTTTCGGGGGGGGGAGGCAGGGGTAGGAAGCAGTGGTGTAGTGTGGGTTGCTGGAGGCCCGGGGCAAGCCCACCTCCTGACAGGCCCCTTGCCCGCTGCCTCCATCAACCTGCCCACTAGACCAACCTGCCTGCTGCCACGCCTCAGCTGCCAGGGCTCTGTAAATGTCTTGGGAGCACCTGATTGCACTCCCTCAAAAATGTGCTCCCATAGCTATGGCTCCCCTGCCCCCCCCCCAAGCTAGAACTCTGGAAGGGAGGATCTCCCAGGGTGGGAGACCGGGAGAATAAAGGGGAGCTTCCAGGTAAGAACTGGGAGGGTTCACCTCTTTCTGTGTGGGACAAGAGTTAAGATCGAGCTGTGAGAGAGGACTTTGTATTCTTCTTTTTTCTTTCTTTTTAGATTTTTGTTTAGATTAGTTTGTTTTTTTATTGTAATGTATTATGAAAAAATCTAAATAAAACCTTATTTTAAAGAAGACGTTGTTTCAGGGTGGACATACTGCTTCTAATCAGTGTGTGTCCCATAGCTTTCTGCTGAACTCCTGGAACTTTTCACGCCACAAATTTTCTAAAGGTTTTGTCTTAGTTTTCATTTCGCTTTGTTACAGGATTTCTGCAGGAAGCTACGGGACAAGGGAATTCATTAGATGTACTTATAGAGTTAAAAGAAATTGTTTGATCAGGGAGTGAAAGGCATTTTTAATTTTCTAGTATCTGGGAAAAGGACTGATAAATAATTTGGGGGTTTTTAAAGCATCCGCTTACTATTTATTTATATGTGCATCATATGAATAATTATTTCTATATTTGCTTCATCAACATACGAAACTGTACCAGTTAGTCCTAAATGGTAATTTTGTATGCTATGTTTTTCAATTTTTATTATGATATATTTATAACGTGTAGGGTATTAATTTGCATGTTTGTTTGTTTTAAAAAAAGATGTTCAGGGATTTGTAAGACTTAATAACACCATGGCACTGATTCTAGAAGGTTGTGGGAGGAGAGGTTTGATTTTGTGTGCTGGGACTGCTCAGGATAAATATTGAGACTTGGCAAAATATGCTTATTGAGCAGTCTGCTGCTTGCTCCAGGTGCCATCCCATTGTTAAGGGCAGCCTGTGGCTTCTCGATAGTCCTTTGCTTGCATTCTGAAAGTGCCAGTGCGCTGTCTTTGTGCGTTAGAGCCTGTGAGTGTTTCTGTCTGGTGCATGAACCCGTGTTTGCTGTCAACACCACTTCATCCCTCCTCAGATGTAGGCGGCCCAGCTGACCCCATTGCACCAACCATCATAATTCCGCCACGCAACACCAGCGTCGTCTCTGGCACCTCAGAAGTGACCCTGGAGTGTGTGGCCAATGCCAGGTAAGTCTCCACTAGGCTGCAAGGCTCCGCAAACGGTGTCTTGTGTATGTGAAGCATAGTTGTCCCGGTTGCTGGGATGTTGAAGGTGATGGTATGAGCCCATCTTTCACATGGAGCCTCAGACGCCCGACTTGTGCAGGCCTGACCCCCCCAGCTGAAGTTCTGGTTCATAGGTGCAAAGCTGGGAAGTGGCCTTTTTTTTTGTCCACCTGATGGTCTCTGCTGACAACTGGGCCGCTGCCTTCACCCAGTGCAATCTACCTGCGAAGCGGAAACCCACCCACGTATGTGAGAAATACTTTTCTTCAGCAGAGCTCTTCTCCAGGATCCCCTCGTTCCTGGCAGTTTGCATCCGTAAAAGCAGCCCAATCTCCCTGAACGCATGTTTACACTCATACCTGCAAACCTGAACCAGAATGCTAGGCAGGGCCGGATTTAGGTTTGATGAGGCCCTAAGCTACTGAAGGTAATGGGGCCCTTTATATGTCCAGCTGTCCCTTGTCAACAACAATTGTTGCTGTTTTTTGCGTTGAATATCTGCTATATGGTGATTTATGGACCTAATAGGTATCTAAAGCCGTTTGCACATAACAAAATATCCAGAATGTAGGCTATATATAGAAATGATCAAACCAGTGATATTTTAGGGAGCAGGCTAGCAGGCGGGCCCCATTACTTACATCATAGCAGCCTACACAACACAAAACACTGTTGTTGTATGTAGGTTTTATATTATTTGTTTTTTATCTTATATTTTGGAAATGTACATCCAGGTTTTTTTCCCTTTTATTTTTGGGGGGCCTCCAAAGAGAGTGGGGCCCTAAGCTATGGCTTGTTTAGCTTATACATAAATCTGGCACTGACGCTATGTGTGCGTTTCCTTGGACTGCAGAGATACTTGGGGTCCTGGGTTTGTTTGTTGGTTTGTTTTTAATCTGGTGACACTGGCCCCATTAGAAGGGGTCCCCCCTCACAGGCTTCTCTGCTAACCAGGCCACTCATCAAGCTGCACATCATCTGGAAGAAGGGCGGGGTGCCAGTGTCCGGCGGCATCAGCGACTATAACCGGCGCCTGACCATACTCAACCCCTCACTGAGCGACAGCGGCTACTACGAGTGTGAAGCTGTTCTGCGAAGTAGCAGTGTACCCTCCGTGGTCCGGGGAGCCTATCTCTCTGTGCTGGGTAAGGATGGGTGGAGGAAAGTGGAGAGTGGATGGAACAGGGCTGCCAACAAGTCTGGGAATGTTTGCTCAAGTTCTGGGGGCTATTATATGCCCAGGAGCAAAGTTAGTTTTTAAACTTGAGAAGTATCAGCCAACTCCACATGTAAATAGGGATGCGGGTGGTGCTGTGGGTTAAACCACAGATCCTAGGACTTGCTGATCAGAAGGTCGGCAGTTCGAATCCCCGCAACAGGGTGAGCTCCCGTTGCTCAGTCCCTGCTCCTGCCAACCTAGCAGTTGGAAAGCACATCAAAGTGCAAGTAGGTAAATAGGTACCGCTCCGGCAGGAAGGGAAACGGCGTTTCCATGCGCTGCTCTGGTTCATCAGAAGCGGCTTAGTCATGCTGGCCACATGACCCGGAAGCTATACGCCGGCTCCCTCGGCCAATAAAGCGAGATGAGCGGCGCAACCCCAGAGTCGGTCACAACTGGACCTAATGGTCAGGGGTCCCTTTACCTTTACACATGTAAATGTTTGGGGTTTTCTTTCTTTCTTTCTTAATATTTATACTCAGCCCTTCGTTGTAAGACCTCAGGGCGGTTCACAGAGTAAAAATTCAGGATAAAATGAGGGTGGTGAATACAGCACAAGATATTATGGGCTGTCCCGTGAATCTGCCAGATGAAATAGCGGAAGAACGTTGCCTCAGGAGAGTGAGGAAAATTCTCAGGGATGATTCACACCCTGACCGACACTTTCTTGATCTCCTGCCCTCAGGCAGAAGATATAGAAGCATGATTAGTCGCACCAACAGGGTAAAGAACAGCTTCTATCCATGGGCTGTTAGGCTACTGAATGAAAAGATAACAACAGGGCAACTGACTTTTGGGTTTGGTGGGTGTGCGTCAGTAAACAAGGGGAATTAAGACTAAGAGAGCTGAGTGGGGGGGCGCTTGTGTAATCTCACTGTATACAAGTTGTACAAGTGACAATAAAGTATTTCAATTTCAATAAAAACATGAAAATAGGTAAAACGAAACAGCAAAACAATAACCTCCCCCTTACCACAGACACATTTAAAAGGCTGTGGAGTATTAATCAGCCCAAGGCCTGGTTGCAGAGGAACATTTTCTACTGGCGTCATTTTTCTCCGGACCTCAGGTAGAGGAGGCACGTGAGAAAGGGCCTCGGGTGATGAACGCAGAGTCCAGGACCATTTATATGGGGATGTTTAGTGCTGTCAGTAAAAACACTGAGCTGTGGGTCCATCTAGCCCAGTATTGTCTACTGTGATAGACAGCAGGGGTAATTTCACAACGCCTGGCTGGACATGCCTAGGACTGAACCTTAAACATTGATCACCTTCCCATACAAGTGAGAATTCCGGCCAGTCCCATGTCCATGTTCTGTCTTGCAGAGCCACCTCAGTTCACCAAGGAACCAGAGAGGCACATCACAGCTGAGATGGAGAAGGTGGTTCAGATTCCATGCCAGGCCAAAGGTAATTTTCTTCTGGCTCTTTGGTATTCTTCCTAACCAGTTTGGAAGCTTTGGAACTTGGTTAGAAACTTGGGTATTCAAACAAGCCGTCTCCCAGAAAGAACTAAATTTGGAAGATTTCCCACACGGAGGTGGGGGTTAGGGAGAGATTATAGAGCGCCCACCATTCTTATGCTGCTTTCCCTTCTTCTACATTTTTAAAACTTTTAAATAAAGAGAAGCACATTTTCTATGCATCGCGTCAAGCTGCAGGGATAACCTTGAAAAGACGATCTGAACAAAACAAGGGTGACACAGTGACATCTGCCTGAGCCTTCAGACAGCCTAAGACAGGAACCCAGTGCTAGATGGCAACTTCATTCGCAGATGATATGATGTCAGTGTCTATGCTCTCTCCATGAAAGGAGCGGAGAGTATCTCAAGACAGTTCCAAAGACGGTGAAGAGGCAGCCGCAAACTTAAATTGCAAGATGCACGCCTGAGCTTAAAACCTAGCAGACGTTGCTTAAGAATAGTCTGTCCAAGTTTGTTGAGTTCCCAGAGGATATAGCGGAGGCGCTGAATTTATTTATTTATTTACATACATACATACATACATACATACATACATACATACACTGACCTTCAGTGGTTGTGATTTGCAGGGTGGTTCACAATAGAAAAAGATCATAAAAGTACAGTGGAAGAAGAACGGTTAATCAAAACAGCAGGGTAAAAGAAGCAATAAAAGAGATATTAAGAGAAAGCTCCCTAAATGTTAAAAGCCTGGGGAAATGAAAAGGTACTCCCTTAGCACCAAAGTGGCATAAAAATAAATGTTGAATGAGCTGCTTTGGGGTGGGGTGGGGGACAGTTCCTTAAGCAGGGGCGGTTCAACAGAGAGGGACCTTTCCCCAGTTTGCCACTTGCCTAACCTCCAATAGCAGAGTCTTCTGGAGATGGGCCTCTGAAGATGATCTTATTAATGCATGGGCAAGTTCATTCAGAAACAGATGTTCAGTAATAGCAGTGCAATCCTATACATGTCTACTCAGAAAATGAAGTCTCTTTGAGTTCAGTGGGGCTTGCTCCCAAGGGTACAGTACAGCATAGGTGAGGAACCTGTGATCATCCAGACACTCTGCTGGACTACAAGTCCCATTGACCCTGACAGCTGGCCAAGTTGGCTGAAACTTATGGGAGTTTTAATCCAGCAACACCTGAAGAGTCACAGTTTCCCCACCCCTGGCTTAAGTGATCTTAAAAAATAGGATGCTAAACAGCTCTAAGGGGGTAGCTTTGGTGCAACTGTTCCTTTTATACTGGAACATAGGTCAGGATATTCTGGTTTTACCATTGATTCATTACAAGATTCTCATTTCACTTGGCATTGTCAAATAAAAGTTGTTGTGTCATTTGGAAGAAATATGAAATCTTCTTATAACATTAACCAGAGACTTAGAGGAGGAGGAAGCAGAGGATAATCTTCCACGTGGTTTGATCACCCACAGATATCCGTTGCCCCTTGGCTTTTCGGATGTTAGTGCCGTACCACTGGGATTTGCAATAAATGCCAGGATATGTGTCTTCTGAGAGTTACTCTTGGTCTAAGAAGTTGGGGGTGGGGGATAATAGGCTTGGAAGGGAAGCATTATGGGTTGGGCGTTAAGGAACTAAGGCCAATGTAAAAAGAAAAATCTACTAGGAAGATACATTGAGGAAGGAGGGCAATGGATGAAAAAGTTTGTTTTCATTTCCTCATCCCTGTCTAAAGTAGAGTTTCCCAAACTTGGGTCTCCAGTTGTTTATGGACCACAACTCCCACCATCCCTAGCTAGCAGGAACAGTGGTCAGGGATGATGGGAACTGTAGTCCAAAAATAGCTAGAGACCCAAGTTTGGGAAACTGGTCTAATGGCACTGTCTGTGGCCAGGTTCTTCTCTTCTCTTTGAACTATTTGAAGAAATTCAAATCAATTCACACCCTGAAAAAATACCGCCGTGGGCATGTTTTGTTTTACAGGTGTGCCTACACCCAGTATGTTCTGGTACAAGGATGCCGTGCTGCTCGGAGTGGAGAAGCTTGCTCGTTTCCAGCTCCTCGCCAACGGGAGCCTGCAGATCAGCGGGCTGATGCCAGATGACACGGGCATGTTCCAGTGCTTTGCCCGCAATGCCGCTGGCGAGGTGCAGACCTCCACGTACCTGGCCGTCACCAGTAGGTGTCAGCAAGTGCTTTTCTTGCCAGTTGCTTCAAAGGTGCTCTTTGTGGGGCAGGGCTGAGAGAAGCAGGACTTTTAGTAGCTCTGCTGCAGGAAGCACAGACAGGTTCATGGGGAGATGGGTGGTAGTGCAGAAATACAGGACGAGCTTCCGCAAGGTCCTGTAGGAAGTGGGTGTTGTTTGGATAGAGGAACTCCAGAATAGGAAGAGGACCATGTCAATCTTTCGGGAGCACAGTAGGGAAAGCTGGCCCACCCATGAAACAGGGTGAAGCAGCCACCTCCAGTGACGCCCCAGCCACCCTCTGCCAGCAGAGGAGAAGTGGCACCAGCATCAATTCCGGTTGCCGGCAAGAATTCGCAAAACCTTGAGAGATCTCATGAGATTTTTGCAGGCTCTCATGGGACCTTGCTGCGAACCGGCGCCAATGCCAGCATTGCTTCTCCACCAGTGACAGAGGTGGGTGGTGTGGCAGCAGGTCGAGCGTCACAGCAGAGTAGGGCTCCCCTTCCTGTTTCGCCTCAGGCGGCAAAACGGGATGCGCTGGTCCTGACAGTGGGTGTTCCCTAGACAGTAGGTTGTTCCTGTTTCAGGCACCAACAGGGGTTGTCCTAAGAGATGGTTTTCCTCCAGACTCAGTTGAGATTTGCGTGGAGGTGGCTTGTGTGATGGAAAGTCAATGCACATAAAAAATACCCATCATAAGCAGAGAATCAGATGAGAGTTTAAGGGGTCCTTCCTAATGATTCCTTTTATCATCTATTCAGCAATGCGGGTTCAGACAGTTGGGGAAGGATAATAATAATAATAATATTTGTATCCCACCCATCTGACTGGGTTGCCACAGCCACTCTGGGTGGCTTCCAACGTATATAAAGCATAATAAAACATTACACATTAAAGTAACATTGTATTTGTGCTGACAGCTTGGCAATCTGTAACCCTTCCCATCTTCTTCCCTGTCCTCCATCTTCACCTCAGGCATTGCTCCCAACATAACCAAAGGGCCCCTGGACAGCACAGTAATTGATGGGATGGCTGTGGTACTCAGTTGTGAGACTTCAGGGGCTCCCAGGCCAGCTATCACGTGGCAGAAAGGTAATGGTGAGTTGAGAAACTTTTCACTTCTTTTACAAAACTGTTCATTGGATCCAGGCATGGAAGTGAAATATCTTCAAAGAGGGGGGGCATAGCTCAGAGGTGGGACACATGCTTTGCTTCCAGAAGGCCCAAGGTTCTACTCCCAGCATCTCCTGGATTTTGGAGGTGGTTTTTTTTTTTTTTTTTTTTAAGAAAATGGCTCAGGTGGCAGCTGGTGGGAAGGAAAATTGCCCTGCCAGACAGAGTAGTCAGTAGTGGACTGAAAGGACCAATTTCATATGCTTCCTTGTACCTTTGAAGCTGTGGATTTGAGCCACTTACTATGGAACTCATATTAATATGCTTAATCAGGCACACTATGGACAAGCCCAGTGTTTGGAATGAACTAGTTCAGCTTAATGAATTAGTTCAAAAATATCTGAAATGAAGCTGAAAGCAGTTCCCCTAACTGCCAGGTGAGCGAATAAATTAAACAATTCATATTCCACTATGTTTGTGTTTTGATGTTTTCAAAAGTATATTTGACACAGCAGCTTGTGACATTTTGAAGGCTAGAAGAAGAAAAAATCCAAGGATAATTTGGGTGAACTTGAATTGAACTGTGACGTGAACATGGGCTCTCTAAATCCCTAAAAATCATGGTCCACAGCTGCATTCACAAACAAGTCATATAAAGAAAGAAGCTTTTCTTACACCTGCAGTTCCTTTCTCTTTTTGACTGGGAAAAGCTGAGGCAAAGCCATTGGAAGCAAGTAATCAGGGGTGGAGTTTGGTACTATGGCACCCTAAGCTAGGCCAGAATTTGGCGCACACACACCCCAACCAGGCCTTGCAGGTCCTGGGCTGTGGGAAGGAGGCATGAAGGCTCTGGTGGGGTCCTAGAGCTTTCCCATCTCCTCCCCCAAACTGGGCAGGTGCTAAATAGGCTTTAGGAAGGAGGTGGGAGGACTCTAAGACCCTGTCAGAGCCCTAACACCTCCTACCCTGTAACTGGGCAAGTGCTTACTGGGTGCCTTGTCCTCTTGGTGCTCAGTGCCCTAAACCACCTCTGCAAGTAATTGCAAGACGTACTCAAAGTATGGTGGCCAAACCACTTTATTTAGAACAAACGCATGCATTCGGTATTAGAAAAGCCCACCAGAAATCTTATCTCCTCAGCAGCCTCAGGTTATATTATCTCTGGATTTCCTGAACTGGAACTGCTCCATAATCCAATGAATTGGATCTCATAACACATGGACGGGATTATCTTAACATTATGGTTAACCTGCTGTTGTGGACCAGACAACAAACTCCGCTCTTTCCCATGCAGGCGAACGAATCCTGGCCAGCGGCTCCGTGCAACTTCCTCGTTTCACTCTGCTGGAGTCAGGAAGCCTCTTGATCAGTCCTACACGGATCTCAGATGCTGGGAACTACATTTGCCTGGCCACCAACTCCCGGGGAGTCGATGAAGCATCAGCTGAGCTCGTCGTCTGGGGTAAGGTGCCTGCTGCCTCCGTCAGCCTCCTGGCACGGGACCAGTCCGTGATCTTTCACATTGTGTGCAGTTTACATCTCGGTCGCATGTATTTGGGGTCTGTTGGTGCAATCAGACAAGTGTTTCATTTTGTTAAGAAATGAAAAGGGGGGGGTGAAGCTTCATCTCACAATCCGAGGCACATGGACATGCATGGAAAACATATAGACTTTATTTTCCAGGGCAGTCTGCAGTGCAGCCAGGCAAGAGACTGGTGCAGTCTAAAATCAGTGGCATATGTGGCCTGTGGGCGTCAAATTGGTTTTGAGCACATATCCATCCCCCTTTAAAGCAGCTCTAACTTTGTGGAATAGAGAGATAGAAATAACGTCCACCGTGCTCCAGGTTGAAGTGAATCAGCGCCCCCTGCTGGCCCTATAGTAAATAATACCCTGTCAGCGTCCAAACGCGTACGCTCTGGGAATCTTTGAGTGGGTATATTTATCTATGTGTATGTGTGAGTGGGTGTTTATTTTTATCCTGCCTCCTGACCTAAAAATAGACCTTTATATGAAAGACGGTTTTACCTAGGCTGGTTCTCATGGTGATTGTCACATGAATTCTGCCATATATTAGCCTCTCCGCACTTCCTCTTTGCAGGTTCCCTAAATGTACACAGATAGTCAGGTATGTAGCTTGTGTCTGATGAAAAGGCCCTCTCTGTGGTAACTGACTAGCAATGGAGGTTTCGGACTGACCCTGGACGGGGGAGCGAATATGCATGGGAACCAGCAATCTCTCCAGCGTGGGAGTGGGAGGAGGGGAACACTTGAATTTGGAGCTGCAAAACACCGCTTCTTCTAGTTTTACTCACCAAAGTCTGGTCTGTACCACATGATATATGAGGAGCAGGAAGTGGGGTCTCCTGCCATACAGCAAAGGGGTTGAACTAGATGGCATTTAGCCCCCTTTCAAATCCGTCATGTTTTGAGTCCGTTATTAGATGATCTCACACTCTTATGATAATTGCAGTTGACGCACGTGATTCTGCGGCTTCCTGCTGGTCTCATGAACAAGGAAGCTTTTATCTGTTGAAGTTAGCAGGCCCAAGCGTTGACCTCTGGCATGGTACAGCAATGGCTGGTTCAGTTTCTGATTATGTCTGAGTGCCTCCTGTCTCTCTGCATCTACAGCCCGGACTCGCATCACCAGTCCTCCTCAGGATCAAAGTGTCATCAAAGGCACCAAGGCTTCCATGACTTGTGGAGTGACCCATGACCCCAGAGTGGTAGTCAGGTATGTGGCGGCACCTATCCAATCTAGGGTGAAACAAATGGGAGAGCTAACCATCTTTGGAGTACAACTTGGGGAAGTAGAGCTGGAGAGGGAAAGTCAAGGCAGTCCGGTTAGAGATGGGTCGCATGGACTAAAAATGCCTTTGTTGGAGTATTTCCTGCTAGAGATGAATAATCTGCTAAGCATGGATTTGCACAAGTTTCAGCCGCTTTGTATGTTTTAAACTCTTAGGAAGTGGCCAGCATCATTGTAACCTGAGAGCACCCAGGTTTTCATTCAACTGAAAAGCATGTCTGAAATGCACGCTCGAGTATGACAGTGTTGCAAAGCCAGCAGTCTTCCAGCCACTTCCGTCTATGTGTCTCAAAAACACTTACAGGGAAAGGTAATGCGAGGAAAACCTGTGCAAAATCGTGGGCCCACATTGCCACCTGGTGCCTGGCTTAGTGACGGTGCTGAGATTAAAACTGCTGTGATCCCTCTTTGGTGTGAAGGAAGACAGCCGTGGCAAACATTTGTCTTGGACTCCAACCGTGTTATAATGGCAGAGGTGTTGGTGCTGAAAAAGCCAGCTGTCCGTAAGGCAGGACCTTGTGTGTGCCCTGCATCATTAAAAAGTAATAGCTATTCTGTGCTGAGGAAAACTGAATTCTGCAACCAGTATCCATGATGCACATATTTGCTTTAGAAGCAAGAAATAACTGTTTCAGTTCCAGTCAGCTCTGAAGCAGAAGTGGCTTATAGTCCTGCGGTGTGTAGCTTCGGTGAGCTGGGACTCATGGGTACTATTACCAGTCTTGGGTATTGGTTTTTGGTGAGAGGTAGAATAACCTGGGTCACCCTGGCCCTGCCTTTTCTCCCTAGATACATGTGGGAAAAGGATGGTGCAGCACTGAACGTGGAGAACGTAGCACGCATGAGGCTGGACAGCACAGGCACCCTCCATATTGCCCAGACCTGGTCAGGTGACATTGGCACCTACACTTGCCGCGTGGTTTCTGCTGGGGGCAACGATTCTCGGAGTGCTCACCTGCGAGTCCGGTAAGGGTCAACCGTTGAAGGCAGGCATTGGGAACTACTTAAGACCAGGGAGGACGGACCGCATAGCATGGTGCATGAATAAGAAGGAGGGTGTGAAGTGTCACCCAACAGGTGACAACAGGTTCTCACAAGACCACAGTGAATGATGCACTCGTAGTGATCTAAATGTTACAGGAATCCTCCATGCACAAACTGAGCACAGGTGAACTGTTCTCCCAACTTCTTGGGCTCTCCAGAAGGTCTCTTTTACTCTCTCTCTTGCTTAGGATCCACTCTATTAAACCCCAGGTAAACCCAAACTCCAAGTTCCTCCCAAGCCCTGAAAACCATTTGTACATTCAAGTATCCCTCACTTGAATGCCCAGCAACACAGGAGTAGCTTTAGTGTAGCGTAGTCCCTTACCGCAGGCATGCACGTGCAAATAACTTGATTGTGCGAGTCTTTACAGCCATGGGACCACCTATTCCCATGCACCCTTGAAGTGTGGGATCACACACAACATTGAAGCAGATCCCACACAACTTGGTGTGCATGTGTGTATCAAAGAGGAAGTGAATGTGTGAGTGTGACCTGGAAACTGGGATATTACTCCCCCCCCCCCCAGGTGCTATTATGGAAAAAACATGGCACTATGGCTGAAATTCCCAACTTACTTCCCACAATGCCACTTTGAACCACTGGATTATTTTGTGTGTGTATCTGCTGTCCATCCACACCATAGCAAGATGCCTGCAACCGGCTCCTAGGGAGTCCTGAGCTGCTGCCTGCAATATGCAGAAATTAGTCACAGGGCCCAGCACGGTTAATGCACAAAGCGGCTTGGTGTCCCTGGGACGACGTGGTGCACCACCATGCCATCCTCTTGGCTGCAGCAGCCCTGCTGCTTGCCAGAATGAGGTGTTGCTGTGAGGCAACAAGGATGGGAGAGCACAGCATTGGGGGTGACCAGGCATATGCATGCTTATGGCCATCATCAACGCAGTGCCAACTAAGGGCTCGTCCGCAGTATGGGTCCAAGAGCTTTTCCACATGCCCTGTGCTTTCTAGGCACGGATCCAAGTGGATTTTTGTTTGTCCCGCCGCTTTCCCCAGGAAAACTTGCTGTTTATCTGCGGAAAAGCCAACTGGCATTTATTCCGATTCAGCTGTAAACAGCAGGCTTTCCCAGGGGAAAGCGGCAGGATGAGCCACCACTGTTTCTCTTACCCATCCTAGCGAGCAGGGTGGGTGGCAGGGGACAGCCCATGCCATGCCCTGTGACTGCCTGAGACTCTCTCCAAACAGCTTCTCTTTCTGAAGGGGTGACATTCTGTCCTTGGGTCTCTCCGGTTGTGACAGCATCTAAAATAGGCTTCTTCTGTCATTATCCTCATCAGACAGCTCCCGCACGCACCAGAAAACCCCATTGCCATGCTGAGCACTGCAGAGAAGCGAGCGATCAACCTGACATGGACCAAACCCTTTGATGGGAACAGCCCGCTGCTTCGTTACATTCTCGAGGTCTCCGAGAACAGTAAGGCACTGCATATTCCTAACTATATTGAGATCTTGGGGGCAGCCAGAGAAGCCAGCCCCAAGGCCTTGGGGCTGAGGCTGATGTACATTCACAAAAAGGGATGCAGGTGGCGCTGTGGTCTAAACCACTAAGCCTCTTGGGCTTGCCAATCAGAAGTTCAGTGGTTTGAATCCCCACGACGGGGTGAGCTCCCATTGCTCTGTTCCAGCTCTGCCAACCTAGCAGTTCGAAAGCACACCAGTGCAAGTAGATAAACAGGTACTTCTGCGGCGGGAAGGTAAACTGCGTTTCCGTGTGCTCTGGTTTCTGTCATGGTGTTCCGTTGCGCCAGAAGCGGTTTAGTCATGCTGGCCACGTGACCTGGAAAGTCCTCTGTGGACAAACACCGTCTCCTTCTGCCTGAAAGCGAGATGGGCGCCGCACCCCATAGTTACCTTTGTCTGGACTTAATCGGCCAGGGGTCCTTTACCTGAACCTTTTTTACATTCACAATGTGGTCTGAGGGAGACTGGATGGAGCGGGAGGCAAATGCAGTAGGAGATGCAGAGCATCGTTGTTCTGCGGTGGCTCTTATGAAGACTTAATTCCAAGGACTTTCCCACAATGCAATTTATCACACCTCATCTATTTGTGGCGTTACGTTGTCAGGGCTTATATACCGCATTTGTTTCAGATTGCTGCTGAATTGCAAGTGAGCTTGTGTATCCTCAGCAGTAGGGGTTGATCCAGTGCCTTTCCTTCATCCTGCCCCATTGCTGCCAAACTCTGACAATGCCATTTCATTCCTCGACAAACCAAAACTGCCTAGTTTTGTAAATCATTTTGAGGTTGTTGGGTGGTGGGTTGTTGCAGCAATGTCCTTTGGGAGCAGCTGGAAGCAGAATAGGTTCCTGGCTTCCAATTTAGTGGGACATCAGGTTTGGGGTCTTCCTCCTCAAATTCTGTGTTGCTCTGGGCAAAACCCAGGCCATGAGACTCCTTCCTGCATAGAGGAACTTGCATAGAGACGAGGAAGTGAATAGTAAGAATAGGTAGACTCCAACCCTCATCACTTTCTCCCGTATTGCTCCTTTACCTCCCTGCTGCTTTCCTCTGTGCCTGGCAGATGCTCCCTGGACAGTGCTCATGGCCAGCGTGGACCCTGAAGTGACCTCAGTGCTGGTGAGAGGGTTGGTCCCTGCCCGCTCATACCAGTTCCGGCTATGCGCTGTCAATGATGTGGGCAAAGGCCAGTTCAGCAAGGACACCGAGAGGTGAGGTGGGCACATCTTAGATGGGGGACGGACCGACCAGGGTTTGGTTTAATTGCAGGGGTTGGGTGATGGTGGGGTTGGGAAGGGGAATGGAGCTGAAGATGATCTGGTGTGTCTGTGCTGAGCCTTAGTTTTTGGAGAGAGCCAAACATAATTTGGGTAGGTGGGCATTGGGGGGTAGTGTCCTGTTTCCCGCCACCACAAACCTGGGTCTATCATCTTGGGGTCAAGAGGTCACCACCATTCCTCCTCATTTAGCCAGTCCTTGACAGGTGGGGAGAGAGATTATTGGGTCGTAATTTTTTTTATTAAGCATTTTAAGTTTTATTGTGCATTTTGAGTTTTATTATATTGTGATATTATGTTGTCAACCACCCTGAGATGTCCAGGTATAGGGTGGTATAATAATCATAATAATCATAATAATCATAATAATATGTTTCAGCTGTGGGTTAAACCACAGAGCCTAGGGCTTGCCGATCAGAAGGTCGGCGGTTCAAATCCCTGCAACAGGGTGAGCTCCGGTTGCTCGGTCCCAGCTCCTGCCAACCTAGCAGTTCGAAAGCACGTCAAAGTGCAAGTAGATAAATAGGTACCGCTCCGGCGGGAAGGTAAACGGCGTTTCCGTGCTCTGCTCTGGTTTGCCAGAAGCGGCTTAGTCATGCTGACCACATGACCTGGAAGCTGTACGCCAGCTCCCTCGGCCAATAAAGCGATATGAGCGCCACAACCCGAGAGTTGGCCACAACTGGACCTAATGGTCAGGGGTCCCCTTACCTTTACCTTATGTAGCGAATGGGTAAATGTGGCTGGAAAAGGGACCATCTGAGTAAAGTGTGGCCTCAGAGCTTGGTGGTTTGTGCACAAAGGAGTGGTCTGGCAAGATGGTGGAACTTAGCTTGTAATCATCTATTCATCCAGTATACAAAGAGCTTAGCATGACCGATTATCTGCTTTCTTCGGTGTTTAAAAGAGGGTTTGATGCAAACCAATGTGCACATAGTGAGAAGTGGCTATTTGAGAAGCGGCACCAGGCATTGTCTTGGCACATGCCGTGGCATGGCTGGGTTGGGCATTGTTTGGCAAGGACAAGCTGACATAGCTTTGAGAGTCTTGCCTACCTTCCAACCATCCCTGAAACATGCCTCCGTTGTTACCTTTGCTTTGCCAGGGTTTCCCTCCCAGAGGAACCACCCACCGCTCCCCCTCAGAACGTCATTGCCAGTGGCCGAACCAACCAGTCCATCATGATCCAGTGGCAGCCGCCGCCTGAAAACCACCAAAATGGCATTCTCAAGGGCTACATCATCAGGTGGGTGAGCACAGCATCCAGGTTTCCACCCTACATCTCTAGGTGGATAGACCTCGGACAATGGAATTGCTGGTGATCCTATTGGAATGTGTCAGACTTCAGGGAACTGGCTTCCTCACCCTCTGGCAGTAGATAAACAGAACAAAGGAAAAGAAGTCTTCTTACCAGTTAGAAACTTTAATAATCACAGCGAGAGAACAAAGGAAAAGAAGTCTTCTTACCAGTTAGAAACTTTAATAATCACAGCGAGAGAACAAAGAACCCATCTCCTAGAAATGGCAGTGCTCCCACAGTTAAGAATCCCACCCCCTTACGTCCCTATTAATCCATGTCACTTCTACCTCTTGTAATCTGTGCTTGTCCCCTCTGTGCTTTGTGTGCTTTCTGTTCTGCCACTTTCTCAGCTCTTCTTGACCTTGGGCTGAGTGGATGAATTCTTTCGAGACAGTGAATCTGTTAACCCTCTCTTTCCCAGTGTTTCTTCTCCTAGCTGTTCCCCATCCAGTATTTCCCAGCTTCTGCCTTCTGAACTATGTCCCTCTGCAAACCACTGTTCCAAATCTATACTGTCCTCCTGCTCCTGGGAAGATGCAGGAGCAGGAGGAGGGGGAGGTTTCCACCATTCCTCCTCAGGAATGGTTTTTAACACAGTGTAAGGTTTTAAACGCAGTGTAAGGAGTCTCTGTGGGAGTTTATAGTATTTAAAAATGGGGTATCAGAGTTTTTAGGGGGCTAACCAGGTTGGGATAGCTGGGATAGCAGGCTTGTTGGGTTTTGAATGTTTTATGTAGATTTTTCAATTTCATTGTTCTGTATGGGACAATGACAATAAAGATTATCGTATCGTATCGTCAGTTCAGCACAGTCCCCGACAGAATGTTTCACTGCCAGGTCTGATACTGGAAAAGCAGGAAGTTTTTGCCATATGGTTTGAAAGATCTCTGATGATGACGTTGTTGGTTCTGACCTGACCTCTTGTCCCTTCCTCAGATTTTGCCTGGCTGGCCTGCCCGTCGGCTATCAGTTCAGAAACATCACCAACGCTGACGTCAACAACCTGCTGCTTGAGGACCTGATCATTTGGACCAACTATGAGATTGAGGTGGCTGCATACAACAGCGCTGGGCTGGGTGTCTACAGTGCCAAAGTCACAGAGTGGACCCTCCAGGGTGGTAAGTTGCAGTACTAGGAAATGGGAGGCGGGGCAGGGAAGATGAGAACACAGATTAATGTGGCCCCAGAGTGGCTCCATAGACCCAAGATGATTAGAAAGGGAGGTATACTGGACCTAAATATATATATACTCCCATTGTAGGGGCTGAATCTTAGTATGTTTTTAAGAGTTCAGGACACCGCTGGTAGCAGGCTCAACCAAGAGTTCAGGTTATTTTTATTTATTGACTCTGGGTGGGATTCACCTTACAAGCTTGTGCAATAGGGTTCCCCCCTCTCTTCCTACCCCATACCCCTCCAAATTGGCTCTGGGGGTGGCCAGGAGAACCCACAGAAGAACATGGAGAGGGAGGGGTGAAAAATTCCATCTGGCAAGCTGATATCCTTGCACAGACGGAAAGCTTGTCATAGAATGACATTGAATTCCACCATATATTTTATCCTGATTTCCCCCAACTCTTGTCTCCCCAAAAGGATCACATCAGTAAGAGAGGGGGTGGGGAGGCAGAGTCCTTGCCATCAAATTGGAAAGACAAGATGCAGAAAGGAAGGGGAGTAGACAATGAAGGGTTGGGGGGGTCAGTTCTCTTAAAGCCAGGGGAAATTGCTGAGAAGCCACCAATTTTTTATTATTATTATTATTATTATTATTATTATTAGTTTATACCCCACCTTTTTCCCTGATGGGACCCAAGGCAGCTTACAGATTTTTTAAAAAAATCACTAAAAACACAAAAACAATCATTTATTATTATTATTAAACATGGATGGGTTTAAAACCTATATAAAATCTACTGAAACCACACAAATAATTCCAATAAAACCACCAGGGCACCATTCCTTTGGCCAGCGGATGGGGCCAGAGCATCCCTTCCCCTTCCTTCTCCATTAGATTAGCATCACAGGTAGAACGAGGGCAGGTGGTGTCAGCAGCGCTTTCCATGCTTCCACCTGTTCATACTGAGGCACCTCCTTTGAACTTGCCCTCCCACAGTGCCCACCGTATCCCCGGGCAACGTGCAGGCCGAAGCCACCAATTCCACCACCATCCGCTTCACCTGGAACCCACCCAGTCCCCAGTTCGTCAACGGCATCAACCAAGGCTACAAGGTAAGAAGGGTTGGGAGGAGTAGGAGAAGCCGCTTCTCCTCTAAGCCTAGGGCTGTAGCAAGCTGCCCAAATGCTCCTTAGGTGCTTAGGAAGCAGAGGTGTGGCTGTTTTATCCGTAGGTCCTTTGATTAAGCAATGTATGGAGGTAAGTGGCGATGTGGACGAGCTGTGTGCCCTTTCCAACATCAGCAAGCAGGTAGTTCTTTTGTCTCAGCGAGGCTAAATAGGTCCAAATTGGTGTGAGACGTTACAGGCATCGCCATCGCGGGCCCCATGTGGCTCTCTTCCCTCCACAAGCAGCATTTAAACAAGAAAGGAATCTGTACTCCTCATTCCCTCTTTGCCTTGAAGCTCTGTAGTTCCACGGCCTCCCATCAGGAAGGGCTGAGTGCTCCCGCTGTTTCCTGTCTGCACTTCGCTTTGCCTCTTTTCATTACCTAGTTTGGGGCCGTTAATCATTGCACGGGGTTGTTCCTGGGCCAGCCAATTACTGTGGCCATGTCCGTAAATCTCCCATGCAGAGGCCTTCCGAGGCTTTCCTACCTTGCTTGTCACGGCACAGATTAACAGGGGGTACGGGACTTGGCTAACACAAAGTATGAAATCACGTAGCCCCTCCTCTCCCTAAACAACCATATCTGTATCAGGTCCAGTCCCCCGCAAGCAGCCAGGAAGCAGGCCTGCAAAAAACGTATAGTTGCTCCCACTCTGTTTTCTGTCATCGCTTAGCTGGCTGTAAAACACCAATTAAATGATGTAATTCCATAGTTAGCAGCTATAATGAACTGGTATCCTTTATATGAACCAATTATCTGTGGGGCCGCCGTTTCAGCGTTAATGCATTGCAGGAAGCTACTGCACCCAAGTGCTCCAAACTGAAATGGCAACTTGATTTGCAAAGCAAGAGAGTTTATGCCACTGCCTTCCTTGATGAAGCATCGCTATATTTGATTTGATCAGTGCAGTCAATTGTATTTAAGCCCCCAGTTCCATATTTCCATGCATTTTGGATGATCCTCTTAGCTCACTGTTATTTCATAATCAGTCCATTTAAAACAAGATTCTACTTAATTCTTTTTCTATTAGAATGGTTATTATCATTGCTTCAAGCTTGTCTATTAAAATATATTTACTAAGATATTATACTTATAAGGGAGCCTCGCCTTGTTCGCTCAGTTCCGAATTGTAATTAATTCAAATTTGCATTAATTAAATTGAATTAAAACTTGTTTCTTAATCCACTCCAAAGAAGTTCGGGAATTTAATTGCTGCCAAACGAGATAACCAACGTTAAGAAGGATACTTAACATACTTATTAAATGCCACTTAGTATTTTTGATTAGTATTTTTGGAGGCCTAATTAGTATCTAATTAACTTGCTATAGGCTATCTCGCACTGTGCCAATTAAACACCCAAACATCCTTGAATGTAACACCACGACAAAGTAGCTGATTATGCATTGTTATCAGTGTCAGTTAATCAGCCAGCTTGTGTTGAATATTGTTTTGGATGCATAAGTACATACACTTATTAAAACTCAGCTATTCCTTTCTCCTCCCCCCCCCCACCCCCCATTAACTGATACTTAATCAACACCAAATAAAAGAGGGTATGAATGGAGCAATTTAAGCACTAGCTGTTACACCTAAACGCTCTCAGATTTATTTATTTTTCACAAATTGGTCTTACCTTTAACCCTTTATAGAGTAGCCCTCTTATCAGCCCTGTGCTTGATAGTCTTTATGTCATCCATCTGAGACAAAGGCCGCTGTTTTCATTTTAAAAATTAGCAACCACTTCTGGGCTGTGTAGTAAGGTTACCAGATTTTTTTCCAATTTATCCGGGGACACTTCAACTTCCTACTAAACAGGGGACTTATTTGTAAATAAGGAAACGGGGACGTCTGGTAACCTTACTGTGTAGGGCTCCCTTTAACGTCAAAGGAGAACACTCTAATTTCTTGATGGTCAAGGAGCTGTAGGACCCAAGCTGCTCTTGGACAGGGCGAAAGGTAGGGATGCAAATCTCAGCCCTGCCTTCAGAATGCCCCATATCTTGACATCCCACAAGCTGCCACATCCTTCAGGCTGCAATTTGACTTGGCCACTGTTTTGACAGGTGAAACAGGCAGGGCTGGCTGAAGACTTTTTGGCAGCTGAGGTGAACCACAAAATGGTGCCAACTCCTTTAAGGGAAGAAGGAGTGACTGAAGATCTACATCAGGAGCAGGGAGAATAAAGATCTACATTGGGATCTTTTCACCCCATGGATCGTGCCACCCAAGGCAGGCACCGCATCTTGCCTCCTGGGTGGGCCGGCCCAGGAACAGCGAGTGTTGCACCAGCAGACTGACTCCTCACAGGCAAACAGGTGCAGGGACACCTCCACCCAGTGCAACCCTCCCGCAGCAAAGTGTAAAAGGGGTTCAGATTGCAGCCTCAGCTTTACAAACAGTGGCTGCATTTTCCTGAGAAAGGGAAGGTAAAGCACACGCCTCAGTATCGGTTTATTCTTCGAGTATTTTGTTGTCCTGAGCAATTTGGAGGAAGATGGATATATGCAATGAAAAGAAAGTGCAGCACATGGTTTTTCTCTCACAGCCTCTCACTTTTGTGAGAGAGAAAACAGGTTCTGCTTCCAAACACCAAAAGTGAAAAATGACTGCTGGCAGAACTGGACAGCGTTTAAGCTGCTTTTTAAAAATCCTGGCTCCTTCCTCTTCTCCTTTAATTGGTTACCCACGTAGGCCAGCCTTTCAAATTCAGTCCCTTCCAGGTCTCCGAGGAAAGAAATCACTCTCTGTGCATGGCCGACCCCCTAACCCTTCAGCACACACCTGTGCTTCAGAGAAACAATCAGCTGCCTTTAATCCCAGCAAGTTTCCCCCTTTATGTCTTTGAAGCAGCACAGCCAAAGGCAAAAAAAAGATCAGAGGAGCTGAAAGCCATAGAAGAGGATGGTTAAAACCCCATGTGGCTCCCATGCTGCCCTTTTGAGTAATAGTGCAGTAGGGATTAAGGTCAGGATTGTTAAACATGCGTAGACAACTCTAGGTCCAGCCAAAGCCACATGGGCACTACATGTATGTTCTTCCGTCACCTGCCAGGGTGCTAATGTCTGTCAGGGATGAAGGGAGATGTCTTGGCCTCAAGAACCAAGTGCTTTCAGCCTACAAATCCTCCATTTACAATATAGTGGAATGGAGCTAATCAGACCTTGGTCAGCTATAAGGCCATACGTTTACAGGTGCCCATACATTTTCACCTCACTGTTTCAGCTTCAGTCAGGATCACCCCAAGATGCTACTTAGAAGAACCTACTTTTTTGGCAGCGCCTACTCTGCCCGGTGAACAACAGAGGAGTGAAGGGAGGCAGACAGGTCTGGTATGCCCTGCCTGCTGCAGCTGGGCACCCTCTCTGGTGGGTGCCATTACAGGCTGGCATTACCCAGAGGTGGGAAGTCCCAGGGACTGTTTCCCAGGCAGAAAAGGAAGCCTCTGGGCGGAGCTTGCTGCCTGGGCAATTGGTCCCACCCACTCGCTTCATCAGCGAATCACAAGTGGACATGGGCTCCCCACGCCTCCAGTATAGGCACTGTGGCTTGCTCTGCAAACACTTTTTGTTGGATCTTTGCCTTTTGCTTTGCAGCATGTGGCTCACCATGTAACCAAGCCCAGAATACTTGCTGTAGGGGGAAAGTAGGGAGGCTGAGCAAGACCATCCGTGCCTCGGAGGTGCGAATAGGTCCCTTAAGTTATACAGTGGTACCTCGGGTTACAGACGCTTCAGGTTACAGGTGCTTTAGGTTACAGACTCCGCTAACCCAGAAATAGTACCTCGGGTTAAGAACTTTGCTTCAGGATGAGAACAAAAATTGCGTGGCGGCAGCAGCAGGAGGCCCCATTAGCTAAAGTGGTACCTCAGGTTAAGAACCATTTCAGGTTAAGAACGGACCTCCAGAACGAATTAAGTTCTTAACCCAAGGTACCACTGTATTAAGAATGGTGTGTCCTCAAAATCCTTACTCTGCACTGCATCCCACAAAAAAATAAAAATGAAAAGCATGGCATAGCAGGTGACTGGAAGGACTTTAGTTGTTTAAAATATCTGTTCAGGACTAGAGACTAACATGGTTTTAGCGCTCGTTTTGCTGTTGGGCTATGCCGTACTGCTGGTACTAGACAACAAAATTATTGTCGGCAAATGAAAAGCAGCAGCTATTATGTACACAATTTATTAAACGCCTCGACAATGACACTGATTGTTGAGATGAATGCACCAACACTTGTGTTTACACCTTAGGGCTGCAGCACCAAGAAGAGCAACTTGGATTACTGAACGCAAAACGTCTATAAGAATCAATAGCTTCTTTCTTTCTTACTTGCACCCGCACCCCCAACCTATAATTTTATTTTATTTTGGTTTTTTATCCCTGAACTCGGGTAAAAAGAATGAGTGGGTCAGTTTCGCTTGGCAATTTCTTCCAAGCATTTGCTATAATGAGTATGTTGCTGGGGACATTTCAAAAACAAAGGATATAATAGCTCTTTGTCTTTCTTCCTTCAAGGGGAAAAAAGGAACCAACCAAAAGAAGAAAAAAACCACCTTGCAGAAATAATATTTCTGTTTACAGAACTTGCAATTTCATCCACATACCCTGTAGTTTTGCCTACCAGATACTACCCAGGGCAGAGCAATTCTGTACCCTGGTTGTGCAGGGGACGAGAATATGCCACTCGGGGGGAAATCCCAAAATGGTGGAAAAGAGCAAATACATCTCCCACCTAGAAGGGGGGGGGGTGTCAGTGATGACACCCACACCCAGAAGGTGCAAGTGAACACAGAGCACCCACATGTCTCTGCATCACCACATGCACAAAACAAAGCAACGGCATCCTAACACCAGAGGCATAGGCAGCAACAATTCCACTACTCCGGTCCCTGGGCAGTCGACCACACCGTTCCTTTCTGCCCAGTTTGCAAAAGGGAAGAAGCAGAGTCTATGCAACACAGCACCCCTATGGCTTCCCGTGCAGAATGTTTGCAGGCAGCACATAGAGTCCTCTGCAGTTATGGGTGCTTCCAGACTGTCACTGCTTTGGGGTGGGATTCAGTCTCATCACGGCAAGTTCCGGCTGCATGGTTAAAGGATGTGAGGTGGTGGTGAATTGGCTCTCCTCTTGGGGAGGAAGGAAAGGTGGTTTCACCAGTATAATTGAGACGGTTTTCACATAAAGCAGTGGGAGAGGGAATATGAGAGACGGCTGCAGCAGTTGCACCTTGTGGCATGGTTAGGGTTGCCACATTTTGAAGAGCAAAAAAGAGGACACATTTTCAGACTTCTACTTTTAATTGTGGATAGCTATGACGACACTTATTTTACATACCCGTGAAAAAGAGGACATGTCCGGGTAAAAGAGGACATATGGCAACCCTAGATTGGCCTCTTTTCTTGCTTTCCTGTTTGAAGTGCTCTGTCCCAGACCAGAATGGAGTGGGGTTGGGGGAGTCCTGTATGTTTATGTCTGGAGTCCTGAGGCCAGAGTACCCCTTAGGATTCTAGAAAGAGAAGTGTTAGCAGTGTGCCCAAGTTCTGCCCTGCTTGTGCAAAGTGCCCTTTCTCCCCCTCCCCGTTCACCAGAGCTCCCCTTGTTTTTGAGCACCCATCCATCCTAATTTGGTTGCACAAAATTTGCAGGGAAATTACTCACTTTTTATCAAGCACCCCCTTTGATTGGTTTGCGTAGATTTTACACAGCATCTCCCAATGTTGCTATTACCCCACACTTTCCAGTGCGTTTTCTCGATACTTTTCTTAACTCAAAAATTCCTCCCCCCACCCACCCCTACTACTTTCTCCACCCCTCTCACCCATTTTTTGGAAGCAGGTTTGTTGTATAAGAGAATGCCAAATTGTGGAGATCACACAGAGTCCCCGGACGTTTAACGGTCTATTGATCCCTGTGCCCCCACTGTACTTGCTGCCCCGCTGCCACCAACCCGTTACTCTCTGGTAAAACACTGAGTCCAGACAGTTGTTAAAATTGAACCAAAAAAACCAAGTTTATTTTACAAACATTAACAAGTTTATGGTTTCTCAGATAATATTCCTGCCAGGTTCTTAGCTTTAGTTTCTTTACCGGCCTATACCTTCCTAATACCTTCTGACTGATTATCTCAACTGTTTGACTGACTCCTCTTAACAAATTCTCTCACTCTCTCATACCAGACTAGCCCAGCCCACAGACTTATCTTCTCTGTCTCTTCTAACTCCAGACTGTCTTCTCAACCACCCTAACTCTAACTCTGTCAAAAAAAAATCTCTGTGCTTAATCCTTATACACAGTTAACTCTGCCTCTTGGGTTCCCATTGGTTAGTAATTTTACAATTAGTTAACCCTTTCCTTATGAACCCAGTATGATGTCACATACCTAGGAGGGCAAACACCACACAAATCTACTTTTAATTGCGCAACATAAATTTGCTGTTGCCCAAGTGAATCACACCAGCAAAAGAGTGCTAATCTGGAGCTGGCCCCTGTGCACAATATGGGGCCAGAATGATAAAGCCCCATGCTGTGTGGTCTGCCTTCACTTCCTCCTTTCTGAGCAACCATAATGTCGTTCATTTATTCCTCAGCTGATTGCCTGGGAACCAGGACAGGAAGAAGATATGACTGTAGTGACAGTGCGCCCTAACTTCCAAGACAATATCCATGTGGGATATATCCCAGGCCTCAAGAAGTTTACAGAGTATTTCACCTCGGTGCTGTGTTTCACCACACCAGGCGACGGACCCCGCAGCCCCCCGCAGCTGCTGCGCACCCATGAGGACGGTACGGCCTTTCCCTTTGGAGCTGGGCACAGGCACAGCTCTTGGGTTCCTGTATGCACATGACTATGGGTCCACACACCCCTAACCTTCCGGTCAACATGAGTTTAGAACGTCACCTTCCACTGTGGAAGTCTTGAGTATGACACTGCCCTCAGTTGTAGAGCCCGACACTTCGTTGCTGAGACTGCAGTGACACCCTTGAAGGCCCCGGGCTCCATCTTGACTGTGTCCACTGCAGTTATCCTTTCACCCAAACCCCAGAGGGCCTTGGGAAGAGTCAAGTGACCAGCAGCTTCCCTTTTTTGATTTCCTTGAGGAATTCCTATATGAAGCGTTTGTCCTGTTGTAACTTTCTGGGTGGTGGGGTTGTTTGTTTGGCTAGTTCCGGGTCCAGTGGGACACCTCAGCTTCAACGAGATCCTCGACACATCCCTGAAGGTCAGCTGGCAAGAGCCCCTGGAAAAGAATGGCATTCTGACAGGTAATAAATCTCTCCAGGTGGGGAGGAGATGGCTGAGGGAGGGGAAGGGTGATTAACTGGACCAGGAAATCGGGAGCCCATTTCTTCCTTGGTGCCAATGGAAAGAAAACAGGGCTTATACAAAATTCCTCTTGTCCCACTGCTTTGCCCTGGGGGAAATTCAGGTTTTCTCTGGAATGACGTTTGATCCAGTTTAGAGCTATAGAGTGAGTTTTCCCTGGGAAGGAGTGGGGCAAGGGGGGAAACCACTTCATATCTCTAAACTGGAGCAAACATCAATCCGGAGAAAACCCGAATTGCCTAGAAATTGTGGATCAAGTGGAAAACCACTCAGACCCATTCTTTCTACTACCTAAGAAACCTTCTGTAGAGGAGATATGTATCTTGATAGTCCGTGCTATCATATCCACTAGCCCTGTGAACTAACAGCCTGGAAGCCATCTTGATTTCAGCACGAGGAATAGTTTGGGAATTGGAACCAAGCATCACATCTGTTTGCTTCAGGCCCCATGGAGCTTCCCTGGTGATAGATTTCGAAAAGATTTTGAAGGATCCAACTCCATGTTAAGCATAAGACATAGGGAGCAGGTTATCCTGATAACAGTGCATTGGGAATTTAGGTTCATATCTTCCATTTCCAAACATGATCGGGATGGAAATCACATCCTGATTGCTCTCCTCTTTCCACCCACCCCCCACACCCGAATGTGCCCATGAAGCTTAGGTAAACCTCATTTTAGCATTAGTGAGAACTTTTCCTTTTTACTGAGCCCTGTTGCCACATGGGCATGTATGTATGATTTCAACCTTGACTGGCTGGGGAGAGAAGGCATCGTGCTCTCTTATGCTGTGATCAGAACAACAGTTCCCTCTCCACCTGATGCCTCTAATTAAGAAAGAAGAGAAGACAGAATAGCATGTTATGCGTTAGCCATAATGTGTCATTCAGCCTCAGGAAGCTTAATGAACTAGTGGAAGCACTAAAGCAATATAAATTAGAATCCCCAAAGAACTGTTGGTGAGGCCTAAGTCTCCGGCTTAAGGCCACCAGATTTATTGGACATGTTCTGTTTGTGCCTTGGGTTTTAAATGAACGTTGTGCAGTTCTACACATCTGTGTGTGTTTTGGGCTCCTTCAGGCTACCGGATCTCCTGGGAAGAATACAACCGCACCAACACCCGTGTAACGCACTACCTGCCCAACGTCACACTGGAATACCGCGTCACTGGCCTCACGGCCCTCACGACATACACCATTGAAGTGGCAGCCATGACCTCGAAAGGCCAGGGACAAGTTTCTTCCTCCACCATCTCCTCAGGAGTTCCTCCAGGTAAGTTTGATTTATGGACCCTGCCTTCAGCAGAGCACAAGGGTGGCAAGAACCACCACAGCCTTGGTCCCTGCAGAATGCTTCAGTTAGTAGTGGAAGCCCCAGATACAGATGATTTTTCTTTCTTTTTTTACATCAGATGTACTGATACCCAGCTGAACCCTCTTTGAGACACTGATAAAGTGAAAATAGGTTATCTGGGCAGAGAGCGCTATATAGTTGGACGTATGCATGATCATATTGCAAGCCCACTAATAATAAGAACAGACAGGAATCTATTGAATAACCCAGTGTCTTCCCAGCTTTAGAAACACTACATCAAAGGGCAACTGGATTCACATAATAATGTTTCATATTCAGAAATGCAGTGGCACACACTTTCCTGTGATTATGTGAATATTTGTGGGGAAGAGAGGTTGATTTATTGATCTGTTGTTGTTGTTGTTGTTGTTGTTGTTGTTGTTTTCTCGGCATGAATGCCTCCCTTGTTCTGTTATAATGGCAATGGTGCCCACCTGAGAGGTGCCAGAATGCTGGAACTGAGTTCCGGCAAGTTCCAGCTGCAAAAATGCACTGCAAGATTATTCTTGTGCTTTCCATAAACTGCGGCTGGAATGTACTTCTTGTGCAGAAAGACTTGTCCTAAATCAGTACTCCTGTCTTTGCTTTGTTTACCTGTGCTGCGAACCCCGGCATCTCACAGCCACATTTCATGTTTCATTGGCTAGCAGCACCTGCTATGTGGGGGGCGGGAAGTCTCTCTGAGATTTTGACATCTTGCAAGGCCAATTTGCCCCTTAAACATGGAATCAGACTTGAAGGATGAAGCAACAGAAGGAGCTGTTGACTTGGGATAAGTGACCATTATGCCTGTTTTCATGAAGAATTTCCATCTATACCCCATGTAAGCTCTTAGCCCGGCCTTTGAGGGACTGCAGGTTGAGACACTGAGCAACAGACCGTTCGCTGCGGTGATCCTTCAAGACTGAGGATGCAACTACAGGCACCAGCCCAAACCTTATAATTCTGTCTCTGTATATTTCTGCCGCTTTCCTAACCTTCAGGCAGCAAGCCATATCTAAGGTATTAGGAGCATTTATAGAGAGGGACTGCCTTTTACTAAGGATGAATCTACATCTAGTTGTTTCAAGCCCTCATGAGCAGAATTTTAAAAACGCGCTTCCGTGAAGAGATAAGTTGTCCGTATTTGATTTAATTCAGTTTGTCTGTGCGAACTTTGACTTTGCCAATCCCAATTAGCTTCAATATTTGTTCTTTTGAGTAATTCAATTAATTCAAGTGTGGGCCTCCTTCATGCGGGCAGATAGCATGGCCCCCACAATCTGACAACAACCAACCACTCACAAGCTTCAGAGTTATTAAATTAACAAACATCGGAGTAATGAATATGAAATTACAGAAAGCGCTGACAGCTCCCCTTGTGACCTTCATGAGATGGGAGTTTTAAATTTGATGAATATTTGAATCACTTCAAATATTTGTTTGAGGCCTGCACTTTTGTCAGACCTAATCCAAGGATGCCACAGTCTTTTAATGCATCATAATAAGGCACCATGTTGGCCACCAATGAGCCTCTTCTTCTTCAGTTCCTTTTCTTTAATGTGAATTTTGGATGGGCATGGCATTATTTAGTTTATCCCATGTAACAATTAGTTGTCATTTAGACCTTTGTGCCTAGGAAAGAAGAACAATACCTTTAGAAGCACACAGTGTAACAAAACCACAATGGTTGCTTCTGCCAGTGCAAAGCATTTTCAGCAATACAGGCTGGAAAGAGAAAGATTCTTAGCCTTGACCTTCCCCTCTCCTCCTGGTTGGATTGCCACACTTGACGTTGTTGAGGGTAAACGCTCCTGGGGAGACGGCAGACCCCCGGTACCTCCGAGTGTCTCCCAGTAGGCACATCTCTGGAATATCATGTCCCTTCACTCCAGAGTGCCCCTCTGTGACACTTCTCACATGAAAAGTGGGCACAAGTCTTCTGGCATCACACAGCAAGAAGATAGAAACATCCGTAGATCTAAACTACGTTTTATTCACAATATATACAGAGAATCCATAATCATGTCTGTGCCCTCCAAACTCTGGCAGGAAAAAAAGCATACAGCAAAAGCGAAAGTACAGTCCAATAACACTCTCAGACAGAAGAGATAAGACAGTCTTCCGTTCCCACACTCTTCTCAGACATCTCATGTGACTTATACTAATCACACTAGCCAGCATTGGCTTACGTAAAATCCTAACAGACGTTGATGGATATTTGCCCTTCAACTATAGTGTTTGGCACATGTAGCTTCTTTAATCTGTATTGGCTGCCTTTTTTCCATCCTAAAGACCTTTTTGGTTCACTGCATCTCAGTGCCCATCACCACTGCCACCAGCAGCTCATAGCATACTACAGTTTCGACTTTGCATAATCAAGTGGTGCTTTCTCCTGCTCTGGCTTGTTAGATGGAGAGTTCTTCTTCAGTGCAGGATTTGGCCACTGTGTGCTGCCGTCATCCTGAGAAGGACAAAGAATGGCTGAGCCAATGCCTCTAATCCATGGGCTGTAGATATTCAAGTTCCATCTTTGCTTTCTCTTTGCCTGCAGAGCTCCCTGGAGCCCCATCGAACCTGGGCATCTCCAACATTGGTCCCCGCTCAGTCACACTTCAGTTCCGTCCTGGTTACGATGGCAAGACATCCATTTCCAGGTGGCAAGTGGAGGCTCAGGTATGCCATTGGAAAGGGACACATCTGATGGTAGGAGAAGCCAGCAGCAGAGGAAGCTCTCTCATTCCTTTTCTTCTTCTTTTTAGCACTTAGGATAGCAACTGTCGTATTAAAGTTAAAGAAGCATCTCTGCCATCAGGAGACACGTAAACTCAGTGGCAGGGAGCCAACATCCTCCACTGAGAATACAATTAAAATTTTAATTTTGCATGCATTGACTTTGCTTAATTTCAGGCATCTGTGGGGCAGGCGGAATTGCAGTAGCAGAAGGCAAGGAGGAAGGGAGGAACCTGGCAGTTTGGATATAGAGAGAACAGTGTGTCGAATAACAGGAAATATGAGCTATAAGCAGGACTGTGTATTGTGCGTAATTCACAATCTTATTTGAGAAGCACATCATTTGATACTTAAATATATTTGATATCCTGAAAATTTCTCCTGTTTTCTTTAAATAGTTTATAATCCTTGCTGCAAAAAGAGCTTTGCAGCAAGTATATGAGCAATGTCTAGTGAAATCTCACAAACTAAGAGAAGGCAGAGGTTCAGGGCCGGCCCATCCATGAAGTAGACTGAGGCAACCACCTCAGGTGGCAAAATCCAAGAGGCATCTCTATGTGCACCCCCTCTACTGCCATCAGAGAAGTGGCTGCATCGACTTCTGGGTTCTGGCAAGATCTTGCGAGAGCCTCGCATGATCTTCCCGAGACCCTGGTAAACAAGGCTTCAGCAGGTGTGGGTGATGAGCTGGCTGGGCAGCCCCTTCCCATTTCACCTCAGATGGCAAAATAGGATGGGCTGCCCCTGTGGAGGTTATTTTTACTAATGGTGTAAACACATCAGGCAAAAAGTGTCCTGCTCTTCGGTCTCTGACAACACAAACCAAACTCTACAGCTTTAGCTAATACATTTTACACTGTCAGGGAGCAGAGAAACTGGCCGTACTATATGCAACTGATGCTGGCCCAGTCCTGCTCATTATCTTGTTTGCCCTTTCCCTAGGTGGGTCAGATTGGTGAGAGTGAGGAGTGGACCCTCATCCACCAGCTGTCTAATGAGCCAGATGCCCGCTCCATGGAGGTGCCCAACCTCAATCCCTACACATACTACAGGTGAGTGCTGCTTTTTGGGGAGATTGAAAGGATGGTGTTGGGTTGAGCATGCATAAAAACATAAGGGCCCTGCTGGAACAGAGTAAAGATCCATCTAGTTCGGCATCCTCCTTTCCGTAATGTCCAACCAAGTGCTTCCAGGAAGCCCAGAAAAGGGTCTGGGCAAAGGGGAACCAGGCCCTAAATCTCTTGTGACACTCTCATCTCCTAGTATTAGAAAGCTACAGCCAGGAGGGTTGTGGTCTGGCTAAAACTGGGGAATGAGAAGGGATGAGGCTTGTGGGTGTCATTAAGGACCTTCTACCGTTTCCCTCAAAATTAATGCATTAGCTAATAGGATAAAGGAATGGTGTGTAATGCCGGCCTAATTAAGCCATGTTTGCATGTCAACAGAGATTGTGACAACACACCCAGTAGCTCTCCTGTTGGCAGTGCAAGGAAGGGAAAGGAGCCAATGGAGGCCTCTCAGGGCATGCAAATGGGGGTGTTCAAAGTCCTATTTGTGTGTGTGTATTAGGCAGGGTGGGTGATTCCTATGCCACCTTGCAGTTCCTTCCAACACTAATCCATTTCCCCTCTCCTCCCAGCTTCCGCATGCGACAAGTGAACATAGTTGGCACCAGCCCACCCAGCCTGCCTTCCCGCAGGATCCAGACATTGCAGGCCCCACCTGATGTATCTCCTGCCAATATTACACTTCGGACAGCCAGTGAAACCAGTCTCTGGCTGAGATGGATGGTGAGCAGTAGCTCAGAAAGGCACTAGGCCTCATCATTGTTTCGGGGGGGGGGGGGGACAGGGTTAATGAACCAGCACTGGGGCTGCTCATTGTTTACTAGGCAAGTCAAAATTATGTAGGACAGATCTGAAATTAACTGGAAGATAGATGGGGTGAACAACTCCAGTTGAGGCTGGATTCGATGGTGGCAGGTATAAAACGACTAGGCCAGGGATGTACCTATCCATCTTTAACGATAAAGACCTACAGGTCAATTCTACCTCTAACTGCCCTACTGGAAATAAGAAGACCTATGTAACACCAATTGTCTCATGGTGGGCACCATTTTGAATCAATACAGTCTACTCAGTACTTGTTTCCTTAACGCAAATGACAACTGTCTTTTGCCCAGCAGCAACAGAAGAATCCCTAAGTACTTGTCCCAGATAGAGATGCCACCAAATTCTGTGCTAAGCCAAACTTTAGTGGTGGAATTCTGCTCCAATCTGTGGTGCAATCACCTCAAATCAGAACTGAAGTTTGCTTTAAAAGAGTTTTCAGGAGTTCTAGCCCATGCCTTTTAGATGCATGTTATTTGTGCACAGAGGGCAAGGAGATAGGAATTGGGTGTTGGGAGGGTACCACCTACAAGGTCCAGTATGGTCTCTGTCCCATATCCATTGAGGCGAAGAAATTCACTCAAACAGTATGGGATTTGTTTTTTTCATGCGAGGATTCTGGAAAGGACTCAGCTGCAGGCCAACAACGAGGCTCCCTTTCTTTCCAGCCTCTGCCAGAGACGGAGTACAACGGCAGCCCTGAGTCAGTGGGCTACCGGTTGCGCTACTCACGCCTAGACGGGCGTGGCCGCACACTGGCCAACACCATCCATGACCGTGTAGAGCGTGAGTTCACCATTGAAGACCTGGAAGAATGGACGGAGTACCGTGTGCAGGTGCAGGCTTTCAATGCCATCGGGCCCGGGCCATGGAGCCAGACCGTGGTGGGAAGAACCCGAGAGTCAGGTATCTTCTCCACCAGGCCCTTGAGACAGTCTGGGCAGGCCTCCCGTGGTCGGCCTGGAACTCTGAACATGAGGCTCGAGTCTCTGCTGAGGTGACCTACCTCTCACAGAGCCATCTCAGAGAAACTCATTGGTGAAGCGCTGACTCCCCTCGGTTCTTCTCTTTGTGCACGCAGTGCCTTCGTCTGGACCCACCAACATATCAGCTTTGGCAACCACCTCTACCTCTATGTTGGTGCGATGGAATGACATCCCAGAGGCTGACCGAAACGGGCTGGTTCTGGGCTACAAGGTGGGTGTGGGGAATGCAGTGAAATGCTGACTTTTCTCTTGCCCCACCTTCCCGCTCCCTAAAATCTGCCGGTCCCTCATCAGCCCCAGCCTGAAGCCCCCTTATCATTCCAGAGCTATTCTCCTTGTCTTCCTCAGCGGCCTGGCCCATTGGTCAGGCCCCCACTGTCACAGGCCTCAGCTAGGCCCTTCTGTCCCAGCCCACAGCTTACTATGATCCTGTGAACCTGTTCACCAACTGCCTCTACCATTGTAACTCAGTCTCTCGACTGGTGTTGGGCTGAGGTATTTGGCCCAGATTTTCTCAACATTTTGAGGGTGGGGCAAGCTTCTTTGGGGAGGGAGCTACCTGTGTTAACTGCCATGCCAAGCAATATCTGGTACTTCTAATATAGGTAAAGGTAAAGGGACCCCTGACCGTTAGGTCCAGTCACGGACGACTCTGGGGTTGCGGCTCTCATCTCGCTTTATTGGCCAAGGGAGCCGGCATACAGCTTCCGGGTCATGTGACCAACATGACTAAGCCGCTTCCGACAAACCAGAGCAGCGCACGGAAACACCGTTTACCTTCCTGCAGGAGCAGTACTTATTTATCTATTTGCACTTTGACGTGCATTCGAACTGCTAGGTTGGCAGGAGCAGGGACCGAGCAACAGGAGCTCACCCCGTCGCGGGGATTCGAACCGCTGACCTTCTGATTGGCAAGCCCTAGACTCTGTGGCTTCTAATATACAGCAGCCCAATGCTGGTCATCCAAGCTACGTGCTCTGTGTATATATGTCTGCAACATGGCAGCACAATGCAACTTTTTTCCGCTCGTTGAAGGCCGCAGTGTTAATTTGAGCCGCTGTCTCTTCCTTCCCTCCACGGTTTGTCCCTGTTCTCTTCTAGGTCATGTATAAAGAGAAGGACTCGGACACAAGGGCTCAGTTCTGGTTGGTGGAGGGCAACGCTTCACGGAGTGCCCAGCTCACAGCTTTGGGCAAGTATGTTCTGTATGAGATCCGAGTGCTGGCTTTCACCCGCATCGGTGATGGTGTGCCCAGCAATCCGCCCATCCTGGAACGGACACTCGATGACGGTAGGTGTCCCAACAGCGGAAGGAAAGCTTAACTCTGGGAGAGAAGGGATGGGGGGAAAAGGGTGGTCTGTGAGATATCCAGAGTCCTTGGAAAGCAAATGAAAAAGAAAGGCTAAGCCTTATAGCACATACCATTTGAGGACAAACTCAATCCCATACATCATGAAAAGCCAGTGGCACAATGGGTCAGTGCGTCTGGCTGTTAACCAGAACGTTGGTGGTTTGAGCCCACCCAGGGATGGCTGTGGGCAGAATTCCTGCATTGGTGGGGGGTTGGTCTAGTTGACCCTCAGGGTCCCTTCCAGCTGTATGATTCTATGATTGTATGGAGTTCTAATAGCAGTTGCTGAAATAATAATAATACTTGGCATTTGTAGACTGCTTTCAGGTGCTTAGAGTACGTTGTGTACTTAATTTTTGTTTCAGTCATTACAATGAACTTGTACATTAGATTAGCATTACTGCCCTCATATTGCAGGGAGGGTGTTGAGGCTTCATGGAAAAGGCAAGATTTGAACCAATGACTTCCTCAATCGGTAGTGCTATGTTTTAGCCATGATGCTAGATATGTACACCGCAGTGGTTATTGCTTTAAAGTCATGACATTGCAAGATTAGCAGCTCCATGTCCCTAAACACAGTCCCAGGCTTCAAAAAATAGACCAGGGAGTGTCACCTTAAGCGTAGCATATTTTTTTTTTGTGTGTGTGTGTGTTTGCACCCTGTGGCTATGTATGTATTTGCATTAAAAGTCTGTTCTCTAGCTAGGTGCACAGAAATGTATGTGTTTCTTCTAAACTTCATCTGTGCACCCCTCTCTGTCTTCCTGTGTTCCAGTACCTGGGCCTCCAGTGGGCATTCTCTTCCCTGAAGTAAGAACAACTTCTGTACGGCTAATCTGGCAGCCACCTGCTGCTCCCAATGGCATCATTCTGGGTAAGCAGGCAACCCCTACGTACCATGGAGATTGTAGACCAGAGTGGCTCCCCACCCAACTTTTGTCTACAATTCTCAATGTCAGTTCAGTGCCACAAGAGCAAGCATGGCCAAACTTGGCCCTCCAGATGTTTTGGGACTACAACTCCCATCATCCCTAGCTAAAAGGACCAGTGGTCAGGGATGATGGAAATTGTAGTCCCAAAACATATGGAAGGCCAAGTTTGGCCATGCCTGCACTAGAGGAATTATGGGAGGCAGAGCCGGTCCACCCATTAGGCGGGATGAAGCAGCTGCCTCAGCTGACAGAAACACAGGAGAGAGACCCTTAAGCAGAAGCCCTTGCAAAGCCTCGCCGCTGAGTGGGAAGGGACATTTGGCAAGAGGAGAGGCCCTTGCCAAATCTCCCACAGATACCCAGCAGGGTGGTGAGGCTTTGCAAGGGCTTTTCCTTGGAGGGAAGCCCTTGCAGAGCCTAGCACACGCCCTGTTATTGGGGCAACTACAGGACCTTTTTGCCTCCAGTGCTTGAAACATCTTGGGCCAACCTTGAACGGAGGATAAAGGAAACCAGCCCACCTCACAAGCCATGTTTAACCTCTCCTAAAACCACTTCCATGGTTCTGATCTACTTCCTCCTGGACTAAAGTCGGGATATGAGGATTGTGTCCTCTCCCCAATCATTTCCTGTTTGGGTTTGTCTTCCTCTTGCATGCAGCCTACCAGATCACTCACCGCCTCAACACCACCACCGCCAATTCTGCCAGCGTGGAAGTTCTCAACCCCAGCGCGAGGCAGTTTACTGCTACTGGTCTCAGACCCGAGTCGACCTACCTTTTCCGTATCACAGCACAGACCCGGAAGGGCTGGGGTGAGGCAGCAGAAGCGTTGGTGGTGACTACAGAGAAGAGAGGTAATTTTTTTCCAGGAAGGGACACAATGCCTGGAATTGGGAGGAAAGCTCTAAAATGCATGCTATGCATCAAAGCCAGTGTGGTTGAGCACACAAAATTGCAGACACTGAATGCCGATAGAAAAAGTAGAATTCTATACGGCCTATATGGCCTAGGACCCTCGTACCTACACGACCGCCTCTCCTGTTATGTCCCACAGAGGACCTTACGGTCTTCAGATAAAAACATCTTGGAGATCCCAGGCCACAGGGAGGTTAGGCTGGCCTCAACCAGAGCCAGGGCTTTTTCAGCCGTGGCCCCGATCTGGTGGAACGCTCTGTCACAAGAGACTAGGACCCTGCAGGACTTAACATCTTTCTGCAGGGTCTGCAAGACAGAGCTGTTCCACCAGGCCTTTGGCCAAGGCACAGTCTGACCCCCTCCTTCGGTAATCCACACAGAACTCTAGCCCAAAGGTTGCCATTAATTTGATTTTGAATTGATTTTAGAATGCATTTCAATTAATTGATTGTGATTTTATGTAAACTGTGTTACTTTTATTGTTGTTAGCCGCTCTGAGCCCGGCTTTGGTTGGGGAGAGCGGGATATAAATAAATTAAACAAAATAATAATAATAATAATAATTCTGGACTCTTCCACTTCACATGTTAGGTGGCGGTGCCATATTTTTAGTACTTATCCATATGACTTTTAAAAAAAGCTTCCTGCATGGTTACCTAGCACACCACACTGATGCACTAGTTTTCTAGATGCAGAGCAGTTATTTTATGATGGAGCATAAAAAATATGGCACGCGCACTCATAGTATGAAGTAGTTCTGTCAGAATTGTACCCCCTCAGGCCTTTACTGTTTGCGATATGCAGTCATGTGCGTCTTTCCTCTAGTTGGTTTTTTTTTGGGGGGGAGGGGGAGTCTTAATCTTTTGATGCTGCCAGTTTTGAGTAGAGGAATGGCAGATATCACCTCCTTTCGGCCAGTTTCCACTCAAAATTGCTCTGCCCCCACCCCACAGCTCCTTTTCTTCCCGAGATAAAGCTACATTCACCACCACCGCCCCTGCACCTCAGTGAGTGGGAAGATAAGTTGCGGGGGGGGGGATTTTGAATGAAAGAACAGCTGGACAGAAATAGTTAAGCAAACAGCTGTTCATCTGCTTCGACTTGCAGACTTCCGAAGCTGCTTTTAGATTAAATAAGTCCCGTGTCACACCTGGTTTGGGCCTCAGGCTTCTAACTCATTCGGCGAAATATGTTGGCCTTAAGCTAATGCACTGATATAAAAAGGAGGTTGGTCTGTAGTGAATCTACATGGATTTTAAATTCTCAAGCTACAGCTGGATGGTAAAGCCTTTTTGTTTGCTGCAGACTTGGATTTCACAAAACTGGAAAAGCAATGTTCTGTAGGTTCACCAGAGATCCACAATGCACATCATCTGGTGTTTGTTTGTTTTTAATTGGAAGTGTCATTTGTGTATAAATAATTGAATGGTTCATTAGGGCATTCCTGACAATTTTTTATAATATAGAGAAAATAGGGAGGCTCCTCCCAGAGGCGCCAACTTGCGCTGAAGATTGAGGGGGGGTCGTGTTTCAGGAGGAGGAGGGGCGGAGCTAAATACAGTGACTGTGGCTCCTCCTCTCTTGTGCTCGGCCCCCTTCCATGGCAGCAGGAGGAGAAACAGGCCACTGAAGCAGTTCTCAGCTCTGCACTCTGCCTCCTCCGTCCCCTGACGATAAGGAACATTGGGGAGCCAAAAGAGCTTGGCCCTCTGGAGTTAGTGCCCATCACTCTCCCTTTGCACTCATCTAGTATGATTATGAGTGCTGCATAGAATGTGATGGTTCATGTGTCAAAAAGGCACCCATTGGCTAGAGTCCATAATACAACCCTCCACCAACCCCATGCTGTTTGGTGATTTTTTAAAAAAGTTTTTTATTTTATTTTATACACCTCTGCTTTTTACTACTTGAGTCACTATATCTCTCAGGCACAGGATTTTAAGGCCTCTGTTAAAAACACTATTTAAAGGCAATGGTACCCATGACCGTTAGGTTCAGTCACGGACAACTCTGGGGTTGCGCACTCATATCGCTCTATAGGCCGAGGGAGCTGGCGTTTGTCTGCAGACAGCTTCCGGGTCATGTGGCCAGCATGACTAAGCCGCTTCTGGCAAACCAGAGCAGCGCACGGAAACGCCATTTACCTTCCCGCCGGAGTGGTACCTATTTATTTGCTTGCACTTTGACGTGCTTTTGAACTGCTAGGTGGGCAGGAGCTTGGACCGAACAACACGCACTCACCCTGTTGCGGGGATTCGAACTGCCGACCTTCCAATCGGCAAGCCCTAGGCTCTGTGGTTTAGACCACAGCACCACCCACAAAAACACTGTACCAAATACCAAAAAGAGGTCTCTCATCATCACCCCATGAATGAACTCCACCACCCCCCAATCTTATGCTTCTATGGGGCTATTTGAAGCTTATGTACTTCTCCAGGAGCAAATTGCCCCCCCCACTGCCTCCCAAAGAATCAGAAAACAGGACTCAGGAGTGGTTATGTAGCCCTGTCGCTTTCATTGAATTGAAATATCACATTATTTTTCTGTTTAAAGAAGCCCATGAGAGCATCACATTAAAATACAGATGGTTTCTCCTTTTTGATCATGGGGGTCGGGGGGAGGGAGCACTTTTAAAAAGCAGAAGAGAATATGATTCTTGGGAACCCAATGAACACTCTGGGTCTCATGCTGGAGCTCAGCTTCTCTGGTTTGTAAACTAACAAGTATTGTGTTCACTCGATCTAGGTTAGAGTCAGATAGGGAAGGTATCGCCTAGATCTGATGTGCAAATCAGGTTTCTTTCAAGCTGATATTAAACTCTCTTCAAGGTGATGGATGGGGGATTCTCATATTTGTCCTTAAACCTATACTGTCACTGCCATGTCTATTTTCACCCCATGTTTCGTGCCTTCAGTGATCTGTACCCCTCTTGCCCCCAGACCGTCCCCAACCTCCCAGCAAGCCAGTTGTGTTGCAGGAAGATGTCAAGTCAAGAAGTGTACTATTGTCCTGGGAGCCGGGCAGTGATGGGCTCTCACCTGTCCGGTATTACACTGTACAAACACGGGAACTTCCTGATGGGAAATGGGTGCTGCATTCTGCCTCTGTGAACCACAACACCACATCCTTCATAGTCAACAGGTAAGACATCAATGGGTGGAATGAAAGGAGATGTTTATTTGGAAAAGAAGGTGGCATTGACAAGGACGACTGTTATGTGACTGGATCTGGAGCAAATCTTCCAGTCACAGAGCTGTCCTCAGATTCACACCGGTCCAAACTGAAATTTCCTGCCTGAGTGGTATTGAGTCTGGAATCAAGGCTAGCCATTAGAATCAAGGCTAGCTACTGAGTCTGGAATCAAGGCTAGCCATTAGTATTAAGATAGCTTTTTTGGGAATGAGCTTGTTAGTCTCAAGGTAGAACGTGTTAAAAATCAGTGGCTTGGCAGGCAGAATACAGCAAGACCTGTACATCTGTTTGCATCTTGTGGTTTTCTTCCAAAAACAAGCCAAGTACCATGTGCTCCCTTTGCAGGCTGAAACCCTTCACTACCTACAAATTCCGGGTCAAGGCAACCAATGATATTGGTGACAGCGAATACAGTGAAGAGTCAGAGTCACTCACCACACTACAGGCTGGTATGTGAATGCATTAAATCATGAGTTACTTTAGAACGAGACACTTTCCTCTTCCAGTTATAGGAGCAGAAGTTCTCGTGCAAGTGAAACCATTGCAGCGTACGTGGTTAGAGTGGTTACCTCTTCCAGTCTACCTGGAGCAGTGCTGTTTCAGCCGTTCACTCCTGCATCCAGATCACAAAAACAGAACCAGGAAAGAGTTTGAACCTAGTCATACCTCTGCAGTCACCTGTCTTCATCCTCAACCACCTCCCTCCCTCTTCCACATCTAACTTTGCATATCCTTTCGTTATGGGCCAATCTCTTCCATGCATTGCACATTGCCTGAAGTGGCCCTGATGCTGTTAGAACAGAGGAGGAGAGTAGGGGCTGCAGCTGAGGCTGGCTGCTGTGGACTGCAAAACCAGTGTTGCGACGGACACCTTGGGGTTAAGGAAACCGGTAGATGGGAAAAGTTGAGGATAATTTTGAAGAGCGGTAATAGGGACATGAAAGCATCATAGAGCGGTATCTGTAGAGAAACCGGGAGTCGATGAAAGAATACAGTGGTACCTTGGTAGTCGAATGGCTTGGCTCCTGAACACCGCGAACCCAGAATTAAGTGTTCCGGTTTGCAAACATTTTTCGGAAGCCGAACATCCAATGCAGCTTACGCAGCCTCCGATTGAGTGCAGGAAGCTCCTGCAGCCAATTGGAAGCTGCGCCTTGGTTTTTGAATGCTTTTGGGAGTCAAACAGACTCCCAGAACATCTTAAGTTCAAGAACCAAGGTACCACTGTAATTCGAGGAAACAAATGGTCCTAAAGGGGATAGGGAGGGGGCAATGATGAGCAGAGCAGATTGTACAGAGGGCAAGGGACACCCATTACCAACTGGACCCAAGATATTCCACACCGTGGAAATGTTCCGTCATCAAAAACCATTGTCTCCCTGCTTTCGAATTGCAAAATCCACCAATATTCTGTAAAATGGTAACCAGTTTGGGCCTTTACCACCAACAGCAAGTTGTCAACTGAGTGCAACAAGTAGCCTGCCATTTCTCAGGGCTCTGTGTCTCATGAAGACAAGCAAGAACAGCTTGGATCTTCTTGCATTTGACTCATATATATATATTTTTCCTTTTCCCTCAGCCCCAGAGGAAGCTCCCACTATCTTGTCAGTGACCCCACACACCACCACATCTGTACTGATCCGCTGGCAGGTAGGGTGATGTACCTTTTCTTTCTCCCCCATTGGAACTCGATGAGTAGAAGAGCTGGAATGTTCAAGAGTTCTCGCTGTCTTGGGGAAAAACTTCCGACCAATGAAACATGACTGTGCTGCACAGTGGTTCTGGTTGGCATTCTAAGCTTATTTCTGATGGCCAGCAAATCTGGTAGTGTCTCTGTCTTGAGCAGGCATAGGCAAACCCAGCCCTCCAAATGCTTTGGGACTACAACTCCCAACATCCCTGACCACTGGTCCTGTTAGCTAGGGATGATGGGAGTTGTAGTCCCAAAACATCTGGAGGGCCGAGTTGGCCTATACCAGGTCTTGAGCATGGTCTTAGAAAGTTGAGTTTGAAAACGGTCATGAGATTTGCAACCATGTCTATTATGCACAGATATATACCTAGTTTCCGCACTTTAGCCCCAGCTCAGCATTCTTTATTCCACCCACAAAAGAAGGTTTTGCTGTCAAAATGGGGCAGGTGACTTTGGTGATGAAACTGTGGACTCTGTTGAGTTTGCATGCATGTTTCAGCAAGGGGGTGGTGGAAGGCTATGGAGGATCTGAAAAGTGGGAAACAGAAATGTTTAACCAAACCAGTGTTAAATATTGGCTTGAGGTAAAGGTAAACGGACCCCTGGCCATTAGGTCCAGTCGTGGCCGACTCTGGGGTTGCGGCACTCATCTCACTTTATTGGCCGAGGGAGCCGGCATACAGCTTCCGGGTCATGTGGCCAGCAGCACCAGAGCAGCACACAGAAACGCAGTTTACCTTCCCGCCGGAGCGGTTCCTATTTATCTACTTGCACTTTGACGTGCTTTCGAACTGCTAGGTTGGCAGGAGCAGGTACCGAGCAACAGGAGCTCACCCCGTCACAGGGATTCGAACCGCCGACTTTCTGATCGGCAAGTCCTAGGCTCTGTGGTTTAACCCACAGCGCCACCCGCGTGTTGCTTGAGGTAGGCATCAGTAGTTTGGCTAGTACACCCAACCCATCCATTCCTCAAGGCAAAGAGCATATAAAGATGCTGAGGCGCCTTTTGCGGGTCTCCAGTGATGCTTCCCTCCTGGCAATGACAGGGAAGGGAAGCCCTGGCATTTCAGCACCACTTCCAGCTTTTGACTGGGCAATGGGAGGTGACAGTATTAGAAAGCAGGTATAATATGGGACAGAATCCTTTTGTTGGAAGCCGGTCTCACAAGTGTCAGCTGTGCAAGGGGAAGCAAATGAGAGTTTGTGAGTCCCTCGTTGATTTATCTGTTTCTCCTTCCATAGGCTCCATCTGAGGACAGAATCAATGGCATCTTGCTAGGTTTTCGCATCCGCTACCGGGAGCTGGCATACGAAGGGGTGCGAGGATTCACTGCACGCAGTATCGGCAATCCCAGTGCAAAATGGGCAGAACTGACCTGTGAGTATGCTTGGAGCAGCGAGGGTTCTGGGAACTGGAGACAGCGAGAATTTAGCCAAGGTCTGCCCCTGCCCACTGCCTTCAACTTACGCTGCAGCAAAAAAACCAAAACAAAACAAAACAAGCCAACAAACACCAGCATGGGAACCATCATTCCAGAGCAAGCCACCCATAACAAGCACTGGTCCTAAGTACTGCCCAAGATTTAGCACTAATTTTACTTAGTGCTTTCTCCAGTAACAAAAGTGACTTGACAAGCATTTTCCCCTGCAGTCATAAGTCAGCGTGGCAAGCATTCAGAAGCTGCTCTAGAATAATACATTGTTGTTCCCAGTGCGTTTGAAGTGGAAAACATTGATCTTAGCAAGTGGTTGGTATATTCAGCCCTATCAGCTTGGTCTTTTTAGTGCTAGGGTGTCTCTTTCTGAGAGAGACTTTTCCTTCTGGTGGAATTGCTGGATCCAGTGACAATGGGCTCTTGAGTCATTTGTGAAGATCTATCACTCAGGCTATCCTGATGCCCATAAACTCTTTCTGGTCAGGTTTGTCCATCTTTGGTAGCTACAACCCCTCTCTGGGATATTTCCCCCCTTTCCCAATACTTCGTTGGAGACTTCTCAGTGTTCTTTGATGTGGCTGTGAGTTTCTCTCCTAGCTGCTTCTCCCTCACTCCCAATTGATGTCTGTTAGTCCTGCTTGCATTGTCGGGATGTTTATTTACATGTGGCTAACCTGCATTGACTGCTTCTCCCTTCTGACCACCTGCCACCCCACAGCAACGTATGCCATGCGGAACCTGACTGAGGCCTCCCTCACACAATACGAGCTGGACAGTAAGTGGGTGCTTCTTCTCTTGTCTGTGCAATCATTTCTGCTTGTGTTTCTGGTCTCTCTTGAATCTGGTTCCTATCTAGATTTTAGCACCGTCACCTACGGAAGGTGACTGGCAGCAGGGAGAACAGCAGCTCTTTCCTGTTTTTGTTGTTGTTGTTAGCTCATCACTTTCTAGAACCCAGGATGTCACCTTTGCCCAAGGATAGCTTCTTTCACTTCCAATTAAAACCCCTAATCTGGCAAAAAAGAAAGTGCAAATTCCCCATGAGTAGATTTCCAAGTTTTAACACATAGGCACTTTCCTATCTTCTAGAGTGGAATAATAGAGAGCAAATTTGTGATAAATTTAGGGGCTTTATGTAGGGGCAGGGAAGTAAGGACCGAGATTCATGAAGAAGAATTTTGCTTACATGAAATATCTCCCTTTCAATACTGTAAGGCCTGCTAAGGCTGTGTACACACTATATGTTTTTAAAACACATTTGAAGCACATTCTTTCCCTCAAATAATTCTGGGCACTATCACATGCCTGGGTTGCTGGGAAGCAGTAGTAGTAAATTACAGTGCCTGAAATATTTGAGGCATTTTGAACATGGTATAAACGTATAGCGTGTATGCAGCCTAAGACTCGTTTTACAACAAAGTTTACTTCAGCTTGCTTAGCTTTGGTTAGAACCACGAAGGCTTTCTAAAGTGCTGGTTCACATACTGGAAGCCAGACGTCACAATTATTTTTTTCTGGTGCCCTTGCTCTGTCCTCTTACCTTCTCGAGAAATATCCTGGCACCATCTGCCAGCTTTGCAAAGGGTTGTGAAGGAATCAGTACCGTTGTGGGAGTGGTGTCATGTAGGAGCACACAAAAAGGAGGGAAATGTGAGACCAGATCATAGCCAGGAATGTATACGCTACTACTTTTAAAGGCAACGCCAGAATTAAGAAACAAACTCTGCCTCTGCCTCCATGTATAACAATCTCCTTTCTGCCTCTCACCTCTGCAGACCTAAACAAGCACCGCCGCTATGAGATCCGAATGAGTGTCTACAATGCCGTGGGTGAGGGCCCCACCAGCTCACCACAGGAGGTCTTTGTGGGCGAGGCTGGTAAGCCAGGCATCTTTTTTTTCCTCTAGGAGCCGTTTTCTCTCTCAGGTTTCCCTATATCCTTATGCTTCCTGAGAGCTTAGAGCAAAAGCCTGAGGAGGGAGCAGGCTGGCAGGCTGAAAGAGCAACAAATTGTATTGCCTGCAGCTCTAGTGCAAGCCTACAAGTAAGGGCCATAGTTCAGTGGTACAGCATCTGCTTTGCATGCAGAAGGTCCCAGGTGCAAATCTCAGCATCTCCAGGTAGGGTTGGGAAGGACTCCCTGGACTGAAACCCCGAAGAGCTGTTGCCTGTCAGTGCAGACAGTAGAGCTAGGTGGACCCAGTGGCCTGACTCTGTATAAGGCAGCTGCCTATTTCTCATGCCCATTAGCTACCAGTCCCACACAACAAGCCAGCAGATCCATTCCTTAATCAATACAGAGGCAGCTGCCAACAAGAGGTCATTAGGAGTCGATCCCAAGAGCAGACAGGTCTGTGGCCAAGCCCGGAAGCTCATGTAGGGTAAACAAACATCCATTTCAAACCAAAAAAAACAGTCCCTGCTTCTCTGTGGACTTGTCAGAGCATCAATTAACTCAGGCACCACACCTGCTCGGCCCCAGACACACTGACCCGATGCTTGGAGGCTGTGGCTGGATGGTTTCGTGGGAGCCAATTGAAACTAAATCCTTCAAAGACAGAGGTCCTCTGGCTGGGTCGGGATGGCATGGGGATGAGGAATCAACTCCCTTCTCTTGCGGGGGCCCAATTAGTGCCAGTGCCTTCCGTTAAGAGTTTGGGTGTAACCTGGAGGCGCAGGTTACAGCAACAGCTAAGGCAACATTTTTCCATCTTCGCCTCAGTAAGCAGTTGGTCCCTTGCCTTTTCCGCCCTGATCTGGCCACAGTGATCCATGCGACGCTCACCTCCAGGCTTGACTACTGTAATTCGCTCTACGCAGGACTGCCCTTGAAACTGTCCCACAAACTCCAGCGGTGCAGAATGCTGCAGCGAGGCTCCTCATGGGGTCCCTGCCATGGGAGCATATTCACCCAGTTGCACTGGCTCCCGGTGGAGTATACGGTCAGGTTCAAGGTGCTGGTCTTGACCTTTAAAGCCCTTTGTGGCTTAGGGCCCTCGTATCTACAGGACCACCTCTCCTGGTATGCCCCGCAGCGGACCTTAAGGTCCATGAATAACCATAGTTTAGAGGTCCTGGGCCCCAAGGAAGTCAGACTATCCTCCACCAGGGCCAGGGCCTTTTCAGTGATGGCTCCGACCTGGTGGAATGCTCTGTCCCATGAGGGCCCTTCAGGATTTAACCTCCTTCCGTCGGGCCTGTAAGACAGAGCTATTCCGCCTGGCCTTTAATTTGAATTCAGCCTGATCTTTTATTTCCCTTCCCTTCTCTTCCCTCCCCCTCCCCTTTTGTGAAGATCACCCGCTCTGAGACCCCACAACTAATTCTCCCCTGGCCTCCTCACTGGCCCAAGTAGGACCAATTCAGCCAGCTAGCCCTGGGGGTTATCTAATGGATTTTTGAATTTTGAATTTTATTGTTATTCATGTATTTTATGCTGCTTTTATAATTAAGTGTTTTAAAGTGTTTTAAATTTGTTGTTAGCCGCCCTGAGCCTGGTTTTTGAACCGGGAAGGGCGGGGTATAAATAAACAATTATTATTATTATTATTATTATTATTATTATTATTATTATTATTATTCTCGCTGACATCCGGTTCTGCTCTCTTCAGTCCCTGCAGCTGCACCACAGAATGTGGCCATCCAAAGTGCCACGGCCACCCAGCTCGACATCACATGGGAGCCGCCACCCCCCGAGGCACAGAACGGAGACATCCAAGGCTACAAGGTACCAGGCCATAGGAGGGAGGGATCTGGGCCACAGGTGAAGAAGGCTGGTGCACTTGTCACCCTGGGGGATGTTTGTGGATAGGAGGCGAAACCTTTTGCACTGCAGAGTTTGTAAAGGGAGTTGCCGTTGTTGCTGCTGCTGCTTCTGCCACATAAACGTCTCGCGGCGTCTTCTTGCATATTCCTCTACAGCCTAATATGTTAGAAACTCTTGCAGTAATGGGGAATGGTGTTCCAGTGCATGATGTCAGGCTAGATTGGGGGTAGCCCATGTGATTCCCTTCTGATGTTGTAAGCCTCCCACTCATATCAGCCCCAGCCAGCATGAGTAGTAGTCAGGGATTGTGGGAGTTGTAGTCCATATCATCAGGAGGGTGCCACATTGGCCTACGAGTGCCTTTCAGCAGTTCAGAATCTACTTTAAAACCAGCAGATATTCTGGCTGGATCCATTTAAAGGGTGGGACTGTGACTGCAGCAGCCCTATATCTGTTGGAAAATGGAAATGAAACAAGCAAGAATTTTTCTTGGGAGGGGGGATGTGTTTCTACATTTCCCCTGCAAGTGATGCTGTTGAGCTTCAAATAAAACACTGGAGTTTCACATGCTGTGCCTTCTCAGGATTGCTTTTGTCCCTGGGGAACTAAGGGCTGCTCTGCGCCTTACGTTTTTTATGGGTGCGTTCAAAATGCACAAGCACAGCACCTTTTAAAACTGTAAAGTGTGCCTGTGTCAGGTGCAAATTTACAACAAATGCATTCCTCCAGGAGACTGAGATTTGCCATTTCAATATACGCTTGAGATAATAATAATAATAAATATTATTTATACCCCACCCTCCCCAGCCAAGACCAGGCTCAGGGCGGCTAACACCAAATATAAAAACAATTGATTGAAATACAACTTAATAAACAAGACTAAAATACAACATAAAACATTAAAATGCAGCCTCATTTCATTGGAAACTCAAATCAAAAACTTTTTTGGGGATGAAAATGTCAAGTCTTCACCAAGGCTAACTATCCAGATGGCAAATGTTTGTGGCATGTGAAATTACCTTAGTTCTGGGCTGTTCATGTGATTTGTTCAAGCCTAGCATAGACTCTCTTTTTTTGCAAAGTGCTTGGAAGCCTGTCCCCTGGATTGTGGCAGATGACATTGCACCCAGCCACCATATTGTGGAACTGGAACTAGTCTCTTGCCAATCCCTGCGCAGCCATTCTTCATTCTGTCTTCAAGCATCCCATCCGTGATCTACTGGCATTTTACAAGCCAGTAGAACTGCAGTTTTGGAAAGTTGCTTGCTTGTTTCCTAAGAAACCTCCATGGGTGCCGCCGGGAAGTGTTGCCATGGAGCCTGCTTGCTGCCGTCTCTCCGGCGCCTTGACTTCATGGCTTGGTGGGATGGTCCGGCTTCTCTGTGGAAGTGTGGATATCACCCAAGAGTGACTTCAGGGGTGCACTGTTAACTACCCCATTCTTAGTCCATCCCCATGAGCCAAGGCTGCAAAATGGATTGCCTGTGCTGTCTTGCCTAGTTCAGGGGCCAACATGTCCTAATTGTTATGTGCCCATTTAACGGAAGAAGCTCACCTTCCCCGTTGATAATCCTCAGGGGAAAATCTTTTGAGGTGCTTAATTCATTTCATAGCCTTTGGAAATGTGTTTTCACAGGCCAGCTTAAAAATTTCTGGAATATAGTGGCATGAGCTAGGTATAAGAAAATTTCTCTGCGTGTGTAACAAGGAGATTTAGGTCCTGTGCTTTGAATAAATGAAAGAAACTTTTGCACACACATTTATTGGGCATTAGGACTTGTATCCTGAATTTTTTTATTTATGTATGCCATTACGGTGGCCCATGTTTTGTTAGTCCCAAAATGGAAAATAAACGAGGTCCCAACTAAAGAAGAATGGCAACTTAAACTGATGGAGTATACGCAGCTTGCGGATCTAACTTACAGAATAAGAGAACAAGAAGAATGCTTGATTAAAGAAGATTGGGAAATGTTTATTGAATATATGGGGGGAAATTGTATACACTTGAAACCATTGGAATTAATTTAAGTTAGCCGAGCATATTGATTTCATTGGGCCTCTTCTGAATAATAATAATAATAGCCCCAAGCTTTCCCTCTGAAACGCCACTCTTTAAAGCTGAACTGGAGCAAACATCAATACGAGGTTTCCCATGGATTGACGTTTGCTCTGATTGAGCTTTAAAGAGCAGGTTTTCACTGGGAAAGATCCAGAGCCCAAAAAGGGCTCTTGGACATGGAACTTTAAATTGAGGACCCTGCCTGGAAAGAGCAGAGAAAAGGTAAAGTGTGGATAAGCCCTGAGTTGGAAAGAACCCAGTGTTTTTGGCTTTAGCTGCATCTGAACTTACGGCAAGGGGCTGGGGTAGCAGAGAGCAGCAAAATAATGGACAGTGGCCAGAGAGCCAAGAGTAAAATATATTTTAGCATTGTACCTGGGTATCTGCTGTTCCCCAGGATAGTAGGGCACAGTCATAGTTAGTAGGCTCATCATGCTGGTGGACTCCCTCTTTCCACCTGTCCCTTCCTCCATCTCTGGATTTCCTCTTTAAATCTCCCTCCCTCTGCAGCCCTGCTCGCTGTGGCAAACTTGCTATATGCCTCCATCATCCGGTTCTCACCAGGTGAGCATCCCTTATCCACGCCGGCTGGGGCTGATGGCAGCTGGAATGCAGCCACACTTGCAAGGCCACAGGTTTCCTTTCCTCTGTTCTAGATGGTTGAGCTACTGCCTGACTTGTATGACTTGAGGAAATTATTATGCTGATAAAGGCGGTAGCGATTCCAAGGAACAAACAATATTAATTAAATATATATATTTATATATGACACTCCACATTTTTGGAGTGGAAGAGCAGCATTGTTGGAAACGCATTGGTGACCACAAAGAGAGAAATGGGTGCTACTCCTCCCCCCCCCCCCAATTTTCCTCACTACGCCCCACTTCCTTCTTCCCTACAGATCTGTTTCTGGGAGGCCCAGCGGCAGAACGAAACAGAACGGGTGAAAACGCTCTTCCTGCCGGAGAACGGCGTCAAACTCAAGAATCTGACCGGCTACACCGCCTACCTTGTCACCATCCTGGCCTTCAATGCTGCAGGCGATGGGCCCCGCAGCGCCCCCATCAAAGGCAGGACGCAGCAAGCAGGTGGGAAAGGAGGGAGGAGAGGCAGCGGCGACTTGGCTGTGTATAGCAGTTTGCAGGTCCTGTGCTGATGTCCTGAGTTGGGCCGGGGATGGGAAGGCATGAGCACGACCACGATGGGAAGTGTTCGTTCTCATTCAGTCTCACAGATGAGGTTGTTTTTTTAACGTGTGTGGCCAAAAGACTTCTCTCTGTATAAGCAGCAAATCTTTTTTGGTCCAACTACAGTGGTACCTTGGTTTAAGAACAGCCTAGTTTATGAACAACTTGTTGCAAACCCGGAAGCAGGTGTTTTGGTTTGTGAACTTTGCCTCGGAATAAGAACATGTTTCTCTTCCTATTGAGTGTGTTCCATTTGTAAATTGAGTCCCCCGCTGCTATGGGAAAGCATGCCTGGGTTTAAGAACACTTTGGTTTAAGAACGGAATTCCGGAACGGATTAAGTTCGTAAACCAAGGTACCACTGTATAGGTCATCACCTTCCTTTTGCATCCTCTTAACTGCGGTCTTAAGCTCCCATCCGCATTCTCCTTTTCCTCTTATTTTTTTAAAATAATTTTTATTAAGGTTTATAGAGGAAAATGCAAAGCTTAATACCTTTCGCCCACCCCGCTTCTTCTTAACCAAACCAAGACTTTTATTTTGATACAATAAAAACACAAAAAGGGGAGGGGGATAATAGTGAAAGAAAAAAGAAAGAAAGAAAGAAAGAAAGAAAGAAAGAAAGAAAGAAAGAAAGAAGAATAGAAAAGACGTTAAAAGAGATAGCTAGAAAAATAAGATCCAGAGAGTGAAGAACTTCTGATTCTTCATTTGTCCACTATATAAAACATTCACTTCGTCCAGTCCTCTTAATTTTGCATGAGCATCCACAGCATCCCAGCATGTCTCTGCCACCACCAGCTGAATCATTGGCTTGCAGGTCCTGAGCCCCCACCTCCCCAAGTTCCTGCTTCTCCTGAATGTTCAAGCCCCTCTCTGACTAGGAGCCTGGCTCTTGAGCTGGGACGTTGCTGCTCTGTGTGCATTGCAGTGCATCAGGCTGAGATTCAGCAGAACCGTTGAACTGTTGACCTTGGGCTGCATTTGATGCCCAACAAAAGACACATGCGCCTCTGTAGCCTGAACCCTTGTGCTCCATCCTCAACAGGCACCTGCTTTGTTCCTTTGCGTCACCTGCTCCCCTCCTCTTCCTTCCAGCTATGAGCTTCAAAACATCCTCAGGTTACAAGTTTGGAGATCAAAGCCAACCAGAAAGGAAAGAAGGAGAGGCTTATGGGCCATGTCCACCGCCAGCAGCTTTGGCTGGTGAAAACTTCTTTAAGCCAAGGGCACTGCTGAGTGAGGATCTGGGCTTGTATCTGTATTTCCCGCTATGCAGAGAGGAAGTTGGGGCTGTCTCGGACTGCGCTTCGCTGGCTTCCCATTCCTTGGATCTTCGGGGTTGTTGTTGGCACAGCATAAAGGAGCTTGAAAAGAATTGCAGCGATGACTTTGGCCAGAGCAGTTTAGGACAGCTTCTCCCGTTTCCCCTCTTTGCAGGCCCCCTGCTCGGCTCTAAAAATGACTGCGCCAAAGGTTCAAGTCGCTGACTTTGAATGGACTCGGCTAAAATACAAAACAAAAAACAAAAGAAAACAAAAAAAACTGCATTCTGCCTAATGCCCTGAGACAATGATCTCTCTGTTAGAAGTTCCCAGTGCCTTGGTGAGAAAAGAGGTTTGAGATACTGTGCATCTGCAAACAGTTTTTATTCCAGGAGATGCTACTTTAGGAGTTTCTGGTTTTAGGAATACTAATCTGTCGCCAGTGCTTTGCAGAGTATGAGAGATAGCAAGTAAATAAAGCTAGATTTAGCTTTTCATTAAAGGCGGGGGGGGTCTTCATTTTGAGAATGTTTTTGGGCTGGATGTTTGTGGTTTATTTTTATTAGCTTTTAATCATTTAATTGCTATAAGTTTATTCTACCTGTCCATCTCCTTGGAGCCCCCTCTCCCTTAAAGGCAGTATAAACACATTTAAAATGAATAAAAATAAGTGCCTAACTAGATGAGCTGCTATTTACTCCAGGAAAGGAAATATACAAATATCTTAGAGTAGTCTTCCCCAACCAGGGGCCCTCCAGGGCTTGATCTAGACACATCAAAGAAGCGTTTCAGTTGTAAACTTTGGATGAGAAATCAGGTTGGCAAAAACCGAACTCCACAGTGCCATCTGGTGTCACAGTGTTGTAATGCATATAAAAAGGTAAAGGGACCCCTGACCATTAGGTCCAGTCGTGACCGACTCTGGGGTTGCGGCGCTCATCTCACTTTATTGGCCAAGGGAGCCAGCGTACAGCTTCCGGGTCATGTGGCCAGCATGACTAAGCCGCTTCTGGTGAACCAGAGCAGCGCACGGAAATGCCGCTTACCTTCCCACCGGAGCGGTACCTTATTTATCTACTTGCACTTTGACATGCTTTCGAACTGCTAGGTTGGCAGGAGCAGGGACAGAGCAACGGGAGCTCACCCCATCGCGGGGATTCGAACCGCCGACCTTCTGATCAGCAAGTCCTAGGCTCTGTGATTAACCCACAGCGCCACCCGCCTCCCGATTGTAATGCATATACAATGTAGCTAAAGTGCTTTTTCTTTGCCAATGTAGCTGAGTCCCAGAAGTTGTGGGATTACAACTCCCCTTTTCCCAGACCATTGACTATGCTACCTGGGGCTGATGTGAATTAAAGTCTAAAACTTCTGCTGAGGAAAAGGTTGAGGAAGACTGCTTTACAAGTCTAGGTAGATTTCCCCCCAGGAATAAATAATAGCTTGGGGTGTGTGATCTTAAGAAAAGGAAGAAGTTAGAATATACGGTTGGGAATCATTTTGTTTAGGTCTAATAATATATTTGAGAAGATATGGAGGATACAGACCAGGATGTCTGTTTTGCTAGAAGAGCTAGTTGGCCCCAGTAACAACGGGATGCTGGACAAGAAGATTCCTTTACCATCCCCAGGTCCGGCCACGCTTCCAATGAAAACCGTGGCTTGGCTTACTTGCTTAATCCACCTGGATCATTTAACCCAGCTTTATTCTTTTCACGGTTTTTATAAAACTCCTCCTCCTTCTTCTTGACAAGGTTGTTGTCAGTTCCAGCTAAGATACAGAAAACTGAAAATGAAGAGCAGTTGCTTGTTCAGTACAAAGGAGTGAACTGCTGTTAAGCAGTCTAGGGAATCCCACAAGCATAATAATAGCATTAACTATATATATATATATTAAACCCTTTTAAAAAATAATTTGATTTTCTGAGGATCTGGCTCATGAGCTGCTCTCTAAACTAGCATTATGAGATGTTTTCTTATTTATTTCATTCATGCTTTCACACCAGTGCCACAGTGTTACTGCCAAAGTAGTAACCATTTCCCAAAATAATCCAGACATGTGAGATGCTTTGGTTGTCAAGGAAACAAGCAGCAGAGCATGGGGTCGGGAAACAATAGCCCTAGCCCAATTCCACCTGCATAGATTTGTTATCTTTATTTCTTTCTACAAACGTTTATTAGATATAGACCATCTTAAAACATCCATATTCCACTCCCCCCAAAAATCAAAATATATACAAAGAAACAGCCATCTAAGATGTATAGCAACATAAATTTTCATTGGGAGTGTCTTCCCGCAATATTATGTGATGTTGTGGAAGAAGCTTTATTATCAAACAATTTAGACATGCTATAGAGCCCTGTCCCTACTACATTTTCAGAGTCGGCTTGTGGGAATTGTTCGGCCCCGGACAGATTAAAACCGTGAGCATGGTTTCAAAAGTAGTTAACAACTTCCTAGAAAATTAGAAATCTGAGAATATCAGCTTCCTTCCTGGGATTTCTTGGTTTTCTGCCTGCTTGCTTCCTTCTGTGACTTACGGCTATGGAAAACTCTATTAATAGGCTTGCTGGGGGAGTTTTGTGGAGTCTCACTGCTGCTAGAGCTGGCCTAGAAGGCAGCCCCTTGCTGCTTTGTAAGGCAATGCACATGCAATTTCTACACATGTGGGCTTCCCCTTCTCATATGTTCCCAACCTGTGGTGGTGAGGTGAACGCAGTGATTTCAGGAGTGGGTCCAGCAAGGTGGCACCACGATCCCTTTAGTTTTTTGAAACTTTGGCCTAGTTAAACATTATTTCAGCCTTCTTCACTTTCCTTTGCCCACCTTTGGTTTCCCAATCCACAGTCTCCTCCGTTTTTAGTCTGCCTCAGGCTCCACTTTTCCCTTTTTTGGTCTCCACAGCTCCCTTGATCACATCGTCCATTCTCCCCTCCTACATTCTATACTTTACCACCTTAAAACTAAATTTTAACCGTTCTATGGGGTGGCCAGTCCATAGGTTGCATTCTCATCACCACCGTGAACCTGAAAGAGAGATTCTGCCCTGATGTGGTTGCCTTTTAAAACTATGAGATATCCAGAGGTTGAGGTGATTTTCCTCCCTAGGATTCACAAAGGGGAGGCAGCATTTGGCTGGGAGTCTTAAATGGGGAGAGTTCTCTCGCTCTCAGGAAGTGCTTGCAGCCTTCCCATAAGCACCTGATTGGCCATTGTGAGGGCAGGATACTGCACTATAGATGGGCCTTTGGTCTGATCCATCAAGAGTCTTCTTGTGTTCTTGAGGGATAGTTGGGTATACATTCCTTTTTAATCTGTTCTATAAACAGTGGTTATGCAAAGTGTTTTGCAATCATTGGCATCATTGCTAAATTCTAGTGTGCAAAGTTCTTCCCAGTCCTTCCTGCAACCATTTTCACAATAGTTACACACACGATTCTAACTTCTGCTATTGAAGCCGGGCTGGAAGAAGTTAAAATCAGCTAGTGGATAGTATTTGTAAGGGACAGTCTATGGGTAAGAAAGGCTTAAACACCCGAGACCTGAAGGTATAGGGTGGTATACAATTTTAAATTATTATTGTTGTTGTTGTTGTTGTTGTTGTTGTTGTTGTTGTTGGTTCTCCCTAGTAAATGTCCCATCCCCGGCCCATGTATTGCCATTGTGAGGGAAACACAATGTTGGGCTCTCCGTGTTTCCCTTTCAACATCTGTTTTGGCCCTGGTATATTCCCGTTTGACAGACGTGATGAAGAGCCACCGTCACTGGCCCATGGCCCTCCAGTAAATTCTTGGTTGAGTGGGGGTTACCGTCTCCTCTTCTGGGTTTTTAAGTACTTAACCCATGTTGTCCCCTTCCCCAGCTGCTCTTAGACCAGATATCTCTGCTTCCCATCCTGCCATTGTTCTGTCTTGTTTTCCTTCACTGGCTGTGCAAAAGGTCACCGGTATTCAAGGACTGATAGAATTTCTTTCAATGGATTGTACTTCCTTCTGGAGATTAGTGGTGGGTAGCTAGACCACCTCCATCCACGAGGCCATGTTGTTGACAGGAAAGCCTAACGTCGCCCATAACTTCTAACTCCTTCCTTTTCTTTCCTCGCAGCCCCCAGCTCACCAGGCTCCATCAAATTTAGTGAGCTCACCACCACCTCTGTGAACGTCTCCTGGGAGCCACCAATTTTCCCTAATGGAATCCTGGAGGGCTACCGACTCATCTATGAACCTTGCATGCCTGTGGATGGTGAGGGGCTTTGAGAACAGTGTGTGTGTGCATGTGAAGGTTTATGAATGTGCATGAATTAGTGAGTCAGTTGTGGGTTTGAAGTAGTGAATCAATTAAAACAAGCAAGACTGATAAAACAAGTCTGTCTCGTGTTTCGAATCATGTGACATTTTTTATCTGGGAATATGTGAAAAGTCCAGTGTCTCAAGGTATTTGAATTTAATAGCAATCTTCTTGTGAACCCTTTCCCAATACAAAGTAACTCATATGTCATTTATTCTAGGGCTTTTGTTGGCATTGCTTCAAACGGAGCAGTTAGTGGCATGTAGCCATAGAATAAATAAAAAACTGCCATGTTTAGCCTAGACATCTATTCACAGCTCAAGACCATTTTTATTTTTGGGTTTCCACAGCAGTATAGGGGGGAAGTGTTTTTTTTATTTTGTGGACAGACAGTACAACGAATCATGACCATTAGAACTTAATTTCCAAAAACTAACTGTAAGCCCAGACCCGTTTTATCTTCAAATTCTGTTTCCTAATCTGAGACGTGTAGGTCAGCTGTGCATACTCAGTAGTAATGGAAAGGCATTCTGCACATGCTCGAATTCCTTTTTGTAATTCTCAGATGGCCAGCGCTAAAAAACAGTTTCCGGAATGTGTGTTTATCAAGCACTGTATTCAATATTCCAGTGTGAAATTCAGTGATAATACTCAAGCATATGTTCTATCCCCCTCTTGCTTAAAAATGAGCTTTCTGGTATCACCATTTTTATACTACTTCCCTTTCCTGGAAAAAAAAGCTTTATTTAAAATAAAAATAATAATTAGAAAAATAGGTCCCAGGCTGAAATGGCCATACTGTCTTGTACTGCCCCATGAGGTCATATGCCGTTCCATATATATAATTTTCTGATCAACAAAAACAAATGAATAACTAGGCCACAAGTTTTTGCAAAGAATATCCAACTAATATAAAGGAATGGTTGGTTTCACACTCCCACACACTACTAATGTCAGAACATAATCACAGTTAATGCTGAAACATTATTAACTGACCAAATTCCACATCCATCCATGCATCTGAAGTGCCTCTAACATAAGGATCTAGCATTAATAAATGCAATGAAACCATTCCATGGTATTAGGTGCCATTCCTTATCCTGTAAAAACAGCAACATAGACCCATATAAAATACCCAACATATTAAGGTACCGTATTTATCTGTGCTGGAAGGAATAAGCAATAATGTAAGCTGTAAGAAACTAGGAACTAAGCCTAAGAGAGTTTGGATTTGATAAATTGCAGCAATTTAGCTGCAGGGAAAGTTCTGTGGCTGCAGGTGGCCATTGATGGAGTTGCGTGCCTAATCCCTAAATTCTGCCTCTCTCCCCTGCAGGTGTGAGCAAGATTGTAACAGTGGATGTGAAGGGAAACAGTCCGCTATGGTTGAAAGTCAAAGATCTAGCAGAAGGAGTCACTTACCGGTTCCGAATCCGAGCCAAGACTTTTACCTATGGACCGGAAGTAGAAGCCAACATCACCACTGGGCCAGGAGAAGGTACACTAAGAGCAGGGTGGGGGGGGGGCAGGGAAAACCTTCTTTATCTGCCACTTCATATACTTATATATAGATCTTGCACAGTATTGTGAATTGAACTCTTGAGTTTCTCTAGGGAGCAACTGTCCTGGTTGATTGGTGACGTACTAATGATGTCCCCCCCAAAAAGTGATGTACTATTTAAAGCCACATGGAATCAACAAACTGGACCTCTGTTGAAAGCATCTACAAACCCACCCTTTGAGGAACAGACATGGTTAGATGTGATTAGCAGTTTTTCTTGCCTAGGGCTTGTATTTAGCAGGAAAAAAGGAAAGAAATGATTCCTTGGTTACTTGCTCCACAGTCTCGCAGCCCATTTTGTGTACTGAAAATGTCTTTCTTGGTTCCCAGGTGCTCCAGGTCCTCCAGGTGAGCCCTTCATCTCCAGGTACGGCTCGGCTATCACAATCCACTGGTCAAGCGGTGACCCTGGGAAAGGTCCTATCACCAGATACGTGATTGAGGCGCGTCCTTCAGGTACCAGCTCTGCGCTCAGTCCACATCCCCCTTGGCTGACTCAGCCATTAGCAGTCCTAAAGTTGGAACTTTAAGAGCAGTTCCTGATATGGCTGCTTCTGTCCTGTGGGCCTTTTGGGATCATGATCCCAAAAGACGAGGCTTCGTTTCCAAACCAAGATGTGCCCAAAGCATCAGCCTGCCCGAAAGTCAGCGCTTCTGTTATGCAAGTTCTCTCTCCTGGTCCCAGATAACCAAGAGATTGTGCATACTCACTGGTAACTGCGCTCTGCAAATGTTCAGAGGCATCAGGTGGTATCCAACTAAGTCTTATTCAGTGCAGACCCATTGAAACTAATGACCGTGACTAAGTTAGGTCCATTGATTTCACTGGTTGAATGCCACCCATTATCTCTTTATTATTCTGGCATATATTGAAGGCTGATCCCATAGCTGTCAACTTTTCCCTTTTCTTGCGAGGAATCCTATTTGGAATAAGGAAATTTCCCTTTAAAAATGGGAAACGTTGACAGCTATGGCTGATCCAGTTGTAGCTTGGAAAGGGAAGGGAGGTGCCGTGGTGCAGAGGGAAAAGGGTTGCACTGGGGGACTGCGAGAGTAAGAACCGCCTGCCTTCAGAGACCATAGCTGGTGTTTCCTGCATGAGTACAGCCAAGAAATGCAGGGTACCTGCCTGCCAGTTGATTTAGCACCCATAAGACATTCACCTGTCCTGGCCGCATCTGATGGTGCCTGGAATGGATGTCACCTAGCGAGGTAGAACTCAAAGAGCACTGCAGGGTAGGAGCAGGAGTCTTTCAGCACGAGCCTTCGTGGCAATTAACAGGCCCCGTGCCACGCCATCTGCTCTTCCCTGTCCTCTCTCCCTTTTACTCACAGCAGCCTCATTAAAAAGCAAGCCAGAGTCCATTTCAAAGCACTGGAGTGATTTATCCCCTTGCATCTGCCCTGCTCTTGGGCTGCAGGTCCATCAATCATCCTCTCCATTCCCCAGAGGGAGACGGGAGCAGGCAGAATGTTTCACGAGCCACAAGCTTCCGCTTGGGGAGACTCTCCCCCTTGAGTCAATCCCTAAAGGAGCTTACATGTTAGAAGCAAGCAATCTGCCTGCATTGAGTGAAGCAGGTTGTAATCCGCCATCATAAACGACCTCTTGGACACGTGAGGAAATGGACACATACAAGTTGGGAGATCCGACTCGCCTGAGGTTTGCACACTGGGATGCGAGAGCTTGGCTATCCAGTCCCTTGTAGCTATTAGGCTACATCCAACGGTGTTAGGACCCAGAGATGTCCTAATTAAGTAATTGCCAAACTGCATGCTGAGTACAGTATGCTAATGTGGCACAAAAGAGCTGTTAAATGTGCTGTGAGAAATAAATGTTCTGCGAACCCAAAGTACCCACCCACTGAGGAGGCCGCCCATTGTCTCTTTAGATGAATTACCAACCTGACCTAGTCTCCTCCAAGTCACCCTCTGCCTTTAGGAAAGACCATTCTGCACCATCTCTGCAGTGAGTGTTAACAGTCAATCAAGCTACTCCTGCTTCAGACAGTGCAGGAGCAGAATCTCCTGCCTTGAGGAGGCAGGCAGTGACTCACAATGGCATTTTCGGGGCAGGGATGGTGGGTCAGGTTGAGAGTGTCTGTAGTAATTCAAATCAACCCAAGGAGCCCACAGTCGTGTGAAGCAAGTAAGGACATTTTATTTGGCCACAGTGTGCACAGAAAAACCTCATAACCCCTCTGTTAGCCTTCCTGTGGGCTTCTCCCATTGTTCTTCTGAGAGTCATGGGGCACGTAGAGATTGCTTTGTCTTCACCTGTTCTTTGCCAGCTTGGATGCTGGCAATAGAGCCTTGGTCTACATGTTATTTTGATGCCTATTTCTGCCTGATTACCATGATGTGCCACAAATGCAAGGTATTTTGTGACACACCCCTACATTAAAGGTTCCAAAAATATTTTAGCTCATTCAATGATGTTAATCCTATTACTGACAAGGCTGGTCTTTCCTTTAGGACTACACGGGCTTCAGGTCTACCCACCACTGTGACCTGCTGTTGTCTTGAGCATACTGTTCAGCAATATGTCCTTGCCACTCCTCTGAATCAGAGAGCCTTAGGGATTATAATGTCTCAGGAGTCAATTTAGCCCACCTTCTGGGTTGGCTCCATCATCAGATATGTAGAACCAATTAAAGCCGAAGCTTCCTGGACAGTTATGTAGCCAGCATACCTTTTAAAGAACAAGGACATTTTCAAAACCCCTTGTTCCATCAGTCAGCGTCTCTTCAGAGCTGGAGTTTCTTTTGCGTTATTTAATAACCTTATACATGCAGTCAGATGTCTGCAAATACATTTTGTATGAGCAGCTTGAGCTTCATTTGACCATGCTTTATTCAAACGTATAAAAAATTAAGGATCACTGGCATGTACATCATGCTAACATAGCAAATAATTATGTGAACTTTGCAAATGTCTGAAAATAGGTTGTATCAATTATTGTCATTTTTAGGGTGAGGAAACAAGGGTTTTCCGTATATATTCAGCATTATGGGTCCCCTCATTCTGGATATGAAATTATTTCCCCATGCTGTGTGTGTGTGTGTGTGTGTGTGTGCGTGTGTGTTTGCAATGAATTTATAGGTGTATATACACACACGAGCATGGGACGCGGGTGGCGCTGTGGGTAAAACCTCAGTGCCTAGGACTTGCTGATCGCATGTTCGGCGGTTCGAATCCCCGCGGCGGGGTGAGCTCCCGTCGTTCAGTCCCAGCTCCTGCCCACCTAGCAGTTCGAAAGCACCCTTAAGGGCAAGTAGATAAATATGTACCGCTTTATAGCGGGAAGGTAAACATGTGCTGCGCTGGTGCTGGCTCGCCAGCTGCAGCTTCGTCACGCTGGCCACGTGACCCAGAAGTGTCTTCAGATGGCGCCGGCTCACGGCCTCTTGAGCGAGATGAGCACGCAACCCTAAGACACGACTGGCAGGTACGGGCAGGGGTACCTTTACCTTTATACACACACAAATACATTTCATGTTGCAAATTCACTTGGTTTTTTTGCTCTCTCTTCTAGATGAGGGGCTCTGGGACATTCTCATCAAGGACATCCCCAAGGAAGTGACCTCATACACCTTCAGCATGGACATATTGAAGCAAGGTGTCAGCTACGACTTCCGGGTCATTGCTGTCAATGACTACGGTTATGGGACACCCAGCTCTCCCTCCCCATCGGTTTCAGGTAACAGAGTTGAAAGTCTAACACTCCCTCAGGTCAGGGTCACTAAGCCCTGAGCAGAGGCTATAGGAAACAATGTGTGTGGGTGGCCTTTCAGGGAAAGGGTGTCTGATTGCTCCGTGCTGCCTACTGTCTTGCAGCCCAGAAAGCCAATCCTTTCTATGAGGAGTGGTGGTTCCTGGTGGTCATTGCTCTGGTGGGACTCATCTTCATCCTCCTGCTGGTCTTTGTCCTCATCATCCGAGGGCAGAGCAAGAAGTATGCCAAGAAGTCAGACTCAGGTGGGTACTGACAACATCGTATTGAGGCATCCTTTCCCCCTAATTGGGGCTCCTTCCTTTGAGAGTGTTGAATATGAACATGGTGGAGAGATTTCAGTAGCAGCTCTGTATCCCATGTGGAGCACAGTGGTGAGTAGGTAGCAGGAAGCGACACCCTACATTCCACTGGTCCAACAGCCTTAGATTTGCTCCTTGTGGCCTTCTTAGCTCCAACCAGGAGATGATACTCCTGCCTGCAGCATCCTAGCTACAAACCTCTTCCCCAAGCCAATAGCCCACCCATGAGAATTTCCACCCACCTCTTCTTGGATGTTATATTCTTTTGTTCTCCTTCCACGCCCTGGTCACTATCCCACGTAGCATGACCAAAGCCCAGGGATTATGAGAACTAGATTCCAACAACATCTGAAGGGCATCACAACATCAACTACCCCAATCTAAGCTAAGACTCCTGAATTCCAATTACCCAATTAAAATTGAACCAGCTCTCTCAGTCACTTGAGCAGGGTGAGGGAATCTTAAATGCAAAACCTAGCTTTAACTGTTCTTCAGCTGTCTGGGACTTACCCTAAGAATCCCCCTCTCTAGTGCCTCCATGTGGTATGTTGGGGGTGGGGTGGGGTGTGGAGTCAGTGACCTTGTTGACGCCACTCCAAGCTGACACTTAAAATAAATGGCTTCGTGTCCCAGCCACCGTCACAGGCAACTGCAGAGGTCACCAAGGCAAGAGAACGCGACTGTGTTTGCTTTGCTCTAATTGTGAGGAAAATCTGAGCTTTCCTCTTAAATAAGCGAAATGGATGGGAAGTGGAGTTTGTGTGAGGTGGCATCTTTGGGAACAACGGCTTGCAACGATTGTTTGCAAGTCACTTTCCTTGTATGGGTCACACAGCTGCAGGGAAAGAAGCTTCTGTGTCATCACGTGTGTAGCAGTTTTCAAACACATCTGCATATGGCAAAAACCATTTTCATGCAATATGGTGCTCACAAGGGGTCCCCCGCTCCCCCCCCCCACAACCTTGAAGAACTATGTAGAAAAACTGATGTTTTGAATTGGCCCTTAATCTACAGCCTTAGAGATATACGAAGTCATTTTTAACACGCTGGGCCATGTGTCCAAAATATCATCTACTCTTGACTGGCAGGGACTCTCTGAGGTCACAGGCTGGAGGCATTTTAGCCCTTGTTGTCAGGAGTTGCCAGGAATTGAACCTGGGAAGTTATGCATGCAAAGCATAAGCTTTTCCACTGAGCTATTATCTCTGCCCACCTATGGTCCCACCCCAGAGGCCTTCAGAGAGGACTGGGAGGGTATGTGGCAAAGGCAGAAAGTGACTTTTGCTCTTTTGCTTGGGTGGGAAGAATGCATTTATTTCTTTATTTTAACCCTGCTCTTCAGCTGAAAAAGGCTGTCACATCAGCTTACAGTAAGATGCTCCCTGCACTGAAGCTCAGGAAAGGAAAGGCGATTGAGGAGGGAGGAGGGGTAAAACAAACACAGGCACAAGTTCTTGGCTACAAAGTTCTTACATGTGTTCATTTTGGCAGGGAGGGATGCAGCAAGCTCTTGCTAGAGGCTCCTTCTCTGGCTGGTGGATGGAGCCATGGATTCCTGTTTCCATGATGTTCTTCCAGGAAGGCGGGGGGGGGGGGAGCCACCCAGCAGCCCTTGGTCTCCTGGCCAAAGCCCCAGGCCCAGAGGATGCTTCCCCTCTGCTCTGCAGCCTCTCTGCAACTAACCTCTTAGAAAGCTCTTCTCAGTGCTTGAAACCAAGAGCATATGAACTGCTTCTTCAGTTCAAGCAAATTCTTAACTCACTTTAGCTCCTGTACTGTTCCCACGGAAGATCTCAAAGAGGAAGATAGTCAAGGAACAGTATGTGGATTTTCCCAGAGGTACAGTACAAGATGTGCTTAAAGTGTGTGTGTGTGTGTGTGTGTGTGTGTGTGTGTGTGTGTGTGTACACAATGTGGGAGAGTAAGCTTTGCTCCCCTAAAATTACCCTTACAGGAACACCTAATAACCTGTGCCTTTGATGTACTTGGCATAGCCTCAAAAGGCTGTACCTAGCAGTTTATAGAGGTGGAAGCTGGGCACTCCACACCACTTACTCATCCAAAGGATTTTTGTGCCCCCTTTTCGTTTCCACGCCATCATTTTTAAATCCTCGAATGGCACCCCCTAAATAAAGTCAGGAAGCTTGAAACAAGCCATTGAGCTTTGTTCTCTCTGGGGCGAGAATTTGGCCGCTGTCTCTTAGCCGCTAAGGAATCCTAAGATGATGACGTCTTCTGTCCCCTTGGCTTCCCCCTCACCCCTAGGAAGCAACTCCAAGTCAAATGCCCTTGGCCACGGTGAGATGGTTAGCCTGGACGAGAGCAGCTTTCCTGCTCTGGAGCTGAACAACCGGCGTCTGTCCGTGAAAAATTCCTTCTGCAGAAAGAACGGAATCTACACAAGGTACCAGAGGCTGTGCCCGTACAGTCGCTGAAAGGATTTGGTGCGGGGAGAGGGACCGAATTTGGGGAGGGCAGTTCTGCTCTCCTGCGCTAAACACTTTCCCTTTTTGAACGGAATCTCAGAGCTTCCATGTCTCTCCCGAGGTCCCCGCCAAGACCCAGCCCCGGCTCCCTGCACTACTCGGATGAGGATGTCACCAAATACAACGACCTCATCCCAGCGGAGAGCAGCAGCCTCACGGAGAAGCCCTCGGAAATCTCTGACTCGCAGGTGAGCCAAACGGAAAGGCTGGCAGTGGAGACATTTTTGGTTGAACTAGATTGAGGAGTACTAAGGTTGTTGAGGGACTGCAGCTGCAGAGAGAATAATAACAATAATAATAACAATAATAATAATTTATACCCCGCCCATCTGGCTGGGTTTCCCCAGCACTCTGGGCAGCTTCCAACCGAATATTAAAAACAATACAGTGTCAGACAGGTATGGAGCCCCTCCAGCATAGACCAAGACTTACTGGAATGGTGAGAGGTTTAGAAGGGCTCCAGCTTCCTGTATGTGTATGCCATACATTTAAAGCACATGGCCTACCCCAAAGAATCCTATGAAAATGTAGCTAACCCCCTCAGAGATCTACAGTTCCCCAGCCTCCTTAATAAACTACAGCTCCCAGGATTATTTTGGGAAATCGTATGCTTAGAATGCACTTTAAATATATGGTGAACACAGAGCCAGAATCACTGAGAAAACATGGGCTTTGCAAGAAGTGCGCACAGCACAAGAGATGCTGCCATGTGACAAAACGACATTGTCAGGTCGCTTTGTCCACAGGAGGCCTCTGTACAAGATCTTTCACTTCACAGAGCTGTCAGAAATGGCAATATTCTGATTACGTTTGCTGCTAGAAATACCACAGGGTCCAGGATCAGAAACAGTTTCTCAGAAAAATGGGGGGAAAGAGGCTGGGGGTGGGAGAGAAACGAGTTCTCAGAAAGCTAGATGGCAGAAGGTGGTGGATATCTATCTAAAATGAAAGAACACAGAAAATTTGCTAGAGTGGGGCCCATACACACTAGGAATTACAATGGACCAACAAAAAACAGCCTTTTCTTTTTCTGGTGCCAATCATCGGAAAAACAAGCGGCAAGGATGGTTTTCTTCTCCTTCCTTGTTTTTGCAAACTTGATAGCTGTTGGGCTGGGATCCACCACAGTTATTTCCAACCACAGGGCTCTACCCCAGGCCTTGAAAAGATATTAGAGTTTCCCATTTCAAGAGCTGGCAGCTGCCACACTTGTGTGCGTGGTAGTGATACCAAATCCAAATTAAAAGATGCAATTTATTTCTCTATGACAGTGACACAGGTGGGTGGGAAGGGGACATTGCGGGGGGGGGGGTCAGAGAGGGCAGTTAAAAGAATTTATGGGCCACAAACAAATGCAAGTCAGGCTCCTATCTTGAGATTTAAATGGTGGGGGGTTGTTGTCCTGTCAGTGGGGTGAAGTAGGAGCACCCTAATAAAAAGGTTTTGCTTGTTTTTTAAAGCCTGCTGTTTCCACAATGCCCAGGCCTTTACCAGTGTGCTCTGCTTACCCTCTTCTCTTCAAGTTTGTGACTGTGAGTACTGGAGGAGTTTTGCAAAGCAGGAAGGAAAATACAGTGGTACCTCGGGTTACATACGCTTCAGGTTACAGACTCCGCTAACCCAGAAATACAGTGGTACCTCGGGTTAAGTACTTAATTCGGAGCACGATTTCTGTTCTCATCCTGAAGCAAAGTTCTTAACCTGAAGCACTATTTCTGGGTTATCGGAGTCTGTAACCTGAAGCGTATGTAACCTGAAGCGTATGTAACCTGAGGTAGCACTGTAGTACCTCAGGTTAAGAACTTTGCTTCAGGATGAGAACAGAAATTGTGCTCTGGTGGCGCAGTGGCAGCAGGAGGCCCCATTAGCTAAAGTGGTGCTTCAGGTTAATAACAGTTTTAGGTTAAGAATGGACCTCCAGAACGAATTAAGTACATAACCAGAGGTACCACTGTATGCCCCCCCCCCCTTGACAAAGTGCAGAGTGAATTCTCTGAGCAAAGAAACTACCCATGTCCTCAGTCCTGGTTGATTCAACTTACTAGACAGCCAACCTGCCTGAGGCAAATCTGGTGTCTGATCCCTCTACCTCCTTCTGGAGAATGAGGTGGTGATCAGAGGCACCAGCTGGGTACTAGTAAGGGAGAAGCAGGCAGACATCTGCCCCCCAAAAGTCAGGACTGGGACACATTCAGCTTGTTTCAGCCAGGCCTTTCTTCCCCTTGCCCTGTTGCCAATAGCAACAGGCACTAGCAGTTCTGAGGCTGACAGGAGTTGGCAACCCTGCCAGGCTATAACAAAATGGCTCCTTTGTCCTCTCCTTAGAAACAGAAGCCTGGCCAAGTGGCCGGGGCACCCTTGGTGCAATTAGGCAGGCGGAGGAATTGCTGCCATGGCGATGTGTCCACGCCGCTAATACAGCTAGGTGCAAATTTCTCCAGGACTGATCATAGGCCCCTGACATAAGAGGGCATGAGGCATGGTTTGTACCCAGCCAGTGCCCAACAGAAGGCTGCAGAACAGCTGGGTGTTCTGTAGCTCTGTCAGCGGCCACTGCAAACGGTTGCTCCTCAGAGCTGTCATGCCAAGCACTCAGATTTCCACAATGCTGCCACGTACCATATGTCCAGCTCAGCAAAAGATTTCATTAATATCCAAGATTTGTAGCTGGACTCGCAGGCAGCTCTTCCAGCAGTCGTAACGAAAGATTCAGGGGTGCCTGGAGGAGCTGCTTTAAAATCGGGTTGTTTCCCAGCAAACAAGAGTCGCCTCTTAACCCAGAGTAAATGTGTTGATGTGAATGAAGATCCTGGCATTCTGTGGTATTGCAGATGCTGCATGATGTTGGAAGGGGTAGTCAATGAGGCCATGGGATATCTGGGTTTCCCAGAGCATCCCACTGTATCACAGGTGGCAAACCTTCCAGATGTTGGTACTCTACTTCCCATCCGCCCCAGCTGGCATGTGAATAATGAGATTATGGGAGTTGTAGGCCAGGAACATCTGGAATTCACCATCCCTGCCTGATATACAAGGTGACTGTGAATTGGAATTCACCTATTTTGTCCAAGTGTGATCCTTAAGTTAAGCATATATGAAACTTGGGTTTCCAGAACATGTAAAAGAGTAGAGAGGGGGGCACCTGAGGCCTAGATGTGCTCAGAGACCTAGTTTTCATCCTTTCTGTGTATGCATCTGGCCTTGCTGTTTTATATTGTACCCTTCCTGTCTCTGAAACAATGACCCATCATACTTCTCCTGCCGTCCCCCCACTTTGGAGATCCATAACGCACAGCTTTCATTTCCCTCACATGGGCCTAGTGGAGCCCCCTTCTTTCTCTCAGCAACTTCCTCCACCTCGTGGGTCCCCCCTTCCTCCACCATCATCCCTTGAACCGGTGGAATGAGTACTTCTGAGGAACGGCTAAGAGCTGAACTGAGCTGAAAGCTGCCACTTGATCTCTTCCCTGGCTAGGCTGTGGATTCTCATGAATGGTCTCTATTGTGCTTCTGCAAATGGAGAAGCTGAATTCAATTAGGGAGAGCAGAGGGAGAGTTGAAGGGAGGAAAATGAGCCAAGTCTGCCCTGTCCTGGCCAGTTCCCCCCCCCCCCCATCTCCTTCCCTCTGCAATTTTTTTTTAACCAGATGTTCCCATAGATGGAATACTTGGTTACTGGCCGATTACTTTTGGAAGTAGAAAAAGAACGTGTTGCCATAGTGGCTTGAGTTGCTGCACTAGGGATTTTAAAGCCCACCATAATTTCAGGAGTTCCTGAAATCTTAAATTGTCAAGCAAAGGGCATGTAAACCTCTCATTTATTTATTTTTAATGATGAAACGTTCCCATTATATTGAGTGATGTGAGCTGTAAATGCTATGTAAAGGAAGTCTTAAAAGTGGAGCATGAGGATGAAGAAAGAACCAAGAAACTAACTGCAGGTTATCCTCGTGATTTGGCTCATTTCAGCCTCTAAGACTGGCAGTAGAGTTACCGTATGTATCACAGGTGGCAAACCTTCCAGATGTTGGCATCACCAAACTCAGCCCTCCAGCTGTTTTGGAACTACAACTCCCATCATCCCTAGCCAACAGGACCAGTGGTCAGGGATGATGGGAATTGTAGTCCCAAAGGGCTGAGTTTGGGGGTGCCTGCTGTAAAGAATTTGGCTGCCATGATGCTCTCCTAAATTGATTTGCATCATTACTTATCTCCTGTTAAAAGAAATAAGCTACAGATTCCCCTTTTTGCTGGGCCAGTTCTTCCTTACTGTTCCTGCTTCTGTCATCTCTTCTACTCCTCCCCACTTTTTCCGCTGTCCTCACATTGATCCACAGCCTGTTTATATTGCAGATAATCCTAAAACATGAAACAATGATTATATCCCCCTCATTTCTGGGAAAGAGAATGCAGAAAGCAAAAAAAGCAGTTCCCTCCTAGTACTGTAACCAAATGACAGAACGCAATGTGTTCATTTAGGATAGTCAGCTTAATCAAAATTGTTTGCAAATTAATCGCACGCAGCCCTATAATCAGTTAAAACAAGATGAATTTCATCTTTCCTAAATTTAATTGTCAATAACTTTTAGATATGTTGAGGGAAGTATACTGGCAATCTAATTTAAAAGGAGCTGCCCCTCATTAGAAGGAAAGTCTGTCTCTCATATTTCCCTTTTCATTCCCCATTAAGGTAACGTTGCAGCTAATATAACAAAAAAGGAAACAACTGTGCCTTTCATGCACAGCACCGGGTATAGGGTGGCATACTGCTACTAATGATAATAATATTAGTAATAATCATAGTGTTGATGAATCCCTGCTGTTTGAGACCCAAAAAATGCTGAGGAGAGAGAGTGGATTGCATCAGGTAACCATCTTCTCTGGCTGTGTTTGCTTATGAAACTAGAAATCTTCCATATATATATCATAATCCACTAAAATACTGTGAGGCTTCCCACTGGGAAAACAAGTTGCTAGTCTATGTAGATGGGCCCTTGGGTAGGGTTACCAGATGTCCCCGGATTTGCAAATCTGTCCCCAGACAAATTCCGTCTCCAGAATGTCCCCAGATTTGCAAATCTGTCCCCTGGAAACGTGGCAACGGCAGCCTCAGCAGCCCGGAGCCAGCCTGGTACTGCAGTTGCCTCTGGCTGGCTTCAGGAGCTGCTCGCTGCTGTGGCATCCGCCATTTTTCCTCACTGGAAGTCCCCATATGATGTGGTTTGTTCCACTGCCAAAGGGGAACGGGGGACGTCTGGCACTACAGATCTCCTGCCCCCTTCCTCCTTTGTTTTGACTGATTGAGGGAGGCTCGGGAGTTGAGGGCGGCCGGCCGTTGCCCAGTTTTTAAAAAACTCAACGCATTTATGTTTCACAAGAAAGAAGGGTTTTGCACCTTGCCTGGCAGAGAAACCGTGCGCCTTGCGTCCCTCATGGGCAATGGCCACCCACGGCTCCCAAGCCTCCCCCAGTCTGTCAAAACAAAAGGGAAAGGGGGCAGGAGATCAGGGAAGGATTGGGAGTTTTGCCCAGATTTTTAAAAACTCTGCACATTTATGTTTCACAGGGTGCGAAAGAAGGGCTTTGCACCTTTATACAATATGCATGTGTGCTTGGGCCCAGGGTCTTTTGCCTCACCATCCCCACTACTGACTCCCTGTTGCTACCCAGCTTCAAAAAATAAATAAAAAAGTGTCCCCGGATTCATTGAAAAAAATCTGGTAACCATACCCTTGGGTCTAATCCGGCGGATCTCTTCTAATGCTCCTCTTCTCTTTCCCTTTCCCTCCACAGGGAAGTGACAGTGAGTACGAAGTGGATCAGAACCAACAGAAAGCCCATTCTTTCGTCAACCATTATATCAGCGACCCAACTTATTACAACTCATGGAGGCGCCAGCAAAAGGGCATCTCCCGGGCTCAGGCCTACAGTTATACAGAGAGTGACTCCGGAGACCCTGACCACTGCCCAATGTCCAACAGCACCAGCACCCAACAGGGCAGCCTCTTCCGACCCAAACCCAGTAGGACTCCAACCCCACAAACCCCAGTCAACCCTCCCAGCCAGCAGAGCACCCTTTACCGACCCCCCAGTAGCCTTGCCCCAGGGTCCAGAGCCCCTATTGCTGGGTTTTCTTCTTTTGTTTGACATTTCTAAAAGAGAGAAGAAAAAAGAGAAGAAAATATGGATAAAGAAGAACAAAATAATGGATATAATAATAATAATAATAACAATAATGAAGAACATTTCGGGTCCAGAATTATTATTATTTTCAGAGGCAATGAGAAGATCATGTGGGAGACAATCAGTCATAGTTGAGTTTGGAATCATTGACTGCTGCTGCTTCTAGTATTGCACAGTGCTCTTCAAAGGAACTACCTGTTTGCAAACATACACCTGGAGCAGGACAGGAGATGTGCCTGTTTTCAGGCCTAGAGTTGAAGGAAGGAAGAAAGGCAACAGGGTAAAAGATTGGGAGCCCCAAAGCTAAGACAATGTTTGGTGTTGCAGACCACCTTCTTGCAGATCAACGTTCTAGGCAGGCAAAGAAGTAGGGAATTGATGTTTTTCAGAATAGTCTCTCTGGGTTTGATTTTGATTTTTGATTTTTGTTCACCAACCAAAGCTCGGAGGGGAACGGGTTAGGGCTCCACAAGCTGTAAATATGAGCCACTTGGACTGCTGCAGCCAGTGCTCCAAGGAGCTCAATGGCAGCACCTAGTGGCGTGCTGTCCATAGGAACATGTTCTCAGTAACTAGCAACTGGCCAATGAGAGAGAGGCAGACTCAAGAAGACCCTCCCACTGCGATGTCATGATGGTTCTTTGGGGGAGCGGCAACAAATGCCGAAGAGGAATCCCAGTCTCTGAAGCTACCTTGAATGGACTATAGAGGATTAGGCTGGGCAACCACCACCTATGTTCAGACCAGATTTGCCTCCACTTTGCTCTTCCACTCACCTCTGGAGCAGAAGTTAGCCAAGCTGAAAAGCGCTGACCAGAGACAGTGTGGTTTCTTTTTATGCATTTTGGTTTGAGGATAGGAGAGTACGTTTGAGAATCCTTGGGTGGAAGTTGTAGAATTCAAAGGAATCAATGCATTGTCACTTGGCAGGAAAGAGATGCTGTCCGTATCAGCTCAGTGGAAAGCGCTCTCCCCCCGGCTTTGTCGGAGAGCTGAGCACCTGCAGCCAAACCAAGCCACGAGGCAGAATCCATCCCACATGGTTGGATAGTCTCTCAGCGCCCTGATTTCTTCTCAGTTCCCCTTTTTCCCCATTCACTTCATTGGACAGGGAGAGGGCAAGGGGGAAGTCCCCATCCAATCTAAGTGCAATTTGAGGGGGCGTTCAGGGAAAAGGAGATAAACTTGATATAATATAAATGCTGCACAGCCCCTTGGTACTGGCTTTAGAACGGACAACCACAAGAGGCTGAACTGATGCCTCATTGCAGCGTTTTCTCTCCTCCTGGTATCAAAACTAAACTTTCTCCTTAGTTCCATAGAAAAGGAGAGTTTGTCCCCAATTCCCCTTTTATATAGGTTTTTTTATTATTATCATTCACAGCACACAAACATTTAAGGTGGGGAGAGGGAATGGGAAGAGAGTGGAGGGTATTGAGGAAGTGATGCATTGAAAGTGATTGTCTATCCCTCTCCCTGTCTCTCTTTGTTTTGCTATCTTTTCGAATTCTGTTTTAGCACAAGGGTTATGGGAGAGGCAGGTGGGAAATTATGTTTGTTTCTTTTTGGCCTAGCAGAATACACACATGCACACACACACACACACACACACACACACACGAGTGCCTACTGAGCCCCAAGATCTGCGGTGGCCATCTCCCCCAACCCCCACAACAGTTGTGGGCTAGAGCAGGGCTGGGGGTCCTGTTGCCCTCCAAATGTTGTTGGTCTACAGCTCCCCTTCAGCCTCAGGCAATATGGCCCAGTGATCGGGGATGATGGGAGTTTGAGTAGTCCATCAACATTGGAGTGCTACAGGTTCCCACTCGCCAGGATAGAGCAGACAGCAAGCTCAGGAACAGTGGCTGACCAGGTGGGGGAGAGAGGAAAAAGAAAATATGAGCATTATTCTCTAGCTGGGTTACCTTCTTTCCTGGAAGTACTAGGGATATAGCTATTTCCATTATAACCCCTTCACCCCATGCCTTTATTTGCACATTGTTTTCAAAGCCTGGTTTACAAAGAATTGAACCTGGCACATAGGGTCCTTTTAATAAAGAATCAAAATGCAAATCATACAGTTTGTGGGGTTGTTTTGTTTGCTCGTTGTTTCTACTCTCCTTCTTACAAGAGTGATCTTGTCGTGATTTAACAGTTGATTTGTGGAGTACACTCTCTTCAACAGGAATGGTTGCAAACCATTGGAGCTGTCAGCCCAAAGGAGCAAGCCATGAAGTTGTTTGATGATTACGGTAGAAGCATCTTTGGGCTGTCGTTTGATGCCATAGGAGTCGGCGGCCTAACTTAATTCAAAAGAAGGTCGAACAAGCTCATGACAGTATACTTATACCACTAATAGTATTAATGACAGGCAGATCTGCCATTCCCTCAACTCATGTCTGTCCACCCCTGAACCTCTCTATGCTTTCTCAAAGCTTTGATTGAACAGAGCTGTACCACTTGCCATGTCCTTCCTTAGCGCATCTACCAGAGACATTGGGCTAGATTAATTTAATTTTGAACTAATTTCAATACTTGCACAGTCTCTTTCAGGACTGTGGAAACACTAATAAAAATACAGCCTTGAGTTTTAAGCAAACCAAGGCAGTTGTCTGCTGGGAATATGAAGCAATAGCTTGGAGAGGTCTGGGATATGCATGGCTTGCAACAAGCCATATATCCATATTGATCATTATTTAATTTCCCATTACATCTAGCAAAACAGGACCTTAAATCTGTTCTGTTTTCATGCAAGCAAATGTGTGCTTTGTTTCTGTGGACTGGTTTATTTAGAGAAGGCACCAGAACCAACGCATCTCAATTCCCTGCACAATTAAAAATCTAAAAGAGCTGAGAGATGACGACAGCCACCAACTTTATTATCACTCACGCTTAGTATCTTGATGTTTTAATGAGATAATTTCCAGGTGGATTTCCAATATACCATAAAGAGTGTAAAGTTATTGCATGGAATCAAAGGTATCTTTCTTCAAGGTTACAACTTCTGTTGTGGAGAAATCTCAGCAAACTCATTCACTATCTGTATTTTTTCATGGATGATTTCCTAGTACCACTCTTCTGTTATCAGTCCTGTGAATATCCGTTTCCCTCACAATTAAAAGGGGTAGAGAGCATTTGTCAAGTACCGAAAGGGAAGGAGCAATGCCGATGGTGTAAGGACCTATGCCATTCAGGTGACCCAACATGGTCACATAAGGATCAAGGCTAATGGAATTCAAAATTGAGAGACAAGGTCAAAATATTGTAGCATGGCTCACTGCATATTGTAGCTCAGCAGTGGAGAATCTTCAGTCTGTGGGCCCAATTAGGCCATGCCCACTTGCCCTACACCTGACATCATACATAATGTCAGGTGTGGGGCCGGTAAAGACTTAGCTGGACCAAAATAGCTCAGGCGGTAGAGCAGCAAACTCTTGATCTCAGTGTTGTGGGTTCAAGCCCCACATTGGGCAAAAGATTCATGCATTGCGGGGGGGGGGGCCTGTCTAGATTACCCTTCTATGAAAAGGGGCATTACAAGTGTGATAGTACAGTGGTTCCCTGCTCCAGTATGTTCCTGTGAAGACAGGAACGTATTGACCAAACAATGTACAAAACTCCTTATCAAAGTGTGTGAGAGCATCCTTCAGTCTGCATCTTAGCCACAAAATGTGCATACCACTGAGAGTCTTCTTTTAGAGATTGGTGGTTAACTACAGGGCCGGATGAGTACATCCATTTGGTCCACTGCCAAAGAGAAGTGAGCTGGAGTTGTTGCTGAGAGTGCCCTGACTACTAAGCAACTGTAACTGTGTGTCAATATCAGCTTGTAGTGCAGAATCACTTGAGCGTGGGAAAACCTTCTTTTTAATGTCTTTGTAGTTAAGTTTTTAGTGGCTGGAGATAAAGGAAAAATGATGTCAGGCAACTTCTGAAGGGTCAAATGCCTCCAGTTCAAGCCTGGGATCTTGGCAGCTGTGAAATCAGAGAGTAACTACACTGACAGTCATGACTGTGGTCAAACAGGCCATTATATTTTGGAGAAAAATGGAGGAAAAGTCATAGAGAGCAGGGATGGGGCACCTGTGGCCCTCCAGATGCCATTGGACATAAACTCCGATCACAATAAGAACGCAAGTAGACATGCTGGATGAGACCAAAGGCCTATCTTGCTAAGTATTCTGTTCTCACAGTGGCCATAGTCAACCAGGGGCCACATTGGCTTGGGCTGATGAGAGCTGGAAACCAATGGCATCTGGAGTGTGGCAGGTCCCCCCCCCCCCTCCGCTACAGATGATGCTGCACTTCTGCGTGTGAGAACAGACACAAGTGTGCATGGGCATAACCGCTACCCCACCCTTAAATCAAGTAAGTAAATAAAAATACTTAACAAAAAGTAGAAATAATCAGAATATTTGAAATTGAAATGCTCAGTGAGGTCACTTGTACCATGGAGCAGTCATTCAGTACCTAAGGCAATGGTGGCCAAACTCGGCCCTCTGATGTTTTTGGACTACAACTCCCATCATCCCTAGCTAACAGGACCAGTGGTCAAGGATGATGGGAATTGTAGTCCCGAAACAGCTGGAGGGCCAAGTTTGGCCACCACTGCCTAGAAACTTGCTATAACATAAGTTTGAGAACCAAAGTACCACTGTATATAGAAATGAGCAAACCAGTGATATTTTAGGGAGCACGCGGGGCCCATTACTTACATCAAAGGAGCCTACACAACACAAAACACTGTTGCTGTATGTAGGTTTTATTTTATTTGTTTTTAATCTTATATTTTGGAAATGTACATACAGGGTTTCTATAGCTTGTTTAGCTTAAACGTAAATCTGGCACTGCGAGTCATGGCTTGATCTCTACAGCAGAGCTTCCCCAATTCCTTGGACCACCGGTGGTCGTCCACGAGCTTTCTGCTGCTGTTGGTCCTCCAAAGAGCAGCAGCAACAGCTCCCTCCTAAGAAGCCTGGACTTCGTTGAGGCGGGAGAGGGGAGCTCCTCGTCCGGCCTCCCTCCTCAGCTCCTACCAGTGCAACCCCCCTTGGCTCCTTCGGGGCCTTTCAGCTGCAATAGCCACAAGAGGCAGGGAGCTAGCGAGCTCGTCGAGGAGGACGCCACTTTCTGGCGGCCTTTCCCGCGCTTTCTCCTCCATGTTTGCGCCTGCGTGCCAAGGGTCTTTTCCAGTCACGGCGCGCCAGGCGAGCGCTTGCTTGGTCCAGGCTGCTTTTCCTTTCCCACCCTCCCTCAACTGCTGCCGAGCCCCTCTTAATGCCTTCCAAGTTTCCTTTGCCCCCCACCCCTCCATTTAAATACTTCCGCGCCCTCCCCGTTTGAAGCAGGAGTCTCCTGTTTTCCTTCAACAGCCATCCTGGACGGCTGGCATCGTCGAGGCCACCAGGTAAGGTCAAAGCCAGGCTGCGGATCCGCGAGGTTTGCTTGCCGAGCTGCCGAGCCGAGGCTGCAACTTTCTGCACCTCTACCATTAGTTTTGGCGGGCGGGGGGGGGGGGATTGCTTGTGAGTAAATAGGCAGGGGGAGGTTTGGAGAGAAAGGGTGAAGGGGCAGAACAGGAAATGAGGGATTTGGGTCGATAACGGGGCATCTGTGGAAAGCTTTGAGCACAAGCCTTGTCAGCCTATTCCCTCCCAACCCTCCTTAAAGAGATGACTTGCCTTTTGCAACCAATCCTACCTACACACACAAATCCCTCAGTAAATTCCCTCAATTTCTTGTTCCATGCATCCAGTGCCCGATTTATGTATAAGCTAAACAAGCTATAGCTTAGGGCCCCACTCTCTTGGGGCCCCCCAAAAAACTTAAAGGAAAAAAAACTTTATGTACATTTCCAAAATAAAAGATAAGACCTACCTACAGCAACAGTGTTTTGTGTTGTGTAGGTTCCTATGATGTAAGTAATGGGCCCTGCCTGCTAGCCTGCTCCCTAAAATATTCAACACAAAAAACAGCGACAATTTGTTGTTGACAAAGGACAGCTGGACATATAAAGCATTACCTTCAGTAGCTTAGGGCCTCATCAAACCTAAATCCGGCCCTGCATGTATCCATTACATAATATGTGTGTGTGTATTTTGTTGCATCTTTTATTTTTTATCTATTGTATTACAATTTGAATTCAGATTTAATTCAAAATGTAATAAAAGGCAATTGAAAATCATACAGCATCTAGCACAGTGCATTGAAATTTTCTACAAAAAGCAGAAAAACCATTAAGTGGTCCTTCCAGAGTCCCAGCAATTTTCAAGTGATCCATTAGGTGGTTTTGTGGAGTAGTTTAGGAACCCCTGTTCTAGAAGGTTAATGGATGGCTTTCATGTGTGAACAAGCCATCAAATACTGAACAGGTAGAACATTCATGTTTCGTTAGACACAGGGGGTTTCAATGGAATCAATCCATACATTCATACACAGAAATCATGTGCATGTGTGAACCAGCCCATATGAGAGTATTGTTTGATTATACTTTGTGAGCAGCAGAAGTTTCCCTCTTGATAATTCCACACACACTCAGATGGGAAACTCAGGAAATAAGTTCCCAGAAATAGAAGTTAAAACTCATCTGCTTACTCAAGCAATGGGTGGAGAAAGCCCAACTCAGCTGGCTGTCTTGTATTTTCACTTGTGTAGCCCTGCATCTTCTTCCTAATGGTATAAAAAAGGGCTATATTAATAAAGCTAATTCCATACATTATAGGGCACAGCCCTCTATTCTAATATCTGCCCCATCATTAAGCACCAGCATTATTAGCAAGAGGTTATTGAGGGGAAAGTGGCCAGCTGGCACCCTGCAGACTAGGATTTAATTAACCATTTATGTGAGGATGGGGCCTCTTGCTTGGATAATGTGGCTGCTCACTTGAAAGGGATTAACTCAGAGCCAGGGAATAGGTAATAAAGGCTTCTCTTGAGCAGCTGCCTTGGTGACTGGTAATTTAATTGGCGAGTCTGAAACCCATTAAAGAGAGGAGCATTGAAAAGCAGGGCGGAAGGATCAGGGACACTCTGTCCTTGGGAAAGGGTCAAAGCCAAGGGAAGACCTTGACCTGCTCTAAGGGAGGAAGTTCCCAGAGCTAGAAATGTAGATTTAAGAAGGGTGTGTGTGCCTGTAGGTGAAGAAACAGCATGGAAGTTGTCGGCAGTGGAGTCAAGAAGATGCTTGCAGGCAGTGGTAACTGGTGCCTATTGGGACTTGTAGGGTGAAAGCTGGAGATGTCCAGAGTAGTTAGAGCCAGAGCCAAAAACAGGCACAGCCAACTAATTCTATTTTTGCCCCCACCACCCTCCTTGCTGAGTTCTACAGCAGCAACATTGAGACTGAGAAGCAAAAGGTGCCGGTTAGTGCAGACTGCTTGTAGCACCTAGTTTAGGCAATCCTATCCAGCTGTGTTGATGTGATTCAATCTTAGTGTTTTTTATATTTATTATAAACTGCTTAGTTTATAATCGAGCAATATGTAAATTGTGCTACGTAAGCAAGTAAATTTTGCCTTAATAGAGAGCAGCCTCCCCTGCTTTTGCAGGTACTGCAGGTTTTGGTGGAAGGGCCTTAGCTCTCCTCTACTTAACCCCACCCACTTAACATCATTCCTCTCCCACCTGTGGCTCAGCTCCTGTGTTAAAGTGGCCCCTTTCTTTCCTGGTTGCCTTAGTTAAGCCCTGTTACATGGAAGCCAAAGCAGATGCAAAACACAAGTGAGCAGCTGCTGTTCTTAATAAAGGGAGAGTGCTGGTTGAGCATCTGTTGATGTTCACAGTGGGGAGCAGAGATTTCTCAAAGCCTTTTTGCCTGTGTCTTGGTCATACTGGGCATTATAGGAGAAGTGGAGAACACTCTTCCCTCCAGTTTTTGTTGGACTCGACCTTCCATCAGCCCCAGCTCCAATAGTCAGGGTCAGGATGATGGAGAAATGTTGTGCAAAAACTTATGGAGGGCCACAGGTTTCCCAGCCCTGTGGGTGTTGTCAATTGTCTTCTTCCCTCAAGTATTTTTCTTACAATGTTTCTCCAGTGTTTCTCCTTATTGCTTTTAAACTGCTTGAAACCATTTTCCTGCCAGCTGCCATTTTATTACCTTTTTAGTATTGTTTTGTAGCATTTTAAATAGAAATTCAGTATGCCCAAAGACTTCAGTGTATATTGGGGTGGGGGGACTATGTACATATGTGAACACATGCAAAACAGTAGTTCAGCTATAATTTCTGGTGTATTAATACCATATGACGCGCACACACCCACACACATACACACGGCTTGCTTGTGAAGGAGTGGCCCTTTTGCGTTTCAAAACCCCACAGACATTTGCATGGTGGATAAACATGCACATCTACCCCAGTTTGCATTTCACAGAATCACAGAGTCGGAAGGGAAACTGAGGATCATCTAGTCCAGGGGTAGTCAACCTTTTTATACCTACTGCCTACTAATGCCTCTTTCTTGATGGTAAAATTTCCTTACCGCCCATCAGTGCTCAATGGAAGGAAGGTTCAGCTTGTGCCGTAGAACCCCCTACCACCCACCTAGAATCCTAAAACGCCCACTAGTGGGCGGTAGGGACAAGGTTGACAGCCCCATATCTATTCCAACCCCCTGCAATGCAGGAATAGGCAGCTGTCCCAAATGGGGATTGAACCTGCAACCTTGGCATTATCAGCACCATGCTCTAACCAACTGAGCTATCCACATGTCCCACTTCATTTCTAGACCATCATAAAGGAATTGTATTCTTAAGTGATCCCCCCCCCCCAATGTAGGAGGTATCTGTGAGAATGAAACGGGAGACCAGCTTTTGAAACAAAAAGTCATACATGTGCCACAGACCATGCCTTACTGTGGCTGGGAAGCAGGGCTGTGGAGGAATGCTAATGCCCACAGCTCTCTGATTCATGCCATAAATAGTAAATGTGTCAGACAGAGTCATAGGTATTGATGCTTCAGTTTTTCTTGTGTTACGGAGCTTAGCAAATGGAATTAGATTGCGGGGCCTTTCTTCCTGATCCTGCTAGGAAGCGCGCGCACACACACACACACACACACACACACACACCCTTTCCTTCAACATACACACATCCCAGATGCTGGGTGGAAGATTTTGTTGCCTGCTGCTGCTGCTCCAACCTCAAGGATTAACCTCCATAGGAAGAGCTTGGAATGGGGGAGGGGGAAAGGATGGAGGAGGAAAGGCAATTCTGAGCCCACCAGGAGGCCATGCAAAGCCTTCCCCTCCCCCCCCCCCACAGCAGCAGTGCTAAGCATCTTCTGTCTCCATGGCAACATATCTGTGGCTAGCTGCCCATTAGGTTACTTGGCTGTGGGCTTATTTTACAATATATATATATTTTATCCCTCCTCCATTTGCTTGGAGATTTATGCTCTTTCCCAGCTTTTAGAAACAGGATTTCAGTTCTCCCCTCTCCAACCCCCCCTTTTTTTTAGCCCACATTTTTTGTACTGACACATATGGAGAGCACATGTTTTCCCAAAGCCACAGCTCTGTTTGAGATGGGAAGGCCGATAGAACAAACCTCCCAGCCTTCATGGGGAAAAGTTGCTGATGCGGTGGCAAATGTTTGAGAGTCAGCTCTCTCTCACACACACATAACCATGCTGTTGGGAATATGGCATTCAAAATGGAGGCCACAAGAATGTGAGGAAGAGCTCAAGGGGTAACGTGCTAAATTAGAGAGATGAAGCAACAGAGAAATTGAAAACTGTTGGAGAAAGGCAAGGCAAGCTTGAGTACATCAGCAGAGGGGGCAAGAGCACATTTCTACAAGGTATGCTAAATGACCACTGCTTTAATTGATTCACAGCCATGAACCACCAAGGGCTCCTTCAGTGTCTTTTTTCTCTCGATGACTTGTATTCATGAAAGCATTGCTTTGCTTATATGCAATGCCAATTGCAGTCCAAAACGGTCTGTACCTGCAACTGTTTTGGGACAGACATTCTGCTATGTTTCAAAGCAGTGCATGGTCCATAAAGGTAAAGGTAAAGGACCCCTGACAGTTAAGTCCAGTCGTGAACGACTCTGGGGTTGCAGCGCTCATCTCGCTTTACTGGCCGAGGGAGCCAGCATTGGTCCGCAGACAGGTTTTCCGGGTCATGTGGCCAGCATGACTAAGCCGCTTCTGGTGAAACCAGAGCAGCGCACGGAAACACTGGGAGCCAGTGTGGTGTAGTGGTTGACTCGTAATCTGGTGAACCGGGTTCGCATCCCCACTCCTCCACATGCAGCTGCTGGGTGACCTTGGGCTAGTCACACTTCTCTGAGGTCTCTCAGCCTCAATCACCTCACAGAATGTTTGTTGTGGGGGAGGAAGGGAAAGGAGAATGTTAGCTGCTTTGAGACTCCTTAGGGTGGTAATAAAGCGGGATATCAAATCCAAACTCTTCTTCCACCTTCCCGCCGGAGTGGTACCTATTTATCTACTTGCACTTTGACATGCTCTCAAACTGCTAGGTTGGCAGGAGGCATGGCCCATAGCTTCCTACTTAAACCCTGTAGTTTTTCATACCACAAATGTTCTGTGGGGGGCTGTCCTGCTTTTGTTGCCCTATATAGCACAAGAATGTCCCTCCAGATGGCGATAATGCCGTACCATTTGGGAAGTGTTGCCGAACAACTAAAAAGAAGCAGAAAGATGTGCGGGCAGTCCAGTACAACTAAATAATTATCATTATTATTGTGTTAATAACTTGTTGCTGAATACACCCACAAAAAAAGTCCTAAGGGGCCCTGATAAAGTTGTGAAAATAAACAGAAGCCAATCACATTTTCAAAGCCTCTGCACTTTACAGATTACACCACTTCCCCTACACAGCAATTGAGTTCCATTTAGCAATGTTATAACGTGTCCCTTAGCTCTGCTTGGCAGAATACATTTCTCCAAGTTAAGCATAAGAGTGGAAATGGGATGGGATCCCAGAATGCAACAGACACATTTTTTGTATCGCTTTAGAGAGGACAAGCAAGGACACACGGACACACTCAGAGGGGAAGCCATGGACCTATGGAATAATTAATAAGCACGCTTTGGCTCTGTGCATATGCTTGTTATTATGAGAGGTGGAATGTTTTCCAAGCATGATTGTGAGCAACTGCAGCGAAGAAGCAATACATTACATGTTCCATGGACTCTCCAACAAAGCCCTGCACTCTAGCCTCTTCACTATGATGAAGCAGCATCAAATTCATCAGACATGTCACATAATTTCCATTGTCACCAGCTAGAGGAAACTGGTCTGCACCTAGGGCTGTTGAGAAACATCAAGCCCAAGCTTAGACAGTGAACAGGTATAGCCAGTGGGCTACATGTGAATGGGCCTCTCTTTTTCTTAGTGGGAATGTGGTGGTGAACGGGGAAATAAATGCCTTTGAGTTACAATGTGGCCTGTTTCAACAATCAATGATTACATTAGGTTATGCATTTCATAGTGCTGTAAGTAGAAACCCAAATTCCTTGGTTGTATCACACATGCCACGCAGACACGGCTCTTTGCCACCATTTTCTGTCGTAACAGCATTCCTGAAGGACTTGTTCCAGAGCAAAGAGCATCCTTACTTCTCAATTCTATTCCATGTATAAGGTAAAGGTAAAGGGACCCCTGACCGTTAGGGTACAGTCGTGGCCGACTCTGGGGTTGCGGCGCTCATCTCGCTTTATTGGCCAAGGGAGCCGGCGTACAGCTTCCGGGTCATGTGGCCAGCATGACTAAGCTGCTTCTGGCGAACCAGAGCAGCGCACGGAAACGCCGTTTACCTTCCCGCTGGAGCGGTACCTATTTATCTACTTGCACTTTGACGTGCTTTCAAACTGGTAGGTTGGCAGGAGCAGGGACCGAGCAATGGGAGCTCACCCCGTCGTGGGGATTTGAACTGCCAACCTTCTGATCAGCAAGTCCTAGGCTCTGTGGTTTAATTCACAGCACCACCCATGTCCCTATTCCATGTATACTTAGAAGTAATTCCCACAGTGTTCAATGAGGCTTGCTTCCAGGAGTGTGTGCTTGCATTGCAGTCTTAGTGACACTTGTGGAAAAATAGCTGAAGTCATGCAGACACATTTTCTCATATGCAGAGGAAGCTGCCATTAGTCCACCTAGCTCATTCCTCTTCTCCAAGTGGCAGGGGCCCTCCAAACATTTCAGGCAGAGAGGCCTCCCCGCCTTGCTATCTGTGATCCTTTTAATTAGTGATGCAATGGACTGAATCTGGAGCCATCTGCATCTATGCCTGCCCCTATCAGCATGGCAAAGCCTTCCAAGTTATAAAGGTAGAAATTAAAGGGTATTTGAGGTGAGTCAGGGTGTTGTGAAATCAGAATATTACTATCCTTCATACCTATGAAAAGCTATTGTCCAGTTACAAAATTATAATTGCAAATTGAACTTCCACAGAATTTAGTGCTTGCTTTCTTAATTTTTGCTGTGCTTTTTCTATTGCTGGGGGGGGGGGGGAGTGGTATGTAAGGAGAAGAGATGGTTGGCATCTCAGCTTCACGGAGCTAACTTGTCAATGGCTTTAGCAGGCACCCAGCTGCCGGTGCTTACAAGGGGAATGGGATGAGCTAGTTGTCTTTGAGGATCAGACTGCTGGGAGTCAATCAGCCTTGACAGCGCTGCTGAGTTTTGCACTGTGATGGCTTGAGCATCTCCCAAGGGCAAAAGGCAGCCACTTATCAGCACTTTGCCAAGCATGGAAGGAGGCAGCAAATAGCTCACAAATAGCAGGGGGAGAAAAAGCCCCGTGATCAAAGCTATGGGGAGTGCAAATCTGCTTCCTTAACCCCTCCCACCGTTGCCCATCACTGCTTGTTCTCATAAGTACATTTAGTTGCTGGTTTAATAATGGGAAATGATAAGTGAAGCCTAAGGAGCTAAGGATTTAGGATATTGTGCACTGGAGCAAATGTACAGGTTGGACTTACACTGGATGCATGCTAGCAATGCACAGTAATGTGTGACCCACATTCCGGAAATTCATGAGCTGTCTGCCTCCTCCTATCTCTTTCTCTGAGCAATAGCCAGAGGACCACAGACAATTATGGTGACTACCGCTCACAAATCCCCTGAATGCCCAGCAGAAAGTGAGAAATGTTCTTCCTTCTCTAAGTTCTCTACACGTTGCAGAGAATTCACTGCGGTGCAATCCTACACATAGGATGGTATCCAATTAACTCACTCTGTTAGCACATGGGTTTCCATTTGCACAATGGAACTTCTCCTTCTTCTCTCCCCAGGGTTGGGTGCAGGGTTTTGAAGGAACCACCATAACAGATTTAGGGGGCAAGTGGTGAAAGGAAGGCGAGAGAAAGTTCTGTTACACAGCCCAAAGTTCTTCTGCTAACAGAACTGCTTTGCTGGCCACCACCCCCAGTTTCCTGGGAGTAAGCTCCAGATGAACTCATTGATGTTTACGTCCAGACTGCTTAGGTTCAAAACACATTGAGATTTAGCAAAAGATCCACATCCACATGAATTCCAGCCTTCAGCTTTTAATAAGAAATGCAAACAAGGATCTTGCAAACAAGTGTTACGGTTTAAACTGTTAGTGTGAAGTAGGAACCCCATTAAAGAAAAGGAAATACGCATTAGCCTCTGCTTCATTATTTCTCTCCATCTGTTCCTCTCTGCTAATCTGCCACAAACAACCCCGGAAAGCCTTATTCACTTGCCAGAACAAGTGAATTTACTGTGGCAGAAGATGATGTCCTGCTTGGCGAAAAAAGTCCTGAAGTTTCACTCGCCTGCATTCTCTTTCCACTGCACAACTGACTTGAAGTATGAGGCAACTTTTGCTTCACACGGGACCTTCCCGCAGAACTTGAACTAAGTGACCCTTTTACTTTGCACCCTGTGTGGAGAGTTTATTAGAAGCAGAGCTAGCGAGGGGGAATTGTGTTGCTTCTGAATAGTCCAAAGCCCAGATCAAAGTGAGAGATAAGATACAGTGCTGCCTGTTGCTCTGCAGAGTAGAAGGCATAGAGACCAAAAGGAGGTGGAACCAAAGCCAATAGCAGGCAGAGCCAATTCACTCTAATTTTGCCCCTAAATGCCTCCCTGCTAAATTCTACAACACTGAGATTAAGGGAAAGGAAGCAGACAGGCAGTGCCCTCTGCCTGGACTGGTTGCAAGTAAAAAGGCAACAATGCCACTTGAAAAATCCACCCTGAACCAAGTGGGGAGGGCAAGTAGGTGGAGCACTCCCACTTTTAGAGGAGAATACAGTGGTAGCAGAGACATCACCTTGCCAACAAAGGTCCGTATAGTTAAAGCCATGATTTTCCCAGCAGTGATGTATGGAAGTGAAAGCTGGACCATAAAGAAGGCTGATCCCCAAAGAATTGATGCTTTTGAATTATGGTGTTGGAGGAGACTCTTGAGAGTCCCATGGACGGCAAGAAGATCAAACCTCTCCATTCTTAAGGAAATCAGCCCTGAGTTCTCACTGGAAGGACAGATCGTGAAGCTGAGGCTCCAATACTTTGGCCACCTCATGAGAAGAGAAGACTCCCTGGAAAAGACCCTGATGTTGGGGAAGATGGAGGGCACAAGGAGAAGGGGACAACAGAGGACGAGATGGTTGGACAGTGTTCTTGAAGCTACCAGCATGAGTTTGACCAAACTGCGGGAGGCAGTGGAAGACAGGAGTGCCTGGCGTGCTCTGGTCCATGGGGTCACAAAGAGTCGGACACGACTAAACGACTAAACAACAACACAGTAGTACCTCAGTTTACGAACATAATCCGTTCCGGAAGTCCGTTCTTAAACCAAAACCATTCTTAAACCAAGGCACGCTTTCCCTAATGAGGTCCGTTCTTAGACAGAGGTAAAGTTCGCAAACCGGAACACTACTTCCTGTTTTGCAGAGTTCGTAAGCCAAATAGTTCGTAAACTGGGCTGTTCTTAAACCAAGGTACCACTGTAACCACTTTTTAAAAATTCCACTATTTAAAAAAAAAATGCTCTAATTCTTTAAATGGGAGCTGTCACAGCTTAAATACACTTTAAAAAAATTATTAGGTGGGGCAATGCAGTTCCTAGCTCCAGTCCTTTGAAGGCAAGACTCTGCTGTTATACCGAGCCCAAACCAGATAAAGAGTGAGTACAGAGGGGATTCATTTATTCATCTGTTGTCGTCTTTCCTCCAGAGCAACATTCTATCTTCACAACAACAACCGTGGGAGGTAAAATGGGCTGAGAGATAGCAATTGACCAAAGTCGCCCGGTGAGATTCACAGCTGAATGGGGATTAGAACCTGGATTTCAAATTGAAGAAAAAGAAATAAGGTCACACACACACACACACACACACACACACACACACACAATGTTCATAAATGTACCAAGCAAACACGTACATAAATATAAACCACATGTCTGAAGCAGCACAGGAAAACGGCCATGAAACCATTTTGAGTCCCAAACTGACCAAATGTTTTCTCTGGAAAAGCCTCCCCATTGTCTTTTCCTTCACAAATCCTCTCTTAAGGGTATGTCTGTGTATGAATAGGGTGAGCCTCTGACCTGGCTCAGGAACTAAGTATTTATCATTACAAAAGACTGGCCAGGCTCCCCAGGGTATCCAATCAAGTAAGCATTAACAGGTAACCTGCCAGACAGGAGGTAAAAAACGCACTCAGATTTCTGTTGTAGACCACCCCTTTCTGTGATGTAGGTATGATGTGTCTGGGGGTTGGTCTTGAGTACACCCCTTCTGTGATGTATGTACAATGGTACCTTGGGTTACATACGCTTCAGGTTACATACACTTCAGGTTACAGACTCCGCTAACCCAGAAATATTACCTCGGGTTAAGAACTTTGCTTCAGGATGAGAACAGAAATTGTGCGGCGGTGGTGCGGCGGCAGCAGGAGGCCCCATTAGCTAAAGTGGTGCTTCAGGTTAAGAACAGTTTCAGGTTAAAAACAGACCTCCAGAATGAATTAAGTTCTTAATCCGAGGTACCACTGTATGATGTTTCTGGGGGTGCTCTTGGACTCCAGGGCGGACAATTTAAAGTGTCTATATAAGGCGCTGGCACGCCTTTGTTCGGGGTCCTCCCCCTTCTGTGAAGGGGGCACCCTGTTGCAACAGTTCAATAAAGATCAGGCTTACTAGCTGCTTTGCTTCTCAATATTCTCTGGTTGGTCTCTGTTCTTTTCTCCGACCGATGGAGAACCTACAAAGGACTCTATAAGGGCTCTTGTGTCCGCCATAAGGGAATAAGGGCAGATTTTCGTTTATTACAGAAGCATTCCAATACCGGCTTTGAAAAGGAAGATGCAACCTCCCCTCAGTTGCAAGCAGAATGAGGAAGGGATGTCTAGGCTTTGGGAGAGGGGCAGTAAGTGGGCAACTGAAGGGTCTGGGGGTGTGGTGTAGTGGCTGGAGTATTGGATCAGGACCAAGAAACCTAGTTGCTGAATACAGATATGGATTCAATTAAAGCAACCTTGGCCAACCACTGTCTTCTTTGCCTAACCTACTTCATAGGGCTGTTGTATGCTGCAATAAGTTCCTTGGAGGAAGGGTTGGATACAAATATGATAAGCTGGGTAGGGATCCTTCAGAACTTTGCAGTGTATGCAGATTCACATGTGAGATAAAGGCACTCTTGCAATCCTAATTACCATTCCTGGTCCTCTCCTCCACAGGAAAGTTGGATTTACGTGACAGGACATTCTCCAAGCAGGAGGAGGCTGACAGTGAGGCAAAGCCATCTTGTTTGTCCATTGTAAACCAGCAGAGAACCCATGAGCATGGCTGGGATTTAGAGTGCTGCTAATGAGGTAGGAAAAACAGGTTTTTCTAACGGTCCTCACATTTTGTTAGGGTGTGTGTGGAAACAGCCGGCAGTTCTCTCGCAGCATAATCAGGGTTTTCCTTGGGCAGTAGTGACCAAGCCATGGTTGGCAACAGAAATAGCTGTTCCTTTCAGTCCCTTGAAGCATCACATCACATATCCTCAGATGGAATCTGATCTGACCAGCCAGAGAGCTCCCTTCACCTGCACCAGAGTCCTTCTCATCAAGATGCCACAACAACCTTTATACCCTGACAAGACTCTCTAGTAAACCTGGAAGATAATTAAATGAGTCTCTGGGACCGCTGCTCTTACCGGAGGCGATGGTTGGAATTTTGAGACATCATCAATTTCCAAAGAAAGAAGAGGCACTGAGGTTTGTGTGTGTGTGTTTTTTAGTGCATCTGAATAATTAAAATGCCTTGAGCCATCAAAATACAATTGGGAGCTGCCCAGAAGGCTCACCTGAAATCACCTACTCAGAAGAGCAAGGTGAATGATTCAGGAACCTGACTGCCTTGGGCTTGCATATAAGCTGGAGATAAGTGAAAGCATAGTTTAATCATTAGGATAATTCCTCTGTAGGCCAGGGCTTCTCACCAATCAGTTACAAGGAGCAATCCGGTGTGGTGCATTTGCTAGAACTGTTTCTTGGTCTAAAAAACGGTAAAGGGACCCCTGACCATTAGGTCCAGTTGTGGCCGACTCGGGGGTTGCGGTGCTCATCTCGCTTTATTGGCCGAGGGAGCCGGCGTACAGCTTCCGGGTCATGTGGCTAGCATGACTAAGCCGCTTCTGGCAAACCAGAGCAGCGTACCGAAATGCCGTTTACCTTCCCACCAGAGTGGTACCTATTTATCTACTTGCACTTTGACGTGCTTTCAAACTGCTAGGTTGGCAGGAGCAGGGACCGAGCAACAGGAGCTCACCCCATTGCGGGGATTCGAGCTGCTGACCTTCTGATCGGCAAGTCCTAGGCTCTGTGGTTTAACCCACAGCACCACCTGTGTCCCGTTTTGGTCTAGGTACCTTAAAAAACCCTCTTTTGCTGAAAATCACAGAAACTGATACATTATCACATGACAGGGGAACAGCAGCCATCCTGTCCAGTGTGGAGAAATTAAAAATGCCTGAAACTAGATACGTGGTCATGATCTGCAGATGGTGACAGATGTCACAGGATAGGCTGTAACAGTGGGATGATTTCTGCAATTGTGTGCAGTCACATTCTGACAAACAAAAGTGGCTTCTGAGATGCTTAGGGCCCCAAAATGGGGGGGGGGCACACACAATCTTGGAAATGTTAAGAATCAGCTCCCACCACATGCAAAAGAGCACAGGTGTTTACCAAGTCCTTTATCTTTCTCTCACTAATCTAAAACTCCAGATTATTTGAATCCAACATAAATTCTTCACATGCAGAGTCTCTGTAAATAACAGCTCCTTGTTGTATTTGCTCAAACTGTTTCAAGCCTCTCTCTCTGTCTCTGTCTCTCTCTCGGCACTTAATTAAATGAATAATGTTAAAATGTACCAGTTTGAAATTTAGTAACACATTTATTAGAGGAACAATAAAACAGAGGACAACTAGCACTGCTTCTTTCACTGTTTGATACATTTTGGAAGATAATGGAGCCAGGAGAGAAAACCCACATTTATTAGGTTGTGTCATTCCAAAAAGGGTTCCCCTGGCTACCAGTGCATTTAATTAGATAAGGCCATTGTGCAATTGTTTCACGTGTCTAATTACTGTTCAGAGGAATCCAGAGGTCTGGCTTGTTTTATCTGCTTAGAAAAAGAAGAAAATAGCATCAATCAATGGTTTTCCTCCCCAGTTCTTTTCCATTGTGTCCTTTGGAGTGGCTAAAATAAAATACCTAATCTGAGCAAAAGGATGTCAAATGGGTTTTTCAAAGCTCTTCTCTTGAAGGAGCAGCTGAGAGGTTGGCAGCAGCAGACAAACATCTCCATTGGGCTGGTATCCTAAAATGGGGTCCTAAAATGGTTCCGTGCCCTCAGGCCTCTGTGCCAACCACTGCCAAGCCCAAGTGGCTGAGTATCAAGACATGCTGCTGCCCAATGGGCAGCTTTTCAACTCCACCACATGCTTGTTCTGCCAAGTTCCCTTTAGGTATCTAAACACCCAGCATTTCCAGCCCAGCTCAAGAGATTGATTTTAATCTCTCCTGACTGCTGTGTCTCATACAGACATGCAGTACACCAGCACTGACTTAGGTGCTCTCCAAACTGTGTGCACTTTTGGTTAAAATTAGCTGGAGTTACAAATCAAGAAATGTTACTCTCCAGAGAAAAAGAAGAGTGGTGTGTTGGGCAGCAGATTGGGAGAACTGTGCCTGTCTCCTGCTCCAGCAGAACACCTGGGGGAACTCATGGTTCGTGCCTCAGATTTCTCATGATTAAAAATGTGGATCATAAACCACTCACCGTCACCGGTTCCACCTATGGAGGTTGTGATATTCAACAGAGTATTGGAAACTATTCAGATGGAAACACAAGGGCTTACCTAGCATGAAATATATGAACCTAGACAGCCCATCTGACAACAAGTGGCGCTCCTACATCAGAACTATAATGGACATAAGAACAAGGTGCTTGAAAAGGACCAGGGCATGATGTGTCAGTGGAGCTATAAATACGACTCTGTTCTTTGCCATTTAATCTGGTTAAAGGAAGAAAATTGCCTGCTCGAAAGCTAGTCCTATTTATTTACATTTTTTAAAAATGCTTAATTGTTTTCAAGCAATGTACAAAATGAGTCCCATAAATGTCAACAGAACCTGTCTCCAAGTTACAGTATTAATGCATACAGGAGTGCAATCTATATCACAGGACTAACCTTGACCATTTTCTTCAAGCAACATGAATAATTCATGGTATTGACTATGAAGAGATCCACTCCCTGAGACTTCTTTAGAAAGGATTAGGCCAGGGCTCGTATAATCTGTGTTTCTCCAGATGTTGTTGGACCCAAATTCCCATCAGCCCCTGTCAGCATAGCCAATGCTCAGTAAAGATGGGAGTTGTAGTCCAGCAGCACATGGGGGGCAATAGCCCACTCCACCCCTGGAACAGGCAAATCCATGGTGGCTCTCTCAACAGCTGTGTCAGTTTCCTAGAATTTCCAGGTTCATATGTTAATAACAAACAACAAGCAAAGGCCAACAGCTTCACTTCCCTACTTTCAAGTTCCTCAGAGGCATCTGTCGATCTGTGGTTGGAAATAAAATGCTGGACTAATTTGATCTTGTTCCAATTCACTATACCATTCTTTTACTTTCTTTCTGTCTCAGCTTTCGATACCCTGCCCAACTGACTCCATGTAGTTCTGTACTGCAAACCTCAAGTCAAGTATGTTTTCTGTGGGCCAACAGAACTGTTATCTGCAAACATATCGTTTGCGTGAGACATCCCTCCAGAATCAATGTTGGTGTTAAAATTGCAGGCGGCTCAATTTCTTTCTGCTGGAAGTACATATGGGAGCAATAAAAGCTGTCTCCATCAGATGACACATCAGACTGGGATTCCCTTTTAACCATCACCAGTGGGCTGCTGTCCAAGTGGAGATGGAAGAACAGGGAGCAGTTTTGGCAAAATGCCACAAGGCTAGCGCTAAAGCACAGAGGAAGTGTTGGATGAGTAGTAAGCAGGAGCTCCTCCTGTCTGTATCATGCTTTGCCAGTGGCTTGTTCCATAAACCCGACAGCGTAGCAAATGTTAATTTCCACAGTGAATAAATAATTGACCCAGTCTTGTTCTCAGTACATCCTGTTGTGTGGCTATAGAGTAGTAGTGAGGAATCAGTGGCCCTCCTGACATTATTGGACTACAACTTCCATCATCCCTGGGCCATTGGCCATGATAGGAGTCTGGAATTTTAAAGATCTGTCATTTACTGTACATTGCTTGCTAATAAATTGTAGTGAAAAGGAAATCCACATATCTCGCTACTATTTATATGGATTACATTTTCCATGCTCATTTGTCTATATCTTTTTTGCGTATATCTATTTTTGAATTTGATATTTTTCTGGTCTCTTTTAAATTGCTAATTACCTTGGCCCTGATTCATTGAAAGGTGAGATATTTATTGTGAATACATAAAACTTAATAGTTATGAATAAATTCCCATGAGGCATCCCAAAGCAATGTATAATTGTAAATTATAATTCTTAAAGGGTAAAAGAAAGAAATGGGCTTTGTCTTAGCCTTCTAATGCAGAATCTTGGATTCTGGTCACATACTTCTGGACCTCTTGTTTCATTTTCTAAAAAGCAGCTTGCTAGCGCTTGTGGGTTAAACCACAGAGCCTAGGACTTGCCAATCTGAAGGTCGGTGGTTCGAATCCCCACAACGGGGTGAGCTCCTGTTGCTCGATCCCTGCTGCTGCCAACCTAGCAGTTCGAAAGCACGTCAAAGTGCAAGTAGATCAATAGGTGCTGCTCCGGCGGGAAGGTAAACGGCGTTTCCATGTGCTGCTCTGGTTTGCCAGAAGTGGCTTAGTCATGCTGGCCACATGACCCGGAAGCTGTACGCCGGCTCCCTCGGCCAATAAAGCGAGATGAGCGCCGCAAGCCCAGAGTTGGTCACGACTGGACCTAAAGGTCGGGGGTCCCTTTACCTTTACCATTAATCCTTACAGTTAAAAGAGCCAAGTAGGGGTGTGGGCGCGCTATAATTGCCTGACTGCCAAAAATCGAGAAAGGTAGACTGGAAAGCAATGCTTTGAAACAGCGCAGAGATGAGCATCTGCCCTAACCCCGCCTGATTTTGTTGCTGGCCTTTTGGTTCAAGGACTCCCTATGCGGGGGGGGGGGGATAATAATAACAAGTATGCCTTTCTCTGAGACAATGACTAGCTAATTCCGTCGCCGCCGAGTTTGCAGAGGGCTTCGGGTAACGTGGGCTCGCCTGCTTGACAACACAAATCCCACAAAAGCCTTGAACTTTCAGGAAACCCCATTAGCGAGGTTGAGCGATGTGTCAATCCCTTTCTGGCTCTTCCCCCCCCCCCCCGGCCCTTGCCCTGCCTTCCTCCTCCACCTCTGCAAGGCACCGGGAAGAGCCGGAGCGAGGCATTTAGATTTTGAATGGAGGAGACCCGGACTAGCCTGATGACGTCGCCTTCGCCTATTGGCCTTTGGGTGGCGCGACGTCACAGACGGGTCAGTGACTTGGACGGCGGGGCGGGGAAGCGGGGAGGAGGGAGGGAGCTTGAGCAGTCTGAAGCCGGAGAGGAACGCGCCGGCGGGGAGCCCTGGGCAAGCGCAGGCATGGGGTGGAAATGCGGGGACGCAGCAACGAAGCAGCTGAGCCGGTAACATATAGCAAGCTCTCCCGTCGAGCCAAGGGGTCCCGAGTAGGTACGGGTGAGAAGGGGCGGGGTGCCTGTCTTGCTGGCCTGGGGGGGGGGGGGGACGGGAACGCGCCAAGGGAGGCGCCAGGTGTCCTCCGAGGGTTTGGTGGGTGTGTACGGGAAAAGGACGGCGTGGGGTAAAGGGTGCCCGTCGGAAGAAGGGGAAACCCTGCCTTGCCAGAAGGATCCTTGTCTACTTAACCTTGCTGCCGCCGCTTTCTCAACTTCCCTTTGCAGGGAGATTTTGCGGGAAGAGAGTGCCTTGCCCTTTTCTTCTTGGAAAAGAAAGCGCCTCCCTTTCATCTGCCTTTCCCTTGGTTAGCTCAGAGATTCTTGTTTGCTTTTGCAACCCCTTTCCGTTGCTTCCTTGCTATTTACAGGTGACGTCCTGGAGGTTTGTGTTTTTTTAAAGAAAGGCAATAAAAAAGGTGCGTGTGGAGAATTCTCTGTAAATTAAGAACAAGGGGATTTTTTTATCAAGAGCTCCTCCCTCGGACAAAATCCCCTCTCAAAACGCCGCGTTGCAAAACTGGACTTTCTAAAATAAGGAGCGGCTTTTTGCAGAACTGCGAGTGTTTGTAAGGCTGGGAGGCAACGAGCCGCCGTTGTTTTCTGGGCTAATGCATCTGCAACCCATTGATTGGCCGCCGCCCCCCTTCCTCCCATCTCTACCCTTTCCCATCAATGCCTTTTCCCAAGGGAGAAAAAAGGGAGCGAGGGCGGGGAGGGAGAGCATGGGAAAGAATCGACTGGAATCGCTATTTGGTTTTGATCATCCTAGCTGGGCAAAGAGGAGGCTAATTGGGTTGGCATTTGGAGAGTGCGTACACTCGCCGAGGTGATGCAGTTAAGCTAGCATCTTGTTTTATTCTTGTCGGAGGGAGGCTTTCCCATTGTCTCGACAAAAAGCGAGCGTGTCTCTTTAAAATTCCGTGAATGAACGCTACGGCTCGGGGATGAGTACTGCAGCTCCGTGTGTGTGTTGTGCGTTTGTGCGCAGAGACCAAAACGCGAGCCAGAGAGAGATAGAGTTGCGGGAAGCCTGGAGTTTGCTTAGGTATAAACGCGCTTGGAAGGAGCGAGTAGCAGTTCTGGCAAGTGCTAAATCCTAAAGCAAAGGGGAAGCCCAAACAAACCAGTTCTCCTCTGGCCTCTGCGTGGGAAATTCTTCCCCAAATGGGTAGTCGAAAACTTCTGCTGGCAGGCGCGCTTGCAAGGCTTTGAAGCATTTGTTTTAGCTTGTGCGGATCCAAAGGGAGGGAGGTCACTTCGGAAAGGAGGCGTTTGAAAAGGAGAAGGTAGCCCTGTAGGGTGTCTCTGCTTTTGCAGGAAGGAGGTTTGTGAGTGTGGCTCTGAAATCTTCTGTGCTTTTCTGTCTCCACTGCAGAGAGTCGTGGGTGACTTGGAATATTAGATTTCTGCACCCGCTCAAAAAGTTAAAAGTTCCTTTGAAGTATGAAGGCAGTGGCTGTGTATTTATGTACTACCCCCACAAAAAAAGCCCACTTTGTAACCAGTCTGTTATCCCAAAGTGACAGCTGCAGAGTATGCTTTCTTGCCTATCGATCATTTCCAGCCTTAGAAGATTCTCTCACCTCCCCTTTTTTGAGGAGGGGGGTATTCCTTTTCCCTTTACCATGGAGGGGATGATGTGCTCTGCAGTCCCTTGTGACTGTTTCAATGGTGAGAGAGAGGGTTGCTGCCTCCCACCCAATGGGACTGATTGAAATTCAGCTTCACAAAGAGCTCTGAACTAGAGTTCCAGACAAAGGAAACTGCTAGGGTTACGCTTCTCTTCCCTCTGCTTGCTTGAATTTCATGCTGCCTTGCCAAGTTCTCTATAAGCGGCTCTGTTGTGCAGCTTCTAGTTCCCCTCCTGCAATAGACAAGGATAAACTTGTCCTGTTAACTGTAGTTTTAACTTCTTTTTTTCTGGGCTGATTCCAAGGTGGCCTTCTTCACGCTTACTTGAATAAGTCTGTGTGCCTGACTTGTGAGCCTGAACAGAGATGCTCCTTTCTATGCTTGTGGTAAGATGTGGCAAATGTTTAGGCCAGCAGTCCCCAGATGTTATGAATTATTTAGCAAACGCACATGCACAGGCATCTTTTGTGTGTGCAAGTAGGGAGCAATAAACAATATAAACCGTGGTGATTTCTGTTTGTTGACCTGTTCAGTCAAGTGACAGTGATGCCTTAACTCCATCAAGGTCTCTGTGATTTTGACCTATTTTTTTTGGGGGGGGGGGAGGTTGGGATGGCTGTTGAGTTCTACAATATATATTGTTGTTGTTTAGTCATTTAGTTGTGTCCGACTCTTCGTGACCCTATGGACCAGAGCACGCCAGGCACTTCTGTCTTCCACTGCCTCCCGCAGTTTAGTCAAACTCATGCTGGTATCTTCGAGAACACTGTCCAACCATCTCGTCCTCTGTCGTCCCCTTCTCCTTGTGCCCTCAATCTTTCCCAGCATCAGGGTCTTTTCCAGGGAGTCTTCTCTTCTCATGAGGTGGCCAAAGTATTGGAGTCTCAGCTTCAGGATCTGTCCTTCCAGTGAGCACTCAGGGCTGATTTCCTTTCCATGTAAGGAAATAAGGAAATCTACAATGTATAGTGTACCACATAATTTAAACTGAGGTCTGGCCCAAGATGTTTTGCTGCCTGAGGCAAAGAAGTTTGCCCTCCCCATAAGGTAACTGAACTGAACAGGCAGTTTTGAATTAGCACTGATTTGACAGTTTGGGTGGGACATGCTATGCCATGTAATATTCACAACTCTCCAAGAGAGGGAATGGGGGCTTAGGAGGAATAGCATAGGAGCTGCTATAGCATCTGCTTGAGGCAAGTTGCCTTACTTTGCCTAATAAGGCCATCCCTGCTTAAGTTTCCCAAAGTGATTTTGCTCTGCAGCCTAATTGTAGAAGTGTTTTAAAGTTTCATTGAGTTCAGTGGGAAAGTGTTCGATGAGCGTGCCATCTTAGTGATAGCTTTGGCTATGGTTGGAGAGTCTTGAATTCTGCATTCCATCCAGCACTTTAAGGATCAGAAGAAAAGTTAAAGCATCTAGCAAGGCATCAGTTTTTTATATATAAAAAACCGTAGTACTGTATAGTTATATCTTATTTGCAATCTAGAACAACCATTTACGTCATAACATTTACTGAGCTAACACTGGCCTGACCCTCATTCCAGTAGTGGTACAGCTATGTGAAGCAGTTGGGAGTGGACACTTCCAGGATATAGACAGCAGAAGAAATGGGTCCTTCAACTTTGTAATGCATGCTTGTGAAGTCTCTTCTGCTTGGTGGTGTGTGATGCTGGAAAGTGTAAATGGTTGGAGGCAAGTTCCGAGCCTGAAAGAGCATAGCCTCTAGTGTCTAGATGTTAAATAGCAAATGGGCTTGACCTGCTTGTGGCTTGACCTTTCCATTCTTGGTAAGAAGTAGAAACACCTGGTTGACAAGAAGTTGGTTAAGAGAATAAATCAATCTTGAGTGCAACACTATGACATAATAGCGCAGAGATCCAGCTAGCCATGGTGTGCGGTGCTCCATAAGAGACCCTGTGATACATACAATACACCCCTTTATTGTAGCCTTGAAATGCCGCTTGCAAAGAGTGTGTAGTAGCTGTTGAGCAGTGCTGTTTGTGAACTTTCTCAATGGTCCTCTTTGCATAGGTTGCTGAAGAGAGCTGCACAAGCTGGGGTGGAACAGGTGCTGACATCTTTGCTTCCACCTTTCCAAAATGCTTGTGGCCTTATCAGCAATGGATGCGTTTCCCCTCTCTGTTAAGAAAATAGTAGTGGTTTTGAGCATAACTGCTTCTTAAATTGACCAGAGTCTCAGCTGGACTGCCAGTCTGTGTTCTACCGCAGGGGTAGTCAATGTTGGGTCCTCCAGATATTGTTGAATTGCAACTCCCATCAGCTCCAGCCAGCATGCTCAGCTCAAGGAGGATGGGAGTTGTGATCCAGAACATCTGGAAGGTTTCATGTTTGCCACCAAATCAACCCAGCTGCAATGTGTGAACGATACAGATATCTGTATGTCTGTTGTGTAATAATAATAATAATAATAATAATAATTTATTATTTATACCCCGCCCATCTGGCTGGGCCTCCCCAGCCACTCTGGGTGGCTTCCATAGAAACCAAAAATACAGTAAAATATCACACGTTAAAAACTTCCCTGAACAGGGCTGCCTTAAGATGTCTTCTGAATGTCAGGTAGTTGTTTATCGCTTTGACATCGTGTTAGTGAGTAGTCAACACTGCTGCTACACAGATCATTGTTAAAGTTTGCTCATGGCAGATGTAGACCAGAAATGTGTAGACTTCCTTTGGGATAGCTGAGTAACTAGGAGTCTCATTCTGTCTAGTACAAAGATTTGGATGCTGATAAAACTTAAGTTAGGAATATGGATGTTTTTTGCTTCAGGTCATATGATGCAGCAAGTAGGTTTCTTGAGTATCTCAAATCCATGCTTATGTTAAATACATCTTGCACCACTACTGTGCCACTGTTCAGCAATGGCTTCTGCCTCTTCTTCATCTAATTCCTTATGGAAATATGTTCACTGCTGTTTGCATACATGCCAGTGGCTGGATCAGGCCAATATAATAACACATCCTGAAATAACTTCATTTGGTTTGGAACCAGAAAACCCCAATCTCTGCCTTCCTTGGAAAAAACATCATCAAAAAAATCAAGGAGTAATGATTTGCCTTAATTGGCTGGCTGCATTGTCTGCTGATTGAGCAAGCCATTCTGCAGCTGAGCTGCCTGGAGAGTGATTGACTAATTGTTAGTTGTTGGTCAGTTCTTCAAATCAATGCATGTTTGGAACCCAAAATACCCCATGTGAGTGAACAGTGGCCAGGTTTAATCTCTAGAAGAGGTAGTAAATCCTAGGCTGTACATTGTGACCAGAGTAGAGAGTGTTGCTGCAATGATTTTCCTGCCTGTTCCGACCACAGGTTATTATGCCTTGGGGGGATGGTCATTTAAAATGGTTCTGGCTCTGCTGACACGATTGGGCTTCTGCTGAGCAGTGCATTCTGAGGATCATTGTCTGGCATGCTTGTTCAGAGCCGAAACAGTAATAAACAATGTCCTGAGCTGCTTGCTATCTTAAGCAGATTGCCTGCTATCTACAGACAGTAGACTTTGGCTTCACCTGGATTTGAGAAGCTTGATTGTAGCTCTCATGGGCCTAACCAGGTCAGGTGGAGCAAAGCTAGACTGGGGGCAAAAGATACTTGGATATTTCAGAACAAACAAACACAGATGCCTTTCATAGTTGTATGTGGAGGTTGCTGTAAAATCTGCCATGTGACCAGAGAGTTTATTAGGATTCATTAACATCTTATAGTAGTGAATTCTAAGGATGCACATTTAATAGTTTCACTGCATTTATTGCAAGAGAGTTAATTAACAATTGCTTCCTGATTATTTGGCGAGGTTAACAAGATTTAGTGACTATGAGCTCAAACACCTTTGTGCTGAAAGAATAATTCATTTCTGTGTCAGATTGTTTTTATAAAGTCAATGCAACTTGCCTCTCTTGCAACTTGCCTCTCTCTGTGTCAGATTGTTTTTATAAAGTCAATGCAACTTGCCTCTTGTTTTTAATTGACAAATTAATTGTTTTGATCTAATCAGTGTGTGGCTTTGACCTTCAGAGCCTTGGTCTTGCAACAAGTGCCTCGCAGCCAGACTTCAGGTGAACTACAATAGCAGTCCTGCCACCTTACAAATAAACAAGTAAATAAATTGGTCCCCAAATGAATGTAGTGCTAAAGGCAGGTTCTAAGGTCTGAAAAGGTGTAAACTCCTGGGTAGCTTGAAGGGAAGAAAGAAAAACAATTTGGAGAGCATCTAAGTACAATATTTCATGGCAGGGCAGAGACCCATTTGCTCAGTATAGGGTTTCATGCTTCAGCAGTAGTGATCCTATATGAAGTATAATATAAAGTCTCCCTAATGTAAGATCAATAAGCTTTTTTCTTGTGTTTGTGTTGTGGCAGCATTCTAACAAGAACCTGCAGGCCACTGAAATGGACAGTTTGTGTTTTGAAATTGAAGTTGGTACACCTTTTAAACCTGCATCTCTAGCAAAACTAGTGGGTCTTGGTTTTCGTTTTTTTAAAAAATGCTTTGGATCTGCTATATTTTAACTGGCATATTTAAAAACTGAACAAGAGAGCAAATCAAGAACTACCGGTACCTTCTTTCTTTTTTAGGAAAAGTGCAAGGTTTTCTCATATGCCAACACATTTACTCGAGGGGGGGGGGGGTTTAAATAAAAAAACCACAAACATGGGAGTTGTAATTAAGCCTTCTGTAATCAATTTGTTAGGTTCTAGTTCATTTTAGGATCACCAGTCATTCTTTTTCTTACTGCGTTGCAAAACCTTCTGGAAAGGGCCGGTTTACTTTCACTGCTGGTCAGTTGATTCACCTCCTCTGCAGAGTGGCAGTTTCTTCTGATCAATAATCTGAAGTGTTTGTTTGCATAGCTTTTGTGTGTTTGAAATGGAAACCTCCAATGCCTCTCTCTGTAGCAATCGTTGCCCAACCCACAACAGCCTGCCAGGGCAACTTTTTTCACACCCATTCTGCCCTTTGGTCTCTTTTGCCATATGTGGATCCCTGTCTGCAGGTCAGAATTGAGGTCAGGCCGGTTAAAATCCCAGTGCAGGATTGGAAACTCAAGGTAACCGTTTCACTCTTTTTGCTAGCAGGAATTCTGATAAAAAGGCCTTGATAATGCAATTTAAATTTGGTGGGGTGGCGGCAGCTGGGGTTATGAGTGTAGCAGAACCAGCCCCCAACCCCAAACCAAATCTTTCAAGGAGCCATTAAAACAGAACCAGTCTTCAAAAGCTGGATAGTGTTGTTATTAGTGCTGTGACTTACCTAAAAGGTAGTCTGTACCTGACTTTCCTGGTTGTAGGCATTTGTGGGAGGAGAGAGATCTCCTGCACTGCCAGCAAAGGTTATTTTAAAGACAACAATATAAAACCAAGTAAATAAAGAGGACTTTGTTTGCTTACCCTGCCCCCTCCTTTCTCTCGTGTTAGATGAAACTCTTAATCTATCTGAAGGGTTGTGGGCAGTAGTGAAGGTTCTGTCTTTTGCTCTGGTGACTCTGATCAAAGCTCAGCTCCTGTGACCTTTTCCTCCCACAAAGTGCTGCCTTGTGAACCAAAATGTACTGTAGGCCCTTAATTCCAGGCCTAGCCAGGCGTTCAGTTGCTGACGAGGGAAAGTTCAGGATGTTGTTCTGAGGCAAGTGCAGAATGGGGCCTGTTTTTGACTGGGAAAGTCTGGCGTGAAAGAGAGGTAGACCCTTTCTGGGATTATGTACCTGAGCACAGTGGAACAGATGTGTGTCCTTACTTGCGACCAGGAGGGGGCAAGTACCGTATTTTTTCGTGTATAAGATGTCCCCATGTATGACGACCCCTTTTTTTGAACCTCAAATTAAGAAGTCAGTACAGTAGTACCTCAGGTTACATACACTTCAGGTTACAGACTCCGCTAACCCAGAAATATTACCTCGGGTTAAGAACTTTGCTTCAGGATGAGAACAGAAATCGTGCTCCAGCGGCGCAGTGGCAGCGGAAGACCCCATTAGCTAAAGTGGTGCTTCAGGTTAAGAACAGACCTCCAGAATGAGTTAAGTTCTTAACCCGAGGTACCACCGTATTTTAAAATAGTTAGGGTTGCCATATTTCAAGAGCCTGAGCCCAAACCCGACCTTGGCCGTCCTCGCCAAAGCTGTTGCTACTAACCACTTAACTTTCTTGTTGGGCCCACTCTGTATCTCCTCTCAGAAAGGTAGGAGAAGAGGTATGTTTATATATTACATGTATATATACCTTTCCTCTAAGCAGCTCAAGGTAATGTGCAAAGTTCCCTCTCCACCTGTTCATTTTATTATCACATTATGAGGCTGAGAGTTGGGTCACCCAGTGCGGATTTGAACCTGGACCTCCTTGGTTCTAGTCCATCCCTCTGACCGCTACACTACACTGTCTCATTACAGTTGCTGCTCTTACTGCTCGCTAGACAAGGGCAGGTGAACAAGAAGCACCAGTCAGGAGGATTCAAGGATTGGCAGTTGGCCCCTAGTGGGGCATGGTCCTCAGCGGATACCTGGCAGTGCCAATCCCCTGGGTGCTTGTCCTGGTGCAAGTACATTTTGTGTTTCGCTTCTAAGTGGGCCTCTCTGTAGCCAGAACAAACACAGGGCATGTTAATACAAATGGTTTAGTCTGTTGAACAAACTTTGCTCTGACGGAGGAGTTTAAAGTGAGGAAAGAATAAGCATATGGCCTTCTCATTAAAGAAGAGTTTGTGTACCCTTAGCTTTGCAAATTATGTAATGGGGCTCACTTTTCCCTTTGCAGCGGATGCCTTTGTCACCCGCAGTTTGTTATTGTCACTTGTCTTCCAGAATTCTAGAACATTGTCATACGATTTTACTGAGTCTGATGGAGATTTAAATGTGTGTGTGACCAGAGCACAATGCAAGATACATTCTCCTGAATATGAAAACCACAAATGCCTTACAAATATAGGAGGCAGTGTTCTATTGAACCAGACAAGTCCATCTCACCATATTTACTTGCTCTGGCAGTGTAAATCCTAGACTTGGGAAAAGACCTCTGCTTAGATCTTGAGGTGCCTTAACTGGAGATGCATTCAAGACTGGTGCTGTGCCCCTGAGCTTCAGGTGGGATTCACTTGTGTGCATGTAATACAGGAATGCTGGGCTTCTGGGTGTTGCCAGGCATTCCTTAGGTAAAGAGGCACCCTGAATTCAGGGATAATAACCAGTATGCTGCCCTTGCAGACGCTGTTGGACTAAAGCTCTCATCGGCCCCATGCAGCATTGTCAATGATTAGGGTTGTTGGGAGTTGCGGTCTAACAGCATGTGATAGGCACCGCATTGGCTACCTCCGATTCACCTCCATGGAGTGGGCAAGTAGTTTTGGCTATAAATGGCTATAAATTTGTGGCCATTTAGACTATTAGATCTCAGAATACAGAAAAGTGCAATGTCTTCCCGAACTCCTGTTTCCTTGGGATATCCCTTTTCTTGCAGGCTCCTGCTCTTCCTTTTTTGTTGTACCTGGCTCAACATATCTGATCCTTGCAAGGTAAACACTGGGGCAGCAGCAAGCTAGCACAGGTAACCCACACAGTGGCAAGCCAGCAAGATTGGGAGTGTATGCTGTATAAAACCCCCATGCAAATTGGTACCTATTTTTAGGTGCCACTTTTCAGCTCCGAAGTGCTGTTCTGGCAACATGGGAAGATGCTTTTGTGCAACTCTTAATTGCCCCAGGGAAATCTCCTCCCCATTAAGAACTACATTATCACAATGAAACCCTTTCGAAAGCAATTGGTAGAGAGCAGATCTTTGGTACAGTCATGCTTTTGACAAGGGACATAGCAGGCCAAATGGTTCCGACCCCCTCTTTCACACACCTTTTATGATATTTGCCTTGGCTTCCTTCTGTTGATAGCGCTGCTACAAATCACTCTCCCCATGGCAAACTATCTCTATCCTGGCAGTTGCATTTGCAAGTCCTAGCCATGTGACACTCTCTCATCCACATCTAGTTTTCCCTGTCCAGGTTCTTAGAGACTACTGTGGGGAGCATGGAGAATGGCTGTGTACCGTATTGGCCCAAATATAAGCCACATCCACAAATAAGCACACCCTAAAAATTGAAGGGGGGGGAGAGAAAGAAAAAATACCAGGCCTGCTTCCAGAGGGAACAAGGGGGGAGGCCACCAGCAAAGCAGCTTTACCCCCCCTTTCATTCTGATGGCTCGAGGGAGGTTTTGGAGCAGCGTGTGGCTGCACTCCTGAGCTGCTGGGGGGGGGGAGCCACCCCGCTTTGACAGTGGCGTAAGTTCCTGGATATAAGCCTTACTTTTAACTTTTCCCGATCAGAATTTGGGGGGTGGGGTGGCTTATATTCGGGCCAATGCAGTAATTGGGGGCAAATTGCATGGAGAGTCCTTGCAAATGCTGGATAATAATAATCATCATAATTTATTATTTATACCCCGCCCATCTGGCTGGGTTTCCCCAGCCACTCTGGGTGGCTTCCAACAAAATATTAAAATACAATAGTCACTTAAACATTAAAAGCTTCCCATAACAGAGCTGCCTTCAGATGTCTTCTAAAAGTCTGGTAGTTGTTTTTCTTTTTGACATCTGGTGGGAGGGTGTTCCACAGAATGGGTGCCACTACCGAGAAGGCCCTCTGCCTGGTTCCCTGTAACTTGGCTTCTTGCAGCGAGGGAACCGCCAGAAGGCCCTCGGAGCTGGACCTCAGTGTCCGGGTTGAACGATGTGGGTGGAGACGCTAGATATGGGGAGTCCATTTTCAGAGACCTCCCACATGGTGACATGCTCAGTTCTCTGACTCTAAAGCAGGTCTGCACAGCCCATCACCTGTGGCTTGTGGCTTGCTCGAAAACCCTCCTGTTTCTGTTTCTGCAGCCCCAGGCAGGCACAGCAACAGCAAATACTTGACACTTACTGAATCCTCGAGAGCTTCTGTGCGTGGTTGGCAGGTTGCATTCAGCTTGGTACATCACAAGTTATGTGTGCATTTGCTCTAAGAGTCAGCCGAGCTGCTATACTTGCCATGGGGACCAATATCCTTGTAGGGAGCATGTAGCTATTTCATGTAGTGGAACACATCACGTGACTCAACCCATTGTCATGGATATACGGGGAAACCAGTACATGTAGGATGTCATGTGCAACATTCATGTGTTCAGTTCCACTAAATTCACCCTGGGAATTGGTAGTGGGGCTGTCTAGATGGCCCCAATACCAAGAATAGTAGAACTTTCCCCTAATGCCAGGCTTAAAGTATTAGTACAGTATTGCGGTCTGGCATATCTTCTTAGGAAAACTGAACTGCTATCTTGTGTAGAATAAGTAAGATTGTTCCTTTTAGTCAGTTCAACCAATTCAGCTTTTTAAAAAAATATTGTATGTCGTGATACATATATGAAATGTTTACATAGTATTACATATACATTATATTTGTAAATTCACATTTCATTATGTACCAACATTTAGTCATTTCTTATTTGCTTCTTATTTATTGCCCTATGTGTTTCTTCCCCCGTGCATGATTTTCTTGTTTTTATTTTATAACTTTATTATTGCGATTGTATTTTTGTATCTTGATAATTAAACATACATTCTTGTATATCTGTTTAACTTAACTTTGTGAAATCACCAATTCAGCTTTTTTTTACACCAACAAATGTTGTGTTCTGGGAGCACCGTCCCCATGCTATCCTTTTTAAATTCAAAGCATAATCTGGTGCTTCTCCCCTCCTCTCCCTCTTTCCCTGTATCTGAGCCATGTTTGTGGCTTTCTTATGGCTGGTCCAGCCAGAAGAACGCAATGCTTGACTGCATATAGTGAAGTGCCGCTTATGTGAGATGTGTTCCTAGAAAGAAAGGGAAGCAGCTGAGTTGTGAAATTATGTTTGTAGGATTCCCAGATCCTACTTCCCCAAACTCTTCAGTCAGCTCCTCTAAACTTCAGTGGACTTTGGGAGCAAAGTTTGCTCTACATACATTACATGAGCGGGAGTCTAGGAGTCCATTGTTAATATCTTGAGTGGGGTGGGGGCGAGCAGGCTGATGCTCTAGTAGGGTGAAGAGACAATGAGATGGCAAAAAGGGGAAAGAGTTGTCCTGGCTCTGTGATGACTGCCTGACTACTCTTGAAGGGTCTTCAGTGAAGAAGATCCAAAACACCACGAGGAGACTTGAGGGAGGAGCAGACAGACTTAATGACAGTGCAGTGCTGAGAATAAGGGATGCCTCTTGCATTCTATGGGATGCTTATATTCTGCTTTAAGCAAATTTTGTCAGTCCTTTGGGGGCACATACTCACAGTTTCTTTACTGGCCAATGTGGCTTCCATGTGTCTCCCTCTCTCCCACTGACTAGATCAAGCTTTCCAAACATCATAATTTGGGTTAACACAATATTATAGACTGTCTGACCTCAAAACTGGCCACCAGCCGGGCTGCCTGTTTAAATTTTTTCATAATGTCTTGGCGTTCAATGGAGCTTTTCTTGGCAGATTCTAATATTAGGGGATGGTTTATTAAGCTTCACTTACCCTCTAGCTTTCTCCAAGTAGCAGCGTGATTGTCACAGGATCCTGTCTCAGTTGTTGCTCAACTGCAGATGGAGACAAGAGGCTCCATTCTTTTCTCCGTCAACCGCCCCAAATAAAGAGGTAGAAGGGGGGAGTTGCCTTTCTCTTGCTTTACTTCTAGATCATGAGACTGGGCAGTAAAGGAAGTGTACAACACAACAACCTCCAGGTATGTCTTTTTCTTTGGATCATTGTGGAACATTAAACTCCAGCTAAGGAGAATAACATCTTTCACGGTTGAATTTTCTGCGAGTGAGAGGTCTCATACAAAAGGCAAAGGGTGCTGTAGTTGAGTAGGAAACTTCTTCATCCATCAGGGTAAGGAGGCTTTGGTGCAAGACTGTTGAGCTGTCCCCTAGCCATAAGTGCACAGGGCAATGAGTCCAGAATGCTTTCACATTGTCCCTAATGGTATTACAGTATAATACTCTCTTAGAATAAAGTCTTTATTAGATGGCTCCAGAACGTGAGATCTGTGCATTTCATTATGAACGATTCGACTTTCCTCTTCTGATAAGTGTGAGCATATATGTTAGAATTGGACTAAATGTGGCTAGAAATGCGCACACTTCATTAGATTTATTACCTGTCCATCGCCACAAGTTTCCAGAGTTGGGCTTGCAGCAGTCCCAAAGGTTTGATTATTGCATTCATTTAAAATGACAGCTTTAAACAGCTTTGCAAACATTGCATCTTGCAGGCTCTTTCGGTTCTGTAAGCAAGGTAAATGTTGACGAACCGGTGTTGAGACCTAGAACTCACAACAGAGTCATGATCTGCATTATTCTGTAAGCTTGCACTGTGTGTACCAGTCTTGTTGAGAAGTGCTGTGATGCATCAGAACCTTTTAGCTTTCCCGTTCCACTTTCTGCCCTTCCCTAGCAATGAGTGATAGGTGAGCAGGGAGACCCCTGGGGGAAAGAGGAGAATGCAAGGGGATGCAGCTCCACAAAACAGGCTGAGCATAGAGCTGGGAGCAACAATCAGGCAACTGGAAGACGACTATGGGAGAAATCCCTGTGGCTCTGCTACTGTAGAGTGGAGAATGTCAGTTCTCATTTGCCCACATCTGAAATCCTCCCATGTCTTGATGGCAGATGAAAGGGTATGAGAGTGGACCATTACAGACAAGTAACTCTTTCTGCTTCATGGAGTTGAGCACTAATTTGATTCACTTGCTGTAACTCAGATTGCCATAAAGGTGAGAGATTTGCATGGCATGCAGACCTGAGTTCAAATCCTATAGCCTTGCCTTGTGCCATTTTTCTGTGAAATGGGGCCACTAAGGCCTAGCTCAGTAGCTTTTAAAGATAAATGTAGGCAACAATTGTTAAAGTAAAAATGTATGCAAATAATAAATTTTTGCTTCTTCTACTAGACAGGTTTTTATTGATATATATATAGCTAAAAAACAAATACAGAATTGTAAACAAACATGACGTGGTGTATCCCACTCCCCATCCCTCTTATAACATATCAGTTGTTGTTGTTGTTGTTGTTGTTGTTTAGTCTTTTAGTCGTGTCCGACTTTTCGTGACCCCATGGACCAGAGCACGCCAGGCACTCCTGTCTTCCACTGTCTCCCGCAGTTTGGTCAAACTAATGTTGGTAGCTTTGAGAACACTGTCCAACCATCTTGTCCTCTGTCGTCCCCTTCTCTTTGTGCCCTCAATCTTTCCCAACATCAGGGTCTTTTCTGGGGAGTCTTCTCTTCTCATGCGGTGGCCAAAGTACTGGAGCCTCAGCTTCAGGATCTTTCCTTCCAGTGGTGCAGCTTATTAATATGTTTCTACTTCCCCTTACAATATTCCTCAAGACTTAATTTGATCTAGTCCATTTCTGCTTTTGAAGAAGGCAAAACTGTTTGGTCTCTTCATTGGAAGCTTCTGTGAAATCAACCAGCTTGCTTCATATGATCTGCTGGGCAATGACTGCATTGTAAATGCATTATATTGAAAAGGAGCCTTGAAGCAAATGTCTGGCTCCAAATCCCTCTCAATGTTGACTCTTCATACTTAACCATAAACACTGACACCCCCTGAGTCACAATGTTTGCAGGGCCATTCCTAAGGTTATCACTGGGCCAGATTTTTTCTATTTACCTAGCCTAACTGGTTCTTCCCCTCCACCCGGTCACCCATTATGTATCTGGCGATGGGTGTTCTGTTTTGTTTCTGTAATTCTGCAGTAGACAGATGGAGCTTTCCTGTCTGGGAGAGACTGCAATGCTAGACTCCCTAGTTTTCATCATTTGCTCTGAGTAACTAATTATTTTGTCCGTACTTGCTTATAATGGGTTATGTCACTAGGAGAGGCTCCCCTTGAGGCGTTTTTTTCAAGGAAGTTGCATGCAATTGTTGAAACTCTAGGGAAGTAATATTTAAACATAGGAGGTGTCTTTGAAAAGATGGGGGTTCCTTTCCCACCTGATGAACGCTCCAATGGTTACAATACAAAAATAGATGTGTAGCCTACGTGGATTGCTGTGGTTATGCACTCTTTCTCCTGTTAGCTGGCAGGACTGCAAAGGATCTGGTCTTTGCTGGAGCCTCCCATGAGTATTACTTGCAAGAGCTGAATGTGCGCTATTGAGTGCATGCCTTCCTTGAAACAGCCTAAGTCCAGGCATGCCATTGCATCAAGAGTTCTTCGAACTTTCTGTCCATGAGCACAAGCAGGATTTTGAGAGTGTTGTGGGCGCCATCGCAAAATAGCTGGGATGGGGGAGGTGTGCCCATTCATAAAATGGTGACTGCGGTGTGCATGGCCAGCCGCACAATGCTTGTTTCAGGGAAAGCACATTGGCAAGGCAGAATACAGTGGTACCTCAGGTTACAGACGCTTCAGGTTACAGACTCCGCTAACCCGAGAAATAGTACCTCGGGTTAAGAACTTAGCTTCAGGATGAGAACAGAAATCGTGCTCTGGCAGTTCGGCGGCAGCAGGAGGCTCCATTAGCTAAAGTGCTGCTTCAGGTTAAGAACAGACCTCCGGAATGGATTAAGTACTTAACCTGAGGTACCACCGTACAAGGAACTGAGCGCAAGGTTAGGGGTGTACGGTTTTGAGCCTCGAAATGCAAAACCACTCCAGTGCTCATTTTATAAAACACTTTAAAAAAAAAAAGTCTGTCAGGCAAACCACACATTCCACAGAATGCAAACTTACTTCCTTTCTTACACACACACACAATCTGTTTTTCTCCTCAATCACTCACACACACCGGGACACACTTTTTCTGCTAAACACCCATGGCCTGCTCCATTTTTCTCCCTTCGTCCATTAACACTGTGGGGGTTTGGGGAAGGGGGGCAAGGCTTGCAGTCAGGCATAGATGCTCACTTGAAATCTCAGACTGGACATGTCTGTTGGCAGCATCCCATTATAACTGTTCCCTCTGCCGGCGGTGTCCGATTAGAAATGTTCTTCTGCTGGCAGCTGGGTGAAGAGAACATGGCTCTAATTGGACACCCTCAACAGAGAGAACCGATGGTTCTCTACCCCCTCATTTCCATGCCTGCTGGCCAATCGAAATGGAAGGAGTATCTAAGCAGCTGACACTGGGATGAGTGAAAAGAAATTCAAGGTTGTTGACCATTGTAGCCCATGATATGACCTAGAAGGGGTTCAAGAGCCTGGTAGGTCTCTGTGGTCTTGTTGGTACCTATGGGCACCATGTTGCTGTTCAGGACATTAATAATAATAATCACCCGCCATTCGCCAGCAGATCCCTTCCAGTTTAAAATTAAAAACAGTTAAAACAAGCACAGCAATAGGATGGGTCCTGGAAGCAAACATCTTGGTAAAGAGGTTTGTGTTCAGCATTCACTGAAATGCAGGTTGTCCCTGGCTTGTATATTAAATAGGTAATTCCTTCGTTAACAAATCTTTATACGGAGCCGAGAATATGCTGAACTGCCACCTTAAAGGTAAAGGGACCCCTGACCATTAAGTCCAGTCGTGGCTAACTCTGGGGTTGCGGCGCTCATCTCCCTTATTGGCCAAGGGAGCCGGCGTACAGCATGTGGCCGGCGTACAGCATGTGGCCAGCATGACTAAGCCGCTTCTGGCGAACCAGAGCAGCGCATGGAAACGCCGTTTACCTTCCTGCCGGAGTGGTACCTATTTATCTACTTGTACTTTTACATGCTTCCAAACTGCTAGGTTGGCAGGAGCAGGGACCGAGCAACGGGAGCTCACCCCATCGCGGGGATTCGAACAGCCAACCTTCCGATCAGCAGGTCCTAGTCTCTGGTTTAACCCACAGCGTCACCCACGTCCCTTGCCCTTAAGGGTAGAGGATTGGTATTAGCCAGTCGCAATTGTCTGTATTTTTCTTGTCTTTAAGGCGATTATTTGGGGTTTAATTCTTAGCAGAGATGTGTAAAAAGTGGAGGGGTGGCGGAGCTATGCCCCTACAGTAGTAGCCTGGGTGCCACCCCTTGTACCACTTGTACCACTGGGTGCGGACGCATGAGGTGGCTGCTGATTGGAGAGCAGCTGCCTGTTTCAGATCTCATGCTTGGAACCCTGTGCATATATATAGCCTGGGGCTGTGGAACACAGAATTAGGCTACTATTCAGACCAAGCTACAAGGAGAACTCTGTGTGCCTTGAAGCACTTCTTGGAACAGTCAGAAGCCTCTGCTATTCATTGGTAATCAAGATTATCACAGAAGGAGAAGCCTGCGTATTCTGTGATGCAGGTCTTCCAAAGCCCACTGTGGTCTCTTGAGGACAGAGCTTTCCAAACTGTGTTGCACAAATGCTCCCCGCACTCCTTCTGGGGCTGGTAAGGGGTTAGTTTAACCTCCAGTTTGCTACGAAACTGAATTACTGTGCCGCGAAACGATGCATGTCCAAACGGTTCACCCGCTGCCTCTCCCCCGCCCCCCCCCAGCTTTAGGGTGGCAGAGTGGGAGGAGGCAGGCAGACTCCAGGGGCCCGAGGGGCTTCCTTCACCGCTGAGCTCAGTTGGTTAGTGTGTGGTGCTGATAACATCAAGGTTGCAGATTCGATCCCCATATGGGGCAGCTCCCTATTCCTGCATTCCTGGGGATTGGACTACACAGGATCCTCCACGTCCCTTCCAACTCTACAATTCTATGGTTCTAGGAATCATTTCCCCTGCTTTACTCTCCACCTGACCATTCCCCACCCGACCACTATATAATGCCCCTAGTGAACCAGCTTTTAGTGAAAAATGCATCTAGGGGAAGCATAAGCTGGTTTGTTAGGTTGCTCTTTTCCTAGAGTTTTGCCCAGGGGCAACTTTGTTCCTTGGTTCGAACAGAAAAAGGTGTTGCGTCAGCAAAAAGCCCAGTTCAGCCATGATTTTTGTTTAATTTTGCCCCTGCTCCCAGCAGTCAGCTATATAGTCCTCTCTCAGTCTCTCGCTATAACAGTATAAAAATACAAGATTAAAAATCATTGGTGACATCAAATATGCCTTTTAAATCTGACACAAAAGGCACCCAAGGACCCCCCACTGCTTTAAGAGGCTTTATTTTAAAAGAAGCTTCAAGCGGGCAAGGCAGGAAGAGAAAGGTGCATGGAAGAAAACACAACCATTCCAGTCGATCCAGTTGTAGCTACTTACAAAGAGGTTTCTGACCTGCCCATGTGTAGCATAGCAGCTCTGAAGGTCAGCAGGCTCAGGTGGTCTCTGATTGACAGAAGGGCACTTGCCACATTGGGGAGATGGACCATCGAAGTGCTATTAACAAAAATATCCCCCCCGCCCCGTTTCTGCTAGACAGAAATCTTTTATTGTGTAATTACCTCTCTGCCTTGACGTGATGGCGGGCAGGCTGGCGGGTGTAGGACACGACTGTGTGGTACTCAAATCCTTCAAAAACAGGAGCTGAGTGGTGAGCCTCTTCGTTCTCCGGCCCTCTGGCTGCCTACTCCAATACGGTACTGGGGTTGAGTGGCAGAGTTTGAGCTGTGTTCTCAAAAGCTTTAAGTCTCTATTAAAAATAGATTTTTTTTTATTTGTAACCATAGGAAACCATGAAATGTTTGCCAAGATACCATAAGCAGAAAATTCAGTACCTCTATCCAAGTTAATCTGCAGGAAATTTTCAGGTAGGACCTGTGCCTAGCTTTTTAAGCAGGCTCCGTGTAGTTCTTACCCCCATTATAATACATAAGCCTCATGAAAATGATTAAGGCTGCCATCAACATGGTTTTAAACTAAAGTGGTACCTCGGGTTAAGAACTTAATTCGTTCTGGAGGCCCGTTCTTAACCTGAAATTGTTCTTAACCTGAGGTACGACTTTAGCTAATGGGGCCTCCAGCTGCCGCTGCTGCCGTGTGATTTCTGTTCTCATCCTGAAGCAAAGTTCTTAACCCGAGGTACTATTTCTGGGTTAGCGTCTGTAACCTGAAGTGTCTGTAACCTGAGGTACCACAGTATAGTGGCAAAACTAACTTTGTATATACTCTTAAGGGGTTTTTGTGGGCAGGGGACGTGTAATGAGAGCTGAGATCCTCAAAAAGCTCAACTCTGCCAGTATCCATTTTGTATTTTTGTGTATACAGTGGTACCTTAGGTTACATACGCTTCAGGTTACATACGCTTCAGGTTACAGACTCCACTAACCCAGAAATAGTGCTTCAGGTTAAGAACTTTGCTTCAGGATGAGAACAGAAATCGTGCTCCGGCGACACAGCAGTAGCAGGAGGCCCCATTAGCTAAAGTGGTGCTTCAGGTTAAGAACAGTTTCAGGTTAAGTACGAACCTCCGGAACGAATTAAGTACTTAACCCGAGGTACCACTGTAGTTGCACAGAATAACCCTCCCAGCCCCCCCCCCCCCAAAAGCTCTGCCAGTTGCCTACATGTAGCTCATTCTGCAGAGGTTTTGCAGCCTGATCTAGATTGTTGCAGTGGGACTTCTTGGCTTTCACAGCTGGGAATGGGAGCTACAGCTGAAGCGAGCCCTTTTGAGGCTGGCAGAGTGAGCCTCCCATATTTGTTTTCATGCATCCTCTGATTTGAACTTCTCTTCCGCCTCCTGAAAGCGTCGGTTTCAGCTGGCTTTTGTAACTTCAGTTGAAATGAAAGTGTGCTTTGATTTGCACCTACCCACTGCTAGAGTTTGCAGACCACAAATTGCTTACCCCCCGAATTGTAAAATGCAGAACTTGCGGGTTTTGAAATTGGCACATTTCACACAGGGGCTTGACAGCGTGGTTGAATGGAGAGTGGTGATCCTCAGCCACATTCTTTCCTATAGGCAGACTCCTTTGCTCTCAACCATTGCCAGCATCATTGCTTTTCTGTGAGAATTTGGCAAAACTGCAGCTGCATCAAATCTTCACTCTCTCACCCTCCCCCCTCCCCACTTTCTGTTACTGCTCCAGTATCTTTGGGGGGGGAGTGGGGCAGGCTTTCTTCTCCCCCGATGACATCACAAAGGACAAATTAAGCCAATAATAATACAGTGGTACCTCGGGTTAAGTACTTAATTCATTCCAGAGGTCCGTTCTTAACCTGAAACTGTTCTTAACCTGAAGCACCACTTTAGCTAATGGGGCCTCCCGCTGCTGCCACGCCGCCAGGGCACAATTTCTGTTCTCATCCTGAAGCAAAGTTCTTAACCTGAGGTACTATTTCTGGGTTAGCAGAGTCTGTAACCTGAAGCATATGTAACCCGAGGTACCACTGTAATAATTAATTTTATTATTTAAACCCTGCCTATCTGGCTGGGTTTCCCCCAGCCAATGGTTTGCCCTCTGTTTAAATGGGGGGGGGGGGAGTGAATACTCCCACTGCTGATGTTGTGTGCTTGCTTTGACCATGAAGATGCACAGAACCATAGCTGCAAGCTCAGGGGTAGAACATTTGCCTTGGATACAGGAGGTCTCAAGTCCCTGTCTCAGCATCTCCAGGGTAGGCCACCTGGGAAAGAAACCAGGAGAGCTGCTTTGCCGGTCCATGGAGACGAGACTGAGCAAGATAAAGGGTAGTTCTGACTCAATATAAAGCAGCTTCCCTACGCTGCTTCGGTTTCAATGGAGTTGGCAAAACGACGATAAGTGGAGAAAGTCTGAGCGTACTCCCCCATTTTGTGAGTGGCGAGCTCTTTGTCCTCCTGTATCAGCGATGCAAGCATGTGTTCTTTTAAAAGTTTGTGTGTCCGCTGTTGGCTTGTTCCGGATCTGGCTGGCTTTGCTCTCTCTCTCTCTTTTGTAGTCCCCTTTCATGGCCTGCTCTGATGTCTGTTTTCAATTCCTTCAGCATCTGTGTGTCTGCTTTCTATTCTCTTCAAAATCCCAAGAGTCTTCGCTCCCCTTCCCCCATGTAGCTTAAAAAAAAACCACAGACACACAAACTTGAGGATGCCTTAGCCAGCCTTGTGAACTGCGCTTTTTCTTTTTTTAAAAAGAAAATGCAGAAATATGTGAGTCACAGCTTAAAATCTTATACCTTTTTTGGCAGTACTCCTGTGTTCTTTTTGGATGTCTTCCCCCCTTAACTTTAGTCTTCTTCAAAGCCTCTGGTGAACTGTTAGTTCAAAATGACAAGGGTATTTCTTTGTTCTGGTATTCTGGTATATGTTATAGTTCTCCTGTGCACTGTCAAACTATTCAGCTCATGGTAGGGCAGCTGTTTGTAGCGGAATGAGACTTGCTACCCCCCCTCCCCCCCTTTTCTTTTTTTTTGTTCCAGGTTGGGTACACTCACTGCCATTCTGGGTATTTTCTTCTAATCTTCATGACTTAAGGGTAACTACAAAGGCATGTTAATAATTGATACAACTCTGTCAATGGTGCAGAAGCTTGCTTTGGATCTGCAGCAGCACAATTATGCTTTACAAAACCAGGGGGTGGGGACTTTTGTGATATCTACTGTTGTTGTGCTGGGACGCGGGTGGCGCTGTGGGTTAAAACCACAGAGCCTAGGACTTGCCGATCAGAAGGTCAGTGGTTCGAATCCCCGTGACGGGGTGAGCTCCCGTTGCTCGGTCCCTGCTCCTGCCAACCTAGCAGTTCGAAAGCACGTCAGTGTGCAAGTAGATAAATAGGTACCGCTCCAGCGGGAAGGTAAACTGTGTTTCTGTGTGCTGCTCTGGTTTGCCAGAAGCGGCTTAGTCATGCTGGCCACATGACCCGGAAGCTGTACGCCGGCTCCCTCGGCCAATAAAGCAAGATGAGCGCCGCAACCCCAGAGTTGGCCACGACCGGACCTAATGGTCAGGGGTCCCTTTACCTTTACATTATTGTTGTTGTGATAACTCTTAGGTCAGAAATGGTTGGACCATGTGCAGAGGCCCCATAGAATTAATTTTTAACCCAGGGAAGAGTTTTAATTTGACAGTGACTGAGAACCATGGCTTGTGGTGCAATCCTGTACCCATTTACCTGAGAGTAAATGCCATTGAAATCAATAGGACTTCCTTCTGAGTGGATATGTATAGGATTGCTATCATTGTAGCACAATTGAAGGAAATTAGCCATGGGCTAGTCATTGGACAAGTTGCCTAATGGAGCTGCTTCTTGGCTAATGATTATCCAGCTTATTTCATAATTTGTCTTGTATAACTAGATCAGGTCATAGTATCTCAGCTTCAGAATGTTGCACTAGCTTGTGAAATGAGGAAGCCGGGCTGATTTGGGTGGTGTGATCTCTTGTTCATATATCCATACAGGTTGCTCATTTACTTTTGTTTTCCTCTATGTACGTACACACACACAAACAAAAAGTATTCAGATTATTTTTGGGTCTAAAAACTTTGATACTAACCAGTTTAGCATTATCAGGCTATTTTTCTTTTCTTTTACTATCTGAATGTGCACCCCACCACCTTTTGAAAAGATGGCTTTTTTAATATGCTGGCTTTTCATTGATACCTGCAGCTGCATGTAGATCACTTTTGTTGAACAAGTGGGCCGATTTCTTGCTAGTGGGGTACCGACGCTTCTCCAGTATCAGTAGCATGCTGTCAATACATTGAGCTGGCGTGGGGGACACCTGCAAGGAGAAAAGCCTTTCTTAATTATAGCTGCTTTCCCTACACGTCAAAGGGTCCATATAATCAGTGCTAGAATTTCCCTTCTAGTCTGTTTCATTGCCAAAGGGAACTTTCTACTACCTTACAAACACACACGCACCTCCCCCCCTCACCACAAGAAGGAAGAGAATATTTGAGTTGCAGGAGTGCACACGTTTCAAAGAAATTAAAAATTAATCAAACAAGAAATCATTGTTCAGTTGGTGAAGTAACTCTATGTGGCAATAGGAAGCCAGTGTGGATTTGCTTCCCTTTAACGACCGCACACAAAAAGTGAATAGTTCAACATTCACATGGCACACTGATATAACCTTTTTTAAAAAACAACAACAACACAACAAACCCTTACAGTGGTACCTCGGTTAAGAACTTAATCCGTTCCGGAGGTCCATTCTTAACCTGAAACTGTTCTTAACCTGAAGCACCAGTTTAGCTAATGGGGCCTCCTGCTGCCACTCGCCGCTGCTGCACGATTTCTGTTTTCATCCTGAAGCAAAGTTCTTAACCTGAAGCACTATTTCTGGGTTAGCGGAGTCTGTCACCTGAAGCATATGTAACCTGAAGCGTATGTAACCTGAGGTACCACTGTACATTGCTCTAGGCATGGTGCACAGAGAACATTTTACTAGGTACAAGGCATTGGCACTGACCAGTAGGTGCCCAGAGCAACCAGCTGATCGGCATCAATTGCGGCAGTGTTGGTTGTGTTGCTGGCAACCATTTCAGCTCTCTCCCCTCCTCCCCGGGCACTGCTTAAAGGTAACCTGTAGAAACCAGTTTGACCACAGAGCAGGACAGAAACAAAACATGGGGAGGAATGTGTGTATTTGTGGGCAACAATAGTTCTGCTTTGCTCAAGGTCCCCAAGAAGTTAGCATCTATACTATGGGTAGGCAAACTAAGGCCCGGGGGCCGGATCAGGCCCAATCGCCTTCTAAATCCGGCCTGTAGACGGTCCAGGGAATCAGCATGTTTTTACATGAGTAGAATGTATCCTTTTATTTAAAATGCATCTCTGCATTATTTTTGGGGCCTGCCTGGTGTTTTTACATGAGTAGAACGTGTGCTTTTATTTAAAATGCATCTCTGGGTTATTTGTGGGGCATAGGAATTTGTTCATTTCCCCCAAAATATAGTCCGCCCCCCCCCCAAGGTCTGAGGGACAGTGGACCGGCCCCCTGCTGAAAAAGTTTGCTGACCCCTGATCTATACTAATGCCAAATCTCCTGATGTGAGGAACACATCTAAGGGGTCACTGACCTCTGTTTCAGGTATATATCTGTCAGGAGGCTCTGCAGCCGAATGAGCAGGGCTTTATCTGGAGTGAAGAACAGCACTCCACCTCGTGTAAGCTATGCTTCTGAGAGAGGAGGGGTTGGGGGTGCCTGTCTCAAATATTCCTTAGTTTATTGCAAACATGCGCCTCAGCTATGTTCTCTAGGAGCAGACAGGCATTCATTACTGCCTCATTCCTTTCCCTGCCTATGATGGCTGCTCCACTGAGCATGCAAAACTGCCTCAGAGCAGTAAATCAAAAGTGAAGGGAGATTTCTGCAAGCGTGGGGGGAAGGGGAGAGTCAATCTTCTGATGCCCCTGTTTTGAACCATGCTTTCCTACCCCACTGAGCTATTTTCACGTAACTCCCTCCCCTAGAGCTTCCAGCACAACTGCCCTTTTCTGGTTTGCACCAGCGGAGCAGCCCTCAGTGCGGCTGCTTTTTTTGTGTGAAATTATAAGTGCTCATCTCATGGTTGTCCCCCCGAAATAAAGCGACCATGCAGGGCAGTGAATAGTCTTGTAGAAGCAATTACCCTGTGCCTCCCATAGGACAGGGAACACAGCAGCACATAGCACTGTACTTGAATATTTAACCCCTGGTGTATGTTGAAGGGGAAGGCGGAGCTGGGGAGCATTTTCCAAGGGCCACATTCCCTTGTGAGTAACCTCCCAGGGCTACGTGCCAGGGATGGGCAGGGCTATAGGCAAAGGCGGGTGGAGCAACAGAGGTGGTTCTTACCTTCAGCGTTTGAAATTAGCCAGACGCATTTTGCACCTGGCTATCAGCCACTTGCGACCGAGTGAAGATGCCTGGGCGCCAGGATGGCTGGCGCATGACATCTTCACCATCTGGAGGTGCATGCCTGGGGATCATTGGATCATGACTAATACCACACCCTGTCATTCTATCAGTTACGTCTTATCTGCACAATCAGATTTAATTTCAGGAAACAAAATGCTTTGTCTGTGTAGCCTGAGCAGGAGCAGCGTACAATGTTATAGTTAATTGTTGTAGCTTGTCTTCCCACTGCCCTGCTTATAGTTGTGAAGAATATATATAATGTTATGAATGGTCCATGCCACCATTAAGAAAAAGAGGTCGGAATGGGCCAATATATATGTGGGCTGTCCCTGGATCAAATGACTTCCCTTCTTTTAAGTTCTCAAAGTTCTTAATCTATCTCCAGGTTGTCCTCTGAACGAGCCAGATGTTTAGCTGAGAATCAAATCACAGTCAGTCCATCATTTGAAAAATAAAGACTTGAGAACCTCTTGCCCCAAAATGGCAACCAGACATTCCATTTTGGCAACTGTAACCTTGGTTTAAGGAGCCATTTGGCACCTAACACTGCTTACCTTTGTGCAGTACATTACATTCCAGCCACTCCAAAGTCAGAGGTTTCTATACAAACGCACCAACTCAATAAAAGTACTTGAGGAGGGAACAGAACAAGGTTGGAGAGGGGTTTAGGCATTACCTGAGGGAGAGTTTTGCAGGTTGGATGGAGAGCCCCACCGTAGATGGTGCCCTCTCATGCCCCCATTAAAGGAACAGAGCAAACAGCACCTCTGTTGTCTTGAGGAGACCTAACCCTCTCTTCCTTTCTTATGTCTGTGTTTTAGGCTTCGACTCTTTGAAGGCCATCAAGAGGCTTGAGGCCTACCTGTGAGGCTGCAGGAGTACAACCTGCTCCACCCACAACTGAACCTGACCTCTCCAGTTCCACCACCCTGACTCCTGTGCAAAAGAGCTCTCACACTTGTTGCCAAAATGCCTATTTTGAAGCAGCTGGTGACAAATTCTGCCAACTCCAAACGCCGCTCTCGGGCCGACCTGACGGCAGAGATGATCAGCGCTCCTCTTGGCGACTTCCGCCACACCATGCACGTGGGACGGGCTGGTGATGCTTTTGGGGACACCTCCTTCCTCAACAGCAAGGCTGGGGAGGGGGAACAGGAAGCCACTGAGGAGACAAGTTCCTCATCCAAACCAGGCCTGCTCTCACGCAAGTTCCGCAGCAGCAAGCGGTCTCAGTCCGTCACCCGGGGCGACCGGCGGGATATGCTGGGCTCTCTGAGGGACTCTGCCATTTTTGTGAAGAATGCCGTCTCCCTCCCTCAACTAACTGAGAAGGAGACGGACAGGAGTGGTGGGAAGCAACTGCCCAAGAGCCTTTCCTCCAGCCCTGTCAAGAAAGCCCCTGAGGAGAAGACCCCTGAAGAGAAGCACATGAACGGTGCGGCAGCCACTCTTAGCTCTGGGCCCCATAGTCCTGGCTTGGAAGAGCGGGCCTTTGGTGACATAACGGACCTGCCCTTGGTAGTGCCCAAGGGCAGCTACGGCATGAAGCACGCAGAGTCCATCATGTCTTTCCATATTGATCTGGGGCCCTCCATGTTGGGGGATGTCTTGAGCATCATGGATAAGGACCCATGGGAGCAAGAGGATTCTGGTTATCATGGTGCAGAAGACCCCCAGAGGGAGGCAGGCCCTGCGGAGGCATTGACAGGCCACTGGCTTGGCCAGGAAAGCAAGCTCCCCCAGGATTCCTTGGTTCAGTCGGATGACAACAGAGCAGCAACCTACAGCCCTGGATCTGCCCGCAGCATTACCAGTCGCCTGACAATGGACAGCAGCTCCATCTCGAGTGGCACCTCTGTGGGAGAGGAACAGCGTACTTTAGTCTCCAGGGGACACAACCAGGGCGTTCCAGAGCATACGAGGCAGGACGCTGCTAAACAGCCGGAAAAGGAATTCTCCTTCATGGATGAGGAAGACGATGAGATAAGAGTATAAGAAAGGTGACTGGAGCCTTTACACTTGGCTTGGCTCAAGAAGGAAAAAAATTCAACAGATTATGGAATAAATTGTGGTGCAGAAAAAGTTGAATGCTCTTGACCCCCTTTCTAAATCTTCAGTTTTCAACACCATCATTCCGTTAAACAGACTGTTGAAGAAATATGGTGTTTTCTTTTGCTTAGTTTTCCCTGTTTTTTGGGGGGGGGGTCTGAGACAAGGAGCAGGTGGGGGGAAATTCACATTTAAATGGCCTCTTTAAAATATTTTGGGTGATTCCAGACTCAAAGGAATAAAAGACAACACTTGAGCATATTTGAAGAAACATTCTTCCCAGGAGACAACTCGGAGTGTAATGAAACAGGTTAAACAAAAACAAAAGCACGCCAAGAGTTATTTACTGGCTTTTCAAAGCAATATAGAGCTGAATACTAGAGCAAAGCTCAAAAGAACTAGTTTCCCTATTAATATATATATTTTTCCTTTACATTTTTACTAGTACTTATTATTATTATTTTCTAATTGCCCAGGAGAATACCATTCTGGACCTAGCACAACATTGAAGGATGCAGTATATTTGTACAGAGCAAGAAAAGACGAAATAACCAGACCCTCCAAATCTTACATGTTTCGGAAGCTAAGCGTTCTCTCCCTGTGGGCAGGCCTCTGGGAAGATCTACAAATGTTGGAATTTACGCTAGAGATTTCGTTCTTGTTTTTTTTTTCAGATCAGAGCTAGAGGAACTCTTTGGGAATACAGATTGTGTGGGGGGGGGGGGTGATGGGACAAGCACAGCTATTTTACCTTTTGCCTTTACGTTGGGTCCTTCTTTTGGTCTTGTTTTGGGCACACAAGTTGATGCTAGCAATTCTTGGAAGAGCATGACTTAAACCCTCCCTGCTCCTGAATGTTGCCACCTTTGATGGTGGTTATGTGAAACTCTCCCTATAGTGGAATGTTTTCATTTAGCTCCCAAGGACTGTTTAGAATTCCCCAGTGCGAGGTGAATTTCAAGTGTGGTGGTCAGTCTAGCTGTCCCATTGATAAAGAGAAATATCCCCCCCCCTTTCTGTTTCCAGGCTCTTCCTCCTTTTATAACACGGACAAGATGTTTGTGTTGCTAGGGAAACTAATGGGGGAATGTGGCTTACCTGCACGCCTACAGGTGTAAACGGAAAGTCCCACAAGCAGCCTAACCTGATACAACTTCATCCTTTCTTAGTTGAGACTCTAGAATATCACCAAGGCTAACCGAAGAACAATGATCTTGGCACTCCCCATTCCAGGAACAATGGAGACTCTACCCTGCTCAGTTCCTCCCCATTGAAATGGCTTTTAGGGCCCTTCCTCCCAGGTTATTTGGGAGCTGCTGCTGACATTCCTGCCTCCTAGAGTTTCAATTTTTCTTTTTTTTCTTTTTGCCTTCATTTTGCAGGGCATTAAACACTTAACTCCTGCCTTAATTTTTATTTTTTGACTTTTTGTTCATACTGTATATTAGATTTGCCCATCCCTTTGGGAGTAGGTTTATCTCCCTTCTTCGGATTGTGAATTTGTTGCTTGTGTACAGGTGTTTCGTTGGTGCATTGGATGGAGGACTTTTTAACATGGAAGTATGTTTTTGTTTTAAAATTCAAAGAAATTAAACTATAGTGAAAAAAAACAAAACGACAGACCTTAAATCTATTGGGAATGTTTTGTTTTACTTGTGGGAAGGCTGGATGCAAAAAAGGAAGAACTGGTTAGATGGTTGAACTCACATTATTAAATCAGGAGGAGTTACAAACCAACGAATGGCAGAGATACCACTCTAATCTTAGGCCTCATTTAAGTGTGGTGCATTTTTTGACACTGTGTCCATTAGGCCAACACAGAAACCACACTTGTAATCTTTCTCTTTCCTTGAATTACACTCCTCCCCCTCCAAAAAAAGTCTATGCGGTGGGCTTTGTCTTTTCTTTTGAGTGTTTTTGTGTGCAGAATTGTCTCCTCCCTCCTTCACCTTTTTCCTGTTCCGATCAAGTTGGCAGATTTCTCCCCCTTTAACCTGAACAATGATTTCTACTATGGCCAAGAGGGGCAGGGGGCATGTGGTAAATAATTTTTATGTTGTAGTCCCTGTCAAAAGTGTTTTGTTTGTTTACTAAATTATTTATAGGCTGCCTTTTGGGGCATAGCCCACCCAAGCCTGCTCTCAACCTCTTGAAAGCACAATAAATAATCAAAAGAAAATCACTGGGGGTTTTTTAAAACAAAAACAACAACAAAACAGTTAAAACTGTTACAAAGCCTAACAAAACAGCTAAACTTACTTCTTTAGGGAAAAAAGAGGCAGTTTGGAAAAGATGTTCTGTTTTAACAACAAAGTGGGATTGTGGGGACACATGGATTTAGCCCCTCCATTCTCAACTATAAAGTGTTGTGAAGGTCTGAAGGCCAATTCAAAGTATTTACAGCTGAATGCACTTGGAAACCCCCCTTCAAATCCTCCTGCTCAAAAGGGGGAAGGTTAAGAGTGGCCACTGATACTAGACACTAGACTGCCACATATATATATAGTTTATAAACCCATGCACTGTTGTGAATGACTAATTAGGGCTTACGGTCCATGCAAAATTGGGGCTTGCCTCCTGCCTTAGTGTGTATAGGTTCGGGTTTCACTTGTCACAGGAGTAGGGTGGGAAAGATCAGCAGCATCACGCAGCGTAAGGTTGCTATGTTGGCTGGAACTTTAGGGACACCTTGACCCACATACATGCTGTTAGCCCCACACAAAGAGTAGACTCCAGGTTTGCACTGTTGACCTACCATAGCAAACACAAGTGACTTTAACCCTGTAGCAAGGCTTTCCAGGAGGAGTCCCCACCTCCACCACCGTGTTCACAGTCAAAAACAGATTTATTGAGCCTGGGGAGGGGGGCACCCTATATAGGTCATGTGTTATGCAGAGCTGGTGTAATCTAATGATGTCACAGTAAAATGAAACTTGGGACAGCAGCATTCTTTTCGGAGATGTAGAAATACTTGTTGCCTGGAAACCCTTTTATGATGCCCAGGAGCTGAGTTTGAACTGTACTTCCTCTTCCTTTTAAAAGAGTTTCTCAAAAGCACCTCTCCAGTCATAAGCTTGCATCTCCTTGGGGTGGGAGAATCCAGCTCCTTTCTAGCACCGCATTTAGCCGTCTCACTTGTGAGTTGCATCCATCCGTCTGAAGAGCGTGGCGTCCCAGCCATGCGCAGCTGCTTTCGCTCAAGGCGTGACCTTATCTGCCTCACCCACAAGCCCCCAGTTCCCACACGGCCTGCTTGCCTCCTTCCATAAAGAGCCTTTTCAGCAATGCCCCAGGCACTGCACTGTACAACACACAGTGTGCGGAACCTACGCACTGCTGGTTTCATAACTTTCTGTCGCCCTGGGAATATTTATCGGATCTTTGTGTCCCCCTCTCAGCACTTAACGGCCTACTGTCAAACCAACAATAGTGCAAGTTTGTTTTCAGCAGATGGATCTTGCAGGGAGTTGGCTTGCCTCGGGTTCCCCTTGTGCTATGGCAGCCTGCTTACAGGTCTAGCTTCCTCAGCTCACTGCAGCCTCAAATGTTTGTAAGAACAGGCTCTGAAGAAAACCCAAGCAAGGGGATATTTCGAATGCAAGCAGCTAGCAGCCATAGTGTTACTGTAAGAGGAAAGGAGGGGGCGGCGTGGAACGATTAGCACAGAGCAATGCCAAAGGATATCGGTGCCCTACATCCAATTTTCCAGCATGTTACGAGAGTCAAGTCCCTGTTTTGCAGGCAAATGCAAGAGCAGACAATGCAGGATCTATCTGAAACCCAGCACTCAATACAATGGAAATGCTAGCCTGGGACACTGATCCATTGTTCTGTGAAAGAAACAACAACAGCGGCAGCTGGTTGGGGGAGGCCCTTGTTCTCAGCTGGGCAGGTTCAGCCTTCTGTTTACTAAGCAGCCAATGCAGTGGTTTGGGGAGCATGATCAGAGAAAGGGGAAAGCCCTCTGCTCTACGTGACAGGCTTTCCAGAGAAGAGGCAATGCAGGGTTGGAAGTACGGTTTGGAGATGTGAAACAAACACGTGCACTGGAAGTTTTAGATTTGATGCCATGCCGCAGGCCCCTCTAACTCCAGGGGACAACAGATTGTGCCCCCCATTTAGGATAAATTAATGCAGATTATGCTCTGTTCAGCTTTGACTCTGTACAGCCAGTTTGCAGGAAGTCAGTATACCTCCTCAACGGCATTAATTTTGTGGTTAGGAGAAAAGTCAAGCTTATTTCCAAGTTATTTCCAGTACCTTGCCAGCAGATGTTTTCACACATTCTTTCAAAGAATGGAGGAGCGATATCCTTCCATCATCTTCATGCACATTATTTTAAAGGTTGGCACAAAGGTTACAGGTGGATAACTGTGGAAAAGGCTCTCTGCATACCCACCCACGTTCACCTGTTGCCAACTTGGGAATACGATTGCAGAGTGGAAAAAAACACATCATCGTCTTCCATTGACTTAGTGATCTGGTCCTTGATTATGGAGCTGTCACCCAGGGTAGTATACCTGTGTATATGAAGACAGCACAGAGTCCTTCCAAAATGCATGTTCTATGAGTTACCAGATTATATCCCCCCCAAACCAACGTTCCTGCAATGAAGGTACTTGAAAACTTTGCCAAGGAGCTAAATTAAACCTCTTTCCACTACTGCAATTTTGTCTCTTAGTTTGGAAGATGAGCCCTTTTCCATTTTTTGTCTCCCAGCCAGACAGCTGTGGAAACTAGGTTGTTGTTTTTCCCCAGAGCCAAAATAACCAAAGGAGATGCTGAAGTTGAAACCTTGGTTGTTTTGGGGTAGGTGGGGTTGGCTTTGGGAGCAAAGTAGTGTCGTAGTTCAAAGTGGGTTGTTGTTTTTTCTTGCTCAGCTGTGTGTTTGGATTAGAATATTTTTACATATGCAGAGACTGAGGCTGCAGACTTGAAATTTTGACCATGCCACTTTCTCCCAGAGGCTCACTTGATACCTTAGAGGCATCTTCAAGTCAGAAGGCTATGCCCATAATCCCTTGGGTGCTGTGCTGGGTGGAGCATGTACAACTAATGGCCTACTTTGGGGATTGAGAGTTCACTTGGAAGTGGAGCCTCTTGACCACATCTGAGCATCTAGCTACCTTTAAGAGGCGTGAGGCTAGGCCCTCAATGAGCCATGGTTTGCAATACAGTGGTAAAAGTAAAGGGACCATTAGGTCCAGTCGTGGCAGACTCTGGGTTTGCGGCGCTCATCTCACTTTATTGGTCGTGGGAGCCGGCGTACAGCTTCCAGGTCATGTGGCCAGCATGACTAAGCCGCTTCTGGCGAACCAGAGCAGCGTGCGGAAATGCCATTTACCTTCCTGCCGGAATGGTACCTATTTATCTACTTGCACTTTGACATGCTTTTGAACTGCTAGGTTGGCAGGAGCAGGGACTGAGCAACGGGAGCTCACCCCATTGCAGGGATTCAAATCACCAACCTTCTGATCAGCAATTCCTAGGCTCTGTGGTTTAACGCACAGCGCTACCCGCATCCCTAATACAGTGGTACCTCAGCTTAAGAACTTCATTCATTCTGGAGGTCCGTCGTTAACCTGAAACTGTTCTTAACCTGAAGCACCACTTTAGCTAATGGGGTCTCCCACTGCAGCTGCCCTGCGATTTCTGTTCTCATCTTGAAGCAAAGTTCTTAACCCGAGGTACTATTTCTGGGTTAGCGGAGTCTGTAACCTGAAGCATCCGTAACCCGAGGAACCACTGTAGATGAAAAGTGGAGCTCAGGACTCCCAGCTCCCCCACTTCTCTATTCTCTGACAGTGTTTTGGCCTTTCCAGGGAGGGTGGACCATGCAGAGCCTTCAAAGAAATGGGAGCAGGGGGGAGGGGGAGTACAAACATCATCCATTGTCTTCAGCATTTGCTTTGCAGCAGAAGGGTCAATGAATAAGAAGAGCAACGCCCCATGTATTCTCCAGCATCACAGGCAGGATGCCATTGAATACCAGCTGCAGGGGGGTGGAATGCTTGCATCCTGCTTATCAGTTCCCCATAGGCACCTGTGAAAACAGAACTCTGGACTAGCCTGATCCCGCAGGTTCAGATCTTGCGACAGCAGCATCACTGAACAAGAAACTCAGGACTCTGGGCTCAGAACTCCCCGGAGTAGCCATGTTTTATTTGAGCGATCACATAGACATACCTGGAAAGGTGGAGCATGGGCAAAAGTAGCGAGAGCGGATTGTCAGAGAAGGGAATCACCGCCATCATCTTCTGAGACACCTGTCGTCTTTAAGACTCTCATTTGGCAGCACGAACTTGCTGCAGGCTGACAGAGCAGAAAGCTTGCCATGGGTTGCTGAGCAGGCAGTTTACAAGAGCACTGCTGTGCTCTCATCTAAACAGAAAGGGAGGGGGCGACAGCTGTACCCAAAAAGGCTACAGGCAACCACCAGCGCTGAATGCTTGGTAATTAGGTGACATCCTTTTTGGAAAACTAGGAATGCCACGTCAACTTTACAGTAACACTGTCCTCTCAGGAACCCTTGTTGTCTTTTGCACAACCCCCACAACTGCAACACATTTCTTGTCTTAAGCCCCCTAACCGTTACAGTCTCAGTCCTGCCAAAGTTAAGCATTGCTAAGTCGCACTGGTTTCAAAAGGAGATTTTGGCCCATCTTAATATCTATCCCATTGAGATCAGTTGCACTTTGCTGCCAATAAATATAGATATAGGACACAATTGAATAGCTTTCCTCTTTTTGTTCTCAGCCCTACTGTAACAACGTTGAATCCAACAACGCTCATGTTCCTGATGTCTTTGCAAGGACTGGGGCTTCCAGAGCTGGAAGCAGATGCGAGTTTACTGCCTGAAGCTCTAGCCAAGCTCCCCTTTCGACACAAGAGATAGATGCAATGCATATTAATATTTCCACACTTTTCAAGGGAAGAGGTTGCAGTAGGAAGGTTGACCCTCCAGCTGTTACTTCCGTGACAGAGAATTGCCCTGAAAACAGCTCATCAATAACATTTGATCTTGTGTTCCTGACATAGCCTCTACCTTTTTAGCACCCAATTAGCCAGTGACCTATATTTTTTGATGCCTATTGAGTCCAAGCGAAAATGCAAAAGCCGTGTCATTTGTTGTCTATGTCATGAGCCGCAGAGACCATTCCCTGGGTTGATGGGTTCAGAGAAGCCAATTCTGTCAAAGAAAATGACCTCATTCTTCAGGGTTATAAAATCTCTCTGCCAAATCAGTTCTTTCCTTTCTGCATCCTGTGATGGAGAACACAATACTATGCAAAGCAGCAAAACTGGTCACTTATCTGGAAAACACTTTTTTTTTTTTAATAGGCCACCATTTGCCTCTTATCAAATTCTGGACTAGTTATGAATGATCTATTACACAGTATGCGTCCCGGAGGCGGCAGATGGAAATCCAACTGGGAATTTAATTTACTTTGTATAACTTGTTTTGGGGCAGACACAGAAGACGCTACCTTTAATCAAAGTTGGTTTTTGCTGAAGAATTGGTTTGCATTTGAGCATCACTGAGCCTTTCCTGCAGTATGAAAAATGTTGTAAGGTGATTTAGGGATGCAATTTCCACTTACAGTGGGGCTTCCAAGTAAACATATACAGGGATACATTGTCAGTTAAACTAAAATATCCCAGGCATAGTAGCCAAGAGTTGCTTGCAACTACAGCCCTCATAAATCCTCAGGCGGGGAACTGTAATAACACAGTTTTCATTATATATTTTTAAAGTACACATGGAGGCCACTTGGTTTTTCAAAAAATCTTCAGTATCAGCAATACATACTCTCAGATATCCATTTTTAAAATCAAATTAAAACCTCCCCAGCTGTTTGTCACAGTGCAGCAGTTGTGATCCAAGAATTTACACCTGGAACAGTGATACTTTACTTATTTCATAAAAGGATCTGGAGTCCAGAGAGTACCATTTAATGGAGAAGTCAAGACCATGGGTAGGCAAACTAAGGCCTGGGGGCCGGATCCGGCCCAATCGCCTTCTAAATCGTGTTTTTACATGAGTAGAATGTGTCCTTTTATTTAAAATGCATGTCTGGGAAATTTGTGGGGCATAGAAATTCATTCATATATTTTTTTCCAAAATATAGTCCGGTCCCCCACAAGGTCTGAAGGACAGTGGGCCAGCCCCCTGCTGAAAAAGTTTGCTGACCCCTGGTCAAGATGCAGACATCATCATATGGATAATGGGAATTTCCCACCAAACCATGCAAGTTCCCACAAAGGGTCTTGTCTTCAAGTTTGTGGTGACTAGGCAACAGTGAGAATAGCAGATGAGAGACTATGTGCATGCCTTCTAGAGCTCCACTGTGGACTGAAGGAAATGAAACACACCAGGCCTGGTTTCCATGATGTAAGAACCATGTTCAGTCGCCCATTTGCACATCCCCAGCAGCAACCTGTGACTGTGTGTGTATCTAGAAAGCTTGAGCAAGCTGCACAGGAATAAGAACGTAAAAGCAGTCAGCCCTTCTTGGCATGTTTGCAGTAGAGCAACCCGGCATGCCACAGAAGTCCCAAACCCACTTCCCTCATCCTCTGTGGCTCCTAAAAGATTGGTGGAATCACTGTACTGGGAGCCCAACAGACAGGATAGAGAGGTGTGAATGCAGGACTTGGGAGGGCCCAAGAACATTTGCAGGATGCATGCTGAGAGCAGCAGCAACCCTGTAGCTCAGGATGGTGGAAGGCGTAGACCTCTGAATAGGTTTTGATTGCATGAACAGAGTTCACAACCGCACCAAAACCTTGGGGACTGCAGTTTGTTAAGGATGCTGGGGATTGTCACTCTGTGAGGGGGTCTCCTAACATGATGAGATTGTGGGGTTTATCTGGGCCCCCGTTTCTGAAAGACAAGCTTTGCAAAAACATTTGGGAACCTCAGGCACAGTAAATCAACAGCAAGCAGCCACACGAGGATATTACTGGGAAAGGCGGAGAAACCTTCCTAGCAGCTAGGATGTTCTCCCCATAAATTCCCTTCTTGCCGTGATAGACAAGTCCAGATGGCACATACCTGTCAAGCAAAGCATCTCATCAACACTTACATGTCATCACCATGCGCACGCTTGTCTTCTATACTGACACTTGATCACCATCTGCAGGCTATTGTAATGTACTGCAAGAGGCATGTTCATTCCCACAAAACATTCAGATTCTGAACTGGAATCTTTCCCCTGGCTTGTGTTATATCCCCACATGGTACAGAAACTATTTCAAAGATTAAGATGGCACCTCGACAACGGCAGTTAGGATTTACCAAGCACCTGTTCCCTTCACTTTTCCAGCCGAGAGAGCTACAAATCATTTAAAAGCAACAGTTGGCAAAGGTGTACTGCACGCCTAGCAGCAAAAAAAAAGGACGACCAGTTGTGTTCTTATAAAAGAAATGCAGCCCCAAGCCAAAAAGCTAGGAAAATCTTCAGGATTTATATTGCAAGCAGTCAAATTAAGTTTCACAGGAACGTGTAAAATGTGGCAATAATATACTTCCTGCTGTTCATCAAGTGCTGGAAGTGAAATGTTTGCAATAAAGACCCAGCAATTAATTGCAGGTGTGGGGTTTCCACAACTACAGAATTATAAATCCATTGTGACTTGAGTACAAAAGAGTCAGCCCTGATTTAAATCGGCGTCTCGCTTTTGTCTGGCGAGCTTCTACTCAAAAGGGCATCTTAGCTAGTTATTGGTATGGATTTCTTCCTCCAGAAATGGAACAGTACATTATTGATGTTACTCCTGCTCAGCTTTAGTATGCTCTAAAATCCATTATTACTGTAGCACTATTGGCTGCTTTGGGACACTTGGTCAACATGGACTAGTTGAAACCATTCCATCTTCGCTGGTGCTAGAATGCTCTTAAGCCCGAGACTGTATACTCATTATTCACTGAAAGCACTTTCTCCTACCCAAATAATCCTGTCCTCAGGTTCTGCTTGTGAGCTTCCCATGGCCATCTGGTTGACCATCGTGAGAACAGGGTGCTCCAGCAGTGCTCTTCTTATGTTCTTCCATTTGAACAGTCACTCAGAGACACAAATGGCATAGCAGGCTGGAAGTAGATCCAAGTATGTCAATGGAAAGGTGTTGCACAAGTGGAAATGGATGAGGCTTGTTAGGTGAAACCCAACCACAATCTAGGATGGTGCTAGCCTTCATCCTACAATATAATTATGGAAGGGGCCCGTTTACTCCTACAAATAAGCCACTAGATCTTCATGGCCCGTCGAAGGAAAATGGATAAATAAGTAATAATAATGCAAGACACTCAGGGCTGATCAGCTCTGAGTGCTCACTGGAAGGACAGATCCTGAAGCTGAGGCTCCAATACTTTGACCACCTCATGAGAAGAGAAGACTCCCTGGAAAAGACCCTGATGCTGGGAAAGATGGAGGGCACAAGGAGAAGGGGACGACAGAGGACGAGATGGTTGGATAGTGTTCTTGAGGCTACCAGCATGAGTTTGACCAAACTGCGGGAGGCAGTGGAAGACAGGAGTGCCTGGTGTGCTCTGGTCCATGGGGTCACAAAGGGTCGGACACAACTAAGTGACTAAACAACAACAATGCAAGACAGGCTATTGTTATGAAGAAGCAGCCTTGCACTGATGTTCTTTTCAAAGGTTTACGTGAGTGTTATAAAGTGGGGAAGTTTTTGCCCTTAACTAAACTAAATATATTTTTTTAAACTCCCGTGAAGACAGCTCAAGTGTGCAGGCACAGGAAATACGTCTCATCATTAGCAATGTCATGAGTCTGTGTCTAATAACAACCTAAAATAAAGAATGCATTCACCTGCCACAGTACCAAAGGCTGTGTGTATGCAAAATACATTTTAATACCCAGGATAAAAGCATATTAAAACTGGGCTTGGCTAACCAGATCCACAGTTCTTCTCAAAAAATGGGGTATGAAAGGTCCAATCATCCCTAAAGAAAAACAGCTGCATTTTAATTCCACTCAGATTCCCACATGAGACTAATACCATCTTCTTTTATGCAACCTGAGCAGACTTCATATATTCAGAAAAGTAGAAGATAAATAGTTATTTGCTTGTTTAATAGTAGTCAACAACTCTGAGTTCATACTCTTGTCAACTATCACAAGACATTGCAGTTGTTGCTAGTCTGTCTAGAACAGGGATGGGGAATCTGCAGCTCTCCAGATGTTTTTGGATCACAGCTTCCTTCATGTCTGACAGGAGCTACTTAACTTCTGGAGGACACCACACTGAGGAAGGCTGCTCTAGGCCAAGACTGATGACTATCTCTCAAGGCCCTCCAGATGGAAGCCCTTATGTAGATGTTGCTCCTAAGTAACAAAGACAAAAGTACTTCTAGCGTCTTCTGCATAAATTTTCAGCTTGTTTTTTTCCTCCCGGAACAAACCTGTGGAACAGGGTCCAAACTTTTTGCATGCCAACTCCTTCCACCACATCCTCTCGCATCCTCGCCAGCAGTATTTCTGTCAGCGGTATTTCTGTTCTATCGTTGGGAGAGAACAAAACCCCAAAATTAAAACTATAAAAACATGGAGGTTTATACTTCTGCTGCCATTTCATCAATATGTATAATTGAAAACAACAGGACTTATTTTCAAATAAGCTTCTATACGATTGTGCAGTGAGAGAGCCTTTCGTAAAACAGCAGCAACATATTTCTCAGCTATGCTCCACAGACGTCTTGTAAGAACTTTCCCTTTCTATTGGGTGCAAAGAGCAGAGACTAAACATCAGTTGCCAACTCAGGGATGGAGAGCACCCCTGGTCTACCACCCTCCATCCACTCCTCAAAGTAGTCTTCTTGTACAAGTAGTTACTGATTAGGGGTATAGCTACTTTCTGATTAAAGGGCATTCTTGGAAAAGTTTTTGAACCTTCAGTCGCTTAAGCATAGTGGAAAAAAAAGTTATCAAGTCTTTAATCCAAAGGCATTGTATATGAGTTTACATGGTTGCTTTCTTGAACAGCAGGAACCCCACATACCAAAGATCAAGAAATCAAGCAACAGTGACCTTGTCTACGATAAATGCAGATAAAAGGCCTTACTAATGTGTGGATAGCTCCAAGCATAGCTGAGGACACAGCCCAGAAGCAGGATGGAGATACCAGCCACTCCGTTCTTTTTCACGTTGATGCATCTGTTGTAGTATCCATTCCAGGCTGTTTAGGAAGAAAGACAGGAGCAGTTTGATTGTTCTTGTCAGTAGTTTTAAGGGTACAGATCAAGCCTTTCCTTTTTCATGCATAATAACAAGGGCTGTGCAGCCATCCTCAACTCCCCTGCCAGCCAACTGACTATTCCAAAGCAGCACAGAAAGACACAGTGCATGATTTGCTCTCGCACCTCTGCGTTGCTCCAAGCATCCCCTGCAGAGACAAGTCACGGGTGGCTAGCCAAGCAGGCAAATCTTGGAATTTTACACCCATCAGACGCCTTTCTGCCAGTGGAACTAGGAAGGAAAACAGCTAGATCCTTTCCCCTGCCTCCCCGGCAATAATAAACTCCTCTCTTTGCAAGTTTCCATCAGGGTCCCATCCCCAGATTAAGTATTTAGACTAGCCAGTAAAGCTCATACTGGTTGAATCACTGACCAGTGAGGTTTGTAGGTCAGTGTATTCAGAGTAACTTGCTTCCCTGTGATGTTCTGCATGATGGCCCAAGCAGACATTGTGAGAAATGTTAGACGTGGAATCTGGAAAGAGCTCTAGTTCCAAAACAGCAGGCTGAAATCTCTTCCTTGCCCCTTTGTACCACAGCAAATCAATTGGCTGACTCACAAGCAAGCTGCAAGCATGGGTGCTTCTTCACAAGTAGACCTAAAGGCAGTAGAAAGGGCTCCAGGCTGCCTATGGAAGACTCTGGGGTTGCGGCATTCATCTTGCTTTACTGGCCGAGGGAGCCGGCGTACAGCTTCTGCGTCATGTGGCCAGCATGACTAAACCGCTTCTGGCGAACCAGAGCAGCGCACGGAAACACCGTTTACCTTCCCACCGGAGCGGTACCTATTTATCTACTTGCACTTTGACATGCTTTTGAACTGCTAGGTTGGCAGGAGCAGGGACCGAGCAATGGGAGCTCACCCCATCGCGGGGATTTGAACCGCCAACCTTCTGATCGGCAAGTCCTAGGCTCTGTGGTTTAACCCACAGCGCCACCCGTGTCCGTGTTCCCTGGAGAAGGATGGATTTATGCAAACCAGCTTCATGGTAAAATCTAAGGTGTTCTGGTTCCCAGCTTAGCCTATAGAGCCTGAACTTGAATGTGTACTCAATCTATAGTAACATTCAGAGCTTATTTTCAGCTGGAACTTCTCACATGGGCGCCATTGCCATTATAAGAGAACAAGGGAGGAGTTCGTGGTGAGTTCCGGTACCTCTTTTTCTAGAAAATAACACTGGTAACAATATCTAGAAGTGTAGCCATGTTATTCTATAGTGTTACCCTACCTATAGATTACTTGAGGAATTACTTCCCTATTATATACACTTCTGAAACCGAAACAAAAAAACACCCATTGAAATAATAGACAGAAGTTGATTCCCTGGAATAAATTTTTAGCTCTTCGTTGTAGGTTTCTTGCACCAGGGAACCAAGATACATTCCCAATACTAAGGTTATGTTGTTCACACAGCTCCCCGCAGCCTATCCCAAACTACCACCACCTTTTCTAAACATCTGAAATGATTTTTAGAACCTTTGGAATAAAAAAAGCCAGCATGACCACATATCCAAAGCAACCTGAGACTATGCCGGCACCCTCAGGCATCCGGCTATAAATTAACTGGAGGACATGTGTGAGGGCAAAACTACAGCTTGCAAGACACAACTTTCTACATTATATAAAAATTGGCTTAATAGCCATTTCCTTTCTGCAGGGGGTCCCAGAAGCCATAGCTCTCTGAAAGGGTGTAGGAACATCTAACATTCTCAGAAGAAGCCTCAGGAAACCACAGCTCCCAGGTATTCTTCAGGGAAGGTGTAACTGTTAAACCTGTATGAAACTGATATAGGGTACTTCTGTACAGTGGTACCTCGGGTTAAGAACTTAATTTGTTCTGGAGGTCCGTTCTTAACCTGAAACTGTTCTTAACCTGAAGCACCACTTTAGCTAATGGGGCTTTCTGCTGCCACCACACTACTGCTGTGCAATTTCTGTTCTCATTCTTAACCCGAGGTACTATTTCTGAGTTAGCGGAGTCTGTAACCTGAAGCGTCTGTAACCTGAAGCATCTGTAACCTGAGGTACCACTGTAGTGTATACAGCCTGAGAGTAGCCTGCAGACAGTGACACAATCACCACTTCAACAAACCAGCCCACTGGGTAGCAGCGTGAACTGTTCTCTCTTAGAAATCAATAGTGAAAAACTTCCCCTTTTACCTTGCTGGCCTTGCCAAGGGAGACTGAGTACTTTAGCTTCCGGGATGATTTTAGCCCACTGAGATGGCCTCTTTGAAAATAAACCTAGCCCACGATAATTAGGATACAGTTCTGGAAACCACTCCAGTCCCAAAGGACTTGGGCGTACGCTTCTATCAGGGGGTGTGGGCCAATAGGCAGTAGGCATTTCTAACGTTTGGAGTGATGATTGATTCACATATATCCCTGTGCCTTTGTCTCCTATAGTCACAATAGAACGCAAAGCAATCTCTTTTCCCAGACTAGTTAAGTAGTAGTTAGAGGTTTCATTATATCTTTCTCTGAGGGCTTCTGTTAATGAGGGGTAGATCTTTGAGTTGAAACTGATGTAAACTGGAGATTCTTTCCAATAGCCCTCCCCTTTGAAACATACAGGATTTTCTTCAATCGTGCTTTTTATTCCTGCAGTCAGCTGAACAGGAGTGTTGGAGACTTGTCTGCAGTTGTCTATAAAACGGCCATCGGAAGTGTGTGCTTTAATTGTAGTCACATTCTTTTTTGTCTCTCCGCTCCCAATATTCCCTGAAAGTTCAAGACCTGAAGCGCTCTTTCCACCCACAGGTTCTGTAATACTTTGCTGCACATCAGCCAAGGCAATCTCTGCATCTCCAGATGGTGGTTTCGCAGGCCAGCACCCTGCCTTCTGGTTGCCCACAACACCTTTATTTAAAGGGATATTCTGAACAGATGACTCACACTTGTTCCTCAATATCCTCACACGATGGTTTTCTATCACGAGTTCTACAGTATCAATAAATCTCTGAGGAATAGGTTGTAAATTATCAGTGAAAGAATCTGGCTTTGCAGATGCTTCTTTCCTTTGCCTTTGCTTCATAGAAGGATTAGTTGTCTGGCTAGCTCCACTAGGAGATTCTGAAGTTGATTTTCCATTCTGATTCAGTTGCTTTAAAGTGAGACTGGATGCAGATTCCGCCTCGTTAGGGGTAGGTTTACTTCTGTTTTTCTGTTCTGTGGGTGACTTTTTTGCAAGCTTCGTTGCTGAAAACACCTTTTCAGCTGATTGTGTTCGGACATCTTCTGAGGCTCCTTGATTTGTGCCTTCAGTTTTGTGTGCTTTTTCAGCAGCGCACTTGATTTGCTTTTGTGCATCCTCAACTGAATGCTGATGGCTGCATCTTGCTGATCCAGGTATTTCCGGTGGTTGCAAGGAATGTGTTGTTGCTTTTGCTCTGTTTTTCTTATTTTCTTTTTTGGAGGTAGTTTCTGTACTTTTGATCTGCTCTTTCTTATTCCCAGCTTTCTTGCTGGGAGGCAAAACATTCCTTAAGTCTGTATCTCCCGCCATCTTACAGTGAGGCAGGTGAGACTTGAGCCGTTTAAATGGCTTTTTGCAGAAGGGGCAAGTTTCTACTCCTGAAGTGATACCTGACATTTTTCTGCCTGCAGAGAAAAATAAGACAGCATGGATTGGTAAACTTTCCTACATCCCTTCATGAGGAAAGGAGTGAGTGTAGGAACAATTCTAATGAAACTTATACCAGGTGCATAGTAAAGTGATGCCTGTATTTTGTGTGTCCCGTCTGCTACCAGTTTCATTTCTGTATTTTTAATAGATCTTCTTATATTGTTTTAATTCGATAAGGGTTTAAATACTTTTTAATGACTATGTTTTTGGTTTTTCTATTTTATCTGTAAGTCACCTTGAGTCCTGATCTGGAAAAATTGTGAGTTGTAATTATTATTATTATTTCCATTGTACATGGAAATAAAATTAGTTTTGACTTATTAGTTGTGATTTCTTAAAGAGTCATGTTTATAGTTTTAAGATACATTTCTTCCATAAAAAATACTCCAAGGAACACAATTCTTCCTATTACCGTGGTACAGTGGTTGCGGATGGGATCCGTTCCGGAGCTCCGGTCAGATCCCGAGGCACGGTAGTGCTCACGCGCATGCGGAGAAACACTTTCGGGTTTGCCGCTTTTGCAACCCGAAGTTTACGTTACCCGAGGGTAACGTAAGCAAAGGTTCTACTGTACGAGTGAAAAGGCACATGCAGTCCAACTACAGTTTAGCAAAGCCAGTGGGGGGTCCGGGCTACGGAGAGCAGGCAGGGGCGGGGCTGGCGTGTGTCCCGGAGGCACGATGCGCCGCCCATAGGGGCGTGGCGTGCTGCCCGTGGCACCCAGCGCAGGCAGGGGGCCAGCCACGATGGCATCCCGCCAGGATCGCACTGCCAGGGGCAGTGCGCTCGCCCCCCACACCTCTTCCTCCACCAGTGAATAGATAAAGGTAAAGGGACCCCTGACCATTAGGTCCAGTCGTGACCGACTCTGGGGTTGCAGCACTCATCTCGCTTTATTGGCCGAGGGAGCCGGCGTACAGCTTCCGGGTCATGTGGCCAGCGTGACTAAGCCACTTCTGGAGAACCAGAGCAGCACACGGAAATGCCGTTTACCTTCCCACCAGAGCGGTACCTATTTATCTACTTGCACTTTGACGTGCTTTCGAACTGCTAGGTTGGCAGGAGCAGGGACCAAGCTATGGGAGCCCCCTCCCCCCTCTCGCAGGGATTCGAACTGCAGATCTTCTGATCGGCAAGTCTTAGGCTCTGTGGTTTAACCCACAGCGCCACCTGCGTCCCGCCAGTGAATAAAGCCAGGGTTTAATCAATCGGTACAATAGAGCTGAAACAGGGATGTTGTTTTCATGAACAGAGAGTTGTAGTTCCATTTAAATTAATGGATTGGAATGAGTTGATTATCTAACTGTAAAACATAGAAAAATCAAGCCTTTGCTGGTAGGAAGATGTAGTGGAAGGGAAGCTTCCTTTGTTCAATACCGTCATTGTCTCCTTTCATATAAAAGTATTATTCCTAGACTTAAATGATGGGAATTTTAAGCTTCTAGCAAGAAGGAGCTGTTCTTTCAACGTGCAAAGCAGAAAGAAAACACCCCACGCCTCGCAATCACGAAACGAAAGTTTGCGACGCTTTCATTCATTTGCCAGTGGCGAAAAGGAAAGCAAGTTTAGCTTCTTAATTCCCAGGTTGCCTTATAGCCGAGATCAGAGACAGAACTGCTTAGTTTAAATCTGTTTAAATCAGATCTCACTACATCAGGGCTTGTGTAAACTCCACCCCCCCCCCGTACCTCGATCAATGAAGGTCTAATCCTGCAGCTCCACAAACCGGTGATGAGCTGTGTCAAATGTTCTCGGCATCGCTCTTCCCAGATGCTGCTAGCAGACTTTCCATAGAAACCATTGAAACTGAAAGTGGGGTTAAATAAAGCTGCTCTTGTTGAAACAGCTGCGCATTGGCCTGGCCATTAGTCACATGAGTCGCATCATGCCATGATAAGAGATCGCAAGGCAGCAAAGTGCTTCTTAAAATGGCAAGGGAAATGCTTATGCAAAACCGGATTTTCTTTACCTTAGTTTGATATCAGGAGCTTTATTTTGCAGCAGACTATAAATGTGTATTTTTCTATTTCCAGCCAAACCAAAATTCAAGCTAAAAGAATAAAAACACGAAATAAGAAAACGATAATAAGCTTGGAATAGAATGAGTGACGTAAAATATATTCCATAGGTGCATATTTGTACCAAACATAGCAAGTAATCATGAAAGTTGCCAAATAAACTCATACTTAATGGGGATTTGCTTTTGCTTCTGCATGGGGGCGCTGTTTGTGATGTATATGATCGCACAATCTCATGATCGGCACATTCCCAGAAAGTGGTATTTTAAAGTAAATACGGCGTTATAAAGCCACACACTGACTGTGGTTCATGACAACAATGCAATGTAGTCTGGCGTAATATTTTTTGGGAAGCCGCCCAGAGTGGCTGGGGAAGCCCAGCCAGATGGACGGGGTATAAATAATATATTATTATTATTATTATTATTATTATTATTATTATTATTATTATTATTATTACCCCACATTGCAGCGGGGTAGAGTGCATTTGTAAGACCCTAGGATGTAATGTAGCCTGTTGTTAACATCTCCACCTTGCAGCCTTTGGTGGAGTTTATAACCCATCTCCGCTCGATCACGTTTCAAATGGAGGTTCAGGCTGAGAGTGACATACACAAACTCTAATTAAGTGTCACCTACTCAAGTCTTTATTAGCAAAACACGACGTCGAAAATCTCCGCGGCAAACCTGGCACAGCCACTATCCAAATTTCAGGAACAAGGCTCTCCAGCTGTTTGGGGTTTTTTTGGACTACAACTCCCATCATCCCTAGCTAATAGGATGAACGATGGGGGGAGGCGATGGGAATTGTAGTCCAAAAACAGCTGGAGACCCCCCGAGTTTGGGAAGCACTGACCAGTCTGTGACATGTACCGTATTTCAAACGGACTTCGTTTGTTAACATAACCTGTGAATGGGTGTAGCTGAAACTACAGCAAAATGAGAATCCGCACAGAAATACCATGGGAGTGAGGCGAAGTTAAATTGTTTCCTAGCCCAAAGCTCCATCAAAAGCAGACATGTTGGCCCAAGTAAAAAAGGTGTATATGTGCGTATGTATGTGTGTGTGTATGTATGTATATATATATATATGTGTGTGTGTGTGTGTGTGTGTGTGTGTGTGTATAGGAAATGTTGCTGAATTGTATTTTGTGGCTTTAAAACACTGCCGTGGCTCGATCCCGTGTTTCCTGCCTCCTCGGTCTTATTCCACACGCATCTGCAGTGGAATCCCATACATGTCTACTCAGAGGTAAATTCCATTTTGCTCAGTGGGTCCTTACTCCCAGGTAAGCGGGCACTGGATTGAAGCCCCGCGGTCAAATCCTACGCCATTTCCCCTTAGAAGCAGGATCCACTGAGCTCAGGGGCATTTACACCTGAGCGGGCAAGTACAACGCTGAGCTCTACGATTATGAGGAAGGCTATTTATTACTGCGACGTATCCCTCTGACGGAACTGAAACGCTTGACCTCCGCACATGCGCAGGGCGAAAGAAAAGAGTTTTGTGAAAGCGCATGCGCCCGCCGCATACTGTGCAATCACACTAGGCGCATGCGGGGACGGCCTCGGCGTCGCCAGCCAATCCGGTTACGGGGCTGAGGAGTCTCGGAGGCTGGGGAGGGTGGGGGTAAGGGAGCGCTCTCCCTGTGCTGCCAGTGCGCTTGCGCGGGAGGCGTGCACACCGGAAGCGGCGGCTTGTGGTGGAGGAGGAGAAGAAGAAGGAGGCGGAGGGCGGAGAGCTGAGGGAGGGAGCTGCTGAGGAGAGATTGTTTGGGAGCGTCACAGCGGGGCCTGCTGGCCTTTTCGGCTTTCGGCTCTGCGAGAAGCGGCTCGGCCCGGCCATGAGCTGCCGGGGGGCGCTGCCAAGCGAGCGGGGAGCTCGGCAGAGGTGAGGGAGGCCGCGGGAGAGAGAAAGAAATGGGCGGCGGTGGGGGTGGGGGGAGGCCCTCGGCTTAAGGGGGGGGGACAAGAACGTACGGTGGCCGGAGGGGGGAAACTTCGAACGGCAGGGTGGGGGAGGGGCGGCGGCGTCTGCAGCTGAGGGAGGGGAGGCTCCCTTGGCTTAGGCGCATAGGCGGGGGGAGGCTTCCCGTCGGGGAATTGATGGACGGCGACTACGGGAAGGGCGACTTTGGCGGCGGGGTGGGGGATGGGAGGACCCAAGAAACCACCTGGCAACGTTAATTGTGATCATGGTTGGTCTCGAAAGCGCCCCTCTGCGAAGGAAGGGGGTTCTGGGTCACTTGAAGGAGAGCCGCCTTCGGTCTCGACGCGAAGCAGGCCCGGCAGTGGCCATTTTAAGCGAAGCTTTTTGACAGGGCAAAAGAAAATAAACAAATGGGCATCTTTATCCTACCCCACCCCTACGCGTACACGATTTCCCCTTACATGTACACGCGCCCCCTCCCCCCGCCGCCGAAATTTAGGTTGCTGACCCTGCAATCCTGATCACCTTTACTCAAAAATATGTCAGTATGGGAAGGAGGGGGGTATTAGTCGCTTCCGAATTCTTTTTGGAAGGGTCGCAGCATAGATTCCGTGCGTTAGAATGGCTCCAACGTTTATAGCCCACCCTTCATCAGCAGGGGTGCCAAACGTGGATAAAATATTGGGGAAGAGAGGTAAGCCCCGCCCCACATAACTGATCACAAGATGTGGCATATGCACACTATTTAAATGGAAATACTGTACCCATAAACTTGGGGGGGTTGGTCCCCTCTCAAATATTTTTTTGGGGGGTCAAAGGGACCTCAGCCCCTAGGAATTGGCTGCTATGTTCCTCAGTCTTGTTTAGGATGGGATATGTCGTTTTCCTGCCCCAACCCTCTTTTTACATTTGCAACTACCTTGCGAGGTGGGTTAAGGCTGAGAGAAACACAACTGGCACAAGTGGCCCAGTGAGCTGAGTGGGGGGTTTTGAATCTGCATTTCCTTGAGACTAGTTGTATGCTTTTCCGACCATGTAAAGCAGGTTTTGTATTAGCCCTGTATTGCAAATGAGGGGCTGAGATTAAAAGGCTAGTGTTAGCCAAAGGCCACCTAAGTAAGTTCATGGCTGAGGTGAGATTTAAACAGGGCACATGATTTACACTTGTGCAATGCAATCCTGATTGTGTTTAGCCACTTTGCTACTCAAACTTTATGTTCCAGGGTTAGTTAGGGTTTGAATTCTGTAACTGTATACCCTACACAGTTGTCAGCACAGTTCTGTTATATAGAGTGTTAGGCTTCTCATAAAAAATGCAGAAGTCTATTTCCAACTGCCATGTATTTTTGTGCCTTGCCATCCTGCATAGATGCTATTAGCAGTTAGGAAAAACAGCTGCCTGAGGTCTTGTGTCATCACTGGTGTGTGGTTAGAAAATTCAGTGGGATAAAAAGAATGAGGACTTGAGTCTAATCAATAGATTAGTTTTGTGATAGTGTCAATAATAGGTAAAGGTTTGTAAATTGTTAATATGCTTTCCCTCTATTTAGCAAAGTGGTACCATGTAATGCTATAACCTAATCTCATGGGATAATGCCATAAGAGCATGGATAAATAATATCCAAAACTGAATGTCTAGCCAGATGGAATGTATGTTTAATGATCCTTGGACATTTCTACCCATCAAGGTACCCACGTTGACTTTTGAACCATTTGCTTTGCATTTCGTCAAAGAGCATAAAGCTACAGTTTTGGCCCAAAATGTCACTGTACTCTGGATTCCACAAAATGGACAAAACAGGGCTTTTGTTGACGATTAAGTCAAGCCCTTCAGGCAAAGTGAACATACCCATGAATGAATGAATGAAAATGCTTCCTTTTAGTCTTATTACAATGTTTCCTACAACCTGACTTGATTTTAACTGCTGACATATATATATGTGTATATATATATATAGAGAGAGAGAGATACTGATGTCTAGTTGAAGGCCATAAACCTGAAGAACATAACCGTTTTTTAATATAGCCGGATGTCATTCAGAATACTCCATGGCTAATTTTTAGAAATGGCTGTTGCTTGGAGAAATCTTGAATATTGTACAGTCATACCTCGGGTTACAGATGCTTCAGGTTGTGTGTTTTCAGGTTGCACACCACACAGACCCCCGGAAGTACTGGAATGAGTTACTTCCGGGTTTTGGCACTATGCGCAGAAGCGCCAAATCACGACCCATGCGCACGGACACGGCACTGCAGGTTGCGAACACTGTAGGTTCCGAACGTGCCTCCTGCACGGATCACGTTCACAACCCGAGCATCCAGTGTACTGAAATCCTCAGTCTGGGAAGGACCAGGATGGTAATTTCAAGAGGTGATTAATTGTTAAAGGTATTTCCTTCCAAGGTTTCACAGAGTAGTAAGGTGAGTGGTGAAAAAACATTCTTCAGTTAATTCAGGTTGAACTACATCCTTTGATACTGATCTCTTCTGGGTTTAATGTCTGACTCCTTACTCAAATGGGCAGCTGAAGAAAAATGTAAACACTGCAAAGCAGTTAAACTAGTTGTTGGTAATTAGTGCAGGAGCTGTAACATTTTTTTTTATGAAAGTGTGCTAGGTACAAGGAATGAAACTTAATCGCTGATGTTCTTGCATTGTTTGTTTCAGGAAGAGGAGACGAAATGGCATAGAGGAGGATGTCCACATCCCACAAACAAAACGCAGTAGCCAAAATGCTGTTTTTCATGACTCCTGGGATACAGAGGTAAGATGTGCTCCACTTCATTGCTGAGCTGGTATTGCTTTGGGAATGTGTGTCTAATCAACTGATGGGGAGTGTTTAAGCAATAGATATATGTCCAGATGATCAGTTCCGATTTGGTTACTGTGAGGAAGACCTTGATCCTGCCTTTGAAGTTGGTTCAGAAACCATGAGTGTTTAAATAAGAGATGTGAGCTACCGTATTTTTCGCCCTATAAGACGCACTTTTCCAGCTCCAAAAATGAAGGGGAAATGTGTGTGCGTCTTATGGGGCGAATGCAGGCTCCTTGGCTTCAGCGATAGCAACGCGAAGCCTCCGAAGCCTGCGCTCCAGAGGCTTCGCGTTGCTTCTGCTGAAGCCAGGAGAGTCTGCTCTTTGAAGCTGGCGGTGGGGGAAAGCAGCGCTTCCCCCATGCCAGCCCCAGAGGATGGGGGGCAGTGGGAAGGCGCGCGAAGCCTTCCTGCTACTCTCCAACCCGGCTTGGAGGCTGGCGGTGGGGAAAGCAGCGCTTCCCCCATCGCCAGCCCCAGAGGATGGGGGGCAGTGGGAAGGGGCGCGAAGCCTTCCTGCTACTCTCCAACCCGGCTTGGAGGCTGGCGGTGGGGAAAGCAGCGCTTCCCCCATCGCCAGCCCCAGAGGATGGGGGGCAGTGGGAAGGTGCGAGAAGCCTTCCTGCTACTCTCCAACCCGGCTTGGAGGCTGGCGGTGGGGAAAGCAGCGCTTCCCACATCGCCAGCCCCAGAGGATGGGGGGCAGTGGGAAGGCGCGCAAAGCCTTCCTGCTACTCTCCAACCCGGCTTGGAGGCTGGCGGTGGGGAAAGCAGCGCTTCCCCCATCGCCAGCCCCAGAGGATGGGGGGCAGTGGGAAGGCGCGCGAAGCCTTCCTGCTACTCTTCAACCCGGCTTGGAGGCTGGCGGTGGGGAAAGCAGCGCTTCCCCCATCGCCAGCCCCAGAGGATGGGGGGCAGTGGGAAGGGGCGCGAAGCCTTCCTGCTACTCTCCAACCCGGCTTGGAGGCTGGCGGTGGGGAAAGCAGCGCTTCCCCCATCGCCAGCCCCAGAGGATGGGGGGCAGTGGGAAGGGGCGCGAAGCCTTCCTGCTAGTCTCCAACCCAGGTTGGAGGCTGGCGGTGGTAGAAAGCAGGCTTTTCCCCAAGGAGGGAGAAGGGACGGACTGGCGGAGTCCGTCCCTTCTCCCTCCTGTGGGCTTTTGTGGGAGATGGGGGAATTCCCCCACCTCCCGCAAAAGCAGGCAAAAGCCCTGCGCTCTTTAAAGGGGCTGCGAGGCTTTGCTGGCTTTTGCGGGAGGTGGGGGAATTCCCCCACCTCGCAGAAAAGCCGGCAAGAGCCGCGCAGCCTTTAAATAGCGCGCAGCTCTTGGGGGCTTTTCCCCAAGGAGGGAGAAGGGACAGACTGGCGGAGTCCGTCCCTTCTCCCTCCTGTGGGCTTTTGCGGGAGATGGGGGAATTCCCCCACCTCCCGCAAAAGCAGGCAAAAGCCCTGCGCTCTTTAAAGCGGCTGTGTAGCTTCTGCTGGCTTTTCTAGGAGAAAAGCCCGTAGGAGCCGTGCAGCCTTTTAAGAGCGTGCCGCTCTTGGGGGCTTTTCCCCAAGGAGGGAGAAGGGACTGACTGGCCGTTTCAGTCCCTTCTCCCTCCTGGTCGAAATGCCCACAGGAGTCACGCGCGGCTCCTGGGGGCTTTTGCGGGAGGTGGGGGAATTCCGCCACCTCCCACAAAAGCAGGAAGAAGGTCTTGGAGTAGCGCGCAGGCTGCGTGCAGCCTGTCTGCTGCTCCCAGAGCTGCGGGGGGGAAATCATATTTTTTTCCTTGATTTCCCCCCCTGAAAACTAGGTGCGTCCTATGGGCCGGTGCGTCCTATAGGGCGAAAAATACGGTATATATTCATTAATTGATTTAGAATACTTACATCCTGCTTTCAAGCTCTAAGAAGCTCTCATAGTGACTTATAAAAGATTCTTACAATGTGATCACATTCAAGTGTATCATCAGGAACAGAAACAACATGATGTCTATTTAGTGCCAAGATTGTTCAAACATTTCTGATTTTGTCCTTGGTGGTCTTCTTTGGTTTCACCCTTTAGCTATTTCCTACTAGGCAGTAGAATTCAATGAGATAATCCTGAAGTAAGGGTAGAGCAGCTTAAACATTCAACTTACGATGGAACCAGGGGTTCCCCTTGCTGGCAGTTACATATATGCAGAACTAGTACTTCATATTTTAAATATAATTAACACAATTCAGAAATCTGTAATTCGAAGTGCAGTTGGTAATGTTATCATTTTCCAAATGCTGCTCATTTTTGTACGGCACCACTAGTTTTTGTGTTCAGCTATGCTCCTGAATTCAGTGTAAAAAATCTTGTGGTTGTATTCAGGCTTCTATTCAGAAATAACACTATGAGACAAGCTTATACCAAGTTATCATAATGACTCAGGGTTTAATATGCTGGAACTTACCTTCTGATCCAGGACGCGGGTGGCGCTGTGGGTAAAAGCCTCAGCGCCTAGAGCTTGCCGATCGAAAGGTCGGCGGTTCGAATCCCTGCAGCGGGGTGCGCTCCCGTTGTTCGGTCCCAGCGCCTGCCAACCTAGCAGTTCGAAAGCACCCCCGGGTGCAAGTAGATAAATAGGGACCGCTTACTAGCGGGAAGGTAAACGGTCTTTCCGTGTGCGGCTCTGGCTCGCCAGAGCAGCGATGTCATGCTGGCCACGTGACCCGGAAGTGTCTCCGGACAGCGCTGGCCCCTGGCCTCTTGAGTGAGATGGGCGCACAACCCCAGAGTCTGGCAAGACTGGCCCGTACAGGCAGGGGTACCTTTACCTTTACTTTACCTTCTGATCCCAGGCCCGTAGAGCCTAAATTAAGCAGGTTTTGTGTATTTATGTTTGGGTGTGTGTAATTCTTCAATCACTTGAAATGTGTGTGCCTTGTTTGGTAGAATTGGCCATGGAGCTATATGATGTAGAAACATTGGTCTGCTTTTAGATACAGGTGCACATGCACATCATTTGCATTGTATTATACAGAACTGTATACAGCTATAAATGAACTTACAAGTTGCCTAGCAATTGCTTTCTACTGTACAGTATGCCTGCAACTTATGCGGGGATTATGTTCTGGGGGTTGCGCCTAAAGCCAAAATTGTGTATAGTCAAAACCCAGTGGGTTCAATGGCAGGTAGGATTGCCAAAGTCATTTTCCCCAGAACTCTGTCCACTTTTTAAATTTTTTTTGCCACATGTGAAAGCTGAATGTGCACAATTTAAATTCATGTAAGTTGCAGGTTTACCATTCAGTACTTGGTTCAACTGTTCAGTACTTGTTTCAAAGGTACTGTAAAAACACTGAGATTGGCAATTAGTTGTCTAGTGTAGGAAGCATAGAAGTATGATACTGCAGAAATAAATAGGGCAATTGAATTATTGAGCTGCAGTAGGCCAGAATTTGCTAAACTTGTGCATGAAGTAGGCTGAAAAGATAATAGGTGTGTGTATACACCAGCAGTGGGGAAGCTCTGATCTACCAGGCTTCCTTATTTAGTGCATGAAGCCTCTGTATATGAGGTTGGGGGCAGCTAAAAATGCAGCTAAGCCAAAAGGAGTTCTGTGGGCACCACTGTGCACAGGGCTTTGCAAGCACTGATGGTCAACTGATTGGCCAATTTCAGACAGTGTAGCAGGAAGAACAGGTCACCTGACATCAGGTGGGTAGCTCTGCTGGGGTAGGGGGAAGAAAATGATCTGGCTAGTTGGCCAGATCCAATTTCTCACCCTGGTATGGACTCAGTGTCTGTCCATGTTATGCACGACTAACTTGTAGTGAAATGGGCATTTCCTTCCTCCAACAGCAAGCCTTGTTTATACAAGAAACATAATGCAGATTGATTTGTGCATAAAGTGATGGAAAGATCTGAACACTACTTGGGAGACTTGAGGCTACATTGTGGGTTTTTTGCATTTCCTGTAGAATGGGTTAATGCACAAATTCAAGCAAGATGGTTATTTCAGAGTGAGCAAAATTGAAATGCCTATAAATGATCTTTGGAACAGGCAATAGGGTAATATTTGGGGTATGTGAAGATGCAGCCTTTTGTGCCCTTTTTAGTGAATAGGGGAATTCGCAAAGGAATGTTAGATTATTTAAATGTGTTTATGGCTATTAGCACAGCTGAATATGCAATTTGTCAGCTACGGAGTTCACTGAGAACAGGATGATCAGGTTACTTAGCTAATAGAAGGGAGCGCTATCCAGAAAAAATACCTACTTGAGATGTGTAAATAACAATGGCTTAAAAGTAAGATGACTTTTATTCTTGTCAATCTTCTGTTCCATAGTCCTCCAGCAGCGAGAGCGGGAGCACCAGTAGTTGCAGCAGTAGCAGCATCAGCAGCCCTGACAGAGCTAGTGGGCCGGAAAGCAGCCTACACCACATAATGCCAGGATCAAGTCCTGTGACCCCTCCTCAGTCTTTCCATGAGCAGTCTGCACTATGCCAAGGTCCTTACTTCCACATCAACCAGATCCTGAAGGAGGCGCACTTCCATAGCTTACACAGCAGGGGCCGTCCTCCCACATGATGAGCCTAGCAGTTCCCTGCCTTCTGTGAAGGGGGACGGCACTGTGTGATGGGGATATTTCAACTTAAAAGTTTGTTAAAATTGCACAAAATGCCTGTTGCCTTTTCAGTCTGTATTTGGAATAACAGGTTAACAGGCAATTGTTTACTTGTGGTTTGCTGCACTATTGCAATGCAAAAGGGGCTTTGGAGCAATTTTTATAGGATTCTTTTGGGGGAGGGATGGAGGGTGGATATCTTTTGACATGTTATGATGGGTCTGAGAATCCACTTCTGTATAATAGGAGTGCATAATAAGTCCAGTCTGACTTCTTACTCTGTTCATTTAGTAACTGATGCTTTATGTAAAATCCTTTCAAACATTTGCGTTCAGTTTTATAAGTCTTTTTTTAATTTCAATAAATAGTGAATATGTTTTTATGGTAAATTAATATTTCCTAAGGTTGAATGTTCATGTGCATTAAGGTTATTTGAAAATACTGCTAGTAAGGTTTCTCAGTGTAAATGTACTAAGTGGAAGACGGCTTTACTCAAGTACAAACAGAAGTGTGAACTTTTGTTTTCTTACTGTACTCAAAACCAATAGTAACCATTTCATTGCTTATGTTTCTTAATACCTAACAGCTATAAAATAGATGTTTTCTGTTAATAGCTTCAAGTTACCTAAGCAAGGGTCCAGTCTCTTTGGCAGCAAGTACCAAAACTTAAATTCCACTCCCTTAAGTTATGCTTAAGTAGATGCTTTTTACAATGCCAAAAGTACAATCATTCACATTTTATTGAATCATTTGGTCATGCTAGAGAGCCAGCCAAGTTTAAATAAAGATGGTGCTGCTGTGTCCTCCTCCTCAGCTGCAAGCTGCCTGAACAGGGAGCCAGGGCGGAACGTCTCTTCTGCTCTTAGAAGGGCAGCAGCTGGGATCTGTTAAATTAGCAAAAGAAAGTCAGTAAACTCCTAGGCTTTCTTCTTTTTAAGCTGGCTTGCATTCAGAGCAGGCTCATTAGTAGCTACATAAAACCAGACCGGGGTGGGGGTGGGGGGTTAATATGTGCAGTTCTCTGTGTAGCAGAGAGAACTGTAGAAACGATCATCCTTGCCTTGAAGCCTTTTGGCGTGTTCAGGAAATTTTACACTTCCCTTGTAGGCTTTTGAGACACAAACACAGTCTGCTGCTCAAAGTGCCTCCTACTCCCAGCTCCACTTACGGCAACCATCAATAACTTCCTAGGTAAGCAGGCAGACATTTTAAGTCCATTTTCTTACCTACAGTAGCTTTCCCTTATTTTGAAAGGCTTACTCTATTACTACAGGGAAGGAGCATCATAATGGCAAGCAGAAAGGGAGGCAGTTTTGCTTATGTAGTAGTGCCTTACATTACCAGTCGGTTCATTTTAGTCTAAAATTAGGTTCATTAAAATGTATGTGCAACATACGTCCAAACATAACCCTGCCATAGCAACAGATGCTTCTGATATTTAACATGTGAATTTCTTTACATACTGAGAACTTTAGACCTCTTTGTCCACCCTTCCCTGCAGCACCTTCTAGGGTGTAGTTGCATGGCAATACAGAAGGAAACCCATGCCAGCTGCTAGTATGCATTCAATTTCTCATATGTAAACTTGGTAAGTTTGACAGCAGCTATCAAGTTCTATGGCTACATAAGCAAGCCTTAGCACAGAAGCCTACAAAGGAGAGGAAGCCACTCAATTCACACATGCATTAATACCCCAGCAAGATTTCTTCAGGGGTTACTTGGTCAGCATCATACTAGAATGAAGGGTACAAGACAGTTAGATTAATCACTCCTTTAACATACCTTGTTATTATTAGAGATAAGCTGTCAATGTGTAAGTCTGTACTAACAACATACGCTAATGTTGCTATCGACTCCTATACACAATTTGACAAACTATTTAACTAATTCATCTTCAAACCTAGAAAAGTATATGCTACTCCTGAAGTGTCCAAAGGAAATTGTGGCATGAGTTTCTGATTTACTTTTTTTTAAAAAAAACCCCAACAACAACACCCTGGGCTCCCTAGGAAAATATTAGCATTAACATTACCAGTGCAACTAAACAGTTGGCAAGAGTGGAGAAAACCATAAGCTAGAATAAAGGAACAAACCTGAGCCTTCTGTTCAGTGTTTCTCATAGCTGATTTAGTCTTGCGTGAGCTTGACATGCTGAGTGGCAACAGCCCAAATCTGAAAAAAAGAAAAAAGTGGTAAGATATTTTGCACCCCCACATGCTTTGTTTCATGGACTTCCTATTGCCTATAGTGTGAGTCACTTACCTGATTTGACTAGATGCTAGAGGTAGGATGTTATGTAATTCTTGAGAAGTTAAATTACTGCTTCGGCTGGTGTACTGATTCTCTGCCCCTGTTAATAAGCCAAACAGGACCTAGAGGAGCACAGAAAAAGGTAATTGCTTGGTTGTGGCGGCAGTACAGTGGTACCTTGGGTTACAGACACTTCAGGTTACAGACTCTGCTAACCCAGAAATAGTACCTCGGGTTAAGAACTTTGCTTCAGGATGCGAATAGAAATCGTGTGGCGGCGGTAGCGGGAGGCCCCATTAGCTAAAGTGGTGTCTCGGGTTAAGAACAGTTTCAGGTTAAGAACGGACCTCTGGAACGAATTAAGTTCTTAACCCAAGGTACCACTGTAGATGCAACTGCCAAGTGCTCAGTGAACCAGAAATAGGATTTATTAGATTGGAAAGCAGCAAAGGAAGTACCCTTAAACAAACACAAGGCAAACTCTTAACGGTCAACCTGGCCATGTGTGTTTAAAACAAACATCCCCCCCCCCCCCCCCCGGATTTCAGGTTCACTTTTATATCACTTGGTGTTAGGTGTTTGTCTACTATGAGGCATGAACTTCCAAGGGTAAAATCCATACAATCTCATGGCATATTTTTGGTTTTGGCTATTCAGGAGACAAACGATGCTTTGATTCTGAATGCTGCAAATAACTGAGAACTATTGGACTGCATGATCAAAGTGTACCCTAAAATGTGCTTACATGCTTATACCACTATCCAACTGTATGCATACACAACCCTTTCCCCCTTGGTTTTCATTATTGTACTGGTTCTACTGTTGCTAAGGAACAAAGTGCAAAAGACCATTTCTATGTGTACAATTTTACCAAGTAAAGCACCCTATCTTTAAGTACAGTAGCCAAACAAAATTGCAACAGTTATGTTCTTTTGCCTGAACTTACAGAGGTCCGCTGCACCAGACGATTAAGGTTGCTGTTTAAGTGTGGTGTAAAGACATCCAAGTCGAAGGGATCTATATAACTTTCCAGAAAGTCTATCTCTTTCTCAATCCTGAAACAGAGGGAGTAAAGCTGATATCGGACAGAGATACATTTTTGACAGTCAACAAGAAAAGATTGATGTGAAAACAAAAAAAGCAGGCATTCAATCACTTTCCAACCATAGTAATGGAATGATTAACAGGATCCTGTGCTGAGCTATTTAAAAGTCCCTTAATTCAGTGAGAACAGAGTTTAACATTTTTAAAGCTACATTCTGGTTTCCAGTTACAGTTGAACCAATGCCTTACAAGCCAGAGGAATAACTTAAAATGTTCCAAATACATTTTATATAGCAAGATGCCCTGTTTCTAATAAGCTGCCTTAATGTAACCTCTCCTTGAAACTACTGAGACTGGAATCACTACTGTGCCCCTGCTAATCTCCTGGTGTGTGTACAGATCTGCAAGATTTCTGACAAGGATTTCTGTTAAATGGCTCCTTATTTAAGAATTGTTCTGTTACAAAACTTTATGCACAGATTACAGATTTCGGGGAGCATCTTGCTACTCATGATTGCTGTTGTGGGCCCTCTTCTAGTGCTCCTTCTTTCTGCAAATGGAAAGAGTGAGATACAGGTTTGCTTGGTTTGTCTCCAGCCAGCCTCATCTGATCTGCATCCAAGTATATACCCTACCCGCTTCAGCGTAATTTATTATCAATCAATGAACAGCACTGAATTTTAGTAAGTAGTGGTTACATTCAGAGCTGGTAGGAAAATATTAAATTACCTAGATTCCGCTCTGCACAGGTGAGAGAAAATAGCTGAGATATCTAGGCAAGCAAGTCTGAGCCTACTAGCCCTGCGTGTAGCCTCACATACACACTGATAATGCAAGGTGACGAGCACAAAGGGTGCAGTAACATTTTGAGGTTTGCAAAGGGAGTAAAAAATAAACCCACTGTTGAAAACACTCAACTCCTGACAGAGCACTGTACCTGGAATCCTGCTTGTTTCTGCTGCCTTTCATATCTTCACTCTTAGTTGTCAGGACTATATTCAGATACCGAAGATCATACAAGAGTTGCAAAGCCCTGTTCTGAGTGATGGGTAACTTCCCTTCTTTCTAGAAACAGGTAGCGGAAGGAAAAATAAGGTTGATTCTTAAGCAAATGCCTAGGCCAGCAGTCCTCACATATATTTAAAGTTTAATCAACAATCACTTTAAGCATCTAGATCATGTGGTCCTGTGCCCAAAATACTAAAAGTAGTCCCCTGATAATCACACTAGTCTGTGAAAATGTTTATTAGGCCCCTGTGAACCTGGATTTTTGTTTTTTTGTTTTCAATCTCATAGCAGAGATAGCCAAAGAATCGCAGCACTTACATACAGAAGGTAGAGCACGGACAGTTGTAGAACATCTCAATTTATTCAGTGTCCCGTATTTTAGAGTTACCTGTAACTGCTTGTGTGCAAGCATGCAAAGTGATCTCACACTGTTACAAACATACAGGTTTTCCCCATGGAATCATACCCTCCCCCATTAAGAACTTCAACTCTATAAGAAATACCCACGTAATCAGACCTGCTCCTGTGGTTGCATCATTCAGATGCTTCCCCATAAAATGTCAGATCATTGCATGGAGAAGGGTCTCCACACAGGGTTCAATTCAACATGTTACTCTTCCAATCATTTCCTCTGTGCAAGTATTTCCGCTTGCCAGACAGAACGCTACCCCTCCCCTCTCCATGCTTGCTTTTTTGAGGGTTCTCCCAACCCGAGCCAATTGGAGGTGGCAGGGGAGCCCTGTTACGTAGGGCTTCTACTGACTGGACTGGTTAGGTGAATCCTGCCCTATGTTAACTGAGCTGCTCTGAGATTGGCTGCCTTCTCTAGAAAAGAGGAAAGCAAGATTAATGCCACAGTCAAACACATACATATTTGTAAGTAGCACCAATTCCAATCAGATTTATTCATGGGCAAAGATGCTATCAGGTTTCTAGTATACTTTTTTAGTACTGACCTGGGAGTTCAAGTGCTGCTATGAACATGTGCAAGGACTAATGGTTTGCTGTGAGCCAACATTATTGATTCTCAGAGTAGGTCCACTGAAATTAACGGACATGACCAATTTAGGCCTATTTTTTTATTATTTACTTGAACATAATAGTTTATTGCTACACAAAAAGGTCTCCAAGCAACGTAACAAAACATTCAGTGGTCTGTTCTGAGTACAACTTGGTTAGTGACAAAACAGTGCAATTAAAGTCCCAAAAGATACACCCTTCGCTTTTTCAACTAGTGAGATGGTCTGAAGGGACAGAATGTGTCACCCTACAAATGTTGTTGAACAACCACTGGCTACACTGACTAGGGCTGATGGGCACTGAGCTCAGCAACATCTATGGGCACCACATTGGCTGCTCCTGCGTTAGAACTTTCCCCATGAGCGAGCCTTGCAAAGCGGGAGCCGATCAATAGTTTTGCTCTTGACAATTAACATTTTTCATTTCCTGGGTTTTCGAATACACACTTGGAGCAGGATTATCAATCTAGTCAAACACTGTGCAGTGGTCCACAGACCCCCAACAACGCACCTTTTCCTGGCTCGTTCCTGACAGTTTTTCATAGCCAGCTAATACTTCAGTCATACAAGTCTTCAGTAGTTCCTGCAAGGTGACCTTGGGAAGGGTATGGCCTCCAACTCGATTGACTTCTTGGCACAAACTGAAGAGGAGGGACTGGACGCACCATGATGGCTGTGAAGAATACCAGTGGTAAAAACATTATGTTTTCTTGAAAGGACAAGTGTTTGTTTTTTACTTTGGCAGCTCCACACTCCTTTTGACAGTGACACTTATCCTGAACTGCATAAAGTGGTATTACAAATCAAGGGTGGCAACTTGTGGCCCTCCAGATGCTGGACTTCAAATCCTATCAGCCCTTGCCAGCATGCTCAGTAGTTAGGGAAGATGGCAGCTATAGTCTAACAACTTCTGGAAGACCACAGGTTAGCCACTCTTGCTATAAATCAACCCCCCATCAGGTTAAGTCTACATACAAAGCTTCTAAACTGTGTTATCAAAATCTATACATTTCTAAGACTCAGCAACACAAGCTGCTACTAAATGTGCCTTCTTAGTATGAATAAATATTACTTAGGGACAAGAAACTGGAAACTTGAAACTGGAGGCAGGTGCTGGATCCTAATGACTGTCATTCCTCTTCTCTAGAGGTATGATCAGGGAAAAAAGAAAATCAAACCAAGTGGCTATCACCCCACTGCACTTTTGTAACATTCCACCATCTTCTCAGAAAAGGCACTGAGGAGATTTGGGCTTCAGTCTCAGCTCTGCTGCTGGGTTATTGGGCACATTTGAGAATCGGTTCCCCTTTCCCTTATGTAAACTGAGAACACTGTACAGACTAACCGTTGGTGTGTATCTTACTGCTTTTTACCCACCTGCACAGGGAGCCGTATCTTGGACTTTACACTGCTTCCAGTCTCAGTCTCTTCTTCAATTTCAATCTCTTCCCAGTTGGTGGCTGTTGCCAGAATGGATCCAGCTTGACCCTTTAACAACGACTGTGTGTACCCCTGAACCAGGACCTAGTGTAAAATACAAATAACAGCAGCAGGAGAGCATCAGAACCAATCTTTTTATGCCCAAGTGAGATTTGGGGCCCATAGGTTGTCAGCATGCAACTATCACAGCATCATTTTTCACATACGAAATTTCTGAAAACTGCCATTTGGCATTCTGGCACCATAAGTGTCCTACCAAATTCCATTCCTTCATTTCAAATCCTTTATTTTATTTTAGTACTATTTCTAACAAAAAATAATCTGTGAAGCAATTTGTTTGGCCTTAGCATGTTGAGAGGCAGACACGGATATGGAGGGAAGCATGGGAAAACAGGCATAATCAGCCTTGATTTTAGCCAAATTCTGCTTTGCTATCTGAGCTAAATGTCATGTCACAGCTCTGGTGAGGAAACATGGAAAAGTCAAGGTTCTTCATTGCATCTAGTAGGATTCAAGACATTTCTGCACACAAGAGAATACTGCTCAGACATTTTCCTGCCTTTTTACAATCTGTTGCAGATTTCAAACATCTAGTAACAGGGTCCCCACAAACCAAGGGATGGCAAGGTTTACCTTGCTTGGACCTGATCGGTCCCACAGAGATCCGTCTGTGGGCCGGATCGCACACACTCCTGCAATTTCTGGCATCTGTGCATGCGCAGACATGATTTCCAGCACCGCTGAAGCGAGTCGCTGTGCCAGTTTAGTGCAGTGAGCCGGGACTCGCTGAGCAGGTGGCTCGGTTCTGCGGCAGCTCATGGGCCAGTTAAATGGCCTCCATGGACCGCTTCCGGCCCAGGGGCCGCACGTTGCTGACCCCTGCCACAAACGAAGAAAGCATTTGTTCTTATGGTAAGGTGGGAAGCATTGGATGCAGTAAAAAAACAAACCAAAGCACAAGAGGAAAGGGATATTCCACCACCTTCAAGACAGAAACTCACTTTAGCAACAGCTGTGCTCCAAATCCGATAGGCAGACAGGCTATCCTTCAGCAGCCGTTCTTTTAATTCTTGCCATTTAGTCTTTATGGGATTCACCTCTTGAGTTTTCCCTTTCCCAACCTTTTTCAAAGGCCAAGGCTCCCTCAGAACACTTTCTGTGTAACCTGATTTACCCAGAATGCACTGCTTCAAATGCGGGCATAACTCCCCCAACGATCGGCAGAGCCGTGCCATGAAGAGAACGGTGTTGATTTTGGGGTTGTGCAAAGCGTCTGCACATCCTTGAAGTACGTCCTGAGCCTGATGCAGCTCTTCCCTAACACAACCCAGCACATAATCCACACAGCCGATGCAGTGGCTGCGCAACAGTTCTTCTACTGTGCCTGCATCAGCAAACCTGTCAAAGGCAGAGTTCCTGGGTTGCACACGCAGAGCATCCTTAGGCAGAGAGGAGTCAGAGGGCAAGTAGGACAGAAGGTCCTCCAACTTGGCCTTCAGCTTGGAATCCAGAGCGCTGCAGAAGCTTTGAACTCGTGGGCTGTGGGCCTGGGCCTTCATGGATAACCCACTCTTGGTGAACGGACTGCGGTTTGCCACACTGATCCAGGCTGCATCGGGTGGCAAGTCATTTGGATTCTCTGACCATAAGAAAGAGGCCATGTTATGTTCAAATAGCATATGTTTGTTGTGGGCAGATGCATCAACCTTAGCTTCAAGCTCCTGTACAGACACAACAAGGAGCTCCTTGGAGCTGCTGGAGATGTCATCAAATCCTTCCTTTGTCAGCGTCTGGAAAAGAAAAACTCATTACACAGAGACAAAAGCTGGTGCATCACCACAGACCCAACCAGAAGCATGGGAATGCTTTTAAGATATAGCAGGAAATGGCAGGGTACACACAAACTCCAACATTCAGGTTTTGAGGAATGTCCTTGAGATCTGCCCCCCCCCTTAACCCCCAAGGTTCTTCCCAAAGTTCCACTCAAAATTGATGTCAAAGGAACCAATGCAGTTAAACCAAGTTGGAAAAGTGGTAAGCATAAAAAGTATATTGCTACCAAATATGCAGTCAAATGGGTTTCTGATCTCTAGAAAGTAAAGATGAAGATGTATCCAGGTACAAAGGATACATATATTGTAATTATATCCAATTGTTATAAGAATAATTTCATCCAGCGTGGGTTAGGAGGAAACAGGAGCTTATGGGTGCTTTAGTATTTTGCTACAAATGATAAGAATCAGATGATAGTTCTATTCTGAACAAAGTTCCCTTTACACATAAAGAAAACCAGAGTGGAAATTTCCTAATACATCACAAACATCTCTGAACTAGTCCTACACAGGAGTAGCTATTGTCCAAAACCAAAAAGCTCAATTACCATGGCAAATAATATTTTTGCTTAGTTTGTTAACCTTTAAGCTACCTAGCCCAACTGTGACAATATTTTACCTGTAATCTGTCCAAGAAAAGCTGTTGTAACAAATCTTCCCAAAAAAAGATGGGTTTGTCAAGGAGTCGGTGACATACTGTCTCCCAGTTCTGACTCATGGACTCACTGGTGAGCAGTTCCCACACAGCATCACGAATTCCAGCCAGACCTTTAAGGCTCTTCACATAAACCAGCAAATTTGTGATCCCAGATCTGATGTCATCATTGCACCTGAAAGAAATGCTAAATGAGTCGCTGCCTGAAGGACTCTCTTGGGAGTTACTTTTCCCTGCACAATAATTGCAGAGCCACTACTTCTTCCTGCATAGTAATTAAAAGCTGCATTGAAAAATACTCATCTGCTTACGTGAATTGTGGCCTTTACTGAATCATGTAAAACAGGGGTCAAAGAGCGCAGCTAGGAGCCAATGTGATGGCAAAGAGTAAGAATAAACTCACACTCTCCCTGAACAAAGGATGATGGGTAGGTGAAGTGTCACAATCTTGTAAATACAGATAAAATTATGAAGAACTCAAAATAGGCACTTATCTTTCACTAGTGTTTTAACACAGCAGTGTTCTCAGGAAGAGAGTTCAAATATATTGAGCCTCCACTTTTGTGGTGACTGGAGCATAAGAGGAAGAGTACCCTTTTAAATTATCACGACAAAGAGTATAAATAAGAGTTCAAATGTCCACCTTGCAGTGACAGAAAACTAAAGCACAATATTTGGGTGGTAGGGTGGAGCAACTAAAATGACTTTCCATTGCTGCACCTTACCCAGAACTGAAATTGGGCAGGACAAAGACAAGGATGGGACTGTGCAGGTGCACTGACGGGAATGCCGGATTGGCTTCACCTGTAAACCTGTGGACCCCAATCTGACCAAGGTAAGGTACAATGATGCTGAGAAGGCAGCACTACCTGGCTAGTTAGGGCTGTCAGATGGACCAGAATTATCCCAGAGTGAACCCAGAGGCAGCAGGAAGCAAATGAGACCAGCAGAAGGCCATACTCCACAATAGTTAGGGTGCTACGAAATATCTAGGTACACTTTTGAAAGCTGCATCTTTTTCTTAATTTGTTCAATCTATGAAATTCAGGTAATCAGTACCAACCACCAGTGCTTTTTTTCTGGGGGGATGCAGGGGTATGCATACCCCTAAACATTTTGTGAATCTAATGGGAGAAGAAACTGAAAATTTTAATTTTTTTAGTTTCTTCTGTAGCACAGTTCCGCTGCTACCCCCGATGGCGACCTCATTTCCTGCCATGATGTTTCCTGAGTCTCAGGCGGAATGAGAGTACACCTAAACATTTTTTTTAGGAAAAAAGCACTGCCAACCACAATGATTTTCACACAAAGAGTTTTACCCAAGTCTACAATGGACCAGGCAATGTGCTTTTCAAGTGGATCATGATGGCAAAGCTAGTTCCTCAGACTCACATATTGATCCATTTCTGAAGTGTATCTCTAAGGTAATCCTGGCTAATAGGATGTGCCAGAGTTCTGAGTGTTGGCTGGAATTCTGCGATGGAAGATGGCAAATATTTGAATGAGCTGCTCAGCTTGGTTTCTTCCTTCAAAGTTGTGATGCCCTTACCTAGGGGAGAAGAGAGGTCAGGCTACTGAGGATTAAACTAGGCCCTGACCAACGATAACATGGTAATTTTGCATAGTCCCTACCAGTTTTGCTGCTCACCTGCTGGATGCTGGCTTGTGATGGTCTCCAGGGTTGAGAAGAGCAAGCCACAGGGAAGAGATGGGTCTGAAGGCATTCCCTCTGGCAGGGAATAGAAGAGGGCATGTGCTTGATACAGGGTTGTGGCTAGCAGCTCCACCAAGGAACAAACTTGTGCTTTAATGCCAGCATCTGGTTAAAAAAAAAAAAGCCAGTGAATAATAGCAGCCATTTTGCAAGGTAGAAGTATTGTGCTCATAGACAAGCACTTTCTTCTGCATTGCAACTGCTGCCCTGGGTTGTAAAGACAAAAAGTATCATTTGATGGTTAACATATTTCCATATCCTCAAAATTCAACTGGGGGGGGGGAGAGGAGAAACAGCAGTTTTAAAATGTTATCCAAACAACCACCACAATTTAAGAAGGATGTTGACAAGCTAGAACATGTGCAGAAGAGGGCAACCAAGATGATCAAGGGTTTGGAAACTAATCCTTATGAGGAGCGCTTGAAGCAGCTGGGTATGTTTAGCCTGGAAAAGAGGAGACTGAGAGGAGATATGATAGCCATTTTCAAATATCTTAAGGGCTGTGACATAGAAGAGGGAGCATGCTTGTTTTCTCCTGGAGGGCAGGACTCGAGGCAATGGCTTCAAGTGACAAGAAAGTAGATTTATGACTAAACAAGTGGAAAAACCTTCTGAAAGTAAGAGCTGTTGGGCAGTGGAGCAGACTCCCATGAGAGGTAGTCAACTATCCTTCCTTGGAGGTTTTTTAGCAGTGATTGGATGGCCATCAGTCATGGATGCTTTAGCTGAGATTCCTGCATTGCAGGGAGTTGGACTAGATGACCCTTGTGTCCCTTCCAACTCTTAAGATTCTAACTTTAACAATTCTCCCCCCCCAAAAAAAACTCAATTTATCTCTAATGCAAACTTAGGTGTTCCTGCAGGCAACAGAATTAAGTGGACACCAGTACTCAATCTAGCGCTGACTCACCTTCATGCAGATGACTTAAGGACTAATCATACTGCTATTATCTCAGCTACCTCTGCTGCTGAGGCTATGAATTTACCGTATTTCTCGCACCATAGGATGCACTTTTTCCCTCCTAAAAAGCAAGGGAAAATGTGTATGCGTCCTATGGAGCGAATGCAGGGGGGAGGCAGGCGGGAAAAGCCCCCAAAAGCCGCACACAAGCTTCATGCGCTCTTTTCTCCAGGAGGGAGAAGGGACTGACTGGCCGCATCAGTCCCTTCTCCCTCCTCGGGGAAAAGCCCCCAAGAGCGGCGCCCTCTTTAAAGGCTGTGCGGCTCCTGCGGGCTTTTCTACGAGGTGGGGGAATCCCGCCACTTCCCAGAAAAGCCAGGAGAAGCCGCGCAGCCCCTTTAAAGAGCGTGCGGCTTCTGCGGGAGGTGGGGGAAGCTGCAGCAGATTCCCTCCTCCCGGGCTCCCTTTGAAGCGGCAATGTGGGAGGGGAACAGCTTACACTCGTGTAAGCAGCTCCTCTCCCACTTTCCTCCTTCAAAGCAACTACGGAGGAGGGAAGGAAGGGGACCATGGATCCTCCGCTGCTCGAGGCTGCAGTGGATTCCATCCTCCCGGGCTCCCTTTGAAGCAGGAAAGTGGGAGGGGAGCAGCTTACACTCATGTAAGCAGCTCCTCTCCCACTTTCCTGCTTCAAAGTGGAGGGAATCCACTGCAGTTGCGAGCAGAGGATCCATGGCTCCACTTCCTTCCCTCGAAGCAGGGTGCGGGGGTGCAGGGGGAAAAGAGGGCAGGAAATAGATGCTGGGCAGAAAGACACAACCACACTTTGACCACTGGAAAGTCCACCTCAGCCTCCCCAGATTTCCACTGAGACGGCCAGGCTAATCTTGATGGCCATAAGTCAGGCTCAGCATTATTAACTGGACTTAGATAAGCCATGGTTCCCCTTCCTACCCTCCTCTGAGGCTTGATTTAAAGCAGAAAAGCAGACAGGAGCTGCCCGCTTTGCTGCTTTAAATAGTTTAGTGCAACATTTGATTCAGAATATTTTTTTCCGTATTTTCCTCCTCTAAAAACTAGGTGCGCCCTATGTTCAGGTGCGCCCTATGGAGCGAAAAATACGGGTATTTAAGATTTTGACTGAAAGGTTGCAAGACCACTTGAAAACTGAGATCAAGAACAGTGGCTCAAGAAGCTTGATCAGATCTTCCAGCTGGTTCGACAAAGAGTGCAAGCAGGCTAAAAGCCAGCTGAAGAGAGATTACCATAAATATAGGAGCTCTAATTTACCCCTCTTAATTAATGAATATGTCACCCTCAGACAGAAGTATAAACTGCTGCTAAGATGGGAAAAAAACAGGAAGTAGAAAAACACGCTTGGCATATCTTAATAAAGGCCCCTCATGATAAGGACATCTGCCTCTTCTGGCATACAATATCAGGCCTGCTGGAGAATACTTGTAATGTTCCAGTGTGTACTATCAGATGCAATATTATCACTCTATCATGGGCAGGATGATGAGGTCAACCAAAAACCAGAATCTTTGGAAAACTTACCAGACTGGCCTCCAGTATCTATGACTGAGGCTAAGAACCTTAATTTCACAGTTTATAAATAATAAAGCACCAGGCATAGACTATTTGCCCCCAGAACTGCTGAAATCTAACATCAATTGATGGGCCTCCCTGCTGGCAGTAATATTTTCACTTATTGATTCATCTGGGTTATTTCCTGAAGTTTGGGCCACAGTGGTAGTCATCCCTACATTCAAAAAAGGCCTTACATCCGATCCGGCTAGTTAATAGACCCTTCTAGATATTACTTCTACTTTAGGATTAGAAATACATGAATATTGCTGTGAAATAATCCCAAAATCTCAAGTGAACTACTGTTAGTGACTTCTCCAAAGACAAGGCAGATATATAGCCATTACTTTATTAATGGGGTGGGGAAACACTGACATCTCTGAAACCAATAAATTGCCACTGACATTTATTCAGTGTAGGAATAAGTCTGCTTAGTGTCCATCTGATGGAAGAAACAAAGGTTCAGGGAAGTGGCCTGAAATGGTACAGTGATACCTCTGGATATGGTTTTAATTCATTCTGGGGTCCGTGCGCACCCCAAAACATTTGTAACCAGAAGTGCCTGTTCTGCACAGGTGCACGTGGTGGTAGCCTGCTTCTGCGCAGGGGTCAAAATCCTTCCCATTATTTCTGGGTTTGCCGCGTGCGTATCCTGTAGGATACGCAACAAGGGCAGTACGTAACCTGAGGTTACTGCACACTGATTTAGATGAAAATTTCACTTGCACTCACCATGATGGGGCTGATCCAGAAGCTGCTGAATTGCAGATTTCCTGGCCAGCAGGAAGTCAGCAAGAGCCTGGCGTGGAGAACTCCCCTCAAGAAGCATGGCTGAACACAATGCCTCTGCTACGGCTTGGTCCAAAACGGTCTGGCATTTCAGTAGCAACTTGCTCTCATGTAGGATTGTTGACCTAATTGGTAGACAAAGGAGGCACCGTCAAGAGGTGTGCTGTGCAACACTCAATGAAGAAATGTAAAGTTCAAAACAAGAATCAGTGGTGGGAAATGATAGCTTAGAGCTATTTTACTTCTCTTGCCTAACTGAAGGGAGCTTTGGGTGAATAATAACTCGGATCTATGTTAATAGACTAAAATGTGATATTAAAGCTATTATGCTGTGGATGCAAACCCCTTTCATCAGCGTGGCTAGGAACAATTCCAGTTTGCTCCTCTCTTCCTAGAATTGCCTTCAGCAGCAGCCATTCCAATTGGCCACATATTAGAAAAGGGCAAGTTAGTAAAAGCGTCATACACCATCAGCTCAGCTGGTCCCTCTTCCCAAAACTGTTTCCTGCAGTGACCATACTGCCAGGTAATTATGTAACTCCATTATGTACAGTATGAAAGAGATGGCACTCAACTGCACAATCCTGTTCAGAAGTAAGTCCTACTTAATTCTTGGAGCTTACTCAAAGGCAAATGGGTACAGAACTGCAGCAGGTATATGCTTATCTTCCTTTTCACTCTATTTTTTATTTTCTTTTAAAAAATATGTCTGTTAGATTTTTTTAAACCATCACTATATCCAACATTTTTAGTGCTTTGGCAGGAAAGTGGCATATGTGGAGTACACATTTCATAAAGCCAACAGCAATAAGGGTCAGAGATAGACCTAAATATAATGTACAGTCCCAAAGGTTCCTGATCTTCTTCCTTCTCCCAAAAGTATTAGATAAAAAAACCTAAACAAAGAACACCAATCTAGATGGACAACCAAATCTAACACAGCATACTAATTTTAGGCTTATCATCAATCCTCCGAGGGAACGCATTACAACCAGCAGAATGACCTGAAGCAAGTGTCTAGAGTGGATGCAATCCATTTAGAAGATTGTGTGTGTATGTGTTGTGTGTGTGTGTGTGTGTGTGTGTGTGTGTGTGTGTGTGTGTAAAGTAAGCAATCAATATTCATGTGAAATGTCCAACTCAAACATCAGGGAAGTTTTAATAAATGGCTCTGGTGCAACCAAAACAAACTTCTCCCAGATTCTACAGTAATTTGCATGCATAACATAATCCAAAAGCTAGGGCTAAGCAATACATAGCTCCAGATAGTCTCCGCAATGGAGTCAACCATATTTTCGACTTAGCCATAAGGCAGAGGAGCTGTTGCAGAAACTGACTGGAGCTGCAGCTTCTAAACCAGAAATGTGTATGTACCCATTTACTCACACACCTGCTTCTGTTGCAATGTCAGAACTTTTGCCAGCCCTCAGGAGCCTATCCAATCACCAACACACACTTGGTTCAGTTTTCCATAAGGAAAGCAAGAGATAAAACTGAACACATCCAAGAGACTAATTTTTCAGGGGCAACTCGGGAAACAATTTGAATATTGTTTGTTTAATTTTTTTGAACTCTCTACTTCCTTGTAGAGGTTCAACAGCCAAGCTATGCAGCTTAAGCATACACTCACCTTAAGCATACACTCATCGCCGCTGGGTTTTAAAGTTTTAAGAACTGCACCCATTTATTGCTTGTCATAAATCCTTCACAACAATGGGTGGTAGAAATCAGATAGTAGAGATTCTCAGAATATTATGGAAACTGACAGATTTGCAGTTAAAATACCTTATTCTGTGCTTAGTGACAAAACTGCAGGACTATAGTTCTCTAAGCTACTTAGCAGCATCTTTTGTGTCTCTGATACCATTTCTAAGTCCAAGTTCTTGGGAGAGAAAGGCCTACTGTTCAAAAAAAGCCTTTTAAAATTAATATTAAATTTTTTATCTCACTTTCCACAAAGGCACGCAAAGCAGCTAACAGCATTTGCGGTAACATTTCACAGCAACTAAAACATTCTAGTTGTTTTCGAGGGCAGCCCTGTAGTTAAGTGTGTTACTGTAATCCAATCATGATGCAGCTAATGCATCACAGCAACAAGATGAGCAAAGCTAGAAAAAGAAGAAATTGGCTGGCTACTTACCGGAAATGGCTAGCTGCAGCTACTTGTCGTGCAAGGATAGGAAAACGTGCCAGAATTGGGCTGTAGCTGCTGCCAGAAGAATCCAGCTGCAGGAGGCGCTGGAGGTGGCAGCATAGCAGGTACAACTGGGTGGCATATAAGTACTGAGAGGATTCCATAGCACTCCAGATTTTCTCAGGAATCTGCAGTAGTAGTTGGATCTGTGCTGCCAAACAGTAGAACTTCTCCTGTGACTGGCGTACTGCCTAGGTAGGGAAAAATACGTGCACCCTATGAAATAAATTGATGCACATACAGAAACTACTGGAGCATGGATTGAAAGCGTTTTGAAAAAGAGGAGATGTTGCTAGCATATATTCAGAATTATAGTTCATCTAACTATATGCCACAGGGTTTGTTATATTAAGTGCACAGTATACCCATGTTTACTAACTCAAAAAGGACAAAAGATTCCCGCAGGAGCTGTACTAATAGATAAGCAACATGGGTAGCTAGCTACTTATAAGAAAGTTTATAATACGATCATGGAGGTTAAGGTATAAGTTAACATAATACATATCAGTTCTCTTTGCTACAGGGGCAAAAGTAGGCTTTATTTCACCGGGAACCAAGACCCAGTTTGGCACACAAACACCACATATTTGCAAATGCACAAACACAGGCTGGAAGCCTCAATGGTGCCCTTCTGGAGGCTTCACCCAGGGCAAAAACCCCAGCTAGTTCCCACCTCTGTTTTGCTTTCTTGGCTCTGCTTTGCTTTATTAATCTTTTACTTTGGAACGCTTACCCAGGAGCTCACCCATCAAAACACTGATCAAACTAACTCACTTTTCAAGTTTTAAATGATGTAACAGCTTCGCATTTACCCAGATCATTTTCTGAATGATTCCAGTGCTATTTTCCTAGAAAAAAAGGTGCCAGAACCCACCATGAACACCTCCCTTGTTCTCTTAAGAATGGCAATGGCGCCCACCTGAGAGGTGACAGAACTGAGTTCTGGCTGAAAAAATAAAACCCTGCCTGAACCTGTAGTGCGCTTACGTCTTCTCCTGCTTCCTCATACATTTTGATGGGTAGAATGTCTCTAACTAGCAAAGTTAACTGTTAATTAACGGGGGGGGGGGGGGAGAGAGAGAGAGACAAAGGAAACCCCAAGCAGACACAAGTTTGGGAAACACTGCTTTAAACAACGTAACAGCTTCACATTGCCCCAGATAATTTCCTGAACCGCCTACAATGCACTTACAGCTTATCCTGCTTCCTCAATAGGGTAGGAAGCTTCTAATGAACAAAGGCGATTGTTAATGAATTGGGGGACCCCCCCCCCAGCGGGTAGTCTAGTGCTTCTCAAACCTGAGTCCCCAGCAGTTGTTGAGACTGCAACTCCCATCCTCCCTAGCCAGCAGGTCAGGGGTAGTAGGAGTTGTAGTCCAAAAACAGCAAGGTGTAGCCATGTCCTCCTTGTGGGGTGTGTATGTGTGTATATATGCATATATGTGTGTGCGCGCGCGTGTGTATGTATGTATGTATACACACACACACAAACATACATATAAACTATAAACACACACACACGTGTTTATATATATATATTATAACCGTGACACCCCCATTCAACAACTTTGGTGTATCCCCTTTATAAAAACAAAAAAAGCTCAGCAACTTTGCCTGCAAACCCCCCACCCACCCCGAACCAAAAAATAAATAAATCCATGAGATTGGGAAGCAGTGTATTAAACGACGTAATGGCTTCCCAATCACCTCAGACCATTTCCTGAACCTGTGATGCACTTACGGGAGTTGTAGTCCACCCACAGCAGCTGGCGGGAGCCAGGTTTAAGACACCCCCCCCCCACACACACACGCCCTCCCCCCACCGCGCCCCTCAGCAAGTCCCCACCTCAACCGCCGGCCTCCGCGCGGCGGGCTGGCCGTTATGAGGGGCGCCGCCCCCTCCGGCGCGTCCCTTGGCCCGCCGCTGCTGCAGCCCCCGCACGGCCTCCACGAGGTGCTCGGCGCTGAGCCGCATCTCGGCGATGGTGTCGGCGGCCTCGATGAGGTCCCGGTAGCGCTCGCCGACCATCTGCCGGAGCTCCTCCCGCTTGCCCTCGATGCCCGCGCGGACCTGCCGCTCCACGGCCCTCAGCTCCGCCACCGCGTGCGCCTCGAAGAGCGACTCGGCCGCCCCCGGGCCGCCCCGCTTCAGGGCGTCCAGCGCCGCCGCCTCGGCAGACGCCGTCGCCGCCATCGCCGTCGTCCCGCCGCCGCCTTTCCCTCAACCGGAACGGGCCGCGTCGCCTCCCGCCTCCCACTTCTGACGTGTCAGCGTCTGCCATCTTTGACAGGGGCAAGGGCGCTTCTCGGCCCGGAAGGGCAGGCGAGATTTCCACTAGTTCAGCCTCGCGGGCGCCATCTTTGTGTAGGGCAGAGTCGTTGTCTCTCGGCTCTTAAAGGGAACCGAGCGTCTTCCGAACTCAATATTATTTCGTTTGTAGATGAAACTGTAGACGAGGCACAGATTAAAATCTGCAAAACAAGATATATATAGATATAGATATAGATATAGATATAGATATAGATATAGATTAGATATAGATATAGATATTATTTCATAAATGTTTAAAAAATCCTAAAATTTATGCACCACTTAAAAGGACCCCAAAGCGGTTTACAGAAAAGATAAAGCAGTGAAATCAAGAAAGAGTCACAACCATGCTTTAAAACATACAATAAGGTAAAATACTAAAACAAATCGAGTCACCTTTCTAAGCATCTAGGTAAGGCCTGTCAAAACAGGAATGTTTTAGTAGTGTTCAGCTTTGTCTTGTATCTGAAGACAATAAACACTTTGTTACTTAGAACTGTGTGGGAGAGGTTTGCCTTAACTGGAGAAGAAACTTTCTGCTGGGAGCAGGAAACATCTGAAGACTTTCCCAGGGCTCTTTATACTCTGCTGATGCATCAATGCACTACCTGAGGTGACTTATGGACTCACTGTTAAGTTACTGTTCATGGAAGACAATCATACTCCTATACAAGCGATTGCCAAAGAAGAAGAGAAAAATGAACTACCAGCCGACATCTACAAGCACCCAGCGGTGACATAGCATGCAAAGAGCCCATTAAATACTGACAAGGTGCAATGGAAGCAGGATAGCTAGAACCCTGAACACAAGCATTCCATGCTTCAACCTTTTGTTGCAGTTTCCACTTGTAACCTAAATTGACCAGACCAGAGGTTGGCATCCTAAGGCCCATGGGCTGCTTCTGTCCCATGAGCTTCCTGGAACTGGCCCACGGCCATTCCGTGGATCGGCATGGGGATTCTGTGCTTTTTTCCCCACGGCACCATTTTTTCCCTCGCTGCAGGGAACGACTTCCAGGTCGGAAGAGCGCCGATGGAGGAGCCGGAAATAGCTTTAGCGCATGCACGGGCACACACGCTCCAGCCCACTGAGAGGTCTGCTGGGGAGTGGACCAGATCGGCCTCAAAAAACGTTGCCGCCCCCTCGACCACACCCTTCTACAGTGGTACCTCGGGTTAAGAACTTAATTCATTCTGGAGGTCCGTTCTTAACCTGAAACTGTTCTTAACCTGAAGCACCACTTTAGCTAATGGGGCCTCCCGCTGCTGCTGCGCGATTTCTGTTCTCATCCTGAAGCAAAGTTCTTAACCCGAGGTACTATTTCTGGGTTAGCAGAGTGTGTAACCTGAAGCGTCTATAACTAAAGGTAAAGGTACCCCTGACCATTAGGTCCAGTCGTGGCCGACTCTCGCTTTATTGGCCGTGGGACCGGTGTACAGCTTCCGGGTCATGTGGCCAGCATGACTAAGCCGCTTCTGGCGAAGCAGAGCAGCACACAGAAACACCGTTTACCTTCCCACCGGAGCGGTACCTATTTATCTACTTGCACTTGATGTGCTTTCGAACTGCTAGGTTGGCAGGAGCAGGGACCGAACAATGGGAGCTCACCCTGTCACAGGGATTCAAACCGCCGACCTTCTGATCGGCAAGTGCTAGGCTTTGTGGTTTAACCCACAGCGCCAACCGCTGTACCACTGTATTAAAAGCTGCTCTCTTTATAGAGTGAAAAGTAAAGAAAGGTTATGAGTGAGCATATACCGTAGGACCTACCACGGTCATACAACCTCTAGCACAGGCCAAAGAACCATTTAACACAACAGCATCCTGCTTCCCTCAGTTGCTAAGCAGATCCCAGCAAGAAGCCCACAAGCAATGCTTAAAGTTAATAGCACTCTCCACAGCTGAAGCCAAGCAACTCAATATTCAGAGGCAAAATGCCTCCCTATAAAGCTGATAGCTATTGATAGTCCCACCCCACCCCCTCAGTATGGATCTGGCTGGTCTCCTTTTACAGCTGATGGTCCACAGCACTTCTTGTGACAGTGAATTCCACAAACTACATTGTGTGCAGAAAAGCATTGCTTCCAACTGAAGCAACATGCAATACTTAGCTAAGCCATTAGATGGAGATACGTTCACAGGCGTTTAACCAGCCTGCAAAATGCATCATGTATTTTAGATTGGTTTATTTTATTATTTTTATTATTTTTTATTGTAATTTTACTGGTGTTAGCCGCCCTGAGCCCGGCTCTGGCCGGGGAGGGCGGGGTATAAATAAATAAAAATTATTATTATTTATTATTATTATTATTATTATTATTATTATTATTATTACTACTACTATTATTTATCATGTCCTCCAAAAGTATTTAAAAAAAGAAAGAAAAATATTTAGATCTCTCCTCCTCCTCCTCCACCACCACCCCATCAATTGGCAGATAATGTTCCACCAGGCCTTTGGTCAGGGCGCAGCCTGACCCCCTCCTCTGGCAATCTACACAGAATTTTGCTTGATGGTTGCCATTAATTTGATTTTAATTTGATTTTAATTAATTTTATAATGAATGTTTTTAGAATGTTGAACTATTTTGATTGTTGTTAGCCGCCCTGAGCCCAGCTTTGGCTGGGGAGGGCGGGATATAAATAAAAATTATTATTATTATTATTATTATTATTATTATTATTATTAATAGCTTTGCTTTTCCCTGAAGATGTTATGTTGTATACCGAAACAATGAGGTTGAATGTATAAAAGTTTCACGACAATATCAAAAGGCAGAGGAAATTTTACAGACGGCTGAAACATAAAAGATAGGCGGGTAAGGAAGAGGTTAGGAAATTTAAACGAGATTAAAAACATATATACAAAACTGTTCAACAACTTTTTATTGAGTGACATGCATGAACACAGTAAAATGTAAATAGCGTTGTATGCTCAAAACAATCTGGATCGAAAGCTGCAGGACTTAAAATGTGGAGGCATCCCCTTCAGTTTGCACAAACACATTTCTGACTATGAACGAAAGGTCAATGCTCACCCGCCTTCAAATGAAGGCTTCTCACAGGGCTATTGTTAAGGCAACTGCTTTGCACCAATCTCTCGCTGTTAGGTTATTTAGAATCACATTGCGAAAGCAAAAAAGCATTTCTACATCCTTTCCCGTGGCTTGCAAAGAACAAGCATCCATTATGCTTAATGAATCTCACCCATGAAGGGGGTATGCATTAATAGACTGAAAGCTATTCTGCTTTCTGCAAACAGCGAAGCAACTAGCAGTGTCAGGGTGTGTTTTTGGAGCCCTTGCTGCATTCTGCACAGGCAGCTGCAGAGGGACGGTGAGGATGAGCAAGCACCCCTCTCCCAGACCAGTAGCTTGCCCTCAGTCGTCCCTCCCAGTTCTTGGACCCTTATATTTCCTTGAAGAAAATACCCTTTTACGTATTAGAAGTGCTTTTCTTTATTGGGTCAAGGACCTGTAGCCCCTTAGACATTGCTGGACTCCAGTTCCCAGCAGCCTCAGCCAACATGGCCTATGGTCAGTGATGATGAGAGCTGAAGTCCAACAACTGATGGAGGGCAACAGGTTCCACAACCTTGATCTGTTCATGCAAACAGAGACCCTCTGGAACTTATTTCCCGGTCACATCCACACCACTTGGAGGGTATGCACTTTGAATTGTGCTTGGAAACGTACTGGGAGCCAGTGAAGATCCTTTAGGACCAGTGTTGTATGGTCCTGGCAGCTGCCCCCCGTCGCCAATCTAGCAGCTGGATTCTGGATTAATTGCAGTTTTTGAGTCACCTTCAAAGGTAGCCCCACGTAGAATGTGCTGCAGTAGTCCAAGCAGGAGAAAACCAGAGCATGTACCACCCTGGTGAGACAGTGGGCAGGAAGGCAGGGTCTCCTGGCTTCTTCTCACTCCAAGGCTGTATTCCTGGCCTCCTTTGCAAGAAGTAGTTGTGTTTTCTAAAGAAATACATCCATGCTGTGTCTGCTTAATTTGAGCCTCAAGGAGATGTTTGTTTATGGGGTCTCTTTTGGCTGAAAGGCCTTTTCCTTATTGTGATTTCAATCTGGGTGGTTAATATTTAAAACATAAAAAGTATATAATCGGCCTATGTCAATTAGACTTATTTCAGGGAGAAGTGTGCATAAGATAAGTGTATTAATGTTAAATAATATCTCTTTTTGAAATTGAACATGCGAGACACAACCCACCCACCAAGAAATGTTCTTTACTTTTCCTGGATATCCCTTTTTCTCTCTCCCTGTTGCCATCATGAGCATTATATGAAGGGTTAAAATGTATTGATTCAGCAAAGAAGTGCCTCTCCTATCAGGTTTTATTTTCATCCATGAGATTTCCTGGAAGGAACCTCTTGAATTAGGGCACAGATGTTCTAGTTAGACACTTGTGTTAATGCAATGATTGATCCCTGCCTCAGACAGCGAGAGCGAGAGCAATGTAACAAGTGTTCAGTGAATTTCCCCAATGTGTGGCTTAACAAGTTCCTGCTTCTGGTTACATGATGCCTGACAGAGACTGGAAGTTTTCGTATGCCCCCCCCCCCCCGAAACACAAAGATTCCAATACAAATGTCTCATTTTATCAGCAGAAAGAACAGTATCCTTACATTTCCGTGGTTGTAAGTCTTACTGTGTTCAATGAGGTTTCGGTTTAGGCTGCAAAACTCTCAAGCAAAATTCCCACATGGTTGTTGTTGTTTTTTTTAAAAAAAAACACACATTTTGGTGCACATTCTAAAAGGGAAAATCGCTTTTTTAAAATTGGGCACAGATGCTACTCATGGGTATTACTGGATGACAGCCAATATATAAAGTGCCAGGGATTTTCTGGTTCAGGCAAGACAACTCCTAGGGATTGAGGAAGTTTCGGTCCCCCTCAAGTATTTCTTTTTCTTTTGAGAGGGCAGAGCGGCGTCAATATTCAGGGGGCATTCGACTCCACCCCCTGGACCTTCACAGCGTGTGCACATCATGTCATGACGTCACACGGTGTGACACGCATGATGTCATGACATCGTGCGGCATCACACACAGGCTCCCTCAAACCTCTTTAAGAAGATGGCGTCTCTGTTCCGGTTGCAGATTAATACCCTTTCATTATATATTTTCTGGGCTTTTTTCCACTCCAAACAATGGTTCAGAGTATAGTTCTTTGTTTTTCTCCACAAATAAATCCTATGGATAGATTCAGTGCATAAAGAGTAAGCTGTAAGACAGTGATAATAAGAAACAGAGAAATTATTGTTTCCTTCCTTCTTCCTTCCTTCCTCTTGACATGAGGTGAAACAATGCATATATCAGCATCTCTGCATATTTAACTAAAACCCAGTGATCTTTGAAGCTACCAGGAGTAACCAGTTTGTTTATTTTCTTCCATTTGATATATCTTACCTTGCCTCCATTGTGGAAACCAAGATGGCATACATGGGATTCCCAGGTGGTCACCCACTCAAGGCCTTCATATTATTGTCATGTGTATTTATACCATACTGTGAGTTTGTTGGTTCCCCCTGACATTTAGTTTTAAAAAGCCAGTTACACAAATGTTAATTGTGTGATGTGCGTTTCATCTAGTTTGGTCCTCAGTAAGATACTGTAAGTGAGACACTACGTATTTCCATCGGTGCATGGAGAATGGCATTCTCCAAGCTCAGCATTTTGGATACTGCCTGTGTTTGAAACCCCCATTGTTTCATTAGCGCAAGCGGTTTCTGAGCTCTGGGTGCAGTACTATGCCTAAGATTTCACATTAAAACTGCAGAGTGGAAGGAAGAGAGGAGCTTTTCTCTGCCTCCCCACTTCCAACTACTATCTGAAGACTGGAAGAGAGACCCTCTTAAGAATATTAGGGGGGTGGGCAGGGGAAGGACTAGACCATGTGAAAAATGAACATAATATTTTAGCTGCAGTTCATTCATCACATGGTCCCAAGTGACTTCCTTTTCACTGGATGAAATTTTTAGCTTTGTATTCTTGTTATAAAAAAACACACCTAGACATTCTGTTGTGGCACCCATAACCTAGGTTTAAGGTGTCATTTAGCTCCTAGCTTTATCTGTTTCTAACACTGGAGACTACAGAGATTTCTCTTTCCAGCTTTTTTTCCACAGAACATTAACCTTCAAAAAGCCCCCAGGATGGAAAGCTTAGAAAGAATTCCCACAAAACATTGTTCTCGTGACCCTTGCCCCCAAACTTTTAGGAAACCATCCCTCCAGTGTGCAACTGTAAATATTATTAACATTTCTGTTACATTATTAAAGACAAATCACTATCATTCATGGGTTTCTGGACTACAAAAAAGCCAGAACCAGCACAATTGCACGCTCTATTCCCCAAAGGATTGGAGGGGCGGGAGAGCAGAGTGCTGTGGCTGTTCAAAGATTGACTAGCATACTGCAATATAAGTGCACAGACTTACATCAGGTGGATGAGGCACACTACAAAATAGGCTGCTACCTATGAACGTTTCTGCAACAATTACCAGTTAAACTCTAATGTACCAGTCATTTGGGTTATTACAGACTTTGCATGACAAGCAATCTTCTAAACATTTCTTCATACCAAAAGGGTTAGACCATGCTAGGGGAGAATATACTTTTCTGAGAATGTCTGCAACTTACCACAATGTTTTTGGGTGCTTCCAGATAGGTGTTTAGTGTGGGATGTGTGCTCCTCATGGATGCAATTTTCCCCCCACAAGTGCACACATGGTGTTGTTGGCATTAACATTTCCCCCCCCATTTAATCCAGATTTATCCTTTCCAAGGGAAACCCAGCATGTTTGTGGGGGTGGGGGACAACAACAACCCAACCTACTGCTAGTTCCCTATTTGCAATATCTAAATTACCTGCACTATTAAGCCCTCACCCAGGAAGCACAGTAGTTGCTGTGGTCCCAAGTAACTTTCTTTTCACTGGATGTAATCAAGTCCATAGGATTTTGAAAGAAAATTCAAGCATTCTTGTTAAAGATCCTTAAAATGGAGGAAAATGACTCTGATTCACACCACTTTATTAGAAAAAAAACCCCACAGGATCTTTTTGTAAAACAGACATAGATCATTCACAATTTTATTTCCAGCCAGCTTTGATCTTCCATTGTCTACAGAAAAGTTTACATAAAGGAGGGCCCCCTTGCAGAAGCGAGGTTTCACCCCCCAGGACATCTTATAAAAGTACATATCCAAAGAGAACAAATTGAAATCAAGCAGGTGTAGGAAAGTCATGTGTAACTCTGGTGTCACAGTTTTAGAGGTTATAGCATATAATACAGCAAGCACACATACAATACACATGAGAAACATAAATATTTATACATGTCGTGTGGGTTACATGACTGGGTACAACTTCAATACTGAGTGAATCAGTGTTCAGTATGCATCAGAGGCTAGTACCTTAATCCTAAATATATAATCCTATTTCTCTCAGCGGTGCTTCGTTCCAAGAAACAAGTGTTTTGCGGGCCAGAGTGAAAGTGTACTCTTAGACATCATTAATCCAGTCCTTGTGTTAGCCTGAAACTCTATATTACAAAAAGATAGATTCTGCATAATGGTTAAGGGAAACTACAAGCCGTTCAGCTATGGCAGGCGTTCCCAAACTGTGGTCTGTGGACCATCTCTGGTCTGTGAGCTTCACTCATGTGGTCCAAATCATATCTGTGGATTTGTGGTTGAAGGCAGGAGACTGCGCATCCATCGCATTTAATGTATTGATTTTTGATTGTATTTGTATTGTTTTGTTCCTATATTGCATTTCATTCCATGGAATGCAAATTGTAATGAAATTTAAAATTGATAAGAAATAAAGGAAGCAATAAAAATACAATTAAAAATCATGTAGCATCTAGTAGAGCTCATTACAAGTGCTACAACAAGTAGAAGGATTACCAAGTGGCTCACCAAGACCCTTCGCGATTTCCAAGTGGTGCTTGGAGGCGAAAAACCGTAGGGGAACCACTGAGCTATGCAATAAGGTAAGTCCAGTCAAAGGTGAGCATGAGAGATGTGGCACTCATCTTGTTTTGCTATGGAATAAATGCCAACAAGGTGTGATGAAATTATGTCTGATCAGATTATGTTTGGATGCTTTAAACTGATGGCGTGGGAGGGAGAAGTTGACTCTGCATTTCCTTTCAAGCATGTTTCTTACTTGCTTAAGGTGCATGTCAAAAACCATGACCAAGACCCATTAAGACACATTGTAAAGTTACTCCAGTTCCCTTCATAAGGCCTTCTCAGCATTAAGATTTCAAACGATGCCCATTCAGTTTGCCAAGAGGGGCTGCTGCCGCCAGCCACCATAAGGTTCCATCACATCAGCAATTATGCATATATGAATCACAGACCTCAGAAAATTATGCTATTCAATTACTTTGCTCCACCAGTGCTGTGCTTGGAAGGAAATTTATATCTGAACTGTTGATCTGTATGCCGATTTTGTGTGTGTTATCCATCTAGAGCAGAACCACTATTTCACAACCAAGAGAAATGGAGAGTTTAAAAAATAATAATGCAGCACTAAAGCAAAAAGGAGAAAGCCGGAAGGAACAAACGCCACGAATTGACAAGAAATCCATTTGTATTAATATGTATTGCTAAAGCCCCCCTGAAGGAAATTACTTGAGTTTTATTGTTGTTTTGTGACTTTGTAATGGCTTGTTGATTAAACAATCAATCATCTGATGGCAATGATAAAGAAGCTGTTTGCTGTTCTATAGTCTGGGAGTTATATATAACCTTTAGACTAACGTCTTGATTCATGTATGCAAGTCCTGATGAACCAAATAGCTATGTGTCCCTGTGGAAGTTTGGTTCTGAATGGAGACCAAACCCAGCACACAGTATTATGGATCTCAACATATCTCTTAAACTGTCCATTTCCAAGGCGGGGCTGGACTTGCACCCTACCATGAGGTCAAAATAAATTATCTCCAGGTTATTAGTATGTTCCCCTACATGACAAACAAAACAACAGAAAGCCCAATCTAAATTTGCACTGTACATTTATTTAATCATCTCTCATTTCGGACTATTGTACAGCCAATCGCAGCATGGTGGGGGGAGATCATGATGTTTCTCCTTCCAGAGTGAGGAGGTGGGCTTAATGAACAGGAATGGAACAACCCCAACTATTCTGGGATTCTCAGTGGGGTGTAAGTTGTTTTCCCTGTCTCTTCATCCTTTGCAAGCTATTACTGTGCAGGTGGCATTTCATATGGTGGCATATCATAGATCTGTACAAAAAGCTTCCCCTCTGAAGTGGCCAGAACTGCTGGTCAGATAAAGGCTTAAGACTTTAACCCAACAGCTCACATTATAATAGGAAGGAACTGAGATAGCCAGACCAAGTTGCCCAGAGGACAGCTACGGCCTGTTGTCCATTGATTATCCAGTTCCTAAAACCAGTTTGCCCCAATGCCAAAGGCTTGAGTGGAGGAGTGCAATGCATTATGCCAAAGGCTTGAGTGGAGGAGTGCAATGCAGGAGCCTTGCTTACGATCACTTCTATCCAAAGTGCACTTACAGGGTCTTTCCTACTACAACTCCTGCTCTGTGGAACCAGAGTCCCACTGGGCCAGCATTCATACCAGTTCACTTGCACTGACGCTTGCTAAGACATTTGAATGTGTTGCTTAAAGACCATTGTTGTTGACATCCATCTGTCTCAAGAAACAATGGAGTGCACCTCCAGGGGTGAAGTCAAACTGCTGTGTTAGCAGCACTCAACTGACCTCCCTGGGGTGCAAGCCTGGGGCAGTGTGTATGGAAGTCCTGGGCTGGCCAGATGACAAGACCCTCTTCTCAGCCCCACTGATGTGGTCCAAAGGAAAGCTGAGCAATATGTTTGGCACCAACGTGGCTGCAGGAGTTGCTGGAAGGAAGCGTACTAGGCGCCATCCAGCTGTCTTAGGGACTTTACTCCGGATTTGTGCAGGGTTTGTTTCTTAGCCTTCTTATACTGAGGGCCCTATATTGGGTGGGGAGGAGAGAATACAGCTATGGCTAGAGATAGATGGATCTGTCAGTTTTGGTTTCTCTCAGTTTCATGTATTATTTTCCTAATCTTCAGTTCTCCATGTTTCCACATCAGTTTGTGATTATTATTTTTTAGCCTTCATGAAAACTCACCAGCATTTTAGTGTCAATTTCTCCTAATATACACTATCAAGTTTGCTTAATGGGCACACTTTTGCAAAGCGCGTCTCCCTAATACAGTGCAATTCCATACGCTGCGTTCACTGATATACAATTTTTTAATTTATACGGTAGTATGTGCATTTATCTAATTTTTAAAATCAGATTAGTTGGCTGGAGAACTGCAGACAAGTGTGAATTTCAAAGGCTGGCTGGCTGTGCTTTGGTTCACACGTTGCTTCAGAAAGTGTGAATTAGAAGGTTCATCCTTGAACTGAATCAAGCTTCCCTCCCATCCCTAGCAACTTCCACTACTAATTGACAATCATAGATATGCTGCCAACAGTGTGTTTGTTAGGTGTTGCGCTACAATGACATGGGACCAGCCAGAGGCTTACAACAGGGGCCAGCAAACTTTTTCAGCAGGGGGCCAGTCCACTGTCCCTCAGACCTTGTGGGGGGCCGGACTATATTTTGAAGGGGAAAAAATGAACGAATTCCTATGCCCCACAAATAACCCAGAGATGCATTTTAAATAAAACCACACATTCTACTTGGGTAAAAACACACTGATTCCCGGACTGTCCGTGGGCTGGATTTAGAAGGTGATTGGGCCGGATTACAGTCTGAGCTATGCAGGTGAGACAGGAGAGGTCAGGGGCTGAAAAGGAAGCTGTGGGGTGGGTTACAAATCAGATAGCAGCGAAGAAGAAGAAAGCAGGGTTCAGAAGCATGAAATGGCAGGTAGCAGCGTTTGAACATCCCTACAGGAGCAGAGAATAAAACTATTCACTGAGGAGCAGAAAGAGACCAGATGTTACCTATCTTGCCCCTTTGCCCTGCAATGTGCCTGGAGCCAGATGCAGATCACAAAAGCAAAGGAACTGGTTCCCCACCCCCCAGTGATATGTGTATGCATCTTTAGGTAATACATGGTGTTGCCATGGATACACATTCCTCTGATCAGACCATATAGTTACGCACCCCCTTTACATGCAGCATGTGACGAGAAGCACAATATAAAAAGCACAGGTCTAACAATGCTGGTTGAGACTACAGATCTGCAATCTAAAAAAATAAATAAATAAAACAAAATAATATCTGTGGCGGCGTGCTGAGTCTTGAGGCTCTTTCTGCAGCACTTTGAAATAGACAGTCATTTCATTCTGCCCAAGCACAGAACCCTTACCTTAGCTGCAGCAAAGTGGTAGATCATCTGCTTTTGTTTGCAGGAGGTTGAAGGTTCAACTCCTGGCATGGCATCTTCAGATAAGAGATGGGAGGGAGCCCTGTCTGAAACCTTGGGAGAGCTGTTGCTGGAGAAAGGATGGATAATACTGAGCCAGATGCACCACTGGCCTGACTCTGCGTAAGGCATTTCTATACCCCAAGGTATAAGCCTACGCTTTCCAGGAGACAAGTCTACAATGAAGAGAAGAAGAAGAGTTTGGATTTGATATCCTGCTTTATCACTACCCTAAGGAGTCTCGAAGCGGCTAACAATCTCCTTTCCCTTCCTCCTCCACAACAAACACTCTGTGAGGTGAGTGGGGCTGAGAGATTTCAGAGAAGTGTGACTAGTCCAAGGTCACCAAGCAGCTGCATGTGGAGGAGCGGGGAAGCAAACCCAGTTCACCAGATTACGAGTCTACCGCTCTTAATCACTACACCACACTAGCTCAAGAAAAGAGGTGCACTGGCTCAAGGTGAGAAGAGGCAACCGAGAAAGCCAAGCAAAAACTCAGAACAGGTATGGTTAGTCAGCAAGAAAGAGGACTGCTGTCCTGAGATGATCAACGTTTTAGCTTGTGCAACATATTAAGTTGAAAGCTGCAGGGCAGCCTGGGCATCTTTCACTGGGAGAGAGCATGCAGAATGACACAGGTTCAAACCTTTCCGTCTCTCTTTGTGTGGGGTTTTTTAATGGATCAGGCAAACAGGTGGCATGAGAGCCCTGGCTCTGAGCTCTGCTACCTCTCAGAATAGACTATCCTGGACCAGATGGTCAAATAGCCTGGACTGGCACAGCTTCCTTTGCTCAGCTTGGCGTGCCCTGGGAAAACAGGAAGAAACCCATTCAGCGCCATCTTTTCCTCTCACCTCCCTCTCCCTCCAGATCACAGAAAAGTTTGCAAAAGCTTTCCAGGGAGAAGGGAGGGTTTTTAAACTAATGCCATGGCCAAAGATAGGCAGTGTGTTGCTGCACTAAAACTCTCATCAGCTTCCTTCAGCATGGCCAATGATGGAAATTATATTCCAATGACATCTAGAGGGGGGCACGTCGCCTACCTTTGTAACAGCCAATAAGAGCCAGTCACAGCTTCCCCCTACTAAAGCTATTCTGAAAGCCTGCTGAACTTTTGGGTTTTTGCCACAGCTTACTACAACAGAGCATAATGTGCACTTGTTTACGGTGCACCAGAGGCATTGTCAAACTGTCTCTGCTGCACTTAACTTCACCCTGATAGCTCTGCAGAAGAGGGCTTTGGCTGGCAGCTGGGAGGAATGATGCAGCTAAGGTTAATCACTCTTAAAACCTATTGGTTTTAGTTGAAGAGAGATAAACTTGCACTTAGCACTGAAATCACTTTGTTTTAAAGCAGTCATTTGCGAATGGATAAACTGAAATTATTATCTGGGGACATCTAAGTAGCCAGGTGTCTAGCAGGACACTGGGAGGTGTCACACAAATCAGATTGTTCTTCTTTCAGTTTTGAACTTTGAAAGAGGAAAAGAGAGAAAAGTAAGCTGGAACCAAGCAAATGTTCCAATGTGTCTCTTTCAGGCTTATCTGGATGCATTGACCGCTAAGTTATCTTTCTAGTCTAGAAAACAAATTCGGTGAGAACAAGCTAAAATCAGCTAGCAGTTTTCAGATGTTTAAAAGGATCTTAGAAAAGGAGATGGAAATCAGCTGCTCACTTATCCACCAAGGATAGGATTAGAACCATTGGTTTTCAACTACACGAAGAGAGATTCAAACCCAACAACTGAGGTTCCATTAGATCCAGGAATGCTGAACTTCTTCCAAGGTGCCCTGGTAAAAGCTGCAGGATTCCTTTCTTTCAGGTTTCCAAGAAAAAGTTGGCCAAGAATCTGATAGAGACGCTTTATAAATATATTCTTAAATAGACTATAAATATATAGAATAAATATATTTCCCTTAAATACACTCTATGCAGAATATAAATATGTAAAACGAATATATCCATGTCCTGTTTGAACTACATATTGGATGAGAAGATCCATGGGGTCTGTTAACACTCTATTATCTGAAAATTATATAAAGGTTTAGTTTAAACTTTAACAGGTGGCCAGGTGCAATTTAGAGGACTGGGTTCCTGTACCAGTGGAACTGATGGGGACATCAGGGCAGCTTCTGCAGCCTGTTGCATCTCTCTGGTCCAAAACTGAGAAAAGATGCACCTGCTATTTTTTTCTTATATATAGAAAAATTGGCTAAAGATGCAGCAGCCTTGCTGTCTAGTGCATATGTCACACTTTCAGTCCTAAATCAAAGATGTGCATACCTTTCATCATTCCCACTACATAAGAACAAGAGCTTTGCACAATGACCCTTCATCTACAAACTTGAAACAAAACCCAGTGAGATGCAACCCGATATTGCACAATGAAGGGGAAAATGGCTTGTCCACCACTCCCTATCTTCTAGAGAAGCAAGCCCACTATTACTGATCTTCTAATTCAGGAACCTGCAGAAAATCCCAAAGTTCCCTGCAATACCATTTGGAAAACACTGCCCTAAAGGAATCATAGATAGGACTAATACATCGGTAAGGACTCTTCTTTCTCGTTCAGATCCTTTAAATTCTCAAAGGAGAATGGATGGGGGGGGGAGAGGCAGGGCAGTGAATATTTCATTAGGTGACCACCTAAATAAACATCTAAAGCTGGCCTCCTTTTCCTGATACTTCTCAAAAGATGTGAACACGTATGCTTTCCTCTTTGGATGTTTCCTGACTGTTGCTATTTTGGGGTGGGATTCAATCCCATATGGGCAAATTCAGGTTGCACCATTAAAGCTGACTTGCAATGGTTGTGCAACAAACCCACTCCCCCCCCCCCCGAAGAACAGCCTTATTTACAATAAGGAAAGGGTAGGATATTACATATTATTCTTTTGATGCAACTGCATCTATGCCCTCTCTGCAAATAAATCGGAAAGAATGCTCAATAAAACAGCCAGCGTTATCTGATCTCCTTGCAAACAAATCTCAGTTAGGGTTAGGGTTACCTGGAATGGCCCTTATAGTGAAAAGCAATGGAGTGGCAAGGTGAACATGCTATTAAAGGAAACAAGGATGCTATTCTCTCCACACAGCTAGAGGATGCTAGAGATCTAAAAGTACTGAATGTTCTTTGGACAAACTTTTCTTGGCGGTTACAGAGGGAGGACTCTATTGGGAGCAATTCAGCTGTGAGGTCCAAGTGAAATAAGTTGTGATATATAAAAGTGATAGCCACTAAGGAATCCCTCACAGCAGGAAATGGGTGGGCTGTGAAACCACTATCTTTAATTCCCCAAGCAATTAAAAATGCCACCAAGGACAAAAGAGCTTTGTGGGCATTTGGGGAATATTTGGCAGATAAACTCTATATGGATATGCCATGAACACTGAGTGCTAGTACTTGATCTCGCCAGATTGGAGATCAAAATAATATTATCGTTAAGACTGCCATAAGGAAATTGCGTGGGAGAAGCAGCTCCTAGGTTCCCACTATTTCAACTGCCGGAGATTAACAACAGATTAAAATGCTTTGAACCTGGTTGACTTGAAAACTTTCAATGGAAGTCTTCTGAGTACGGAATCACAGAAATGACCGCAGTCTAGTGAGATCCTCCAAAGTCAAGTGTGGTTTACAGAACAGACAAACATCATTGATATTATTGTGTTGCAGAAGGATGCATGAAGTGAAATGTGCCCAGACTAGCCAACTGAACAATCCACATAGAGCTCACCGGTTTTTCAAAAGGGCTACAGTGCTTTACAGAGTTGTATAGAAGATCAGCATTTACCATGCATAAGCACCTGATTAAAATATTAGCAGGTTCTTTTGCTGAATGATTAAACTGGCATCCTTTTCTGACCTCTGAGCCTAACAACTCTTCCATCCATTCTGGCTTGCCAGAGCCTCTTTCCCCTTCTGACTGAGAAACAAGCCAACTGTACTTGCAAGGTTCTATCACTCCCAGCTCTGCTGTGCGCCTGCCACTGAATTCCGCCTTCCCCTCGGACAGGGGTCATCTAAGCTGTTGCTTATTCATCCCTGAACCAACACCCCATCTTTCTGTTGCTGCCAGTATACTCCACATACTACAACACGAGGTCTTCCATCTTTCTCGCCTTCTGGGTAGCCACACCAGGCCATTCGATTGTTGTATGCAACATAAAACGAGGTGTGCAAATTTTTGAATAGGAGAACATGGCTGTATTTTAGTAGTCAGGCCAATGGTGGAGCAAAACTCCTCCTCTCTCTCTGCAAATACGCTCCCGTGTTACCCACTTCATACTAAAGTACTAAAGCCACTCTGACGCAATGTTGTGGCCACAACATTAAGCCATCATCTAATAAAAAGAAAGCGCCTTTATCAGCACCTAGCAGCCACAAGGCGATTTTTTCATCTTAATGTAATGTGCTGAGCTCCCATTTAATCCTCACTGGCATATTCTACACAGTCGCCACAAAGCCTCAGTTAATATTTACTTCTCTTAATAAAGAAGATCTAAGAATGCACATCCTCCGAGACCAAAAGAGATAATAAAATAATTCCACCGCATGAGGCACCAAATGTGGTAAGACGTTGTACGCTGGATGGAGGCGAAACCCCTCTGCTTTGCCTGTTTGCAAGAGGAAGCTGCAGTGATAGCATTGTAACTGTAAGGAATACTCCTGCAGCCTTGCTTAAGACTTCCAACACCAAGCTAAGCCAAGCCCCTTAGGAGTAACAAGAGACAACCTGGACATGAGGTGTGGGTGGAGAAGGAGTGGTGGCTGGGGCAACTGGGCTTGTTGGAAGGTTGGCTTGGGGCTGAAGGACAGAGCTCTGGTGGGGAACCTGGTGCTCTCCAGATGTGGCAGCACTACAATTCCCATCACCCTGTCTGGCTGCAGTGGATGCCCAACAGCACCAGGTTTCTTACCCCTGTGGCAGAACAACACTTTCTGCCAAAGGAGTTTAATCAAACCACATTGTTTCCTAGGCTCTAAAGTGTCATTTACATTTTCAACAAGAACAGGGAGAGTTTTACATGTAAGGCTAAAGTCACAACCCAGCCTTTCTTAAGCTGCTTATCTATATCTTGCTATCCACCCAGAAGAGAAAATGGTGGGGAGGAATTTGTAATGCAAACAAATGCCTGAATGAAGACATTTGTGGGGTTTTCCATTTCTGCTAGGGCACGCAGGATCTGACTTCAAAAGCTTTCTGTTTGTTGTTTTTTTTTTTTTAAAAAAAAGTCATCTAAAAATGGGATATGATTATTTATTATTTCTCATGTTATATTTAAGAAACAATGCATGCCTGGGAAGTCAAAACCTTCCCATATGTCATATTGGGGGTGAAAATAAATACCAAAACAAGGCTTACATCGGTGCCTGTGGCTGATGCAAACTGGCTGGGGTACGCATTTTATTTTAAATGTCTCTCTTCTCCTGTCTACCCCGCTTGCATTAACTACAGTCAACAGGTGCCCAAATAACAGTGCGAGAGCTTCAGAGGAAATTCAGAGCAATTCCTCCTGTGCACTTCTACGCAGGAATAAGTACCACTGAGTTCAATGGGGTTTGCTCCCAGGGATGCAGGCGTGAACAGGAGCAGAAGCTTCTTTGCTTGAAGGATCCATAAATCATGAGCCTACTTACATTTACTCAAAAGTAAGTACCACTATGTTCAGTGGGAGGAGGGGCTACTTTCCAAGTAAGTATGAACAGCATTGCAGCCGAAGAGCTGGACACATCAATTTCAACCCCAGCTGCTGTCTGGGGTGTCTTCAAGGAGTGGAGCTATGGAGCCACATCCACAGCCCAAGCAAGCATGCTGGCTGAGGCTGAAAGTGGTTGAAATCTTTCCGCTGGCTGCCACCAGTAGAGTGCTCATCAGTGGCAGTTCAGCAGGCAAAAGGAAGAGCTCTGTGCCAGCAGACTGGTGCTGGCATGACTCTGCAGGCAGAGGGTGGCAGGGCTGTGTAAAAAAAGCCATCTCTGCTCAATCCAAACTGCCTCATCTCAGCCTGGTGCAAGAGGCATTTGGACTGCTCTGTAAACAACTAAGAAATTGTGGCAAGAATGTATTTTAGAGTTGGTGGCTTCATTTTGGTTGCCTTTCTTCAGTGTGTCTGCTGATGCATTTTTAAAACCCTGATTTTCCAGGGGTCTCAAGCGTTGCTGTTGAAAAGGTTTTCCATTGCAGAAGTTCACCTTCCACAAGTTTCAGGACAGTGAGAACCGAAAAGGAGGCTAGGGTGGCAGAGCCAGCATGCTCTTCCTGTTGTTCTAATAGCCTGATGGTGTGGGCTCTTCCTTCTGTTTCTTTTTAATCAATCAGAGATTTGTGATAAATGAAACAATTTACTGTAAAGCAGGGAATACTCAGCTCCTGCCAGCTCCTTCATCAGGATCCTCTAGTCGTGGCTCTGCTTGCCTATACTCAATAGTAAAAATCACAGCCCAAGACAGAAGTTGTGGGAGTCGCTTGCCATCTGGAACCCTGTCATAATGTCCTTCCCTGGGCAGAGCTCTTTAAACCTCCCAGGTCATAAAACTTAATAGTCTACACTCAAAACTCCCCGAAACATACTGACAACAGTGCAAATAGCCCCGCAGACAAACTTTTCTGCTGAGGACAGGTAGCGGGAGAACCAAAACTACTCTTCATCAAACAAGTCGGCTTCTGCAGCCAGGAAACCTTGAACTAGGAGAACAGAAACTCTATAGAAACTGGACATTTATGCACATGTGGGCTCAATTTGCATACTTTGCTCTGCATGTAAACCTTGGTGAAATTGTGTGGGGATGTGGGATTCATGGGTCAAGCATTTGAATGGAGGAGCAAAAGGAGGCATCATAGAATCATAGGCCAGGGCACTGTGGAAATGGGACAATGAGAGGGAAATCAACAGGATGATGGAATTGGCTCCTAGTTGCTTACTGAAGCAATCCACCCAACACTTCTCTTTCTCCACCCCCACCACCATCTCAAGCTTTTATTAAATGTGACCACTCTGTTTTTAAGTAGGCTTAAAGGCTCATTCTTTCTTCTCTCAGCAAGTGCAAGTTAAGCTCTCGAGCAATCTCCACAAGGTTATAGATTCTGAAATGGAAGCCATGCTCAGGCTTTTCCCACCCACAGTGTCCTTAGTACATTAAAGTCCTCTGTCAGTGGCAAACTCAAGACACCTTCTTGGTATGTACGGGGCAGGGAGGACTTATAAAGGCTCCTTCCTTAATTGACCTGAAGTTGCAACCTAGCTGGTTGCTTGGTTGGTTTTGGAGAGTTGTTGTTTTGTTTTCAGTGTCCAGGCCAGTTTTTATTTATTTTTTTACTGGTTAAAGAAAAGGTGGCAAGCAGAAATTATGTTAAAGCCTTGCCTCTGTTGTTTGATCTGTGATGGCTATTTCACTTATGCAAGACCAAGGAGGTATGCATTCTCACCCGTCTCCAATCATGGTTTTGACAAAAATTGTACGCAGCCATGTTGATGCACTGGGGGGGGGGAGGATCCAAAATCCACAATACATTAATACCTCTATTAGGACCAACCAAAATGTCACAAAATTGTGAGCAAGATCCAGTCTGATGAAGAGTTCTGGTGAACTCAAAAGCTCAATGATGACTTCGTAACGTTTGCGTGGCAAAGTTAACATATTGTGGCTTTTGGACTCAGATGCTGGAGAACTGCTCTCAGACTCTGATAACATCATTCCTATCCACAAAAAAGATTGTTTATTGGGGAAACCATTATGTAGGAGGCAAAGGGATGGAGGGATGACAACATATTTGCCATGTCTTTGAAGTCATGGAAAGGGGCTCTCGTTACAGTTAGAGACAAGTCTCTCTGTCACCCTATTAGCATACTATATACTTATTTAATTCAAGCTATGAAGATTTCTGATCCCATCTCTGAAGACCTCATTTCATTAGCTGTTCCATAAACAAGAGCAATATAATGCAATTACTCATTTACCACCTCACCCTCCTTCCCTCCCTCCCAATATCTCATGACAGTTTTTGATTTTTATATAAAACATATGAGCTTAATGTTTTGCCTACTTGAAAAGCACATAGAGCTAAACTTTCAAAGTACCTATCATTTAGAAGGGGTGGTGATGGCTGCAAAGAGGCTAGCTTGATAAAAAATATATATAATTCAGTATGTGAACTTGTGGAATACTTATCACCTTCGTCCTTATTCCGGTGTCTTTGTGTGTCAGCCATGTTCTTCTTTTAATAATTTAACTCAAATTATTGGAGATGGAGCTTTTGAAATTCTAGACCCTGTTTGGAAAATCTGACCCGTGAAGGGTTGTTTTTTTTTTTTTTAAAAAAGTTCAAATTAATTCAAATGGATTTAGCACAGGGATACGATCAATGCTGCATCATCCCTTGTATTCAAACACGCATGTACAAGTGTGTACACATTTATGACTATTTCTAGTCAGTCACTCCCACAATATACTTCTCCTTTCGATTAATATCCTTAAAACCAGCCTGCTGTTGGCCGAGAAGCAAGTCTGTCCCCTGAACCAATCCTTCGCATGCATTACCATTCCCTTGAAAGAAGGACCAAAGGCTGTTATGCTGACTTGCTGCGGGCTTCTGTGAAGAAGCAGGAAGGAGATGAGTGGGCAGAGATCTTTCAGATGCTTGTCTGAAGGTCACCATTGAGCAATGTCCTCTGGGTTTCTGTGGCCTCGTTTAGCCTAGACTTGTCCTGCTTGCTGTCACTCCTGTCGGCTTCATCCATGCCACTGACTTTCATAAGGCAGAGGACATTTTGGAAGCTCTTCTTAAAGTTGTCGGACAAGAAGGCATAAAGGATGGGGTTGGCACAGCTGTTGGCGTACGTGAGGACCACTACAAAATCGAACATCCCCTTGAGGACAGGTGTTGGCTCAATCAAAACAGAGACTGACGAGACGTTGAAGATATAGAAGGGAAGCCAGCAAAAGATGAAGACGGCAACGACAATGGAGACCATCCTGGTGACCTTCTTCTCTGACTTTTTCCTCTTGGAGGAGCCCACTCTGATGCCAGAGGACTTGACCTTGATGATGATAAACAGGTAGCAAAGGCAGATGATGGTGAGGGGCACCAAGAAGCCCAAGATGAAGGTATAGATGATGAAGCCAACATACCAAGCAACAGACTCATCTGGCCAGATCATGGTACAGCTACTACTCCCGTGGTTATTGCTCACTCCAGCATATATCATGATGGGTAGTATGACCAGAAGGGAGATGCCCCAGACAGCTACATTGACCATCTTTGCTGTTCTTGGCCTCCTCCACTTGGCAGATTTTATAGGATGGACCACAGCAAGGTACCTATCAATGCTCATGACTGTGAGGCAGAAGATGCTGGTGAACTGATTGATCCCGTCTACTGTCATGACAACCCGGCAGATGGCTTTCCCAAAGGGCCAGTGAACCAGAGCTACCTGCATAGCCAGGAAAGGTAACCCCAACATGAACAGTTCATCCGCTATAGCCAAGTTGAGTATGTAGATGTTGGTGATCGTCTTCATTTTGGCGTAACGGAGGATGACATAGATGACCAGAGTGTTGCCACAGAGGCCCACAATGCACACCACAAAGTAGATGAAGGTGAGGATGGCATTGCTAGTCAAGTCATAGTGGGGGCTTGTGATGTTGATGGAGGTGTTGGCGGCAGGAGTCTCTGGGGGGAAGCTGTCAAACTGAGACGGCGAGGGGAACCAGAAGGCTGTGGTGTTGGGCAAATCATTCTCAAGGCCCATGGTGGAGCTGTTGTCACGGGCAAAGGGTACTCTTCAGGCAAGAAACCCTCTCATGTTGATTGGGTCAGGGTGGTCCAAGGCAATGTGGGAGGATCTGGAACCCAAAGAAGGAAGAAACGCTGTTATACCAACTTCATATGGCTTACTGCATCAGACCAATTTTCTGTTATCAGAGACAGAGCAGACTCATCGGCTGCTACCTTTCCCAAAGGCTCTTGGGCTTTCTTTTGAACAGAAGTGCCACTGTGGGTGGGGTGCAGTGTTAGAAAATTCAGATATATAAGCTAGGTGCCAAATGACACCTTAAACCACCAAAACAGAATGTCTAGTTGCCATTTGGGGACCCAAAAGTCACATTTTTCAATATGACTTTTGGTTCCGATTGCACAGATAAAGTATCACGGGTAGAATTCTGCAGGATGTGTTGTTAGAGTTTAAAAACAGACAAGATCCAACAATCCCCAGGCAGGCACCTCAAGATGGTGGAGATATTAGGTACCTAGGCATCTGCACTTGATCAGATATGGCCAGGTGCAAAATGCGCCTGGTGCCTGGCAAATTTCAAATGCTGGTGGGGTGTTAACGATCCATCTCTTCCAATGTACACTGACTGGGAGAGAATGAAAGTGTCAGGGGTACAGGAGATGTCACAGGGCAATACATGGGTTGCTCTTTCCCTGTGTTAATCACTCTTGTCTTAATGACTAGCCAAGAGACTAATAGCTGTGTCCTGTGACTGCTCATGCAGACTGAAAAACAATACCTAGCTTAGGTTCAAGTAGATAATGTGGCCCACTGAGTTGGCCTTAAGAGACTCCTGACCAAAACTCTGGAGAGCTGCTTGCTGTTAGTGTGGACAACATCGAGGTATCTGGATCAATGATCTGACACAATATCCAAGCTGCCTATGTTCCTACGACGCAGCCAAGGGGCCCCAGTCCTCCACAGTCTTTAACCACACCATCACTTAACATCTCCTATAGTGCTTTATGTGTATTCCAAACATTTCACACACAGTATCCCAGTCATCTTTGCAGCAGTCCTGTAAGGTAAGGTAAAAGGTAAAGGGACCCCTGACCGTTACGTCCAGTTGCGGATGACTCTGAGGTGGCGCGCTCATCTCACTTTACTGGCCGAGGGAGCCGGCGTACAGCTTCCAGGTCATGTGGCCAGAATGGCTAAGCCACTTCTAACGAACCAGAGCAGCACACAGAAACGCCGTTTACCTTCCTGCCAGAGCGGTACCTATTTATCTACTTGCACTCTGATGTGCTTTTGAACTGCTAGGTTGGCAGGAGCAGGGACCGAGCAACGGGAGCTCACCCCGTCATGGGGATTCAAACCACCGACAAACCCTGATTGGCAAGCCCTAGGCTCTGTGGTTTAACCCACAGCGCCACCCGCGTCCCTTCCTGTAAGGTAGGCCAATATTATTATTAATCACATTTATAGCGAGCTCTTCCTCCAGGAACTGTATGCTTGATGTGGTATATGTGGAGTTGTTCTGCTTGGCTTTTCTTTTTCTAAATTGTCGTAACGATCCCTTGGGGTAGCTTAGGTTGAAAGTGACTGGCCAAAGACCACTCAGTGATATTCCTGGCTCAGTGGGTCTCCCCAATCCAAGCCTCACTCTCTCGCTAATACAACACATCGGCTCTCGGATACTTTCCATTTGGTAGATCGTGGGGGTGTTGGGAGATACTAAGTGACTGCAGCATGTGCAAGGCCACTAAGTAAATATATAGCTTAGGTGGAATTTGAACCTAGACCTCCCCAACACACACTGCCAGCATTGCAACATTGCAACAATGGTGTGCAAGGTTGAGAGCACCACTCTGATCAATACGGGGAGGGGCAGAGCATTCCTGTCCCCTCCTGCCCTCTTGCATGGCATGAGATAGAAATTATGCTGAGGCAGAACTGCCCAAAGAAGGGAAATGAAGGGGAGGTAGTAATATTCAGCTACACCAACAAAACTTTATCAGAGCCACTACTTCCAACTCTACGTTCCTCAGCCGAGCCACGGGATCTGAATATTGCCCTTTCTCCCACAAACTCTTCTCCACTGCGTTTAAAAACTAAAATAAAAATGCACATCCTCATATTTTATTCCTCAAAGTTGTGTGTGATTTTATGTGCACCTGTACTGCATATGCATGCAAGTGGCCATTCGCTGGAGCAGACCGCAAATGGTGACTAAAACACGATGCAGGTTGCAATTGTGCACCCACTGAACTCAGTGTTATTTATTTCTGATTAGACATGCCTAGGATTGCACTGTCAAATGTAGTTCTTCTCCCATCCGCGTCTTAGTTACACTGGACTAGCGGTTTACAGTTACAGTGGACTAGAGGGGATTAAGCTAGTCCCCTAAATGTTCCCGGTAAAATAGAGAATTGAAGTATTAAAGGCTGGCGCCTCCTTCCCAAAGCCCAGTAGATTCTGTGCAGCTTAGGGAGGGAGGCCCGATGATGGCAACTACCTCCACATCCTCATCCCCCTTCCAGAGAAGAGGAAGACAGCATAGATTCACAACAGGGGTTTGCAGAAGGTCACAACTCATGGCCCAGAGATAGAAGAGGGGCAAAGCTGGGAAATCATGGGGGAAGAGGAGGAGGGAGAAGCAGGCTGCAACATTATCACTAGAAAACATTCCAGACCCCCTTCTCCCAGAACCCGGCGAGGAGTGAAAGTAGTAGAGCAGAGAGCGAAGAGGCAAATGGCCTTAAGCAGCCACCGTAAGGTGGGCGGTGCTGTTGACGACTGAGAAGAGGAGAAGGGGTGGAGATTACTCGGAGCAATGGCATTACCGTACTCCAAGAGGCAGTATTTCTAAGCCTCTCTCTGTGAATATTGAATAAAAGACTTGGTAAGAGCTTTTCTTGTCTATCTATCCCTGGCAGCCTGCCGTGGGAGGGGGGAATCAGATTCCCTGACACCTGACTTATGGGGTCCAAGAGCCCTCCCTCCACCTTCCCAATTCCTGCCCAGCTTTGGGAAGAAGACAGGAGGGCTCCAGCATCTTGTCAGAGGCTTGATACCTCCTTCCCAAAGCTCAGGAAGCTTTTGCCTGGCTTAGGGTGGGAAGCATGACACTCATGGGTGAGACGTCACAACATTCCCACCCCACCACCACCACCACCCATTGCCCTCACAAGCCGGTACCTCTGGCCTTAACTGCTCCCCTACAAAAAAATTTCACTGGGTACCACCACACTGGACAACATTACTGTAGTTCAAATCTTTGTGTTCTATAGTTGAGGAGCAGATATCACCTTTTGCTGCCCCTGTTTTATACAGAAAGTACTAACCCGTTTAGGATGCAATCCCACACATTAAAAAATAAAACCACACACACCTTGGGTATAAGCCCACTGAACTCAATGGGGCTTACTTCTGAGCAGACATGTTTTCAATTGCCCAGTTTAATTGCCCAATTCCTTTTAATTAAAGGAAGCATTTTAGAAACTCTCAGCACTTCTAATTATCCTAGATGATTTTGAGGAGGGATGACCAGAGCACTCATCTGCATAAAGGAATAAATGTCAGCAGGTGTAGGAAATTCCATCTTCTACAAAACTATTGAAAGGGACGGAAGCAATTTTGGGGGAGGATCTGACTACCCTAATTTTCCAGTTATCCCACACACTCCATTGTTGTGGTTTAAAAAATATACAGCCGTTATATATAAATATTTAACTGTGCAGTCTTCAGAGATCTGGACCATCTCTTTATTGGAGCTCAGAATATAACTGGATATGCTGAAGTCAATTGTTTCCTCTTTGATTTGTTTCTTTCCACCCCCTTTCGGCTCATCAATGAACAGCCAGTCCCTTAGGGACACAATCCAATGGACTTAAACACATTGAAGCTCACTGAAATAAACAGCCTCAAGTGTGATGAACTCAGTGTTATAGCATAACCTAAAGCTTTTAGGTCCCAGCTCAGACATACTCCTGGTGGATGATGGTCAAACAATCATATCTGAATCTGTGCCTTTTGCTTATTGAATACAGTTGTTTGCCCTTACACATAAACCACAAGCTATCGCGGTCTGCCGCAGATTGCAGGAAATGTCATTCCAAACCACACAGTGTTAAGTCTGGGAAGTGGGGTGTGGGTGTGTGTATGAGAGAGAGAGAGAGAGAGAGAGAGAGAGAACCTCAACAACAAATTGGTTTCCTTTGATTTCTTTCCACCTTCATTTGAACGTCATTCCCCCTCTTGCAACTTCAACAGTTCCTCTGAACTGCCATGTCTCACGCCAGATTTCCTAAGCCTGCATACACTATTGAAACCCTAGCATCTTATTCATCCCTCTCTTTCCTTTATGTTTACTGTGAGCTCCACGGTTGAGCTGCTGTTACCGGTTGGAGTTTGAGGTCTTAATTAGAGGAGAAGCTACCAGTCCAAACCAGCCCTCCTAGTGTGGAAGCCCCCAATTTCCCCCTCCTTTCATTTCTTTGGTGGACCTCATGAAATTAAATGTTGAAAGAGGAAAATAAAATAATGGTGCAGGCAGGAGGATGCTGAGGTGGGGAGGGTAAGCGTGGGAGGGTCACTTGGTCTTTTGCAGGAACGAGGCTGTTCTCTGCCTCCAGTTACACACATAATTCCTTCTGTTCTCAGCAGAGTCAGTAGGCAGCTCCGGGAGCTGGCAGAAGAGAGACAACCAAGGAATGGATGAATAGCTCAGTTGGTTAGAGAGTGGCGCTTCTAACACCAAAGTTGCAGATTCAATCCCTGCAATAACTTGGATTATTGAAGTGAAGATTATGGATTAATATTAAGGATGGTGTTGTGGGTTAAACCACAGAGCCTAGGGCTTGCCGATCAGAAGGTCGGTGGTTCGAATCCCCGCAACGGGGGTAAGCTACCGTTGCTCGGTCCCTGCTCCTGCCAACCTAGCAGTTCAAAAGCACGTCAAAGTGCAAGTAGATAAATAGGTACCACTCCGGCAGGAAGGTAAACAGCGTTTCCGTGCACTGCTCTGGTTCGCCAGAAGCGGTTTAGTCATGCTGGCCACATGACCCGGAAGCTGTACGCCGGCTCCCTCGGCCAATAAAGTGAGATGAGCGCCGCAACCCCAGAGTCAGCCATGACTGGACCTAATGGTCAGGGGTCCCTGTACCTTTACCTTACTCAGAACAGACCTATTGAAGTTAATGGACATGGCTAACATCTGTTCATTTCAATGGTTCTGTTCTGAGTAGGACCAGCATTGGAGACAACTCTTAAACATTATTATTTTTTAATGGTTAAATCTATATATCAGTTTTCCTTCAAAAACCTATGGGGATGTACTTGCTACCCATCCCCTGCCATGCCAATTTATCATCACAACAGCCCTGTGAGGTAGGCTAGGCTGAAACCTAGTGACTGGCAGAAGGTGCAATCCTGACTCCATTTAACCTGGGAGTAAACCCTATCGAATTCAGAAGGAGCTGCTTCTGAGTAGACAGGGTCCCACACTCTGTCCTAGTTTGACACCCTAACCACTACGCTAGCTGTCCCTGTGACACTCACACCCTCTCTGTGGAGCTAATACGATGCAGGGAGAGAATTATGGACCCGGGAGACATTCAGGGTGTTCAGAATGCTCTACATAATATTACACCAATACAACAACCCTGCAAGATTGCTCCATATCCCCTCCACTGCACATGAGAGAGTAAGGCAGAGATCCAGCCAGCTTTAACCTCTGATCACTCAGAGGCAGAATTTGAACTACGGGTTTTCTGGCTCGCTGCACAACCTCGCTGCAGGGGGTGAAACTGGGAAAGATGGAAGTGGGTTGGGAAGCAGATGGAGAAGACAACGTGCTGAAGGAGGAGGTAGTGGGTGACACAATCCTAGAAATAAAATTTAGATTTGAAAGAGCCGCTTTCATTGTTCCGCGGATCAAGTGTCAGAAATGCCGATTTAGGTACCACAGCAAAATCTCCACGGACTTTTAAGGCAGATGTTCGCAGGGAAGGGATTTCCTTCCTCTGTGGAGTCTTCAGAAAACAGACAGACAGCAGGAGCCCACCCCAAGGTTGCTGCTGAGGATTCTGCACTGGATTCTCAGGCAGAGAGAAAGAAGCACGCAAGTGAATCCTGTACCTATTTACTGGGTTTGCTTGCTCCCGAGCAGAAGGCGCCTACAATCGCAAGCCGGATCCCTGACCCAGAAACTATGCCCACGGAGTTCGAGGAAATGGATGCCTCTCGGGGTTCGCCCACGTCTGAAGCCCAAGGTCCCCAAGCAAAGCTAGCTGCCACCTCAAATCCCACTGAGGAGGAGGAGACGAGCAACCCCAGGATCTCCAAGCGCTGCCCCCCCCCCCAGCTGCAGCCTGCAAGTTGTCCGGGAGCTCCCTTGACAGCTTATCCGGACAGCCTTCGAGGGTTTCCCCTTCCATCCAAGTTTTCACCTGTAGCCTTTCCTCCGAAGACTTCTTCCCCCGGCCGCGCACCGGCAATCCCCACCCCCTCCACCGCTTTCCCAAAGCGAAGCACTCACAATTTCGGCGTCTTTCTGCGAATTCTTCCCTCGCCCTCGACGCACGCTCCCGCTTGCTTGCATGTGTGTGCATGTATAATAGATATATATATATATGCAGATCGCCGGTAAAAAAGGAAAGCCAACGACTTCTTGCAAGCAGAGCGGAGATCGGCTCCGAGTGCAGGGGGCGCCAGACCTGCGCTTGGCGGCGGCGGCTGGCTGGCGGCTGCTTCGGGACTAGCCCCTCGTCGAGGGAAACGCGAGTGCCAAGGAAGCGCCGGCGGCGGCAGCAGCGGCAGCAGCGGCTCGCAAGCTGGCGCGCAGATGCAGCTCACGCGGCGCAAGAAGGCTGCCGGCTGCACCTCCGACGTGCCAAGTGGCCAGCCGAGCCGGGGAGGCGCTCTCGTCGTCGCCCACCCGCGGCCACTCCCCCCAAGCCCGGGCAATCAATGGGCAAAGGCGCGCCACCTCCGACGCGCAACGGTGGGAAGCCGGAGTCCACCTTTAGGGGCTTTGCCGGAGGCGAGGAGGCGTCAGGCTTTCGTTGGAGATGGGTAGTGGGCGGGGAGGTGAAGCTCCCCGTAAACGAGGGGCAGGATTTCAGCTCCTAAGATGCTTCCCAACCCCTTCCTAAAAAGATATACCCTGGCAGCGACTGAGACCCCCGTTGCCATTTCCTGCAATAATCAGTAAAGGGAGTGCGCTTTGGTTTGTAGATGCAGCGTGTGGCTTTCAAAACGCGTTCACACGGCCCTGATCCAGGGGTCTCCCTAGGGAAGAAGAGACTCGGAGGAAGGGCGTGCTCAGGAACGAGAGGTATCGCCACTCCACCCGCGGGGCTCGGTCAACTTCCTTCCAGCAGACCAGTGTTTCTCATAAAGGGGGCTATATGGTCCCCTACCCCCCCCCCCGGATATTCCAAGAGGGCTACAGGTGAAATTATATAATTTATATGATTATAAAAATTATAAATGGAACATGTCCTGTTTACAAACAAAATAGCTACCAGTTGAGAAACAATGCAGTAGGCCACCCATCTTCACCAGGGGTGCCAACTTGAATAAAATACTGGGGCGGGGGCAGGCAAGCCCCACCCGGCATAATTGATCACATGATACGGTGTGCACACACCATTTGATGCCCATCACTTTGGGGGAGCCCACCCCCCCATATTTTATTGGGGGGGGAGGTCAAAGGGACCTCAGCCTCCAGGAGTTGGCTCCTATGGTCTCCACCACCACTCCCAAAACAAGAGTGAAAGAGGAATTGGTAGTCGTCTTATATGGAGACTGCTGCTGTAACAGCCGTGGCAGTCATGGAGGTGCCAGTGGTCTTGGGGTGGGGAGTTGCTTATTCTGTTTCCAGTAAGGTGGTCCCCTAGCAAGACTAGCTGACCGACTGAAAGGCAAAGGCAACAACTCAGCTTGGTAAGAGGAAGAGAGAACCACACTTTAAATGGTATCCTTAGAAGACTGTCTTGATCTCCTTCCATATCCCAGGAAGGTGGGAAATAAGACATTCCCAGCATGCACACCATACATTTCAAGCACATGGTTTCCTCCCCGAGAATCCAGGAAGCTGCAATTTACCCTCACATCAAAGGAATGGTAAGCTTACCCATCACAGCGCTACAGTTCCCAGCAGCCTTAACAAACTACGGTCCCCAGGATTCTTTATGCAATGTACAAAGCTATGGCTTCAAGTCACAGACCACAACCAGTTTCCCTTTAGGGAAAACAGTTTTCTCTGAAGAGGCAGGCTGCCAAGTGGATTCCTGACCTAGAACCCATTCTAGGTTCTAGAGACTTCCTCTCTTGTATCTTGAACCCTCTGCAGTCAGCTTGGTGGATTAGCCCACACTCCCAGAATTCCCCTTAAAATGTTTTCTCCTGTCAAAGATGTTAATCGCACCATTTATCAGCTGAAAAGGCAGAGGAAACAATGAGCAAATTAATTTTTTGCCCAATGTGGGGCTCAAGTCTACAACCCTGAGATTAAAAGTCCCATGCTCTGCCGACTGAGTTATAGAGACTACCTGTGCAGGGTAAATATTTTGCTCTAAACAAGAAGCCAAGCCAGGAAACTGGGTTGGCCATTTTGCTTTTGCACAAGAGCAATACCAGAAAAGTGGCAGGGATTATAAAGTCTCTTCACCAACAGTATCGCAGAAGTTGGCGTAGAGACCAATAGATCAATTGGGGGGGGGGAATGTGGGCACAGCAAGGAGATGGTTAAGGACAACTGTTAAGGTTGGCACAGTAGTTTTTCAGCAAGACGCCTGTGGATTTCAAAATTCCAACCATTAAACAGATAGAGATGGAGAGATATTTGGCTTGCCTGTCCCGCAGCTGTGGCAAAACACCACAGAAATAAGGTGGCAGCCCTAATAATTGATCAGTGAGTTGAGCAGAGTGTGTCTGGTTGTGACTGTTGGGGGTCAGAATTGGGATGATTATGTATAGGCACCGAAGTGTGTTCCTGTCAGCAGGATCGTGCTGAACCTAGACTTTAAAGCACATTTATCATGTTGGCAGCTGCAGCTTCCTCCAACACATGTTTAATGCAAGCATGCTCATATTGCATCAGTTCCAACTGTACCAGCCGTTTTGGAATGGGAGACAGAGGTACGGAGTTGGGCAGAACTTTCTTTCAGTACCTACGCAAGTTTGCTGCCGGAGCCCTTGGTGAATCCTTCAGGTCTAAAGGCAAAAGACTCAGCCAGCTATTCTCTTGATTTTCAGCAACCTGTTTGCTCCCAACATCAATTGACTGGGAGCCCTATAAAACCTGCTCCAGCTCACATCTAATCTTCTCTAATTTGCAAATGCCTATGGCTACAAGCAATAAATATTTATTGGACCGGAGGAGTTGCTCTCTAGGTGGCCTGCTTGCCAAGGAGTCAGGGTCCCTTTTATGTTGCTCTGTGTTTGTCTGGCCCTGCTGATCTGGCTTTTTGCGACATATTTGCCTTCTTTCTCTCTGCCAAAGACTACAGCTTCATTGCTAAACACAGCAATTGCTAAACCTCAGAAATGGTACGCTTGGCTTTGTGACCGAGGCCCCCCTTTTGAGCACGTTTCCAAAGTGACTGACAGGAAAAATGGAATAAAATGAAAGCACATTGAAAATAGCAAATAAAAAACGAGAAGCGCTAAAAATTAATTATATAATAAAGCGCAGCAGCATTAAACCAGCGGATTGGAAATTAATTATAAATAAAATACAAAGCACAGCAGCATTAAACCAGCGAACTCATTATCCAAGTGCAAATCCTTACGAGGCCAAAGTGGTGCCATACATATATATGAGGGAGGTATTGGCAGGCTTGGGATAAACCCCCAAAAGTAGAATAAATATTTAGCAGACACAAACCTCAGGAAGAAGGAAACTTCAAGAGAAGCCAGTGAAGATTGAGCATGCTCATGGAATGCTGTTTGTTTGGGGTGTATATCCCCCATGAATACCCTAGAAGGAGGTATGGCTGGCTGGCTGACCCTCTGCACTACACCAGGGCAGGCTGGCTTATTAGAACAAATGGGGCACAGTGCACAGCCCCACCAATCTGTCTGCTCTCAGACAGCTCCCATTTTTCTCACAATACATCCAAGTCCAGGGGTAGGTAAAAAGGTAAAGGACCCCTGGACGGTTAAGTCCAGTCAAACTTGACTATGGGTGCTCATCTCACTTTTCAGGCTGAGGGAGCAAGTGTTTGTCCACAGACAGCTTTCCAGGTCATGTGGCCAGTGTGACTAAACCACCACTGGCACATGGAGGACCATGATGAGTGCCAGAGCGCACAGAAACGCCTTTACCTTCTCGCCGCAGTGGTACCTATTTATCTACTTGCGCTGATGTGCTTTCATACTGCTAGGTTGGCAGGAGCTGGGACAGAGCAATGGGAGCTCACCCTGTCGTGCGGATTCGAACTGCCGACCTTCTAATCGGCAAGCCCAAGAGCCTCGGCGGTTTAGACCACAGCGCTACCTGTGTCCCTGAATGCCAGCTTCCCCCTCCTCCTTAGCCTCAGTGTCACCCTTGTAGAACTCAGCAAGGAGAAAGACGGAGACAAACCTAGACTTGTGCTTGGTGCAAGGATTAGCTGAGCAGTGCTTATACCAGACCCATAACTGATGTCACAAATGGCAGCCATCTGGTGTGGGGCAAGTGGGCATGGCTTGGGGAAAAAGTAATTGCAGGCCAAATTGGGACCCAAATATAGGCACACATTGCAGGGAACCTCAGAGGGATTTCCACAGCTCCTACCAGGTATAGGTATTTAACAGAAGTTTTAAACCGTGTTTTTTAAAAGCACATTATATTTGTAGCATATACACATTACGAATTTGGGGCACTTCCACGTCCTGCTTCACCCCATCGGAATGGTGATTTGAGGGTCCGTCCTTGCGAAACAAGTCCTTGTCACCATGAAATGTACAGAAACACACCTTAATTGAGGCTAAGGCTTTAAAATTTAATGCACACTATAAAAATCCATCCACAGCCTTAACTATCGCAAAGTAGTAACTAAGACTGCAGTCCTCTGCATATTTACCTGGTGGTAGCAAGTCATCCTGACCTCAGATTGATGGATTTCCAAGTAGACAGGCATAAAACCAGGCTGTAGATTAGGGAAGGACTTCGTATCAGTGGTTTTACAGTGCAATCAAATGCTCGTCTAATCAGAAGCAAGTCCCCTTGAGATAAATGAGACATCACCGGGTAAGTGTATAACAGGATTGCAACCTTTGCTAATATTGGTGTCCAGAGCCAATATACAGTGCTACCTCGGGTTAAGAACTTAATTCATTCTGGAGGTTTGTTCTTAACCTGAAACTGTTCTTAACCTGAAGCACTACTTTAGCTAATGGGGCCTCCTGCTGCCGCTGCGCCACCGCTGCATGATTTCTGTTCTCATCCTGAAGCAAAGTTCTTAACCCAAGGTAATATTTCTGGGTTAGCAGAGTCTGTAACCTGAAGCGTATGTAACCCAAGGTACCACTGTACATACAATGAACAACACAGGCATTAACTGGCAGGTAAGTCCCCAGAGCAGCAGGCTAGATAGAAAGACTCTAACACAGTGTGTCCCAAACTTTGATCTCCAGCTGTTTTTGGACTACAGTTTCTATCATCCCTGACCACTGGTTCTGCTAGCTAGGGATGATGGGAGTTGTAGTCCAAAAACGGCTGGAAACCCAAATTTGGGAAACACTGCTCTAAAATAATTCAGCAGAAGTCAGCTTACTCAGCGAGGAAGTGCAAAGAAGGGAGAAAGAGCCTGACTTCCCTCAATAAAGCCCAGCTGAGCAATTGGCTTCTCCCAGGCCATGACTTTAAGAAGGAGAAGCAGCTAGGAAGGGAAAATAGGAGTTTAGGGTTTTTTTTGTTTTTTGTTTTTTTTGTTTTTTAAAAAAACTTTTATAAATTGTGTGTCTTTGTTTCTCAGTTTGATCTTTTTACATGGTTTTGTGTGGTAGTATTTTATGCACTGCGTCTTGCAGTTACTTTTATCGGATCGTAGTTTGGTAATTATTCATTGTAATTGTTAAGAGTGAATTTCTGTTTAATGTTTGCTGGTGTTTTGAGAGTTAATTTTATTGCGTGCTACTATATTCTAGTAGATTATTGAATATTCCTTTTTTTGATAACATGTTCCATTTTAAAGTTACGTTTTCTTATTGGATCAGATTATTTATTATAAGGTGTGCATTATTTGTTGTGTGTTTTGTTGCTGTAAACTGCCTTGTGTACAGCAAAATGGAAAGGTGGTACCTTGGGTTAAGTACTTAATTCATTCTGGAGGTCTGTTCTTAACCTGAAACTGTTCTTAATCTGAAGCACCACTTTAGCTAATGGGGCCTCCTGCTGCCGCTGCGCCACCGCTGCATGATTTCTGTTCTCATCCTGAAGCAAAGTTCTTAACCCAAGGTAATATTTCTGGGTTAGCAGAGTCTGTAACCTGAAGCGTATGTAACCCAAGGTACCACTGTACATACAATGAACAACACAGGCATTAACTGGCAGGTAAGTCCCCAGAGCAGCAGGCTAGATAGAATGACTCTAACACGATTTCTGTTCTCATCCTGAAGCAAAGTTCTTAACCTGAGGTAATGTTTCTGGGTTAGTGGAGTCTGTAACCTGAAGGTTACAAGGAACTGGTTCTTGGAGAAGCAGCCTTCGACTCTTGCAAGGAAGACAGAAGAAGCAGAACCGGATGCAATGCTTTCGCTGCATGCGATAACTGTGTCAAGAGTTAACACTGCCTACACACCCTGTCTATCAAGCAAGAGTCAGTTAACAAGCAGCAGTTCAGACAGGAGGGGTGGTTTAGGTTAGAAAGGTAGACTCTTCACTGGGTTCCCGTGAGATTTCAGGTGGCAGTTCAGTTCTAGCTTTCCTTTTCCACCTCCCTCGCCACCTATCAAGGAGGCAAAATCATGCTGGGAATTAAGGGAATTAAGATGAAAGGCGGCGTATTGATACCCAGGAGAGAAGGATAAGGTTCAATTGGCATACTACAAATCCATACGATATTAAGAGAGCAGGATTTCAGGAGCTCAGGGGAATAATCACTAGCATAATAAATAACCCATAAGGCAGGGAAATGACCTTTCCCAAAGAAACAGATGAGAAATAAATATCCAAATAAGCTTCATTTTTTTCAATAAAAAGAAAGCCCATGATATCAGCACGACAGAAGAGCAGATGGTGTTGCCACGAGTGTCCTAGTGAATGGGATACTAGATTTGCAGAGGTGGATGTTACAGATTTTAAAACGTTCTCCTTGGATTCAAACAACGCCTCTGTGGAAAAGCCAAGGCCAATCTCCAGTTAAAATGCAAGGACTCACCAACACCTTTGTCACACAGACTTCATTTGAAATGGAGTCTAGGCCTCATGAAGGCCACTAGAAGACACTGGATTAAATGTCATGAACAGGAGGAATCATGAGGCTTAGAAGCTGAGATATACGGTATATGCACATTTTAGCCCACCAAAGTAGCAGAAATATAAAGATCACAATATAATGGCAAGTAAAAAATATGGATATGTGTGTGTGTGTGTGTTTAAAACTATCCCCTTCAATGCAAATAATTTTAATGTGCATACATTAAAATTATTTTCGTACTAATAATTTGTGGGTTTTTCCCATGAAGTAAGTTACATTTGCTGCTCAACAGTTATATTCCAAGCAGGACGAGGGAGCCGGCATTTGTCCACAGACAGCTTTCCAGGTCATGGTTAAACCGCTTCTGGCACAATGGAACACTATGATGGAAACCAGAGCGCACAGAAACACTGTTTCCTTTCCTGCCACAGTGGTACCTATTTATCTACTTGCACTGGTGTGCTTTTGAACTGCTAGGTTGGCAGGAGCTGGGACAGAGCAATGGGAGCTCACCCATCGTGGGGATTCGAACTACCGACCTTCTGATCACCAAGCCCAAGAGGCTCAGTGGTTTAGAGTACAGTACCACCCACATCCCTTAGGTGGCTGTCAGAGGCAGTGCCCACAGAGAAAGGAGTTGGTAAAAGGGTCCTGCTCTTGCTCCTTCCACATTAAGCCCCAATATGGGTGTTAAAGGTTTATTGATTTCTTCTTCTTCTTCTTCTTTTACAAACACGAAGACTAGAAATTGTGCCTCTCTTTTAAAATTTGAAACTAAGCCTTGATAAATGCATCAGTTTTCTTTTTTAAGCTCGGAAGCATGCTAATAATAAACACAGATCTGTCAAGCGCAAGTGAATTGCAATAGCAACAGTTGTATGTATGACTGGTCATATGGTTTCTGTAAACCAATTTGAGGGTTTTTGGTTTTGGGGTTAGATTTTTTTACAATCACATAGTGTGTAAATTTTACGAAATAAATAAATATCAACCAACTTTGGCGGAAGTCCTTCTCTAAAATGGATGGTAAAACTTAGAAGATTTGTGTTAAGTTGTGGGTGAACATATCAGATGACACAGCGATTCTTCAATCAGCTCTTGTTTATTCACAGGCCAGAACAGAACTGAACTGAAGGGTTCAGCCAGCCTGCTTATATAGAACTCCACTAGAACGCAACAGTAACCATTTTCTGTAACTATCCAAAACTGAACATAATGTAAATTGTACCTTTGGAAAGTGTGCCATTTTCTACACACATTCACACATCCTTCTCTATCCTCCAACCAGACAAGCAAGAGGCATTATCGGAAATCAAGGACATATGGCGGATGGGCAAAAACACTCAAGTGCGAAGCCTGGGGAGAGTACCCACTACACCAGCGTGGCATAACGGGTAGTATCTGAGAGTAGGAACTGGGAGACCAGGATTCAAATCCCCATTCAGCCATGACCTATGGCCAGTCACCTGTTTTTGCAGCATAAAATACTTCACAGGGTTTTGGTGGAGATTAAATAGCGGGGGTGGGGGGGAGAAGCAGGTACACTACTTGAGCTCCTTATAGGGATGCGGGTGGTGCTGTGGGTTAAACCACAGAGCCTAGGACTTGCTGATCAGAAGGTCAGTGGTTCGAATCCCCACAACGGGGTGAGCTCCCGTTGCTCTGGTTCGCCAGAAGCAGCTTAGTCATGCTGGCCACATGACCTGGCAGCTGTACGCCGGCTCCCTCGGCTAAAAAAGCAAGATGAGTGCCACAACCCCAGAGAGCACCACGACTGGACCTAATGGTCAGGGGTCCCTTTACCTTTAAATGGCGGGGGTGGGGGGGGTGAGGAGAAGCAGGTATAATACTTGAGCTCCTTAGAGAAAAGGCGGGATAGAAATACTTACATACTGTGGAACTAACAGAAGCCTTAATATACATCTTACCATGTAAATTGCATCAGTCATATATAAGTGCCCCAATCTCGCTTGAGTCGTACTTTTAAAAGTGTATGATTTGTTTAAGCAGAACAGGGATACACAGGCTAACTGGCTAGCCACATCTTTTTGCACATTTTACACTCACGGTTGCTATTCCAGTGAGTGATACATCCGAAAAAGTCTGTCTAGGTGTGCAGCCAAGGTGAGTGTGGTAAGAACTGAACCAAAGCTCCCCCGCCATAAATCATACATCTATTGCTATCTATTGCTACTGCCTATTTATAAGCTGTGGAATGATGAAGAAGAGGAGTTCTGGGAACATGACAAGTCGCTTTATTTATCATGTGGTGGAAACACTTCTGTGCTTTGCCTGTTCCTTCACATCTAGAATAAGATAGATATATGAGCCTGCATTTGATGGGATTATGTAAGAGTATTACAATTCCAAGCTGGGGATGAATGGCTCATCATCTGTTATTTCATTTTTTTCCTCCACCCCTGGTCACTATTTATTGTTGCCTTTTCTTTTAAAAATATATCTAGAACTGTGGACCAAGCTGATGTGGAAATGTGTCTGTTACAAAGCAAAGAGAATACATTCACAGGAAAATTCTCTTAAGATTTTAACAATGGCAGCAAATTTTTTCATAGGGGAACAGTTAAGGCCAGAGGCACCAGCTCACGAGGGGAATCGGCGGGTGCTTACATTGTGAGGTCCTGCATTTGAGCATTGCACTCCCGCTTCCTGAGCTGGGCAGAAGCTTTCCGGGCTTTGGGAAGGAGGTTTTAATGTTTTAATACTCTAATTTATCAGGAACAAGCCTAGTCCCCCTCATCCACTCGCCACACACCACTGAACCTTAATGTCTGTTATGCCTTCACCACCTCATGACCAAGGCAGCAGTAGCCTTGTGGCAAAATGGAAAGATCCCAGAGAGCCCTGTTTCTTTCTCCACAATTCCAAATGCAGATCAGAATCACAACTTAACCTATAAGCATCCACATTTAGTTTCTGAGAGCATGTGCAAAGAGCCAGACTTCTTGTACGTGCCTGAACTTTCCAGTATATTCTCACAGGAAAAAACTGCTGCGTTCTGCTTCTTATATTATAACTGGATGCAACTTGGCATACACGGCCAGGTCTTCCAGACATAAGGAACGCCTGAGGTTCAGCTTTATACTAGATACCGCTTTTATTCATGTGCCTGGCCCAATAAGCATTCAGGCTCTTAAAACCGTCTGTTGCAATGTGTATTTTCAGTTTCCCTCACAGCGAGCTCCGAGCTAGGCAAGCATCCCTGATGCCTCGGGCAAAAGCAAACATTGTTCCCTGAGCAAACCGAAAAGAAATTCACTTACCAAGTGGAAGCAGAAAACGTTTCCTTTTATCAACACTATTAGTGCTTTGGATAAACTGCTGCCGAACTGTATCCTTTGCTCATTCTCTGGCACACACAGGGAGACGGAGAGGCCATTGGAACACCTTGTTTTCTGACAGAGGCATGTTGTCAACAGCTGAAAGGGTGACAAGCAAAGAGTGTGTCGAAACCTACTCGTGAAAGGACTCTGGGTCGGCTCCTCCAAATGTGCCCTTGACCTAGGCTTTCTGGCCCTGTTCCCGAGCAAGTATTTCCCCTTATCTCCGTCTGTGGTGCTCTGTAGAAGAACAGCTCAGTGGGGACAAAATCCGAAACAATTACCAGACTAGAATCATAGAATCATAGAATCATAGAGTTGGAAGAGACCACAAGGGCCATCGAGTCCAACCCCCTGACTAGGCCTGATTCATTTAAAACCAGCTGGATGGTAGCCACTGGAAAACCACTTCCTCACAGTTTACCCTCACATCACCTCAGTACCTTGTACAGATTTTATCCCGTGGCCACACACTGCTCATGTTGTTCCCCCAGCAATGTGTCCTTTCCAATACAGCCATTGTTGATGGTTTGGGAAAAAAGTACCATGTTCTGCACAGCCTCACATCATCAACTGCTATGGAAGCAATGTGGGACCAAAGCATGGGGAAGCGGGTTATATGACTGAATATATGAATTGTGCCTTTGTTTATAGCAGTAAAAAAAAGGGGGGGAGTGAGTTGACACTCTTTATGGGGCCAACTGGTTTGATGCAGTATAAGGCCTTGTAGGTCACACACACCCCCTCAAGGGCATTAGCCATTATGTTCAAATCCCCATATCGCAATTAACCTATTAGGGCCTTTCTGCATGATTTAACTGAAGTTGTTGCAGCACCTTGCAAGCCCTGAAGCAAACCCAGCAAAGCATTCTTGCTGAGGGAGAAAAGCTGTTTACCACCAACTCAGATCATCGAATGAAGTTGCTGGTAGATTAGAGGGAACTGTTGGACCCAGAAAGCACCGTTTTCACGAACGTTTTTCCTTGCAATAGTGACACGGGCACTTACTGGATATTGCCCATGACAGAACTGCCAAGTATCTTTGCCTTCTTGTAACAGTTGGAGCCCCTGGTTCTTGTTTTTTGTTTTTGTTTAATATAATTTTGTCCCCTTTTGGAAGTTGAGAACCCTGAACAGTTCTCAAGTGTACATAAAAGGCGGCAGGGAGAACTATCCCACACCACAGTACAGTGGTACCTCGGGTCAAGAACTTAATTCGTTCTTAACCTGGTCTGTTCTGTTAACCTGGTGGTCTGTTCTTAACCTGAAACTGTTCTTAACCTGAGGTACCACTTTAGCTAATGGGGCCTCCCGCTGCCGCCACGCCACCATCACATGATTTCTGTTCTCACCCTGAAGCAAAGTTCTTAACCTGAGGTACTATTTCTGGGTAAGCGGAGTCTGTAACCTGAAGCGTCTGTAACCTGAAGCATCTGTAACCCGAGGTACCACTGTAATGCTAGACTTCTCCATTCCAGTTTTCTGTTGTTGGTTAGCACAGCAATTTCGCTTAATTTGGCTAGTGCAAGGAAAGTGCTAACAACCAGAACACTGTTATCTCCAGTATTCTTATTCTTATTATTTGTATACTGTTCTTTACCAGCAGGTCACAGGGCAGTTCACAGCATAAAATCACAATATAAAAACTCAAAATACATAATAAGAACAAGAACAACGCAATAATCCCCCCTTCCACAACACATTTTAAAAGGTCACTGGATGTCAATCAGCCCAAGGCCTGGTTAAAGAGGAACATTTTTGCCAGGAGCCTGTTGTTGTTGTTGTTTAGTCATTTAGTCGTGTCCGACTCTTCGTGACCCCATGGACCAGAGCACGCTAGGCACTTCCACTGCCTCCCGCAGTTTGGTCAGACTCATGTTTGTAGCTTCGAAGACACTCTCCAACCATCTCGTCCTCTGTCGTCCCCTTCTCCTTGTGCCCTCCATCTTTCCCAACATCAGGGTCTTTTCCAGGGAGTCTTCTCTTCTCATGAGGTGGCCAAAGTATTGGAGCCTCAGCTTCACAATCTGTCCTTCCAGTGAGCACTCAGGGCTGATTTCCTTAAGAATGGATCGGTTTGTTCTTCTTGCAGTCCATGGGACTCTCAAGAGTCTCCTCCAGCACCAGCCAGGAGCCTAACGGTGTATAATGAAAGGTTTCATCTGAAAAGACCTTTGTCTTTTAGGATGCCACACCATTTTCTCTTGCTTTCACAGATCCACAGGTAGCCGCAGCTACCCTGAGAGGATCCCAATGCAATTAACCTGTACTAAATGCGTAACACAAACGTGTTCCCTCTGATGTGACCACTCAGGCCACTATTGTTCTTTTAAAACATGATAAGAAAGGAGAGTAGGTGCGGAAGTGGAAATCTAAACCTAGAAAGAGAGGGTCTTACCTGGGGGGCACTTGCATCCTTAAACGACAAGATTCCAGCCCTTTTTCTGACGCCAGTGGTCTCCTGATACCCAGAGAGTGTGCCCTCTGTCCAGCTCAGTCCATTCTGTCAATCCGTACCCTTTTAGTCTTGTTAATTATTTACAGCAGAATTTCCCATGGCAGCTTGTTGATCCTGAACTGCTACAATTTTGAGGCTCTGTATAGTTTTAACCGCAGAACATACCATGCTGAGTTAACCCATGCCCCAAACAAGGATCCATCTGCGGTGTGAGGAATGCTTTTAAGTCTTGGAGAAGGTGCTCTGAGAGCAAGTGAGATTAATAGCGTGCCACAGAGCAAGCTGCCTTTCTTGTTGAGTGATCAGGTGGTGAGGCAGTTTGCTAAAGTCCACCCCCCCCAAAAAAGGAGGGGGCAGGAAATTCTCCAACCACCAATACTGGGACCCTATTTACACCATATCGTGTAGATAACAAAAAGCGATAGCTGATCGGCGCAGAAGTCCTTATAAATGCAGTGCTCATTAAATGACCCACGATAGTAATTTAATCCAAAGCAGGAATGTTTTGCACAACATAGGACTCAAACCTATGACCCTGAGATTGAGCGCCTCACGCTCTACAGACTGAGCTATCCCAGATAATACTTGAACAACCGACTGCCACTCTGTTAATGCTTAGAATAATCTGGGCAGAAACCCATCTCCATTTGTTCTGACTCCCCATCCTGCCTGGTAGGATCCACTGTGGATTATTTTACACCGGGGCAGCCAACATAGTGTTCCCCAGATATTGTGTACTACAACTGCAAACACTACTGCCCATTAGCCATGTTTGCTGGCACTCATGGGAGTTGTAGTCCAAAACAGGATGGCACCAGATTGGCTTTCCCTGTTTTGCACACAGACTATTGAGTCTTTGTCAGGTTAGCTCACATCATCTAGTAGTTACTAGATTCAAGGAGACCACAGCATGCCAGAAGCAGATATGAGGAGTCAGCAATGTGTAAGATGCAACAAAATCTTCTGGAGAACGATCCAGACTGCAAACAAAATCCCTTTATGATCAAGGAAGGGCAAGGAGGACAGATAATTAAAGTATAATTTATCTGACTGGCTTCATCATCTCTGCTTGTCTTGCCCCAGGAGAATACTGAGTAGGCTTTTCCACTGAGGATTGCCCAGGAGTGTGAAAACTAACAGGCTTTCAATGGGCCAGAAGTCATTTTAGCATGTAAATTACTTAACTGGTGCCAAACGTGAGGGGTGTTGTTGTTTTTTGCTTTCATTAATTGCAGTGTGGAGCAATTTTTGATTTTCATCAGTATTGCAACTGGGGAGGAGAAAATTAAACTCCCCTCCTCACTCAATACAGTCCCAAATGAAGCAAACCCCGCCCCCCACTTTCAGCCTTAGAAGGCAACAAACTCACTGGGGAAAGAAATGCATTTTCTGGGAAACGTATGCATTGTGGCTTGAGTACAGTGGTACCTCAGGTTACATACGCTTCAGGTTACAGACTCCGCTAACCCAGAAATAGTGCTTCAGATTAAGAACAGTTTCAGGTTAAGAACGGATCTCCGGAACGAATTAAGTACTTAACCCGAGGTACCACTATACTGGGCAAATGCAACAGAACTGCATATTCCTTCCTTTATAAACCTACATCCTGAAAAAGCCTGCAGTGCACAGTGCCCTGAATGCCACTTCTCTGCCGCCCTTCTATTTCCAAAAATAAGCCTGTTTTCCAAGTGCTAGGGAGCAATAGTATTTAATTACATGATTGGAAAGAGTTAGAAACTTTGCATTAACTCATTTTCTTAATGGGTTGCAGCTCTGAATCACCACCAGACCCCCCTGGACGCAAACAGAGTTAATCTCTTTCCTGGAGCCTATCAAGCCAAGAATTACGTGAGCATTTAATTACTACTCAGAAGCGATTTCCTATTAGGGGCCTATAATGCACATTGCCGTGGCTTGCATAAATGTGTAGGACCCACATCAGCCACAAAGCGCTTAACTTAAGGTCGTCTCGGTGCACGCAGAGCCTCAGAATTCAACATGCTATTTTGATAACAAAATGTCAGCCAGCTCCTCGAAATGTAGGGGAAAGGAAGGAAGTGCTCAAAAACTGTCACAGAACACAAAAGCACCTTCGGGGGCAACAACTCCTGTAGCTGCTTCTCATTAAGCAAGCTGACCAGATACCAGAGTGGCCTGTGCTGCATAAATCAGGAGCTGCTTATCACAGCATGGAGAGAAACATTATCACCTACCAATATCTGCACATCCTGCTACTATAGCTCAGGGGCAGATAAACCATGTGCTCAGCATGCAGAAGGTCTTAGGTGCAGCTGGGAATCCTACACAGGGGATCTCTGGATAGTAGCTCTCGCCCACTGTTGCTGTTACTCTTGGGTGCCTAAAGTTTCAATAGATGACTGGAGTGCAGAGGTACAGTACAAGGGCTCTCTAGGCTTCTTTGGGACCTTTCTTCATCTTGTCTGCAGTGTCTCAAGAGTAACATGTAGACTAGTCCTGATACAGGCAGCTGCTTATGCCAGGCAAAAATTGGCAAGGAGCAGCACAGAAGTCAATGATTAACAGCACGGCACTTAATATAACTAAGAAGTACCATACTCTTGCAGCAGATTTTTTTAAAAGGTTGTGTTGTTCTTTATGTGCAGTTCTCACCATTTGGCACCTTGATATTTATTGGATTTCCCTGGAGACAGAGTCATCTCACATACCCTCCAACATTTCTCCGATGAAAATAGGGATGCCATGAGTTTGACCAAACTGCGGGAGGCAGTGGAAGACAGGAGTGCCTGGCATGCTCTGGTCCATGGGGTCACGAAGAATCGGACACGACTAAACAACAGCAGCATATTATTATTATTATTATTATTATTATTATTATTATTATTATAAGAAGAAGAAGAAGAAGAAGAAGAAGAAGAAGAAGAAGTTCCTATTTATATCCCATGTATCTGATTGTGTTGCCCCAGCCACTCTGGGCAGTTTCTAACATATATAAAAACATAATAAAACATTAAGCATTTAAAAACTTGCCTATACAGGGCTGCCTTCAGATGTCTTCTAAAGGTTGCATAGTTACTTATCTCCTTGGCTCAGGGGTCGGACAACTCCATGCCCTCCAACATTTCTCCGATGAAAATAGGGACGTCCCAAGGAAAACAGGCCATTCCAGGATCAAATTGGAAAGCGGGATGGCTTTTGTAAATCCAGGACTGTACCTGGAAAATAGGGGCACTTGGGGGGTCTGATCTCATGCCAGAGATCAGCACCTGGACCAAATCAGTGGCTCCTGGACCAAATCCGGACCCTTAAAGGCCACTGCCTGACTCTGCAATGGCAGGCTCAGAGGCACAGGGAAGTGGCAGCTCTAGCTTCTGGTAAACTATTTGCTGGCTAGGGTCTGAAGCTCTGGGGAGCCCATGGCATTGCTGGTTCTATGGTTGTGTGAGTCCTTGGTCAAGATGCTCTCAGTAGGACTCTTGGTTCATTCCCGTGCCTCTTTCTCTCACTCATGCCAATCAGGAGCATCCCTTGCTCTTCTACCTGCTTACTCACCTGGAAAGGACAGTGTGGTGTAGTGGTTAAGAGCGGTAGTCTCATAATCTGGGGAACCGGGTTCGCGTCTCTGTTCCTCCACATGCAGCTGCTGGGTGACCTTGGACCAGTCACACTTCTTTGAAGTCTCTCAGCCTCACTCACCTCACAGAGTGTTTGTTGTGGGGGAGGAAGGGAAAGGAGAATGTTAGCCGCTTTGAGACTCCTTAAAGGGAGTGAAAGGCGGGATATCAAATCCAAACTCTTCTTCTTCTTCTCCATAACAGGTAGTAGTAGTAGCAGCAGCAGCAGCAGCAGCAACTACAGCAGAGAGCAGCAGACACAGGAACTGATAGTGGAACTTGACAGTTGCCTAATGAGGCTGACCTCCAGAGATGGCCTTGCCCATGGACACAGGAGAGATGGAAAGCCCTACCACACAGAGACCCATATAGTGCGCGGTGGGGTGGGGTGGGGAAGAATACTCAAGGGGGAGCTTTAGTTAGCATTACAACACACAAATCTGTGTTGTCAAGAAATAGCAGCTTGCATTATTTACGTTTTTGTAAGACCCTAATTTGTTTTGCTGACAATAATCTCCCCCTCTCGCCTCTTATAGATTTAAGCACAATAAAATTGCAAATCAGACTGCAAGATTCAATTTCTTGTCACACATTCATCAAGGAAAGAATTTAATTTAGATTTGCAGCATGCCATTTTTCAGCCAGCTTCGAATTAGTTTAATGTGACAACGCCAAGACACTAGAGGCAAAGGGGGGGGGGGAAGGAGTCAGGTTTTTTAACAGCAAAAAAGGGTGCATGGGTGAAGCCTGCAGGAACCTCCCCACCCCATCCCCAAATTGATCTCCTCACAGAGCCAAACTTCCAGCCAAGCAGGCTTCTATAGTATATGAGCTCAGTGGGGAAGAAAAGCCCCTCAGATTGCATAAGAGGTAGACTCTGGGTGCATATCCACACCCAGCACTTCTCTTTCTACATGATGGGAGCAGATCTATGAACATAAAGATCAGCCGCCACCATAACTTGCTTGACCCACAATTTCCAAGTAAATCTGTTGAGGATTCAAATGCCCGTTTACCACTGCCACGAGCCACCATTGTAATGGCCCTTAGAACTGCTGAAACGCCTACATTTCAACACCCAGCTGACTATATTTATTCAATATTCAATTGATATTACTAATCACTCAGTCCAAAGGGTTGTGAGCTATGTGCTGTTGCTGTTTCTGTCAAGCTCAGCACTCCCTTTCACGAACCGCGTGGAGCGTGTGTGCGGCGCTTGCAGGCTTTTCCCTCTGTCCCTTCCCCCACCTCGCGCAAAAGCCCGCAAAAGCCGTGCTCCCTTTAAAGAGCGCACAGAGCTCTTGGGGGCTTTTCCCCGAGGAGGGAGAAGGTCTCCCAAAGGTGATAGGCATCACCATTCAAATGATGTGTTTGTGTTGCATCTTGCGATCGATTATGTGTGGTGAGGCTTACCTGCCCTCTCCATATTATATTCAAGTTGGCACCCCTGCCCCTTATATTGTCAAATATAAGTGGCATTAGTTTGCTGAGAGATGCTGGAAAGGTTATGCAGAGAAGAGTTCCTGTATCTATGGGCGGTGGCTGTGTTTATCCTGTCACAACATTTAGGAACACAGTATTTGCTGAGATTTCAAGAAGGAGTATTCAGGGTGGCTTGTCTTAGTGGACTCCAGGCTCACATTGTTCAACATATTTGTGGGAACTAATAGCAGTTTATATATATATATATATATATATATATATATATATATATATATACACACCTGATAATTTAAATGTTAGCAGCAGCAGCTCTCTTGGTGTTATCTTAAACTGTGAAAATCTGCCAGCAAACTCTTGTGACAAGATTGCACAGATCTAACTCTTCATTCTCTAAGCGGAAACTCTTCTCCATGAGAGAGAAGTGAGAAAAGCAACACACTACACAAGACAAGCTGTGGTGCTAAAAACCATAGCTCTGGGAAAGGACTGCAAAACCTCAATTACTAGGTTCTAAGCATGCGTCTATGAAAGTGTGTAGCCTATGGACAAACCATGTCCCCATTACCACCCTTTGATTGGATATAACAACAACAACAAAACAACAACAACAACAACAACAATTTATTAGCCATACCCCTCCCATCTGGCTGGGTTTCCCCAGCCACTCTGGGTGGCTCCCAACAGAATTAAAAGCACCATAAAACATCCATCATTAAAAATTTCCTTAAACAGGGCTGCCTTCTTATGTCTTCTAAAAGTCAGACAGTTGTTTATTTCCTTGACATCTAGTGGGGGGGGGCATTCCACAAGGAGGGCACCACTACCAAAAAGGCCCTCTGCCTGGCTCCTTGTAACCTCACTTCTCATAGGGAGGGAACCACTAGAAGGCCCTCAGAGCAAAATGATGGGGGTGGAATCCGCCATTGCTGATTTCCTGGAACACAACATAAAATGGGGTAGCCAACTTGTCCTCTGCCCGAAGGACTCCGCTTGTTCACTTCAACCTCCTTACTGGTCTCATGCATGTATAAAATTTGTATTATTTTGTTTGATTGAAATTGAAATAACACATTTTGTTGGCTTTGACTCTGGTGAATCAATTTACATACCCTCGCAACATTTCTCTGGTGAAAATAGGGACGTCCTATTCAATAATAATAATAATAATAATAATAATAATAGTAATAATTGTATTATTTATTCCCCGCTCATCTGACTGGGTTGCCTCAGCCATTCTGGGCAGCGTCCAACATATGTAAAAGCATAATGAAACATTACAAAACTTCCCTATACAGGGCTGCCTTCAGATGTCTTCTAAAGATTGTATAGTTACTCATCTCCTTGGCTCGGAGGGGGTTGCATACCTCTATACCCTCCAACATTTCCCTGATGAAAATAGGGACGTCCTAAGGAAAAGCGGCACATTCCGGGATCAAATCAGAAACCGGAACAGCTCCTGAAATGCAGATAAATTGTGCAAAAAGCTTTTCCTGCTAAATTTCTGTGTGCCAGACTGTCCCTGAAGGCAAAGGAGCAGAATGGTACCATGCTCACCCCCAAGCCAGTCAAGCCAAATGTTTATGCAGCAACTCTGTTAAAGGTAAAGGTAAAGGTGCCCCTGCCCGTACAGGCCAGTCTTGACAGACTCTGGGGTTGTGCGCCCATCTCACTCAAGAGGCCAGGGGCCAGCGCTGTCCGAAGACACTTCCGGGTCACGTGGCCAGCGTGACATCGCTGCTCTGGCGAGCCAGAGCCGCACACGGAAACGCCGTTTACCTTCCCGCTGGTAAGCGGTCCCTATTTATCTACTTGCACCCGGAGGTGCTTTCGAACTGCTAGGTTGGCAGGCGCTGGGACCGAGCAGCGGGAGCGCACCCCGCCGCAGGGATTCGAACCGCCGACCTTTCGATCGGCAAGTCCTAGGCGCTGAGGCTTTAACCCACAGCGCCACCTGCGTCCCCTAGCAACTCTGTTAGCACTGAATATTACAACAAACTTTTTTTTTTAATTTGCTGTAACAAAAGGTCTACATAGTTCTCCTCTGGATACTTCATAACAATTGCCTAAATAAACTGTTTGAAGCAATAGAATGTAGCAAAAGACCTGGTTAGGTGCTTGATGATGTCGTTTCCTTCAGTTTTGTAGCCACAGGGCCAAATTAGGAATCATGTGCCTCTTTGCATTTAATGTGCAGCCATTTCCTGGGGGACTGGAGAGGACTGATTACCAGCACCACAGCAGCTGCTTGCAACTTAACCCTTTCCTCCCTTGCTGTGGTTCTAAGGTAATTCTTTCTGAAGTTCCCCCGTGCACATCTGAGGATGTGTGGGAAGTTCATTCCAACTCAGATAGTACTTTGAGAGAAAGGATTTCAGCAGGGGGAAGGAAACAGTTAAACCCCACCTCCACCACACACACACTTGCCACAATTCCAAACATTATCAGCGTCAACCAGGCAGCAAAACTAGTTTTTAATCAAATGGCTGATGAGCCACCATACGTTCATGGAAGGCTTTTCTTTTCGTCTTGGTGAATTGCAAGTTGTACAAGTCCTAACAGTTGTTTATTAAAATGTTTAATAAATGTTTACTAACTGCAATTGCTGATTCCCCTTGAGTGAGGTCAAGGCCATTTGAAATATCCCTAACTGATTATTGGATCCATGTCTACTCTTAATTGCCTCCATCCTCCATCAGCTCTGTTAACATGTGAGCTGCAGAGGCAGCGTTAAAGCTACAAGGGGACTGACTGCACAAGCAAGAAGGGTTAAAATCTCACAACCCTTGCCATCTTTAATTCAGTCCAGTGGTGGCCAACAATCCTCTACTTGTTATTAGACTCCAAATAATCTCATCCCTGACCATTAGCCTTGCTGTCTGGGGCTGATGGAGTCTAATAACATCCAGAGAGCACAATGTTGACTATCCCTTAAGTCCCTTAAAAAGCTCTCAATTGAATTTATTATTATTATTATTATTATTATTATTATTATTATTATTACCCAGCCACTCTGGGCGGCTTCCAAAACATATAAAACATAATAAAATGTCAAACATTAAAAACTTCTTGAGACAGGGCTGCCTTCAGGTGTCTTCTAAAAGTTGTATAGTTATTTATCTCCTTGACATCTGATGGGAGGGCATTCCACAGGGAGGGCACCAATACTGAGAAGGCCCTCTGCCTGGTTCCCTGTAACTTCATTTCTCGCTGTGAGGGAACTGCCAGAAGGCCCTCGGAACTGGACCTCAATGTCTGGGCTGAACGCTGGGGGTGGAGGCGTTCCTTCAGGTATACTGGACCGAGGCTGCTACCTGCATTCTGTTCACAAACTAATCCAGCAAATAGAAATAGCTGCTTGCGATGTGAACTTAGATTTCCAACGGGCATGTGCTTCAGTTCTTGTTGCCATTTCAGCCTCTCCTTTTATGTTTGGAGCTGGAACAGCATGGGTATACAAGAAATCTGTGCTTCTGTTTGCTCCTGAAGGGGCATTGAGTTTGTTTAGGTTAGAGCTGACAGCCGGATCCCATGAGTTGCAGGCAAAAGGGATGTTACGGTTACCACCACAAATATCCAATTATCAAGCTGTGCTATTGACTCTCTAGACCAATTGGCTCTCCAGGGCTAGCTATTCCACCTTCCACTTAATGGTGAACAAATGGGCAATCGATAAGTCTGCTAAGTGACAGCCCATTAATGCCGCCTGCTAACAGAACCAGGTAATGCTGTGAAACATGCACACGCCAAGACAATTATGGTAGGAAGATGAAGTACCTTTGCCAATGAGTCTTGGGAAAAACCAAAGGCGATTCTAAATCATTGCTGATTTTTTTTTTTTTTTTTTTACCTTAACAGAGTAGCACAGTTAATTCTCTGCACCACCCTCCACCCTTCCTTGTCCGATTTGGACTGGCCTTTCTGATGAATGTTTATAAGTGAGAATCCCACAGAGTTTTGGACCTGCTTCCAGATTAAGTATGCTCAGGAATGCAGTTTTTAAAGATTGTTGCTTATTCTGGGAGGTCCATGGCTCTTTTTCAAATAAACAGCCGCAGTCCCACAGAGCTCTTTGTGTACAGCAAAAATTATAGCAAGGTGAGTCAAGTTCACGAGGGTCAGAAAACTTGCTGTTTTCTTTGTGATAGCAGCCAAAAGAGATCTAGGGAAGACTGTTACTTTTCCTCCCCTCTTGATATCTGCTTTCAAAAATCAGCGCAGCGTGAATAAATTTAACTAGTTTGGTGATGTAGTGCTGAACAAAGCCACACCTATTGAGTTTGTTCCATTTGGCGTTCCTCTTGTTGGAATTGGAATTGTTTCAATGTGCTGTTGTTGTTTCAAACTGTTTATATATTTATAGTTTTTAAAATGTAATTGCTTTTATAAATGCAATTGCTTTAGCTGTTTTTGCATATGCTACTGTTTTATGTACGTTGCACTGTAAATTGTTTTGGGATGCCTCATGAAAGGCAATTCATAAACAAAATAAATAAGTAAGATAATGGCAAAAGCATGGATGTTTCATAACAATTGCCTAAGTAAACTGTTTAAAGCAATAGAATGTTAAGATTCTTTGATTTTGGAGGAGACTGGCCACATGAGAAGGTCCCATTTTCAGAAGCAAAAAGGCAACTCTTATGGTACCTTAAAGCAGTCTAATGAACTGTAGTCAGTTTCATCAAACTGCATGACATGGTTTACTGAGCTGGGATGTGTCTGTAAGCATAAATATATGTACGAACACACACATTACATATGGATACATAGAGAAACCATCGTTGCAAGTACTGAGGTCAAGTGACCATGAAACACAACTGTTTGCTAACAACAGTATGTAAAGCTTACAGCAATAATAGTGGATATTGTACTTATTCCTATAGGTTTAGTGAAGGAGAACCCCACTGCCTTGATTCAAGTGTAAAAATAACAATCAAACTTTTTGACAAGTTCTTGATTCAAATGGCTCCTGGGACTTGGGTTGTGGGTGCCAAAACAATATCTAGTCGCCATTTTGGGGGGGGCGTCAGCAACACTTTTTTATTATTTTGCTAAGCATGAACTAATACACAATTCACATAAGTGACACATTGTTAATATCACATTTTAACTGAGATTATTAATACATGTTTAATTTGATGTTTACAATAAAAATATTGTTAGCAAACTTCAGTTTTCGAAACACCCTACTCTTTATTGTTAAACTCCTTAACATATTGTCTATCCTAAACATATACTTTGAGGCTTCAAAGCACATACATTTCAATAATCCTTGAGTGCTAAGGTAAAGGTAAAGGTACCCCTGCCCGTACGGGCCAGTCTTGACAGACTCTGGGGTTGTGCGCCCATCTCACTTAAGAGGCCAGGGGCCAGCGCTGTCCGGAGACACTTCCGGGTCACGTGGCCAGCGTGACAAAGCTGCATCTGGTGAGCCAGCGCAGCAAACGGAAACGCCGTTTACCTTCCCGCCAGTAAGCGGTCCCTATTTATCTACTTGCACCTGGGGGTTCTTTCGAACTGCTAGGTTGGCAGGCGCTGGGACCGAGCAACGGGAGCGCACCCCGCCGCGGGGATTCGAACCACTGACCTTTCGATCGGCAAGCCCTAGGCGCTGAGGCTTTAACCCACAGCGCCACCCATGTCCCTCCTTGAGTGCTAGCCAGGCGCAAAATAATAATAATGAAAAAATGGCACTCAGACTTTGGGAGGTGCTTGCAAATGGAGAATATTTAGGCACAAAATGCGCCTGGCGCCCTGCTAATTTCGAATGCTGTCTGTCATGTATGCTTTAGCTGAGATTCCTGCATTGCAGGGGATTGGACTAGATGAGTCAACTCTACAATTCTATTATTATTATTATATATTTATTTATACCCTACCTTTCCCCCCATGGGACTCAAGGAGGCTTACAGATAAAAATATGAACTTCAAAAAAGAAAAGAAAAAGAATCATTTAAAACAATTAAACATGGATAGAATGAAAACTATTCTATAGATGTATCTTCTATTAAAACTATCATATACATATACGTGTGTGTGTGTGTATGTGCGCGCACGCCAACACACACACAACATACAAATAATTACAATAAAAACAAATGCCCTTGGAAAGCAAACAAGCTCTCCCTGTGTAAGCAAGCTGGCAGTCGGCGGGAACTTCGCAGCCCTATCGCGATCCTCGACCGCACAGAACTCACAGAAGCTTGGCCGCCCGCTCCACTTTTCCCAAAGCTAAAAGACGTGCACCGCAGAATCCACGCTGCACCTCCGCGCCGCGTTGCTAGTGGCTGAAGGGGGGGATAGTGGGCGGAGCCACGCCTGTTTGAGAGACACGTGTACAGAGGAACTCGGAAGTGGCTGCCGGAATTGAAGCGCTTGCGATAACTTGCAACTCCTGCGCGGTCCTAGAAGTGGTTCATGTGCAGTGAGTTGATTCTCGTTACGTATATTTTTCTAAATAACGGAGTGGTCTTTAAAGCAGCTTACTGGTAAAACCCAGGAAGTTAAACCAGGAAATCTTTTTTTAGTTAAATACGAATGTCGAACGGATTAAACTGTGTTATGGATCAGATTCCTTGGTGTGCATATTAGAACAATTCGTGATTGTGCAAAAAATAAAAATAAAAAATCTAATGAAAAGAGTCTCCCCCCCCCCCTTTTGGGGTGGTGGTTTTGTATTTTGCAAGGTGGCAAGCAGACTCATTCATTCATTCAGGCGCAGTTCGCACTCTGGGTAGGTTATGTCAGTAGGTCTGTGCTCGTACAACTGAAAGGAGACTGTGCAGAACAGGACTTACAGCTCCAGTGCGGTTGCAAGTTTCGCAAGTCTTCCTCGTAGTTGCTAGTTTTATGAAGTTAAGTTGCCCGCTGGATCAGGGAAAGAGGAACTTCATACGTGGGTCCATGGGCGTAGCCAAGAGGGGAGGGCAGGGAGGGGCAGTCCCTCCTCCTCCCCCAAATCAATAAAAATCAATAAAAATACATAGCTAACTGAGGTTCCCCCCAAAAGGCTTGCGCCCCCATCAACTAAAATCCTGGCTATGCCCATAAAGGTAAAGGTAATGGGTCCCCTGACCATTAGGTCCAGTCGTGACCGACTCTGGGGTTGCGGCGCTCATCTTGCTTTATTGGCCGAGGGAGCCGGTGTATAGCTGTATAGGTGTGTAGGTCATGTGGCCAGCATGGCTAAGCCGCTTCTGGCAAACCAGAGCAGCACACGGAAACGCCGTTTACCTTCCCGCCGGAGCAGTACCTATTTGTCTACTTGCACTTTGACGTGCTTTCGAACTGCTAGGTTGGCAGGAGCAGGGACCGAGCAACGGGAGCTCACCCTGTCGCGGGGATTTGAACCACCGACCTTCTGATCGGCAAGTCCAGGCTCTGTGGTTTAACCCACAGCGCCACCCGCGTCCTGTGGCTACGCCCATACCTGTGCCCAAACTCTGAACACATGTTTTGGATGAGCACTTAGCTGCTCTCTTCCCACCCCACTGTCCCTGGTCTAGTGGTATGATATGTGTGTGTGTGTGTGTGTGTGTGTACATTAGCTACAAACTTGTTGCAGGAACACAAATGGTTGTTGGGTGCTACACCACTCAGTCTTTTTTATTTTATTTTATCAGGAAGCTTTGTGGCATGTTCCACATCATACTTTGTTCTTAGTAAACTAGGGAGCCGAGTAATTGGGCCAGTCACTCTTAACCTACCTGACAGTGTCATTGTGGGGATTAATTGAGGAGCCTAGTGAGCTATCCTTGGAGAAAAAAGGATGAACATGCAATAAAAAAGCTCTTCTGCTTCCCTTCTTAAGAAAGCTGGAGGGACCTGCCAAATGGAGATGTTAATTGCGAATCTGACATCCAGAGATCTCCATGTGATCGCAACTGGACCCGCGCCAGTCACAAGACGTGCCGGGTGCCCGGCTAATTTACAACACTGTGTATGTGGTGTGTGTGTGTGTGTGTGTGTGCGCATGTATGTATGTTTATGTTTATCTCCATCCAACCCTTTCCCCATGGGGTTGTTAAAGTGCATTTGAGTGAGAGACTCTGGTTCACCTCCATGAATCTGAATTACGTTCTGCAAGGCCTGATGCTCAGCAACTGCACTGGATGGAGCGGAACGCTTTGCCAACAAATCACTCTTTGCGTGTGGGATGAGGGCCTCCCCTGTGTGAAAAAGGCTGTGTCTCGCTTTAGGCATGAGATGGTTCGAGCAATCCTGAACTGTATTACACTGGGGGGGGGGGGGGAATACCAGCGAAATGGCCAAAGTCGGCCTCATTCTGAGGCAGCAAAGGCAAGGGACTCGCATCAGGACACATGCTGATGATGACACAGATGGACTCCAGCCATGGGCCTGGTACAAGTCATTTCTCTCCCATTGACTTTAATGCAGTGTTGGCCAAACATGGCCCTCTAGCTGTTTTTGGACTACAGTTCTCATCATCCCTAGCTAACAGTAACCGTGGTCAGGGATGATGGGAATTGTAGTCCCCAAAATAGCTGGAGGGCCACGTTTGGCCACCACTGCTTTAATGGGAGGGGGGATTTAAAAGATCCACACCCTCCCCAAGTCAACACCCACCCCAGGTATGTCAATATTACAAAGCATGCCACCTCCAGTATATAAACCCCACACAGGGAGGCCATAAGTATAGTGCAAGGGTGTGAGGCTGCATCTTTTCTTTGCTATTCCAGTTCCTTTTCCGGAGTTTTCATTTTTGTGGCATTTGATCAGAAATATTGCAGAGTCAGCATAAGGCACAGTTTACCATTCCCTTGAGTTTCTATGGATTATGTGCAGGATATGCTGCATACCTCTGGTTTTGGCTGTTCAGAATTAAAAGCTGTGTTGGATATGTATAAATTTGTCCACCTCTGGGGACAGACTCTGTAAATGGAAGAATATTACATCATTGTAGATGCTTTGTTCATTCTGAATGAAATTAAGGCTTCATACGTGCTTGAAAGCGATGGGACTTGTTTTTGAGCAGGACTGCGCTAGAAATGATTTGTTCTGTAATCTTCATTAAGTTCACAATAATCCTTTCAAGATGGTCAGTACAATCCTAAGGACTTTTGCTCCGTTGTTATTGTGTGCAGGGTTGCAAACATATTGCAGTTTTACAAGGGGGAACTGATGCTTGGAAGAAAGCTTTGCCTGAGTTCTGCCCCAAACTGGTTGTGGGAGGGAAGTGGCACTTGAAATTGCACCTCCCTTATTCAGATCCACTGGAAAATACCTTTAGAATGCAATGCAAATCTGATTAAGAAAATTATATCATCTATCTGTCCATCTATCCATCCATCCATCCATCCATCCATCCATCCATCCATCCATCTGTCTCTGGTAATAAGAGCAATAGGTGTGTGTGGAACCTCTGAAAATCTGATTGGAAAGAATTTTTTTTGAATGGTGAAGCATCAATGTCGAAAGTACGCTGCCTTTACATTGGCTTTACATCTGTCCTAGGTCATCAAATCCAGGAGCACTCAGTATGTTACTGGGTTACAGTCCAGTGTCACAAGCATTGCTAGGAACGTTCTTCACTTGGGGATTGACGGCTGCTGGCTCAGCACTTGTGTTTATCTTCTCCAGCGGGCAGGTGAGTCTTGTACTTCAGTTCGTTTTTCAGGGTGCAGCTTTCTGCTTGCCAGATGGAAGAATGTCCTCTCTGCCCTCCCTGCACCCTGTTCTGGGGGATCTTCTGACCCCACATCCAAGCCAGTGGGCGAGCAGGAGGAAGGCCTCATTGTGCTAACAGTACTGGCTCCTGCTAGCACAACCATTTAATTGAATTTTGCTCAATGTGAACATTAATTGGATGATGCAGTCCAATTAACACTGTTACTGTATGTTCCTGACTTAAACCTTTCTGCTATTTCTGCCGTTGTTCTTTTTTTGTTTGAATATACAGGTGTATTTAGAGCATTAGGCCTGGGGCCTGGGCTAATAACCTGTTGAGTAAACACACAAGTTGCTGTTAGTTTAAGTTTCTCACTTGTCAGGTGAGCTGCCTCACAGGGATGTTGCAAGTTGGGTGGAAGTTTGTGTCCATTAGCCAAAGTTCTTTGCTGAACTGTGGCTCGGTCTCCAACTCTGTATTCCGTCTTGCTCTTACACAACAAGCTGCCATACCTTGCCTCTTGTAGTGATCTAAGTTCTTTTGTTTTAATTTGCAGAGACGGATCCTGGATGGCAGCCTGGGTTTTGCTGCAGGGGTAAGTGTAGCATACCCTTGTTTCTTTTAATTTGCTCTGTATGCTGTCCTGATCTTGTCTCTTTGGCTACCTACGGTGCTTCGTTTGCCTGCCTTTTTGCATTAGTGTTTCTTGCATAACTGCTTGAGGGCTAATTATATCTGTGTGAGATATCAGAAGAATTTGGGCAGCATTTATCATGCCCTGTCTTGAGTTGGTACTTCTGAGGGGAGAGCAGGTGTAATGTTGTCTCTGATGCCAGGTAATGCATTTATCCTGTACTGAATTTTATTCCAAAGTTAAGGGGGTTATAGCCAACAAAGTTGTCCCATTAGTGCTGTAGCTTCCGCCTGTGTGATGGGACTTCCTGTGTGTCTTGCCTTCCCCTCCCCATCACCCTCATATCTGGCCCAGGGGTTCCCCCAGTCCTCTGAAGCAGATTTCAGGGGGTGAATTGGGAGAGGAGAGGGAGTTAAGGTCTCGTGGCACAGGTGGAAGTCCTTGTCCCAATAGGTCTCTGTGAGTGGTTTGGGAGCTGCACGGTCAGTGAAAAAACAATGTTGTTCAGGGTTATAAAGACTGCAGAGAGAATAATTGGGTGCACTCTCCCTACCTTGGATCAAATCTATGCTTCCAGGTACCATAAGAAAGCTGCAGAGATAGTGCAGGATAGTGTGCACCCCGGAAATGATCTCTCTCAGCTTCTGCCTTCTGGAAGAAGGTACAGGGTTACAAAGACTAGGACTAGCTGCCTGAGAAACAGTTTCTATTCAAATGCAATTTTGGTTTTAAACGCAGCATAAGGTAGTCTCTATGGGAGTATAGTATGTAATTATGGGGTATCAGAGTTTTTAGGGGGCTAACCAGGCTGGTATAGCTGAGGATAGCACGCTTGTTGATTTCTGAATGTCTGGTGTAGATTTTCGTTGTTCTGTATGAGACAATGACAATAAAGATTATCGTATCGTATCGTATCACATCGTATCAATGACTTCATTGGGTACAACTCAAGGGAGACTGCTTTAGCTGCAGTTGTGGTTTTTATTTGGGTCTCTTGGGTCCCCCCTCTCCTTGTAGAAACATTTGTGAGGGGAAATTGAATTTTCAGTTTGTAAAAAAAACAAGGTGGATGTGGTGTCAGAGCCACCACTTAACGTTCCATGGATGTAAAATTTATGGAAATGTTGAAACCTGATTTAAAAAATGACAAAAACCAAATGCATGCGTTCCATTTTCACCCTGAAAAATAAACAAATAAAGAGTTTTGGAGACATAACAAGGAGGCAAACATAAACATTTTCTATTACTCTGAGAACATGAAATCTCTTACATATAACTTAGTTGGAATGTAAAATTGTTCGTTATGCCATAATTTTTTCCAGATGATAATTGCAAATATAGCCAGCTCTGGAGATGGAGCTGCAAGCTGCTGCATCTAAAATTTTGTTAAGTGGAAAATCTAGGAACAAAATAATTACTTTGAAAAGACAGCACAGTAAAAAATAAAATAAAATCACAGATCCAGTGCTTGCCAGCAATGCAGAAAGTTTTATCCAACTCACAGATCCTCATGGAACTTCATAAGATGACAACAAAACCACCAACAAATTATATATATATTTTTAATTTTTTTTATTCAAAATTATAACAAGACATATTATCCAAAAACATATCATCCTTGTTCCCCCCCCCATTTTTCCTCCCTCCCCCTCCCTCCCCCCACAGAACCCCCCCCCACCCTCCGACTTCCCTCAGTTCCAGTCTTTGGTTTCTCTAAGAATGCTATTTTCTGTATGTTACAAAAACCACCAACAAATTATATAATACATCTGTAGACACAGCTGACCTATGATTTGCTGGTGATTTTGAGGGGACCCCTTGTCAAAATCTAGAAGATCCAAAAGGGGCCATATCTTGGTGTCTTGTTTTTGTACCATGGAAAAGCACTAGAACTGTGATGGTTATGGTTCAGTCAAAGGAGATGGATGTGATCTGATGATGGTTGTTGCAGGGGACAACCCGTACAATAGCAATTTCAAGTTTTACTGGATGAATACTCATCTTCTTTCTTGAGCTCTCCCTTTTTATTATCTCTCTTGCATGCACCCCACCATTGCTGTCATTGCATCTCCACCCACCTACCCCCAGTTATTCCATTTTTCACTATCACCGCCACTACCCCAGGGTCTCAGAGGGTTCCCCTTTCCTTCCTACCCTCTTGGTTGGTTGTTTTGGTTTCTGTTCATTGGTCTCTCTGAGCCTTGAGAAGCCCACAGAGCTGAATCGCTTCCTTTTTCTTACCTGCGTATGCTTTTCAGGCTTAGAGCTTCTGGGTACCACTGCCAAGAAGTCTTTGTATCTAGTCAACATTCACACATATCTCAGATAGCTGGGGCATCCAAAGTAGAGCACTTCCTGCAAATGTTAATCCAGAGTAAGTGTGTGGGTGTGTGGGTGTGTAGAACAACCTTCCACAGCCTTACTGGCTTGAGCAGATGGGGATGGTAGTTCAAAACATGTGAAAGTCACCAGGTTGGGCAAAGCTGGGCTAGGAAGACCTACTTGAAGGATCTCCTCCAATGTGGTCCATATGGTTTCCAGGATTGGCCATCCTCATTGTATGCAGTTCCATTGCTATTGCTGGCCTTGTTTCTGCCTTTGTGTTCCTTGATGAGACAGCAGATGCTCTTCAGTCCCATCATTCTTCCACCCTGAATCTGAGATGACATTTCAGGATGCCTCCCAGAAAGGAGCAGCAGCAAGAAATCTGTGCAGGAGGTCTCTGCTGAGCCCGATTTCCTGGCAGAATTGTGGTTTGTTGTTGGCCTCTTTATCATTTTCCTTGTAACAGATGCTGCCTCAGGGCATCTTTTCAAGCTCCCATTCAAGTCCTGGCACGCTGTTAATGGACAAGCAAGTCTTTGTCAGGTAGCAGAGAGTCCATATGAATATCAACTATGGAGCAACTTGGTGTGTGTAAATTGCTCAAGCTACACCCATTTAATCCTGAGCACAGTGTCTCTTGTTTTTCCGTGTGGGCCTGTGAAGGAATCCAAGCTTGTATCTGTTGCACTGAAAAAATGAAGCTTTTTAAAAAAATAAAAGCAAGATTGATTTCCATTAAGGGACAATTAAGTAATGGTAGGAAGGTTTGTCGAATGGATAAGGGAGAAGATTTTGCAAGGTAGTATTTCTTTCAAATCTGGATGACGATGCACTCAGTCATTTCTTTATTGGAACTTGCTGTTTAATGGAAGCCACTATTGTTCTGTTTCCACTGAGGAAACAACTTTGAACCGAGATACTCCCAATTTACAGGCTGTTGTGAGCATACCACAGAGTGACAAATGTATGCAGTCTTAAGCTTAGGGAAGTGTAGGGTAAAAATGTAATAGACAGCTTTAAGCATCCATAGCTTTCTTCCCCCCCCCCCTTTAAATTCTTTTTTAAAAAAATTATCTAACAATATTTGCCTGGTGAATTGATCAAGCATATATGTCAATGAAATAGAAGAAGAAAAAGAGTTTGGATTTTATATCCTGCTTTATCACTACCCTAAGGAGTCTCAAAGCGGCTAGCAATCTCCTTTCCCTTCCTCCCCCACAACAAACACTCTGTGAGGTGAGTGAGGCTGAGAGACTTCAGAGAAGTGTGACTAGCCCAAGGACACCCAGCAGCTGCATGTGGAGGAGCGGAGACTCGAACCCAGTTCACCGGATTACGAGGCTACCGCTCTTAACCACTACACCTATCTGACTTTTAGAAGCCATCTGAAGCCAGCCCTGTTTAGGGAAGTTTTTAATGTTTGATGATCTATTGTGCTTTTAATTCTGTCGGGAACCGCCTGGAGTGGCTGGGGAAACCCAGCCAGATAGGCAGAGTATCAACAACAAATTATATAAGTTCTTGTTGTATGGCCCACTCTTAGTCTCAAGTCCAGTCCAGGAAGCTTTTTAGATGGTATATATCTTGCCACAAGTTTGTGGTGGGTTGCTGGGGGTTCCTTTCCTGCTTTGTTTCTCCAGCTTTGTGGGTGGGGGAAGAACTTACAGTGATTTAGAACCATAATAAAAGTGCTATTTTTTTTTTTAATGGCTAGTCATTCTTTCAGGAGAAATTCAGCACACTCCAGCAGTTAAGCAATCATGCATGAAATGAATTTTTATATTCCGTTCTGTTGATTATTCCATTGAGTTCTGACACTGTTTAAGAGCTTTAGGTGTTTGATACATTTTCCTCCTTTGTTTCGCAAAGGTCTCTGAAACAAATATCGCTTTTCCCATTCCAGAATCGAAAACAATGATGTTTGCTGGTTTTTGACAAGCAGCCAGCGTGACAGCCCCTTTTAAGAACACTTTTCATGTTTTAATTTTGTTTTGGCAGCTTCTGGGTAACACTGAAGCTGGCGACACTGATTCCGTTGTGTGACAATCAGCCAATCGAAAAGGCGCTGAGAATTTAATTCTAAATTAGGAATTCACTCCTGTGTGCTTTGTTCTCTGGCTTCATGGTGGCATGTTTCTGGTCCAAGCATCACTGCATATAGGATTTCTCTGAGAGATTATCAGGTCAGATTCCCACCTTCCTAGTCTACCTGCGTGGAGAAATTGAGGAATTAACAGATGGCTATATTATTATGAAAGGGTGTCCCCTCACCTGCCAGCTCTGTCTACTACCAGTGTTTCTATGCAATGGCATGCACTAATAATAATAATAATAATAATAATAATAATAATAATAATAATAAATAATTATTTATTTATACCCCGCCCATCTGGCTGGGTTTCCTCAGCCACTCTGGGCGGCTTCCAGCAGAATAATAAAATACAATAATTCATCCAGTATTAAAAGCTTCCCTAAACAGGGCTGCCTTCAGATGTCTTTTAAAAGTCTGATAGTTATTTATTTCTTTGACATCTGATGGGAGGGTGTTCCACAGGGTAGGCACCACTACTGAGAAGGCCCTCTGCCTGATTCACTGTAACTTCGCTTCTCACAGTGAGGGAACCGCCAGAAGGCCCTCGGAAATGTTCCTTTTCCTAGTGAAGTCCTCACCTTTGCAAATGAGCAGATCTAGGCCTTGTTCACATATCACAGCAAACCACAGTTTACCGTGAAATTCACTCTTGGCTGCTTTGATCTTCCCTGCTATCGTGGGAGAAACAAACCATGGATCTTTGGCTTTGCAGCCCCTCTGAACAGAGGATGGTGGTTTGTTTTGTTCTAAACAAACCATAATTTGTAACCAAAGATTCTTCTTGGTTTACAGTGGTACCTCAGGTAAATAACTTAATTCATTCTGGAGGTCCGTTCTTAACCTGAAACTGTTCTTAACCTGAGGTACCACTTTAGCTAATGGGGCGTCCTGCTGCTGCTGCACCGCTGCCACACGATTTCTGTTCTCATCCTGAAGCAAAGTTCTTAACCCGAGGTACTATTTCTGGGTTAGCGGAGTCTGTAACCTGAAGTGTCTGTAACCTGAGGTACCACTGTATTGATTATGATTTGTTTGGATGAAACAAGCCACAATTTCTGGCTGTGACAAAACGCTTAAGTCAGAAATTCACGATTTGCTTCTCCCACATAATAGCAGGAAAGGGCAACGGGCTCTTTCGTGGTATATAGGGACATGCAAATTCTGCCACGGACTGGATACTTGGTGTGCCTTTAAAAAAGAAAAGGGGGGAAAAAAAGTTGACATGTGCTGCCGTTAGCTTTACTTTCTCCTTCCTTCCCCTCCTCAAGGTGTTCTCCTATTTCCCATCTCACTCCCAGCTTGGGACTTCTGCTTGAAAGATAGCCCTGGAAGTTCCTTGGAGCAGACAGTTATCAGCCTGTGGGAATCCACACCAGATTGAGGGATTGTGTTGAAACCTTGCTTAGGCATCTTTGGCATGCAGTTAGCAGTTCATCAATTCTCTGTGAACTGTTTTGGGTATTATTCTATATCTGTAAAGGTGATACATTTTTGTTTCCCAATTCCAGTGCTCCCCCCCCCCCCCGGGGTACGCATACACTTAAACATTCTGTGACTCTTTGTACTGTATTCATTTTTCCTGATTTGAACTATAAAATGGTGCTTTTCTTGAGTCTAAATGAGAGTGCCCCTAAACAGTTTTTTAATAGAAGAAAAAAAAACGCTGCCTAAATCGCAGCAGAAAAATGATATGATTCCCCCACCCCCAATCTCTCTAGGCGTGTTTTAAGCCAATAATAAATAATTTTGTGTATGTGTGTTTAAAGTGGCAGTTCAGAATACCGCAAAATGCTTTGATATATTTTGCATCAGAGCATTGCATCACCTTAAAAGCAGCTTCATGCCTTGTGTGCTCTGCTTTACATGTGGTTACCGCCCCCCCCCCATGAGAGCTCCCCAACAGGACCACCTCGATCCAGTTTTGATAAAAAGAGTTTGTTCTTGGTGCCCAGTTGCCACGTATAGGAAGTAATCTCTTGTATGTTCCACATGCAGGAACTGGGTACATGTTTGCACACAGGGTTGGACAGCATAAAACAGTGACGTGTCTTGCACTCCCTTTCTTCTCTCCGCAGTTAAATAGGCCTGCCCTTCCAAGAATGGATCATTTTAGACTGCTGTAATTGCTCATTGAAATATGGTGTAGAGAGTTTATGTAAGAAAAGAGTCTTTCCAAAATTGGCACCCAACCAATCTAGATGAAACTTTGATTTGGTATCTGCTCAATCTCCACAACACTTTTCATTCATTTTAAGATTTTATAAGACCCTCAGTTCCATGTGGAGTAGCAGGAGAGCCATTCAGGGGTTTGCTCTGCAAACAACATTACAAATACAATGCCACTTGCAACAGAAGAACGTATTAAAGGGCAAGGAACCATTGTTCCCAACTTCCTTGTGCACAAAATAATCTAAATCAGGCATAGGCAAACTCTGACCCTCCAGATGTTTGGGACCACAATTCCCATCATTCCTGACCACTGGTCCTGTTAGGTAGGGATGATGGGAATTGTAGTCCCAAACATCTGGAGGGCCGGAGTTTGCCTATGCCCGATCTAAATTAAAGTTCAGGTCCCAGAAGCAATGGAGAACCAGAACTCAATAGTCAGTCTTGTGGCTCCAGATCCTGCCATATCGTCTTCTGATAGGCTCTCTCTTTATCCTTTGGCTACCCAGTAAGAGATTTCATTTCTGTTGGAAAGAGAGAGCCTTGCCTCCTTATTTTCTAGCTAGCTTGTGCAACGTTTTCTTAGCACAGAAGCACTCTCCAGCAAACTTGTCTTTTCAGTCTTTGCTATTGTGGTAACATTTAGAATCTTTTGATAGGAGCACCATCTTCTCTTATCATTTTCACAAATTCCTCATGGCTGTTTTCAATTCCAGTGCTGAAATGTCAAGTCACTGAAATGATCAGTCATGCTGACCAATCCGTATTGGATTATCTGCAATTTTTAGGGGGCCGGGGGGGGGGGAGAAGCATGTCTGCTAAATCATAGCTCAAAAGCTGAACCCTTTATGCCAGCGCAGCAATTTCTGCCTATAAATTAGCTCCTTTATTGCCTTGGAAGAAAAGAATTTTGCCTCAGAGTATAAACTCTTTTTTTTTTTTATAGGACGCGGGTGGCACTGTGGGTTAAACCACAGAGCTTCTTGGGGTTGCCAATCAGAAGGTCGGCTGTTCGAATCCCCGTGACGGGGTGAGCTCCCGTTGCTCGGTCCCTGCTCCTGCCAACCTAGCAGTTCAAAAGCACGTCAAAGTGCAAGTAGATAAATAGGCACCACTCTGGCAGGAAGGTAAACGGTGTTTCCATGCACTGCTCTGGTTCGCTAGAGGCGGTTTAGTCATGCTGGCCACATGACCTGGAAGCTATACGCTGGGTCCCTCTGCCAATAAAGCGAGATGAGTGCCGCAACCCCAGAGTCGTTCGCGACTGGACCTAATGGTCAGGGACCCCTTTACCTTTACCTTATAGACCTGATAAGCTGAAAGAAGCTTTTGTAACTGTTCGGTTCTGTATAATACTCCAACCAAATGGGATATGTATACAGACCTCACTTGAAGCAACCCTCTAGCCCTCTTCTGATTATTCTTTGGTTCTATGTCAACATGTGAGGGTGACTGCAAGGTTGAGTGTTCTAGCACTACATCTCCATCATTCCCACAGGTTGGAGAGAGAATGTCTGACTTGGAGAGCCTTGCATGGCTTGCAACAGGAGGCTCCTTGGAGCTTGTGGAGCGCAGCCGGAATGGGAATATGGGGTGGTGGTGAAGCTAGCAGACGTGTCTCCACAGCCCCCTTTGTTTATTTCCTTAACATGAACAATAACACTTGAAGAGGGCTAGTCTTTGTGACTTCAGTGTCATTGACCTTCTGCTGGTTAAAACAGTTATGCTAGCCTGGAAAATAAGATACGTGCCATACGGTGTGAAAGGTATTTGTGATCCTTATTACCATTGTACAGCATGGAGCGTTCTTCATGATTCATTTATTTGTTTTTGGCGAGAGTCTTTTGGCAGAGTTCAGGATGGCAGATGATGCCTTGAGCTGGGGCGTTCAACAGGCATTGCGACCAAGAATCTAATGAGATTACAGAAGAGACGTAGATCTTTTGCTGCTTCCATCTTTTCTCAGTAGCTTCTGGATTTGTGCCACACACAATGCAGTGCCTTTCACGCTGTCTGTTCCCCCGCCTTGGATCATTGGCTGTTGGGTTTAGGAAATGCAGAGTGCGACACTGTCACATCAGCTGAATGGCAAACTCATGAACTCCACTGTAAGGTCACAGAATGAAGAACATGCAGCCTCATTCTCGCTGCTTCTGTCCATGGGTCAGCAAACTTTTTCAGCAGGGGGCCGGTCCACTGTCCCTCAGACCTGGGGGAGCGGGCTAGACTATATTTTGGAAAAAATAAAAATGAACAAATTCCTATGCCCCACAAATAACCCAGAGATGCATTTTAAATAAAAGCACACATTCTACTCATGTAAAAACACCAGGCAGGCCCCACAGATAACCCAAGGATGCATTTTAAATAAAAGGACACATTCTACTCGTGTAAAAACACGCTGATTCCCGGACCGTCTGCGGGCTGGATTGAGAAGGTGATTGGGCCCGATCCGCCCCCTGGGCCTTAGTTTGCCTACCCATGACTTAGATATTCAAAAGGGACACTTGAGAGTCCTTTTCGTGCTTTGCAGAGCTGAGATAACCTTCTTGAGAGTAAGCCTGTTCTTTGAGATATGCCTTAATGAGCGGCAACTCCTTTTAAAAAACAAAACAAAAACCCAAGGAAGGTTCTTCCCCCCCGGTTTCTCTTTTTCTTCTGAAAATGCACTCTTTTAATTTGAAGCATTTGCTGCCAACACTCTCTCCCTGCGTTCCTCAGTGCCTTAGGAGTTTTGCTATTCCATGTATTGGAATAAAAAACTCATCTCATTTTAGTTGGTGGATGAAATGAAAGGTGACACAGGAAATGGCTTTTGGTCTGGAGAGGATATGCATGCCATTGGTGGGGTATGTAGGGTTTTAATTGGAGCAGGTATAAGAACATGGGAGCCAGAGACATTGCTAATGTATTTATAACATTGGGGCTCTTAGATGCAACTTTGCATAAATGTTGCATAAGCTGATTTATATGCATCGATGCAAGCTTAGAATTTAAATGTCACACAGAATGCAACCCATCTAATTTCCCATCCAATGTGCCCCACGTAAATTAATTTGCACCCTACCTCAGTTCCTCTTCAATACATTTAATCCCCAGTTAATTTTCCAACAGATCCTGCTCCAAATCAATTCATTCCTCTCTCAAATCCTTTCTAGACAGACACCCCCAAATGAATCTTATTTCCTCTGGTTAGTATCTTACCATGCAGCCCAGATCATGCATCCGCTTTCAGTTTCTCCCCAGATTCATTACCATTCAGAAACGCTTGGGGCACTTAGAAAAATAATTCATGCCAGTGCCGTGTGGGCCCATCGCTGGGAATGCCACAGCCGGGGCACTCTTAGATCTGCCCTAGTTTATGGAGAAGCAGCATGAGGCTATTGCTAGGTGCATTCCAGCCTCCAAGTTACTAAGCGGCAACAGTAGGAGGTTGTGGTGGCTTCCTATCCAGTTTATAGGCTCCCTGGAAGCATTTGTTTTGTGTGTGTATGTGTGTAATCATCATCTGGTTGGTCACTGTCGGAAGCAAGATGCAGGACTCCAGCCAATCCAAATTGAGATGGCAGTGGGCGGGGATCTCAAAAAAATACCGTATTTTTCCGTCTATAAGATGCCCCCATATATAAGATGCCCCCTATTTTTGCGGCAACAACCAATCGCCAGTCCACCCTTGGCACTATCCATGTATAAGACACCCCCTATCCGTGTATAAGACGCCCCCTAATTTTCAACATTATTTTTTAGGGATAAAACCTAGTCTTATACACGGAAAAATACAGTACTTTCTAAACTTCAGAACCTTTTCCCAGAAGTGACTAAGAAAGCATCAGTGTCAGTCTGAACAGGCTGTAAAAACGTCCTTGCTTTGCCAGAGCTTTAAGCGAGGATTAAAATTTTAAACGGCTGCTTCATCTTATATTTGATTTCATTTTGGTTTCGTAATTATTTTAGTGTGTGGGAGAGAGAGATAAAGAAGGAAGCGATTTGAGATTTTCTGGGGAAAGAAATGCTTTCATAAATGAGCCAGCAGAGAGAAGAGTACAAGAAGTAGCGATAGATCTGATGGAAATCGGCAGCGTCCAAGTTTTTCGTTTAGCCGACACAAGCCTAGCTGAAAGCATTTGGGTGGGATAGGCACACACAACAGGGAGGTGAAGGCAGGAGACACAATGGTTTGGATCCAGAAAATGATGGGGTTCCTTCAGCTAACACAACAGTTCTCCCTCCCCAGCTTCTGTCATTCATCAGTAGCCAACTGAACAGCCCCCTAATAGTAAGGCAGCCCTCCAGAGCAGGACTCCGGTGGTACAAATGGCAGGCGCTGGAAGGCAAAACCAACCCCCCAACCAATGTATATGGAAGCAATTTGTGTGTGTGCACAAGGACTTTTCTGGGTCCTTGCCGCTGACTGCAATTTGGAGACCAAATCAGGCATGCCTAATTTTTGCTGAAATCAATGCCTCTTCTTCCCACTAATGGTAATGGAGGTTAGGCACCCTTGACTTGCACATCCTAGGTAAGTTGGATCATTCTTTTTTTTTTAATAAAAAAGGTAAAATAGATCGCAGCATTTTTCAGCACTACAGGATTCCCTTTCATGCAGAAGAAGTGAAATGCAGAAGATGCAGTGAACTGAAGGAACTGAAATTAATTAAATTCACCTCCTCATTCTTTCTGGGACTCGAAAACTTTTTTCTTTAAACAGTTCATTTCACCAACAGAGATTGCCTCCAGTGAACGATGTTGCTTGCCTGCAATTTTGGGCTAGATGCAAATGACTTCTTTGGCATGTTCTTAACAGCTCTGATGGAAGCTGATGCTGTGTGAATTCAGAAATATAGATATGAAATTGAAAGATTGAAACCCTGTAGCTAACTCCTAAAATTTGAGAGGGTGGGAGGATGCACTCAGACTTTATTCAAGAGATTCATAAGGGTTTCTGGAATATAACTGTTTCAGTGCAGAGGTGTCATTCCCTTCTAATTATGATTACAATCCACTTATGATGGCTGTTTTGAAGATGCCGTTTCCTTGCACTCCTGTGGGAAGGACAATTGTAATTAAACCAAGAACGTTGTGCTCCGTTTCTTTCCATCAGGGCTGACTGACTGGCTCAGAGACAAGGAATTTGAAGAATAATCTGGCATTGTTGCTTTTGGATGAGAGCACTACCAAATGTCATCCTTCCTAGCTCTAGTTAGAGAACTCGGTGTCCTAGAGAGAGAGAGGAGGGCGCTTTCTTGTGTATCAATATGCTGTTCAAAGGTTCCTTTTCTTTTTTATGAGAAATAATCAGATGAGAAAGATGAGTCGCTACACCTCTGCCAAAAAAAGAGAGGAAAAAGTTCCTTCTGAACAAAAAGCAGCACTGCAAATAAATGGTGGGTTTTGTGGGGTCGGGGGCCTATCAGTCCAGTTCCTAAGCAGTAGCGAAACAGAGCTGAATCAGAACTGTGTACCATTCAGTTGGGCTGCTGCTACTTGGACTGCATTGTTGTCAAAGCAGAACAGGACTCTCTGTTCAGAATACCAAAGCTTTTCTCCTAAGGTCAGCCACTGTGTTTCCTTGTACCAGCAGTCCTGCATGCAACTGGAAACCCGCAGAGCCAGGAGTAGGAAACCTTTTCGCAGCCTGAGGGCTGCATTCATCAAGGGGGGCATTCTGGAGGCTGCGTACCAATGATCTAAAAGTGGGAGGAGCAATGGATGTGGCTCTTTACCTTAGAATAATAGAATTGCAGGAATGGAAGGGACCTCGATGGTCAACTAGTTCAGCCCCCCCTTAATGCAGGACAATTTTGCCCAACCTGGGGCTTGAACCCACGGCCTTGAGATTAAGAGTCCCATGCTCTACAGACTGAGGTATCCCTTGGTATTGTAGGCTGCATTCCATCCACACAAAACCACTGGTTTTGCTAGCTAGGGAAGATGGGAGTTGTAGTCCCAGAAAAACAGCTGGAGAACCAAGTTTGAGAAACAATGATACAGAGAAATAGGACTGCAATGAGACCTTACTGAATTTCAGAAACCACTGTTTACTGCATTTATCTATCACCTATCTGTTTGTACAGTATTTGTCGGATGTTGTAAGAAAAAACTGCTTCTTTTCCCTTATGGGTACTCAAGAGCCTGTTAAGATTCCTGCTCCGTGATTGCAGTCATGGGATTGAGAGGAAGGAGCTAAGTCAGAATGCTCCATGTGTGTTTATATGTAAATAAAGTAGATTAGCCAAAATGCTGAGCTACTGAGTTCTGTCACGCGAACTGCGAAGGCTCTGTGGATGCCTAAGTGTGCTGATGTCTGTTGGCATTGGTCGCTGTGATGTTTAGGCAGAAGAAAGCTTTTTAAGCTACCGAACGATCAACCAGGAGGCAAAGAATATGCCAGTCGGACATGTGTCTCTACCAGGCTCCTACTCAAGACTAGGACAGGCTCCTGACAGAGCCCCTATAGGGTCCTTTTGAAGGTTCTCTATCGATAGGAGAAAATAACAGAGGCCAACCAAAGACTATTGAGAAGCAAAGCAGCTAGTAAGCCTGATCTTTATTAACTGTTGTAACAGGGTGTTCACAACCACATGCAGGAGGCAGGAGGGACCCCGAACAATGGTGCGCAAGCCCTTATATAGACATTTGAAATTGCCCACCCTGGAGCACAAGACCCCCCCCCCCCAATACATCGTACATACATCACAGAAGGGGTGGTCTACAACAGAATCCTGGCCGGCAGGAAACCTGTTGATGGGTTTACCTGGCTGTTAATGGACAGCCTGGCTATTCTTTTGTGATGATAAATAATTCTTGAGTCTTGAGTCCAGGTCACAGGCTCACCCTATTCATATCTTAAATGTGCCCTTAAGGCAGGATTTGTGAGCAAAGAGACAATGGGGAGGTTTTCCCCATTTCCTCCCTCCCTGCAGAGAAACATTTTTGGTCAATTTGGGAGAGACTAAATGGTTTCAGGACTTTTCCCTGTACTGTTTCAGACATATGGTTTATATATTTATGTATGTATTTGCTTGGTACATTTATTTTATATCTTGGACCTTATAATTCTCATAACAGACACTTCGTAAAGCGAGTTCTCCAGGCACTGTACAAAATCACTTAAGAACCAAGGGCCGTATACAGCGCCCTTGTTCCGTTTGCGCAAGGATTTACACTTGCACAATGAAACTCCTCTTCCCGCCCTTTCCATATCTATTTCATAGGGTTGGGAAACCCCTGAGCAGACTGAACGGGTGGAGATGAGAGGGGGAGAAGTTCAATTGAACAAGGGTATATATCCTTGCACTAGTGGAATTGAGAGACTTGGCATAACTTTCAACACAAGCCATGGTAATAATGAAATCCTCAAATGTGTGACACAGGAGTGTCACCAAACGTAATTGTTATATAATGAAGACAAAGGAAGGTTCACCTGTGATTAATTACAGTTGCTTAGCCTTCCTGGGGAGCGGGGGTATGGGCTATGTACTTCTGCATTGTGAGCGAGCAAACGATAAAATCGTTACAGTTGTTCTAATTTGTGGAAGGCAGTCTGTGACAGTGTACTAGTCGATCTTTCTCCTGCAGCTGTGTTGCTCCTTGGCAGTTGCGTAATTGCTTTCACTGATGAGGTAAAGGGAAGGATGTGTGTGTGTGTAGACTTCAAAATGCTGAAATCTGAGAAAATGCTGAGGAAAGTTCAGCATTTATTATTGGGCTGTGTCTTAGGGGGCCTTATTTGATGAAGTCCCTCCCCATCCCGCACCAAATACAGTGGTACCTTGGGTTAAGAACTTAATTCGTTCTGGAGGTCCATTCTTAACCTGAAACTGTTCTTAACCTGAGGTACCACTTTAGCTAATGGGGCCTCTTGCTGCCGCCGCCGTGTGATTTCTATTCTCAACCTGAGGTAAAGTTCTTATCCCGAGGTACTATTTCTGGGTTAGCGGAGTCTGTAACCTGAAGCGTCTGTAACCCGAGGTACAACTGTATTGTAGTAATCCAGTGGTTTTACAGGGCGTGAACTATAAGTCTCTAAATTTCCGAGTGGAAGGATTACTAGGCTTCTGTGTGGGAAGATCTGAAAATCTTTCCCTCAGGTAGCAATTTGGTTGCAAGCTGTTAAATACGTGATAGAAAGCTGATGGCTTTCTAAAGCCCGCAGCACCCCTTCCCATTATTCCTACTTGCATTGTACAGTGGCACCTCAGGTTACATACACTTCAGGTTACAGACGCTTCAGGTTACAGACTCCGCTAACCCAGAAATAGTACCTTGGGTTAAGAACTTTGCTTCACAATGAGAACAGAAATTGTGCTGCGGTGGCGCGGCGGCAGCAGCCGGAGGCCCCATTAGCTAAAGTGGTGCTTCAGGTTAAGAACAGTTTCAGGTTAAGAATGGACCTCCGGAACGAATTAAGTACTTAACCTGAGGTAGCACTGTAGAGTTGAAAGGTACCACTAGGGTCTTGTAGTCCAACCCCCTGGAATGCGGGTGCTTTCGGTGCCGTCGAAGCCACATTGATGATCAGAAACAGAAATGAAGAAGAAGAAAAACCCCTCTCAGATTCTGGAGCAGCTTTCTGTTCCCTTCCTTCTTGCATGGTGGAAAAAGTCCACTGAACTAGTGGCCTTCGCCATGTTCAGTCCTTTAGCCTCAACCTGCAGCTTGGGACTTAAATTTACTTAAGTCCCCCCCCCCCCGTGTTTTGGGTCCCCCCATTCTCTCTCTCCCCCCCCCCCCCGCTTCCTTTCATATTCCATCTTCTTCACTAGCAGACTTAAAAAATACCTCAGAGAAAGAGTTGCTGGGTGCTGCTGGCCCTGTTGTGCACCAAAGCTCCCTAGTTCCAAGACCAGTCGGCTGGACAAAGGGCCAAATAAAGAACATGTATCAGTATGGCGATAATGTGCTGTTCATGTTTTGCTGCTGGCCTCACAGTATGGGAGTTTAAGTGGGGAAGGTGCTTTGCAGCTGTTTAAGGAGAAATTGGAGCACTTTGAAACTAGCATATGTGGGGAGGAAAGGCCATAAACAAGTGATTATTTACTCTTTTAAAAACAAAACAAAACAGTCTTTAAGAGAGCACAGTGGCTACTTCCCTTTGACAGCACAGTCCATTTTTAAGAAGCAGCGGTCTTAAAATTGCCTATTTGCTTAGTCTCTAGCCTCCCGTTTGGAAGGGTTATTTTGACATCATTACTTCTCAGTGGAATAAGCACGCTGTATTTTGTATGTGCTTATTGCTGCTTTGACTATGCTTTGGCGGAGTCAAGATTTGTCTTTTCGTTGTTCTTAAATTGCTCTTGACAGAAACATGTAAAGGATGAAACATGTAAAGGATGGAAAATGTTATTCAGCATCATATTTCAAATCCATGTTGAAATTCTTTGAGAAAAAAGTTTGTACGCTTAGACCTCGGGAAAGTCTCGCATGGTGGCTACTGAGAACACGAATACTGCTATTTTGCTCCTCTGTATGTGTTCAGGTTTGTATTATATTTGCATTATGCAAAAACGATACACTAAAGGAGTTCCTTTTGTGGCAGTGGCCCAAAGGACCACAATAAATGTGATAATGTGTACCCCTGTAAATCCTTGAGTGTGCTTCTAATAGAGAAGTTATAGTAGCCTGTTACTTTATGAAACTGAAGATTTTGCAAGTTGCTGTCTGCATTGGGGCAGAAATACAGCTAATACGTGAATCATAAAGATACAGCTCAAAGCTAGAACATAAGTTGCTACATGGTGCAAATGGCTACATGCAACACACGTTCCCAACATGCACACTAACACAGTGTAACAGAACATAGTGGGAATCAGAACTTAATCAGCAGAAATTGCCAGTGTTTATTGTGCATGTGTATTAAACATGAAATGAGGTAATGATGTATATGATTGCTGAAAGCTGAAATGCTTTGTTTGAAATTTTATAAATACAGCTGCCTGGACCACTGGGTGGGGTTATCAGCTTATCTCCTGAGTTTTATTGGGGTAAACTCAGGAGATAAGCTATTTTCTGGCTTGCAACACTTTGAAGGGTGGACAGAAATGTATCATCTTCAGCTTCTTCCCACCTACATTTCCCACCAAATTTCAGCATATGGAGCTGGTTCATGCATAACACTAAGTGCAAACACAGAAGCTTAAGTGTTCCCAGAGAGATTATCACAGCTGCTACACTCCTCTCTCAGTCCTCTGGCTGCTGTAAGCATTAAGTCATGGTTTGACTTAATGTGTTGTCTGAACCTGATCTTGTGGTTTATCTCCCTCAGACAAACTATGAGCTGTAAACTAGGAAAGGAGGGTGGTTGCAGCTCATGGTTTGTCTGTAGTGAAACATTTCACAACCTGTTATGAAGCTCCCCAAATCTCCTGGATAGTTCTGTTGTTCCAAGGCATGTTAGCCACAAAATAGGACAGGAATTGCTTCTCAATATCATTGGACGTTTTACCTTGTTTTTTTGTGTTTTTTTAAAAGTGGGAGTTATATTAAAAAGAAAAAAATCAATTCAGCTCCTAAATTCATGGTTTACAGCCCAGGCATCTGGATTTGGAAGAAAATAAAATAAATATAAGGGAGATTTTACCCTGTAGAGTTACTGGATTCGGGTGTCTCACATTATTGAACAAAGGACAGGTAGGAATTTGATTATCTTGGTTCATTGCTATAGAAATGCAACATACTACCCGTGAATCTTACTGTAGCAGTGAAATAAGTATTGATCGGAGGCTGGAAATCTGCATCTCCACTTGTGGTGCTGGAGCCTTTATTGAAAATGCCATGTTGTATCCAACGCTGCCATAATTCTCCAGAATGACCGAAGAATGACCGAAGAGGGCTACATTATTGCATCCTTAATTTGCATTAACTCTCCTATCGTTTTAGGTTATGCTGGCTGCTTCTTACTGGTCTCTCCTTGCACCTGCCATTGAACTGGCAGAGGACTCTGGAAAGTTTGGGGCCTTTGCCTTCTTCCCTGTAGCTGTTGGTTTCACTCTGGGCGCTGCGTTTGTGTACTTTGCTGACCTCATTCTCCCTTGGCTGGTGAGTAGCCCTTCCAACAGTCTCTATAATTTGGTGGCAGCCAGGAAAGTCAATCTTAGGTTCATCTTACATGTCTTGGAAACTGGTCTTGTTTTATTATATTATTGGGTTTATTAAGTAAGGATCCATAGACCATTTGCATCTTTTCAAGTGTGGCTGCGCCCCAGTCCTCATAAATTTAAGATAAACGGGGCACCGTGGCAGGACTTTGCTGCTGCTACTCTTAGTCTAGTTAGTATATGTGTTGCTAGTAACATACTGGTTTAAAACAGAGATTGGGGGGGGGGGATGTGGTCTTCCAGATATTGTCTGTCTCCAGCCCCCATCAGCTCCAGGCCAGCATGTTCAGTGGCCAGAAATGTTGTATTGCAGCCACATCTGGAAGGACACTGATTCCCCATCCCTTGTTTAAAAGTTTCTGTGCTCTGTGGGATATAGACGGAAACAAATACCTTTGCAACTTGGGACTGATGGAGATTTGGGGAATTGCTGCTATAGCAAATCCCTGCACCAAATCCTAATATTCTGTGTGCTTTGGTGGGTGAAATGAAGCTGGAGAAGCTGTTTCTTCCACTGGGTTCTGCTTGAGCAGAAGCAAGATACCTTATGGTGATCTGGTGAAGATATATATATTTCTGAGGACATATTTAACAGGGCAGCCTGCATATTTGCATTGCTCTTTCTCTTCGGGTTATGTGAATGAGAAATTATGACACGCTTTTTCATTTCTTGTTTGGTAGGGCTTGTTCTCTCTTCCCTCCCTCAACCCCTTCTGTTTTATTTTTTTGTTCAAATCCAAGAGGAGATTTTAGTTGGCTCAGGTAGCATTCTTCCCCTCCTTCAATTTGAAGATCCTGAATTGCTTTTTTGAACAACGTGTCTTGCTTCAGTCTCTTCTTAAGAGCCTAAACACAGTAATAGTCTCTGCTACTTGTAGGAGGAAAATACCGTTGGATCTCTCCCTGAAGGGACTGCCTCATGAGGCAGCTGTGCTTGGGGGCAATTATTTCTGATGGAGGTGGTTTAGTATTTTAGCAACTACTCATTTAAAGCAGTGCTATAAAAGGGGGTTGTTGTTTCTTTGCAGCAAACAAAAAAAATCAATAAATTTCCTTAGGGTTCTTTGGCCAAGCGTCTGGGCCAAAATAGCTGTACTCTAAAGATATTAATGCATAGCTGGCAACCGTCCCTTATTTGGTGGGAAACTCCCTTATGCCAGCACTGTGTCCTGCTGCTGTCCCTTATTGATGATGTTCCTTAAATTTCCCGGGTTTCAAAGGAAGCAGCTCCTCTCCCTCTCTCCTTGACCGCCAGGGAGGAGGGACGCTTCAGCTGTGTTGATTGGTTGCATTGCTCACCCAATAAGTAGTCTAAGAACAACTGGGGTATGGAGCTTGCATGCCTTGTGCCGATCAAATCGGCAGTGTTGGCTGGGGACTTGCCTTTGCTCAGCGCTTCCCAGCGGAGAGGTGACGTGGTTTTTCTTGCTGCATCCCCTTTGCCGGGTTGCTGCGCTGTGGGAACCACCACTTGAGGCTTCGTTTGGCTGCTGGCTGGGCTTTCTGCCTTTGGCTCGGAGGGGTTCAGAAGCCGAACATAGCTGTGCTCTGAAAATCCCTTATTTTGGCTGCTGATCCCTTATTTTCGAGACTGCTGGTCCCTTATTTTCAAATCTGTAAGTTGACAGCCATGTATTAACGAGTACCTCAGTTACCCCCCCCCCTGCATAAGATGGAATGTGAAATTTCCTGATCACAGCAGGGAACTCTTTTTGTCTGCTCATTTTGTCTACTTTCTCCCCATCATAGGGAAGATGCTTTCTTTTAAATTTAATAAAATGCAGTAAAATGGCTACATATAAATTCAATAAATCAGAGAACGCAGCGCAGCGCAAAGCAATACAATACATAGTGTAAGAACAGCAGTTCCAAAGCAGCTCAACAAAAAACCAGCCATATTATGTTGATTGAAACCTGAGAAAATAACATAGTTTTTTAGTCACCTGCCTGAAGCAGGTGCCATGCAAACATCATTCTACATAGTCTTAAAACATTGGCAGTCCATATTGGTTCTTCACAGGGATGTTTGTGAGGCTGGTGAGAGAGCTTTGCTTTCTTCTTCATAGGGAAGATGGTTTAATAGAAAATCTAGTGTTTCCATCTCTGTTGGCTTCTCTCTCCCTCACCCCCAAGCTCTTTTAAAAGGGATCTGGTTATAGCAGCCAGCTAAGACAGCTATTTCTATTATCCAGGGTTGTAACGAGGGGGAAACCCTTCTCAGATTACAAGGCAACATCAAATCAGTCATGTTTTTGTATTGTATCTGACAAAGTTTTCAGCTCTGAAGCCAAGGAGCAACTTGAGGACATCTTGTTGGATACTTATTTCACTGTTCTAGCTGCTGTATTATGTTTTTTGTTTTGCTTTGCTCTTCTGAGCGCCCCAGTAGATTTTTGGAAAGCTATGCTGGTTTATGGTCAATTAAGTTGGAATATGAAGATGTACTTTGTTTCAGAAATTCCAGCAGTAAGTTCCAACAAAGAGTGTTCATGTTATTTACTTTGGGTAATTACGTTCTCTTTATCTGCACACAGTACTAGTTAATGACTGGTAAATGACATTGTAAGAGCCCTGGTGAAGCTGGCCAAAGAGCCATCTTGTTTTCACAGTGGCCAACTGGCATTGAGAGGCATAAACCATCAAAATAGCATCTCCTGTCTTTGCTCTGAAATGTGTGGTTGAGGCTCCCTCAGAATAAAAGGATTCTTTAAAGATGACCCTGAGCTATTTTTATTGTTTCATCCTGGCTACACTCCGTATCTCTGCTCTGCACAGTAGCTGTGGGGGAATTTTAGCATACTTAATGTAAAGAAAAGCCTATTTCTGCACTGAATTCTGGCTAAACTCTTTAGACATGTGCATTGATCTTAAGGATCAACTCTTAAATACAGTGGTACCTTGGGTTAATAACTTAATTTGTTCTGGAGGTCCGTTCTTAACCTGAAACTGTTCTTAACCTGAAGCACCGCTTTAGCTAATGGGGCCTCCCGCTGTCGCCGCACCGCCAGAGCACGATTACTGTTCTCATCCTGAAGCAAAGTTCTTAACCCGGGGTACTATTTCTGGGTTAGCGGAGTCTGTAACCTGAAGGTACCACTGTATATTGATCTTGAGGATCACCTCTTGCACTATCTCAACTTGGTTTCCTGCTTTTCCTGTTTGCTCTAGGAGTTTGTGTGTTAGCTGCTGATGGAGAAAAATGGCAAGTGCAAGATAGTTTGGAAATGGGTATTGCTATTACACTCATGAAACTCAGCGATGCCTGAACCAGTCTCTGATGGAGTGCAGGTTGCTGTGATTTGAAATGCTACTGCCCTTTGATGCCCTCCTGAACTACAACTCCCATCAGCCCTACCCAGCATGGCCAGTGGTCAAGGATGATGGGAATTTTAGTCCAAGAGAGTCTGGAGGTTGTCATGTTTGCTGCCCTTGCCTTAGTGCATGTCATAAATAATAATAATGCAAACACACATGTGTTGAGACTCTTTGGATTGCAGTAGGAGACTTGGCTTTGGCACCTTCTTCCTTGGCTTAATAGGATGCTGAGACAAAGTGCTACCAAGTAGAAAGGAGTGGTGGTAGAAACATAGTTTTGAGCAAGCGGGAGGCGGGATGCTGAGCTAAGTTGACCATTTCCTGTGGATGTTGTTAGAGTTGACTCTGAAGAGAATCTTTGACAGGAGTGTTTTGCCTAGTGAAGATGTTACATAAGGGGCACGAGAGAGAATGCGTTCCTTCTCCTACTAATGATTTTAAAAACAAACCCAGCTGCATCTTTTAAACAACCATCTTGCATAACTTACTTGGTGCTAGTTACAGATAGGTAGCCGTGTTGCTCTGCCATAGTCAAAACAAAAAAAAAATCCTAATTCCTGTGTGTATCTGAAGAAGTGTGCATGCACACGAAAGCTCATACCAAGAACTGACTTAGTTGGTCTTTAAGGTGCTACTGGAAGGAATTTTTTTTTGTTTTTACTTGGTGCTGTCGCTCTTATTATTTATCTCCAAGAGTATTTTCAAACCTCCAACTAAAAAAGAAAAGAAAAAAAAGATAGTAGCATGGCACTGTACAATCAAGTCATTAAAACACCATAAAACACAGAACAAATGACAAACATGGAATCAAATTAATTGTCTAAAAGTGCTTGGTGAAACAGAAACGTTTTCAGCAGCAGAAGAAATATCAGAATACCTAAATTGTAGATGCCTGGCTTATTTCAATAGGAAATCTGGGACAGTCAGGAGAGCTTCTCCAGATGGTCACAGTGATTTGGCTGGTGTATAAGCGACAAGGTGGTCTTTCAGGTAACCTCATCATGGTAGGAGAATGGCTTCAACACATCACGTTGTAATAATAAGCACAGTAAGATCACCAGTAGGGATGCGGGTGGCGCTGTGGGTTAAACCACAGAGCCTAGGACTTGCCGATCAGAAGGTCGGCGGTTCAAATCCCCGCGACAGGGTGAGCTCCCGTTGTTCGGTCCCTGCTCCTGGCAACCTAGCAGTTCGAAAGCACGTCAAAAGTGCAAGTAGATAAATAGGTACCGCTTCGGTGGGAAGGTAAACGGCATTTCCGTGCTCTGTTCTGGTTCGTCAGAAGCGGCTCAGTCATGCTGGTCACATGGCCCAGAAGCTGTACGCCGGCTCCCTTGGCCAATAAAGCGAGATGAGTACCGCAACCGCAGAGTCAGTCACGACTGGACCTAATGGTCAGGGGTCCCTTTACCTTTACCTTTAAGATCACCAGTACAGTTGCTAAGAATTAGCACAACTCTGTGAAGAGGAAAATGTTTTGACACACATATGTTGCACTGTAAAATGTGGCGCTGCTTCCAGAGTCAGAAGAAGTGTCTACTTCCCTGATGCAATGGAAAGAATCGTGGGGAACCCATCTAGATATAGCTCTGCATTTTTCCAAGGATATTGCTAGAGGTGGAGTGGGGTTCCTCTATTAGTATTCCAAGCACAGCAGTTTGGCAAGGAGGGAAAACACATTCTCTGTGCTAGATAAACACCCAAGCAAGCAGGAAGCTTGTCTTTTGAGGACAGTCAACTTCAACTAAGCAAACAACCCCTCTGTTTAGTGAGTAGACATCTAAGTACATTTCTTCCATGAAGCAGAACAATCAAAGCAGCTGCCTTGCATTGTTCCTCCTCCTTGTAGCATGTTCCCAGTAAATTAATTCTGCCTTGCCATGGGATTCTACTGCTGGTATTCCTTTCCTTCAAAGAAACAATGCACTCCGCTGTGAAGCAGAACCGTCAAGGCCGCTGTCCTATGTTGATCCTTCCTACGTTTTGCAACATCTTCCTACTAAATTAATTAACCCATGTCATGGGACCCCATTGTTAGATTTCTTTTTAAAGGACTGGAGCATTTTACTTTTCTTTCTCCCCCTCCAGGATGTGCTGCATGCAGTATTCTATCAAATAGCAAGTGGGCTGCATCACCGAAACGATTAAGGGCGTCCCATCCCAAGCCCATAGGAATGTCCTGCAGCGATATTCTAGGTGTTGTGCTCCAGGGAGTGCTAATGTCTCAGTCCAAAGAGTTAAAAGCCTTTCCTCCAAAACACTTGCCCAATGGAAACAGGTAAAGCATTAGCATGATAACTAGTTTCTAAATATCGACCCCTCTGAGACTGTTCGATTGGCCTAAGGATTTTATGAGCAGTCAGGATGGGACCAGTTGCAAGGTACCCACCACCTCCACCTACCCAATGGCTCAGATATTTCTTAGGCCAGGAATAGGCTGATGATGACATTGGGAGCTCCCAGGTCCTTGAGAAGCCCCCCACCCCATGTTTTAATAATAATAATAATAATAATAATAATAATAATAATAATAATAAAATTTTATTTATATCCTGCCCTCCCCAGCTGAAGCCGGGCTCAGAGCGGCTAACAACTGTAAAGTAATACAGCATTCTAAAATCAATTCATTATAAAATCAGTTCAAATCAAATTAATGGCAACCATTGGGCTAGATTTCTGTGAGGAATTACCAAAGGAGGCCAGAGGCCTGGTGGAACAGTTCTGTCTTGCAGGCCCTGCGGAAAGATGTCAAGTCCCTCAGGGCCCTAGTCTCTTGTGACAGAGCGTTCCACCAGATCGGAGCCACAGCCAAAAAAGCCCTGGCTCTGGTTTAGGCGGTTTAGTCCAGATTAGGTAAAAAATTATGAAACCAATATCACACTATGGACTTCAAATTGGTTTTGAACGATATATCACCTAGCCCTAACACATAACATGACTGGTGATATTTTGCCAGGTCAAAAATTATGAAACAGATATCACAATATGGACTTCAAACCAGTTTTGAATGATATATCTATATATTGCCCAGCCCTAATCCGGACTCTAGTGGGAAAGTTATGTTTTCCTGTGACTCTTCTAGAGGAGACGTTCCCCAGCAAACATAAAATAAAGGAGTTGCCTAGTTTCTGAATCAGAAGTGATTTAGTTTTGTCTGACGTGGGTCCGTTAGCAAAAGAAAAATATGTTTGTTTGAATATTGTGGATGCTTAGCTACTAATACAGCAAAATACAAGATTAATAACTATTAAAGGTATCGTTTCAAGTGATAAACTGTTAATGTTTAGAAGCCGTACTATCAGGAGGCTTTCCTTGCCTCCCTGATAATGGCTGGGATTGTTCAGTCTCATTAGACATTTCGTCTTTGAGGATTTAATATAAAGTCCAGAGTTTAAAACAGCCCCCAGATTCTTAAAAGTAATTTATATTTTTAAAAAATGCACCAGTTATTTTCAAGCTGCCTGAAAGCAAAAAAGGATAGTAATTTTTCCCTGCTTCTAAGCACCAAGAGCAAATGAATTAACAAAGCTCAATAGCAAAACCAGTTGTGAATCCAAAAAATCATTACAAACTTTTGCTATTAACACGTTTCAAAGTCGTCGCCATGCACATCAGAGAAAATGTTCCCTAATGTATGAACGTCCTTCTAAAAAGTTTGTCATTAACTTCTACGCTCATTAACAACAGCGTATCATGATATTATTCTGAATTCCCTTGCTAGACCAAACCTATTAGCATAGCTGCTTTAGGACAGTAAAACTTTATTCTTGTATTTCCATCCCCCCTCCCTTTCCCCTCAAACTTATTCTGAGAAAAGATTTGGTGTCCTCTGAAGAACACATCAAAACATCCCTTACCTTCAACTATCTGTTGGAACAGTTAATAAAAAAGCATTTTGCATGAGTTGGATCATTGCATAAAATGGAGCAATGTGTTATGGATTGTAGCATGAAATGGGGTGAAAGCCACTTTAATGAAAGATGGATAGTACCAAATGGCTTAGCTTAGAGTCTGGGAGGGCAAGAGTTAACATCCCCGTGCCCTTAAGGAGACAGTCCATATGTACATGTTAAACAGTTTAATAAATTGTTCTGTGCCCACTTACGTTCACAAAGATGTGAACATGAGCCCAAATACTTTCATGTGGCAAGCGAGGGGAGCAATATATTATTATTATTATTATTATTATTATTATTATTATTATTATTATTATATTTATTTAGTTGTTGAAAGTTAAGAACATTGCTAATAGCAATATATCTCAGATTCTATAGCCTACGTATAGTGGGGGTATTTAAAATGAGAGTCGTCAAAGCGATCCATAGTTAAAAGTAGAAGTTGGCAAATGTGAACTCTTTTTTTTGCTCTTCAAAATATGGCAACCCTAAACTACTACTTTATTTTTGAGTGGCCTTCATTTTCTGCCAAACATAATAGGATGCAGGTTTGTTCAACTTGGGTACCAAAAAGGATGCTTCTGATGTGGCGCTGGAGATGAGTTCTTGGCGTGAAAGATTCAAGCTGTTCTGTAACAATAGATCTATTCTAAGGCAAGAAAGGTTGCAAATAGATCTGTAGCTGGCCTATCAGGGCGAACTATTTATTTATTATAGTCTTATTTATCGTATATTCAGATAAAATCTTTTGCAATGATTTCAGTCGAAGTAAAATACGTAAAGCAGATGCTACAGATTCTCTCGAGGGACCGTACAGTTCTTTGTCGTACAGCCAGATGTTTGAATTACGTGATGGTCTTATAGCTTTGCCAATGTTCAGGGAGAGAGCCCTGCCTTCAAGAGAGACTAATGGAGCCTGCTGCAGGTCGATACTGCCTTGGGCAATAATTCAATACTCTGTAATCATACACAAACTCTGATAACAGGAGTTAAAAGGGTGCTTATTACTAAAGTGCACAGCTCAACAGAAACAAATGGTTGAATAGTAATGTGGGCTGGATTCTGGCCTGATAAATTTCAGTAGCATGGAAAATGAGGTAATGTGCATTTAATTCCTGGGTTCCTAAAAGAACATTTGTCATTGGCTATGGATTAAGATTAGGAAAGCTCACGATACTGAGATCTAGGAAAAGAGCCACTATCTTCAGTCAAGGATGGTAACGATGAAAAAGGGGGGGGGTCCACTTTGGTTTTGCTCTTTGTTTTCCTCCAAGCTATTAAATTGATAATCTGACACTGTGTTTGCATATGTAGAATACAAAGCATCCTATTAAATGTCATGCTTTTTGCACAACCTGGCAGTGATACACTGTTCCTCTCCTTATCAGCCAACAGTTGAATTTAGCATGATAGTGAGATGAGACTAAATGTGCAACCTTTCTCTTCCTTGGGGATGTGCTGCTAATCTTCCTTGCCCTTGTTTAAAATGAAGCATGGCCTGAACTCTCTGAATAGCAGAGGAGCCTTTGCCAGTGTGTAATGTAAACCATTGGCTACTGTTGTCCAACCCGCCCCCCCCCAAAATGTGGTTGAATTGCAACTCCCATCTGCCCCATCCAGCATGGGGAGTTGTTGTTCAACAGCACCAAGGAAGGCATTTGACTTAGCCATCTCTGTTGTAATGGCTTGAATCTTACGTTACTTTAATCCATAATGGATTGTGCACCTTGCTCTCTCTCTCTCTCTCTCTCTCTCTGTGTGTGTGTGTGTGTGTATTCCATTGCTGCCATTTACAATTGGTAAGCTGGTCACCTGTATTACCCAGCCAGAAAACGAGGATAAATACCACATTTTTCTGTGTATAACTCACCCCCATGTATAAGATGACCCCTGTTTTGGGGGACTTCAGATTAAGGAAATGGGGGGAGATTGCCCACTGCTTACCAGCCTTACCTCCGCTGCCAAACACATGCCTCAACGAAGCCACCAATCGTCTGCCCGCTTGCCACCAGCAGCCACCAGTCGCCCAACCAATTGCCGCATCACCCAATTGCCAGCAGGCCTTCACACAGCAACCAATCACTCGCCCAATTGCCGCTGACAATATCCTGCTTGTGGCTGCCACCAATCGTCCGTCCCCTCTCTTTACTACCCGTGTATAAGACAACACCAATTTTTTTACGACTTTTTAATAATAAAAAAAGTTTTGTCTTACATAGGGGGGAAAAAACGGTACACTAAAATCAGGTTGAAAATTTTCTTCCCCATTGGCACCATGCTAAATATGTCTGTCTGTACATGGAGAATAACCATTGTTATTCAACCACAGTGTGGCTGTGTCACAATAGGCCAGCAGCACTTTGCCCCCTCCTGTTGTGTGAGAGAGAAACCCACCAGGAATCTGCAGTTCAGCTTAGCTTATACCAGGGATTGTCATTTCTTGCTCCCTGACAAGCTAGGGTCTCTAATCTACTTCAAGCCATAGTTTGCTGTAGGCTTACGAATCTGGGTTCAGACCCCATAAGAAGCCAAGCTTGATGGCAGCTTTCTGGCTGGTTCCTTCTGCTTGTGTTGAGAAGAGAGCAAAAAGGGAGTGCTAGGACATTGTGTATGACAAACCAGAATAAGCTAGCAGTCCTGTGTGATCATGAGCCACCAAACATGGCTCAAAAAGGATTTGGATTCCCTTTTAAAATATTGGGTGTCAAGATCTGGCTTTTTTAGAGTGGATTCTTAATGTTCCATGCGGTGTAGAGGGAGAATGAGTGAGTGGAGGAGCCCAAACTTTCCAAGAAAACAAATACCATATTTTTCGCTCCATAAGACGCACCTGACCACAAGACATGCCTAGTTTTTAGAGGGGGGATGCAAGAAAAAAATATTCTTTAAAGGGAGCGCTGAGCAGAGCCTGTATGCATCCGAGGAAAAAGCCCCCAAGAGCCGTACACACGCTCCGTGCGGCTCGTGAAAGGGAGCATGGCTCTTGGGGGCTTTTCCGGGAGCTGGGGGAAGGGACTGAGGGGCTGCCCATTGTCATTGATGGGCTGCCCTTCTCCCTCCTCGGGGAAAAGCCCGCAAGAGCCGTGCTCCCTTTAAAGAGTGCGTGGAGTGTGTGCGCGGCTCTTGGGGGCTTATCCTGCCTGCATTCGCTCCATAAGACGCACACACATTCCCCTTACTTTTTAGGAGGGAAAAAGTGCGTCTTATGGAGCGAAAAATATGGTAGCTGTGTTTCCCCCCCCCCCCCCTGTAGTTGTAGCACATCCCTTCTTTGTTCCATCGGAAGCACTAAGAAATCTTACTAATTCAGCACCGGAGCTTCTGGAATATTTGTGTGCTCTCAGCGCTATTGTCCTCATGTTCCGGTGAGAACTGAAGCACCTGGGGAAGGCAGAGAAGAGAGAGAGAGAGAAGCCCAAGGTCACTCTGATAGTGGGAAATGGCTCTTCTTTACCTCCTGTTGCTATAGCAGCTCGTGCATGGATGCATTTCTCTTCATAAGCCATTTGTGAAATAGAGCAAGGTTTTCGTCTTGGAGAGGGAGGCATGACACTCAGCCTACAGAGACTCTCTCCTTATTCAAGACAAAAACAAGCACGAGTTATGTGGTCCACGTGGCCAGCTTTCTGTACTGAGCGGTTATATGGGATTCGGCATCAGCCAGAAATTGAAAATTCAAACAGTTAGGACCATTGGAGATCCTATAAGCATCGCTTCCTGTGTTTTTCCAGACCACTGTCCAGTTTCCCCTCCCTGTGGTCGCAACGACTAGAAACATGATTTTCTTTCCCCTGAAAGAAAAATGTATGGATTCTGCATTTGAATTGGTGTTCCATCTATAAAATACAGTGGTACTTCGGGTTAAGTACTTAATTCGTTCCGGAGGTCCGTTCTTAACCTGAAACTGTTCTTAACCTGAAACACCACTTTAGCTAATGGGGCCTCCTGCTGCCGCCACGCCGCCAGAGCACAATTTCTGTTCTCATCCTGAAGCAAAGTTCTTAACCTGAAGCGTATGTATCCCGAGATACCACTGTACCTCGTTTGCAGAACAATGCTGGCCATAAGATTTTTAACCTGCCCATTTTATGTACCAGGAAAGGCCTGGGGAGTGCTTTTGAGGGGGGGGGGGTTAGATACATTTTGAGTGACAATTGCAGTAGAAAATTCAAAGTGTGCATGGTTTTTTCCTTTCCTACACTGGAGATTCTGCATCAGAATGAGCTGGACCTGGATTGTGATATAAGCACAGGTGTTCATGCCAAAGTTTACAAGGCAAATGCGGAACACTTAAGCATCAAAAGTGCTACCCTGTGGACTTGGAAACAGCTGGCGTTTGTTAAGCTTCAAACACGAGACACCTTTTTTTTAAAAAAAAAAAGTTTAAAAGCCATTGGAAGGAGGCAGAGGAAAGACGAAGGCATGTTCCCAAACTGGTCTCGTCACCATGCATGCAAAATAGCATTTCTGTCCCCTGTAAGGTTGATCTCCGAGGGAGAACAGAGCTATTTCCAATCTGTGTCTCTCCCCCGCCCCCCAGAATTGACAACTGCATTTAAAGCAGCCACTCCAACTGCTGCTTTCAGGTGAAGGCAGTTGGGTGGGGGGGGAGAAGGAGGAGGAAGAAAATGTGAGGTGAAAGGAAAAATGAACTGAAGGGATTCAATTTACATTTTTATTTGTGTGAGTCAGCGCTCAGTTTCTCTCTGGTCTCTTATTTCCTCAGATTTGTTTCTTCCCCTGGCACAATAATAAAGTATCACTTTCAATGAGTTCTTCAGAGGCTCCTTGGCATTTTGCCCAGGGTTTGGGAAGAATGAATTTTACTCCCAGTAGTAACAGAGCAAATCTTTCCAGGGTTGATCACACTTTTGTAATACAAAGTTTAGCACTCCTGATGCTTTGAGAAGCTGTTGTTGTTGTTGTTTTGCAGTAGGGAAAGTGATGGGAAAATACGATGGAAAGTGTGGAATAACGCATGCTTGATGCAATTTCATCTAACACCCCTGCAAGCAAATTGGGATGAATGCTCATTCATTCTGGAAGGGACCTTAGATGTTTTTTGTACCTTGGAGAATAAAGACAGCTTTCTCTCCAACTGATTTTGTTCATGATACACAAAAATAGAAGCAGGGAAATGGTGTTCTTTGGAAATTTGCTCAAAGTGAATGCTTTGAGGTTGCTTCGTAGAATCACTGAGCCTAGAAAAAAGCCTGTTTTTTAAAAAATAAAATAAAAAATGCATTGTAATCTGGTTGGCTTTCATATTTGAAAGAGAGCACTCATAAAAACCAAGTACAAATGATGCTCTATGTGTCAAAGCCACAGTTCCACTTATTAATAGTTATTGCGCTATATTAAAAATGCCTACAAGAACATGTCTAAAGACACATCTACACACTAGGCTGTCGCAATTTGTTGACTCATCAAACCAAAGGCAGTCCATGAACTTAGTTGGGGGTGGCTCCAAGTTCAATAAATCTGTTTCTGCTTCTTCTCTGTGTGCAAAACAGGATTGTGTGTGTGCATACCTGTGTGCCTGCAGGCCACAAAAATACATGGGATGCCCTACCATGGTAGGTCTCAGGTTGTGTGAGTCTCCTGCAAAAAATGATTGGACCCTTCTATGCGAGTTGAGGACGAATATCTTTTATAGGAGTAGGCTGGGATTTGGGTTCTAGCCCATATTGCTCATTGACAGGCAGCTTGTATCCTTGCTCTTACTTCACTTTTATAGATAGGGAAATTGTAAAGAGGTTGAACTTCATTCCAAAGTGCTCTCAGAATTGTAGAATAAATAGTGGCTCTTAGAGTAATTTGTGGGACAATGGCCTTCCCCGCCCTTTCATACTATTTCCTGCTTATTAAAAAAAATTCATTTTCCTGACCTTATTGTGGTTCTTACCCCTCAAAGTCTTCCAACAGAGTATGAAGCAAGAGCACACAACAAAGGGTAGCAGCATATGTGCTGACTATCAATAGGCTGCCATGTGGAAGACAAAATTGGCGTATCTTTCAGATTAGTCGTATGGGATTTTAGTTTTGGTGCCATTGTTTGCCTTGAGCCGTCTGCAGGAGGTAAGACACAAACCCAAACAAATAAGCAATCAAAGCAAAAAGATCTCAGATTCCAAGGCTGGATCTTTGGTGCATTGTGTGTGCATGTGCTTAGTTCCATGTGGCCGAGATGATAAAACTGTCAGGTGGAATCAGAGCTAGTTGGAGAGTGATTGCCTGCGGTTCTTCCTCATATTGGAAGGAGGCTTCAGGTGGTGGGTTGCTGCATGGGTCTGCCCCAGGTGCCATAGTCTTCAACATTTTAATGGGCAACTTGGATGAAGGAGAAAGAGGGAATCCTTTCAAAGCTTTACACTGAAGGAGAGAGGAATAGAAATTGACCTCGAGAGAATGGAAAACCAGGCTTAAACGAACAAATGAAAAATCCTGCATTTAGGCTAAAAGCAAGAACCCCATTACAAAAGGATAGGATGTGAAAAATTTGGTTTGGTGGTAGGACATGTGAAAGGACATGGGGATTGCTGTAGTTCTGAATATGAGATAGCAGTGTGGTAAAAGGTAAAGGGACCCCTGACCATTAGGTCTAGTCGTGGCCGACTCTGGGGTTGTGGCGCTCATCTCGCTTTATTGGTCGAGGGAGCCGGTGTACAGCTGCCGGGTCATGTGGCCAGCAGGACTAAGCCACTTCTGGCGAACCAGAGCAGTGCACAGAAACGCCATTTACCTTCCCACCGGAGCGGTACCTATTTATCTACTTGCACTTTGATGTGCTTTCAAACTGGTAGGTTGGCAGGAGCAGGGACTGAGCAATGGGATCTCAGCCCATTGCGGGGATTCGAACCGCCGACCTTCTGATCGGCAAGTCCTAGGCTCTGTGGTTTAACCCACAGCGCCACCCGTGTCCCTATAGCAGTGTGGAGTGGATGCCAAAAAGGGGGATTGGGATGGGGCGGGCAAAGCTTGTTTTTGCCTACAGCTTGTGGTTAAGGAGAAAAGAACCCATGAACCTTGGTTTAGACAACACACTAAACCTTGGCTTAGCAGCTAAGTTGAGCTAAAGGACCAAGGAGGAGCAAAGCAGGTGCAAGATGCTGTTGGGAGCATTTGCATAGCCATAATGCAGCTCACCATGTTGTGCAAAGCAGGCCTCTGTATAGGTCAGCTTCAGGTGTATGATTACGGTGATAATACTGAAGGCAAAATGCTGCACAGCCTTGAACTGGTGTTAGGAGCTAATTGCTGGAAGTGTGACTTTGTTGTTGTTTAGTCGTGTCTGACTCTTCGTGACCCCATGGACCAGAGCACACCAGGCACTCCTGTCTTCCACTTCCTGGCGCAGTTTGGTCAAACTCATGCTAGTAGCTTCGAGAACACTGTCCAACCATCTCATCCTCTGTCATCCCCTTCTCCTTGTGCCCTCCATCTTCCCCAACATCGGTCTTTTTCAGGGAGTCTTCTCTTCTCATGAGGTGGCCAAAGTATTGGAGCTTCAGCTTCACTATCTGTCCTTCCAGTGAGCACTCAGGGCTGATTTCCTTAAGAATGGAGAGGTTTGATCTTCTTGCAGTCCATGGGACTCTCAAGAGTCTCCTCCAGCACCATAATTCAAAAGCATCAATTCTTTGGCGATCAGCCTTCTTTATGGTCCAGCTCTCACTTCCATACATCACTACTGGGAAAACCATAGCTTTAACTATATGGACATTTGTTGGCAGGGTGATCTTTCTGCTTTTTAAGATGCTGTCTAGGTTTGTCATTGCTTTTCTCCCGAGAAGCAGGCGTCTTTTAATTTTGTGGCTGCTGTCACCATCTGCAGTGATCATGGAGCCCAAGAAAGTAAAATCTCTCACTGCCTCCATTTCTTCCCCTTCTAAGTGTGGCTTAGTGGACCTAAATTTAAATGGGGAGCTCTGAAACTGTAGTGTTTCCAGAGCTCCTGGCTATCCTGCTGGATTGTAATCAATGACAGGGTGAAATGCTTGCTCATAATTTCCACTGGAAAGAGCATTTTTCTTTTAAGGCTGTAAAAAGTCCACATTTTAATACTGATTCTCTTTAAGTGTATCGTGTACGTAATGTTCCAGCAATGTCCGAGCACACTGAAGCTCTTTCTACTGGTTGACAGCAGCCTAATAACAATAAAATCGAGCTGTTTTTCAGCGGGGTGAACTTGCAAAACCAAATTGACTTGCAGCCCGTGACCGCTGTTTGCAGGAGCAAAAAAAGGGACCATTAAGAATATTGAAATTGGCTAAGTGTTTTAAAATTAGAATCTTCCTTAGCTGCATATCTATCTATCTATCATCTATCCATCACCTCCACAAAATCCATTTATGAGGATTTTTTTTTTTTTTAGTGTTCTAGCCCATTGCCACGGTCCTTGGTGCAGGCGTTTTAAATAAACAGTGTCAGAAATGTTACAGCAGCAGATAACACAGAGCGCAGCCTTGCATATGCTGTGCAAAATCCCCATAATATTTTAGGACTAATTTAAAGCACAGTAAATTCAGGGATGATCTTTTCCCGCTTGCTTGAGTATGCACTGGATAAGGTTTTAAACCAGAGCAATATATTCTCCGGATTTTATGGCTCTACCTCATATTTCCAAGTACAGCTTCCCCCAGTGTGGTCTCCAGGGCTAAGTATCCCATCTTACCAGACCATTGACCATGCTGGCTGGCGCAGATGGCAACTGTAGTCCAAGAACGTAGGGAGGGCACCAGGTTGGGAAAAGCTCTCCTAGTGCTTTCACATAGAGGGCTTAACCCTTTTGACTGCATCGCAAGGCTTTTCTTTTTCTGTTCCTGCACTTTGAGACGTAAAAAAAAAGAGGGGAAAAAATCCTCAAGACTTCATTTGATCCTGCATTCAAAGCCAAACAGTAGGCACAAATTAATCCGTATGCCTTAGATATGTAAACCTACAATTAAATTGACAGTGAGAGAAGCAAGCATGATTGCAAGCAGAAGGGCGTTGGATGTGTCAGAAACGGGAGAATTTGCTTTGATGCAGCAGATTGAAATATATGTAAGGTAGCATAGTGACAGCTTATTATTGAAAGAAACCCTGAATCACATAAAGGAAGTGGGGGGTGCTCCTTTGACACGCTGCCTGTTTCTGTGATGTATTATGAAGAGGTGGCATTCAGGGAAAATGCCATTTGCATTGTGAGATCTTAGCACTCTGCATAGAAGAAGACATCCCTCCAAATGTGTTTGCAGAAGAACCATGGAATAAAGTCCATGTGCAATTTTATTTATTTATTTTCATTTATAACAAATAAACACTTCAAACAGTCAAAATGTCATTGTTACATGCTAAACCTCGACCCCCTTCCCCTTCTTTCTGCGGTTCCTTAAATTTACTCTCTTTTTTCCACGGCATTTCCCAGTTAAACCTATTTATACTTTCCCTCATCTATTTCATATATGTTTTAGCAATGGCACGTTTTTACAACAATCCTGCTAATGTCTTGATTTGTTTACAGTTTGTTTTTGTAAATATTCAATACAAGATTTCCGCCCATGCGAGATTTTGGCTGTTTGCGTAGCACTGGCAGAGGAAAGGGGTGTGTGGGAGCAATGGGCCATGTATTAGTTAAAATAAAGGGCATAATTATCCTTTTCTCTTCCCCTTTCCTCTTTTCTTTTCATATGTTATTTCTTAAGGAAATGGAGGTTAGGAAATATGTACAGTATTCAGATGGAAAAACTTTCTGCTTCAGTTCAGCAGGGCACTGGTAGAAAACTCTTGTTTATAAATATGAATGGATTATGAAGTAAACAGCCTTCATGCAGAAATTATCACCACAAGTGTTGATTGGCTGCATGTGGAGCTCTCAGAAATTTTAACATCTTCCTCATCACGCAGTGAACCAACTCAGATGTGACAGGAAATCATGGCTTCCTGCTATGTGAATGAGCTCCTCCCTCCCCTCCTGCTCTGTAGCAATGAGGAAAGAGATCGAAAGCACCCCTGTCTGCCTTTTAAGCAAACCACAGTCCCCATTGCATTTGGATTTGGGGGAAACGGTAGTTTGCTAAAACAACCCACTATCAAAATGTGCCCTCCCACCTTGCCTTGTTCCGAAACCACGCTTCAAACACACTGGAGGGATTATTAAAATTTGCACCGTGTGCTAATTGCTTCACTCATTTATTTCCAAATTCAAAGTACTTCTGCTTTGTAAATGCTAATGATCTTTCTATTTCAGACAGTTCTAGCAGCTGCGATTGTTCTCTAGATCAGCTAAAATGTGCTTTCCTTGCTCCTCTGTATGCTTGATTTTCCGGATACTTATTTCTCACCCCCCCCCCAGCTCCTGGAACTATCTGTCCTTAATTTTTATTGATTTATTTGTTAAATTTGTTTACCGCCCTTCATCCGCAGATCTCAGGGTGGTTCGCAACATAAAAATGCAACATAAAAGCACAAAATACATGATAAAATGAAAACAAACAAACAAAAACAAACCAATAACCTCCTTTTTAACTCCTCCCACAAACACATTTAAAAGGGGCATCAGATGTCAATCAGCCAAAGGCCTGGTTGAAGAGGAATGTTTTTGCCTGGTGCCTAAAGGAAGGTACCAGCCGAACCTCCCTGGGGAAGGGCATTCCACAGACAGGGAGCCACTGCAGAAAAGCCACTATCCAGATAAGGGCCCAGCTGGGCCACCAGCCAAAGCTGATGGGAGGCACTCCGTGCCATCAAGGCCTCTTGAACCTCACACAATAGCAAAGGATCCAGAAATACCCCCAAGGTACATACCAGCTCCTTCAGAGGGAGTATAACCCCAACAGCTCACAGTTTTATCATGGAATTAAGCATTACAGTACACTCTGGCAGTGACCTTCAAGAAAGCTGTAGATCCCTCCTGCTGAGCGTTAAGGCAGCCTCACCAGATAAGCCTCCTGCAGTGGTCAGCCAGTGAATTCTACTCAAGAGCACTTTGGCATTCCATGAACATAGGTGCCAACTCCCTGGGGCTCTGGGTGCCTGAGCACCCACAAAATTCCCCATGAAGGGGCCGGGCACCCATAAATTTTGGTGCCAGGGGCATGCATGCTGCATGGCATCCACGGCGCCGGGCACCCACAATCGTGGAGCCAAGCTTGCACTCCTGTCCACGAATATAGCCTAGCAGCTTTACCTCTGTTTTCCCTGCTGCCAGTCTGCAGACAGAAAGAAACTTCTGTTCTTCCTTTCTGGGACTGCCCTACCTCCCCAGGGACTGAGGCTCAGGAGTCCACTGAATGAGCTCTGTGTCTGTGCTTACTCCTTTCAGGAGCTCAGGAGTACTCTATTCTTCAGACAGAGGAGCCTGCAGCTCACAAGGCCCCCATGTTCCTCCAGCCTTCTTCCAGTCCATGTCCTGGCCTGGGAAGCAGCCAAGCATAGTGTGCAATCGTATACCTCTCCCTATTGCCTGCCTGCCATTTCAGACTCATTCTTTGCTTGGTTATTTGCCCTGCCAGAACTCCAGCCAGCCACTTCCCTTCCTCTTAAGTTATAAGGAGTTCTGAAACCTCAATGCCGACATCTGTGTCCTGTCATGGCTGTTTCTTATCTACCTTTTCAGGCCACTCTATGGCGAAGGAGAAGCTGCCTGTGGACTGGCGCCCCGATTCTGCCTCTAGGCAGGTGAGAGGCAAGGATGCAGTGAGGCAGCCCCTCGCAGTTCTTCACAGGCTGTCCTTTTTTGTTTGCTCGATCTGTCTATATAGGTGGATTAATGGCACTGTTAAACTCTTTCCTTGTGTTGCCACGTTTTCAACTACTCGCTCTAGGTATACAACCTCTTAAGGAAATGAGATGGCTTTGCATTAGGCACATAAATATTTCCCAATAACCATTCTTTATCTGCAGCTTTCCCCTTTTTAACCATCACATGTGTCCATCAAGATACTTCTTTCCACTATAAATTCCACCCTCCTAGAAATAAGAATAGCAACACAATGATCCGTCCTAGTCGGTGCCTCTGGCACTCATGTAAATGGTTTGGCAGAACGTTGTGGTTCATGTTGACTACATTGCTAGGATCAGATAACCTGGGACATTACATTATAGAGGTTTTATAAGGAAATGAGTAATTCAGGTACAATGTGGTGGCACGTTTTCCCTCCGTGCAGCAGTTTGGGAAATGAAACTCTTGCCATCTTTCCCACACTGCATTATTGCATTTCTGTGACCCTGTTGCCCACTTCAATCTCCTTGTCCTAGCTGGTGTGTTTTAGGGGATGGGTGAGCAGGTCTTTGCTATTTCACCACCTTGGTTTTCCTATGGCGCCAAGCAGTGTAGATACAAAAACATTCAACATGGTTAGAAGTCCTGTATATTCTAGCTCGTCTGCTGCACACTTAACAGTTTTTAAACGTGATTTGGAAAGATTAGGCTATATTCTGCAGAACGTAATACAGTGGTACCTCGGGTTACAGATGCTTCAGGTTACAGACTCCATTAACCCAGAAATAGTACTTCGGGTTAAGAACCTTACCTCAGGATGAGAACAGAAATTGCACAGTGGCGGTGGCGGTGGGCGGCAGCAGTGGGAGGCCACATTAGCTAAAGTGGTGCTTCGGGTTAAGAACTGTTTCAGGTTAAGAACGGACCTCCAGAACAAATTAAGTTCTTAACCCAAGGTACCACTGTAAATCCATAATGCACACCAATGGCTGCCTTTGTGTTTGTGAGCCTGCAGTGACAGATGTCCCAGAGATTACAGTGGCATGCTGATTTAACATATATATTTTCCCTTCCACATTTTCCTATTTTGCCTGTGAAGTAATTATTTGTTGATAGTGTTTTCTTTTCTTCAGCTCTCATTTTGTAGGGTAACATCTAAAGGCTGAGCTTGGCGAGGTTCCATCCTTCAGTGGAAGAGTGCATGCTTTGAATGCAGAAGGTTGTGGGTTCAATTCTCCCCCTGCATCTGCACATAAAAAGGCATCAGGTAGCAGCCCATCTCTGCCTGAGACCCTGATGAGATGCTGCCAGTTCTTCCCAGTAGACAAAACCGAGTTAGGTGGACCAATCGCCTAACGTGGTTTCAGACAGTTTCTTGTATCCGACTTTTTAAGGAGAGCTGTAGACCTTGAAACAAAAGCATGTTTTCAGTATGTGTTATTATTGGCAAAAACCACAATTGCCAAATACCAAGCAGTTAAGAGGCCCTTTTCAGTATTAGAATGGATAATAAGAAGCTCTGAATAAAGCTGAAATGGGACAAGTTGCTGTGCTTGACATAGAGTAGAAAGGAAAGGTTATGTCAGTATTTGAATGTTTATTGTAAAAGCGCTGTCATAAGAATGGATATTTTCTCTGCTTGGTAACCGTCCATGATTTGTGTAAGTTGGGAAAGAAATTGTTTGCTAAGAGGTTGTTGTAGCACCTGAGAATTTCATGAGTGCTGTGGCTTTCTCCCCCTAGACTGTAGATGGCTTTAAAAGCGGATTAGAGAAATTCATGGAGGACCCAGGCTATCCGTGGCTAGAAGCCACCATGACTAAGGTCTGCCTCCACTGACAGAGTAGCAGTATGCCTTGAACAGCAACTGTTGGGTTCGATCCCTGTTTTGCTTTGGAAAATGCGAATTAGTTAGATTCACTTTTAAATGTGAACTGAATCTAATTGATCTCCCATCCCTACCTTCCTCTCAATATTGGCAAACTGTGCACCTGTAACATGGAAATGCTTCTTCTTTTGACTTGCTGCAGCAAACAGGACATGTGTGTGGGTGACAAACCGAGGAAGTATTCTTAATATGATTGCCATCCTGCTTTTCATGGGGCATTACAGGACAAAAAACAATTGGGCAGGAGTGAAAAACAAAGACACACACACACACGCACACAGATTCTAACCCATTGTGAGGTTTTCCCTGTACGTGCCTCTTTCAATATTCAGGGCAGGTTTCCTTGCGAAATGGCTGTCACTGTTTATGGATACCAACTGTGCCTTCAACTTAGTGCGTCTCTTGGGCATTGTTGCTTTTTAGGTTATTGTTTCGGGGTATACACGAAGCATCTGGGAGTCTGGTAGAGCAATAAAAGGCAGCCAGGAATAACTTTGATGTTTAGCTTTGTTCCTTGAAGGCCCAGCTGCTGCCTTCAGCCTCTGACATTTCTCATTGTGGCTTCACGGAATCTGATGGGAGGAAGATGGTGATGGATGTCAAAGGAGCACAGCGGTTTTCATGGCCTTCCCATCTGTCTGCCAAAAAGGCCAGAGCAAGCACTTGCACACTCTGATATTCTGGAGGGAGGCAGTATTTTAAGGAAACTAGATGATACGCAAGTGGCTCGAATCCCGTCATTCGTATGGTTCATCAATAGGAAATTAACAAGCCTTTACATTTGTTGGCTGCTTTACAGAAGCATGGTTTCCTGGCTTGGAAAACTAGGAAGTTCATTGCTGAGGTGAGATTTGATAGACCATTGGCCTGAGACAGAATGGTAGTCTCCTTCTTGGTTAAATACTTTGCTATTGAGATTGTTTCAACCTTACTTAACGTGCTAGTAAATGGTAAAGCCATTTACTGCCTTTGTGCATCTTTTCCATAGCAAGTAAAACAATACAATTCAAAACTCTCCTATACTTATGTATAAAAACAACAGGATGTTTTTTCCTGAACATTGTGGCAGTTTCGTATCGCAGACATAGAATAATACAGTGAATTGTTCTGCAGAACCTATTTGTTTATACACAGATTATTAAAGCAATAAAACTTGTTACACATCAATTCATCTTGTTAATGTGCGGAACAGTATTCTAAAAATTTATGTATTGCAGTATTCATAAAAAAAACAGGCTATGCAATAGCGGATTGCCTTTTGACAATTTGATTTTTATCCGTAAATTATATTAATCTAATTACTTTCAGTATATAAAGTTTTCATACCTGCATTAATTTGAGGTTGCAATTGAAAGGCTGTTTGGTCCAGAATGCAACAGCCAGGTTCTTAATTTGGACTAGCCTAAAAGGCATATTGATATGGTACCTTAAGCGGTTTATGGTCATTGTGCAAAGAGCTTTTTGTGAAATTTCAGTCCTGCATCACCTAGGCACTGGTTCACCAAAGTAATGCTTTTCTTTCTTTTGTCATACTTTCAAGTTAATCCCAAGAGGCCCTGCTGAGGGTGCTGCCATAATCAGAAGTCCCATTTGGTGGCCACTTACGCACCCTTTTTCAGGAAACTGGTTAAAATTACCCTCTTTAGGACATTCATGTGAAAGCCCCCAGAGCAGGAAAATGTGCAGTGCAATTTTGTGTTTCCTAGGTAACACCAGAAACATGAAATCTCATAGCGGGAGTCCGGACTGGGACTCCTTCCTATGCCAGTGTTGTTAAGTTTCCCACAAGGAATAACTTTATGCTTTACAGAATGTAGCAATAATCTATACTTCAGTGCCTACTGCAGAGATTTCCTAACTTTTCATCTTGGTGACACACTCTTTAGACGTGCATCATTTTGTGATACAGTGGTACCTCAGGTTACAGATGCTTCAGGTTACAGATGCTTCAGGTTACAGACTCCGCTAACCCATAAATAGTACCTTGGGTTAAGAACTTTGCTTCAGGATGAGAACAGAAATCAAGCTCCGGCGGCGCGGCAGCAGTGGGAGGCCCCATTAGCTAAAGTGGTATCTCAGGTTAAGAACAGTTTCAGGTTAAGAACGGACCTCCGGAACAAATTAAGTACTTAACCTGAGGTACCACTGTATAGTAATTCAGTTTTACTAGCAAACGGGAGGTTAAACTAACCCCTGACCAGCCATGGGAGGAGTGCGGGGAGTGTTGGCATGACACACCTACACACTGCAGCCAACACATGAATGTGTCATGACACACAGTTTGGAAAACTCTGGCTTTGAACATTAATGTGGACATGGTTCTTTCTGCTCCTACCTTTTAGAAGTTTGTAGATGAAGGTAAAATCCCACAGTGTGAGCAGATCTTGTTGCTTCCAATGGGTGTTGGATTCCACCCACGTAGAAAACTATTTCCTGAAATTCTTTGCAAAAACTCATACTCTTCCGAAAAGAGACGAGCGTACAAATAAGATGAACTATGTATTGTGTAGCAGAGTGGTAGACTGCACATCAAATAAACCTTCCTACCTTTTTAAGAATTCTTATTTAGGAGAGATTACCTGGGATATCATTTTCTCCTTACCAATTTCTTCTAGAACCATTTGTCTTTGACTGGGAAGAATGGAACTTGCTGTGGCACTGTGCTGCAGATGGATGCGTTCACAAATCCAGGGCCTCAAACAGTAATTTGCAATGTTTGGAGTAATTATTCATTGGAGGCTTTGTTTGTTTAAATGTATAACTTGACACTTGCTAAAGCAGCTTTTGCTAAGATTTTATATTATAAAGCAGAATGATCCATTCTGGAAGAGGAAAAAAATAGCAATATAATAAATGATTTCAACTGTTTCTTGTTATTCCCCTCCCACCCCACTGGATACTTCATAAAATGACACGATCCTCATGTATTTTGGTATTTCGACAAGATGATCAATGATGAAATATTTTCACTGAAACCTATCAACTCTTACAACACAGTTATTTATTACTCAAAAGTAAGCGTCACTGAGTTATATTGAACTTACTCCCTAGTAAGTGTGCTTCAGCCCTGTATACCTGAAGGAACATCTCCACCCCCATTGTTCAGCCCGGACATCAAGGTCCAGTTCCGAGGGCCTTCTGGCAGCCCTCACTGCGAGAAGTACAGGGAACCAGGCAGAGGGCCTTCTTGGTAGTGGCACCCGTCCTGTGGAACGCCCTCCCACCAGTTGTCAAGGAAATAAACAACTATCTGATTTTTAGAAGACATGTGAAGGCAACCCTGTATAGGGAAGCTTTTAATGTATGATGTTTTACTGTGCTAATGTTTTTAATTTGTTGGAAACTGCCCAGAGTGGCTGGGAGAACCCAGTCAGATAGGTGGCATGATGATGATGATGATGATGATGATGAAGAAGAAGACAATACTTTTATTCGGAAAAGGAAGGGTTTAAGCTGATTCCTATGCAAGAGAGAGAGAGAGACCACAGAGAAGGAAATTGCTAGAGTAGGGTTGGAGAACCTTGGGTGAAGAACCTCAGCTGCCATAGGCCAAATGGGGTCTTCCAAGTTTCTCTATTGGGCCCTCAGGAATTTCCACAGGATAGTTATCCACTCTAGTCTTCACCCCTCAGTGGTTTCCTTCCACATTGACCTTTTGCCATACTTCGAATCTGCCACTGAGCTGTGAGAATGCCTCATGCTTGCCTGACTTGAGGGCTGTGTGTGAGAGAGAACATGTAGTAACCTCTGGCTTCTGCTTAGGTGGACTGTAGCATATGATACAAAGGCAAGGGTACGAGTATTTTAAATAAATAAATGGCCAGAATACAAGTGTGGCAAGCCATTTACAGTTGCAGAAATTGTGAAGCCATTCTACTGAGCATAACTGTCGACGTTTCCCTTTTTTTAAAGGGAAATTCCCATATTACGAATAGGATTCCTCGCAAGAAAAGGGAAAAGTTGACAGCTATGCCACTGAGTCTTAAAAAGTTGGATCTTCTGAGCTCTGGGGAAAAACAAAAATATTCAAAAGGTGACTGAGGGGGGGAGGTGAGGGAAATGTTTTGTTCATGAAGTCATACCCCATAAAAGGTGAGTGAGCAAAGTGTGGCTGTTTTGCAGTAAATCTCTTGTGTAAAAGCAGCCATAATCTTTGGTATGTTGCATTCATTGCTTCTAGGCCTCGCTGAGTAGATAAGATGGGAGATGAGAGAACAGCTGGAGGCCTGGTAGTTATTGGCACATAAATGTTTTATAATGCTGCCTTGTTCCTGTTTCTTGTTTGTAGAAAACTGTAATTTCTTCCCCTTTACCTTTTAGCAATGAAGGAACAACCCCTTCCCTTCTCATCTACGTGGCTGGGGAGTAAAGCAATTTCTCACCTTGTATAAACTCTTCCTATAATGGCAATGCCACAGAGTGCTTAACAAATAAAAATCTTGGGTACTCCAGAGACACGCAAAATCCTTTCACATAAAAGAACTCCAGTGTTTAGGGGAAGCCAACATTATTAGCAGCCAGAGAAAGCATGAGGCCCTTGGTGGTTGGACTAGATGACTCTCTGGGTCCCTTCCAGCAGTATAATTCCCTGATTAATGAAAAGGTAAGAGGGTTTACTTAAAGGTTATCAGGATTCACACAAAAACCCATTCAAACAGTGGGAAAGCTATAGGAAGTATGGCTCCCTACACTAACAGGAGGTATGGCTGATGTGATTCTTCCTATTTGACTATTGTATCATGGATACAATAATGGATGGGCAAGAACACACAAAAAGTGTGCTGTGCTTAGAAGCAATCCCAAGAATTGTGGGTTTCAAAATAATTGCCAGACACCCTTTTGTTTGCTTTATATCTATCTGTCTGTCTGTCTATCGATCGATCGATCTATATCATCTATCATCTATCATCATCTACCTTCTTGCCTCACAATTCATCTTCCAGTTATCTTGATGGCAACTAACCTTTGAGGTGGAAATCTCTTGTGGACTAGACGTCTCTATCTTACAGGAAACTGGTTTGGCACTATTTTGTACCCTCTATTAAGGTATTAAGTGAATTCTAGCTTTAAAAACTCATACGTTCACTACCCAACTGTTCCCTTCTTAATATTGACGGATCCTAAATTATATCGGCTGTTCCTGAAGTTGATGGAACCTGTGTTCCCACAAGGCTAAGTGCTTCTTTCCTTGGCATCTACTTTGACAAGGGGTGCTGAAATCTTCAGGATTGGGATGAGGGATTTGGATCTGGCCATGATCATGAAGGGTGGTGCTTTGAATCAAAACTGGATTCCCTCTGAGCTCTTAGGTCATTTAGCACCAGACTCTTCCAAAATAGATTTTCGACCTTGGAAGCCTTTCTGAATTGACTGTGGCAGTTCGATCAACACCAAAGCTAACTAGGCTCGCACCACAGTAGTGTTTGTATACATTACAGCAATGGCAGTAACCATTTGTATTTGCTTCGCGGACCATTTCTTTACCTTTAATTTCTGAAATAACCTGACGTCTGAGACAAACATGTGTATGATCCCAGAATTCTGGAGTCTCTTCCCTTGCCTCTGAGAGAGAGATCATTTTCACATTAGTTTTTCATGAATCTTTAAACTGGTGTGTGAGTTGGGATTATTCCCACATTTCAGAAAACAAGGTTCTAGCTGCATTTTCTCAAGGCAGCTTATGTTAAAAAATAGAAATACACAAATTTCTGATAATCCAGTGGACAATATGCAAGCACCTTCAGCTTGTTTTTTATTTGGCTTAGGATGTGAATAATTTCCCAGGGCCCTTCCTAAAACTAATTAATGGGGAAAGAAGTGATTTACTAAAGTTTCTGTTTTGCAGTTTGCAAGAATTACGACTTGGCAAAGTGGTTTGTAATTAGTAGTGAATGAAATGTTCTCAGGATAATATTGCATTAGCGATATATATAACCTGGCACCGGGCTTAAAAAAAATATCCTCTTCGGCTCCCTTGTTTCCAGTTATTGGGCGAGGACTTTGGACATTTTGCTTATGATTAAGTAATGTCTCTGGCAATAACAACTTTGGGACTTGCTTTTATGAGGTCAGATGTTGTTGATGCTGCTTCCAAACTTGTAGTGTAGTGAGTGTAGACCCGTGTGTGCTGTGGATAGGAGGACAGTTGCTTTTACTTAGAAGATTGCAATTGACTTCCTTTCATTTAGACATTCTCAAAACTTAGGTGCAGCTTCTAGTGAATTTTTAATTTGATTATGGCTTATCTGCTATGTTAAAGAACTTCTTAATGAGGGTGAAAGAGGAGAGCACAAAATATGGTCTGAAGCTCAACATCAAAAAAAACTAAGATCTAACTAAAAACAAGCACCAGCACTTAAAAGGGTTGCCATTTGATGAAAAAGTGGACATAGACCTAGAACAGGGGTCAGCAAACTTTTTCAGTGGGGGGCTGTTCCACTGTCCTTCAGACCTTGTGGGGGCTGGGCTATATATTTTTTTTGAGGGGGGAATGAACAAATTCCTATGCCCCACAAATAACCCAGAGATGCATTTTAAATAAAAGGGCACATTCTACTCATGTAAAAAACACACTGATTCCTGGACCGTCCGCAGACTGGATTTAGAAGGCGACTGGGCTGGATCTGGGCCTTAGTTTGCCTACCCATGACCTAGAAGCAGCAACTCAGAGCAGCTGGATGCTACAAGGAGAAATGGACTGTAGAATGTCCCTTCGCCTACCAAATGACACAGACAGCAGATCAATATGTGGGATGGAACTCTGGCTTTATGATGAAGTATTTCATAGTTCAGTTGGTTAGAGTGTGGTGCTGACAAGGCCAAGGTGGCAAGTTCGATCCCTGTGTGAGACAGCTGCATATTCCTGCATTGCAGGGGGTTGGACTAGACCAGGAACCCCCAAACTTGGCCCTCCAGAAGTTTTGGGACTCCAGCTCCCATCATCCCTGTCCACTTGTCCTGTTAGCTAGAGATGATGAGAATTGTAGTCCCAAAACATTTGGAGGGCCGAGTTTGGGGATGCGTGGACTAGACGATCCTCAGGGTCCTTTCCAATCTATGATTCTATGGTTATTGCTGTGCTGGGGTGGCTGGCACTGGGATTTGTAGGTTGATGTGTCCGCAAGTATTGCTCATGCCACACTGGGGCCAGACCATGGCAATTTGCTTCTTTTCGACCCTGCTGAGGGAAGGAGTGACTGGACTCCGCATTCCTTAGTATTCAGACCCAAATCTCACTCATTCCCCCCCCCCCCCACAATTTTTGGAAGTTGTGTGCTACTCGCCACTCAATTTTGTTTTTGTTGATCTTAAAACACCACGTTTAATGATCCAAAGAAGCTGCTCTAAGAGTCAGTTTCTCAGCTGTGGAAAATGTAGTTTTGTGTGCAGTATATGTTTTCGGTACTTGAAAAAGCTCTTAAATTTCCTCCAGGCTTTCTTTGCTTATTATTACTGTTGGTAGTTATGCTATTTATGCTGGGTGTTTCCACATCCTTTCTGTGTAATAACTTTTCAGTTCAGGTACAGAGGTATTGGAGATCCTTTGTGTTGTGTGTGCACGTGTGCTTTTATTTTGTTGTGTTTCATACATATGTGTGATATACTGTGTAAAATGTGTTCATAGAAAGTCTTATATAGCAGATTATGCTCAAGCACAATTGCTTTCTGTAACTTTTAATGATTTACTGTATTTTTTGCTCTATAAGTGTTAAGTTGTGGGTTGACATAGCAGACGACACAGCGATTTCTCCAAAGCAGCTCTTTATTTTGTAAACTGGAACAGAACTGAGCTGAGGAGCTCAGTCAGCCTGCTTATATAGAGCTACAGAACAATTGTAACTGTTGCAAAGTTCTAAAACTATCCAATCACTGAACGTCACTTTTCGATCCTTCATTTGCATACAAAACTATCCAATCACTGAACGTCACTTTTCGATCCTTCATTTGCATAACTATCTACAGTATCCCCCTGCTGGCCCAGGGTGAGAACTTCAGTACATAACAATAAGACTCACTTTTTCCCTCCTAAAAAGTAAGGGGAAATGTGTGTGTGTCTTATGGAGCGAATGCAGGCTGCGCAGCTATCCCAGAAGCCAGAACAGCAAGAGGGATTGCTGCTTTCAATGCGCAGCGATCCCTCTTGCTGTTCTGGCTTCTGAGATTCAGAATATATTTTTTTCCTTGTTTTCCTCCTCCAAAAACTAGGTGCGTCTTGTGGTCTGGTGCGTCTTATATAGTGAAAAATACGGTATATTTGATACCCAGGACCAAAGAATATATTTTGAGTTACACTGAAGGGACTCCAGGTGTTTGAAACTTCTAAAGTTGAATTCCGGGCAAAGTGGCTCCTTAGGATCCTTCTTCCAATAATTTCAAAGAGTACCTCTGCTTGCTTGACTTCTTGCCATGAGCAAACTGAGTTTGTTGAATGGATTTCTCTTTCTTGAATAATAGCACTGTGTGATTGTTGTGACTCATGCTTTCCCCTGCCCTTGTCACATAAAAAAGAGCCACAGGCCCCTGTTTGTTAACAAACAAGAGCAGTGAAAGCACAACCGTCTCAATTGTTTGTTAATGGGGCATGATGGGACATGAAACAATTTATAATGCTGTTTGTATTATGCACAATAGGAGTAAGCAAGAAGAAAACAAGTTTTACTTCTCCTGATTGGGTTCACTGTTTGGGTTCCCTGTTTTCTTTGCGCATCCATTTCTCTTTCTCTTGACCAGGGTGATGTAAATGATGTAACTGCGCTCTGTGAGGTAATGAAGTCAAACGTGGAAATGTCGCTTGATGAAATTGTAAGAGTAACAGCGAACAGTATTTGAGTGGATGCCAGTGCAATAGGTGGTTTTATCGTCACCCACCTGACTCCCGATTTAATTGTGATCCTTTTAAAGAATTAAATGATTGTAAAGCACTGATAGCCAGAAGATATACTTCTATATCCATGGTCTACCTGACAACTTAACTTTAGTGTGAAGTTTACATCCTTTAGTCCTTTTGCAACATTGCTTTTAGATAGGAGCTTAATTGCGGCGCTCATCTCGCTTTATTGGCTGAGGGAGCCAGCGTACAACTTCCGGGTCATGTGGCCAGTATGACTAAGCCGCCTATGGCGAACTAGAGCAGCTCACGGAAACGCCGTTTACCTTCCCACCAGAGCGGTACCTATTTATCTACTTGCACTTTGACGTGCTTTCGAACTGCTAGGTGGGCAGGAGCTGGGACCAAGCAACAGGAGCTCACCCCGTCATGGAGATTCGAACTGCCAACCTTCTGATCGGCAAGTCCTAGGCTCTGTGGTTTAACCCACAGTGCCACCCGTGTCCCGCAGCTCACTCTTAGAGCTTCTCAAAATTAGTCTGGGATGCTCTGACCATTGGCAGCACAACTGTGTTGCCTTGCATACTGCTCTCTGAATACATCTAAGTGAGGCGTGTATGTTGGTACATTACGTTTTGAGTCCCGATTGCCCTCCTTTTTTTTTTGCTTTCATGTTGGGGGCTGGACTGCTTAAAAAGGACAAATCTAATTGTGATTATGGGATGCCTTGTTGAAAACGCAATAGGTTGCTTATTCACCTTGCTTGTACTTTTACGTTTCTTGGAATTGTACTCTCATCTGTGTGCTAGTGGTACCTTCCCAACAGGCTGATGATTCCCAGTTTCCGATCTGCCATGGGTTCCGGCCCAACAACAGCCCAGTTTGTCCTTAATTTAATGTCAGAATGTCAGAGGTAAACATACCTTGATATCTGATGACTGCTTCTCATTTTCATTTTTTTGTTTTAAAGGAATGTGTGCAAAACCTTTTTCAAGTACATCTGACTGTAATCTGTGTCTATGGTAAACACATCTCCAGCTAAGCATATCTTATAGGTACATGTGCTGGGGAACCAAGTTTCTTTACAGGTCTCTGTACCACATACCTGCAGTAGTAAGCTTGGGTCTGCTATTGCATAACATGCAGGGTGACTCTGGCTGCTTACAGTAACAAGGTTAGCAGAGACACGAGAAGGTTAAGAAATGGGTCTGAAATCTCCCAAGCAGGTCTGTGGTAGAAAAGGGAGCACATAGTTCTGTTGCTTATATTGCAAGCTTGCTGCTTACTTTTCTCTTTTGGAAATACTGTGTTTGGCTCTGTTCCTGTTTAACTTTTCTTGTGCCTCTGTAAAATGTGTGAGTTTATTGCAAATCCTGCGGGGAGAAGCTGAGTTTCAAAAAGGCAATCTACTTTCATACCGAAGCATAATCAAACAAATGAATGTGTGTATAAATATTTTGTGCAGCCTTTGCAAAAATTAAAGCATTTATATATTTCTTTTAAAAAACTGAACTTGAACTTTAGGGCAGGTTTAACTTCTCCGGATATTGAACTGAATCAAATATAAACAAAAGCACAGGAACAGTGGGAGGGAAGCTGAACTGAAGGTCTCCTTTTCTAATGACTCACTTATGCATTTGTAAGCTTTTATTGGTTTGCAAGGAAGCCATGTTGTCAGAGGCATAAATAATCTGTGCTCTCTGAAAAGGCCAGTAAGCGAAAAATTCTGAAATTTGCAGGCCAAAAAAACAACAAAAACAACAACAACCAAAACCAGATAAAAGTACAGTGGTACCTCGGGTTAAGTACTTAATTCGTTCCAGAGGTCTGTTCTTAACCTGAAACTGTTCTTAACCTGAAGCACCACTTTAGCTAATGGGGCCTCCTGCTGCCGTTGCGCCGCTGGAGCACAATTTCTGTTCTCATCCTGAAGCAAAGTTCTTAACTCAAGGTACTATTTCTGGGTTAGCAGAGTCTGTAACCTGAAGCGTCTGTAACCCGAGGTACCACTGTATGGGATAAATATTCATATTCATAAAGCTCAATGTGTTCATAGGCAAATAGCAGACATTTTAAAAGGCATTTCACTTCCGTTCCGTTCAGGGTTTCCCAGGTGATCCTAAGGTATAAAGTTACACAGAGTACGCAGAACCTAGTAACTGAAAACTGATTATTAAAATTCTTTGAGGTAGTTTCCATGCAGTGAGATCAGTGCCCAGCACATGTGTACCCTCAACCTGGGTCTTTGCCACAGAGCAGACTGGTAATATCCCATTGACCGGGGGTGTGGTGGGGCTTGCTGTGAGTCCATTGCCATGGCTACACCATTCCCTGGTGAGGTTGGGACAAGATGTAGGTGCTCCACTATGCATCTCATAGAGTTGGTCCACCCCCAGAGGAAGATGGAATCTGATGGATTCCTGAATACTCTGGGGGAAGACTTTTTAAGGATGGAGATGAAGCAGCGTTCCTAAAACTGGAAGAAAAGGCATCAGAGAAAGGAAGAGAATAGTAAGGTATAAAATAAATAGGTAGACAAAGAAAGTCTATGACAACTTTGAAGGAACTCCATCAATGGACGAAGACCTAATAAGTTTGGAGAATAGTCAATAACTCTTGGGAGAAAAGTGAAGATTATGGTGGGACCAATGAGTTAGTTTGTATAGGATTCACTGCTGCTTCCATTCCATTTGGTCTTGCATTAAACGCAGCATGCTAGGGACTGAGTTTGATGGGACCGGGGACTCAGAGAGAGAAAAGCTTTTGGCAAGTCATAGTTGACTTTCTGCTTAATATTCCTTGTTGCAGTTGCTTAGCAAGCCCAAGCGGCTTAAGTGTTTCAAGTGACTGAGTGGCCCACATCTACAATCAATTTGACACCGGATGTGTGCCAACCTGTAGCTAAATTGTTTAGTTTGCACTACGCCACATGCCCAGTGTGAGGTCCCCAAACTACCATACTCTTGATTGCCACAGCATTAACAGCGAAGTACATTATTATACAGCTTCTGCACTTTTAATTGAAAATTGGATTGAAGATCACTTCATACTGCCTATTGAAGAATGAATAATGTACACCAGAAGACGTAAATTGTTGAAGTGTAACTCAGCTTGGCAACCTTTTCTAGAAATTTATCTAATTGAATGTAAATCTTTTGTGGGTGCCTCAGCTATGTGGAAAACTGTATTTTCACTCTTTTCAGTCTTAAGGTTTTTCTTACTGAGCCAAAAGCTTGCTAGAGCTTTTCTGAAGCTGATTATATTCTACCAAGGGATAGTGATTTTGATTAGAAGTGAAGTGATTTGATTTTGACAACGTGGATGAAATAAAATTTGTATTTTTCCCCTCCCGGTTTGCCCAATGGTTTTGTTTGTTAATTTCTTTTATATGAAATATTAGTAGATAAACACAGCGAACCATTAAAGTTCAGGGATCTGTATTCTGCAGTAGGGCCGTCTTACCCATAGCCGCTAGTGGTGCAGGGCACCCGGGTGCCAGGCTCTCAAGGCGCCAGGGCTGAGATTTGGAGCCTGGAGATTGGGAAGAGCCGACAGCCGCTGTTGAGCGGAGCAGAGCCCGTTGGAGTGCTGCAGCTCTTCAGCTGTGGGTGAGCAAGGCGCTGAGGCAGCCGGTCGGCTCCGCCCTCCTGCGTGCCTGGGATTGGAGGACCATCAAGCACATACCTCTCATCAATCATCTTGACACACAGAGAAGATAAGCTGCATTCTGTTCTTCTGCCGTTCGTCATCTGGGCCCATAACCAAAAATGTCAGGAGCTCCGTTTGACGGAGCCTTTGAAATCGCCTCTGACGATTAATTGACCTGAGCCTTTGATAAGGCTCCAGGCACATTCTCCCAGTAGAGCATCAAAACAGCATGCGGAAGTAATGAGACCGTTTGGCTACATTTTAAAGGAGTTTTATTTCTAAACTACGCAGAACAGAAAAGACATCCTCTCTCTATGGAAGCAGAGAGCAACTGAACAAAGGAAACAGGAAACCACTAACGTCACATCCCGTTTCCCTTTCCCGTGAGACTCCAATAGTATGGAATGTAAACAAAATCCTGTGACTCCACGCAGCTGCACAGTGAGAAACAGAAACTAATAGCTTACACAAGGCGCCTGGCTTCATTCAGTTGCCGCTGCTGCCTCAGGCACGGCTGTTGTTGCCCTGGGCTCTGCTTGCCCACCTCCCCCAGCGCCACATATGTTTAAGACGGCCCTGCTCTGCAGCCCCTCACAACATCATCACTGCACAAATATGTCCAAGGTGATGTTGGTATTGGGTTCTGTGCCATTTCCTCTTGGTATAAGAGGTACCCTATTCAACACCCTTGCTAGCTGCCCTGCTGGATATATTATCAGGAGCTGGAGCTGCAGATTAGGCCCCCAGGACCCTAACAGCTAACTTTGCATTCCAGAGGGTTATTTGAGGAGCAACAAGAGCCCTTGGTAGGCATGCTGCTTGGAAAATAAAGGTTGAGCAGCAAGGTTTAATTGCTCATATTCTTTGCCAAGTTGTTCCCTCCTTGAATCAATGTGTTCTTGATCACGCCAATGCCCTACCTGAAGTGCCATTTATCACAAGTGATTACCGGTCCTTTTGCTCTCTTGATGAAATGCTTGATGGCAATCTAGACTTCAGTGTCTGGAAGACTAACCTTGGACAGAGCTAAATTTGAGCATTAGAAGCTGCTTGAAGTTTTGACACCAGCTTTTCTTAGAGGCTCTGGGACTTAATGAGTTCTTTTCCTCCTGTTGTTGCTGCCTATATACAGGACTGTGTGCATTTGATTCAGCGACTGCAACAAACCATAGCATTTCTAGCTCTTGAAGTTATTAATAAAGTGTTTAAAGAGTATACATAACATCTCAGGTGCTTGGGGAGGTGAGTGGTTCTTAATGATCCAGGATTTCCAATCATCTGCTGGGGCTTCAGTGCTGGGCTTGGCTCCTTGTTCTTCAGCTTGGTCTGCTGTAGCAGCATAAATGATGCAAAAAAAGGGAAAATATATAAGTGCACTGTTTTTCAGCATCGTCTGAGACGAGTGAGGCTGCTCAGGTCCTAGACTGCTGCTTGGGTGGAGTGGTGGTCTGGTAAACTGCGGCTGAATCTTAACCCACTATGTGGGTAGGTTGCTCCCAGGGCCAGGAATTTTTCTCAGCCCTACCTGGAGATGCCAGGGATGAAATATAGGACCTTCTGCTTGCGATATTCTAGTTTAGCAGATAGTGCCAAAACCAAAAATATAGGCTACCGGCGAAGTGGATGCCTACAAAATCCACTTACATTTTAAAGATTAATATAACGCAACTTCAGCTGTGTAGAATCCATACAGTAAAGGCCATGTTGGTGTTGCATTTTCTGTGCCCCTAGGTATGGATCGGCAGGGACAGCTGTGCCACCAGTGGAGGATGGAAGCACAAATGCTTATGTACTGCAAATAGTGTTCTTAAGTTCAAAACAGTTTGTTGAGGACCTCAGCCAGATCTCAAGGATAGTGTTGGATGTGATCCCTGTTGGCCTGAAAAGATTTGTTGATCTAGAGAAGCACTTTGATTGTCTTTTGAAAAATGTGTGAAAGGAGCCAGTATCTCCAGGTGCTTTTCTCAGCTTTGTTTTTCTCTTGTTGGAAGACGTGCCTCCTCCTTCTTTTCAAGGCTTAAAAATCCTTTTATGAGTATCGGGCGTTGAAATAAAATGAAAGATAGAAAAAATAAATGTTTCAGATATTACTCGTTTGTTACCTTGCCTTGGATTTTGTGACTTTGGTTAAATCCCAAAGTACACAGAACAATAAAACCATGCTAGATTAAATTAAGTATCGATTGCAACCTTTGTCTCTCGTCGGCAAAACGAGTCATTGGACAACTTGGTTGGTTAATTGTGTGAGATGGAGCCTCTTTAATATTTTGGGAGCTTCATAAGAATTTGTGATTCATAGTGCTAAACTTGGGAACAAAGTGTATTTAAAAAAACAACAACCATATGCCAGGGATTTGGAAATTAAGCACTGTTCCAGAGAAGAAAACTGGGCAGGTTGCAAAAATGGAAAAAAAACAACTGACATATATTAATTAGATGGGTTTGGGGAAGTGAAGGAGATGTATCGTTCAGTAAAGTTTACAGAAGATTGACCAACAATTGTAACTTACTGCCATAAAAGAGAGAGAGAGAAAGAACTTACTGAACTTGTTGCTTGATATATGTGTAATGTTTTGCATGTCATCTTCAAGTTTTGAATCAGTACCAATATGATTCTGCCTGGACCTGAAGATAATATCTGAGTTCCTACTCAGGGTTGCCCTGCCAAGAGAGGCTTGGAGGGTGGCAACAAGGAGAATTTGGGCGCTTGGCTCCCCTGCCCGTGGAATGTTCTTCATAGCCAGGCCTGCTTGGCATTGATACAGACATCTTTTCAATATTCTATTAAAATTTTTGTACATGTAAAACTTTACCATAAGTTGCCTAGAAGCTGCTGGTGTCAGGTGTATAAAAAGGAGTCGGTTAATTAAAAAACCTTACACCCTGCTTTTTCACATGCGTCTCAAAGCAGCTTACAAAATGGGCATGGACATATTTACAGTGGTACCTCAGGTTAAGTACTTAATTTGTTCCGGAGGTCCGTTCTTAACCTGAAACTGTTCTTAACCACTTTAGTTAATGGGGCCTCCTGCTGCTGCCGCGCCACCGGAGCACGATTTCTGATCTCATCCTGAAGCAAAGTTCTTAACCCGAGGTACTATTTCTGGGTTAGCGGAGTCTGTAACCTGAAACGTGTGTAACACGAGGTACCACTGTATCCTGCTTCATCTAACATCCTCACTGGATTATTTATTTTAAAAGAACAACAGTGGTGTTTAGCTTTCTTTACAAAGCGATTTGCATGAAGGGAAAACAAGAGTTACTTAAAAGTAAACCCAGTATCATTCATAGCTGGCTTTCTTTACCGCAGTCCCTTTTCTGAGGGTGGACAGATAGATTTATTATAATCCTTTGTCCTGTGGTAAAAAGCATTAGTTTAGCAGTGTTGGTTTGTGTAGCAAGAGGCATCTCTGGCTTGGCTCAGCTTTATCCATTGATTTCTTCCCATTGTAGGCTGTATATGATTAATTTATCCCATGCCTGGAGATGTTCACTCAGAAAGTAGACCTTCTATTGCAGATCTTGTTCAATACATTGCTTTTCCCCTCAGTACACTTTCTCAATGAGTTATTCATATTATTTTCCAGTCTCTAAACGATTACTGCCTTTCTGCCTTTTAATAAGCATGAAATGAGAAAGCCTCTGGGACCTATCAAGTTATGACTTATTATTGCTTCCAAGTGTTAGCCACTTGGAAGTATTATGAACGTTGCAGATTGGGGTGGGTGGGTTGGGAATCAGAGAAGCTACATTTATGGCCTGTGCTTTTTCCCATTAGTGCTTGCTCATATATTTTATAGTGTGTTATGACAATGGAGTTTATTCCCTTCTATTTTCTCCTAGGAAAAAGTAAAAAGTGATTTTGATTCTTTATGCCTGGTAATAACAAATAGCAGAGATGCAGATAGCGGAGAGCTCCATGAAAGTTTTATTTTAATTACACAAGCTGGAGGTCTGTCGTCTCGCTTTTGTGTTTGAGAGCATTTGTAAGTTTCTGTTTCCAAAGTTGTTTAGCGGAAGGTCTATGCAGACAACCAACTTCTTCTGAGATTACCGTACCATGGTTCTCAGTTGTTGGGGATTGCAAGGCTTATCAAAGCTCCCCTTAGAGGGCTACGCATAACTTTCCCATGTGCCTAGAACTTCTGGTCTTCAAACTCAGAACTTAGAAATAGGCCTTTGTCCAGTTGAAAAATTGGGTGGATTGTTCCTTCTTGCTGCTTTTGTTCAATTCTGCAAATTAAAGGGCAAGGAAGTCTACTGTAGATATTGCAGACTGTTTGAATTTCCTGTGTTGTCTCCTTTCCCCTTCCTTCCAGAGGTTACTTGGGGAAGGGCTATAGGTCACTGATAGAACATCTGTCATGCATGCAGAAGGCCCCGACTTCAACCTCTGGCATTTATTGGTAGGGTTGTGTTGTGAATGCCAGTGTGGTTGCTCGACAGCGAACAGGCAAGACTCCCCCTGGTCTTTTCAAGGCTTTATTATCTGTCCAAAACATTCACAATTCAGATCGTCTCAATTCCATGTCTGCTCAGTTGCTAGCAGAATCTGGGAGTGGGTGGTCCTTAAACTTTCCCCAGCAGAGCAGTTTTTTGACCCCCATCCTATGCCTCCCCTCTCTGTGTGTAAGCCTAGAGGGCGTGGGCAAAGGGGGACCTGCCTCGCCCCCGCTTTGCTCAGGTTCGGTGTTGCGGCTCTCCCTTGCATCTTCCGAGCCCTGCATCCCTTCCCCACTGGAGGCGTGGCTTCCCTCCTCCCCGGAGGACGAGCTGCTTCTCATGATCTTCGGCAGCTCCCTGTAACCCAACTGCCCTTCCACCTCCTGCCTCTGAGCTGACGGGTTGGGAAACATTCCTGCCTGAAACTTTGGGGAACCACTGCCAATCCATGTAGATGATGTTGAGCTAGATGGATCAGTGGTCTGACTCAATATAAGACAGCTTCCTATGTATGTGCTATTCTTTGGTAAAGAGGGCATGTTCTATATTTTGGGATTGCACATCTGATTAGGATTAGACAAGGCTGACTACTGGGAAGGAGCTCAGAACCTCCTTCTTAGGAAGTGCTTGGAGAAATCTTTTCTCTCTTCCTGGGTTTCTCAAGGGTGAGATGGGGAGATTTTTTTTAGCAGGCTCCCTTCCCCAAATGATCCCTTCCCTCTTGGGGATTTTGGCTAAGGGGGAGACAGCAGAGGAGTCTTTGTCAGCAACAACTAGGCAACCAACTGTGGACTCATTCTCATAGAGACTTAAAGACTAGAAGAAAGCTCTACCAGCTGTTATGTAAGCACTGGCACAGGACAGTATGAGGGTTTGCCAGTGTTCTACAGAACGTATAAGCAGAAGCAGGAATCCAGAGACGCAAGGATATGGTGCAATTCAAAGCAAAACAGATGCCTAGGAGGCATCCCTACATTGGATCAAAGATGGCTCCTTGCGACTGAGATTACACTGTCAGCACGACCAATAATGGCAGAAAATCATGCAATCTGTTGTGCAGGGAGGAGCTAGTCAAAGCCACATCTTCAGCTGACCCAACTAAAAGTTCTCACATACTTTCTATTTTTTCTCTCCCCCTTAGACTAGATTCTTTCTCCATTCCCTGTGCTTGTAAAAGTTGACTGATGACTTCATGGTAGCCCTTTAGTTATTATAATGTTTTAGCTGCTGCCTACACAATGTGATACCTGCGTCAAAAGTCTCTGTAAGCAGCAAGATGAAAGCCGTGTTCTTCTATTTTTCTAAAATACCTAACTAGCCAGCTTGAATACCCCGTTAGTCTCTTGGCCTTTCCTCTACATGCGCAGCACTTCCTCCCTGGTCCCTTGCAAATTCTGCCAACTCCGCAAGGCCTTCTATAATTTAGTGCAAATTCTGACTTGTCAGCATCCATCCCAGCAATGATTTGCATATTCCACCAGTGTCTATATTTCTGCTAATTGCAAGCATAAGCATAAACTTCACACAGATTAAGAGCAAATGAGCTTTTCTCATCTCAGGCCACCTTGACTACGTCTGCCTCTGGATCATGTGCTGGGCCATGAGAAACAGAAGGTGTGTGTGTGTGTGTGTGTGAGAGAGAGAGAGAGAGAGAGAGAGAGAGAGAGAGAATGACTATGGTCTACTGGGAAAGGTGGGTAATAAGACAAAGGAGATAAGATAGGTTTTTTGGGGGGGCAGGGGGCAGATATGTACGTGTGTCAGTCTTGATCTTAAGCCCACCGATTCTTCTCTTTTCTCATGCCATTTTTTAAAACAATGGAGGGGAGAAATCTGTCAGGCCGCTGCTATTCTGTTGTGTTTTGCACCTGGTTATTGCAGAAGTGGGAATCAGTCGGGGATACTATTCATGTTCATATATTTAGTTGAGAATAATACTTGTTTTTGTGTGGTAGTAGCCTTGAAAAATGATCTCATCTCTTCCATTCACATTGATGGCCTTTTGTACAGTGACTTAGCGCTTCAGCCTCTCCTTCCCTCCTCCATCACATACACGGAGGAGAGCCCTTTGTCACCTTAGTAACCAAAGAAAACATCACTCACGCTGATCTTTGACATCATTATGGAGCCATGAATAAGGTAGTTCTGGAGTAGAAAGTTTTAACATGAGTTCTCTTGATGGAAGCAACAGTAAAAGTGATAGAAAAGGACCCCCCCCTCAATTTCTCATTGAAAACCCTCTTATTGATTTTGTTTATTTAACTTGAAGAGATTTGTTCCACCTTCATGCATAAATACATATGGCCCTTGAACCGGAAGAATAAGATACCTCTTGGCACCTCCAGCTACATTGTTCTGTACGTTCTAGATCAGGTTTCCTCAAACTCAGCCCTCCAGATGTTTTTGGCCTTCAACTTCCATGATCCTTAGCCAGCAGGACCAGTGGTCAGGGATGATGGGAATTGTAGTCTCAAAAACATCTGGAGGGCTGAGTTTGAGAAAGCCTGTTCTAGATGATACAAGCTCAGTTTGGATAGCTCAGTCAGTTAAAGCATGGTGTTGATGACACCAGGGTTGCAGGTTTGATCCCCGTATGGGACGGCTGCATGTTCCTGCATTGCAGGGGGGTTGGACTAGATGATCCTTGGGGTCTCTTCCAGCTCTATGATTCTATGAAATTTTCCATTACCTTTTCAATTTTGCTTGATTCCTGTTGGGTGTCTTTGCTTGTTTTGGCAAAGACCTTTTAGACAGCGTTAACATTAATCAGGGCATTTTAATACTGTCTTCTGTTTCATTGAATTCAGTTAGGGAACTTGTAGAGACACGTCTGTGGGAGGAAGAAAATTGCTTGGCTAATTAAAAAAACAAGAGCGCCGCTCTGACAGATTGGTCTGAGAGATGTGGCACTTCACACAGCTTTGTAGCTTGCTCTACTTCCTTGTTCTTCGTTAAGTAAGCTTGTAAGTGCCCATTTAAAACAATAAGTCCCAAGTATATCACTGGACAGGAAGGAAGGAAGGGAGCAAGGAGGGAAGGAAGAGTTCAGGCAGATGCATCTGGGTCAATCTAAATCAGGCAAGATCAATAACTTATAATAAGTGATTGTTTCAAATATCTTGCCTTACTCATATGTTGTGGTTTGTGGTGTTAAGGTTAAGTGCAGCTGTCACAAGTAGGGTTGACTAATGTCCTCTCTTCTAATGGAGGAACGTAATTTCAAAAGCCCATATCTCAGAACATAGGAATTGGCTTGCTGGTTTGATGATTGATTTATGGATTCATTCAGTTTTATATTCTACTCCATTGTAAGGCTCAGAGCAGCTTGTATAGATCATTCATATTTCATGCTTAGAATGAAGAAAATTGTGTTTTTCTAAATTGCAGCCTGATGGCAGAGACTCTGGTAGCAGCTAAGAACTGGGGATGATGGTGATGATTTACTCAATGGGAAAAGGGGAAAACAAATCAAAACCATCACCTGACATTCACAATTCAATAAGCATCAGCACACCCATCTTAATTTATACATGCAGATCAGTATATGCCAACCAAATGTCCAAATACTTATCCAAACTAAGTTGGTGCTTAGAGAAAGTACATTGAAATGTAGGAAGGACATGAAGGTCTTTTAGACCATTGCATAATAGATGGTGAACATTGATCCTTCCAGACTCAAAATATAAGTCTCCTAGTGACCATAACGGCTCCTAAAGTCCATTTTTATTGTCCTGCTGTTCATCCCAGGGATAGAATTTTAAAGTATGCAAACACCTGCAAATATCAAGGATCTTGCTAATGCAAGATGAACACCACCAGCAGCTTCAGACCAGAAAGGAAAGGTTCACTTGACAAGCCCACATGATATGCCTAAATGAGGCATTTCCAGCTTCACATTATTAGCATCCGGAAGAGTTAGAGAACACCTTCGTGAAAAGATACTGTGTTTTGCAAAAAGGGATGGCTTCTCTCCCCCCCTCTCCCTACTCTCTTTGTCGTAGACACAGTGAGTACTCTGAATGAAAAACTGGGTGAGAATTATTGTGGTATCTGCATGATCTTGACCCAAACTACTCATGCGCCACACATCTTGGCTGAGGTAATTTTTTAAAATAACTTGGCACTAAGTTTCATGAGGTATACATACCATGCTGTTTTGGGGGAATGCAGATACTGTAAGAAAAACACTGGGGCTTAATTTGATTAGGAGTCGAATGTCTGGCATCTGGTGGGCAGGGTTTTTGTGTTGTGTTCTTGCCTCAGGAAGTTCTTTTACTTTCTCTCAGGCAGTCTGTTATTACAGCGGTACCTTGGTTCGACTCCCAAAACTGTTCGAAAACCAAGGCGCAGCTTCTGATTGGCTGCAGGAGCTTCCTGCACTGAAGCAGAAGCTGCGTCGGACGCTCGGCTTCCGAAAAATGTTCGCAAACTGAAACACTTACTTCCGGGTTTGCGGCGTTCAGGAGCCAATTTGTTCAACAACTAAGCCATTTGGGAACCAGGTACCACTGTATTGCATTACAATTTCCTTTATTTTTGAAGCTTGGTTTGACATGTACACAAGCCTCTTACTTTGCTGAAAGAAAAGAAACTCGGCTGAAGAATGGTGGAATATCCTAAACTTGGGTGAGTGATGGGATAGTCCCAGTCTGGTGGGAGGATTGTTGTTGTTGTTAATCGCCCCACCCCCCACAACAGATACCTGGTCCATTCTCCATGGCTATAGAAAGAAAAACAAAACTTCACGATCTTGGGATAGCTAAGGAGAAATGATGAGCCATGGAAAAGTGAAAGAATTTTTTTGCCATTCGGCCTCTCCAGTTGCTTTCAAATGTGGGAGGAAAAGCAGGCAGTGGGTGGTGATCTGTGAGAAACCTGTTCCAATAAGCAACGGTAGAGGTTCCTTAATGTGGCTTTGTGGAGGCAATTGAAGCTCTATTAGGGAGAGATGCCAGGTCTCCAAACCTGGCGGAGGCCCAAATCTGCAAGCTGGAGTTGCATGAGATACCGAGAGCCCTATCCATGCATCACCATTAGCGCTGATATAACCTTCGATTTATTTTGGCAAGCAGTAATTTAAAGTCCCGAAATTGCACGAGACTTCTTGAAAGCAACCTGAAATAGGTGATTTCAGCACAGAAGCCCCTGAAATAGATTGCATGGGTTAGGCGCTGGGTTATGGTGTAGAATATTAGAATGCCCGCCCTTTGAAATACAGTGCTATCGCTATTTCCTTCCCTTTCTCGCAGCAGAGTAATTGTTCATAATGAGCTCATTATACTGATTATGAGAACTTATTTTAATCTTACTGCTGGGTTCTATTCTGCCTGAAGTGGTACCAAATGGAAAGGAATTGATTAGAATTTGCCCTCAATAAAGGTCAATTGAGACTGATTTAGTTTTGCACCTTGCATCTCCCCTCCCCCCCCTATGTCCCTGGGAATCTAAGAACCATCAACGGTCTATCTAATTCAGCGTCCTGTTTCCAATGGTGGTCAGCCACTGCCTTTGGAAAACCTAGAAAGCCAAATATAAAGACTGCAGTCTTTCCCAGTTGTTGTTTCCCAGCAACTAATATTCAGATACCATATGCTTGTCAGTCCTTGAATTTACATGGAGGAGGCTGACTGCCTCTATGCCCCAATTAACAGATGAGGAGCTGCTGTGATTAGGCATAGCTTATTAATATATCGTGATCTAGTTGAGGTTCCTGCATTGCAGGGGGTTGGAATAGAGGACCCTTGAGGTATCTTTCTGCTCTACAGCTCTGCTTCTATGGTGTAAAATGATATCAGAACCTTGTCAAATAAGAAGAATGCCTTTACTGAAACATTGAAAAAGAAATGAGACCATCCCAAGCTTTCCATGCTCAGTTTTTGAAACCCCTCCTTTGCAGCAGACTTGTCCCACCCCCATCCTTTGTTTTGCAACATAAATACCCATTGCCAGTCTTAAAACCTATCCTCTCCTCTGAATTTCCTCCTTAGTCTTTGCGTTTGTGCTTCTCACTTGGCAGCCTCTCATGTGCTTAAACTTCTATCTCAGAGGGGCAGCATGTGAGTCTGCTGTGGTCTCTTAACAGATCTACAACGTTAAGGGATGCAGGTGGCACTGTGGGTTAAACCACAGAGCCTAGGACTTGCTGATCAGAAGGTCGGCGGTTCGAATCCCTGCGATGGGGTGAGCTCCCATTGCTCGGTCCCAACTCCTGCCAACCTAGCAGTTCGAAAGCACGTCAGAGTGCAAGTAGATAATTAGGTACCACTCTGGCGGGAAGGTAAACGGTGTTTTTGTGTGCTGCTCTGGTTCGTTAGAAGCGGCTTAGTCATGCTGGCCACATGACCCGGAAGCTGTACGCCGGCTCCCTCGGCCAATAAGCGAGATGAGCGCTGCAACCCCAGAGTGGGTCACGACTGGACCTAATGGTCAGGAGTCCCTTTACCCTTACCTTTAAGCTTTCACAGATCATGACCCAATAAATCTGCTAGCCTTTAAGGTGCCACAGGAATGTTTCTTATTTTCGTCTATCTATGTTGCCCCCAAATCTTTTTGTAAACTTCTCCATCCCATATAGGTCATTGTGTTTTCAGTCTGCTTCCGATGACTATTTCTGCCCAGCGTAGTAAGTTGTGTCCTTTCGCACCTCAGGCTCTTCTGAACTTTATTTTAGGATTTATTTATTCTAGAAACGTTATGTGTTGCTTCAAAGGTGTAGCTCAAGAAGAATACTTGAGTGGCGTATCCAGTTCTCCTGTCATTTGGGTTTCTGCGTCCACACTGATCCAGGAAGGTATGGCATCTCAGAGAGTAGCAAATCAGAATGACATCTGGGAGCCCTGGAGAACAAGAATTCACTGTGAGAATCTCCTTTTATTTGCTGCACTGGCTCCCAGTCTGTTTAAGGGTTCCATTTCAGATGCTTGTTTTAACATAAAAAGCCCTAATTGGCTTGGGACCTGAGTAACTGAAATACTGCCTTCTCCCATATAAACTACCTGAATCTTGAGATGTTCCTCAGAGCCTTGCAAGTGAAGTGAGGTGGATGACTTCTACAGTGGTACCTCGGGTTATAGACGCTTCAGGTTACAGACTCCTCTAACCCAGAAATAGTACCTCAGGTTAAGAACTTTGCTTCAGGATGAGAACAGAAATCGTGCTCTGGTGGTGTGGTGGCAGAGGGAGGCCCCATTAGCTAAAGTGGTGCTTCAGGTTAAGAACAGTTTCAGGTTAAGAACGGACCTCCAGAATGAATTAAGTTCTTAATCCGAGGTACCACTGTAATGAGAAGGCCTTCGGTGTGGTGGCACCCCACTATGGAATAGCCTCCCCGACAGGCTCACCTGGTGGTGCCTTTGTGTTTTTTTCAGAACCAGGTGAGGGCCCTTTTATTCAACAAATAACTTGTGCTTGAATTGTGATTTACTGTTTGCTTTACCTACCCCATTTGCAGGAAAGGAACATCTTTTTATGCTTCACTTTTTTTTTGTCTATTTTCATATTTGTTTCTGTGAGCTGCCCAAGGAATGCATGTTGTGGGGAAGTCATACAAATCTAGTAAATAAAATACAATTAAAGTATGTGGGTGAGATACAGTTCTTAATCATTGGACTGTGCCCAATGCCATAAACAAAATAAGTTACCTTTCTTTTCTTTTTTGTCTCTAAAAAAGAAAAGAAAAAAGCCTTGATTATCTGAGGTTATTCTTACAATCGGATTTTGTGCTTAGGTGTTGAAAACCTTTGGGATAAATTATTTCAGTTGCCTCTATTTTGTTGTTGGAAGCCCACATATTTGGATGCTGTCATGGTTGAGAAAACTCGGATATAACTCGGAGATCTGCAAGATTTCCACTCCAGAGATGCATCAGCGGAGATCGATGATGGCATTTTATTACCCAGAAAGTCTGGGAAGCATAATCTCTTTTGACTAGGGGACTATTTCAGCTGGTGCTTTTGCAGCCAGTAAAGAGAAGAGAAGTATGCTTGAGACAGATTGAAATAACTTTTGTCGAATATTTCCATCTATTCTGTCTCATAACTTTGACTTACTTCAGCAGTATTTGGAATAACCAACCAATCTAGCCATTTTAGACTTTTGGTTTAGTAGCACACTTGTGTTTCTCTCTTAAAAAAAAGAGAGCCAGTATTACATGTGAAAGGGATCTAGGGGTCTTAGTAGATCACCAGCTTAACATGAGTCAACAGTGAGATGCAGCCACAATAAAAAAGCTAATGCTATTCTAGGCTGCATCAATGGAAGTATACTATCCAGATCAAGGGAAGTAATGGTACCACACTATTCTGCCTTGATCAGACAGCTCCTGGGATATTGTGTTCAGTTCTGGGCGCCACAATTTAAGAAGGATATTGACAAACTGGAACATGTGCAGAAGAGGGCAACTAAGATGACAAAGGGTCTGGAAACCAAGCCTTATGAGGAGTGGCTGAGGGAGTTGGGTATGTTTAGCCTGAAAAAGAGGAGAGGAGACATGATAGCCATCTTCAAATATCTAAAGGATTGCCACATGGAAGATGGAGCAAGCTTGTTTTCTTCTGTTCTGGAGGGTAGGACCCAAACCAATGGCTTGAAATTGCAGGGAAGGATATTCTGATAAAACACCAGGAAGAACTTTCTCATGTAAGAACTGTTAGACAGTGGATCAGACTCTCTAGGGCGGTGGTGGACTCTCTTTACTTGGAGGTTGGATGTCCATCTGCCATGGATGCCTTAGTTGAGATTCCTGCATTGCAGGGCCCTTCCAACACGCCAATTCACTGATGCTATGAAAAGAAACACTGTTCAAGGGATAATTATAATTCTTTAAAGTAGATTGACGGCACAACTGAACATGCCAGTTCAAATTTCTCTTCTGGAGTCACCATCTTGTCCATGTAGCTGCTGATCTGTGGAAACAAGTGTTATTGTTTTCCACATAAAACTCACTGAGATACCATCAAAAAAATACATCAACCAAGGAAGAGAGCCGCACTCTTTTGAAGTAAAGAAATTGGGACAGCAATGATACCATTGAATAAAAGTGATCTTCCATGCATCACCACGTCTTCCAGATGTATGTATTGGTAGTGTTACATGACGTAGTAGGATCTCAACATGAGGAGGCAGCCTCTTTTCCCACCCAACCCTCACCCTTCTTGTCTTACCTAGGAAGAACGTCCTCATGCATGAGAAGTGTGGGTGGCAGTGGTCGAGAAGAGGAACACAAATAGTCACTGATTATATTGTGTAAAAGCAGTGCAAAAGTAATGGTCTTAAACTGGGCTACAGTATTCTAAAATCTCTGCAGGTCTTTATTTTGCAGGGGGAAGGGAATCAGAAAAACCAAACTTGGGAGAAGATGACTTCACCAGCCCTGGCCTTTCAAGGCTTCTTAAAGCTCCTGTAAGCCATTCCCTTCCCCTTGTAAATCTCTGATCTCTCTTTCCTTCTCTGCGACGTCTTGTCTAATGGATATTGTTACTCAACTTGGAAAGGGGGCTGTGTCGTTTCTGCATTCCAAATAATGCCTCTAGCACTCTATTGGGATGATATAAGTGCTATATATTATTGATACTAGAAACTACCAGACATGTGAAATGGGAATATGCTCCTTTCTGCTATGCTCGTCTAGAGAATTGACAACTTGCCTCTCACCTGAATTACTTTCAAACTTATTAAGCATGATTTGGGGCTGCAAAGCGGATGGCAAGAGGCAACAAGGGAGCTATACACTTACATTTTGTTTTAGCAGCACATCTTAGACACTGATTTTAGTCTTATGGGAAGTCTTTCAAAGAACTAGAAGTCTTTTGGACGACTAGAGGGAAGATGAGAAAACATTCGGTTTAGAAACCTTTGCATCTAGATGGTCTGTGGAATATTATTTTGCTGGCTGAAATTGTGGAGACAGAATCTCATTTGAAATATGTCTTAGAGGCTTGGACTTTGATTCTCATAAGGATGATCTCTAGGGCCGAATTCAGAATCTGTGTTCATGTGTGGGAAGGGGGAGCATAAAGGTTTGTGCAAAGGGTGTACACTTGGCATAACAAGGGCCTCATTCCCACACTACAGAAGCAAAGGAGGGATAAGTGAAATGGCAAAGTTAAAATGAAGGCAAAGTTTATTTCCCCACTCAGCCTTTTATGTTATGAAAACCAAAAAAACCCCTGTGCTTTGGTCTGAATTTGTTACTAAGTGAGGATGCTGGTGCCATCCTGCTCTTCCCAATTATTCTTTTTGACATGTGAACAGGCAACCCTGTTTTAATTGTTATGACCCTTCTGTTTTAACAAAATCTCGGTGGCAGTTGGTGGGTAAATGTACCCAAGCTGAATGCATCCAACCAAGTGTACGCATATCTTTAAAATAAATTATTTACTGGGAAATATGCCCGCAATTTTGTTTCTTCGATGCTGAATAATTGTAGATTGGATTTATGATTCTGTTTTGGAAAGATATATTATTGCTAATAAAAGTAAAATCTGCTGGTATGAGCATGGCTGCTTTGGGCAGGAGATGCAGCATTTTTAAATAGCGCCAGCAAACACACAAGGAGCTGTTGCGGAGACCGTCATAAACCATCTCGCTGCCCACACAGAGTTGGAGTGATTGAATGCCTGCCCCCTCTGCAAACATTGTACTCCAGGCATTTCCAAAAACCCTAGTTGTTCCCATTAATTCCACATATTCAAGTAAACCATTGGCACCTGAGAAAAATCCTGGAAAGTGAAGGTTGTGTGTAATTGTCATGTGCACATTCCTCCAGGTAAGTAAGATGGTTTATACAACCGTCATGTGTGAATATTGCACCAGTACAATTTGCTGACTGCCGTTACTCATTTGGAAGCCATGTTGTGTGAACGGGACCCTCCTGATCCCTTAGGGACCACTTCAGAATGGTGACCAGTAAGCGTGCAAATCAGGGGTGGTTCTCCTATGAAACAAATGAAGCTTTATCTTCAGCGTCCCTGATCCTGGAGGGGCCCCAGGAGCGACTTCAGTCCACTTTGTTTAAAAAGTTTGGGCCTAGTAGACCCAATCTGAGTCACACAACTCAAGTTGATTTTGTTGTTGTTGTTTATAGTGCAACAATCTCAAAGTTTGAGAGTCAGTAGCACAGAAGTTGAAAAGGTGTGGTGATCTGCCATGGAACAACTCCACTGAAGAAGGTAACAGTGGTTACCCAGACCTCGTTGCTGATTGCGAAGGGGCCCCCATAACAATTCAGACTTCAGGGCCCCAAAAATGTAGATCCGCCATTGGTGTACACACTTTTCTACTCTGCCTCGCCACTCCTGCCCACCCATTTGCCATATAGTAGCAGAAAATGCATATTTAGAAAATGGCTTCTGGTGGTCTGTTCAAATCCTTTGAGGCATAGCTTTGCTTTTGAGGTATGGCCATGCTCTTTGGGTTCTAGCAGTATCTTGGTAAAGGGTATCCATCCTTCTAATTTTGGAGCCCAGAGTGTCTAATAAGAAAAGTAGATAAAAGTAAAAGGTAAAGATAAAGGGACCCCTGACCATTAGGTCCAGACATGACCGACTCTGGGGTCGCTTTATTGGCTGAGGTAGCCGGTGTACAACTTCCGGGTCATGTGGCCAGCATGGCTAAGCCGCTTCTGGCGAATCAGAGCAGCACACAGAAACACGTTTACCTTCCCGCTGGAGCGGTACCTATTTATCTACTTGCACTTTGACATGCTTTCGAACTGCTAGGTTGGCAGGCGCAGGGACTGAACAATGGTAGCTCATTCCGTTGCAGGGATTTGAACCGTCAACCTTCTGATTGGCAAGTCCTAGGCTCTGTGGTGTAACCCACAGCGCCACCTGTGTCCCAGATAAAAGTAGCTATACTAATTAAAGCCGACTAACACAACCATGGTAAAAGTACAGTAAGAATAGGAGCCATCAGTTCAACTGAGTAATGTTTTCCTCATGATCCGAAAAACCTGGACAAGTAAAAAAAACCTTAAGCCTTTTCAACATCTGTCACTTGGAAGGGAGTTCTACAGACAAGCTACTACTTTCTAGTGACTCCACCCTCCTAGCATATGTTAAAGGTCTGCAGGAGAGCAGAATCTCTGCTGCGGATACTAAAGCACAAGTTGGTTGGTAACAGGGGAGGTCTTCCCTCAGGTACTTGGGGCCCAAGTCATTTAAAGCTTTATATTCTAACAGCCAGATCTATTGGCCAAACCTATCCAGTTTGAGGTTTAAATTTGGAGGTGACTTTCCTGGCAGGGGTACAAGAGGTCAGCAATTGCATAGCCTGTCCAGCTATATTAGATTTTCGTCAAAAAGAAACCTGTTGGAACTTGTTCCACGCTTTTTCCCTTTTGTGATCTGTGTCAGAGTTGAAAAATATGGATCAGTGTAAACATGGCGAATGAAACTGCTTAAAATGTGACGACTGAATATATTTTTTATTGAGGAAATATTGTTTTTCTTTCTAGCCCTGTATAATGGTGTGCTCCTATTATTAGCAAGCTTTGCTGCAGTAATAACACTAAAAATGCAAGCAGCATCTGTTAGCATCAGCACGGCCATTTTATGAGGGCAGGAGGGATTGTATATGCACCCTGGTGGTGACACAACATGAAACAAGCTTGCTGGGACCATCTTGTGCCATATAAAGCATCTGCACCCAGCTGCGGAGATATTTTCTCTCAAAGACTATTGTTTTCCAAGCATTCGCAAATGTACCAACTCCCCGTGGTTATTTCTGCTAACTCTAATTAGCCAGATAAGCCAATTTAATGTGAGTAACTTTATTCTCCCCTTTTGTAATGCCTGTTTTAACCCACCGACACATCCTAATTTTAGGCTCTACATAGGGAGCGGCGTCTGAATGATTCAGAGCTATCGCAGCTGGTTTAAATGGAATGCCATGCTGGAGTCTTTCATATTTGCCGAAGTTCCTTGTGCTTCTTTCTCAGTCAGGTCAGGATTTCTCCCTGTTGCCAGTAAGCAACTGGAAATAGGTTTGCAACTCTTTATTACTTCTATTTCTGTACTAATCAGATTGGGGTTCAGCCCCAAAAGCCTGGACCTCTGTGTAGGTGGCACAGAGGGGAAGATTTAAGTGTCACCTTACTTTGAATGTAATGTTAAAAGTGTGCATGTACCGTACTTTTAAGACTAGGTTTTTTTTTTAATACTCTAAATTAATGTTTAAAAATGGGGGTTGTCTTATACATGGATAGTAATCTCCCCCATTTTCTAAAATCTGAGTCCCCCAAAATAGGGGACATCTTATACACGGAAAAATACAGTATATTGTAAGTGTATTCTTCATTTTTGCAAGAGTTGGATGCAAAAATACCTGAGAAAGAGAGAGAGAAAGAGAGATCAGAAAAGCAGCAGCATGACCAATGAGTCCACCTCATTGTCCACAGGCTGGGAGCTACCTGCCTCTTCAGGTGTGAGTACCCCTGGAGGTAGGGGGTGCCCCATCAATCAAGCTTTGCAGTATAATCTCACCCCCCACCTCCCTTTATGACTCTTCATCTTCAAGGGCTTCTGAGTCCTGAATCAGAGGGGACCATGAAACTGGGATGTTTCTCCTCTTCGTGAAACTCCTCTTCCCACCTGGGAGACCTGAATTGCACTAGAAGTCTTCCATCCTCAGCTGCCTGGAGAACAGGACACGACACGCTCTTAGAGTTTGGGGATGCACTGCAAGGTGGTTTTTGTTTTGTTTTGTTTGTTTCAGGCCACATGGATGTTGCCATGGACTTGGCCCCACTTACCCCGTCTTCCTGTGGCTGCTTCTTACCTGTAAATCTGTGCATTTGGGATAGGTTCCCTGCTTTATGGGGTAGGGGATTGAGATTATACAGGTGCTGCTGAAGGTCTATTTGGTGTCAGACAAGGATGTTTTTGGTGACGAAGAATGCAAGGACAGGGTATTCTTGGCTAAAAATAAAAAGAGAGCAGATTCGAGATCTGCTCTCTCCAGTTCAGTTTTCTAATTGCTGGCTTAATAGAAGCAGAGACATCATCCTGATTAGACAGTGTTTAAAAAGGGATGGCAAATATGTGATTAGCATGAATACCATCAGTCAGAGTACATTATGCAGATGAAGAGAGTGGAAAGTTGCTCTTCATCGCTAACCTTTTAGGTTGTGTTTTTTTTAAAAACCCAACACAAACAAACAAACCAACCCAAAGTGACCTTAGCAAGCATCTCTGTTTCTAATAGTTCAGCGTATATTTGCTTCGTTCTTTTTCTCTCCAGTGGACATGGTGTGCACAGTTGTGTGAGGATGAGCTGTCTTAAATTACTATTTTGCCTTTAGCCTATGCTTCCATGTGAGTAATAGATAGCTGTCCTGCTGGTCTACCCAAAGGGGATGGGCAGGGAGACAGGTTATTTTGCCCCGTCTGGATCTAGGAGTGGCAACCCCAAGGATGATCCATTGTCTCAGAGATGCTACATTTATATCATCCTGCCAGAAAGACTTACTTTCCCACTAAATGCTGAGCATGAGGCACATATTTAGTGTTAAAGGGCAGCTTAGTTTGTACTTTGCTACGGCTTACTAGTTCTTTTGTTGGATTATCTCAAAGATTCTGTCCTGAGGGAGCAGCAGGAGTTGACTGTATATTTACTATTGATATCAGCCAAATTTGACATAACTTAGTACTGGAAGAGTAACAAGGCTTAGATATAATCAGTATTTAAGTGATTTGGCTGTTGCAGAAGTGGTGAAATTGGCTAATGGAAGGGTATGGGAACGTCTCCAAGTTGGATAAATGCCAGGTCAGATGATGAACATTTATTAGATGATGGGACTCTAGAGACAGCACAGATGCCACCAGTTATATAGCTGATGTTATGATTTCTTGACCTTTTATATTTCGTATTTATTTTCCCTTTACTGAGTGTTTATCAGAAGTGTTTGACAAAATTCATAATGTTGTGATTATTGCAAACATTTCTTTTTAAAAAAAGAGAGCAGTAAAGATATGGAGACGAATGTCAATTTGTGGTTTTCACTCCTGGTTTTTTCCAGAGAGAACAGTGACTAATCTTTTGCCCCAGTCTGATGCCATTGAGAAACTTGGTCCACTGGTTTCTTAAACTAGTAAACAAGCCTAATCTGAAATCTTTTTTTTTTTTTGCTTATAAAATGTTTTAAAATATATGTTTTAAAACATACAAACGTCACATAAATGGGCTGAATAAAATGGTGAGCTTATTTGGTTTATCAGCTTACAACCTTTTTTTTATAAACAACAACAACTATGGCTTGACATTACATGCAAACCCAGCACACTTAGCCATACAGTGGTACCTCGGGTTACATACGCTTCAGGTTACATACACTTCAGGTTACAGATTCTGCTAACCCAGAAATAGTGCTTCAAAAGAAGAACTTTGCTTCAGGATGAGAACAGAAATCGTGCTCCAGCGGCGCGGCAGCAGCAGGAGGCCCCATTAGCTAAAGTGGTGCTTCAGGTTAAGAACAGTTTCAGGTTAAGTACGGACCTCCGGAACGAATTAAGTACTTATCCCGAGGTACCACTGTAGTTTGTTTTGCCGCCCCACCTCAGGTGCTAACTACAAAGGCACAAGGCAACAGCATCTGGAAAATGATCCAAACTTTGGAGAGCCAGTGAAACCTCTATTTGGGACCATAATCTGTTCCAGAGGTCTGTCCGGAGGTTGAAACAGGTCGCTGGGAGAGGTGTCATGCGCAGGCGCAGGCAGCAATAGCCCGCTTCTGTGCATGTGTGAATGACGATTACCACTCCTGTGCATGCGCGAATGGCGGCAAATGTGCCGGTTACTTCCGGGTTTGCCACGGTTGTGACTTGGAATGACTGTAAGAAGAGGCAATTGAAGTAGAGGTTCGGCTGTACAACACATGGTTTGCTTGATCGTCTGTATAACAACTTGTGGTTAGCTTGTGATGTGTTAAACTGTAGTTTGCCATAATGTGTGAACCAGGCATGTGTCCATATCCAAAGGGGATACTGACAGCCTCTTAAACAAAGGTGTGTGTTTTTTTTTTTAATCCACACTGCAGAGCAACCAGCTGAAACTTGTAACACAGATAAATTAATAAGCATTGTATTGGGGTCTGTTCCACCTTGGAATAGTCAAATTACAGTGGTACCTCGGGTTACATACACTTCAGGTGACATACGCTTCAGGTTACAGACTCCGCTAACCCAGAAATAGTACCTCAGGTTAAGAACTTTGCTTCAGGATGAGACCAGAAATTGTGCAGCGGCAGCAGCGGGGAGGCCCCATTAGCTAAAGTGGTGCTTCAGGTTAAGAACAGTTTCAGGTTAAGAACTGACCTCCGGAATGAATTAAGTACTTAACCTGAGGTACCACTGTGTTATTCTATACAAAACTGCATAGAATTGGTCCATAATACGTTAATAATAATAATAGCAATACAGATGGATGAGAAATCATAGAATCGTAGAGTTGGAAGAGACTCTGAGGATCATGTAATCCAAAACCCTGCGGTGAAGGAATACACAGATTCCCATACGGGGATCAAACCTGCAAACTGGCGTTATCAGCACCATGCTGAAACCAACTGAGCTATCCAGGCTGTTATATGATTAAATGATGACTTGTTTGTTTCTCTGTCTTCCAGGGTATCACTGAGCCTCCTCACACAGCACTGGCTTTGAGCTACGATTCAAGAGCAGCGAAAGAGAAGTATGAGCAGCAGCCCACACATCGTCGACAGCATGACAACGAGCTGTCCATCCGGATAGGTAGAACGGCTCTACATTCAGGCAAGCATCCTGTCATATACCATCCACAGCTAATTCTGAGATATTGACTACAAAGGATGCAACCAATATGTAAAAATGAATACATGCATGCACACACTCACCTTTGATACGTGTGTGTATGCATGTATGCAGCGAATTGGTTTCAAGTACAATTTTCTTCCATTGTGAAACTAGCCGGAAGCTGGGTTCCTTCTTACTTCTTCTGTGTTTCTCCAAACTACTTCCGTGGGTCTTAGTATCTGCATCACATATTGCTGCTAGTTTATCTTCTTTATACAGCGGTACCTTGGTTTAGAACCATAATCCGTTCCAGAGATCCGTTTGTAAACCAAAACAGCTTGTAACCCAAGGCGCGCTTTCACCAATGGGGCCTCCAAAAAAAAATTTGTTCATAATCCAAAAAAAGGTTGCAATCTGGGACACATGCTTCCAGGTTTGATGGGTTTATAATCCGAAATGTATGCAAACCAAGATGTATACAAACCAAGGTACCACTGTACCAGACAGTGGCTAAGTTAAACCTCTTCATAATAGGATGTCCTGGTTTTTTTCTTTTTATTAGCTGCGTCAGTGTGGGTATTACTTATTTACTTAATTTCCTTTATTAATTACTTCCTATGAAACATCTCAAAGCAATTTCATGGTACAATAAAACAAATAGAAAACAATTTATTATTATTATTATTATTATTATTATTTGTTGTTGTTGTTTAGTCATTTAGTTGTGTCTGACTCTTCGTGACCCCATGGACCAGAGCACGCCAGGTTGTTGTTGTTGTTGTTGTAGTAATAATAATAATAATAATAATAATAATAATAATAATAAATGTTTTCAGATCCAGCACAGGCACTGAATGAGATAAAAATCTCTACTTGGAAAGCTTGTTGAAAGATGAAAGTCTTCAACAGCTGATGACAACAGGTCAATGGAGGTAGTGCTGGTCTGATGTGTTAAATATGTCTGAGTTTTTTTTTAAAAAAAGATACATTTTAAAATCCCCTGCAATACTGTGACAAAGGTATACCTGCTGCAATTCCAGTACTAACCCACCTGTCACAGGTGCTTTAGTGTGATATTCAAATAGGTCTTTTCAGATTGTTAGTAGCTCTTGGCATTTGTGGCAAGAGAGAATGGTATAATATACATTTCAGGAAAAACCAAACTAATACTGTATTAGTTTTTGCAAATACTGTCGATATCCCCAGTATTCGCATTGTCTTGATCTCACCTCTGATTTTCTAAGTCAGACAGTATTGCTGTTCACATATTTTATCTTGTTGCTCCTATATTTCCACCTCACATGAAACCTGTACATATAATTTAGCTTGTAATATTTTCATAACTAGCCAGATTTCCTTACTCCTAGAAGTTTTCCAACACTTTAGGGTCAAATTAAGCTCAGAACAGAGCAGTTCCTCCAGTGCAGCCTTATCTGTGGACAAACAAGAAGTAAAATAATTTGTTTTGTTTGTTTAAAGCATTTGTAACCTGCTCTTCAGCCCAAAAGGCTCCCAGAGTTGCTTACATACAATCAAAACAAGACAGTTCCTAACCTCAAGCTCATGATCTAAAAAACCCCCCACAAAACGAAACACAACACTCAAGGGTAAAGGCTCGGGGAGGGAAGAGGAAAAGGTGGCTGATAATTGAGTGCCTGCAGTACGCCCTTGTTCTGCAATCTCCCATGAGTTTACTGGAATCATAGAACATTTCTTTTACAAGAATGGTAACCTTGAATCTAAACTGCATTTGAATTCGGAGAACACATTTCCTTTCTCCTCAAAAGAACTTGTTTGCATTTTTATGTGTAGTGATAACATAATAATATAATTTGTAAGCAATTATCATGGAAGTGGTTTGGAGAAAATGCCTTTTGTTGTTGTTATGGCCTCTGGTTTTTCTTCTTGGCTAGAGAAAAGGGTTTTTTTTTCTTTTCTTCCCTCTCCTTCTGCTTTTGTATTTTATTTTATTTTTAAAAAGATGCATGCCTGGGAACCAGTGTTCTTTATTTCTTCAGTGACATTTCTGTTCCTTGCTTTTTTGCCTATTGGGATGAAATCTTTCTTTCTTCTTCACAAAATGAATCGTGACTGCCAAGAAGTGCGAGGACAAATAAAATACTAACAGTGAACTTTATTAATTTGCTACTTTACATGAACTTTCCAGCTATTTCCTTGCGAAGACTTTTGGGGCCATCTAATACAGACGTCTCGTATTATAATGGATACTACCTGCTAATGTGGATATTGACATTTAAGCATTGTTGGATCATTACTTCTATTTTAAAGTTTAAACACAAGAAGTTATGGCATTACTCTTACAGTTAATTCAGAGCCAGGCAGTACAATTGGGAGGAAAATGGTCTAGGGGGCAGGAAGCCTCTCTATCTGGCCTGAATTTCATCATATGATAAAAACGTAAATAAGCCCCAAGATACAGAGTGATGGGTGTAGTGATAGTGGAAAGCGTAGAATGCTTGACTTTATCCCTAAGTCTTAGAAAGATGATCTTCTAATAACTAGGCAGTGCCCTTGACTCAACCTCTCTTAATTATTGCTTGGTCATAATTCTGACAGGATGGGTTGACAAAAATATCTGGGGAACATGGCAGAAGTATTATAGTGAACCTTCCAGGCATAAAAAAGATGACCTTCTAGGGAAAAGATTGCACATGTTTCTTTTCCCTTCTCCTCTGCCATATATACATTTAACATGTTGGCACATTGCTTGAATTGAAACTGCTTTCAAGCATGTGTTGCGTGTACATGTGATCTACTTTCACAGTTCAGAAGATCTGTTCTTACATAACTTACGTAAATCTGGCAATATTTCCATTTTGTGAAGTGCTAGCATCCAGAGAGTATGATGAAGTGCTTCTGAGTTGAAATCCTATTATAACTGTCCCTTATAACTTGGCCCAAGTCTCTGTTGTTGGAAAAAGAAGGCAACATCTGGTTGTGAGTGTGTCTCCCAACATGCATAGTGTTGGTTTTGCAGTGTGCCACTCAGGATATTATAAGCACAAAGGAAGAAAGTGCCATATCCCTTCCCTAAGGAATTTAAAACCCTATGAATTGGGGAGAGAAGAAAAGGAAGGGCAACTGCTCATATTTAGACTTGGTTGTGGGTGTTCTTGATTCTTCAGTGCAGCATCAAGCCTGGCCCATTAAGAAGAGGGGGTTTGTTGGCTGTTGGGGCCAAATTTCTGCCTTCTGATGCAGTGGCGGAGGAAGGGGTGTGTGGAGTGTGTGGCCCGCCCTGGGTTGTCATCACTGAGGGGTGTGTGTGACAAAATGAGTTTAAAATAAAAAATGGGGCTCATGAAACTTTTTAGGAGTGACGTGGTGGCTTATGCGCCTGCAGGTTTCGCGCTGCCTAAAACGGCAGCGTGGGACTTGCGCCTGCCTATTGCCTCTCCCTCAGCCACCCTACAGCTGAGGGGGAGGCGGTGGAGAGGCTTGTCCCACCCCCATGGGCGGATCATCCTGCCCCCATGGGCAGCTTGCCCCGCCCCCACGGGTGGATCTCCCCGCCCCCGGCTGCAGGACGCGACCCCGCAACCAGGCACCCGAGTGGCTAGCTACGCCGCTGCTCTGATGGATTCCTCTTTTGTTCTTATGACAGGTTAGCAGGTGAACATTTCCTGGTGTTCGAGCATAAAAAGCAACTGGGGAAATGCATTTCACAGTTTGAAATGTAGTTCAATCCCCAACAGTTTTCAGATGCAGAGTGATCGGTTTAATTCTAAATTGGATTGCAGACAGTGTAAAGGGAGTGCAAGCGTACCTTGCGGGGGGGGGGGGATATCCCTCTGGTGTCTTTTCTCCTCTTTTTTTAATTCTAACAATTTTTCTTAAGTGTGCCTTTTCACTATGCTAATCCCCCCTTTCCCTGGTTTCTTGACTGCCGCAGCACTGATGTGGGAAAAGTCTGCTGCTTCACAATCCCCCAGGTTCCTCCCATAAATGTCAAACGTAATTTCAATACCAAATGTGCAGACAGTATTTCCCAGCCTTAGAGGGAAGCCAGTGACTTGAGCCAGGCAAAATCATCAAGGTGTTAGTTGTGCATTTTGCTTCATCATAAAAAAGTACTTTAGCTGGTAATTGGTTTATAGTTGCATGAGCTGTTATAGACAGCCTTATTCTTGGATGGCGGCTAACAGATTGAGGCTGAATCCCGACAAGATAGAAGTACTGTTTTGGGGGGAAAGGAGGCGGGTGGGTGTGGAGGACTCCCTGGTCCTGAATGGGGTAACTGTGCCCCTGAAGGACCAGGTGCGCAGCCTGGGAGTCATTTCATGGAGGCGCAGGTCAATTCTGTGTCCAGGGCAGCTGTTTACCAGCTCCATCTGGTATGCAGGCTGAGACCCTACCTGTCCGTGGACTGTCTCGCCAGAGTGGTGCATGTTCTAGTTATCTCTCGCTTGGACTACTGCAATGCGCTCTATGTGGCACCACCTTTGAAGGTGACCCGGAAACTACAACTAATCCAGAGTGCGGCAGCTAGACTGGTGACTGGGAGCAGCTGCCGAGACCACATAACACCGGTCTTGAAAGACCTACACTGGCTCCCAGTACGTTTCTGAGCACAATTCAAAGTGTTGGTGCTGACATTTAAAGCCCTAAATGACCTCGGTCCAGTATACCTGAAGGAGCGTCTCCACCCCCATCGTTCCACCTGGACACGGAGGTCCAGCGCCGAGGGCCTTCTGGCAGTTTCCTCGCTGTGAGAAGCCAAGTTACAGGGAACCAGGCAGAGGGCCTTCTTGGTAGTGGCACCCACCCTGTGGAATGCCCTCCCACCAGATGTCAAAGAGAAAAACAACTACCAGACTTTTGGAAAACATCTTAAGACAGCCCTTTTTAGGGAGGTTTTTAATGTTTGACGCACTATTTTATTTTAATATTTTGTTGGAAGCCGCCCAGAGTGGCTGGGGAAACTTAGCCAGATGGGCGAGGTATAAATAATAAATAATTATTATTATTATTATTATTATTTTATTATTACTATTAGTCTTTGTAAGATGTATGAAGAGGTGATTGGTGTGTGTGTATCCGTGCGTGTGCGCACATACACACACACACACATAGTGTCGTTCAGATAGTCAATCTAATATTGTCAAAATAAAAGGATTAAGAGATTCATTTGAGTGCCGGTGCCTGAGATACAAATTAATATGGTCATGTGGATCAACAGACAGGGCATTCTACCTTCCAGACAGACATCTAATTGTTTGATATAAGAGGCAGTACTTTATGAGAGCTGCTCCTGGTAACATCCAACATTTATCTGTCAAGCGACTCCCAAAATTGTTGGAATTTGAGTTGCACTTAGCGATGAAGGCGAAGGGCTGTTCATATAGACAGGGACAACCATGTTAAACTTAACTTTCCATGTGCCTGCCATGAGGACGCTCATGTAAGATCCCAGTTCCTCTAGATTTTTTAGGCTATGGGTCATCCAGATAGTTGGTTTCAGTTTTGACTCTTAAAAACACTGGAACAAAAAGTGCATCTTGCTCATCCTTGTAAGCATCTGCTGCTGTCCTTGAGCTGTGCATATTGCATATCCATAATTACCGAACTTAATGAAGTGTTGTATCTGCAGTTATGCTGCTGTTTCAATGCTAGATACATCTACCCAGGTAAAGTCATTTCTTAGCTATCGTAACTCTGTTAAGTGGATGAGGTAGGCTTCCTTTTATGTCAGGCACAATACTGATGTGCTTTGAATTTTAAAAAACTTCAACACTTCTAGGGTAATATGTCGGGCACACTTATTCAGTGAATGTATTGGGAATACTGTTCTGTGGGCAGCACTAGCAGTGTAATGCTTTCATAGAATCATAGAATCATAGAGTTGGAAGAGACCACAAGGGCCATCGGGTCCAACCCCCTGCCAAGCAGGAAACACCATCAGAGCACTCCTGACATATGGTTGTCAAGCCTCTGCTTAAAGACCTCCAAAGAAGGAGACTCCACCACACTCCTTGGCAGCAAATTCCACTGTCGAACAGCTCTTACTGTCAGGAAGTTCTTCCTAATGTTTAGGTGGAATCTTCTTTCTTGTAGTTTGGATCCATTGCTCCGTGACCGCTTCTCTGGAGCTGCAGAAAACAACCTTTCTCCCTCCTCTATGTGACATCCTTTTATATATTTGAACATGGCTATCATATCACCCCTTAACCTCCTCTTCTCCAGGCTAAACATGCCCAGCTCCCTTAGCCGTTCCTCATAAGGCATCGTTTCCATGCCTTTGACCATTTTGGTTGCCCTCCTCTGGACACCTTCCAGTTTGTCAGTGTCCTTCTTGAACTGTGCAGTAGAAGTTTTGTGATGATAAAATGTACATTTGCATATCTTTTTTTTCCATTTTGGCCTTCGGAGTGGTTAACAGCACAGATTTCACTCTGGAGCATATCTGTTGTCTGTTGGGTACTCTCTGAGTAGAAAATTAATAATCAAATAGGAGTTCATCTGAATGAATTAACTGTTGGCATTTCTTCTCTGTGGTTTCTGTTGCCAATACATCTTTGCCTCTTGGTGATGCAAGTGTGTGTACAAACTGCAGGGATGTGTAAATGAGCATCCTGAAATCTCATGCAAGTGAATTCGTTTGCTTGTGGCTAAGGCAAGATGATTAGGCCATGGCTGCTATAGGGCGGTAAGTACTGTAGTTAAAAGAGGCATGTGGGAAATAACTACTGAAGGAAAGTTTGGGAAGGGAATTTCATTCTCAAGGTTATTAAATGGGGCTTGAGGGCTTCCTAATGACATCTATTACAAATTAAAACTCTGTAATTTACAAAATGCAAGATGATTAATAAAGTAAACGTCACGCTTTAACCAGAATCTTTCATCCTGGAAGCTGTAGGCCTTTGCATGTAGGATTAAATTTGCTCTCTCGGAGTTGCTCAGGTACTTGGGGATTAAATTGGAGGATTTTATAATTTGTGCTTGAATTGTTATGCAGTGAAGGACGGCCTAGTGGATAACAAATTGCACTTGAATTTATTACCATTCCCAGACCCTGTCCTTCATTATTGTAGAGGCTTTGGTCTTCTTTTCACAATCTATGGATGCTGAGGCTATTATTTGGTATTAAGAGTTTTGCTTGCAGTTTGCTTTACACGTTAAGTAAAGCTGGGGTTGCAGGCTCATTAATCGCCTTGCTCTTGTCAGCTCTTAGTATTTGTTCCACCCACCTGAGGTTCCGATTACGTTGTTCTAGTGGCGTGAGAATGAAGGCTTCAAAGACTCCTTGCTTAATCTGGGTCTCTGTTTCACCATTGTCATTAATCTCAACCTTGAACCTGCCCTTCAACTGTGTGCAACAAATCTGGGATGGAAATTTAAATAATTACTGATGATGTAAACAAAATATGTTGCTGGGACTCTGAGTTGTTAGTTCTGGGGTCTTCTGATTTGCTGGAATGCTTCTGAATTTAATGACTTGAGAACACCTTTATTCTGCCATATCTAAATGTCACCATGCAATAAATATTTTTCTGTCGGTAGATTGGGAGCGTTGGGTGAGGGATAGTACCTCTGGTGGGGGATACATCGTGCTCCTTGTGGGGTAGTTTGTTCACCTTTGGTTCCCACCCTGCACTCAGCTCTCATCTGTGGCTCCTAGAAATTGTCAGCATGTGATGGTGGCCACACGCTGAGGAATGGCTTCGACTGACTGGCTAAACCAGGGGAGGGTAGTCGATGAGTCTCAAAGCCTTGTTGAATTAGGGACTTCCCCTACAGGTTCCAACAGATTGAGCGGACAAGGCCAATAGTGGCTGCTGCGTGCTGGAGCCCTGCTGCTTCCTTCCCAAAGCTGGGAGGGCTTTAGGAAGGTGGTGGGAGGGCTGTTGGACCCCATTGAAGCATTGCACCTCCCTCCCTAAGCTAGGCAGAAGCTTCCTGGGCTTTGGGAAGTAGGCGCCAGGCTTTAATATTTTAATATTCTGATTTACTGGGAACATTTAGGGGACTAGCCTAGTCCCCCTAGCCCACTGACCACACACCACTGCTAGTCCTGATTGTTCTGGTTATGATTTCCAGTTTAATTTCTGCTTCTCCTGCCCTAGGTACACGTCTGTGTACATTTGGTGTTTTGTTTTGCTTGCCTCCTTTTCTCTTCTGGAAACACTTCTATGAGATAACAGACACTGGCATGCCAAGTACCTCCCCGCCCTTTGGATGTGCAGCTTTGATGCCAGGTGGAACTTGCCAAGCTGGCTGTGCTTCCAGCCTCAGGCCCACAACCAAGTGGACTTCTGGCTATCGGCCAAGCTTCTGACAAGGGCTTGTTACCAGTAGTGCTGCTTGCTTTTAACAAGAGTCATTTTCTTTCCACAATCTGCCAAATTGATTCTCCCCTCTTACTCCTTCTGGTAAGCCAAATATAGCTCCCCTCTGCCAGGCTAATGATCATCTGGAAAGCAAGAAGAGCCTCGATTCCCCTCATTTCTAAGTAACTCTTCAAGTGGAGCTGGATGGAATGTACTTAGGAGCTGTGAAACTGACACAGATCAGAAATAGACTGGTGCAGCCACACTCCTGCTTCTCCTGTTTTCATATATGAGAGATGTATGCCACTGCCTTTATTTGCTTAACATTTTGCATGGAAATTAGACACCTCATACTTGGCAGAACAAGGGACACAGGTGGCGCTGTGGGTTAAACCACAGAGCCTAGGACTTGCCAATCAGAAGTTCGGCGGTTTGAATCCCCGCGACGGGGTGAGCTCCCGTTGCTCGGTCCCTGCTCCTGCCAACCTAGCAGTTCAAAAGCACGTCAAAGTGCAAGTAGTTAAATAGGTACCGCTCCGGCGGGAAGGTAAACGGCGTTTCCGTGCGCTGCTCTGGTTCACCAGAAGCGGCTAAGTCATGCTGGCCACATGACCCAGAAGCTGTACGCTGGCCCCCCTGGCCAATAAAGCGAGATGAGCGCCGCAACCCCAGAGTCGGCCACGACTGGATCTAATGGTCAGGGGTCCCTTTACCTTTACTTGGCAGAACATGGGTTTTATTTAGTTTTCGTGTTGAACCCTGAGTCCCTGATTAAATGGACAAAAGGGAAAGCCAAACCTTTGGTGTCACTTGGACCAAAGGATGGTGAGAAGCAGTGGGCAGTTTTAAAAACATAGGCCTGAATGCCTGAGGAGGTATCCCACTTTCCTCTCGGAAAGGTGGGGTTTCAGTGCAAAACCTCCTTTTAATCTCCCCATTAATTTGAATTCTTTAATTTGCATTTTTTAAAAACCGTTTTAACGTTCCACTGTATGATTTTCTCTTTTGTCTCTCGCTGTGCTGTTGTTTGTAACAAGACGGAAAGATTAAAATCAAGATAGAGGCAGACTGCTGTAGATTAGCACACAATGGCTGAGTAGCGGGAGGAGTGGCTGAGCTACATTTTGAAGCCGTAAAACCACATTTGATTCATTGCAATAGTTTTCGAGAAACTAGCATGCACATTTGAAATTTCAGTCTGGGATGGATTTTTGAATAAATGGTTTATGCAAAGTGCAACATTTGCTTTGTTTTCAGTGTTACATTCGTATGATAATGAAGTTAGTATGTTCAGTTGATATTCTACATTCTTAGGCACTTGGAAAAGAAGCCAAGCGGGAGAGAGAGAGAGAGAGAGAGAGAACGAACGAACCAATTTCTCTTCATGTCTCCATCTATCAAAATCACTGATGCTGCTTACTTGAAAAGTTCATAATATTCACCAAGGGTGGGCATGTAATTAATCTAGAAAAATAGCTTATTTCCAGATATGCATCTAGCTGCTTATTGCTTTATAAATCAGGTGGAATTTGACTCTGATGCCAAAGTAATTCGGCGGAGGGGGCCCTAATTTTTGAAGTATGTTGTTCAAAATTCCTACTGGTTTGTTTAGAATATTTTTAATTGCTTTTCTTTTTCCAATTCCAAAGAGCATTTTCAATGAAAGAATAAAACCAAATTGTAGTGGTAAATCTAATCTTCAGAAGCATTTACGAAGTTAAGTGTGTGCTATAGACGTCAAAACTAAAACAACAGCAGTAAGGATAACAAAGTGTGGTGCTGATGATGCCAAGGTTGCAGGTTTGATCCCCTTATGTGACAACTGCATATTTCGGCATTGCAGGGGGTGGAACTGGATGATCCTTGGAGTCCCTTCCAACTCTGCAATTCAATGATTCTATGACCATCAGCTGTTATATATTTAAAAAAAACGGAAATAGGGAAGTTTCCACCTATCACTGAAAGCAATATAGGGGAAGAAGTGGCCTTGCACATCTTTCTAAGTAGAGAATTTGATAGAGGGGGGGTTTCACAATGAAAAGGGCGCTGCTGTTGCAGAATAAGAGATAACAAGAGTGCAAATAGAATCCTTGAATAATAAAGTGTTGCAAGCAGTATTTTGGGCATCAGAGTGGAGCCATACAGCTTTGCTCCCATATGATGATGCCCTCAAGTACAGTGGAACTTCGGGTTATGTTACCCTCGGGTAACGTAAACTTTGGGTTGCGAAAGCGGCAAAGCTGAAGTGTTTCACCGCTTGTGCATGTGCAGAAGCGGTCTCTCCGGTTGCGGAAACTTCGGGTCCCGTTCACAGGTACCACTGTATGCATATGCAAGAAAGCTGCCATTCAGTTGGACTTTAGGATTTCTTAAGCACATCATGATTTATTTAATTTTAAGTGCATCCCTTTGGTACTAATGATTGTAGGCTTTTTTGTCTGTGTTGAAAAACTTCCTTTGTTGCAGCATTTTGCCACGCGCTCGGAGCATAACTTTGCTGCAGAACTTGCAAGTCTGTTTGTGCTGACGGTTGACTTTCTTCGACAGCTCCGGAGATGTGGCTCAATAAAATCACAGCAGCTGCTGAACAGTGCAGAGAAAAGTTAGGTGAGACGGATGGGGAGAAGGGCTGGCAAGGCAGCAGTAATATTTAATGCTAGGCTGAATGCTTAAGTTGAAAAGTGAGCTTTCGGAGGGAACAATGTCTCCCCATAGCACTCGGAGTTAGTGTTCTTTTCACATTATTTGGTCCGAGTCCAAATATAGTGCCTGCTCCGCTCCATTATTGCTGTGTTGCTTCTCCCCAACAAGTCTATAATGCCAGCTATTGCCAATTAGGAATCACATTGCAAATCTGAGGATGTTCTGGTGCTACAAAGCCAATCGGATAGCCAAAGGGAGATGATTTTAATGAGGGGCAAAAAGGCCTCACCTTCTTGTCTGTTGGGTCAGTTAATATCCTTGTGTTCAGCTGAGTACTTGGAAAATACAGTGGTACCTCGGGTTACGTACGCTTCAGGTTACATATGCTTCAGGTTACAGACTCTACTAACCCAGAAATAGTACCTCGGGTTAAGAACTTTGCTTCAGGATGAGAACAGAAATTGTGCTCTGGCGGTGCAGCGGCAGCAGAAGGCCCCATTAGCTAAAGTGGTGCTTCAGGTTAAGAACAGTTTCAGGCTAAGAACAGACCTCCAGAACGAATTAAGTTCTTAACCAGAGGTACCACTGTATTCCAGAATGGTTGATTGATGTTTCCTCCAGCTAATGACTGAAGTTGTTTACCTGCGAGAGCAGGGTCTGAGACCAGTGCTCTATATAGGGGTGTGTGTATGTGTGTGTGTGGGAAAAGAAAGGAGTTGATGTTTCGAATTTGGAGACAGGTAATTGGACAGGGTTCAGTTGGACTGATATCCTGGAAAGTCCAAACAGTTGTTCTCTTTGGGAATCCGATGCAGAAGTTGGCAACTTCGTTGCCTCTTGTTGGAATTCATTGTTTGCAATATGTTCAGCTCTATCTGCATCTTTCAAACCTAATTCAGAATTTAGCGACCAGGTTGCTCACCCGTGCAACACGGTTTGAGCATATTACACTGATCCTTGATTGCACTGGCTACCAGTTAGTTAAGGGGCCTAATTCAGAGTGCTGGTTTTGACCTATAGAGCCTTCAATGGCTCAGGACTGCAATACCGCAAGGACCGCCTCTTTCCACATGAACCTACCCAGACCCTGAGATCATCTCCCGAGGCCCTTCTTCGTGTGCCTCCTCCTCAAGAGGTCCAGAGGGTGGCAACATAAGACCAGGCCTTCTCTGCAGTGGCTCCCTGTCTGTGGAATGCTCTCCCCAGGGAAGTTCGCCAGGTGCCTTCATTATTCACCTTTAGGTGGCAGGCAAAAAAAGTTCCTTTTAAAGCAGGTCTTTGGTTGATCTGATTGATATCTTATTCCCTTTTTAAATGTGGTGGGTTTTTTTTTTTGCCGGGAGTGGTGGTTATTGGGTTGTTGTTTTTATTTTGATTATGTATTTTGTGGGTTTTATAGTTTGGTTTTATTCTGTTTATCGCTCTGAGACCTCTGGGTGCATAAATTCTAAATAATATAATAATAAAATAAAATAAACACTGCATTCAAAGGGGGGGAATAAATAATTGTAAGCGCTGCAAATAAGCATTTGGAAAAGAGAGAGAGAGAGATGTTTTAATCTGCCCTTGGGGCTATGGCACTAAGATGATGTAGTCCATTCATTCACAGCCTCAGAGGCAGAAAAGGCCTGCAAAATCAAGATTAAAACAATTCTGGGAAAATTAACTGCCCCTCTCCCAGCAATGCTTAAAGTAATGAAATATTGTCAAATTCTGTTTTCCAATGCTTGAATAGCTGTATCTTTGGGGTGTGGTGCATTTTATTTTCTCCTTTGGAAGCTTTGCATACTTGGCTTTTAAAAAACAAAGAATCATATTTCTTAATGGTACTAAATTGCCTCTCTTGCTCTCATGTTTATTGGTGTTCCTCTCTTTTACTTGCTTGGCATCTCCTAGTATTTGTTGATCTTTTCCTTTGACACATTTTAATTCGGCTCTTTCTAAATTGAGACAGGAAGACAGTTTTAGATCAAGGTTTTCTTTCATGTGGTATATGGCACAGGATGATGAACTCTTGCCTTATGACTAAAAAAATAAATCAATATTTTATTATTTTACCCCCTTTGTTCCCTTTTAAAGGAAGCATTAACAAATACAGATATTGACTGTGCTGACCAGAGTCATGTTCGCACCATAATTGCTCACTGAATCATTTGCCTATGGCTGGTTTGTCATAAAAATCTAAGAAAGCTGATTGCGAAAGCTTAGCAGGAGAGAAAATCTTTGAAGGATTTAATTTGGCAAAACAGCAGCTTCCTGTCCTGCCAAAGTAATTTTTTTAAAGGAACTGTCATTTGTGTAAGTATATCATATTTTTAATGCTCGGTGATCAATTAATTGCTTTTCAAGGTCTTTCTCCCGTGGCATTTATAATGGACACTGTTCTGACTGCTGTATTGCAAGTGTATATTGTCCACAATTCTACTCTTTAGAACAAGCATTTTCCCAGAGTTGTAGTGAATTTGGGACATTATCTTGAACTCTTCCACAAAATGGTGTTTGGTTGGTTTGTTTGTTTTTTGTCTGCCTACATCTTTGATTACAGGTAAGTAATATTATGCGTACAAATCCAGAGATCTTTCCCACTTATTTTGGTATATTCACTTAGCATTTCCAACAGTGCTCCAGCAATCTTTGACTTTTTTATTATCAAACCTTTTTACAGTGGTACCTCGGGTTACATACGCTTCAGGTTACATATGCTTCAGGTTACAGACTCCGCTAACCCAGAAATAGTGCTTCAGGTTAAGAACTTTGCTTCAGGATGAGAACAGAAATCGTGCTCCGGCGGCACGGCGGCAGCAGGAGGCCCCATTAGCTAAAGTGGTGCTTCAGGTTAAGAACAGTTTCAGGTTAAGAACGGACCTCTGGAACGGATTAAATACTTAACCCGAGGTACCACTGTACTGGCTTTCTGTGCTCTCAGCCTGGGTCACAGAACGGCTGGCTTCCTAGCCAAGGGCCCCCCACCCCAAACCCTACACTGCCTTTGATCTCTCTTCTCTGCCAATATTTGCTGGTCTGTGTACAATAGTCTCCCCATGCCTTGCCAAGCTGCCATGCCTGTGTGTACTAATGCAGTCCAAACATCGTTGGCAGCAAGTGATGTACAACAGCGATGACAAAAATCTTTAAAAGCAGCTGTATCTTGGCAATCATCCAGCGCCACTGGAAAACAGGTGGGGGATTTCTGTCTCCTGCCAGTTGCTGATAGAGGCCTTGCTGCTCTTGCCAGTCACACCTGGTGTGGTTTTAACCTTGCAGAGAATTGCACTGCTACTTGCATCTCTCTTCTGCACAGTGATAGGTTTATACTGCTATTGCATTGGGCTGGCTTAGGTTGACAGCTGTGCAGATAGCTCAGTCCCAAACGGTGATCAAGTTTCACACATAGCCTTAATGTTGTGTGCATTTCCTGAAGGTGATACGTAACAGGAGCACTAATGAACTGTCTCACAACAGCTGCTTACAAATATGTATGCTTTTAATTTTCTGTGTCGTTCCTTATCAGGAAAATGGCTAGCACTCACCTCTTGAATTTGCCCAATTGAACTCCCAGTTAAAGGTAAAGGGACCCCTGACCATTAACTCCAGTCACGGACGACTCTGAGGTTGCGGCGCTCATCTTGCTTTACTGGCCGAGGGAGCCGGCGTTTGTCCGCTGACAGTTTTTCTGGGTCATGTGGACAGCATGATTAAGCAGCTTCTGGTGAACCAGAGCAGCGCACGGAAACACCGTTTACCTTCTTGCCGGAGCAGTACCTATTTATCTACCTGCACTTTGACGTCCTTTCGAACTACTAGGTGGGCAGGAGCTGGGACCGAGCAATGGGAGCTCACCCCATTGCAAGGATTCAAACCGCGACCTTCTGTTCAGCAAGCCCTAGACTCTGTGGTTTAACCCACAGTGCCACCCGCGTCCCATGCACTCCCAGTTATGTGTAATTAATACTCTAGTACCTCATTTTTTGAACAAGAGGAAGGATGTGGGGGAGAGATAACAAAAAGGTTTTATTGTGTTTCAGCTTTGGAAAAACCGACATGGAAATAGAAGGTTGCAGGAGGCCAGGAGAAATATGATAACTTTTACATAGTCCCAAACACTCCAACCTTTCTTCGTAGGTGGAGCTGCTCCTTCCTTTTGATAATTTTAGTTTCCCTTTTCTGAACCTTTAGTGGTTCATACATGTAATGCTTAAAAGGAAGAGTTCACACTTCTAAATGTTTGTTTCGTGGGTAAGGAAATACAGAGGAAGCAGCAAGAGGTAGGCATTTTATCATTTTGAGATGGGATCTGGAATGGCACCTCTGAAATCACTCTCCAGCTGTCAATGTTACTCTGCTTTATTTTTATTTTAAAGGGTACAAAGTAATTGAATGAGGAGGGTTATCTTATATTCAAATGTTTTAAACATTGACACTGAAGATAATTCTGTTTGGAAAGTGTTTGGGCAGTGCATTGTTCTTTTAAAGCACAGAGAGGCCATAAAACAGGTGTAATTGGCCGATAAGGACCATATCAGTCAGAGTTACTCTGCCATGTCCTCCTGTCTGCTCTTGTGAAGGGCATGTTTGGCTTGCTCAAGCCAAAATGTTTACTTCTTATGGTGACCAGGACTCATCTTAGAAGAAGATGAATTTTACCACTAATGCTTTCTTCATCACGAATCGTCTATTTTAGATTCCCTGGTCTCATGTAGTGTAGATATCTGATATCCGATGTTGCTTTCTTCTGCTGTGACTTCCTTTATTTGTGTGCTTTTTCCAGTCTAGTACTAGAACTTCAGGAGGCTCTCTGAACATTGCCATTTCTGGGAGGACGCATGTGAAAAATCCCTACCTTACATACATTCCTATTCATTTATTTTATATGTTCCTCCTCCAATTTGTTGTTGCTTGGGAGCATTTATTTTTAATCTGAAAGGGTATTTTCACTGCATGATGAAATCTTGTAGGGACTATGTGATAAACACATTGGCCTGGTTCACATATAATGCTAAATCATGGCTCAGTGTTACATGCAAATCCAGCCCAGCCCAGCAGCTTGAACCGCCCTGAGACCTATGAGTATAGGGCGGAATACAAACAACAACAACAACAACCGTTTATCAACTGTGGTTAAAGGTTGCTCATTAACTAATGTTTGCAATTGGTTTAATTAGTTAACCTTAGTTGAGTAACCTTCGTTAACATTAACCATAGCTTGGCATTATGTACAAACCCAGACCCCCTCCTTAACTACAGTTAAGGAGCCATCGCTTCCCCAAAGCTGCAGAATCACAAGTGAACAGTATAAAAAGTTCACACTGCTCCCAAGGCTTGGCTGCTCTCGCCGGTGCTTTTAACTGTTCTGTGACATACTGTAATTACCTGTATACAGAATTTAGGAGTGATATGATTATTGATGATAGTAAGGAACACCCACTTCAAGTTTTGAGTAGTATTTGTGCATCTTCGGAAAGGACACTTTCATTTTATTCTTCCCTTTCCTGTCTTACATCTCTGCTCTTGTCTCTTGCTCTTTTTGTCTCCAGTCTCTGCTTATTTCTTTCTAAGCAGCTATCTGTTCCTCCGGGGAGAGGCTTGCTTCATGTTTTTTAGAGCCCTGACAAACCAAATGATGGAATTTCCTTCTTGTACTGCTGTCCCCGTGTATTAGGAATGCTCAGTCAAGGGAGGCTGGAGGTGGGGGCGCAAAGAATAAAGCTCTGAGGGGTGGGATGAATCACAAGACAGAACAACAATTGGAGGTTGCCCTGGGTAGTGTGAGATAAATTTTATAATTAGACTGAATTTCATGGTGACTTGGCCTGGGTGTGCTATAGGATATTGATATGCTCATGTCTGTCTTGGACCGATTTGCTTCCTTCCACGTCATTAGAGGCAGTTGCTACATAAAGTGCTGCTTCGTTCCAGATTGCTGCTGCATTCACAGTTCACCTCCTGCAAAAGTGCCCCGTAGCAATACTTGCTCAAAGGCATGACTAGAGGGCATATAGAAAGAGGATCAGACCTTTTACTGCCCGAAGCCTGTGCCGTAGACATTTCTGTGAGTAGCCTGTGGAAAGGAAGGAGGCCCTCAAGGAGATATAGCATCACAAATTTTATCTGCCCTATCCTTCATTCTCATATTAGGTTTTTCTCTCAAAAGGTTTCTTTTCAATGTGCATCCTTGTCTAATCTCCTTTCCCCTGCTAGGAATTATTGATACAGATGTTTCTTTGCCAGATCAAAATTCCACTGTGTCCTCCTCAGTTCTTTCCAGTGCTTTCCCTTGTACTTGGGAGACCCGGAGAGTTCTGTGAGCGAATAGGCTGCAAAGGATGCTGGGATGTGAAGGTAGAGCTTGGAAGCAAAATGGAGGATCAGAACATTTTCTCTGATTCTTCAGGGATTGTCAAGTGTCCCTTATTTGAAGGGACAGTCCCTTATTCCAGCGCCATGTCCTGCTGCTGTCCCTTATTGATAGATGTCCCTTAAATGTCCCTTAAATGATGTCCCTTAAATTTCAAAGGAAGCAGCTCCTCTCCCTCCTTCACTGCTGTCCAGGGAGGAGGGAGGCTCCAACTGTGTTGCTTGGCTGTGTTGCTCACCCAATAAGAAGTCTAAGAACGACTGGGGGGTGGAGCTTGCATGCCTTGTGTGTGGCTAGTTAATGCGAGCTGAAGGGTTTTTTGAATGCTGGATGCCATTTTGTTGCACGTGCTGCTGCAAACTTTGCAGTGCAAAGCCAGGCCGGGGAGCCATCTTAAGTTGAGGCTGCATAGGCTTTGTGGTGCATGTGATTCAGATTCTATTCAGTTGAACCTCTGGTTACAAAGTTGGTTGGACAGTGTTCTCGAAGCTACCAGCATGAGTTTGACCAGACTGCAGGAGAACAGGAAGACTGGAGTGCCTGGAACAGGTGAGGCTGCAGGTCCCTTATTTTGGCTGCTGGTCCCTTATTTTCAAGGCTGCTGGTCCCTTATTTTCAAATCTGTAAGTTGACAGCTATGCCCTGAATGCATAGTTTGCACTCCACTTGCTGCAGTGGTTGAGCTACAATAATGCAGGAGATCCTGTGATTTCTGCAGGCTGGCTTCCTTGACTTGTGGAGATCTTCGGAATGTACCTCCATTACTCTACCAGTTTTCACCTCCTCTAAGACATTTGCTGGGACGCAGGTGGCGCTGTGGGTTAAACCACAGAGCCTAGAACTTGCTGATCAGAAGGTTGGCGGTTCGAATCCCCGCGACGGGGTGAGCTCCTGTTGCTCGGTCCCTGTTCCTGCCAACCTAGCAGTTCGAAAGCACGTCAAAGTGCAAGTAGATAAATAGGTACTGCTCCGGCGGGAAGGTAAACGGCGTTTCCGTGCGCTGCTTAGTCATGCTGGCCACATGACCCGGAAGCTGTACACCGACTCCCTCGGCCAATAAAGTGAGATAAGCACCACATCCCCAGAGTCAGCCATGACTGGACCTAATGGTCAGGGGTCCCTTTACCTTTAAGACATTTGCTGTGTCACATGTCTCTCACTAGTAGATCATTTGCAACTGCTTTTTTATGGCTAGCGCTTCCCTGAGTCCTTCTGCTGGTGCTCTCCTATGTCACAAGCCAAGGCTTATTCCTGCTCTTCCCTCCATTTTCAACTGGAAACTGAGCCTAGGACACAATCTGGTCCAGGCCTTTGTAACTTTCTTGTCCGGCCTTTGTGTCTGTCTAGAAGTGATTCATCTCCTGCAGACAGAGAGCAGAGGGGGAGAGAAAGAGAGAGCTCAGCAAGTTCTGATTTTCACATTTGTTTGTTTCTACGCGCCCCAAAAAGCTTTTCTGAAGTAGAGGGAGAAAGAAACACTCAGCATAGTTGACCTTAGTTTTATTTCATGTTTCAGGTAACCTGAATCAACAACAAAAAAATCTACTCTGGATGTTTTTTAAAGCCTTCATGCTTTCACATGATTCATTGTGCTTTGGTTATTTTCACTGGAATCTATAAGCTAGAAGCAAGAAGCAATTACATCCTTGAAATGGCACTCCAGGAAAAAGCATCCCAGGGGGCTGGCAGGAAATGGGATCAATAAAAATAGTTCCATGCAGTTGGGCTCAGGTCATAGAAATCAAACTAAGTATTGAGATGCAACTTTTCTAGCTGGCTTCAAGATACTTGAATTATTCAAATACTTTACGCTGTACAAATTTGGTTCTGCTTCCGATGAGTGGAATCATTTTCTTCCCCAGTTTTAGACAAAGGAAAGAATAGCAGACAGATACGTATCATATAAAGCTTGACCTTTTGGTAGTTTTGTCAAGTTCAAATGAAGTACACTCTTCATTTCCTGTTGGAGTTATTCCCATTCTTAAGAGCAGTAGCTGTGAGTGATGGAAACTTTGCATCTCCTATGATGTTTATTTGTCATTTTGGAACGGGCTGTGAACTACCTGTGAAGATCACTCTCCTTTGTGCATTGTTCGCTAGGGCTGTATAGTATAAATATGTCCTATTTGCCTTTATAGTGGTACCTCTAGTTGTGAACCTAATTCGTTCTGGAGGTCTGTTCTTAACCTGAAACTGTTCTTAACTAGAGGCGTGCTTTCGCTAATGGGGCCTCTTGCTGCTGCTGCGCCGACGGCACACGGTTACTGTTCTCATCCTGGGGCAAAGTTCTCAACTCCAGGTAACTCTTCTGGGTTAGTGGAGTTTGTAAACTAAAGCGTTTGTAACCTGAGGTGTTTGTAACTTGAGTATATGCTATATAACCCTAGAGAACAATGCAGAAAGGGCTAATTGGTATGAAAATCAAATAGCTGAAAATATTGCAAACCAGGTTGAGTTGTAGACATGGATAAAATCACCAACTCTTCTCCTGTTGGTGAAGACATTTGTCCTCATTGTTACAGTAGGCCATGAATTTACTGTAATTAAAAAATTGTGCTACTCTGAAGAAGGCCACCTTTTCCTTCTTCCAGTTTCCAGACTAAACTTCTCTGGTGTATCCTCAAGGATCTGCATCCCATGCTGGAAAATATTACTGCTTCTAACAAGGTGGCACTCCATCCATTCAGAAGAATGCATCATATGGGCAATGGGGCCATAACTTCCACCATACGTGAGGACAGCAGGCTACTTTATATGATGCAGGGCAGCTCATGGTCTCCTCACTGATGCTCTCTGGGATCTGCCACCTGAGGTGCCCACCTAGCTCTGCTAACCTTCATGTGCACACTTCCCTCCTGTGACCTGAAGTGGTAGAGCGCACTTTACCACCCTAAGTTTCTAGCACATCCTTATATTGTACCCCAGGCTGAAGTCTTAAAACCTGGATGTGCCTGGCTGACAATCTCAGGATTGGAAGCATATCCTGGCTCCTTCCAGCCTCTGCAGCTGTCATGTGTAGCCAGACTACTTTCAGCTACTGATTAGAGATTAATGATCCATAAATGTCACCAATCGCTAATCAAGCTGGCGCTGCCGATTTTGCATGTGGATGGGAAATGACAATGGCTCATTTCCCACTATTCATTGAAATATCAGCTTATTTCAGAGATGCCCAAATGCCTTGCGTTGAGTCAGGGTTGAGAATGCTTTCTCCTCTTTCTTGTGTGCTCATGCGCATATATGTGTGCATGCATCTGAGTAAAAAGTCTCCCTGCTGCAGCCCTTTTGTGAAAGCAGGTGCTGTGCCACTCAATGCCTTCCCAAAGCACAGGAGGGGGAAAAAATCCCTTGTCGATTGCCGTCCCTCAAATTCATGAAACTCCCATTGCACATGCCATGCTGCCACCCAAACTCATCACTCAGTTTTGTCATGCGCATGTTGCTGTACCCTGGCACATTGAGTTGTTGGTGTGAACTTCTACATCCCATGTTTCTTCCTGCTAAAGTGTCTTCTTTGGGTAAGACCCCCCTTTTCTAATTTTTCCACCCACACACCAGATTTTATGTTTTGATCAAAATCTCTGAACTTTTTTCCGTTTCTAAATGTGAAGGCTTCTTCTACGGTGCCTTAAAATCTATGGTTAAGGGCTCAGGCTGCAATCCTGTCTCCCTCCCTAGTGCAGTTTACAGAATGACAGAACTACTCCTGCACCAGCTATCCTGCTCACTTGGCGGCAAGGGTAGAAGGTAGAAAGTGGTAGTCAGTGTGGGAGAGCCAGTGTGGTGTAGTGGTTAAGAGCGGTAGTCTCGTAATCTGGTGAACCGGGTTCGCGTCTCCGCTCCTCCACATGCAGCTGCTGGGTGACCTTGGGCCAGTCACACTTCTCTGAAGTCTCTCAGCCCCACTCACCTCACAGAGTGTTTGTTGTGGCGGAGGAAGGGAAAGGAGAATGTTAGCTGCTTTGAGACTCCTTCGGGTAGTGATAAAGTGGGATATAAAATCCAAACTCTTCTAGTGGGAAGCAGATAGCTGTGCTCAGACAGCAGCAGGGCTGGCTTGAGATTTCATAGATCCTGGTTCAGCTTAGCCCTATCCCTTCCTGCCCTGGTAGGCTGGTGGCAGAAATCCTGCTGGAGGCACCTGCGCCTTCATGTTAGGAAGGTGGAAGGAGGAGCTCCTTGGCACTGATTTGTCTCTGCAGCTGGCAGCCAGTTGGAGGCTGAAAAACCCAGTAGAATTGGTGCAAAAAGGGGTTGGTTTGCTGCAGTCCTGGCAGTTTACTCTGCCCCCAATAAAACCTCGTGTTGGTTTCCATTGGAAGGTTCCATTGGCCAAGGCTGACCTACAGCCAAAGCAGTGTGTGCTGATTGGTTTATATGACTGTGTCTGGCATGCAACGAGTTATGTTTGGGTTGGCTTTTAGCTTGCCACTCACTGGGGATGCAATTGGGATCCATTTATTTATTTTTACAGTGGCATGGTGTCAGCCAATTCTTGCAGAGTGTAGGGCATGCTGGCCTCAACCACGTGGTCATCCTCTGTGCTGCTGGGCCTGGAACTTAGTACATACAGAGTAGTTTTCAGTGGCAGCTCCAGTGAGGATGTCCGACGTTGTTAATTCAGTCCTCAGAACCTGAATTGGTAGCTTTCCTCCCAAGTGTCATTGTGGCTTTGTCTTGTAGGGCAACAGCTAAAAGTGCACAACTGCATATGTCAGTGTGTGTGTGTGATGCAGTTCAGGATAGCACCTATGAGGAAGAGGTGACGGTCCCGCATTGAAACGATGGTGTGATGTTGATTTTTTTCAGTTCCCCACTTTTCTCTAAAGAACTGTTTTGAATGTACGATTTCCTTTTAAGGGACTTCGTTCAGTAGTAAGTGTTAAAACTCAAATATATTCATCACCATCTGCCTCTCTGTCAAGAGTTCTTGCTGTCATACTTGAAGCTGTGATTCCCTCCCTCCTGCCGCTGCCAGAGCGAAAGAATGAATTTATTCTCTGAGTCAGGTGTTACTATGTGATAACACAATATGCATGGCCTTCTAGGCACGGTAAGAAGCTGAGTGAGGCTCAGCTCTTCCTTCAAAGACCAAACGCGTAATAGCGCAAGCTGTGGATTTGTCTTTTAAAGTTGGTAAAGCATAACCCTATATTTACAACAATATGTAATTGGCTTGATGTTTGCCTTTATTTATATTTATTTTGTTTGTTTGTTTGTGTGTGCACATTTCACTGTCTTGTCATAGAGACTTTTCCTGTAGGAGTGTGGAGCTTTATAAGTGAACATCTCCCAAGTAAATTGCATCTCCCAAGTAAATTAAAAACCTCAGGTTACAGACGCTTCAGGTTACAGACTCTGCCAACCCAGAAACAGTACCTCGGGTTAAGAACTTTGCTTCAGGATAAGAAAAGAAATTGTGCGGCGGCATGGCGGCAGCGGGAGGCCCCATTAGCTAAAGTGGCACCTCAGGTTAAGAACAGTTTCAGGCTAAGAACGGACCTCCAGAACGAATTAAGTTCTTAACCCGAAGTACCACTGTACTTGCAAGCAAGTAGTGCTTTGTGATTCACGTTCGTACGTGAATTCCCAACACAGAAGTAGGAGTTCATTTAGCTTTTAATTTGTAGACCGCCTTTCAATGTTGCTGTACACAAGGCAGCTTATGGCAACGAAATATACAATGCCATTGGAATGTTGGACACCATTTTCCCAAAGTGAGGTGAAGAACTGGGAACTGTTTTCCAAAGCTGCTTTCTCTGTCTCTGTGCCTGCCTTAGTAGCCAGACCTCTAGCCATCTGGCAGGTGCAGGGACACGAACAAGTCCCTGCCACCCATCTCCAACTCAGAGCTGACAAGAGGTGATGAAGGCTTAGAGAGGCTTGTCTCTGGCGGTTCCCTCGCTGTGAGAAGTGAGGTTACAGGGAACCAGGCAGAGGGCCTTCTCGGTAGTGGCGTCTGCTCTGTGGAATGCCCTCCCAGCAGATGTCAAGGCAATAAGCAACTATTTTACTGTTGAAAGACAACTGAAGGCGGTCCTGTTTAGGGAAGTTTTTAATGTCTGACCCTGTATTGTTTTTAACATTTGGTTGGAAGCCGCCCACAGTGGCTGGGGAAACCCAGCCAGATGGGCAGTGTATGAATAAATAGAGGGAGAAAAGAGGATAAGAGAGAAAAAGGCAGCACAATGCTGGAAATACAGAGCAGATTGTAACGGAGGTTAACCCATTGAGGGGCAAGCGAGGAGGATGCAACACCATTGTGCCTGAGTGCTATAAGAAAGCAATCTTTGCTTTTGAAGGCTTTTCGTTTATTTAAATTACCTGCCTGAAAACCTGCCTAAAATTTTACCCTTGAGTTTTAAATGATGCAAACTGATTATATTTGAGACCTGCCTGTGGAGTCTCGCTCCGCTGGCTAGCTAGCTGGGTTACGTTCTTCCCTGCTGTTTGGGGACCCCGCTGTTGTGTCTTGATAGCAGCAGATGGGAATTTGCACTCTGCTTTGCTTTCCGATTTATTTATTTTTAAATCCAAACATGGTGCCACTCTTCATTCTCCCCCCCCCCCTTTCATAATGGTAAAACATTTCAGGCGATAGAACTGGGTTTTTAAAAGCACCATGTGCAGGCATGAAAGGCACCTCTAGCTTTGTAGGCACATTGCTCTACTAATATTTAAGACTATTGCTCACATATGCTAAGTTATATTGTTCCCTGGCGTGCAGTTCCTATTAAAGTTTTAAAGCCTCCTACTACATGATCATTTTGTGCAAATTTATTCCATTACTAAGACCGGGCTCTGTCAAGAGTGTAACTCTATGTTAATGCTATTGATTTTACTAGTGTCATCTAGAGTACACAGTGGTGCCACCCAGGAAGGAATTGGCTCATCATCCTGTCTCGCCTATACAGTGGTACCTTTGTTTAAAACCATAATCTGTTCTGGAGGTCCGGTTGTAAACCAAAACAGGTTATAACCCAAGGCACACTTTCGCCAATGGGGCCTCCCCAAAAAAAGTGGGGAGGGGTTGTCATAAAAAAAAAATTAGTTGGAAGTGAGAGCTGGACCATAAAGAAGGCTGATCGCTGAAGAATCGATGCTTTTGAATTATGGTGCTGGAGGAGACTCTTGAGAGTCCCATGGACTACAAGAAGATCAAACCTATCCATTCTGAAGGAAATCAGCCCTGAGTGCTCACTGGAAGGACAGATTGTGAAGCTGAGGCTCCAATACTTTGGCCACCTCATGAGACGAGAAGACTCCCTGGAAAAGACCCTGATGCTGGGGAAGATGGAGGGCACAAGGAGAAGGGGATGACAGAGGACGAGATGGTTGGACAGTGTTCTCGAAGCTACCAGTGTTCTCGAAGCTACCAGCATGAGTTTGACCAAACTGCGGGAGGCAGTGGAAGACAGGAGTGCCTGGCGTGCTCTGCTCCATGAGGTCATGAAGAGTCAGACACGACTAAATGACTAAACAACAACAATAATCCAAAAAAAAGGGACGCGCACTTCTGGGTTTGATGTGGTTGTAATCCAAAACGGTTGCAAACCAAGGTACCACTGTATTCTTCCTATTCAATAGAAGGTACAGGGCTCCGTTCACCTTTAACAAACAGTTGTTCTGGTAGGGAATATTAATAATTTGTTGCTTTGATGTTGCCCTATTCTTTCTGCTTGAAGGGTGTGTTTTTTAAAAAACAGCAACACACAAATGTAGTAGTTTTTCATTTATTTCCTTTTTTTAAAAAAACAACGACCCTTTAGTGTTTCAAGGAAATCAAGTCGCTGATTTCTGATTTCTCTGCTGCCTCTCAGCTGACTTCATGTAGGGCTGCGTGGGATGGAGCTCTAATGCCATTTTGCAGGATGAGTCATCCTCCTCCGGCTGAGGGGGAGAAAAGAAATGATAGATTTTGTTTGTTTTGGTGTGTTTTTTTTTAAAAAAATAAAATCAGATTTTTCTTCCAGGAGGTGATTCTATTCCCCCCTCCCATTGCCCCTTTCCGTCTTGTCACTTGCAAAAAATAAAATGGTTAGAACTCCATCTCAATAGCCTGCATATTAGATCTACAAATATTATAGCTGCCTTTAATAACATTTGCCAAAGTGCTGCTTCATATTAGGAAAGAGGCTGTGTTGCATCCAGGGAATGCTCTCACTTAATGCCACCCTGTGCAGCAATTTCAGACTCCTTAAAAATACTATTAAGAGGCCCATAGGCAGAATTTTCATTTGAGACCCTCGCTCCTTCCTTTTTGCTACACCATCAATTTCACCCCTTCACCTGGCAAAGGACTGGATATGCATATATATTTTCTAAAGTAAACAAGCAAACAAATCTATATTTGACATCAGAAGCAATTTTTGATTATTTTTTAGGTCCCTAAATGCAAAGACAAAAATTATATTAGATTCATTTAAAATGTACTCATGAGTGGCCAAATTGGAACAAAGGAGCCTTGCAAAGGAGGCTGCAGCATGAAACTGCTGGTTTGCAATTCATCAAGAGGTCCATGGCCATCACTTGAGGTTGATGTAGGACTATGGATTTTTATTGTGCTACCTGTTAATTGGTTTATCAAGTGCTAGGATGTCTGTGTTACCAACAACTGTCTTGTGAATTGCCCCTGTTAATTACGTAATTATATCCGTGTCTGGACTTTCTGCATTTCATTTCCCCCTGACATTATTGTTTATAATGCTTCCCCCCCCGCCTACCCCAAACGTGTTTCATTTATACCTGTATGTCAGGGTGGTTGTCAGAAACAAGTCAGCAATAACTCACACAGCGAGAGCCAGTGTGGTGTAATGGTTAAGAGCGGTAGACTCGTAATCTAGTGAACCAGGTTCGCGTCTCTGCTCCTCCACACGCAGCTGCTGGGTGACCTTGGACTAGTCACACTTCTTTGAAGTCTCTCAGCCTCACTCACCTCAGAGTGTTTGTTGTGGGGGAGGAAGGGAAAGGAGCATGTTAGCCGCTTTGAGACTCCTTTGGGTAGTGATAAAGCGGGATATCAAATCCAAACTCTTCTTCTTCTTCAGTGTAAGTGAAGTTAACTCTCTTTATTCACAGAAACAAAACAGTTCAGGCCTAGTGAGCACAACAGTTCTTCTCGGTAGATTCTTGACCAAATGAGGCAGTTGTGAAGACTGATGGTCCCAACCTTTGTTCAGCTCGTGGGGGTTTCCTCCCTCCCCCCCAGGTCCTTCCCAAGCAATCTGAGACTGCTGCTTATCTGTTTTTGCTCCACCCTCTTCATACCTCTTCTGACTCTGGGAGACCAGGAGGGAGAGGAGCTGGTCACAGGAGGTGGAGACCCCCTGGCTTCGTCAGTAACCTGCCTCATCTCTGGTGCCTCCTACCACTCCTTTGCTTCTAGCCAGTCCATTACACTGCATCTCACAATACCAACACTGCATGCATCTGATGAAGTGCATCGTAGTTCATGAAATCTTATGCCATAGTATATTAAGTCGTTAAGGTGCCAGAATACTGATACTGTTTTTGCTGGAGCAGACTAACATGACTTTGCCTCAATAATAAATTATAATATGTCCCTGTGCTAGTGGTGTCTAATTCTGTTCTTTCCTTTTTTCTGAATCTGCTGGCCAGTAAGAATCCAGCAATGAGGAGAAGGGCACAGAGAACTTGCAGGGCACCCTGATAAGTCTGAATATGATTGGGTTGAGCTGCTGCTGCTCTATCTTCTTCATCAGGTTTACGAAGCTCAAGTTAGTAGGATTGGGTGAGTGGGGGGAAGTTGGCAACAATACATTCATGCCAATGCTGATGTGGCTCTCCAATGTTTGATGCCCAGGGCAATTGGCCCCAGTGTTCTCACCTTAAAAATGGCCGTACAATTCTATTTAGCTGTGAACGGTCTTTTAGCTTCTTTTTAAGCTTTGGAAGAAAGAAATATCAAGATCTTAGGATTCTGATTCTCCATTCCCATGTCAGATGTGAAGGACTCCTTCATATGAAAAGCCACTCTGCTACTGTGTCTAAACAATGGACCTGGCGAACCTGGCAGACATCAACTTATCCTTGAGCCAACTGACAACAGTGCTGTGCATTCATTCCACGGCAAAACTGTCTTGTGATGTACTAATGTTGATATATAGTTCATCATGCCAGCTGCCCAAAACTTCTGGCTGAGAGGTGGAGTGGCTTCCCCGTCAAGAAGGTTTCTGCCCACACATAGGTTTCAAGTAATGCTGATGTGATTTGTCTTTGTCTTGTGGAGTTGCTTGGTGGTTGAGAAGGGCTTGGATGCAGCTGTGCGTTTTGGCAGCTAATACACTTTCCCCACATTTTACCTGGTGAATCAGAAATGAGGTTTGTGCTTGAGGGGTGCAATCACAAATTCCTTTCTGTCCAGGTAATTGTGCCATTGTTGACCATATGGTTTCGGGGAATGCAGCAAATATGCACCAGTGTTCATGGAAGGAAATATTGTAGTGTAAAATTGCAGCAAAACATGACTAATGTGAGGTGTCTCATTTACCCATTATAATTCAGTGAGAGTCTGAGCAAACCGTCTTTACCCATTGGAGCATTTGCCTGTGAGCAGTAACTGTGTCCACCTAGCACAGGGTTCCCCCAAACCTGGGTCTCCAGCTGTTTTTGGACGACAACTGCCACCATCCCCAGCTAGCAGGATGAGTGGTCAGGGATGAGGGGAACTGTAGCCCCAAAACTGCTGGAGCCACGAGTTTGGGGAACACCAACCTAGCAGCTCTAGAGGGCGTGACCTGGCAAGCTATTCAACTGTTCTCGTTCAAGCACTCCGGAATATATGTGAGTGCTAAAACCAATGTGATGTTGAGATCCAAAGCCAATCAGGGTTGCCTAGTGTTGGCTTTTGATTTTATCTTGCATGAAGGCAACACCATCACCATTAAGGAGGCTTGTCAGTGTCATGTTTGACGTTATTCCAGAGCAGTGGTAAGCTTACTTTGCAATTATACTAGTGTTGCCCCATCAGGGCTGTCTTAAGCATATGTGGCACCGGGGTGCAAAGATCCACCCGGCGCCCCCCCCCTAGTTGCACAGTCCCAGGCGCACAGGAGGGCGGAGTCTGCCGGCCACCTCAGCATCTTACTGGCTCGGTTGGCCCCGCGGTGCAGAGCCGCCTGCAGCAGAAGAGCCCACCACTGCGCTCCAACCAACGGGCGGGCTCTTCCCCGGACTCAACTCTTGGGCCCTGGACTCTCGGCTGGTGCCCCTGAGAACCCAGCGCCCAGGTGTCCCGCACCCCTAGCGCCTATGGGTAAGATGGCCCTGGCCCCTATAGTTTTTGCTACTGCTTGGACATCAGTGAAGTTCTGTACCAGTATTTCCAAAGTTGTTTACTGTGTAGCAAGGGGAAAAGATATAAGGCTGAATGCATTTTGAGAAGGCCAAAGCAAGCCCCCAAACAGAAAGAGTGGTGAAATTGTGATGGTGTCACAGTAGAAAACCAGCTTTGCCTGGGGCATGTGCCAGAAACATATTTTAAATGCGATGTTTTAATCCCCCCTTAATGGCTCTTGTCTCCTGCCAGATTTTCTGTGCCAAATATACTTTGAAGAATCGGGTAGGTGGCATTTCATATTTTAATACCTCCATCAGTGATGCACAATAGCAGTGAACAACACTGTTGCCTGTTTTACGGCAACTTCCGAAGATCAAAAGCCTCTGAGCAGATGCTCACGCCTTTCCCCGAGCCAGCAGCCCACCCACCCGATTACAGACTCCATCAACTCGAAGTGATCACGCTTGATAGCAAGAGTGCTTCTGCTAACTTTGTTCCAGGTTTGGGCATAATTCATCCTGGCAGAAATAAATGTTAGGTGGAGAACCGCAGTAGATGGTGTGATATCTGAGGAGTGACAAATATATCCTCAAAAATAAGTGATAGGAATCTCTTTATTACTATTATTCTGCTAACAACAAATACCAGGATTACTTCGATGTTTTATTTTATATTCTAGCAGGTGATTCTGTTCTCCCCATTGCCATTTTGTTGCCATATATTTAGTGGAAATGAGATTCCAGTACAGATTATTTCCCCCATCCTTAGTCCTAACTATACCCCCGTTTTCCTCCCTCCCTGGGTACGGTTTTAGAGCCAAGAGTGTTTCAAGTAATAAAAGGAGAGAAAGAAATAGTAGCTATCCTTCAAAAATATGGAACCACTGATATCCATTGAGGGCATAAGTAAAATGGATGAGACTTTGGTGGCTGATAGCAGTCATCTCTGTTTTTCACACTGATTGCCCCTGAGTGTTACGGTTATGGGCTGTCTTATTGCTGCACTAATGATTTGCAATACGACATCCCATTACCTCAAAGCAAAGGACTGATCTATATATTACCACTGCCAACAGCTTGTGAGCATCAGGGGCCAACAGAACTGGCACAAGTGTCTTGTTCTGAGTGCCTGTCTCAGGTTTGGGCAAACAGAACAAGCTGTGGTGAAATAGGACAAGGTGTAGTTGAGGTGAGGCCCCCTGGATAGGTCTGTCCAAGGATGAGGCCTGAGACTACATAAGGGCAGAGCTCAGGTGTTGTTTCAGCAGCAGTGAACATCAGGAGCTCTGGATCTATTTGTGTAAGCTAGCTTATGCATTTGTGTGAGGAGTCTCCATTTAAAGGGACCCAGCCTGCTTCAGCAGTCGTTGACACTGACAGATTAAGGAGACAGTGAGCCTTGGAGTTTTTGTTCAGGTCTCCTCAGATTCAAGGAGGGGACCACACAACCACTTTAGGAAGAATAGGTTCTTGTTGGGCAAGTGTTCTGGAGTTTGTAGAGACATCTTGGACTGACCTTGAATATAACTCCTTTTTCTAGTATGCATACCTGATCGTTCATCCCAGACACTGAGATCCAGTTCCGAGGGCCTTCTGGCAGTTCCCTCATTGCGGGAAGTGAGGTTACAGGGAACCAGGCAGAGGGCCTTCTCAGTAGCCATGCCCACCCCATGGAATGCTCTCTTGTCAGATGTCAAGGAAATAAACAACTGTCTAACTTTTAGAAGACATCTGAAGGCAGCTCCATTTACGGTAGTTTTTAATGTTTGATGTTTTACAGTGCTTAATGTTTTAATTTGTTGAAAGCCGCACAGAGTGGCTGGGGCAACCCAGTCAGATGGGCAACAGATAGATCGATTGATTGATTGATTGATAGATAGACAGACAGACACAGATAGATAGATAGATAGATAGATAGATAGATAGATAGATAGATAGATAGATAGATAGATAGATATAGATAGATAGATAGATGATAGATAGATAGATGATAGATAGATAGATGATAGATAGATAGATGATAGATAGATAGATAGATAGATAGATAGATAAATAGATAGATAGATAGATAGATAGATAGATAGATAGATAGATAGATGATAGATAGATAGACGATAGATAGATAGATAGATAGATAGATAGATAGATAGATAGATAGATGAGAGATAGATGATAGATAGATAATAGGCCTCACCCCTGAAGATAGATGGTGTGAACCCAGGATCTTGACAAAGGAGATGTATCCAGCAAAGTATCTCTGCCTTCATTCCTTTGCTCACTTCTTCCCCCAAATGTAACTGGAACAATATAGGAACAGCTTGCTTGCACTGATTCCCATTTCACTGTTGTAATATACGCGGTACGCGGTACAGACAACCTCCCAACATGTTGTACAATTCGGTGTTGCTACATCTTGCAAACATATGATCCACATGCCACTTAAAAGGACAGAGTCAATTATTAATGTACTGGCTGTTGCTGTCTCAAATGATCACACAGACAAAATGATGTCAAGTAATGAAGTGGCAGAATAGCATCCTTGCTGTGGAATGTTGTAGCATCACAGTCCTGCAGTATGCTTGTTCGTTGCTGAGGTACCCGCCTATTTGTTCTAGTGCACCTTCCCAAATCATGAATCTATATGTATGCCAAGCTGATCATAGTGGTGCAAAATATTTAGTATTAGGGTGCCCATGGGTGGGTATGACTATATTATTATACATATACAGTGGTACTTTGGGTTAAGTGCTTAATTTGTTCCGGAGGTCCGTTCTTAACCTGAAACTGTTCCTAACCTGAAGCACCACTTTAGCTAATGGGGCCTCCTGCTGCTGCCGCGCCACCAGAGCACGATTTCTGTTCTCATCCTGAAGCAAAGTTCTTAACCTGAGGTACTATTTCTGGGTTAGCGGAGTCTGTAACCTGAAGCATATGTAACCCAAGGTACCACTGTATTTGGTTGAAATATCAAGACATTGTCTCATTGAGTATAATACTACCAAAAGGCAGAGCGGAAGATTGAATGCAGAGATGCTCCAGGCATGCTTGATTTTCACAGCTGTTATTTGTTTAGCTGGCAAGAGAGAAGGAATGTTAGTTGAGACAGATGCTGAAAAATCACGGGCAAGAGTTTTAATGTTAGATAAACAGCAGTTTAGGATGCCAGCAGCTTCACTTACCCTGTAGCCTTTAGTTTGCAACAAACGGGGGGAAAGCTGCTTATTTGCAGTTTTTGACAGATTCCCCCACCCACCATGACTGAATGAATGCCTCGGTGGAAAAATCATGATATGGCATAGCTTTATTCAGCTTCCCCTTCAACCAACAGACCTTCGTGATTATCTGAAGTGTTTTGCATGTTTGTCTTAAGGGCCAAAGTAGTTGAGATTCTGTTCACATCTGTACAAAGGTTAATAATACTAATAATTAGCACTTGCAGCCTTATTGAGTGGTATGGAGGCTTTCACCCTTCCACGCTCATCATAGTACTTAATTTGCCTTCCCCCATGGCTGCTACTGCATCTGGAGAGAATGGGCAGTAATGGTATCCACATCTCAGTTCCCTCTGTGGTCAGGAGTTATTTTAGTATCCTGTAGACCAAGGGGGATGCTTTGTGAAATCTGTACATTTAACATGTGCACTTTATTGCAGAATTGACATCCCAAACAAACCAGTTTGTTAGAAACAAGGAATGTTATACAGACCTATGGTGTATTGTGCTGGCCTTAGTGGAGCTGATGCATTTTGAATTGAGAGAAGGGAGGTTCCTGTAGCAGTCTGCTGGCACTAAATAACTGCATACTAATATATCTTCACTGGGTTGGGTTGAGTTGGAAGCAAATGTTATGCAGGATTTGGTACATGATTCGGTTTTACATGTCTGAGATTTACTGCTTTCTAGGGCTGCCTGTGCATAGTATTTCATTAGCAGTGCATAGTAGGTTCAGCCAGCAAGCTCTGCTTGTCCTGGCCCTCACTGCCAGACGGAGAATTTGAACTCCCAGCTCTGTTCCTGCCAAAGCCTTTAACACACAAATCAGATCGGTACCTGTGCAAGGCACTGGTTACAAGGTATGGCAGCTGCAAGAAAGGGTGAGTTGCATGGTTTAGTGCGGGCTGAGACATAGATCCAGCAAGTGACATGAACCCTCCATCTTATTTTTGAGAAGCAGGGCAGGCACAGCTCTTAGTGTGGCAAGCAGCTGGAGTCATGGGAATAAACAACTAAATGAGCACTCTTTGGAGTGGATTTAACCTGGAATGTTTGTCCGTGACAGCTGTTGTGTACATGGAGATGGAGTTCACACTGGCTCAGTATCCTACTTACTCTCAAATCACCTCCCCAGAAGAATGAGTCTCTTTGCTAATAGGAAGGCAGCTCCACAATAGGAGCTGCCTGGCCAGAGGTTTCCAATATTACAGTGTGGAACACTTCTTTGTCAAGCCACTCTCTAGATCACCAGTCCTTGGGTTCTGAGCCTGAATTCACCTCTCTCAACTTGCTGCCACTGGCTGGGTCATCAAGCTGCATCTTCTCAGGTTCTTACCATTCTTCTCCTGAATTGGACCATTCCCTCCATGGCATCTCCATGGGACTCATGATACTGTCTAAGACCAAAATCATATCAGCAGTTATACCCTCTTTTTAGTCTTAACTGTGTAAGGGAACCGTTTACTTTTTCCAACCTTCATGAATTAGCAGAGGTCTTTAAACAGTAAGAATCTTTATATTTGTGTAGATCAGGCATAGGCAAACTCGGCCCTCCATATATTTTGGGACTACAACTCCCATCATGCCTAGCTAACAAGACCAGTGGTCAGGGATGATGGGAGTTGTAGTCCCAAAACATCTGGAGGGCAGCATTTGCCTATGCCTGGTGTAGATAGAGTAGGACTTGGCTTGCTGGGCTGACGTAGGTGTTTCGTTGTGGGAGGCAATAAAAGTTCCTTAGCAGGCCATGGTGTAAGTGTTCAGGGAACCCAGGAAAGTCAGTTTAGTGAATGTGACCCTGCTAGGGGGGTCGTTGGTTGTGTAATATAACACCTCTATAGTGATGCCTTCTAAAATTCTTCTGCTCTCTCCTACATTGTGCTGTTGAAGGCAAGCACATTAAGGTATTTGGCTGAAAGCAATCTAATTCTGCCCAGGCAGCAGTAGACAAGGAAATAATGAAGTTGTCTCTTCAAGGGGAACTTTGATTGATTTTCACAAGTCCCAGAGCTCTATTGCCAGAGACATCGCATTTTTATTTGCTGGAATAAAACAACAACAGTGTAGCTTTGTCTTTCGTGTATTTGTCTATGCATTTCTTTTTCCTTTCACTTCTGGCACAACCTGTGAGCTGTGGAAAAGTGCTCATATTGTTATATGTTGGTGGGTGCAAGACACCCTAAATGCCTGGAACCAATAGTGTTACAATTGAATTAAGGCTTGGGGTATTAAAACTGGGAAATAGACTCATGTGTATTTAGGGTAGATCTGTGTATGTATTTGAGCTATGTACTAGATGCTTCTAATACTTTAATTAGCATGTGTGAAATCCTAATTAAGTTAGGCAAACTTCCTAAACTGTGTATTAGACACCTCACATTCACCTTCTGAGGTACGACTGTATAGGTAAAAAAAAAGGTAAAGGACCCCTGGACGGTTAAGTCCAGTCAAAGGCAACTGTGGGGTTGTGGCGCTCATCTTGCTTTCAGGTTGAAGGAGCCAGTGTTGGTCCACAGACAGCTTTCCAGGTCATGTGGCCAGCATGACTAAACCACTTCTGGTGCAACAGAACAGCATGACAGAAACCAGAGCACATGGAAACATCTTTTACCTTCCTGCCACAGCAGTACCTATTTATCTACTTGCACTGGGGTGTGTGGGTGGGTGGGCATGCGCGCGCTTGCGCTTAATTGTAAAGCATTATATTATTGTAGCAATTTCCAGTTTTTATTTTTGTATTTCTTGAACCAAATTATCTGTGCAATTTTATATGGATTTGTATTTAGTCTTCAATATGAAATTAACAAAGGTGTCCCCCCCCCCCCCTTATCCGGTGGATATAGTTGCATGTATTTATAAAAGATAAATGTGCCCATTGAACCAATTTCTTAGCAAGTGAAGTTTTGCCACATAATTGTGGTGGCGGTAGCTAGCAGATGCGTGAAGTGTGTCGTCAGTTGGCAGATTTATATAATTATGATGAAAGATATAATCATTGTAATTATAACCCATATAGCATCATCTGTGGCACTTTGTAAAGAATGAGAGTACATGTCCCTGTCCCAAGGCACTTACAATCTAGAAATAGAAACAGAGGAAAGGGTGTGAAATGGAGGCAAGGGTAAATGGTAGAAGAATATCCAATTGATTCAGTTGGTTACATTTGGGTATTAGCTCAAGGTTGACCTGGCCCAATACAAAATGGTGCCCCCTCCTTACCAATGAAGAAGGGCTGAGGGGAAATCTACATCAGGAACAAAGGGTGAAGAAAAATCTACACTGGGATCTGCTGCCCTGGTGGACCCTGCAGTCTGAGGCAGTCGCCTCACTTTGCCTCAAGCATGGGCCAGCCCTGGCTCAAGAGTTAAAAAGCCTTCACAGAAGAAGAGAGAAGATGGTTTTATGCTGTGATTGGTTTTGTTCTGTAACTTCTTGTAGTGTATCGTCTTGTGTTTGAATTGCCTGCTTCCTGGAGCATAGGATAAAGTTCTGCTATAGGATAAAATGGACTATACATGTCGAAAAAACACCTTTGTCTTTCAGGCTTTTTTTGAACGTACAGGTCTATGCTTTGAATTGCATCTTTGGCCATTCTGTCTTTGAACACAGCCACCCCACTCCTTTAGCACAATAACAGAAATAGAGGCAATGGACATGCAAGTCCTTCAGAGAACAATGAGATCACTTGTTCTTCCCTTTGCATTTTCCCAGAAAGAAATATAAACTCTGGGTTTCTTTTTAGTGTCATTGCACTGCCACCCTAGGTTTCTGTGACATTGAATCTATCCCTGCATGAGCAGCTGCATGCAAAGAGGATGACAAAAGCTATTAAAAATCATATTAGCGTGAATGCAAAGCTCATAATGAGATAATGGAGTATGTGGAAGTTTCTTTGAGCATAACATTAAGTCCAGGAGAGAAACTGCAGTGGGTTAGTTGCCTGCATGGTGCAGCTTGTGAGCTGGGTTTTAACTGAACAAAGAAGTCATTGTGCTATATGTGGGGAAGGGGAAATTTGCCAGTTGGTTGTGAGTCCAGTTGCAGAAAGGCTGGATATACAGCAGGGTCTCTTGCTTTTTAGGAAAAACACATACCTTGCAATTGACTGTTCCAAGCATGTGAAGATAATGCAAAGTGTCAGATTAAAATCAGGACTTCAGAATGCACCAGATACCCCCAGCTTGCCTTCCAGTTTGTGGATGGTGACAAAAACAGCTGCCCATCCTTCCAGTGTTGTAATTTTCCCATTTTGGTAATGTTTGAAGAGGACACGTGCTTGGTAAATAGGGAGAGAATTTGCAGGTGGGGTGATGGTGGATTAAACAGCCAAGGGACAGCTAGGCCAAATATATAGGAGCAGGGGCTCTTTTGTTCATATTGCTTTGTGTTGCCAAAGCTTTGGGCTGCAGGAATCGACTGTGTAATTATTAAGGTAGCAATGACAGAAGATATGGGTTAGAAACTACTGTAAGAAAAGCAAATTGCTTAGCTCTCTAGCATTGTTGAGGGACTGATGGCCTCACATGCTGTGAGCTCCTGTGAGGCCTCAGGTAACCAAATCTTATGCACAATGGAGTTAAGTTCTAGGTAGGAAGGACTCAGTAACTCATTTGCCCCGGGCTTGCCAGAAACAAAGAAGGTGAATCATGTGATGTCACCATCATAATCCCCTTTGGTAGAAAAGGCAGTTTTTAAAGGAGGTGGGATTACTACAGGGGCAAAGCCATCCAAACTCCTTGCAGCTTGCAGCAGGCACGTCACAGATATACTACTGCATCCGAAACTCTACTAGTTGTGCCACCCAAGGTGGAAGGAGGGTTGGTTTTGTACACTTTTTGCTGTACCAACTCCAGGCTGGCGGAGTTGAAGTCTCAGAAGATCAGGCCTCTTGAGAGATCCATGGGTCTTTGGATCCTGTGAATATAAACCCCTCTGGTACCCCATCCTGAGCTGTACAGTTTTGATGGAGTTTGGGGGTTCCAGACCTGGTGGTAGAGAGTGGCCGACACCTTATTCTTACTTTCCCCAGTCAATAAGCATGGGGTGGTGATGAATAGGATTGCACCCTAATTGTGAATTGTTTCTTTCCAAGCAATTCTGTAATTGGCAAAACAACTGAATTATAATTTTAGGCATGCGAGAGAAACATTAGTGAATTTGCAAGAATCCCCGTCTCCTCGCAGCCAAAGATTGAAGTGCCTTTCGCGCTTCGAAATGGCAGCTTTTGAAAGCTATAGTTGGCATTTTAATAGCAGTACGTTGACTATTATGTTCCTCACTAAAACAGAAAAGGGACATCAGTAATGAATCTGGCTTGTTTGAAAAGCACCATGTCTATAAAACAGCAAATTGCTATAAATGCATTCTTCCTTAATCTGATGTATTGGGACTCTTTGTTGTCGTAATGGCTAAAAAGAGCAAGACTGACATTTTTTTGCTTCGATTTTGAAGACTGTGCCTTTGTTAGGAAAGCTTCCGTCCTTGCTCCCATATCCATTATATCTGTATTTGTTCATTTCAGATGAGCTTGCATAGAAATAGCAACAATTTTAAAAGCCGTAGCTGGTACATATCCTCTGCAGATGTCACTATTTGCATTTGAATTTTAATGATAAGAATAATAAAGATCTTTTGTGTTTATAATGAAACCCAGACTTAATGATAAAATGCAGCCAAGCCAAATGGCCTGAATTGTAACATAATAAAGCGGTGCAAACTGCAGGTATCTCCAAAAACATATTTGGGGAACTAGGAGCAGGAAAATTGCCATTGGCAATGTGTGTTTACAATGTCTTGAGGTCAAGCAGAGGAACCGAACAGGAGGTGCACATTAAGTTTATCATATGCTATTTTCTGCATCTAACCATCTGACTTCCAGTGCCCTGCAAATACCACTTCTAAGAACGTGTTTGAATCCGGAGAAAGCTATTTGAACACACTGAAACCCACATGGGGGGGGGGATCTGTTTCGTTTAGTGCAATGTGAAATGACAAGGATTAGATAACGCAACAGTGCTGCATCAATGGCTAGTAGCCACAGTGGCTATACTGTGCCTCCATGGTTGAAGGCAGCAATGCTTCTGAATGCCAGTTGCTGGAAAACCACAGGAACAGAGAGTGTCGTTGAGCTCAGATCCATGTTCCAGGCTTCCCATGGGTATGTGGTTGGCCACTGAGAGAACAGGATGCTGTTCTAGATGGGCCACTGACATCATCCCTTGTTCTCATGGTACTTCTGGTTGGAGGAAAAACCCAAGAGGCCTCATTTGCACATCACATGAAGCCAAAGCATGGCTTTGTGTAACTGCAGGTTCCCAGTGAGGAGCTGGTAACTGCATTGCTCGCCCCTGGTTCTTTTCACTGCTACTCTCCCGGCAGAATAAGGCCTGTGCTTTGGAAGATGCTGCTGGAATCAGCCTTACAGCTGGATGCCCAGGTGGACACCAGGAATGTCTTTGCTCAGAAAATTACATAGTACCTGGCCCCTTGGAATATCATTGGTTCACCTTAATTTATCTTCTGGATGTGGTGATACCTTCTGAGTTCAGCACACTCTGTGTGTTATGAAGCTATTATTGTCACTGAAAAGACGCCAAGCCATTTCTGCAGGGGTGTGTGTGCTTGCCTGCCTGTGTGAACAAGGGTTTCAGAAAGTAACTCTTGGATCTCTACATAAGGGGCAGGCTAACAGATAATGAATGTGTGATGTCTTCCACCACCTGAGGTTGACCACAGATACAAAGTCCATCTGTGTATGGGACCTTGCTGTAGCAGCTATCCAAGACTGCAGTGGGCATCCGAGAGCAGCACAGCTCAATACAGGCGTTTCTTAAGGAAACTGTTGAGAGTTTGGCCAGATAGCTAGCTGTAAAATGCTCTGCTGTCAAGAATGGATTCCAAGGGGGAAATATGGTGTTTCTGATTAGTTGTAGGTCCCTTCTGGATTCTACCCAGAAGAAGCAATCCCTTAGGTGACTCTTATTCAAGGTCAAAGCAGAGCTCAGTTCTGGAAAACAATAACAGTCAAAAACATCAACAAGCTGTTTTCCAGAGTTGGTTATCACCCAATTCCATGTAGCACAGCACAGGAAAAAGCTTAATAGGCATAGTATCTGTCAGGGTTTCAGGGACAGAGAGCGAGGGGGAGGGGTCCCAGGGCGACGAGGAAGAGGACGACGATGACCCGAGGTTGTCAGTGAGTCCGTCAAGTGAATCCGAGGATTCCCAAAAGGGAGCCCCCCTGGTCAGGCCAAGGGGCAGTAGAGAGGGAAGCAGTCAGAAGCAGGGGAACGAAGAGGGAATCCCCAGTGGGGGTTGGAGATCGGGACCGGCCTCTCCGTCGGAACGGAGTGAAGGGGGTGGAGTTGCCAGTGTGTCAGAAAGAGCAGAACAGGAAGCAGAGAGGGGAAGGAGTTCGGAGCAGAACGTCCTGCCGGAAGGGGAGGAGTGTAGTACCGAGAGTAGCGTAACGGTCGAAAGGAAGGTCAGAGGCAACGTACGCGCGCCAAGTTCAAATGTGGAGGCGCGCGGAAATGAGGAGAGCCCTGAGGAGGAGCCTGGTCCCAAAGCACGAAGGAGGGGGGAGCAGGCGTCAGAAGACTCAGCCTCGGGGGAGTCCCGGAGGGAGGGAGCACAGGGGGGCAGGAAGACCCTGCGGAAAAGGAAGGAGAGGAAAAGGTGGAGCAGTACAAGCCTCTTAAGCTGGTGCAGGGGCGGGACTGACTCAGAGGGGACTTCAAACATCTAAGGGTAACAGATGCAGAGCCACGGAGCTTGGATGTAACGACAACAATGTTCTTCAATAAAGCCTTTTGTATATAACTTGGACTGGACTTTGGTCTCTTGTGAGCTGGGACCTCGGGTGGCTCTGACAGTATCAATTAAATAAATATATATTTACTTTAAATGAGTGCAGCCCACTCTTGCCTTAATTGCTGGCCACCTGCTGCTGCTATTCCTGATGGTAGAGAGTATAGCTTCGTGTGTGTGTGTGTGTGTGTGTGTGTGTGATCTGCACAGTTTCCAAAACTTTAATGGAGTTCAAATCAGGGCTGCAGATTTCAAAAAGATATAGAGCATTTGAGTAAGCACTTTGCTACCAAATGGCTTTAGGGCAGGTTCAATCAGCTGCCCTCCCTTATTGTAATGGGACTTTATCAATACCCCAATGGTTTCCTGTGCTTTGACTTTCACTGCCTTCGTGTGGCATTTCCAAGAGAGAGTTTCACTAAAACACCCAGGTATCTAAATGAGTGGGTTTCTTCTATAGCTTGCTGATCTAAAGGTAAAGGTAAAGGGACCCCTGACCATTAGGTCCAGACCATTAGGTCCATTAGGTCCAGTATTAAACTTCTGTTTAATTAGGTCCATTAGGTCCAGTATTAAACTTCTGTCAGGTGTCATTGAATCATTCAGTCACCCATAATGCAGAACTACCTCCCCTTAGACAAAAGCTGTTTGTTCCTTCTCTGCAATGAGTCACCTTGCTTACTTCCAATCAATTGGCTTCTGCTGCCGGCAAGTAATAAAATGCAGGTGCAGAGCAAAGCATTAATCTGATATTAAAACAAGATACAAAAGTCTTGCCTGAAGAGAGAGAGTGAGAGGTGGGTGGGAAGACAGACAGACAGACAGAAAGTAAGTTCTTGGCAACTCCTCCAGTGTCCTGGATTTGTTGTTCCAACAAACTTGTTAAATGATTCCAGACCTTCTGGGCTACCACCAAAAGACAATTTGGTGACTGTCATCAGCCTGATAGACTATCAAAAGGTTTTGGGGTTCCCCCCATCCCTAAATCTTGGTGATTATTTGTCCTGAACACTACGCCAGAGACTTAGTCCTGATTTCTCGTTTGCTTTGTTCTTGCGCTGCTTCGTTGTGGTGTCATTTACAGAGTATGACTTGGACAGGGGGGGGCTCTATAGAATTGCCACAAATAAAACGACTGACTCCTTGGAGACTCAATATAGCAGAAGCAGCTGATGGCTCTTATTTCCCCAGGTTTCCATTCTGTCTTTTCCATGTGGTGTAGAGCCAGTGTGGTGTAGTGGTTAAGAGCGGTGGACTCGTAATCTGGTGAACCGGGTTCGTGTCCCTGCTCCTCCACATGCAGCTGCTGGGTGACCTTGGGCTAGTCACACTTCTTTGAAGTCTCTCAGCCCCACTCACCTCACAGAGTGTTTTTTTAAAATAATATTTATTGCTTTTAAGAATTACAAAAAAGTAAAAGAAAAGAAAAGAAGATAAAAGAGGAAAAAATACAATACAATATATAGACAATACAATATATAGACAATACAAAACACAACCTAAACCCATTAAACTAAACACATTAAACTAAACTAAACAAAACCCAAACCCAATCCCTAACCCTAATCCTAAATGAAAACAAAAACAAAAACAATTTAAAAACAAAAACAATTTAAAAACATATATCACATCTTTTCCATACTCTTTCATTCCCTTGTTTCCTCGACCTCCTCTCACCTCACTTTTTGTATTCCACTTCTGTTAATTGTTTCAGCAAATCCTTTCCATCTTTCTCTATTTTTATCACATTATAAATAACATATTTTTTAACCTTATTTTCCATTAAAACTAAAATACTTATATATGCTTAGCTCCTTATAACATTTCTGCTAAGGCCATAAAATATCATTCCACCATTTTTCTATCACTCATTAATTTTACAATATTTCTATATATAAACTTTAAATTTTCCAATCTTCTTCCACCATCTCCTCTCCCTGGATTTGGATTCTGCCAGTCCTTTCCGTCAATTCCATATAGTCCATCAACCTGGAGATCTTATTTCCGAGGCTCTTAACTCTTTTCCAGGTTCCTTCTGCAGGTCTTCTTCATATTCTTTAATGCTAAAGAGCAAATCTCGGGGAAACTCCAACCTAACAATACTTTTATTCCTTCTGGACAGGTCAGCCAAATTTCCATAGTTGAAGCTAAGATCCATAGAGTATTTCAGGACATGTTTCAAGATTCCTCCAAATCCGAAGGCCCCCAAAACTTCAATCACGGCATGTTTGTTGTGGGGGAGGAAGGGAAAGGAGAATGTTAGCCGCTTTGAGACTCTTTAGGGTAGTGATAAAGCGGGATATGAAAGCCAGACTCTTCTTCTTTTTCTTCTTCATGTAGTTTTCCCAGTACTTAAAAAAAAAAAATAGGGGAGGGATAGGTGAAGTTGGGAGATTCATGGGTAGTTTAATATCTAATTATCCCCCTCCCTAGGCCCTGGAGCTAAGCCACCCAAGAAAATGCAGAAATTAAGGTGATTTCTCCTGCTATCTGCTATCAACCTTTGTAGACAAAAGCTCCTCTTCCCCCCTTTCCCTCCCCTTATTCTAGAGCTGTTGCCTGGTAATGTTCAGGACTGATAGCCTTCCACTGTAGTTTTTTCCCCATACTACAGGATGACCGTGTAACTGATGGGAAAGAGTTGTAAAACATGCAATACACTTGCCGCTTTGGTCAGGGAATCAACAATAATTCTGAGCATGAGTGAGTGCGGTTGCCAGTGATGATAAATGAAGTGACCTTTTCAGGGAGTCCATGGTTGTGACTGGAAGAACAAAGGAAGCTACATAATGATGAGGTGCGATGCTCCACAAACTTATCTTTCCAGCCACTGCTGTCTATCCAGCCTTGACTTTATACAAATGCTGTTGGGGAGAAAGGCATGGTTTTCTATGGGCCAAAGGTATGCAGGCCAGGTGAGAGAATTCCATAATTTAGGTGCCACCACAGAAATGGCCCGCTCACCAGTAGCCTCCCACCGGATCTCCAAAGGCACACACAAGAGGGCATTTGAAAATTATCTTGGTTGACATGCAAGTTCTTTCATTTCATTCACTGAATTTATCTACTGCCCTTCTTCCCAAAGCAACCCAGGGAAGTGTCTTAAGAAGTGAGAAGGGTCATATTAAAAAGCCAGTCTGCTTACGGACAACACAGGTATTTTGCTGGCAACAGCCTCTGTGTGGAAGGTTCTGGACTTGGGAGTTGTTGCATAAAGGTGGTCTCTTTCCATCATTTCAGTCCCCCCCTGCCCGCACAGAAGTCCCATCTATCGCTAAAGCTTGTCCGTCTGCCAAAAAGGCTTTTTATCCCCCCCACCATTTTACTGCCTTTGGCCAATTAATAACGCTGTTTTATGCTCTTTTGAAAATATTTAACGAGTCAAGAAATGATTTGCCATCATTCTCTTCAACACTGGATACGCTTTGCACAGAGACTGCGTCTTGCTTGGACCCCAATTGAAAATACCGATTTTCACCTGCAATTAATTAATCAAACTATCACACCGATTAACTGATTATATCCTCTAAGTCTTATTGACCGCAAAATATTTCATCCACTTAATCATGTTCTGGTTGAATGAGGTAAGAATTGCACATCATTGTGCACAGAGCTCCTACCTGCTACAGTTGGAAATTAAGCAATAAAACTTCAGCAGTGTCTGTGTTATATTGGAATTAAGTGCAACCACTGCAAGACAGTTGTCACCAATATTCAGGGTTAATGAAGCATTAAAATAAAGGAAAAGAGGGGGTGACGGCAAACACAGAACAACAAGGAATTTTAATGGCATTACAATTGCAACAGAGATCACAGCATTTCCAGAGTGTTCTCTAATTGACTAATGGTCCGTTGGGAATTAGATTCTTGTGAATTATATTGATTCATACCCATCATTACAAGGAATGATTTATCAGTAGAATGATTTTAATGTTAGGGAAGGGGGCTTTTGAGCTGAGGGAAACAATATTGTTTTGGGGGGTTTGTTTCCTTTCCTTACTTTAGGATAATTTAGGACTGGTTATTGAAGCTGCTATCAGTGGTAGTGCTAATTTATAGAAGAGTATCTTCTTCTTAAAACAACCAGCCTTCACCCCACCCCCCATTACAAATGAACTAATGGCTCATAGTCCGCCTTATCAGGAGGGTCTTATCTCCTGAGGATGAAATACATAGAGGAGACTGAAAAAACTTTCAGATGATCTATCTGGGTTATCATACATTGGTGAGAATGGTTTGGGAATCATTAAAAAAAGTTGCTGACTTTTGTCCTGGAGTGAGCTTCAGATTACTGGGCCCAAAGTCAGAGAGGCTAACCTCTTTCAGCATTTAGTTTATCCAGTGGATTAAACCTTATGGGGCCAAACACATGGTTGACATAGCTAAACAGATGTCAGATATCAATCTAAATATTTATCTGCATCATATATAATTTGTAGGGCCCTGGGCTTAAGCCGTGTCCTGTTTGCTATTGTTGTGGCCTCTAGTTGCCCAGACAAAATGGCAGGCGTGTGTGTGGAGAGCTCATGAAGTGGTTTTTGTATGGACTTGACAAGAAGTGGCATTCCATGGGGTAGGCTTTGAAGCCCCTAGCTCTTTTCTTGAAGTAATCTTCTAACAGCAAGAGAGTATGTGATCAAAATCTGCATGTTGGTTCCATTGAACATACTCCTTTTAAATTCACCCTTCCCTCCAAAGCTTCCTAGATGCACTAGTGCTGAATGATCTTGTATGAATAATTGGAAGATGCCATTAAGGAGAATTTACAGCAACCTTTCTCTTCACAAAAGGAATTGCCCATTTTTTCATAGGTTATGGCCCATGGAGGCTAGTCCACTGGGGCGACTGAAAATGGCGATGTTTCTATTATGCTTAATGTATGTAGGGTTTGGTGTCAGCGTTACTTGTGCTATTCACCTGTGCTCCTTTGGTGGTGAGAGAGGTTGGGGTTGGCCTAGGGTGTGGTTGTTTTTTTATTTGTGATTGGCTGCAGTGATCTTTGTTTTCGTGTGTGAATGGGTGTTTTGGATCAGGTTTTCCAGTTAGTTTCTTTCCGCGTTTCCTCCTCAAGTGTTGGGAAGGTCAATCAATATAAGCTTTTTTTAAAAAAAACAAACACAACAACAACATACAAAAAACGTATGGCAATGAGGTCGCTCCCATGTATCTCTAAGCAGAAAAACCAAGCTCCTACTCTTTCCTGTTGTTATAAAGCCTGTCCAGCATAGCCACTGTGGTAAATATGGAAGGAGTCCAGACGGCTTCAAAAACAGCCCTATTGGAATCATACACTGGTTCTGAGCATTGTCAGAGCTGTTTCCCTGAAGGCTAGAGTAGCAATAGTAAGTGTTTCCTACTTTGCTTTCTTTACATTCACTCGTTAAAAGCTGCAGCAGCAGCTGACTATGGCAGAGCAAGCCAGGTACATCTGGGCCATATGCAGTTCCAGAGTATTTTCAGGAAAAGTATGTGGATCTGCTTCCATCAATCCCTTCCACTAGCAGGGTATATATCAAGAATGTTCTGGAATGGACAAAATCAGTTACTCTTACAGTGGTACCGCTGGTTATGTACTTAATTCATTCTGGAGGTCCGTTCTTAACCTGAAACTGTTCTTAACCTGAGGTACCACTTTAGCTAATGGGGCCTCCCGACCCCTACATGCATTCAAAAACTTACATATGTTATGGCTTTATTTCTAAATAAGAGGTATGGAAAATCATTTTAGAACTTTTTACATGGAAGCTCTTTCCCTGTCTGTAGATGTGCAGAGAATAATTGTTTGTATCTTTTTTAGCAAGAAAACAATGACACTCTGCATGTGTATAATGACACACTTTCCTGAATAAGTGTCGTACCATTCCCAGTCCTATTGTGATTTAAGTTTGACCAAACTGCAGGAGGCAGCGGAAGACAGGAGTGCTTGGCGTGCTCTGGTCCATGGGGTCACGAAGAGTCGGAAACGACTAAACAACAAGAACAACATTGTGATTTAAACAGTGAGGTTAAAAATTTCAGCCTATACCATGTCAAATACTTAACATTTGCCACTAGTTGTTTCTGGGGAGCTTGTTTACTGCTTTCAAATCTAATTGGGAAGAATAAGCTTTCTGGAGTCACCAGAGGATTCCATGGTATAATCATATCTGACTATCTAACTGGTGCCTTTGACACGACAGTCAGTAACACAAATACTATTAGGGTAAAACCAGGATCGTGTTGGTCTGGAAAGAGAGGAATGTATGTGGAAGAATCTCAGTCTCGTCATTAATTTCTCTGTCTCTGTCTTCAGCCCGAGAGCAGCCAGGCTTGGTTTTCCATTTCAAGTGTGATAATATGAAAGCTCATTAAGAGCATTTGTCTCTCCCACTCCCCCCCCCCCCCCCCAGTTCTCGATCTTCATTGTGCATCTGTCTGGTAGCTGCTGGATAAGGAAATGCATTACAATGTCAATACCCTTTTGCAGGCATAATTTTGAAAGAACAAGATGGAATGGAAAGAAACCATTCTCTCTTTTTTTCTTTTAATCTTTCTTCCAAAAGCAATAAAAGAGTCATGCGGCCCATAAAGACTTGACAAATTGATTGCGGCATAACCTTACATGGACTACTAGTCCATTACCCCAAAATACCCCACAAGGTTGGACTAAAAGCCGCCAGGAATATCATACCTGATGAAGTTATAGCACACCTGGTTACAGAACTCTGCTACTTTGTAAAAAAGGTACACGTAAAGGCCGGTTAAGTCCAGTCAAAGGCAACTATGGGGTTGCGGCTCTCCTCTCGCTTTCAGGCTGAGGGAGCTGGCGTTTGTCCACAGACAGCTTTTCCGGGTCATGTGGCCAGCATGACTAAACCACTTCTGGCACAACAGAGCACCGTGACAGAAGCCAGAGCGCATGGAAACTCAGTTTACCTTCCCGCCACAGCAGTACCTATTTATCTACATGCACTGGTATGCTTTTGAGCTGCTAGGTTGGCAGGAGCTGGGACCGAGCAACGAGAGCTCACTCCATCGCAGGGATTCAAACTGCCGACCTTCTGATTGGCAAGCTCAAGAGGCTCAATGGTTTAGACCACAGCGCCACCCACGTCCCTGCTACTTTGTAGTTACACATAATGAGCTCAGCTTAGGGAGAACTTGTATCTTCAGATCAGTGGCAAAGCTGTGAGCACTCACGTGTCTCTACAGTAGGACAGCATTTTCATAGTTGATTTGGAATGATGCTTTCTTAGCACCATTCTCCACAAAGCCTCTCCTCGGGTGGACCTGAGATACGTTGCTGATATCTTCATTATATGGATTCATTGACAGTAGACATTAGTACAGTTCTGCTAGGACTTCAGTAACTTTCACTCCACTATCAACCTGAGCCTGGATTGGTTCATGTCCAAAAATTTACTTTCTGGACACAACTGCGTGACTACATAATGAGCACAAGCACCAGGGCTTTTCTTTCTAGAAATAGAGGTGGTGGAACTTGCTGAGCTTCTTTTATGGGAACACCCATCCAAATTTTTTGTGTGGGGTGGGGTTAGCAGCCAAAGTTCTGCGACACTGACAACCCTCCGTCGCGATGATTTTCAGGCAATTATGGAGAATGACACATGCCTCTCAAGGGCTTTCAATGGTAGGTCTGTGCTTGCGAACAGAAAGTCCTTGAACCATGGAACAGCTACTCACAAGCAACAGCAGACCATGTAACCAGGATACAGAACCTGTGGCAGATGCAGGTACCACTGTCTCAAAATCTTTCTGCATCCAAACAAACCCCTGTGTTGCAAAGAGAACGTCAACAATGTCTAGCCAACACAATGACCATATACATACGTAATAGACAATCTTTATAGACAAACTTTGTACGATGGAAGACAAGCTTTGTGTATTTAACAATGATATCCAACACTGAACATATCAATGCAGTGACTACATTATTACATGAGCACTGTTCCACAGCATTTGATATTTTCATTTATATACAGTGGTACCTCGGGTTAAGAACTTAATTCGTTCTGGAGGTCTGTTCTTAACCTGAAACTATTCTTAACCTGAAGCACCACTTTAGCTAATGGGGCCTCCTGCTGCTGCTGTGTGATTTCTGTTCTCATCCTGAAGCAAAGTTCTTAACCCGAGGTAATATTTCTGGGTTAGCGGAGTCTGTAAACTGAGGCGTCTGTAACCTGAAGTGTATGTAAACCGAGGTACCATTCGAAATAAGATGGGTTTATGAAGCATTCTATATCCACCCACCACGCTGATGAAGAATTCTACGAAACAATAGTCAATATCTGGAATTACTGTTCAGTGTTGGACATCATTGTTGAATACACAAAGCTTCACAGCTTGTCTTCCATCGTGCAAAGTTTGGTACCTTGCTTCATTTAAAGATTTTCAGAGACTTTGAGACTAAAGATTTCATTTTGAACTTTTTATGATTTGAAGGAATTCTAAAAAGATTGTCTATTATGTATGTATATGTCCAATTTTTGGGGGGCAGCACCATTATGGGGTGCTTTAGGTCATCCATGGCGTTAAGAGTTCATTCACTTGCTCATCTTTGGGTGTACTATATGCCATCAACTGCTGGCAATGTCTGTTTGCAATCTGCAGGTCATTCTCCATGCGAAAGAATAAATGGACGCAAACCTGACATTGGAAACGGGAATACAGTGGTACCTCGGGTTACATACGCTTCAGGTTACAGACTCCGCTAACCCAGAAATAGTACCTCGGGTTAAGAACTTTGCTTCAGGATGAGAATAGAAATCGTGCTCTGGCGGCACAGCAGCAGTGGGAGGCCCCATTAGCTAAAGTGGTCTTCAGGTTAAGAACAGTTTCAGGTTAAGAATGGACCTCCGGAACGAATTAAGTTCTTAACCCGAGGTACCACTGTATAGAAAAACCAGTGGGGGCACCTTTTCAGTCTTTTAGATTAGAGCACTCTGTTAAGGAATTTACAGAGGCCATCCTTGGAAGAGAATCTCAAAGGGCTACTGCAAAGTGAAACCACTGAAGTTAAAATGCACCCAGAAGTTAAATGCCACCACTTGTGCATTAAATCAGCACAATGGATTTTTATCACACCACTTGTGTTAATTGGCTTACCGATCCCCAAATATATGTCTTATCAGCTACAGTTTTTATTGTGAATGGCCATTGTTAATAAGGTAAATGTCATTGGCTTTGTTTCTGCATTTCCTTTCCTTCTGATCTTTTACAGTTCCTTTTTACAATACATATCTGCTACACACATCTGCCCGAGTGAACTGCAGTCGATACAATCTTATGCAATAATAAATTTTGGTTTTAGTGCCACAATACCCTTCATTGTTTTTGCTGAGAGGGATGGTCGAGGCTACCCCTCTAGAACATTTTTCTTCTATTTATAGTCCTACTTGTCCTACCTCCAAGAGCCAAAAAAAGAGCAGCAAAGCTTTCTGTGCTGGTGTCTTCAACCAGGACACTGTGATGCTCCTTGAAAGTTTGGAGGTTGGAATATTGTTTTAAGAGACCAGAAGTCAAATTCTGGAAAGGCAACCAGACTAGGGAGAATTCAGAAAGCCAATGCCAAGCCAAGGGTCCAGCCCAGCATAGCAGCCCCCCAAATTTGTGATGAATGTGGGGCAAGCAGGAACACATAGCATGAATACCTGCAGCAATTGACTTCCAGCAGTCCCTCCTATTTCCTCATGTACTGGAGACTTCAACCCAGCTTAAGAAGGTACAGGTAAGCCTGGTTGCCATGTTACCCTTCTTAACACAGACGTGTAAATAGGGATGGGAGCAATAGACTCTCTGATGGTAAAGACTTCCAAGTGTCATTCCATTACTGTTCTGTCTGGTCAGAAACACATATTTAAGTCAGAGGGGAAGCAAAAGGTCCAGACATTCCAACAGCAATCTATCTAATGGTTGATGCACATTTCAATTTTTGAGCTGGAAGGCAGGTCTGCTGCAGGAAGGCATGAGGCGGGGGCACTGTGTCTATTGATTGCTCCACGGGCAGCTTCTGAGCAAAATGATGCTGAGATCACTGCCAGTACTTGGAAATTTCATTAAGAAATGATCCAAAATAAAAAGACCATTTCATAACAGCTATTGGTTTTGGGGGTTTTTTTTGAGTTGCTTGCAGCTTGAGCCATTCTTCTTCTTCCAGACTTGATTGTGTGTGAAGGTTGTGAAAAATCCAGCAAGTTGCAAAGCAGTGTCTAAGCTTCTGTTCATATGCAAACGATAAGAACTTTACTATAAAGGTGGCCTTGTTGTTACTGTTGTTGTTGTTGTTATTGCTTGTATTGTTCTTAATGGCTATGGCATTTTTGAGTTTTTATTCTATTTCTGAAAAATACTGTTTTCCCTTTCTCAGCCGAAGGAAAAAAATTATGTGTCTGCTTTTTTATCAGGATCTCCTGATTTTGATAGAAAATCAGTGAAGTCAACCCAAAGCTTGTCTTTTTTATTTGCTTTCTAAGTAATCTTACTGCAGTACTTTCTTCATTCCAACAATAACTGGCTGTCATCTCTCCCCATGCTGGATTCTTCAGCAGCCCACCTCATCTCTGTCACCTGGCCCCACTCTTCTCCTGCCTCTGAATCTGAACTGCTCTCTGCCCCAGTCTCTTCCTGCTCACAGTCTCTTCCTGCTCACTAAACCCTGTTGCCTCTTCAGTTTCTGACATCTCTTCCTCCCAGTCTGTTCCCTCTTCTCTCTCTGACCATGCATTATTGTCTCACTACCAATCCCCTGGCTCTGAGCCTTCTTCCCCTATTCCCCTAGGGCTTCCCTTGGGGGTCCCCCAGCTTGTGCCTCCCACCATTCCTCTGCATCCAGCAAGTCCAGGAAAAAAGAACCCCGCTGGATCAGGCCCTATATCTAGTACAGTGCTACCTTGGGTTAAGAACTTAATTTGTTCTGGAGGTCCGTTCTTAACCTGAAACTGTTCTTAACCTGAAGCACCACTTTAGCTAATCGGGCCTCCCGCTGCTGCCGCGCCACCACAACGCAATTTCTGTTCTCATCCTGAAGCAAAGTTCTTAACCTGAGATACTATTTCTGGGTTAGCGGAGTCTGTAACCTGAAGTGTCTGTAACCTGAAGCATCTGTAACCCGAGGTACCACTGTACAGTTGTACTTTGGAAGTCAAACGGATTCTGTTCCAGAAGTCTGTTCGACTTTCAAAACATTTAGACACCAAAGCACAGCTTCTGGTTGGCTGCAGGAAGTTCCTGCAGCCAGTAGTGGAGGAAGGGGGATGCGGAGGAAGGTGGATGCGGAGGAAGGGGAATGCGGGCCACCCCAGGTGTCATCACTGGGGTGTGTGTGACAAAATGACAAAAATATGAGTTTTAAAAAATAATGAAATTGGTCTCACGGAACTTTTTAGTTCAGTCAGCAAACGTAATGAAACGAGGCTGGCACTGGGCACCACACTGCGGGGGCGGGTACTCACTGCGGGGCGTGCAGCGTGCCCGAGCCATGCGTCTCTCCTGGGAGTGGGGTGCTAGTTTGGGCTCCTGCAGGCTCTGCTCTGCCTGAAACAGCGGTGTGGGGCTTGCATCTGCCCACTGCCTCTCCCTCAGCCGCCCTACAGCTGAGGGGGAGGCGGCGGAGAGGCACCAAGCGACTAGCTATGCCACCGCCTGCAGCCAATCAGAAGCCATGGAAGCCCCGGCGGATGTTTGGCTTCCAAAAATAGTTCAAAAACTGGAACACTCACTTCCAGGTTTCGATCGTTTAGGAGCCGATTTGTTCGGGAGCCAAATCGTTTGAGATCCAAGGTACATCTGGATCAGGGGTCATCAACCATTTTCAGCCGTGGGCCGGTCCACCGTCCCTCAGACCATGTGGTGGGCCGGACTATATTTTGAAAAAAAATATATGAATGGATTCCTCTGCCCCACAAATAACCCAGAGATGCATTTTAAATAAAAGCACACATTCTGCTCATGTAAAAACACCAGGCAGGCCTCACAAATAACCTAGAGATGCATTTTAAATAAAAGCACACATTCTACTCATGTAAAAACACGCTGATTCCCAGACCGTCTGCTGGCCGGATTGAAAAGGCGAATAGGCCACATCCGGCCCCCGGGCCTTAGGTTGCCTATCCCTGATCTAGGTCAACAGCAGGGCAGCAGCAGCAAAAAATAACAAACTGAACACCACTCCCCACCCCGGGTGATGTTGGTGCTATGATTGAAGTGAGTTTAGAACACCTGTGCTCAGAGTTATAATTAAAAGTGATAAGAAAAGTCAATAATGTGTCTTGCATTGCATGGGGTTGGACCAGAAGACCCTCAGAGCGTCTTCCAACTCTACAGTTCTATGCTTCTTTGCTCCACAACATAAGAAGATCTGGCTGGATCAGGCCAATGGCCCATCTAGTCCAGCATCCTGTTCTCAATGAGAAGCAGGCAATCAGGATTTGAGCATTCTCCCCTCCGCATTAAATTTGTTTAATGAATAAATATCTACAATATATTACGTAATTGTGTATTTAATTATATATATTGAACTAAACATTTTAATTGTGTGTATTAAATAATATTAACTATTTTGCAAACACTTTAATTTACGACAGGGACATTTAATCCATTGTGTGGGCTGCGGGTTCTGTGTCGAATGTATTCTTGCACCCCACTTGGCCTGAGAGGTTGGATCTCCCAGCATTGATTAGAGAGAGTCCAATGCCATGCACTTTAAGAGGTTAAGTAAATATTAGAAAGGAGTAAGGCATCAGGTTCTAAGGAAAGCTGTGATTATTTCCCTGACACGAGAGCTCTTCTAGGGATTAGTTTTGCTTTGTTAATTAAGTTAATTTAAGCAATGGACTAAATAATCTGCTGATGCAGTGCTTTGATGTGGTGTATTTTGTGATTAAACGTGTTTCATATTTTTTTGGAAGTATGTGAATACAAATGTAAGTATTGAAAAGAAGAGAATATTTGAAGCTAAACTTAGAAAGCTCCAGTTTAATTAGCTGCACTTAGAAGCTTGTTCACCAGGAGACATCAGTGTAGCACGGGTGTGTTTGTGTTTGTACCTAATGCTGGACCATGATTTATTAAACCATGGTTTGGTGTTCACGTATGAAGCCTGCCCAGCAGCTTAAGTATTATTTGTTTGACTACCCTATCCCAGAAGCTCACCAAATAGAAAAGAGTAGCAGAAAAAGAAAAAAAAACAGACTTGGGAGAAAAAGCCATAGTTTGATTGTCTTTGAGATAACTCATAGCTAACTTGTGGCTTGTTAAGCAAACCACAGCTTGAACAAACCATGGCTTAGAGTTATGTGTGAACCAGGCCTCTGTGCGTGGGGAGAGGAAGGAGACCTTTCTGTTAATACACAATGATTTGTATCCTGAGTGTCACTTCCTTTTACAGAAGGACTGAGAACCGAGTCAAATCTCCCACTGGAGGAAGTAGGTTTTTCTTTCTTTCCTGATTTCTCCTGCAGACACCTAATTCTGTTCCAGAGGATTCTCCAGCCCTCTGGAGTAGTTTTCCAGGGAACTGCAATAGGAATGAGGTGTTGGCAAAACCTTTGCCCCACCTTCTTCCAGCAAGAGCAAATTATTAGTGAAGAGATCTTCACTAACGGAAGCACAACATATGCCCTATAATTTAATTCATTTGAATCTTACTGAAGCTAATGATTGTCAAAACTATAGCGACAGCATGCTAACTAAACACAATAATTGTTTTGTTACATACAGGGGTACCTCAGGTTACAGACGCTTCAGGTTACAGATGCTTCAGGTTACAGACTCCGCTAACCCAGAAATAGTACCTCAGGTTAAGAACTTTGCTTCAGGATGAGAACAGAAATTGTGTGGCAACACCGCAGCAGCAGCGGGAGGCCCCATTAGCTAAAGTGGTACCTCAAGTTAAGAACAGTTTCAGGTTAAGAACGGACCTCCAGAACGAATTAAGTTCTTAACCCGAGGTACCACTGTATTTTTATGAGGCAAATCGTTCTTATAGTTAGAATGTCAAAACTGGGCAAGGAAGTAGTCATTTGAAGAAGAGAACAAAAGAAATGAAAGATTCATAGCTAACATTTACACAGGCATTGGCTCTTAGGTTTTGTTGGCATGTAAGAGTTCAATCACTATTTGAAAGAGTCATGTCTCCCTTCTTTTCCATAGAAATCTATGGTGTTTAAAAAAGAGAAGGCAAGTTAGTTTAGTTTTGCCACCAATTTTAGCAGATTCCCTTGAGATAAATTTGCAGCTGATCAAATATTTATTAGACCGCTGGTGTGTCCACTTTCAGCAATATCAAACAAGCTGTTTTTACACTTCCCCTTTAATATAGCACTTTTCTTTAAACGGTACCCATGCAATTGGGCAGAGTTGCCATCTTAGCGGGTGGGATGCTAATGGGCAGCAGGTGGGCTGATCCAGGCAGCCATCTTCATTAGCAGGGTTTGTAAAACCAATTTTTGACCGAAACTGTGCATGGGCAGAGTGGTGCCAAATTGCAGTGCTAATTGTTTCCATAATGAGATCAGAGAGAGCTTTTATCTAAGATGTGTGAGATGCTAGTAACCTATTAGCAAGAGTGGATCTTCAGCATGGCTCTTCACATACACGCAGTGCAAGGAATGTTCATTTTGCCCTGTTTTAAAGACGTTGCAGGGACACAACCTATTTTCTCACTTTGTTTTTGAGAAACTCATTATTTTTGTCGTATAGGTGCGTATCTGGCTAAATCCAAAGGGTGCCCCACTTTTTTTTGCTCCAATTGGCTCCAGAGGGCTGCATGCCAAAGTGGGTGGGGCCAACATTTTTTTAACAAACATAATGAATTTTTAAAGTTGTGCTTGGCAAACTTTTAATAGCATTTTTAATGGACTGAATGGATAACAAACATTAATGATTACTGGAAAACCAATTGACATTTGTTCAGTTCAATTCTTAATTGATAATTAATACGATGCACAGCAGAGGAAAATGGGAGCTTTTTTCCTAATGCGAATTGCATTTTGAGGAGGGGCTGATTTTCATCATGATCACGTGACGGAAAGACTTAAACATCCCCTCCCTGTGCAACTTGATCCCAATGAAAATCACCCCCTCCAATAAACCATGCACAATTTAAGCAACGTCTCTTTTGGCCATAATGATAATAATGATGATAATAATAATAATAGTAGATTTTATTTATACCTCGCCCTTCTCAACCAGAGCCCAACCAGGGCTCAGGGCGGCTAACACCAGTAAAATTACAATAAAAACACCATAGAAAAAAAAAAACCCAATTTAAAATACAGGTTAAAATGCAATTTAAAATGCAGCCTCGTTTTAAAATAGCCCATAGATCAAAACCGTAAGGGGAGGGAAACATAAGGGTCAGACTGAGTCCAAACCAAAGGCCAGACGGAACAGCTCTGTCTTGCAGGCCCTGCGGAAAGATGTCAAGTCCCGCATGGCCCTAGGCTCTTGTGGCAGAGCGTTCCACCAAGTCGGGGCCAGTACTGAAAAGGCCCTGGCCCTAGTTGAGACCAATCTAACCACCTTGTGGCTTGGGACCTCCAAAGTGTTGTTGTTTGTGGACCTTAAGGTCCTCCGCGGGGCATACCAGGAGAATGTGCATCATTGTTTTATCAAAGCCATATATGTGAAAAGACATACTTTGTGTTTAAAAAAATGAAGGTGAGAGCATCGGGTTCTTCTAACTGCAGAACTATTAGGCTGCTTAGTAATCAAATCTTAAAAACAGTCTGGACAAAACGTGTTTTTAGGATTCAGGCCTAAATTCTGAGTGCCAGCTGCACTTACCTGAAATGGTGTTGAGAGCAGTTTTAGAAATCCTTGTCAAGCATTTTTCACTGGAGGATTGTCTTCGTAAACCCTGTTCATAAGCCCTATTCATGCCTTCACTTGCATGTAGGGCACTCATGTAGCAAGAGGAGGAGGGCTGCACTTCGTGTGAGCAATGCTTTTGCAGAGGTTGTGCATGTGAGTCGCATGCCTTGGCTGTATGGGTGTCTAGCTTGCATGGGCTCCCTCTGTGCAAGCAATTGCTTTGTGTGAAGGGTTCCTTTCTCAGACCTCTGCACCGAACCCGTGGAGGTCAGGGTAGTGCAGTAGGGTGCAACGTCAAGGACCCAGCCGAATGCGTGGCGCTGCTCTAAAGGCTTGCATTTGATTAAACACTGTGCTATCCAGTTCAAAAGTGGAAGTGAGACATCTCGATTGAAGGGGAGAAGGAATTGACAGCTCTCAGATCTTTCAAAACACCATATGCATTTTAATTTTAAGAACCTGCTAGCCTAAGTATAGTTATTGCAAACATCCTTTTAATTATGAACTTCCCTTCTTTAATTTCTGGCTTGGATTTGTAATTTTTTAAAAGAAAACATCCCCACCCCTCAGAGTTGCACCTGTTGATTCCTGCACAAGTCTTTTTTTTTACGGTAAAGGCCATCAGATATGCCTGTCAGAGTGCCAGTGAATTAAGTTGTTATTTTATTGGATATTGCACAGAATTGTGAGATGAGAGGGAGCTTGGATCTTTTCTTTCTTTCAGTAATGTGGGCAGGCATTCACCCAGCCAACTGGCAGCGTTCAGCTCTTTCCAGATGGCTGCCATATTTAAGAGGACAGAATCCTTACAATTCCCCCCCCCCCCCGTCTTTGAAACATGCAATACAAGTGCCTGTTGCCATAGCATGAGGGTAAAGGTAATCAGAATATCACATATAGGCCTTGCCTTACCAGCTGAATTTTAGGCAGCTTGCTCGCCGTGTAGACAGCTGGCGGGTCATGGTGTCTCATGGAAAATTGGGTAGGAAGTGAGAGCATGAAAAGAGTATTTGAAATAATCAGAGGTTAAACACTGTCACAGTTGGGTGCTTGGAATAATCCTAGAGGTAATGGAACTTGCCAGTTCATTTACCCCCTCAAAGTTGGGATCAGACAAAAGAAAATAGTCTGGTGTGGCAGCACCTTGCTATATTGTTTTAGAAACCTGCCAAAAACTCATTTATTTCAGCAAGCCTATCCAGTCATATAATTTAGCTACCTAGATTTATCTTAACTGTTTCATTGGTTTTATGATAATTATTTTGTGTCAATATTTTTAATAGTTTTGTGAACTTCACCTGTGTTTCATCTACAATGTTATTTGTGGGTTTTTTTAAAATAAAAAATCATTTTTATTTGTACACTTACCTCTTTAATTAAGCAGATTATAAATAAATAAATTTGTCTCACTAAGGCTGAACTCCTTAGGTACACTTATTTGGGAGTGAAACTTGTTGAACACAGTGGGAGTTACTTCTGAGTAACAATGCCTAGGATTGCTCTGTGAGTGTAAGGGGAGGAATTGAGTGTTGTCCTAAAATGACGGTTCCACGAGGGCAGTAGCAGGCTTTGGACTCTCAGATTTCAGCAGACCCTGTTCCATGCTAAAATTGGGTGCCCCCCGCCTCTCATGTCCCGTTCTAAAGCATTTATTTTTTTTGCACCTCTTGCAACATAGCACCCAGCAGACTCTTGTTAAGTTCTTACAGAGCCCACTGCTAAGCACTTTGGCATTGGTACTGTGGAGTCGCTCAGGATATCTGTCGCTAATGTTCTTTAACACCTATATGAAGCTGTTTGGAGCTTGTATTGACTTCTCTTTTCATCTCCTAATTCAGTTGCCACGAGACCTCTTTAAGTGCACATATGTATATGTGTATAAAGGTAAAGGTAAAGGGACCCCTGGCCATTAGGTTCGGTTGTAGCCGACTCTGGGGTTGCGGCGCTCATCCCACTTTATTGACTGAGGGAGCCGGTGTACAGCTTCCGGGTCATGTGGCCAGCATGACTAAGCCGCTTCTGGCGAACCAGAGCAGCACACAGAACCACCGTTTACCTTCCGGCCAGAGCGGTACCTATTTATCTACTTGCACTTTGACGTGCTTTTGAACTGCTAGGTTGGCAGGAGCAGGGACCAAGAAACGGGAGCTCATCCCATCGCCGGGATTCAAATCGCTGACCTTCTGATCGGCAAGCCCTAGGCTCTGTGGTTTAGCCCACAGCGCCACCCACGTCCCATATATATGTGTATAGGATGAGGGAAATGTGACAGAACTGTTAAGAAATTACCTTGCTTCAAAGCAGAATAAATCAAGCTTACGGATGCTTAGCTGATATTCCTTCATTGCAGGAGATTGAACTAGGTGAATCTTAGGGTCCCTTTCAACTCTACAATTCTATGATGAATGGCTGACAGCCATTGTTATTTAAGATGTGCCAGCATTTGGTTTGGATAGCTGTGTTGAGTGATGATAACTCAAGAGGAGATGGAAGTATGTGCTTTTGCTAATATTAGAAAATGGTGTATCTTTTCTCAATCTCCTAAGTGTTAACATCCAGTGCTGGCATTTCTGAAAACAATGAGGAATATGCAAGGAGGTAGGGGGTAGCAATATGAGATTTCCAGCCCTCCTGTGGGGAAGAAACGACAGGTCCTTTCCAAAACAAAGGATGGGCTACAGATCTTAAATACAGTCTGTCTGTTTGTTTTATGCTGGAAATTATGCTGGCAATTTTCAACTCTTCCCTTCCCACTCCCCCATATAACTCCCTTCCAGCTTTCACATCTCAGTGTGTGAATATTTCAGAAATACAGAATATGTTTGTTGGATGCAGTTCCACTTGTTTTTAATTTTACAAAGTTGCTTTTCTAGATCGATGCTTCAGTTTCCTCGGATTCTAAATAATTAAAAACTATTTCTGTTTATTAACTTGAAAGAGGCATACAAGTCTTTCTCTGATCCTATTTCCTAAGTTCTCTCTTAGCATTATGTAGAGACAAACTATTCTTGGGTATTTTAGTCCTGGACCTTGTGTTCAGGGGTGTCTTCCGGGATGTCTTTATACCTGCTTCCTTTCTCTTCCCAGTGTGCTGATTAGAACTAAGTGGCAACAAGAAACTATTTCTTAGACTTTGGCACTGGAAGGAGGTTTTCAATTTCTACCTCATTTCTTAGCCGCAGGGTGTTTGAGCACTTCGAGAGTTGACATAACAGATTCCATCTGTATTTTATAAATCTTGGTTCCAAGAAGAAACAGGGATCCCACTCTGTAAGAAGGATATTCTATACATTTGCTCATGCTAGAGCCAGATATTGAACACATGTGTGTGCATATGTCTCCTTTTTCTGTAAAGTACATAGTAGTCCTTGGAGGTGCTAAATATGTATACAAGCAGCTAATTTTAACCTACTTGGGAAGAAACAGCTGCAATTGCCTGGTGTGATGTTATATTCAGAAATCCCATTTCTTCTCCCTACAGAGAAGAAGAGGCCCTTTGGCATGATAAGCATTTGCTGATTGAATGGGTGATTCCCCCCCCCCCACCATTTTTTCCCTACTGGCGTAAGCACTTAGTTATCAAGGAAGACATTAAGCAGAATCTTCTTCAAAATATTTCTCAATCTCTTTCTTGTGCTGATTGATGGAGGAGGAAGAGGCAAGATAGTATTAACACAGTGTCTAGTACTGACACTGATTAGTGTACTTACTGTAGAGAACCATACTGGTGACGTACAGATGCATTTTTTACTTGTGTCCAATTTTAATACAACAAAACCAAAGCACCAAACCGGCTTGCAAATATAAAGGACATTTTTAATTAGTTCAGCAAATTAAAGTGCAATGTCCATATCAAAGCCTGGAGATACTTATAGACTTACAGTCAACTAGTGGCACAACTCTGCCAATAATGTATATAGTAATAGTGTCATAGTAAAGGTAAAGGTACCCCTGCCTGTACGGGCCAGTCGTGTCTGACTCTAGGGTTGTGCGCCCATCTCACTTAAGAGGCTGGGAGCCAGCGCTGTCCGGAGACACCTCCGGGTCCCGTGGCCAGCGTGACGAAGCTGCTCTGGCGAGCTGGCACCAGCGCAGCACACGGAAACGCCGTTTACCTTCCCGCTAGAAAGCGATACCTATTTATCTACTTGCACTTAGGGGTGCTTTCGAACTGCTAGGTGGGCAGGAACTGGGACCGAACGACGGGAGCTCACCCCGCCGCGGGGATTCGAACCACCGACCATGCGATCGGCAAGCCCTAGGCATTGAGGTTTTACCCACAGCGCCACCCGCGTCCCAATAGTGTCATAGCACAGCTGAAACAACCAAATCGTTCTGATACTGGTAAGAAGTGACCTTTCTTGACCAAAGTTTCCTGCCTGATGGGTTTGGATATGATCTGTGTTGTTTATCTTCATATATTTAATGTGTATATGTTTGTAAACTCAAAAATGCATGGGGTTTTTTTTTGGGGGGGGGCTCTTTGCTTCCCAATAGCCCTACCCTCTTCTGCAGAAACTTTTATTTTACTGCTTTGCGAGTCTTTGACATTTTATTCCTTTAAAAAATTCAGTAGTGACTATAATTAAACTAGGTACCACCTGTATGCTTCCATTTCTTATTATGATGAAGTGCCATTGGCCATAACAAAGCTACAACATACATATCCATGAAAAATAAAAGGTCATATTAAAATAAAAGTAATGGCTTCAGTAAATGTACATTCCGATCCCTGATTCAGATCGGCACCAGAACAGAGCATACAAATTCAGTGACATAGGTAACGATACCTTATAATATGAATATAAAACAAAGATCTGGTCACTGTGCTGCTAATTTCCAAATAATATCATCCACTTTTTACATCACAACATTATATAATTATTGGTTTTCTGCTGATTGGTCCAAATATTTACTGGGGTGGAGAGATTTGTTCTGCACATTTGCTAAGATAAAACAGATGAATAAATAATGACCTAGTTTACACAACTTGTTAATTCCACATAGAGGGTTTTTTTGGTTTTTTAAGAAAACAGTTGGATATCACCCTATAAATAATAGTCAGAGTATACTCATTGTAATCAGTAAACCTAAGCCATCAATAGGTTAACTCTGAGAAATGTTGGCTATCACTCAACAGGTTATTTGCCTATTTGGTTATGTAGTAAGATACTATGTTTATATTCTTCTATCCCACTTCCTGGGTACATTTTTGTCTTCCATTTACAGTGGCCCTCCCACCCCGCCACCACAAAATATCATTTCAAAATATGGTGTGCCCCTTTTCAAGTACCCAGAATTCTTCTTCTCTTCACACCCACCCACCACCCTGCCCTGTACTCATTTGGTGTACCTAATATTGATTTCAAAATTTTGTCCCGAAAGGTTTGCAGGCCATGTGCTATCCCAGCTGAATGAAGAGTGCTTGTTTATGTGCAGATAATTTATGGAGCGTAGTGGAGCAGGCGGCTCTTTAACTGTGATATTTCTCTTTGACTGCCAGTGATAATGTTGGCTGTGTTGTGTGAATTGAATGGGAAGGACCCAAGTGGGATGCTTGCTGGTTTTGGGTGCATTATATTTGAGTAGGTGATCTTGGCAGACAACTGTCCATGTCTGGAGACAATGGAGGAGTGCGCCTTTGGGGATGAAGTCAAACCACTGGAGAGTTACAGTGCCTGCTGTGGCCGTAGAGACTGATACAGGAGAGACATGTTTCACTGGAGCTGGGACAGGTGAAAGTGTCCAGTTGTGCTTTTGCAGATGCATCATGGCGTTTCTTCTCTCTGCGCTTGTCCCAGTGGTCGTTCCTCCTCTGGTCACTGCTGAGGATGGATAACCTGACTGCATGTTTCCAGGCACTGTGGTCATCTGCTAGGGATTCTCACATGATGCCGGTTGATGCTGCCAGCCTTCATGTCTCATTTGCAGATATCTTTGTCATGCAGAGTTTGTCTGACAATGGGTCTGGTGCCTGAAGCCAGCTCCCCATAGAGCACATCCTTGGAGATGCATCACATCCTCCCATCCCCTTTTAGGGAAGCGAGCCATTGCTGTAGTTGCGTTGCCAATACGCTTGTCCAGCTGGTCAATTGAGAAGTTGCTGGTTATGGTGAAGCCCAGATAGACAAAATTGTCTACCAACTCTTGGTAGTACTAAACTATAACCGTGAGTTGTCATGCTGGAGGACAGGTACTTTTAATATAAATACAGATATAGAACATAAATTTAGATGACTTCTGTATTCTAGTAAGAACCTTTGCTTCTCTAAGGGACAGTTTCATAAACTGTGGCATGGTGAGGTTCATTTCTTCAATCAAACAGTGCTTGAACCTCTCTGCATGTCAGAGAAAGCAAAATATATAGCTTATTTGGTGGGATGAACTCTTTTCTTGAACCCAGAGAAATGCAGATCAGTAGAGTATCATATTAATCTACCTGGAGATACACCGAGGAAGCACACAGTTTTGCTTTGTTCTTACAGTACTTCTGAAGGATTATAGAATGAAGCTGTGCATTGAATGGTGCTCATTGAGGAGATGTCAGTGCACCTCTGATGTTATTTTAGAGATAGCTTTGAATCGCTGCTGACAAATGTTCATGTTGCATCTGCTTTTTGTCGTCTTTTCCTTCTGTCACAAGACACGCCCTGACCCAGCTAAAATGCCCACATTCCTGCCACTCAGATTTGCGATGGATGAATGCAGCCAAGAACACCACATAATCTGTGTCTGTATAAGACCGTAATCTTTTCAGGGAGTTCGCCACTGCTTGTCACCACTTCTTCTTTTAATAAGCAGGCTGTCAAGTGACCTGCCGACCAAACCAGGATATTGATTCTCTCTGAGAAGCCTTGAAATTTTCCCTCCCTGCCATTAGAGCAAGGTCCTCATGTTTTGCCTGTCTGTAAATTACTGCTGTGTAGTAAATGAATCAGTCAGGACTTCACAAACAAGGCAGAACTCTCAAATTTGACATTGTCTGTAAACGAAGCTTTCAAATGCTTCCTTGTTAGGCAAGAGAAATAGAGACCACAATAGATCATAAGGGTTTGCTGTGGTGCTTTCACTACTGAATACAAACTGAGTCCTTTCTGGGCAGACGCAGCAGCCAGCATGGTGTTGATGGTTGTCCAGAGGGTGACTTAGCAGTGGCCTTGATCTTACATTTGTATATCACTGAAAGTCAATACGTTATGCATGGAGCTCTATAATTCCCATAGAACAGGGATGGGGAACTTGCAGCCCTTGAGATGTTGCCACACTACAGCTCCCATAGACCCTGCCCACTGGCCATGATGGCTAGGGCTGGCAGGACTCGTTAGATGAATCCCACCAGGAATACATTTTGAGGACCTTTAGTTAGTAGACAGGGTGCTTGATGTTTTAAGTGCTGCATGCTTTTGTGGCACAGATCTTTTAGATTGTATGTCTGCCAAGTAAAATTCTACTGTTGCAACTTGCAAAGAGTGTTATCACAATTCACTCTCATAAAATGAACATCCCAGCACACAGGAAGAGGTACAAATAATCACTACTTGGACTGAAGCTAATATATTTTCCCTCTTAAGAGTTTTGTCTTGTCTTAATTACATATTACTGTGACTCAGATTTTTTTACTGGCCCAGGGTGATAGTTTATTTATTTGTTTTTTAAAGATAACCCAGCTATATTAAGTACTGCTTAAAAACAACCTGGTTTCAAAGTGACACCTGAAATTTAAAGTATTTGTTCCTTGCTACCTTCAATGTCTCCAACAAAACATGCCTTTTTTTTACTGCCAATGCTATACCAATGTATGAGCTAGGTTCATCTTGCCTATACTACATAAATTTCCAGGTCACACAAAACAACTTTATACCTCCCTGCTACTTGAAGATGAAATCCCAGACGTTACATACTCAGTTGCTAGATTTTGCGCTGCTGTGATGGATATCCTTCAAAGGATGGTGTGTGCCACAAACTAGGCCCAAAATGCAAGACCTGTGCTCCTTCACGCTTCCTCCCTTATAGTCCCTTTTAACTGTTTGTCCTTGTTTCTGTCTTTTCAAGTTATGTATGATATAATCACCTTTTAACTATTAGTTTTTAATCCCTTACCTGTTTTAAGTCTTATGTGTTCAGTTTATATGTATGTTGGTCTGTGACTGAAATAAAGCTTGATATTGATACTGATAGTGATATAAAACACCAACATTTCCATACATTGTGCAACACCCCCGCCCCCCCCAGTAACAGCAACAGGAAGTTGGGGTAGCACACTTAACTATCAGCTCAGTTCATCAAAGACCCAGAACAGGGAGTAAGTCCTTACCGGGCTCTGAAAAAATGTCAGTGAAGGTTCTAGGTGGATTCCCTGGAGAAAGAATTCCATAGCTATGGAGCTACAAAAGTAAAGGCCCCCAAGCCCTGAGCCTCCCTCAGTGGAAGGGATGTGGAGCAGGGCCTCAGATGAAGATCTAATGGTCATGTTTATCACCCTAGTGATATTTATAAGTGAATGAGTCATCCTAGATCATATGCATTAAAGCATGATTTTACATGTAAAAATTACCAAGGAGCAAAAAGTGATCAAGCATTAGGAATATTACCCAAATAGGTCATAAATTGTGTTCTTTATTATGCAGATTGTTGACCATATTGTGACAGAATTCTCTTGATGCTTCTGTGCTTGATTGCCATCTGTATTAATCTTGGATTTTATCTTGTTGCTTTTTAAATTCTGTTTCGCTCCTGCTTAATTCATGAACCAGCAGTGTGGTTGAACATAAAATATTTTTTGCTTGCTTATTGATTTGGTTGTGGCTGCTGGCTTTTTGCCTTTTTCTGTAATTAATTTGAACATTGTTGTGACTTATGGATGAAACAAGTAAAGCAAACTGAAGCCATTATGCAGATTATGAATATTTAGCTCGTCAACAAAACAATGTGGATCTTCCTATGTCATGGAGAAATGGTTTCCTGCCTAGCAACCACTAAACCCTTGTGACTTGAAAGTTCTGGGAACTGAGTCTGAATGTCCAAACAGAAGCCAAAGAGAAACAATTATTTTCACAATTTGTTCCCCAAGTGGGTATAAATTCTATAGCAGAAAGGGCAGATGGGTTGCATGAACAGACTTTTTCGATTATGCTGCTGCATAATAAAATGGTTCCATTTTGTGGCAAGCAGATATGCGTTACAGCATTCAGTTAGTATGAATACTTTTTCAGAAAAGGAACTAATTTGAAAGCTGAATGCTTGATTTAAGTCTACCTTCCTTGGTGATCTCAATGGATAATTTATGCCCATCCGTCCTGATAACAGCTCTTAGGTTGCTGTCATGAGTTAGTGGTCTGTTGGCCAGAAGTTAATGCCATTGTTGTAGAGATCAGCTAGAGACATAGTCAAAAGCTACATAAGAGAGGTAAATAAAATAATAGGTAAATTACCCCTGGACAGTTAAGTCCAGTCAACAGTGACTATGGGGTGCTGTGTTTGTCCACAGACAGCTTTCCAGGTCATGTGGCCAGCATGACTAAACCTCTTCTGGTGCAACAGAACACCATGATAGAAGCCAGAGCACACAGAAGCCAGAGCACACGTTTACCTTCTCACCACAGCAGTACCTATTTATCTACTTGCACTGATATGCTTCCGAACTGCTAGGTTGGCAGAAGCTGGGACAGAGCAACGGGAGCTCACCCCATCGTGGGGATTCAAACTGCCAACGACAAGCCTAAGAGGCTCAGTGGTTTAGATCACAGAGCCACCCACATCCAGTAATTATCCCTGGTCTAATACTGTAGCCATGAAGGCGTGATCTGTGCTTAAGAGGCAGTAAGAATTGAGCAGGTGAAGCTGACCTGACAAAAGACCCCCATTGCGCTGATGGGACTCCTTCTGCTATCTTCCACAAGTGTGCTAGGTTAGTTGAATAAGGGCCTAAATAAAGACTATGTATTGTGGAGAGGGAGAGCGAGGGAGGGATGGAGAATCTTGGTCCTTCAGAGCCTACCTGGCCAAGCTCGGAACTGTCCAATGTACTGTTGGATTTCTGTGGTGCTGGACAGCTCCCTGTGAAGCAGAAGGCTCTTTCCATAGCCCTGGAGTCTATCTGTCTTTAGCACTTTCCATGCCAGGGATAGTCAATATGCTTCCCTCCAGATACTGTTGGACTACAACTCCCAGGAACCACTGCCAACATATCTGGGGATGATGGAGTTTGTAGTCCAGCTATTTTTGGAGGGTACTACTTTTGGTACCCTGCTCCATGCTATTTGAGAGGATGACAGGCTCTTCGGCTGCTTCTCTACAGATGCTTCTGCTTGTCTTTGCTCTTGTGCTGCCTTTCCACATTCCTTGCATCGAGCACACTCTTATTATTCAGTCTCCTGTCTGCAGACGTTTATTCCCACATGTCCTAATGATGCTCTGAATTATTTCCTGGCTGCTGTGAATATATTTGACAACCATGGGCTATGCTTCCTCCTGTGGAGAAAAGATTGAGATATAAAGGGTCACAGTGACAAACAGAATACTTAGACAACTGGAGGTGTGACAGCTCTATTAGGCTGCAGGGAGGCCCTCTCTTGGGATGTAGGGAGTACCTTGCGGCAAGCGCATAGGCAGACATGCTATGCAGAACAATCTGTCAGTGAAAGGCAGATCTACTTCAACTACTCTGCTTCTGTAGGTGGATGACAAGGGTCATGCTTTGCAGATGGTGTTAATACTGGATGAGAGCACTGAGTATAAGTCTTACAACTGTTCTTGGGAATGCTGTGGTGGTGGCTTCCTACACTGTCACCAAAACATTTCCTTTCATTTAGCATTCACTCCTCTTGATTTTGTGGGACACAGGTGGCGCTGTGGGTTAAACCACAGAGCCTAGGACTTGCCGATCAGAAGGTCAGCGGTTCGAATCCCCGCGACAGGTGAGCTCCCGTTGCTCGGTCCCTGCTCCTGCCAACCTAGCAGTTCGAAAGCACGTCAAAGTGCAAGTAGATAAATAGGTACTGCTCTGGCGGGAAGGTAAACGGCGTTTCCATGCACTGCTCTGGTTCGCCAGAAGCGGCTTAGTCATGCTGGCCACATGACCCGGAAGCTGTACGCTGGCTCCCTCGGCCAATAAAGCGAGATGAGCGCCGCAACCCCAGAGTTCGCCATGACTGGACCTAATGGTCAGGGGTTCCTTTACCTTTACCTCTTGATTTTGTGGGGCTTCTCACATGCTTCATGGGATAGCCTTTGCTACAATATTGGTGTCATCACACGGTCCAGGACATTGCTGTTGAGTAGCTCGCCTCTTCCCCTCAAAAAAAGAAGAAGAGAGAAATGTCTGAGACTAGATTACAATAAGTTTATCTTTCCTGGAGAGGGAAATGGATCCCACTACCACTAAAGTGGCCTGTGATCATGTTCTGGTAAACTTTACAGCACAACCATGAGCGTTTTTATTCAGAAGTAAGTCCCACAGAGTTGGATGTGACTGTGTCCTGGCAAACCTCAGTTGCAACTGACTGTGTGCCCTGTTTATTTGGATGTGTAGTTTATTCTGTGATCACATGAGCTTAGATTCTGCTGCTTCAAATAGGACACCCCCTGCACTCTCCTCTTCAAAGTCTACTCCAGAGGGCTGGGGGACTCACTAGAACAGATTATTTTTTAAAAAATTATTTGGCAGAGGGAGTGGGAGGGAGGAGAGGAAGGAGAAAGTCCTATTACATGAGCAGAACTCTGCAGGTTGTTGAATGCGACACCTAGTCATTAATTAATACAGTTGAAAAGTGACACGGTCACAGCTGAAAATCAAGGCGGTCACTATGTATCACCATATGCTTATTTGCCACTTTGCAGCACTGATAGTCTAAAGGAGAACTTTCCAAACTTTTCATGTTGGTGACACACTTTTTAAATGTGCATCATTTTGTGACATAGTAATTCAAGTTTTACTAGCAAACCGGGGATTACACTCACCCCTTTACAGCCTGGGAGGAGAGTGGGGAGTGTTTTTGCGACACACCTACACACTGCAGCCGGCCCAACAACATGTCGCGACACACAGTTTGGAAAGCTCTGGTCTAAAGCATGATGGACTAACTTGCACTGAACCCTTCACAAGGCTATATTCCCCTTCACAAGGCCATGTTCCTTTTTTTGCACTCATGAATCCTTTTAAGCTGTTCCCACTTCTCCCTCAAAGCTATCATTCTGAATGGCAGGTTTAAAAGAGACCTTGCCTTTTCTCTATTGGCGTCACGTGCTCGTTTGCAGAAGCATTTTTAATATGCTACACTTTCTTAATGGCCACCAAGTTAAGTGCAACATGACAGTTTAGCATTAAGCTGCATGGGAAGCAATTGACATTAATTCAGAACCTCCTTCAAATGCCTTTTGGCACTTGCTGGTCTGCTAGGAAATTAAGCTGGGTCTGGGAAAAAGAGTGTAAAATGCATCTAAAATGTCAAATCTTCATTGCGGCCTGAGCACAGCTGTTGCCTATGTAAAGTTCAGGAACAGCTACCTCCATCATTTTATTTCTCGGCTTTCCCTAACATTTAGTGGGTAAATGGAAAGAATTTCTTTATTGCAATTCAGAATGCTGCATGTTTTGCCCTTTTTATTGTCCTAATTTACATTTGCGTTACTTCTGCTGGCTGCTAAATCAGAGGGACCTTTTCAACAAGCGCTGTGCCTGAGAGGAAAGAGTTGGGCAGGAAGAGTCCTAGCAAAATATCAGAAAAATGTTAGCAAATGGTCGTTCCATCCCCTTGTTGCCACAAAGGTTAACTACCTCTCAGTTGTGTTCTCCTCTGTTCCCTTTCCATTATCCCACTTTTAGATTGTAAGGTCCTTGGGGCAGGGCCTGTTTCTTATGGGCTTGCTGCAAAATGCCATGCATGCTGATATTTATTCCTATAAAGCGACCCACATCATCCCAAAGTAATGCCTCATTTATTATGTCCCGGGTAGGCTTCCATGTATGGTTGGTGAATTCCTCTTGCTGGGTTACAGGCCTTCCCTTGGGTAGAATCTATAAGAAAATAAATCTGTGTTAATCTGCAGACACACACACACACACACACACACACACACACACACACACACTGTATGGGTGAAGATCTGCTTGGGAGATGATTTAAGTTCCATGCACCTTCACCTTCTGTCTTATAATCCATAATAACCCTCCCATTTATCCTGTAGTAGCATTATGCTGGCAGCAGTAGGTCGACCTGAAAGAAGTTGCTGTTCATTTAATAGTTTCATGGCAAAGAACTATTCAGAAGGAGCTGCGTGCTTCATTACAGTATAGTGACAGTATGGTGACAGTATTAGCCCAACCTCTTTGCCTTCCAGCTTTATTTTACAGCTCATGCTGCTCCCAGAATCAGGTGAAAAGTGTGGATCTCCAGACCCCTGCAGCACAGCGATGGAAGAAGCTGAACCTGCTACAAGCTGTATAGATACCGTATTTTTCACACTATAAGACATACTTTTCCCCTCCTAAAAAGTAAGGGAAAATGTGTGTGCGTCTTATGGAGCGAGTGCAGGCTCCATGGCTTCAGCGAACGCAACGCGAAGCCTCTGGAGCACAGCGGGAGTGCTCCCACTGCGCTCCGAGGACTTCAGGCGGCTATCCCTGAAGCTAGGAGAGCAAGAGGGGTCGGTGCGCACCGACCTCTCTTGCTCTCCTGGCTTCGCTTCTCTGGAGAGGCGCTGCACAGCTTTCCCTCTCTGCACAGCGCCCCTTCAGCGAAGCGGGAGGAGAAACAGAAGGGGCTCCGCTTCTCCTGCCGCTTCCCTGAAGGGGCGCTGCGCAGAGAGGGAGAGAATATTTTCCCCCCTTGTTCTCCCCCTCTAAAACTAGGTGTGTCTTATGGTCGGGTGCGTCTTATAGAGCGAAAAATATGGTACATGATGGTTCTTATGCATCAGGAGTTTTCTCCCCTAAGGTAGAAGGGACACTGGTGTTGTTGTGTGCGTGGAATTTGATTCTGTTACATGTTGTGCCACAGACTCTTCTGAGACTTCACTCTACTCCCAGTTCCTTAGCCTTTACAATCCTGCTTTATTTCAGTTTGACTATCTATTTTTCGGGGGTGCTAAGTATTTATCCTCTCAGAACCTGTAATAGCGGCATATTATTATTATTATTATTATTATTATTATTATTATTATTATTATTATTATTTGCCATTTCCCCCTATTGCTTTGTTTTTAAACTTATCTAAGACTGAACCCTAGCCTTTTTCATTTTTAAAAAAGTCACTTTGCTTCTCTTCTTCTTGCTCCAGATAAAGGTGAAAATGGGGAACCTTATCAGAGGAAGAAAGGTGCTGGAGCTCCTCAGCCAGATGTTCCTGCTCCATCCCAAAATCTCAGAGACAGCACTTCAGCGCCAGCAAGCAATAGCTGGAGGCGGATCATTCTGCTCATCTTAGCAATAACAATACACAATATTCCAGGTAAGCACCAAACTCTTTCTCAGTGCCAGTGTCTCACTCTTGAAGACCCTAGTTGTTCAGGTGGTGGAGCTAATCTGAGTTGCTAAGTGCAATCCATAGAGTATTCAGAGTGACATGCATTCTTTTTATTTCTATTTCACTGTTTAAACACACTGTTTTGTGTTGTCCTTCCAAGAACCGGACAACCTGGAGAAAATGACTTCACAATTTAGGAACCTCCTTTTCTTTTCACAATTTTCCCTATGCATACCCTCAACTGAACTCACAATCCTTTGAAATAATACAGATTTTCTTATCTGCTTTGGTGACATCAGAGTGAAATTTTAAGTGCCTTTTTGGATTTGTTCAACAGTTAGCAAATGTGTGCATCCCCACCACATCCCCACTTGGAAGCAAACAAACATATTATTGCTACTCAATCTACCTAAATCTTTAGGAAACGACAAAACTTGCAATTTATTTCAGCAGGTTTTATGTTTAATATTTCTAATATTATTTTAAATCCTGTATCTTGAGTATTGAAGCGTTCAAAAGAAAATTATGAAGAGTACACACCCCAAGTGCAATTGTCCCATATTCTTAGTTGTTTGGGGAATTTTTGGAGGAATAAATGCTTTAGGTCTGACTTCATACAACCCAAGATAATATGGGAATGGGCAACACATCTCTTTCAAGAAGAGCCTATGACAATTTACCTTTTATATTCCATTTGAATAGATGGAGATATTTTAGATGTTAAAGTTTTCCCTCTCCAAAATGGCCAATGGCACATGGGAAACAGTGGGGAATTTTCTGATTGGCAGAGTCTAAAGCAGTGTTTCCCAACTTTGGGTCTCCAGCTGTTTTTGGACTACAGTTCCCATCATCCTTGACCACTTGTCCTGCTAGCTAGGGATGATGGGAGCTGTAGTCCAGCTGGAGACCCAGGTTTGGGAAACACTGGTGTAAAGCATTGTGCTGCTGCTGTTCATTGGAGAGAGAGACAGAGAGAAACAGAAGCTTGAGTTAAGGAATGAAGAGCAGGTTGTGCTGAGATGCTCTGTGAATTTTTCGTAGCTGCGTTGGAAATATAGAATGGCGCGCTGGAATGGTGAATGAAGATTTTTGGGCTCAGTCAGTTTCCACATCTTTGCTGAAGTTTTTGGCGGTGCACTGAATCCTTTGAGATCAGGTGTTTTTAACTTGTGGAAATGTCTTAAAGCAGAAGGATGTTGGTGTATGGTGGCTGAAGCTATAATTTCTTTATTTTTTAATTTTCAGATCCTGGTAACAACTAACCTACTGATATGCTTGTTAAATTATGTGAAGCATACCATGCCAAAAGAAATATCAGACACAGGTGTTGCATATACTTACCTTTGCATGGATAATATATGCTAGACATTGGAAGAAGAAGTAGGGACGCAGGTGGCACTGTGGTCTAAACCACTGAGCCTCTTGGGCTTGCCGATCAGAAGGTTGGCGGTTTGAATCCCCGTGATGGGATGAGCTCCCATTGCTCAGTCCCAGCTGCTGCCAACCTAGCAGTTTGAAAGCACGCCAAAAAGTGCAAGTATATAAATAGGTACTGCTCCGGCGGGAAGGTAAACGGTGTTTCTGTGTGCTGCTCTGGTTTCGCCCGAAGCGGCTTAGTCATGCTGGCCACATGACCTGGAAAAACTGTCTGTGGACAAATGTTGGCTCCCTCGGCCTGTAAAGCGAGATGAGTGCCGCAACCCCAGAGTCATCTGCAACTGGACTTAACTGTCAGGGGTCCTTTACCTTTACCTTTTTGCTGGAAGAAGTGCAAAAAATAATAATTAATTGAAATAGAACGAGTAAGGAAATTATGGGAACACTTGCTGGTAATTAAATTAAGAGCAAAGTTACAAGGACATGATGAGTATAAAGAATTGGGCCAAATTCAGTAAGTGAAGCTAGGAATGGTTTGGATTTGCATAGATTTTATGCTCTTGCAATTGGTATAAATTATATGATGTAGGTGAGATATGATAAAGTAGGAACTACATGAGTTTGGTTGCCAGTGAAAGCAATAGATTCACTAAGCATAGTAATAATATATTGCACTTAGTATTTATGAAGGTTAATGACACCTCTGATTAAGTCATTTTAGGATTCTCTTTTTTTGTATCATTTTCTCTTGTACTCTTCTTTACATCTTGGTAATAATAAGAATCTTTTTAAATATTCTTTTGTGTTCTTGGGTAACAAAAGCCAATTAAAAGGAAAAGGAAAAAAAAAAGCCCTGTGGAAGACAATCTGGACACAGTACTTCCCGGGGTATCATTTGCAAAGTGAAGCCAGCAGGACAACCTTCTGAGAGCCCAAAGACAGAGCAGTTCTGCCACCAGACAAACACCAGGAGAGTGTCAGTAATCTGCTTGGCAAGTCCTTGGTTCTTAGATTCCAGAAAGCCCATTAATATTATTAAGCTGTTCTGTGAGCCAGCAAGCAGAAGACTGCTTTCTCCAGCTTTCTGCCTGAGGCCAGCAAAGACTTGATAGCAAAGTTCAAGCACCTGCCTGATGCTGCCAATTCTGACATATAAACCTAAGTGAGCCTAAAGAACGGAGGGCTCAGGTTCTCATTGGGGGGCTTTCCCCACAGACTTTCCAAATCCTTTCAAATGATTATGGCCAGGTTGCAATTTCTCATCTTTTTTACATATGTGTGCATGTGCGCACACACTGCGTTGTAGCTACGAACCTTGATGGCTAAGGTGCAGATCGGCTGCGACAGCTCAGTTGGTAGAGCATGAGACTTTTAATCTCAGGATCGTGGGCTTGAGCCCCATGTTGGGGAAAAGATTCCTGCACTGCTGCAGGGGGTTGGACTAGATGACCCTTGTGGTACCTTCAAACTCCATGATTCTGTGAACGCCAGCTACTGGGAATCACAAATGGGGACATTGCTGTTGCGTTCAGGGTCCTGCTGGCAAGCCTCTTACGGGCATCTGGTGGACCACTGTGAGAACAGGAGGCTGTACAGTGGTACCTCGGGTTAAGTACTTAATTCATTTTGGAGGTCCGTTCTTAACCTGAAACTGTTCTTAACCTGAAGCACCACTTTAGCTAATGGGGCCTCCTGCTGCCGCCGTGCTGCCAGAGCACTATTTCTGTTCTCATCCTGAAGCAAAGTTCTTAACTCAAGGTACTATTTCTGGGTTAGTGGAGTCTGTAACCTGAAGTGTTAGTAACCTGAAACGTATGTAACCCGAGGTACCACTGTACTAGTAGGGCTATTGGCCTGATCAAGCAGGGCTCTTCTCATGCCCCTCTTATACAGCCTACATGAGAGGTAGATTTTCACTTAATGTAGCTTTCTTAGCCTAGAACTGGGGAGAAGACGTTCTTGCTGAATTTTTGCCTTGTAACACTGCTGCAAAGGGCAGAAAGTGTTAATCCTTACTGATGATGAAAAGGATTGTTTGTGCAGTCTTCTATTGTGGAAGCATCGTTTGCTGTGTGAAGCTCAGGAACCGCATGAGTGCTGAAATCAGGGAGCAGCTAGATCTAAAAGGTGCAGTTTGGCTTCCAACTGCGAAAGGTCAAGCGCTGGGAGCTGGATTTCACCCCTCCTGCATAACTGTCAAGAATCATGGCTTCAAATGGCGATTGAGGCAGGGAGTGGATATACCTTAGTGACTTGGTGTCCTGCTGCTCTGTCAGCTGGGCAGCAGTGAATTATTTTTATTGTCTCTCAATTAAAAGCAAAAAAAAAGAAAGACCTTTTGTAAAAGACAGAAACAAAGTGCTTCTTCCCCACTTCTCCTGGCAGTAGGTTAATGACAATAGTCTCACTGTTGCTGGAGAGAAATCTTGAAAGAACCTGCCTAACCTTTTTATGTTCCTATACAGCACAAAGCTGCCTTCAGGCAATTATAGAGGCCCCAGAAATGATCTCCTGCTCCTTAAAGGTCATGGCATTAATGTGTTTCTTCTTCTCTGTAATGTTGCTAGCGGTGTGAGAGAGCAGCGTTGTCAGAATTTATATTTCAGGTCAGCTAGTGGACGGTGTGTTTGTCTTGCAACCCACAGTCCACAGAGTAAACGGTTTCATTCTCTGCTTTGCCTTCCAGTAGGCTAGAAGACTTAGCACTCTTTAAGATAGACAGGTGGCCTTTACTAATCAAGCTTGGACATCATCAAAAAGGCCACAAAGTCCCACACCTTTGCACAAAAGAGAGAGGAGAAGCTTGAACCTTCAGCACGTCGATAGAGTTGGAGCCATGGAACTAGTCTGCAAATAGTTGCAAGAACTCAGATGCAACCAAGCTGAACCAAAAACTACAAGTCCCTAAAGAGTCGCTACACAAAAATGATAGATTTAGTGATAGGGCTGTCTTGACTGTAGAACTTTGTGCCTTGTGTTGCAGGGTAAGGGCAGACAAGAATGGCATGGAGTTGATTGCAAGCTACGTACTGTGGGGAGTCTGGAGACGACTGCTTAAGTGGGGTGGTGGGTGGGGAACACTATTGTGTGAATAAGTCACAGTGCCGTGCACACTAGTTTTTTTCTGACTTGCTGGGGGGTGATGTAGATAGGGAAGAGATAGGAAACATTTTGGATATCTTATCGGAAAGCAGGCTTCTATATAACAAAGCTCTCTCCCTGTCCCCAAATACTGTATTTTTCGCTCTATAAGATGCACCAGACCACAAGACGCACCTAGTTTTTGGAGGAGGAAAACAAGAAAAAAAATATTCTGAATCTCAGAAGCCAGAAAAGCAAGAGGGACCGCTGCGCAGTGAAAGCAGCAATCCCTCTTGCTGTTCTGGCTTCTGGGATAGCTGCGCAGCCTGCATTCACTCCATAACACACACACACACACACACACACACACACACACAGACACATTTCCCCTTACTTTTTAGGAGGGAAAAAGTGAGTCTTACAGAGCAAAAAATACTGTATATTGTATTTATCCTAGAAGATTGGAACTTGTGATCTCCACCATGGAGGTTACACCAACATATATTCTCTGAGGTGCAACAGATACCACCAATTGCCTTGCCTCTCAACCTGATCCCTCTGCCATCCCACAGCTAATTTCCTTGCAAATGTAGGCAGCTGTTCTGGGGTGCTACAACTTCTCATTAGAGCCAGGTCTGAAAGGCTTGTAATAAATTGGAAATGACATGCAGTTTCTGTTAGTTGAGCACCAGGTGAGCTCCAGCGACAGGCAGCTGGCCAAGGCTGCTTCTTGGATAACGAACCCAAGTTCATTCAGATGCATCGAGCCTCTCTTTGCCAGGCTTCTGCTCTTGTAGGTGTGCTCTTGAGGCCTTTGACGCTTTTAATAACCCTGCGCCAATTGTTTCGGGAGCAAAAGGGAATGTTTGTGTTGGATGTTATTCTTCTAGTGCTTTTGAAAAGTCTAAAATCAGCTCCAATCGGCTTAAACCTGCAGTAAACCTGGGTCTGCTTTGACTTATCTTTGTGCTTCAGGAATATATTTGTCCCTTGATAGATACACAAAGAGGTGCTTGGCTGTTGTTGGGCACTACCACCGGATCAATGGTTAAGAACTAGTTAGGCACCTGATCTGTGGTTTTTCAAGGGGCTAATGCTTTCAAAGGCATTGAAGCCAAATCAGTACCATGCTTATTGTTAGTCCCTCATTTGTGCCCTTCTTTCTCTCCCGTTCCACCCCTGCCGAAGCAGCCTGTTCTCCCTAGTCCCTGTACATTTTTGTAACTAAGTCAAAGTACAGTGGTACCTCGGGTTACATATGCTTCAGGTTACAAAGCTTCAGGTTACAGACTCTGCTAACCCAGAAATAGTGCTTCAGGTTAAGCTTTGCTTCAGGATGAGAACAGAAATCGTGCTCCGGCAGTGCAGCGGCAGCAGGAGGCCCCATTAGCTAAAGTGGTGCTTCAGGTTAGGAACAGTTTCAGGTTAAGAACGGACCTCCGGAACGAATTAAGTACTTAACCTGAGGTACCACTGTATGCCCTTGAAGTGGTGACATCTTCTTCCCTTGCCTACCCGTACCTCCATTTCTTCCTTTCCTCTCTTGTTTCCCTCTTTTAGATGGTGAGCCCCTTGGAGCAGGGAGCTGGCATATATATATCAGAGGTAGGAAAAGCTTTGGCCCTCCAGGTGTCACTGAACTACAACTCCCATAAATCCTAGGAAGCATGGCCAGTAGACAGGGCTGATGGGAGCTGTAGATCAGCAACATCCAAAGGGTCAAAGCTTCCTCACTTCTGCTATATTAAAATGCTTTTATATTAGGCAAGCAAGCAAACAAGTAAATAATACATTATCTGTCCGCTTCTCATTTCATGTTGATAAAAGAACTTCTAGACCAGTAGTATTCTACCTTTTCCGATGACCTACCTTTAATCCAAGCATTTCTTCATTTATTTTTTACCATATATTGGTATGGTGCTGCTGCTGCTGCTGCAACCCATCTTAGATCAGGCTGTGACCTGAAATGGGCTCCTGATGTACCAGTTGAAGACCAGTGCTCTAGACTAGCATTCTTCTTGCTAAGCTAGTTATCTACTTGTAAGGAATTATTTTTTTTAATGAAGTATCTTTAAAAAGAATAAGACCAAAGTGGCCTTTCTGTCACCTCGCTACTTTGCAGTCCCATTTCCAACATACGCTGTTACATGTGTGGATCACATTTTATGCCACAATACAAACTTGGAACCAGTGTGGTGTAGTGGTTAAGAGCGGTAGACTCGTAATATGGGGAACCGGGTTCGCTTCCCCGCTCCTCCACATGCAGCTGCTGGGTGACCTTGGGCCAGTCACACTTCTTTGAAGTCTCTCAGCCTCACTCACCTCACAGAGTGTTTGTTGTGGGGGAGGAAGGGAAAGGAGAATGTTAGCTGCTTTGAGACTCCTTCATCTCTCTCTCTCTCTCTCTCTCTCTCTCTCACTCACACACACACTCACAACATACAAATGGCTTTCCTGTGATGTGATCTGAAATCTCTGCACTGCACATATGAGCAGTGAACTCTTACAGCTATTGTGGCACTTTCACATACAAATATCACAGGAATTACAAGAAATGTAGTTTTTAATACATTAATGTTTCCATGGAAATATGTTAAAACACTTATTATTTTTTTGTAAAATAGGATAAAGATGGGGGGAGCTTTACTAGACTGTAAGCTTTTGAGAACACAGGGAATCCTTATTTTTTAAACTGGTATAAGATGCAAAATAACGCTTATACAAATGGGAGCATTGGTGATTCCATCCTTCCTTCCACAGTTTAATGCCTGAGGCATAGGTACTTTCTGCTTCATGTGGTTTTGTAACTTCTGGCAAAGAATCCTTTTCATTTCTGATAACACCGCTTGTAGCTAGATAACATGTGGGAAAGATAATGGAGCGGGGCACAATCCACTTTACATGCCTGCTTCATGTTTACTGCCTTAAGGAGTCGGAGCAAAAGCCTGTTCGCTTGCTCTGAGCCAGAAACTAATGAAGGGAATAAATTGATATAGACGGGAGCTGCCAAATGGCGGAGTAGGACTTGCTAATTCATATTCTTAGATGCCATTTTTTTCACGGAACATTAATTATGCATTTAATCAGAGCCTGTTTATTCTGGTCCATCTTTGCTTGTTGGGTGGTTGTGATGGCGAGAAATCGAAATGAATTAAAATGTTACGGATCTACTGCAAACAACAATTAGCAAGGTGTAAATGAAAAGTCTAAATACCATTCTGCTCTTCTTTTAAAAATCTGACTTAAAGATAGGAAGAGGGAATTTGCACACTCAAAGTCGTCATCCCCCCATAGCTTTTTGGCTTCTCTTAGCAATATGCTGCCTTGTAGTGTCAGTAAAAAAGATCAGCTGCACATGTATGACTGGTATGCGTGGAAGGATCAACAGCTGTAAAAACTGGAAAAAGAAGGAGCAGAGTAACAAAATGAATGATTTTTTTTAAAAAAACCCAACATCTCTGGGCTGCATTGACAAATAATGTGACTGGAATGCAATGCATTAGTTGCTGCAACTACCTAACATTAAATGTTAAATCAACTGGGATTCTGATGCTGTTGCAGTGGTGTTGCAGGCAAATGAACAGCCTTTCTTAACCTTGGTGCCACAGATGTTGTTGAATGACAACTCCCACCATCCCTGACTGCTGGTACTGCTAGCTAGGGATGATGGGAGTTGTAGTCCAACAACATCTGGGGATCCAAGGCTGAGAAAGGCTACAATAGAATGTTTAGGGTCTGGATGTTAAGGTACCGTATATACTCGAATACAAGCAAACCCGAATATAAGCCAAGGCACCTAATTTTAGCACAAAAAACTAGGAAAACTTATTGACTCGAGTATAAGCTGGTTCACCACACCACAAACCTGGTGGTGGCGGCGGCAGCGGAGGAAGAACAAGCAGCCCAAAAGGGCTGCTTTTGGGCTGCTTGTTCCTCCTCCACCACCACTGACAGCAGCAAAGTCAGCGGAGGAGGAAGGAGCAGCCCAAAAGCAACCCAAAACCCTTTCAGGCCACTTGTCCCTCTGCCGCCTGCCTCACTCAAGTATAAGCTATAGGGGGCTTTTTCAGCATAAAAAATGTGCTGAAAAAGTCGGCTTATACTCGACTATATACGGTACTTAATTTGCGGCATAGCTTTCCACCAATGGGGTACATTCTAAAGCCTTGCTCAGAACACTGGCAGGACTCTTTTATTGGCCAGTGGTGGGTCATTCGATACCACACATCTGAGTGCCTTGCATTACACTTGCACACACCTTGTGCCACCAAAGGTGCAAGCTGATTTGCCATGTTGTCATCTTTTTCTCTTTATACCCATAACCCGCAAGACGTTAATCAGTGCCTAGTCCTAAGCAAATGGATAGTTGTGTGAATCCCTCCACTATTTATTGTTGGCAGCTGTTCTGAATGGCTGCAGTTATAGGCTGTAGCGTCAACAAGCCACAGGTATGAGCGTTTTAGACCATGAAAACAGTATATCATAATAGACTGGAGTAATAGAACAAGATACTCATTTCTCACAAACTTGAGTTGTGCAATTGTTTTTTCTTTTTGTATTGAGTTTCCGAAGGTAAAATTCTCTTAAGTGCTAAAGTGGCTACATCTGGAATTTCTGTAACATTGAGTGCAAAATAGCAGACAGTTAACCTTGATGTAAAATTGTGTTGATTTTCAAGTTGGATGCAAGGAACGGTCAAACAAACAAACACATTTCAGTTTGCTTGGTTTCTTAGTTTTCCAGTCTGAAATTTAGGTCTCCACATTTCTGCAGCAATTTGCAAACACCCCCCTGCAAAAAAAAAACCCTCATAAAAATTCCTCAGCATTTTAGTGCAAATTTCTCCCAATAAACATATTTTTGAATGCAGTTGACTAATGTACACTTTTTTTGGCAAGTATCTTCTCCTAATACAATGCTTTTCTAATGTTATACCAGCATACTCATTTTTATACACATTTCCCCTAAAATATTCATTTTTGTGAACATTGGTTGGTGTTGGAATTGCTAAATTTGGGTAAGTGTGAATTTTTGGAGGGTGGCTGTGTTTCGGTTCTCATTTTGCTTCAGAAAGTGTGAATTTGATAGATTTGGCTTTTAGTGCAAACTTAGTTGAATCTCTCTCCATCTGTACTTTCTAGTGAGTTCGTTTTGTTGAATCATAACTGTAGCCTGATTTCTTGTTGTTAATAGTATTGACAGCAAACTTGATTGGTTGATTTTATGTTGTGAAGGAAGGAGATAATAGAATCACAGAATTGTAGAGTTGAGGTGGGGACCTTGAGGGTCATTTTGTCCAACTCCCTCAGTGCAGGAATCTCAGCTAAATCATTATCACTGGCATGGAAGAGAAATGTGTTTTTGAGAGACTTGTGATATACAGGGTTGAAATATGGCACATCTTTGGAAAGATATTTGGATTTGAAGTTACATTTGTTGAACAGATTTTCAGACTGAATACATTAGAATCTTCTGGTTTCATTAGGCTAATTTAGTTCAATTTATAACAAAACGGCAAGATTGTCTTCAGTTATTTTGGGCTTCTGTATCTGTTAATGACAAAGTCTCTCTCTCACCCCCCCCCCCCGGCTTGCTTCTTTGCCTTTAAGCATTTACTGGTATCACATTAGTAAATGCCTGTCTGGGGTCTTCACAGCTGAGCATTAGAATGTTGAGATGCTTGTCCATATTCACAACTTATTTCACATCAACACCTCAGCAGTAGAAAATTCTAGGAATGAAAACATTAGGGATGAACACTTCATTGTCTTGTCCTCCCAAAGGTCTGGCAGGGATAGGCTGCTGGTAGCCTGAGGACTCAATCTGACCTCACAAGGAGTAGCTTAAATTAGCAGATATGCCAAGAGTCAGACATAGGAGCAAAACTTGTGAGTCCAGGTGTAATTCCAGACCATAAAACAGATCCATAAAGCAGGAGTGTGGCCCCATCAAGAGGAGGCATTGACTGAGCATCTCACCATCTTCATCGCTACAAAGATTGAGCTTCAATATGTTTGCCTTTGTCAAATCCATATCTAGGCAGTCTAAGAGATCACACGTCACCTGGCACTGATGAAAATTAACACTGATAGTTAGCATACTGACTGCAACCTATTTCAACTCTCTAGAGCAGTGTTTCCCAAATTTGGGTCCCCAGCTGTTTTTGGACTACAACTCCCATCATCTCTAGCTAGCAATACTAGTGGTCAGGGATGATGAGAATTGTAGTCCAGAAACAGCTGGAGACTCAAGTTTGGGAAACACTGATGTGGATGATTTTAAACCTGTGGTTTCATGTGGGTTTTTTTAAACATGGAAGATGATATTGAATCCTAAGGAAACCCAGGGAATAATTCCCACAGGGTGTAAGAAATAGTTTCTCTTAGCATCAGAGCCCAGCATCTTAAAAAGCAGAGACATCACCTTGCCAACAAAGATCCGTATAGTTAAATCTATTCTTTTCCCAGTAGTGATGTATGGAAGTGAGAGCTGGACCATAAAGAAGGCTGATCACCGAAGAATTGATGCTTTTGAATTATGGTGCTGGAGGAGACTTTTGAGAGTCCCATGGACTGTAAGAAGATCAAACCTATCCATTCTTAAGGAAATCAGCCCTGAGTGCTCACTGGAAGGACAGATCCTGAAGCTGAGACTCCAATACTTTGGCCACCTCATGAGAAGAGAAGACTCCCTGGAAAAGACCCTGATGTTGGGAAAGATTGAGGGCACAAGGGGACAACAGAGGACAAGATGGTTGGACAGTGTTCTCGAAGCTACCAGCATGAGTTTGACCAAACTGCGCAAGGCAGTGGAATACAGGAGTGCCTGGTGTCCTCTGGTCCATGGGGTCACGAAGAGTCGGACACGACTAAACGACTAAACAATAACAAAGCATCAGAGCCACTGTAAAGTGGAACTCCCAGCTCCCAACCTATGCAGTTAATATCAAAATTGCTGCTGCCTCTGTTTCCTGTTCTAGAAGCATTGGCTGTGATAGTGTAGGGAGTAACAGAACAATCTTTCTTATTTTCTACATGTGTGCCGGAGATAGAATGTATGCCATATATTCTTGAGTGGCATAGGAGATAATTCAGGGAGAACGACTTACAGATAAAGGACCCAGCTGGACAAACTCAGTCTTGACAAATAGAGATTCCTTTCTTGACCGATGTAGCCTTAGTAATTTAAACAGCAGATACCTTCCCCATTGCTGTTTTGCCTAGTAAAGTGCAATCCTATGCAAGTATTCCCAGCTAAGTGGGAATTGCAACCTGGGTGTGTGGTCTGAAAGCGAACATCATTGTAAAGCTAGAGTCAAAATGCTTGAAGTATTCCCAGACTGAAGATACTGAGTAGTAGGTAGGGTTTGTTCAGACCAAGTGAGAGCCATTGATCCAACCTTGAAACATGACCCCCTAAGGTGTTGATTACTCTTGGAAAAGAAACAATCTATAGGGATCTGGGAGGCTGCTCAATAACTGTTGTGAAGCCCATTGTAAACCATTGGAAATTGTTTCAAAACCATTTTGAAACCAAAGGACTCAGTGCAACCAGAGGACTCAATGAAACCAGAGGACTCATGATGAATTTCTTCAGATGGATGGTTCATGATATCAAGGGCCTGCAGAGTATTAGTATCCAAGTGTCATCAGTTTAAGAGGAGAAGGTCAGCAGCTTCCATAATTTCTTTCCCATTTGTTTAGCAGAGATGTGATTTGCTGAGGAAAGAGATTTTACAATTGACTTAATTGGGTCTGGGGGGAACTTGTGGTATTTTAGAGTCTTCTTTCTTATCAAAGGGAAGCTGAATTTAAGTGGCTATTAAATTCTGGTCAAGGTTGAGGTGTTTTTTTTTTTTACAAAAGCTTCTACAGGAAATAGCAAGTAGTTTGATGGGGAGGGGAAAGTATCACACTTTTTCATTATTTAAAGACTTTTCATTAAAGTAGCATGCCTGAGGATTTATAAGTGCAACCTTGTGTGCCAAGAAGATTTTCATCTCTCGTGTACTTTGTCGACATTCAGTGCTGAGTAAAGAGGACGCGATCATTATCTTTCTGAGCAAAAAAGATTCCTAGGTCATGTTCTGATGTATTCTGGGCAGGAGAGAGTATTCCACTATGTAGGCTGAGTTCTATGAAGGAGGAAGGTGTATTTGAGAACATAAAGTGAGCTCAGATTGGCCGCACTTCAAGGATCAGTAAGCCTGGGAGGGAAAGCAACCTGGTAAAGTTAATGGGGAAGACATAGAGCTGTTTCCAACTTATTCAGATGACTCAAGCAAAACACAGAGAGAAGTTCTGAGAGTTCTTCACAGCAGCTGATGGTTTCTGTAGCCAGCTAATTGGAGGAACTGAGTTTAAAGAACAGGGCTAGGCTGGCAGCCTGATTAGGCTTGCCTCTGAAGCAAATATGCAATTGGGATTTGAAACGGAATCTTTGGCAGTGGGTCTCAAGAAAATGGAAGAAAGAATCTAAGAACTGTTGGGTTTAAAAATGTAATCAGCACAGACCAAAGTATTAAGAGTGGCAAACACCTTTTCATCTTGCATGTCAGGAGCACAGACCCAACTTGAGACAGAGTGCTCCTGGGCTAAAAAATCTCACTGTAGGAAGCAGCCACCATCCAAATACATCCTTCACTTTAATTTCCAGAAAAGGTCACGGCTCCATGCACTACTCCAGGTCTATGTGCCTTGTTCTTGGGTACCTTTTTTGTTCTTGGTTAAAGCAGTGGATTCAGCCTGCCAGGAACTTGGGAGAATGCCCTGTTGCTTAGATACAGGAGGTACTTTGCAAAGAAGATAGTGTTGCCAGGGAAACCAAGGCCTGCATTCCCCCCCCCCTTTTTTTTGTTTTTTTGCTTGGAGGTTTGAACACTGGGCAAGGGATCTTTTCTGTGACAGCTGTGGGAACAGAGTAGCTTTGGAGCAGAACCTGTACCAAAGCTAAGCAGCAGAGAGTGAAAACAGGCTTCATCCAGGTGTTGAGCTGCAAAGGTGCAGTCGGAGTGAGAGAACTGCCCACTGGTGATTTGAAGGGTTGCTCTAGCAGGAGATGACATGCTGTCCCGAACGTTTTGATGTTTCAGCAGCAGTCATGCAATCTGCCATAAACATTTTGATTCTTCAAACTGGTCTCTGACCGTAATAAATTTCATGTTGCTGTTCATTTTGATTCTTCTCATTGTTGCAACAGAGATTTCTCTCCCCCGCCAGCTCAGTGCCTCTCTCTCTCAAGCAAATCAGACATGGCAATCAGAGGTAGAAAAAGGAGATTGGATTCATTAGTTTGTTACCTGGGAGATCTGTTTTTAGTTTCTTGCTCTTTCACAGACTGCCTCTGCATTGTGAAATTTAAGAAGACGACTGTGATCTGGTTGGGTTCAGAGATTATGCATTGATTGGCTTGTCGCAGCACGCTGGGGGCAGGATAGAGGATAAAAAGCTGAGCTGTTAAGGGACAGACTAGGGAAGTTCAACAGGGAGTGCTTGGAAGTGCTTTATGTACCTGAGAGTATCTGTCAAAAGAGCAGGTGTTTAATTGGCTCCGTGTTTTAAGACATTTATAAAACCTTTAAACGAGGGAGTGAACTGAGCTGATAGTTAAATGTGATGACTTTTGGAGAGAGGGAAAAGTTGAGCACTTTGTGATGACTGACAAAGAAACCAATTAAGATGGTGACAGATTTTATTGGGAATACAGGTGTGCAAAAGTGCAGCACTAAGAATTAGCCAGTTAGTACTGTGAGTGTAACAACATTTTTGTCCACCTTCATGGAAAGTTGATTGGGATAGTGACCCTGAAGATAAACTCTTCCATACCTAAAAGGACCTTTGCTAAAATGTACTCCCTCACCCCCATGGGGGGTAGACCCAGATCTACCCTATGCAGGGGAATTTCAGACCAGTCACATAAAAAATGTGGCTCAGGCAAACAGCGCATTAACAGGTTTTATGGAGTAAGCACGACATTGAGGATAAATTCACAGTAAGGGGTAGCTACCTAGAAATGTGTGCCAACTGATAGCGATAACAATCAGAAATGAGGTATATAAAGCTGCATTTTTAAAAGGGCATTTGCGTAGTGTATGACCACCTCCCCCAGCCCCCCCCTTGTTATTTGCATTTATTCATCAAATAAATAAACAATGTGGATTGATGGAGAGGGAAGAGGAGTGGTAGTGGCTGCTGAGAGCACGACACTTTTTTCTTTTCTGTAGTTCATGGAAAATGTGATAAAATATAAATAATAACAACAACAAAAAAAAGCAGAGGGAGTGTGCAGACAGTGGTTTTCCAGCCATAACTCAGGCTACTAACATCAGCACTGAGCTACCTTGTAGAGATGAAGCGTCGCACGAGTCTCGTTCATATATTTTAAATGGCTTTAACACTTCCTGGACTCGGATGTTGCTAGTTATTTGTATTTATAGTACGTAGAAGGAGTGCTGTGATATGATTGGCAAGAATAGGAGCTTCTTTTTCATTGTGAATGACAAGTCTGAGAGGTCCCAAGACCCTTCCCCTTGACCTCAGCTCTCCAATGGCTGCTATTTATTTGGGGCAGGGGGGAATCCAACCATTCAAATACAGTGGTACCTCGGGTTAAGAACTTAATTCATTCTGGAGGTCTGTTCTTAACCTGAAACTGTTCTTAACCTGAAGCACTTTAGCTAATGTGGCCTCCTGCTGCTGCTGCGCCGCTGGAGCCTGATTTCTGTTCTCGTCCTGAAGCAAAGTTCTTAACCCGAGGTAATATTTCTGGGTTAGCAGAGTCTGTAACCTGAAGCGTATGTAACCTGAAGCATATGTAACCCGAGGTACCACTGTAACAACATCACTAGTTTGACTCTGCAGTTCAGAAATGGCCACATTTTCTAGCACTTGAGACAAATCAGGGTGATTATTGGGTTCCCATTATAGCTAATAATCATTTCTTTGAAAGGCATAGTAGAGACTTTTTGCAGAATGAGAAAGAGAGGTGAACTTAGGGAAGTAATAGGCAGTGCAGTGCCTTCCAAATGTCCTTGGGCTCCAACTCCCATCAGCCCAATGGGAAGTTTTCCTCCTATGTTTAAGCCAGGGGCCATGACAGACATCGGGAGCAAACGAGCAAGGAAGGCCTGTGAGGGACTAAACCCCTAGCTGCTTCAATTCTCAGTTCCAGACCAGGAGATTCACCTGCAGAGTAATGCTTGTTGGGACATGGGCAAACAGGCGTGTGTGGCAAAAGCTATACAGTGGTACCTCGGGTTACAGACGCTTCAGGTTACATACACTTCATGTTACAGACTCCGCTAACCCAGAAATATTACTTCGGGTTAAGTACTTTGCTTCAGGATGAGAGCAGAAATCGTGTTCTGGCGGCGCTACGGCAGCGGAAGGCCCCATTAGCTAAAGTGGTGCTTCAGGTTAAGAACAGTTTCAGGTTAAGAACGGACCTCCGGAACGAATTAAGTACTTAACCTGAGGTACCACTGTATACATATATATATACATTTGCCCCCATCCCTAATAACTGTAGTAGTATTGTTTACTTATTGTATTTTAAACATATTATAAGCTGCCTTGAGAGCTGCAAGTAGTACTGTACTCAAGATATAAATACTCATAAACAAGTAAACAAAAATAATGGGTGTTTGAGTTCATCTGGAGGGCTCCCCTGGACTATGTCTTCTAAAAATAATGTACTACAGAGCTGAATGCAGCAAGAGGCTGCTTATTTACTCTGTTAATCAAGGCTTTATTGCCTTTTTGCAAGGTCTAGTCACATACTGGTTATTTTGTCATTAGGAAAAACAGTCTGGATTCATTCTCCCCCTCATAAGGCTCCTTAAACTGTTGATTCCAAAGATTTACGTTTCCAGTGTTGTGTATGAAATTGTACAGGGGAATGGGGGAGTTAAGATGAAGGGAAAGATTTTGCATTTTATGTTTCTGAAAGATATAAAACAGTCATTGTATCTGACTGTCAGTCCATTAGGACAGAGGAGAATTTGCCCCTGTTGCATTTAATATGCATTGTGGGGCATTTTATTGTCTTCTGATTATGAGTGTGAAAACATGAGCCCTTTAACATTGGTGACTCTGTGTAAGTCTACAAAATCTTTCTCTTTTTAAAAAAATTATCCTAAAATTCAGTCCTCTGCAGAAATTCTCAATGTGCTTTTTAAAACATGTCCCGTTTCTGCTTCCAGAAAGCTTCGTGGGTTTTTTGTTTTGCTAATGAATATTGCAAGGAAAGTTGAATTTAAGGGGAGCTGAAATCTTTTTGAAGAGCCAAGGAGAGGAGGGATAAGTGGAATTAAGACAGCCAATCAGACCAGATATTTTATATTGGATCTTGCTATTCACTTTGTTTGCATAGCAGTTCCCTTGATCATTACACGATCTGAGATTTCCGCGGTTGAAGCGCTGTTCTTCACATGCGGTTGAAGATGAATGTTTAACAATCACAGTGATGAATTTTTCATAGGCTATAATCCTCCTCTGAGGACGACGCAGCAGACTCGAAACACTGGTCTTGGAGAGCAAAGCCTGTTATTTCCCAAATTTTAATTTCCATCAGAATGACTGGCAGGCACAGAGATACCCGCACTAGTGAAATATGTGCATGGATATGCTGCATAACTCAAGTGCCTGTTCTACATAAAAAGCCACATATACCCATCATTAATGTTCTCCTATAATGCGGTGACAGATGGCTCTTCAGATAACTGTGCTCTCTCTTCTTTGTTAATCGCCACAAGTTTCCTTGAAAATAGTATAGAAGGCCACTGGAAAAAACCAACCAGAGCTGATGAAAGCATTTTCCTTTAAAAAAAAAAAAGTAGTAGAATATGGAGACGGACTCCTTTTTTATCAGTTTTTTTAAAATAAAAAAATCCCACCTAATGTTATACTTATGTTTTGTAAATAGGTATTTAAGCCAAACCTGAGGTCTGATGGGAATGTGCTGTGAAGCAGCCGGTTCATTTGCAACAGAAGGCATAGGGCAAACACAGAGAATGAATTGTGTGAAGAGGTCCCTAAGTATCAACCCTACCGTCCCTCTGAACCCAGTTCGAACAATAAATCTTTGCTAACACATTCCTAATGCATTCCCCCCTTGCCAAAATCTGTAACAGCTGGAAGGAAGGATGCAGAACAGAGACACACAATTTTAGGTGGAGTGAGGGGGCTCCGTCCAGTTACTTGCACTATGCGTTGATTGTGAGTCAGAACTTTCTGTATCTTTGACCCTTTTAATCTGACGTTGTGCCCCCTGCATGTTTTTTACGCAGCGTTAATGCTCTTGCATGTCTGCAACAGGTAGAGTTACTGACAACATGACAGCGTACACGGTGTGGCTGCTTGAGAAATCAGCATGAGCTTGTCCTTCTTGTCAGCTCACCTTTGGCTAAATCGAGTTCCCTACCTGGAAAGGATATAACAGATTGGAACTGTTGCAGGCTCCAAAACAGACAGCTAATTAACTGCCAGTTATCTGCTACCCTCTCCTGTAAGCCTAAAAGGAAAGTGACAATGCACCTAACATTGATGGCGCTGGAAATTGGTAGGCCAGCCAATTATCAGCTTTCTGAAAGCTCTTTCCTTTTTGTAGGATCCACCTCAATATCCCCCCCACACACACACGCGCGCGCACACACACACACGTACACGGTTTTCAAACAGAGGTTGGATGGCCATCTTCAATTCTATGATTCCCACCCCTTCTATACACACTCTCTCTCACACACACTCATATATGAATTTGCAGCCCAAATTTGTTTCCTTCATAAGCATGTGATAACTATAATATCCCGCAGGCACCTGGACCCTTTCCATATTGTTTATAACACACAGTTGTTTTAATGACTCCCCCCCCCCATAGCCCCAGCTACAGTGGTACCTCAGGTTACAGACACTTCAGGTTACAGACTGCGCTAACCCAGAAATAGTACCTCAGGTTAAGAACTTTGCTTCAGGATGAGAACAGAAATCGTGCAGCGGCAGTGGGAGGCCCTATTAGCTAAAGTGGTACCTCAGGTTAAGAACAGTTTCAGGTTAAGAACGGACCTCCGGAACAAATTAAGTTCTTAACCCGAGGTACCACTGTATTTGTATTTCCCAGCACTGAACCCACAGTATTTTGTTGGCAGGAAGAATAAATTCCCATCCTCTCCCCATTCCTAGGTTAAGTGTGCCTGTTCGCAGATCCAAGGGTGGTATTCAACCAAGTGTTACTCAAAAGTAGAACCACTGAAATTGATGACTATGACTGAGCTAGGTCCATTGCTTTCAGTAGGTTTACTCTTGAGCGAAACTGAGTTGAATCCCAGCCTAAATTGCCTCTTGAGGGTTTGTAGCTTAGTGGTAGAGCTCAGAAGGTCCCAAATTCAATCTTCCCCATTTGCAGCTAAACAATTCCAGGCAGCAACACTGGGGGAGATAACTGCCTGAGACAGAGCCACTGGTAGCTAGAAAATTGCAGGACTGGGCTCGATGGATTAATGGACTTGCTGTGACACTGGAACCAGCATTCTCCTCTTCAAGGGACAAGGCCAGGAATTCAGAGCAGTCTGGATGACCCTCGTGGTCCTTTCCAACTCTATGACCCTATGATGTCTTCATATTGATGTCCAAACCATGACTCTGATTTTATGCAACGAAAGCAAATGTGGAAACACAGTGCAAAATATTTATTCTATCTGAAATGTACTATAATGATTAAAAAAACAAAAACACCTCTCTCATTTTCAAAATGGCCTTTAGGTTGTCATGCTGAAATCAAGCACTGAAACTGCAAATGGACATTTGCAGCCCTGATAAATTATTGCAAAAACTGTTCCATCAGAGGCTCCTGTTGAGTTGCTGCTACTTCTCTCGGGCTCTACCTTTTCTGTGAATACGTTGAAGGTTTCATTTCCCGGGGCTCAGCTAATACCTTTTTATCAAGCACTAAATTAACTTTAAATGATTTTTTTTTGGGGGGGGGCTATCAATAGCTCCATTTCATGGCCTAGAGCTTCCCCATTTCCTTTTCTGCTGCATCAAGGATGGTAAAGCTGCATCTGGGTTCTTCTGATAGGGTGATGGTCTGAAGCTTTTAGCTTTAATAATCCCCAACTATCTCTTTCATCTCTGCTTATGAGTGCTGAAAGAGAGTTCCTTCTCTCGTGAGCTGATTTTGCTTGCCTGCAGCTTAACACTCAGCGCTAGAAGAGAAAAGGTGATTAGAGGGCGAGGTATCTCCATTTAACCAGTAAATGTGCAGGCTCCAGTGAACCAGCAGAGTCACTGGGGAGATATTTTTTTAGGGGAAGCCATTTCTAACTGGCGTACAATCATTGGATTGGTTTATAGATGGCTTGCACTCCTAGGTTCTGTGTGGTGCGACATGATACGGGAGCCAGTAATCCGTTTTAAACATGAAAGCTCCATTTCTCATTAAAAGATTATATGCAAAGCAGGGCGGTGGGGTTGGAGCCTAGTTTCCATGCCTCAGTGCATGGATAGCAATAGCCGCTCAGTGCATGAGCTAGCACTGGTCCTCAACCAGGAGGCTGAGAATTGATATTATCAGTGCCGTTGGATGCTGCCATCCAGTGCATTTCTCTCTTCTCTCTCTCTCTCTCTCTCTCTCTCTCTCTCTCCCTCCCCCTCCCCCTCCCCCTCCCCCTCCCCCTCCCCCTCCCTCTCCCTCTCCCTCTCCCTCTCCCTCTCCCTCTCCCTCTCTATATATAGAAGGGGCATGGGTGGCACTGTGGTCTAAACCACTGAGCCTCTTGAGCTTGCCGATTGGAAGGTTGGTGGTTCAAATCCCCACGATGGGATGAGCTCCCATTGCTCTGTCCCAGCTCCTGTCAACCTAGCAGTTTCAAAGCATACCAGCACGAGTAGATAAGTAGGTACCGCTGTAATGGGCAGGTAAACAGCGTTTCTATGCGCTCTGGCTTCTGTCACAGTGTTCCATTGCTCCAGAAGTGGTTTAGTCATACCGGCCACATGACCTGGAAAGCTATCTGTGGACTAATGCCGGCTCCCTCAGCTTGAAAGCGAGATGAGCACCACAACCCCAGGGTGCCTTTGAGTGGACTTAACCATCCAGGGGTCCTTTAGTGTGTGTGTGTGTGTGTGTGTGTGTGTGTGTGTGTGTGTGTGTAAAGAACCCCTTTATATATATATAGAGAGAGTTTTTGTTTATTTTCATGGTACAGAAGATAAATTTTGAGAAAACAGTTGTTACAACAGTAAACAACAAATAACGTCTAGTGATAAAATTGCACACTTTTATCATGCCATGTGTTAAAAGTTTCATTTGATTACTCTAAGAGATCACGCCACATTTTCCCATGAGTGCTGGAGGGATTCCTGCCACAGAACAATTCATGTATTTAATAAACATTCACCATATATTATAAAAGGAATATGGATTGTGTTTGCCCTTTGCTGCTCTCACCTGTTAGTTTCTCAACCAAAGGTACGTATTTCCATCCAGTGCATTTCTGACTCGAGCTTTGCTCGTTTCGCCCCTCACCTTTAACCATTTCCACACAAACTCTGGATATGTTCTCTTCCTTAGCGATGAACCTCTAGGCAGGCATCAATGAGTAGTTGAGCACAGACAGAATCACTGTGCGAGAATAATGGCCCATGTGCTCATCTTTAAATGGCCATTCATGTAGTACATGGGCATGCTTTGTCAGTTTTCATATAAATTGTACCAGGCTATCATAACCGGTCATTGGGAGTGCTGCTAAGGAAACATACAGTAATGATGTATTGCGGCATACTGAAAATTGGAATGTTAAGGAACTGGAGGGGGGTTGTCTATTCCTTTTAATGATCTGTTGACAGCGGATCTTATTTCGAGAGTGCATTCGCCAGCAAAAACGATTTGTCCGTATAATTGTCTCAGGGCTCCTATGCACTGCTCATAAGGAGAGAGACCTTCATTTTGTAAACAGCACAGCCGCTAAGGAAACAATAAATGTCAATTAAAAGGTAGCATTTTCCTTCGCTGGAATGGATGTCCATTGAAATACGGTTTCAGGGGTCCCAGGGCACATGCTCTCTCGCTGCATTGATTGCATTAAACATCTGTGCACAATGGCGTGGGGATAATTCAGTTGCTGGCAAATGAGCCATTAAATACCTTTGACGGTTCTGGTTTGGGGAGTGAAGGAAGCCCCCTGTGTTTTCTTCTGCTACATCAGGCAGAGAGCTGTGTTCGGGCAAGCTGTGGGAATAAGCAGCTTGGCCAGCCTGGTTCTTGGGTTTTTACTCAGGTAACTGTTTGTGTTGTGTGACCACTGCTCTGTTCCAGTTAGGGACAGTTTTCCACAGGGTGACTTCATGTGGTAAAATAGTCTTCCGAGGCATTCTGAAAATTCCACACCTTGGAGGATAAGCAGGCTTATCAGCATTAGCATTTTCCTTCCTTCCTTCCTTCCTTCCTTCCTTTCTATATTATACATTTATTTACATTTTAGACATTATTTTTTATTTTTTTTGGACAAAGTAATAATAATAAATAAACAAGAATAAAAATGTGACCCCACCATCGAGGCCATTCCATTATAACTATCCAACCTCCCAAAATTTCAACACCTCTTGCGATGGTTTTGACCCCTTTCCATTTTAACAGTACAAATTCTACAAACACCTTCCATATCTCCTCAAAATCATTTCTCCTGCATATTCCCTGTCTTACCTTAAGGTAAAGGGACCCCTGACCATTTGGTCCAGTCGTGGCCGACTCTGGGGTTGCGGCGCTCATCTCGCTTTATTGGCCGAGGGAACCGGCGTACAGCTTCTGGGTCATGTGGTCACATGGCAAACCAGAGCAGCGCACGGAAACGCCGTTTACCTTCCCGCTGGAGTGGTACCTATTTATCTACTTGCACTTTGACGTGCTTTCGAACTGCTAGGTTGGCAGGAGCAGGGACCAAGCAACGGGATCTCACCCCGTCACGGGGATTCGAACCGCTGACCTTGTCTTACCTTAATGGCACATGTTAATTTATCATTAATAGCTATACCCCACACCTCTTTATACCACTCTTCCATTTTATATTCTGCTTGCCCCTTCCACTTCCTAGCTATAACAGTTCGTGCAGCTGTCAATAAATTTGTGAGCAAGTTCTTCATAGCCTGTGAAACTTTCACCCCATTGTAAATTGATAATAATGCTTCTTATGGACTTTCAGTCAGCTTCAACCTAGTGATTTCTGTTATCTCCTTCAACTCCTTTTACCAGAAAAAATTGTAAATATTTACACCCCTACCACTTTAGCTAATGGGGCCTCCTGCTGCCGCCATGCTGCTGCCGCACAATTTCTGTTCTCATTCTGAAGCAAAGTTCTTAACCCGAGCTACTATTGAAGTGTCTGTAATCCGAGGTGCCACTGTACTAAGATGAGAACATAAACTGCAGCATGTAGGAAACAATGGGAATGGGGAATCCTGTGGTTCCAAGCAGGGACAACTATTAAAGGAGCTTTTCTATAGGATGAATAGCTTGCTGCCTTGTAGAATACTCTTTGGAAGCTGCCTTAAACGGAGTCAGATCATTGGTCCATCTAGCTCCATTCTGTCTATTCTGGTTGGCTGTGGCTCCCCAGGGTCCCAGGCTGGGTTGTTCCTATGGCCTGTTACCTAACTTTGAAAAGCGTAAAAAGGCAGCCACAAAAAGAGTTAGCATATCCCGCCTGCAGATCCGTAAAAATGTGCTCTTGTGATGTGCAAATCCATTTTGACCTGATGTGAGGCAGTGTAAGAAGACACGAAACGTAGTGAGCAAACAAATTCTAGGTGGTAGAACTTCATTCTGCAGCATTTAGATATGGAGCAGCAATGGGGCTGCAGGTTTTGTTAAGCAGAGAGAGGCAATTTTAATGCTGACAACAAGATGCAATTTTCAAACTGTCAAATTTAGATTGCATTGTGGGGCATGTGAATTGTTTATTATTGTTTTGTTTTTCATCTTCCATAGGGAAAGCTGAAAGATCTCCCAAGATCATTACACTTTCATTAGCCAACCTGATTATAGCTTATTTCTTCGACACCGGAAAAAGCTGTCAAAAGAGGAAGACTGGGGTAGAGTTGTAGCTAGTAGCTTGCTCAGAAAATGTAAATGAGTTTCTCAGGACTGTCGGATGACTCAGTGTAGCTTACATCATTACTTCTTTTTTTCTTAAAAAAAAGAAGAAGTAAAGCTGATCAAAAGCCTGAACAGAGTCTATAATTACCGTATGTGGCAAATGATGAATAGTGTCTTCACTGAGCTGTCACTCACACAGGGGGAGATGCTAATCTGGATTTAGTCTGATAAAGAACAAGGATGTAGTAGAGACAGTAGTCGACATACCCTTTGCCCTTTTCGTACCCTTGTTCATTTGTATGAGATTTATTTCAATGGAAGGAACAGTCACTACAATTTCAGCGAAAGGATGTTTGACAGCCTGTTTTGTGCAACTAAAGCTGTTAGTTAATGGAGTAAATTAAGAAGGAAAATCTTTGCTCAGCTGCAGAGAAGGGTATTTGAGCTGAAAGACCAAGCAAAGGTATGGATTGGCACTTGGAAGCTATGTTTTAAATTAGCACAATATGTGAAGACTGTGGAATATGTTTATAGCCTAGATAAGTGGTTCCCAAAATGGGTGGTACCACCCCCTGGGTGGGGCAGTGGGAATACGTAGTTGGGGGATTAAGAGGTGTCGGGGAACTGACCTTGGAGACAGGAGTGGAGGCAGGGCTCCCAAGCGATGCCGGAGAAGGGCCAAGCATGGAGAGAGGGGACTCAGCAGCTGGGGAAGGAATTCAGCGTAACACCAGGGATAAAGGGGGGCCGATGGGGGAATCGGAGAGAGGGCTCCAGGACTCTTCGCTGGAGACCAGCGGGGAGAGCACAGGTCCTCCGCTACCCACACCCACCCTGCGCAGAAGACTTCCGCGCAGGGAAAGTAGGCGGAGACTTGGTGTCAAAGAATTTCTTTGCTGGAAGAAATTCAAGAAACGCCCACTGACGGATTCTGCTAGCGACTGAACAGCCACGAAGTGAAGGGCTGTCCAGCCAGGAAAGGTTTAACTAGGCTACCTAGCCAGGAGTGGCGGCAACTTACGCACGAGCAACCCCATATAACCATTACAAGAGGCAAGGGATAGCAGAGGTGTAAATGACTATGAGACTGTGAAAAGCTGGTATCACTGGATCAAGAACATCAATTGATTAAATAGCTTTAGTTGGATTTTGAATAAATGTGCAATTAATTCTCACCACGTAGTGTTATTATCTTCTTTAGTGGGTTATGCAAATTGCCATTCTGAATAATTTTTTTTATAGGGTAGGCCACTGGGGATGGGTTTATGGAACCAAGAGGGCAGTGGCCTGAAAAAGTTTGGGAACCAGTGGCCTGACTCAAAAATTATATATATATATATATTTGAAAGACAGAGGGGCAGGATGTGAGCATGTGCACCATAGAAAGATGGTGAGGGGGGCTGAGAAATGGAGAGGTTTATAGCACATTTTAACATGGTTTGAAGAAAGCCTTTTAAAACCTCCTAGAATACTCTGATTCCAGTCACTCTAATAAGAACGCAAGAGCAACAACAGGGGGGCAAAAACAGTGCTTGGATTTTATTTACACTGAAAATTTAAGTAAAGAATGTTAGACACACATTCTACAAATGAAATTCCCTTCTTTGGGTCTGAAAGGCAGGGACAAATTGATTTGAGCTGACCCAAAGGAGATAATTCAGCTGTCAGATGTCTTTGAAGTTGGGGTAGTTTGTTAAACATGTTGCAGCACTTTTGTGAGCCACCTATGTGTCTGAATCATAACTGAAATGTGAGAATTGCTGTGCACAAGAGATGACGATGAAATCTGTAGCCATTCCCAGTGTCTTGTTATATGCATCTTGCAAAGACAGGGACATAGTAGGGGATGATTCATCCAAGGCCGAGCAGTTCCCTTTCCCTTGATTTTGCTGGAAAAGTTGAATGGCTGTTCAGCTCTGGAACTCAGCGAGTGCTTCACTTTGACTGGATCTCTGCCTATCCATTTCATCTTATGTACATGTGAAGAGTGTAACGAGTGAGAGTGTACCAGCGGGATAAATGGCAAAGTTGCAAATGAAAACTTGGGAAACATTTAGGGAGTCGCCCATGCAGTTTTGTATAATTTGCAACAGATATAACATCCTCTCCGACGCAAGTGGCGCTGTGGGTGGCGCTTTGGGTTAAACCACAGAGCCTAGGACTTGCCGATCAGAAGGTCCGCAGTTTAAATCCCCAGGACTGGGTGAGGTCCCGTTGCTCGGTCCCAGCTCCTGCCCACCTAGCAGTTCAAAAGCACGTCAAAGTGCAAGTAGATAAATAGGTACCGTTCTGGCGGGAAGGTAAATGGCGTTTCCGTGAGCTGCTTTGGTTCGCCAGAAGCGGCTCAGTCATGCTGGCCACATGACCCGGAAGCTGTATGCCGGCTCCCTCGGCCAATAAAGCGAGATGAGTACCGCAACTCCAGAGTCGGTCACGACTGGACCTAATGGTCAGGGGTCCCTTTACCTTTATAACATCCTCTCCACCGGGGGTGGGGGGAAATCACAGAATTCTGTTTTAAACAAGGAATCTTTGGAACACCATGTGACTTAACTCTCAGTTTTGAAACAGCCCATTTCCTGCATATATATACACACACTGAGCTGAGGCTGCATGATTGGGACTGTTGGAATTTGTTGATGTGCTGTTCTTGCAACCCATTTCTCAAGCTGATTGTTGCTTTTTTGGTGTTCACCACTTAATAAATCTGTGATCCTTTTCTGTCCCCTCTCATTTCCCCCAAGGTTAGAGTAGCATTTCCTTGCCTATTCAAGTGCTGGGAAATTCTTCACCATTACTAGACATGCTATTTCTACTGCTCAAGACTCTCTTCATGAGTTTTCTGTTTGTCTGTTTTCTCTGTGACATTACAATAGAGGATAAGGCAAAGCCAATATTTATTTATTTTTCTGCTCATCCGTGTTTTTGGTGTGGTGCGACTAGAATTCTCATGCTACAAAACTGAGTCATAAACTACCGATTCCCTTATCCCACTCCTTTTAAATGCATCTGGGAATTGCAACATCCCCTGTGCTATCATTCCTTGTTGCCAACAAAGTGAAACCAGTGAACTCATCCTTCAGAGGTGTGTTAGTTTGTGATACCGAGGGCTGTAACACTGTGAGGTCCGTTTAAGTGGTTTCCAGTGATGCTATTGGGGGCAGTATATATTTTTGACAGCTTGACTGTAGCTCAATTGTGTTTACCATCATTTGGGTGCATCCTTAATACAGTTTGTGCTGTTTAAGACATAAGAATTGCCTTGCTACATCAGAACTATTTCACACGCCTGCTATCAGAAGCTCCCAAATGCCCTGACTATTTCTGCTAATCTTTGGTACATCTGCAGATGCATCACCTAAGTGATCACTTAGTCTTAGCATATATACTATTGCTCAGTATAATCCTAAATTCAGTAGCTGCATACCATCTTTATGTGTGTTACCATTGCTGTATCAAAATGCAGCTAAGCTGGAGGTTTTTATCACCTCGGATCAAAGCTGGTTTAGGGGGAAATGCATTATTTCACAAGAAACCACAGGGTAGTCATGGATTGTGGCTAATGTAATGTCTCTCACTGCTTTCCACACCAGTGATGGGAGTGCACTGAATGCAGAGCAAATGGGTATGTGTACACAGCCTGTGCCTGGGAGACACACAAGGCAGATACCATCTTGCATTCATTACTTCCAACAGAGTTTCTCATTTTCGGACTTTCACATGCCAGCTCCTTCTCTGGATGTCTGCTGCTTTGTCCCTGATGCTGTTTATGCTCTGCTCCAACACTGGTGCTTTGCAAACTACACTTGTGCATGTTGTATGTTCGCTAGGTTTCCAGTAGTCTTGTCATAGAATCATAGACTTGTAGAGTTTCCCAAACTTGAGTCTCCAGCTGTTTTTGGACTACAACTCCCATCATCCTCTACCAGTGGTTAAGCATGATGGGGATTGTAGTCCCCAAGCAACTGGTGCCGCACGTTTGGGACTAACCCTGAACTAGTCCAACCCCCTGCAATGCTGGAATATGCAGCTATCCCATGTAGGGATCAAACCTGCAAACCTGGCATTAGCAACACCACGCTTTAACCAACTCAGCTATTGTCCTATGTTAGTGTATTGCTGGAAGCTTTGCTTTGTCAGAAACCTTGAATTCCTTCTGTATCTGTGCTATACTAGCAGTGATAAATGTGCCATTCCCACAGGGAAGCTGAAAAAACTGTGCCATAACCAGATTTGCAGACCATGTTTACTCAGAGTTAAATATGGACCACGATCCATGTTTACTCAGAGTTAAGTCCTAATGTGTGTAGCATTTAACACTTAGTTTTGTGCCTTTATAACTAATGAGGGACAAAATTAGAAATGAAAACCTTCAATAATTTCAAGAGTTCCAATTAGCAGCACAATCCTATCAATGTTTACTCAGAAGTAAATCTGGCCATGTTCAATAGACCTTTGGCTATGTTCAGTAGCTAAGAGGTTTTTCCTGTGGTAAAGGAGAATGCTGAAAAGTCCTTGCCAGATTTTGAATCTTTAATAATTAGCAGAAGTAGTACTAAAAGGTTTATTGTCTGAAACATCATCTATTATTGGCGACTCAGCAGGAAGCACCCAAGATTGTCTGAAAAAGAATGACAGGGTCTCTAATATACAGAAAACAGCTGGTCTGAATTAAATTTTTTTACTGCATCATCTACCTGTGTTAATAGGAAGGTAAATCAATACAAAATAGTTTTGAAGATAATGTTTGCATCTGTTAAATAACATCTGTAAAAATAATCAGAAGTAACGTTGCACATGAACTTGTGATAAAGCAGATTTCCCCTCACATTTGGCAGGATTTTTTTTTTTTTTTAAAAAAAGCAAGCAAAGCACAAGATATTTAGGGAAAGGTTGCTAGTGAAATTGAAAGGATAATTAAAAATAATTTCCCACCTGACTCTATACAAGTGTTGGCTAATTAAGTGGCAGAGGGTTTTTTTTTTTTGTTTCATTTGGCAAAAACAAATTAGTTAATTTGAAATTTACCAACTTCGGCCACAATACAAATTGCCAATTAGTGGAGCAAGGGTGGGGGAATCCTTCCTAATTTGCTCTTCCCAGTGCTGCTATGGAAACTGGAGCACAGCGGTCTTTCAAAATTTGCACTTCTCTGAATTTTGCAATGTAGTTGGTTATTTATATTATTTACTAAATCCATATATTGCCCTTCATCTGAGGATTACAGAGCAGTTTACAGTATTAAAATACAAAACAACAACACCACACACACACACACACACACACACACACACACACACACAGTTATCTAACAACAACAAATTTATGAAAAAACATATATTAGTGTACAGAAAAGTGCTGATACCGATTAAGAAAATAAACAAAAATTGTGGTATTAGGGGAAATTTCTTGCAAAAGAAAAGAAACTTACAGAAAGCCTATCATAAATTTCTGTTGCTTGCTTCCACTTCTCTAAATTTGATGCCAGGTTTCTGATATGCTGATAATTTTACTAAATTATGTTGCTCCAAGGTTTTACTAATCCAGTAATATTACGTAAGTCTTAGCTGAATTTCCCAATACTTTGCAAAAACTATTACAGCAATATCAGGTTCTTCTATATTTGCAATAATTATGTCTTAACACATTTATGAAGGCATCATATAATATAGAGGACCTGGGCTCTTTAAGCATGCACATTGTAAGACCCTCGAAATGTCCCTATTTTCCAGTCATGGATTTAGAGAAGCCAAGCCAGTTTCTGATTTGATCCTAAAACGTCCCTGTTTTCCTTAGGACGTTAGTCCACTGAGCCTCTTGGGCTTGCTGATCAGAAGGTCAGCGGTTCGAATCCCTGCTACAGGGTGAGCTCCTGTTGCTCAGTCCCAGCTCCTGCCAACTTAGTAGTTCGAAAGCACACCAAAAATTGCAAGTAGATAAATAGGTACCGCTCCGGCGTGAAGGTAAACGGCGTTTCCATGCGCTGCTCTGGTTTCACCAGAAGCGCCATAGTCATGCTGGCCACATGACCTGGAAAAACTGTCTGTGGACAAACGCCGGCTCCCTCGGCCAGTAAAGTGAGATGAGCGCCGCAATCCCAGAGTTGTTTGCGACTGGACTTAACTGTCAGGGGTCCTTTACCTTTACCCTTTTATGTTTTTATATTTCTTGGAAGCCTCCCAGTGTGGCTGGAGCAACCCAGTCAGATGGGCGGGGTACAAATAAGAAAATTAATATTATGGTATAGGCCATCCCTATTCCAGCCAGGCTGCAATGTTGGCCCCCTTAGTTTTGCTCCTGCGTAACGTGTTGAAACAGCCCTCCATTCTGCTTCGATATGTGGAGTTGATCAGCAAACTTACACGCTTTATAAACAAACCCTAAAAGTTACTCAGCCAAGGTTGTCTCTGAAAGCAGAGGAAACATCCCAGTAAGGACACTGGTGTATGTGAAGTCCTTGAAGCTTAAACTCTGGCCATTAAACAAATCTCTGCTGAACAGTCTGTCATAGCTTAATGTATCATCATAATTCATGAGTCTGTGAGCCTTGAGGACTCCTACGCATTCACTACATTCGCATTGCAATCTGTTGCCAGTCACCTAATCGCCTTGATTTACACAAAGTACAGGATCTTGTGCATAATTATGTTCCTGTATCTCTTGGAATTAAATTCTGCTAACATTGATCAGGCTGTCACACAGCATTTGCACGTTGCAGGCAGAATTCGAAATTAAACCCGTTACTTTTATTGTTGTTGTTGCTTTAATTTTTTTTACAAAGTTGGACTGTTCAAAATGCTTTGGCATGTTTAAGCTTGCTTTATTTTAATTAACAAGCAGTCCAAAGGGATCCTAACAGGAAACTCAACCTTTGATCTTGACATGGAATATGCAGGAATTTGTTTATAGTGTTTACTCTGTTTGCAATTTTTTTTGGTAAGAGGGGGAGAATGTATTTTATCACCAGTTTGTTGAGATGGGATGGATGTAGCATCAAAGGAGATAAGGTTGTGTCTAAAAGTCAGGAGCACCCAGGAGCCACTGCCTGCATATGACATCGGTGGCTCAATAAAGTCTAGGACAGAAAAATATGGGGTGGTACACTGAATCATTGACTTGAACAGTAATTCCAATCTGCCTGGTTGAGTATTGGCGTGTTGTCTGAAAACCCCTTTGTCTTTCCTATTTTTCTGTCCACTTGCCAACACAACTTGTGGCCAATTTGTTTCTGGATCATTGAGGCCCCATGTAAACAATTTATGTGAGTTGAAGCAAGTGAACCTGTTTTGGATCAGCTTTAGTGGAAACGTTATACAAGGTTCATCCATAGAATGTTTGGATGAACCTGGCTGCTTTGCTGATAACACTAACATGTTACGATCAGTCTGGTCCTTGCAACTGCTGTGACTTGTTCGCTGAATGTTTTATGAACTGCAGAGGGGCATGGTTTGCATCATGGAAACCTACAGCTACAGTGTGATGCTTGAGACAGGCCGTTTAATATTAAAATACTCTGCCCCATCAGTCTGTGTCAGCTATGTTTACATTTTTTAAATCTTCTTTTGGCATTATACAGGCAATTTAAAGGCTGCTGCTTAGGAGGATTATTGTGACACCATATTCCTCAGAACTTTCTCTGGGCTTTAGCTGGGCATCTTTTAAATATTGATGGACTAGTTGAAGGTTTTTTTGGAAAGTAGGAGCTTGATTCTGCATCCATTTTGTTGTTCTTGTTTAATAATTTCATCACCTATTACGTCCCCGTCCCTCCCCACCAAAATACAGTTCCAGTTTTTCTGAAGTGCAGGATGGCTGAGTTGTTTTGCACTCTTTTATCCAAAGTGAAAAAATGGTAATAGATATTTATTTATTTATTTATTTATTCATTTATACCCCGCCCATCTGGCTGGGTTTCTCCAGCCACTCTGGGCGACTTCCAACAAAATATTAAAATACAATTTTTTTTTAATATATATATATATATATATGCTTTCGTAGATTTTCACGGGTACAGGAATGCAGGTTTTGGTGTCCTCGGGTGTCTTCCCGTGTAAAAGTTGGGGTGTCTAGGCGACGTTTCGACGAGGTCTCACTCGTCATCTTCAGGCTGGTGCTTTCGGCTTCTTGTTACTGGAACAGAGCGGGATCTCAATGTTTGAGTTCCTATAAATACTGTAGAGGGGGTGTGGTGTCTAGCCTCCAATGTTCTGGGCAGAGAGGAAGTTCCCAGGCTAGTGTGCCTTTTCTTCTATTGTTCCTTAATTACTCAAGTAATTAAGTACTCAAGTATCTCTCAAGTAATTAAGGAACAATAGAAGAAAAGGCACACTAGCCTGGGAACTTCCTCTCTGCCCAGAACATTGGAGGCTAGACACCACACCCCCTCTACAGTATTTATAGGAACTCAAACATTGAGATCCCGCTCTGTTCCAGTAACAAGAAGCCGAAAGCACCAGCCTGAAGATGACGAGTGAGACCTCGTCGAAACGTCGCCTAGACACCCCAACTTTTACACGGGAAGACACCCGAGGACACCAAAACCTGCATATATATAGCCATCGAGATAGAGAAACACCCTCACAACATGAACAAGCGTGACGACACATCCCGCTTGCCAGACATCTGGAAATTAGCCCTCCCCACAAAAACTGACACCAGATCCAGAGGCACACAGAACGCCAACACCAATCAACCACACCAGACCCAAACCCAGACCCTCTCCACAGATGAATTACTGACACCATCCAGTAGCCAATCCATGGTGGCACCTCCGGATGCTGCACCCCCCTGCAATCCCTACACAGATCTGGCTGACACAAGCCACAAAACCACAGCTCGCCCCTATACACGAAGCCAAGCCAAAGCACAACTAAGTGCAATACAGCCATCTTCTCAGGAAAACTCTTCACAAAGTTCAAGAGGTCAAGACACAAAGACTTTAGCAACTAATCCACACCTAATGACCCACCTAAGTGGTACTCAGGATATCACTCAAGAAATCACTCAAGGTATCTCTCAAGTAATTAAGGAACAAAAGAAGAAAAGGCACACTAGCCTGGGAACTTCCTCTCTGCCCAGAACATTGGAGGCTAGACACCACACCCCCTCTACAGTATTTATAGGAACTCAAACATTGAGATCCCGCTCTGTTCCAGTAACAAGAAGCCGAAAGCACCAGCCTGAAGATGACGAGTGAGACCTCGTCGAAACGTCGCCTAGACACCCCAACTTTTACACGGGAAGACACCCGAGGACACCAAAACCTGCATTCCTGTACCCGTGAAAATCTACGAAAGCATATATATATATATATATATATATATATATATATATATATATATAAAGATATAATGCAGTAGAAAATGTTTGAGTAGATAGCCATATGGATGTTACTAGACCAGAGATGGAAAGAAGACAATGTCTCTACCAGAGAGGAATGGCAAACTAAGTTGTAGGAGTATGCCGAAATGGCAAAATTGACCGGAAAGCTCAGGAACCAAGAAGACTAAAACGTTAACAAAGAATGGTGAAAATTTAAAATTTACCTGGGAGACCACTGTAAGCAGATGAAAACATTAGCAGGATTGGATTAACACTTGTAATGTAGCAAATATTATGGAATAAATGGAGAGACATAAAATATGGATTATTGAGTAAGATGCAGTTGAAAAGGTTGACAATAGGACAAATGGAGGGGAAGGTGGTAAGTCCAGAGATTCGGAGAAATCTCTAAATATGGATATGTATTTTGTATTGTTATAATTCTATACCTGTGCAATCCAATAAAAACTATTTCAAAAAAGAAAAAAGAAAATGTTTGAGTAAAAACACTGTGGAGTTGGGGTTGGGAAGTCAATTTATGAAACAATGCAGTTATTTGGTATAGAGATTATTGTGAAAATGCTTGAAAAAATTAATAAAAAATGATACTGAAAAAACAACACACCTCAAAGTGGGTGTTTACTTTGTTCTAGCAAAAGGACACCAGAGAAAGCAACAGGTCTTGAACTCTCGGGCCTGTTGTTGAAATGCTACTTTTGTATGTGTATGTTTGTGTATAATGATTTATAGATATAGCGGCTGGATGTTTCTTGCCCAGGCAACCCTGTTGCTTTGTGAGCTCTTGAAGCATTTCTACATTTTTAAAGAAGTCCATGGGTTAGATCCAGACTTGCTATTGCCCTCATGGAAGAACTTCTTTCTTTTGTGCTGGCAGCCAGGATACCACAGAGTCTGAAGGCAGAGTGAGGGATGTTGATTTTTGTGAGTTCCCCAGTCCTTAGCCCACGACCCCTGCACCTCCCAGACTGTTCTGGGTGTGGGCGGGAGTCCCCCCAAGCAGCTTTTGTGTGGACAGGCAGAGTCCCCCAAACCCTGGGCAGTCCCCGTGTGGAATAACGACTCAAGACAACGTGCTATGGGATTAAAATTGGCCACAGCTTTATTATGTTTCAGATGTGGGTAGACCTCGGCTCAGGCATTGGGCGTCTATCCCTTCCAGTCCCCCGCCGGGGATCTGGGGAACATCAGGGTTATCCAGTGTGTGTGGGGGGGATGGGCTGGCTGGCTCTGGAGAACATATGTTCAAGCAGAGAGAGCCCGCCCCGTTACGCCGCCGTTGCAGGGGAGAGCAATGACAACCTCTATTGTGTGGGCAGATGGTTGCTCGCCCTACCTGGCCTGTTCACCTTGGCAACGCCTCCCCAGGCGGGATCGGGCAGCTGGCTGAGGTAGGTGGAGACCTCCAGGTATCCCACCTGGGGAAGGTGAAGCCAAGCCACATAGGGTCCAGGGGGCTGCGTGTAACCATGCAAAGGGCGCCCCCATTTAATGTGGGGAGCAGTCATTAAGAGAGCAGCACTTGTTGCATGCAGAAGAGGGACTGAGCAGAAATAATTGCCATCCTCTTTCTCCATTGCCAGCAGACCACGGCTGAGCACAACTCAGCATCCAACACAATCTGTTTTATTTAAAAGTGAGGAGTGGCTCCAAAATTATCAGTCTGAGCAGAATGCAGCCATGATAATTTTGCAGCCATGTGACCAATTCTTTTCAAACGGTGAAATCCTTCCTTTCCTCAATAAATCACGTTTCAGAATTTGTTGTTCCCTGACACCAAATAATGCCAGTAAATAAAAGACGTTTGGCATTGTTTCTGACTCTCAACAATGAGATTTTTCTAAGAATATAGCACGCGTGATTTTTTTTTTTTAACATTTCAGAGTAATGACTTCTGCATAAGAGTCTTATTCTAAGAACCTCTAAGCATTCTTAGACATTACTCTGAGCGTCACATTGAAAATAGGTCATGAGATAGTAGGCAGCAGCCAGTTTGCTCATTTTAGTTACATCATGTGATATTTCGCACAATATTCTTATGAACTTGGCAGAAGTCAAGTTTTAATTAGGGGATTTGTTCCACTGATTCTGTAATATCCTTATCTGGAACTTGTTAAACCTTCACATGGGGGGGGGGGGATGTTAGGCTTTTAAAAATTTTAATGGATTCTCAGAACTGGATATATATATATATATATATATATATATATATATATATATATATATCCAGTTCTGACCAGTTAACATTAATAATTTTGGATATTAAAATCTGGCCCACATTCTGATGTTCATGGCACATTCAACAGTAGCTGCTACAGCTGCTTTAATTTTCCACTAAAAGAATCGCACCGTTTAATGTGCAAATGGCATTGCTTTGGCCAAGATCCACTCTCATGTTGACCTTGAAGCTGAATCAGTGGCAAACGCTGCACGCATTGGAACAAATGGATGCAGCTGAGAGGCATCTGGCATCACTTTAAAGGTTTCTGAAATGTCTAAAAGCTTATGTTATTGATTACCCATCTTTTAGTTATGTCCTTGCACTATTTAGAGATTGGCTGTGTCTGGAGAATCGTACAGTGATGAGTAGTTTGTGTTCCACAAAATTTCCCAGGAATGTAAAAAACACCAGCCTAAAAAAACAACATTTTTGTAGGTCACCAACATGGCGTCTCCAGGGGCCAGTGTGCTCACCATTACCTCCTATGGCACCCACATAAGTTCCCGGTAAACATCTTCTCAAAAGTCCACAGTGCCTAAAAGACTGTTCTTCCTGCTCAGTTTCTCTTTGGGACTCTTGGTTCCTCATCAGAGGAACACAATTACTGGAGAGGGGTTCATGAAGCAAGCAGTCTCTCCGGTAACCCAGGTTGCACAGGACTTTAAGTACTAAAAGCAAAAGCTTGATCTGAGCACAGTGGCATATTGGCAGCCAGTGTAGTTATCTTAATAGGGGTCTGTATAGTTAAAGCTATGGTTTTCCCAGTAGTGATGTATGAAAGTGAGAGCTGGACCATAAAGAAGGCTGATCGCCGAAGATTTGATGCTTTTGGATTATAGTGCTGGAGGAGACTCTTGAGAGTCCCATGGACTGCAAGAAGATCAAACCTATCCATTCTTAAGGAAATCAGCCCTGAGTGCCCACTGGAAGGACAGATCGTGAAGCTGAGGCTCCAATACTTTGGCCACCTCATGAGAAAAGACCCTGATGTTGGGAAAGATGGAGGGCACAAGGAGAAGGGGACGACAGAGGACGGGATGGTTGGATAGTGTTCTCGAAGGTACCAGCATGAATTTGACCAAACTACGGGAGGCAGTGGAAGACAGGAGTGCCTGGCGTGCTCTGGTCCATGGGGTCACGAAGAGTCGGACACGACTAAACGACTAAACAACAACAACAAAACATGCTGTCTGGAGGATGCCCCAGTCAACAGCCTGGATGCTGTGTTCTGCACTAGCTGCAGCTTTCAGAATATGCCCAAGGGAAGGCCCACATAGTAATCCTATTTTGAGGTTACTGATTCCTGAACCACAGCGACCAGCTTGCTCTGGTCCAGGAATGGCTGCAGTTGTCTTACCTGTTGGAGTTGGTAAAAGGCACTCCTAGCCATTGAGGAGATGGATCCAAGAGTACCTGTCTACCTGTTACTTCTGAGAGAGTGCAACCCCATCCAGATTAGGCAACTTACCTGTGTATCAGGCACACGAACTACTCGCTCACAGGCTTCTGTCTTGGTACACTTTGTACTGTGGCTTGTGATTGTGACTGCTTTCATATTGTTTGCATAAACATTGTTTAGGAAACCTGTCTAAGCAGCCTGTCTCATTTCAGGTGTCCACTCATTTTATGATGCATAGAAAAGGGAGTTGTGATCTACATAGGCATCGAAACTCAACATTACTTCTCTTTCCTGTGATACCTATATAGCTTCCAGCTGCTACCCAGCCATTCATTCCTCATATGGCTCCTTGTTTTCATCATAGCACTCAGATATTCTGAGTGCTGCCGTGTTTGTTTGTTTAAAAATAATTTTTATTAGGTTTTACATATTTTTACCACCTTTACATCATTCACATAACAGAAAATAAAAATAATATTATCCTCATAATCCCCCCCCCATCAACTTCCCCCAACTTCCTCTTCTGGTTTTTTACTAAAAGGTTTCTTCTGTATATTTTATTATTCTTAAATTGGCATCTAATATATTTATTATTGTTTACTTATTGTTTGAAATTCAATGTTGTATTTCTATTTTTGTTTTGATAATGGTAAATGTTTAATCAAAACCTGCCAATGAGGCCATCTTTCTACATTGTTTCTGTAAGTATACCGTGGTACCTTGGGTTACAGATGCTTCAGGTTACAGACGCTTCAGGTTACAGACTCCGCTAACCCAGAAATAATACCTCGGGTTAAGAACTTTGCTTCAGGATGAGAACAGAAATCGTGCTCCGGCGGCGCGGCAGCAGCAGGAGGCCCCATTAGCTAAAGTGGTGCTTCAGGTTAATAACAGTTTCGGGTTAAGAACGTACCCCCAGAACGAATTAAGTTCTTAACCTGAGGTACCACTGCACCATAAATGGTTGCCAATCTTTCTTAAAGTCTCTGTTGTCCTTAACTCGTAGTCTTCCAGTTAATTTTGCCTTCAATTTTTCTTGCCATTCTTCTTTTGTTGGTATTTCTTCACTTTTCCATCTTTGGGCTCGCAGCACCCTAGCCGCCGTTGTTGCATACATAAAAAGTTTTTTCTTCTCTTTTGGCAACTCTTGACCTGAAATGCCATGTTTGAAAGGGAGGCTCACATCTAGAAGCTGGTTCTTCCCATTATCCAAGTAGCAGGCATGACTTGGGCATGGAAGGGGAGGAGTCAGTTGAGTCCAGCTTGTACACGTCCCCTGCAGAGGAAGTAAGTTCCAATACGTGGAAGCTGAGGGCCTGGAATCAGAGATCCCTGAACTCCCATAGGCATCTCCTCCTAAGTAGAATGCCTCTCTGCTCTCACCGCTGAGGAATCAAGTACTAGCTCATCCATCTCCTGCTCCCCCATGCCTGCTTATTGGTTCAGCAGCGGTGGGTGGGGGAGGTTAGAGGCTGGGAAGGACAGCCAGATCTTGAAAGGATGAAGGTGGTTGAAATTTCATTTGGAGCTTGAGTTCCTTTGGAAGCAAGTTCTTCATAACCAATGATCTGTCCATGGTCTTGAAATCTGACCCTCTTGGTTCTCCTGAACCCTGGACCTATCGGCTGCCTGAAAATAACATCCTGGACTTCTCCTCCTCCTTGAGCCTTGTTGTCACCATCATCTCTGGCTGCCAGCTGGACCGCGTGCCTCCTGAGCCATCTGTGGCCACTGCCACTGCCATATCAGACCAGGACTGTTTTAGGCATCTTCTGGTGGGCTGTGGCATGCCCGCTCTGTGCACTCAGATAAGCATTTTCCTTCCAGGTGTCACTGAGCTTTTTAGAATATTCTAAAAAGACCCCCCCCCCCAAAAAATTGTAAAACAGCACTTATGATGTGAAATTGTATAATAGAGAGCAAACAAAATTGGAATCGCTGTGCTTAAGACAGGATGACATCACCTGACATTGTTAAGAGCCACATTGTTCGGGTAATCAAAACTTCGCTTTAACTTTGATGTGGCTTGGGAACTAACAATGGATGCTGATGAGGAAAGCAGATTACCTTGGTCATTTTGGATGGGTCCTTCCACTGAGAATGAGGAGCTTGAAAAACTGGTTTGCCCAGTAACTGTGAGATATATAGTCAAGGAAGGCTGAAAGCAAGTGTTTTTGAGTTAGGGTCTGGATGGCAGAATTTCAGAAGAAACATTGCTGGAGAAAGCCCGTTTTGAGTCCCATAGATTTTGCTTTAAATCTAGTCTGTCTGCGTGCACTTGTTTTTGTGCCACCCTAGTACCCGCTTAACCTGTGAATTTATAGACTATTGCAAAAGCACCATGAGTCATCGGGGCTGCAAAAGGAAAATTACTTTGTGAAAGGCTGTCCTTAATGTTGCTCAGCTCAGAAAAGAGAAAGCATGAATCAATAAATATGCACATTTTGCTACCACCTAGAGAGCACTTTCCCGATACTTAGATGTCAAATTGTTATTGTCACACAACTATTCATTCCCCCCCAAAAAACCTGCAGTATTCAGAATTATATATATGCTAGAAAAAAAATGTAAGTTAACCTATGCAAACCAAAATAAGTAATGTAATTGTAATTTAAGGAAGGGGTACAAGATGTGTCCAAATTGGATTTAGCTTCCTGCTCTTGGAATCTGTATGTGTTAAAACTCTGAGTTAATACAGTTATAGTGTTAAAATTATTTATGAGAAGTACTGAAGCTTGGAAAAGATAGATGCTCTGTATGATTGGAACAACCCTGATCTTTGGCTGCATAGATCAATGGAGTCTTTCCCTTTTGAAGGCTAGACAGTGGCCATGAAATAATACATGCGAGTTCATGTACTTTCCTACTAAGGAGAGTGATATTTATGGGCAGATGTTCAGTGAATAATGGATTTTGCCGTGAGGCAGAGCAGATGAAATGGGCCGAGTGAAATATGACAAAAGTCACCTGCAGAATCTTTCTTTTCTGCTTGCTGGAGGGAAGTCTGTACATTTGCTATATGGGAATTGAAGTTGAACGGATGTATGATGATGGAATTAAAAAGGAACCTGAATCACTTCAAACCATAAGTCTCAGTTATATGGCTCTGCTGACACCATCATCAGATTGGCAGCAAAAACTTTTACCTTAAAAGTTGAGAAGGCAGCTTGTTCAGTTCTTGAACTAGAGGAACTTAAGGCCAAACTAGTTGTTGGCCTCTGGTTGTCTCAGGAGACAATGGAGGGGTTCGCCTTTGGGGGTGAAGCCAAACTGTTGGAAAGTTGCAACGCCTGCTGTGGTTGTAGAGACCAATGTGGGTGAGACATGCTTTGTTGCAGTTGGGGCAGATGAAAGTGTCTGGTTGTGCTGCTGCAGAAGCACCATGGCATTGTCTCTCTCCGCACTCCTCCCAGTTATCATTGCTCCTCTGGTCATTGCTGTGAATACCTGATTGATTGTCTCAATGTACTGTGGTTATCTGCAAGGCATTCCCACATGACGGTTCATGCTGCCAGCCTTCATGACACCTTTGCAGACATCTTTGTAATGCAGAGATGGTCTGCCAAAAGGGTTTGGTCCCTGGAGCCAGTAACCTGTGGAGCACTTTCTTGGGGATCCTGCCATCTTTTCCTTCCTGTGGACATGGCCAAGTCGCTGTTGAAGGATCTTAGCCAGAACCTGTTGAATATAGCAGAGCATATGCAGACTGTCCAGGCAGGATGCAGCAGGAACAAGACGCTGCTACCAGTAACTTGGTTACTTATAGGTTTATTATTTACAGCAGATTCACAAGTTACTATATACAGGATATAGACCGGATCTTAACTCTCTCACTGAACAAACTCCAACGAACTCTGAGACCACATACTGACCAACCAACTATCCAACAAGGAAGGTCATGAGTCATCATGCCTATGTGGAGACCTCAACCAATAGAAGACTTGTATCCAAGGTCCCATATCTCTAGGCAGAATAACTCCCTCTGCTCAGTCTTCTTGGCCTTCGGCCAACTCCTTAATTGCTTCTCTGGGAAGCTGCATCAGATAGCATGTAGTCAAAAATCCCAACAGTCGCTGAGGCAGGAGTGCAAATGTGCTGGGAATGTGGGCTTGGGAGAGCACATCTTGGTTTGAAACTCTGTCCTGCCATGTGATCATCAAAATCCTTCTGATGCAGCGCATATGGAAGACGTTGAGGCGTTGCTCCTGGCAGCTGTAAGTTGCCCACTAGACCAAACTAGAAATTGTGGCAGATGTGTGACTTTGTTTGTTCTCATTCTCCAGTGTCAGGTGTATCTAAGGACAAATATTACCATTTTCTCAGTAGAAACTTAATTTTTTCCTCCAGTGCAAAATTACAACAAAAATTACAAACATAAAATCCAAAAAAAGAACAAAAAACAAACCTACAAAGAAAACCATACCATCTTAACAAACTTTATGTACATATACACATACACATTGACTTCTTTCCTCTGTTTTGAGACCTCAAAATTTTTAATCTTTCTGAATTGTTGTGTCTAATATAAATTACCTCTATCTTTATAATGTTTGCACCATTTTTTTCAATTTCTTTAACCCTACAAAGCTTCATTCATTAAATACCAATATAATTACTCCAGAACAATGTTTTTTCATGTACTCAGTCCCATTCTTTTGCTAATTTTGGGTCTAATTGTCCCCTTAAGAATGCTGTAAATCTTGCCAAATTTATATATTCACAAAGTTTAATTTTCCATTCTTTTATTGATGGGATTCCCACCCCCTTTCCAGTTTTTTGCTATGAGCATCCTGGCAGCTGTTGTCACATAGAGGAATACTTTCCTTTGATTGCCTGGAATATTGTTTGTAATTATACCCAAAAGGAATGCCTCCAGTTTTTTACTAAGATATTTTAAACGTCTTTTTGATTTCTTCATATATTTCATTCTAGAATTGTTTAATAGGTTGGCATTCCCACCACATGTGAAACATTGTTCCTATTTTTTTCTTGCATCTCCAACAGGTGTCTGATTTTAATTTGTAATTTTTTGCCAATTTTACCAGAGTTAAGTACCATTGGTACATCATTTTCATCAAATTTTCTCTGATTGTATAACATGCTGTGAATTTAATGTCGCATTTCCATAATTTTCCCCATTGGTCTAGCCGGATTGTGTAACCTATATCTCTCAGTAGAAAGTTTAGCACTTGCCAGCAATGCTTGTATAGTCATATGGTGTCATTTGGTAAATGGGAGCTCTTATACCAGGTGACTTTAGAATGGGTTTGGCCAACATGGCGCCTTCATATGTTGTTGAACTTTAACTTCCATTGGCCCCAACCTGCAATGGTCATGGATGAAGGGAGTTAAAGGATAAGAACATATGAAGGACGCCACTTTGACTGCCCCTGGATTAGAAGCTAAGGAATCTATTTGGGAGGAAAAGGTATAACCTTTCAGTTAATGAGTTGAAGTTAACAAGATTCAACCATTAGCCATAAAGGCGACATCAGATACCAATAACCTCAGGCACACCCAAACATTGCATTGTATTGAATGTGCACAACTTCACATGTGAGGTATTTGTTGATTTTTGTAACACCCAGTCCCAATTTCTGTGACTGCCGCTTCGTCAACCCTTCCTTCTGTAATGAACAAAAACCCAGACTGACAAGGTTCAGAGACATGAATGGTGTGTAAAACACAAATGTCCATTTTTTAGTCAGATCTAGAAGAAACAGTGGCGCATAGTCAGACAACTAATGCATTGCATAATTGTCTTAACAGGCTGGTGCAATTATATATTTGTTGCAGGTGATGTGGGTGACATATCTGTCTAGGGCCAGCAGCAGAAAAAAAGGCATAGCATGATCTGAAGCCACTGAGATAATGAATCTTTAGTGTATTTTCTAATTCAGTTGGCTGGTTTTGGAAATTTGCACCTTGCTCTTTGTCCATTAGCCAACTTTAAAAGACTCCACGCTGCCTGACCTCAGCCACTTTGTTATCACAAAAGTAAGTAAATGTGCCAAAGACCATATATTGTGAGGTGGATTTGTCCTGGAAATACATTTCCATTTGAATTGGGGAGAGAGATATATTAATGAATTGACAAAAGGTTAGACTCCGTAATAATTTCCAGAATAATGTGTGATCATTTACTCATGCAGTGCTAAACAACTTTAAGAAATCCTTCTGGGAAGGGTGATTAATGTAATTTACAGTTCTCTTAACGTTACTGCCTGCTTTTGAGTGCTAAAAAGGCAGGTAATGATTTTAAGCTTAAAAAAAAAAAAATCAAAGTTATTGCCAAGATAACTCTTCATGGGGTGTGACAAACATTGCTTGATTCCAGTGTACATATGTGCAGTTCTATTTACAATCTATTTAATGATTTGTGGGAGGGAGGACCGTAATTTTTTTAGTCTGATACAGTTTTCTTGACTTAAGCAAGCATTGTAATGGATGAGTTATTTATTGGTACAAGGGGTACCAACATCTTTACCCAGGGCTCCCCCCCTCAGCTGGAACTCACTAGAACTCAATTCTAGCACCTCTCAGATGGGCACCATTGCCATTATAAGAGAACAAGGGAGGTGTTCGTGGTGCGTTCTGGCACCTCTTTTTCTAGAAAAATAGCACTGTCTTTACCCAAGATAGTGGTTCTGTTGCTGGGATATCATGTTTCCCCTATGCTGAAAACATCAGCTTATTTCTGTGAGTACTGCCCCGTGGAAAAAAGTGCATTTGGGATGTGTACTAAATAATTGTTTATATAAAACCTTAAAAATAACATTTACATTCCATTTAAATTAGCTATCCTGAGATTTGGAGAATAAAAAAAGAGCAATCGTACTGAGAATATTTGGAAATCTCTTTGAAAAGGGCTTGTTTATCATTGTGGCTTAGAAGGTGTCAGCTTTGCACTAATGCAACACAAGGGGGGTCAGGTAGAGTGTTTGGTGTATTATTAGATTCCTGCTGCCCAAAATAAGGGCTACTACTCCTTTGCCTTCAATTGCGGAATGGAACTTTAACATTTCTCATTTAAGCTTCCAGCAAGATGCATACCCTGTGGAGCGTCCCAGGCTTACTCACAGTGGCTTGGGGTCTTCACCTCTGATTTAAATAAATTCTGTCTTTGACCTCAGTTAGTTTTTCTTGTCGTTTATCTCCTAATGGTCTCTCTCTCTCTAAGGTTCAGTGAGCTTTAGCACTACAGTGGAACCTCTACTTACGGACATAATCCATTCTGGAGGTCCGTCCGTTGGTTGAAATGGGATGCTAGAAAAGGCGTTTTGTGCACATTCGGTGGATGGCAGAAGCTGCTTTCACATGAATTGCAGCAAACCCCGTGTTTACTTCTGGGTTTGCCATGGACGCAACTTGGAACATCTGCGAGATGAGGCATATGTAAGTTGAGGTTCCACTGTATATAAATAATAGAATACAGTGGTACTTCAGGTTACAGACGCTTCAGGTTACAGACACTTCAGGTTACAGACTCCGCTAACCCCAGAAATAGTACCTTGGGTTAAGAACTTTGCTTCAGGATGAGAACAGAAATCGTGGTGGCAGTGGGAGGCCCCATTAGCTAAAGTGGTACCTCAGGTTAAGAACAGTTTCAGGTTAAGAACGGACCTCTAGAACAAATTAAGTTCTTAACCCGAGGTACCACTGTAAATGTTTGTTTTCTGGAATGAGTTGAAAGATCCATCTAGTACAGCAGTTTGTCTTCAGCAGCAGCCAGGCAAGTCTACCCCCCCCCCCGGGGAAGTTCACACCTGAGCATAACAGAGAGAGCCCATCCCTGCTTGTTCATTCCAGCACCTGGCACTCAGAGGTCTGTTGCCTTAAACGCAAAAGTTTCCGAATCCTTCTTTGTTCCTGCCAGTTTCAATTTGAATAACTTATTTGCTTCTTTGTGGGGCCTCCTTGGGGTGGACAGAAGCCATGGGTCAGAGGACAAGCATAACTTGCATTTTCAGCACCTGGCAGTGAGCATCTTCTCACACTGCAGGAGGCGTGAAATGAATTAGCAGTTAAGAAAGGGCGCCTAGAAATAAGGAATAAGGAAAAACAAAAAAGAAGTAACAGCAAAGGGAAAGAAAAGCCACGAACTTCTTGAGGCTTTGAAGGAGGAAAACGAAGCAGATCCCTCTGTCCCCACCATAGCTGTCATCTTTTCCCTTTTTTTAAAAAGGGAATTCCCTTATTTTGAATAGGATTCCTCGCAAGAAAAGGGAAACATTGACAGCTATGGTCCCCACCCCTCCACTATCTTGTAAGCTTGGTGATTTTCATTCGAGCCATTATATTTGGGGCTCACATGAGCCTTGCATGTTGAAAGAACGCGTGGGGGGTTTCATTGACTAGCCCCACCTGCTGAAATGTACACCAGTCACATGCCATGTTGGCTGTACATTCAGCAGTGGTGTCATAGAATAATAGAAATGTAGAGCTTAGGAAGGGACCCCAAAGGACATCTTGTCCAACCCCCTGCAATGCAGGAGTCTCAATTAAAGCATCCATGTATGGCCCTTTCCCACTCCACCGAATGTGTGGCTAGTGAAGGGCCTGGCCAGTGTCGGCAGGAACGAGGTTGGTTGGCATGATCCACTGACCCACATGCTTTCAGTGTGTTATTTGCTTCAGGAGATCCAGACATCATGATGCAAGGCAGAAACGTTATACATAAATAAATGTCTGTTCCTCCCATTGCATCAGACTTTTGTTTTTCTCCCCTTCTTCTCTCTTCCCCTGCAGTGCCAAACCCATTCCGTATTGTGTGCTCGTTATAAATTTACAAGCGGTCTGCGGTCATGTCCTTTGTGCCAACATTTAAGCTTCCTTTATTCTTTGTGTTGCGCTCGGAGTATTGTTTTAAATTGGTTTGGTTTTGTGAATATTCACATCGTTTGGTGGTTTGTTGCTCACGAGGCAGTGTTTTTGTGTTCCTACCGGCGGGATTTGTGTGATTTACTCTTTGCAAAGGTCACATTTACATGATGCATGCCCTGCCCCTGGGGTGTATGTGAGCAGCTCGTGGTGTTCCGTAAATTACATATCTCTTTTCAAAAAGTTCAAGTCAGTTTTAGCAAGGAGAAAAAATGTGGCAAGCAGCCGCCAAAACAGCACCTGCCTTTTTGAGCACCTCTGATTGCACAGGTGCAAAGTGTGCACAACACCATCTCGTAACAGACTCAGTTTAAACTTCAAGCAGAAGATCTTTTTCAAGGACAGATGAACCCACCTTAAAATACTTTGGCATATTCCAAGCTAGATACATATGCATTGCAAGTCAACCCTTGATGGTATCCTAGCTCTGGATTTGAATCTTCTTTACCTACCTACACAATTAGGTCATGATGTCAGATGTCATGATAACCATGGTTTATTGCGACGGGAAAGAGCCACACTCTCCTCTCTCCCTTTGTGGCACAGCCTCAAGGAAATAAGTGGATGCTTCTGTTTTTCATTAGCCACAGTTTAACACTGCATCTAAAATGTAAACAATGGTTATTCTTAATGATGGTTAGTGAAAACAAGACAGCTTCATAGATTGTGGCTTTAATTTGGCTTTATTTAGAATAAACCATAGTTTTCATTAACTGAATGTTGTATTCAGACAGTACAGCAAGCTGTGGTTAATCTCTTCTGCTCAGCCACTCCAGAGGCAGAGGGTGCCCACGGCAACTTGGTTCTGTCTTGCTCCATCACGGTTTATCATGATGTCTGAACAAGCTCTTAGATGCTCTCCTGAGCTGTATGTTATGGATGAAATACATTTCATATAAAAAACTGAGCTAGCACCAAATACAGTGGTACCTCAGGTTACATACGCTTCAAGTTACATACGCTTCAGGTTACACACTCCGCTAACCCAGAAATAATGCTTCAGGTTAAGAACTTTGCTTCAGGATAAGAACAGAAATCGGGCTCCTGCGGCGTGGCAGCCACAGGAGGCCCCATTAGCTAAAATGGTGCTGCAGGTTAAGAACAGTTTCAGGTTAAGAACGGACCTCCGGAATGAATTAAGTACTTAACCCGAGGTACCACTGTAACTGGAGTGCAGGAAGAAGAAAAAAACATGTCTCATTCAATATTGATTAAGTTGTTGTTTGAGAGTGCAAGTCTAGAGAAGAACCATACCTCAGTGATAAGTATCTGGTTTTCACGCAGATAATCCCAGGTTCAGTCGCCAGCATCTCCAGGTAGGACTGGGAATATCCCAGTCTGAAATCCCCGGAGAGCTGCTGCCAGTCAGTCTAGACAATGCTGCACTAGATGAGCCAATGATCTGACTCTGTATCAGGCCCCTTCCTGTGTTCCCATGAGGTTGGCAATGCCCCCTTCCTTGGCTCAGCTGATATCTTCTCCCTTGGCTTCACTCGTACCTCCTTTTTTAATTAGCAGCCCGTTGTGCCTTTTGACCAGACAATGCAAGGATAATAGTACAAACCTGAATCAATGATCCTGCAAATAGTATAACGTACCGTATTTTTCTCTCTATAACACTCACATTTTTTCTCCTAAAAAGTAAGGGGAAATGTCTGCGCGTGTTATTGAGCGAATGTGTGGTCCCTGGAGCCGACTGGCCTGAGTACAAAATCAGGCAAAAATCAAATCGCGGAGGAGGGAAGGCTAAAGAGAGGAGGTTGCTGCTTTCCTGCATTCTGCCTCAGGGTCTTACTGCCCACTGTTTTCGGTTGCTGTGTTGCTCAAACACAACAGCAGGCTCCAGCCCACCCGGCTCAGGTTCCGTCAGCTAGGAGCGCAGCCGACAGCCACCACCTCCTCCTCTCCGTGCTCTGCTGCTGCTGCTGCGTCCAGCATTGCAGGCAGCCGGAAATTGCAGGTGGGAAAGAGAGAGAGAGAGAGAGAGAGGGAGGGAGGGAGGGCTGGCTTGGGTGGGTGGGGGAAAACTTTTGCCTTCCTTTCCTCCCTCCCGTTAAACCCCTCTCCTGCACTGTTAGCCAGCTGCTTCTCCGCACACCCCTCTTGTGCTCCTTGTCCCTTCTTTGTTTTTCCTTCCCTCCCCACTTAAAACGTGGTTACGAAGCACGGATCCACATGGATCCTCAGGATCTTTGCATTGGGTCACCCCAAATTCACCATCAGGTCACATTACATGTCCATGGCTACAGCCTGCACCAAAAAAAATCACGCACCCACTGTTGCCTGGGGCCAGAATGGTGCAAAAACGTGGTTACAAAGCATGGATCCACATGGATCCTCAGGATCTTTGCATTGGGTCACCCCAAATTCACCATCAGATCACATGTCTGTGGCCACAGCATGAAGCACAAAAATGTTTCATTCAGAAGTTTTTTTTCTTATTTTCCTCCTCTAAAAACTATGTGCGTGTTATGGTCAGGTGCGTGTTATCGAGTGAAAAATACGGTAATCAGATGCAGAATGATGAATGAGGTAGAAGAAGCCATGATAAATAAGAAATCAATGTGTAATAGGACTACAGTGATCTCACAAAGCATCCGGAAATTGAATTGATCTCGACTGAGATGTACTGTACATGCAAAGGAACAGTGTTAAGGAACCAAGGCGCACATGTTTAACAAGTGTGGCATTGGCAGAATCTGTGAATATATTTAATTTGTTCTTAGCTTTTCCGGTCATTTACTTAGCAATATGGATCTCTGATGAGAATTCTATTCATTGCTCGGCCATAGAATAGCTGTTGGGCTCGAGCTGGCCGCTAGCTTTCTCCCCAACCTTCTGCTTTTAGTGTTGCAATAACAAAGCACACCGTAGGGATTTGTGTTAGTTGACGTATGGTGCTGAATCTTTTACTGCCGTGGGGCTCTCACATAAACGAGGGGGGAAAGGAATGAAAATTTGACATCCTCCCCATTCCGTTCCACACGCAATAGCAATCAGTTTCCCCTGACTAGGCTTTTATAACCTTGTGGCTATTTCCATCTGTTCAGCTAAAAAGTGCTGAAATTGATATTAAGGCAGTACTAAAGCAAGTACTTTTAGAGATTTGTCACATTTCCTGCTGATGTTTGACTTCATATTGATGGACAGAGAAGGGTATAGGCATGGTGGTGGGTTTTGCTTTTTGCAGGGGGGGCGGAGTTGTGTGTGCATGTGTTTTAAAGGTAAAGTTTCTTCCTCTTGCTAGAAATGGCACTGTTCTATATTTCAGAATTTTTTTAATATAAATTTTTATTAGTTTTTTAACATACCATTTTCGACAGTAATTAAACATACTTTTACATCTTATTCAATTTTTTTGACTTCCATCAGTCCTGTCTGAAAATTTTCCAATCTAATCTCTTAGTACGCATTTCTTATTTTCCCTATTACATTTCAAACTCATAACCAATATCTCTATCTTTTTCTATTTTGTAACACTTTGTATATTTCTCCTTACAAAACTTCTTGTAGTCCTACTAGCGTAATTTGTTGATTACAGTTGCTCTTCAAATAATTCATATACTTCTTCCAATCTTCTGTAAATCTCTGGTCCCACAGGTTTCAAATCTTTCCTGTCATTTTGTCCAATTCTGCATAGTCCATTAATTTCGTCTGCCATTCTTCTTTCGTCGGAATTTCTTCTTGCTTACATTTCTGGGCTAACAATACTCTTGCCACTGTTGTTGCATATAAGAACAATTCAACATCTTGCCTATTAATGTCTTGACCTATAATACTAAGTAAAAATGCTTCTGTTTTTTTTAAGAATGTATATTTCAATATACATTCTTATTTATATCATTTATATATCATTTCCCAGAATATATATATCATCTTAGGGACGCGGGTGGCGCTGTGGGTAAAACCTCAGTGCCTAGGACTTGCCGATCGTATGGTCGGCGGTTCGAATCCCCGCGGCGGGGTGAGCTCCCATCTTTCGGTCCCAGCTCCTGCCCACCTAGCAGTTTGAAAGCACCCCTAAGTGCAAGTAGTTAAATAGGTACCGCTTTCTAGTGGGAAGGTAAACGGCGTTTCTGTGTGCTGCGCTGGTGCTGGCTCACCAGAGTAGCTTCGTCACGCTGGCCACATGACCCGGAAGTGTCTGCGGACAGCGCTGGCTCCTGGCCTCTTAAGTGAGATGAGCGCACAACCCTAGAGTCGGACACGACTGGCCCATACGGGCAGGGGTACCTTTACCTTTACCTTTTTATATAGCATCTTATATATCATTTCCCAGAAGTTCTTTACTTTCTTACATTCCCACCACCTAAGATAAAATGTTCCTTCTTTTTCTGTACATTTCCAACATTTATTATTTGTCTTATACATCTATATTTCGGAATTTTTGCCACCAGGTAAGGCTGATTTGATTCAGCTTCCCCTTGTTCCTGATGTATCTCTCCACTCACTCCTTCTTCTCTAGTGATGGTGGGTGGGACATCTTGTGGTTCACCTCAGGTGCCAAAATGGCTTGGGCTGCCCCTGCTGATGGCCACCATGGTGGCTGCCCTTGTAGTAGAGTAAGGAACCTATCAACCTAAATTGGGCTAATAAACTAAATGACCATTCCGTAGCACGGAAAATGGGGAAGTAACATTGTGACAGAAGACCATCTTTGTAGTTGTTGTGCATGGTGATGGACCTGTTGGTGCTTTTAAGCCAGAAGTGGGGAACCTAAGGCTTAGGGGCTGAATTTGACCCTCCGGGTCTATTCATCTGACTCTTAGGGATCTTCGCAACCCCTCTTTCACACCAGCTTTCTTCTAGAATATATCCTTGAACTATGATAGTGCTACTTTCTTGACAGTAAGAGCGGCTTGACAGTGCAACAGTTTTCTATGATGGGTGGTGGGCTGTCCTTCCTTGGAGGTTTTTAAGCAGAGGTTGGATGGCCATCTGCCATGTATGATTTAGCTGAGATTCCTGCATTGCAGGCGGTTGGACTAGATGACCCTCGGGGTCTCTTCCAACTCTACAATTCTGTTATTCTACTTGCTTGCCTTTATGGATGATGGAGGTGCCAAAACCTTTGACATCAGTGGCAGGGAAATAGCTTACTGTTCAAAGGTTGCACCATGTGGTTTTTTTTGCCTCAAACTCAACTCCCCACTGGTGTGTGGCCCCTGGAAGGTTGTGCATGAAACAATGTGGTTGGAAAAACTTCCCTATCCTAGCTTTGCTGTTTATAGTTGCTTCTGCTGTAGGTTTCTTTTTTCCCCACTTGAATGATAAGGAGTCTGTCTCCCTAGTGATGTTATTAATCCTCAATTCTGTTGGATTGCAAATATGATATATCGTATCTGGATGCAGATGAAAGGGAAACAGAAACATCGCCACCTCACTCTCTTCAGTGTGGAAGGAAAGGGAGAAGCTAAGGATAGGCCTCTCTTTCCACCTTTCCTGTCATTTGGCTAGGTTGCTATGGCAGCAGTGTTTGCTGGAATCTATCGTATTTATTTGTAGTTCCATTCCTTTTATGTGATTTATGTAACTGTCTGGTGTAGAGGCCTGTTGTCCTGCATACAATCAGCAACATGGCCCCTCTGATTGTGTGAGGGAAATTTAGCATGAACCACGTAGAACTTGAGTCGGTCAGTAGTGATTTTGCAAACTGGTCGGCGTTCTCCCCACCCCACCCCCATGATCGTAATAATTATGCTGGCTGAAACTGTGTTCCAGACTAGTTTGCACTTACATGTTCCCATGCAATCACAGGTGGTCACAGGTGGTCTGGGTGGGATGGAGAACCGCTGTCGGTATATATGGAAAGTGATCTTTGTTCCCCTCTCAATTTGCTGCAAAGAAAATTCGCAGCTGCCAGACCCACCCCCTTTTAAGGAAAACCTCACATACAGCATATTGCAGTACTCTAAATGTAGCCATGCTACCTGCATCAAGGTAAAGTTGCCACTGATATACAGTGGTACCTCGGGTTACAGATGCTTCAGGCTACAAATGCTTCAGGTTACAGACTCCGATAACCCAGAAATAGTACCTCAGGTTAAGAACTTTGCTTCAGGATACGAACACAAATTGCGCGGCAGCAGGAGGCCCCATTAGCTAAAGTGGTACCTCAGGTTAAGAACAGTTTCAGGTTAAGAACAGACCTCCAGAATGAATTAAGTACAGTGGTACCTCGGGTTAAGTACTTAATTCGTTCCAGAGGTCTGTTCTTAACCTGAAACTGTTCTTAACCTGAAGCACCACTTTAGCACCATTTCTGTTCTCATGCTGAAGCAAAGTTTTTAACCTGAGGTACTATTTCTGTGTTAATGGAGTCTGAAGCGTATGTGAGGTACCACTGTACATAACCAGAGGTATCACTGTATAAGCTGAACTGATAAAAGCACTTTGTTAGAATATTTTTTTGCATAATTCTGTGGCAGCATGACAACTTGCTCTTCTTCACCACTTGCTGATGTTAGCATCTGCTCCGGTTAGAGTCCCCTCCCAAAAAAGTCTTTTAAAAAGAGGGAGAGGTGACCTTTCCCGTTTCTTCTGAATGCCTACAGATCTCCAGTTAGAGTCTTTCACTCTACGTTGCCACCTCAATTTATTTTTTCAGACGTAATTCTTTATTGCTTTTGTAAAAATGGCTTTCTGTCGTTATCTGTTCCTGTTGCTCCTCTGACTTTTTAAAAAAGAGATATCTCTCTCGTGAATCTCTCATTGATTTCCCCTCCCTCCTGTGTGCTTTGTTCTTCTGTAAGTCTTTTGTGTCCTGACAGCTAAGCCTTCTGAAGTCAAGGAAGAGTTTATCGGTAACCTCTGTGATAGCTTGCATTTCTCTGTAGGTGAAGACAGCTATAAAATTTTGTAAGTGTAGAGAAAGAAGAAGAAGAGTTTGGATTTGATATCCCGCCTTTCACTCCCTTTAAGGAGTCTCAAAGCGGCTAACATTCTCCTTTCCCTTCCTCCCCCACAACAAACACTCTGTGAGGTGAGTGGGGCTGAGAGACTTCAGAGAAGTGCGACTAGCCCAAGGTCACCCAGCAGCTGCATGTGGAGGAGCGGGGAAGCGAACCCGGTTCCCCAGATTATGAGACTACCTCTCTTAACCACTACACCACACTGGCGCTTTACAGCATTCCAACACATCTGTTTTCAGGGCAGCAAACCACACTTAAAATGCGCTAGTGTGGACTACTCACCGGGCTTATTCTCTACCCAGGTCATATGTCTTTAATACTGATTATAGTTACTGAAATGTTTGCTTCAGTTTCAACTTCCAGTGCTTCTCTAACTGAAAAACGGTTCCAGTCACCTGATGAGATTATATCATAGAATCACAGGCTTGTAGAGTTGGAAAAGGACCCTGAGGATCATCTAGTCTATGGGTAGGCAAACTAAGGATCGGGGGCAGGCTTCGGCCCAATCGCCTTCTAAATCCGGCCCACGGATGGTCTGGGAATCAGTGTGTTAGAATGTGTCCTTTTATTTAAAATGCATCTCTGGGTTATTTGTGGGGCCTGCCTGGTGTTTTTACATGAGTAGAATGTGTGCTTTTATTTAAAATGCATCTCTGGGTTATTTGTGGGGCATAGGAATTCGTTTATTATGATTTTTTTTCAAAATCTAGTCTGCCCCCCCCCACAAGGGCCCCCTGCTGAAAAAGGTTGCTGGCCCCTGATCTACCTGAAGGAGCGTCTCCACCCCCATTGTTCTGCCCGGACACTGAGGTCCAGTGCTGAGGGTCTTCTGGCGGTTCCCTTGCTGCAAGAAGCCAAGTTACAGGGAACCAGGCAGAGGGCCTTCTCGGTGGTGGCACCCACCCTGTGGAATGCCCTCCCACCAGATGTCAAAGAGGAAAACAACTACCAGACTTTTAGAAGACATCTGAAGGAGGCCCTGTTTAGGGAAGATTTTAATGTTTAATAGATTATTGTATTTTAATAGTCTGTTGGAAGCCGCCCAGAGTGGATGGGGAAACCCAGCCCGATGGGCGGGGTATAAATAAATGGTGGCCAGGGGGGGGGAAATGTCAAAATATTTTCCTTGAAGCTTGAATATGTTCTATTCTGGATTGTTTTATTTGAAGTTTTACTGTGTTGTAAACCAATTTGAGATTTGTACTTTAAAAAACAAAAAGGAAATGAAATAATGAAATCTTCTATTATTATTATTATTATTATTATTATTATTATTATTATCTAGTCCAACTCCATGCAATGTAGGAATATGCAGGTGTCCCTTATGGAGATTGAACCTGCAACCTTGGCTATATCAGCACCACACACTAACCAGCTGGTCTATCCTGCCATGTTCTTGAGGAATTCATCCTGGAGGCTGTGGTGTAGCTGAGGGGGGACGAAGCACATGCATCTGTTCTTTCCAGGGGAGTACAGCCTCTGTCTGGTCATAATTCATCCTTCATGCGCTCCATAACTGGTCTAGCACAGCAATGTCTAACCAGTCCAACTACCATCAGCCCCATACTTCATGGTCAGTGGTCTGGGATGATGGGAGTTGCCCAAAACACCTGGAGGGTACCAGATTGGGAAAGGCTCACCCAGTGCCTGCACAGCTTCACCTGAGTCAGATGATATAGATTTATCAGTATGCTGGTAACATCTCACCCCCTCCAATGGCTTTACCCAGCTGCTGTTACAAGCAAAATAGAGAGCAGCTGCCACTCCATCTTCTCTGTGACCTAGGAGAGATTTGGAGCACACTCTGGAATGTTACCTAGTAGTTTTGAAATGTCCAAAAATGTCATTCTCCGCCAAGATGGAGAAAATCTCCTAACAGCTACTGTAAATAAGTGGATGTTGTTGATGAAATGTGAGATGCCCTTTTGCCACAGGGTGCACACAAACAAGATCTGAGAAAATCTGTAATGCTTTATGTATTAGATCCTGGCTCCACTCCAATGAGTAGCAATAATTCTAACTAATATGAAAGGCATTAGAGTGTTGTTGTTGTTTTAACGCCAGTTCCTTTTTTTTTTTTTTTTACACATTCGTAAAAGGGGGAAATGGCATTTCCCTCCCCTTGAGAAGGCAAATGTAAGAATGGATTTTATAATGCTTTTCTAACTTGCTTCACTTGCCTTGGGTGAAAGTTACAGACAAAAGAACTGAGTCGCCTTGATTACTTCGTTACTTGCAGGCTCCTGACTACTGATTCACTAGAGCAGGTCAGGAAGGGTGCAGCAACGTTAGCAACCAGCAGATGTCTTCATTTTCTTGCTCAGGTGACAGTAATTGCTAGGTAGAACACATGCTTTCAGATAAGCTCTTTCTTCCCTTCAAAACATGGTGCCTGCACAGCGTGAAGAACGGAGATGTTGAAAGGGCACCTAGAAGGTTCATTTCAGTACTTCGCAAGCTAATAATGAGTGTGTGTTGCTCTGAAATTAATGAAATGGGAAAGATCAAGAACAGTATTTGCAGCTCTAAAGAGCCCTAGTTGGGTTGGCAATGAAACAGAGAGTGTGAACTCTCTGAGAGCTCACAACAGCAACCATTACTCTCAAGGTCTGTGTTGCATTGTGTCAGCTGTTATTACATTGGCTGTCTTAATGCATGCGCAAGAAGCTGCGCCCCTGCTCACTCCACTCACCACCACCCTTGCCACCCCCCCCATTTGAAATCCAGGATTGTGATGACTACAAATCCTCCAATGGGAGCTGCGTGACGACAGCCTTACATATATCTATCTATATAAAGATATATTAGAATCACAATGACAGCTGCATACTAATAGGGATGAGAAGCATCTTACTCATGGCAGAAGGGACAACAGAATTTGTACAGGATGTGGCCATGAAGCCTTTCATGGGAAAAGAGCATGAGTAGAAGAGATAATTCACCAGAAGAATCAGTCACTAGTAGGTGCATGAGTGGTCGTTTCTTGTGCAGTTTCCTTCCTACGAAGCGGAGAATTGCATTCAGTCAACATACAGTAGGTGCTTAGGAAAGACGAGAGAGGAATTGCAATGTCCTCACTCTCACCCCAACCCAGGCTATAAGAGGTCCAGCTACTCCTTAAATAGAGGTGTGATAATAGGGAAAATGTCGCCTGTTTAATTAATGCTTGCTGTGAAGTTGTTACGGGAGCCCTCCTGATAGAAAGTGTCCAGCCTTAATGGGAGCAGAGTTGGCCAAAGGAGTGAGGCCAATAATGAAAGATAGCCGAAGACTAGAAGTTATGTGGCATCTTAATTAACCCCAAAGAAAACTGTTGTGAGCATAAAGGGTATCTCGTTATAACCAAAGGATCCACCGATCTAGAGTAGAGGGTTGTGGTTTTTAAAAAATATGTATTTATTGCATCCACATTTGCTAGCCTGCTGGGGTATTAAATGCATGGCAGCCCACCAACAGGCGGATTTCTGTATTACCCATGCAGGAGATGATGAATATTTCCTACATTAAAAGCCTCCAGGCTGGTTGTGAAGCAGCTCCAAGCTGTTATATTTTTACACACAGACGTGGGAGCGTGTATGTGTTTTGAGTAGTCTCTGCTTAAAGAGCATTTGTAGTCAATCGCTCTTTGTGTTCCCAGTTAAGGGAATAAAAGCAGCAGGATGTGCTACAGCTGGAGGGAAGCTGTACTCAAAGCAGTCCAGAAAAGAGAATATGTGTGAGATCACGAGGTGTTGGGTTGTGAAGGTGCGGTGGGTGTTGTTTTCCCCCTCTTTCCTTTTTTGTGTGCATTTTGCTTTTTCCCCACCACCCTGAAATTATCTTAATTCAATTTCATGCTTCAGCTAATTATGAAATAACGTAGTGTGTGGGTAGGGAAGGAAATGGTCCTCTTAACTGAGGGTTTGATCTCCGTTTCTGGTTTACTTGGAAACTTATCTGCTTCCACATTTCCCTGACCTGCTCTCACTACTAGATCGTGCTGCATTAGCCTCTTGTGTATAAATGTTAATGGCCATGTGTTATGAGGGGGGGCATTATCCCCATGGCTACTTAACCACAAGGGCTGTGCTCTGCCTCCACATTTGTAGGCAAATTCAAGACATTACCAAGCCCTTTGTCACATAAATACAAAACTGATAACAACACAAAGAAGAGAAGAAGAAGAGTCTGGACTTGATATCCCGCTTTATCACTACCCTAAGGAGTCTCAAAGCGGCTAACATTCTCCTTTCCTTTCCTCCCCCACAACAAACACTCTGGGAGGTGAGTGGGGCTGAGAGACTTCAGAGAAGTGTGACTGGCCCAAGGTCACCCAGCAGCTGCATGTGGAGGAGCGAGGAAGCGAACCCGGTTCCCCAGATTATGAGTCCACCGCTCTTAACCACTGCACCACCACACTGGTTCACAAACAACGTAACAGGCTGTATGTAACTATATAAATTCTTTTTAAATGCGATTCAAGATATCATATCAAAATATATGGTTCTATAGACCAACTTATCATATAAACGAAACATATTACGAGAAATTAAAGTCAACATTGGCAATATCCACGGTGTGGAATTCTTATATCAATTGTGTAGTGTTCCACATGAAGATGCTTTTAAGAATTCTAGAGTTCGTTGTATGCAGGTATCAGACGAAAAACTTGGAAGAATGGCACATGCAGAAAATAAGCTCTGGAATTCCACACCTTGGATATTGCCAGTATAAGAACTGAATAGATTGTATTTCCTGATCTATCTCAATTCAGATATCCTTTATCAGGCATAGCAAGCCACACATTATCAAACAGACACCGTATACAAATTGTGCAAAATACAAGCTCAGCATAACAAGGTTTGTCCCAGTCAGATCTTTAACTCCAGAGGAGATCAATTTGCATAAATAATACAATACAACACTACCACATCACCGATCCTGATCCATCTGCTGGACTTTAATTTCTCATAGTATGTTTTGTTTATATGATAAGTTGGTCTATAGAACCATATATTTTGATATGATATGATATGTTGAATCGTGTTTAAAAATAATTTATATAGTTACATACAGCCTGTTACGTTGTTTGTGTTGTTATCCTCATTTGTAGGCAGATATCCTTCTGAATAGGGACGCAGGTGGCGCTGTGGGTTAAACCACAGAGCCTAGGACTTGATGATCAGAAGGTCACTGGTTCGAATCCCCACAACCGAGTGAGCTCCCGTCACTCTGTCCCAGCTCCTGCCAACCTAGCAGTTCGAAAGCACGTCAAGTGCAAGTAGATAAATAGGTACCACTCCAGCGGGAAGGTAAATGGCGTTTCTGTGCGCTGCTCTGATTTGCCAGAAGCAGCGTAGTCATGCTGGCCACATGACCCAGAAGCTGTATGCCGGCTCCCATGGCCAATAAAGAGAGATGAGCGCTGCAACCCCAGAGTCAGTCACGACGGGACCTAATGGTTGGGGGGGGGGTCCTTATGCTTCTGAATACCAGTTGCTGGAAAACCGCAAGAGGGGAAGAGTGTTCTTGGGTTTCAATCCTGCTTGCAGGTGTCCGACAGGCATCTGGGCAGCCACTGTGTGAACAGGATGCTAGACTAGATGGGTCATTGGCCTGATCCTGCAGGCTCTTCATATGTCCCTTTTTACGTTTGGGGAATGTGACGCAAGGATATTTCTGGGGCAATTAAAATCCAGTTGTTGCTGTGCTCTGAAAACCACAACCACCACTCCCAGCTGGTTTTTCTCCCTGCAGGGGAAAAAAATATAATGGGAATCTTTATCTCCCCCCACCCCCCACAGGGAGTTAAAACAGTCAGGGAGGGGAGAATTATGAGAGCTTGAAAATGGGTTAAATGGTTTAACACCCTTTTTTTTCTAAAATGTATTTTTATTAAAGATTTTCTTGGTTCACAAAAGTATGTGCAATGTCTCTCTCTCTCTCTTTTTTCAAGTAACATTTTTTACAGATCAGTTTCATTTGTTGAGACATTAGGAAGAAACCTACGCACTATTCCTCTTCTCCTGATTGCAGCCTTTTGTGGCTGCTTTTCAGTAGTGTGTGTGTGTGTGTGTGTGTGTGTGTGTGTATTCACACATCTCATGGAAGGAAAGTTACATAGAACTCCACATAACATGTCCTTTGTCCCGAATATGTCATTTTACATAGATTTGTGTGTGCGCCCCAGGTTTTAAAACTGCTGCGTGTGAATGACTTACGTGAATTTCAGTATGAGTGGTGAGAGTCGGCCAAGATTATATATTTTCTGCCACTTAACAATCCCTCTCTCTCTGGTGGAGTAATGTTCTTTCCAAAGGATTCAATTATTTGAATATGGCCGCAGGATAAATTATGTGGGTGTATTCACCTCAACCAAATACTTTTGAAGGTGAAATGAGGAAAGATAAACTTTCTTTATGCCTTCTTTCACTTCCATTTAAGTGCATGTTTCATCTGGAGATGTTGCTCAGTTTTCTCTACCTGGGGCCAGTCCCAGACCATCTGCTCACAGCCATCAAGCTTCAAAGGAACCGCATGCTACTCTTAGGAGGCTGCATACATTGGCAACACAGCACCTTTGCCTCTTGTCTTTGTTGTTCTTCTCTGCAGGGAGAGGAGAGCCAGTGAAATTGATTACTGCCAATCTCTTAAGTCTTTTCTCAGCTCTCTTGGAAAATTATATTCCAATTCCATTGCAGTCCCAGGTCCTATGGGGAACCTTGGAGGATACAGATGATGCTTGCGTACCACCCTAATGTCCTGTCCTAGATATCTTAGCATTGTCAAGAACTGGCCCCATTATCTACGCGTTCCGAAGGCTTCAGGCGGCTATCCCTGGAAAGCAAGACACTCCTGGCTTCAGCAAAAGGAACCTGAAGCTTCCGGAACGCAGCGGGAACTCGCGCTGCACTCTGAAGGCTTCAGGTGCCTATTCCTGAAACCTGGAGAGCGAGAGCGCGCACCGACCCCTCTCACTCTCCAGGCTTCAGCGAAAGCAACGCGAAGCCTGCGGAGCGCGGAGGGAGCGCTCCCTCTGCGCTTCGGAGGCTTCGTGTTGCTATTGCTGAAGCCAAGGAACCTGCATTCGCTCCATAGGATGTACACACATTTCCCCTTAATTTTTGGAGGGGGGAAAGTGCATCCTATAGAGCGAAAAATACGGTAATTAGATGAACAGTTGCATCATACTTCTAATTGTGAGCGGATAACTGTTCTGAAGTCTTCTCAACTAACCCTGTTGTGAGTGCAGAGGAGGCTGGCCAGGATGGTGAGCAGGCTGTAAACCAAATCCAATGAGGACCAGGTGTGTTCAGCATGGAGAAGAGAAGATGGACTGGGGAGAATGTGAAAGTGACCTCCGTATATCTGAAAGAAGATGTAGTAGAGTTATTCTCTGTTGCTTCAGAGGACAAGGTGAGAGCCAATGGATAGATATTGCAGAGAAAAGGGATTCTGGACCCAGTGGTAAGAGGTGTTGAACGGTACAAAGGTTTCCTCAGGAGATGATCCGATCCCTTTCCATAGAGGCATTTAAGTGAAGTCTGAACAACGAACCCCCAGGGATGCTAGCAGTCGAGTGCCACATTGCAGACCTTGCGCTGATCAGACTGTTTGGTCTACATGGTCTTCAAGGTTCTTTCCAAGCCTATGATTAGGTAGATCCCTCTTTTCCTGGAGAGGCTGTTCATGCAGCTCACCAGTCTCATTTATTCCAATCTCTGCTTTCCCCTTCCTATGTGTCTGGGAAAATCTCCCTCTACAGCAATAATTGGTGGAACCTGTCTTTCCATTTTTTAAAAAAAACAAATATTTATTAAAGTTTTTTGATACAAATGCACAAATAATAAACAACATTGCTTATATCAAAACGTGGTTTCATCACTTCTTTGGACTCCCTCACGTCTCCCGCTCCCACTTACATCGTTGAAAAGTTTTTCCAAGCAAATTATCAACTTGTTTACAATCTTGTATCCACTCATTTAAATACAATCTAGCAATTCTCCAAAAGGTTTGTGTTTTCTTTAACCTCACTTATAATCAAATTCAAATCTAATTTAGTGGTGGCCAATTATTTATATTCTAGCATCCTTCTTAACATTCAAACAAATTACAATGTTTTTGTAAGTACATCTTAAATTTCTTCCAGTCTTCCTCAATCCTCTCTTCTCCCAGGTCTCGGATTCTGCCAGTCATCTCGGCCAGTTGCATATAGTCCATTAGCTGCATCTGCCACTCTTCCAGTGTGGGTAGATCTTGCGTTTTCCAGTTCTTGGCGATAAGTATCCTTGCTGCCGTTGTTGCGTACAGAAAAAATGTTCGGTCCTTCTTTAGCACCTTCTGGCCGACAATACCCAGAAGGAAGGCCTCTGGTTTCTTAGTGAAGGTATACTTAAATACCTTTTTCAACTCATTATATATCATTTCCCAGAAGGCCTTCACTTTAGGGCAAGTCCACCAGAGATGAAAGAATGTTCCTTCATTTTCCTTACATTTCCAACATTTATTGTCAGACGAATGGTATATTTTGGCAAGTTTAACTGGGGTCATGTACCACCTATACATCATTTTCATTACATTTTCCTTCAGAGCATTACATGCGGTGAAGTTCAGCCCAGTGGTCCACAACCTTTCCCAGTCCTCAAACATAATGTTATGCCCAATGTCCTGTGCCCATTTTATCATAGCCGATTTAACCGTTTCGTCTTGTGTATTCCATTTTAACAGCAAGTTATACATTCTAGATAGTACCTTAGTCTTTGGTTCTAGCAATTCTGTTTCCAATTTCGATTTCTCCACCTGGAACCCTAACTTTCTGTCATTTTTAAAAACTTCTTTAATCTGAGCGTAATGTAACCAGTTTCGCACTTTATCCTTCATTTTCTCCAAACTCTGCAATTTCCAATTGTCTCCATCTTTTTCTAATATTTCCCAATATTTTGGCCATTTGGCCTCCATATTGGGTCTTTTTCGGGCCTTAGCTTCCAGAGGCGAAAGCCACCTCGGAGTCTTGTTTTCCAATAAGTCTTTGTATTTTATCCAGACATTAAATACTGCTTTCCTGACAATATGGCTCTTAAAGGCCTTATTGATCTTAACTTTGTCATACCATAAGTATGCATGCCAACCAAAAGCATTGTTAAAACCTTCCAAGTCCAACACATCAGTGTCTTCAAGAAGTAGCCAGTCTTTTAGCCAGCAGAAAGCTGCGGCTTCATAGTACAGTTTTAAGTCTGGCAGGGCGAAGCCCCCTCTTTCTTTCGCATCAGTTAATATCTTAAACTTAATTCTGGGCTTTTTGCCCTGCCAGACAAATTTAGAAATATCTCTCTGCCACTTCCGGAAACACTCCGTCTTGTCCACAATTTGCAATGTTTGAAACAAAAACAACATCTTAGGCAATACATTCATCTTAATAGCAGCAATTCGGCCTAGCAAAGAAAGCTTCAATTTTGACCAACTGTCCAAGTCTCTCTTAATTTCAGACCAACATTTTTCATAATTATCCTTAAATAGACTCAGATTTTTTGCTGTTATGTTTACCCCTAGGTACTTTACTTTTTTAACCACAGTTAGTTCTGTTTCTCTCTGAAACCGTTCTGACTCTGTATCTGAACCTGTCTTTCCAGAGCCTCACTTTGCACATTCATGAGTGAAATTAGTATGCTGTCGCAGCCCGTTTCTGCTCTCAATTACCACCCTAATTTTCACTTTGGTAGCACACCTGGCACACATCATGGCTTCCATTTCCACTCAGCAGCTCTTGCCCAGCACACAGTTATCCCATCCTGCACCATCTGCTGAGCTCAGTTCCCCCCTTTTTATGTATCTTATGTAGCTGCAGCTCGCATTTGACTTTCATTAATGCTAGCTACCTGGGTTCACTGGAAATTCCAACGGGATAATCACCATTTCCCACCCTAAGCTCTCTTCTTCATTTGTCCCTATTTTCACCTTTAGGTCAACTGAAGCTGCATGTGATCATATTAGCCAATGGGCCCATTTGACATGGGATGAACTTGGCTTCCCACCGACCGCCATTGTTCTTCAAGTGTCACTTCTTCACATAGTGTACTGGCGAAGTTGCTCCTACAGGGGAGACAGTGATGACCACCAATTTGGATGGTTTTAAAAGAGGATTAGAATCAAAGAGTTATGGAGGTGGGAAGGATCCTGATGATCATCTAGTCCAGTGGTTCTCAACCTATGGGTCCCCAGATGTTGTTGGAGTACAACTCCCATCATCCCTGAGTGCTGGCCTTGCTAGCTAGGGGTGATGGGAGTTGTAGTTCAGCAGCATGTGGGGACCCACAGGTTGACTTTTGGGTGTGCGTCAGTAAACAAGGGGAATTAAGACTAAGAGAGCTGAGTGGGGGTGCTCATGTAATCTCATGGTATGCAAGTTGTACAAGTGACAATAAAGTATTTTAATTTCAATTCAATAGACATCTTGTTGGCTACTGTGAGAACAGAATGCTATACTAGATGAGCCTTTGCCCTGAGTGAGTAGGGCTCTTCCGGGCATTGGAGGGGTGTTCAGATAGACATCTCTTACTCATTGGTGGCAGGGGGAACAGGGCTGAGGCCAGAGACCCCTGCCCCTGCTGGGAATACTCTGCGTCCTCTTGGCAGAGGTGGGCTTCCTGCTTCTTTCCTTTCTCCTCACAGGCACCTTGCAGATTTATCTTGCTGTCTTTATTCAAATTTAAAGCAGCATTTTTAACACTGGCCTCAAGATTAATGTCTGTTACTTTAATTGCAAGTTGCAATAGCTATTTCACTTTGTTAACCATTCCATGTCTCAAGATTTCTTTCTGACAGATGCTCAAGAGAGCACTTAGCCATTGGAATTGCTGCTATTGGTTGAGGCAGTTGTGTATGTTTCCCTTCAATTCCATTTTGTTCAGATTTCCAGAGTCTCAAGAAGAACCCCTTCAGGAGTCATTTCTCTCTCTCTCTCTCTCTCTCTCTCTCTCTCTCTCTCTCTCTCTCTTTTAGAGTAATTTTTATTCAGTTTTCCATTTTAACAATCCAATCAAATCACATTAAATATTCTAAATTATACAAATACATATCATAAAGTCCAAATATTTTGCCAAATTATAAATTTTTGTTGGGGCTTCCCATGCTTCAGGTTCAGTGGGGTCCAATCATCTTATGGTTCTACTGCCTTGAGTTTCCTTCGGGAGTCATCTCTTAAGGACAGAAGAATAAACTGAAGAACATTTAGCTGGATCAAGTCAATGCCCCGTCTAGTCCAGCATCCTTTTCACACAGTGGCCAACCAGTTGCCTGTGGGGAACCAGCAAGCAGAATCCAAACACAAGAGCACTCTCCCCTTTGGGGGCTTCCAGCAACTGGTATTCAGAAACTTTGCTGTGCCTCCCATCAATTGCCACCCCATATTGGAGCACCAGACCTAGCCAGTACCATTTTCATCATGAGAAGGGAGAAGCTGCAGTCAGCACCATCTTATCTCAAGAGAAGTCACTGCGACTGCTATTCGATTGTGTTAACTATTGTGTTAACTCTGCAATTAACACACTTCAAAACTTAGAGAGGGACTTGAAGGCAGGATAGCAGCTAAGGTGTGATGGTGGGTGAAAGATGAAACTGGGCTGGAGTGGAGAGGCTGCAGAGTCCATTCTGTATCTTAAGACATTAAAGTATCTGGAACTCCTAATGCTTATTCAATGCTATGCATATCCTTGAGTCCAGCAGTTACAAAGTCAATTGCCTAGGAGTGGCTTCAAGACTCACCTCTGGGGACAAAGCCCAAAGCACATAATGAAGTCAGTTGTCAGATTTCCTGCACCTGTTTGAGGGCTAAATGCTTCCTTCTCCCCATTAGCAGCTACAGCAATTGTAATTAAGGCAGTTCTGATTTATGCCCTGCGGAGATGTAAATGCACCTGCTAGTGAAGCTTCTATTAGAACATGCTGAGCTCTGAACGCTACAATAATTAAAACATCCACTAAGCTGGCACATGGCAAAAATTAGTCTCATATGTGTTAGTTAACATGGCCTAACACTTTAGTGTGGATTCCTGTTTCCCATGTTTCTGAGGCTGGTAACCTAACACTAGTTTTGGATGGCTGTATTAACAAAAATCAAGGAGGTTCAGGCAAACTATATCCACAGCATATAGCAGGACATGCTATTTTACTCATATTTTTTCATATAATGGGAGAGGATGGGGAGCCTTATTTATTTTCTGTTGACGTTTGGGATGTGACATAATGGTCTTAAAATTGATGCTGTGGTTGGGCTAGCTAGTCCTAGACAACTAGGCAGTGTAAATACCATACATTTAGAGTGCATGACTTCCCTCAAAGAATTGTGGGAAATACAGTTTGGTAAGAGTGCTAGGGATTGTAGGAGATGGGTAAACTATAGTTCCCAGGATTCTTTGGGAAGTAGCAATGCACTTTGAAATTTGATATAGATGTATACTGTGTACACAGCCATAGCCAGTGTAGCTAGAGACTCACACAAATATGGCTCCATAGATATGTAACCTAATAGCTCATCTTCTCCTTTGCCTGCCATTGGATTCTCCTGGTGGGCAGAATGCCAATGAAGATGGCACATGAATAGTTTCCACTCTGCCCTGCCCAGACTCGACATGCTTCTTTCCCACCATATTAGTGCTACATCATTGATTTCTATGCTACTGTGATGCTTTGAATATCATGGAATTGTAGAATCAATGGAAAGTTGGAAAGGACCCCAAAGATCATCCAGTTCCCTACAGGAATCTTTTGCCCAATGTGGGACTCAAACTCACAACCCTGAGATTAAGAGTCTCATGCTCTACCAACTGAGCTATCCAGTACCCCCCAAAAGGAAAGTTATTTGGCCCAGTGAAAGGAATTGCCTTGCACAGTATTTCTTTCTCAGTGTCCTTGCTAAGACTATCTTGTATTGAGTGATGTTTCACTGAAACAGCCTAAATATTTGTGCTTGTTTGCTAGTGTGGAAGCTGATAAAAGTGAGTCATTAGAGTAAAGGCAGCAACTGACTGCACTCTTAGAAGGTTAATTATAGAAGTGTAACCACGCTGTTAGCGAAAACAACAAATAGTCTTGAGGCATTGTAAAAAAAGCCAACAGAATCTTCTAAGGTTCCACAACGCTCATTGCTTTTTGTCTTGTTCTCTCCACTCTCCCCCCCCCCCCTTTTAAGTCTTTCATTCTCAGGCCTTGGTCCAGTTCAAGTTAGCTGCATTTGAGTCTCATGGAAATCGGTAGAATGAGTGTAGTTGCAATTAAATTTAGAATAACCTGATTTAAATATGTCTAACTTCCGGATTGTGGTGTTATTTCTTTGCAATACTTCAATTTTAAAATTGCCATGCCATTTTCTTTTAAGCAAAAGAAAGGGATGTTGATATATTTAGATATTTAATCAAATGACAGCAAAGTAACCAGTGGAAATTGTACAGTGTTGCTTGGGAATTCTAAGAAACCAAAACAGTTCAGTGCAGTTTTGAAATAGCGGTTATCAATGTGATCTTTTTACATAGCTTTGTATGCATTGTGGTCAGTGCTTTTTATCTGGGGGGGGGGGATGCAGGGGTACACATTCCTCTAAACATTTTGTGAATCTAAGTTTGGTCTCATTGAGGGGCAGTATTTCAATATGAGTAGGAAAATGAGAGTACCCCTAAACATTTTTTTAAGGGAAAAAAAGCACTGATTGTGGTATCTGATGCATTGTGATTTGCAGTTACTTTTTATAGATCATAGTTTAGTAATTATTTATTGTGATTGTTAAGAGTAAATTTCTGTTTAATTATTATTTGCTGACATTTTGAGAGTTAATTTTATTGTTTACTATTATATTCTGAAAGATTGTTGACTATTTATTTGATACAAGTCATTCCATTTTAAAGTTATCTTTTATTACAATATTTTTTGTATTGGATCAGATTATAATAAGGTGTGTGTTCTTTGTTGTATATTTTGTTCCTGTAAACTGCCTTGTGTATAGTAATATAGAAATGCAGCATACAAATGAAAAGTGAAATGAAAATCAGTGGCGTTTTGACAGGTTCAGTCTGCCATCTTGATTCAAAATGGTGTCCAACTGTATCCATACATGGACAAAAACCTGTTCCTCATATCAGGAAGCACCTTGCAAACCTGTTTACAATATCTTAAGAGGTGTCGAAATGCATAGAAAACAGACTGAGGCCAACAACTTTCCAAAATATATAGGAGACGAGAGACAGTAAACAACAGCAAATGGATCTTGTGTTACTCAATATCCTTCGTTTTCCTAAACCCACAAGTTCAAAATCAAGCTCAATAAGTCATATCCTCATACAGGACACATAAAGTATAAAAATGGGGTGGGGAGCCTTTTTCAGCTCAAGGACTGCGTGGCAAATCCTAAAGTGGGCGAGAATGAATTATGCAGGGTGTCCATCTATAAGCCAAGCCACCTGCTAGGTTACTACATTACCATGTTCTTTCTCTGTTTCAGAGGGCTTGGCTGTTGGCGTTGGATTTGGTGCTGTTGGAAAGTCAGCATCTGCAACCTTTGAAAGTGCCAGGTAAGTTCACTATGCATAGGTGACATCTTCCTTGTGGTGTTTTGAGCTTGGACTGATGCTTCCTCAAATTCCTTGGGGAAGAAAATGCAGGAGGCAGTTGTGTTTTTCCAGCTGCTCTCCAAGAAACACTGACCCCAAACCCCCACCCCCAACGTCACTCTGCAAGTTGCTACGAACAGCTTTCATGTTGTGGCCCACCTCAGGTCCTCTTGGGGATCAGTAACTGCTTAAGGAACAAGAAACAGAAAATAGGAATAAATAGACAGGAGGGATGTAGAAAGTGTAGGCCTCCCTCCAAAAGATTTTCCATAAGTAACAAGAGTACATTCAGTGTCTCTATTTTCAAATCGTAGAGTCTTTCTTGCAGCTCAACTACAGTCCATTCGAGACATTTTTGTTGTAGTCAGTGTGGGGTTGTGAGGGTAAGAAAAGTGGGGGGAAAGAGAGAGGAGAAAATAGAGAAGGGGAAGGGGATGAGGGAGACTGTAAACCAGGCATGTCCAAAGTCCGTTTCGGGGGCCTAATCCGGTTTAATCTGGCCCCTGTGGCAGTTTATTTCCTGGGGTAAAATCCTAAAACACCTCTCAATGACCTCAACCCTAAAAAGGTCAACAACTTCAGTCCTAAAAATAGTTCCACAACTTTGGGGTAAAATCCTTAAAAAAGGTCAACAACTGTGGTCAGCCCTTTGGTCGGCCCTCACGGCCCTTCACTTCATCAAATCTGGCCCTCTTTGAAAAAAGTTTGGACACACTGCTGTAAGCTTTCTTTCTTTACAGAGTATATGGGTGGTGCTTTTTTGTCGCGTGGATAGGTGTCCTATCTTTGCTGGCGGAGCAAGAAATCAAAGAGCCCAGAGCATGGTTGGTTGCAGTGTGTTTTGATTGTGTGAAAGGGAAGTGTTGCTGGGTTGTTCGCCATGTTGATTTGTAGTCAGGGGATATATCATTGTCTTGTTGGCCTGTGTATGTGACAAAGGGGAGCCACGCAGGAGCGAAGGTGTCTTGCTGTGTTTGCCACCATGATATTTTCAATTTGTTGGATGGTTTTTCTAACAGAGTGGTTTCCCATACAGTTTGGTACCAGGGGTCTATGGATCCTCCTGATAGGGACCTGTGCTTTTTGTTCATAAATGGTTTAGGTCAGTGTCTCCCAACCTTGGTTCTCCAGCTGTTTTCAAACTACCAATTTCCACCATCCCTGACCACTGGTCTTGCTAGCTAGGGATGATGGGAGTTGTAGTCCAAAACCAGCTGGAGGCCCAAGGTTGGGGAACTGGTTTAGGGTTAGGATTGACTGGTGAGGTAGTCTTGTTTGCTGGTTATATACCAAATTGTTCAAGGTGATTTTAACATAAAGGGAATGCAAGGATACTCAAAAGAATAACTGCAAACAAGGTGAGCTGTGACAGTCAACAGGCAAATGTGATGCAGTGTAAACAAGTGCCAAGTGCAAAATAAAAATCCTAATTTCACATAAGTGCTAATATCATAACACTGTTATGTGATGCTATTAATATATGAATATTGTGTGCAGTTCTGTTGACATCACCTCAGAAAGGATGTTGCAGAGCAGGAAAAGGTAAGCCCATGTTATCCCAATGAAGCAGAATTCTTATGGCTGTAAGTCTCTTGCCTGTGTCTGCTGGGTATAACGGTCTTTTGGTAATAAGCATATCTTGAAATGCACTTTCTTTCTCACACAATGCTGGGCTTTAAGCAATCAATAAAAGGAAAACAACAGAGCATAGTCGTGTATGCCAGGTGTTGTCAAGGTAATATTGCTTCAGCCTTGTTTATGTCTAACCTTAAAAACGATCCACACTCTAATTTGCCTATTGAAATGAGAGAATTCTCAGAAATCTGTACTGCTGGCATCTTAAGACCAATTGTCATACATGGAAGGGCTTTCACTATACTTTTTGGATGGATTCTTTTTTTAATGTTTTGTGTATAAAGGAATGTTACATGAAGTACTAAAAGTGCCACTTTTTAAAAATGTTGTTTTAAAGCATCTGTTGGAGGGAAAGTGGGTGAGAAAGGATTTTCTTCGAACAAAACTGATTTTTCCCCTCCCCAGAATTCTTTCTTGTATCAAAATAACTACAGTTGTTGAACATGGTGCATATAAATAAAGAGTTTGCCCAAACAATTCATGTTGAACGTCGTAGCTCCTGACATGGATATTTTTATTAGTTAGTGGTTGACCTGTGTTCTCACTTCCAGTGTATTTTGTCCTCTGCAAAACTGACTACAGGGACAAGGTGTCTTGGAACTGGGTGTGACAGATGTTAGAGCTGTGTGATGCTGGCACAGGATGTTGTGTTGATTGATGAGATGAGCATGTGAGATGTTACAGTTTCAGATAACAGAGGTGGGGCCTCATAGAGGGCAGTATTGGTAGAGCTAGTGCCTGAGGTTTGTTTGATTTCTTCTCACAGATAGATAGTGGCTTGTCAGCTGCAATTTTCATCATCCTTGTTCTTTTGCATAACTTCTCACAGTTTCTAAGTTATTAACGTGTGTGTGTGTGTGTGTGTGTGTGCATGCGCAGGCACTCAAAACTTACTCTTGCTAACCTGTTCCTTCAGCTCCAGAAATATGTTACCCCTCCCTACTGCTGTGTTTGCGACTATTGGTTCCTTGTTGGGTTGTTGTTGTTGTTTAGTCATTTAGTTGTGTCCGACTCTTCGTGACCCCATGGACCAGAGCACACCAGGCACTCCTGTCTTCCACTGCCTCCCGCAGTTTGGTCAACCTCTTGCTGGTAGCTTCGAGAACACTGTCCAACCATCTCATCCTCTGTCGCCCCCTTCTCCTTGTGCCCTCCATCTTTCCCAACATCAGGGTCTTTTCCAGGGAGTCTTCTCATGAGGTGGCCAAAGTATTGCAGCCTCAGCTTCACGCTTCACAATCTATCCTTCCACCTTGTTGGGTTATTTGATTCCAATTACCTATTGAAAGCCTTTTGGTATGCAGTGTAATGCAGCATTTAGCAAGTGAATCTTGGCTATGGAGCAGATATTTACCCGAAGCTTGTAGGTAAGAAAAATATTGCTCTGAGTTAAAAATAAAAAGGTAGCATTGCATCTCTTGGGCCATATATACATGAAAATTGAGTTGGAACTTCTAGGAGGACATCCTGGTTTCCTTGTCAGTGGCCCACAAGGGCACTCTAAAGGAGATTTGCTGTTACATTTTGAGAATCCAGGCTCTGTGTTACCACTTTTTTTATTATTGGTCTTCACAACTTTTCCTTTTTCTTTCTCTAACCATCTTTTGGAGCCATGGAGACAGGTTGTTTTCTCCTCAGGAGAACTTTTAAAACAGCAAACAAGGATCTCTCCAGCTTTCAATAATTACTTTAGGCAAGGTAGACTTCAAAGGAGCCATTACATCGAAAGCCGTTCCACACTTTCGTTCCTGCTTCATTGCTCATTTTGCTGCCATCAAGGCTGTGAGATTGTTCTGGTGATACTTAGAATGAAAAATTAACATGACTTTTACTATCTGTTCTTAATTGGCATCTGTTATCCCGAGGCACAAACATTTCCTTCGCTGTTCATATCTGCTGATTAGGTTAATTTGTGAATGAGCAAGAGAGCAAAATGTGGGGACGTAATTTGTTCCTTGTTGATTAATTTGTTTCAGAAATGTAAATGCAGCCTCTTCTATCATCTGAAGTAGCTCATAAAAAGTCATAGCAACAAACCCACTAAATTTCCAATCCAACTGCAAGAGTTTCACAAAACAATGCATTACGAACAGCAGACTCACATTCAGCTCCTCAGTTTTGCTCATAAAGTGTCTCTATGTATGAATGAGCCTTACACTTTTTCTGGAAACTCATCAAAAAGGGACACAATCAGACTTCCTCTGGGAAGTCATACCAAAGCCTTGAGAACACTAAGTAAAAGCTCTCACGTCAAACACTTAATCTCACATACTCAAACTTGCAAACATATTGAGAAAGAGATTTGGTCACTGGGCAATGAGAAATAGCTTTGGAATCTGCAGGTTTGTGAATCCAGCTTCTGTTGCCAATCAAAACCAGGTGTCCCTGAGCTCAGTCCAGGGGTAAGAGATCATGCATGTGCTAAAATTCAATATTTCAGTGTGCCTTTTTTGGTGCAATTGTCCTGCTTCAGGTGACAGGCAGGCAGAACAGGGGACAGTACCAGAATCACAGTCTGACATCCTAACACAGGGGCAGCATGAGAAGCAAGGTCTAAAGCAGGTATAGGCAAACTCCAGCCCTCCAGATGTTTGGGACTACAATTCCCATGGTGGGAGTTGTAGTCCCAAACATCTGGAGGGCCGGAGTTTGCCTATGCCTGGTCTAAAGGCAGTCCAAACCTAGGGGGCTTCAGTGACTGGGCAGGAGTGCACAGATCAGGAATTTGCTGCCAAAAGGTTATTCCAACTCTCTGTGCCTGGAACATACTTGATATACTTCCTTATGAGTATCATCTTAAAAAGCAGAGACATCACCTTGCCGACAAAGGTCCGTATAGTTAAAGCCGTGGTTTTCCCAGTAGTGATGTATGGAAGCGAGAGCGCGACCATAAAGAAGGCTAATTGCCGAAGAATTGATGCTTTTGAATTATGGTGCTGGAGGAGACTCTTGAGAGTCCCATGGACTGTAAGGAGATCAAACCTATCCATTCTGAAGGGAATCAGCCCTGAGTGCTCAATGGAAGGACAGATCCTGAAGCTGAGGCTCCAATACTTTGGCCACCTCATGAGAAGAGAAGACTCCCTGGAAAAGACCCTGATGTTGGGAAAGAAGGAGAAGGGGACGACAGAGGACGAGATGGTTGGACAGTGTTCTCGAAGCTACCAGCATGAGTTTGACCAAACTACGGGAGGCAGTGGAAGACAGGAGTGCCTGGCATGCTCTTGCCCCTGATCATTAGGTCCAGTCATGGCCGACTCTGGAGTTGCGGCGCTCATCTCGCTTTATTGGTTGAGGGAGCCAGTGTTTGTCCGCAGACAATTTCCAGGTCATGTGGCCAGCATGACTAAGCCACTTTTGGCAAACCAGAGCAGCGCACGGAAACGCCGTTTACCTTCCCGCCGGAGCAGTACCTATTTATCTACTTGCACTTTGACGTGCTTTCAAACTGCTAGGTTGGCAGGAACTGGGACCGAACAACAGGAGCTCATCCCGTCGTGGGGATTCGAACTGCCAACCTTCTGATCGGCAAGTCCTAGGCTCTGTGGTTTAACCCACAGCACCACCCGCATCCGAAGAAACAATATATGAATATGTACAATATATGAAAAATACCCTAAAGCAGGCATAGGCAAACTCCAGGTGTTTGGGGACTACAATTCCCATCATCCCTGACCACTGGTCCTGCTAGCTAGGGATCATGGGAGTTGTAGGCCAAAAACATCTGGAGGGCCACACAGGTTCCCCATAAGTGCTTTGGGAACATCAGGGCTGGAAGACATTGCTGTTCTGGTCAGCATTTACTCCCCTTTCCTTTGCAGGTTCTGCTGTCCCTACCCTTTTCTGCTAGTCAGCTTCCTTATGCAGTGAGATCAAGGAAGGAATAGACCCCAGCATTCATTCATTCATTCATTCATTCATTCATTCATTCATTGCATGGCATCAGAACAAGAGAAAAGGCTGGGGGGAAACAGCAGCGTTCTTTAACGTTTCAAAAATGCAAATTGGTCATTGCACAAAAGAGTGAATGGCAAGTCTTCAGCATATTCCTCTTCTCACCCCCTAGTTTCTCAGGGCAAGTCCAGTTCTCTTGTCCATTTCATTTCATTATCGTTGTGTCCCTCGCTGTCCCAGTGTGAATCTTTACACGTTTCCTATATGTACACACCTCCTCTGCCTAAAATTGCAGACTCATGTGGATAGCACAGTTGGTTAGTGTGTGGTGTTGATAATGCCAAGGTTGCAGGTTCGATCCCCGTATGGGACAGCTGCATATTCCTGCATTGCATACGATTATACAATCTTGATGTTGCTTGTATGAAGGGGCAAGGCACTGTGTATGTTGGAAACTGGGAACAGACGTCTACACAACTTCCCTTCTCCAGGCCCCAGAATCATGCACAATCAGAATTCTGGGATTCAGGCTTGCTTGTGACACATGAGAGTCTATGTGCAAAGGCTTCTCCACAGTAACAAAAAGAGGCGAGGGCCCATAGCCCCTTCTGCACGCTTTGCCTCTTCATGCGATCAACACACGAAGGGAGCTTAACAGAGTTATGCTGAATACGTGAAATCGTACCCATATGCACCTCAGCAGATCTGAGTGTCGGCTGGAGGGGAGTGGGAATGAACTTGACATCAGAATTAACAACCGTTAGAATGAGAGAAAGGGAGAAACCATCTTGGCTGTGAGTCTTGGAAGACCTGCACCCTTTCTTGGAGGCCATTTTCCACTTGGTCTGACTGACTCCAGCTACAATAGCTGAGGCTGCTGAACAGGCTTTTGGGCTGGGGTGTTGCTTGAGGTTGTGGGTGGGTGTTATGGCTTTCTTTGTATCTTGTATTTTGTATCTTGCTGCAATTTATGTGGAAACTGTTCTGTTTGGTTGTGCATTTTTAATGTTTTATTTATTGTTTATGGCTGCCTTTGTTACGCTGCAGTTACACATTTTTTTCATGTTGAGCATGGTTTGAACTGTGGAAAGGCAGCATACAAAAAAATTATGTATATATGTATGGCTCAGTCAGTCCTGGAAATATTTGTACCTGCATGTGGTTATAACAAAAGCCAAGCATTCACATTTAAGTGCATTTTTTGACTTGTTTGAGGGAGGTGATATGGGTTGCATCATGTTACCTTCTAGTAGCAAATAGCATGCCGGACTGCCTATATGTACTCTTGCTTTAGATGTAGAGGAGAGGTAAAACCAAGGGAGTTAAGTATTCCTGTCACCTCACCTAGGAAGTATCCTTTGAAGTCTAGAAATGATGGAGCTGCCCCCTTGTGGTTTACTTTAAGGAAACAGTAATGAGATTTCATTCTATCTAGTTTTGTTCCTGCTCTGTTTTAGCAAGATTGCCACTTGCTGCTTGGTCGTGTGGTCAAGCAGGAGGAAGTGCAAAACTCTCCAGGCTCATTCTTCCATACAGGCATGAAGGACACCTGTCTTACTATTATTTCCTTCAAATTCTGAAAAGGCTGCTAGACAAGAAGCTGCAGCTTTGCCTAGGCAGTAGGGAAATGCCGACCAGTTTAAATTGTTAAGAGAGGAGGAGAGTGGGGCAGGAGGGAGAGAAGCACTAAATATTAGGAGTGGGGAAACGGAATCAGAGAGTTATCTGGGCTCACACTTTTGACGCATGCACTCTCTTTCGTTCTAGCTCAGAGAATTGACAGGATTCACAAGGTCAGAATTCCTAGATCTCATGTCCCAGTGGTCAGATGTGGCTTTAGAATCTTATAATTTCTCTTTCTGTTTTCAAATGCTGCATTTCCTTTATGTTATAGTCTTGGTAAATCAAGAAGTGGTATTCCACTAACTTCACCAAGGGGCATTGTGGGGCAGGGAGGTTCAGAGACTCATTTGCCTCCTATTTAAAGTTGTTGTTTTGTTTTGTTTTGTTTTGTTTTGCTCTGCTTTGCTTACAGGGTGGCTGAGACCCCAACCACTCATCATCTTAATTTGTCCAGAGGCACCCACACATGGAAATCAGTGCATACAAGTTTCTGTCACGGGCCTGTGTTCCAAATCCTTTAAGTACCTCACAGTGCCCTGACCTCACCAATTTATTTGTAGTGGTTGCTCAGATGTAATTCCTTTACCACCTGGGTAGCTTGCATCTGAAGGCATTTCCTGTGCAGGAAAGGAAATCGAAAGTATTAGTTAGGGATGAACATCCCTGCAGCTGTTACTGTGGGCAACTGAAAGCAGAAAACAGCACTGCAGCCTCTGATCTTTTATGCCTCCATGTGAAAGCACGGCAGCACTTTATATTTGTCACTCAAGGGTAGTTGGCAGCACGATGAGGCAAAAATATCTGAAAGCATCTTAAGCATAATGGAACTTTCTGCTGCCTAGGAAACGCTTTGTGAGTAATGCTGCCTGCTTGCCACCTCAGGTTTCATTGTTGTGATTTGTATATAACATTGATCCATCTGAATAAATAAACACCAATAAATAATCACTGACTTCTGGCTGGGATCATCTGGGCATCTGGGGCAGTCAAGATATTTAATTCCCAGAGGTTTAGGTGTGTTAGTCTTTTGCAGAAGAAAGAAACAGCAAAGAGCCTTGTGGCCCCTTAAATACTAACAATTTTTTTTTGGGGGGGGGATACCCTTTGAAGACCTTGAAGAGCAGTTCCTTGCTCACAGTTTTGCCTTGTCCAATTGTTGAAGAACATGAATCCGTTCTGTCAACCGTGAGGTTGCCTTCGAAACTGGAAGACTTCAAATGTATTGCTTGAAACCCAAAGTGTACAAATAGTGTACTCGTACTGGTCTTCTAATTTACAGAGATCTTGAATGAACCAGCTGCAAAAACTATGCAGGGGTAAAATGCGCTTCTTGAATACTAAAAGCTGAGATCTTCATAGAGTAGCAATTTGGGGAGTGTCTGTACATTTCCTATCCTGCTCTGGAGTCACACATTCTAATTTCCGGTCAGCCCTTGTCTCATTCATTTGCTTTGAGCTAAACTCTGTTCTGTCATTCTTACCTATCCAGGGCACTGCTAGTTGTTTGAGGTTCTTTGACCTCCTGTTCCCCACTCTGCTGCTGGGCTCCAAGAGTGGTTTTGCACCTCTTAGTTTTTGCCAGATGTTTCTGATGGGTACAGTGAGGGAGCTTCTTGCTAGCTCACCTGCCTTTGTTTTTGTTTTGTTTTTTCCATTGCAGAAGAAGAAAGCTGCTTGTGGCTTGTGTTGACATTAGCATTTCTGCAGCTGGTTCCATTAGCACAGGGCAGTTCCAGGCTGCAGTCTAGGCACCTTGGAGCAGCTTCGTGAGCAGTGCTGTAAAGGATTCTGGTCCACTAGCTATTTAATTTTGCAGTTCAATGTCCACAACCAATTGGAGAAGGGCAGATTCAGCTAGTGAAAGACAGCTGCTGATCCTGAGAGACTGAGCTGCCTAGGAGTAGTAACAAAAGCAAGCTGTTAACTAATAGGAACCCAGGAAGAACCCAGCTGGATCAAACCAAAGACCTATCTAGACTTGCATTCTGTTCTAACATGGACCAACCCCTACAGTGAGCCCAGAGACAAGACATGAGCCCGATTACTTTCTTCTACCTATGTTTCCGAGTGGCTGATGTTCAGCACCTGGCATTCAGCCTTCCTCTGATCCTGGATGTAATATTCAGGATCCCAAAGAACACTGCTGCCAGAGTTCTCAGCTCACCTGTAGTGTTTTCAGTGTGTTCTTTTAAGACTCGCTCATAAAAAGGTTACAAGGACCAACTCTGTTTGAGATTGTTGTTTTAGAACTTGTGGGAGTTTGGTCCTGGGGTTGAGTGTTGTTTCTCTATAAAGGTTTTGGTGTTTGACACTTTTATCCGCAGTTGGGCAACACCTTTACTGGAACAATAAAAAGGAGTAGCAAGCTTTAGATCTTCATCTGGCAAGAGGTTACACAAAGCAGCGAGTGAGAGGGGAGAAAGTATAAAAATTAGTCCTATCTTGTAGCCACTAGGTCAGTTTGTAGACTCAGTTCTGAGATGGAAATTAGAGGCTGAAAAGTTACAGAAACCTCTATTTTAGGCAGTTCCTTTTAAAGTGTTTTCTTGTCCTTGCTCTTTGTGTCAGATCTTGCCTGATGAAGATTGTTGAAGTAGCAAGCTTTTCACATTTTAGGAACATGGGGGTTTGTCGCAAGAAATGTATTGCTGAATTGTGGATTTTGCGGGGTCCCCCCCTCCCGCTCCTTTATGGACCAAAAAGGCTGCTTTTGACATCTTGTATTTCTTTGATGTTTCTTTGCTGCCACCAAGTGTTCACATTTTTCCACTGCGTTATTTCTGTGTTGAATTTCTCCTTCGCTGTCCCCAGACTAGCTTGATCATTCCTTGTCCTGCTAAGAGGATCACATGCCATTTCATTAGATATTTTTATTCAAAGCTGCTTTTCTTATGCTCGCAAATGGGGTTTTGATTTTTTCTCTTACTTCTTAGTTTCCTATTATAAAGGAAGACAAACAAATAACATTAGGGATAGGAAGTGCTGTCAAAGTCTCTCTAGAAATAATCCAGAGTACAATGGTACCTCGGGTTACAGACTCTGCTAACCCAGAAATAGTACCTCAGGTTAAGAACTTTGCTTCAGGATGAGAACAGAAATCGTGTGATGGTGGCGTGGCGGCAGCGGGAGGCTCTGTTAGCTAAAGTGGTACCTCAGGTAAGAACAGTTTCAGGTTAAGAACGAACCTCCAGAACGAATTAAGTTCTTAACCCGAGGTATCACTGTAATTGAACTGATCTGTTAGACCCCCGCTGTATATCAGGAAATTTGATCCGGATTCTGAGTAGCAAACCAACATTAGAAAAGAAATTGAGCCAATGACAAGCATCAGGCCAGAACGAATGAGTCATTAGCAGGCAGGGGCCGTTCTTGCTGCCACAAAATCCCCTAGTGCATTACAGTGTTGAATTGTACAAAGTTGTATGAAACTGAAAAGCAGTGCTCATGTTCTCATTGTCCTTGAGGGGCTGCTCATAGGAACTGGAAGGAATGGTTGTGCGGCGCTCGAGTAGCCCAAAAGATCTGGTCCTCTCTTCTCTTGGCCGCTCTTCAGGCTCTGGCATTCGGCTTCACGTGCGAAGTCGGGAGTGTGCAATCACAAATGAAGGAAAGAAACTGCACTTGCGCCGAGCGGCTGCCCCTGAATGGCCCAATTGAGCACTTTTAACCTGTGGAATGCAGGCAGAGTTCTCTCTCCAGATGTGAACAGAGGAATGAGTCGGCCACTGGCTGCCTTCCAGAAAGGAAGGTAAAGAGAAGGACAAGCCATGTCTGTAAATGAGCTGATTTACCCTTCTCGAAATGCCTCTGCCTCGTGGGACTGATTAAAAGGAACCATATGATGGCGGAGCGCTTTACATCAAACCCCAGCTTGAATTCCTGAATTCTACAACAGCCCACACGGAGGAAGTGGAAGGGCTGCTTTGATAGGGTGCCCCCCCTCTCCCTCCTCATACACACACCTTACCCCGCAGATTGGCAGTAAAAACTCAAGAAGTACAATCAGCCCTGGATCGAGCGAGAGAGCTGTATAGTGCTCGGGTAGAGCTGTAAAACACAGGTGCAGAAGAAGCGAACTTCCCTACAGAGAAAACGGCTTTGTTGGCGGGGAAAGGGAGCCTCATGGAAAGCAAAAAAGCTCAAGGCATGCACACATTTTAACTGTTTCCCCGGGTTTCTAAAATTTCTTAAGGCGCCTTTGTTGTAAAAAAGGGTGAGGGGCTCAGCAGACGAAAATGCACAAAAGTTTAAAATAAAAAGAATGCAACAGCAATAGCCGTGATATGCTAAAACCATACTACCCTCTGCCCAAGAAGACATCTTCAGAAATTAGCATGATGCCAGCCTTCTGAAATTTGCCAATCACATCCCATGGTATGTCTGAGAGTCTAGGAACATCTTAAACTGGTGTCAAAACGACTGTGATGTTGGCCTCACTGGGAGGAGATGTGGGGGGTGCGGAGGGGTAGGGCATGTCATTTTAGGGAGTTAATTTTTGCAAATTTCTTCGGTGAGGGGTCTTAAGAATATGTTGTTGGGTGTGAGGAATTCAAATCTGCTGTTTTTGTGATTGGGCAACATTTAGCTTGGTAAGTATACGTTTGATGAAGAAGCACATAAACTGCTTTCGGAAAACCAGGAAGTTTTAATTTTGCCGTCTGAAAATGTCAAGTAATGTTATAACAACAACAACAGCAGCAACTGCAAGTACTTGGCAATCATTTTTCATGATTTCTGTGCAATCTTACACACATTTTTACTTACTAAGCACAACTCAATGATTTTAATTTAACCAAAATATTTTTTGGATCCCCAAGTCATGTTACAACTTTTTAGCACCCCTCATTTTTGGAATTTGAAAGTTGAAAAATTCAGTGTGCCCCAAATGGGGTGGTGGTGGTGTACAAGTGAAGTGGCCTTTTCCCTTGTCCCCACCTTCTGAGCCGGGGGAAGTATTTGAAGGAGAGCCTAAGATGCTGAACTTAGGTATGTGCCAGCAGAAGCATTCTCTCAAGTGTTTTCCAGCCATGCAAGGCTTTGTACATTTAAACTAACACTTTGAATTGGAGTGGGAAATGTATGGGAAGCCTGTGCAGTCAGGCCAGAGTGGCTGCTATATGGTTAGACCGTCTGGATTTCCATCATCAGTGTGGCTGTTGCGTTCTGCACTAGCTGAGACCCATCTTTAAAGGCAAACTCGCGTACAGTGTCCCACTATCACAAATGGCTTCTCCAATGCTGGCTTCACCGAAGGAACAGCTGTTCAACTTGTTTATTTACATATAAAAAGTATTTCTGTACTGCTATTTCGTGAAAAAAAATATCAAAGCTGATTACAACAATAATACATAAAATCATGCAATTAAAAAAAAACATACAAAAAGTTAAAATCAGACATCAATTAACTGTTGTGAAAAGATGAAATCTTAATTGCCTGCATAGGCCTGGCAGAATAGAAGAGTCTTCAGCAGGTGGTCAAACGTTGAAACAGAAGGTACCTGCAGAGATCTTTGCAAAGTAGACTGGATTGTATACCTGTGGAGCCTCTCCACCTGTATCATTCAGCCCAGATACTGAGGTCCAGCTCCGAGGGCAGTCTGGTGGTTCCCTCACCACGAGAAGTGAGGTTACAGGCAACCAGGCAGAGGGCCTTCTCAGTAGTAGCGCCCGCCCTGTGGAACGCCCTCCTACCGGATGTCAGGGAGATTATTAACTATCTGACTTTTAGAAGACATCTGAAGACAGTTCAGTTCAGGAAAGTTTTTAATTTTTAATGTTTTATTGTGTTTTTAATATTCTGTTGGAAGCCGCTCAGAGTGGCTGGGGCAACCCAGTCAGATGGGCAGCATATAGATAATAAGTTCAAAAGCATGCTAGTACAACTAGATAAATAGATACCACTGCAGCAGGAAGGTAAACAGTGTTTCTGTGCCCTTGCTTTCTGTCACGATGTTCTGTTGCACCAGAAGCTGTTTAGTCATGTTGGCCACATGACCTGGAAAGCTGTCTGCAGACAAACGCCGGCTCCCTCGGCCTGAAAGTGAGATGAGCACCACACCCCATAATCGCCTTTGACTGGGCTTAACCATCCAGGGGTCCCTTACCTTTGTTAATGTTGTTTTGTTGTTGTTGTTGTTGTTGTTGTTGTTGTTGTTGTTGTTGTTGTATCTAGGTCCTAAGTACTTATGAGGGCTCATAAAAACATGGAGGCTTTTTGGACAAGTGTTCTCTCCACTTCAAGGCAGTTCTTCAGTCACCCTCTTAGATTGGAACAGGGGTCAGACATGTTACATGGAATACGTTCTTTGGTGGAACATGCATTTCTTTCGACAAGTTTTTGGAAGAGAACCAAAGCCATAGCAAAATGTTGGAGTGGAGCCACAAAGGTAGAGAAGGTTACTGGGAAGAAGTTGGATGCTAACGGTTTTGATGATGGATAGCCTGCTAAAAACCAATATCCAGCTCTTAAGTTTGGATTCTGCTTGCATACTTCCAGGGTCTCTTGTACTTCATCATAAAATACTAGGTCCTGACCATTATCAGGGATCAGACAGGTGATGGACTCATCAATTAGCATACCTTCTGCAATGCTTTGAATAGAAACAGAAGACTTCACACAACTTTACTGCTGTCACGGTTTTGAAAGGTTTTATTAAAGCTGCTGTTTTCTCTTTTTTGGTGGGGGGTCATATGTGGGTAAGTGAAAGCAAAGCTTTAATTTCCTGAAAACAAAGTTTTGTGCTGTGGTTCCAGCACCAGCACCACAAACGTAAACTTGTGTTATAATAATATAGGTATGTATTTCTCTCATTAACAAAGCTTAGTCACAGTGCAGCAGAAAAAAGCGCTCTGTCGTTATTTAAACGGGCCTTTCAAACTACTGTATCTAGCAAAAAACTGAGTCCATTCCTAACCCAAACCCCCATGGCAGTTGTGTGGCTATTAAACTGCATTAAGAAAGAACTCTTTGTCATAGTGCAGGACTAAATCCAGTCACAAGTGACCCCTTTTGCCAGAAAGCACGTGTGCGCACACACACACAGACAATTTCCATCACAGCAGCATTCTTGTGCTCATGGTAAAAGGCAGGACTTTTAAAGAATAAAATAATATGAATTCTGTGGAACAGATTGTTCTTAGTTTAATTCCAACCTGACCCAAGGGCCCTCACTTAGCCATATAGACTGGGCATTAACCCAGCCACCCTACCCTTTCCTCCCTTTCCTTGTTTTATGACTTCATGCCTTCCTATTCTCTTGGCAGTCTTGGGTTTTACTTTCCCTTTTTAACATTTCCTCACAGCTGAAGAAAGATGGTTTACCAATCCAAGTGCCATAATTTAACAAGCAGGTTGGAAAAGAACAGAAACGATGGATGTGCTGAACATTGCCATTTTCTGTTTCCAGTCGATTTGCAAGCGAGATATTTGACAGGGAGGGTGCGGGGGGGGGGGAATAATTGAGGAGGCTTATTGGGAAGAGCAGAGCTCTGATCCATGGGGTCACGAAGAGTTGGACATGACTAAACGACTAAACAACAACAACAACATTGGGAAGAGCTTAATATGCTTGGAACCTGCCTGATGGTCACATGGGGGAAGAGGTGTGTGTGTTAGGAAAGCCCTAGATCAAATTACCTGTACATCCTTGAGGGAACTTGCGCCTACTTCTTTAAGAAGAGGATGCCACAGCAAAATCCCCAAGAAAGCCTCACTGGTATTTATGTATGTGACTACAGTGGCAAGGATTCTCTTCGCTCAGAAATGGAAGGAGGAGAGAAGACCGTCAAAGGAAGAATGTTTGGTGGAAATCTTGGAATACGCATTGATGGCAAAATTGATGGCACTGATAAAAGATACAAATTTAGAACCTTTTAAAGGAGACTGCAAACCATTTCTAGTGTATATAAAATATTAAGAAACATGCTAGGATGAAATTAGATAAGGCAGAACTTTAAAATGCAATTGTGTGTAATTTGAGTTATAAACATCAATGTTGGGTGATCAGGAAGACACTAGTTTTGCTGGATTGGGATAGAATTGTTGAGTGACCATCCATAAGGAAAAAATAATAAAATAATATTATTTTTAAAAGAGAGGAGGAGGAGGAGGATATCACAACTTGCTCCCCAAGGCTTCTGCATACACTTTTGTTAGTAAGTGTTGGTCCAGTTACTTACTAAGGGCATAGAGAGTGCCCTTGGTAACCGGGCAGTAACTTTCATTGTTGACAAAATACATGAGCAATCTCAACAGTCATAAATTAGTTCCACTGGTTTCACCACAACATATTTTCACACTGTTTAGGGTGCATTAAAAGTAGTAAAACATGGAATCCATCTGGTGCAATGAAGCATTGGTTCAAGGGGGCTTGCCAGTTCAAAATGGGTGCCATGGCATGTGGTATAACACAGAATGGCAGCCTTGTGCCAAAGATGCAGAGATAGAGATGTGAGGGGAGGGCAGCTACATTTATTTGTTTGTTTTATTTCATAAAATTCATATACCGCAGAAGCAGCCTCAGAGTGGTTGGCATCAGCCACCACTGCACACACTGATAGAAGCCACTTGTGGCTTTCTCCTTTGTTCAGAACAGATGGGAGAGTGGATCTGGCAGCCAATGAAATGCAGACATGTGTAAGAAGGTGTGTTCCACCTAGGAGAGGCCATGTCGGTGCAAATGGGAACCTGGCAAAAAGATCATTCCCTCTTGCATCATGAGTTTTGAAGGGATACTTTCTGAGGCATTCCACAGGCATCATAGGAGTGGCTGGCAAGCGTATTGGCACTAAATCTTCTAACCTAACATAGCACAGAATTGCGAGGGTAGAAAATTGAATCCTAGAATGCTCTGTATACAGTCATACCTCATGTTACGTTTGCGTCATGTTAAATTTTTTCAGGTTGCGTGTCACGGCAATGCGGAAGTACGGGAAAGGGTTACTTCCAGGTTTCGCCACTCGCGCATGCGCAGTAGTGCTTAATCGCACTTCGCGCATGCGCACAAGCGCCAAATCACGCCGCACACATGTGCAGATACGGCGCTTCAGGTTGCGGGCTTTTCATGTTGTGAACAGGCCTCCGGAATGGATCCTGTTTGCAACCAGAGGTACCACTGTACTGGCAAAATGTTCAGAAACAGGGTCCTCCCCTGTTTAAGATCAATATGTAAACATATGCATACCTATCACACAGGGGTTTCCCTTCAGATAACTGCAATGCATCCAATAGAACGGAATAATTTAACTTGATGCATTGATCAGAAGTTCAGTTCATTCCAACATTGTCTCACAATCACTTCATGCACGATCCATCTTAATACAAATCACAGTTTCTTTGAGATTTTGGAATTCTGGTATGTGCATGGCATGCAGTAAGAACTTCCCCATTCTTTGCAGTAGAGAGCGGCACTTTGTGTGAATCCCAACTATCGACATCTCTGACAATTCCATTCAAGAATTCCTTCCTTTCCCTTTGAGACTTTCCTCTGTTCTGGCTGTGTTGCTCTCTCTCTCTCTCCCCCCCCCCCCTTAAAGTAAACCAAAATCATAGCAGACCATTATCCATACTTATCTTATCAGGATAATGCTGAGCAAGGCTCTCTTTGAACAAGAGATTTATAGTCCTTTGCAGCCATTATGGCCTGTTTTCTCCCCTCTCCCCTCATCAGCAACGAGGTTTTAAAAATAAACCTTCAGAGGAGGAGAGGGAATTTGAATGAACGCATTGTTACTGTACACGATGCTATAATGGGGCCTTTTATAGCTACATCTGTTAGTAAATTGTCTAGGTCCAGGTCTTTAGAGGTTGCATAACTTTGGCCGGCCTAGCATTTCTCCTGTTTTGCCACTGGCAGACAATCATGCACATTCTTGGGGATGGAAGAATATTTTGTTTCATTTCCCTTCCCTCTCCCTTAGCTCTGCTTTATGTTGCTGCTTCAGTCTTCAGAATCCATAAATTTAGGAGAAAGCAAGGATTTTTAGACGTAATTAGAGGTTATAGCTGAGGCTCCAATACTTTGGCCACCTCATGAGAAGAGAAGACCCCCTGGAAAAGACCCTGATGCTGGGAAAGATTGAGGGCACAAGGAGAAGAGGACGACAGAGGATGAGATGGTTGGACAGTGTTCTCGGAGCTACAAACATGAGTCTGACCAAACTGCGGGAGGCAGTGGAAGACAGGAGTGCCTGGCGTGCTCTGGTCCATGGGGTCATGAAGAGTCGGACACGACTAAACGACTAAACAACGAAGAGGTTATAAGAGAATTTGTAATAAACCAGAGAACCTTTTGACCCCTGGCTGACGAGGGTATGTCAGCAGTGGAGCTAACCAGTCTCTTATTCCTGTAAAAGTTTGAATTACTACTCATCATTAAGGTTGCAAATCTGATGGTTACTTACCATTTTAGAGGCTAGCACTCTTATCCTGCTTTAACAACAACAACATACAATTATTGATACCCCGCCCATCTGGCTGGGTTTCCTCAGCCACTCTGGGCGGCTTGCAACAGATTATTAAAATACAAAAATCTATTAAACATTAAAAGCTTCCCTAAACAGGGCTGCCTTCAGATGTATTATAAAAGTCTGGTAGTTGTTTTTCTTTTGACATCTGGTGGGAGGGAGGGCGCCACTACCGAGAAGGCCCTCTGCCTGGTTCCCTGTAACTTGGCTTCTCGCAGCGAGGGAACCGCCAGAAGGCCCTTGGAGCTGGACCTCAGTTTCCGGGCAGAACAATGGGGGTGGAGACGCTCCTTCAGGTATACTGTCATGGCTTCTCCCTAAAATTTCTGATTACTGTCTGTGGACACACAGTTTAAAAGACCACAATTAGCCAATGCCTGAGATAAGATAAATGTTTTCACCTGGCACCTAGAGATATGTAATGAAGCCTCCAGGTGACCCTTCTGGGAGAGATCATTCCGCAAGTGGGGAGCCACCACAGAAAAGGCCTGTTATTGTCCTCTGGACCTCTTGAGGAGGAGGCACACAAAAAAGGGCATCTGATTATGATTCCAGGGTCCGGGTTGGTTCATATGGGGAGTGGCAGTCCTTGCGGTATTGCGGTCTTGAGCCATTTAAGGCTTTCGAGGTCTGCTTTTGACAAGCAGAAGAGTTGGCTGCTTTAATATGAATGTTGAGCCATGGACTGACCTTCTCCAGTAACTAAGAGAGTGGGTTTTAGCAATGTTCAAATTTGCATTGTTTGGGAGAACACACTAATACAAAAACTGTAGTGCCTCTTTTGTCTGCTCCTTCCCTACTGCAATTGGTTGTTGACCTATTCTGTCCCCGTATAAACTGTCTTTTCCTGGCCCCTCTGTATGTGTGAAAAAACACAAAACACCTGCTTTGCACAGCTCACAGGTTTCTGTCCCCTACACATTTAGATTCTTTTTCCAGTCCTACTACCTGCTCCTCTCTCTCCGTGTGTGCCCAGACTGCCTTTTAAGAAAATGACCATCCGATTTGCAATGTTGTGGCAACAGCAGTAGCAGAAATACCACCAGGCTGCATAAAGGCTTGGTATCCAGTTGCTCCATAATGCATTCAGCATAGCAAAATCCAATAGCTAAATCTAGACATATTCAGGTGGAAAACTGCTGCATTAGAGATCCCTGTCTTTGTCCCACAGGCATTTATGTTTCCCAGTGAACAGTTCCAAAACAAATGAGCTGGGTCAAATCTGGCAAATTTGTGTAGAAAGGAGTTGTAAATTCTTCTGTAAGGATGATTAATCACTCCTTAAAAGGGGGAGGGGGTATCCTGTCTGCTACATAATTTGGACTCTTTTTTTAAAAAGGCAGAATAGCAAGTTCAAGTTTTCCGAAAGCTTCCCTCAGATGTGTTGCCCAAAGATGTGTACAGGGTGCAGTAATATTTCTGAGCTGCTGTGTTTCTTGGATTTCTTTGTGGCTTAGCTAAAGCTTCCTTGCTGTTTCTGTGATTTAGAAAAGCCACTTCTAACTTTTGCTAAGGCTCCTGCAGAATTTAAAGAAGGAAGATGCTGCTAAGAAGAAATCTAAGGAAGGGCTGGGGGCCGTTCAGTGACAAGTGCACTGAATGATTTTGTACGGTCAGACATATCAAGAACTACACAAAAAAGTGTGTACTATATTGTTTCAGACCCTGCATAGGACTGTCCACAGTCAATGAGTGTATAGTCTGGGCAAGGGGTTTGGCTACACACCATGCATAACACCGGTCTTGAAAGACCTACATTGGCTCCCGGTATGTTTCCGAGCACAATTCAAAGTGTTGGTGCTGACCTTTAAAGCCCTAAACGGCCTCAGTCCAGCATACCTGAGGGAGCGTCTCCACCCCCATTGTTCAGCCCAGACACTGAGATCCAGAGCTGAGGGCCTTCTGGCGGTTCCCTCATTGTGAGAAGTGAGGTTACAGGGAACCAGACAGAGGGCCTTCTCGGTAGTGGCACCCACCCTGTGGAACGTCCTCCCACCAGATGTCAAAGAGAACTACAACTACCAGAGTTTTAGATGACATATGAAGGCAGCCCTGTTTAGGGAAGCTTTTAATGTTTGATGCATTATTGCATTTTAATAATCTGTTGGAAGCCGTCCAGAGTGGCTGGGAAAACCTAGCCAGATGGGCGGGGTATAAATAATAAATTGTTGTTGTTGTTGTTATGCAGAACCAGCCTGTGGCAAGCAAAGAGGCAGGACATCTGCTCCTTTGCTTGGCTTCTTTTACAATGGCAGGTCCAAATTTTGCATTATGGAAGTTCCTTCTCCAGCTTCATGCTGCCTTTTGATCAACTTGTCTTCATTGTTTGCTGTGCTTTCAAGAGCACTATACCGTGATGTTTCGTACACCTGCATGTTATACCAGCTTATACCAAGAAACATGGAGAAGGCAGGATTAATACAGTCATTGCAAATAAAAAGTTAACAGGAGCAGCAGCAGCAGCAGCAACAATTTTTTTATTTATACCCCTTCCATTTGGCTGGTTTTCCCCAACCCCTCTGGGTGGCTTACAACATAATCTAAAAACATAAAACCCACACCTATCTATCATAGTTAAAAGTAGGATATTTTTTGGTCAAGCTTTCATTCCTGATTGGCTGGAGGGAATTCTTCTTTGCCACAGGTGGCAAGGTCAGTGACTGTTTGCAAGCCAGAATTATTCTGTCCACTGCGGTGGCAGGAGGAAGCCAATAACCAAAAAAGAAAAAAAAGGCTGATTGGTTTCTGTTAGTTCAGCTGACTATACCACTGATTTGTTTTGTCTTAAAGGTATTCATTCATATGGCCAACAGCTTAAAACAAATAAAAATATTATTTCAGATGGAGGAAAGATTTATTCTTTCTTCCTTTCTAAACTATTTTAATCTACTCATTTGGAGGAGGGCAATGTTGTAGGAATTGAAGTTCAACTTGCTTTAGAATACTTTCTTTTAAAAAGAGAGTATTGCTTAAGTAATGTTGGGATTGACTTTACGCAATAAATCAGACCCCTTTTAGTAAGTTAAACTTTTTTTTAAAAAAATGAAAAAGTGGGGAGTTTTGCTTAAAAAAATGGGCGGATGTTCTACAAACATTTAAAAGACTTACTGGAGTCCACATTAGCTTAAGAGGGTTAAGAAAGACAACTGGATTATCATCTTCAAAGCATCTTGTTTGGTTTTGCATTTGAATTTTGAATCCCTGTGGGTATGTATTGGTGTATTTGTTTTTAAATTTTAAATCAATTAACAATCTGCATCTAAGTTGGTACATGTTTCTTCAGAGCACAGTTATGCTTCAGGGTGATGCAGTTCTGAGCTAACTAAATATTATCTTATTTATCTTTATAGTTCAAGGCATATTCCTTGCAAAAGAGATTAATGTATTGCCCTGGGTGGCATGTTAGCACTTAAAACTGGGAACTGCGATCCGGTTGTGCCATGAATTTTACTATGTCAATGTTTAAGTTACAACTGAATCCCTAGAGCATCTTTCTGTGGAAATTTATAGGTGGAATTTCAGTTCGGTATTGAAGTAATGGGTGCAACCACCATATAATTCCCCCTCTGCCTGATTCCTTTGCTGAAGATGCACAGGTGTTCTGTGTATAGCCTTGACATACAGCACAAAGTCCTAGGCTTTCCCCAGATTCTGGGTACTTCTCCCAGATCCTGAAACAAGTACAGTCGTACCTTGGCTCCCAAACGCCGCAAACCCGGAAATGAGTGTTCCAGTTTGCAAACATTCTTTGGAACCTGAACATCCGATGGGGCTTCTGTGGCTTCTGATTGGCTGCAGGAGCTTACTGCAGCCAATCAGAACCACACTTTGGTTTCTGAATGTTTTGGAAGTTGTAAGGACTTCCGGAACAGATTCCATTTGACTTCCAAGGTACAACTGTAGTAGTCAGGATGGGAGGGGAGCAGAGTTGTAAGACTGCCCTCCTGTCACTGGTGTCACTGTGGCTTATCTGCTTGGGGCAGGGCAGTGTGACAAGGGGGGTGGGCACGCTCTGTGCACTTGATAATGGACAAGGCTACAAACATACATTCATTAGCATTTCAGAGAATCGTTCTAGATGGGCAAGAGGCCTGAAAGTTTTCCTTTCAGACCACCCAGTTTTAATGCACATGTGTGCTTTATTTCCCCTATTGAAAAAATAATAATGTTTTAATAACCTTTATAACGAGGCTTTAAAGCTCTCTCCAACTCTAGAATTTCTCGGGATCAGTGCCGCCGCATCGTTAAATTGTACTTTGTGTGCAGCCTTGCCAGTGTTAACGTGCACTTTTTTATTTCTCCTCCCCAAAATAAAGTTTTGGTGGGCATTTCTATGGAGGGCGTGCTGCTTTAACATGAAGCTGGCGGGATCTCAAAGGAAGGCCCTCTTAAATCATTTCCAAAAATAGTACAAGCTAAACATTTGACCCCATTTTGTCTGCGTGGCCTAGCTATATTAAATATCTTTAGAACAAAAAAACCATACCAGGAAGGGCAGAAGGGCTTTCAACCAAAACCCAGATTATTTGTGTTTGGAGCAACAGAAGAAATAGCATTAATAATATGTTTTCCTGTTCTCTGAAATCATGGACACTCTGGGGTGTTGAAGCTTGTGGTCCTTTTTTTGTACCGAAGTCCAGTTCATGGGTGGCCAACATGTGGCAATTGATGCAGACAGTGGAGGTTTGTGGTACTGGAACGCCTGTGGGTCTGCATAGGATGCATTTCCTGGTCTGTATGCTTGGCTACTCCAACATCACTCTGTACTGTGCTACTGCCTCTTCCCTTGCTTTTTATTATTATTATTTATTAAACTTGTATACCCGCAGGTCTCAGGGCAGTTCGAAAACATAAAACCACACTGTCATACCCTCCAACATTTCTTCAACATTTCTCCTATTCAATAATAATAATAGTAATAATAATAATAATTTTATAATTTATACCCCTCTCATCTGACTGAGTTGCCCAAGCCACTCTGGGCGGCTTCCAACGTTTATAAAAGTATGATAAAACATTAAACATTAAAAACTTCCCTATACAGGGCTGCCTTCAGATATCTTTTAAAAGTTGTATAGTTACTTATCTCCTGGGCTCGGAGCTGTGTGTGTGTCACATAACTCCATACCCTCCAGCATTTTTCCAATGAAAACAGGGGTGTCCTAACTATACCCTCCAACATTTCTCTGATGAAAATAGGGACATCCTAAGGAAAAGTGGGACATTCCAGGATCAAATCGGAAACTGAGATGGCTTCTGTAAATCCAGGACCGGTCCCTGGAAAATAGGGACATTTTGAGGGTCTGTAATGTAAAAACACCCAAGTACATAATAAAAACAAAACAATAACAATCCACCCCAACAATCCCTCCACAACACACTGGATGTTGACCAGCCAAAGGCCTGGTTAAAGAGGGCCTTTTTCAGTATGCCATGAAACTTAAAAGAGAGGGAGCCCAACCACTTCTCTTCAGAAACCCTTAAAATCTCTTCTACGTGCATTTGGATACTACAAAAACGAGCTCTTGGAAAGCTCAGTGAGATTTCATATTCCTTAATAAATAATAATAATTTGTTATTTATACCCCGCCCATCTGGCTGGGTTTCCCCAGCCACTCAAAGAACAAAGAAGACAGTCTTGACTTCCACAGCATGTGAAATATTGTTCCGTGCTTCTAAAAGGGCTGCCCCCCCCAATCCCATAAAGCTGGCCACAAAAGCATAGAAAACTAAGTAAGGCCGATAGATTTGGCAATGCGTACGACTTGACTCCTCAAAAACACATGAGCGATTACTTAGGTGTTTGAGCTCTATTTTTGGAATCGCTTTGTTCTGGTGCCAGCTGAAGACATGAGCCTATATTGGCTTGAGGCGTGTGCTGTTCCTTCCCCCCACCCCAGTATCTTTGTCTCAACAAATGCCTCAATACATCACATACCTCTCTTTTTCCCTCTCTCTTGGTGTACTAGAAGAAGAAGAAATCTCCTATTGTTGACCCATAAAGTTGTTTCGTGTCTGGACTGGGCATCTCATAATATTGCTGCTGCATATAGAGGAGACTTTTGCACAATAATTAATCAGCAACCACGGCTGCTTTCTATATTTTATTTTTTTGTTGGCACCATTTCTCTTAATTATCAAGATCCGTTACTGCCATCACAAAAAAGCAAACATGCTAAGTTCTTTTATATACAGTGGTACCTCGGGTTAAGTACTTAATTCGTTCCGGAGGTCCGTACTTAACCTGAAACTGTTCTTAACCTGAAGCACCACTTTAGCTAATGGGGCCTCGCGCTGCTGGAGCATGATTTCTGTTCTCATCCTGAAGCAAAGTTCTTAACCTGAGGTACTATTTCTGGGTTAGTGGAGTCTGTAACCTGAAGCGTATGTAACCTGAAGCGTATGTAACCCGAGATACCACTGTACTGCAATATTTCCTTTAAAAGGTGGGGAGAGGCTTGCGTTAATCATTCTTTAGCAGCATGCAAAGCACAACTTGACATGTTATGAGATGCTTTGTTGCACAAATTGACGAATAATTCCTGTTTTATGGGGCTAATATCATTAAATGTGGTTGATTGTGCCAGTAGTCATTAAAAGCAGTACACATGCGAGAGAGACCAAATGGGGCTAAGTAGCAAGGACTGATTTAACTTAAAGCCAAGGAGGTTTTGTTTGTTGTGGCTACCATTGCACCAGTGTTGTTACAGATTGGTTTGGCTTGTGCCATCCAGTGGTGAAAGATATTTAGCAGTGCCTCGATTTTTCAGTGGCACCAGATAAAAATGGGTGAATTGGCACCCCCTGATCAAGCCCATCCCCTTCTTTTTTTGTATTTTTCACTGCAGCGGGGTGGGGGGCAGGGAGAAGGAATGTTGCCCTGAGCACAGTCGTAAAGATTTCTTGAGGACGTGTCTACAAGACTGATCAAACATATTGTTTGCCAAAGAACCCACAGGCACACTCAGGGCCTTGGATTCCGCCACTAGCAGCCTGCAGGGCTAGGATACAATTTCTCTCTTTGTCTAGGGTGAAGAGTGTTTGGTAAACTTATCTTGGTGTTTTCACTGGGAAAAGCCCTGTGAGACAAGTGCTTTTCCCCTCCTTTTCTTTCCTGAATGAAAACATTGTGTTGAACTCAACCACATACCCAGCCTTTTTCCTGCTGGAGACTTTCTCCCCAGATGCCTCTTTCTTCCTTCTGCTCCCAGGCACTTCTAAATATAAATGCATAATATTTTACACATGAAATCTAAGACAGTTCCTTCTTGGTTTGGGGCAATTTACTTAGCACTATCCCTTATCAAAAGATATGAGCCACCATGTGGACACTCGAGTGGGTGCCATCCTTGAAGTGTGTTTCAAAATGGCGGTTAATACAGAATCCAGGAGCAGGGCCATATTAAAGTAGGGTTACATATTTCAAAAAAACTTGAGCTGTTGAGGTCTTCTTTGGGGGGTGGCAGCGAAATTGTTGATCTTTTTTTGCAGTACAGTGGTACCTCTGGTTATGAACTTCATAGAGGTCCGTTTTTAACCTGAAACTGTTCTTAACCTGAGGTACCACTTTAGCTAATGGGGCCTCCTGCTGCTGCCGCCGCACCACCACCGCATGATTTCTGTTCCCATCCTGAGGTAAAGTTCTTAACCCGAGGTACTACTTCTGGGTTAGCGGAGTCTGTAACCCGAAGTGTTTGTAACCCAAGGTACCACTGTATTGCATCATTGCAATCATTGCAATGCATTGGCTGGTTTTGACCTGTGAAGCTCACTCGGCGATCTTCGGCCAGTCTCCTTCTCCTAGCCTTGTCCTGGGCTTCTTCTTTTTAGATGTTAACAGGAGGCCTTCTGCTTGAAAAGCAGTGTTTTAATTTCTTTGTTTATTGGTTGTTTTCCCACCCTGCTCTTCTTCCAACCAGGGAACAGGGTGGCTGACAGCATAAATTAAATAATACAAAGGAATATCACAAAGTCACAGAAAAACACTTTCATAGTGATTAGCAGTGGAAGCTATCTATAGTGCCATCCACTAAAAGCAAGTGTCATCTGTAATACATATAGTCTGGACAAATGAAATGTCTTTCGCTTTCGTTTGAATGTTTCTATGGGGGACGATAACGACACAGGATGCCCCCAGGGAGAGAGTTCCATAAGTGTGGTGCTGCCACTGAAAATTCCCAAGAATAAGACAAGGGATGGGTATGTGTACCCTTCTCATGTGGCATATTGACTGCCTAGCATCCTCCTGCAGTCAGGGTTTTAGGATTCACAGTGAGGAGCACTTCAGAAAGGGTGTGGGGTGTTAACTGCATTTGTTCTCCACTCGCTATACAGAACTGCCCTCCTGTATTATATATGCTTTCATGGCCTTATTGCATGGGTAGGCAAACTAAGGCCTGGGGGCCCAATCGCCTTCTAAATCTGGCCTGCGGACAGTCTGGGAATCAGAATGGAGTAGAATGTGTGATTTTATTTAAAATGCATCTCTGGGTTATTTGTGGAGCATAGGAATTTGTTCATTTCCCCCCCAAAAATATAGTCTGGCTCCTCACAAGGTCTGAGGGACAGTGGACTGGCCCCCCTGCTGAAAAAGTTTGCTGACCCCTGCCTTATTGTAAGCACAGTTAAAAGGTCCTTGAATTTCCTGAAGAGATTCTCCTCAGAGAACAGATACCTGAGCTCAGACACAGATATAAATGTTTCTATGCTGCTCATAAATGGCCTTACTTCAACTTTAACAGCACAATTGGGGTGGGTTTTTCCTGCTATCACCCTTTAATCGGCATTCTATATGCAAGCTGGAGGGAAAGAATTGGCATCCGTTGACTGGCAATAAGACCCAATTGATTCCTTCCCAGTGTGAGGGCTGGAATTGTGAGGTGGAGCCATTTTCTTCTAGCCAATTAAGCCTCCAAAACAATATATAGCTTGTGCTTTTCGTTTTTTTGGTCCTCGCCAATGGCTGTTGGGGTTTGGGAAAGCTCAAAGACCACCAGAGATGCAGTGGAAAGTAGGCTCCTTTTTAAAAAGTAAAAATAGAAGAAAATGAAGACTACTTAACATTCACTTGTAGCTAAAAAGGCAAGAGGTTGATGCAAACCAAAAAAGTGTAAGTAGCAAGGAAGTAAAAGCCTCTGTTTGTTGTCCCTCAGAGACACAATGTAAAAATAATCACTGCTTACCATTGTGTTGGTATGTTAGATGTGAAATAAAAGGTTATCTAAACAGTCCTTCTAAATTCTTAGTGACTGTTCCCAATTTTTGTTTTCTCTAACAACAATAATAAATAAGGTATACAAGGCGTATTAAAGAAGCAGTTGAGCATCATGCTTTGCAGCTGCTCTACTAGGTGGTAATGAGAATAACAGCATTTACAAAGAACTTCAAACTGTTCTAAATGCAGGATTTTGTTGCAAACCTCACAAGGGTCCTCTCTCAAACAGGTGCATATTTCCCCAATAATTCAGATGGTGAGCTGAGGCTGTAAGAAAAGGAGGGTGAGTTCCTAGTGATGGGGCAACTTAAAAGCATGTTGGGGTGCTTTGTTAATTGGTGGAGTAGCATCTTATCGGCTGTGCTAGACCAGTACATGCTCTCTTACACAAGGCTCTTCCTTTGTAGCCACTAGTGGTTTCAGAATAAATCGTGGAACTGAAACCTATCTGTATGTCACCCGGAGAGTCAAAGCAAGTGGTTGTGAAGTTCATAGATAGGCAGAGCTCAAACACAAAATGGCAGCCTGTGGGCAGAGGAATAAAGGACAAAGTATGCAGAGAGGAGGCAGATATAGACAGGCAGGTAGGTCTGCAAAGAAAATGCCATAGCGCTTCCCCCAAGCACCAGTTGCAAGCCCTGAAGATTGTACAGGGGTACCTCAGGTTACAGACATTTCAGGTTACAGACGCTTCAGGTTACAGACTCCGCTAACCCAGAAATAGTACCTCAGGTTAAGAACTTTGCTTCAGGATGAGAACAGAAATCGCGCGGTGGCAGCAGTGGGAGGCCTCATTAGCTAAAGTGGTACCTCAGGTTAATAACAGTTTCAGGTTAAGATCGGCCCTCAAATAACAAATTAAGTTCGTAACCTGAGGTACCACTGTATAGGACAGATTAACCTTTCCTTCCCCCACCAACTACAGACTACAGTCACCCTTGGCCAGCACTCCAGAGTTCAAATTCCAGCAGTGTGTGTGACCATGGGCATAGCCGGGGGGGGGGGAGGGGGAGGGGAGTAGCTCCCCCCCCCCAATCAAGTAAATAAATAAAAATATTTAACTAAAAGTAGAAACTGTAGAAAGATTTTGACAGGTTCTTCTGAGCACTGCCTGTCTCCTGAGAGCCAGAATCTAAACTCAATAGTTTTATTCCCCGTATCTTCCATCTCCAGTTCATTTTCTTTGCCTGCTCTACGTGAGCGTTCACAAGAAAAGGAAGGGAGGGGGGAGAAGAGAGCCTTTGCGTGCTAAGGCAGCTGTGTTTAACAGGTAGGGCAAGTATGGGGAAGTGCTCAAGGCTTACCGCAGGACTCCTTCCCACCTGCGAGCTCCGATCAAACACCTTGACAGGCAACCAGAGTGGGAAGCCATGATGTAATCGTAGGAACCCAAAACAATCGGCCCTTTCATGGCAAGGCGATAACAATCAAAACAGTATGTTAAGGGCCCTGCCATGCAGGAATACACATGCATATTATACACTGTGGGGAATTGAAAGCCGGAGTGAAAAGGGGCTTGTTAAGAATATGTAGCCTACTTTCATAATCGCTCTGTAAAATAATAGTCCCTTCTAAACAAGGTTTTAGGCTTATAGAAGGCTTTCTGTGTCTTGACCTTGCAAAAATGCAGAGATGCCAATTTCTTTACTTTTTTTATATTAAAAAAAAGTTAATGAGAGAGTTCCAAAGTGATGCCATGCCAGTTCACAGGCATACGGTGTATAAGGTCCGTTGCATAAGTTTCCATTTAGGGCAGGATAATTTTAATAGGACAGAGGGGAAAGAAGACTTCATAGGTTGGGAGCAAGGTCTATGAGTCTGCACCTTCCTGATAATACCTCACCACTGGGACTGCACAGCCACTTTGCTCCTTCCTGGTCATTTTTGCTCCTGCAACACACTGAGTTAACCTGAGGTTTGGCTTGTTCCCAAAACCCAGGTTCCTGGTTAAGCTCTCTTTTCACTAACCACAAGCTATCACCAAGAAGAAACATACTGTTGCAATGTAACTGACTATGTACCGTTGCACGTCAGCTGTTGAATTCTGGAGGGGGAAAAAATCAGTTGTCAGATATAATTAAGTGTTGAATGTAGATAGCCCTTATTCAAAGAATATAATGGCATTCAGAAAATACTTGGAAACGACTCAGCGTCAAAATTTGCAAAGGAAAGGTTGAAGGCAATCTTGAGGACCAAATTTATTTAAGCTCCCAGTCTGTGATGTCATAGTAGTTGCAGTTGTGATGTACCTTGTTCCTGCTCCTGGAATAACTACAAAATGGCCCCGTCTGTCTGAATGTTACTTGTTGATTCCTGGTTCCGTTTCTGTTTCTGTTCTGTTTTCACAGTCTGCTTCTGTTTCTTGATATTCCTTCTGTTTGCCTCCATAATTCACAATTTACCAATCTTGCTTTTCAAGGCAATGTTCACTGCCCTGGAAGGGTGAGCAAGGCCTTTGCCCAGTTCTTTGCAGTCCCACCATACAGATTCTACTCTTAAATACTCCACTGCTGCTCACATCATAGCATTGGGCTGTATTGGGGGGTGGGGTGCAACCGAAGCACTCCTGCTGAGCTCTGTCACCTGCCTTGGTAGTGTACATTTCCTAACGACACCAAGAGTTAATTCATAAGGCATCTTTTCTTTTCCAGAGCACAGTAAAGTTTTATTGGGGTTATAATCTTTCCCAGTAAACTTGGGAGAAACCACGAACAGATGGGTCTCATATAGAGGAGGAATCACATCAAATTTCTTCTCCAGAAATTGTAACAAGATAGATACTTTCTTTACTGTAATGCCCACCCATCCCAGAAGATACCCTTTCCACCTTTGAACTGGAGGAGTCATTCTTAGGACTTGCAAGTTGCCTGTTTTGCCTATTACAACATTTCCTAAAAGCATTAGCTAATTAGATCTGACCACAGTCTGGCTACTTCTACCACAGTTCCTTGCACAAAGGCTGGACACAATCAAATCCCAACCCGCGGCAGGAACCCACAGTCACTTGGTTGGTGTTAAGAACCGTTATGTATCAGTGTTGGAATTGTGTAAAACACTGTCATCTCAAAGCAAATAAGCTTCCTGAAAGTTTTGATAGTCATCAGGGTTCCACTTCCACCCCTCTCCTTGAGGGAACTTAAAGGGAATGTTGATGTAAAAATCTGCGATTCCACCTCATTAAGCTCTTCCCGCTACCCTGGATTCAAACAAAGCTGTTTGTTGTGTGTATTTGCTTACTGAAGGAGACTGAGTTTATGAATGAGACAAGACATTCTGTTCTTGTTTGTGACCCTTCATCTCTCCTAGGGCAGGGGAGATGTTCTGTGGAAGGCCCATGCCATGGTTGTTTGAGTGTGACCTCAGGTTAGCTAGCATGGAAACTGAGAGCAGAGGTACAGTATTTGAGACTTGTAGACCCCAAAAGAGAATCTTCAAGTTTATTGAATGCTGGGGTGCAAGGGGTGGTATCCAGTTGGCGTTCTTTTCTGATTGAAGGCAGTTTTGGGTGATTTCCTCTCCCATTGGAGCAAATGGGGGGGGGCACTTCCAGAGGGGAAGGGGTTGCCTTCTCTTTCTCTGACAGATGTCTTCTGTCCATAAAAAGACATCAACCGGATGCCACTCAAGGAGAAAAGTTTTTTTGTATATGTTGTTAAGCACAAACCTTTGTTGATAGCTCAGTCGGTAGAGCACGAGACTCTTAATCTCAGGGTCATGGGTTTGAGCCCCATTTTGGGCAAAAGATTCCTGCATTGCAGGGGGTTGGACTAGATGATCCTCGTGATCCCTTCCAACTCTATGATTCAGTGATTTATTATCTTTACAGAGGGATTCACTTGTACCCAAATCTCTTTGTTGTATATCTATAAGGTTTTAATCCCATTACTTTACGGGGACGCAGGTGGCACTGTGGGTTAAACCACAGAGCCTAGGACTTGCCGATCAGAAGGTCGGTGGTTCGAATCCCCGCGATGGGGTGAGCTCCCGTCGGTTGGTCCCTGCTCCTGCCAACCTAGCAGTTCGAAAGCACGTCCAAGTGCAAGTAAATCGGTACTGCTCCAGCGGGAAGGTAAACGGCGTTTCCGTGCGCTGCTCTGGTTCGCCAGAAGCGGCTTAGTCATGCTGGCCACATGACCCGGAAGCTGTACGCTGGCTCCCTCGGCCAATAAAGTGTGATGAGTGGACCTAATGGTCAGGGGAGCGGGTGTACAGCTTTACCTTTACCTTTACACTTACTTGGGAGTAAGTCCCACCAAACTCAGTAGGATTTACTTCTGGGCAGACATGCCCAGAATTGCGCTGTTAATTGCACTCACAAAATCTCAAGAATGATCATGTAATTGTGCACTTTCACTTCCTGTGAATTTGAAAGCATGCCACAGAAAATAAGAATAGGCTTAATAGTCCAGGTTCCACACATAGTGTTAAGATTGCTAAGGGGTATCTGTGTTCTAGATTTTCTGCAATTGCTTTTCTTTTCCTCCTTCTCCAATCTGCACCTGACCACCTACCCTTTCCCTACAAAGCAAAGAAACAACAACAAAACCACCTCACCTAATTGCCTTTAAGGCAGGCAAAGTAGAGCAAGGTCAGAATGGGTTTTAGCTCCTTGTGGGGGGAAGGCTCAGTGGCAATTTTGTGGTTTCTTTTTGCACAGACCCCTCCATTCACACTTTCCTCTCCCACCCATTAATTTGCTGTGGTAATAGCTGCTTTGTGCTAAGGAGAGGCAAAGGGGGGGCTGCCGGAGGGGGGGGGAGGAAGCGTGTAGACAGCAGCTCTACTGTTTTCTAGAAGAGATGTTTTCCCCATACTCTTCCCCCCATCCCACCTCTCTCTCTCTCTCTCTCTCTCTCTCTCTCTCTCTCTCCTCCTTCTTCCCTTTATTGAAATAAGTCTGTCCTGGGTAAGCAAATTCGCAGCAGCTCCTTCTCCATTCTCAACCGTCTTCTTGTTGTTGTTAATATATATAAGTTTAAACAACTCTGAGTGGTTTTTTCTTCTTCTTCCCCACCACCAAGACTGGTCTTATTTTGCTAAGAGGAAACAAGTGTTTAATGTATCAGAAAAAAAGATCTTTCTTGCAGCTGCTGAGGTTTCTCAGAAGCTGAGAATGAAGCCAGTCTTTGTGCGGTGATTTGAGCCTCCTTTTTAAGGAGCGAGGACCTGGGGGGACAGAATGAGGTCCTGCTTTCTCGGCTCTGTGTTTCAAGGGGAAAAGCACTCGTGTTTAGGTGGGCGCTGAGCAACCTTTGCTGGAAAGGTGGGGAAATCTTGTCCCAGCCCTACTTGGATTTGTTTGGCTTCACAGCAGTGGCTCCAAAGCTTTGCTGCAAGTGCTCCCATTTGAGCTAGGTGCTGTAAACGGTAAAGGTAAAGGGACCTCTGACCATTAAGTCCAGTCGCGGACAACTCTGGGGTCGCGGCGCTCATCTCGCTTTACTGGCCGAGGGAGCCAGCGTTTGTCCGCAGACAGTTTGTCTGGGTCATATGGCCAGCATGACTAAGCCACTTCTGGCGAAACCAGAGCAGCACACGGAAACACCGTTTACCTTCCCGCCGGAGCGGTACCTATTTATCTACTTGCGCTGGTATGCTTTCAAACTGCTAGGTTGGCAGGAGCTGGGACAGAGCAACAGGAGCTCTCCCTGTTGCGGGGATTCGAACCGCTAACCCTCCGATCGGCAAGCCCAAGAGGCTCAGTGGTTTAGACCACATTGCCACCCGTGTCCCAACCACTACTATTCAGCCAAGAGTTGGGGTGAACCCCAACTCCTGAAACTGTCTGCTTAGATACAGTTTTTAAAAGGCTACCGGGATGAGGGCCATGATTAGGCTAAAACTGGGGGTAAGTCAAGGTGTGGTTAGGCTTCTGAACTTCAAGAACGGTCACTCTTTTCTTTCTCCCATAATTCATGCACCACCAAGCAGAACATTTCCATTTGCCGAATACTGAGCTGCCAGTGCTCGGCTGAGAATGCAGAGCTCTTGCTTGTGTTGATTTTCTTACTCACTTTAATGTGAGGGGGCGTTTCCCTTCTAGTGTGCAAGGCTGCATTTCAGTGAAGTGAATGGGAAAAGACACATGTGCGCAGGTTGCATGTCTGTGGAGCTCCTACACACAAGGAAGCACTGGTGTGGTGATTTAGTGCTCACAGAAGCATAGAATTGTAGAGTTGGAAGAGACCCCCAAAGGTTATCTTGTCCAACCCCTTGAGGTTCCAGGGTCCGCAGAGTCCTTGCGAGAGCCCTAAAAACCCCCACGCTGCTTGGAATTTCCTGAGGGGCTATTCTGCGCTTCTTTTCCAATGGCCGCGGCAAACCGGAAGTCCCTCAATGCCAGGAATCTCAACTAAAGCATCCATGACAGATGGCCATCCCACCTCTGCTTAAAAACCTCCAAGGAAGGAGAGTCCACAACCACCCGAGGGTGTCCACTCCACTGTCTCCACTGTAACAGCTCTTACTGTCAGAAAGTTTTTCCTGATGTTTAGTTGGAATCTCCTTTCTTGTAACTTGAAGTCATATTACGCAATGGGAGGATGAAGGTTTTTTTTTTTTAAAAAAAAAATAGAAATAAAAAATCACGTAGCACCATTATGCTGAACTTTGAAATCCCACAGCATCATTGATTCAAACTGCATTCATTTTGAGAGTTGCAGCTGCCAGGGTTGTGCTATACGTTGGATGATTGCACTGGGATTGCAGGTAAAATTTTAGATTTTATACCTCAAGTGCGTAGGTGGCAGAGGAAAGAGGGTTACTACAGGGCATGGCTGGGACTTGTTGGCAGAGCTTTGGAGGCAACATAAAGGTTTGTACTGCTTTTGTCCGGACTGTGCCCTCTGGTGTTGTTAATCCTTCATGTTTGTGAGCAGTAAATTCTGTCATCAAACAGAGAAATGCAATAAGGGAAGCTTTTGTTTCCTTTTCAATTCCATTTTGGGAGAAGCTCACATGAGAGAATGAATCCCTCATTTTCAAGTTTGTGCGGATGTAGATCCTGCAGATAGTCTAATATACACCAGGTGAGTCCTGAGTTTTGAAACCAACACCTCAGTAGCACCCATGCCAAGAATTTTATGTAACCTTCAGTCTCTCTGCCTCCCATGCCTTGTATGTTGAGATGGACTAAAACTCAAGTTTGCAAACCACAGTTCATTCATCCTTCCATTCATAAGAACAATCAAGCTGATTCATTCAACTGTTTTAGTATTTAGTATTTAGCCACCCCATGACCATTTATGGGAAACTAAGAGCCTTATCAGTCAACTGGGTGGAGCAGAAGTCCTTCCTTCCTTATATTTTCAAATACAGACATTTTCTTTCTATAGACTTCAGTAAATACATACAACGCATGCATAGTTTAGCTCAAAATGGTTTAGAATTACTTAGAAAATCCTCAGAAAGAACTTTAGCTGCTTTGCCAGGTACCAGATAGTATTGTGCTGCAATACTACAATTTTGTAAGAAAGTGTGTGTATTGGTGGCACTCAGATGACTGGGCAGGCCACCTCAACTCCCCAGATTCCTGTCCTCTCTAGTTGTAACCCTTCATGTTCATATGCTGCTACCAGTGACTATTGGTGGACCAGTCTTGGCTGCCATTTTTCTTAGTCCATAGTGTGCTCGCACACACACATGGTATTGTAAGCAAACATGGCAGTCAAGGCAAATAATCCTAGTGAACACTAGAAGCAGCAAGAAAAGTACAGGATGGGAAAAGGCCAATGGATCTTACAGTAGTCTTTGCCAGGTGTTTTGAACTACAGCTCTCATCTATCCCGGCATGATGACCATGATGAAAGTTTTCATCCCAGGAATCAGGTTGGCAAAAGCTGCTTTTACAGTGTATAAATTGCTTTGAAATTCTCTGTTCATTTATCCTCCCAATAACTCTGCTACCTACATTAAACTAAAATATTGTTGACTTGCCCAAGCCCACCCAGTGAGCTCGTGGTTTAACAGAAATTTCAATCTCGATTTCTCACTTTAAAACTCAGTAATGTACCTCCCTAACCACATTTCCCTGTGTCTGCCTCTGCAGGTAAAATCTACCCGCTGTTTAAATGCAAGACAGGAACTCTGTGACCTTTGTTTCTATTTTAAGGACAATAAAATGTCGGTGTGGTTTGACACTCCCTTAGCAAGATTGTGTTCCCTCTCAACCAGCTATTGAGGGCTGAATAGATGGAGTGTTAGACATTCACATCTGTTTAATACCAAGGACATGTATTCTTTTCTCTTAAGAATTGAGCACCTCATCAGTATTGACAAAACTAAACAGCATATTGGTAGTGCTAAGCAGCTGATTTGCTGCCCCAACCAAGCAACAGGGTTCCTTACCCGTTTGGAAATATTTGAGCCAGACAGTAAATTGGCCCTCATTTTATATGTCTGAGTAATCGGCATACTTGGCCTCTTAAAACCCTCACCAAGTAAACAAATGCTTTATCTTCTGTTGACAAAGACACTTTAATATGTTCCATTTTCAACCGACTTATAGCTGAGCCTTCAGTTGTGAAACTTCCCATGCTTGTTGTGCAGTCCATGCTTTCGGGTGGCGCTGTGGGTTAAACCACACAGCCTAGGACTTGCCAATCAGAAGGTCGGTTGTTCGAATCCCTGCAACGGGGTGAGCTCCTGTTGCTCGGTCCCTGCTCCTGCCAACCTAGCAGTTCGAAAGCACATCAAAGTGCAAGTAAATAAATAGGTACCGCTCCGGCAGGTACCGTTTCCGTGCACTGCTCTGGTTCACCAGAAGCAGCTTCGTCATGCTGGCCACATGACCCGGAAGCTGTACGCCGGCTCCCTCGGCCAATAAAGCAAGATGAGCGCCGCAAACCCAGACTCGTCCGCAACTGGACCTAATGGTTAGGGGTCCCTTTACCTTTACACCCTGCTTTAGACCACGGATAATGCTGAAACATCAGTGAAGCACTCTTTTGTTTTTTGGAATCAGTGCTGTCCAGAAATGCAAACCTATCTTGGACTTTAAAAAATGGCTGTTCACCACCAGGTGGAATGCACACCCCCAAACACCTGCAACTTGAACAGTGATGTTGTGGAAATAATACCTTTGCCACTAGCACAAGATGCTGGTGGGAGTGGAGGGAGCTGGAGCTTGACTCCCAGGCTCCAAATTGTCATGGTTTGAACTGTATGTAGCATGTCCTCCACCTAGTGACATGAATGATGTGAGGCATCCATGTATCACCATTCAGCAGTGGCCAAAACAGGGAAGTTACCGTATTTTTCGCTCTATAAGTTGCACTTTTCCCCTCCTAAAAAGTAAGGGAAAGTGTGTGTGCATCTTATGGAGCGATTGCAGGTTGCGCAGCTATCCCAGAAGCCAGAACAGTGAGAGGGATCGCTGTGCAGCACTCCCTCTCACTGTTCTAGCTTCCGGCTTAGCCACGTGCAGCCTCTTCAGGGCAGCGAGAAGCCTTCATCCAGCTGCCCTGAAGAGGCTGCACAGCTATCCCTGAAGCCAGAAGAGCAAGAGGGATCGGTGCACACCAATCCCTCTTGCTCTTTTGGCTTCAGGGATAGCCACACAAAACCTCTTGAGCGCAGCGGGAACGCTCCTGCCTCTTTTCTCAAGAGGCTTTGCATTGCTTTCTTGTTTCTTGTTTTCTTCCTCTAAAAACTAGGTGCGTCTTATGGAGTGAAAAATACGGTATGAGTCAGGCAAGGAATGCCCAGAGTGAGGAGTTGTCAAAAGTGCATTTACAAGTTAGGAAAATGCATGTCTTATCAGCCCTGCGTCTCTCAGCTGCTCCTAGGTGTGCACCCAACGAGGCAGTTGCCACAACAAATAGGCCATGCCCCCAACCTCAGCTTATGTATCTCCCACAAGCAGGCACAGACTCCACCTGTTTGTAACTAGCTTCTGCCTCTCGTCTCCTGGATGTTACAGGCTCCCTCAGATCACTGTTTCCTTCTACCAAGTCAGTCTCCAGCCCCGCTTCTTCCAGTGCCCACTCATCAGCATCCAGCCACCGCTCCTCAGGGTCCAGCCAGACCCTGACATCATGGGGGAACCGGTCAGACAAGCAAAGAAGAAAGCCTCCCAAATGCAGTAATCATATTAATAATAATAATTTATTATTTGTACCCCGCCCATCTGGCTGGGCTTCCCCAGCCACTCAGGGCAGCTTCCAACAAAGATTAAAAATACATTAAAATGTCACACATTAAAAACTTCCCTGAACAGGGCTGCATGTCTTCTAAATGTCAGGTAGTTGTTTATCTCTTTGACATCTGATGGGAGGGCATTCCACAGGACAGGCGTCACTACCGAGAAGGCCCTCTGCCTGGTTCCCTGTAGCAGTGAGGTAAAGGCCCTCGACGTTTGACCCCAGTGTCTGGGCAGAACGATAGGGGTGGACATGCTCCTTCAGGTATACTGGGCCGAGTAGACTCGATCAGATGTTATCATCTCTGACCTGTGCAGGTCAGGCTTGGTCACTAGTCTGAACAGGATAGTATAAATATTCCTCAAACCCAAAAATCAATAAGGGGGATTTCCCCACCATTGTGCTATCGCAGAGAAGGACACAGAGGTGGAAGTTGATATAGGCTGGAGACCTGGAGCAAGTGAGGATTTATGCTGCTTTTGAAGAGAATAATCAGCAAAGCGATAGTCAGCTGGAGAATCCCCACCACTTGGAATCTCCTGAAGTTGCGATAAATCATCTTACTTCTGGTTCTTAATGCTTCGTATTCAGTTAGAAATGATTGTAGAATTGTTTATAACGATGAGCCTTCTGTCTCTGACTAAGAAACGTGAAACCAATAGAGTCCTCCTGGAGAACCATTGTCTTTTGACTTATGCATTTGCTGAGGAAACCTGTAATAAAATAACTCAAGTGTAGTGTCAAGACTCCAAGCTACAATTTCTGTCTTATGCGCCCTGGTAGGGCCTGGTATAATGACATTTGTTTCTGCAGCAATTAAAAATAAACCCAGAGGAGAATGGCTCAGTGCATGAGAGATCTATATATAATATGTTCTTTGGAAATCTTTTCTGTAACAAGCAATGGAATAACCTTTGCCTCTCCTCTGGCAAGCAGTTGGGAAGTGGGGAATGTAAGGTATGGTGCTCCTGGTTCTTTTAGGAGTATAAGGACCTGTAATGGGCATGGACCTGGGTCACAGCTGGTTTTTTCATTTCCCAATGTGGGGAATCAGCTGTTATATGTGTATTTTCTTCAATAATCTGAAATATCAGTAGCACCTATCAACCCTCCATTTGATATCTGCTGTGTCATCCTACTGTCCCATCTAAAGACTTACAACAGACACAAACCTGACAAACAGACCTGAAGGAGTGTCTCCACCCCCATTGTTCAGCCCGGACACTGAGATCCAGTGCCGAGGGCCTTCTGGCGGTTCCCTCATTGCAAGAAGTAAGGTTACAGGGAACCAGGCAGAGGGCCTTCTCAGTAGTGGCACCTGCTCTGTGGAACGCCCTCCCAACAGATGTCAAGGCAATAAACAACTATTTTACTTTTAAAAGACAACTGAAGGCAGCCCTCTTTAGGGAAGTTTTTAATGTCTAATGCTGTATTGTTTTTAATATTTTTAATATGGCTGGGGAAATAATAAATTACTATTATTATTATTATTATTATTATTATTATTATTACAAATACAAATGTCTACAGTACCAGCCAATTCCCCACCCCAAATCACTTACCATCTAGCCTGATTAAGAGCTCTGGTGAACTCAAAGCTTGCATGTTATGTTGCGACATTTTGTTGGGCCTAATAAAGATAAAAGGTAAAGGATAATAAAGATACTGCCCTAATAATGGATTTTGGTTTGAATGAGTTGGCTTTTCTCATGGGACAGCCATGGGTACCTTTGCTTTTTTAGTGTTCCTAGTTGCTCCTGCATCATTCAAGACCTGGGTCTTCATGAACATGTGTTCCTCCAACCCTTTGTGCATGTCTATTCCAGAGTTCAGAGGAGTGCTTGGTTTTGTTCTTTGCATCAGCTCAGAATGCACTTTGAAGGAGGGAGAGTTGGTTGATTGGCAAGCGTCAGCATGTTAGCATCTTCTTCGATTTGGGAAATCTGTAATCAGGGTGAGAGGCTCTAGCTTATCATACTCCCTGATGTGTAAGCTTCCCACATGAAAAGAGATTTAGACTGTTAAACTGTGGCATCTCATGCCCAATGCCAACTCACAATCCTTTCCACGACACATTTTTGCCCTGTGCCTGCAACCCCCCTTTCAGCTCAGGATGTGTAGAAGTTACCAAAGGCTTTAAAATACTACTATTATGACTACTGGGACGCGGGTGGTGCTGTGGGTTAAACCACAGAGCCTAGGGCTTGCCGATCAGAAGGTCAGCGGTTTGAATCCCCGCGACAGGGTGAGCTCCCATTGCTCGGTCCCTGCTCCTGCCAACCTGGCAGTTCGAAAGCACGTCAGAGTGCAAGTAGATAAATAGGTACCACTCCAGCGGGAAGGTAAATGGCGTTTCCGTGTGCTGCCCTGGTTCTCCAGAAGTGGCTTAATCATGCTGGCCACATGACCCGGAAGCTGTACGCCGGCTCCCTCTGCCAGTAAAGCGAGATGAGCGCCGCAACCCCAGAGTCGGTCACAACTGGACCTAATGGTCAGGGGTCCCTTTACCTTTACCTTTATTATGACTACTACAAGCAAGCAAACAAACAAACAAACAAACAAACAAACAAACAAACAAACAAAAGCAGGCTGAAATAATAATGTGTAAAGCAATGCCCCTCCCCTGCTTTTTTGGTTTTTTTTATAAAAACACCTTTCTGCCTCTGGTGTCTGTTTCAGCAATTTGGAGTTCCGCATAGGCAGCTATTTTAAATTTGCTATCTGCCTCCTTTTGACAAGTCTTTTCCCCCACCCACCTCTGTTCCTCCCTGCCTCCCAGGGGCATTGTTAAGTTGAGTAACTTATGTAGAACACTTTGAAGATGAGAATCCTGAGTTGGATGCCAAGCATTAGCATGATTGCCTTAGGCCCCAAGGGCTGAAAATACTGACATTAAAGAGACATGTTTAATAACAAGGACTATTTCGCCAACAAAAGGACTATCTCAGCCTAATGTCTTTTATTTGCTCCACCCATGCACAGCCATCATTTCTGTTATATAATACCTATGATCTATTTCATGTTATTCGCACAGGAATTTAGCCATTGGGATTGGAATCCAGAACTTTCCAGAAGGACTAGCTGTCAGCCTTCCCTTGCGTGGAGCTGGGTTTTCGACGTGGAGAGCATTCTGGTAAGGTTCAAAACCTGTTTCTCACGTTTCCTTTGTATTTCCTGATGCAACTTTGGAACTGGAAATGTGTTCAAGTGGCCCTGATTCGCACTTTCTCTCGCACACTGGGAGACGCTGCTGCTATTTATGTCAGTGGTTCTCAATCCTTTTTCTAACTCAGCCTACCTACTCTATGGTTGCTAAAGGTCCTCCCATCTAATCCAACTATCAGAAATGCAAATCCCTTTACTCCTTCTCATGTAGGTCTCATCTGAACTACACAGTTAAAGCAGTATTATACCACTTTAAACAACCATAGCTTCAACCAAAGAATCATGGGAGCTTTAGTTTGTTAAGGGTGCTGAAGGTTATTAGGAGACCCACTTAAAATTCCCCTCACACAGCTACACTTCCCAGAGTTCACTGGGAACAGGAATTGATTAGTTAACCATTATAAGAATTGGCCAAAGCAAGACAAAGTGACCTTGAGAGGAGGATAGACAATGGTTGGAATTGATTTCTGAATGGGAGACCAAACAGGGGCACCATTTGGGCTCTGCTTCTGGGAGAGGTGCTGTTTGAGTTCCACCTCTGGCAGTAAAAAGGTAAAGGTAAAGGACCCCTGGATGGCTTAAGTCCAGTCAAAGGCGACTATGGAGTTGTGGCGCTCATCTCGCTTTCAGGCTGAGGGAGCCGGCGTTTGTCCACAGACAGCTTTCTGGGTCATGTGGCCAGCATGACTGAACCGCTTCTGGCACAACGGAACACCATGACGGAAACCAGAGCGTACGGAAATGCCGTTTATCTTTCCACCACAGCAGTACCTATTTATCTACTTGCACTGGTATGCTTTCGAACTGCTAGGTTGGCAGAAGCTGGGACAGAGCAATAGGAGCTCACTCAGTAGCGGGGATTCGAACCGCGGACCTTCTGATCGGCAAGCCCAAGAGGCTCAGTGGTTTAGAGCACAGTAGAATGTCTTGGGGCAGCACTGAAAGGAAAACTGATAGCACTACACTGAAAATATGTAGCAACTCCCCCCAACCCCCCACAAAAAGATATTGCAAATTGCAATCCCAATAAGACTTTTTTAACTTCTCTGTTTTTGCCCCAAAACAAAACTTGATTATCAGACTAAAAACAGAACTAGATTTTTTTTTTTTTGGAGGGAATTGATTGACAAAAAATCTTGACTGCAAAAGGTCCCTGTGGAGGAGGGAGAGGCATGGGGCAGAGAATTCACCTTTATAGATGTTCTCTTTTGTCTGTAGCCATTTGCCACCTTTCAGTGTCTTCTGCAGTGTTTGCTCCTGAATGGTTTCAGAGGAGATGATGATGATGATGATGATGATGGTGGTGGTGGTGGTGGTGATTGGCAATAATCATCCCTGTTGTCCTGGCCTCAAATGGGAAGTTGTCAAGGAGAAGGGGAAGAACTGATTTGTGTTGACTTCGCAAACTGTGGCAGCTTGGAAGGGACAAACAACACAATGCACAGGACAGGACAGGACAGCATCCTGCCTTATCTACTGACATGTTGTTTGGGCTGTTTTACAGGTATGGGCAATTAAGTGGCATGGTGGAACCACTAGCTGGCATCTTTGGGGCCTTTGCCATAGTGTTCGCAGAGCCTCTTCTGCCCTATGCCTTGGCCTTTGCTGCTGGGGCAATGGTATATGTGGTGATGGACGACATCATCCCAGAGGCACAGATCAGGTGAGCAACTCCTTATTCAGCCACATCCATTCTGTTTCTTTCATGCTGCTTTTAACACCAAATGTCTCTCAGGTAGAGAAGCCTCTGCAAACCAAATCAAGGGGAGATTAAAACCAAAGCATGACTGTGAGGTCCGCTGTAGCTTTGTTTCAGGTTAACTGTTCTGTAGAGAAGAAAAGATTGGAAAACCCACTTCAGGCAGCAACAGCAGCAACGCCACCTAAATTAAGCTCCTCTCAGTCAGCTTTTGAAGAAAAGATTTTGGTTCCCAGGACATCAGACTTTCACAAACTCCTGAAACTACTCAGACCAACGTCGTAGAATCCAATCTTAAGAGTTGGTTGGAGTAGCAGACTCCTTGTCATGAAACCCTGCAAGTCAAAAGCACCTCATCTTCATCCCAATTCTCTAGAGGGGAATTGTTGGTGTGTTAGCTGCCACTGTTTTCAGTATCTTCTGCCTACACAAGCACTTCCCCTCATTGGTCAGTATCCCTCAAATCATGACCATCCCAACCAAACAGCATAAAACAGGGCATTAAACGCACTGTTTGCTTCTCCAAAGGGGGAAGAAGAAACATTTTTGTGTCAGATAAGGAAACAAACAAAAAAACAACAACAGCAAATACCATTTGGAATGCAGACCTTAACTTCTCTTCCCCTACCTCTCCTCTCTTCGCAGTGGCAATGGGAAGCTGGCTTCCTGGACATCAATCTTAGGATTTGTGGTCATGATGTCCCTGGATGTTGGACTTGGATAACAGGCGATGCCAACTTTCCCCATCTTTGACCTTCAGAATGGACAAAATGCACAGCAGAAGCTGGAATGGGAACAATGCATTTTTACGTAATAATAATACTGATCTGGGTTAATGTTGATTTGACTTAAATTATACGGACTTAAAATTTGCCATAATGTTAATGTGGGTGGTTTTGAAAAACGCAGGAAAGTCATTCTTGTGGTCCCCCCCCTCCTGCCACTCCATTACTCCTTTTCCAGTGGGGTTGTTGGTATGAGGTCAGGTCTAATCTGTGGTGATTGTCTTTGCTGTGTCTTCGCAAATCTTGTTGTGTGGTATAAACTGAGTGGTGCAAAGCAACATCAAAGAGCTGAAATGGCCTACAAGAGTGACCTACAAGAGAAGTCCATACAGTGCTTTGTTTTTAGCTGTGGAAATATTCGGCTTCGCTACTTGTCGAAATGGATAGATCATTTCTTTTAATCAATAATAGGACCTTAGGGCTGTGTTTAGAGGTGGGGAACAAGAGCTTTCCTATCTGCATATGGTATTGGAGGTTTACCTGGCGAGCAAGGGAAGATTGCAAAGTATTCGTGGCAAATCTTAAGTGAAGGCTGCCCTTCTTCTGTCAAGTGTCTGGGCTTCTATAGTGCTGTTCCCGTAGGTGCACTCATTTCCTAATATCCCTTGTCTGGTAGGAAATAATCACCCTTCAGTTTTAGGGTTATGGAGGGTTACTACTTCTGGACTTACTACTGTAGGGTTTCTGGAGGTTGAGCCTCTGTGAATCGTTAATCTAAGCTCTTAACTCAGTTGACATGCCAATATGGCGTTTTCTACCATCTCAAGCAAGCAGAGTTCAGCACTGAAGGTGGATCTGAGCCTCCGAGTGTCAACACTAGGAGGCCTATTGCCCTAGCACCTAATTCCACCCCTCACTCCCTACCTGCGTTTTCTAATATCTTTATTTGCTATGATAGCAAGAGGGCTTTATTGGGGAATTGTTCCCACCCGCTTCCTTGTGATGAATGCAAGAGAGTAGAGTGGGGCAGAGTAAACTGATGGGGTTAGTTGACAACTTGTGTTCATCCAGAAAATCAGTACCAATTCATTGGCAGATCAGCTATAAGGATTGAGATCCCTGAGTAAAAAGACACGCCCATTGTGCTCTATGGCGGAAACAGAAGTAAGAGAGCTTGCATTGGTACAGCATATACTTTTGACAGCTAAGGGCTTCTTGCTTTTTGTCTGTAGCATTTGTACTTGCAGGTTAAACCTCAAGAATTGTGTGTGTGTGTCGCTGGAACCTGTCTTCCTATATGTCACCTCAGGGCTCTGCAAAAGAGGCCTCTGGATAACCAGTGCCACACACACATCCCCACCATGGCTTTTCTCCCAGTTCACAAAGCAGGATTACTTTGGTTGCTTTGTGATATCTATTTTCTCCAGGGGGGACAGAGCATAAGGAGTATGTGTGTGCCGGAGGCTTCCCAGGGGTCATGTGGTTACCATCAGCCAGTTGGTGCTCTTGGACTAAATTAATTGAAAGCCCATGGGCTTGTTTCTTCAGTGTGTGTGGTTTTGTTTGTATGCACAAAGACCAATACATAACGATGATTAGTAATTGATCTGACTTTTTAACTGTGGTGAGTCTGAATAAAAGAGATTTTAAAAATTGTGTTTGAGTCATTGAACTAATTTCTTTCTCCTGCCATCTCTCTCCCATTATTATTATTATTATTATTTATTGTTTGTTCTAACCCGCTTGTCCGTAAGTACAACTATTCGGGCTCAAACGAGTTTGCTTCATCAGATCCTTGGTCCGTTCACACTGTTGCTTCTGGTAACCATTCAAAGCCCCTTGCTGTACTGCAATAATAATGAGCCAATGTCTGGTTAGACAGTGCACCTTCCTTACTCAATTGATGGTGAATGGGAGCCAGTCTGTATTCCTGGAAGTGACCTTGAGGAGCAAATGTCAAAAGAATTGCCCAGGACACAGCTGAACCTCTCCTTCCATATTACAAGTTAAATGCATTGGAGTACCTTGAACCACAAAGTATAATGGTTTAATTTCCATTATGGAAATGGGAATGTTTACTTATGTTAAATTACTGTGCATTTTTAACATGGGGTTTTCCCTTTGGCAGTAGTTCTCATGTAATTGGCTGACTGTGAGTCACATGAGAGAGGCATTCCATTCTATTGTGACTGTTATTCAAGTAACTGTCATTTTTAACTTTTTCTGCTTCTTTCTGTGTGTGTGTGTGTGTGTGTGTGTGTGTGAGAGAGAGAGAGAGAGAGAGAGAGAGAGAGAGAGAGAGGGGCAGAGAGAGAGAGCTGCTGAGAGAGGCTTATTTGGAGTGTGTGTCAATGTGATTTGTCTGAAGTGAAACAGACAAGAGGAAGATCCCTAAACGTTAATGGGAAGAAACCTTTGCAGGAGCTCTCTATAAGGAACAAAGTGAATAAGCATGAGATTGACTATTAATGGGGAAATCAACAAATGGCTGTAATGCATTTATTTCTTGGCAGAACTGAAGGAACTAGTATTTTGTGGGCAAGCAGTTTGCTGGCTGGCACAGACAGAAATGTGCTAGAAAAACCTGGGGGCAAGAGGGCTAATAGTTGGGTCACTGGTATCTGTTTTTGTTTCCTTTTAGTCACCAAAAATTATCTGAAAGATTTTCATTTGCATCTGGGTGTGATATATGGGACAGGTTTCACAGCCACTCTCCAGACATTTTTGACTATGTTTAGTTAGGGAGGCGTTTTGTTTTTTGCGAATAGAAGGGCTTGATGCTTCTTCTTAAAATGCTGAGGGCTTCAAAGGGATGGGCATTGCTTTTTTGTGCTCAAAAAGCAAGATTCCATGTTGCTGAGGACACCCCCACACACACTTGTTCCACCTTCTGCACTCCTCCTCCTGCCCACAAATAAGGTTCATAATTGATCTAGAATTGCAGTCCCTAACACGCCCTTGCCATCTTTCAGCTGATCTTAACAGACGGAAGGGCTCATACAGGATAACATGCTCCCAGAAATACGCTGAGCCCATGCCACCGAAACCAACCTGTAATTTGGATTTTGTTCTCTTCTGCTTGGCTCACATCATGGAAAAACAAGGGTGGGTGTGACGCTGTGCCACCTCTTCACACTGATAGAAAGCATAGCTGTCAACTTTTCCCTTTTCTTGTGAGGAATCCTATTCGGAATAAGGGAATTTCCCTTCAAAAAAGGGAAACGTTGACAGCTATGATAGAAAGGGCCCCATTTGAGATACAAGCCAGCATTGGAGTTAAGTCCTAGCTCTGTATTCCAAGAGACCTCCAGCCTATGTTGTGCTTCTTGGTTAAGTGGAGCAGGAAAAAGGAAGCGGTGAGGACAGCAAAGAGGAGAGCGCAGCAGACGAGACAAACTAAGGCTAGGTAGTGTGAGGGAGCTCACGTCCTCATTTGCCTCTGAGTCAGAGATGAGGAATGCTGGAGCCAGTGTTATCTCTCAGTGCCTGTGTGGCTAATCGAGGGCTGACGAGGACCCTTCCTTCCTGCAGGGATTGCACTACTCAATGTTTACCTGTGAGCAAGCAGAGTCCGGGGGGGGGGGGCAGAGTTTAGCAGGGAAGGTGCAGCTCACATGGTTGCGGTTTCAAGGGAGGAGGCCGCAACAGGAATCCCTGAGCGAGAGCTTTGCACGCAACCAAACAATCGCCTTATTATTACAAGTGATGCCATAAAGCCCGGCGCAGCACAAAAGCCCTCTCTCAACGCCGAAGCTAGAATAGACAGCAGCACCTGAGTCACTGCTCATAAAGGCACGCTGATTTCATCTGCTAACCCCCACTCTGTGTTTGGGGGAGGCAGGGAGAGAGAAGCTAAGAACAAAATGCCATCTATCTCATATTTATATATATATATATATATCTTTGTTGTACTTGGCAACACGATAGCAATTAAAACGGAGACACACAGAGGCTTCTGTCTCTCCTAAGTGGAGGGCAAAGGTACTTCTTCGCTGCTTGATTGCAGAGTTCTTTTGTGACTGTCTCCTCTGTGTGGTAGTAAATAATGGCACACCCCCTTGCATTTCTCTATGTGCGCTTTGGAAACCATGTTTTATTTATTGCAGTTTCATTCCACCTTTCCTAAAGGTGGCACACATAGTTCTCTTCCTTCCCATTTCATCCTCACAACAACCCTGTGAGGTAGGTGAGGCTGGGAGGCAGTGACTAGCCCTAGATCACCCAGTGACCTTCATAGCTGAGTGGGGATTTGAACTCGGGTCTCCCAGGTTCTAGTCCAGCACTCTAGCCATTACACCACACTGGCTTTCATGTTGGAGGCAGACAACTGCAGCAATCCAGTTATCACACTGTTAAGCTATAGGAAAAGAAGGGGAGAGTTTCATAGCTCAGTCAGTAGAGCATGAGACTCTTAATCTCAAGGTCATGGGTTCAAGTCCCATGTTGGGTAAGAGATTCCTGCATCGCAGGGGGTTGGACTGGGTGACCCTTGTGGTTCCTTCCAGCTCCACAACTCTGTGATTCTATAATTTGGGAGGAAGCTGGAATGAAAAAAAACACACCCGTTCCTAAAGCTGTAACACCATTTTAGGTTTTCAGCCAGAATATACCCTGACCTGCCGTTTGTCCACAGGAACAGCTTGGGGTGCTAAATTAGGCTCATGCTAATGAAGGGGAGAGGGACGCGGGTGGTGCTGTGGGTTAAACCACAGAGCCTAGGGCTTGCCGATCAGAAGGTTGGCGGTTCGAATCCCCGTGATGGGGTGAGCTTCCGTTGCTCGGTCCCTGCTCCTGCCAACCTAGCAGTTCAAAAGCACGTCAAAGTGCAAGTAGATAAATAGGTACCGCTCCGGCAGAAAGGTAAACGGCGTTTCCGTGCACTGCTCTGGTTCGCCAGAAGCGGCTAGTTATGCTGGCCACATGACCCGGAAGCTGTACGCCGGCTCCCTCGGCCAATAAAGTGAGATGAGCGCCGCACCCCAGAATCGTCCGCGACTGGACCTAACGGTCAGGGGTCCCTTTACCTTTTTACCTTTAATGAAGGGCAGAAGCTCAAGGGATCCCCCCCCCCTTCTTCAACGTCTTCTTCTTGTGCTTCTGATGCCCACATGCCATATCACAAGCAAGCTGTGTTTGAAACGCACCCCCTCATTTCCAACTTCCATTGCCTTGACTTTCAAAAGCAGTTGACCACGTAGCAAGGGGAACAGGTATTTGAAAAGCGCAAGTCCAAATAATTTTTAGGCATGCAGAACTAGTGCCCCAGTTCTCTCTTTGGATCTGGGTTACAATATTCTCCGTCCCAAGTAGTGCGCTGTAAAATGCCCGGTTGTCTACAAAGTTAGGAGCAAATGTTTGCCTCCTTGCCAGGGAGCAGGGGGCAGAATGGGGTGGGGAACACGGCTAGATTCTTGGCCTACCTGGATAGATTACCAGGCCCAGACCAAGGGCTTCCAGCCTGTCAGTATTTTACAGTGGAATTCAGTGTGACATACTAGTAAATTCAGTTTGTGCAGTTAAAGCGGATTTGCTGGTCTTGTGCAAGAGGTTTGCTGCTCCCCACCCCCCACCCCAAATTTCTTAGCAATAAGGAAAGTGGAGCTGAGTCTCCAATATTTTGGCCAACTCATGAGAAGAGAAGACTTCCTGGGAATGACCCTGATGTTGGGAAAGATGGAGGGCACAAGGAGAAGGGGATGACAGATGATGAGATGGTTCGACAGTGTTCTTGAAGCTACCAGCATGAGTTTGACCAAACTGCGGGAGGCAGTGGAAGACAAAAGTGCCTGGCATGCTCTGGTCCATGGGGTCACGAAGAGTCGGACACGACTAAACGACTAAACAACAACAGCAAGGAAAGTGACAGGAAAGTGCATGGGATCGCATGTGTTAAACATGGCATCATATAACTTCCCTGCAAACAAGTGAAAATGAATATTTAGCAAGCCCCTGGCACCATGTATATGACCTCATTGCAAACATTGTGCAAACAAATCAGAATGAATGTTCAATAAACCGGTTATCTGGACACAACCCAAAACAGAGCACCAAGTGCTGAGCATTCTGTGTTGGTTAGCTGCTTGTAGGAAGCCACAATTAGAATTTTTTTCTTCCCCTTTTAAGTAGGCTTCCTCTGGTACACGCTAATAAACCGCTCCAGAGGTTCATTGCTGTTGCATAATCTTACAAAACCACCAATGGTAGCTGGAATGAGCTTGCGCTTTATGCCTCAGGGTTGTGTCAGTTTTGGTACTTGTGGAATATTGTGTGCTCTTGAAACAGATTCAAAACATGCAAAGCAGTTATGGAATATGCAGAACTGGCAAAACTAACAGAAAAAAATCACATGAAAAGGACAACAAAAACTTTAAAAGAGAATGGGAACCATTTACAACATATATGAAGAGGCAACATAAAGAAGTGGACTCATTGGCAGGGTTTGAGTAAACTCACAACTTTATACAACAAAAAATTAAGACTATATGTATTGAGAAAATTTGGGAGAAACAATACGCAGGATGAACAATATGGAAATAAAACAAAACAGGAGTATGGGGGAAGTCCAGGGGAGGAGGGTCGAAAATTGAAAAATCGTTAAAGATATATTGTTAGAAGAAGTATATATGGAAAAATCAATAAAAATTATTTTAAAAAGACAAAAACAAAACAAAACCTGCAAAGCAGTGAAACCATCCGCGGAAGTCCTTGACTGATCTACTCACTCGGGCGGTGAGTAGGAAGGAGAGATTAATCCTCAAGAGGCACCAAGAGATCAGGTCACAGAGAAGAAGCAAAGGGTTCTATGGAGGAAAAATTGTTATTTTAAACAATTGGCAAGGTATCCGTTCTGAAGATGTGGCTTTTGGGAACGTCCTCCTGAAATGTAATTTTCCATTGCTACAGGTGTTATATATATCAAGGCAGAGTATCATCAGCTCACGGTTCCACCGACTGCTCAGCCACGGCAGTAAAATGGCGGCAGCCGTGGGTCGGCAGGCGGGTGGGCGTCTGCTGTGGGCCTGACTGGGCCTCCTCCTTTCACGGAGCTCAGCCTTAGGAAAACTTCTTGAGAGAAGCAGATTCAGAGCTACGAAGACAATATCCCAAATTGCCCTAAATGTTCCTGAGATGAAGGTATCTTCTCTAGATAACTGCTTGAGGGTAGCGTCTGAAGATTCTGGAATTTCAACATGCACAGTGGGACTTTGGATTGACGCTGGAAGCAGATACAAAAATGAGAAAAACAATGGAACAGCTCACTTCCTGGAACATATGGCTTTTAAGGAGACAAAAAAAAAAAAAAGACGTCCCTGTTGCATCTAGAACTGGAGATTGAAAACATGGGAGCTCACCTTAATGCTTATACAATAAGAGAACAAACTGTATATTATGCAAAGGCTTTCTCAAAAGACCTGCCAAGAGCTGTGGAGATTCTTGCTGATATCCTACAGAAAAGCACACTTGGGGAGGCAGAGGTTGAAAAGGAGCGAAGAGTGATCCTTCGAGAAATGCAGGAAGGCATTTAATTTACAGGAGGTTGTCTTTGACTGTCCTTCATGCCATGGCTTATCAAAATACAGCACTGGAACGGACCATATTAGGACCCACAGAAAACAAGACAGAGTATCATCCTCTAAGTGTTTTGGGAAACAAAGCGGAAATGGTTTCATAGGGCTATTCTCTTCCCCCACTGCCCAGCCCCTCTCTCTTTTGAATTGCCCTGCAGAAGCATCATGCAGATTGTGTGGTTTTGCATTCAGCTCCGTCAATTCTGTGCCACAATTTTAAATCGCTGGGATGGATGCAGGAGAGATGCTCACCTATAAAATGCTGGGTGTATACATATTACTGCATATCAGAAAGACTTGGAAATACGTAAGCCGCTCCAAGATATATGCGTATATTTTTAAAGACCCGCTATTTTAAATCATGCATTGGCACACCCGATGCATTTTTTTAAGTGAAATAAATAGCAGGTATGTGCACCAGTCTGTTTCCTATAAAAATATGCCAAAGCATTCTTCCAGTAAGAAGAAGAAGAAGAAGAAGAAGAAGAAGAAGAAGAAGAAGAAGAAGAAGAAGAAGAAGAAGAAGTTATTATTTATACCCCGCCTATCTGGCTGAGTTTCCCCGGGCACTCTGGGCGGCTCCCAATCGAATGTTAGAAACAATACAGCATTAAATATTAAAAACTTCCCCTTCCCTAAACAGGTCTGCCTTCAGATGTCTTTTAAAGATAAGGTAGCTGCTTATTTCCTTGACATCTGATGGGAGGGTGTTCCACAGGGTGAGTGCCACTACCGAGAAGGCCCTCTGTCTGGTTCCCTGTAACCTCACTTCTCGCAATGAGGGAACCGCCAGAAGGCCCTCAGAGCTGGATCTCAGTGTCCAGGCTGAACGATGGGGGTGGAGACGCTCCTTCAGGTATACCAGGGATGTTACCCCCACCTGCTTCTGCTCCCCATTCAAGGCTACTCTATTTTGCGCAGCCTTTGACTGAGCACTCCATCCTCTGGCTTCAAATATACACATTTGCTCACTGTTGTCTGTGCTGGGGATTCTCCCTTCCCCTGTTTGTCTCCCAAATTCGGCAAAATTCAGATTGCAAGCAGGCTACTCCAGCAGCGGGGACGTTTTTTGGTGTGGGTGTGTAAACCCATAAAGCAGGGTATTCAGTGTAATGCCCTGAAACTTATCATGGACTCCCAATAGCCCCAGCCAGCAAAGGATTGTGGGAAGTAACAGTTCAACACCTAGAAGACACCTTGTTGACTATAACAGCTGTTTGGTGTATATACATAGAGGAAGAGATTATTATATTATTATTGTATTTTTATTTTCGCTTTCACCCTGCTGTCCATCACATCCCACCTGCATTGTCTCGGCTCTGCACGTGTCTGTTAAAACCCATCTGTGAAGCATGGAAACTCTAGCCAGACAGTGACCTCAAGGGCTCCCCTAGGGGCCTCCTGAATCATTAAGCAAATTAAGTTGTTAGGAAAGGCGGGGGCTGCCCCTGTAATTGGGTGTGAGTGCCCCAGGGGAGTCTGCAATTGTTACAAAGAAAGAGAGTGTTAGTGAGTGGAGAAGAGAGAGTGCCATCTTCCCCTATCCTTCTACCCACCCCTTAACTCCCGCTCCCTTAAAGTTCAGGCTTGCCAAGAAAGATGATTCCAGCCAGCCCGTTTGACTTCTCACCCAATTTGCTCTCCATTGCCTGTTCAAGAAATTAATTTCCTTCCCCTCCTCTTCCTCCAGATAGAATGATCTAATTATGACTGTGCAAGCCAACTCTCCGAAAACTCCTCTTGGGTCAGAATAGCTACAAATAGCAGCAGATGCATATCAGCCTTTGCAGGCTTAGGAACATGAAAAAGCAAATGTCTCGTCTGGGTCTGTTCTTTGGTGTCCCTTGGTCACACAGTGTGTCGTTTCTGGGGTTCCAAAGGTTCCCCCCACCCATAAATAGATTTTAAGCCTTCAGCACATACATCAGTGATAAATACTGAACAGTAAAATGGAAAAGTGAACAACAGACTGAGTCTTTCCTAATTAGATGCAAGTAACCTTGCACCACTGTTGACACATTTCTGACACTGCTGCTCCCTATACCTCAAAGCCTGCCATGTTCATGGAGACAGGGGCTCCTCTGATGATGGGTCCTGCTGCTCTGGTTCCTGTGCATCAACCCCCATCCCCTCACCATTCTCTCTTGTCACCCTGTGAGTACTTCCTTCCCCGTCCCCATTGTCCTGCCGGTTCATGACCCCGGGAAAGGTCAAGGAGCAAACCCTACACAAACCCAGAGTGGAGTTCCTCAGATGGTTGGATGGCACCATGTATGCCTCCTTCCGGCAACTCCCACAGCCAAGCTGGTGCCAAACATATTGCTCTGCATTCTTTTGGTCCACATCTGCATATCTCTCCCCACCCCCGTATAAAGATCATATGTTCATAAATTGTTATGAATAAAGTGCCCCTAGCATCAAGTCCATACCTGTGTCTCACCTCTTTCTTCCAGTCTCTGCACCTGAGTGTAGTTTTTGGGATCTTGATGACGCTCAGTCTTGTGTGATTTCTGTTTTCCAGCTTCGTTGTCAGGATTACAAGGGCAAGTGTGTGTGTGTGTGTGTGTGTGTGTGTGTGTGTGTGTGTAAGATACGAGACTATGCCTTTCAATTGATTTATGTATGGAAGCCTAGTAGGACCCTATCCAGGATACAGCCTTTCCCTTGACTCACAATTTATTATTCATCTCCTTGCAAGGTGTGTTAATTTTAAAAGTTTCCTGCTTGGCTCTGAGACCATGTGGTTCCTTTTTCCCTTTTGAAAAGAAAATGCTTAAGTAGTGCTTTAAAAAAACAAAAAAACATGACTTCTAAATGCCTCCTTAAATATTGCCCCTTTTCTTCTGGCTGGCTGTTAAGCTTGCCAATAATCCCTCCTTGTCATTTCTTGTTGCTCTGATAGACAACACTGTGTGTCAAAGTGCCGATCAGAAGGACCCCGAGGTCCCGTGGTTCATATTATGCCCGTGTGAATTAACTGGGGCTGTGTATATTATAGGCTCTGACAAATGCTGATGGATTGGGCTTCCCAGTCAATAGGAACTACTGTGGGAGCTGTCAGTACAATGGCAGTCATTGTTTGGCAGGGCAAGCCTCTGCCTGTTACCTAAAAGACTTGAGACAGGTGTATCGTGCTGTGGTCACGCTATGGAGCAGAGCGGCAGCCAAGATTTCCCCTTGCTCGGTTATGTCTCTCTCTTTTAAGGTTCTTAAGTTATGTCAATCGTAACTTCATCTGGAGCCGAGTTAACAGCAGCCACCCTGCTCAGCTCCCCCTCATTACCAGGCCGCACTTGACATTCTGCTTTGGAGAACCAGAGCTTTAGGCACTGGAATGACAAATGGCAGGCCTCCCAAACTGGGTGGATTCCCTCTCCTTTTCACAAACCTCCTGCTTTTGGCAAAGGGAACAAAGGTGCAAGGTGCACGCTTCATTTCCAAGCTAAAGAAGTGCGTGGATGTGTCTCCTTCGAAAAGCATGCAGGCTCTTTCGCTACGCTTTTCCATATTTGCCACTGAAGCATTGCGAGGTAGGAACCTATTATCTTCATCTTGAAGACGGAGCACTGAGGGCTGCTTCCGGCGTCATTTTTCTTTACTTCAGACCTCCATGGTTTGTGGCCCACCAAGTCAGGCTTGGCTAACCCAGGCCCTCCCAAGTGTCCCTGTTTTCCAGGGACAGTCCCGTATTTACAGAAGCCATCCCAGTTTCTGATTTGATAACGGAATGTCCCGCTTTTCCTTAGGAAGTCCCAATTTTCGCTGGATAAATGTTGGAGGGTATGGAGTGGGCCAAGCCTGTTTGCCATTGAGCTGCAACCTCTTCCCCTGTGATTTCATCCTGCCTATGTCTGCACTGACCAGGGGTCAGCAAACTTTTTCAGCAGGGGGCCGGTCCACTGTCCCTCAGAGCATGTGGGGGGCCGGACTATATTTTTTGGGAGAAAATGAACAAATACCTATGCCCCACAAATAACCCAGAGATGCATTTTAAATAAAAGCACACCTTGTACTCATGTAAAAACACTTGTTGTTGTTTAGTAGTTTAGTTGTGTCCGACTCTTCGTGACCCCATGGACCAGAGCACGCCAGGCACTCCTGTCTTCCACTGCCTTCCGCAGTTTGGGCAAACTCATGCTGGTAGCTTTGAGAAGCTACCCTGTCCAACCATCTCGTCCTCTGTCGTCCCCTTCTCCTTGTTCCCTCAATCTTTCCCAGCATCAGGGTCTTTTCCAGGGAGTTTTCTCTTCTCATGAGGTGGCCAAAGTATTGGAGTCTCAGCTTCAGGATCTGTCCTTCCAGTGAGCACTCAGGGCTGATTTCCTTAAGAATGGATAGATTTGATCTTCTTGCAGTCCATGGGACTCTCAAGAGTCTCCTCCAGCACCATAATTCAAAAGCATCAATTCTTCGCCGATCAGCCTTCTTTATGGTCCAGCTCTCACTTCCATACATCACTACTGGGAAAGCCAGAGCTTTAACTATACGGACCTTTGTTGGCAAGTTGATGTCTCTGCTTTTTAATAACCCAGAGATGCATTTTAAATAAAAGGGCACATTCTACTCATGTAAAAACATGCTGATTCCCGGACCGTCCATGGGCCAGATTTAGAAGGCAATTGGGCTGGATCCTGCCCCCAGGCCTTAGTTTGCCTACCCATGGCATTGAGCATCATTTCATAGTGAAAATGGAAACAGATTGCAGTGGAGAATGTTTACATTCTGATTTGCCAAAAGAAGAAGGGGAGTGAAATAGCAACATGGGTACCCCTTGTCTCTGGAGCTCTTCTGTGCAGCAGGCCTGTCCCTCATCCATTATAAGGGGAAAGATGTTTTGCATGCTATGTTCACATTACTGGCTTAAAATGCCATGAATTCGCCCCACCGCCACCCCTTGCTGCATTTCAAGCCAAATTTGCACAGTTTTGTTCACATCAGCAAGCGGGCAGGGATATCTTCACCTGACAAGTATGCCCTTTTCGGTTTCCTCGCCCTCACAACTCCCCTGGAACAAAGCTGTCACCTGTGCATGCACGCTTACCTGTGCATGTGTCATGGCTGTCTCAATGCACACATCATTCTTAAAAATGTACCAAATGCAGCTTATGTTTTCTAGTCAGGTTGAAAGGGGAGAGGATCACTGAACAGCAGCATCTGTCGACATCGATATGGATTGTGCCTAACATTGTGTGAATGCAGCTTCCAAAACTAGCAATGGGAGCACACCAGATGCGGTGTGTAAGCAGTAATGTGAGCATACCCCAAATTTGCTTCCCTTCCATGGTTTGGAAAGACCTTTCCCCCACTTTCAGATCCATTATTTTTTGCTTTCTGCTGCTTGGGAAGGGGAATGGGGTGGGGTGGGGGAGCTGGCCTCAACAGCTTATTTTGCGTTGCCTCCTAAAAGTCATCTGCTGAAGCTGAACTATGGAAAATATTTGTGAAAGTTCTCAGAGGCCTGAAATTTGCTATGGCAAGGGTGTTGTGTTTCTCCTTTTCATGCTCTTGCTCTCCTTTTAAACACACACACACACACACACACACACACACTTGAAACTCTCAGCAACAAGTGCTGTTTTATTGCAGATAACTTACCAGTAGCATAAAGGCTGCTTTGTAATGCTGGGCTCCAGATGTTTAGCATTTTCAAGCAAATCTAATCATAAGGTACCTGTCTCATGAAAACACCAGCTGGGGAGGAGGAAAACCATAGATTTTCAAACTTCTTTGCAAAAGAGGGAGGGAGGGAGAAAAAGAAAGAAAGCGAATTTTTGCACTGCTCATGCAGCTGAGGTAAGTTCTGGGTTTGGGAGACAGGGGAATGCTTCCCTGTCACTGTGGGTGACCTGGCGATGCCCTGTTTCAATAAGGCTCAAGCCAATTGTGACTGAATGCCCATGGGGGAGTATGGCCTAGCAGTGAGAGTGCAGCTCAGAGGCATAGCAGAACCAGTTATCTCACCTGGGGAAAATAATCAATTTTGGAATTCTTTGTGTATTGCTCTGTATGCGTCTTATTCTGCTCCCCACCAAAAAGTGCCATACAACACATAACTACTCAACTTCCTTTAGAAGTGGCTCTGTTTTTGGCCTTTTGACAATCACATCAGCATTGCTTCATGTAGGTCAACAGATCCTTGGGCTTTTGGATTGTTCACACATCACACCAAATGCATGTAAAAGCTGTCTCTGTGCATAGAATCACAGAATTGTAGGAATGTGCAGCTGTCCGAGTTGGAACTGAACCTGCAACCTTGGTGTTATCAGCATCCCGCTGTAACCATATACAAATGTTTGTGTGAACGGCTGTTGAGTTGTACAGCTCACCTGCTGTGTACACAGACTGCCCATGCACTGAATAATAGAATCATGGGATTCTAGAGTTGTAAGGGACCCTGAGGGTCATCTAGTCCAACCCTCTGCAATATAGGAATCTCAATGAAAGCATCCATGACAGATCCATCCTCTGCTTAAAAAGCTCCAAGGGAGGGGAGTCCACCACCTCCCGAGGGAGACCATTCCACTGTCAAATAGCTCTTCCTGTCAGAAAGTTCTTCCAAGTGTTTAGTCAGAATCTCCTATCTTGTAACTTGAAGCCATTGGTTTGAGCAAGAGAAAACAACCTTGCTCCATCTTCCATATGACAGCCCTTTAGATATTTGAAGATGTCTCCTCTTTACCAGGCTAAACATACCCAACTCCTTCAACCATTCCTCACAAGGCTTGGTTTCCAGACACTTGACCATCTTGGTTGCTCTCCTCTGCGCAGGTTTCAGCTTGTCAACATCTTTCTTAAATTGTGGTGCCCAGAACTGGACATGGTGTTCCGTGTGTCTGCTCAAAGCAGAAAAGTGTTACATGTGAATAGCTGTATGAGTGTACAGTTCAAACATTTGTGTACACTTGTTGAATGTAGTGTGTGAATACCCCCTCCTCTTTACTTGCTCTTTACTTGATTTCTGGTCGTACGGTAAGTGGAGTTAAGAGATGTGTTTACTTCTAGAATGTGTTCATGTAATTCTAGTTTTCCCAGTGTAATTATCAGGGGGGCTTTAGGGCTGACAGTGCAATCCCATGCCTGTTTACTCAACATTAAGTTTTGCCGAGCTCATCGGACTCCCAGGGAAGTGTGTATGGGATTGCAGCTTAAAGTGCCTTCTTTTATTTGTTTAGAAAATTGATTGGCTGCTCTTCAGCAAAAGGAGGTATACGTTTTAAAAAGAGGAACAGAAGTGCAATAAAGTAGCTCAATGATAGAATGCATACCTTAGATGGCAAATATCTCAGGGTCAATCTCTGGCATATCCACTAAAAGGGATCAGGTAATGGGGGAAATCCCTGGGATCTCAGAGAGATGCTGTTAGTCAGAGTAGACAATAATGGACTAGTTGGATAAATAGTTGGAACTGGTAAAAGGCACCTTCCCATGTGCCTGGACAGTAAAAAAAAACCCAGAGACAATTTCAGGTGGAGAAGGGATTCCAAAGGTAGGGTGCCTTACTTACCTCACATGGTAGGGAGGCATAGAAAAGGGCCTCAGAGGATGGTCTTAATACCTGGGCAGGTTTCAGGTTTGCTGAGATGTTACATCCCACCCGTGTTAGTGGGGTATAATTATAGCGGAGAGATAATTGCAGAGGTTGTGTGAATGCCAGTGAAAAACTGCACTTGCTTCCTGCTCACTAGCACCTCATAACTGTCAGGAGTTCAGCCTACACTCGAGTAGGACCCTGACAGAGACACATGCCCGACTGGTATGAAACATCCCTCAATCCCCACACCCTGCTTTCTGGTAGCTCCTGGGACTTGGCTGCATAGTTTAAAGTTCATAAGGACTGTTGTTGTTGTTTAGTCGCGTCCGACTCTTTGTGACCCCATGGACCAGAGCACGCCAGGCACTCCTGTCTTCCACTGCCTCCCACAGTTTGGTCAAACTCATGTTGATAGCTTCGAGAATACTGTGCAACCATCTCATCCTCTGTCGTCCCCTTCTCCTTGTGCCCTCAATCTTTCCCAACATCAGGGTCTTTTCCAGGGAGTCTTCTCTTCTCATGAGGTGGCCAAAGTATTGGAGCCTCAGCTTCACGATCTGTCCTTCCAGTGAGCACTCAGGGCTGGTTTCCTTAAGAATGGATAGATTTGATCTTCTTGCAGTGCACGGGACTCTCAAGAGTCTCCTTCAGCACCATAATTCAAAAGCCTTGTTTTAGAAACAAGCTTTTATGTTGTCCCTAGTCCTTATGTACCTGCATTATTTTTGCCATTGGCACGTCCTCACCCCTCTTTTTTCAGTGTTTGGCCACAGGACCCTGACTTAGCAAATGCTGAATTGACATGGGCTCTCCTCAGAATTGGCTCTCATTTAGTGTTGCCTTTGGAGGCTTGTGCAAGCAGCCCTAATTGTGCTCATTTATCATGGACCAAAAGAGCAAGGGAGTTGTTTGAGGATACTGCCCTTTCTAGATGAATTGTCTAGTGTGTGATATTGCACAGATGCTGTCTGAGAACCATAATTATTACTTCGAATAATGCACAGAATGTAGCTTATATCAGCAATAATAAATCAGACCTTAATGCCAATGAAAATTGGGCTCCAAAAACATCCCACAGCTGCATCCCTCACAGAATTAACTCTTTCCTCCCCGTGGTTTTAACTCTTTACTCCCTGTGGTTTTCTCTTCTTGAGGGCAGAGAGGTGACTGCTTCTACATGGGCATCAGTGCTGTCTGTCCCTTGAGTTTAAAAAGGCAAATTGCAGCCAATTAACCCAATAGAAATGTTAGTAGGTAACACAATTATTTATCAATCCACATCATAAAAAAAATTTCAGTCAAGACAACAGGGGGCAATCGGATGTGAGAATCAACTTATTAGATTTCTTCTTTTTAAAACTGATGCAGGTGGGTTATTATTTCAGATCTTCTCTCTCCCCCACCCCTTATTTTCATAGAAAATAATATATATTTTAAATAAAGTTCAGTTTAAAGAAGAAATTTGTTTCTTTCTGGCACGACTGTGCATCAGAAAAGATAGCCCAGGGAATGGCTTTAAATCTTGCCAGGGGTTTCTATATCACAGATGCAATTCTGAACACACCTGAAGGAACTCAGACATGATATAGAAACCCCTGACAAGAAACTCTTTTGTGATTGGGGTGGAAGTCCCTTTATTAAGGAGGGGGGTGGGGAAAGTTGCACCAGTAGGAGTTAATACAAAGCAGAAAAGAGGTAAATGCTAGTTGTACGATTTGCTTAGTTTACTGTACAGTACAATTTAATGATGCTATTATTATTTGGAGGGGAAATAACTGTCAAGTGCTTACAGGTACAACCAGTGATTATGCACTCTTCGGACATAACAATGGAAATTGGGAGCGGCAGGCTTAGTTTTAAGTGAACAGCTCTCACATCTCCATAAATTAAGGCTAGACACTTTTTTAAAAAGTGTCACTTTTTTAAAAAGTGTCAGATTAGAGATCGGGAAGCCTGGTTTCAAATCCATGTTTAGCCACAAAGCTCACTGAGCAGCTTTGAGCAAGTCACTGACTCCCTGAGGGTTGTCGTGAGGATAAACCAGGGGTCAGCAAACTTTTTCAGCAGGGGGTCAGTCCACTGTCCCTCACATCTTGTGGGGGGCTAGACTATATTTTTTTTGGGGGGGGAGAAATGAACGAATTCCTATGCCCCACAAATAACCCATGGGATAAACCATTGTGAGGATAACATGAAGAAGGGGGAAGAACCACTGACATCACCTTGAGCTCCTGGGAGGAAAGCCGGAATACGTAACTGCAATGTAAGCAAATATTTGGGGTGGGTAAAATATGGGGTAGGTGAATTTCTAGATGACCCTTGGGTTTCCTGACCAACTCTGCAATTCTATTCTTTGATTTTTAGGACACCCCAGGTGCTCTCTTGACTGCTGTTATTATTTATTGATATACTCCTTGACGCTAAAATAAAAATAAAAATGGCTGTTTGCAGAGTATAAAAACCCGAAATGGTTTGTTTATTTACTTATTAAATCCACATGCCGCCCTTCGAGAATCACACAGCAGTTTTTAAAGTATAGAACAATCCATTGCAGCATAGGAGGTCTCTTCAGCCCCCCCATAAAATATTTTAGGGGACTGCCCCCCCAAAGTTGACGCACATTGCCATTCAAACATTGTGCATGCACCACATCTTGTGATCAATTATGTGGGGCATGGCTTAGCTGCCCCCCCCCCAAATATTTTATTCAATTTGGCAACCCTGCATTGGAGCAACCGGTTCCCACGACTTGGTTCCTTAGTTAAACCCAGATGCTGGTTCTCCCCTCATTCTAATAAAGGGGGGGGGAGTCGCTAATGTTGAGGGGGGGCTGCCAAATTCCAGCAGAGGGAGAGGGGGAGAGAAAGAGAGAGAGAGGCCTTCATCCCATCCTGAGCTCATCAAGCGGGACGGAACACAAGCGGTCCTCTGTCCGGCCTTCCCCTCTTAATAATCGGATGCCTTTTGTGTCTCCCTCTCCTTGAACACTCCCAGCAATGTTATCATTCCCTCTGCCTTCTGGAGCTGCCAGGCAGGCGCCTAGGAGAAAGAGAGAGATCAGAGACACCCCTTTTTTCCTTGCATATTATTTCATTGTCCAAAGAGGCCACCTGCTCTCCACACTTTTATTTCCCAGGACACCTGATTTATTTTTTATTTTGTGTGTGTGTGGGGGGGGGAGTAGCTTATTGAGGGTAGGTTTCGACTTCTTTCTCCTCCTCTCCTCGTCCTCCCCCCCCCCCCCCGCAGCGCCTTAGGAGACCTGGTTAATGAGTAACTATAGCGTGCTGGAGGCAGCTGTTTCAGACAAACCAAAGAGAAGATTTTTTTTTTCTTTCTCTCTCTCCCTCTGAGCTTCATAAGGGAGCGTTTGTTCTGTGGCTTCTCAATAGATCCTTGTGCAGGAGGCAAAAGAGTGGAGGGAGGCAGAGAAACGAGACACTAAATCACTGGACTCCCTGAAAAGCACCCCTCTTTTTTTCTCTTAAAAATCTCCCTTTTATAATAGCCCTAGCCTTTCAAGTCCAAGCTCCTCATTTAGGGTTGAGGAGTAGGTCTTTAAAAATCCATCTCAGCTCAGAAGGTTGCTTCAAATAATATAAAGCAAAAGAAGAAGAAAGCAGAATTTATAGAGATACCAACAGCAGAGGCTGGAATCACCCATCTCTATCCCAGTACAGTAAGCCTTATGCAGGCCTTATGTTTTGGGGTCGTGCCTAAAGCCAAAATCGCGTATAGTCAAAACCAACTGGGTTCAATGGCGGGTGGGGTTGCCAAAGTCATTTCCCCCCATAATCTCACCCCCTTTCCGCCTATTTTATTTTATTTTATTGTCACGCACGTAAAGTTGAATGTGCACAAGTTAAAAGTTTGTACGTTGCAGGCTTACAGTATATAAAGGAAGAGACTGGGTGATAGCCAGCTAAGGAAACAATCCCCGAAGGGACTAACCATGGCCCAATCCACTGGGGGGCAAAACAGTTAGGTACCTCACCCAGGTGCCAGCAACCCATGCTACGTCCGACCAAAAGCAAACCATTTAGCCTTACAGGTGCCGAAGGTAATTGAAGTACAGTGGTACCTCGAGTTAACTACTTAATTCGTTCCAGAGGTCCGTTCTTAACCTGAAACTGTTCTTAACGTGAAGCACCACTTTAGCTAATGGGGCCTCCTGCCACCGCCGCACTGCCAGAGCACGATTTCTGTTCTCATCCTGAAGCAAAGTTCTTAACCCGAGGTAATATTTCTGGGTTAGCGGTGTCTGTAACCTGAAGCGTATGTAACCTGAGGTACCATTGTACCCATTAGTTCTCTTTCTTCTCTATGGTCAAGCTATTTTCTCCCTCACGCAGGGAGAACACCCGGAAAAGAAAGTAAGGACACCTCTGTCAGGGCCGTCTTTAGCAGATGTGGCGCCGGGGTGCAAATATCCACCCAGCGCCCCCAAATTACCTCGGATAGTGTTGGGGTGGCCATAGCTGCGCACTGACAACCACCTGGGGGGCGCAACTCTCCCCCCCTGCAGAGGCTTGGGAGTGAAGTTGCGCCCCTCCCAAGCCTCCTCGGGAGGAGAACGCAGCTCCTCCACTTGCTGAGGTGCCCCTGAGAGGCCGGTGCCCTGGCGCGACACGGCTCTGACCTCTGTATCCCACTATGCAAGAGGCTGACAATTACAGGTACTCTTGGCTTGTTGACCAGTGATGTGATCACATCCTTCCCTTTTGCTATAAGTCAGGTGTGAGGAAGTTTTTTGGCTCCACAGGCCAGGGACTGATGGGAGTTTGAGTCCAACAATGAATGAAGGGCATCACATTAGCTGTTCCTCCTCTATGACTCTAATGGTGTCGTTGGCATTGAGCACTATGCGAATGGAACAGCTCTGATGAAAAATAGGATGAGTGTGTTAACTATACAGAGTAATGAATGCTTTCAACCCAGTGACATGTTGTCTGAAGAGAATATTGTTATTGTTATATAAACATAACAACCCGCCCAATCCAGCAGAGATGTGATTGTCAGACTGGGAGGCCTCAGGTTCGAATCCTCACATACCTGTGAAGCTCATTAAGTGAGCTTGATTCTGCCATTCTCTCTCTCAACTACTTTGCAGGGTTGTTGTGAAGAGAAAGCGGGAGCAGCATGTATGATGTCCTGAACTCCTTGGAGGATGGGTGGGGTATTGGGAAGGGGAGGTAGCTCAGTCATAGAGCACATGTTTTTCATGCAAAAGGTCACAGGTTCAAACCCTGACGTCTCCAGGTAGGGCTGGGGGGAAAGGCCAGTCTAAAACTGTGGAGTGTTGCTTCTGGCCAATACGGACAGAACTTAGCTAAAATGGACCACTGGTCTGGAATAAGGCAGTTTCCTATGTCCCTATACCTATAACAAAGAAATTAATAAATGAGTGCTGATACAGTTAAAGTTGGAGGTGCGAATTAACTGGCTATATCAGAGGTGGAGAACCTGTTTCTCATCAGATGTTGCTGGACTGCAGATCCCATGATCCCTCACCATTGGCCATGTTGGCAGGAGCAGATGGGATTCAGAGTCAAACAACAGCCAGAGGGTCACAGGTTCCTCACCACTGGGTCAAGCCAAAAGTTTCCAGTTTTGAGGAGCGATTTGAAGGAAGTGTTCTGTGAAGGAATTCAAGGCAGATGGAGAAGCATGGGAACGAAAAGGAGCTATGCTGATGCGAGTGAGCAAGTTGAGGAAGCGAAGTTCACAATAAGGGTATCATGAGAAATAAGGGGAGGGAATATGGGGCAAGGTCATGCCACAGAAAGCTTCACAGGTGAGGACAAGGGCTTTGTGCTGGATGGAAAGTCAGGACCTGGTGCCACATGTTCTGGGAACAGCTTTTGCACAGGTGGTTTGGACAGGATCGAAAGGTCTGGCTGAGAAGAGACTGCCAGAAGGAAAGTTGGAAGAGGCAAAGGCAGCCAGGAGCTGACCAAAGCAAGCTTTACAAAACCCGAGAGGTTGTTGTTTTTTGCAGTGTTGTATAGGGAGAAGCTATGACAATAATCCACCAACAGCATACAAATCAATATGGCTAACCTGATCCAAAACACCCACCCACCTCACTCACACATGAAAACAAAGATCACCACAGCCAATCACAAACAATCACACCCTAGGCCAACCCCAACCTCTCTCACCACCAAAGGAACACAAGTGAACAACACAAGCACGCTGACACCAAACTACATACATTAAGCATAATAGAAACACCGCTACCCGACCCCACCCCATCCATCTCCCCTCCCTCCACCCTCCTTTCTTTCTTTCTTTTTTTTTCTTTTCTTTTTTCTTCTCCCCCTAATGCCTCAACAAATGAAATGGATTTGTAAAAATGTTACATGGGGGGAAAAAATACGAGGCATTACACTTACACTGTAAAACAAGAAAACCCTTAATAAAATATTTTTTTTAAAAAATATATATATATCTGTAGGGATTTGAATTGTGCACTAAACATTGTGTCCATTGTGCCATTTCCAGAGAGCTGGATGCTTTCAATATATATAGAGAGCTGAAAAAGGCTTTCAGAAGTTTGTTTATACACCACACACACACACACACACACACACACACACAGAGAGAGAGAGAGCGCCTTGCGTGACTACAGCTTTGGCTGGAAACATAAAGTCATTGTTTTAAAGTGATAGTCTCCTCCCTTTCTCCAACCTCCTTGTAAGAGGACAGCATTCCTCCTTTGCATTCCTTAACCACTGCTGAGATGGGGAGGGAAAGCTGTGGAGGGAGCGAAAGAGAGGGCTGAAGGAAGCAAATGTTTTAATCACTAAAATGGGCTGGAAAGGAGCGAAGGCACCCACTGAAAAAGCAAGATAAAGGATGTACGAAACAGGTAGGGTAAATTAAGCATGATTGCCAAGAAAAGAAAAAAAAAGCAGAAAGCAAGCCCGCAGGCTGAATAATATGTCAACCAGATGTTGCTAAGATACAAAGAATTAGTGGCGTTTTCCCCACAGGCCCACATGAGCAATTCAAAGCATCCTTTATTCTATTTAACCTGGAGGTCTCCTGGGGTGGGTGGGGGAGCAGGGAATGAGAGCTTTGTGTAGTGCCCATCCTGTGTGAGCCACAGGTAATCGAAGGTCTCAAGAGAGCAGTAGAAAGATGTTTTTGACAGACTGGCTGATAAGCAGGCAGAGGCCTCTACTGGCAGAGGATTGTGGACTTGCAAAGAAAACTAGGGATTTACCAAGCAGGTCATGATGTGCCAAAAAACACCAGGGAATAAGGTACCAAAGGGCATTGTTCCAGAACTAGCAGAATTCTCACTCACTTTCATCCTGGTCCATAACACATTTTATTAGACGCATAGAACATCCTTCCAAGTAAGGTGAGGTGCTTTGGGATTGGAGTCCTAAACACTGCAGGTGAAGACCTTTCTGTAGCTGCCTGGGATAAGGAGCCTGTGGCCCTCCAGGCTGCAGCCCTGACCATTGGCCATGCTGGCTGGAGCTGATTGGGAGTTGCGAGTCCAACAATATCTTGAGGGCCACAAGTTTCCCATCCCTGCCTTAGGCAGTGGGAAGTAGACATTGAGATAATGATCATTCAGCTTTTAAAAGTTGTGTGCAGTTTGGCTTTCTGCCAAATCTGCCATGCTTTGGGGGGCAGGGACGATGACGAGGCACAAGCTCACTTCTGAGACTGCAGAGGCCGATATTACAGTGCAGAAGGCAAATCAATTGGTCAGGGAAAGAAAGATGCTCACAGGAAGTGTTTCAAAAGATGGAGGGACTCTGGTCCACTGCCGATGGGTATTCCAGGTGCGGTTAGGCGAGTACGGGTATCTGAGAACTGTTTGAACCCTAGCATTGCAATGGGCAGTGTTCTTCCTTTGCGACAAATCACCCAGCTCTTTCTGCCTGCTGCTGCTGGGTTCAGGAACTTGGAGCCTAGCAAGCAAGCTGGACCCATTTCCCCCTTTTGATCCCTCATCTCTGAAAACTATGCCATGGATGTGTGTTTTGTCTGCAGCCATCGCAGCCATTCTTTCCCTAGTTTCTGAATTCAGCCAACAACTAACCATGTGTGCATAGCCGGCCTTTAAGCTCACTAAGGACTACAAACTTTCCTGGAGCGGTTTTGCATCCATTTGCTGTTTACAGTAAGATATGGGGGGTGGGGGGTGGGGGAGAGATCTGGTTCCATTTTTGTCTTGGAAGTGTATTTGACAAGTCTGGAAACGATTTAAATGCTTAGCAGGTGAGTGACAGGAATTCTCATCTAAGCATTACCTAACACCTTGCAGGAGGACTATAAATATCAAATTATCATCTGTCACCTCGATAGCTGATGCCATTATTTCTCCCTGCTAACTGGTCACTGCAGAGGTTTCTTGCCTTATTGGTAGTGTGTGTTTTAAATAGCTGTTCCTATCTACAGTGCTGCTTGCTGCCACATTTTTTGAAGCTAAACCATTTTTGGTGTAAAACATGGGTAGGCAAACTAAGACCCGGGTGCCAGATCTGGCCCAGTCACCTTCCAGGAATCAGCGTGTTTTGGGGGAAAGCTTTGTGTTCCCCCCTCTCCAAGAAAACTCAGAGAGATTCTAGTGTTTTGCTCATTCTTTAATTGTAAGAGTTTGAAGATAATGGGGGGGGGGGGTTCTTAAATATAATGGTCAAGAAGTTAAAATAAGAGAGAGGCTAAAATATTTTGTTTATTTTTGTTTTATTTATTTTCTCTTATCTCCAAAACCCTGCCCTTTAACGTGAAATTATTCAGGGTGGATCACAGCAGACAGCACCGCACAAAGCCAATCATTTTATTTTATTTTATTTTTAAATAGTATATGGGGATTGCCTTAAAGTTCTATTCAGTCGATCCATTGAAATCAATTGATCTAAGTTAGTCATGTTCAATAATTTCAATAGGTTTACTGTGAACACAGAAAACATTGAATAAATCAGAATCTGTAATTCAACATATTTATTTAATGTACTTTTTGTTTAAATCCAGTTTCTAACTTGTACAAATAAAGTACTCCTTGCCTTCTGCACTATTTTAGATTCGTGTAGTCCCCAAAAGATTAAAGAAATTCACCCGATTCCTATTATAGGAATAAGACCAACAGGAAATGGGTCCAGCAGTCCTTGCTCTAAATGACTTTGCTGTGCCCCGCACATGAATGGGGTACAAAAACGGCGCTAGTGCTGCTGCGTCAAGAACATAGCGTAACGTCAGAATTGCAGTAGCTTTTTTGTGTGTGCCCGGATGCATGTCTAAGCTTGGTACATGAATTCGCTTAGCCGCACAGCCCAGGTGCATGCTTACAAGTAATTGCATCTATCTATCTATCTATCTATCTATCTATCTATCTATCTATCTATCTATCTATCTATCTATCTATCTATCTATCTATCTATCTATCTATCTATCTATCTATCACGTTTAAATAACGAAGTATATAAACATTAACTGGAATGTGGCGAGAGAGGGAGGGACGGAGGGAGAGGAAAAACTACGACTCCCGTGATGCTCTCTGCCTCGTCTTGCCGCAGTCGAGCGAGCCTGAGGCTGTGGAGTATATAAAAGCAGGCATGGCTCGAGCCCGGGCAGTGTGAGGGAGGTGGGCAGGGCGCGCGTTTTCCTGGTGAGCGGCGAGAGTGCGTCTCCTCCGGAGCTGCTGCTTGGGCGGCGCTCGGCCGGCGGGGTCCGGCAGGAGGGGCTTGGCTAAGGCGCGGTTGGTCGAGGGACCTCTCGGCGCCTCCTCGATGCGAGGCGAGCCGCTCCGGGATCCCGCGAGCTGGCTGCTTCTTCCAGCCTCTCTCTCTCCCGGGTGCCTGGATGCGCTGGGAGCTGCTCTCGCTCTTTTGGGGCTGGCCCGGAGAGAGACAGAGATCGCGCGCCTCGCCGGGCACAAATGCGGGGGATCGTGCGCATTTCTCGGCTGGCTGCTGCAGGTCGGCAGAGTGTCTGCAAAGGGTGGCGTGCGGGTTATTATGGCCCCCACGACCTGAACTCATCTTCCCCGTTGGACAAGGAAGGACCCCGCTGCGTTGGATTTATGCCTCTAGGATGTTCAAGCATCGCCCTTCCGGGAGGAGGGCATCTGCTGGAGAGGAGGGAAGATGCTGGCAAGAACACCTGGGAGAACCTGGCCCCTTGGTCTCCCTCGGGCCTGGATTATTGTGGTACCTCTGCCTCGCAACGATGGTTTTTGCGCACCCCGGTTAGGCTTGGACACCTTTGCCTGACGCAAAATCCGGTGCGTTTTGGAGCTGATCTGCTTGGTGCCCTCTCCGTCCCCGCCTTCATATTTGGAATATAATTCTTGCTGCGCTTTTCGCAGTAGCCTATCTCCACATGGGGGATGCCCTCCAGGTAAGTTTCCTGCTTGCCCTCGATTGCTTTGGATTCTCTGGGAAGCGGTGGCGTGAAGATGAGGGGCAGCTGGTGCTCTTCGTCTTGGCATCTCGGCTCCAACGTGGATGATGGAGCGCTTTCTGTTGTTACTGGTTTTTAAACAGTTCTGCCAGTGATTGTTTTACACGCACCACCAATGTGTATGGATGTACGTGATGCTCTTAAGGAGACATCGCCAAACTGGGAATAATAAGCGGGCGAATCCCCAGCGCTGTGATGAGGGTGAGCGTAAAAATCAGTCCCCTTTCTCTCCCTATCGCGTTCCGGGAAGTTTCGCTTTATTATCGCTTTGCATTCAGGGCCCGTTACTTGAAGGCTTGTATTAGCGAGGGAACAGCGCCTACCCACCGCAGGGAAGCTCCAGGCAGCCCGCAACCCGGTGAGATGGAGCCGCGAATGGATACAGACGAGCCTTGCGCGCGGCGCCCTGACTGCTGCAATTCCGGGGTGTTTTGCTTGGGGGTGTCGAGAAAAAGCGGCGAGGCGAGCGAGTCATGTAGGAAATGGCATCTGGGCAGAGGAAGTGCATTATGTGCCTGGCGGTGGGTGTGAGGATGAAACGCACCTGTCTTTGAGGAAAGCCCTGTACAATGTGTGTGGCTTATCCGTGCACATATTTCAAAAGTGTTCATCTAATTTTTTTTTTTTGGGGGGGGTGAAGAACCTTGCATAATATTTCCTTCTTTCCTTCTTCCTTATTTTTCAAAAATAAGATCTAATAAAAAGCATGCATGTTGTTGGAACGGTCATGTCCTGTTATGCAGGCGAGCGAGCCCAGTGGCTTGATCACAAAGCCTTGCAGTTCTTCTATAGATGCACACATGCAATGCTTTGTCTGCTTGTTCCCCCAACACAAGTTTTGGTTGTGCCTCCTTTCCCAACATTGGTTTTCCCCCCCAGTCTCCTGTGCCTCTTTATTTTGTCCCTGGGGACACAGGTGCTGTTAACCTTGCTCTGTAACTTAATACTGAGTCCTTCATCTGTGTAAATGGGCTCTAATGGTTTGCTTTAGGCTTCTGTCTTCTATATAATCAGCTTTTGTTTTCATTAGGGTAGCCAATATGCTCCTTCTTTTTCTTCCTTCCTGGGTGCCTCTCTGATCTCGGGAGTTTCTTCCCACTAGGACATATTTCATGCACCCTCTAGCCAGGGTGTGCAAAGCTAGAATTCCCTCCTCAGCCTTCCTCTATGTTTCAGTGACTCACCTGCCCAAGAGGCAGAGGCAGTTTATCTTGTTCGCTGACAGCACTACTAGCTCCATGGTGAGGTTTGCCGACCCCTGCGCTTGTACTGGGGATGCTACGCACTGCCTCACCACCGCAATCTTTTTATAGAGCTCTTGTGGGAACTGGTGCAATCTTGTCGCCCATGAATCTTATTTATGGCAAGAATGCCTTAAACCACATTTCTTAGCTTGACAAGGATCTTGGATCGAATGTCTATTTTGCACTGCTTCCCTTCCTTTCACCATCACTTGTGCCTGTTCTTGCTTCTGGGAGCACATTAGCGAAACTTGATTTGAATGATCTTATAGGAGCCATTTGCTCCCAAGGCAGCGCCAAATGTCCGTTAGATATGCATAAACATGTTTTAGTCTCTTGCAATGGCCTGAATGCATTTCCATCCTCTCAGATTTTTTTACGTTTGTCGTCTCCCAAGACAGAGCATTTATGTTTTCAGTGGTGGTGGAGAAGTCAGTAGAGCTGACTGGCAGGAAGGTCATAGGAGGTTAGATACAAGGAAGAATATCCAAATCATTCAAGATAGATAGATTAGTGCATGGTTTTCTTTGTATGGCAGACAGCTCATCCAACTCTCAAAGCTCACATGTCTGAGATTTCAGCCTCTGCAGGAATGCACTCATTTGGGAAGTGTGTAGACTACCTTGAAGGAAAGGTGGTGTAGAAATGTAAAAAATAAAAGGGTCTGTGTTGTCAGTGTAATCTTTTAGGCAGTTCCAGCATGATAGTTTCCTTTCCATCACTGTACTAATTTTTTTTGGGGGGGGGATTGGAATATCATTTCTTGTATTTCAACTGCAACCTTATAGTGAAAATGAATGAGGCTCATGTTCCTACACAAATACTAGAGCAATGAAAATCAGCGTTAAGGAAACTGTAGAATCCTCTCTGTGTGTTTCATCAGGAGGGAGATGAAACTTCTGGCTGAGCGATGATTGTTTTTGCCTGGGCATAGGGATTTGGGCAAGCTGACATCATTTTTTTAAAAAATGGGATCCAGTGGTGACACTGGAACTTGCACATTGTTGCAGTTTGTGTGATGTGACCACAACCATTAGCTTGTTGTGTTAAACACAACAACAAAATTCTATGTTTGAGCAGAAGCATACAGCAGAAGCATTTGGTCTAACTCTGAATATACATTCATTCAGATGCATATTCTAATAAATATGCATTCATTCAGATGTATATTGCAGTAAAGGTTTATCATCCATACATGGTTCTGTAGCAGCAATATCAAACACACACACACACACACACACACACACGGGTTTATAGGTGCAATCTTTCTCATGGGAATTCGAGTGGTGCTATCAGTTTTATTTCCTTCTTGTCTGTGAATTGCATTCATTCTGACATTGTAGAAGCCTTTCTGCATGTGTGTGCATGCTCATAACCTCACGTCAACTCTTGGTGAAATATATTATCTGCTTTCTTATTTTGCTTCTGTAAATAAAGGCTACACCCCTCTGGTCCTGTGTTGGACAATTACAAAGGGATCGGGGCAAATCCTTTTCTAAAACAGCTAGCATAAAATATGTTCTGGAAATGACGCATGAGATAACTCTGCAATAAGCAAGAAGCGAATCTTCTGCACTTTAGCCTGGGTGCTGTGCTTAATCTCTCCTCTTTTCAAATGGGTGTATCATACAAACTATGGTGTTATGCTTTAGCAACCATCACTTGGGTTCAGCAACATTTCTGGACAGTAGTATCTTGCTATCCCACCAGCCTGGAGTAGTTTTAAGAATGGTAATCAATAGCCCTGTGAGCACTTGGGAGAATATACCCCAAGGAGTGCTGTTTTTCTAGAAAAAGAGGTGCTGGCACTCACAATGAACACCCTCCTTGTTCTCTTATAAGGGCAATGACTCCCACCTGAGAGGTGCCGGAAGTGAGTTCAGGTGAGTTCCAGCTGAAAAAAAAGCCTTGCCCCCCCAAATGAATATTCAGGTAACTAGAGAAAATAAAGAAAGCCAAAAAACAAAAAACAAACCCCACAACACTTTCTCTCCATTTATTTTTGTTGCTATTGCTCATTTTCTTCCCTAATGTAGCCCTCACAATGCAAGCTTTGTTCTAGTTCCATTCATCTCCTTGCCACCCCAATTCAGCCTACAAATGTGTGTAACTAGAAGGACACCCTTCCATAGCTGCCCCATGTCTCACATCTTTGACAAACTGCCTGTTAGCCTGCAAATAGCCTATGCTGTGCCAGCACGCTGAAGGTGTAGTGCCGAGAGGTGAGTGAGGCAAACCATCCACACCGCAGCTGATGCAATATGCAGTGCTGTTGGTCATAGAATCGTAGGGTTGGTAAGGAATGTTGGAAATGTAAAGAAAAGGAAGGGAATTTTTATCACATGTGGTGGAAGTGCAGTAAGGTAAAAGCTTGCTGGGACAGTGGTACCTCGGGTTACAGACGCTTCAGGTTACAGACTCCACTAACTCAGAAATAGTGCCTGGGGTTAAGAACTTTGTTTCAGGATAAGAACAGAAATCGTGCTCCGGCGGCGCGGCGGGAGCAGGAGGCCCCATTAGCTGAAGTGGTGCTTCAGGTTAAGAACAGTTTCAGGTTAAGTACGGAATGAATTAAGTACCGTATTTTTCGCTCTATAAGACGTACTTAACTCGAGGTACCACTGTAATGCGTTAAAGATAATATAGAAAAGTACATTTGTTAAAAAACCAGAAGCATTTTTATTGTGGATAATAGGTGAGGAAATGCTGAAGAAAGACCAAAGGCTGTTCAGGTATGCAACAACAGCAGCAAGGACTTTATTAGCTCAAAAATGGAAGCAACAGGAGTTCCCAGCGATTCAAGAGTGGCAAATGAAGATGATTGAATATGCAGAGTTGGCAGAGTTGACCGCGAAAATCTGAAAGCAGCAGGTTCAAACATTCAAAAAAGACTGGAGTAAATTGATATGACATTTGAAGGAGAATTGTAAACATTTAACAACACTAGCAGGACTGACTTAAGAAACTTGTAATGTTGAGGTTATGTACTTTTTGACATATTTATTTAAAATTTGATAATTGAGATGGATATAATGTATACAGGAAAAAATAGAAATACTGTGAAATAGAAATAATTTGGGTAACCATGAGGTGGGAGGGAGGGATGTCGATAGCTCTTTTGAGCAAATAACAAGGCGAAAAATATAAAAGTACTGTAATAATAGATAATGAAAAATTCAATAAATATAATTGGGGGGGAAATAGAACTGTAGAGTCATCTAGTCCATCACCCCTGCAGTGCAGGAATCTTTTTGCCCAGTGGAGGCCTTGAACCCACAACCCTGAGATTAAGTGTCATGCTCTACCAGTTGAGCTATCCCAGAAGAAGAAGATGAAGAAGAAGAAGAGGAGGAGTAGTAGTTTGGGTTTGATATCCCGCTTTATCACTACCCAAAGGAGTCTCAAAGCAGCTAACAATCTCCTTTCCCTTCCTCCCCCACAACAAACACTCTGTGAGGTGAATGGAGCTGAGAGACTTCAGGGAAGTGTGACTAGCCCAAGGTCACCCAGCAGCTGCATGTGGAGGAGCGGGGAAGCGAACCTGGTTCACCAGATTACGAGTCTACCGCTCTTAACCACTATACCACACTGACTCAGAAGAAGAGGGATTAATGTCCTTAACTCATGTCATGTGTACAAAGCCTCTGTCCGCTTGGGGCAAGACCTGACTAACATTCCACGCTCTTCTTGAGCCAGAAATGGCTGTTCCAGAAGCTATTCAAGAGCCTTGCCCTAACCAGCTTCTTAAAATATATCCCCTTAACAATATTTGCAGAAATGGAAATGAGCAATTTCGGCATTTGGTTAAGTATATCTCGTGTAAATTGCACATGAAGCTGCAAATGGTTCATTAGCATTTCATAGATCTGTTTGGGGTTTGCTTACATAGATTTGAAAACCAAACATGTTGACATTGTCATGGGAAAGTTGTACAGCCTTTCTTAACTCTGTTTAGGAAAACTTGTTATGGGTGAAGCAGCTGAAGAGATAAAAAGTAAGCAAAGCAATGTTTGTTAAGCAAACTTTCATACAAAGAGGGAGCTTCTGAGTTATGTGGTGCTTTTAATCGCAAAACTCATCAGATATCCTTGGTTGATTTTGGGTGTCTCTTTGATGCACAGCGCAATGTAACGTAGTAAAATCCTTGGCCCTTGTTTCCTGTTGTGAAGAAATTGACTTTTTAATGTGTCCAATTGTGTTGAGTTAAAGGAAATACAGAAAAGCTATTGGGAGGATCTTGTTTTTATCTGTGAAAGTTTTGGGTCTTTGGAGCTACTTCAAACACTGTTTCCTATACAAAAGGCACTTTTGATAATCACATTCACACAACGAAACAGAGCTGTGTCCTCATTGTGAGAAAGCTGCAAATGTTCTCTAGATAGGAAGCTATCTAAAACTTGTTCTAAAATACAGGCATTCTAGGGTGTTGCCTCTTCATGGGCTTCTGGAAGAAATCTGTGCAAAGGGATTCCTAACACTGTAAGTGACAAACTGCAGTACAAGGAGAAATGTTAGACCTGCAGTGTGAATTATATAGATAAACGAAGTCAAGGAGTACCATCATGTATAGCTGCTCAGCAGAATTGTGGAAGAGTGGACGATCTTTGTGTCTTTTTCCCAATTTGCCTTTGGGATTCTAGAACAGGGATGATCAAAGTTGTGCAGTTTTATTTTATTTTACTAGATCTGTGAGATTCATAAGGCAGGTTTCTGGAATTTAAGGATCCTGAGCCCAGGGATTTGCTCTGAGCACTAGAACTTGATTTGAACTCACTGGCCTTCCACACAAAATTTTGTTGCTGTTGTTGACAAACAAGTGGGAGCCAAACCCTTGCCCACCTTCTTCAGATCATCCAGAGACCTTCTGCCCATCCAATCTCAAACACCACAGTATAGCTGCCGTTCTTGACTTTTATCCATAGTGCTGATTTGGGGGGGGGGGGGGCTTCCTGAGGAGTTGGCTTCTGATTCCATATGTCTGGGATGGGGAAAATGTGGCCATCCAGATCTTGCTGGACTACAGATCCCAGCATCCTTTGTCGTGGGTTTCCCATGCTTCACATCTGTAGTGCATTGGTTAGGCTAGTGCTGTCATTGCCACTATCTGTCACAGGCACATAATGTTGGAGTGAAGCATTTTAGCTAAGCAGTGCTGAAAACAAATGCTGTGTTTTAAACAACATCCACAACTTGCTCCTGCTGATTCTTGCTCCTTTCTCTTTCTTTTAAACCCTGTTTGCACTATACATTCAAAGCAGTATCATACTTTGGATGCTGAGAGTTGTTTGGAGACCCCATTCCCTTCACAGAGCTACAAAACCAGAGTGGTTTAATAGTCAACTCCTCTCCCAGGGAACTATGGAAATTGTAGCTCTGTGAGCGCAAGAGGGCTCTTCTTGTTAGCCTTGGTCTAGAGTAGACCAACCTAGCCAGGTGCCTTAGAAAGTACCTCCTTGGCCTGGCTATGGATTGGGAAGAAGGCAGTTGATTGGCAGGGGAAGTTACTTTCTGGCAGGTTCCAGGCCTAATACAGATGGATGCCAACATCATCTCCCTTTCTGTACAGTATGTCTCTTGTAAAGACATGAACACCTTTGGAAGGGTGTGAAGACATCTCCTTCCTATCAATGCCCCCTGGTGTGTACAAAAGCAGAAAGCAGGCTGATGTGAACAGCTGAGGAGGAAGAGATATGAAATTCAGGTGGGGGAAACACCTTCACTGTGCTGTGATGTGAACACACCCTTTTCTCCTGCCATAAAAGGTGCTTGCTGTGGATTGCGACCTGTATTCCATACTGCCTCCCTGATGCTCTGGCCATAATATCGTACTGGTAATCCCGCATGGGGGATGAGAAGGGGAGAACGAGTCCCTGACTTTGAGTTTGTGCATCGCTGCCAGTTTGCTCCATTCTCCAAATCCACTCCTCAATCACGTAAATTAATTAATTTTAGCATAAGACATTAGATATTTGGCGAGTTCCTTGTACTGGGTTTTACTCATAGAAGACCCATTGACATTAATGTGAATCATTAAAATTAAAACTTAGTTGAATGCCACCCATTATATTCCTTTTATTTTATACACCCTTTTATATTCCTTTTATTTTATACACCCTTTTATTTTTAAAGAAACAGCCAAAGGGGGTGGGGAGGCTTATGCACTTTGTGTGTGGTCTAAATTTTAGAAAAGAAATGAAACTTTCAGAATAATTTGGTGAGAGTTTCATCCATGCATGGAAGCAGGTTCCCCATGCAGGTGTATTGTGATCTACCTTTGGACCTTGCTTGAATTGTCTGGATGCTGCTGCTTATGCCCCTGGGGTTGTAGGATTCTTAGCAGCTTTTAGCCAAAGCATCAATTGACTAAAATCAGATGACTACTGTAATTCAATTTGTAAGTTAATAAAGTCATGGATCCAAAGGGGGGTGGGGGTGGGAAAAATTGTATAACATAGTAAGAGGAATGGGCAACTAGAGGAAGTGGAGAAACAGACAATCACAGCACACTGGTTCTGTTCCAGTATTCAGTTGTCAGATTCTGAGGAAATGCATAGCTCAGTGTTTTTCAACCACTGTTCCGCGGCACACTAGTGTGCCGCGAGATGTTGCCTGGTGTGCCGTGGGAAAAATTGAAAAATTTGAAAGATTTTAGAATAAAGTATTTTATAATTTTTCATATTTCTGTTTACTTACTATTTCATAATAAAGTAGTTATAAAATACTTTGTGTTTATTTGATTCCTATTCAAGAGAATTACTTTATATATAGTCAATATAGGCACAGAGTTAATTTTTTTAACATTTTCTAATGGTGGTGTGCCTCGTGATTTTTTTTCATGAAACAAGTGTGCCTTTGCCCAAAAAAGGTTGACAAACACTGGCATAGCTTGTTCACAGTAATTCCCCCATCACTGAATGTGTTCTGACAATAGACAGAATTAGCTGGAATACAAACTGTTTTTCCCTTTTCCCCAGTGGCTAAATTTGCCACCTGTGACAGCTGGTATATTTTGTACCACGATAAAGGTTTTATCATCCAGCTTTGGCAATCTCTCTTAGACCTGAACTTCACATTCCATTGCAATGTTTTCACTGTGCTTTCAGATGTACACATAGAAGCTTTAAACATTCATCATTCAATGTGTTTCTTTAGAAAAGCATAGTTGTCCTTGTTTGGTTTCTTTCTCAAGTCTGGGACAAGCAAAGGTACCTTTTAATTGTGAAGGAACAGTGGTGTTCATGGGAAGTGTTCACAATAGCCCTCTTTCTCATTCTTGCTTGACTTAAATCTGGTATGAGAATTTGTGGGCTGCAATGTCCATCATCCCTGATCTGTGGCCATGCTGGCTGAATCTGATGGGAGTTGGACTCCAAAAACATCTGGAGGGGAACCCCCCCCCCCACTCTAGTCCCTGCATTACACTGTCCCTCAATATACACTCATCTTTCTGGCAGGTTAATTTTTAATTGTCAAGATTTCATATCACATTTATCAATGTACTATATGGCCATGCACTCTGTAACTTCTAAACAAAGTTGATCAACTTCCCTAGTAGCTAGAAGTGAGGGGTGACCTCTTGACTGCCTCCTGGCATGTCCTGAACTGTGCATCTTTTGAGTGCACTGTTCAAGATACCTGATGATGGCTCATTCCTGAAAAGTATAATCTCTCCAGTTATCTTTTGAGTTCCCTTTACTCACCTGTTAGGGTTACTTCAGATCACACACCTATAAGCTTGCTTGGGTAGCCTTTGACATCAATTGTCGGTACTATATGGTAAGAACTGTCTCTCATATTTGTGATTAAGTGCATGTAATTCACAGAATCATAGAATTGTAGAGTTGGAAGGGACCCTGAGGATCATCTAGTGCAACCCCTTGCAATGCAGGAATATGCATCCTCATATGGGCATTGAACCCACAACCTTGGCATTATCAACACCACGCTCTAATCAACTGAGCTATCCAGTCGGCTATTATTATTGAATATTTCTGAATAATTTGTGTTGGCCTTCTCAAGTAAAAATATGTGGACTATGATACATCTAATCTAAGTAGGTGGAAACCTGTTGCCCTCCAGATGTTGCTGGACTACAACTCCCATCATCCTGGACCATCAAGTCATGCTGGCTGAGGCTTATGGGAGTTGTAGTCCAATAGCAACTGAAGGCGCACATCGATTCACCATCCTTGCTGTAACCTAGTGTTTCCCAAACTTGGGTCTCCAGCTGTTTTTGGACTACAGTTCCCATCATCCCTGACCACTGGTCCTGCTAGCTAGGGATGATGGGAGTTGTAGTTCAAAAACAGCTGGGGACCCAAGTTTGGGAAATCGTTCTCTAACCTGTTGGACAACTAGTTTATGTAGGCTGCTACTTCATAAAAGTGAACGCCAGTATTTAGAGGAGCTTGAGCTGGAATTTATAGTCAAATCTCAGTTTAAGTTTAGGTGCAGATCATGGTTCAAAGGGGCCTAGACAGTGTACTCCTAAATCTCAATCCTTGCCATAACTTAGTCAGTTTCCAGTGGCATTCACTGTGCCAATCACCAGTATACTGCCACAGGACAGAATGTGTTCAGTAATGGTTGGGTTTTTGTTTTGTTTTTTACAAAAAAAATACTGTACTGGCCCAAGAAATGTTGTTGCTTGAAGTGGAGTCCAAATGTCAACACTTTGAAACATCACCCTGTACCATTCAAGCAGCAGTTCTTGCCTTCATCTATTCTCCTCTATCACATTCAAAGGTAGCAGTCTTGTGCACACTTACCTGGGAGTAGAACTTATTTTTTGAGCCGATCAGCACAGGATTTTGCTGTATATTTCTTCACGCCATCTCTCCCCCTGAAAGTTGCCAAAGTCGCTTGCCAGATGTCGGCGGGACTCCAGCTCTCATCAGCCCCCACCCAACGTGGCCAAAGGTCAGGGATGATGAGGGCTGGAGTCTAGCAACATGTGGAGGCCCAAAGGTTAGACACCCCTGATTTCAGAGGGAACTTTGCTACACAATAGGCCTATTCTGGCATTATACTAATGGATGAAACCAATGGAGGAGGGGAGCTGTGCCAGCTAGCTCCACCCTGGTGCTGTGTAGACAACACCTGCAGTAAGAGAGAGGGAGCTTCATGCATACAGTTCTGCAGGTTTGTGTGTGTCTGAATAGCTTCAGTGTGATCTAGAACTTGAATGTACCTGAATGTGGTACTAAGTCAATGTGTGCACCATTAGGGGAACAGCTCCACCTTACCTGTCTTGATATAGTATTATTGTTATTGTTATTATTATTATTATTAATTAAAATTGATATACTGCCCCTCATCCAAGGATCTCATGGAGGTTTACAACATTAAAATACAGGGGGAAAGCACAAAATAAACAGTTAAACAAAAGCAAAAAAAAAAAAAAAACATTCAAAAGACCATAGAATATTCATCAGCCAAAGGCCTGGTTGAAAAGGGACATTTCTATAATTATTATTATTTTCTTGCTGCCCTTTGAAGCAGAGAATCCCCTTAGTTCCAGTGAGGGCTCAGAAGAGCAAAGTAGGAACATGCCCTATACCAAAATCAGTCCATTGATCAGTTACTGAGCTAGATGGGCCAATGGACACTGGTGGAGGAATGGGGGGCGGGGGGAGTGCCCCGCCCCTGGCACCATCGGGGAGGGGGGGTACCATCATGGCTGCCCCCCTGACGCATGCTGCGCACCCTCCAACCGCGCCGGTGCCACACCTCCACGGGCGGTGTGCCACGCCGCTGCAGGCAGTGAGCCACACCCCAGGACATGCATCACGCCCCCCAAATGTACGCCATGCCCCCGTGGGCGATTTGCCATGCTCCCCGGGATGCGCACCAGCCACGCCCCTGCCTGCTCTCTGCCACTGACAATGGATGAACTAACTGGCGTCAATCTCCAGGCTAGGAGGATAGGGCTTATATGTCCCACTTACCCTTTGTAGGAACATTTGGGTGGGATGTAGGAGAAGCTGCAACATCAGTCAGTAGAGCATGAGACTCTCGAACTCATGTTGGGCAAAAGATTGCTGCATTGCAGGAGCTTGGATTTGATGAACCCCAGTGGTTCATTCCAGAACTTTCCTATCATTGTAATGCTGTGTTTGTGTGTGAAAGAGAGTGATGGTAACAGATTTAGCTGTTGGGAACTAGATATACTAGGTTAAGCTTTTTTCTCTGTGGAAGCAGGGACCATCCCAAACTGGAGAAACTTACTTCCAACTGGGAGTCCAAGCCATCTCTTCTTCAAATTCGTACGTAATCTAGGGAAACTAAGTGCCTTCTTCAGCTGAAAGGGTTGTGGGGTCCACCTGTCTTGTTTTAGCATTGGAGGACAATATTTGATTAGCCCACAGCTGGAAGTGGGATTATTTCTCTGTTAACATTTTCCCAGAGCCCTCTCAGCCAGCTTCTTATAGATTTCAAGTAGGCTCGGTTTTTAAAGAAAGTAGTTTTTTCTGGACACACAAACAGAGGGGCTGGGTGGGGAGGATGGTAGAAAACTCTCTGCTTAGAGTCATGAATGAAACTCTTTCTTTTCCACCTACTCCCCCCCCCCCCCCCGCCACCGGCCACCCGAACCTCATTTAATGCTTCCTAAAAATGTATGGTGAGGGGAGGCCCCTTTTATAACTTATTCAATTGTTCCTTAAAGAAAAGGAGGAGAAATCCTTCTACAAGGAGGGGAATGTGTTCCCCCACTCCCAGTCAGCATTTGGTGTATTTTAAGGCCTTGCTCTATTGTAAGTCCAGGACAGAGACCCTTCTGTGAGGGCTGGTTGGGATCTCTTCACCAGATTCCCCCCTCCCGCCTCATCTCAACAAGCCCCCATTCTCTTCTGAAGAGGGTCCCTCTGTCTAACGCCAAGTAACTCTTAGGGGAGCATTTATCCTCGGGCACTTTCCTCACAAAGCTCACTGGAGTGTCAAATAAACTCGTTCAGACCTGCAAAAGAGAGGACAGAGGGTGCCGGTGGCTGGGGGTGGGGGGCGGGGGGGGGGAGGAAGAGAGGGGAAGGGAGAGAAACACACACAAAACCCCCTTTATTTTCACCCCTGCAGGGAAACAAATACAGACTTTGTGCTGGAGAGTAGCAATCTTAACAAAACAGAGTAGTGTGTGTACTAATATCCCAATAATGGAATGGTTGGTTACGCTCCCCTGTACGATAGCAGTGGATAAATTTGTCGGACAAGCCATAAATCAAGACTTCTTTCTTTGTGTAGCTTGTTGGCAAGGCTGAGCAAAGATTGCGGCTGCCACCACAGAGGTGGCTTGTGTGTATGTGAATTGAGTGTTATCTGTTTTATTTGGGGAAGAGGGAGCTGGAAAATGACTTGTAGCTTTAGCGTGTCTTTTCTTTCCCTCCTAGCCCCCGGCAACCCCACCCAAAACCCCTCAAAATTCGCCGTCTACCTTTTTATACTGAAGTATGCTATATGGTGGGACGCGGGTGGCACTGTGGGTTAAACCACACCGCCTAGGACATGCCGATCAGAAGGTCAGCGGTTTGAATCCCCGCGACGGGCTGAGCTCCTTTTGCTTGGTCCCTGCTCCTGCCAACCTAGCAGTTCAAAAGCACATCAAAGTGCAAGTAGATAAATAGGTACCGCTCCGGCGGGAAGGTAAACAGTGTTTCTGTGTGCTGCTCTGGTTCGCCAGAAGCGGCTTAGTCATGCTGGCCACATGCTGTACGCCGGCTCCCTCGGCCAATAAAGCGAGATGTGCGCCGCAACCCCAGAGTCGGCCACGACTGGACCTAATGGTCAGGGGTCCCTTTACCTTTATGCTATGTGGTGATTGATAGGAATACAGTGGCACCTCAGGTTAAGTACTTAATTTGTTCTGGAGGTCCGTTCTTAACCTGAAACTGTTCTTAACCTGAAGCATCACTTTAGCTAATGGGGCCTCCTGCTGCTGCCGCGCCATCGGAGCCTGATTTCTGTTCTCATCCTGAAACAAAGTTCTTAACCTGAAGCACTATTTCTGGGTTAGCGGAGTCTGTAACCTGAAGCATATGTAACCTGAAGCGTATGTAACCTGAGGTACCACTGTACTTCCTTGGGTTGCTATATATCTTCCTTGGGTTGCTTTATATGTAAAGTATTGCACTTGGGCAAAAAAAATGAGAGGCACAAATACAAGATGGGTGACACCTGGCTTGAGAGCAGTACATGTGAAAAGGAGCTAGGAGTCTTGGTTGACCACAAACTTGACATGAGCCAACAGTGTGACGTGGCAGTTTAAAAAGCCAATGCAATTCTGGGCTGCATCAATAGGAGTATAGCATCTAGATCAAGGGAAGTAATAGTGATACTGTATTCTGCTCTGGTCAGACCTCACCTGGAGTACTGTGTCCAGTTCTGGGCACCACAGTTCAAGAAGGACACTGACAAACTGGAACGTGTCCAGAGGAGGGCAACCAAAATGGTCGAAGGCCTGGAAACGATGCCTTATGAGGAACGGCTAAGGGAGCTGGGCATGTTTAGCCTGGAGAAGAGGAGGTTAAGGGGTGATATGATAGCCATGTTCAAATATATAGATGAGGGAGAAAGGTTGTTTTCTGCTGCTCCAGAGAAGCGGACACGGAGCAATGGATCCAAACTACAAGAAAGAAGATTCCACCTAAACATTAGGAAGAACTTCCTGACAGTAAGAGCTGTTCGACAGTGGAATTTGCTGCCAAGGAGTGTGGTGGAGTCTCCTTCTTTGGAGGTCTTTAAGCAGAGGCTTGACAACCATATGTCAGGAGTGCTCTGATGGTGTTTCCTGCTTGGCAGGGGGTTGGACTCGATGGCCCTTGTGGTCTCTTCCAACTCTATGATTCTATGATTCTAACCATTTTGTACTGGTAGCAATACGCAGAACTGTAGCATGCTAGATTTTGGCTGTCTGTGGGTTGGTTTGTCAGGGCATGTTTATTGCTTGATAGCAGCACTGAGTGATAAGGTGCATGTGTGAATGAATTGTCCCACATCCAATACCACATGCATGCATTGATTCTTCTCAGCAGAGCCATCCACGAACACAGTGCTGCCACATACCCAGTGTTCATTGTTAAGTGAACTGACCTACCTCAGATTGCCAGACTACCTCAGAAGGTGGTTAGACTCTCCTTCCCTACCTGCAAGGGATTCTTTAGCTGTGATTCCTGCATTACAGGGAGTTGGTCTAGATGACCCTTGGGATCCCTCCAAGTCTGTAATTCTGTGGTACTGTGACCTAGGGTCAATCTCCTTCGGAAAGACTAGGGATGAGGAAAGAAAGGGACGCTTCATGGCAGAGAAACTTGTCCAATGAGCCCAGTAAAAAGGTAAACGTAAACTTAAAAGACCCCTGGATGGTTAAGTCCAGTCAAAGGCAACTACAGTGGTGCCTCGGGTTACAGACACTTTAGGTTACAGATTCCGCTAACCCAGAAATAGTACCTCGGGTTAAGAACTTTGCTTCAGGATGAGAACAGAAATTGTGCGGCAGCAGCAGGTGGCCCCATTAGCTAAAGTGGTACCGCAGGTTAAGAACAGTTTCAGGTTAAGAACGGACCTCCAGAACGAATTAAGTTCTTAACCCGAGGTACCACTGTATGGAGTGTGGCACTCATGTCGCTTTTCAGGCTGAGGGAGCCAGCGTTTGTCCACAGACAGCTTTCCGGGTCATGACTAAACCGCTTCTGGCGCAACGGAACAGTGACGTAAACCAGAGCGCACGGAAATGCCGTTTACCTTCTCGCCGCAGCAGTACCTTATTTATCTACTTGTACCGGTGTGCTTTCGAACTGCTAGGTTGGCAGGAGCTGAGACAGAGCAACGGAACTGCTGACCTTCCGATTGGCAAGCCCAAGAGGCTCAGTGGTTTAGACCACAGCGCCACCTGCATCTAGTAACACTCATTGAAGCACACTCAAGTCATGCCTGTCTTTAGGCCTTAAAATCCTCAAGTCACCCCTCATTTCTCACGGCCCCAAGAGGGCTACCTGAAGTGGACAGCAGGTGGATGAGCTCCAGTGTGAGCCAGATGGAAAAACTGAGTGCTGGCAGCTTTTACAAAGCCTGGCTGAGATGATCTGAGACTGTTCCCTGCTATTCCCAAAGCAGAAACATCTGCTGCAGCCAATGTTGGCATGTTTTACTTGTGCAATGGGAGGAGTGGCTGTTGCCTTTTTAAAAAAAAGTCTGCTGGGGAAGAATGACAGAAACTCTCACTGGAGAAAAGCAAATGTCCCTTCTTCCCTTGTTTCTCTAGGGCTTTGATTCCTGAAATGTGGTACCTTTCCCAAAGGCTAACACTGCCTAGCAATAGGGAATTAGGGAGAGTTGTAGGACAGGAACTAATGGCAGTGGTACATTTTGAAGTGCAGAAGCCTCGCTTTAGCCACACACCCATGGATGTTGTTAAAACAGCAACTGCATCTCCACCTACCCATGAGCCACTGTACTTCATACCTAGTTAATAGGGTCAGCTTGACAGTCATAGATTAGTGAGCTGACATGTGTTAGCATGATGGAGTATGACTGGCAGCCTTTGAGTTCACACCTGCCTTTATTTTTTAATTAGAAATGCAAGCTGCCTTGCAATGTACTGGCCACTGTCTAAACTGCTAGGGAAGCACTTTTTTCAAAGAAAAAAATATGGAAGTATCTCGTCACTGCTTGGCGATTTCCACCATTCCTGGGTTCTAATGCATCACAAGCAATGCTGCAACTTGAAAGGCTCATTATTACCCCATTCACTCTCCAGCGCAGTTGGAAAACCTTCAAGCTGTGCTCCTTGCTGTTTCCCCTTCCATGATTCTGCTGTTTACCTGCAAGCTTCTGACTTGCCTCACATCCCACCTTTTGGGTTCCTGAGCCCCACACAGCTCTTCTCAGGAGTGAGAGGCAGCAGGCTTGGGAGTTGTGAACATGCCAGAGGAGAGAGCCTATGGCCAAAATGTAGCCAAAATGTATCCAGAGGCCAAAATAGTCACTATATGTGAGATAACACGGAACATCAGTTTCTATAAAGTCACCATACAAATGGATTTGTGCAAAAAATGTTTATTTTTATTTATTTTATATATATATATATATATATATATATATTTGCTTTCGTAGATTTTCACGGGTACAGGAATGCAGGTTTTGGTGTCCTCGGGTGTCTTCCCGTGTAAAAGTTGGGGTGTCTAGGCGACGTTTCGACGAGGTCTCACTCGTCATCTTCAGGCTGGTGCTTTCGGCTTCTTGTTACTGGAACAGAGCGGGATCTCTACAGTATTTATAGGAACTCAAACATTGAGATCCCGCTCTGTTCCAGTAACAAGAAGCCGAAAGCACCAGCCTGAAGATGACGAGTGAGACCTCGTCGAAACGTCGCCTAGACACCCCAACTTTTACACGGGAAGACACCCGAGGACACCAAAACCTGCATATATATATATATATATATATATTTGCTTTCGTAGATTTTCACGGGTACAGGAATGCAGGTTTTGGTGTCCTCGGGTGTCTTCCCGTGTAAAAGTTGGGGTGTCTAGGCGACGTTTCGACGAGGTCTCACTCGTCATCTTCAGGCTGGTGCTTTCGGCTTCTTGTTACTGGAACAGAGCGGGATCTCAATGTTTGAGTTCCTATAAATACTGTAGAGGGGGTGTGGTGTCTAGCCTCCAATGTTCTGGGCAGAGAGGAAGTTCCCAGGCTAGTGTGCCTTTTCTTCTTTTGTTCCTTAATTACTTGAGAGATACCTTGAGTGATTTCTTGAGTGATATCCTGAGTACCACTTAGGTGGGTCATTAGGTGTGGATTAGTTGCTAAAGTCTTTGTGTCTTGACCTCTTGAACTTTGTGAAGAGTTTTCCTGAGAAGATGGCTGTATTGCACTTAGTTGTGCTTTGGCTTGGCTTCGTGTATAGGGGCGAGCTGTGGTTTTGTGGCTTGTGTCAGCCAGATCTGTGTAGGGATTGCAGGGGGGTGCAGCATCCGGAGGTGCCACCATGGATTGGCTACTGGATGGTGTCAGTAATTCATCTGTGGAGAGGGTCTGGGTTTGGGTCTGGTGTGGTTGATTGGTGTTGGCGTTCTGTGTGCCTCTGGATCTGGTGTCACAAAAACCTCCCCACAAAAACTGACACCAGATCCAGAGGCACACAGAACGCCAACACCAATCAACCACACCAGACCCAAACCCAGACCCTCTCCACAGATGAATTACTGACACCATCCAGTAGCCAATCCATGGTGGCACCTCCGGATGCTGCACCCCCCTGCAATCCCTACACAGATCTGGCTGACACAAGCCACAAAACCACAGCTCGCCCCTATACACGAAGCCAAGCCAAAGCACAACTAAGTGCAATACAGCCATCTTCTCAGGAAAACTCTTCACAAAGTTCAAGAGGTCAAGACACAAAGACTTTAGCAACTAATCCACACCTAATGACCCACCTAAGTGGTACTCAGGATATCACTCAAGAAATCACTCAAGGTATCTCTCAAGTAATTAAGGAACAAAAGAAGAAAAGGCACACTAGCCTGGGAACTTCCTCTCTGCCCAGAACATTGGAGGCTAGACACCACACCCCCTCTACAGTATTTATAGGAACTCAAACATTGAGATCCCGCTCTGTTCCAGTAACAAGAAGCCGAAAGCACCAGCCTGAAGATGACGAGTGAGACCTCGTCGAAACGTCGCCTAGACACCCCAACTTTTACACGGGAAGACACCCGAGGACACCAAAACCTGCATATATATATATATATATATACACACCACTGTTTCATAAAATATATATCATAGTGGTCTACAACAATATAAAGACAGAAAACCAAACAATTAAACGGGGGGGGGGGGACAGTTTTCAGCAGGCATTTGAAAGTTGGCACAGAAGGTGTCCCCTGAATCTCTTTTGGCAGCTTGTCATACAAGCCTCACCAGCTCAGGGAACGACCATTGACACTTCTGCAAATGACCTCTCTGTAATCGAGCTGGGATATAAGGTTCCAGACAATCCCTGAGATACCATGAATCTGAGGTTGTTAAAAAATTCAAATATTCACAGGGAGACACAGCGTATTTCAGCCCTTGTTTGTTATTGGACTTCTCCTGATAATTTAGCACAAGTTTTTGATATTGTGTGATTGCTTTTTGGTTTTGAATTTTAATAATTTTACTTCATATTATCCCACCCTTCTTCTAAGAAGCTCAGTGTGTAACTTGGCCAAGGTCTCCCAGACCTAATCATGCACTTTAATTCAGGGGTAGCTAGCCTATCTTTGGTTGAATTCCCTGAGGGCTGAATTCGGGCAGTGGATCTGTCCAACTCATGTACGTGCACTTACTTGATCCTTCATGAGCCCAACCACCCCACATGATGTTCTTCTGATGAACAACAGAGGATTTGGAGACACTTTCCTCCCCTTCACAGTGCTGGGCTAGGAGAAATTAAAAAACACAGTTGTGTGCCTGAGTTGTGTGTGAGAGGGAAAGCAAGCAAGTGTGTTCATGTGTCAGTAGGCTACATTTGATCCTCAGAGAGGTTCCTGATAGGCTGGGGGATATCTGGTTTTCAACGTCGTAATATATCACCAGCTAAACATCATGATATACTGATATATCACAATGTCTGAAATAAGGATGGAGCTATGTAGAGGCATTGGCTGGCTTCACAGTTTCATCCACACTGAGATTTTTACACACATCATGATTCATGATATATATTGCTAGGTCAAATATTATGAAACCGACATCACAATATGGACTTCAAACCGGCTCTGGAAATGGTGGCTTAGGTTCCCCTGTTCTGTCCCCTTTATAAAGATCTGAGGAATGAGATCATTACCCCACTCTAACTTATCATCCCAGGCCGCCCATCTGTGGCCACATTGTTCTTTCTTTTATCAGATCAAAATGATCAGACAACAGCAAAGATTGCTAGGTTTATCGAGGGTGCAGTGAGATTAAGGGCCATTATCTGAATGATAATCTTGGTCATTTGATTGCCCATTTTACCCATTGTTGTCTTTTTATTTGTATACAGTGGTACCTCGGGTTACATACGCTTCAGGTTACAGACTCCTCTAACCGAGAAATATTACCTCAGGTTAACAACTTTGCTTCAGGATGAGAATAGAAATCGTCCTCCGGCAGCGCGGCAGCAGCAGGAGGCCTCATTAGCTAAAGTGGTGCTTCAGGTTAAGAACAGTTTCAGGCTAAGAATGGACCTCCGGAACGAATTAAGTACTTAACCCCAGGTACCACTGTATATTGCTTGTTTTATGTTGCCATGGCCGTTGGCAAATGCGAATAAAGTCTATCTATATATCTATCTATCTTCAAACCGGCTTCAGTCGATATATTGATATACCCCCCAGCTCAAGTTCCTGAGTGCCAGTGCAGCCATTGGGCAAAAATAGGATTGGCACCTCTAGTGTGAAAGACCACTCCAGGCGTTACCCTTTAATAGCACTGCAGCTAATTTCCTAATCCAGCACCACAGAATTTATGACCCACCAACTGCAGCCCACCAGTCGTGCTTTGTAGCCTTCCGTGTGCTTATCAGTAATAATCCTCCACCATCACTTTTTTGCAGTTCTGAGCTAACAGCCATGGCAGGTTTACTGAGGCCCATCTTGCATGACTAACAGGAAGCATTTAATGGCTTTGTGGCTCACAAATTGTGGAGGTGCCGTCTAAGACCCCTCTCTGCCTGGTCAACCGCAGTTCCAATCAACACCTTCACATGTGTGCATTGACGGAATCACTCCTAATATTTTGTTCATGCAGAAGTCTCTTGAGAAGGTTTCTCAATGCAAGATCTAAAAACCAAGGGTGTTCAAACTGTTCTTGTTAACATTACTGCCATCGTCTGGTGGAAGAAAGAGAAGCTTTTCCCGTCAGCGATAGTCAGGAGGAAAGCTCCCGTCTGGTTGCCTGTGCAAAGTGGATCTGTTCCAGCAGTGCTTTCTTAAATAGCTGAAGGCAAGCTTGGCATTTCTTAAACAAAATGCTTAAGCCATAATAGGTGAGAGCCACTGCGTCTTGGCAAAGTGGGTTTTCTGTCATCTGATACTAGTGTCCAGCTCTCTTGCAAGGAGAAGTTGTGTCACGGTTTGCGCTAACAAGTGAAAATAAGTGGTTGCTCTGCCTGTACATGTAGCACTTTAGAGACCTCTGCTGGAAGACCCCTGCCAATGCCTTGGCCACATGTTGAATGATTGGAGCTGCTTGGAAGAGGTATAGTACAAATGCTGATTTTCAATTAATGGAAGAGACTCAATTCCTGAGGCAAGAGCTGATGACGTACGACCCAATTCTGGTCATTTTTAATTTTTTTAAAATAAGATTTTATTAAGACTTTTCATAATACATTACAAAAGCCAAACTTATCTGAACAAAGAATAAAAACAGTGAAGGATAGGAAAAGAAGAATACAAAGTTCTGTTCCTAAGTGAGCCCCACTGGTATGGTTGGGCTTCTTCCCAGGTCACTGTCCATAGTCTTAGTGATGATCTGAGAATGGATGGCATGCAAAAAAGAGCACTCTAACCTAATGGAGACCTGACTTTGTGAGAAAAAGCAAGGATCAGAAGGCAGTGATGCTGAGAAGGATAGGGATACTGAAAAGAACTGCAGATCGAGGCGTAAAATATGGCAGCCCTGCTTCCCTTTTTACTACACATACAATTTCACTGCTGTGAAGGCTTGGTCTGCATGACTCCTGGTGGCAATACAACCCATACAAAGCTTGTTTGGTATCTTTGTGTGTAAGGCATCAGCTACATTGGCTCCCACTACGTTTTCGAGCACAATTCAAAGTGTTGGTGCTGACCTTTAAAGCCCTAAACAGCCTCAGTCCAGTATATCTGAAGGAGCGTCTCCACCCCCATCGTTCAGCCCAGACACTGAGGTCTCGCGCCGAGGACCTTCTGGCAGTTCGCTCACTGCGAGAAGCCAGGTTACAGGGAACCAGGCAGAGGGTCTTCTCAGTGGTGGCACCTGCCCTGTGGAACACCCTCCCACCAGATGTCAAAGAGAAAAACAATTACCAGACTTTTAGAAGACATCTGAAGGCAACCCTGTTTAGGGAAGCTTTTAATGTTTGATGCATTACTGTATTCTAATATTTTGTTGGAAGCCGCCCAGAGTGGCTGGGTAAGCCCAGCCAGATGGGCGGGGTATAAATAATAAATTATTATTATTGTTATTGTTCTGTGGATGGTTCAGTCAGTAGAGCACGAGACTCTTGATCTTTGCTTTCGCCCAGCCAGGCAGGCTGCCTTTTTCCTCCTTTAACGACTGCCTGCCCCGGGGGGGGGGGGAGGGATGCAGCCCACCTGCTATGGTGAAGGTACGAGCCGGAAAGTGACCGGATCTCACTCAGCTAAGCAGTTTAATGAAGCCCCTATGCTCCTCTAGCTCATGTGAGCCAGAGAGGGATCAGGATTTGCTCATAGGGCTGTGTGGGAAGGAAGAAGCAGCTGAGATACATTCCAGACATTGTGATATATCAGACCCTCCAAGTGTCCTTATTTTCTAGGGACCGTTCCAGATTTACAGAAGCCATCCCAGTTTCTGATTTGATCCTGGAATGCCTCGCTTTTCCTTAGGACGTCCATATTTTCATTGGAGAAAGGTTGGAGGGTATGCTGTATCAGCATATCATGGCATTAGCTGCTGATATATCATGATGTTGAAAACCAGATATCGCCCAGATCTCTGTGTAGTACATTCTAAAAACCATAAATGAATGAGTATATCAAGAAGGGTCTGTTTGTTGGACTGTGTGTATACAGTGCACCCACTTCTTCAGGTACAGCTCTTTAATGTTCATGTGTATAACCTCCATTTTATGTGGAGCAAATAATTCCTGGAAGTGGGAAGGAAGAGAATAATATGCTGCCTCTTCTGGATTGCCTTTCCCCACCTTATTCTAGCTTGCCAACTTTTACGATCGCCTTTCGAGAGTTGTCTACATTTTTTTTTTATAGCTGCCTACAATTTGACTGGAATATTACTACCCACTTGCCCTGCAGCAGATTATGGTCTCTGCTGGCACCTAGTGACTCTTGATGGACTAAATTGGAATATCATGCCCTCTAGTGCTCCCGTGATTCAAAAGCAACTTCCTCCGCTCTCGAAGTCTCTTTCTGAGGGATGAAGAACATCTGGAAAAAAGAGAGCCTTGCTGAAACTGCTTTAGCAAAGCATCCAGTGGGACAGAGTCGGGAACTTGAGGGTTGAATACTGTGTGTATGATCTAGTTTGTGCTAGTCCTATCCACATGGATGACCCCTGACCGATGGATATGGGCAGCTTAAATCAGGTAGAATATACACACTGGGCTGGAACGAACCATTTCCCAGACACAGTGTTTTGGCTTAGGAAGGCAGAGACCCTGCAGTTCCTGGAGCCCAGGTCAAGTGGTTTGCTGAAGCCTTCTTCAAGAAAGGCTCTTGGCTGAAGAATTGCAGGTGACGCAACAATTGTTGCCTCTTGTAAGGAATATGGATTAAGTTTGTTTTACTTCTGCCATATGGGTCACTTTAAGATAGAAATTTTGTATCTGTTGATTGCCAACGCCTGTTACTCGAATCAATATTGTGCTTGTCCATATAACTCTACTCTGTAAAAGGTGCTGCTTACAGCAACTATAAGTTCCACTGTCCTGTGATATCATATATGGTATGTACAGTTGTTGACAGTTTTTATATTATTTTTGCTGTAAAAATGTGTGAGATTACGATATTGTATTTATTTGCATTACCTAGAGTTTGTACTACTGATGAAGCCCAGGACTGCAAAACAAGGCTAATATTCTGGAAATCCTTGTCTTAGATTCTGTGGAACTGTAACAACCTTTTGTGTGGATTGTTGGACTTTATGAACAGACAAGTGGAATAGACACTTCCACATATATGGACCTTATGCATAAATCGATTAGAGAATGAACTGATCCACTGGGTCTTCTACTTTTTTCGTTGAACTTTATGAGCTACTTCTGTTGAAATCTACAATTCAATACAATGAATAGTATATCTTATTTTTTCAAACGTATAGCTGGTTATGTCTTGTGTGTTTATTGAATATGTTTCATGTAACCAGAGGGGACGCAGGTGGCGCTGTGGGTTAAACCACAGAGCCTAGGACTTGCCAATCAGAAGGTCAGCGGTTTGAATCCCCGCGACGGGGTGAGCTCCCGTTGCTCGGTCCCTGCTCCTGCCAACCTAGCAATTTGAAAGCATGTCAAAGTGCAAGTAGATAAATAGGTACTGCTCCAGCAGGAAGGTAAACGGCGTTTCCATGCGCTGTTCTGGTTTGCCAGAAGCGGCTTAGTCATGCTGGCCACATGACCGGCTGTACCCCGGCTCCCACGGCCAATAAAGCGAGATGAGCGCCGCAACCCCAGAGTCAGTCACGACTGGACCAAATGGTCAGGGGTTTCCCTTTACCCTTTAACCAGAGGTTTGTTTTTGTCTTGTAAGGAATAAGCAGCACTCTGAGCTGCAAACCTGGCTTCAAGTAGGATAAAGCGCAGATCAGTCCGTACACCATTTTTGCCATAGCCATCATTTCCTGCAGAGACCCTAAAAATGCCCCATGGGTTGCCTGACCCTGTGTGTAAGAATATGCCCCCCCCAATAGTAGACAAAAAGGAGGAGAAAGGAGGAGGGAAAGAAATGTGATGTATACGTACGTTGTCCATCTTTTCCTCTCTAGACAGAGGCCGTGGATGGAGATAGACTGAGCTCCCTATTCTCTCCTGCTTCAATTTCGCTGGCTCTCAGTCATAGGCCAGTCCTATTTTTTGCCCAATTTCAACTGGACACATTTCACATAGAACACACTCTAAAAATGCAAAATGTGTGTTTTCGGTGCATTTCCCCATAAAATGTTGTGTGTATTTTGAAAATGTAATGTAGTGGTTTTTTTTTGGGGGGGGGGGGGCGTGGGTATGCTTCTTGCAGAATGAAACAGCGTCACAAAGTCCAGAGCAGTCTGTAACCTGACTGGGAGTGCAAGTGGTCCGCAGGTACAGTGGTACCTCGGGTTAAGTACTTAATTCGTTCCAGAGGTCCGTTCTTAACCTGAAACTGTTCTTAACCTGAAGCACCACTTTAGCTAATGGGGCCTCCCGCTGCCGCCGCGCCGCCAGAGCATGATTTCTGTTCTCATCCTGAAGGAAAGTTCTTAACCCGAGGTACTATTTCTGGGTTAGCGGAGTCTGTAACCTGAAGCGTATGTAACCTGAAGCTGCTGTATTAACTTTAGAAAGCAAGGGTTCTTTACTGCTGAGGCATGACTAACTTGTGTGAAGTGATGTGGAGTCTGCCGCAGAAAGGAAGGGCAAGGTTTTTCTTTGTTCTACCCTTGAGCTCGTTGGTTTCTGCCATCACTTGCCAGTCAGGGAAGGGCCAAGCCAGACCCCTAGTGGGTGATTGCAAGAATCACAGAATCACAGAATCGCCGAGTGAGGACCATCATTCCTGCAATGCAGGAATAGACAGCTGTCGCATACAGGGATCAAACCTGCAACCTTGGTTTTATCAGCACCATGCTCTAACCAACAGAGCTATCCCTGAAACAAGAGAGAGGGGTGTGTGTAATTTTTTAAAAGTGGGGTTTAACACTTTGACTCCTGCTGTTGTCCCAATATAGATCAGGATTCACGCCCCTTTAATTTACACCAAAAGAGAGACAGAGAGAGAGAGAGAGAGAGAGAGAGAGAGAGAGAGAGAGAAGGCCCTGTTCATTTCAAGAGGAAGTTTTCTTTCCAATGCAAGTTACAGGTATGGGCCACCCTGAATGGGACTTGGGAGCAGGGCAAGGGTTAAAAGCCATTGTACGCCCATGCTAGCTTCTGGATTGGGCCCTCTGTTCTGACAATTCATGGAGGTGGGGGGGAATCCTTGCACTTAAACAACAACAACAACAACAACAACAACAACAACAACAACATATTTATACCCCGCCCATCTGGCTGGGTTTCCCCAGCCACTCTGGGCAGTTTCCAACAAAATATTAAAATACAATAATTCATCAAACATGAAAAGCTTCCCTAAACAGGGCTGCCTTCAGGTGTCTTCTAAAAGTCAGATGTTGTTTGTTGCCTTGACATCTGATGGGAAGGTGTTCCCAGGGTGGAATACTCCACAAGTGTCCCGAAAAAACCGAGACATCCCAGTTTTTATCATGAGACCATGGCGGCCATTTTGATTGCTGTGATCTCACATGAGCTTGCGGCACAACTCCTCCCCCCCCAGCACTTTTTCAGGGCCGTGTTCTCATGCAGCACCCCAAAATGTGTCTTTGGGCTGCTGTACTCCCCAAAAACACTTTTCTGAGGGGGGACGTGGTGCAAAATTGTGCAAGATCACAGCAACTGAAATGGCAGCCCTGCTCATGGCATCCATGAGTTTGACTTCAAAGTATTGGAGGTATGACTGTAGGAATGCAAAGAATCCTTATTCTAGCATTCTTTGCAGGAATTCCAGTGGGCCTTAAGGTAAAAGACCCCTGACAGTTAAGTCCAGTCATGAACGACTCTGGGATTGTGACGCTCATCTCGCTTTACTGGCCGAGGGAGCCGGCGTTTGTCTGCAGACAGCTTCCGGGTCATGTGGCCAGCATGACTAAGCCGCTTCTGGAGAAACCAGAGAAGCGCATGGAAACGCCATTTACCTTCCCGCCGGAGCGGTACCTATTTGTCTACTTGCAATTTGACGTGCTTTTGAATTGAGCAGGGACCGAGCAATGGGAGCTCACCCCATCACGGGGATTCGAATCGCCAACCTTCTGATCGGCAAGCCCTAGGCTCTGTGGTTTAACCCACAGCGCCACCCGCGTCCCATACCCATGGCTTAAATAAACACATACCGTAATTGTTTGTTGAACTATCCACCATAACCCCAAGATCTGTTTAACATTTAAGTGGCATTGTTAGCATTTATTTACCCCATGGAGCATCACTTTACACTGAGCCACTTTTTCCTTTCTAATACTGATTCCCCCATTTTGGGGAAATCCTTTTGCAGCTCCTTGCAATCCATTTTCGCTACCCCCTGCAGGATGCAGGGGAGATTTGAGGTGGCAGAGTTAACACGGGTTGCAGGAATCGAGAGCAGCATTGGCTGGCTTCATGGTTTTCCCCACATTGTGCTTTTTGCATAGTGTGTGTGTGTGTGCGCGCGTGCGTGCGTGCGCACGCGTGCACACCCACCCACACACCCACAAGCCATGATTTGTGTTGTATTGCCAGGTCAAAAATTATAAAAACTGATATCACAATATGGAATTCAAACTGGCTTTGGATGATATAGTGCCAGCTCAACTGTCCATTTCTTCCTACTTTCTGGTTCATGTTCTGGTTATTCCAAGATAAAGGAAATGAATGGAAAAGGTGTAATGCGAAGCAGAGCTCGGTGTGTTTAAGCTCTTTTATTTCGATGGGCTTTGGTATATTTAATTCTGTGTATAGGTTCGTGCTGCAAGATGACGCGGTGCTATTTTGTCGGGTGTTTTGTACAGACTCTTGAGCCAAATTGGACTCTCAGCCTAGGGTGAATCTGTAGCGTTCCAGAAGGCTGCATGGTGAATCAGTCATCTGATTACTCTTTGTTACACAGCCAAGATTCGCTTTCATTACATAACGGAGAAAAGTTGAAAGAGATGCCCATGCCAAAACTCAACCAGGCATTTTGAGGGATCGACTGTTTCTACCATGCAGCTAGTGGTAACATGCACAACATTTGCCACACACAAAAGACTAATTTTGGATGTGTGAATTGGTCTTAACACGGAAAGCCTCTTGTCTTCCAGGCCCTCAGCAGTCGTGGGAGTTTGATACTGTCTTGTCTGGCCGATTTGTGGTACAGATTACCGAGATTGGCACATGCTTACTAGCGCTGTAGGTATAATTTGCTTTGGAGATAGCAGTCTTCAAGGCCTCTTAAAGACAAAAAAAGTTTTTATTATTGCATAAGTTATTAGGGAAAAGGGATGCGGTTTAACCACAGAGCCTAGGGCCTGCTGATCAGAAGGTCAGCAGTTTGAATCCCCACGACGGGGTGAGCTCCCGTTGCTACCGTCCCAGCTCCTGCCAACCTAGCAGTTCGAAAGCACATCAAAGTGCAAGTAGATAAATAGGTACCGCTCCAGCGGGAAGGTAAACGGCGTTTCTGTGCACTGCTCTGGTTCGCCAGAAGCAGCTTACTCATGTTGGCCACATGACCTGGAAGCTGTATGCCGGTTCCCTCGGCCAATAAAGCGAGATGAGCACCGCAACCCCAGAGTCGGCCACGACTGGACCTAATGGTCAGGGGTCCCTTTACCTTTAAGTTATTTGGGAGTAGAGTCCGTTTCAACAGATGAAGCTCATAGACTCGGAAGGGACTCTGAGAATCAGCTAGTTCAACCCCAGGAATATGCAGCCACCCCATACGGGGATCGAAACTGCAACCTTGCCATTATCAGCACCACACCCTAACCAACTGAGCCACCCAGGCAGATGTGCTTGTTACATGGTTACAGAGAGGAAAATGGGCTAGGAGGGTCACATGGCAAAAAGTAAAACCTCTGACGGTACATTTAAATTCAAGCTTAAATGTATGCAAGATAAGGACACTGGCGATTTCCAACCGTAACTGGCAATAGTAAGCCTGCAGTGTTTTAGCATGGCTGGGAATTTCGGGGTTGTCGCTCTGCAAGCAATAACTAGCCGTTATCACTTGGTGGCAGTATTGCTCCACCGCTGGAGCAGCTGTTTTGGACTTGACTGTGTTGCTTGGGCACTCGTCTATGCAGTCCCATGGTATCTAGGGCACTCATTCATTGTTCTTCTTGTGCAATTGGCAGAACATTCTTCGGCTGAAGTAAGCAAGCTTTTGGTAAGACTGCAGCTTCTTCGTTTTCTTTTTTGAAGCGCTCAGCTGGGAACTTCCAATACTATTTTATGTAGGTTGGCCTATTCCCAGCATTCAGAACAGATTATGTGCATTGTAAAAAAAGAGAGAGAGAAAGGAGGGGTGGGAGAAGATTGTGAGTCTTTTAGGGCTAGGCACTCATTCTGGTTTTGTGCCTGGCTGAGGACATGCTGCAGGAAAATCTCCCCCATTCCCTAATTCTTTGTTTTCCAATGAAGGCAGCAGTACACACATAGAAATATGTTCCCTCTTTGGACTATGTGACTCCAATATCTCCTGAATCTACTCCTTTCTAACCCCAATCTTCATCTTTATACCCATCCGCTGACTATTATAGGACTGATGAGGCAAGCAAATAAACATGACCCCCCCCCAACAAAGTTGCCAGCCACTGACTGCAAAAAGGTGCTGCCTTGTTCCACTTACCTAATGAAATAAACCCTAAACATGCTTGTCAATGGGCTATCCTGCTATGAAATCCTGATGGTGAGAACTGAGTGGTGGGAAGCAGGGAATGAATCAGGCCTGGGGAGTCTTTTCCAAAGCAAATGCAGACTTTTAAGTCCTGCAGAAACTGATGCAGCCTGGACCATAGCTGTCAACGTTTCCCTTTTTAAAAGGGAAATTCCCTTATTCCGAATAGGATTCCTTGCAAGAAAAGGGAAAAGTTTACAGCTATGGCCTGGACTAATCGGCAGAGAATGTGGTGGCAGTATTGGAACTGGAGCTTTGCAGACTCCAGAATGCCAGAAATGTCGCCTTCCCCAAGCTCATTAAGGATCGACGCAGAAAGGGGTTGAGGAGGTTGGCTGTCACCTTGATTAGAAAAGAGTGAATTGGAGGCTTTTTTTCTGGAAAAATAGGTGCAGAAAAGAGTGAATTGGAGGCTTTCCCCCCCTGGAAAAATAGGTGCTGGTACTCACCATGAAGTTGTTGCAGTAAGTGTCACACTTTTTAAGCAAAAAAAGAGGTGCCGGTACTGCGTAGCCTTGAGTAAGCAAAAAAAAAAGCACTGGGAAAACTTGCATTTCCCCCTCTTTCTCCAGTTTTCTTGAAAAGGGGCTTGTTGTTGAACTAAGACTGGGAAGCCACTTTTCCCAGAGAGATAATTTGTGTTGTTTGAAGATACAAACTGCACAAATCTATGCAAGTTAAAAGACAAGTCTGCCTACTGCTTTGTAAAACAGCCTTATTATATATGGTACGCTCTGGCCTGTAGCATGACCATGCCATAAAAAGTGGAATTGTTGTGGGGGTCTGCCCATCCTTTTGAGATAGGTAAAAAGGTAAGGTAAAGGACCCTTGGACAGTTAAGTCTAGTCAAAGACGACTATGCGGTTGCGGCGTTCATCTCACTTTCAGGCCAAGGGAGCTGGCATTTGTCCGCAGACAGCTTTCCGGGTCATGTGGCCAGCATGACTAAACTGCTACTGGCGCACAGAGGACCATGATGAGTGCCAGAGTGCACAGAAATGCCGTTTACCTTCCCGCTGCAGCAGTACCTATTTATCTACTTGCACTGGCGTGCTTTTGAACTCCTAGGTTGGCAGGAGCTGGGACAGAGCAATGGGAGCTCACCCCGTCGCGGGGATTCGAGCCGTTGACCTTCCGATCAGCAAGCCCAAGAGGCTCAGTGGTTTAGACCACAGCGCCACCCACGTCCAAAGTCATTTAGCCATCCATTGTGTCCAAGTAGAGATATCACATCTTTCCAGTCGAGGAAGCCAGTGAAAACTTGCATAGCATGTGAGTTTACCTCTAGCGTCAATATGAGTTTGCATAATAAAAACGTCTGCTTTACCTACTTTCCTATGGCATTGTTTGTTAAGTACATTGCATTCGTATCTCACCTGCTTTCCATCATGGAAACCGAGGCAGCTTAAATGGGGTTTCCAGGTAGTCTCCTGCCAGGCATTGATCAGACCCAGACCTGCTTAATTTCAAGTATGGTCACTGCATTATGTCACCTCCAAGCCAGGTCATGCCCCATGGCCTTTTGGGAAGCCTGACATCTTCTGTGCTTAAGCAAGCCTACCTTGACAAGATGAGAATGTATGGTGTCTGCATTTTGGAAGAATGTTTCCCTCCCAAATCTTTCAAACCATCTTCCTAGACCCTGTGGCAGTAGCTCCCAGTGCCTGGATCAGGGTACATACTAGTGTGTCATGACAAAATTGCAAGTGTGCTGAAAGGAAGAAGCTTCTTCTGAGCCAAAAGTCCCCAAATAGGAGTTCCATCACAGAAGGAGAAAAGAAAGGTTCTTTTCTCAGAGGGTTAGAGTAGGGTCACATATGTCCACAGCCCTTAGCCTTAACACCGGCTCACCACAGGGTTGTGTGTTGAGTCCCCTGCTCTATACTCTCTATACGTATGATTGTACAGCCATTTATTCCAGCAACAAAATCATCAAGTTTGCTGATGACACTACGGTGGTGGGGCTCATTTCAGGAGGGGATGAGTCCGCCTATCGGGACGAGGTGGAGCGGCTTTGTGCTTGGTGTGGAGAGAACAATCTGGCTCTTAATACGACTAAGACCAAGGAATTGGTGGTGGATTACAGGAAAAAAAAGGCGGACATTCAGCCCTTGTATATCAACGGGGAACGGGTGGAGAGGGTGGCGGAATTCAGGTTTTTGGGAGTGACTATCGATCAGGGCATGACTTGGAGCGCAAATACCACTGCTCTGGTGAAGAAGGCCCAGCAGAGAATTTATTTCCTCAGACTTTTAAAGAAGAACAATCTGAGTGAGAGACTGCTGGTGTCCTTCTACCGAGGCTCCATAGAGAGCATTCTCAAATACTGTATTTGTGCCTGGTTCTCCAGCTGTACAGCTAGGAAGAGGAAGGTGCTCCAGAAGGTCATAACCACAGCCCAAAGGATTATTGGTCATCCCCTCCCATCTTTGGAAGAACTGTACGGTTCCCGTTGTCTTAGGAAAGCAAACAATATCCTGCAGGATGCATCTCACCCGGGACACAGTCTGTTTGTACTACTGCCTTCTGGCAGGAGATACAGAAACATCAAGTCAAGGACAAATAGACTGAAAAATAGTTTCTATCCAAGAGCTGTGGCCTTCTTAAATGCAGTAACTCGATAGTGTGACCTGGGAGTTTGATGGGTGTGGGTGTGGGTGTGGCTGGAATGTGGTTTGTTTGGTTGTTGTTGTTGTTTTGTTTTTGTTGTTTTTAAGGGATGGCATCCAATTTCGTTGCACTTGTGCAATGTTGCACTTGTGTAATGACAATAAAGAATCTATCTATCTAAAAAGAAAAGAGGGGAAGGGAATCAAGTTGATTCCAAGCCAAAGGCCAGGCGGAACAACTCTGTCTTACAGGCCCTGCGGAAAGTTCAAAGTTCAAAGTTTGATTTATTACGGCCATTGGCCCATATCGAAAACAATACATCAAAATTTATCCATAAACAATACAATTTAAACAGTATAAAATCCAAGTTAAAACACCCATATAAAACCAATTTTACTTCAATTAAGTAAACACTATACACAATAAGCTCCCTCAATGTAAACTGCAATTCAAATCCCTCAGATTTTGGGAGATATGCGTCTTAGGCCAGGCGGAACAACTCTGTCTTACAGGCCCTGCGGAAAGAAATCAGATCCCACAGGGCCCTGGTCTCATGAGACAGAGCATTCCACCAGGCTGGAGCCAGTGTTGAAAAGGCCCTGGCTCTGGTTGAAACTAATCTAACTTCCTTAGGGCCCAGGACCTCTAGGGTGTTGCTATATGTGGACCTTAAGGTCCTCCGCGGGGCATACCGGGAGAGGCAGTCCCATGTTAGCAGTGTAAGAAACTCAGATATATAAGCTAGTCACCAAATGGCTCCTTAAACCAGGTTTACAGTCACAAAAACGGAATATCTGGTTGCCATTTTGGGGTCAGGCAGCTCTATATCACAAATAAACTCTACAATTTGTGTTGTTAGTGTGTGAAAGCAGGCAAGAGCCAAGGATCCCCAGGCATGCACCTCCAGATGGTGGAGACGTCAGGTACCATTGGCACCCGGCCATCTTCACTTGGTCGCAAATGGCTGATAGGCGCAAAATGCACCTGCCAAATTTTGAACGCTGATTGTTAGTGGTTCTTCCTCCATTGTCAGAGGCACTATGCCTCTGAATGCCAGTTTCTGGGAATTGCAGATGGGCCGACTTCTCCCATGCTCATGTCCTAAGCCCATAGGTATCCTTATGGCTACGTTTTTCATCATGTAGCAACATCCCGAGGGCAATTGTAGGTGACAGAAGATCGTGGCCCCCAGCCTGCAGTCAGAGAGCCTTTGTTTCTGCTGTGCTGGGAGAAGTGCGACACCAGCAAAACAAGTGGCAATAAATTAATGTGACCTTGGGAGCACAGCACAGCCCTCTAGTTCTCTGCTCAACCCCAAGCCCTCACACCAAAACTGCACCATAAAGCAAATGCTAGAACTTTTGTAACAGAGAGTCAAAATACAGTGGTACCTCGAGTTACAGAAGCTTCAGGTTACAGACTCCGCTAACCCAGAAACAGTACCTCGGGTTAAGAAATTTGCTTCAGGATGAGAACAGAAATCATGCTCTGGTGGCACGGCAGCAGTGGGAGGCCTCATTAGCTAAAGTGGTACCTCAGGTTGAGAACAGTTTCAGGTTAAGAACGGACCTCCGGAACAAATTAAGTTCTTAACCCGAGGTACCACTGTTAATGTATTATCAACCTTACTCAAAGGCACGTTGCCTTGGATGTAGACACAGTTTTCTTCCTTCGAAGCGAGCCAATTTGAATTAAATATTGGGGTGAGGGGCACAGATAAGCCTGGCCCCGCATAATCAATCACAAGATGCAAGCGCACCATTTGAATGGCAATGCCTATGAACTCTGGGAGGGGGCTGGCCCCCTCAAATATTTTGTTAGTGGGGCCAAGGGGACCTCAGCCCCTAGGAGTGGTTCCTATGCTTCCTTCCAATTAAGTTATGTAGAGCATCGTTCTTGGGTAGAAACAGTAGTGTAAGGAATGTACCTTCATTATTCCTTTCAGCTATTTCCCCCCTCCTTCTCCCTTAATTTTTTTTTTTTTTATCAGCTGAAGTGTCCACAAACAAAAGAGGAGGCCAGATCTGGTGTAATCTAAGGCAAAATATCCAGGGTGTTTCTAATCAAAAGAGATTTTCTTTTCCTCCTTTTAAAAAACAACCCACCCCCAGCAACTTTCTCTAGAAGAACAAACAGGAGCCGTTACCACTTCCTCTCAAGTCGTAAACAAAACCAGAAGAAACCTTGCCAAGAGACTTTCCCTTCTGATTGTTTGAGCTTTCAGGCTCTGATTGGTATTTTGCAAGCAGCCAGGGCTCAGGCTGTTGAGTTTCGGGAACAAGTTGTAATTCTTACAGCTCATGCAAAACTTCTTCTCTGCACTACTTTATCTTCGCTTAAAAAAATAAGAAAATCAGAAGGCTTGAATCTTAACTCCTTGGGGATGTGTGTGCATGTGTGTATTTAGCATCTGGATTTCCAGTAATTTACTTCATGCCTGAACGTCTTATCTTCCATCTTTGCTCTCAGAGTTTCAGTTAAAAGTCTCTGGGCTTGAATGATGATCTGTGCTGTGCTTTCGCCTCAGACTCTTTCGGCCAAAGCATCCTGACCCCGGCCTTCCCCAGCTCTGAAATCCTGTCACTCCCTCCTGCCATTCTTTGAACGGGTCTCCATCATAATTCTAAAAAAATTGATTGACACCCCAGTGCATGCTCTTCAGACTGTTTGCAGCAACAAAGGCCCATACCAGCAGCCCACCCACTTATAAACAAGGCATGGGACCCATTCAGGAGACAGATATAACTTTTGGGGGGGTGTTTGTTTGTGACCACTGTTTTCAGGAAAGAGCTTGTTGCTGGATTGTTCTGTGACATATGCGTTCTGAACTTTAATAATGCAAGTTTGCTTTCTTCCCTGGCTGTTGATTTTGAACTTCACCAGCTGAAACAGTACAGGTAGAATATTTCCTGTCAAATATTTGCGCGTTTAGGTTAGTGTCCAGAAACAGTTGATCTACTTTCTGCTGAATATCAGCCTCAAACATTTGCTGTCTGTCTGCAGACTCCTTTTGAGGGGTATGTCTTCACATAGTTCAAATGCTAATCTGAGAATGGGAAACACAGAGTAGGACCAGTATTTGAAATTCGCCAGGCGCATTTTGCACCTGTCCATCGGCCATTTGCGACCAAGTGAAGATGCCTGGGTGCCAGGATGGTGCCTGACGTCTCCACCATCTGGAGGTACATGCCTGGGGATCCTTGGATCTTGACTACTTTCACACACTAACAACACTGTAGAGTTCTATTTGCAGAACTGTAGAGTTCTATTTGTGATCTTTTACTTGCACAACCGGAACAAATCTCAGGATCCAAAAAGCTGAATTGAGAAATACAACTTTCGAGCCGTCTGACTCCAAAATGGCAACTAGATATTCCATTTTGGCGACTGTAAAACCTGGTTTAAGGAGCCATTTGGTGACTAGCTGATATATCTGAGTTTCTAAAACTGAGTAGGACCTAGGGCTGTGCAATAAGTCACCATACCACTGAATACCAGTATTGAAATAAGATTGTGATAAGTGTTTCAACAAGGCAATATACCGGTGAACAAAAGGTGGACACCGAGCAGCTGGGTGGGGGGGGGGGGTAGTTCAGCTGAACTGATACTTTACAGATACTTTGCAGATAATTTGCTGGCATGGTGTCTCCATCTTTGTTTGCGCTCTCCCTCCTCCCTCCTAACAGATAAGAAATGACATAAGCCGGCAAACTCTTTCATCTTCACCAGTATCTTTCCACTTAGAGCTCAGCTAATTATGCAGAGCAATCCAGCTAGCAATCCAGGAGGAACACCCCGTCAAAGACAATCAAAGGTCCAGTGACAAAGTAAAGAAAGAAGGTAAATTAAGAACTGGAAAGCACTTCTTTCTTTTAGGAAAAAAGAAAGGGAAGAGTTTTTATTTTTTATTTTCTGGTGGTGTTCATCTTGTTGGTTCCCCCTAAATAGCTTTCCTCCATACTAAAAAGGGGGTTTTCTTATTTAAAGGAGATTATCTTTTTGCTTGCTTGCCCTCCATCCCTTTGATAAAAAGGGAGAGATTGGTGGGATGAGGGCTTTTTTTGGGGGGGGCTTTTGTGTGTGTGTGTGGGGGGGGTGAATAGAGGGGAGAAGATTTAGATGGCTGCCTTATGCCAAAATGGGAGGTTGGGTACTATGTGAGAATGATGGAGAGGTGGTTTTTCGGTAAGCAGTTTAAGCATATGCGTGTCTACTCACAAGCAAGCCCTACTGAATTCAACGTAACTCACTCCCAGGAAAGTAGAAGTAAATTTAGTTGAACTAAGTGAGGCTTATGCATGCACAGATTCCACTTAGACCTTTGAGTGGGGAAGCAGATGGAACTTGACTAGCAAATCACTTAAACTACTCTTAAATTAGTTGAAAATATATTAGATGTATTATATGGAAGTTAATTTAATACAGTGGTAGGTAAAGGTAAGGGGACCCCTGACCATTAGGTCCAGTCGTGGCCGACTCTGGGGTTGCAGCGCTCATCTCGCTTTATTGGCTGAGGGAGCTGGCATACAGCTTCCGGGTCATGTGGCCAGCATGACTAAGCCGCTTCTGGCAAACCAGAGCAGCGCACAGAAACGCCATTTACCTTCCCGCTGGAGCGGTATCTATTTATCTACTTGCACTTTGACGTGCTTTCAAACTGCTAGGTTGGCAGGAGCAGGGACCGAGCAATGGGAGCTCACCCCATTGTGGGGATTCAAACCGCCGACCTTCTGATTGGCAAGTCCTAGGCTCTGTGGTTTAACCCACAGCGCCACCCACGTCCCATGTGTACCTTGGGTTAAGAACTTAATTTGTTCTGGAGGTCCGTTCTTAACCTGAAACCTTTCTTAACTTGAGGTACCACTTTAGCTAGTGGGGCCTCCTGCTGCCACCGCATGATTTCTGTTCTCATCCTGAAGCAAAGTTCTTAACCCGAGGTACTATTTCTGGGTTAGCGGAGTCTGTAACCTGAAGCATCTGTAACCTGAGGTACCACTGTATTTTTATTAAATCTACTACTTCTTTACTTTTTTAAGGCACTCCACTGCCGCAGGGAGCCTTGCCAAGGCCCTCTGCTGCTGCAGGGAAGCTCAGTGTACCCTCTGCCGCCATGGGGAGGTATGGCGGGACCCTCTCCGCCGTGGAGGCCCTCTGTTGCTCTCCTCCGTGGGGAGGAGAAAGAGGTTCAAGCCTCCACATGCTGGACATACCTATTGGTACACGTAAAGTAGGCTGCTGAATATTGATTAGCCAAACCCAGTTAGTTCACTGCGCTTGTGTAACTCTGTGATGGTGATGGCTGAAGCTGATCACCTCTCTAAAGTGGAGAACTGACAGGCCATAGGAAGTAGCTCTGGCTGTTTTGGTTCTGTGTATATTAGGCTTGTGGAACCTCTGTCTATCTGGATGTTGAACTGCAACTCCCAGCATCCCCAGCAAGAGTGGCCAATGGTGAAGAATGATGAGAACTGTGGTTCAGCACCATCTGGATGGCTATCTACACCTGCTGTATATATGCATATAGGGATATATGTGTTTGAATGCCCCCTGGCACACACATTGAAACCCACCCCAGCATGCACAAAACTTGAATGTCAGGGAGTTGGCCTGTAGCTCAGCCTTCTCTCTGATACCTTTGCATGTTCAAGGAGGGTTTTCACATATGTGGATTTGAATGCAAAACTCCTCACATTTCTGATGTGTTACAGTTCCCATGTACAGTTAGTACCATGCACAGTGGTTTTGGTATATGCTTTACAGCAGCATTTAAATTCACCAAATTAAACAGTGACCAAAGAACGATTGATGTCAACTCCGTATAGTTAAAGCTATGGTTTTCCAAATAGTGATGTATGGAAGTGAGAGCTGGACCACAAAGAAGGCTGATTGCTGAAGAATTGATGCTTTTGAATTATGGTGCTGGAGGAGACTCTTGAGAGTCCCATGGACTGCAAGGAGATCAAACCTATCCATTCTGAAGGAAATCAGCCCTGAGTGCTCACTGGAAGGACAGATCCTGAAGCTGAGGCTCCAATACTTTGGCCACCTCATGAGAAGAGAAGACTCCCTGGAAAAGACCCTAATGTTGGGAAAGATGGATGGCACTAGGAGAAGGGGACAACAGAGAACGAGATAGTTGGACAGTGTTCTCGAAGCTACCAGCATGAGTTTGACCAAACTGCGGGAGGCAGTGGAAGACAGGAGTGCCTGGCGTGCTCTCGTCCATGGGGTCACGAAAAGTCGAACACCACTAAACGACTAAACAACAACAACAGCAACAACACTTTGGTGTCTTGTGCTTCCCCCTACTTTTATTCCATACAATTTCCTGCGCTCATGGTTCTAACCACGTGGCAATAATTCCTTTGTACAGCGAGTCTTATGGCCACCGCTAGTGGGCTGGGGGGGATAAACTGGCGCGGGGGGGGGACACATATTTTTTTTTGCATTGGACACTTATAATTGCAGATGCTGCTGCTATCTCCTCTTATCCCCTGATCAGATCCTGAACCGAGAAACCAAGCCAGTGAGTGTGGGCTTTAATTAACTAGTTCGTTGCTACGTCCGCGAGTCAGTTCCGATTCTTCTTGTTATTTCAGCTGAAGTTCGAGGGGCGTTTCTTGGGGGAGCAGAGCAATTTCTGTGCCACATGTGCATAGATTGTTGAGGAAGGAAAAGGGAAAAGGTGCTGGGAGGCATGTTCCCACATCACTTCTGGGCCTGGGATTTTCATTTTGTTTTTTAAATGTGCAACATTGTTGTTTCTGTTCTTACATCATGTACCAAAGATTATGAAATCGCCCAACGATAACAAATAATCGCAGGGCAGTGAGTAGGCGGCAGCGGCTGAGAGGGAAGGGAAGGGAAGGGAAGGGAAGGGAAGGGAAGGGAAGGGAAAACACACGTCGGCTCCAAGGAACTTGGCTTGATCTGCAAGCCCTTGCCCCTTGTCGGCTGCTGTTGTTCAACTGGGCGAAGGGTAGGGCTGGCACAATCACAGGCTCAAATGAAAACCCACTCTGGAGAATTCAGGTCATAGCTACACGCCGCTATAGGCCTGCCATGGCTTGGATGTTAGGCTTGAGAATCTGAAAGTGTTCCTGGTTAAGGAGGCTGCATTTCGAAGGTGATGCCTAGCCTGCTTTAAATAAATCAGGCTCTCTACCCACCCCCCCACTTGCCACCAATACAGTGGTACCTCGGGTTACATACACTTCAGGTTACATCCGCTTCAGGTTATAGACTCTGCTAACCCAGAAATAGTACCTTGGGTTAAGAACTTTGCTTCAGGTCAGGATGAGAGCAGAAATTGCGCGGTGGCAGCGGGAGGCCCCATTAGCTAAAGTGGTACCTCAGGTTAAGAACAGTTTCAGGTTAAGAACGAACCTCCGGAATGAATTAAGTTCTTAACCCGAGGTACCACTGTATCAACCTCGATGCAAGCAAATGGGCACCTTAGTGCACTGGGATGGATGTCAGTGTTGATGAACGCCTGCATAAAAGCAACTGCCCAAAGTCACGTTCCTTTAACTTTGATTGAATTAGTCTGGAATGAACTGTTTATGAATATGGAAAGTGGTGTTTTTAAACCCCTTTTAAATGAAAACCTTGGATATCTTTCCTGCTCTTCCCAAAGCAGTTGTGACTCTGTTGCCCAGTGTCCTGTATTGATGACCCATGGGCTGAATTGCTGCCTTACATTGTGCAAAAATATATTTGTGAGTGACTCTGCTTTTGACTCTCAGAATGGGATGTGGGATGCTAGTCAAGCAGTTTGCAGTCAGTAGTTTTATATTGTTTATCTGAAGGATTATCCATAGGAAACTGCTTTATCCAAAGTAAAATATTGGTTCATCTATTGGATCAATAAATAGCTATTTATTGTCTGTGCTGACTGGCAGTGGTTCTCCAGGGTGTCAGTCAGGAGCCATTCCTAGCTGTACCTGGAAATGTCAGTGACTGAAACGGGATTTCTGAATGCATGGCACCTGCTCTACTGGAAGATCAATAATGGCGGGCAGCTCTCCTGGCAAGACAGCTTGCCTCGCACAGCAGTCCTTCTCCTAGCTGTGAGAAAGCATTTGACCTATTGACTCTTAGTTCTTATTTCATTTTATTTCAGTCCGACATGCAGAGAGCAAATAGCCCACAGGTGGGATGCATACTCAAGCTGTGTACACACGGTATCGTTCGAAACACGTTCATTCCCTCAAAGATTTCTGGGCACTGTGGTTTACCCTTCGCAGAGTTACAAGTCCCAGCGACCCTTAACAAACGACAGTGCGTCTTCTTCTATTTGTCAGTTTCAGTTTATTGGTTAGTTTTTCTAATAAGGTTGTTTCCCATACTGTTTGATACCATTAGTCCATGCTTACTCCTGACAGGTCTCTCCAGCGTCTGGCTATGATGCTTCTGGCTGCTGAGAGGAGGTGTGTTATGAGCTCTTTATGATGTCTGGCTAACCTGATTCAAAAATACACACTCACACAAAAACAATTCCCACTACAGCTAACCAGAGACAACCAACCACACCCTAAGCCACACCTCTCTCACCACCAAGAAAATACAACAAGTGAATACAGTGGTACCTCGGGTTAAGTACTTAATTCGTTCTAGAGGTCTGTTCTTAACCTGAAACTGTTCTTAACCTGAAGCACCACTTTAGCTAATGGGGCCTCCTGCTGCCACCGTGCTGCCGGAGCATGATTTCTGTTCTCATCCTGAAGCAAAGTTCTTAACCTGAAGCACTATTTCTGGGTTAGCAGAGTCTGTAACCTGAAGCATATGTAACCCAAGGTACCACTGTAGAAAGAGAACCCATACAAGTAACGCTGACCCACACTGTAGAATAACCCCCTCACACACTAAGTAGAATAATAGAAATATAACCACCCCACTCCACCCCATTTCCCCCTCTCCCCTCCCCCTTCCTTCCTTTCTTCTTCTTCTTCTTCTTCTTTAATTGTTTAAACTAATTCATAAACCAAGAACTCATACATTGACCACTAATAATGAAATATATGTTGTAGATATTTTCCCACATATATTATGCTATTTTTGTGATATACAAACGGGATGAGAAAACTGTATACAGTGGTACTTTGGGTTACATACGCTTCAGGTTACAGACTCCGCTAACCCAGAAATAGCACCTCAGGTTAAGAACTTTGCTTCAGGATGAGAACAGAAATCGTGCTCCAGCGGCGCGGCGGTGGCAGTGGGAGGCCCCAATAGCTAAAGTGGTGCTTCAGGTTAAGAACAGTTTCAGGTTAAGAACGGACCTCCGGAACGAATTAAGTACTTAACCTGAGGTACCACTGTACTTATTTGTATAAACTTATTCTTGTTTATAAAACCCAATAACCTCCCCCCAAACGACAGTGCGCAGAATTTTATTTTTTTGGCGGGAAAGAAATGTGCCTCACATGTGCTTTAAAGATATAGTGCGTGTACAGCCTGGCCTTGTTGAAGGCAAGGCCTTCTCTGTAGGTGGGTGCCTGGGCATCACACTGCAGTTGAGTATTCTCAGCCTCCTTTTACAGAGAGCAATCCCTCCTTCTCAAAGATGGTTTTCTGGCAAGCCCGCCTTATCCTGAGGGGTTTAAAAAAGAATCTTTTCCTGCTGCAAAATGATTAAATCTGACAAGCTATAAATCCTGCCTTCAATTGAGAGGCTGGAGGAAGGAGGAAAATGAAGCCCAACAACTGTTTGAAAACAAAGTTTGAGGTGAATTTATGGCCAAGTTAAAAAGCAAGGCTACCTTCCACCCCTTATCTATAGTAAAACATGTCTTTTCAAAGTGAACTATGCAGAGGAGAGCTCGTAAAGCAAAAGGGTGGCTTTTGAAAGCGGAGGGAGGGTGAATGTGAGAATGTCACTCATGAGGTAAAAAGAGGTTGAGAATACTCAACTACAGTGTGATGTCCTAAGGAAAGGGGTCCCTTTACGGAAAAGCAAGGGACACGGGTGGCGCTGTGGTCTAAACCACTGAGCTTAGGGCTTGCCGATCAGAAGGTTGGTGGTTTGAATCCCCGTGATGGGGTGAGCTCCCGTTGCTCGGTCCCAGCTCCTGCCAACCTACCAGTTTGAAAGCACATCAAAGTGCTAGTAGATAAATAGGTACTGCTCTAGTGGGAAGGTAAACGGCATTTCCATGCGCTGCTCTGGTTCGCCAGAAGCAGCTTAGTCATGCTGGGCACATGACCCGGAAGCTGTACACCAGCTCCCTCGGCCAGTAAACCGAGATGAGCGCTGCAACCCCAGAGTCGTCCGCGACTGTACCTAATGGTCAGGGGTCCCTTTACCTTTACGGAAAAGCAAATGTCTGTATAGTTAATGCTATGGTTTCCCAGTAGTGATGTATGAAAGTGAGAGCTGGACCATGAAGAAGGCTGATCGCTGAGGAATTGATGCTTTTGAATTATGGTGCTGGAGGAGACTCTTGAGAGTCCCATGGACTGCAAGAATATCAAACCTATCCATTCTGAAGGAAATCAGCCTTGAGTGCTCACTGGAAGGGCAGATCCTGAAGCTGAGGCTCCAATACTTTGGCCACCTCATGAGAAGAGAAGACTCCCTGGAAAAGACCCTGATGCTGGGAAAGATGGAGGGCACAAGGAGAAGCGGATGACAGAGGACAAGATCGTTGGACAGTGTTCTCGAAGCTACTAACATGAGTTTGCCAAAACTGCGGGAGGCAGTGGAAGACAGGAGTGCCTGGCGTGCTGTGGTCCATGGGGTCACGAAGAGTCGGACACGACTAAACGACCAAATAACAAGAACAAAAGGAAAAGCAGGACATTGTGGGATCAAATCAGAAACCAGGACAGCTTCTGTAAATCTGAGAATGTCCCTGGAAAATAGGGACACGTGGAGCGCTTGAAATATTAGTAATTTCTGTATTGTGGTTGTTTGAGAGAGGTTTAGGAAAGGAAGAGTCTCACTTTATTTTATAAAATGGTGGGGATGCTGGGGCACTTCAGATATTGTTGGGCACTAATACTCATCACCCTTGACCACTGGCCATGCTATCTGGGACCGATGAGAGTTGGAGTCAAACAACATCTGGAGAACCACCTGGTTCCCCACTGTTTGTGAACCAATAATCACAGATATGTGCCTTGAACCGCTTCATTTCAGCAGATAAAATCTCAGCTGGACCCTTCGGGTGCTCTTATCTCTTATCTTTTTCGGGAGTGCAGCAAAAGAGCAATTAAACCGGGGAGAGGCCAGGAGCACCTGCACAAATCTCTTACAGAACTCCTTTAGAATAAGTTGAATTATCCTGCACTTAACAGACAAGCAAGAAATGGGGCTTTTCAGGGCTGTTAACACACTGCAATTGTTTCTGCCGGTATGCCATTGTCACTGACCACCTAGTGTTAAAACTTCTGCTGAATTAGTTCTATGCAGACTTTGTGTTTACACAACACTGGGCTGTCCAGCACGGAAAGGACTATTGGCAAAGGTTGACAGCATCCTCTACTCTTCTCTACCCCCGCTCCCGGCCATTCTGTTGGTGAGGAGGCTGCCACCCACACAGATCAGCTCCGATGGAGCATTGTGCAAAAACGTAGGGAGAAATGGCCAATCTGCAACTTCGGTTGAACGTGCAGTGAGCATCACATGCACACAATCACTTTTCTGGACCAGGCAAGTGAATCAAAGGCACTCGGGAAGGGGCAAAGCCAGACATATCTTCACATCTTTTTGCATCACCTCTTAAGCTCAGGACCTCTTGCGCTGCAGAAATCATCATCATCATCATTTTATTTGTATGCCGCCTTCCCACAGTTACAACAGTGCTCAAGGCGGCTTGCTGTATGAAAATATTTACATAGTTACAGACATCATCATCATCATTTTTATTTGTATGCCACCTTTCCTGAAAGATCTTCATTGGCTCCCAGTACGTTTCCGAGCACAATTCAAAGTGTTGGTGCTGACCTTTAAAGCCCTAAATGGCTTCGGTCCAGTATACCTGAAGGAGCATCTCCACCTCCATCATTCTGCCCAGACACTGAGGTCCAGTGCCAAGGGCCTTCTGGCGGTTCCCTCACTGCGAGAAGCCCAGTTACAGGGAACCAGGCAGAGGGCCTTCTCGGTAGTGGCACCCGCCCTGTGGAACGCCCTCCCACCAGATGTCAAAGAGAAAAACAACTACCAGACTTTTAGAAGACATCTGAAGGCAGCCCTGTTTAGGGAAACTTTAAATGTTTAATAGGTTATTGTATTTTAGTGTTCTGTTGGAAGCCCCCCCCCCCCCAGAGTGGCTGCAGAAACCCAGCCAGATGGGCGGGGTATAAATAAATTATTATTATTATTATTATTATTATTATTATTATTATTATTATTATTTCCACAGTTAGAAAGCAATGCTCAAGGTGGCTTACAGCATAACAAGATTTACATAATTACAAAAGTCATAAACAATAAATAAAACCACATAAAAAAATACACAACCAAATGGGAAACAGTTTCCACATAAATCAAAATCTAAAACTAGGAACACATAGCAAAGTAGTCATATAAAATAAATACAGCAAATCAAAACTGAGCAATTATCCACATGAAAAGAAAGATACAAAAAAAAATATCAATAACAGCAAAAACTCCCAGCGAAACTTTCCCCCAAATACCCCAGTCCTTGCTGGGCAATCTGCAGCAGCAGTTCTTATGGAGCCTGTCAGGCCCTGCCCTAGGCCAGGTGGAGAGAGGCAGGATTGGGGCCCTCAGGCTCCCAGCAGGTCAGACTTCCCTGGGCAGCAGCAGCAGCAGTAGTTCCTTCTGGACATAGCAGTAGTTCTTCTAAATAACTGGAAGTTTTTAAAGGCTCGATTATTCTGTTATGGGCATAGTATAGCTCCTCCTCCTCTGTATCATTCTGCATCCCTGTGCTACTCTGGTCACTGCCAAATTTTCAGACGACATGAAGAAAGTCACATTAGCCTCGTGACTGAGTTGGAAGGAGAGGGTTGGCCTGATTCAGTGGCTGAAAATAAGAAAGAAAGAAAGAAAGAAAGAAAGAAAGAAAGAAAGAAAGAAAACAAAGTGAACTGGGCTCTTCTCCCCTGTCCCCATTGTAGCCAGGCAACTAAGTCTTTTCCCTCTACTATTCAGTTTCTGTCGGCCTTTGCCAGCCTGTGCTTTCAGCTGTTTTGGAGTGCAACCCACGCCAGCCCAAGGGATGATGGGAGCTGTAGTCTAGCAACATGTGGCAGGCATTAGGCTCCTCAGCCCTGGGTTAAACTCCCCTGCCTGTGCACTGTGATTCTTCCATAGGATTGCCTGGTCAGGAGCACCCAGACTCCAAGATTCTGACACCCAAATCTGAGACCTAGGGGAACTCCTGGTGATGCCCAGGGGGAGGCCCCTGGTGGTGTCATGGCGGCAAGCCCTGGAGAGGGAGGTAAATTGGAAGAGGGGAGCAGAGACGGTCAGGGCACGCTCCCGTGTCTGTGCCATAATTTGCAATGAGTTCCTGCCTGCCTGAAGCTTGTAAGCTGCGTGCACAGTCCTTTTTTCTTTCCCTTTTCTTGGATTATTTTTAATTAAATATTTTCTTGTGCTACAAAACAAACAAACAATGAAAAGTACGCACAGCGTCTCCACTTTCACTTCACGGAGTCTTTTTCATTCGGTATGAGACGCTGTTGTCATAGGCATTGTGCGACTGGGGAAAATGAGAGGGGAGGGAGGGAGAGAAATAGGGGGATAACCATTTTTTGTTCCATTACGTGCTATTTGTGCAGAGTTTTTGTGTCAGCAACACCGACATGGGTAGGTTCTAGATCAGCGGTTCTCAACCTGTGGGTCCCCAGATGTTGTTGGACTACAACTCCCATCATCCCTGAGCTCTGGCCTTGCTAGCTAGGGGTGATGGGAGTTGTAGTTCAACAACATCTGGGGTCCCACAGGTTGAGAAAGGCTGTCGTAGATAGATAGATAGATGATAGATAGATAGATAGATAGATAGATAGATAGATAGATAGATGATAGATAGAAGATAGATAGATAGATGATAGATAGATAGATGATAGATAGATAGATAGATAGATAGATAGATAGATAGATAGATGATAGATAGATAGATGATAGATAGATAGGCACTGTGAGAGACTGGAGGGTCCAGAGCTTGGTTGGTTGCAGTATGGTTGGTTTGTATCTGTGAGGTGGCTTGTTGGGTCAGATTAGCCATATTGATTCATATGGTGTTGGGAGGGGGTGGATAGGTCCTTGTCGTGGAGATGCACAGCTGCTGCTGCTGCTGCTGCTGTTGTTAAAGCTACCTGGAGGTTCAAGCCCTCCACTTCCTACCTGGAGAGGGCCAGGCAAACATGGAAATATGGCAACCCTATTCTTCCGCCCTGCTCTTTTAAAAGTAGAAATGACCACATGATTCCAACCTACACATTTTTTATATAATCTCACATATCTCTAAACTGTGTTAAGATGACAGCCCCACTTTTTTGTCCCTTTTTTATATTATAAAAAAGCGGCATTAGTGACGTTACAAATGACACACACAGTTTGGCTGGATTTACAGAAAGGCATCTCTTGAGTACAGAAATTCTCTTCTTGCTTGTGTACAAAATTAACCAGAATAAATCCTACAAGGGGGACTTGCCAAAAGAAGATTTATGGTGGAGCCTGCCTGCAGTGTTTCCTTCTTATTCGCCCTGGCAGAAACTCCCCTTGAGGCAGGCCTCTCTTATCCCTTTTTTGTAACTGAGGTTGAAGGAATTTGCCCAAAGCTGGTGAGTTGGGATTTTGCATCTGGGTCAATCCAAAATCTTTCCCACCGAGCGAAACTGAAGCCAAATGTCCTGACGATGACAGATAACCAAAGAAGGTCATGCTGCCATGTGCAACACTTGGCATTCAAAGCTGAGGGGTGGGTGTTGTGGGTGGGCCCCTGGCCACCACTGTGGAGCTGGAGAAGGAAGGGCGCCTGAATGAAGGTGCAAAATTCCATGGCATCTGAGCAGAGGCTTCTGGGACAAACATATTCAGTGACCATCACCATGTGCAGACATCTGGAGGCTTCTCCTTAGCTGTATGAGTTGGCTGCACCTGCATTGCCCTGGCTTCACCTGCCACCCGCTTTGTAGTGGCAGCAGACGGAAACACTCTCTACCTTGACAATCCCCCAATAATGGCAGCAGGGCTGTCTTTAGCAGATGCGGCGCTGTGGTGCAAATATCCACCCAGTGCCCCCAAATTACCACGGATGGGGGAGTCATGCAAAGCTGCACACTGCCAGCCATGTGGGGGGCGCAACTCTCCCCCATGCCGCTGCGGGAGAGTAATCCCCGCAGAAGCTTGGGAGGGAAGCTGCGCCCAGGCCAGCCATATGGTTGGCGGGGCGCAGCTTTCATCCTAAGCCTCTACAGAGATTGCTCTCCTCCTGCGGAGGCTTGGGAAGGAAGCTGCACACCCGCCAGCCATATGGTTGGCGGGACGCAGCTGGCAGGTGTGCCAGGAAAGGGGAGGCCACTGGCAAAGCCGCGCAGCTCCCCCACTCACTGGATGCCCCTGAGAGGCCGGTGCCCTGGCACAACAAACTACTAAGCCTTATGGGAAAGACGGCTCCGAATTGTAGCGGGCTTTGGGCTCTCTCAGGAACCCTCCCATTTTTCCAGTGGTGTAGCATCGTTTGTGCATGGGCAGGGGCGCGGTGCGGTGTGTGAATGGAGCCCGCTATGCCAGCCTAGCCCTCATCACCAGAGCCAAGTGGGGCCACGCTGCGCTGCCTGCCCACTTGTTTATGCCGGCCCTTGGCAGGTGAATGCTTCCAATGCCTGTGGAGAGGTGTGCCGGGCCGGGCCAACTTGGGAATGCTCCTTGCTTGCCTCTCTCCATCATCTGTCCATCGTCCGTCCGTTCACCATGTGTCACCATGTGTGTTTGTGGATTTTAGTCTCAGTGGACCAGAGTTGGATTGCTGAAATTCAGGGAAGAGCGAGCCAAATGGGCAGTATGACAACCCAAAGCACATAGAAGATTGCTCTAATGGTAGGAGACTTTTTGGTGTGTGTGTGTGACCTGTGTTGGGGAAAATGTTATGTGCGAGTCCAGAGTGTGAGACTTGCTTTATATCAACAGAACGGTCAGGGGGGTTCTCAGAAGATGTTCAAGGTATCCTCAGGTTCTATCTCATTCACTGATCTGTGCTAGGATATTGTTGGAAGGCAGCATGCCTCCAGTTTGTCATCATAGTTAGGTGCATATCAGATCTTGACTTGCTGAATAACTGGGATGCATTTTCTCTGCTGGACAAATGCATGCCAGCGCATGTCCTTTCTCATGGGCATACGCACAATGCCTTGGCATGAAAAAGGTCTTTGAAAGGATGCAGCTGCGGGCATGATGAATCCAAAAGATGGGATGCCTTCCTTCACCCTGGACCCTTCCTTCCTCCACCTCCCCCCAATTCGGGGAGCCTCAAGAGATAACAACCCCATGATTTGCTGCATTGCATTTTGCTAACAGCGCTTTGTTCATACAGCTCCTGTTGCAGGCAAGATTAATGCCTTGAGTAAATGAGAGTGACAGGCTTCAAGATGCTGGGGGAGGATGGAAACAGCCCATTCCTTCAACAAACACTTCCCTGCCTCCTGTATCCCTAAGCAGCTAGGTTTTCAGGGGCTTCTGGCTGGCTGCCAAGGGGCGGGAGGGGAAGCGACGCTATCAGTCGGAAAGATCTGGTTGCCTTGTTGTGGGGTGGGGTGGGGTGCCAAGCAGCTCACCCTCCGCTTTGGGCACCATAACATGAACTCTTCCTATGTGCTTAGGTGAAAACCCTAGGCTGCCTAAGCATTAGATCCTTTTTGTCTTTCCTTCCTGTGGCTCGTGTTACCTCCTGAGGCTGCTGAAAGGGTCTCTTTCAGGGAGTCTCCATCAACACTGCGGAGGCTGGAGGAAAGGAAATGAGAGGGGTTATGCTTTGTACCCCTGAAAGTAAATGGGCACTAGTGTTGTGAAAGACTCCAGAGTCCTCTTTTTGCTGTGACCTGTGTCGTGAAAGAATACTGCATCATACAGCGGGGGGAAAGATTGTTTTGTTTTGTTTTGTTTTAATCCCCAATGCTTGCTTACCTCCAGAATCCAGAGAGCCCTAACGCTACTTCCTTTTAAAGGCAGTAAAAATCTAGAGAATTTTGCAGGGAGTTCTAAGGCAGTTCCTTGGAAGAATCTTGGAACACTGAATAATTTGGAGGTAGCTCAAAATCCAGAGCCCTTGTCTCAATGTGGTCTCCCTGTAGAGTCTGATATACAATAGTCGCTGCTCTTCTTTTTCAGGGATCAAAGTTTTCCTTGCCACTATGGCGAAGCTTCCATTGCCATCTCACGAGAGAGATGAGCAGAACCCCAGTTGCCTCGTCCAGGTTGGAGCTGGAGTGTGGAGCTGAATAGAAATTGGCATGTACTGCTGAGAAGACACCTCCACCTCCAGTAATCTGGAGAAGAAACTTCAGGCTTGCTGTTTTGGCACTGTGTGGCAGAGGTCACGTGATGTCAAAGAATCCTGCTTTTAAAGTGTTGCCGATATAAGGTTCTGTCATCTTATCACATCTTATAAGGATCTGTCATTAGTTGTAAGTTCAGATATAAAATATCTATCCTCATCAACATACAGTGGTACCTTGGGTTAAGAACTTAATTCGTTCCAGAGGTCCGTTCTTAACCTGAAACTGTTCTTAACCTGAGATACCACTTTAGCTAATGGGGCCTCCCGCTGCTGCCACGCCACCGCCACATGATTTCTGTTCTCATTCATCCTGAAGCAAAGTTCTTAACCCGAGGTACTATTTGTGGGTTAGCGGAGTCTGTAACCTGAAGCATCTGTAACCTGAAACGTCTGTAACCCGAGGTACCACTGTAGTTTGGAAAGCTTCAAATAATTGAAAAATGTTGATAAAATAAGATTTTTGAATAAGTCATTAGTTGTCTTTCTGTGGGAAAGCTTCTTATTTTTTAAAAAAATGTTTCAAGCTTTAATCACGCTGTCCAGTGGTTTCAATTTGCTTCCAGTTCACTAATACCTATAGGTGAGTCCACGTTATTTCCTCACTGGCTAATGGCATGCTGAATTAGCTTGTTCTTCAGCATTCTTTCTCTCTCTCCCCCCCAACTGTTGGCACAGGAACTGATTAAATAAGTTTTTGTCATAATATATCCAGGGGGTTGGCATGGTTGTCTGCCATTTTGAAAGTGATACGCTGCTAGTTAGATTTATGTAAGCAGGTCTCTCGGTTTTATATAAATGACAAACCGGCAGTGTGCTGTTTGTTCATTTGCTCGTTTGTCTGTTTCTTTGTTGCATTTAGGCATCATGGAACAATTTACAATATAATAAACACACACACACAGATATGATGATAGATAGATGATAGATAGATAGATAGATAGATAGATAGATAGATAGATAGATGATAGATAGATAGATAGATAGATAGATAGATAGATGATAGATAGATAGATAGATAGATAGATAGATAGATAGATAGATGATAGATAGATAGATGATAGAGATATGAGAGTGTCTCTGTTTACAAAACCCACCAATTATGTATATACAAGTAATTCAGTACAGTACGTACTAGGGGAGTTCATAAAAAACTTTTTTTTTTAAATATGCTTGTTCCAAAGGTCTTATCTTACTACACTAGGGAATATATTGTTATATCTGAAATTTCATGTATATCAGTTAATATCTTGACCCTGCTCCACTGAATAGAAATTTCAGCCTTCACGACACAGGAAAATGGCCAAGTAAAGAGCTATTTTCGTGGAGGATGGTCAAGATATTAACTGATATGTATGAAATTTCAGATATAGCTATATAATCCCTATTGTAGTAAGACAAGACCTTTGGAGCAGGCATTTTCAAAAATATTTTTTAATGAATTGCCCTAAAAGGTAAAGGACCCCTGACAATTAAGTCCATTTGCGAACGACTCTGGGGTTGCGGCACTTATCTTGCTTTACTGGCCGAGGGAGCCAACGTTTGTCCACAGACAGTTTTTCCAGGTCATGTGGCCAACATGACTAAGCTGCTTCTGGCAAAACCAGAGCAGCGCACGGAAACGCCACTTACCTTCCCGCCGGAGCGGTACCTATTTATCTACTTGCACTTTGATGTGCTTTCGAACTGCTAGGTTGGCAGGAGCTGCGACCGAGCAACGGGAGCTCACCCCTTCATGGGGATTCGAACCACTGACCTTCCAATCAGCAAGCCCAAGGCTCAGTGGTTTAGAACACAGCACCACCCGCGTCCCTATGAACCGCCCTAGTACGTACATAAAAACAGTTCACATCCAATACAGACGCCACCACACTAAAGGCAAAATTCTTACATCATGCAGAATGGACCTCCTGATTGGATGTTATCCATAGGATAGCCTTTCCTGCAGAGCACAGTGATTGGTTGGGTATTTCTAGGGGGTGAGACAGTCGTTTAGATAGCCTGTGTACGTGTATGGGTACTTGCTGTCCTTGTTTCCTGGGGGGTACTAAAGGGTACGCAGTACCGGCACCCCAGAAGAAAAGCACTGGCTAAAAGTGTGTCACTTATTATAACAACTTGGGTGAAAAAAAATATGAAACAGGGTGGTGATTATAGTTCCACTTGACAGTGTTACCAAATGCACTCCCATCTTGGAAGCTGACAATTCTTGCCCTGGAACGGGGAAGCCCATATATATCAAGAGTGTCTAGTAGGTAAGATGGGATATAAACGTTTCAGGATAAATATGGACTGTTTGGTGACTGAGCGGCAGCAATACATTCTCCCCACAAAAAATACCACCTCGTAACTTTGGCTACATTTGCCCATCTCAGTAAACCATGGTTTATCGTTTACCAGAAGTAATCATTCCCACTTTGCTCCTCCCTACTAGTGGGTGGGAGCAATAAACCACAATCCGTTGTTTATAGTCTTTACAGCTGAACCAGGGATTGTGGTTTGTTTCACTCCAAGGTAACCACAAGCTGAAGCCAATGCTTGTTCTTGGCTTGCCAGTCGTGGCGTGTTGTCCCTGTTCACCAGCAGGAAGAAGTGAAGTAAGAGCGAGTCACACATTCACGGTAAACCATGGCTTACTGTAATGTGCAAGTGCAGTCTTTGAATCCTTTGCATCCTTCTGCTTTAATGTGCATGTGCTAAAAGAGAGGTGGGAAGCAAATATCTCAATGTGCCCTTTGAAACTGGAATACCAGAGCATTGTGCTGCTAATTTCACATCCTGTCCTGTTGCTCTAACAACTGATTTCCCCGTAACATGAATTTATATGGTGGGCTCCTGTACAACCCCCACCCCAAAGCCCCTGGCTGTTGTAGTATGATATGGGATACGTGGGGATACAGAAGGAGCCCATGTTGTAGAGCCTGCACAAGGAGGGCAGGGAAAACTTGCCACCACCTCCAGGCTGGTGGAAAACAGGATGGGAAGCAAGGCAGTGGTAGTGGCAGCCAGGGAATAGATTACTTTGTTTCTAGTATGTTTAAGAGCAGGAACCATGAAAAGGCTGTGTAAATAAGGGTGAAGAAATCTTGCTAGAGGCATGTTGTGGGACAATCCGATTGGCTGTTTGGTTCAGAGCACTGCCAAGTTTTTCGGCTACTGGCAATCATAAACGCATTGGGCTGGTGCTTGGCTTTATAGCTGCCCTTTTGATCTTCCTTCCTTGATTTACCTTTCTGTTGTCTTCCCTATGTGCATAAAAGACAGAGGAGCGGCAATATCTTCCTGTCGCTCTGCAGGTGCTTTCCAATCCCCTCCTCTCTGCTTCTTAACCTTGGTCAGCTGCCCATAAACTTCTGCCATTCCTAGTGTTTATAATATGTACAACCTTCCAGCCTTCCTGTATTAGCACTCACCCACTATCTTCCTGGTGCAGCAGTGTGAGATTGGGGGCGGGGAGGGGGAGGTAATGATAATGTATGCTATCTTGTTTGCATAAAGGTAAAGGAAAGGGGACCCCTGACCATTAGGTCCAGTTGTGGCTGACTCTGGGGTTGCGGTGTTCATCTCGCTTTATTAGCTGAGGGAGCTAGTGTACAGCTTCCAGGTCATGTGGCCAGCATGACTAAGCCGCTTCTGGCGAACCAAAGCAGCGTACGGAAATGCCGTTTACCTTCCCGCTGGAGCGGTACCTATTTATCCACTTGCACTTTGACGTGCTTTCGAACTGCTAGGGTGGCAGGAGCAGAGACCGAACAACTTGAGCTCACCCCGTTGCAGGGATCTGAACCGCCGACCTTCTGATCAGCAAGTCCTAGGCTCTGTGGTTTAACCCACAGCACCACCCACGTCCCTGTTTGTTTGCATAGGAACAGAGAATTGTAGCAATGGAAGGAGCTCAATCTCATCCAACCCCCCTGCAATGCAGGAACACGCAGCTGCCCCATACGGGGATCGAACCTGCAACCTTGGCGTTATCAACACCACACTCTAACCAGCTGAGCTAGCCACTTGTTGGCATGTTGCATCATGATTTTTCTTCCTGGTCTAGTGCGGCCGTGAGCTTCAGCTTGTGGAGGTTGCTGAGGCTCATGTCAGTGGAGTGAAGTAACAGGAAGAAATGTTAGATTGGAGTCTGGAGATTTTTCTACTGCTCTTTCAAAACAGCCACCGGAGAGATAGACACATGTTCATTTCACACACACACACACACACACACACGCTTTGTTGGGAGAAAAGGATTCTACACAACCAACTACTTCTAAAACAGGTCTGCTAATGCCCCTTCCTTCATTGATAAGTATCACACCTTTCCGATGGAAGTTGGGAAAGAGAAGAGTGAGCTAACCTCTCAGCAGAAAAGAATGAGAGACAAAAACCCCTGCCAACTCCCCGTATTTTGGACCAGCTCCATTTCGCCCATGTTTTCCTGCTCAGTATTTTCTGTGAGACCATCCTCTTCCTTGGTCTTTGTGTGTGAGCCTGGCCCACCACCAAAGGGATGAGAGGGGCTTTGATCTATTGTGGGTGATTAAACTCCTATCATCCAGACTGACAGCTTAATATACCTCAGCGAGGCCTCACTAAATTAGTTGTGTCTGTCTTGCCAAAGCTGCTGCGGCAGAAATGCCTTCCGACAGTTATTGGCACTTGGTACCCCTTCCCCTTCTTTTAATATACAGCAAGGGCTGCCATTCTCCTAGATTCCAGGGCGTCTGTCCTCATGTTTCATATAAACTGATCTAGCGCTGCTGGAGTTACTCTCTCTCTCTTGTCTTTGTTGAGTGGAAACAGCTGCCTTTGGTCCTGCTCCCAAGAATCTGCCAGTGTGTATAGCCTGCTTTGGTCTTTGCTTCTCCATCTTCATACGTTCAGATGCCTCTGTGAGTTATTAACATAGACACGGATTTTCCATTTAATTTCAGCAATGTAGTTGAATTTTAGTGTTTACGAAAGCAGTGGCCTTATTGAAAACCTCGAGCAATAACCTCGGGAGAGCCTTTCAAAATATCAGCCACGAGACCTTGTCTCCTGAGAGCTGCCAAGTATTCCTGTTCTCTTGGATTTGTTGCTGACAAAAAAAAGTGCTCTGCTGTGTTTTCCACGACTAAAAAACTACCAGGTTTGTGTAGGGTGAAGGAAGTTGGATAGGAGCTTGAGTGTAATCTATTCTACACTTGCTGCATCAGGGATTGAAAGTAAAATAAAAATGACCTTGAGCCAATGATCTAAGTAAATTCAACACAAATTCATTTCTTGAAGTTTGCAGTTTAATCCAGTGTGATGGAGTCAATTTCATTAGGGTCTGACCACCATTATATTTCTTTTACTGGTAGTTCAGCTACGAATTTATAGCTGGATAAAATTTAGGCAGAAGATTCCCAGTTTAAGACTTGAGCCTACAACCGGCAGAATTGTATGTGAGTGCCCTGACACCTGGATGCCACACTCTGAACTGAAGACAGAAAGTCTTATTCTTAAAACATCACTGCCAACTTCCTTTCTAAAATTCTAAGATGGTGGAGATTCAGCAAGTTCTCTAGGCAATGAGCACAATGAGCTATACCAGTGGTAATAATTTTAGCCCTCTATTGGTGCAACTGTTGTTGGCATATTGTCAACTGAAACACCCTTAATTTGAGAATTGGATATTGTCCCGTTAACCCCGAACTGAGGCTAGAGTAAAAAATAAAAATAAAACTCATGGGTTTCATTATCTAATAAGCTATTTTAAACAAACAAATAACAGTCAGGTTTTTGTTTTGTTTTGTTAATAAATCTATGCATATATTAGGAAACTATCTGTTTCTTGATGGGGTGACAGGTGAAACGTCACACTGAGGGGGAAATGATTCCCAATGCGACAAGAATGAAGATGTCCATTATTGTGAAATCCAAAGAACAGTCTAGCTTCGAGCACAACTTCTCCAGCCAATTTCTTTCTTCTTCTTTTTTTGCCAGGAGCTTGGGGAAAAATAACTTCATAATTACCACTTTTTAAAAGGAAGGAATCTTGCATTAAAAACAAATCTCCTACAAGGATTATCAAAGCATGTGGCATCTTGTCAAATGTGAAAACACAGTCTGGGCCTTCTCATTTTTTTGGGAGATGAGAGATGTTGATATCAGCGTATCTCTTTGGTTCAGATGTGCCAAATGATGGGCCTTAGTGACCGTGGGACCCCTGATTCTGGGGAAAAAACTTGTCCAATCTATTCCATTCAAAGCTGCAGCTGTGCTTTACAGCTTGAAAATTTTAATCATATGTGAGATGTTGTTCAGCCTAGACACCGAGATCTCGCTCTGAGGGCCTTCTGGTGGCTCCCCCATTGAGAGAAATGAGGTTACAGGGAACCAGGCATAAGGCCTTCTTGGTAGTGGCGCCCGCATTGTGGAATCCCCTTCCATCAGATGTCAATGAGATAAGTAACTACACGACTTTTAGAAGTTTTTAATGTTTGATGTTTTATTTTGTTTTTGTAAAAGCTAGGAGCTGCCCAGAGTGGCTGGGGCAACCCAGTCAGATTGGCGGAGTACAAGTAATAAAATTGTGATGATCTTAAACTGGAAAGCCTAAATCTTTGCAAATGCTTGGGCTTTTGTAACTATTAATTTTGGTCAGAAACTACCCAGCTAACTAAACACCTCCCCCCTAGAGTCTCCCCTCACCCCTGTGCTCATTGATCTTGACATTTGAGCTCTCATTTTAGTTAATGTCTTAGAGAAAGTTGGAGTGAATGTGCTCATATTTAGCAGGAGGGTACATCAGTTCCCTCTACTCCTCTACCAGAATCTCATCCCTTCTGTACGTAGCTGTGATGTTCCGAGACAGGGTTAGGCAGCCTAAGGCCTGGGGGCCGGATCCGGCCCAATCACCTTCTCAATCTGGCCCACAGACGGTCCAGGAATCAGTGTGTTTTTACATGAGTAGAATGTGTCCTTTTATTTAAAATGCATCTCTGGGTTATTTGTGGGGCCTGGCTGGTGTTTTTACCTGAGTAGAATGTTTGATTTTATTTAAAATGCATCTCTGGGTTATTTGTGGGCCATGGGAATTCGTTCATCCCCCCCCCCCCCAAAAAAAATATAGTCTGCTCCATCACATGGTCTGAAGGACAGTGGACCGGCCCACAGCTGAAAAAGGTTGCTGACCTCTGTTCTTGGACAACTGGGTTGCACCCGAGAAAGTAAGGTTGGAATTTCTAGTTCACTCCACCATGCATAAAGCATGTGAGTTGTGAATGGCATGTTGGAGCCTTTGTTGGCAAAATACAAAGAGGGTCAAGGGCCAAGACCCTTTCTTTTTTTTAAAAAAAATAATTTTTATTCAATTTTTAAAACACATAATTAAAAGACAAACACATCACAAAACACAAACAAACATAAACAAATCAAACATAAATAAATTCGTAATCTTATTTTCTTGTAACTTCTTTCAATTGACTTCCCCATACCTCCCTTTCGCTGCATCCTTATTTTAGAAAAAAATTTTTTAGCAACCCTTTAATCAATTTATCCATTTAGTTCCTTTTCATTAAATTCCCATAAATTTGTTGGTTACAGCTGTAATTCTCTGCTTCTTACCCCTTGACATCTTAACACTCCTCAATTTTACAACAGTTTTTAAGATATATTTTAAATTTCTTCCTATCTTCTTCCACTGCCTTTTTCCCCTGGTCACGAATTCTGCCGGTCATCTCTGCCAGTCCCATGAAGTCAATCACCTTTGTCCAAGACCCTTTCTTTTGCCTCTTTAAGCATGCAATATACATAATGTTTGCACATGTGCACCATTGACGGGCGATGCTGTTTGAGGGCATTTTGCATGGAAGGCAAGGTTGCAAGAGAAGAAGCAGGGAGTGCAAGACAGAACTGGGAGCAACTTTCTCACCTTGTCAAATCCAAGCCAAAAGTAGGAGAAACAGCTGGTAGGAAGGTGGTGTGAGCGTGCTCTGTGCCTGCAAGAGGTTAAAACTTTTGCCCCAGTGTTTACTTTAGTTGGCTGCCACACTGCATAATAATCTGTCAGCACTTCAGGTGGGGATTTATTTATGCATTAAAAATGGCCTGGGGCGGGCGGATGCAGACACTCTGCAGCATGCTGGAAAATGTGCCTTTAGCATTAAAAAGAAAGAAAGAAAGAAAAAGCCAGCCTCTCCAAATATTTCACTCTTTTAATAAGTGCATTTAATTAAAGTCATATAACTTTTTTATTATTCTTATTTTTTTATTAAGGAGGGGGAAATTTGTGGCTGAGAGCAAGGGCTGGATTACATTGGTGGCGGGTGGGGGGTTAAATTCTCATTCTTAATGGAAAACTCATCAACAGCATGTTGTGCTCTTTTTCCCTTTCACGCTGCTTTGATTGTGGATATAAAGTAAAAGGGAATTTTGGTTGTTGTTATTATTATTATTCCCCCCCCCGCCCGCATCATGAAGTCCTCCCCTCTCAGAACTGTGTCTGTTTTCTATGTATGTTGCAGAATTATTAAATTTTCCAAATAAAAACCAACAGATTTTTCTCATTGTTGGATGGTCCTTTTGGTTTTTTTCTTCCCCTGCTCCCTCCTTTTTCTGAAACTTCTCAGTTCCTTTCAGGTTGCTGCAAAGAGCCATTTTTGGGAGAAACGGCAAGCTTTCTGCAAGAAGGTTTGATTTTGTACGGCAGAAGTATAGCAAAGTTGCTGTGATGGGGGCACCTGCCTTGGCCAGGAGGGCACAATGTACATGAAAGAGAGTGTGGATATTGGCAGAAGGCAGTAAAATTTATGCAGGTCCACAAAATACATTTAAAGCACGTGCAACCCACATGTGGTGTGGATCTGCCTTTTATGTTCAGTTGTGCAATGTTTTCTACAACGCAACATTTGCTTTTAACATAGTAAAATAAAAACACAAGTTTTTTATGGTGGGGAGAGGCCTTGAGATTGGGGAGAAGTGCACTAGACATTGTCATGAATGTAACTTCTTCTTTTTTTCAAAAAAAATTATTCCTTTTATAACAAAAATAAAAAACACAAACAGAAAAGACAAACAATATGAACAAATTCTTGTCGTATCCTTATTTTTCTAAACATTGTTAAGTGGGCTTCCCCAAGTCTCACCTATCTGATTTTCATTTTACTTCATCTTTAGCAGTTTACATATAATCATAATTTCTAACCATCTTTCTTTTTTAAATCACACTTAAAATAACTTCACATTTTATCACTTACAAATAATACTATTTTAAAATACCCTATCTTCTACTTCTAACCCTACAGCCTGTCTATCCACTTCCAAAGCTATTCTAAGGTTTAAATATTAACATATTTTTTCAAATATTCCTTAAACTTCTTCCAATCTTCTTCCACCATCTCTTCTCTCCGGTCTCGGAGTCTCCCGGTCAGTTTGGCAAGTTCCATATAGTCCATCATCTTCATCTGCCATTCTTCGATAGTTGGTAAATCTTGTTTCTTCCAGTTCTTCGCTAACAATATTCTCGCAGCTGTTGTGACATACAGCAAAAAAGTAACATCCTTTTTTGGTGATTTCACCCCATGAATGTAACCTCTCATTGGACCTCCACTTGGAGTCTAGTGTGGTACAATGCCATCAGCAATGAGTACTGTCAGTTTAGAGTGGGGAAATTTGAGATATGCAATGATGGACAGTAAAAGCTAGCTATTTTCTTTCACATATCAGCTTCATGCAGAAGCAGTTTTGCAGGAATACTTTTCAGAGCCTCCACCACCACTCATAACTCACTGTGGGGTTAATCCCCTTGGGGGAAGACCATAAAATTGGGATCCTGCCCTAGGAACTGAAGTTATAGGGCTGTTTCTTTGCGGCAGACCTCAGAAGATCACCACAGAATTGTGTGTTCTTCAGTGGCTATGTCTCTATCCTTGGGTGGTGTAAAAAAACCCAACTTCTTGCCAACCCTAATATGCCTGCTCCTGTTTGCCCTTGATAGGCTTGCACTTTCTGTTCCTTCTCTGCTCCCCATCCTGCTCTCCCCCCCCATAACTCTGTGACTCACTTTAGGTTCTGAAGGAAAGCTAGGCTCACTGGCCAACGCATAAGTTATGGCAATGGTTCAGTGAGTTGCCCAAATACAGTGGCAACGAGGTAGAAGAAGCAGAATGCTACTGCCTTGGTTGTTTGAGGGCTTTGGTTTTCTCTCTCTTGCTGCAGGCACCAATTAGCAGTTTTTAAATTAGCGGTTTAAAAATAGAGCATGGTTGCTCGTGTGGTGGGGGACGAGCAATTAAAATGGCGGGGAATGTGGGAGTTGAATGGTTTCCCTTGCCCTGACAGGGCCCTGTGCTGGCCCTGTGTGGTGGTGGAGCTACTGAGCATAAACGGTGACATGCCACATGCAGGAAGGCCAGCACCTCTAGTAATTACATGCCCCTCCAAGGGATCACTCTTAGCTCTCCAGACAAGTAAGAAAAGGCAGCATGCGAGGGCCTGTAAAATGGCCGCCTCTTCTGGTGATGCAGATGGTTGCCTATCATTGGCTGCGAGGGAAACATTCCAGATGGCTTTCCAGTGAATTTCCCCTTCCTTCTCCTCCTCGTTTTCATTCCTCTTGTCTTAGGAGTAGCATGAGGAGATATTGCCTATGCCTCTTCAGAAAGAAAGGCACTACTAGTCAGTCTTTTAAGCTATACTGTCTTTTCATCCTCAGAGACTGTTGCCTTGATTGCCGTTTGAATCTAGGTAGGCAAAGGTTGAAGGGGGGGGGACTGGCCAGGCCTTTTGGCCGAGGGATTTCTGCTGCATATATTATCCAGGCATGTCAGTGGGATAGGAGCTCGCCCAGAGTTCTGGCACTTACTGCCTCCTCTTGTATTGACAAATGTATAAAGGAAGGCTGCTCCAGCAGTAAGGGTGTTGCATTTTGGCCAAGTTAAACTCCCGACACAGAGACTCTCTGTGTGACCTTGAGCGAGTTGCAGGCGGCTTCAAACCTCAGCATCGTGTAACTCTGTTCTATTTCTCACTTTTATTGTAGCGCCAACTCAAGGAGCACTTCAGCCCATGTAGGCTCCAGGTTAGAAGTAAGCAGAGACGGGGTTCCCCCCCCCCCCATTTTGGTTTTCGTTTGTTGTTGAAAGAAAATGCATTTCTGCTTTCCAGTGTGCTGTCATCTGCCTGCCTTGAAATGTCATGCATTTCCCCCAAACTCATCGTTCCACTCCAAGAGGCTCATTGCATCTGGCGACTGATAAATATAACGAAATATAGCAATTTGCATGTAGCAAATGTTCCCCTGCCAGCCTGCAGCCCTGATGGGGAAGGCTTTTGCAGTATCGCAAGCTGCAGGGGGGCTTCCCATGAGGGTGCAGCCATGGCCTGGGAATGGTAGCTTTTCCTACAGCAAACTCCCAGCTTCTTAACACTAGCAACAATGCTTTTTAGCTATGGACTCTTTGGCAAGAACATTTTGGCAGAGCCTGGTGAGATGAGTGATCACTCAGCTATTCTGTAAGACAGGAAGGTTCTCCAAAAGGAGATTTGTTCTCATGAGCTTTGAGAGGTGGAACAAGTTGTTTCTTAAGTGGTGTGGGGAGAGGTGTGGGGAGCCCTCCAAATTTCCTTGTTTCTGTCCAGTGTGGCTTCTGGTTGCAATTGATATGCTCAGTCATGTCAAGGTGGAGAAGGGTCCGTTTTCAAAATCTCCATGTGGTTCAGGCCCACGTGATAAAATTCCATATTTTAAAATGTGTTGAGGGATGACTTATTTTTAACCTTAATAGACAAAGCCCCTTTCATGCTAGCACATGCTGCATTGCTGTGAGATGTGTTTTCCATGAATTGGTATCCTTGGGTGCTTTGTCATTTCTCTCTTTTTTTGCACCTGCACCCACATAGGTAGTGATTTTGAAAGTGCCATGTGCACATAAATATTACATATCCATATATACGTACATAGGTTAAGGAGGGCATGTTTCTTATTTTATTTTACTCTGATGCTGCAGTTGCAGATGCCTTTTAGATAGGTTATTGGAATCCCCCCCCCCCAATAAAACTAAAACTGTTACAGACTAGTTGCTGCCCAAGAACATTATTGCTATCATAAATTGTTGCCGTTTAAAGTTATTGCTAGGGAACATGCTGTAATAAATGAAGCCAATGCTGAATCTCCAAACCACCCCCTGGCCTAGCCTCAGGCAATACAGTTGCTAAAGGACAAGAATGGTGGAAATGCCCATCCAAAATGAGAACATTAGGGGTGTGCATTTTGGTTCCTGTGAACCATGGTTTGCAAGCCTAAATATGATATGAAGCGAAGTCTGTGTTCTCCAAAAGTTGCCCAGACCAAATGAGGCTTTTCCAATTTGGAGCGTGCAATGTGCATGTGAAAACTAGAAGCCCTCTCCCCCAATTCTCCCTATAAAGCAAGTGTCAGGCAGGGAGGAGAGAGAAGGGAGAGGGTTTAGTTTTGTGGCTCGTATCTCTAGGTCCCAACCAAGGAATAAGTTTAAGTTTGCTTCCAATCACAGTGCTTGTGAGAGGCATATAGAGGAAGCTTACAGACTGCTGTCAAGTTGATTAGGACAAAAAAAGAGAGCCTCAAACTGTTTCTTTATTCGTCGTAACACCGTATCTATCCATCTGAATTTTTGCAGGTTTCCGATACACACGAAAGTAGCTGGTTTGTAACAGATTTTTGTAAATAGATTTAAGGAACAACTCTGAGCGAGTTGCAACAAGTAGAAAATGCATGAAACCATTTAATGTAATAAACATTTTAAAACTACAAATAGGTAGCAATAAAAATTCAGTTAATAACAAAATGCAGGGCCCAACATGGGCAGTGAGTGGGAGAAACCCAGGTCTGAGGATTCAGGGAGAGCTGGGCTGCAATCCAGTTGCCATGAGGGAAAACAATGGAGCTAAACTGTACATCATCCTTTTGGATCTTTATGCAAACTTATTTCTCTGCATCTATTGGGGAGTGACTGAGCTCTGAACCTATTTGTAGGGCTTCATCCCTCGGACAAGTCAGCAACACATCGCCATGGATGCCTATGAGTTGGGTTGGGTTGGCCAAGAACAACCTATGACTTGTCAGCATCAGGCAGAAAAGAGAAGTTGGCAGAGTGCAGAAAGACCTACCTGACCCAGGAGAAGGTTGACTCAATGCTGCAGCTCTGATGGCCTGCCCTACAGGATCCACACCTCCAATCAAAAGCAGCACTGTGCAACCGTTAAGCAGGATAATCCAATCCTGCACTCGGCTGGCCACAACTCCTTCTTGAGTAGCTGCCTTTGCATGCAGGGAAGATGGTTGCAAAGGACTTGACATCATGCAATATCAGATTCTCCCGCTTAGCAGCTGTTAAGCGGGAGGATCTGATTCTGCATGGTGCCATGCTCCCTGACCTTTGAAAAAGAGTTTTAAGGATGCAAAACTCCTGAGCTCCACCCCCAGATTGATCTGGGGTGCGGTTGGTGCTTCCCACCCAAGTAGCACCTCACTGCATTTTAAGCTGCTAATGTATCCATAGCCTTAGGCCACTCTCTTGCTGAGTTGTGATTCAAATCGAGGTTTCCCACACTTGCTTCTTCTCACTCTCTGGGATACAGTAAAGTTCAATTAGCTTTAGGCTAGGTTTCCCTTCAATAGTTGCCTCTAGCAGCCAGGGAACCCCACAAAGTCCCTGTAATATGTTGGCAGAAACCAAACCACAGCTTCGGTCACAGCAAGTGAATACTGTTTCTTGCCTCTGGGCACTCCAGGCTGTTGCAGGATGGGGATCTTAAATAAGCCAGATGCTCATTCTTCCACCTCTATCTGATGTCTGAAACTCACTGTGTGTGATATCAGATGTTGATTAGGAGGGAGGTGCTCTAACTGACTAATGCAGCCTTAAAACAGGGGGAAATTTAGTCAGGCTGGATTCTGCCAATGCCAGAATATATATATATATATGCACGCCTGAGGGTTTGTGAGAGGTGTCAACCCATCAATCTATTTGTTTAACTTATACGGAAATCTGTTTTGTTTTGAAGTTGGAGGAAATCTCCAGCCTTGTTACCATAGGTAGAACATGCACTTTGGAAATCAAGTTTTTAGCCTTCTTTTTTTTCCACCAGTATCTACTTACACTTTGCTGCTGTGGATCAGGATTATAAGTAGAAATGCCAAATGTTCACAGTGTAGTCTTCAGCGCTTAAGAGAAACTGGCATCCTCTGGTGAACATACAAATCCTCAATCCAAAATTGTCAAATGAATGAGCCGCTTTTATGAGGTCAGGTTACCTAACCTGCTAAAGAGCTGTGTCAATCTTCACTGTAAAAAAACACGCCATTTCCTCTTCCCTACAAACAAGAAGGCAAAACTGGTGTTGCAAAACATTTTATTCCTGAAACACTGTTGCTGGTTTTTTTAAAGGACATTATGCCTGGTACAATAGTTGAAATCTTTTCCCCAAGTGAAATGAGCAGTATTATGCCCACCAGACAATAAGGGAAACTCCTACACTGACCCACAAGCTCGGACTCCAGTCACAAAATTGGTACTCCTGGAAAGCATAAAATAAAAAGATGCCTTCTGGCTCGTAATTCCACAACAGGAATGTCTGGAAGTAGCAAAGTTGCCATTGTGAACGCAGCATGGCACCACGACTCTGCGCAAACTCCTCCATGCAGGTTTCGTATGGCGATTTTTATGCAGAAGCTGTGTGCCGAAAGTAGGCTGAAACACAGCTTGGATTATGCTGTGAAAATGTGGTGTTGGGTTACTTCAGACATTGCCTTTCCTAGTTGCAGGTTTCCATTCAGAGTTTCTGCCAAATAAATGGTGGGAGGAATTGTAAACCAAGGGTTGCCACTGTGGTGCCCTCGAGATGTTGTTGGACTACAGATCTCATCATCTGCAGCCAGAATGGCCAGTGGTCAAGGATGATGGGAATTGTAGTCCAACAGCATCTGAAGGGCCATAAATTCTCCATTGCTTTCCTCTGCAGAGCCCTGGGCTATCTATATATGCGGAGGAGTTGTCTGTCAGTGTTAGGATTTCTCCAGTCTGCACCCCACAATATGATGTCTTTTAAACTGATGCCACATACTTCTTAACATGAGAAGTATGAGGGATTTCTGCCTGTCCCCAAAACTTGCTCGATGGAAACCCACCCTGCAGGTTTGTGGGTGGTGTAGGTAGGATAACTGCAGCTAGTGGGTGGCCCTTGTAGAGATATTCACATGTTCCAGTGCAGAATCATTTCAGAAGCGTATCATTTCACCTCTGGCCCAGGCAACTCAAACTTAGGGCAGGCTTAAGGGGAAGACCAGAGTGCACACTGGTTCCCGGTGGAGTACAGGATCAGGTTTAAGGTGCTGGTTTTAACCTTTAAAGCCCTATACTGCCTAGGACCCTCGTACTTATAGGACCGCCTCTCCTGGTATGTCCCACAGAGAACCTTACGGTCTTCAAACAAAAACACCTTGGAGGTCCCGGGCCACAGAGAGGTTAGGCTGGCCTCAACCAGAGCCAGGGTTTTTTTGGCTGTGGCTCCAATCTGGTGGAATGCTCTGTCACAAGAGACTAGGGCCCTGCGGGACTTGACATCTTTCCGCAGGGCCTGCAAGACAGAGCTGTTCCAGCAGGCCTTTGGCCAAGGCACAGTCTGACCCCCTCCTTTGGTAATCCTCACAGAGCTCTAGCCCAGTGGTTGCCATTTATTTGATTTTGAATTGATTTCAAAATGAATTGATTTTAGAATGCTGTTTTACTTTTATTGTTGTTAGCTACTCTAAGCCTGGCTTCGGCTGGGGAGGGCGGGATATAAATAAATTATTATTATTATTATTATTATTATTATTATTATTATTATTATTATTATAGCGTGTGCCATACAGAGGTGGATTTTGGTTAATGTGGAAATTAACAGGATGGTAAATTGCAGTGTAGTTATGTTGCTTTTAAACACAAGAAGAGCCTGCTGGATCATACCCAAAAGCCCATATGGTCTGGCACCCTTTTTCCAACACTGGCCAAGCAGGTGTCTCTTGGGAAGTCCAAGAGACATGATGGCAATAGCAGCTTCCCACTTTTGTTCCCCAGCAGGTGGTACTCAGAGGCATTCAAGCACAACTGAAGCCATAGGTTTTTGTAAGCATTAGGGGACCTTTTCAATAGGAGTATAGCTACTCTGTGCTGGTCCAGACAAACTAGGCTGCACCTTGCTATGTAATGTTGAAGCCCTTCTGATGGCCAATTCTGCGACAGTAGCTGAAACTGCATCCCCACACCCTTGTCCCAGATTATCTTGACCCAACTCTCATGGATCCTTGTTTCACCTTCCACTTACAGTGCCCGGATGTTGCCCCCATTCATTTTGTTTCCAGTGAATGAGCATACTAAAAAGGAGAGCCACATTCCACAGCATAATCTTAGGCAAACAGGGCATGGCTTCTCCATTAATCAAGGTTTCTCTCATCTCGTTTTATTTCCCCCGGCATCTTAATCAGCAGCCTTGGCTCTTTCCCAACTTCTCTGATGTCTGCACAGTTGAACTAACACCTGTCCAGGTAAATAAATGGTGACTCTGGTCTGCTGTGTACTTTGGATTTGATTACTTGGTCCATCCAGGGAAGTGGAACAGTGGCAGAACATTATAAAACTACACACACACACACACACACACACACACACAGCCAAATAAATTATCTGTACTGTTTGTCATACGAAAACCTTCTACCCCAGTGGTATATTTTCTAGTATCATGGGAATCATATGTGATCCTTTAGGCCGCAGTGGGGGGCGGGATGCTGCCTTCTGCCTGCATAACAACCCTACAGCCAATTCATTCTTCCTTGCAGATGACCATAGCAGCAATGCTGTGTCTGATATAACAAAGTCTTGTATATTGAGCTGTTTTCAACGCCAGGCCACTGCTCACGTTACTGAGGAGAGGGACAGAGTGGTCTCCTTATGTTTCTGAAAGCCTACTTCACTACTGGTCTAGAGGGAGATGATTTGGTTCAAAATGAGGAGAGTTTGAGGTGGGGCTTTTGAATTTCACTGAGGGCTCACCACCTCCCAGCACAGGTCAAAGGCCCACTCTGGAAGCTGCAGTTGGGTGTGGTTTTTGCTCAACTGCTTCAGGTAGAATGGTTGCTTCTGTTGCGTCTTCAGCTTCAGGGGATGGGGAACCTGTGGCACTCCAAAGATTGCTGGACTACAACGCCCCTCATCCATAACTGTTGGCCGTGTTGGTTGGGGCTGATGGGAGTTGGAGTCCAGCAGCATCTGGCAGGCCGCAGCTTCCCCACCCTTGGTCTCCTTGGAGTACTTATAGCTGTAGCACAGGAATGCAGTGATCATTGTTATACTGGAACAGATAAGCATATATCTAACACAGGATTTTGTTCAGGCTCATGGCATACAATGCCTCTATTGAGGGACATGTTCTTCACACGGAATGACTGAGTGGGAATCATTCACTCCCACAACTGTTTTAAGTAATACAGCTTCAACTAGTCATGTTGTCTTATCTACAGGGTGGTCCAAAATCCATGTCCTGTGAGTGAATTACCATAGAACATTTGAATCATTGGCCATCAAGGCATTGTCTCATTTGTTCTGTGTTGTAGCTCTCTGTAACCAGCATAACTGATCAGAGTCTGACCTCCTCCTCTCTTTTGAATGTCATAACCTTCCTGTTGGTAACACCATCACCATCATCTCTTCTTCTTCTTCTTCTTCTTCTTCTTCTTCTTCTTCTTCTTCTTCTTCTTCTTCTTCTTCTTCCTCCTCCTCCTCCTCCTCCTCCTCCTCCTCCTCCTCCTCCTCATGTCATTCTTGCAACCTGCCATTTAAGCCATCACAGCATGAAGTTTGTTCAAGTTACTGGAGAGGAAACACACAGGAAACCCATATCCCAAACTATATTGCAAAAGAGAACTTTGAAGAGGCTCTCTCCATGTTCTCTGAGGGGACCAGTATGCCTTGGTCAATACTTTCCAAGGTCAGAGTGCTTACTAATTAACTTGTGAAACTTGGTTACCAGAGAGTAGTTTTCAGTGTTCTGGAAGGAATGGTGTGAAGAGATGTTTGGGGACGAGGAGGGAGTTCCTTTTCTCCTTTGTTACGTCCAAAGTATATAATTATATTGGAAGTGGATGAAATTAATGAATTCCATTCAGCTCCATCATCTCTTTCTGTGTCCTTCCGTCTCCCACCTCCTGGTTTAGGCATCTGAGACATACAGAGTGAACTTTTGAAACACATTAGAGGGAAGAAAGGGTGGAATCTATTTAGATGCTTGGTGAAAAATGTCACTGAACAGGTAGAACCTACGAGGGTGGTCATGATGGTGGATGTCAACTCATCCTGGCTTTGGAACTCCCTCCATCACAGCTGCCTGGTCTGTAAAGCTTTTGGGCTTAACCCTTTGTTCTCATCACCAGCTAAAATCAAGTGTGCATATAAAAAGTGCATTTGTTGTTCTGCCTGGCCTTTGGATTGGAATCAACTTGATCCCCTCTCCCTCTTTCCTTTTTCCTTTCTCCTTCTGTGATGGAACTCCTATTTGGGGACTTCCCTGGCTATTTTCTGGCCCACGTAGGACCAGTCTGGATAGTTGGCCTTGGTGAAGATTTGATGTTTTCACCCCCCCAAAAGTTTTTGATTTGAGTTTCTACTGAAATGAGGCTTCATTTAGATGTGTTTTAATCTTGTTTTTAAGTTGTATTTTAATCAATTGTTTTTATACCTGGTGTTGGCTGCCCTGAGCCCGGACTTGGGGTATAAATTATTATTATTATTATTATTATTATTATTATTATTATTATTATTATTATTATTATTATTATTATTATTATTTGCTCATATTCATAAATTACTCTCCTTCTATCTACCTGCCTTGGTTTGTTTCCTTCCTTTCCATTCATTCATTTTCTCTCTCTCTCTCTCTCCACACACACAAACACACAAAGCCCCTTCCCCTGCCAGTTTGTGTGTTGTTTCTTGGGCAAGGAGGGGAGGACATTCAATAGATCATAGGGTTGCAACAGACCCCCAGAGTCATGTACTCCAATCTTGTGCAATGCATGAACCACAGCTAAATAATCTGACAGAGATGACCATCCAACCTCTGCTTATAACACCCTAGTGGTCCCAGGCCATAAAGAAGTTAGATTGGCTTCAACCAGAGCCAGGGCCTTTTCAACTCTGGCTCCGGCCTGGTGGAACGCTCTGCCTCATGAGACCAGGGCCCTGCAGGATCTGATTTCTTTCCGCAGGGCCTGTAAGACAGAGTTGTTCCGCCTGGCCTTTGGCTTGGAGCCAATTTGATTCCCTCCCTCCCTCTCTCTCTCTCTCTCTCTCTCTCTCTCTCTTTTTCCTCCTCTTTCTTTCTTTTCCTTCTCCTGCGATGAGGCTACATTTTAATATTTTAATGTTCCATTATTTTAATGTTGTATTTTATTTTTGTTTTTAAGTTGTAATCATTCATCTTGTTTTTATTATTGCTTGTAAGCCACTCTGAGCCCGGCCTTGGCTGGGGAGGGCGGGGTATAAATAAAAAATTATTATTATTATTATTATTATTATTATTATTGTTATTATTATTATTATAAATCTCCAAGGAAAGAGAGTCCACCACCTTCTCATGTGGTCTGTTCCACTGTTGAACAGCTCTTAGGAACAGAAAGTTATATTATTTTTATTAATATTATTTATTAAATTTGTATGCCGCCCTATACCTGCAGGTCTCCGAGCGGTTACAACATAAAATCTCAATAAAAAACCCCCCAAGGAATACATAATAGAAACAAAAACAACCCAATAACCTCCTCCCCCCGCCCCCGGTCAGGGTTTATGGTTCCCTTTAAACTGGGAGAAGGATACTGAATTTACAGTCTTTCCAGCAAGCCTAACCAATAGAGGCTTCAGTAATAGGCAGCATCTTTGCCATTTCCTAGCTAATGCTCCCCCAGGGAAAATAAATAACCCTTCTGGCACATTCTTTGTAGTTGAGTAAAGTAGACATAAGAGGTTTGTGTTCCATCTTTAGGGGTGGGAGAGTGGGGGGTGGGAAACAAACACCGAAATACTATAGTCTTCCAAGAAGCTTGAATTGACAAATTATTCCTTTCTGCTTTGGCTATTATTTATTGGGGGATTGAATTTGCAGCGAGTGGGGACATTTCACCTGACCAACTTCCGCTATGGAGATGAAAATATGTAGTTTGGCCTTAAGGACCTTCTGTGAAAGATCTGTCATTGGGCCTGGGATAGCTCAGTCGGTAGAGCACGATAACTCGTAATCTCAGGGTTCTGGGTTCAAGCCCCATGTTGGATGAAAGATTCCTGCATTGCAAGGGGGTTGGACTGGATGCCCTTGAAGGTCCCTTCCTACCCTATAATTCTATGCTTCTATGGGCTTTCCATGATCTGTAAAAGCTTGCTTTGTGTCCTTGCTCTGGGGCTGGCAGTTGTCGCCAGCTGGTACACTAAAACAATAAGTGACATCACACAAAGAATCCATTTGTCCAGTGGTCCTGTGTGGTGTGCATTAGCCAGTAATGAACCTTGCTGCATGTCTCTTGCATTTCTCTCTTTGGGATATAGGTTCAAGGAGTAGTGGTATCACCTTCCCAAATCATGTCCTGTTCAGTGTTAAAAGCACAGGATTTGCTCACCCTTGCAAGTGGTCATCATTTCGTTCAGAGGAAATCCCATCCGCCGAACATATTAAGTCAGTAATGGCGGCGAACTGTGCTTCTGCCTTTCCCTTCAGCACTGACAAACATTGGAGGATAAGAGGAGCCCAAAGAACCAGGCCAATGGCCTTTAAAATTCAGCATCCTGTTCTCACAACCAGATGCATGTACAGTGGTACCTCGGGTTAAGTACTTAATTCGTTCCGGAGGTCCCTTCTTAATCTGAAACTGTTCTTAACCTGAAGCACCACTTTAGCTAATGGGGCCTCCTGCTGTTCTCATCCTGAAGCAAAGTTCTTAACCCAAGGTACTATTTCTGGGTTAGCGGAGTCTGTAACCTGAAGCGTATGTAACCTGAGGTACCACTGTATGTATCACCTGGAACTGATGCTCAGCAAGCACCTCTTATAATGCATCAGTTCTTATCTTGTAGTATGATTTGGTCTGGATGGTGGAAGTTGCTCTGTGGGGTGGATTGTCCAGACAGACAGCAGAGGGCTAAATTAGATTGGCTTTCCACATTATTGGCAGTATTTCACTTTCTTTGTCTGCAGATCTTGCTGTGTTCCACGCACATCAAAGCAGATAACATAGGTGCTGCAGGTGAGACACTTTGAAGTTCAGCATGCATGGCATCTACTGTAACCTGAGTCATAGGAGCTATTTTATAAGTCCATTTTTTCTTGTTTTCATTAGGGTTTATACTTTTCTAGTTATCAATGTACATCTGTGAAGGAGAGGTACAGTGGTACCTCAGGTTAAGAACTTAATTCGTTCTGGAGGTCCGTTCTTTACGTGAAACTGTAACCTGAAGTGTCTGTAACCTGAGGCACCACTGTATAGCACAACAACGTTATTTTATAACATTGATCTTTTTAAAAGAAATGATTATATAGCCATGCACAAATACCCTTTCCAGTGACTATTTTAATGGCAGAGACTGGAAAATGTTTGTGTTTTTAAGAATTTCTTAAAGAGATTATTTTGCTATAGTGCTATTAGGGATGCGGGTGGCGCTGTGATCTAAACCACTGAGCCTCTTGGACTTGCTGATCAGAAGGTTGGTGGTTCGAATCCCCAAGATGGAGTGAGCTCCTGTTGCTGTGTCCCAGCTTCTGCCAACATGGCAGTTCGAAAGCATGCAAGTGCAAGTAGATAAATAGGTCTCACTGTGTCAGGAAGGTAAATGGCATTTCCGTGCGCTCTGGTTTCCGTCACAGTGTTCCATTGCACCAGAAGTGGTTTAGTCATGCTGGGCACATGACCCTGAAAGCTGTCTGTGGACAAATGCCAGCTCCCTTGGCCTGAAAGTGAGATGAGTGCTGCAACTCCATAGTCGCCTTTCACTGGACTTAACCATCCAGGGGTCCTTTACCTTTTACCTTTTATACTGCTATTCCTCTCCTTTATTGAATAAAAAAAATGTGTCTGGAAACACATTATAGTGTTCATTATAATTTTTTTTTAAAAAAAGAAGCATGCCATGATATGTCACCCACCAAGAAAGGTCATAATGATTATGTGCTGAAGGGTGATAGGTTCCTTTTCCTGATAAGTCACTGCTCCTGTCAAAACCTTGCCCTTTTCGAAAGATGGGAGAGTGTATCTAAAGGTTTCTGCACCTGTGGAGGCTGCACTATTTGTCTATTCTTTTGGGAGAGCGGGGGAAGTCTTTTGGGAGAGCGGGGGACATCATATGGATGTCCTGTAAACAATGAGCGAAGCACAGCAATTCCACCTAGTGTGTAACCACCGTGAATCTCTTTGTGGCTCCATCATATTACAACTTGGAAACGTTTATAATGTCTCTGTTCCTTGCAGCCCCGGCAATTCTCCACCGTGACGTAGAATAGACTTCTGGTCTGAAACAGTAAAGCTGCGGTTCCTTGAAAGCTTCTTAAAAGACATTTGCAAAAGTGGTTGAATAATTATTCTGTTTTTCAGCATCCTTCTCGTTATTAGTTCAGGATACGTTGGCAACACTTGATGCTTGCCATTTCATCACATTAGGAAGAAGTGTTGCCACCTCTTTTTTTTCTGGCAGGATTCCTCGGCCTTTGATAGATATACGTCTGTTGTCTGGCAGATAAAAACAGCAGTAGAGAAACTGTCTCTCACTGAGTTTCTGCTTGCCATTCTGGCTGCTAAAAGCACAGAAACACTGCCAGGGTGGGGAGTGGAGTAGAGCTGCTCAAGTTGGAGAAGTGTTTCTGGGACACTTAGCATATTCTGCATAAGTTCTCTTCCACTGCAGACAATCAACATATGATCCAGTGAAGGATCCAGTGTGGTGCATGGGTTCTAAGCTATGGACCCAACCTGCTCTATTAAACTGGTTGAAATACTGATACATGCAAGCCTGGATTCATTTCCAGGAACTGCCTGGAAGCACTGGTGAGTCTTGTTTGGCTTTAGGCCTGGCACATTGCTGCATTAAGGATTTCACAATTTCCTCTGTGGCCTCCTGGATTTCATGAGAATTGCATTCTCAACCTACCTCCTAAGTGTCGGGTCCTTCATCTGATCAATTGACTAGCCTTGGATATTTGTTTAAGGTTATCTCTCCTCCCCCCTGCCCCCTTCCTCTGCTGGTGCCCTTTGGCTGTTTTCAGTTTAAACCCACCCCACCCTTCTTCCAGTTCCTTCCTTTGATGGAGAGAGTAAGTCCAGGTCTGTCTAATGGGAACTGTGGTTCACTCTGTGATGTGGTTCGTTATCGTGAAGCTGTTAATAAAATCTGTGTGTTTCCCCAAGCTGTCACTCGGTCGAGATGGGAAATATTCCCTGAGCTCAGGCAATGTTTTATCATAACAGCAGCATGCACAGGCTTGATGAGCGCCAAAAGTCTTTTGTTTGGCTGGGTTTCTCCTCTCTCCAATGGATCAAGTGCAGTTTGGGCTGCTGTAAAACTGTGTAAGGAGCTGCAGTGGAAGCTGTCCTTCAGCATGGCCTAGTGGTGATGTTGAACCACCTTCCCAGTGTCTGCTGGCTCCCCACCCTCCCAGCTCATGGTAGGAATGTGATGGGTTATTTTGTCAGCAGTCGCAGGGGGAGGTTAGGGTTAAGAGGTGAGCGCTCCAGGTGCGGCTGAGCATGAGGGTTTTATACATTTTGTTGGTGAGAAGGGAATGCATCCTTCGTTTCTAATGACAGGGCACTGCAGGTAGGGACATGATGCTCCTTGTCTCGCAGATGTGTGGTTAAGCAAAAGACAATTGCAGATGTTCCTGGAATTCCCAAACCGGATACAAAATTGCTAAGAGGATACATAGATGGGGGAGCGTTGCCAAGAGCTTTTACATAATGAGAGGATCATGTTATGCTTCTCTCGCTTCAGGGCTCAGTTGAGCTCCTCAGCTTTTCTCTGAAGTTGGAGGTAGAACGCACAGAGTTCTCTCTCGTTAAGAGAGGTGTGTGTATTTGCACACATGCACGCACACTTGTACATGTGTGTGTGGGGGGGTGTTTAAGCCCGGAACACCCCACAGCCTTGACACTGTATATATCGGATGAAAAATTAAAGTTGTCTTTTTAAAGGTGTGCTAAAGTTTCCATTGCAAACAAACATCTCCGTGTGGAAATCTGTCTTCAGTTTAGAAGGAACATAGGAAGTTGCCTTATACTGAGTTGGACCTTTGATTCATCTAGATCAGTACTTTCTGCACTGGTTGGCAACAGCTCTCCAGGGGGTTCAGGGAAGGATCTCCCAGTCCTGTCTGGAGATTCTCCACCTCTGGGCTCCAACTTCAGTCCACTTCCCCAGGTTTTCTCCAGTCCACCCTTCCCTTCCCTTCCCTTCCCTTCCCTTCCCTTCCCTTCCCATCCCATCCCTTCCCTTCCCTTCCCTTCCTTTGGTGCTTTGGTGTTAAAAAGTGGATTAAAGGGGGGAACAAATGCCCCCCCTTAGGTCAATATTTGCAAAGCAGGTGGAGAGATAGCTTCACACTTTCCCCAGGAGGGGAATGGGAAGCATTGCCACTTAGAAAACAACTGGTCAGGTGTGTAGGAATTCCTTTCAAACTATACAAGTGAAAATGGATCAGCCTGGGTTCCCTGTTTCTCTCACTTTTCAGGTGGAACTAAGCACCTGTGTCTCATGGGAGGGGGGGAAGTGCTCCTGTTCCTATAAGACTGCTGCCAAACTCTGTGAGGGCTCAGTTCTACAGAGCATTGGGTTGTTGTTTTTGTTTTTGCCAGGACAGAAATTAGAATTTGTTGAGTCACCAATCCGATTTCAATAACTGCCCTGTGAAGCTGAACCATCGAGTGCCTTATGACCCTCGACAGCCTCACTCTTGTCCCTTTAAAATTTATCCCACTGATTTGAAATGTAATGCCAGTAAAGGTATTTGTATTGTGTTGCCCTCCTCAAAGGTGGGATCAGAAATCGGAACCATGATTCGATACGCTTCCTAAAATGTTTATAGAGTACCACTGGCTGTGGCTTTGGGGGTGGTGCAGGGAGAAGCAAGGAAGATTATAGCCCAGGGAATAGGGAATTGTTTACTGAACCATTGTGTGTGTGTGTGGGGGGGGAAATACGTCTGGTCATTGACGGGGAAAGGATGATGGACTCAGCTGCTCTTTTGCCATCACTGAGAGCCAAACTGTACTGGTCCCAATGGGGGACAGCAGCTTCAGTGGAAAGATTTTCCTTGGGACTGCAGTAGGAAAGGGTTAAACTTCCCATCCTCACTTGCTTTGATCCTGTAAATTAATAGTGCTCCCCCCCCCCCCGCAGATGCTATTTGCTATTTGCCCTTGAACGTCGATCTGAACTCTCCTGTTGCTAGTATAAAGTTAAATGCTCTTTTCAACTTGCTTATTTCTGTTGTGCAGATGAGCAGTCAAACAAGTGGAATTTGGGTGTCCATTATGGCATTCCCAACTTTCATCAGCCCCATCCAGCAGAGTTCAGGGATGAAGGGTGCTGGAATCCAGCAGTATCTGGAGGCACCACATTGACCACCCATGATCTGAAGAACCATCTTCTTCACTTCCCAAACCATCAGTGCTTGGCCACCCCTCCTTCTGATATTGTTCTTCCACGTCCAACAAAAGGAGAAGCAAGGCTGAGAACCAAAGGAGAATTTCTGAAGATGCACAGTGCCGTTTTTCAGAGGGCAGATGGACACCACTAACTCCCCTGTTGTGAGCTTGGCTTGAGCATTACTCAAGTGATGTTTATTTGTTGCCTCGGGAGCATGCGCAAACTCCTTGCCAAGAATTCAACATCTGCACAATTGATACTTGGCAGGAAATCCCTGTTTGGTCCCTGAAGGTAATGAATGAAAGAGGCTGGGTGTGCATCCCACTATTTCAGTCTTTGGCTCCGCTGTGCCAATGGCCCTGACCTGATAGAGACCATCCCATGTCCACCATCACTATAATGAGGCAAGTCTGTGTATGTGAGTGTATGAGACAGCATTATAAATTGTCAATGGAACTATACCAGGAAATAGACTAGGTATTCAGCTGCCCGGGCAACTAGGAGTTTTTGAAATCTCCCTCAAAGCATACAAACCTAGAATACTACATTTGGGAGTTAAAAACCCCTGGGAATGAAGATCCCTCCCCTTGCTGCAACTATGAGAATTTCCTCTGTGGCTTTGACCCTGACAGTTTTCATAAAGTAGTACATACTTCAAAGCACTAAGCAACCATAATAAAGGTTTTATTTGCGAAAGAGCTCTGCTCCCATTTATCCTGCATGCTGAGCTTTTGTGACTGACCAAATCTTCCCCCTCACGGAATGAGAACTGCTAAAACGCACACACACACACCACTTGTGCAAAGCAAAAGCCGTGTTGTTTTGCTTAAGAGAGAGGTGAAGAGGAAAAATAAACTTGGCCCAGTTCTGGGGCCTGAATATTTTCTTTTGGCCAATCAGCTCCATTATCCTCAACACTCAAGATTGAAAATAAATTCCCCTCCATTGTGTGAGGCTCCCCCTACCCCCAGCTTTCCAAAGCAACTGTATTTTGCTTTCTTTGATGACACTGGGGCTCCAGGAGAATCGCTGCCCTCCCCACCCACTTTTATGACACACTGTAAGGGATTTAGGCCTGAGTGCAGGTGGGTTTTCTCCCCCCTTGCTGTCACCTGGACATTGCCATGGAGATAATCCTCAGTGAAACAAAAATAAGAGTAGAACCGGTTGGACAGAAAGTGCAAGGCTGAGAGCTCGTAGCTGGAGGAGGGGAGGGATAAGTGGCGTAAGGCCAAGGCGAGGGCAGCGGAGGCTCAGTGGGGAGCCTGCCTTGGCTCTAGAACTTGCTTGAATCCAGTCATTGGGGGGGGGGAGCATTGCAGCACTTAATCAACAATAGGCAAGTCCTCTCCCGTTGCGTTTAGATGGGATTATTTGTGTCCTCGGACAGGATTCTGCCGATTTCCAGCCAGCACAGTAAAGCAGGTCAGCGAGGCCGGCGTCTCACCAAATGTAACGAACACGAGAGTCCCCTTGAGCAAACATTTGTGCATGTTGCTTGCCTAGGCATCTTCTTGGCTGACCAGTTTTTAGTGCTAGATGGAATTCTGCAGCGTAAGCAAAGACCACATGGGAGGATTTTCAGCCATGGCGGTGCATTCGCTACCTGGCTCCTTGGTAACTGTGTATTCCTGACATAAGCCTTTTGTGTTGGAAGGATTGTTTGGCTTTGCTTTTTAGCTAATCTTCCCATTATCCTGTTGAAAGATGCCGTGTGTGTAGCAGTCTGTATATACTGTAGTACTGCTTAGCACCATAATATGTTGTTGGCCTAGTGTTGCATTTCTTGATGCAACAGAGGAAAGCCCCAGTGTCATTGCCTATGTTTTCATTCCAAGTTCATGCTGTAACCTATATCCAGCCATGTCGTTGTATCTGACTTGTTGTCAGATTAGAGCTGCACTTTTCTTTTTTCTTTCTCTTTTTAATCTCACTTCTGCATAACACAGACCTGAAGCTCCGTAGACACCTACAGAACTAAGTTCTATCAGATCAACTGATGCCAAGATCTGAGCAAGACATTGCAACAGAGTCTTGTGAAAACATCAGTTAATAATATTATAATAATTTATTATTTATATCCCGCCCATCTGGCTGGGTTTCCCCAGCCACTCTGGGCAGCTTCCAACAGAATATTAAAATATTAATATACATTAATATACATAATATATATTGAAATACAATAACCTATTAAACATTAAAAGCTTCCCTAAACAGGGCTGCCTTCAGATGTCATCTAAAGGTCTGGTAGTCTCTTTGACATCTGGTGGGAGGGCGTTCCACAGGGTGGGTTACTTGCATTCAGATGACTGGAATTTGACCGGGAATCCAGAATTAGATAGGGAAGTGGGGAAGGAACTGGCCATGTTGTGCTTGCATGCATCATCTCTGAAAATTTGTTTCATTCACTCAATGGTTTCTACATCTGTGTGGCTTGTACAACCATGCTTTCATGGGTCCTGTGACCTTTCTGGAATTGGGTTCATCCCTGAAGACCTTTCAATAACTGGTGGGGTTTCAAACAAAGATCTAAAAGCAGCCTCGCTTCCTTAGGCTGAATGCTCTCATTTTTGATAATTTGCCGTTTTATCCATTAATCATTAAATTTATATCACACTCAAAGGAGTCCAGGGCAGCAAATGCAAAAAAATTAATAAAATAAAACATCTGAAACTACTGTGATGCAGATGAGAACTGGGCATGCGTCTTATGTATAGAGTATCCCTCCCAGCTTCACAAAGCACCAGCTTGCAAGGGTGATTGGAGGAGAGCAGTGTTGTGCATGTGGTATCCTGACGTCAGGAGAAGCTGGGTTGGAGCCAAACCGGCAGTCACATAGCTTCAGTGGCTGGTGGCTTCTCCTCTGCCTCCTTCTGGTGCAGCCAATGGAGCAGGACTGCTTTGACCTGCTTTCCCCTCTATGGCAGCAGCAGGAGAAGGAGCCTCCATGCTTTGGAGACATGGGAGGGGCTGGTCCTGACCCCCAAAATATTGAGGGGCCCCCAAAAGGTCTCGGCTTCCAGGAGCTGGTGCCCCTGCACCTTCATTGTCACCTCACATTCCTGCCTAGACAACAACGGGGAGGGGGACACAGGAAGCCTAAGGATGAGGTTGTATCTTTTGATTCCAAGGTAATGGTTCTTTCAGTATTGCTGGGCTTGTGTATCCTTCCCAGAATAGCAGATTGTAAATTTCTTCTTCCTTTTCAATCTTGGTTGGCTCCCCACCACCATCGAGCCTTGAATAGAGTATATTTTGGGGTTGAGTGCCAAGAACATAGAATTTACTCTGTGGAATATCTCTCTAGGGGGAATTCGGCAGCAGAAGGGGGCAGTTGATGGAGGAGGACTGTGAGCCTCTTGTTCGCAGGCCTCGACTGAAGGTTTCTGTGGTCTGCCCTGGGGCCAGCCACCGGGGTGTGAGGAAGTTTGGCAAGAGATTATTACCTAGGGCCACCAGCAAACTCTGGAGTAGAACGAAAGATCAGCCAGCAGCCTCATATTTTTTTGGACGTAGCCTAGGCAAATATTGAGATACTTTCTTTTTAACATGGAGGCTAGGCAGGAAGTAAGGTTCTTTGGCGCCCATTTGATTGCTAATGGTAGCAGAGATGGAAAACTTAATCTATGTGGCATGCGCAAGAAGCCAGTAGCTCATTAGGTTGCTGGGGAGTGCGCAGGATGGCTTTTAGAGGCCACCGAAAGACGTTCTGAGGTTTCAGACTGCCCACAAAAGTATGGCTGTGCCTTCTGCTTTAAATACCTCTCTGGTACTAAAAACGGCATTACTTTTAGTGGTGACGTTAAACAGAATGTAAGGTTTTAATTGCATAATCTGTTCACTTCTTTAAAATGTCACTTGGAATTTCATCTTTCGCCTCCATGGGCTCTGCGTGTTCATTCCACAGGCCCTATGTGCCACTTTTGCCTGTCTGCATAAAAGGAGATACACAGTGCTGTTTCTAAGACAAGGATAGTAAATCTGTAGCCACCCCAGACATTATTGGACTACACCTCCATTATCCAGTATCTTGAAAGACCTACACTGGCTCCAAGTACATTTCCGAGCACAATTCAAAGTTTTGGTGCTGACCTTTAAAGCCCTATATGGCCTCGGTCCAGTATACGTGAAGGAGCTTCTCCACCCCCATCATTCTGCCTGGACACTGAGGTCCAGTGCTGAGGGCCTTCTGGCGGTTCCCTTGCTGCGAGAAGCCAAGTTACAGAGAACCAGGCAGAGGGCCTTCTCGGTAGTGGCACCTGCCCCTATTCTGTTGGAAGCCACCCAGAGATGGCTGGGGAAACCCAGCCAGATGGGCAGGGTATAAATAATAAATTGTTGTTGTTTTTGTTATCATCATCCATAACTATTTATCTTGGGATGGCTCAGTTGGTTTTAGAGTGTGGTGCTGATAATGCCAGGGTTGCAGGTTCGATCCCCATAAGGGACAGCTGCACATTCCTGCATTGCAGGGGGTTGGACTTAGATGGTCCTCAGGGTCCCTTCCAACACTACAGTTCTATGGGTTTATGGTTCTCTTGGCCATATTGGCTGGAGCTGTTGAAGTCGGGGTCTGGCAAGAACTGGAAGACCATAGGTTCTCCACCCCTGTCCTGAGCAAAATGCCCTTCTCCCATTCCTATGGCAGGCACTTGCTAGCTTTTTATGGAGAGATGGAAAGGCATAAAAAGAGGGGTTGGGGTGGGGCAGAAAATGGAGACCAAATGTTCTTCTGGACCTGGAGTTATTCATGAATGGATGGTGGAAAAAACATAAATTTTATTGCTGGTTTGTCAAATGCAAAGCAACCTTGAAGAGGGATGGCCTGTTCCTCTACAAGAGATAGCCTTTGAAGATACTGGTCTTTATTAGTTTGGAGGTTGCTTTTGTTTTCGTTTTGCAAAATTTAAAAATTATTGCAAAGGATTCATATGACCAAAAGCAGAGGACCCTCGTCTTTCTGCCACATATGCCCCTCTGGCATAGATGTATCAACTCACAGCCACCAGGACTACACGTTCTTTTAAAGGAGTGTGTTTGCCACCAAGCTGTTCCCACTGCGAATATATGCAAGGCTGGTGCAGCTGCTATCCTGCTGTCTTTTGGGTACCTGCTGCCCAGCATGGCATGGGAAAGTATGAGCTTTTTCTCCATCTGTACTGCCCAGCCCTCTGGGCTATCCAGTTTTCTTAGACAGCCTGAGACGCAGTGGCTTTTTTGCTGCCTGTTTGCTTTACTCCCAGCCTTGCCAGTGAGCCATACTTCACCATTATTATTATTTTGCAGCCTCGATGACAGTTTGCTGAACTCATGCATGCATTTTTTTAATTTTTTTTTTTTTTAGGATATAAAATTGAAAGCAGGGTAAAGTGCCAGGAACACAAACCCCACCAGGCAGCCGTACTGTTTTATAACAGCTGTGTGGGTCTGCCTGCTGAAGGAGGAGGCTTGCTCTGTGGTATGTTTGCCTTAGGAATTTTAGCCAGGTGGGCCTTGTATGTTTTAAGGTGTATGCTTGAAGGCATCTACTTTTAACCCGTTAGGGACATGGATTTTGGGAGGCAGGCCGAGTCTAGGAAGAGCTTGAGCTGATAAAATGGCATGATAATTGGGCGCAATTGGAGAGAGAAGCAAGTCAGATGGTTCAAGGATTTCCTCCACCTGCCTCTACTTCCTTTCACTGCCTTCCACCTAGGACAACACACAAATGTTACATATTGATTCGTACAGGGGGAGGGACAAGCATGAACTGTTTCACAAGTTTTCCTGCATGCATAAAGGGTGAGGGGGAAAGGTAAAGGTAAAGGGACCCCTGACCATTAGGTCCAGTCGTGGCTGACACTGGGGTTGTGGCGCTCATCTCGCTTTACTGGTCGAGGAAGCCAGCGTACAGCTTCCAGGTCATGTGGCCAGCATGACTAAGCCGCTTCTGGTGAACCAGAGCAGCGCACGGAAACGCCATTTACCTTCCAAACTGCTAGGTGGGCAGGAGAAGGGACCGAGCAACGGGAGCTCACCCCATTGCAGGGATTCAAACCGCCGATGTTCTGATCGGCAAGTCCTAGGCTCTGTGGTTTAACCCACAGTGAGCAGACCCAATTCCACTTCTACTATACCAGGCTTCCTCAAACTCGGCTCTCCAGATGTTTTTGGCCTACAACTCCCATCATCCCCAGCTAGCAGGACCAGTGGTCAGGGATGGTGGGAACTGTAGTCTCAAAACATCTGGAGGGCCAAATTTGAGTAAGCCTGCACTATACACTTCTCTGAGCCACTTGCCCTGTTTATGTACGGCAGCGTTTCCCAAACTCTGGATTTCTAGCTGGGTTTTTTTGGACTACAATTCCCATCACCCCTGACCACTGGTCCTGCTAGCTAGGGATCATGGGAGTTGTAGTCCAAAAAAACCACAGCTGGAGACCAAAGTTTGGGAAACCCTGATGTAGGGCCTGAGGTTTGTACAGCAAGGACCAGAGCAGCATTTTAGCCCCTACCCTTGACATCACATCCTTTCCTGTTCAGTAAACTCAGCTTGTGTGCGGTTGCACCCAAATAATCAGATGCCCTGATTATGGAGAATCGGGGTTGGGATCTGCTGCAGGTCCTGGATGCAATGCTATCTTGTCTTACCCTGCTGTGATATGTGTATAGCCACCCCCTGGTGTTTTTGTTAATCCCGAAGCAAATGCCGAACTTGTGGCTGGGGCAGGGGTATGCATACAAACTCTGCCCTAGAGTCCTTGTGTGTTTCGTGTGTCCCCTGTCCCCGCTCAGCCCCCACACTGAAAGGAGACCCCCTTGAAATCAATGGGCTTAAGTTAAGATGGATATCACGCCTATATTTTATGTGCATTGCCATTTGAGGTCAGTTATGTCACTGTATGTCTAATTAGAGTATTGCTCAGCACTTGATGAAGATGCTGTCTTGCTGGCTCTGTGTTTTTTGTCCCTTCAGGACCAAAACTGCTGCTAGAATTATGCTCTGGTTAGTGAATCACTAGCTGTAGTCAGATCGTTTCAGGACCTGTGTCTCAAAATCATACTTCATTTATCTCTAGGGCATGAGAGTTTTCCAGAGCACTTCACATCAATCATTGGAGTTTTTCTTCCAGCAACCCTTCAGTATTATTCCCTCTCCGTTGTTGGCCTGTGGAGGTGTGGGCATGCCGTGAATAGCAAAGCCATGGGAGAAGTGAGACCTGAACTGGTGGGTTTTTGGCTCCTTGGCCAATCTGCTGCACTACCTCAGTGAAAACACCCACTCTAGTGGGCATGGAGTGTATTTCATCATTCTGAAAGTGGGAGAGCGTGCAGACAGCCAGAGGGCATGTCTGTGTCCAATCATGAATAAAGGAGGGAATCCCCATAGATAGGAATCTTGATTGAATCCAATGCCTTGAGGAAAAAGGATTTGGAAAGGGAGATGCACTGACAGTTGCACCGAAACTCATGCCAAGTATCCTAAATAATGCCAGTTGTTTTGTCTGTTGTAACTCTAGAAGCTAGGCAAGCTCTGAGCTGGTGCAAGGGTGGAGTTCAGCCCATGGATTATGAAGAATTAGTCCCCATGGTCATCTTGGCAGTGCCTAGTCCTGAGTGAAATCTAATTGTGGTATTTCTTAACAAGAGAGAGAAGGGGGGGGGGGAGGTAGAGAACATCTGCTGTCCCCTTGAGAATAGCCTAAATTGCCTTGCATAAGTCATGCTGGAGGATTTTAAAAATTGGATTCTAGGTGAGGGGATTGGTGGAGTACCTCCAATTTCAATTGGGTCTGCAGCATGCAGGGATGTGAGCCTTAACCATTCTCTTCCCAGCTGGGGTCCCGATGGATTTAGTGCACACCTGCACCCATTCTGCAGTTAGAAACACAGAAAAACCTCCCATTGGCACTAGTTGGCTGTTCTTCAAAAGGTACTGAAAGGAAACAGGAAGGAGGACTTCAATGGGGGTGCCCCTTTTGGGCTTAGTGGAGGTGTAGAAGTCAGATCCTTCTGCTGACCCGACCCTACCTAACCAGTACCCGTCTTGCAGTCGTTGAATGCAGACCGAGGTGGTGCTTGAGAATGATTGATTGATTCTTTGCCTATTCCACAGAATGCAATGTTTGGGAGCGACTGCTTTGCAACATGTCCCAATGCACTAGGCTGCTTGGCCGGTCCTGCCTGCTTTTGTCTCCTATAGTGTGGTTTTTGTGGTTGAAACCACACCAAGCTTGTAGAGGAGGAAACCCATTAAGGATTAAGAGGTCAGTCTGCATTCTGCATAGTTTCTGTATGTGTCTGAATGCAAGTCTCAGAGCCACTTGCTTCTATCAGCGTCACCAGCAACCCCTGCAGGGCACAGGTGGAACGTGACTCTCCTAAGCGAAAGGCAGTTCCCACAGACCGTCTTCTCCTGCCTGAGATGGAAGGAATCTATTCAGAGGCCAGGATTTATGAAGCTAGCCTCTTGCCCAAAGGCCTTCTCAGAGGCCTAGAGTGACCCAGGCCATTTCCAGCTTCTGAGGGACCTAGCCATAAGAAAAATAAAAAATGATGACACACAAAAACCTATTTAAGACACCCAGAAAAGAGTCAGTGGCTTGTTTATAGAATCAGCTGATCTGAGAGGGAACGTTCTTCATGGTCTAATCTTGTTCCATCAGAACCAGCACTTTCTTAATCATTTTTGTGAATATTTTTAGCTCTTTAATATGACAAAATCTGTTACCAGCTAACACAAAAAATATGTCTTTTACCAGATCACCTATCCTATTTGCTTAAATCTGCACTTCTAAGCTGAGAGTGTGTGTCACATTTTGGTCCAATGTGCATACAAACAAGTTGCAAAATTTATCAAATAGTTTTTTAAAAACCTCAAGTGTCAAAATCAGAGACTTGTTTTGAGCTTAATGCCCTAGGTCTAATGGCTATCCTGCCCAACAACCATTGTTTGGCCCTGTTTGTCTATAACTGTGAAAGTGTAAATGTGTGTGTATGTGTGTGTGTGCAGGTCCCAGATTAAAAGAATCAAGGAGCAGCACCTGATGTGAAAAACGCTTTGTCTGAGATCCCTGGAGAACCACTACCAGTCAGATGTTACTGGTCCAGATAGGCAAATGGCATGAAGCTTGGTCTGTAGCTTGGTGATGCTCATGTATATGGCACTTCTCTGGGATATTCAGTTAGGAATGATAGCCGCAAAGGCCTTCTGATTTGCCAGCTGTGCCCCTTCCTGGAAAAGTTAACATCTCCACGGTCATCCCTGCCCCAGTTAGCACCAGGTTGGACTACTGCAATGTACTGTACATGGGGTTAGCTTTGAAGACCAACTGGAAATTTGACTTTGTGTAAAAAGCAACAATCAGCGTTTTGTCTGGGGCTAGCTAGTTGTTGAGATCATATTTACGCCACTCATGTACCAGTTTTATTGGCTACTAATTAATTTCTGTGTCCAATTCAAGGTGCAGTTTCTGACCTAAACAATTTGGAACTGAACTAGGCTGTTTCCTCTTGCCTGTGGCCTTTTCAGCTATGGCACCTTAATTTTGGAATGATATACCTGCCCTCATCACTGTCTGCTCTCAGGAACGCTCTCAGGAAAGCTCAAAATCCCTTGGGCATTTAGAATTCCTTAAAATGATTGCCTTTGTGAAGCATTCAGGTTTTCATCCTTCCACTTTTTTGGTGGGGTGTGTGTGTGTATGCATCATAGTCATATTTCATTCACTGTAAGTTTCCTTGAATGCATATTATACAGAAGTGTAATTAATTTCTGGTCTTCTCAGTGTGGAATTCATGATACAGTTTGGAGGGACTGCAGAAGGAGCTCCCAATGGAGGCAGTGATGGCCACCAATGTGGATGGCTTTACAAGAGGGTTAGACAATTTAATGGAGGATAAGTCTGTCCATGGCAACTGGCCATAACAACTGTGTTCCACTGCTACTGTCAGAGACACTGTGCCTCTGAAAACTGGGGAGAGTGCTGTCGCACCCAGATCTTGCTTGCAGCAGCCCCACACTGTTGCTTGCAGCAGTACCAACCACCACTAGGTACTGCGAGAACAAGGTGGTGGACTAGGTAGGCCTTTGGCCTGGTCCAGCAGGGCACTTCTTGTGGTCTTTCCCCCAGAAATGCCTGGAATGCCAGTGAAATAAAAGGAAGGCCAACTGCAGAAGCCCCTCTGGTCTCAAGATGGTTCCGGTTGGAACACAGGTTTAAACACCACTGAGCCAGAGCAGAACACAAATTCCATGTAAATCTTGATGCCAAATGAACTTCTCATCCTTCTTGAAGGCTGGGAGTCAGGCTTGTTTGTGCATGGGTGAGCATGATACTTGGTTGCTTCTATTATCTTGCAATAGACACTTTCAGAAGGAATTGTTCTCCCTACTTGGCTGATTGACACAGGAATGTTCTGAGATTGCCACACACACTTCCATCTTCCCAAGGAGTTTGAAGGATGTGTGATTCCCAGCGTGAACTTGAAAGGGGACAGAAGTAGTTATTCTAGATTTCAATACAATGCAGGGAATATATGCAAACAGAGTACGCAAAGTTGGCAAAGTCATTACAGGAACTCTCCTGTAAAAAGAAAGAAACAAAGAATAGAATAATGTTCTTCCCTGCTTTCCCAGAAATGACGCCTACTTTCATTGCCACGTGATACTGCCTGGTCTGATTTGAAGTTCTGCATTGGTCACATTGGCTCAAGAGTAGAATCACTGTTCATGAGCACAAGAGGAAAAGGCCCTTCAGCACCTGGGCTCCAAGAGAAGGTGTAGAGCTGGCTGATCCTCCAGGTGATGTTGGACTCCATCTCCCATCAGCCCCAGCCAGCATGGCCAATGGTCAGAGATAATGGAAGTTTGACTCCTATAGTATCTGGAGGAAGGCAAGTTCTCCATCCCATTTCTACAACTGGCTAATATGCCAAACCAAAATATTGACCAAATGTTCACTTTGGAAAGTATGGTTTTATTTTATTTTATTGGTTCCCACTAGCCTTGAGACTGCAAAGGTGTTTTCTTTTTCAAACAGGAAAACAAACTTAATGAGCCTGGTCTGGGGCCCCCCAAGTGCAGATTGCCTCACTTGGCTCCCCTCCCCTGAGTCTTTAGAGGTGAGAGCAGAGGCCCCTCGGGAATACCGTTGACTCGAGACTGAGTGAGAGAACCTATTAAATGGGAATTGGCCAAATCAATAAATCAAGGCACCTGAAAGCTGAAACTAAGGTCTAAGGTGATTATGCTGCTAGCATTCCGCGCTCCTCTCGTCAATTAAAACAAACACAACTAAGATGGCAAACATGTCAATCTGCCACATTGTGTTAAATGGAAAAGCGTTTGTTCAGTTGGACACAGGTAGATGTGCATGCAACTGTAATGCTTTAAGGATTGGTCACCTTTTAAAAATGGAAAACACATGTCAATGCTACAGAAGTGTGACCATTCCAACTACTGTGTTCTGTCTAGAGCAGGGCTTCCCAAACTTCTCCAGCTGTTTTTAGACTACAACTCCCATCACCCCTAGCTAGCAGGACCAGTGGTCAGGGATGATGGGAACTGTAGTCCCGAAACAGCCGGAGACATGAATTTGGGAAACCCTGGTCTAGAGCGGCAGTCTTAATCATTATAGCAAGCTTAGCCAAGGTGGTACCATCTCAATGTTGTGGCAATTTTAGGTACAGGTTTTAATTTGGGTTGCCCCCCCCCCCGGCATACTTAAGATATTTTGTAATATTTCTGTTGTGCTTAGCAGCAGCAGTTCTTTTCTGGTCTACAGAGTGGGGTACAAATAGAAACAATAGCATTCCACATGTGGACTGGGGCCAGTATGAAAGTAGATCACATACCTCTCCCACCAGCTGCCAGGATTGTGGAGTTGAAGCACCACGTGAAGAAGAAGAAGAAGAGTTTGGATTTGATATCCCACCTTTCACTCCCTTTAAGGAGTCTCAAAGCGGCTAACATTCTCCTTTCCCTTCCTCCCCCACAACAAACACTCTGTGAGGTGAGTGGGGCTGAGAGACTTCAGAGAAGTGTGACTGGCCCAAGGTCACCCAGCAGCTGCATGTGGAGGAGCGGAGACATGAACCCGGTTCCCCAGATTACGAGTCCACTGCTCTTAACCACTACACCACACTGGCTCACCACACGTGGTGACTCAGAGCCATGTGTTGAATGTTCCCATGTGTTGAATGGAGAAGGTGGTGCATCTCAGCGGTAGAGCATCTGCTTTGCATGCAAAAGGTCCCTGGCTCAGCACCCAGCATCTCCAGGTAGGGCTGAGAGAGATCCCTGCCTAAATCCCTGGAAGTATGCTGTCAGTCAATGAGTAGACAATACTGAGCTAAATGGACCAATGGTCAGACTCAGTTTAAGCAACTTTCTATTTTCCTATGTCCTTGCCAAACAATGTATAATTAGACAAAACTGCATGAAAAAAGTGATTATTATGAGAAATTTAAATTAAAATGCTGATTACAGGTAGGTAACCGTGTTAGTCTGCCATAGTCCAAACAAAATAATAATAATAAAAAATCCTTCCTGTAGCACCTTAGAGACCAAGTAAGTTTGTTATTACAGGGACGCGGGTGGCGCTTTGGGTAAAACCTCAGCGCCTAGGACTTGCCGATCGCATGGTCAGCGGTTCGAATCCCCGTGGCAGGGTGCGCTCCCATCGTTCGGTCCCAGCGCCTGCCAACCTAGCAGTTCGAAAGCACTCCCGGGTGCAAGTAGATAAATAGGGACTGCTTATCAGCGGGAAGGGGCTCGCCAGATGCAGCTTGTCACGCTGGCCACGTGACCCGGAAGTGTCTGCGGACAGTGCTGGCTCCCGGCCTATAGAGTGAGATGAGCGCACAACCCTAGAGTCTGTCAAGACCGGCCCGTACGGGCCGGGGTACCTTTACCTTTACCTTTTTAAGTTTGTTATTGTTATTAAGTTTGTGCATCTGAAGAAGTGTGCATGCACACGAAAGCTCATACCAATAACAAATTTAGTTGGTCTCTAAGGTGCTACTGGAAGGAATTTTTTTTTTATTATTATTATTATTATTATTATTATTATTATTATTATTATTAAAATGCTGGTGAATTTCTTTGAGGCTTGGTTAAAAAAATAATCATCGTAAATTGCTGCAGAAATGTGGAGAAATGAATTTAATGTGGGGAAGAAATGAAACCAAAAGATCCTTCCATCCCTTCTTGTAACCGTCCCCCCCTGATTTTTCAGAAGGGAATACAACATGTGAATGGCCTTTGCTTAATGCCGGTATACTACCCATTTTATCCCTCCTAGAAATTAGATCATGAATGTTTCATCAAGAAAAGGCTGTACACAGAATGAAGTGGTTCTAGCACACAGCTATCAAACGTAGACTAGTAATGGCAATACTGCAGAGAATCTGTTCTTGAGTAGGAACTTGTTTGATGTGGTTTGTGGATGCAGATGAGATATTTGTAGCTGCTTTTACCATTTTAAAATCAAAGGAGCCAGTTAGCTCCCAGGCGAAGAGTTCTGTTCTTTTTTTAGTACATGTTATGTTGCATATTGAGAGGGCAATGGGAGAGCTCAGGTTTGTCTCTATCCAAAGGCCAAATTTAGGGTGGGGATGGTTTTGTGAAATTTCTTCTCCACCCTGCCTCCATAGTTGGCTCTAATCCTTACCTACGGGCCTGTCTCATGGAGGATGCGAATTAATTTCCCCTCCTGATCCACTCTGGGGAGTCCATTGTGTGCATTAGACAGGCTTTTGTGGTGCTAATTTACCGGATCAGATTGGGCAATTAGCTGTTTATAGGACTGGGTGTGATGCGTAATTTTCCTGTTACACTGCAAAAGGTGCATATGCGTGTCTATGCAATCAAAATTTATCCCCTCCCTCTCCCAACCTCATTTCCCTTGGGCTCACTTGAAAGTCACCAGTATGAAGTCAGTGAAGTGCAGGGGGTAAAACCTCTCACTTCTTGTGGTTTTGGTGAGACATTCATGATGCCCCATCCAACCTGAATCTTCTTGTGGAGTAAGGGGGTAACAGCCTGTTTTCAGATCCTTGTTGTATCAGTCTGAGCTGGATTACTAATTCCTTTTGTTAACAGGCCAATTGCTAACTAAAGTCTGTTCTGTCTATGACTCCACTCAGCCCCCCCCCCCCACCACAGATGCAGCTGATGCGATTAATGTTTGTCTTCTAACTGTTGAGGTGTGGGGGGGGGGAGAGGATCAACTGCAGTTTGTTGACTTAAGTACAGCTGCTATAAAGAAAGTTGGCAATTCCTTTGCCTTGGATAACTATGGGATTGGAGGTCTTGCATGTTGGCACAAACATGTGCGGGTATATTTGAATTATATTAAATTTTTGAATTAATTTTATGTTAATTTGTTAAATTTTTTGAAAAGCAATAAGATTAGTTGGCAAAAATAAATAAATGTGCAGATAGATTTGCTTCCACTCCTCTTCTTTCTAAGGTTGTGTGCACATTCAAAGCACACAGCCTCCTAAGAATTCTGGGCAGTTTACGCCTCACAGAGTTAAAATTCCCAAGCGACAGTGCCAGGGCGAGCGGGCAGTATTCTGTGGCTCTTCCAGGTATTGCTACGGGTGCAACCCTGATAGCTCTGTTGTGCCCACAGATCTTACAGAAAACCCATAATCACATCATTCACCCTTCCCTTGCCTGCCCAAAAGGGAATTTTAAAAATCTTAATAGCCTACCCATGTGGCAGCTGTGGCAGTACCCTCAGCAGCAGCATGAGTGTGCATTCAGGCAAACCGCTTGCCCAGTGTGCAGCCGGGCTTTGATGGAAACTGCTTGCAAGGGTGAGGTCAAAATTGCTGCAGTTTGAAACAAGCAGCAGCATGCTGGCTCTTGCAATGCAGTCATACCTTGGTTCTTGAACGCCTTGGCACTCGTATGTTTTGGCTCCCAAACGCCGAAAACCCGGAAGTAAGTCTTCCAGTTTTTGAACGTTTTTGGGAAGCCGAACGTCCGACGCGGCTTCCACTTGAGTGCAGGAAGCTCCTGCAGCCAATCGGAAGCTGTGCCTTGGTTTTTGAATGGTTTTGGGAGTTGAACGCACTTCCGGAATGGATTACGTTCAAGAACCAAGGTACAACTGTATACAGTGGTACCTCTGGTTAAGAACTTAATTCGTTCTGGAGGTCCGTTCTTAACCTGAAACTGTTCTTAACCTGAGGTACCACTTTAGCTAATGGGGCCTCCCGCTGCCGCTGTGCCACCGCTGCATGATTTCTGTTCTCATCCTGAAGTAAAGTTCTTAACCCAAGGTACTATTTCTCGGTTAGCGGAGTCTGTAACCTGAAGTATTTGTAACCCAAAGTGTTTGTAACCTGAGGTACCACTGTATATAGAACAGGGGAATCCCCACATGCATGCATCCATCCTGTAATGCAGTGTTTCTCAACCTGTGGGTCCCCAGATGTTGTTGGACTACAACTCCCATCATTCCTAGCCAGCATGATCAGAGGCCAGGGATGATGGGAGTTGTAGTCCAACAACATCTGGGGACCCACAGGTTGAGAACCGCTGCTGTAATGGAACCCCAGTGTCAGTGGCTCCCACAGGGGAGCCACAGAAAAAAGTGGTTGGTCAAGGGTGCCATGGATTCAAAAAGGTTGAAAACCACTATGCCCAGAATATCTAGGCAGGAATATCCCGTGCCTAAAACCCTGGAGAACTGCTGCCAGTCAGTGTCTAGTATACTGAGCCAGATGGACTGGTGGCCTGTCATGCTATAAGGCCGCTTCCTCTATCCCTGTGACAAAGTCTGTGATTCATATGAACCTGTTAGACTAGACGAGTTCATTAGGAACCGTCTGTATAATGCACAGCCCCAGGATAGCAGAGGATGCCAGACATCCTTTCCCCCTCATATTTGAGGAGTGAAACAGTTCGGTTTAGATTGTGAAACTGTCCGGGATGATGCCTGCCTCCTGGGGATTTTCCAGCTGGCAGTGTGGGAGCAAACGGGCTTCGATGGAGCGCCTTCAGGAAGAATTCCAGACAGAACTCTGAGAACAACACAACAGGTTTCATTAGTTCTGGCTCTGATATGATTTACCTCCCTGCTGATACCTCCCATCCCAATCCATCACCACTGTGCCCACAAAAATGTCCCTGATCGTTTAGTGAAGAGAAGCATTACCTTAATGGCCATGGCGTGTTTGAAATGCAGGTGGTATAAAAGCTCAATGTCATATTTTAAACTTTATTCGGGGCTTTTTGCCCTGCCAAACAAACTTGGAAATATCCTTCTGCCACTTTCCAAAACATTCCACCTTGTCCACGATCTGTAGGGCCTGAAACAAAAATAACATTTTCGGCAATACATTCATCTTTACAGCAGCTATTCGGCCTAACAAGGAAAGTTTCAATCTTGACCATGTTTCCAAATCTCTTTTCATTTCTGACCAACATTTCTCATAGTTATCTTTAAACAAATTCAAATTTTTAGAGGTCAGATACACCCCTAGGTATTTTACTTTTTTAACCACGTTCAGCTCCGTTCAGCTTCAAACTCCTTGGGAAGATGGAAGTTTAAAATATTAACTGATGCGAAAGAAAGAGGGGGATTTGCCCTGCCAGACTTGAGGTTATATTATGAATCTGGATTTTACTGGAGAACACTGACGTCCTAGATCTGGAAGGGTTTGATAATGCGTTTGGGTGGCATGCATATTTGTGGTATGACAAGGTTAAAGTGCACAAATTGTTTAAAAATCATATTGTCAGAAGAGCAATTTTGACGGTCTGGACAAAATATAAAGACTTATTGGAGAGTAAGACTCCGAGGTGGCTCTCTCCGGTGGAGGCCAAGGCACGTAAGAGACTTAACATGGAGGCCCATTGGCCTAAATATTGGGAAATAATTGAAAAAATTGGAGACAACTGGAGGTTGCTGAGCTTGGAAAAACTGAAAACCAAGGTGCGAGATTGGCTGCACTATGCGCAAATTCAGGAGGTCTTTAAAATAGATAAAAAGGTTGGATTCCAGGTGGAAAAATCGAAACTAGAGACTGAATTGTTAGAGCCAAAAAATAAACTGCTTTCGAGAATGTATAACTTGCTGCTTAAGTGGAATACACAGGATGAGACAGTCAAATCCGCCATGATAAAATGGGCGCAGGATGTGGGGCACAACATTATGTTTGTAGACTGGGAAAGGTTATGGAACACCGGTTTGAAATTTACGGCATGCACTGCCTTGAAGGAAAATATTATGAAAATGGTATACCGGTGGTACATGACCCCAGTCAAGCTAGCTAAGATATACCATCTGTCCGACAACAAATGTTGGAAATGCAGAGAGGCGGAAGGGACATTCTTTCATCTCTGGTGGACCTGCCCGAAAGTGAAGGCCTTCTGGGAAATGATCCATAATGAACTAAAAAAGGTACTGAGATTTACCTTACCTAAGAAACCAGAGGCCTTCCTTCTGGGCATGGTGGACCAGAGAGTGCTTAAGAAGGACAGAACCTTTTTCATGTATGCTACCACAGCAGCAAGGATTCTGATTGCAAAATATTGGAAGACACAAGATTTACCCACGCTGGAGGAATGGCAATCGCAGTTGATGGACTATATGGAATTGGCCGAAATGACTGGCAGAATCCGAGACTTGGGAGAAGAAACAACTGAGGAGGACTGGAAAAAGTTTAAGGACTACTTGAAAAAACACTATAAGTTGTATGAATGTTAAAAAAAAATGCACCTTTTAGGAAACTCTAGCTTCAGCAAATATAAGTTAATGAAATGAAAATTAAGACACAAGAATTTAGAGGTAAAATAATGAAACAACTTTATTGTGTTTAATACAAAACGTACAAGAATTGGGTTACAGTAAAATTGAAATCAGGGAACATGATAAAATGGAAGATACAATAAGTTTTGAAATAAGTTAACAAATTGCTGAAGTTTTATATGACAGAGAATGCAGGGTTTGGAGGATGTGGGGAAGTCCTTTAGATTTGATGAAAAAAGAACATGGAAATTTGTTATTCTTCTATTCTATTTTCTTATATCTATCCTTTATTCTTTTTTCTGTATTTCTTAAAATCAATAAAAAATATTATAAAAAAATAAATAAATAAAAGCTCAATGTCATTATTATTATTATTTTGCATCAATTAGCCTCACCGAAACAGCATCCAGACCTCTGCAACAGAAGTAGGTTTTCATTCATAAAACTGGAAGGAATACTCATCAGCTGAGAGTAGAAAAGAGCTAAAAAAGAAGTCGAGAGTCAAAAGAGCTTAATCCCAAAAAGCCTGGAAGAAATATTGTATAACTTCTAATGGGCTGCTTTTATAGCTGCCAAACCGTGAAACTGATTTATGCTGTTTATGGTTAGAGTGTGTTGCCTCTTTCTTCTCTCACCTGTGTTATTCTGCCTGGCCAGGAAACAAATCCTGGATTGCTTTTGCAGCCAAGGCACTTCTGGGTCTTCAAGCCAGTCAACCAGCCTAAGTTGCCTGAGATTCCTGGTACTCATGAGCGTATCAGGTGGCTTGGGGTGCCAGAGAAAGAAACTACAGGTGTGGCCACATCATGGCTTGCTGAAATGGAATCCTTTTCAAGATCAGTTCCCCTGAGTTCCTGCTCAAAGAAAACTCCTGCCCTGGATGGAATGTGTCCTTGAATAATAAAAGGGACTCCTGCTGGCCTGGATGAAGGATAAGGAGAAGTGTGTTTGTAGGAAGCAGGCAATTTTACATAGATAAAATTGGTATTCATTTCTCTGCCACCTTTGCCTCTGACCCCTCTCACTCCTGGCATGTGGCCTCTGGAAGGTAGCCTATAAGTGAATGTGGCCCTCAGAGCTAAAAAATGTTTCCCACTCCTGATGTCCTGGGTAAAGGTAAAAGGTGAAGGATCTCTGGACAGTTAAGTCCAGTCAAAGGCGACTATGGGATTGCGGTGCTCATCTCGCTTTCAGGCTGAGGGAGCCAGCGTTTGTCCACAGACAGCTTTCCGGGTCATGTGGCCAGCATGACTAAATCACTTCTGGCGCAACGGGACACCGTAACGGAAACCAGAGTGCACAGAAATGCCGTTTACCTTCCCGTCACAGTGGTTTATCTACTTGCGCTGGCGTGCTTTCGAACTGCTAGGTTGGCAGGAGCTGGGACTGGGACAGAGCAACGGGAGCTGCTGATGTCCTGGGATAGATGTCATGGCAGCAGAACCAGCAGTTCCTGGTTTTTAGGCCGATGCTTTCATCTGACAAGTTGCTGAGCCCCGGAAGACGCTGCTTGGGGAAAGATGGGTACATGCTGAGATTATGGGGCCAGAGAAATGGAGCTGCTGCTGCTGCTGCTGCCGCCGCTGCCGCCCCTTGCAGCTTCTTTCAGTAAATGCAGGTGACAAAATGTGAACGAAGCACAGAAGCAACTTGAAACTGACTTACTAAGGTCCCTTTCCTTAAAATGTGGAGAGCTGCAAGAACATGTGGTTGGATTGTGCAAGCCTCCTCTGTTCAGGCGACGTCTGTAGGCAGAGAGAGAATCTTGTTGGTACCGGGTCAGGATTGAAGAAGGGCAGGGGCTGACGGCTGGAAAAAGGTAATTTTAACTTACCACACCTGTCAAGTTAGCAGTCGCAGAATCCCCCTCATTCCTTGGAGCTGGGGAAGGGGGCTTAATGGAGAAGCCCCAAGGTTATCTTTCAGGTGCTCAGGTTGAATGAGCTGTCTCCAGACCTATTGTGGTTTAGACAGCGCTAACATCACTTTGGTGTTTATCATCTTGTTTTAGAAACCAAGGAGAAGGGGATTTTCTTCATTCTTTCATCAGCTTGTCAGTTCAGATATGACACATACAGTATGTACTATTTAAAGGAGCAGCAGCCTTCTTAGCAATGATGCAAGGCGAAGAAGCTATTTGTTACAACAAAAGTAATGATCTTTCTCAGCGCTAGCCAAACACTCTAAATGCTACACTACACCAGTCATCTACCTTGTCAAGTGTACTGTATTTACTCGAGTCTAATGCACCATTGAATCTAATGCACACCTCAGTTATCAGAACCTCAAAACCAAAGATAGTATTTGCTGGCGAATGTAAATGCGTCGTTGAATCTAATGCGCACCTTAATTATCGCAACGTCATTTGGCAAAAAAAGAGGTGAGCATTAGATTCAAGTAAATACGGTATTAAGATTCCATAATGGTATAAAGGTAAAGGGTAAAGGGACCCCTGACCATTAGGTCCAGTCGTGGCCGATTCTGGAGTTGCAGCGCTCATCTCACTTTATTGGAAGGTACAGCTTCCAGGTCATGTGGCCAGCATGACTAAGCCGCTTCTGGCGAACCAGCGCACGGAAACACCGTTTACCTTCCTGCCAGAGCAGTACCTATTTATCTACTTTTACTTTGATGTGCTTTCGAACTGTAGGTTGGCAGGAGAAGGGACCGAGCAATGGGAGCTCATCCTGTCATGGGGATTCGAACCATCGACCTTCTGATCGGCAAGCCCTAGGCTCTGTGGTTTAATCCACAGTGCCACCTGCGTCCGCATAATGGTATATGTATTGTAAAATAGGAATGAAGTTCCAAGCTCATATCTACCATGCATGTGTATCAGTGGAAAAGGCTGGGTATGCCTACAGTCAAAAAAAGACAAATGCAAAGGGTTATAATAAATGGCTATACGGCAACGAAGCCTGCTGTTCTTCCTGTCTTTGAATATGAGAGTAAAGGAACATTCACTATGGGGAAGGGGTAAAAATGGAAGCTGGCTAAATAAAACGACTTCTCCACCAAAGGTTATCAACTTTCCAATGTTCGTTACACATTATTGATTGATTGATTGATTGATTGATTGATTTGATTTGAATACCGCCCTATACCTGCAGGTCTCAGGGCGGGTCGCAGGATAAAATTCAGTGTGCAACATGACAGGATTGCAACAGTAAAGTCCCCAGCCAGGACCATCCATGCAATCCCTACATGCTTACTTTGCACACAGTATGGCATGTCAAGGAACCCTGTTAAGAAACACAGCCCTGGCTATGCATGCAGTTTGTATGTAGGTAGGGACTACGCAGAGAGTCTTATGAACATGTCTACACTAGAAAGAGGACCAGGGCTTGCCACCGTAATCCTGCTTCTCCACCGAGTAAGGTGTTCATTTGAAAAATGTGCAGAGTAGTCTCTGAAACAGAGTCTGATGGCAATTTTAGTCATGCACATAAACATGCTAGAGAGCATTAGGGGTTTCCAGAGATGGTTGCAGCGTACATCTCAGGTTAATAACAGAATTGTTCAGGCTCTTCCTCCACCATATATAGGGGGATACAAAAATGGACAGCTTGACTGGCATTCCTTGCTCCTGCTCTTACATGGCGGCTGGGGAAGGGGCACAGATCCAAGCAAAGAGTTTGAGAGGTTAAAAACCTGCGGGAAGTAGAGGGCTGCCCGAATGATGGGTCATCATCACATCCAGGAATAGCAAGGTGCTGGTTCTGCGCTGATTTGAAGCTACTGGCAGGAGACGGGCACTTTGGTGGGGAGTTGTGAAGGGGAATTCATCATATCTTCAGCACAAGTTAGCTAAATCTTTTGGGACACCATTTTGTATGACAAGATAATCATGGTGGTAGGTGCAGACCCCTATGCTTTTACAGTACTGGGACGGTGTTGTTTGTGGGTGGGAAGTCTGCTCACATGGTAATAAAACCATGCTGCTGTTTAGTGACTGTAGAGTTGACTCTGTGAAGGTCCAAGCAAATCACAAAGCAATGGTGGCACATGTAGGGTCTGTGAAAACATCACAAATGTGTGCATAACCCGGTTCCTATTTGTTGGGTTAATAAAGGACATCCAAAAACATGAACTGGAGATTGGGTTCTGATCCAATTGGATGTTCCCTTTCATCCTTCCTTATGGAGCCAAAGCTCTATTGTAAAATTTAATTCCCATTCATCACTCACTGTTGAAATTTGTATGCGAAAGTATTAGATGAGTGTGTAAAAAGTTACTGCTGCCTTCTTAAAAGGATCTGTCTTTTCCATGACACATAATTCATTTACCAACATAAAAGGGAAATGACTCACCTTTCATCCAAACAAGAACTCCTAAAGCTTAGCCGACAGCACCTGTCTGGGACATGGTTACTTATTAACTAATTGCTAGCCAAAGGTGTCCTGGGAAATAAAGAGTTTGCTTAAGTTTCTTCCAGCCTGGCGTTTGAATGACCTCTCCTTGCTTGTCAAATAGGATTTGTACACTGAACAATGTATATAATATGATCTTGCACTTAGCCAATGGTCAGTGAGTGCCCAGCAATCGATTTCTGGATAAGGTTTTAAAATAGCTGCCAAAAACTACATCTGCTAAGAGGCAACTACCCAACTCTAGAGATCAAAATTCTGATTTTGTTGCCTAAAAAGCAAACATAGGCACTACAAACATTTTTACTACCTAATAAAAATATGGCCGGATACCTGTAGCTGATGAAATTCACACTGACATGTGGGTTTCCGTATCTTTCTCCTTCCTTCCCTTCAGTGCCCTTCTTGCGACTGACAGGAGAAATGCCGCAGTAATGCTGTAACAGCTGGCAGAATTCTCCCTTCAGTGCTGCTCTTAGACACAGGATTCCATCTTAGGAGTTCTGCATGTCTGAGGTAGACGTGCCAAAATTATATCTCCTTGGCTCCTTAGCTTGCAATCCCCAAACCTGTTCTCCAGGCTCCTGTCTCCTCCGCTTACCCTTCCCTCAGGTCCGTGAAAATCAGTGCACTGATTGCACTACCCCGTTCCTTCAGCTCACCTTTTTCTTCTCCCTGACTTCTTTAGCCACTTTCTGGTCAGTCAACTTTCCAATAATAGCCTATGTGAGATTTAAATCCCAGTCAAGCAGAGAATTATCCATTTTCATAGACTCCTGACTAGGGATGGAAGGGTCTGTCAGTTTTGGTTCCCTCTATTTCTCAATTTTCCCATCTTAAATTCAGTCCTGCAGCAATTTGCTAGTATTTTAGTGTGCATTCCTCCTAATAAACACATTTTCATATGCCACTTTGAATAATGTCCACATATTATATCACCTACCATAACACATTATTGTATGCTATTTTCACTGATATATGCAATTTTTATGCTCTGACAGTTAAGTCCAGTTGCAAATGACTCTGGGGTTGCGGCGCTCATCTCGCTTTATTGGCCAAGGGAGCTGGCGTTTGTCCACAGACAGTTTTTCTGGGTCATGTGGCCAGCATGACTAAGCCACTTCTGGCAAAACCATAGCAGTGCATAGAAATACTGTTTACCTTTCCACTGGAGTGGTACCTATTTATCTACTTGCACTTTGACATGCTTTCAAACTACTAGGTTGGCAGGAGCTGGGACCGAACAATGGGAGCTCACCCCGTCGCAGGGATTCGAACTGCCGACCTTCTGATCGGCAAGCCCAAGGCTCAGTGGTTTACACCACAGCGCACCTGTATCCCATCACTTTCCCATAATTTATGTTTGGGTTTGTTTTGAAAACTTTGGTTGATTGAAAAATTCAAAAGGCTGTGAATTTTGAAGGATGACTCAGTTTAGGTTCTCATATTGTTTCAGATATGGCAAAGTTCATAGATAGGTGTGAATTGAGTTGAATTTCACCTCTATTCCTAATCCTTACTGTGAACTTTTTGATGTGGATGCTTGGACCGTTCCATGACTTCACAATGCTCAAGCCAGGTGATGCATTACCTTGAGTTCTACATATTTTTGGATCCCCTTGGATAGGGGTGCTTGAGGATCAAACTTTTCACACACCACAAGATATTGAACTTGACATGAACTTTCCTTCCAACATCTCCAGCCATGAAGAAGATAATGTATTGTATTGTGCTGTGCTGTGTTGTGTTGTGTTGTGTTGTGTTGTGTTTTGTTGTGTTGCTGGACCTTTCTAAAATGGCACTGGAGTTCTGTTTTTCCACCCCGCCACTTTAAAAGCAGTGAATTCAGAACTAAGCTGGAATTATGGTGTGTGTGTGAGAGAGAAATTTCGTTCTGCTGGCTTCACATGAATGCATTTCAAACTTGCAAAGAGAATGCCAGGGAAGTGAGTTAACCCAAATGTTAACCTAAAGCTGCCCTCAGATATGGTGGAAAGTAAGCTTTGACTTACTAATAGACTCTAAATCTTGCATTGCTACTTCGTAGAGGTAGCTTTGTTCTGTAGCTTGCTTGTTTCCTTATTGTTCTGTCACCAAAAGGGAGGGAAATAGTTCTGCACTCAGAACCAAGATTAAGGGGTGCCTTTTTAAAATAAAGCAGCTAAGGGGAGGGGGGCTTTTCAGTTTTAATTGCTGCCAGGGGGATGTTGTACGGTGAAAACTGCCAGAATCATTTCCTTTCCTGTTTTGTTTTTCTGCCCACACAGTTTTGCAGTTGCCGATAAACAAAATTCCAAGTCCCAGCAAGAGGGTTTCCCTCTCCTCCTGAATCAGAGAAAAACACCCTGTGCTGAAGAGCGAGCGCATGCTTTGCTGAACTAATAGAAGGAGGTGGAGGAACAGGAGAACTTTGTGACAAGCAGATAGATCTAGATCCACATTATTATTGTTTTTATTCTTGGTCCTTTCTCTGTTTTCTCTGGATAGGGATGTCTTCCTGTCCCGCTGCTTGAGGTGGAATTTGCACATTTACAGCTTGTGCCCTTGTACGGAGGCCAGCTCCAACTCTAGCAGTTTATGCCGCCTCCTCTTATGGCCTGAGGGAATCTCTGTGACTCGGGGGTTAGAGAAGAAGAGTGTGGGGGTTGGAGGCCAGGACTCTTTGACCCTGGAGACCCTGTTGCCTCGCTGCATGTGTGGGCCATTGGCTGAATCATTTAGCCTCACTGTGTGTTTCTGGGAGTTTTCAATTGCTGGGTAACCAAGCTTCCCTCCTTGCCAGAAAGCAGTAACTTGAGGTTTATAAGCCTGATTTCCCCCGATAAAGGAGGCTATGTGCTTCTCAGTTCTCTCTCTTCTTTACTCAGCTCAATCCAGATGTAGGTGTGTAAATGTACAAGCACATTCTGCTTGCTGTTTGAAATGGGACGGAGGAAGGTTTGGTCTATAAATCCAATAAAATAATTGTGCGTGGTACCCTTTCATATTGGCCAGGGATGTGGAACCTGTCGCCCAGTTCCCCTGGAGAAGGGTTCTCATGGAAACACTACTGCTACTGATATTTTTCTAGAAAAAGAGGTGTTGGGACTCACCATGAATGCCTCCCTTGTTCTCTTATACAGTGGTACCTCGGGTTACCGATGCTTCAGGTTACAGACGCTTCAGGTTACATACTCCGATAACCCAGAAATAGTACCTCGGGTTAAGAACTTTGCTTCAGGATGAGAACAGAAATTGTGCTCTGGCAGTGCGGCGGCAGCGGGAGGCCCCATTAGTTAAAGTGGTGCTTCAGGTTAAGAACAGTTTCAGATTAAGAACGGACCTCTAGAATGAATTAAGTTCTTAACACGAGGTACCACTGTAATGTCAATGGTGCCCTCCTGAGAGGATTGCCAGAACTGAGCTCACTGGGTGACGTTGTGTCAGCTGCTCCACCTCAGCCTGACTTACCTCACATGGTTGTTGTGTGGATATAAATGGGGAGAACCATGTATACCTCCTTGGAGGAGAATATACAAATGTCAGAAATAAAACAAATAATTTACCTGGCTTCAGTTTAGTGCTGCACTAATGTTTGTTGCTACTTGCGTCTCCCTAAGCAGTTCCCAGAAAGATTCAGAATCTTATGGGCAGCAGCAAGTGGCTTCCAAGCTTTCTTAACTTACAGTAGGGACAAGGAACCATTTCCCTTTCCTTGCTGCAGTATATTGTGGGCTCTTTTCATGGGAAGGGAAGCAGCAGCTACTGTTGTCTCCAAGGCTGGGATACTGGGGATAACAACTCCAAATGGGAGACAATTGGGGCGAAAAGTTGCCGCAAACAACCTTTCATTTTTTTGCAGCAGCGGTAGTGATGGTGGTATGCAGACATTTCCACCCTGGATCTTGGCATCTGCTCACATTTTTGCTATGACTGTACTTTGTTCCGAGTCAGAAAACGCTTGACTTGTAAAAAACTGGCTAAAGATTTATTACTGCCATCTCTGGAGCAAGGATTTGAAATCCTGACTTCCACAGCGGCATTCCTGTGTCCCTGTTGGAAGGCTGCTTGGCACCTACGTCTGTGCCTGGGTGGGGCATTTCGGGAAAGAGCTTTGATCTCTCCTGGCAACACACTTTCAAACAAGCCGCAGAAGGAGCAACATTACCTGAGAGGGTGAGATAACAGGTAACAGCTTTCTGCGCAGGGCCTGTGATAATTCTGCTCTTTATGGGGCTTTGATTGCAGCAGGATACTTAGGAGCCGAAGGAAACTTCAAAAGCTGCACACACTGCCATTGCACCACCTTGTACAAAGAACCGTAAGAGGGGCGGGCATGTGTATAGAGGCATGTTTATTACTCTCATTGAGAAATATTTGCACTAGCTCAAATACTAAAGCAGGAAGTAACAGTGTTGTTTTCCAGCTTGCATAGTTAGAAAACAAAAGAAAAGAACGGCTGTGCCAAGGTTGGCTTTAAATTTCTCAGCCTCTGCCATTCTTAGGGAAACATGGAGTAAAACAGGCTTATCGCTGAATTTGCCATATGAGAATGGAGATAGATACGGGTTCAGCCTTTCTATGCCCAATTAGATATGTAAGGTAAAGGTAAATGCCGTACCTTCCCACTGGAGCGGTACCTATTTATCTACTTGCACTTTGACGTGCTTTCAAACTGCTAGGTTGGCAGAAGCTGGGACCGAGCAACGGGAGCTCACCCTGTCACGGGGATTCGAACTGCTGACCTTCTGGTCGGCAAGTCCTAGGCTCTGTGGTTTAACCCACAGCGCCACCCGTGTCCCAATTAGATATTTACTTAATATGGAATAGGCAGATCCGTATCTTGTTTCTCCTCAGCCAATTAAAGGTGCAGGAGAGCCCAGTTCTCACTGTGAAGGCAGTAAATGCTGGTGGGGAGACTGATCTTTTCATCACTCCTGCACCTCGGTTGGCATAGATGCTCCCTGCCGCAGCTGTGGAGCTAGGAGCCATGGAGGGAAAGATCACCACTGGCACTATTTGGAAATGCTTGTGTAAAGTGACATTAAAAAGCTCAATGAATAAAGCAGTGATAATCCCAGGATGTATCGCTACCCCTCACAGTTATAGGACAGACGTAATTCACTGTTAATAGTTGGGCAGGTTGCTTTGAGCCGCTTCTTCACTGAGACAATTTCATCCTGTCATAACCAGGGGGAGTCCTTCCTCAGGATGAAACATTTTTTGGTGAGGTGGTCAGGAATAATGTCTGCACCACTGCCATTTTTTCCACAGTAGCTAGGAATTCCTTTTTTAAAAAAAAAAAATCAAAACTGCTAAAGTGACTTTCGAGTCCAGCTGCAATTTAAATGATAATTTCTAGAGCACGGGCACTGAGGAAGGATCCATTTTCCTCAGAGTGAGATAGAGAGGTGGGTGGGGAGTAGAGAAAGCAAAACTCTCTACCAGTAAGTGACAAGGAAAGTGAAAGGGAGATAGCCCCTTGTCTTGGACCACCTAAGTCAGATCACCAACCAAATGGCAAAAGCAGTGCCGATTGAAAACTAGGACCCAAATAATTTTTCAGCATCTTAAATCCTACCACTGAGGCGTGCAACAAGAAACCAGGTATACTTATAGGCAGACGCAACTGTGTCCAAGAGTTGAAGTTTCTGGCCTCTGGCTTCACACTGGTCAAACATTGCCCAGATGCTGGAAGGTATGTCTTGTTAGCCCCTAAAAGCATAACAGAGCCCGCTTGTTTCGCCTGCGAGGGAGTGTGCGCGACGGTTATTTGTCCAAGCTAATTTCCTTTTTCACCACCACCCATTCCTAATTCAGCTTTCCCTCCCAGAATTAGTTCTACTGAGCACAGTGGCAAAGCAGAACCTCTTCCCTCTGGCCTTCTGTTTATCATCTTCTGTCAAGCGCATGCTGTTTCCAGGCAACAGAAAGGAAGTGCCAACTAGGGCCACGTGGTTGTGGCCAGTCATTTCGTGTTAGCATCCTGGGGCAAAGTCTCATTTATTTCTAATCTAATGTTTCTAGGGGAACGACACAGTCAGCGTGTCCCGTACTCCGTGCCAGTTTAGACAAAACTGCCTCTCTTGGTTTCTACTTTCCTTGGAACTAGTTCTCATAAGGATTGTGTTTACAGTTTCTGGCTGAATATTTATTAAGTTTCGTAATTTTTTATTTATTTTCTTTAAAAAAAAATACACAGCTTAGTCCGAGATAAACTTTGTTCTTTTCATTTCGTTCTACTGATAAAACGTGCCACTCCAAAACTGCGTAACACATTTGGAATATAGTTTGATACAGATTTAGCCCAACATTTTTCAAGTAGCCTTTTGTTTGGATATGGTGTTTTAAATGGGGGGGGGGGGAGAGGATAGATTCTCGCCCCCAACTCCGCCCACTTCCTCCAGTCTGGCATTTCTCAAGCCACATTTATGGACTCATTCTCACAATCCTGCTACTCTGTATATCTCCCCCCCGCTCCACCCAATGAATGAATAGAGCTTCAGTGCTGCAGCACTAGAGTGCTTTTAATAATGCTGTTTTCGAGGATGTAAGAAAATGAAAAGAATGGAAATGGAAGAATAGTTGTTAAGCACATTAGGACGTAATCAGTTAGCATTAAAATTAATTCTGCGTGATTCATGAATCTGTAAGAGGACAGGGGAGATATAAGGTCACAACTACACCAGTGATTTTTCGGAGGTAAAATGGAGAATTCAGGAGCCTTGACCTGCTTCTTCATTAGGATGTTGTCAATAAGCATCTGTATCTGGGTTTAACAACTAAGTATTTTTTTAAAGAAACTGCCTGCTTTTTAATTTGCTGTTATATTTCCTTCCCTCATGAGCAGTGTTAGAAACTCAGACATATAAGCTAGGTGCCAAATGGCTTCTTAAACCAGGGTTACAGTTGCCAAAACAGAATGCCTTGTTGCCATTTGGGGGGCCAGGCAGATCGAAAGTTGTATTTTCCAATATGACTTTTTGGTTCCTGAAATTCATTCTGATTGTGCAGAGAAAATAAAACGGATAGAATTCTACAGGATGTGTTGCTTAGATTCAAGGATCCTCAGGCATGCTCCTCCAGATGGTGGAGACATCAGGTGCCATCCTGGTACCCAGGCATCTTCACTTGGTCACAAGTGGCTGATAGCCAGGTGCAAAATGTGCCTGGTGCCTGGCAAATTTCGAACACTGCTCATGAATCCAATTCGGTCAAGGAATCACTCCCTCTTGTGAAAATTCAGCCTTTTGTGAGTTAGGGTTGCTCAGAATGAAACTTCTGCTGCTTACAAGCTTGTCTGCCATTATCATACATGATAAGTATTCTGGCATAACAGGTGCTCCTATATAATATGTGCTGCTCTGTTTCTCCTAATTAATTAGTCCCAGCTTACTGTGAAATCTAGTTAAAATGTGCTCTATGGATACACTTGCATCTGGCCATTTTCATAAGGGTGTTTCAGTCTCCCTCTACACATTGGCCATGATTTGGATGCTACTTGTGCTTTAGATCCTGGTTTATATTCCTAGTTCCTTAAACCATATTCAGCTTGAGTTTCCCAGTTCAGACCTAACCTAATATAAGCCAGGATCTCAGCACTCAAGCCAGCATGCAATGGCAAGGAGAAGGCCAAGGGTAAAGCTTGTAGCTGTGGTGCTAATCTATGGCATTGTAATACCTGGTTCGAAACCTATGAACCCAACCACTATAGTGACATTACCCATCTGTTTGAATTCAGATTCCTGTAAATGGAAGGTGGTGATTTAAAGGGTGAAAGAAAGTGATGGGAGTTTTTCTTTTTCCATGTCTCCTCACTTTGAAGTTGCATCTTCCCTTCCAGAATTGGAGCCAGACCAGGGCTGGTGGCTCCAAGGAGGAAAATCACAACTGGGGAAAGGGTTATGCAAGCTCCCTCTGCCTGCTCTTTAAAGCACACAGTTTATAGGAATTAAGAAGCATCTTGCTTCTAACACACCAATTTTGCCACTATCACGTCTAGTTCACTGCATAGTCTAGGTCACAGGTGGGCTCTCTGCAACCCTAGAGCTACATGGGACCTTCTGCCTAATTTTATCTGGTCCTCAGCCTAATTTCAAAAGCCCTCTGCAAGTGATCAGGCCTTTTGGTAAGGAAGAAGTAGAAGACAGATGGATAGCTAGATACATAGAAACATGCAGAGATACCTAGATTGATACATAGCTAGATACATAGATACATAGATATGTTTATTGTTGTTTAGTCGTTTAGTCATGTCCGACACTTTGTGACCACATGGACCAGAGCATGCCAGGCACTCCTGTCTTCCACTGCCTCCTGCAGTTTGGTCAAACTCATGTCTGTAGCTTCAAGAACACTGTCCAACCATCTCGTCCTCTGTCGTCCCCTTCTCCTTGTGCCCTCAATCTTTCCCAACATCAGGGTCTTTTCCAGGGAGTCTTCTCTTCTCATGAGGTGGCCAAAGTATTGGAGCCTCAGCTTCAGGATCTGTCCTTCCAGTGAGCACTCAGGGCTGATTTCCATCAGAATGGATAGGTTTGATCTTCCTGCAGTCAATGGGACTCTCAAGAACCACCTCCAGCACCATAATTCAAAAGCATCAATTCTTCGGTGATCAGCCTTCTTTATGGTCCAGCTCTCACTTCCATACATCACTAATACATAGTTAATATGGATACATAAATCAACACATAGATGGATACATAGATACAGATACACAGATGGATACATGGTAAAACAGACAGGAAGGGGCATCGATGGATACAATTTTGGAATATAGTGGCACCTCGGTTTACGAACTTAATCTGTTCCTGAAGTCTGTTCTTAAACCAAATCCGTTCTTAAACCGAGGTATACTTTCTCTAATGAGGCTTCCCGCTGCCGGTGCCCTTCCACCATTCGGCTTCCGTTCGTAGACCGAGGTAAAATTCACAAACTGGAACACTACTTCTGGTTTTGCAGAGTTTGTAAACTGAATAGTTCGTAAACCGGGCTGTTCGTAAACTGAGGTACCACTGTACTAAGGTAGCAGAAGGAGGGAGGAAAACAGGGATGAAAGAAAGAGAAAGGGCTCTGACCTGCCAGTCACTGACTTTGGCCCTGCTCATAGCCATAATGCTTCCTCTGACAGATTTTCTCCAACAGATCCCCCTGGAGAGAATATACAGCTGTCCATCCCCGATTTCTACGTCCATATGTTTGGTGGCTGTTCAATATCAAGCTGAGGTCAGAGTTAGCCCTCCAGAGTCTTGCTATTGAAGTGGATTGTTCTGCTAAAGCAAGAGCCATGCATGTCAAAATGAAACACATATATAATTTATTTCATCTGTCAAATGTTAAGTGCCTTTGTCAATGGGAGAAAGAATGTGTAGTTCCGTTGTTTTTTTTAATAGCACAATGGTTTCCATAGCAAACTGACCATTGCTTCTTATTTCTTTTCCTGTAGGATCACATGTCTAAAGAAGAAGGTAATCGGTGCACAGAGGACGCTGACAGAAAGGCCAAGATGCAGAAGACCCAACTTTTTGTGCAGAAAGGACCTCACCTGATGGAGGAAACCTCTTTGGAAAAGTCAGGAACGCTTATGCTTATGACTTGTAGTCCACCAGCTGCTAAGATCCGAAACAGATGTCTGGTGAAGAGAGGAGCTCTCATCTCATGATCAGCAGAAGTGGAGTATGGGATCTTCAGCTAGCAGAATACTGGGTCAAGCTACCTCACCAGTATCTGTACATAATGAAGCAAGTTAACTTTGGTTTGTTTCCCCTGGTTTTACAGTTTCCAGATGTTCCCTCCTTTTCTGCTGTGCCTGTATAGTCACCTCCACCAGAGACCTGAAAACCACTTGGGGAAAGGGAACAGCCATTTGGTCCAAACAGGAGTATATGCCACACACACACACACACACACACACACACACACACACACACACCCTTTGTTGTTGAAAGATTCAAATATGGCAATGGAAATAGCTGTGAATTTTCCCAGTGTCCCCTGCATCTCTTATGCCTCTTCTTTCATTGCCGATTTAATGATTCAGTGGAAGATCAGGATGCCCAGATGATCAATGGGAAGATTGGAACAAGAAGATTGTTTTGTTGTTGTTGTCCTGATGTATCAATAAAATCATAATTTTTTTAAAAAAAGAAAATTGGACTATATATACCCAGTGTTGGTGGCCCACAGAATTTAAATCTGTTCCTGGGGAATTAATGGTCAGTTTTACAAATTTTACTGTGAGTTGTCACATGGAAACCCAGGAAATACAAATTGTCATTCTTCTGTCAAAAGGAAATTATAATGTCACATATACTTATACCGAAGAGTCCATCTGACATACAAAAGACAGCCTCAAATGAGCATGGATAAGCATGGGAAGTTTTATTGTTTCATGTTTTAATTATTTTGTTGGGAGCTGCCCAGAGTGGCTGGGGCATACTAGTTGGATGGGCATCATATAAATAAAATTATTATTATTATTATTATTATTATTATTATTATTATTATTATTATTATTATTTACTGGAATAAGGTGAGAATGCATTAGAACTGTACCTTTTCTAAGTGAGGTTGTAAGAGAGATGAAAGTAAATTTCAGCTTGTAAAGTAGCTGAAAGCAGCCTTCTGCAACCCCCATCACCCTCAGGCATTATGGACAGCTGTCAGGCATGAGGGCAGAGGCATTTTTAGGGTAGTTGCACTGGACACCGGCACCACAGGGGGCGCTTCAAACAGTGATGTTGAACGGAGCACAAAAAGGCTCCATTTGGGAGACCAAAATCTGCCACTGATGAAGGGAGTCTATTTGGGTTTTTTATTCAAAGTGTTGATCCTGATCTTTAAAGCCCTAAACGGCTTCGGTCCAGTATACCTGAAGGAGTGTCTCCACCTCCATCGTTCTGCCCGGACACTGACGTCCAGCGCCGAGGGCCTTCAGGTGGTTCCCTCATTACGAGAAGCGAAGTTACAGGGAAACAGGCAGAGGACCTTCTCAGTAGTGGCGCCCGCCCTGTGGAATGCCCTCCCATCAGATGTCAAAGAAATAAACAACTGTCAGACTTTTAGATGACTTCTGAAGGCAGCCCTGTTTAGGGAAGCTTCTAATGTTTGATGCATTACTGTATTTTAATATTTGGCTGGAAGCCGCCCAGAGTGGCTAGGGAAACCCCGCCAGATGGGTGGGGTATAAATAAATAAATAAATAAATAAATAAATAAATAAATAATAATAAATTTAACAAAATGCATATTGTAGGAAAAACTCTGAGCGGTTTAAATAAAAGATTTAAATTATCAATGTAAAAGCAGGTATTTTAAAATCAACAATAACTAAACAAAGAACTAAAAATCCAACCAGCTCAGTTGGTGAGAGCCTGATTGCATCAAGGTTGCAAGAATTTAAAACAACTGTTCAGCAACAACAAAAATACTACAAAGTAAATAAGAGAAAGAGGGGGAGTGATTTCAAAATAAAAATACCATAAAAAGCAAAATACAGACTCGTACCAATGTTAGTCATACCCATAATGACTAGGTCCATTAATATCAGAGGGTCTGCTCTGAATAGTCATTGGATACAGCACACAGACACATCTGTGTGTCAGGGCAGAGCCCAAAATATCTGTTTAAATTGGTAACTGAGTTATAAAAGGGCGTGAATGCAAAATAATCTCCTGGCTTTATTCAGGTTTTCTGACAGATCTCTTGGCTGCTCTCTTGGGTACATGGAAGAGTTTCCCTTGTGGTGGAATTATATGTTTCCCCATCAAGTGAGTTGACCTGAGCATTTCATGATTACCAAGAGTTCTGTTGTGGCTTGCTGGGGATTCTGTTAAGGGATCATATAGCTGTTTAGAAAGAGGAATGATTATGGGAAGCAAAAGTATGTGTTTTATCGTGCATTTGACAGTGGCATATTCAAGGGCAAGGTGGGCAACAAGCTATTAGAAATACTGTGCTATCTCTCCTATGATGCCCTTCTGTGGAAAAGGATATGAAGTTCCTGGTTGGTGAGCATACACTTTCAAATGCAGAAGGTCCAGTGATGAAAATGTTCCCTTGTGTTTTCTGTACTACCAAACAGCAAAATACACCAAATCCACAAATCTCAAAGGAATGTGGGGAAGTTAATGTGCTCAAAATTGAGTCACTTCTTTATTCATGATACATTCCTCTTAAAAAGCCAAAACCAGGGCTCCATGCAGATGGTTACTTTTCAAAAACTTGTAGAGCCCTCTCAGTCTGCAGTCCACATGCCTACTTTTCATGGGTCCAGCCGTGATATCTGGTTGTCCAGTGGCAGGATGACAGGCAAGGCAGAAGAGGATCCCGACGAGGGGTGTAGCTGGGACTGGGACACACCGGGGCAAGCGAGGGATGGGGAAGGAAGTACTGACAGGATGGCGGAGGGTGGTGAGGGATGGGCGTCAGTGCACAGGAACCAGAGCAGCAGGACCAATCACTAGAGCCATAAATATGGCAGGCTCTGAGGTGTAAGGAGCTGTGGGAGTGATGCTATAGGAGGCTGAGACAGGCAAGGACCCACAAGCCAGCTCCCTAGGTGGCCAGTTGAGGCTGGGAAGAGGTATGTGATTCCTCAGCTGAAGTCGGCGCAGAACAGGTGAGGGTCACCTGCCTCATCAAGCTCAAAGGCTGCAATCAGGCCAAGTATAAAAGGGAAGCAGAGCTGAGGGACTGTATCTGCTCAACTGGACCTTGGCGTGGATGTTCCTGGGCCTCTACAGGACTGTGCTCTGGGTTTAACTCTGGACTGTATCCTGACTTCTGGACTTCAGACTTGGCTACTTGGATTGACCTTGGACTGGCTGTGGCTTGACCCCTGGACTTTGGACCTGACATACTGACTTGCTGCCAGGTAGGCCAGGGGTTTAGGATGCTGCTCAAAGCAGTTTTAACATACCTCATATAGAGCTTTGAGCCCAACTGTGAAAATGCCAATCCCAGAAATATGATCAGCACTTCAGCACATACATGCCACGTTTTGCCTAAATTGTTGCTGGTTACTGCTAGATAGGGGACGCGGGTGGCGTTGTGGGTTAAACCACAGAGCCTAGGACTTGCCGATCAGAAGGTCGGCAGTTCGAATCCTGAGCTGCCATTGCTTGGTCCCTGCTCCTGCCAACCTAGCAGTTCAAAAGCACATCAAAGTGCAAGTAGATAAATAGGTACCGCTCCGGCAGGAAGGTAAACGGTGTTTACGTGCACTGCTCTGGTTTGCCAGAAGGCTTAGTCATGCTGGCCACATGACCCGGAAGCTGTACGCTGGCTCCCTCAGCCAATAAAGCGAGATGAGTGCCGCAACCCCAGAGTCTGCCACAACTGGACCTAATAGTCAGGGGTCCCTTTACCTTTACCTTTTTACTGCTAGATAGTATCCATGGTGATCAATTTGTTTCAATATTCAATTTTTGGTTTTGACTATTGCTTACCAAGGTTTAACATGGAAATTAAATATCAGATTTAATGACAGATTCCCAGCAGATTCCCAGCAATATTTGTTAGCATTGTTGTTGCATTCCTTGGAAGAGACTCATGATAGTAAAGTCTGCTCTTCCCTTTAGGCTGTGAATTTTCCTTAGACTTTCTTCTATCCTGACACATCATCTTAGCTGGACAAAGTCTTTCCTGACCTTTTAATGTATTTTCCTGCTGTGATAGTCCTCTTATGGGTTGTAATCCCCTTGTGAATTCCACTATGATCCACTATAGGCAGGGCTAGCAAAAAGTGGAGTAAAACCACTATATTATAAGTAAACACAGAGCAACCTCCACTCACTGTATGCACTACATCTGAGTGAAGGTACATGATGCAACCAAGGAGCTCTGGCTCCAAACAGTACTTGGGGATAGAAACATGGAAGAGAGGCGATTAGAAATGTAATGGTTCTGACCAGATGGAGATAAAGATTTGTGGTTGCCATTCTGATCTGCTATTGATGATTGGTACATACAGCAGTGTTACCAGTTCTGCATTACATTATCATGATGTTTTAAGTGATTTTTCCTTTTATGAAGTATAGTGCAATTCATTCTGAGAGTTCCTGCCAGAACGATGGTTCTTTCAATCGGGAGATAGGAAGAGTGTCGATTTCTGGCACTGCCTGCCATGTTTGCATCCCTCCGGTTAAATTTGAACTAACATGACTTCGAGCAGTGCTGATAACCAGCACTACGTGCATCTTTGCTTTGAGATGAGAGATCGCCAATTGTTACAGCGACTCTGGAAGTCTGAGATCCTTTTTTGAAGCCCTTCTTTGCTGTGAGCATGCTGGCATGCACACACAAGCTGTACCTGTGTAGACTTGCCCAATATAGCTGGTGTTTTTATGCAGCATCATACCCAACTGAAACGGAGGAAGATTCCTTCAGGGACAGCACTGTATGCTTTGATTTCTTTCTTCCCCTCTTCAATGTCAAGGCCCGCCAACACCCATGGTTCATTGAGGAAGACTGCATCCCTTCCTGTACAGCATGGTAATGAACAATTTCTACAAAGGGAAAGGCTGTTTGCAGAGCATATCAGCTGCACAATCTCAGCTATTTCAGGCTGCCTGCTCCTCCAGGTTCATCTGCTTGGCAGGACTGCAGGGACTGTAATGGCAGCAGCGCATATATATATATATCAGAGGCATCAGCTGCATGGCAAACACATGCAAGGCAGAAGTTTCTGGTTTTTTAATAATGATTTTTATTAAACCTTCCAAATTATTACACAACTCCAATCATATATATCTTTTTTTTTTTGTTATACATTTTCTTCCTGGCTTCCTGTCCCTCCTTCCCTGGTGTTTATTTTTATTCCCCTTTAATTAGCTGCATTAAAGCACATTTTTCTACCCCCTCCAATCCATTCTCTATGTTCTTCTGTTGCTCAAATCCTGCATATGTTTTCATATAAGAATGATAATTTGATAGGTAGTCCACCAATGGTCTCCATTCTTCTATTAAAAGATCACTTTGCCCTCTTATTTTAGCACCCAGTTTCGCCATTTCTGCATAGTCCGTCAATTTCATAAGCCGTTCTTCCTTAGTCGGAAGTCTCTTCATCTTTCCATTTTTGACCATCTAAAGTTCTAGCTGCAGTTGTTGCATACAAAGAAAAAGGCTAGTCAGCTTTTGGAGAATCTCCATCCCTATTATCCCCCCCCCCAAGGCTTCGGGTTTTGGGAAATGGTCAGTTTAAACATCTTTTTCAATTCATTGTATATCATTTCCATAAACCCTTGGCCTTGCCACTGGTCCCCCACATATGCACTGTTCTGACTCTGGGCCCCACCTCCTTTCCCCAGTGCACAGCAAACAGCTTGGCATCCGAGTACTGCAACAAAAATCAGTTGGAGGTGGCAGGCAGGTTAGCACCAGCGAAAGCAACAGGCAGCGGGCAACAGCATTGCCACCACACCAATGGCAACCAGAGGCCAAAGCATGTCCTCTGCCATGCTGAGGGTTGGGCAGGAGCCTTGCAGTCCATTTTTAGCAGCATTGCCACTCGGCTTACGTGGAGATGGACAGAACTGGCAAACTCAAGCCATCAAGGATGGATGAGGAAAGAAGAGGATGTGGGAGCTGCATAGCCATTTATCTGTGTCACTTGGAGGAAAAGCAGCTGAATATTCTTGTTAATGAGCAAACAAACCTTGGAAGTGCAGATAAACCCAGTGGGATTTATAAGTTTGCTTTTGTGGAAGGCAAATATTAACCTGCAGTTAGAGTCTGTCCCCATAGCTACCTTCTTGTCTGCTTAAGGACTTGGGCTGTCTGGTGGCCCTTGCCTCCAGCAAGGGCATGTCTGTGTGGAACTTTTTCAAGGACTGACTCTTTTGACAGCTGAGAGGACAGCCAAGCTTAGAGACTTCCTGTCCTCTGAACTGATCCCTCAATGTGACATCCCTGTGGAATGTTAAGCAAGTGATTCCGACCCAGAAGACAGGGATGGGGAACCTCAGGCCTAGGAAACAAATGTGGCCCCCCAGGCCTCTCAATCAGGTCCTTGAAGAAGAAGAAGAGGAGTTTGGATTTGATATCCCACTTTATCACTACCTGAAGGAGTCTCAAAGCGGCTAACATTCTCCTTTCCCTTCCTCCCCCACAACAAACACTCTGTGAGGTGAGTGAGGCTGAGAGACTTCAAAGAAGTGTGACTAGCCCAAGGTCACCCAGCAGCTGCATGTGGAGAAGCGGAGATGCGAACCCGGTTCCCCAGATTATGAGACTACCGCTCTTAACCACTACACCACACTGGCTCTCACCTTGGGACCCTCCCAAGCCACATCTCTCGCTGCCCTTCCTTTGCACACTCCGAAGGATTCCAAATAACTTTCTCTGGTTCACATGTTTTCTTGAACTGTGATACATGCTTTGGATGGCATGTGGCCTCCAGAATAAGGTTACCAGATGTCCCCGTTTCCCGGGGACAGTCCCCGGATTTACAAATCAGTCCCCATAGAAAATCCATTGAAGTTGAAAAGTGTCTCTGGATTCATTGAAAAAAAATCTAGTAACCTTACTCCAGAAGGTTTTCCAGAAGGAAATGTAGCCCTCGAACAGCAAAGGGTTCTCCATCCCTTCAATAAGGCTATGAAGTCTCACCTAGCTCTGCCCAACCAGCTATGGGGAATTCATCATAGAGCTTGCCTGTCACTTCTGTGGTTTCCTAGTATTCTGCCTCTGAACATAGAGCTATCATAGCTAACAACCACTGATACACCCCTGTCATTTAGCCTCCCAGTGGACCCTCTGCAACCATTCTTGATGGGAGTCCATATTTCTCACATACTTGTCTCAGGCTGGCAAGGAGTAGGGCTGGACTCGTATATCAACTGCGGCTGGGAAATGGAAATGATGGGAAGCTGTGTTGTTGCTCTTGCCTTTCCCATTGTAAAACGCCTTCCTTGGCTGCATCTCCTCCTAGCTTTGGGGTTGGGCTTTCTACTAAGAGCAAACTGCCTAGGGCCCTATGAGGTACTGGGAAGAAATGGTGGCATGGATGCCCTGCCCTCCAGGGGTTCTCCACCTAAACTCTGCTTTATGAAGGATATGACACGTTGGGGAGGCCTCAGAGGGATGGCACAGCCAAGAGGGCGACATGCATTTAAGATATGACCTCGAGGGACCCGAGCACCCATTTCCCTGTGAAACAGTTTGTGACTATATCTCTATTTAATTATGTGGAACAACAGTAGCAGGTTTTATTGTTCTGCAGAGAGCAGAGTGTGGTGTAATGGTTAAAAAGTGTTGGGCTAGGACTGGGGGAGACCTGGGTTCAAATCCCCACTGAGGAAGTAGACTCCGGATTGGAAATGGGGATTTTTATGCTCTCAATCACAGATTCCCACTTTTAATCTAGTTTAGACTTTCTAGAAAACACATCAACTCGTATTTGAAAATGTAAGCCTCTAAATGAAGAAGAAGAAGAAGAAGAAGAAGAAGAAGAAGAAGAAGAAGAAGAAGAAGAATAGTTTGGATTTGATATCCCGCTTTATCACTGCCTGAAGGAGTCTCAAAGCGTCTAACATTCTCCTTTCCCTTCCTCTCCCACAACAAACACTCTGTGAGGTGAGGCTGAGAGACTTCAGAGAAGTGTGACTAGCCCAAGGTCACCCAGCAGCTGCATGTGGGGGAGCGGGGAACCAAACCCGGTTCACCAGATTATGAGTCTACCGCTCTTAACCACTACACCATACTGACTGTATTAAATGATACCATCTTGGATGGCTTGAGTGCTGCCCTAGTGAAAGGAAATCAGAGCACATTGACACTCTGCATGGTCTTAACTTCTTTTATAAAAAAAGGAATAATGGAGTGTTGAGGATGTGTTGAGGTAGCAGAGAGAGAAAGAGGCTGAAATTGGGTAGGGGGTTAAAACCATATCCTGTTATCAACCTTAGACATACCAAATAGCATTGCAGGAGGTCCTTTCCATCTCTACAATTCCAGGATTCTATGTACTGCTCTGCTCCTCAGTCCCTATTCTTTCCTTCTCATTCCCGCCTCCCTTAGACTTTTCCTGATTCCACTCCTCTTGAAAGTGGAGCAAAACCTGTTTCCCAACCTTTTCTAACCAGGTCTTTCCCTTGACATAGGTTGAAGCTTTTTATGTGAATTGGGTCAGGTTAAAAGAGTCTCTAGTAAAGGCTGGATAATAATAATAATAATAATAATAATAATAATAATAATAATAATAATAATGTTGCAGGGCTCAGCTCCCCCTTTGCTCCCCTTTGCGCTCTCTCTCTCTCTCTCTCTCTGTGTGTGTGTGTGTGTGTAAGAGAACTGCTCTTATTTCTCTGATCCCTGAAATCGGCTCGTTGTGGAAATATCTTGACCCAAATATGCGGAATTAAACTACTGGTTTCAGCATTACATACGCCAACAGAGAAGCAAAGAGTATTGCTATTTGTGCCATGTCTCTAGCCCATGACGAGAGCTCTCCAGAAGCCAAAGCGAAGGAAGAGTTCACTCTGGGTTCACAAGAGGAAAGGTAACTCGAGTTTTCTGCCCAACCTCATTTAAGGCAATGCCAGGTACGGTTACAAGGCTATTAGTAACAGTAAATAGTTACCTTTTCGAGGTAGCCTAGTTGCTTGAAGTGGACATGTCCATCATTGATGCCAAATGCTGTGAACAGATTTCTTTTCCTCTGTGCCTCATGCTCAGAAATCGTACACATTGCAGGTTCCAACATCTCTTATTTTAATACATCACAAATGTCATTTTCCTGTGGTTGGATTGCATGCCAGCTCCTGTAAACACTGAAGGGTAGTTTTGTACAGGAGCACATGACTGCTACTTGCATGTGCCAGTGGTGTATGTGTGTGCCATCTCCCCTCTACACCATGATCTCACTCAGGTGAGGTCTGTTGTCTTATCTCACCCAAACACAGACATCCCAATGCGCAAGAGGCTTGTTCTAGACTCCTGTAGTTGCACCAGACTAAGGATGGTGATGTGCAAATTGATGTGCCTTCAAATGTGAAGCTAACTGAAAACAAATCTTTTTTGGAGGAAAGAAATTGGGGGTCCAATTTCTGCCCATGGTTCTCAACTCAAAAAAACTATTAAGCAGGTATCCTTATCTAGATCAGGGCAAATGTTTCTGAAACTCAAAGGTGTTTCCAAAGTAGTTCGTGATATGTCAAGGAACATTGCAATTCTGGTGGTAGTGGGGATATTCTGCGGGATCTAACAATTCCACTCTCCTAAAGTTTTTCTCTGGACTGTGGCCACAGAAAAGACAGAACTAGTTTATAAACTCCAAACGCCAAAAAACTGACAGTCTTGGAACTAGTAAATGACAAGGAAAGGACAAAAGTCAGATGAATGAATTTGCAATGCTGGCTGTTCACACAAAGCATATTTCCCCCACTGGTTACGTTGCAGTGTTTCACCCCCGAGCTTGCTTCCTCCAGCTATTTTCTGTTCTTTCCAGCATCATCTGGCGTGTATGTTTACCAGGGACTTGTAGATGCTCTTCTACTTATTTCCCCTCTGGGGCTCATAAAGTCCATCTGCTGGAGGAGCTGCTGGTCGGCTCCGGGGGAATTCCCAGCCCTTGGTGTGGTCCCTTGTACTGATGATTTGCAGATTCCGATGCAGCATGTGTTCTGCTACACTGTTTGTTTTGACAGCTTAACAATGCCTGGTTCAGCAGCTGCAGGTGTGCGCAGAGATGCCTCTGCATGGGCTCAAAAGGAAGTGTGTATAAAAGCTGAAAAAAAGCCACAGCCAATATCCTTGGAAAACATTTCAGTGTAGGCCTTAGTGATACTTTCCCAAAATGTGCATTCATTTAACGATGCTTCATATCAGTGATGTGCTTTACATCCTGGTTTAGACCACAGTGCCACCCGCTCCCTGAGCCTCTTGGGCTTGCTGATCAAAAGGTCAGCGGTTCAAATCCCCACAACAGGATGAGCTCCTGTTGCTCGGCCCCAGCTCCTGCCAACCTAGCAGTTCGAAAGCACGTCAAAGTGCAAGTAGATAAATATGTACCGCTGCGGTGGGAAGGTAAATGGTGTTTCCATGTGCTCTGGCTTCCGTCACGGTGTTCCATTGTGCCAGAAGTGGTTTAGTCATGCTGGTCACATGACCTGGAAAGCTGTCTGTGAACAAATGCCAGGTCCCTCGGCCTGAAGCGAGATGAGCACCACACCCCATAGTCACCTTTGACTGGACTTAACCATCCAGGGGTCCTTTACCTTTACCTTATATTCAGGGTGTGGATAGCATCCTTTGAGTAGGAAGAAAAAAAAATTAAGTTTCTGTCCCTTCTACATGTCATTCAGAGTTTTCCACTGCCTTGCCTGGATTCTCTTTCCTTGACTGCATTGAGGCTTGTAAGGCCACTGCCTAGCTGAAGCTAAGAAGGTCTAGGCTTGGTCCATGTCTGGATGGGTGATTTCTGGGAACCACATGTATACCCTCTTGGGTTCCATGATGGAAGGAAAGTGGGATATGAATGTAAGCAAATAACAGGATATACATGCAGAACACATTTCAAAGTAGGGCTGTGGCACTGACATCATCAACGTAAGCCTTAATCATAGAATTGCAGAGTTGGAAGGGATCCAAATTGTAGAGTTGGAAGGGATGCAATGCAGGACTCTCAACATGGGTTTCCCCATCCAATCTGAAACCATACCAGACCCTGCTTAGCTTTGCCAATGTGCTAGCAGTTTCATTGCTGTGCCACCAAGGTGCACCATAGATATGGCAGCCACCAGGAGCAGCTAGGACCACACAATAACTGAGCCACACAAGGATGGTAGCCAAATCCTGAAAAATTATTTATGCACTTCCATTCTTATTTCAAAGAACTCACGGTATTGCACACATTTCTGTCTCTGACCCCTTTCACATTTTGAGCTCACAACAATCTTAGGAGGGAGGTCAGGCTGAGAGATATTGAGCTCTGTGGCTCACTGGGGATTTGAACAAGGCTCTCCCCAGCAGCCAAACCACCACATCATGCTTGATTGCCAAGGTTGCCTTCTCTGCCCCCCTGATTGTTACCCCATTGTTTCCCATCTTACCACGGACTCTCCTTTGTGGTTTCTGTATCCTGTTACAGTGTTTACATACAGGCTGCAAGTTACGACATCTAATAGAGCTCTTTTTAAGTGCATGGGGCACTTTGCAATCATTAGCTCATCCATCACAGTCACAGGCAGCCCTGGGAGGGAGAGAGGTCGCCTTTTATTAGTCTCACTTGAGGTAAGGGGGAAATGAGACTGTAAAGGTGTTTTCGCACATCACAAAACCAGCACTCCTTAGCGACCGCTTGGCTAAATTGCTAAGTTGCCCAAGGCAAATCTTCTAATGTTCGACATGAAGCTCCATCCCCAGATTGGCCCTACCTGGGCAGTTTGCTCTACATTTTTCCAGGAGAGCCGTTTGAGTGGCTGATCCGTGCCAGTTGAAGAGGCATTCAACCTTCACAATGGCAACCCAGACAGTTGTTTGCCTTAAAGCTGAGCTCCGTAAATAATCAAGGCTGCAGGATTTGGATTTGCTTTAGTTGACAAGCAGTCTCAGAGTAGACATATTTAGGGCTGCCATGTGTCCTCTTTATTCCAGGACACGTCCTCTTTTCCCATGGCTATGTAAAATGAGAGTCGTCATAACAATCCATAGTTAAAAGCAGAAGTTGGCAAAGGTGTCCTCTTTTTTGCTCTTCGAAATACTGTGGTACCTCGGGTTACGAACTTAATTCGTTCTGGAGGTCTGTTCTTACCTGAAACTGTTCTTAACCTGAAGCACCACTTTAGCTAATGATGCCTCCCGCTGCTGCCGCCACCGTGCGATTTCTGTTGTCATCCTGAAGCAAAGTTCTTAACCCAAGGTAATATTTCTGGGTTAGCAGAGTCTGTAACCTGAAGCGTCTGTAACCCGAGGTACCACTGTATGTCAACCCTACAATATGTTGGCATCCTGTGCAAATGCCACTGCCTATAAGTCTCTAGAGATGTGTGGGAGATTCATTACAGCTCCTGCCCATACGTGACTCTTACATGAATATGTGAAGCTGCCTTCTACTGAGTTGATTGCTGATCCCAGAGATTCCCTGTAACCTAATGTTGCTTCCTCTGGCTAGGCAGTGAACACCCCAGGATCTCACACAGCAAGGTTACACAACAGGGTGCCCTGTGGATGTTGTTTGGACAGTAACGTGTTGCCTGGGGCTGATGATTGGCCATGCTGGATTCAGATAATGGGAGCTAGAGGCCAATCATATCCAGAAGTCCACATGTTCTTCATCACTGGTTTAGCAGATTTGCAAAAGTGGTGAAGTGTGTTTCTGTGTGTGAATGCATGTGTGTGTCAGCGGGCAATCCCTAAACTTTGGCTGTTTTGTTTCAGCAATCTTGGAACTTTGCCTATAAGATATGAAAAGGAAATTCTAATTTCTTTTATAATATAATTCATGTCTGAAAAGCACTCTTACTTCCTGGCTATGAGCTAAGCCACCTTTCTCAGACAAGTGCCAAGCAAACAGAGTGTGACTTGGATTTCCCTTATCAGTTTGTAAACAACCTGTGCCTCATAGTGTCAAGCTTCTGACCTTTTCAAGGAGTTACACCTGGAAACACTGAATTGGCTGTAGGGCAGAAGGGGATGATGCTTATTTTGTTCATGTTTCTTCCCCCTTTTCCTATTCATTGATAGGTATTAATGGAAAACAGGTCAGTGTTTCTTAATTTTTCCAACACAAGATTAGCAATCCTCATGATCTGGTCACAGAGCTTTTGAGTGTGGCAGTTAAAATCTTGAAATCACAAGGGTTTTGATAAAGCTAGAAATATTTTAGCATCCCCTCTGTTGAAAGCAATTCTCACTGAGCCACCCTCTTCAGGGCTTCACCTCAGTAAGCTAAAAACACTTAACATGAGTCTATATATATTCAAACATTGGAAAATCTAGATGCCCTCTCATCTCTTGCTGACAGCTTTGTTGGCCTGATCAAGTAGAAGCAATCCATTCAGGGGACATACAGGTTAATGCATATTCAGCTGGAACAAAACCCTCCATATCTATCTCCTGAGTATTATACATGTGCATGGGTGTATATTAACTAAGCATGGATAGCTCAGTGCTAATAACACCAAGGTTGCAGGTTTGATCCCCATATGGGACAGCTGCATATTCCTGTATTGCAGGAGGTTGGACTAGATGATCCTCAGGGTCCCTTCCAACTCTACAGTTCTATGGTTCTATATCACCTCAACTCTGCATCTAGAATGCCGTACAACCCTAGATTTTGCTGCTGCTCACTGTTCCTTTTTATTTTATTTTTAATCCAGCTATGCAAAGGAAAAAGGCTCCCCATGCTCACAAATTTATTGACAGCTGCATGAATTATTATAGCTAGGAAGTGAAAGGGGCAAGCAGAATATAAAATGGAAGAATGGTATAAAGAGGCATGAGACATAGCTATTAATGATAAATTAACATGTGCTATTAAGGTAAGACGGGGAATATGCAGGAGAAATTATTTAGAAGCGATATGGAGGGCGTTTGTAGAATTTGTTAAAACAGAAAGGGGTCAAAACCATCGCAAGAGGTTTTATCGTGAGTTACAATGGAATGGTCTTGGCGGAGGGGTGCACATTTTTATTTTTATTTATTTATGATTATTACTTTGTATAGTGATGTATGGAAGTGAGAGCTGGACCATAAAGAAGGCTGATCACCGAAGAATTGATGCTTTTGAATTATGGTGCTGGAGGAGACTCTTGAGAGCCCCATGGACTGCAAGAAGATCAAACCTCTCCATACTGAAGGAAATCAGCCCTGAGTGCTCACTGGAAGGACAGATCCTGAAGCTGAGACTCCAATACTTTGGCCACCTCATGAGAAGAGAAGACTCCCTGGAAAAGACCCTGATGTTGGGAAAGATGGAGGGCACAAGGAGAAGGGGACGACAGAGGACGAGATGGTTGGACAGTGTTCTCGAAGCTATAAACATGAGTTTGACCAAACTGTGGGAGGCAGTGGAAAACAGGAGTGCCTGGCATGCTCTGTTCCATGGGGTCACGAAGAGTCGGACACGACTAAATGACTATACAGCAACAACAATTACTTTGTAAAAAGAAAAATAAAGGAAAAAAAGAAAGGCTCCCAGAGTAGCTTACAAATATCATTGACAAGACATTCCCTGCCCTCAGACTCACAAACTACAAGAGATGTTAGGAAAGTTAGTAAGGGGAAGTGAAATGTTGCACATCACAGCTAACATGTTGTATGTTACATGTCTACCCTGCCCTTCCAACAAACACCTCAAGGGTGGCGATTTTCATTTTCATTTTTGCCTCACCACAACATTGCTAGGTTTAACTTTTGCAGTTCTCCTATATAGCGGGTGGTTGGATCTGGTACCCAAGCAGAGGTTAAACTTGACACTCTACCAGCCAAATAGCTACAATACCAAATGACACATTTCAGAAGGGGAAATATTTTTGGTCCAGCTGGGAGACAATGGAAAGCAAGTTGGGTCCTGAACTATTGAACCTATTGTGGGGTAAAGAAGCTTAATGGGAAAGTGGCAAAACAGCATCCCTTACTTGAGAATCTCACATTGATAGTAGAGCAGAAATTGCTGAAGATGCAGTGACCATCTGGCAGCCCACGAAGAGTTAACCAGGAAGTGCTGATATCCCACATCCTTAACTGTATTTGCAAGATATTCCCCTCCCCTTCATACACATCCCAATTCCCGCATCATTCCAGCTGAAAATAATAACAGTGTATAAACCAGCTGCTTCATACAGCTCTCATTTATTCTAATCCTAATATGCTTAACGAGGGAGACGCTCCCCAGTAATGTTTTTAATTGTAATAACTACTGGGTTTTAAAAAGCACTAACTACCATGTGTGAAGAGCCAGGTTGGCTAAGCTCCATACCCCAAGCTGCCCTGCTCATTGGCGCCAGGCGTATCCTGCTCGGCTTATTCCGCAGGGTTGGGCCCCATTTGCAGACAAACCAAGGGAGCATCAATGGGCCCAAAAACCACAACCAAGGTGAAATAAGGTAAAGGATTAATATTCAAAGGGGCATCTAATTACATGCCAAGTGGGAGCTGTGCAAATTGCGCATTGATTGGCAGTAGATCAGTGGCACCAGCCCCTCTGAAGAACATAGGAATCTTCTGGGTTCTAGCTTCTCAATGATAAATGGGCTTCGAGCTTGATATATATATATATATTAAAAGCCAACATGGTGTCCTCCAGTTGTGGAACTCTGGTGGCTCACCTGTGGCTGAATTCCAGATGTTGCTGAACTAAAATTCCCATCATCCCTGGCCACTGGCCATGCTGGCTGGAGTTGATGGGATCTGGAGTTCAACAACACCTATAGGGCCATAGGTTAGTCACCTTAGGAATACATTTGTTATCAGCCCTAGTGGTCAGGGATGGTAGGACTTGTAGTCCAATAACTTCTGGAGGGCACCACATTGGAGACCGATCTGTTAAATGAAGGTTTAGAAATGAATACCTACTGATATTTGCATTGTCTCTTAAGTTACCACTAAATGGGCCGATCTACCTTCAGAACACATCCAGGACACATCCACCTCTAAGGTCTAATATTTAACAACTGCAAAATAAACTCACCACAATGACAGAAGTCTTGTCAATGGGAGGGGTTTTTTATTTTTATTATTAAACATGTTCATCTCTTTCTAGAGAAAAGTCTCAAAGCAACTTACAAATTAAGAATATAAGAGTACCACAAAATGTTTGAAAGCAGTAAAACCATGCATAGTACTAATAACATTCATCCACCAGCAATCAATAAGAAGGAAAATATGCTTTTCTACCTGGCTAAAAGATGAATGCTGACAACAGGCCAAAAATCAAAATGCATCAAAATCCAAATACCTGGGAAGGTAAGAATGTCTTTGCCAGGCTCATATAAGCTGATATTGTTGGTGCCAGACCATATCTCCACTAGCTTTCCACCATGTTGCAGGCTGGAGTTGCTATTTGCTCCAATCTGCAACATGAGCGCCAGTATCTTTTTAATCACCTTCCTTCCTTCCTTCCTTCCTTCCTTCCTTCCTTCCTTCCTTCCTTCCTTCCTTCCTAGAAAAACTAAACAAATAAATGGCCACTGACATGACCTAGTTTAGGTCAGTCTGCAACCCAGTTGCGGTTCCCGTTCCACCAAACGAAAACCTCTGCATTACATTGCAATGTCTCTCTTTTTTAAAGAACAAAGGTTCCAGTCTTTAACAGGATGAAGAGATGCATGTATGAGGAGTACAGAACATTCTCACACACTCTTCCATGCTCTGCTGCTGCGCTTCTGGTGATCAGAGGTCATCTGGGGAGTAAAGTGCTGGGGAAGAGGAGTGACTTGTGGGTAGAGGGAGGATTCTGCATTCTTTACCTGTGCAGCCTTTTGCTTTTCATTTTGGCTATGTCTAACCAAAAAGGATATGTCAGAGTTGCATCTACTTGTGCTCTTGTCATCCCACCACCAGATCTTTGTTTGGATCTACTCTGCTACATCTCAGTAGCATCAAGCAAACTGAACTCTCCCATTGTGTTTTTGGGATCATAGAATTGTATCTTCACTTTATGGATGCCAAAGACAAGGTAGTGCAGAGCAGGGCAGGGCATGATGAGAATGATGTCATAACTCTGGTATACTTCTGCTGTCCATGTTATAAGTTCTTTCTCCCTTGTTTTGCTTGGGTTCCTTCCTCCCTGCTTTGAGCCCTCCCCTGTATGAAATGTATCTTGCAGTTATGAAGAGAAGAAAACAAAATCAATTCCTTTTCCACAACGCACATTACGCACCAGGAATCCTTAAGACATAGGAAGGACTCCCCCCCCCCCCCCCGTTCACTGCTTATATAAATAAATCTCTCTTAAATGCTACACTACCCTGGGATTCCTGGAAAAGATTTGCACAGCGGAAAACAAAGGATTAGTACCTTAATGAACAAGCAAGAGCCCCAGATTTACTCAGCTGTGTTATCTGAATGGCAAATTATAATAAGCTATTTTGTTCTTAGGTTCAAAAGGTTTTATAGGTGGTGTACACTGTCAAAATCATATTCAGTGCTGTGATTTCCTTACCTTATCTAAGGCCAAGTACAGGCAATAACTTGAGTTTTTATTGCTGAGTAGAGGTGATACATTTTCAGAGCGATATTGGAAGCAGTATTTTTAAGCTGTCACTCATAGTAAAGGTAAAGGGACCGCTGACCATTAAGTCCAGTTGCGGACGACTCTGGGGTTGCGGTGCTCATCTTGCTTTACTGGCTAAGGGAGCCAGCGTTTGTCTGCAGACAGCTTCTGGGTCATGTGGCCAGCATGACTAAGCCACTTCTGGCAAAATCAGAGCAGTGCTTACCTTTCCGCCGGAGTGGTACCTATTTATCTACTTGCACTTTGATGTGCTTTCGAACTGCTAGGTTGGCAGGAGCTGGGACCAAACAATGGGAGCTCACCCCATCACGGTTATTTGCTGTCTAAACCAAAACTAAGTTGGAATCTCTGCAAATCTAGGTATAGAATTTAATCACACCACTATGAAAATAAAGGGGTGGTTGTGGTGACCTAGAGCCAGTGGTGGCCTAGAGCCAGTTCTCCAGATCGGATGACCCTAAAAAGACAGGGCTGTTCTTTCTGAAGCAGCTGGGTCACTGTGTCATGGATATGAGAGAGAAACAGATTGGTGTTGAGACCTCCACACTAGCACCTAATTCAACCTTTCACTTAGTTCCAAAGCAACAGATCCGGTGCTATATTTCCAGAAAGAGAGGCGCTGGAATTTGCCATGAACTCATCTCTTGTTCTCTTATAATGGCAATGGCACACCGCACCCTAGGCCAACCACAATTTCTCTCACCACCAAAGGAACACAAGTGAATAACAAAGAAAACCTGCACAAACGACGCTGACACAAAAACCCACACATACTTTAAGCAAAATAGAAATATCTCCTCCCGACCCCACCCTCACCCACCATGGCCCCCTCCACCTCTTCTCCCCTTTTTTCTTCCTAACGTAACCCTAATGTCTCAACAAATGATCGGCTACACTTCAACATAAAAACAGCAATATTAAGAACACATACCACCCCCCTACAAAGAAAGCATGTTCAATGTCACATGTAGTTAGGTCCACAATGGAGTGCTTGGCTGTCATCAAATTGTAGTCCAGGAGCCCAAATTCCTGCCATAAGGGGTGCTAGGATGTGTGTGGCCTGCCCTGGTTCTGTGCTTTCTCATCTTGGACCTGTACGAAATAAGGTGGACACCAACAACAGCAAACCATTTCTATAATGTGCCCTCCCCGCCCCCAACCTCCTGCAAACTCTGCTTCTCTAATTTAATGTGCCAGACATCTCTTGGGCTAATGAAAACCAGCAAGGAGGTCTAGACTATTGAAGGTTGTAAAATTGTAGGACAGGTTTATGCAAAGCAATTAAAAAGAAGTTTAAAAACTGTTAAAAAATTAAACACTATCCCCCCCCCCTTTTGGAGGAATACCACCTTTGGCAGTAGTGCACTATGTGTGAAATAAAACCAGGGGTCCAAGGGAGGAGGGTGCCTGTTTCTAAGCTGTCATATGCCATGTTCAGTAAATCCCGTTTCGCCATTTTCTGCGGGACTCATCTGCTATCAATTAGCCTAAATCAGGCTTTTCAAATTAAATGGACTTAGAGACTATGTTGCCAGGGTCTGGTAGCAAGTGAGAGGAGGGGGACGGGAGGGGAGGAGAAAGTCTGATTGCTAACCACAAAGTGGAAATATCTTTTTAAGAGGTGTTAGCCCATTTTTAGTGTTTTGCGTATTACATCTTCAGCACCATGGGGAGCAGTAAGAGAAGTAAACTAAATCCAGGAAGACAGGTAAAAAGAGGGGAGGACATTTTTTTCTGCACTCGTATGAAGTCCTTCTGCCTATAGGAACTGTGCTTGCTCCTTAGCTGTGTTTACTCAGTGGGTGTACAGTGGTACCTCATGTTAAGAACTTAATTCGTTCTGGAGGTCCGTTCTTAACCTGAAACTGTTCTCAACCTGAAGCACCACTTTAGCTAATGGGGCCTCCTGCTGCCATACCGCTGGAGCACGATTTCTGTTCTCATCCTGAAGCAAAGTTCTTAACCCAAGGTACTATTTCTGGGTTAGTGGAATCTGTATCCTGAAGCATCTGTAACCCGAGGTACCACTGTATAGGAGGCTACATTCCACCATATAAAGGTCAATGGTTTACACATACACAAACCCCTCTATCCTCAATCCCAGCAAGCATTATCACCATTCAAGGACACACACCAGCCAGGCAAAGTCACTGAATAGGAGAGTGGAGCAGGGAAGTTGAGGGGTTATGGCTAGGACAGTAGACCTATCATGGTGCCACATCCCCAATTCTATATGGCTATGTTTAGTAACATAATGGAGAGCACATGAGCTTGTACTGATCTCACGGGCATGGGAGAGGCACCCTTTGTTGCCAAGGCAACCAGGCAATGGCCTATACCATCCCATGCTGTGCTGCTAAGGGCAATGACACATCCTTAACAAACTGAAGAGATGAACATACCTGAATTATTTACTTGCATGTACATTATGACCCTGTTCCTGTGAAAAAATCTCTCAAGTGGAGACACTCAAGCAATTGTACAGACAACTAAGTGTATGTGCAATGGGTCTGTGCAGTGGGGAGGGGGTTGCCGTGTTGAGCCACAGCCCTGTGACACACACACTCATTTGCAGATTTGTGATTGGACTACATGTGTGGACTCATATGCAGCAGTGGAGACTGTCCTCACATCCACACCATACATGGCTTCCATCCAAATGATCTTTGCAACTGTAGCTTATCCCTCACAGAACTACAATTCCCAGCACCCTTAAAAAACTACAATTCCCAGAGTTGTTTGGGAGAAGCCATGTGATTTAAATGTATGGCATAGGTGTGACTTGTGGTTTGTTTCGCAAATTCCCTGATGGCACAAGGGTCTCTTTGTGGACACAGTTTGTATATACCTAGGTATACTGCAAGTGCAAATGAACGTGCATATAGTATACACACAGCTGGTGGTCTGAAGAGTCTTGCAGAAGCAATGCATACATTGTAACATGAGAAACAACTTCCAGGCAGTTTCCTGGTGGTTACTGGGATGACTGGTGCTGCAATTTGCTTCCAGTGAAGTTTCCTACCTTCTCAGGAGAGATGACACAAAATAAGAGGAACAGAATTTGTTTTGTTAAAATATACAGCTAGGCCAGAATGCCATTAGTAGTACAACCCAAGCAACCATCTTAACAGAACAATTGCTGATCCTCCTTCCTCCTCCAGCATTACTGTTAAATACCCCCAACTTTCCTTCAATTGGCTGCCATGCTCTGTGTAGTACTTAATTGTCACTGGGCAGCCGAAATATTACTGCTACATAAGAGCACTTTTTTTGGGTTAGTGGGCACATTTGGAATTTTGAAGGAGTGCCATGGGTGTCAGTCACAAAATGGCTAAACCTAGCATGACATAAAATGGTTGCCACATCTAGAATAAGAGATGGAAACACAGAATGGTGTGACCACGTCTCCCTGCCAATGGAAGGATAGATACCTACACCAGCAACCACTGTATTCCTTCACAGAGAGGTGGAAAACTCTTCTCTTTTCAAGAACATAAGGAAAGGTGTGTGTACAGTTCTGGCATCCAATGAAATGTGAGCGTGTTTAAGGGTGAGTGGTCAATGTAGGAGAGGCCAAGCCAGTAAGCAGGAAGAGTAAACAGTCTCTCATGCCATGTGGATTTCTGAAAGGATATTACTGATAATCCTCTATACAATCATCTCATGTTAATGTACAATAAAAACTGCAAATGAATCAAAACACCGGTTTAAAAACTGCTAAAAACACACAACCACAAAAGCCCAGATACATACATAACGAAACTAAAACCATACAGAACAGACACTAATGGCAAAGACCCATTTATCCAACTAGGAAAGCCTGTCAGAAGAAAAATGTCTTCAACTGTTTGTCGAAACTGCAGTTAATGGGTGCCTATTGTATCTCAACAGGGATTGTGTTCTACAGAACAGGGGCATCCACACTAAAAGCCCTGCTCTGACTTACTGTGGAGTAAGCTTCTGAGATCTTTTGAACTCTCCTGAGGTCCACAGATTGCAGTAATCTAATGTGTATATATTTACAGAGACCTTTCACAAGCACCATAGGAAGTACACTTGGTACCCTTGGCCCACAGGTTGGCAACCCTTTGTGTACAATGCCTAGTAGTAATCTGGAGCTAAAAATGCACTGATTGCTCATCTCCAAAATCTGCAACCCTTTGATTCCACCCCCAAACTCGGAAGCAGAACTGGGTTTGCATAGTAAGCAGCTAAGTGCAAAGAGGCCTGAGTTGGCGTGATTTGCAGCTAAGTGCAAAGAGGCCTGAGTTGGCGTGATTTGCCTATTCAGGTTACAGGAATCGCATTTCCTCATTCCAGAGGTTTGATAGGAGGAGGTTTTGTGTACACTCGGTATTCTGGACTACATGAATGCAGTTGGAAAGCCAAGTTCTGGAATACTTGGAAAGTAAGAGAAGGGACTCCTATGTTGCCTTGTCTTCTGCTGTCTGTGTTTTAACACACTATGAGCTGAGTTAATGGTAAATTAAGTTGTATTCTTGACCATGGCCGGGAGCCTGCTAGAAGGTTCACTTGTCCAAGCAGGCCAAACATCTGAGTTAGCACTCCAGGAACTGGCTTCCTGGGTCATAGCTGTTTTTCTTAAAGGGGCCACATGTCAGATTTTTAATAGATCATACTTCTATTACAGTTACATACCCCCCAACATTTCTCCAAGGAAAATAGTCCTAAGGAAACTTAGGATCAAATCAGAAAGTGGGATGGCTTCTGTACATCCAGGACAGTCCCTGGAAAATAGGCACACTTGAAGGGTCTGCAGTTAAACTTATTTTAAGAAGATATTCTCAGACAGAGAGAAGCAGGAGAAAAGTGGAGGAAGAGCTACTACAGAGGAGGAGTCAATATGATGCCAGTGGACTAAAAATCCCATCATCACAACTTCTGGAGGTCACCATGTTGGCTACCCCATACAGAAACTGACGGTGGAGTCTTTTAAATGTTTATGCAGAATAAGCCCCAATGCATTTAATGGATTGCTGCCTAAACTTGAAACAGATTCTGTTTCGGGAGGGAGGTGCAGGAAAAACTGAACTGAGGAAAGTAGTGTATGTGTGGCCTACTGATGACTGTTTTGGCTTAGTTGAGAAAAGCCCTCATTCTCCACCCTTACAGGCTGTTGCTGCATCATCTCTGTTTACAGGTAACTTCTCGAGACAAACTCCAGCCTGTTCTGAAGTGTGTGCTGCTTAAAAGGAGCTTAGGAGCAGTGTGTGCAGAGCACCATCAGCCAAGAGAGAAGGATGCTACCAACACAGTCAAACCAAGCTTTTATTAAGGTCTCTCTGGAACAAATAAGAAGCCTGTAAAGACTTGGGACTTATTCAGTTGCTTACTGCAACTTTGCAAGGCTTTAGAGAGGTGTTGGTTATTTAATTTCCTTGATGCTATAAACTTCAGTGTGTGAATGCTTCTTGGTTGGTTGAAACCAGCCAAGTTGCTGTTATTTCACAAGTCTCACTTTTCGCCCATGTGCATGAAAATGACTAAGCTTTTTGCAAGCAAGATCCAATTTCTCCTTCCCAGGGAGTGGCTTTGGCTGCCGACAGCTTTTGTGGTAAAACAGAAAGTGGAATCCCTTCTGCCTTTTGCTTTCAAGTTGATTTGCTAACATGGGGAGGTGTCTAAGCTGACTCCACATGTAGACAAGCATAAGCCCCCATTTCAAATGTTACTGGAGAAGCACAAATCCAGAATGAGTGAGATGCTCACCATCAAGTTCAGAGTTGCCATGAGTTGCTGTTTTACAGAGGTGACTTTGTACCATAAGTTACACTTTCCATGTTTGCATCTGAGCTGCAGATGTACTTGATGGTTACTTTGGGCAGTCAAAGTACTTGCTGCAAGCAAGATTCTGTGGATGGGATTTGGCTGGTATCCTCTTCCGATGCTCTGAGTACTCTCTGATCAAGTTGCAGAGGTCAAAGAGTTGTTATCTGTCCTGCCTTTTGACCTCGCAGATTCATGAGGACAGCAGCTGTGTGTTGACATAAATCCATGCAATGATTTGCATGACTAGATGGTGCAACATGCTTAATGCCTTGTGAACCAAGTTCCAGACTGGGGATTGGAGCTCTTTCAGTGGGCTGTATGTGTGTGTCTACTATCTTTAGTTCTGTAGGGTTGGCATATTTCAAAAAGTGAAAATCCAAGCTTTTGGGGGGGGGGGCAAAGTTGTTGAGTTGGCTAATTTACTAACAACAACAACAATAACACTTCCTACATGGGTTGCCATACGCCTGGGTTTCCCTGGACATTGTTACTGATTTTCAGAAATTCCACCTGGATGCAATTTTCGATGGACGAATCCATCTAGGAATGTCCAGGAAATTCCGGACGTCTGGCAGCCCTCGGTTCTGTGACTTTTTCAGCTGTTTGAATAACCTTTCTGCACATCTTGCAAAATAGTGCCTTTTTCTGTAATGAGCTTAACGGGAACAGGAATAACATTCATGGAAGGCTGCATGTAATTTTTTTCTTCAAGATCACTTAACATCTCGGGTCAGCTACATACCTGGAAATAGTTATAAACAATTAAATGGGTTGGTGTGATAGTTCTGCATGCCAAAGAAACAAATGCTTCTCCCCACCACAACAAGTGCACTTAACATGCAATGCTGTTTGCTCTTGCTTTGCAGTTTTATCTTGACACTGATAATGGTCATGTGCATGCCATATGTTTAAAAAACACACATACCACTTTTCCAGCTACAGTTCCCAGGGCCCTTAACAAACTACAGTTCCTAGGATTCTTTTTTTGGGGGGGGCACTATGACTTTTGAAATGGTCTTAGAGTGCTTTAAATGTATGCAGTGGATGTGACCTACTTCAACTCGGACTTTGAACCCGCCTGAGAACCTTATCCCCATAATCTGAAATGGTGTTCCTGAAAGGCAGTCGGAATACTTCAGTTTCTTGGTTTATGCTTCTCATTCTTCAACCGTGAAGGCTGCCAGCCCCAGCCCCCACCCGTGTCTCTCTCAGCTTCCCAAACAGGCAGATATTTGGCAGGTGATGCTTTTCCTGGCAGGAAGGAGACCTGAATGCTGGGTGATTGACAGGAGTTTGTTAAGGGTGCTGAGAGTTGTTGTTGTTTCTTTTTTTTAAATATTTTTTTATTCAATTTTTTAAACACATACAAAAAAGACAAGCACAACACATAATAAAGACAAACTAAAACAAAAACAAACATGTATAATTTCACAATCTTATTTTCATATACCTTCTTTCATCCGACTTCCCCATACCTCCCTTTCACTGCAGCCTTATTTTACAATTTTTTAGCAACCCGTCAATCCATTTATCCATTTAATTCCCTTTCATTAAGTTTTCCTTAATTTATTAGTTACAGCTGTAATTCTCTACTTCTTACCCCTTGACATCTAACCCTCCTCAATTTTACAACAATTTTTGAGATACATTTTAAATTTCTTCCAGTCTTCTTCCACTGTCTTTTTCCCCTGGTCGCGGATTCTGCCGGTCATCTCTGCCAGTCCCATAAAGTCAATCACCTTTGTCTGCCATTCTTCCAGAGTAGGTAGTTCTTGCATCTTCCAATACTTTGCCAGAAGAATTCTTGCTGCTGTGGTAGCATACATAAAAAAAGTCCTGTCCTTCTTTGGCACCAATTGGCCAACCATGCCCAGGAGAAAAGCCTCAGGTTTCTTAGGAAAGGTCCACTTAAGGACTTTCTTAATTTCATTATAGATCATTTCCCAGAAGGCTTTGATCCTCGGGCAGGTCCACCAAAGGTGATAAAAGGTACCTTCCGTCTCATTATATTTCCAACATTTGTTATTGGCAAATGATAGATTTTTGCAAGTTTGACTGGGGTCATGTACCACCTGTAGATCATTTTCATTATGTTTTCTTTTAAGGCATTACATGCCGTAAATTTAACACCAGTGGTCCATAACTGTTCCCAGTCGGCAAACATAATGTCATGACCAATGTCTTGTGCCCATTTAATCATAGCTGATTTCACCGTTTCATCCTGTGTATTCCATTTTAACAGCAGATTATACATTCTTGACAGATTCTTAGAGAGTTGTTGTTGTTGTTTAGTCGTTTAGTCGTGTCCGACTCTTCATGACTCCATGGATCAGAGCACGCCAGGCATTCCTGTCTTCCACTGCCTCCTGCAGTTTGGTCAAACTCATGTCCGTAGCTTCAAGAACACTGTCCAACCATCTCGTCCTCTGTCGTCCCCTTCTCCTTGTGCCCTCAATCTTTCCCAACATCAGGGTCTTTTCCAGGGAGTCTTCTCTTCTCATGAGGTGGCCAAAGTATTGGAGCCTCAGCTTCAGGATCTGTCCTTCCAGTGAGCACTCAGGGCTGATTTCCTTCAGAATGGATAGGCTTGATCTTTTTGCAGTCCATGGGACTGTCAAGAGTCTCTTCCAGCACCATAATTCAAAAGTTGTTAATATCCCTACCCCCCCCCCCATGATTCCCATAATGGTTTAAGAATAAACTCCTTTTAACAGGGCGGTCTGAGAACGGTAGCGCTTTGAGGGGAATAAGGGTCTCCTAACCACTCCCATTATCCTTTATAAACCACAGCTCCCAAAATTCTTTGCAGGAATCCATGGCGGTTTAAAGTGGTATCATTGTGCTTTAGATGTGTGGTGTGTCTCTTAGGTAGACATTGATGCTGTTCTTCCTGCCTCCAACATAAGCTACCTTCTCCCTTTTCTATGGGTCATTAGTTTCTGTCTGGAAAGGAAAAGGGTTGGGGGGTGGGGAACACCTTCTCGGAAAAGCCTGATTTAATTGGAACACTGCGACCTGCAAAGACCTGGCAGTTGTGCGGCTTTAATCTGATTTGGAGAGTGGAGGGTGGTGTAGCTGCTGCCACTGGCCTCAAGGCGTTCTGAACGTGATAGGCTTAGGAGCGAGCCAGGCACAGGCTGCCGCAGCATGCTCCACTAGGGTGGGGAGAATTGAGGCCTAGAGACCTGTCTTTCAGTGTGCCTGAGTTGAAATGTGAGTGGCAGTTCTTGGCGGTGTTAGAACAACAGGAATGGGTGCCTTTAGTCTATTTGGCACTGGCTGGTGTCTCCCCTTCCTCCTCTAATGGGCTTCCCAGTGCTTCTGCTCCTCAGACTGAAGGGCTGCTCATTTAAGTTGCTGTTCATCATTGATCATGAATTCTTAGATTAGCTTCATCTCTAATGATCAGAGTGGATTGCGCACGCATGCCTCCCTCTCTCACACACAAACACATTGTTGTGTCACTTAAACACAAGTCAAGCAAAACATTGCTCAGTACATATATTCCCATTTAAATGTCAATCCAAATAGAGTTGTGGGTCCTAAATCGTTGAAGATGGGGCTTTACTTTCTGAGGACCATTCCCTTCAAATATTAAGTAACCCTACCCAGCTTGGCTTCTGTTAACTTTTTGCCTTGTGCACCACATGAATTTAATTCCCTTCTTTGCCAGTATAGGGACTGCTCAGTTTCTCTTGATTCCCATCTTCCACCTATCAAGGAAGGTCTGTGGTTTGCCTAAGGATGGAGACAAACTTGGGTAACAGCCTGTCCTCACATTCTCAGAGAAGGGGAGTCAGCCATTGCTATGACTCTTCTTCCCAGCCAGCCTGGGTACAACCTGATACCTGCATAGCATCTAACAAAGCCTCATTTGAATGTCTCCTTCCTCGTCCCATCAAGACTATGACCAAATGGAGACTCCATGACTTCAACACCAGCCAATATATGGTTTCCTCCCACCTCCTCCTGTCTTAATTGCTCAGTTTACCATCTAACCTTAAGTAGAGTTCTGGAGAACCCAAAAGCTTGCACATTATTTTGTGTTGGCTTAATAAAGGCATTGCCTCAGTATGCATTTTGGAACCCAAGTAGAATCCCTCAAGGCAGTTTCACACTTCTGGGGTGGGGAAAGCATGAGGTACAGCCCTCACGGCCCCATGCCATTCTGGAATCCTTGAATATGAAAATGTTACATGTCAGAAAGGTAGTCTAGCCTTCCTGAGGGGAACTTCTGATGTGGGGGAAAAATCAAACCCCCAAAGACACAACCTCCATCTGCTATGTAAAATTACCACCTGGGTATAATTTATGTTTAGCTGGGTGGAGAGCTTCACTTAGGTCCGGTGAAAAGTTAAGCTGATAGTTTCAATGTTGATGGCTTGGTTGAATTCCAGTTCTTACTGGGATATGGAATGTATGTTAAATCCCTTGGTTTCTACCCAATGGTTCAGGACAGGGGGTGGCGGCATATCTCTCCCCACTAGAACCACCACAATATGTTTGGCAGTGGATCATACTCAATTTTATTTTATGTATATATATATATTTAATGGCTTCATGTTGCCACAAAAGCTCCTAACCTCCAACCCCTTTGACAAAAGCCATCTTGTGCAGCCCATGTCTCCCAGCATGCAATTCTTTAATTTTCAACTTGCAACACTCAATGTGTAATCCTGAGGAGGGGAGCGGCAGCCTTCAGAGAACTCTCACTCTATAACTCAGACTTGCCTACAGCACTAGTGAGGTATTTTACGCTTGGACAAGGTGGATAATTAATCTTTCTTCTTTTTTTTTAAGAATGAGAGAACATTTCTTTCTCTCCCCTCCTTGTCCTTTTACAACAGGGACTTTCCAAAGCACCCTTCCTGTTCCCCACTTGATGACTTGGCGATGTCTGTTGTTACAAATGAAAAAGCTTTATGGTAGGAACAGGGTGGAAGAGGGGTCACTAGTTCCCCCTCAGAGAATTTGCAAGCACATGTAGTAAGGAAGGAGCTCGTCTCCTTAAGGCAGAGGAGCCCAGTCTGGGCGCTGGGTGGGAATCTGCATTCCCTCTCCATGGTGCCATACCTGACTTGATTCATTCACCTCAATATAAGCATCTCTTTCCTTTTGTCCAATGCATGGAAACACGCCATGATGCAGAAATATATTGCTTGGGGATTTTAAAATTGGGAGGGGGAATCAACAGTGCACTGTCATTCCTAAGCAACTTTTGAGCAGAAGCCTTCTTTTGTAAATGTGCCTCCTGGATGTTTATGCTCTGTGTGCCTAAATGATGAAAAGGCACACCCTTCTTCCCACAGAGCCTAGTGAGACTATAAGACTCGCTCCCCCAGAATCAGTGATGGCCACAAACTTGGATGGCTTTAGAAGAGGTTTAGGCAAATTCACAGAGAACAAATCTATCAATAACTACTAGTCATGATGGCTATACTCTGCCTCTACAGTTAGGGGAAGGATGCTCCTGAATACCAGCTGCAGGAAACTGCAGGCAGGGAGAGTGCTCTTGTGGTCAAGTCCTGCTTCGGGGCTTACCAGACAGTGGTGTAGCATGGGTTGCCAATGACTGGGGCTGTGCAGAGGGAGAGAAACGGACGGAGTACACATGCAACTCCAATGGTGTTCGCGTATGCAACTCCAATGGTGTTCGCGTCACCCAGGAAATCGCCGACGCAGAGATAAGAAAAGAGTTGTTCCATTGTTTGGAGAGGTTGCTTCTTGCTTTGTATTGAGAAGCTGTTTTCAATGGAGCCCAGCGACGGAAGGGCACAGCTGTATCGAGGCAGCACCAAATGTTGAAATTTTGTGCCCCTAACAATTTTGGTTCTCCTGCAACTGCCCTGTGGTATCCTCCCCATGCTATGCCACTGCTCCCAGAGGCATCTGGTTGGACATTGTGTAGACAGGAGTATATATCCCATTGGCCTGACCAAGCAGGCTGCCCTTATGTTCCTGCTATCATATGAAGGTAGGTGCTGATGTGGCTGAGGCACCTCAAGATATCCCTTGCCACTGTAGCCCACAAAACAAAATGGCTATTGGGATTTGTCAGAGTTATTTTAGACTGAAGACTTCAGGTATTTCTGTCAAAGTAAGGAAGGGAGGGTGTGACCAGGCTTTTCAGCTTAATGGTTTGCCGACTAGCAGACAATATGCCACCTCTTTTACTGCCTTTCTCTGGTCTGGGCCATAGCTCAGCATCGGAGCATCTGTTTACAGCCAGAAGGATCCAAAGTCTGTCTGAAGCATCTCTTGGTAGAGCTGAGAATGTCTCTTGCCTGAAAATCTAGAGAGACACTGCCAGTCATTACAGATAATAGGGAGCCAAATGGGACCAATTGTCTGACTCAGTATATGGCAGCTTCCCGTGTTCTTAACTCCAGACCACAAAGCTGGGGGAAAGCACTTTCTTTCTGAGTTGCCCTTTGCTTGGCAAATCTTATCGCAGACCCTGTGCCCAAGTACCTGTTTGCTACCCGTGTTTACCAAGTCCTATCTCACTTTCCCTGCCCACATGTTTACACGACAGCTTTCGGGGGCAATCAATTTAGTGCCGAAGTGCAAAGATGAAAGCAGCTAAAGACCCGGCCAAGAAAAAGTAAGCGCGTTGTTTTGGAACAAAATTGTAACAAGCCTCCTTGCTAATCTGCTTATTCTGCACGTGTTATCCGATGCACAGGATTAGGGTTTTCTAGTTGCAGAGAAATGTTTATAAAGCATGGAACAAATAGGACCTGCCACAAAATGTTGCAACGTGGAGTGACCCTGTTCTCTGTTCAATGAGAGGCTGCTGAGGAGGCAACAGATCTCCAATGAGCTCTCTGCAGCTGCTGCTGGCACTACAGCTCTGGCAGTGGGTGTTGTGTTCCTCAGAGGCCAGATCTTCCACTTTTGTGGACCCTGCCACTTGAAACAATCGCCTCATCTTACACATGGGCCAGCTTGTCACCTGTGTTGAAGAGTCAACTGCTTGCTTGGTCGGCTTCTGAATGTAGAATACAGTGGGCTTGAGAGGGGTGGCATGTCCGCCTCAGGCAACACTTTATCTTGGGCCACTTAATAATAATCTTTCCTTTCAGCAAGGGCTGAGGTTTTTCCTGTTCTCTCAGGTATTTTAGAGCCTCGCCTTCTAGTCTCTGGTGTGGTTGGTGGTTTTTAGCTCCTGTACGTGATGTGGTGGTGATCGTAGCTTCTGTGCTTTTAAAATGTATTTTCTATTTGGCCTTTGTGCTTTATTTTTTAAAGCTTATTCTGGATTTTTTATTGTACCATGGTTTTATTGTTATGTTTTATTCTTCTGTATGACACCTGGAGAACTTTTTACAAGGCGTCATAAATTCAGGGAACAAAATAAACAGTCCCCTGGTTGGAATGGCCAGAGGGAGAACAGTGATTTAGTCACATCCACACACAATTGTGCCACTTTAACAGACATGTAGAATTCTGGGAACTGTATTTTGTTATAGGGTCATAGAATGGTAGAGTTAGAAGGGACCCCAAGATTCATCTAGTCCAACCCCCTGCAATGTGGGAATTATGGGTACTGACCCCACAGAGCTGGTCGTGATGGAATGTGTCCTTTTATTTAAAATTCACCTCTGGGTTATTTGTGGGGCCTGCCTGGTGTTTTTACATGAGTAGAATGCATGCTTTTATTTAAAATGCATCTCTGAGTTATTTGTGGGGCATAGGAATTCGTTCATCCCCCCCCCCGAAAATATAGTCCGGCCCCCCACAAGGTCTGAGAGATGGTGTCCGGCCCCCTGCTGAAAAAGGTTGCTGACCCCTGACTTAAAAGATTAAAAAATGTAACAGCAGGCCTGTCTCTGCTTGGTAGTTTCTGCAGCCAAGAGATGTAGATTGGATGTAGATGCAGAACATACCCTCCAACATTTTCCTGAGGAAAATAGGGACATTGTATTTAATAATAATAATAATAATAATAATAATAATAATAATAATAATAATAATTTTACTATTTATACCCCTGACTGTGTTGCCCCAGCCACTCTGGGCAGCTTTCAACATATCTAAAAAACATAATAGAACATGAAACATTTAAAAAATTTCCCTGTGCAGATCTGCCTTCGGATGGCTCAGGGGTCTGATAACTCCATACCCTCCAACATTTCTCTGAAGAAAATGATGATGTCCTAAGGAAAAGCAGGACATTCTGTGATAAAATCAGAAACTGGGATGGCTTCTGTAAATCTGGGACTGTCCCTGGAAAATAGGGAGACTTGGAGGGTCTGGCAGAGGTCACAAGACTGCTCTCAGCTGCTGGAGGTGACTTGCCTGATGGTAAGAGGCTCAGCAGGTGCAAGGCTAGATGGAGGGTGTGGGTAGCTGTAGGCGGTGGCAGTATTGAAGTCTCTCCTCTCACCTTCTCTCTCTCTCTTTCCTTTTCACCTCGCCACAAGCAGCAGTCCCTTGATTCTTGGACCCAAACTGCGCTGGCCCTGTATTTGCTTATTTCCAAAATCTGCAACCCTAAAACAAGTCAAAGTCCAGCCCCATCCCAAGTTCTAAGATGGGATAGCCCTGACACAAGCACGGTGTTTGTGTACAGACTTCACGTGCAAGTAATTCAGAAATTGTCTGTAGGTTTTGAAAGGTCTTTACATAAAGCCTCATGTCAAGCGCTGCCTTAAAAACATCCCCACACCTCAAACGTGACCTCTAAAGGCCCCAATGTTCTGGTCCAACATCACCCACACATAGCTCTCTTACAGCAACCCAGCCCTGACATGTAGAAATTCTCAGCGGTCCAGACAAGGGATGCCCACAAACCTGTCAGTGCACTTGAGTCATCCTGCTTTTCCAGTATCCGGTCCTTGCTACATCAAGCCTTTTACTGATTTTCCAAAACCTGCTCTCCAGTCACTTCGGTACAACTGTGATCTATATGTTGCTTCAGGTAATGGTTACAAGCATTAAGAAACTCCCTTTTGTTTTCAAAGCCTGAACATGTGGTACAGAAATGAATCAGAGGAGTGCGCTCAAAATAATTAATGTTCTAAGCAAGGGAGTTTTGGAACAAGCAGAGCCATGTTGGGCTTCCCACCCCGTAGCTCTTGGCTAGAGGAGGGAGCCTGCCATGGGATTGCAACCAGGCACCCCCTAAAAAAAGTTCTTGGGGCAATGCCCCCCATGCTATGCTTCTGCAGCCATGTATCCTTCCTTATCCTGTACAGTGGTACCTCTGGTTAAGAACTTAATTAATTCTGGAGGTCCGTTCTTAACCTGAAAATGTTCTTAACCTGAGGTACCGCTTTAGCTAATGGGGCCTCCCATTGCTGCCGCGCCGCCGGAGCACAATTTCTGTTCTCATTCTGAAGCAAAGTTCTTAACCCGAGGTACTATTTCTGGGTAGGCGGAGTCTGTAACCTGAAGCGTCTATAACCCGAGGTACCACTGTAGTGGATATTCAAACGGGGTTCATAAGCAAATTGTAAGGATCATTTGCACGCAAAGTAGTTGAGGTAAAGAATTTAGAAAGACTCACAAAGAGAGATTTCTAGGTGCCTTTGACATGAACAAAGAGAAATAAACCTATTCATAAAGGAGGTCAGGTTTTGAAGATAAAATCCAAAGTTTGCAAATTTAAAAAGAGCTTCTGAAATTCCATTGCATCAGTGCTTCAAGACAGTGTGGCAATCACAGAGGTGAGAAAAATCAGTGAGACTAGAAGGGCAACGTGAAGTGGCTCACTTATGATGTGAAGGCAGCTACTACTAAGATCAGACCCTCCAAGTGTCCCTATTTTCCAGGGACAGTCCTGGATTCACAGAAGCCTTCCTGGTTTCTGATTTGATCCCAGCATGTTCTGCTTTTCCTTGGGACAACCCTATTTTCATTGGAGAAATATTGGAGGGTATGGTGTTATCCGACCCTCTGAGCCATCTGAAAGTAGCCCTATATAAGGATTTTTTTTAAAAAAATGTTTAATGTTTTCATATATGTTAGAAGCTGCTCAGAATGGCTGGGGCAACCAAGTCAGATAGTAAATAGTAAAATGGTGATGATGATGAAGAAGAAGATGAATAGATAATAACAACAATAACAATAGTAATGATTATGATGGAATAGGACGTCCCTATTCTCATCAGAGAAATGTTGGAGGATATGACAGCTGATGGTCACATAGAATATCATTTTCAATGGACGTGTTCTCTTGACTCTGAACTGTCAAAAAACTGAAGAAATAAATCAAGTCACATTGTCAGTCAGTAGTTTTCTTCACTTGAGCATAGAAAATAAAATAAACTGCAAAAGGAACCCAAGAAGACCTGCTGAAAGGTAGTCCAATATCAGAGAAAAATGGGCTTTGCTCTGATATTCTCTAGGTATGGATGTAAATAAAGAATACGGCTGCAACAGTGATGAGAAAGCGTCTGGACCCCTCCAGATGACTTATTTATTGGGCATTCATCCTGATTCGCTTGCACAAAGCTTAGGTAGTTTATCCATTCTTTATCACACATTCATTCTGCTTTGTTTACAAGGTGGTTATATGACAATGACCATTCCTCCTGCTTACCGGTTATTTACATATTTTCCCATTAATATTTAATTCATTCCACACTTTCCTATTCATTCACTTTCCAAACTCCCAAAAATCCAGTTCATTTTTTTAAAAGACGCTTTCTAGTGCCAGGGTGACAAAGCGCTTTTAATCCACTTCAATTGCATAGCCTCAATTTCCTGGTATGTGCTGGGAGAGTGACAGCCTGGAGGTGCCCTCTGACTGTGTTTGGCAGAATCCTGCCACACAAGTTGTCCGGTGACTGATTTTCCCACTGTTGAGTTGAATATACCTCCAAATAAACATGCACAGGATTAGGCTGCTAATATATATGACATTTACCTTCTATTTGTTTTGAGCTTTGGCTGTTGCCTTGACTCAAGAAGACTCAATAAGGCAATTCAACTGAATGTGTCTAGTGCAGGGGTAGGCAACCTAAGGCCCAGAGGCCGGATGCGGCCCAAATTGCCTTCTCAATCCGGCCCACAGGTGGTCCAGGAATCAGCGTGTTTTTACATGAGTAGAATGTGTCATTTTATTTAAAATGCATCTCTGGGCTATTTGTGGGGCCTGCCTGGTGTTTTTACATGAGTAGAAGGTATAATAAAAGGTAAAGGTAAAGGGACCCCTGAGCATTAGGTCCAGTCGTGGCCGACTCTGGGGTTGCGGCGCTCATCTCGCTTTATTGGCCAAGGGAGCCGGCGTACAGCTTCCGGGTCATGTGGCCAGCATGACTAAGCGGCTTCTGGCGAACCAGAGCAGCTCACGGAAATGCCGTTTATCTTCCCGCCGGAGCGGTACCTATTTATCTACTTGCACTTTGACGTGCTTTCGAAGTGCTAGGTGGGCAGGAGCAGGGACCGAGCAACGGGAGCTCACCCCGTTGCGGGGATTCAAACCACCGACCTTCTGATCAGCAAATCCTAGGCTTAGTGGTTTAACCCACAGTGCCACCCACATCCCTTTGTAGAAGGTGTGCTTTTATTTAAAATGCATTTCTGAGTTATATGTGGGGCATAGGAATACATTCATTCCCCCCCCCCAAAAAAAATATAGTCTGGCCCACCACATGGTCTGAGGGACAGTGGATTGGCCCATGGCTGAAAAAGGTTGCTGACCCCTGGTCTAGTGTCTATTTGGGGAGGGGGCTGGGTTTTCATTCCCAGCACTGCTGCAAACTGGTTTCCTAATATGTGAATCCCCTCTTAAGTGAACTATGTGTGACCCCTTTAGGAGTAAGTGGGCTAATCAAAGCTCTACTCTTCCCCGCAGTTCAGTGGCTAAAACTCTTGCATTTCCTCCTGATGGTTGCGCCTGATAAGGAAGAATTGGATTTATGAAAGAGATGAAGATGTTTGGATAAGCAGCGGTACCATAGCAAGCCTGCCTGACAAGTTAGGGCCTGAAAGGGGAAGCCAAGAAAGCCAGAAAACGTCTCAGTTGAGAGAAGGGGCATGGGAAATAAACCACCAGGAACCAGTTGAACGTGCTACATTGCAGGTGGAGCCCCAAGATTGCACACCTTGGGTAGATCTTGTTGAAATGATCCGGAAATTGGCTCTCGTCTCGCTTTGCATAATGCGGCGGGGCACAGCTGGGCCATCCGGCATTTAAGAAGCCAAGCATCTGCTCAGGTTCCCCTTTCTGGCTGCAGTCCTTTGGTGTGTGTGTGTGTTTGTGTGCAATAAGCAATGCATACCTGTGGCTGTCAGCTCTGTGACCATCACAGCTGAACTCTATAAGGTAGAGGCGCTGAGGGAGGCTGTGAATGGACTGCAGGCTTTATCTACTGGGTGGGTAGCCATGGCACAGACCCTCCAAGTGTCCCTATTTTTCAGGGACAGTCCTGGATTCACAGAAGCCGTCCCAGTTTCTGATTTGATCCCTGAACATCTTGCTTTTCCTTGGGACGCCCCTATTTTCATAGCCACTGATTTACTAATTAATAGAAAGGGGCAATGCCGGAATATAGGGCAACAGATTGAAACATAACCTGTAGCCAAGAACATATCGAATATACACCACCTCATTGTGTAAATTGGACACAAGGTAGGCAATAGGCTTCTGCTGCTGTGAAAACAATGAAGGAATCTTAGATTGATTCCATGCCAACCTTTTCTTTGAAATCACCAGGCATCTACATTCTTTTTTATACCAAAAATGTCATTGCTAAACCATTGCATTCAGGTGGTTTTATGAAATAATTTCTGCTTGTTTAAAATGTAAATTAAATTCAAAATGCAATTTCAATATGTCTGTCCACCTGGATGGGAAACTATTATTTGTTTATTTTCTGCAGTGTTCATAGCAGCAGCTCCTAGAACTGAGCAACCCATTAGCCATGTTCTTAAGCGTGAATGTGTTGTTTATAAAGTGGAGCTTACTTTAGTTCCCCTGCCTTTTCCCCTTAACACAAATACATGTTTCATGTTGACCAGAGGTGTGTGAGATTAGCCCCAAGAAAAATTTTGCTCACTTTGTAGGAATTCTGTTGGCTTCTGAACCCTCCAAATTAGCATTGACATTTGCTTCAGTGGCAAGGCTCATTTGCACTGAATATCTGATCTCCTCAAACGCAAGCCAAAGGAGGAACACTGTGTTGCTAGTGCTATACAGAGCAAGTAATGTGCAAAATTAGGCTGGCATGGGGGGTGGGGAGGAGTACTGCAGTCTCGAGAGAACTGTGTTGTGTAGGCAATAGGCAATATGTCGAATACCACTGGTCTAGTCATCCCCACTTTATTTCCTAGAGAAGGAAAAGCAGCTTCAGCTGATATTTATTTTGGACTGGCACTGCATTGAATGAGTTGTTTTGCGTTCTGAAGGGGAATGCCCAAAGGCCAATATAACTTGACATTTATAGAAAGCGTAAGAGTTTACCCATATATAAAATGCAGGAACAATGTGTTGTTTTTTACTGCTTGGCTAATATTCACGTTATTGTAGATAACACGGATAATTTCCGGACATGCCTCAGTATGCCTGCGGTTTGGGGGAAAGAAGGGGGGTGGGTGGGTTGCATTGTTATAGTAATGAAATAGAGCCAGGAGAGCAAACCTGCTTGGCAGGAATAGTGCTAAGAAGCTCTTTTCCACAGTCTCCTATTTATTTTCTGAATGGAATTCTGAGGTAATAATCCACGGGGTGTGACCTCTTTGATTGACATTAAGGATTTACATGGTCAGGGTAAAAGCAGTTTTTGACTTGCCAGTGAAGTTACACATGAAAAAAGTTTAAAGTGTAGCAAGATTGTGACTAGATGCTTATAAATTTCAGACAGTGCATTGTGCTTGCAGCACTGGTGTGGTAGAGTGATACCTTGGGCTACAAACACCTTGGGTTACAAACACTTCGGGTTACAGACTCTGCTAACCCGGAGGTAGTACCTCGGGTTATGAACTTTACCTCAGGATGAGAACAGAAATCATGCGGCAGCAGCAGGAGGCCCCATTAGCTAAAGCGGTACCTCAGGTTAAGAATGGTTTCGGGTTAAGAACAGACCTCCAGAACGAATTAAGTACGTAACGATAGGTACCACTGTATATTGAAACTGGTGTGGTAGTTAACATAGCAGCAGCTGTGTACACACCATACATTTAAAGAACAGCTTGGAATTGTAGAGTTGGAAGGGACCACGAGGGTCATCCAGTCCAACCCCCTGCAGTCCTGGAATCCTTCGCCCAACGTAGGTCTCGAACCCACAACCCTGAAATCAAGAGTCTCATGCTCTAACGAAGGAACTGGCACGTGTGCCCCCCCCCGCAAAGAATCCTGGGACTTGTAGCTGACCCCCTCACAGAGCTACAATTCCCAGTGCCCTTTGAGGGGAAGCCATGTGATTTAAATGTTTGATGTCCATGAATGATGGGGAGGTCTTCAACCCAATAAATCTGCAAGTGGAACCGGCATCCACTTGTGCAACACAACATCCTATCTGCCCCTTGCATGTACCTCTCCACTATCACCAAATCTGCTTCAGAGCTTTGGGGGAATTCCCAGAACAGATTGTGGGAGGGCACAGAGGGAAGAGAGGGTAGGAAGTCCCATGGTGCAAGCGGAAGTTGTCCCACTTGCACCAAGAAGTGCTACTTATTGCTACATTAATATATATTATATTATAAATACAGTGGTACCTCGGGTTAAGAACTTAATTCATTCTGGAGGTCTGTTCTTAACCTGAAACTGTCCTTAACCTGAGGTACCATTTTAGCTAATGGGGCCTCCTGCTGCTACCGCAGCACAATTTCTGTCCTCATCCTGAAGCAAAGTTTTTAACCCGAGGTACTATTTCTGGGTTAGTGGAGTCTGTAACCTGAAGCATTTGTAACCCTAGGTACCACTGTAATTCAAAGCTGCTGCTGCTGCTGCTGCAACAACAATTACATGAAACAACCAGCAAGGGGAAAATACTGAAAAAAGCAGTGCTGCTTACCAGGTTTTGCCCCCTCTCTATTCTCTGCTTACTTTTCTGACTAGCTTCCTGGGTGCTTTTTCCATTCCTAAATCCCTCTGTTGCTGTCCCATTAACCTTTCTGCTGGAAAAGCTGTTTCTTCCAGGAAAGTGACCTAAATGAGGTTCCATAATCTATAGAAAAGGCCTCTTTTGCTGGGAATGCCCAGGGAGGACAGCCAAGTCATTTCCCTGTGTTTGGTCATTTTGTCATTTAATGGGGGATTTATTTCCACCACACCATTATTGTTGGAACAAGTGGGGCCATTTGGATGCTGCAATTCCTTTCTACCAGGAATTGTAAAGGTAGGTTAGGCTCTTTTATTTATTTTTAAGCCACATCCCTTTCCCCATTTTTCCAGGCAAACTGTGCAAGGACCTGGTGGAACTCCTTGTTGTCTCTTTCCCCTCAGAAGAAAAGAGGCTTTCTTTTTGTCGTCCACAACGTTTAGGCAACAGCATTGTCCCACTTCACAGAAAACATGCTCCGAGCGAGGGGAGGGGATTGTCTGTGCTTCAGAAAGCAAACAAGGGCAAACGAAAAGGAAAAAAAAGGATGTGAGGCCCTACTTCTTTTTTCCATTTTTCTCCCACTTTGCCTTTACTGTCTTGTTTGATTCTTTGGGAGGTACCTTTCTGACACTTCATTCACAAGGACTCCCCCCCCCCCCCCCGTAGATGGGGAGGAAAGAAACGGACGTAAATCTCTCCCCCCTACTTCCACACCAATGTCCTTTCCTCCCCAGATACACACATTGTGCTCTAAACACGAAGAGCCATAGTTGATGACATCTTTATGAGGCTGCTGGTCAAGACTATTAGCATCTATTCAGTTGGTTGGAAGGGATTCCCCCCCCCCCTTCCTTCTTCTCCTCTTCCCTCCCCCTCCCATCCTTGTTTTCCCCTTGTTTGTCGCTCACTCCCATATCCCTCTCCTGCTTCATCTTTCTCTTTTGGCATAGGCTGGGAGAGTGTGACCTTGCTACTGCTTCATTTAATTCACCACACTTCTGTAGTTTTGAATGGAATGGCCCAGAAGAAAGAGAGGGGAGGGGGCGGGAGAGAGAGGAATGACCTCATATTTGCTGCAGCTGATTGGCTGCTCCACTCCCCTTGGGGTGACATCACCCCTTCTTTGTTTTTCCCACTCCCATCTCCCCATCTCTCCCTGCTTCCCTGTGGGATGCTGTTGCCATGGTGACAGCAAGTCTTGTAGCTTGTCCAAAGGAAAGGCAGTTCATTATATGCCTGACACAAGCAGCGCGAGGGTGAGAGGGAACAACATACAGTTAACAACAATAACAGTAAATTCCCCGTTGTCTTTATGTTTTGCAAAATCCTGTCAAATAAATATGACTGGGAGGGGTGCTAATGAACTATGTGTTCCAGGGTTGGGAGGAGAAATTAACAGAATTCCTGCTCATTCCCGCTGCAGCAAATTGAGAAGCTCTCCAGCTCTTTTCAAGTGACACAAGTCACTCCTGCTCTCTGAACAACTTTTGTTCCAATATATTGATGCTTCAAAAAAATCAAGATCTAATGCATGCAGGTGAAAGTTTAAGCTACATACCCACATCTCAGAAGTTTGGGATATGTTTGAAGTGTACATTAACTGGCTGTTTTTAAGGGAATCTAGCTGTGTTGGGGGCAGAGGGACCTAGAGTTTTAACATCATACTTTTCCAACTTTGACAGTAAAATTTGATGCTTCGCTTCCTTTGACAAATATTCACCAATAGAATAGAACTCTGAGTTCTGTTAACATCCTTTCATCTATTTGGGTATTAAATAAATAATATGTAGCAAAACTTTTGAAACCTTGTTGTTTTAAATGTCTACTTTTCAGATAGGAGATTTTGTAAAACATTCTGATTATAGCCAGTGTGTTCTCAAATACTATTCTCAAATCTTCACATTGATGTTTGAATTTGCATGGGTTTTAAGTCACCATTCTGAATACAAATGATCAGTTTGGTTTCTTTTTGTGACTGGGTTTTTCCCCCCTGTTGTTGCTTGGAAACTTTAGAAACAAACAAAGGCCCTCATTTATTTTGTAGCATGTTTAGATGTGCATGCTAGGCAAACAAAGCTTGCAAGTACAGAAAGATTCGGGGGGAAAGCATACAATAAATACAAAATATGAGCAATTGCTGTACGGAATGTTGCAATGGAGGGACACAATTTCTCTATTCACCCCCAAACTCTAAATCTTCCACCACCACCCCAGATTATTTTGGCAAGTCCTCTGTAGTACCAGCTCCAGTGGCAGTAGTTTAATGTGAACAAAAATAAAAACCCTTAACAAATAGGTGTGACTCTTGTTTAAGAAGCGCAGGACTTTAATGGAGAGCAGGCAGTATAGAGCAGTTTGTTCTCACCTCTTGAGCTGTGGTTTCTGGCTGAGCTCCCAACAAAGCTGAAGCATTTCTCATTTGTTATATAATGGGCGAGCATGACTAACAAATAATTAGTCTGGATGTTTGTGTGAACCTTTCCATAAAAGCTCCTCTGAGCTGCCTGAAGAGGATGATAATGTATCTAAATGATTTCCTGTCTCTCGGGTTGCCAAACCCTGGCTGAGCTGGCTTAGCTAAGAAAAAAAAAGTTAGGGCAATGCATTTGCTCAGCAGCTGTGAGCTGCTTGGGACCCAAACATAATGCTTTTAAAGAATTCAGCCACTTAAACTAAGCCTCCACATTATCAATTGCACTGATCAATATTTTTAGACTCCCAGATGAAACCAGTAAAAAATGAAAGAAGGAAAAAGCAGCCTTCCATGATGCACCTCATTAAGATGTCCCTCAGTTACAGTGGAGACTGTAGCCTCGCTCATTCTCTGAATCCGTTCAAGGGAGTCCAGTTCTATTGTGGTAACCCAAAAGCAAGCCAGCACACGGCAGAGCCCACATTTACACTTGTTGCAAAGGAATTTTCACATCTTCACCAAAATCACCTTCAAATATTTTGCTTCATTTATTTACACTTGTTGCAAAAGAATTTTCACATCTTCACCAAAATTACCTTCAAATATATTGCTTCATTTATTTAAACAGCTTCCCAACGGACGTTTCTGAAGCAGGTATATAACAAAAATACCAAAAGAGCCTATATCAGTCTAAAAAAACCCCTAGATCTTAAGAACATTATAATCACAAGATTTCATATACTGTACAGTATTAAAGAGCTAAGCTCTTAAGGAAAAGCTCTCTGTTTTAAAAAAGAGATGTTTTCAATTGAATAATAATAATAATTTATACCCCGCCCATCTGGCTGGGTTTCTCCAGCCACTTTGGGTGGCTTCCAACAGAATATTAAAATACAATAACCTATTAAACATTAAAAGCTTCCCTAAACAATTGCAGCCTAAAAGCAAAATAGCACTTGACAAAGTTCACTTGAAGCTGATCCCCATAGATCTAGAGCTCCAACACTGAATTCTAACTGAGGTCAGGTTTCTGGTTTCTAACTGGGGCTGCTATCTAATAACTGATGCCTCTGGGGCATAAGGACCTCTTAACAATGCCCTATATGAAGAGTGCTATGGGCAGGGTTATATGGGGCAAGGCAGTCCCTTGGATAACCTGGCCCCAATTTGTATTGGGACTTCAAAGACTAAAAAGAAAACCTTGAATTGAGCCTTGAAGCATAGTGGCAGCCACTCTCTCATCTGTACATAACATAGGCACACACATACAGATGCTTCTCATCAACTGATCTGCGCAAATTGGCTGAGAAGGGGAGATTGATCACTCTCTATACAGCAAAAGAGTATTCTGATAAGCAGGGGAGAGCCAATTTTGCATCCCTATTAGGATGCTGGGCTTTGCTTGTCCCAGCACTTTGTCTACACACACACACACACACACACACACACACACACACACACACTTCTTTTTGCTTCTCCCACCAAAATAAATTGGGACAGAAAAATGTGTTGGGGAGCAGTCAGATCCATCACCAAAAACTGGGTGTTGACCAGCTCTGATTTAAACAAGAAACCACAACTCCCAGCTTCATTGAAAGAAGTTACTTTTAAATTTGCTTGCTATTTACCAGTAAATTACTGCTAGAACTGCCACTAGATTGACCTAGCCACTAGAGTGTTCTGCTCATGCTCAGACTAATTTTTATGTCTGTTTGGGGAGGTTGGTTGTGACAGGCGGTAGGAACTGTGTTTTAAACCACAGACACCTCTATATTATCACATCTTAGTGAGTTTTAATCTGTCTCTTAAAAAAAATAAAAATAAAAATGAGGTGCACAGGAAGTTGGCCTTACACCAGGTCTATTTAGCCTTATATTGCGTTTTCTGGGATTTCTGGCAGGGGTCTTTTCTACCATCTCTTGGCTGGCCATTTAAACCAGAGATTCTAGGGTCTTTTTCATGCACAATTGCAAAATAAAGTTTAACTGTTGAAGCCCTTGCTCAAAAAAAGGGGGGAGGGGAAGATTCACAAGCAGCTGTTAATTATTATGCCTGGATCCTTTAAGGTAGCTGACATCTCCTCCTCTCCAAGCCAAGTATGATTACTTCTTGAATCCAGCTAGCCATCTCCTTTGAGATGTTATCAATGAAAAAGGGCAATGGTTCAGTGGACACATGATTGGCTGCCCACCACCACATGCCTTGTCCACATCCTTGGGCCACAATTACAGGAACTCATCCAAACAACCATAAACAGATGGCACTCCTGTTATTTGTACTGTGTGGGTTTTGTGAAGACTCCTTTTGTGCTGCATGCCAAAACATGTTTATGTGGGGGCAGCATTCTAAAATGTGTCCCACACCTTGCCTTCAGAGTGAAATGGTATGCTCCAGAATTCTTCCACCTCAGTCTACCATCTCATTCCTGTGTAACTGTGGAGACTGGATCTCCGACAGAAGGAAGTGAGAACAATGCAGAAGTGTTTCCAAGATGGCAGATTGGACTGCGCTAATTTTGCAATGGAGGGGGGGAGTTAACATTTTTGGAATACTGTGCTCATTCGTGCAAACAAAAACAAAACCTCTCCGAAAGTACTAAGCTAATACGTCAAGGAGACGTGGTAAAAAATTGCTTTTGTTTTAAATGGCACCCCACACTTGTAGTCTGAAATAGTATAGCTCACTCTATCACGTCAAGATTTTATTGCCTCATTCTGCTGTATGTGAAGGCATTATTATTATTATTATTATTATTATTATTATTATTATTATTAGAATTTATATACTGCCCTATACCAGGAGGTCTCGGGGCAGTTTCCAGAACAAAATCAAAATATAAAACCACAGAATATATAATCAAAATAAAAAAGCATCCCAATAACCTCCCCCACTGAAAAAACACCACATTTCAAAAGGGCATAGGATGCCAATCAAATCAACCAAAGGGTTAAAAAGGAACATTTTTGTGTGGTGCCTAAAGGTGTATAATGAAGGCGCCAGGTGAACTTCCCTGGGGAGAGCATTCCACAGATGGGGAGTAACTGCAGAGAAGGCCCGTTCTCATGTTGCCTTTGGACCTCTCGGGTAGGAGGCACACAAATAAGGGCATCACTACTTCAACCGTACACTAAAAGAGAAAAAAGGTATAGTCCCTTCTCTCATCCTGTAACGTCATTCTGGTCCATGTGTCAACCCAACCTGAGGGGTGCAGGTGATTTCATACTCAGAACTGGGAAGGGAGGACTGCTAGTTTGAACCAGTCTGTAATACAAAGGTGTCAATCTTTAATATACACACCCCAAGTGGGAAAGAACTGTAACTCTGTGGTAGGTCACAGGGGCAGAAGGTGCCATGCTCAATCCCTGGTGTCTCCATACACGTTGGGGGAAATCTCCCACCTGAAACTGTGGCAGGTGGCTGCCGGTCTGAGTGGTCAGCATGGAGCTAGATGGACTAAAGGTCTGACTCTGTATCCTAGTTCAATAGTGATACTTGTTGTTGCTGTTTAGTCGTTCAGTTGTGTCCGACTCTTTGTGTTACCATGGACCAGAGCACGCCAGGCACTCCTGTCTTCCACTGCCTCCCGCAGTGTGGTCAAACTCATGTCCGTAGCTTCAAGAACACTGTCCAACCATCTCGTCCTTTGTCGTCCCCTTCTCCTTGTGCCTTCCATCTTTCCCAACATCAGGGTCTTTTTCAGGGATTCTTTTCTTCTCATGAGGTGGCCAAAGTATTGGAGCCTCAGCTTCAGGATCTGTCCTTCCAGTGAGCACTCAGGGCTGATTTCCTTCAGAATGGAGAGGTTTGATCTTCTTGCAGTCCATGGGACTCTCAAGAGTTGTTTATTCCAGAACTCTATATAATTACAGCAGACAGCTCAAGACAGTGAGAGAGGTGTGTGTGTGTGTGTGTGTGTGTGTGTGTAAATGCTTAGTTTGGCAACCAATACCATAACTGAAGGATGAAATTGGAACATCCTAATAAGAGGGGATGGACTGAGGTGGTAGTGCAGGAGCAATTATTCACCTGCATTTTATACACTTTTATTGAGCAACGGGGCTGTTGCAAACTTCCTCTCTGTCTCTTTCTCGCCTCAGAGATTTGGTGCTAGCGGTTAATCCTCACTCAACCCCCCCCCCCTTTTAGAACAAAGTGGAGAGGGGGTGGGTGGGTAGAGAGGGAAGGCTGACAAGCATGGGAATCTGGAAATCTATTCAGCAGTAATTATTGGCCTCAATATGGAGCAAAGCTGGGGGCCGGGAGAGAGGGGGAAGCTCATGTGGATAGATGGCTGTGGCAGATCCAGTGGAAGAACAGAGCTCCCCCCCTCCCTCAAATCGCTGAAGATGACAAACAGCCCAAGATGAGGACTTGCCCATTGTGAAGCAAAGGGATGAAGTGATGTTCAAGCAAGGTAGAGCCAGTTGGAAGTCTGCTACTGAGCTCCACAGCCCTTCGCCACTGATGGAAGCAGAGAAGAAGAAGAAGAAGAAGAAGAAGAAGAAGAAGAAGAAGAAGAAGAAGAAGAAGAAGGGGAGTTTGGATTTGATATCCTGCTTTATCACTACCCGAAGGAGTCTCAAAGCGGCTAACATTCTCCTTTCCCTTCCTCCCCCACAACAAACACTCTGTGAGGTGAGTGGGGCTGAGAGACCTCAGAGAAGTGTGACTAGCCCAAGGTCACCCAGCAGCTGCCTATGGAGGAGCAGGGAAGCAAACCCGGTTCACTAGATTACGAGTCTACCGCTCTTAACCACTACACGACATGGGCTCTGAACAAAGTGAACAAAGAGGAGAGATGCCTAGACAGCTCTTCCTCATGGAGTCTTCCTTGTGTGATTCAGCCAGAAAGGAAGGCTAGTCTGATTATAGGAATAATAGGATACACCTTTTAGAAGAGACTGCTCACACTCGGATCATTGCTCACCCAGTTGCATCCGGACCATGCAGCAGAATATTGCAAGCGAGTAGCTCAGAAGAAGCACTCCCTTTGCCTTTCTGACCTCTGCCGTGTGTGAAGCAAGAGGGAGGCCTCGCAGGTGGGATTAGTTCCCTTCTCTTTCCCATGGATGGTTGCCTGGTATATTCATTTCCCAGTACTGCTTGTACCTGTCCTATGGAATGAAGCTTTTGCCCAGCGGGGACTTACTGTGAAAATTGCAGCTTTGAGTCACAATCCCTTGCGCGATGGGCTTATACAATATATAATTAACAGCATAAAAAGGGGGGGGGGGAGGGTGTGCTCAGACTCTTGCCAGGCATCTCTGTGTCCTCCGGATTGACGAAGGCAGAGGGAGGGATGGGATTAAGTGATTGACAGTTTCCTGATGGAGAAAGATAAGGGTTTGTCACAAAGACTGCATTTCTAAATACTGGATGACTGAAATCGCCAGTCTGCTGTGTAATAGCAGAAGGCCTTGTGCAAGCGGGATGGAAGGACAGGCTCCAATCTAAGGCACCAATCCAAAGGTGGTGGTTGTTGGTGGGAGGAACCAAAGAGTGTTGAATGGCTGGTTCTTGACAGTGGGGCAGTAGTGACGTTACAGGAGTACAGGACGTTACAGGAGCTGCCCAGAGTGGCTGGGGAAGCCCAGCCAGATGGACAGGGTATAAATAATAAATTATTATTATTATTATTATTATTATTATTATTACTCCTACAATCTTCTTTCATATTGCATCCACCCCTCCCCAATAAAACTTATCCCCTCCTGCCTGTCTGGTTTTGTAGCATGGGGTTGGATCCTTTGGAACCAAGCAGATTCCCAGTCTTGGCTTGCCCCCGAACTGCTCCTGAGGCAGCCCCATTGGCTCTACTGATGTTCATTGGATAAGGAGAAATTTCCACAGCTGTGAGCAGTGGGTGATCTAATGCTGGATTTGCTCTCCAACATCTGAGCTCATTCTCTGACATTGGAATGGGCGCTCCATTATATCTTCTGATCCCTGAAATGTTCTCCCATGGTCACCAAAGTCTGCTTAGGTTGCAGCCCAAGTGCAGTTCTACTTATCTGTATATAAATGACTGGAAACTTTCTCTGTCTCTCTGTCTCTGTCTCTCTCTCTCTCTCTCTCTCTCTCTCTCTCTCATTCTCTCTCTCTCTCTCTGTGTGTGTGTAAAGGTAAAGGTAAAGGTAAAGGTACCCCTGACCATTAGGTCCAGCCGTGGACGACTCTGGGGTTGCGGTGCTCATCTTGCTTTATTGGCCGAGGGAGCTGGCGTACAGCTTCCGGGTCATGTGGCCAGCATAACTAAGCTGCTTCTGGCGAACCAGAGCAGTGCACGGAAATGCCTGCTGGAGTGGTACCTATTTATCTACTTGCACTTTGAAGTGCTTTCAAACTGCTAGGTTGGCAGGAGCAGGGACCGAGCAATGGGGGCTCACCCCGTCACAGGGATTCAAACCACCGACCTTCTGATTGGCAAGTCCTAGGCTCTGTGGCACCCGCTTCTCCTGTGTGTGTGTACCAGCTGTCAAAGAGGTATGCCTTCAGCTTATGACTGAAACTGCATAATTAGGATGCTAGACACAACCCTGTGCAGAGGAAACCCCACAACTAAAGAGCTGCCACACAGAATGCTCTCTCCCAGGCCTGGCCACCTGCTTTGCTGGTCTCCTCTGCTGATCTTAACGCCCAAGTGGGTCTGTAAGGAAGGATATTTGGGGCCCATGTTTTTCAGGTCTTCAAGGAGAGCATGATGGGGAGGTATGAGAGAGCTGGATGAAATGGAATACCTGTATTAGAACAGCCCATTGGGGTAGGTTCCAGCCCAAAGAGGACAGAAGAGGAGTTTCCTTGTTGCACAGTGAGGTTGGAATATTTTCAGAGCTGGGCTTGGCACACCTGAAATAACACAGAAAACGGGGCTTTCCCACACCCCAATCCCAGGACCGGTGCATTGAAACCCAAATTGCTTGAAAGGCAGGCAGGCAGGCACACCTCACATTCCAAGGTGTGCCCCAAGACAGGGCCCAAAATTACTGGTGCACATATTTGAAAAGTGTGCCAGTCTGCTTTCTGCTTCCTCCCTGTCTGCATCCTTTTCCTCACAATGGGACTCTGGTTATGGGTGCACCATGCAGTTATATGCATGTGCTTTTTTTAAAATATACAAATTAAAATTAAAATTAAGAGGAGGAAACCCCGGCTGTAAAATGCATCTGTAGCTGGTGATTAAGTTATTTTTTTTGAGAAAATTGATTTTGGAAAGCTGTTAAAATAACATACACTGAAATTTCTTTTTTTAATTTTTTAAATTATTTTTTAATTGTTAAAATAGTTCATCATTAATACACATATATTACAGATATACAAGCATACAAACATACATTTCATACAGTCCTTAAAAGTGTTCAAACATACTTACACTCAATCCCACAAATAATTCCTTTTCCCATCCACCATCCACCATCCACCAGCCCTCACCCCACCTTTGTGTTAGACTTCCAATCTACTCAATTGCAATTTCTTTCCACTTCTATTACTTTCTTTCACACACCTTTAGCCTAATTTCATACTTCTTTTTCTATTACACATTGTTATCCATCTTATTCAGTATTTCAGTGTTTGAAACGGAACTTGTTTATTCTAATAGGAGTTTTGATTTTTCGATAAGGTTTTGCAAGTATCTTTTAAACACCTTCCAGTCCCAGTCTATCTTCTCTTTTGAGATCCTTCCAATTTCTCCCATTGTTTTGGGTATATTGTAGTACTCCAATAATTAGCAAGCTGCTCTATTTTTGTCGGTACAATACCACTTTTTCGCAATCAATAGCCTTGCAGCTACTGTTGCGTATAAATATAAGGTCTTGTTTTCTTCCTTTCAACCAGGGGGATTTGAGGAAGTCACTTAACAATGTTATTAAGATAGGTTTAATTACGGCTAGAATTTTTCTTTCTTTGTTTGTTTGTATGTTTTAAAAACTTTTGGAAACTCAATTAAAAAAAATTGGGGAAAAAATGCATCTGTAGCTGGGGGTTATCTTAGGTTCACTGGGACTGTTGGTGGATTGAGGAGGCTATAATCCTAAAGGGACCCACTGAACTGGGACTTCTATCTAAATACATATTGAAATGTGTTTCTTGTTGTAGGGGCCTTCTAATGATGACTTGGAAGTAGAATCTGCTGGAGCTGTTCAAAGTCCTGACCTTCACATATTGTGGATGAGGCAGTCAAATCCGGAGAGGACTGTACCACCTCAGACTACAGATGGGGATCTGATTTTTGGAATGCTGGCTCATTCACAAACCCTTTCTGCAATCTTAGTAGGCATGACCTGACTTTTTTTTTTTAAACTTTAAGACCCTGAAGCAGACAAAACACCAGGCTAGGCATGTACAGCATTCTCTCTCTGCATCTCATCTTGTCCCTGCTGCTTGCCCTGGGTACCTGGTAAGCTTGCCAGCGTAGGGGATCTACTAAGCCAGTGCTCTGGGGAATGTACCCAAGTAACATTTTGGGGGTCCCAGAGGGCACTTTGCCTGTATCCCGCTGAAAAATCAGGGACCAGTCCTATCACTGTATAGTGTTGCATTCATATATACGTAATATGGTGTGCAGATGGACAATTAACTCCTTCACCATTGGGGATATAACAGTGAAGGCTGGATACAGATTTGGAGTGTCGTGGCATCACTGGGAGGCACTTTCAAACGACTTTCCCCCCCGGCATTTCATCCTGATTCGTTTGCAGGGAAAGCAGAGAACCTTGGCTAATGAATGAAGGCTAGGCCACATGGTGTCTAAGTGTTACCCCACACTTCCCTATCTCTTCCCTCATTGCCAAAAAAATAAATAAAAATAATCAGATATTTTGGAGAAGTGGGTTTGCTGTACAAGAACTTCAAATCATCTGTAACTGCATACCCTCCAAGTGTCCCTGTTTTCCAGGGACAGTCCTGGATTTACAGAAGCTGTTTGAGTTTCTGATTTGATCCCAGAATGTCCCACTTTTCCTTAGGACAAGGGTCATCAACCTTTTTCAGCCGTGGGCCGGTCCACCATCCCTCAGAGAATGTGGTGGGCCGGACAATTTTTTTTTTTTGGGGGGGGGGGAATGAACGAATTCCTATGCCCCACAAATAACCCAGAGATGCATTTTAAATAAAAGCACACTTTCTACTCATGTAAAAACACCAGGCAGGCCCCACAAATAACCCAGGGATGCATTTTAAATAAAAGGACACATTCTACTCATGTAAAAACACGCTGATTCCCAGACCATCCGCGGGCCGGATTGAGAAGGCGATGGGGCCGCATCTGGCCCCCGGGCCTTAGGTTGCCTACCCCTGCCTTAGGATGTTTCTATTTTCACTGGAGAAATGTCGGAGGGTATGGAGTTATGCCACCCCGAGCCAAGGAGATAAGTAACTATACAACCTTTAGAAGACATCTGAAGGCAGCCCTGTATAGGGAAATATGTTAATGTTGAATGTTTTATTCTGTTTTTATATATGTTGGAAGCTGCCCAGAGTGGCTGGGGCAACCCAGTCAGATGGGCAGGGTAGAAATAATAAAATCATTACTATTATTATTATGGAATAGGGCGTCCCCATTTTCAATGGAGGGTATGTAAACTGCACAAGCTGAATTTGCCGGCATGTGAGTGAATCTCACCTGAAAATACTCCGGAAGCCTTCTGGGTTTTGTCTTGGCATCATTTTTGTCACTCCAAGCAGATTGCAGCTATTTTTCCTTGCAGGTTGGCAGCACTTGGTTGAGTTAGGCCACATTTCGCTCTGCCTTGGTGATGTAAGATGTTTGCCAGCCGCTATCTGACCAGCTGAGGCCCTTCCACCTTCCTGCCCGTCTCTTTGCCTTATCAGCGCACAAACATGGGGAGTTTACTGGGCACATTGCGTTCCACGCTGTCATCTCCAGCTATGCAGCCTTCTGTTCCCCTCCTTCCTTTTCTTCACCGCTACAATGATTAGGATAATGAAAATCTCTGAGGTTCCTCCTTGCTTCTGAATGGGACCTTTGTCTTTGTCAAGAAATGATCTGAAACTTATCTTGAGGAAGGTGATTGTTATCTGAAGGCTTCTGAACTGTTTGGATCCCAACTTGGTTAACAGAGAGCTTGTAATTTAAACTTCAATCTGCTTATTAGAAATTTGAGATAATGGTTGAAGAAAATAGTCATAAGAATAGGAATAAATGCTGTTTCCCTTTCAGTTTTCTCATCTCTCTTTTCAAGCAGCTTGGGCAGTAATCATTCAGTGCTTGGTTTCCCCCTTGTGAAAATGGAATTTCATTTATGATTATGGCAGCTATTTAGAAACATCAAACACAGCCATTTTGTCTAAGCCAGTGATTCTAAATAAGGGAAGCTGCATTTTTGGAAGAGTAAAAGAAGGCCTGACAAATATCTTGAATTAGGGGCCAGAATCTTCATTCTTTGAGATCAAACGGCATGCTTGTAATTTCTTTGAGTTGGCCGATGCATTTTTATCTTGTATTTTTATGCTGTGAACCGCCCTGAGATATTCAGATGAAGCATGGTAGACTCCTACCACTGATAATAATCCACATGGAGGGGGGAAACAGTTGTGTGCATAGGGGCAGCAGCTTCTTTCCTGTGGTAACTTGTTTGAGTCTAGAGTACATAGTAAAAGGTAAAGGGACCCCTGACCATTAGGTCCCGTTGTGGCTGACTCTGGGGTTGCGGCGCTCATCTTGCTTTATTGGCCAAGGGAGCCGGTGTACAGCTTCTGGGTCATGTGGCCAGCATGATTAAGCCACTTCTGGCGAACCAGAGCAGCGCATGGAAACGCCGTTTACCTTCCTACCGGAGCAGTACTTATTTATCTACTTGCACTTTGTGCTTTTGAACTGCTAGGTTGGCAGGTGCAGGAACTCACCCCGTCGCAGGGATTTGAACCGCCAACCTTCTCAACCCTAGGCTCTGTGGTTTAACCCACAGCACCACCCGCGTCCTTAGAGTACATGGTAGCTATACACATGTGACCAAGGGCTGCTTCCTCTATTTAGTGCCTCGCCCCCTGCATTTTGGGTTGCTTATGGGACAAATTTTTGACATGTGAACGTCATCAGCTTTGAAACTTACTTTCAAATGCCACTGGAAATGGCAGCTGTTTTGGAATAAGTATACACATTCAGCAGGTGCAGAGAGCCGTTGACTTTCCAGATGTTGCCACACTACAACTCCCATCAGTCAACTTAAGTTGGCTGAATATGCACGACTTGCAGACTTAACATATAGAATAAGGGAACAAGGAGAATATATGTTTAAAGAAGATTGGAAAATGTTTATTGAATACACAGTATGGGAAATAATGGTGTACAGCTGAAAACGCTGGAAGCGATAAGATAAATTCAACAGAGTAAATAGGTTTTGATGGATGTAATAATGGTAATATTTTGTAAAATATGCAGGGATATAAGATATGTAAAATGAACCATGGAAAGAAAAGAAGGGAAGTCACTGATATCTTAAGGATGTAAAATGTTTATTTGAAATTGTAAAACAGAAAATTTAATAAAAATCATATTAAAAACAAACTACAACTCCCATCAGCCCCAGCAAGCATGACTGAGGCACAGCAATGGTGGGAGTTGTAGTTTAGCAACATGTGGAGGGCAAAAGCTTCCCCAGACCAGCTTATAGGGTTCCTGTTTTATTATAACACATAATATGCACCTCAAATCAACCTGTCCCCTGTGTTCCATGCAAACCTATGCATGTTTGTTAAGCCACACTTTGTAAAATGGAGCTTATTTCCAGGAAATAGTGTATAGGGGGATTGCAACTTAAATTCACCCTAAGAACTGGAAGAATGAATGCCTGGCACACTGTCCCAGTCTACATTCTTCACATAAAACCAGAAACCAGAACAACATAGAAACATAGAAAGCAACCAAGTTAACGCAATAAGTGAATAACTGCAACATTAATGGTAAAGTGTATTATAATTTGTTTGCTTTTAGTACACTGTTAGTTCCTACTATTGAAAAGAGGTTTTGTTTTAAAATTGGGTGAGCTCTTAGATCCTAATTACTTTTATTTAGTTCTTGAATGCCTGAGATACTTGCTCTTCTTGTGTTTGTTAATAGCTTGGAATTGGATATATATATTTTTTTTTATAAAAAAAAGCTATTCAAAAGAGAAAATAGATGTGCCAAAATATGAAAGTCCTGTTTGGGTCTGCTCTGCTCTATGAAAATGGGATACTCCAGGATCAAATCAATTGCCAAGATGGCTTCTGTAATTCCAGGATGTCCCAGGAAAATCGGGACACTTGAAAGGTATGCGTCCTTTCCCAACACAGCTACCCCCACTCCTGTAAATGGAGATTCCAGGTACCAAAGTTGGGGGCTTGTATATGTGCTATACCATTCAGATATACCGTAACTAAGTGAATGTGGGATTTGGAAAACCTTTTCCTCGCCCATAGATTCCCTTACACTTGCTGCCTTTAAACAACATTAGTCTTATATCCCCTTCCTCTTATGTGCTTATGTGCTTTATTTTATTCACATGTTTTTATCTTACGCTGGTCTGCGACCGTAATAAAGTTTTGATGATTATGACAGGCTGCCCCTGTATTAAATAATACCAAAACGGAGGAGCTAATTCTGCAAGCGTCCGTGTGGTACATTGTTTCCCTGGATTTGTTTGACTGAGCCAAGCAAAAACAAAGCAAAACCAAACCCCTGAACATGTTTGTGGTGTTTGGTTCACATGTTTTTGTAGTGTTTGGTTGTAACTATCAAAAATTTAGTCATCTACATGGCCTTGTAGCAAATATGATGTCAACAGGTGACTTGAATCAGAAGAATCTTTATTTGCATCAGCCACTAGCCATAGCAATAAAATAAAATACAATGTACTGAAGATAGAGGTAAATGCTTAACTACACAAAATACGTTCTGGAGGTTTACATCAGTAATCAAATAATAGATCTTATTCTAATTGCCCCTGCTATTTTATTATTATTTTATTGGAGTTTTTCTGTCATCTGATTATCTTGAGAACAGGTGACGTGGAGAAGGCTGGGTGGTGAGGTACCACCATAACATTGGCATGATATGCTGTAATGGCATTCAGATCTTCACCACCTTGTGTCAACTTGTGACTGCTTAGAAAAATCAATCAGTGTCTATGATCCCTGACAGCTGAACAGAGCCTCCAAGCTCAGAGGCAGTATACCTGATGTTGGGCACATACATTAAGGCTGTTGCCTACACGCCCTGCTTAAAAGTTTCTTGGAAACCACGATCAGGTTGTCACTGTTGTACTACAATATCTCCTTAGAAATAAGTTTCACTGAGTTCAAGGGGGCTTAAAGAGGGTATAGAATGGCAGCCAAAATGGCCTTTTGGTTTGCCCCCAGTGGGACTCCTATGCTTTTGTCTTCGTGAACAGCAAGCACAGTTTTTGGGAACGGTGTATTTGCAGCTCCTCTGCCTAATGACATGCTGTTTGTTCTACAGGTTTTTCCTCCTTCAGATTGGTAGATCTTCTTCCCTCCCCCTTGAGAGAGGCCCTCAGCATGACATCACTCGCCTTCCACAAAGCTTAGGAGGTGAGATATTTTGCAGTTATTATCTACTGCAAATAGCTCGAGGTAAATAAGCTCAGGGAAGCAATAACATTAAGGCTGTTTCCCTTCCTAATTTCCTAGCTGAATGAGCGAAGTCCTCCAGGCAAAAGCAAAACCAGAGTGAAAACACTGACAGGGCGCACATTATGGCTGTGGACTTGCCCAAAGGTGAATTCCCATTATTTTAAGATGGTGCAAGAGTGGGGCTATTAGGAGTCAGAGGGAATGGCACATTGCTACTCTGATAAACGGGGAAGGGCTGCATAGCTCAGTGGTTGTGCGCTGTCTTTCTACACAGAAAACCTGCTCCAGTTTCTCTTCATTGAAATCACCTAAGTATCAGGGATGCAGTGCCAAAGATACCTGTCCAAGACCTTGGATACTTGGTTGCATCCATCTGTCTTGGGAGACAATGGAAGAGTGTGCCTTTGGGGCTGAATCATTAGAAAGTTACAGCGTCTGCTGTGGCTGTAGAGGCTAATATGGGAGAATCGTGTTCCGTTGCAACTGTGGCAGATGAATATGTCTTGTTGTACTGATGTAGGTATATCCTGGTGCTTCTTCTTTCTGTGCTGCTCCTAGCAGTCATTCCTCTTCTGGCCACTGCTGTGACAGATGACTACAAACTAAATAACTCTGTATGTGGTTTTAATTTAGCAGTAATGTACCAAAATTCGACACCTTATGATACTTAAGGTCTTAAATGATAATTACAATGCCTAAATAATAAGGGCATATGTAACTTAATATCTCAAAGCCAAACAGTCCACATATTCCTGCAATAAGTTCAAGAGAACAACTTTCTATATGTGTATACTTGTTTCTTGTGTGATTCTGACAGAACTCTGACAATGAGATAACCAGTGCTCTTTTTTTCCTGGCGGGACGCAGGGGTACGCATACCCCTAAACATTTTGTGAATCTATGTTTGGCCTCATTGAGGGGCAGTATTTCAATATGAGCAGGAAAATAAAAGATAACTGGATTTCAGTCTCTTGTAAATCTTCTTCTGGTTGGTTCAAAAAGGAACTATGCAATGGCAATTCAATGCTCAACCAAATAGGTGAGTTCCAACCTTGAAAAGGCACTTTGTTCTTTTTGGAAAGGCTTCTACCCAGTTTTTCCTTGCAATAACTCTGTATGGTAAGGTAGATCTGCTGCAGCTAAACATATGGCCCTCCAGATGTTACTGAACTCCCATCATCCCTGGTCGTTAGCCATGCTTATGGGGGCCAATGGGTGTTGTTCATCAACATCTGGATGGCCAAAGGTTCTACACAGCTGGGTTGGATAGAGAGGCAGTGATTGGCCCAATGGCACCCAATGAGCTCCATGGCTGAGTCGGGATTTGCATCCCGTCGCTAGTCCAACACCACTGGCTCGAGGAGCTGCAGTGCAGCTTTATGACTGTGAGCTTTGTGGATTTCAGTTCTGATGTCATTTCAACACTGTGAAGAAGTAGAAGAAGAAGAAGAAGAAGAGGAGGAGGAGGAGTTTGGATTTGAAATCCGGCTTTATCACTACCTGAAGGAGTCTCAAAGCAGCTAACATTCTCCTTTCCCTTCCTCCCCCACAACAAACACTCTGTGAGGTGAGGGGGGCTGAGAGACTTCAAAGAAGTGTGACTGGCCCAAGGTTACCCAGCAGCTGCATGTGGAGGAGCAGGGAAGCGAACCCGGTTCACCAGATTACGAGTCTACCACTCTTAACCACCACACCACACTGGTTGATTTGCTACATATGTCCAAAACGACATTTGGCAACCTGAAAAAGCAATGCGTAGAAGTGCAGGGCTTATGGTATTGCAGTACTGATGTTTTCAGGAAAGTATTGTGGGGAAGCTACTTTAGGACCTCCTCAACCCTCCCCAATCCCTCTTCCTCTAAAGATCAAAGCAAAACCTCAGGCATCTAAACCCCCTTGTGAAGGTTCACCTAGGCACAGAGCTGCACCAGCCGCCTTTGACATTCTTCAAAAGCTCAGACATTTTAAAGCTCAGGCACCTGTCTAATCAGAAAGCAGCAACCTCCAAAAGCTGCCTTCTACCATCCTGCCCAGCGCTCCTCCTCTGCTCTAATTCAGCAGGCTGTTTCAACAGGTTGTTTTTGTTTCTTTTCTGGGTAGTGGGTGGGTTTTGTCGACAGCTCCCTGCTTTTGTCTAGCCCATGCTGTCTGCCTTGCATCTCGCATGTCAGTTTGCTAGTAGAGCTAGATCCGATTAGGCATGGAGTGGAGGACACGGTGGCTGGGGTGGGTGGGTGGCGGGTAAGACTGAGCAGGGTCGCCTACTGGGAAGCACTCTTTGTCCATGGCACATCTTCTGCATTTCCCCGTCGCTTGAGACACTGCATGTTTTGCAGAATGGAACAAACTGCATTTTATGGAACGGAGCAGTTGCGATGTCATTTTCGAGGGATCCTGGAGGACCGAACACAGCCTCTCTCAGGCTTGCTTCGCTAATAAGCACTTGCGTTGTCGTGACACCACCACACTCCTCACTTTTCCTTTGTGTACAGCTGCTGAAAGACCTTTGGAAGGGCACAGCAACGAGCTAAGCCTGTGATGGGTCCCTCTTAATTAAATTTGAAAACTGGCTGGATAAGAGGGCTTTCCAAGCCAGTCAGGCGATGGACTGTGGGCCTGAACAACTGCCACAGGCTAGCACTACCACCCACAGCCCTGATCCCCATGACATGTGTACAGATTAGGGAGAAATCCCTCAACCATGAGCTTGAGTTAACCCCTTAGTACTCCTAAGGTTTCGAAAGGCTTTCAGGAGGCTGGGTTCTTTCAACCAGAAAAGAGGAGTATGGAATGGAGAGGTGGTTTTATTTACAACAGTAAAACTAATTCAGCAGCAATAATACCAGAAAAAGGAGGATTTTGTTCTCGAAAGGCGTCATTTATTAAATAAATATACAAGATAAATAAATTTTGCCAGCAGAAGGTTCTGGATACTCTTCAAGGAGAGCCACAAGTCGAGTACTTTACAGCAATCTAATTTTTAAGTTGCCCAAGGTGTTAATTGGAGGGAAGATCTGATTTCTTTGGAAAATGTTGCAATTGGCAGGCACATCAGATAAAGTGGAACAAAGGCATTCCTGGCCAAAGCTACCACTTGTCCACCCAGCTCACTCCAGGAGGAATCCCAGACTGAATACTTCTTCCTTCAGGAGGTTTGCAACCCTATCAAGAACTCCTCTTCTGTACCTTCCTTTTCTCCTGCTATCAGTGCTTCCATCTTGGCTTCTCCTTCCAGTTTTCTATAATGAATTCAAACCAATTTAGACAAGCAGAATGTTCATTTAAAGTGATTTTAATGCATTGGTCAGTGTATGGTTTTATTTTTCCTGATAGTGGGCCTGCCCTGGAGGCATTCTACCTAGTATATGTTTGCTAGCCTTGGTTAGCAACAAAAGTTGTGACATTACAGTAAAAGGTTGCTTTGGATGATCGTTTCCAGATTTTCCCAACTGATAAGTTGACTTTCCATTGCAGAGTTTACACAGAAGTAGACCTATAACATAGTCCTTCTCCACCAGGGATGGGAACCTGTAGCCCTCCACATGTTGTTGAACTTGAGCTTCCATTTGCCCAGTATATTCAATGGTCATTGGTAAACAAATGGGAGGAATTCAATGTAGTGCTAAGGAAATGGCTTCATGGGCACAAGATGGAACATTCTCCTCTCTCCATCCCCCTGTTCTGGGGGTTCTACTGACATTTGAGAGTGGTTTTGAGGGAGGGGAAGGAAAAGGGGGGGGGAGCCCCATTGTGCTAGCAGGAATCCTTGCACTGGCTTCCACCAGGTTACCCGAATTTGGGCTTTTGCCCCCAGATTTCAGCCGTTTACCATTTACAGTTTTCTTTCTGGGACAAAACATATCCCAAGAAATGTACTGATTTTTGCAGCCAATGTGCTTTTCTGTTAATATAATGTGTTGAGGCATTCCCATGGCCAGACAGCTCCTCCTCCCCCCCCCCCCGCCAAATAGGCTGGTGCATATAGAGATTTCTCACTGAAAACTGAAAATATATGAATGTAAGAAATAAATTTGTTCATATTTCATTTTTAAATTATCTCCCAAAGACAAAAATGGGATACTGATTTAGCATAGACAAGTGTCAGAAAACAGGTAAAGGGATATTTAAGAGGTGGAGAGCCAGCGCTGCTTTTTTTTAATGTCTTCCATCAGTGGGAACAGAAGAGATCAAATAATATTAGGAGAGATTATTAAACTGAAGAAATTGTTCATGAAAACACAACCTTAGCTTTTTCTTTTTTTTAAGTGAGGCAACAATATATTTTAAATCACTGTGTGAATGCATAAAGGAATGTAGGATGTTGTGGTAAACACGGTGTCAGAGGCATACAAATCGTCTGGAGACTATATGTGAAAATGCTGTCTGCAGACTCTTTCGTGTGCTTCTATAAAAGCAGACAGAGCAATAAAACAGTCTTTGAAAGAGGAGCCAAGTTTTTTTAAAAAAATATATATAATTCTTTTTCTTTTTTAAGCAAACACATACACACACAAAAACCAAAAACCCAGCCTAATCCGGGTGCCTATTGTCTTTCAAGGTTGGTCGGTTGCTTCCTTTCTCGATTTCTTTTCTGGGACAGGTTGTAAACTTTAAACGGTGTTTGACTTGTCAGCGTGCCATTTTCTGTACGATGCCTGGAAGATGTTATGTGGCAGTGACCAGCGTTGCCACTTCTTGTGGCATGTTGGGATATGCAAAACAGAACATTTTCTGCATGCTTCCCTTTTGGGGGAAAATCCAGTTGAAAAATAACCAGCTTGCCTGACTCACTTTGTCTGCTTCCACCCTCTGCTGTGTTAATTAGCAGTGTTGGAATAGGAATTTGCAATGCTATCCTGAGTTTGCTTGCAAAAAAAAAAAAGTGAGGGTGAGACTTTCAAAAACTGGCATTTCATAGATGGTCAGTAATTTCCCCTGTAGGCGAAAAAAGATGTGATGTTTGTCACGTAGTTTGTCCTTTGCATAGCTGATGGGAGGGGAGTTGGAACGGAACTGTTGCATGGGGAGTGGGGGGCTGTTGTTGCTATTATTGTTGTTGCTGTTGTTGTTTTTGTATCCTACCCATCTGACTGGGTTGCCCCAGTCATTCTGGGAAGCTACCAGCATATACAAAAACATATCAAAACATTAAACATTAAAAACATCCCTATACAGAGCTGCCTTCAGATGTCTTCTAAAGGTTGTACAGTTACTTATCTCTCCTTGGTGGGACAGTGTTCCATGGGGCAGGTGCCACTACCGAGAAGGCCCTTTGCCTGGTTCCCTGTAACCTCACTTCTCACAGTGAGCGAACTACCAGAAGGCCCTCGGAGGTGGACCTCAGTGTCTGGAATGAACGTAAGGGATTGAGATGCTCCTTCAGGTCCACCCCTCTTCCCACTATGGTCCTGATTGGAAGCAGGGACCCCTATGATACTTTATGCATAGATGAATTGTATGCATGCAGGGAACATTACAAAAAAAAAAATGAACCAGTGTGGTACAGTGTTTAGAGTGTCTGACTAGGGCCTGGCAGATCAGGGTTCAAATCCCCATTCAGCCATGAAGCTCACTGGATGACGTTGGACTGAACTTCCTCTCAGCCTAAGCTACCTCACAGGGTTGTTGTGGGTAATTAAATGAGCAGGGGGAGAGCCATGTATGCCACCTTGAGATCCTTGTAGGAAAAGGTGGGATATAAATTCCTACTCATGAGGGCAATGCTACTAATGTACAGTTTGTATGCACATAGGGTGTGTACAGACAGCACACTGAACCCAGGGGCATTGTTCCTTCCAGGACATGTTCACTGTAAAGAGTGCAAGGTCTGTATGGGGCTTTGGAGAAGGTTATCAAAGACATCTCCAGGTGAGCTATGGACTGGATCTCAGGTAGACCCCTAGTTTTGCTTTCATGCTTTGCTTTCAGCATAGACATAACCATGAGTACTCAGAAGTGCTTCAATGGGGCTTATTTTCAGGTATGTTTAGGCCAGACTTCCATTTCTTTCTCCAGTGGTACCTCAGTTATGAACTTAATTCGTTCTGGAGGTCTGTTCTTAACCTGAAACTGTTCTTAACCGGAGGTCCCATTTTAGCTAATGGGGCCTCCTGCTGTCGCTGCGCCGCCAGCACACTATTTCCGTTCTCATCCTGAGGTAAAGTTCTTAACCCGAGGTCCTATTTCTGGGTTAGCGGAGTCTGTAATCTGAAGCGTCTGTACGGGAAGCATCTGTAACCCGAGGTACCACTGTACTTCAATTTTTCTGGCATCTGCTCTCTGTTAGTGCTCATTGGCAGTTTAAATATTTCCCGTTCCCTTGCTTAAATTCTGAAATCAACACCTGGGTCCAGTAGTGATCTCTCACACCATTTAGTATTTAGTACCAAAAATTCAAATAAAAGCAGCTAAGTGAAGGGGACCCCCTTGCCTTCCTTGAATCTCCAGTGCTTCCTATTTTCTTCCTGAGATACTGTAAGTCAGACATGGGTTTTCTAGTACTGTGACATCCTCTCTTGCCCCCCCCCCGTCTCCACATTTTGGAAGAACAATACAAATTCTTCACAAGGGAACATTACCATGTGGTCAGAACTTGCTAAATGCCACAATTAAAATCTTTCTCTTATTAAGTTTGAGATACCATTTCTCCTTAAATTATACCTTGCATTTTTGCTAATTAAAATGCCAGTTTCAACAAAACTTCACTCAGAACCTCTGTAAATGCAGTGTAGATCTTGTGTGGTAACTGCTTTGGCTGTTTCTCAAAAACAGGCTAATGTTCTTCATAGGGAAAAAACAGCAACCAGAAAAATGTGCAAAAAACCCCCAGAAGAAAAATATATAGTTAAACATTTTTTTAAAAAAGAAAAAAATACTTCATTAAAAAATAAATCTGTATGTGGTGTAGAAAAATATAAATTTCATTTGAAGTGCAGAAGATATTCCAAATAATATTAGCAGTACACAATTCCACTGCCATATGTACTTTTGATTTGATGGAACATAACACTCTAATCTGTTGGCCAAATTTATTTTTTCCTCTTTAAGTAGCACCTTTGGAGTTGTGTGTGTGACCAGGACTGCAACAAAGTTGTTTTTCTTTTTTAAACCCCGCATGCCTGCTTAAAGGTAAAGGTAAAGGTACCCCAGCCCGTACGGGCCAGTCGTGACCGACTCTAGGGTTGCGCGCTCATCTTGCTCAAGAGGCCAGGAGCGGCGCTGTCTTAAGACACTTCCGGGTCACATGGCCAGCGTGACGAAGCTGCAACTGGCAAGCCAGCACCAGTGCCGCACACGGAAACACCGTTTACCATCCCGCTATAAAGCGGTACCTATTTATCTACTTGCACTTAGGGGTGCTTTCAAACTGCTAGGTGGGCAGGAGCTGGGACTGAACGACGGGAGCCCACCCCGCTGCAGGGATTCGAACCTCCGACCTTACGATCAGCAAGTCCTAGGCACTGAGGTTTTACCCACAGCGCCACCCGCGTCCCGTATGCCTGCTTAGGAATCCTATAAAAAGTCTTACCACCCCACCCATCCACAAAGCTGTTCTTTGCTTCCCTCCCAACACAAACAGCAACTTGTTAAAATTGCAGGAATAGGTAAGGGGTGGGTAAGAACCCTCACTGGTTTGAATTGGGTCCCCTGTGGGCTCCAATCTGAAACTGAAAAATTAAACACCATCTCTCCATGGTATGAGGCACAGTGGTCTATATGGCGACTCCTTAAGGACTCACTGACCAGTACAGACGTACCTTGGTTTAAGAACAGCTTAGTTTATGAACAACTTGGATTAAGAACGCTGCAAACCCGGAAGTAGGTGTTTTGGTTTGTGAACTTTGCCTTGGAATAAGAACATGTTTCGCTTCTTGTTGAGTGTGTTCCATTTGTAAACTGAGTCCCCCGCTGCTATGGGAAAGCACACCTTGGTTTAAGAATGCTTCGGTTTAAGAATGGACTTCCGGAACGGATTAAGTTCGTAAACCACTGTACAGCAAAAATTATTGTTGTCACTTCCTTAGACTGCTCAATGAGACATGAGGCTGCCATTGAAAACAGCCCTGTATTTCTTTCTGCTCCTCTCCCACATAATGGCCTCATTCAGGCATAACATTAAATTATGGCTTAGCATTATGTGAATGAATGGGCCTCAGGCTTGAGGACTCTCCTCTCCCAGCCTGACCATGAGATAGGACGCTTTTGCTTTCATTCTTTATATCTTTGCGGTTTGTATCCAAAGACAGACTGTGGTGAGTCATAATTGTAACTATGATTTTTATAGAAACCTCAATGTCCAGCTTTGGTTTCTGAAGCTGGCTTATCACTCAGGCCTAAATTATACTTAAGAATGACCACAGTTTGGGGTTCAGATGCAATGCTTACCTGCGGTTAATTGAAAATGGAGGCTTCCAATCTCTTAACGACCCCACTAGAAGGGGGAGCCCAATACTAAACCACCTGAAACCCCCAAATAAGCCAATGTTTATGGTATTTATAGCATTTGTACCCCACTCTTCAAGGGACGTGGGTGGAGCTGTGGGTTAAACCACAGAGCCCTAGGACTTGCCGATCAGAAGGTCGGCGGTTCGAATCCCCGCGACGGGGTGAGCTCCCATTGCTCGGTCCCTGCTCCTGCCCACATAGCAGTTCAAAAGCATGTCAAAGTGCAAGTAGATAAATAGGTACCGCTCCAGCGGGAAGGAAAACGGCATTTCCGTGCGCTGCTCTGGTTTGCCAGAAGTGGCTGAGTACTGCTGGCCACATGATCCGGAAGCTGTACGCCAGCTCCCTTGGCCAATAAAGCGAGATGAGCTCTGCAACCCCAGAGTCGGTCACGACTGGACCAGGGGTCAGGGGTCCCTTTACCTTACCTTTACCCCACTCTTCAGCCATAAAGGCTCCCATAAAATCAAAACGAGACATTCCCTGCCCCCAGGCTTGCAATCTAACACCTCCCCCCAACACACAAGGGAAAGGCAGACCCCCCCCCCAAGTGTCTGTTTTCCAGGGACAGTGCTGGATTTACAGAAGCTGTCCCAGTTTCTGATTTGACCCTGGAATGTCCCTATTTTCATCGGAGGAAGGTTTGAAGGTATGGAGTTATGCGACCCCGAAGCCAAGGAGATAAGTAGCAATACACCCTTTAGAAGACATCTGAAGTCAGCCCTGTATAGGGATGTTATTTTAATCTTTGATGTTTTCATATATCAATATAAAAATGAATCCAGTGGCCAATGACTTAATATGTTTTAAATTAGCGATTAAGGTTTTCACTTACATATTTTAGCTGTTTTGTATCTGAATTATTTATTGTGTATTAGCTCATAGAGCTTAATTTTAATCTGTTTATGTCTGTATGCACTCTGTTGTTGTATACTGTAATGGTTATATGGGGTTGCTCGTGCGTAAGTTGCCGCCACTCCTGGCTAGGTGGCCTGGTTAAACCTTTCCTGGCTGGACAGCCCCTCACTTCGTGGCTGTTCAGTCGCTGGCAGAATCCGACAGTGGGCGTTTCTTAAACCTTTTCCAACATAAAAATTGTTTGACGCCCAGTCTCCTCCTACTCTCCCTGCACGGAAGTCTTCTGCGCAGGGAGGGCATGGGTAGTGGAGGATCTGTGCTCTCCCCGCTGGTGTCCAGTGAAGAGTCTCTGAGCCTGCTCTCTGCTTCCCCCATTGGCCCCCCTCCATCCCTGGTATTGCGCTGATTTTCTTCCCCAACAGGAGACCTGCCTCTCTCCCTACTTGGCCCCTCTCCAGCATTGTCGTGGAGCCTCGCCTCCTCCTCTCGTTCCGATGGCAGTTCCCTGACATATACGTTGTACTCTGGTCAGTGACCGCAATAAATTGATTCATTCATATGTTGCAAGCTGCTCAGAATGGCTGGAGCAACCCAGTTAGATGGGTGGTTGGTTGTTATTATTATTATTACAGTGGTGCCTCGCAAGACGAAAATAATCCGTTCCGTGAATCTCTCCGTCTAGTGGTTTTTTCGTCTTGTGAAGCAACCCTATTAGCGGCTTAGTGGATTAGCGCTATTAGCGGTTTAGCGGCTTAGTGGCTATTAAAGGCTTAGCGGCTTAGCAGCTAAAAGGCTATTAGCGGCTTAGCGGCTTAGAAAAAGGGGGGGAGCAAAAAAAAACGCAAGACTCACAAGACGTTTTCGTCTTGCGAAGCAAGCCCATAGGGAAATTCGTCTTGCGAAGCGCATCGAAAAACAGAAAACCCTTTCGTCTAGTGGGTTTTTCTTCTTGCGAGGCATTCATCTTCCGGGGCACCACTGTATTATTCTTATTCTTATTATTCTTCTTATTATTCTTCTTATTATTCTTCTTATTCTTATTCTTATTCTTATTCTTATTCTTATTCTTATTCTTAAATAGGGCATCCCTATTTTCACCAGAGAAATGGTGGAGGGTATGGAAAGGGGATAAGGAGGGAAGAGGAAAATCAAAATCAAAACACAGGCACCAGTTTCTCAACAGTCCTTCTTATACTGAGTGAGCAAAAATACGTGATTGTGACATTAAAAAGGTAAAGGGACCAATTGTCCAATTGTGGCCGACTCTGGGGTTGCAGCGCTCATCTTGCTTTATTGGCCGAGGGAGCCAGCGTACAGCTTCCGGGTCATGTGGCCAGCATGACTAAGCCGCTTCTGGCGAACCAGAGCAGTGCATGGAAACGCTGTTTACCTTCCCGCTGGAGCAGTACCTATTTATCTACTTGCACTTTGACGTGCTTTCGAACTGTTAGGTGGGCAGGAGCAGGGACCGAGCAATGGGAGCTCACCCCATTGCAGGGATTCGAACCACCGACCTTCTGATCGGCAAGCCCTAGGCTCTTTCCCTGCCTTTGCTCTACTTCATTGCCTGTTGTCTGCAGGGCGAGAAAATTCAAAGTGTGATGACATCCCATGACATAGTTTTTACTGCAGATGTTGCAGTGGTGAGTGAGAGAAAAAGATATGGAACTGCAGCAACTGGACTACTCCTCTTCTTGTAACATCTAGCTCCAATGCTCCATGATTTCACAGTTATGGTTAATTATACTTTTTTTTTTAGAGAACAAAAATTGAACAGTACTTATTGTTCGCCCATCCCCTTGTCGTTTATTTTCTCTCTTTGCATCTTTTATTTTCTTTTGTTTTGCACCCTGATCAGAAACATATTTTTCCTGAAAGCACTCATCATGTAGAGAATCATATTTGGATATGTGATGACTTTACTGACAGCACAGGAAGGCAATGTTAAGAAGTAAAGTGAACTTTTTTTTACAAAGTGTGTAGAAACATGTTCATTCCCCCCACTCCCCAGCATTGCTTAAACGTTCAGGAAAAATGGTGAGTAGTTTTACCTCAGCTCTATTTAAACCCCCACTGCTTGTTCCAGCAGTCATGAAAGACGATGTAGTTGTCCCATCACTTGGTAGGTTTCCCTGATTGTGATGATTTAATAAAACTGACTGTTCGATAGATTCAGTGTTTGTCCTTATTCCTGTGAAACCTTCCTCGTTTCCCTCGTTTCCTGAAGCTCATGTTATTCCTTTTCTTGGACTGGCTGGGGGATTAGTAATTGCCCCTTAATTATTCACCTTCTATTTCCCACAAAAGTGAAGGGCTAATTACTGATTTGCTTTAATTTCCTTGTCTTTTGCAGTGAAATAACCCAATTTTGCTGTAGAAGAAAAAGCAGCAATAATGAAAGAAAATTAATAATTAAATAGACACCAATTCTTCGTGACTCCACCAGCTATGCTGATCAGAGAGCACTGAAATAAGTTCACCTGCAACAGGAAGCTTTTGATTAAAGGCACAGAAGCCCTTCAAAGTTTCAACAGCACTTGCATTTTATTGCCCCCTAAAATTGACAGAGATCAGGCCGGTGGTAAAAGTAAGAAAAAGAAAATGATTATTTTTATGGTTGGGGGAAAATGTAAACAAAAAAGAAGCTTGCAAATTTATTAATTTTATTTCGACATTGACACCCCATCCTTTCTCCAAGGAGCTCAAGGTGGCACGCATTGTCCAGTGTCCACCCCATTCTGTCATCTTAACAAACCTGTGAGGTAGACTTGGCTAAGAGTAAGTGACTGGCCAGAGGTCACCTCCACACAACAATACTTCGGAATTTGTTCATATGCTCTTCCTTCTCATTGTTTTCACCGTGAGCTTGGAGGATTGATGTATAACCAGGAGGGCTCTGCTGCTGCCCCCCTCCAGGCTCTCCCCCTCTCTGTGGTTTTCCAGTATTTCTTTGTTGTGTGGGTGGGTGGGGTAGGGGAGAGGATGGCGTGTAAGAAATACTCCAGAGAAAGTGAGCCATCTCAGATTTCAGCCTAAAACAACGCAGCCCCTTGTGTGAATCCGTGATGATTACCTGTCCTTGGATCCAAAATGAGTGTTCTTTGTCAAGTCAGGTATCGTAGTTCAGAGTGAGGACAGACTTATATATACATTGTCATGGAGACGTTTAGGTAAAAGGAGAGCAGCAGCAGCAGCAGCTGCTGCTCCTGCAGTGGAAAGCTGAAGAGTTGCATATTATGGGCTGCTTGTCTTTTCTTTCTTTCTTTGCTGACACTCGCCTAAGGTGATGGGAACACCTGAGCTAGTTTAATTGGCTTCTTGTGAATGTGTTTTGAAAATCTCCTTCCTGCCTAAGTGTTGTGTCTTACCTTCCCACTGTGTCTATAGGTTTGCTTCCAAACAAACTTTAGAACCTCAGCCAACAACCCGATTTGGTTGGATGGAATTGCAGTGTTCTGCTCTGCACAGACGTATGTTTGGGATTGCCTCCTCCTCCTCCTCCTCCTCCTCCTTATTCTTTCTTATTATTCTTTATTAATTTGTTTAATAATTTTCATCTGAAGATTGCAGGGTGGTTTACAATAGAAAACCACAATATAAAAGCACAAAAATAAACACCACAAACAATAACCCCTCTGGTAAACTCTGCACCTTCACAATTCTGTGTAGCAACACATCCACTGGGTGAACTTACTTTGCCCCATGGCAGAACTCAAGAGGGATGCAGTATACCTTGGTAGGTCACCAGCTATATATCTTCCCTATTTTCAGCCTGTTCTGATTCTACACAGTTCTCCAGGATAGAGCCTTGCACTGAGGAGTCCTGGACATATACTGCAGGGATGGGGACCTGTGTTCCTCCAAATCAGTTTTTCCCAAAGTGGGTGATACTGCTCCCTGGGGGGCTCTGGAAAGATTTGGGGGGCAGTAGCAGCCTTGGGTGCCATTGGGTGGTGTTGAATAAAAATAAGGGGCAGTGGAAGCAGAAAGAAAGAAGAGAAGAAAATTTTGAAAACTGTTCATACATGTTTATGGCGACAACACCTCCCTTGGATCCAGCAGTCATGCGGGAGCTGAGAGGCTTCCTCTGGCTTGAGTGAACCCTTTCCAGCTTCATCCAGGCCCAGAAAGTGGATTGCAGCTTGCCTGTCTATTTGGCCAATGGCAGGCGGGCCGCAGCCCTAGTCTTGTCCTGCTCCTGGGGTAGATTGGACAGACCAGGGGGGGCATTGAGTGATTTTTTTTCCTGAAAAGGGGAGGAGGTGGGCCAAATAAGTTTAGGAACCTCTGCTCCAGCTGATGATGTTGTACTGCAACTCCCATCAACCCTGACCATTGGCCCAGCAGTTTGGGGCTGATAGGAGTTGGATACCAACAATACCTTGAGGACCCCCAACTCTGTTTTACAATAGTGCAGGTGTAGGGACTCTGAACTTAGTAATTCCCCTTGCAGCCACCTCACTTCAGAATGAGCTCTCTCATGGGTATGGCAACCCATGCCGGAAGTGTAGGTTTTGACAATTTTCCTTTAAAAAAGCTCCAAAACTCAACAACTTTTCTGTTCAGATTTTCACTTTTTGAAATATGGCAACCCTATGAAATGATGCTCAAAGAAAACATCAAGGAGGATGGAACAGCAATTTAGCTAATTAATCTGTCAGAGTAATAACATAAAACATCTTAATTGACTAAAAAGGCATTCTCTATTAAATAGGCAGCAATTTTTTTGATATTTTTTTAAAAGAAAAAAAACTTTTTGTCTTTCCTACAAACCTACAAGTGCCATCTTAGAAGAGGTGGTCCCTCCTGTGTGAGACAAGTGGTGGGAAAGTTTCTTTTCAGATGATGGTTACGTGCCGTGATACTTGCTCCCCAATTTTAGAATTATTGATTTTCTCATGTTCAGATGTATGCAGATTAAGACCAGTCTTGTACATACGTGAGATTAAGTCTCATTGAATTCAGTGGTTCTTATTTCCAAGGAAACGTTACAGCATTGTGCTATTAATTAATTAATTAGTTGGTGAAGGAATGAATGAATGAAAAGGCGAAAAGAAAAGAAAAAAAGAAAAAAAGAATGAACTATGTGTTTGTGTGTTTTAATCAGGCAACAGTTTGCAGCTAAGGAAGGAGGGTGAACATTTATGGATGGTAGTCCTAGAATTGAGGTACCTGATTCTTTAACTTGATGAAAAGCAGTAGTTGAAAAAGTAGTATTTTTTGCTCTATAAGACTCACTTTTTCCCTTCTAAAAAGTAAGGGGGAATGTGTGTGCGTCTTATGGAGCGAATGCAGGCTGCGCAGCTATCACAGAAGCCAGAACAGCAAGAGGGATTGCTGCTTTCACTGCGCAGCGATCTCTCTTGCTGTTCTGGCTTCTGAGATTCAGAATATTTTTTTTCTTGTTTTCCTCCTCCGAAAACTAGGTGCGTCTTGTGGTCTGGTGCGTCTTATAGAGCGAAAAATACGGTACCTTGGAGAATGTTGATGTAGGGAATGTCTGGTGCTTCTTAACTGCATCAAGCTTGTTCTAAAGCCTCCAGGACATTTTCTCCTGAAGATTTTGGCTAAGGGATTCAACCCACAGACACACCCTAAAACAGAAATTTCTCCCACTGATGGTACATGGGTTGCACAACAATAATTTGATGGCACCCAGACTAAGCATGGATATTAGGGAGGTTATCTGCTGTTACATACATACAACCCCCACCCACAAACTCATAACAATACATCAAAACATGAAGAGAGACCTGCTTTTTGCTAAAGCACATGACTTTCATTAATAAAATTTACGAGATGAAAGACTAAAGCAATCTCTCTTAGCAGCTCCATACCAGGTAATTAGAAATCCATCACTCAGAATTAATTACATAGAGGTAGAAACATTATAATGTATATTTCAAGTTACAAATAATAATCCCTGTCACGTGAGTTCCCTTTTGTCCTTCAGCCCACAACAGCTGAATGTTTTCCTAGAGGAGTCAGAGGGTGTGAATTCACATTTCCAAGGGCAAAGGCTGTTGCGTAAAACTGCCTTGTGCGAAGAAGCGAGATGCTGGCTTAGGTTAGCTAAACCAACCTTCCCAGATAGACAAGAAAATATATCTTAACTAGGAGGCAAAGGTAAACTAATTGCCTCCATTGTCTTTCCCTCTACCTTCCCCTCGATTAATAAATATTATTTTAAGTTAGCAATGAATCTATTCATGCCTGAGTGCAAGTATTAAGAAGGGAGTACTTTTAGCTGCAGGTGTGTCTGTGTTTTATGAGTAGCTATTTCTTGCTCCTGATAATAATAATAATAATAATAATAATAATAATAATAATAATAATAATATTTATACCCCGCCCATCTGGCTAGCTTTCCCCAGCCACTGTGGGTGGCTTTCAACAAAAGATTAAAAAGACATTAAAACATCAGTCATTAAAAACTTCCCTAAGCAGGGATGCCTTCAGATGTCTTCTAAACGTCAGATAGTTGTTTATTTCTTTGACATCTGATGGGAGGGCATTCCACAGGGTGGGTGCCACTGCCAAGTAGGCCCTCTGCCTGGTTCCCTGTAACTTCACTTCTCGCAGTGAGGGAACCGCCAGAAGGCCCTCGGTACTGGACCTCATTGTCTGGTTTGAATGATGGGGGTGGAAACACTCCTTCAGTAGCAATAGTTTGCACAGCATAATAAAACCATTAGTAGTTAACTTTTTTTATGGATGTGAAAAGAGACTTCTAGTTCTCTCTCCATATAATTATAATATATATTGGGTTATATATCCATTTGTTGAGGTCTAGGTAAAGAAAACACGTGTGCCATGTATGGTAATGTCCCTGCCAATAGCTGCAGTGGTTCTTGTCAGAGGCAGATTTAGGACAGCATGACCGATTTCACACATTGGGCACCAAGCTGATGGGGCGTCACAGGGCACCACAACTTTGTTGCCATGCACATGCAGAATAGAAGGCACGAGAATATTGGGGTGCTAAAGTTTTGCCTTGCACAGGGCACTGCTGAAATTTGAAGACCCAAGTCCTTCCCGTTCTTGTCCATGTACAACCTGCTCATAATAACTGCTCACCCATCTGACAGTGGGTGCCATTTGCGGACCAGCACGCAGCACCCCCAATCTCCCTTGAGACACACTGGATTGGCCAGAGCTGGCACCGTGGATCATTGGGGTTCCCACCAAACTCCTATTCAAATGAGCCAATCTGCGGTGTCTCTGAGGGCAGGGCCAAGTGAGTGGACCAAGGTTGTGAAGGCTTCACTCCGCTCCGCTCCGAGGATTTATTGGTGGGGTGGAGTCAGTGCTGGGTGCGCAGTCCATGTACAACCTGCTGATAGTCAAAGGCGCTGCAAACTTTGTCAACAGAAATGGCCCGTATTAGGTGTCTTTTTAGGCAGCACTTTTTGCCTCCATCAGGCAGAGTCATTGCAGCATGCTAGGACAAAGAGGGTGGAAACTATGGTGGTGAGGTCAGTGTGGTGCAAACTTGTTGGCAGGACCACTAAATTGGCTGCACCTACACCCTTGTGCAAATTAATTCAAACAAACAATGTACTTTATTGTACAAAACTCACATATACATGTGCAAAACTCACATATACGTACATTAGTAAAGGATACAGCTTCCGCTATTCTTAAGCAGCATTTGAACACAGTTTGGCATGGAGTCTACTAGTTTTGAACAGTCACTGACTGGTGAGTGGCAGAACTCCATCTTCTGGGTAAGGTCAATGAAGTGGGAAAAGGTGGTTTGTAGAGTCACTACAAATTGAAGTGACAATTTCAGTTTGTTGTAGTGGTTAGACTCTCAGTGCTCCCCAAACCTGGGTCTCCAATGGTTTTTCAACGGCAACTCCCATCATCCCTAGCTAGCAGGACCAGTGGTCAGGGATGATTGGAATTGTAGTCCCCAAAACAGCTGGACACAAGTTTGGGAAACCCTGGATTAGAGTGGTGGCCTAGGGCAGGCTTCCTCAAATTCAGCCCTCCAGATGTTTTTGGCCTACAACTCCCATGATCCCTAGCTAGCAGGACCAGTGGTCAGGGATGATGGGAATTGTAGTCTCAAAACATCTGGAGGGCCAAGTTTGAGGAAGCCTGACTTAAGGCCTGGGACACTAGAGTTCAAATCCCCACTCAGCCAGGAAGCTTTCTAGGTGTCCTTGGGGTAGTAGTCACTGTTTCTTAGCCTAATTCACCCCACAGAGGGCAAATTTACACAGTGCTTTTAAAGTACACCCAATGCTCATTTAAAAGTCAAGCGACAAAAGCTTTTCATCAAGGTCCATCATATTATATGTGAGAAGTGATATGATGGACCTTGGGCTTTCAGACATACTCTCTATTGTATCTACACAGCTCAGAGCACTATGTCTCCCCAGAAGTGTTTCCCCCTTTGTCTTTCAACAGAGACTCTTTTCAATCCCCGGAGCAGAAACATCACGGAGCAGAATTTGTCACACAGTGGATGAGAGACAAAATAACTTGTTTCACCTGCAGCGCTGAGTATGAGAGCATTTCAACAAGCTGCACTCCGATGGCATCAAAGATACCATGGTTTTATCTGGAAAATAAACAATAATTTCATCAACTCAAAGTTCTCTGAGCAAACTCCTGGTAAAGGCTAGGTCTTGGAGGGAAACAGCTGTGAAGGTTTTAAATAGATTTTTTTTTTTTTTAAAAAAATGGTAGTTTTGATGGGGTTGTGACCTCATGGGCTTGTATCTGAAGAGAAACCATTTTTCATACAGCTGATTGCTGCTGCGTAGCTCTAGTTTTTGGTGTGTTTGCGTTAGTGTTCTCCTCAAAAAAGTCCTTCAATTTCTCAAAAGCTTCCTTTTCCTGTGAAATAGGCTTCTGCTTTTCTCTCTTATTCTCAGGCATGTCTACATAATTTAGGTGATGGCTTGACTGAATTTACCTTATTGTTGGTAGGTGACTATAGCACTCAACAGTCTTGCTGCCTCCCCACACTCCCCACGAAGGGGGTTGTAAAATGTTGTCTTATCCGGGAGGCTAGCTATCAAGTTATAAGGACTAGCTTGGGTGGAAACAGACACCTCACAGTTTAAAAAAACAGGCCTCTGGGTCTGGGGGAGGGGGTAAAGTGTGGTGACTCTACATCTCCGGAAGTGATTGTGATGCAGCGAGAAGCTGTTGACCTTCCGGGGTGAGGCTCCAGTCTACAGGAGCCTAGCTGGAATTTTCCCGTTTCTTTACATTCCCCTGGAGAACTATAGGGGTCCCGTTGATATCATTACCCCCAAAGCAGATCTTCCTGCTCTTCCTTACATGGCAGTACAGATGATGATGATGATGAAGAAGAAGAAGAAGAAGAAGAGGAGGAGGAGTTTGGATTTGATATCCTACTTTATCACTACCCGAAGGAGTCTCAAAGTGGCTAACATTCTCCTTTCCCTTCTTCCCCCACAACAAACACTCTGTGAGGTGAGTGGGGCTGAGAGACTTCAGAGAAGTGTGACTGGCCCAAGGTCACCCAGCAGCTGTATGTGGAGGAGCGGAGATGCGAACCCAGTTCCTCAGATTACGAGTCTACTGCTCTTAACCACTACACCACACTGGCTCTCTCCTGTGTGATATCTCCTTGTAGCATGTGGCTTCTGAAAGTTGGTAACAATGCAGCAATAGCAATGTTGGTTGACATGTGTGAGGCCCGGGGGAAAAAAAAAAAAGCCTGTAGGATGCTAGTCTCACATACGTCATTCCCTTTTCTGTGCATTGGTCATGTGCATGGATAGAACCTCACTGCATGACCCATACGATCATTGCTACTAGTTCCACATTGCCAGTTATGGGGTTCTTCGACAATGGCTTTGCCACATTTAATAAAACATTTGCATAAATATTTCACATTTGGTTAAAACAGAAGCTGATTAGCCGGAGGATTTTTATGCTTTTTATGCTCTGATCCTTGTCAAAGCATAAAATAAGAAATCATTTTCAAAGACATATGATGGAATAGCAGACTCCCATTAATTCCAAACCTACATTGCAGGAAACTGCTTGCAAAATGGCATCCACATATCAAAAGAAAACGCCACAGTATTCAGTAGGGCTTACTGTCTGGTAGGTGTGTTTAGGATTGTGTGACTGTTTCTGTATGTATGCATGCATTATAAAAATGGTGATGCAAAACTTATAATTTGAATGCATTGTGTGTTTTATTTTATTTTATTTTATTTTATTTTATTTTACTTTATTTTATTTTATTGAATGCCCTTCACCCTAAGGTCAGAGGGCGGGTGAATACAATTTAAAATACAACATGAAAAACTGTTTAAAAAACTTGCAATAACCAAAAATACATTCATGCACACACAAACAAACAAACAAACAAACAAACAAACAAACAAACAGGAAGCACTCTCATTTGTCCAAATTTCTGATCATCCTAATTTTCTTGGCTGTCTCCTAGGCCACTCGAACAGATAAGGTTGTACTGGATATATTAAGTGTCAGTATTTATCTACCCAAGCGAAGTATGAAACAGAAAGTTTTTGGATGAGCTAAGTGGCTTATCAGCTCCTAGGATCTAGGGCTGGGCTGATTTAAGCCTCTTGCCTCCAAGCCCTTGACAATTGGTGTTATATGATGAAATGTACTCAGAGCAACTGCTTGCCTGGAAACAATTCTGGCGGCGCTCATTAATTCCACCAGCTGCCATACAGAAGTGCCACCCACAAGCATGTTGCTCATGGGGAAAGACGGAAAGAGAGGAGGAGAAGGAGGAGGGAGTGCAGAAGTCGGGTTTGGAATGTTTCATCCTTCCAGTTTGCAGTGGTATTAAAAAGCTGCTTCTCCTTTTTTTAACGGCTTTGTCCCATAATCCCCATGTGCAACAGAGTGTATGGGATAAATGCTTCTATGGTGGGGTAGGAGACAACATACACTGTTTCTGTCTCAGTCCTGGCCTGATTAGACGGCCAAACCCTGTATTCCCAGTCAGTGGTGTAGCGTGGGGGGTGCAGGGGGGGCCGGCCGCACCGGGCACAACATCTGGGGGTTAGGGTTAGGGGGTGCAAATCCACGGGTTAGGGGGCGCAAATCCATGGGTTAGGGGGCACAAATTACTTGCCTTGCCCCGGATGCTGACAACCCACGCTACGCCACTGTTCCCAGTGCCACCAAAGAGTGGACAATTAGCTGGCGAACCCACGTTTGGGATGAGCAACTGAACTCTGAACTTAGGTAAGAGCAGGCGTGCCCTTTTTAGCAAGCAAGTATGTGAACATTGAGCTTTTGGAAGGTTAGAGGGTGTCTTTTTTAAAAATCTCACGCACCCAAGGCAATAATAATGCGGAGCATTTAAATGGTATGTTTTGCTTGGGTGCCAAATTCTTGGGAAGCTTTTCTTTCCCAACCTGTAGGCAAAAGTGGATTGTGAGGTCAAGCGTCACTCAAACTTGTTATGAATGCCTGTCTCCTGTGCAACTGTAAATCGAAACTTGAGTCATGGGGCCGGGGATTAGAATAAAATAATTGTAGAGTTGGAAGGGACCTCCAAGGGTTATCTAGTCCCACCCCCTGCAATGCTGGAATATCAACTAAAGCATACATGACAGATGGCCATCCATCCTCTGCTTATAAACCTCCAAGGAAGTCAGTTCGATAATTAATGCTAACTATACCGTGTTCCTTCTGTATTGTGGCAATGGAAATATGTGTGTCATGTTCAGGGCAACATGAACAGACTCGATGGCTCGGGGCAGTATTTGATTCTCCCCACATTTCCGTCACAAACTTTAAACCACTCTTTAGGTAAAACACCAGGCTGGATTAGCTAAGAGTGATGGCTCTAGAAGAACGTAGAGTTGATTGCACAGCTAAGAAATGTGATCTGATTTCTCCAACAGAATCAGCTCCATAGGACCTGCCTTTCAAGATGTTGCTTCAGCTGTAACTATCTATGCAAAAGAGTTTTTCTCCAAGATTTCACTCTTGAAATGAATGGCCTGGTTTTTGAAAGATGTCAGATACCCTTAGGTGCAGTAGTAAGGCCAATACTTTGAAAGAGCAAAGGACTCTATACATCTTTACCATCTACTCCCAGAACAGAAATGCATTTCCAGTTGGTCTGCTCAGTCAAATAGTGAGACTTCTTTTGGGCTTTGAACATTGATTCTCCCCACCTGGAAGTACTCTAGAACCTCTGTAACATGAGCGTTATGCCAAATGAGAGTCTTCCCTTCTGTTTTTGATCTTATCTCCTTGAGTTCCTTCCAATCCACCAATGTCCCTTCAGGCAGCTTAGCACATCCTGTCCCTTCCTACAGTTTCCCTGCACAGCCCTTCTCGCCCAAGATCCAAGTTGTATAGCTGAAGAACGTGCCTTCAGTATTTCCAGGGTAAAATACAATCAGAAATACAAAACCGTTTTCCAGGGTCAAACAAAACAACAAGAACAATTCCTTCTATTTGTTTCAATGGGAATTTTTATTTGCTATGCTATAGTACAGGCATGTCCAACAGGTAGATCAGGGGTCAGCAACCTTTTTCAGCAGGGGGCCGGTCCACTGTCCCTCAGACTGGGTGGGCTGGACAATATTTTGAGGGGGGGGGGGAATGAACGAATTCCTATGCCCCACAAATAACCCAGAGGTGCATTTTAAATAAAAGGACACATTCTACTCATGTAAAAACACGTTGATTCCCGGACCATCCGTGGGCTGGATTGAGAAGGCAATTGGGCCGGATCCGGCCCCCAGGCCTTAGTTTGCCCACCCATGGCTTAGCTTCTATATATTACCAGAGAGAGAAGGATGAGGAGATGTGGAGCTGCTAGTTGAGGTGGCAACTTTGATGCCTCTCCATAACATCATGTCTCAGCTAGAATAGGGAAACTAATCATAGAATCGTAGAGTTGGAAGGGACCCTGAGGATCATCTAGTCCAACCCCCTGCAATGCAGGAATATGCAACTGTCCCTTATGGGGATCGAACCTGCAACCTTGGCATTATCAGCACCACACTCTAACCAACGGAACTGACTGTTAGGTAATTATGTTCTCTGATGTAGGCCTGTCTTTATTCAAATTCAATCTTTTAATACTTGCTTTTCCTCTTCCCCGGTACATTTAGAAATCAGGGCCAACTTTGCTTGGGAACAGAAATGCTTCTGAAAATGTTCTTCCATCTCTAACTCTACTGATTAACGGTTTTACCAATGAAACCATTACCTGGCTGATCTACCAATTAAAATTTGGCACCCTTAGGTTGCCTACCCCTGAGGTAGATCAACAAGTTTTGCTCCCTTAAAAAAGCTCAACAACTTTGACCTGAACCCCCCAAAAAGGGGTAGATCACTGCCAGTTTTTAACTCTGTGAGTATATCACAGCCTCTTGGGAGTTGGCCACCCCGAAATAGTACAATTTACTCCTCTGCGTATTATGCAGTAGTTCATAGAACTGTAGAGTTGGAAGGGACCCTGAAGGTCATCTGGTACATGGCAGGAATCCCAACTAGATCATCCATGACAGGTAGCCATCCAACCTCTGCTGAAAAACCCTCCAAGTAGGAAAGTCCACAACCTGTTGTGGAAGTCTGTTCCACTGTCAAACAGCTCTTACTGTCAGATTCTTCTTTTTGATGTTTAGTCAGAATCTCATTTCCTGTAACTTTAAACCATTGGTCTGGGTTCTAGCCTTCAGAGCAGGAGAAAACAAGCTTGCTCCACCAGCACCCTCCATGTGACAGCCCTTGAGATATTTGAAGATGGCTATCATATCTCCTCTCAGTCTCCTCTTTACCAGGCTAAACATACCCAGATCCCTCTACCGTTCCTCACACGGCTGAGTTTCCAGACCCTTGATCTTGGTTGACCTCTTTAATGAACATGTTTCTTACAGGCATATGTGATAATAGCCACACAAACATAAGGAATAACTGGATTAATTGTGCATGGCGTCATAGTATGACCCGTTGCAGATGCAGCAGTCTTGGGTATAGTAAAAGTGCATGTTTCTCTCAAGGGGGACGTCTAACACAGTGCCAGGATTAAATTAAAATACAGTTGAAATTTCCATGTTGGGACTTGCAACTCTCAGGGTTATGTTCCAGAAATATAAATTGTTAATACCTTGGTGTTCCAGCTTGCTTAAATGCTGAAATAGTCTAGTGCCTGTAGCTTATCTGCTTTAGTTTGTTCATCATGGGATGAGATGTGTAATGATGTTGTTTGGGCTCTCTTAAACATTTTTAAATGGTCACTGAGGGAGGTTACTTTATTATATTTTTGCAAAAATGTTTATCCCATCAACATAAAGTGGGCAAGGGATATCAAAGTGATGAATAGCATAAACTCCAAATTAAATTAGTCCAACCAGTTTGGGTTTTATTTTGGATTTACTGTATACTTTTTGTTCTCAATATGTATTGCTATAAATTTTGTTTCAGTAAGAAACAACAAGCCATTGGAATAAGTATGTTTGTATATTTATATAAGTATTTTGTTGCATACTTATCCAGTATAAGACTGTGAAAATGTATTATTCTTTACCATCCCATTTCGTGAGCACATATGTTTGTGTGTATTTATAGTGCCTCCAAGGAAAGATTATTCCAAAATGCATTGGACCTGAACTAAATCTTCTTTCAAGCGCCTGGAATTTCTTTCTTTCTCCAACCCCCACAATGATTATATACACAATCGCCAGCAAGTAAGTCCCAGTGAGCTTACAGAAACTCACCTGTGAGTAGACATGCTCAGTTCTAGCGGGCATCGAGGTTTCAATAAATTTGGATCAACATCAAGATATTCTAGTGACTGGCAGTTATTAGTCACGTTGCTGCAGTGCCTCTGTTTAGATGGTAATATTCCATTAACTACGGCTTCCCAATTTATCCAAACCAGGAAACCATGGTTAAGAGCTCTGAAACAAGCCAGGATATGATTGAGGCTGTTTAATATCCTAACTTGTAACAAAGCTGTTAACCATAGTTCCCTAATTTTGATGAAATGATGAAACTATAGGGAATGGAAGACTTCCTGGTGAAGGGCCTACGTGTGCAATCAAATGGCTTGTTCATATATCAGGCACTTAAGCTTATATAAGGTTGCCTGAACTCACCTAGTTTAGTCACTGGTCACTTTGTCCAGTACAATACCAATAATAATAGCAATGTATCTGTGTACCAGATACCAGAGCTTAGGAGTATTGAAAAGGAACACCTATCTTTAAAGACACTGAGGAGGAATGATTGCATACATAGAACATAAAGTATGGGGATGCATTAGCAGGGCTGCTGGGGGAACGCAGGTAGTGCTGTGTTCTAAACCACCGAGCCTCTTGGGCTTGTCAATCAGAAGGTCGGTGGTTCGAATCTATGTGATGGAGTGAGCTCCCGTTGCTCTGTCCCAGCTTCTGCCAACCTAGCAGTTCAAAAGCACACCAGTGGAAGGTAGATAAATAGGTACCACTGTGGCAGGAAAGTAAACAGCTTTTCTGTGCACTCTGGCACTCGTCATGGTCCTCCATGAGCCAGTAATGGTTTAGTTATACTGGCTGCATGACCCGGTAAGCTGTCTATGGACAAACAACGGCTCCCTCGGCCTGAAGCGAGATGAGCGCTGCACCCCATAGTCGCCTTTGACTGAACTTAACCATCCAGAGGTTTTTTACCTTTACCTTAGTAGGGTTGCCATATTTCAAACAGTGAAAATCCAGGCAGAAAAGTTGTTGAGATGAGAATTTTTTTGGCAAAGTTGTTCCCATACGTCTGGATTTTCCTGGACATTTTTTTTTTTTTGGAGGGGGGGATTTCTGCCAAGACACTGTTTCTGACTGCAGTATTTGGGGTATGTCCGGAAAATTCCAGACATATGACAACCCTATAATGGACCTGATCCTAGACTGATTTGGGCATATTAATGCCTGAGCCAGTAGGGAGGAAAAAATAAGTCTCAGCTATCTGGGAAATTATGTTCTAAACACTCATCAAGCAAAAACGAAGCTGTTTAAAGACCCATTTATTTTAATCAGGGGAAAATTAAGCACCTACATAAAGAATAGAATTTAAGTAAATGGATTTTAATGTATATGTAACTTAGGCAGGATTATGGCCTGGGTTTTTTTCTCTCCTCCTTTTCTTTCTCCACCCATGCCTTTGTGCCAGCTCTCCACTTTATTTGCTTAAAAAAAAAAGTTTATAAAAGTAGAAAATGTCTGTAATCCAATTCCACAGTGACCTGTCTAATCCTGTTCTCTGCTACAGTATGAGCTGAAATACCTGTACAACAAAACAATGGCTGAAAAACAGACAAAGCCGTGAGATGAGGATCTAGTCTTCTTTGTGTCTTCTTTGTGTCTCTTTCCTCCTTGCCCTTTGCACTCTTTCTGGCAAAGACCCACAATCCTTTTGAAGGGTTTCACGGGTGAAAGAGGCCTCCAGGACGTGTTATAATTGATGAGTGCTGATGTGAGACATTCTTGTCAATGCAAAAAATTCCTAATTTTCATAGTACTGGTTTTTTCTTTTTCTTCCTGAGACCGGAGAGTGCAGAATTGTGGTTCTGAAGCAGAGGGACACTGCCTTTGTAAGAAGGAATGATGGGCTACTAAGAAAACAAAACAGTGTAGGGCAAGACTGTAAAGATTGTAAAAATGTGTGCAGGTGAAGTAGCTTGCTACCAAAGAAAGTTGTATTTTGGTCTATATCCTCTACTTGTAAGTGTTTTCTACTTTTGTGAACCATAGAATTGTAGAGTTGGAAGGGACCTTGAGGATCATCTAATTCAACCCCCTGCAATGCAGGAATATGCACTTGTCCCATACAGCATCTAGATCAAGGGAAGTAATAGTGCCACTGTATTCTGCTCTGGTCAGACCTCATCTGGAGTACTGTGTCCATTTCTGGGCACCACAGTTCAAGAAGGACACTGACAAACTGGAACGTGTCCAGAGGGCGGCAACCAAAATGGTCAAAGGCCTGGAAATGATGCCTTATGAGGAACGGCTAAGGGAGCTGGGCATATTTAGCCTGGAGAAGAGGAGGTTAAGGGGTGATATGATAGCCATGTTCAAATATATAAAAGGATGTCACATAGAGGAGGGAGAAAGGTTGTTTTCTGCTGCTCCAGAGAAGCGGACACGGAGCAATGGATTCAAACTACAAGAAAGAAGATTCCACCTAAACATTAGGAAGAACTTCCTGACAGTAAGAGCTGTTCAACAGTGGAATTTGCTGCCAAGGAGTGTGGTGGAGTCTCCTTCTTTGGAGGTCTTTAAGCAGAGGCTTGACAACCATATGTCAGGAGTGCTCTGATGGTGTTTCCTGCTTGGCAGGGGGTTGGACTCGATGGCCCTTGTGGTCTCTTCCAACTCTATGATTCTATGATTCTATGATTCTAGGGATTGAACCTGTGACCTTGGCATTATTAGCACTGTGCTCTAACCAACTGAGCCAGGAGCTCCCATATCTCAGCTGTGTTGGTGCCTTTTAACCTCTCAAACTCCATGTAGTACAATCACTGTAACTGTATGAGTATGCATACAAGTAGGCATTCCAAGTGGGTCTCACTGTGTTGTCCCCCCCCCCTTTTACAGCTGAAGGCCAACATCTCATCATCATAGCAATGCATTTGATAGGTATACAGTGGTACCTTGGGTTAAGAACTTAATTCGTTCTGGAGGACCGTTCTTAACCTGAAACTGTTCTTAACCTGAAGCACCACTTTAGCTAATGGGGCCTCCTGCTGCTGCTGCACCGCTGCTGCGCAATTTCTGTTCTCATCCTGAAGCAAAGTTCTTAACCCGAGGTACTATTTCTGGGTTATCGGAGTCTGTAATCTGAAGCGTATGTAACCTGAAATGTCTGTAACCCGAGGTACCACTGTAGTGGTCAGTGACTGAAACTTGAATTCAATAGTTTGGTGTTTATGTGTTTTTGCCCTAACCTAGCCTTCAGGTATGCTTGTCTGCCTTTTCTTTATTTTTATTTTTAAAGGAAAGTGTAAAAGCTGTGCATATAGTTTGCCATTTAAATTACAGTTGTCCCCTCACATGAAAAAGGAAGACAGAAAAGAAAGCATAATTTTTTTAAATTAAAAAAACCCCCAATGAAAAACTGCTTTAGAGGGGAGGGGTTAGTGATGTTGTTGGTTTGCTACCAATCAGTGCTATGCACAGCTTACTATAAACTGTGACCACAGATAACTTGTTTTCCTTGAATTCAGTCTGGACGACAAGACTGTACTTCTAAACCAGGGGTCTGCAACCTTTAAGACAAAAAGAGCCACTTGGACCCGTTTCCGAAGAAAAAAAACAACTGGGAGCCGCAAAACTCGTCATTATAAAAATAACTTTTTTGTCACTTTTTTATTATTTCTTTGTTTGACCCCTCAGAATTACTCCTCCTCATAGAAATAAACGTTAAATTAACAAGTTACCTTTTTGTGTGTGTGTGTGTGTGTGTTCTTCACTCCCCTTCAAAACAGTGACCAGCGTACATGCCCCTTACAATGTAGCGGGCGAGTGGGAAGGTGACGTCAGGACGGTGCGTGACTAATGCACACACCGCCCCCATGCGACGTCACAGCCTGTACAGTGCCCGCCACAGTGGGGAGTGTCGGGGCGCACAATGCGCCTCCTCCCCTCGCTAGTATCCGCCCCGGAGCCATGGCAAAGGTGTAAAAGAGCCACATGCAGCTCTGGAGCCGCGGGTTGCAGACCCCTGTTCTAAACAAAACATACTGAACCCATTTTCACAGCTGCCAGTCTGTGCAGATAGCTAATACTGAGCTAGATGAGCCAGCATTCAGACAACTATAAGGCAGCTTCCTTTATAATGACCATTGATGATATATCTTACCATTAACAGTCATGCAATCCTATACCCGGGAGAAAGTCCCAATGAGGTTAATGGGGTTTATTTCTGCATAGACAAGTACAGGATTGTATTGTAAGCCTCTTTATAAATTATTTGTTTGGATGAAGACTGTCTCAACTCCTCCTTGCGTTCATATATACAGTGGTACTTCTGGTTACATACTTAATTCGTTCCGGAGGTCTCTTAACCTGAAACTGTTCTTAACCTGAGGTACCACTTTAGCTAATGGGAACTCCTGCTGCAGCCGCACCACCACCGCCCAATTTCTGTTCTCATCCTGAAGCAAAGTTCTTAACCCGAGGTACTATTTCTGGGTTAGCAGAGTCTGTAACCTGAAGCGTATGTAACCCGAGGTACCACTGTACCATGCACCCAGAACTTGGTAGTCAAGTGCCAAGTTTCATTGCGCAGAGAAGATTTCTCATAGAGTTCGTGCAAACAAGAGTCAGTAATGGAAACCCTGCCCCGCCTTTAATGCTATGATATTAGTCATGAACACCTCAGTGGTAATTACCATAGCTAAGTAGCAACTTCAGTTAACTTTGGCTGCAACCTAAAGAGGCTACACTATCTGAGAGATGCCTCAGAGGCCGGATGTATTGGTTCCCAATGAGAGGTATAAAAAGGTCAGCCTGCGTTGGCACTCTGGGAACCTGCAAAGGTCTTACAACATTTCCTATAATCTTCACTCGGTGTCACGTACTCCCTCCTGCGCAACTAGTTATTAATTCTTATTTGCCGTCAGTATGTAACGCAAAAAGCATGTCTTGTCAGGTGATGCAGAACAGAACACAGTAATCACAGAAGTGTGGCATAAGTGGCTTGGAGATCACACGGCTGGTATGCAGAGTTTAGAGGTGAATAGTCACTGAATGGCAACGATGCTTCAAACTTGATCAATACATTGAAATACAACTTGTATTTGAGGATATGTGCATAGGAATGAGTTGCTGGACCCCACAGTTCATCATGCCAGAGAACTCTGCAATTCAATCTTTGCGACTTGTGTGGGTTTGGATGTGATGATGATGATTAAAATCTGTATACTCAGGGCTTTTCCCCAGGGGGTACACACTGGTACCCAGTACTGTCACTTCTTTCTCATTGTTAAAAAATGTGACACATGCTGTAACAACTTCATGGTGAGTACCGACACTTATTTTTCTAGGAAAAAAAAGCATTGTGTATACTGCTCTTCTACCATAGATCAGATAGTCATATCCTGTCCCAAACATATTTTCAGTTTTAGGGAAGTTTTTGAGATGTCCCATGGGAGTCTGTTGTTCCCAGAAACATGTCAACCCCCCAAAAATTCTGCTTGTGCATGGAAATTAACTTCTTTTGGAAGTTTGGACCCCATGTGAGAGGCAGCTAAGGGGAGATCTCACAGGGTGAGGGGTTATGAGAAGAGAGGAATGAGCCCGGGTGAGAGCTGGGAGGGTCACACCTTCCTCTGTTGGGGATGAAAGTTAAGATATAGTCACAAGGGTGGATCTTGTAGTTTCTTTTTCTCTTCATTCTTTCTTTAGTTTTTTCTTTTCTTTATTTCCTGTAGATTAGTGTTTTTCTTTTCTTTTCTTGTGTTGTGAAAGCTCCATTAAAAAAATTCCAGGAAGGAAGGAAAGAAGGAAGGAAGGAAGGAAGGAAGGAAGGAAGAGAGAGAGAGAGAGAGAGAGAGAGAGAGAGAGAGAGAGAGAGAGAACGAAAGACTTACAGTACTTCTTGGATGTGGCAAAAAGTTTTGAAACTTTGGAGGAAGTTTCACCTATTACCTTTGGAAACAGCCCTATGGAAAATGTTGTTGTTTTCCCATTGGGACTCCTGGACAGATTGACTTTAAATATCTATGGCAAAAACAACATTTTTAAAAATCATGATGTTCATTGTAAGGATAAGACCATTTGAACATCATTTCAAAAGCCTTCCTGAGGCTACGGTCCTATACACATGAGCTTGAGCCTCAGTCTCATTGAAATTATTGAGACCAGCAGAGCAGTCTATGCATGGCTATCCAATTGCAAGCTTCTCACAATTCAGCATGTTCCCCAACATTCAAGCCTATCGAGTTATGAAAGGGGATGTCGGACTTTGCCAAGTGCCTGGTGCTTCTCCTCACCATGAGAAATGGACTGAATAATAATAATAATCCTTTGTCTTACAGACACAGCAGCAAGGAATAAGTCTGCCCCAGAGGGCTGTTGTTTAAAGGAACAATCACAGAATGAAGAACAGGCTGCAGTTACAATGAAAACCAGAGCCCAAGGAATGTTACATCCTGAGGACAACTTCCATAGACACCCTTGCTTTGCAGGTTTCAGAATCTGTGTTCTGAACAGAGACCAAGGTCTCATTACCTTCCGCCCCGAAAGACACACTCTTCAGGTGCTCTTCAAAGGTTGACTTTCCTCTCTTAGTGGGAGGTTTCCCTGCAGCTTTGCAGCTTCTGGGAGATGTGTCAAGAGTGACATGGCAGCATCTCTTTTCACAAACAGAGCAGACTGCACTTAATACCTAGAGGAGAAGAGTAAGCAACCAGCCCCTTTGAGGCAAGTCTTCACCAGCAAGCAAATGACAACTTGATGGGTTGCTTTGGGATAAACCTGTAGCTTGCTACACCAAAGTGTTCACCGGTGATGGGGTAATTTGGGGAGGGCTGTCTGCCTGCCTTATTTATGGTGCCTTTGGTTGCAGACATGACACACATATTGCAGCTGGATCTCACTTACTGAACCCCCAGAAGCCTCAAATAAGACTGCTCTAGTAATGTAAGCCCTAGTAATGTGAGCCTTGTAAGTTTATATACGTTTAGGGAAAATCCCTACACATCTGCTCAAAAGTAAAGCCCATTGAATTCAATGGGGCTTGCTGCTGGGGGCCTGGGGTATAGCCTAACTAGACATGTAGTTTTGATATGTATTTTAATATGCAGTTTTACTTTATTGTGCAGGTGCGTGGCAGAGCCAATCCGATGCTCCCATTGCTGCACCCTTGACCTCACCTGCCCCAGGACCATCCAGATAAGCTGCAGTGACACTGCCCCAACCACGAGGACTGCTGGGTCCAAGTGGGTTTCCTTTGGGTTCTGCAATCCCTGGGACATTGGTGAGTGCAAATTCTAAAATGAAATTGAGCTGGCTGTGTGCACGGTGCCGAAGTGAAATATTTTGCTGTTGGGTGTGGGAGTAAATTACAGCTGGATGACACCGTAGGCAAATTTTTACCTTTCTAATTTACCATACTTACCTCAACCATCACAGCAAAAAGCTGAAGACAGGCTCTGCATCACATCTACTTCAAGGTGCACCTGATCTTTGTGGTCTATATTTTCTGATCAATCCCCCACTGTAGCTAGAGGTTCATGTGAGAACTGGAGTTTGCACCAATCTAATAACAGCATTGACACAAAGGGCTCCTCAGCAACACACCCATTTCCTTCTCAAATAAAAATTATGTTTTCATTTTCCTGCTTTGTTCCCATTGGGATCATGAGATATCAGGAATTCCAGCTGAGATCACAGCAGGTCAGTAACTCAGTCAGTGAAAATATGCCCCTGTTCACATATCTCTCTGTGTGTTTTATTAAAGAACTAAATATGGAGCCGAAAAAAGCTGCAATACACTATTGCAATGCCTTTACATATGAAATATGGACAAGCAAAGAAGATAATAAGAATCTAGCCGGCCAAACCCTCTGCTCTCAAATTGCAGATGTTACATTTCATAATCTCACGTGCAGGCAAGTGCGTAACACCCATCATCGTTAAAGCTGCAATAAAAATCAGGTTGTAGGGAAGGTTGGTTAATTTATTTTTAAGTAGATAATTGGTCTTCATGTTGGGTAATGGTTTACATTAATTTCATGGTTATGAAGTGTAAGTTGTGGCACAGCTTGGCTCATTCAGTTCTTAAAGAATTCTAGCTTTGTAGCTCCCGGTGTTTCTCATCTGAGATAAATGGGGTTATTGGTTTTGTGTACTATAATTGAAACAAATGGATTCAATTGTATTTCTCTGACATCAGAGCACCTTTTGTAGCCGAATTATCTAGATTTAAAGAAGTTGACATTTGACTGCATTATTTGGATCACCTAAATGCTTATTAGCTTTAATTCAATTGCATCTTCATTACCAATTCCTTCTGAAATGATCCAAAACCACAAAATTCAGTTGGTGTTCAATAAAAATATTGTCAAAGACTATTATTAAATAATAATAGGGACGCAGGTGGCACTGTGGTCTAAACCACTGAGCCTAGGGCTTGCTGATCGGAAGGTCGGCGGTTCGAATCCCTGTGATGGGGTGAGCTCCTGTTGTTCAGTCCCAGCTCCTGCCAACCTAGCAGTTTGAAAGCACGACATGCTGGTCACATGACCCAGAAAAATTGTCCGTGGACAAACGCTGGCTCCCTCGGCCAGTAAAGCGAGATGAGGGCTGCAACCCCAGAGTTGTTTGCGACTGGACTTAACTGTCAGGGGTCCTTTACCTTTAACTTTATTATTAAATAATGTCTCCTGACAAATGAAGAAATTTGTGTAACTTGCATATATTTGCAGTAACAAAAATTGATCTAATAAACATTTCACCTTATATATTTTGTGTCCTTTATCTTCTGTTGACAACATAATATTTATATTTTTCTCAAGCAACCAAAGAATGGTAATCTCACAGGACTGAGAATACTCCTTTTTACAAAGCCCAGTCCAACTGACGCTCTAGTTTGGCAAGGGACATGTATGGGAAAGGAGGACTGGTCTTGCCTTGACAATCAGTTGTCATCTCAAAGGGTATCTGAATTGTGCCTGCTTCAGATTTTTATCAGCAAATCCTTGCTTTCCTTGACTTTGACTCAACATCTCAGTATCTGTGATAGTTTCCGCTCAATGCCATTTTCCAGCAGCGGATGCAATGGGTAACCGAGAAAAGAATGGGGCTTCGTCCCACATTTGGAAAGAGCAAACTCAGCTGATTTATTTAGATAGCAAAGTGTTATTCTTATATTATTATTCCCCAGCTGCAGGGCCATCTCAGTAGGTAGCCCTTCTCCTTTAATAAAGACTCTACCTTCTAGATGACTTCATTTAGGTAACCCTCCAAAGAGGGGGACACGGCTGTCAGATCAGGTTTATCAGGACACGGAGAGAGATTGCCTGGAGGAGATTTGGGAATTAGGGGAGATGCAGAGGGCATCCTAGCAAAGCCAAAAGATCATTTCCCCCCTGCTGACCTTTTGCTGAAATGCCGAGTCATGGATAGCATTGGAAATGTCTCGTTTCCAAAAAAAAAAACACCAACCCCTTTTATGTACTGTTTTAAAATTTGCTTTCAGCCATGATGCTGAAGATGTGATAGATATGCAGTAGACTCTACCAAGCAGAGAGCCTTCCGTTGTTATTTTTTTACTCATCTGAAAATACCTTGCTATTGGAGTGCCTTCCCCTCTCTTCTGAACAGCCTTACATGATGATGATGATGTATTAATGCACCATACTTTTCCGTGTATAAGACGCCCCCATGTATAAGACACCCCCTATTTTGGGGGACTCAAATTTAAGAAAATGAGAGGAGATGGCTCACAGTTGTGGAGCTTTTTTGGGGGAGCTTTTTTTAGGGGGATGGCCGAAAATCGCTCCCCCACACGTGGTGCAAAATCTGCCTCTTGTCTGTCCCCTTGCCGGCAGAAGTTGCCAATTGCCCACCAAATTGCCATGGTGTCACCCAATCAACACTAGCCCTTGAGCCCTTAACACAGCGACCAATAACACTCCCAATAGCAGCTGCACGCACTATCCATGTATAAGACGACCCCCACTTTTTAGCATAATTTTAAATGGAGAAAACCTAGTCTTATACACAGAAAAGTACAGTATATACCGCTCATATGCCCAAATGGTCTCTAAGTGGTTTACAGCCATAAAATCAAAACGTAATTAAAATACACAACACCATTAAATGACTTCCATTAAAATGTGCTTTTTCATTGTTTGATCACATAACAGTTATAACAATAAACTTTCAATTGCTACAATTATGTGAGCGCATTGCAGCAGGGAGGTTGGCTGTATGTTCCATGAAAGGAAATGGAACAGGGGAATTGCCGGTTCTGAGTGCTAATGGCAAAAAATAGCATGGACTCCCCCTCCCAAAAAAAAATATTTACTGGGCACGCATTGCATAATATTAAAATAAATCATAATTCATCCTTTAAAAAAAGTCAGAGTTGATATTTCTTCCTTGACAGTTACACCCTTATGGTTTTCTCCCTCTGTTTCCCAGATGTTTTTGCCTCCTCCGTTGCCATCTGATTTGAGTCACCTTCTCATCTTTTTGTCAAGAAATTGAATAATGGCGTCTCTCCTTCAGAGGGAAAACACAACATATGAGATTGATGACAGCAAAGGGCTTGTTAATATTTTGCTTCCCCGGTGAAAACCTGTTTGTTCAGCATAACGTTATGAAGCAACCTAGCATCTATCTTGCAGGAGTTGTAATCTAAATGTGCGTAGGTTTGTTGCCCGGGTTAGTACCATTTCCTAGTAAAATATATATTTTGTGCCCTAGGAAAAGCCACACGTATTTTCTTTCCGGTATTGTTAATGGTCAGTCAGAGACAAAAGGAGAGAGATCCCCCAAATTGTGTGTAAGTTGTGATGCTAATATGGCGAGAAGACCAGTTACAAAAACCATTGTGGTCACAATCACACCATGCTTCCATTCAAAGCACTATTTTGCCACTTTAACTGTCATGGCTCCCTCCCCCAAAGAATCCTGGGAACTCATTCACTACAGTGGTCCTCCTTGGGTCTGTCCATGTGACTCTTCCTAGGAAGCAGAAGAGTCACATAAAAATGGCACTGAAGCAGCAGCAGAATGAGGAGACGCTGGAAGCGAACAGGTTTTTAAAATAAAATCAACAGCATTAAGCTTCTTTGCCAGGAAATATTTCTGGTCCTGTCCCAAATAGCAGGCAAATAATTGGCACAGCCTGACTGATTGGTTCAGTGAAGATGCTGATGTGTCGAGCTCTTGCCAGAGCCCAGGGAGTGACGTGCCCACATCTTTTTGATGATAGCATGTATTTAGGAATTCAAATGAATATGCATGTGTGAATCAGTCTTAAATTGGATTGTCTAATGACTTCCACCACTCGATGGTCACCTCATCAAGCAGTGGCTTTCATGTTTGAATGAACTAACACAGAACTTTCTAATCCTCTGGACTGCAATACTTTGCAACAGTCAGTTCCCACAGATTAGCTATTAAGTTTATGTAGGTTGGTGGAGACAAGGGATATGGCCCCTGTATTTTTGGAACTCCCTGCCAAAGGAAGTATGTTCAGCACCCTCCCTGCATGCTTCTAAATGGGTTCTAAATTCATATTTATTTATTTCTGAAACAATGAATTGAATTTTTAAACAGTCATTGCCTTGCTTTTGCCAGTTTAGAATTTTTTTATGCTGCTTTAAGTTAATAAATATTGTTTTTAAGTGTGCTGCTTTTAAATCCCCCTTTTAAAATGATCCTAGAACCTTTTACTTTCTGGTATTTTATGGTTGTCTTTGTTATGTGACATGTCCTTAACTCCTTTTTCTAATTGTTTTGCAGGGGGGCGTGTTTTCATTTTCTTGTTGTTGTTTTCTTCTATTGGGTGCTTTTAAAACTTGGTAAGTAGATGCTTTTAAGATATTAACCCAAAGCTGCCTTGAGAAAGCTTTCGTCTTGCAAGACAGCTTATAATTTTGTTGTTATCACTGTCATCACCATCATGCTGTTGGAACAAAATTGTGCAATTCTCAACCAGAATGGCCCATTTGCACATAGGGCTTTTGGCTTTGGCCTGTGAAAAGAAGGGGGATGGGAAATCTTTTTTTTTTTTTTTTTAAATGCTTAAAATCTCATCACTCCAATTCTTCCTCCAAATAATTTCTCTGGCTGGAGGCGGAGAGAGCTGAATGCGGTGGCTGAACTCCAGCCCTGTTTCCCTTCAGCCTCAGCCTCACCCACCACCTCTTTTTCTCCCGGGGGCCCTCCCTTGCCCTTTTGTGGAGATTTATAGAGCAGAGTTTGGGCTGAGAACAAATGAGCAGACATTAAGGGGATATGTGTTCTGCATACTAATGACAAGACACTGCTTCTGTAACTCAGGGCAATGCAGGGTCAGGCCAGTTTAGCCATAAACTTTATTTATGTGCTTTATTACACTGCAGCTGCAGTTGCCCAGCCTGAGCTATGAAGTTAAAAGATGTGTCCAACAATAAATTAATCTATTTCTTTTTTTAAAAAATGCAAGGGGTCAGGAAGGGAGATATTAAGATCTGTAACCCAATCCTAAACCCAGAAGTGAGTCACACTGAATTCCGCTTATTCCTAGCTATGTACACTTTCTTGGAAGTAAAGCCCACTGAACACATTTGGTTCATTTCCGAATAAATATGCAAAGGATTGGGTTGTTAATTACTGACGTGCTGAAGCAACAGGAAACCAGGAGGGGAAAATGAAAAGGTGCTTTTGAAGGGACAAAAAATGCAGTTCTTTTATACCAGTAAGAAGGGAGGGGGGGGAATTGGTTACATATTCCAATGACATTGCAGTGTTGGATTGTGGGATCCTGGGATCCTGACTTCCATTTATTCTAAACCCAGTCTCATAGCATTAGGTAGCCTTACCCTTGCTGTTGTTAAAAAAATTCTTAATATTTTCTTGAAAGGTTTTCAATGGCTTTAGAACATGCAAAACATTCCCTCCCTCTCCCCCACAATAAAATTAAATAAATTCCCAGCACCATAGTACTGAACAGGCATATTTAAGGGCAAGTAACAAGAGCAGGTAAGCTGCAGAAAACAGCTCTTAACACAAGATGCATTGGAAAAATATTGTATATTAACGGTCTGCTTGATGTGAATGGTCCAGACAGAAGAGACAGGCTGATTGCTAAGTTGGTACAACATCCGAGCCACACTATACAAAGAAAGTGCACTCAACACACATTTAAAACACATAGCTTCCCCAAGAGAATTCTGGGAACTGTAGTTCGTTTAAGCTGGGAAATGTAGCACTGCAAGGGAATACTACAGTTCCCAGCATTCTTTGAGGAAACCATGAGCCTTGGATGTACTTTAAATGTATGGTGTGGAGCTGTTCAATAAGACGGCTTCATATGTTCAAAGACAGCTCTTTTGGTTCCCAGTTTAATGCATTGGGACATTCAGATCAGCATCCCTATAGTTTTCAGTGGACTGTGGAAATGAGACAGGCGTACTCAAAGAAAGCCACAGGAGGAGAAGGAAAACTTGTGGTGGATAAAGGGGAAGGAGACTGAGTAGAAGGAAATGAATATAGAATAAGCAACACATTGCATCTAGACCTGACTGCCCCCCCCCCCCCGTAAGGCACTCAGATCTAAAGAGTGTTTGGAGTGTAGAGCAGCAGTGGTGCCTGTGCTACAGAATTCAGTGGAACTGATGGGTTTGTTCTCAAAAGGAGGGGAAATCCAGTTATGCTCTGCAGATTTCAAGAGTGCAGAGTTCCTGGACAAGGTTACAAATAGAACCACTACCCAGAACTGGATTTGTTTCATGTTCCACCCCCACACTGTTTCGGCAGAGAAACATAGGTTAATAGTCCTCTTCCTTGTGTGTTGATTGCAGTAAATCTAAGTTCCCAGAAAACAGCAACAAGAAAACTGTTTGCAGATCGCAAGAAGCAAAGTGTCTAGAGCCTTTCTCTGTCCCACCTCTCATTTCCTCATCCTACAGTTAAACATAAGCCCACTGCCACCCACAGCTCTTGAATCACCACCACCACCACCTCCGATATTATTATTTATAAAAATTATTACCGGTAGTTGCTTGTTCCCTTATAAAATGTAAAACTGCAAGACAGAAAAACAGTGATAGAAAACTTTGGCAACAATTAGTCATAATTAGGAAAAATTGTGATAATCACATATAAAAGAAACAGTACACAAGAAGTAAATAAGGAGGCCATTTACAGGATAAAGGAAGTCTTTTATTTTTATGTTATGTTTTCTTTGTGTAAGGGGATAGGAGTTTAATTTTGAAAATTAAATTGTCAATGGTGGTGGGTTTGTTTGTATGTATGAGTTGTTGTGGACTATGTTGTAAAGAAAGTATATAATAATAATAATAATAATAATAATAATAATAATAATTTTGTATCCTGCCCTCCCCAGCCAAAGCAGGGCTCAGAGCGGCTAACAACAGTAAAATAAGACAGCATTCTAAAATCAGTTCATTATAAAATCAATTTAAATCAAATTAATGGCAACCATTGGGCTAGAGTTCTGTGAGGATTACCAAAGGAGGGGGGTCAGTCTGTGCCTTGGCCAAAGGCCTGGTGGAAAAGCTCTGTCTTGCAGGCCCTGCGGAAAGATGTCAAGTCCTGCAGGGCCCTAGTCTCTTGTGACAGAGCGTTCCACCAGATCGGGGCCACAGCCCCAAAAGCCCTGGTTCTGGTTGAGGCCAGCCTAACCTCCCTGTGGCCCGGGACCTCCAAGATGATTTTGTTTGAAGACCATAAGGTCCTCCGTGGGACATACTAGGAGAGGTGGTCCCTTAGGTACAAGGGTCCTAGGCTGTATAGCGCTTTAAAGATTAAAATCAGCACCTTAAACCTGATCTTGTACTCCACAGGGAGCCAGTGCAGCTTTTTTAAAGAAAAAAAGAAAAAAGAAAACCTTGGCTATGTGTAGGGGGGTGCAGTGAGGACGGGCCGCCCCGGGTGTCACCACTGAGGGGGTTGACAAAATGCCGGGCGGCACTCACTGAGGGGCCTGCAGCACACCCAAGCCATGTGTCTCTCCTGGGAGTGACGCGGTGGCTTGGGCTCCCACCCGGGCAGCTGAGTGGTAGGAGGCAGGCAGACTCCTTGGAGGCCCTGCGGAGTGTCCTGCCCCAGCTCGCCCCACCCCATGGGTGGCTGTGCCCACCCCTGGGTGCAAGGCATGCGTGCCACCCCAGGCACCCAATCCGCTTGCTCTGCCGCTGGCAATACACTAACAATAAAACGACACTCCTGTTCACTAACTGTCAGATAAAACACACAACATTCTCTAACTCACAAGTCATCTATGTCAACTGTGCAATTTTGAGTTGCCTTCTTTCTCTGTTTTATCTCCTTGCCCCACCCATGCAGGCCATCTGCTACAGTTCATCCAGGGATAATCCAGCAGCAATTCTCTCCTTGCAGGGAAACCAGCAGCAAGTGCCTGGGAATATTTCTTCCATTGCTGACCCCAATGAGGAATGATACTGCCGTGGGAAGAAATTGCTTAGTGATACTTCCCAACTTTCTTTCCATCACAGTCTCCGCAGTGATCTTCCCCAACATCATAATCTGCAAATGGGTGCATCAAAGCACCTGCTATTGATTGGCAAAGGACCAAACTAGATGAGAGGGCAAGAGATAAATTTTATTAATTTTTTAAAAAGCAAGAGGAGCCTGCGGGTGAGGGAGGGCTGTATGGTATTTGCACAATTTCCACTGGTGGGAAACAAGCAGGCCTTGGGCTCATTAAACAATTTATGGCTTTTAAAAGCTGTGTTTATTGGGGGTGGGTATTGTTTTTGTTTGTTACTATGGTATGTATTTTTTTGCTTTTACAGTGGTACCTCGGGTTAAGAACTTAATTCATTCTGGAGGTCCGTTCTTAATCTGAAACTGTTCGTAACCTGAGGTACCACTTTAGCTAATGGGGCCTCCCACTGCCGCCAGAGCATGATTTCTGTTCTCATCCTGAAGCAAAGTTCTTAACCTGAGGTACTATTTCTGGGTTAGCGGAGTCTGTAACCTGAAGCATCTGTAACCTGAAGCGTCTGTAACCTGAGGCACCACTGTATATTGTAAACTGCCCTGTGATCTTCAGATGAAGGGTGGTATAGAAATTTCATGAATGCTAATAATAATAACAGTCCTGGACAGTGAGCCCTCCTATCTCTGCTTAAAACCCTCCAAGAACGGAGAGTCCACCATCTTCTAAGGGGCTCCATCCCAATGTCAAATGACTCTTGCTGCATCACAGGGAAAAAGTTTGTGCCATGGCAGGATCAACTTAGTATGTGAATAACTTCCTGAAAGTTGCTTTCGCCCTCTTTTTTGGGGGGAGTGGGGAAATAGGTTCATCATTATAAAAGTTTTCCTCATTGAGAGCTCGACTTCTCCTTCAATCTGCGCTGGCAGCTTTTGCAAGCCAAAACAACTGCCCACTTGTCAACAGAAACCTCCCGAGTTTCTCTCTGCTTTAATCATCAACCATCCTGCGCACTCAGAGTTAATGTTTTGCCAGGATCCTGTTGAGTAATCATTGTCATTTCTCTGCACCGCTCTTCCCACTGCCCCTGAACATCCACGGGCTGCTTAAAATTGAGAAGGTCAGCTACTAGATCAGGCAAAGGTGGCTTTTAAAACCATGGGAGATGGAAGGACAAAGCAAACCTACCAAGGCAGAAGCCTCCCATCTCTCAACTGTGTTTGGCCTAGACACAGACTATGCTTACCCTGACTTACCTGTGAACAGCAGTGGCCCCTTCGTGAATGGACTGCCCACTGGGGTTAACTTCATTCACAGGCTGCAGGATCTCAACCTGAAGGTATTGCATGTCTCTCTCAATCCTCTGTAGCACTGAGATGGGATTCAGCCACTGTACCTAAGAATATAGGACAATCCCTCCTGGTTCAGATCAAAGGTCCATCTAATCTAGCACCGGGTTTTTGCAGTGGCTTACCCTCCAACATTTCTCTGATGAAAAGAGGGACATCCTATTCCACAACAACAACAAGAATTTGACTATTTATATACCCTGCCCATCTGACTGCCCATCTTTTCCAGCCATTCTGGGCGGCTTCCAACGTATAAAAAACCATGATAAAACATTGAACATTAAAAAACTTCGCTACACAGGGCTGCCTTCAGATGTCTTCTAAAAGTTGTATAGTTAGTTATTTCCTCGGCTTGAGGGTTGCATACCTCCCTTCCCTCCAACATTTCTCTGATGAAAATATTCATTTATATAATCTATATGCTGACCCACACCTGAAGGTCTCAGGGCAGTTCAAAATATAAAACCACAAAGTACATAATCAAAATAAAAACAACAACCCAATAACACCCCCCAAAAAAACTCCACATTTTAAAAGGGCATAGGATGTCAATCAAATCAACCAAATGACTGGTTAAAAAGGAACGTTTTCCCCTGGTGCCTAAATGTGTATAATGACGGTGCCAGGCGAACTTCCCTGGGGCGAGCATTCCACAAAAGGGGAGCCACTGCAGAGAAGGCCCTTTCTCATGTTGCCACCCTCCGGACCTCTCGAGGAGGAGGCACACAAAGAAGGGCCTCAGAAGATGATTGCAAGGTTCAGGTAGGTTCATATGGAAAGAGGTGGTCCTTGAGGTATTGTGGCCCTGAGCCACATAGGGACGTCCTAAGGAAAAGCAGAACATTCCAGGATCAAATCAGAAACTGGGATGGCTTCTGTAAATCCAGGACTGTCCCTGGAAAACAGGGACACTTGGAGGGTCTGCAGTGGCCAACTGGATGCCTATGTAAAGCCCACAAGCAGGACCTGAGTTCTTCCCATTTGTGATTCCTAGCAACTGCAATATGCTTCCTCTCATATTGGAAGGAGAACACAGCCACAGAGAACATACCCTCCTGTTATCCTCCAATTGTCTTTATACTTGCTGTAGAATAAGAACATAAGGAGAGCCCTGGTGGATAAGGCCAAAGGTCTCTCCAATCTAGCAGCCTGTTCTCAGAAGCGGGCAACCAGGTCCCTTTGTAAACACACAAACAGGACCTGAGCACTGTTAGAATTCCTGCTCCGTGATTGCAGACATGGGATTGTTGTTTATCACATGATGGTATATGTTTTTACTCCACAGAGTGGGAAGTGACGGAAACAGGATGTTTGTGTTACTGTGTTCCATGAAGTGGGATTATTGTCCTTTGTTCTTTCTCTCTTTGCTGTCTGGTGTTAGAGAGACAGAGAGAGCGAGCTATGTTGCAGTGCTCCTTGTGTGTTTATATGTCAATAAAGTAGATTAGCCAAAATGCTGAGTTGCTGAGGTCTGTTATGCATGATGCGCAAACTCTGTGGATCCCTAAGTGTGCCGGTGTCTGTTGGCATCGGTCTCTGTGATGTTCAGGCTGAAGAAAGCTTTGAAGCTCCCGAACGATCAACCAGGAGGGAGAGAACGTGCCAGTCGGGCATGTGTCTCTGCCAGGGTCCTACTCGAGTGTAGGCTGAGCTCCTGACAAGCACCACAGCACTCTGCCCAGCTGCAGTTCCCAGCAACTACTATTCAGAGTCATGTCTCCTGAAGAAAGAGAATAACTATCATGACTAGTAGCCATGGATAGCTTTCTGTCCTCCATAAATCTGTCCGATCTTCATTGAAAGCCATCCAAGTTGGTGGCCATCACATTTATTTATTGATTTATTGTTTTATTTATTAGATTGATATATACCACCCTTCATCTTAAGATCTCAGGCGGTTCACAGAATAAAATGCAGAATGTTTTTATCTTTTGAACCACCCTGAGGGCGGTATATAATGGAGCCAATAAAAATGGGCCAGGGCAGTGATGCCCCTGAGATTCATTTAAACAACCTTAAACCAGTGACTTCCCTTTTTCTCTTTCCATGGTTCGTTTTGCATTCCATACATCCCTGCATATTTTACAGGAACTAAACCATTCAGTATTCCATTGTTGCATCCATCAAAACTTATTTACACTATTGAATTTATCTTAATGCTACCAGTGTTTTTACATGTGCACAATTTTCACCCATATATTCAGTAAACATTTCCCAGTCTTCTTTAAATGTATGTTCTTCTTGTTCTATATGTTACCGTAAATCTGCAAGCTGTGTGTATTCCTCCTCCTCCTCCTCCTTGTCTGGATAGGTCTTTCATGTGGCCAATCAGATTGGGCTAGAATCCGAGATGCTGATTTAGACACAGCTAAATCAGAGTGAGCGTTGTGTTTCCTTCCTGCATTAGTCACACTTCATATGAGTAAGCTACTATTAAAAAATACCTATGCAGTTTGTTTTCTCTGTGGGCCATTTTGGACTTTCAGGTGACATATTTTGATCATGAACATGGCAGGGAAGAAAAGATTAACCTATTAGCAATGAGGTCCTCATCAGATTCCCAACCCCTGCGCTGACTATTCTTTTCTAATTGCTGGAAATCCTGATCATAGATCTCCCACATTGCATCTGGTTTGACCCTAAGTGAGAACATTCTTGGAGCAGTTTTCTGGAGTTGCTCTAAACTATCTTCCCAACAGTCCTGCCAACCTAGCAGTTCGAAAGCACGTCAAAGGGCAAGTAGATAAATACCATATTTTTTGCTCTATAAGACTCACTTTTTCCCTCCTAAAAAGTAAGGGAAGATGTGTGTGCATCTTATGGAGTGAATGCAGGCTGTGCAGCTATCCCAGAAGCCAGAACAGTAAGAGGGATTGTTGCTTTCACTGCACAGCAATCCCTCTTGCTGTTCTGGCTTCTGATATTCAGAATATTTTTTTTCTTGTTTTCCTCCTCCAAAAACTAGGTGTGTCTTGTAGTCTAGTGCGTCTTATAGAGCGAAAAATACGGTAGGTACCGCTCTGGTGGGAAGGTAAACGGCGTTTCTGTGTGCTGCTCTGGTTCGCCAGAAGCTGCTTAGTCATGCTGGCCACATGACCCGGAAGCTGTACGCTGGCTCCCTCGGCCAGTAAAGCGAGATGAGCGCCACAACCCCAGAGTCGGCCACGACTGGACCTAATGGTCAGGGGTCCCTTTACCTATCTTCCCAACAGAGGTTCTGAAGGAAAGGGCCTCAAGCACTGGGAACCCTAAGGGCACTCCTAAACCTAATGTTCAAACACCGCTTTAATTTTAGGTCTGAGAACAGGGAAAGTGTCAATGAACACAAGAGTTAATATTTTTTTCAAGTCAGGAAATCCCCTTTCTTGCTGTTGGACACAGCCTCCCAGCTCTACCAGAGGGAGTGATTAATATGCAAACGCACTTTAACTCTTGTGTTGTTGCTTTTTAATGTTTTACTTCTTGTAATTACCGAAACTGGTTGTAATTTTTGGATTTGCCTGACTTTCAGAAAACAGTTTCTCTTCTAAAGCAGCTGTCACTCTTCGTATGTGTGGGCATGTGTGCGTTTTAACAGTCACTGAAATGTAGATCTCTAGGAGATGGGAGATTAATCTGTTCACAGGGCAATCCTATGCACACATGCCTGTGGGTAAGGAAGGCTTACACAACAAGGCTTTCTTCCTACAGAATATGCATAGGATTACACAGGGGGAAAACCACCAACCCACCGCCCCACTACTGCTTAATTACAACTTAACAAACAGACAGATAAATTCTCTATCTACAACCAAAGTGTTTGGAAGCTTTCTTGGTTGCAATTCTAAGCACACTTACCTCAGAGTTAGTTCCATTGAACTTCCATGTAAAATCACACAGGATTGCACTGAAAAGGTGATTATTTATTATTACTACTTATTTCATTTCTACACCGCTTTATATTTTTAAGAAAAATCTCAAAGCGGTGTACAGAATATTAAAACACCAATAAAACACCAATAAATAAATAAAAAATCCCCACCCACTAGCATTGAGAAGTGCTTCATTACAATTTCATTATACCAGAGAAGTTCATTTAACATATTGCACATCGACCCCACCAGACGTCTGGAAGCTCCTTTACGCTAATCACTTTAAAAGGTGGTTTTGTTTAGATTTAATCTGTTTCATGCAGGACCAAATGAATGGGATGGTTATCAAGGATAACACCCTGTTCATTCCATGCATTAGAAGTTGACCCGAAATTGTAATATTAGCATGGAATCCAACACAATGCTGGGATAGCTCAGTTGGTTAGAGCATGGTGCTGTTAACGCCAAGCTTGCAGGTTTGATGTCCATAAGGAGCAGCTGCCTATTTCTGCATTGCAGAGGGTTGGACCAGATGATCCTCAGGGTACCTTCCTGCTCTATGATTCTGTGACATTTGTTCTGTCAGAACAAGGGTGCTCAGTTGTCCAACAGAACCTTCCTCTTTTTACAAGAAAGGAGATTCCGACTAAACTTCAGGAAGAACTTTCTGACAGTAAGATCTGTTCAACAGTGGAATCATTTCCCTCATGAGACTGTGGACTCTCCTTCCTTGGAGGTTTTTAAGCAGAGGTTGGATGGCCATTTGTTGCGGATGCTTTAGCAGAGATGCCTGTACAGTGGTACCCCGGGTTACAGACGCTTCAGGTTTCAGACTCCGCTAACCCAGAAATAGTACCTCGGGTTAAGAACTTTGCTTCAGGATGAGAACAGAAATTGCGCGGCGGTCATAGCTGTCAACTTTTCCCTTTTCTTGCGAGGAAACCTATTCGGAATAAGGGAATTTCGCTTTAAAAAAGGGAAACGTTGACAGCTATGGCAGCGAGAGGCCCCATTAGCTAAAGTGGTACCTCAGGTTAAAAACAGTTTCTGGTTAAGAACGGACCTCCAGAACGAATTAAGTTTTTAACCTGAGGTACCACTGTATTGCAGGGGGTTGGACTAGATGAGCCCTGGGATCCCTTCCGACTCTTCGATTCTATGATTCCTCCCTTCCTCCTAAATCTGGACTAAGTTTTCCCACCAACCCTCTGGAGCAAATTTGGGAAGGATGAGAAGAGTGGGAGTTCTGCTAGGCACATGAAAATTATTGCACTGACAGTGGAATATTGCCCTCGTGGTTTAGTTTAGTTTATTATTTTATTAATTATCAAACTCTGTCTGTCCGTCTGTTGCATTTATATCCCACCTTTTCTCTGAGGAGTTCAAGGTGACTTAAATGGTTCTCCCCCTCCTCATTTAATCCCCACAACAGCTCTGTGAGGTAGGTGAGCCTGGGAGGCAGTGACTGGCTCAAGTTCACCCTTCTCATGGCTGTGTGGAGATTTGAACTTTGGTCTCCAAGGTCCTAGTCTGACATTCTAACCGCTACAAAATTCCTGGCTCAAGGTGTCTTACAAACATACCATAAAAACAAATGAAATTAAAGTTTTAAATATAATAACTTCAAGGTAGGTTTGAAAACAGGCCAAAACTGTGGCGGGGAGGAAAGACGAATGAATCAGGATCAGCAACATGCAGTCAGAGCTGAAGCTCTGTCACAGAAAACGGATGGACTATGTACAGACATTTGCTAAATTGAATGCAACCCTGGAAAGAAGGCCGTGTTCTGTAGCTGGCAGAGCGTCTGTGCTCTAAAGAGGCGAGTGTCCAAAGTCTGTGGCATACCGACCGGATTAAGCTCGCGTCCCAGACCCAGAAACCCTGATCCAAATCTCTTTGTTTCCCTTGCTGTATGGAACAGCAGTGTTGCCTATCACATGAGCAGGATAAAAGGACAGAAAGAATAGCCCCCAGCTCTTGCAGAGGGCATTTGGGATGAGTCAGCAAATGATTAAAGCAGTGACCGAGTGTTATAGCAAAAGTCATAGAGAGAAACTCTTTGCAAAGAGCCGAGCGCATAATGTGTGGGCAGCCCCATCATGTGAGCGGTGAGTCAAATCTGCGGGTCACATTTCTCCTTCTTGTTTGGTCTCCAGCACCCAGTTCGACAGATTAAAAGGGACAACAGATGGAGAAATACTCATGATGTCACCTAGCTTGTTATCAGCAAATATCCAGCCCCTGCAAAACTGTCCAATGTAATTAATACATTGCTCAAGTATGCGAGGATTCTTAGGGACAGAAGAAAAAAATATGCTTTTACTAGTATCCTTTTCTTTATTTTAGAGCAATCATTTACCATAATACATTTTGCAGCTCCAAGAGCCAGTGAGATGTTGTTGCTGGTGTAGTGGGCTTGTTCATGGTAACCCTTTGATCAAATTTTCTCTCAATCAGTGAGCTAACAGTATTGCTATTGGTATATTCTGGGTTTCATCTACCTCGCTGGGTTGTTGCACATATAAAGTGATCCTATAGCAGTTTAGGGCAATTTTCCAGCAATCGCCCAATGCCCTATTTCTCGTTGCTCAAAAAGGTTCCCTGGAGATGCTTTTAGGGTAGAGAGCAGCCTTTCTCAACCTGTGGGTCCCCAGATGCTGTTGAACTACAACTCCCATCATCTAGCTAGCAAGGCCAGAGCTCAGGGATGATGGGAGTTGTAGTCCAACAACATCTGGGGACTCATAGGTTGAGAACCACTGGTAGGGAGGATGTGTGTGTCCACAGTAGGCAGAAGGATATGGGAAGCTTCCTTTTTGTGAAATTATTCAAGTTAACTTTGAATCATACAATCTTAGAGTTGGAAGCGACCCCAGTGCCATCTAGTCCAACCCCTGCAATGCAGGAATCTCAGCTAAAGCATCCATGACAGATGGCCATCCAACCTCTGCTTAAAAACATCCAAGGAAGAAGAGTTGACTACTTCTCGTGGTAATCTGCTCCACTGCCAAACAGCTCTTACTGTCAGAAAGTTTTCCTAATGTTTAGTTGGAATCTCCTTTCCTGTAATTTGAAGCCATTGCCTCGAGTCCTACCTTCCAGATCAGGAGAAAACAAGCTTGCTCCACCCTCCATGTGACAGCCCTTAAGATACATGAAGATGGCTATCATATCTCCTCTCAGTCTCCTCTTTTCCAGGCTAAACATACCCAGCTCCTTCAACCACTTCTCATAAGGCTTAGTTTCCAGACCCTTGAACATTTTGGTTGCCCTCTTCTGCATACGTTCCAGCTTGTCAACATCCTTCTTAAATTGTGGTGCCCAGAATTGGACACAGTATTCCAGGTGTGGTCTGACCAAGTACTATTACTTCCATCAATCTGGACACTATACTTCTGTTAATGCAGCGTAGCTTTTTTGTTGTTGCTGCATCACACTGTTGACTCACGTTAAACTTGTGGTCCACCAAGCAAACTTAACACCAAGCATTAACTTACCATGTTGATGCACCAAATTCTGCTACCCAGTTTACTGGACGCACCTTTTTAGTGTTTAACATTTTAAAAAATCAATTTGTCCAACCAATCTATTGACTACATGTGAAATAATAACAATAACAACAATAACAATAACGATACTACTACTACTACTACTACTACTACTACTACTAATTTTATTTATACCCTAACCATTTGGGTGGCTTGCAGCACAGTATATAATAAATCACAGTGTGGGAGAAGATGTTAAGCTTAGGATAAGATGTTGAAGCATAACGTGGAATTTTGATGCAACACCTCTAAGGTTTTTTCAAAATCACCTGGGGTATGTGAGTGCTCAGAAAAGCAATCACATCTCTGCTGTAGCTCACAATCAAAGGAAGACCAATTATAATCCACTTTCTTTCAGCCTGCTGACGGGTTTGTGCAAAGCTGCCCATCAGTTAATCAAAGTTAGAATCATAAATGGGTCCCCTGTATTGTAAACATAACATCAGTGAGTACCTTCCTGGTACTAATTAGCAATGACGATTTACCTCCTAGTTAACAGGCTTCTCCATTTGCAGCTGTTATTATGAATCAACAGCCTGGCTGGAAGCGGGGAGGCATTTTGACTTCTAGATTGTATTTTCATGATCTCCTAGCTTTAACTCTGGTCTGCTTTAAGAAACAGTAGAGTATGCATCTAGTCCACAAGAAATAACCAGGGCTTTATTTCAGCTGGAATGAGGGGTGCCAACTATAGGGGGTTTTGGGTGTCCAAGCACCCACATTTTTTCTTGTGGGTGCTCAGCGCCCATACTGCAGGGCCCCCAGCGCAACTTCTGGTGCCTCAAGAAGCACCAGAACTCATGTCCAAGGCTTCGCAAGACCTCAGAGATGCTGACCAAGGCCTTCTGAGACCTTGGAACCTGACTTCCGGTGGCACCAGAAGTCAGGTTCCGAGGCCAGGGCGTGTGTGTGACGTCATGACACCACGTCCCAACGTGACGTCATGACGTCACGGACCCTGGACACCCATAAACTGGGTCCCAAGTCAGCTCCCCTGGCTGGAACTTGCTAGAACTCGGTTCCGGCACCTCTCAGGTGGGCGCCATTGCCATGATAAGAGAACAAGGGAGGCATTCACTGTGAGTTCCGGCACCTCTTTTTCTAGAAAATAACAAAACTGAATGGTTGGAAATTACTGACCATTACTAACCAGAGGAACAGTTGCGTTAAGTCTGCGTGGCATTAAAAAGAACAAAAGAACTGGGATTCCTTAGAAACTAATTGTGTTTACTGTGGCATGTTTTCATGGTCAGTTGCTTTGAAATGGCAACAGTAGCAGTTGTTTCAACAACACGGCCTTCTTTCTCTCCGCTTACGGCAACATCTGATGTAGCCCTTCGTTTAGCAAGGAAATCAAAGAGTTGAAAAGATGGTTTAAGCAACGTCCTGTCCAGCAGCAGCAGCAGCAGCAGCAGCAGCAGCAGCAGCAGAACCACCTGCCTTAGCACTGCTAATGAACATAGCCTCTTCTGAAGGGTGTGCCTTGCAGTCCCATCCAACTGTCTGCTTTGGACATAGGAGCCATAGTTCCATTAACTTAGCATCCATTGTGCTGCTTCTTCCCAACAGAAGCAGATTTAGGGCATAGCGTGACGGCTTTGGCCTCACCAGGTGCCCTGTTACAGGGGGCACCACAACAACGCTGTAGAATCATGCGTGAAAGGCGGTGTGTGTGCCAAATTCTAGCATCACACAGGGTGCCGCTGGAATTCTTTAAAAAAATCAATCAATCAATCAATCAATCAATTAATTAATTAATTAAAAATGCAGTTAAATGGCTACATGCAAATTCAATAAAACTGAGAATAAAAACAAAAAGCAATGAACAACAGCAGTCCCAGAGCCACGGAGAACCTAAATGGACTGCCAATGTTTTAAGACCACATAATATGACATTAGGGACGCGGGTGGCGCTGTGGGTAAAACCTCAGCGCTTAGGACTTGCCGATCGCATGGTCGGCGGTTCGAATCCCTGCGGCGGGGTGCGCTCCCGTCGTTCGGTCGCAGCGCCTGCCAACCTAGCAGTTCGAAAGCACCTCCGGGTGCAAGTAGATAAATAGGGACCGCTTACCAGCGGGAAGGTAAACAGCATTCTGTGTGCTGCGCTGGCTCGCCAGATGCAGCTTGTCACGCTGGCCACGTGACCCGGAAGTGTCTGTGGACAGCGCTGGCTCCCGGCCTATAGAGTGAGATGAGCGCACAACCCTAGAGTCTGGCAAGACTGGCCCGTACGGGCAGGGGTACCTTTACCTTTACCTTTAATATGACATTTGCCTGGCAGCTGCTTCATATACAGGTACAGCTAGGGACGCGGGTGGTGCTGTGGTCTAAACCGCTGAGCCTCTTGGGCCTGCCAATCAGAAGGTCGGCAGTTTGAATCCCCACAATGGGGTGAGCTCCCTTTACTCTGCCCCAGCTCCTGCCAACCTAGCAGTTTGAAAGCACACCAGTGCAAGTAGATAAATAGGTACCGCTGCGGCAGGAAGGTAAATGGCATTTCCATGTGCTCTGGCATCCGTCACAGTGTTCTGTTGCACCAGAAGTGGTTTAGTCATGCTAATCTCATGACCCGGAATGCTGTCTGCGGACAAATGCTGGCTCCCTTGGCCTGAAAGCAAGATGAGTGCCGCAACCCCATAGTCACCATTGACTGGACTTAACTGTCCAGGGGTCCTTTACAGGTACAGACAAGGATAGCTTGATCAACAACTTCACCCATTCTCTGTGTTTCCACTGTCTACCTTGATCAGGAGTTTTGGGGAACTTGAAAGCCTGCACACTACTTTGTGGCCTTTTCTTTGAGCTAATAATGTATTTTGGAATTTGCCTTAGGAGAGCATTCCCCACTCCCCCCAATAGCCCTTACTGAAATGTTGGCTTATTCTTTTCTTTTTTCTTTTTAGCCTCAGTGATGTCCTCACATAGGCCAGTCTCATTGGGTATGTAATGTTGTGACATCATCTCATTCACCATGTGATTCCTGGATAGATGAAATCACTGTGTCTTATCCCAGAAGACTGAAGCAGGGGAAGGAGTAGGACAGGCAGTTTGTGTGTTTGTGCTTGTGTGTGTATGTGTGTAATGGCTCTGAAGCAGTAACTGTAGCAGCCAAGGGAAACAGTAACAATAACCTTGAAACGTTTCGGTACTCACTGTCTGTTGTAGTTTTTTAAGAAAGTTTTCTATCCCAGCAGCTTTTCTTTCTTTCTTTCTTTCTTTCTTTCTTTCTTTCTTTCTTTCTTTCTTTCTTTCTTTCTTTCTTTCTTTCTGTTTTTCACCTCAAAACAAAAGCTGAAAAATATTTGACACACTGCTCCTTTCAATCATTGGTGTGGTAGCTGTTAACATGTCAAAATCTTGCCTTCTGTGGGTCTCTGGTGTTTTTCTTCACATGACTGCATACTTACTCCCATCCCTGTGATGAGATTTGAGACTGTTTCGGATGTGACAACGCCTATTTTAAGATGTTCATTTGAATAGGAAGCATACATTTTGTATAGTAGGCTTGTCCTGCGCATGGATGCAAGCCTCACTGAGTTCAGTGGGACTCACTCCCAGGTAAATGTTATAGGATTGCCACATTAATCATTGTTGAAGAATGGATGCATCTCAATTCCTTTTTCTTCTTTCTGCATTTGCAACTTACAGACAGCTGATGCAACCCTAACTTTGGCACTAATTCACCCCAAATACAAGCAGCAGCATAAGGACTAAGAGAGATGCTTCAGAGCTCATTTCCACCGTGAATTCTCTAGGTAGCCTTTGAAAAGTCACTATTTTTTTGTTTTGTTCATCCTTCCCCTGGCCCCATGCGATGAACTGATAACAACAATATAGGACTACAGTGGTACCTCGGGTTACAGATGCTTCAGGTTACAGACTCCACTAACCCAGAAATAGTACCTCGGGTTAAGAACTTTGCTTCAGGATGAGAACAGAAATCGTGCTCTGGCGGCGCGGAAGCAGCAGGAGGCCCCTTTAACTAAAGTGGTACCCCAGTTTCAGAACAGTTTCAGGTTAAGAGCGGACCTCCAGAATGAATTAAGTTCTTAACCCGAGGTACCACTGTATTGTAAAGATTAACAAGATAAAGCATCAGTATTAGTAGGTTAAATTGCTCTGAGCATCATCTTCAAAAGGCAGAATCTCATTGTTTTTAACACTCGATTGGGAGCCGCCCAGAGTGGCTGGGGAAACTCAGCCAGATGGGCGGGATTGTTGTTGTTGTTGTTGTTGTTGTTGTTGTTGTTGTTGTTGTTGTTGTTATACAGTACAGTTTAGTTACAGCTCTTTTTAAAAAAAGCAAAAATCAATTACTCTCTCTGCTAAATGATGTCCCAAGGCCCTCTTCACTTTTCAACGCCTAGTACATCCTGGCAAACAGTGGTCCCTTTCCTTTTCCCTCTATGAGTCTCAAAGGGAAACTTTGATTCGGATTTCCCTGAACTGCTTTAAAGGGGCAGAGATTCCCCCTTGGGCCTACTCTCCTTTCGCCTGGTTCTTGCACCGTCAGGGGTCCTCACTCTCAGCATCCACACATTCAGGTGGAATTGACCACACACGCCTGCGAGGCACAATGCTCCTTCTGTGGCCTGCCTTGCTCTTCCCCCCTCCCCCCCCCCGGCCACCGCCTTGACCAAGCCCACCCCAACAATTTTAACTTGTTTCCTTCCCTTCAGAGGAAACATGACTTCCCCATTGATGGAATTCAGCAGCCAACAATGCGGGGGAATGACACAATTTCCCCGCTCCAAACAGGCCTCAGCCCCACCGGACCTGGGGAGAAGTCCTTTGCTTGGCCATCTGCATGACAATGTTGCCTTGGGGGCTGCCCTTTCGCTATTAGCACCTAATGAAAATGTAACCATATTTAACCCCCCGCGGTCCTAGATTAGAGAGAAAGAGGGGCCTAAGTGGGTTTAATTCTTTTGTATGGTAAGCACCCAGCTCTTCATCCACCCCACCCCCTCCTCCTCCTTCACCCTGCCCCCACATTGCTCCACAGGGGTGGGGTGGGGGACGGAGGAGGGGAGAGGGAGGGAGGGAGGGAGAGAGAGTGAGTCGGTAATGCTAGCTTGTGTATGGCTAACTCTATCCTCTCAGCTGTCTACCACACAATGGGCAAAGTTATCCTTTGTGGCATTAACGGCTTTGGTGGAAGGGGGGCACTGGAAAGGGGGGAGAACAATATGTGAGAAGCTGAGGCTACCGGTTTCCCACACGGCCCAATATGTCTCTCCGTGCCCCCCTCTGGGACAAGCAGATCCACAGCGAGCCAGCCTACAGCTGATCCTGGGCTGATTGGCTCCCCACCCCCCTCCACCTTTCTCCCCTCTCCCCTCTTGGCATTGTGCTCTCAAGGGGGTGAAAATCCCTTAGTGGCATGAAAGAAGAGGCGTGCCTGAAATCCTCTTCTTCTGATTGATTGGCCATGTCATATGATGGCCAAATCTCCCAGGATTAATGTGTGTTTGTTAGGGGAGTGAGGGTGGGGTCTGCCGCCTCCCAATACACTTTCTGTATTGATGTGTGTGTGTGTGTGTGTGTGCACCTAGTATATGTTTATTCATAAAGCCTGCTAGTTGGCTGGGTTGTGTTGCTTTTTGGGGGGGGGGGGCTGTTTCCTGAGGTCTTTTTCTAGTTTCTGTGCATGGCAATTGAGGCTAAAGGAAGAGGAGGAGGCCACCCTCTTGAAAATGCCCCCCCAATCTTTCTTGTGGTTGTGCCCAAAAGAGTGGCCGATGTCTGGGACATAAATAGCAGAGAGGATTTCTCACAGGTCAGCAAATGTTTTGTTAATCAATGTTAGCTTAGAAACGGGCTGGGCGCTTAGAAATTGCTTTCCTCTGGTTTTTGAGCAAGCGTAACAAGGATATCTTGCCATCCTGTTCAGTAGGGACAGAGTGTTCTATGACAGGTCTCAGGAAATGCATTTTTACTGGACCAGTCAGGCTTGGAGTAGGCCACCTGTTGCCTGTCAGGTGTTCCTGAACTACAAAATGTAGTACAAAATGGACTCGGTCCTGTATACCTGAAGGAGCGTCTCCACACCCATCGTTCAGCCCGGACACTGAGATAAGACGCCGAGGGCCTTCTGGCGGTTCCCTCATTGCGAGAAGTGAGGTTACAGGGAACCAGGCAGAGGGCCTTCTTGGTAGTGGTGCCCGTCCTTCAGATGTGAAGGAAATAAGCAGCTATCTTCTCTTTAAAAGACATTTGAAGGCAGCCCTGTTTAGGGAAGTTTTTAATATTTAATGCTGTATTGTTTTTAACACTCGATAGGAAGCCGCCCAGAGAGGCTGGGGAAACTCAGCCAGATGGGGGGGTGTATTATTATTATTATTATTATTATTATTATTATTATTATCCTATCATTTCTGTCTGTTGGCTCTAGGGCAGTGTCTCCCAAACTTGGGTCAGCTGTTTTGGACTACAACTCCCATCATCCCTAGCTAGCAGGACCTGTGGTCAGGGATGGTGGGAATTGCAGTCCAAAAACAGCTGGAGACCCAAGTCGGGGAAACACAGCTCATGGGGCTATGGCTGTAAGTAGATGGAATCCAGCAACATCTGGAAGGACACAGTTTCCTCATCACTGATGTAGTTTTTTTGAAAGGGTTGGGGGTTTCACAGATGTGTTGGTCAATTCTTCAGCTGCCTGATGAAGAGTTCTGTGAAACTTGGAAGCTTAGATACTCCAGCGATGGCACAGTAACAATGTCTGCCTCTTACATTTCCATATAACTGATGCCTTTGAGCGTGAAATTTAGTGGGATAAGAGCAAAAAACCATCATCACCTTTATTTCCTTGCTGGTTTCATTCTCAGTCCTGTTGACTGATTGGGCCTTGTTCTTAACTGTAATTCCTTTCAGCCAATACTATGGCAGAGTCTTGCCAATTACCCTCTGCTAAGGCAGCAGTTTGAAAGCACGTCAGAGTGCAAGTAGATAAATAGGTACCACTCTGGCGGGAAGGTAAACAGCGTTTCTGTGTGCTGCTCTGGTTCGCCAGAAGCGGCTTAGTCCTGCTGGCCACATGACCCGGAAGCTGTACGCCGGCTCCCTCGGCCAATAAAGCGAGATGAGCGCTGCAACCCCAGAGTCGTCCGTGACTGGACCTAATGGTCAGGGGTCCCTTTAAGGCAACGTTACCCTTCATATAGAACCATAAAAGCGTAGAGTTGGAAAGGGACCATAAGGGTCATCTATTCCAACCCCCTGCAATGAAGGAATCTTTTGCGCAACATGGGACTTGAACCCACAACCCTGAGATTAAGAGTCTCATGCTCTACCAATTGAGCTATGGAATGTGGGTCTACTTGATAGTGGTGTCTCAAAAGACATTGCAGTCAATATTAGAATTTTGTGATGATATGCTGGGGGGGGAAACTTTGTTTGTATTTTTTCTCAGCTCGCAGACACAAAGTGTGGTTACACTCTTTGGGCTTTGCTGTTTTCCATAATTAACTGCGGAGACTATATATAAGGAGGTGTGGCTTTAAAAGCTGCTGGTTTGATCACACCCTTTAAATAGACATTGTTCTCATTGGGGGTGGATTGGTCAGTCTGGCTGGAAGGAGGACCAGAAACTGAATTTGCAAAGAAGCTCCAACTTTGTTCTTGTGAGTCTTTCGGAGACCTATGTGTTATGAAGAAACAACCGTGCAGGGATGTTGTGTGTATTAAATGAGGCAGGAGAGAATTGTGTATGCTAGCTTCAGCTGCTCTGAGGAAATGTGGGATGTCATTAATAAGAAATATATATATTAAAAATATATATAAAGAAAAAAATTAAGTAGTGCGCTTGAAATGCTCTGATCCTATCCATTTCCTAAAACATAATCACAAATATGAGTAGGAATTGCCAAAGAGTTGGGGGTAGGGAGGGGGTCTTTGGAGACTTGCTTTGAAAGGAAAGTCCTAAGGAGCAAGCTCAGATCTTCCAAGTGTCCCTATTTTCCAGGGACAGTCCTGGATTTACAGAAACTGTCCTGGTTTCTGATTTGACCCTGGAATGTCCTGCTCTCCCTTAAAGGTAAAGGGACCACTGACCATTAGGTCCAGTCGTGACCGACTCTGGGGTTGCGGCGCTCATCTTGCTTTATTGGCCAAGGGAGCCGGCGTACAGCTTCCGGGTCATGTGGCCAGCATGACTAAGAAACTTCTGGCGAACCAGAGCAGCACACAGAAATGCCGTTTACCTTCCCGCCGGAGCGGTATCTATTTATCTACTTGCACTTTGACGTGCTTTCGAACTGCTAGGTTGGCAGGAGCAGGGACCGAGCAACAGGAGCTCACCCCGTTGCTGGGATTCGAACCGCCGACCTTCTGATTGGCAAGCCCTAGGCTCTGTGGTTTAACCCACAGTACCGCCCTGCGCTTTCCCTTAGGATGTCTCTATTTTCATCAGAGAAAGTTCAGAGTTATGAGACCCCTGTGCCAAGGAGATAACTACGGTAACTATACAACCTTTCGAAGACATCTGAAGTTTTTTTTTACCATTTAATGTTCTATTATGTTTTTATATACATTGGAAGCCACCCAGGGTGCCTGGAGCAAGTCAGTCAGATGGGCAGGGTATAAATAATAAAATTATTATTATTTATTATGGAAAAGGATGCCCCTATTTTCATTGGAGGAATGTTGGAGGGTACCCAAGCTGACCTCTTAAGCAGCAGCACAATCTTCGGTCCTTCTCGAGCCTTGGGAGAACAGTTCTCTTCGAGCCCGTGATGGGTGGAGGTGCCGGAGGGGAGGGGAAGGGGTTTGCTGATTGTGTGAATGTAGCCAGCTTTTTGTTCTCCCCTGCAGCTTTTATTCTCTCTGGGTCTTGATGGGGCTGATTTAGAAATCCTAATCAGGGAGCAGTCTCAGCGCCTTCCCTTCCTTGAGTGAGCCACAACTTGAGCTGCTCCCGGGGCTGCTTTTGTTCTCTAATGACAGCTGACTTCATGCAGCAGTAGGAACAGTTTGAGCATCACTCCACACAGGCCTGGAGCTGGCAGCTGCAGACTTAACTCTTCCTTGTCCATCGGCATAGACTGCGGGGGGGGGGGGGTGGCTGGTTGTTGCACTGAAGAATTAAGACCAATTAAAATAAAAACAGGCAGGGAAGGAGTGCAAGATGCTCAGATGCTTCAGTGAGAGGATTAGCCCCCACCCCCCAGATGAATAAATGGTACGTTGGGATGCAAAGAAAGAGAGAAGAGGGCAAAGAAGGATTTGCTGTGAACTGGGCAAGTGTGGTAAATGCAACTGAAGGAGCTAATATTTGCTCTTGGAATCCTACGGGGTGGAGATAGAACTAGGTGATGTTATTAACCGCCCCTCCTCCTCACTTTGTATTCACAAATTCAAAATACAGAGTCCTATATTTCTTTGGTATTCTAATTTTTATTTTGGGGTGTGTGTGTGAAAGAGTGTGTGTGTGTGTGTGTGTGTGAGAGAGAGAGAGAGAGAGAGAGAGAGAGAGAGAGAGAGAGAGAAGGGGCAAAGAGGGAGAGGTATAAAAAGGTCACAGAGGACAGAATCCAGCCTCCAGAAATCAAAATGGACAATTTGGAGTTTTCCTGTAGTAGATTAGATCTGGTTCTTCACACATTCCAGCAACAAATTCCAAAAGAAAAGAAAAAGAAAAAGAAGAACTATGAATAATATCCTTTCTGCAGCTTGGGGCTGCTTCATGCAATGTAAGGATGATGATGATAAAGCAGTCTGCAGATGTATCATCAAATTCAGATTTCACTCAAGGCAAGTGTGCATAATCAGTTTAGCTAATTGTCTATTGGCCCAGTGCCCTTATAGCTGCTTTTGAGCCTTGAAATAGCTTTGTGGGCTCTTGGTGCCTTCCGATCTCCTCCCAGGCCATCTCATCACCATTTCCCTGACAGATCTTTCCCTTGAAGGCAGAGTCATGAAGATCTCATTGGAAATGTTCCTTTTTGTGGAGGTTGCTGGAAAATGGTGGTGGGCATAATACTCAGAAGGTTCTTAGCCCATGTGCATGTGGGCATGATGCCACTGGAACCACACATCCACCTGCTGTGGCATAGGATTGTCAAGTTGGAAGGCATCCCAAGTCCAACACTGTGTGATGCAGGAATCACAGCTGATTGGGCTGCAAGTAGATGCTCACCTAGATCTGTTTGGTTTATAAGAAGATGGAGGGTACAAGGAGAAGGGGATGACAGAGGACAAGATGGTTGGACAGTGTTCTCGAAGCTACCAGCATGAGTTTGACCAAACTGCGGGAGGCAGTGGAAGACAGGAGTGCCTGGTGTGCTCTGGTCCATGGGGTCACAAAGAGCTGGACACGACTAAATGACTAAACAACAGGGAAGACCACAGGAAAAGGTGAAATGCGTTTATTTTGCATTTGTTTAACAAAAGTTACATACTTGATGGTAAGAAGCCTCTAAAAGCTTTAACAAGAATAGAAAAAAAACATGGAAGTTATTCATTAAAAAAAACAGTTAAAATCAGGTATGTACAAATCACCGAAAGATTATTGAAACCAACAATAGCTAAAAAGAAAAGAAAAAAGACAAGTCTGTATAGGGGTGCCTAAACAGAAAATGTTTTAAGCAGGTGTTGAAAAGAGTATAGAGAAGGCTGGTGTCAATATGCATGGATTGCCAAAGTACAGTATAGGTGCTACCACATGAAAATATTGATTTCTTCCTGGTGCAGGAAAGGTGCCATGCCATGCTGTAAGTTCTGTGGGTCAAAGCAGTTGAGTAAGGTGTTTCTGCAAGTAAACTGGTTCCAAGCTGTTACGGGCTTTATATGCTAATAGGAATACCCAGTAGCAAATGGGCAGGTGTTCTAGCTCTATGGGGTTGAGGCTGGACTGAGGCTCAGACCCTCAGCCCCCCCAATCTTGAGGGGGTAGAGGAGGTCTGGCGGGATGTCACCCTTCTCATTGAGTGGAGAAGATGCCTATCTCCTCCCAGGCATCTGTAGAGAGGAGGGGTCGTTCTGGTGTGCAGGAGAAATGGGCAGGTGTGCTGATTCGCCTAGGGTGAAGTGGACCCCTCCTACTTTCTTTCTTCTTTGTTTTTATGTGATTTATGTGAACAAACAATCTCATGGTTGGCACTTTCCCATATTTCCCACTAAATATGAGTTTATTTGGCAACATTCATGATTTGATATATTTGTTATAAGCATGTATTTCACTATGGAATAGATTCATTTTTAAGATATGATTACCATGATTATTTTATTCTTATGACTGTTTTTATTATTTATTTCAGCTTGATGTTTTGTTTGTTTGTTTGTTGAATGTGTGTGTGTGTGTGTTCGTCTGTTAACTACATGTCCTTCTCCACCTGAGCAGGTATATCTGTAAAGCTGAATTACAAACAGAGTGAATTCAATGTTATGAAAAAAGGTTTTATAATTTTATTACTTGTAGTCTCTCCACTTCTCAGTCTTGCCTTGCAGGGCAAAAAAAGAGTTGTTTTCTCCTCCCCTTCCATCAATTATTTGGGCTGGTCTAATTAGCAAATCGATCCATATTGATTTTTTTTTTTTGCACCTGTGTCCCTTGTACCATTTCCTATTGACATTTCCTAGTTGCCCTCCCATGCTTGGCTGACATCTCCATGGTAATGGAAACAGAGGATGCTACACAGTCCATTTGTCACCAATTGTCACCGTTTTGTTCTCCTTGTATAAGAACTTGATTGTGTCACAGGAGAGGCAAAGAGGAGCCACCGGCCCTGTCTTTACCATATCCTTGGGCCTCCTGTTGGAAGGAAAATCAACTTTTAGCCAGGAGAAAAAGCAGGACTGGGAGAGTGGAATCAGCCATTGTGACTGTGGGGCTGCTTCTTAGGATGGTTAAATGAATCCAAAAGCATAAATTATAAACTGTGCTTCTTCATACGCATCATGAGTTTTGCCAGTACGTGATCTGGACTTTACTTGTACTTTGAATGGAAAAGCTCTGAAATCGACATGCCCTGTTCGAGTGTGTGCCATGCATTTGGGTGATTGCACCTGAATTAAAAGTATTGGAGGAAACAGCCAGCCCTCAGATTGTTCAGCTTACCACCCTAAAGTCCAGAGTATTGAGAGTATGCCAATTGCAAGAAATAGCTACCATGATGGAGCATATTTGCTGAAATAAGATTGAAGGGCTCAACATACACATTCTGGTGTCTCTCTCTGTGTGAAACAGTCCTCCTTGTGTGAGACATTGGGGGGCTACAGGAGGAAGAGAGGGAACACAGGTGATGCTGTGGTCTAAACCACTGAGCCTCTTGGGCTTGCCGATCAGAAGGTTGGTGGTTCGAATCCCCGCAGTGGGGTAAGCTCCCATTGCTTGGTCCCAGCTCCTGCCAACCTAGCAGTTCGAAAGCATGCCAAAAAGTGCAAGTAGGTAAATAGGTACCGCCCCGTCAGGAAGGTACACAACGCTGTGCACTGCTCTGGTTTTGGTGTTCCATTGCACCAGAAGTGGCTTAGCCATGCTGGCCACATGACCCGGAAAAACTGTCTGCGGACAAACGCTGACTCCCTTGGCCTGAAAGCAAGATGAGCGCCACAACCCCAGAGTCATCTGCGACTGGACTTGTCAGGGGTCCTTTACCTTTACCTTTTTACATGAGGAAGGAGGTCAAGTCACCTTGAGGAACCTTGTGCAGTAGCAGTGGTGTACCATGGGGAGGGACATCGGGTTGGTTGCCCTGGGTGCAAAATTGTTAGGGGCACAAAGTTTCAACACCCGGTGCTTCCAGCGCTGCCCTCCATTGGAAACAACTTCTCCATACGAATCAGGAAGTGACCTTTCTGGACAATGAGACAACAATTTTTTTTCTTATCTCCGCAGCTGCAATCTCCTGGATGATGTGGATGCCATCAGGCAGTTCAATCCATCTGCTTCCCTCGCTCAAACCCCCTCTGCACTGCCCCGGGCACCAACAACCCACGCTACACCACTGTGCAGCAGGAATGCTTTAGGTTGGAGTGAGCAACTGTACGGGAATTGTTGCTGTTTCCCCTCACTCAGCATAAGCAGCATCACTGTTGGCCTGGCCACAAAACCAGAATGCAGAAGCACAGGATGGGGATGGAGGAGGTGCTGATGGGACTGAGATGGGTGTGGTTCCCTGTGGGTCATTTGTCCATGATGTTTGACTGGTGTGCTGCAGGACAAACCTGAATAAACCAGCCAACAGCTGGTAGCTGAGGTCAGTAGAAGGTTTTGGGAGGGAGGACTAATGAGATTCCCCCCACTTGACTACGTCATCACTCACCAGGGCTAAAGCTCTGACTGATGGCTAGGGCAGAGGAATGCCTTTCTTGCTCAGTCACAGCCAGAGGGGATTAACCCTTCAGCTGCCAGGCACTGAGGGGAGAAGGGTCAAGAAACTCTGGCATAAAGCAGGCAGTCGCTCCTGTTAGTACTCTGACACAGCAGACATGACCTCATCAAAAGCAATGCAACTTGGAAGGGCCTGCATGTTGGCAGAAAGGGTTTATTGCTACATGTGACAGACCTTAAAATCAAGAGAGATGCACGTTGCAGTGAAAATAGCCCATCTAGAATAAATTAGCTTTCTCTCCCCATGAAGGAATCCCCCTTGTGGCAATCATGCTAGGAATATATGTTTGTGTGTGTGTGTTTGTGCACAGGCATATATATGGAACAGTATTACAGAAGAAAGGAAAACCATAAAGGGTCTTGGGGCACTGTAGAGATATACACGTTTATTATGGCATTATGCAAAAATACACTGTCACAATTAGGTTAAAGCTTGAATCTATGCCATGTAAGCGTGGTGATAATTCACAAATGAGGAAGGGGAATAATAATAATAATAATAATAATAATAATAATAATAATGATGATGATGATGATGATGTGGTATTTTGGGATGTAACTAGAGTTCAGAAATAAGGAAATGCAACTTGATAGTAAATAAATAACGGGAATTCAGACCACATGAAAACGATCAGTTTGAACAACCTTGGATAAGACTTATCCTAATCAGCTTTGCCCTTCCAGGCTTGTATTTTACAAAACTGGGCATAGTGAGAAAGTTTCCTTCCAACTAGCACCAGTCATTCAGAACTTATTTTTAATTTCCCTTGGCTTCTATTGCAGTCTAGATGCCTAATAGTGTTAGTTTTGATTCTGAAGGTATCGGGGAGCGGGAGTCAGACTTATGGCCATGTCTACTCAGTGACCGGATGCTGCACTGATTTGGCACATCCTGCCCTCACAAGGTGTACCCATGCCATCTCCCAGTAGTCTTGAGTAGCAGGCTTGGAGAAGTGCTATTTCAAAAGAATTATCTTGACAGCAGGAATTACACAGGAGCCATGCAAGAAATGTTGATCTCCCCAGATAGCTAGAAAGGACTTTGTGGCTTTAATAGGACCTCAGTTATATCTTCCACCAAGCACATTATGAGATCTCTAGTGATGCTGCTGGAAGGAAACGGTGGCTTCATGAACTTTAGCTGCTGTTGTTGTGGTTGTGCTGAAGAAACCTATTTTAAAAAGCATTAGCAACCACAAATCCTGCAGAAAGCACCAAAGACACAGTCAACGCAACCTCCCTTTTGCATATTTTCTTTTGGCCTGTAACTATTCAGTGGCAGAGTCAGGGCTGTCTTAAGCATATGTGGCACCGGGGTGCAAAGATTTGCCCTGTGCCCCCCCCCGGTTGCCCAGTTCCAGGTGCGCAGGAGGGTGGAGCAGGTTGGCCACCTCAGCTTATCTCTGGCTCGGTTGCCCCCAAACTCGCGGCGCTGCAGAAAAGCCCGTCATGGCGCTCCAACCGACGGGCAGGCTCTTCCCCAGACTCAACTCTCAGGCCTGGCACACCTGAGAGCCTGGTGCCTGGGTGCCCTGCACCCCTAGTGCCTATGGGTAAGACGGCCCTGGGCAGAGTGGCATATTTTGTGTCAGCTCGCTGTGTTCTGTTTCTCGGCTGTTATCCCACGTTGCTGGAAATGGACCATCGGATCACAGATTAACTTTGAGATTTCCAAAAGCCACTGCAATACAGCAGTTGGATCATGTGCTCAATCCAAGGTTCTGTTTGGTTAGGAAGCTGACCGAGCAGTTTGGGGACAAATCACTCCATGCTTGCCAGGCTTGTTATTAAGCTTAAGAACTGGTGGGCGAATAGTGCCTTGGAGTCAAGGGGGAATAGAAGTGTTATAAATGAAATAAATAATAAACTCCAGTTGCCCAACTGTCAGTGTTTGGGGCTTGAATTGGGAATCCTGAGGGTCAGGATTCAACTAAGTTGTTGCATATGTGGAATGAGGGACGTTCCCTTCTCTCCTTCCCTTGTGCCCCTTAAATCTGCTTTGGAGGGCTGGAGCACCCCACCAGGTGAAGGAAGGAATCACAGCCCCTGCCAATGGTGGACTGTGTCAAACCCCAGTGTTGGCAAGGCTATAGAAAGACCAAGAACCTGCCTTTCTGCCCTTGTCTGCCTAACAAAACAAGATCTTCAGCTTCTCATATACCACCTGGTTGTAGGCCTTCTTCATACCCTCCATACCTGAATTTTACTATAGCCACTGGCCTTTATGTGACGGCTCCTTTCCACTTTCCCAAAGGTTGAGAGCAGAGTAGGGAGGACAGAGGAGAAGGAATTACACTTTCATTGTGGATAGATAAGAACCCGTCATGGTGGTTCTACAAGAAACAGTTGTTTGCAAACCAGCTTTTTTTCCAGCCGTGGAGAAAGGGCTCCCTTGCCTTGAAATGCAGCCCGTTTAACAGCTCCCAGTCCAGGGCAGAATTTTAGGACAGGAAATGAAGGAGCTGGTGAAAGCCGTGGGTAATTGAAACTGTATGAAATGCTGGGGGAGGCACTTAGCTCATTAGCAAGGGCACAAAAAGCTAAGCCTATGTTTGCAGAGAGTGCCTCAAGGCTAGGTAAGGGTAATCTCCTTGAGGTTGGGCAAACACCTGTCTGGGATGGGTTGACCGAGGGTTATTTCATCCCTGTGTCAAGGTAGGGTTCTGGAGTAGATGAACTCCTGGGTGTCTTTTACAACAGCTGTTTTGTAATTAGAGGCAGGAGCAAAGGCAGCGAAAATTCACGGCTCTCTCCCTTGCTGGGTCAGCCAGAGGCTTTACTTTTTAGGAAAACATGATGATCGCTGCTGCAGAAAGTTTTATGCTTGCCTAAACGGGGGGAAAGGAAGGCAAAGAAGAGCAATTTGGCTAGATGCAACTGCCTGTTTTGTTGTTTTAAGAGATGGTTTTGGAGATCTAGGGTTAACCATGGTTGCAACAGGAGGCCTGGGATGGTAGAGAAGGGACTGGACTGCTGTGTAGTTGCCTATGTGAAACATAATACTCTTTACAAAATAAAAAAAATCCTTCCAGTAGCACCTTAGAGACCAACTAAGTTTGTTATTGGTATGAGCTTTCGTGTGCATGCACACTTCTTCAGATAGGTGAAGTGTGTATGCACACAAAAACTAATACCAATAACAAACTTAGTTGCTCTCTAAGGTGCTACTACTAGGGACGCGGGTGGTGCTGTGGGTTAAACCACAGAGCCTAGGACTTGCCGATCAAAAGGTCAGCGGTTCGAATCCCCATGACGGGGTGAGCTCCCGTTGCTCGGTCCCTGCTCCTGCCAACCTAGCAGTTCGAAAGCACGTCAAAGTGCAAGTAGATAAATAGGTATCGCTCCAGCGGGAAGGTAAACGGCGTTTCCATGCGCTGCTCTGGTTCGCCAGAAGCGGCTTAGTCATGCTGGCCACATGACTCGGAAGCTATACACCAGCTCCCTCGGCCAATAAAGCGAGATGAGCTCCCTCGGCCGATAAAGCCGCAACCCCAGAGTCGGTCATGACTGGACCTAATGGTCAGGGGTCCCTTTACCCTTTACCTTTAAGGTGCTACTGGAAGGATTTTTTTTTATTTTTTTTTGACTACAGCAGACCCACACGGCTACCTACCTGTAACTATAATATTCTTTAAGCATTATGACTGCCAAGCAAACCAGGCAGCAGCTTAACCAATGATAAGAGCTGAAATTAAGATTGCTTAGCCATCTTGTGCCAGACATACACATGGAGCTGTTGTTTTAAAGAAAAGTATGGATGGAAATGCTTGTTCCTGGTTTGCAATGACCTTAAAAAAAATAAAAGTATGCTGTGAAGAAAATGGTGACAGCCCCCGCCTCAGTCTTCACACCATTAAAGGCATGCACTGCATGTTGCCTTCCAAATAAAAATTAAAAATAAGAGCATAGGTCCAGATATGTCAGTTGCCTTTAAAGTAAGGAAGCTCCCAGCTGGGACAATATCCTCCTTCCACTGAGAAGCTGGAGTGGCTTCCCACCAGTATTTGTGACAGCAGCATATCCCCTGCCTTTGGTTTAGGAAGGAAGTTGGGTGGGGGGTGTGGAGAATGGGGTTTGAAAGCCATGATGACCTTCCGATGATTCTCCCTGGGCACCTTTGTCCCTTTCCCTCGATATCTGATCTCTGGAGGAGCCGGGAGGCTTGGAGACGAAGGAGTTAAATGCATCTTCAGCAAGTGTTCCAAGGAGGGAAATGTGTTTTACATATATTTGGTCAGATTACAAGAGCAGCAGGATACAATTAATGGCTGTGACCAGAAGATTGCTACAATATGAGGCTAGCACTGCCCTTGTTTATCCATGCACTTTGGCTAAAGGCTGAATTCGCAGAAGTGTTCCTGTTGATCTTGAAGTTAAAGCTTCTACTTCTACTTCCAGAAACAGAAAAGGAAAGCTGGGGAGGGAGAAACAGTGAGGAATTTATCTAAAATCAGTAGGCATCTTCAGGAACTCCTGTCACTTTTCATGAGCTGGAAGGGACAATTTCCTCACAATTCCCCAAACATTTTCCACACTTGGCATTCTATGTGGCACCAGGTATGTGATATACAAGGACATGGTTCCAAAGGAACAACTGGAAGCCTAAAACGACCTCCTAATTGTTCTATTGCAAACAGACAACCCCGACCAGCTGATTGGCACTAACAGCAAGTTCCCCTGAGATCGACTGCATTAGGGCATTCCCCTTCGGGAAATATCTATATAAGACTTTGCAGACACACTTGGCACAAAGACATGAGCTACTGTAAGGATGTCTGGCAGGGTTAAAACCAAGGTCGGCTAGTCATATCAACATATGCTTTGAAGGTAGGCAGGCAGCTTAGAAATCTCTGTGCAACAAAGATTAGTCAGTTGAAGGCAGGTTCACTGCGCCCCTCCGGAAAAAAAAGAGTGAAGATTAGGGCCTGGCTAAAACAAAATTCAGATATAGACTTGAAGATACTCTACAATTGAGTCTGCTCCTTCACTAACCATTCATGGCATCACCTGCTTCCCTAGGCCTTAGATGAGCCAGTCTCAATTCATGGTTCTGATGTGTTTGGTTGAGTTTATTTATTTGCTCCTTTTATAGCCTGCCTTCTTCCATCATGGGATTCCATCTTGAGGGGGTTCTTTCAGCTAGTACAGTGGTACCTCGGGTTACAGAGGCTTCAGGTTACAGATGCTTCAGGTTACAGACTCCACTAATCCAGAAATAGTACCTCGGGTTAAGAACTTTGCTTCAGGATGAGAACAGAAATCGCGTGGCAGTGGCGCGGCAGCAACAGCAGGCCCTATTAGCTGAAATGGTGCTTCAGGTTAAGAACAGTTTCAGGTTAAGAACAGACCTCCGGAATGAATTAAGTATGTAACCAAAGGTACCACTGTATGTAAAGACCAGTGATAAATGTTGGTGATTTTCCCTGTCCCCTCAGAACTCCTCAATAAGGTTGTTGTTGTTGTTGTTTTACTACTTCATATTTGACTGTTCCTGTCCACTCAGGGCCGGATTTAGGTTTCATGAGGCCCTAAGCTACTGAAGGAAATGGGGTCCTTTATATGTCCAGCTGTCCTTTGTCAACCACAAATTGTCACTGTTTTTTGTGTTGAATATATGCTATATGGCAATTTATGGACCTAATAGGTATCTAAAGCCATTTGCACATGCAGAATGTAGGCACCCTATATATAGAAATGAGTGATATTTTAGGGAGCAGACTAGCAGGCGGGGCCCATTATTTACATCACAGGAGCCTACACAACACAAAACACTGTTGCTGTAGGTAGGTTTTATTTTATTTGTTTTTTATCTTATATTTTGGAAATGTACATCCAGTTTTTTCCTCTGAATTTTTTGGGGGCCCCCAAGAGAGTGGGGCCCTAAGCTGTAGCTTGTTTAGCTTATATGTAAATCTGGCACTGGGTCTACTGTCACCTATTTGGTTTTCAAAGCAGGCAGTGGGGCAAATTTTGATCCCCCCCCCTTCCAGTAAGAGATAACTTGGAGCTTTATTCCAACCCTTTAAGAAACAATGATGCAATGCAACTCCTGTTAGCAGTCCCTGTTTGAGTGCTGAGAAATCCTGGTCTAGTGTTGTACAGAAGATTTATTTTATCTTTGTGATATATTTTATTCCCATACTGTCTTTTGTTTGCAGATCTAAAGAGCAGAGCATGATGGCAGCACCTAGACTCCTACAACAGGCAGGCAGCAAAACTACTATTCCTGCATCAGATTACCAAAGCAGCAGTTTGCATGCTTGCAGCTCTTTGAACTGCTTCTTATCCAGCTCACTCCATCCAAAAGTTCACAACTCTCCCTCCTGAGTCAAAACTGCCAAATCGCTTTTATTTTCTCTCTCTGTCCCTCCCTCAACTTATGATGAGTGTCACATTTCTGAGGCTAGAGAGGGATTCCAGGACACCAAGGACTATTAAAACCCTTTTTGTTATAATCTTGATCTCCCATCAACATTGGGAAGCAAATTCCATAGGATCAGTCTGTTCATGGTAATCGAGACAGCCAAACTCATAACAGCATAATAGCACATGAGTTATTCATCTCCCCCATTCGGTTTGCATTGCCCTTTAAAGGTCATTGAATAGATAATGCGAAACAAAGACTCACTATTTACCTGAGCTGAAAGAAATCAGGCTTATTTCAATCATATTACCTAGTAATGGTAAGAAAGAACAGCAAGGAAGAACAGAGAGTGCACCTGCATAAGTGCCGGACAGGATCCTGGAACAGGAGGTCCTAAAGGAAGAACAGGCTACATCAAAGTTGACCATACTTCTGAGCCAACTTCAAGGCCCTCATATTAATTTACAAAGCCTTGAGCTACCTAGGTCCAGGGTACTACAGGGATCTCCCGAACTCTTAGATCCCAGGTCGATCACTAAGATCATCTGTAGGAGCATTATCGGTCCGTCCCCCCCTCGAGTTGGCGAGGCTCACTTGATAACAACCAAAAACAGAGCCTGTAGCATCATCAGTCCAGAATTGTGGAAAACTCTGCCAGTAGAGATTCAGCAGGCACCTTCTGTGCCGACTTAACAATGGCTGCTGAAGATGTTTCTGTTCTTCCATGCCTCTGAAGGCAACTAAGAATACATCATTCCACAATGGTCAATTGATGTCTGTTTTCAACTTTTGAAATAGGTTTTTACTGTTGTTTTTTTAAATTCTTATCTGTTTTGATTTTTTTTAAATGAAAGGGCGGCCTATCAATATTTTTATGAATAAATAGATAAAATAGTGAAAGTGCTATATGGTAGTTCAGAGTTAGCAAATGTATTTCCCTCCAGATGTTGTGGGTTGCAACTTGCGTCAGCCCCAAGGAGCATGGTAAATGGTCAGGAATAATGAAGCAGAAGTCTACACAGGATCTGGGAGGTACCACCTTGGTCACCCTTGTGGTAGATTATATGGACTCCCCTCAGATCGCAGCAAACCTATATGTATTTTTTTGGAGTTTTTTACATCTTAATTTTGGTATGCCAACAATGATAAAGAACACAACAGACGTTGCATTTCTGTAAATGAAATAAGCAGGTGAAATGTTGGCTTTGGCTTCTAAGACAAGGTGGGGAGTGCACAATATCCAGAGGGCGTTATGTTGGCTATCCCTGTTTTTGTTGTTTTTCCTTTTTGAAAGTCCTGTCCCCATCCCTCTTCCTTTTCTCAGGTCCATTTGACTATGTGCTATAGAGGAAAAGCTAAATTTTAAAAGAAAAACAATGCAGGGGGTAGAGAATGAACTTGCTTTAAAATTCAATCTGTAGTAAAAAGCAAATCAGGTTCTGTAGCTGCAGTTTGAGAGCTGCAAAATGAACTTCAGGATCCATGAATGGTGGAAAGCTCTTCTTCTTCTTCTTCTTCTTCCCCAAACCTGTTTTCCTTCCTGTAAAGAAGACACATGTAGGTCTGCGTGAGTGGGTTGGTTTTTTGTGTGACAGTGGCTGTCCTATCCGAGAGAATATATCAAGCGTGTGAAGGAACAACTTTACAGCAGCAAGTTTTCATTACTGCAAATCCTCTCTTGGCTGAAGTGTTTCCTCTTGGGTAAGAACAGGAGCGGGCACCTAGTAATAAAGCCAACTGCATGACGGAAGCTCTCCCTTCCTTCCCCCTCCACCCCACTCTTCTGCTTCCCCCCAAAAGGGAGGCGGGGGAAAGAGACGTGTATTATCCTAGTCACTGGGTGTGAGAGTGGGCTGCATTTCTTTGTCCTTGTATGTGTGTCTTGCTGTTTGTGCCACCTGCAATGAGCTAATCAAGTGCCTGTCCTAGAATTCTGGTCGGGTTGGCATACATTCAACACAGCTGTCCGGGACTGTATGTGTTCTGTCCATTAACATACAGTTTCAGGAAAGACATGCAGTGGAGCGGGGGTGGGGGGTAGAAGTTTTCATTTGGAAAGGTTTGCAGGGAGTGGGGTGGGGTGGGGTGGAAGTCTGGCTGGAGGAAGAAGGCCCTGAAATCTTTGCAGGCCACGGGCAAGGTTGAAAATTCTCATCTCGCTAAGCCATCTCTTTTAGATGGCTACAGAGCCTCAAATTAGTTGGGCTGTTTTTGAAATGCACAGACGTGAGGGTGCAGTGGTACCTCGGGCTTAGAACTTAATTCGTTCTGGAGGTCTGTTCTTAACCTGAAACCGTTCTTAACCTGAGGTACCACTTTAGCTAATGGGGCCTCCCACTTCCGCCGCCGCCGCGCGATTTCTATTCTCATCCTGAAGCAAAGTTCTTAACCCAAGGTACTATGTATGGGTTAGCAGAGTCTGTAACCTGAAGCGTCTGTAAACTAAAGTGTCTGTAACCCGAAGTACCACTGTACTGGTTTCTTTAACAATTTGTGTGGAAAGAAAGCCCATGAGAAGCAGATGGTTGGCTTCTTTTTCTTAACATGTAGTGCTCCCCCCCTTTTTTTGCTTTGCCTTGCACTTGTTCCTGAAGTTGACCAACATGGTGTGATTGCTGACAGGGATGGCTTAGTGAAGTGGCAGATGGGATTTTAACATGTAAACAAAGCTGTCAGTGGTGTATAGTACAGTGGTACATCGAGTTACAAACGCCTCAGGTTACGAACGCTTCAGGTTACAAACTCCGCTAACCTGGAAGAGTTACCTCAAGTTGAGAACTTTGCCCCAGGATGAGAACGGAAATTGTGTGCCGGCGGCGCAGCGGCAGCAAGAGGCCCCATTAGCAAAAGCACACCTCTAGTTAAGAACAGTTTCAGGTTAAGAATGGACCTCCAGAACAAATTAAGTTCATAACTAGAGGTAATTAAGAGTGTCAGCATAGGACCTGGGGGGCCAGGGTTTAAATCTTCACTCAGCCATGAGACTTGCTGTGCTTGCAGTCACAGATTCTCAGCCTAACCTACCTTGTGGGGTTGTGGGTGAGGATAAAATGGAGGAGCAGAACCACCTTGATTTTTTTTCCATATGCCTTTAGATTGTAGAATCACAGAATTGTAGAGTGGGAAAGGACCCCAGTGCCATCTAGTCCAACCCTCTGCAATTCAGGAATCTCAGCTAAAGTATTCATGGCAGATGGCCACCCAACCTCATGTTTCATCCGTATTGCAGGACAGCTACATCCTATATCTGATGCACTCTTTGGGAGGCAGCCAGAAATACAGTCTCTAGTGCCTGATCAGGAACATCAATTGGGGATTCAAAGGGACTGTGTGATGCAGCAGTGTTGCATACCCTTTGTCCACTAAACACGAAAGAAGCTCTTCATTTTGCAACACCTTTTTAAACCTCACCCCTCCCCATTTTAAAGACATGTTCTACCTCTAATGGTATGTAGTCATATCTGCATGATATATTGGGTTGAATGAATGAATGAAATCTTTATTGCTAAAAGCTATAAACCATCACAATTGGTCACAATGCGTAAAATACAAATAATTAATTTAAAACCGAATAGCAACAACAGCAATGCAAACATACAAAAATGCAAAAATCATACCTGCATAAGTTAATCACTCCATATATTGGGTTTATTGCTGCCCACAATGCTATTGCATTAAATTCCCCATCAGTTCTGGTGCTTATACTTCCGTTTTTTGTTGGAAGAGCAAAATGTGAGCAGCTGGAGCTTAGGGTGTCTGAATCAGGCCAATGCTAAGAGGAGAAACTGTGTGAAAGGCAGGATAGGAAGAAAGAACTAGATGGCTCACCAAGGAGGTCATTTTCCACCTAGGATGTTGCACTTTTTTTCTTTAAGATCTCTGTCTTCCCACACCCTAAAAAGAATAACTTCTGCCTGATGCAAATACAGATCTGAAGCTTGGGGCACAGCCCTACCAATGGCAAGGGTGACATTTGGTGAAGCCCATCAGGGCAGTTTAGATTTGAAGAGCACAGGAAAATGTGCTACAATTGCAGGGAGAAGACTTGAACCCAGGGTTTTAATATTGCCCAGACCCAAAGGAAAAGGGGGGATTTATGGCACTTTCTCATGTGACATTTCCAGGGCACAGAGCAGAGAAGCTGTTGTGCATGTATAGTCAAGAAAGCTTTTTGCCTTTGCAGTCAACCTGTAAAGACACGTGCGTCTCCTGTTTACCAGGGTGATATTTAACAGATTAGGTTCCCAAAGGATGTTGAGACTCCCAGGGCTATGTGTCTGCATGTTTATGAGGCTCAGAATTACACACAGTCTCTCTCTCTCTCTCTCTCTCTCTCTCTCTCTCTCTCTCTCTCCACAAGCATACGAACACACACTTGGCACAGCCTTCAGTGAAGTTGGTGACAAGGAGAAGCAAATGTTAGGAGAGGGGGGGAAAGTGGAACAAAACTGTCACCTGTTAACAGCCCTGAGAATAAGGGGCAGGGTAGGAAATAGATGCTAGCCACAGGAACTTCCTTGTTAATGACAGAGCTTGACACATCACTTAAGTTTAAAAGCAGTCAGGTGAAGTTTGGCTTTTTTCTTTTCACATGCTCCACCCAGAGAGGTCACCCAGGGTTTCTAGCGCTGAGAGGCTATAGCAAGAGGTTGAAAAAGCCCCTGCCTTTTTAGAAGGCCAGGGCTGGAAGGCCAAGGGATACTGGGGCTCAAGTCAGATTGGAAATTAGTTCCGAGGTGGAGAAAGGATTTTACATTGTTTTAAGCAAGTCCTTGGGAAATGTACCTTATAACTTTAATATTAGAAATTCCTGCACTTGGGTGGCAGGCTAGAGAACAGCTGCAGGTAGCTGATTCATTGCCCAAATCCCTGCAAAAAGAAAAAGAAAAAGAAAGCAGCAGGGCCCCCTGCCAAAAATGAGCAATGGTTTTTCAAGCTGGAAAAGGCCTCGGAGTAAGACGGATGAAGGAGTAGGGGGGTGAGAGAGGGGAAGCTCAGTTATGGAAGCTGGTGCATATTTAATAGGATTAGAGCACATGGGTCTCAAGCCGAGATTCCTCAGACAGGACTTGTTAAACAGTTGATGTGTGCTCTGTGCCTGCTCCCGAAGCAAGGACGAGGAGGTGTGAAGCGGAGAAGAAACAGGTCTTGCTCAGAAAGTGATTGTTGTAAGCACAAGGAAGGAGAGTTTTTGCTCCTGTCCCTCCATTTGAAAAACCTGGATGTTTTGGCTCTTCCTCATATAGCCAAGAGTCTGGGCCAGATTCAACTAAGGTCAGAGGCAGCAGGTTGCCCCCAAGATTTGTGGGGAGGCTGGTGATGTGTTGCAAGCATGTGATGTCACACATGCCTCCCAATGCCATGCAGGCTAGTGCAGCCTTCTGCTAGGCCACACAGCTGGGTGAGACTAACTCCACCCATGGGTGTAGACAGGATTTTTGTTAGAGGGGGCAGGACTTTGTGGGAGAGGGGCAGAACTGATGTGATTGGTCAGTTAGTTAAGTATTTATATTGTTTTAGTTGATGGGGGGGCAGTGCTGAATTTACGTATAAGCTAAACAAGCTATAGTTAAGGCCCCACTCTCTTGGGAAAAAACACCTGGATGTACATTTCCAAAATATAAGATAAAAAGCAAATAAAATAAAACCTACATACAGCAACAGTGTTTTGTGTAGTGTAGGCCTGCTAGCCTGCTCCCTAAAATATCACTGCTTTGCTCATTTCTATATATAGGGTCCCTACATTCTGGTTGCATGGCAACAAGTGCAAATGGCTTTAGATACCTGTTAGGTCCATAAATTGCCATATAGCATATATTCAACAAAAAAAAAAAACAAACAGCAGCAATTTGTTGTTGACAAAGGACAGCTGGACATATAAAGGGCCCCATTACCTTCAGGAGCTTTGGGACTCATCAAACCTAAATCTGGCCCTGGCTGCCCCCCTTGGCCACGCCCATGACACTCCCTGCCCCCTGCTCACACACCTGGTTCTGCACTTCATGGAGGAAGCAAGCCAAGAAACAAACCAGACTGGCCATTATGTGAAAACGCTAGCTTGTGTGGTCACGTGCTTTGTTTCTCACCAACCAAGCCACTAGTGCAAATCAAGGTTTGTTCTTAGCTTACCGCTTGTGGTTTGGAGGGGTGGGGAAAAACATGAGTCTGGGTCTGCATATAAAGCTCAGCCTGGCTCTGGCTTGTTTCTTGCTTCTTTCCTCCCCTGCATGGCACAGTCAGAACCAGGGAAGTGGGGAAGAACTGTTGCCTAGAATATGCACCCACACAAGGGCCATGTGACCCTCAAATCTTCATTTATGCTTTTGTGACAAACTACCATTCCCATCTTCCTTTCCATTTGCAGGCATACAGCTCTACAATTACAATTTATTTAAAGTTTGATGTTTAAGCTTATGGGGGGAATGCTCTATCATTTCTCCCCTCCCCCCACTTCATATCACCATTAAATATTCCTTCACTGAATGCTGGAACTGAATCTCATCTTACAGTGAACTTTGCAGGTTATACCAAACCCTCCAACATTCCTCCAATGAAAATAGGGACGTCCCATTCCATAATATAATTTTACTATTTATACCCCACACATCTTACTGGGTTGTCCCACCCCACCACTCTGGGCAGCTTCCAACATATATAAAAAACATAATAAAACATTAACCTTTTTTTAAAAAAAGCTTCCCTATTCAGAATTGCTTTCAGATGGCTCAGAGTCAGATAACTCCATACCATCCAACATTTCTCCCATGAAAATAGGGACATCCTAAGGTAAAGCAGGACATTCTGGAATCAAATCAGAAACTGGAACAGCTTCTCTAAATCAGGGATGTCCCTGGGAAATAAGGGCACTTGGAGGGTCTCTTATACTGAACAGGCTGCTTGTCATTTGCATTCAGCTATCATATTAGTTCAACTTGATGCTTGCATTAGGATTTCTAAATTAGCAGCGCCTTTCATGCTGGAAGGGCCACAGCAGAGTTTGCAAGCCATAAAAAAGCTTCTTATCAAAGCTTATTTCCTCAGACCTACCTTTCATCTTTTATAATATTTGCTTTGCAAATCCTTGAACTTAAAAGGATTAAACAGGTTAAGAGAGAGAGAGAGAGAGAGAATGCACACACGAGAAAGACAGCTAGGATGCATTGAATTTAGATTATCACTGACCTGTAAAACATTGTAGATAAAGCATAAGGCAATTCAGAGTCCCTGTGCTCACAGAATCACTCAAAGCTTGTAGCAAGTAAAAACTGTCCCTCTATTACAATGTTAAAAAATAGAGTCTACTCTTGCAGTAAAGCTAATGAAGGGTAATTTGCTTGGCTGTAAGGAAGGAGGGGCTATAATTCAGTGGCTGAGAAGATACATTGCATGCAAATAGCTCCCAGTTCAATTCCCTGCCCTCTCCCAGTAGGGCTGTGAAACATGTCTGTCTGCAGCCCTAGAAAGTCACTAGCAGCCAGTGTATTGCTGCTGGCATCCATCTATCTCAGGAGTAAATTGAGGAACGCACCTCTAGAGGAGGTCAAGCTGAGTTGGGTGGACCAATGGTCTGAATTGGTATAAGGCAAATTATCTGGGATGGATTCAACTTACTGGTCCTGCAAATGGAAGCCTGTGTAAATAATTTTGCTGGTCCAATGGGGGGCTTTCCCCTCTCCCCTCCCCTGATTGGCTCTGGGGACTAGTGCTGACAGAAAGCCTGTAACAGCATGACATCAAATCCATCTCCTTATGCTCCCGTGACCCCACTTACTCAGCCATTAGTGGTCATTTACTGTGGCTGTGGTTTGTCTCCATTACTGTTGACTTCAAACCCTGGCCAGCAGGCCAGGTTCCCAGACTGCTTTCTGAGCAACTATCTTAATGACTTCTAACTCATTGTCAATGGGGACGCCCAGCTTCTTGCTAAAATATGCTGGATCAGGTGACTCATAGCAATGTTCCAGTTGGCTCCCGGATGCAACACCCATTTGTCTGAGCAGCTGCCTCTCAGTTCAGTCATTCTGATATTTTGAAGTAGACAATACACTAATTTACTTGCTTTGTCATGTCATCAGTAAGGCTACTTCCCTTGTTTTTACCCATTGGAGTTGAGCCTGTTAATACTTGCCTGCCTTTCATTTGTACCCTTGGTTCATATAGGCTGTTTTACCAATATTCTGTCTTTGACAACTATGTGCATGACCAGTGTACCGTATTCACCTGCTGATTCAGGTATCAGTGTTTGGTTCTTCTTGTATAAACCTAGCTTATTTGGGCCATATTGACTGTTCCATGAGCTCCTGTTGCTCTGTCCCAGCTCCTGCCAACCTAGCAGTTCAAAAGCACGCCAGTGCAAGTAGATAAATAGGTACCGCTGTGGCGGGAAGATAAATGGTGTTTCTGTGAGCTTTGGCTTCCATCATGGTGTCCCGTTGCACCAGAAGCAGTTTAGTCATGCTGGCCACATGACCCAGAAAGCTGTCTGTGAACAAACGCCGCCTCCCTCAGCCTGTAAAGTGAGATGAGCGCCGCAACCCCATAGGCACCTTTGATTGGACTTAACTGTCCAGGGGTCCTGTACCTTTTACCATATTATTTTCCTCTGTTTTATTTAAAAACTCCCATCCTTAATCCTACCAGAGTGTTCCTAGTTGTTGGATTTTTTTTTAAAAAAAAGAAAGGATGGGATTACAGATGTTAGAAATGATTAATTCATTACCTATTGATGGCTGCTCAAATATCAATTGCCCAAAATTCAAGAAAGGAGGAAACCCTCCAAAATAATATACTGGGAGATTAAATGTTAGGCATTGATCTGAATTTACTAAATTAATGAAGATTTTAAAAAGGCAATGAAGGAGAGTTAGACTTGGGAAATGTTTTCAATGTTACAAGAGGAATTCAGTTTTAACAGAAATAAATTGGATTGCATTTATGGAATATTTGAAATTATTATTTATAAATTATATTATATATATGAAAGGTTGTATAAAGCTGTTGTATATTAATATGTTTCCGTGCGCTCTGGAATTCGTCATGGTGTCCCGTTGTGCCAGAAGTGGTTTAGTCATGCTGGCCTCATGACTCAGAATGCTGTCTGTGGACAAACACTGGCTTTCTTGCCCTGAAGAGAGATGAGTGCCGCACCCCATAGTCAAGTTTGACTGGACTTAACCATCCAGGGGTCCTTTACCTTTTACCTATATTAATATGTTTCTGGTTTGTTTTTTTACCATGTTCTTATAATAAAAATTAAAACAAACAAACAGAAAACTGGTATACAGTGCTATGAATGAAGTTGTGCATCCCAGATGCTAAGAAACATTTTGTGTGTGTTGTATTCTACAGCAGATCCAAACCTGCCCTCTTCCACTTAGTTGAAATATCCAGTGTCTTAATATGTAATAGGCAGAACCTTAGCACTTCAGTGACATCTTGACTCAGTGCAGGTTTGAAAGATGCACCCCTTTGTGAAATCTCTCTGCTCGTATTCCTCTTCCCTGGGTAAGAAACACCTTATAACCTGCCATTTCAGAAGCTCACCAAATCCTTTCCACCTCATAACCCTTTCATTGCTGAGCGTAATGTTCTTGGCAATTGTCTTTCAACAAAGTTGAAAGTTATTATGCAAGCAAAACTACTTGTGTATGATGTGCACAGATTTGCAGAGGCTCAAATGAAATTCAGGAAAAAGTGCTCCTACACCTCTTCTCCTTTTCAAAAGAATACTCTTTATCTATTTGTATCATTTTAATAAATCTAAGATGCAAGGATAACCCTTATTTTGGAACATTACAGCAACACTGAAGAACTCAAGGAGACGCTGTGGCTTAGAAGATCCTGAGATAATTTAAGCAATTAATTTCACCCACTCTTCCCTACTGTAGTCCTTGGAAAGCTTTTCCCGAGTGTCAGATAGTCCTCCTGGACAATGTGAGGTGGAGCATTGGCAGAGGGGCTACTGTGGGGAGGACAAAACAGAAAACTTTCCTTCCACATAGAGAGCCAGTGTGGTGTAGTGGTTAAAAGCAGTAGTCTCGTAATCTGGTGAACCGGGTTCGCGTCCCCGCTCCTCCACATGCAGCTGCTGGGTGACCTTGGGCTAGTCACACTTCTCTGAAGTCTCTCAGCCCCACTCACCTCACAGAGTGTTTGTTGTGGGGGAGGAAGGGAAAGGAGAATGTCAGCTGCTTTGAGACTCCTTCGGGTAGTGATAAAGCGGGATATCAAATCCAAACTCCTCCTCCTCCTCCTCCTCCTCCTCCTCCTCCTTCTTCTTCTTCTTAGCAGTGCAATGCTATGCCTGCCTACTCAGACTGGCTTCATTGCAGGTAAATGTGTATCCTAAATTGCCTTAGGATCCAAGCCCTAAGCTTTCTTGAAATTGGTTTTTTAGCTTTAATTTAACATATTAATCTGAGAAGTCTTCCACCAGCCTCACTGCAGCAACAGGTGTGACAGCACAGTGGTATTTGTTTACAGACAAGGACAGGAAATGTAATTTTTAAGGGAGTTTTGCAAGGTGATTTGGATTAATCATTAATCACCAAACTCCCTTCTTCAGTTTCTCTCTGTGGATTTACCCTCTCCTTAAAGAATATTTGAAGTGGCCACATTTACAGAGACAGTTGCAACGTGGCCGAGGAAAAGACAAGGGGACAGTTACACGGCAACAGTACGGTGGGTGTTCACCGTTACTAAACACCGCTGTTACTCAGGTGGTTACACGATCACTTAGACATGAGCAGAAGTTGTTTCTTTGATTGGAAAACAAAGTGGGTGAGTTGGGAGCAAGCAGTCCACAAAATGTGACGTTTGGTCTTGCAGGTGAAGATAAGAACATCTGTTGCTTCCCAAAACCACAGCGACAGCTTCCCTAGCTAATCTCAATGGATGGGCAAGGTCATATGGGAGGGGACCCTGTAGGCTGAAAAACTGAATCAAGGGTTAATAGGAAACGGAAGAGACATGCTCTCAGACATGTCATGATGGATAAAGGTAAACGTAAAGGTAAAGGGGCCCCTGACCATGAGATCCAGTCATGACCGACTCTGGGGTTGCGGTGCTCATCTCGCTTTATTGGCCAAGGGAGCCGGCGTACAGCTTCCGGGTCATGTGGCCAGCATGACTAAGCTGCTTCTGGCGAACCAGAGCAGGGCACGGAAACACCGTTTACTTTCCCGCCAGAGTGGTACCTATTTATCTACTTGTACTTTGACGTGCTTTCGAACTGCTAGGTTGGCAGGAGCAGGGACTGAGCAATGGGAGCTCACCCTGTCACAGGGATTCGAACCGCCGACCTTCTGATCGGCAAGTCCTAGGCTCTGTGGTTTAACCCACAGCACCACCTGCCTCCCTGTCATGATGGATAGGACACTTCAAACCAGAGCATAAGGATGGTCACTGAAAAGTACTTGGAATGCACATTAAAGATATATAACACAGAAAAACACTTCAACAGGTAGGTAGTAAAAAGCCTGTGTAAACTAGTGGCCAAAATTGTGGAAGCCTCTTGGGAAAAGTGTATTTCTGAAGTCTGATGGCTCATAACACCTGATTGGCTCTCTAAACACTCATGCTCATTGGCTACATTGAAATGACGGAAAGATACTGCATATCAACCTAAGCAAGTTGTGCTTCTTTTTTCTGGTTATTTGGTTATACCTTTTGATAGAATACAGATAATTGAATAAATGCTAATGCATCACATTCTTCATTAAATTATCTTTCCATTGATATATAATTTTATGGTATTACTCCCCTCCAAAAAAGTGGTGTTATGAGCCATCAGACCTCAAAAATACACTTTCCCCAAAAGGTTTCCACAATTTTAGCCACTAACGTACTTCCACTCTTTAACAAAGGACAGGGGCCATTTTCTTTAAAATAAAGATGCTTCCTCTGTAAAGCTCAGGCCTTCTGGCACTCTGGAGTGGAAGGCCAAAGGTGAAATGAATGAACGTTTTTTGTAAAATAAGGGGAACTGTGTACTTTCCTTCCTGTCACTCCTATTGCAGGAAACAAGGAAACTGAGCATCTATTTGGTAGAAGCTGCTAACCTTAGAATGCCAGGGGACGAACGGTCGCATAGTAAAGGTAAAAGTACCCCTGACCATTAGGTCCAGTCGCAGACGACTCTGGGGTTGCAGTGCTCTTCTCGTTCTATAGGCTGAGGGAGTTTGTCCGCAGACAGCTTCCGGATCATGTGGCCAGCATGACTAAGCCACTTCTGGCGAACCAGAGCAGTGCACGGAAACGGCGTTTACCTTCCCACCGGAGTGGTACCTATTTATCTACTTGCACTTGGTATACTTTCGAACTGCTGGGTGGGCAGGAGCTAGGACAGAACAACAGGAGCTCATCCCATTGTGGGGATTCAAACCGCTGACCTTCTGATTGGCAAGCCCTAGGCTCTGTGGTTTATAAATAAATAAAAATAGTGAAAACTTACAGCCTCATGGTTAGATCGCTTCCAATTTTAAAAGGATTAAATCATTCTATGTCACTGACCCATCATGGTCATTCTTGCATCCTCCTGGAGGAACAGGAGTCAACTGAGGTGTGGTTTTGACGAAGATCACAGAGGAGAGTCAGTGGCAGAAACAGGTGTGGAAATTGGTGCTTCCAGTTTCCTAAGTAAAAGCTGATTGCCATGGCACACTTTATGAGCAGGGTGGTCATTTGAATGGATTAAAGACGTTAAGGAGGTCTCAGTGCTTTAATGCTGATTGATTGGTCAATTGATTGGCTGACGGAGGAAACAGATCCATCAGTTTGTGTGTTAGTTACGGTTACTAAAAATAGCCGCTCAGTAGCTGTTCAGCTGCAACAATGAAAAATGACGGGCTCTGCTTTGAAGCAAACCGACTCTCTCCTCAACCCCTGCTGACGTGCAACTTTTTAATTCCTTTTTTTTTAAAAAAAAACCATCTCTGTCCATATAGGTCACTGTTTCCCAGTCCCCATGGCCTCTCTTCCACTAGCTTTTCCCTGCCATCTCTCAAGGCAAAACACAGGAAGTTGTGATCACCATGGACATTGAGGGCCCACGGAGGTTGAAAAGTGATTCTGATTGGAGTTTCCCGGTGTGTTTGCTTTGCCTTGCCCTGTAGACCTTCTGACAGAGAGAGAGAGTCAGAGACTGACCCTTCTGGTGACCCATAACTGGGCCATCCAAGCTCCTGATTGCAACCTTCTGGGTGACGTGAGCTACTTTAATAGAATCCTCTTGTGCATTCCCCAAATGGCACCTTTAGCAGGCCTCATCTTTGCAAAAGAACTTCACTCTTTACTTGGATTTTAATTTTTAAAAAGAGTAGGAAGGGTATTACATCAAGAAACGAGGTTCCTTAGCTGTTATCCCATGCCATATTCCAAGATCCTTTTCCTTAGGACTGAACGCAGTATAATTTGCAATTTTTATTGTACACTATGTATTTCAGTGCTTAAATTTTCCTTAAGGATAACCTTACACCTGCAAACTTTGCACACCAGTCAAGTGGTAATCAGTTTCAGTTCCTGCTGATTTAAGTGGGAGAGCGTCCATCTGTTTAATTCTTTCACTGATGTTGATGGTTCTTAAACATACTTTAATGTCATTTTATTTGAACATTGTCTTAAAGTGGCCAACATGGTTATTGATATATTTGAGGACCAGTTGATATTTTCTTAAAGATCCTTTAGAAACTTTTTTAAAGATAATGATGACCGTGAATTATTCTTTCCCAATTCAAACTGCTGCCCAGTTATGTTTGAGAGGCGCAATGGAAAATATTACCCATATTAAATTCTAGGAATATAGGAGTCAACTCTTAGGGGCTGAGGTCCCTTTGCCCCCTCCCCAATAAAATATTTGAGGGGGCCATACCCCCCAAGGTTGATGAGCATTGCCATTCAAATGGTGTGTGTGTGTGTGTGTGTGTGTGTGTGTGTGTGCCATGTCTTGTGATTGATTATGTGGAGCAGGGCTTACCTGGGGGTCCCCAATATTTTATTCAAGTTGGCACCCCGTAAACTGACAATGACTAAACATATTGCAGCTGATTCTTCTATGTGGCCTCCCCTTCTTGAAAAGACCCAAGAGTGATGCATGGAGTGAATCCTGTCCATATGGTATCTTTTTCTAGGTTAAGGGGAGTGTGTACAACAGCTACCAGCTGACCTGATCTCCTCATTCAGTTTTTTTACACACACTTTTACAACAGCAGATGTCTGTTGAATTAGTGCAAAGGGGAAAAGGAGGAGTATGCATCTGTTACCTGATACAAAGAGACCTAAAGAGAAGCAGACATTGCCTGTTCCTTTGCTTAACATGGTGACATACAGCAGGGTTTATGATCAGAATGGCATTTGTGGTCCCATACTGCAGTCTCAAGAAGACTAGGTGAGAGTACCAGAGTCTATTGGCTTGAACACAATGTTGCTCCATGCTGTGCTGATTGGCAGGTGTTGCAATACAGGCTGTGCCCCTGGGGGAGAATCAAAGTTGGGAATTCTCCTTAAGGGTCACCATCAAAGCTTTCTTTCCTCCCTGCGCTAGCCACTGATGTCCCTTTTCTGTTCAGCAGGATGGATTACTGGAGAGAGGAAGAAAGAAGATTTCATGTTGTGCTGTCTTCCTGATTTGCAGCACTAGTTGAACACACCTGTTTATAGAGTCATCTCAGCTCAGTTTTCATAGCTGGTGGCCCATATTCCTGGGAGCTTTTTGTGAGTGTGATACTAAGGGGCAACTCTCATTACTTTAGTGGCCAGCTGTCTGATGGGACAACTGAGGAAGCAGGTCCATTTGTATAGTTCTCATAAAGGCATATAAATTACACCAGCCTATCACTATTGTTGTTGTTGTTGTTGTTGTTGTTGTTGTTTTATTTGTACCCCATACATCTGACTGGGTTACCCCAGCCTCTCTGGGCAGCTCCCAAGAGAATATTAAAAACACAATAAAACAACAGAAATAAAAAAACTTTCTAATATAGGCCTGTCTTCAGATGTCTTCTAAAAGTTGTATAGTTATTTATCTCCTTGGCATCTGATGGGAGGGCTTTCCACAGGGTGGACACAACTGCTGAGAAGGCCCTCTGCTTGGTTCCCTGTAATGTTATTTGTTGCAGTGAGGGAACCACCAGAAGACCCTCAGAGCTGGGATGAACAATGGGATAGAGATGCTTCTTCAGGTATACAGAGCTGAGACCATTTGGGGCTTTAAGGTCAGCACCAACACTTTGAATTGTGCTTGGAAACATACTGGGAGCCTTTAGGACCAGTGCTATATGGTCCCAGCAGCTGCTCCCAGTCACCAGTCTAGCTGCCACATTCTGGATTAATTCTAGTTTCTGAATCACCTTCAGAGGCAGCCTGACACAGAGTGAATCACAGTAGTCCACACATGAACACACACCTTCAAGAGGAGGATGTGGGTGGCACTGTGGTCTAAATCACTGAGCCTAGGACTTGTCGATCAGAAGGTCAGCGGTTTGAATCCCCGCGACTGGGTGAGCTTCCGTTTCTCTGTCCCAGATCCTGCCCACCTAGCAGTTCAAAAGCACATCAAAGTGCAAGTAGATAAATAGGTAACGCTCCGGCGGGAAGGTAAACAGCATTTCCGTGCACTGCTCTGGTTTTGCCAGAAGTGGCTTAGTCATGCTGGCCACATGACCCGGAAGCTGTATGCCAGCTCCCTCGACCAGTAAAGCGAGATGAGCACCGCAACCCCAGAGTTGTTTGTGACTGTACCTAACCGTCAGGGGTTCCTTTACCTTTACCTTTTCTGGTGTTCTAAAAGTCATTGATTTAAGGGCCTGGTTCTTTTGAGGAAGGCGAAGGTGTGAACGACAGAATACATAGGAAAAGGATGCAGAAACACCAGCTCTTCAATATTATTACCTATTTATACTAATTTTGGTAGCATGCAATTGTACAAGACATCTGAAAGCAGCCCTGTTTAGGGAAGTTTTTAATGTTTGATCTTTTATCGTGTTTTTATTGTTCTGTTGGGAGCCACCCAGAGTGGCTGGGGAAATCCAGCCAGATGGGCGGGGTATAAAGAATAAATTATTATTATTATTACAAAGTGCTCTACAAATCTCATTTACTTTTGAAATGCAGAGATAGAATCCTCCACCTCCCCACTTGTTCTCAGTCCCCACAATCCAGATTGCAGTGTCCCACATATGGAGAACTGAAGGACAAGAGGTTATTCTAGCGGACAAATGTTGCAATGAAGGGAAATCACCAAAGAGAACTACCGGTAGTTAACATGTAGTGTTGCTGAAAGTGAGGTAAGGTAAAGGTAGAGGACACCTGGATGGTTAAGTCCAGTCAAAGGCGACTATGGAGTTGTGACGCTCATCTTGCTTTCAGGCTGAGGGAGCCGGCATTTGTCCGCAGACATGTGTCATGTGGCCAGCATGACCAAACCGCTTCTGGCACACAGAACGGCATGGCGAGCGCCAGAGCTCACAGAAACACCATTTACCTGCCCGCCACAGCTGTACCTATTTATCTACTCACACTGGCATGCTTTCGAACTGCTAGGTTGGAAGAGGCTGGGAGAAAGCAATGGGAGTTCACCCCATCATACAGATTCGAAATGCCGACCTTACGATCGGCAAGCCCAAGAGGCTCAGTGGTTTAGACCACAGCGCCACCCACATCATCTGCTGCTGAAGAACTGCATTCTGTGTATGGCAAGTAGAGATGAAATATCACCGATGCACAACTACCAAGTTACCACAAATACAGTTTGATTTGGTACAACTTCAGGCTGGTTTGCACATGTGTGCTCATGACTTGACAAGAGATTACTTGCTAGTGCAAAGGGGCCAGCCCAGAGATAGAGCTTTAATAATCCAGTGTGGCTGGAAGCGAACTGCTGTTCATCCAGCTAGTTCATATGCAAACATGAATGATCTCGTTGTGCATTAACATGCACATCACAGTTCTCATCCAGCCTCTGTTGAAGTGGCTAGATGATACAGCTTTTGATGTGGAGGGGAATGCAAACCCATTAGTTGTTGCATGTGTCCAGGGCTGGATCAGGGCCAGGGGTTTTCTTATTCTGAAGCTATGGCTAACTTGTATCCCAAACCATTGCATACTCTCTCTGGAGGCTGTGTTCTCAGTCGTCGTCATGCCTTTTGAAGTGCCACCAGTGTATTTGACCATGGATTTGAGTGCTTCAGAGGGCAAAGGCATGATTGGAGCCAAGAAATTGCTGTCTCAAGTGTTTGCCTTTCCTCTGAGCACAAAATTGAAATTTGAGATTGAGGACTAGGTGACTGCCAAGCAGCTCTTTTTAACACGAAGGTCAGTAGCGACTGAGTTTCAGCCAGATGTCATTCAACTCAGCTTAGCTCCATGTTAGAATCACAGCTATTTGCACTGTACTGGAACAGAAGGAAATCCTAGAATTCTCCCTATGATTCATCATCTGTAAGAAGCTACCAATTATAGGTTTCTGAGGTAAATCTCTCTTACCCCTGTGGTTTTGGCAACTGGCACGAGGAAATCGTGATAGCTATTCAATATTGCAACAAGTCCATTATATGTTTTCTTCAGAATATATTTGGCAGAATACGTATCTCTCTCTCTGTATATGTGTGTTTAAATAAACTACAATTTCTCCCTCTCTCTCTCTCTCTCTCTCTCTCTCTCTCTCTCTCTCTCTCTAGCTCTCTCTCTCTCTCTCTCTCTCTCTCTCTTGTTAACCACATTATGGAATGCTTGTTGGAAGAACTGGCTGTTTATAACAATTTGCAGTGGTGGTCCCCCATGCGATTGTTGGCCAATGAATTCAAGTGACAAAATGTGAAGCCATTTCCCCTCTGAGCCTGTGACTTCCTGATCTGTCAGACTCCACTCAGTTGTCTTGTGACTGTGGTGGTGAGCGTGAGGGTGGTCTTTCCTTTAAAAAATAAAATGAAATAATAAAAATTGCCTTGCCAAGGCTTCCTTTCCTGTGCCAACTGTCCATTTTCATTGCAGATGGAGCCACCATGTCTCAACAGGTAGGGTATCCAACCTCTTGGTCCATCTAGCTAAGTATTGTCAGTACTGACAGGTAGCGACTCACTGGGGTTTCAGGCAGGGGTCTCCTCCAACCCCACCTGAAGATGCCAAAGATTGAAACTGCAGCCTTCTAGATCAAACTGAGCTACAGCCCAGGAAGACACATTGTGCCCTTCTGTGTGGGACCTGACCTGAGGCCAAGAGTTTGGCTTATAACAAATGTGTGATACCATTAAACGGCTCAGGACCTCAATGCCTCTTTTCATATGAACCTTCCCAGACCCTGATATCATCTTCTGAGGCCCTTCTTTGTGTGCCTCCTCCTCGAGAGGTCCGGAGGGTGGCAACACGAGAAAGGGCCTTCTCTGCAGTGGCTCCCCATCTGTGGAATGCTCTCCCTAAGGAAGTTTGCCTGGCTTCTTCATTATACAACTTTAGGTACCAGGCAAAAATGTTCATTTTTAACGAGGCCTGTGGTTGATCTGATTTTCATCCTATGCCCTTTTAAAATGTGTTTTTTTTGTGGGGGGGGCTATTGGGTTGTTGTTATTTTTAATTTTGTGGTTTTATATTTTGATTTTATTCCGTGAACTGCCCTGAGACCCCCGGGTATAGGGCGGTATATAAATTCAATAAATAAATATATAAATAAATAAATAATATCCTCATAATGGCAGACTGGGGTGGTGGCTCTAACTTATATTAGAATCTCTATATTTCAGATGGGAGATTTGCTAGATAGTGGCTTGCAGTTCTGTTATAAGAACTGTCACTTCCTCAGCCTTTATTGTTGAAATACAACACGTTCTCCATAATGAAAATTAAGATTAATAATAATAATAATAATACCCCACCAATTTGGCTGGGTTGCCCCAGTCACTCTGGGCAGCTTCCACTACCTATAAAAACATAATAAAATGTCAAACTTCCCAATACAGGGCTGCCTTTGGATGTCTTCTGAAAGTTGTGCAGTTCTTTATCTCCTTGACATCTGAAGGGAGGGCGTTCCATAGGGAGGGCACCACTACTGAGAAGGCCCTCTGCCTGGTTCCCTGTAATTTCACTTCTTGCAGTGAGGGAATAGCCAAAAGGTCCTCAGAGCTGGACCTCAGTGTCTGGGCTGAACGATGGGGGTGGAGACGCTCCTTCCTGCCAGCAATGTTGTGAATTGCAGCCCCAGTCACATCTCTGGCTGGATTGTGTGTTCTGCCAGGGTTCACCTGTTACCACCTCTGTTACCACTATCACAGGTGGAAAGGGACAAGGGGTGGCAGAGGTGGTGGAAGTGGCTGAAGCAAGTGCTCCACCAGCACCCTTGAATACTTGTGAAAGCCTTGAGCTTTGTGAGTGGTTGATTCAGATATGCACAGAAACACAACCCTTTCCAGGTTCAACTTCAGGTTGTTGAAGTATCCCTACCAAGACAACCAGTCTGACTGGTACGGAGCAGCTTCTTATGCTCTTTGTTTTGACTGGCAGGGAAAAGAAGCATGTTTGCTCCCATTTTACTTAGGAGATAACAAGAAAAATAAAAACAAAAGCACTGTTTTTCAAAGTTTCTTTCTCTCTCTCACACACACACACATTGAACTGCAAAGAGACCCCCTCTTATGCAGCTGGGATCGGAAGCATGCCACGAGTGTGTGCAAGCGTCCCCAACCGTCCCCAATTAATTAATTTCGAAACTATGCAGAGGGCCAGTTTGCATTGGCTAAAACTGTGTGAGAAAGTGTCTTGCGGCATTTCTGTGTTGTCCAGGATGCAGTTTTGTCATCTGAGACTGCTTTGCATAACAATGCACTGAGCTCTAATTATGCACAAGGGATGCTAATGGGCCCTGGGCATGTTGTATCGCCCTGGGAAAAGTATCTCTCCAGAAGGGGGGGGGGGGGAGGGAGAAAGAAAGAAAGAAAGAAAGAAAGAAAGAAAGAAAGAAAGAAAGAAGGGGGGAATCTACTCATTGAGACTGAACCACATTTTAGAGTAGGAGTTGGATGGAGAAAGGAATATTACATGCTACAAACACAACAATATAACAATGCATTTATTTGCTATCAACAACTAAATGGTGTTCTTTTTGCAAAAGCCAGGACTCTGCCTCAAGGAGATTACAAAATACATTTTGACAGAGCAGGAGACAACAGAAGGTCAGGAAGGAAAGTGTGAAAGGGAGGCCTGAGCGAGATTATCATGGAGGATATGGGTCTGCTATCAAAAACAGCAACCTTGAATTTTCTCTCTCTCTCTCTCTGCTGGGACATACAAAATGTGTGGCGTGACATCAATATGTTATGAGTTTCCCTTACAAGCAACAGCCAGTTGTGGCACAGAGCTGGGGAAGTCAGAGTAAAATACGGTATGTCATGCCGGGCATTAAAAATAAATAAATAAATTGCTATGTAATAGAATCTTAGAGTTGGAAGGGACCTTGAGGGCCATCTAGTCCAACCCCCTGCAATGCAGGAATCTCGGCTAAAGCATCCGTGACAGGTGGCCATCCAACCTCTGCTTAAAAACCTCCAAGGAAGGCGAGTCCAAAACCTCCGAAGGGAGACTGTTCCACTGTTGAACAGCTCTTACTGTCAGAAAGTTTTTTCCATATGTTTAGTCGGAAACTCCTTTCTTGTAACTTGAAGCCATTGGTTCGAGTCCTACCTTCCAGAGCAGGAGAAAACAGGCTTGCTCCATCTTCCATGTGACAGCCCTTAGGATATCTGAAGATGGCTATCATATCTCCTCTCAGTCTCCTCTTTTCCAGGCTAAACATACCTAGCTCCTTCAACCGTTCCTCATAAGGCTTAGCTCAGGGGTCAGCAAGCTTTTTCAGTAGGGGGCTGGTCCACTGTCCCTCAGACCTTGTGGTGGCCGGATTATATTTTGAAGGGGGAAAAATGAATGAATTCCTATGCCCTGGACCATCCACGGGCCAGATTTAGAAGGTGATTGGGCCAGATCCAGCCCCCAGGCCTTAGTTTGCCCACCCATGGCTTAGCTTCTCTATACAGTGGTACCTCAGGTTAAGAACTTAATTCATTCTGGAGGTCTGTTCTTAACCTGAAACTGTTCTTAACCTGAAGCACCATTTTAGCTAATGGGGCCTCCTGCTGCTGCCGCACAGCTGCTGCACGATTTCTGTTCTCATCCTGAAGCAAAGTTCTTAACCCGAGGTACTATTTCTGGGTTAACCGAGTCTGTAACCTGAAGCGTATGTAACCCGAGGTACCACTGTATTACCAGAGAGAGAAGGATGAGGAGATGTGGAGCTGCTAGTTGAGGTGTAAACTTTGATGCCTCTCTATAACATCATGTTTCAGCTAGAAGAGAGAAACTAATCATAGAATCGTAGTGTTGGAAGGGACCCTGAGAATCATCTAGTCCAATCCCCTGCAATGTGGGAATATGCAACTGTCCCTTATGGGGATCGAACCTGCAACCTTGGCATTATCAGCACCACACACTAACCAACGGAACTGACTGTTAAGTAACTATGTTCTCTGATGTAGCCACCTCAGCAAGGCCTGTCTTTATTCAAGTTCCATCTTTTAATACTTGCTTTTCCTCTTCCCCGTTACGTTTAGAAATCAGGGCCAACTTTGCTTGAGAACAGAAATGCTTCTGAAAATGCCCTTCCATCTCCAACTCTACTGATTAACCATTTTACCAACGGAACCATTACCTGGCTGATCTACCAATTAAAATTTGGCAGCATTTCACCATCTTTGAGTACTTTGTGGTGCTGTTTTGTTTTTTCTCTGCTGAGTAGGCACTGCAGAATCAGGGACAAAGAAACTAGGAGGGCTGTGAAACTTGAAAACAGGAATGGTGGAGGGCGGGGGGGGGGAGAGAGAAGACAGCTGGAATTTGAGAAACCATCATATTTGAATGTGGTGACTTTGGGCTTTTCTCTGAGAAAAACAACAACACCACTGGCTGCCTATGACAGGCCAAGTTAGAAAGCGCCCAGCCCCCTACTGTGCTAAGAGATGGTTTATTGTTTGATTCGGCTGTGAGGCAGATTAGAGGCCCCAGGTGGAAAGTCATCATAATCTGCATTTAAATGGGCGAGTTATAAAAGGTAGGGAGCCCAGGAGCCCATGGTATTATGCTGCCTTCTCTAGGCTCAGTAATCACTCTTTATTTTCCCTGTAGTCTGACCTGGGGGCACAGTTTCTAATTGCCAGGTCACTCCCGCTAATATTGTCATTTCCAGCCAGGGAGTGTGAAACCATGGCAATGCCACATTTTGTTCCAAGTATCCAGAAGAATGAAAATTTCCCTTCTCATCACATAAAATGGCTGGGCTGTGGAGTTTTTGTCCCGTCCCCCCCACTTTGGTATTGCTCCCATCCTCCCTCAGAGACCCCGATCCATTCTTTCATCCCTTGGTTTTGTCTCTTGCTAAACTTGCCATGATCAGTTTGTAGGGCCTTGTTGCGAGGTAACCAGCCCCTGCTCCCTTGCTCTTTAATATGATTTTTTGGGGGAAGTGGTCAGAGTGACTCTATACCGAGGCGAAACATCAGTAAATGCTTTAATTTCCAATTAACAAACAAATGTGCAAGCGAGTAAACAAAAACAACCACAAGCACCCAGTGCTGCTTTATTAGGTGTTTTTCAATATTTACACAGAGAAGCTATAGAACCTAGCCTCTTGTATAATGGCGTTGTCCTGAGTGAATATCCACCCTCGTCTCTCCCACTTCCTCATTTGTCATTTTCATCATCTCCTCTACAGGTGCCCTCTGTCTTTGAGCTCTTTGCTCTCCTACTTTTAAGGCTTGCCGGGTTCTGGGAGATGGTGGGTCTGGAATGCTTTCTAATGACAACATGTCAGCCGGGTGTTGTTCTGGCTCTCCCATGACTTCCCAGCTTCCCCCCTCATCTGCCTCTGAGCTTCTACATCCCTCGAACTCCAGTTGTAAATCTATACTGCCTTCCTCTTTCTCCTCCCTGGAAGGGTGATGATGGGGAGGCGGTCTCCACCAGTGCTTCTCTGCCCAGTCCCTGGCAGTACCTGGGTAAGTGGTCCCCAAGTTCTCACTGACACTCCTACTGGGAAGGGGGGGATATCTAGTTTTCAGCATCACAATGTATCTCCAGCTAGACACCGTGATATATTGATAAGGATGGAGCTACGTAGAGGCATTGGCTGGCTTCATGGTTTTTCCTGTATTGTCATTTTTGTATAGCGTGCACACACACTTCATGATTCACAATGTATTACCCAGTCAAAAATGATAAAACTGTTGCGTGTTCAGACTGAGAAACCTCCCCCCTAAATAAATTCACACTTGACTCAAATTTGGGTTTTGGTTTTTGGCAGAATTTGGGCCACAACTTTATTGATTACAGAATGTGTCTGGTTGCATAGGCTCTGGTTCGACTAGCTCCCTGCCATGCAGGTAGCGCTGACCCAGGGTTCCAGCATAGGTCAGCCAAGGGTGAACACCTGGATAAGTGGAAAGCCGGGAATGGGCTAACTCCGCCACCCAAATGTGCCCCTGGACTCAGGCACGGGCACAACCCCCTCTCAGGGGTTGACCAAACCATCAAGTCCCTGGATTCCTTTAGCGGAATACCCTTCTCATACGGATGGCAAGAGCTTTCTCCCATCCCTATCACCTGAACCAGAGTCTATCCGCAACCTTACAAGTTGTGATGATTTGCTATGCGGCAGGCGAAACCCAAATGGCAACAGCCAATCAGCCAAGTGGGGAAAATTCCTTTTTTTTTAATAAGATTTTTTATTAGTTTTCCAACACAAATTAAAAACAAAACAACACACAATACATAAACAAATACATAAACAAACAAAACATATAAACATGTATACTTTCAAACCTCCTTTTCATAGACCTTACTTTCCAGACTTCCCCTTACCTCTCCCTTTCTGCATCCCTATTTTAAAGTTTTTTCAACAACTCCTCACACCAAATGTCTGATTACTTATTTTCTTTTTTAGCTTCTTCTCATACTTAATCAATTACAGCTATAATTTTATATTTTCCATTTCCCTTGACATTTTAGCACTCTTCAATTTTACAACAGTTCTTAAGATATACTTTAAATTTCTTCCAAACTTCTTCCACCATCTCTTTTTCTTGGTCACGGATTCTGCCGGTCATCTCCGCAAGTGGGGAAAATTCCTGCCGTGCCCCTGTCCCAACGGCATAGCAAGGTCAAGCGCAAAACCTAAAAGTAGGGAGAGGTGGGCAGATGTTCCGAATGCACGCGCCGAAAGAGGAAGCTCTGGGTCATGTGCATGTGTATAAATAGGTCCCTCAAACAGCTTGGACTGTGTCCCATTGGCCAGATTGTACCCAGTTTCGAGGGACCTACCAATTGGGTGTTGTGGCTGACCAATTGTACCCACCCACAACACAGGGTGTTGGTTATCCGGGTCTCAATGCAACACATGCCCTCTTTAAGGGAGGACCCGATATATCACAATATAGACTTCAAACCAGTTTTGGATGATGTATCAATATATTGCTCAGCCCCACTAGCCAAGGGAAGACTTGCCTCCACATCATGGGCTGAGTGAGTTCCTCAGGGGTCCTCAGTGGAAACTGATGCCTGGCAACTGCCAATAAGGCAAGAGTTACCTCCTTCACAGGCCCTGCAACCTAGTTCCAGCTGCTCATACCTTCTCCCTTGTCTCTTCTGCTTTAGTAGGCAGAGGCCAAAGGCAACACCAGAGGAAGGCTGAGGACGAAGGCAGGAAATGCCGACTGGATTATCCTGGCGCCGTGAGGACACCATGTTATTTCTGTTGCCAATATCAGGCTTGAATGAGATTTTCATTTTGAGAATCTTTTGCACGCTACTTTGAAAGCCTCTCAGGGCTATAAAGTAGGATATAAATATTCTGAATAATAACAGTTTTAACTTGTTTGAACACAGGATGTTGTATTTTATTGTTTTAACGCAATTGTTGTAAGCTGTTCTTGTATCTTAACTCATGAAGGGCAGTTTAGAAAGTGACCAAAAAATTACCGTACTACCATATGATTCATGACCCATCCCCATTCCATTTTCCCAGTCTAAGGCTACAATTTGATATACACTGATTGGGACTTTCTGAAAATACATATACAGAATTGCACTCTTAAGGACCTCCCTCCCAACCGACTATTTGTCCCATGCTGGGGTCAGGGGTACAGATACAAGATACACATGCTTGTATTTTCCCCCATTTAGCAAATAATACCTAGAGGAAGCAATATAGATCAGGGAATTGGAACATAAGGAAGAGTCCACTCTGCTATGCAGTTTTTCTGATTGAATTAACAGTTCTTTGCCCCTATGGCTGCATTAAAAAACAGACAAACTGAGGGATTAAAATCTCAGCAAAACATGCAGTTTGGCCATTTCGTCTTAGGCTCTTTCACTCAACATCTGTTTCTTTTGGAGTTTTGCAATTGAGCTCATGGTTATGGTCTCTTTTTTTGGCATTTTCAAATATGTAATTTACTCCATTTCAAAGAGATCACTAGACTCAGAGTGATTTAAGAAGCAAAACTGGGATCACATTCGTTGATTTTCCAGCTGACAGGAGTAAGTTAATTTTAAACTGCCCAATGAAGCTTTAAAACTCCTGTCCAGCCTTATTATTAGCAGCTTAAAATTTATAGAGTGAGACTCTACTTGGTGATAGCTGTTTGGTGGTCAAGAAACTTGGAATAATGAGGTCCCACACCATGCAAAGAAAACCCAGTTTAACACTTGCAGTACCCATTTCAAAGCGGATTCTATTGTGCCCAAGACACACACAAATCTAGGTCTGTGGATTTTTGTTTATTTATTGCACCATCAATGTGTATGACACTTTACAAAGTACAGAAGCAAGAGGTCCCTGCCGCAAGGGGCTTACAATCTCCAATAGACAGCAGAAGATACAGCAGAGGAAGGGGGAAATAAAAAGATGGGTAGGCAGGGGAAGAATGTGTGATTATTTCAGTTAAACTTTGGCTTAATTACAAACTGGTACAGCGACTAGGGTGATGAGGGTTTGGGAAATTCATAGAGAACTGGTGAAGGGAACGGGGTGTGGAGAAAGAGAGAAAAGGAATGTCATTAGGAGAAAGTGGCCATAATATTTGAAACAGGTGTTTCAGGAAGAAATGGTTGCTCAAGCGATCAGGAGGACCCATGCTGGCTTTTCAGGGACCTTTACTGAAATATCAAGGAGGCTAAATTGTGTGGTGTGATAGACTTGTGCAGGGAAGCTTGAATTCAAATTTGTGTTCTGAAGCAAACTGGGTTTCACTGAAGATATAAGAGACTCTTGAATTTATAGATGATGATAGATGATGATGATAGATAGATAGATAGATATAGATAGATATAGGTGTGTGTGTGTGTGTGTGTGTGTGTGTGTGTGTGTGTGTGTGTGTGTGTCTTGTTCAGTCATTTAGTCATGTCTGACTCTTCGTGACCCCATGGACCAGAGCACGCCAGGCACTCCTGTCTTCCACTGCCTCCTGCAGCTTGGTCAAACTCATGTTAGTAGCTTCAAGAACACTGTCCAACCATCTCGTCCTCTGTCGTCCCCTTCTCCTTGTGCCCTCAACTTTCCCAACATCAGGGTCTTTTCCAGGGAGTCTTCTCTTCTTATGAGGTGGCCAAATATTGGAGCCTCAGCTTCAGGATCTGTCCTTCCAGTGAGCACTCAGGGCTGATTTCCTTAAGAATGGGTCGGTTTGATCTTCTTGCAGTCCATGGGACTCTCAAGAGTCTCCTCCAGCACCATAATTCAAAAGCATCAAATCTTTGGTGATCAGCCTTCTTTATGGTCCAGTTCTCACTTCCATACATCACTACTGGGCAAACCATAGCTTTAACTATATGGGCCTTTGTTGGCAAGGTGATGTCTCTGCTTTTTAAGATGCTGGCTAGAAAGCAGAGGGGTTTGTCATTGCTTTTCTCACAAGAAGCAGGCATCTTTTAATCTTGTGACTGCTGTCACCATCTGCAGTGATCATGGAACCCAAGAAAAGCGGCTGTGGGGGGCTGCAGGCAGAGAAGCAGGGCAACAGATAAGAAGGACAAATGCATTAGACTTTGCAGGTGACTGACTGATGGCTCCCATTGCTCCTCTGAATTTTGCCCTGTGTACAAACAAAGGGGGCTGGCTGAAAGTGTCACCCTGTGCAGTGCAGTCAAGGATGGAAGATTGTTTTGGGTTCTGCTGGCGTGAGAATGGAGGATGCAGGAAGGTGAGAGAGAGAGAGAGAGAGAAAGAGAGAGAGAGAGAGAGAGAGAGAGAGAGAGAGAGAGAGAGAATCTGTGATCTGAAGTTACACATTGGCATTTCATCCTAGGTTTACTCAAATGCCTTTCAGCTGTAGCCCTGTGGGAGCCACATTTCTGTAAAGGAGCAAACCCCATATGGACAGTGGCTACACAAACCCCTGACTGCACAACGGGTTCCGCTCATGTGGCTGTGTCCCTCTCATATCTCTGGCATCCATATGATGATGAGGAACTCGCAGGAATAAAAATTCTCTGCTACCTGCTTCCTTTTCTTTGTTTCATTTTCCAGTGCAAGCAGCAGCAGCAGCAGTAGCTTTTCAGAAAGAAGAAATGGGCCAGGGTATCCTCAACAGTGGGAGGATGTGCAAAGAAAAAGCACTGATGCAATTTGGCAAAAGCTGGGAGTTGCGCACCTTGCTCCCACACCTCTGTCTCGCCTGTGTGCAGCCCCTCTGCTTTCTAGCCAGCAGCATTCGCAACCTGTTCTCAAACTTGTCCTGCCACATTGCCAGAGCTCCCTCGCTTTTGAGTTGTCTGTGCACCCAAATTTATTTCCTCCTTGGCCAAACCTGCCTTACAAACTTCCTTGTGCTTCATAGGCCGGTCTCTGCCCGCCCCCTCACTTTCTTCTGCCCAGGCCAAGCACAAAAGTTGACGCAATTCACTTCATTTCCAGTTCTCCACTTGGTTCAACTCAGCCACTGCCCATCTCTGTGCCCAGAAATATTCCAGGCAAAGATATTGTTGCGCATGCAAAACACACACACACACACGGCGCATTAAAGATTTACTGTGGCATAAGCTTTTGTAAACATAAGCCCACCACATCAGATGCTCAAAGATAAATCATATGCCACAGTCTTCCTTCCTGGCTGCATCATTTCTTGCCACAGGTGAAAGCTCTCATTTCTGAATGTTCCTCCACGTCAAAAACTCGCTACTCAAACCACTGTGGCTACTAATGTCTCCTACAGCAGCCACAGAAGGTCTCAGTAAACATCACCTCAAAAATCTACAACACATGGGAGGCCGTCTAGCCTAGGGTTGCCATACGTCTGACATTTCCCAGCCATAGCTGGGATTCGGCCGTCAGAAACTGTGTTTTTTGCCTGGACTTCCACTTTTTGAAATATGACAACCCTAGTCTAGCCTTCAGTTTGACATGCTGGTATACCATGCACAATGTGGGGTGCTTTTCACTTGAGACAATATTCTGGCCTGATCTTGCTGTGCAGCATGCAAAAGAGTGTGATTCAGATAGCACTATGTAGGAAGTGGAATACATGAAGGCAGGAACTGGGGTCAGAGTGGTACAGCCAGGCTTTTCATACTGTTGGCTTTAGTAGGGCAGAAGACACTGTAGTAAAGCTATCATAATTTAGACCCAACTATTAACTGGTCTACTTGCATGTAAGGGTGCTAAACTCTATTCCACTTTCCACTGGTGGCATGAATTCAACCTTGGTCATGTGAATTGGTTTCCGTCTGTTCGTTGGTGATGCAGTGCGAGGTTTACAGCTGTAGACTGATTGCTTTTCTCGGCCACTTTCCCAGCCATATACGGTAATATTTTTACAAAAGTTGGGTGCCACCCCCACACTCTGCAAGACTCCAGGGGATTTCAGACACTCACCCAGGGTCAGTACTCCTTTGGAGAATTAAAACATGGCGAAGACTGTTGTAGCTTTAAGAAAAATGGCTTATTTACCTGTATACACCTTCAGTCTCCATGGAAGAAGTCCAGATCTTACAGCATGGTCGTTTCAAGAGGGGCTTGTCTCCCAAAGCACTGTAGCTCTGGAGTTCGCGCATCTCTCCTAGCCAGCCTTCCCAAGATGGATCCCACTTTTTCTTCTTCCTTCTTCTTCCCAGAACACTCTGCTAAAAGCTTTCTTTTCCAGTCACCTCACACTCAGCTACCCTGGCAACCTTCCAAACCCCCAGTTTCTGTTCACACCTCAGGGCAAGGGGGTGGGGACAGTTCTCTTGCATTGCCAATGCTCTCAAGGGCCCTGTATTGTTTCTTAATTGCCCTAGCTTGGCCAGGTCATTTTTTGTATAAGCTAGCCCAGGAATTCTTCTGCAGCTCGTCTTTCTCCCTTCACACCCCAAATCATCAAAATCCTACCATTTCTCAATTTCTAGGGTGTATGGGGTCCCCTCCCCCCCCAAAAATACAACAATATTTAGACAGGGGCCGGCTTAGCCTAGCGGTTACTTCGACTCTACATTTGCAGAATCACTAATTGCTTAATGGCAGTTCAATACTCCACGGGTGCTGTCTGGCTACTTTAAAAAGAAACACACAAAAACAACATTTAGACTGATCTTCACTAAAAGCCTTTGCAGCCCATGTAAGCAGCAGCTATTTTTCCTTAACCATGCATCTTCGGGAGAAACATTGGCCCTCACAGGACAAACAGCTGGCACAGGAGTCAGACAAATATGTAGCTGAAAGACACTGCAGAACAGGTGTTTGCTTCAAACTTTAGTAGGCTTGGAACGTGAGTCTCTCAACAGCCTGGAACTTCTTTTGTGTTTTCCCAAAGTCGCTCAAAACAGGGGAAGTTATTGTGCCGATATGCTGATGTGTCTCAGCTAGTCACGAAACGTCAGTCCCAAATGTCATTTCGAAAGGAGTGGAGTTAATGGGAAAGGCTTTCACCTTTGTGTTGAAATGTGGCTCTAGTCCTTAATGTACATTTCTCAAGAGAAGGCATCTGTCAGTGTCACAAGCCCCAAGAGAAAGGCAGTTTGAAAATTCTTGGCTCAGCACAGTGCCGGCATGAGAAGAGTGACAGGTGTTTGAACTTTCAGGTTTAGGAGTGAAAGCTTTGTTCACATGATCAGATTTGCTATAGGAGAGACATCGGAGTCACTTATGCCAAAGGCCATCTGAAACCGCTGCTATGTTTGCTGAACTAGAACAGTGTTTCCCAAAGTGGGAGATACCCAGGGGTGGAGGAGGGGGGGTGCAGTGGAGGCGGGCCACCCTGGGTGTCACCACTGAGGGGGGTGGCAAAATGCCAGGCGGCACTCACCACGAGGCCTGCAGCGTGCCCGAGCCACGCATCTCTCCTGGGAGTGACGCGGTGGTTTGGGTGTCCGCAGGCTCCGTGCTGCCCCAAACAGTCAGTCCACCGCCTCCCCCTCAGCCGTGGGGCAGCTGAGTGGGAGGAGGCAGGCAGAGTCCTCGGAGGCCGCGTGAAGCATCCTAGGTTCAGGTCATGCAATGCCCCAGATGCCCGATCGGCTTGCTCTGCCACCACCCCCTGGGAACACTGGAATGATCCAGGGGGCGGTAGTAGCCTCGGGTGCAGATGGGGGGGGGGTGCTGAATAAAAACAAGGGGTAGTGGAAGCATAAAGAAAGAAGAAAAATCATTCATACATGTTTCATCTGTTGTGTAACGACGCTTACCGGTGTAACATTGCGTTAAAGTCGTAGTGATTATTTTCCAAACAAACACACAAAATGCAAGATATAGGACGTAGGTAAAAATATAGATACAGTCATACCTCATGTTATGGTCGCTTCAGGTTACGTGTTTTCAGGTTATGGACCGCGGGAAACCCGGAAGTATCGGAACGGGTTACTTCTGGGTTTTGCTGCTCACGCCTGCGCAGAAACGCCAAATTGTGCCAGTGCCTTCGCAGACGTGGCGCTTCAGGATGCCAAGGCTGTGGGTTGCGGACGTGCCTCCGTCCCGGATTACATCTGCAACCCGAGGTTCCACTGTACATGAAAGAACACAAATTTGCCTCTGCATCTTTCTGCTTGTTTGCTTAAAGAAGGTAGATTTCCAGGGGGTCACTGAGCTTTTTCTTTTTTTTCCCCTGAAAAGGGGCGGTAGGCGCAATAAATTTGGGGCCCCCTGGACTAGAGGGTATATTTTCAGAGCTACAGAAGCAGGCTGCTTGTGACCATCTGCTTGTGATGTGGAGATTGCCATGGGTTCATAAAGGGACGGACTGTAACTCAGGGGCAAAACATCTGTTTTCCATGCAGAATGTCCCAGTTTCGGTCCCTGGCATCTGAAGAAGGGGGTGGGGATTACTTCTACCTTAAACACTGGAGAACATCTGCTCAAGAGGGTTGAGGGAACCTAGAACAGATTTAGCAGGTATTTATATCATGATAAAAGTGCCATGAGTGATAGCACATAATGGCTGCTATGGGCAGCAAAAGAAAAGGGTGTCATGCCACAAAAAACCTACAATATATAGTTCAGGTGAACTGGCCCACCCACAGCAGCTTTGTCATAGTCACCACAGACCCTCCAATTGTCCCTTGGACAGTTCCAGATTTACAGAAGCCATCCGGGTTTCTGATTTGATCCTGGAATGTCACTCTTTTCCTTAGAAGGTTTTCATCACAGAAATGTTGGAGGGTATGGAGTTAGGTGACCACCCCCTCCCCAAGCCAAGGAGATAAGAAACTATACAACCTTTAGAAGACTTCTAAAGGCAGCGCTGTTTTTAAATGTTGAATGTTTTAAATGTTAAATGTTTTATTATATTTTTATATATGTTGGAAGCTGCTCAGTGTGGCTGGGGCAACCCAGTCAGATGGGTAGGAGAGAAGAAGAAGAAGAAGGAGGAGGAGGAGGAGGAGGAGGAGGAGGAGGAGGAGGAGGGAATAGGACATCCCTATTTTCATTGGAGAAATGTTGGTGGGTATGCCACGCAGGTGGCGCTGTGGGTTAAAGCCTCAGCGCCTAGGACTTGCCGATTGAAAGGTCGGCGGTTCGAATCCCTGCGGCGGGGTGCGCTCCCGCTGCTCGGTCCCAGCGCCTGCCAACCTAGCAGTTCGAAAGCACCTCCGGGTGCAAGTAGATAAATAGGGACCGCTTACCAGCGGGAAGGTAAACGGCGTTTCCATGTGCGGCTCTGGCTCGCCAGAGCAGCGATGTCACGCTGGCCACGTGACCCGGAAGTGTCTCCAGACAGCGCTGGCCCCTGGCCTCTTGAGTGAGATGGGCGCACAACCCCAGAGTCTGTCAAGACTGGCCCGTACGGGCAGGGGTACCTTTACCTTTTATGCCACTAGTGTGGAAGGAGCATAGTGGGATGTACCGGTACATACAGAAAAAAGTGATATTCCGGATAGTGTGGACAACCAACTCCAATGCCACATGTAGTTTACAGAGGAAGAAGAGGAGCCATGGAATCTTAGGCGACCCCCAACCAGACTATTCTTCTTTTGCCACATCTAGAGCTGCACTGATTCTCTCATTTTCATTTGCTTATTTATAGGTTCTGGTATACCGTATATTTATTTCTATTTAGCATCTTTACATCTCTTCATAATTCACTCTCAATATATTTGCATTCCTGTTCTTATTTACTGAAGCATCTAGGGTAGACCTAGAATTTTTTTACTCTGAATGTATTGTCTCTTCCAACTTCTTGGGATATTAAGTAACGTCCAGCTGAAAATATTTTCCTTCTGTCTTGCCTGTCGAGTGGAACTGAACCTAAAATGGAAGAGAGTGACAGATTTCTACCCCAGACCCATGATGCAATTTCGCAGATGGTGAGATGCGCAACCTGAGCGCATCCCCACAGGCAGTAAGTCAACATGCGCCTCCTAATGGTCATATGGACTGACCCTAAAGGGCAATAGACGAAGAAGCTAGATTGGATGGCAGGGACTGTGAGAGCAGGAAGAGGGGAGATAATTCCCGAGGCCCTCTTCTACATGGGACTGAATTCACATTCCTTGGCAGGGGAGGGGAGCTTTTGCATTCTTTCCCAATCTGTGTGGTTTCTCCAACCCCAAATTCCTCTTTGATTTGAAACTCATCTGTCTCCCACCTTTAAAATGAAACCATATTGCGAGGCAGCTCACAACGAGAAATCTGGAAAATATATAGGACAGTCAATGAGAACCACAACTAAACCGAACGCGAAGATACTAAACAGAAGCAATCAAATCTAGGTCACTGGCTGACTACCTGATTAATAATAAAAAAAAGATTTCATTTTTCTTTTGGTTTTCTCAACTGCTCTGGCTGGAAAGACTCTGTCCTGTGCCCAGATGGTTCGTGGATGGAATCTGCAGCAGGGGCCACACGCTGGTTTGTATGAGGGTCCCAGGTTTCCCAGATGTATACATACCATACAACAAAAATGTCTGCGGGCAGAAACCCCACAAAGAGGACACCAATAGCCTTCAGGGCAAGGAAGAGCAGCAAAGCTAGGGGTTTAGAAGAACAGAGAGGTCCAGGGAGTGATTTCATCTGTTTGTTTTGCTGGAGAAAACCTGAGAGTCAATATGATCTTAAAAACTCCCCGAATGATTCATGCCAAAGCAAACAGTCTACCTCGCATCCTTCCTCCATCGTGCTTAAAACCGTGTATGCCACGTTTGCACGTGACTTGTCCAATTTTCTTTTGCAGCCCCAGCACAAAATTGCACACACTCCAACATTTCTCCAGTGAAAATAGGAAGGTCCCATTCCATAATCATAATTTTTAATTTTTACTATGTATACCCCACACATCTTACTGGGTTGCCCCAGCCACCCTGGGTGGCTTCCAACATATATAAAAACATAATAAAACAGCAAACATTTTTTTTAAAAAAACTTCCCTATACAGTCATACCTCAGGTTACAGAAGCTTCATGATTTCGGGTTGCGCACTGCGCCAAACTCAGAAGAACCAGAACGGATTACTTCTGGGTTTCGGCACTTGTGCATGCACAGAAGTGCTAAATCGTGCTTTGCACATGCGCAGAAGCACCAAATCACAACCCACGCATGCGCAGACGCGGTGCTGCGGGTTGCGAACGTACTTCCCGCACGGATCACATTCGCAACCTGAGCTTCCACTGTAGAGGATTGTCTGCAGACGGCTCAGGGGTCGGATAATTCCATATCCTTAAACATTTGTCCGATGAAAATCAGGATGTCGTAAGGAAAAGTGTGACATTCTGGTATCAAATCAGAAACGGGGGTGGCTTCCCCAAATCAGGGATGTCCCTGGAAAATAGGGACACTTGGAGGGACTGCAATAAGCTATGCATAAACCATTTAAATCAATGGACAGAGGCTGTCTTAAATTATAGTTTCAATGTCTGAAGGAAACTTCTTTCCATGCCTGGTCTGGTCCATCATCCCCACATGAGCCTTATGAAGCAAGTCTCATTTTTACAGATGTGATCAGAGGCTGTCAGACTATGATCTGCGTAAAACCACAAAATGGTTTCTTCATGGAGCTTTAAGTGGAATCTAGGACCACCCCCCCAAGGCCCAAGTCTATCCATAGGACCACTGTCGTGGTGGTCTGTCATAATGTCTGATTCTATATTTTTAGTGTACTAGTTGTATTTCGATTCTAACCTTGGGGAGCTGTCCCCCCTTTCCTTCTATTCTTAATCTGTGGTAGGAAGGTTACATCTGAAGTTGTGTATGAAAGGCTACCTTTAAATGAAATGCAAATGTGTGCAAAAATATCCCTACAGCTTTTTTAAAAAAAGTTTTTAGATGTTCTTAATTGCTTTTTTTTAAAAAAAAATCAATGTATTGTTTTATTGCTTTTTTGTAGACTGTCCTAGGCATTTTGGGGGAAGAAAAGGCAGGATGTACATTTAATGGGGAGGAGAGAAAAGAGTGAGACATGTCAGGAAAGGTTTGGAGTGCATTTCATTTTGTGCACTGTACCCCATTCTGTTATGATGAAGGGCTGGATGGAAATATCCTAAATGAGTAAAACAAGCCCTCACCCCAATTGCTGCTTTCCCCATTCAAATTCTCCATTTAGCCGAAGGTGCTTTTCCCTAAGGGCATGTGTGAATGGTGCACAATTTCTTTCATGGGTTATCTACAAATGGTGCAACTATGTTTGAAATTTCAAGGTGGTACCTTTGGAGAGGGTCTGGCATTTGCATACATTGTGTGACCAGGGTGGGGTGCGGGGGGGATGACACACAAAGCCAGTCCATTCACCCTCCGTCAGTCCTTTCACCTGTGCCGGGAATCAGTCTGATATAGGCAATGGCAGTCAGAGATGACTTGTTATTCCTATGGTCTGAAAACCCCGTTTCCATTTCAGGGTCTGGAAACTCCTCCACTAAGGAATAATCTCAGAAGCAGCCCAAGTATCAGTGGAGATACTGGAAATGTGAAGTCATGAAAATTCCTGGGTGGGTTGGTAACTATGAAATGGTGCCTCTCTTCCTTAATCTGTACGCAAGACTTCTTTTCAGTAGGAGTGCAGTTCTGGCACCTTTGCAGGTCCCACAGCAGGGAGGAGAGGATGGTGATTTCTGGCACCTTCTTTCTAGAAAAAATAGCCCTGGGCACATATACCAACATTACCTCTATGGGAGACATGGATTAATCTATCCAATTTAAGAATATTCTGAGTGGGCCACAAGAACTGGATATAGTTTGAGAACTGGGGAGGGCAGATCCATTGGATCAGTGACAGGTATGTATTGATCTAATAGTTAAAGCTATGGTTTTCCCAGTAGTGATGTATGGAAGTGAGAACTGGACCATAAAGAAGGCTGATCGCTGACAAATTGATGCTTTTGAATTATGGTGTTGGAGGAGACTCTTGAGAGTCCCATGGACTGCAAGAAGATCAAACCGATCCATTCTGAAGGAAATCAGCTCTGAGTGCTCACTGGAAGGATATCCTGAAGCTGAGGCTCCAATACTTTGGCCACATCATGAGAAGAGAAGACTCCCTGGAAAAGACCCTGATGTTGGGAACGATTGAGGGCACAAGGAGAAGGGGAGGGCACAAGGAGAAGACAGAGGATAAGATGGTTGGAGAGTGTTAAGGGGACGACAGAGGACGAGATGGTTGGACAGTGTTCTCGAAGCTACAAACATGAGTCTGACCAGACTGCGTGAGGCAGTGGAAGACAGGAGTGCCTGGCATGCTCTGGTCCATGAGGTCATGAAGATTCGGACATAACTAAATGACTAAAGAACAACAACAAAAATTCATTGGCCATTTTTATATTAAATAAGGAGGTAACATTGCTTCAGTTATGGATACGGCAGTTAAACAAGCTCCACTTCATTTAAAGTTTAATAAAACGTATATTTATTGCAAACAATAATATACAAAAAGGTAAGTTGTACAGAGAACCAAAAGGGATTTGCAAACAAAACGACCAAAACGGAAACAAAACGGAAACCCAACCTTACCTAAAACTGATTTTTTTTAAAAAGGAAAGATTGTTTTTAAGTTACAGAAATACTTTAGAAATATCTGCTTTTTTAATATAGAAGTAGAAAAGATACCATATTATAAGAGTGCTTTAAGATTTTCTTCTACTGTATTCCCTACAAAACATTAACAAATATAACTTTTTTTAAATAAAAAAGTTGGCTATCTTTTTTTAAAAAAAGCAATCCTTAACTGTTCAGCCACCGCTTCACCCAAGGTCAGTTCCTTGCCCTAAATACCCTCCCAAATCACACAGTGTGAAGAGGTGGAAGATGAGCTGCACACTTTGGCAGCTACCAGTCCAGAACCGCTGCTGCGCAACTGTCGTTCATTTCCATCGAGCTTTCAAGGGGCAAATATGAGCCCCATGGAAATGTGCAAGCCCCATGGAAAAGAAGAGGGCTTCCAAAGCAGCAGGGATTGGTGGCTGCACCCACTGTCGCTTTGCTTCTCTTGAACAGACCAAGGTCTGCCCTACAACACCCATAGAAGGTGGTGGAATCTGGAGGTAGTAGAGTGGATTGTACCACTTTGGTTTGCAAGTTGGGGGGTATCGTTTCTTTCGAATGCTTCCCCTCACCCCCTGTAAAAGAACTCCCTGCAATTATAAACAACAACAATGGAGGGTTTAAATATAAAAATCCCATGGGGGAAGCATTAAAAATGGCAGCCCCAACAGTAGCATCAAAGCTTAAGTGGTACAGTCCATTCTACTACCTTAACTCTGCTGGCCTGTGTACTCCCAGGCGCAATATGTAAATCTGGAAGAGGTGAGGCAGAAAATAAGGCAAATGACTCAGTGATACACTACATTTGCAATCTTTTGTGTCTACAATGAAAAACAACAACAGCATATTTTTTTCCAGTTTATCCTCAAACAGAAAGGAAAAGAAGAAGAAAGGGAGAACAGAAGAGAGGCAGACATACTTGTACAAACCTAAGACACATTCTGAAGGAATAATAATAATAAAAAGTACCAAAACATGGGAATGAGAGGGATAAATAAAATAAAGGGGTTATTGATTTAGACCATAATTTAACGATTAGGCACCATATACCGACTCTGGAATTTCTGTTTACATTACAAGAACTTCTAATGCGGAAAGGGGAAATGGAGGAAAATCTCTTGATTAAAAAACTCTCCCCACCCCCGCCACAAAATAAATATATATACTTTTTTAAAAAAAGAAAAGAAAAGAAAGAAAAACACACACACCAGTGCTGCCATCCATGACCTTTGTTAAAGTCATATCCCTGCCCTGCCCTGCAAATTGGGTTCATAATGGATTTTGCAGGGGGGCTGTTTTCTATGGACTGGTCAGCATCTGTTTCGCACATGGGGAGGGGGCAGTGCCAGAAGCTGAAGAAGGCAAGTCATGGTAGGATTTGTGGCATTATAATCTGGTGTTGCTGGTTGCATTAAAAAAAAGAGAGAGCTTCAGACCTTAAAAAAACTGAACTGTCTTCCTCTGAAGCCTCGTATTTTCCCTTGGCAGTGAGAGAAAGAATTATGCAAGCTCTCTTGGAAGATATTGCAGGGTTGCTGTTAAGGCTTTTCAATAGTGTTTCTTTAAGGCTTAAGGTGTAGATCTTCTTTTTCTTTCAAACCTCCCTCCTCCCCGCAAAAAACCCTTTTACTTACCAGCTGGAAAAATAAAGTCTCTTTCCAAATCCACAACATCACATTGAGTAACTGATCACTGGTTTGTTTTTCCTTTATCCACATTTTTTTTTTTTTGCTGCCTAGAAGCAGAAGACCATTAACTATACAAAAATACCTCTGGCTAAGGCATGCCATTTTGCTAAGTGTTGTTTAGCTGTCAAAATAAGGAGCATTAAAAAAAAAAAGTTTCTCTAAAAACAAGAAGTACAATTAACATATAAAATCCCCTCAAATTGGTAACGAATCATACACAGTACATACTAAACAAAACAAAACAAAATACTTAGAATAGAGCATATTCCTCACAGAGGAATACTTTTGAGTTTTGTAATAATAAAAAAATTATTCGCTTTTCATTTTTAGTTATTGTTAAAAAATAATCACCAAGTCCATACCTAGGCGAACTAAGCTGGCTGTTTTGGGAATGAAAATCGCCTCCAAAGCAAAAGTTCTAAGTCCACCATGGAATGTTTGTTTATGGAGCAGGATTCTCCAGCTGATTTCAGAAGGATGCTGTAGTACACAAAGCATTCTGGGATTTTCCTTTCTCTTACTTGTTTAACTTGCTGCTTCTTCTTTCTTTTTTTTAAAAAAAGAAACTTTCACCAAAGTCTGAAGATGCTTTTTGCTGTCCGTCAAAAACCTTACGGCCTGGTGAGCTGTGTGTAGACAGGCTGCTCCCAGTGTTGTGGGCTGTGGGTCTGAGGAATGGAAGGCACCCCGGCAGTGTCTGCAATGGGCGTGTACATCGGCCTCTGGGCGGGGTTCATGTACGTGAAGGTAGAGTAGAGGCTGGAGCTCTGGCCGGCAGCATGGCTGTAGTACGAGTTGGAGCTCTGGTGGTCTGTGTAGTCGTACTGCGAGCGGGTGATGGTGGGGTAGGAGGAGCTGTAGTGCTGCAGGTTGAAGGAGCTGTAGCTGATCTGCTGGGGCGAGTGCTGCTGCTGCTCGCTGTAATGGCTGGGGCTCAGCTGCTCTGTCTTGATGTGTGTCCTCTGCTGGGCCTGCCCTGGCTCGCTGCTCAGCGTGGTCAAGGTGTGCTGGGGTTGCTGTGGGGCCTGCTGCGGCGCTTGGGACGGCTGTGGCTGAGACGGCGGCTGTGGCTGCTGCGGCTGCTTGGACATCCAGACATGCCCCGTGCCAGCTGGAGCAGCTGCCGTGCTGCTGATTCCATAGCTGCCGGTATAGGTGACTTGGCCGGGCTGGCCATGGGTGGCCGGGACCCCGGGGTGGCCGTTGGGCGGGAGATACTGGTCAAACTCGTTGACGTCAAAGGTCTCGATGTTGGAGATGACGTCACTGCTGAGCTCACCAATGTCCACGTCTCGGAAGTCGATGTGGGGCGGCTGCCTTCCTCCTTCCTGCAGGGGGCGCCCTTCCCGTTTCAGGTCCTGCTTACCGGGCTGCACATCTGTTTTAGGGGTAGTGGGAGGGGTCGGTGGCCCTTGAGACTGTCCTGCAGGAAACACAAGAGAAACGGCATCTGTCAGAGTCAGCATGCTACTTTCCCCTCCACCCCTTTGAAGTCAAAACTGCAGGCAGGCCACACCTGGGCCTATCTTCATACTGATAAGGGGTCCAGACAGAGCGCCATAAAGCGCTGGAAATCTAACAGCAGCCATTTTTATATATATATATAAGCAGGAGGTGTTGTATTACGATGATAATTCCATTAATGGTTAACTCTGTCTGGAGGTGAGTGAAAGGAGAGGGTGGTGGTAGGGTGACCAGTAATAAGGAATTGCCACTGAAGATAGCTGTTCAGTTGTTTTGTACAGCCAAAGAAATTTGTACCTGTGAGACTGTGCTCTGCTGAAAAAGAGGACAGTTTATGGAGCTGGTTTGCAAAGGTGCGAACTGGATTGGGACGTTTTGCTGGCAGAAGCAATTGCCTTATGCAAAGAGAAAGCCCTTTTGAATGTGTGCAAATGATGCTGTGTGCTGTCGTCCGTGAGACATACTTACTGACAGTGGTGGCCAATGACCTGTCACCTAAAGAGGACACACACATCTGCACGTGCTTTGCCCCTATCGCACCTGTTATCCTGTTCTATAGAGATGCTTCAGGATGCATAAGGGCAATAGATCGCTAAGTGCACTCTTTTTCTGCATCCACCTGAATGGGAGCAGCCTAATTCATTAAAAGAATAATAGACAGCTCAGTGTGGTGCTGGTAATGCCAAGGTTTCAGGTTCAATCCCCATACGGGACAATGGCATATTCCTGCCTTGCAGGGGGTTGGATTAGATGACCCCTAACAACTCTACAATTCTATTATTTCTACGAGCAGAACCACAGCACACAGCACACTTACCAGAATGTTCTCCAGGGGAATGCACTTCACTCATGCTGGATGAAGACTGGGGAGAATCTGCCTGCAGGGCCTTGAAGATGGCATTCGGGGAGATGTGAGTTTGCTCAGATCCTTCTTCTTGCTCAGCCTGCCCATTCTTGACCGACTTTCTCCTTCGCGGCTGGTACTTATAGTCTGGATGGTCTTTTTTATGCTGCACCCTCAGCCTTTCCGCCTCCTCCACAAATGGGCGCTTCTCACTCTCGTTCAATAACCTGGGCGAGACAGAAAGGGCCTTGTGGTTACTTACAATGGTGTCAACTGCAGAGATTTCCAGAATGTAGCACTTAGGTCATATTTCATTTTGCAAAAAAATAAATAAATATCAGCCTGTCTGCAAGAGCACTGTCCCAGGCAGCTGTTGAAGGCTGCAAAGTTGTGCAAAATGGGCTTCTGGTCATACCAAGGTCACGATCCAGATATATGTGAACATAGGACATTATGCCAAAATGTCCTAGCGGGATAGCAAAGCTGGCAAGGAAGGCAGTTTTTAGACATCCTGCTATCTGAGCATTCTCTCTCTCTCTCTCTCCCCCCCCCCTCTCTCTCCCTTTTTAGGAGCAGACTAGAAACTTTCTCTGGGACCTCTGAGCACTGTCAGGAAAAGGACTTGGTTGTCCAGTACTGCTAAGTTTGCCTCTGCCTGTTCCTTTTCTACATCATCTTAGGGTCCCTTTTGAGAACTCTGCTCCTCTTGCAAGAAATTAACAGAGTGTTTTGGCTACTTTCAAAAAAGACATAACAAAAATCGAGCCACTACAGGGACTCTGCCCTTACTTGGAATTTGGTTGGAGCCATCACTCAATTCCCACCCACCCACCCCCACCAACTAACCCAGGACACACTCACACAAATACAGATTAGGAGCCAACACTTTGGGTGCCTCCAGGCACCAGCACAAACTGCCCACCATTTTTTTTATAGCTAAACTCAACAACAACAACAACAACACAAACCTTTCATTTGCAAATACCATTGATCTCTCTCTCTCTCTCTCTCTCTCTCTCTCTCTCTCTCTCTCTCTCTCGTTTTTCTTGTGGAAAGTCACAAGCTTATGTTTCAATCAGTTGACTCACTTTCTCTTAACTCCCTGCTCCCTCCCTCTCCCCCTCCCTCCTGTTGCAAGTCATCTTTCCGACTCAACCTCCTATTGGTCCACACTTGCCAACTTACACCAACAATCATCACATATCCAAACGTGTGCCATTCATGTTTTGTCTTGAGAACAGGGCTTGAGTTGTCAGAGCTCAACCTTGTAATGTGTTTGTTTTTTAATGGGCAGGTGTGTACAAAATAAATTATTCCTGGGCATGTGCAGAGTGCCTTTCAGAGTAACCACAGCATATATTTTTTTTAATGGGACAGCTCTCTCCAAGGCATAATCTCAAGGCCACTTTAAAAATAAGGGGTTTAGCACTGCCTCATCATTTAGTTGCTGTTATAGTGCAATCCTATGCAGGTCTACTTTGCTGTGAGCCCCTTTGGGTTTATTAGGATTTCCTCCTGGGGAAGTATACATTACAGCCTTATTTTCTGGTGTTGGCATCTCATTGAACACAGCAAGGCTGCCGAACCAGAGCATGGCCTTCCCTTCCCTAAGCTAAAACAGGACCTCAAATATGGACACATACAGTGGTGCCAACTTGAATAAAATATTGGGGGGGGGGGGGCAGGTAAGCCCTGCCCTGCATAATTGATCACATGACACGGCGCGCACACACTATTTGAATGGCAGTGCCCATTAACTTTTTGGGGCGTCCTGGCCCCCTCAAATATTTTAATGGAGGGAGGATGAAGGACCCTCTAGGAGTTAGCTCCTATGAACATATATGCCCATAAACCAAGGTACAAACGACATTTTGATCCAGAACTTCTCTTTCAGAACCCGATCGGATTGCACTCAGAAGTAGCTCCCACCCAGTCCAAATGCCCGGTTTGCCACCTGCATGTGAAGTTCAATGGACACACTCTCCAAGAGCTCCGCGTTAGTTGGGCTCTCTTCACGCTACCTCTGCGGAGGAGGAGGAGGAGCTCAGCATGGGATCTCCAAGCCCCAGATTCCCACCAACCACCCCTTTGGAAACGTCTGTCCCTGTTAACATACATTCTCTCTCTCTCTCTCTCTCTCTCTCTCTCTCTCTCTCTCTCTCTCTCGTGCGCGCACCCAACCCACGCGTGCAATTTCTCCCTTCTGGCCCTGCTCCTGCAGAGCAGGGAGGCAAACTTGAATAAAATATTGTGTGTGTGTGTGTGTGTGTGTGTGGTTTCCAGATAAGCCCCACCCCACATTATCGATCTCAAGACGTGGCACACAAACACCATTTCAATGGCAATGGCCATTAACTGGGGGGTGGGCGGGCGCAACTTTGGGACCTCGGCCCCTAGGACTGGCTCCTATGCTGCACAGACAGACCCCGAGTGGCGGAAAGTAGACTTTGCCAAGGCGTGGTGATGCAAAACGAAGCACAGGAGCCAACTTCTAGGGGCTGAGGTTCCTTCGCACCCCTCATAAAATATTTGAGGGGGCCGGACCCCCCCCCAAAAAAGTTGACGGGCATTGCCATTTAAATTATGTGCGTACACCGTGTCTTTTGATCTGTTAATTATCGAATATTTTATTCAAGTTGGCACCCCTGAAGCTAAACAATCAAACCATGGAGACCCTCCCCGTCCCTCTAACTATGGACTGCGATCCTCTGCACGCTTCCTCCGGAGCAAGCGTGCCAGCGCCCATTTGGCAACCCGCTTCCTTCCCCCCGTTGCGCCCATCCCCAGCGCTTACCTCCAGAGTTTGCCCAGCGTCTTGCTCAGCTCGGCATTGTGCAGGTGCGGATACTGGTCTGCGAGCTTCCTGCGCGCGGCCTGCGCCCACACCATGAAGGCGTTCATGGGGCGCTTGACGTGGGGCTTGTTCTTGCTGGATCCGTTCACGCGCACGGGCATGGGCACGAGCGTCCAGTCGTAGCCCTTCAAGACCTGGCTGACGGCTTCTCGGATGCACACGGGGAACTTGTCCTCGTCGCTCTCTTTCTTCAGGTCCGGGTCGCTTTTGGGGAAGGTGTTCTCTTGGGGACGCGTGTTCTCGGTGTCCGATCCGGAGCCCGACGGGCAAGGGGAGCCGGCCGAATCGTCCGACATGGTGGGGCTGGGGGCGCCGGACAGGCATTTCTCCTGCTCCTCGGTCATCTTCAGGAAAGGGTCGAGGAGATTCATGCGAGAAAGCGACCCGGGGGAGGATATCGGTGGAAATGAAAAAAGCGAGCAAGAGGGGGTGGGAAGAGGGGTGGGTGGGGGGAGGAAGAGGAGGGTGGGGAGGGGTGAAAAAGCGAAAGTGGCAGGGTCTCTTAAAACTGCATGAAAAGAGGCGAGCCCAGCGGCAACGACAAGGAAAAGTTCGCAAGGGGCACCAAAAATGTCCCGCTTGGGTTGCAGAAACTGGAAAGAAGACCTCGGATCTCGGACGCTTTTGCAAAATCGCTGCTGCTGCTGCTGCTGCTGCAGATATTTGCTCTCAAGCAACGGACATGTGGGCAGCTTTTTCGTGGATAGTCAATGAGGGGCTGTCGGAAGAATATATATTAAAATATATATTCCACCCCTTTCAAAAAAGAAGGAGAAAAAGTTCCTCGGAGTTTGGAAGGTAGAGAAGGAGAAAAAAGAATATATATATATATATATTCTTTATATATATATATAGGCTCCCAAAATCACCTAGTCGGCTTCAAGCTCAGCTCTACTAACTTTCTCTCTGGGTCTCTTTAATAAATACTCTCCTCTGCTATTTCACCTTAGAAACTTTCAGCCAATGGCAGGCCTGCCCCTGGAGGGCTGGCACACAGCTGATTGGCTGAAAAGTTTTTTCTCTCTCCCCCTCCTTCCTCGCCGCTCTCTGAAGGGAGGGGAGAAATGAGCGCAGATCTCAGAGAGGAAAATAGGGGGGGGGGGGGCAGAGAGGGAGGGAGGAGGGAAAGAGAAAGTTTGTCGCGCGCTGCAGTTGAGCCTTTGTACTTCCCAACTCTTGCGCTATATATTCCTCCGAGTAAACTCTTCTCCTTTCTTTTTCTACTTCTTGATCTGGGCAGATTTCTGCTGAAGAAAAGGCACGAAATCTTCCCTAGCAGATACGTCATCGCTCGGGTAAAACTGCAGAACAAATGCTTGCTCGCTCGCTCTCTCACTCGGAAAGAGCTTAGAGATCCTCTGTATGACTCTGTCTGTCTGTCTGTCTATCTGTCTCCCCCCTAGCTTTGAATCCAGTGATTTTTCTGACTCACCTCTCCTATGGGAGGCTTTGTTGTTTTTTTGTTTGCTCATCCTAATGCCTATCCATACTTAAAAGTTTCAGGAAGAGAAGGCGAGGGTGACTTCCTCAGCGCTGCACTGCAATTCACGGCGTGAGAATCTGACCCAGAGGTTTAGTTTTAAATACCACCACCCCTTCTACGCTATATACTTAGGCTAGGACGACTCCTTTTTAAAATGGTTATCTTTAATATCCCTAACTGTGGTCTTACACTGTGCAAAGTAGGGTTAGTGGGGTGTGTGTGTGTGTGTGTGTGTGTGAATGACAGTAACACCCTCCTCCAAAATATCACGCTGAGAGTGATCTGCTGTGTAGGAACATAACATGACCAAATTTCTATTTCAAGCAGATAAGACTTTCCACCGTAAAAGTCAACAGGTACAAGCTACTATCCAACCCAGGGGCTTAACTAGGGAGTAAGCGCCACGGAAAGCAGGAGACTTACTTTCAAGTAAACCTGCACATGGGCTACGCATCTTTTTTAGAATGGGTTGATCTTATGGGAATGATCATCAGCTACACATCCTGCCGGGAGGGATCTAATATATTTTAAATCCCTATAATTCAGGATTTTCTTCCTCAAGCGTGATCCTTCATCGTAAAGACAGTACTTGGATTTACTTGTAAGGCTCGCTGACATCCTCTCTTCCAAGGCCAGACGCAAAGTAGGCGCAAGGGCTGCATTATGCCTCGAAATTTATCCCCATCGCTCCCAGCCCCGCTGCTCAAACCACGGAGAAAGAGAAAGAAGTTTTCTTCTTCGTTTCATATATATATTCAGATGGATCTGTTGTGAAATGTTTTTGATTTTTTTTTAATCAGATGCTATGCCTACTAACCTCAGGTCTTCTCTATATATACACACGCACATACATATAAATACCTATTGGCTTTGCAATGTTTCCACAATATTTCCTTAAAAGTAGGTGACACAGCAGGAGGAAAAAGTTTTCCGACGGATGTAAAGAATGCACAGCACGGGGATGCGCTCTGGCACAGCCCAACAGCTTGGCTGCGCCAGAGAAACGGCTAAGGAGAGAAAGTGGGCGCAGTTTGCGATTGATTCGCCTTTTGATAATCCATCTATCGAGACGTCATGTGCGCATCCCACTGTCTCGCTTAGCAATTCGACAGCCCGTCAGTTGTGGGCGCTTCCCGCATTGCAAACTCTTTAAATCATTAGCTGTCATGTTGCCTTCCCTAGGACAGACGCCATTCCATTGCCTTTTTGCTTTGCTTTCCGTGCACTTTTTCCACTCTCCTTTCAAACTTTTCTTGGAACTTTTACAGTGACTTACATATATAAACAAATCACCTTTGCTGCAGATCAAGTGTCCTTCTCCTTTCCATCCAGAGGGGGCACCATAGGCTCAGAAAAGTAACCCCGACGTTTTCAAGGCTGCTAGACGCTCCTTCAAGGTGGCACACGCGCGCGCGCGCGCGCACACACACACACACAGAGCACTGCACCTCCTGAAGAGCACGCGCACACACTCGCACAGATTAGTCTCTGGCGATTTGATATATCAGGGCTCGACTCCCCCTTGCCACCCTTACACCATCCAATTGTAAATATGTAGCCAGCCTCTCCGGGTGAAACGGCTTCGGAGTCAAGGAAACTGATAAAGATATCAAAAGTTTCAGAGACAGTTCGTTTTAAAACAAGCAAACTGCTTGGGATAACGGGGGTGGGGGGTGGGCGCAGATCGTCACCTTACACGTCTCTTCTTTATCTCCGCACCCGCAAAATTTCCCCATGACAATCCCTTTCTTTGCCTATTGCATTTGTGCCCCCCCTTCAAAAAATACTGATTGCTCTCGAAGACCCCTGACTATATCGACTTTTCCTGCCCCCTCCAACCTAGAAAAACTAAGTCATAAAGGGGAGGGGGATTAAAAGATGCAACCCTGTGTACAATTTCCAATTGCGAACGTATGTGTAATAAACCCCTACTGCTCCAAGCACAATAAACCCCATTACGCACAAGCCAACTTCTAAGCCAGCATGTCTAGGATCTACTGCAGCGATTCACACGTACACGACGTGTTCCACTATGGCTGAAACTTATCTCAGTGTGTCTTACATCCCAGTTTAAGTGGTACCAAGGGAAGGAAAAAGGGAGACACCCTCCAGTTGCTGCCTCTTATCCTTGTTGGATTCAAGCGATAACTTAAATATTTTTTTCCACATCCTAGTTTCCCCTCATGTGTTTCCACTCTCAGGATACATGCATAGGATCGGGCTGCAGATATGTGTTTTGAGGTCCGGGGTGAAAGGACTCTATGCATCCCCCTCCCCAAGAGAGGACTTGATCGAGGGCAATTGCATCGCTGCCTCGAGGCAAGGTGGGCGCATGTGTTTGCACTTAGTTGCACACGGAGAAGAGCCCCTAGGCAACCTAGGCAGGGCTTCTTTTAAGGGGGGGGAGTCGCACAGGGGGGTGCCCTAGATGGTCGAAAGGACTGTCGTGGAAAGGATCAGGCAGAGAGTTGCCCGACGTCGCTTGCCAGCCACGGCGCCCCCGCCGTCAGTTTGGGAGGACGCGTCTTTTCCAGATTAAAGAAGGCGCATTGTTATTATTTTTTTAAGCAAACAAACCCGAAACACGCCTCGGGTTTCTGCCTCGGCTGCTTTGGGACTTGTGTCCTGCGATCAGGGAAGGGTAAAACCCTGCGAGGACTCGAGGAGTCATTCTAGCTTGGATCCCACTTAACGGACCCAAATCTTCTTTTCCTTCCCACACCGAGGTAGGCACCTTCCTGCCGTTGTCACGGGCCTGGTGGCGAGGAAGCCACATGCTGCCCCTTCCTGAATGGCATTTTTTCCTGGTGGAAAACCCTCGTTTCTTCCCTTCCCTTCCCGCTCCCCCCCCCCTCGCCCACGGCTCTTGTGCTGCCCAGCTATTCTGCCAGGGCACCCCTGGTCTGCGAGAATCTGCGCCTTTTATCTTGTAAAGTATGCCTTTAATACGGCATTAGGACGATGCAGAAACAGAAGAAAATTAAGGGTATAATTGTGAGATCCATTTCCCCTTTGCTGTCTTCACAATAAAACAGTTATCTCCCCCAAAACTGCGTAGTTAACACTGGAAATGTTGAAAGATAAATGGGCTTTGAAAACATGGTTTGGGAGGGGGGAAACCTTTGATAAAAATAACTCGAAGGGGGAAAGCTCACGTTTTCCAGAGTACAATGTAATCTTCTTATCCCTTGCAACGCTTAGAGTAACTTTTCACTCCCCTGGAGAGAGAAACAAATGATTTCGTTTTGCACAATATGTACCATGAGTTTTTCCTTTCCTTTCCCCCTTTTTAAACCTAGATTCAAATTTTGAGCAGCAACCGGAAAAGGCTTTTAATTTAATTAATTATTTTATTTTTTTTACAAAATATATACATGACTTTGGGACATGGTCTTTTTCTTTCGTCGAGAAGGTGGCTTTGTTGCATTGATTTTCTGCGCTAAAAAGCAGAATATTCCAGCAAAATCGCAGCGGAAGATTACTATTCACCCGCCCCCCCCCCCCCTTGCTCGAAAAGAAAAGAAATATACGGACTTGGTTGAAAACTGAGCCGGTCTGGTAATGCTTGATGGGCGATTGGCAGAAATAAACCAAAACAGAACAATAGTTTTGTTCGGTTGAAAAAAATAATCATGAAAACTACTGCCTATTTAAACAAGTTTTCATTCAAGAATAGAAGCTCTTCAATATTCTTCCCTCGATATATTTTTTTCAAGGAAGCGAAATATTCTAAGATAAATACATTAGCATAATAACCATGATACAAATTAATGATAATCCGAGATCCATAGATCCATCTAAAACTCGCTGGTCATCGCTTCTTCCTATCCATACACAGATAGGAACCTCAACCACCTTCCTCGTTTCACGTTAGACCTCTTCTCTTTTCAAAACCCAAAACCTAAAAACCCCCCAGCAGACCTTGAAACGATGTACTAATAAGAGTCGCTTTTAAGAGGCGTTTTATTTTTCAAAAGGAGCGTGCTTTTTCCTCCAAAAGGGGGCCAGACAGCGTTTATAGCGTTAATTTCGAGGGCTTCCCTGTTGTGCTAATTCAGGTCAGTGTGGGATTCTCTCGTGTGTGTGTGTGTGTGGTGCAATCTCTGTTTTTCAACCCCTGAGCGAGGAAATGAATTCCAGAGAGATGGCTGTCCGGCAAAACAACGGCAACCTTCGAGCAGTCCGCTTTCCCCCGGGCGCTCCAGCGGCTCGACGTTTGCGCTCTAGGCGCATCTCTGGGAGGGGCAGAATCTCGCAACCTAAAGGCGCGCGCAAAATATCTCCTCCTACGCCTCGCCTCCTCTTCCCCTCCCCTCCTTTCCCCCTGCAAACTTTAGGGATTTCTAAAGCCCCTTTGTAACGGATCCTCCTTTTCCTCCCCTCAGCCCGCAGGAGCATTCAACGCGCTGAAATCTCAGGCACCAGAGCCGCAGTTGGCAAAGTGTGATGTCACCCACAGATGCTGGTGACGGAAGCTTTGAGCAGACGAAAGTGGGTGGCGGCGGCAGCGGCGCCGGGGCGGTGGGGGGGGGGGGCGGGAGAAAGCCGGTGGGGGGGGAGATGCAGACTGTTTTGTATCTGCAGGGTTGAGGGGAGAGGGGGAAAGGAAGGGTAGGCAGCCGAGATGATGCTCTCCCGGCCCGAAACTGCCTAAGAATGGACACTTATTTGGAGGAATAAAACGCAGCAGAGTTGGCGACAGTGCGCCAACACATCCCGCTATGTTCTGGAAGCGCACGAAAAGTTGTTTTTTAAACACATGCACGCACAGAACCAGAGGCTAATGGAAAAAAAGGACCCTGGGTTTTGCTTTATGCAAATTGCTCTTAAACTAATGCATTCCACAAACGCAGAGATCACCGATAAGATTAGATGCCGTTTTATACACCCCGCTCCCCAGTATTTCCTAGGCATGCAAATATCCAAAGTTAAATAAAGTATATTTTAGGGACCTTTCCTTTTAAAAAAGTTCCCATTGAAGCCTTTCTCTTGCTTTTTAAGAAGGGTTACTCATGTCATATCTCCGAATAATATTTTATATCTTCCTAACCCTCCCACCCCACCTACGTTCCAGGGGAGGAGCTGGAATAAAATATGCTAGATATATATCCAAATGGCATTCATATAGTTTTTAGAATTAAACAAAAATGCTTTCATGTAGGATATAATATTTCTGTTTTGGTTGTTCTAATTCTGATAAACTGATGTGTTGGATGCTGTATACTTCGACGGTACTTAACCTGCTCTCTCACTTAACTAATACAAATGAAAAGTGATACATTTCATCTGACCATCTCTGAAAGGTGGCTTGCAACCCTTTCTTTGAAAGTGAAAAGGAAAGTCAGATTTAAATATATATATATATCTGTAAAGGCTGAAGAATATCAGTGTGGCTGTCCTGTAGTAGGAGACATACTATATATAATATGTATTATACTATATACTTTACTGTACTAAATGAAGCATTATTATAGTGTGGCAGTTTTAGTGACTCAAGGTTGTCGCTGTAGAAGTGTTTCTCTTTATGAAAGACTGGTAATGTCTTGTTAAGGTGAGCAAAGCTTAGCCACTCAATAAGTCTAAATTCTACCAGTCTGGTTGTGGTTTTGCTCTGCAAGTGCTTGAAAGTCTCATTATCCCCTTTGTTTTACCTCCACCAAGAATACAGCAAGGGGTGTTGATGAGGAGGGTTAATTTACATTTTGGTGCTAATGTGTGGATGAATATGATGCCTTGTTTTTGTTTTTGCTTTGCATGTATTAAAGAATTAAAGGATACTATCTCAAAGCTGCCTTGAAAGTTTTCTAAAGATGCTACGTACAATTATAAAATAAGTAAATAACATAACTCAGAACTCTGGTGAAAGAGGGGTCCTCTAAAATCAAGCCATTCTCCAATATATACTATTTGTCAAAAGAAAACTTTAAAAGTCCATTAGTTTAAATTGCCTCCTACATGTAATGACCCAATTCAGCTGAAATGAAGGTCTTTTTAAAATCCTGCTGGTTTCATTCGGAGATAATTTAGCAAGTGCTTAAACACTTTTCTCCTGCAAGCAATGGGATCTAAAAGCGCTGTAACTCTTGAGGAAGTAGAGGATGGCGAAAACAACAACAGCACTCCTGCTTTTATGTTTAAATTAAAGTTCAAATGCTGTAATTGGTTATATATGTTACATTTAGCAATTTAGTCAAACAATATGCTTTTCCTCCATTCCCAACATCACAATAAGTGTTAGGGTTCATTCTTGTATCCAGAAAAGGATTATATTAATACATTTAAAGATAATAAAACTTATTTTAAAAAGTGCTTATTAGAAAGTAGGATAAACTGTTGCATTCAAAGCAACACATCTAGGTAGGGGGCAAGTCTGCAGCCCTGTACTTACCTACCTGGGAGTAAGCCGCTTTGAAGTAAACAGGGACTTGTTTCCGAGTAGACATGTGTAGGCTTGCTTGCATTGTGAATCATGCTATTAATTTGTAATTGGGGAGGTCAGTTTGATGCATGCATGCTCTGCAGAACAGTAAAAGGAGAGCAAGCGAGGGATTATTCACTTCCCTACTTCAAAGTAGATCAGAAATCTCACAACACCAAGATGCTAACTCAAAGTCATAACATCAGATTGATTGTATCATGTCACTTGTTTCCACAAGGCGCTCCAAATTCAGAACTTTTGAATAGCTATTTTGCCTTGCTGTCAAACTCTAGAAGGGGTTTCGGTTATCTGGAAGGCTTAGTCAATGTCTAAAGCAATAAAATAATCAGAAGTTCAGATAAGAGTATGTTTTTCATAGAGTTTTTTTCCCCCATGTGGCAGAGAGGCACACACAGAATTAAATAATTTTAAATAATTATGATATAAAGCTTCAGGTTATATTTTCATAACTCTGGCTATTGGTTTATCTGATTTTCTGCTTCTTTCATACTTACAAAAACCTGTCAGCCATTTACAATTTGTGTTTTGTGTGTGTATAGTTTATATATATAAACAACAATAGCAAAGTGGTTTTTTTTGGGGTGTGGGGTGTGTGGAAGCTAATGGAAACAGTCCCAGCTTGTGCTATAAAGCACTTAAATGACTAAATGGAATACGGTAAGTATAATCAGTTCTTTCATAAGAATTGATGTCTTAATCAATAAAATTGCATTGTTTATCATAACAGATTCCTCTCAGATGTAATATTTATTTCTCCCTGTGTATGCATATTCCAAGAGTTGCTCAAAGAAAGCTTAAGTTGAAAAACTGGACTGTTTCCCCAAATGAGAACTTTTGCAGGTTTATCCATAAAAGTGCCCATTTTCTCCTTTGAAACCCTGCTGAGATATCAGACCCACTTGATCCTGCTGGTGTGGACAGCTGGATCCTTCTCCCCCTTCAACCCACTAGAGGAGATCTCGACCAAGATTTAAAATTTTAAAACAAACCCCACCTTGAGACTGCTTTTTGCAGTCCATAAAGGGATTCTGAAAGAGGCACTGATCTAATAATATCTGCTCATTATCCATCTCACATGATTTCTGTTGTTGGAACAGAGTTTTGCTAGAGAGGAAATAATCTCCTGGGATCACTTACGAAAGAGCATTGATCTGCCTTTCTTAAGAGAGGCATCATTTGTATCTGTACTTGTATGTTTGTATAATTTAATGCCGACTAGCTTTTGTACTATGCTTTCGATTTGCTTTTAATGGTGTGCCTTTGTTGTTGCTTGCCTTGGGGCTGTCAAGAGAGGCAGGGCTGGGGCATCACCATCACCATTAAAAATGTAAAGGATCAGCCTGGATAGATCAGTTGGTTAGAGCATGGTGTTGATAATGTCAAGGTTGCAGGTTTGATCCCTGCATGAGGCAGCTGCCTATTCCTGCACTGAAGGGGATTGGACTAGATGATTCTCAGGGTCCCTTCCAATTCTACGATTCCATGATCATGCTTTTAATCACACAGCCAATCAAAGCAACCTTTTACAATATCTAAATATACACAATACTCAAATAATTCTGATGGCAGTTTCTGGATTCATCGCACCCAAGATGGTAGCTAACAAAATAGGAGACTCTCTTTGACAAACAAACAAACAAACAAACAAACAAACAAACAAACAAAAAAACAAATTGCTGTTGCTATTGAGAACCAGCCAGCCATTATTTTGTTCCCATGTATTTTAATGAGGTCTGCAGAATATAAAACTGCTCAGATGTGGTTAGATTGTGCTTACCAATACTACGTACTTCTATAGCATTAAAAGTCCTGCCATGTGACAAACCAGTGTTTTGGTTTTTTGCACATGAGGCTATATGCACGCATGAAGCCCCCAATTTGTGTCAGAGGGTCTTCATTCACAAGGTGTGCAAACCTGGTTGCTCTACTTCAGAAAACACAGAATCTTGATTCCATGGGAGCTTCTTACAATTTCTGGAAGATCTGATACACTCTGGTTTGAGAGCACCGAAGACATCGGAGTACTTCCTCTTTTTGGGACTTTTCCAGGACCCAGTAGATTGCACCCCTGCTTGAATCAAAAGATATAAATCACTGATAGCTAAGCTAAGCTATCAGTAGGATTGACTCTTCCCAGACATGCAGTCCACTAAATATTAGCATTTATTTCATTCTGAATGTTTATAGTCTAAGGCTGCACAGTTAGGCTATTTAAATCTTTTTGGCCTCGATCCATCCCAAGGAAGTTTAATCATGCCTTAAGTTCTGCTGCAGTCAGTAGGAGCAAGCTAGCTGTAACAACCTTAATGCCACAAATTTCAATGTGCTGTAGGTACTACTAACTTTTGTTGGTTTCGGGTCATTGACTCCAGTGATATTTAATCATTCTAACTGTATGCAGGATTGCAGCCTAAACCATTAATGCTTTCAGCCAATATAAAGTCATTAGTATTTTTTAGTAAATTAGTCACATACAGCAAGGACATAATGGTAACATTGAAGCTATAATTCCTGTTCCCTAATTCTTTAAGTTTTCTGTTGCTTTAACTTTTTTACTAGTTCAATTCACTTCACAGTTTTAGGATAAGCCTCTTTATTGGCTTTTAGCATGTGCTCCTTTGTGAATGTACTGTACAGATCGCAGTATTTTTCAGCGACATTCATGCATGAAAACATACATACAGTGATCTGAGTCTCTCAATACAATACAATTTTATACAGGACAAGAACTCACTAGCTTTAAAAATGTTAAATTGTGTCAGAATGTTGTAAACAATTTGATTTTACTTATCTCCATATTCATAACCTATTCCTTTTATTTTCATTATTGCTGCTCCTGTTGGATTTTTCTCATTTAAAAATCCGTATTTTGGCAAGCGGCTATTTAATTATGACATGTACGTCAAAGCTAACATGCTGTGAAAATTATACACGATGTTTCATACAGATAAATAAATGACAGTAAGTTAAAGCTAGTCGTATTCTATTTAGGAACCAGGCTAGTTTTAAATTACTGCCAATGAATAGTTCAAATTACATGGCCAAGCGACGGCTTACGAGAAATCCATCAGAATTGGAGGAGAGAATAGAACAACCATTCTCTCTACCTGTTTGTGTAGCTCCTTGCTAATGCAGGACAAGCCAGATTGTTTATTTGGAGAAGTAAAGTTGTGGAAATATACTTGCAGGGTGTAATGTGGACAGCACGTGTTCCTATGAGCTACCTGAAGTCTGTGTCCTAATAGTTTGCAGATGTCCTTGGGTCATTGATTTCCTATGGGCCAAAGAGCACAGCCCCTCGTTTCCCTCCCCTCCCAGCTCTTCAAATTAAAAAAGAGAGAGAGAGAGGAGAGGGAAGGGGGATCAGGGAAGTATTCACTTCTGGAACTTGTAAAATTGTTTGTTTGAGTTGTTTCCAACACTGCCCCAAATATTGAATCATTTGGAAATTCTAACTGCCAGGTCCATGCTCATTTAAAGCAATGATTTATTTGAAAAATAGAGAAATCTGCTCTGCGATTGCTTGAAGTTTGCTCAAGGTGGGGAGTTTATTTACACTGGGGGAATTTATTTTAAAAATCTCAGTTTTGCTCTACTGCATAATAAACAGGGATTCTCAAGCATGTGGCTATATATGTGCATGCACACACAGACGGGGATCTGTGCTTAGGAGTGTGTGTTACACACACATTTCGCGCACACACATTTATTTAGATGTAATAACGGTCTGTATACCCATTGGGTGACCTCCACCACTGCACAAAGATTAGGGTATTTTGTGTGCATATGCGCAGACATGTATAAAGATTGTTGGGCTTCCCTTAATGAATGAGTGACTTATAGGAGGAAGAAAAGTGAAGTAGACAAAGTAAAGTTAGTACGCATGTTGTCTAAGACACTGATTCATGGAGGTGTCAATAAACGAGATGCTTATAGGTCTCTTATCCAAAACAACACCAGCTTCAACATATTGTACTCCAGTCAGCAACAAGTTGGCTCACATGAAAGTGATCGGTTTTTTTTTTAATATATCTCAGCAATTATTCCTACATTGCCTCTTAATCCCATTCTTCCACCAAGGAGTTCAGAGGAGCATGCTTGGTTTCCCCCCAACCCCATCCACTTAGTTCTTATAACTAGGGATGGACAAACACGACAATTTCAACTTCTTTCAGTTTCTCATTTTCCAATCTTAACTTCAGTTTTCCACATCAGCTTGTGATTTTATTTTTGTGAGAAAAAATTCACCAGCACCTTAGTGCAAATTTCTCCCAATAGATGCAGTTTTGCATGCAGTTTCCCCAAAGGATTGGATTTTTTTTTAACAAAGCAGTTTCCCACAATATAATGCATTTCTGTATGTTATTCTCACCAATGTATGCATTTATACCCAAGCTTTACCCACATATATGCTGGGGTTTTTTTGTACACATTGCTTGGCTAGACAACTTTATTGCAAAATTCAGAGAAGTGCAAATTTCAAATGACAGATGTGTCTTGGTTTGGATATTGTTTTGCAAAGAGGGAACTTGGTAACTTTGCCTTTAAACACAAACAGAATTGAAGTTCTACCCCATCCCTACTTATAGCAAATCTGAGCAGCTGAAGCAGCTGAAGGATGAGAGGGTGACGGACCAAGGTTCACCTGCTGAGTGATGATTTGAACTTAGGCCTTGCTGATCGTAGTTTGACACCCTAAATACTGCACCACACTGATAATTCTTGGATCAGGTATGTGGAGTTTCCAGTGACCACCAGAAACTTACCTATACTTGGAAAATACAGGAACTAGCATTTACTTGCTAATGTGAAATGGATGTCTTTGTGCGTACTCTGTGACACTGCAGGCTCAATCCAGTCCTGCTATGTGGGCAGAATTCACATATACTGCGGGATTCCCAAAGAACATAATAGCGACTTGTTGTCCCTCATGCTTCTTGTGGCTCATGCAAATGGTCACTGTCCTGGGTTGTTGTGGCAATACGGTAAGGGCCCATAGGTCTCCCTCCTCCAAAATGGTTTGGTATGGTAAAGGTAAAGGGACCCCTGACATTTAAGTCCAGTCATGAAGGACTCTGGGATTTGTAGGGCTCATCTCACTTTACAGGCCGAGGGAGCTGGCGTTTGTCCACTTCCACAGAAAGTTTTTCCAGGTCATGTGGCCAGCATGACTAAGCCGCTTCTGGCGAAGCCAGAGCAACGCATGGAAACGCCGTTTACCTTCCCGCCAGAGTGGTACCTATTTATCTACTTGCACTTCATGCTTTCAAATTGCTAGGTTGGCAAGAGCTGGGACCAAGCAATGGGAGCTCACCTCATCCGATCAGCAAGCCCAAGCATCACAGTGATTTAAACCACAGCGCCACCCGCGTCCCAGGTTTGGTATGGTACCCACCCAGAGACGCAAGCTAATTAGGGGAGAAGAAGGACACAGGAACATAAGAAGTTGCTTTATGGATCCTTGGTCCATCTAGATCAGTATTGTGCTCACTGACCGGCAGCGCTCTTCAGGATTGCAGACCAAGGACATTCCTAGCCCTACCTGGAGTTGCCATGGACTTAACCTGTGAATAGCAGATGTTCTGCCACTAAGCTGTGACCCTTCCCCAAATACAGAACTGCATACACAAAGGCAAACCCATGCCACTGATCCGAAAACCTGAAAGAAGTATCCACTGGAAATACCATTCTAAGCCAAAAATCACTTTAAGTCTGAATTATGGTGTTTTCTAACCTTCCCTCCACTTTGGCAGCCTTTACAATTACAGTTGCAGAGACCCATAGAGACGTAGTTAGGAGTAGGAGCACAATTGTATCTGTACACGAGTATAATTAGATAATTGCATTTGTACACGAGTGTGTGTGAATGGAAAGTGTATGAGTACATGCTTGTGTCTGCTCATGTCTCCCCCTCCAGCTGTTTTGCATTTTGCTAGGGAGAGGACTTTCTCTCAAAGAAAACATTTGAAACAGCAGCAGCAGCAGCAACAACAACTACCAATCCAAACAGTACATCAAAGGATTTCATTGCATCTTGTATTGAAAGAACTTTGATTTTTACAAATCCTTTGCAGGAGAGTACGCAGTTATCCAAATGGCTTGGGAGTCATCCAGAACACTAGGATCACTGGGCATTGGCAACATGGGATTATATTAACGCGAGTCTGCGTAGTGAAGTTTAAATAAACAGTAATTTGACAAGAATGAAACTGGGATCATGGAGGATTATTGCTCATTATTACGTATGTGTATCATGTACACTTACCCTTAAAAAAATCATTCCTCACTACAATATTATTACAATATGAAAGCAGTATTAACACAGCCATGGAAGTTGCTACATGCTCCCATACCAGATGAACCACAATGATGGTTATAGTTATGTTTATATAGTGCATTACTACAAACATTTACTTGGAAGCAAATAAATCCAGTGAGGTTTACTTCCAGGTAAATGGGAATAGTATTGCAGCATTGGAACATTCAAAACAGTTTACACACCTTATCTCAGTAATCAGTACAACAACTTTATATGGTAGGCCGCTATTTTTATGTCTCTGTTACAGGTGGGTGGCTGAAGAACATAGAATAGCTGTTTGCCCAGGGCCATCTAGTGAACTTGTGGCTCTGAATCAGGTCTTCACAGTTCACAGCGCAATACTTTTATCTCAGACGTGACACCAGCCCAAGTTCACTGCACATTTTCTCTAGCTGAAAAGTGCCACGGTAGGACTGTTCCATTTCCCAAACATGTGCTGAAAAGCCCTTTTAAACTTCCCCATAGATATGGACTAAAGGAAAAGAAAAACCCTCCAGCACCATAAATAGCATTTCTCTGAAATGATGTATGAAACGAAAGCGGAAAATTTACCTGGGAAAGGTGAAAACATACCTTGATGGAGGAAGGCTTTTGGCTTTTCTCTTGCTATTTGGAAAAGGGTTGCTGCCTTTCCCCCTTTTTGCAAAGGATTGTTTGACAGGAAGACTGTGGTGGAAGAGTTCTTAAATGCAGTGTTTCAAAACATGCTTCAAAACTAGCCGCGATTATCCCCTCTCAAAGCTGTCCCCAGGTAGTTAACATTCACCAAAATATTGATGGCAGTCACCTTTCCTGCCAGAGCTTATCTGAGAGGGCTTGAGAAGGAGTTTGGCACAGCCTGAAAGGACCTATTGTATTACCTTGATTTTTTAGAAGAGAGAGATGGGTGAGGGGAGGGGAGGAAGCCTGGAGCACAGGTTAGCAACAAAGGAAGAATTTGGATACTTTCTCCCCATGACAGGCTTGTGATGACATTCCTTGACAATGGCTTATCCTCAGAGATTGCCTGGCAGTGTCCAATGTTGCTCTGACAGGGCCCGAAAAACACCATCTTTGATCATGGCTCCAGCAACTGGTGGTTCTATAGTTAGGAGCAAAAGGCCCATCCTTACAATCGAGGACTGCCGAGGGGAAAGTCCTCAGGAGGTGAATTGTGTGAACTGTTGCTGAATCTGTATCAATCCTGTGTCAGAGGTTGGATTCAGGTTTTAGAATCCCTCAAACAGAAATACAGCGGTACCTTGGAAGTAAAACAGAATCCATTCTGGAAGTCCGTTCGACTTCCAAAACATTTGGAAACCAGGGTGTGGCTTCCGACTGGCTGCAGGAAGCTCCTGCATCCAATCAAAGCTGTGGAACCCACGCCAGATGTTCGGGTTCCAAAGAACGTTCGCAAACCGGAACACTCACTTCTGGGGTTGCAGCATTTGGGAGCCAAAACATTTGACTCGGAAGGCGTTCAGGATCCAAGATATGCATAGGCTTCATCAGAAGTAGTTACACAAATATGCCATGTGTTTGACTGTGTGTGTATGTGTGTGAAGGGAAGGGGTTCAAGTGCACATGTGCTTGCTCATGTCTCCACCTCTTGCAAGGGTGCCAATTCCATGGAGTTGATACCTTGACAGTCCCCCATTGTCTGCTGGGGTGGGGCTCAGCCCCCACATATTGAGGGTGCTAAGGAGGCCTGGCAGTAAGTTGACTGGCTCAGGGGTCTCATAACTCCATACCCTCTAACATTTCTCTGATGAAAATAGGAATGTCCTTAGGAAAAGCGGGACATTCCAGGATCAAATCAGAAACCGGGATGGCTTCTGTAAATCCAGGGCTGTCCCTGAAAAATAGGGACACTTGGAGGGTCTGCATTTCAAGAAGAGGAGCCCAAGAGGGTACAAAAGCACCAAGTCCTGTTTCGATGAAGAGGAGCTGGCCTTATCTAGTGCCCAACCAGATTCTTCACTGTCATTCCCCAGATGCTGGTTAATTTCAGGCTTCTTGTGCCTGACTTAGTGATCTAAGATCATTGACTCAGAAAACAGGAAAGGTCAGGTTGACTAACATCCAGCCCAGAGGCATTAGGCCTCACAGCCAAAATAAACAGACGTTGCAGAGGATGCAGCCTCCCGGAATATGATTCTTATGTCGCAAGAGAGAAAGAGGCAGATTCGGAGGGACAGAGGGGGAGAGAGAGAGAGAGAGAGAGAGAGAGAGAGAGAGAGAGAGCAGACAAGCAAGAGGATATGATATGATTTGTCAAGCACGTTCCTGCCATCATGAAGGAAAAATGAAGTTATCCATCTTGAGTGACTTCTCTGGGAAACAGATGGTGGTGGTAGCTGGGTGGATCAAACTGGGAGCTGGAAGAAGACAGGGCTGAACAGAAAATTAAGAGGATATGGCACAGGGATTGCTTTTGTTAATTAAGAGAAAAACACACAGTAATCCTTAAGAGATCCAAGACAAATAAAGCATCTTTGTTTGGGGCAAAAGACGTTGGCTTTTAATCCTCATTGAGCAACCTGGGCCAACACCCTCCTCCTCCTGTGCTTCTGAAGGAATGTTGGCCATCCCAGCAGAGCAGGTGGGAGGCACCCCAGACAGATCTGCAGAGAGGAACAATTCCCAGGGCTTTTAGAGCATGACTATCATGTTCTGTTTGTGCAGACAAAAGGGAATGCAGGTGTTTTCCTGAGTGGAAATGCTGCTTCTGAGTCATTAGCTGCCTGGTAGAGAGAAAAGAGGTGCTGGAGTTCTGGTAGAATCTGGTCATCATCTCGGGCAAAACAATGTGGATCATCATTTTCAGATGCACAATTGTAACACACTTGCTGAGTATTTTACAACCCTGATCTCATTTGTCAACATATCTCTTCAGTGAAGTATGTTTTTAGAGATGGAGCACAGAGGTGGAATAATCACGGCTTGCCCCAGGCAACTTGAAGAGTTAAAACGGCAACCCTGGCTTCAGTTTCACAGAACCCACCCTTAATCTTTCTGAAAGCACCTGGGCTATTTTGTGGGTCCGCCTCTCCCCATATGAACAGATTCAGACCCTGCAATCATCATCGGAGGCCCTTCTTTGTGTGCCTCCTTTGTGAGAGGTCCAGAGGACAGCAATGTGAGAGCAGCCCTTTTCTGCTGTTGGTTCCCCACTTATGAAATGCTCTCCCTCAGGGATGCTTGCCTGACAACTTAATTACATATCTTTAGGCACCAAGCAAAAACATTCCTTTTCCCCTAAAGGTAAAGGGACCCCTCACCATTAGGTCCAGTCGTGGCCAACTCTGGGCTTGTGGCGCTCATCTTGCTTTATTGGCCGAGGGAGCCGGCGTACAGCTTCCATGTTATGTGGCCAGCATGACTAAGCCGCTTCTAGCGAACCAGAGCAGCACATGGAAACACCGTATACCTTCCTGCTGGAGTGGTACCTATTTATCTACTTGCACTCTGATGTGCTTTCGAACTGCTAGGTTGGCAGGAGCAGGGACTGAGCAATGGGAGCTCACCCCGTTGCGGGGATTAGAACCACCGAGCTTCTGATCTGCAAGTCCTAGGCTCTGTGGTTTAACCCACAGTGCCACCCGCGCCCCTTCCTTTCCTCCTAGGTCTAATTTAATTGACTAATTGAATGATCTGTGGCCTTTTAAATTGGGAAGGGGGTGGTTTAGTTTTTGTTCCTTACTATGTCACATTGGCACCATCTCTTGGGGCTCCTGGATGCCAAGGCACCCAGAATATTTTCACTGGGGTTGCCTGGCCGGGAGACGCAACGTGTCACATGTGTGACATTGAATGATGCACTGAGGTCCAACAAGGCTTGTTGAAGCTGCAGAAGGGTCCGACGGGGCTCATTGCACCCTTCAGAAGGTGTGCTGGGCCCCATGGGGCCCTGTTGTGCCTTGTGACATGATGCGTGCGCTGCATCGGGAACATTTCTAAGGCTTTGAAAGGAACACAAGGCTATGGCCATCCAAGTGCAGTCATCACCTGAAGTATCAGGAATAGCAATGCAAGAGCCACAGTCAGGGGAGGAGCAAGGTGGGGCGGTGGGGGTGGACTCCCCCGGGTGTAATCACCGAGGGGGGTGACATTCGGTGCACTCCCCGCCCGCGACTCCTGCCTACCCCGAGCTGTCGGGGGAAGGGGAGCAATTGACTGCTTTTCGCTGCTTTGTTTTGACAACCCTGCGCTCACGGGCTGGTGGAGGAGGCATGTAGGCAGGCAGGGAGAGGACAGGAAGAAGGAGAAGGAGAAGGAGAAGTAGCAGAAGAAGAGGAAGAAGAGTAGTTTGGATTTGATATCGCTACCCGAAGGAGTCTCAAAGCGCCTAACATTCTCCTTTTCCCTTCCTCCCCCACAACAAACACTCTGTGAGGTGAGTGGGGCTGAGAGACTTCAGAGAAGTGTGACTGGCCCAAGGTCACCCAGCAGCTGCATGTGGAGGAGCGGAGACGCGAACCCGGTTCACCAGATTACGAGTCTACCGCTCTGGAAGGAGGCATGCAATCAAACAAGTGGAGGGTGGAGGGAAGGAGAGAAGCAGAAGCTCTCTCAACTCAGGACCCTAACCCTGCAACCCCCCAAAAAGCTCAACAACTTTGGTCAATTCTTCCCTAAATCCTTCCCTCAACCACTCCTGGCAATGACAATGGGTAGATCACAGCCAGTTTTTTTTATAATGTGAGTAGATCACAGTCTCTTGGGTGTCCAACTAGATTTCAATGTGTGTATGGGGTGTGTGTGTGACAAGAAATTTTCCACACCGGGTACCACCTGACCTTGCTACGCCACTGGCCACAGTAAGGTCCTTGGAGCAGTAGTTTGATGCTCTGCCCCCTCTTAGCATGCAGCCATAGCTCAGCAGTTGATTTGACTTAAGCATTTATTTCCTTTCACAGCAAGGATTGGCCAAAGGTCTCGCTACCAGAGAGCTATACTCAGGCTCCATTCGACAAATTAATATATCCGAAATCATTACTCATCTTCAACTCTCCTGTGGCAGATTGGAATTGCTTTCCCACACAAATGGGCATCAGAAGGAAATCTATGACGTTGTATCATTCTTTGATCATGAGCACAGGGTGGGTGTGAGCGGGCTACAAGATAACTAATGAACAGCCTGGGTTCTTGATTAACCATCATTAGCAACCTGGATGTCTCTAGGCATTCATAGCTTTGAGGCGATTCCGACATTACCTGTGGGAACTGCTGCAACTGCGGCTGCTTCCCACGTTGCTCTGGCAACAGTCATAAGGAGCAGCCGTGTGGGTCAGGCAGATGATGTAGCTATTTCACTTTGAGTCGTCAGTGCTTCTCAGTGGCTGGGAAGTTGCATAGCCCCGCGCAACTGTTTACTGCAGATTCTGTTGCCAGCAGTGTAAGAAGAAGCAGTTTCAACAATGTAACTCCCTTGAAGATTGGGTTTGACATATGTACAGTCATACCTCGAGTTGAATGCGCTTCGGGTTGAGCGCGTTCGAGTTGTGCTCCGCAGCAACCCAAAAATAACGGAGCGCGTTACTTCCGGGTTTCGCCGCTCGTGCGTGCGCAGATGCTCAAAATGACGTCATGCGCATGCGCGGAAGTGGCGAAATGCGAGCCGTGCATGTGCAGACGCGCCATCACATCTTGCGTTCCATTCAGGATGCAAACAGGGCTCCAGAACGGATCCTGTTCACATCCCAAGGTACCACTGTATTGACCTCTTTTCCCCCAATCACAAAATTGCTCACTCTACAACCTAGGCAGCCCCTTTTTGAATGCACCCATGGCGAACACATTTTTTTATTATTATGATTGTCACCAGATTAAAGCAACCCTCCCATCAATTAATTATAATTTTAAAATCATTTAATTAGATCATAATTTAAATAATTAAAATATTATAATTCATGGGCAGGATTCACCTAACAAACTTAGCCAGTGGAAGCTCAGCACAACAGGGTTTCCCTCCCCCTCTGGAATTGACACAAGGGGGTGTGTGTTGAGAGAACCCCCAGAACAGCACAAGGCTGGGGAGGAAATAATTCTGTCTGGAAAACTGATACGCTTGCACTGATACGCTTGTTTGTCTTAGTGTGACATTGAATTGTCTCCATGATTATTGATTTTAGTCCATTAACCGATTGATCAATAAATTACTTCTGAAGGGGAAACAAAATCTACACATACCTTGTTTCTAGATGATACACATGTGTGTCACCAACATAGAAGTGGTATTTCCTTATGTTGGTGAGACAAAGGTGACCTGCCTCTTTCAAGGACTAAACTAGATGTTACTTTCATAACATAGCAACCAGCTATGTCGGTGGCTTTTTATTATTTTGCTGCAAGTGCAGGGCACTCTGATTTCTACCTGGGCCACAGTTTGCAGAGTGTAAGCCAGGATCCCAATGGAAATTGCTCCTCCACATGGCTAGCATGCTTGGGGAGGGAAACTCCCATTGGTGTTAATGGGAGCCCCTCCCCACTATGTGTGTGTGTGTGTGTGTGTGTGTGTGTGTAGCTAAATGTGGACAATTTTTGTGGGGATTGCAGCTCTGGTAGGGAGAGTTATACATGCCCTCTCTGCAAGCTATGGTCCCAGTAAAAACTGACAGCCTCCGTAAACAGTGTTTCCATGTTCTCTGGCTTCTGTCACAGTGTCCTGTCTGTTGCACCAGATGTGGTATAGTCATGCTGGCCACATAACCTGGAAATCTGTCTGTGGACAAATGCCAGCTCCCTCACCCTGAAAAACGAGATGAGAGCCACAACCCCTAGGTCACCTTCGACTGGACTTAACCATCCAGGGGTCCTTTACCTAAAGATGCTTCTATGTGATGTGTCCACCATTCTTCTGAGCCTTGTGGATTGTTTTGCAAACAGCTCCAGAAAACTACCCTAAATCTTCTGATTCCCCCACTACTATATGTGCAATGGGACCTTCTGATGATAGACCTACATTGATAGTGAAATGAATAATCTTTTAATGTGGGAAATCTTGCAACACCCCAGAACCTAAAGGATGGATACAGGACACAGAAAGACAGGGAAATGTCTTATATTGAGTCCTTGGTCCATCCAGCACAGAATGGTCCGCAGTGATTGGCATGGGCTTTCTAGGGTTTTAGACGTGGCACATTCTCATTCCTACATGGAGATCCCAGGGATTGAACCTTGAACCTTGTGCAAATGCTATACCACTGAGCTATGGCTGTTCCATTCCTAGAGGACCTTCTGAAGCTGGCAGCCTACACACTATGACATACCCTCCAGCATTTCTCCAATGAAAATAGGGATGCCCTATTCCATAATAATAATATTAATAATTTTATTATTTATATCCCACCCATCTGACTGGGTTGCCCCAGCCGCTCTGGGTGGCGTCCAACATATACAAAAACATAATAAAACATTAAACATTAAAACAAACCTTCCCTATACAGATGTCTTCTAAAGGTTGTATAGTTACTTATCTCCTTGGCTTGGCGGTCGCATAACTCCATACCCTCCAACACTTCTCCAATGAAAATAGGGCTGTCCTAAGCTAAGGAAAAACAGGACATTCTGGGATCAAATCAGAAACCAGGACAGCTTTTGTAAATCCAGGACTGCCCCTGGAAAATAGGGACACTTGGAGGGTCTGAGCTGGCTGTTTCTTTCCCTTCTTGAGGCATTTGTGTTGTTTGGTTTGCCTTCATTGCCAAAGTAATGTGGTTCCAATGGCTAGAACAGCTTCATAGTTCGTGACATGGTGTTAGTCTCAGGCTCTCGTTGGCTTTCTGAAATGCCATTTTCTTTGCCTCTGTTCTTGGCAGTGTCAAGCCAGCTCTCAAGGAAAAGCTTGTCATAGCTTGAGAACGTGGTCTAATGAATAATGAGGAGACCAGCTTGCTGGCATAATTGCTCCATGTTTATATTTGAAATGGGATAGCATGCTTCTACTACGATCCCACCATCCCAGACCCTTTCTCTACCTCCCCACAGAGATTAGATTTCTAAATAATCTAGGACATTAGAGAGAAATCAGTAGCTGATTAGCCATCCCACTTGGCTGCAATCACACCTTTCAATATTAATTATCCATTCCTTGAGTCTGATGACATTGAACATTGGCGGCAAGGACCACTCAGTGTTTTGCATCATCAGTCTAAGACAATGATTTAAAGAGACAAAATAACCTGGCAAGCAGGAAATGAGAGCTCATTTGCAAATGTGATTGGAGAATCCAATCAGAATCTCCAGTATGTACATATATAGCCTGTGGTGGGTAACCCAATTCACTAACACCACTTTGTATATGAAACACAGCAGGAGCTATTGCATAGTAGACTTTGTAAATGTTTCTGGACACATCCTCCTTAGACAGACCAAGTCCAGCTAAAGTCAGTGCCATTTTGCACTATTGGAAAACCCATAGGAGCCTACTCCTAAAGGCAATGGTCCCTTCAGCCACCCTAGTACATTTCTGAGCACAATTCAAAGTGTTGGTGCTGACTTTTAAAGCCCTAAACAGCCTCGGCCCTGTATACCTGAAGGAGTGTCTCCATCCCATCATTCAGCCCGGATGCTGAGGTCCAGATCCGAGGGCCTTCTGGTGGTTCCCTCACTGCGAGAAGTGAAGTTACAGGGAACCAGGCAGAGAGCCTACTTGGTGGTGGTGCCCAGCCTGTGGAATGCCCTCCCATCAGATGTCAAGGCAATAAACAACTATCTGACTTTTAGAAGGCGTTTGAAAGCAGTCCTGTTTAGGGAAGTTTTTAATGTTTGATGTTTTATTGTGTTTTTAATATTATATCGGGAGTCACCCAGAGTGACTACGGAAACCCAGCCAGATGGGTGGGGTATAAATATTAAATTATTATTATTATTTAAGCCCTCCCCCCAAGTTGATTTGCATTGCCATTCAAATAGTTGTGTGCACCACATCATGTGATAGATTATGCAGGGTGGAGCTTACTTCCTCACCCTCCATTTTATTCAAGTTGGCACCTCTGGGAGAACCTGATGCTCTTGTCTAATGGTGGGAAAAAAGGAAATTCGCACAAGGGAGCACGACATATATCTACAACACACAATGATGCGATGATGCAAAAGAAGCCAACTTATAACAAGTTTTGTGTGGGTGCATGAGAACTCAATTAAAATATGGCTAGAGACGCTTGTGACCAAGAGCCAACAGCTGGGTTGAAAGCCATTAAAATCTCAACTTGTTGTAGAACTAAAAACACTGTGCTTTATAGGCTCATTAGGAAAAGGGACTGGCCACTCCAAATCCAGTCTTGGTTATCATGCTGTACCAGTTCTCCATGCCCTTCGTTATTATATCAAACCGGAGGAGAAATGTTAGGTAGTTCAAGGAGAATCTTGGCTTGTTGAGACTTCTTCTCAACCGGCTTTTGCTTTTAACAGTGCAATCCTATGTATGTTTACTCAGAAGTAAGTCCTACGTTGTGGCAATTGGACAGTAGGATTTACCATACTTTAGTAACAAGAAACAGTTCACAATTATGGATCAGTAGAAATTGTGCTTTTTCTTTTTAGATGCACTCTGCTCAAGTACTTTTGCTTGGCTGGAATGTGTCCTTGAATTCTGATCATGTTTCTCGCTTATCTGGATGGATGATAGAGGATGCATGAGATTGCGTAGAGACAAATGGACTGAACAAAGGTAAAATAAGCATCTGTGTAGCCCTGGAAGGTTGTCCAGCAGGGAATGCAGCCTTTGGGATGGAAAATGTCTCCCACCTCTGCATTCGTGTGTTTGTGGTTTCAACATCCATGGCTGAGCAGCTGTTCTCTTGCTTTTTGTTTCCTTTCCTCCTCCTCCTTTTCATTACTCTTGCTTTACATGCTATTTTCCGTGGTGCTATTTCTTTTCCTCCTCATTTTAAAATAAACATGGCAGTATTTCTTATATCTCAACTTTTTCTTTTATTTCTTATAGCTCAACTTCAATTGTTTGAACTCGTGTTTTTTTAAAAAATATTTTCTTGTCTTTTTAAAAATTGTTTTTCATATTGTAAGATTATTGTCAAAAGGCAGTACAAAAATCTTTTAAGCTGTGTTGTCTATTAATGTTGCCTCTGTTTTTATTGTATTGTCATTGCACTACTGTTTTGTAATCTTCACTGGCTGAAGGCACCCAGGTTGCAGCTGAAGGGCATGGAATAAAATAATTCAGTTAATAAATTTTTTATTTATTACAATGGTACCTCGTGTTACAGACGCTTCAGGTTACAGACTCCGCTAACCCAGAAATAGTACCCCAGGTTAAGAACTTTGCTTCAGGATGAGAACACAAATCGCGTGGTGGCGGCGTGGTGGCAGCGGGAGGCCCCATTAGCTAAAGTTGTACCTCAGGTTAAGAACAGTTTCAGGTTAAGAACGGACCTCCAGAATGAATTAAGTTCTTAACCCGAGGTACCACTGTATATCTATATTCTGTCCTGTTATGCATGGTTCTCTTTTGTGCTATGTAATCCTCATAACAAACCTGTTGTTAAGCTGAGAAAGCATTTAACCAGTGGCGTAGCTAGATGCTCGGGTGCCCGGTGTGCCATGTGCGTCCTGCAGCCGGGGGCGGGGCGTGATGCGTGGAGCCTCTCTGTCGCCCCCCCCCCCAGCTGTAGGGCAGCTCAGGGAGAGGCGGTGGGCAGATGCAAGCCCCACACTGCCGTTTCAGGGAGCGTGGAGCATGCAGGCATCCAAGCCACCATGTCACTCCCAGGAGAGATGCATGGTTGAGGTGCGCTGCAGGCCCTGTGGTGAGTGCCACCCAGCATTTTGTCACCCCCCCACTGTGTGCAGGGCCGGATTTAGGTTTGATGAGGCCCTAAGCTATGGAAGGTAATGGGCCCCTTTAAATGTCCAGCTGTCGTTTGTCAACAACATATTGCTGCTGTTTTTTGTGTTGAATATATGCTATATGGTAATTTATGGACCCAATAGGTATCTAAAGCCATGTGCACATTCAGAATGTAGGCACCCTATATATAGAAATGAGCAAGCCAGTGATATTTTTAGGGAGCAGGCTAGCAGGTGGGGCCCATTACTCACATCATAGGAGCCTACACAACACAAAACACTGTTGCTGTATGTAGGTTTTATTTTATTTGTTTTTTATCTTAAATTTTGGAAATGTACATCCAGGTTTTTTCCCTTTACATTTTTTTGGGCCCCCAAGAGAGTGGGGCCCCAAGTCACAGCTTGTTTAGCTTATACATAAATCCGGCACTGACTGTGTGTGACTGGCTCAAGGTCATTCATTCAGGTTTCTGGATGAGTGAGGATTTGAACCTGTGTCTTCCAAGCCCTGATCTAACACTCGAATCACTATGGCACACTGGCTTCTAAATAGTGTATGTACACCTGTGCCAATAATAGTCAGGAAAAGGATTGCCCTTGTCTTTTAAATAGGAAGAATTCAGCTTGCTATTATCCTTAAAATGCAAACATGGATTTATTACAATGTTCTTTGAATTGGCACCACAGGTCTATATAGTACTAGCTGTTTATTGAAGTAATGCATTTCATTGTTTGGAATCAAAACAACTTCAATGTCTGGTATTAGAAAGGCTAAAAGCAACTTAACGCACTGCATGAACTGTCTAGCGTTGATTCTTCCAGGATAGGATATGCGATCAGGAGGTGAATTCCAAACATGCAGAAAAATAGCTTGATATGTTCCATGCCGTCACTGTTCACTTGACTTAGGAGGGGCCTGTGTTGAAGTGTGGCCACTTGAGGATTTTGCCTGGAAATGTTCAGAACCTTTTATTTCACCCTGTACATTGTTTTTTTCTTGAGGAAGAGTTCAATCTGAGTCTTTGTGACAGCTGCAGTTAGGTTTTTAGAAAAAATGTTGGCCGGGATTTTCAGCGATCTGCAGTAAAGTGACATCTCCTCCCCCAACCACGAAGGGGTCTTGGCCTAAAATCTAGAACAGCTCCATCCCTTCTGCTCTGCTTGTAATATGCACACCTTGGTGAATTGCCGTTGAGTCAGGGCTCGCTCACACTTAACTTTTGCCCCACACTTTCTAGGCACAGGTCTATGCTGTCCCTGTGTGCGTTCCTTTCCTTTTTATCCTGGTGCTTTCCCTGTGAAAATTCAAAGCAAAATCAGAATACAATCGTACCTTGTAAGTCAAACGGAATCCATTCCAGAAGTCCGTTCGACTCCCAAAATGTTCAGAAACCAAGGTACAGCTTCCAATTGGCTGCAGGAAGTTCCTGCTGCCAATTAAAATCTGAGGAAGCCGCGCTGGACATTCGGGTTCCAAAGAACGTTCGCAAACCAGAACACTCACTTCCGGGTTTGCGGCGTTCGGGAGTCAAACTGTTCAACTCCTAAGGCATTCGGCTTCCAAGATACGACTGTATACAGTGGTACCTTGGGTTACATATGCTTCAGGTTACGTACGCTTCAGGTGACAGACTCCGCTAACCCAGAAATATTACGGTACCTCAGGTTAAGAACTTTGCTTCAGGATGAGAACAGAAATTGTGCAGCAGCGGCACAGTGGCAGCAGAAGGCCCTATTAGCTAAAGTGGTGCTTCAGGTTAAGAACAGTTTCAGGTTAAGAACGGACCTCCAGAATGAATTAAGTACGTAACCTGAGGTTCCACTGTACAGGAATTTGAGTTCCCCATGGAGTGCTATTTGCTCCAATTCAGTGGAGCAAATGGGGGAAATTGCTGTGGGGGGTGGGGGGGAAGTGGCCAGAGTTGGACACAAAAGGAAGCCTGGATAAGACCTCAGTTACATTTGGCAGCTTTGCCCAGAAATGTAAAGGGATGAGGAAGATCAGAGAGTCGAAACACTATCCTATGATACAGTTCCTTGTATCTTAAGGGGAGGTAGATACCAGGGTTGGCATCTGCGTGACAGACCTCAACACTTGGAGAAGGGCATGGGAGACTTCTCAACTTGATTTCTAGCTGCGCCGTAAAAAATTGGGACAAACATTGGAGGTAAACTGACAAAACGGTGTAACCCCATGCTCTGGAGCCCAGATTCCATTCCCAGCTGCTTGAGCAGGACATCTAGAGACGGGATGCCGATAACTTAAATCTGTTTCACTCATCCTTACCTTTGCATATTCTGTGTTGCCAACCATAGAAGGAAGGAGTCATTGTTACTGACAAATGTGCTGTTAAGTGAAGAGGCCTTGCCTCAGCAGTGGCTGCTGGTACAGAGACTGGCTATGTAAGCTAACATTTGCACAGGAACCTTTTCCTATAAGGGAGAGAAATAGGTTTATTGGCATTGGAAAAGACCCAATTCTGGTCCCTTCATTCCCTTCCTTTGCTTCCCTCTCTTGGTCCATTTTATAAACAGCATCCTAATAATTTTAAAGGACTCCAATGGAGAAATAAATAAACCGCTTCAACCTTCACTGAAAATAATTCTGCTTGAATGAACTAAGAGCCTGCTGATTAGTATTTTAAAGGTTTTAGTAATAAGCAGTGTATTCTCTCCTGCCAAATGTTACTTAGCCATTTCGCTATTCAAGTCACGAAAGCATGCTTTGGAAGCAACTACCACCCGATTTACTGACCCTGTTCGCACATAATGCTAAGCCAAAATATGGCTTAGCATGAATGAGAATGTGTGGGGCCCCAGAGCAAAGATCAGAACTGCTGTGTTTCTCCTGCCCCCCCCCCCCCGTGCACTCCTTCCAAACCTCCATCCATTTTTTGCTGTCTCCTGTTCCCTCTCCATCTCTCCCTCCAGGCCCCCCCTACACATGTGAAACTAATCCGAGGACAAGTTTCCTACCCCTGCTGTAAGATGCCATGGAACTGCCCTACCATCGTTTCTCTGTTGTAGGTAGCTAAGCTATCTCTTTGGTTTCCCACCCCCATCCATCTTCCCTCTCCCCACCCTTCTTTCTTTTTTCTTTCTGTTTTCTTCTCCCCCTAATGCCTCAACAAATGAAACGGATTTGTAAAAACGTTACATGGAAGAAGAAGAAAAAAAAATACGAGGCACTACACTTCTGTAAAACAAGAAAATCCTTAATAAAAAATATTAAAAAACAAAAAAAAACAAAGCTACACTAAAAGCAAATGACAAATAAGGGAAAACACATGGGATTGTATTTAAGTGACATGACCCAAACTTATGTTTGCAGATGAGCATTACACCCTGAAATAAAATGTACCAATGCATCTAAAAATAAATAAATAATAATAATAACATTTTCCTCATTTATTCATTCTTAAACTTGTTCTTCTGTTTCAAATTTCAACACAAGTTTGTACATTTTTGCAATGATATGTTCATAATCTGTGTACAGTTGAATTTCAAAGTCTGCCTTTCCTTGCTCTATACCAAAAGTATTTTTATCCAGTTTAAACCTACTGTATTTGCATACAGTGGTACCTCGGGTTACAAACGCTTCAGGTTACATATGCTTCAGGTTACACACTCTGCTAGAAATAGTGCTTCAGGTTAAGAACTTTGCTGCAGGATAAGAACAGAAATTGGGCTCCGGCGGCGCAGCAGCAGCAGGAGGCCCCATTAGCTATAGTGGTGCTTCAGGTTAAGAACAGTTTCAGGTTAAGAACGGACCTCCGGAACGAATTAAGTACTTAACCTGAGGTACCACTGTATAAGGAAACCACTGCAAACCATAACCTTTCACTATTAGTTGTTCCCTTGTTTTAGTTTTATAGTCTCCATGCAGTTCTAATACAGTAATTCTCGGTATGTTGTCTATTTCTCTTTGCCTGTCATCTATTCTCTGTAGAAAGCTTCTTGTGATTAAATCCAGAAAGGTGTGTTTTCGCATAACCCAGGTTTATATTTATTCCAGATTCTTAATATGGCACGTCTGATAAAGTGATTTTTAAAGTCCAAAAAAAAAAAAAAAAAGAGATGGTGAATCTGAATCAGGACTCACATGGAAAGTGGGGAGTTCTCTGTGCTATCTCACACTTCTAAAGGTGGAGATGGAGAAACTGCCTTAATACAGTGGTACCTCGGGTTACATATGCTTCAGGTTACATATGCTTCAGGTTACAGACTGCACTAACCCAGAAATATTACCTCAGGTTAAGACTTTGCTTCAGGATGAGAACAGAAATAGTGCTCTGGCGGCACAGCGGCAGCAGGAGGCCCCATTAGCTAAAGTGGTGCTTCAGGTTAAGAACAGTTTCAGGTTAAGAAAGGACCTCTGGAATGAATTAAGTACTTAACCTGAGGTACCACTGTACTACAAGTGGTATGGCCAACAAAGGGCATCCACGCATTTGGGAGTTACTGATGACATATTTAATGGGAAATGCTATGTCTCTTATCCGCCCCCCACCCCAAAGTACAATTGTAAAAAAAATAGCATATGGATGATATAAATCTGCATTAGAACTGTATGCACCAAGAAATTCCACCAATGTGAAACTCTTGGGGTTCCCCTTAAAAATCCCCAGAGGCTCTGCTTGAGGGGAGACCCTTGAAGATGGTGTAAACTTTGCTTCAGCCAAAATTTCAGTGACAACTCTCCATCAATGAATAGGTTGCTTTTAAAGTATGGACACCTTCAGATTTTTCTTTCTCTTTTTGGGGAGTGTTTTTTTTGCAACACATCATTTGCAGCACACCATTGACACAATAACAGTGTATTAATGGTGGATTTATACTAGATGGTCCAAATATGCTGATGGGAATAAGATGTAACTTCCTTGCCTGTTCCCACTCCTTGCAGAGAAAAACTCTGCCTAAATTATGTAAGATTTATGTGTTTTCTTTTACATTCCAGCAAGCAAGAAGGATAAGTATTATCCTTAGGCTGCAGATAAGGAACAGTGAAAGATCTGTCAAGAGATTCAGAACACTCTGTGCAATATTACCACCCCAATTAATTAAGTCCTTAAGCCCTGATACTGTCAGGACTTCCACTCTTCTGAGATGCTGCCGGCCTTGTGCTCCTATATCTGTCAATGGGGAAGCTGTTCAAGCTTGAATTTCCTGTGTAATCAGTTGCAAAATAAAGAAAGTGAAAGGATGTCTTCTTGAAAGACAAGTCACTGTTAGGGACTTGGCGTTCTAGTAGATAATCTGTTGCACTTGGACATCCAGGGAACAAATTGACCAAAAGCTCATCACAAGAATGTGAATAGAACCTGGCATTATCAATTCAAAGGCCCTGGTTCAGCATACCGTTCTCACACCGTCCAATTAGATGTCTATGGGAAGCCTGCAAGCAGGTTCTGGGTCTGCATCAGAGATGCAAGGAGTGAGGAATGGCTCCTCTGCCACCCTCCCTCCCTTGTTGGTTTGAAACACTTGATCTCCTACTCCTTCAGTGTCACAACTTCCAGGATGGCTTATGATTAACAGCAGAGCAGGACACACACACACACACACACACACAGGCTGGGGTGATACCTGGTTTTCAACATCGTGATATCTCACCAGCTAAACATCACAATATATATATCACCAATATATCACGATGCCTGAAATAAGGATGGAGCTATGTAGAAGCATTGGCTGGCTTCACGGCTTTTCCCACATTGTGATTTTTGCATGGCACACACACATACGCACATCATGATTCACAATAATTGCCAGGTCAAAATTATGAGACTGTTATCATGATATGGACTTCAAACTGGCTTTGGACGATATATTGATATACTGCCCAGCCCTAACACACACAGAGAGAGCGCTGGATCACCCAGACAGGACTAACTCATGGCACATACAGGTTGGTTGCAGAGATCAGACACACTTATATATACACTACATTCCAGCCTTAGAAAAAATGCCCCATGTTGGTGTGGTTTCATATGAAGTGACCCCATTCACCTTTAGCACGTTGGTGAAGATAATTCACTTTTAGGAGGATTGGAGGGGTGGCACATTTCTCCAAACTCTTGTTTGCAATGCAGAAGGAAGAGAGTTTTACAAAGCAATTTTTTTCTTTTTAAGCATAGCTTCAGATGAGAAAGGAAAACATCACTTTCATTCTCGGTAAAGAGGATGTAATAGGTCATCTTCTCCTATCAAGATCAGATTCCTCTCTGGTGTGTCAAACCTGGAGATTGTTGTTTGCTTTTCGAAGCTGCTACATTTGGGATTGATGTGGCAAAGGGCATGTTTTCTGAGTAAAGAAGAGTGTCAGCCTCAGCCAACGTTTTCATGGAAAAGAGGCAACAAAGATCAGGGTTGCACCAAACTCTTGAGGGTCTGAATGATACTGAAGCTAGACGGTAGCAAAATGGTCTGTTGCCTAATATTTAGGTATTATGTACAAAAAAAGCCCTGTAAGGTAAGGAGACATTATTATCCCGCATATTGCAGATCAGGGTTGAGTGACTGTAATTTGTCTAGTGAGTTCATGGCCGAGATGAAATTTGAATCAGGGACTTCCTTACTCATAGCTCAGCCCCTTAACCTTCAGGCTGCAAGGGTAAGCACCAATCTGGACTGTCACAATGTTAAGAAAAGGAACTTAACAGCAAACAGCAAGTAAGATTTCCCCTGGATTGTCATTGGTTCTGGTCTATCGATAAAGAGTGGGGTTTCCCTGGAAAAGGAGTGGGGCAAAGAGAATACCACTCAGTCTAGAAAGTGAGGGTCGAGCGGAAAACTTTTTGGCCCCGTGCTTTTTAGGTATGGCACAGGTGGAAGTGTGAATGAGCTCATAGACTTGACAGGTATTTGAGAGCCTCTTGGATATAAGGCAGGACCAGTCGATGGCAGGGCAGGACCAGTGGCCCAGCCATTAGGCAGAGTAAGCCATCTGCCTTAGTTGGCAGATGCTAGGAGGTGATAGTGAGGTGCCCACTAGTTTCTGTACATAAAAAGTAAGTGGGTGGGTCCTTCTCTCATGACAGTAAAATGTTTGGGGCTGGTCCTGAGATCAGATCATCACCAACTCTCAAACCGATCAACACTGACAATCTTGTGTCCTAACAATGGTTTGGTAGAACATGTGGGAATGTTCAGGGAGGCAGGAGAGGATATATTGTTTATTAATATTCTTTCTAACTTGTGCTAGCAAGTTCCTTTACTTAGCAGAGTTTCACATTCCCGTTTTGAATGTACAGCAGAAAGCTGGTTGCAGGCTTGTTTAAGCCTCTCAATATTAGGTTCCTGGTAAGTTCCCTTATATCCCTCTTAAAAGAATAAACACGCCACAATCTTGTGTAAAGTACAGTGGTACCTCGGGTTACATATGCTTCAGGTTACAGACTCCGCTAACCCAGAAATAGTACCTCGGGTTAGGAACTTTGCTACTTATGTATCACATCCCACAAAACATAGTACAACTTTCAGTTGTTTTTTTTTTTTTACAATAAAACATTCATGCACCCTGTTTCTCATGCGAACTCCTTTTCCCACTTCAGAAATGGCCAGTCATTCACTCCAGAGTGTGGCTGATGTCATGCTAATCTTCCTTGCCTTTCAACCTTTCCCCACAACACTGGCTTTAGCATTGCTTTGTATATACAATTTGGAGATGTCAACTCAAAAAAATAATCTCCGCAGTATTTTGCTCTTCTGCCTTTTCCAGAGAATGTGCTCACACATTTTTGAGTTATGAGATGAGATCCATCACCAGGAAACTCCTATGCAACTCCCCCTTCACAGAGATGGCTCATCTCTCAACCCTTACCTCTGACGAGCTGTCTTCTCAGACTGAGCTCACTTCCTTCCTATCCAGTCTTACCCCTGATTGCTATTGGTTTTGGCACTAGCACTTAGGGGCAGGCAGGCAGGCAGGTTTCTGGAGCAGGTGCATCAGGATTGATTTCCTTGCTTGCCAGGTAGAATAATCTGAAGCAGTTTCAGCAGCTGCCATAGGTATGCGGATCTACAGGGGATATATTAGTAGCCCCCCCCCCCGTGTGCAGATTTACCACCTTTAAAACTGCTTCTCAGGCGCGGGAGGTTGAACCCTGTGAAAGTGTCAGTGTCAGAGCATATTGGGTCAGAAAGCCACCTTTGGCACCATCCGAAAGTCCTTGACATGTTGGGTTACAACACAGATAAAAACGGATAGCAGAAAGTGTGGGAAAGTCTGCCAGATTGATTAGGCCTGGCCTCTCTCCTCTGCCTCCCTGCGCATGGTCTCCCAGGAATGCTTGCCTCGTTGTTTGCACTGAGTGGTTAAAGTCCTTGTGAAGAATGAGCGGCATTCCTCAGGGACCTCACAGAGGTGATTTATGAGTGCGGTGTGTAGGAGCTTTAAGGTGGATGAGGTTTGACAAGATGGCTGCTTTTTCTATTTGATATTTTTCAGCTGTCCCCATTGGCGACTGAGCAAAGGAAATAACTTGAAGAGAGTATCTATGCTCTATGCATAGCTGTCAACTTTTCCCTTTTCTTGCGAGGAATCCTATTTCGAATAAGGGAATTTCCCTTAAAAAACGGGGGAAAGTTGACAGCTATGGGTCTATGAGGTGCGCAGCCCTTTCCAATCTTTTGGTACTGAGTCAAATGTTTCCTTTTGTGTTTGTTTTCTTGAATGGTGAAGAGCACCTCCCATTTCGAATGGTTTGGATGGTAAGAATGAAATGTCATCCCATTGCCCTGTGTTCTTCCCCTGACTTTGGCTCCAGGACACCATTTTCCTTCTTTGCTCTTAGCCACATTTGCCCTGACAGAGTGATAGAGTGCTGATGACATCACAACACCACATCTGATCTGATAACGTTATGAACATCTGTGAACAATGCCACATGCCATCACAGGCAATCAGATTAAATGGTGCTTCAAACAAGGTCAAGGACATTGCAAAAGGAGAAAGAAAATGGCACTAATAAAAAACAGTGGAAAATATTTGGTGTACCCTAATTCCTAAAGGCATTATTGCTGTGCTAGTGCCAAGTCTACCTAGGTATGACAGAACTATGTTAATACTTCTAACACAAAAAAATGAAAGTCTGAAAGCCTGTATTTCAGTATATAAAGATTTACTGGCTTCTTAAAAACAACAACCCTGCTGTGTGTTCATAAATATTACCTTTGCACTTGAAAGGCAGAACACTATCAGTCTGCTCTGCCATATGTTCTCATTAGAAAGTTCATTGCACAGTTTATCTTGGGCTTATTTGGTATTGATTAATAAAAGACACCGTGAACTTCAAATGTATGTATATTTAATGGGGGGGGGGGGAGATGATGATGATTATTATTTTTAAAAATCTGGCAGATGGTGTTTTTCAACCTTTCTTGAGATCATTCCAAATGATCTGGGTTTGTTTGCTGACAGGATTTGTATGTGAACTAATTCTAGGGTGATGGGTTTGGATCTAAGGGACTCTGGAATTAACGGACAGACGCCTAATGAACACTCAGCTGTTTAAAGCAGACCAAACCAACTAACTGTTTTTTATAGTTGGAAAAAAGGGACCTATCTACACATGGGCTCCCAGCCTGAGGTGGGCTGATGGTGCAGTCTAATGTTGGGCGCAAGATTCAGTACGTTGGAAGCTGAATCCTGCCTCTGGCAGTGCTGGCTGAGAGCCGCTCAGATCAACATGGGCATTCAACCTCTCAAGTGACCAGCAGTGGCTGCCATTGCGTGTTGAGGTCCCCAATCCACCCCCCAAAATAACTCACAACGGACACGTAATTTTTGTTTAAGATTTTTGGCATGATTTTGGCCACAACTTTATTAAAATACAAACTGTGAGTGGTTGTTTAGGCATTGGTTAAGACTATCTGTCCCCCCGCCTGGGGACAGAACTGACTTCCGGGCACCACCGAAAGACAGTGCAGGGGAAAGCAAGTCGGGGAAGAATTGGAGCTGAGACACAGACCCTCAACTCTCACCCGCCTGCTCCCCGAAGGCTTGCCGGCCCTAGTCCCATTCCAGGGATTGGACGAAAAGATGGCAAGCCCCAGGATTCCTTTAACGGAATTCCCTTTCCGCAGCAACCATGGAGGGGCAGGCCCAGCCTATCCTGAACCCCTCCATGGAGGGGTAGGCCCAGCCTATCCTAACCCCTCCTCCACCAGATTTATAACCAATGCCTAACCACAACCTTACAAGTTGTGACGATTTGCTACGCAGTAGGCAAAAACCACCCAGCCAGCCAATTTGCCAGGTGGAAAAATTCCTACCAGGCCCCTGCTCAAAGGCAGACGACCCCATGACAGGCATAGCAAGGTCAACGCAACAAACCCCTTATTCTAGGGCGGGTGGGTGGGTGATCCGTTGCACGCAGCAAAAGAGAAAGTACAAGGCTGCGTGCAGAGTATTTAAACCTTTTACCCCTCCCACCAAAATTGCAACATAACTTTTGCCCCAGCAACTCGGCAATCCAATCAATGCCCCCTGGCCATCTTGGAGAACTTACCCAGCAACAAAGGGGTGGCTCAGTAGACCCCACCGCAACACGTGCTCCCCCTGAAGGAGAACACGCTTTGCAGGTTGTAAGATTACGCATTGAATTGGCATCAGTCTTAATAGTGGTGCGAAACATAAGTTGTGTTTTTTTTAAACAGCAGCAACAACAAAACATAAAACAAATGTGCCTATCTGTTTTTCTTTGTCTGGGGAACCCTGGAAACAAATCCCAGCTTTTCTGTTTCAGATATTTAGGATGCAGCTGCCTAGCACTTAAACAAGAGATGAGATGACCATGAGGCGGATGAGATTCTCCCACTTCACTTGCTGCAGGAACTTTAGAGGACAAATATAAATGCACTGTATCTACACTCAGGGCTGTCTTTACCATGGGGTGCAAGGGGTGTGGGGCACCCAGGCACTGAATTCTGGGGGGGGGGGTGCCAGGCGCCTGCCACTAAAACCGCCTAATCTTGCACCACCTGCCTGCTAATGCCTCTGCAGGGAGAGCTCTCTGGAAAGTCTCGCTCACCAAAGCTGGGAGGAGGGGAAGTGACAGGAAAGAAGGAGAGACAGACAGAAAGAGAATGCGCCTAATTAGCGACGGGAGTGCGCATAGGTGCTGGAACTCATATATGTGCGCTCACCAGGGCCCTCCCAGCTCCTTGAGAAATAAGGTTGCTTGCACAGTGAAAGGCTGCCTGAGATGGCTCTCCCATTTATGCACACAATGTCCGCCCGTCTCATCTTTCAGACACCTCCCTATAACTGTAAGCACACGTATGGAGTCTTTACACTCACTCCCAATGTGTTCTTTGTCATCTTTAGAAAAGCTGGTTTAAAAGAAAAAACACACAAAAAGACTCCTTTTGGAGCTGCGCAGGTGTGAGCACTATTTATCAAATGATAATAGTGATATAAGGCATCATAAAAGTTAATTTGGGGGCTAAACTGGGTGGATCTTTGCACCCCAGTGGCACATATGCTAAAGACGGCCCTGTCCACACTACAGCTGAAATGCGTTTGATGCACATAACTTGATGCACATAACTTACGTTAAGCATATAACTTGCAAGCAATGCTTTGGAGGTCGGCCTACTAGAGTGAATGGGGCATTGACCCACCAACCTCGTTCCGCTTTGCCTGCCTTCCTCTTTGCAACCATCCTAGGTGCATGGTACTGACTGTCAGCTTCCTCCTTCTTAGGGTTCACCCACACTGGCCTTTTGTCCCCGTGCTTTCCCAGTCAGTGTGCCCTTTTCTTCTTCTTTTGCCCTGCCATATTCAGAGTTATCAGACCCCCGAGCTGTCTGAAGGCAATTGGAAGCTGCCCAGAGTGGCTGGGACAACCCTGTAAGATGTGTGGGGTATAAACAGTAAACTTATCATTATGGAATGGGACGTCCCTATTTTCATCGGCGAAATGTTGGAGGGTATACAATTTGGGTTTTCATGCATTGTCATTTGCTCTGATTCAGTGGTAAAGAGCAGGGTTATTTTGTGGGGAAAGTGCTGTGGCAAAAATAAAATAAAATAAAACAAAACAAAACACAAATGCTGTCAGACATGGATCTGGAAAGCCCAGACCTGTGCCTAGAAATGCAAAGCAAGGTTAAGTGTGGGTGAGGCCTTAGTCTTATTGATGACACCTGCAATGTCAGGGTACAATTCAGTAGAGGAGAGGATGGAGGCAAAGCTAGAATTTTAGTTAGATCTGACTGTCACTGGCCCTAGTTCCACCTACTGGTAAGGCAAGGCAAAGGTAAAGGACCCCTGGACAGTTAAGTCCAGTCAAAGGCGACCATGGGGTTGCGGTGCTTATCTCGCTTTCAGGCTGTGACGGAAGCTAGAGCACACGGAAACACCGTTTACCTTCCCGCCACAGCGGTACCTGTTTATCTACTTGCACTGGTGTGCTTTCGAACTGCTAGGTTGGCAGGAGCTGGGACAGAGCAATGGGAGCTCACCCCGTCATAGGTATTTGAACCGCTGACCTTCCGATCAGCAAGCCCAAGAGGATCAGTGCTTTAGACCACAGCGCCACCCGCATCCACCTACTGGTAGCAACCTCGCCTTCTGCCCTAGTAGTCCCAATGGGCACAAGCCCAGTAAATGCTTCTGTTATGGGGTGGGGGAATGCTGTGCCATAGAACTGGCAAATTTGATAGCATTTTGAAAGATTCTGAATGGATTATAAGCACTCAAGAAACCTCTGAATGGGGATGCTTTAGGTATAAAATACCTGTCTCAGGTAGCTGGAGGTGAATTATTCAAAGGCGCCCGGACAGCATGGGAACTAGAGAGTTAAAGCATTCCCATCTCCTTTGCATCACAGCTTTGATGTCCTCTCTTGATTAGATGTTTGCCTACTCCTGTGCAGAGAGTTTGGGCATGAGCTACTGTTGACACTCGATATTTAGCTATGGGTAAAGTTTAAACAGCACTTATCACAATTGTGACACCTCTGGAAGGCTACACTAGTTTGGCAGAATGTTTCATGCCACCACCTGCTTTGAATTTTGTTCCTGTCCACCTAGCTCTTAAAGAAGCAGGGACAGAACTGTTCTGGGAACTGCGCTGGGCTTCCTATCATTCGAGGGCCAGGGCCATTCCCTATCTGTCTTGCTGGCTGATGCCCATTAAGTTTCCCATAGGAAGCAGCTGTATACCATATCAGTTCGCAGACCCTCCAAGTGGCCCTATTTTCCAGGGACAGTCCTGGATTTACAGAAGCTATCCTGGTTTCTGATTTGATCCCAGAATGTCCCGCTTTTCCCTCGGACGTCCCTATTATCACTGGAGAAAAGTTGGAGCTCTTTACAGTGACACCTCGTGTTACGTACCATCCCCCTTATGAATGCTTCGGGTTACGAGCTTCGCTAACCTGGAAGTAGATGCTCCTTGTTGTGAACTTTGCTCCAGGATGCAAGCGGAAGTTGTGCTCTGGTGGCGCAGCAGCAGCAGGGGGCACCATTAGTGAAAGCACGCCTCATGTTACAAGTGGTTTCCGGTTACGAACGGACCTCCAGAACAGATTAAGTTTGTAACCGGAGGTACCACTGTACAGGGAATGTTTTTTTAAAAAAAATGTTTAATATTTTATTATGTTTTTTAATACGTTGAAAACCACCCAGAGTGGCTGGGGCAGGATGTAAATAATAAAAATATTATTATTACTATTTGAATGGATGTTCCTATTTCCATCAGAGAAACGCTGGAGGTTATGGCTTAGTACTGTGGCAGTGGCTCTCCAGGGCATGGGTAGGCAAACTAAGGCCCGGGGGCCGGATCTGGCCCAATTGCCTTTACATGAGTAGAATGTGTCCTTTTATTTAAAATGCATCTCTGGGTTATTTGTGGGGCCTGCCTAGTGTTTTTACATGAGTGGAATGTGTGCTTTTATTTAAAATGCATCTCTGGGTTATTTGTGGGGCATAGGAATTTGTTCATTCCCCCAGTTTACCTTCCCGCCAAAGCGGTTCCTATTTATCTACTTGTATTTTGATGTGCTTTCGAACTGCTAGGTTGGCAGGAGCAGGGACCGAGCAATGGGAGCTCACCCCATCATGGGGATTCGAACTGCCGACCTTCTGATCGGCAAGCCCTAGACTCTGTGGTTTAGACCACAGCGCCACCCGCATCCCATTCCATTATTATGGAATAGGATGTCCCTATTTTCATCAGAGAAACATTGGAGGTTATGGCTTAGTACTGTGGCAGTGGCAGTGGCTCTCCAGGGTTTCTCTCAGTCTTACCTGGAGGTGCTGGAGAATGGACTTGCTAAGTATGCGCTCTGCTGCCAAACCATAACCCTTCATCTGCAGGCCAAGATGGCTTGAGCTCCCTTGTACTGAGACTGCAGCTGTTATCTGTTTTGCTGTATGAGATTTTTGTTTTAAATTGCTTAGAAAGCAATGCCCAGAGAGAGAGAGACATTATGAGGAAGATCAACAAAGTCGATAAAGAAATAATAAATGAAATGAAAAGCATGATAAAATCACATGATTTTAGGGAACAATCCAAAGCCAAGCTCCACTGGGATGGGTGGAATTTGGAATATGAGGATCTCTGGCTCAGCCTGCTGAAGTCTCTCACCCCTGCTCAGCCAAAGATGCACTGGCAGAAGTAGTCTGTTCTGGCTCAGCCAAGGCTGGCTGAGCTGGGTCAGGATTAGTCCCCCAAAGGGGCATGACAGGGGCGTGGTGGTGGGGAGGAGACTTACCCCCCCCGTGCCGGATTTACGTATAAGCTAAATAAGTTATAGCTTAGGGCCCCACTCTCTTGGGGCCTCCAAAAAAATTTAAAGGAAAAAAACCACACCCAGATGTACATTTCCAAAATATACGATAAAAAACAAATAAAATAAAACCTACATACAGCAACAGTGTTTTGTATTGTGTAGGCTCCTATTTGTTATGTGCAAATGGCTTTAGATACTTGTTAGGTCCATAAATTACCATATAGCATATATTCAACACAAAGAACTGCAACAATTTGTTGTTGACAAAGGACAGCTGGACATATAAAGGGGCCCATTACCTTCAGTAGCTTAGGGCCTCATCAAACCTAAATCCAGCCCTGCTTACCCCTGTTCCAAACTCTGTTCAGCTTGATCGCGTTCTCTAACAACCCAGCTGAAGTTAACACTGACAAAAAGGAGGGTGTAAGTCAAACTCTATTTTAAAGGCTTGTTTTCCCTCTGCTAGGCTCAGAGTGGCTAAGCTGGCAGTAGCCCCTCTCCTGAACCAAGTATGGAAGAGGGTGTGAATTACCTTGGTATAATTTACCGTACTCTGGAGTTATTTACACTGACAACTTATAGTTTTGATTACTGTGTTAGAGGCTTGCGTGCTAATTTATGGATGATATACAAGATAGATGGAGCATCAGTGTATTCCCTCCCCCTTTTAAACTCACATCAAATAGCGTTGAACTAATTGAATTTTATGCACCAGCTAGTAGGAATAACAATTAAAAAGGCAACGGAACATAATTGCATCACCTTGAAAGCTGGTGTTATATTGGGCCAAAAATTGAAATGAGCTTTAGATATGACAGTCCTTTTATCTGTCATCTGATAGCAGAGCTATTCAGGGTATTAAAAGTTTGCCAAAGGAACTCTGCTGAAAATTAATCCACGTTTGTCATCGGAGAGAATAATATCCTGGCTTTATTGCCTGGAATAAACAGAGTACATGGAGTTTATGCTTTTGGTTTAAATGAGGTTAATCAAGAGTAGAGAGCAATGTATTTGAACAGCAACTCAGAAAAAAAAATTGCTGAGAAAGAGGTGAGACAGGAATGGAAAGTGGTCAAACTAATTGCTTAACAGCATTGGCTTATCTTACTGCATATAATTGTGAAACTACAAAGGCAGCAACATTTTATTTTTTTTAGATATCACCTTGAAAAGATACCAATGTGCAAAGGGGGTTGGAACAGAATTTTAAAGCAACTTCACACTCAACCTTTGCTCTTTTTGTTTTAATTATCAACATTTCTTGCAAGTGAAGCATTTAATGAAACATTTAAGAGTTTAATGAAATGGATCAAATCTGTATTGGAGTAAACCCATGCCAGAAGTAGCCCCTTGAGGTGTGGCATCAGTTAGAAGGTTTTTTTGAAAAAAAAATCTTCCAATGGGCAGCTGGGATTGCATAGAAATCTAATTGGTCTCTAGTTCCTGAATGCTTGCAGCATAATAAATTGGTTAGTCTCTAAAGTTCCAATCTTTCCTGTTTTAGCCCTTTAAAAGTTCAATGGAACATACCCCCCCAGGTAAGTAGGTACAGAATTGCAATCAAGTACAGTGGTACCTCAGGTTACAGACGCTTCAGGTTACAGACGCTTCAGGCTCTGCTAACCCGGAAGTAGTACCTTGGGTTAAGAACTTTGCTTCAGGATGAGAACAGAAATCGCACTGCAGTGGCGTGGCGACAGCGGGAGGCTCCATTAGCTAAAGTGGTACCTCAGGTTAAGAACAGCTTCAGGTTAATAATGAACCTCCAGAACGAATTAAGTTCTTAACCCAAGGTATCACTGTATCACTGTAGCATATTAATTTTTTTTTAAAAAAAACAGTCTAAGTCATTAATTCTTTCATAGGGAGCTTTGTTAACAAACAACGTTCTCAGAGATCAAGATGATCAAGGGTCTGGAAACCAAGCCTTATGAAGAATGGTTGAGGAAGATTGGTATGTTTTGTGTGGTAAAGACGAGGCTGAGAAGAGATAGGACTCAAACCAATGGCTTCAAGTTACAAGAAAGGAGATTCCAATGAAACATCAGGAAGAACCTTCTGATGGTAAGAGTTGTTTGACAATGGAATGAACTCCCTTGGGAGGCTGTGGACACTCCTTCCTGGAGGTTTTTAAGCAACGATTGGATGGCCATCTGTCATGGATGCTTTAGTTGGCTTCATTGGATTAGATCAGTGTTTCCCCAACCTTTTTCGGACTGTGGCCCCCTCCATGGGCATAGCTGCCCACCAGATAAGTAAAAATCAATATAAATCTGAGGATCTGCCCCCCACCTCCCAAAAGTCTGCCCTCCTAACAAAAATCCTGGCTATGCCCATGCCCCCACCATCCTACCGGTAGAAAGCTAGCTATTTAAATGTTTTGTTTGTAAATAGAGGGACGCAGGTAGCGCTGTGGGTTAAAGCCTCAGTGCCTAGGGCTTGCTGATCAAAAGGTCGGCGGTTCAAATCCCTGCGGCGGGGTGCGCTCCCGCTGCTCGGTCCCAGCGCCTGCCAACCTAGCAGTTCGAAAGCACCTCCGGGTGCAAGTAGATAAATAGGGACCGCTTACCAGCGGGAAGGTAAACGGCGTTTCCGTGTGCGGCTCTGGCTCGCCAGAGCAGCGATGTCACGCTGGCCACGTGACCCGGAAGTGTCTCCGGACAGCACTGGCCCCTGGCCTCTTGAGTGAGATGGGCGCACAACCCCAGAGTCTGTCAAGACTGGCCCGTACGGGCAGGGGTACCTTTACCTTTACCTTGTAAATAGAATATATCTTATTTATAATTTTTATTTATTTATACAAAATACAATTACATAAAATGAAAGGAAAATAACGAAATTTGGTTGAAGCAGAAAAACATAGAATCATCTTTCTAGTGCACCCCCCCCTGCAATGTCAGAAACTCAGCTAAAGCATCCATGACAGGTGGCCATCCAGCTTCTGCTTAGAAACCTCCAAGGAAGGAGATTCCAGCACCTCCTGAGGGAGATCCATCTTCCATGTGTTATAAAAAGGAAACAACGCTTATTTGACCCCAATTATTTGACGCAGAGGGTGAAACCTACAGGGAGTCCAAAGGTGCAAAGGGAGTTCTGTATATATGGGACAATTCTAAAAAGCAAGTGGTCCTCACTGACCTGGTGCAAAAAGATCTTGTCATCTGGAGGAACCCTGACTGCCTAGATAAAACACTATAGCCCCCCACACCCTTACCTTACACCTGAACTCAGTGTGGCTTTCTTCTGAGTAGACACTTAGTTATTTACTAGAGGCAAGTCAGCAGCACCAGATGACCCCAGAGGTGGATTTCACCCCGCACCTTGCAGAGCCAGGCTGCTGCCGCCGATGGACCCTGCTCCCCTCAGCAACATCTGAAGGCCCCGATCCACTAGGTGCTGAGGTGGATTGCACCTTGCACCTTGAGGAGTCAGGCCCAGGCTGCCAACGAGCCCAGCATTGGTGGCAGCAACAAGCAGCTCCGGCTCGCCCACCCCTTCCCATTGCTACCCCACCACTGCACTTATCTGGCACGGGCTCTACTAGTCAAAACACTCCCTTTCCCACTGGAAACAAAGCAGGACTCCTCAAGAAAATGCATGTGGCAAAAAGCAGCACTAGGCCCTGGCGGGCTGCCACCTTACCCACTTGTGATTGGCCAAGCGGATAGCCGGCCAATCAGGATTTTTTAAATAAAAAAAATGATTTCCCCACATCACTTCTCATTTCCTTCTGTGGTCCCCTGGCCTCATGCTGTGGCACCCCCATTTACACAATTTTTAACTGTGGCCCCCATGGAATATCCCAGGGCTCCCGGCCGGGAACCACTAGATTAGATAACTCACCCCCCACGGGTCCCTTCCAAATCTACAGTTCTATGATCAGGATTTATTTATTTTTTTGCAGCCATAACTTGCTGAAACTCAGTTCTGGCACCTCTCAGGTGGGCACCATTGCAATTCTGAGAGAACAAGGGTGGTATTCATGGTGAGTTCCCACACCTTTTTTTCTAGAAAAATAGCACTGTCAACGATTCTCTATACAGTGGTACCTCAGGTTAAGTACTTAATTCGTTCCGGAGGTCCGTTCTTAACTTGAAACTGTTCTTAACCTGAAGTACCACTTTAGCTAATGGGGCCTCCCACTGCCGCCACGCTGCCGGAGCACAATTTCTGTTCTCATCCTGAAGCAAAGTTCTTAAATATTTCTGGGTTAGCAGAGTCTGTAACCTGAAGCATATGTAACCGGAAGCGTATGTAACCTGAGGTACCACTGTATTCGGTTTTATTTAGGGCATTGTTTTTTATAACTGCGACATCACCCACTCGCAACATCTGCCTGAACCACCCTCAGCAGAAGCAGCTGCATCGGAGGGGTTTTGGAACACTGGTGCAGGATATTTTCTTCATGCCAAAGCATTTTAATAATAAGGTGAATACCAGCAATACAATTAACCTGTGTGGTTCTCTATCATCACATATTGTCCCCTCAAGAAATGACTTGGAAGGCTTTAATTATGTTATGTGCCTTTCCTTTCAACCCTTAAAAAAAATAAAAAAATCTTTCCCTCAGTTCCCTTTGGGATGGGGGAAGGGTCACAAATTCTCTGAAGGCTCTTTGTTTTCCTCGCTCAGGTATTAAATTGATGGCACAACAATCTTGGACTACGTTCGGTTCACTTTCCTGCTCTATCTAAATGTAGTCCTTGTATTACCTTCCACTCCCCCCCCCCCCGCCTCCCTCCCTGCTCACCGTTCTTCCACCAAGTGTAAATCTTATGCAGGGCACCTAAAGAATGGACTGCACAGGAATGTGATAGAACAGAGACAAATTGTTCAAACTGTGTGAAGAAGGGGGGTAGAAAAAGAAAAGAGGGAGGGGGAAAGAGGATCAAGAGGGCAGCTGGGAAAAGAAGAAAAGCATCCCTTGTCAGTCGAGGTTCTTTGGAGATATGTGCAGAATAGCAAAGTTATTTTTTTTAATGGGTAAAGGGGGGAAAAAATAGCAAAAAAATAGTGCCTTCCAACAAGAGCATGGTTTCGCCGGCACAGTGGCCTATACAGAAAGGTGACATTTGAGAGAACAATTGCTAGGCTGTTCCTCCATGCCTGCTGCTATGAAAGAGGCTTAAGAAAAGGTGTCCTTGGAATAGAGCTAATAGTCATCTTCATCATTCCTTCCTTCATGTGCTCTCTTAGCAAGCACTGCCTTATGAAATAGGGGCACACAGCTAATAAACAAAGAGCTATAAAAGATCAGATGGTGGTACTCTCCTACCTCACTTCCCTGCTGCTAGAAGGACGGAGGCAACAGCTGGCTGACCGCAATTGCTGCTGGCATTAACCCCAACCTGGTTCCATTTGCCCCTTAGGCCTCTCTACCTGTAGGACTAGCACACTCAGGTCTGTTAAACTTGGCTCTCTCTTTTTCCTCCAGGTTATAAATCAGCTTATCAATATAGTTCGTTAACTTGGTAGGGATTGTGCTAGTTCTCTGTTTGCAATGGGGTTTTGTTTTTATTTTCAGTTCCATCATTTGAGCATCTGCATCCCACCCCCTCCTTTTTGTCAAAGTTGGCAATCTGATGCCTGGGAAATGTGCTATTGATCTACTAGCTGTGGTGAAGGCCTTGCTGGCTCCTGGGAGTATATGCTGGAGACTCCACTAGCTGCACTGGGGCCATGACAAAGTTTGGTTGTGAAAGAAGAAGAAGAAGAAACCTGTTGAAATGGCATCTTCCTATCCCAAAGACTGGACAAGACCTGTAAGGGAGTGAGCCCAATACGTCATGTTTCAATATACGTACAGGAAATGCTGGATGTTCAACCTCAGGACCTTTTCGTTGAAGGACTCTGTATGCTTAAGACAAACCAATGCACTGGCTACTTAACCCGGATATCAGAAACACATTTCTTTTCTTCAGAACTGCATCAGAAAATACAACGAAGTTCATGAAACAGAAGGTAAGGAGAAATAATTAAAAGCTTGACAATGAACAGAAGACGACACTCTTGTCTTCATGTCCAGATTACTTTGTGCTGAAAGCAATATTGTGAGCCCAGCTTCTGAAATAGGTCTTCACTTAAGGAAACAATTATTTGAAAACTGAATGAATGTTAGCACTCCTGGGTTATTTCCCTAACTGGTTAGAAACTGACAAATATGCTTCAGGCATTATGGGTATGTTAACAGGTGTGTATTTTGTACACCAAATATATAAAATTGTGTGTGTATGTGAAGAATCATAGAGACCAAAAGAGGCAGGGAGCCCCCCCCCTCAGTGCAAACCTATCTATTGATTAAGGAATTGTGATTCAATGTCTCTTGGGTATTTAAAAAACGTAGCTAGTTCTGCATTTGTTCCAACAAACGTGTGTTGACACTGCAATACCATGAGGTAACCTTTGTATGGTATCTATATTTCTGCCTCTTGCCCCAACGCTGTCCACAGTACCAAACTGAGTTTTCTCTGCTCCTTGGATATATATGGATGGGATTTTGCAACAACCAATCGCCCAAATGTGCGGCAACAACTGATGAACAGTGAGATGATTTGCTATTGTTTTCTCTCCCTAATTTTACCCTAGGTCTATAATCCTATACTTTCCCTATAAACTACATCATCCCTTCCTCATTTAGTTGACGTGTTTGAGCTGTTGCAAAAGGTTCCCTGCATGAGGAAACGTATTCTAGGGCAGTGCCTCTGGTCTCCAGAGATTTACTAGGGACTGCCACCTGTATAGCAGTGTTCCTGGCAGGGGTGGAGCTCAGCCAAAGCCAGCAATATTGGCCGCAAACAGTCAATTATTTTTGTCAGCTGGTGGTTTAAATCTCTTTTTATGCCCCATGGGAAGTATCATGTCTTAACAGAAGAGTCTTCCCTTGCTTGTGAGAGACTCCGACATTTCCAGGGTGCTGCTGTTCTTTGCTACACTAGACTGCAATATTCTTTCCACCTGGTGCAACTTTGCTATGTGTCAAAAGGAGATACTATCAGAGAACAGGGCGTTGCTAAATAATTTTCAATTGCTTTTTAATCACATGCATAACATTATTTCATAGAGATGAAGATAATAGTTTTGCTACAAAGTGGTCCCTCTCTCCCTTTTTAATTGCAGAAGGGTGTTTTTGTTTTTCGAAAGGGGAGGAGTATATTATCCCAATCAAGAAACATAAAATAAAATGGCATTGTAAGCAATGCCCCTCTGTATACCTGAATTATAACTTAATTTAGCAAGCTGCATATTCTGAGGTTCCTAGATTGTCATTGTACTATTTAGGTTCTTCATAAGAGGAAAACATCTCACCCCAGTTGTTTTTCCTATGCTAGCATACTGTAGTTTGCAGAGGCAAAGAAAATGCCAAATAAGGAACAATGCACCATTCAACAATTGATGATTGCAACTTGTTTTCTAAAAGCTGGTGTCTGAAGGAATCAAGAATGGGTAAAAACTATTGCAATGGCAAGGGCTTCATTAATGGCACAGAGTGGTCTGTGCTCGGCTTATATGCCAGTTGGGCTTCCTTAGAGAGTGTGTGAGACAGTATGTGAATGGTTGTGGTGATATTTGAAAGATTGCTGCCACAGACTGTTGGTAAATAATTCCAACAATGTTTTCTATGGCATGCTTATTCCACCACCCTGTGTGACAATAGGACTGTGCGTTTGGGCTTCACTAAAAGACAGTTGAGGATGGTGTGTCACATGGCTAGTAATGGTAAAGGTAAAGGACCCCTGACAGTTAAGTCCAGTTGCGAACGACTCTGGGGTTGCGGCACTCATCTCGCTTTACTGGCTGAGGGAGCCGACGTTTGTCCGCAGACAGTTTTTCCGGGTCATGTGGCCAGCATGACTAAGCCTCTTCTGGCAAAACCAGAGCAGCTCACGGAAATGCCATTTACCTTCCCGCCGGAGCAGTACCTATTTATCTACTTGCACTTTGACATGCTTTCGAACTGTTAAGTAGGCAGGTGCTGGGACCGAGCAATGGGAGCTCACCATGTGGCGGGGATTCGAACCGCCGACCTTCCGATCGGCAAGCCCTAGAATCAGTGGTTTAGACCACAGTGTTGGGTTTAATCGACAGATGCCCTAGGCTACAATAAAAAGGACTGAAAGCAGAGTGTTTAATGCTCTGGCCAAGTTATAGCAAAGCATTTTTTAATGTCCACAGCAATTGGAATGGTAGCAAGTCTGGGAGTAAATGAACAATGCACCGTGCTCCTTTCTGGGGATGGGGAGAGCAAGTGAGCTGTTATACAGCAGAGGATCAATGTGGTTCAGTAGTTGGAGTGTAGAGACGTAGGTTTAAATCGCCGAGCATTTAGGAAGTTCCACCAGTGACCTTGAGCCAGCCTCTCTCTCTCCCTCTCCCACAGCTTCGAATACCTCACAGGCTTGGCATGAGGATAGAATGCAAAGTGGGGAACAACTTGTAGACTGGCTTGATTTGAAGGGCAAGCCTAGCTGCACACAACAATTGCTCTACGGTTGCAGATATTTGTTTGTGATTAAGCCATAGAACTGAATGGCGCTGTCAATATGGGCTCATCCCCCTTCCCCTGGTTCTCTTGAGCTTTACAATGTTTCAGCTCCTTCAAAAGTCCTGCAAACAGCCAGAGATAGGCTTCTGCAGCTGCACTAATCTGTGCCTACAAGGAAATAATGAGTTTGTGATGACATCCCACCCTTCCCCCATCTATGTGTGTGAATCTTCTCCCAACATTTTTGAGTGACAACCTAATCAAAGTAACGATAATGTCAAAAGAGGGAGAGGACAAAAAGTGAACTGGCCTGAAGACTGTCTCCCTTGGGTCTCATGGAGCAAAAGATTCTTATCCGAGTGGGGGATGGAATTGTCAATATTTTGTAATTTATTTGACCAAAGTGTAGGTGGGAAGAAGGAGCACTGCTTTTAGGTCTCTCGTTCCCATCCCTCCCTCTTTCACACTCCTGAAACAGAACTAAGAATGTGATATGTGAATGTAGATATAGCATTACTGTGAATCAGAGCAGAGTATCCTAAACCGATGATATTAGTTCCTTAGACTGCCAGGTTTTTACTGTGCACTCTGCAGTAAAAATGCTGCCCTGTCCCACCACACTCTGTTGTCATTTCACCTTTATGCTGAAAATGGCAGCCATCAAGGTATCAGCCAAAGGCACATGAGACCACCAACTTGCTGAAGCTAAGCAGGTCTGGGTGTGGTCAGTACATGAGTGGGAGACTTCCTGGGAGCCAGATGGAAAGTGCATTGGATTGCCCCCCCCAAGATGCCTAACTTATTTTTGTATGCAACAACAGCAGCCAGAATCTTGTATGCACAGAACAGGAAAGAAGAGAACATACTAATGAAAGAAGAATGGAAAAATGCAAGCCCTTTGGGGGATATCTGAAAACAAATTCATAATCAGATGAAATAGTGAGCAGAATTTGAAATATGAGCAGTGGTAGAAGATTGATAATATATGAAATGGAAGAATATGTCTTAGGTGAAATGTTTATTAGAATGCAGTATGTAAATGGGATGGGATTAAGAATAGCATGGAGATAAAGACAGGGAGTCAAAGTTTAAAGAGAAATGTATAACAAATTTGGAATCTGGAATATATATGTCAAGATTTTAAAATTTAATGGGAAATTTGACTCAAAGAGAGAAGGAAGGAAAATGACTTGGATTGTGGGATTTAGGCATATATAACCATATCATTCCTCACTACAGGAGCCAGTGATTGTGAGAAAATGCATGCTGTGATAGCATCATGAGATGGGTAAGGGTGCCTAAGCATTATGGAGAGATGGGTTTTGCCTAGGGCTGCCATTTTTTACAGACGCTTCAGGTTACAGACTCCACTAACCCAGAAATAGTACCTGGGGTTAAGAACTTTGCTTCAGAATGAGAACAGAAATTGTGCTCTGGTGATGCAGCGGCAGCAGGAGGCCCCATTAGCTAAAGTGGTGCTTCAGGTTAAGAACAGTTTCAGGTTAAGACCGGACCTCCAGAACGAATTAAGTACTTAACCTGAGGTACCACTGTATTGTGCTAGGGGGTTCACTGGTATGCCTGACTCAAGAGGGTAGTGCTTATGTTCATAGCAGCACATGGAATTCGTCGTGAGATGAACTCTTCCCCTATTCCAGTAGAGAGAGAAAGCAGCTCAGCATTTGAGATGGGGCTAGGGTGAAAGCTGGAGAGAGCAGGTAGGCGACAGCTTGAACCAAACCTAAGTTCCCTTTTTCTGCTCTACTTAGATTAGATTTTACTCAGCAGGGTGAAATCTTAATTAGAGCAGCTCAGTCTTGCAGCTGCAGGCCTGTCCTTCGGACCCCTGCTCTGCCTTCTAAAATTTCATGAGGGAAGTTGTCGTGCCTTATTTCCTGAGCTCTATTATTGGAGCAGTGAGCGGTGATTTCAATGGGAGGAAAAGACATGAAATTTAATCATCTTTATTAGATTCTGGGTAAGGAAGAGGGCACCTTGGGTAGGTCCTGGACTTGTGCTTTGACTTTTCTAGTAGCCTTGAAGGGCACTCGATAGCTTCTTTGATAAGGACACAGGCTTGGAAACCTAAATGGCATCTCTGTAGAAAATAGATACTTCAATATGATCTTAAGTTTGTAACACTGGCCTGTTCTTTTTCCTCTTGCCTTGGACCAAATGGGACTTCTGAAATGGATACATACATCATGTATTTATTAATGCCCAGCTGTGATTTGAATGTTTGCCCCTTTGACGGTGTGACATGCATAATTTCTCAGCAGTCTGCTTGGGGAGCAGATGGCTGCAGAAAGGTGAGATACATAAAAATGGACAAGAACTCTCCTTAGCCTGTTTTAAGTTTCTCAGAGCAGCAGAAGGATGCTCCCAGCTTGGATGGGTAGCAATGGAGGTGGCATGCAAGAAACATTTCCTGGAGCACTAATGTGCTGATTTCAGGCACAATGAGCTATCATCTTTGAAGCTGGCTAAAAGACGAGACAGTTGAGATACTAAAAAAATGATTTATCCCACGCAGTGAAAAAGAGCTTTATGTTCTCATGGTGAATGTCCCCGGCAGCTTATAACCATATTAAAGCAATATGTGTAATTCAGTATGCTGAACTTGCAGTTAAGAAACTATAAAAAAAGTGTATGCCAAAATTGCAATATATATCGGAGACAAAAAATAAGCTAAGCAGTATACCAGAAACTACAAGCAGTGGTTCAGAATGGTGGGAATTCTCAGAGCATTTTCCTGAGATGGCTGAGGTTTGAGGTGGGTCTCCTGTCAGTGAGTGACATATGTCAAAAGATTGGAGTCACCAAGCCTTATGTTCCTAAGTCTTAGGGCTCAAGACTTGTGGATTCCATATTATTTAGGGTTGCATTCAACTCAATAAATTGTCCTTTCTCTTGTAAAATGGGACATTCGTCCCCCCCCGCTCTCCACACTCATACACCCCCAAAATCTGTTCTTTTTGAGCACATGACTCTGGGTGCCATGCAGTGAGCATTGCCCTAGCACCAAAATGTATTGGTGCCTGGCCCCAGGGAGTTGGCACCTATGATGGCACGGGATGCATACCGCAGGAGTAGAGTGGGGAAAGCCTGGCTGTGCAAGTGCTAATCCTCAAGTTAGCACAATTATTTAGTTGTATGTGACCCATTGTATTTGGGCCCTGGAATTAACTGGTTGCAAGTGCATATGTTCTCATCTTTCTCTTTCTGTCCAAGGGCAAGCAGTTGCATTCTGTAGCTGTGGAAGTTTCTGAACAATATACGTGGTCATTTTAAATGTAGACAGCATTAGTTTAATGGGTGCTTAAGGTCATCAGATTCTTTGAGGTTATAGGAAAATACAGTCTCTGCTACAGGAATCATCTCCTAGGGGCTGCTTCCCGCAAGTTAATGGGCATTGCCATTCAAAGAGTGTGCTTGCACCATGTCTTGTGATCAATCATGTGGGGTGGAGCTTACCTGAGTCTCCCAAAGTTTTGTTCAAGTTGGCACCTTTGGTCTCTGTTCACTTCACTTTCCTCTTACTCACCTCCCTTGTTTCCTATTCACTCTGGTTTGAAGTGTGGTCTGGAAGCAGTGATTCTGCAATTGCAATTTAATCACTGGTCTAGATAATGCGAAAGCTGTTTCCTTTTAAGTGTAGAGCACCAGTGATATGAGCTCATTCGGCTCCTGTCCACAACAGACTTATTCCATTTTAATACGTTAATAAACTTGAATATCTGAATAACCGTATGAAAGATCTGAGTTTTTTAAAAAACCAATCCAAGCCATAACAGCCCCATTTCCAGCACAATACTGGAAAAGTACACCAGTATCACAAAATTTCAGCATCTGTATCTATTGGAGTTCTATAAGAAAGGTTGGGACGCGGGTGGCGCTGTGGGTAAAAGCCTCAGCACCTAGGGCTTGCCGATCGAAAGGTTGGCGGTTCGAATCCCCACGGCGGGGTGCGCTCCCGTTGCTCGGTCCCAGCGCCTGCCAACCTAGCAGTTCGAAAGCACCCTCGGGTGCAAGTAGATAAATAGGGACCGCTTTCTAGCGGGAAGGTAAACGGCGTTTCCGTGTGCAGCTCTGGCTCGCCAGAGCAGCGATGTCACGCTGGCCACGTGACCCGGAAGTGTCTCCGGACAGCGCTGGCCCCTGGCCTCTTGAGTGAGATGGGCGCACAACCCCAGAGTCTGGCAAGACTGGCCCCTACGGGCAGGGGTACCTTTACCTTAAGAAAGGTGAAAAGAAAAGAAAAGGAAAAGAAGACTAAATTGAAAGTGCTAAAAATTATTGAGCAGCTGTGCAACTCCAAAGTATGAGCTCAGGATTCAGAAGCATCACGGAGAGCAGATCTAGGTTAGCAATACAGAGGATGGAAATTAGAAACAGAAAGTGCTTCCTCATCATGACTTCAGGTACACTAGCTGTTATTTATTAAAGCAATGAGCCTGGGCTCTCTCTGCACGTATCCTCAGTTTCAAACGACACCAGAGAGGAAACATTATCTAGTGGGATCTAGAGAACATTAGCTCTCCCTTTCTCCCTCCTTCCTGAGAATGTAAGAACTGCAGGAGGAGGTAGAAAAGGAAGAGGGGGAATCAGGGAAGGTCACCTTACTGTGCCCTGGGAGGGTAACAAACCCCATTCAAAGGTCCAGGTTGATCTCTCCAGGGTCATTACTGCAAAAGCCTGTGAAAGGTTAGGAAGGAAAAAGCTTTTCGGAAGTCTTTGCCTACTAATTGATTGAGAGGGGCGGAAGGAAGGATGTATCAAGAGAGAGAGAGAGAGAGAATGAGACCCCTGCAATTTTTTCTCCTTCTTCCCCTGAAATGTATGATATTAGAAATCTGTAACTTTACCTGTAACAGGGCAGAAGGGAAATCAAATCCAACAGGAACAGGGCTTTCGTTTCAGTCTATTGACATAGCTGAAATACGCCTTTCCCTTTACTGTTAAAAATAAATGTGAAATTTGCAGCAACAACAAAAAGAGGTGAAACAAACCCTGGAGCTACAAATTTTAATGAGCATTCCTGATAGCATCACCTGGTTAAATATAGCTTGTTTATCTAACAAAACAAGGAAATGGTTGTAATCACAGTGGTGTGTAGCTACTTCCAGCTTTCTGCCCACTTATCTGTAAGTAAAGGTAACCGTTAGGTCCAGTCATGGACGATCTGGGGTTGTGGTGCTTATCTTGCTTTACTGGCTGAGGGAGCTGGCGTTTGTCTGCAGACAGCTTCTGGGTCATGTGGCCAGCATGACCAAGCCGCTTCTGGTGAACCAGTAAACCCTGTTTACCTTCCCGCCACAGTGGTACCTATTTATCTACTTGCACTGGTGTGCTTTCAAATTGCTAGGTGGGCAGGAGCTGGGACCAAACAATGGCAGCTCACTCCATTGCAGGGATTCAAACCACTGTACTTCAAACCACTGTACTTGGTGAGCCCTAGGCTCTGTGGTTTAGACCACAGTGCCACCCACCCCTTGCAGTATCTGTAAGTACTGAGGTAAAATTTAGACACTTCTTTTAGGGAAGATGTTTCAGCTTCCAGAATTTTCTAATAATTGGGGTACCATGGGCTATGTATCTACCCTGGGCTGTGATTTAAAGCTCAATGTCCAAGCACACACACCTTTCTCTCTCTCCAGAGCTTTCCTTGCTCCTTAAAGCTCTATCAGAGCAAACAGCAACCCACAGAAAACCTGAAATGATGTTTGATCCGATTCAGCTGTAAAGAGTGGGCTTTTGCAGGAAAAGATTGGGGTAATACCCACCACAAATGCTCAGACATGGAGTGTTAAAGCGTGAACCTCTGGCTGGGAAGAGCAAGGCAAACAGTGAATAAGCCCTAAATTGCCTCAGAAGGATCCCATGGTCAATAGCATCAAAAGCTGTTGTGAGATCAAGAAAGAATAACAGGAGCACACTTTTCCTGTTCTTCTGATAAAGCTCATCCATGGTGATGAATTTTGTAAGTCCCTAGGGATACAATGACTTTGTGGCAACAATAGTGTTTTTAAAGAAGCATTTTTTTTGTCATAGGTGGTTGGAATTTATTGTTTGTAATTTGCTGCTGTGGGTTGTTGGGTAACCAATACAGTAAGTTAGTAAACTGTGTTTTGTTTTTGTTGAACTTTTTATAAAGCAACTTACAAAACAACTTGCACCTTTGAGCTTTTTATAAGGAAACGTTGGCTGTAGATACTTTAAATAAAAGGGGGTGCACACCATCCGCTGATGAGATCTTGCTCTTTGAAATTCTGATCATCTGGCTTTTGATCTCTTTCCCTCTCTTTTTGCTAGAATGAGAAGTTAGCTCAAAGAACAGACAGGCAGCAGATTATTTGTTCTGCAGAGGAATATTCATACATTCAATCTAACACTAATTCATTTTTCCATCTGTGGATGTCAGGTAAATAGGACCTCTTCTTCTAAATAGAGAAATAAGGAAAACCAGGTGACTTGCTCAGAGTTTTACAGAAAGCAATTGAAAACAGCAATACAACAGAGTGGTTTTATAAATACATCATATTGGTACCAATGCATTTCTTAGATGTAGTTAAGACTACTGCAGGGGCAAAAATCCAAAACAATGTTTTCAAACATTGGGTTGTATTCAACGTAGTGCTAAGGAGAATGCTCCATCCATGTGGAAAATTCTCCCTCTTCCCTCCCTCTCCCTGTGTGCCCCCGAAATCTGTTCTGGGTTCACCCCAATCCTCTGGAGCAGATTTGAGGATGGCATGGGGTATGGGAAGAGAGACAAGAAAATCCAATTTAGTTATTGCAAATCTTTGCACTTGTGAAGCTATTAGTTAAATTTCACCCACGGTGATGGATTCAAACTGAATTCTAACACTGCAGCATACAGAAAGCCTACATTTTGGCACAATAACTCACATTTTTTGAAGGAACCCCTCTTTCCCCCTCTCCTCTCTTATCCAAAGACATGTTCTTGCCACTAAAAATTGAGTTTTCTTGCCTAAGTGTAAGGAGTTTTAAAGGTGTTTTTTCCTGGAGTGGGGGCATTTTAGGAAGAAGTTCCCAATAAATTTTTTAGTTGCATGCATAATATACCAGACTGCTTGCTGTCCCATTCTGGTCCTTAAATCTGATCTTGAATTTGGAAATATTTTGGGAATAGCCAGGGAGGGCACATGACCGAAGGCGACGTGGAGAGCTGATGGGAGGAGCACTGAGCTAGGTAAGCAGTGTCATGAGTTAGGTAAGAAAAACAAATGGATGTCAGGCTTGTAGAGAGAAATGTCAGTGTTGGTGTTGTTCTAGGCCTCCATTCTTGAGGTGTTGACATGCTGAAAGCTCTGCTGTATATCCTAGATCATGCACTTTTAGGGAGAAATCTTCACGTAGGCCATAGAAAATAATTAACTGTGGTTTGGTAATATCAGTTACAGGAGCAGCTAAAGGCAAGAGAAAAAAATGTCTATAGTGCTCAGTGTATCAGAATGTTTTGCAAAGAGGGAAAAAAATAATAATTAAAGGATGTATTCCCAAGTTTGACTTCCAGGCAAACGTTACAAAATGGGATAATAATGTGCCCTTTCATTTCAATTTTATATGAAGGTTTTACTTCAAGTTGTAATGGAGATGGAAAAATCTTAAGTTTCTAAGGCTACTGGCACTGTGCCTAATACACTCAGATCTTTTTCCCCTAATAAAAAATAGATTCCAACCCCACACCCCTCTATCCAGTCTCCCAATACCAGCTATAAAAATAGGGAAGAGTTAAGAATACTGTAAATGGTGCAGGACGTAGGATATTGTTCTTTGTAAAGCAGGGTCTATTCATCCATGCCACAGAATTAGTTCATTAGCTGTGTACTAGAACCCTAAAACCATATTACTGAGTTTTCCATCCTCCCCCCTCCTATTTTTTTTTTTTTTTAATGCACTTAACAAATATCCAGTGCTGAAGTCACAGACTAGTTAACTGACTGGTGTAGCCCACTCGACATTGCAATTATTACTGAGGCTGTCTCTAACTTCCAGTCACCCAACAAACAGCCTTCTCTCTTAATACGTTCTATAATGCCACAAATATATTATACAACCTCCTATTTCCAGGTGAAAAAGCCAGTCAGATGCTCCTTAGACTTTCCTTGAGTGGTAAATCATGAGAATCTTTGTGCTAGGTGTTGAAGACCCGTTGCCTTTTAATCTCTCTTTAATTTGTCGGACTTTTTAAATTTTATTTTAGTCAAGAGCAATGTTGTTTGTTTTTCATTTTTAACCTGAAAGAAGCAATGTTGCCTGAAGTTCAGAACTCCTTGTGCGCTCTTATGTGCGCACACAGGGATGGCATGTATATCCCATTCATAGGATCCAACTCCTAGACATAATATATATGAGGGGTCTGGACCCCTACAAAGTTGATGGGCATTGCCATTCAGATGGTATGTGCACCCCCCCACTTCGGGCTTCAGGGAATCTGATTCCCCCCTGGTGGCAGCCAAAAAGCAGATAAACAAGAAGTGTTCTTACCATGTAATTTATTCAGTATTCACAGAGAGAGAGAGAGATGTGAACAAGTTATGTTTATAATTCTAGCCAGGCCCATAGCTAAGTGATATATAGCACTACAGTGGTACCTCGGTTTAAGAACAGCCCTGTTTATGAACTATTTGGTATACGAACTCCGCAAAACCAGAAGTAGTGTTCCGGTTAGTGAACTTTACCTCAGTCTAAGAACAGAATCTGAACGGTGGAAGGGCACCGGCGGTGGGAGGCTTTGTTAGGGAAAGTGCACCTCCATATAAGAATGGCTTTGGTTTAAGAATGGACTTCCGGAACGGACTAAGTTCGTATACCGAGGTACCACTGTCTGGAACTCTGCACAAGTGTGCCTCTCCCATTAACCATGGATGCTTAAGTGAAGCAGCCTACTAGGTTTATACAAACAGCAGCCCCCCACACAGGCAAATTTTTATTTTAAACATATGTTTCTTATTCAAAAATGGTCAGAACGAAAACTTCAGTCACCTCACACCTAAGGATTATTGTGTATATGAGGGTGCAGTTTGTTTCTGTTAAATGTTGGACAGCATCCAGGGTATAATGGATGAAAAAAACATTGCTTTCTGTTAAAAACAAACACACAAACACACCAATTAAAAAAGAAATTAAGAATGCAAGCTGTCACTTTTCAGTTACCATAGCAGGAGATGGAGGGATGAAATCTGAAGATCTGCAAGTATAGCATTTCGAGAGTTAAATTTAAGCCTTCGGGGAGTTAATTTTGTTAGGCTGCACATTATTTGATGAATGGAAAGTGATCTGCAGATAGATAGCTTAATAAAACCTTTGAAAGGGTGGTTGTATTTGGGGTTGCAGTGTCTGACATACACTCTGGTTTCTATATATATATTTGTATTTAGCTGGGGCAAAGTTCTGGCATTGTGGTTGAAAAGCAGGACTTACCAGGGAAAAGGTGCTAGGTGAGGTGAATACCGCTCTGGAAGCAACGTCCTCGGAGGTGTAAAATGGTCGTTTAATCCCAAAGATGTGGGAATACACTTTGTCAATAGTAAAAGACTAAACTTGTTCAGAGGCGGACTGAAAACAGGAGCAGTGGTTACCCTCTGGTGAGCCTTGGAACAAATTAAGGTCCCATGGGAAACTACAGCTGGAAAATACCCAGGAAACTTGGAAGTTCCTGCACATCTCTACCCCATAGTTGTATGAATCTGCCATAAGTTAGCACAGTTATTTGAATTCATTGCATAGTTACTGTATCAGTTATTTATCTTATTATGATTATTTGTTACAATTATATTTTACCTTTTCCTCCAAGCAGCCCCCCCCATTTTATCCTCACAGCACCCTGTGAGTTAGGTTAGGCTGAGAGATGGTGTTGGCCCAAGGCCATTCATGATTCGAACCCTGGTCTCTCAGGTCATAGTCTTACACTCTAACTTTTATATCACACTGGCTCTCTCCAGGTAGTATAATCTTCTTGCCACTGAGACAGGATGGCAACCAATATACATGCTCATGTTTATCATTTTGAATACAAAATGTCCAAGCTATGACAAAATACACGCACAGTAAAAATAGACAGTAAGTGGTGTAAGGAAATCACAGATGAGACTTGCTCAAAATGGCAAAATCCAAACAAAAGTTAGGCCAGATGTTGTAGGGCCCTGAGATCAGCTTGTAGACTTGCTTCCAAAATGCACCTTCCAAGGTGCCACAGTTACCAGGTTACACACCCAGGTTTTTCAGATAAAGACACTATGGCTGTTTCTATCCGATAATTGACCTGAAATGGTAATTGACTGCATCATATGGCTGATCTGCAATAAATAAGTGTTGTTTGGCAAGTGTGTGTTTTGCAAACTCACTGACATAATAAAACCATGTGTGCAGCTTTTGCAAGACTCTGCCACATGACTACAGGTGAAGAATTGTTTGTGCGGGTGCCCTCCACTGGAAAACAACATGTACATAGCAAGAGAGCATGTCAAGAAGAAGGGTAGCCTTCTTTCTGACACACTAGCTTTCTGTATGCATAGTAGCTGGCTTTGTACAAAACAACAGCCAGAATCTATAAAACAGACTCTCAGATCTGTCTTTATTAAATATCAGTTGCAAATAATGTCATATTTGCAAAGGATTTCTCCCCTTTCTTCTTTGAAAAGTTCTGCTCCTCTGTTCCTATCTTCTCCAGTTTTCTTTCTTTCTTTCTTTCTTTCTTTCTTTCTTTCTTTCTTTCTTTCTTTCTTTCTTTCTTTCTTGTTTTTTTAACTACCGAAAGAAAACTAAAAGTATTTTGTCATCTCTTGCCAAATGATTTCTATCTCGGTTAAAAAGAACTTGCTATTTCCTGAAAACCTACCACTTTTTTCTTCTCTAAATACGTTTTGAGCATTGACTCAAATTCAAGTAACTTGATAAGGAATGAATGAAAACAAATGAATTCTGGCACACTGGGGAGAATGACAGTTGTGCTGGCAAGGGAGGGGATTGTTGCTGTGACGACAAAAATCCTTAGATGTCCAGACGTCTAATTTTATGGTTTAGAACACCGGTCTCTCTCAGTGCCAAAACGTTATGGGTAGAAAAAAGGCTATCTGAATATTGCCAATTTTGTAAATATGACTATTTTCAAAGTGTGTTTTTGAAATGAAGGATGTTTCTGAAATTCTTTGAGCAACAGTTTCACTGCGGGATTTTGTATTGTATTGTTTTTCTTTCATGCAAATAGAATACCAAGACCTGGTCAACTTCAAACCTCTTTCATTAGGCTGTTATTCTCACTTACAAAATTCAATAATGGAAATTTAGGAAGGAGGGCCTCAAATTGCAGTCCTCTGCACACTACCTCAATGGGAGTTACTCCCGAGTAGACATACACAGGACTGCGCTGTCAGGAAAGCATGCTCTTTACTATACTACATTAGTGGGGGTCTCCAGTGGGGTTTATGTTTCAGAGACTTCAGGTTTTGATGTAATCTCAAAGTATCAAAAATATACATTTTTTGTTCAGAATTAAAAGGCACTTATTGATAGTACGAATACAAAAGGAATAACATATGGCAGAAAATGATCTCTGAAATTATCAAATACTGCTGCAAGAACATACATCCCATAGTCCCTTTTGTATTCTTTCATTGCTTCAAGACAGTCTGTGAATTGCACATCCATCCTGATTTGTTTGCAGGGAGGTGAGAAGGTGTTGCAACAGGAAAGTGTTGCACACATTGCAGTGCATTTTCCTATCACTTTCCTTATTGCAAAAGTCCGGTCTTTTGGGAAAGCAGGTATGTTGCGTAACAGCTCCCGATCAAATATAATTGTGCAGCTTGAATTTGCTGTTACGTGATGAAATCCCACCCCCAAACAACAGCGGTCTTGAAGTACTGTTAAATGAAGAATTTGACCCCCTCTTAATATAGCAGTTTAAAAATTGGTCACCATTGGTGTGGTTCAATAAAAGTTAAATAAAAGTTCGAACCTACCTTCCTTGCTGTTTGCTTTACATTTGTTCTCACATGCCGTTCTCAAGCAGTTCACTAGTTTCTTGACCAGGGATGCGGGTGGTGCTGTGGTCTAAAGCACTGAGCCTCTTGGGCTTGCCAATTAGAAGGTCAGCGGTTCAAATCCCCACAACGGAGTGAGCTCCTGTTGCTCCCTCCCAACTCCTGCCAACCTAGCAGTTCAAAAGCACACCAGTGCAAGTAGATAAATGGATACCACTGCAGTGGGAAGGTAAACTGCGTTTCTGTGGGCTCTGGTTTCCGTCATGGTGTCCCGTTGTTCCAGAAGCAGTTTAGTCATGCTGGCAACATGACCCGGAAAGCTGTCTGTGGACAAACGCTGGCTCCCTCGTCCTGAAAGCGAGATGAGCGCTGCAATCCCATAGTCGCGTTTGACTGGACTTAACTGTCCAGGGGTCCTTTACCTTTTTACCTTTAGTATCTTGACCAGTAATGAGAGTTGCAAATGGTCTATTCACACAAGCAATGCAACGTGGCAGCCGGCAGCATAAGATTGTGACTCCTCTTCTGTGATCAGAAAAAAATATATGCAATTTTCCTGTTTGTGGAAGTGGGTAAAATGAAGACAGAGCTTTCTATGAATCAGAGGAACTTTGAGAGCTGACTCAGCGGTTCATCACCCAAGGTGGAACAGGACTTTCACAAGGCAGTGCATATGCTATTGATAGAGATTGGAAGTGCATAGTACCCAGAGTAAGATTTAATCCGCATTTAGTGGAAATGCCATAAAACACCTATTTCTGGAGAGAAATATACACAAGATACTGTGCCCTACTTGCCTTTCCTTTGTTACTGGAAATCTGAAATCAGCCATATGTTCTTCTAGATTGCTTTTTTAAAAAAGCTTTGAAAGCTATTATGCATCCAGCTAAATCAGGCATAGGCAAACTCAGCCCACCAGATGTTTTGGGACTACAACTCCCATCATCCCTAGCTAACAGGACCAGTGGTCAGGGATGATGGGAGTTGTAGTCCCAAAACATCTGGAGGACCGAGTTTGCCTATTCCTGAGCTAAATGAAACCTCCATTTCCTGCTAGATCTGAATATTGGACAGTGTGAACATGCAGCAGGGGAAATAAATCCCTTTCATATTCTGCTTATGAGTGGCCAGTGGCTTTTGCATAGTTGCTTAGACCAGAGATGGAAAGCAGGTTGTTCCAGCATATGTTGTTCTAAGTGTTGTTCCAGAAGAGTATATATGGTGGAAGAAAGAATATCAGTCTTCTAGTTTTGGTGAAACAGCCATTATTTGGTGGTGGGAGTTGGGTGAAAATCCAATAAATCGAGAATATGTTGCTGATCAGGTGTTTTTTTAGCCATCTATGCTTCTTCCAGATGTTTTCAAGAGATCCGCATTCAAAAACTAAGTGTGTCATAACTACATTTAATTAATTTTTGCAAAATGTGGAGCACATTTTTTTTTAAAAAACTTTTAAGTACCTGGGAAGTTTATTTTTGAACAAGTGACTATGTGCATTCATTTATTTCCGAGGGCTTTTCCATATTCCAGTTTGGATTTCTGTTTACCTTGGGGCTTGGAACGTCTCTGGTTGAGGGATATGGAGTTTTGATTGGTACAAAGCATTTGCACGACACAACTCCCTAAGACTGTGCAGTATTTTTAAGAAATGGATAAATTGCCTTCCCAATAAAAAAGTAAGTTTTCACATGTACTTTCTTTAGAATTTAGATTGGAAGCCAAAACAACTGAGAGGGAGACAGAGAGCGAGAGTGAGAGTGCGATGGAGGAAATCAAGACTGTCAATAAGCGCTAAAAATATTTAGTGTGGCAGCTTCTGTATTTTCTTTTTTGTGAAATGCTGATTAATATTCAGTGGTTGGAGGTTAATGCACCATTCATTTTATTCCCTTTACATCCTCTGCACAGCAGTTGCCGTTCCAATTTTGACTCATAATTCTAGCAAGTCTGGTTCCAATCAGGATATTAGTAACTCACTGAATAAGCGATGGGCGATGTGTGTGTGTGTAGCTGAAAAAGAAGAAATAACACAATTGTTAAAACATGTCTTTCAATACAATCACAAACACTCACCCTCCCCAAAAGGAGAACAAATGTTAAAGTTCACCATCAGGAGAGGATGTCTTTCATATGCTTATCTACAAGGTAAAAAGACATTTCATCATTAGGTCAAGGAAACACTGCGAGAAATGGGGCCGTCCAGTTTTGTCTTTCATTATTGATGCTGACACAATGGCAGCAGGAGATGGAGTTTAGGAGAAATGCAGGAAAAGGAGGGTGTTTCTTGCCTCCTTCGTGGCTGCAGATGTTTTTCAGTAGTGCTGCAGGAGTTCCATGGAAATTCAGCACTCCCTTCATGAACGGGGTGCAGAAAATGACATTTTAAAGAAAAGTTGAATCCAGCACCAGAGGGACTTGGCAGCTGCTGTCTTTATAAACAGACACCCCCCCTCCCCGTTCTTCCACCTTCTTCCTTGATGCAGCCATGTTTTGTACTGTGTTAGCAGACCAAGGTGGAATGAAAGTCAATATGAGTAAGGGATAAGGAAAAGCCATCTTCATCCCATACACTTCCAAGCTCTGAGGTTAAAGAATGACTTAGAAAAAGTTCTCTAGCCCTGACTAAACCTAAACTTAATTGTCAATAACCTAATATATTCCGTGTAAACTCATTCCAAATATCATTGTATTTATCCAAAGAAAGTCTGTGTCTATAAGATGTCTGTTCATATGTTGCCAATGTTGTCATGTTGCTAAGCCATTGATTAAGGGAAACCGTATCTCTATTCATCCAGTTCATCAGTACTGTATCCTGGCCACCATTAGGTCACGTAGAATCCATTTTCACTGTCTTGCTGCCATTTCCCATACAAAGGGCATAATCACCACTGAAAATCTTATTTTTTGCCATAGTGCCTTGCATACCCTCCAACATTTTCCCCGATGAAAATATAGATATCCCATTCCATATATATCCCAGCCCCAGCCACTCTGGGCAGCTTCCAACATATATGAAAACATAATAAAACATTAACCATTAAGAAAAAAATTCCCTATACAGGGATTGCCTTCAGATGGCTTGGAGACTGGATAACTCCATACCCTCCAACATTTCTCTGATGAAACTGGGATGGTGTCTCTAAATCAGGGACATCCCTGGAAAATAGGGGCACTTGGAGGGTCTGGGCTTGCTTTTATATTCCAGCACTTTCTCCCAAGGATTGTCATATTTCAAAAAGTACAATTCCTGACACCCGCAAAGTTCCCCTACCCAGATTGTTGAGCTTTTTTGGGGAAACCTAACCCAGATTTTAAGCTTTTTGAGCTGTTTCCGCTGTCATACATCTGGGCTTTCCCTGACATTTTGCCAATTCGCAAATAACGCCCCCCCCCATTTTTACACCCGAAAACCAGGACAAGTCAGGAATTTTCCAGACATATGGCAAGCCTATTTCTCCCAAAACTTAGTAAGTGTGGAACTCAGTAAAACGTATTTTTCAAATGGTTTGTGTTTCTATAAAGCCAGTGGTCTTCAGAATGATTCAGATACAGTGGTACCTCGGGTTAAGAACTTAATTCATTCTGGAGGTCCGTTCTTAACCTGAAACTGTTCTTAACCTGAGGTACCACTTTAGCTAATGGGGCTTCCCGCTGCTGTCGCACGATTTCTGTTCTCATCCTGAGGTAAAGTTCTTAACCCGAGGTTCTATTTCTGAGTCAGCGGAGTCTGTAACCTGAAGCGTCTGTAACCCGATGTACCAGTGTATGTGTTAATGGCCAGGATGTGTCATAATCTGTGAATTGAATAAACTGCACGGTTGACAGAATATATGCCCTACATGTTACTTACATGGGTTCCCCCCTCGGGAGGACTAGATAAGCCTTTTAATTCCAGAGAATAGCAAACGAAATAAAAACGAAAGCTATGTCAGTGGAGGAGGTTCCATCTTTTGTGTCTAATCATTTGCACGGATGGAAACGCTTTGTGTCCTACTCACACAAGTGGGTAAACCTGTTTTCATCCCAGATATGCTTCTCTTGTGGAAAAGATTCTTTCTGTGGAAGAACTGGGGATTCCAACTTCTCTGAACAGGCTAAGCTGCAACAGGCCCGGGCACGAGATGTCTAGCCAAAATGCAAAAATTGACCACAGGGCACAAGTGTGCTGTTTGTAGCCGAGCGGAGAATGCTCCACGGGTCCTTTCATCACCTTTCCCCTCCCCGCGTTTCTCCGAGGATGATTTAAATTGGAGGCAATAGCACAGAGAAAAATCTAATAAAAATGCTATTTAAAATAATTCACAGTATTAAGCGCTTTTGTGCTACCTCTCCACCAGATTGCCATTATTCATTATATTGTTGCTAAGGATTCCTTCCTACCTCCAATAAAAACTCATTTGTACTAGCAGAGAGGAAAGACCACCATAAATATTTAGCTTCATTTAAGAACTTTAATGGGGGCTTCAAGTTGCATTTACCAAGCCAGTGACCATAATCCCAATAATGCTCATACTAATGTGAATTATTGTTACATATATATGGGAAATACCCAAACATACAAACCCTGCCCCTGTGTTACCTGTGCTCTGAGGTGGTACAGTCCAGAAACAATGCCACCATTAAAATATCATTTTACCCCTATGGAATGGGTTCCTCATTTTGGTAATTTTTCAGGAGATGGGGGCTGTTGTGGATCTCAAGCAGAGCGAAACATTTCCACTGCTTAGAAATCTGTCTGCCCCTTGGACTTAAGATGAAGAGACGACAACAAATTAAAGGTAGAATGGAAGATGTTTATTGCATATATACAGAACAATTGGACACAGGTTAATACATTAGCAGGGTTTTAAAAGTACTTGTAATTTTATTATGAATGGATAAGAGGTAATTCAAAAGGGTTTTTTAATTTAACAATGGACATGTGGTATGTTGACAAATAATTGACCCAAGGAAGGGACTAGAGGGAAGTCAATTTATTTTGTTTTGTTTTGTTTTTGTATTGTTGTTTTATTTCTGTTGGAAAATTAATAAAATGTTATAAAAAGAACAAGTGTGTCTGCCCCTTTAAAGAAGACCACCTTCAGTATGATGCGCATTGTGATGCAATCCTATTTGGTCATTGCCAAACCTACCCCACCAGTTCTAGTTGGGCCTTTACTCTTGATTCTTCTCCCTGCCAACCCCTGCCCGCTTTGCACAAAACTGGGCATGGATCATAGAGCATTACAGCACATAGTTGTCAACTTACAGATTTGAAAATAAGGGACCAGCAGCCTCGAAAATAAGGGATCAGCAGCCAAAATAAGGGATTTTCAGAGCACAGGTATGTTCAACTTCTGAGCTCCTCCGAGTCAAAGGCAGAAAGCCCAGCCAGCAGCCAAACAAAGCCTCAATCTGTGGTTCCCACAGCGCAGCAACCTGGCAAAGGGGATGTAGCAAGGAAAACCACCATCACCTCTCTGCTGGGAAGCGCTGAGCAAAGGCGAATCCCCAGGCAATGCAGCCTATTTGATTGGCACAAGGCATGCGAGCTCCACCCACCCAGTCGTTTTTAGACTCCTTATTGGGTGAGCAATGCAGCGAAGCAACACAGTTGGAGCCTCCCTCCTCCCTGGCCGGCAGGGAGGGAGGGAGAGGAGCTGCTTCCTTTGAAACCCGGGGAATTTAAGGGACATCATCAATCAGGGACAGCAGTGGGATACAGCGCCGGGATAAGGGACTTTCCCGCCAAATAAGGGAAGGTTGACAGTTATGTTACAGCACAATATTCCCAAATTCCGTTTTGTGAGACAAGCAGCCAAGACCCAAATCGGGCAGCAGAATGGAACCATACACTCCCCGCAAACACTGACACCTTTATTATTATAATGGCACAACCCACAAGGAAAAGTTTATTGTGTGCGCCTTGTTAAGATGTGTGGTCTGTGTTCAGATCAGCACAACTGCAAATCCCATCCATTTCAACGGGGCTTGAAGTTAAAAATCCTAGCAGTTCACACCAGCAGGTTTTAATCATGAGCTCTTTGCCATTTGACTTGACTCATCATCTGACTTCAAACGTTGGAATTTTCTAAAGCCTCAGATGGAGAAATTTGCTGTGACCAATGAACGTTTCAACTTTATCTTTTGCAAGAGTACAAAAGTCTAAAGCCCCCTCTCTCTGCATTGGGTGGTAGAGAAGTTTTCCAAAGTGTGACTTCGGAGAATCCAAAAAAGGCTCAGAAAACAGCAGACATAAGAAACCAGAAGAATGCAGTTGCCTTAAAATTAAGTTCTTCAAATCCCACCACATTTAAGCAACATTTATAAGGGGGACTTATTTTGTTGTTGCTGCTTTTAATGTCTGGAATTGGCCATCGTAACACCAGTGTCTTCTTTGCTATTTAAATATACTTACAGTGCTGAGGAGCTGGTCCGTCATTCAGCTGAAATAGGAGTTACTTGTGGCGACTATAAATAGCTGCCACTGAGCAGGCTTCAGTACTGTGGATGGAAAACGTTGGGACTCCCTCACTTGTTGCAGCTAATCATCATAACCCATGCCATAAACATGTGGTTGCCCCACACCGTGCCAGACACCCTGTGACATCGGCAGTCGGGGGCAGGCACTCCAGAGTGTTGCACATGCAAATTGAAGCTAACCAAAATTGATCTAACAAGCAGATGGAGCTTTGCAGTCCCAGACTGTACCAGGGCGTGTGCATGTGTTTGTCACCGCAACAGGAGATCCCTGAAGAGGTTTCAGGAGTTATGCCAAGGAGGGGAAATTATGCCAGCATAATCCGATCTGTAGCCTTGTTGGAAGGATGTGGCTCACAGTCTCTCCCTTGCCAGGCATTTTGAGTGCCAGAGCAATGCTGGTGGAATGAATTTGTCGCTAACACTCCCTTTGGGAAAGCTTGGTATACAGTCTTACTCCTAAGGCATTGATTCATAAATTATGTTAAGGGTTAAACAAACAAACAAACAACATCCTACATTCCCCTGATCACACTTTGCTTCATTTTCACCACTATCCAATCTATTCTTTGTTACGGTTTTGCCTCTCCCTCTTGGTATGTCCACAAGCTCTACAAATACTCACAAGAACATTTGATTGAAATCAGCTGAGGGCTCATTCAGATTTCCACTTGGAGTGCTGCTTCCCCCCGCAGGAAGAGCCACTCTTTGGCACTGACTCAGAGCAAATGTTTGTTGGGTATTCTGCAGATTAACATTTGCTCCAATTTAGTGCTAAGGTTGAGATTTCCCTGAGAAACTGGTGGAACAAGCTGGAAACAGCTTAGACCCATGCTAGCTAGGCATGGGACACGCAGAAGTGTGGACGAGTCTTCAGTTATTGTTTGATTCTTCTCAACAGTGTATTCTCTATTGACTCATTCAGTCAAAGGTTTTTACAGTGGTACCTCAGGTTACATACGCTTCAGGTTACAGACTCCGCTAACCCAGAAATAGTGCTTCAGTTTAAGAACAGAAATCGGGCTCTGGTGGCGCGGCAGCAGCAGGAGGCCCCATTAGCTAAAGTGGTGCTTCAGGTTAAGAATAGTTTCAGGTTAAGAACGGACCTCCGGAACGAATTAAGTACTTATCCCGAGGTACCACTGTATTTAAAAATATCCCCTTCTCTCCATCATATGACACTTCTCACCCAGTGGGGTGCAGGTGGAGCTGTGTTCTAACCACCAAACCTCTTGAGCTTGCTGATTGTAAGGTCAGTATTTCAAAAATGCTGTCCTGTCGTTTTGTCCCAGCTCCTGCCAACCTAGTAGCACAAAAGCATATCAGCGCAAGTAGTTAAATAGGTACTGCTGCGGCAGGAAGGTAAATGGTGTTTTTGGCGCTCTGGTACTCGTCACGGTGTTCGGTTGTGCCAGAAGTGGCTTCGTCATGCTGGCCACATGACCCTGAAAGGTGTCTGCGGACAAACGCCGGGTCCCTCGGCCTGAAAGTGGAGATGAGCGCCACAAGGGATATCAGTGGATGGGAAAATCTGTGGCCTACCAGAGGACTGCAGCTCCCATCTTCCCTAGTCATTGACCTAGTCAAATGGGTGGGGTTGATGAGAGTTAAGAGTCCAGCAACACATTTGGCTAGTTTGGACTGGCAGGTTTGCTATTTATTCAGCGAGCGTCCAGAATTCTCTTCATAGCCAAGATATAATGAGCAGGAATAAAATAGTAGACATTCATCCTGATCCAGTGAAATCCTGACACCTCCAGAAGGATCTCAGGTAGCGAGTACTGGAAAGATTAATGCAGGGGCAATGATATTATTAGGCTAACTAAGCAGCCATCCAAGGAGCAGACTTCAGAGGGGTACAGTTTTATACAGATTAGTTTTTGTTATATATCATAAATTTCTGATAATAATTTACTTTTATTTTATATTTTGAAGAATCTTATAATTTCTATGAGACTTTTGTTTTTTAAATGAAGCTAGAATTTAGGGTGGGGGCTGTAAGTAGTTAGTCTTGCTGGTACCTTGCTGGTAGCCTGGTACCAGAACTGGGCTCATGCCTAAGATCTTAGAAGACTTTTGGCCTTTAGTATTGAATTAGGTGAACTCATATTTTTAGCCAGCTTCCTGTGTTTATATGTGTTCACATGGCTCCCTATATCTAGGTAATTTATGAACAAAAATGTGAACACCATTCTTGATGAGTTCACTGTTTCAACTACAATCTCATTTTGGGGGAAAAGATAAGAATTTGGAATTTCAAATCTTAGATTTTTATTTGTAAATGCAAAAACAATCCCAATATGGGGGGAAAAAAACCCTGGGTTTAGCTCAGTGTTGGCATTCTCTATATGAATTTCTCAAGAATGTACCTAGCCAGTTAAACATCAAGGTAAATAGGGAATAACTCTTAAGAAAGTTGGCTTCATACGGCAGTTGATTAAAACAATAGCTTAGCCCCAAGGGTACAGAAACGGTCAATGCAAATATGTGCTATGGCTTATATGTGGATGTAAACATCAGTTTTAAAATCATGTATTTAAACAATGAGGCCTGTAGCCCTTAAGATAAACATGAATGCTATGTAAATCTGATTCACAGTTTCTGCTCACAGAGAAAGCAGAGGGAGAGAGAACCTGTTCCTTTTCCTCTTCCAGGGCTATTGCTCTTGAGAATAACAACCCTGTCAAAAATCAGGGTAGAGGAAAATGATTGGGTTGGGCAATGGGGAATGGATGGGGTGACTCCGGTCCTATCATTAGGTAGAGTGAGGCAGCTGCCTCACGTGTCAGATTCTGAGGGGCTTGGGGCTGATAAGTTGTGTGTGCTACATTCTGCTGCATTCAGGTATGGTGGAGTTGTAGCATTCAGTTGTCAGTCTCACTGGCTTTTGTTTGGGGAAACGTGGGAGATAAGCCACCTTGTCTTTTGCCTCAGGCAGAAAAATGTCTTGAGCTACCCCTGGGGATGGGCTGGGTACAATGATCCTTTACGATTCTTTCCAGGTTCTTTCAGAACAGCCTTGATGAATTGTATGACATTAAATTGTCTGTCTACTGTTCAGGAGAATGCAGAGAGCAGGAATACCTTCCTCTTTTGAAGCTCTAGGCGTTATGAGTAGACCTCATTGGACTTGAATGATGGACCACTACTATGACCCAAGAAGAAGAAAAGGCTAAAGAGTAAACCATACACAAATCTGGAGTGGTGCACCCACCCTCATCCACGTTCTGATAATATCTAGAGTTGGAGTGCAGTATTTGTTTACATTTGATTTACATGCACTGTGGAGTTACCCCTTTGGCATGTGAACCAAGGCCCATACTTTTATAGGGAAAGTCCTTTTTATTCGCTGCTGCAGCAGGAAAACCCCACCCCCACCCCAGACTATTACCTCAGGCTTCCTGGTGACAAACCTGCCCTTGATTAGCCCATCGTTTAATTCTCACTGCCTTGTCGTTTGCTACTGCTTTTCCTTCTGCGTCCATGCATGCACGCTGCTTGCTGATGTATCTGCATCCTGTATTCCTATGCATAGTGGCACATGATCTCTCCCCTCGCCCCCAGTACAGACACATTCCCCAGTCGCTTCCAGGGTTAGCCACCTCTTTGACTATCATGTGGAAATGCTTCAGCATTCATTCAAACCCTTGGGCTGGAATAATTAGCCTCACATGATCCCCCTGATTTGCAACATGTGGCCGACACCAAAATCCTTACTTTAAACTGCTTGTTAGTTTCAAATCTTGGTTTGATTTCAATTTTAAGCCTATCGGGCTTTCCTGCGGCTTCTCAACCAAGATACCTACCTGCGGAGGGAAGGGGGAGGGAGTCATTACCCCCCTTCATCTTCCTTAAAGTCAAACATGTGCTGCTATGTCTAATTTTCATTTGGAAGCAGGAAGAGAGTAGGCATTGGTTTTGAAACGCAAATCCTCCCATTGCTGATCCTTCTAATTGCATGGTTTTTAACTGGGGCATGGAGAGAAGCATTGTGGGGTGTTTCCACCCCCCCTTAAAGATTGTTTGGAAACTATTTTGAGAAAACAAATGCATGCACATTTAAGAAAAAGTAGACACACAATGCACCTCTAGGCAAACATCTGATTCCAGGTTACAAATTATGTGATGGGTACTCCATAAATTATCCAGCAGTTGTTACAGATGTTTAAAGCTTTCCATGTCAGCCTTGGATTCGACTTCCCCCTTTTTCCTAATTGGGAACAGAAATCCAATTAGACAATAATCCCATCTCCTTTGAAGTCCTTAACCACAGCGTCATACAATATTAAGCTGTGGATGTTGTGTCATTGATGGAACTGGCTGCCAGGCAGCAGTAAATGACTTTGCTGATACAGGGTAGCAAAGTACAAGTTCATCCCTAGGCAGTGATCTGATGTTCTCAGCTACACTTCTGGGGAACCGGAGACATTTGCCTGTGTGCTCAGACTCACGCTGCATTTCAAGCCCAATGTGTTAGTCTGCCCTGTAGCATATGGTTCAGGGGGAAAGGCTTATCTTGTAAAAATAAACACATGCTAATATATAATATCCTATGATATTTGAGTGGAAGAATAAAACACACTAGTTATAAAATAAAAACCCGAAGCAAACTTTATATTAAATACATGAGCAGTAATTTGAATTTTTGGATTTATGGCGATTGCTTTTTTAAAGCGATTAGTGCTATATTGAGTGCTTTAGAGAAAGTAGAAAATGAATGGACTTAGCTGAAAGGGTGAAATGGACATGTTTAATCAGAGAAAAGTTACTGCTACCATTTGCTAAAGATTGGAAACCTCTCACAGACTTTTTGCGTGAAAAAGAAAAGGAAATAATGACATTTAGATTTGAGGATTGAAGATAATGGAATATAGAAAGTGGCTTTATTAGGTGTTATACTGGAGTGGATAAAGTGAATAATTTTTATATAAAGCAGACAGATGAAGAATCAGAAGTTTTTTAGTTTAACCTTTTTTCTTCTCTCTCTCTCTCTTAAATGTTTTTCTATTCATTTTTCTCTATCTCTTCCCCTTCCTTCCTTCCTTCCTTCCTTCCTTCCTTCCTTCCTTCCCTTTCTCTTTTTTGCCTTTAGAGTAATGTTTTAGTCTGGATATATATATATATATATATATATATATATATATATGACAATAATATTTGTATTATTTTTTTGTAAACCCTATTTTTAAAAATAAATAATAGAAAGCAGAAGCGGCATATTTCTTGCTCGCAATCAACATTTCAGAATCTATACTTATTCTTACTGAAGCATGGGTAATACTATTTCTGCATTCATGGCTCGATTATCTCTATTTAATAACTCAGCAGAGTTGTTCCCTTTTCTCCTGCCTCTCCGTATCAAGTGTTTATGCCGGATTTGGTTATGTCATGCAATATGACATCCAAGTTGAATGTTTTTAGGTCCCCGTAGATGTCGTTCTGAGCACTTTTAGCATCAGCTTAGCTCTCAGGCTCAAATCAATGGGTACAAAGTTAAGCACTTTAAAGTCCCGTTCATTTCGACAGGAAAGATTTAAGCATGTGTTCAGCTTGTCCCAGTAAAATCAGTGGGACTCCAGAGTACTTACCTTTGACTGGGATGTGCCCTGAGGAAGTTGCAAAGCACCAACGAAAGTGAAGGGAATTTGTTCTGGAGCTTTTAAACAAATGGAAATGTCAAATTCAGTTATGCATTCAGTTGTACAAATAATCAAATTTTACATGCAATGACAATATGGCCAATTCATTTCAGCTGTGTGCCATATTTCCTTATTTATTTTAGTCCAAATTGGAAGAAGCCTGGAGGAATTAATTAAGAAATGTCATCATGGTACTTAAAGGATGGTAGCATGGCTTGAGGTGTGTGTGGGGAGGGGGGGGGAGATGATGTCAGAGGCTTAGTGCTGTCCAGCTGGCCATAGATAAGACTCCGGGCTCCCAGCCAGTTCCAAACAATTGATTTATTTGACAAAGTTCAAATGTACATCTCCAGCGTTTCTATTAGCGTCCTTCCCCTTGTGCGCAGTTGCTCCCTCTAATCTTTCTTCCTCCTTTTCCACACCCAGCATGCAAGTCTGCGAAAACTCCTCCCCTTACTTCCTCTGTGCCCAGAATGACTTGTTCCAGGCTCATCCTCCTCCCCCTCTACGTCAGACGCACTCTCAGTCGAGAAGCTACTGATAATCTCTTTAGGCTCTCAAATGCAATTGGTTCTCAAATATCCAACTCCTGCCGTTGCAGATTCCGGCTAAGCCTTGCTCTGGGATTTGCAATAATTTTAGATTATCTGATCACCAGAGCCTTTTGAATGCCTGTTAGACCAGTCATGAGGGAAAAAAGAGGAAGAAATGCCAAAAGTCATAATATTACGATGATCCTTGTGGTTTTAGTTGTTTATCTCCAGCAGTTGCAAATATTTCTGACCTCTATGGCCATGAAACAAAGGCCAGAGAATTTCATGGCATAGATCTTGATGGTTCTGGTTCCAAGAAAGAAAAGATAGTAACAGGTCAGATGGCACCTATTATAGGATGAGCTGCAAGCTTGCAGATTGCACAGAATGCTTCACCAGCCCGTGTTCTGTATACAGTGGTACCTCGGGTTACATACGCTTCAGGTTACAGACTCCGCTAACCCAGAAATAGTGCTTCAGGTTCAGAACTTTGCTTCAGGATGAGAACAGAAATTGTGCTGCGGTGGCAGCGGGAGGCCCCATTAGCTAAAGTGGTGCTTCAGGTTAAGAACAGTTTCAGGTTAAGTATGGACCTCTGGAACGAATTAAGTACTTAACCCAAGGTACCACTATAATAAACAAAGCTGCCAGTCTCCTGTGCCACAAGTAATTACTATTTGATGAATTAGAAAAGGTAATTGTTTTATTGCAACAAAATCCAAGGGGAGGGATCAGACAGCAACCAAAGAACCAAATAGTACATCTCAGTCCCCTCATGATGTCCCAGCTCTTCTCATCATTTTGCAGGAATTAGTTTGTCTGTGCATGTATAGTTTTTAAACAGTATTTCAAGCTGGCCACTTTGGACGTCCCTGAGTTGTGTTTTTGCTGGGCAAAGCCAAATAGTACACTTTGTAACAGCTTCCTTGTAATAAACAAAATACATTAAAGTCTGATGCTGACCAGGTCTAGCGGCGGTTGTGGCTGGAACGGGGAACGTATTCTGACCACCACTGAATTGGGTTTGTCAGGAAAGCCAAATGCCAAGAACAGCAAGTCAGAAGCTCAGATTATTTGTTCCTCTGTTTCTCCTCATCCAGTTACAAAAGAAAACAGGAAGTTCTACCGGATTAGATGGCTGCAGCCGAGCCTCTCAGGGACCTGCTCATTTTTCTTTGTTTTCTTGTCTTGGAGCAGCAACTCTCATGCCATTGAGTGATAGGCCAAGGCCACAAGTTGCAGAGCGTGAGCTTCCTGTTGTGGGAGAAGAAGTGAAGAAAGAGGCTGGCCGAGAGGAACATTGTCGCCCTCCACAAGTTGGAGGGTGACAGGGATGGCGAGGCAGGGGGGCAGAGTTTAATGTGCTCCTTCCTACATGCTCCACATGCACGACTGTTTTGCATGTGCGACTGCTCTGGCTGTGCAGTTGTCCGGCTCACACAGAGCCATGTGCTTGTGTGGTAGAGTTGCTTTGCAGATCGCCATGCGCAATGTGTGGTTGCTGAAGGAAACAGATGTGATGTTGGAGGAAGGGCTAAGAGTGCAGACCTGCTTGCTCCCGAATGAATCTATCATGCCTCTACACAGAAGTAAAGTGTGCATAGGGCTCATGTGCATCTCATGATTGCAGGCGTAAATGTATGTATGGAGATGAATGAATCTGTTGGTTTTGGATTCTTTGAGCTCCTTATTTTTCTGATCTTCAGTTGAACCCATTTCTGCATCAATTTGTTATTTTTTCTTTTTAAAAATCTGCACAAGTATCCATATGCATACGTGGGGGGGATTTTCCCTAATATATGCAATTTGTGAGACATCTGAACCCATATATAACTTTCTGCAATCCATTGTCCCTATTATAATTTCATTTGTGCTCTGTTTTCACTAATACACACACTTAGAGGTTGGAGAGTTGCACCACAAAATTAGGAGAAGTGTGCATTTCAAAGGATACCGGTGTTTCAGTCTGCTTCTTGACTTGCTTAGTGGTTCGGGGAGTGTGAATTAAGCAGCTTTTTATGAAATTTGTGAACAGAATCAGTTTCTCCTCCATCTTTCTGGATGTGAAAATTCAGTGCAGGCATTTTAATAATCTATGTTCAAACACGCTCCAGCATCTGAAAAATGTAATGTACCAACTGAGCTAAATGGACCAACGACATAGACTGCTTCCTAGATTCCAATTAAATGTATTTTATTGATAACCATAAAGACGGGGTCGAATTGATCCTAATCTCCAGATGAAATAAACAGACAGAATTGTAAATTGTTTTTATATGCAATGACAGCGGCAAGAATATTATTGGCACAAAAATTGAAACAAGAGGCATTACCGATGAAGGAAGAGTGGAGGATGAAATTGATGGACTATGCAGAGTTGGATAAATTGACAGGATGGATTCAAAACCTGCGGGACCAGAGATTCTCAGAAGACTGGAGAAAATTTACAAACTATTTGAAAAGCAGTTGTGATGAACAGATTACGCTAGTAGAATTGCAAGAAGTTTTGTAAGGTGAATTATTTGAAATATTGCAAGAAAGACTATGAGGAGAACCGTAAGTTAAAGATAATTAAATGTAATATAGAAATTAAGTAATGCATCAGAGGTGTTGACGGAAGTCTAAAACATTGTATAAGATGAGAAGTTATGTTGTATGGCTGTTGGAATTGATATGTTAAAAAAAATAATAAAAATGTGTATGTGTGTGTGTGTGTGTGTGTATATATATATATATATATGTACAAAAGAATTGATCCTAAGCTCCTGGATGAAGTATGATTTTTTGCACTGGACTAGAATAGATGATCCTTGGAGTTCCTTCCAACTCTAAAATTCTGTGATTTCTAAAATAAGAAGTGCTTGGGCAATTTGCTCACTCCACTGGTAAGGAAAGGGCTCTTTGAACATGCAGACAGGTATTCACTTTATTATTGCTTAATATGTTCCAGGGCTGAGCTCTGGCACAGCAGATAGGTTCTGGAGCGAAAGCATGGTGAGGTCTTGGCCCCAGCATGAGTCACTGCAGAATGTCTTCTGTGTCTTTTCACTTTGAAGTGAACGTGGCTGTGATTCTTCCGTCGGTTTCAGCTGTATGAATTAATTTTAGAAGCAGATGCCTTATATACAACCAGCTAATTCAGGTGAATGCATTTCAGGTGTCTAAACTCTGTTTAGGAAATACTGGTTCTTGTTCCATGAAGGCTGTTTTGCTTTCAGTTCGGAACTTTTCACACTCTCCCGCTTGGTGTTTGCCATTCTAATTCTGTCTGAATTCACTGAGCACAGCATATCTTAAACACAGTTTCTAACTTCCTGTTCAGTAGTTATGAGCAGTCTGTTGGCTTTACCCCAAGACGAGAGGTGGAACTGGCACACCTTGTGGAAGAAAAAACAAAGATCCACCCTGGCTTTTTCCCCCCATCCAGAACATGGGTTGGATGATGATTGCCTTCTACAGTGACATACCCCGATGGCAGCACTATGAGATGGGAGTTTTTCTAGTCCTATTTCATATCCAGGGCCTTTTCAACACTGGCTCCGGCCTGGTGGAACGCTCTGTCTCATGAGACCAGGGCCCTGCAGGATCTGATTTCTTTCTGCAGGGCTTGTAAGACAGAGTTGTTCTGCCTGGCCTTTGGCTTGGAATCAACTTGATCCCCTGCCCCTCTTCCTTTCTCCTTCTGTGATGGAACTCCTATTTGCGGACTTCCCTGACTTTTTTCTAGCCGACGTAGGACCAGTCTGGATAGCTGGCCTTGGTGAAGACTTGACGTTTTCATCCCCCCAAAAGTTTTTGATTTGAGTTCCTACTGAAATGAGGCTGCAGAGAGCCAGTGCGGTGTAGTGGTTAAGAGCGGTAGACTCGTAATCTGGTGAACCGGGTTCGCTTCCCCACTCCTCCACCTGCAGCTGCTGGGTGACCTTGGGCCAGTCACACTTCTCTGAAGTCTCTCAGCCCCACTCACCTCACAGAGTGTTTGTTGTGGGGGAGGAAGGGAAAGGAGAATGTTAGGCGCTTTGAGACTCCTTCTGGTAGTGATAAAGCAGGATATCAAATCCAAACTCTTCTTTTTCTTCTTCTTCTGCATTTTAATGTTGTATTTTAATCTTGTTTTTAAGTTGTATTTCAGTCAATTGTTTTTATACCAATGTTAGCCACCCTGAGCCCGGTCTTGGCTAGGGAGGGCAGGGTAGAAATAAAATTTAATAATAATAATAATAATAATAATAATAATAATAATAATAATAATATCCTACAGGCACTTAGGACCAAGCACACTATCTACACAGGGTGCTTTCTATGTGTGCGCTTTATTTCTGTGTATGCCATACAGCAGTGAGGAAGATCATAGAATTGTAGAGCTGGGGAAGGGACCCCACATCTAGCCCAACCCCCTGCGATGCAAGATGCAAGGTAATCTCTCAGGAATGCTTGCTTAAGTCTCATTGCAGGAGAATAGTCACAGTGATCTATAGCAGGGATCATGGTTGGGCACATTTGCAAAACCTGAGAAACTGTCCTGTGCACCACATCCCAAGCACTGCAACCTCTCCTATTGGTTACAACAGAATGTTTCTTTTGAGACTAATTTCAACAGGCGGTGCCAAGGAATGGACAATAGGTTTTGGATAGACACAATAAAGCATTTCCTCATGTAACGCAAAATTAATTTATGAAATCTGCAGTGATAGGTATTTTACTTTTACTTTTAAAAGACAACTGAAGGCGGCCCTGTTTAGGGAAGTTTTCAATGTCTGATGCTGTATTGTTTTTAATATTCAGTTGGAAGCCACCCAGAGTGGCTGGGGTATAAATAAATTACTGTATTATTATTATTATTGTTATTATTATTATTATTGGCTTGGGTGGCTTTTGTTTTAAAAAGCCCAGTTAGTATCCCCAAGCCTAGCCTTCCTCACAGGGTTGTTGTGAGGATTAGAACTCACCCAATTCACATTTTTCTAAACAACACAAGAACCGAAATACAGCACTTCTCCAGATTTTGCAATGCGGTTCTCCAGCCACGTTATGTGTACGAAGATGCATCTACAAGGGTATAGCATACATAAAAATTAATGCATTGATGAAACTAACATACAAAGTTATTGTAGGGAAGGTGGCTTTGCAAAATTCACATGTTAGGCGAAATGCTGGTTAATTTTCATGAGGACCTTTTTAAAATAATAATAATAAATAAATCAAAAACCAATGTGGAGAACTGAACTCAAGGCTGGAAAAATGAGAAACTGAGATAAACCAAAACGGGCAGCTTCACCCTTCTTTACAGTTCTCTTACGCATACTAAATAATATCCCATAATGTCCTCTGCTTCCTATTTGCTTCTGTTGCTGAGTGCTTCTGCATGAGCACAGAATTTCCCCATGGTGAAAGTAAATGGAGGCGCACTTAGTGGGTTCCCCATGTCTGCAAGGACCAGCTGGGTTTGGACGTACCTATTCAGGAACAGGGTGTAAAACAAAGAAATTGGGTGACATTCTGTCTCAATGTCTTAACCTTTTGAAGGTTTTCTTATTTTTTAAAGAGCAAGGAAACACAGAAGAGGATAATCACCACTTTGATTACCTTCCCAGAAACTTCTAATCTAATTGCAGCAGATGCCAGCCAAGCACCAGGTGTGAAAACAGGATTTTACAGAGAGAAAGAGGAAGAGTGAGAGAGGGAAATTATATATATATAACCTAACCAACACGTACTTCATCCACAATGGACAAAGATACAAACAGATAGAAGGAGCACCTATGGGATCACCCCTCTCACCGGTCATCGCAAACCTGTACATGGAACACTTTGAAACCAATGCTTTAGACAAGTCAGAACACAAACCCAAACTTTGGCTCAGATATGTTGACGACACCTTTGTAATTTGGCCACACGGGAAGGAAAAACTGGATAGCTTCCTCACACATCTCAACAACTTACACCCCAAAATACAATTCACTATGGAAATAGAAGCCAACAACCAACTTCCCTTCCTTGACGTCCTAATCTACAAAAAACCTGATGGCTCCCTAGGACACACTATCTACCAGAAAAAAACACACACCAACCGCTACTTACATGCACAATCACACCACCACCCTGCACAAATAAACTCCGTAGCCAAGACTCTCATCTCCAGAACCAAACGCCTGGCTGACAAAGACCACTTGACAACTGAGTTACAGAATCTCTCAAATGTGTTAATTGCCAATGGATACCAGCAAAACAGGATTACGAAGCTAATCCAAAAGGAAACACCCCCCAAAAACCAAGACACAGAAGAAAACAATGGCATGGCCCTCCTTCCTTATATCAAGGGCACTACAGATAAAATTAGCAAAATCCTCCATAAACACAATATCAAAACAGCCTTTTGCACCAACCAAAAAATAGCCAATATCCTCAGAAACCCCAAGGATAAAATCCAGTTGGAAAACCAAGGGATCTATGAAATACCCTGCAAAGTCTGCCCAGCCACGTACATTGGACAAACAAACAGACGAATAAATGCACGTATCGCAGAACACAAGAATGCCGTCAAAAAAGAAGAAAAAACTTCCTCTCTTTTCCAACACATGAAAGAAACAGGACACGAAATTAATTTTGCAGATTCCAAATTGCTCTTTAACACGGAACATCACCACAAGAGAATAATCATGGAAGCCATCGAGATAGAGAAACACCCTCACAACATGAACAAGCGTGACGACACATCCCGCTTGCCAGACATCTGGAAATTAGCCCTCCCCACAAAAACTGACACCAGATCCAGAGGCACACAGAACGCCAACACCAATCAACCACACCAGACCCAAACCCAGACCCTCTCCACAGATGAATTACTGACACCATCCAGTAGCCAATCCATGGTGGCACCTCCGGATGCTGCACCCCCCTGCAATCCCTACACAGATCTGGCTGACACAAGCCACAAAACCACAGCTCGCCCCTATACACGAAGCCAAGCCAAAGCACAACTAAGTGCAATACAGCCATCTTCTCAGGAAAACTCTTCACAAAGTTCAAGAGGTCAAGACACAAAGACTTTAGCAACTAATCCACACCTAATGACCCACCTAAGTGGTACTCAGGATATCACTCAAGAAATCACTCAAGGTATCTCTCAAGTAATTAAGGAACAAAAGAAGAAAAGGCACACTAGCCTGGGAACTTCCTCTCTGCCCAGAACATTGGAGGCTAGACACCACACCCCCTCTACAGTATTTATAGGAACTCAAACATTGAGATCCCGCTCTGTTCCAGTAACAAGAAGCCGAAAGCACCAGCCTGAAGATGACGAGTGAGACCTCGTCGAAACGTCGCCTAGACACCCCAACTTTTACACGGGAAGACACCCGAGGACACCAAAACCTGCATTCCTGTACCCGTGAAAATCTACGAAAGCATATATATATATATATATATATATATATATATATATATAAATCCAATTAAGATATAAACCAAAACAAAGATTGTTGCTGACGGCAACTCACATGCTGTGGGCGGTGATTAAAGAAAGACAGGGATGTTTTGCAGAGTGAGCTTGAATCCGTAAAATGCCAATTTTGTAACATTTCTTTAGAGTTGCACAAATCAGGTGGCATTTCTTAGGAGAGGTAATGTGGTGTATTGGTTAGAGCAGTGGTTCTCAAACTTCTTTCTCTCGGCCACACATTCAGAATAAAAATTTATTCATGCCACATCATTTATTTTTTTCAATTGAAAAGAAATACATCGGAAAACAAAAAGAAACAATTCTTTAGGCAACTGGTTAGAGCAGGTCTGATAACACCAAGGTCGCAGGTTCTATTATCATATAGGACAGCTGCATATTCCTGCATTGCAGTGGGTTGGACAAGATGATCCGCAAGATCCCTTCCAGCTCTTCAGTTCTATCTTTATATATGGTCAGATGAACAGCTTTTTGACAGCATTAGACCCTGCAATGTGGGCCCAGGCTTAAGGCTGCAAAATGGTGGATAGACACAGAAGGAAAAATGGCCCCCCTTTTCACAACCATCAGCCTGCTGACCAGGGCCGGATTTAGGTTTGATGAGGCCCTAAGCAACTGAAGGTAATGGTGCCCTTTATATGTCTAGCTGCCTTTGTCAACAACAAATTGTCGCTGGTTTTTGCGTTGAATATATGCTATATGGTAATTTATGGACCTAATAGGTATCTAAAGCCATTTGCACATAACAAAATATGTATTTTAGCAAAGTAATTGTTGAACTGAAATACAATTAAGAAGTAGTATGGTGTTCCCAGTAGTGATGTATGGAAGTGAGAGCTGGATCATAAAGAAGACTGATCGCCAAATAATTGATGCTTTTGAATTATGGTGCTGGAGGAGACTCTTGAGAGTTCCATGGACTGCAAGAAGATCAAACCTCTCCATTCTGAAGGAAATCAGCCCTGAGTGCTCACTGGAAAGGCAGATCCTGAAGCTGAGACTCCAATACTTTGGCCACCTCATGAGAAGAGAAGAGTCCCTGGAAAAGACCCTGATGTTGGGAAAGATGGAGGGCACAAGGAGAAGGGGACGACAGAGGACGAGATGGTTGGACAGTGTTCTCGAAGCTACCAGCATGAGTTTGACTAAACTGCAGGAGGGAGTGGAAGACAGGAGTGCCTGGCGTGCTCTGGTCCATGGGGTCATGAAGAGTCAGACACGACAAAACAATAATATTAATAGTGAAATAATTATTAAGCTCTAACTGTATGTAGGTTTTATTTTATTTGTTTTTTATCTTATATTTTGGAAATGTACATCCAGTTTTTTTCTGCCTTTAATTTTTTTTGGGGGGGGCCAAGAGAGTGGGGCCCTAAGCTATAGCTTGTTTAGCTTATATGTAAATCCGGCACTGTTGCTGACTGAATGCTTTGCCCTGCTGTATAAATGGCTCTTAAAGGTTGTCTGCAGCTTTCCACAAGCATTAAGATACATTTGGGGCATACAAGCTGTGGGTAAGCTTGCTCTCTGAATTTTGCCTAAATTAGGTAAGGACTTCATTTGTCCAGGATATTCACATCCCGGCTGTTTCCACCGGTGCCAAACTCACTTTAAACCATAAAAAAGAGAGGTTAATAATGAAAAAGGCCATAAAACAGCAATCGCACAGTTGGGACAGCTTAAACTCCAAGAATGTGGTAGGCCTGTACAATCCCAGATTGCTAGGAAAAACTGAATTACACCCTCTCCATGTGTTTGGCATCGACACATGTGCATAGCCGGCAAGTCACAGCGGGTACATCCATTTTTAATTTCCAGTATCGGTGTGTGCATGGGATAGGTTTTCCTCTTCCTTATCACTCAGCACTATATATATATATCCATCTGTCTGCTGCCATGCAACTTTCTGCGGATGTTCCCAAATCTTGGGTTTTGTCCATGTGCTTCATTTTTAAAAAACCAAACCAAGTGGCAGGAAGTCAAAGGAAAGTTTGCTTTCCTGTTCAGACATTAAGTTTGCTGCATCACCTTGCACACAGATCACTACGGGGTGAACAAGCAACCTGATGCTCACCGCTAAAGGAGTTGCATCTTTTCTGGGTGCGCCAACTGAACACTCACAGAGGCTCAGGTTTTTTTGCAGGTGCTCGATCCAAGTGTTTAAGAAGCTTGAAGGGTGCTCACAAAGCAACATCGCCTGCTGCCCTGTGGCCCTGCCCCTAGGCCCAGAAACATGGGGCAGAACTGGGGAAAAGCGGTGCAGGAGATAATGAGCATGGAGTCTGTGTAGACAGAGTACCGTATTTTTCCGTGTATAACATGCCCCCAAGTATAAGACACCCCTTATTTTTGGGGACACAAAATTAAGAAAATGGTGGGGGGGGGGGAGATTGCCCTGAGTTGTTGTTTTTTTTAAAAAAAAATTAGAAGAAGAGTTTGGATTTGATATTCTGCTTTATCACTACCCAAAGCGGCTAACATTCTCCTTTCCCTTCCTCCGCCACAACAAACACAGTGTGAGGTGAGTGGGGCTGAGAGACTTCAGAGAAGTGTGACTGGCCCAAGGTCACCCAGCAGCTGCATGTGGAGGAGCAGAGACGCGAACCCAGTTCACCAGATTACGAATCTACCACTCTTAACCACTACACCGCACTGGCTCCTTGCCCTGAGTTGTTGAGTTTTTTGGGGGAAGGGTGACTCATAGTTGTTGAGTTGTTTTTTTAAGGGGGGATTGTCCAAAACCACTCACCCGCCTCACCTACGCTGCCGCTCGCACGCATTGCAAAAGCCACCTACAGTCTGTCCCAGCGCCAGCAGAAGCCGCCAATCTCCCGCCCTACTGCCGCAGCAACAGCCAATAAGCACCAGCCCTTGACGCATCCACCAATAACATGCCAAAAAGTCACTGACAATCTCCAACCAAGCCGCGGCACCAATCAATCACACATCCCCCCTGTGCACTATCCGTGTATAAGACCACCCCTCATCTAATCCATGGAAAAGTATGGTATTTTTTCTTGCCAGTGATTTGGGACTATCAGTCCCAGATTCTAATGGCACTCACTGCAGCCGAGGAGACCCTCCAAAGGTATGAGCAAGTGGTGAGTAGGGCATATCCTCCAACATTTCTCTGATGAAAATAGGGACAAAAAGTCGGGCATGACTAAACGACTAAACAACAACAACAATTCAATACTATTACTACTACTACTTATATTTATATTTATGTTTATATTTATATCCTACCCATCAGACTGGGTTGTCCCATATCTTAAAACATTAAACATTTTAAAGCTTCCCTATACATGGACGATTTTAGATGTCTTCTAAAGGTTGTAGGGTTACTTATCTCCTTGGCTCAGGGTTCGTATAACTTCATACCCTCCAACATTTCTCCAATGGAAATCGGGACATCTTAAGGAAAAACAGGATATTCTGGGGTCAAATCAGAAACCAGGACGGCTTCTGTAAATCTCGGACTGTCCCTGGAAAATAGGGACACTTGGAAGGGTCTGTATATATTTTTCTTCATGTTGAAAGCTGCCTTGAGCATGGTTTGAACTGTGGAAAGTTGGCATATAGTGGACGCTCGGGTTGAGAATGTGATCCGTGTGATTCAGCGCTTCTGCGCATGTGCAAAGCTCAATTTAGCACTTCTCTGCATGCGCGACCGCCGAAACCCGGAAGTAACCTGTTCCAGTACTTCCGGGTTTCGGTAGTCCGCAACTCGAAAAAACGCAACCTGAAGAGGCTGTAACCCAAGGTATGACTGTACAAATAAAATTATGCATGCATGTATGTATGTTTTTCCAGCCACATGGTTCTGGCTGTAAATCTGATTTAGCACCGAGCTGCCACTGGGGAAGTTGCAAGCTCTACAGCAGTGTGGGATTTTCCAGCGATTGTTCCAGAAGTCATCCGGCAGCAGTGTGGCAGAGTGGGGAACACACCCTGCATTTATCAGAAAGAAGCAGTGGAGATGGATGGAAAGTGGAGGCGGGGGGGGGAGGCCCCAAGGCAGAAGAAGCAATTAGGCATGGTGTCTGTTTTAGCAGGCATTCTGTCCAAGTCTCTCCCCAGTCAGAGGCACAGCAAGCGTTGCTTACAGCCTCCTTTTTAAAAAAGAAACCACCCACTTCCTGTACGCCACGCTGAGAAACTCGGATCCAGATTTAGATTGGGCTCTAAATCCCTGCATTAAGTTTCAGGTTGTGCTGCCAAAATGTGCTACACACCTCTGGGCACAAACGGGAGAACAAAAAGCGGAAACCTTTCGGAGGACCAAATCCTTCCCTAACCTTTCAATTAGTCTCTAATCCCTTCACTCCCATAAAAAAAGAAAAAAAATCTCTGCTCCAGGCTGCCCCTGTTTTGTAGATTTCCACCAGCCAAGAAAGTCACCTCCCTTAGGTTCTGTCTCTGTGGTTTTCTCTCCTTCTGCCATGGACCACGCCTCTCAGGAAGGCTCATGTAATTGCAAATCGAGTTCCCCCATCCCACCCCCCCCTTTGCGGCACAAAAGGAACAAGCTTCCCCTGGCATCCTTTCCTCTGATGCAAACATTTTCCACCTGGCAGAGTCGGATATTTACAAAACACCGTAATTATTCCTCTCTCTCTTCTCTCCATCAATTTTCTTTTTTAAGGGCCCCATTGGTGGAGATATTTTTAAAAGCATGACACAGATGATTGTGACACATTCGGTGTTCTTAGTGGGTGGGTGCAGTGTTATTTCATGTTGTTCTTGACATGGAGCCCAGCATTACAAGTGTGCGCTTTATTAACTGAGCCTGATAATCGTGTGTATTGGGACGGCCTGTTCCCAGAAATCGCATGCAATTATTTCTGTACAGTGTGTGCACATGTATGTCTGGGCTCTCTGTGTATATGTTCAGCTGAGCAAGTTGTCCACACTGTATTTGAGGTTGGACCACTTGGCTGCTGTGGGTGTAAATTCATGGCTTGGTTTCAGTTTATGATAATTTCTGTCCCCGGATTCTTAATTTTTAAAAGCTGTTGCCATTATATCAGCTAGAACCTCTGCTTAAATCAGGGAGCATTTGGGGTGAGGTGGAACAAATAAACAAACACCACAGTCTTACTTTCCCTCCTAAGACATGACATACATTTAGGGGTTATTCTCATACAAGGATAGGGAACCCACATGCCTCCAGAGGTTGTTCGACTCCAATTCCCATCAGTTCCAGCCAACATGGCTGATGGTCAGGAATGATCGGAGTTGTAGTCTAGCAACATCTAGATGGCTACATTACTGTTGTTATATCACATACCCAGTGCTTTTTTTTAGGGGGTACACATGGGTACGCAGTACCAGCACTTCTTTTTTATGTTAAAAACTGTGGCACTTACTGTTACAACTTCATGGTGACTAAAGGTAAAGGGACCCCTGACCATTAGGTCCAGTCGTGGCCGGTTCTGGGGTTGAGGCTCTCATCTTGCTTTACTGGCTGAGGGAGCCGGCGTACAACTTCCGGGTCATGTGGCCAGCATGACTAAGCCGCTTCTGGCGAACCAGAGCAGCACACAGAAATGCCGTTTACCTTCCTGCTGGAGTGGTACCTATTTATCTACTTGCACTTTGATGTGCTTTCGAACTGCTAGGTTGGCAGGAGCAGGGACTGGGCAATGGGAGCTCACCACATCACGGGGATTCGAACCACTGACTTTGTGATCGGAAAGTCCTAGGCTCTGTGGTTTAACCTACAGTGCCACCTGCGTCCCTCATGGTGAGTACCAGTACCTATTTTTCTAGAAAAAAAGCACTGCACATACCACTTGATAGCTCTTGTTTTTATATGTGCTGGGGAAACCCAGCCAGATGTGCAGAGTAAAAATAAATTGTTATTATTAATAGTATTAATATTATAAAACCTTTCAACATTATTTACAATGCTGTTCAGGATTTGTGCTATGAAACATCATTACCACATCTCTTTTTCCATGTACCCTGAGGTTCAAAGTTTGCAACATAGCCACCTGCTTTTCCTGTTAACAATGGGACAGTTTTCTGGCTGTTCAGCATCATTTTTCCAGGAGTAGTGAAAATGTCCTAGACACCAAATGGCCACTTCAAAGTGGTTGATGTGTCCCTAGATGCTGAGGCATTCATCCCCACCATTAAAAGTGGGTGGTTATGCTGTTTGTGGTGGTAAGAGGCTTACCCGATCCACACGCAAGTGGCTTACACCATGTGTGGTAAAGTTGCCAAATGGTGCAAGGCACTTTATATTGCACATGATGATGGTGATAGGAAAAATATATAGTTCAAATACCTAATTACTTCTTGTTCACCTTCAGGGAAAATAGAGGGGAGGAGAGTATGAGAAGAAGCTGCCACTCCTTTAGCCTAAGAAACAGGCAACCACCACTCATCTGCTACTAACATGCTGTTTATTTGAATGCTTCCAGGAGGATACAAATATGAAAACCACGACTGACTGGAAATGACAATCATCCTGAGAGGGACTTATTGAAATGGACTCCTCAGTTGTTAGGTATCCTTAATGCAGTCCATTCGTCATCTCCATTCTTCTGAGCGCAGGGTGTTTTCTGTGGGCACAACTACATGCAAGCCTTCGAACTGGTTTGAAACCAGTTCTATTTCTTTAGAGGACCCCCTGGAAAGTCGCCATCGTTTGATAAGAAATCTGCAAATTGTCTGCTCGAGATCTCTCTTCTCCTGAGAAGAAGATGCCCTTGTTTGGCAGTCTGCTGAAGATTGTGGGTGCCTGTAACAAAGGGCTTCAACTTTGCCCATTGGCTTTGTGGGGGCCCAGCCCCACAAATATATTATTGTGGGCCAGCTTCCTGGAGTTGGCTCCAGTGGTAGCAGCTAAATGAGTATCAATCTGGTTTAAATGCAATGTGTGGACATGCTCAGAAACAAGCCACTTTGCCTTTGCCTTCAACTCCCTCTCAAAGGAAGTTACGAGTAGAAATCAACAGACCCACACAGTCAGGCAGTAGCATCGGCGGCAAGGATGGTGCCAGTGGCCAAGCCTGGCCCCTTTTCCAACTGAACTGGCACGAGTCCTTGAACATGAACTTTTGGGTTTTATAGTTCTATAAAAGGCAGCTTACCACAGAGTCCCGTTTTAGCAAGTTCAAGCGGGCGGGGTTGGCGCGGTCTCTTGAAGCTGGTACCTCGTCTCTGGTGCCGACTTTCAACCCCATGACGTCAAAGAGAAACAGGTTGGGAATCCCAGAGTGCCAGAGGGAGGGAGTAACAGCCTCGGGCCAAGCCACCAGAACTAGATTTGCCAGAAACCCTAAAAGCTTTCTTGGCTTCCCTCTTCGGAGACTTTGTGCAAGACTTGGAAAGGACTCCCCATCTACCTACTCGCCTGCCCTTGCTCGAACAAGACCCCTCCCTATTATCCTCTGGGCTACCTTGGCTTTTCGTTTCACTTCGGACCTATTAAACACATGGGAGACCGTTGGCACAGGGTGGGTGCGCAGACTTCTTTAGAGCCTCAGGTATTTGTTCAGCCTACACTTCCTCCTCATGGATTTTGCTTTATGGCAACAACCCCTTGCCCTTGGCCTCTGTGCCAGATTCTGAGCCCGTGTGTTTAAATGAAACTTTATGATCTGGCCCAAGTCTTTTCCCTTGGTATTTTGACTGCCAGGGTGAAGGAGGCAAGAGGCGCCTGCTCCACAAAGCTTTTCCATGCACCAACCTGAATTTGATGACTCTTCCTAATTTGGCAGTGTGAAAACGGCTTTTGGCTGTACTGGTATGTATTAGTACTTCTCAAATGTCCATTCCCAGGGCATTCACCTCTGTCTTGGCATGCCATTAAGGTCAATCCTGTTATCCCTCAGAATTTCCTTGTTCAGATGCCACCTTAAGAAGGGCAAAGTCCTCCATTATAGGGAATAATTTGGGAGAAGCTCTTTACCTCACATTCAGTTCACACTCCAAACCCAAAGACTGATTCACAAGGTCGTTCTGAATGGTGTTTTCCTGTAACTTTTCTCTCAAGAAAGGATCAAGTGAATTTCCCAGCATTTTGTGGGATCAGGATTCACTGCTTCTGGCTCAGCCTTGCTTCTCAAACCTTGACCCAAATAGTATCTTACAATCTTAACATCAGTGCATTCATAAGACAATTTCCCCAAGCTAAAATTGTAAGGGGAAAATGAACTACTGGTAATGAGAGAGCTGATGGTTTAGAAATATTCTTATAATAATTTTGCCATGTGCTGAGCATGTTTTTAGAGAATTAATATGATTCAGTGTTGGTAATTTGTTCTGTATTTTATGATTTTATAATTTCACAATGTTTTAATTGTTTTACTCTACACCGCCACGGAATTTAATGTACACTACCATGATATTTTTCAAATGAGTTGGTAGTTTAGAAATACTCTGATAAATAAAGTAAAATAATAGTAAATAGGTCAACCAAAATAACCAAGAGAATAAGAATAAGAAATGAGCCACTGAAATGATCAAAGGAATGAGTAAAGGTTGGGACATTTTAGTTAAGGGAAAGGTAAGTAAGTGGTAATGTTGCATTGTGCATGACATAATAACGATGATGATGATGATGATGATGATGATTATTATTATTATTTATACCCCACCATCTGGCTGGGTTGCCCCAGCCACTCTGGGTGGCTTCCAGCACATATAAAAACACAATAAAACATCAAATAACTTCTCAATACAGGGCTGCCTTCAGGTGTCTTCTAAAAGTTGTATAGTTGTATAAATATCTCTTTGACATCTGATGGGAGGGCATTCCACAGGGAAGGTGCCACTGCTGAGAAGGCCCTCTACCAGTTTCCCTGGCATGGAGAATTTTATTTTTGAACAATTTCCCTTGATGTATTTTGCTGGGGGTGGATGGGAGACAGCCATTTAAATCATAATTCACAATTCTGAATTTCTGCAAATCAACCACCTGACAGACATTCGGAAGGGGAAATATACAGCAGCAAAGCAGAAAAACATTGTGTCACTGAATTTCTGTGAATTTGCGGGAATTTCTTGCATTTTATGGTGTTCCCTGCATGGATTTGTTTTATTTCATGCTTGAACCCTACACATCTGCATTTTTACTTTTGAGCTATAGCACTGAATAATAAAAAAAGGAATTTGTGGATGTATTTATTATTTACACATATTTGTTGTCAGTGAACCAAGTCCTCTAGGAGACATACAAAACCTTCAAGTCAAGAAAAATTTAAACACAAATTGAATTACAGAATAAAACATCAAATCAGAGAAAATACAACATTAGCGCAAAAGATACAGCTGCATAAAAAGAGTTACAGTGATCCCAGAAGGGTAAAAATAAGAGTGCTCAGAAACCCTTAAGAGATTAAAAGAGCAATAAAATACTCTCGTACCAGACTGGGGGAATGGCGGGGGTTAAATTGAGTGGAGGTGTTGCTCCATCAAGTTCTGCCAGCTAAACTAGCCTCCTATTGGCTGTTGAACATGTGGTGAATCTCCATCAGTAGCAACTAGTGGAAAACCCAGGAACAGTGTTCCAAGGGTAGGGTTGGCTGAGTTGGGGGGACACGGGTGGCACTGTGGTCTAAACCACTGAGCCTCTTGGGCTTGCTGATTGGCAGTTCAAATCCCCGCAACAGAGTGAGCTCCCATTGCTCTGTCCCAGCTCCTGCCAACCTAGCAGTTTGAAAGCATACCAGCATGAGTAGATGAATAGGTACTGCTGTGGCAGGAATGTAAATGCCATTTCCATGTGCTCTGGTTTCCGTCACAGTGTCCTGTAGCACCAGAAGTGGTTTAGTCATGCTGGCCACATGACCCAGAAAGCTGTCTGTGGACAAACGCTGGTACCCATGACCTGAAAGTGAGATGAGTGCCACAACCCCATAGTTGCCTTTGACTGGACTTAACCATCCTGGGGTCCTTTACCTTTACCTTTTTTACCTGGCTGAGTTGGCCTGGGATCTATTGGATACACCTTTTCCCTTGACTACCATGTAACTGCAGGGCTGCAGTTATGAACCTGTCAGAGTTTGGATTTCATTCTAAATATAAATATCAGCTTCAAAATAAAACCTCAGTTCACAGGGTAACATCCAGTGAAGTCTGCCTGTTCGTGCCATATTTGTGCAAATGGGACTCATTTATTTCATTTACTAAGTTTGTCCGTCGTGCAGGGCAACCCAAAGCGACATATAACCAGGCAGAGAGACAGACAATAAACTCCACACAGATACATTAGAACAGTCTTGTCCACTTGTAAAAGGCCACAAAATTGCCTAAAATTGTAACGGATGTTGCAAAAGGCATCATCCTTTTGATCCTTTTGAAAGTATCAGAAGATAATAGCGACCCAAGTGAAAGAAAGTGGAGGAGATATTAATTTTAAAACACCTGAATTTACAAAGTGGGAGTGGTGGATATGCAAGTTCCTTGGCAGTTTTCCTGCAAACTGCATCAGGAACTAATGTAAACATGGGCATCCCATAGTAAGTTGATATCTTTGGAAAAGGTATCTTTATTCCCATCAAAAAAGCAGTTCATTGGTTTTAGGCTATTTCCTGTTTCCCATGGTTAAAAAACCCAGTATAAGAGACTAATCTGAGGAAGTTAATCTTCCTCTTTATATCAAGAAGAAGAAGAAGAAACACTTCTGTATGTAGTAAATGGATGTATTATACACCTCAACATTGCCGACTTTCCATAAAGGCAGCTTACAATATGAAAAAGATTTATGTTATTGCAAACATAATAGTCATAAACCATAATAAGACATCAAAAAGTACACAACCTAACTGAAATTTCCACAAAAATCATATCATAAAAAGATATACTATCAACAAGGAGGAACAAAAAGCCCCTGAACAATATCGCAACAGAAGGGCCTGTTCAGCAGCCTCATCTTTTGTAGCCGAGGTCAGTCACGGTCCCACCCTCCCTGGCCATGTGGAAAAAGGGCTAGCAAGGCTAGCATGTCTTCCAGAACTCACAGTCAAGATGGCCTCTGGTCTCTTCAACAGATTCACTTTTTTGTAGCTGGAGTCAGTCTGCCAATCCAGGTGCAAAAAGTCTAGCAAAGCAAGAAGCAGGGCTTCCAGGGCTGACCATCAAGATGATCTCTGGTCTCTTCAACAGATTCACTTTTTTGTAGCTGGAGTCAGTCTGCCAATCCAGGTGCAAAAAGTCTAGCAAAGCAAGAAGCACGGCTTCCAGGGCTGACCATCAAGATGGTCTCTGGTCTCTTCAGTAGCTTCACTTTCTGTAGCTGGAATCAATCACGGCCCACCCTCCCAGGTCAGATGGGAAAAGGCCTACAAGGCAAGGAACAGGTCTTCCAGGACTCACAACCTAGATGGTTTCTCTTCTTCCTCCATCCCTCTGCACGCCCACAAAAAAATCTTCTCTGGAGGATGCGACAACAATTAATGACATTCAGAATGCACTTTTTGCCAGTTGTAAGGTCCAGTGAAGAAGAACCTGATCCAAAGTGCTCATTTACCTCACTCAGATTCTTCAGGGCCTTCAAAAGCCTTTTCCATTTCCAAACCCCCACGAAGACCAATGGACTTTGGCTCTCATTTTAATGGACTCCCCGCCGAGGCAGACACTAGTTAAAAGATTACTACCCAGCTGTGCAATGCGTAGACAGGGTAACAACTAAATGGTAGGGTGACCTCATATCTCATATTTATGGGCTAAATGTGGCTTGAACAAGTCACCACTAGTAAAATAAACCACAGACCCCAATATACAAGAATATTTTATAGCAGACATATGCCAAATACTTTTTCTGCTCTTTCTCTCTCTTTTAAAGAAACTACAACACACAATAAGAATGGTTTGCATCTACTGTCCACGTTATGTCCCTGTGACTTGAGAAGCTCTGAAAATGTTTTTTTTTTTTAAATAAAATAAAAATAAATTCCAAACTGCCTCAGAAAATTTTCTGGAATCCTTGTTAAACAGCAGAGTGAGATATATTAGATATCTGTCCTTCTTCTAACAATCCCAAGTCAAAATAAACCAACCAACCACCATGGACAGTAGAATAAAAGCATTTGACCCTAAACTCTTGAGAAGAAAGCATATTTTCTGTGGTGGTTACTCCTTTGACCACATCTTCTATACAGAGATGGTTGTGGGAGGTCAGAAATGAAGTGGTGTGTCTTGACTGTGTGTGGCCAGACGGCAGGGGGTCTCGAAGCTTAACACCGATGAGGGTTGAAATTATGTCATTAGTTAGCCAGAGCTTGATTAAGCGTTAAAATAAAAGTATATTGCAGAGCAGGAACTCCAGTACTGCTATAGTATAATTATCTTAAGGACCGTGCTGTAGGAGCAAGCCTGACTCTCCTGAAAAGAGTGGCTTAGGGCAGGGAACACTTTAAAAGGCAGGTCCGACTTGGCTCCCCTGCGTAAGATGATGGTGTGGTTAGAAATGGAAGGTATGGATGGTCCACACAAGTTTGGGTTGCCACATGCCCAAAATTTCCCAAACCGTGTCCAGGAGAAAGTAGCTGAAATGTCTGGGAAAATCTGGACATATGGAAACCCATGTCTAATTTCCTTCAGTAGCTCAAAAACTTCATTTTTTTTGAGATTCTGCAAAAAAAGCTAAACAACTTTGCCCCCCCCAAGCCCCACAAAATTGGCAAAAAAACCTTTTGTGTCTGGATTTTCACTTTTTGAAATATGGCAACCCTAACACAAGTTAACTCCCCTTCTCTTCCTAGGAATATGTGATGGAAGAAAAATCAAGGCACAGGAAAGAGATGCCTATTTTGCCTACTCCTCTGAATATAGATAGCTTTGCACTTTAGTTTACCCTTCCCCCAACCCCCCCCCCCCAATAACATCAGTCACACAAAAGCAGTTCATGGTACCCAGGACACAACAAAAATAGTCCACTTCCAGCGCAATACACTGGTACCTCAGGTTACATATGCTTCAGGTTAAAGACTCCGCTAACCCAGAAGTAGTACCTCGGGTTAAGAACTTTGCTTCAGGATGAGAACAGAAATCACACGGCGGCAGTGCGGCAGCAGCGGGAGGTCCCATTAGCTAAAATGGTGCTTCAGGTTAAGAGCAGTTTCAGGTTAAGTACGGACTTCCGGAATGAATTAAGTACTTAACCCGAGGTACCACTGTACTGTATACTTAATGCCTTCAGGCTTTTGCATGGCCACCCCACACAGCTTAGATGGCAAAAGACCTGCGCCACACTGACAATAGTCTTGGCTTGAAAAAGACTCCTCAGCTTTGCAGGTGTTGCTATAACATACTGCTCTGGATTAGCTGTTTGGCCAAAAGTTATGATGTATGTTTCCCTTTGGAGATTTACATGCACACTGAAGGGGTAGCGGTGGAGAGAGGGGGAATAACAAGCATGAGAGGGGGTGGGGAAAATATAAACTTGGCACCAGGAATGGATACAGATGTTACAAGTGTGAGACCACAGCTAACAGCAGCTAGAAACTTTAGATATTCCGCAAGCCAATGTGACAATTTTAGTTTCTAATGCTCTTCTGAAGCTGTGGGGAACCGGTGGTCCTCCAGCTGTTGCCTGGAACTGGAACTCAACAACATCTGGAGGGCCACAGTTTCTCCACCTTGGCATTTATGTCACAATCTTTTGCCCCACTCTCTTTTTTTGTTGTTGTGAACACAGAACAGTAACATTCAAATGCTGAGATAGGATCTCACAGTTTTGTATTGTGACAATGTAACAGGGATGCCCAGACTTCTTACCTATTTGGAGAAAGCCCCACTAAAGGATTCCCCCAGCAAAACGTTCAAACAGTTCCACTGATCAATGAAATCTGGTTTATAATGTGTCGATGTAATCTGGTACTTCATATCTACCAGTAGCCAGCTCCAGTTGTGAAGAATAAGGGCTGAGCTGGGTCTCCAGCTGTTGTTGGACTACAACTCCCATCATCCCTAGCTAGCAGAACCATTGGTCAGAGCTGTTGGGAACTGTAGTCCAAAAACAGCTGAAGAACCCAAGTTTGGGAAAGTGGTGGTGGTGGGGCGCTTGCTGCTTTCCAGATGTTGCTGGACTACACTACCCATCATCCCTCATTCTTGACCACAGTGTCTGAGACTGTGGAAGTTGGAGACCAACAGATTCTGAACAAGCCTACTCTAAGGCAGGGCCCTATGGAACCTTATGCAACACATGCCCAACATTTTATTTGCACCAGAGAGTGCAAAGAAAGCATGGGTGCAAGGAAGGGTGCAAAGAGGACTAAGGCAAGGGTGTTAAACATAGGAGCATGGGTGGCAGTTGATCTGGGAGAGGTGATGTTAGGGATAGTAAAGGTAAAGGTACCCCTGACCATTGGGTCCAGTCGTGGACGACTCTGGGGTTGCGCACTCATCTCGCTCTATAGGCTGAGGGAGCTGGCGTTGGTCCACAGACAGCTTTTGGGTCATGTGGCCAGCATGACTAAGCCGCTTCTGGCGAACCGGAGCAGTGCAAGGAAATGCCATTTATCTTCCCACCGGAGTGGTACCTATTTATCTACTTGCACTTGACATGCTTTTGAACTGCTAGGTGGGCAGAAGCAGGGACCAAGCCACGGGAGCTCACCCCGTCATGGGAATGCGAACCGCCAACCTTCTGATTGGCAATCCCTAGGCTCTGTGGTTTAGACCACAGTGCCACCTGCGTCCCTTGATGTTAGGGATGGGTGTGGCCAAAAAGGAGGACTCACTGGAGGGATCCTCTCACCCCAAGCCACTACTGTGAAAAGTCATTTTCTGTAGACAGATAAGAAGAGTTGTTCTATATTATAAAGGAAGGTCAGGGCAACGGCACATGCTTTCAGGGACTGCACATGAGTTGTGGTTATGAACTTAGAAAAATGTTGGTGAAATCAAGAGAAAACTCATGTTTTTTTGAGGCTAGCACAGGAGCTAGCAATCTTGTGCTGCCTTTTCTCTGCCATCACCCTTAACGGATTGCAAAGAGAGTTGTGCCAAACAACACAAGCATGTGCTGTCCTGTCTTTATGTGCATGTTTTAACCCAGGAAGTGTCTTGGAGAACCAAAAAGAGGCATGAGATGCACTGCCAACCCTCACATATGGTAGAAGATCTTCAGGCAATCGGCGAAATTTATTCACCGCAACGACCAACAGTGGGAGCATTGCAATGGCAACTCAGCAAGATCATGTGAAAGTGGCTTGTGCAGAAGCATCTGTGCATACCTTCAAATCTGTCCCAGAGGAACCCAAACCCTTTAACAATGTGGCAGCAAATGCATAATGAAATTCTAAGATTAATAAATAGATGTGGAAAAGCAATTTATTTAAACCAAACGAACTAGGAATAATACACCTGTTTCAGATGGACGGCTGGCACAAAGCTGGCATTGCACAGCCTACTTAATAGACTTTACCACAATTTATAGGCTCCCCCCCCCCTGCAATTAATGTTAAAAAAACAAACAGTTCCTTCTCCCGCACCCAAACTCCATTTTTGTGCGTGTTTCTGGCTCTCATTAAGCCCCCTTCCAACAGTATCTTTGTTCCTGTTGTGTTCCTTGACTGCGAGTGGCCAAAATCCAAGACACACTTACAGTGAAATTCTAAGCACACATTAGGGAGAAAATGCAATGAGCTAAGTGGGACTTAATTCTGAGTTAACATGCTTAGGGGCTGCACTGTTAAGGCCGTTGATTCCAAAGGCTAAGCGCTCTTAACTCAAATGATGGCTTCCACTTCCCATGCTGCTTCCAGTCCATTCTATTTATCCTTACCGAATATTTCCTTTTAGCTGTACAAAACATGCCTCACTTTTACTTCATTTATAGACTGTCTTTGAGGGCACAATTGCCCTCCAAAGTGGTGCACAAGATATCATAGAAAGTCAATAGCGATACAGTGGTACCTTGGGTTACAGACGCTTCAGGTTACAGACTCCGCTAACCCAGAAATATTACCTTGGGTTAAGAACTTTGCTTCAGGATGAGAACAGAAATCGTGCTCCGGCGGCATGGCAGCAGCAGGAGGCCCCATTAGCTAAAGTGGTGCTTCAGGTTAAGAACAGTTTCAGGTTAAGAACGGACATCCGGAATGAATTAAGTACTTAACCCGAGGTACCACTGTAATCATTCACATAAAACCACATTGCATATGTACCTTCACACTTTTATTTCTGTGCTGCCTTTCCAAACGCTTTCTTTCCACAGCCCCAATATCAACCTTATTCTATGCTCTTAATAATTTCCCAACAATACTATTAGTTTGTTTTGCTTGCAAAAGATAAGGCACAAGCATCCATTGTGACTAAGGGATAAACTAACGTGCCTGTTAAGATGGAATCATTCAGTCTGTCAAACTGTATTTCGGAAAATAGATGCAATGTTTTCTTTTATGCAGCATGAGAAACACATAGCTACAACATAACAAAAGTAATTATAAACAATAAATGAAACATATACAGTGGTACCTTGGATTAAGTACTTAATTCGTTCCGGAGGTCCGTACTTAACCTGAAACGGTTCTTAACCTGAAGCAGCACTTTAGCTAATGGGGCCTCCTGCTGCTGCTGTGCCGCCGGAGCACAATTTCTGTTCTCATCCTGAAGCAAAGTTCTTAACCTGAAGCTCTATTTCTGGATTAGCGGAGTCTGTAACCTGAAGCGTATGTAACCCGAGATACCACTGTACAACTAAACTGGGGAAAAAATCCACATAAATCACAGCAAGACCTAAACTAAAGATACAAAAAAAAAACCCCAACAGCAGCAACAAAACAACATTGCAGCCCAAGAAGTATGGTAAATGTACTTTGTCAAAGGTCCTGGGAATTGTAGTTCTCTGAGGTAACTACAGTTCCTTTTTAAAAAAATAATAATTCAAAAGGCTCTCTTCTTCAGACTTCTTCCCTGATATAACATGCGAATAGTTCTAGTCCAGGGTGACAAAACCATGATTTGGGAGCTAGGGCCAGCATTGGCTCTACATTCCCCCCTCTCATGATTCTAATCACATGCTTGAAAAGGGCTCAAGATTTTGAGACAATGAGGCTGCAATCCTATGCACATCTACTTGAGAGTAAGTCTCATTGGCTTTCTGTGTAGGCATGCCTAGGAGCGTTGCACTCACACTTTCTTAAATAGCAATAGATGCCCATATTAACGACCATATTTTTCGCTTCATAAGACGCAACTTTTTCCTCCAAAAAAGTAAGGGGAAATGTGAGTGCGTCTTATGGAGCAAATGGCACTTCGCAGGAGAGGGAGAGCTGCGCAGCGCCCCTTCAGCAAAGCGCCTCTCCTACGCAGTGGGAGGAGGAACGGAGCCCCTTCTGTTCCTCCTCCCGCTTCGCTGAAGGGGCGCTGCGCAGAGACAGTGGCCAGCACTGTGGTCACACTTGGCCAGCTTGATGCATGTGGGAAGCCCACAAGCAGTACATGAGCATCATAGCACCTCTAAAAACTAGGTGCTTCTTATGGTCGGGTGCGTCTTATAGAGTGAAAAATACGGTAATAAGAAATGCTGCAATACTGAAGAGCACAGAGGGAGAAATAAAGCAGGCCATCTCCATGATGGGGAGAGGAACAGACATTTTATTTGGTTCTGTGGAGCCTCTTGCTGACCTTGGCTAAACCTCTTGGGTTGAAATAAGAAGCTGCAGTGGAAACTCCTCTTGGAACGTATTTTTTTTAAAAAAATAAAATAAAAATAAAAATAAAATAAAATACAAACAACCACCACCAGGTTTTACTCAAATGGGAGAAATAATTATCTTTTCATCTTCTCATAAAATCTAGTCTGTGGCTGCTTCAAAGACTGAGACCCCAGTCCCTAATTCAATTAACGAAGGTTTTTCCATCCAAGTTATAGGACCATTCCAAACCATAACACATTTAGCAAAACGCTGCCCTTCCAGGTAGAATATAAGCATGCCCATTCAAAGGGGAAATTGAGGAGTGAGAAGTCAGGCAGATTAAAATGAGCCCCCATCAGGAGACTGGGATGCTCATCGTATAAGGACAAAAAGCAGTCTGTTTTCAGTCCTGTGCACCTTAACATGAGTACATCAACACAGAGTCCTGATCGTTCTTCCTCAGATGTGGAACAAAGGGTGCCACCAACAGATGAGAACCTGTTAGTCTTGCCCAACTTTTGCGACCTTTCTGACTTCAAGAAATGTACTCTTAATAGCCAAAATTTTATGAAGTGTACTCCCAGAACTCATATTAAAAACAAACCAAAATCTACTTAGACACTTTAAAAAAGTCAATTTCAGCACAGTTGCATGCAGCAAAAGTCTGAAGAAACCCTTCCCTCAGAAAATTAGAAACACAGAAAATGTTATTTTAAATGTTTATTTAAATTGAAAAGAAAATCATGCATATGTAACACTTGTTTACTTCCCTCCTCCTCTGTATACCTGGAAACGCAAAGTACCTCTTTGGCGTCTGCTAGATTTGGCTCAAAATGTTGCTTTGGACTGAAGTTTCAGGAAACACTGAAAGCTGGCTTTTGAACATTTGATTCCTGTTCTTCTAGACTCTAATGAAAAAAAACTGCACAAAAAGTGAGACGTTAACAATGGGAGGCCCCACCGATAGCTTACCCATTACGACCCGCAAATCTCCCCTCCTACTGATGATTAGCTTGGGTCATTTCCTTTGTTTACAAAAAAGCTGTTACAGGAAGTGTCCACATGAATAGTAACGGTCACACTCAGTATTCATAGAGATTGCTCAAAGTACTTTGCACATATTAATATGGATGTATGATAGAGTTTTACAGATACTTGATCTCACCTCTGGTAAGATAGGAACACAGAGCAAGGTCCTCTGAGAAGGCGTCTTAAAGAGGAGATGTTCATATGGGAGAAGCCACTCCTGCAGAAGTGATGCTCAATAATAATCCTGCAGACGATGGATTCTCCAAAAACTGAAAGTTTCCAGTCCTTGTTCAAAGATAGAGTTGGTTGCAATAATATATCCTTAAAGTGAACAAGGCATGGATGTTTGTAATCATGTCCCAGTCCTCATGGAAGGGACCAAGCTGCTGTGTCAGTTTTAACTGATAAAAGGTCTCCTGGCCACAGGGACCATCAAGATAGATAGCTCCTGTGAGATCCTTGGACCATCCACCATGATGTGAACACATCCAGGCTACAGCAGTATCCATTCACACTGCTGCTCCTGGGTTTGATGAAGTGGAGGGAACAGGGCTTGGTACAACCAACCTATTGCTGATACCTACATTCCACAATGGTGAGCAATCCCCCCTTACAGATGTAGGCATCCTAAAAGCGTTGGGAACAATTACCACACTCCCCGAGCAAATTTCTGAGAAATGGAGTAGTAGTTACCTAGGGCTACGCTCTGCAACCTCATGGGCAGCTGCAGTCACAGAAAAAATGGGGTGGGAGTTTATGAGAACCTAGGAAGCTAGCTGTCTTATCAGAGTGCTAGTTTGTTCAGCTCAGTGTTGTCTACTTTGTCTGGCAGCAGCTTTCCAAGATCTCACAGACAGAGGCTTGCATCACATCATCTGCTACAGGATCCTTTTAACTGGAGATGCCTGGGATTGAACCTGCGACCTTCTGGATGCAAAACATGTGCTCTACCATTGAGCTATATGGTCCATCCCCACTCTGCTTTGCTGGAAGTGTTTACAGGAGTTGAGAACAGCATCCTCCCCCCTCCACTGCAGTTTACCTCCCTACAGCCCCTTTTCTCAAGCATCCTTCTCCCATTTAGGGTTGTGATCCCAGATGAGAGGGAAGCAGTATGGGAAGAGTGTTGCAGGATAGAAGGTTCTGCACTCCCTATCCATACACATTCTGGGATTCCTTAAATCAGGAACCTTCCCACTTCTTGTTTTCTACATGAGTGCAACATGCTTTCATTTAAATGATGGCCTGCTGCTGTCATGTCTGTTTTCATTACCTACATGTATGGCTGTCTTGTAAGAAAACGAAGTCTCCTGGAGAAAGGTGCAATATTCAGTTGAATGTTGTTGCAGATGTTGCTGAACTCATCAGCCCCAGATGGCATGACAAATGGTCAAGGATGGTGTTGGAGTTGTATTGCAACATCTGGATGGCTACGGGTTCCCAATCTTTAAATTATAGGACACAGCGTCTCAATGTAATTTACTTTTAGATGAGTAAGGCATGGAACATGTAAACAACGTGTAGAGTTGATATGGAACTTAATTGATTGCATTGGCAGGTTAAAAATGGAAATAAAAACATATCCCCAGGCAGTTGGAATGGCTCACCAAGCTTTGGGGCTTCTGCTTGTGAATACATAGCAGAAATGGATGCATCATGAACCTGTTTTTGTTTTCTTTTTTAAGAATGGTTTTGCAGCACAGTTGTTTTGTTCTTTTTGGAACACAGCAAGACAAAGTTGAAGAGCTAGACAGGGACATTTTAAAACAAGAAAGACAAAGAATCTCTCGTGTCACACTCTCTGATGAAAATAGGGACGTCCTAAGGGAAAGTGGGACATTCTGGAATCAAATCAGAAACCAGGACAGCTTCCGCAAATCTGGGACTGTCCCTGGAAAATAAGGACAGTTGGAGGGTCTGTATACAGGCACCATCTAAGGACAATTAGAAATGGTGTTTGCGCAGCAGTGCTGAAGCTGGCATTTTGCATATGCCAAAGCCTTTATTAACATCCCCAGCAATCATAAACATATTTCAATTCAGCACTGCTTGCCCTATCAGCCATCTACCCTCAGATGCAAAGGGAATAGCAAATCAGACACATGTGTTATGAACTGGGCCATGAAGGTTAGAGAACACATTAGTATAAAGGCCACAAAGCCCCCGCCCCAAATAAGGATCAGGGTTTATTGGTTGCCTCTCTGAAACTCATCCTTTCACAAACCACATGTAAATCAAGAAGCTCTTGAACTCCATGGCTGCCGGGATTGAGCAGAGGTGTAGCAAGGAGTCAGAGTCACGTGTTAGTCCAGCAGTGCAGAATAATCTATGGGAAAGTTCCAAGGGGCCAACAGCAAGTTGAAATATGGCTTCTGCTTCCTAACCATCTTTAAGCTCTCCTCCCCGCTCCCTTCCTCCATCACTCTACCTGTGGCCTGCTGCTCCCCTCTGGGCTCCATATGTCTGTCATTAGCCAGCCAGAACTCTGGACACCCTCTTTGATTATTTCTTGTGGCTTAAGCGGTTTCTTCTCAGGAGGCCAGTCAGAAGGCAGCTGTCATGCTTCTTATTTTCATCTGGTGAAGGGGCAGAAAGGGCTGATAGCATCTCACATCTTAGCGGTAAGCCAAGGGACAACTGGCGAAGAGCAGAGGATTGATGATCCCTTGCAACACATGTTAAAGTGTTGCCCGCCTTCTGGAAGCAGGCAAAAGTTCTGTTGAAATGAAGGGAGAAACACAAAGCAGACGGTTGGAGAACTGAGTGAAAGGCTTTGGTTCAGAATAACATGGAAATGTAGCAAAGGATGGATGTGGGAGAGCAGGACATGTCAGAAGCAAAGGAAGAAGCTGCCCACCATCTCCTGCCCTGCTGCCACCTAGAACCAGAAGGGGCTTGAAGAGAGAAGAGCAGTGATGACTTCTGTGAAGGAGAAGTCTCAGGTTGTTGTGTGCATACTCTGTCAAATACTCTGTCAAATGCCCAGGAGAGAGGCATTGTCCAACTCTTGCTTCAACTGTTCCTCAGGGTACAAACTTAAAAGTTAAGGCTAGCTAAGTGGGCACTAGGCACATGTGTGCTTGTGTATATTGAGTAACTTAGGAGCTGCTATAAGTGCATTTGGCAAGAAATAATTATCACCAGCTGATTGCAGACCCTCCAAGTATCCCTATTTTCTAGGGACATCCTGAATTTACAGAAGCCGTTCGAGTTTTTTATTTGATCCCAGAAGGTCTTGCTTTTCCTTAGAATGTCCACTGGAGAAATGTTGGAGGCTATGTGACCTCAACGCCAAAGAGATAAGTAACTACACAACCTTTAGAAGACATCTGAAGGCAGCCCTGTATAGTTTTATTAGGTTTTTAAATGTGTTTGAAGCCACCCAGAGTATTATTATCATCATTTTAATGAAACGTCTCTATTTTCTTGGGAGAAATGTTGGAGGGTATGTGATTGCCTTTCTTGGCTGGGTGGGAACCAGACATTTACCTTATAATGATTATTAGCTACAAAATCCAACTGAGAACTGAAGAAGTAATCAAAATGGAAAGAGTGCTATAAAAATACAAGTCCCACCTGGCTCTAATGGATTACTCAAGATTTGAGTTTGCCCTTTGCCACCAAGGAGAGCCACCTTCCTGTCTTCTTCCTCCCGACACCCTGCTCAGCTTCTCCAAGGTAAGGAAGGCTCTCCTACTCCCACTTGAGGAAATTGGACAGAAACTGGCTGGGAAGATGGAGAAAGAAGTAAATAAGTTGGGAAGGCTTGTGGAGGGGGAATCAGGCTGCAATAGTCTTTGTTTATCCAAACAGTCCAAAGCCCTGTTTGATTCAAAGGAAGAGCCACATTTATTTAGTGCTTTTATATTCCCCACCATTCCATCAAAGAGGGCCTTCTCGGTAGTGGTGCCCGCCCTGTGGAATGCCCTCCCTTCAGATATGAAGGAAATAAGCAGCTATCTTCTCTTTAAAAGACGTCTGAAGGCAGCCCTGTTTAGGGAAGTTTTTAATATTTATTGCTGTATTGTTTTTAACACTTGATTGGAAGCCGCCCAGAGTGGCTGGGGAAACTCAGCCAGATGGGTGGGGTATAAATTATTATTATTATTATTATTATTATTATTATTATTATTATTATTATTATTATTTTATTATTATTATTATTATTATTATTATTATTATTATTATTATTATCAAAGTGATGCACATGGTTCTCTGAGACAGACAGACAGACAGACAGACAGAGACTGATCCAAGTTAATCCAGTGAGCTTCATGGTTAAGTGGGGATTTGAACCAGGATATATTCAGTTCTAGACCTGTGCTCTAACCACTTGACCACACTGCTTTTTTTACAAATCAGGAAAACAGGTGCACACTCGTTCTCGTCAAAAACCTATTTCCTGCTTCAGCAAGAAGTATCTAACAAGGCTATCCAAAGACCAAGTTCCAGGAACAGTTCCATGACTTCCTGAAGGTGGTGGCATATATTGTATTTGATTTCTATCACAAGGCCTATGCAACCATTCAAAGGCCCTAACAAAAAAAAAAAAAGGGGGGGGGAGGCAAAATGTTAAGAGATGTTGTTGTTATTCATTGCAATGAGTTACCCTGCCTCCCATATCTCTGGTCCTTTCCCTGGGGCTGCATTCCTGGGTCTGCAAACCTGTCCTTATACTAATCTGCTGATTAAAAACCCAACTACCTGAGCTGGTAGCTGAGGATTATTTACTTATGTGGAATGTACTTCATCTCGGCCTAGACATAATAGTATTAATTTAATATTCCCGGCATATTATATTTCCTGTTACCGCCCACGCTGCCCTCTGTCGAGCTCTACGAGAGGTGAAAAGAGCTGCTTTTCAGTAACATCATCTGGCCTCGTCCGCCTTGAATTTAATTTCTCACAGATTTTTGGCTGTTCAATAAATGGGGTTGGGGGAGGTGGGGTGGGGCTTTTGTCACCCACCCCTCACAAGGAATGGGAAATATTTTTAAAATGGCTGCTCAGAAATCCTTTGGGATGGATTTATTTGATTTTCTGGGGTTTAAACAATTTCCTTGAGCATTATTTTCCCTGTTACCACTGTTCGGGAACCCAGATTCTTTACTGTGGTGGGTAAGCCCAAGGGAAGCTCACATGTTTGAGATCTAAATATGAAAATGTCCATGAAAGGGGGGGGGGGGAGAGAAACTGTTATTATTATTTTATCAAAAGACTATTTAAAAAATAATAATAATCTGGGTTTGAATACTCTTTTGCTAGGGCAACATATGCATTGGGAATTATGAAAGATGCTAACACCCTAACGGAGTCAGGAGTGTGGCCCCTTTTCTCAACAGTTCACGAATCAGACCTGAAGCAGCTTTCAGGTAGGGCTGCCACCTTTGGTCAGGCAAAATAAAGGACAGGTTGGGCAAAATATGGGAGAGGTGGGAGGAATTGGGGGGCTAAAAATTACTGGTGCATGGGAGGAGTTTCGGGGCAAGTGCCCTTGTATCTTAGCTGCTACGCTGTGCTCAGGGGCGGAGGAAGGGGGTGAGGTGGGTGCGGGCGCCTCAGGTGTCACCACTGAGGGGGGTGACGAAATGCCAGGTGGCATTCATTGTGAGGCCTGTTAGTGCACCCGAGCCACGCGTCTCTCCTGGGAGAGACGTGGTGGCTTGGGCATGCGCAGGCTCCCCGCTGCCCAAATAGTCCGCCCGCTGCCTCCCCCTCAGCTGTAGGGCAGCTGAGTGAGAGGAGGCAGGCAGACTCCTCAGAGGCCCCATGGAGTGTCCTGCCCAGGCTTGCCCCGCCCTGCAGGGGTGGTTGGCTCCGCCCCTGCGGGCAGCTGGCTCCACCCCTGGGCCACCCCAGGCACCTGATTGGCTTGTTACGCCACTGGCTGTGCTCAGTGATTTCTTTTCCTTCCGATCTTGGTCTTCGGCCGGCTGCCCTTCCTCCTTGCTGCCTGTGCAAACTCTCCACTGGAATGGATGGACCAGTCCCATGCAAAGTGCATCCTCCTCACTTTTTAACCCCCTGCCTCTGTCCCCGCAAAAACTATCTCCCTCCCCTGCTCTCCACAGGATGTACCGGGCTTGTGTAAACACCCTCTCTTGCTCTTCATGCCCCACCCTCTGCCCATGCAAAAACTCTCTTTCTTAATCTCCTCCTCCCAGCCCGATCACACCCTCTGCCTGCATCCCACAATAACCCTCGCTCTCACTCTTGGCTCTCTTCCCACTGGACCCACCCCCTGCCCACAAAGTTTGGAGGAGGAGGAGGAGGAGCTGGAATACATTTGAAATGGTGTCACAAACTATACCCACAAGGGAGGAATGGATTTGTAAACTAAATGAATATTTTATTTTGGCAAAATTAACTGCTATAATAAGAAATCAGTCGAATCAAAAATTTTAAAAGGAGTGGAAATGTTTTGATGAATATATGGCAAAATATTGCTCAAAAAATGATATGCTAATATGCCTAGATTAAAATGTGAAGTACTGGATGGAAGAAAAATTTGTAAGGAAAGATAATAAGAATATATAGATGATTTGAGAAGACTGTAGAATGCAAAGATTATTGTAAATTGTATAATGTGGAGGAAATCGAGTGGGGCCGGAGGGAAGTAGGAGGAAGGAGAAAAGAATAATATGACGGACTGAGGAAATATAAATGTAAATGTATGGGGGGATGGGGAAGATATTGTGATGTAATATGTGAAAACCAATAAAAAAATTAAAAACAGTAAATAAATAAGCAAAAATATAGAAACATAAAAAAAGAAAAGGTGTCCCACTTGAAGGCCAAACAGGACAGAGGGCACTTTTCTCCAAAGAAAGGACGTTCACATTTTTCTAGGGATGGGTGACAACCCTATTTTCATGCCATGTGGTGGGCTTAAAACTAAAGCTGAGCGATACAGCACAGGGGAGGACCAGTAAGGAGCGTGAGCTGGAGATAGTGGTGGAGGCTTGAAAGAGAACCAAGGACCAAATAGAAAGGCTTGGAAGGCCACCTTCAGATCTGGGGCAAGAGGTTCCACAACACTAGAGCAACTCCCTTCTTTTTGAAGTAGTCATTCGGGGATAATGTCATGATGTTACAAAGCCAATGAGATCTGGCAATATATTATTGTCACGGAGGAGGAATTAAACAAATTAAGAGGAAAGACAATGCCAGCTCTGGATTTAGGATGGAGCGGTCTGTTCCTTCCCTTGCACAGGGTGCCGAGCTGAGGGGGCACAAAATTGAGAAGATCCATTTTGGGGCATCAGATTTTGGCCTTGCACAGGGTGCCATATTAAGAAAGATTATTGAAGTCTGCCCCTAACAATGTTGCTGGTATCCAACTGTTTTCACTCTGAAAGGATGTTAGAGGGAGGGTGTGAAGTTTGGGGGGGATAGCTCTTAGGCAGAGTGCAGTCACGACTGGGAGTTAGGTAAGAGAAGAACACAAACACTTTCAGAAACATTTGTATCCCTCCTTGAAAAAAAACCCAAAAAACTGAAAGGAAGGAACGTGTTTGAAAAAATTACTCTATTTCCAGTGACACGGAAAAGTTTCAGCTTGGCCTAAGGTCCATTAATGTTCAGCACTTCTACGACCCTTTCATTTCAATATAATGCAATGCCAGAAGAATTGTTCTGCCTCTGATTTATCTTAATTTGCCCTTCACGACAATGTGAGCCTACATTGGCTCCCAGTATGTTTCCGAGCACAATTCAAAGTGTTGGTGCTAACCTTTAAGGCCCCAAATGGCCTTGGTCCAGTATACCTGAAGGAGCGTCTCTACCTCCATCATTCTGCCCGGACACTGAGGTCCAGTGCCGAGGGCCTTCTGGTGGTTCCCTTGCTACGAGAAGCCAAGTTACAGGGAACCAGACAGAGGGCCTTCTCAGTAGTGGCACCCACCATGTGGAATGCCCTCCCACCAGATGTCAGAGAAAAACAACTACCAGACTTTTAGAAGACATCTGAAGAAAGCCTTGTTTAGGGAAGCTTTTAATGTTTAATAGAATATTTTATTTTAATATTTTGTTGGAAGCTCTCCAGAGTGCCTGGGGAAACCCAGCCAGATGGGGGGTGGGGTATAAATAATAACAACTACTTCTTCTTCTTCTTCTTCTTCTTCTTCTTCTTCTTCTTCTTCTTCTTCTTCTTCTCCTCCTCCTCCTTCTTATGTCATACAGCCAGATCTTATTGACGTAAGCAAATGTGTAATTCTCCCAATGCAATGAATGGAACTGGGAAAGATTCAACTTTGGTTGGATCACGCTCCAGATCTTTTCATCAGATTCACATTCCTCATATCTTACTGACAGTTGAAACACTTTTGAATCTGTTACTCCATGTAAGAGTAAAGTAATATCCTCGCTGCAAATGCTTCTGCCAAAAGAGGGAAACACATCACTTAAAAGATTTTTAAAAACCAAACCCCTATGTGGTTGGAAAAGATCAGAGCCAAATAACATTTGGGCAAACACAATCTCCTTTAATGAAATGCAAATTAGCCTGAATAGCAATGCCAAATAAAGCCGACCCCCCCCCCCCGCTTCCAAAAAATAATGTTTTCCAAGGTTTCCTCTTTTCCCCCTTGCCTTGGATAAGCAGCAGCAGCAGCAGCAGCAGCAAAGTACATTGGACTGATCACCATTCTGGGATCCATTACCCAACTCCTGGTCTTAATGAATTGAGGTCTCTTAAAAAACAACAACAGAATGCTCCGTTCAGCCTGGCTCGCACTCAAAAGCTTTCAGCCCCACTAGGATCTCAGCCAACCATTCTTAGTTTGTTTTCCTGAGGTTAGTACACTGGTATTTGTGATGAGGTATTTTTTTGTGTGTGGGGTGGAGGGTGGGGGGAAGCTGAATCCAAGATTCAGCAGATCAAAAGAGAGAGGGCTTGTTGATGGGCTTCTCACGTGGGACCTGTGAAGCTTTCCTTAGGGGAAGCCGCAAGGTAATTTTTCATCTGCTTTTCACCCGGTGTTTGTTTGAGAGACAGAAATAGTTCTTGCTAAGAGGATGACAAGGTTACACACCCTCAGCCACCCTGATGAGTCAATAGTCCTAGAACAGAAGAACTGCCTGTAAGCTGCTGCTCGTTTTCCATCTGGTTGTGGGATGGAGACCGTGATACGGCAGACAGACTCTCCTGAAATGTTTTGAAAAGCCAACCTCGCAGTGGAATTTGACTTTCCTTGGGGTCTTCGTGTCTATTCCACAACCACACTCAAGCCTCCTTCGTTAACTGGTGCTTGGGGAATCACCAAGATGATTTTGGTTCATCTAATAAGGATATTGCCCAAATGTGAATGTTGAATTTTTGATTATGGGCCAACAAGGCTACCTTTACTTTTTGTGGCATAATGTTACGAGGGTAATATTCAGATAACCATGCAAGGCTAGCCTTATCCCTAAATGGCTTGGGACTGCCTATCCACAAATGCCTACCTCAAGGACCGCCTATCCCCAAATGAACTGACCCAGACCCTGCGGCAATCACCTGAGAATGGGCCTTTTCTGTAGTGGCTTCCAATTTGTGGAATGCTCTCCCCGGGAAGACCCGCCTGGCACCTTCAATCTTTAGGGACCAGAATTCTCTTCAATCAGGTGTTCGGCTGATAACATTAAAGGTAAAGGGACCCCTGACTGTTAGGTCCAGTCGTGAACGATTCTGGGGTTGTGGCACTCATTTCGCTTTACTGGCCGAGGGAGCTGGCGTACATGTGGCCAGCATGACTAAGCTACTTCTGGCGAACCAGAGCAGCACCCGGAAATCCTGTTTACCTTCCCGCTGGAGCAGTACCTATTTATCTACTTGAACTTTGACATGCTTTTGAACTGCTAGGTTGGCAGGATTCGAACCGCCAACCTTCTGATCAGCAAGTTCTAGGCTCTGTGGTTTAACTCACAGCACCACCCGCGTCCCTTGGAGGAAATGGTACGATGCCTCTATTTTCAACAAATAAATGTCAGAGGGTATGGAATAGAACACCCCTATTTTCGTTGGAGGGGATGTCTCTGTTTTCATCAGAGAAATGTTGCAAGGTATTGAATAGGATGTCCCTATTTTCATTGGAGAAATGTTGGAGGGTATGCAATTGTTATCAATTTTAGACTGTTTGATTTAGTTTTGTTTTATTATTAATCTTCACCACGTGCACCCCCCTTTCCTTCCTTTTTACCTTTCTTGAGACAAAGATGTAATGTGCAAAAGTTATTCTGAACAATTAAAACAACAACACCACATAGATGTCTTTTTTCCCTAAAGGCTGCACCTTCTGTCTGTAGAATTTAGCCACAGGCCTAACAGTAGAAATGGTTGTGAGAGGTGGAGAGGGGAGGGAGAGAAGAAGAACAAAGCCGACCAATGGAAAGCAGCAGGGTGGGTAGGCAGGGTGGAAGACATAAGGGAGAGGAAAGTCCCTAGATAGTGAAGTCAACCACCTGTGTCTAACACAGGATCAGGTGGAACTCTTCCCCCAGGGCTGGAAACACATGGTAAACAGCAGCTCAGTGAGCAGGGTAGGAACTGTTCAGCATATAAAGAATTTCCCTTGGTCTAAGTCAATGGCCAAGCACAAGGCATCGTCTTAGACAGAAGGGTGTCTGAAGGTCAAACAGTGGCATGGGTAGCCAAGCCAGGGTGGAGGAGAGGGGAATCTTCCACCCACCCGTGTAGGCTGATCGCAGATGAAGTAACTGCTGATTGTAAATGTTAATAAAGTTGTGACCTAGTTATATTCCAATAAAGGCAACCTCCTTTTTCCTGCCGCCCGCAAGTGTAAATATAATCCGTACGATATGTTAGAACAGGATCGATGAAATGTTGCCACAGGTGCAAATACTAATAAAACTCCCTTCCATCTCTCACCGTCGGTGTCATGAGAACTGATTTCTCTAATGCATACATTATCAAGTTATTGCATGCTTAGCCACACACATAGCGTTGGTGCTTCCGAGTTAGCAGTTACTCATCACATTTAGTTCCATTCTGCCCTATCTTGGAGTCTCCTTAATTTATATAACCTGTTAGGCCAAGAAAGAAATGCTAGCTAAACGGCTCGGAATAGAGTAGCCCTTTCTCGTGACTTGGACGTGTGAGCTCACGTAAGTCCTTTCCCAGAGGTATAATTAGAAATAACCTCACCTGCCTTTCCACATGTCAAGCTTGACATGGCTTGTGGTATGGCAAACCCTTGCCAGTGACATGAGTAAACAGCCCAAAGTCCACCCAGAGGACTGGCTGCTCAGATCTGTTTGCGGTGAAGTGCCCTGTGCCAGAACCATGGTTTGGAGATACCTGTCTGTGGGTTTGCACATAACCGTCTGGAAAACCAGACAGGATGTTCCTCAGCTGTTTGAAAGAAGTTTACACCGACTTCTAAGAAGCGTATAACCAGAGTAAGTATTTGGGTGTGTCATTGCAGGATTGAATCTGGCATTTCCACATTTGTGAGGCAATGAGTAGTACACTCAGGTTGGAGCAACAGTCGTTTCCTCCCTCAGCACAAAATCATCTGCTAAGTTAAAAATACTGTGCTTTGTACAATCTCAGTGTTAGTTCTACGTTTCTAGTCATTTCTCATGCTCTCTTCCCTAGTCTATGTGCACAGAGACATCCCAAAATATGTGGGTCACTGGGCAAATGTCTGTTCATGTAAACCTATGGCTTTTATAACCTGTGATATACAAAAAGCCCATGGCACAAACCAATGCATGTTTACTCAGAAAGAAGCCTTACTGTGTTCCATGGGGCTTACTGTTGGATAAATGTGTGATTTCAGTGGGACTTGCTCCTAGTTCAGTGAGGTTAGGACTGCAGCCTTCATCTACTTCCTACTGTGAATTTAAAAACAAACAAATGGAATGTATCATTCAGGAGTGTTCTTTTCACATGGAAACTTGCTCGAGCATTGCAATTTTTTAGCAGATGCACATACACGACCATTATCTGAATTAAAATAGGCATTTTTTGTGTGTTCATAAGATTTTATGAATACATTACAATAAAAAATCCAATCTAAGTGAAAAGCAAAGCAAAACATGCATTTATGAAATAAAATGAGGCATTAAAAATAGAAATTATATATGGTTAAGCAGCATTACTTGTGGCGAAGGAATAATTCATGCAATCCAGAATGCCAAAGATCAAAATGTCAACAGTGTGCTACACTGCCCCGTCTGAGTGGGGGAAATGAGACAGGGGACTCAGCTACATTAGTAAAAACAAACAAGCATTTTAAATGCATTATAAAAATGTAACACCAGATGGTGCTGTAGAGCACAAAACTTTTCTATGTGATTTTACACAGAGTTCTTTTATTTTGTTATAATAATTTAATTTATTACTTATTTATTTATAGTGCCCCCCTTGTCTGTAGATCCACCCAGTATGTCGAGGCTATGTGGAAGTGAAAACTCAAGCTAGCAAGATAGGCTGCAAGCTTACCTGGGAGTAAGCTCCAGTGAATTGAATGGGACCTGTTTCTGAGTAGGCATGGTTAGAACTGTAACAAAAAAAAGGATACATCCACATCAGTGAAATAAAATAATTATACAAAATAAACCGATTGCAGCAGAATGGAGGGAGGGGGAACCAGATGAAAATGTGAAAGAATGTCAGAATAGAATGAGGCATATTCATACATTTCTGTCTGTAGATCATCTATAAGGTAAAGGTAAAGGGACCCCTGACTATTAGGTCTAGCCGTGACCAACTCTGGGTTTGCGGCGCTCATCTTGCTTTATTGGCCGAGGGAGCCGGCGTACAGCTTCCGGGTCATGTGGCTAGCATGACTAAGCCACTTCTGGCAAACCAGAGCAGCACACGGAAACGCCATTTACCTTCCCACCAGAGTGGTACCTATTTATCTACTTGGACTTTGACGTGCTTTCGAACTGCTAGGTTGGCAGGAGCAGGGACCGAGCAACGGGAGCTCACCCTGTCGTGGGGATTTGAACCGCCAACCTTCTGATTGGCAAGTCCTAGGCTCTGTGGTCTAACCCACAGCGCCACCCAAATTCCAGATCATCTATAATGGGGTTGCAAAGTGTTTTTTGAACATTCAATCTGCCATAGAATTTCTGCATTTTGCAAAGGAATCTGGAAGACGTCCTAAGGGCAGACATTTGGTTTGCATATAAGAGATCTGGGCTTCACCATGAACTGAGAGTGTATCTCAAGATATATATGTTCCCCTGGGGCTGCCACTGAAGAAGATCAGCAGTAGGGGCAAAACTGAAAGCTGAAGTGGTCTTTCCATTGATGAAGCTTAATAAGCTTCCAAAGAACTCAGAGATTCCTGGGAAACAGTTCTGAAACTCACCAGCATATCATATTTGACAGCACCTTATGACTGGAATGCAAGAGTATAGTATTTCAATTAGATAGCATTGGAAAGTTGCAAAGCAATCAAGTAATCAGTGGCTAATGGTCACAATGGCCAGGCACTTATAGAATGGAATCATAGAATTGGAAGGGACCACGAGGGTCATCTAGTCCAATGCTCTGCAAGGCAGAAATATTTTGCCCAACGTGGGGTTCGAACCCTGAACCCTGAGATGAAGAGTCTTATGCTCTACCAACTGAGCTACCCCAGGATTACTCCCATCTAGGACCAGAAGCGGCATGTCCTTGAATACCAATTGCTAGCAATGAGGAGTCTCTGGATGTGTGCCCGTCAAATATAATAACATTTAAGTCTTACTAATTTCCCTTGCAGTCAATGAGACTTCGAAGTGCTTTGCTTTGACTGGATCGTGGCCTCCAGCTTCAGCTAATTAAGAGGAAAACATAGAACACACTCAATTTTAAATGTGTCTGGCTGGAAATGTGATCGTCACCAGTAGTAATTTTCCGTTTTACGACATGCTTTACAATAAATTAAAACAATCATAAATACTGGTGGTATTACATCACCCACTCCTGCTTCAGAAATAGTTTTAGCGTCAAGTACGCTGCATAATCAAATATGCTTTTCTGGGATATATCCCTGAAGCTGTGTCTATATGACTGTTTTTGCTGTAATTAAATTATTGCTTATAAGAACCGTGCAAGTTCATGGGGGGGGGGGGGAGAACTGCCCTAACTCCATTTCACTGTTTTCCACAGAATTCTTTGCCAAATTGGCCAACCACAAAAGACATATATATATATATATATATATAATTATTTTATGCTCACTTAAAAACAACCGTTTATTGTCTAATTCATTTTCTTTCCTACCCATCTTTCCTACCCAAATCTCTTGCCAAGTTTTCAGAGTGCTGCTATTTTTTTTAAAAAAAACAACTCTGAATGCTTCAGTTTGACAAAGACAAAAGATTTGGAGACTGAGTTGAGACATCTGTTATTTGATTCTCCCATATATATATATATATATATATATATATGAAAACATACCCTTGCCCAAGATTCCCATTACCCATAAAATGGGACCCTGATCCCCCATATTGAATCTGTTTTTATGATGCTGTTTTATTGTTTTTATGGCGTAGTTTTGGATACAGCTTAGGTAGGGTTGCCATATGTCTGGGATTTACCAGAATCTGGAATCCGGCTGTCTCTAACACATAATTCCGGACGTATGGCAGCCCATGTCGACAGTGCTGTTTTTGCTATTTTTTTAAAAAAGAAGCTAAAAAATGGCTCTTTTCTTGTGCAATTTTGCAAAAGCTCAGTGTTTTCACTGTTTGAAATATGGCTATGTTCTGCCCCCACTGTTGAAGGCAGTACAGTGGTACCTCTGATTAAGAACTTAATTCATTCCGGAGGTCCGTTCTTAACCTGAAACCGTTCTTAACCTGAGGTACCACTTTAGCTAATGGGGCCACCCTCTGCAGCCACGCTGCAGCCGCGCGATTTCTGTTCTCATCATGAGGTAAAGTTCTTAACCTGAGGTACTACTTCCGGGTTAGTGGAGTCTGTAACCCAAAGTGTTTGTAACCCGAGGTGTTTGTAATCCGAGGTACCACTGTATGCTTCTGAACACCAGTGGACGCTTAGGTCCTGCTTGCAGGCTAATAATAATAATAATAATAATAATAATAATAATAATACCTCACCCATCTGGCTGGGTTGCCCCAGCCACTCTGAGCAGCTTCCGACACATATACAGTGGTGCCCCGCAAGACGAATGCCTCGCAAGACGGAAAACTCGCTAGACGAAAGGGTTTTCTGTTTTTTTGAGCTGCTTCGCAAGACGAATTTCCCTATGGGCTTGCTTTGCAAGACGAAAACGTCTTGCAAGTTTGTTTCCTTTTTCTTAACACCATTAATACAGTTGCGACTTGACTTTGAGGAGCAACTCATAGAACGCAGTGTACATAGTAGCCTTTTTTGAGGTTTTTAAAGACTTTGGTGATTTTTGAAGCTTTTCCAAAACTTCTTTTGCAGCCATTTGGTAAGTTAAGCTTTTAAAACTTTTTTTGGGGGGGGTTGGATTTTGGGTTGGGGTGTTTGGAATTCAGGGACTTGGTGTTGGGGAGGGGTTTGCAAGAATCTGGAAACTTGTGGTTTTTTTCTGCATTTTTATGATTTTCTGTGACCATTGGGCCACTCTGCTGTTTTTTTAAAAAAATTCTGGATTTGAATTTCTGTGTGCTGGGTGGCTGGGGGAACAGTTGGGGAGGGGTTTGCAAGAATCTGGAAGCTTGTGATTTTTTTCCTGCATTTTTATGATTTTCTGTGACCATTGGGCCACTCTGCTGTTTTTTGAAAAAATTTCTGGGTTTGAATACGAAATGCTCTTTACAGTATGTGTGACTTTAAAGAGCACTTAATAAACTCTTGTTGTACCAAATTTGGCTTTGTTTGGACTTTTTTTGACCATAGGAACGCATTAATTGATTTTCAATGCATTCCTATGGGATTTCGTGCTTCGCAAGATGAAAAATTCGCTAGACGAAAAAATTCGTGGAACAAATTAATTTCATCTTGCGAGGCACCACTGTAAAAACATAATATAACACAAGCATTAACAACCTCCAGATACAGGGCTGCCTTCAGATGTCTTCTAAAAGTTATATAGTTCTTTATCTCCTTGACATCTGATGGGAGGGCCTTCCACAGGAAGGGTGCCACTGCCAAGAAGGTCCTCTGCCTGGTTTCTTGTTCTGCTTTCACTTCTTGTGTCACTTCTAGTGTCCGGGCTGAATGATGGGGGGTGGAGATGCTCCTTCAGGTATACTGGGCCAAGGTCGTTTAGGGCTTTAAAGGTCAGTACCAACACTTTGAATTGTGCTCAGTAACTTACTAGGAGCCAGTGTAGATCATTTAGCAGTGGTGCTATATGGTCCTGGCAGCTACTCCCAAACTATGTGGTTGACCACTGTGAGAAAATGTTTGGTCCTAGATGAGCCACTGCTGTGATCCAGCAGGCTCTTATGTTCTAATTGTTAAATACAAAGTTGTTTATACCTGCTTTTAAATTAATATTCTGCCTGTCCCTTTATGACCTATGCTAACTTCCCTCAATTGTGGTGTGCTTGGGCCAGTGCAGCTGCAGAGTTACAATTTGTGGCAGCTCTTGGTTGGCATCATCAGGCATCTGTTGAGGCCTGCAAAGCAACAAGGGAACTTCTGTCAACCCCCAGGGCATCCTCAGTCTTCTACTCTGCTCTTTCTGCCTGCTCATTTGCTTTCTCCAAGCAAGTGAGCAATGACAACACCAAGGAGAAGGCACAGCAGCTTCTATTAATCCTGCCACCTCCCTCTGGACAGTGTAACAGATTGGGTTTAGAGCAGCGGTCTCCAACCTTTTAAAACCTGAGATCCACTTTTAACTCAGACATGCATTTGGGGACACATTTCCTTCTTTCTTTTTAAAAACCATTTATTTGCATGGTGGTAGTGCTGCTGTTGCGACCCACCTTAACTCATACCATGACCCAATAATGGGCTCATGACCTACCAACTAAAGACCTAGAGCTGAAGTTCCCAAGCTGTGGTCCATGGACCATCTGTGTTCTGCAACCTTCATTCAGAATAATAATAAAAATCCTTCCAGTAGCACCTCAGAAGTGCATGCACACTTCTTCGGGCACATGAAAGCTCACATCAATATCAAACTTAGTTGGTTTCTAAGGTGCTACTGGAAGGATTTTTATTATTATTATTATTTTGTTTTGACTATGGCAGACCAACATGGCTACCTACCTGTAACTAGAACCTTCATTCAGTTTTCAATTGCATTTCAATTGCTTCTTTTATTTCTTATGTTGTATTTTCCTTTATTGTGACTTGAATTCTGCAGAATGCAAATTGCAGTACAATAAAATAAAATATGGGAAATAAAAGAAGCAATAAAAATGAATTAAAAGTCACACAACATCTAGTACAGTGCTCTGCAGTTGCTACAGCAGGCAGAAAAATCATTAATTGTTCTGTCATGACCAGCAACACTTTTCAAGTAACCCATTGGGTGGGGAGGGAAATGGGGAACCTTTGGTTTAGAGGGAGAGCATAAGTAAGTGAGTACAGCAAGGACAAGTGGAACTGCTCAGGGGTTGCCCTGCAGGCACCTTGTCCAAGAATTCCCCAAAACCTGGAGCTCACACAAGGCTCACTGATGTAACATGAGAGTACTGTTGTTATGCTATAGTACAAAGGTAGTAACGTCCAACTGATGCTGTCCCACTGGCGATGCAGGTCTGGCCCAATGAGGATAGGTTTTCCTATGAGTTTCAGACCAGGCCTGGAGAAATAAGAGACTGATGGAAGGGGGAAAAGACTCCAAAGAAAAAGAGAGGAAGCACTAACAGCAGGATGCACACAAATAAGCCGCTGACCATATGTTTCCTATCACAAAGGTCAAATGCTAGATTCTTAATTAAGAAACGTGAATTCTAATGTCATCAAGGTAGCCCCGGGCAATGGAGTTTGCTATTCAAATCATAACACGTAATTGTTTACTAGCAACTCACGATGCCTTAAGAACTTCAGGAGGCACAATGTTTTGGACAGGAATTAAATGCCTATTTGAAGAAATCTCTTTGAGACATCGGATCTTGCCAGGCAAATTCTCCAGTATGAGGGACAATTAAAAGGTACGGTTGCCAGCCCAGGGGAGATCACAAATCAGCTCAGATGGTTGGGTTTGGGGGGCATCTAGGCTCCCCTATTGCTGTTAAAAGAAGGGAGAAACCAGCTTCCCCACCTGCCCGGTTTGACAATTGAAAAGTATGTATTTCAATTACGTGTTTTGTTTTCAGCGTATGTGTACAAAACTCCCCAGTAAACTGGGCAGGCTGAGGGAGAAGTGATGGTGTTCATCTGCATCTCCAAGGTGTGAGTGCAAAATTTGAAATGGGTGCCCAGAGGGAGGGTGACTGCTGTGTGGCAAGTAGTGGCAGTGGCACTGCAGCTGTCATAATTGTGTGAAAAGGGGAATATTGATAGAGGAGGGAAGAATGAGGAGGAGCTTCCCTGGCTGATAGGTTGCCATTACTAGCGGAGTTCCATGATGGTAGTCATGTGGTACCCTCTGCAAGGAAGCAACAACTCCAGACAGGGGTGGAGCAAGGGGATGCGGTGGGGGTGGTATGCTCCAGGTGTCACCACTGAGGGGGTGACAAAATGTGGGGTGGCACGCTGCCCCAAACTGTAGGGCAGCTGAGTGGGAGGAAGCAGGCAAACTCCTCAGAGGCCCCGCAGAGCATCCTGACACAGATTGCCTTGCCCTGTGGGCAACTGGCACAGGGCACATGCGCCACCCCAGGCGCCCGATCGTCTTGCTCCACCCCTGACTCCAGCCCTAGTGGCAGACAGGCACATTCTTGCAGGGCTAGCCCAGTACCCACTTGCCTGCTGTACTTGCTTGGAATGGAAGAGTATCCCAGAAGCACAGGCCAGCACATTCCATGAAGGAGCAATACAGGCAGGAGGTAAGTTGGGGTCACTCTTGGTGTTTGTGGGTGAGGAGACGGAGAGAGGGGGAGAGAGGGAGGGTGCTACTTCCAATCTTAAATTCACTTTGTGATTTTTTAAAAAGAAGTCTGCATGAAGATCTGTGTGCATTTTGGTCCACATCTTTCCAAATACAGTCGTACCTTGGATCCTGAACGCCTTGGATGTTTTGGTTCCGCAAACCCAGAAGTGAGTGTTCTGGTTTGTGAATGTTCTTTGGGACCCAAATGTCTGACAGGGCTTCCGCGGCTTCCAATTGGCTGAAGGAGCTTCCTGCAGCCAATCAGAAGCTGCACTTTGGTTTTCGAACGTTTTGGAAGTTGAACGGACTTCTGGAATGGATTCCATATGACTGTACACATATTTTTTGGGCAAGCATTTCCTTCCAATATGAGGCATCTTTGTACATTATTTTCACTAATATATGCAATTTTGTGTGTGAAATATCCTCTAAAATACATGCATTTTGCTTGGAGATCTGCTTCGTAATTTTGTAGAAGTGCAAATGTTGTCAAAGGTTAGCTGGGTTTCAGTTTGGTTATTGGTTCAGCATATATCACTCTAAAACTGCAGAAAACATTTAAATTCACAGCATTCCCATTCGGGTACTGCGCCCTTCTACAAGTTGTCAGATGGTCTGCCCTAAGAAAACCCTGACAACCCAGCCGTGGTCTTCTCATCTTGTGACATCCTGACCTGTCTGGCCTTTGCGCACAAGAGGATGGCTGGTTCTCCAAGAATAGGCTTGTAAAGGGCACTGTGTTCACACAACACTTATAATACTTTGCTCAAGAATAACTCGGAGATTAAAGTATCACACTTTCCCTGCAAGATCAGGTGGTGTGCAAGGGGGTTATCCTGTTTTACTCTCATAACAACTAGATAGGTTGGGGTGACTTGCCAAGGCCACCCACTGAGCTCCATTGCTGAGCAGGGATTTGAACCAGGTTGCTTTGGCTCAGCGCCAGCACCCGATCCACTACACCACTTAGGCTATATCTTATAAGTGCCATAAGTAACTTTAAAAATGTTTTAAAAGCAATAAACGGGAAAATAAAAAATCTATAGGAATTACACCAGCACAAGCCAGTGCTGTGCTGGAATATGTCCTCCAGTTTCTCCCAAGTGTTTTATTCCCCTGGAAAAGAGGCTTCCATTTTTAAACCTCATTCTCAGGGCACTTGAAAAATTATTCAGGATTTCTTTAGAATTCCAGCAGCCACAGGGTTTTGTACTGTGTGGAGTTGAAGTGTAGATTATGTACGTTTGTTCCAAATAGACATTTCTCCAACACTCTGAAACCTCCAGAGCTGCCTGCACTTCCTGATTTAAAAATCCCCCATGGCTTTCTCTTCTGCTGGTTGGTTGCAATTTCCATTTTTCAAACCTCAAAACATTTGCAGCTCTCTTCTGATGCCAGAAGGCTTAGAATCACTCCTGGTCCCAGCTCATAGATCCAGCTCATCATAGGATACAATTAGGGTTGCCATATGTCTGGGGGTCCTACATGCCCACCCCGGGAGGAATTTTTACATTTTATAGCAAATGTCCTGGATTTGGGGTTTTTAAAAAAGATTCTGCATGGCATCTCTGGTTCAGGCTCTGACGTGGGTGACCTGGGCTCTGACTTGGGAGGAGAAGACATTGTGTGATTGCCCTAAAAAAACTCAACAACTTTTTGTGCCCAGATTTTTACCTCTTGAAATATGGCAACCCTAATACAATTTAGTTTCTCATCAACTGGTGGAGTATGGTCAGGGATGGGTTGGGAAATGTGGGGAACATATTCAGTGCAGAAGATCCATCTGCATTTGGGTGGCATCAACTAAATGTCAGTCAGTTTTATTGCAAATAGCCAAAGGCTGCCGCAATGTACACAGAATTATTCAACAATTTAAAGAAAATATACCGGATTGATACAAAAACCATAAAACATTTATATTATCAAGACATTACCTACTCTAAACAGACCTATAAAAGTACCTTAATATACAAGTTAAGACATTAAACAATAAAAATTATAAGCTAAAATTATCACATGGCCACTAATATATTAAAAAATAATGTTAATTAATACAATGTGCAATTATATTTGGAGTTTGGTGATTAAGATAAAATATAGCTTGATGTAGATAGGGTCAAATAAATTCATCTCCTTTACAGTTGGTGGCTACTTTGGCTATATAATTTGCTCTAATTTTCCTAGTGGCAGTTGCAAAGAGTGCTACACGCCAGGTCACATACTTATCTGTGTCTGCAAGGAGATATAAAATCATGTCAGATGGGTTCTGGCTAGGGGACCTTGGCATTATAGGTGCTAAAAATCTTTCTCTTGCTTCATTATATAAGGGGCAGCACAAGATATAATGCATAAGGTCCTCTACTTCAGGACATCCCCTAATGCAAACATGTTCGTTTGTTAACTGAATGTTAGAGTCTGAGATTTCTGGAAGAAGGCAGCAGATCTTCAAGTTTGACATCATCAGGAATCTGCCAGGGCCCATGTTCTGGCAGGAATTCACCCATAATCAGAACTGAGGCCCGATTTGTCAGGTGGCAGCAAGAAGGAAGAGAAAAGGCCCAGATTGCACAGATCATGTGTAGGGGGAAAGGCAGAGTCTGCTGTGTTGAGTATGTTCTAGGTGGTACTTTGGTTCATGTACGGTACATGTGGGCCTAAGCCAATTTGTGCTGGCTCTTTGGACTATATGGAACTTGCCGAACTGACTGGGAGACTCCGAGACCAGAGAGAAGAGACGGTGGAAGAAGACTGGAAGAAGTTTAAGGAATATTTGAAAAAAATATGTTAATATTAAAATTTTAGAATAGCTTTGGAAGTGGATATAGTCTGTAGGGTTAGAAGTAGAAGATAGTGTATTTCAAAATAATATTATTTGTAAGCGATAAAATGTGAAGTTATTTTAAGTGTGATAAAAAAAAGTTGGTTAGAAACTATGATATATGTAAACTGCCAAAGATGAAGTAAAATGAAAATCAGATAGGTGGGACTTGGGGAAGCCCACTTAACAATGTTTAGAAAAATAAGGATATGACAAGAATTTGTTTGTATTGTTTGTTTTTCTGTTTGTGTTCTTTATTTGTGTTATGAAATGAATAATTTTTTTAAAAAAAAACCCCACACAAAAACCAAACAATTTGTGCTGGCTCTTTGTCATCTTTCCGTTGTAAATTATGCATTCTGAAGTCCATGAAGGATATGTTTGGCTGCCTGGGGAAGTGCAGTTGTGTTGAGGAGGTCAGTATCCAGGGAGGGTATGTGGCGATTGTTTCCACCCCTCACCAGCCCCAAGCCCTGCTAGCTACTGGCTCCGGTCAAACTCATAGGCATGTAGCCTTTGAATGCCACCAACCGTTGTGTGAGACAGTCAGGGTGAATAAAGGTTGAGGGTAACTGTGAGCTCCTAAACCCAAAGTTTCACAACAACTGAGTTTGCCCCTTTTGGATTTGCTTCCAAATCTTCCACAATATGTCTGAGGCTTCTGCGGCAGGCAAACTTTTAAAATGCTCAAAAACAACTGTTTTGGAAGGCTCGAGATTCTGTTTTCTCCGAGGTTCCGAAATGACATGGGAGGCAAGACCCCTTGCAACCCAAAATTAAGATTTACATTGGAATTGGATCCCCACGGTACAGAACGCGAGCAACACCCTTGCCCCTCTGGAGGCTTAACCTTTTGCAAGCACCATTTCCTGGCCAGTGACTCCAAAGAAAATAGAACTCCTGGTTGGTATTTAATGGAAGTCTGCAGAAAACTTGTCAAAATACACCACTACGCCTGTCAGATGCTTGGGACAAGACCTCTACAGTAGTTTCCAGAAACTGAGCTCAATTACTTACACTTTAAATTATCTTTAATTGTCGCATGTGAGCTACAGGGGGGAAAAAAATCCCCCCTCTGAAGCAAGACCCTAGCTATTAAGGATCACCTCATAATTGCAGCTTTAATAAGTGTACTGTAGCAGGTCAGCAGTGGAGGTTAGCATGGGGTATACCTAGGTGAAGCCCACTGCTTAATATGGGTAAGTGAAAGTGACACATCACTATAGTTTGATCAATTACGTATGGGTAGTTTAGACTGTAAACTTTTTAGTGCATGTAATTACCTAGCCAGATGTTTTAATTTAGGCCTTCCCCCCTCCCTACCTCACACTCCTCCTCAGCCCTCAAATCCACTTTCTCCCCTTCTTCTTCAGCATGCAACTTCCAGAAGGATGAGTCACTGTTGCTGCTGCTGCTACCGAATCTCCCCCAAATCAAAACTCAAAGGGAATGTTGATATTTTACTCAGGTGAAACATGTGTAGGGACATGTGAAGGAATGCCAAAAGAATGATAATAAGGTTTGCCAGGTTTCACTTGGCATTTATGAGACAATAACAACTCGACATTTCTTGTTGCGAAGCAGGAGGGAAACCACATTCCCAAACCAGAACCAAACAGAAGGGGAACCTTGCAGAAAACAAAACAAAACAAAACAAAGACCAAGATCAAAGAAGGCAATGGGGAGAGCTCAGAAACCTCGCCAAAAGGGAAGATCATGCAAACACGGCACGACTCCATAGCCCCCAAACCAGGACACGTCCTTTTGTCTCACCTCCTACCCATGCCAAAAAAAGAAGAAGGCCAAGTTGATAAAGAGCAGATCCTGAGAGGTAGGCGGAAGAACAACTTGTCCAAAATTATTAGCTCCAGCAAAAAGGTAGCAGAGCTTTCAGAAAATGGGTTGATTGCATATTGTTGCTCCGTTTAAGATGCCCACAAGTCTTGTAGTCCATGATTACTATTTTGTAGGTGCTGAAAGAAAATGTTAGTGTTATGTGTTAATTGACTTGGTTTAAAATAAAAAGCGTCCAAAACAATAATTCAGGCAGTAGCAGAAGATATGGTGGGATGGGTGTGGAAGCACTAACCTGATCTCCCAACAGCTGAGTTGTGGCTGATTACTGGGAGAATAGGGAGGAAGGTGAGGTGCAAACACACTGGCAGGAGCACTGGATTGGCTCTGCTGGTGCATTTGCACAGTGCTGCCTCCCTGCCATCTTGCAACCCATATCCCCCAAATAAACAGCCCTCTCTATTGTTACCACAAGATCAAACCTCTCCATTCTTAAGGAAATCAGCCCTGAGTGTTCATTGGAAGGACAGATCCTGAAGCTGAGACTCCAATACTTTGGCCACCTCATGAGAAGAGAAGACTCCCTGGAAAAGACCCTGATGTTGGGAAAGATGGAGGGCACGAGGAGAAGGGGACGACAGAGGACAAGATGGTTGGACAGTGTTCTTGAAGCTACCAGCATGAGTTTGACCAAACTGTGGGAGGCAGTGGAAGACAGAAGTGCCTGGCGTGCTCTGGTCCATGGGGTCATGAAGAGTCAGACACGACTAAACGACTAAACAACAAATTGTTACCACTGGCTGCATGTTCCCTAGCAGAGGAACACAGAGCAGAGACTCCAATGGGAGAGGGGGGAGTGAAATAGTGTACACATATTTTTAATCACAAGTAGTGTAAACATAAAATAATTAATAACCCTACAACTGATAACACAGGAAATTATGTTTTGCCACCAGACCATCTGGTGTAAATTGCCACAGCCACATTAAACGGGCTTAGCAATTTATATTTCAAGCATGAGATGCCGTTTTTAATCACAGTGTATTCTTATCTCTTGTTTTTCCAATAACGTAGGGTGAGGAATTTCACACAACTAAGCTACCAAAGTTCTGTGTCCAGTAATTCAATCTGTGAAGTCTTCCAGTGAACCAGCAGTCTTAACTGAGTCCTGACCCCTTGTATTCTAAATAAACGTCTCTTCCCATCTAACAATAGCCACACCTTCCTCTGTGATCTTCAGTGTTCGATTCCATCTTTGGCAGTTTTCATTTCTCCACAAAACCATACCCTCCAACATTTTCCCAATGAAAATAGGGACATCCTATTTAACAACATCAAAGCTGAAGCTCAACATCAAAAAAACGAAGATCATGGCCACTGGTCCCATCACCTCCTGGCAAATAGAAGGGGAAGAAATGGTGGCAGTGAGATATTTTACTTTCTTGGGCTCCATGATCACTGCAGATGGTGACAGCAGCCACGAAATTAAAAGACGCCTGCTTCTTGGGAGAAGGGCAATGACAGGCCTAGACAGCATCTTGAGAAGTAGAGACATCACCTTGCCAACAAAGGTTCGTATAGTTAAAGCTGTGGTGTTCCCAGTAGTGATGTATGGAAGTGAGAGCTGGACCATAAAGAAGGCTGGAAGATGAGTTGAGTCAGTTTAATGTTTCTTATTTTCCACAGCTTATCACATTAATAGCTGCTTTTCTCTCACCTACTCTTTCTCCCACTTTCCTCCTTCCTCTCCCCTCTCTCTCCTACCTTACAGAACATTCGGAATCAGACCAAACATAACTTGAGTCACACACTCTGGGGACTGAAACATGCAGGGAAAACAATGAAACAAGACTGTTTATAAAGCCTTCAACACATTAACTGGTGGAGAGGAGCCCAGGTTTCCATGTAAAAGAGTTCTAAATGGATGAAAGTGGTATGAAGCACATGGAAAATACCGAAAATGTGGAATAAGTAATAAAATCACAAATAAAACAAATACAGTAAATTGGGAATACCGTTGTAACTCATAATGATTTGTGTCCCTAAGAACACAAAACGAGCTAATCTATGGAAAAGCACATAGTTTCCTACTTGGAGGGAGCGCAAGCAACCATCAGTGACGTGGCTGGATGGGGGTATCGAAGGGGTGTGTGTGTGTGTGTGTGTGTGTGTGTATCAGGTGTCAGAATGTAGAAGTTCCATGGGACTCTTGTTCTTAATCATTCAATAGGGTCCAGGTCAAGGCCAGCTTGCAATGACAAACCTAGACAGCATCTTAAAAAGCAGAGACATAACATTGCCAACAAAGGTCCATATAGTTAAAGCTATGGTGTTCCCAGTAGTGATGTATGGAAGTGAGAGCTGGACCATAAAGAAGGCTGATCGCTGAGGAATTGATGCTTTTGAATTATGGTGCTGGAGGAGACTCTTGAGAGTCCCATGGACTGCAAGAATATCAAACCTATTCATTCTTAAGGAAATCAGTCCTGAGTGCTCACTGGAAGGACAGATTGTGGAGCTGAGGCTCCAATACTTTGGCCACCTCATGAGAAGACTCCCTGGAAAGACTCCTCCTGATGTTGGGAAAGATGGAAGGCACAAGGAGAAGGGGACAACAGAGGACGAGATGGTTGGACAGTGTTCTCGAAACTACCAGCATGAGCTTGACCAAACTGCGGGAGGCAGTGGAAGACAGGAGTGCCTGGCCTGCTCTGGTCCATGGGGTCACGAAGAGTCGGACACGACTAAACGACTAAACAACAACAAGGGCAGCTTTCTCCAACCTGGTGCCCTCCAGATGTTTTGGACTACAACTCCCATCAATCTGAGTCAGCATGGCCGATAATTAAGGATGATGGGTACTGCAAGTCCATATGGAGGACACCAGGTTGGAGGGAAGTCTGGTGTGGACAATTCTGTAGCTACTGGCTGTTTTCTTGCATTGCCTCAAACTTCACGGGAATCAGAGAGGCCTGTGTTGCTTATCACTTAAGGCCTTGTCCACCCCTCTGTCTGTCTGGACTGAAGGACATTTGACCAGATGCCCCCAAGACTCCCTGCTGCACATTTCAATGGGGATAAATAAATGAAAATTTCATTGCTGTAGAGATCCTTCCATTATTAAAAGGCTTCTCCATCACCCCCCTCCCTTCCATCACATCCCAGGGTAACGCTGTGATTTTCCATGTTGGCATGTGTGTATGCTGGCAAGGTTCTCCCCTTCACCTGGAAAGGTTGCCAAAGCCCTGAAGCGGCATCTGCATCCTATTGTCTGCTGTACCGATGACTCTAGGGAGTTGCAGGGCTGTTGCGCAACCAGGGAACTCATTCCAGAGCGCTCGTTCCAGCCTTGTGATATGCCACAAGTTTAATTGCAAAGGTGCAAAGTAATCAGCAGAGGAGTACGTCGATCTGCTACATGGCTGCATCTAGCCTTTGCGAGATCCAAGAGCTCTTGCATTCTTTGGCAGCCATGGCCGCCATTTGTTTCCCATTTTGTTTAAAGTGGATGTTAATTTCATGCCAGACTAATAAAAGTGGAAACTGCAGCCTGCTTCCCTAAACAGAGTAGCCCAAGCATACAGACCTGATGTGTTAGTGACACTTATTAAGATGAACACGCAGTGAAAGGGTACCACCCCATGGTCTGAAACATCACTATGCAAATGCTGCTTATGTGACTGCATCTCACCTGGTCTGAAAACCGGCTAAAGGGTAGTGTTTTGGTACTCATGGAATCTTGTGGCTCTTTATAGCCACTGACCCTTGTCCCACCTGAAACATGATGCAAAAGTAGAAAATCACAGGAGAGCCATTTTATGGCAAGAGGCTTTATGGTTCTATCTGTGGGTATTTGATGGAGGGGAAAGCGAATCTTACAAAAAGTATAAAAATCTACACTGAAGCTCAGTCTGTTATTTTGAACTGAAATACCACCATGTTAGGTTCTGTTTGAAGACTGATAGACTCAATAAATACCTCAGTGTTTTAACTTTATTCCCAAACGCCTCTGCTTTCTCTGCTCTATTAACTGCAGTTCTGGCCATAGTTTATGCTTTGCAAGAAAGAAAATACTATGAGTTATCACTTTATTCAGCTATTAAAATCACCATCTTTTCTTTCTTTTACCAGAAGGATCATTGCCCCTTTCTTGATCAGAAAAAAACATTCTATATATACAATGCGCGCTTGCACACACACAAACACACACACACACACACACACACACACACACACACACACTCTTCTTGTTCTCTTATACAGTGGTACCTCCGGTTGCAAATGGGATCCGTTCTGGAGCTCTGGTCGGATCCCGAGGAATTCACAACCAGAGGTGCCGCTTCTGGGCATGCGTGTAGTGCAGTTTAGCGCTGCTGTGCATGCATGTGGCACGTAGAGTGTTTCTGCGCATGTGCACGTGGCGAAATCCAGAAAAATACTTTGAGGATTGCCGTGTACGTATCCCGAAGGATACGTAACCAGAGGTGAATGTAAGTAGAGGTACCACTGTAATGGCAATGGCGCCCACCTGAGAGGTGCTGGAACTGAGTTCCGGTGAGTTCCAGCTGGAAAAAAAGCCCTACTCAGAGGCATCATTGGCTACCATTTCCAGCATGGCATTTGTAGTGTTTTCTCCATTCTGAACTGAAGGCAGAGAAAAGTGCAGTGCTTCAAGGAGCAAATGATGCTCTTGGACATTACTAAGGCACATCATTTATAGCTAAGGGCAGGCCCCATAAGGCCTCTCCTTAGGAGTAGTGAGCTATCTATGCTACCAGTTACCATCCTTTACAATTTTATTTTTTTACTAGGGAGGGGCAGAAACTGCTAAGAGAAGGTGACCATAGTTCACCCTTTAAAAACAAAAAAAGTATCCTGGCTGAATGTTCAAAAAGTCCCTTGAGTTTTTTTGAGTGTTCATAAAGAGGTAGTATTCCTCTGGATGTTAGTAAATGGGAATCACATTCCAGAGAATTGTTATTGTGCTCAAATCCATCTTGTGGGTTTCACCCATCTGGCTGGCTATTGTCAGAACAAAATGTTGTACTAGATGGATCTTTGGCTTAACCCAGTAGGACTCTTAAGTACTTGATACTAGAAAAATTCAAATGATTTTTGACATGAGCCAGATTGGTTTATTTGTTAAGGACAATGCCCAGACTATCATCTTCCAAAGCAACTACTCTATTCTGAACTTAATAATGAAAAGCGTAATGCTGGTGGTCAACAAAAGAGGTTTAAAGACTCTCTCTCGAGGCAAATCTAAAATAATGTAGTATAAACACCAACAACTGGGAAACACCAGCCTGCGAGCGATCCAATTGGAGAACAGCCTTTACCAAAGGTGTCATGGGCTTTGAAGATGCTCAAACTCAGAATGCAAGGGAGAAACGGGCTAAGAGGAAGGCACGCTTGGGAAATCCACACCGTGATCAACTTCTGCCTGGAAACCTATGCTCCCACTGTGGAAGGACGTGTGGATCCAGAATTGGCCTCCACAGCCACTTATGAACTCACTTTTAAAACCATGTTTATGGAAGAGTGATTGCCAAAGAAGGCTATCCACTTATTGTTCCTCTTGTCCTGGAGAAACACAAAGGGAAAGACTGCTACCTTATTTATTTTATATTAATTTCAGAAAAGTTTGTCTCAGCAGTGAAAATTTCTGCATCAGGGACAAAGTGTCTTCATTTATCAGTAATAAAACCAACAATTTTTTTTTAAAAAAAGAAACACCCACAAATTAAATTTTTTATCACCACTTCTCATAATTTTATCTTCCTACGAGCTTTTCCCCAAAGTTCTCTGAATAGTATTACTAAACTGCATGCAAATATTTCTCCATTTCCCAATAACTGCCTGAGTTGTGCTCAGCTTTGCAGACAATGGGCTATAACACAAATGGATCAATATGGACAAGGAAATTCTGTAATAAAAAACACCTTTCCACATAACTCTGTTTTATTGCCCTCCAGCTATCACCCACTTATCTTTGTCTTACTGTGGGGAAAGCAACTATGGCAGGAATTTGAAGACAGTATTGCACAACACTATGTTTTGGTTACTCAGAGCAAGGTCAAAGATGAAGGTTTATGGAAAACCCTTCCTTGCAAAAGACAGCTACTGCCCTCATCTCACAACCTGCCGTATTTATGATGTTTCATGGATTACTTGCAACCCACCACAGAACAGAAATATATTTACCTCATGTAGATTCAAAACCATTCCAAAACCATTTAATTTTTAGTTTACTCAATCCAGCCTTCTCTCTGCTTAATCCATCAATACAAATCTATGTGTTCCTGGACCAGAAATTGAGGTTGTGGGGTAGGGAGCGGAGACGAGAGGAGCTGCTGGTATCATTAATGCACAAAAACTTTGAGATGTTGTATCAAAGTTGTAGGGAGAAATATTAGGAAAACTCTGAACTTTCTTACAAATGGAATACGGATTTGTTATACAATCAATGAAATGATTGTACAACATTTCAGCCATACCACAAGCCAGCCACTTGGCTTGTCACCATTCCCACCCCTCATAAATGATAAATAAAGTATCATAAATTAAAAATTATGTTCAGGTTGAATAGTCCAGACCTTCCAGTTCCAAGTCCTTCTTTGGGAATTCTAGTAGCTATACAAGACTCCAACATGCTACTATGGAATCCAGCAAATGTTTATCCATGAAGTTTTCACCACTCTCTGTAACAGGTACACATATTATAACAGATATCTTACAGGTATAAAATCACAGAGACTGAGCACTATGTACTTAGTAAAGCTTGCGACAGTTCAGATAAAGGTGTCTCTACAATCATGTCATCTTTTGGGAAATACCTGCCAGTTGCTGTCCTTTAAGAGCATAACTGGGTGGCTCCCAACAGAATATTAAAAATACAATACAGCATTAAACATTAAAAACGTCCATAAACAGGGCTGCCTTCAGATGTCTTCTAAAAGTCAGGTAGTTGTTTATTTCCTTGACATCTGATGGGAGTGCATTCCACAGGGTGGGCGCCACTACCGAGAAGGCCCTCTGCCTGGTTCCCTGTAACCTCACTTCTTGAAGTAAAGGAACTGCCAGAAGGCCCTTGGAGCTGGACCTCAGTGATGGTTTCTTTGCTTTTTCATTCCATTTTTCTCAGAATATAGGCTAGCACAATACTGCCCACATCTTTCCAAATGGCTACTCCTGAAATAGACAAACTGGGAAAGCTTCCCAATTCACAAGCCGAACAGTAAACTATTTTTTCCTATATATATTCACAAACTAGGAACTTTATAATAAAGTTGCAAAGAGTGAAAACTCCAAAATAAGGAAAAAAACTGTCAAAAACTTATTTGCCACACAATGGGATTCAGCTGGGTGTGGGTGGGAATATTCAGTGGGTGTAATTTCTAGGATCTCAAAACACTGAAATGTTGAAAAGATTTCTCCTGCAAATGAAGTCACACATCTTCTGCTAAACTGTTTCCATAACTCTGCAGTCTTCTGCTTCTGCAGTAAATAAATATGCACACAAAGTGCAGACCTAGGCTGTTTATTGGACCATAAACTGTTGTTGCCTAGTCATTTGCTTGGGAACTGGCATATTAAGCTTGCTTTGCTCTCAGCCCCAGACAGAGGCTTTGCCGTCTGCAGTCAACATCTGTGTTGCACTGGGGGTACTCCACCTTAGACCATGTTATTATATTTCCGCCATTAGTTTGCCTAAAGGCGCTCAGTGGCAACCAACAACGCCCCCCCCCCCGAAAAGGTGGTTGTTTTCGTTTATCTTTCCACAAGGAGAACAAGCCCGTTTCAGGAACAGAAGACTACAGAAAGCCGTGCTATGTGTACGGATGGGTTGAGTTCAGTTTCTTGAAAACTAATTAAAACACTGTAGAACCACACTGAGTGCTCACTGGAAGGACAGATCCTGAAGCTGAGGCTCCAATACTTCGGTCACCTCATGAGAAGAGAAGACTCCCTGGAAAAGACCCTGATGTTGGGAAAGATTGAGGGAACAAGGAGAAGGGGACGACAGAGGACGAGATGGTTGGACAGGGTAGCTTCTCAAAGCTACCAGCATGAGTTTGACCAAACTGCAGGAGACAATGGAAGACAGGAGTGCCTGGCGTGCTCTGGTCCATGGGGTCACAAAGAGTCAGACACAACTAAATGACTACACAACAAGAACTACACTGTCTGAACCACAGTTAGGTTGGACGGTTCAAGTTTTTCCTGTGTGTGCCTTCAGTAGGATTGTGGATTTATGGCACCATGACATCTGCCTCCACCAGAAGCAACAAAATATTGCTATACCCCAGTTATGTAGTTCTATGTAGTCATGCCTCTTATTGCAGAAGGCATAGCCAATGTCAAGCCCTCGCCTCCGGCACTCCTCTCCGCAGACGTCATGGGGATTCACCCATCAATGGCCTCATTGGCTGGTAGGGCTCACCCCTGCACAGGCAGGCAGAGGGTGCAGTGCAGCCCCACTAGTTTGAAGTGTGTGGGGATGCTCCAGTGGCATTAGTGACTTGCCCGCCTCGGGCACCGGCAACCCTCCTTAAGCACATTGGCTGCCACAGCATTATAGTACTGTTCTAGATCTCTTCCCAGCTCTGTGGATAAATGGAATTTCACTGTATTCTTGGAATGGAAGTATAAGGGGTAGGGTTGCCAACCTGCTGGATAACTACCAGCTTAGCTGCTTCTGGAGAGGCTGTCCCACTGTTTATAGGAAAGATGGAGAAAGACAGATTTCTTGCCTCACTAGTACCCTTTTTTTGCATACAAGAACACTCAGTGGTCTGTACTGAGTGAGGACTCTGTGGAGGACTCTGGTGTTTAATATCTCTTGGTTGATGGAGTCTGGATGATTTTAAAAAGAACTATTCACTCAGTTTACATCTGCAATAGAAGAGGAACTTAGAGGCAGCCACTGTCTTTTGTCTCTATCTCTCTCACTTGATACATTTGAGAAAGTGTTGAAATGGAGGAAGGAAGGAAACCGGAAGACAAGGCAATTGTCATTGAGTCATTTTGAGCCAATGTGAAATCTGGAGAGGAGTTAGACTTGGCATATAAAGGGTTGGGGATTTCCATCTTGGGAACATCCACCCAGCCAGCCACCATTCTCTCTCTGATTTCTGAATCTCTCTCTTTCTCTCTCTCCAGCAAAAGTAGGTGGTTTGTCAAGTCCTTGATCACCCAGCATATATGCTTTGATAGGCTGCATTCTGATTAGTTAGTCCTATTACTATTTCAAAGAATGAATTATGGCCCTGCAGTTTTGCAGTTGAATTTAAATTCCTGCTGGAGATCTATCCATTGTTCCTGAATCTTGTATAGATTTTGCTTATTTAATTGATACCCCACTTTGAGGTATGACTCACAATCACACAAGATAGTTTTCGTACAGCAATTGCCCCTCAATCTCTATTACACAAAAGCTAAAATTCCTTCTTGATTATGTTATCTGAAGATGAGATGCCAATTAATGTTAGTTCAAGCACAGTGCAAGGGAGTTCAATGATATCTGCACATCATGTGTAGAGCAACAGTGTAAGCTATTGCAGGGTTCCTAAAACTTCTCGGATGGAAACAGCAGAATTTCCACTGGGTAAGCTTTCAATGGGCCCATCTAGACTGTCGCTATTCCATTATACATTGGCAAATTCACATTGTGCGATGAAAGTTGATCTGGTGTTCATGCCAATCACACACTCTCCAAACCAGACTTTTTGTGATAAGGAAAGGGATGGGGAAATGAAAAGTGTGGGATAACAATTGCTGGATGCGTCATCATCTAACCTCTCCACAAACAAACCAGAGTGAATGCTCAATGAAGATTCGGTGTCATCTCATCTCCCCACAAGCTTTGTGTGAACAAATCAGAATGAATGCTCAGAACATGAGTCACCAGGAGCCAACCAGTGCCTACAATATTTACACACAGTAAAGTCTAGACAACATTGCTGCTTTCAACTTCTAGGGCAACAGGTAAGATAGGTTGGCGCTACTTTCCATTGCCAAAACTTCATATATGCTTTCCCTTACTTCCATCCTCTGTTCACTTTCACCTCTCTACTTCTGAGGCCCTGGTCCAGATCCACAGACCTTGTGATGTTAGGCTGGTGTCAAAATTAGGCACAACAGACATCTTTGAAATACATAAAACTGATTATTATTACTATCACCATTCCAGGACAATTATACTGGTACCCAGAAGGAGAAATGCAATTGTCAATTCCTTGGTACAAAAGTTGCTTGGGAGTTAGAAATCCGAGATGACTTTGATCTCTAGTCTGAGAGTAATGGATATGATGTCCTGAGAGATATAAGGAGATTTTGCTTTTGTTGTTTCTCTTAAAGTCATCTTTCTACTGCTATTGTTCTTAGGGACATTTAAATGGGCACACACTCAGAAAGCGCTAGTAAAGGCTTTTCAGTGACCTTATTACACTACAGCTCTGAAAAGCGATAGTGTTGCAAAATCTACCATTGAGCTCTCTCTCTTCAGAGATAAAGTTTATTCTATTCTTTTATTTGGAAGGGACTTTTTTCAGGGAGAGTTATGTGTATGTGGGTTGGGGGGGGGAGTTGTTTGTGCTAATGCGTGCTGCTAGATTTCTATTTCACTCTTACTGAAACAGAATGAGATTGAGAATAATGGAAGATGTATAAGGGAAAGAAGGGAAGAGGTTAGGCATACAACAGGTGCACCCAAAATGGCCGCCACTTTCCCACACATATCAGTCAGCTTCCAGCGGCCTCAGGAGGCCTGCGAATTCAATGGCCTTTGAGATCAAATGTCTCCCAGGTAGAAGTGGGATAAGGGGGGAAAGAACAGTGGGAGAGCAGCGGGAACGAGAGGAGGGGGTTTGTTTGTGCTTTTACGGCATGATCATTAGCATCTCTAAAGCTGTGACTTGCAACATAATCCATGTTCTTTCACTGTAATGGATGGTCACACACTGTGATTTTATCTGTAGACAAGGGGTAGGATTGCTGTTGTAGCTCCTTTCCTGTAGTAGTAGATCAGCTGCTCTCTTGTTTTCAGGTGGAACTGAAATTCGTTTGGCAGCTGATGGGATGGGATTGTAGTGATCGCCTTTCTATTGGCCCCGGACCAAGGGTGTGTTCACATTACTGCCTTAGAGCATACTAAAGCTGTACCTCCTCAGTCCAACCCCAACCCAGCCCTGGTGAATTTCACAGCTCTTTCCCCTGTAGTAGTCCACATCAGCATGGCTTCATTAGTGTCAGATTCACCCTTGACTTTGCCTAACATCTCTGGTGCCATCTACACTCCCCCCCCCCCCGGTGATTAGCCACTGTGATATAGCCACTGTGATATGTGTACTAGGACAAAAGTGAGATCTGGTTCAAATCCCCACTCAGCCAACAAAATACATCAGAAGAACTTGAGGAGGGGAAGGTACATTTTATCATATGTGGTGGCAGTGGCGTAGCGTGGGGGGTGCAGGGGGGTGCGGCTGCACCGGGCGCAACATCTGGGGGTTAGGGTTAGGGGGCGCAAATCCACAGGTTAGGGGGTGCAAATTACTTGCCTTGCCCAGGGTGCTGACAACCCACGCTACGCCACTGTGTGGTGGGATTGCAAGATTATTTTTTTAAAATTGGGAAATGATATACAATGAAGTGAAAAAATAAATAAATTAACGTTTGTTTAAAAAAAAGAAGCTTTTTTGTTAGGTATTTTAGGACAAGACCTGCCGAAAGAAAAATGAACAGCAGCAAGAATTCTAATAGCACAAAATTGGAAGACTGGAGAAGTACCATCTAAAGAACAATGGCAAGAAAAACTGATAAACTATGCAGAGTTAGCAAAGTTAATTGAAAAACTGCTAGAAAAGGACAATAGGGACTTTTAAAAAGGATGGGAAACTTTTACAATATATTTGCAGAAACAAAAAAAATGGACTCATTGGCAGGATTTAAATAAACATTTACAACTTTATTTACACCAAACAAGAAATATAACAATGTGATAACATTATATACAAACAGGAGACTGTATCATTTGATGTTAATAAACCAGAAATGGAAGCTGAGGAAAGTCAACAGGAAGGGGGGGATTGAAAAATGAATGTTTAGTATTGATATTGGAAATTTGTTTTGAAAATGTAAAATCAATAAAAAATTTAACAGAAGAAGAACTTGAGGACATTCATTGACTTCTCAATCACACTTCTTCATGTGAGGACAGAATGGAAGGAGGAAGCTATGAGCTTCACCCTTGCTAACTTGGAGGAAGAGCGGGGTAATATTATAATAAGTAAATATCCTGTGTTGCTAGTACACAAGATTTTGTACATTGTTCTTTTCAGCACAATGATGTACAACACAGACCCCCAACCACAAGCCACGTGTGGAGGGTGGCTTCGTGTATTCCTTCCTTAAAGATCTTAAACTGCATGGTCTCCCTCAAAACACACAGAAGGGAAAGCTGGTTTTCATAAGGAAAAGGAGAGGGAGTGATGCGTTTCTGACACATGTGAGCTTGCTTCAGAGGATAGGAATGGGATGGAAAAGTTTCCATCAGTTCCTATAAGGTGTGTGAAAAATAGACCCTTAACCATCAACTGCCCCAGAAAAAAGGGACATCCAATTTTTTCTTGCGAGAGGACACTGGTCACAATGGCTGCTGTGATCTTACATGATTTGGGGCTGTACTTTTTGGGGCATGGAGCCCCAAAATGTGCTGTGCTCCCCAAAGCATATTTTTTGGGGGGTGGGCACAACCTCGCGTGGGTCACGTGACTCACACAGGAATGCAGACCTAAAAGATGGCTTTGAATACACATTCACAAACTTTTTATTGATAATAATCAGCTAAATAGTTTGAGGATCTATACAACTTTGTAACATGCAGAAAACAGCATTCTCAGAGAAATCAAAGACTGGAACTGAGGGAAGCCGGGGGATGGGGATGGGTGGGTTTTGTGGGGGAGGGGAGGGGAAGGGAGGAAAAATGGGGGGGGGGAATAAGGATGATATGTTTCTGGATAATATGTTTTGCTTTAATTTTGAATAAAAAAAATAAAAAAAATAGAAGATGGCATCTCAGATTTGGGCCGCATTGTGTTGGAAGATATGTAGACCTAACCTTGGTGGGGACGCCGCAGTAGGAGATGCCAGAGACTGGGGTTGTGTGAATAGCAGCAGGAGTGTTGGGTATGGAGACTGCTGAATGGGGAAAAGGCAGAAACTAGGAAGAGGAATTGTTGAGTTGGGATAGAAGAAGAAAGTGGGGGAGGGGGAGAGGAGGAGTAGAATTCTTCTCTCCTCAAAACAGCTTCCCCCACTGGATCAGGAAATTTTGCATGCCTCCAACTTTGCTGAAAATAATCATAGCACCCCAGTCACCAGAAGCAGAATATCAGATTTCGTTTATTGCCTGAACAGTCTCATCCATTTGATTTGAGGCCCATATATTATATGGAACTCTCTGTTACTTCCTGGCCTTGACAAGCTTCTAACAAATTGTTTTGCTAAGGTAAAAAAAAATACAGTTCAGTCAAAATTGCAGTGCCATTGACAAGTGTCAAATTCTCGCAAGCAGGGGGAATAATGTTAGTTTTTAGCTGGTAATAGTCTGTGTTTTTGTGGCTGACTACTGGGAAATTTAAAAAATGGATTTCAACCTTCTTGAAGATTGGATGACTTCCTAGTACTCTCTGTGTGCAGCAAGGACAATGGAAAAGGGACCATTCTTCTCCAAAGCAAGAGTAATCCACCAAGTTTAGTTAGATAGATTCCATGCATTTCAATGAAGCTTAAACATCTCACTCAGTTGGTGAGTACAACAGGTTGGGGGCCAAGGCATAGCCTCTGAGAAACAAGAGGGAGGTATTGGCATGGTCGCTACTTGGAGGGATCCTGAGGTTATCAGAAGTAATTTTTTTTTTTAATGGCCTAAGGGGATAATCTCTTCCCCGAAGCAGCCTCTGAAGGACTGGAATGTCAAGGGCCATTTAGGAAACCACAGCAACTGAAAACTAAGGGGGTGGGGGAATGAAATAGAGTACCCTGGAGAGGGCATGGTTGGTTTGCTGGAAACTTGAACAGGAGCGATCAGGATATCTCAGCTGACAGAGCATGAGACTCTTGATCTCAGGGTTGTGGGTAAAAGATCATTGCAAGGTGTTGGACTACGTTACCTTTGTGGTTCCTTCCAATGCTACAATTCTATGATTCATTGAGCCGTCCTGTTAAGAGAGGAAGGTGCACTGTAACATTTTGTTGCAGAATTAAAATTAGAAGGGGGGGGGGATAGCTACAGTGGTACCTCTGGTTAAGTACTTAATTCATTCCGGAGGTCCGTTCTTAACCTGACACCATTCTTATCCTGAGGTGCCACTTTAGCTAATGGGGTCTCCCTCTGCCTCCGCGCTGCCGCCGTGCGATTTCTGTTCTCATGCTGAGGTAAATTTCTTAACCCAAGGTACTACTTCCAGGTTAGTGGAGTCTGTAATCTGAACTGTTTGTAACTTGAGGTACCACTTTACAAGTCTTCTGTTCATGATAGGTTTAGGGTCAGTTTTGCTATAATAAATTGAAGCTTTCTGACAAGTTACATCCATTTGTGGTAGGGCAGTTACCTGGGGTGACAAGTTTGAGGAGGTGGTGCTTAAATTTAACAAACTTATTTGTTTTCAGCCTATTCTTAAAAAAAAAATTGAGGATATAAACAACTTTTTTCAAAGCACAATTGTCCTGGGAGACAAAGAGGAAAAAGGTAAACCTGAAATGTGTGTGCCTCTCCCCAAGGAGGGAGGAAGGAAGGAAGGAAGGAAGGAAGGAAGGAAGGGAGGGAGGGAGGGAGGGAGGAAGGAAGGAAGGAAGGAAGGGAGAGAGAGAGAGAGAGAGAGAGAGAGAGAGAGAGAGAGAGAGAGATGGAGGTGTTACCTCTACTCTCAAAAGCACCCACTGTCCCATAGTGCTTTTTTGAAGAAGAACAAAATTACACAGAGAGCACCACTCATCAACTTCCAATGTAATGTGTATTCCCATCTCCATTTCAACTGAATGCTTGAACCTGTATTTGGTGCCAAAGCTCCATCCTTACAGTGGTACCTTGGTTTGGTGCCAAAGTTCCTTTGTTAATACCCATGAGGTATTAACAAAGCTCCTTTGTTAATACCCATGAGGTATTAACAAAGGAAGCACTTCAAGGCATAAGCAGAGTGTTTTCTGCTCAACACATCTGAATCCTGTGTGGTGGGAAAGTCTATTTCCAGAATGAAACCAGATTTGTAGGAGGACCTGAGCCCCAGTGTGTCTAGCTTTAGAAACAAAACATGGGTAATAAGATGAAGTAGCGAAAAATAGCCTCCATCTGGAGAATGGCAGTTTAGTTCTGAGTACAGTGGTACCTTGGTTTATGAACTTAATCCGTTCCGGAAGTCCATTCTTAAACCAAAGCATTCTTAAACCAAGGCATGCTTTCCCATAGCAGTGGGGGACTCAATTTACAAATGGAACACACTCAAGAGGAAGTGAAACATGTTCTGCTTCCAAGGCAAAGTTCACAAACCAAAACACCTACTTCCGGGTTTGCAGCGTTCTTAATCCAAGTTGTTCATAAACTAAGCTGTTCTCAAACCAAGGTACCACTGTACTAGATAGGCATCATGATCTTTATCCTTCTCTGGTTGTGAACCTCGCTGAGTCACTTATCTGGATGCTGCTTATATGATCTGGAAGCTGATACACCCCAGCAGTGGTTAACAAAAGAGGATGGGCCAAGGTAGTAGGGCAGTAATTACTGCTCTAGGTCTAAAGCTAAGCTTGCTACTCCACCACTCAGTGTTGAAAAAGTTGCCCTTGTACATGATAGAGCTATCAGCTACATATAGCAAAACTCCTGTGTCACTGTTACAATAATCATATAAGAGGAAAGGCTTTCCTTTAAAATATTAAACTAGCTGTTCACACTTGATACTGGGACATCCTCTTTCAGCATTTAATTACTCCTTTAAAAAATAAGTTTGACACAAATACATATCATTTCTTTAAACCGCTGTGTAGCTGAAACAAAGTGCTCTAAGCAGTTTCTTTCTGGGAGCGAACTGTCATTTTTTAAAAAATAACATTAACTTTTACAAGTTTCAAGCGAGTGGAAAAAATGGATTTTATTATTTTATTATGCGCACATGCACACACATACACACATTTTGCTCTGAATGTTTTATTACTGCAAAAACAGATTTTGTGGTTTTAACTGTTAAGACTCAGTGCAGTGGGCTATGGAACCTTTTATGTAACCTGATGGCCTGAATAATTATCCAAATATTTTGCTTTCCACCCTTTCTAAGCCTTTGCATAAGAAAAAAAAAAAGTGTATGCAACCTTTTGACCACAAAATAACAATAATAAAAAGCCCCCTTCACAAAGCATACTCTCATTACTACAGTAGGTACTGTAATAGGGGAGGCAGTAGCACATTCCTGCTGGGCGTCAGAGAGGACTCTTATCAGTTACTGCACAGGAAGCCAAAGCTGGATAGGGGACAGGGGACTTGCCTGAGCAAATGGCAATATGGCCAATGGGGAAGGCAAAAGCCACCGGCAATGGATATAAAGCAGCAATTGAAGTGGTCTCCATGCATCTTGCTCTCCGGGCTTGCCGCAAGGTGCCCAAGAGAAATGCAAATGGCTGTCTCTCTTCTGCTGATGGGCATGGAAAATCCTTCCACACAATCTGCACTGAAATGGACCTGTTCTCGAACGCCTCCTATTTGTTTTGGTGAGATTTAGACAGGAGAAATGATTTGCAGCTTGTTCCCTTGCTGCTGGGGAAAGACTGCAAAACAGTTGAGATTGTGCTTGCAGTTTCTAGTGGCATCCCCATCGACCATGACCAACATGAACCTGGTCAAGCTATCTGTCACCCACATACCTTCTGGGATGTAAATTGTGATGCGGGTTTGGCTGTGGTCTCGGGTTTCAGTAGAGCAAAGCAGCACTGAGAGAAGCAAGGTTTTCTCTAAAGTGCCTTCACCGGCCTCCAGAGCAGCTGAAATCTCAAAATTATCTAAGGGTTCGTCCACACCTACCCCATTTTTACGAAGCATGGGTCTGAGTGGTTTTCCACTTGACTTTTGTGTTATAGGCATGGGTCCAAATGGTCTCCCCTTTGCCTTGCTCCTTTCCCATTAGAGCAAAGGTAAATCCAGAGAAAACCCGAATTTCTGTTTGCTCTGAACAAGCACTAAAGAGCAGTTTTCCTCAGGTGAAACAACAGGGACAAGCCTTAACATGCAGTCATGTTGATGTTCTCCCTTGACACTGCAGAAGACAAAAAAAAGTAGCAAATGATTGGGAAACATAGAAGAGCTATAAAGAGGCTGTTAGGATCAAGAGAAAGCCAAGAGGCTGCTGGTTTCTTGCTGCAAAGTCAGCCATTTCTTCAGAACATGTCCTAGGGGCGATAAGCTGGTCTCGGGACAAGACAGAATGGAGAGTCCCAATTAGATAACTAATTTGGCTCCTTGAGCATTTTTAGCCTTTGGCCATAGAGTAAGGAGGAGTAACCACTGGTTCTCAAATTGCCATGCTCTGCCGATTATTTTTTAATTGAGGCTTTTGTCAAGCATGGAAGCATTGTGACTTCTAATAACCCAAAGCGACGTCTCTGATGCAGCTGAGGGAGACGGTCCCCTTGTATCTGGTCTGTCTCCTGATTCTCCCATCAGGTAAACAATGCAGAATAATGTCTTTAAAATGCCTGCAGGCAGTGGCCAGGCAGCCTTCCATAGAGAAGCCGGGATCATGGGGACTTCAAAGGGAAGAAGTCAATGGGATACTCTGTTCTCTGCTCCCTATGCCTGTGGTTTCACAGCTGGCCCCAGCCATGTGATTATCACTCATTTAGGCTGCTCATTAAAATCATGATAGTTAAGGGGCGAGAGACTCCTGAAACAGCATTAAAAGGTGATTTATAATTCCTCCCCCAATGCAAGATCAGGCTACGGAAGACAACACAGTTCATCTATGAATATATAGGTACCTCAAAGGGACAGAACTAAGATTGAGACCCTGCTGAGTGCAAGCTGTTGACAGGGATCTGGTCCTTTTTTTCCTTATGGCACTGTGCAAAAAAGTTTCTAGTGAGGTGGGGAGTTATAGGGCACTAAGCGGTCTCTCACATGACCCTCTCAGTCCATGAATGTTTGTGACTGGGTGCCTTCAGTCCAGTCTCTTTCTTTAAGCCTGCTATTCCTCACAGAACTGTTGAGACAATAAAATTGGATAATCCCATGGATGCCACTCTGAGAAGATACAAATACACCGACTAAATGGTGGTGGTTTGTTGGCACAGGGCGATCGCAAAGAGCGAGAAAGGATTCAGGGAGGTTCCACATCTGAATCCTAATTGGTTTCAATGACCACTGTGGTATAATTAACTAATTTGTGGCTCTGAAAGATTGCAGTGACAGCAGTATTCACTTACTTCATTGCAATCTACACAGCTGACTAATGCTCATATCAACACCTCAGAAGCAAGCATCAGCCCCTCCAGCAGTCTGATTTCTCCAGAGACAACCTTTCCAGATCATTTGAACTAATTGAGGTAGTGGAGAAATTATTTTAATGCCAAAACCAAACCACTCCTCTTGTGCATTTTGCAAGACAATAATATTTATAAGGCTTCTTGACTGCTAAATGTTAAGGTAGCAAGGCTGTAGCCATCAATGACCCATGCTTTATATGTACCTCTGTTTGGAGACTGGTCTCACATGAAACCATATCCCAAATGTCACCTTTCTGTCCTCCTTAAGTGCCAGGCTCTGCCTCCCTCTCAGCTATAAGGTCTGACATAACTCTTTCCGTATGGGGTTGATCCAGCCCCTTCTCCCCTCAGACTCTTACTTGGGTTATTACTTAAACATAACACCCCAACATTTTCTGAAACAACCGACAAAATGGAAACAAACATTTTATAGGGAACATGTTCTACCTTAATTACAGTTATTATCAAGAGCCAGAATTTACAACATCTTGTGGAAAATGATGGATGTAAAGGTCTGAGGCCATACCAATGTGGTTTTGATCAGGTCCTTTTATGGCAATATGGATTATTTTACTTTTCTTTGCTCTGCCCCACTGTAAAACTCACACCTGCACCACAGGTAGTCCTTAAGTAAGAGGAAAATCTGTGTTACTAGCTAGCTGCACACACAAGGGCAGCCCAAGCTTTTATTTCAGATGGTCATTGACTTTAAGGCGAACAGAAAAACCATCATGGTTGTAAATGTCTGACCACCATCCATGCAGCATCTAGCGGCACAGAAAGGCAGCTCACGAATAGAACTCTTTCTAGAAAGAACCACTTGGCTGTTGTAAAAATATTGAACAAATATCACATTTTGATTTATTCATTTAAACAAAGCCCAAATCAGGAAAAACAACAACTGTGTGTGTGTGATTAATAAGTGTAAGGAGAGAGGAAAATATATATTCTAATTCATCAGATGTCATATTTGTGGAAATGGTACATCAAAAATACAATGCAAATGCTTAATGCTGTAGCATAGAATCTTGTGGTGTCATATATATACTGAAGCAGTAAGGGAAGCAGGTGGCACTGTGGTCTAAACCACTGAGCCTCTTGGGCTTGCCGACCAGAAGGTCGGCGGTTCGAATCCCTGAGACGGGGTGAGCTCCCATTGCTCTTTCCCAGCTCCTGCCAACCTAGCAGTTAGAAAGCACACCAGTGCAAGTAGATAAATAGGTACTGCTGTAGTGGGAATGTAAACAGTGTTTCCGTGCACTCTGGCTTCTGTCACAGTGTTCCGTTGCGCCAGAAGCAGTTAAGTCATGCTGGCCACATGACCTGGAAAACTGTCTGTGGACAAAAGGTGGTTCTCTCAGCCTGAACCTTTACTGAGACAGTTTTTTCAGTTAGTTCAGTTATCAACTGTGTGAGAGTTTTAACTGTGAGAGCAGCAAGTGTGCTGTGTTATTCTGCTACCTGCCTCAGAGCCAGTCAGTAAATATCAGTCAGTCTCAGATACAAATTCATGTAAATATGTTTCAGTAACATAAGTATCTCCCACCTCTCTTGTACATTCAATCTGACAAGAGCAAGTAAAAGTCATATGTTATTTTAAAACTTTAAAAGCAAGTGTGGTTTTTTCTAGGGGAGAAAGAGAACTATTTTAAAAGGGTCAAACGACCCTGGGCAACATCTGCACAACTCTGTAAAGTATAGTTACCACATTTTCCCTCTTTCTGATCTTTATTTTCATATTTACTATTATAGTGGTACCTCAGGTTAAGAACTTAATTCATTCTGGAGGTCCGTTCATAACCTGAAAGTGTTCTTAACCTGAGGTACCACTTTAGCTAATGGGGCTTCCTGCTGCCGCCTTGGCATCACTGCAAGATTTCTGTTCTCATCCTGAAGCAAAGTTCTTAACCCCAGGTACTATTTCTGGGATAGGGGAGTCTGTAACCTGAAGCGTATGTAACCCGAGGTACCACACCAGTTGTTCACATGCAATCAACAGCATGCATATCCTGTTCTTCACCCAAGGTACTATAGAGGAGTCTGTAACCTGAAGCGTCTGTAACTTGAAGCGTCTGTAACCCGAGGCTATTATTATTAGCCATTCTTCCATCATGGAACCCAAGGTGGCAAATGTTGAGTTGCAAGTGGGCACCCATCTTGGCATTGACCAGACCCAGTCTGTCTCAGCTTCAGCAAGGTAGCAGCCTCATGTACCTTCAGACTATACTAGGCCTAGAAACACCATCCCCCTCATCTGTCCAAGTGTGTCATTTGTGAGTTTTTAAGAGAAATTCCTGTGAATCATTTCATACCCATTTTATTTATATGCAACCTTGTGATATCTATTTTGGTGGTCTTTATGCAACTTATTTCACCCTGTAATAGTTAAGGAAAACCTGAATAAATAAACATTAGATTATATATATATATATATATATATATATATGTATAAAGGAAGAGACTGTGGGACAGAATGTTTTAGGGAATCAGAAAACCAGGACTGAACAGTCGTCCTACTTTCATGGCCAGTGATGCACGGCAGCCCTCAGACATACACAATAGAGTCTCAGGCTCACAGTGTGTGCCATTTGATGTCCAAAAAGAAGAGGTTTTCTTGATGATTTCTTTCAAAATATAAGACTTTCTTAGACTTTTTTTTACATAAACACGGTGGATGCCTGTCATCTCTACTTTGTTCACACTTGATATCTCGGGCAGTCATTCTCTTTTTGTGTCCTTTGGCAAAGTCGAACATTTTGATTCCACTTTTGCAGGAGGCTCCATTACCTACACATCTATCAACGCATATTTATTATCCATGAATGGCCCCCAATGCACATAGCTCCTCTGAAGTGATAATAGCAAAACCATTTAAAAAGATTGACATATCCTGCAACCCAGCCTGCTTCTTATTGTCTTAAAGAGCTGACTCGGTTTTCTTAGATTTTTTATTTTGCTCATTACTAATTTCTGTTGGTTTTCAACAGCCCAAGATGCAAAGTGCCATGCGGAAAGAAGCTTCAGCATCATAAAGATACCCAATTAATCACCCAAAGCTCATGGCATATTTTTACTCATGCAGTAGTATATAAGCTTGGCAGATAATGGAGACTAAACGAAGAATGTGTGAAACCCACAGGAGGAATTTAACCCATTTTCTGAAGCAGAGAGATTCTGCAAAATAATAATAATAATAATAAATAATCTGTCCATACCAATTCTCTTTGTGCTGCCATTCCTTTGGAGTTTCCTCATTTAAAATATTTGTATCCCATATATTTTTGCCCAATAGGCCCCCATAGGTAGCTAATGATACATTTAAAACAACAACAGAATCAAATTTTAAAACCTCTTCAAATAAATGCTAATAGCACTTGTTTTCCCCTGCTCTGGAGGCTAGGACCCAAACCAATGTCTTCAAGTTACAAGAAAGAAGATTCCAACTAAATATCAGGGAAAACTTTCTGACAGAGCTGTTTGACAGTGGAACGGTCTCCCTCGGGAGGTTGTGGACTCTCTTTCCTTGGAGGTTTCTAAGCAGAGGTTGGATGGCCATCTGTCATGGATGCTTTAGCTGAGATTCCTGCATTGCAGGGGGTTGAACCTCAGGGTCCCTTTCAACTCTATAATTCTACGATTCTATTACAGTATTCTAGCAGTCGGAATGGAATACAGCAGACAGTAATCAGAAAAAAAACCAAGGGCCATCTTCAAGAGCAGGATAAAATTAAGATATTGCTAACCCAAATGCCATTGGAAATAATAATCCCTACAAGAAAGCAGTAAAGAAATTCAGTAGTTTTCCTGCTGGAGAGAGTTCCAGAGTGTAGGTATTGTTGCTGCATTGTAGCTCCCTGCTGCACTTCAGACATGAGAGAGACATAATACATGGACTCAGCTGACAATGGAAGTATGCAGCCAGATTCAATGCATTCATTGCCAGTAAAAGTCCTGGATGTATCCGCTGAGTTTTGTTAACTATCAGTAGTGGATGGTGATATGTACAAGGCTTGGATCCCAGGACAATAGGCAGATAGGATCCTAGAATGCAACAGCTGATTGGCTTGCAGGAGAAGACCAATGAGGCTCCAGGAGGAAGTTACTCAGCCTATTAGGCTGGTAGGATCATAGAATGCAACAACCGATTGGCCTGCAGGAGAAGACCAATCAGGCTCCAGGAGCGAAGGAGACTCAACCAATCAGACGGGACTCGTTGTGTAAATAATGTATATAAAAGCCTGAGGTTTGGTTGGGAAATTCAGTCACTGTTTTTACAAGCTGCAATAAAGAGCAGAAAATCACTGCAGGTCTCCAAGTATATTTCAGATGGCCTGGTGGGGTGGTAGCACTCACCTGACCTCCTGACAGCAGAGTTGCTGCTGTTTGCTGGGAAGATGAGGGCGAGGATGCAACAGTGGGGAGGTCAATGAGATGCAAATGCACCAATGCAGATAATTTGGTGCTCTTGCTCTGCAGAAACCTCTCCTTCCCTCAGTCCAGAGGGGGCCAAGTAGTTTTCCTAATTGCAAAGTGAATTGGTTGCACATGTATCAGTTTGTTTTATTGTATTTCTGTGCAAGCATTGCGAGCACTGCAGCAGCCCGTCTCCTTTTTTAAAAAAAAAATTTGCAGGACATTGTCACAGGTTCCTTGAAAGCGGAATTCATCTGCAGGGGTCAAGAGTCAGCAGCAGAAAAACAATAATCAAAATCTAAGGGTTGGTCCTGTTTTTGTGATTTCAGCTTGCTTGCTCTTGCACGGAGAGCCACACCGAGCCCATCTTACTTACTGCTGTTTTCTGAAAAGAAGCGGGCAGAGGGGGGGGGGGAGGGAGAAGACAAATGGCACATCGTTTCCTTCTCTCAATTAGCAAACATATTTTGCGGAAAGAGAGACCCAGAGATTCCGTGCATTAAAATAACAGCCGGTCAGCTGCAAACATTGTGGGCCCCTGCAAGGAGCATTTTTCATCTCCCTCCACTAATTCCAAGCATTACATCATGCCAAGTGCATCCTGGGGGATATTGTTATGCTAATGAGGCAGCCCAGGAGACCCAATTCTCTTGCTGCCCGAAGAGACATTCCCACCATGCCTCAGCACTCCAGCTTATTCAAGTCGGGCTGAATTGCCTCCCGAGAATAAAAGGCACAGTCTTAATTAACTACCACACTCCATTCCCAATCACAGCTTGATTATTATGCCAGCTCGCCTCTTTGCTAAAGAAGAAATGCCAGAACTCCTGATACCAGACCCAAGCAGAGGGGGATGAGGGGGTGTTCCTCTTGTTTTGGAAGAAACTAGGTTCTTGTCTTTATTAGAGGACTGGGGAAGCACTGCGCCATTGGGCTGACATCCAGCAAATCCGAGAGCTGGGTGAAAAATCAGCAACTCTAGTCAGTTTTACTATGAACTGCTGCGTCAGAATTTCCAAAATAAGAGGCATTTCGGAGCTGGAAGCAGGACATCTGTTTTGTGGAGGTGTCATAGGTGCAGTTGAAAAATAATAATGTTTAAAGTGATGATTCCCGAGGAACCTGAGGCCTTTCTGTTAGGCATAGTTGGACCACAGTTTCCAAAGGAACTGCTTAATCTGTTTATGTACAACAAGAATAGTCTACGTGCAAAAATGAAAATCCCAAAGAAAGAAGACTGGCTTATGAAGATGATGGAATATGCTGAGATGGCTAGACTAGCTGTGAGAATTAGAGAACAAAATGAGAAAGGAAATAAAATATTGAAGAATGGAAATATTTTGTGGAATTTTTTTTAAAATTATGCTTATGTTGAAACATATGCAGGACTTGAATTATAGCAACAAATGAGAATTTGTAGTTTAATAATTTAGAATTATCGTAGATAATGAATAAAATACAATATAGCAGCTCTATAAGGGTATAAAGGAGCACCATGGAAGGGTGGATGGGAAGTCAACGGATATGAGAGGTTTGTTTTGATTGCCTTTTAAAATAATTTGTAGAATTTGAAAATTTAATAAATATATTTTTAAGTCTCATGGGGAACAACAGATGGCAATAATAGACTCTTGAACCTTTTAGTATATCAAATTCTTTGTTTAGAAAGCAGGGATGGGGAGTTCCACGGCCAGTGGTGGTTGGTGTTGTCTGCGAATAGTGTGGTGGATGACACAGAGGTCAGCAGTAGGTGAAATTGGAGCCAAGGACAGACAGAGCCGGCTAATTGTAGTTTATCCCTCATCCTCCTCTCTGCTGGGTTCTACAAGGGCAACAGCAAGACGGAGGAGGAAGAAGCTGGCAGCCAGGGCAACCCCCTGGATGGAGTATAAGCAAGAGGTCTCCACTGTCTGTGACCTTGTAGAAGTTGTTGGACTCCAACTCCCATCAGCCCTAGCTAGCATGGTCAATGGTCAGGAATCATCCGACTTGAACTCCAACAACACCAGAAAGGCCACAGGTTCTCTTCCTCCCCTCCACTTGCTATAAAGGTTTTCCCTTCCTCACACCATTTTACAAGTACTGTCCGTATAGTTAAAGCTATGGTTTTCCCAGTCGTGATGTATGGAAGTGAGAGCTGGACCATAAAGAAGGCTGATCGCCGAAGAATTGATGCTTTTGAATTATGGTGCTGGAGGAGACTCTTGAGAGTCCCATGGGCTGCAAGAAGATCAAATCTCTCCATTCTTAAGGAAATCAGCCCTGAGTGCTCGTTGGAAGGGCAGATCCTGAAGCTGAGACTCCAATACTTTGGCCACCTCATGAGAAGACTCCCTGGAAAAGACCCTGGTGTTGGGAAAGATGGAGGGCACAAGGAGAAGGGGACGGCAGAGGATGAGATGGTTGGATAGTGTTCTCGATGCTACCTGCATGAGTTTGACCAAGCTGGGGGAGGCAGTGGAAGACAGGAGTGCCTGGTGTGCTCTGGTCCATGGGGTCACGAAGAGTCGGACACAACTAAACGACTAAACAACAACAACATGCATGTATTACACTTTTGGCCCATCCTTTCTCCAGGGACTTGAGTATGGCATTCATAGTCGCCTCCCATTATATCCTCACAATTAACAATAAAGGTAGGGCTAGGAACATGGAGAAAGGGGGAGGTATGGAAACTGACCTAAAACCCAATGAGCTTCATCATAGCTGAGTGGAGATTTGACCCAAGGTTACACCAGTCCTAGTCCAACACTCCAAACATTATACAGCACTGTTCCTTTTGTGTTTATCAGCGACCCTTTCTTCCTGTTGAGCTGTGGCCCTAAGAGGTTTTTAGAAGATTCCAATGGTTCATCGTACTGCTGATCTTGGAAAGTAACCCAGCAATTTTTAAACAAATAAATTAAGTTGTAAAACTAGAGTGGTCTTCACAAGGGAGTCCTTCTTCCCATGTCTTTCCAAGGAAAGAGATATGAATAGAAAACAGAGAAACTACACCTTGGGTTCAAGCGTCTGGTAATAATAACACATTACCTCTGAATTGACTTACTTTGCTTGGGCAATTTATAGAAAATGTTTCCATCCTGGCAGTTCTCATAAACTAGGGATGGGCCAGATTCCCCAAAAGATGTCTTGTAGGCTCACACTACCTTGCATTGTCTGTTGCTCATTCCATTGCTCGGTTATTGCTAGTGCCAGTAGCTGCAGGAGCAAAATGATTCATTGGGATGCAGAGATCACAGTGCTGCAGTGTAAAAAAAAGGAAAGTATTGATGCACAATCCATCAGAACTGATGCATTCCACAAAACAGGAAGTTAGATACAGTTTTGAAATGTCTTTTGACTGAGAAGAGTTTAACTAAAAGGGTATTCAAACTATTCGGCCATTTGTTTTGGTCTTGAAGATATAATGGAAGGTCAGTGTCTCATAATTAATCACTGGTTCAAGGCAATCAAACAAAGTTAAATGTGCTATATGCTGGCTTATCTGAGAGAGTGGATCAAGGAGGGAAGCACTTTAAATGTATTTCCTATATGGAAAGTGTGATGGTTCCTCCTGAGCACCTCCATTTTTGTGATTTATTTCAATCTTGGGATTTTGCTTATAATAATAAACAAGTTTTATATTTATAGAAAAACGGGGCAAAGTTATTTTTTGCAATAAAAGACCTACTCTTGAATGTCTTTTCCATCAAATCATTATGGGGTTGTGGCGCTCATCTTGCTTTCAGGCCGAGGGAGCCAGCGTTAGTCTACAGACAGTTTTCCAGGTCATGTGGCCAGCATGACCAAACTGCTACTGGCGCATGGAGGACCATGATGAGTGCCAGTGTAAATGGAAACGGTGTTTACCTTCCCGCCACAGCAGTACCTATTTATCTACTTGCACTGGCATGCTTTCAAACTGCTAGGTTGGCAGGAGCTGGGACACAGTGACAGGAGCTCACCCTGTCGTGGGGATTCAAACCACTAACCTTCTGATCAGCAAGCCCAAGAGGCTCAGTGGTTTAGACCACAGCACCACCTGCGTCCCTTCAGAGACTACACATCTGGGATGGAAGTCCAAGTGTTTTATTTATGGGAAAGCAACAATGCTCCTTTATAATATCACATCCATTCTCAGGTTTGAGGAATTATAGAATTGGAGGAACCATAGAATTAGGGGAACTAAAAAGAGCTAACAGCATAGAGATACAAGTGAACAAGAAAATAGCTTGTTCCTTCCTTCCTTGCTCATGTGTAACTCATAAGTATGTAGAGCAAGGCTTCAATTTTAGCCCATGCCCTTCAACATTTTCACCCCCAAAATTGAGACATCAGCAGGGTTGTGCCAGAAGGCGCTCTGGTGCAACCCTGTTGATGAGTGCCACAGTGGGTGTCTTTTGATCCACTTGAGCGCCGGACCGAAAAACGGAACATTCCAGGATGCAAACTGAATTGGTATCTGTAATTCAGGGATGTCCAGCTTAAAACAGGACAGTCACCCCTAACTGTCCTATTTTAAGCTGGATATCCCTGCTCCAACATCACACCCTTTTCTTCCACTAACTGCATGTCCTTTGAGGCTGCGTGAGGAGAAAGCCCTGTGTGTGGATGCCTGTTCATGAATAGGGGCTCCAATCCTATGTAGTCCCTACTCATGAGCAGAGACTCCTCATCCAGGCTTTCTCCTCACACAACTTCACATGACACACGGTTAGTGAATGGAAAAGATATGACAATGGTGAGGGGCTAAAAGTGTCATCCCACTCCTCTCATGCTGGGCATGAGGTGTGTGAATAGGCCTCATATAAAACAGATAATATTAGAACCAGCCAAGACAGCTGATCATCATCTGAGTTTCCTCAGTGCTCTGATTAAAGGGCGAGGTATTCACTGGAAGGGGATATATTGGCAGGAATATGTACTGTCAACATCCCAGCAAAACAGGTTGTGCCCGGCCACTGAACCTTTGTTGGTGGGGACCTCCCAAAGTAGGGCCACAGATGAGGATCAGAACATATGAGAGGTCACTTATGAGGAAAGGCAGTCCTCAAGGCATTCGGGTCACACGGTAAGAGTCAGGACTGTGAAATGAGCCTGGAAATGAACAGGGAGGTGCTAGAAACCAATGGGCTTATTCCCAAGTAAATTTATTTAGGGTATTAATGTCACTTGTGAATCATACCCAAAGCCCAAAATAATGTGTTTATATGTGGAGAAAGTGAGAAAGAGATAATAATAATAATAATAATAATAATAATAATAATAATAATAATATCTGCAGAAAATAAGGCTTTGGCATTTCAGACTGTGTGTGAGCAAAAGCCAGGATGACTGCAGCAATGTGTATTTATAAGATGAACTAAATTTAAAACTTTGAAGATTAGCTTCAGAATATATACAGATGTTGAACTAGGAAAGAGAAGCTAGTTAAACCTGGCCCAAAGAGTAAATTAAAAGAAAACAAATCACCTCTAACAATTTTGGGGCCGCGGCTTAAAGCCATCATCGGATGATAAATCAGTTTGCAGATGCTCTGTACAGCTGCTTAAAAAGTCCCAAGCCCTGAAAAACCTTAGCTAGAAGCAGCAACTGAGTACAGTCAGAGTCATGATATAAAATCAATTTCCCCAAAGCAGCTGCTATGAAGTAAATCCTAACTAACGGAAAGTGGTGAAAGCTTTTTTTATATATTTCTGTAAGAAGAGCATGTGATATATTTAAACTAAGGCTTATTTATATCAGAATCTGGCCTCTTTCAAGTTTGTATGCTTATAATTCCTCAACATCTGCTAATCTCCCTGAATAGTCAAGAAAATGTTGACACCCTGGGCAAATCCAGTTTTGATACCTTGGAAAATTGCTAGCGGAGAAAGGTTTAATAAAAGGTAGGTGAGGGAGAGCCTTCAGCAGCTGCCTCCAGACATCATCAACAGCCTTGCTGACTCCAAGCCACTAGCCACAATGGCAATTGTGACACTCCTGGGCTAATCTGCTGCTTCTTTGGGGTGGATGAAGAAGGGAAATCGTCACCGCTGCTGGGCTGATTTTTACTCACTGCATAGAGGAATGGCATCCAATTGCAGATTTTTTTCATTCACAGCTAGCCATGTTATATTTTGAAAGTCTGGTTCATAATAGGGATGGCGGAGAAATTCAAGTATGTTTGCGTTTCAAGGTGAACCTATCTGATTCTCACTTTCTGAAACAATATCAGAATCAAAATACAGCCATCCTTTGAATTCGCAGTTGTCTGAATTTTGCAATGCAATTCTCCAACTAAGGTTCGTTAAATCAATCAATCAGTCAATCAATCAATCAATCAATCGATCGATCGATCAATCAATCAATCAATCAATCAATCAAACCCTGCCCATCTGGCTGGGATTCCCCAGCCACTCTTGTTTTAAACATGTTTCCTTTATGGCTGTTCTTTATGATACAATGCTTGTGATTTGAAGAAGAAGAGTTTGGATTTTATATCCCGCTTTATCACTACCCGAAGGAGTCTCAAAGCGACTAACATTCTCCTTTCCCTTCCTCCCCAAAAACAAACACAGTGTGAGGTGAGTGAGGCTGAGAGACTTCAGAGAAGTGTGACTGGCCCAAGGTCACCCAGCAGCTGCATGTGGAGGAGTGGAGACGCGAACTTGGTTCACCAGATTATGAGTCTACCGCTCTTAACCACTACACCACACTGGCTCTCTATGCTATTATGAGACTGTGTATCCACCTTTAGTTCACCTGTTAAAAAAAAGTAGGCATTAAAAAAATTGAATAATTGGAATTGTATGATGTTCTGATGCTGCATTTCCTTAGCTGTTGGAAAGATGTAACTTCTCTTCCACGCCACACCCAGACTGGAAGCGGGAAAGTCCCAAACACATTCTTAGAACTGCCTCTGTGGAGAGATGCATACAGTTTTCTGTGCCAGCTTGGCTTTGCTAGATTCACTTGCAAAACAGCCTCCTTATCACCTGTTCAGGAATGGGTAGTCCAATAATCTGGCCTAGACTATTTCTGTGCCCGGGTGTGTCAGGGCCAGTGCTTTTAAAAATCAGCTTTAAAAATTCTTAGCATTATCTTCATAGAATTGTAGAGTTGGAAGGGACCACGCGGGTCACCCAGTCCAGCCCCCTGCAATTCAAGAATATTTTGCCCAGTGTGGAGCTTGAACCCTTGACCCTGAGATTAAGGGTCTCGTGCTCTACTGACTGAGCCATGGACAACAATTGAATTAGTGAGCTGACTTCAAAGAGGGTAGTCTTCCTTCCTTTACTGGCATATAAGGTTCTCACTGTTGTTAATAAGTTTTGAGAGGACAACTGGTCACTTTGGATAAATTGTGCCATTGTATTTAAATGGCAACATGGGTGGTGCTGTGGGTTAAACTACAGAGTATAGGACTTGCTGATCAGAAGGTTGACGGTTCGAATCCCCATGACGGGGTGAGCTCCTGTTGCTCGGTCCCTGCTCCTGCCAACCTAGCAGTTCGAAAGCACGTCAAAGTGCAAGTAGATAAATAGGTAAACGGTGTTTCCGTACGCTGCTCTGGTTCTCCAGAAGCGGCTTAGTCATGCTGGCCACATGACCTGGAAGCTGTACGCCGGCTCCCTTGGCCAATAAAGCGAGATGAGTGCCGCAACCCCAGAGTCGGTCACGACTGGACGTAATGGTCAGGGGTCCCTTTACCTTTACCTCTTTAAATGGCAGGACTTGATCCATCACATGTGGGTATCTCATAGCTCCCCTTAGGCTCGAGGAGGTCCTTCTCATTGGCACCCCCAGCTTAGAAAGGCTGCTGGAAAGATAGATGCACCCTGTCTAACATTTAAGTGGCATTTCATGGCAAACAACGTTGGTTTTATTTTAGGGTGAGGACTTCCCCGCCTGTCTCTCTTATTCAACCTTTTATGAACACGCCACATTTTAACACCAAGGTGTCAGCCCATGTAAAAGGGTAGGTTTGACTTTAAATGAATATTTGAGGCTGGGTGCCATCAAGAAGAAAGCAATTGCAGACAAGAAGAGGAAAGGGGTGGGTTTTCCTCAGCAAAGTGTGGAGAGAGAAAGAGAAACAAAACAAACAAGCTGCCACTGCTGAAAGATTTTATGCTTCTGGAGGAGGCAGGTATGTAGGGGGAAACCTAGCATAAATCTCAGAGAAGACATCATAAAAATTATAATGGGCTGCCAACCAGGCGTGTCCACCAACCCGCGCTGCAGTGATTCATCCCCAAAGCGTTCTGCTGAAATGTAGGTTCAGCGACAGTCTGCGGTGGCGAAGACTTACTGCATTGGAGAAAGCTGCTAACAGAGTGATAGGGGCCTTGCCGCAGAGTGACTAACAGTATAGACAAATCAGACACATCATTTCCATCCTTCCACTTGGGTGACTATATCCTAAACATCAAGTCTTCTGGGTGCAATGTTCTGGGAAGCCAGGTCTGCATGCTCAACCCACATCAGACATTGCCAGTGGCTGAAGGCTTCATTTTATTGCAGCTAATGTATTATGGTTGTAAAAGTGTAAGATGAAACTTGAAAGATGGAAAAAATTAAGGCTGAAGCCAACAGCAAAAGGGTCAGCAGCACCAATTATTTATTTTTAGCTATGGTGCACTCTGAGTCTCAAGGTAGATAAAAAACATTTCCCTAAATTATACAGCTGCGTAATCACTTAGTGAAGAAAGTGAGTATTATTCCCATTTCTCAGGTAGGGAAGTGAGATTGAAGGAGGGAGGTTTTACCCATTACAACTATGAAATCTATGTTTTATTTAACTGAGCTATTCTGTCTATCTAGCTATCTCTATCTATCTATCATCTATCTATATCTATCTATCTATCTATCTATCTATCTATCTATCTATCTATCATCTATCTATCTATCATCTATCTATCTATCTATCTATCTATCTATCTATCTATCTATCTATATCTATCATCTATCTATATCTATCATCTATCATCTATCTATCTATCTATCTATCTATCTATCTATCTATCATCTATCTATCTATCTATCTAATCTATCATCTATCTATCTATCTATCTATTATCTATCTATCTATCTATCTATCTATCTATCTATCATCTATCTATCTATCTATCTAATCTATCATCTATCTATCTATCTATCTATTATCTATCTATCTATCTATCTATCTATCTATCTATCTATCTATCATCTATCATCTATCTATCTATATATCATCTTTCTATCTATCCATCTATCATCTATCATCTATCTAATTTCAGCATGGGGCTCACTTTCCACCATATCTACAAGCCCTCCCAGTTGGGACACAGGTGGTGCTGTGGTCTAAACCACTGAGACTCTTGGGCTTGCCGATCATAAGGTCAGCAGTTCATTTCTGCGTGGTGGGGTGAGCTCCTGTTGTTTTGTCCCAGCTCCTGCCATCCTAGCAGTCTGAAAGCATACCGATGTGAGCAGATAAATAGGTACCGCTGAGGCAGGAAGGTAAACAGTGTTTCCGTGCGCTCTGGCTTTCGTCATGGTGTCCCATTGCACCAGAAGCAGTTTAGTCAAGCTGGCCACATGACCCGGAAAGCTGTCTGCAGACAAACGCCGGCTCCCTTGGCCTGAAAGTTGAGATAAGCGCTACACCCCATAGTCGATTTCGACTGGACTTAACTGTCCAGGAGGCCTTTACCTTTACCTTACTACCCCTCCCTGCTAGTCTCTTCTCTTCATAAGCAAAACAAAAACCCTTAACGTTTGCAAACAACCTTTGCAAACAATGGGTTGGGGAATCACCAGTAGCTGAAGAGAACATGGCTTACTACAGTGGAGGGGAATATCCAGCTTTAGGTCCAATCAGGTCCTGTGAAAACCTGGAAAAACCTAAAGATGTTGTTTCAGCAAAACTTATTTACTTGGTTGCCTGGTTGCTTATTTTATCTGAAGACTTATGAGAACTCCATCTAGGAAACTGATGGAATTGGAGGGCACTTCCTGAACAGCATTTGGGAAGTTGAACTATCCAGATGCAAAGGATAGCAGTGCCACTACTTATTTTTTAGCTCGGCTCTATTCTATTTCAGTGGAATAGCTCATGTCTGTAAACTGAAGCACATTCATAATGTTTACCTGACCAGGGGCTTTATTTGGTTACAGTACAATAGGCCATCTGAGAGATTCCTTAGGAAGGGGAAAGCAGAAATAAATCCTTTCAACACTTTAATCCATCACTTCCAGAGAGCTACTATACACCTCTTGATCTTGGCAAGGAATTATTCCTGAAAGAGTAATAACAATTGCCCTGGTGAAATCAGAGTTCTTAAGTGAAAGGTGCTAATTTCCCTTAATCTAGTTTAACCTATGTTGGAAAGTAACAAAATAGTAATAGTATTTCTACAAATGAAAAGATTGGCAGCTCAGCAGCTAGCTAAATGTCCCTGTAGGCTCCCTTAGGAAGACGGAAAAGGCTTGAAGATCAGATAAGAGTATTAATCCAATTTGGAATTCTCCTGGGAAGTTGAGGAAGTGGCCAGACTTTTGTTTTGTTTTGTTTTGTTTTGTTTGTTTTCACCTTAAACCACCACACAGCATGGCAGAAAAATATCTGAGCAGAAAGTGATCTTCAGGTCTGAAATATATTTCAGCATGGTAGCTGACAAAGAACATGCAAAAAAACAACTAATGTTTGAGATCAAAGACCATCAGTTACATCCGAACCATCAGGTGGGATTTTCAAAGGCACCTGATCAATTTACTAACAGGTACTATTATTTGTGTATATTTGATATGCTGATTTACTACTTATTCCCTGTCTTTTGATTTGTGAATCTCCAAGCTGAGTGCCAAATGATTTAAAATTACAGTACACAATAAAACCAACAGGCACAGCAAGTGGGGTTGGGGGTGGTGGCAGACACCCATTACACAACAGATTTAAAACACCAGAAGCAATGATCATTCTGGAATACAGAAGCTCAATAAGCATAAAAAGGTCTCTGGAAGAAAATATCCTTCATCTGATAAATAATGATACAGCAAGATGAATCTTCCTAGGGAGGGAGTACAGTGGTACCTCAGGTTACAGACGCTTCAGGTTACAGACACCGCTAACCCAGAAATAGTACCTCGGGTTAAGAACTTTGCTTCAGGATGAGAACAGAAATCGTGCTGTGGCAGTGTGGCAGCAGCGGGAAGCCCCATTAGCTAAAGTGGTACCTCAGGTTAAGAACAGTTTCAGGTTAAGTACGGACCTCCAGAATGAATTAAGTTCTTAACCCGAGGTACCACTGTACAATAATTTGGATGCCACAGCTGAGAATACCCTACCAATGCTAGGCACCGGTGGTACATCGGATGGTGGAGACAGATGGCAAAGACTCCTAAGGAAGATCTTAATGTGTTGCTGTTGTTCATATAGCAGAGATGTATTCTGGACCCAGAGCCTGTATATGACTTGGAAGGCTAAAACCAGCACTGTCTTGGACCTACAAACTGTCTGGAAGCCAGAGAAGATGCTTTGAAACTGGTATTATGGTTTACCCTGGCCAGCACCCTGGCAATTGCATTCTGAACCCATCTTACCTTCTGAGCATTCTTCAAAAGTAGTCCCATGTAAGGTATGTTGCAGCAGCTGGTACAGCAGTTGAAGCTGGAGTGGGAGTATTTTATTTTATTTTATTTTATTTTATTAAAAAACATTCTTAATTTGCCCCACCACATCCAGAGGAATGCACCAAGCTGTACATTTGGATCTTAAGGGGAAGTGCAATTCTATGCATCACAGATCATCATAACCATCTACTCACAAACGATTCTCAGATATACTTTTAGCCAGAAGAATTCCACCTTGTCTGGATTAATGCCCAGTATGTTATAATCCAACCCGTCACTGACCTCTGGCACCAGATCATAATACCCACTGCCTCCCCTATTAAAAATTCAAGTTTTAAAATCTTAATTTTAATACTTATTTCCAGCAGTAGTCTAACCTCTGAGGTCTGTTTGACAACAGGACAAAAGGAATGAATGTGTATACCTGTCAGGGGCTGGGCAGAGGAGGTAGATACAACAACAGGGGTTTGAGGGAGGTCACAGCTCAGAGGCAGATGAGGGGGAAAGTTGGGAAATCATGGGAAAGCCAGAGCAGCTGGCTGACACATTGTCATTAGAAAGCATTCTAGACCCTCCATCTCCCAGAACCTGATGAACCTTAAAAGTAGGAGAGCAAAGAGCTTGAAGACAGAGGGCACTTAGCAGTACCCATAGAGGAGGTGATGATGGTGATGACGAATGAGGAAGTGGGAGAGACGGGGGGTGGAGATTCCCTTGGGACAATGCCATTATCCAAGAGGCTGGGTTCTATAGTGCCTCTCTGTGAAGTTTGAACTAAAAATTGACTGTAAGAAACTTCCCTTGTCTTTGTACTTTCCTGGGGAACCAGCCAGGAGCTGTTGACAGCAACCTGACAATACCAAATGCAATGATTGCTCTGTCATGAATACTGGATATTGACCATAATAAAGAGATTGATTGGGTCTGTTGTCCTACCTTGAATTGTCTTTGATCGAGTGTGATCCAGACAAAGTAAGGTATACGCATCCCACTTAAATTAAGTTGTAGATACACTTTTTAAATTCCCGTTGACAGCAGAAAATCTTTGTCTCAGCAGTGCTAGAGGGCCCTGGGTAGGGAAATAACCTAACATAAGCAAATCCTTTATTCTTTGGAAGAATGCATTGTAAATGCACAGACTGAATCAACAGATTCATCCCAAAAGAATCTAATCGAAAGCTCTGATATTTATTTTGATGTGTGAGAAAGGATTCCCCATTTACTTCAGCACTGGGATCTGCCTCAGTGCACTTTGGAATATATTGAAGCATGATGTGCACAAAGAGCCATTGGTGTAGAGCTAGCTGAATACAATATCAGCATGAATTGCAGGCTAGTTCAGTAAATGACTTCCTGTTCAATGGCTTTTCTGTCTTGTTGTGTGGCCTAAGACGGGGTTGGGGAACCTGTGTCCCAGACAGCATAGGATTGCTGGGGGTTGTAATGCAACAACAGGTTTCACAAAACAATGGAAACGAGTATGAGCATTGATGCTGTGAACATCACTGTGTCATAAGATTTAGAGCACTGACTAAAGGCCAGGATGTGCATGCTGTTGATTGCATGTGAACAACTGATGTGCTTTTTTATATATACAGTGTTACCTCGGGTTACATACGCTTCAGGTTACCCCAGACTCCCCTATTCCAGAAATAGTACCTGGGGTTAAGAACTTTGCTTCAGAATGAGAACAGAATTGTGCTCTGGCGACGCAGCGGCAGCAGGAGGCCCCATTAGCTAAAGTGGTGCTTCAGGTTAAGAACAGTTTCAGGTTAAGAATGGACCTCCGGAACGAATTAAGTACTTAAGCTGAGGTAATACCAACCTGAGGTATATAAAAAGAAATTAAGTAGTTACCATGGAGGAGGGATCAGGATCAGAACCATTACATATTGTGGGCGGGATTAGCCCTTTCCCTCCAATGAAAATCACCCCCTCAATCTGCTGCTTGCCTTCAGTTCTCTTTAACACCAGTAGGACTTCAGCCTGCCTGCAATTCACCTCATGTATAATTTGGCCTTGCAATCTTTAAAGCCAAGCTGAGTGAAAACCTGCTCCTTACCCACATTTCTGATCTGTTTGAGTTGCAATGAGTTGGAAAGAGCCCAAGGGGAAATAACTTCTGTTTGCTATTGAATTGTCCTTTTCTTTAGCCATTGTATCTGATGCTGAAACGCCATACAAATAACATGCATTCTGTCTCTTCCAGCAGGAGAAACTCAATACTGCTACTTTATTGTGCTGTTTAATTTATTTCAAGGGTGCATAATGTATTCGCTTGCCTCTATTCGACCATTGCAGGATGTTGCAGTTGCCTTTACTATCGCTGTAGCTGTGGTAACAGTAATAATAAGTGTGTGTGATGTTTTGTTAGCCCCCTGTTAAGATGAATGTCTAGCATATGTGGAAGTTGGCAGAGCTCAAACATGAAACTGTAAATAATAATAATAATTATAATTTAGTACAGGGTAGAGGTTAGTCTTAACTGAATAGGGTCATCAGTAGGTGGTGTTGAATGTTAGTAAAACAAGGCTATTTCCTGTTCCATTTTTCACACTAAACCTCAGGTTGCCACTGGCAGCCCACAGTTGGGGGCCTCCAATGAAAGCTGCAAGCCACGTATTCATTTTCATGCTACTCAGCCGGTTCTGTGCCAGAAAGGAAACAGGCTTTCCAATTGTATTTCTGTCCATCATTCAGTTGCCAAGGGGGTTCCTATGACTTTTATCAGTTTCTCAGTCTCTAGTTTGTTTGTTGGTCAGATCTGGCTGAAGAGAGGCTCATTAACAGGGAGAGAGTGGAATGGTTACTCCTGATCCCTTCTTGAAATGCAATTACAATACACTAGCAGAAGTGGTATTAGAATAGACTAGCATATGTAAGTAGCAGTGGGCAACTTGACTGGGCTTCCTCTGGATAATAATAATAATATGGTTGGGAAACCCAGCCAGATGGGTGAGGTATAAATAATAATAATAATAATAATAATAATAATAATAATAATAATAATAATTATTATTATTATTATTATTATTATTATTATTATTATTATTTTCAGCCCATCTGACTGGTTTGCCCCAGCCACTCTGGGCGGCTACCAACATATGAAAACATAATAAAACATTAATCATTAAAAACTTCTGTATACTTCAGGTGTCTTCTAAAAGTTGTGTAGTTCTTTATCTCCTTGACATCTGAAGGGAGGGCCTTCCACAGGGAGGATGCCACTACTAAGAAGGCCCGCAGCCTGGTTCCCTGTAACTTCTCTCAGTGAGGGAACTGCCAGAAGGCCATCAGAGCTGGAACTCAGTAGATGAAGGCAGCATGGGTACGAATTTGTAGCAAAAGGGCAGAAATACTGCACAGCTTTGAAAGGACAGAAAACATTCAAGCAAGGGATGGGTGAAATTTTCAAATTTTGGTTTTTCTCACTTTTCATTTTTTCAACTTTTATGTTGAGTTCTCTGCCTTTCAGCATCAGTTCCTTCAGCATTTTAGTGAGAATATGCACAGGTCTGGGTGCAATTTTGCCTATAATACACATTTTTACAAAGTCATGTTCCCTAATATAATGCGTTTTCACATGTCATGATTTGGCTGGAGAATTGCAGTGTAAAATCCAGAGATATGCGAATTTTGAATGATGGCTGTGTTTCGGTTTGTGTATTGTTTCGGAAAGCGTGAAACAGGTAGATTCACTTCTAGATATGAACCAAGTTTAATTTGTTCCCCCATCCCTATGCCCAACCTTTCACTGCCGACTTCAAAGGACACTTCTATAAGGGACAATGTACAACTTTTGCTCAATGTGCAGCAGCTGAGGGCGTCAAAAATGATATCAAGGGCTGCATGCAGCCTTTGGGCCATGTGTTGGGCCACCCTGCTCCAACCACTACACCACACTGGTTTTCCTTTAAAAGAACTGTAAATGGTAGCCTCTGTGCAGATGCACACAATAATTGGCTATAATGCATCCAAAGGAAATGGAGATGTTGTCCAAAGAATATTCCCAAATGCAAACTGCTATCTGAATAGTTGGTTAATACTGTAAAATGCATGGTTTGTGACAATACTAGAATTACCTACAGGATTTTTAAAATGCTCATTCTCACTTGAATGATAATAATACGGTTTTTTAATTAAAATAACAGCAACAACCCAAAACCAGTAGCAGCCATCAAAATAAACATTACCAAGGAAAGCCCACCCCCTTTAAAAAATGAGATTATCTCCGGTGTGAGCTTTCAAATATAAGTTGCAGGCCCAGGCATTGTGCTCCCCCATCCTTAACCCACAGACCACATAGACTGCTTTGGATCAAAACAGGCAACAACTTTATTGAATACAGATGAAAGAGGTTTGGCTGGGCAGGGGGCAATCAATATACTTCCGGCCCACACACCAGAAGTGGCACATAGGTCAATCCAGGTGGGAGGCTCCTAAGACTTACATCAAATAGGGTAACCCCCATGGAGACCGCTGTCTGGGGGAGTACCTTCGACCCTGGCCCTGCCTGGGCATGAGGGACATGACCACTCCTCCCAGATCCCTTTAATGGGATACCCAAACCCGACGAGGGGAAAGGCAGGTAGGGCCCCAGATGAGGGCTGCTTAAATGACCATGGGGGAGGACCCAAGGGAAACCTTCACACTCCATTGGCTCTGCCCCATGGCCCAGCCCGTGTCCTAGCCTGCACCCCCAATAGCCAATCTGGGATGCGGGCTAGGATCCAGCCCCTGATAGGTGGTGCGGGCTTACGCCCATGTCCGCTATCTAGATGGGGCTCTTAGGATGCTATCCCCTCGCTGGGGCCTCCACCATCCCTCAAAGCCACCATACCCGAAAAGGGGGTGAGCAGATTAGCTGTAACGAAGCCACAACCGAGCTTAAAGTTTGAACAAGTTATTTGGAACTCTGTAAAAATGACCTGTCCTATGTTTTCAATGGCACAAGAAGGTACACATCTACTCACTGCATCTGTGCTAATGCATACAATGCCTCCACAGAGACATGCTTGTGCTTTTGGACATGTCTGAGCCATGCCTGGGTCCTCTGGTGATCCTTCTGATTCATAGCACTCCATGAAAATGACCCATGGGCTCTTCCAGCAATCCATGTGGTATTCCTTTTGCTTGTATTGGCTGGACTGTGCAAACCACAGTTAACTGCCTTCCCCAACCCACACGCTCAGAAGAGAGACGAAAGAAGCAAGGAAGAAGAAAACCTAATTCCCTATGGAGCTGAGCTCTCATTAGAAGTCTCTCTGTCCAGGCTGCTTCTAATAGCAGGGCAATGTGTCTTGGCTGGAAAATTTATTAACCCCTATTAAAAAGAGAGAGAGAGGGAGAGTTGGGTGGGATCAGTCAAGCAAAGGGGGTATTGTGGGGAGAGATGGACTCAGTTTGACGTAGGCAACAGAACTGAAGCATTCTCCTTGACACTGTGGGTGGTATGTTTGCTGACCACCAGTAGCTAACCTGATTGTGGCCAGCATTTTGGTGCATTTCCAAAATATCAAACTAGGGTGGAGGGGTAGGGAAAGTATTATCGTTGATTTATGGGGGGGGGGGGGAGTCTGCTAGAGTCACTTTTAAAAAATCAATTAACATCACTGGTCATTGAGTTATATCCTTGAACTTGCACAATTATATATAAGAGCAAATTTTGAACTTGATTAGTTCAAAGACTGTAACTATACAATCTAGAAAAAGATCGTTTAAAGTAGTAATGCATACCGTCCAACCTTTCTCCAATGAAAACAGGGATGTCCTATTCCATACCCTAAAACATTTATCCTAAGCAAAAGCGAAACATTCCGGGATCAAATCAGAAACTGGAATGGCTTCTGTAAATCTTGGACTGTCCCTGGAAAATAGGGACACCTGGAAGTTCTGGGTTAAGTTCTTCCTACCTAAGTCTGTTAACATCCTCACCTTCTCTTCTTTATGAATGGACTACACTTCCTGTACTCATGAAGTGGTTTTTAGAGAAGCGGACAGGCTTTTTGCTTGTTCTCTCGCAGGTTCCTGGAAGACTATTATAGAAGATAATAGGACTGTCCCTGGAAAACAGGGGAAATTGGAGCATCTGGGTTAGCTAGTGTGGAGTGATAACTTACAAGGTGCTCCTCTTGGTTCTGGTGGGGGAGCAGGTGCAGGTGACAAGAAGCAACAGAGCAGATTGTTATCTAAAGGAAGGAAGATGGTCCAGCTGGTTTCAGAATGCCTTGCATCGCGCCTCACGGATGTCAACAATGCAAGAGAACCCTACATTTTGGCACTTCCCACACATTTATGTTTCTGATGCTGTTTGGTTTATTTGGCCTCCTCGTTTGTTTGCTTTTGTCCTGGGGATGAAGAACCCAGCAAGACTGTTCTTCCACATGTGAGATCAACTGTGTGTGGTATGAGTTCAGCCATGGTGACTCTGGACAACGCTGAAATCAAAGGATGGAGACCATATGCAGCCAAAGTGTTGTAAGCACTGCATAGTTTTTGTTGTTTTAAAGCATCTCTGGGAAGTTTTTTTGTTTTTTGTTTTTAAAAAGGATTTTAAACATATTGGAAATCACCCTCGACCCCTTGTAAAAGAAGAATGTTGTGGTAATGTTTGCTATGGGAAGAAACTTTGTGGCTAGAAAGGAAGTGAGGGGATTAAAATGACACAATACACAGTCTAAGTTCAGCAAAGGATTCCGATTCGCTCAGATGCTCATTAAGCTCCTACAAATGCCCATATTTTTTATTTTTATTTTTTGCTTCTCTTTGAGATATTCCTGCTTTGAGAACAAGATGAAAGCCCAGCCAACTAAAGAATTGTGTTGTATTTCCTGAGCCCATGGAATCACTCCAACTTGCTATCTGGGCCTTTGCATCTTCATCCATTGTCAGACATTATAGGCTCATCCACCAATACACTTCCCCCATATATCCAGGCTAGAAACTCACTTAAAATAAAGATTAAAAAAACCCAAGCTGAGATGTATACTAATCAGTAAGTGATCTGGAATTGCAGCTGTTTACCTTATTGCCATGTCACAACTACTTGGAGTTTTGTAGCTCTTTCCTGATAGGTTGGTTCTAGATTGTCCTCAGCCACCTGAGCCCTAATTTTCTGACTTTCCCAATATGTAACGTCAACATCTTGTGAACCACCATCCAGAAAGCTTTCTAGCATGTTTATTTAGCATCTTTGTAACTTTATGGAAGGAAGTACATTATGCAGTCAATATTTTACAAAGTTAAAGACGCAGTTTCGTTGTCTTCAACAAGAAAATTATGTGTATTGTTCTCAGCACCACTCTCCCTACGTGCTTTGCTAGGGTTGTATTGCAATGTATTATTCCTTTCTGTATTGGTGTTATGATTCAAGATTACAACTGATTTTTTTTTGAGAAAACAAGCTCCACATTACTTTTAGTTATAGAACGAACTGTTTTGCCTGTTTTACACTGTTTGGGATCCCCTTGTTCAGTGCGTCCTCAACTTCATTTGTTTATTATGCAACAAAAAATATTCATGTTATTTAAGTCCCGGCGCTCATACAAAAGTTTCTGCGAACTTTGCCTTTGCATAGTCCATTACGCAGGGTTGTGATTCGAGGACCCAATCCCCGCTTGGGGAATAAAGACACGTGGACACAGAATGTGAGGTTAATGGGTAAGGTAAAGGCCACAACTCTATTGATTACAGCATGTGAGAAGGTATTGGCTTAGGCATTGGACCACGGCACATTAGACTCCACCCACTCATAGAGGGGTGAGTCTGAGGAGGGGTTAACCACCAGTAGGGGAAGTCTGTTGATGCTAATCCAACTATAGGCTCTCTTCCTGATGTCACCGAGGGTCGTGCCATGGCCCCCTGCCACACGGGCATTGGACGGGATCCACGACCGCCAGATTCCTTTAGCGGAATACCCAAAATTGTCGGGGAAGGCGATGGCCACACCTCACCCCCCGAAACACCAACAAGACATTCCAATGCCTAACCGCCAAATACCACGAAAGTTGTGACGGTTGCTACGAGGCAGGCGAAAAAAACCAAGAGGCCGGGCCAATTTAGCCAATTGGAAAAAACTCCTACCAGGCCCCCTGGTTAAACAGGGCAACCAACCAGAGGTCCATAGCAAAGTCTCAGGAACAGCTAATCTAAAGGGAGCGGAGTGTGGGTGACTCGAAGAAAATGTGTGTGCAATGGTGGGGATGGCTGGCACGGCTGCGTTTGAGCAGCAAGCCACTCCCCTGTTGAGCTTCCCTATTGGGTGCCCAACCGGGGAGGGGCGTGGCGCCAGCCCTGGAGTTGAAGCAGGGGGCAGAGCGCCCCCTGCATGATGCAGGAATCGTCTCCCGCTCACAACCCCTTCCCTCCTGGGAGTAGGAAAGGCTTAACAGACTCACGGTATGGAGGAGGAGTGAGAGGAAAAGCCTTTCCTTTCCCCTGACCCTCACATCCTCCCCACCAGTGAAACGTGGCTGCCCCACCTATCAAGGTAGGCTGCCTATAGGACTGATCCAGATAGAAGGTTCCCCACTGCCATTGATCAACTGTTAAATTTATTAACTAACAGGTTTTCAAGCTGCTTTTCAAGGTACAATGCCTTCAGAAAAAGGTAAAGGTAAAGGACCCCTGTCAGTTAAGTCCAGTTGCGAACGACTCTGGGGTTGCGGCACTCATCTCGCTTTACTGGCCGAGGGAGCCGGCGTTTGTCCGCAGATAGTTTTTTCCAGGTCATGTGGCCAGCATGACTAAGCCACTTCTAGTGAAACCAGAGCAGCGCATGGAAACGCCGTTTACCTTCCCACTGGAGGTATTTATCTACTTGCACTTTGACGTGCTTTCGAACTGCTAGGAGCTGGGACAGAGCAACGGGAGCTCAGCCCATTGCAGGGATTTGAACTGCTGACCTTCCGATCGGCAAACCCTAGGCTCAGGGGTTTAGACCACGGTGCCACCCGCGTCCCCTTCAGAAGGTAGTGTACAGAACAAAAACATAATAGTACATAAAATTGTTTTTAATAGGTTTTTTTATCGGTGTTTTATTTCCTTGGGAACCATTCAGAAACTTTATTACAGTGGTACCTTGGGTTACATATGTTTCAGGTTATAAACGCTTCAGGTTACAGACTCCGCTAACCCAGAAATATTACCTTGGGTTAAGAACTTTTCTTCAATATTACCTTGGGTTAAGAACTTTTCTTCGCGGCAGTGGGAGGCCCCATTAGCTAAAGTGGTGCTTCAGGTTAAGAACAGTTTCAGGTTAAGAACAGACCACCAGAACGAATTAAGTTCTTAACACAAGATACCACTGTACAATAAAATCGTATATAAATTGTGTTAAATCGACTGTATAATTTGGAAAATAGCTTGCCTGTTTGTTTTCTACAGGTTCGGCTGCCCTCAAGGTATCATCACCAACCTTGGGACAAGGGTTTCTGAGGTGGGGGAAGTGGTCTTTGTTAAAGTTTGGATGCCAGCAGCTGTTTTGAATGCAGATGGTGCACTATAACATGAATTTGGCTGGAGGGGTGAATGTGGTGCCAGAAGGGAGAAATGGGTGCTGAGTAGAGCTGCTTGGGTGCAGAAAGAGAAGGGGAGATTGTCTATGCCATGTAGACAGGGGATTTATGTCGGGGGTGGGTGGGGCAGAACTGAGCAATCTGCAACACTATTAGTCAGTTAGTTAAGTATTTTTATTTATTTACTTGATAGCCCTCTCTTGGCTATGTCCATGCATGTAGAGGGTCATTTATTGGTTAAATCTTTTGTTTATTTACAAATGGTAAGAGAGAGATAGCAAAGACTTGCCCTGAAAGGAGACAGTGAATTTACTAGATGCTCTTTCAAATCTGCTTCCAGTGAAGGAACAGGCATCTATAAGATCCCCATCTTCGCACCCTGTATGAATTTGTCTCTGCAGAACTTAAATCAGCCATGGAGAAAGTGGCTGCCTAGGCGAACCCTGAGAGCACTTGATTGCCTCTGCCTGTATCACATTTAAAGGAGGCTGGAGAAGACTTGCTAACTGGAGAGAGAGAGAGAGCCCTCCACCTGAGACATCTAAGCTGAGTGCCTGATTGCCACCCAGATCATGTGCAAAGAGGGAGCTGGACAGCAGGCTGAGGCGGAAGATGTTGTTTGTTTGCTTTACATCTCCCTCCTGTACAAGAAAATGTAAATTTGGTTTATATGAGTTGCAGGTTAAGCTAAACATTTTAACTTGTCAATCAGGCCCATGTTTGTTGACCTAAGATTGGCAGATAGAGAGAGACAGTTTTTTCGGGAGAAATAATGGAAAAATCATTTCCCCGGCTTTGTCTCTAATACTTCTTTGGCATCAATAGGGAGTATTTTTCCCCTCTGACCCAGCTAAGAAACACTGTGAAAATAAACCCACTCAATCAAACGCCAGCTTCTTAAAGAGACATGTGTGTGTTTAAAAATGTTTCACTTGTTTACACTAGGGAACTTGCAGCTCTTCATTTGGGTTCCCTTACTGTGGCATACCTGAGGTTTTAAGGAGATTTACCATTTAGCATTTGCTTCCTCTTTAATGTACATGAGACTGTCCACACAGACATACATGCATACATATATATACCCTGGATAGAGCAGCGTAACATGAGCTTTAGTATAAAAATGAGCATAAGAGGAGAATTTAGCCACAGTGGAGTCCCTATTTCAAGTCTGCTTTCCAGCCATGTGAGGAAGTGGCCATTTGATGTTCCATACTTAGAAATGTTTACCACATATGCCTGCAGATAAATATGATAGAAAGTTACTACTCATCTGTGTATTTGATGTATAGCTTTGATCCAATGTGATGTCTTTTTAGACCTGGGGTTCTAATCCTGACTGTGGCCAGTTGCTGTATCTTAGCCTAACCAATCTCACAGGTGTTGTTGTGAGGCTTAAACAGGGAGGGAAAGATGCATATATACCAACTTGGTATCATTGGAGGAAAGGCAGAAAGGCTTCGCCCCTGGCATCTCCTGATAGGGAGCCCTGAAGAGCTGTTGCCAGACAGTATAGACCACGTATTCTCAGTCTTTTCAAACCAGAACCCACTTTTAACCCAAAGGTGCATTTGGGGACCCTTAAAAAACAAGCAAACATGGTGGTAGTGCTCCTGTTGTGATCCACCTTGGATCAGGCTGCGACCCACTAGTGGGTTCCAAGCCCCAGTTGAAGGCCAGTGGTATAGTGAACTAGATTACACCAATGGTTTAACTCAGTATAATCCAGCATCTTTTATTTCTAATTTGTGACTCTACTGTACTTTCTGTATTGACCAAGTGGACAGTGTCATTATCTAGTTTAATCACTAGGTGGCACTGGATTTAGTTGTACGCAGGTAGAGTTGGGAGTTTCCTATGTCAACGGTTAAGTCCTGGTCTTAAAAATATGTGTGTGTTTTTCACCTTCAAGGGCAGTGGCACTTTCTACTTATTTTTAAAACGTTATCTTTGCAGCGTCCTTGTCTCCAGTGGGAATTATTTCCAGGAAAATGTTCATAGGATCACAGGCTTTTTACCCTCTCCATAGGATCCTCTCCATTGCTAATAATTCTTACACTGGAACAGAGTCTCCAAGTGTCCCTATTTTCCAGGGACTGTCCCAGATTTACAGAAGCCATCCCAGTTTCTGATTTTATCCTGGAATGTCCCGCTTTTCCTTAGGAAAATTTCATTAGGAAATTATCAGAGAAATATTGGAAGGTATGGACTGTTGGCCAAGGAGATAAGTAACTATACTACCTTTAGAAGACATCTGAAGGCAGCCCTGTATAGGGGAGTTTTTCAATGTTTAATGTTTTATTATGTTTCTAAATATGTTGGAAGCTGCCCGGAGTGGCTGTGGCAACCCAGTCAGATGGGTGAGGTATAAATAATAACATAATGATGAGGATGGAATAAAAGGTAAAGGTACCCCTGATCATTCGGTCCAGTTGCAGATGACTCTGGGGTTGCGGCGCTCATCTCGCTCTATAGGCCAAGGGAGCCAGGGTTTGTCTGCAGACAGCTTCCAGGTCGTGGCCAGCATGACTAAGCCGCTTCTGGCGAACCAGAGCAACGCACAGAAACACCGTTTACCTTCCTGCCGGAGTGGTACCTATTTATCTACTTGCACTTTGACGTGCTTTTGAACTGCTAGGTGGGCAGGAGCAGGGACCAAGCAACGGGAGCTCACCCTGTCATGGGGATTCGAACTGCCGACCTTCCAATTGGCAAGCCCTAGGCTGTGTGGTTTAGACCACAGCGTCATCCGCATCCCTTGAGGATGGAATAGGACGTCCCTATTTTCATCTGAGAAATGTTGGAGGGTATGCAGTTCCGGTGATAGTCCTCACTTTAAAAGTGGGGAAGGGATCTTTGGTTTTGCATAACCTCCATCTATGCACCTTAAGAGAGGAAATGTGTGTTCCTCCACTCCTCCGAAGGGAGAAAAACTGGATGGAGAGACCTTAAATCCCATCCGACTTCAGAAGCTTCCCGCCCACCCCTTCTCCATTCCCATACACAGCGGACTCGCGGTGCTTTAATTACTCTGCAGGCCTCGACGTCATTTGCTAGACCACAGTATTTTTACTTGCTCACTGTGCCTTCTTTCTTGAAGACAGATTTGTTCTGTTGATGAAGACATGAGTTATCCAAGTAGAGACTTTCCAAAAAAACCATTTCAGATTTTTAAAAGGCCTGAGGAAAAACCTCTGAGACGCCAATAGGGTGTTATTTATTTTGTTTTTAGAAATGGTGGCATTCCCTCCTCGTTCTGCTGGTGACATTTAATTCTGCAAGTGGAAAAGGGAGCTGGGAGCCAGATGAAAACCTCAATGTATTGACAGGAAGGTCATCAGGGAGAGGAGTTTGTAGCCCTCGGGCCAGGCCACAAATCCAAATGCGGCTTCAGAGGTTAATGCCCACCTTGTTATGTTTGCAGGCCAGGGACATCTCCTGCAGAAGGCCCTCTGGAATCAATGGGAAGCTGGGCAAGAACTACATGCTGACCCAGAGCTATAGCCACCCAACAGGTTGCTCTGTTCAATTGAATAGAAGGGGCATGTCAGAATGCAAAAATAAAAATAGAAAAATGCTATGTGTACAAAGTTGTCCTCTTTATGGAAATTAATTTGTTTATATTAATGGAAACAGTCAACATCATACCAAAATGCTTCATATTAAGAAAATTATATATATTTGGGGGGAAATTCAGTAAAATGGTGATGAATTTTCCTAAGCACTTTTTTTAAAAAAGTATTTGCAATCTGGCATGGCAGTGGAGATTGAAAAATAAGAAATTGAGAGCAACCAAAATTTGTCCATCCCAAAATGGCACATGATTAATAACAAGGATCCTGGAAAAGTTTCTGCCCTCCTCCACCAGAAAAACCCACAGAGCTCTGATATATTTTAGGAGCTCAAACACCAGCATTGAAAAGGAAGGAAGGAAGGAAGGAAGGAAGGAAGGAAGGAAGGAAGGAAGGAAGGAAGGAAGCTAGCTAGCTCGGATTTCTCAAATTTCAGGCATTGATTTGAAGTTTTGGAATTTTGCAACCCTGAACCATTGCTTAAGCAGCAACACCTACTGAAGTGGTTAACAAGTTGTTTGCTGGAGGGATCTGGCAAGGACATTCTGACTTTTTTGAGCAGAGGACATCCGTTGCAACCAGTTTCATAAAAATGAGCTCATCCCCATTTGAGCCTCTCTTTTTTGCCAGTGTTTCAGAGGTTTTGTGAGTGACAACCAAACTGAATCATCCACTATGCCTAACATCCACATGTGGGGACTATGCCAACTTGCTATGCAATGTTGCAGGATCAGAATAGAAGGAAGAGCAATTGCAATAGGAAAACAGCAGTGGTAGTGTAAAAACCCCTCAATTGGTTGGAACCTCCTTTTCGTTTGATTCTCTTTTTTATGACTGTGGCTGAGGAGAAAATTGTTTTGGAATAGGGACATTTGAATTTCCAAGTGGCCAATGCTTGTGCTAGAAACTATAGTGGTCCCTCGGGTTACAGGTGCTTCAGGTTACAGACTCCGCTAACCCAGAAATAGTATCTCAGGTCAAGAACTTTGCTTCAGGATGAGAACAGAAATTGTGTGGTGGTGGCGCGGCAGCAGCGGGAGGACCCATTAGCTAAAGTGGTACCTCAAGTTAAGAACAGTTTCAGGTTAAGAACGGACCTCTGGAACGAATTAAGTTCTTAACCCGAGGTACCACTGTACCACAAGTGACAATACAATAACACGCATATGGTACCATGAGCATGCGTGTAGCAGCAGTTCAAGCCAGGAAAAAAATTGTTGGAAAACCCCCCAGAAATATCCTCTCACCTGGGACTCTGGGTGGGTGTCAGTTGCCACATGGCATGGCAGTGGTGGGTCCAGGGAGGCTGCCAGCTTCCAGTGTGGCTTGGGCAAGGGATGGGCACCTGGCACTGCCCACTTCCAGCCGTGTCAGGCTCCCAGGTAAGGGTGGGCAGTGCCCACTTGGCTAATCAAAGGCAGGGGCTCAGAGGCTGTTACTGTTAGAATTCCTGCTCCCATGATTGCAGTCATGGGATTGTTGTCTATCACATGACGGCACATATTTTGACTCCACAGAGTGGGAAGTGATGGAGACAGGATGTTTGTGTTACTGTGTTCCATGAAGTGGGACTATTGTCCTTTGTTCGTTTTCTTTTTGCTGTCTGATGCTAGAGAGAGAGGGAGCCATGTTGCAGTGCTCGGTGTGTGTGTATATGTAAATAAAGTAGATTAGCCAAAATGCTGAGTTGCTGAGGTCTGTTACGCAAGCTGCGAAGACTCTGCGGCTCCCTTAGTGTGCCGATGTCTGTTGGCATCGGTTGCTGTGATGTTCGGGCAGAAGAAAGCTTTTGAAGCTCCCGAACGAATGACCAGGAGGGAGAGAATATGCCAGTCGGGCATGTGTTTCTACCAGGGTCCTACTTGAGTGTAGGATGAGCTCCTGACAGTTACCAGCCTGACCATTCAAGGGGGTGGCCAAGTGTAGGCCACGCTCTTGGCGGACATGCCAAGAAATCATGCAGATACCAGACCAACTCCAAATGGAGCTGAAGAGAGATTACCTTTCTCTAAATATTTAATTGTTGTTGTTTTTTATAAAGTAATAATAAAAATAAATGGGGGTGAGTTATTGTTAAAACAGAGGGCTAGCTGGGGTTTTTTGCCCCGGGTGAAGCCTCCAGAGGGGTGCTATTGAGGCTCTTAGCCTGTGTGCACGTGTGTACACAAATGCGTGTGTGGGGTGTGTGCAGGGCCAGATTTAGGTTTGACGAGGCCCTAAGCTACTGAAGGTAATGGGGCCCTTTATATGTCAAGCTGTCCTTTGTCAACAACAAATTGTCGCTGTTTTTTGTGTTGAATATATGCCATATGGTAATTTATGGAACTAATTACATCATCGGAGCCTACACAACACAAAACACTGTTGCTGTATGTAGGTTTTATTTTATTTGTTTATTATCTTATATTTTGAAAATGTACATCTAGTTTTTTTATTCTTTAAATTTTTGGGGGCCCCCCAAGAGAGTGGGGCCCTAAGCTATATAGCTTGTATAGCTTATACGTAAATTTGGCACTGGGTGTATATGCCAAATTGGGTCTTTGACCCAGATGAAATAAAGCCTAGTTTTGCCCCTGGTTAAGCATTTTGCAAGCCCAAACTCATGGCTGTTGGGTTGCATAACCTGCACTGGACTTGGTGTCTCACTCATTGTGGCAGGCCTGATTCACAACATTTTGCAGAGTACATTCCCAAAGAAAAATAACCTCTGAGAAACAAACACTGATTGCCTTGTAAGCCAAGATTATTTAATAAGCTGCAAGAAACGGTCTTTCTTTCTTTCTTTCTTTCTTTCTTTCTTTCTTTCTTTCTTTCTTTTTTTGAGACATGCCTTTGGGATGTATTTAGAGAAAACAAAGGTGGAGGGAGGTCAAGAGTGAGGATATCAACTCAAAGGAGGACACCTTCTGAAACTGATAGCAATAAATGAGAAGCCAGGAAAAGGCAGTGGCCCAAAAGAGATTTGGCTTTGAAGCCTTGAAAAGGGAGATAATTGCAAGTTTCAACACAGGCTGGTGCCAAGGTTTTGTGTTTCCTTCTCTTCTGTAGTTTCATTGAGAATGAAGTGACAAAGAGGAACAGGGTGAAAAGAGGTGAATGAAAGCTAGAAGACCTCCTGAGAAAGTGGGACCCAACTTTATGCTTTTGTGTCAATATGTGTGTGTGTTTTAATTAGGCCACTATAGCAATGCCCCCAAATTCCAAATTCTGACTAGATCATTCCGAATGCAGGGCCATAGATGTGTTTTAACGTGGTCTCACCGATACTGAACACAGGAATTTGGATTTTTGAATGTATATATTCCAACTTATTTTACTATGTAGTATGCAGATGCCACACATTTTTCACATTTTAAAAGGCATTCGGAAGGGCCTGTTAGGTAAAAGGAGAAAAGAAAGAAAGAAATAGAGGCTGTATTTCTTCATATCCTGATCGGCAAAAAGTCTGGTTCAAGAATACTTCTGCCCCCACAGATACCACCAAAACCCACATGCGGTTGGTAACATAGCTTCTATTTCCTTTGGAATTTGTTGAACACGAATGTTTGTAATATCCTTTGTGCCTTTCCTCCTAATTGGAAACATTTTGTATTAAATCTAATGGGCTAAGCAAAGAATTTGGAATGCAACATATCTGGTTCTAAACCTGAAGTTGATTTTCTGTGACCTTGGTCATGTCACTTTACGCTCTGATACTGACCTCTCAGCTTCCCTTAATTAATGCTTCAACCCTCTTCTTTTTGAGAAGGGGTCTGAAATCTCATTTGCTTTATTACCTAAGATCATTCAGCTACTCTGGGACAAAACAAGGCATTTCCTTAAAAGGAATATTAACATTCCAGATTTAAAATCTCAGGCACATGATAATGTAAGATTGTAAATCCAAGATATTAGGAAAGTAAAATAAACATCTTCATTCAGCAACCAGAGTCTCAGTTTATGCTCTGATCTCTAAGTGTCTCGGGCCTTAGAATTTGACAGGAACCTACAAACTATAAATGCACATGTTTCTGCAATAATAAATGGAGAGCATCTTTTAAAAATGCCCTCCCCATAATGAACCTACAACTCAGTTCATTTATTTTAAGTTTTAAATGGTAGGAGGGAGGATTTTGTTTCTGTTAACGCTTGCAAGTTCCCCATCACGTTTTGGGAATCTGCATGGAAATGTGGCTGTAAATAGCTGCATTATCTTTCCCTTGGTAGATGCTTCCTCCAAGGTGGTCAACGTTTTGTGGCAAGGATTCTGTGCCTTTAAAAACTGAGCAACAGGCAGAAATTAAACTACTCCTTTTAGTTTGCCCATTGCTTCACCTCCATGCTTTCAAAAGGCTCAGCAGTTATATCAGAGAGGGCATTGGGAAAGGACTAATATACTGTGTTGCCTACTGCTGTCACAGCTACCCTTAGTTATAGTGCAGTGGTGGCGAAACTCGGCCCTCCAGATGTTTTGAGACTACAACTCCCATCATCCCTAGCTAACAGAACCAGTGGTCAGGGATGATGGGGATTGTAGTCCCAAAAACATTTGGAGGGCCGAGTTTCGCCACTACTGTTATAGTGAGTAGGCTGCTGCTCCCCATGGTTTTCTTTGAGTTGAATACAGTGGTACCTCAGGTTACAGACGCTTCAGGTTATACACTCCGCTAACCCAGAAATAGTACCTCGGGTTAAGAACTTTGCTTCAGGATGAGAACACAAATCATGTGGCGGCGGCATGGCGGCAGCGGGAGGCCCCATTAGCTAAAGTGGTACCTCGGGTTAAGAACAGTTTCAGGTTAAGAACAGACCTCCAGAATGAATTAAGTTCTTAAGCCGAGGTACCACTGTATTTGTGGGAACACAGGGGTGCCAACTTGAATAAAATATTGGGGGAGGGGGCAAGTAAGCCCTGCCCTGCATAATTGATCAAAAACATGGTGCACACATACCATTTGAATGGCAATGCCCATCAACATTGGGGGGGGGGAGTTCCCTCAAATATTTTTATAGGGGGGTGCTGCTAGGAGTTGGCTTCTATGTGGGAACGGGTCTCACTCCCCAGGTTAATTTCCTCCAACCTGAGTTAATTTCCTCCAACCTGAGTAATAATAATACAGTGGTACCTCTGGTTGCGAACGGGATCCATTCCGCATCCCGAGGAATTCACAACTGAAGGACCACTTCTGCGCATGCGCGTGGCACAGTTTAGCACTTCTGTGCATGCACATGGCACGTAGAGCGCTTCTGTGCATGCATACATGGCAAAACCTGAAAAAATACTTCCAGATTTGCCACGTTTGTATCCCGAAGTTTACATATCCAGAGGGATATGTAAGCGGAGGTATGACTGTAACCACAAATGGATGTGGAAATGGGGGGTGGGGTGGGGTGGGAATGGAATACTGTAAAAATGACAAATGGAAAGAAATCAAGTTCCCAGTCCTCATCTATCCCACATTCAGGGCTGTAGTTTGTGGAACTGTGATGAAACTGGCACCTGTCACAGTCTCACCAGGCAATGGAGAAAGTGTATCTTTCACCCATGCGAGCACACACAAATCAATCAGAATTTCGTATCTGGATCTGGCTAATTCAGATCAGTGAAAATTGGAGGGAGGTGAATTTCTGCTGCATACCTTTCGCCCACTATTTAAGGCTTAAAAAAAACAACACGAAAAAAAACTACACAGAAATTCTTACAAAGCTAGACTGAAGAAACTTACAAACTTCAACAGGCTGAAGCTTACACAAGTATGAAAAGGTGGGGACAGCCCCAAAGTTCATTTTGGCTTTCTTTCTCTGTAGGGACCAGGGAAACTGTTTTGTACAGCCATTGTTTCTGACAGTTCATTTCTTCAAATTAAAGAATCCATTCATCATTGTGCATCCAGCAGCCAGAGCCTGTCTTCAGCTTCAGAATTTCAGCACTATGAATTTACATTCAGTGGTGTATCCAGTGTACGTTATATATCCCTGGGCAGCATATCCACGGGCCTGATATTTCTCCTGCTGTAGCATAAACTATGTAGTAGAACTGTCAAGCTCAGTGTCCTTTTCCTAAAGGTGATAAGGCTACTAATGTACAAATGTGTAACATTGTCTGATGGTTTTGTGCCATGTTACAGGACAGAGTGATATGTCAAGGTAAAATACACAATATGTAGTTCATGAAAATGCTCTGTTTCAGACTATATGTGGGCATCACATATTATCTGCTTATATGACCCCTGAAACAAGGAGAAAAGTAATTATACAACCTCTAGAAGACATCTGAAGTCATTCCTGTATAGGGAAGGTTTTTTAAATGTTTAATGTTTTATTATGTTTTTATATATGTTGGAAGCCACTGAAAGTGGCAGGGGCAACCCAGTCAGATGGTCGGGGTACAAATAATAAAATAATTGTGATGATGATGATGGAATAGGATGTCTCTATTTTCATTAGAGAAATGTTGGAGGGCATGTTACAGTCTGAAGAGGAATGGTCCAATGAGCTCGATTTTCATCTGTCATTCACCTGACTCCTACTCATTGATTTCAAGTTACTGGAGTTTAAAGTTGCCTCTGCATTTGGAGATCCATAGGCTGGTCAACTTAGAAGCTGTTTAGGGTTACCATGTGTCCTCTTTTTCCAGGACAAGTCATCTTTTTCATGGGCTTGTAAAATGAGAGTCATCATAGCGATCCACAGTTAAAAATAGAAGTTGGCAAATGTGTCCTCTTTTTTGCTCTTCAGAATATGGCAACCTGCACATTCTGCACTGTACAGGTGAGCTTGATTGTAGTGTTTCTTTTCAATACTATTAATAATATTAGGACCCTCATATGAGATTTGAGTTTTTGTATCTGTAAAATGCAAAAAAAGGCAACCGGAGGGCCTGGGTCCCTATTTCAGCCACACCTCTCACCTCTCGCCAAGCCAGAGGTTTGTGGAGAACATGGCCCAAGAGTATTGGGGTTGAGGTGTTGGTCAGGCCTTGAAGCAGCTCTTTTGTAAGCAGTGGCCAGAGGAGCTACAAAGATGCTTTCTATTCACAAAGCTCATAATCAGTACCATTAAAAAAATCTTCATTGGAGATATTTCTAGGTCCATGTCCAGGTGGTTTATTTTTGGAAATTGTGGGAAACTCGGTTGCCGTTTGCTCAAATTCAGTAGTAAAATGTGAGGTTTCCCAGAAAAATGCCAGGACCAAAACAAAAACAAAAAACCAACCCCCCTGGAAAGACTGGAAAGCCCAGACTTTCACCTAGAAATGTGGCACAAAAGGAAGTTTGGATAAGTCCTTATTTGAAGTCAACACTATAGATTTGAATCTCAAGCAATAGCCCATAGATATTATTTTTATGAGAAGGCCCAATGTTGTGGTGAAGCTTTGTGATCTTCTCAAAAAGAAGATTCCATAAACTGCAAAAACTTGATAATAAAGCTTACATAGAAGCCCTGAGAGGTGTGTGTGTGTGTGTGTGTGTGTTTTAATTCTCAAGGTCCGCAATACAATTCTTAGTTGAGGCTGATGGTAGTTGGAATGTCTACTCTGTTATGTAATTCCACTCTGCTAAGTAATCCGGTTTGCTCAATCCACATCCTGTTCCAACATGAGAAAGTATTCTGCTCCTTGCACCTACTAAGCTACCAATATTTTCAATTTTACTACTGCTAGAAATGTGGTCACCATCTTATGATGAATTAGCAGGCACTCTGGATGCAGCCGGAGGGAATGCTAAAGGAACTTAGCAGCGTGGTGAGCAAACTGGGTATGCTACCCTTAGTGGGAAACACTTGGATAATTTTACTATATCACGGACCCTAATCTGACGGGTGCCTTGCACTGTAGTGTACTTAGCATTACAATTAATTACACTGCGGGGAACAGTTCATCAAAGTAACAGCTCTCTGGAATCCACACACATGGCCGGGCCATTATATGGAGAACTGATTTTGCCCAGTATTTGAGACATGGGGGAATGCTGGTCATCTTCTATTAGACTGGCTAGGTTGCCTCAACAATCAGACCCACACACAGAAGCTACTTGGAGCTGGATTCAGGTTCCAGAAACAACATCAGGTAGAGGGGCACTTTAGCACTAGACAGCAAGACAGGAGTCCCAGAAGGACACAAATAATCACTGTTGTTCTTGCATTGCCTCCAACTCCCTTCAGTTAAGAGGGAAGGAGAGAGACCTGCCTAACAAATCATTCCAATGAGACCCCAGGGTGAAAATAGAGTCTGTTTACAATTGCTAATGAGGTACCAAGAAATTTGTTACCTCTCCTACTGTATGCTTTATTTCTAGAGGAGATAAGTTCTGACTAGAGACTCTCCCCCCTTCTTTTTCTTTTGCCTCATTGCATTTAGTAGAGCTGGGAGGTTCCAAAACTGAGTGGAGGGTTATTTGAAATGGGGGGGGGGTACCTTTATTCTAAAGCAACAGTATGGATTGTGTAACCCCATTGTTTTGCATTCACATGAAGACTAACTTGGAAACAGGCAGAAATGAAAATCATGTGGTAGTATTTGTGGGAATTTGAAGCTGGAGAGCTAGCAGAGGTATATAGGCAGAAAGACTGGTAGGATCTCTTTGGAGTGATTGGGCTGCATTTAACCAAATTTTACTTAGAATAGACCCACTGAAATTAACACACCTAAATTAGTCATTTCCATTAATTTCATACTCATAGAATCATCTTTCAGTGGTCATCTAGCCCAATGCCCTGCAATGCAGGAATCTCAGCAAAAGCATCCATGACAGATGGCCACCCAACCTCTGCTTAAAAACCTCCAAGGAAGGAGAGTCCATAACCTTCCGAGGGAGACTGTTCCACTATTGAACTGCTCTTACTGTCGGAATCTCCTTTCTTGTAATCTGAAGCCACTGGCTTGTGTCCTACCCTCCAGGGCAGGAGAAAACAAGCTTGCTTCATCTTCCATGTGACAACCCTTTAGATATTTGAAGATGGCTATCCTTTCTCCTCCCAGTCTATTCTTTTTCAGGCTAAACATACCCAGTGGGTGTGGTCTACTGTGAGAATGACAAACAACTCATTGATGTACTGTATTAACATCAGAAACTATGGGCAGTTTCATGAAAGCCCTTTACACATGACTACTGAAAGATGCCCCCTATGGTAGCTCTCTCTAGGGTCAGTAGAAGCTCCAGCTTTTCAGGGAGCTATGCAACCCTCCCCCCACTCTTCAGACCTCTGAAGAACAGCAGGACCATGGTGTGCTTGGGTTGCCATATGCCCTCTTTTTCCAGGACATGTCCTCTTTCTCATGGGTATGTAAAAGGAGAGTCATAGCGAGCCATAGTTAAAAGCAGATGTCGGCAAATGTGTCCTCTTTTTGATCTTCAAATATGGCAATTTAATCTGGACTTACAGATGGTTAGAGCTGCCATGTGGTCACTGCACCTGTTTAGTGTTGCCATCAGAGCAGGGCTTTCTCTTTCTCCATTTTATGGATCTGTAACCCACTTTGGAGAAAAGTGTCTAACAAATGCAATACAAACAGTAAAGCAAGTTCACCCCATCCTGCAAATAAGTGTTCAGAGACTAATGGAGTGCCTGGTCCCTCGGGCGCTTTAGAGAAACAACTGCTGTTGTTCATGGCAGAAGCGGAGACAGGGAAGTCAAACAGGCATTAAAAGGAACGGTCAAACAACAACTCTCCTTTCTTCAAAAGAGACTGATGTATTGGGCCAATGTGCAATTCTGGCCAGAACAGCTTCTTCTCTGCAATCTTTTTGATAAGAACACTTCCTGGGCTAAAGGGCAGGTTTGGACTAGAATAACTTCTTGGCCAGCTGCTCCTGCCACAAGCTCTGCCAGTGTAGAAAGAGCTTACCTATGGTAACCCTTGCCAGAGATTACGTTTTTCCTTGACGTCTACTTGGCAGGTCTCTGGAACCCATTTCTTGCTTGTTATTACATTTTTTGTGTGATATTTTCCAGTCCTGGGCATGTAACACCCTCTTCAGTCAACTTCTGTTAATACAAGTGGGCCTAGTTTTGTATAAACTCAAATGTCCTGGTCTCTCATGAGGTTCACCCTCTGAAACTGATGGAGAGATGAACCATGCATACAATTTACAAGGGCCTAATCTACTTTTAACACTGGGCTGTCCGCATCTGCTATGGCATCTTTATGGCCACGTCTGATGCTTCTGCCTTCAAAAGGTCAGAGCTTCAACTTGCCCACAACTGTACAGGGCTGGATACATTTCTTGGATGAATTATGCTGCAGTCTAGGGGTGGAATTTTCTGAAAATCTTTTGGCGCATTAATGCTGTGAACCCCTCCACCATAGGCACAGACTGTATATATGTCTAAATAAACCATATGTGCTGAAGACACCATAGTTTCCACTGTGCCTCATTTCCAAATGGAAACATGAACTCTGAGTAAGCACCTGGAACCCATGGAATCTCACACCACTCAGAGATTTGGGTGGGTTGCAACAATATGAACTATCCTTGCATATTACATGTATTATTATGTGCAGAGATCTATCTGCCTATCTATCTATCATCTATCATCTATCTATCATCTATCTATCTATCTATCTATCTATCTATCTATCTATCTATCTAATCTATCATCTATCTATCTATCTATCTATCTATCATCTATCTATCTGTCTATCTATCATCTATCATCTATCTATCATCTATCATCTATCATCTATCTATCTATCATCTATCTATCTATCTAATCTATCTATCCATCTATCTATCTATCTATCTATCTATCTATCTATCTATCTATCATCTATCTATCTATCTATCTATCTATCTATCTATCTATATCTATCTATCTATCTATCTATATCTATCTATCTATCTATCATCTATCTATCATCTATCTATCTATATCTATCTATCATCTATCTATCTGTCTACCTATCATCTATCTATCTATCATCTATCTATCTATCTATCTATCTATCTATCTATCTATCTATCTATCATCTATCTATCTATCTATCTATCTATCATCTATCTATCATCTATCTATCTATCATCTATCTATCTATCTATCTATCTATCTATCTATCTATCATCTATCTATCTATCTATCTATCTATCTATCTATCTATCTATCTATATCTATCTATCATCTATCTATCATCTATCTGTCTATCTATCTATCTATCTATCTATCTATCTATCTATCTATCTATCATCTCTCTATCTATCTATCTATCATCTATCTATCATCTATCTAATCTATCTATCATCTATCTATCTATATCTATCTATCTATCTATCTATCTATCTATCTATCTATCTATCATCTATCTATATCTATCTAAGAAATATAGTACATACCCTTCAGGTTACATACGCTTCAGGTTACAGACTCCGCTAACCCAGAAATAGTACCTCGGGTTAAGAACTTTGCTTCAGGATGAGAACAGAAATTGCACGACAGCGGCAGAGGGAGGCCCCATTAGCTAAAGTGGTGCTTCGGGTTACGAACAGTTTCAGGTTAAGAACGGACCTCTGGAACAAATTAAGTACTTAACCCGAGGTACCACTGTACTGCATGGGATCTGAGTCATATATACATTATAACCTAATATATGCCATTTTGGTATAATTTCACACATTTTCTGTATTGTTTTTAATACCAACAATACACAACACACAGCTTGGATATGTTTGGGCACTTGATGCAAATGGAGGTCTCAGGCAGGCAAAGCTTGATTGGTTCAGAACCACCTATTTATGTGTATAAATATATTTTAAATTGATTATTTTCCTGTCCCTACTGAAAGCGACTAAGTGCAGTTCCATGTACTTAGGTACCATGGAATGGTGTGTTTTGATGGGGGAGAGACGGGTAGGATGACCCAGGTGATTATGGAGGGATATGAGGGCATAAGGCACGCTATTCTTTGGTGTGGGGCAAACTAAGGAATTGTAAAGGGAAGAAAGGTAGACTGTTATTTCTTTATACGGCCAGGATTTGTTTAAACCGAATAGGTTTTGCAAGCGTTTGCTTCGATTGTTGATCTGTGCATCAGCAGGGCAATTCAAGGGACCCACCCACGCACCCACTCCATATGTCTCAAGGGCTCAGTCCATAGTAGTCCTTTTGAAGAGATGGGGTTTGCACAGGGAGCGGAAGATCTCCTGCGTAACTAATAGAGATTTTTCTACCTGTACAGCTGGATTCTGTGGAGGACATTGGGGAAGGTTGAATGGGAGAAGATGTATCTCATCATCATCATCTAATTATTTGTAAAACACAACAACAGCTAAAGCAATGCTTTTTTTCAGGGGGCACTTGAGGGTACACAGTACTGGCACGTCTTTTTGTTGTTGTTAAAAAGTGTGGCATGTACTGTGACAACTTCATGGTGAGTACCAGCACCTATTTTTCTAGGGGAAAAAGGACTGACCTAAAGTATAATGTTTATGGTACAGACATTACGGCACATACAAATACTGTTTTCTGATCACAGGCACATCATCTAAATATATCTGGTCTATGAGTGCAGAGAGCTACCATGTGGACATACCCTAAAGGACACCAAGATTTCAAAATGTAGATGCTGGGCCAAGCTTCTAGAATGCCAGAGGTTTTGCTTTTTGCTTTTGATCTATGGGTGCTGCACACTGCAAAGTTTCAGGGAGAGAAACCATGACTGCACAGGGGAGCAAGGGAATCAGTTCTTTCTATCTCCTTCTTCGCCTCCCTGCTCTTTCCTTCACTTAAGCTGATATGGTTCCCGAACCACAAAGAGCGCAAGGAGGTGGTACAGTAGGAAAACACCAGCTCTCTGCCATGCAGCACTTCGAGAAGTTTATATAATAAGAATTGAAGAGAGAGAGAGAGAGAGAGAGAGAGAAGATTTAAGAAGTGACACTTTTGAAAACCGGCCAAAGGCAAGCCATCAAAAATGGGACACTGTCTCTTTAAGTGGAAGGCTGCAGGAGCAAAGGGAAATTAATTAAGTATTGGACGCTGGTATGGCGCCGTGGAAAGAATACACAATCTAGGACCTGCATGCCAAATCTGAAATGAAAAGGAAGGTGATCCGTCATTTTTTGCTGTTTTTTTAAGACAGAATATATATTTTTGAAAGTTGACTAAGCAATTACCCAAATTAAAGAAACTGGAAAAGCAAACAGTGGTAAAAATGCTTTGGTTCTCTATTTTTTTCATTGAAAAGGTAAATTAGTTCTCTCTCTCTCTGTTTTAAAAGAAGTCTTAACACATAAGAAAAACACCCCCCCAACTTAACTCTTTAATGACAAGGTCCTGAAAATAAAGCCTCATTAGGCTTGTGGTTTTAAAGATTTCAACAGACTGATCTTAAACACATCAGTTTTCTGGATTCTGAAAAACCTAGGTAAATCCCATTATTTCCATCACTTGAACTTATTTCCATGTAATAGTGCTTATGTCAAATTAAGATGCTAGTCAAATAATAATCTCCTTTGAAGTCCATGCCAGCTTTCAAAAGGGAGAAATCTCCTTGGTAGACGAACCAAGCAGGATAAATAAATAATAATAATAATCTGCAAAACAAACCATTTACCATATCAACCCCGTGGAAGCTCATGCAGCTCCTATAAATGCTTTCATCTTAATGATCAGAGGCTAGATCCGACAGCTCCTTTAAGTAGACACATATTCACATAGCCTAACATGATCTGGCTCTCACCTATCTGAAACACAGGGGATTGCTGCCAACTGGCAACTCTACCTAGCGCCACAATATCCATCTAGTTCTGCGTGCCAGTCAATACTTTTAAAGAGAGTACCTCACAAATGTCTGCAGGCTGAGTGTGGGACTTGGTGAGGCTGGTGAAAACGAGTTCTTCACATATAAAAATTAAAGACTCCCTCATCAGGCAAGAAACCATTCCATCATTAGAGCCAACAGACTAATGCGTTCGGTTTTTATTTTATTTTTTGAAAGAAAAGCTTACTCTCCAATATTACCTATTAAAAATCTTGTTCTCGCACCTATTAAATGTTCTCACACTATGCTGGTCCCCTGAGAGGATGAATGGGTTCCAGACCAAATACATTGCCCTCCGAACTCCCAAGACAAATGGGTGTGGCACAAAACTAATTCTAGCAGCCCAGTGGGCCTCTCTATCTGATAGCTGTTTTGCTTCCATGCTTAATACCCCTGCTTCCCCCCCCCCTGGGGTTTCACAGGGGTACACATACCCCTAAACATTTTGTGAATCTAAATTTGGCCTCACTGAGGGGCAGTATTTCAATAGGAGTAGGAAAATGAGAGTACCCCTAAACATTTTTTATTTTTATTTTAGAAAAAAGCACTGCTTAATACCTACTAAGCTTGAACATTCTGAAAATAATGCGTTTGGAAAACTAGATGTATACCATGCACCGAAAAATAAAGATACACTTGTGGTATCTAAACACAACAACATGTTTCCTAGTCAGTCAAAAGGATGTACGTTTTGAAGTGAAGTTTTCAAAATTCCATAGTTGGGAGTTTATTGGCTCAGGTTCCTAGACTGCACAGAAGAAAATTGTCCACATCGTTTGCTTCCTGCTGCACTATGATTTTAAAACAGACATACTTATCTGACAAATATGGAGGATACAATTTAAGACAAGTACAGGTAATGCACAAATTAAGCTAGGTTCAACCAAACGGAAAGGCAAGAGACTCGCAAATTGTAGGCTCATTCTCCACTTTCTCCAAATTTCTCCTTCTCCAGATTTTGGGTCCCATTCTTTTAATCAGTAAATTGCAAGTGACAGAGTTTTTGCTCGTGTTTGACTTCTGACACTTGATTCAAAGGTTTAAAAGGCACTGCTTCAAATGCAGGGAGGTACCATAGGTTCAAATGCGAAAAGGGGCCTGTATATAGAACTCTAGCATAGCCTGGGCTATACAGTGGCACCCCAGGTTAAGTACTTAATTCGTTCCGGAGGTCCGTTCTTAACCTGAAACTGTTTTTAACCTGAAGCACCACTTTAGCTAATGGGGCCTCCCGCTGTCGCTGCGCCACCAAAGCACGATTTCTGTTCTCATCCTGAAGCAAAGTTCTTAACCTGAAGCACTATTTCTGGGTTAGTGGAGTCTGTAACCTGAAGCGTATGTAACCTGAAGTGTATGTAACCCGAGGTACCACTGTAACATATTGTTGCACGCTGCCCCAATTTCTGAGCAGTGTGAGATTTCAGGGGTTACAGCTGCCTTACCAGAGTTTGTGTTCCCTTCAGAGTGAGGTACAGCTGAGACTGTGGCGTCTTTATTCTATATGTTTTATGTACACATATCTACAACCTGAGCCTATGATGGAGGAGTTCACATAGCATTAACACCCCGAAGAAGGTCTTGCTTCCCCCATAGCCACAGATTCGGACAGAAATCAAGCATCACTCTGAGTCTTTTTCTTCCCAGCTTGCTACTTTGCTCACATCACTTCTCTCTCTCTCTCTCTCTCTCTCTCTCTCTCTCTCTCTCTCTCTCTCTCTCCTCTCACCTTTGTCTTTCTAAGTACAGTGGTACCTCGGGTTAAGAACTTAATTCGTTCTGGAGGTCTGTTCTTAACATGAAACTGTTCTTAGCCTGAGGTACCACTTTAGTTAATGGGGTCTCCCGCTGCCCCCGCATGATTTCTGTTCTCATCCTGAAGCAAAGTTCTTAACCCGAGGTACTATTTCTGGGTTAGCGGAGTCTGTAACCTGAAGCGTCTGTAACCTGAAGCATCTGTAACCCGAGGTACCACTGTACCAGCTACTTGTGGGAGGAGGTCCACCCATTTGTCATGTGACACAGATCTATTTCTCCTTAATGGCCCATTAGCTAGCCTATCACCTCACCAGGAATCTAGTTGGCTATTTGAGGAATTAGAAGCGGGCCCAGGCATTAGAAGGGTCTTGACATACAGCCTATACCACCACCACCCCGCTGCAAACTCATAACACTTGAATTGGATTCTACATGCTGGGGGGAGATACAATTTGCACAACTAGTCTCTTCCCCTCCCCCTCCCCCTTACCTGCCCTCCAAGCCTTCTCTAGAGGACCAATAACTTACTGAATATTGTGGGCTGAGTCTTACGGGGCTGCTTTGAGAGTAGAAGAATCATCCCATTCGCTGCGTAAGCCCTTATCACCCATGCGACATATCCAGGAAAAATGGGTAAGCAGGCTAATGTCATATACTTTATAAGCATATTAACCACTTTCGCTATCTGAGCTATAAGGGAAATGAATATTTTGAAAATATGGACTCTATGGAGGTGGCATTCAACTTGTCCGCTACTGCACTATGAATGCATTGTTCACTTCACATAAGCAAACATGCCTATTCCCCTCCATCAAACATTGGAGGGAATGGTCCAGGCAGTGGAAGCATTATCACCATAGGTGTTCATGATTGTTTCCACATTTCCATGGAACTGTTACACAGCTGTGCCCAATTCAGCTCTGTCTTGAGCTGCTACAAATCTTGACCTACTTGATTAGCTGCTGGGAGCCACCACATCCCTCCACATCCTCAGTTTTGATTTGCTGCTTACACAACCCACAACTCCTAGTCATGGGCCAGCTAATGCCAGCTGCTTCTCAGTTACATACAAATCCCACAGAAGGAGCTAAATGGTGGCAGGTCGCAGCCTACTGAATTCATGTTAACATATTGTCACATTATGCAGTATTATTGTAATCCGAATGATACCATAACTTTTCTGCTGCAGCAGCAAATCTCCGTATAGTGAAGAGGTTGCAAACCATCCCCTGATGTTTGGGCACGTTGGCTGGGGCTGATGGGAATTGGAGTCCAATAACACCCGGAGGTCACCATGTTGGGTACCCCTGGTATAGTGTTCCACTTTTGTTTTGTAAGATTGTCTCTTTCTACTCTCAGTTTTAAGGCAGGATTCAGCCCATTCCCCTCAACTTTGGGTTTAAGTTTCATTTTAATGCCCAAGCTTTCACATACAGTGGTACCTTGGGTTACAGACGCTTCAGGTTACTGATGCTTCAGATTAAGAACTTTGCTTCAGGATGAGAACAGAAATTGTGCTCCGGCAGCACGGCGGCAGCGGGAGGCCCCATTAGCTAAAGTGGTGCTTCAGGTTAAGAACCGTTTCAGGTTAAGAACGGACCTCCGGAAAAGACTAAGTTCTTAACCCGAGGTACCACTGTACTTTTGACAAATAGTCTTCCAACTGTGGTAGTGTACCTAAAGGTCCAATTTTCAGGCACACTAGAATCCAATTTTCATCACTAGAAATAGGCTGTTTTCTTTCAGCTGCTTTATGAGGATATTTCAGATCCCCAGAATTTAGAAGGCATTTTTTAAAAAATATAATCAATACTCTGTATCTTAAGAAAGGTTGAAAATCCTGTAAGAGCAAAAAAGACAGACGGCAATCTAACACATGACTATTCATAGGTAAGTCCCGCTGAATTCAATAGGACTTACTCCCAGGCAAATATGTATAGGTTTGCAACCTTAAAATGCAAGGGTTCTTATACATGTTTTAAAAGAGAAAGAGATTTCTAGCAACATGCTGCAAGAAACCTGATTACTTGACGGAGGCTTAAATTCGGAAGACCTCACAATCATATGTCCAAAAAATGATGAATTCAGTGATCAACATGCAGCTGCAAGCCACACATTCAGCGCAGTAGCTCCCTTGTTTGGACAGCTGAGATGGAGAAAATGTTTGTCATTTAAAAAGTACTTTGCTTGGTGTGGTATAATAGGAGCCGCTGCTGAAGCCTGGGAGCATGGATCAAGTCCTATTAAACTGTCCCCCCAGCCTGCTAGAAGAATTTTAACTGCATTGTGCCGTAATGAGCCGTGCCCAAACTACTGTTTTCTGGCCCTCTGTTTATTTTATCCCTTTATTGTAATGAAACTCAGATGGCCATTGTTTATACTAGGCCAAGGCAGCGAGAGCGTGCTGGAATCGGTCTAATTAGCTGCAAGTGGGTTTCGGAATTAGTGCATAGGAAAGAACAAATTTTTAGTAACTACTTTAAATTGAAGCCTTCATTTATTTTCATTATGGCTAGACAAAAGAAATCTAGTGTTTTCCGCAGCTCCCTTTCCATACGTGCCCCTTCGATTAGCCCAGTGGGGATACGTCCTGCTCATTCCAGACCCTCCTTCTCCTGCAAAGTTTATGGGAAGAAGCCGCTTGAGTTTTACTCCGGGATAATTAAATGAGAAAAAGCAGAGAGAGACGAATTACAATGGTGGAAGTTGTGCGCATAACAGCAACAACAACAACAATAACAACAACAATACTTCCAGCCAGTGTTATTTTTTCAAGGAAAAGAGGTGCTGGAGCTCATACATTACCCCTCTATTCCTCGCAACAACCTTGCAATAAGAAGCCTGGGCTTTTTTTTAGAGACAGAGATATACATAAGGCTAGTAGGGAGCTGGTTGCAAGGAAGAAATTTAAACTGGGAACTTCTATCCTTGCAATGTATACTCAATATTACCTTCTCATTCACACATGTAGCATTTCAGATTGTCTTATTCTTAAGCAAGAGTGTGCTTGGCTGTATTGTTTTCGACATCTGCTTTTTAAAATATATATATATATTTGTTTCTGCAAGTCTGTCCAGAGACGTATAATTTTGTTCTGTATATTTGTTTTAAAACTGTCAATTTTATCCACGTTTCACGAACTTTATTGTGTCTATTTGCTTTTAAAGTTTGATTGGTATATTCTTTTAATACTTAATAATAATTATTATTATTTTGCAAATCGCTTAGAGGTTCTTCGGATTAAGCAGCATATTAATTTTCTGCAATGAATAAATTGCACATCCCCAGAAAAGGATGCAGTGTGTTCAGTCGTTTTTTGTAACTTGCTAGCATTTAAGAAAAGATTCACTAATTTCAGCAGGCATTTTAAGGCAGTTTTCTGTTTCTGGGCTTTAATTGTTCTTCTTCTTTATATGAACGTTCTGCCCGGATACTGAGGTCCAGCGCCTTCTGGCGGTTCCCTCACTGCACCTGCCCTGTGGAATGCCCTCCCACCAGATGTCAAAGAAATAACTATCGGACATTTAGAAGACATCTGAAGGCAGCCCTGTTTAAGGAAGCTTTTAATGACTGATGTTTTAATGTATTTTTAATCTCTTGTTGGAAGCCACCCAGAATGGCTGGGGAAACCTAGCCAGATGGGCGGGGTATAAATAATTTGTTGTTGTTGTTGTTGTTGTTACAGTCTCCTTGGCTCAGGAGTCACATAACTCCATACCCTCCAACACTTCTCTGATGAAAATAGGGACGTCCTAAGAAAAAGCAGGGCATTCTGGGATAAAATCAGAAACCGGGAAGGCTTCTGGAAATACGGGGTTGTCCCTGGAAAATAGGGACACTTGGAGGGTCTGTAATGGCTCAGTGAAGAGAGTACATGTTTTGCACACAGGAAGTTCCAGTCTCCATTCCTGGCACCTGTAGACTGGGCTGAGAGTGGGACTCCTCTCTGCAGTGCTGAAAATTCATTGCCAGGAAGTGTAGACAATGTTGAGCTTGATGGGCCAATGGCCTGACTTGGAAAATGGCAGCTACCTAGGTTCCTAATATTTTTGTGGGCCGCAGTTTGGAGAATGCATCCAAGAGTTGTTTTCTTTGAACAAGAAATCCCCTGTTGGCCACTCCACAAGCTGCTTTTTATGCTTCACTGTTGGGAGGGTGATGGTACTCTTCCAATAAAATAAAATAGAAGCCCAGTGCCTTGCTGAGCGCTAGGCATGCTGTGCTCTCTATTGTGGCTTGACACACAGGGATCCATTTCAGCACTGCACAAAAGTAACGTAGCACGTTTTCCTCATTCTGATGCATATTCCCATTTTGAGGAAGGACAAGAATTCTTTAAGGGCTTGAGCGCTGGTCTAATGACAGTTCTGTCTATTGCTATCCTTGTAGTGATAATTTCAAAACGAAGTCTTATTTACTGGGACTTGTTTCTGAAGGACTGGGCTTTAAGTGATATATGACAATTTCATGGCTATTTTTAAATACTTTTAGACAATCTGGGTCAACTGGTTCATTATAAGAAGCATTTAGGCCAATAGGCATTTATTTGCCACAAATATAACTGTATCTTTATCACAAACAAAACTGGCTTGGATCATTAGGGGTTTGCTTATTTTTCAGTATGGCCTATGGAATTTAGCATGGTGCACGGTTAAACTGTTCTTAACAAGTTACTCATCCAAAAAGTCTCATCTTCAGAAGCAGTACAGAAATTTAGAGTGAAGTTAGGAAGTCTCACAATCTATTTCTCCAAGCAATTCTGGAAAACAGAGGAGGAGAAAAATCTCTTGTCTCTTTGTCCTTCCCATCCCCAACCAATAATTTATTTAAGCTATGTCCAGGAGTGAATTGCTACTGCATTTTATGTGTGTGTGTGTTTTAAAGGAAATTTATAGTTCTGAAATCCTCATAAGCTATTAAAGCTAATACAGGGAAAGTACAATGTATTCTGCTGAAATTCCAAGGAAGCCCATCCATTGATTTGATTAGAAAATAAATTGCTTTGTGGTTTGGTTGACTTTTAAACTTGCAAAGCTGTTAAACAGACTTTATCTTTTTGGGTGAGCAGATGAATTTTTCCAGATTAAGCGAACCCTCTAAAATAAACGAGCTAACACATTTGGGAAAGCTACTTTGGGCGAAAACATGTTCAGATTAAGACATGGCATATATTATTTACAATAGATCTATTTTCCATGAAGGCTTCTGCATGCTGTATTCGGGGTTGCCAACTGTCAGTAAATTTACGAACAGCTAGTAAATTTAAGTGCTTCCCAGAGAGCTATTGGTATATGTGTAAAATACTCAATTTGTTCCTAAAACATAGCAAGACTTTTTTCTGTGTATGAAAAATAAGGGGAAATGTACTCATATATAATATTATTATTAAAAGTCCTTATCAATCTGCTTCCATGAACCACAAAACAATTCAGAGTGGTTCCAAATCAGTGAGACTTAAATTAATCGGAGGCGGGGGGATCTATGGGATTTAAACCTGATTTACCCACAATTCAGCAGTGTGGTTGGAATAGAGTAGTAGAATGGTCTGTACCATCTCATGCTGCAAGTGAAAGTTCACATTTTTGAATGTACCTCTGTGTTAAAAAAACCCTTTGCAAACAGAAAACCAAATTCTGACGTGCTATAGCTCTAATCTGTAGCCTGAAATGGTACAGGCCATTATATTGATTCCATATTCTACCATCTTGTTTCCATCTCATTTTGCCGTATACGCAGACTCAATCTTAGTCATTAATTTTTTCTGGAATGGACTTTCTGTACTTTTCTGTGTATAAGACAAAGTTTCTTTACTCTAAAATAATGTTTTAAAACTGGGGGTGTCTTATGCATGGATAGTGGGTAGGGGTGACGGGTGATTGGTTGCAGCTGCGAGCTGCAGATTGTCATTGGTGATTTGGTGTGTGATTGGTGGCTGTGACAAGGGCTGCTTTGTATTGGCTGATGCTGTGGTAAATGGGTGTGTGATTGGTTGCTGTGTCAAGGACTGCTGTGGATTGGTTGCCACAGCGGCAAGTCGGCTAGCACTTTCCTGCCGCTGCTGGCGATCGAGCAGATGCTTATTGCAGATGCGAGCAATTGTAACCATCGGGTTAGTGATTTACTGAATTTCCTCCCCCCCAAAAAACCCCTCTGGCAATCCCCTCCCCAAAAAAGCTCAACAACTCCAATCCTGCCCCCCAAAAGCTCCAGAACTCTGTAAATAATTTTCAGTTAAAAACATCCCAACTCTGCTCCATTTTAAATCTTAAAGCTCCACAACTCTGTGCCATTTTCTTAAATTGGAGTCCCCCAAAATAGAGGGTGTCTTACACATGGGGGCGTGATATATATGGAAAAGTACAGTATTATTATTTGACAAATCAAATCAACAAATTTGATTTGGGGGTGTGTGGGGGCAGAGGGACAGTGGCACCGGCACCTTTCAGACAGCAGGGGTGCTGCACTCACCAGGTCAGGAATGGGGTATAGCGGCAACCATGGGTCAGGCAGGTCTGGTGGCAAGGTTGAATGAGTTCTGGGTTGATTGCAACAACTGTCACTAACCCCAGGCCTTCCTAACCTTGCCTCACCCCATTTTCATCCTTTTGATTTCAGCCATGCTCCTCCATGCATTGGTGTTTCAAAACAAAACAAAAACCAGTACTGTATTGCACTGAAATCGTCTGCATCTCTATGATCCCCCCTGCTTTCCTATTACAGACGCTTCAGGTTACAGACTCCACTAACCCAGAAATAGTACCTCGGGTTAAGCACTTTGTTTCAGGATGAGAACAGAAATCGTGCTCTGCCAGCCTGGTGGCAGTGGGAGGCCCCATTAGCTAAAGTGATGCTTCAGGTTAAGAACAGTTTCAGATCTCCAGAACAAATTAAGTTCTTAACCTGAGGTACCACTGTATCCCCCAGTGAAACTGAGAAGTGGAGTTCAGCTCAGCCCTGGATTGTAGTGCTTCAGTTGCATGATCTATTTTTGTTTGTGTGTGCCAGTACATTCAAAGTTTCCTGAAAATAGAAAGCCAACGTAGCTGGCAAATTACTGGATTAGAATCTTTCCTTTTTCTACATCATCTCAATCTCTTGCATGTGCATATCAAGGCTTTATTCATTCATTTATCACATTTATATCCCATCTTTCTTTCAAGGAGCGCAAGATGGAGTACAGGGCTATCCCTCAGCCGATTTCATCCTTAGGATGTGGGTGACGCTGTGGTCTAAACCTCTGAACCTCTTGGGCTTGCCTATCAGAAGACTGGCAGTTTGAATCCCCACAGCTGAGTGAGCTCTGTCCCAGCTCCTGCCAACCTAGCAGTTCGAAAGCACACCTGTGCAAGTAGATAAAAAGGTACCACTGTGGCGGGAAGATAAACGGCATTTCCATGCACTCTGGTTTCCATCACGGTGTTTCGTTGTGCCAGAAGCGGTTTGGTCATGCTGGCCACATGACCTGGAAAGCTGCCTGTGGACAAACACTGACTCCCTCAGCCTGAAAAGCGAGATGAGCACCACAACCCCATAGTCGCCTTTGACTGGACTTAACTGTCCAGGGGTCCTTTACCTTTACCTTTACATATTTCATCCTTACAACAACCCTGTGCGGTAGTTTAGGCTGAGAGGTAGTGACTGGCCCAAATTCACCCAGTGAGCAGTCTCCTAGGTCTTAGTCCAACACTCTAAGCATGTTTATTGCATGTCTTCCCCAATCTTGGAAGGTGATGGTTCTCCTGGGTCTGTAATAGAGTTCTCTCTGTGACTCACTGAGTTTGCCAAACTAAAGGCAGAGCAGGGTTGTTGAATAACAACAGGAACAGAGCCTGATCTTTCCTGATTCGGATGATGTATTGTCTCATTGATTGATTCAAATGAATCTCAAGGTGGCTTAGAATCAATAAACAGCAGCAGCAGAACAGAACATCGCAGTTACAGCACAGGTGATACAATATAACTAGCAAAGCAACAATAAAACAATTATACATCGTTATAATAGATAAAAAAAATACCAACAAAAAACAAAACAAAAAAACAACAACCACCAATAAGAGAAACATTATTTCATTTGCTGACTTTCCAAGCACAATTCAAAGTATTGGTGCTGACCTTTAAAGTCCTAAACAGCCTCTGCCCAGTATACCTGAAGGAGTGTCTCCACCCCCATCGTTCTGCCCGGACACTGAGGTCCAGCTCCAAGGGCCTTCTGGTGGTTTCCTCACTGCGAGAAGTGAAGTTACAGGGAACCAGGCAGAGGGCCTTCTCAGTAGTGGTGCCCACCCTGTGGAACGCCCTCCCATCAGATGTCAAAGAAATAAACAACTACCTGACTTTTAGAAAGCATTTGAAAGCAGCCCTGTTTAGGGAAGTTTTTTTATGTTTGATGTTTTATCGTGTTTTTAATATTATGTTGGGAGTCACACAGAGTGGCTGAGGAAACCCAGTCAGATGGATGGGGTACAAATCATCATTTCAGCAATTTTTCTTTGCACACAATTGTTTAAAATTCACCCAGCATACAAGGGGATAACCAATCCCTTAGAAACACCAAAACAAAACCATACTATAACAAGTACCCAGTCTCCCTCACATGAATCACATATGTGTGCGTTCATGGACAGCATCACTGCTTCCATCCAGACTGGTATTCCCCAAGCTCAAGAAAAATTGAGCTAAATGCATAGACTACACTGGCAAAATTTACTATGCTTGCTACCTGACATACTGTCAATTTATGTCTAGCTGTAACAGACATGGCTCTTTGGCCTGATGATGCACTGCAGTATAGCAATAAACATGATTATTATAAAAAGATAAGGTTACTGAATACTGCGTTTTGCCAAGCTCTAACTGACTGTAGCTTTAAGTTTTGGCTAAACAAGGAGCCAGGGAAATTTTAAAATTCAGCAGTAGTAGCTATTCAGTGGAGTTGTTCTAGTATCCATGCCAGGAAAAACTCCTACTGAAAGCTCTAATTTATCACACATTGGGTTTGCAAACCTGTGCTCCTGCCTGGGATACTAAGGCAAATGTTCACCAGGTTTCAAAAATTAAAAGAAAGGAGGAAAAACCTGGAGGAATCCCTGACTTAGGAAGTGGCGAGAATTCCAGTTTACGGTGCTGAACAAGTAGCAGTGTTAGTTAAAGGGCTATGTAACACACACAGAAAAACAGCAGCACGGACGAATTAAGACTCAACATTCCTTTGCAGCTTTCCTTCCTTCTTAAATAAAGAGTAGCTCATTTTCAAGGACTCTGAATTTATGTTAATGTTAGGATTAAATTGTGAGTACAGAAGGAAATGTCACTGGGGACAATAAAGTGTACTAGAACATTTAAAGGATAATCTAACAAAATCACTTTTAAAAGAATCACTGCCTATCTTCCTGGCAGATGAGAAGCATATCTTACCCTCTATCCAAAGGCATTTAGAAGCAACCAGAGGTGGCTTGCTATTGCTTCCCAGGAGAGAGGAAAGGAAGGGACAAGGTGGAAGGGAGGTCAGCAAGGTGCAAACACACCAGCAGTAGAACTAGATTAGTTCCGCTGTTGCACTTTCACTGTACTGACCTTCCCACTAGCTCACCCCTGTTTCTCTCTGTCCAAATAAGAAGCAGTGACCCACCTGCCAGGAAGCTAGGGTAGCAGCTACATCTCACCTGGTGAGCCACTTCTGATAGCAGCTGGAAAACTAGGGGAATCTTGCTGGAAATCTACAACCACACCAGCAGCATGGAAACACAGGTGATGGGGATGTCACAATGGGGGGACCCACGGAAATTGTCCTTCCAGGGACCATAGGATCACAGCTTTAATTAGTCCTTTAATTGATTAAATTTTTATAAATATGGTCTTCAGTAAAAGTAATAGGTCTGAGGTAGTGTGTGTGTGTGTGTGTGTGTGTGTGTGGTTTTTTAAAATTATGGTTACACATGCGTCAGGCAGCAAGCACAATATTCAAAAAGTCATTTCCTCTGACATGTTAAAGAAAATGTACCTTTCTGTACCTGTGCTGCTGCTGATAAATTACATATAAATATTAAATATTTATATTAAATATAAATGCAAATATATATAGTGCCTGATTAACCAGGGGTATCTTTTTAGTCTATCAAAAATATGTTAAATTAACTAATTTGATTAATCATTTTTCAGCTGTATAAAACTATATACAACAGCTGCAGAAAAGCCAAACTGTTGCCGGGGGGCTGGGGGTGGGGGAAGCCGGCAAGTCTTTAAGCCTTTGAGAAATGTACCTTTAAAAACATTACAAAAACAAATTACAAAAAAATTACAAACAGCAGTGCTTTATTTAAATCTTTTTAAATGACTGCTTAAAACAGTGCTTTTTTCCTAGAAAAACTTCATTCACCATGAAGTTGTTGCAGTAAGTGCCACACTCTTTATCAATAACAAAAAAGACGCACCGTTACTGCGTACCCTTGAGTACCCTCCTTTAAAAAAAAACACTGACCTAAAGGAAACCTGAATTGTCATGCCATGCGACACTCCTGGATAAATCTATTGATAGCTGTCAAGGCCCTACCCTTTGCTGTCAGGAGCAAATCTCTATCAAACAATATCTGTGAATAAAGCAGCTCCTATTGGGAAATATTGCTGTGGTCTAAACCACTGAGCCTCTTGGGCTTGTCGATTGGAAGGTCAGTGATTCAAATCCCCATGACAGCATGAGCTCACGTTGCTCTGTCCCAGCCCCTGCCAACCTAGCAGTTCGAAAGCACACCAGTGCAAGTAGATAAATAGGTACCTCTGCAGAGAGAAGGTAAATGGTGTTTCCCTGTGCTCTGTTTTCCATCACAGTGTTCCGTGTGCTAGAAGCGGTTTAGTCATACTGGCCACATGACCCGGAAAGCTGTCTGTGGACAAACGCCGGCTCCCTCAGCCTGAAAGCAAGATGAGTGCCACAACCACGTAGTGGCCTTTGACTGGACTTAACCATCCAGGGGTCCTTTACATATTTTTTTTTTACCTATTTCCAGTGTATACAGGTCTCAGGCAAAGACTAATCAGGGATGCAATGATTGACCAGGATAAACCATTATCACGCCCTACCTTCTCTATCATTTACCTAGCATTTATGGTTGGTAGCTATTGCACACAGATTTACAGTATTAGAGTATGTTGAGTGTGCTGTAACTGTGGGTCAGATCCGGTTAGGAAGATTTTTCCATCCAGAGCAAACTTATTCATGGGTACCCCATTCTCATCGACTCAGAATAGGACTCATGAAGGTAAGTAAGTAAAAGAAAATGAACGTGCTGAAAAATGGGGATCAGGGAATGTGCAGATGCAGTGGCCTGCCCTCGCGATTGACAGGACCGCACAACGTGCAAACGCCGTGCGCTCGCACCACACAAAGTGCTGACCTCACTTGTGCATGCCACATGATCTGCTGATGTATCGTGCACACGCTGCACAGCTTGTGTGCGTGATGTGAGTATGTGCACCATCACCACGGGCTAATGAGGGGGTCTGGCCCCCTCCCTGAAAATTTCAGGGGGTCCCTGAGTGCCCCTGGATATGTGGGGAAGTGGCTACTATTATGAGAGAGAGAGAGAGGAGTAGAGGGGGGAACTTAGGCAAGACTGAAATTCTGAGCTCATGCCACGCAGATGTGCATGTGTCCATGCGTCCCATTGGGTTGAAGAGGCTGGGAAATTCTGAAGTACATGGACCACTGGTCAATCCCCTGCCATTGCCTAATGGAAGTGCCTGTAAGTGCAAAGGGATGCTGTTTTTCATGTCTATTACACTGGTGCTGGTGCTGGTGCTGCTGCTCAGGGACTGCAATATACTTAGAGCACACCGAACACAAGTTATTCCATCTGCCTGCTGTATGATTAACTGGCATTATGATTGGTAGCATATAGCTCACTCATAAATAGGCTTTCTGTACCTGCTTTGTGCACAGCGCTATTATGGTATGTATTTTTATACAGATGTCTGATGAATGCTACATGAGTATATTTCATGCATATATCAGCGGGCAGGAGTTTGTGGTCTATATATCAGATTCAAAATACCTACTGTAGACTCTCTGGAACCACAGGTTAAAATCCTGGCAGATAAACCTCAAACCTCCGTCCTCCTGTGGTAGAGAAATTGAGCAGAAAGACCTTTTCAGGCAGCATATTTAAAGGGGGAAAATACACACCAAAAAAATCCCCTGTCCACTCTGGACACCCATTAAAATCCCATTATACTTTTGGTAAGACCAGAATTTTGCTGTGGTGTCCCTTGGCTGAAAACTGTTTCCCACCCACGGTTATACAGTACGTGCCATTTGGCTAGACTTAGTGCCACAAACACACAAACACACACCTCCACCATTGGCTGCATTCTGGTATGGGCTGAAATGCATATGGTCTTAAGCTTGCAAAACAATTTGGGACGAAAGGTGCAATATCAGTGTTGTTACACATGGAACTATATATAATATTTCTGTGTGGGCTATGACATAAGAGTTAGAATAACCACCATCTTGACTGCATTAGAGATGGATGGCTTTGTGGTGAACATTTTGCAGCCATTGTTAATGTTAAAACTCCATATGGTCTTAGGATAGCTGAGCCGACAATAATGTACCCATTCCAAGACAGTGATTCATTGAGTATACAGGTTCTCTTCTGCTCTTTTGCTGCCCCACACCTTCTGTCTGTCTTGTCTCTCTCTCATACACACACACACACACACACACACACACACACACACAGACACAGAGACACTTTCGCCTCTGCTCCACAGTTGGAAAAGAAGGCATGTTTACAGAAGGCAGCCTAAACACCTAACACTGAAGCAAAGTCCATGGAACATGGGCTACACTTGTATTTTTCTTGAGATGATCAGGAAATGGAAAATAAGGGCAAATCATGCCCATCAGTTTCCAGGAATGCTAAACAGTCTTTTTCAGTCTGCAAAACTGTTAGCTCCCCCTATCTCATATTCTGCTATTAAGTAAGTGCAACCTCAAAAGAGGCTGGGAATTAGTTTGCTATTAAATATTGGAAACTGAATTTCAAATTTGGGGTTTCAATGTAGCTAAAAAGGAGAGTTAAAAACCCCCGGATGACTGAAATCTAATACCAGTCTCTGCAATTTGAAATGGTGGGTTGCAATTTTTATTATTATTATTGATTTATTTAATAACATTTCCAAACTCTCTCTCTCTCTCTCTCTCTCTCTCTCTCTCTCTCTCTCTCTCTCTCTCACACACACACACACACACACACAGACACAAAATCTTTAATTGGTGTAATTGGTGTATAGCAAAGTCAAATATATGATAAAACCATCAATATAAAAGTATTTACAACAAAACAACACCAGAAAATGCAAAGAAAAAAAATATACAGGTAGATTAATAAGTAGGTAGTTAAAATCTGATGCAAATCTGGGTTAAACTGATTTAAGATAGAATCCCAATTCAATTTCATATTTGCATGTGCTCAGCTTATTAAATACATTTGAGCCAGTCCTACTTAACATTTCTGCTCTGGGTCTTCTGTGATGTGAAACTCCTTAAGATGACCCAGGTATCTAATGAGAAAGGTTCTTCCAAGTCAAGTCCAGCATCCTGTTCTTACAACGACAAATCAGGCTCCTATAAGAAGCACACAAGCAATACATGAATGCAACAGCACTCTCCCCGGCTGGACTGCATTGAGAGGCATATTTTATTTACTTTTGCTGTTACTTGATCCTTCATTAGCTGTCCTGGGAACATAAATTTCCATTGGAGGTGCAGGATATGAATCACGTAAACAAACAAATAAGGTAGCATCCCTGGGGAGGGACCATTGGCATGAGCCTGCCATAACAAAGTAACAACATCCATTTCAAGTCATAGAATCTAGGAGCTGGAAGGGATCCCCAGGATTATCTTGCTCAACCTCTTGCAATGCAGGAATCCTGTCCAAATCCATCCCTGTGTGGGCTCATACCAGCAACCTTCTGATTCGCAGCCAGATGCACTAACTCACTGCACCATCTGAGTGGTGATAAAAGTCAATGATGAAGTCAATGATAAAACTGAGCCAATACCTATAACAGTGGGACTTAAGGTTAAAAAATTCATCTTCCTTCTACCATGCTTCTGTCATGGGCCCATTTGCCACAGGGCCAAAGCACTGATAAGTATAGGTAGCAGAACAGAATCTTCTGGAGTTATCTTCTTTGTAAATCCAAATTTCCCATAGGTTTCAATGAGGAACAAACAGATATTTGTTTTCTTGGGCATGTTTCAGCCAGTTCTAATCTTTCCTCGCAGTATTTTACATTTTCTGTTTCCATTTGTGGTCTGTATCACAGGAACTATAAAGGCATAGCTAGCAAACAGTAAAAGCTAGATATTTGTGTGTCTGTTTGGGGTTATACTGGTTTTGGGGAGTGGGGAAGATCTGATATAGCCACAGTTAAGCCTATAAAGAAGACAATGGGACCTCAGTTTGAGTCAGTGGTGACAACCATCTTACCTCAAACCAGACCCAATGGAACCACCTTCAATGTGGAGACTCTCTGTAGCTCTTTTGGGTGTTCCTTTTCTGCCTACCCGGGTGATAATTAGTGTCAGCTGTGGTGGCGGGTTGGCTGATGTGGACATACGTCTGTTGGGACTTGGATGGAGACCACCAACTCAATTCACATTGATATTTTCATAATGCTACCTTTGCTCCACCATATAGTATACCTCAAGTTGTTTAGTTAAAGCAATCCTCTGAGGAGATGTGGGGGAACATACACATACCTATCCCTATACCAACACATACACATTATATACATAGGGCATATATCACATCCTAATTAGAATTTCACTGCCGGCATCCATCAAGTGAACGGTCTGAAGTTACAGGGAAAGAGAGAGGGAAAGAAAGAGGGGAGGGGGACTGCTTCTGTATTTTTGCAAGGCTGAAGAATAAGACACATCCTTTTATTAACTCTAATTATAGAGATCCCCACAAATTGATGTTAAACATTTTCAGGGTGTTTTTCTATAGCATTTCTGTGATGGAAAGGGGAAGAACCTCCACCCTAGCAGGTCAGGTTGTTCCCCTCCCTCCTTGTTTGTTTTACTATTTTCACTGTTTTCTTAATCTCCGAGAGATCAAGGAGGAGGAGGGATAGCAATGGGGGGGGGGAAGCGAGGGGTGCTGCCTGCAAAAGTTACATGCCCTCTAACCCCCAACTGAAAGCAAACGTTCAGCGCTGGAGGAAAAAAAGAAAGAAAAGGGTCAGCAACAACAGTAGTTAAAGGGTTAACCTGAAACTTTGTAGATGAGTGGAAATTTCTTGCAATGTTACTAGATGTTACAGCAACTCTTGATCCCGCTGATATAAGCAAGAGTCAGTCAATGTGGTTTACTCCAAACATTGTAGGACTCTATTAGCCACAGCCAGTATCACCAATATCAGGGATTATCAGTTTACATATTTAAAACGTTTCCATCCCATTTTCCAGTCAAAGCTCCCTCAAAAAGGTTCCTACAAACACCAGTGTTTGCTCAGCCTTCTAATGTGAAATATGTGACATAAAAGGAAAATGAGTGAGGAGGGAGAAGAAAAGAAGACCTAGGCAACAGTTCTTATAACATGAATTTTGCAACAATCAGTGGTCAACTGACAGAGGGGCCCAGCAGTCCACACCAGTCTCCCTTTCTTTGGCCTGATGGAATGGCTGCTGATGTCAGTTGAGGAAGCAGTTGCAGTTGATGAATAGGACCTCCAGTCCCAACTCTCTCCCTCCACTATAGCCCCCTATAGCTGTTGTATATGTCTTTGGGAAGTTCTCAAGCAGGACATATGGACTATACATCTTTTGAGTGAACAGTATTTAGAGTTGTATATGCTATGCAGTCATCGTGACTAATAGCCCTTGATAAGGTCCTCCATGAATTTGTTTTAAAAACGCCTGGTTAGATCTGAGTCAAGTTCCAAGTCCATTTTGGACACTGCCGTGCTTCTAATGACCTCATCAAGAGCGAAACAGCAGATGATTCTGCCAGCTGCAAATCTGGGATTCAGTGGCATAGTGTGGGTTGTCAGTGCCCGGGGCCATGGAGGGGGTTGGGGCGGACAGAACGTTCATGTGCATACAACTGCCTAACGGTGTCAGCATCACACAGGAGATAGCAGCAGCAGAGATAAGAAGAGTTAGTCCGTTATCTGGAGTGGTCACTTCCTGGATCGGATGTAGAAGCTGTTTTCAGTGGAGCCCAGCAACGGAAGTGTGCCTCCGTATTGAGGTACAGTGCTACCTCAGGTTACAGATGCTTCAGGTTACAGACTCTGCTAACCCAGAAATAATACCTCAGGTTAAGAGCTTTGCTTCGGGATGAGAACAGAAATCATGCAGCAGCAGTGCGGTGGCAGCAGGAGGCCCCATTAGCTAAACTGGTGCTTCAGGTTAAGAACAGTTTCAGGTTAAGAACGGACCTCCAGAACGAATTAAGTTCTTAACCTGAGGTACCGGGTAACATTGGGTGTTGAAATTTTTGTGCCCCTAACAATTTTGCGCCCAGGGCAACCGCCCCTATGCCCCACTCCACACTATGCCACTGCTGGGATTATAACAACGATGTAGCTTACATTTTGTTGTCTGAATCACTGAGACAATAATGTGTGAAACATTCTGAACGTAGTGACTGCTAAATCGCATTACCACTTTGTGCCCAATGCACAGAGCAATTTCTGTACTGGTGTTAAAGAGTATAATGACCATTTGTGCCCATTCATGGTTATTATTTCTTATTATTTATACAGCACCAACCGTGTTCAGAGTTAAAGTGAAAAGCCAGGTCTGTATACAGTCTTACATTTATTACCAGTGGGCACTAGCTAGCACTTTGCGTATTTGGTTTTCTCAACATTTTTCTTTTTTTCCATCGTTCACATATGTTTTTTGGAACAGCGACCCTATCCCAGATCCACATTTTTAAGGAATCTTTAGTACTACACATTTAAACATTATTACTCTTGGCTGGCTAATAAATGATATTTTATTCACTCATAAACAATAGAACTTAGGGAATTATTCTACTTTTGGTAGCCTGAAACGTTATGGCCTGGAAGGGAAGGCTCTGCATTTAGTACCAGATCTCTAGTGACCAGTGACAAGAGCAAAACAATAATAACAAACAAAGGAACAATCTTTGGCGGGTTCTCCTTCCTCATTGCTATGGTCTAGCGCAGCTCCATTTCATCCCCATGTTCTGCAAACAACACAGCATCCTAAAAGATTGAGTAGTTAGTGGCAATTAAACCCCTGAATGGTTGTATCAGTTGCAGTGCTGGTTCAAGTAAGGGGAGATACATGATAGAGGTGACTAAAATTATGGAAAGTGTAGAAAAAGTAGATACAGATATGTTTTTTCTCCTTCCCTCAGAATACTAGAATTTGGGGCCACACAAATGATCTTGGAAGATTCCAAATGTGGGCAGTCGAGACAGATTAGGGATTCTGCTGACAGAGCTGGTTTTAGAGGCAGTGTTGAAGAATTCCAGAACACTGGTTTTTGAGGGACATCCATGGCAAGGTGACTGCCTCTGGGGTGGTTCATGATTTCATGGCTGCCATGACGACCATGGGGCTGTCCCAACATGTCACTGGCTCAAAGCATGTGGCAGGACACGCTCTGGACTTTTTCTTCTCACATAGTCAGGAAGAGGATGATCTAAAAGTGGGGGATATTGAAACTAGTCGCTTGTCATGGTCAGATCACTTCCAGCTGAAATTTAGGCATTCAGCACTTTTCTCCTTCTGCAGAGGAAGGGGGTCTATTAGGATAGTCCTAAGAGGCTGATGGATCCAATGGGTTCCCAGACAGCTGTGGAGGATTTTCCAGCTGATATGACTGGTGCTTTTACCCTGGCTGAGCTCTGAGACATCTGAATGGCTCGGACCATTGACACGATTGCTCTCGAATGCCCTGCCCTGCTTCGTGGAGCCTGTTTGGCTCCCGGGTATACTCCAGAGCTTAGGGTGAGGAAACAAGCCAGGAGATAGACTGAACAGTGGTGGACCTTAGGGTCTCAAATTTCAGTGGCACCCTGTGCACCACCAAAATTCAGCGTATCCCCACCTCTTGCTTTCCATTCTACATCATAGTTGTGGCGCCCACAGTTCCATGTCCAGTGCTACTGAACCAGTTGTGCTCCCACAAATCTGCCTCTGGCTCTAACACAAGTGAAGGAAAACTCTCCAGTCAAATTGATGAGGGCTCATCATTGAACCTACCTAGTTTAGTTCAGTAGTGGAGAGTCATTCAGAGAAGAGCTAGAAGGAGGAAACAAAAAGTTTATTCCATTTCCTCTCAGTCTGTTCTTGGAGTTCCCCAACTGTTCAGAGCAGAGTTGAAGAACCCAGGGGGTACATGGGAGAGAAGTTCAATTATGCTAAAATTCCCACAGGTTTGAACCCATAATTCTGTGCCGTTTCTGTGAATGCATCCTCGTGTGGTATGATCAGTGATTTACCATGTCCTGGATACAATACATCTCACTCTGTGGGACTTACCACACAAAAATGATGGATGAACATCAGCATATACTTCTTTACCTTGTCAAAGAGTATCGGGAGAATTGAATGCCCACTGCTTTTCCATTCTAGGGGCTCAGGAACACAACTATGTGTGCTAAGATCTCAAAGTGAAATTTGAAGTATTTGGCAGCTTAATTTAATAAATATGACATCGATGTGTATACTTGATATCGTGTTAAAGGCTACTAATCAAATGGACCCAAAAAGTATTCTTTACATGCATAACAAAACACTCTGCTGTTTATAGTCAAATAAGTCTAGATTCCATAATCCCCAACTGAGATATAGCCACATTAAAAAATAGCTTTAGGTGTGTACAAAGAAAAAAATATAGTTTTGTTTTTCCGTGCATTTCCAGGTTAGTTGGATACAACCCATGGAACCACCAGGTAGCTTTCAGGACACAAGCAACCAGCAAAGACTCACTGCTGTTCTGGTGCCTGCCTGGGCTGGGGTAACCATACTTGGTGGCTTGCAGGCATCACCTAGAATTTTCCACAATGCACTCAATGCACTATAGTGACACTGTGTTGAAAGACCAATCAACATAGCAGATATCTACAAACTTTTTTTATTACATTTAATCTATTTATAAAAAATATTTATATACTGCTATATCATTAAAAAATATATCACAGTGATATACAACAATTCAGAGGGCCCAGGCGAAGACCCACTGAAACCTGCTTTCAGCCCTGCATGAGTTGATAAATGGCTTGCTAAGCTGTGTGTGTAGTCTGAAAAGTATATATTTCACTGCACTGGCTGTGCCAAGTTAGCCACACGATTCTGTGCACACACCTTTTTATTATCATTTAGATATGCAGGCTTGGACTTTTCTTCTCATGTGTAGAATCTCCTTGTTCAGCTTGGAGCTAGAGTTGGTGCTTTATCACAAATTTACAGTCTTGCATAACCTCAGGATGGCAAATATAAATGCTTTTGTAGGGCACATTTTTTAAAACAACAACAACAACAACAACAACAACAACAACAACAACACACACACACACACACACACACACACACACACAGAGTTAATTGTCATTATGTCCACTTGCTGGAATACCATTATCACATTATCTAATGAAAACCTGCAGGCTAGCAAAATGGCCACAGATGTATGATTGTCATCTACATGCAAGTTGTTCAGTTATTAAGTAAATATGTGTATTTTGCTACAGAGACATTTTTTTTTTCCAGTTGGAAAACATAATTGCATCAAAACAGCCCTGAGGTAAAATATGAATTGAAATAATAGCATTTGCTCCTACCTCAAAAATATTTTTTGAATGGAGAGGAAAACGTTGCTTTGCAAATTTAATTTATTGGCTGTAAACAAGTTTGTTTAAGAGGAAAAACTGACATTCTCCAAAACGGATTTACGTGATAAAGACAACACAAGGGAAAGTTTGTGTTAAGTAACAAAAACAGCATCAACAACAATGTTCTTGAAAATATAGATTGCAAGAGAATTGGATGGCTTGGCTGTAAATCCCTTAGCACAAAGCACAGGCTCCTCAAAGTAACCAAGCAACTTTGATTTCCAACACAAATACTATAGTTCTGATTTGCACCCACCATTTCGGAAAACAAGGATACCCCAAACAGCAGAAGCAGCTTGCCTGATGGGGCAGCGGCACACTAGTCTCCTAGCCGGGAGAGGGTCGAGGTGGCACAGGGTGACCACACTCTGAGAGCTAATCCAGTGCTCCTTCTTGTGACCTTCCTTCATTATCCCTCTTCACTTGGTAAGCAGCATTGCAACTCAACTCTACTGGATGGATAAGCTGCTTCAGCAAAACATCTTGTATAATTTCCATGGGAGATTGTATAAAATATATATGGGAGAGTGTTATTGCGCCCTTGCCTTGCTTGCAGGTTTCTCAGAGGCTTCTGACCACCGTGAGAACAGAAGGGTGGAATTAGAAAGGCCTTTGCCGTCAAGCAGAGCTCTTCCCCCAAGCATGCTTTATCCCCCCTCTTTATTAGTGGCTCCAATCTGGCCAGAATTCATCACCTGATTTCCCTAGTACAGTGGTACCTCGGGTTAAGTACTTAATTCATTCTGGAGGTCTGTTCTTAACCTGAAAGTGTTCTTAACCTGAGGCACCACTTTAGTTAATGGGGCCTCCCGCTGCCGCCGCTCTGCTGCCACACAATTTCTGTTCTCATCCTGAAGCAAAGTTCTTAACCTGAGGTACTATTTCTGGGTTAGCAGAGTCTGTAACCTGAAGCGTATGTAACCTGAAGCGTATGTAACCTGAGGTACCACTGTAGATGGAACAATGGCATGCTTCAAATCATCATAATGTTTGACTGAATGCCTACCTCGCATCCAAGGTTTGAAATTGCCACTCCAGTGAGAGCAGGTACTCTTGAATCAGTTGTCAAAATGTAGGTGTCCTGGGATGATGGATGATGCATTCCAGCAGCATCTGGAAGCCCAAGTCTGAAGACCACTGGCTTACCCTGAGATTCTTAAGGAAATGGGCATGAATGATGGAAGATGTTTTGGTGTTGTTTTTTAATTTCTTGGTGGAAACATAAACACCCTCATGCCATATACATACTTATTTCAGGCTTCCAGTTCCTGTCCTGCGCCATGGCAATGGTTCTCTCAACATTGGAGAGAGGCGCAGGCTGAAAAGGGGGGATGGAAGGGGTTAAACCATCCCCAATAAACCTCTCAGGGTATGGGAGGTACTGGCGACACACCATCACCTCAATGGCTTGCCTCCGCATCGATCAACGTGGAGACACTCAGAGGCACTGGGTGCTACACATTTCTCCTGATGTGAACCCCCCCAAAATCGCCAATGGGTGCAAAGGATCTCCTTATAATTGGTTTTTAATTGGCTTTAAGAATAGGTGCACACCAGAGGACATGGAGATAATAACTGCGAACTATTAGCTGCATTGAACTGAGGTCTGAAATTGGGAGAAGATTCTACCTTGTGCTGGAGGTGGATGGAGGAGAGGGGGGGGTCTCTCTGCTATATTTTATGGAAGTTTTTACATTTATGATTTGGCAACCCTCTCCTAATATTGAATTTTAAGATATACAAGTGAGGATGGTTTCATGTACAGTGGTACCTCAGGTTAAGAACTTAATTCGTTCCAGAGGTCCGTTCTTAACCTGAAACCATTCTTAACCTGGTACCACTTTAGCTAATGGGGTCTCCCGCTGCCGCCACGCCGCCATTGCACAATTTCTGTTCTCATCCTGAAGCAAAGGTCTTAACCCGAGGTACTATTGCTGGGTTAGCAGAGTCTGTAAACTGAAGCGTCTGTACCGTAAGTGTCTGTAACCCGAGGTACCACTGTACAACGTAACATTGAGATTTAAAAGATGTAAAGCTGTGTGTGGCTTGAAAGGAGTAAAGCGGGGGAGGGGAGGGAGAGAGCCTGGTTGTTTAGTTTGGAAGGATGTCACTGGGAGTTAGAGCCTAACCCCCCCCCCCCAAAAAAAAGACCAAAAGACTGAAAGAGATCATGGAGATGTTGAGATGTTGCTGCAAAGTACTTATTTCATTTATTTCCTGAAGCTAATTAAAGTAGGAAATGCAAGAAGAGAATATATGTTTTATGGTCAAGCTTAGATGGAGTTTGTTTTGTCATTCTTTACTATGTAACTTTACTCAGCTAATCTCTCTCAAGTTTCAGTGTATGGATGAGACTCCAAGTAGCACCTCTGTTTTTGTGCTAGGCATTTTGTGCTAGGTCAATAGGAATCGCCATGAAAATGTCTCCACAACTTGTGTTGACACAAGTTTGTTTTCCCCCGAGAGATGACCACTTGCCTGAACACAGTTCTTGGAATCATAGGTGAGGACTATGTACCCAGATGGAACCAATCTGCTGAACCACCTTTTTATAAGGTACAACAGTTCAGTACAATCCCTCCCTGGCACCCCATGTCTCCCTCGGCAAACATGCTGCTATCAAAGCAATGCCATGACGTTGACATTGGTGTCAGTCCCTACTTTAACTATGTTGGTACATGCTGTTTCTGTACAGCGTGCTATCCAACACCCAACTAGAGTAATTGGGCACACATAGGTGTTTGTCCAAAGTCCTACAACTGGAAGCTAGCAGTATGCCGTTTCAACAAACTGTGCACAAAGAAATCAGCTCCCATTTTCCCCAGACAGTGGATGTTTCTCAGCAGAAGCAAAGGGATGTGGAACTGAAGACTGCAATACACTTAAACATATGTATTAAAAAATCATGTTTAAATTCAAGCCCCAGGTGGTGCATAAATGGATTTTTTTCCACTTCAGAGTTGACTTTTTGTCCAAAAGATATTTTTAGAATTTGGGGGACAAGCAAAGGAGTTTCAGATTTGAAAGGAAGTGTACTTCCTCATAAAATGACATTATTGGAGAGCCTATAGTTGAAGCTATTTCAGCTCAGCTGCAGTTTGGCATAAGGGTATTTGGATTAGTGTGTCTCTGTGAAACTGTTGTGACTTTGAAGAAAAAGGAAAACAAAAATGTTCACCCTTGTTTTCCTATGTGGGGTGTTAGGAGAGGGGTAGTACCTCTGCTGGGGGACATGTTGTGCTCCTTCTGGGGTAGTTTGTCCACCTTTGGTCCACACCCTGCACTCAGCTCTCATCTGTGGATCCTAGAAGCTGTCTGCATGCAACAGCAGTCACAACCCAGGAAAAGCCTTTGACTGGCCAGCTAAACCAGGTGAGGGTAACCACTGTGTCGCAAACCTTGGTGAGTTAAAGACTTCCCTGCATGTGAAGACAAGCTCTGGCAGATTGAGTGAAGAAGACCAAAAGTGGCTCCAACGGTCAAGAAGGTACCATACTTTTCCGTGTATAAGACACCCACATGTATAAGACGCCCCTTATTTGGGGGGACTCAAATTTAAGAAAATGGGGAGAGATGACACAGAGTTGTTGAGCTGTTTTTTGGAGGGTTGCCCAGAGTTGTTGAGCTTTCTTTAGGGCTCACACGCATCGCCACATCCGCCTCTCATCTGTCCCTTCGCCGGCAGAAGCTGCCAGTCGCCTGCCCGATTGCCTCAGCACCAGCCAATCAACACCCCCCATTGAGGCAGCAACCAATAACATGCACAATAGCCGCTAACAGCCACGGCAGCAACCAATCAAACGTCCACCCTATGTGTAAGATGACCCCCATTTCTGAGCATGCTTTTAAAAGAAAATAACATAGTCTTATACAAGGAAAAGTATGGTAATTTATGCACATGATGTAGAGGGAAGTGAGGGGCAGATAGGGCTGCCTTGTGGGACACCTTCGGGAGAATAAAAGGCTAAAGAGTAAACCCTACACATATCTGGAGTGGAATCCCTAAGGTGGTTGGATGTTGCATTCTCTCTCTCTCTCTCTCTCTCTCTCTCTCTCTCTCTCTCTCTGGCAAGTCCTGCAGCCAAGCTGGTGCCAGACGTATTAGTCTGCTTTCCTTTGGACCACATCAGTAAGGCCTAAAGAGGGTCTTGTAATCTGGGCAACCCAGGACTTCCATAACACACTACCCAGGCTTGTGCTTTGGGGAGATCACTTCGGTGCTTCAGAGGTTTGACTTCCTTCACTCTTGGAGGTGCACTCCATAGTCTCTCAAGACAGACGGATGCCAAACACAACAACATTTTGTGTGAGCATGCACTAGTGCACATACGAGTGATGTGCTAACCCAGCCCAAAAATCTGTTCTGCTATTCCTAGGCTAGACCTGCAATGGAGATAATCGTGTTTATGCCAAGAGGCAGTTTCCGAATGCCAGACACTAGAGGTAATTAACAGGGAGAGCTGTGTGGACTCCATGACCTAAGGTTTCCAAAGAATGAAAAGGTAAAATAAAGGACTCCGGGATGGTTAAGTCCAGTCAAAGGGGACTATGGGGTTGCGGTGCTCATCTCATTTTCAGACTAAGGGAGCCAGCGTTTGTCCACAGACAGCTTTCCGGGTCATGTGGCCAGCATGACTAAACCACTTCTGGTACAACGAAACACCATGATGGAAGCCAGAGCACACAGAGATGCCGTTTACCTTCCCACCGCAATGGTGCCTATTTATCTACTTGCACTGGTGTGCTTTCGAACTACTAGGTTGGCAGAAGCTGGGACAAAGCAATGGGAGCTCACCCCTTCGTAGGGGTCTGAACCGCCAACCTTCCGACTGGCAAGCTAAAGAGCCTCAGTGGTTTAGACCACAGTGCCACCCACATCCCAAAGAATGACCTCATTCGGAAATTAGGGTGCTGGACAAGATGGCCCTTTGGTCTGAGCGAGCAAGATTCTTTTCTAATTTTCTTAACTTATTAAAAGCAGGTTTCGGTGTTGTTGAAGTTATAAAAATTCTTGAACATTTACTTCCTCAGATTCTCCTTTTAATTCAGTCCCAAAAGTTTTACAAGAGCTCCATAAAAGCTGTAAAGCGGAGATGAATCAAATTTGAACACATGGACCACTGGGTAGTCTTCACCCTAGGGACTATTTTAGGTTGGAGAGATTCATAGTGCATGGGGAGAATTGTAATGTTTAATGAAGACAAAAAGCCATTGACTTTTCGTAGAGGGGTTGCTTCATGGAAAAGCTGTATGACTTGACAGGCTGGGAACACATGTTTGCAAGCAGGGGATGAGGGGGTTGATTCTCCTTTGCCTGCCTGCTTGCCAGCGTTTAGTGTTCCAAACCCCATAGACCCTGGGTGGTTTTGTTCAACAAGCCAAATGTGGTCCGGCAGCCTATCAAAACAGAGCTGCTGCCTGTTACGCAAGCTGGGAGGGATCTGAACATGCTATAAATGTTTCCAGGGAGTGGTTGTCTGAAGGCCACAGCGTTCACTATGGTGATTCCTCACCACAGAAGGCATTATTGTGGCTAACCTTCCCATCAATTTGCATCATATCAGCGGGAAAAAGCTGGATTAGTATTACATTGTCACACAGCCCCTTAGGAATTCTGGTTTGCAACTGAATTGCCGGCTAGGCAACTCAAAACTATAAAGCAAAAGTAAGATGAGATCATGTAAATCTGCTCGTGGAGTATGGTGCCTTGACTTCCGAAAACAAAGGAGAGAAAAACACACACAAAAGGCCTTGAATGCCTCCAGTTTCCCTTTTTAGGAATATACATATCATATCTCAATGATGATTCAGTAATTATTCATCCAGAAGCTACTACTCCATTGACTGATTGGTTGAAGCATGGTGCTGGTAACGGCCAAGGTTCGGGTTCAATCAGCCAGACTGGTGACCGGAAGCCGGGACCATATAACACTGTTCTCGAAAGACCTACATTCCATAGCTGTCAAGTGTCCCTTATTTGAAGGGACAGTCCCTTATTCCAGCGCCATGTCCCGCTGCTGTCCCTTATTGATGGATGTCCCTTAAATGTCCCTTAAATGATGTCCCTTAAATTTCAAAGGAAGCAGCTCCTCTCCCTCCCTCCCTGCCGGCCAGGGAGGAGGGAGGCTCCAACTGTGTTGCTTGGCTGTGTTGCTCACCCAATAAGAAGTCTAAGAACGACTGGGGGGTGGAGCTTGCATGCCTTCTGTGTGGCTAGTTAATGCAAGCTGAGAGGGTATTTGAATGCTGGACGCCATTTTGTTGCATGTGCTGCTGCAAACTTTGCAGTGCAAAGCCAGGCCATGGAGCCATCTTAAGTTGAGGCTGCATAGGCCTTGTGGTGCATGTGATTCAGATTCTATTCAGTTGACCCTCTGGTTACAAAGTTGGTTGGACAGTGTTCTCGAAGCTACCAGCATGAGTTTGACCAGACTGTAGGAGGACAGGAAGACTGGAGTGCCTGGAACAGGTGAGGCTGCAGGTCCCTTATTTTCAAGGCTGCTGGTCCCTTATTTTCAAATCTGTAAGTTGACAGCTATGACATTTGCTCCCAGTATGTTTCTGAGCACTCTTGGTGCTGACCTTTAAAGCCCTAAATGGCCTCGGCCCTGTATACCTGAAGGAGTGTCTCCACCCCATTGTTCAGTCCGGACACTAAGATGCAGGACCAAGGGCCTTCTGGCGGTTTCCTCACTGCAAGAAGCGAAGTTACAGGGAACCAGGCAGAGGGCCTTCTCCCATCAGATGTCAAGGAGAGAAGTAACAATGCAACCTTTAGAAGACATCTGAAGGCAGCCCTGCATAGGGAAGTTTTTAATGTTAAATGATTTATTGTTTTTTGTATATGCTGGTAGCTGCCCAGAGTGGCTGGGGTAACTCAGTCAGATGGGTGGGGTACAAATAATAAAATTGTTATTATTATTAATCTCCATACAGCTGCTTGCATATTCCTGCATTGCTGGAGGTTGGACTAGATCAGGCACATCCAACTCCCTAAGAGACAGCATTAAAATACTGGCTGTGATCTCAACAAGCCAGGCAATCTTGTTAAGCAAAGTTGTTGTTGTTGTTGTTGTTGTTTCCTATGACCAAGTTGGAGTATAAAGCCAACCACCTATTACATATATCAGATCTGGCCATCCCCAATGTTTCTTTCTGCCTATCAACTGCAGGGACTGATAATGCACACACAGATTCCTGTACAGGGAAGCCTTTTAATGTGCAGTGTTTTATTATGCTTTTATATTTGTTGGTAGCCACACAAGCTGATCAGATGGATGGGGTACAATTATTATTATTATTCAGGACCATGAGACCAGAGCACACATGATGAATGATTGCTCACTAGGACACCACCCAGTTTGTTTGTATTATTTTATTGGCTTTTTCATAATTTTATACATTTTAACATCACCATTTCAAACATTAAAGCACAAGGTTCTTTTGTACCTTCAGCCCTTCTTCCCTCCCTCCATGGGTTCAATGTTTAAGATTAAATTTGCTGCATCTTTTACCATTATCCATCTGCTAAATAACCATAATTATCATAAATAATTCCACATTACAAGTGTCATTACAAAAATTTTAACTATGTACAGTGGTCTTTTACATAAATTACAAATTTACTCCAGTCTTTAGAAAATACTTGATCTTCCTGGTTTCGGATCTTCCCCGTCAGTTTCGCCATCTCCACATACTCCATTGCTTTCATCTGCCATTCTTCTTTTGTTGGTACTTCTCTTTCCTTCCATCTCTGGACTAGTGGCATTCTCGCTGCCGTCATTGCATACACAAAAAGTATTTTTCCTTCACTTGGTAATTCTTCACCTGTTATACCTAGTCAAAAGGCTTCTGGTTTTTCAACAAATGTGTTTTTAAACATTTTCTTTAGTTCATTATATATAATTTCCTAGAAAGCCTTTACCAACGTACATGTCCACCACATATGGCTAAAAGTACCCTCCTCTTTACATTTCCAACACAATTTTGAACCTGTTGTGTACATTTTAGCCATTTTTCTCGATGTTAGATACCAAGGATACATCATTTTCATAGAATTTCCTTTCGGCGAACAGCATGCAGTAAACTTTATTACCTCTTTCCATAACTTCCCCCAAGATGAAAGTTGAGTATTATACCCAAAATCTCTAGCCTAGGTTTAGGACACCACCCAGTTTAGGACCAGGGTGCTCCTTGTCTGAAGATTACCATCCCTGGTGCACCCTAAGAGATAAGTTGGGCTCGAGGGTTGGAACCCGTTCAAGGTCACCAACGGAGCTTCATATCTGAACATCTCAGCTTTGTGGGCAGCAGCCTTCAGATGACTGCCTCAGCCTCTAGCAGTTTCCACGGACTCAAACGGTTGTGTGTATGAAGCTTGCCCCTGTGCCACACGGTTAAACGTTTTTATGACTCACACTGTGAAGGACATTTCCCTTTCCTTCCCCCATTTTGATTATGTGTAACCATGCCGTGGAAACAAAACAAGGCCCATATGGGAGCAGCACGGGCTTCAGAAGCAGATTAAGACTGACAGCGGAGCGAGTGAGTGACAGCCAAATCTGATGGTGCTCAGCAATTGCAAAGGCTGACGTCTAAATTGCAGGCAGGCATGGTCCCATTCCAGGAGCTGCTTGCTGCACACCGTTTTGATCATTTGGAGGGACTAGAGGTAAGAGAGAAATCAAATTGTTCTCGGAAATCACATTTAATGTAGAAACCTGGTTAATATTAAACTGTAATCTGCAGTTTTCAAGTGTACTATTCCTCAAGGAAAAGGGTTCCTGCTTTGAGGATTGCTAGAATTAAAAGTTCTCTTCATAACATCACTTCCTAAGTCGGGCCCAACTAGCCTTCAGACTGCATTAGCCTATTGATAATGTTAATTTCAAATTATTGTGCTGGGTTTAAAATAAAAGAAAACACTAGGAGAGAAACAAATCTGGGCAATATTCCAATCATATGGATCAATTTATTTTGACTGTGCCGGAGCCAAGCTATGATCCCAATTCCGTGCAGAGTTAGGCATGTGTATGCCCATTCTTTTCAATGGGCTTTACCATGCTAATTCTGTGCTGAGTTATAGCCTTTGTGTTTTCTACAGGACATCAAATAGCACTTCAGATGTGAATGAGATTTCTGAAGTTAGTTGCTTAGAAGATGTACCGTGGTACCTTGGTTCTCAAACTTAATCTGTTCCGGAAGTCTGTTCCAAAACCAAAGCGTTCCAAAACCAAGGTGCACTTTCCCATAGCAAATACAGTGGTACCTCAGGTTAAGAACTTAATTCATTCTGGAGGTCTGTACTTAACTTGAAACTGTTCTTAACCTAAAGCACCACTTTAGCTAATGGGGCCTCCTGCTGCCGCTGTGCCGCTGCTGCACTATTTCTGTTCTCATCCTGAAGCAAATTTCTTAACCTGAGGCAATATTTCTGGGTTAGCGGAGTGTGTAACCTGAAGCGTATGTAACCTGAAGTGTATGTAACCCAAGTACCACTGTAATGCAAAGTGGATTAATCTGTTCTAGACTTTCAAAAACAACCCTTAAAACAGCAATTTAACATGCATTTTACTATCTAAAAAGACCATTGATCCATAAAATGAAAGCAATAAACAATGTACTGCAGTCACACAATCAATCAATCTGTAGCTGAACTGGGTTCCACACAGTCACAAAAACAAAACAAAAAAGTCGCAAAAAGAAAAACGCAAAATAAATAGCGAAAACAGACAGACCTCAGTGTGGCACTCAAATCGGAAGCGTAACACTCAAAACGGAGCACATTCGGCTTCTGAAAAAAGTTCGCAAACCGGAACACTTACTTCTGGGTTATCAGTGTTTGTGTTCAAAGTTGTTTGAGTACCAAGGTGTTTGAGAACCAAGGTACCACTGTACAGTGGGATCCAATGCATCCCTCGTCTTAGCTGCTCTGTTTATTTTGTGTACACTGGACTGAGGTGAGTGTTGCTCTGAGTGTGCATTATAGCTCCCATGGTTGATGAACACAGAAACAAAAATTGAAGGCCACACTGAGTAGCCTCAGCTCTGTGTTGGCCACACTCCTTTCCTGAACTTTTTGCATGCAGCAGAAATGTCTGTATATAGAGGACCTTCACATAGAGGCTAATACTTCCTACCTACAGACATTGGTCTTATAGGAACAGGCACTGAGGCAGGGGTTGAGAAAGAAGCAGAACCAATCCATTTATTTACTATGTAAGGTAAAGGGTAAAGGGACCCCTGACCATTAGGTCCAGTCGTGACTGACTCTGGGGTTGCGGCACTCATCTCGCTTTACTGGCCGAGGCAGCCGGCGTACAGCTTCCGGGTCATGTGGCCAGCATGACCAAGCCACTACTGGCGAACCAGAGCAGCGCACGGAAACACCATTTACCTTCCTGCCGGAGCGGTACCTATTTATCTACTTGCACTTTGACGTGCTTTCGAACTGCTAAGTTGGCAGGAGCAGGGACTGAGCAACGGGAGTTCACCCTGTCACGGGGATTCGAACCTTCTCATCGGCAAGTCCTAGGCTCTGTGGTTTAACCCACAGCACCACCTGCATCCCATTTACTATGTATGTTCCTTTAAGTGACTAGACAAATGCTACTGAGGCTAAATATAATTCGGCTGGCCAGTTTTGCATATTATCCGCTAAATATTTATTAAAAATAATTATACGCCACATGGCCTGTCAAAATGACACTCAATGCAAAGGACAAAAGGAGACAACTATGCAATCAATTAAACACAACATACACTTAAGTGTCGAAATAAAATGCATACCTCAGATGTGTGTGCCTTTGTAGTTTTCAGCGACAAAGGAGCAGGATCTTGTTAAAGATATAAGTTTAATATGTGTAAACAGATATGATTAGATCAGGGGTCAGCAACCTTTTTCAGCAGTGGGCTGGTCCACTGTCCCTCAGGCCATGTGGTTTGCCAGACTATATGGGGGGGGGGGGGAATGAACAAATTCCTATGAACCACAAATAACCCAGAGATGCATTTTAAATAAAAGGACACATTTTACTCATGTAAAAACATGCTGATTCCTGGACCATCCGCGGGCTGGATTGAGAAGGCGATTGGGCCGCATCCGGCCCACGGATGCCTATCCCTGGATTGTATTTACAATACTAGGCAGAGACATTTGTGTTGGGCAAAGAGGTTTGTCTCAATACAGCCAAAAAGGATGGATGCTTCCGTTTGAGGGTTTATTTCTATTATTTTTTTACTTTTTCATTACATTTCTTTACTGCCCTTCATCCGAGTATCACAGGGCAGTTTATAATATATTAGTTTAGGCCAGTGATGGCGAAACTTGGCCCTCCAGCTGTTTTTGAACTACAACTCCCATCATCCCTAGCTAAGAGGGCCAGTGGTCAGGGATGATGGGAATTGTAGTCCCAAAACAGCTGGAGGGCCAAGTTTGGCCATCACTGGTTTAGGCTAATTGATTACTCATCACTGGAAACCTGAGGAGTCTTTTTATCAGCAGGAGGATGAAACCTAAGAACTTAGTATCTCTGTGCTGTCAGAGTAAGCAGTCAGGGAAGAGACCCAACTCAGTGTGCAGGGAGGAGCTCTCAGCATATGGGGGAGGAGGGAGAGACTAAGTCCCAATGATGATCAAACAAAATGCATGCATACAACCACTGGGTTGAAAGAGAGGAAAGTCTTGATTTGGGGGGGGGGGTGATTTCCCTAAAAAAATAGTTAGAAAACTTTTCTTTTCTTGGTATTTTTGGAAAAAAGAAGCTCAAAAAACAAAAACAAAACTCCCAACTTTTGTTTCCAGATTTTTCACTTTTTGAAATATGGCAACCCTAAAAATTTAGGTGGAAGATCCTGAATCAAGTCTCTGTGCCTCTGCTCCATACACCCAGCAGATGTAGGCAAGGTCATAAAGATGGTGTCAAGTTGTGTAAATGCTAGGCAATATAACTGCAGTGGGAAAAATTCATCATGGAACCACCATATTCAGATACATCCTAAAACATGTTCTCTTACCCTGGTTTCACCCTGTGGAGGAGGGGGAAAAAAGTTCCCAGAAGCTGCCTGTTGAAATCTGGAGGTTATGTCTTTGTCAACAGCTCTGCAATCAACTTATGAGGGAGAAAAGAGGCATGGATGCATTTTGCTCCACCGAACGGGGAACATTTCAATGCACGCAGCATCTCCCCGACCTGTGTACTCACAGCCAAGTAACCGCTTGCACATCCCATTGTCATTTATGCAATGTGAACCCTTTCACCACATGGAATTATTCTGTGTGGCCCTGAGATTCAAATTCATCATTTTCCAGGACTCAATACTTCTAACCACAGATGCATTGAGGGGCTTCCAGTCTATATAGCCCTCCCTCCGAAGTTCTGAGGGGTGGAGGGAAGGAGACAAATACGAAATCGATTGGCAAAATTGCAGCATAATACCCTATGTCCTGCTTTGTTCTGACCTCTTCTTTTCTTTCTTCCACTCTTAAGTACAAGATAAATGACAGATAATGACTCACTCATCTCAATCTACCACACTAAGCCCCACAATCAAACCTTATTGCAAAGGCATCTGTGGTATGTAATGTTGAAACAGGGGGCAGGGGGTGTTGTCAGGAGAGATACAGAGCAAAGGATACCTAACATCAAGTAAAGAAATTTATGTGCTCCAAACTATAGATTTCCTTTATTAGGAGTGTTGTGTACCTTCAGCCTTCGAGTTTCTCTCACTGAAACAAGGGAGTGATTAGCTGTGTTCCCTTGTTGAGAGCCATTGTTGTAGGTATGGTTTTAATATATACCCACAGTACTTGGCACTGAGGACCATTTTCTGAGTCCAGGAAATCTTGAACTGTTTATTGACTCAAGGCAAGGAATAGAACATTGAGATGGAGCTAATTGGCAGGAGACATAGTCCACAAGTCAGCTAAATATGTATTTCAATTAATTGGGACCCGGCCTTGCTGTTAAAAAGCTGCCTGTTCTAATATCAGTAACTTCGTGAAGGCTCTCTCTCTCTCTCCTTTTTGTAATGAGTCAATTTTTCCATGTGGCAGACAAGCAGCTATGCCAACTGAAATATTGTTGTCATATCACAAAGTCTACCAGAGCACCACAGACAATGCCAAGCAAAACATCCTAGGTGTTTACTGGCCATCCCCATCGTCAGCAAGAGTGGGTTAATTTCAGGTTTAGTACAGAGGGAGATAAAGCACACTAGGAAGAAGAAGAAGAAGAGTTTGGATTTGATATCCCGCCTTTCACTCCCTTTAAGGAGTCTCAAAGCGGCTAACATTCTCCTTTCCCTTCCTCCCCCACAACAAACACTCGGTGAGGTGAGTGGGGATGAGAGACCTCAGAGAAGTGTGACTAGCCCAAGGTCACCCAGCAGCTGCATGTGGAGGAGCGGAGACGCGAACCCGGTTCCCCAGATTACGAGTCTACCGCTCTTAACCACTACACCACACTGGCTCTCAGTAGGCTGAATCCAGAACATTCCTGCTGAGAAGGGACCAAGATTTAGAGGAGGGTCCCACTGGAGAAAGTGGGGAGGAGATTTCCACATTTCTCCTTTATCCTGCTGCTCCCCATGCCACCTCCCATACTGTCCTGGAGGGTCCTCAAACTCTCCAAAGCAGATGTTCAAAGGGCTGCAGGAGGAAGGAGGAGATGTTGTCACCTTCCTCTAGTAGGAGTGTCTCAAGAATGGAGCTCTAATAGAAAACCTAAATCCAATTAGAACTGGCTTGTAAACTATGTAATCAGTGCAACATTTGAGAGACGACGACAACAACAACGACTACTACTACTACTTTATTATTTGCACCCCTCCCATCTGACTGGGTTGCCTCAGCCATTCTGGACGGCTCCCAACAAATATAAAAGCATATGAACGTATTGCCAAAAATGTTATTTTTGTTTCAGACCCTACAGATCGTGGACAAGGTGGAATGTTTTGGAAGGTGGCAGAAGGATATCTCTAAGTTTGTTTGGCAGGGCAAAAAGCCCCGAATAAAGTTTAAGATATTAACAGACGCGAAAGAAAGAGGGGGATTTGCTCTGCCAGACTTGAGGTTATATTATGAATCCGCAGCCTTCTGCTGGTTGAAAGATTGGATTTTACTGGAAAACACTGATGTCCTAGATCTGGAAGGGTTTGACAATGCTTTTGGGTGGCATGCATATTTGTGGTATGACAAGGTTAAAGTGCACAAACTGTTTAAAAACCACATTGTTAGGAGAGCAATTTTAATGGTCTGGACAAAATATAAAGACTTATTGGAGAGTAAGACTCCGAGGTGGCTCTCACCGGTGGAGGCCAAGGCACGTAAGAGACCTAATATGGAAGCCAATTGGCCTAAATATGGGGAAATTATTGAAAAGATTGGAGACAATTGGAGGTTGCAGAGCTTGGAAAAATTAAAAAACAAGGTGCGAGATTGGTTGCATTATGCACAAATTCAAGAGGTCTTTAAAGTAGATAAGAAGGCTGGATTCCAGGTGGAAAAATCGAAACTAGAGACAGAACTGTTAGAACCAAAAAGTAAACTACTTTCGAGAATGTATAACCTGCTGCTTAAATGGAATACTCAGGATGAGACAGTCAAATCCGCAATGATAAAGTGGGCGCAGGACTTGGGGCATAACATTATGTTTGAAGACTGGGAAAGGTTATGGAACACCGGAATGAAATTTACGGCATGTAGTGCCTTGAAGGAAAACATTATGAAAATGATATACCGGTGGTACATGACCCCAGTCAAGCTTGCTAAGATATATCACCTGTCTGATAATAAATGTTGGAAATGTAAAGAGGCGGAAGGGACATTCTTTCACCTCTGGTGGACCTGCCCGAAAGTGAAGGCCTTTTGGGAAATGATTCATAATGAACTAAAAAAGGTACTTAGATTTACCTTACCTAAGAAACCAGAGGCCTTCCTCCTGGGCATGGTGGACCAGAGAGTGCTTAAGAAGGACAGAATTTTTTTTATGTACGCCACTACAGCAGCAAGGATTCTGATTGCAAAACATTGGAAGACACAAGATTTACCCACACTGGAGGAATGGCAAACGCAGTTGATGGACTATATGGAACTGGCCGAAATGACTGGCAGAATCCGAGACTTGGGAGAAGAAACAATCGAGGAGGACTGGAAAAAATTTAAGGACTATCTGGAAAAACACTATAAGTTGTATGAGTGTTAAAAAACGCACCTTTTAGGAAATTCTAGCTTCAGTAATGTTAAACTAAAGAAATGGAAATTAAGGTACAAGAAGTCAGAGATAGAATAATGAAACAACTTTATTGTGTTAAAATGAAAATGTACATGATTTGGGTTATAATACAGTTGAAATTGGGTAACATGATAAAATGAAAGATACAACAAGTATTGAAACAAGTTAACAAATTGCTGATGTTATGTATTACAGAGAATGCAGGGTTGGGAGGACGCGGGGAAGTCCAGTAGATTTGGAAAAAAGAACAAGAAAATTTGTAATCTTCTTTTTCTACTCTTATAATATGCTCTTTATTCTTTTTTCTGTATTTTATAAAACTAATAAAAAATATTATAAAAAAAACAAATATAAAAGCATAATAAAGCATCAAACATTAAATACTTCCCTAGTCAAATATTTATTTCTCTGACATCTGATGGGAGGGTGTTCCACAGGGTGGGTGCCACTGCTGAGAAGGCCTTCCATCTGGTTCCCTGTAACTTCACTTCTGGCACTGAGGGAAGCACCAGAAGGCCCTCAGAGCTGGATCTCAATGTCTGGGCTGAACAATGGGGCTGGAGACCTATAATTTTTACACTACCTCCCTCTCTTTTGTAACAAAATACAATTTGCTATCAATGTCCATGTCTGGAAAGCCAAAACCACGTAAGAACTATTCTCACTCTTTGTTTCTTTTGTCATAAATAGTAATGCTAAAACTGTGATACTACCTCCTCCCCCCCCCAAAAAAAAATTGACCTGCTCTTTTGCATGTTTTAATTCTGAGTTTGAAGGAAAAGGCATGTTAGAAACATTGTCACTATAGTAACAGCAGCAAACAGAGCTCTGCTCCTATTTGTGGAGAGAGAAAACGCCGGGGTGTTATCACTGAATTTCCCGAGGGGAAGGCAACAGTTGCTATGGGGTGGGACTTACCATTAGCTATGGCACCACAGCTTCTGTATTCCCTTAATGACACACACATTGCAAGTGGCAATATCAGCTACTGTGTTGGCAGCACTGCCACCATTTTGCATTTTCAAATATGCCCAAACAAGTGTTATTCCCGGGTCTTGTGGGGAGAAAATGATGGCTGTTGCAAAAATGGTGGAGATATGTCAGATAATTTTCTGCATAGTGACCCTTTTCTTCCCAGGATGAGAAAAAAGAAATAAATGTTCTTGCGAAGAGAAGTATTCTGTGAAATTTCAGCTCAGCTCTAATATAGCAATAGCTTTTTGTGGGGTATATATGTATATAGGATTGAGTTTGCTTACTTTCAGGGCTGGAATGTTTGCCATGTTATCTGCCCTTTAACCTGCTAAGTTGCTGATAACATTGAAATACATTTGTACATTACCAAAACAAAGCAAACAAAAAACAAAAAGCAGATGTTGGTGTGGTATGTGTACATCCAAAATAATTGCACTCTTGCAATGACTTTCTAAACTAAATCCATCAGTATGTGCATGTAACTTCTGGGATAGTATGTACACACACACACACGCACACACACACACACCTAGTTTCAGAATGTGTTATATTCATATATTTCCCAGGACCAGCCATGTGAGTTGAATCAGTTCAAAAAGCCATTGCTTGAATGATAAATATTATATAAAAATCCACTCACATGAAAACAAAGACAAAAAAAATCTGCCTACAGAATGCATAAATAGACCTGTATATGTGTCTGTCTTGATTTCAGTCATCTTTGGACTCAAGAAAATCTGTTTCCTATGATTACTGTCTATTAAACATGAATTTACTAGTCATTATACAAAATGCTATGACTCTAAGGGGGCGACAAAAAGGCCACTTTTACTGGTGCAGTTCCAGTGAAGTTAGTGGAGCTATTTCTCTATAAGTGGTCAATGAATCATTTCCTTAATTGTGGGTGTTATATCATAACTAAAACTACAGATAAAGGTCAAGGAAAAGCAGGTAGAAATAAAATCCCATAAGGTACACAGAGTTATCTATATTATAAAGAATAATCACACCACTGGAATGTAATGGCCTTGCAAATCTTGTTATGGTTCCCAAGAACGGAAGTTTCCCATTATATACCATTTAGCATTTGATAGGCTTGTGCTATTATTTGCCAGTCAGAAAGGGAAAGGAGTTGACAGGCTGTGACAAGGTTTGGCTGTGCCTCTTTAATCTTCTGGCTTTTCCTTTGGCACTTCAGAACAAAACAGAAAGACGGGAGGCTGTTCCGTTCAGCTTCTGACTGCAGAGGGGCTGCATGTATCCTTTATGACAGAAGTCTCAGGTATTGTCAGTGGCATGGAGTTCCTATTAATAAATCTGGTTACTTTCCCAGCTATGACTGCTCTTGGACAGAGATAGCCTTGCCATGGCTAGATAACTAGAATGTGTTCTACATGGGGATACCCTTGACAAAGGCTTCAAAGCTTCAGCTCACTCAGAATGCAGCTGTTTGCAACCCTGTTGACTTGTAAAAGCATGTGAGATTTGTATCAATGACATGTGAGGTGGTATATCAGCATACAGGTATAGTTAAAGCTATGGTTTTCCCAGTAGTGATGTATGGAAGTGAGAGCTGGACCATGAAGAAGGCTGATCACTGAAGAATTGATGCTTTTGAATTATGGTGCTGGAGGAGACTCTTAAGAGTCCCATGGACTGCAAGAAGATCAAACCTATCCATTCTTAAGGAAATCAGCCCTGAGTGCTCACTGGAAGGACAGATCCTGAAGCTGAGGCTCCAATACTTTGGCCACCTCATGAGAAGAGAAGACTCCCTGGAAAAGACCCTGATGTTGGGAAAGGTTGAGGGCACAAGGAGAAGGGGACGACAGAGGACGAGATGGTTGGACAGTGTTCTCGAAGCTACTAACATGAGTTTGACCACACTGCGGGAGGCAGTGGAAGACAGGAGTGCCTGGCATGCTCTGGTCCATGGGGTCACGAAGAGTCGGACACGACTAAATGACTAAACAACAACATCAGGATACAGTTAAAATTTAGTGCAACACAGAATCGTAGAAGAGTTTGGATTTGATATCCCGCTTTATCACTACCCGAAGGAGTCTCAAAGCGGCTAACATTCTCCTTTCCCTTCCTCCCCTACAACAAACACTCTGTGAGGTGAGTGGGGTTGAGAGTCTTCAGAGAAGTGTGAGTAGCCCAAGGTCACCCAGCAGTTGCATGTGGAGGAGCGGAGACGCGAACCCAGTTCACCAGATTACGAGTCTACCGCTCTTAACCACTACACCACACGTAGACCAAGGTTCTTCTGGTCCAACCCCCTGCAATGCAGGAATCTCAGCTAAAACATGCATGGCAGATGACTATCCAACTTCTGCTTAAGAAGGAGACTCCACCACCTCCCAGGGGGGAAACCATTCCACTCTCGAACAGCTCTTATTGTGAATTCCGCCCCCTCCATAGTCAAAATCTCTTTCTTGTGACTTGAAGCCATTGGTTTGAGTCCTACACTCCAGAGCAGGAGAAAACAAACATGTTCCTTCTTCCACGTGGCAGCCCTTCATATATTTGAAGATGGGTATCATATCTCCTCTCAGTCTCCTCTTTTCCAGGTTAAGCATACCCAGTAGACATGGCCCATGGGGGAATGGGAGAGATTAGGGTCTCACCCACCAGCCAGATCCAGTTCCCCCGCCCCTGCTTAGGGAGATAGCTGGCAAGCCTGCAGCTCTCCAAATGTTGTTAGAGTTCAACTCTCAGCCTCATCAAGTCTGGGAAATGGACAGGGAAGATGGGAGTTGTAGCCCGGCAAATATCTCAAAGGCCAAAGGTTTCCCATCCCTTACTATATGGAAAAGAGAGCTAGATTCCTCTACAGTGGTACCTCGGGTTAAGTACTTAATTTGTTCCGGAGGTCTGTTCTTAACCTGAAACTGTTTTTAACCTGAAGCACCACTTTAGCTAATGGGGCCTCCCGCTGCCACCACGCTGCCAGAGCACAATTTCTGTTCTCATCCTGAAGCAAAGTTCTTAACCCAAGGTACTGTTTCTGTGTTAGCGGAGCCTGCAATCTGAAGCGTATGTAACCTGAGGTACCACTGTACTTCTAATAGTTTTGCAGAAGTGGGAATTAAGAGGCACGGGGTGCTATCTGCCTTTGTGTCCTACCCAACCATTTCACAGTATGTAAACTCCTACTCCTTTTTTAAAAAGTCATTTGCCAATTCTATGAGGGCATTCCAGCAGTAAAAGGTGGCATTTGATTTTAGTATAATCCTGAAAAGCACATCAATACCCAGAAGCATTTTGGTGCAAGGTATAATTACATTGCAACATTCCCAAGATCTAAGCAGGTTACTGGAATACAGATTTCAAAAAGGCAAATAGGTAACAAGTCAAGACAATATTGTCCCTCCCCAAGAACACACAGTCCCTAGAACTGTAAGAAGTCTAGGTTGTGTTGACACATTTAAATTTACTGTAATCTTTCTCCTTGCTCTATAATGATCTTAAGGTTGCAGTCCTATATAATGCCTGCTTGGGTGTAAGTCCAATAGAATTAATGGTAAGGAAGTACGTGCAGGATCAGGATCTTAATCATTTATCAGCATTGGAAATCAGTTTGGGATTTCAGGTGAGGTGACAAGCCTAGCTTTTTGGATAGTGGAATTCATTGATCTCTTATCTGAATCGACTGAATTCTCAGGTACAGATTTGGGGTTGACTCCCCCCTCCATTCAGTGGTGTAGCGTGGGGGGTGCAGGGGGGGGGGCGGCCGACCAGGCGCAACATCTGGGGGTTAGGGGGCGCAAATCCACAGGTTAGGGAGTGAAAATTACTTGCCTTGCCCCGGGTGCTGACAACCCACGCTACGCCACTGCCTCCATTTCATGTTGTGGTGTGATCTGCAAGTGCAATTTGAGAAGCAAAAGTCTTTTCATTTCAGTTCAGTTACACTACAGCTTTTCCTGTAATCAATGCTTCTCTTGAGTAATGTGCTTTGGACATGATCACTCTACACAGTGGAGCCAAACCAGCCTCCTGGTTCTCTGAGGAGCTGGTAATGGTGACACACATGAGATAGTGACTGGAGTGATATTGGCAGAAAACTCAGGATGAGTGTAAGAAAACACAGACTAGAGCTTCCTTGAATACCTACTCTGTGGAAGTGTGGGCAGTGAAAACTTTTTTATACTCTTGTCCCATGTGAGGAAAATTTAGAGCACTCGACAAGCTGCTGTGAACAATTTGCTCGGCATTTTGCTGGCAAAATCACTTGGATCTGTTCTGAATTGGAGACTATGGTGGATATAGGCAGGGTTGCAAACTTGAATAAAATATTGGGGGGGGGCTCTGCATAACCAATCACATGACACGGTGCACACACACCATTTGAATGGCAATGCCCATTAACTGGGGAGCGGGCAATCCTCTCCTTTCAAATATTTTATTGGGGGAGCAAAGACCCCCTCGGCCCCTAGGAGTTGGCTCCTATGAATACAGGTCTGGTGGATGTAACATCATAATAAGGAAAGAAAGAAAGAAAGAAAGAAAGAAAGAAAGAAAGAAAGAAAGAAAGAATCAAATAACTTTCTTTGTTATTTATATGCCGCCCATCTGACTGGGTTTCCCCAGTTACTCTCGGCAGCCTCCAACAAATTAAAACATTAAGCACAGCAAAACATCAAATATGAACAACTTCTCCATACAAACTTGAGTTGAATGGAAGAACTGCACTCAACTTCCTCAGCAATTCATAGCCATCACATTTGTGACAAGCAAATCAGGACAAACATGTGGCCAGATTTTCTGATCAACTCAATGAAGGGGCTGAGAAGCTGAAAGCAGTTGAGAAAGGTCACAGACATAGATGTTTGCAGTGAAGGGAGTAGAAACCAAGAATCTTGGCTGACTGTGCTCTTCATTCTCTACATACCTGACTAATGATATAGAGCTAGGCATGTGCCACACTCCAGGGTGTGGCCACGAGTAGGTCGAGAATTTCGAAGCAATTTCTGAATGATTTACAAGGCCTTAATTGCTGGGGACTAATTAATCTCTTTGCAGAAAAGACCTCAGGTGTTTTGAAGATATTCTACTGGCAGAATAGTTAGACAGAAATAAAATTATAGATTAGAAGAGAGGATGGCTGTGTTCAAGCAGAAGGACACATTTGAAAGCCTTTTGCTTTGGATTTGCTATGAAAATATTGCAGAGTGACACAAGAACACTGGCACTCTGATTTCAAAATTACTAGTGACTTGTCATTGCTGGGACTGCCTGCCTTCATATGTTTTCAAATGGACACACTGCAGGTTAATGCAGAATCCACCTCTAGTGAGCTTTTATTTTCAGAGGGTGCAAACAGTTTCTCAAGAAGCACCTTTCAGGGGCAAGAGTATGCAGTTGTGTGTGGACTACATTGAAAAAACAGATACTCAGTCTCCCTTGATTCTAGACCAAAATGTGTATACAGTGGTACCTCAGGTTACATACGCTTCAGGTTACATATGCTACAGACTCCACTAACCCAGAAATAGTACTTTGGTTAAGAACTTTGCTTCAGGATGAGAACAGAAATCGTGCTCTGGCAGCGTGGTGGCAGTGGGAGGCCCCATTAGCTAAAGTGGTGCTTCAGGTTAAGAACAGTTTCAGGTTAAGAACGGACCTCCGAAACGAATTATGTACTTAGCCCGAGGTACCACTGTACAAAGCCCAAGGCTAAGGACTAAGTGTACTGCTTCCAATCAACCATGCTGTGCTGAGCTGCACCTTAACACTTCAGAAAAGTCTTTTCCATGATGTTTGACTTGGCTTCCACTTTCCTTCAACTTTGGTTCAGTGTGGCAAAGATCCTTCTGCCAATCAATCAGTTATCAGTCCATTGTATCTATCTCATCCCATCAGGTCCTAGTCGATCCTGCCGTCTCTCTCTCTCTCTCTCTCTCTCTCTCTCTCTCTCTCTCTCTCTCTGTGTGTGTGTGTGTGTAAGTCTTTGTCAATTATGCAACATGGTTCCCATAGTTGCCCAATATTTCACCGAAGGAACGTATAAATGAAATCTGTAAACCTGGAAATCAACTCCATTGATCTCAAAGAGAAATCTGCTTATTTGATGTCCATCCCTTTAAACCATATTGGCTTTGAACAGTGGCGTAGCGTGGGTTGTCAGCTCCCGGGGCAAGGGAAGTAATTTGTGCCCCCTAACCCGTGGATTTGAGCTCCCTAACCCTAACCCCCAGATGTTGCGCCCGGTGCGGCCGGCCCCCCTGCACCCCCCACACTACGCCACTGGCTTTGAATGAACAAACAAATCACTTATGGTGTATCTTGGTTAATTTTGCAAAGTTTTACTCAGGTAAAACCTCCTAAAACAACAGGTCTATAAAATAACCTATGGGAATATATTTGGGTGAAGCATCCATTAAAATAAAATGAGGACAAAACATATGCAGCCCTATTAAAAATAAAGTGTCTGTCTGCACCAGTGTGTCACAATATATTATGTGAATTGGATTGGAAAACCTGGAAAGCAAATCACCTGGTTGTAGTCTGGGAAAAAAATTCTGTGGGCCCAGGATTTTAACTGGAAACTCCTCCAAAATGAATCTATCTCTCTCTCTCTCTCTCTCTCTCTCTCTCTCTCTCTCTCTCTCTCTCTCTCACACACACACACACACACACACACACTCTGTATGTCTCTCACAAACACACTCTTAAGTCCTGCAGCAGCCCATTGTACCATCCCAACCTCCTTCCTTTGTATTCGAAAAACTCCAGCCTAATATTTTCCAGATTACATTTTTGGTGAGAACTAGGTTTGAGCAATACACAATAACAGCCTCCAAAGATATCTGGTCTTCTTTTGCAAATGCATGCTCAAGAGGGGGATAGTGCAGAAAACATGATACATGTTTTCTATGCAGTGTTGTCTAGACAAAAAACCCTGATTCCTGTGATTTTCTCGAATGAGGTCTTTTGCTCTTAGCCATTGTAGGCCTTTGAAATAAACAGGTATGTTACAGACCCCTGGGGGCCTTTTGAAAACCTCTTGTCCCCTCAGTCATTTTTCCACTTCTTAGTTACTCTGCCTTATGAAATGAGCTAAATAATATTTATATTCCTGCATCGCAGGCAGCTGAACACATAATAGGATGGCTTCTTGAAAAGGTGTGTGTGTGTGTTGGGACCAGGAGGGGCGGGGAGAGAAATTTCCACTCATTTTGTATAATTAAGATAGGGAAAAATATTTGCAGATCGTGTTTTTGCACCATAACAAATGTGACTGTTCAGCGAAGGCCCCTACGTGAGGCTGACACGTTTTGCAGGAGCGAAAACTGGAGTGCATGTGCTGAGAGGTAATATTTACACCCCAATGCCTTTTGGTGACGTCGCTGAGCAGACACGAATAATTGTGGCTCAAGGGCTGGTTTTCATCACTCAGCTTGTTTGGAATTCCCTCTGTCAAAACCGGGAGGGCGGGGGGCAATTCCCAAATTGCCTCTACAGTAGAGTTTTTCTTTCAGCTTTAGGTGAGATTTGACAAATAGGTAGGAATTAGGAGCAACATAAACAGAATCCAAGAAAGGTTTATAAATAAGAGAGGGTTTTTTTATAAGAAAAAAGAAAAAAAGAAAGAAATTGGGAGAGGGGTTCCTGCTTATGGTGGCTTGAGGCCCAAATTCTCCTTTCTTTAACACGAGGACTAAAACCACCTTTCAATGGCACAGATCTGTATCTTAGAACCATATGTACTCTGTGGGCCCTATTGTAGCAACAGAGTCTAGGATTCTTACTCCCACTATAGTGAGCACTTGGATTTTCCATGGGAATTGTAATCAAAGCACTAGATGAGTACTAATCAACTGTTATTTTAAAATGCCCATAGAGCCACAATATTGAAGTGGATCTCTTTTGATCCACCAAAATTCAACTTTAATGGTGACTAGCACAAAAAAAGGGACGCAGGTGGCGCTGTGGGTTAAAGCCTCAGCGCCTAGGACTTGCCGATCGAAAGGTCGGCGGTTCGAATCCCTGCGGCGGGGTGCGCTCCCACTGCTCGGTCCCAGCGCCTGCCAACCTAGCAGTTCGAAAGCACCTCCGGGTGCAAGTAGATAAATAGGGACCGCTTACCAGCGGGAAGGTAAACGGCGTTTCCGTGTGCGGCTCTGGCTCGCCAGAGCAGCGATGTCACGCTGGCCACGTGACCCGGAAGTGTCTCCGGACAGCGCTGGCCCCTGGCCTCTTGAGTGAGATGGGCGCACAACCCCAGAGTCTGTCAAGACTGGCCCGTACGGGCAGGGGTACCTTTACCTTTACCTAGCACAAAAAACCCACCCTCACTTATTTGTCTGAAATGTGGTGCAATTCATATCCTCAGAAGAGGCAACCCTGCTTGTCAATTTCATCCACTTCTGCTAAAAAATGTTATGGCTTGCACATTTTAAAGAGGTAAAATTTGAAGGCCTTTTGCATAGAAACCATTGCACCCATTTTTATCTGAAATTCAGGAGGCTTAATCCAGTCACAATAAACTCCTTTGCTGCATAGTTCATCCAATGCTGCCCAAATGCAAACAGAAATGTTGACCTTTGTTGCTTTCCCCATTACAGGTAATGAGGATGCACAAAGTTTTGGTTTTATGGAAGCAAGGTTCTCATTTGGACCTGACCCAAATCAGATGTCCCACTTTTTGAAGTGCTGAAATGGGATCTGAATCAATCCCTGTATTCAGCGAACTCCCCTCATGTTAATACACACTATTTGCAACAGAAGTTTTTAACTTTTAAGGAGTTCGCTAAAGGTGTGGAATTCTGTATTGTATGATCCTGGAGTTAAAGAGGAAAGATAGTAATGGACTTTTCATTTGATTTATTTTCCTTCAACACACACCCTGAACCACTGCCCCCTGCTCCAGAATTAATCTGAACCTTTGATAACAATTTTGGGATTCATCACATGCTGCGTGATCACATGTTCTGAATGAAGTCAACTCTGATGCCTATTGGGTGTACATCTATGCAATTGCAGATAAATGCAACATGGGTGCAGGGCCGGATTTAGGTTTGATGAGGCCCTAAGCTACTGAAGGTAATGGGGCCCTTTATATGTCCAACTGTTATTTGTCAACAACAAATTGTTGCTGTTTTTGGGTTGAATATATGCTATATGGTAATTTATGGACCTAATAGGTATCTAATGCCATTTGCACATGTAGAATGTAGGCACCTTATATACAGAAATGAGCAAACCAGTGATATTTTAGGGAGCAGACTAGCAGGCGGGGCCCATTATTTACATCATAGGAGCCTACACAACACAAAGCACTGTTGCTGTATGTAAGTTTTATTTTATTTGTTTTTTATCTTATATTTTGGAAACGTACATCCAGTTTTTTCCCTTTAAGACTTTTTTGGGGGCCCCCAAGAGAGTGGAGCCCTAAGCTATAGCTTGTTTAGCTTACACGTAAATCCGGCGCTGCATGGGTGCATCTGTGCACATCTATGTATCTGCAAGTTATCCTATAATACTGATGCGTCGGTTAATTGTTTCAGTCTTCAAAACGTTTGCTACACTATTCCTAATTTGCTCCAGGTCCTGTGCTGAGATAGCGCTCTTTCATCTCCCTGTTACTCATGCCAACGACGATTGTTTGAGACACCAGACGGACCCACACAGACAAATTATGCTTTATCTCACTTCAAAGATTGCCCCTTACTCCGTCTGCTTCCAAGTTCAGTAGGGATGCTGCTATTCTCCACACCAGCATCCCTGCCAATAACAACAAGCCTCACTTCAGCCATTGCAGCTTGCTCAAGAGAATTGTTTTTCTACTTCACCTCCCTCCACTTCAAGAAACCCCAAGCCTCAGAAAAGGGCATTGGGGCCTGTGGGTCGTACCTTCCCCCACCCCACACCATGGGCCTCACATTAGTCCACCCTAGAACAAAAACTTTTACATATGTTTTTGTTATGATGGCTCCCCCCACCTCACAACCTTTTCCCTGCAAAGCTCTTTCCAAAGCTTCAGCCCATTGCTTGTTTAAAGCTGTTCTTTTCTCTGCCAGGAGCCTTATGTACATATATGACATACTGGAGGGGAAAGAGAGAGAGAGAGAGAGAGAGAAAATGAAGTCCTTTTATTTGATTGCTAGTCCCTTATTTATGCATCTCCACACTTATGTGGGCAGATGCAACATTTGAATCATACAATAATTGGCTCTGGGAAATCAGTAGCTCATAATAATAATATTGTGAGTGGCCAGGATAAAAAAGGCCTATTTCTTTGAATGATGGGGGCAATTAATCATGCATGTGTGGGCTAACCGAACAGTGCCAGAAGTGGCAATGTCTCCTTCGGCCTTCAGAACCACCTAATTGGCAGACAAAACAGACCTGTGTCTCAAAGTGTTTGTCCTCATCTAGTGACTGAAACGCTGGACACTGGTAGGAAACCTATGTGGTGAATAACGTAAAAGCTGATGATGTGTCTTCTGTTTTGACACTGTGGGGCAGTCAGACCAGGAACACAGACCCTTCAACATTTCTTCAATGAAAATACGGACGTCCTATTCCGTTATTGTCTTCTTACTCTTTATACCCAGCCCATCTGACTGGGTTGCCCCAGCCACTCTGGGCAGATTCCAACATATACAAAAAGATAATAAAACATTAAACATTTTAAAACTTCCCTATACAGTCGTACCTCAGAAGTCAAACGCCTTGCGACTCGAACGTTTTGGCTCCCGAATGCCAAAACTCCCAAGTGTTCCAGTTTGTGAATGTTGTTTGGAACCTGAACGTCCATTGCAGGTTCCATAGCTTCCAATTGGCTGCAGTAGCTTCCTGCAGCCAATCGGAAGCCATGCCTTGGTTTCTGAGCGTTTTGGAAGGCCAATGGACTTCCGGAATGGATTCTGTTTGACTTCTGAGGTACAACTGTACAGGGCTGCTTTCAGATGTCTTAGGGTTCGGATAACTCCATACCCTTCAACATTTCTCCGATGAAAATAGGGACATCCTGAGGAAAAGTGGGACATTCCAGGATCAGGATGGCTTCTGTAAATCTAGCACAGGCCTTGGAAAATAAAGACACTTGGTGTGTGCAGGCCATCTTAGCATCATTCCTGAAATTAGAAAGAACAGTAGGGTTGTCTTAGTAAAGAAACAGCTGCCTTAATAAGATCAAACATAATTTGACTGTGTGAGTCTGCCTGAAATGGTCAATGCTGGTATAGTAAGAAAGGGACAAAGGAGTGTTATCTTAGGGTGGGATAAGAAGCAAATTAGAAACAATGTTTCTCGGTTGCCTCGTCTGTGTTGGATTTGCAGTTGTTACAATTGGCCTTGCGCGTGGGTAGTCACCAGCATTACTTAAAAGTCCTCAATACATGTGGGAGGCAGTGAGAGGATGTGATAACGTCATCTGAACCCCGGAATTAGTTCTATTCAAACAGACTCTAAGGTTCACAAAAAACATCTGTAGCAGGAGTCGGTATCAGAGTCTAGACACCCAAAGTCTGTGCTGTTATCAAAATACCAGTTTTCCCTGAGATTGACTCACTCATGCTTTGTTCTCAATGTTTTGAGTTAATAAATCCTTTTCTTGGTTTCATTTTGGCCTGTACATGGTCTGGAAAAGACTCTCCTGTCTAGTAGCTCATTGACTTGTCACTAGAGGGTGGATTTATGTCATACCTTGTCAGAAACTGGAAGTGTTGGACACATTCAGGGACAAGATCAATGTTAGGCATCTTAAGACAGCTACCCCCCCCAAAAAAAGTGCCTTCAAGTTGTGGACAGTTTGCAGGTTCACATACAGCAAACATTTGGAAACAGGTGAGCTTGCTTTGCTGTACTTTATCATTTCCTGATAAACCATGTCAACAAACCTATATCAATACAGTTTTATCAGTGCCTCCTGGGCTGTAACCTTGGGAATTTCATTCTCACTATTTGGGGAAATTATCACCAGTATTTAACATTCAATTAATCAGAGGTCTTGGAAGGAAATTTCACCTGGTCATTCAGGAGGAAAGCAAAACAAAAGGTAGTACCACGGACTCCCCAGTCTTCATCAATTGAGTCGTTCCAAGCCAAGCACAACTAGTTTGGTCGCCACTGATGTAATATTTCCATAACATTCACGTTCACAGACTCCCTGGCCTCCAGCCACCATGCTGAAGCACTCTCCAGGTACTAGAATAGAAGGAAGTAAGAAAAATACCTCTTCAAGGCAAAAAGTCTGGGCAAGAAGAGGAAAAAAGAACTGAGACCCAGACAAGGTTTCCAATTGCCTCATTTGGGTTTTGGATCTGTATTCCTGAATCTGCTCCAGGTTGTGGGATTTTGATCTACTCCACCCACCCTTTGCCGGCTTAGGGTTTTGGCACCCTAGTTATCTTCTTACTGTGATTTTACCCATGCCACAGTCATCAAACATGAGTCTGCCCAAACTGCGGGAGGCAGTGGAAGACAGGAGTGCCTGGCGTGCTCTGGTCCATGGGGTCACAAAGAGTCGGACACAACTAAACGACTAAACAACAACGACAACAACAATCATCTCAGTCATCTGAGAGCCAGTGTGGTGTAGTGGTTAAGAGCGGCAGTCACATAATCTGGGGAACCGGGTTCGTGTCTCCGCTCCTCCACATGCAGCTGCTGGGTGACCTTGGGCTAGTCACACTTCTTTGAAGTCTCTCAGCCCCACTCACCTCACAGAGTGTTTGTTGTGGGGGAGGAAGGGAAAGGAGGTTGTTAGCCGCTTTGAGACTCCTGAAGGGGAGTGAAAGGCGGGATATCAAATCCAAACTCTTCTTCTTCTCTTCTCTCTATGTGTGTGGCGTGTTGCAATAGCTACTCTCTGGATGGCAAGATGTCAATGGGTGCTAGAACAGGGATTGTGGCTAGGGCAGAAAACATGAACGTAAGAACATATGATGAGCCTGATGAACGGTCTGTCCAGTCCATCATCTTGTTCTCACAGTGGCTGACCAGATTCCTGTGGGAAGCCTGCAAGATAGACATGTGTGTAGCAGCATCCTACCAATTTGCGATTCCCAGCAAATGTTACTCAGAGCAAGTCATCTTTTCCTGGACACAATTGAGATTAAATTTCAGCTGGTACCCAAATAAAAACTGCACCCTCTGTACACAGGCCTCCTCAACAACAAGAAAACTTGACAGACCCTCTTAACTTTCTGAGAATCTAGACCTTTTGACAAAGAAAGCTTCTATGAACGCGGTTGGATCAGGAACACAGTCTAGTTGAATAACATGTTGCAGAGAAACAACTTAGTAGTTAAACCTGAGTACTCTCACCTTCTCCCGCATTCACCTCATAAAGATCACAAGCTTCTCATGTGATATGCTAATGGAAACCCTGTAAGACAGAAACACCTTTATGAAAATATAATTGTGTCTACCGAGTAGGGACGCCCCCCCTTTCTTTTTTTAAGCAATGCATTTTGCTCTGTTGATTTACTACTCTAAAGCTGGGCAAATTGTGCATAGGCCAATAGCATCCCACGAGCAAAACTGAAAAAGATAATTAGATCTTCTGAGGCTAACACGGTGAAAAAGAAAAAGTTCCCCCTGTAGGAAAATCCTTTAAAAACACAGATATTTTATCTGAAGCAAGGCCACCAAAAAAGAAGAAAAATAATGAAGAAAGTAGCTTAGAAAGACTGGCGAGAGGTCTTGAGCTGCCACAGTTTTCCTTCCTTGCAGTAAAGCATGGCTAAAACAACACAAACTCCCATGGCTTACTAATTTTTCAGGCCAATATTTTTGTATAATTTGTGTGCTTTATAAGCCTTGGAAAACCCACATGAGGCCACACATTTCTGATGTAATCGTCTTTGAATTCAACAAAGCCCATTACCATGTCAATGATGGGGGCTGGTTCCATAGACCAAGAGGGGTGGCTGGTTTCGCAGAGCACACCAGAGGGAATTTTCACTACAGCTACTGAAATAATAAACTCCAGTGCCTAACTCCCATGCATCGTCCCCAGCCAGACACGATTCAATAGGTCCTAATCTCATATCGTTCTCTTTTTATTGGGTCATTTTTTCATGCAGTGTTATTATACATAACAAACACTGCCACATTTTCTAACTGTATAAAGTCTGTGCACATTCAGATCGGTTGGAGTTCTTTAAAAAGATTTTCTTTTCTTTCTTTCTTGCATTTTGAATCCTATATGTTATGTTGACTCTAACTTTATTGCCCTTTCTTCTCACTTTCCCAGGTTTTATATTATTAGCTGCCCTAGAATTTTCCAGCAAGTTTTTGTTAAATGAGCTTAGTCTCTTAAACGGTGTTTCTAAGAATGAGGATTTAGCTGTAACCTGCTCATGTATGTAATCCTATTAGTTTAAATGGAACTCTACAAATATAAAATGTTCTTGCGCTAACTTAACCAGAAACCTCAAAGTACTTGCCTTTTAGTCAGGCAAGTTCAGAAAAATTCTATTCCAACATATATGGAAAATGATAACAAACAAAAACAAAGTAGAAGGAAAAAACGACAAATGTGGTATCTGGTAACGAAGATTCTTCTATAGACATGGTTTAAAGTTGTGAAGTAAAAAGGGATAATTAATGTTTTAATAGGGGAAAGTACACACACACTGCTCTGAAGGTACATGAGGTTGCCACCTAGCTGAAGTTAAGCAGGTCCACGCATGGTCACTGTCTGGATGTAAGACACCTGGCAACCTCAGGTATGCCAACTTAGGTTCCATGACAGAAGAAAGGAGCTCTGAGTCCATGGTCAGAGGTAGTTTGCTTCTGAAATCTAGTTGCTAGAAACTACAGGAGGGGAGAGTGTGTTTCTGCTCAGGTCCATCTTGTAGGCTTCCCACAAGTATCTGGTTGGCCACTGTAAGAACAGGATGGGCCACTGGCCTGCTCCAAAAGGGTCTTACTATGTCCTTCTGTGAGATTTAAATGCAAGTAAATGAATACTTCTTTCATTGTCACACTGAGGTCCAGCTCCAAGGGCCTTCTGGCTGTTCCCTCATGGAGAGACGTGAAGCCATAGGGAACCAGGCAGAGGGCCTTCTCTGTAGTGGCGCCTGCCCTATGGAACACCCTCCCATCAGATATCAGACAGATAAACAACTACTTGATTTTGGAAGACATCTGAAGGCAGCCCTGTTGTTATTGTGCTTTTAATACTTAGTTGGGTGCTGCCCAGTGTGGCTGAGACAGCTCAGTCAGACAAGCTACATATTATTATTATTATTATTATTATTATTATTATTATTATTAATAATAACCTTATATGCCCAAAGATACCTTATATTGTATTTGAGATGCTGCCAGATGTTCAGGACAGCAGCAGTGCCCCAAGTTGAATAAAATATTGGGGAGACCTAGGTAAGCCCTTGCCCGATAATTGTTTACACAACGTGGTGTATGCACACCATTTTAATGGCAATGCCCCCTCAAATATTTTATTGGGGGGGGGGGCGCAAAGCCTCCTCAGCCCCTAGAAATTGGCTCATATGGCCCCACGTGCACCACCTCACAGGGTCCTACTGCCGAACTGTCATGAGCTGGCTAAACTGCTTTACAAGAGTGCAACCCAGATGCAGGGAGCAGAATCAATGGTCCCTGCATGCACACACACTCCTACAGAAAAGCAGGGAAGGATTGCAGATTTTCCCCACCACCCAAACTGGGGAGAGGCTGAGGAATGAGCACTGGCAGGCAGAAGCATAGGAAGGGGGGTGGGGAGGCCCGCCCTGGGTGTCCTCACTGAGGGGGGTGACATTTGGCGCACCCACGACTCCCAAGCCTACCCCGAGCCGTTGGGGTAAGGAGGGGAGCTGTGTCACTTTGCCGATGGCATTCCCCCCCTTCCCCCTTCATTTTGACAGCTTGGGGGAGGCTTGGGAGTTGTGGGTGGGCGGCGTGCCAAATGTCCATCATGGGTGGCTTCCTCTGCCCCCGTGAGCAGTTCACTCCATGAATGCCAAAACCCGGAAGTAACCTGTTCCGGTAATTCCCAAAAACGTGTAACCTGAAGCGTCTGTAACCCGAGGTACCACTGTATTTAGTATGGCACATTCCATACTAATTCACATTCACTAATTCAAATTCCAGGTCTCCTTTCCTCGCATACAGATGTAACAAAAGAACTGCGTGATTAAGCTCTTTTTAAAAATGAAAACTGGAAGTCATTTAACAATAGGCAAATATTTAAGCTAAGCATTTTACATGAAGGCGTGTTGAGAGAGATTGCTTCTGTATTCCTAAGCATTGTCAAGTACTGCTTTTTTGCTTTTTAGTATATATTTGATCCACTTGAATCTGACATACAGTAATCATGAAACATCCCAATTGTTCTCTATCCCCTATACTGTATGCATGTGGTTTCTTTGTACAGGTCCTCTTAACTCAGGAAAACCGCAGCATGCACATAACTGCAAATTTTTAGTCCTAAATTTTGCTTTCTGAAACTTGGGGTGCAATCCAGCTCCTTTCACATCCGGAGGAATTTTGCCACGGATTTCAATGGAAGGTGGACTGTGCATTTGGGTTTTAGCTCCAGCAAAAAAAATTAACAATAATAAAATAAAATAAAAAGTTGCATAAATTTCTGATGAAGGATTTATTTTGGGCCTCTGCCCCATGGTGTACAAATGCCAAAACTGGCTGAGTGTGTCAGTATTTGCAGGCTTGAACAGGCCCTGGTGATGAATTGGCCCCCATCATGCTTTGCCCCACACATTGAAACCACTTCTGAATCTTGGCTTGACTTTCTTACAAAGCCATTCTACTTCCACAGGGTGCACAGAAAGGAAAGGAAGAGAGACAAGCCTCACAGTCAGGGTTGCCAGACATCCAGGATTGACCAGGAAAGTACAGGAATTGGCTGACTCTCTGAGGAAGTCTCCCGGACACCCTGATTGTATAATACCCAGGAATAAAACTGTATACATAGTAGTTCAAGGCTTATGGACTCACATGGCTTTCTTTCTCTGTGTGTGTGTGAAAGGGAGGGAAGTTCTTCCCTGCCAGGGATTCATCCAGCATTCCTTTTTCACATACCCTCCAGCATTTCTCTGATGAAAATAGGGACATTATATTCCAGGGATGTCCAACTGGTTGACTGTGATCAGCAGGTCAATCCCCGGGTAATAGTGGTAGATTGCGGGCTCATTTTCCTATGCGGCACTGACGTGTATGAAGCCCCTGCCGGCAGGTTGCATCAATTTCACTCCAGCTGGATGCTTTGTGGATCCCTGGGTGTGCTGGTCTACCCATGCGATCGGGCATTGGTAGACTGTTCCTGGCGCCCGTCTTCTTCCCTGCAATGGCCCTACCGAAGGCCCACAGCCTAAGCGCTGTATCGAAGGTGAGGCGAGAGCAGTGGAGTGTATATTCTTTTGTAAGTGATCCCCAGAAAGCGAAAGAACTGTGGCACCCCCCCAAAAAAAGCTCAACAACTTTGGCTTGCCCCCCACCTTCAATGGGTAGATCACTGCCAGTTTTTTTATTCTGGGAGTAGATCGAAGTCTCTTGGGAGTTGGACGTCCCTGTTATATTTAATAATAATAATAATAATAATAATAATAATAATAATAATAATAATAATAATGATTTTACTATTTGTACTCTGCCCATCCAACTGGATTTCCCCAGACACTCTGGGCAGCTCCCAACATCTATAAAAACATAATAAAACATAAAAACTTCCCTATACAGGACTTGCCTTCTGATGTCTTCTAAAGGTTGTAGAGTTACATATCTCCTTGGTTACATAACTCCATGCCCTCTGATATTTCTCTGATGAAAATATGGACAATCCTACCATACGCTCCAACATTTCTCTGGTGATAATAGGGACATCCTAAGGAAAAGTGGGACATTCCAGGCTCAAATAAGAAAACAGGATGGCTTTGGTAAATCTGGGGCTGTCCCTGGAAAATAGGGACACTTGGAGGGTCTGCTTTCATTCATGTATTGAAATTTGTACAAGTGTCACATAAAAAGCGGGTTGTGGTTTCGATTTCCGGTGGATAATTTATAAAAATTGGAATGCGCTGAGTGGCTTCCCCCATCCTCCCTGCAAATTACACTTACATCAAGTCCTCCACATGTTCACCTAAGTCCCCCTGTGATGTGTGATCTTCTTCTTTCTTCTTCTTTGGCGATCACTCGTAGCCAATTAAGATTGTCTTCCATAAACACGGTTTTAACAATGAGTTCATAAGTGACTGTGGAGGCCAATTCTGGATCCACATGTCCTTCCACAGTGGGGCATTGGTTTCCGGGCGGGAGTTGATCATGGTGTAGATTTGCCAAGCGTGCCTTCCTCTTAGCACGTTTCTCCCTTGCTCGGAATGCGAGTTCAAGTGTCTTCAAAGCCCATGACACCTTTGGTAAAGGCTGTTCTCCAACTGGAGCGCTCGCAAGCGTTTCCCAATTCTTGGTGTTTATACTACATTTTTTTTTAGTTTTGCCTTGAGACAGTTTTTAAACCTCTTTTGCTGACCACCAGCATTACGCTTTCCATTTTTAAGTTCAGAATAGAGTAGTTGCTTTGGAAGAAATCCGCACAACATGACCAGTCCAACAAAATTGATGTTAAAGAATCATTGCTTCAACACTGGTGATCTTTGCTTCTTCCAGTACACTGGCATTAGTTTGCCTGTCTTCCCAAGCAATGTGTAAAAAATTTTTGGAGACACCATTGATGGAATCTTTCAAGGAGTTGGAGATGGTGTTTATAAATGCTCCATGTTTCACAGGCATACAGTAAGGTTGGTAGTACAAAAGCTTTACACAATAGATGTGTGGTACTTACTCCCTAATGTGTATGGGCGAGTCTGCCAATATGGCGTGATGGACCTTATACCTTCGTAGTGGAGAGACAGTACTGGACACTGAAGGTAACAATCAGCCTCCGTTCACACAGATACACTTTGAGCCACAAGCTATGGCCCTGGGAGCGTCTGGCTGTATGCATTTGTGTTTTCCGTCCAGCCTAAAACACACCACTTTGGCAATGGGGAGGAGGTGGAGACTAGCAGATTGCCCGAGCAACAGCTATTAAGGATTTATTAAGACTAGGTTTATAACTTGCTTTCTAATAAGTCTTTAAAGAATGGCCCTGTTATGTGCATAATCATTTCATAAATATGAATGCAGAATTTCGAAAGGGAGACTTAATTTCAAGTGTTGCCTTTTTTATTAGCAAGTGCATAGCTTAATTATGGCAATAAAAATATAGATTAGTTAAGCCTTTGCTGCTGTTCTTGTACTGAAAACACAGAACCAGGCTGCCTGCCTTTTTAATAAGCAGCTTCTAAGGAGGTGAACTAAATTCCTCTGGCGAGGAATGTGAGGGTTGGTGCAAGAAACGTGTGGGGGATGAGGGCTTACTATTAGGAACCAGCTATATTCTTTAATAAGGCTAGACAGCAAAATGACTTTTTCTTGCTGTCTGCAGCTTTTTGGGGGCAGTTGTGGGTGGGTTGGGAAACACATATATGTCCCTCACTATGCCCATGGGGAACAGCGCTTGGAGATGGGTGGTGAAACTCGATGTGAATAAACATTTTTAGAAGGAAAGTTCCCTTCAAGTCTTCAGTACAAAATTCAAACTGAATATTCAGAGGGAGGGAGAAAAACACTTAAATATATACCTACTCCCATTTATTTCCATAAATCCATGTGCTTTTTTCAAAAGGGGGGGGGGGATGCTGCTGTTTTGAATGCCAACTGGGTGGGAAAACTGCACAAAGACTATTTGTAACCTTTGAGCTCTGAAAGTGTGAAGGCTGCCTCTGGAAATGGCATTTGTTTATTTGTTTGCATTTCCCTGGGCCTGCCGTTTGAATGTTCAGCCTCCAGGAGCTAGAAAATATACCATTCGGTTTAAATTCTCTCTCCTTTGGTTTCCCTCCTGTATCAACAGCAGCCACAATAGGACATATTACTGACTGGAAATAACTATGAATGTAGTGTGTGAAGGCGCCCAGAGTTGGACCCCTTTCTGACCAACGGCTGGGTAGATCAGGTCCTTGGGACAATTTGCCTTGCTTTCCTCGTCTAAAGGGCTGTTACCACTTCAATTCAGTTCCATATCACAGAACCCCAAGTGTAGGAAACTGAAGGAGTAAAAATAAAGCCCAGTGTCATGCAAGACTTTGCATACCCATGCAATGCTATTCTCCTGTGAAAGGAAATGTGCATGGACATGGGCATAGCCAGGACTTATATTGGGGGTGGGACGACCAAGCTATCTGCAATGTGATTGGCCAATTCACAGAAGCCACGCCTATCACTCAGTTGGGTTGCCAGTTGCATCATTAGAATGTGCCACAACATCACCAAATGACCTCAGCAGGTGTTTCAATTTAAAATATACTGATTATTTCTACTTTTAGTTAAGTATTTTTATTTATTTACTTGATTTAAGGGTCTTATGGAAATGACAGGAGGGGCACATCTTTAAAGTTGTTACAATGTTACAAGTATTATGCCTGAATGTATCCTTTCGACTTGACAGCTCAGGGAAGATACCTAGCTTTATAAATTCGTAGAAAATCCAGACTTTAACCGACTCTCCTCATTCCAATGCCATTTAAACCCTTAAAGAAAGGTGAATTTGGGCTCCTCCTCCCTCCATGAACCAAGAAGCAGGAACAGGGCATTCCACCATAATTCCCCAAGCATGAGAGCACATACATGGCACCCCATCTAGGGAGTGACCAAGGGGGCAACAACAGACATTCAAAGAGGCAGTTTAGGAAGTCAGGTGTTCTGAAAGCCCATCTCCAGACAAGTCCTGAGGGCAAGGGTATGTAAAGAGTTTTATTGTTCTTTTGGTGATGGGTACTTAAGAGGTGTTGGGAAAGGTGTCTGATAAAGAGACCTAATGTTGAACTTGTGCTACCCTTGTATACCCCCTCCCCATTTGTGACATGCTAGTGATGTAGTGAAGAAGAAGAAGAGTTTGGGTTTGATATCCCACCTTTCACTCCCTTTAAGGGGTCTCAAAGCGGCTAACATTCTCCTTTCCCTTCCTCCCCCACAACAAACACTCGGTGAGGTGAGTGGGGCTGAGAGACCTCAGAGAAGTGTGACTAGCCCAAGGTCACCCAGCAGCTGCATGTGGAGGAGCGGAGATGTGAAGCCAGTTCCCCAGATTATGAGTCTACCGCTCTTAACCACTACACCACACTGGCTCATTGATGTATCAATGATGCTGCTCGAAGTGTATTCTGGGGGAAAGAGGGATGTTTTAAAAGAGGATGTCACCCCATGCTTGGGGTTCTTACTCCTGTGGAGACCTGTTGCGCAACAATAAAGATCATGATCTACTGACAACTGTTTTGCTCCAAACTACTTGGCTGGAACTTCTTTCTTTTACTGACTGCATGGACCTGCAGGGGACTTGCACCCCGATGAGCTGGGCTGTTGAATAGTCTCTCACCATTTAATTTTTCCATAAAAAGGGAGCAGCTGCTCCCCTGGGCTACACCCATGTGTATGGATTAACTATGCCCAGGCTATGATCTCCCACATCCTGCATCTTGCAACAGGCTCTTCTTAAGTTCTCAACTACATGTTGTTGTTGTTGTTTAAATGCTAACTTGCACTTCTAATCAGAAGGTTGCCACAGGGCATGGTGTTGTACCCAGTGCTATATAATTTTAAGCTGATGGGGACAATCAATAGGGGTGTGGGGTCACAGTGTCACCAGTACACTGGTACCTCTGGTTGCGAATGAGATCCATTCCGGAGGCCCGTTCTCAACATGAAAAGCCCGCAACCTGAAGCGCTGTATCTGCGCAGGTGTGCGGTGCGATTTGGTCTTGTGCGCATGCGTGAAGCGGGATTTAGTGCTTGTGCACATATGTGAGCGGCAAAACCCGGAAATAACCCTTTCTGGTACTTCCAGGTCGCCGCAGGATGCAACCTGAAAAAAACGTATCATGAAGCAAATGTAACATGAGGTATGACTGTATGCTGATGATCAGAGCTAGCTGTATTTCTTTGTAATGTATGAATCGGGAGAGGCTGTGCATATCCTAAAGCAGTGCTTTGATTCTATCGCAGACTGGATGATGGCTAATACACTGTGGCTGATTCATGGCACGAGGGAGATATTATGGATTGGTTGTGCTCAGGTCCAGGAATTGGGTTGTATACTGGTTCTGGATGGCGTTGCACCCCTTTGCATGAGCAGGTGTGTAGTTTGGGGCTGCTCTTCAATCCATCACTGTCACTGGAGGCCCAAGTGATGTTAGTGGCTCAGAGTTGGTGTGTCACCTATAACTGGATAGGGATAGCTTTGCCACTGTGGTCTATGCATTTGTAACCTCATAATTAGACAAACTGTAATGTGCCGTATGTGGGACTACTACTGCACCTAGTTTATTTAATAGCTTACAATAGCAAAGAACTACACTTGCCCTTAACATAACAAATGTTATGTGTGTTCATGTGTCTGCCTCTGTACTGGGACACACACATTTGTACTTGCAAATATACCTGAGAAGGAAAGAAGAAAATGTGTGTCTGAAGAATATGTCTGCTTTAAATGGTGTTGAACAATGAACATTAATTCCTTGAAAGTCTTATCCTTACTCCACTTCTACATTGCTTTTGACAAGATAACTATCCCTTTGCCAAGATCACATTTTAATGTATATTTTAGTTCTGTAACACAATCTGCAAAATGCAGCGGCCCAAGGGGTCTTGGAAAACCTTCTGGGAACTGGTAAACTCTTGAGGTAATGGCAGTTGTCATCTGACAGAGAAATTCTCAGCTATACAATTTAGGATAGTGTTACAAAAAAGCTGACAAAGTTATTGTTCTGCTGAGCTGCATGTCGGGGGCAGACTGCTGAAAAGCCTATTAAACACCTGTGTTATATTAGAGATAATAACTGAATTTCCCTTCATGACACGGTGGAGTTTTCAAAGTTCCAGCTTCCCAGCTACCTCATCTTTAAATGTGCAGGCATGGGAGTTGTTGGACACTGAACACGAGGGAAGCTGGAGCACGTGGAGGAACTCAATGGCCAGATCCAGAAGGATGTAAAACTCCTCTCAAAAGTTTCTGAATTATTTCAGCCAGCTTGAAAAAGTCACCACTGCTGAGTGTGTTCACAAAAAGTGAAACAATCCCCTCCCAGATAGATTGCCTAGGAGCTATTCATCCCCATTTCCATGCCTACTTCTACTTGTTTACTTCATGTTTCCAAACTGAGAAGTTGATAACCAAACCAAACCAACAGTGGCGTAGCGTGGGTTGTCAGCACCCGGGGCAAGGCAAGTAATTTGCGCCCCCTAACCCGTGGATTTGCGCCCCCTAACCCTAACCCCCAGATGTTGCGCCCGGTGCGGCTGGCCCCCCTGCACCCCCCACGCTACGCCACTGCAAACCAAACTGAGAAGTAGATAACCAAAGCTGGTGGTTCTACACAATTTGTATAAATCATAGTTTGGAGGGAACAGTAGGCATTAGTGGCAATGTTGGGGAGCTTGGTTTTTACTGGGGAGGTTACTTTTTAGAAGAGGACAAAGCTCACTCCTGATTAAAGGTAAGTCAAGTTTCTTGAAAGTATGTTTTGGAACCAAATTTGGGGGAAAGGGTTTTAATGTACCCAATATTCAAGGTGACCTCATCTGAAATAGGAGCTTAAAGGACATATCTGACAGCATGGTCCACTTGTCTTCAGCTCAAGTTGTCAATCACTTCCTTTAAAAGTGCCACTTGCCATTTTCAAGGAAGCACACATTTTTGGCTCAGCACTAGATAGGTGTCTCTGTTTGTCCCTTTGGAGATATGGCAAGTGATCTGCTGACTTTCACCTGCACCTCCAGAAGCCTTGGTGAAGGGAAAACTTGCCTGCTATCCACAGTTCCTCTCTGCATATCATGATGCCTGCCCACTACTGGAATGAGAGGACTATGATAAGTGAGGATCTACACAGGTATCCCATAGGTTATCTGTGACAAGATCGTTCAGCTGAATAATTTTTTTCCCTAAAAGCAGCTGCATGTGTAGGAAAGTGGTCCCCAAATCAAATCACCCTTTTCAGTGCTGCTACTATTAAAGTGTCTATACTGGGTGTTATGCTACATCTCTCTCTCTCTCTCCCTCTCTCTCCCCCTCTCCCTCCCTTGTTTGTCCCAAATAATAATAATAATAATAATAATAATAATAATAATTTATACCCCGCCCATCTGGCTGGGCTTCCCCAGCCACTCTGGGCGGCTTCCAAAAAAAATATTAAAATACTGTAATACATCAAACATTAAAAGCTTCTCTAAACAGGGCTGCCTTCAGATGTCTTCTAAAAGTCTGGTAGTTGTTCTCTTTGACATCTGGTGGGAGGGTGTTCCACAGGGCAGGTGCCACTACTGAGAAGGCCCTCTGCCTGGTTCCCTGTAACTTAGCTTCTTGCAGTGCTGGACCTCAGTGTCCGGGTAGAATGATGGGGGTGGAGATGCTCCTTCAGATATACTGGATAAAAGCTTTTTATCCCTCAAAGTAGTGAACAGCATAATAGTGCAATAACATAAAATCTATTATCAAAACTATAAAAGAGCAAAGCCCATGTAGAACCTCCACGCTGCTTGTGCCATGGTGCAATTCAGATTGGGTCCTCTGTGGCTGATTTGTTAAGCAGCATTGCAAACCTGGATCTTCCACATAATCTTTAGTTTGACCCTTGGAGTAAAAACCATGCACAGTACAAACTCCCTTTCAAGCCATGTTTTTGAACGTCAATAGCACTTCCTTCCTAAGCCTCCGGGCACTATGAAAAATGTTGTAACCTCCAAAAGGCAAAAAGAAACCCAGTGTATCAATGGATTAGGGATATGTGTTTATTTCCAAGTTTTGATTATAGCCCTTTGCAGTGCTATTTTTTTCTAGAAAAAGAGTTTCCAAAACTCACTGTGAACACCTCCCTCTTTCTCTGAGAATGGCAATGGTGCCCACCTGAGTGGTGCTGGAACTGTGTTCCGGTGAGTTCCGGCTGAAAAAAAGCCCTGGCCCTTTGACAAGTCTAGCACACCCAACTGTTAATTGCACAACATTTTTGAGGGCTAATACCTATTCAGTAACATATTTAATGCTATTGGATAGCCACAATGGACATTTCTCCTCCCGCTGCAGAGTGTCTAGCAATGGTTCCAGGTGTTGTTGTTTTCTCAGCATCCACACATTTAATCCAGATCAGAAAAATCTGATTTTTGAAACCAGAACACATTGATGCATGCAAAACAGTCACAGACTCACACCCACATATTCTGGTTTTATGAGCAGAAATATGGTGTCCAGGATTTTGAGGCCTACCAGTAAATAGCGGCATGACCAATTAATGTTTGGGAAACCAAACACTATTCAAACTAACAAAGCCCACAGAATTGACGGCAATCACAGAATTGATGGATCCTTTCTTTGCTAGGCCTTCGTATGCCAAGCCAAGGACAGCCTGTGGAGACAGGCCACTTGATTTACCTCACAGTTATTTCTCACAGGATGAAAGGAAACGAGAGAAAGGAAATTAAAAGCAGACTCCGATTTCTGAGTCAGCACAGATCCATAAAGGCCGGATCCTAGCTCACTCACTTACACAACTGGCAGTGGCATGAGTCTAGCATTGGTTAAAATGTGTGGTGGCAGCAACCTTTTTGCTCAGAAAATGTATCACATAAATGGAGCAAAAGGAAGAGAACAAGAAGCTAAAGCCAAATGGGAACAGTAGCCAGCAGCCTACAATAATTCTTTGTGTTACCTTCTGTCTGTTACCTACAAAAGTGGCAATAAGCTTCAAGGAGGGTCAAGATTCAGTTCCTATATTGGTTTTGTGTGACTTTGGGAGTGCCCCATCATCACTGTGATGGGAAGGAAGTGTATTTTAATCTTACCGTGCTGTTACTCTGAGAATGAATGTGGCGAAGACTGTAAAGTACATTGAACTTTGAGATTCACACTTTAAATTATGTAGTACAGCTCTCCATTGTATACACAAATGTGCATTTTTGATGAAAATGTGCATTAAAATGTATATATTAATAAAAATAGCAAACAAAAATGCATTATATTATGGGAAATTGCAATAACGTGCTCTGGAGGTGAGCAGGGATTATGAACCCAAGTCTCCACAGTTCAAGTCCAAGAATCTTCCCACTACACTACAAAGCTTTCTGAGTATGGTCAAACACAATATGGAAATTCAGGCATCTTGCGGAGATTCAAATAAATATTCATATCTCTAAAGGACTCCTTAAGCAGTAGAATTAATCTGTACACTTTGAAAACGAAAACAAAAGAGCGGCTTTGTTGCATCTTTGTTGACTGGCAAATTTACATGCAAAAAGTTTGGATGCTGTTCAGGAGAATGAGCCAGCTGTGTACCTTCCAGAGTGCAAATGTTTAAGGAAAGGGGGTGTAAAGAACGTTCTGTAAGAGCAAGGAAGCCAGGACAAGATGGTCACAGCTAATTTAATATGTAGCAAATGTACACCGTAGAGCGCAATGTCAGCATGCCATGTGATTTCCCTGAAGTCTGTTCTTTTTCCTTCCAGCTACTCTTTGTGTACCAGGTTACCAAATAACAGCAGTTCACCTCAACTTCCCCTTGCCTTTAGATCTACATCCATCAGACTGGGAGAGACATAATAGTCTTGTTTATAGGTTGTTTCCAGCTAATGTATTCCACCCCATGTGTACCAGCACTACATGTGTGGAAACAGTTAGGCAGCTTATCTGGCGTTGAGCTGGACTGTGATCAAATCTGTGTCATACTTGAGTGTGCTTTATTGCAGATGCACTGCCATTCATGTTTCTTGTTTTTGTTTTGTTTTTTGATTCTTCTGTTTTCTTGAGAGCCGGACATCATGGCTCTGGTGGTAGCCGGTAAACAAACTTTTATGGGGTGCTTCATACAGAATATTTTCCTGAATAACCAGAGGCTTTGTTGTTTAGTCGTTTAGTCGTGTCCGACTCTTCGTGACCCCATGGCACTCCTGTCTTCCACTGCCTCCCGCAGTTTGGTCAAACTCATGTTTCTAGCTTCGAGAACACTGTCCAACCATCTTGTCCTCTTTCATCCCCTTCTCCTTGTGCCCTCCATCTTTCCCAACATCAGGGTCTTTTCCAGGGAGTCTTCTCTTCTCATGAGGTGGCCAAAGTATTGGAGCCTCAGCTTCAGGATCTGTCCTTCCAGTGAGCCCTCAGGGCTGATTTCCTTCAGAATGGATAGGTTTGATCTCCTAGCAGGGTCTTCAGATCACTCATGTTCCCCCCTCGCTGAACTTAAATTGAGTTCATCTATATTGATATGCAGCTGATAATTAAATATGCTAAGTTTGTTCTTGGTATGAGCTTTCATGTGCATGCACACGTCTTCAGATACACTTCTTATCTGAAGAAGTGTGCATGCACATGACAGCTCATACCTAGAACAAACTTAGTTGGTCTCTAAGGTGCTACTGGACATTTTTTAAAAAAATTTAAAATATATTTCTACTGTGTCTGACCAACACGGCTACCTACCTGAAGTTAAATATGCATATGATTGCTTTGCCACATGCTTCAGGTTACAAACACCGCTAAACCGGAAGTAGTACCTCGGGTTGAGAACTTTGCCCCAGGATGAGAACGGAAATTTTGCGCTGGTGGCACAGGGGCAGTGGGTAGCCCCATTAGTGAAAGCGCGCCTCAGATTAAGAATGGTTTCGGGTTAGGAACGGACCTCTGGAACGAATTAAGTTCGTAACCTGAACTACCACTGTACTTTCCTATTCTTCTTCTAACTACCAGCCATGTGGGATGGGAAAAGACCCGCCCATTTACCCTGCAGCACAGAGTAACGCCTTTGGTTATGGCAATCAAGGTGTTTAAGTGGCCAGCTAAAGCCATTGTCTCACAAATGCCTAGTTCAGCAAGAGAATCCTACATCAGATTTTAACCCTTGCTGTGTATGGCACCTCAGGTTTAGATTTAGTCTTTATCACTCTTCTCAAATACCCTGTCACTGTATATGTGGTTTGAATCCAGCTATTGGAACGAGGTAGGCGTCTATCACAGGATACCACATACACAGTACTCATTTCTGTTGTGTGTGATCCAATCTCAAAAGGGGATCAATTTGAAAAAAAGCATGTGTGGATCGCTTTTGATGGTCTGAGATAGCTGTGGTCAAAGTATGGGGTCAGCCATCCCTTTACCCTCAATTCATAGCTTCACTCTTTGGAAATGCTTTTTGTTCTTGTTCTTTCTTTGTTTTGTTTTTGTGTTACCTTTGCCACAACGTCTTTCAGAGTACCATTGTGGCTATGATATATATTGGACGGAATATTGGCTGGGTTCAAATCCTCCCTCATTCAGCCATCCAGCTCCATGGCCTGGAGAAAGTTCTTGCTTTAACCTACTCTGCCTCAAAGGTTATTGTGATGGTAAAACAGGGTGTTGTCATCGATGCCACTGCAAGCACATTGGAACATAAACATGCTAAATAAAGGTGGTGCTCAAACACAGGTTGAGTTGGCTTCGAGGTGGCTTACATTTGTATTTACGTTAAAGTACAACTACATAGTCTCAAGGACTGTGGCCCACACTGCATGCTCCTGCTTCTCAAACCACATAGTCTGGTATGCTCCTATTAACGTCCATCAGGCTGCTACAGGAATGTTACAGGGAAAGGAGCCTGAGGATTGCAAATGGTGGAAAACAGAGACGAGTTTATTTTCAGAAAGAAAGAAATCTGGAGCCCACTCTGGATAGCAACAATGAGCCTTTAAAGTGCTACACTCCCCCCCCCCCCCATTTCTTGCTGTCGTAATTATGGTCTCATTAAGATTCCAATAAAGAAAGTCGAGAAAACGGTTCACTTTATTTCTTGTTAAGGAAAACAGAAGTACCCACACTCCGTTTCTCTCCCAACACTCTATGCTTTTAAAATATTTGCATTTTAAATTCCTCCCTGCAAATAAGTCCAAGCCAAATGTAAATATAACACTTAGATTGCTCCCTGAAGAGCATACTTTCAGCCAGTAATCCCCTGCATCAGTTAGGAACTGAGCTCCCCCTCCCCGCCTTTTTCGTTGCAAGACTCCATAATTTTACTGTATTGAGTGCAATTTGACAGGGGATGGTGTGTTTCGAGAGACATAAATCTGAGAACCCACTAGAGCTTGCTCTCTGTCAGCTCTTCTGTCAACTGATGTGGCCTTGTGCGCATCCCATAGTGGGGAAATGTCTTGTTACTTTGACAAAGTGACTGGGATGAAGTTCTTTGGCTAGACCTTGAGTGGATTATGAGCTTCTAGGAATGAGAGGCAAGGTGTAATAATAGAATATATGGGAGCAGAGCCAAAGAACATGGGCATGATCCAGCCAAAGGTAAGCATACATTAAGTCCCACTGCTCTCACAAGGAGAGAGATAGAGGCATTGTGCTTAATTTTCCCATTGAAGCTAACTGATACAAATGTTTGCTGCTGAATAATTTTTTTCTTAAAAAAAAAGATTTTGGGGTCGGGAGCTGAAATGTTTCCTGTGAATTTCCCCTCTTTTTTATTTGTTCAAAGCCTTTGCTTGGATGCTGATTTTATCCCATTCATCTCCCTGCTTTCAAATTAGGTCTTTTTCTTAGGAACAATGACATCGCCCAGATATGGTTGCATAATGTTTTTTGTGTGTGCTAATTCAGAATAAGGGCAATGTGAATTCAGAATGAGGGCAACCTCAAGCTGAATTCACTTCATTTACCCTCAGTAACGTCAGCACGTGCCTAAATCTGATTGGCAGTATGCGAGAGAAGCTGAGCCCAAAAGAAAAAAATGGCAATGAAAGCTTTGTGACAGGCTGAAAAGAGTTTCAAGCTACTTTCACCTGCTCCTCCTACCCCAAAGAGGGAGCAGGAGTACATTCTTGAATGTGTGGTGCCAAATAATTGCTCCTTTCCTTGAGGGTGATGATGGCAGAAATGATTGTGCCTTCCCTTGAGAAAATTTCAGCAATAAAGGGAATATGGGTAAGATGAGGGTTTCAGGCAGTGTCGCCAAGCAAACAGAATGAGCAAAGTTATAAGGTGAGTTATATAAAGGTGAGTTATATAAAATTATTCTACCTTCTATCTGGGACCGGGTGGCACTGTGGGTTAAACCACAGAGCCTAGGACTTGCTGATCAGAATGTCGGCTGTTCGAATCCCCGCGACGGGGTGAGCTCCCATTGCTCAGTCCCTGCTCCTGCCAACCTAGCAGTTTGAAAGCACATCAAAGTGCAAGTAGATAAATAGGTACCACTCCGGCGGGAAGGTAAACGGCGTTTCCGTGCACTGCTCTGGTTCGCCAGAAGCGACTTAGTCATGCTGGCCACATGATCCGGAAGCTGTATGCTGGCTCTCTTGGCCAATAAAGCAAGATGAGCGCCGCAACCCCAGAGTCGGTCACGATTGGACCTAATGGTCAGGGGTCCCTTTACCTTTACCTACTCCCATTGCTTGGTCCCTGCTCCTGCCAACCTAGCAGTTCGAAAGCTCCCTTGGCCAATAAAGAGAGATGAGTGCCACAACCCCAGAGTTGGACACGACTGGACCTAATGGTCAGGGGTCCCTTTAACTTTACCTTACCTTCTATCTGCTTAATAGCTTTGATTCCCTCTCTGTGCATGAGCATATAAACCACGGTTGGATTAAAACATTGATTTCCTTGGTGTCCAGAAGTCTTTGAGATTATAGATGTAGTGGTGTCCAAACTTTTCCCAAAGAGGGCCAGATTTGATGAAGTGAAGGGCTGTGAGGGCTGACCAAAGGGCTAACCAAAGTTGTTGACCGTTTTTAAGGATTGAAGTTGTGGAGGGTTTTTTTAGGATTATCCCAGGAAATAAACTTCCACAGGGCTGGATTAAACCGACTGGTGGGCCAGATTAGGCCCCAAAAACGGACTTTGGACATGCCTGCCTGGTGTGGACCTCTGCACAGAAATGCTGTGAGAATAAATGAGAGCTGGAGTGCAAAGCAACCATGCTAGACAGCACATGGCAAAGTTCCTTTCTCATTGAAGATGACAATTCCCTCAGTATGCTGCCCCAAAGTTACCTAAAATCATTCCAGCAAGTTTCTTAGATCTATAGGACACTGTGTAGCAATATTAATAAAGCTGCTTTGAAGTCTCAGCACAAGTTTTCTAGGAAGGAGCAAACCTATGGGATATATGTTGGGAAAGCGTATTTCAGAAGCAATTTCATCACCAGGAGTAACACCCAGAGTTGCACAGCGTTGCACAAACAATCATCCACTCATGCAATGGGTGTTCTCCTTCTTCCCTCCCCCTGCCAGCAGCTCCCTGCATTCCCCTACCCCACAAACTGCCCCAGAGGAAGATCCAGGGCTGATCTGAGTTGGGGGTTGCAGAGAGAGGAGACGGAGGGGAAGTCCTATTGTGGAAACAGAGGTCCATCCTGCTGAAGTGTGGGCACAGATGGATGTTGTCAACCCTGGTATATTTTACTCTTCTGCTTCCAAAGCCAAGGCAAATATCCCCCACTCCAAGTTAACATTAGATAGATCCTCTTAAGGAAGGCAGGACGCGGGTGGCGCTGTGGTTTAAACCACAGAGCCTAGGACTTGCTGATCAGAAGGTTGGTGGTTCGAATCCCTGCGACACGGTGAGCTCCCGTTGCTCGGTCCCTGCTCCTGCCAACCTAGCAGTTCAAAAGCACATCAAAGTGTAAGTAGATAAATAGGTACCACTCTGGTGGGAAGGTAAACGGCGTTTCCGTGCACTGCTCTGGTTCACCAGAAGCGACTTAGTCATGCTGGCCACATAACCCGGAAGCTGTACGCCGGCTCCCTCGGCCAATAAAGCGAGATGAGAGCCGCAACCCCAGAGTCGGTCACGACTGGACCTAATGGTCAGGGGTCCCTTTACCTTTTACCTTAAGGAAGGCAGATTTATTAAACCATGCTCATTCATGTTTTATGGATATAAAAAATGAACTGAAGATCGTCTATTTTCCCCACACCAACACCAAATGTAGGAAGAATCCTCTTTTAGAGTATTAAAGCAGGGAGGTTAAGTTCATGCAAACTGCAGACATTGAGGAGCACAAGTTTCATGTGGCTTTTAAAGCGATGATTGTTTAACACATTCAAACAACAGCAAAGCAGCAACAGAACTTAGATACTCATTCACAAAAGATTTGGAGGGGGAGGAATAGGATAAAAAGCACATTTGCTAGGAAATGGAAGTCAACCACTAATGGGGAACCTGCGGCCCTCCAAACGTTGTTGGGCTCCAACTCTCATCAGCCCCAGCCAGCATGTTGAATGGTTAGTGATGATGAAACTGCAGTCCAAAAACATCTCTGTTGTTTCCTCTTACCTGTCGCAACCTCACTGTTTATTTATCAGAGGCCTTGGTAAAAAGAGGGAGGGGGTTAAAAGGAGAGAAAGGAAAGGAGGGAAGAGATGAAGGAGAAATGGAACAGAAAGTGTTAAGACAAAAGAAACAGATGGTTTGCATCAATGCTACGTCTGCTGTGTCCTCCTTACCAGGAACAAGATACAAAATCCTCCTTAACATCTGGAGAATTATGAAGGAAGCCAGAAGAGTTTTGATAAGACTGGCAACATTTGCTAGGGGGGTTCTGATCATGCACTTCTAAGCAGTTGAATTCACCTTGGAACTGAAAACTTGGAAAATGTTCCACTATGCCTTCATATTCATAAACCAGTGTTCCTCAACCTGGTGCCCCCTGATTGTTTGGGACTACAGTTCCCATCAACGCAACTCAGCATGGCCAATGGTCAGGGATTATGAAAGGTGCTGTCCAACAACACCCAGAGGGCACCATTTTAGCATCACAACAGCCCAGTGAAATAGGTTAGATTGAGAGAGAGGGACTGACCCCAGGCCACCCAATGCAGTACCAACTGAGGGTGTTTGTGTGGATGTCTTCACCCGATGCCCATTACCTGATTTATTTCCCTATAAAGGTAAAGGTACCCCTGCCCGTACGGGCCAGTCGTGACCGACTCTAGGGTTGCGCGCTTATCTCGCTCAAGAGGCTGGGAGCCGGCGCCGTCCGAAGACATTTCCGGGTCACGTGGCCAGCGTGACAAAGTTGCAACTGGTGAGCCAGCACCTGTGCCGCACACGGAAATGCCATTTACCTTCCCGCTACAAAGCGGTTACCTATTTATCTACTTGCACTTAGGGGTGCTTTCGAACTGCTAGGTGGGCAGGAGCTGGGACCGAACGACGGGAGCTCACCCCGTCGTGGGGATTCGAACCACCAACCTTACGACCAGCAAGTCCTAGGCACTGAGGTTTTACCCACAGTGCCACCCGCGTCCCTTATTTCCCTATAGGTAAAGGTAAAGGTAAAGGGACCCCTGACCATTAGGTCCAGTCGTGGCCGACTCTAGGGTTGCGGCGCTCATCTCACTTTATTGGCCAAGGGAGCCGGCGTACAGCTTCCGAGTCATGTGGCAAGCATGACTAAGCCACTTCTGGCGAACCAGAGCAGCACACAGAAACACCGTTTACTTTCCCGCTGGAGTGGTACCTATTTATCTACTTGCACTTGGACATGCTTTCAAACTGCTAGTTTGGCAGGAGCAGAGACCGGACAATGGGAGCTCACCCCGTTGCGGGGATTCGAACCACCAACCTTCTGATTGGCAAGTCCTAGGCTCTATGGTTTAACCCACAGCGCCACCTGTATCCCTATTTTTTTCCCTATGGCAAGCTCCAATTTACTGAAGCTAGCATTTGTGCCTGTGGAACTGCTGACTAAACTGTGCACACCTCAGCTTAAACACAACTTCCATTTTCTAACCCAATGGAAGTGCATCAAACCGGAGTATTTCTCAAGAAGCTATGGGGTACCTATGGGGTGTGGCTAATGTCATGTGCACTTGGCGGTGGGAGCTGGAATAAGTGGTTATGCACTGCAAAGAGGAAGCGTTTTGTTGTGCTATCACAGTACGGTAAATATTCATCACCAAGGAGCCTGCTACAAGAAAGCATGGATTCTCTGTGCCTTGAGGCAGGGGAAGCGATTAGAGTTGGAGTTCTGCTCTTCAAAAAAGGCATCAACAAAAGACATCCTCTGGCAGGTTTTCTAGCTTTATCCTTTGTTATTATACACACTTATGCAAATGCAAGGAAGTTCATCTCATCTGTTTTGCTTTACATGCTTAATGAGAGACACATTCTATCCTGAAGCTAAAAGATGTAAATTAGGTTTAGAGCTTTCAAAGAAGCATTAGATATGTGTGCATTAGGGCTGGCTGGAAAGAGAAATTTCAGGTTTTGGAAAGTAGATTTTCAAGACTCCCATCTGAAGCACTATGCACGTCGCAGTGCACTCATTCACCAAAGCCTGCTAGGAAGGTGAATTTGTCATATGCCTGTAACTGGCTACTTCCTTGAAATCAAATAGCATTGTGTTCCAGTTGTGTAGGGCTTTAAGCATGCAGAGTATGATCTGATGGCACTTGAGACTATCAGCTTGCTGGAGCTGAGCAGGTCTGGCTCTGGGTCTAGTCAGTTCCTGGATGAGAGACCACCTGGGAGCAATTACTGTACATTGCCTTTAAATGTATGTGTGATAGATAGATGATAGATAGATAGATAGATGATAGATAGATAGATAGATAGATAGATAGATAGATAGATAGATAGATGATAGATAGATAGATAGATAGATAGATGATAGATGATAGATAGATAGATAGATAGATAGATAGATAGATAGATGATAGATAGATGATAGATAGATAGATAGATAGATAGATAGATTAGATGATAGATGATAGATAGATAGATAAATAGATAGATAGATGATAGATAGATAGATAGATTAGATGATAGATGATAGATAGATAGATAAATAGATAGATAGATAGATAGATAGATGATAGATTAGATGATTGATAGATAGATAGATAGATGATACATGATAGATAGATAGATAGATAGATAGATAGATAGATAGAGATAGATACAACACACCACCTTAGGTTTCACAGTGGATAAAAAGGTGGGGTATAAATTCAAGAAAATAATAAATAATAAATAATAACACATCGTCTCACAATATCTCTGAAAGGATAATCAATTCAGTGTGTGGACTCAATTAAAATTTCCTTTTCATCAATAATTATTTTTTTAAAATTCAGGCAGAGGTGATGCTCTTCCACTTCCAATAATTGGGTTCTGCAATGCTGATATAAATGACACAACACAATTTTTCTGATTTACAAAAAACGACCAAATTTATTAACAAGTGTAGCAACCATGTTTTGATCTTGGGGGGGGGGGACCCCAGTATTAGTATTAACAGTTCCCTGGTAGGCACCCACTAAATTGCCACAGCAACTTCTAAATGGTTTACTGGTATAAAAACAAATGAGAAAAAAACACATGTACAGTGGTAACTCGGGTTACATACGCTTCAGGTTACAGACTCTGCTAACCCAGAAATAGTACCCCGGGTTAAGAACTTTGCTTCAGGATGAGAACAAAAATCGTGCAGCGGCGGCACAGCGGATATAGGAGGCCCCATTAGCTAAAGTAGTGCTTCAGGTTAAGAACAGTTTCAGGTTAAGAACAGACCTCCGGAACGAATTAAGTTCTTAACCTGAGCTAACACTGTAATTAAAATAGACAATAAAGCAGCTTCATCAGAACGTTAAAATAAACAGCCACAATTAAATTCACAACTAAATAAGCCCATTAAAACAGCACAATCATTGTAACAACGAAATCAGTGATTAAAACAGAAGGTTCAGGTCTGCTGCTGCGGAAAATGCTGAAAGACTAAAGAGTCTGGGGCTTTTCAGTTTAGAGAAAAATTATGACTAGAGAGGAAGACTAACAAAGGTTTACACAACTGTGCAATATATGCAGAAAGTGGATACTGGAAATAGTTACTATTTTTAATACGATATTAGTATATGGGGTCATCCAGCAAATTGTCAGGAGATCCACAGCAGACAAAATAAAGTGTTCCTTAATACAGCTAAGACAGGTTTAAAAGGGAATTAGAGTTATTAGCCATCGGGGCACCAACTTGCCCCTTCCACTCCTTATAGTTGGTGCCTCTGTTACCCACAAACTCACAGGGTAGTCTAATAATAGGCAAATCAGATTATCTTCTAACCACACCACTTTCACATGTGTTTATACATTAATGGAATGTATTCTGCTTCCACATTTATCACTGATGACGACAACTTTACTTTTTTTTAAAAAAAAATCATACTGGAAAGTCACTTTCGCATATTATTTCTCTCATTTCTCTCATATGCATTTTGAACTGAGAACTGCATTTAGGAAATATGAATACTTAGTGGGTAACTAAGTTCTGATTTGGATCAGATAAGGGTCAGGTAAGGCTGCACCAGAATTCAGTAAGATAGAACTCCTCAAGGATCATTAGGGTAGTCCTGGGGAATTCAGTTTAATTTAGGTCACTTTAATACCAAAGTTTTAATAAGCTTTCACTCAACTCCTAATGTAAGTGCAAATCATATACTGTACATTAGGGCTTTATTGGAATAATTTCAATTATAAAGAAATAAAGAAGATACAGAAGGGGAAAAAAGAAGGAAAAAAGAACAAAAATGTGTAGGAAGAAACAATATACAAAAACGCAATGTAATATACTCCCATACATTCTTATATAAATATGCTGTGCTTTTTTTCATTAAAAAAAATGTTTAGGGGTACTCTCATTTTCCTACTCATATTGCCCCTCAATGAGGCCAAACTTAGATTGACAAAATGTTTAGGGGTATGCGTCTCCCTGCGTCCCCCCAGAAAAAAAGCACTGTAAATATGTATGATGGTATTATCCTAATACATACTGTATGTAAAGGTTAATGTACATATTTTAATGTACATGTAATTACCATAGTTTTCCGTATATTAGACGCCCCCATGTATATGACGCCCCCTATTTTTGGGGACTCAAATTTAAGAAAATGGGGGGAGATGGCACAGGGTTATTGAGCAGCAACCTATCATGCACTTATACATGCACTACCCATGTATAAGACGACACCCACTTTTAAACATTATTTTTAAAGAAATAAACCTAGTCTTATATGCAGAAAAGTACGGCAATATCTTCCTTAGGCTTTCCCCACCCCTCCAAATTCTTCCCCCACATTCACAACATGAATATGTAAACCCCAGAAGTTCAGCTGCGCACTTCTTACATGTCCTGTATTGGAACATTTATTGCCTTTCCGTTTGCAAAATGGGAATAATGCTGGATTTCCAACAAAAGTGCTGGGAAGAAAAACCTTTGGCACGCTAAGCATGCCCTTCAAATTCACCACAATCATCATGGTTGAATTTCATGGTGGAGAATAAGCAAGTAAGGTTGAGGTCCACACTCGAATTAGAAAATTCCAGTGTCTCTCAGGGATGCAGGTAGAGATCTTTGCCAGCCTAAATATCTGTCTCTGCAGCTCTTACACCACAGGTTTATTAGCATGTGTGTGGTGTCTTGGCCCCACCTTGGACCAGCAGGGTGCCTGACTATTTAAACAGAGCACTTAACCAAACAGCAATATGACGGTACCCACAAATTCATGCAGCTCCCGCAGCCAGGCAGCCACAGAGGTGTGCACAATGCACTTCTATATTAGCTTCCATACGTCGGGAGCCCTCCCTCTCGGCTCTCTGCCACCCCTCCAGGAAGATGGTTTATGGAGTGTCTAAGGATGTTTTCATATGACGGGTGGAATGTTGTTTTCCTAAAATGGCGAATGAGAACTGGGGTTCAGTTCAGGAACCAAGGTGCTAAGCCTCAGGAATCTTCCTGAGGAGCCACAGAGACATGGAGAAGCATTGGTCTTGAAGGCTAATGGATGCCTTTCCCTCACAATGGTTCCTGCACATGGTAACAGAAGAAAGAAGGAATCTCCTTCATTATCTGGTTCCCCTTATTCTCATGTCTCTGGTGGGTTTTTTTCAGGTGCCCATGTTTCATAGAAGCGATTTGGTGTGTGTACATGAGAGAGAGAGGGAGGGAGAGAGGGAGGGAGAGAGGGAGGGAGAGAATGTATCTGCACTTCTCTTCCCCCCCCCCCCAGAGAGAACTGATTTTGAGGCATAGCTGGCAATGGACTGGCAGCGCCTTCTCATCACCTATGTTCTTGGCATCCAGCAATGTAAACAAGCTATCTAAGACCTATTCAAGTCGGTCCAGAGGTGGCGATGGGGGTGGAGAGTACTGCTTGTTTGCCCTGTTTTCTTAATTATTTTTAAAAGGTGTGTTATGAGGGGGATGCGTAAGAAAACGGGTAGGCGAATAGGTCTGGCATGAACCAGACAAACAAGGCGGCATGAACGTTGCCAATTTTTATCAACAATTCGCAGCATGCCAAGGAGCCTGGCAATAGAGCACCCTTTTCTTATTAAAGGTTCCCTTGAGCCTGGACCTTATCACACCTCAGCCCAGATTCGAACCTCCCGGACCCAGTCCTTTAAATCCTCTCTTCATTGGCTCCTGGACGTTTGCTCAGCGCACACCTAGAGTTTGCCAATTCCAGCCCTGGCATTTAGGTTTGATGCTTCTGTTTTGGTGGGCATCTTGCTAATCCCCACTGACTACGGGTATGCTAAATGTGTACTCTGGAAGCGTGACGTTCTTGCAAAAAGAAATTCAGATGTTTATTGCCTAGGCCAGAAAGCAATGTCAGCGACACAATTACAATATAAGCAACAGAACTGTAAAGGGAATTAGGCCATCGGTGTTTGCAAATATGTGACTGCTGGGGGAGAAATGCACTATTTTTATTTTTCATGGCCACATTACAGTACTAGGGAAGAAATCAACTACTCTCAATTTGACGGGTGAATGTATGTAAGTACAGTGGTACCTCGGGTTAAGAACTTCATTTGTTCTGGAGGTATGTACTTAACCTGAAACTGTTCTTAACCTGAAGACCACTTTAGTTAATGGGGCCTCCCGCTGCTGCTGTGCTGCAATTTCTGTTCTCATCCTGAAGCAAAGTTTTTAACCCGAGGTACTATTTCTGGGTTAGCAGAGTCTGTAACCTGAAGCGTATGTAACCTGAAGCGTATGTAACCTGAAGCATATGTAACCCGAGGTACCACTTTAACTCTATTGTACAAATGCATTTTGAGGTTCAAGGAATGCATGACATGGTTCAAGGAAAAAGACCTCAGGATGGTTCACAATAAAATAATAAAAATAGTAAATATATACAGCACAACAAGAACAAAACTGCCAGGGATTCTTAAGCTGTGATTCCTGAAATGCAGAGGGTTGGACTAGATCAGGCATAGGCAAACTCGGCCCTCCAGATGTTTTGGGACTACAACTCCCATCATCCCTAGCTAACCGGACCAGTGGTCAGGGATGATGGGAATTGTAGTCTCAAAACATCTGAAGGGCCGAGTTTGCCTATGCCTGGACTAGATGACTCTTCACGTCCCTTCCAACTCTACAATTCTATTAAAACAACAGCAGCAGTAATGAAAACAAAGCTGCAAAATTCGCTAGAACTAGAGACTAGATAAAACAGTTTTAGGTCAACAGGCCAAGGTGACTTAGATTTGAGATGACACATTCCACAATGTAAGTAAAAAGCCCTTGGGGGGTATTATTGGGTTATTGCTTTTATTTTTATTTTATATACAGTCATACCTCGAGTTGAATATGCTTCATGTTGAGTGCGTTCAAGTTGCGCTCTGTGGCAACCTGGAAGTAATGGAGCACATTACTTCTGGGTTTCGCCACTTGCGCATGTGCAGACGCTCAAAATGACATCACACGCATGCACAGAAGCTGTGAAAAGCGGTGCGTGCATGCGCAGATGTGCCGTCGCTAGTTACGTTGGCTTCTGAATGCAAACGGGGCTCCGGAACAGATCCCGTTCGCATCCCGAGGTACCACTGTACTGTGATCTTTTTATGATCACAGTGAACCACCCTGAGACCTCCGGGTATAGGGTGGTATAAAAATTCAATAAATAATAAACGTTTGAATGACAATGGAAGGGACACCAATACTGGTGCCAGGTTAGCATCTCTGGGGAGGGCAATTTGAAGATGGATTGGCATGGCAGAAATGATCTTCCCTTTAGTAAGCACCTGCCTAACTTTGATTGGTGGAGGAACATGGAAGAGATCCTCAGATGATGACAACAGAGTTACTGTTCACAAACACTCATTCAGCAGTTCCATCACATCACCCAGAACCGATAATAGAGTAATAGAATTGTGGAGTTGGAAGGAATCCAGAGAATCATCTAGTCCACTCCCTGAAATCCCAGAATATCAACTTGCAGTCCCCTATCCAATTCGAAACCACACCATTCAGTGGAACCAGAAACTAACTAGTCCCCCAAGCATAGTTGTACCTTGGTTTTTGAACAGCTTAGTTCTCGAACATTTTGGCTCGCGAATGCCACAAACTCAGAAGCGAGTGTTCCAGTTTGTGAACTGTTTTTGGAAGCCAAACATCCAGCGGGGCTTCCTGCAGCCAAGCAGAAGCCTTGTTTTGGTTTTCGAACGTTTTGGAAGTCGGACGGATTTCCGGAATGGATTCCGCTCGACTTCCAAGGTACGACTGTATTTGCATAACCTGCTGATGCAAATAACCAAGGAGACTCAGGCCTGGAAGCAGATTAAAAAGGATCCAGATAATCAGACTTATTCAAGAGTGATTGGAACAGGGCAGCAGAATATGGGGATAATCCTTGAAAGATGGAGAGCAGGGATGGATGTTTGGGTGGGTGGCTTGCTTGGGGGATTTCTCTAGGTATACAAGGTAGTTAGGGCTTCTTTTACCCCATCCACCCCACTTCATTTAATAATTCAAAAAGCTTTAGGGTAGCAAATTCACATAGGCTAGAAAAACTTGGGCTGGTATGCACAGACGATCTTTTCTTTTCAGTGTTTTAAGGTTGATTGAAACAAGTGGTATGTGTAATAAAATGCTGCAGCATCAGAAGCCCCTGTTTAGGGTTTCAGACAGTGATGTTCTTCCCTCTTGCAGAACATTCCATTCCACAGAACTCTAGCCCAATAGTTGCCATTAATTTGATTCTGAATTGATTTTAGAATGAATTGATTTTAAATTGCATTTCAATTAATTGATTGTGATTTTATGTAAACTGTGTTACTTTTACTGTTGTTAGCCGCTCTGAGCCCGGCTTCATCTGGGGAGGGCGGGATATAAATAAATTATTATTATTATTATTATTATTATTATTATTATTATTATTACCCCTCCCCAGGTTCCTATCCTCCCAGACACCCAACTTCCTATAGCTGATGATCATGCTTAGTCTTCATTGGACTGTTTTGGGTCTCTTTCCCCACTGCTAACTTTAGATGCCCTGCCTGCCCCCCAAAGTAATAGCAGTAATAGTTGCAGTTCCCCCAAAACTTTGGATACGAAGCTCTACATAGTTTTATGTAGTTTCGTGGTAGTTTTATGTAGTTTTTATGTAGTTTTATGTAGTTTTTCAATTTCATTGTTCCGCAAGGAACAATGACAATAAAGATATTGTATTGTATCGTATCGTTGTGATGGTTGATGGGTTCAGTTTCGGCAATGTACGTTTTGGCATGCGGAAAGTAAACTCACTGTTTGTGTACCAGACACTTTTCTATAGATGGCAGTATGAGAAGATTACACAGGCCATATTTGACATGCCCTGATCCTAGTGGTGGTGAGGGCTTTTAAAGCATTGCTTTTTCCCTAACCCGCCCCCCCCTTCTTCTTAGAAAGTGTGGCAGGGAGGGAATCGTTGCAACTTTTATGTCGTGGGGATACAGGAAGGGAGTTGACAAACTTTTGTCAAAACTGACAAATGAAAGGTGATGGCTGCAGTTGCTACTTATCAGGGAAGGAGGAAGACCATAAATCCATTTAAGTTCCCCCAAGTTTACTCAACAGTGCAAACAAAAATAAAGCAAGTGTCAGCTTGCCTGGTTAAGGAGGGCCATGAAAGGTGACACTGTGTCACTAATCCCTTGTTGCTATTCATTAAATACATCCTCCGGGTTGTTAATCTTCACACCTTCCTCTGGAGGCCACCAGGCGGCAAGCTGGGAGGTCTTGACCATGGCAGAGAACGTCGCGAGAGGCCAAAGGTCAGCCTGAAAGAAGGGAAAAAAGCAAAAGTAAGAAGGGGCTGTGGAGTTTCACTGTACGACCTTTATGCTTTCTCTCTCGACGTAACTGTGTGTGTGCGTTTGCCTATGTATGTTAAAAATTGCAGTAGAATAGCAAAGGCTATTCCCTTTTGCTCTCCCAAAGTCCCAATGTCAATTCCTGTGTTGTAGCACAATTGCAACCATGCCTATTCAAAGGTTCTGTTTGAATTCAATGGGGCTTGCTCCCAGGTAAGTAGGCTTCGGATGGCAGCCTTTTTCTCTTACCCGGACAGTTTAGGCACAGAGAGCAACACAAATTCAAAATTTAGGCCTCATGGCACACTGTGTTCCATGCTCTTTCCTGTAAATAAACAAAGGATATTTGGAAGCATGACTCCCCCTGTCAGCTTCCTCTTCTTAAATAGCGCTCCAAAATTATACACTGAGGAATGTGAGGCATCTTGGGCAAGGCAGAATGGGCTCTTTCTTCACACACTTGCTTATCTGCACCCTCCTCTCAAACCTGTTCTAAACATAGTTTTCTAGGGGCTATTTCTGGTCTTGGATGAGGATCAGACACTGTTTTCATACACAGTGTTTCCTCTTTTTGTAGATAAAAATGTGGTATCGCTGTGGAGAGGTGGCTGAAGAAGCCAAAAGGTGGACCAGCTGGAGATGTACAATGCCGTGCTGATGTATAAATTCAATGATTTGAAATTGTTATAATTTTTGCACAGAGTTAATGCCTGAATTAGCTGTGGAGCCTACAGCTGCACACCAGGAACTGAGGCTGGGGTGCAATGCAAGCGGATTGTTAACTGAGAAGATGTTTTAGATAGTTGCTAGTATTCAAAACACCTCACACGGCAGTTGTGGTGAAGAACCGTTCCATTCCCTCCTCCAGTGGTGAACCCTGCACCCCACTAAAGGATGCATCCTCTTGGCAGCAGTGCCTGGAGGCAAAATGGGCTGGATTCAGGGCTGGATTGCTAATTAGGACCTCATATTTGATGGGACCTCAAATTTTCCAATTCAGCCACATGGGCCACTCAGTGACCTTGAGCCTGTCACTCTCTCTTAGCCTTAACTTCCTTACAGAGAAATCCAGGTATGGATAGGGAAAGCCAATAGCTCAGTAGCAGAGCATATGGTTTGCATGCAGAAAGTCCTGTTGGTCTGTGTACAGGCATACCTTGGAGATACAGTGGACGCTCGAGTTGCGAACGTGATCTGTGCGGGATACACGTTCACAACCCGCAGCGTCCACAACCTGCAGTGGCACGTCTGCGCACATGTGGGTTGCAATTCGGCGCTTCTGCGCATGCGCAAAGAGCGATTTAGCGCTTCTGCACATGCGTGACCACCAAAACCCGGAAGTAACCCATTCCAGTACTTTCGGGTTTCAGCGGTCCATAACCCAAAAAAAACGGAACCTGAAGTGTCTGTAACCCGAGGTATGGCTGTATTGTGGTTTCAATTCCAGACTACTGTGATAAAGCGAATATTGCAATAAAGCAAGTCACACAATTCTTTGGGTTTCCTGGTGCATATCAAAGTTTTGTTTATACTATATGGTCGTCTATTAAGCCAGGCCTCCATGGCTTAATAGGGGTGGGAGGGTGAGAAAACCCAGCTCCAACCCTAGCCTGCTACACTCCTGTGGCCAGAAGAGGGTGGTTGTAGTGGGAGTCTTCCTTCCCCTGGAAGCGACTGGTTTGCCTGCAATTGCACCCATATCCTCATAAGGAGCAATATCTGCACAGTACAAAGTAAGCCTGTATCCTTCCACTCTGGCACTTCAGCAAAGGAAGCACAACAGGCATGGCATACTTCCAGTTTTGATGTATCTGATGCTCTTACTGCCATAAATGAAAGCATGCCTGTCTATGCCACTATACGAGGTATTTGCGAATGGAGGCAGGGTCAGAGTTGACATGTCATGCATTTATTTTTTTGTTTACACTTGCTTGGGTTGGTGGCTTCCAGGAATAATGGCTTAAGGCCATATGGCCAAAGGCACAGCGAGGTGGAAATGATATGTACTTCAATTAACTTGGTAACAACAACTCTAAAACATGCTCTCACTTGATTTTTTTTTTTAAGTAATGCAACTGAACAAGAGATGTCTATAGTTTTGCTTTCTCTCCCCCTTTTGAATGCTGCTATTGTCAAAGGTGTAACATGAAAACATTTACAAACAAGGCCGTATCTTTTGAACTCAATGGGTTGTTTCCATACCATTTGCTTTGTGGCTTTTAAGATACCCACCCAGCCAACAGTGACGAAGTGCTCTTAATGTGTCTTGTGACAAATTATGTAACATACCCTTATGCTCTTTGAACACCGTTCTGGTTTTTGTTAAAAGGGTAGTGAACATTTCCCCTTTCTTAACTAAATATAAAGAATTATTTGTAAGTACCATTTGAAGAAACTTCTAGGTAGTTATGCTGGGTACTTCTTCAACTTTTTGTCTTGAGTCAAAGCCCATGAAGGGCAAATGCAGCCAGTCTTGGGGAGCTGAGATGAAGTTGGTTTAACTACTGACAAGGTTGAGAAAAAGTAGTATCATCAGTCAGGAGGATGAAGCTGCTGAGAAAGCTACAATTGGACCAAGCCACCAGCAGCATCAGCTTAATATAGTTGGACCTCAAGCCAGGAGCCAGAAAACATTGATGTTGCACCAGTGATGGTCTGTCCTCTTTAAACACCTGAAGGCTAATTCTCAGCACCAGCTCTTGGGGTAGATCAGGCTTCCTCAACCTCGGCCCTCCAGAAGTTTTTGGCCTTCAACTCCCATGATCCTTAGCTAGCAGGACCAGTGGTCAGGGATGATGGGAATTGTAGTCTCAAAACATCTGGAGGGCCAAGGTTGAGGAAGCCTGGGGTAGATGTTCTTTAAAAAAATAAAATAAAGTGGTGCATACACAGCCAGTTCCAGTCTCTGCCATCCTCAGTTAAAGCAGGAATGGCAGGAAGTTGTTGCCCTCCAGAGGTTGTGAGACTCCAGCTCACATCAGCGCTGGCTAGCACAGCCAATGGTCAGGGATTATGGGATTTGTAGTCCAGCAGTATCTGCAATTCTACAGGTTCCCAATACCTGAACGAAAGGGTGTCAGGAAGCTTCGGGGGAATATGCCCCATTGAATACAGTGGGGCTTATGTCCAAGTAAACATGCACAGGATTGCACCAAGCACAATGTGAATGGTATTTCTTATTTACTATTAATGCAGGAAACTATTTAAATATCCAGTATATTTTTATTATTTTTTTGGCAATTGCTGATTAATAGCTTATGGCCTACTCTGAGGTTTCTTGGCACAGGGGTATAAATGTAATCAAGGCCTTTTTTAAAAGGGGTTGAAACCATTTCATTGGCAGGTCAGCACTGGCTTCATTTCAGAATAGTATTTGTGATTCAGCCTGGTTATTATGAAACCAATTAAATATTTTAAAATGACTCAACAAGCTTGTGATATCATCTGTTTTATGAGACGTGCCCACCAGACAACATGCCCTTTTCTCTCCTTTCCACCCCAGTACGCTCCAAGGTAAAATATGGAACACACCAACCTAAATTCCTGTCAGAAGGAAGAAAAGGGCTGGCCTCCCAACATATCATGAGTGCAAAGTCACGTATTTTGGGTTCCTTCCCAGTGCCAAGGAGCTGAATTCAAAACGGTAAAAGCTTCTTCACACAGAAACCGTCTAATTAAAGCATGATAGCTTGACGCAAAGCTCCAAGAATAAACCCTAACAAGTTAGGAAAAAAATTCCCTTTGCTTTGGAAATCTGGGTCAGCGGAAATGAACTGAGGCAAATGGATGCCTATAAGGCAATGCCGAGATATGGATTTCCACTTCTGGCTTTTTGGATAAGGGTAACTCTCTATAGATATACAACAAATTAAAAACAATACCCATTTCACCTGTGCCATCAAGTGGGCCCTGATTTTTGTAAACTCCATGTTCTTCTGATGAAAATCGGGTCCTCCCTTAAAGAGGGCACTTATTGAGGTGAGACCTGGAAAACCGACACCCTGTGTTGTGGGTGGGTACGATTGGTCAGCCACAACACCTGATTGGTAGGTCCCATGAAGCTGGGTGCAATTTGGCCAATGGGATGCAGTCCAAACAGTTCGAGGGACCTATTTATGCCCATGCACATGACCCAGAGCTTCCTCTTTCGGCGTGTGCATTCAGAACACCTGCCCACCTCTCCCTACTTTTAGGGTTTTGCGCTTGACCTTGCTATGCCGTTGTATGTCACCTATCATTGGGACAGGGGCACGGCAGAAATTTCCCCCACTTGCCTGATTGGCCGTTGCCATTTGGGTTTTGCCTGCCATGTAGCAAATCGTCACAACTTGTAAGGTTGCGGATAGGCTCTGGTTCAGGTGATAGGGATGGGAGAACGCTTTCGCCATCCCTATGTGAAGGGTATTCCGTTAAAGGAATCTAGAGACTCAATGGTTTGGTCAACCCCTGAAAGGGGGTTGTGCCCGTGCCTGAGTCCAGGGGGACATTTGGGTGGCGGAGATAGCCTGTTCCCGGCTTTCCGCTTATTCAGGTGTTCACCTTTGGCTGACCTATGCTGGAACCCTGGGTCAGCGCTACTTGCATGGTAGGGAGCTAGTCAAACCAGAGCCTATGCAACCAGTCACTTTCTGTAATCAATAAAGTTGTGGCCTAAATTCTGCCAAAAACCAAACCAAAATTTGAGTCAAGTGTGAATTTATTTAGGGGGAAGGTTTCTGAGTCTGAATACTCAAAAGTTGCCTCAGGGGAGTCAGTATGTATGCGGACTGCAGCTCCTGGCGTGCACATTTTTGAGGGGACTCAATCAGCCTCCCCCACAACAGGCTTGGAGCCCTGGTAACTGAGGCACAGGAGCAGGCAGATTGCTCTAGTGCAGGCTTCTCCAGACTCGGCCCTCCAGATGTTTTGAGACTACAATTCCCATCATCCCTGACCACTGGTCCTGCTAGATAGGGATCATGGGAGTTGTAGGCCAAAAACATCTGGAGGGCTGAGTTTGAAGAAGCCTGCTCTGGATGGAGGCAGTGGGCAAGGAGCCTGTTGGAGGCGGGCTCTGTTCACCCTCTGCACGCGCCCCCACCCCAGCTTCCCAGCCCACCAGGGGGGCATAATACTTGCCCAGCCCTGGGCACCAGCAACCCATGCTACACTGCTTGGTGAGTCTTGTGCTTTTAAAAACTTTCAACAGGGTTTCTTATTTAATTTTTATTTTTTTAAAAAATATTTATATTTATTGCTTGTTTTTATTTGTGCCAGTTTTCATTTATGATGTGGGCCTGCTTAGGTTTTGCAGACAGAAAGGCAGAGTGTAAAGAAAATAAGTAAATAAATAAATACAAATATTTTAAAAATACATTAGCTATTTTTGTTTTAAAAAGAAATTATTGGAATGTAGAGCTTCCAGCCTTCTCTTGCCTCCTGGTTGAATCCACTGTTACATGGTCAGGATCTTATAGCTGCCATTATTGCTGCGATTCCTTCGCCATCCGTTCTTTAAAATCCCGCTTCTGGGCTGCCATCACCGAAGCCACTGGATAGTAAAAGCAGTTTGAGATTTATAAACTTGGACCAAGTTCGCTTCTCTCCCAAGCAGACACATGCGAAAGAAGCGTGCAAGGTAGATTGAGCTTAAGTGCTCCTCGTGTTTATTTGAGTTAAACAAGTCCACTTTCCCAGCGTTTACCTAATAGCATATTGGGGTGGAGAAGAGTGGAAAGGTTGATAGCAAAGCAAAGTCTGACTTACTGAGGGATTTGTGTGACAAGCAGTCACTAAATCAGACAAAATAAATTAACAAAAATTTAATTAGCTTTTATCATTTCTGTCAAAACTGACAACTGAAACATGGAGAAAAGATCAAGTTTTCCCCCAAGGAGCATTTTATCCCTCTGCTCCCAACCCCATGTCTAAAAAGGAGCCTTAAGTTGAAAGCCTATTTATAGCCCTCTGCATGCCCCTTGGTTTCCTGTGGTTTTGGACCACTCAAGAGTTAATCTATAAAATGAGCAGGGTTTTCACGAGAACTGCTGGCAAACTGCTTTATGTGCACTAGGTTGACACTGTCGTGTACTGTGGACTTGCAAAGGAAAGTCATCCGCCATTGCTTTGTTGGATGGGGTAGAGCTACAAGAATGTAATGTGCTACCAGCTTGTAATAACAGTGAGCTGTACGCATGGACATTTTAAAGGGCATCTCTGTGGAACTTGATCGCTCGTTTTTCAGATGTGCAAACACATCCATGGCAAGTTCTCCTTCAAGCTCAGGACAAAAGGCGAAAAAAGCCATAGTAATATAACTGGTGGTGGCTATGTGGGAATGGTTTTCCTCCCTCCCTTTCAATATTAGAACTCTGGGTCACTCAATGAAGCTGTTTGTCAAGAGATTCAGGGCAGACAAAGAAAAGTATGTATTGCGTAATGAATTTAGAGATTTCACCAACACAGGATACGGTGATGGTGACTAGTCTGAAGCGGCACAGTAAAATCTGTGGAGGATGTCTAGGAATGGCTGTTAGCTAAGTGATCACTATATTAAACCACCAACTTTGGAGGTAATGTACCGCTGAATACCAGTTGCTGGTGGTAAATAAAGGCAGAAGGCTATTGCCTAGATACTCTATGGTCTTCCAAGTGGCATCTGATAGGCAACTGCAGGTTGGCAGGCAAAGGAAGGTCTCATGTATCCCAAGAGGAAATGACTTCCTGAAAACATCCTTTCCTGTCCAGGTAGGTATGGACTGAGGTTTCCTCCCAGTTCTGTGAACACTGACGATGCTCAATTTAAACATGCTTCTGTCCATGGATAAATAAGGTGCACCTGAGAGCATTCCATGTGACTACCACATTTTTAAAACGTTCTTACGCATGTGGCATTAACACACCAGTTATCGCTGGCTTGGGTGAAATCATAAGCATATGGGCCAGTGCATTTGCTGAGAACATTAAATGAGATGGTGGCTTCATGGACCGCTTCCACGGGTAAGTGTTTTGCCCTTGTGATCACTGCCATGTTTAATTTGGTCCTGAGTGTCTGGCCTTGGAAAACATAAAGAGAACCTGAAGCAGTGCTGACTGCATCACTCTCTGTTTACAGGAGATTGTAGGAGCTGGTACCTGGTTACTACACCAGGACAGATGGCTTTGGTCCAATTTTGATTTGATCTTATTAAGTGAATAAATTCCCAAAGCTCCCGACTGTTTTTTTGGACTCCAAAGTTGGCTCATATAAAAGAATAAATTCAAGAGCTTCCTGATCTATACAGCACAGACAGAAAACAATTTAAATGATCAGGTGGTGATTTGTAACATGTCGAGAATATTTGGTGACAAAATGGCAGTGCCAAATGTCTGGAAAAAGAAGTTCGTGTTTTGGGGAGGGGGGGAGTTGGTGGGTACAGAGTTCTTGGAAATATAGCACATTACTTTTATTTAAAGAGAAGTAATCTCTTCCAAGAAAAGAACATTAGTAACTTTGCAACTTAAAGAATGTCATATAAATAAAGGGAATAGATTAACCTCAAAGTAGAAAGGAGACTAATACTGGACTCTAAATCCCTCCCCGCCTGTTCTCTGTGGAGATATATTGAGCAAAGATTTACTTAGCAATTAGGGGTTTGATGAGAAAACGTTCAGTGCAGCACTGGGCAAAGAGTCAAAATCTACATTTGGAGGAGATGTCTAAGTATTATACAATGCATGCGAGTCAGTGGGGTTGTTTCCCCCCTGTTGACACAGCACTTTGTTTTATGGTCGTGTAGTTGACTGGGCAGAAAAATGATATGCGTTGGGTTGTTGTAGAGAATAAACGCCACAAAGTGAGCCTTATTCCGAGGGAGGAATTCAGTGTTGCGCTATTCTGATCATTCCATCAGGGCAAGCATTTCAGATTTTCAGACGGAATTATGCCCCGTCTCTCCCCCCCCCCATGCAATGTTCTGTAATTTCTCCCCCCAGAACACCCGACCTCAAGCCAATTTCAGGGGGTCCAGGGCATGGGGGGAGGAGGGGGGAAGCCCCATTGCAGAACAGAAATGACCTTTGTAGGCTTCCACTGACAGGACATGTTAGGTGGGTCCTGCCCCAAATTTCTAAATCCCTCACACCATGAGAGTAAGAACAAGCACACCACCTCTGCCTCTGTTTCCCTCCATACTCTGGAGCTCCATGCCACAGGGGAGACTATATGGAAAACTATATAAGCAACAAAGGGCAGGGAAAATGCAGTATCATTTCTTATAAGCCCAGTTATAAAATAAAAACCTGCTTGATTTTTCCCAAACCACTGAAAAGTAACTTAGGGGGAAGTCAACCAGGTTTTTACTCAGAGTAGACTTGTTAAGATTAATGGTCCTAACTTAGTCACACTCATTCGTTTCAATGGATGTATTACCCCTTATTTTATCCACTCTTTTCATTCTCTTTCTGTCCCCACCCTCCAAATAAAATACCCAAAACATCTGAAAATCTGCTCTACTTTGGCCTCCCAAATGGAAAATTTCTAGGGAAGTACATTCTTTTCCCAAATCCCTCTCAATTGGCAAAGAAGATGGTATGCACTGGTGGTATTTCAACCTAACTTTGCTGCCATTGTAAGCCAAGTCATTGTGCATGTTGAGCATTTCTCCACTTGTTGGATTGTTACATGATGGTGAGAGATAATATAACATGGTATTACTTTCTACAGTTTTTATCTTCCCTAATGTTTCTCATTAAGGAGTCCACAAGGCCCTGTCCCCATCTCTTTTTCAAGGTCTTACTTGCCAGCTCGGTCAACTATCCATCATATACCCTCGGCTGTAGGTGGAGAAGTTCTTGAGAACATAAGAAGTGCCTGCAGGATCAGGCCAATGGCACATCTAGTCCAGCATCCTGTTCTCACAGTGGCTAACCAGATGCCCATAAGAAACACACAAGCAGGATTCAACCATGAGCGAACTCTTCCCTGAACTGGTATTCAAAGAGAGTTGCTATACATACAAAATTTCCACGACAAAGATGGGATTCGGCTGTCGGAAGCAGTGTCTGGGAGGAAATTGCTGTAAATGTCTGGGAAAATCTGGACATATGGCAAACCACGTCAGAAGTATAGTTTTTTTGTGAATTTTCTTAACATTTATTATTATTATTATTATTATTATTATTATTATTATTATTATTACTGATTTTGAAAAAAAAGAAGAAGCTCCAACTGTGGAGGCAGAACATAGCCATCATAATGACTGATAGCTGTCGATAGCCCTCTATTCTATGAATATATCTAATTGATTTTAAAGCCATCTAGATTGGTGACTATCACTTCTTCCTGTGGGAGCAAGTCTGTACTGCGTGCAAAAGAACTTTTTAAAAAATCTGTCGTCGGGGCAGGGTGGGGGAGCTCAAGCTGTTAGGTCTTCGGCTTAGGGGTGATTTGAAGAGACAGAGTTTAAAAACTTGAGGGGAGGGGTTTGGATAATAAATGTGGTGATCATACTCACTCCATGCTGTAGCGAGATCCTCCTCCACCATTTTCATCTTTACATTTGTATACATTTGTATTACTTTACATATAAATATCTGCTGCAACAGACAAAAAGCTCCGATAAAAATTATTCCCCACTCTGCTTTTCTTTTGAATGTTGTCTCTGATACATTAAAGTTACATTCCAGCCAGCTTCAAGGACATGTTTCTGAACACTGTTCAAAAATGCTGACTGCCACTAATTGCCCAAAAAGAAATGTGTCCTTCGATGGATTGGGTTCATATTCAGCTGGTTCTACCTTTAATCTGGCATATGCGGCAAAATGTTCCACATTGTACGCTGAAAGATTAAAGGAGGGTTGATGTGATTCAGCGATGCCTGATGGATATTACCTTTGGGTTATTAGGAAAGGACAATGGGGAGAAATGGACTGAGTGTTGTGGTCTGTTTGCTCAGCTAATGTAAAGTGGAATAGCTCTATGGGATTGTGAGTGTTTTAGATACATGCCACACTTGGATCAGAGTTGGCTCGGTGCCCCCTCACTTGCAAAGCTGATGTGCATTGCCATTCCAATAGTAGGGATACACCTCAAATATTTTATTGAGGGGACAAAGGGACCTCGGCCCCTAGGTGTTGGCTCCTCTGCCTGCAAGCTACTCCCAATGTAGATAATATGAGCTATGTGAAGATATGGTCTGACTCTGAGTAAGGCAGCTTCATGTCTAGTCTACGAAAGACAGAAGGAGAAAGTGTGAACCCTTTTAAAGCATATTGTCGTTGCTAGATTTTGGGAGAATTCCCTCTAACATAAATGGGGAGCGAATCAAAACAGGTTTCCCTTAATCAGCACATCATAATTTTCACAGCTATTTTTATCCCATTAACCTAAAATGTACTAGAAGGAAATTATCTTTTGGAAAATCTAGCTTGTGTCTCAATGTTACATTGCACGTTCTTTTGTAATTCAAGTTTTTTTTTTAAAAAAAAGATAAGTGCCCATGATATTTTGAAAAATAACAAAGCCGTGTGTCATTTATAGCAACCTATTAAAAATTAGAAGGTATAAAAGAAATAATGATGAGGGCACATTGGTGAGGGCCAATCATTTCCCAGAAAAATTTATTCCAACCAGTTGGGTGTTTGACAGGCAAAATAGGTTTTTGTCAGTCAAAAGCTACTGAATATCATTTTTTTTTTAAGTCAGCTTTTGGGGGTACATTTATAACTATGCACTGACTTGGAAACCAAACACACAATCCATTGCGAAGTTCCCCATTAAATGAATGGAATTATTACAAGACATAGCTTCCACTCATTTCGGTGGATTTATCCAGGACAAGGTTTTTGATGGATTGTACCCCATTTCCCCACACCCACTGGACTAATTTTCACTGTGACTTTTTATCATCAGCCCACAAGAACATGTTGAAGCATGAGGGATGGAATCAGTGCTAAAAGTGATATATTTTACCAGAACTTCCATAAATGTTTCCCAGTACTGTAAACTCAGAGAGACAAATGTGAGCAAAATGTTTCAACAAAGTCCCATAATCTTTTGCTGGTAATCTTTACAGGACCATTCCTACCCAACTTCATCCCTCCTTTTGAGAGACAGAATAGATGTTCTACAAGATATGTTCCATCTAGAAGGGACAGAGGTATGCTCACTTATTTGGATGTGCTTGACTTTGTCTCCTTCTTCCTCCTCGTCTCCTCCAGCTGTTTTGGGAAGAGAAACTGCACAGTGAGATGTATGGGATTTGCCCCAGCTTACCAGTTGCTCATGTTCCAGGGTGGAAGATGCACTGCATCTAGAACCCCATCTTACCACAGTCACCCCCCAAAGCTGTTGATTTCTATTATATTGAAGGAGCATGGATGTTGCAGTGACAATAGGAGCTACATCTGGCCAAATTCCCATCAGGAATTAACTCCAAACCTATCAATCCAATGCTTCCATGGATTCCTCTCTTGCTTTCTCACTTCCTTCCCAGTTAGCCTCCTCTCACACGGTTCTCTCTTTCGTATGACTTTTTCCTCAAGCCTCATTATGTACCGACTTTTCCATTGGGTTCCTCTTTCTCAATCCATTGCCTATGCTGTAGTATTCTTTCAGCCTCTTTGGCTCTGGGCCCTCTAGCGCTTATCTTTCCTAGGCCCTATAACTTCTTCACTTGTCCTTTGTTTGCCCCTGTCTAAGGTGTTACTCCCAGCCAAACTAACAACGTTTCTCTCCCTCACTGAAGTTGGACTGCTAACTGTTCAGGTTTCTGAACAAAGGAACATTCTGAACTGGCTCAATCATTTAGTCAGTGCCAGTATCACTGGAAGAATATAAAAATTATTACTATCCATAGCCATGTAATAGTGTTTTTTTTTATTATTAAAATGGGCCCCGCTTTCCACCCAGTTCCCCCAAATTAGAAAGTGGATCTTGCACTATTGGGTGAAACTGAGATGTGATGTTTAGCAAGAAATAACACAGATGTTTCCCTCTTTTCCCCTCAGCAAGACAGTGTTGCAGTTAGAATTTAAAAACCACAATTTGACTTTGCCGGTGTGGTATTTTCCACTGTGCACAGCTGAGGGTTAAAAAACAGCACCACAAACCCAATGTTTCCATCTCAGATGTTCTCAGTAGGTCCCTGGCACTGATGATCTGAGGCCATGACAGTGATCTTAGCCCCAAGCCATGTGTGACACCACTTAGAATCGTACCATGCTCGCCTCCCACAGACATTCAGTGTACACTTCCCTTCTTGATCTCTGCGCAACTAATAACAGCTTAGGGAGTTAGGAATGCATTTTGATACAGAAGCAAAGGGGAGGGAAACAGCTGTATTGGAATGACTGCATGCTCTTGGGAGATTCAGAAAGCTACAAAGTGTTGATATTTGATTTAGTTTGCTGGGAAAAAGCAAAGTGTATGCAGCAAAGCCAATGCCTGTAACTTTTTTATCTTAGAAATAAAGGATGGTAGATATGAGGATCACCATATTTTTCATTGCGCGTTGCAGAAGAGGTGTGTTTGCTCAATTATTTGCCTTCTGCTGTTCTTCTTAGGCATAGCTGTTGGATTTTACCTGGTGTCCTTCTACCGAGGCTCCATAGAGAGCATTCTCACATACTGTATTTGTGCCTGGTTCTCCAGCTGTACAGCTAGGAAGAGGAAGGTGCTCCAGAAGGTCATAACCACAGCCCAAAGGATTATTGGTCATCCCCTCCCATCTTTGGAAGAACTGTACGGTTCCCGTTGTCTTAGGAAAGCAAACAATATCCTGCAGGATGCATCTCACCCGGGACACAGTCTGTTTGTACTACTGCCTTCTGGCAGGAGATACAGAAACATCAAGTCAAGGACAAATAGACTGAAAAATAGTTTCTATCCAAGAGCTGTGGCCTTCTTAAATGCAGTAACTCGATAGTGTGACCTGGGAGTTTGATGGGTGTGGGTGTGGGTGTGGCTGGAATGTGGTTTGTTTGGTTGTTGTTGTTGTGTTGCTTTTGTTGTTTTTAAGGGATGGCATCCAATTTCGTTGCACTTGTACAATGTTGCACTTGTGTAATGACAATAAAGAATCTATCTATCTATCTATCTATTTTAATGTACCCGAGCCCTTTTAATGGTCACTGGTCATCGGAGGTACCAACATGAATAAAATATTGTGGGGGCCCAGGTCAGCCCTGCCCTGAATAACTGATCACATGATGCAGTGCAGACATACCATTTGAATGGGAATGTCCATCAACTTTGCGGGGGTCTGGCCCCCTCAAATATTTTATTGTGGAGGCTGTAGCCCTCAAGGCCCCTAGGAGATGGCTTCTATTCTGGTCATTTTCCATGGTTGGCAAACCATTGTCCATGGTTTGCAGTCCACAATCCACCTTGCTTGAAGAGAAAATAAAGGAACAGTCTAAGAATTCTATTACTGCAGAGTACCCTGGAAATGCAACCTGAACCGGTGAAGGGGGTGGCAGGAAACTTGGAGGAGAGGAGGAGAGTGCTGTTCCAGAGGGTGGGATTTAAAAGGGGAGACAAATGAAGAAGAAGAAGAAGAAGAAGAAGAAGAAGAAGAAGAAGAAGAAGAAGAAGAAGAAGAAGAAGAAGGCAGGTCTGATTAGATGGAGATCACACTCTTGCTAGAGCATGAAAAATGTCTTCATAGATTTGGAAAGAACCTTAATGGAAGCAACACTTTTCATTGGAGGTGCCAACAAAATGTCAGGAATTTCCAAGGAAAGAGAAAACACTTTTGTAAATCCTAGCAATAATTTTCAAGAAGAGATGATCTTCCACAACTCTCTGTAGCAAGTTAAAAAAAGAGAGAGGAACAGGTGATAAATGCTAATAATAGATTCTTTTTTTTAAAAAAAATATTTTTATTAGACAATTTCAACATAACAAATTATCAATCTAAATAATCAATTACATTATTCCCCCCCCCATCCCTCCCTTCCCCCCCAGGACTTCCCTCAGCTCTCCTCTCTGTTTCTTTGCACATATTGTTCTCTGCATGTTATAAAATTGTACATATCCTTGCCTTATCTATCATGTGTTCAACTAATAAATTTGTGGATGCTTATTCAAAACCTGCCAAGGAGTCCAGATCATTTTATTGTCTTTTTAGGTAATTCCTACTTCCTTGAAGTCACAGTTGTCCTTATCATGCAGTTCGTATGTCAGTTTAGCCAATTCCGCATAGCTCACCAATTTTTCTTGCCATTGTTCTTTTGTTGGGATTTCCTCATTCTTCCATCCTTGTGCTAACAAGGCTCTTGCCGCTGTTGTAGCATACATAAATAAATTTTTTGTTTTTCTTGGCAGGTCTTGTCCTACAATCCCTAATAGAAATGCTTCTGGTTTTGTTTGTTTTGTTGTTGTTGTTTTTTACAAAATTCATTTTAAACATTTTTTTTCAATTCATTATATATCATTTCCCCCCAAATTTTAACTTCTCGATGCTAATAATAGATTCATATAGACAGCTTGTGCCATTTGTCCAGCCTAATGCATAGAATAATAAGGCTGGGAAGCCACTGAGAGACAGATTCCTGCCTTCTCCTCTTATGGGGCCACTTGAATCAGGTTGCTCTGTTTTGACCATGAGGCTTGATAACATGAGTGCTGCTGTCTCTTCCTCCCCCCCCCCCCTATACGATTCAAACAACCCTTTCTTCCTGTCAAATTTTGGTCATTTTTTTAAAATAAAAAATGTATTGACAACATTGAAAACACACTGCACAGGATAAGTGAATGCATCTAATGGTTTGAAAGAATTATTTGGTAAACCGTCAGTTCTGCTGTGTAACTGGGTTGGACCCTAGAATGCTCTTTATAGCTGAAGTATTTTAAGTTGCAGTCACAGTATTAGGAGAGAGAAAGAAAAGCACAAATGGGGAGAGGTGTTCGGAAACTATTGACTGCAGCTAATTAACTGGTTGAACAGGAAAGCTGGTTTTAAAAGAAAATCATGTTGTCTGTCTTCCTGGGTGATCTGCTATGAGAGAATCTTACAAAATACAATCTCCCGCACATGTGCACGTCCCAACCATTTAGAATTGTGACCTTAGCCATTAGCCTATACTCTGATTAAAACATGTCCCATGCAGACAGGAAAAGATCAAAAGACCTATAGTGCAAACCTATACAAGTCTACTCAGATGTAAATCCCATAGAGTTCAGTAGTCCTCGCTCCCATGTAAGTACCGGTATGTTCAGGGTTTGTGCTATTAAGTGTTTTGAGTGTCGTAATTACTTATATTTTTGCAATGGTGCATAGTAGCTTTAATCACTGACTGGATCTCCATTACAGAAGGTACCAGCAGAAGACAATAATAGAATCCCTGCCTGAAAAGACTTACAAATCGAATAAGAGAAAAATAAACAAGAAAATTCGTATTAAAGAACTGGAGGAACATGTGGAAACAATGAGGTAACTCTGGTTATGCAAGGAGGCGGAAGATTCTATCCACCAGTTGTTTAACTTTTGTGATCTCCACCCACCAATTGCCTAACTGGAAAAAAAAGTTCATGATTTTTTTTGCAAAGGAGAGGTGGCACAAAGGTGGGTGTCAACTGCTGCTTAAAGGTGCAGGGCTGAGGGCCAGGCCATATATAGACTCAAGTTCTATTTACATAACAACAGGATTGTGTACTTCATTACTTTTCTAGGCTGCATTCATGGCTTATGAATAGTCAGAGTCAATATCAAATTGTGCTGCAATGTTTGCAGATTTGGTTTAATATGCACAATTAAAATCAGGGATGAGAAACTTGTGGCCTTCTCCATATTGTTGGACTCTCCCATCAGTCAGAGATAATGGGACTTATAATGTCCAATGATATCAGAGGGCCACAGAGGTCCAATGATATCATGCCTGATTTACATTGTGCTCAGCATTGCAATCTTATTCACAAACATGCAGATCCTTGTTTTTTTCCTAGTGATGTTGCAAGTTCATAACTCCTGGTCTCAGAATACCAATTTCAGTTATTTACATTGCTCACCTTCAGTATGGTTATTGTGGCCTCCTGTCCCAATTATTCTTTGCCTTGGTTTTTAATTTCAGCCTGGTAATAATTGCTTCCTTTCACTCACCTCTCCCTCTCTATCCCCCTCCCTCCCTGATGGTTTTGTCCAGGCATAGGCAAACTCTACCCTCCAGATGTTTTGGGTCTACAACTCCTACCATTCCTAGCTAACAGTGGTCCTAGTGGTCAGGGATGATGGGAGTTGTAGTCTCAAAACATCTGGAGGGCTGAGTTTGCCTATGCCTGGTTTTGTCTCTCTTCATCAGGAGATGTCCCCTCCCTCTTCTTCTTCAGTGATAGGAATGAATGTGGCAGATGGGGCAATCTTTCTCCTCTTCCCTCTCTTCCTGGTACATATATGGCACTGTTGCAGTGATTCAGACACCAAGGGGAAAGGAAGGACCACCACCCCAGCTGCTACTCTGTAATCAATTACTTGCTGGGGTAGGTATTCCTGCTGTCAAAACAACAGTGACAAAGTGTGAGAGTGGATTGAGAAGGCTCATGGATTGGAATGTCAGTTTAGAAATATTCACCTCTTCTATTAGCAATCTGCTAGTCTCAGTCCAAACTGATTATTACTAGCTCTACTCTTTACTACTTCCTTGAAACTATTTGTAGTGATGTTGAGATCTCAAGCGGCTTGCCATAAAAGGCACCAAACATTGCTGAATTATGTCCCCGCTTATTTTCACAACTCAGTTTCCTGGATTGAAATATGTGGGTTGTTATCATATTTACACAAAGAGAACAAACCCTTCAGAAATTATTTGTGGGTTACAGGCATTCTGGACTTCTTATGTTTGGACCCAAATCACTCACACTGTAATAAAGGACATTTTGCTTCTAAACCTTTGTTCCTACATTTTAAACCCATTGGATGGTGCTTTGAAAAGTAATGTATTGGGGGAAATCAAGAAATGCAGTGGTTCTGCAGGCTAGATCAAACAATACTTCTAATAATAATAATAATAATATTTATACCCCAACCATCTGACCAAAAACATGCAGGGTCATATGCTCACAAGCAACCTGTAGAATAGCGAGTCCCATCCATAATCATGGCAGAATTTCTTTAAACCACAGCAGTCATGGAAATTACTACGAACCATATCTATGAATAGTCAGTTCCATAGGCATGATCCAATCACATTTGCTTGCAGTCTCTTTGGATGGCTGGATGGATAGATAGATCTGATCCTTTGCAGGAGAAGGAAATGAGGAGCACTGAATCCAGAGCCCTGCTTTCCATTAATCAAATGATGTGTGCTATCACTAGCTGATTCTTGGACTGGGCCAAGAGCTGCATGCATTAATTGATCATTAAGATTCCTCCTACTATGATGAGGATTGGACATGTGATCCCTCATCCATATATGCCTGCTGGAGGAGACTCTTGAGAGTCCCATGGACTGCAGGAAGATCAAACCTACCCATTCTTAAGGAAATCAGCCCTGAGGGCTCACTGGAAGGACAGATCCTGAAGCTGAGGCTCCAATACTTTGGCCACCTCATGAGAAGAGAAGACTCCCTGGAAAAGACCCTGATGTTGGGAATGATGGAGGGCACAAAGAGAAGGGGACGACAGAGGACGAGATGGTTGGACAGTGTTCTCGAAGTGTGACCAAACTGCAGGAGGCAGTAGAAGACAGGAGTGCCTGGTGTGCTCTGGTCCATGGAGTTACGAAGAGTCGGACACGACTAAACAACAACAAATAAGTTACCTATCTGACCAAAGCCAGGAATCTGTGTTGGGAAATGGACCCATTAATAACTGTTGTGCCCATTATTCTTCACAGGAGAGCCATTCCCTGTGTGTGACTCTGCTCAACTACAAATGGCACTGGGAGTTCTAAACTAGGCTAACAAACTGTTCATTTTAAGAAGCTAGTGAGTATGTTGAAACAATGAGCAACCAGTCCATGCATTACATCTTTAGGTGACTTTATTTGCTGTGGAAATAGGACCTTTACAGTAGTGAAAACATCTCTGATGGGATAATATTCCATTTAAATAAACAGTCCCTAATGAAATTTGGAGTTGCCTACTACTTTGTCATGTTGTGGCATGCTGTCGTAATCTTAACACTCCTAAATGCTATTAATAAATCTTTTCAGCCTAATCTGCTTCTGAAAACTCAAGCTAATGTCTCTCATGCTTCAAATTAAATTATGGTCGTGTCAAAGTCGTTCATTGGGCCTAAATATCCTCTTTGAAATTAAACGGCACCAAACCATTAAGAGTGTTGAGACTTTCCCACCTAAGGAGGAACTCCATTATCCAAGTCCTTGTAGGTACTACCATCTGCTCCTTCAACCTAAAGGCAAAGCCTCCATTGATCAATGTATATGAGAGAGGCTTTTATAGGTCTAAACTTCATTTCTCCCCTCTGTGTCCTTGCACGGAATTCAGTCTTTTCAAATTCAGGTTTGAACTAACCTGATCCACACTTCTTGGACTAATGTGTGAATCAGAACTCTTCCAAATGTGCCAATGCAATTCTCAGGTCAAAATGTATATTCTATTGTATATTAGATATATATATATATCTAATATACAGATCTGGCTGACACAAGCCACAAAACCACAGCTCGCCCCTATACACGAAGCCAAGCCAAAGCACAACTAAGTGCAATACAGCCATCTTCTCAGGAAAACTCTTCACAAAGTTCAAGAGGTCAAGACACAAAGACTTTAGCAACTAATCCACACCTAATGACCCACCTAAGTGGTACTCAGGATATCACTCAAGAAATCACTCAAGGTATCTCTCAAGTAATTAAGGAACAAAAGAAGAAAAGGCACACTAGCCTGGGAACTTCCTCTCTGCCCAGAACATTGGAGGCTAGACACCACACCCCCTCTACAGTATTTATAGGAACTCAAACATTGAGATCCCGCTCTGTTCCAGTAACAAGAAGCCGAAAGCACCAGCCTGAAGATGACGAGTGAGACCTCGTCGAAACGTCGCCTAGACACCCCAACTTTTACACGGGAAGACACCCGAGGACACCAAAACCTGCATATATATATATATATATATAACCCTTCCCCTCTGGCTGGGTTTTCCCAGCCATTCTGGGCAGCTTCCAACAGAAGACTGAAAGTACATTAAAACATCAGTCATTAAAAACTTCCCTAAACAAGGCTGCTTTCAGATGTCTTCTAAACGTCAGATAGTTGCTTATTTCTTTGGCATCTGATGCGAGGGCATTCCACAGGGTGGGCGCCACTACTAAGAAGGCCCTCTGCCTGGTCCCTCTAACTTTGCTTCTCGCAGTGAGGGAACTGCCAGAAGATCCTCGGCACTGGACCTCAGTGTCCGGGCAGAATGATGGGGGTGGAGACGCTCCTTCAGGTATACTGGGCCGAGGCCGTTTAGGACTTTAAAGGTCAGCACCAACACTTTGAATTGTGCTCGGAAACGTACTGGGAACCAATGTAGGTCTTTCAAGACAGGTGTTATGTGGTCTTGATAGATAGATGGTAGATGTATATAAAATTGAATTGTATATTAAAAATGTATATGCATGTTTTAAAATACATATTTTGAGAGAATAAATGTATTTAAATCACAGGTCAATGCAGAAACTGGAGAGAGCAGACTAGTGGGTGAACATGTGAAAATTAGTGGAATGGAAATAGACTGATTCATCAACATCCACCAAGGTGAGCAACTGGCCATCAATATGTTACTGGACTCCAGTTTCCATTATTTCAGATCATTGGTCTTGCTGGCTGGGGCTGATGGGAGTTGGAATCCAATGACATCTAAAGAGCCACATGTTAGAGTCCAGCCACGTTTGGAGGACCACCCAGGATTTGGCTAAAGAAGGCCTGTGCTGTGCCATCATTCTTCTGTTTTGCTATTCTCGCTCCACTTTAATGGCTACAACCCTGAGACCAATGACATCATCACATCAACTCATCCTGTCTTTTTTTAAATTTAACATTACAAGACAGATCTAAGGAGAAGGTGCTGGTCAGTGTCAGCCACATCATGTTCCTTGTAACATGTAATTTGGACTTCATAGCTCTTGATCCACTGCAAGCTTATGACTGTTGCTTTTAACCATAGTGGATGGTTAACAGAGGAGGTGAATAATTGCTCTTATTCATCTAGCTGGGAATCTCTGAAAACTGTTGGCATATGTTGGCCTCAACCTTTTGCTTCCCAGACCCACCCCCCTTGTCCCATTCATCCACAGCATTCATTATCCTATATGTAAGACTTTAAGAAATACTTTTGTGGATCAGAACAAATGCCCATCCGGTTCAGCAGTCTTTCTTTAAAAATGGTCAACTATATGATAATGCTTACTTTACTGCCAGGCTGTAAGAGGAGTTTAAATGTTTCATATTTTTTTTAAAAAAAAGCTGCTTTATATATTCTAAGCTAAGATTTTTGCAGAAGATTTAAAGCTGTGATGTTGCTCAGCTCAGGTTCTAGAAAGTCTCACCCATTTCCTTCCAGCCCAAAAAAACTATGCTGAAAAGTGCTTTGTTTTAAGATAGAAATCCAAGATCTTTCTTATCTTAGTAATGAGTTACAGTGTTTTAAATATTTCTCTGCATTGGCTCTCCTGTGGATCAGCCTTAGGGTTTGATCCAACATTGCCCCCAATCCTGCTGGCCTCCTATTGCCCAGTCCAGACAACTTCCCATAGAGATCTTGGCACTTTAATTGTTTTACGGCTTGGGACAGGTAATATTCTGCAGCTCTGCCCCAAGTCAACTACATTCCCCATGTTGGCATCGAAGCATCATGCCCATGCTGGCTTCTTAGAGACAAACTGCACCACCTGGTGTTAAAACAGTGGGGTCAAATAATGTTCTCACCATTTAGTGTAATTAACTCCAACCGCCTGTCTGCTGCACACCCCTGGCTCAGCCAACACAAGCAAACTTGGGCCAATTGAAAATTTCTCCTCATTATTAAGCCCACGTCTAAGCACTTGTCTGTCTGTAAAAACAGAGCAAAGGGAGGAAAACTGAAACCAGTGGACAGGGGCTGAGGTTTCAATAAATGTCAGAGAACGTCAAGTCTGTTTGGATTGCAAATTATTGCTGGCTGATGGTCTATTATTGTACAACTAGCGATTGCTGTCATGGAGGTGGGGAGAGCTTTCTTCAAATTGCAGCTATAGAGAAACGGGAGTTACTAATACTGTAACAACTGGGGAGGGGAGTAAGGAATGTTAACATAGCACCTTTAATATTTTACTTAATTTAGATCTTACATAATATTAAAAAAAATCAAGTGATACGTTTTGCCTATTCTTCCAAGTTCTATCATGGAGAGATTTCTTCAGCGGTGGTTGGTTTCATATAAGTGTTTGTCCATGAAAGCATGACGGAGTTAAAAATGAACACAGAAGTCTTTTTTTAAAAAAAACAACACACCAATAAAGCTATTTTAGTGATCTATACAAGCAGATTAATGTCACACACTAAAAACGTAATCTAAAATTTTATATATCGTTTTCAGTGTCTAAGATTTTCACAAAAAGAGTTGAAATCACACTAAAGCATGTCTTTAAAATGGTTAAAGTAAAAGCGAATGCCTTTTTCAGCCCAGCTTTACATAAATATACTATTTTACACATTTTGAAAAATGTATAATTTTTATCCCAAAAAAGAAATGTGAGAAAATCAAATAAAAACACTTAACCAGCCTCTCTCTTATACACATGGAGAAAATGGTTATTAAGCCGTAGCTTACAATTTTGTACCAATAATATCTTGAGAAGGGTGCCTCTCTTTTCCCCTGGAGCAAAGGAAACAGGCCCAAATAATCAAGAGCATTTTAAATTGGCTCTATTTAGACTTTATTGTGCTGAAACTGGATGACTGTAGAATATAGTCTGGTTTGCCAAATGATTAAATCTAAAATCTAACCAATTGTCTGGAACTTTATTTAGGGCCATGGAGAGATGATTTAAGATGGGAATGCCTTTGATAGCATCTATCTTACCATCGAGAAGACTGCCTCATTTGGTAAAATAGGAGACAATGGTTAGTAAATCATTGTTGTCGTCGTCGTCGTGCAGAAGCAGATGGGAATGCCTTTGATAGCATCTATCTTACCATCGAGAAGACTGCCTCATTTGGTAAAATAGGAGACAATGGTTAGTAAATCATTGTTGTTGTCGTCGTCATCAGTTTATTACCATCAACAGACCAGAAATAAATAGTAGAGTACACCCAAATCTTAAATATAGAAATAAACAGTGTAATGTATCAACAGCAGCTTTTTCCACCAGATCTCAGTTCCATCACCTCTCAGGTGGGCACCATTGTCATTATAAGAGAACAAGGGAGGAGTTCATGGTGAGCTCCAGCACTTCTTTTTCTAGAAAAATAGCACTGAGTTATATATAAATAACAACCTTAGGGAATAATATTTCCAGCTTCAGGAGGTTAATTGCCTCCTTATTGTCAATCCTACTGATAGAAATATGACCGCTTTCAATAACACCCATGAGACTTTATCTTCCAGCAAATATTTAATGTAGAATTGAGTTGACCTTCATGGTAGTTTGGCCAATAAAGTAACATTGAAATAGATGGCATTTCAAACCATAACATATAGAGGGGAGGTTAACAAACAGAAAATGGACTTGCCCCAACTTTCATGGAAGCCTTTGGGGCCTATATGTCTAGCCTCAGTGGTGGCCAGTGCCCATTGGAAATAGTAGGGCAGAATGCAGGGTGTCTAATGGTCGCTGGAGACAAGAAGCCATGACAGGCAGGGACTACTAATTCTAGTTCTGCTCCCATCCTCCTGCTTACTCAGTTCTACAAGGACATCACTGAGATGAGGAAGGAGGAAGGTGAAAGGCAGTGACAACCCCCTTTACTGGAGGTGAGGGCTTCCTGGGAGTAGACTGAGGTTGGTGGAGCTGTGCTCCATCTATCCTAATGGCAGTGAGTTCTCAAATTTTAGCAGCACCCTGTGCGACATCAACCTTTGCCCCCCCCACCTCTTACCATCCATTATACAGCATAAGAGTTGTGCCTCCTGCAGCACCTCCGAGGCTCCACAGCCTGTGCAACCGACCTGGTCAAGATCCCTTAAATCTGCCTCTGCTAATGGACTATCTTCCACTGCCTAAGCTTTCCCTTATCAAACATACATACCTAAATGTACATGGGACGCGGGTGGCGCTGTGGTCTAAACCACTGAACCTTTGGGGCTTGCCGATCGGAAGATTGGCAGTGCGAATCCCTGCGATGGGGTGAGCTCCCGTTGTTCGGTCCCAGCTCCTGCCAACCTAGCAGTTCGAAAGCACACCAGTGTAAGTAGATAAACAGGTGGCAGGATGGTAAACGGCATTTCTGTGCGCTGCTCTGGTTTCGCCAGAAGCGGCTTAGTCATGCTGGTCACATGACCCGGAAAAACTGTCTGCAGACAAACATCGGCTCCCTCAGCCAGTAAAGCGAGATGAGCGCCGCAACCCCAGAGTTGTCTGAGACTGGACTTAACTGTCAGGGGTCCTTTACCTTTTCAAATGTACATACCTAATCAGACCACAAAAATCACACCCCAATAAAATACTTGACGTGACCAGCCCCCCCCCCCCAAAAAAAAATTGACAGGCATTGCCATTCAAATGGTGAGTCTGCCCCACATAATGTGATCGATTATGTGGGGTGGAGTTTACTTGCTCCCTCTTTTAAAGAAGTATTTTTTTATTCTGTATTTTATCTGATTTATTCAAGTAGCCATCCCGGCAGCTAATGCACGGATATCTGCTTGCTGCCCCTTCATCATGTAGAACAGTATAGCACATGACGGGGACTTCCTTTCAAATCTAATCAAGATCAGCAGAGAGGGCCCTCTTGGTAGTCCCACCACTTTTCAAACCTTGGGTGGTGGCGGCCTGGAAAAAGACATCAGTGTGGCTGCCCCTCACCTGTAGGATTCCATCTCCACAGAGGTGCACATGGCACCTTCATTTTACAGCTTTTTTTTTTTCATACACTGCAGAGTCATCTTAATCTGGCCCTTGACACCTGAGGTATACCCATTTTTAGGATGAACAGTGGTACCTCTGGTTACAAACTGAATTTGTTCTGGATGTTTGTTCTTAACCCGAAACCATTCTTAACCTGAGGTACCACTTTAGCTAATGGGACCTCCTGCTGCTTCCATGCCACCGCCGCATGATTTCTGTTCTCATCCTGAGGTAAAGTTCTTAACCCGAGGTACTACCTCCAGGTTAGCGGAGTCTGTAACCCAAAGTGTTTGTAACCCGAGGTACCACTGTACCCTATTATCATGATTGTCATTTGTTTTAAACTGTTTTTAATGTTGCATTATAAATTGTTGTGCCCTGCCCTGCGACCTTAGGGCAGGTAATAAAGATCCTTGCTGTGTTGCTAGCACAGCAAGAATCAGCTCCAGTGCAGCAGTGTGTTTTCTGTCCAAAGAACCTTTGGTACAGGGAAATGCCTCCCTAGAATTAACTCAGTGTTGGACCAGGACTTTCTGATACAAAAAAATGACCTTGCACTACTGTAACTGTAGCAGCGTTGGATTAGACTGTTATTATGTTTTCATCGTTGACGTAATATGTTTCTAATGTTGTATACTGCCCTGAGATCTTTTGATAAAGGGTGATATATAAACTGAAATAATAATAATTTTGTTAGTAAGGAAATAGCTTTATTGTTGTGCTAGCCAAAGGCCATGACAAATCGAAAAGCAGAAAACAAAACAGAAAAAACAACCCACGTTATATACAACTGGGGCTGTCAAGACATAAAACACATGACTAGGAGATGATGGTGATTGAAATAACAAAGCAACAATGGCAACAATAATAATTCTTAACCTTTTTTATCCACACAAAAGGACCTGCCCCCGTTTATATCTCAAGGAATTTTGTTTACTGTACTTGCACCCAGTGAGAAAGACCCAGAAATGAAAAATCTCCCTTCCTCTACTGTCCCACAAATCTCTACATAATTTAATTCACAGAGTTCCTTCCATATAATGGCCTTGTGTGTGCTTTCTGTGGCTAAAAAAAAAAGTATAAGCATTTCTCAAATTAGTTTGGCCTAAGCTCTGTTCTTCCCCTTTGGCAGTAGTTTTCTTAGAATGATAGATTAACAGCTCAAACTATCAACAACTCTCCCTTCTTTCTGTATTGGGTTTAAGTGATTTAATGCCATTAGTTTCTAATTTGCTCTGTACAGACTAACAGGGATATCCTTCAGTTTGGTTAGGAATGGCCAGAAACAACTGAAACAGCCCGTTGCTTCAATATACAGTTACGACTGAATAAAAATGGCATTTTCCTATAGGACACAAGCCCAAAATGTTTCAAAAGGAGCAGCTTCTGAGAAACTCATTGGTTAGCATTAGATCAATCACTGTCACTCAGCCTCAGTTCGCATGTCTTATGTAGAGAGAGCAATACCATTCCAGCTCATGGAATTCTTGCGTGAGAAAGATTACCTCAGAAACACCACAGAAATGGTTCATAATATTTGCACATATCTACATAGTGTCAACTTAACAGGGCCCCATATTGTACTCTGTAGTAATTAACAAACTACATTTGTTTCCACTGAGGAATGAAATGGCTCAAAAGTGAGGGGTGAGTGGGTGAGATTTATGTTCAGTCATCATTTTATGCTCTGTTTAACTTCAGCCTGGACCAGGAACAAAGGATTCCCTTCCCCTTTAACTTTTGTGTAAAATTACGTAAAAAGGAAATGCTGTTCAACTCTCTCTCTCTTTCTGTGTGTGTGTGTGTGAAATGAACATTTGAGAAATGAAACCCTTCCCTGTCAGCCTGCTAAGCAACCCGTCGGCATGGCCACCCTGTGCTCAAATATGATTTAAAGCTGGTGTAAAAAGAAAATAATAACATTGTAGTGCCAGTGTCCCATGGTGCCTCTTTCAATCCACCTCTGGCTTGGCAGGCTCCTGGTAATGATTCATTCCTTGTGACAGGAGGGACTTCTTGGGTGGAGCCAAGTCAGTAGGAAACAAGATCCAAGGCAAGCCATTAAACATTATGTGGAGCGATCCCCAGCCATTATTAACGTACCAAATACATGGAGGACTGCTTAGGTCTACAGTAGGGAGCAAGCTGTCTGGTGTGCCTTTGCCAGGCGGGTGGTGGTGGGATAATAATGTATGTGTACATACTGTTCAGTCTACAGTGAAACAAACCCCAGCACAGCAATGTTGACTAGTCCCATTGCAGCAGTAACATCTTGTAAAAGATCAAGTTTCAAGACAATTAGCTTCTGGCTGCAGTTTATTACCCCATTTGTGGTTTAAAATATTATTTCCCTCCTCTCCCTCCCCACTGCTTTCCAACAACCTTTAAGTGTCTAGAACTGACACTATTAAGCAATAATGGAGTGACAAATGTCTGTCCATCTGGGCAATACATAGTATGTGGGGCCAAGGTTTGGAGTGGTCGAATGTAACGTCATATTTTTCCTGCTTGCAAAGAAGACTGACCCTTGAAAGGAGAAGAACCCAACCTTTTATTGTTTCACATCACCCAGAGCAGTTGTTTTCTATGTGTGTCGGGCGGGATCCTGCAGCTCCTCAGAAGGTTATCAAACATTCCCTAATGGAAAGTTCGTTAATGGTAGACATGCTTTCCCAGGGTTCCTGAGACTTGTAGGTGTATGCACCTCAGTGCACTTAGAAGTCCTTCAGAAGATCAGGGGTGGAGCACCAAGGCACACAGGAGACATTTGGGGTTTCCCTGCTCAGTTTTACATTCCCCATTCAGGCACAATGTCTAGGGTTTTTTTTATTATTTCGTTATTTATAAAATCATTACTATTCCACCTTTTGAATTCTGTAGCACTGAGGCCATGCCTAACTTTGTGAGGAATAATTCCATAATCCGGGGGCTACCACACAGAAAGACTGGTGTGTACATATGCACAGGTCTTATGTATAGTAGGGAGTAACATTTTTTTTAAAAAAGGTAAAGGACCCCTGGACGGTTGAGTCCAGTCAAAGGCTGCTAGCGCTCATCTCACTTTCAGGCCGAGGGAGCCAGCGTTTGTCCACAGACAGCATTCTGGGTCATGTGGCCAGCATGACTAAACCACTTCTGGCACAAGGGAACACCATGACGGAAACCAGATTGCATGGAAATGCCATTTACCTTCCTGCCACAGCTGCACCTATTTATTTACTGGTGCGCTTTCAACTTCTAGGTTGGCAGGAGCTGGGACAGAGCAACAGGAGCTCACCCTGGCAGGTCAAAATGCAGACCCTCCAATCAGCAAGCTGAAAGGCTAAGTGGCTTAGACCACAGTGTGAGGCCTGCTGACCTGATCATTTTGAACCCCCTTCCTGCCATATTCAGTGTACCTTACTTGACACCTGAACAGGGCTACTGATTTGCCACAACACACACACTTTCTTCACAGGTACCTTACTTCATATTCAGCAAAGCTTCCAGAATAGAGTTTGAAATGTATCTTAACACCCTACTACTACTACAACTGACAATGACAATGACAGAACAGAAGAACAGAATTGAAGATGACTTAAAAAGTCATCCAGACCTGCCTCACACTGTGGTGGCAAGTCCCTCTTAGACAAAAGGTAACTGGGCACCCTCTTAAGCAATGGTCTTAAGCCTTTATTCATGACTGGCTGTACCATTAGGCAGGGTGAGGCAGCTGCCTGTGTTATACCCTCCAACAGTTCTCTGATGAAAATAGGGATGATGATGATGATGATGATACCCCACCCATCTGACTGGGTTGCCTCACTGTCAGGCAGCAGAGGAACCAACCCCCACAGCAGGTTGCCATGATCGGATAAGACAAGGAAAAGTCCTTACCATCTGCTTTTTACTCAATATTTACAGAGAGAGGCTTGGGAATGCAGCCTCTTGGAATAATGGCATCCTGAGTAAATCTCCACCACCCCTTCTCTCCCACTTCCTCATTCGTCAACAGTACCACCACCCCTACGGTTGCCGCTTAGGGCTATCTGTCTACGAGCCCTTTGCTCTCCTACTTTTAAGGCTCTCCGGGTTCTGGGAGATGGTGGGTCTGGAATACTTTCTAGTGATAATGTGTCAGCCAGCTCCTCAGGCTCCGCTTCCTCCTCCTCTCCCATTATTTCCCAACTTTTCACCTCATCTTCCTCTGAGCTGTGATCTCCCTCAAACCCCTGTTGTAATTCTGAATGGTCTTCTTCTCTGGAAGGGTCAGGATGGGGAGATGATCTCCACCACTCCTCCTCTGCCCAGTCCATGACACCCACTCACTCTGAATGGCTTCCAACATATCTAAAAACATAATAATAATAATAATAATAATAATAATAATAATAATAATAATAAAATTTTATTTATACCCCGCCCTAGTCTCTTGTAACAGAGTGTTCCACCAAGTCGGGGCCAGTGCTGAAAAGGCCCTGGCCCTAGTTGCGACCAATCTAACCACCTTGTGACTTGGGACCTCCAAAATGTTGTCATTTGTGGACCTTAAGGTCTTCTGCGGGACATACCAGGAGAGGACCTGTAGGTACATGGGTCCTAGGCAGCATAGGACTTTAAAGGTCTTTAAGAAAAGATTAAACATTGAACAACTTCCCCACACAGGGGCTGCCTTCAGATGTCTTCTAAAGATTGCTTATCTCCTTGACTTGGGGGGGGGGTCACATAACTTCATACCCTGCAACATTTTCCAATGAAAATAGGGATGTCCTAAGGAAAAGTGGGACATTCCAAGGTCAAATCAGAAACCAGGATGGCTTCTGTAAGCCTGGGACTGTCCCAGGAAAATAGGGACACATGGGTGGTCTGCCAGTGGTGGCAGCAGCCCTGCACCATTCCTCCTGAGTCCCCTAAGCTAATCTGCACTGCGCCTGCTATACTAGCTTGCTGTTCTCAAATACAAGAGAGGGGAGCACACTGCCCTGTTACCATCGTAAGATTCATCTGCCAATCTAATGTTCTTGGCTTTTACCTCAGGCAGCAAAATGGCTTGGGGTGGCCCTGCCTACACTAGCATTTGGGGATAGGAAGACTCCTCCCTTCTTGTGGAGGTTGGCATTGCAGAAAGAACAAGTTCTGTAAAAAATAGTTCCTCATTGGGAGGCTGGTGAACTAGTTCTTGGGAGGGGGGAATATTTAGGGGGAAGCTATAGCGGGGGAGGGGGATCTACTATATTTCACTCCATTAGGGGCTGAGATAGAGGAGTGGAGTGATTTGAGACGGTGGTTCTGTCAATGTGCATCAGATGAATACAAGCTGCTAATTTATTGATATAACATTCCTGGGCAGAACTCTGCTTTTGATGTTAGTCTGGCCTTTTCCCTCCCAGGCTGCTTTAAACTGATGTCAAATAAGAAAGTAAAAGGGAGGAGAGGGAGAGGGAAAGACAGCATGTGCTCACAATGTCTTTTTAAAAGCCTTGTCTATTTTTAGAACTCTTGGGCTCACTGGTCATTCTCCAAGGAAAATGGCCTAATGACCTAATAAGAGGCCAGTAAATGAAACTGGAAAGACTGAATCTGGGAAGCAGAATCAATTTTATGACCTTTATGAGCAGTGACCGAAAATAAGAAGCTAATGCCACTCTCTTAATATTGGGTCATAATATGAATAGCCCTTAGGAAACAGCCAGCTCAGTTTTGTCAGGGACTCCTCTCCTTCTGGTTAAAGTTAATCTGAAAGGCCACGGATGACAAAACAATGAATAATTTGTTTTGTATCTTTCCCTATACATAGATTCTAGGTAATTATTCACAACGGACAGGATTTGTTTGGGAAAATGAGAGTTGAAGGGAAAATATGAATGAGATAAATTTGTGTTTGCCAAGGAAATCAGCCAGGGATCTTTAAAGAAATAATAAAAAGGTTAGCCTAAGCTTCGTGTGTCTCCCTCCAGCCAAAGAGCAGCAGTTTTCCTTATGCAGCACTAATTCTTATAGCCATGTGGATTGTGGCTTCTTGCACTTCAAATGAAAGCTGGCTACCTGTTCTTGCGTGCAGCTGTTACTATGCTACCATCATGCACAGTCATGCAAACAAACAAATAATGCAAAACAGCATCCCTCCTGTGCACCACCACTATGTTGTTGTTGTTCCCCTTCCTCCCATGAGAGCCCAAGGTGGCTAATAGGGAAAAAAAAAACATATCATTAAAACAAAATTGACACCACAATACAAAATATCCTATGCTATGCAATGCAATGCAATGTAATTAAATAACATTAATTCAATTATACAAACAATGCAACTCCTGCTATGTTCCAAAGGATTTCATTGCACCAATAATGGAGCCCAGTAGCTTAGTGTGGGTTGCCAGCGCCTGGGTCGCATGGTGGATGGAGTTTGCATGCACATTCAACTACTTAACAGTGTCCACATCACCCAGGAGATCGCAACTACAGAGATAACAAAAGAAGAGTTGTTCCGTTGTCTGGAGAGGTCACTTCCTGGTTTGCATGGAGAAGCTGTTTTCATTGGAGCCCAGCAACGGAAGTACGCAGCTGTGTTGAAGCAACACTGGGTGTTGAAATTTTGCGCCCCTAACAATTTTGTGCCCAGGGCAACCACCCCTGTGCCCTCCTGTGATGGAGCCCAGGGTGCCTGATCCTATGTTCCACTGCCACTGTGGTGCTTTTGTTTAAAGAGCTGTTATATTTCTAATAAAATGCTGTCAACCCTTTTGCCTTTGCCGTTGTGTTAGCAATATATTTTACATTTCCTTGTTACTTTAGCCTTGCTGTTTGCATTTAAGGCTGTCAGAAACAATTGCATAATAAGAGTTTGCTAAGCGAGTAAAATGGAGATCACGGCCCTGAGAAAGCTCTAGTAATTTCGGTGAGTCTGTGATGAAATAATGTTGGCCAAAGCTGGTTTTGAAGTGGCCTTCGGTACCCTACTTAAAACTAAATCGTACAAAATCAGTGTCTTTCCCAGAATATTTCCAGCCTATAAATAGGATTAAGAATAACATATATTAGTACTGGCAGAGGGATCTGATGAAATGGTTGCATCTGTGAGATTACTAACAAAAATGTGATGGCCACGCTTGCAATATGCCTCCCTTCTTTTTTTAAAAAAAAATTGGTGGGTTGGTGGTTGGGGATGACTAATAATTTTTAAACCTTTGTCCTAATATAAACCCATGGAGAAACGCTAGGAGGGCAAAAGATTGTCAGGGGGATGAAACAATATTCTTTATCCTTGAAGTTGCCCTTTAATGTTTTGCAGCCTCAAAACAATGTCTATGGGGAAACAGAGCCTAAAGAATGCTAGAAGGCATGGATATTGAAAGCACAGAGTTGAGACTGGCAAATACCAAAAGTAGGGCCCCTCATGTCTCCTTCCCAATGCTCACCACCCTTCCTGAGGGCACTTTGAGATGGAAAATGGGACATTGGGGCTCCATTCTACATAGTGGCAGCATATTGTGAAGTCTGTCACTGCCTGAAATATTAGTAGATCATAAAAAACATATTCCACATTACAAGACAAGCAGACATAAATCTAGAGTGTGGGTCATTTTCATGTCTGCCTGTAACATTTTCGCATTGCAGCTTTCCCAGAAGTTTAATGAAACTTTTTCAGCTACAGCCTGACTTTCCTCAGACTCTGACTGGCCTCAGCTCAGACCTCGGACTGACTAGATTCCTCAGCATCTATTTCCTGGACTGAACCAAAGAAAACTGGCCTCCAGTCTTCATATTGTGGCTACTTTTTGCAAAAGATTTGTCTTGGCTCCCCAGTTGATTTGGCTATTCTTGCATCTTGGCTAGTGTTGCTACCTACCATTCCAGCCTGTGACGTCTGCTGTTCAGCCTTGATGTACAGACTGCGTGCTGGATTTCTAACCCTTGCTTAGCTTCCACACTGTGATCTTTGCCTCTTCTTTAGAAGACAAAATGATGGTCCTTGCTGCCATCATAACCAATACTTTCTCTCCTTGTTTAACCTAATCTAAACTAGCATTAAGCTTTCAGTGTGTCATGTTTTTGCCCCTGCAATTGATGATGATGATGATAATAATAATAATAATAATAATATATTTATGCCCCGCCCATCTGGCTGAGTTTCCCCAGCCACTCTGGACGGCTCCCAATCAAGTGTTAAAAACAGTACAGCGTTAAATATTAAAAACTTCCCTTCAGATGTCTTTTAAAGATAGGATAGCTGCTTATTTCCTTCACATCTGAAGGGAGGGTGTTCCACAGGGTGGGCGCCACTACCGAGAAGACCCTCTGTCTGGTTCCCTGTAGCCTCACTTCTCGCAATGAGGGAACCACCAGAAGCCCCTCAGTGCTGGATCTCAGTGTCCGGGCAGAATGATGAGGGTGGAGACACTCCTTCAGGTATACAGGACCAAGGCCATTTAGGGCTTTAAAGGTCAGCACCAACACTTTGAATTGTGCTCAGAAACGTACTGGGAGCCAATGCAGATCTCTCAGAACTGGTGTTATGTGGTCCCGGCGGCCACTCCCAGTCACCAGTCTAGCTGCTGCATTTTGGATTAATTGCAGTTTCCGGGTCTGTGATACCCCCAGATGTCAGTGAACTACAACCCCTCTCATTCCAGACCATGAGAGTTGGAGCTTGGCAACATCCAGAGGACCTCAAGTTCCAGCATTCCTGCTCCACAAAATGTGAATCTGTATTGTGATTTCTTTTCCAGGCAGGTGCTGCAAAATGGAGCAAAAGCCTTTGGCCATCCACGCTAAGGGCAGGAAGCATCTCTTTCACTCTGAACTGGGTTCATGCCATGAGAATGTAACCAAGTTTCATGAGCTGTGTGGCACCATCACATCATCACATCCAGTTGATCACCGATTGGCTTCTAAAGAAAACGGGTTTCTTGTGTGCTGCTGCTGCTGAAGCAGCTGCCAAGAGGGGTATCAAACTGGTGGGAAAAAAGCACAAAGGCACTGGGAGAGGGACATCAAGGAAAGACTTCCAACCTGGCTTCTATCCATGCCTCCCACCTCTAAGCACTGTCTCGATTTTTGTCAGCACTGATCATTTTTCTTGTGCTTGGGAATTGTTGCCAAAAGTGAAGCATAGCAATAGTACAATGAGCACCAGCACTGGAGCAAAGCCACAACTTGGATTATGCCGCTAGCACATTGTGGAAGAGAACATGTGGCCATCTTTTGCAACATCAGGAGGAAACCTGTGTCAACTGGATGTGTCCTTTCCCAGCAAAGAGCAACAGGGGACAAAAAAATGAAATACAGTGAGCAATAGCACCACCTGGTGATGTTTATTTACCATCGTGCCATGTTGCATTTGTTTGCATTGCTAGGTGAGCAACTCATGAGGTGCTGCAGCATAAAGAAGGATCCTCCTGCTACTGAGCAGGAATCCTGCACCTTTCTCAGAAGGCTTTGCACAGTGGTGGTGGTGGTGGTAAGACAGGGGCTAGGCATCAGTACCAATCAGGTGTACAGCTACTGAATTGCTAGCGTATATGTGGACCACTATGGGACGCAGGTGGCGCTGTGGGTTAAAGCCTCAGCGCCTAGGACTTGCCGATCGAAAGGTCGGCGGTTCGAATCCCTGCGGCGGGGTGCACTCCCGCTGCTCGGTCCCAGCGCCTGCCAACCTAGCAGTTCGAAAGCACCTCCGGGTGCAAGTAGATAAATAGGGACCGCTTACCAGCGGGAAGGTAAACGGCGTTTCCGTGTGAGGCTCTGGCTCGCCAGAGCAGCGATGTCACGCTGGCCACGTGACCCGGAAGTGTCTCCGGACAGCGCTGGCCCCTGGCCTCTTAAGTGAGATGGGCGCACAACCCCAGAGTCTGTCAAGACTGGCCCGTACGGGCAGGGGTACCTTTACCTTTACCTTTATGTGGACCACTGCTATCAGTGGGTCAGCTGGCAGCAAAACACATACATGGCTTTGTTGTTGTTGTTTAGTCGTTTAGTCGTGTCCGACTCTTCGTGACCCCATGGACCAGAGAACGCCAGGCACCTCTGTCCTCCACTGCCTCCCGCAGTTTGGTCAAACTCATGCTGGTAACCTCGAAAACATGGCTAGTGCTGATCTAAATCCTTCTTATCACCATTGCCTTGAAACAACTGCTGGTAAACACATCTACAGTGGTGGCCCTTTCCATATGCTACACTTCCCACTTCAGGTCCTGTTCCTTCAATACATAATAATTTCACAAACCAGTCCATCGGTCTATTTCTACTCTGCGTCCTTTCAGTGTGGGTTCACCTGTAACAAGCCTGTTCCAATCCATATCTGTGAATTACCTTAAAAGATGTATGAAAATATGAAGGCAAGCATGTGTTTAAAAAGTATTTTGAAACATGCATCTCCAAACTGACTTTCTCTCAAAATGTGCATTTCTAAAACATGTTTTCACATGGTTTTCGGTGCTGAGAACTGTGCCAGAACTTTTAAGATGTGCAAAAAGCCTGTGGATACTGCTTTTTGATCGGCACATCAGTTCAGGAGCTAATGGACCCGGTCTCTTTGTATTAGAATTTGCAAAGAACAAATACTGCTCCTCAAGCAAGTATCCCTACATGGGGCACATCTAAGCACAAAATCCAGGGGAGGCCTAACACCAAGTTTGCTAGTTTTATTTGACCTGCTAGGAGATTCCATAACATAGACAGTGCACTCTCATAGCGTTAAAGAATGTGCTACGAACTTTTAAGCTCCCCACCGCCACCTGAAACATTCACCCAGCTGTCTTTAGATGACATCTAAACTTTGGTGTGGAAATATATTTCCTCAGCAATTATGTTCATTTAGCTCAAAGCTTTGTTGTTACTTCCTGGTCTCGTTAAATAGTGTGGTGTTGGAACATACTGGGTGTGGATGTGGGAAGGACACCACACCCTACTTTACAGGTTGGTGATCATGTGATGGTATTATTTGTAACCCTGGGAACTGGCTCATTTTTCATAAGCCAGATAAACTACCAAACCTGTTTTGGATGGGTATTTCAAAACCCATTGGCCTAAAGTGGCATTTTGTTCAGATATTTGTATGAAAAACCTTCTATCATCTGGCAGCACTGGATCCATAAGAGGCTATTTTGTATAGATGCAGTCCATCAAACTAAATCTCTCCAAATTTGAAAAACAAGGCACCTGTCACTCTCTGATTCATTGTTCTCTATTGCAGCCATTATAATTACTTTTTGTCCTTTATGAAAATGCACATTCAATCTGAGTCCCAAAAAATATTTTTGGCAACTTGGTATCTCATTTCAAAGAGCTTTGAAATCAGCATTTCCTCCAGTATTCAGTTTCATTTTTCTTGTGTAGCCAAACTGATGACTTTAAGTGGAAGACTTTGGGTTTTTAAACCTGATCTGCCACCTTCTAACTCTGAAATTTGGCCTTCTCTTTCTTCTGGTCAATCTCACATTTAGTGAATTCGCAAACAATCTAAATTAAGGTAAATTGTCCAAAGGGTTCAGCTTACTTTGGACTTACTTTGGAGTAAAACTTCCTAGGATGAATTACAGGGCAACTAGGAGGCTGTAGCTGAAAGACAGTGGCTTGTTAGCATCAACAAGATGTTGGTTTTGTAAGGATTTGGTTGCATGGCTGTGAAGAAATATGTCTACATAACAAGGAATATTCAGACACTTAGAGAGAGTGTCCTTGAAATTAAAATAACAATTTTAAAACTCAATTTTTATATGCAATTTTATTGATATCTGCATTTAAAGGATGCCTCTTGCATGCCACTGAAAAGGTAGTTCAAAACTTCTCTTGAAGTTAATGGATCAGAAGTTTCTTCAGTTACAGTTCAGATATTGATCACTCATGTATTTTTATCTAGCTCTAAATCATGATTTGGTACTCATAATCACTATTGGAATTTTGCTATTAAAATGACCATGTCAGTGCACCACCACAAAAGTTTTCACAAGCGAAGGACTTTGTCTTTAAAAACCTGCTTGGTCCACCCTACTCATGACTCATTTAATTGGTGGCTTTCTTCAAAGGACCTAGGTCTTTGCCTGAGCATGGAGTTCTGTCTTGAGCTTCTCAGCCAAAGTTTCCATCATACCTGCCTGCAACCTTTTATATATATATAAAGGGGAGGGAAGCAGGGAAAGACAATGGTATATATCAGTGGTTGCCAATGGCCATTCCATACAGGCTAGAATGAAGGTGGCCATGTACCCTGCTTTACAGAGGACATTCTCGACATTCTCTGTTTCACACTATGTTCAAGTCTAGTTTAAATGTTATTTTTTAACAACCTTAAGGAAGAGCAGTGACCTTGAAGTAACCCATCAACAGCGCCTGAACAGGAGAATGATCAGGCAGACAGGTCACAGATTATAATAACTGTTTCCAAATCTGCACCTATATGCATGAATAAGCATATGCAAATTTTATGCAAATTTACCCCTTCTTTTGCATGATTTATTTCTTCTGTTTTGGACATGCATAAGTGGCGACTCTAGTAAGGGCAGACTCCCAAAGTAACTTTGTCTATTCCCCAGTTGCCCTACCAAATCATAAGCAAAATGATACCCTTAAAAATATGAACATCTCTGAATTTTGCAACACAGTTCTTCAACCAAATAATCCATTGCAAAATTCAGAGATGTGCATATTTTGAACAATAGCAGCATTTTGGTCCACATATCTGGACCAAGTCACTGTTTGGTCCTGATCACTATTAATGCAATTAGTAAAGTTGTTTCATTGCTTTGTTGTGATTATTTTATTGTGAGTTGCTTTGGGAAGATCTATGATCCTGAGAAGTAGTCACGGACTGGATCTGGGCAATGGAGAGTTAAGAAAGAATTGACTGGGTTGTGGAAACTATTGTGAGATAGTGATGTACAGCAGCTAGTGTCTCGGGCTAGAAAAAGGAAGGACAGGGTTCAACTCCATGCAAAAGCCAAGGAAGTTCACTGTGTGACCTGGGGCGAGTGGATTCCATGCCCCAGATGCACACCACCTGGATCTCCTTGGAAGAAAGGTAGGGTATGAAAACAGTAAGATTGATGGAGATTTAAGCTTGAATATGGTGCTTTCTTAAGATCTGTCTCCCATTAGACATTTCCCGATTCCAGTCCCTTTATGGGATGAAGGTTTCAGGAATACGTTTTGTCATCTGTTTAGCACAACAACATTAGCCTTAGATTTGGCAATGCGGCGCAAGACATAAAATTTAAGAGTGAGCTTTCTCGGAGCATAAAAATCACAATTGGTCCTGCTAGTAAAAGGATAAAATAAATGTCTATTCTCTGTAATTACTATCAAGCTTGTGATTTTTTGGTCTTGTTGTGTTTCCTTTTCTGTGAAAGTAAAGCCAGCTTGGTTTTTATTGTATAGAGTGCAAATGCTTACCATATAATAATATAAATCCTGCAGAGAATTAGGCCTCTGCACATTTCCTCCCCCCTTTCTGGCTGTTTCTTGCTTTAACTCAAAACGGCTGTGATCCCTGGCACAGGGAAGAATAATGTGGGCAAGTCTGCACTTACCTCTTTCCCAATTAAACTCTGGCTTCTCAAAGCATCTGGTAGTGTGTTTGTGACAGCAAACTTATATGTGGAATGGTGTGTGTCTTCATGCAGAGAGGAAAGGGGCTGAGGGTGGCTGATGAGTCATGTTGTGAAGAGAGGAATCAGGATACTTCTTGGGTGATTGGCATGGGGGCGTCTGGTCATGAGGCCTCTGAAAACAAAGGCTGAGCAGGGCAAGGGAAGGAGACAGGGAAGTGATAATAGAATCATAGAGCTGTAGAACTGGAAGGGTCACAAGGGTCATCAAGTCCAACCCCCTGCAAGGCAGGAATCTTTTGCCCAACACAGGGCTTGAACCCACAACCCTAGGATCAAGACAAAAGCAGCACCACTGCAAAACCACATATCCACCCTTTTGCATAAAACACTCAGGAATTGAGTCCACACTGCAAAACGTGCAGTGCAATCAATTGCACAAAGCAAAATATGCACCAAAAGTCTTCAAACTGAACTTCGATTTTTATATAAAATGCATCCTGCAAGACTTGTTTATTTGCATGCTGCTTAGAGTCCAGATGGCTTCTAAGCGGTTTACAAAGCACAAGGATAAATTGCATGGCATTGCAATAAATAAATAAAGGGCAATTAAAAACACACCATAATTAAAATACACACTAAAACAATCCCATTAAAACAGCACAGCAATGAATCAGCAATTAAAACAGATTATTCGGGTCAAGAGAGCATGGGAATGTCTGTGTAAAGAGATGTGTCTTCAAAAGCTAGCAGAACGCCACTGCAGATGGAGCCTCTTGCATTTCTGCAAGAAGTGCGTTCCCCTTCTTGCATTTCTGCAAGAAGTGCGTTCCCCAGCATTTGTGTTACTAGTGAAAAAGCCAACCTCCTTTTGAGCACAATAGTAACAATGCCATAATGCAAAATGCCAGGGAAAGTGAGGACCAGACTAAATGAGGTGGCAGGAGATCCATGACCAGGTCTTCTCCCTATTCTTTCCTCCTTCTTTTTAAAAATAAATGCATCTCTTCCTTCACACCCCACGCATAGATTGGGACTATGGTAATGTGGACAGGGATAAAGCATTTGTACAGTGCATTTGCTAGTCTGAATCTCTCTCTCTGCTCAAAGCTGCTATCTTAACCCTAAGGGAAATTGCAGGTACCATACTGGCTGCCTGGCAAGAATTCGCATCACACTGATAAAACAGCGTTTCCCTGCGCTCTGGCTTCCGTCACAGTGTTCCGTTGTGCCAGAAGCAGTTTAGTTATGCTGGCCACATGACCCGGAAAGCTGTCTTTGGATAAATGCTGGCTCTCTCGGCTTGAAAGCGAGATGAGCACCGCAACCCCATAGTTGCCTTTGACTGGACATAACTGTCCAGGGGTCCTTTACCTTTATCTTTACAAATTCCAAATCTGTCAGATGAAAAATTGCCACAGATACAGCAAGTTAAAAAAAATTATGGAAATGGACAGTCTGATCCCTTTTCCCTAGTTTTCATAAGTATACTTTTAATTTTGTCAAAAACTACTGATATACTTTATACAGACTTTCCATGGAGCACCCACGCTCATTGTTTTGGTGAAATTCCGATCAGTGGTTTTCCTGTAGTTTTCCTGCCCCACTGGAAGTCTATGGCAAACAACTTGTGGCAAAATAGTGTTGTGCATGATTTAAAAGCCAATGTGAAGCTAACATTTTGCCCGGACTGTAAAGTTTGCAGAGGGAGTCCCCAGTGGATGCTATGTGCAATGCATATTGTTTTACTTTTGAAATATTGGCGTATTGATTTCTTTGCCCTCCATTTATCAGCCTTTCTCTTCCAATCTTGCAGTTCTTTCCCACTTCTTTCTATTTAATCTTGCTGTTTGCATTTGAGGCCTGTGTTGCTTTTGATGGTCAATGAATCCCACCTGCCCATTAGTTCTGGATGCACTCAGTGGCGTAGCGTGGGTTGTCAGCACCCGGGGCAAGGCAAGTAATTTGTGCCCCCTAACCCGTGGATTTGCGCCCCCTAACCCTAACCCCCAGATGTTGCGGCCAGTGCGGCCGGCCCCCCTGCACCCCCCACACTACGCCACTGGATGCACTGCCTTTAAGTTCTGTGTTGCATTTTATCTTGGACCCATCCACACTAGGATACTGGTTTAAGCAGCCATGACTCCCCCAAATAATTATGGGAGCTTCGATTTGTTAAGAATGCTGAGAGTTGTTCTTAACCCTCACACAGCTACAAAACCCAGAGTTCCTTAGGAAGAGGAACTGATTGTTCAAGGACTCTGAGTATTGTAACCCTCTGAGGGGAAATGGGGGTCTCCTAACAAGTCTCAGTAGCCTTAACAAACTGCAGCTCCCAGGATTTTTTGAAATGGCATCACAGTGCTTTAAATGCATAGTGCATACAGGGCCTTTGTTGTGATTTTTGTGGTTTTCATTGGTGCTGACGATATTCTTATCTGTGCCTTTGTATCTGTGGGGTGTGCTCACACAAACCGCTACTATCTGTTCTTGGACTACTGTGCTAAAGTATGCATAAGCACTCATTGTTTTAAGAAGCATCACATATTACACATTTTGTCATTCATCATAATCTCCGCCACTGCACAATAACATCCCTATAGCCTGATCGTGAGGCATTTTCGTGGTACAGGCAGCAAACCATGGGTGTACCAGTTCTCTCTCTCTCTCTCTCTCTCTCTCTCTCTCTCTCTCTCTCTCCCTTCCTTCCTTCCTTCCTTCCTTCCTTCCTTCCTTCCTTTCATATTTTTTTATTTTCAATGCAAAATTACAATAAAAATTACAAACATAAAGTCCAAAACAAGCCAGGAAGTCACTCTGGGCCATGCTGAATCAGGAGATGCTATGAGGACTGGTGGGATGTTGCCCTGGGCCAACCAGTGTGGCCTGGCACACAAATGTTGCATCCGGAGGAAGCCTGGTCGGCCTCTCCCGGTGCGCCAGTCATCACACCCATGTGCGATGCATGTGACATCACACTCACGATGCCTGTGACCTCACATGAAGTGTCGTCCCCCCCAAGTTGAGTGCAACTTAGCACCTGTGTATTCAACCATCTCCTACTCAGGTTAGACCCACTTTGAAATTAATCAAGCTATGTTGGTCACTGTGGCGTTTGCCCTCCTAGGTGTGTGACATCATACTGGGTTCATAAGGAGAGGGTTAACTAATTGTAAAATGACTAACCAATGGGAACCTGAGGGAAGGAGCTGGAGTTAGAGTTCGAGTTGTTAAGAAGTTGGTCTGGAGTGAGAGAAGAGACTGAGAGGATAAGTCTGTGGGTTGGGCTAGTCTGATGTGAGAGAATCTGTTAAGAGGAGCTAGTCAAACAGTTGAGATAATCAGTCAGAAGGTATTAGGAAGGTATAGGCCAGTAAAGAAACTAAAGTTAAGAAACTGACAGGAATATTATCTGAGAAACCATAAACTTGTTAATGCTTATAAAATAAACTTGTTTATTTGGTTCAATTTTAACAACTGTCTGGACTCAGACAGTTTTACCCGAGAGTAACGGGTTGGTGGCAGCGAGGAAGCGAGCATAGTGGCGGCACAGGGATCAATAGACCGTTAAACTTCTGAGGACCCTGTGTGATCGCCATAGTCACATCCATTAACTTAAATGGGTCTACTCAGAGTAGGAGTAGTGTTGAACAGCAGCCCTTGTAGTGTCCCGGGGCGGGGGTGAGGTGAGTTGAGAGTAGTGGCAAAGGAGGCAGCAGCACTGGCCATTTGATGCCCCCCCCCACTGAAGCTCAAATGTATTTTCCTTGCAGCAGAGGCAAATTTAGGGTTGCACTGAGTGCAGAGCCTCTGGGGTGCCTCCGGGGGCACCACAACTATGATGTAGAATGGAAGGCGAGAGGTGGAGGGGGTGCCAAATTTTGGCATCACGCAGGCAGACCCCCAAGGTCTGCTACTGCTTTAAGAAGGCAGGAGCAGTGATGAGATTCAGCAGCTTACCTGTTGCATTGCTATCACCAAGACCTTTGTGCGGCTAATGGAAAACCCAAATTGCCATTTGCTCCGATTCAGCTTTAAAGAGCAGGTTTTTGTGGGGAAAGCTCTGCAGGGGAAAAAAAGTTCTTGGATACAGTGCTTTAAAGCACAGGCTGGTGGCTGGGAAGGGCTAAAAAGTAAGCATGGATAAGTCCTTTTTCTGGATCAAACCCTTGGGGGTAACTAGAAGCCCCAGTTTGTCCCAGTTTGACAGTATGTGGGAACAGTCCTGTGAACACTGAGCTGGCATCAATTATGAAATATAAGAGAAGGAAAGGGACTCCTCCAAACAGAAATACTATGGAAATAAAAATGGTGACTGTGTTGCAGGTATGTGCCATTTGCAGCAAAAACTTTCTGGAGAGAGTCCTGATCTAGCAACAGAGACACAAGAGAATGATGCTTGGAGGGAGCACGAAATTAAAAGTTATGTCAAATTATGAAAAGCAATATTTTCCTGCCCGTATTAGCAGTGAGTGGGTGAACAAGAGTGTCCAGGCACGTGCGGTCCTTCAGACACCATTTATAAAGTTCTGCTTATTTAACCTTTCTTTGTCTCTTCTTTAAATTCAGGCCTCACTTACAAGGCCAGATTTGCTTCTTCCTCTGTTCACTCGAGTCTGATGAAGAAATATACGTCTATAGGATTAACTGGCAAACAATGGTCCAAAGCAAAGAACTTTTTTTCCCCTTTTCCCTTTTCCATTTCAGGAAGCCATTGCCAAAATAGGTTCTTTGTTAGACAGTCCCCTGTATGTCACGAGCTTTATCTTACTGGAATTTAGATGGCTCTTGCTTTAAACTGCTTTCCGTTAATTTAAGGGCTGTTTGCCTGGTATCCACATACAGTTCATCTATCACATCTTATGTCTTTCACTTTGCAGGTCAATACGCCAGCCAAGCCTAGTGATTTAGGGTCGGTAATGTATTGAGGTGTGGTACCCAAAACTATACATACCAAACTATACATACTCATAGCAAACACAGAGGTGGATAGCTTTAGCATACTCGGGAATCAAAGGTTTTGGATTTCTTTTATAAAAAAACATATACTTTTTTGTGCATTCTGCCATTATAATATTGTATGCAGTTGGGACGCAGGTGGTGCTGTGGGTTAAAGCCTCAGCACCTAGGACTTGCCGATCGAAAGGTCGGCGGTTCAAATCCCTGCGGCGGGGTGCGCTCCCGCTGCTCGGTCCCAGCACCTGCCAACCTAGCAGTTCGAAAGCACCTCCGGGTGCAAGTAGATAAATAGGGACCGCTTACCAGCGGGAAGGTAAACGGTGTTTCCGTGTGCGGCTCTGGCTCGCCAGAGCAGCGATGTCACGCTGGCCACGTGACCCGGAAGTGTCTCCGGACAGCGCTGGCCCCTGGCCTCTTAAGTGAGATGGGCGCACAACCCCAGAGTCTGTCAAGACTGGCCCGTACGGGCAGGGGTACCTTTACCTTTACCTTTTATGCAGTTATAATATTGCATACAATTATTGTGTTTTATATTTATTATCAGTTATATACTATGCACAATCCAGCCCGTTTCAAAATGGTTCTGTGATACTCTTAGATGGCTAGCCAATGCTCCTCAATGTAAAGTCTGGTAATCTAATGAATAAAAAATATTCATTAGAATCATAGACTTGTAGAGTTGGAAGGGACCCTGAGGATCATCTAGTCCAACCCCCCGCAATGTAGGAATATGCATCTGTCCCATTATGGGGTTCGAACCTGCAACCTTGGTGTTATCGGCACTGTGCTCTAATCAACTGAGCTGTCTAGGTCCTTCCCCCCTTAGAATTTTTTTTGTTTTATTATCTGTCCATCACTTTGCATTCATTTTCATATTCTTTTATCATCATCATTATTTATTTATGAACCAGCATTGATTTTCTTTCCCCTGCTTAAAAAAAGAAGATACGTATAATGTTTTTTGCTTCCTGTTGTGGTGCTACGGGCAGAACTGATCGCTGTTGCCACCTGGTGGCCATTGTTTGTTCCCCCTTGCCAAACTGCTGGCCAGTGCCTCGGTATCTGGTATCTTTGTATCTGGTGCTTTTGGTGCAAAACAAAAAAATTGTGGCTGGCGCAAAAAAGTCACCTAAAAATAAATGGCGGACTCCATGGCCAATTGTTGTTTCCCCCAGGACAAGCTGCTCTTTCTCAGCCTCACTTTGCCATCTGTAAAAATGGGTACAATAGTGATCCTCAAAAGTTGTGGGTTTTTAAAGAATGAATTGGTGTGGGGGAAGATTAGGGGAGAAGTGGGGGGGGGGGTAATAGGGGTCACCAAAGCTGAGAAAGGCTCTGCTTCACCTGCAAGATGACATTTTGTGGACCCCCAAGTATGCTGGTGGAACAGTCACCCAAAACAGATGTACTGCTGATAAAAGGGCCCATAACAGTGCCTTTTAGGGACAGGGCTGGGGCAATATTGCATCTTCACGATCCAAAAAAAATCCTTCCTCTCCAAATATGGACATTATCGGACCTGAAACTAAGCCAGCCCTGGAACTGACACAGTTAATTCACCTCTCATTAGGGTCAATGCGAAGGAACAAAACAGAAAACAGGAGGAGGGAAAGAAGAAAAATCAGTCTGCACCTCTCACCTCGGCTGCAGGGAGCTGGCAGGGTTTTTAATGTAGCAGAGCAGTTGCCATGGAATCTCCTTCCTCCTTCTCCACCCCCGTGATAGGAGTGCAGTCCAAGTGGCTTTCGCAGTTAATGTACAGCAGAAACACTATATAACCAAAATGAAAAGGAAAAATGGCATTGGTAGGATTTCTTGCATTACAAAGAAAAAGAACTCTAGGAGAAGACTTCGTTGCTAAAATTTGCAACTGCACTGCTTACAGAGTTCCAACAAAACATGACAGTCCTGACCAAATTTGGTATCCAGCAATGTTTGTTTCTTTATTTTTAGGAATATGAGAGGTGGGTGGGGCAATGACTCTCTCTCTCTCTCTCTTTCATTCACACACACACACACATGAGAGAGAGAGAGAGAGAGAGAGAGAGAGAGAGAGAGAGAGAGAGAGAACACATTGAGAACAGTGTTTGTAAATGCTTCTAGCAATTTAAGTACCACCTTGCAACTTCCTACAAAAGTGGTACTGTGGGGATCTCAGGAGGAGAAAGAAATCAGGCAGACCGAGGATGATCAGCTATAAAGACTCAACTGTTTTGCTTAGAGCAGAGGAGCACAGTTTGCTTTGAGCTGGTCTACAATTCCCATCACCCCTGTCCAAATATTGTTATAAGCCGGCTGAGGTAGCAGAAGCTGGGTAGCATCTAGAGAGCCACAGATTCACCACCACTGGCTTGGAGAGCCAACTGCTAGTGTCCATATGAGTATAACTCTGAGGAAGTGGTACAATCATTATGGGACTCAGTATTTGGTTATCTATTAAATTCCTACCCCACCCTTCCTTCCAAAGGAGCCCAGGGTGTCAAACTTCAAAACGATAAAACAAAACACACACACACAGAGGTAACAGAGAAAAATGATACAGAGCTGTGGAATGAAGTAATAACAGCAAACCAGGTCTGTGTCTGGTCAAGTGTTCCAACAAAATGATGTTCCAGGCAGTTGGTGAACATGGTAAAGAAAGCATCAGCTAAAACAATACTATTAAACATTATTATTATTATTATTATTATTATTATTATTATTATTATTATTATTATTATTTTAATAATACAGTTAAATAGAATACAGTGGTACCTCGGGTTACATATGCTTCAGGTTACATTTGCTTCAGGTTACAGACTCGGCTAACCCAGAAATAGTGCTTCAGGTTAAGAACTTTGCTTCAGGATGAGAACAGAAATTGTGCAGCGGTGGCGCGGCAGCAGCAGGAGGCCCCATTAGCTAAAGTGGTGCTTCAGTTTCAGGTTAAGTACGGATCTCCGGAACGAATTAAGTACTTAACCCGAGGTACCACTGTATGCTATTAAATACAGTGGTACCTTGAAAGTCGAACGGAATCCGTTCCAGAAGTCTGTTCAACTTCCAAAATGTTCGTAAACTAAGGCATGGCTTACAATTGGCTGCAGGAAGCTCCTGCAGCCAATCGGAAGCTGCGGAAGCTCCATCTGATGTTTGGGATCTAAAGAACATTTGCAAACCAGAACACTCACTTCCGGGTTTGTGGCATTCAGGAGCCAAAACGTTTGACTTGCAAGTCAGACAGGATCCAAGGTACAACTGTACTATTAAAACAGCATAGCTTCCTTCCTTCAGCCCAATCCTTGGGTGCAGGAAGCTTATGACAGGGATGTTACTATTTAAAATGACATATCTTCCATTTAACAGTCTGCTTTTTCTTTTCCTCTCTGGATGTCAGATTTCAGGGTGGGAGATGGATGGAAAGTCATATGGAGGGGAGACATACATGGTAAATAATGTCCGCCATGCTGTGCTTTTTGCTTTAGTTACAGCTATGGTTTTCCCAGCAGTGATGTATGGAAGTGAGAGCTGGACCATAAAGAAGGCTGATCGCCGAATAATTGATGCTTTTGAATTATGGCACTGGAGGAGACTCTTGAGGGTCCAATGGACTGCAAGAAGATCAAACCTATCCATTCTTAAGGAAATCATCCTTGAGTGCTCACTAGAAGGACAGATCCTGAAGCTGAGGCTCCAACACTTTGACCACCTCATGAGAAGAGAAGACTCCCTGGAAAAGACCCTGATGCTGGGAAAGATGGAGGGCACAAGGAGAAGCGGATGACAGAGGACAAGATCATTGGACAGTGTTCTCAAAGCTACCAGCACGGGTTTGACCAAACTGCGGGAGGCAGTGGAAGAAAGGAGTGCCTGGTGTGCTCTGGTCCATGGGGTCACGAAGAGTCGGACACAACTGAATGACTAAACAATAACATGCTGTGCTGCAAGCATCGACAGAGAAAGTGGTCCATCTATGCAGTGCTACTTTTCTAGAAAAAGAGGTGCTGGAAGTCACCATGAACACCTCTCTTGTTCTCTAATCATGGCAATGGCGCCCACCTGAGAGGTGCTGGAACTGAGTTCTGCCTCTGTGTATTTATACCCCTTGCCCTCTCAAGCATGAGCAGGATAGGCATTAACTGTAAGAGTTACTTTCGAATTCTCCTTGCTGTATGACCATGCAGAGAACAATTTGCGTTTGGATAAATCTACAAAGAACCAGTTCCCAAGGACCTTGTTTCGATGCACAATATAAGAGGTGGGGAGGGGGAGATTAAAACCAATGCACCTGGCTTTAACTTGAGTTACTGCAATATGAGAAGAAGCACTGGCTTTAACTTAACACTCGATCTATTATGTTTTAATTAACAGATAACACCATGTCAGTTCATGGTACTGCTGGAAATATATATAGAGAAAAACACCTCAAGGCCTACTTCCTTTTCTTCATGTTGCATGGCCTCAGTGAAGAGGATTGGGTTGGGTTTTTTTTTATTATTAAAAATATTACCCTCTTGCCATTTTCAAACCCTGCCTCATTTCACTCCATGTTTTGAAAACATGACGCTGGGAATCATTTTAATTAGAGTTCTTCCTGAAAGGCTGTTATTATGAAATGTAAAGAGATGTGTCTCAGATAACCAACAACACCCACCTTCCTTAGCCTGCGGCGTGTTTGGAGTGGCATCTGTCCAGGAATGAGGCAACCTCAAGCTTTGTCAACAGGTTTCGTCTGATTCATAGAACTTCACATCTCTGAAGGGTGTCTAGCCCATCTGGGGGACTCCATACTCAAACCATGCCTACTAGGGTAGAAGAAAAAGATTTGGCATCTCCTGCGTAAAAGGCTGCAGAAATGCACAAGGTGAAATGGACCGATGTGCAGCAGTGCCCAGAAGGACGAAATAATCTCATAAGCTGTCACAATTGGCTGGCAGTTACCTGTAGGCTGTGATGTGGAAGCAGATTCCTTGTGATGTGAACTCACAACGCTGTAGGAAGGTGTGTAAGGAACCATGTAGCTAGAGCTGGTGAATGAAGGTAGCTTTTAAAACATGTCCTTTATCTGATCCTAAGTATTTTTATCTACCAAAATTTAAAATGTATCTCTGCACCTGCAAGCCAGAAATTTACAGTGCTTCCTCTCTTCCCTTAATCTTAATTGAGTTAAAATGCACACCTCCTGTAACTTGTCTTCACAGCATTCTCTCTGGAGTCTGAGGACCGTACAAATCTTCTGTGCAAAGGCTGATCACTTATGCATAGCCCCCCTGCCCCCAAAGAAAACCCATCACCAAAACAGACAACAAATGATGACGCAGATTTGCTTGAAACGTTCATTACTACTTTATACAGAGCGATTCAGATTTACAAAAATAGAGAGCCTAAAATTTAAATATAAACGCAACACATCTCAGCACGGGCTGTGACCAACCGACCTGTCTTGCTGTCCAAGTACTCATTATTGATGGGTATCTTCAAATGGGTATCCTTCAATGGGTATCCTTTCTAGGGCTCTATCCTCAAACCTGTCTTGGACTGGACAGCCCCTCAAATAGAGAAATGCACTCTGTAAAGTTGGACACATGGCCACCTTTGCCTTGCAATGCCGGCATCTTCCAACACAACATGGAAGCCATCCACATCTGCATCCCTCCCACGTCTTGCACATCAAAGTCGTCCAAAGGAGTCTCCAATGACCATTCATCTTTATGTTTGGCCCTGGGCCACTTGGAGGACTCTGAGCTGCCTGTAGCTCTGGACTAAAATCCAGTGAACCAAATGCATGGATATTGTCATTTGTATCTGGTGGCCGCCCTGGTTTTTGTTCTGATCACAGATGTTCATGCCACTCTGAGTACCAGGGGCAGCAGCTAGCAGAGGGTTGAAGCAGAAGCTTTCCTTCACCGCAACCTTCTGGATCCTGGCCCAGATGTTTTCTAATTGAATTTGGATCTCTGAAGACCGAAACTTCAGACTTTGGCAACATTAGAAACACTGGGACAGGAAGAACATGTGTCTCCCCCCCCCCCAAGAGATAGTAACTTCCCCCTCACCATTCTCAAACGCTTCTAAAGGAAAGTTCTCTTGATTTTGCTCTGCAATCAATGATTCAAACAAGCCAAAAAATTCAAACCAGTCATCAGTTTAAAAATTTGCTGCCCAGTTTATTACGCTAATCTTTAGATTAGGTTCTATTTTCTTTTCCTCTCAGTAAAATCTGGTCTAGAGTATGTTTCCAATAACCAAAGCAAGCTGTTGCTAGACCAACTCTGCTACAGAGCTGTAGGCTTCATCCCCAGCTATGGTAATAATTCTTACAGCAATCGTTATGATACTTCCAGATGTCAGTACATGCATTATGCTTTCCAAGTACAACTCAAAACCTGCATGTATCCCAAAACCACATGGAAGGGGAATATTAGATCTGGGGGTGGACAGTGTCTGTGTAATTTCCTCTGGCTTCTACAATCCCCTGTAACAACTGCAAACAGGTGTGAAGTATTAGCTGAAGCTAAAAGCAGCATATTGCAAGAAGCAAGCCTTGAGTGTAGGCAAGGCTGGAGACAAAACTCAAAGGCCATGTTTCACCCACTGAAATGGGGCCTATTTGAGGCTTCTTGGATGAATCAGCTTGTGTGTGACAGCATGGTTGCTAAAGAGCCATGGAACAGGGAGACCTTAGCTCAAATACCAGCTCAGCTATAAAGCCATCTGACTGAGCTTTGGGCATTTAGTATCTCTTCCTTAGCCTAACCCACACCAGAGGGGTGTTTTCAGTATAACATGAATGTAGTCCATGTACACAGGTTATAGATGTCATAGTGTTTTAATTAATCGAGAAGAGGGGAATTGATATTGTCTCTCTGAAGCACACTCTACTATTCAGAGGAACAGAGGTCTTCTTACAAAGGCAAGTTCCAAGACCTAATACCTGATCAGTTGGACTACTCAGGTCTAGTAAAGTTAATAATAATAATAATTTATTATTTATACCCCGCCCATCTGGCTGGGCTTCCCCAGCCACTTTGGGTGGCTTCCAACAAATTATTAAAATACAGTAATGCATCAAACATTAAAAGTTTCTCTAAACAAGACTGCCTTCAGATGTCTCCTAAAAGTCTGGTTGTTGTTGTTCTCTTTGACATCTGGTGGGAGGGTGTTCCACAGGGCAGGTGCCACCACCGAGAAGGCCCTCTGCCTGGTTCCCTGTAACTTGGCTTCTCGTAGTGAGGGAACCGCCAGAAGGCCTTTGGCGCTGGACCTCAGTGTCCGGGTAGAACAATGGGGTGGAGATGCTCCTTCAGATATACTGGACCGAGGCCATTCAGGGCTTTAAAGGTCAGCACCAACACTTTGATTTCACTTAATATACTAAAGAGCAAATGGCATGGGAATCTGAGGCTTTAAACAGAGACAGAAACTCAATGAAGTTTTAAAAGGGGCTGGAAACATCTGAGAGTAGCTGGTGAGAGAGGAACTTTCAGGAAAGCAACCAAGAACATTCCTATGCTTTAAAAACTACTCAATTCATTAGATACATCACTTGCAGCAGTAGTAAATTTGTGTGTGATGGAAAATTATGGATAATGATACCTATACACCTTGTGGTTTGAAACCCGCACACTAAGGAGTTTGCGTGATAGATTTATGCATAAATGCACGCATGTAGATTCAGAATGAGGTCCTGGAGTAATATCTTACATGCATTGCAATAACCAAAGGTTATTGTAAACTGTGGGCTAACATACAATTCAGATTACTTGTTTAGATTTTTAAAATCCCCGGGAACAAAATGGGTTGATGATTTTTCTTCTGACAGCTGTGAAGTTACAGGTGGCAACTAAGCAGTGAAGCAAATGAGCAGCTACAATTAAAAAGTCATTTGAAAACATTTAGGACTGCTCTGTTATGTGTGACTCCTGCATTCCTGCAGACAATCAGGCTGTTTCAAATCCTAGTGGCTTCCATGAAAACAGCCATAAGGTCTCCAAAAGTGAAAACTGTCAGATTTACTTTGATGGTTTTCTTCCTTAAGTTAGGAAGATATTATTTATTTATATTGCAAATATTTAGGGCTGTATCCAGCATCGCTGCTCTGCTTGCCCAACAGACTAGAGAGTTCCTAGGATTCTGAGGGAAAGCCATGATTGTCTAAAAGTGGTATGATACTGCTTTAAATAGTGCAGATAGGGCCTAAGTGACAGAGAGAAGCAGGACACTTTTCCCTACCCAACTCCCCTGAGCAGTTTCACACATGTAAAAATAAGTTTCTTGTTGTCATTGCATAATGAAGGCAATGAATGCTCACACAAGCCTACGCACATGAATATTCGGGTGGGTGTTGTTTTGAATAGTTCTTAAATGTTATATGTTAATTTGTATTTTGTATTTGTACTTTGTATTTTAGTTTCTTACCTTAGTTAATTTATGTAAGTAATTTGTTTGGGGGTTATGATAGTCATTATTTATTATAATTGTTAATAGTGAATTTCTGTCTAATTATTATTTGTTGATATTTAATTGTATTGTGTACTGTTATATTGTAATTCGTTACTGAATATTGCTTTATTGTTTATTTTATAGATTTGTTTCTATGATTCTTTGCATTGGATCAAATTTTTATAATGTGTGTGACCTTTGTTGTTGCTTTTCTGCTTGTAACCCACCTTACATATAGTAATATAGAAAGGCAGTATCCAAAAAGTGAATTGAAATGAAAATATTAGAGGGCATGGGTGGGGAGCTTGAAGGCCTCTAGGCACTGCTGGGCTACAACTCCCATCATCCCTCACCATTGGCCATGCTGGCTGGGGCTGATGGGAGTTGGGAGCCCCAATGACATCTGGAGGCACATAGGTTCCCCATTCCTGTTATAGGGAGTGGCCCCAAATGGTGTGTTAGACTTAACATAGAAGCATATCCTCAAAATAAGGGCCAGCAACAGTGAGGAGATAAGAAGCTTCTGTAGCAACCAGCATGAGGTATCCCCTCCAGGTGTCCAGAGTGTGAGAGGAAGAATTGTTTCACTGAATTTACCTTCTGATTCTCACAGGACTATCTTGCTGTTTTCTATTACTTTATCACGAAGTGCCCTTGCCAACTCAAAACAACTAGCTTCAACATGGTCTCTAATTCTTTAAGGTCTACAAAATGTGTTTTTCTCCTAGCAGAAAATGTCCTATCTTGCTGGTGTTAGCCGCCCTGAGCCCTGCCTTGGATGGGGAGGGCGGAGTATAAATAACATTTATTATTATTGTTATTATTGTTATTGTTGTTGTTGTTATATAGATGCTTGCCAAACACCTAATGAACAAGATACATCTTCTGGATGGTTCAAAACAGCCACTAAAAAAAATTAATAATAATCTGCTGCTGACATGCTGCTGTGGTATTTATAAAGAAACCACCCAGAGGAAAATGCAGGTGTGGATTCTAAATAAACGAACCGGCTAGCAATATCCTTATTTAGTATGTCTCTCATTTTATATTTGGAGGTGGCAGAAATGCTTCTGAGTACCAGCTGCTGGAAACCACAGGAGGGGAAAGTGCTCTGGTGCTCCTGCTTGCAGGCCTCCCATAAACATCTGGTTGGCCACTTGATGCTATACTAGATCCACCATTGACCTGACCGAGGAGGAACAGCTCCTGTGGGATCAGACTTTTTAGTCCAATCTTCTCACCTCTCACAGTGGCCAACTAGATGCATCTGGGAAATTGACAACATGCTAAATCAAATCAAGGAAAAAAGCATGCCATATGCAGACGTTTGGGCGAGGGATCAGAATCATGCCTGCTTCATGTGTGTATGTGCATGCAAGCACATGCACATTTCCTGAACATCATGCTTATATACACATGTTGAGCCATTACATCATCTGCACATTCCCATCATGGTTATTCATTTATTTATAGATTTTGATCCCGCTTTTCATGATATACGCACTCACTAGGAAACTTATTCAATAACAAAAAAATCAAATATTTAAAAATACAGTACTAGAGAGCTTTTACACACACACACACACACACACACACACACACACACACACTAAAACACCAGAAGGTGTTAAAGAAGGATAGAACCTTTTTTATGTATGCAACAACAGCAGCAAGAATACTTATTGCAAAGTATTGGAAGACACAAGATTTGCCCACCTTGGAAGAATGGCAGATGCAATTGATAGATTACATGGAATTGGCAGAAATGACTGGCAGAATCCGAGACATGGGAGAAGAACAAACAGAAGAAGAATGGAAGAAATTTAAAGATTATCTGCAAAAACATTGTAAATTATTTGAATGTTAAAGTGATGCAGGATTGTGAGATAATGTGGCATTAGTGACAAAGCTGAAAGGAATGTGCAAAGATGTTTTATGAGTAACAAGTAAAGAAACACAGTTAAATTAATCAAATGATGGGGGATTATAAAAGTGGACAGTAGTGGGAATGGTTAATTTAAAAGAAATTAAGAAATATTAAAATTAGTCAAAATAGAGGAAGAATTTGCTGAAACTAAATTGGAAATTTGAATACAGAAAAGGGAGATGTGAGGAAGTCAGGAAAGTAAGCTATATGAAATTAAGAGTTGAATTTATATATTTTTGTTTGGTTTTTGTGTTTTTTATCGTTTATTGTTTGTTGATGTGTTGTTTTGTCTTGTTTGTTATTATAAAATCTGTTGAAAACTTAATAGTTTTTTTTAAAAAAAATAAAAATAAAACACAGCTCATCAAATTGTTCAAATCCAGGATATCATTAAAATCAAAAGGAAGGAGCCTAATAATAATAATAATAATAATAATAATAATAATAATAATTCTTTTATACCCCCCTCACTGGCCAAGACTGGGCTCAGGGCGACTACCACTGAATATAAATACAGTAAAAACATTAAAAACCAAACCAAACCGAAACGAAACAATAAAAAAACCAGTTGATTAAAATGTAAGTTAGAATACAGCTTAAAATGCAGCCTCGTTTTAGTGGTAGCCTATAGATCAAAGCCATAAGGGGAGAAAACAAAATATTCAGTGGGGCCAACTATTCATGCTGGTCCTACATGGGCCAGCAAAAAGAGCCGAGGGAAAATTTATATATAAAATTCCATATAAGGGGTTCCATCAAAACCAAGGGGTTCCTTCTGGGGTAACTTCATTGATTAGCATGTTTGCAGTTGCTATCCCATGAGGTTGTGTGTGTGTGTGTGTGTGTGTGTGTGTGTATTAAATACAGTCTGCCCAGTAAATGGTTTAACCATATAGCCACGGTATGCTTGCAGTATACACTGTGAAATATATACCTCTCGTAGTGAAATAGACATTGCTCTATGAAAATGAACACAATGTGATCAGATACTGAAATATTAGAAGAGTTCTTTTCAATCTTGCATTGCAGAGTATCTTTGGGGGACCACCAACGTATCGGCAACTTATTTTAACATGACTCTGCTTATAAACTGTTTAGTGGAGTTGACACCCATTGTGGGGGAGGGAGTTAGTCCTTTCTTTCCCTATCAGAAAAAAGATCATTTGACATTCATCTCTGTGTCAATGAGCTGCCAGCAGCAGGCCTGAACAAGGTACACAGTGAAGGTAATAGCTCCATTTGCCAACTTGCAGATTTATTGATTGATTAGGCAGTGGTGTGTGTGTGTATTATTTCCCTTTGGTGTGTTATATATCTGGACTGTGTGTGGAAAGAAACTACAAAATCAAATTAGTGACTTGATTGAGCCTTAATGCTAACATACCATTCCAATGCCTTGTGATCTGTGCAGAGCTTCAGTCAAACCAGAGATTAGCCCAGATCTTGTTTAGATTGCCAGTGCACAGCCCCGGGAAACGTGAAATACTAATAAAGCTGTTGAGCAGGGTCAGAATGACACAAGTCAGCAACATCTGGTTAGGAGAATGCTCCCATGGAAAGATGGTGTCTGTGGAGTGGTCAACTTCCTGCATAGTGTAATGGCTAAGAGATGGAGCCATGATCCAGAAAATCCCTGCTTTGAATCTTATCTCTGCCACAAACTCATTCAGTGGGACACAAGCCATTCTCTTTCAGACTCACTACCCACGAGTTGGATAATGTGTGGATAATAATACTGGCACCATATGGAACTATTGTAAAGCTTACATCTAGGAGATGGATGTGACGTGTTTTGAACACTTGAAAGTGCTATAGAAATAATGCTGAAGATTAGTATTAATCTTGAGTATGTGAACTGTATAGGATGTCCCTATTTTCATTTGAGAAATGATGGAGGGTGTGAATGAGGTCTGGTTGTATGAATGTTTCTTGGCTAAGAAGTGAATAAAAAAAACTAAGACTGAATCAGATTAAGTGCTGGAGATGCAATGAGACTGAGGCTACACCCATATGTAGTGGACCTGTAAAAGGGTAAAAGAGTATTGGGAAATAATTCATAATGAAATGAAAAAAAATGTTTAAGAGTGCTTTTAAAAAACAACAACAACCAGTGTTCTTTTCGCTGGGGATAATTCAGACAGAAATTCTCAGGTGTCAAAAAAGGTTATTTATGCACAGTATGCCATGACTGCGGCCCGTGTTTTGTTAGCCCCAAAATGGAAAACGATTGAAGTCCCAACTAAAGAAGAATGACAACTTAAACTTATATTTTTTTTATATAATAATTTTTATTAAGGTTTTCCAAATTAAAACAAATCAAAACAAATTAAATCCAATCTATAAACTTTTTGCCAATAACTAGGACTTCCCCTCCCTACCCCCTCTTGTGTTCCAGATCTTCCAAATAAGCAATTAAATTCAACAAGTTCTTATCCCCAAGTTACACTCTTCATCAATAACCCAATTTATCCAAATTCTCATCCCCTAAGATCGATCTATACCCTTCCACGAGTTTCCCCCTTTCAAACATAGTACAGATGGAAATAAGATAAATATGAATAATAATTTTACAGCCTTTGGATTCCAATTTTTCCCTCCCCTCTTTCCCCTTTGCGTTTCACCTATCCCTCCACTTCTAATATCTTCCTGGAGTTCCCACATTACACTATGTCCCTCCGGTTCTTTGCCAGTCTTTAATTACGGATGTCCAATCGTAGAAGGAGTCTATCAAATAAGGGCCCATTTCTTCTATCCAGGTTTTTATATCCAGGAGTAAAAACTCCAATTTTGTATCCATAAGCTTGTCAAACCTGAATATCCCAAATGTTCCCCCAGTTCTGTCCAGTTCTTGTTATTTCCTTGTTCTTATCAATCATTCTCCTCCTTTTTATTTCTCTGTTCTCCCACAGAAATGTTCTTTTTCCAAAAGTTTCTAGTGTCTCTGCAGAGGTTTGTTATTCATGGAGCAAAGCATTGCATCATGTTCCTTTCATTTTCCAACAAATAGTTCCATTGTTTCCTGTAGTGTGTAGACCTCTGTAGACAAAATAATGTTCCATTCCTGCAGTTTCCCAGGAGATTAAAAGTTCCATTCAACTGTTCAGATTTCCTGTGAAAAACACATGCAATATCCCTCGGCTCCTCTAGGTGGATTGCAGTAACAAAGTTCCCTTCCAGAATCACATCCACCAGACCAAGTAGCTTGTTGACCGATATTTAAAACAGTTTGTATTCAATTTGTAACAAATATAACCGGCAAAGTCCTCATAACAAAGTCTCTATTTTAATCTTCCTTTTTGACAGCTCTTTGACAGCTGTCAAAACCTCCATCACTTTTCTCCAGGTAGTTTCACGAATCGCTCCAGGGATTCCGGGGGGGTTGCTTTTTTTTAAAAACAATTCCACTTTTCTCCTCCAGCTCAATCTTATAATTTTCCCTCGCGAAGTTGCTGATTCGGCAAGATAAGGTTACACTCGATCTTAGTTGTCCAGTCCTTTGTTTTGGCTCTTCTACAATTTAGGGGTGGGCTGACTTCCTTTTTTCCACCTCCCCCGTTCGCTCCGAATTTTAAAAATTTATCCCCTTTTTTTTAGTCCATATTCCAATTACTCACGGGTTCTTCTTTAGAGCCGAATTTTCAATAGAAGAAGTCAGCGCTCTCCGCCGGATGGCATGCGGCTGCGCTCAGCAGGGATAGCAGAGAACTCAAAGCACCACGCTTCTCCCCGGCACCCGATCCGTAGCCTTTAAAAAGGCTCCTTCACGAGTCGGGAGAGCGCTAACGGTGCCAGCCGAGTCTCCATGTCCACGGCCTCAATCTGGCCGTGGTTTTTAAGGGTCCCCGCATCGCCGGTGCGGTAGGACCCAGCCCCTGCCAAGCCGGCTCCCTCCGGAGCTCGGAGGGAGCCCGCCATTCGGCGATGGCGCCGACCCGGAAGTCCGACAACTTAAACTTATAGAATATGCACAGTTTGTGGACCTAACATACAGAATAAGAGAACAAGAAGAACATTAAAAAAGATTGGAAAATGTTTATTGAATATATGGTGGGAAATTGTGTACATTTGAAAACATGGGCAGCATTAAGATAAACTCAACAGTGTAAATAAGTTTTGATGGATGTAATAATGGAATACTGAATGGTTCAGTTTATATAAAATATGCAGGGATTTATGTTATGCAAAATGAACCATGGAAAGAGAAGAAGGGAAGTCATTGATATTTTAAGGTTGTTTAAATGAATATTCTAAAATGTAAAACAGAAAATTTAATAAAAAATATAGAAAAAGCCCAAAACGTACTAAAAACTGTTGACACACTAATAAATTTTAGCAACCCCCTGTGCCCCACCCCAAATTAAAAAATCTAACAAATGACCAAATAAAGCATGTTAAGTGTTGATCAAATCACACTGTGAGTTTTTCGTGATTTCGTTGGCTGGCATTATAGAATATTAGCTAATTGTGAAAATAGATCTTGTGCAGGGATAGCCATCGTGCTGCCATCCAGATGTTCTCGAGCAACTGCCACAATCTCTGACCATCAGCCTTACTGGCTGGGACTGGTGGGAGTTGGGGTCCAAAAATATCTGGAGACCACCATGTTGCCTATCCATGTTCAAATCTGTGCCACTTCTTCAGGTAGGCAAAGGTGTGTGTGCTTTGGGAAGGTGAGCAAAGGGGGATTTGATGAGATGAGGACAGAATGACGCATACAATGAAGAGTTTTCAAAATGCAGTGAAGCAAACGAAACGAAATGGTTTATTGCTCTTTGGTCAGCCAAGTGTGTACTCATTCTAGTACAGGCTTTCTCAACCTCAGCCCTTCAGATGTTTTTGGCCTACAACTCCCATGAACCCTAGCAAGCAGGAACAGTGGTCAGGGGTGATGGGAACTGTAGTCTCAAAACATCTGGAGGGCCGAGGTTGAGGAAGCCTGTTCTAGGACATAAAGCACAGAGCTAAAATAAGTATCAAAGGAAGTGCATACAAAATACACTATCGTGAAAAACTTTCCCTCACAAAAGCAGGGTGATAAAAATTACTTTAACCTGTGTGATCTACTGATGCAGTCAATGGCCTTCACTTCTCCATAATCTATTGAGCAAATTTGGTGATTCTTTACTATGTTTAATAATCTGTACCCACCAACAGAAATAGAGTTTTGCTTGAAGAGGAGTCATTATTAAGTTCTATGGTTAGGGGCCCCAAATAACAGGACCTCAGATCTGAGTATAGGGGGCACTCTGCTAAGAAGTGTACCATGTCATCTTCCTTAAGGCAATTGTCTGAGCAATATCTGCCCATCCTGTACTGAGCTTTATAATGCCCCATCACCTCCATTAGTTTCAGAGATTATTACTTACTTTACGTCAACAGCCAGCTCAGCTCATGTAAATGGAAAAAAAGACACAAATAAGAGGGCATCTGTCTTGGAAGAATATTGCAACCTTTCTACATTGGATTGGATTGGCAGCTGACAACAAGCAACACTGAGGTCTGTCTATCAATATAGAAAGGTATTGGGTCTGAACGTAGTGGGTTATTTTCTTATTTCAATTAACAGAACTAATCAACCTCCTTACTCATGGCAACCTCTGTAATGAAACAAATGAGAAATATTTGATGGGTTAAACCCACTTGCGTGTTAAGATCTCAAGACCTCCCCCAATAAATAAAGACACAATTGACAAAGAATTTAGTTTAAGGTTATTGGCATAATTCTGGCCACAACTTTATTGATTACAGATTGTGAGTGGTTCGCTTAGACATTGGTGCCCAACTAGCTGCACCTGACCTTGGCAGGGCAGCACTGAGGACTGGACACTGGCAGAGGTCAATACACGTGGGGGAGCATTGGACCAGGCTCAGGCTCACCCCAAATGCTCCCAGGGGCTCTGGTGTGGCCCTAACCCCTGGAAGGGGATCAGACAAAGCCAAAGTGAGCCCCTGGATTCCTTTAATGGAACACCCTTTTGTGCATTGGAGGGGCAGGTGTGACAACCTCTGCTCAACTCCACATTGAACCAATGCCTAACCGCCAAATCTTACAAAGTTGTGACGATTTGCTATGCAGCAGGTGAAACCCAAGTGGCACCAGCCAATCCACCAAATGGGGAAATTCCTACTGGGCCCCTATCCCAACGACAGCTTAGCAAGGTCATAAAAAAGGTAAAGGTAAAGGGGCCCCTGACCATTAGGTCCAGTCGTGGATGACTCTGGGGTTGCAGCGCTCATCTCGCTTTATTGGTTGAGGGAGGTGGCTTACAGCTTCCGGGTCATGTGGCCAGCATGACTAAGCCACTTCTGGTGAACCAGAGCAGCGCACGGAAATGCCCTTTACCTTCCTGCCGGAGCGGTACCTATTTATCTACTGCACTTTTGTGCTTTCAAACTGCTAGGTTGGCAGGAGCAGGGACCAAGCAATGGGAGCTCACCCCGTCGTGGGGATTTGAACCACCAACCTTCTGATCAGCAAGCCCTAGGCTCTGTGGTTTAACCCACTGTGCCACCATGTCCTCAGCAAGGTCATAGCAAGACCCTAAATATAGGGACGGTGGGCGGGTGATCCGATGCATGAGGCGAAAAAGGGAAGCTCAACGCAACGTGCAGCGGTATATATAGGTCTCTCGGTTAATGTACACTAATGTTCTCAAAATATTAGAGTGAGATGCTGAGGACCTTATCCTTTATACAGTATAAACAATCCCAATGCCACATTTACCCCAGCAACTGAGGGACCACCAATCGGGTTGTTGTGGCTATCCAATCGCTCCCACCCACGCAAGCAGTGAGGTCAGTCCTGATGATCTCACCACAACACGTGCTCTCTGTGAGGAGTACATGATTTAGGCTGTAAATGCAGAGTTCTCCCTCAATTGACCAAGGCTAATACTTTTTCCTATCTGAAACCTCTAAGAAGTAACCATGAAGGTCACATAACCCCTTTCAGAACTTGCCAGTTTTTATGGGCTGGCCCATGTATTGCTTCAGAGGTCTGACCTGCAGAAAGAGGGCACACAGCTTCTGAAAACTGAGTTGTTTTGACAAGGCTTTTGCTGTTGCGACAGCACCTAAAACAGGCATGCCACGATTGCCTCTGTCTTAAATTCCACAGTGCCTGTTTCCTTAACCAGGTAGGAGAAACAGAATGTAAGCAGACCCACCCTCGAAACAGAGCAGTTGTTTATGGCGTGCTGAATTTGGATTTACTCTCAAAGCTCGTCTGTTTTCTACAGTTCTGGGGATGGTGCAAGTCGGCCTCAGTTAGTGGTGTCTCACAGTTTTACTATTGCGCACTGTCAGGGAACTGCCATCGGAGCCAGAGGGAGAGGGAGGGCTCCAGAGGGGTTCCGGAGAGCGTCCCGGGAGGGAGAGAAGCAGCCCATCTTCTGGGGAAGGAATTCAGCGTAGCACCAGTGGAGAAGGGGGGCAGTTGGTGGAATCGGCGAGGTGGCTCCATGACTCCTCGCCGGAGACCAGCAGGGAGAGCACGGGTCCTCCGCGGCCCACACCCTCCCTGCGCAGAAGGCTTCTGTGCAGGGAGAGTAGGCGACGACTAGGCGTCAAAGAGCTTCTTTGCTGGAAGAAGTTCAAGAAACGCCCACTGATGGATTCTGCCAGCGATTGAGACAGCCACGGGTGAGTGGCTGTCCGGACAGAAAGGGTTCACCCAGGTAACACAGCCAGGTGTGGCGTTGATTTACGCATGAGCAACCCCTAGAACCATTACACGCACTAATGATCTCAAAATATTAGAGTGAGATGCTGAGGACCTTATCCTTTATATAGGTCATTATTTTTCTGCAGGAGAATTTCTCCTTTAAGTCCCTAAAATGCCTGAAGCCTGCTCCACAGCATCCCAGAGCAGGACTTCCAGTAAAAGTTGCCCTTGTTTTGTGGAACAGCATTGCTGTGGAGATACGACAGGCATTTACTCTCTGTGCTTTCCGGAAACAATTGAAGACACTTTTGCTTTACTAAGCTTTTCAAGGTGGATGAAAATGTCTGTGTCGTGGGGTTTCATTAGCTATTTTTAGCTGAGACTAATGTGGAATGAAAGAACAACAACAACAACAAGAGTTGTCATATAATAATCTGCAGCTTCTCAAAATGGTCCTTCGAGGAGTATGGAAGAGCCTTATTCATTTAGCTGGCAAAGCTGTTTTCCTTTCTCGGGTGAAAAGGTGCATGTAAGGCCATTTAACCCTAGAATTGGTAAATAGCACACTGTCGAGGCTTGAAAAATTGCACCCAATAATCACCACTTGGCTCCATTGGACAGGCCCACACTCATCCCATTGTCACGCCACCTCCTCCCCTTGCCCACCTGCTCTCTTCTTGGTATGCCAAGAGTATGTCAAAACTGACAAAACTCCTTCCTGGCAGCATCCCCGATAGGGTGAGAATGCAGAGATATCTCCAGGCTCTTTATTGTCTTCAGCACGTAACACACACACACACACAGTGAAAGAGAGAGAGAGAGAGAGAGAGAGAGAGAGAGAGAGAGAGAGAGATGTGAAGGGGTCGTGCTGCATAACCCTTGTATGTGGCAATGTAGTTTACTATTAGGGGTGTGGAATCTGCGGCCCCCCAGATGTTGCTGGAGTCTAGCTCACCTCATCCTACCCTGACTATTGCCTAGTCCAAGGTACCCCTGAGGAGCACCTTCAGAGAGTGGAGGAGAGTTGAGGAAGTTTCAGTAGAGTGTGAGAAAATGTGTTTCAGTCTGAGGGCCACATTCCCTTGTGGACAAAGTTCTAGGGGCCACACGCCAGTGTTGGGCGTAGCTAAAATTGTGTCTAGTGCAGCAGCAGCAGTGACTCCTACAGTGTAATACAGGCATAGGCAAACTCGGCCCTCCAGGTGTTTTGGGACTACAATTCCCATCATCCCTGGTCATGCTAGCTAGGGATCATGGGAGTTGTAGGACAAAAACATCTGGAGGGCCAAGTTTGCCTATGCCTGTACATTCCAGTTGCACAAAAATCAGAGGCTTCTCTCTACACACACACAAACACTTACTTATTTACTTCCTTCCTTCCTTCCTTCACCAAAGCTTTATTAGGCATTAGAAACCTAGGCCATCATAAAACATCCACACACACACACACACACAAAACAGCCATGTAAAATATGTAATAAAGAGGATTTCCATTGGAGTTTCTTCTTGCTAAATAGTGCCATTCACCAACCTAAGAGATACTATTGGCAGAAACTCAGCCACCCTTGCAGTTACTTCCAAGTTAATGTCAGACAGATAGAATCTGATGTTTTCATTGTGCCATGATGTTAGACTACCCAAAAACGGGGATAGCATGCATTTGTGTAGCTGGTTGTACAATGGACAGTAGAAAAGAGTATGTTCTACAGTCTCTAGCACATTCAAAGAAAATCCGCAATGTCTATCATTTCTGGGAATGTTTAAATATCTGCCTTTGACAAAAGCTGAGGGGGAAACATTCAGCAGGACTAACATAAAGGCCCTATGTTGAACACATACAGTTCAATGGCCAGTCATATAACAGGACAATGAAAAAGTGTGACACAACTGAAAATATAGCATAATCAATAGCACCAACACTATATATGTCCCTTTAGGAGTTCTATATGGAAGTGAAATAAACACAGTGGGTACGGCAGAATGTATTGGCTCTATACCCTGTCAGCTTTCTGGTCACCCACCATGGGTTGGAGGGTAAACTTGAGATGCAAGGAATACCTGTATTTGTAGAAGTGCCCCCAACCTCATTTTAGAAACCTGGAAAAATCAGTGTCCTAGAATGCATGAGCAGCAGTAGGCAGTGTGTTTGGGTGGCAGTGTTCACCTGACTTCTTGATAGCTGAGTCACTGCTGCTTTTGGGGAGGCAAAGAAGGGGCAAGTCAGTGGGGAGGTCAGCATGGTGCAAATGCAGTGGCAGAACCAATCTGGCACTTCTGTTGGTGTGTTTGCACTGCACTGACCTCCCCAATGCCTTGTCTCCTCTCCACACACAAACACTTCCCTTTCAAGTAAGCAGCAATGGCTCGGCTGCCAGGAGGTCAAGTCAGCAGTGGAAACCCACTATGCTATCTGCTACTGTGTCTGGGGAGCTTCCACAATCCAGGAGACTCTCCAATTTAAAAAGAAAAAAATCACCCTCCAATCTGATCAGAACAGCAACAGGGGGCAGTCAGTGCATTTGTCCCTATATCTCTGCTTCATGTGTTTATTTGACTCGCTGAACAGAGGGCAATATGTAACCTTTAAAGCTGACCCTTTCCTAAACGATGTCTGGTGAGGATGAGCCATGCAACTATGCTGCTCTCAAATCCCCACGTTCTGGAATTTTGCTTGCCAATTAAATATCCCGGGATTCCAGTTTTCCCAGTCTACTACCTATAGATGAATGATAAACACCCCAACATTGCAGCTACCTAGGTTGTGTGGGAAATTGTTAGAACATGAGTATTTCATCACATTTAAGAGAGAAGGTGCACTTTCTATATGATGCCAGAGTTCCACTAGAGGGCTCTTAAAGAGAACTACATTTAAAGTTGCTTCCTGTTTGCTAAAGCAATTTCTTAAGTATATTCATAATAAAGCAGACATCGTCAAAATCTGTTCATTTCTGGTTGACTAAAAGTCTATAACCTATCCCTGAACTTGTTTTCCCCACCCCTCCTCCTCTCCTCCAGGTTGTTCAGACTGTGGGAATTATTATACTGGAAGGCAGGAAAAAACATGTCCAATCTGACAGAGACAGAAGAGCTCACGGCAAAACGTACTTCAGGAAAACCAGCATGCTCATTCAAGTACTGTAGACCTCAGAGTTATTTAGGCCTAACGCAAAGGGTATGACTTATCATCGGTTGAGAATGATTCTGCTAAATCATAACCAATCCCCCCCACCCAACGTTATGTTGTGTGTGACATTATGTTATGTCACACACAACAATGGAAAACATGGCCAGTGAATGTTAATAGTTGCAACATAATTTGTCCTTCAGATGCCCAAGCTGTACATTTGAGTTATACACAAAATCTGCTATCAAAGTTCCTAAAATGTTCAGATATTCAGTCTTTAGTCATCACCTCACTAAGCACTGACTTCTTGAATGCCTTGGATATGTGATATTAAACAGGAAAAAATGTGTTTGAGCTTCTGCAAGTTGTGCTTACCATGCTAGTAGGCATTTACACAAATACAGAGTTAGTGATAATGGACACTTTGGTTTGGTGTGGCTTCCATTCAGCCATCCCCTCCAGAACTTCTCATACTTTTCTATTAAATTAAGCACTGAAAAGTAGGACCTGAAACATGAATCTGTAGCCTATCAGAAGAGTGTTCCTATTCATGGTTCCAGCCTGTATTGGTTCATGGGGTGGGGGAAATAGGATGACATTGCCCACCTGCTTTACCAACTGTAAGCATCACTGCTGGTTCTTGAGAGGGAGAGAGGAGATGGGTGAGGTGTGGGGATCTCAGTGCACTGCTCTGTTGTTGCACCCACTTCAATGAGCTCAGCAACCAACAGCGGCACTCAGCTTTGGGAAGGCAAGCTTGAGCTTCCTCTCTCCTCCATTTCCTTTTGAAGGGGCTGACACACAGACTGAAATATGACACATAAACAACTGTCCCCTGCCCGGGCCAATGGGCCCTATCTGCCATGTGGGAGCGACAGGGAGAGCAAGGGAGACAGACAATGGCAACACTGGGGCCTCTGCTGCAGTTGTTCTGTCCCCAAGCATTTCTCAGGACCAACTTTATATTTTACATCATCTACTGGTTGCCATATTTTAAAACTTGAGTGCAGCTGCAGAAAGGCAGTCTATATAGTAGTACCTCAATTTAAAAACTTAATTCACTCTGGAGGTTCGTTCTTAACCTGAGGTACCACTTTAGCTAATGGGGCCTCCCACTACTACCGTACCGCCAGAGCACGATTTCTTTTCTCATCCTGAGGTACAGTTTTTAACCCAAGGTACTATTTCTGGGTTAGCAGAGTCTGTAACCTGAAGCGTCTGTAACCTGAAGCGTCTGTAACTCGAGGTACTACTGAAATGCACTGCTTCCTGACATGGACCTGATTGGTAGATTCATAGAAGCCCTATTCAGTAGACGGGATGGGATGGTAGTGTTAACCCAACCTCCCATCACCAGCATTGCTGCAGCTTAACAGGAGACAGAGCTGAGCACTGGATGGGCTTTGCTGGTATGTTAACATTGTGCCAACCTCACTACCACCTCCCCCCACTGCCACAAACCTGCTACTGGTCCTGTTGAAACATTCAGTTGAACACATGTGGGCATATACTGTGAAAGCGGAGCAAGGGTGTGCTTGCTGACCTGATTCAACAATGGTGTATCATCATCTGCTGCCACCTCCACTCCATCTCCATGTGTTGAGCATGAAGGTCTAAAGAAATATTCTGTTGCAAGAAGATCCATACATTTGTGGGAGGAAATGGAAAATGCACAATAACAACCTATTTATCAAACTTAAACTTTGAGGGATCTCCAAAATATGAAGAATTGAGAGCACATCCACCAAAATTAAGGGAATCGATGTACTTAAGTCCATTGATTTCCTTGAGTCTAGTAGTAGTAGTAGTAGTAATATGTGCTGCCCATCTGACTGGATGGCCCCAGCCACTCTGGGTGGCTCCCAGCCAAAAAAAAAAAAGTAAAAACACAATACAACATCACATACTAAAAACTTCCTGAACACGGCTGCCTTCAGATGTATTTTAAAAATCACATAGCTGCTTATCAGTTTAACATCTTCTAGGAGTATAATTAGTGTCGGGGGAAACCAGTGAGCCTCTTGGGCTTGCCAATCAGAAGGTCAGTGGTTCGTAATGGCAATTAATGAACAGGATGCTTCTCCTAAGATGTACATGTATGGTTTAAGGCTGCAGTCCTCAACACAGGTACCAGCAGACAAACTCCACTGGATACAATACAGTAAGCTAGCTTAATATTGCATTATTTAAGATTATATTAAATATTATTTAAGATCTCACAGAATATTTTCCAGTCTCGCTCCCACTATTTCACTGGGTCTTTCTTACAGACATTAAAGGGACACAACTCCAGATTTTATTTTATTTTATTGGAATATGATCAATTTCACTATGGTGTGTTTTGCTTCACGGGAAGCTAGGAAATGAACCCCAATGATTTTAATGGGTTTTTCTTCCCAGCAAGTGATTTAGAATCACAACATAAGTTGTTCATTTTTGAAAGGCACAGTAACCCTTGGAAAAGTAAACAACTTTGGGATCAACTAGCCTGCCTTTCGAAGCAAAAGCAAATCTGAAACAGGAGTCTACAACCAGTTATTTATAAACATTTTGCACTTTAAGGCTGCATGTGAGTTCAGATAAGCATGCTTAAGCCCCTCTCAGTTTAAACATTTATAAACATGCTCCAGATTACAGATTTTAAAATACGATTTATGACATTATATAGCATTATATTCCTGGCTTTGTAGAAATATTTTCCTGGCATTTTTTACTCTCAAAGGTATTTCAAACAAGTATCATTTTCTACACTATCCTTAGAAATAGCCCCTCTCTACAGATTTCATTAAGGGACGCAGGTGGTGCTGTGGCCTAAACCACTGAGCCTAGGGCTTGCCGATCGGAAGGTCGGTAGTTTGAATCCCTGTGATGGGGTGAGCTCCCATTGCTCGGTCCCTGCTCCTGCCAACCTAGCAGTTCGAAAGCAAGTCAAAGTGCAAGTAGATAAATGGTTACTACTCCGATGGGAAGGTAAACAGCGTTTCCGTGCGCTGCTCTGGTTTCACCAGAAGCAGCTTAGTCATGATGGCCACATAACCCGGAAAAACTGTCTGCGGACAAACATCAGCTCCCCTGGCCAGCAAAGCGAGATGAGCGTCGCAACCCCAGAGTCGTTTGCAACTGGACTTAACTGTCAGGGGTCCTTTACCTTTACCTTTTTACAGATTTCATTACAATGGTACCTCTGGTTAGGAACTTAATTCGTTCCAGAAGTCTGTTCTTAACCTGAAACTGTTCTTAACCTGACGTACCACTTTAGCTAATGGGGCTTCCCGCTGCCACTGCACAATCTCTGTTCTTATCCTGAAGCAAAGTTCTTAACCCGAGGCACTATTCCTGGGTTAGTGGAGTCTGTAACCTGAAGCCTCTGTAACCTGAAGCGTCTGTAACCCAAGCTCCCACTGTATGTAATTTTTAACATGTGATTTTGTTATTCATAATTGTTTTAAAATTGCTAGTTTTATTTGCATTTTGATTATAACAAACCCTCAGTGAGTTAGGGAACCACCACCTGCATGCAAACACAGGCGAATTGAGCACATGGGGAAGATGAGACTCATCAGCCTAGGAAGGTTGCCCATCTAGGAGAAGGAAAACTCTGATCCTGCATCTCTGCTGCCTTGCAAGACATCTTTGGGAGAAGGAAAGGCTAAGGAGTAAACCCTACAGAAATCCAGAGTGGAGTCCCTAAGACGATTGGATGGTGCCTTAGATGCCTCCTTCCGACAACTCCTGCAGCCAAGCTGGTGCCAAATGTAGTGCTCTGCTTTCCTTTGGACCACATCAGTGAGGGGGTCTTTTCATCTGGGCAACCCAGGACCTCCATACACACTCCCCTCCTGGGGGGGTCACTTCGGTGCTCGTAACACAGCAGTTTGACTTCACCCATGATGGCACACTCCATTGTCTCTCGAGACAGATGGATACCAACAGCAATGACAAAGAAATTAAGTATCTAAAAAACATCTACCTTCATTGCAATGTCCCCTTGCAAAGAGACGGCACTGTTCCCATGCAGTTTCTCATGCAGTTTCACCCACCCCACTTCTTCTCCATTCTCTAGATTGTCTGGATGAGTTCTGACTAATTCTGCTACCCAGGGCCTGCCGTTGACATCTGTCCAAACGCAAGCAGCAGGACAAAGGATGCAGGGAAAAGTGAGGGATATCGCCAGGCTGTCTGTTAACTGTGGTGATGAGGGCTAGAGATATATGTGACAGAGATGGAGAAAATCTGCAGCTCTTCAGATGTTGTTGGACTGCGACTCCCATCATCCCTTGTCTATTGTCCATCTGGCTGGGGTTGATGGGACAACAACACCTAGAAGGCCACAGGTTTCTCTCTCGCCCGCCCCCCCCCCCCAATATGGAGAACGCTACATTGGAAATCACTGATACTCTACTGTTGTTCACACTGATCTAATTTCTAGAGCTAAACTCCATAAAAGTATCATGTCAGAACTGGATCCCAGTCAATGTAAACGGTGCGTTTTCTTAAGAGCACAAATGCACAGGATTTTTTGTTTGTTTGTTTTTAGATTTTCTTCTAAGCCAACCTTTTGACCACAAAACAGGCCCCCGGGGTGGCTCACAACTGTTTTAAACAGAAAACAGAAACTGCAGCCAATCGCAGCAGCCCAACATAAACAAGTTGTTATAAAAAACCCTAAAATCCCAAACATATCGGCCAACTATCAGGACAAGTCTTTATGGTCTTCCTAAGATCTCAGAGAGTACATGTGCCTTATGTTGTTGATCTAATCTCAGCGACCCCTGTGGACTCACAGCACAGTGGAACCTGTGCAGGTCCCCTAAATGTTTGCAGAGCAGACATCAGCCAGGGGTATTTAGTGCACGTCGCCAGCACGGTCACCAGAGACCTCACACAAAAGTTTGTTCACTGGCAAAATGGCCCAAGCTATGTCATGCTCGGCAATGTTTATATTTAGCATTGTTTGAAACAATATTAAGAGTCATTGTATGCCTTGCGATGATGTGAACATCTATGGAAAAGCACAGCCCTCTGAAAAGACAAGCAACAATAACATACAACCATATGTGTGTCTACTTGGGGTTTACTATTTCAAGTAGTCATGTAGAGGATCACATTATTAATTTCGGATTACTCCAGTTCCTTTGTAAGGGGCAAAAAGAAGTGTTTTTTAGGAGGTCAAAAAAAAAAAAGGACCCAGGAGGCCAATTGATTTGTCCATAAAGACTCATGTGTTAATACACACACGCACACACACACACGGTCTTTACATATGAAATCTTGCATGAATGCTGGGTCTTATTTGATAATTTACTGGTGCATTCGTTCATGCTTTCTTGCATGGCTCATTTCACTAAATACGGAGAAATTGGGTTGAAATCGGTTGAACAAGCTGATGGATTTGGATGAAGAATAGCAGATCGTTTTCATAGGCACAAACTCTAAAAACAACAACAGCAAACACACACACACACACACACACACACCAAAAGATCTGAAACATGTTTTGTCCTGACTACGGAGGTTCCCCCTTTTTTCTAACCACCTTCCTGTCTCTCTGCCAAAATTTACCACTTGCTGGAAATAATGGCAGATTTGATATCAATTTTTCTTCTAATTTAATTTGCCCCAGCCTATTTAACATCTCCATTGCCCGTATTAATGATGGACTGCTCAAAAAGTCCAGCTAATGAAGATCCTAGAGATGCCTTGAAAAAGCATGACAGCTTTTGGAAGGCACCGGCATTCCCTTTTGAATGCAATGAAAGCCTATCTTTTCTTAAATTACATTAGCATCCAATACGGAATAAAAGCATAAGAAACACAGAGCTACGTGTGGAGCTCAGCCAAAATTTGCCACAGCTAATAGCAATCTTTCTGCTACCTTTCCTCGTTTTTGGACTAGCACCCATACAAATATGCAAGCTTCTTTGTCTAGACAGGGTCAGATATGGCTGGTGTTCCTTTTGTGCCTGCTTGCTGTTCTCAGAAGCTCTCTTGCATCCACACCTGGAAAAAAGAGAATAGGACAAGCCTATTTTTCTTGGAGAAGCATTGGAGGGTATGCTAGGCTATGTGTGAGCATGTCACCTAGGCAAGCCCCAAAGGGTTTTAGCTGAATGGTGGAGCACAGGTCCCAATCACTGGCATTTCCAGGTAGGGCTGGGGAGCCACTGCTGAACAACATGGACCTAAGACCTGAGTCATTAATAAAGCAGCATTAATAAAAGTGTTCCTGTCCCCAGCCTGAGTCCCAAAGCCCTGAGCGAATATACTAGTGAAGCCCCTCTGCCCTACCTACGCTAGCTGTCCCCCAGCAAGGTTGAACAGTACGGTCATACCTCGGGTTACAGATGCTTCAGGTTGTGTTTTTTCAGGTTATGGACGTGCTGAAACCCAGAAGTACTGGAACGGGTTACTTCTGGGTTTCGGTAGTTGTGCATGCACAGAAGTGCCGAATCGCAATCTGTGTGTGCTGCGGGTTGTGAACGCGTCTCCTGCACGGATCACATTCGCAACCCGAGCGTCCACTGTATAGGATACACGAAAAACAACAACACTTGTCTCCCTTCACCAGTTTGGTCAATGTCCAAAACATTCCATGGCACAACCAGTTGTACAAGATGTACAAGATGTAGGTGAGCAGGCACTGCAAATTTCAAATGTGCCAATAATGGGAAGGCAGTGAGAGGCTTAGAAGCCCCCCCCCAAAAAAAAAAAATCCCGCCCTGTGCTTGCTGGCATGCAGACATGGCATGGATATGCATAGTTGTATCCTGGTGCCATACCTCTTCTCCATGGTCAGGCACAATGCCATCACCCCATACCCACTATATGGGAACAGGGATGATGCTCAAACTGCAGCCTCATCTACCCAGACATGGCAGAATGAGGGGGTCAATGGTCATCATGGCTTGGATATTATTATACAAATTTCTGCTAATTCTGCAAATCTACCATATTCATTGCTGCGTTACCTATGTAAGTAGAGCCGTACATAAGTTGAGGTTCTACTGTATATCATTGGCTTGCTGTATTATATTATATTATATCTTTCCTTGTATTGATATGCTCTTCTCAGTTTTGGAGGCTCTTGGGCTAAAAAGCATTGTATGAATAAGACAACACAGTGTAACAGTCAGATGTGTATCATAGTCATAGACTATCTTCATATTTTTATGCCCACTAACCATGTCCCCTGCTAAGTGTCTGTCTGGTGAGTGAGCATGAGAAGGGGCTATATGAATTAACCAATTCATGTGCATAGAGCTCCTCCATACAAAAGGGGGATTTAATTGGAATTGGTAGCAACCATCCCTCACAACTTGCATTCAGAAGGTGCACGGACTCTAATCCTGGGTTTCCCATTTAGGTTTCATAGCTAATAGCTGTTGATAGATCCAAGGTCTATTGCAGATGAAGGGAGCTTGCAAAAGAGAAACCCTGCATTTAAAGGAAAACAGCATCGATAGGCATGACATGCACATTAATGGAAATGCTGCAGTGCGAATTCAGAGAGAAAAAAGTTTCCATTCCCAGTTTGTCAAGGACTAGGCATGGGGAATGAAACGTCTGGCTGTGAAGACATTTGTTAGACTCCAGTTTCCATCGGCCCCAGCCAGCATGGCCAATGGCAAGGGATGATGGGAGTTGTAGTCCAACAACATCTGGAGGGCCAATCCTGTTATAGACTAAGTAGAAGCATTATAGACAAATGTCAGGTGACCAGTGTTTTTACTAATTACCTTGGGAGGAAATCAATGTTGCACTAAGGCATTCCTTCTGCCAGGGCAAACATTTCAGCTTGCAGACAATCCTGCTTCTCCTCCACTTATGCACTGTTCTGGATAGATCCTGACTCCCCTATAAAACAGGGTGTGCACAGGAAGAGAAGTGTGGAAAGCCCCACAGCACAAGCAGAAGACTTTACAGAGTCCTTCCGCTAATGGCACAGATGGCTTGAATCCTGCCCTTTATATATACTACAGAGGTACCACGGGCTAAGTACTTAATTCGTTCCGGAGGTCCGTACTTAACCTGAAACTGTTCTTAACCTGAAGCACCACTTTAGCTAATGGGGCCTCCTGCTGCTGCTGCTGCGCGATTTCTGTTCTCATCCTGAAGCAAAGTTCTTAACCTGAAACACTATTTCTTGGTTAGCGGAGTTTGTAACCTGAAGCGTATGTAACCTGAAGCGTATGTAACCCGAGGTACTGCTGTATTTATATTATGTACAAACACAGGGTGCTTAAATCATCACAACGTTTTATTTCTATTTCTATTATTTCTGTTTCTATTTCTATTATTATTACTACTACTATTATTACCTAGACTTAAAAAGGAATCATATGTCACTGTCATGCCTGCCAATCTTGCAACCTTTTCTCAGGGATTGGGGGGGGGGGTGAGGAGCGTTGAGAAAACTTGTAACAGGTTTTTGCTAAGTATGGGTGGAGTGGAAAAAGTGATCCAGATTTAATTACCTACACTTAGTCATAAGCAGCAGGAACGGAAGCGCTCTAAAAAAAGTAATTGGAACTGTTTTTTTCATGTATGTGTGCGTATTAACATATTAATTTCCATCGCGTCATGCCATGCAAGAATGTGCAATACCTATATTAGAATCTGACTGATACGGAAGAAGCACGTGGGGCTGAGTGATCCCGGAAGGTTCTGCTTCTTCTTATTTGAGAGGATAATGCAAGGCGATGACGGAACCTCTTCTCTGAAGCTATTTCTTGTACCATATTTCACACGTGAGGGCGGAGGCCTTTAATGCTCTTAATCTGTACTTCACACATCTCAAAAGGCAGAGAGCAGGTTCATTCACACATGTATATCCCTCAGTGACTGCAACACTGACAAGCGACGGGCTGGATGTGTGAGCCAGCAGTCCCAAAGGTAACGCTGCGTTGTGACACTTTCAGCAGAAGTGATTTTCAAAAGGTTTCACATTGCATAGACAGGCAGGGTCTCCCAAACCCTGGGCGGCCCCTGTGTGGAATAACGACTCAAGACAACGTGATATGGGATTAAAATTGGCCACAACTTTATTATGTTTCAGATGTGGGTAGACCTTGGCTCAGACATTGGGCGTTTATCCCTTCCAGTCCCCCGCCGGGGATCTGGGGAACATCAGGGTTATCGGGGGGGGGGGGGCTGGCTGGCTCTGGAGAACGTATGTTCACGCAGAGAGAGCCCGCCCCCATTACGCCGCCGTCGCAGGGGAGAGCAATGACATATGACCAAAGCCTCCTCTCAAACAACCCCTTTAATGGGGAACCCTGGTATCGCCGCCGCAAAGAGGAGGTGGGTGTGGGTCACCGCTACACACCCTCCCCCATTTAGGGAAGATAGACTAAAGGATTCTGCCCAAGGCCTGATACCACCAAAGTTGTAACGTTTTGCTATGGGAAAGGCAAACCTGCCGATGCAGGAGAATTCCTTTCCGGCCCTTCAACAGTGACCTTGACATAGCAGCACCCACGTACCTGTGGAGAAAAGGTAAACTGCAAAAGAAGTCTTAACTGAGTGTCTGAGTGTGGGTAGAGTGGGAGAAGCTCTGGAGACAACTGAAGATTCCCAGGTAAGATCCTCCCTCTATTGTGTGGGCAGGTAGTCCCTCCCCCTACCTGACCTGCTCACCTTGCAAAGGGTGCTCCACATTTAATGTGGGGAGCGGTCATTCACACATGTTTATCCCTCAGTGACTGCAACAATGACAAGTGATGAGCTGGATGTGTGAGCCAGCACTCCCAAAGGTAACGCTGCGTTGTGACACTTTCAGCAGAAGTGATTTCCAAAAGGTTTCACATGCATCCATTTATTAAGTGATGTGCAGAGCTTCAGAACTGACTGTCAGTCTAGATAATGGGGGGGGGGGGTTGGCACAATTCAATGGTGGGAGGACAGGATTTTGTGACACTTCCTGCCAGGGCCAACCCCTCCATGATGCAAGGTGAGGTGACTGCTTCAGGGGGCAGCTTCTTCTGCTGCTCCTGCTGCCACAGACACAACAACTGTTGCAGTGTGCTCCTTGGAGTTTGGATTTGCCATCCCTTGGCAACCTCCACAATGCCACTTCTACAGCCGCTTCTGGGCAAATAGGATGTGCTGGTCTTCTCCCAACCTTGTTCCCATTGTAAATCTTTATTTCTCTCCCCCCCCTCCAGCCATGCCAACTCTAGGGGCCCAAGGTGTCTTCAGCCCCCTCAATATTTGTTTGAAGAGGACTCGGCTCCTCAATGGTGAGGGGCCCGGTGCATGTCTTGAGTGCATGTGACGTTATGCGCGATGATCTGCCAGAGTGCACAGCCTCCTTCAGGGGACATGACATTGCTCCATGTGCAACACATGTTCCCCCCTCATTCCCAATGTAGATTCCTCCCCCCCTTGATTCTGATGCAGATATTCGCTCACCCCTTCTTCCCTGGTGGGGGAAAGGGAGCCATTTTGTGGTTTACCTCAGGTGCCAAAATGTCTCGGGCTTTTGCTGTTCCTCAGTGTTATCAGAATCTGTTTCCTCTCTGGCCTCCGTTTGTGTTATTTAAGTGACTTTTCCAGCAACAGATTGTGACTGTGGGCCAATCATGCAGTGAGCTTCATAGCTGGGCAGGATTAGAACTGGTCCCCAGTCTTAGTCTAACATCATATCCATTGCACAGGGGATGGGGGAAACTGTGGCTCTCCAAGTATTCCTAGACTACAGTTCTCATTATTTCTGCCCATTGGCCACGCTGGCCAGGCCTGATGGGAGTTGCCTTCCATGCTGGCTCTCTGTTAACTGTGTTGTGGATGGCTGTGTAAGGGCTTATTCTTCCTGACTTGACTGCTTTTCATGGAAACACAGCCGTTTAGGTTGGAATCACTAATTAACAGAGGAGTTTGTTTTCAGCTTGTGCAAATCCATTCTCCAATTATGCCGTGAATGTTTATTTTTCTCCTTGACTGACTCTGGACACAGTTTGCAAAGGCTCCCTTGCCCCGTTTGGGTGTCGGCGCTGATCTTTTCTACGCCATTCCATGTCAGGCTTGTAAAAACACACACACAAACACACACACACCCCACAGATTGAGGGATTTGTTGTTTTAAGGGGTGGGGGGCATGTTATAGGTGTAGGCGTCATTTGAGGTGATTGCCCTTCAAGATTTCCTTAACAGGCCAGGTAGGAATCTTGTTTCAGAGCTGGGGATAGGAGATGGAGGGGATGCATCGAATCCAGCAGCAGCAGAAACACAAAACAGAATACCTTATGTTCCCAGATTCTTAAGGTAAATGCCTTATTCCCCTAGCCCTAGCTGTATGCACAGCAGAATAAATTTTAACTCTTAGACATCTAAATAACCTGATTAATACTAGGTGGTAATATGGGAAAACGCTGCCCACCTACATTTTTTAAAAAAGGATTTGGTCTTCGAATGAACAACGTAATGAAGCAGACTTGTGCATAAACCATTCCATGAGTTCATGTCTTGTTCCATCACTTCTTTTTCTTTCCCCTGTGACATTTAAAAATAAGCCATTGCTGCTCTATGCTGTTTTAAACCTGGAGAGAGATTGCTTAATAACACTAGTTTTCGTAAAGTGCTTTACGGGATAACTTGGTCAGTAGAGCATGAGACTTTTCATCTCGGGGCTGTGGGTTCGAGCCCCACGTTGGGCAAAAGATTCCTGCATTACAGGAAATTGGACTGGATTATCCCCATGGTCCTTCCAACTGCACAATTTTATGATTCTATGAAAGATACCAAGAGGTAGAATTTGGAAGAGCGAGATATTAGGAAATATGAAACGTGTTTTCTGTTGGAGATATTCACATGATGCTTCCAGGTGGACACTGTTCAACTAGACCTTCAGGAAGTATCCCTGAAAAGGTCAGATACCTTTTACTCCTGAGGCAATTGCCTGTCACATTGATTGTATTGGGGGACCTGCAATCTTAAGTTTCAACAGAATCTTTACAAGAGTGGAAGATGGGGAGAAAACCAGAGCAACTTGGCCATGCCTCTGTGATCTCATCGGCTTCACCCAGTGGCCTCCCAGCTGCTCCTCCAGGTCTTCTGTGCACCAGCCACCACTACAGAAAAGTGTATTTGCCTGTCTTAGATCCGGAAGGTAGAAAATTCTCACTAAATGGTCCTTTATCAAACAGATGAAGTGCAAGCAGGCGGGGCTATTCCCACTCAAAAATGTTAACGTGAAGCCACCATGAGCTTCTTGCTCTCTTCTCTTTAGTGCATATTTTTTATCTTAAAAAGGTAAGGTAACCTTTCATACTTAGGTGTCATGTGTGGTCTAGCAGCATTTACAAAAGTCTGAGTCATCTCTACCCACTCAGAGGAGTTGCAGTAGAATGAGCTTTTGGAAGCAAACGGATCATATGGCCACTGCGTTGGTTTGGGAAGTAGAGGAATTAATACTTTTTTTAAAAAAAACAACAACACCGATGTCAGCTTAGTCATCTCCCTCCTGGATGTGAGTAAAGTCTTTTTACAGCTCATCAAGTTCTGCCTCTAGGAGAAGAGACATGATGCTGGCAACTGGTATGTTGCTTCAGGAAGTCATCTAAGCAACCTCCTCCACTTCTAGTTATAGTTGTCTGATGTTGGACAAGGAGCTTATCGTCACAACTTCACTTAGGAGGCTCACTCGTAGACCCTGGCTTGGCTTCTAAACGAGGTGCACTATCTGAAAACCACAGTCTTTGAGTTCGAAGGCATTCTCCTGAATACCAGATATGGATTGGCTCTTTTAAAAAATTAACATGACCCTGCCACATTGCTGTTAAATGGATAGCAGTATTAAACTTCGCCTCCTCTCATGCAACTCATCCCAGAACAAATAATCAGCTGTCCCAGCTATCGCTTACTTCAAGCTAAATAAATAAATATCCAGTTAAGGAAGCCATTAAAGGGGTTGGGGGAGAGAAAAAGGAGGAAGGAAGGGATTAGAACAGGTCCCCACAACTAGTTATTAGGGCTATGCTGAATGTTCGCAGCTGGATCTCTAGGGCATGAAAGGGTTTGGGAGAGCGTGCCTGAAACGTTCCACAATCCTGCCTCCCTATTACCTGCAGAGACACATTTGTGCCAATTTGCACTAACCCCTTTATTTCCTAATAAGTAACAAACCCCTGTTTCTTCTTGTATATGTTTCCAACCAATTGGGAATCATATACTTCATTTGATGATGTCACTCTGAACCTAGTCAGCTGTTGGCATGGGGAAAGGCTGTGGCTCAGGTGAGCTAGGTGGACAAAGGCTCTCACTCAGTAGTAGGCAGCTTTCTATTGCCACCCCCCGAGAACCTATTCAGTGAGCAGTTATGGGGGGGAGGGGGAAAGTCCTATTGCACTAGAGCAGCGGTTCTCAACCTGTGGGTCCCCAGGTGTTGTTGGACTACAACTCCCATCATCCCTGAGCTCTGGCCTTGCTAGCTAGGGGTGATGAGAGTTGTAGTTCAACAACATCTGGGGACCCACAGGTTGAGAAAGGCTTCACCAGAGGAAGATGTTGCACTAGCTTCCACTAGTGCAGCAACTTCTATATCTCCTGCCTGAGGGTAGATTAAAGAGGTGCTGGCCGGGGGTGTGAATCATCCCTGAGAATTTTTCTCGCTCTCCTAAGGCATCGATCCCTTGTGATGTCATCTAGCGGACTATGGGGACAGCCCATGATATCATGTGTTGTGTTCACCACCTTCTGTAAACACTTTCTGTCCGTGCCTGTCAAGCCAACATACCACATGGTGATACAAGATGAGAGGACACTTTCTATTGTGGACCGGTAGAAGGAGGTCATCAATTGTTGTTTAACATTTTTCTTTCACAAGACCCTGAGGAAATGGAGTCTCTGTTGGGCCTTCCTCACCACCTGAGTTATATTGTTTTTCCAAGTCAGGGCTTGGAAAACAATGGCACAGATGGAAATTGCTTAGTCAAACATATGTTGTTAGTCTAGTTTTAGGCATTTAATTGTTTCATACTTAGTTTCCTTGAATAGTCTCTGCCTCAGCAGAAGCTGTTTTCATGACCTTAAAGAAAATGGGAAAGAAGTTATGAGCCAGGGAAACCCACAAATTTGTGTGGGAGGAGCACAAGATTCAGTCCTGAAACAACCTAAAAATTCATAGCTCTCAAAGCATTATCAGATAACAGTCCTCCTTTTGGGGACGACTGAGAGATGCTGGTGGCACCAGGCATCCAGGGTCTGGATCTTGTGGTTGAGTCTTTTCAAGAACCAGACACATCAGCAAGAATTAAGAGTCAGCATAGCTAAGCAGGCAAGCCAGGGGACAGAGTCTGGAAATCTGTCCAGAGAAACTTTGAGCCAGAGGATATAAGGAGTCAGAATCATGTTTCAGTTGTGGCTAGGAAATCAAGCCGAGAATGAAAATTGAAACAGCATATCTGATCCCTCGAAATTAGTGCTGCCTGGTGCACATGGGTGTGTGCAAGATTATGGCGTCCAAATGCAGGGATCTTGAACAAAGACATGGCTCTGATCACCTTCTGGAGTTTCTTTGGGCTCCACCATTTGTTGTTCTATCACACGCTTGCTTGCTTCCTTCTGCCGCCGTGACACGTGTGCCTGTGTTTTCTGTTCCCCAGATGAGGCCCAGGTGCTCACTGCTCCCTCTCTCCCCATTCGCTGTTCCTTTCCCAGGAACACAGACTTCAGACAATCTGTCTGGGGCAGGGCCAGCCCGGGCTTTTTGTGTTTTCCACCATTCATCCTTCTTGCAGATCGGCTGCGCCACGGTGGAATTTTTACTGGTTGTAAATACTTTATTGGATAGATTAATATGATTTAAAGCGCTGCACACCTAGTAAATACCGTGAGCTATTTGCTTTAGCAATACCTGTGGAAAGGGCAAGCGGGGGATCAGGCGCTGTTGGAGCCAATGGTACTATGGGCCAGAGGGAGGTCTAGATGAATAATGATCGGGGGCTGTTCTTGGAGGGAGGTGCACCCAGCAAGGTGACTCCACTGGTGCATGCTACTGCTTTGTGTAGTTATGTTCTCCTTCACTGACTATCAAAGCTTTCAACAACCTTTCCTGCTGAGTTCTGACCAAAGGATCTGTTCGAAATTGGCTCAGAGGAGGGGTAGGGTGGGGAGGAGAGAGAGAGAGAGAGAGAAAATACGATTAAAGAGAAAAATAAATAAAAAGGCAGTCAATGTTCTGGTGGTCTCATTTTTATCCCCTGTGTTTGTTTGCTTTTTTAAAAAATTGAGTGCTTCTCCTCTCTCCCTGCCCCTCCTCTCAATATCTGGTGTGTATTGTTACAATTCCTTATATCGCCCTACATTATCAGCAATAGGGGCGAGACGGGGTTTATTCCAAAAACTTTGTCGTTTTAACATGTAGAAGTGTTTTGAAGTGTAAGACAGACAGACAGACAGACAGACAGACAGACAGACAGACAGAGAGGTGACGACTCAAGAGATGTGAGAAAATTGCTAAAATAATTTCTCTCGAAAGAAAAAATCAGTTGGCCACTACACTTGTAAACCTGCAATTGATGCAGAATGATAAATAAGCAAGGCTTTATAGTGAGTTGTTGATGGGGGGGTATCCTTCATATATAGCTGTTACAAGCTCAGAGTCTTCTTTATCCATAAACAGTGGCAAGACTAGCAGCAGTGTGCAAAACTGCCTTGAGAAATGCCACTAACATTTTCTTTTATGGTAGAAAACTAAGTGGCTTCCTATACATGTTTTATCTGAACAGGACACTCCAGATTCATTATCAGGGAAATTCAGAGGCAGTTCTATCATTTGCCGGTTCTAAAGAGGGACATGAACCCTCTTCCCCTGTTTTTACCAATGACATCCCATTCTTTCCCTCTTCGTGGGTGAATGCCCTATTAAGTAGGCCTGGTCTCCCGCAAGATGAACCTGTGGTGGTAGTCAACCAGATTTCACTCAAAGTAGACCCAGTAAACCCAAAAGTATGTGTCCCCCTTTTTTTTAAATTACAACCCTTTATGGGGGGAGGCCCCATTGGAGAAAGCACCCCTTGGGTTACAACCTGTTTTGGTTTACAACCGGACCTCCAGAACGGATTATGGTTGTAAACCAAGGTACCACTGTATATTGCCTGAATTCTTAGCAGTTGTTGGGGAGGAAATACTGTGAACTCTTTGCCTTTGTTTACAGCTCCCCACCCCCGCTCTAAGTTGTGCATTTTGTACAGAAAATGGGAATGCCTGCAAAAATGTCCCTCAGCCATTCTTACCTCTACCAATTAGGATGGCCATGAAACATATCCTTCTGAATGGGAAAACCTTTCACAGAGAAACTGTAGTGCGTCACCCAAATGCCTGGAGAATGATAGAGCAGCTACTAACTAACTTGCTCCAGGGTTTTAAAAAGTACATGAAAAACAAATGGAAGGAAAGAAGGCATCAGACACCTGTCATCTCAGCTTCCTCTAGAGTTTTATAAGCCCAATGACAAACACAGCCTCCACAGAAGGCAAACTCACATTGACAATATGGCCATAACTCTTTGCCACTTTCTGGACGGGTTTCCAGCTACTTCCTTATAGCACCAAACCCACATCAGATATTCATCTTTCTGTATTTTGGAGCTCTGTCAAGTAATAAACTTGTTTTCCTGGGGCATTAGAAGTTTTGAACTTCTTTTTTATAATAGTTTTTTTTAAATAAAAAAAATACAATATATATATATATATATATTTGCTTTCGTAGATTTTCACGGGTACAGGAATGCAGGTTTTGGTGTCCTCGGGTGTCTTCCCGTGTAAAAGTTGGGGTGTCTAGGCGACGTTTCGACGAGGTCTCACTCGTCATCTTCAGGCTGGTGCTTTCGGCTTCTTGTTACTGGAACAGAGCGGGATCTCAATGTTTGAGTTCCTATAAATACTGTAGAGGGGGTGTGGTGTCTAGCCTCCAATGTTCTGGGCAGAGAGGAAGTTCCCAGGCTAGTGTGCCTTTTCTTCTTTTGTTCCTTAATTACTTGAGAGATACCTTGAGTGATTTCTTGAGTGATATCCTGAGTACCACTTAGGTGGGTCATTAGGTGTGGATTAGTTGCTAAAGTCTTTGTGTCTTGACCTCTTGAACTTTGTGAAGAGTTTTCCTGAGAAGATGGCTGTATTGCACTTAGTTGTGCTTTGGCTTGGCTTCGTGTATAGGGGCGAGCTGTGGTTTTGTGGCTTGTGTCAGCCAGATCTGTGTAGGGATTGCAGGGGGGTGCAGCATCCGGAGGTGCCACCATGGATTGGCTACTGGATGGTGTCAGTAATTCATCTGTGAATTACAACTAATCTGTGAATAGCAACTAATCCACACCTAATGACCCACCTAAGTGGTACTCAGGATATCACTCAAGAAATCACTCAAGGTATCTCTCAAGTAATTAAGGAACAAAAGAAGAAAAGGCACACTAGCCTGGGAACTTCCTCTCTGCCCAGAACATTGGAGGCTAGACACCACACCCCCTCTACAGTATTTATAGGAACTCAAACATTGAGATCCCGCTCTGTTCCAGTAACAAGAAGCCGAAAGCACCAGCCTGAAGATGACGAGTGAGACCTCGTCGAAACGTCGCCTAGACACCCCAACTTTTACACGGGAAGACACCCGAGGACACCAAAACCTGCATTCCTGTACCCGTGAAAATCTACGAAAGCAAATATATATATATATATATATATTTTACAAACATTCGATATCCAGTGACTTTCCTTCTTCTCCTTCCATGGTTCATTTTACATATCTTTACAAGTCTTTGATCCAATCACAGATGTTAGAAGAAAGGTCCAGGTCCCTTAACTTTCTGGTGAGGATGTCCGGAAGGATGGTATTGAAAGCCGAGCTATAACCAATAAAGAGCATTCTGACATAATTCCCTGGTCTCTCCAGATGACATAAACAGATTTTTCTGACACATGGGAACTTCTATCTGGGTTATTCCCAATAAGAAGGACTCTGGTCTTTTGGGGTGATTGATGTTTTGAACCTCCTGTAGAGTTTCTCTCCTGATACCAGAGAATTTGGCAACATTTGTACCAGTGCTGACAATACTGAAGCTAAAAAGGAAAGAGAGAGAGAAGAGATAGAGATGATAGATAGATAGATGATAGATAGATAGATAGATGATAGAGAGAAATTTGACAAAAGACACTGACCATTAGGTTCTTTATTGATAACTGCAATACGTTTTCTGAAAAGTTATGTTTTCTAAGGAAATCTTTAGAGCAATCCAAGGGTTCCTGGCTAGAGGATTCATTTTTAGATCTGGTAAATTTAGAAATGCTGCACACTTTATGTGGCAACCCAAAACACGGCACACCAATGTCTTCTGCATCAAGCACATCCCATGTAGATGAATAGATCTGTGCCATTAAACACCCATTGTGCAAACTGGGGAACCATGGCCCTTTCAGAATAGCCACATTCATGGACACAGGCATTTAAAGATGTGTATTTATCATTTACAGTGGTACATTGGGTTACAAACGCTTCAGGTTACATACGCTTCAGGTTACAGACTCTGCTAACCCAGAAATAGTGCTTCAGGTTAAGAACTTTGCTTCAGGATGAGAACAGAAATCGTGATCTGGCGGCGCGGCAGCAGCAGGAGGCCCCATTAGCTAAAGTGGTGCTTCAGGTTAAGAACAGTTTCAGGTTAAGAACGGACCTCCGGAACGAATTAAGTTCTTAACCCAAGGTACCACTGTATATGGGTGTTGTTTTTTCTGTAGTGAACTGGGAATAAATAATATTATTTATTATTATAATATATAATATAATAATAATTTATATTAAATAATAATAATAATAATAATAATAATAATAATAATAATAATAATAATAATAATTTATTTATACCCCGCCCATCTACTGGGTTTCCCCAGCCACTCTGGGCAGCTTCCAAGAGAATATTAAAATACAATAGTCCATCAAAAATTAAAAGCTTCCCTAACAAGGCTGCCTTTAGATGTCTTCTAAAAGTCTGGTAGTTGTTTTTCTCTTTGACATCTGGTTGGAAGGCATTCCACAGGGCGGGGGCCACTACCGAGAAGGCCCTCTGCCTGATTCCCTGTAACTTGCCTTCTCACAGCCAGAAAGCCCTCGGTACTGGACCTCAGTGTACGGGCAGAATGATGGGAGTGGAGACGCCCCTTCAGGTATACTGGATATATATAAACATATATAAATATATATATACTATATAAAATGCTCAGAGGACACTTGAGGTGTGAGCATATAGATTTTTAAAACAGACAAAATGATACAGGTGGTGAATCACATGTCTTTTAACACAACCTAATATGAACAAAAATGTAGCTATTACTTTATCAACAACAAAGAGGGCTTTTTAAAAAAAAGGAATATAGGCTTTTTGGGGCCATGCAAAATTACATTAAAAATAAAAACCCTCTCCATGAATTTATAGTATAAAGCCATAGCAGCCCCTTAGATTCAAGTGAAGAAAAATAATAACCTTTGCTTATTTTTCCATGAGCAGACCATTATAAGACTCATAATATTCACATGCTGTTTCCCTGAGGGACAGTTAGAGCAGTCACCGGTGTGGCATGTGCTTCAATATATGGTCCTCCTACCTTGAAGGCAGGGTGGGGGCAAAGCTACATCAAAGAGGCATTTCAGATGAGAAAAGGTTCAGTTTACTCCTCTATCACAAAGAAGAGTTCGATGCAAATGTTCCAGGGAGAGCCTGAGGGATGGGGATGGGGGATGGCCCCATATTGTGCAAGGATGAGAAAATATTGCCATCTGTTGGCATCATGTGTAAGCAGACTCATATATATGCATGTTACTGTGTGTGTTTATTTTGCTTCCTTGCCATGGAGGAAAGAAAGATGCAATATCAGTGTTGCCAAATGCAATCATTTCAAAGCCGAGATGGAAAAGAAGTCAGGCACCGGAATGAGGGTGTCTCAGCCACGTACCACTAACTGCAGAAGCAAGACGAGGGATGCATATTCAGAAGTAAAGTATCCTAATGGAGAAAATTTAAAGAAAATATCTTAGAACATGCTTGGGTGGGTTAATTGTCACATCAGAGGAGCTACTAGAAGATGCTATAGTAGCAAGTCAATATGTAGGGTCAACCCTCAGCTATTTTGCTTTAACAAATAGCACCCACCCACCCATTTGAGTCAAGATTAGAGACAGGACTGCTATTGATTTGTAAGCTAGAAATGTAGGAAGGTGACATGTACTGACTGAGTCAGACCATTGGCCCATCAATGGTATTGGTATTATCTATACTTTACAGGCAGGGACGCAGGTGGCGCTGTGGTCTAAACCACTGAGCCTAGGGCTTGCCGATCGGAAGGTCGGCGGTTCGAATCCCCACGACGGGGTGAGCTCCCGTTGCTCGGTCCCAGCTCCTGCCAACCTAGTAGTTCAAAAGCACATCAAAGTGCACGTAGATAAATAGATACCTCTCTGGCAGGAAGGTAAACGGCATTTCTGTGCGCTGCTCTGGTTTCGCCAGAAGCGGCTTAGTCATGCTGGCCACATGACCCGGAAAAACTGTCTGCGGACAACCGTCGGCTCCCTCAGCCAGTAAAGCAAGATGAGCGCCACAACCCCAGAGTCGTTCATAACTGGACTTAACTGTCAGGGGTCCTTTACCATCTATATGTATATGTATATGTATATGACACACACAGAGAGAGACACTTTACAGGCAACAGCTCACCAGGGATTCTGACAGGTTCTCTTCCAGACTTACCTAGATATGCTAAGCAGAGGTACTAAGTTGCCCCCAAGATTGAGGGGGCCTGTGATGTCACGTGTGTTACCGTTGTGCAACATCAGGAGGTGTTTGAGGGCTCTGGAGGAGGTGGTCACTGAACCTGTGCCCTGATCAGTTCCATGCTCAACTTCCTCCGCCTCCTCAACATTGAGGGGACTTGGCCCCTTCCAACAAATATTGAGGGGGCCAAAGACACCTCAGCCCCCTAGAGTTGTCACGCCTGATGCCAAGGATTGAACCTGAGATCTTCTGCACATAGAGCATGTGCCCCATCACCGAACTATATTCCTTCCCTATAAAAATGTTCTTGTGGGTCATAGGAAGGTCAAAACAGTTGAAATGCCTGGCTGTCTGTTGCATAGAACTACTAATAGACACGTTAGTTAAACCACCATACTTCGAGACAGTATACTTCTGGATATGAGATGTTAGAGGGAAACACAGAGGAGCGTTGCTGCCAGTGCTATTTTTCTGGAGAAAGAGGTGCCAGAACTCACCGTGAACGCCTCCTTAGTTGTTCTCTTATAATGGCAATGGAGCCCACCTGAGAGGTGCCGGAACTGAGTTCTGGTGAGTTCTAGCTGGGAAAAAAAAGCCCTGGTTGCTGCCCTTATGACTTGAAGGAAGGATACTGGCCTGGGTGGACCCTGGGTCTAACCTGGTGGGACTCTTCTGGACCGCTTTGATTTTATTTAGAAAATGTATGAGTGCAAAACCACTTTGTCAGATGTTCCCTATGATTTCACTACCGAGGCTGCCAAGAAATTGTGTTTCACGTGGGGATTTCCAATGTTCTGCCGGGACTTCTCTCACAACACCTTGTTGGAGCCTGTAGAGGGTATGTAGACACCGAAGGAAGCACTCACACAGTGTCCTTAGGCTTTCCCACCCACATTCAGCATTCCCCAAATACCAACAGGAGCAGCCCGTTAACGGAGCTGCATGCCACAAGCATTGGCTTTTGATCCATAGGCTTCCTTAGCTGCTTAATACATTCATTTCAGTCCTGAAGGGATGAAACTCACGGGGGGGGGGGGGGAGAGATCCAACATGGGGAAATTATTATACGAACAAACACTCCCCCCTCCTCCCACTCTTGCCTCAGGGAGAATGAAGGCTGCATCTCTCTAATCTGTACATTTGACATTTAAAGCACAGTCCAATTGTACAGCCTGTACTGAATTGATCTCCTAAACAGACAACACACCCTTTGGCATCTTCGGACGTGGCTGCATCACTGCAGACAACAGGTCCTCAAATGAGTATCAGAGCATTTGAGGACAGCTGCAGAGTGCTGCAGGAAAGGTGGGAAGAGATGCATGGAAGAGGTCTGAGAGTATCCTAACATATAACACATGGGTAGGCAAACTAAGGCCAGGGGGCCGGATCCGGCCCAATCATCTTCTAAATCTGGCCCGTGGATGGTCTGGGAATCAGCATTTTTTACATTAGTAGAATGTGCACTGGGTTATTTGTAGGGCACAGGAATTTGTTCTCCCCCCCCCCCCAAAAAATATAGTCCAGCCTCTCACAAGGTCTGAGGGACAGTGGATTGGCCCCCTGCTGAAAAAAACTTTGCTGGTACAGTGGTACCTTGGGTTACATACGCTTCAGGTTACAGACTCCACTAACCCAGAAATAGTACCTCGGGTTAAGAACTTTGCTTCAGGATGAGAACAGAAATCATGCTCCAGCGGCATGGCAGCAGCAGGAGGCCCCATTAGCTAAAGTTGTGCTTCAGGTTAAGAACAGTTTCAGGTTAAATACAGACCTCCGGAACGAATTAAGTTCTTAACCCGAGGTACCACTGTAGAAAAATCCTTAGGAAAATAATCTGCATTTAAAGGTGAATTTCTCCCCAAAACATATTTTATATGTTTCATAATTGCCATCAAGCAATTTCCCTATGCTATTTTCATTAAGATGTGCAGTTTTATGCTCACTGAGTGAGGACAAAATTTGGCACCCCTTTCTTAATATTTTTGGTACAGTTGCTTTTTAAGAGATCTTCTCAATAGGTCAGACCCTCCAAGTGTCCCTATTTTCCAGGAATGTCCCTGTTTTAGAGAAGCCATCCTGGTTTCTGATTTGATACTGAAATGTCCCACTTTTCCTTAGTATGTCCCTATTTTCATTGGAGAAACGTTGGAAGGTATGGAGTTATCTGACCCCCGAGGCGTCTGAAGCCAATCCTGTACAGGGAAGCTTTTATTAATGTTTAATGCTTTATTATGTTTTTATGTATGTTGGAAGCTGCCCAGAGTGGCTGGGGCAACCCAGTAAGATGTGTGGGGTGTAAATAATTGTTGTTGTTGTTGCTACTACTACTACTACAGTGGTACCTCTGGTTATGTACTTAATTCGTTCCGGAGGTCCGTTCTTAACCTGAAACTGTTCTTAACCTGAAGCACCACTTTAGCTAATGGGGCCTCCTGCCGCTGCGCTGCCCGAGCGCGATTTCTGTTCTCATCCTGAAGCAAAGTTCTTAACCCGAGGTACTATTTCTGGGTTAGCGGAGTCTGTAACCTGAAGCGTCTGTAACCCGAGGTGCCACTGTATTATTATTATTACCCCCTCGGCTCAGTGCCCTGTGTAGGGGAACAACCCACACTACCCTAAATCTGACACTACTAATTATATGCACTTTATAGATATTGGTTGAGATCCACATGGCAAAAATTCAAAGGTTACTTGTGTTTCAGTTCTCTTATTGTTTCGGAACATGCAAATTAGGTATGTTCGTCTTTAAATGTGAACTGAATCTCGCCCCACCCACCCCAATCCCCAACTCTGTAAAGTTGCTTTCTCCACGCTCACTTTCTGCAAATCATCAAAGGGTATTTTGACCTGGCTCTGAACTCTGACCCAACTTTTGCAACTGCCCCATGTTTCCGCTTTTGACTGGAAAAGCAATTTCGGGCCATTCATATCCAGCCTCAGTTTTCCTCATAGCAAGCCCAGGTACTTGTAAAGGTACCCCTGCCCGTACGGGCCAGTCGTGACTGACTCTAGGGTTGTGCGCTCATCTCACTCAAGAGGCCGGGAGCCAGCGCCATCCGAAGACACTTCCGGGTCACGTGGCCAGCGTGATGAAGCTGCACTGGTTAGCCAGCACCAGTGCCGTACACGGAAACGCTGTTTACCTTCCCGCTATAAAGCGGTACCTATTTATCTACTTGCACTTAGGGGTGCTTTTGAACTGCTAGGTGGGCAGGAGCTGGGACCGAACGACGGGAGCTCACCCCGCCACAGGGATTCGAACTGCCGACCTTACGATCAGCAAGTCCTAGGCACTGAGGTTTTACCCACAGCGCCACCCGTGTCCGAGGTACTTGACAGTGATATAAACTCTGCTTGTACTACTTGCTGCTAGCTCTGTTATCTCAAGTCATCTACAAATAAAACACTTATCCATGGGAAACCTCCAACCGGTGATGCCACCTGTGTAGGAGCAAATCCAATGCCTGGAAAATTTGGAATGCGTGTGGCTTACCTTGAGTACTCATGGTCACACTTTGTTCCATAATCATGAGCACACTATCTGTAACCAGGTGGGAAAATATTCCAGCTCCTTGCTTTGCTTCTTTTCACCCATTAGTCTCTTTATAAAAAGGAAAAAAAGAACTGCATTTTCTGAGATGCTGTTAGCAAGAAAGTTGTTTGGAATCCCTTATATCAGTACTGGGGAACTTTTCTGAGACCAAAGGGCACATTCCCTCATCTCCAACCCACATGCCAGTTGATGGGAGGGTCCATTTTGACTTAAAAAGCTAAAACTGATTAGAATTGTCTCAGCTTTCTGCAATGTGTTATACATAGGGCTGCCTCTGAAGGCGGTTCGGAAACTTCAACTAGTGCAGAATTCAGCGGCCAGGTTGCTCACTGGAGCCAGACAGTTTGAGCATATTACACCGATCCTGGTCCGACTGTACTGGGTACCAATTAGTTTCTGGGCCCAATTCAAAGTGCTGGTTTTGACCTATGAAGCCTTAAGCGGCTCAGGACTGCAATACCTCAAGGACTGCCTCTTTCCACGTGAACCTACCCGGACCCTGAGATCTTCTGAGGCGCTTCTTCATGTGTCACCTCCTCGAGAGGTCCGGAGGGTGCCAACATGAGAAAGGGCCTTCTGTGCAGTGGCTCCCCATCTATGGAATGCTCTCCCCAGGGAAGTTCACCTGGCACTTTCATTATATACCTTTAGGCGCCAGGCAAAAATGTTGCTTTTTAACCAGGACTTGGTTGGTCTTATTGGCATCCAGCACCCTTTTAGAATATGGCTCCTTTTTTGGGGGGGTGTTATTGCTTTTGGTTTGATTTTATGTTGTGGCCTTCTTTGTGAACTGCCCTGAGACCTCTGGGTATAGGGCGGTGTATAAATTGAATAAATAACAATAACAACTTTCTAAGCATCTGGGTAGGCAATTGATTTACTTTACAGTGGACATTCGGGTTGCGAATGTGATCCGGGCGAGATGCACATTCACAACCCACAGCATTCACAATCTGCAGCGGTGCATCTGCACATGCACGAGTTGAAATTCGGCATTTCTGTGCATGCACAAAGCATGACGTAGCACTTATGCGCATGTGCAACCTCCGAAACCTGGAAGTAACCCGTTCCGGTACTTATTAAAAACATGTTTCTCCTCAACCAGGCCTTGGGCTGATTAATATTCTACAGCCTTTTAAATGTGTCTGTAGGAAGGGGGGGCTTATTGTTTTGCTGTTTTGTTTTTAATTATTTCCTTATTTTTATCCTGTATTTTATTCTGTGAACTGCCCTGAGATCTTATGGTGAAGGGCGGTATATAAATCTAATCAATCAATCAATCAATCAATCAATCAAGTAACATATTTACATTTCACATTTTATTGCTACACTCTCATCTCAACATTTTAATTGCCTTAGCCTTAATCATTTTAATGCCCATTCATATAAAAATGATTTCCAGAAACTGATAAGAACAAAAATTGCACTGAATTTTCAGTTACACTGAACTTTCAATTACATGGGGGGGGGGGCAGAAAACAGCTGTAATCAAACCAGATTTTGTAGACATAAAGTTAGTAAGGTTTTTTTCCTCTTTTTTATACATCACAAATTTCTTCTTTGGTACAATTTGTTGGGTGTGAGCACACATCATTTGCTGCCAAAACATGATTCAATATTATTGAGGTAAACTTGTTGGCAAAAGTGTTCCACACAAAGCCACAACTACATGGTATAATTTAGATGGGAACAGCACCTAATTCTCCATTGCAAGTGTGCCCCCGCTTCAATGTGAGCACAATTATCTCAGTTGGATACTGGTTTGGTGGGAAAAGAGCTAACCATACCAGTCACTAGAAGATTTGCCATGTTCTCACCGAAGTGGGTGTAGAACAACTCAGTGTAGTCATTTTATAAAATGGAGAACTCTTTGGGCACATTTGGTGGTTGGGATCAACCCAAACCGTCACTTAAAATTTATTATTCCCACTCCCAATTTCTTGTCAATTCATTTCAGCAGGTATTTGAACATGAACTCAAGAGAAAACAATACAGCAACTCTAATTTGAAGAATGTGGTTATTCTGAGGTAATTCAATGCCACTGCCCCACCCCCTGTCCTGAGGAAATCCACCACACCTGGCTCTGTACTGCGTCTTCAGTGCTCTTCAGAGAGTGATCAATTTTGAAAAAGGCTAAAAAACCAACAACCCAGTTACCTTTCACACCACTGTAATGAATGCTGTTGCAAGAATGAACCACAGTCCCATAAATATAATTCCCTTTTTTTAAAAAAAAAAATCAGTTTTCACCACATGATTGGCCACAAAAAGAGACAGTGGCCAATAACACAGGAAGTTACAAGATGCTTATTTATATCTACCTTACCAGCAAAACAAACATTTGAAAACCAGCTGTTTAAACAAGGCTTAGTGAAAGGATGCTACAAAGCAGTGGTGGAAATGGGTGGAACCACCCAATTTTGCTAAAGAAGCAATTCAGGGAAGGTGTATTTTTCATCCAAATGTCCATCAAACCTCACCACTCATCCTCATGCCCTTTGGTTTCTAGAAGCCACAGTTTTGCCATAGGACTCCAGAGTTGGCCTTAGGCCTCTCTCCTGTGCCAATATGGTGCTATGACACCATCACGTCGGATTAATGCAGGAAAGCTTTGTGTATCTGCAGCAACACAAACTCCATAAAAAGTATCCAGAACTATGGCAGAACTATTCCAGATTTCTTGGTTCAATACAGCATGGTTTCACTTCAGGTCATTTCTTGCCGGATTCCATTCAAAATGTGAAACCTCATTTCTCACTGTGTACGGCTGGCAAATATGGTGTCCTCCAGGTGCTGTTGGACTCCCAACTCCATTCAGTCCCAGATAGCTTGGCCAAAGATCAAGGATGATGAGTGGCGTCATCCAACAACATCTGAAGGGCACCACCTTGACTACTTGTGTACTACTACTACTACTACTACTAATAATAATAATTTATACCCTGCCCATCTGGCTGGGTTTCCCCAGCCACTCTGGGTGGCTTCCAACTGAATATTAAAAAGAATACAGCATCAGACTTTAAAAACATCCCTAAACAGGGCCGCCTTCAATTGTCTTTTAAAAGTAAAATAGTTGTTTATTTCCTTGCTATCTGAAGGGAGGGCGCCACTACTGAGAAAGCCCTCTGCCTGGTTCCCTGTAACCTCGCAGCGAGGGAACCGCCAGAAGGCCCTTGGCTCTGGACCTCAGTGTCCGGGCTGGATGATGGGGGTGGAGATGCTCCTTCAGATATACTGGACCAAGGCCGTTTAGGGCTTTAAAGGTCAGCACCAACACTTTGAATTGTGCTCGGAAACGTACTGGGAGCCAATGAAGATCTTTCAGGACCGGTGTTATATGGTCCCGGCAGCCACTCCCAGTCACCTGTCTAGCTGCCACATTCTGGATTAATTGCAGTTTCCGAGTCACCTTCAAAGGTAGCCCCACATAGACTTGTGAGTTACACCATGGGGTTTCCAGAAAAGAAGGGATGTTTCACACCATTCACTTCCCGGTGGTTTGGCAGGAACGTAACAATTAGACAAGCAGGTGTCCAGGTTATTCTCTTGAGTTCAAGAAGAATCACAAAATGGGGGGGGGGGACAGGAAAGTTTATATGACTTTGAGTCTTTCAGGGTTGTTGTTGTTTTAAAAAAAATGCTTGACATTCTCACTGGGAGGCTGTGCTCCAGTAGCTCTCATGGACCAGCCTCTGATTTCTCCAACAATTCATAGAGGAAAACAGGGGGAGTCATATTCATGGGGAATGGCAACTACAAGTCAGTGGTGTAGCCAGTGCCTGGGGCTGTGGAGAGGAGATGGAAGAGAGGGAAACGGGTAGAGTACCCATGTGCATTCAACTGCCTAACGGCATCCACATCACATGGGAGATCACAGCTGCAGAGATAAGAAAAGAAGAGTTATTCTGTTGTCTGGAGAGATCACTTCCTGGTTAGCATGGAGAAGCCGTTTTCAACAGAACCCAGCGATGGAAGCACATAGCTGTATTGAGGCAGCACCAGGTGTTGAAATTTTGTTCCCCTAACAATTCTGCACCCAGGGCAACCACCACTGTGCCCCCCCATGCTATGCCACTGCTACAAGTGGAGTGAAATATTCTCCAGTGATTATATTTTGTCCTGGCCATATATTAAAAAAAAAGAAGAAGAAGGGAGGGAGGGAGAAGAAGGAAGGAGAGTGAAATGTCTAAAGACCTTGAACATTTTGAGAGGGAACAGTTTTCACTGCGATAGAAAAATGGTAAGGTGTAGCCTAGTTTTAAATCTGAAGCCTAGTTTCGCAGCATCCTCCATCTTGAGGAGATCACTGGAAAGATTCAGAAGAAGTCAAAATTGGGCAAAGAACAGAGCTGGCATATCTACCTTTAAAACATTGCAAAAGAAGGAAGGAAGGAAGGAAGGAAGGAAGGAAGGAAGGAAGGAAGGAAGGAAGGAAGGAAGGAAGGAAGGAAGGGTATTCAGTATGTAAGACAGGAAACTAAAAGCTCAGTTTTAACCTTATGTGGCCTTAGATTAAATCAATTTCTAGTGCACTCCTTCAGCTCCCTCACTCAATCAGATTTCATTAAGTTGCTTAGTACTTAGTGCAGTGTCATTCATGTCTTTCGGGATATCAAAAATGTTAAGATAATCATTGGTTTGGATAAACACAGCTATTATTTCCCCAGGGGAGCTATTTTACTTTAATATTAGGTTCCATGGCAGGGGCGGGGTAGGCAGAGGCACAGTGGCTTGAGTTAACTAGAGCTTGTGGATAAACGAGTTGATCATTTGAGTTAATTGCAGTTATAAATGCCTGAAAGGGGGGTATTGACAGGAGAGAAACACAACCGCAGTGGGTAAAATGCTGATTTGACTTTTCATCCCCTGACCTTCAAGATGGTTGAAATACTCAATGAAGAAGGTCCATGATTCAGTGGTGGCAATGGACTCTAACTCACTTGTAGAGCATGTTATATTTTGCATACAAAATATCCCTTCGCTTCTGCTATTCAGTGGCTGGTTAGGGTGTGTATTTGCATGTGTCTAGGACAAAGCTCCAACTGTTGGCAAAACAAGTTATGGATTCCTGCAGCCAGTAGGAAGTGGGCATCAGCCACTATTTAAGCCAGAATGTCTACTTCCTGAGAGCACTTCCTAACCAGCTTGGTACCTGCTGACTCACCCTCGCAGTGCAGAGGTTAGCTGCTGAATGCAGGACTGAGTAAGGATACTATATGGTTTAAGGCAGTGCCTTTTCCTAGAAATATAGTGCCTGTACTCACCGGCAGCTCCTGCACCCGCCCTGCCCTGACCATTGCGAGAGCACTAGAGAGGCGATCAGGGCACATACGGCCAGTGGCAGAGTGCAGTGAACAGCAGGGGATGTGAGTCACTCACTGTGACACCCACTCTATCGCTCCTCGGAGAGCGGGACTCATGCACTCCAGCCAACCTCAGGGGGTTCTGGACATGACTAACTCAGAAAAAAACAACAACACGTATTCAGAACTCTTCTAATAGGGAAAGCTATGGATCTTTGATGATGGTCATGATGGACATATTTGAGTGTTGTTGTTGAAAGCTGACTGGCCACTATTCCTGTAAATAATTTAACATCCATGTTAATCAATGAAATAGATCTATATGATTCAGCTTGTTCAAGGTCTTTCAGTGGTTTGGGTAGAAGTATCTATAGCTATCTATCATCTATCTATCATCTATCTATCTATCATCTATCATCTATCTATCTATCTATCATCTATCTATCTATCTATCTATCTATCTATCTATCTATCTATCTATCATCTATCTCTATATCTATCTATCATCTATCTATCTATCTATCTATCTATCTATCTATCTATCTATCTATCTATCATCTATCTATCATCTATCATCTATCATCTATCTATCTATCTATCATCTATCATCATCATCTATCTATCATCTATCTATCTATCATCTATCTATCTATCATCTATCATCTTTCTATCATCTATCATCTGTCATCTATCTATATGGCTGTCAGGGACAGGACTGAAGTGGACAAGATGGGGGGAAAGGAGTGGTGGAGATCACCTCCCCCCCCCCATTCTCCTGACGCTGCAGGAGAAGAGGAATGCAACATTGATTTACAGCAGGGGTTTGAGGAAGGTCACAGCTCAGAGATAGATCAACAGAAGAGTTGGGAAGTGTTAGAAGAAGGGAGAGGGGAGACAGGCAGAGCAGCCAGCTGACACGTTGTCACTGCAGAGTATTTCTGACCCCCTTTCTCCCAGAACTCATTAAGAGTGCAGGAATAAAGGAGTCAGAGATAATTGGCCATGAATGAGGGAAAATGCTGTTGCTAGTAAGGAGGGAGAAGGAGCTCAGTTGGACCAATGCCATTGTTAGGGCTTGCCACATTCTTTTCTCTCTCGCTATTATGAATGAATAAACTAAAAAAAAAAGGACACTACCTCGTTATCTCTGCTTCTTGCTGCCACCGAGGGAGGAATAGACTTCCCAAAGCCTTGACAATGGCTGATTAATCTGTTGGGATCAGGTGCTTGGTGGCGCTTCATATTTTTGATCCCATTTGGGATTTCCGTTGGAGAAAAAGATTGATCTAATGATTTCTGGAGAGTTCAGTTAAATTTTAGAATTTATTTATCCCCCCCCCCCCCCGGAATTTTGTGAAGATTTGTGAGTAAATCAACTCAAGTGTCTGTATTGGTGTGAGAGTCAGGCGCAGCCTTCTTGACACAATATGAAGTGTGTGGTGATGGCGAAAGAGGCTCAGTGATTTAACTGCTTCCAGTGCAGTGTCAGAGTGAAGTTCACCCAGCGACAGTTGTCCATACTGTGAGAAAAGTTACCATCAGATTATTGCTTGTCGCAAATCCTGTTAAAATAATAGAATTGTAGAGTTTGGACCCCAAGGGCCATCTAATCCATGCCCCTGCAGTGCAGAAATCTCAACAAAAGCATCCATGACAGATGGCCACCCATATAATAAAGTATAATATAATAAAGTTGAGGACCTTGTTATCCCAAAAGCTTGTTTTCAACTACACATGGATCCCTGTGTTTGTGCTTCTGCAGCAAGACTCACCTTGAGAGGCATTGTCCCACACACTCACAATTCTGGATTTTCCGACCTCACATTCAGCAGATTGACACAATATATTATGGTAGGATGCCAGATCCTATTAATTAACCATTTCTATTTGTTTCTTTATTGGTGGGCTCCCTGATATCCATAAGATTCCACTGGGCACTCCAATTAGCTGAGAATTTCCAAAGGCACACCTCCTGAACTATTTATTGTTACAGAGCTGGTTCAGAGACGTCTACCCAGTCTTTGTATTTATATTTTCAGACATGCAATGTGATTATCTTACAGTTACAACATTATTTAAAAGTATTCCCTTTCCATAATTTTATAAAACACCAGAATATCAACTAAAACATCAACAACTGCCCCAGCAGCTGCTTTCGCATACTAAACCACTGGGTACTACATGATATCCAAATAACCTTTGTCTTTTCAATATTATATTGTGCAGCTTCTCTCAACCCACACACTTGGATCTTTAAAAGGACACTATAACCCTTCACACATACCTACAGACTGGGTACAATCAGTGCATGGAAATATTGCAATGGCCATATCCCAGGCCATTCAATATTGCAATTTATCCCATCCATCACACACCTAAGAAGTTATCTATGCCTCAGTGCTGTCTGGTAGTGGTTTCAATGGGACTTAGAGGGATGGATTCCTGTTCTCTCTCCCTATTGAAAGAACATTACTAACAATGGCACAGTTCAGACTCAGTTTAATAGGCTGAGATATAAGGAGACTTTTCCAGCTTTGGACAATCCATCCTTTTCCTTCCACTTCCCCCCTCCTTGTTCAACGTGCCATGATTAACCCTGGGAAACTATGGTTATCAGGATTTGTCAGGGGCTGGGCAGAGGAGGAGGAATGATGGAGACTGCCTTCCCATCCTGACCTTTCCAGGAAGGAGTAAGAGGAAGACAGTATAGATTGACAACAATGGTTTGTAGGAGGTCATACCTCCCCCACCTTAGATGAGGGGGAAAGTTGGGGAAATAATGGGAGAGGAGGAGCAGACAGAGCTGGAGCAGCAGCTGGCCGACATCTTGTCATTAGAAAGCATTCCAGACCCTTCATTTCCCAGAACCTGGCAAGCCTTAAAAGTAGGAGAGCAAAGAGCTCAAAGACAGAGGGCGCTTAGCAGCACCCGTAGAGGAGATGAGGAAGTGGGAGAGACTGTTGGCAATCAACCAAGGAAACGGGGGCAATTGGCAGCCCCCCAGCTGGCTCCAGCCCACCAGCCAGTGTGCCAGGTGATCTCCAGTCCTTGGTGCAGCATCAGTGACCTGAGCTTCAGAAGCTAGGGCACGCTACTCAGCAGAGTAAACACTACACAACAGAAGTGGCAGGAGAAGTTGTGTGAGCATATTTACAAGCAGTTTATTCAGCATACAGCAGGACAAAAGTGAAACATGTCCGATCTCCTCTGTGTCCAAAAGCAAACAGCAAAAGCAATACACAAACGGAAGTTCCCAGCAAGCTGTGCTGGAGTGTAAACAGTCATGTGACACACAACAATCATGCCTGGTCCTTAAGGTGGAACGGAATATCCCAACAGAGACAGGGGGTGGAGATTCACTTGGGACGCCATTATCCAAGAGGCTGGGTTATACAGCCTTTCTCTGAAATAAAAAAGAAACGGTAAGAAACTTTTCCTTGTCTTTATACTTTCCTGAGCAACCAGCCAGGAGCCACTGGCAGGATTGGAGGAAAACATGGTTGAAAATCCAGGTTCTTTCTGATCTTAGCAACCTGGGCATAACAACAAATTATAGTTAACAAAATACTTCCTGGGTGTGCCAAGAAGGGAAGGGGTGTAACAAAGATGGACTATGTGGGCACATGGCTCATGCAGACCTTGGCTTACTAAGCTGAGAAGTAAAGGTAAAGGGTAAAGAACCCCTGGGTGGTTAAGTCCAGTCAAAGGCGACTATAGGGTGTGGCACTTCAGGCAGAAGGAGCCAGTGTTTGCCTGCAGACAGCTTTCCGGGTCATGTGGCCAGCATGACTAAACTGCTTCTGGTGCACTGTGCCGAGTGCCAGAGTGCATTTACCTTCCCACCACAGTGATACCTATTTATCTACGTGCACTAGTGTGCTTTCAAACTGCTTGGTTGGTTGGCAGAAGCTGGGATAGAGCAACGGGAGCTCACCCCGTTGTGTGGATTTGAACCGCCGACCTTCTGATTGGCAAGCCCCAGAAGCTCAGTGGTTTAGACCACAGCGCCATCTAAATGGGGCCACTATTTGAGTGGGATTCTAAGGTAAGTTACTGACTGCTGTAAAATGCCTCTCTAATATGCCTCTCACATGAATGAGAGAGGCATATTAGCTGCTTAGAAATAGCTGACAACAGGGAAAGCTTGAAACAATGTTATTTTCCATTTCCCCTGTTGAATATGAAGTGGATGAGTCAATAAGCCTCCTTTAAAAATGACACCCATTTCATATCCACAGCAAACAGAGAAACACGACCCCAGTAGCCATGTTACTGCCACCCCCCTGTTCCCTTTGTTCAGCCTGGCAGACTATCACTTCCCTGTGAAGTTCAGTAATAAATTTGTAGAAACATTTTAAGCAATCCCCTCTGGGGCTATTGAACGATGAAAACGATGATTTGCTCGTCAAGTGCTGCACACTTGAAACAGAAACAAGAGCTGGCTGGAGCCAATGGACTCCAGCGCTGCAAGAATAAAACAAGAAAAGGTTATGTTTGTAAAAATCATCTGACAGCAGATTAGCTTTTCTCCCAACTATTACTTGATACTCCTGAAATAAGTAGCTCACTATGTGAAACTGAAGATAGGAGGGAGGGCTTCAAGATTTCTTTCCCCCCGAAAGCGCTTAGTTCCAAATCTGTTTATGATACGTTTCTGAATGCCTGATCTCATTTAACTCCATCTTTTAAAATCAGATTTGCTTTCAAGGGGAATTAGTTTCATTTCATTTCATTTCTGGTCATCACCCCCCTTTTTTTTAAAAAAAAACAGATTTACAAAATGGTAACAGATTATATGCAGCAAAACACCTTGATTTTTAAAATATATTTATTAATTATATTATTTTCATTTAACTATTGATCTATATTGAAATATACTTCTTGCGGCACACGATCTGCCTTGAACCTGCAGCATGGGGAAGCAATCTGATCTGTTTCAGATCTGCTGCAATTTCAATACAGGGAAGAACTCTTAAGAGTTGTTTGGAAAAACCTGCATAAAAAAGAACAGAAAAACAGAATGAAAAACAATCAATTAAAGCAGGTGTTGTTTATTGAGAAACTCTAAGGGCCCAGAATAAAGATAAATGAATATATCACACAAAAAGTCCCATGGTTAAATGGAGGGAGGGAGGGACCCAGTACTGAACTCTTCTAAAAAAATTGTGAAATAACAACCACATTACTGCAAACTGGATTGGGGTGGGGAGAGAGATGGATAAAAAACTAGATTAAAAGCAAATGTATTGAAACTGTTTTTATATGTGACAATGGCAGCAAGAGTATTATTGGCACAGAAATGGAAACAAGAAGAATTACCGATTAAAGAAGAATGGCAGACGAAATTAACATGTAGTGGTTAAGAGCGGTAGTCTCGTAATCTGGTGAACCGGGTTCGCGTCTCCGCTCTTCCACATGCAGCTGCTGGGTGACCTTGGGCCAGTCAAACCTCTTTGAAGTCTCTCAGCCTCACTCACCTCACAGAGTGTTTGTTGTGGGGCAGGAAGGGAAAGGAGAATGTTAGCCACTTTGAGACTCCTTCGGGTAGTGATAAAGCGGGATATCAAATCCAAACTCTTCTTCTTCTCAGCACGTTTCTCTCTTGCGTCCTGAGTTTGAGTGTCTTCAAAGCCCATGACACCTTTGGCTGTTCCCCAATTGGATGACCTTGGACCAGTCACACTTCTCTGAAGTCTCTCAGCCCCACTCACCTCACAGAGTGTTTGTTGTGGGGGAGGACTCCTTTGAGACTCCTTAGGGTAGTGATAAAGAAGAATGGAGACTAAAACTGATAGACTATGCGGAACTGGACAAATTAACCAGAAAAATTAGATATACTAAAGACCAAAAGTTCATTGAGGACTGGGGAAAACTGGTGGATTATCTGAAAAATATATGTGGTATGAACACAACGTTAGTGGGTTTTCAAGAGGCACTGTAAAAAATCAAATAAGTATTGTTTATTAAAAATAATGGGACTAAGGGGTAATAATGGCAATATAAAAAAAGGGAATGCGTACTAAAGATATAAAAATGGATGACTCTCAGAGACGCTGAAGGAAGTTCAAAACAGACATAATTTGTTGTATTTGGGTTAAAATGTATAACTGGTGGAAAATTAATAAAAAATTATTGGGGAAAAAAGAGAATCCCAGAATTGGCCAATCAGGTGGGGCCCATTGTGTAAATAATGTATATACACATTCTGGGGGAACTTCCATTCCTCCTCACCACTGTGAGCTGAATAAAGAGCATGAAATCCAAAAAAATAATAATAAAAAAATAAAAATAATAGTGAAATTAATGAAATGCAGTTTAAGTGATAAAGAGCGAAAAATCTTCAGAAGTAGCTGATGGAAGTCCAAAACATTGTATTAGATAAGAATATATGTTATATGATTTTTGGAAAATATATGTAAAATTTAATTTAAAAATTATTTAAAAAAAGAAAAAAGGAAGAAGAAGAAGAAGAAGAAGAAGAAGAAGAAGAAGAAGAAGAAGAAGAAGAAGAAAAGGAAAAAGGAAATGTATTGAATTATTGGCTTTTGGTTTGTTAGTCAAGACAAAGCAGTTGGGAAGGATGTCTGCACTTGGGATGTCCACTACTCTTCTAACCACTCTGTTTTCCCAGGAAGAACAAACAGAACAATAACCATGTGAAAAATAAACTCTTCAATTTACAGTGGTACCTCGGTTTAAGAACAGTCCAGTTTCAGAATGATTTGGTTTACAAACTCCGCAAAACCGGAAATAGTGTCCCAGTTTGCGAACTTTACCTCAGTCTAAGAACAGAATCCGAACGGTGGAAGGGCACTTGCAGCGAGAGGCCTCATCGCACCTCGGTTTAAGAACAGTTTTGGTTTAAGAACAGACTTCCGAAACGGATTAAGTTCACAAACCGGGATACCACTGTCCTTTAACAACTCTCCCCCAAATCACCGAGTTAGGTGTTCCCTGTGGAAATAATTCACTTTGATCAAAACGTAGGCCTCTCCATCAAAATCACACACACACCAACCTAACTTTGGGCTAACTTTGTCCCACTACAATAATTCCAGGAGAATCTTCCAGTCAACGATACTCTAGATTTATATGCCTGCATACATTCCGATTTGGATTTTTGTTGTCTCTTCTGGACACTTTGGGTGTGGGTTTGTGTGGGGGGGGGAAGGAACTTGCCCATTTCGCTGCCTGCAGTGCCCACCCCCCACTTCAATAACCAGAAGAATTTCAGCAAATCATGGCTATGGTATGGCATTCTAAGGGCTCACATATATCTAGTATCATTTGGCACGTCACATACATGCCTTTTTCCTGGACATGGGCACCAAGGGCCAACCAATACATTTGCAATCACTTTAAACGTAACCATATCATTCTTTTCTTTTTTTCCTTGGAAGTTAAAAAGGTCCTTCTATTTTCCTTTTCAGATGCAGGCAAACACATGACATATGGTCCAGGTTTTCCCTTTAGGAGAGAGAGAAAAAAGCTAAGCCTTGGATTGCACAGTTGTTAAACAGCAGGGATTATCAGGCAGGAGAATATTAAGTGGTATTTAACAGCAAGACCAAAGTTGCTTGTCAAATGCTTGAGTTAGTGCACCTTGATTGTTCGCATCCCAGCCACAAGACCTTTTGCACTGAACCATTTTTCATTTTGACAACAAACCACCACAGCTATCCAGTCCTGCCTTGATGGAAATGACAGTCAAGTATTTTTGTGGCAGAAATATTGCTGTGTACTTGGGGTTCAGGTCTGGAGGGTAGACATTTTTATTCCTCTCTTTTCAGAGTGCAATGGCATTCCAAGCGGTAGGTGTCCTGAGTCACTGGCTGGCTAATGCAGTCAGCATGATCTGCTGTCTAGTCATAACAATAGCTGGGGGTTGGGACAGACACCAATCCTGTAAGGCGTTTGCTTAAATTAAATATAACCTTATTCCAAATGCATCTTAATGGAGATGTTTGGCGAGAGGCGAGAGTGGTAGAATTACTTTGTAACTTCTGTCGTACATGTAGCAGGAAAGATATTTGAAGAGACCTTTCCTCCCTGACACGTTGAGACCACTTTCTTTTTTAAAATTGAGTCCTTTTTTTTAAAAAAAAGAGATGATACAAAACTGAAGGATGTTTTACTTCCAAAATTTCAGTTTGTTTGTTTTTTTAAAAAAATCAGCAGAATTACAATTACAGATTTTCTGCAAAATCAAATGCAACTTTGCATTCTGTTTCAACAGGAACTAACCAAGTGAAAAAGAAGAGTTGTGGTGGGAAAGACCAAAATACAACAACATCTGATTTTAAGAAGACATCTTTTACTGTGTTTTTAATATCCTGCTGGAAGCCGCCCAGAGTGGCTGGGGAAACCCAGCCAGATGGGTGGGGTATAAATACTAAATTGTTGTTGTTGTTAACATATAAATTAGCATATACAACTTCATGTAAATCTTAACTTCTTCCGTCTTGCTTGTTTGTTTGTTCTGGTGATGCATAAGTGGATGAAAATGAATACTGAACAAGATAGGCCTTTGGTGTGATTCAGCATGGCATTTCATATTTTTTTTTTGCGGGGGGGGGGGGGGGGAGTCAAGCCAGATGGGCAGGAGATTTTCTAATGAATGTGAACACATGCCCAAGTTGGTTCCAAGCTATGCATTTCTTCTGCCACAAGTTCCTCCATTTACCATGGGAGGAAGCCCTAACTGCCTCCATCTTTAGGTCATATATTTCCACGCACCTCTCACAACTTTGCTATGGAGCTGCAAGCTTGGAAATGGCCCAAAGCCAGTTGTGCCTGTGACAAAATCACCTCACACCCACAGAAATAATTTGAGCCGGGCTTTAAATCTTTAACTTGATTTAGTGAGAAAATAAAATAGCGTCGTGTAGTCAATGTTTTACTTGTCTGCATCCGATGTGAATTCTGCAAACCAGAGGATATCTCCTACTGAGGGAAGTGTGATCATTAACAAAATAGCATCCAAAGGAGCTGTTGTCTCCAGGCCATGCTACTTGTGGGGCAGAAGAGGAGTTTGTTGGGTGTGTTTTCCAACAGCAGAATCACACACAAATACACAAAAGCTATGGATAATCATATTTCAGGCTGAGTGGAGGTTGTTTTGTTTTTTTTTTTTTAAAAAAGATATTACTATATAGCATGAACACTATTTTATTACCCTTCAGCAGACACTTATCAACCATAAGAGCAAGGTGGTTTAGGCTTAGAATCAAGCCTTAGAGAGGAAGAAGTGAGAAAGATTGAAGCAAGAAAGAAACTCCATGGCTTACTGACATAAACCTGAGGTTCATTTTTTTAAAAGATTCATTTATTTCATTTCATTTAAAAAAAAATGTCTGCCAAGCTTCTCCTACAATTTGAAATCCATTAGCATCCTTCCCCATTTAAAAAGAGGAGAGAGTTGATGGTGGTGAGCTAATCAGTCACAGATTTTATAGACTGATTGCTGATGGTTAAGCTAGTGGTCTGTTTGGCCCCGAGTGAAAGGTCCATTATAGGTATACGTCCCCCGCTCCCAAAGTATGTTTCCATTGGAATCAGAGCTGGAAACAAATGGAAGAGGCAGGCCTATTCCCAGGGAGCAAAGGGAGCGGCTGTTGCAAAGGATTTCAGTACCAATATTTTATTTTATTTTGGTCATTTTCCAATATATGGGACAGAAGTACATATCAAGAACAAACATTAAAATATAAACCTTTGACAAATGTGGTGTGCATTTTTCCTTTATATGTACAAAGACACAATTGTCTTAGCTGGCCATAACAATGCACATGTAACTCTATCATGCATTATTATGAGTTTTGGGGAGGGGGGGTGCATGGTGGGAACTGTCTAATTCAGGCATCCCCAAACTCAGCCCTCCAGATGTTTTGGGACTGCAATTCCCATCATCCCTGACCACTTGTCCTGTTAGCTAGAGATGTTGGTGTGGGATGTAAAACACAAGAGCACTAAAGTAAAACATCCCTAGAGTGGACATAAAAGTCAGAACTTCCTGTTTCTCCTAGGCTGGGACAGACTTCCTCTGTGTGTGAGTAGAGGTGGGCGTGACCTGACCTGCCCAGGTAACAAAAGAGCAGGACTAGTCAGCCACCTCTCTCTCTCTGACTATATTCGTCAAAGAAGCAACATCTGCTTAGCCTAAGATGCTCTCTTAGAGAGGACAAAGGAACTATCTCTTTATGGTATAGTTTCCAGGTGTACTTTACTTTTGTAACTTAAGTCTGCCTTCTGGAATCCATTTGTGAACAGAATGTGTGAGTAAACTCCTTTATACTTTTATAGAAGACTGTGCTGTGTCTATCTTTTTATGAGGGATTAAATGGGGAATTACCAAGGAAAAGTATTTTAGAGGCTTTAGCGAGCCTGAGCAAACACATCCACTGTGCAAGTTTAAAAAGGGGAATGTTACTCTGCTAAATTGTAGAACTTGTTAACACAAGTTGGAAAGGATATCATCAAACAATATATCCTCTCCCGCATCCTTGAACATTCCCACAGATGGGAGCTGTAGTCCCAAAACATATGGAGGCCAGAGTTTGAGGGTGCGTGGTGGATGCAGCAAATGTTAAAATTTTACCAAGGCTTCTAATTCTTGGAGGCGCCAAGCTAGCCTCCTGGTGATGTGATAGCCTGGGTGATGGGCCATTAAGGGGAATAAAAGAAGGGGCTCTGTGGGAGATGGCAAATGGGTGGGGGGGCCCTTCTCAACTCACAAGTAGTTAGAAAAACAGAGGTAGAGTTGAGAGCAGAAAGTAGCAGTGATGTGAGCTAGAGGAAAAAGCAACAAGATGGAGAGAGAGAGTGTCAGAGCAATATTTCATTTCTGTTTGAATCCAAGGCTGTAGCAAGGCCCTCTTCAGGTATTAATGCTGTGAACTTTTCCATTGTAGCTCGGGTTGCATATACAGTGGTACCTCGGGTTAAGAACTTAATTCGTTCCAGAGGTCCGTTTTTAACCTGAAACTGTTCTTAACCTGAAGCACCACTTTAGCTCATGGGGCCTCCCGTGCAGCCGCTGCACGATTTCTGTTCTCATCCTGAAGCAAAGTTCTTAACCTGAGGTACTATTTCTGGGTTAGCGGAGTCTGTAATCTGAAGTGTATGTAACCTGAGGTAGCAGTAGAAGGCTGTGTTTTTATTTCTCCAGCACCACCATTATTATTTTTTTATTTTAAAAAAGATGGATTAAAAATAGATGCAACCAAATAACCATGCACATAGCAATGCAACAAGATCACTTAATAATAATAAAGAACCTCACTGATTATTATGCCTAGTATGTTGCGCTTTGGGGACCGCTACTTTAACTATGAGATATACATCATAGTCAGGAAAAATAGAGGTACCTGCACTTCACTGGAATTTGATCATAAGCTCAAAGAGTTTCTACAAAGAAAATAAATAGAACTGGAAACCATGATGCTACAATACCTTTTTTTGAAAGAAAAATGAACATTTCCAGCTTGCTGCATATGCTAAGTTTGAACATAATCAAAATCTCTCAAATGCTATTAATCTAAAGAGCAATTGGATCCGTCCAACTGTGTACTGTACGCAACTTTGCCTCTGGATACAATTGCTGCTGAGTTTTCTACTGATTTTCTGGCCCATAACAGAAGAAATGCCAGCCTCGTGACCACAAAATCCCTATATCCTAGTTAATCATACTGATGGCACTGATTAGGCACATTAGGCCTATACAATAGTAAGTATACTATTTTCCAAGATACTGCTATCAGCAGGGAGCAGGCAAACGGATGCATTGAATCAGGAAACTAGGGATGTGACAATATCCACTCACTCTACCTCACGTTGTTTGGATAACTCTTTCTGTTGCTCTCCCAGTTCCTATGATATTTTGCAGGAGAGGAAGGCAACACTAGAGTTACCTCAATGTTTGATTTTAGCTGAAATTCTATGGCAACTCTAGGGAAAACTGAGAGCTACCACCAAGGTACATGGTAAGGTCACAGGGTAATTGAGCAGGTGTCTGACTATTCAGTTCCTTGTCAAATGATCAAAGCAAAGGCATGCTGTCTGGAATGATCACAATTAATTAGGTGGGTGGTGTAGATGCTCCTGAAAATGATTAGTTCATAATAGAAGAAACCATCTAATAATCGCTGTATGGCAGAAAAGAAAAATTCTCCAACTGTGATATAGAAGAGAATAACAGTGGTACCTCGGGTTAAGCACTTAATTTGTTCCGGAGGTCCGTTCTTAGCCTGAAACTGTTCTTAACCTGAGGTACCACTTTAGCTAATGAGGCCTCCAGCTGCCGCCGCGCCGCCAAAGCATGATTTCTGTTCTCATCCTGAAGCAAAGTTCTTAACCAGAAGTAATATTTCTGGGTTAGCGGACTCTGTAACCTGAAGCGTATGTAACCTGAAGTGTATGTAACCCGAGGTACCACTGTACTGTACTTTTCTGTGTATAACACGCTCCCATGTATAAGACACCCCCTCTTTTGGGGGACTCCAAATTGAGAAAATGGGGAAAAAATTTGGAGCTTTTTTGGGAGAGATTGCCCAGAGTTTTTGAGTTTTTTTGGGGGGGGGGGATTGCCCAGACTTGTGGAGCTTTTGAGGGGGTGGCCAAAAATCATTCACCCATGGGACAAACACAGCCAATCGCTTGCACATCAACGAAGCGACCAATCGTCTGATCGCTTGCCGACAGAAATTGCCCAATCACCCGCCCAATTGCTGCTGCAGCAGCCAATTACCTGCGGAACTTGCCCCAACAACCAATCACCTGCCAAATCATCACTGGCAATCTCCAGCTCACGGCTCGCCAATCATTGGCTCACCAATCGCCCGTCCAACCTCACCCTATCCATGTATAAGACGACCCCAATTTTTCAGCTTAATTTTTGAAGAAAAAAACCTAGTCTTATACATGGAAAAATATAGTACTTTCACAGTATGTTTCTTAAAACACTAGATCACCATTTCTTGGATTAATATTTTCTCACACCTTTATTCTTTGAGAAAGCTGTTGCTATTGTGGGCAGCTGACTCATTTGCATTTCCTTGGCTTGACCCTCCGCAAGATGATACTTGATGCTTGTATTTTGTCAAACTAATAGAGCAGTTTGCCTTTACGAATTCCAATCCTGTCAAGTCTGTTGTGTCCTTATCTTTTGCAGAGTTATTAGCTTTGATCCTCTAGGCTATTCATCCTTCTGCCAGTGGGAGAAGGCCATATGTTGCCTTCTGTGAATCACATCATTGCCCATCAAACCATCTGTCAGCACAGCCCCTTGATCCATCAATGCAGAGGGCTTTCATTCAGCAGGTATGCTAACAGAATCTGTTAACGACAAACTGTAGGTGTATTGGATGGTAAAGATGTTCGACATTCCTGCCTTTGTCTATGGGCCCTGGGATGAAAGAAATTGCCTTTCACTTCTTCTTCATGTAGGCATTATTTGTAGTACAAGAGAGAGAGCACTACTGAAGAAAACTGAAGAAGTGCTCACATCAGCCACACATAGCGTACTTTTCCGTGTATAAGACTAGGTTTTTTGATTAAAAAATTAAGTTCAAATTTGTGGGTCATCTTATAGACAGATACAATCTTCCCCCATTTTCTCAATTTGGAGTCGCCAAAAATAGGGAGCATCTTATACACGAGGGCATGTTATACATGGAAAAATATGGTATATCAAAATTGGAACGATACAGAAAAGATTAGCATTCTTCATCCAGGAGTTCAGGGCAATATACATATGGTCGGACTTGCAAGGCAAGATTTGAGCCGAGTACAAAAACTGATACAGGGCCCAGAAAATCCTGTTGGGAATTTCTCACTGCTCCTGTTGTATGTGGTATGCAAGCAAGAAATGGTATACGGATGCACACATTTTGGCACATTAGTACCATTTGGCGATACCCATTGAGAATGATACCAGCTGTATGTTTATTTCAGTGTGTCTCCCTAGCTGGAGAAAGAGGCAGAATTGCTTGTTAAAACAAAAGGGAGGGGGATAAGAGTTAATTAGTCTTATAATGACTCCTTTTTGAAAACCTCCTTCCTACCTTTTTTATAAATAAAACCTGATGATGCAAAGTATACCTTGGCTTGTTGCACTGTAACCAACCAGCTCTCTGTGGAAAGGGCTTCTTTCTTTTATGACTACATATTAAAAGTAAACCAGCTTGTGCCAGGTTTGGATAAAAGGCTATTTATTTTTGACCAATTTGATAGCTGCAGTTTTCAGTAATTGAATTTTCTGTGGTTGGAGAAGCAGTAATCTTAGAAACCAAATAAATATTTTTTAATAAAATGGAACACCGAGAAACTCTATAATAATGTCAAAAATGTAGCCACTTGTGGATGGATACATATTTTAAGAAATTTATATTTCGCCCAATGCTTTAGGGCTATCACTTCCTTGGAAATGTAAAAACAACATGCAAATTTGAGGATGCAATGGGAAAGTTGCCCTTAAGCATAGCACAGGACAGTGGGGCAGCAGCTGTCCACAATCTCCACAACAGATATCTCCTTCCCACCTCTGCCCCTCTTCACAGCACCCAAGATACATTCATTGACCATGAACCAAGGGGGTTTTATCCATATATTTTGCTTTTGCAGAATTTACACCAGGACTAATTCATTTTATAACACAGCAATACTAGTTGCCATTTCCCTCCATGCTCTGTTATAGAAATACGGTCCAATGCAGCCAGGGGCATCCATGTGCAACAGTAAAAGGATTTCATGCATTTATTCCTAACTGGATGAGAGAGAAATCATGGAAGCATGAACATAAGAAGAGCTCTGTTGGATCACACCAAGGGTCCTTCTAGTCTAGCATACTGTTTTCCAATGCTGGCAAGTTAGAGTTCCAAGCCTGATCAAGCAAGCTGGGATTGTCCATGCATAATACCAACCAGGTGGGCACGGACATTTGTATACCATCCAACATTTCTCCGATGTCCTATTCCGTATTAATAATAATTTTATTATTTATACCCCACCCATCTGATTGAGTTGCCCAGTCACTCTGGGCGGGTTCTAACATATACTGTATAAAAGCATAATAAAACATTAAACATGAAAAAATACTTCTCCATACAGGGCTGCCATCACATGTCTTCTAAAGGTTGTATAGTTACTTGTCTACTTGTCACATAACTCCATATCCTCCAATATTTCTCTGATGAAATTAGGGACATTCTACCATACCCCTGCTACACTGCAATATTTTGCAGCCCTGTGGGGGCCGCTTTTGACATCAGTGAATGCTCACAATGGATCGTTTCTTTCCAGCAAAGTACAATTTTATTTGGAAGAACTATTGAACTTATTTGGTCTTCTGTCTCCTCACCATGCCCTTCAAACTTCTTTTCTTTGGCTGTCCCACATGTAAAGGTAAAGGACCCATGGACGGTTAAGTCCAGTCAAAGGCAATTATGGAATGCAGTGCTCATCTCGCTTTTCAGGCTGAGGGAGCTGCCGTTTGTCCACAGATAGCTTTCCTGGTGATGTGGCCAGCATGACTAAACTGCTTCTGGCGCAATGGGACACCGTGACAGAAACCAGAGCGCAGGGAAACGCCCTTTACGTTCCCACGGCAGTGGTACCTATTTATCTACTTGCCCTTTGATGTGCTTTTGAACTGCTAGGTTGGCAGGAACTGGGACAGAGCAACAGGAGCTCACCCTGTTGTACGGATTCGAGCCACCAGCCTTCTGATCAGCAAGCCCAAGAGGCTCAGTGGTTTAGACCACAGTGCCACCCGTGTCCCACCATATCCTGCTAGTATTAGATGTAGGCATGCTTATGGTGAGGAACGCAGGTGGCGCTGTTGGTTAAACAACAGAGCCTAGGACTTTCCGATCAGAAGGTCGGTGGTTCGAATCCCCGCGATGGGGTGAGCTCCCGTTGCTCGGTCCCTGCTCCTGCCAACCTAGCTGTTCAAAAGCACATCAAAGTGTAAGTAGATAAATAGGTACCGCTCCGGTGGGAAGGTAAACGGCATTTCCGTGCGCTGGTCTGGTTAGCCAGAAATGGCTTATTCATGCTGGCCACATGACCCAGAAGCTGTACGCTGGCTCCCTCAGCCAATAAAGCGAGATGAGCGCCGCAACCCCAGAGTCGGCCACGACTGGACCTAATGGTCAGGGGACCCTTTACCTTATGGCAGCTTTGCTTCTTAATATTGTTACTTGTTTTTGTATGGTTCCCCCCTCTCCCAGGTATACTTTTTTTTGTTTGATGCTATTTTTATACGGACTGTCTATATATTACTAAAATCTATATGACTCGATCTCTTGTGCAAAGGTCTGTCTTGTGGACTTCCCATAGACATCTGGTTGTCCACTGTGAGAACAAGGGTGCAGGTCTAGATGGGCCAACAGCCTGATTCAACAAGCTCTTCTTATGTCTTTAAATAGATCTCTGTACTTATGAAAAGCGTCTTCTTTCTGGCCTTCAGTGGCAAAGCACCAAAAAATTGGCCATGTTGAAAACTCCCTTTACATAAGTATGAAACGTGACTTTTTGGTCTTGGTTCTCCAGGCATGACTTTAGTGCCCATTTCCATTCATTATACTGCAGTCCTCCCCTACAGCAAAAAAAAAAGGGGGGGTTCAGAGAGATGGTTTGTGGGTTTTTTATTTCTTCTTTCCATGTGTGCTTGTCTCAGGCTGATTGATCCATTATTCAATTAAGCCAGCCCTTGGCTCAATAATAACCACCATGCTTCAGTCTGTGCCTTTTTTATGTTGATGAAAACCGAAACCCAGGTGGTTTTCAGCATTACACTCAGTGGAAATCAGGTATGAAATTACCTGTTTATTAATGATGTGTCAAGAGAATGACATGCTAACAGCCAGCTCCTGCATAAAGCAGTGCTAATGTAGAAGAAATAGCAAGCATGCGTTGAACACAATATGTATTTCTCGAAACTACAACTCCTTGTCCTCTGGGACACAGATGAGATCCCAATGTTTCATCTCAAAGCTTCCATCCCAGAGCAGAAATAATTCAGAATAAGATAAGTATCTGTTCAAGTCTGAATTTTGCCATCTTTATTTGATGTGGTATGGGAAAGGCAAGTTCCGTGCAAAGGATTTGAGCTACATAAACCAATGACTTAAACTGTGTTGGTAAAGGAAGATTAGGCTAGCTTGGCTAATGAAGCCAGAGCAAATTCTGTCTAAACATTGATGCTTACAATTCATAAAGGGGAATAAAATACTATAGTAATTGTGTCAGGAATCCTCAGCTGAGCAGACCGATTCCCTCTTCTTCTAAAGGTCTACCTGCCCTGTAGACCAGAGGGACAATCAAGGAATCAGGTCAAAGAAGCCACCTGTTCAGCTCTTTTTAGACGTTGAACCTGAAGTCTCCTCAGAGGAGAAGTTGGACCCTCCAGCATATCTCCACAATGCCAGTTCCCTGAAAAACCAATGAATCTCTATCCCAGGTCTGGAGGTCCTACAACAGCTTTCTGGGTTCCTGGTCATCTTCTGGCCCCACATCTTTCCCAGGGTCACAGAGCAGAGGGGATGGTGAGCCAAGCAGGCACTTCAGAGCCATTGCCAAAGTGCCTGGATAGTTTTTTGTGAGGCAGTCAGGGAGGAGGGGGAAGTACCTGCTCTCATACTGAGAGCCCAAAAGGGGTAAAGCCTCCAGTCCCTATATCAGCTCTCAGTCTGAGTTGCTTCATTGCCTGATGTCTCCAAAGCTGCAGCCTTCCGGAACTGAGATAGCAGACACTCTTACTCCGTGAAATAATAATAATAATAATAATAATAATAATAATAATAATAATAATAATAATAATTTATTTATTTATTTATTTATACCCCGCCCATCTGGCTGGGTCCCCCCAGCCACTCTGGGCAGCTTCCAACAAAACACTAAAATTCAATAACCTATTAAACATTAAAAGCTTCCCTAAACAGGGCTGCCCTTCTAAAAGTTTGGTAGTTGTTTTTCTCTTTGACATCTGGTGGGAGGGTGTTCCACAGGGCGGGTGCCACTACCGAGAAGGCCCTTTGCCTGGTTCCCTGTAACTTGGCTTCTCGCAGCGAGGGAACCACCAGAAGGCCCTCGGCACTGGACCTCAGTGAAAGGACAAACCAGCTTTTTAATGCTGTTTTATTGAGTCAGGGCCACCTTCATTTATTCAACAGGTGTCATGATAAGCCAAAAATGAATGTTGTTTCTCTCACATACCTTGAAAAGGGCTCCCTCTCTAGCAGATGTGCATTGAATTCCATAACTGATCCTACCCAGAATAACTCCCAGTTCCCAGGTCCATATTATTCAGAGGTGCCTTCCATGAATGGGACTGAAAGATTCCACTTGACATGCACAAGTGATATTGTCTTCACTCTAGGACTTCCTACGCTTCTCCTTCTTGCTGTCTCTGAATGCAAATTCTCATGCTCTCTTTAAGAATATAAATGAATGTCACACAGGAACAGCATGTCAGGTGGTGTTGGTTGCTGTTCAATGGGATAAATTCAATATTTGATTAAGCAAGGTGTTGGGGGCTATAAACATGCAAATCCTGAAGCAACAAATCATTCAGAAAATCTGCTGACTCACATTGATTAAGATAAATAGTGCTGTGCCAACTCTCCCCTCACACTGTATAATCCCAGCCAATTACGGATCCCATAACGAAGATAACAATATTATGTCACAGTATAGCTAGTCAAATCTAGCTACTAAATAGAATCAGTGAGAGCAAATTACTTCCTCTCATTGCCTATATTCTTTCATTATGAATATGAAAGAGTGTGTGTGACTGTTTCTTGATTGTTTGGGCAACTGGGCCAGTGCTGCCACCAATGCTGTACTGCAAAATTGCTGCCCTTATCCAATTCTGGTTGTGCAAAATTGTACATGGCTAGTTCAGGAAAAATGAGGATGGGGCTGTATATGGAAAACAACGCCTTGGAAACCTGGCAGAATTCTCACTGCAAAGATGGCCATTGCATCTCCAAAAGAATATTGTTGAGCTGGAAAAGAAGCAGAAAAGGTCAGCCAAAATGACTGGAGGCTACAGCAACTCCTCCACAAGGAAAGTTTGGGGCCTTGCAGTTTGTAGAAAAGTGGACCACCATTTCCGTCACAAAAACGTTCTGCGCTCTTCCACCCTGATAATGTATTTTATTTTACATCATGTTTATGGAAAAGGTATTAAGCAGCCCTACAAAAAGGAGGCATTTATCAAGAGTGTTTTTAATCTTCTAGCATCTTTCTAGCTCTAGAATGGAAAAGGCCAGATAACAGAGCAACTTCTTGGAGATTTGGTCTGTCATTTTAAAAGCATACATAGAAACACATTACTCCCCTCCCTCCCTTATTATAGCACTGTTGTGGGCTGGATGCATAATCATTCGACCCCTTGAGACATTATCATTTGTTGTATAAACTTTGTTTGGAAACAGAGGTCATTGTATGCATTAAGTTTAATTGCATTATATCTCTTTATTAAATAAAGGTAGAGGAAAACATTGAGTTGGTCCGTTTTTATTTTTTATGCGGATGTTATGTAAATTTATGTACCTGATTATGCAAATTGCTCCCCTCTGCTCAGGTTTTTGGTAAGCCAATATGTCTCCATCCCCCAGCATGGAACATTTTCTCCTCTTTTTTTGGTCTTTTGGTTCTGTTTTGAGTTGAGGACACTCTAGGCCTAAAATTGTACTCTCAACCTGAGGGCCCGACCTACAGTCTTTTCTTTGCAAAATGGAATAATATAACTGAGGCGAAAATTCAACTTTTCAAATTTCCACTCAGCTATTATTTACTGTTTTTATAAGTTATTCCTAAAGCATATTCAGTGTACAAAGTGCTTTTACAAATCTTATTTAGTTGTTATGAGGATGTTAAATTAATAGTCGAGTAAGCTGCTTATATAGTTACCCTATTGTTCACTTCCACAAACATTCAGGAATGGTGGGGGGGGGGGGAGAGAAGTAAAATAAGAGAAAACATATTGGCTCACATTAACATTTGTTTTAATGGAATAATACTGTGGGCAAAGTGTGCATGTGCTTCCTATACACATCTTTTACGCATTATAGAAATAAAATAACAGTCCAAAGCTATAGGCCCTGGTGACTCCAACACCAGTCAGCCAAGCCAAATGCCCACTCAAAACATCTCAGTCATTCACTCAGGATGGTGCTGCTGCTGCTACCACATTAAGCACAGGCAAACTATGAATGTCTTTGCAGAGTTCAACGGGTGGGGAGTAAAATAATTGTCAGGTTCCTTAATTCTGGAGCAACCCAGCTCCATAGAAAAAGAGTGTGTGTCCCTTGTTTCCAGATCAACACACGAGGCTGTGAGCAACAGAGTTGTCCAGTTCATGTAAGCGTTTTCGCTTGCGTAACAGATTTTCCCATTCCTTTCCTCTCCCCTTGCACTCTTCTAAATATGTTCTGGGCTTCCCAAGAACCTTCTAGAGCCAATTTGGAGGGTGGCATAGAAGAATGTCGGGAGAAGAGAGGCATAAACACCAACTATTGGGAAACACTTGCCTGCGAGCACTCCAATTGGGGAACAGCCAAAGGTGTCATGGGCTTTGAAGACACTCAAACTCAGGACGCAAGAGAGAAACGTGCTGAGAAGAAGAAGAGTTTGGATTTGATATCCCGCTTTATCACTACCCGAAGGAGTCTCAAAGTGGCTAACATTCTCCTTTCCCTTCCTGCCCCACAACAAACACTCTGTGAGGTGAGTGAGGCTGAGAGACTTCAAAGAGGTGTGACTGGCCCAAGGTCACCCAGCAGCTGCATGTGGAGGAGCGGAGACGCGAACCCGGTTCACCAGATTACGAGTCTACCACTCTTAGCCACTACACCACACTGGCTCACACTGGCTGAGAGGAAGGCATGCTTGGCAAAGCCACACCGTGATCAACTCCCACCCGGAAACCAATGTCCCCACTGTGGAAGGACGTGTGGATCCAGAAGTGGCCTCCACAGTCATTTACGGACTCATTGTTAAAACCATGTTTATAGAAGACAATCTTACTCAGCTATGAGTGATTGCCAAAGAAGAAGAAGACCCTCCCACATTTCTTCAATGAAAATAGGGGTGCCCTCTTCCGTAATAATAATCATTATTTTATTATTTATACCCTGCCCATCTGACTGGGTTTCCCCAGCTACTCTGGGTGGCTTCCAACACACATAAAAACATTAAATATTTTTAAACTTCCCTATACAGGGCTGCCTTCAGATGTCTTCTAAAGATTGTATAGTTACTTATCTCCTTGGCTCGGGGGTGGCATAACTCCATAGCCTCTAACATTTCTCCAATGAAAATAGGATGTCCTAATGAAAAGCGGAAAATTCCAGGATCAAATCAGAAACCGGGACGGCTTCTTTAAGCCCTGGAAAATAGGGTCATTTGGAGGGTCTGCAGAGGGCGAGGGGCTTCTGTGGTACAAGTGTAAGTCCTTGAGCAAACAAGACAGGTTGGCTGGATACAACCTATAGCATTGTTTTCATTGGGAGGTTCTGTGCTGTTGAAGGCAGTGGAATTGCTGCTTGAAATGTGTGGGTGGTGTGGGTGGGTGTAAAGATAGAGAAAGATACCATTGGCCATTTCACCTTCAAATTATAAGATGGCTCAAATGTTCTTAACTACAACCACACAATCAATCCAACTTTTGCAGCTGCATTTTCGCACATACACAAAACCAATGGAGGAAAAATTGGGGTGAAATACTTTGGCCCAGCTCCAAGAAGTTGTGCCCTTTCTTGCATTTACATCACAGATAGGGCAAACTGAAGCCTGGACTCTGAAAGTGACACCCCAATCAACAAAATATTTGTGTGTGTGCTAAACTAGAATCTTACTCAGCACAAAAGCTACAAATGATCTTCCCCTTCACTCACTGGTTTAGCTATGCTGTATCCCTTCAGGGGGGAACTTGTGCGTTTCATGCAAGTAAAGTACCAAGTATAATTTATTTATTTATCCTTAAATTAAGATTATTTAATGTAGATTGTAAACCCTCAAGGCAGGGGGTTGTGCAAAGTCCACAGTGTCTAGCACAGAATGCAGCGGGCACAACATCATTCGTAAAAGACAGAAAAAGGTGGAATTAACACTGTGAAAGGTTGTCCTTATTAGTAAATTTTGGAGTAGGACTTACTGCTGCAAAATCTCTAAAGGAAATGGACTTCAACTCTTTCCTCTGTGATGTTTTTAGACAAACACATTTCGGTTGCAGCAGTAATTTGCCTTTCAGATATTTCCGATTCCTCCTCTGAGAACAAGAGACGCTCTCTCTGTCTCTCACTGTTTTACTTGTTTCTATCATGCTGACCAAATCTGGTTGCAATATTTTACAGGGGTTTAAAAATGGCAAATATATCAGCGGTAAGATGTGGGGTTGTGCATATATGGCCTTTGGGGGTGAAAAAAAGAAGGCGTAAAAAGAAAGGGTTAAACACTTTCTCTCACAGTAGCATTTCTCCAGTCTTCAAAGCAATCTGTGGAGCTGCTAATTAGCAAAACAAAATTGCAGGAGAGCCTAATCACAGATCTCCCCTGTTGGTTTGGCTCCCAGGTATGTGAAGTATTCTGAACATTGTAAGGCACTATGAAGAATCATCATCATTATCATCATTATTCCTTAAACATGGAGAGTGACATGTCGGAATACGGGTCCGTGTTTTTAGAGCTGTGTCTTTTAAAGTTATCTCTGCTATAGGTGTAAAGAAGGAGAAGATACATTTTACCACATGTGGTAGGATTGCAAGATTATTTTCTTAAAAAAGGGAAATGATATACAATGAATTGAAAAAAATGTTTAAAATAACATTTGTTAAAAAACCAGAAGCTTTTCTGTTAGGTATTTCAGGACAAGAGTTGCCAAAAGAAAAACGGACATTATTTATGTATGCTATAACAGCAGCAAGAATTCTAATAGTACAAAACTGGAAGACCAGAGAAGTACCATCAAAAGAACAATGGCAAGAAAATTTTATGAACTATGCAGAATTAGCAAAGTTAACTGACAAACTACGTGAAAAGGACAGTAGTGATTTTGAAAACGATTGGGAACCCTTTGCAATATATTTGCAGAAACAACAAAAAAATGGACTTGTTGACAGGATTTAAATAAGCATTTACAATTTTATTTATAGACAACAAGTATAACATAGTATTATATACAAACAGCAGAATGTATCATTTGATGTAATAAACCAGAAATAGAAGCTTAGGGAAGTCAACAGAGGGCGGGGGAATTGGGAAATGAATGTTTTGTAATGATATTGGATATTTGTTATGAGAAACAAAAATCAATAAAAAATATTTTTTTAAAAAAAATAAAGTTATCTCTACTATAATGCCTAGCCTGTGGAATAGGCTGGCCCAGAAGTCACAATGAAATCTAACCTTTTAATAGACATATTGATGTCAGTCTTCACCCTACATACTAAAAATTATATTACCTGCACACTTATAACATTCTTGTGAAGCTAGGTACTAAGATTGTCAGGTGAAGGAGAGACAGATGGAGGTGGGAACTTGCCAAAAGAAACAAGCAAGGTTACAGCTCCTGAAAGAATGGAACTAAGCTCTCCTCAGTGATCAAAGCCATTTGTCCTAGGCCTTCACATCCTGTCAACAAACAAGGAAAAGTTTATCAGAAAATGCATGCCTATTTTTCTTTCATTTTTCTTTCTCCCCTCCCTGCCAGCCGCCTGCCCCACCAGCTAAGCTAATGCCCAATGAAGTGCGTGGATCAGTGAGGCTACATTGATTGATGTGTGAAGGCAAACACCTACAAAGTAAGTCAAAAGGCGTTTTCATATCAGCATGAAGTTTGCTGCTCAGGAACAAAAATACCGTGCATTGTAGCATGGGAGAAGTGGAAAATATGAGGAGGTGGAGGTGAAGAGAGAGAGGGAGAGAGAGCGCTTGTGTGTGTGTGTCAGGCTGGCACCAGAAATATAATTTAGTGTGCAGGTATTTGATTTGATAGAAAACCTGCCTTGATTTTTCCCCCTCTTGAAGAAAAAAAAATACCTAAAAAAATCTTGGTTTCTGACAAGGTTGTAATTCATGGAGAGGGGTTGAGGCCACAGCTTGGATTTGACGTGCCACTCCAACCTAAACCCTCGATGGTTTTAGGTGATCCCCTAAGAGGGTAGCATGTTGCAGCTGGCAAAAAAATAAACAAACCTAAGCCCTATGCTAACAGACTTTTTTTAAAAAAAGATTTATGCCACGAGCCAAGGAAAAACACTGACATGTTTGTGAGCCCAGGTTTGATTTGGCCCTTTCCTCACCCATTGCGATGGTTTCTTGGAGGGGGAAGAAGACGGACAGGGCAAAATCTGCAGCAGACAAGAGGGGAAGAGGTGAATAGGAGCAGGAGGTTTGATTTCGCTGAGGTCTTTCCTCACTCATGCTCCCAGCCAGGGGCGCCGACTTATAAAAAATATTGGGGGGGGCGGGGGCCCATACCGACTTATAAAAAATATTGGGGGGGCCCAAGACCTCCAAACCGCTGCTGCTGGGGGAACGAAAGGAGCGAGCCCCGGGCTGCCCCGACCTTAAGTGAACCTGTGAGGGCCCGCCCTTTGCGGCAGCCGATTGGCTGCCGCCGTGGGCAGTGAATATTAATGAGCTAGGGGGAATCCCCGCTTCTCTCAGGGCTGACGCCAGCCCCGCGAGATTGTTGATGGGTCGAGAGCCCGCAACCCCACCCCCTCTCTAGATCGGGAGTGGCTTTGTTTTAACTCATTACTGAATGTATTTTAAAAGGTAACTATCGTCAAACAAGGAAAATAAAAAATACCAACATAATTTTGTGATTTTACAAAGCATAATATAACTAATAATTTTCTTAAATTATTGGGGGGCAGAGCCCCTCCAAACGAATTTTTGAGGGGGCTCGGGCCCCCTCAGGCCCCATGGAGTCGGCGCCTATGCTCCCAGCCCCACCTTAATCTCTGCCTCTTCCCCAATATCTTCTCCCATGAATTCCAAGGCTACTCTTTATTATAGTGGTAGAACAGAAAACCTTTCCACTTACTGCAGAAAGCTCGGGACAATTTAAAGCCAAGGAAATGGAAGATGGAATAATTCTACATATGCCTACTTTTTTCTTTTGCTGTCAAGTCACTTCAAGGCGTTTCATTGTTATGATAAATGTAAAAAGCGGCTGGACTTGCCTAAATAGTCGTGCTAGGAGGAGCCAGCACAATGAATTCTGAAGGTGGAATGAGGCTTTTCCTCCTCTACTCCTGGCATGTCCCCCCCGGTTGCCTTTTGGGGGGTCAGGAAAACTCCCAGAATATCACATGAAGTGAGGAGAGGGGAGATCGCTCCACCTTGCAAGCAGAAATGCTTGTGCTGATGCAAGTGAGCTCCTTAGCACTACTTTGTATTGAACCCATTTATACATAACAACATTTTGCATTAGAAAAAGCCAGGTTCCTTGGCTGGAGTTCGAACATGGCACAGCAGACTGAGCAATTAAAGAACAAGAAAGAGTAATCATATCAATATACAGTGGTACCTCGGGTTAAGTACTCAATTCGTTCTGGAGGTCCGTTCTTAACCTGAAACTGTTCTTAACCTGAAGCACCACTTTAGCTAATGGGGCCTCCCGCTGCCGCCATGCTGCCGGAGCACGATTTCTGTTCTCATCCTGAAGCAAAGTTCTTAACCTGAAGCACTATTTCTGGGTTAGTGGAGTCTGTAACCTGAAGCATATGTAACCCGAGGTACCACTGTACAGGACTTCACACATGCCGTATCTGAAATGTGGGCACCGTTACCTTTATAAATTAGTGGGATGCTTTTAATGCATTTCCCCTTCCTCTTGGTTTTAAACGTATCTGTGTGAGTGGTTTTGCCTGTCTGTTTGAATGTAAGTCACTTTGGGTTGCCCTGGGCAGGATAAAGCAAATAACAAATTTAATAAATAAATGAAATAATTTCATTATGGTCCCAGTAAAATCAGTGGGTGATGGGCTCTGAATGCTCCTCTCCTTGCACCCCCTCCCAATCCTGCTAATAGGACGTGGGTGGCACTGTGGTCAAAATCACTGAGCCTCTTGGGCTCGCTGACTGGAAGGTCGGTGGTTCGAATCCCCACAACAGGGTGAGCTCCCATTGCTCTGTCCCGGTTCCTGCCAGCAGTTTAGTCATGCTGGCCACATGGCCTGAAAAGCTGTCTGTAGACAAACACCGGCTGCCTCAGCCTGAAAGTGAGATGTGCACCGCAACCCATAGTCACCTTTGACTGGACTTAACTGTCCAGGGATCCTTTACCTTTACCTTACCTTTAATCCTGCTAATCCTCCACCCCCTGCAGGAGACAAGTAGCTTCATCCTGGGCTGGAGAAAGGTAATTGCTGGACACTCATCTGCCAGAAGAGTTCTAGCATTTGTTTGTGAAGCTACACTATCCTGAATCTCCCTTCCCAATGGTCAAGGAATGGGGAGGAATTGGTAACTGCTGCCACCACAGTACATCGCTACCCCCATGTGGACCAGGAAGAGTGGAAGAGGAAGCCACTATTTGCTAAACTGAAGAGTGGAAGAGGAAGCCACTATTTGCTAAACTGTATAAAACAGGAACGGGACGCAGGTGCCACTGTGGGTTAAAGCCTCAGCACCTAGGACTTGCTGATCGAAAGGTCGGCGGTTCGAATCCCTGCGGCGGGGTGCGCTCCCGTTGCTCGGTCCCAGCGCCTGCCAACCTAGCAGTTCGAAAGCACCTCCGGGTGCAAGTAGATAAATAGGGACCGCTTACCAGCGGGAAGGTAAACGGCGTTTCCATGTGCGGCTCTGGCTCGCCAGATGCAGCTTTGTCACGCTGGCCACATGACCCGGAAGTGTCTCCGGACAGCGCTGGCCCCCGGCCTCTTAAGTGAGATGGGCGCACAACCCCAGAGTCTGTCAAGACTGGCCCGTACGGGCAGGGGTACCTTTACCTTTATAAAACAGGAACAAGGCCTTTTCTTCTAGCATCCCTGCCAGTGTTTCCCCGATGAAACTAGGGACATCCTATTCCATACCCACCAATTTCTCTGATGGAAAAAGTGACGTCCCTGCCAACATTTTTCCAGTGGAAATAGGGATGTCCTATTCCATACTTGGGACATGGGTGGCACTGTGGTTAAACCACAGAGCCTAGGACTTGCCAATCAGAAGGTCGGCGGTTCAAATCCCTGCGACGGGATGAGCTCCCATTGCTCGGTCCTGCTCCTGCCAACCTAACAGTTCGAAAGCACCTCAAAGTAGATAAATAGGTACCGCTCTGGCGGCAAGGTAAACGGCATTTCCGTGTGCTGCTCTGGTTCACCAGAAGTGGCTTCGGCTCCCTCAGCCAATAAAGTGAGATGAGCGCCATAACCCCAGAGTTGGCCACAACTGGACCTAATGGTTAGGGGTCCCTTTACCTTTATTCCATACCCATTTCTCTGATGAAAATAGAGATGTCCTTAGAAAAAGTGGGACATTCTGGGATGAAATCAGACACCAGAATGGCTTTGGTAAATCCAGGACTGTCCCCGGAAAATAGGAACACTTGGAGAGTCTGTTTGCCTTTCCAACTTTCTGGTGGACCTCCTGTCTCTAGGTGGCAGGTATGGATTATCTCCCCCAGTTTCATGCTTTACTTCCCACATAATTTGCTAACACTCTAAGAATTACCCATTAGTTCCCTCCATAGTAAAATATCTGTGAGCATTCCATAGCAGCTCAGTTGATTCCTATAAGCAAGGGCAGCATGTCCCATTTTGCCACTTGAGGTGACACAGGAAGTGCCACTCTGTCACTGCTGCTGCCTCTCCTGCCTGCTTCTGCCACCGCCACTTCCTGTTCTGCTGCCACCATGTGCCTTGCTGCCTCTGCCACTGGCACTTTTCCTGAGGGGGTTTCTGCCTCCTGAGGCAGCTGCCTCCCCCTGCCTAACAAATGGACTGGATCTGCCTACAAGGACCTGAAGATAACACACAGGCAACAGGTGGTATTTAGGCTTTTACACATCAATTACTACTTTGATTAGGATGTGTGTGTGCCACAATATGATAAGGTACACAATTTATAATAATAATAGAAACACCAACCAGATCCCATTTTGCAGAGAGAATTTTGAAAATAACTGCAGCTTTCTTTCTTCTTCTTTTCTTTTCTTTTTTTGGATGGGACAGGACTCAATTGTTGACGGTTTGCACTTGCCTTTTGAAAAAGCAGCCTCAAAGAAGCCATGGCAATGTATTGAAATATTTCAAATCTCTGTTAGTCTCCATGACAATCTATAAACAGTTGTGTCTGCTGCACAGTAGAAAAAGAGAGAGAGAGAGAAACTTTGTCAGAGTACAACTGCTTTTTTATATGAAATGTAGAAATTAGTCAATATTCTTCTGAACTTTAAATAGATTGACTTTTAAAACATTATGTTACCATACCAACAGGATGCATACTTGCTGCTACCTAAAAACATACAAATAGAGAAACTCAAATTCTTTTTCCAGGGCTTAAAACTGCAGCAGCGAACACAGAGGAACTTTCTTCTAAGGAAACGTGTAGGGTTGCACCGCCTGGGTGTTTAGTATCATGAGGCAGAAATTTAGCTGGACGATTTGCTTCTGTGTGTCAGATCTTCTCTAGATGTAATTATTTCATGGACAAATATTGGCGGAGCCCTGTTTCAAATGCATCCTGCTGATTTTGACTGGACATCTAATTTAAAATCACAGTGTGCTACTTATTTTATTAATTTATGTTTAACCCAAAGCTCAGGATAAGGGACAGCAAAAAAGAAAAAAGGAAATAATAAAAAGCTGCCATTACAAGGAACACTTTTAAAAGAAGAAGAAGAAAATGCCTTCATCTGGCAGCACACATAATACTTCACAGTTTTTTCATTTTTACCTTTCTTCCTGTAGGACACCATGCAAACGGAAATATAAACTACAAAGAAATAGAATGCAAAAGTAAAGCATTTAAATAGGGTAGTAGTCTAAGTTTGTGTGTTGCTTTAAGTTTGGCTTTACTTCATTTTATTGGTTTGCATTTTTGCATTATTGCTTCAGATTTTGTTTTTTAAACTAAGTTAACTAAGTTTTTTTTTAAAATGTTTGATGTTTTATTGTGTTTTTATTATTCTGCTGGGAGTCATCAAGAGTGGGAAACCCAGCCAGATGGGTGTAGTAGTACAACAACAACAACAACAACAACAACACACCTTGACAAATAACAACAACAACAATTTCTAAAAACGAGTGTGAGCTTTTCTTTGCTAGTGGCCCTGTTCCCCTTTCTGTTTTCTCTCTTGAGACTTTCTAACAAGGGAAAGGAGCCCTTTTGGAAAGGTAAAATTACGTTTTCTTTTTGTTCCCCATGGCAGTGTCTGTGGAATCCCTCCTACACCAGCACTGTTCTAGTGGGCAAAATCCTGTTGAATGGGTATGATGTGTGGCGTGTGGCCTTTGGGAAGAGTAGCAAACTCTCAGTGTGGCCCTCAAGTCTACCCATGGTGTAGAGGGATTCCTCTTTGGATTATAATAACATCTGTCGATGGACTTCTTAACTTGCAACATAGTGAGAAGAGAGTATTAAACCAGGAAATAATATACACAGTTACGCTGTAATGTTTCATTAAAGGATTAGCGTCAACCCACAGGAAGGACTTTTTGATGGTTTGGTAGTGTCTGTGGTTTGACTGAACTAAACATTCCACTTTAGTCAATTGCCAGATGTAGAACCAACTGATTTCTACTCTTTCTTTTCTCTCTCATAATGGCATTGTGACCAGAGAAAAGATGCCTTGGAATCTAGAGTTCCATTGCTTTCATTTCAGTACGTGGGAAGAAAGTTTTAGCCCTGCTGTAGCACACACTGCTTCAAAATCCCCATGGAAGCTCCTTGGGGAGGGCATTTTACAAACATAGTATTATGAAAGAGATGCTAAATCAGCACTCCACTGAATAAGATCTCTTCAGTCACGTATGAAATGTTGCTATTCCATTTAGCTGTGCACCCCAGCCCTAAAGAACAATTACAGTTCTCCTACATAATCTGTGAAATTTGTGAAAACGACTACAGGTTAGGCAGAGAGAAGGACTAGACTTTGTCTGTGAGAACTTAGTTGCGGCATCCACAACTGTGCTCTCTTCATTTCAAGGATTTTAACCCCCAGGAGAAACAGATCATCATTGCTAGATTTTAATACTAAATTATTAGATACATCAGGCTGGCAAGTATATAAACCATACCAGCTTATCTCCCAAGCCTGTAAAATGGACCCAGGAAGTCTTTACTGTAATCAACCTAGTGCAGTGGTACCTCGGGTTAAGTACTTAATTCGTTCCGGAGGTCTGTTCTTAACCTGAAACTGTACTTAACCTAAAGCACCACTTTAGCTAATGGGGCCTCCTGCTGCCGCCGCACTGCCGAAGGACAATTTCTGTTCTCATCCTGAAGCAAAGCTCTTAACCTGAAGCACTATTTCTGGGTTAGTGGAGTCTGTAACCTGAAGCGTATGTAACCTGAAGCGTATGTAACCTGAGGTACCACTGTACAGTAGTTCAAAATATTTGGGCATTGAGTTCGGATTAGCCCCACTCACACATTGATTGTCAAAGAACTGCAGCTTCATAGAAACATCATGGATGCTGGACATGAATGAGTTAAGCAGCTGGTCACTCATAGACTTTATGTTCAGGGTCCATGTTAGGGCCTTTGGTGTGCTCAGTGCCAGGCATTGATGTGTAGGTGTATAAGGCATGAAGGGGGCTATTGTCTAAAGGACATGGAAGAGGAAACTCAACAATTCTTATTCGGATGTACAGGTCACAAGCTACAATGAATATAAACTGGTTGCGTTTGAGTCCCAAATAGTCATAATGAAAACAGGCTTACAGGAGAAACGAATATATATATATATATTCTCAACAAAATAAAGGAATTGTTTCTCCATATATTATTTTTGACTTGATGGTGCCTTTTTAAATCATGCATTTTTAGAAGTTATTTTGCATATATTAAAGAGCAACTTTAAAGCTTTTCTAGACTAAAAATAACCAGCCTGGAGGAACAAAGAGGACACTTCAAAGTCTCCCTTTCAGAAGGAAGTGCTTTCAAGCGCAAAAAGGGTGGGGGGAATCATATAGACTTGTGAATGGCACTATTGTCATTCAACAGCTCCTCTGCTAAGACTCAAAAACAATTGCAGAAGAGATCCTTAACAGAAAGGAGAAGATGCATATATTCCTTCTGCATAGTACTCGAGATTGCTTGTTCAGCACATCAGAAGAGACAACTTTGTTCCAGCGAGGTTGGTTCTTAAAGAACCCTTGCAATTTATACATGACTTGTTCGGGGACACGTTGTAATCCATGGGTAGGCAAACTAAGGCCAGGGGGCTGGATCCGGCCCAATTGCCTTCTAAATCCAGCCCGTGGACGGTCCATGTTTTTACATGAGTAGAATGTGTCCTTCTATTTTAAATGCCTCTCTGGGTTATTTGTGGGGCCTGCCTGGTATTTTTACATGAGTAGAATATGTACTTTAATTTAAAATGCATCTCTGGGTTATTTGTGGGGCATAGGAATTTGTTGATTATTATTTTTCAAAATATAGTCCAGTCCCCTACAAGGTCTGAGGAACAGTGGACCGGCCCCCTGTTGAAAAAGTTTGCTGCCCCCTCTTGTTATCCTTCTTGGGTTGTTTTTCCACCTTTGCTCCCCAATCTGCATTCAGCTCTCACCTGTGTCAGCATGCGACAGCGGCCCCACTCCACAAAGCCCGGGAATGGCTTTGACTCATCAGCTAAACCAGGTGAGGCTAGCTGATGAGTCTCAAACCCTCAGCGACTTAGGGACTTCTCCTGCATGCAAAGACAGGCTGTGGCGGATTGAGCGGATGAGACCAATAGTGGGTCCAATGGTCAAGAAGGCAGTTTCTTCATGTGATGTAGAGGGAAGTGAAGGGCAGGTGGGGCTCATCAACCTGGGAAGGTAACCCATCTAGGAGAAGGAAAACTCTGGTCCTAAACCTATGTGCCTTGTGGGATGTCTTCAGGAGAAGAAAAGGCTAAGGAGTAAACCCTACACAAATCTGGACTGGAGTGCCTAAGGCATCTTGTATGCCTCCTTCCGGCAACTTCTGCAGGCAAGCTGGTGCCAAAGGTATTGTTTTCCTTTCGTTTGGACCACATTAGCAAGGCCAAGAGCCAGTGTGGTGCAGTGGTTAAGAGCGGTAGTCTCGTAATCTGGTGAACCGGGTTTGTGTCTCCGCTCCTCCACATGCAGCTGCTGGGTGACCTTGGGCCAGTCACACTTCTCTGAAGTCTCTCAGCCTCACTCACCTCACAGAGTGTTTGTTGTGGGGGAGGAAGGGAAAGGAGAATGTTAGCCGCTTTGAGACACCTTAGGGTAGTGATAAAGCAGGATATCAAATCCAAACTACTCTTCTTCTTCTTCTTCCTCCTCCTCCTCCTCCTCATCATCTGGGCAGCACAGGACCTCCATACACACTGCCCAGGCTTGCACCCTGGGGAGGACACTTTGGTGCTACTAACACAATGGTTTGACTCCATGGTCTCTTGAGACAGATGGCTGCCAACTTTGTTTACTTCAACAACAAAAAGTGGAATAATAATAATAATAATAATAATAATAATAATAATAATAATAATACCTTTATTGTTAATGTACAACCTGTGTACAATGAAATTAACCGAGTCTCTCCCCCATACACTCAATCTCATTGCACTATATTATTTTCCATTCAGCAGCCTAACAGCCCATGGATAGAAACTGTTTTTTAGCCTGTTGGTGCGACTGATTATACTTCTATAATCAGTAAAGAGGTGCTGGCCAGGGTGTGAATCGTCCCTGAGAATTTTTCTCGCTCACCTAAGACATCGATCCCTTGCGATGTCATCTAGCAGGCTCAAGGAACAGCCCATGATATATTGGGCTGTGTTCACCACCCTCTGTAAAGATTTTCTGTCCGTGGCTGTCAAGGCAACATACTAAACTGTGATACAATATGAGAGGACACTTTCTATTGTAAACCAGTAGAAGGAAGTCATCAATTCTTGTTTAACATTGTCCTTGCGCAAGACCCTGAGGAAACGGAGTCTCTGTTGGGCCTTCCTAACCACCTGAGTTATATTGTTTTTCCAAGTGAGGCCTTCACTAAGGTAAACTCCCAGGAATTTAAAGGAAGAGACTCTCTCCACCCCCCCACCCCCCGATAAACAACGGGACTAGTTCCCCTCTCTTCCTCTGAAAGTCCAACACCATTTCCTTTGTCTTGCTAATATTTAGATGCAAATTATTCTCTAATCACCATGTAGATACTTTTTGAACCTTCCCCCGTACACTGATTCATCTCTACCATTCTTAAACAGAATCTATAAATTATATCTATAAATTGCCTCCTTGGGGGAAGTTTCCTTTTTTTATGTCCAGTGTGATCATTTTGAATGTTCTCATTGGTCATGCATGAACAAGCAACTACAAGGTGCTCCTGAAGATGGTTTGCTTTGTCATAATTCCTTTGTGACCTTACAGTCCCACCTGCTTCGCTGTCATAGAAGCCAACTCTTAGGGGCCACGGGGGCTTGAAATATTTGATGGGGCTGCCCCGCCCCCTAGTTGATGGGCATACACACTGTGTCATGTGATTGATTATGTGGAGCAGAGCTTACCTTGGCCCCACAATATTTTATTCAAGTTGGCACCCCTGTTCGCTGCCATGTTACCTTGCCATACCCTCCCCCCATCTTGACTGGAGCCATGTCTGATAGTTGCCATTTTGACTATATATATGTGTGTGTGTGTGTGTGTGTGTGTATTTCATCTGAACTCAACTGAACCAGAACACTCTCATAACTGTTCCTCACATGTGCTTAGAAATTAGGCACTGTGACGCTTCCATTTTTAACTTGAAGTGGAAAGCTTTCACATATTCAATGGATTGAATGCTGTTCCAGAACAAGGAGTCAGATTCTTTGTGTCTCAAAAAACCCCATGTTTATGGCAAGCACACTGAACAAAGGTGCTGAGAAACTTCATAATAAGATTGGAGGGAGAGGGAGGGAGAGATTTCCCATAATTCCCCCTTCTTCTCCTTTAAAAATGACTTGTTCTGTGACTGAAGGGTCTTAAACACGGTCATAATAATAGAATGAATTGTGATAATTGAAGAATCATAAAATTAATGGCTAATCTGGCTGTAATTCTTGAAGCGTTTGGGTGATATTTATTTGGCTATGACCTTATACAAGTCTCTCTTGGGTTCCCTCTGACAGCTATTATCCCTGACAAGTTTCCCTTCAACAACAAGTTGCTTTTGACCCCATCACACCTGGCAAACAGGCCTAAACATTCCAGCTCTGACCCTTCCCCAATGTGGCTGACATTTCAGCAATTATCAGCAATTTATTGACTTTATTTTTGTTAGCACTAAATTATGCAAATAGCAGACACGCAGTGTAGCTACTTTTGCCAGGGTTGCTGAAATGGTGGTGAAAACGGGGTAGCTCACAAATGGGTGCCAGTGGAGGTCTGGATGCATTTTGGAGTGTATTTGTAAAGTGACCTCATTTGGAAATGTTTTAGATTTAGTGGAAAGAGCAGTCACAGATCCATAGATTTCAATGACTTGAAAAGGCAAATCTGTTTAATCTTCAGTAACCTCCTGTATATACAGTGGTACCTCGGGTTACAGACGCTTCAAGTTAAAGACTCCGCTAACCCAGAAATAGTACCTTGAGTTAAGAACTTTGCTTCAGGATGAGAACAGAAATTGTGCGGCGGCGGCGCGGTGGCAGCGGGAGGCCCCATTAGCTAAAGTGGTACCTCAGGTTAAGAACAGTTTCAGGTTAAGAACGAACCTCCAGAATGAATTAAGTTCTTAACCCGAGGTATCACTGTAATACGAACCATAAAGTCTTATCCAAGCATTCGTGCATGCATTTAAAATATATGCTAGAACTTGTACAATGTATAGATAAGAATCAGCAGCATAGGAATTAGGAATAGAATAGCAGGCATTGTTAGAAAAGAAACAGAAATGCAATGATCTGTTTATCAGTGGTCACTGATGTACCCATCTCTTTGCAGGAAGATATGAATCTGAGGCTTATGGAGTCCATCTAACTGGTCCATCTAACTCAGCGTAGTTTACATGGTCAGGCTGTGGCTCTCCAAGGTTTGAGTCTTTCTTGCCCTTCAGGGACTGAACCTGGAACCTTTTGTTTAAAGACATATCAACCTGATCTGATCTAATCTAATCTAATCTACCTACAGGTCTCCCTGCCTTCAGAGGTTAGGTGGGTAGCAACTAGATGTGTTGGTACCCTGGGTTTGGAATACCTTCTCTAGCTAAGTTTGCCTAGTGTCATCATTATTATCATTCAGGCAGGCAGCCTGCTCTGTTCAGTTTTTCAGAGGTTTTAGCTAACATACATGTCTTTTAAATTCCGTGTGGTTCTGCTAGTTTTCATTCTGTGTTAATTTTTCATTTTTGTCTTTTTTATATCAGGATCTTTTGTTTTATTGTTTTAACTCCCATTTCTTGAAGACTTTTTGTGTTGGACTGCTGGAGTAGGGATTTTGCAGTGAAATAAAATAATAACACATGTGATCATCTCATGAATCGAACACTGCCTGGTCTCTTCTTGTGTGAGTCTCCTACAGCAGTTCTGAGAGACAGTCAAGTGTGTGGGGTTAACAAGATCAGTCCCTGACACTAAAGCTTTGGAAAAAAGGGAGGGTCATGCACAATGATACGATTTTCTCTCTCTCCATAGCTTTGTATGATCCCAATGTCTAGAAATGCACTCTAGTTTAATCACTGTGCATAAATCAAGATTAATCGAACTGAGCCTGAAATAGCTGTGGCCAAAAATGAGTCATTCTGGCAAAATTGGGTCACTTATCTTTGACTCTCTGCCTCTTCCAAACACCATACAAGCAAGAAGGAAAAAATGGAAATGAGGAAATTTGTGCTGACTCTTCACATATAAGAGCTGTGAGGCACCAGAAGCTCTAGGTAGAAAAAGTGATTTGATTTCATTGATGGTTGTTATTTAGGTAGAATATAGTTCCTAAGGGCTTGAGGAATGGCTGTAGCTCAGTGGTAATCTGCCTTGTATGCAGAAGGTTACAGGTTCAAATTCCAGTGAAGGCTGGGAGAGACTCTGGTCTGAACTCCTGGCGAGCCACTTCCAGTCAGGGTAGACATTGGTCCGACTTGGTATAAGGCAACATCCTATGTTCCTGCATTGTACACAACTGTAGCCCAGCTGAGCTTAGGCAGGTTGTGTCTTTCTCACCATCTGATTTCTCCCATGTAAAATATCAGATGCAGAATCCTCAGGGTGAACCAAAGTGATCCTGGAAATAACCAGCAGCCACAGAATCATAGAACTGTAGATTTGGATGGGACCCCAAGGGCCATCTGGTCCAACTTTTTGCAATGCAGGAATCTCAACTCAAGCATCCATGACAGATGACCATCCAACCTCTGCTTAAAAACCTCCAAGGAAGGAGAGTCCACAACCTCCCGAGGGAGACCGATCTACTGTGCAACAGCTCTTACTTGTTACGTACTGAAGTTCTCACCCTGGGCCAGCAGGGGGATACTGTAGATAGTTTTCACTCAGGTCCACATATGCAAATAAGGAATTGAAAGTGATGTTCAGTGATTGGATAGTTACAGAAAGTTGTTACTGTTGTGTTGTATTTGAGCTCTGTATAAGCAGGTTGGCTAAACCCTTCAGTCCAGTTCCGATCAGGCCTGTGAATAAACAAGAGCTGTTTGAAGAATCTCTGTGTCATCTGATATGTTCACCCACAACTTAACATTACTGTCAGAAAGTTCTTCCTGATTTTTAGCTGGAAACTCCTTTCTTGAAGCCATTGCTTTGAGTCCTACCCTCCAGAGCAGGAGAAAACAAGTTTGCTCCCTCTTCCATGGGACAGCCCTTGAGATATTTGAAGATGGCTATTCTATCTCCTATCAGTCTCCTCTTTTCCAGGCTAAACATACCCAGCTCCTTCGACTGTTCCTCATAAGGCTTGGTTTCCAGACCCTTGACCTTCTTGGTCACCCTCCTCTGTATACATTTCAGCTTGTCAACATTCTTCTTAAATTGTAGTGCCCAGAATTGGATACAGTATTCCACATGCTTATGCTTATGATCAGAGTGGTAGCGGTAAAGTCCGTGCAGTAATGGAGATTCTCTGGTAGTATTCTCCAATGCAGCCCCAAAAGGTGGCAACAACAGCAGATGGAGACATTAAGCAACCTTCCAAAAACAAGCAGGAAGAAACATGAGGACTCCAAAAATTATGCCCTGCACTGGCAGTGGCGTAGCGTGGGTTGTCAGCACGGCAAGTAATTTGCACCCCCTAACCCGTGGATTTTAGTAGGGGCAGAGAGCTGCGAGTGCGAGCGCCCCCCCCCAGATGTTGCGCCTGGTGTGGCCAGCCCCCCCTGCACCCCACGCTACGCCACTGCTGCACTGGGCAGGCTACATTCCAGTGCTATCCACCATACCCAACTGACTGTTTACTCCTTTTGTAAAACCATTGAGTCATGATGAATGGGGAAAGCTTGGTCCTTGCTGAAATAAAGACTGGGTTACACTTGTTTTAGTTGATAGTAACAGACCTTTCCTCTGTTAGATTTCTTTAGCAACACTTGGTGGAGCTTGCTGATTTATTTTCTGAGAACAATTTGGATTTGGTGAATATAACAGGGAGTGTGTAGGATTGAGACAAATGAAGGTAAAAAGTGGATATCACGTGCTGCTGAACAGGGATGTGGGCAACTGGCAAAACAAGCAGATAACTGCATCATTAGACCCACAATATGTTGGGAAGGTTAACTTTGATTGGATAAACTCAAAGACAAAAAACATGTTACATATTGTTGTGTGTTTCTCTCAAGTATTTTGTAGCTTTTCCTGACTGCCTATTTCTTTCTTGCAGTTGTCCCTTGGTGCTTTTCTCCCCCAAAGGGAAAATATTTGGGATTGTGTATTTTCTAACCAAAGCATATGTGTAATTTTTTTGCACACAGGCAGATCAAAAGAGGAAGCTTGGAACAGCTCCTCCAGCATCTATTCCCAGCTGGTTTTCTCACTATCTATGATCCCATGGCTACTTTACACTGAAATAAAAATGAGAAGAAAAACTAAGCATGGAATGATATCTATTGTATAATTTCCCTGCAGTACCTTCCACATTTCTGTTAAAACATTATACTTTCAGTGCTAGCCATCCCCTAACGCTGGTCTGCAATATTTGTGGCTCACCAAGAGGAGCAGAGACCTCCAGCCACTAATGACACCCAACTAGGGGGTAGATGCTTTTGTTTCCTCCTTCCGGCCATAAAAAGAGGGAGGCTGTCAAGTACTTGGCAGGCCACAAGATGTGGCTGGTGTGGACTGCATTTGGTCCACATGGGTACAAATTTACACAGGCTGCCTTTACCCAAGCTTGGACACCAGTGAAAACGGTGCTGCAAAATATATTTCTGGTCACTATTTTCAAAAAAGAGGTGATCAGGATAAGTTGGGTGCCCCAAGCCTAACTGTTGACCCAGAACCCTAAGCTTGGAGCAGCATGAAGAAGAAACTACCATCAAAAACGATTTGTATGACAGAAGGGCAGGCAAGGACATTATAGCTCTCACTGTCAATGAATAGACTGGACCATTAGCATTTGGCAGCAGAAAAAGTGGGCTTTTCTTAGTCATGCAGCCCTGGCTTTGATGCTGATGGTTAAGTACCAATAAACATTTATTTTCCCCTCAAATTCTGCTCAGTGTTTCAACCAGGATGTCAGATTTAAAAAGCAGATTCCCCCCTCTTGTGCTTTATAAATAAATTAAGTATATACAAACACTAAGAAAGAGTAGCTCTTACTAGGATTTGCCTTGAGGTAGAATGGCAGCCCTCCTTGCCAAATATCAGGTTTGCTTCTTTGCTAGGCTTGGCACTTCTCCACCCCTGAATATATAAATTTGAATGCATAATGGTTATTGCATGTCAGGCTAGTGGGCATTTGGCTCGCGCAGCTCTGCATTTCCCGATCTGTAGCTACATGAAATGTAAGACATGAGATCCGAGACACTGTGGAGAGTGGTAATGGCTTGAAAGGTCTGGGAATAGGACTGGAGCCCCTCCCCAGCCAGCGCTGTATTTTTAGGAAATCAGCTAAGAAATGTTTTCCTTGCTCCATTTCCATGTTTACTGGGATACACAACATTGTTACACTCGATTGCATCAGAAAACATGGAAACGGTTCTACAAATTGATCTGACCACAAGATCTCAGAGGAATTTTGCTCTTTTGTCTCCAAGGAGTTTACTAGCATAAACAATCTGAAATAAATATAAGTTTTTCACTTAGCATGCTTGTGCTTCCCTGGACAGGTTTTTAGCACACCATATGCTGATATTACTCCAAATCATTTTATGTTTCAAACTCAGTTCAAATGATTGACCTTCCTATTTTCACATATAGCCTGTGCTCATCACCCCAATATTACATTGATACAGTGTTCTGGAAATGGATACCCCAGATATTTGTGTGTGTGTGCGTGCATATGTACATGTGCTCAAAGCACCATTACCATTTATAAAAGTTCTTAGATTTCTTACTTACCCTTTACCCGAAAGTCCCAAGGGTGGGTTTAATACATACCATTAAACATAAACTATAATCGTTAAAAGCTACAGTAAAATACAGTAAAGCGGAACTGCTCAGAAAGCAGAGGTGAATTGGAGCAGTCATTAGGCATATTATCTTTGGGGAGTATGGATCCTTGGTAACCTATCACTGAGATGGTGGTGTTGGGTTTCATAATTCTAATCATAATTTGAGTGGGGTGTACTGCTGAAACCAGACACCTGTTCTATACATAGAGGCACAATTGAAAACCTTGATCAGCCAGAGTATTATATCGGGCAGGGAAGGCTTTCCATGTCTGATGTTATGTCACAATATGGCACCAGAATGGACATGAGCGACCACCTAACTTTAAGGTGGGGCTAAATGTATGACCCTCCGCAGTTCTTTTTACCAGACTTGCTCCCTTCACATGAGCAATGCATGAAGAGGCCTACTGCCTGACGCCACATCAGGCTTAACATTCATTGATAGATATACCTTTCTTGAACCTGTCTAATACTGTTTTAAAGCTTTCTAAGCTGCTGTCCAACACCAGACATGGTGATGGATTCCATACATAGATGATGTGAAAAGAGGTTCTGCCTTTGGTTCATGGTAGATTGTGTAGACATGACAGGTGGTCATGGAGGCACCTTGAGATAAATGTGAAGCTCTGGGAATGACAACATACAAGAGCCCCTCATCTGCCTAGCTCAGTTCCCTCCGTCTGCGATCTACTTCTCCCTCTTTTTGACACACAAACACACTGTTTAGGAGTATAGAGAAAGAAAGACTGCATTGTTCCTTGTTGATAGAGGCAGACTCTATGTACATAGCTGGACCGTTGGAAGAGATGGGCCCTTGGAATCCTCCATGCTTTCTAAGTGCTGCCACCACTCAAGTTGTGTGGCTGAGTTCTAGTAGTCTCTTTTCATTTGCAGTTTGGTTAGTTGAGGCACAGATTAAATGGCATGCCCAGGGCCAGAGAGGAATTCCACCCACACACATCTGGTTATCCAGTTCATCAGCTCTTAAGTACCGGGCATCAATCCATGGCTCAGAACAGCTGTTAAAGAGGAGGCTGAAGTGGCTGGCTGATTTTGTGCTCATGAGAGAGGCTGTGTCCAGGGTTTCTTTAAGAGGATAAAGGCCTGGGGTTTGGCAAGGGACATTAGCTGTTCCTAGAGCCTGGCACTGAGGGATAATTTGAAAATATAACATATATAAAAATAACTTGCTTTGCTTCCCACCCTGTGTACAGTGCCACAGGTTGTCTGGAGAGCCACATGGATTAACTTTTTTCACCTAAAGTGGAACATACTGTTTTCCTGTTTTTCATTTCCTTCCCACTACTATAATATGGTTCTTTAGGCAGCTTTTCTGTTCAAAGCTCAGGTTTTAGATGGCAAAGGAAAAGATCTATGCCCCAGCTCAATGAGGGGGGCGGGTTGGGGAAAGGAAGAAGAAGAAACAAACCAAGTAGTTTCTATGCCAAGCACCATCCGCACACAGATTTCTAAAAGCATCCCACATTGTAATGACATCAGACTGAAAGCATCTAAGAGTCCAGAATTAAGAGTTCTGTAACCTTGTTCTTTGCTGAGGAAACTAAAAGGAAGCTGCCTGGAGGAAGGAAGGGAGAATTCATGCCAAGTGCACTTCACATCGTGGTTGTGGCAGAAAGAGCTAAGCGAGAGATTTAAAAGATGCTTATTTAGACGTTGATACCCTGAGGTTCTCAAGCAAGCCTCAAAATGATAGCCAGTAGTCCGTCATCCAGCCATTTATCCTAATTGACCTGCTGCAAGAAAACAATTAGGTTTCTAATTGCAGGTCTCAACTAGATCCCCAGTTAGTTGTGGCAAATTCTTTCTCAAGACTACGCACACTTTCAACTGAGGACAGATTCCCCAAATGTTTTGGGGGCACAATACTTGCGACAAAGACGATGCAGTCCTCCAATAATATCATTTATTCAAATAAGAAATTAGTTCTTCACATCAGTTTTCACCATCTAGTTTGCCTTCTGTCCTGGTTACCTGTGACCTTATAGTCTCCTTCCACCCACTCTTCTAATTATCACAGTTTTCAGTTGTGTTTGAGAAGTAGAACCATTTTCAGTCTATTCCAAATAGGTCCCTGTCCAGATTGGTCTAATAGTACTTTTACCAGCTGCCACACAACACACTGTGGGTTGAGTGGGTGAATGAATTAATGTCTTCTGTAAGTGGTGTTTATGGGATTAGTAGGAAGATTTCAGGATTTTAGATTGCAGGAGTCTGGTGCACTGAATGAGCACATTTGAAATAAGCATAATTCAAAAGTGCTCATCCTGCAAAGAGGCCACTCTCATGAAAGATGATGGATTGATGCTTTCCAGGGACCAGCACAGCACAGAACCATCATCACTGTGAGTCCAGATACTAAATAAGAAGGGGGGGGGGGACTTGTCAGACATTGTCTAATATAGGAACCTAGTAAATATTAGCTATAATGCCAAGGGAACATAGATGATAAATGTTCTGCCAGCTCAAAATTGATATCCAAAATAATAGCAAGATAGGAAACAATTAGTTTTTTTTTTAAAAAAAACAAACAACTTTATAATTTGGATTTTTGTTTACAAGCCTTCTGAGCTTCAGGGACTATTTGGAAATGTTTGTTCTGTTCCCAATTGGTAAGAGTGTATATTAGCAATCTGGAAAGATCAATTGTTGGGGAACAAGGTGGGTATGTTGTGATATCACGGTTCGGATATGTGTTTATAATAAGAGCAGAGAATCTGTGAACCTCCAGAGGTTGCTGAACTACAGCTCCCATCTTCTCTGACCAATGGTTATATTGACAGGGGCTTAGACCCTCCCAGTTTAGAGACTTTGTGTATCTCACATTTGTATCTAACCATTTATACATTTAAACACTGTTAAATTAGGAGTAACTCCAGCCCTGTGTTTACACAGGGCTGGGTTATAGCCCCATACCACAAAAGGCTTGATGTGCACTCTTTTCCATCTCCAAAGTTGTGTGGGTAGGCGTTTTGTTTATCTCTATTGAGCTAAACCATTTAAATTTGAAATCATCGTCATCAATTATCCCCCAGCTGGGAAGCATGCAACCGAACATTGTCACAGTACTATGGCAATAAAGTTCCATCTACTTTTAAAAATAAAATATAGAATAAAACAGGGCCATCTCAGCTTGTGTAGAAATTGTAACAGGGAGAAAAGCAAGAGAGGACAAGAGGTGAAATTCTAGTTCTGGTCAGGAATGCAGGATTCCAAGTCATGAGGAGATTTCTAACTGCGTTCAACTGAGGTGAGTGAATGACATGCTAAAAATGGTGAGAAAAAGTTGTATTGCCAGCACATGGTAGTAGGGTTGGTGCTTGTGTGACACAGTAATTCCTTGCACACACTGAATTCCTCAAAAGGAGCTACAAGCAGAGAATCACCCTGACTTTTACGTTGGTGTTTACTTTCTTTATTGATCATCTTATAGCTTATCACATTCTACCTGACTTCTTTCGCTAAACTGTTGAGAGTGATATATTTCAGGGATTGACCTAATTATATCCCCACAGCTGCTGAGGTCCAGTTCCAAGGACCTTCTGGTAGTTCCCTCACTGCGAGAAGTGAAGTTACAGGGAACCAGGCAGAGGGCCTTCTCGGTAGTGGCGTCCGCCCTGTGGAACGTCCTCCCATCAGATGTCAAGGAGATAAAGAACTACACAACATTTTGAAGACATCTGAAGGCAGCCTTGTATTGGGAAGTTTTTAATGTTTGATGTTTTATTATATGTTTATATGTGTTGGAAGCTGCCGAGAGTGGCTAGGACAACCCAGCCATATGGGTGGGGTATTATTATTGTTATTGTTATTGCTACTCTGAGAGATGTTGAATAGTCCTCAACCAGATCTCTCTGTCCAAGTCCAATACACTACCCCAGGCTGAAGCTTACACCTAATTTTCCCCAGCCCCTGGTTCTGCAATGGCTTTGCTTAAATCTATTTTAATTGATCCTTGATTCTGACAATAGTTGACTGGCTCTACAAAAGTTTCACAACATCTATTTAATGCTACCACTTTTGAATATGCTACATTGGTTGCAATATAAATTATTAGTTGCTGTTTTAGAAGAATACAGAAAACTCCATTCAGATGAAAGGTGGATTCTGGTACCTATCAATGAGCCCAAACAAGCATGAAAAATATATTAGTTTTAATTAGGTTTCCAAGCAGCCAGACGCTAGGGCTTTGCATTATTTTTAGCCTAGCAAGGCAGAGCACGCTTGGTTACCTGCCACTGTGTTTCATGCCAGCATCCAATCTGAATTTTTCAATGGTCCAAAATTTGATACTGCATCACAGGGATTTCCAAAGGCAGGAAAATATATATTTTTCAGAAACAATAAATAGACAAAACATTGTTAAAAAGGAAAGCTATCCAAATATCCAACGGCTACGGTCCAATGCAGTCTAGCTAACGTGCTTTCAGACATTGTATAAATCCTCTTAGATCTGGGAAAGTGATACAAAGCAAAAGGCTCACTGGCCAAAGTTAATATTTGCACAAAAACATTTGAGTCATATAAACTGGGATTTCCTCTCCTAGTCACTTATTATTGCCATATCATGCAGCTTTTGATCAAACTTGATAGTTCAGGTAAAGAAGAATCTTTTATTTTCCTAACTGGAATTAATCCTTCCTGCAAAATGGCTGACTGGGCCTTTATAGGTAGGTGAGAATTTCACAGTGCTACACAGAGAAAATTTCCAAAATGGGGGCCAAGACATATTCAGTGTAAATGTCTAGTCTTTCTAACATTTCAGTCCTAAGTACGATACGTTGAGGGAAGTCCTTACTGAAACAAGTGGATTTAACTCATGAGTAATTTTAAGTTGTTTTGGGATGTAAGAGAATCCTTGGAAGGACTTATAAATAATTGTAATAAACAAAATTTTAAAAAACAAACCTGGTTGAATTGTCATGAACAAGAAATATACCCACAGGACCATCTGGAACGATTGCATCCTCCACCTGCAGAAAGCCCCAAAAAGACAGGCTCACAACCTTCTAGACAACATTGTGGGAAAATATCACAGTTCAGTATTTTGAAAATAATAATATTTTGATACTGAATAACAAGTTTGATTATGTTTCTGAACAAAACAAAAAAAACACACCTTTTCATAGCTATAGAAAACCCACAAAGTTGGATCAACTCTGTTTGTTTGTTTTATTTTGGCTTTTTCTGTGTACCACTGACAACCTAGACCTTCACTTTGTGAATATTTGGGTTTATACTACCTCAGTGACCTGAGTACCTGGGTTCAGGGAACACCAGGATTTATAAATCTAGAATTCCCAGTGTGTTCTTTTAAACTCACCAATGGTCTTTAGTTTGCTAGCATTATTTTATAGCAGGAGTGGAAGTGGGGAGCCTGGGTCCCTCCAGACATTGCTAGATGTACATCTCCCATCAGCTTTGACTATTGTTCATGTTGGTTGGGGATGATGAGAGTTGGAGGCCATGGTTTAACAAAACAGTTTTGCATCCTGGTTATCCCTCCTCCCCCCAAAAATGGGACCTCGGGGCCCATTTTCTTGAATTGAGGCAGCAAAGGAGGGGAGGGTTCTGGAATTATATTGGATATAATCTGAACCTAGAATACTCAAGGTTGCATGTAAACATCCACCATGTCAAAGCATGACCACTAGCATTTATTAAACCACATAGTATTAACCAACACATTAAAAACCACATTACCTCATCGTGGACCATAATTAATGGCATTTAAGGAAAAATCTTGGTGGAGTATCTATTTTAAAATTGAATCAAAATAAATAAACTAATAATCTGCTGATTAACATATTGAACAGAACAAAGAATAGACTTAGAAGTCACATTTACCTCATGGCAAAACTGCAGTCAACAACTCTGTGGTGTTTCAGTGATGTCACATGGTTATTCTTGGAAGTTCTCCAGCTGTCCTTCTAACCTGGTGTTGTGGTTGTTTGTCTCCAATGAACTTTTCCTTATAGGATTAGAAATGTGAAATGTGGTCAAAGCCTTGTTCAGACAGAACACATCACAAGTCTTGATTCTGAGGAAGAAGGAAATGCGGGGAGTGGCCTTGACTATTTTAGGCACACGGTAATGTGAAGTAGCAGCCAATGATATTTGCCAATATTAGGCGGTGATATGCTTGTCCGAAAATACCCCAGTTCATCAAAAAGATGGCAGATGTGGTTGAAATTCATAGTTGCGAATTGACTGATTTGGAATTCTACCTCATATATTCTCTCTAATTTTGCTGTATGTATTCTTTTCCAGAGTTCACCCAACTGAATGACTTTGCTCATTTCCTTCTCAACCCTAGAAACCTGACATGCAAAATAAAAGGAAGTCTGTGATCTCTAATGCCATTCAAATGCCTTGAATGGCTTCAGTGAAGTAGGGACAGTGATCTCATGTCTCTAATAGCACAAGAACGAGTCTAGGATACTTCCTTGGATAGCTTTCTCAGAATTTCCCACTCGGAATCCAAAATAGCCGCTATTTCTTTCCCAGCCGAAGTTATTCTCTTGAGGTTGCTTAGAAGAAGCTTTGTTTATGAACAAATGGTCTATGTCTGGGTTCCATCTATGCCTCACCGTGAACCTACAGGCTCACTGCACATGTGAAGCATATAGAATTGAGGTGGGAGTTAGGCAGTGCTTTTTTTCTAGAAAGAAAGGTGCCGTTACTGCATACCGTTGAGTAGCACCAGAAAAAAGCACTGACTATGCATGATTTGGGCTTTAGGTGCGATATACAGAACGTAATCCACGTGTAAATTGCAGGCTTGCAGTAGCTAAATTGATCAATCCACATGCAGGCAGGTAGGAAGACAAGAAAGCAAGCTGGAGGTTCTATGTCCAGAAATAGAGTGGGCAGGCATGAGTGGTGAAGTGGGAAATCATGAAAGTGGGTCCTCTAGGCCACTCCTGCCCCACCAAATCAGGGAGACTACCACTAGAAGCACCCATGATTGGAAAATGAGTGTCTTCTTCCTCAACATTGTCTATGTTCTCAATGTCCTTCATGTTGAAGATATCCTCAAAGAGAATGCCGGCCACAGAAAGGGAAGAAGAGGAGACACAAGTGCACAGGCCTGCTCAGAGGAACAGGAGATCTGAGAAGGAGAAGGAGAAGGAGAAGGAGAAAGAGAAAGAGAAGGAGAAGGAGAAGGAGAAGGAGAAGGAGAAGGAGAAGGAGAAGGAGAAGGAGAAGGAGCAGTCATGGCCTGGAACAGATAATCCTCCCATCCTGCTTCTGCCAGAAGCTAAAGTTGCAGACTCCCAAACTGTTATAGTGTCAGGGACTAGCTGGATAAGGAAGAGAATCCATCATGAGTATTCCCATAAGTAAAGAAAACAGATCTAAATGGCCAAAACTAATGTCAGAATTGAACCTTACTTATGTTCTAAGTTAAGGGGATGTGGGTGGCGCTGTGAGTCTAGGGCTTGCCAATCAGAAGGTCAGCAGTTTGAATTCCCAGGACAGGGTGAGCTCCCGTTGCTCGGTCCCTGCTCCTGCCAACCTAGCAGTTCGAAAGCACATCAAAGTGCAAGTAGATAAATAGGTACCGCTCTGGCGGGAAGGTAAATGGCATTTCCATGCGCTGCTCTGGTTCGCCAGAAGCAGCTTAGTCATGCTGGCCACATGACCCGGAAGCTGTATGCCAGCTCCCTCAGCCAATAAAGCGAGATGAGTGCCGCAACCCCAGAGTCGGCCACGACTGGACCTAATGGTCAGGGGTCCCCTTTACCTTTTTACCTACGTTCTAAGTTACGAATGAATGGACTTTGTGTGTCACACTGGCCCAATCACCTTTTGGCCCTACCTATTTCCATCCTGTGCTATGTTTCATGTGTGCACAAAACTGGCTCTATCTCAGTTTCCGGTTCCTATCTGCCTTAATGGAGGCAGCCCCCACAACATCGCAGGGATCAAAGGGGGAGAAAAACAAGAGTGATAGAGGGCAAATCATTATTGGAAATTCCTCCCGAAGAAGTGAGGAATGGGTTTCACTCACAGTCCATCTCAGTATCTGGCTCTTGCTCCAGCATGGAATGCGGGGGACAGGGAGGCGCTGAGTGTAAAAGCCTGGTGGAAACCCTCCTACTCTGCCATTAAGAAGCTGAGGTTCTCTTGTGAACTGGATTTTTAATTGACTTTAAAGTCAGGCACGCTCCAAGAGAAGATGTTGTCATCAGAACTGTAGAATTACCCAGATGTATTTATCTGAGGTTTGGAACTGGTGTGGGAGGTAGATGGCGGAGAGGGAAGACTTTCATTTCCTATTTACTTTGAGTTTCTTTATTGGTGATTCGGCAACCCTCTCCAGACGCAATATTTTAAAGATACAAAATGAGGTCGGATTGCAGTATGGAAGAAAACTTGTGATTAAAAGAACAGTCAGCTGCATGTGGTTTAAAGAGATGGGAGGAGAGCTCTAATGCTGGAATGGGTGATCTTGGAAAATTAGAGTGGATACCCTCTCTGACCCCCTTAAAAACAACAGAGAAGAGATACAACTTAAGTGGACTTTGGCCAAAATGCAGTCGTAAAGATGAAAGGAATTTGGAGTCTTGGACAAGGGAGGCATGGAGACTTTGATGGTGATTAAGTAAAATGAAAGTACTCCAAGATCCCCTGCGGCGGAAGCTCTTTCTCAGCCTGTGGAAATTTCTAGATGTTGACTGAGTAGTGAGAAAAAGTGGACTGTTGGAGTATGTTGTTGTCCAGAAACACCAAGCAAGATGAGAGAATGATGGGAGGAAACTAATGAGATATTTTGAGGATTCTTCAGGATTATAGACCCACCCCAGCTACGCTGAGAGACAATGGCAATAGGAGGAATTTCAAGAACTGGACAGCAGATAATGGCCAAGGAATTTATAATTGGACTTATTCAGACTGACACACGCAGAGAAAATGAAAATGTTTAGAGCACCTCATTTGAAATCCTATGGGAAGTTAGATAAGGTATTAACACGACTAGTAATCACTAAAAATGCAGTTGTTATCTTATTGATTAATATAGCAACTGAAATGTAATTAGATGTTAATTAAAAAAAAATATGAACCACAGCAATATAAGAACTGGACAAAAGACATTGATCAAGGGGTGTGGGAAACCACTTTGTACAAATTGTTTAAATTTGGAAATAATTGGAATTATTTTGATACTAATTGGAATATGTATAATTGGCAAAACTGTGGTAATATTGGGTAAATATTGGAAAATTGATTGCAAAATTATTAAAAACCTAGCCCTATCTCATCCTATTTCTTGGTGGATTTTACTGTTTTTTTGTTTTGCATATGCATATGAAAATCTCAGCGTGCCTTTTCCCTTCTTTAACATTTTGCAGCTGCTTGAAGAAGCTAGTCAACACCCCCATCCCATGGATGTGCATTAAAAAGTATTTTTAGAATGTTCAAAGGAAGTGACCTGGGGAATTGCATAGAGAAAGTGATGGGTTCCCCCATGTACCTATGGATCCTTGGATATTGTACAGAAAGAAAGATGGTTACGTTACAAAGGAATCACTTCCACACAACTAAGCTCTTAAACCCCATTAATGACCATGATAAAACTGACTGCCCTTAGATGATACTGAGTCTGAGTGTGGGTATGAGGATAGACAATAATCTGATAAAAGCAATTTGGTTTCAATAGACTTAAAGGTGTTGTTTATTTATATTTCTAGCCCATTGCTCCCAACAGCTTCAGGCAAGTAACAATACTCCAAAGCAACAATCCAATAAAACCAATAAATTAAATAAAACACCCACTAAAATCTATAATAATAAGCTACTTTATTGAATTTAAATTACTCTTATGCCAACCTAACTCCAGCCATTAAAAAGCAGCCAAAACAAGAATTTCTTATAGTGCTTCTGGAAAATGCGCAGGCTCAGACTTTGACAAGTCTCCGGAGGCCAGAACTTCCACAGTTGTGGAAGTTGCCACAGCTGCCATAATTGCCTCTCTCAGCTTTCTTGTGTTGTAGATGTGGTGGGTGGTGTACTTCTGAAAGAGGGTTTGCTCAGGTAAGCAGGCAAGGCATGCATTGCATTTGTTCCAAAGGCATGTCTGTAACTGATGCTCCATACATGCTATTCGCTCTTTGTTTGCATGAGGCATAATATGACAGGAACGGTGAGGATTCCAGTTTACGCTACATTTTTAATCAGACCTACCCATTTCGCCCCTGTTGTCATAGACCGGGAGTCAGCTTTGCATGCTGGACAGCAGCCTGAAGGGGGAGAAGGCGGATTGACTCTGTAGCTGATCAGCCTTCAAGGACAGAGAGGAGAAGGCACTGATGAGATCCAGCTGACTTCAACCCCCTTCAGCAGAGCTTCCAGCAGCAATCAGATGCTGGGGACAATGCTTGTCATCCTTCGCCCAATCTTGCTGCTTCCTGCTTCTCCTGACCCTTGATCATCAGATTCCCCGACCCCTCAACCATCTGACCCCATGGATTGCTGTTTGCCTGACCCTAGGACTGGACCTGACTTTGGATACTGAATCTGCTTCCAGGCAAGTAGACTTCAGAGACTCTTCTGATTGGTTGAGCTCCCACTCCACTGAGCTCTGCAAGTTGCTGCTCAGCTGTGAGACTACGACACCTATGTATCAAATGGGAAATAGACTTTATGGATTAAGCCATGAAATTGATGAACAAATCTGCACAATGGTTAGTAATGCATCCAACTGTGGCTGCCTGCCAGTGGCATGAAGTTCCACTAGTGCAACAGAACTTCCCCTCCCTCCCTCCCTCCCTTCTACACCTGTCAAAAAAATCTGCTCCGGAGGGATGAGGAACCTTCCAGAGCAGATTTGGCGCTGAAATGGGGGTATGTGTGGAGAAAAAGGAAATGTCCCATTGGGCTAGTCTCCTTGCATAATATTGGATATCACCCATTACCCATTATTGGTGAGTTTTGATATGTTAAGAATTCATCATATTAATTTCTGTTTATTAATTCATTTTTTCTCAGTGAATGATGCAGTCATAATTCAATGAGTCAGAGTTTTTGGACCTGCATAGTGTTCGCTTCACTGACATTCTCTCTTTAAAGGCTGGTTTGGCAGCAAGTTCATGTGGAAGGGCTGACTTGATAGCAGATAAGGCATTGAAGGATATCCTTAGTCCGGTTGGACAGCATAGTGGGAACCCCCACTTAAAGGAATCCAGTGTGGAGGCATTGGTGTAGCATGGGGGGACCATAGTGGCAGTTGCCCTGGGCAAAAATTGTTAGGGGCACAAAATTCCAACACCTGATACTGCCTCAATACAGCTGCATGCTCCCACTGCTGGGCTTCATTGAAAACCGCTTCTCCATGCAAACCAGGATGTTACAACTTCAGACAACAAGATGACTCTTCTTTTCTTATCTCTGCGGCTGTGATCTCTTGGGTGATGTAAGACACCGTTAGGCAGTTGAATACTCATGTTTACTTCTCGGTCCAGTATACCTGAAGGAGCGTCTCCACCCCCATCATTCTGCCCGGACGCTGAGGTCCAGCGCCGAGGGCCTTCTGGCGGTTCCCTCATTGCGAGAAGCAAAGCTACAGGGAACCAGGCAGAGGGCCTTCTCGGTAGTGGCGCCCACCCTGTGGAACGCCCTTCCAGCAGATGTCAAAGCGATAAACAACTACCTGACATTCAGAAGACATCTTAAGGCAGCCCTGTTCAGGGAAGTTTTTAACGTGTGATATTTTATTGTATTTTTGGTTTTTATGGAAGCCGCCCAGAGTGGCTGGGGAGGCCCAGCCAGATGGGCGGGGTATAAATAATAAATTATTATTATTATTATTATTTCCCTCCCATCCTCTTCCAAGCAATCCCGGGCGCTGACAACCCACATTACGCCACTGGGTGGAAGTGCTTCTGTCCAGATGCCCAGAAGAGGGCTGACAGGCCATAATTTTGCTCAGGTCATCTGTCTCTGATCCAAGGGTGGAGTCTCCCTGATTTGGTGTGTGTCATAGGGTGATAAACTATCTAAAACATAGGGTTAAAACTACCTAAATAATCAACCAGCATATGGGTTGCTTGATTCAGGATACACACCAATGCCTGTGACAAAACCCGCTGACATTTACAATCAATAAAATTGTGGCCTATTTAAATACCAAGTGGTTTCCCTGTGTTTATTGCAAATCTACCAGGTACAGGGCTCGCTACCCACAGTTTCACTGTGCCTGGAGCCTGAAATATTAAAAGACCATTCTAACTTACAGGTCACCACCTATTTTCTAACTACTGAAGTGTGGATCTTGGAAAAAAAGAAATCACAAGTCAACCTTATTCAACACACGTGGTTCACCAATTCACCATTATTTTTGTGGCATGGTTCATGAACTGCTAAGTTCAGCCCCCTGCACCAACTTAAATTCTAAAGAAATACTGAAGTTCCCAAAGAATAAGGCGAGAAATTGAAGGTTATTTTGTGTGGAAATAAAACTATTGAGAAGCCGGTAGATTCCATCACTTTGCTAATCCTAATTCTATACAGGCGTACGTCATGTTATGTTTGCTTCATGATAAGTTTTTTCAGGTTACATCCCACGGTGACCTGGAAGTACCGGAAAGGGTTACTTCTGGGTTTCGCTGCTCACACATGCACAGACTCGCAAAATGACATCACGTGTATGCGCAGAAGCGGTGAATCGCAACCCGCGCGTGCACTGACGCGCCACTGTGGGTTGCGTTCTATTCAAGTTGCGAACGGGTCTCCAGAATGGATCCCATTCGTAACCAGAGGTACCACTGTATATTAAAATGCTGACAAGAAAGGCCTTTCATACTACCATGGTCCATAGCGAAGGGTTTCAAAGAAAATACTAACTATAAATGAATGGCTGATTCTCCCCTGCAATGAGCATATTTCAGAATGAATGGCAATATAATCTGCTTCTGCAAGGAAAATTAATTGCAAGACAGCTACGTGCAGAGAAAATAACTAAGAGGCAGTCTAGGACTAGATTTTCCAGAAGATGTATTGGAAGATAGACACTGCTAAGCGTAATTCATCACTTTTTAGGTGGAAGCAAGCCTGGCAACTCCAAAAGGTAGAGCCATGGTGTGATCTTGTCTGCCTGACACACACCTCAGCACAGCACAGCAGCAGCCAGGCGAACCAGAAGCGCTGAGGCATCCAGAATCAACATGCAGCAGTCAGTCATGTAGGACTACATGGCACCATGCGACGTAGGGTAGGAAAATGTGATGGATGACATCTTGACTGATGAGGAGCAGCGTGGAACATGCCCGGGATAGCGTCAAATAGCAGCAACTTGGTATATCGGCTGCTATAAAAGCTTGCACAATTGTCCTGATGTAGGCAAAGTCTTGAAGTTCCTCCTCTGCTGGTCAGGAGATCGCCAGCTCTCTGCTCCAAAGTGTATGGGGCAACGTACAATGTAGGGCAAGCTGTGGTTTGACGCAGAACATTTTCAGACTTTTGAAAATAAAAGGTTATTTGTACTGTGTGCGTGAGACTGGGTGGGTGGGGGGGTCGTGTAGATTCCTTCTCATGGTGCTATCAGGCTAGCCACATGCAATCCCACTCTATCTCTTTTTAAAAAATTAAAAACTAAAATTATATTTTTCTATGTTACATTTTTCAAAACCACATTCACATTAAAACAAGCCTTTCCCCATTCATATATTTCTTTAAAACAAACCAATCATTTGCGACTTCTCTTCCTCCCCTTCCCTAGTTGTTTACAGTTGTTTTCCAAATATGCCACAGAATTTTCCCACCTCTCTTTATATACTTAATCTTCTTGTTCTCTTATTTTACTTGTTAGACCCGCTAACTCTGCATATTCTATCACTTTTAATTGCCAATCCTCCTTATATAGGACCTCACTCGCCTGCCATTTCTGGGCTAACAAAATCCTTGCTGCTGTAGTAGCCATCTCACTCTCAGTACTGTCTGTGCCTGTGAAAGTTATGGGGTAGGGATACTGCTTCATTTCCAATTAGTTCACATCCTATAAGATTTTTATACTACAAATATTCTGGATCATTTTTAGTCTTCCCTCTTTTCTCCTATAGCCCCTCTTGACAGCAATAATGGGGTAACATTAGGGAAACATCACAGAACAAACCAAAGCAGAATAAATCCACCACTCACACACTATTATTATGTCAGAAAAAAATTGCAGAACATAAAGGTAAAGGTAAAGGGACCCCTGACTGTTAGGTCCAGTCGCGGATGACTCTGGCGTTGCAGTGCTCATCTTGCTTTACTGGCCGAGGGAGCCGGCGTACAGCTTCCAGGTCATGTGGCCAGCATGACTAAGCTGCTTCTGGTGAACCAGAGCAGTGCACAGAAACGCCATTTACCTTCCCACTTGAGCGGTACCTATTTATCTACTTGCACTTTGACGTGCTTTCGAACTGCTAGGTTAGCAGGATCAGGGACCGAGCAACGGGAGCTCACCCCATCGTGGGGATTCGAACCGCTGACTTTCTGATCAGCAGGCCCTAGGCTCTGTGGTTTAGACCACAGTGCCACCTGCGTCCCTTATTGCAGAACATACCTGTGTCTCATGCACAGGTGGAGAAGATGGAACACGGAAGCGCATTTTTGATGATTTTAGGGAAGATAAAGCTGGCTGAACTTGCTGGTGGTGATAGCTGAGTTTTGAGAGGACTTCTGAGCGGGCGGGTGGTGGTGGTGGCAGCAGTGGCTAGCCACTTGGAGGAGCTCTAATGTCTCTGGTGGAAGAAGTCCTACTCATCACGGTGAAACAGGCAGTGGTGGTTAAAGAAAGATGGGGTGGGACATGGGTTTCAGGATACCATTTCCCTCCACAACTCTATCTTTAGAGAGCCTTTGACACAATCTTAGCTTTGAACCTTGTTAAAATAAAAAGTTATTGACTTTCCAAAAAATAACAAAAAATAAAATAAAATAACAACAATGCATAAAGAAAAAAAGAAAAGAAAAAGCATTGCTAAGAAATTTTTTAAACCATAATTTTGGTTGACTTCCCTCCACTCCTGCCCCCCCCCCCCCGTTCCATTGTTTAATGCTTGTTCATGCATGTCCATAAAATCTTACACAGTGGTCCCTTGGGTTACAAACACCTCGGGTTACAGACTCGGCTAACCTGGAAGTAGTACCTTGGGTTAAGAAGTTTGCTTCAGGATGAGAACAAAAATCGTGCTCCAGTGGTGGCAGTGGGAGGCCCCATTAGCTAAAAAGATACCTCAGGTTAAGAACAGTTTCAGGTTACCTGCAGATCGAATTAAGTTCATAACCTGAGGTACCACTGTATTCTTAACAACCCAATTTTAAAACCTTCTTGATCTTATTACAAGTGATTTTTAAAAGTTATACTAATGCAGAAATCTATACACAAAGCTTAAAAAAATATGCATTAAACATTTGCCCCCTTTTTAAATCAAAGGTCCTCTATCTTTCTTGGGTTTCAAGCTGACTAATTTGTCCTGCATAGTTCAGTAGTTTATTTTGCCAATCTTCTTCTTTGGCTGAGGCTTCTTCCTTCTGTAGGAGCTGGCTGGTCTTGGCCTGGCATCCAGTCTCAAATACAAGGACAAAATCTTTCGCTCTATAAGTCCATCAAGTCCTGTAGATCTCAATATCATAACTTCAATTTTTTTAAACATCATTTCCCACATTCTCTTCAAATCTTTATATGTCTTTCCCCAGGCCTTTTAAATAATTTTACATTGCCACCACATATAATAAACTCTTATACTTTTTGCCTTCCCTTCCTGTTTCTTCTCTAGCACAGTCAAAGCCTCCTTAGCTATGAACTTTCTTATGGAAGTCATTCGCCAGCTACGGAGCAGTGGAAGTAAAGACCTTTCTTCTTGCCATGTATGTTTTCACCTTCCTCACTATAGGAGCAGAGAGGGCATCCCACAAAGAAGCAACTGCTGCCCCATCCTGATTTCCCCCTCCTCAATTGTTGTTTAGTCGTTTAGTCGTGTCCGACTCTTCTTGACCCCATGGTTGAGAGCATTCCAGGCACTTCTGTCTTCCACTGCCTCCTGCAGTTTGGTCAAACTCATGCTGGCAGCTTTGAGAACACTGTCCAACCATCTTGTCCTCTGTCGTCCCCTTCTCCTTGTGCCCTCCATCTTTCCCAACATCAGGGTCTTTCCCAGGGAGTCGCCTCTTCTCATGAGGTGGCAAAGTATTGGAGCCTCAGCTTCAGGATCTGTCCTTCCAGTGAGCACCCAGGGCTGGTTTCCTTCAGAATGGAGAGGTTTCCTGATTTTCTTAAGAATGGAAGTGAGAGCTGGACCATAAAGAAGGCTGACTGCCGAAGAATTGATGCTTCTGAATTACGGTGCTGGAGGAGACTCTTGAGAATCCCATGGACTACAAGAAGATCAAATCTATCCCCAATTATAGGTCAGAGCTTTTCCATGTGATCACAATGGTTTTAAAAAGGTGTTCAGTGGAGAACTGATTATCTCTACCCGTCCCCCTCCGTGGTGGATGGGAAACTGTAAGAGATAGGTAGACATGGACGGTTTGCATGGTTGTTTTGAATGGGGTAAAAAGAAAACAGAAATAAATAAATACGAGTTCTTCCAACTCTTCCACTGCATTTGTTCAGTTATTTAAAGGGACTGTGTGTTTTATCCCCGCAGGTAGGTATGGGTTGTTTTTAATGAGCAGTTCAGGATGAAGCTATAAAAATAACTCCATAAAAACTGAAACTGTGTTAGACAGTTCGCAGCTAAAAATGGTTTAGCAGGTAAATGGTATATACAAGCCAAGCCACCCAATGAAAGTGTTATTAGTACATGCATGCGCGCGCGCACACATACTTATAATACTCGGACAACACCACTTTCTCCCATTTTTTAGTCTGTCTCAGTGTGGTATGTTCTTAAAAACGCAGTTAGGAAGCACTTCATTATCATTGTGAGTTATCACTTTGCTGAAACTCAAATCACAAGACACACAGAATATTTTAAGAAATTTTAGGCTTCAGTCCTCTCTTTGCCAACCTGGCACCACCCAGAGGTTTAGAACTACAGCTCCCATAAGTTAAAACTAGCATGGCCAATGATCAGGGATCATGAGAGTTTAATAATAATAATAATAATAATAATAATAATAATAATAATAATAAATTTTATTTATATCCCGCCCTCCCCAGCTGAAGCTGGGCTCAGGGCGGCTAACAACAATCAAAATAGTCCAACATTCTAAAAACATTCATTATAAAATTAATTAAAATCAAATTAAGATCAAATTAATGGCAACCATCAAGCAAAATTCTGTGCAGATTGCCAGAGGAGGGGGTCAGGCTGCGCCCTGACCAAAGGCCTGGTGGAATAGCTCTGTCTTGCAGGCCCTGCGGAAAGATGTCAGGTCCCGCAGAGCCTTAGTCTTTTGTGACAGAGCGTTCCACCAGATTGGAGCCGCGGCCGAGAAAGCCCTGGCTCTAGTTGAGGCCAGCCTAACTTCTCTGTGGCCTGGGATCTTTAGGGTGTTTTTATTTGCAGACCGTAAATTTCAGTCCCGTAGGTACGGTCCCGTAGGTACGAGGATCCTAGGCCATATAGGGCTTTAAAGGTTAAAACCAGCACCTTAAACCTGATCCTGTACTCAACCGGGAGCCAGTGCAGCTGGTATAGTACCGGATGAATATGATCTCGCAGCGAAGACCCCATAAGGAGTCTCGCCGTGGCATTCTGCACCCGCTGGAGTTTCTGGGTCAGTCTCAAGGGCAGCCCCACGTAGAGCAAGTTACAATAATCCAGTCTGGAGGTGACCGTCGCGTGGATCACAGTGGCTAGGTCAGGGTGAGAGAGATAAGGAGCCAACTGCTTAGCTTGGCGGAGATGAAAAATGGGACTTACTGATGCGTAGAGGGACGTGGGTGGCGCTGTGGGTTAAACCACAGAGCCTAGGACTAGCCGATCAGAAGGTCGGCGGTTCAAATCCTGGCAACAGGGTGAGCTCCCATTGCTCGGTCCCTGCTCCTGCCAACCTAGCAGTTCGAAAGCACGTCAAAGTGCAAGTAGATAAATAGGTACTGCTCCAGCGGGAAGGTAAACTGCATTTCCGTGCACTGCTCTGGTTCGCCAGAAGCGGCTTAGTCATGCTGGCCACATGACCCGGAATCTGTACGCTGGCTCCCTCAGCCAGTAAAGCGAGATGAGCACCACAACCCCAGAGTCGGTCACAACTGGACCTAATGGTCAGGGGTTCCTTTACCTTTACCTTACTAATGGGTAGGGATGTGGGAGAAATTCAAATTAGTTTGTGTTTAAAGGCAAGCCTACCTAATTCACATTTTCCAAAACAGTATAAGAACCAAAACATAGTCATCCTTTAAAATTCGAACTTCACTGAATTTTGCAATACAGATCTTCGGCCAAGTAATGGGTACAAAAATGCATATACTAGGGTATTGTAAGCACAAACTGACAGATAAAAATGCATTAAAATAGAGAAAATAGCTTTGCAAAAATGTGTGTAGTGGGCAAAACATGGTGCTCTTGCAGAGCTCTGTCCTCAGCACAACTAAGTTGCCTTAAGCAGCAGTAGCATTTTATTTTATTTATATATTTCCTTAAAATTTCATTTTAAAAAAATTCTACAATGCTCAATTGCATAAAACCTCAAAGTGGTTTACAAAAAGATAAAACAATAAAATTGAGGGGGGAAATCCCAACCATACTTTGAAACATGCAAGATAGATGAGATAGATTTAACAACTAAAATAAATTAAAATTACCCCAATGGCAATGAAAGAAGGTGGGATCTTGGAACTGCCTCACTACATCAGCCACTGTTCAACAATATATATATACCTGCATTCCTGTACCCGTGAAAATCTACGAAAGCATATATATATATATATATATATATATTGATTGTTCAATTTAATTCATCCTTGAATGTTTTTCATACCTGTTTTTAACAGCCTTGGGCTGATAATGTCAACATTTAAATTTATTTGTAAACTTTCTTTGATGTTTCATTACAATCAAGTGATTAAAAAGAAGTCGTCCCAACTTGGTAGGCATCTGGGAATGAGAGGTAAGCTATCTGTTTGCACAATGTTTTCATTTTTAGTTATCATGGCTAATAGTTATTGGTAGACCTCTTGAAGATTCGAATGCTGAAAATCCATTTGAGCTGGCAGCAATCACCACATCATGGGGCAATGAATTCCACAGGTTAATTACATGTTTGGTGAAGGCTCTTCAACATGCGTAATGTGAGCTGCAGGGAAGCGCTGCCTTTTGCCTGAGCATCACATGTTATGCTGAGTTCATGCCCAACATATTCTATAATTTGGTGGTATCTCCTACAGGGCTTTCTGGCCTGTCTTTTTTACCCTTAAGAAAGTTTAAATGGCTTCCACAGTTGGCATTCCAGCCAGCTATACGCCAATCGCCCTGTAAAGGAAAGCCTAATGTTGCCTTTTCTCCCTTTTTATAAAACCATTTTCTTTCCTCGGAGCATAAGCTCTGGTGTTGCTTTATTCCTCACCTTCCAAAAAGGGGATTACCTTTAAAAGTCCAACAGGATTTCTTGGATGAATAAAAATGTGGGCTAACAGCCTAAAATACACTCTCTCATTAGCAAGTGCCATTGATTTTAGTGCCACTTGCTCACGAGTAGTTGCACCAAAAGCTTGGGGCCTTGGGCTGATGCATGGGTTTTGTTCCAGTTGGGCAACCTTAGCTTTAATAAATAAGATGTTATGTAGGGAGGGTGGTCAGTGCCTGTTTGGAAGAAAAACATTGGACAGGCGCGACTCAGCGTTCCCTGGCTTTTTAACAGCTATGAACTGCTTGATATTCTTGGCTCGGTTCAGTTACTATTATTATTTTTTCCCTTTTAAAAAATACGAGCCAATGGGCTTCCTCCCAAGACACACTCAGGTGGGGCTGCCTCTCGCTCCTGCCTTTCCCTTGGGGCTCCTCATTTCATTTTGAGACGCCTCCCCTGTGACACACTCCATAAAACTCGGAGAGCTCGTCCGTCTGTCCCACCTAAGCGGCTACAGGCAGCACGCCCCTCCTTCTCACACAAGCATTTTGTTTCTGGGAATGGCGGGCTGGGGCGATGCAAGAATAAGAGGCTCAAGGAAACAAAGGAGGGAATGAAGTCCTCTGTCTGTCAGGGCTGCTAGTAGCTGATAGCTTGACAGGTAAGATACAAGGCACCACACACACACAGGGTTACAGAAGGAAACTGGAGCTCAATGCAATACTGGTTGACACAACAAATCATGGCCTGTGTTCTGTAGGTCTAGGTGGCTTTCCATGGCTCAGTGACAGATTTATGTATAAGCTAAACAAGCTATAGCTTAGGGCCCCACTCTTTTGGGGGGCCCCCAAAAAATTAAAGGAAAAAACTGGATGTACATTTCCAAAATATAAGATACAGTGGTACCTCGTGTTACATACACTTCAGGTTACATACGCTTCAGGTTACAGACTCCGCTAACCCAGAAATATTACCTTGGGTTAAGAACTTTGCTTCAGGATGAGAACAGAAATCGTGCAGCAGTGGAGTAGCGGGAGGCCCCATTAGCTAAAGTGGTGCTTCAGGTTAAGTACCGTTTCAGGTTAAGAACGGACCTCTGGAACGAATTAGGTACAGTACTTAACCTGAGGTACCACTTACAGATAGGTAGCCGTGTTGGTCTGCCATAGTCAAAACAAAAAAAATTCCTTCCAGTAGCACCTTAAAGACCAACTAAGTCAGTTCTTGGTATGAGCTTTCGTGTGCATGCACACTTCTTCAGATATCTGAAGAAGTGTCTGAAGAAGTGTGCATGCACACGAAAGCTCATACCAAGAACTGACTTAGTTGGTCTTTAAGGTGCTACTGGAAGGAATTTTTTTTGTTTTGACTGAGGTACCACTGTAATTGTATTTCAGTTCAACAATTACTTTGACAAAACACATATTTTGTTATGTGCGAATGGCTTTAGATACTCATTAGGTCCATAAATTACCACATACCATATATTCAACATAAAAACAGCAACTATTTGGACATATAAAGGACCCCATTACTTTCAGTAGCTTAGGGCCTCATCAAACCTAATTCCGGCCCTGCCATGGCTACAGAAGCAGGATTCACTACAAAGAATACCTTGCCTGCCCTGATTTCATGCAAATATGACCTCATGCAAGCATTCATGGTTTTCTCCCCATGGCACATCATGAAGTCACATTGTTCCCAGGGAACATTGTTTAGCCCAACAGCTGCATTTCCTTCTGGAAACCTTCTGGGCCCAACATGCCATTGGTGGTTGGGCACAGAGCCAAAAGTGAGTGGAATGATGAAGATAACACACACAATGCTATTTTTTCTAGGAAAAGGGGTGCCGGAACTCACCACGAACACCTTCCTTGTTCTCTTATAAGGGCAGTGGCACCCACCTGAGAGGTGCCAGAAATGAATTCTGGTGAGTTCTGACTGTGGGGAAAAGTCCAGAAAAAAACCCACCTCTATCCTATATCCTTGCAAGAAAGAGAATTTGTTCAAGGACACATTCCAGGCAGGCAAAAACACTCAAAGCCAGGCATGTGACTGGGAGGGGTCTGGACTGAGGAGAATCCCGAGGGCCAAATTTGGCCCTCAGGCATGAGTTTCCCCACCCCTGCTCAACGCTTTCACCAATTTCAACATGTGCTGCAGAAGGAGCCCCTTGTGCTACCTAATTACTCACAGGCGGCTATAATTAAGAGTTTGAAAGCAATCAACCAAAGACAAGGGTCCCCCCCCCCCAGCCGGAACTACCAGGCAGTGCCGGATTTATGATTTATGTATAAGCTAAACAAGCTATAGCTCAGGGTCCCACTATCTTGGGGACCCCCAAAATAATTGAAGGGGGAAAACTGGATGTGCATTTCGAAAATATAAAATAAAAATAAAATAAAACCTACATACAGCAACAGTGTTTTGTGTTGTGTAGGCTCCTGTGATGCAAGTAATGGGCCCTACCTGCTAGCCTGCCCCCTAAAATATCACTGGTTTGCTATATATAGGGTGCTTACATTCTCTATGGACTAGTTGCATGGCAATATGTGCAAATGGCTTTAGATACCTATTAGGTCCATAAATTACCATATAGCATATATTCAACACAAAAAGCAGCAACAATTTGTTGTTGACAGAGGACAGCTGGACATAGAAAGGGCCCCATTACCTTCAGTAGCTTAGGGCCTCATCAAACCTAAATCCAGTCCTGCTATCCAGAACTCAGTTCTGACACATCTCAGGTGGGTGCCATTGCCATTCTAAGAAAACAAGGGAGGTATTTGTGGTGAGTTCCGGCAACTCTTTTTCTAGAAAAATAGCACTGCCTAAATCTATAGAAGTCAAACTGTTTCTACTTAAGTTTGGTTTAACAGTGATTGGTTTATTGGTCAGTTTTGGTTTCTCTCAGCTCCTCATTTTTCCCAATATGAAGTTAAATTCTCCATATCCCCACATCAGTTTGCAATTTATTTATTTTTAAAGTGATCACGAACGTTCACCAGCATTTTTGTGCAAACTTCCAATATACACATTTTTGTATGCTTTAGCAGATAAAACTGCAACTTGCCTTCCACACCCAGCTCCATGCAAGAGAATCAGGCTTCTTATTCATTTAAAGTCTGAGAATAGGTTGAGATCGTTTCAGCCCCAAGACCTCTAATTATTTGTTACAATGGTGGTGGTGTTTTAAAAATACAATTTTGCCTAATATATATACTTTCCCTAAGCTTTTCCCCATATTACAATGAATTTTTGTATTCAATATCATATGCATCTATACACAAATATTAATATAATGTACACATATATTGTAAAATGCATTCTACTATACTATGTTGATGTGCTTTAACCTTTTACTGTTAATTTTAATTCTATTGTAAATATTTTAACCACTTTTTTAAATTACTGTTTTATTGATAATTTTATTATTTCTTGTAAGCCACCTACAGGTTTTGTTAATTCAAGCAGAATATAAATTTTGTTAAATAAATAGGATGGCTATGTTTTTGTTGATGTTTTCCTTTGGGAAATATAGACGGGGAAGGTTCACCTTCAAATGCAAACTTGAATCAAAATTCTCTCCCATTCCTAGGCTGCAGCTGATTTAATTCAGGTTCAAGCCATTATAAGTAGCCAGTTTGGCATCCATGAAGAGGTTCTGGATTGTTACATGAGAGAAAATTGAAATAACTTTCAAATTACTTTTAAAATTTTGATTATTGATTATCAGTTATTACTTTATAGTATGCTGAATAGTAGTATGCTATTGGGTTCTTGTTTTTGTTTTTCTTATGTCTTTTGTGGTTTTATATATTGATTTTATTCTGTGAACCACCCTGAGACCACTGGGTATAGGGCGGTACAGCCATACCTCGGGTTACAGACACTTCAGGTTGCTTTTTTTCAGGTTACGGACCCACCGAAACCCAGAAGTACCAGAACGGGTTACTTCTGGGTTTCGGGGATCATGCATGAACAGAAGCGCTAAATTGTGCTTTACGCATGCGCAGAAGCACCGAATCGCAACCCGCACGTTCGCAGACACGCTGCTGCGGGTTGCGAACGTGCATCCCGCACAGATCTTGTTCGCAGCCTGAGTGTTCACTGTGTATAAATTCAATAAATAAAATAAAATAAAAATTGGCTGAAGTGTCAAGTCTACACATTGTTGCAAACACAGGTTGGCTACCAACTAGTGGGGGGGGGGGCAGGAATCAGGCTGGTGAAGATACCATTAAGTCAAGCAGGTATTCAGAATATGTAGCTTGGTTTTTTTGGGGGGGGGAGGGGAACAGGTGAGGGGGTTGGTCTGTTCATCACCAGATAAAAAATAGATTTTCAATTATGATTCTAGTTCAGGAAAAATAAAGACTTGGCGCAGATTTCAGTTATTACGGGTTGCTTTTGCTCCCTAAGTTAAGTAAATGAGTTTAGGTGTCTATCACACAAGTGCGGTGTTATGGTCTCTCATAAAAAAAAATTAATAGCTAAAATTCCCAAATGGTCGGTGGTATATATTTTCTCTGGTCCGGTACAGTACAAACTATCAGGGAACACGATGCTAAGGTCAACAGCTTCTTTTTCACAGTGAGTACTTTGGCAACCCAGTTATTCCAGGGCACATCCCTAAAAATCGGCTGCCAAGCACAACCTTTTAAGCCTCTTTCTCAGGAGCGCTTTCCCCACATAATCCTTCAAATGTGATTACAGAGGGCTCCCTTCTTTTAACATCCACAAGTACTCTGCAACCAAGAGAGCTGCTCTCTTTCTGCAAGGCAAAACCAGTTCAGCGTGGTCACACAGCACAAAACATTGCACAATTCCGGCGTGTCGACCTTTTGTCCATCTCAGAATTGGCGCTTCTATAGCAAAGAAGTGTAGTTTGAGCTTTGCGCTTGGACTGATGGCATTTCAGCAAGAATTGCCCTGTGGCAGTTCATTTCGGGAGATTTGCTACAGTCTCCCCTCTCCGATAACATTCCAAATAACAAACCATCGTGAAAAGGAATGCTGCAGTCCTTAGTAAGTGACACTCAACATTGAATAATAGAAATAGCTCCTAATTTGCTGTTTTCCATTGCAAAAAATCCAAGTGCATGCTACACAGGGATCTTAAGCCCAGTTTGAGCATAATTCTGGGTTTGCTTTAAAAATCTATAGTTACATGCAGCTGATTGCAAGTTCAAACTTAGCTTGTAGTCATTGTTCCACCCGTTTTTGACTCTGTCCACACCCACCGGTGCCATATGGCTCCTGGAAGGGTACCAGAAATGAACATGGCTGCTAGGCCTGACAATTTTTCCAACCCCTTTCCTAAACCCACCCACCCATCAGGATTGTCATTAAATATACTGGTCTCTGAACATGTTAAAAATAATAATTTCCTGATTCTCTGTTTGTCAGGCTTGTAAGCTGAACCTGCTACAGCTGTTTGCCTTAAAAGAAATTACTCTTGCTCTCATTGTACTCTTGCTCTCATCACCAGCTTCTGTCACAGAGGGAGGGAGAGAGGCGATCCTGCCAAGAACCATTATAAAAATTCTTCCTTTTCATATGATATTAAACTCTCCTTTTGGCAGGTTCCCCCCGACACAGTCAGTATTTGTAGTGAAAAGACACCATGTTTGAAATTCTTTTCACTTTTTTTCCTCTCTCTCATTATACTTGCTTGTTAATAGTTCTGGGAAATAAAGCAAGCTCCAGACTTTATCTCCAGTTCTCTATGTGGCATTACAACTTGAACCAGTATATGGCTTGGGAAATCCAAGCAGCCTTCATCAAATTGGCAATCTCTGTGAATGGAACTTTGTCACACAGTGGTGTGTGAATGCAGTGGCGTAGCGTGGGTTGTCAGCACCCGGGACAAGGCAAGTAATTTGACCCCTAACCCATGGATTTGCGCCCCCTAACCCGTGGATTTGTGCCCCCTAACCCCCAGATGTTGCGCCCGGTGCGGCCAGCCCCCCTGCACCCCCCACGCTATGCCACTGTGTGAATGCTCTCCCCCTTTGGATATTCTGCAAGTCTTATCTTGGGGCTTCCCTCAGAAATCTTTGGATATTTCCCCCAGACGGAAATCTGAAAATTAATTTTGAATTTGTCTCTGTCTCTTTTACAAAACAGCACAACAATGCAGGGGTATGGAAAACAACTAAGGGCAATGTTGTCGGATTCCAACTCCTGTCATCCCAACCAAGCTGGCTGGAGCTGATGGGAGTTGGAGTCCAACAACTTCTGGGGGGCGACACAGGTTAACCCATCCCTGCCCTGTGAGAACTTCCACTCATTTTGTTGAAAACCTTTGAGCTTCGTTGGATACTTTGCCTGAAGAAGAAGAAGAAGAACCCTCAAAATTGATTCTTACTTCACTTTGGTGAGTAAACATCTCAGAAAAGACCTCTAGCCTAGGCACGTTCTAGCTGTGCATCTTGGTAGTTTTTGTTATGGGGTCCACAGTCAATGGGAAAAAGTGCAAGATATACAATTGGCCCATAACTCTCTCACTTCTCATTGCAACCTGCCCTATCACTTCCCTCCCAAGTGCTTTTATTTTAGCAAACCATACTCCGGGTACTGGAAATTGACTGAGAATAAAAACTATGGTTTAGGATAGACTAAAGAACTGTAAATCTCTCTCTGTGTAGAGAAAGTTCTACACTTCTCAGCTGTGAGCCCCTTTACTATTGAAACTGAAATCCTTCCCTTCTTTCTATATGACTCAGGAAGAACCATGCTGAATGACAGAGACCTGTCAACATCTTATTTGGCTCAGTTTTCACTTGCCCCATGGAACTAAATCTACGCAGGTATTCCTGTCATTTAATCTCATTTACTTCGACTCCTGTAGAGGGACGTGGGTGGTGCTATGGGTTAAACCACAGAGCCTAGGACTTGTTGATCAGAATGTCGGTGGTTCAAATCCCCACGACGGGGTGAGCTCCCGTTGTTCAGTCCCTGCTCCTGTCAACCTAGCAGTTCAAAAGCACACCAGTGCAAGTAGATAAATAGGTACTGCTCCGGCGGGAAGGTAAATGGCGTTTCTGTGCACTGCTCTGGTTTGCCAGAAGCGGCTTAGTCATGCTGGCCACATGACCCAGAAGCTGTACACCGGCTCCCTCGGCCAATAAAGCGAGATGAGCACCGCAACCCCAGAGTCGTCCACAACTGGACCTAATGGTCAGGGGTCCCTTTACCTTTACCTTTACCTCTACTCCTGTAGCTGCTATCTCCACCTCATCCCACCCTCCAACACCTCTTAGACAAAAGTCTCATAAGGGCCAAATATGTGTTCCCCACATGACACATCAAAGCAGCTCTTCTTGTGGAAAGTGCCCCTCCTGGTGTCATTTTTATTGCACATTCATATATATTTGTGATGATATTAGGGCACTCATAAGGGAGTCTGCTTCCAGTAAGGTTTTTCTATGCATAGAATTTGGTGTGGTCACACAGTTCCATTTCAAATTAGTGCATACCCTTTAACTTCCTGCTAAAAACCCATAACTTTTTATTCCACAAACATCCTGGTTTATTTTTGTACTCCTTTTGCTGCATTATAACCTTATTTTGTCACATTATAACATTATAGTGTTGCAGATGACTAATAAAGCAGAATGCAACCACCATTAATGTACTATAATTGAATAAAGAGCATGATGCAGAATAAACCTGCAATAAGGCATCAGTCTGGAGGGGTTCAAAGCCATTAATTGCTATGGTGTTCGCTTAATTGTAACAGAGACTACAGTTCTTTCCATACAGTTGTTGGAAGTAGTTTAGCTACTAAGATTCTCTGCCACCACTATGTTCTAGAGGTATGTATGTGTTTGGGTACAAATGAAAAACCAAATTACATCAGTGTTATTTGGCTCTATTTCTGCTTCAAATTGCCCTAAAAGATGGCTGCTCTGACTGCTCCTGGCGTGTACTATTTTCCCCCCTCCCCAAATGCCTTAAATCAGTGGTGTCCAAACTTTTTTCAAAGAGGGCCAGATTTGGTGAAGTGAAGGGCCGTGAGGGCTGACCAAAGGACCAACCGAAGTTGTTAACCTTTTTTTTAGGATTGAAGTTGTTGAGCTTTTCTTAGGATTGAAGTTGTTGAGGTTTCTTGGGGATTTTACCCCAGGAGATAAACTGCTGCAGGGACCAGATTAAACCGACCGGCAGGCTGAGTTAGGCCCCTGAAACGGACTTTGGACGTGCCTGTCTTAAATGTTATAGAATTCTGCAACGTTCCAGGAAAAACCCTGAGAGTTGCTAGAGACTGCTCCCATTTGTTTGCAGTGCCCGCCATTTTGTTTTCCCCACAATGCCCCAGAACAGTGCAACATCTGGGACGCTCTAAGGAAAACAAAATGGCAGCCACCAGGTGCAGCCATGTAAACCAGCTCCTCCTGCTGCCACCACCACAGGCAGTAAAACCTAATAAAAGAAATGGGGGGGGGGGAGCTAAATCAAATGCCAAAAAGCCATCAATGCCAACTAATACACACTGAAACAAATGGGATTTTGCCAAATGAAACACTACACAAGCAAAGCTTCCAGCAATGAAAACAAACGATATCCAGAAGTGATTTGCCCCCCTTGCACGCCCATACACTGTGTGTGTGCCTGTCTGTTTCCAGAGTGCAATATTCGGGTGGCAACTGCCCATTTGCAGCTCATAGAGAGCTGGTGTTATTTGGAGTGGTAGAGTTTCTGGCACCCTTCCCTCCAAATGACAAATGGATTAAGTGGTGTGTGTGTGCGCCTGTGTGTGTGCAGCCATGGGGAAGGGGGAGCACTTTCTCGCTACAAGGCCCCGATTGTATGTGTACATGTTGAGAAAAAAGAAGCAAATGCACTTTTATAACTCCGAAGGCTCGATGGCTACTTCTCAAATCTTTTGTTTGTTTTGAGAAGTGCTACAGCAGAAGCACTAAATTTTGTGTGCATTCGGGGAGCTCAATGTGCCACTGAAAGCAGTTGAGGAAGAGGAACCTAATTAAGGGCATTTCTGTCAAACTCACAAACTAATAAAAAGCTTATCCTTGTTTTGAGAAAGGAAAGGAAACAGACACAGTCAAGTGAGTCTCAGGCATGGGAGGGGGGGGGGATAAAGAAGGTAGGCATTAAGATTTCTGTATTTCTGTCTTCTACTACCAAGTTTGGGATTATTGGAGGTGAAATTCCAAGCAATATGATTTGAATCCTAGTTTAGAAGACAAAATTTGCAGGAACATTTGGAAAAGACAGGCTTTTCACTCTGGACATCTCAATTATTAAGAAAGGTTAAAAAATTGGGTTAAGAAAGCCCAACAGAGACTCCATCTCCTCAGAGTATTGCGGAAGAACGATGTCAATCAACACCTGATGATCTCCTTCTACCGGTCAACAACAGAAAGTGTCCTTTCATACTGCATCACGGTGTGGTATGCTGGTAGGAAGTGCCTACAGAGGGTGGAGAATACAGCACAAGATGTTATGAGCTGTCCCATGAATCTGCTGGATGAAATAGCGGAAGAACGTTGCCTCAGGAGAATGAGGAAAGTTTTCAGGGATGATTCACACCCTGGACGGCACTTTCTTGATCTCCTGCCCTCAGGCAGAAGATATAGAAGCATGATTAGTCGCACCAACAAGGTAAAGAACAGCTTCTATCTATGGGCTGTTAGGCTGCTGAATGAAAAGATAAAAACAGGGCAATTGACTTTAGGGTTTGGTGGGTGTGCGTCAGTAAACGAGGGGAATTAAGACTAAGAGAGCTGACTGGGGGGTGCTCGTATAATCTCACTGTATACATGTTGTACAAGTGACAATAAGGTATTTCAATTATTCACATTTTATAGAAATTTGAAGAGTTATTGCTTTGCAGTAAAGAACAGTGCAATAAAGACCACCTCACATCTTCCTTAGATTTTTATTTTTTGCAGCTCAAAAGCCAAGTGATGGTACCACTGGGCTTCATCACATGATGGGAGGCAACAGCCATCTGACAGCCATCCTAGTTATAGGGTGTGGTGCTTTCCGTCTCTACCTCATAGCTCCTGGTGACCTGAATCTACTCCTTCTTGGCCCCAGAACGAATTAAACTATACAAGATGTGTGGTCTGTCTCCCAGTTCGTTTCAAAAATTAAAATGCAGCTGCAGGGGGATGAAAATACGAACTCTCACACAGCCTAATGCACACTGCATTTTATGTATATATGCACACCATTGTTACACCCACACATGGATGTCCAGAGGCAGGATAAATACAGCTGGAGGGCCAAACAAGAAGATACAATGTCACTTCCCTACCTCATATAAGGAATTGAGAGGAAAGATAACCCCAACCAAGACAAAGGAATTAATACAAAAAAGCCCTCCTAAAATAATAAGCAATTGTACAGGGTGGAAGGGAAGTCCTGCATGCGTTGTTACTTGTGTAAGGGAACAAAACCAGAAGTTGTTTTAAGTGACCAAATGTTTTATTTAGTACAAGATACTTCAGTCTTTTTACCCAGGCTTTCCCTGACCCAAAAGATCAGACCCTGGTTCTGTTTCCTCCAGATTTTGGATTTTATTTGTTCTTATGCTTTTGTTTGCTTCTTGACTCTGTATTTTACTTTTCGATGCCATAGGTATTGCTTTTATGTTGCTTACAGTGCTGCTTTTCTTGAAAAAGAGGCGCCTCCTTTGCTTTCTTAGAATGGCAACGGTACCCACCTGAGAGATGCTGGAACTGAGTTCCAGTGAGTTCCAGCTGAAAAAACCCTACACACACACAGTTGTACCTTCACTTACTTATCCCTCTGGATACTTAATCTTTGCGATGTGAACGTAGCAAACCCGGAAGTACAGTATTTTCTCAGGTTTTGCTGCGCGTGCATGCGCACAAGTACTAAACTGCACTGTGCGCATGCGCAGAAGTGGTCCTCCGGTTGTGAATTCCTCAGGATGCAGCCGGACCTGTGTGTATGTGTGTGAGAGACATTACAATATTAAGCCATTTGTAAACATTTTAAAATGAATTTCCACTGCTTTGCCACTGTCAGTCAGATTTACTGCTGCTGAAATGAGGTTTAACAAGTCCTCTTGTTCCAAATCTCCATTTTTCCTGTCAACAATGGATCCTAGAGCCAACTTTGGATCCTTCCGTATGGTGTGAGCAGTAATCTTTTGACACTTCCTGGCTGATAAAGTATATTTTGCCACTCTTCTGCACTCGGATCACATTACCTATGCCACTACTGATGGCTTTGATGGAAGTGGGAATACACTGCCCTTAAAAAACCCACATAAACTTAGTGACCTACATGATGTGGAACTTTAGACATCATTGATGCTGTATGGCAGGCTAATATAGGGTAGCAGGAACCACATCCCAAAGGTTTGAACTGGGTTGACATGTAAAGTGTTGATTCGCTCATATTTATAGATCACTTTCCCACTCAAGGCCTTCAAAGTGGTTTATAAAGTAAAGAAAGGGTCAGGCCCAAAAACAGCAATAAAATGTCCCAATAAGACTCTGCAAATATAAATAAGCACAAACAGCAGCAGCAGGAGATTATTTCAAAGCAAAGCAACAGCAAATAAAAACAGTCAAGCTCTTTGGGGTAAACAAATAAATAAATCGCGCAAGATTGTAAAGCTTTCGCAGATTTCCAAATCTTACATACACGGCAGTGGCTACAAAAACAATACAGACCGCTGTGCCCAAACAGCAGTTTAAATATATTTTAAACTAGTTTGCAAAGAGAGCTGTGCTATGAATAAAGTGTCGTGCACAATTTTTATTTTTATTTTTAAAAAGATAATAAAACCCAGTCTAGTCAGGACGGGAATTTGATTAAGGAGAATAACAACCCTTGGCTTGGATTCAAAGGACCACGCAACTGTGGTTCTGTGTACTCAGTGGGCCTTTGGATTTATATTTCTCAAACAACACACATAGCAAACTCGAAACCAGGAATGGAAGCAAAGTTGCATTCGGCTCACATTTAAAGGCAAACTTACCTAATGTGCACTTTTTGAAACAAGATACGAACTGAAACACAGCGGTCTTTTAAGAACTTTAAATTCATAAGAGGAGGGCAATGGCCCATCAAGTCCAGCATCCTGTCTCTCAGCAGCCAATCAGATGCCTGCATCAAACCAGTACACAGAACCTGTGTGCAACATCACTCTTCCCTCCTGGTTTGGAGCAAGTGGTATTCCAAAGTTTATTGCCTCCAACTGTGGAGACAGAAGCATAACCATCACGGTTAATAGTCACTGATAACTTTATCCTCCATCTAAACTGGTGGGTATCACCAATTCTGGAAGTGAGTCCCATAGTTTAACTACATTGGAGGATGGATGGCGGCTAATGGATTGAGGTTGAATCCTGACAAGACAGAAGTACAGTTTTTGGGGGACAGGGGGCAGGCAGGTGTGGAAGACTCCCTGGTCCCGAATGGGGTAACTGTGCCCCTGAAGGACCAGGTGTGCAGCCTGGGAGTCATTTTGGACTCACAGCTGTCCATGGAGGCACAGGTCAATTCTGTATCCAGGGCAGCTGTCTACCAACTCCCCCTGGTACACAGGCTGAGACCCTACCTGCCCGCGGACTGTCTCGCCAGAGTGGTGCATGCTCTAGTTATCTCCCGCTTGGACTACTGCAATGCACTCTATGTGGGGCTACCTTTGAAGGTGACCCGGAAACTACAACTAATCCACAATGCGGCAGCTAGAACTGGTGATGGCCGCCGAGACCACATAACGCCAGTCTTGAAAGACCTACATTGGCTCCCAGTATGTTTCTGAGCACAATTCAAAGTGTTGGTGCTGACCTTTAAAGCCCTAAACGGCCTCGGCCCAGTATACCTGAAGGAGCGTCTCCACCGCCATCGTTCTGCCCGGACGCTGAGGTCCAGCACCGAGGGCCTTCTGGCGGTCGCCTCATTGTGATAAGCAAAGCTACAGGGAACCAGACAGAGGGCCTTCTCAATAGTGGCGTCCGCCCTGTGGAACGCCCTCCCATCAGATGTCAAAGAGATAAACAACTACCTGACATCTTAAGGCAGCCCTGTTCAGGGAAGTTTTTAATGTGTGACATTTTAGTGTATTTTTGGTCTCTGTAGAAGCCGCCCAGAGTGGCTGGGGAAACCCAGCCAATGGGTGGGGTACAAACAATAAATAATAATAATAATAATAATAATAATAATAATAATAATTATTATACGTGCTGTGTGCAGAAGTACTTCTCATGGATGCCTTAGCTGAGATTCCTACACAGGGCAGGATTTAGATTTGATGAGGCCCTAAGCTACTGTAGGCAATGGGGCCCTTTATATGTCCAGCTGTCCTTTGTCAACAACAAATTGTAGCTGTTTTTTTGTGTTGAATATATGCTATATGGTAATTTATGGACCTAATAGATCCGTACACCACACAAAACACTGTTGCTGTAGGTTTTATTTTATTTGTTTTTTATCTTATATTTTGGAAACATACATCCAGTTTTTTCCCCTTTAAATTTTTTTTTTTGGAGGGGGGGCAAGAGAGTGGAGCCCTAAGCTATAACTTGCTTAGCTTATATGTAAATCCGGCACTGTTCCTGCATTACAGGGGTTTGGACTAGATGGCCCATGGATCCCTTCCAACTCTGATTCTTTTTTAAAAAAATCTTCCCCAAATCTTCCAATGAATCTAAAACTTCACTGGATGTCCCTAAATTCTAATGTTACAAATCACAGAAGTTGGAAGGGACCATTAGGGTCATCTAGTCCTACCCACTGCAATACAGGAATTTTTTTTGCCTAGAGAGAAAGATATTTTTTCCCCTAGCCACTTTCCTTACACACTGCATAATTTCATGAACGTCTATCATGTCACCTCTGAATACCTTCTGTCTAAACTAAAAAGTCCCAAATGTTGAAACCTTTCCTAATACAGAACTACTTCCTCTTTGAAATTTAGATTCCTCCTGATTTTGCAACGTTAGGTTGAGCATCGACAATAGAAATGAATGCATTGCCAAGAAAGTTATTTTTGTTTCAATCAGTTCCGGTGATTGGCAAGACAGATTGTTTCAATGTATGGCAACAAACAGATATTTCTAAGTATATCTGGCAAGGGAAAAAACTGAGAATAAAATATAAAATATTGATAGATGCAAAAGAGAAAGGAGGTTTCTCTCTGCCAGATATGAGATTATATTATGAAGCATCTTGTCTTTGTTAGTTGAAGGAATGGGTGATATTGGAAAATCCGCATACCTTAGATTTAGAAGGTCATGATAATATTGTTGGTTGGCACGCCTATTTATGGTATGAAAAGTACACAAAGGATTCACAAATCACATAATTAGAAAAAAAAATGTATAGAGTATGAGATAAATAAAAAAAAAAAATGCAGACAAAAACACCACTTTGGCTCTCAACGTTGGAAGCCATAGCAGTAAAGAAAAAGAAAATGATAGAAGGTTGGGCAACTTATAGAAATTTATTAAAACAAGAAGGAGGAGAGTTTAAATTAAAAAAAAGAGGATTTACCATGAAAGTTAACAACATCAATGCAATATCATCATTTGAATGAAGTATTTAAGAAAGATAGGAAATCAAGGTTTGGGGAACAAATATCACAATTGGAGAGAGATCTCTTGAAATGTAAAGTTAAAGTGCTGTCTAAAATGTATAAGATATTACTGGAATAGGAGACAAAGGATGAGCATGTGGAATCTTCAATGATACATTGGGCAATAGATATTGGTTGTAATATAGATATGGAAGTGTGGGAATGACTGGGGAATATGGAGATAAAATGTTATAAAGAAATTTAAGGAACCGCAGAAAGAGGAGGAAGGAAGTCTAGTTTTGAAATATTAAAATGACTGCAAAACTATTGAAATGCATATAACTGAAAAGCATAAAAAATAAATTGCAATGCAGTTCTCCAGCCAAGTAATGTATACTATTGTGAAGTGTGCATATAAATGCATATGTTAACTGAAAATAAAACTAGAAAAAATGCATTATTGGGGGTGGGGTTGCTTTGCAAAAATGTATATATTGGGCAAAACTGCACACAAGCGTGTCTGTATCCAGAGAAATTCACACTAAAATGCTGGTGCATTTGCATGGGGTGTTGTTGGGTTTTTTTTTGGGGGGGGGGGAATACACAGAAATGTGGAGAAGTGAAGTTGAGATTGGAAAAATAAGAAATTTGGAGAAACTGAAATTGACATAATTGTCCCCCCTTGCTTGAAACATAGGTGAGTTTCAAATTCAGATTAGTGACATGGTGCAATGACCTGCCATTCAAAGGGAGGAAAGGCAAAAGCTCATTGGGCATATTTAAGCCAAATAGCGCCCCCCCCCCCAGCCTTAAGCAGCAGTAAAATCAGAGGGCTGGAAACCACCAAAAACCATCTAGTTCAGCTTCCTGCCAAAAAGCAGGACCACACCAGCAATGCAAACTGGACCATCGTGTGCTAAAAACCGGTAGCAGGTACACCACGGAAAGCTACCGGGGGAGCAAACAGTTCCAGATAACTCATGGGGCAAGCCACATGTTGCAAGACAAAATAAAACAGGGTTGCCAGATGGGGCTTCAGATATGTAAAACCGGGCAGGGTGCATTTGAGTTCAAGATTTCACAGAGGAAACGCTCCTGAGAAGTGATTCCAAGCAGTTCCTTGTTAGCTGTGGCATTCCTTGGCGACCAGAGAAGAAGAAGAGTTTGGATTTGATATCCTGCTTTATCACTACCCGAAGGAGTCTCAAAGCGGCTAACATTCTCCTTTCCCTTCCTCCCCCACAACAAACACTCTGTGAGGTGAGTGGGGCTGAGAGACTTCAGAGAAGTGTGACTAGCCCAAGGTCACCCAGCAGCTGCATGTGGAGAAAGGAACGGTTTTCACTGATGGCTCCTTTTATTATTTTTATTATTTATTGCTATTTTGTTAGTCACTTTCTCTCTCTCTCTCTTCTCTCTCTCTCTCTCTCTCTCTCTCTGTGTGTGTGTGTGTGTGAGAGAGAGAGAGAGAGAGAGAGAGAGGGATAGAGAAACTCAAAGTGACTTACTAAAATAAACAGTAAAAGCAGGGATAAAAGCAAGGATAAAAGAACTTTAAACACACAACTAACACACATAGATATATACTATAGGGAATCTAATTCAAGAAAAGTTGCCAATACCACCTGCCTGGTTTTGGATCAGGCTGGTCAGTCCGTCCCGCCCCCCTCACATTCTCTCATGCTAAAGACCTCTTTATTCTCAATGGACTATTCCATTGAGCCATTTATTTAAAATACTGACATTTGTAATCTCAGCCTGAAAATTTATATAAAGCAAAACGAGATTGTGGTGAAAACGTTTTCTGTGGCGCAAAATGCCAGGTATGTTTTAGCAAAGGAATACTATTTTTTAAAAGGAGCCAAAAAAAATGGGTAACATTTACCCACATGGCTGCAGTTAAAGCATACCTTTTTGACCACCCTGCTTCTGCACCCAACCCTGCATTTTAGTGAAAAGCAAAGCGAACAGTGCATTCAGAAAATATCAGGATTCACCCCACTTAAAGGATTTTAACATTGAAACACAACTAAGCAGGGTAGTTCATGTTCAGATTAGAAATGCCCCTGCTTTGTTGCTCTTCACAGTTACTTTTACTACAAGAGCAAGATGGATTTGCAGCCTGAAAAAGGAAGATTAGCCTTTAGAACTGCAAGATAAAATTCAAATTTGTAACACTTCATTTAACAGAGTATGAGCCCCAGGAGAGAAGAATAGGAAGGCCAGAGGGAACAATACACCTGGCCCTGTCGCTTCAGGTAAAAATACATTTGCTGGTTTTGCCTCTGTAAGATACAATTGTGTTAAGAGTGGTCGGTGGGTTTGTTTAACTCATTTGAAATTAATCGGGGGGGGGGGCTCTGTGGAATAACATTGATTCAATCAGCCATCTTTTAGAGTGAATTAGAGGAGTGAACGCTATGAATATGTAAATCTGAAGTGATTAAGGGATTGAATTCCACTTCTAAAAATGGAATAAAAACAGCCTGCAAATCTTTACCTAGGCAAGCCATGGCTGGGAGTTGCAACACCCGAGGCCTGTCGGGGCTGTGATAATTTCACTTCATTAAGTTCTAGGTATAAATAGAAGAGTATTTTCTCTGTGCGCCACCTTTGCTAGGCATAGTCAGAAAACACAGGGGTTATTGATTCCCTTGCATGGCTTCTGTGGGGAATACAACAGACGTCAAAGCAAGGCCAGCCCCACACCTTGTACCTGTTTGCTCAGACAGCAGCCAAAGACAATTAATTTTTGTCAAATAAATGTCAGTTTTTCCGCTCTCAGCCCCCCAGTATTTTAAAAGGGGGGAAGGAGCTAGATGCAAGAATTAAGGCAGTCGGTTAACTAAGGTGTATTGTGTACATACTTTAATTCATCATTTGCCTCAGAGTATTTGTCTGAATAAAGGGACATGGGTGGCGCTGTGGGTTAAACCACAGAGCCTAGGACTTGCCGATCAGAAGGTTGGCGGTTCAAATCGCTGTGACGGGGTGAGCTCCCATTGCTCGGCCCCTGCTCCTGCCAACTAGCAGTTCGAAAGCACGTCAAAGTGCAAGTAGATAAATAGGTACCGCTCCAGTGGGAAGATAAACGGTATTTCCGTGCACTGCTCTGGTTCGCCAGAAGTGGCTTAGTCATGCTGGCCACATAACCCGGAAACTGTATGCCGGGTCCCTCGGCCAATAAAGCGAGATGAGCGCTGCAACCCCAGAGTTGGACACGACTGGACCTAATGGTCAGGGGTCCCTTTACCTTTACCTATTTGTCTGAATAAAAATGCCTTCCATCACTTCTGGAAAAGACACAGGCCTAGATGCCCTTAATTCTGGATACAACTAATGAATGTGGTGTTGAAGAGTGAGGTCACATTTTGTCTCCCACCTGACTTCCATGCATTGATTGGGTCTTCTTTTTTACATAAAACTCATCATATAACTTAATCATCTCTAGAACCTCCAGCAAATTCTCAGCGGCCCCCAAATTGGGGGATACAGTTGTTGTTTTTAAGGTTAATTCATACATCCATCTCAAGACTTCATCATCAAGTCATGCATGCGTAGGCAAACTAAGGCCCGAGGGACGGATCCGGCCCAATCACCTTCTAAATCTGGCCCACAGACGGTCTGGGAATCAGTGTGTTTTTATATGAGTAGAATGTGTCCTTTTATTTAAGATGCATCTCTGGGTTATTTGTGGGGCATAGGAATGCGTTCATTTCCCCCCCAAAAAATATAGTCCAGCCCCCCACAAGGTCTGAGGGACAGTGGACCGGCCCCCTGCTGAAAAAGTTTGCTGACCGCAGATCAAGAGTTTATTTGCATGTCTGAAACAGCTATCACAGACCAGTCACAAGGTTTCATATCACAAACGCTTCAGACAGCATGCTTTTCAGTTAAAGCTACTAAGAACACTCATCTAACATTTAGACAAGGAATAAATCAGCATATATCTTCAGAACTAGTCATTCAGTGGACAGGATCAGACACCAACCAACAGATTTAACTAAGAAATATGAAACAGAGAAACATTTTTCCCCATTGTTTGGAACCAATATTATCAGCTCTTAAATATACCCTCAAAATATTTGTCAAGTGTAATGCTCAAATATTTATGTATTGGCCAGTAAAGAAAGCTTCCGTCACTTATGGGATTCACAAAGCAGCTCACAGTCTCTGTTATTATAAAATCAGTAAGATAAACTATCTAACTACCCAGGGACTCTGGAAGAGGGAGAGCAAAGGGTACAAACCCCTCTTATTTATGTATCACCTTTTGCATATGTCTTGAGGTGATTTACACACATACCATACAAACAGTTACAAACAGTTTGAAAAACAGGACAAAAGGCAACTGAAGCAACTAATAATAATAATAATATAAAATAAACCTTTTCATGCCTGTTGTCTTTGTCCATGGAGTTTTCTTGGCAGGGATACTGGAGTGGCTTGCCGGTTCCTGCTCCAGGTGGATCACGTTTGGTCAAAACTCTCTACTATGACCTGTCCATCTTCGGTGGCCCTGCACAGCATAGCTCATAGGTACTCTGAGTTATTCAAGCCCCTTCACCATGACAAGGCAGTGATACATGAAGGAGGATCACTTTGGCCGCCTCATGAGAAGAGAAGACTCCCTGGAAAAGTCACTGATGTTGGGAAAGATTGAGGGCACATGGAGAAGGGGACGAAAGAGGATGAGATGGTTGGACAGTGTTTTCGAAGCTACCAGCATGAGTTTGACCAAACTGCAGGAGGCAGTGAAAGACAGAAGTGCCTAGCATGCTCTGGTCCGAAGAGTCGGACACAACTAAACGACTAAACAACAATAACAAACCTTTTCATCCAGTTGGAAGAGCTTGACAAAACAAGCATGCCTTCAATTATTTCTGGAAAGTACGGATTTTGGGTGTTTGTTGTATCTTGGCGAGAATGCAGACACACGCAAAGCCCCACTGCAAGTTACTGTGACGTAGGGCCATTTCTTCCCATCACTGCAGTACTAGAATGGGAGAGTTCTTTCCTGCTGCATTTCTTCCTGCTGCCATGCTGCTGTTAAAGGTGTAGAAGCCTTCTCTGATAATGACTTGGCAACAGTCATATGATGATGTCACAAATTGTCAGGGACTGGGCAGAGGAGGGCCTGACCCTTCCAGAGAAGAAGACAGTTCAGAATTACAACGGGGGTTTGAGGGAGATCACAGCTCAGAGGCAGATGAGGAGGAAAGCTGGGAAATAATGGGAGAGGAGAAAGAAGAAGCACTGGAGGGGGGACAGCTGATGGACACAGTGTCTTTAGAAAGCATTCAAGACCCCCCCTTCTCCCAGAACCCGGCAGGCAGTGAAAGTAGGAGAGCAGAGAGCTCAGATGCAGAGGTCACATCTCAACGCCCATAGTGATGGCACATAATGGGAGAGAGGGAGGGGTGGGTGGAGACTCACTCGGAGCAACGCCATTGTGACGTTAACATATGAGAGTGCTGGAGGTGAAATAGTTAAACAGGTTACCCATTCAGAACCCAGGGGGTGGAGTCAGAGGGACTATAAAACCAGCTCTGGGAGGGGTGAAGGGAGGAGTTCATTGGGAGTTGGGTGGTTGGTTGGAGTGGGAGTGAATTGGGATAGAGTCTGTGGGTAGGTTGAGTTAGTGTAGTGAAATAAGCTGAGTCAGGAACAGTTAGGAACTAGGAAGACAAGTAAATATCTGAGAGGTGGTTTAATGAATGAGAGCAGGTAGAGGAAATTATAGGTCTGGATGGGCAACCCATGATTGTATTGGACCGATACCATTTATAAATAAATAAACAGAAGTTTATGTTCCAGTTTAACCCTGACTGGACTCAGTATTGTACCAGGTAGGGCCTGGGTGGTGGCAGTGAGAAATAAAGTGGTGGCACAGGGATCAATAGACGGTGAAATGTCCAGGGACCCTGTGTGATCGCCACAGCCATTACTCCAAGTGTCTGCATTTCTAAGCCTCTCTCTGTGAATATTGAATAAAAATCATTGGTAAGAACTTTCCTTGTCTTATATGTTCCTGGCAACCTACCATGGGGGTTGGATCCTCTGACACCTGCCAGAAATAACAGAGAGGGTATAAATGGCGCTAACTGTGGCCGTAGGGCAACATAACTGTCTTGTACAACTCCCGTTCTTCCCAATTTTATCCATTCTTCATTCATTCTGACAACTACCGCCTCACATTGCTTCATGCATCACCTCTTCTTCATCCTCCATATACACCCCTTCAATAAATTATAAAGGCATGACTAACGTGACCAAACCAAATCAACACAGGGTGTACATGTAAGCGAGACTCAATATGCTACCATCAGCAATGCTACAAGGGAGAGTCTAGAAAACACCACTCACAGAGAGACTATGTTCCTGTGGACAGTGTCATAGGACTCAGCTACGTTAGTAAAGAAAAAGCGCTTTAGATGTGTTATAACACTGTGACACTGGATGGCACTGTGGAGTTCTATCTTTCAGCAAAGTGATTTCCAATTATGAGGTTTACAGTGTGTTTTCCTGTAACATTTTTGGGGGGATGTGTCTAGATCCAGCCATATATAAGCAGTTGTGCATGTTATTTTGCATTGCCCCTTGAACCAGACAATTTGATCCAAGTTCATTAATCAGTGGGTTGTTAGCAGGGAGTGGCAGTCAGACAAATGCAAGGTCGCCTTCCTAATGTTTACCCAGGATGGGGATGAGATGAGGAAAGTGGCCAGGTTTCTACATGCACAATGAGGATCCATGAATGTTATAAAACAGTATTTTAATTGTTAGATGCGGATTTTGCTGAGTGATTTTATTGTACAGAACCTTTTGGAATTTTGTCTACGTGCCAATAAACGTTAGAAATTGAGATAAAGGCATGGGAGACAGGGGTTGGAATCCCTATTTGCCCTGAAGCTCACTTGGGCCACTCACTGCCTCTCAGCTTTACCTACCTCACAGGGTTGTTGTGAGGATAAAATAAGGAGGGGAGGACTATGCATGCCACCTATGAGGGTAGAGCTGTGGTCTAAACCATTGAGCCTCTTGGGCTTGCTGATCAGAAGGTCAGCAGTTCGAGTCCGCACGGCGGGGTGAGCCATTGCTCTGTCCCAGCACCTGCCAACCTAGCAGTTCGAAAGCACACCAGGGCAAGTAGATAAATAGGTAAGGTAAAGGTAAGGTAAGGTAAACAGCGTTTCCGTGCACTCTGGCTTCCGTCAGGGTGTTCCATTGTGCAATAAGCAGTTTAATCAAGCTGGCCACATGACCCAGAAAGCTGTTTGAGGACAAATGCTGGCTCCCTTGGCCTGAAAGTGAGATGAGCACCGCAACCCCAGAGTTGCCTTTGACTGGACTTAACTGTCCAGGGGTCCTCAACCTTTACCTTTACCACCTATGAGCTCCTTGGAGGAAAAGATGGGACATAAATGTAATAACAAAACAAAACAAAAAACAAAGCAAGCAAAATAGGGAGAGAGATTACAAGCATTGGGTGCTTGCACATCCTGACCTTTGTTTTTTTATAATATTTTTTATTAACAATTTTTGTTTGAATCACAATACCAATAAAACAATACAATATCACATCTCTTAACATAGATCTTTTCACTTCTTTGAACCCCCTCGCATCTCCCGCTCCTGCGTTCCTGGTTATAACTTTATTCAGCAAATTTATCCCCTTATTTCTAGTCTTCATATCTAATTTTCCAATGTTATATCTCTAATTTTGACTATCATTATATTCAAATCTTAAAAAATTTAGATATAACCAACATATTCCAAAATTTTTATCATTTCTTAAATTTGTCTTATCTTCATAATTCACTTCCTTAAACTCAATGGTGCCAAGTTGTTTATACTCTAGCATCCTTCTTAACATTCATACAATTTACAATATTTTTGTAAATAAATCTTAAATTTCTTCCAATCTTCTTCCACCGTCTCCTCTCCCAGGTCTCGGATTCTGCCGGTCATCTCAGCCAGTTCCATATAGTCTATCAGTTGCATCTGCCACTCTTCCAGTGTGGGTAGATCTTGTGTTTTCCAATGCCTAGCGACAAGTATCCATGCTGCTGTTGTTGCGTACATAAAAAATATTCGATCCTTCTTTAACACGTTCTGGCCGACAATACCCAAAAGAAAGGCCTCTGGTTTCTTAGGGAAGGTATACTTAAATACCTTTTTCAACTCATTATATATCATTTCCCAGAAAGCCTTCACTCTAGGGCAAGTCCACCAGAGGTGAAAGAATGTTCCCTCGTTTTCCTTACACTTCCAGCATTTATTATCAGACAAGTGGTATATCTTTGCAAGTTTGACTGGGGTCAAATACCATCTATATATCATTTTCATAACATTTTCTTTCAAAGCATTACATGCAGTAAACTTCAACCCAGTAGTCCACAACCTCTCCCAGTCTTCAAACATAATGTTACATCCAATGTCCTGTGCCCACTTTATCATAGCCGATTTAACCGTTTCATCTTGTGTATTCCACTTCAGCAGCAAGGCACATCCTGACCTTTGAATGAAGAACCTGCATCACACGTCACAAATATAGTGGAAGTGAACCTACTGGGCACCTTGCTAAAGAGTCAGCTAAGACTAAATTCTAGCTCTTGAATCTGCTCTCATCTACAGGAATTCTCAAGGAGTACAACCAGGACAACATAACCTTCTTGGCACAAAAATGGGAGGAGATTTCTTTCTTTCTGGATGCTTCCTTTCCAAACTGCTTTCTGGATGGTGTAATGGAGAACCAAAACTGCTGTGTATGTTCGGGAACAGATTTGCTTCAGACTATTTAATTCCCCCTCCGCCTGCCCCTCCCCACCCTCCTCTGCACAACAATCTGGCTTAGAAATACTATATGTACAACCTTTCTCCTTGATGGCTGATAAATGGTTTCACCATTCTTTAAAGGTTGGGAAAAAGCAGCTACAGAAATAACAACTTAATATATTCCAGATTAGGCAGCATGCTATATTTGTAATAAAGACTCGTGTCCAGCATGGGTTGGCAGATTGCTCTTATGAACAATTATCCAAATAGCTATTAGGATATGATTGCACTCATTTCCAGGCAGTGCAGAATTGCCAGAGCTGAGCTTGGCTGGTGGCTGGATTTTGGTTTGACTTTTGGAGAAAACCACAAGAATTTGTCAGTCATCTTGGCTGTCAGGGAGGCTCCTTGTCTTGAGGCTGTGCTCTTTTTCCTCTTTTAGTTGAAAAGGCAAAGATGTTTCTGATTTGGTTTCAATTTGTGTGCGATTCCAGTTACACCGGGAGGGAAGAGAGAAGCCTCTCCTCCCCAAGAGCTGCCTTCTTGATAAGGCTTATCCCCCATAATAAGAAGCAAAATGCATAAGGAAACTGATATAACTAACAGTAGTTGTAAATGAATACAGACACACAACAAGAATTGTATAAACATAAGGACTTATTTGTTTATGGATATACTATGGACAAATATGGAAAATGAATAACAATATACAAAATGGAAGAAAATAATGCGATGAAATTATATGTGATATAAAAAAAAACAGAAGGAAGGAGGGAAGTCAGCTCTGAAGAGCAAGTGTAAATGTAAAATGTAATACAATATGTGTATGTGGAGTATCTAATTGAAAAACTAATAAAGATTATTTGGGGGGGAGATAAGGCTTATCCCCACATACACACACACACCAAGGCCTGAAAATAAAGGGGGTGGGAATAGATACATGGCTGCAGGCTATTTATCTAACAAATGTCTAATCATGCCCTCTGACCATAAACAAAAAACCTGCTTGGCCCCATAGTGACCAGCTTTTCTCGTACAGCCATACCTCGGAAGTCAAATGCCTTGTGAGTCAAATGTTTTGGCTCCCAAATGTTGCAAACCTGGAAGTGAGTGTTCCGGTTTGTGAATGTTCTTTGGAACCTGAACGTCCGACGTGGGTTTCGTGGGTTCCGATTGGCTGCAGGAGCTTCCTGCAGCCAATTGGAAGCCGTGCCTTGGTTTTTGAATGTGTTGGAAGTTGAGCGGACTTCCAGAATTGATTCCGTAGGACTTCTGAGATATGACTGAAAGCGCCAAGTGAGTGGGTTCTGTGAAACTGGCAACGGGGAGAAACTGAGCTCCACTCCCTGGAAAACCATGGTATGGTCACAAAGTGTATGCCCACTTTGGCCTCATCCCAAGGCTTGCTGCAAAGGCACCCCAACAGTAGCAAGAGTGGGATTCTCTGAGTTCTTCATATGTTTTCTCCATAATATCAGTCTGTATCTGTTTATCCCAAGGTTGTGATTGTACCCTGACCATAAGACCAGCTGTGAGAAACACTGAGTGCATAAAATCCCCCCCCCCCAAAAAAATATTAAAATTACTTCAAGATGAGAAAAGAAGCATGGAATTTCTCAGGTGTGGGCAACCCTCACGGCCTAAGGATGCCGTGCATTGTTATAGCACAAAGCCACGTCCAGCCCAGGTTGGTAATAAATGCACATTTTGGTCACTAGAATGGCAGATGCGATTCAGGTTTTCTCTTTTGAGCAGACTCGAGCTGGGCTCACCTCCGAGGACTTTTCCAGGGGACTGAATAATGGAGAGTGTTTCTGTGTGGAAATTAGCTTTGTTGGCCCCCTTCCAAAGCAATGACTACACCAAGAATGGCTGAGGCATATCCTACCAGTGGAGCATAAAATTGCTTCAAGGCTAATAGCGGTAACACCTTGCTGAAGAAAACACTGTAATTAGCCATAAAGCAGCGCTTGTGCCCAATAGGCCTCTTGTACACCCCCCCAAAAACAGTCTCTCCCTCCCCCTTCCCATCAGACACATATTAACATCACCCTTGCATGGGAGCATATGCCTGGGTGTTGGGAAGGGAGAAGGAGAGAGCAGTTTGCACACACACACAAGGCCAATCCCCATGATAATGATGAATGTGCCATAGTTGGCATAAACTGCAACACACACCAGTGTGAGGTCCCTTGATCATTCCGGTCCCCAACCTCGCTACCTGCCGACAATCTCCCCAACACCACGTGTATATTTTTAGCGTTTTTATTTTCTTGGAAAATATATATAAACTCCGCCATTAGAAAGTGTGTTTAAACAAATGAAATGGAGCTAGCAGGTGGACGAAAAGTCCTAAAACACTTTCCACAGAATAGAAAGGCTTTTTTATTATTATTATTTTAAAGTAAATGTAAACTGCTCCATTACTGGAGAGGGGAAGAGAAGCAGAGGGTGGGGGGAACCCTCCTTGTAGAATATAAATGTCATTTTCCATACCTCACAATCAGACCCATTTCAGGCTCTGCAAATGCATCAAGTGTCAAGGTTCAGCAATGCATTCAGGTGGTTTTTTTTTTGTGTGTGTGTGTGGACAATCTCATTTCTCCTAGTCTCTCAAGTTAACTCCCTCAAGATCGCCAAGGGGAAACGGCACTCAGACAGACACCGTGATTCCCAATGACTGTTCTCCTGCCTCCAAAAGTGGAGGTAAAACATAGACATCATGTTTAGTAACTGTTGATGTGGCAGCCCTTCTAGGAATATAGCTTGAACCTCAAAATGGAAACTTGCAGTCTGGTGACTAACCCCTGCCCCACGTTAATTGGTAATGGAAGGCAGTGTATGCAGACCTAGTACTCTATTACTGAACTATGATCTCTCCCACCCTCCTTTCTGTTACAACGCTTGAGATTGTTGCTCCCCTTAATTTTATCCAATCTGTCCAAAAAAGCAAGACAAATAAGAATATAAGATCGATGTCAAATTATAACATTACTCAGTTTCTTCAAGGACAGGCAAGAGTTTCTTAATACAATATATTCTTCATGCTGGTGGCATAGCAGTACAAACAAGTAAAAATTTATAAAATCATTACATATTTATAGGAATACTCTACTCATATATGTCTACTGAGAGTAATTGTCACACAGCAAACCCACTCAAAAATTTTACATTTCTCATTCCCTAACTGCTACGTGCTCATTTCTTGATAATCTGCCTTTGACCATATTAAGCAAATTCTCTTTGGATGAATTCTGCTTTTCTCTGAAATGGATTTTAAAAAACAAAATGAAACACCAGTAACAAATCATGTAATGGATAAGCGCTTGTTCTCAACAACGTCGAGCAAAATTGTGGTTTGGTGGGTCTCCACACTCCTCCTAGCAGATGACATAATGAGGACACAGAGATCCAGAAAAAGAGAATCTAAGTATACCACACGCATATTTTTTTTTAATTGAACATTTAGTAATGATTTGTAGGAAAAATATTAAAGTGATATATTAAAGGTTGCTGGCATGCGCAGACAAATTGAAAGCACTTTTAAACAAACAGGGTGAAAATGCTTGGTTTTTTGGCTGGTGTGGTTTCTCCGGGTCTCGTCTTATTTCCAGGAGAATGTGGTTTGGGAGCCCCAGCCTGCTGCTGGCATTCCAGTTCAGCCTTTGCCTGCCACAGCTAGATTGAGTTTGCTGTTTCTGGATCTGAAAGTTGAACAGGATGCCGGTGCCTCAGGTAGGAGATGTTTTAACAGAAAGGAAGTAACCCCCCACCACCGACACACACACACACACACAGCCCTACTCCAGCCTCTAAACCTTATTTCCTTCCAGAATAAGAATTTCATGGCCAGGACTTGGTGAGTCAGCAGCATGGACAGCTTTTGTCAGATGGGCATGAAGTAGACATGTCTGATGTCTTTCTGGAGCTCATAAGCTGACACGGTAGGGAAATGAAATGAGCCCCGATGCAGCCCAAGTCGAAGCATGCTACTTGAGAAGTGTAAATTGAAGTTTCTAGGTAATTTGGAAAAGGCTCTGTGTATTTCCTTGCACATCTGGTGAAACAGCAAAAAGACAAAAGGCCATGCAGAGGGCCTTCTTGGTAGTGGCACCCACCCTGTGGAACGCCCTCCCATCAGATGTCAAGGAGATGAGTAACTATATAACCTTTAGAAGACATAGGAAGGCAGCCCTGTATAGGGAAGCTTTTTAATGTGTAATGTTTTGTTATTATATATGTTGGAAGCCGCCAACAGTGGCCAGGAAACCTAGTCAGGTGGGTGGGATACAAATGATAAAATGATGGTGACGATGATGTCTGTGTTTTTCTCTCGGACCAAAGGTGGATTGAGGAGAATGCAGCCGATTCGGTTGCAGTGGGTGTGGAGGCATGTGGGCACTGCAGGGGGCATCACAACTGGAGTGTAGAATGGAAGACAAGAGGCGGGGGAGCCGTGAATTATGGCGTTGCACAGGGTGCCACTGAAATTTGAGACCCCAAGGTCTACAACTGTTTAGACTCAGCTATAAGGTCATCTACAACTTACGAATATCCTTTGTGGATCAGAACTAAGGTCCATCTATTCTTGCACCCTGATCCCAGGAGTGGCCTGTCATATGTGTCCTGAAGCCTTCACTCCACTATTCCTCTGCTTCCCGCTACCACCAACTGGTATTCACGAGCCATTGATAGTTCTATCCTTTGTCTATTCCCCATTTAAAGCTGCTGAACACTATCTGTGTTTTATATCAGTGAATTCCATAAGCTAATGGCGAGTTTTGGGATAGATTGATCAGTCTGTTAATTGTAAATAGAAGTCATTATTCGCTTTTTGTGTGAAACAAATCTATATTTCATATATAGGAACATTTGTTTCTCAAAACTACAAGAGAACCTGAAATACCTTAGTAATCTCCACAAACAGAGCCTAATCTCATTTAATATCAATATCTCCATAAATCTTCTTTACCCTCCCCAGTCCTGTTCAACTCTCTTTCCATGCATGTAAGCACATAAATCATATTACTTTGGAGATCTGTGGATTGCCAGCCAAATAGTAACACCAAATAAATTAACTCCTATTGGATATCAGCAGCCCTGTGTGATTAATGGCTGCCTATGTGAACAAGGTCTAGGTATCATTTTTATTCCGTCGTCTCCAACTAATTTCTACTCAGCGTAGACCCACTAACATTAATGGGCCTAAGTTAGTCATGCCTATTAATTTCAATGGGTCTACTTTGATTATAACTCACACTGGATACAACCCACTGTATTTAGTTTGATTGAATAATGTTCAAAATTAGCACACAGCCTAATTTCTATAAAAAGAATTTTTGTGTTAGTGACACATTGTTCTTTATCAGTCAACTTAAACATATATTTATATATCTTTTAAAAAAACTAAAACTGCATTTGAAAAGAACTTCCATCTTTTTTCGAATAGTATGTTGGGAGGACAAATAGGCCTTTTTGCTGAAGGGCCCCCAAACTTAAAATTCCTGTCATCCTGCAGATATTCCAAATGTAGTATTAGAATGACACTTGGGAAATGATGGTTCGGTGAAAACATTCCCTTTTAGTTCACTGGGTTTATATGAATAGGGTCCAATCACATTGGGACTGAGAGTGATTGGTTCTTTTTGGTATATCATCTCCTTAAAATGCAGAAAACTGTGTTGGAGTCCTCAAGTTGGTCAACGCAAACTTTTTGTTGGCTGGGTACCAAATTAGGGACAACACCATACTTGCTCCTTCCACCAGTGTTATGCTTCATTTTCATCCGAGCTGTCCACAGAATATTAGATATTCTGGTGTGGTTATTTAATAAGGCAAGGAAGACAAGGAGCCCTTTAAGGCAAATGTAAAACAATCTCTATTTTCTCTTCAGGAGATTTTTTGGCAAGCAGAAAAAGATGGGAAGGAGGCAATATTAAAATGGGGGGAGGGAGTGGACAAGAAACAAAAGGTAGAGCATTCGGTCTGACCAAATAGGTATAATTAGGTTTTAGTTTTAGCCCTTGAGGAACCCTGAGGAAGTTTGTGGCATCCCGGCCTGCATGCATCTTAAGTAGGAGATCACATAACTTGAAGGCAACAGTGGAAAGAAAATATATCCATTTAAAGGTAAAAGGGTTATGGGGTCGGATTCTGGTCTCATGTACACTGCTGTAAGACTAACATTCATTGAAGAACCTAAGTAATTCCATGTTCTTGCATGCTAAGTGCGGGGGGCAGGAGGTAGTCCACAATATATGTTTAAAAACATAAGCCGAAAGCTAACAAGGCTACCAGATTCAGTTCAGAATAATGACGTCTGTAGCAAGTATCTCTCCCCACCCCAGCAGTACTCAAAATCTGAGAAAAGAGAAAACAGAGCAGGGTACATCACAATGGGCTGTACATTCAATGCTCCCATTTGCGGAAGAATCTTTCATCTAGGAAGGTTTCTACTAATCGAAGAGGAAGTGGAGGACTTTTGCCACCTTCCATGCTGTTCTGAAGGGATCTGTAATCTTCTGGATAGTGAAGCTTCAACAAGAAGGGGGAATCAGCAAAACAAACCCTTCCGCTCCTTTTCTGTTATTGGTGGTGTCCACTGCATCAAATATCCTTCTGACAGATGAGCACAGTTGGATTCAACACAATGTATTTGCTGGGTGATACCATTGCTTATTATTTAATGATCAATGGGGTGATTAAGCGTAATATATAGCCTCTCTTACTCAAATGTCAACCCCCACCTACTGTCCACTCTGGACTTGATATACCCTGTTTATGCAAATCAGACTCTGATGACCGAAGTGTAGTGGGATAACTGTTTCAGCTGGGTCTATTGCCCTAAAGGAAGAAAGGTCCATTCCAACCCACAATCAGGCCAGCATAGAATGGTAAGGTCTAACACCCTCAATTATGAGACAACAAGTCCCTGAGTTCCCAGCACTCCTGGAGATCTCAATTCGGCAGCTGTCAGAAAGTAAAGAGAAAGAGGGTACTAAGAATCACTGCATCAGCAGAGGTTGCCATAAGACATGGGGCATGGGGAAAGAGACAACTCAAGCCAATGGAACAAGGCAGTGTTATTGTGGAGACTCTACATTTGTTAAAAATCAAGGGGATGGCCACCTATGAAATTTGGGTGAACAAACTAAAATTAACAACAGGTCTTAGGTTGACACAGAATGCAATGGAGAAAAATTGGAGAGGCGTATATACAAAGATGGATGTCCAGACCTCCTGGATGAAACTTGTGGATCACAATTTGGAAACCTATGATTTAGCGAATACCCATCATCAACATTTGCATAGGAGATTTCTGGAGGAGCATTTTGGTGTGCTGATTCATTTCAGCTTTTAACCAAGGGCTGAGAAATACTTGGAGGGCTCAGCTGGTTAGAACATGGTGATGATAAAACCAAGGTTACAGGTTTGATCCCCATATGGGACAGCTACACACTCTTGCATTGCAGGAGGGAGTGGCCTAGATGATTCTCAGGGTCCCTTCCAACTCTACAATTCTATTATTCATATTGAAAAAATCCTGGACACATCAGTTTTTGCTAAACAAAAATTCCTCAGTGCCAAAGAGCTATGCCCTTAACACCCACTGCTGTGGAACAGCTGCAAGCAGGTGCAAATTCCCTGACATCCGTCTTTGATATCGTTATTGGCATTGCCCAGAAAAACAATAGATATAAGAGTAAATCTCTTGACAAAGGCAGCCTTGTCCAACCATTGTGTATGGCACATAAACCCCTTTTTTGGCTTCCACTAAATAGACTTATTATCTGCCCAATCTTAATACCAACACACTTTAAGCACCCCTTTGCTTAGAATGCAGAGGGTACCCTACACCCACATCCTGCCCTTATGAAAAGACTTAAAACTATCCACTTACACTAAAATATTTTGTTCAGTTCTGCTGTACCCTCAAATGGTCTCTTGCAGAGGGGTCACATTTCCCTTGAATTCAGTACATTTATGACCATTTCCACCCATTTGGGATTTGGGCCTTTCAGAATGTTCTTGGCATCTTGAAACTTTTAACCTAGATTGCTCCCCAAATATTGTTCCTGACTGCCATTTGGGCAGCTTTTGAAGAACAATAACCCCCTTTGCACCTTGACACAACTTTGCAGAGTTAAATCACAAGAATTATGGCAGAGTGGGATGAAATACACCATTTTTATTTTGTGTTTTTTTCCCCTCTATTTCCGAAACTGAAAAAAGAAAAATTACAAACATCAACTTCAACATCCATATTCTAACATAAACCTATTACATAATGAACGAAATTAAACTATACCTAATTACTCTAAACTTCTCTTTGCTGTATACAAATACAACACAGTTAGAAATTTTATATTAAAGCTTTTATATTATAAATAATATTTCAAGTTCCCCTTCACCCATGTGTGATCTCATTATTTCTTTTTACTTCTTCTGTCTTGTTGTGTTGTTATAATTTCATCATTGTTCAGCTGATTCTTTTATTATTTCCTTGCTTACCCCTGCACATTTTACACGTTATCTATTAATATTCCAGTTCCGGAACCATATTTTTTCATATATTCCTTCACTCCCTCCCACTCTTTAATTATTCTCTGATTTGAATGGCCTCTAAGAGTTGCCATCAATTTTGCCATTTCCACAAACTCACAGAGTTTAGAAATCCACCATTTTTCATTGCCCCTTTGAGCTTGTCTGGAAGAGAGACCTACCTCTGTCCCTAACTGCATGCAAAGTGAACAGATCTAAATCTAAAAATCTGACAGGTGGGTAATGAAGAGTCTCCCTGCTCCATTTTAATTTCAGCATGCCTGGTTGCAATCCTGAATAGAGACTAAAACTTTCCCTGATAGCTGTCGGTGAGTTTAAAACCACAAGGCCCACAAGCATATGGTTTAGATCAGGTTTTGCTTTTTCCCCTCCCTTTTTACCAGGATTTCTGTCTCTCCTTTAGATGCTTATTCCCGCTGTGGGTCCCCCCAGGGTGCTTCCAAATGATCAGTATTTCACAGGAGGGACTCAAGCATAATACTGGAACTAGAAATAGGAAAACCAAAATCAGTTTCGATTCCTCATTTTTCCAATCTTGAATTCTGTTCTCCTCATTTCTGCAGCAATTCACAATTAAATGTGCTAATATACATATTTTTGGAAGCAGAAATTCCTAATATAATGCATTTCTATATGTTGTTTTCACCAACATATGCATTTCCGTGTACACTTTTCCCGAATACATGAATTCGTGTGCACATTAGTTGGAGAACTGCGTAGCAAAATTCACAGAATCGCGAATTTTGAAAGAGGGCTGTGCTTTAATTCGTGTATTGTTTCAATTAATATGAATTAGGTAGTTCCTCATGAAAATACAGATCAAATCATTTGTTCACCCCACACTTTTCAATGCATCACTTTTAAACCTCAAAAGGTCCAATCCTTTGAAAAAAGTGGGTTGCTGTTCTAGGCCAGGGCAACAGAGTCTTTTACTCTAACAGCACAAACCTAAAGTTCTGGTATTTCCTCAAATTCCCCCTGCAAAATAGTGACAGTCTATAGTCTGGCTTGCACAAGCTTGGTGCAAGCAAATCAGGATGCTCGCTGAATAAATGAGTGGACCAGAGGCAGAGACATGGGGTGGGGGGATAAGGGTGGCCCTGGGCACAACATGACAGGCTCTCTGCTGAGCTTCTGCCTCCCTCTAGAGCTGTGAGGAGGCAAGCCACACCCATGCTGGGACTTCTTTGAACATCTTAACAGGGCTTATGTTTTGGTTATTTATGCTGCTGGTGGTGGTGGTGTGTGTGTGTTTTGTTTTGTTTTGTTTTTTACTATTACTTTTGATAAGATCTAGGCCAGGGGTTGGCAACGTGTGGTCCATGGGCCAGATGTGGCCCACGAAGACCGTTTTACCAACCCACAAGCCACCCCCGAACCGAGCCACCCACTTGGTGAGTCCCCTGCACGCTGCACTAAATCAACACAGCATGGCATGGGGACTCACTGAGCAGCACTGGAAATCACGTCTGCGCATGCGCAGATACCGGAAATTGCTTCTGTGCATGTCCAGACGCTGAAAATTGCTTCTGCGCAGAGGCGATTTTCAGCATCTGGGCATGCGCAGAAGCAATTTCTGGTGCCGCGGACATGCACAGAGGTGATTTCCGGCATTGCGCTGCACCAGTCTGGCTCACGGACAATTTCTGTGGGAGTGATCTGGCCCATGGCCGGTAAACCTTGCTGACCCCTGATCTAGGCTGTTAAATTGAGTTCTGTATTACTGTTGCTCTAGGATGGTTTTAATTCCCCCCAGCCCCCGAAAAATGTTATAAAGAATAACAACACTAAAGAACAAGCACTAAGTCACCTGTTGTATCTCAATATTGTACAGAGCGCTGAAATATCAAAAGTGTAGAATAAGATGGTTTCTTTGATGTGTTTGAATCTGTGACATTTTTTCCAGAGTGTTATTCGCTTTGAATTTTTATTTTTGTAAGGACAGTTGGGACATTTTTTAAAAAAGAGTAAATAAATATGTTTAAATACACATTGTTAAATGGGATTGTCAATTCATCCAGGAAGAAGAATGATTTCTTATTTACTGCATCTCTCTATCTTCTAGTTAGGAATAAGTGACCATAAAATCTGTTCTATGTGTGAAACCACAATATATTCCCCTCTTCTGTCATTAAAAGCCACTTGCAGCATAAATGGGAAGGAGGAAGAGGAGAAAAGGGGGAAAGAAACAGCCATAAGATTATATGCCATCTGTTTCCTTCCCAGCAAAGATTCTTTCTCTCTTTCCTTTTTAAAGGAACTTTATTTTATTTTTATAGGAAAATTGAAGCGGCTTCTAATGTTACTGCCCCTTAAAGTCCCATATAATCGCAGCATAATTTATATTAAGAAAAAGAGTCCATAATGTCTGAGACTCACAGTAGTAGTCACAAAGTTAATGAAGTGAGTATGAGACGTAGAGGAGTGGGACATAGGCTAGGCACAGATTTGGGGGAAATGGCCTTGGCAACCTCTGAGCTGAGTAGAAGCGCAAGTTTTTGTTTTTGCTCTTACATCTCCCTGTTAAGTTCCTTGGCTCGGCATCAAGACTTGAGTTCTGCTGAGCTGTTCGCCAGAGTTACAAACTCAGTTGAGTTACTCTGCGCACTTCCACACAACTGGCCACGTAGGCTTCCGTGTTCTATGCTAGGAATTTGTCTGTATCTACTTACTGGCGTTTATTTATCAAAGCCAGACTAAATGTATTTTCTCGGAAGTTCTAATTTCAGACTGAGAGGCATCCCCTATCAGAATAGGCTTTGTTTGAGAGCCAGTGTGGTGTAGTGGTTAAGAGCAGTAAACCCGTAATCTGGGGAACCAGGTTCGCGTCTCCGCTCCTCCACATGCAGCTGCTGGGTGACCTTGGGCCAGTCACACTTCTTTGAAGTCTCTCAGCCCCACTCACCTCACAGAGTGTTTGTTGTGGGGAAAGGAAGGGAAAGGAGAATGTTAGCCGCTTTGAGACTTCTTCGGGTAGTGATAAAGCGAAATATCAAATCCAAACTCTCTCTCTTATGTTCCCAGGACATTGATTGTGTGAAGCATATCCTACTGCATTGTGGGCAATATGAGCAAGCAAGGGATCAACTGATCAAACCCCTACTGGAAAATATGCTGGGAAAATCTGAAGCCTCCCATGTTAAATATCTTTTGGAACACAGCTCAAATGATATTACACAGGCCGTGGCAAAGTTTCTTTCAGAGGTTATAAGAAACAAAGATCATTATGCCCTAGATGAAACAAAATGACTGCCTTAGTTTCTTCCATCTGTCTGTCTGGTCATTTTAACTGTACAGTGGTACCTCGGGTTACAGACACTTCAGATTACAGACACTTCAGGTTACAGACTCCGCTGACCCAGAAATAGTACCTTGGGTTAAGAACTTTGCTACAGGATGAGAATAGAAATTGTGCTGCCACGGTGCGGCGGCAGTGGGAGGCCCCACTAGCTAAAGTGGTACCTCAGGTTAAGAACAGTTTCAGGTTAAGAACAGGTCTCCAAAACGAATTAAGTTCTTAACCTGAGATACCACTATATCTAATTTTGAAATTGTTTTGTGGGTCTTTGGACCACAACAAAGTTTTGATTTTATGCTAGCAGATTTACTATTTGCCTTCTAGAGTTTTACTGAAAATGTCCATGCCTTGCTCTGCAATGGTCAGCAGCAGATGAAATAGTTGTGTGTTAGTTCATTCCAAGCAGAAAACATCCTCGGTGTCAACCACCCATTCAGATGCTGGCTTGACAAGGAACACTGAGAAGCCACATTCCGGGTGCTACTGCCCCTGCCAAATATTTAAGCAGGCGAGCGCGGTCAGCTTAGCAGGCAAGTTCATGTAAGGCGGGAGAGGAAGTGTGCTTCATTTGAAGAAGAAAAAGAAAGGCCAGTGCTCCAGGAATTTGCATGCTCTGTGCTGAAGTGCAACCACAGTAATCCACGCTGTGCTGGGATAACTTTCTGTCATTGCTTAGTGGTGACAAAAATGCAGATACCTTTCTTTTATAATAAATATATATAATTTTAATGAGATTGTAACACAAAATTTGACATTATTCAATTCACTTTCAATATAATATAAGAATATTATAATAATATAATATAATATAATACAATACAATACAATACAATACAATACAATACAATATAATATAATATAATATAATATAATATAATAATATAATATTTATAACATTTGACTTCCCACCCATACGTCCGTGATGTTCCTGTTGTATTCCTTTATCTGATGCCAAAATTGCCATTGATTTTCTGTTGCATTGTAACTTATATTACATTCATTGATAGGGCATATCCTTCAACCTTATATTCTCTGGGGCTGAACCCAGGAACTGAAAACAGATGCTGGAGCTGACTTCAGGTGAGCCCTAGCACAAAGGAAGCCCAGGAGAAGAAGCATATTGAGTTTGGGAGGAGGTCTCTCTTCAAGACAACCCAGAACCCCAGCAGATCAAATGATGTCTAAGTATATATAATAATAATAACAATAATTTATTATTTATACCCTGCCCATCTGGCTGGGTTTCCTCAGCCACTCTGGGCGGCTTCCAACAAAAGATTAAAATACAATAGTCCTTCAGATATTAAAAGCTTCCCTAAACAGGGCTGCCTTCAGATGTCTTCTAAAAACTGGTAGTTGTTTTTTCCTTTGACATATGGTGGGAGGGCATTCCACAGGGCAGGTGCCACTACCAAGAAGGCCCTCTGCCTGGTTCCCTGTAACTTCGCTTCTTGCAGTGGCGGAACTGCTAGAAGGCCCTTGGCGCTGGACCTCAATGTCCGGGTTGAATGGTGGGGGTAGAGACGCTCCTTCAGGTATACTGGAACAAGGCTGTTTAGGACTTTAAAGGTCAGCACCAACACTTTGAATTGTGCTCAGAAACGTACTGGGAGCCAATGTAGGTCTTTCACGACTGGTGTTATGTGGTCTCGGTGGCCGCTCCCAGGCACCAGTCTAGCTGCTGCATTCTGGATTAGTTGTAGTTTCCAGGTCACCTTCAAAGGTAGCCCCACGTAGAGCACATTGCAGTACTCCAAGCAGGAGATAACTAGAGCATGCACCACTCTGGCAAGACTGTGGGCAGGTAGGGTCTCAGCCTCTTTACCAGATGGAGCTAGTTTGATAGGCAGGGTGGTGTGATAGGTACAGCTTTTACCTTGCAGTAAGTACCCAATTGCTTTTTAAAACTCTGCTCGGCCACAAAACATCATCCTCATGGGGCATTCTGTCCCAAACAAGAAGGGAATGCTTCTAGGTAGGTTCTGCTTTAAACAGCAGTGATGCTTCTTCCCATATAAAGTTATAGCTAAGACCCAAGAATCAGGCTGCACAGTTGACTGGCAGCACTCACCCAATCTCTGGTCTAGCGTGGCAATGATGTTTACTAGCAGAGCGGGAGAGGAGACGGTGAGGGCAGGGCAGGGCAGTGCAAATGCACCAGCAGAGCCAACTCAGCACTCTTGCTTGTGTGTTCGCACTGCACTGGTCTCACAACTGCTTTGCTCCCCCCTCTCTACTTCCCAATAAGCAGCAGCAATACAAGCAACCAGAGGGATCATTTGGGGATGGACCCATGGTTTTAACGTTATAGCACACATGTTTTGCATGTTGAATGTCCCTGGTTTAAACCCTGACATCTCCAGGTGGACTTGGAATAATTCCTGCTGGAGACCTGGATATTGTAGACAATATTGAGCCAGGAGGACCCAATGTTCTGCACAAGGGAGCTTTGTAAGAATCAGTGTGGGGTTTTGCAGTGGTGTGGAGCAGGAAACTGACATGAGGATTAGGCCTGACACATATCATGGCTGCAGCCTTCAAAACCTCTCAGTGTGAACTGGCTTAAAATTGGCTTCAACGTGAGTGGATTTCAGGACTCCAGCCAGTTTTGATAATCTAGGTGGAAGTAGGCTCAATAGTCCTTTAAAGTTATATTCAGTAGATTGAAGTCTGCAAAGCCCATAGCAATAAACTTTCTAACACTCTATTCTTACCGTGAATGCTCTCATTTGTTACAAAAGTCATCACATCACAGATATTTCAGTCACACCATGGTTAACCTCCATCTTGTCTTTATTGTGTTGTGGTCAAACATTGCAATCAGCATGAATCATGAGTTTCAGATCATGACACTTCCTTTTTAAAACATTGGGGAGAAAAGGATACCCAAACTTGGTTGAAATCTTGAAATGTTCTGTTTCCATTAGCATGTTTCAGCTGGAAATATAGCTTCAGATGTTTGGGATTATCATCTGCCTTTTGATGAGTATTTTTCTCTGACAGGCTATTTCTGCTGGGGTTTAACAGCTGTGACAAATTATGCATAGGAAAAGCTTCAGGTATTAGGTTTATACACAACCACACCAAAAAAAGAAGAAGAAGGTTTTATGGCTGATATTAAATGGGGAGAAGAAAGTGATTATATTTTACAAAGGATGGTAATGAAAATGATTCATTATTTCAGTATCTATTCAGGATCAAATAATGGCATAATTTGGAAGACAAAAAAAACCCTTGAGTTTATGCAGTCAGGATGATACAAATGGTAATAGTCTATAAATGTTCATATGGATGATAAGGATCTCTAGTTTGATCAGAGGAAAGGATCCCTCAGATTTTGTTTTTTGTTTTTTTTTAAATGGCATTTTAAACAAGACAAATCAGACCTGTCTACAGGTCTGATTTGTGAGTTGTAATAGGTCAGAATTTGGGATTTACTCATACATAGATTCCTCGCTTACAGCTCCAGTTCTCAGTAATACCTAACTGAAAATTTATTTTCCTTCACCAATGCATTAGATTTAGCTAAGGATGACTCTAAGGTCCACCCCTTCCTTGCACTGCTCCAGAGCTGCATCACTTAGCAATCAACCATTTTCTTGACTTTTGGGATACCTTCAAATCTCATTCTGCAATTGTCAGTTGTCCAACATGCAGGGCTAGAATTTTGTGCCTCTGCTCTTATCCCCATTCATCATGGGCTATTTGGAGTGTAATCCTGGCTGGATTGGTTCTACTTTAGATCAAGAAGGTGTTAAATTCAACCGTCTAACAAGTCTGCATTTGGTAAATGTGCAAAAGAAGTTTGGAGTTTTGCAATGAGTTCTTGTCTTCTGCAAAGGGGCAGTATCTCATTTATGGCACCGCACAAACCTCAGGGCACACAAATCAAGGAAAACAGATGACCTTGAACAGCTCAGACAAACATTTGACTCTAGGTTACAGCTGACTGAAATCCTGAGGTCTCGCTGGCATTAGTCCAGTTCAAAAACAGCTCCAGCCACCCCATATTTTACAACATTGTAAAGCCCATATTGTTTGAAACTTATCAAAGTATTTTTTTTTAACACACAAGCTGGCAGCTTTCCAAAACCATCTCAAATGGTCCAAAACTATCAGCAGCCACCCACCTTCCTGTCCATTACCATCTGATTAATGGCATTCCACCACTGGGGTCCACCATTAAGAATATCTGTGCTGTGGGGCTTCTACCTAAATAAGAACACTGAGACTTGTAAATTGTCTGTATGGCTTGCAGCTGTGTTTTATATAGAGGTGTCTCCTTTATGCTGCAGTGACTGCAGGAAAGGCGGGGAGGTGTGTCTCTTGTTCTGCAAAGTGAAGACATCCACACACTTGACCAAAAGCTTTAATTAAGCAATATAAAGCAGTGGTTCCCAATTAGGGATCCAGGGACCACTGGGGGTCCACGGAACACACTCAGGGGGTCCGTTGCCCCATCCCATGTCTCCCTCTTAACAATTTTTTTGTCATTTTTGCATGGTAATGTCACATTTTTTATGGTTTGTTTTTTAGTATACCTAAAATACTCTTGTTCAAAAAATTGCTTTGCAGAGGTAACTGCCATAGAGCCATCAAAAATTTCAAAAGTAGGGGGTCTGTGGCTTGGCTTTTGAAAAATAGGGGGTCCTCAGTAATTAGTTAATTGGAAACCACTGATATAAAGCATCAGAAGGTAGTACTTTGGTCAGATGATGGTTAAGCTATGAAATCTATCCATCTAGCATATAATTCAGATCCCTATAATTTATCATTTGGCTTCCAAACATTTTCTGGCAATATGGTTTCTATAGTTGTGTCAGGGATGATAACCTGTTTTCCCTCACTGAATTTTCTAGATTAATTTCCTTTCATAATTCATGTGCCTTCAGAGAAAACACAGCACATTTTAATTTAAATACATATTGCTAAGGCAATGCTTTTACCAGTCATGTAAACTGCATCCTTTAATTTTATATGGAATGGCTTTCTATATAGGGTGGGCATCAGTAAGTCAACATTAATGTGTTTGTACTGTGAATATTATGATCGTAATCTTGGGCAACTCCATAAGGAAACCTATAAAACTAGCCCTTTGTATTGTTGCAGTTGCTGTGCCTTTTCACTCTCTGCTAATAACTAATCTGCACTGCTGTTACTACATATTGCCTCTTTAAATTGCTATAAGCCAACTTGGGCATCTTTTTGAAAGATGGAGGTAGAAACAAACAAACAAATGAAGAAACAAACAAACAAATATGTTTAGGGGGAGAGGGGAGAATCCTGAAAAGGGGTGTGTCTCCATTGCAGAACAGATGAAAAATTGAACTGAATGGGACCCCCTTGGTTCAATTTTCATTTGGTTTTTGAAATCAAAGAGAAATGAATGGATACCAGTAGGGTTCATCTTTATTACCCCAGTGGTACCCATTCACCATACATTCATGGTTCAGGAAACTGTAAGCATGGTGAGACTATCTTTCCCTGGGCTTGGAAGTGTTTTGGGTGCTCCTACAGGAAATTCCTGCCATTCTGGAGAAAGAATAGTGACTGCCCATGAAGGATGGCATCACCAAAACTGGGAGATATAAATTGGTCTCTTGGTAAAGAGACAGACACCAAAATCAGTACCACTGCCATCATAAGTGGTGGCAAATAGAATAGAAGAAAGAGAAGTGGAGATAAGCAATGAACATTATTAGTATGGTTCAAGGACATACTTTTGCCAGGCAAAAGCACTTCAGTTGGGTGCAGAGCAGGGCTAGTCAAGGATTTGACCTGAGAAAGACCCACAAGGACCAGACAGTGAGGCTTGGATGGTGAATTTGGCCCTTCGACTTGAGGTTTCCCACCTCAAGGTTTTCAACATATGCTACTGTAGGGAGGTCAACTGAATTGGCTATATCATTCATCATAATTTGTTCTTCGAGGTAAATATATGAATGTAGATTATACATCTCTACAGATAATTGGATTTCAAATTTTCTGTACCATGGGTAATTTTTTTTTACTTCTGTGGGATGGTACAGAACGAGTTTTATATAGTAGTGACTCATCTTTTTAGCAGATTTTTCCCCCTGCTTAATTTGTTTTAAGGGCTTAATCCAAGAAACTGTGACTAAGTCGGCCCTGCCACGTCCCAAGTGTAGCAGGGATTCCTCACAGCTTTTGATGCAAACGGAGACTAGTAATTCACCTCAGAAATAGCAAGAAATTGCTATTCGTGGGTTGACACACTACGCAACGATGACCTTGGCTGGGGCTACCCAAACAAAATGGTCCCCAGCTCATGAAGTTGATGCCATTGTGGTAAACAGAGCCAGTGCCAACAGGGCAATGTTTCAGTATCCCCTGGCACAGGAAAGACAGCTAGGCAGCGGCACTTTGCTCACAAACTATATTTCGTAATGGCAGTCTGGCAACCTTTGCGTTTGACAGTCCTGTTCTGTGTGTCAAGGTGGTTTTCCACATACACTACTTCTCTCCCCCTCAGCAGTATATGTGGTCATTCAAAATGAGTTGCAATAAACCATAATTAGGTAATAAGGATAGGTCTGAAACAGAGAAGCTAGATAGTTTGTAGTTCTGGCTAATGTGAGGAACTTCAGATTCTATAGACTGGTGCTGGTTTATTAAATTGGTAAAGAGTCTGTCTCTGCTGGGAAGGAAGAATTAAGATAATGGCAGGGTAGAGTGACAATGTACTGCTAGGATTTTGACAATACTGTACCATGGTCCCACCACACTTTTGCCACAGTGATAACATTTGTGTATCAATTCATATCATAAAAACAGCTCAACTAGTTTTAGAAACAGTGCAAAAGGCAACAGAAAACAGATTTTAAAATAGCAAAAATAGAGCACCTAAGGCAGAAGCCTTTTCACCCAGCTTGAAAAGGTTGTTGAAACAAAAATGCAGTTGACTGTTTGTTTATAGATTGTAGGCAGCTGCTGCACAAAACAGACGTACCACACTGAAAGCTGTGGTACTCCTCAGCACCTGTATGAAGCCACCTGGTGTGATTATTAGGAATTTGGGGGCAAAATGTCATCAGTATGCTGATGACCCACTGCTGTAGCCAAGTGAGGATATGCATGATCTGGTCCATTGTCTGGGCACAGCTGTGGACCACATGAGGGCCAATAAATTGAGCTGGAGCCCTGGGAAGATGGAGGCACTTGGGTGGGTGTTTCACAGAGCACCCAGAGACACAGTGCTTCCTCAGCTATCCTCTGGTCACGTGGGATCTCCCAGTATATTTACCGTCCAGTTAACAGGAGGATGCATCACACTGGAAGCCAAGCCTGTTCACTGGATGGAATTATTTTAATGATTTTGTCAGGGTCGATCCTTAAGATCCTTGAAAATGTGTCCTAGGGTAAGGAAAAAGAAGGGATTTTTACCACATGTGGTGGGATTGTAGTAAAATTTAAAAAATCTGGGAAATGATATACAATGAGTTGAAGAAAATGTTCCAGTTAGCATTTGTAAAAAAAAGCCTGAAGCATTCTTGTTAGGGATTGTAGGAAAAGACCTGCCAAGGAAGCTGAAGAATATTTTCATGTATGCGACAACGGCGGCAAGAGTCTTAATAGCACAAGGATGGAAGAACGAAGAAATCCCGACCAACGAACTGTGGCAAGAGAAATTGATGGACTATGTGGAACTGGCGAAATTGGCACACAAATTGCGTGAGAAGAACAACTGTGACTTTAAAGAAGAATGGGAACCTTTTACAAAGTACTTAAAGAAACAACAAAATGAACTGGACTCCTTGGCAGATTTTGAATAAACATACACAAATTTATTATTGGTAACATATAGATAGACAAATTAAGGATCTTTACAATTTCATAATATGCAGAGAACAACATGTGCTGAGAAAAAAGAGAGAGGAGCTGAGGGAAGTCTGGGGTGGGTGGGTCTTTTTCTTTTTTCTTTTTTTTGGGGGGGAGGGGAAAATAGGGGGGAAATGAAGATGATGTGTTTTTGATAAATTTGAAATAAATAAATAAATGTTGGAATTTCTAATATGGCCCTCCATATTAAGATTATCGAGGGTTTTGTGTAAATGTACATAGCAGGGTGCAAAGAAGAAAATCCCCCCAGAACTGAAGGAACTACAGCAAATTGTGCATCCATGGTAAAGGTAAAGGACCCCTAGTGAAGAATCTTGCTTTCAGGCCGAGGGAGCTGGTGTTTGTCCACAGACAGCTTTCCGGGTCATGTGGCCAGCATGACTAAACTATGGAACAACAGAAGAGACATAATGTTTCAGGCCAACATCAGAAATAAGACCAGGAGATCTGGAGGTCCAAAAACTTGGGCGAAATCTAGAAGAGGATGATTTAAGAAGGCTCCTAGCCACGGATAACAGAGGTGGGGTATTTATATCTGAAGAGTTCCAGAAGAGGTCAAACTAAGGGAGTCTGGAGACTGGGAGAAGCTCCAGCCCTTCTTACTATCTTATTTTGAAGGAGTTCATGAACAAGGAATTTGAGATGGCTATCTTTCATTTATCAGAAAATTGCTATTTTCTTTGTGGACAACTCCCTCTCCTGCATTCACATTGTGGGTATTACTTGCTGGAGCATGTTATGGTCTCTTCTAACCATTTCATAACTACCAAATAAATATACTTTTAGCAATACCCTTCCATCCAGCTTCTCTCCAATATTCAGAGTTCTCTTCTCTCCTGGCATCAGTAATGGAGATATTACATCCCCGGAGGCTACATCTGAGTGGCCTTTAAGACAGATGATGATTAAAACAACTGTGTTTGAAGCAGCAATAAATTAATTGTTCCATTTTATATGGCCAAGAGGACTAGCTAGAGAATTGAGAATGGAATGCAAGTGTGAAAGACAGTTTCGGATCCATGTTTGAAAAAGACAGAGAGGAATGAAGAAACATAGACATCGATAACAAACAGAATATCTGGGTGGGGGGCAAGAGAGTACAGGTGAAGATTTAACGAAGCGCTATGCTTAACAATAGACAGTAGCATCTATATGTTCTGGGATTCTTATCTAAAACTTTCGACAATGGTTGTTCTGAGGGTGTTTTACTGTCCAGAGATAGACAGGATCTTTTCAACTATGTGCTTTTTGTGATTTAAAATGGCTGATTGGGTGAATGTTTTAATTGATAGTACTTATGCTGAGCCACTGGTCATATTGGACTACAGTGGTACCTTGGTTCTCAAACTTAATCTGTTCCGGAATCTGTTCCAAAATCAAAGTGTTCCAAAGCCAAGGCACACTTTCCCATAGAAAGTAATGCAAAACGGATTAATCTGTTGCAGACTTTTAAAAACAACCCCTAAAATAACATGGATTTTACTATCTAATGAGACGATTGGTCCATAAAATGAAAGCAATAAACAATCAATCAATCAATCAGTAGCTGAACTGGTTTCCACACATTTATAAATACAAAACAAAAAGAGCTGCAAAAACAAAAAATGCAAAATAAATAGCAAAAGCAGACAGACCTCAGCGTAACACTCAAAACAGAAGTGTAATACTCAAAACGGAGCACGTTCAGCTTCCGAAAAAAGTTCGCAAACTGGAACACTTACTTCTGGGATTGCAGTGTTTGGGTTCCAAGTTGTTTGAGTACCAAGGTGTTTGAGAACCAAGGTACCGCTGTACAATGATCACTAGGCTAGTCTGTTTTGGTCCCACACATCATTATACTAGACGTGAGGACTGGAATGCTTGTCTCCATCCAAAAACCGATGTCTGGCTCCACGACAGTAACAGGAGTCAGGATGACTGGAACTGGAATGTGACAACCTGTGGAATATAAGGAAAGGGGAGTTTGCTGTATGCTGGCCATGGAACTACACACTACTTGCAACAAGATAATGTTTGTGGCCTAATTATAGTGATTCACTAAACAATTCAGCAGGGGGAAATATGGGCACAAGCGCTATTCTATCATTTTGTTCTTCATATGATTGCACTTTAAGCGCTCTGTCCAGGTACATCTGTCCACATTTTGAATGGAAATTCGGGCAGAGGCAGTCTTGTAAATCTGTCAAGTTCTTTCTCTGTCATATGTTTGTTTCATTGCCCATCTGCAATATGCCTATGCATGTGGGAACATGCTTGCGCATAGATAGACACAGTGCAGATGTGCTGACTGGACACCTGTGGTATGTGGTAGGGGGTGGATGCTGTTTTCTCCCTCCACCCATCATACACACATTCAGGAGGAGAAACCCAAACATCTGAAAAGTGCTTCAGCATATGTCACTCTGAACATCCTTGATAAGTTGGAAATGCAGCCCAGAAATATTCATTCATTCAGCCAACCAATCAACAAACCTTTTCACCTTTTTCATGTTGAGTGCAGAAGTCTCCTTCTATATATATATATTTACAACCTAAGGAGATGAAATGACATACAGCTCCATTAAAAAGAACAATCTTGGGTGGAGTTAAAAGTTGCTACAGGAGTTTCAGTCCATCCAACTAACTGCATACAATATACTGTTGCTATAAAAACCAGAAGCTGATTTATTTTCCGGCACTGAGCAGTTGCTTAGATAGCACGTGAGATTCATTTTGTCAGCACATTGGAATATTCCTTCTACTGTTCTCCCTATTCCACCCCCATTGGAGGCAATGGTACATTCCAGGAGTGCCAGTGTAGAGGAAGTAACATTTTAAAGTCCAGAGGGTTGTACAATGCAGAGTTTGTTTGCTGAAGGAACAGGTCTGACTTGTCTGGGACAATTATGTCTCCAAAGAAAAATATGCAAGGAGAACCACAGCTTGACCGTGAATCCTGCCCCTAGTTTGCCGTGCCACGTACAATGATTTTGAAAAGGTTTCTGCCACTTGTTGTGTTGTTTTAATTCTAATCAAGGTTGGGTGCATGCTCATTAAGGCACGTGACCTGATAAGTTCTCATTAACGTTTGCTTTCTTTGGGAAGAAAAGAAAAAGGGTCTCTTTTGTAGCTTTGAAAAGCATGTCCGTCTCCTTCTGCTGCTGCTGTCCCTGTTTCCAAGTTGCTTCAAGAGAGGTAAGAGATCAACATTGGGGAAAACAAACAAGGGGGGAAAACATTGGGGAAAACAAAAGCGCTGCAAATCCTGAGCTGCTCTTAGCAAACCTTGTTAGCAAAAGGAAACAGGACAGCTCAGTTTGTACAGAGAAGTCAAACGGGCAGGTGCATGATGCTTCAGATGCACATTTAATTGCCAGAAATCAAGAGGTTAGATACAGGTTAGTGGGTTGAACTAGGGCCATGTTTATTGTGATTAAATCCACAGAGGCAACATGATAGTGCTGGAAAATAAAGTTTGCAGGATCACATGCGTAGGGGGGCTTTGCCCAGGGGGGAGGGCAGTGGTTCTAACAGCCACGATCCCTAAGCCACACCTGTTAATGTTTGTGGGAAGGGCCAACAATTCCAGCTGGGTGAGACATGTTTGCTTCAGAGGCACACTGTACCTTGCTCATGGGCCCCAGAGCCCTGAGGAGAAAGTCTTGTGAAATGCCATTCACACTCAAAGATGTTGTAAGGTGCTCAGTGAACCTACTCTCTGTTCAGTTTCCCACACCTTCCTGCCAAAAACATGACCTGGCATTTTATCCTTGTAGATCCTCTTTTGTACGCGTTACAGTGGTACCTCGGGTTAAGTACTTAATTCATTCCGGAGGCCCGTACTTAACCTGAAACTGTTCTTAACCAGAAGCACCACTTTAGCTAATGGGGCCTCCTGCTGCCACCGCGCTGCCAGAGCACGATTTCTGTTCTCATCCTGAAGCAAAGTTCTTAACCTGAAGCACTATTTCTGGGTTAGCAGAGGCTGTAACCTGAAGCGTATGTAACCTGAAGCATATGTAACCTGAGGTACCACTGTACTTGGCTGCATTACAAAATTCAGAGAGGTGTGAATTTTGAAAGATTGTTTTTTTGTTTTGTTTCGAAAAGTGCAAATTTAGCAGGGCCACCTACTATTGTGAAATGAAGTAAATTTCTGCCCCATCCTTAGTCAAGGTAGGGTCATTGGGACCTACAAAGGTCACCCACTGGTTGATTTTGAAAGTAAGACACCCTGAAGTCCATCTCAGTGACAGTAGATGAAGTAACTGAACCCACCCCACATCTAAAAACCCAACTTGCTTAACTTTGAGACCAGCAAAGTTAGTAAATAAATGCATGGAAGAGGATGAAAACCCAGTATAACAAGCTAGACATGTATCAGAAACTGTTAGGGAAGCTGAATCATGATGTCGTAATTCTGACAGCCAGGAATAATGTAGGTTCAAAAGTTTACTTTGTGGGACAGCTTCACACTGTGCTTATTTCAGTGGATCTTTTTCGTCTTTACCTGATTGTGATAGATCTCCACACTGATGATAGTGGCGGGGCTGACAGTAGCAGCAGCTGCTGCATATTTTGGACAAGCAGGCCAAAGCAGACTGTACGTTTTTAAGAGAGAACACAAGAATAATGGTAACAAGGGATCACCAATGAATGTAACCGCAACACAATCCTACAGTACAATGGGGAATTCCAAGCAGTTGTGTTTATGATTGCAGCACTTATCTATATTGTTGATAATAAGGGACTTTATGGTAATGGATACAATGAAGCTTTTAGAAGTCATCAGCTTCTAAAGTGTAGCCCTGGTGTGGTTGTGTGTGTATGCAAAAGAAAGGGAGGGAGGGAGAGGGAAATAGGTTTTGTCTGGCATTTACTAAGCTCCTTGGATTTTAAAGAGAGGAAGCATAGACAGAGAAAGGAAAGGAATAGAAGATTGAGGTCATGCGACTGAAAGGGAACAGGATTTTAAAGGAATAAATAAAGTGTAGGAATTGGGCAGGTACTTTCTAGAGCATTCTTCCCATACCTGATCCTTCCAGAGGCTTTGCACCCTTTTCCTTGTCAGAATGTCCAATGATCATGAATGATGGGAGTTATATTCTAGCATCATCTGAATATCAGGTTGAGGAAGGCTTGAGAAGAATGAAAAGAAAGGTGAGAGGTTGGATTTTGAGTGGTAGTGATGGGGAAGAATAATATATTTGATTCCAAGCAATCAGCCATAGATTTGGCTGCAGGGCCCTTAGATGATAATTAAAAACCAAAGCAATCTCTACATTTTAAAAAAAGCTCAATAATATGTTAAAACTTCCATCACCTAGTGATGAGATGAATATTGCAAAATAACCATCTCTCTATTTGGCTCTGCAAAAACAACTCCTCACTTTCAACAGACATTTGTTGGCTAATTCTTAATATATCGGCAGAAACAAAGTCCTTCTCCCCAAAGGAGTGTAATTTTACTGGTTTTAGCCACCCTGAGCCCAGCTCTGGCTGGGGAGGGTGGGGTATAAATATTTTATTTTTTTAAAAAAAAAACCTTTACTTACTCCACCTTTACTGGAGGTGAATCTACAACTTTGCTCCTGCCATGATTCTGCCTCTGAATGATGGCATGGCATGCTACACTTGCTTAGACAGAGGTCATTGCTTTGTTCCACCCAAAATCAGATTTTTTTTTGGCAGGATCCTTTTTCCTACAAAGTTTCCAAAATTATAATGATTACTATTATTATTATTTCTCTATGGAAAAGCAGAAAAAAGTGGAGCAAAACATGGAATGCGGCAAACCTGCCGGTAATTTTCCAAAGGGAATGGGAAAGGTCTGTCAACTCACAAGCAAAGCACACACTTCCAAACTTGCAATGGCAGTGTAAGATGACAGGCCCTAAAGGTTGTGAAACACTTTGTTACAGGTGATCAGAAGTTTTGCTCCTTTCACAAGAGCTTTATTCACAGATCTTGACTTAAAAGGCTTGCAACTCTAGTAAATATATTCAGCTTTTCCACGTTCACAGTTCTGCTTAACATAACATCCAGAGCCCTTGCGACTTCATCCTATTTGTCTAGACCAGTGATGGCCAAACTTGGCCCTCCAGCTGTTTTGGGACTACAACTCCCATCATCCCTAGCTAACAGGAACAGTAGTCAGGGATGATGGGAATTGTAGTCCCAAAACAGCTGGAGGGCCACGTTTGGCCATCACTGGTCTCGAAGGACTGATATCCAAACTCTTAAGAGTGTACCAGAGCAGCATGTGAGCAGGGATTTCCTTTTAAATTCCTGAGATTTCTACATTTTGGAGGTTTAACTTATGTTTTAAGTTCTGCGTACAGTGGTACCTCTAGTTGCAGACACGATCCGTTCCAGGGTGCCACTCGCACCCTAAAAAGTCCGCAACTAGAGCGGTGATTATGTGCAAGCGCGGAGCGCAATAGAGCGCTTCTGCGCATAAGTGAAGCATGCAGAACACTTCTGCGCACACATGCGCAACAAAACCCGGAAGTATACACTTCTGGATTTGTGACGTTCAGAAGCCGAAAAGATGCGACATGAACCTAATGCAACACGAGGTATGACTGTGCTGTATACTTTATTGTTGAAAACTGCTTTGAGTCCAAATAGTGGAAAACAGGATTATTATTATTATTTAGTAATAAAAATAATATAGTGTGCACTGCACTCTACAAAGCACAGGAGGGCAGGTTGAAGGGCTTGCAACACATGATACAACAGAGAGGAGCCAAGTGTGGAAGGGGAGGGTAGTAGAATGAGTTGTGGATTTGGAAAGAGTATACATTTATTTCGAAATATCTTGCTGTATTCACAGAGGGAACCTCTCAATGCACAGCACTCCAGACAATCTCATCAAGGCACCAAAAGTGGTAAAATTCTGAGTCATTTTACTTGCTTTTGTTTTTCCTATACTTCATAATACTTTTATGTATGTCAATTGTAATTAGAGCTTCAACTAATATACTATCATTTCTTTCTCTTTTTTCTTTTTGTAAAATAAGTCACTCTGCATGGGTAGACATTTTTCAAAGAAGGAAAACACCCACCACCAGCAACAGTTATGATAAGCCAACTTTGTACCAAACTTCTTTGATGCCATTTCCCAGTCCTATCTGTGGCTTCTTTCATCATTCTGGGTTATTTGTGCTGAGATCCTATAGCGAACAGGATAGAATTGGTATATTATGGTATTGGTATATTATGTAACATGTCATATGATGATGTCACAGAGGACATGTTGTTATGTAACAAGCCATATGATGTTGCATGGCGAGTTCCCGCCTCCTACCAGTAGGAATAACAACACGTGACACAAGTATTTAGGTTAATGGGCTAAAATAGGCCACAACTTTATTGGCTACAGGTAAAGAGCGGTATTGGCTTAGGCATTGGTCCTATCCGACTATCCAGCTTCAGCCTGTTTGCCTGAAGACTGGGAAGGGTTAACACCAGCAGGGGGAGCCCTGCTGATGCACATCAACTAGGGACTCCCCTGGCGCTTTAGGCCCTGACCTCCATAGGCTTCGGATGAGGCCATGCCCCCCGGAGTCCTTTACTGGACTACCCTTCAATATTTGGGGGAAGTGATGGCGCTCCTCCCCCCTCCAACATATCTACATTACAATACCCCTAAAAATGCCTAACCGGAAAGCTGAGCGACCAAAGAGGGAGATCCCTAGCCGCGCTTGCCTTAAATGATGCAAGCCACACCCCCTGAGCCAGCCGATTGGCTGGCCAGGGGGTGACGCAGCCCGAGGATTCCCCTGATTGTGCGGGGGCTGGAAGTCAGCCTCCATGCAGGTATTGGGGCCGTAAGCCCCCAACACCACCTCCTCCTGAAGTCGGAAGTGGCTATGTCACAGAGGACATGTCAGAGGGCATGTCACGCAAGTCACATGACAATGTCACAGAGGAAAGATGGGAATAGCTGCGAGTGAGCTCAAAGCAAAGAGTCTTGAAGAATCTACATGAAGGAAATTCTAATTCGTGCTCCCAAAGTTACCCTACATTTTAGATTAGGCCCAGCACCAATCTGCACTTCAAATGTACTCTACATCTTTCGGCAGGTCAAACTCAGGGGGGCTAACTTGGGTGAAATATTGAGGGGACCCAAGTCAGTCCCACCCTGCATAATCAATCACATGGCACAGTGCATGCACACCATTTGAATGGCAATGAGGGGGTCATTAACTTTTTTAAAAACAACAACAACAAACAAACCCTGAATGTATGGCAGCCCTACTCAAATATTTTATTGAGAGAGCTGAAGGGACACTGGCCCCTGGAAGTTGGCTCCTATTCCAGACATGCGTCCATACCCCACATATTTCTCTCAGCTTCATCAAGCTGTAGAGGTTCTAAATATTTTTGTTGACTATATCTAGGCTCAGTTTTGGGAAAACTGAACATTTAAGAGAATCAGAAAAGGTATATACATCTTCCGTTCCACCCTATGCAGCAATAAACAATATTCCATAACAAACATTTGTCATAATTCATCTCACATAATCAAATATACAATTCATCTCATGTGCTTAAATAAAATGCTCCAAAATAAAATACGTTTAGTAAAACTAAATTCAGGAAAAATACAACGCACTACACCCTACAGAAGCAGGTGAAACATACAGAGAGAGTAAAAAAAATGAACCACTTCAATATATCTTACACATTTAATTACTCTAATCATTTCCTTAAAATATGTTATACTTTCTCTCTCTCTCTCTTTATGTGATACTTTTAATTTTGAAGAATAAACCACCTATAGTCAAAAATTTGGTTCCATTGTACATTGGTGCTTAATCCAAATGAGATCATTTACATTTATACTATCATTTCAGAAAGCTGGATTGGATTTGTTCTTCCAAAATAATGTGGAATTAAGTGCTGCCCGCAAACACATTCAAAGAAAAAAAGGATGTTTTATTTTATTTTGTTATTTCAGAAATGAGATACTTTTCAAATGTTCTCAGAATGAATTTGGCAATAGAGATGCATACTGTGACCATTCTTTGTGGACAAAATATTGACCAGAATTTATCTCTCTCTCTCTCTCTCTCTCTCTCTCTCTCTCTCTCTCTCTCTCTCTCCTTTTTTTTCTTTTTTAAAAGTCTCTGTGACATCTGCTGGAAATACTACCAGCAAATGGATCATGTATTCCATTGCTTGGAAAGATGCAATTAGGTTCTGCAGGTTTGAAAAATAAACTCTAGTCTAAACTGTGTTGTCATGGAACCACTGGTCTGATTTTCAATTGGATAATTCAAGGTTTAATTATGGCTCCCGTGCTTATTCTGTTGAAACTGCCTTCCGGATATGATGGCTGTGATTTTTCAAAGCCGACTCCGAGGGATTTGGAGTGCCAGTTTCCATTAAAATTAATGGCAGCTGGGCACTGAACTTTCCTTAGGATGTACTTGAAAACCTCAACCTACATAGTCATCATTGCACAAGAAGAACAGTCGCTCTTTGCCAGACTAATGGTTCATTCAACCCAACATCTCTGACATGGGCTAGAGAACCAGACTTCCTTGGATATAGAAAAGAAATATATGGCACTATCAGATTGCACCTTTCTCAATTGGCCATTTCTGCTGGCCATTTAACACATTTCATGAAACAAGAATGCCCATAAACATTATTCTTGAAGCACACCACATGAAGGCTAAGCCTCACAGAAATAATTTTGGGATAATGCCACTGGCACACTGCTAAGCAAGTGGGTAGCTTTGGCAAGTAAAATGTAATAATTTCAAGGATTCCCCTCCCCTCAAGAAAAATAGGTGTGCAATTGTAAATATGTAAGAGGGAAATTCCATTTTTAAAAAAATGTATACTACAGTGCACAAGGAATGGCAACAAGATAACCTTTGTAAATTTGTTTGTACTGATCCATCTTATGTACTTAATTCTTGTTAGTTGCAGGAATCATATTCAAATATTGTTGTGGTTTCCATATTTATTTTACCCCCTAACGTAACACACTAACCAGAAGTTTCTATGGGCTTCCATATTTCTAGTTCTTTTCAACAAAGAGAAACCCTTCGCCGTGAAACTGGTCAACGTGCCTGAGATTGACACACTATTTACTGACATCGCTGAGGCTTTCAACAAGCAGCAATGCCACTGCATGGCTATCCGGAAAACCATCCGGGACCTCAAAGACACCTACTGCTGTTCGCCCGCAAGCAGTCTTTCTGTATGCATAGAGAAGATACAGCAAGAGCATAGTAAGTTGGTGGGAGAAATGATGCTGAAGAATATAGAGTGTGAGAATGGAGAAGGCCAAGCCCTCCATTTTAGCATTGTGGGTTTATGCATGAACCTGAGGTGATTTGTTCAGTCTTTGTTCCTGGAGTTGCCCAGCAGCTCTTCATCTGGTTGGTAAGAGATGTCGGGACCTGATCCTATGTAAACCTCAATAGGAACATTACCATAAGTTTTAATGATGGTACAAGATTAAGAACTGGGTTCCCAAATGCATGTCTGAGTAAAGGAACCCTGGATGGTTAAGTCCAGCCAAAGGTGACTATGGGGTTGTGGCGCTCATCTTGCTTTCAGGCCGAGGGAGCTGGCGTTTGTCCACAGATAGCTGTCTGGGTTATGTGGCCATCATGACTTAACTGCTTCTGGTGCAATGGGACACCATGACAGAAACCAGAGTGCACAGAAATGCCGTTTACCTTCCCGCCACAGCGGTACCTATTTATCTACTTGCACTGGTATGCTTTCAAACTGCTAGGTTGGCAGGAGCTGGGACAATGCAATGGAAGCTCACCCCATTGCAGGGGTTCAAACCGCTGACCTTCTGATCAGGAAGCCCAAGATGCTCAGTGGTTTAGACCACAGTGCCACCTGCGTCCCAGATATCATATCTGCAGAGCCCAGATATCATAGCAATAGGCTGTTTTATGATACACTGAAGCCCTTTTCACATGTTACTCATGTGTAGAGGGCAAGCAGCCCAAGTTTTATGGGAAATGCCCATAAAAACCCATGATTAAAAAAAATACTGCTGCATTCCCCAGGAATCAAAAGCTTTTGTGTCTCTTTTCTAGGAAATGTATACCTTTTTATGAATTCAGCAATTTCCGTTTTAAACCATCTTTGGCATGTTCAGAATAATGTTTGCAGCTGGTATCCTTCTCTATGTATGCAGACTCCGCACATGATTTACAACCAGAATTGGTCAAGGTTCAAAATCCTGTGGGGAGCTGCATGCATAGAGAGGGCTCTCTGCTGCAGATCTTAATCTGAACAAGGTAAAGGGACCCCTGACAATTAGGTTCAGTCGTGGATGACTCTGGGGTTGCGGTGCTCATCTTGCTTTACTGGCCGAGGGAGCCGGCGTACAGCTTCCGGGTCATGTGGCTGGCATGGCTAGGCCGCTTCTGGCGAACCAGAGCAGCGCACGGAAACACCGTTTACCTTCCTGCCTATTTACCTACTTGCAATTTGACGTGCTTTCGAACTGCTAGGTTGGCAGGAGCAGGGACCGAGCAACAGGAGCTCACCCCATTGCGGGGATTCGAACCACCAACCTTCTGATCGACAAATTCTAGGCTCTGTGGTTTAACCCACAGCGCCAGGAGGAACATGACTTTGCAGGCACGGCTGAAGTAGCAAGGAACATGTAAAGAGGGTAGCATGTCACCCTATTCTAGCACCCTGTCAAAGCATAGAATGGGAAGATTGGGGACAGAGTTATGCAAGGGGCAAAGCTATGCAAGAAACCCATGAGGAGGTGGAACATAACTGCACAGATGCAGTTATATATTCATGCACCTGGTCCATCATAAAGAAGGACATTTATATACGTTGTAGCATCAAAATATCACATCATGACATAATTCTCTTATTTCTGATACCATGTTGCATTTGGCTCAATGTCCAGGAGACTGTGGGTGTTTACCTTAAGATAAATTCTGCACCAGCCTCTCCATCAGGTTCAAATAAAGAGAAGTTGTTGTCCTTTGAGTGGTCTGTTTGTTAGCATCACATTCCCAATGAGATGCAGGTGCCGCTGTGGTCTAAACCACCAATTGTGAGGTTGGCAGTTTGAATCCGTGGGGTGGGGTGAGCTCCTGTTGCTCTGTCCCAGCTCCTGTCAACCTAGAAGTTCAAAAGCATACCAGCGCTAGTAGATAAATAAGTACTGCTGCAGAGGGAAGGTAAATGGCATTTCCTTGCACTCTGTCTTCCATCACGGTGCCAGAAGCTGTTTAGTCATGCTGGCCACATGACCCAGAAAGCTGTTTGTGGACAAACACTAGCTCCCTTAGCCTGATAGCGAAAATGAGCACTGTACCCCATAGTCAAATTTAATTTAACTGTCCAGGGGTCTTTTTCCTTTACCTCTACCTACATTCCAAATGCCATCCAAAATTAGTTCGACCATTTCTTATGCTGGAAGCCGCCCAGAGTGGCTGGGGCAACCCAGTCAGATGGGCATAGTACAAATAATAAAATGATGATGATGATTTGTGCTACTCTTAGGTAGCAATGTAAGGTGGAAGCAAAGATAGCAGACATGATCTCTCAGTGGCAATTCAATCTTTAGGTAACAGTCAGCCCAATCCTAAAATTAGCATCCATGCTGTGCATGGGATTCAGCTTATTTATCTTAAAAACCATTGTAAACAGTTAAAATCATTAGCAGGATTAGAATAACACTTGTAGTTTAATGGTGAATTTTGGACACAATGAAGCGGTAAAAGATCTGACATTGTGCTAATGTTGTTGAATGTTCTGTCAGCTACCAGGCAGATATACTGATCCTGCTGTTTAGAACTAGGGGGTCATATGGGCAGAAATTTAGCTTTAAGGCTCCTTTTCAAGAGAAGGCTGGATTAATTAATTCAGCTTCCTGCTTTTCTGCTTCTGTAAGTTATCAAGATGCTAAGGATCGTAGGCTTTATTTTTTCCTGTTGAATAACCTATTGACTGGGTTGCACATTACATGGCAATGCTGTATCCAGGAGGGCATTATATTATTTCCCCACTCTTTAGATTTTGACTTCCTGTGTATTACCTCTTCACGTGCCTTTAAATCCAATCCTTCCTATGTAATGCCAGCCTTCTAAACTCATGCCAAAAGCTCAACAATGCCCTCTTCAGAAAGAAGAGCCAAGCGTTTGTGAAACTAACAATGAGAGAGACAAGAGGGCAATGTGAAAAGAGATTAGATCAGAATTCGTTAGAGAGACTTACCCAATACCTGATAGTTTTGTGTTGAATGAATAGCAGGAAAAAGCCATGGGATTATGGGTCAAATTCACCAGAGTGGCTTCAATGAAGAGCATGCCAATGGGGTTATGCCAGGGATTTGTTTCTTACAAAAAAAGTGGCATGGATAATCTTGGCTTAATATTGCCAAATGACTGTATTACAGCTCACATGTACACAGACATATATGTAGGTATACAACCGGGTCTCTGATAAGTAAAGTGGAAATAATCAGATTTCATGACATGGCAATATCTTTGACAGCTGGCCACTGTTAGAAGCTTTGCTGCTTGAAGGGTTTAGCTTTCTTGGGACTAACACAATTAGCCCTCTTTCTTGGACTTACGTCATGTTGGAGCTTAACCACTGCTTTGTCTTTCAGATGCTTGCAATGTGCAGGTGCATATGGAGGGATACAGGTTCTGGCTGGATGCAAAGGAGGAAAAGGTCCCTGAGAAACTGGAGTGGGCTAAGCAGCAGGTGGGGGAGCTGAACCGTGCCACCAAAGGAGTCATCAGCATGGAAACAAAGCTTCAGGAAATGATCTCCTCAGTGCTTCAGAACCAGGAGTCATTGGTGGAGAGAGTGAAAGTTGCCAACTCCGAATACCTAGACCGGATACGGCTAGAAGGGAACCTGAGAGAAAATATTGAGAAAACAAGCCGGGCCAAACAGTTTTCCAAGGAGTTCAGAGAAGAAGCCAATAGTGTGCTTAGGGAAATGTCCAAATCAGCAGGGCTGACCTTGTAAAATGAAATGAGAAGGAACCTGTTCTATTCTGCCTTTTTCATCACAAAGATGAATTCAGGTGATTGCAACAGATACTTAAGATGAAGGGGGAAAAAATGCACAGAAGTTAAAAGTGACCACAAGGTTTCTACGAGAGGGAGCTGATGTAACCATGTGCCAGAAAATAACCAGAGATGTGCCATAGAGTTGTTCTCCAGAACCTCCCAATAAATTAGTGGCAAGAATGAAGAAGCACATCACTTCTGGTTAGGTGTCTCTTTCCACATATTTGTATCATAATTGATATGGAAATATTTAGCTCATAGCACAGTAATCCATGCAGTCTTTAAAGTCAGCCCTGAAAATTGAGATCAGTGGATAGCTAGAGTAAGGAAGCTGGAATGACTTTTTCTTTTTCTTTTAAACGGTATATTTTGTCAATGTCTTCTTATTTACTCTGACTTGCAAATAAATGCTTTTTCTTGGTTTATCTGCTCTAGAATTGCGTTAGGTATTCAAGCTCAAAGTTATACCAAATGCTTTGATGTTCTGTGCGTCAGTGATCTAAGAAAGGGATAGGCAACCTTTGCTACCTGGAGAAGGCAAAATTTCCTGTGGTGTCATCTGTTGGGGTCTGCATGCTGGGGGTGCATGGGGTCAGAGTCAAAAAAGTGGGCATGGACAGCCCCCCTGTTCTCTCTCTCCCAGTGCCGGATTTACATATAAGCTAAACAAGCTATAGCTTAGGGCCCCACTCTTTTGGGGGCCCCCGAAAAATTTAAAGAAAAAAACTGGGTTACATTTCAAAAATATAAGACCAAAAATGGCTTTAGATACCTATTAGGTCCATAAATTACCATATAGAATATTTTCAACACAAAAAACAGTGACAATTTGCTGTTGACAAAGGACAGCTGGACATATAAAGGGCCCCATTACCTTCAGTAGCTTAGGGCCTCATCAAACCTAAATCCGGCCCTGCTCTCTATCTTACTTGTTGTGAAGTGGACTGCCAGGAGATGGTTGATTACTCTTCCAAGAGGTCTGAACTAGGTGCTAGCAGAGGTCTTTCAACATTAAGCCAAGGGCTGCATGAGATTTCACTGAGGGCTGTGTGCGACCCTCAGAACAAAGGATGTATCATCCTTGATCTAAGAGGACTTTGTATAGTCCTGCAGAAAAAGGCACCACACCAAAAAGATAATGTGATCCCAGATCTGTGTCTATGGTGTGCCTTACCAATTAATACTTCTGAATATGGCTCACTGGAGGTCAACACCCCCAAGAGAATTTGGTGTACACATTTGGCTCTGGCCACTATCAGCAAGACCCCATAGAACAGGATGCTCCACGTGAGCACTGAGGAGGTGAAGATCAGCTACAGAGATTAGATATAGTGTTTTCATCTCATCTGAGCTAAAACTATTCAGTTTTTAAATGAATGTTTTCAGCAGTGCCGAGAACTCCTTACCCAGTTTCGCTATATTTCAGCAAATGGTCTCTCATTCTCTAGCATTGCCCCTCATTTGCCTTCTCTTTCAATAGCCCTCAAAGCACAATACTTATGTCGTTGTTGTTTAGTCGTTTAGTCGTGTCCGACTCTTCGTGTCCCCATGGACCAGAGCACACCAGGCACTCCTGTCTTCCACTGCCTCCCGCAGTTTGGTCAAACTCATGTTCATAGCTTCGAGAACACTATCCAACCATCTTGTCCTCCGTCGTCCCCTTCTCCTTGTGCCCTCAATCTTTCCCAACATCAGGGTCTTTTCCAGGGAGTCTTCTCTTACCAAGGTTCATGGTTCTTACATTCCAGGTTCCTATGCAATATTTTTCTTTACAGCACTGGACTTTCCTTTCGCTTCCAGGCATATCTGCAACTGAGCGACCTTTCGGCTTTGGCCGAGCCGCTTCATCAGCTCTGAATCTACTTGTACTTGTCCTCTGCTCTTCCCCAGTAGCATGTTGGATGCCTTCCGACCTGAGGGGCTCATCTTCCAGCGTCATAACTTTTATATGCCTGTTGTCTTTGTCCATGGAGTTTTCTTGGCAGGGATACTGGAGTGGCTTGCTGGTTCCTACTCCAGGTGGATCACGTTTGGTCAAAACTCTCCACTATGACCTGTCCATCTTGGGTGGCCCTGCATGGCATAGCTCATAGCTTCTCTGAGTTATTCAAGCCCCTTTGCCATGGCAAGGCAGTGATCCATGAAGGAGCACAATAATTATAAAGAACAAAATTAATTAATATTAGTGTTGAGGCAAAATCCCTTCCTCACTGCATCACTACCACTGCATTTGTTTTATTTTGAAATCTTTAAGATAATTTTAGTTTTCTGTTATGTTGCTTTGACTGTATACTCTATATTTGACTTTCTTCGGATTATTTTATTTATGTTTTATTGATTTAATATGCTGTAAACTGCTTTGAGATTTTTCTTAGAACTATAAAACGGTATAGAAATTAAATAAATAAATTTGAGAGCTGCAAATTTAGAAGGCAATTTGGCAACTTGTGGGGAAACAATGAGGCCCTTTTCCCTTTGCATTGTACACAATTTTACTACACAGTAAAATTCTTAATGGAACAGCAGAATCCTGTGCGAGTCTACTGACAGTTCAGTTTGATTTACGCCCAGGTAAGTCTGAGGCTGTAGTCATAACTGTGCCCTAATATTTTTGCCTTTGGGTGGTGGTGGTTAGGGTGGTATGGAAGGGAGAACTGATGAGGGGAGCTCTACCATGGCCATGACAGGTTGGCCTGGATGGGAGCTGGAGTTCAACAACATACAGAGGGCTCCAGGTTGGATAACCCTGGCATAGAGAATTTTCTTTTATGCCAAAGGGAGCTATCTCCCTCTGCCCCCTACCACATGGAAGCTGAATAGCTGGGCAGGGGATGTTCTGCAGTGTTTGCACACAAGTACAATACATTTAATGGGATGTCTTGTGAGCCATTAGTCTTCAGTGTCTGAGAGTTTTACACAGCCAAAGAAGTCTACAATTACATACCACAAACCTCACCCTTATTATGTGTTTGACTCAGTCCAGTTTGCCCAGGCATTTCTAAATGTACATGTATATACTTCATGGAATACATTAACTTTCTTATTCTGGCTTTCTTTAAGGAACAAAATACTCTCAAACCTAAATGTGGAACTTGATTATCTAGTTAAAGTAAGCCTTATCGAGGGCTGCTTCTAAAGTGAGTTTCACCATACATGTTATTTTTCAAAAAATACGTATCAAAACATGGGTGTAACATGGCCAAGTATATGTTTTTGTTAAGTGTGGATAGTCCAAGCTTTTAAAATAACCCAGAGCCAAGGCATTGCGATTGTCTTGGGGTGCCTGTACTTTGACAGTCAGTACTTGGCGAAAGACAATCAAGCACATACAGTGGTACCTCAGGTTACAGACGCTTCAGGTTACAGACTCCGCAAACCCAGAAATAGTACCTCGGTTAAGAACTTTGCTTCAAGATGAGAACAGAAATCACGCAGCAGCGGCACGGCAGCAGCGGGAGGCTCCATTAGCTAAAGTGGTGCTTCAGGTTAAGAACAGTTTCAGGTTAAGAACGGACCTCCAGAACATATTGAATACCACTGTATTGCACTCTGCCACCAAAGTACAACAAACACCAAAATTCATCTCTGAAATTCATCTTTTTTGGCAGGTGACATGGAAATGAATTTAAAAGTATTTGATGAATGAATGATTAATAGGAATAGGTGATCAGCAGTCTGCAAGCATATCAGGATGAATTCTCATTGTCATCTGAGCACCTCATAAGTGTATCAGAACAAATGTTCAATAAAGATCGGACATAGTCTAACACAAGCCTCGTGAAAGCAAATCAGAATGAATGCTAAATAGTTCGCCTGGAAGACAAAGGATAGTGCAGGATGCATACCAATGCCTGCCCAGATAACTCCAGGAACTCCAAAATCCAGGAAGAAATTTGGATGTAAAAGCTTCCAAGCCTTCCATGACAACAAATTAATGTGCAACAGCACTTCCTCCCCCAAATACGCCCCCCCCCAAAAAAAACTCTGATAAATATATCATTTCTGTTGCAGGAGAACAGATCACTATCCCACACAGGTCAAACATTGAATGATTTACTCTTTGTAGCTCTTCCTTTAACATCGTAACACAACATACAATGATGTCATCCTCAAAACACTCATGAAGGAAGTATGCTGTTTTTATTTTTAACCATGTCAATCTGTTCTGGGCATGCATCACTCTTCTTCTTTATATTTTCTGTGTACGTTAGTGTTCCCGTGACCAATGAGTCTGACTCAGAAGTCCTTCAGGCCCTGGTGTTTCCCAGTCCTTCGAGGAAAAAAAGATTGCATGAAAATATCTGGATCCCATCTTGATGTCATTCAGGACGACGTGTCCTTCAGACCCTGCTTGGCCTAATTAGTTACCCTTCAGGCAGTTCCTACTTAAAAAGTCAAGAAGAACCTTCTCTGTACCCTCTTAACCCTCCCTTTTAAGCATGAGCTTTCCAGGCCTCACCCCTCTGCTTTCACACCATGATGAACAGACATGATCTTGCGTAGCAGCTGTCCACCCAGAAGCTCCCAGGCCAGCAGCTTATTATTTGGCAGGGCCAGAGAGCCAAAGCCCATAAACCAGAGAAGGCTGGAACAGTTTCCCATATATAGCGCCAAGAAGCAAGAAGCATGTGACACAGCCTGCCCCTTCATTGTGACTGTGGTGTTAAGTCTTCCAGAAAAGGAAATGTTTATGAGACAGGGAGAAACAAAGGAGGAAACTTGCAAGACTGTGTTCCATGTAGGTCAGCTTTTCTTAGAAAACATAGAAGGATTTAGCCCCAGTACCCAAAGCAGTGCCCCCAAACCCTGGTGCCATTTTACTGCCTGGTATTTGATAGTTACTTTGTGTGGCAAAACGGAACCCAGCATATTTGTTCTACACCTTTAAACTGCTTTAACAGTCATTCAGTTTCCCAAGGGAATGCTGGGAACAGCCGCTCGCTGAGGGGCTGCCTAGGGATCTGTAATAAAATTCTCAAACTGCCTTTCCCAGGATTCTTTGGAAAGAACCATGACACTTACAGAGCCAGCCTGCGCGTGCCTACTCTGAAGTAAGTCACACGGAGCTTTATACTAAGTCCCACATAAGTGGGTTTAGGGCTGCAGTCTTGCAGCATAGTCCTATGCATTGCCTACACAGAAATAAGCCCCACTGAGGGTTTGGTAACAAGTATAATGCTCCATGATCACTGCAGATGGTGACAGCAGTCACGAAATTAAAAGACGCCTGCTTCTTGGGAAGAAAGCAATGGCAAATCTAGACAGCATCTTAAAAACCAGAGACATCACCTTGCCAACAAAGGTCCATATAGTTAAAGCTATGGTTTTCCCAGTAGTGATGTATGGAAGCGAGAGCTGGACCATAAAGAAGGCTGATTGCTTTTGAATTATGGTGCTGGAGGAGACTCTTGAGAGTCCCATGGACTCTCAACCCTAACCCATGGACTGCAAGAAGATCAAACCTCTCCATTCTTAAGGAAATCAGCCTTGAGTGCTCACTGGAAGGACAGATCCTGAAGCTGAGGCTCCAATACTTTGGCCACCTCTTGAGAAGAGAAGACTCCCTGGAAAAGACCCTGATGTTGGGAAAGATGGAGGGCACAAGGAGAAGGGGGCGACAGAGGATGAGATGGTTGGACAGTGTTCTCGAAGCTACAAACATGAGTCTGACCAAACTGCAGGAGGCAGTAGAAGACAGGAATGTCTGGCGTGCTCTGGTCCATGGGGTCCCGAAGAGTCGGACATGACTAAACGACTAAACAACAACAACATAATGCAGCAACCAAGGATAAGAGCAAAAGCATCAGTGAGGAAAGGGTGGGAAGTAAAAAAGAAATATATATGCAAATGGTATGCTGTCTGTGAAGTAAATCTGTTAATTTTTTTGAAACTTAATAAAAAATCAATTCTTAAAAAGAAAAATAAGCCCCACTGAGTTCAATGGGGCTTGCAGTCAAGGGTGTATATCAGAGACGGGGAACCTGACGCTGAGGGCCCAAATGCAGCTCTCAAAAGTCTTAACCCTTTTCTCAGGCCGCACACCTTCTTGAGCTGCACCCCTCAGCAGCCCTGATTTGTACCTTCCTTGGGTGTTCTTGCCTGACTGGAATTTGTCCTTGAGCACTGATAAATTTGTGTCTTGCTTGCTTAGATGGTGGGCAGAATGAATGTGTGAAGGAACTAGCCTGCTGCACAAAGGTAAAATTTGTGTTTATTGCCCCACCCAACCTGGATTCCTTTCAGCAGCAATAAGAAATTATTAATTATTATTATTTGCATATTAATATATCTACTATGTAAGCCCCATGCCACTAGAACAGTGATATTTCCAGGGCGGTTTACAAGGAAGAACATTAAAGATAAGGTATCAGCATATAAAATAATACATGAATCAAGACAGCTTACAAATAACAATTACAGATGTCCTTGGCCTGGCCTGACCTGGTCTTGAAAGCAGCAAAAAAAAATAATCATGGAAGTAGGAGCCGGGGAGCACTATGCTTCCAATGGCCCAATCAAGACCAGAAAACAATTGGCCTCTCTCACACCATGACATCACAATATGATTGTCCCATCAGAATACTCCTCCCCAAATATAATAATCCAATTACCCAGAGAAAATATAGAGCATCCTATTGCCTAAGCTTCTTGAGATATTTTGCATCAGGGGTAGCCAACAAGGTGCCTTCCAGATGTTTCAGACTACAACTATTTATCAGCCATACTCAGCAAGGCCAGTGGTCAGGGATGCTGGGAATTGGAGCCCAAAACTTCTGAAGAGCACCACATTGGCTACCCATGAGGTAAACATTTCAACTGAGTTAGCTGGACTCTTAGGTTGTTGTCCTTATGTTCCGTTATTTAGCCCTGACATTGATTCCTTAATATTGTAGAAAATTGTTTAATGTGGAGGCATTAATAACAGCCATTTGCCATAACTGCCTTTAAAGCTTTCATAGCCTTGCCTAGCCATTATTATTATTATTATTATTATTATTATTATTATTATTATTATTATTATTATTTTATTACTTGTACCCTGCTCATCTGGCTGAGTTGCCCTAATCACTCTACATAGCTTCCAACACATATAAAAACATAATATAACATCAGAAATTACAAAAAAAAAAAACCTTCCCTAAACAGGACTGCCTTCAGATGTCTTCTAAAAGTCACATAGTTGTTTATTTCCTTGACATCTGTTAGGAGGGCGTTCCACAGGGCAGGTGACACTACCGAGACGGTCCTCTGCCTGGTTCCCTGTAACCTCACTTCTTGCAGTGAGGGAACCACCAGAGGTTCCTCGGAGGTGGACCTCAGTGTCCTGGCCAAACAATGGGTGTGGAGGCGCTCCTTCAGGATCACTTAGGGTCACTTGAGTCACCATTCCACTTGTTTACCTTTACCATGAGTGAAGAAAGTGTCTTATTTAGAGGAGTCAGTCACTCACAGATGTCCTCTTTCTGAATGAGGTTCATGATCTTTACATGATGACAATTTCTGTCGAACCAACATTCCTTCACCTCTGATGCCCCTAATGGCAAAAGCCTGATAGGCCAATGATGAAGCTAAATTCTTACTATTTGCCTAAGTCAGAACAATAAAGCCAGGGGTCTCTTCAGACAATAAGTCAAATAAGATTATGATTTATTAAAAAAAAATGGCTGAGCTTCCTTCCTCCCATATGATTAAGAAACAATAATACAAAGCTTTTTCAAGAGCTCCAAAAGCAGAGAAGGGGCTATGGTTAAGTGATATATTTCAGGCCTGTGACTGAGCATGGTGTAAGTTACTTTTGCCACTGCTGACTGTTTATTATGTTTGTCTGGTTGCCTGGGGAACCAGCTCACGCCGTTTCACTCATTTTATAATGTTCCTGTAAATGTTAGGTAGGGCCGGGATTTATTATGCACTGTCAACACCTCAAATGGAACGCGCCGCTGAGCTCCACTGACTTGGCAACGTGCCGGTGCTTAGTCCCCATTTATTTCTTTAAAAAAAACAAAAACCCAAAAACTTTCTGCGTCCAGATTTTTACGCAAGCAACCCAGTGTTTGTGTATGTTTCTGTTTGCTTGTGTACATCTCTCCAACAATAAATATAACCTGTAAGCTTCTCAGTGAAGTTGGCTGCCGGAGAAGAACTGGTGTAGAAGTGGTTGGGCATTTGTGTCAAGGGAACAACTGAGTTAGCAAGCAACCAACTCAGCCAATTGCTGTTGGGTGGAATCAGTGACTTGTTATTTGTGAGAGGTAAATTTTTAGGGGAGGGAGGCATGGGGATCTGTTTACTGAGAGTGTTTCTCATCCCTAAGCAGTTTGACCCCATCGTCACCAACCCAACAGCCCTCTGTTGCCTTGGGAGATGAGTAATGAAAATTATCAAGGCTGGAGCGTGCTGGTTTTCGTTTCCTTCGTCTGTCCCGAGCATGACAGAGCATATTTGACTGCAAATTAGCTGGCATAAGGCACAATAGATGTCTTTGGGAAAATAGGACAATTGAGCTGGGATAAATAAAGGGAAACAGGGTGAGATCGTTGCCATCTTAAATTCAGTTGGTGTCTTGCCATGGAACAGAACCACAATATTCAATTTCTGCATTGTTTGCAGAAGTTCAGCTTGGCACCAAATGTTGTCTGATAGCACTCTGCAGAATTTTTATCTCTCTATATGCTGATGTACCACTTTGCTTTAGAAAAAGTATTCAAAACCATAGATCAGTTTACATGGGGGTACCTTTTTGTTTGTTTTTGTGAGCAGGTAGCATGTCAGTTCTGTCCCTTAAGTGGCATGTGACTTATTCTTATACTCCCATAAGTAAATGTGGTTGGTTTGGATATCACTTATAGTCCTGAGTTGTAGAAATTAAGGCTAGAATAACAGTAGCAACTCCTATACTGAGGTTTGTGCAATATATTCCTTTCATATAAACCTATGCCACACAGCAGAAAACAATTATTTAGACATCAGCTTCATTTACAGATGAAGACATATGGATTTGCGGGGGACCCTCCTAAACCCTAGAAATCAAAAAATGGTAGGATTATTATTAATTGGGGTAGGGATGAAAGTACAAACTGCAGAACTGTTCCAGGCAAGGAATGCCTGGGCTGGCTTAGGCAAACCAGTCTGGCCAGCCTAGCAAAGAGCAAATCTGTTAACATGACAAAAAGGGGTTGATGGGCTTTCTGAAAAGAATCCTTTGGCCTGGGGAAACAGGCATTGCCAAGGTGATGGAGTATATGTTTGACATGGCAGGAAAAGAGAGTTTTTCAGCAAAGAGTTCTGGGAAGAAGATGGGGAGAGAAAAGACAGGGATCCATCTTGGGATGGCTGGCTGAAGGCTGGGTGACTGAGATACCTTGAATCCCAAGGCTGCAGTGCTGTGGGGGATGAGCCCCTCTGGAAATGACCATGCTGTGAGATCTGAACTCTGACGGTGAAAATAGTTGAATAAACCATATTTCTATAAGCTATGACAGTCTCCGCTATGTTTCAATTCTCCCAAGGAGCACAGACTCTGGCTGAGTGCCTGGAATCTTGCAAAGAGTGGGGGTGGCACCCAGTTTTTGTAACAATACAAACACACACACACACAGAGAGAGAGAGAGAGAGAGAGAGAGAGAGAGAGAGAGAGAGTACATATATGAACACACATATACACACATAGCTGATGGCAACAAAGAATGACTTTACAGCCCAGCAGCCTTTCTAATCAATCTGTCTTTCAGCATAGGAGGCAACCACAGCAGCAAGACTATGTCAGCAAAATCACAGCTGCTCCTTTTAATTGCCTCCTAATTTGACTCTCTAGAGCTGGCTAATTTGAACAGTTCACCTCTAGGATCCTGTGAGGTCTCCGATGCTAATTGATTTTGTCTTGCTTAATCAGAGCCGCAAAAAGCAGACCTCATTTATGCTGACTGTTTTCTAAGCTGAGTTCTGGCAGTGGGTGATAGAATGGAAAGAAAACACACACACACACAAACCCGAATGGGGAGGGGGAGGCCATCAAAGCACTTGTTGGCCAAAATCTGATTAAAATTGCAAGAAGCCAAGGCTCGGTGCTGAAAGGTGAGATTCCACTATATATTATATAAATATATAGCTTTATAGCCCTCCAAATGCGTTATGAGGAGACCTCAAATGACTTTGCGAAGCCTTGGTATATTATATGCATGAAACATTAAAAAAGCAAGCCTTCAGACTTGTACCACTGTTTTAAAATGTGGCTTTTCAAACATTTCCCTTTCTTTCTTGCGCTCAGTGTCAAGATAAGATTTAATGGAAAAACAATAAAACATTCTTCATATACATAAGAAAAAAGGGAGAAGTATAAATCAAGGAATGGGGTATTTCAATTTCTTTTCTTTTCTTTTTTCTTTTAAAAAAACAATTTAGTTTACATAGTTATAATTTAGGCACATTCTGTTATTCTAGATCCGTAAGCTATATGTATTCATATCTCTGGAAATGGTAGGACAAGAAGCAGAGCAAGGTGTGCACATTTGAGTCTGTAATACCCTCAGTAATATTCACAGTCCTATAGTTTTATTTATTTATTTATGTGTAGCGCCACAAACACTGACATGGCTGTTTAACCACTCTCTATTGGCAGGCAATCCCTCCCAAAGTTGTCCATCCCATGTCCGATAAAGGGTGTTCCATAGGAGCCATCTTCGGATATTATCTGACACATTCTACATCAGGCATAGGCAAACTTGGCCCTCCAGATGTTTTGGGACTACAATTCCCATCATCCCTGACCACTGGTCCTGTTAGCTAGGGAACATGGGAGTTGTAGTCCCAAAACATTTGGAGGGCTGAGTTTGCCTATGCCTGTTCTACATCTCCCAGAATCATGGGTTCCCACTTGTTTGGGAACCCTCCATGGATACACAAGGTCATCTGCTGCCAAAGCACACTTAATACATGCAAAAGGGTAAGAGGATTCACAAGGTTATGGGAGGCGGGGATATTATGTACATCTCCACATGTGCTCTCTTCAGGTGTGCAGAGAGCTAATGTCATACCTTTTATATCTTGCATAGAACTGACACAAGCAACTTGGATTACCAAGATATCCAAATACATTCTCTGCCATTGACAAATTGCTTATACAGTGGACTCTCGGGTTGCGAACGTGATCTGTGTGGGATGCAGCTTCGCAACGCACAGCGTTCGCAACCTGCACCTGCGGGTTGCAATTCGGCGCGCCTGCTCATGCACAAAGCACGATTTAGTGCTTCTGAGCATGCGCGACCACTGAAACCTGGAAGTAACCTGTTCCAGTACTTCTAATTTCTAATAATAATTTATTTATACCTCACCCATCTGACTGGGTTTCCCCAGCCACTTTGGGGGGCTTCCAACAAAAGAGTAAAAATACATTAAACAGCAGTCATTAAAAACTTCCCTAAACAGGGCTGCCTTCAGATGTCTTCTAAACGTCAGATAGTTATTTCTTTGACATCTGATGGGAGGGTGTTCCACAGGGCAGGAGCCACTACCGAGAAGGCCCTCTGCCTGGTTGGCAAGGAACTTGGCAAAGAGCAATAACAGTTATGTTGTTATGCAGACAACCCTGCTAGCTATCAAGCGTATGGTGCAGAATGTCTCATGGATGGCTATCTGCCTGCTAGACAGAATTCTTGGGGCGTGCTTGATACAATTTGCTCCTGGACGGCAGGAAATGAGTTTGTTCCTTTAAGGGTGTGGTGTACCACACTGGGGTGGCAGGAGAGGATGACAAGTGCAGCAGGAAGATTCAAGGACAAATCAACATTTAAACATTTCAGTGTAGTGTAGTATAGCGTAATATAATCAAAATATCCTTTTTTACTTGCAAAACATCTTTTCAAAATAAGCATTGCTAGGAGTTTTTGGTTCTACCTCCCTCACCCAATGTATTTCAAATCAATGAAATATTTAAAGGAGATGAATAAATGAAGAAATTAAGTTAATTTGGATATGCAGAAGATATTAAAAATAAATTTAAGGGACCACAGAAAGAGGGGGGAAGGAAGTCGAGTTTTGAAATGTTAAATTGACTGTGAAATTATTGAAATGTATAAACCTGAAAATCATCAATAATTTTTTTAAAAATGGTGTGGCATGAGCAAATTTTTATTCTGAAAAAAAAAGTTTGAGAATCACTGCTTTAAGGCCAAGGTAGCTGAACTGGGGAAGCTGTGAGAGGCAGAGAAGTTTATTGAATAAGATTTCAGGGACACGATAGGGGCATCCCACTCCCAGAGTGACAGCTCTTCTTTTGCTCTGGATAACGAGGGCCTGGAGGAAAGGGGGAGGGTTTAAGGAAGAAGGAAATGATCCCTTAGAAGGGGCCCATTCCTTGGGAGACAGACAAATGAATTTCTTGTAGTGAGGCTGCTCCTCTTGGTAGTTGACATTCCAGTCATTAGGGATATGGGCAGGTGGGTTTGTGAAGGGTGTACAGATCACATAGGGAAAACGGTTAAGTGCATGCAGGTTTATGATACTTTCACCCCAAATGTTTCATACCCAGGTGTTTGCAGGATGAGGGCTTATAGCAAATTTTGCTGGGCCTTTTGAAAGCTGCAAAATTCTACTGTCAGCGATCGACTTGCTGAAATTGTGGGGTCTTTTTTAAAGTTAGAAACAGGCCATAAGCCTGAAAAGATTTATAGGTTCATTTAAAAATATTTATCATTTTAAATGCAGCTGTGATGCCATTGACCGCAGATAGACTGGTAAACTACTTAGAAAGAGAGACACATTACATAAAACAATATATCTAGATAGGTTTAAAGAGCTTTTGTCATGCATGGTCTACCTTCGAAACATATTTTACCAAATCCCCATTTATTTTCTTTCTAGTTCTTCTCTTTACTTCCTTTCCCATCATTTCTACTCACCAAGGCACTTGTGTAAATAGAGGTATTCCCTCTTACAAATAATGATCTCCTAGTATCGCTGTCAGTTACTGCTTTGTCTCATTAGGCTGGATTCTCTTGACACTGCTGTAGAGATAAGGCACTCGCTTGCATAAATATGAAGCATTTGAAATCCACTTGCCAAGTATAAAAGTCTGGTTGGGATATAGACAAAAGGTAGAACTGGAAATCCACTGGGTAGATCTCTGGGTGATGTGAAATATTTAGAAGAGAAGAAGAGTTTGGATTTGATATCCCGCTTTATCACTACCTGAAGGAGTCTCAAAGCGACTAACATTCTCCTTTCCCTTCCTCCCCCACAACAAACACTCTGTGAGGTGAGGGGCTGAGAGACTTCAGAGAAGTGTGACTGGTCCAAGGTCACCCAGCAGCTGCATGTGGAGGAGCGGGGACGCGAACCCAGTGCACCAAATTACGGATCTACTGCTCTTAACCACTACACCACACTGGCTCTAGAGCTACAATACCCCTCACAGAGCTATGTGAGGGGTAAACTATAGTTCCCAGGGGCTTTAAAGGCATGGTGTGCACCCAGCCTTAAGGTCTACTCCACAGGCATACTCAGAAGTCCTATAGAAATTAATGGGACTTAATCCCAGGTATATGTACTTACTTCAAACATGGCCCATGGAACTCAAAGGGACTTACCGGTACTCCAAGTGGGCCTGAATATAATTCTACTGGAAGTTGCCATCCGATTTCCCCTAAAATAAACAGAAAAGTGAAAATTCTCCCAGGTGTTTTTCCCTTCATGTTTCACTATCCTGACATCTACTGGCTACAATTTCGAGATACAGTGGTACCTCTGGTTGCAAACAGGATCCATTCTGGAGGCCTGTTCGCAACATGAAAAGAGCACAACCCGCAACAGCGAGTCTGTGCATGCGCAGGTTGAGATTCACCGATTCTGCGTATGCACGTGATGTCATTTCGGGCATCTGCACATGTGTGAGGGGCAAAACCCGGAAGTAACCCTTTCCAGTACTTCCGGGTCACCGCGGGACGTAACCTGAAAGAACATAACATGTAGTGGATGTAACATGAGGGATGACTGTACATTCTCCCAGTGCTATTTTTCTAGAAAAAGGTGCCTTAATTCACCATGAACACCTCCCTTGTTTCCTTGGAATAATAATAATAATAATAATAATAATAATAATAATAATAATAATAATAATAATTATTTATTATTTATACCCCACCCATCTGGCTGGGCTTCCCCAGCCACTCTGGGCAGCTTCCAAAAAAATATTAAAATACTGTAATACATCAAACATTAAAAGCTTCCTTAAACAGGGCTGCCTACAGATGTCTTCTAAAAGTCTGGTAGTTGTTGTTCTCTTTGACATCTGGCGGGAGGGCGTTCCACAGGGAGGGCGCCACTACCGAGAAGGCCCTCTGCCTGGTTCCCTGTAACTTGGCTTCTCGCTGTGAGAGAACCGCCAGAAGGCCCTCAGTGCTGGACCTCAGTGTCTAGGTAAAACAATGGGGGTGGAGACGCTCCTTCAGATATACTGGACCGAGGCCGTTTAGGGCTTTAAAGGTCAATGGCACCCACCTGAGAGGGGCCAGAATGAGTTCTGGCAAGTTCCAGCTGAAGGTAAAACCACGATCCTTCTCTGAACTTAAAAAATGGATGGATAGGCGGGATATATGGGTGCAGTTTGCATGGTCCCATCCTTCTGCACTTGAAAGAAACGTCAGAAGCAAGGAAGTGATGGAAGGGAAAGCAAATTCCAGCCTGCGATTAGAATGCCTTGGCATTGACATTATAGCTTCTTTAAGCCTACATAGAAGAAGCACATGATTAACTTGTGAGCCTTTTAAATGGATACCATGGATAAAGGATAGATCTGGCTATTGCACTGTAGGTATGCCACCTTGTTTCTAGGTTTAGCTGACAGAGCAATTCCTTTGGATGTTTGAGATGAAAGCCAGGCAGCCTCTTCTTCAGGATAGCTGAGCCCTAACAGCTTTATCCACTGCAGACAATGCAAAAGCTCGCAAAACCACGTATAATATACTTCCAGCACAGTATGGTAGCCCCAAATAGTCATGTTTTATTAAGCTTGTCCAGTGAAATAGAAAATGACTTAACATTAGCCCTCAAGGTGGGGAATGGCAGAGTCAGACAGTGGCTTAGAGGTTACACGTCAATCTTCTAGGAAGTTTCTTGGGTTTTTCTCCCCTCCTGTTGGTCATTTTCATATTCTTTTCATTATTTCCCTTTCCCAAATCCTTAGAATACATTAAGCTTTTGCTCAGGAAAGCTGAAAGTTTTTGAAGCTAGGCATTATAAGGGATGTGTTGGCAGACAAGCTGTTTCGTTCATCATTCAAAATTTTCTCTTCCATTTTTGTTTTGGTTTGCATTTATTTCACAGTGTTCTACTACATCCCATATTTTATTTAACACATGCACACACCTACCTGCCAAATGAGAGTATGTACAGATGCTGATATGCAAGTATCTAAGACTGAATGAAGACGGGTATGAAACAAAATCAGGATAAAATGTGAAGTGTGAAGGGATTACCAACCTTCCACTCCTGGAAATCCTTGATCCTGCATCGTTTTTTGAATTCTTGTCTCCCAACTCCAGAATAAAGACATATGGCTTAAATTAAGAGCCACAACTTTATTAAATCACAAAGGAAGGATGTCCCAGAGCTTGCACAGTGGTACTTTGGGTTACAAACACCTCGGGTTACAGACACTTCAGGTTACAAACTCCACTAACCCAGAAGTAGTACCTTGGGTTGAGAACTTTGCCCCAGGATGAGAACGAAAATCATGTAGCAGTGGCGCGGCAGTAGCAGGAGGCCCCATTAGCGAAAGTGCACCTCAGGTTAAGACTGGTTTTAGGTTAAGAACGGACCTCCAGAATGAATTAAGTTCATAACCCAAGGTACCACTGTATACTTAAACCCCTCCCCCTTATTGGACAGTGTGGGTTACTAGACTTATAAGGTGGAAGGTAGGAGACCAGATCTTCTACTGTCTACCTTCCTAAAGAGCAACTCTACCCTGTTACACAGCATCAGCTGATCTAAGACTCACTCTGGCTCCTTTTATGCTGAGGGACCAGTCAACTTTGTTATTTCCCTCTGTCAGTCAGAAAGCTCTGAGGGTAAATGAAGCTGTCGGGATCTAAAGGGTTCCCTTCCCAGATCCGTTTAACCCAGCAAGCTGCGAGAGGTTGGTTTGTCAACCTGTCCCACTTCACTACTGTTATACCTAAGAGTGCTTTCCAGTGTACCTGCACCTGGCTGTTAGGATCATTTGACAAACTTTGCATCTGTCCCCAGCACATGACAGTGCAGAATGGGGACACCTTCCCCAAGCTATCAAGGGAAAGGAGCTCACAATTGCTTCGTTGTCCTAAATGGCAGGTGGCAATACCTGGCTGTTCTGTGGAGAAGTAGGTAACCTACCACTTCCTCCTCAAACTGAGACTAGTAGAAATCTTCAAATTCACTCTGAGTCCTGACTGGTCCTATCATTGGATAGCCTGAAGAATGCCAGTGTGGATAGCCTCACACCAACAGTCTCATTCTGCAGCCTGGCAAGGGTCGTGGGCAAAGCTGGACTCACCCACAACCTGGAGGTTGGAATGTGTTGTCATTTCCCCAAATTGTCTCAACAGACAATAGCTATTCCTGGTTATTGAAACAGAAAGGCTGAGCTGACTCCAGAAAACGTAAATGGGACAAGAATGAAATGAAAGCATCACCTCCAACCAATAGATGGTTTTATTTAATGGGCTTTGAGTTTAGCTAAGGTTCTGTATCTTGCCTAATTGGAAGTTACAAGATTGTTCAGGTGTTTATTGTTTGAAGGGGGAGGAAAGGGAGAAATACCCAGAGAATCCAGTTGCCTTAAAGCATCCAGGATTACTTCAAACTAGCCTTTCAAAGCTTCCCATTTAAGCTGGAATAGGATGCAGTCTGCTGAACTCACAAACGTGAGGAAGGATGATCTTGAATAAATATATCTTCTCCTAGCATCTACACACATCACTCCACACTCCACATCCCTTCTTCCTGCACAGCCAGGAGAATAACATCTGCCAAGACCACTTTGATTTTCAACTTAGTGGTACATCCCAGTGAGCAGGAATCCCAATTAAAACCAAGCAATGGTGGGCTGCTAAACAAAACTTCAAGCCATGGTTTATGAGGAAGGCGTGTGCCATTTGTTACAAATCAGGATTCCCAGTATGCACATCGTACTAAGCCAAAATTATTTAAAACTTGAAGAAGTCCTCTTGACTGCAGGAGGAGAGGCAAAAGGAGCATACAAACTTTGCTCAGGATTGTTGATGTAAGTTGTGTACAAGTCAGCCCTATACCTCTGTCAGAAAAGGACACCACCATTACCTTCCATTTCTTTTTAAAAAAAGGAATCATCAAACTTTCTTAGGCTACATATCTAATTTGTGAGCTGCTTCTTCAATTTTCTCTCTGTTTAACCTGAATCCTGTAGTTTAAACCTAATCCAGGTATAAAAAAAGTAAGTGTCTCATTAGCAAGAGCAATTCTGAAACTGAAAAGCCTTGCTCTGATTTTTGTAATCTGCAAGATCTCCTAATGTTGCTTTAATGACGTTTCCTTCTACGCCACTTCACTCTGGTGTTCACTGTTTAAAAAGGTAGCAATTATATGATAACTGTAGGCAACATGGACTGTGTCTCATTACCGCTCATTTTGGAGGTGCCAAATCGATGTGGGACGCCGTCATTATTATGGCTTAAAGTTGGCTAAGGTCACCCTGGTTCATCTGTTTTTTACATTGGTAGCCTTCTCCTTATTACTTGCCAAACAAACCTTTTTATTTTTGCACACGTTTATGTTGATTTTGTGGTTTCTGAAATTGGATTCTGGCTCCTACAGGCCTATGTTTCCACAGCAACTACAGGTCTTATCTGCTACTGCTGTTTGGCAGACAGACAACAAGGCCTTTGAGTTTACTTCTCTCTCCGTCTCTCTTATTTTTAATGTACTTTTTCGTCTTGAGTTTTTTATTTTTACTTTTCCTCACGCATGTCATTTAAAAATCACATAATTAATTGAGTACATCCTGTGCCACATAGGGTTGTCATGGCTTTGAAGCCACAACAGAACATTTTATAGAGCCATGGGTGCCATTTTCCCTCAAAAAAACACAGCACCTGGCGCCAGTATGAAAGCTTGTGGAATTTAGCATATCCTACTCCAGGTATGATAAAGAAAACCTGGCGCACTCTTGTTTGTTTTTACTAATTTCCTTTCCAAACTGCCTCTTCAACATATACGAAAGACGCAGGGAGTAAAAGTTTGTTATTTTCTATCCAACGTTAACTCCCCTGCACCCACCCCATTACCTCAAACCAGCTCATACTGCTTCTTCATTTGTGGTAAGTTTTTGTTTCTTTCGTTCTTTCCTTTTTTGATTTTTCTCCTTCTGTGAAGTGTGGTCTGATTTAGCATCATGTAGCTTGGAGCTGTTACTGATCTTGCAGCAGCAGCAGCAGCAAGCGGAAAAACCAACAAGGGGGGAAAAACACACCATTGACAGGCTCCATTAAAAGTTAAGAACAATAAATGATCTCATCACCTTCTTAAATACAGAGAGATGGAAGGGGGAAAATACAATCCTTTACTTCAGTGAGTGAATGAGTCTGTTGGGACAGGTATAGTGGAAGGCATTTCCAATGGCACCAGTAAGGAAGAGCTATTTTGCTGAGTTGAAACGGTTATGTCTCTCAGTAGATAAAAAAGGGGATATTTATTAGATGGAATGAGGGAGCAAAGACAGTTGAGGAAATCTACAGAAAGGATAGAGGGTTGGATAGCCGTGTAATCTGTATGAAGGATGAGTTACATTTTTCTAATCCTTTGGTATATTGACTGTTCCACAGGATTTTGTTTTAGTCTCTTAGGGCATAAGTAATAACGAACAAAGTTATCATGTGTTGACATGAGACCCAGATGTTGTGAGTCTAGGATTGTTTCACCACTATGAAGTCAGGTACTCAAAGTCTACTATGGAGTCTTCAGCACTAGCTGTGAACTTTCATGTCCTCATTAATTTCAAAGATGCCCTGGGAGAAGACAATGTATATCTTTTGGAATCAAGATTCGTAAGCCATGCATCAGAGAACCGCAAGATGCAAATGACATACATCCTCATTGTAATGATCCCCATTCCTGTATTACTACACTTAAATGTGCTGTGCAAAGATTGCAGTGGACGTGTCTCTCTCATCTATTCTTCAGGAATGGTCTGAAGGCACATGAGACTACTAATTAGCTGAAATGGTTTTGGTGATCCATTGTTCTTGCTCTTTTTGTGATTATGTTTTTGTATCTTGTTAGACATTATTGTGAATAGTGTGGGTATTGTTTGGTTCTGTTGAATATTTCCTAATGAGATGCTTTCATCAACTTATTGATTTTGTTGTATTTTGTTAACTTAGTGAATTGTGTGATCTCTTTTCATGTTGCGGATCACCTTGAGAGCACATAATTTACTATGGAAAAAAAGGCAGCATACAATAATGTTATTGATTATGAAGCTAAGCAGGGGGTGGTCTGGTCAACAGCTAGATGGGAGATTGTCTGAGAACCATATGTATGTAGACTTGAACTCTGTTATAGAAGAAAGGCAGGGTATAAAAAATAATATAAATAATGGGTTACAATGTAACAGAATACAAAAGGAAGAAGGCATGGTGAAGAAAGGGGGAAATAAGTAAATTCAGATACTGTATCAGTGATTACCTCCAACCAGAATGCAATATGACATAATGGGAGCAGTATTACAGTGAAAGGCATAGATTGACCTTTTTGGAAAGGTAGCAGCTTGTGGATATATATACAGTGGTACCTCGGGTTACATACGCTTCAGGTTACAGACGCTTCAGGTTACAGACTCCACTAACCCATAAATAGTACCTTGGGTTAAGAACTTTGCTTCAGGATGAGAACAGAAATCGTGCTCCAGTGGCGCTGCAGCAGCAGGAGGCCCCATTAGCTTAAAGTGGTGCTTCAGGTTAAGAACAGTTTCAGGTTAAGAACGGACCTCCAGAACAAATTAAGTACTTAACCCGAGGTACCACTGTATATTTTTAAAGCATCATGTGATGTTAATAAGGTTTTCTGCCAAATACAGTATGTATCCCACCCCTTCTGATGAAAGTACAGCCTATATCATTTATAAGCAGACAACCATATGTATGTGTTGTTGAGCAGATGCTAAAAGTTCAGCTGGTCATTTTGACTTGACAGAAAGTTCCATGGTGTGTGTGTGAGAGAGAGAGATCTAAAAATGCCCCTTCACATGTGCTGATTTAATGGGGGGGGGGGATATGCTTCAAACTATCATCTAGAACTATGGAAAAGGGGGAATTAGGTTAAATGAGGCAGGTGACTGACTGAGTCCAATCTGAATGAATTAATAACAGATAAGATGTAGAGATACCTGGTCAACTGTACTGTATGGTCATTCCATCTGTGTGAGAGGCAGAGTAAGAACAGTTATGAACATGTGTGGCTATATGGGAAAGCAGGAATGTATGTGTGTAGCACTTCCTGTTTCTACATTTCTAGATTGTATTTTTCTGTTGTGAACCAGCCTGGGATCTTCAGAGGAAGGGCAACATACAAATGTAATGATGATGATGATGATGATTTTTTTAAGGTGTTCCTCATATTCTTCATGGTGAGATATGCAAGCCCACAGTGTTGTGGTAATGATGTACATGGGGAAGAAATACCTGTGTTTCCTATTCCCCCCTGAATGAATCTTCAAATATCCAAAGATGCTCTAACAGCAAAAGAGAATCTATGAAGGTCTGAGAAGGAAAAGACCCAAGATGGAACATACTCAGTGGGGCAAAAAAACAAAAACAAAACCCCAAACCAAGCAAAAAAAAAAAAAAAAAACACACTCCACAAACTACTCATTTATTGAAAATTCTAGAAATTACCCAGATAAAGTCTACTCAGTGTATTCTAGGTTCAAAGTATCCACTTAATGATCCCTACAGAACCAATAATGTATTAAATTAAATTTCTAAACAATAAAACCTAACTCTTTCTCCACATCAAGAGTTTAAGCAATTGTTACAATAACATTGATTTTCGCATCCGTTTGGGGGGAAATCTTAGGCATTTTGAAAGTGCTTGTGGAATGCTCTATTGAATAAAATAAACTGCTCTCTTGTGCTCTGATTTCTGGTCTGCTTCTTGCCCTTTTTAGTTCTTATACTGTTTAGGTACCTTTCACTTTCCTTCATTCCCTTCCTATGTTATGTTTTACATAAAGCACCATTTCATTATAAATGTATAGAGTCAAACAGTTCAGAAAACGTGGTTTCCATCCTGAAGAAATTTCTGCACATTTGCCTAGGTTTTTTATTCTAACATGACACCCTCGCTCCCCCCCCCCCCAGCAAATGCTGGAAATATTCATAAAATCAGGAGTTTTAGACCATATTTATTTGGAAACACTGATATGTATTTTGGCTTCAAAACAAAACGTTTCCCGAAACATTGACACAAATTAATTCCTTTGAAAACAAAACAAAACAAAAAATCTATTTTGAATTGTCATTTCAAATTGCAGGAGTTAAAATGCCATTGTGCAGCCAAGTGCTAATCCAAAATGGCTAAATGTTGGCATCAAGGTGGGCACAGCATCCTTAGCAGGAGCGGACGTGGTGAAGCCTGTGACCAGTGTAAGTGAGCTGGAAGTCTTGTAAATGGTTGGCAAAGTTATGCACTCTCTGCCTCCTATGAAAGGCACTATTCATGTCAAAGGAAGGGATTTTTTCCCTCCCCAAAGAAAAAAAAAATGGTATTAGGTTTGGATGATACTGAACACTCAACCAGCACTTTTTCAACTGTTAGGGTTGGTCAGGCTAACCCAATACTCTTTGGTGTTCTGGTGATGAAGCCGTCCTTAACTTTATTATAGTCTCTTCCCAAGTACAGTGGTACCTCTGGTTATGGATTTAATTCATTTTGGGGTGCTGTGTACACCCCGAAAAATCCATAACTAGAGGCACTGCTTCTGCGTATGCACACGGCACGGAAAGTGCTTCTGCACATGTGTGAGCGGCGAAACCCGGAAGTATACACTTCCAGGTTTGCCGTGGCCGTAACCCGAAGATTCCATAACCTGGAGGTTACTCAACATGAGGTACCACTGTACAACCACCATATGGGGCAATGCTTTAACAGCAGAAGACAGAAAATTTCGCCAATTAAGGAGATGCCATCTCAGTGTTATCAAGGAACCTTAGGCAACACACACAACATGTTTACATCTTCCATATCCCCTATAAAGATAAAAGCAAGGATGCTATCTGAATTACAGGTGTTTGTAATGATTCATATAAAATCTTCCTGGAGTTATAATAAACTTAAAAAACAGACTTTTTATTATTATTCCATGCGAACTCATAAATGGACAGAGCAATCCTAATTGGGATTGCTACTCAGCCCTGGGGCTGAGTAGAGTAGCAAAACTACTTCCACATCTGAACCCCTGCCAGTTTCTGCTGGTGTGGATAGAAGGTGGTGAATTTTTCTACTCATTTTTGCTCAACATTATCCAGGGCTGGTGGAGCTGAGGGAGTCAAGGACCAAACCCCTTTTGGGAACTACGGGTCTTGGAATTCCACAGACTCAAAGCTTCTGATGCTCTTAAAACAACCCGTTTCAGGGCTTTCTGCTGGGGGTAGCTTACTGCCCACTTAGATGGAGGTCAACCCTCTTGCCATTGTAGAACACCACCCACCATCCCAATCATTGGTACTCCCAGTGCTTTCTTCTGGGTGTACTCAGAAGTAGCAGCACCTTTTTTCCTAGAAGCCAAGCAATGGGTGTGCCATTGTCAGTGCAGAGGACATATTGAAAACTATACCTTCCTCTGTAATCATAGGCATAACCTGTGTTAAATCATAGCCCCATTCCTCTGCCATCAACATGGAGGGCAGGATTGCAGACTGACAAGTCTAATTTGTATTCGTACCTGCCTTTTTTTTTAAAAAAAGGAGTTGCTTGATGAGTAATCTGTTCTCTGGTTCTGCCATTCTGTTTTGTAATAATTACTGCATTTTTCGCCCTATAGGACGCACCGGCCCATAGGACGCACCTAGATTGGGGGGGGGGGGGGAAATAAAGGAAAAAAATGTTATCCCCCCCCCAGGCACAGGGCTGGGGCGGGGGAAGTCCGAGCTTCCTCCACCCCAGCCCAAAGAACAGGCAGTGCTCCGCGAGCTGCTGGAGGCCAGCGCGAAGTCACGCCGGGCTCCCACAGCTTGCGGAGAGCTGCGCTAAGCCGGCACTGGGAGCATGCGGGGCTGGGGGCAGGGGAAGCCCGCCTCCAGCCTCCAAACCACGTCGGGAGACAGTGGGATGGCGCGCTGCACCTCCCCGCTGTCCCCCGAGCTTGCGGGGCTGACGGCAGGGAGAAGCGGGCTTCTCCCCGCCGCCAGCCTCCAAACCAGGTCGGAGGACAGCGGAATGGCGGCGTTCCGCCTCCCCGCTGCCCCCCGAGCTTGTGGGGCTGGCGGTGGGGTCTCCTGAAGCATGGAGAGCGAGAGGGGTCGGTGCGCACCGACCCCTCTCACTCTCCAGGCTTCAGCGAAAGCCTGCATTCACCCCATAGGATGCACACACATTTCCCCTTCATTTTTGGAGGGGAAAAAGTGCGTCCTATAGGGAGAAAAATACGGTATATTTTATCAGCTCCAAAATAAGGTGTCATCTTCAGGTCTGTCCTTGGAAAAAGCCACAGGGTGCAAGAAATCCCAGTGTAAAAATTGAGCTGCAAAACCACAGCCTGCCTTTTATGGCTAGATATAATTAATTTAGTAACCCAGTCTCTTAAAGAATCCACCAGAAAGCATAGACTCCTGCTCATGATAAATGCTCAACTACTTATGGGTGTATAACAATCATGAATTGGATTCCTGCATCTAAGCAGGGTTCAAGACACTCGACATTGCCACAATCTCCTTTCAATTGTGCCTGAGTATTGTTAAGGTTGGAAATGAATTTTCAGTATGCATTCCATATAGAATTCCTCCGGTTAGACTACAGTTTGAAAGTACGATAAGCATTAATTACATGAAGTCATAGCTTTATTCCTTTTTATATAAAATAAAATAAAAATATGCACAGTTTGGTAATATAGCTCATGACTTGAGTATTTCACAGTGCGTTGGCATAGGATGAAAAATGTAACCTTCAAAAACAAGCTATATTAAGTTTATAAGATCACATCCACTTCTTGTGTGAGTCAGCTGCGCCACACCACCTTTACACGGAAAACAGCCATTTAGATTCTGTTTGCATTTAGACCACCTAGGACTTACATATTTGCACTTAGACCATTAGCACGTAACATTCGAATGATGTGATTACCTCTACTTCTGCGTTTGCAAGTGTAGCATCCTAATCACTCCTGGGACATTTAATAAAACCCAAAACCTTTCACCCACATGGTTTCACTTTACACCATGTTTACATGACACAGGAACAAAACCCACCCCTTGAAAGGATTTGAGGGAAGACACAGTGGATGGTAAATTGAATGGTTTCAATAGAACCTCTCCTCTTCCCCGAGGGGAGGAGTTGTGAGCGGGAATTGCTTCTCGTGCTCACAGGGGGGGGGGGGTGTGGCCAGGCCCCTGTGCCCGCATCATGAACCCTAGCCAGCCAATCTGGCTGGCTAGGGGGTGGGGCGTGGTTTAGCTATTCAAAAACGGCCGCGGGCACACGAGCGCTGCCTTGTTGTTCCGGCTTCCTCGGATCTCAGATCATCCTCCCTCCCTCTAGGTTTTGCTTCTGTACCTTACCTTGCTGTGGACTTTGGTTGGTCGCCTTGGTTGTCCAAGGGGCCTGTTAGGAATTTTCCCCGCTTGGCAGATTGGCACCAGCCACTTGGTTTTTCGCCTAGGTAAAGGTACCCCTGACTGTTAGGTCCAGTCGCAGATGACTCTGGAGTTGTGGCGCTCATTTTGCTCTATAAGCCAAGGGAGCCGGCGTTTGTCCACAGACAGTTTTTCTGGGTCATGCAGCCAGCATGACTAAGCCACTTCTGGAAAACCAGAGCAGCACACGGAAATGGCGTTTACCTTCTCAACAGAGCATTACCTATTTATCTACTAGCACTTTGACGTGCTTTCAAACTGCTGGGTGGGCAGGAGCTGGGACCGAGCAATGGGAGCTCACCCCATCGTGGGGATTTGAACCACCAACCTTCTGATCAGCCAGGTACGTTTTTCACCTACCTCATAGCAAATCGTCACAACTTTGTAAGGTTGGGTAGTTAGGCATTGGAAAATGTGTTGTGTGTTGGAGGGGAGGTTGTGGCCATCACCTACCCCTCCTACCCTGAAGGGTATTCTGTTAAAGGAATCCGGTGGTTGTGGTGTCTGCCCATGAACATGTTTTTATTTTAATTATCTACCTTAAGTCTTATCAGTCTACACTCAGCTGGCTCCCTTCCATATTTTATTTTATTTTTTCCTATTAGAAGTTTAAAAGAAACCTGAATATGTTCCATTTTTATTTTATAGTTCCCATGTGTAGTGAATAATTTAAACATTTTCCTTTTAACATAGGAGAAAAATCAAAAGTTTTTTTTTTATAAAAAAGAAAGTAAATCCAAAGCAAATATCTGCAAGCCTGATATATCATTGTCCTTTATATATTCTTTACCTCAGGAAACATTCCTGTTGCCTATCAAGGAAACACTTGGAAATGGTTAAGTAGCAGGGGAACTGCGGCTTGTTCAATGGTTCTTCCATGACTATTCCTTTTTGCAATTTCCGCTGATTTGTCATAGCCAATCATTGTACTTCGCAATTAAATTGCAAATTGCCAACAATTACTTGTCTAGTGCTGTTTGGTATAATTGGGCACTAAATCCCAGATGTTACAGGTAACCTGCCTTCTGCCATTTTGTTTGTTTCCAATCTTCTAAATAAACAAACAAATGCATGAGCAAAAGTATTTGATGTGGTGCCTTCCAGCTGTTGTAGGCTCAAATTTCCCTCAGCTCCAGCCACCTTTATCCCAGCAATGGCCAGGGATAATGGGATTGGAAGTCTAAAGCAGCTGGAGGACACTGTCTTGACAAACCATGGCTTCCAATGTCATTAAAACATATCAAAGACAGGAAGCAGTACAGGCGGTGACCATTTTGCTCAGGGGTTCCATCTTGGCCCCTGCATGCGTTGGCCCTAGTGCACATATGCACCTCCTGCCCTATTCTACCCTGTTCTGCCTCCTGTTCTGTCCCCATTCTGCCCTCTTCTGGGTCCAAAAGGACCTGCCCATCAATTGGACGTGCCTAAAACGGTGGCCCACCTTCATGGATCACTGCCTTGCCGTGACGAAGGGGCTTGAATAACTCAGAGAAGCTATGAGCTATGCCGTGCAGGGCCACCCAAGACGGACAAGTCATAGTGCAGAGTTTTGACCAAATGTGATCCACCTGGAGTAGGAACCGGCAAGCCACTCCAGTATCCCTGCCAAGAAAACTCCACGGACAATAACAACAGCCATTTAAATGGAGTGCCTGGCGTGCTCTGGTCCATGTGGTCATGAAGAGTCGGACACGACTAATTGACTAAACAGCAACAAAATGGTGGCCACCTGATGTATGCAGAGTCAAACCATTTGCCCCTCTTGACTGGCAGTGGCAAACTGGTGACAATTGCTGCCACCACTTTTTCTTGGATGGGAAGTTATTGGCATAGAATTCTATTCAGAGGAGCTTTGGGTCCATTTGTTAATATATTTTCACTCTATTCTGATGCCAGTTAAAAAGTCAGTGATACTGAATATGCAATGCCACCTTCTAGTTGAGGAAGCTGTGTCACCTTAGAGCTTTGTTTAGATTCCTCTGTTTGAATTGTCATTGCTTTGTTTATAGCAAGAAAAGGGCCCTAATTATGTAGCATCTAGGTGGCATCATTCCAATGCCGAAAGAATGGGAGGCTGGGGACTTTCTGTTATCTGCTTCTATCGGAGCAGCCGTTGTGCTGAATGGCACCATGAATTAGAATGAGTAGATTTTGCCACTCCACAGTGTTTGCCTTGAGCTAGTTTATATACACAGCTTCATGAATAATTCCTCGATAATTGAATTCATCAGGGTTTGTTCTTCTTTGCATGCATTCTATAATTTCAAATTCCCTTATGGATTAGATTATTGTGAAAGGTTACAATCCAAGGCTCTTTTTATTTTCCCCAATGCATTTTTTTAAACACACACAAACCTTGGGATTGATAGGATTCTAAACAGCATCAGGTCTCTGTTTTCTCTGTAAACGCAGAGCTACAAAATTTCAACAAGTCAGGCCTTTTATGTGCCACCAAGATATTGATGACCAACCACATTATTTCCCCCTCCATAGCTCACAATTACAACGGTGTCTATCAAAACCCGGCCTTGCTTTGTCCAAGTTAGACCAGAAGATCAAACTGCTAAAGAACTGGCCTGCCCATCGCAATCATTTCTTCCTTGAACCGATTCATCTCTTTCCCTCTCACAGTTACAGGAACATATTTTGCCAGTTACAGGAACATGGAAAGTGGCCTTGTACAGAGTCAATACCATTGGTTGATCTAGCTCAGCATTGTCTACCAAGGCTAGCTGCAATTATCCAGGATTTCAGACAAAGAGAGGTGTTTCCAAGCTCTACAGAGGAAATGCCAAGGCCTGAATCCAGGAGCTTTTTCCATTTTCCCTCATAGATGTAAAGGAAATGAGTGAAGTCTTCAGATGAAGGAATTAAGATGACCTTAGACACAAGAAATTATGAAAGATTAGAATTCTTGGGTATTTGTTCTGAAAATGTGACCATTGAGATGTTGGAATGGCTACTTACATTTCACAATGTAAGGGAGTGAATGGACAGAAATTCCAGGAAATAAAGTCTCAGCTCTTGCAGCCCCAAACACATCACTATATTAAATCTAGCCACAGGGCTTTCTGCCAGCCGGAATTCACTGGAACTCAGTTCTGGCACCTCTCAGGTGGGCGCCATTGTCATTCTAATAGAATGAGGGAGGTGGGCATGGTGAGTTACAGCACCTCTTTTTCTAGAAAAATAGCACTGGATATTGATCAATTAAGGAGCAGCCTTGGGTTTACCTGGATTCCACAGGGAGTCTATAACCGGCATCAACTTTTCCCAACCTGGTGCTCTCCAGATGTTTTCAATTATAATTCCCCTCAGCTGCATGGAAGGCTGGCCTGCACCTAGGGATGGTTATAAATGCAATTAAGTTCATATTTAACTTGAGACGATCAAATTTGCATTTTCCACAACAATATTAGAACTGAAGTTCATACCTACATGAATTAGGTGATTGAGTTCTTTAAACAATGTTCACAAAATGCATGTTTCTAATTTATTTCTCTTTGTGTGGTACTGTTTATTTTGCCTTAAAATAAATAAATAAAGATGCTTATATTGGGTAACAGTGTGCATAAAAATGAGCATGCTGAGTGAAAATTTTGAAAAATGCATTGTATTAGGAGTAATTGCATGCAAAAATGTGTAGATTAGTCAAAGCTAATAAAACTAATTGGGAAAGATTGAGGGCACAAGGAGAAGGGGATGGCAGAGGACGAGATGGTTGGACAGTGTCCTCAGAGCTACAAACATGAGTCTGACCAAACTGCGGGAGGCAGTGGAAGACAGGAGTGCCTGGCGTGCTCTGGTCCATGGGGTCACGAAGAGTCGGACACGACTAAACGACTAAACAACAACAACAACAATAAAACTAACGAGAATGTGTATATTAGGAGAAATTCACACTAAAATGCTGATAACTTTATGAGGATTTTAAAAATAAACCCACTCAGTTCCCTGCAAAAATGTAGAGAACTGAATTTAAGTTTGGAAAAATGAGAAACTGAGGCAGCTGAAGCAGATAGATTCTTCCATCTCTACCTACATCGTGCAGGAGCTTGGGTAGCCGATTATTTGATACAACAGCACTTTTATTGTAACCCTCAGATAGAAAGTACACTAGGCAGGACCAATGTCTGTTACACGGTGCAGCTGCTAGCATGCTTAATCAATCTGCAACAATAGCTAAGTTGTAAAATTGCATAAGCCTCAAAATCTAAAGAGGCCTGTACTGGCTTCGTATATGCAATGGATCTATGTCACTTATTTTTTGAAAGCAGCCCTTCTTGCTGCCAGATAAAGTGCCCCTCAGCTTAGAACCTCAGAGGGAGTTTTTGATGTATCAGTCAAACAAGACTCAGAGCACAATCATGGGCATGTTTACTCAGAAGTGGGCTCAATGAAGCTTAAGTAACATATACGCCAACATTTCTCTCATGAAATAGGACCATCCTATTCTATAATAAGGGATGCGGGTGGTGCTGTGGTCTAAACCACTGAGCCTAGGGCTTGCCAATCAGAAGGTCGGCAGTTCAAATCCCCATGACGGGGTGAGCTCCCGTTGCTCTGTCCCGGCTCCTGCCAACCTAGCAGTTCGAAAGCATTTCAAAAGTGCAAGTAGATAAATAGGTACCATTCCGGTGGGAAGGTAAATGGCATTTCCGTATACTGCTCTGGTTTCTCCAGAAGTGGCTTAGTCATCCTGGTCACATGACCCAGACAAACTGTCTGCGGACAAATGTCAGCTCCCTCGGCCAGTAAAGCGAGATGAGCTCCGCAACCTCAGAGTCATTCGCGACTGGACTTAACTGTCAGGTCCTTTACCTTTGCCTTTATTCTATTATTATAATAATAATAATAATAATAATAATAATAATAATAATAATAATAATAATAATAATTTATTTATACCCTGCCCATGTGACTGGGTTCCCCAGCCACTCTGGGCAGCTTTCAACATATATATATAAAATAATAAAACGGTAAACATTAAAAAACTTCCCTATACAGGGCTGCTTACAGATGTCTTCTAAAGCTTGTACTTTATTTATCTCCTTGGCTCAGGGGTCACATAACTCCATACCCACCAACATTGTGGCCCTGAGCCGCTTAGGGACGTCCTAAGGATCTAATCAGAAACTGGGATGGCTTCTGTAAATCCGGGACTTTCAATGGAAAATAGGGGCACTTGGAGAGTCTGAAGTAATGAAATATTTGCAGGCAGAAGCAGCACTACTAATGGTAGAGATCATGCCGATAACCCAGAGACGGAGCTGTGTTTCACACTTTGCATGCTAGTTCTGTCACCTGATAAGGGACAGTGGCACAATATGGTCGGAATTCCTTATTATAACATGTGCAAGAAAATTTCCAGCATTTGAAAAACATATGCTTTCCATCCTGATCTAGATATCATTGTTTATGTTTTGGGAAGCAGAGGGAGCCATTTCACAAGGGAGTCCATATTGACTTAGCTTGGCTGCCATACCAAATGAGAACAATTCTGGCCATTGGCTAAACTCTCTTGGGAAACTGATCCATGTTTCCTGACACCTATTTAAAAAGTCAGAAGTCAATTCCCAGCTTTAACCTGCTGGCTTTGCTTGAACTAACTTCAGAGATGAAGATGGCAGAAGCAGGAACCCACTGCAGACAACTGGAGGGGGGGAGATGATGATGATGATGATGATGATGATTTTAATGTGTATTCTGTCATATTGCTCGTTTTAATCTGCAATTAAAACTCGATGGCCCTTGTGGTCTCTTCCAACTCTATGATTCTCTATGATTATTTGGGTTTTGAGGAAAGATGACAGGTTTCATGCTGCAATTGTGCAGAGCCTGCTGAGTTGGGGAAGCAAGGTGAAAAGGGGGGAAGAGCCAACGTCTTGTTTCTTTTTCATAAAACGGAGAAAAAGCAATAAAGCAAAAGGCATTTCCTACAGGTAGCCATTAAATCATTTGGTGCGCCGGTCTCTGGAGAGAGATACCAGCCCTCTTTCCTTTCCAGAATGGGCTGTTTCTGACCATTTCTCATGCAATGCTCAGTGTCTTCACCTGGGTCTCTCTGGGTTTTAACCCAGACTCATGCCACAGTTCCTTTTGTGATGGGTCTTCACCCATGCATCACTTTCAAAGAATTCTGAATGGGTCTCCAGTGACACTGTCCAAGGTTTCTGTTTTTCTCGTGATAATGTGCTAATAGCCTGAGACCAGAATACATTCTCTCTACACGCCATCATTTGTCAAAATCACTACACGATGCTGCTGGAAATGGGGTGGAAGAGAGAGGGAAGACAAAGGAGAGTGAACATGGCTCTGCTTTTCTTTTCTCTCCCATGTGGTTCTCCCTTAATCTCTAAAACATCTGATTGGACTTCAGAAAAATAAGCAGCGCCGCTTTTCTTTTCCTTCCACATTTATGAGATCACTGAGCATCTTCTTTATATATTGGGGTGGGGAGCAAAATTAGATTTCTTCAAGAGGAATTTCAGCACCTTTGGGGCACCATGAAGTTTGACCACTTGCCAATTGTTTCGAAATTAAGTCGCCATTCAGATTTATACTGTTAAACGGGAATCTCTGGCACTTGTTGAGAGCCAGTGTGGTGTAGTGGTTAAGAGCGGTAGTCTCCTAATCTGGGGAACCGGGTTCGCGTCTCTGCTCCTCCACATGCAGCTGCTGGGTGACCTTGGGCCAGTCACACTTCTTTGAAGTCTCTCAGCCCCACTCACCTCACAGAGTGTTTGTTGTGGGGGAGGAAGGGAAAGGAGAATGTTAGCCGCTTTGAGACTCCTTAAAGGGAGTGAAAGGCAGGATATCAAATCCAAACTCTTCTTCTTGTTGTTGTTGTTGTGCTTTGGTTTAGCTCTCATGAAGAATCCCTATAGGCCACATAAAAACAGTTCACTAGTCCGCACTAGTTCCAACTTTTGGATTTTCTTCAAGGGAAGCCCCACATACAGCAGTCCATCCCAGGGGTTATGAGAGTGTGGATAACTGTAGCCAGGCTGTCCTTGTCCAGAAAAGGCCCTAGGCCGATGCAGCAGCTGAAGGTAAATGTAAGCTCTCCTAGCTGCTGAGGTCACCTGGACCTCCAGTGGCAATGATAGTTCTATGAGTACCCCCAAGCTGTCAACCTGCAACTACATCCAGAACATGATGTTCCACCAAACCCTGGGCCTGGAAGCTGCAGAACCTCCACCTTGTCTGGATTCAGTCTCAATTTGTTGGTCCACGTCCAGCCCATTACTGCCTCCAGGACTGATTCAGGACCTTTGCTACCTCTCCTACTACCAACAGAACAGAGAGATCCATAATGCATAATCATACTTAGGTCAATAACCATAATCATTATCCTCTTTTATCCCCGGTTAAATAAATATATGTTGGTGCCCATATGCTGGTGCAAGGTGATAGGCTTCAGGCCACTTTATTTTCCAGCATCGTGTAACTTGCACTTCATAAAACATAAATTTTATCCAGACATTGAATAGATGGACTTCACAACATTTGCTGGCAACCCCAGGATTTTTGCAATGAGTGAGAGAAAGTGGTTCAGCTAAACCAGGCATAGGGAAACTCGGCCCTCCAGATGTTTTTGGCCTACAACTCCCATGATCCCTAGCTAACAGGACCAGTGGTCAGGGATGATGGGAATTGTAGTCCCAAAACACCTGAAGGGCTGAGTTTGCCTATGCCTGAGCTAAACTTTGCTGCTCAACTTTTCCTTTGTTAACATGTTGCGATTGGATATGGGGCAGTGATAGACATTTAAACATAAGCTATTTCGTGATGATGCTTGCCTTCTCCTCACCAAGTCCCTAACTTTAAATCATTTAACAGGCAACAGCACTTTTCCTCCTCCCCCAAACAGACCAATATCTCGCTTTATTTGAAACCAGGGCATGAAACCAACCTCTTTTCTCTGATTACACTTTATGTGTGATCCACTTCAGTTTCTGCTGGCAGCCCTCCCATCCGTTGGTGTCTCCCCTCCAGTGGCCAAGAGTCCAATTAGACTTCACCTCAGGTAACTCTTCAAAAGAAAATTCTAATAATGTTAATTTGATGGGCGACATGTCAGAGAGTGGGGAGTGGAATAACAACCTGAAATCTGGCATTAACCTGTGGTGGAAAACTAGCCAGGGGGTATTTCCACCAGAAAGCTTGGAAAGTCTTCAATGGATGGGGGAGAGGGGAGGAAGGCAGGCAGGCAGGCAGGCAAAGAAGAGATGGAGTAAAGGCGATGTGGTTCTTTGCCAGGGTCGGCTTCTAAGCAAACATTCATGGATTAGTTTTCAGGTTTTGGGTTACAGAACATTGGCCAATAATTAGCTACACTTGATACCGGGAATACTGGCAAGAAACCGATACGGAGCCTTTTAGTCTTTCGATGCTCGGTAGAATTGATCTTATACCGACTACAGCTGTCTTCATTGGAGTTGCTGTGATTAATAGTTGACTCTGCTTCCTTCTTGCTGAAATGCTTTGCATTTGTGAGTGATGCCCTTATTGCCTGTCTTTTACAAATTATAGATGGGTTATTTGCAATGAATGATAAAATAAGGCCATCAAGGGAGCTTCAGGGGAAGGAAATGTTTGAACTGAGGTCTAAGAGCTGCACTCTGGCCAGTGGAACATACTCTCCTTGATTTATAGGATTGCAAGTCTTATAGGCTCAGAAATCTTGATTCATAACATTGAATTAAAAAGTGAGCGTGATACTTTTCAGTAATACTTCTGTATTTTTCTGTTCTAAGGAAGGAGACATAGCAGGCAAACCTTGATGAAGAGAAAAGGTGGGAATACAGAGGTGTGGAACTCAGCTGAAAAATAATAATAACAGTATGAGCCTCTGGGGATTGCCGATCAGAAGGTCAGTGGTTCAAATCCCTGTGGCGGCGTGAGCTCCTGTTGTTTGGTCCCAGCTCCTGCCAACCTAGCAGTTCGAAAGCACACCACTGCAAGTAGATAAATAGGTACCGCTATGGTGTGAAGGTAAACGGCATTTCCATGCACTCTGGTTTCCATCACAGTGTTCCATTGCACCAGAAGTGGTTTAGTCATGCTGGCCATGTGACCCAGAAAGCTATCTATGGACAAATGCCGGCTCCCTCGGCCTGAAAGCAAGATGAGCGCCACAACCCCATAGTCACCTTTGACTGGATTTAACTGTCCAGGGGTCCTTTACCTTTTTTTTACTAAACTACTCCCTCAATGTTATTTTGATCTTTCATTCAACCTGGAGCAGCAAAATCTGCATCCCTTTTAGGTCTTAGTCATTTTTTAAAAAACACATCAGTATCTGGAAGTTTCCTTTTCATCCCTCCCTGATGCTCAGAAGGGGTGTTTCACCCATTCTATTTCTAAGTGCACATCTGGAATGCGTTCATGTAGTGGTTGGTTCAATAGCAGGCAGCCAATAGCAGAACAGCGCTGAGCAACTATTTCATGCATACAGCATACAAGTATAGTGAAAGCACTCTTGCCTGTTCAGCATCCCTTAACACACCCAGTGCAGATTGCAGAATAGTTAGGGGACTTTGATATGTTGTCATTTATATGTATTGACAAATTATTTATATACGGTTCTTGGTGCTCCAGCCAGAACTGGTTCTAGGTGTATTGTTCTCCTTCCCTCATGTGGTCTCACCTCCAGCCTGTCTCTTCAAAGCATGTAGACGTTCCTTAGCAGACCTGGCTAGAGCCATCAACAAAGAGAAAGATTTAACCACTTCAGCTGCTTCTCTTTCTGCAGAATTCAATCCTAAAAATATACAGTGGTGCCCCGCAAGACGAATGCCTCGCAAGACGGAAAACCCGCTAGACGAAAGGGTTTTCCGTTTTGGAGGTGCTTCGCAAAACGAATTTCCTATGGGCTTGCTTCGCAAGACGAAAATGTCTTGCGAGTTCCTGCGGGGGTTTTTTCCTCCCCCCCTTTTTTCCAAGCCGCTAAGCCGCTTATCAGCTGATCCGCTAAGCTGCTAAGCCGCTTAACAGCTGATCCGCTAAGCCGCTTATCAGCTGATCCGCTAAGCCGCTAAGCCGCTTATACCTGATCCGCTAAGCCGCTAAGCCGCTTATACCTGATCCGCTAAGCCACTAAGCTGCTAAGACGCTTATCAGCTGATCCGCTAAGCCCGCTAAGCCGCTAATAGCGCTAATCCGCTAAGGCGCTAATGGGCTTGCTTCGCAAGACGAAAAAACCGCAAGACGAAGAGACTCGCGGAACGGATTCTTTTCGTCTTGCGAGGCACCACTGTAAAGCCTGAGAACTGGAGGGGATCCCTCCCTTATAAGAATAGGCAGTAATCAACAAGCTTCTTTTATTCCCACATTAATTAGAGGTCCTGCTGTATTGTTGTGTGGTGTTCATTCTTTTTATTGCTTCTATGTACACACAGAGATGCTTTCATGTTCCCCCTTTTGAAACAAAAATGCTTGTTTACAAAGCTATTGTACTACCAAACTTACTGTATGCTTGTGAAACATGGGCCACTTATAAACGCCATCTCCAACTCCTCTAAAGATTCCATCAACGGTGTCTCTGAAAAATTTTACACAGGCAAAGTAATACCAGTGTACTGGAAGAATCAAAGATCACCAGTGTCAAAGCAATGATTCTTCAACATCAACTTCATTGGACTGGTCATGTTGTCTTCCAAAGCAACTGCTCTATTCCAAACTTAAAATGGAATGTGTAATGCTGGTGGTCAACAAAAGAGGTTTATAGACTGTCTCAAGGCAATTTTTTAAAAAAAAATGTAGTATAAATACCAACAATTGAGAAACACTTGCCTGAGAGTGCTCCAACTGGAGAACAGCATTTACCAAAGGTGTCATGGGTTTTGAAGATGCTCAAACTCAGGGTGCAAGGGAGAAACGTGCTAAGAGGAAGTCATGCTTGGCAAATCCACACCGTGATCAACTTCCACCCAGAACCCAATGTCCCCACTGTGGATGGACCTGTGGATCCAGAATTGGCCTCCACAGTCACTTACGGACTCGTTGTTAAAACTGTGTTTATGGAAGGCAATCTTACTTGGCTACGAGTGATAGAAGAAGAAGAAGAAGAAGAAGAAGAAGAAGAAGAAGAAGACCACACAGAGATGCTTTCATGTCACCCCTTTTGACGCAATATAATTTCTGCTATGCAAAAAGATAATCTCCCTCTCTGACTTGACACTGTAACCTTCAAAGTCGAAGTGACGTGTGAAGGCACACATTATGTACCAGGTGATGCCAACTCTAGACATGACTTACAAACTTGCAAGGGTAAACTTTGCAAAGACACACTTTTGGTATCTAGCTGCAATATAATTTCCCTTGGCCTTCATCATCCCAGAGACTGTGGCTCCCCCCTTTTTTTTCTTACATTACTGTTTCTACATCAATAGTCACCTTCTCTCAAGCATAAAGTATATGAGCACATTTTTTGACTGTAGGGTATTTGCACAAGAGAAAATGGGAAGGAAGAAGTAGAGACATGTTTTAACTTTATGACAAATAGTTTTTATGATCAGGGATTCCAGCGCCAATAAAAGAGTGAGGACAGAAAAATAGTTCCCAGTGGCAGAAGCCAGGTTCTCCTCTAACATCAGGATGAGTGAGGAAATCAAGGGAACCACAACTTTGCTACTGTGAGAATAACCACAAATAAAGGGAGACAGGCAGATAGGAAAAGGAGCGTGTTGCTCCCCGTGCAGATTTGCTTGCCAGCTACAGCTGGGCACAGATTTATGGCTCTTTTCTCCTCCTCATAGCTGAGTGCACATTTATAGTTATTTACTCCTCTCTGTATCTCATGAGCTAGATTTTCCTTCTTCCAGAGTATGGAAATGGCCAAAAACATAGTTTTGCATTTGTTTTAAAACCTTTGCTCAGATTAAGTCAACCTTACCACAATTTGCTTTCATTAAAACTTCCCAAGGCAGCCACCCAGACAGTAGGACGAAGTAATTCAAAAGCATATAATCTTCCATGTCCCATCTTGGCTCCATCCCTCCCCAAGAGTGACTCTTTGGATAACTTTGGAATAGGGCCTCAGTGTATCTAAACTGAAGTTTCAGATGAACTTGTGTTTAATAGAGTGGAACAATTTAAAATAAACATCATTTTAAACTACTAACTGTTTTGGGAAACTTGGGGTGGCAGTGTATCCCATGATCATTTTTTTTATTCCCCCCACCAATGGCTTTAGAATGTTCTACTATTCATTTGCATTGTCCTGTCTTGTTCTCTTTTGATGTTTCCTTCCTTCCTTCCTTCCTTCCTTCCTTCCTTCCTTCCTTCCTTCCTCTCTCTCTCTCACCTCCCCTCTTTCTCACATACACACAGCCTGGAGATATAATTGCAAAGTCAAAACTTTGCCATCCTTGACATGAATACCCAGGAAGCAGACAGAGGCAATAACCAAAAAGGAGGAAGATGCAGATGAAGTCCAAGAGATAAGAAAACAGTGAGAATAAACAGTATTTTTTAAAAAATGAACATTCACACAATGACCCTTTCAAACACAATGAAATGATTATACAGTATGTCTTCTAGGGAAGGGTGAATTTCTCTATTTCAGTTTTTCTCCATTTCACATGTTTCCGTTCTTAAGTTCACTTATCATTTTCACATTAGCTTGATGCTTGTTTTTTTTTTTTTTTAAAAAAAAAAAAATAATAAATCATCTTGAAGATTAACCAGCATTTGGTGGAAATTTCTCCCAACAAATGTATTTTTGGATGCAATTTCACCTAATGTGCACATTTTCCCAAGCAATTTCTCCATGTCCAATGCTATGTTATTTTTAATAATATGTGCATTTTATGTACACCACACCCTACTGTATACACTTTTGCACACATTACTTGCCCAGACAATTGTATTGCAAAATTGGGAGAAGAGCGAATTTCGAAGAATGTCTGTGCTTCAATTTGCGCATTAATTCCCGGAAGCACAAATTATATTGGTTCTCCTTTAAATACAAGCTGAACTAGATTTATCCCCCAGCCCTAATCTCTTACCCTAAACATGATGCCCATCAGATTCCTTATTTACCAATTCCACACCTTGTATCTTTCTGCTAAAAACTTGTATTTGCCTAACTTCTTCTCCCTACATACCATGAATGCTGCAATTACTTGTACCCAGGCAGCACTGAGAAGGAGAGAGTTTCCTTTATTTGTCTCTGTAATCAAAATGTTGGTAAGACCAGTCTTGCGTGTGCGAAAATGTTGTAGAAATGGTGTGAAAATGGTGAAGAAAATGGGGGTATCTTCTGTGGTGTGGATGTGTGCATGTACATAAAGGGAAATCTATTGAGGACATCCAATTTTGGGAGCATCCATTTCAGCTTGAACTGTGTTGAGTTTTAATCAAATAACTGATTTGATTTATCAGCTAAAGCTGTTAACTGACTAGAGCAAAGCTCATAAATTGGTTGTCATCCCTAATGAATAATAGCCCTGAAAGAAAAGGTTCCGAAAACAGACGACATGACTACTAGCAACATGTGCCGAAGAGACATTTGAGTGCCAAAAAGGAGCCCAAAGAGCTCCTTCAGCAACATGTTTCACCCAGGGCTGGGGCATCACTGCAGAGAATCCACATGCTGTTTTTGATATCCATTAATCATCTGGCTAATTTGTTTTCACACAGGAGCGCTGACAGCAAATGAATGTTATTGCAGCAAGAACACAGTGCATAATCCAGACTATTATGGCCATAGCGCTGATGAAAACGGCTGTTCCATGTGTGTTTTCTGTGCGCCAGCCTTTGTCTAACTATGAATGTAAATATGTCTCTTTTTTATTCACATCTGCTGGAAGAAATAGCCCTGCCATATGGGGTTGGGATGATGATGAAAGTACTGCTGCTTATCTCGGAAACATGAGCTGAAATTGGGCCAAGGATTTCCTTACGATTTGGAATTGTGAACTGGGGCTGAATTGGCAGCGTTCTTTTGCTGCTTAAGTTCCCTCCCCAATAAATCTTTGTGTCTTCTCTCTGCATGTGACAAGTTCCATCTGACTGCCACTATCAATAGTGTGGGTTTGATTAAGACCTTTTGGGGGATAGCTCACAAAATGTGGTGTTAGTTTAAGTGGGTCTCTTGCAGAGAACAAAACCTGATGATGGCTTAGTGGACCTCTCCTCCCAATGCATTATTGGAAAGCATGTAAGACATGGAGTTTGCAATTGTGTTGAAGTGTCAATAACCCCCAAATTAAAGACAAGCTGCACCTATAATTCACAGGATCAATGAGTTCCAAAGATTCATAGAGGTGGAAATTGAAGTGAGGTACACAGCCATGTCCTTTGTGCTCCAGAGTTGCCCTCAGCTGCTGTTTTTAAGCATTGCTTGCAGAACATTGACTAAAATGACCAAGAATAAGTCATTCACTAATATTTCATTGCAACAACTGCCTAAATGCTAATTCATTTCCAAACAGAATATGGCAATCCAAATAAATAATATTGCTAAAAGGGACAGCTATAAAAACATACCAATTGATATCAGTAGGTTCAAATAAATAAGCCAACTGACATTGCACCCTTTGATTAAGTAATAAACAAATCACTTTTCCCAACCTGCAAACAAGAGACCGAAAACCTTGTTCCTTAAATGGCTTTAATTGGCTGTATAATATTATGCATCCCCATAAAGCACAAGGGAAGGAAATGGTTAACTCTAGCAACTTGGCCGTTGAGTTCTTGCAGAATGAAGTGGGCAAAAAGCAAACAGTGATTCACTGGAAATGGGAACACTGTCAAAAAGAGGCAGTTATGTCCATTAAAGGTGTGGTGGTCTAATTTTTAGTGCCAGAGAAAAATGATTATGGCTGGCTGAGAAACCTTTAGTATTATGGAAAACCCACCCAAGCTTGGCAAGACCTGAGTGCTGTTTCCACCCCCAGTTGAGCCCAGCTTCTTCTGGTTTCCCATCTATTCTGCATCTGCCCTTAAACGTTTTGGATTAGGTTTGGACTGTGCCCTACTTGTCCCCTTGAATTAGGTTTGCATTGTGCCAACACTGGGACAGCAGTCAGACTTAGTGAAGAGGAGCAATGGTCAACTGGGAGGGCACTGCCCAACCTTTGCATCCTTGTGTGAGAGAAGCTGACTCCAGGGAGTCTACATCAAGAAGAAGATGCAAAGGGAAGCTTTTATAGCATAGATGAAAGGCCTGGAGTTATTATTGGCCCAACTTTTCCTTTGAGAGCTAGGGATCTCGGTGCTTCCTATTTTGCTGCTGCCTAATGAAGGCCTAAAGGGATGCGGGTGGCGCTGTGGGTTAAACCACAGAGCCTAGGACTTGCCAATCAGAAGGTTGGCGGTTTGAATCCCCACGATGGGGTGAGCTCTTGTTGTTCGGTCCCTGCTCCTGCCAACCTAGCAGTTCGAAAGGATGTCAAGTGCAAGTAGGTAAATAGGTACTGCTCTGGCGGAAAGGTAAACGGTGTTTCTGTGCGCTGCTCTGGTACACCAGAAACGGCTTAGTCATGCTGGCCACATGACCCGAAAGCTGTACGCTGGCTCCCTCGGCCAATAAAGCGAGATGAGCGCTGCAACCCCAGAGTCGTCATGACTGCACCTAATGGTCAGGGGTCCCTTTACCTTTGAATGAAGGCCGGGGCAGAAGCCTTTTTCATGATTATCTCTCCACTCTGCCAGGAGACTTCCAGTAGAAAACAGATGGTGGAGGTATCTGGTGTTCTGCTGTGCCCCAACTGGGCTCTGAGACTTCAGGGAAGTAGGCTATGGTTGTGGCACTGCTTGGTATTGTGGGTATGGCAATAGTGAGCTCATCATTTTGCATTGTTCTAATGGTATTTCACATCTCCCTGTATCTGCATACATTCTGGACATCGCCTTGATATTTAAGTGCTGAAGGAACTCCACTAGCTGCGAATACGTTACCAGGAGCAGTTCAAGGTTCTGCTTTCAGCATTCAAAGTGCTAAGCAGCTTTCGACTGCATGCCCTCCAACATTGATGAAAATAGGGACATGTACCGGCACCTCTTTTTGTTGTTGTTAAAAAGTGTGGCATTTACTGTAACAACTTCATGGTGAGTACTGGCACCTACTTTTCTAGAAGAAAAGCAATAATAATAATAATAATAATAATAATAATAATAATAATTTTCATACCCTACCCATCCAACTGGGTTGCCCCAGCCACTCTGGGTGACTTGCAACATATAAAAATAATAATAAAACATTAAATATTAAAAAACTTCCCTATACAGGGCTGCCTTCAAGATGGCTCAGGGTTCAGACAGCTCCATACCCTCAAACATTTCTCCAATGAAAACAGGGACGTCCTAAGGAAAAGTAGGACATTCTGGGATCAAATCAGAAACTGGAACTGCTTCTGTAAATCCGGGACTGTCCCAGAAAAATATGGACACTTGAAGTGTCTGGGAGTGGGATAGCTAAGGGACCCCCATGCCCACTATATCTCTGCCCAGCAATTTTGCTCCTTAGATGGGGTACTACTAAAAGTACCTTATGCCCCAGAGATACACTTAGCCTGCACTAGAAACTAGGCTTTATTGCTCTAGCTCTCTGGAACCAGTTGCGTGCTGAGGTCCCCAAGACACCCCAAACCCAATAACTCAAACTTCACACATTATTTTTGTTTAAGGTTTTTGGCATAATTTTGGCCACAACTTTATTATCAATACAAATTGTGAGTGGTTGCTTAGGCATTGGTTAGACTATCTGTCCTCCCCGCCTTGGGGACAGCCCTGACTCCGTAGTCAGTGCGGAAGAGCAAGATCAGGGTCAACTGGAGCTGCGAAACAGACCCTCAGCTAATCCCCGCATGCTCCTTGGAACTTACACGGCCCGCACCCTGCACCAAGGGTTTGGACGAAGGGGATGGTAAGTTCCAGAATTCCTTTAACGGAATACCCGTGCAGCATTGGAGGGGCAGGCCCAGCCTATCCATACCCCTCCACCAACCAATTTTAACCAATGCCTAACCGCCAACCTTACAAGTTGTGACGATTTGCTACGCAGTAGGCAAAACCCAATTGGCACACACTAATCAGCCAAGAGGTAAATTCCTACTGGGCCCCCGCACCAAGGCGAACGACCCCATGACAGGCATAGCAAGGTCAAGCGAAGCCCAACAAGGGAGGGCGGGCGGGAGATCCGATGTCCACAGCAAAAGAGAAAGAGAAAGCTGTGGACCTTGCTTAAATAGCCACTGACCCCACCCCTAAGTTTGCAACATCAACTTTCCCCAGATAACCAGATCCTCCCATCTAAACAAGCCCTGGCTTTAACTTGCCTAGCAATCATGGGGTGCCTTGTATAGCCCCATCCGCAACCCGTGCTCTCCTTTTAGTGAGAACACGCTTTGCGTGCTGAGGTCCCCAAGACACCCCAAACCCAATAACTCAAACTTCACACATTATTTTTGTTTAAGGTTTTTGGCATAATTTTGGCCACAACTTTATTATCAATACAAATTGTGAGTGGTTGCTTAGGCATTGGTTAGACTATCTGTCCTCCCCGCCTTGGGGACAGCCCTGACTCCGTAGTCAGTGCGGAAGAGCAAGATCAGGGTCAACTGGAGCTGCGAAACAGACCCTCAGCTAATCCCCGCATGCTCCTTGGAACTTACACGGCCCGCACCCTGCACCAAGGGTTTGGACGAAGGGGATGGTAAGTTCCAGAATTCCTTTAACGGAATACCCGTGCAGCATTGGAGGGGCAGGCCCAGCCTATCCATACCCCTCCACCAACCAATTTTAACCAATGCCTAACCGCCACCCGAGCCCTTTACGCTCGCCGCCAACCACTCACAGACTAAACCACACCCTCAACTTGGACACCACTGCATCCAACCAGACATCATTCCCCAACGGGGAAAGATGCACCCCATCATCCCTGAATAATTCAGAGGCCTTGAACGAAATCAGAGGGTGAGGAATCACAAATCCGCCCAAACCAACCACCAATTTGCTTGCCGCGGAATTAATCCGCTTCCTAACTCTTTCGGTGGCCGCCGGGCAAGGGCTACCCCTCCAAATGCGGCGTTTCAGCAGCTGCGACCAAATTAGTGTGGTTGAAGGCACCAAGGCCGCCAAATCCCTCAAGTCCAGTAATATGGCAGCACGCAGCCCAAAGCAGGAAGAGGAAACCATATCATTCTCCCCCAGCTGCACCACTATCGCTGTAGGGGGGCCAGCGTGGAGGACCCGTCTGTGCATGAGAGGCAATAATTCTCTCCACTGCATCCCTCGTCTGGAAATCCAGGACACCTGCACGTGCTGCGGAAGGCCCAAGCCAGCTCCCAGACCAGATTGACGAGCTCTGACAGCGGCCCAGTGCACAATGCTGTGTCCCACTATCCAAATACGGATAGCGGCCAGACCTAGGGTTAAAACACAAAAATGTCAGTACACACACCACCATTATTTCCTCACATATACTTTGAATGCATCCGATCTCCAACGACCCAGGTCCTTTATCCTCCTTGCAGACAAACCCCAATGGGCAGCTGTCGTTGCGGCACCAATACGGAAGGAGTGAGGAGCAAATTCCGATGCTTTGCGGCCGCAGGCCACTACCACCTTGCGCATCACCTTAGTGAACTGATGCCGGACTAAAGGGTGCCCATTTTCATGAATAAACAAAGGCCCCTCGCCTGCCGGCCGCAAGGACAAGTATCTCTTAAGATCCTTTACGGGGCAAGGACCCTTCTCTCCCGTTGCCGAGAGCCGAATGACGGCTCCCCTACCCACCTGGTCGGTCTTCGAATTCCTGATATGCACCCTCAGGTCCGACTGTGACATGCTCACGTCCTGCAACAGCAAACCCCTGGAACCTCCATCCCGTTTTTGCTCCAGGACCACCTCGCCTACCCTCAGTGCCCCAAAGAATGCCAAGGAAAAGGCTGCTGAAAATAGACGGGCCTCAAACTTGGACCAACAGATGCTCCGCAGTTTACTGCGCATCTGTATCAGCAACTCAAAAGTGATGGGACTTCTGGGAACAGTCCTCGATGGGGTGAGCCGTCCCCATCCCTCCAATGCCCGGCGCACCACAAACTTCCTACATGGGTCCTTGTCAAAAGTGGCCCTGCTAAAGAAAGAAATTGCTGCCGAGTGAAGTCGCAGGGTCCTAGCCGCCCGGCGCATCTGGAACAAATGTGCCAGATACTTAAGCACCTGGGCAGTAGAATGAGGGGTGATGACCGCCCCCGCCGATTGGCCATTAAAGGACAGAAAATCAGCCCAGGCCTTCTTATAGGACCTTAGCGTGGAAGGGGCGACTGATGCTGCTACTCCCTGTGAAACTAAGTGTTGCCAAGGTTCCAGAGATGATCCGGGAAAATCTCCGGACGGTCTCGAGCCTCTGGCGCCAATGACCTGAATCGTTCCATCTGAAAACGGGACAGAGCATCAGCAATCTCGTTAGAAATACCCGGAACGAAGCGAGCAGAAAATACAATATTAAAACGCAGACAGTGCAAAACAAACACCCGAAGCAAGGCCGAAACCCTAGACGACCGGGATGACTGCTTAGCTAAAACAGTCACTACTGCCTGGTTATCGGACCAAAAACAAACCCGATGGTCCTTAAAATGCTCGACCCACAAGTGTACCGCAACAACTATGGGGAAAAACTCAAGAAATGTCAGGTCTCGAGTTATCGCTTCCCCACACCAAGCCTGGGGCCAAGGTTCAGCACACCACCTGCCGTCCCAAAACAAACCAAACCCCAGTGACCCTGCCGCGTCCGAATGCACTTGAAAATCATTGTGGAGGTTCAAAGTGTCCTGCCACAGTGATACGCCATTAAATTCTTCCAGGAATTCCAGCCACACACGGAGGTCGGCTTGCACTTGGGCGGACAAACGAACCCTATGATGCGGTGCCTGCAGCCCCGAGGTAAGTTTGGCCAGGCGAGAGCAGAACGGGCGCCCCGGCGCCACCACCCTGCAAGCAAAGTTTAAATGACCTAGCAACGACTGAAGCTGTCGCAAGGTAACCTTCCTCAATGGGAGCAGTTCTTCAATGACCTTCCTTAAAGCAACTAACTTATCTGGCGGCAAACTAGAGGTTTGGGCCACGGTATCCAACAAGATACCCAAATAGGTAAGTTGCGTAGTGGGACCCTCAGTTTTCTCTGCCGCTAATGGAACCCCCAGGTCTTCAGCCAGGGACGCAAAGGCACGCAGCAGAACCACGCAATTCCCCGTGTCCCTCGCGGAGGCCAGTAAAAAGTCATCCAAATAATGCGTAACCCCGCCCAAACCGGTTCTGTCGCGCAAGGCCCATTCCAGGAATGAGCTGAAACACTCAAAAGCCGCACAAGCTACCGAGCAGCCCATGGGCATAGCCTTATCAAAATAGAATCCCCCGTCAAACTGAAAACCCAGCAGCCAGAAATCCTCAGGATGAATTGGCAACAAACGAAAAGCCGACTCAATGTCGCACTTGGCCAATAGGGCACCAGGCCCAAACTTCCTTATCATCTTGATCGCATGATCAAGAGAGGCATACTTCACCGAACAGAGCTCCGGGGGAATTACGTCGTTAACCGACGTACCATTAGGATGAGAGAGGTTATGAATTAGGCGAAACTCCCCCGGGGCCTTCTTGGGAACTATTCCCAAGGGTGAAATGTGCAAATTAGGAAAGGGGGGGGTGGCGAAAGGACCAGCCATACGACGTAAAGCCAGCTCCTTTTCAATTTTCTTACGCGCCACACCAGGCATGTCCTTAACGGATTTCTGGTTCCTAGGATTCTGGGCTACAGGGGCCACGACCACTGGGATCCTAAATCCCAGCGAAAAACCATTACTCAAATACGACGCTGACTCTCTGTCTGGGTAAGATTCCAGTAACGCCAGTAACGGCTGTAGCCGAACCGGAGTATAGGCCAAAGAAAAGATATCACTTTCCTGCTCCGGGAACAGGAGGCTGGGCAGGGACCTTGGGGGGCTGCTGGGAGCCCCCTCCCCTGCGAAAGGGCCGCCTGGCCGCGGAGCAAGCAGAAGCCGAGTGGCTCCCAGAGCATTTGTCACAAAGGTGTGCGAATTTACAGGCTTGACGTTGGCAAATGCCCTTATTAAAGTCCCAGCAGAACCACTTGCGCCCAACTTTTTGGGTGGCAGGCTTGAATTTTTGCAACTCAGAAGCCTTCTTCTCAATACGTGGTGCCACATAAGTGGTCCACACATCCAAGTCCTTCCTGTCCCAGCGGGCCGTCGGTATCTTGGCCGCCCTACGCCTAAAGTTCTGGTCATATGATAATGCAGCAGTCTCGCCAGCCATCGTTGATGGAGGAAGTACCTGAAGTGGAGGACGATGTGTCCCTCCGTCTCTTCTTAGAGTGCCTCCTGGAGCCCCTTTTTCGGCGACGATGCCCACCGGAAGAGGACCTTGGAGGAAGAGGAAGACTGTCTTCAATCGAAGAATCTGACGCTTCACCCTGTTGCACTGCACCTGGGGCTGACTGAACAGAGACAACTTGTGAATGAACTGGATTAGAATGCCCCAGCGCTGGGGGCCGTACAGGTGAGCCCCGTACAGCACGGCCCCGGGTCGATGCGCTTCTTCTGGCGCCGACCCTGGCACGACCACGGCCCCTAGGCACTGCATCCTGCGATACAGGCAGCACCGAAGGTTGGACCTGCGGAGCATCAGGTAAGCCAACTCCGGCTAACAGTGGCTCCCCTTCTTCACTAGATGATGATGCAGGAGAGGAAACATCCACCGGGGGAGGCGGGAATGCTGATGACGTTGACGGGGTCGAGCAACGGTGTAGCAGGCCATCCATCTCCGCCTCTACCCTTGCCAGTGTCACCGGGTCGCCAGACAAACTTGAAACCATAGCCTGGATGCGTTTCAAGGACTGACCAGGCTGCGGAGATCGCAAGGCCTGGGATGGGCCTTTTATAGGCCGCTTCGAGGAGCGGGCTGGAACAGGCCTTCCTGCTGCCTTCTTAGGAGCCATTCCTACTACTGGTGAGAAAAGAAAAGAAAATAAAATTAAGTAGAGGAGGAAAAAAAAAAAAAAAAAAACTAAGTTCTTTAAGACGCTAGAATCTGCAAGAAAATGAAGCAGAATGAATTAAATAGTTAATTAAAACTAAGAGCTAGACTATAAAATGATGCACCAGTAGACAGGAGGCAACCACTTGCTTACAGATTATGCAACAGATCGGTAACCCAGGAGCAGCTGGGAAGAGCACCAGCCACCAAATCAGAAGCTGTCCAATACGGAAACAAACCACAACCTTGTGCTCTTTACCAGCACACACACCTACACTAGCCGTCCAGGCTGCGTGCAATTGAAGAAATTAATTGCCTGCAAACATATCAACTGCCACAAGAGGTCGCAGTAGTACCAATTATACTCAGCCTAGGATAAAGCAACCACCAGGCCCTGCAATTACTAGGCCTGAACGCTAGAGGCCGCCACGTGGCCGAGAGGAATCAAAATGGCGCTCCCGCCTAATGAGGCTGCAAAATGGAGGCCTCACAGCTCTCCGCTCAAATCAATGCACCTCTGGGGACAACCAGCGGCACCCAGCCCCCCAGCAACACCAGGCCGGCCTCCCAGGGCCTGCTACAGGGCAAGGTAAGCCACCCCTAGCCAGGCAGCCAGCCGCAGGGAAGCTACCAACAGAAGCCTGTGGGGAAGGGAGAAGCAAGGACAAACTGAGAAGAAATGTTCCCTTGACTGGGGATCGACCCTGCAAGAGGGCAGGGGAATTGAGGGAAGCCCTCCCCACACGGCCCCTGGGCCCAGGCCGAGCACCCCCCCCCCCGACTAAATTAAAGGGAATCAAAACAAACAGGAAAATTAAATAAAGTGGGGAAGGATCTTTCAGCAACAAATTAAAGAAAGAGGAGAAAATGGAGGAAGAAAAACAAAGGGAAAGGGTATACGACCCAAACTTCTGCTGTAGTCACTCAGAGATCCGATGAGATCCGATGTCCACAAGATCCGATGTCCACAGCAAAAGAGAAAGAGAAAGCTGTGGACCTTGCTTAAATAGCCACTGACCCCACCCCTAAGTTTGCAACATCAACTTTCCCCAGATAACCAGATCCTCCCATCTAAACAAGCCCTGGCTTTAACTTGCCTAGCAATCATGGGGTGCCTTGTATAGCCCCATCCGCAACCCGTGCTCTCCTTTTAGTGAGAACACGCTTTACCAGCCAAAATCAGACAGGTGCGATGTCAAGGCACCCTACTGAAGACATTTTTCTTTAAGAAGCCTGCCCTTGAGGTGTAACTTAGTCATTTATGGAAGATCAGTTTTATATCTGACAAAATTGCTTCTTCTTTCTTCTTCTTTAAAAAAAGAAAATATTTGTATGGATTGTTTTTAGAGTTCATTGAATTTTGATTTTATTGTTCTTAGAACTTGCATTTGTGTGTTTTATTGTGTTTTTACTATGTATACCTCTTTAATGGTTTTATGCTGGTTTGTTTGTTTACTGCTGTTGTTAATAATAATAATAACTGAGTGGGCAGCTCATAAATATTTTTGATAAATAAATAAATAAATAGAAATAAACCTTGGACAGAGCACTGGTTGAAACAGGAACTGCTTTCTTACACGGTGAGAGAAGATTTTCTTCTCCCGATATATTAGGCTGGAAAGGAGTGGGCGCCCGTGCCAAGCTAGATTCCTTGCTCACTGCTTGATCTCATAGTAGCTCTCTGGATGAAGCAGCATTCTTCTGTGTATATACACCCGCCACAGTGCTCCTCTTTGAGTGGGAGCCATTCGGGAATTTGAACCAAGGTCTCATCTCTATATCTCTGTACTTCCAAAATTCTCTATACCAACTGAGTCAGGTGAGGCTGTGAAAATCCTGGAATCGTGGCTGGCCTGGATCCAGTGGTGGGCTGCATACAGGTTAATAAATTGAAAGGGAATCCTAACACAGTAGACATCAGTGGATGTGTAGTTCCCAGGTCTAGGAATTGGATAGGTTTCCTGTGCTGGTTGGGATTGTACTTCCTTTGAAGGAACCATGCTTGGAAAGATTCATAGATCTTCCTTCCTTCCTTCCTTCCTTCCTTCCTTCCTTCCTTCCTTCTAAAAAAATAGTTTTCATTAAAGATCTTCTTGTGCTACATTTTACATTTCCAATAAAATGCAAATAAAAACATACAAAATAAAAACATACATGCAGTGCTTTTTCAGGGGGGGGGGTGCAGAGGTACACATACCCCTAAACATTTTGTGAATCTAATGGGAGAAGAAACTATTTTTTTTTAAAAAAAAATTAAATTCACAGTGAATTGTCAGTTCCATTGCTACCCCTGATGGTGGCCTCATTTCCTGTCATGGTCTTTCCTGAGTCTCAGATGGAAGCGGGCGTTTAATATGTGAAGGAGGAATTGGAAGTAGGAGGGCAGATGTTAGTACACCCAACCTCATGCCAATGTGGAAGTTACTGTGAGCTGTCAGCTGTGTACTAAGAGGCAATGCATGTTCTTTGTACTTTTGTCCATTTACTGCATTTATTTCCCCGATTTGAACTATAAAATGGTTGTTTTCTTGAGTCAAAATGAGAGTACCCCTAAACATTTTTTAGGGGAAAAAGCACTACATGCATACATACATACATACATACATACATACAGGACCTACCCTCGTGGACATGCATTCTAATACATATGTCTACATTCTGACCTGAGCACAACCTGTTGGAAGCAGACCGGAAGGGGTTGCTGCAAATCCAAAATCTTTTCCCATCCTTAACACGGGCTTGTATTTTAAACTGTAACCTGTTCTGCAATTGCACTTGCATTAAAGGGCAAGCAAGGCATGCCTTAAATAGAAAAAAATACTAAATAAACAAACTTTCACTGGCCATGACCTTGATGTATGGAGGGAGGGGACAGGTTTAATTGGTGTATTCCCTGTGCAGTTGCTAGGGGGAGTTGTCTGGTTGCAAAGATGCTGCAAGGAGGGATAAGTTGTGCTGCTGCCATGCCTTCTGAGACGAAGGCATAACTCCACACCACCATTCTGATCAGTGTGTGTTAGTGTTGTGTCCCCTTCCCTGACCCCGGTAATATCACAGGCCAAGTCTTATTTGTTTTTCTGCATATAGAAGAGCTTTTCAGAAGCTAAGCCTTCGTGCTCCAGCATGAGGCACAAATTTAAAAGATCAGCCTCTCTGTAAATATGTACCCTTATTAATTTGATTAAAATATTGCATTTTTCAAGCACTGACAAGGTTAATGATCCTAATGGCCATTGATGTTTACATACCAGTGTCTCGGGCGATTATTAGTGATGTTATTCCACATTTAAGGCCTGCACCTTGTCCTCTTGACCCCTTTCCAATGCACCTTTTCCGTGCCTTGTCACTGATATTAGGCCATCAATAGTTTCTATTCTAAACATCTTGCTGGCTGTTGGCTGTGTTTTTCCTGCCTTTAAGACAGCAGTTGTTTTCCCTCACCTTAGGGAGCAAATTTCCCTTGGAGCCTGAAGTCTTTGGAAATGGCAGGCCTAATTCCAATTTCGCTCTTTCCTCTGGCTACAGTTTCACAATGGGAGGTGGCTGTGGCTTGTTTATCAAAATTGTCCTCTTGCATGTGACACATCAGTTTGAGTCGCAGTTCTATCATAACACTGTGGCTCTGCTTCTCAGGAGTCTACAATTCTCCTTCACAAACACCCAAACGGTTATGTTTCCCAACTTTGATTTTAGCAGAGTTGGCATTGTTCTATTTTAAGTAACAGACTAATTTTTATGCCTGTTTGTGATACGATTTGGGTTTACTTAGATCAGTGCACCCACCTAATACAAATAAATTGGGTGGCATTGGGTTGTGCAGTTTGCCAGAATGACTGATTCTCAGCGATGCCTCTACACAGCACTGGAGCAAGCTGATCGGGCGCCTGGGGCGGCGCATGTGCCCTGCGTCCAGGGACAGGACCAGCCGCTCGCTGGCGTGGGGCCAGCCGGGGCAGGATGCTCTGTGGGACCTCCAAGGAGTCTGCCTGCCTCCTCTCACTCAGCCGCCCTACAGCTGAGGGGGAGATGGTGGGCAGAACGTTTGGGCAGTGGGGAGCCTGCGCATGCCCAAGCCACTGCGTCACTCCCAGGATAGATGCGTGGCTCGGGCATGCTGCAGGCCCCACGGTGAGTCCCGCCCAGCATTTTGTGACCCCCTCAGTGATGACACCCGGGGCAGACACCCCCACCGCAACCCCTTCCTCTGCCCCTGCCTCTGCAGACCCAGTTTTGATTTTTGATTTCAAGTCCTTTGAGACCACAGCACCAAACCTCAGGTGTCATGAGATGTGGGCTGCAACTTTGCCATGCAAGGCCCAGCTGGTCTCCATTCGTCCCACACAGGAAGCAAAGGAATAAGAATAAAATAAACATTGAAACTGGGCTTTCCTTTTTTTATATAAGACAAAAAATATTGTATGAATTTAATATTTTCCAATTTTGTGTCCACTGAGAAGAATCCTACTTCAGGGGAGAAGGAAATGGGGAAAAAATAGATAGAAACATGTTTCCCCCTAAAATATCCATAGTACATTAATGTATGATTTGTATAGTATCTTTTTAAAAATGTACAGTATCTTTTAAAAACACACACCAAGGCATGAAATAATAGCATTTTTGTTTTATTTCCTTAGGAAAAATGGAATTAGATCATCTTCATTTAGTATCATTGTCTTCTATTTTTATAACCATGTCCTTCATTTATTCCATATAAACAGGATTGCTGCGTCTGTTCTACATCTTTCCAGTTCCTCTGACTTACCCAAACTGCCAGATTGGAGAAACCAGCTCAGCTCACAAATCTTTGGGGAGTGTTGAAAGCAAAATCATTTCAGAACTTCAAATCCAGAGGCTACAAACATCACACGCTTGCTTATTCTCAACCACAAGTGTGAGAGTAATCAATTTTTTTTTCACCAGCTGAGTAACTAAAGGGCAAAAAGAGACAAAAATCTAGCACATATTCCTGCTCAAGGGATGGAGAAGAGGATCACTATTGAAATCCGGATTTTCTACCCCAGTTTCACTTATTTGTCTCCCCCAGATTCCATATTTATGGGAAACATTTGCAAATACAATAATGCTGCAGATTAAAATGGAAAGCTTTAATTTGCCCAAGCATATTTACTTGGAAGTAAGTCACAGTTCCATCAGTAGGTGGGTATAGGGCTAGGGCTGATATTTTTACACCCTTCTATCCATAAAACATGCAATGTACACATGGCATTATGGGGATCAGAAGGGATGCCTATTATCAGTAGAGAAACTAACAATTTCTCTCCAGTAATTCCCAGCTTGGTATTTGGGGGCCTTGTCCCAAGTAGATAAATTTTCCAGGCCAATATGAGGTGACATTTGCATCATCAGAATCCATTTTCTCAAACTTGTTCACACATATTTGGGATGACCTGTTGGCAAGTCCAATGAGATCTCTTTGTGTAGATCACTTTAGTTGACAGCAGATTACAAGACCCAGGAATCTGTCTGAAAGGCTTATGTAGTGGGATTTGTATGGGACAGAGAACACCATTTGATCTTCCACTGTGGCCCTGTGGTAAGAATACAAAACTTCAAATCATCATCATCATCACATGCTTATTGGGAATATGGTACAGTCATCCCTCATGTTACGTCCACTTCAGGTTATGTCGTTTCAGGTTACATCCCACGGCGACCCAGAAGTACCGGAAAGGGTTACTTCCGGCTTTTGCTGCTCGTGCATGCGCAGAAGTGCAAAATGACATCACACACATGCACAGAAGCAGCGAATCGCAACCCGTGCATGCACAGATGCTCCGCTGCAGGTTGCACTCTTTTCATGTTGCGAACGGGCCTTCAGAACAGATCCCGTTCGCAACCAGAGGTACCACTGTATTTCTTAGTTTTATCCTTGTCTGTCCATGTGCAAACAGGAAATGGTAATACTGCCTAGTGCTCCTGAATTATTTTTACTATGCTTCATTCATTTACGAGAAAATAAATTACGTTCATAAAAGTATTAAAGGGGTGGAGAAAATTTCAGAGAAATTATCATGGGTGGGATGCAAGGTTTTTGTTGTGCTTACCTTAATTCCAAGGTTGTCAAGGGGCATTTGTGAGCATCCTTTCTTTCACTGTTCAATTCATCTCTTTAGTCTTATTGGTGGTCACAATTCCTGAAAAAACAACCACTACAACATCCTCAGCTGGGCTTTCCTGTAAGAATGGGAAGATGGAGAAGCTGCCTACTATGACTGCTGTCAGTTTCTTCTTCTTCCTCCTCCTCCTCCTCCTCTTCTTCTTCTTTGAATTTTTGCTGCTTCTTTTATACTTTTAAAGAAGTCAGTGTGGATTTTTCAAGAGGCACGGAGTGGGACTTCCCTTAAAAATAAATCCAGCAGCCACACCAATCTCTGGCACAGGGTAGCCAGTCACCCTGGCTTCCCATGCATCAAATAAAGCTCTGTGGAAGATATCATGAGGTATTTTTTTTTCTCATGTGGCTCTTTCATATCAGGCAGTGTGGGTAGCCAGGGAGCCTGCAGAGTGCTAGAAAAAAACATCTGCCAGAAAGCGAAACACACAGTAGCCATAGCCACCTATTATACACTAATGCTAAATAAATTGGAAAGTGCTTTAAGAGGCAGAAAAATGGAAGGCCCTTTCACTGAAGAATACAACTCTCAAAGCATTAGAGCAGACTCATCCGCCCAGTACTAGTACTGCCACTGACCCACCTTCCTGAAACAGATGTGTGAAGGCATTTTCCTGTACCTTCCAATGCATCAGTTTGCAGTTAACTTCCCCTTATTCTCCTCTCTCACCCACTCCCCTAAATTTGCTTTGGGGTTTCCCCAATGCTCCAAGGGCAGATTTGAGGAAGCTGCAATGGGTACACAGGGAGAGGTGAGTGAGAGGGGAATTTCTGTGGTGCAAGCAGAAGTACTTAGTTGGACAGGATCCTTTGTTTGCTTGTTTCTTGGATCAGCTTAAGGTGTTGGTGTTCACCTTCAAATGTCTTAGGACTTGAGTACAGTGGTACCTCTGTATGTTCCAGAGCCCCGTTCACATCCTGAAGCAAACGCAACCCGCGTCTGCACATGCGCGGGTCATGATTCGCTGCTTCCGTGCATGCGCGAGACGTCATTTTGAGCATCTGCGCATGTGTGAGCAGCGAAACCCGGAAGTAACACATTCTAGTACTTCCGGGTTGCTGTGGAGCGCAACCCAAAAATGCTCAAGTTGAAGCTACTTCAACCCGAGGTATGACTGTACCCTTAAGCAGTGCCTTTTTTCTGAATGCACTAAACATCCTCTAACATGCTGCTCTAGCTCATTTGAACACACAAGGCATGGCTGATGGTCCATCTTTTGGAATGTCTTGCCAAATGAGGAGGATCAGGCCACAGCAATGTATTGTTTAGATTATCAGAGGGCTGTTGAAAAAGGCTTTTGGCTGGTGATTTTTCTGCTGGTCTCTGGCTGTGCTGGTATTATGACTGGGGTCCTTTGGGTGACTGTAATTTCTATTGCTGGCTTAAACCTGGGGATTGTTTTGCGTGAAACATTCATGTATTTTGGCATGTTGTCTGGCTGGTGCTCTTCAGAAAATAGATGGGTTATGAATGTATAAAACTGAACAAAGTGTGCCTTACATTTAAGCAGTTTTGAATGGGGACCTTCCCCATAAGAATATAGCCACATTTAGAAATAATCAAGATTTCATTTGATGAGCAGCTGAAGAGTACAGGATTACATATCGAGTCACTGGCAACAATATTCCGGGAACCACTGAAAGAAATGTTGGCAAATACTCACAGAATCAAGCGAGAATTTTCATCTTCTTCTGAAGAGACTCTCCGGTATTATTCTCCCAGATAACGAAAAACTAAAACTTTGCATGCATGTGCTTAAGTAGTAATCTGTATCCGTATTAACGTCTGACAAACTAGTAGATTATTATACACCCACTTGGTGTTTTAGTTGAAACCCATCCCACAGAATGGGAGGCCGAGAGGAAGGTGGGCGACTGGCTTGGACTTTCAGATATATAAATATATATTTTGAAATGAGGGCAGTTCAGCTGAGCAGACACTTTGTAAGGCTGCTCAGAGCCTGGTGTTAATTAGCACTGCCAAAAGGCCAGAATAACTTGAAAACAGAACGAGGCCAGACTGATAGAGTATGTTCTGGTTATTAAAAAAAAAAAAAAAGTCAGCAGCTCACACAGTGAGAGGAATGTATGAGATCTTCTTGAGGGAGGCAAGGTGGAAGTTGTGTGTGTGTGTGTGTGTGTGTGTGTGTGTGTGTGGCATTTTGGGAATGTTTGAGCATACAGTCAGAATAGAAAGAGCAGGTAGGAAAAGATAGAGATATCCCTAGAACTGAGATGGAATATACAGAATGATTGCAAAACAGCAGGATTATGTGGTCTGATTTAAACTAGACAAAGACATCATAATGCTTTCCACATTGATAAATATTATTCCTTATTTTTAATGGAAATAATACAAAGTTTAATTGAGATCTCCTCCCCCAAGGTATTTCAGGGGAGTTCTTGTTAATCAGAAACTTACCATATTTTTCTGTGTACAAGACGATGTCCCCACACCTAAGTTTTTAGTCAAAAATTGGGGTTTGTCCTATACATGGATTTATACAGTAAGTGCGAGGAGGGAGCATTTGCCTTTCACCGGCTGAGGTGAGGTGAAGGTGGTTGGAGAGGCAAGGTGGATCAAGCGGTAGATCAAAAAAAGCCCAACAACTTTTGGGGCGATTTCCCCCAAAAGCTGAACAACTTTGAAATAATGATTTCTCAATTTTGGGCTCCCAAAAGTAGGGGTCGTCTTATACACAGGGTCGTGTTATACACAGAAAAATACGGTAATTCAAAGTCACACTAGAAGCAGAATAATTAGACAATTGGTTCAAAACCTTATATCTGAATCCTTATTTTTAATATTACTATACTGTTTTGCATTTGATGAATACCAGAGCAGCCCACAAAAATCAAAACTGCAATAATACAATAATAAAGGGCCCCCACTTTCAACACTACCTACCTCCTCTTTGGTGTTTTTCGGCCCTCTGGACCTCTTCATGGATCGTTGTTGCATAAAGGTACATTCCTGCATGTTCACTGTGTATCCCCACATGAACTTTCTGAAAGTCAAGATTGGAGAGATAGATGTGTCTGGGAACAAACGGGATACACTTGACCAGAAGCTTAAACTAGCACAGGCCCCTGAGTAAATTTTCACTGCATGCTTTCAGACATGTGTTTTCCCTCCCTCACTGCAGAAATGCATGCCACAACATGATAAGTGGTCCTTATAATTGTCTGTGCCGTATGTTGTGGTACCGAGAGAAAATACACTTGGATGAATTCTTATTTCTTTTAATTTAATTCTTGATCTGCAATGTTGCTCCGGGAATGCTTCAAGTCTTAAAAGTGGCAGAGAAATGAATGAATGAATGAGGAAATTTGATGCAACACCAAAATAATAATGATAACAACAACAACAATAATAGCAATAATTTGTACCTCGTCCATCTGACTGGGTTGCCCTAGCCACCCTGGCCAGCTTCCAGCATATATAAAACACAATAAAACATTACACATTTAAAACTTCCTTATACTGTATAGGGTTGCCTTCAGGTGTCTTCTAATGGTTGTATAGTTATGTATCTCCTTGAGGAAGTGTGTTGAGCAACTCTATATATCCACTAGCCCACATCGTTCTGCTTCGGTTTGTACACAACCTTGAACTTTAGAAAAGTGGTATACAAACATTTTTATTTCTCCGAACCTGGGAAACTCCAGAGCTCTTTTCCTGTCCACTTCATTCTAGGACAGCCATATGTTTTGCTTTATAGAAGGTAGTCATTTATTTGATAGGCTGTGAGAGAACAAGCCTCATTTTGAAGGACAGTCTATTCCAAGTCTTGCTTAAAGACCTAAACACCTAATAATGGAGAGCCTGACTTTTTTTGTTTATCTTTTATTTACCTACCGATTACGAAGTATCTTTTTTATATATATAATATATTGAGATAAAACAGCTCCTTGATCTAACAAAGAGCAGGGTCAGAAGGAAGAAAATACAAGAAAATGAGAAATCTAAAGAAGGAGAAAGCAAGAGGACAGAAAAAGAAAGAAAGAAAAAGTGAAATAAAAAGGACTTTCGGTTCTCTGCAGCGACATATGACAGTCATTCTTTTAAGAGCCAATCGTTCTATCTTCTATAAACCAGTATTTTTTCAGTCTTCAAATCCAGATGTTACAAGCTCATTTTCTCTTTCACACAAAAACTCCGTAAGAAATTTCCAGTCCTTAACAAATGTCGGTAATGATTTTTTTCTCTAATTAAACATGTTAGTCCAATAATTTCATCAGCCATTCTTGTACAGTGGGTAAGGCTGTGCCTTTCCAACTTTGTGCATACAGCAGTCTCGTTGCAGTAAATAATAATAATAATAAAATAATAATAATAATGCCTTTATTGTCAGTGTGCAACCTGTATACAATGAAATAATCATATATTGGAGGGGAGAGCTTGAGGTTTCCACCAACAAATTAGCACCTTGATAGCAAACAGGTCACAGTCTTCCACACTAGCCTGGACAGCTCAGTTGGTTAGAGCATGGTGCTGATAAATGCCAAGGTTGGAGGTTCAAACCCCATATGGGACAGCTGCATATTCCTGCATTGCAACTCTGTGATAAGGAGGTGATGTAATACTACTTTTTAAAATTACATTATTACTAAATTTGCTTCTATACATATGAATTAGCTTATTTAAACTGCATGAAAACAGGTTTCCTCTTTTTGTGTTACATTAAGACTCTCTTGTTTCATGCTAACAGTGCTTTGCTCTTACAGACATAAAACTATCCCAGCCAATTACAGAAACCCAAGTAATTTGACTTTGGTAGGTGGTAATGCTAATACAGGTGTGAAAGGAAACCTTGGCGTGTGTCTCCCTCCCCTCCCATGTATCTATTAAAGTAAAACTCAGTAGCACAAATGGCCTTTGGAGACTGTTTTCTTGCTAGTCTGTACATCTGTGAGCTCAAGGTAAAGAAAGCTCTTTGGCTCCCTCTACAGGAAAAGGTCATGCACTGAAGGTTTAGTAATTGTTTCCAGGATGATTTGCATATGATGTTTTTTTGTTCTCTATTAAAATGTTCCAAGACGCAGTTAGACAATACACACATGTACTTTACTTGGCATACTGTGTAATTGCAAAGAAAGAAAGAAGAAAAGAAAAAAAGAAAGAAAGGTTTAAAACGTGTGTTTTATAATAGTGACAAGTGGGATATTTAATTACAGAGAAGGACTTACATCTGAAAGTGAGTCAGCTAAAAATCACAGCAAAAAAAGAGAAGATCCCTCTTATTTTAGCTTGGAAAAGAGTGGCTGGATTCCACTACACACAGTCATCATGAAGGATTTTTTTCTTATTTTTAATGCATTTCTGGTAGCATTCGAACCCACTACAACTAGTCTCGGAGGACAGGGGAGCTGTAACTTTTATTGCAAGTTTGCTTCAGCAATTTGCTTCAGCTCTGCCACATAACTAATGGCAGCAACTCAAATAAGATTTTTAAAGGCCTCACTTTTAAAAGTCCATCTCCCTTATAATGTATCTGGTGAGCATACTATCTGGGGGTTTGGAAGTGTCTAAAGGGCAAGAAATAAACAGCTAGTGTCAGATCAAAATCCTGTCATTTAAACCAGAAACTGGGGTTGTCAAGGGAAGGATGCAGGTTTATATCCTTCCAGTGGTGTTCCTGAATGCATCCCATTACTAGTGATGATGATGATGATGATGATGATGATGATAGTAATAATAAATTATTACTTATATCCCGCCCAGCTAGCCAGGCCTTCCCAGCCATTCTGGGCAGCTCCCAACAGATTAAAAACACATTAAAACATCAAACATTAAAAACTTTCCTAAACAGTGCTGCCTTCAGATGTCTTCTAAAAGTCAGATATTTGTTTTTTCCTTGACATCTGATGGGAGGGAATTCCACAGGGCCAGCACCACTACCAAGAAGGCCCTCTGCCTGGTTCCCTGTAACTGCACTTTTCGCAATAAGGGAACCACCAGAAGGCCCTCGAAGCTGGACTTCAGTGTCCATCATCCCTGACCATGAGAAACCTGGATTTGAGTGCTCAGATCAGAACCCTGGGGAGGTGGCTTTCAAAACTCTGGCTTTGGTTCAGACATGCACCACTTTTCATAACAATGTTGAACATTCATAACCGTAGCTGAACATTTGAAGAATGAGCTTTCCCTGACCGTTGGCATGGCATCAGGGAGGCCTTCAGAAGCTCCCCTTCCATTTTAGATTAACCACTGTTTGCAATGTCACTTGAACCCAGACAAACTGTGGTTAATCTTGTTAGCTAAAAGCAAGTCAGTTTCAGACGGTAATTAAGAAAGCTGGCCCATCTCAATTTGCCATAGCGTAGGGTTCAAATGGCAAATGGAAGTGAAAAGCTTTCAAGAAAAAGAAGGTACTTTTTTCCATATGTGGTGGACTTGTCCCAAGGTGAAAGACTTCTGGGAGAAGATTTATAACGAACTGAAAAAAATGTTGAAATATACATTTATCAAGAAACCAGAGGCCTTTCTTCTTTGAATAACAGGTTTAGAATTGCCCAAGAAAGATGTTAAATTATTTTTGTATGCCACAACGGCTGCTCGAATATTACTTGCTAAAAATTGGAAAACATAAGAACTACCAATAATGGAAGATTGGCAGATGAAGATGATGGACTTTTCGGAGCTAGCTGACCTGACTGGAAGAATCTGCGACCAGAAAGAAGAGGAGTTTCAAGAGGACTGGAGGAAATTCAAGGACTATTTGAATAAATATTGTAATATAAAAAATTAGAAATTACTTGAAAGAAACAAATAGGCCTAGGATTAAATTAAGCTATAATTAAATAAATGGGATTCAGAATGTTAAGAAAAGTGAATAAGATGGACTATAATTGGAAATTGTTTTAGTTTACTAATGATATTGGAAAGCTGTTACTTTTAATTACAAGGAAACTCAGAAGGGAGGGATTTGAGGAAGTCAACCAAGATGTTTAAAAGGTTGGATTTGTGAAGAATTAAGTTTGTTATTATTGTCTATTTGTTTATTGTCCCCCCTTCCTTCTTTCTTCTTTTTCCTTTTCTGTTTTGGTGTATCATCTTGCTTTGTGGTTTGTGTTATCACAGTGGAAAATCTAATAAAAAATTATTTTTTAAAAAAGGAAGTGAAAAGCTTTCAGTTTCTTAATTTCTGTGCTGGAGGAGGGGAAGCGGGAAGCATGAGAGCCCAAAGCTCACACAAGCTCATTCTCATAACACTAAACCGTAGTTTAAAGAATGAGTGGGAAACTTTGGCCTTCCAGATGTTGCTGAACTACAACTCCCAGCAGCCCTAGCAATCATGGCTAATGTTTGAACACAGCCATTATATTTCAACTACAGCACATTGGAATGTTTTGCTGAGGAGCATTTTAAACAAAAGGTCTCTGCCTTGTAATTTTTGCATACAAATAGTGCAATGTGTTACTAAAACTATGCATGAATAGAAAAAAAGCGTTCCCTCTTTTAGAAAAAGCTGGCAACAATGAAAGCTGATAAAACATTGTCACAATTTCAGCACCGCAGGCTGAAAAAATTACTCTCCTCTCTCTTCTGACCCCCACAATGCAACAGAATCGTTAAAAGCCGTGGTCAAATGGAAATGTGGAATACATTCCAATGATTAAGAATGTTGGCAATTCTACTGTTAGATTTTCTTTTCTGTTCTTCAAATGTGAAGTCTTACTTCAGATTTTTGATCTTTGATGCAATATAATCTAAAGTGCTCTGGTCCATGGGGTCACGAAGAGTCGGACATGACTAAACGACTAAACAACAACAATCTAAAGTAGATATAATGGTACATATGAATTGATGGTTGGTGAGCATGTGTATATTTCAATTTTGTTCCTGAGCTTTTTTGAAATGTCTGTAGTCTAATTAACTAATTAAAAATGATGTCTTAACTATTTTCCCTGAATAGCTTAATGAAGCAGTAGTATAGGATTAAAGTGCACATATATGAAATATCCATTGGGACTTTAATCCAAAAAATGGGCTGCATTTTGGAAATTAAATATTCATTTAATATTTTGCTTTCCGACAGAGGTTACTTTCCAGCAAAGAAAACTGAGTGATTTAAAAGCAAAGAATAACAAAAACTGGCAAAGGTATGAGTGCTACTTGGTAAAGATAACTGTTAGAATATGTTGATTTTATCATTATGATTCATATACCCAATACTAACAAGCTCTGCTTATTTTGCACGGCACGTTATATAAATGGATCAGGTTGGGATTTTCCTACTGGAGATAATCCAGTTTCCACTGGAATCTGTGAGAACTTTAACCTTAACTATTTACAGTTCCAAATTCAATAGCCCGTTGTAGCTCTCATATGATACACAGATTGCAGAGGGGGAGAACCAGAGTAAAACAGAATAATAAATTACTGAAATAATTATACACAACAGAAGCAATTTCATGATCAAGGTTAAATGCACCCATTAAATGCCAGTATGTATATAGAAGTCATCAGAGCACTCAAGTTCCATAACTGCCTCTTTGGTCAGACTCCCTTCAGACTCAGAAGATGGTTACAGAAGGAAAATCCCCAGAGAAGAGTCTCTTTGCATATGCAGTTGCCCCTGACTAGACATTATATGCTGTATGGTAATCTGTATGAAACACCTAGGCATAAATAGAGAAATATGTTCACCACCCTCCGTGATATGAATAAGACTAAATACCTGTTATTAAATATCTGTTATTAAATAACTGTTGTTATTTGTATAAGCAGATGCACTAATCTGCACTCCATCCCCTCTGTATGCAGGCTGGAGTAATTTGTGGGTTTTTCTTCTAAGATTTAGTAGCCACAAAGAAGCCTTAGAATGTCCTGGGCAGGGTCAATATTCCATTTTGCTGTATACAGAAAGCACTGATCCCTTGCAATCACAGCCCAGAAAATGCTTCAAGCTGGTTTGCGAATAAGTGGGGGTAAACAGATGCATCAAGATTATCTGTATGCTGCTGCGTTTTCTAATATCTAGCAGCAAGGATTTTTAATTTAAAAAATAATAATCTGTAACCACTTATCTCTCAACCAAAGGAATGATGAGGCACTTTGTAAACTGAATGGGGATTTTATTTAAACACACCCAATGAGGCTTGTAGCTTAATGGTTACTCTGATAAAGCACAACACTTGGCTCCAGTAAAAAAACTCTCCACAGAGATAAGAACTTTATCATCTAGCATAGGTATTTTGTTCCACGAAGCCAGCAAAACATTCGTAGCCTTTTCTAGGATATTTACCTTTGCCTCAGGTAAAGAATATGGGTTGCACTGGCTAGCTAACCCCCTAAGCTAAATTAATTTATCTCTGGTAGTCAAGTCCTATTTAGGCTTTATATGACAGTTTAGCTGACAGAGTTTAGATTTTAACTCTCCATCCCCTCGTGATTGGATGACACACCTGTCAGGCCTGATTGACACCTGGGTCTTCAGGAGGTTGAACCTCACTCATCACACCTCCCATCTTTGCATTGGCGTAAACTATTACCCTTCCTTCCTTCCTCCCCCACCCCATTTTGAGCTGGATGTTCTTTCGATATCCTTTTGCTCACCAGATGGCCACAACTATTTAAAAGAGAAGCCTCTGGGATATACCTCTGGGGTAATAGAAGCAAGCAGCAAGCGGCCAAACACCTTGATGGTCTGTGGGCTTTGGGGGCAGCTGGCTTAGGAAAACAGTGAGGCAATTCTTGTGGACAGTTGCTTCCACACACTGCCAGAATGAAGTCAAAAGACATAGGATCTGGTTTGAGATCTGGTACGCAGGCTGAGACCCTACCTGCCTGTGGACTGTCTCGTCAGAGTGATGCATGCTCTAGTTATCTTCCGCTTGGACTACTGCAATGCGCTCTACGTGGGGCTACCTTTGAAGGTGACCCGGAAAGTACAACTAATCCAGAATGTGGCAGCTAGACTGGTGACTGGGAGCAGCTGCCAAGACCACATAACACCAGTCTTGAAAGACCTACACTGGCTCCCAGTATGTTTCCGAGCACAATTCAAAGTCTTGGTGCTGACCTTTAAAGCCCTAAATGGCCTCGGCCCAGTATACCTGAAGGAGTGTTTCTACCCCCATCGTTCAGCCCAGACTCTGAGTTCCAGCACCGAGGGCCTTCTGGAGGTTCCCTCACTGCGAGAAGCGAAGTTACCGAGAACCAGGCACAGGGCCTTCTTGGCAGTGGCACCCACCCTGTGGAACGCCCTCCCATCCAGTGTCAAGGAAATAAACAAATATCTGACTTTTAGAAGGTATCTGAATGCAGCCCTGTTTAGGGAGGTTTTTAATGACTGATGTTTTAATGTATTTTTAATTTATTGTTGGAAGCACCCTAGAGTGGCTGGGAAAACCCAGGGCAGGGTATAAGTAAAAAAGTTGTTACTGTTGTTGTTATGAGATATGGTCTTTTACTATTATTATTATTATTATTATTATTATTATTATTATTAATACACAATCTGCACGTAACTAACCAAATGGCTCCACCCTTTCTGTGTCTGTATGCTGTCTTGCAAGGTGAAGGCTAGGGATTTCCATTTCTGCTAGTCTTCCTAGTGTACAGAAACACCAGAAGTTTCCTCAGACTGAGTCAGGTCATTGGTCCATTATGCTCAATATTCTCTACTGTGATTGGCAGTAACTCCCCAATATTTTAGGCATAAATCTCCAAGCTCTGCCTGGAGATGTCAGGGTTTGAAGCTAGGAACTTTTGCACACTTTGCTTCCACCACATTGGGGGATGTGGAGAGGTATGCTTATCATGTTGCCTTTGGGTTAGTGGCAAGTTGGTGCAACTGCATTATCTAAATCAGAATGAATAGGAGTATATTTTTGTTTGCTTCTGGAATAGGAACAAGTAGGGATGGAGGAAAAATTCTGTTCAGTTTGCATTCAAAGGAAAACCTATGTGATTTGCACTTTGGGCAACAATACAGGACCTGAAACATAGCCAATCTTTGAGATTCACTCTTCTCTGAATTTTGCAGTGCTATTTTCTAGTCAGGTAATGTGTACAAGAATGCATATACTAGGTAATGTGTACATTGAGATACACATGTTTGTGAAAATAACATACAAAACCCCATTCGATTGGAGGAAATTATTTTCCAAAGAATCTGAACATGGGGTGAGGTTGCATACAAAATTATGCATATCGGGAGAAATTCGCACCGAAATGCTGACGGATTTTCATGAGGACTTTAAAAGGAAAGTGGAAACTGACATGGAAATGTGGAGAACCAAACTTAATATTGGAAAGTCAAGAAGCAGAGACTGAAATGAACAGATTTGCCTCAGCCACTCTGGGTGGCGCCCAATCGAGTGTTAAAAACAATACAGCATTAAATATTAAAAGCTTCCCTAAACAGGGCTGCCTTCAGATGTCTTCTAAAAGTAAGATAGTTGCTTATTGCCTTGACATCTGATGGGAGGGCGTTCCACAGGGCAGGTGCCACTACCGAGAAGGCCCTCTGTCTGGTTCCCTGTAATCTCACTTCTTGCAATGAGGGAACCGCCAGAAGGCCCTCGGCACTGGATCTCAGCATAATTTTCAAAGAAAATAAACTAGCCTTATACATGGAAAAGTATGGTAACTCTCACACTGTAACCTAAGCATGATGTTGCCATGAGCAGGAAAATGAATCCTGCCCTCGTGTCGATTTTCAGCTGACAAAGTTGGTTTCGCTGGGCAGCAGGTTTCAAAGAGCCCTACATAGGTAAAGGTAAAGGGACCTCTGACCATTAGGTCCAGTCGTGGCCGACTCTGAGGTTGCGGCGCTCATCTTGCTTTATTGGCCGAGGGAGCCAGCGTACAGCTTCCAGGTCATGTGGCCAACATGACTAAGCCGCTTCTGGTGAACCAGAGCAGTGCACGGAAACACCATTTACCTTCCCGCCGGAGCGGTACCTATTTATCTACTTGCACAGGTTTAAACCATGTCACACTTCACCCAGCTTGCTTCCATGAAAGATTAGCATTACCTGTCGGATCGATAGGGGCAATGTTGTATATTACTGCCTGACAGTGCTTAGGTGTTCGATTGCAACAGGGACCACTTTTACCTTCTCTATAGCCGTTAAGTGTGAAAGCACCCTTAGATCTCTCAGGAATTTTGACAGAGAAAACTGAACTAGTAAAGATTAATCAGGTGTGACCAAATTAGTATGAGACAAGGAGAAAGAGTTCCTTTGACACCAAGTAGGATTTGGGGGAGGTTTTTTATGTTTTGTGTTTTGTTTAGTTTTTGACTTTATTAAGAGCAGCCCGGAGCGTAATATACCAAACTCTGAGTAGAAAGAAAATCACATTATGAATTTGAGAAGAAGGGGGGAAATAAATAACGAAACTCACACATTCTCAGGAAATAATAAGGCATCAAGTAATGAACCCTCTGGAACTGGAGACTTTAAAATTTAGGGTCTCCTTTTATTTTGTAGATGGTTAGAATTTGTATAAGAACTAGGAGGAAGTTTAAAGTAATGACCTAAATGCCATCATTATAACATCATCAGAAGTGCTGGGGTTATGAAACACTTTTATATAATTGCAACATTTCATTATTTTTCTGGCAAACATTTGGCTAATAATGCCAATGGTTTTTATTTTCATGGTTTTAATATATTTCCTCAAAGATTGCTCACTTGCATGCCGATTTATTTATTCATGGTACCTGTGTTTTATAGAAAGGTGTTTTCTTGACAATAGTTTAATAAAACATGTTTCTTTTTTCAAATTGATGTAATTTCATTAAAATACATAATTATTAATACTATTTTCTGAATGGCTGGACAAGGAAGTGTTAGAAGCTCCATCAGATTATCTCTGTTTGGGTTTGCCATGCATCCTTTGCAGGACTGCAGTCATTACCTGTAGATATTATTTCCAATATGAATTGATGTGTTGGCAAATGCCAATGACATTTGGCAATGTTTGATTTGATAGGTGGTTATCATTATTTTTACTCTTAGACTACAAAATATAACAACCTTGTTATACATAAAATAAATTTTCCCACTCTAACTCAGGAGATGGAATTTAAGCAATACACACACACATACACAGAGAAACTTATATTATATTATATTATATTATATTATATTATATTATATTATATTATATTATATTATATTATATTATATATATCTCACAAATAGTTCCTCTCTGAGATAAGGTGATATATAGTTTGCTGTTAACAATATATATACATTCTCATATATATATTCTATTTTTTGCTTTTTCTCCTTGCATCATAAAGTGAATTCAGTTTTATCGTTCAGTTTATGTAGTTTGACAATAATGGACCTGGAGATGGAATGGAACGTTAGTGTTCCTTTAGGGATTTTGCCAGGCTGCAGAGACTATTCAGTTTCAGAAGACAAAATCCAGCGCTTCAAGTGGCACTTTTTGCAAATGAGAGTTGATAATCCTCCTCTGACAGTGGTTTCTTCAATACTGCCAGACCAATTGGGAAGTGGCTTTTGCACTCAGCTTGCAGCACTTCTAAAATAACATCTGAAGCTGCTCTGAGTCTTCATGGATCCATAATAATGGTAGAAACCTATTTCTCCTTAGTGTCGTTTCTCCAGACTTGCTTTGCTTTTTCTTCTTCTGAAGGCAAAGCATTTTTGAAGCAGCATTCGTCGACTTCTGATAACCATATGAGGATTATATAGGAATATATTCAAATAATTATAGTTAGCAAAAACAGGGCTGTGGTGTAACAATCCCTATGGAATGCTCTTTCTGCACAGGATATTCCTGAATCCTACCCTTAAAAAAATAAAATTCGATTTTAAACTGTGCCTTAAGGACCTGGATATTTCAATCTGTTAAGCGATGATGATTTTATCTTTTACAGCTACTATTTTAGATATTACAGTGGTACCCCGCAAGACGAATGCCTCAGAAGACGAAAAACTCGCTAGACGAAGGAGTTTTTCATTTTCTTAGCCGCTTCGCAAGACGCATATCCCTATGGGCTTGCTTCGCAAAACAAAGCTTGCCCCACAAGTTCCAGGGATCGTGGAGAAGCGCAGCGCGTCTTCCCCGTTGTCCCCAGACCTCTTTTGAAGCAAGGGGCGGCGGGGAGAAGATCGCAATCTCTGGGGACAGAGGGGAAGGCACGTGCGCCTTCCCCTCTCTCCCCGGACCCCTTTTGAACCAAGGGGCGGCAACGGGGAGAAGCAATTCTCCCTGCTGCCCCTTCCCTTGCTTTAAAACAGGTCCGGGCCTTCCCCTCTGTCCCCAGAGATTGCGGGGCAGGCAACGGGGAGAAGCAATCTTCTCCCCGCTGTCCCTTTCTTTAGAACAGGTCCAGGGACAGAGGGGAAGGCGCGCGGCGCTTCCCCTCTGTCCCCGGACGGTCTCCATAGGAACGCATTGATTGATTTTCAATGCATTCCTGTGGGAAACCGTGCTTCGCAAGACGAAAAACTCGCAAGAAGAAAAAACTTGTGGAATGGATTAATTTTGTCTTGCGAGGCACCACTGTACTGACATTTTAATTCTGATTTGGAATGGTTTAATGCTGTTGCTTTAGTGAACTGTTACAGTATTGTATAACTGTGTGCTTTACATACACACACACACACACACACCCAGACTCCACAGACAGACAGACACCTATATAACACTTTTTGTATGAGCCATCAAGCATCTTATAGATAGATAAGCAGGATTATCCCCATATTGCATAGGGAAAGGGGGTGAGTTAGGTTGAAGGACCTAATGGCTACTGCCTTTATGGCTAAGGTGAAATTTGAACTTGAGGCTGCTGGAAGCTACTGCAATAGGCACACACGACTCATACATGAACACAAAACACAAACAAAGCTATTTACTTTTTTTTGTTTCTAATTAGCCATAATTTCTTTATTTAAAATATTTATTGTTAGAAAGAATCCCAGAACAAGGGGCATAACAATTAAAATCACACATATGAAAACCCCTTACTATTCACAGCATCAGTCAGCAGCAATACAGTAACAAGTGGTTCCAGCAGATTTCTAAGCAAACAAGTGTGTCTTTGACTATTCCTGAAAAGTTAGCTGTATTTCAGAGGAAATGTTTTATTTTAGAAGTTGCCAGCAGGACCCCTCCATTGGATCAAAAGCCTTCAGTGGACATTAGGAAACTTTCAGTCTCCTGAAGGCAACTTCTGGATCTGCCTCATTCATTTTGATGGAGGCTTACCACTTTTTGGGGGCAAGACATCCCACAAATCCTGCTTGATTCTCCCATTTTAAAATACAGTGATACCTCAGGTTACATACGCCTCAGGTTACATACGCTTCAGGTTACAGACTCCGCTAACCCAGAAATAGTACCTTGGGTTAAGAACTTTGCTTCAGGATGAGAACAGAAATTGTGCTCCAGCGGCAGCACAAGGCCCCATTAGCTAAAGTGGTGCTTCAGGTTAAGAACAGTTTCAGGTTAAGAGTGGACCTCCAAAACAAATTAAATACCGCATTTTTCATTCTATAAGACGTACCAGACCACAAGACGCACCTAGTTTTTGGAGGAGGAAAACAAGAAAAAAAAAATTCTGAATCTCAGAAGCCAGAACAACAAGAGGGATCACTGTGCAGTGAAAGCAGCAATCCCTCTTGCTGTTCTGGCTTCTGTGATAGCTGCGCAGTCTGCATTCGCTCCATAAGACGCACACACATTTCCCCTTACCTTTTAGGAGGCAAAAAGTGAGTCTTATAGAGCAAAAAATACGGTACTTAACCCGAGGTACCACTGTACATATGCTGGGGAGATAAGAAGCCTGGGAAGACTTTCTTTTGGTGAGTTATGGGTGTAATTAATGATGAAAGATAAAATTAAGAGCCTGTATTCTCTCCTTTATGATGCTGTTCTCTCACACTTTACAAACCTGCTCTTTCACATTGAGTAGGAGTGTTTCTATGATAATGGCAGAAATGCACATGCAATAAAGTTTGGCTGTAAAAGTGTTTAAATCAATTTTATTTATTTTCTGTTCTTTTAAAACTTCTGCATCACCACTTCAGCATCTTTTCAGCAGATAATGGGAAATTAAACCACAGATTTGAGTTCTCCCTGGCTTATATTTGAAATGTCGATGTCTCTGATTTGCAAACTTCTTACATGCTGAGGGGTGCGGGGAGTCTATTCAGAAGAGCACAAACAAGAGTGCAATCCTCACAATGGCAAGTGAAATGTACAGCTTGCTCCCTAAAGCACAATAATATATGTGGTGAAAAATCACGTGCGTGATGAGAAACCTTTCCAAAACAAAATGTTTCCAGTGGAATACCTATGCTATCTATTTTGCATTCGAAAAGCCGGTGCATGGTTTTCAAGCAAGCTCTAATTTTAGAACCAAGCTCTAATTCTTGCCATAAGCAAAGTAAAATCCCAAATGGGTTAGGTCATTAGATTAAGGCAGGGAGTGAGGAACCCTTTTCAGCCTGAAGGCTACATTTGCTCATAGGTATTTTTCTGGAGACCACATGCTAGTGATAGCTGTGGCCTGCTGCATCTCTCCCCATCAAGACAAGCAGATGTATTATTACAGGTTAAGGACACATTCCAGATAGATAGAATCACTAAAAAGATGGTACAGAACAGGGGCCAGTGAGGGGCATAGTCTGGAAGCATATCATGGAAGACCTGAGGTGTCCACCTATGATATAAGAAATCCAGACCTTCCAAGTGTCCCTATTTTCCAGGGACAGTCCTGGATTTACAGAAGCCTTCCCGGTTTCTGATTTGATATGTCCTGCTTTTCCTTTTCATCAGAGAAATGTTAGAAGGTATGGAGTCATGTGACCCCCCGAGCCAAGGAGATAAGTAACTATAAACCTTTAGTAGACATCTGAAGGCAGCCCTGTATAGGAATGTTCTTTTAATGTTTGATGTTTTTATATATATGAATATAAAAATGAATCTAGCAGCCAATGCCTTAATATGTTTTAAATTAGCGAAGTTTTTTATGTTTAATGTTTTAATATATGTTGGAAGCTGCCCAGAGTACCTGGGGCAACCCAGTCAGATGAGCTGGGTATTATTATTATTATTATTATTATTGAATAGGTTGTCCCTATTTGCATCAGAGAAATGGTTGAGAGTATGGAAATCCTGAGCAAGGGTTTTTTTTATTTTTGTTTTGGATTCTGAGCCTCAGTAGAAGACAGTAGCTTTTCAGATAGTGCTATAATCAATCTCCACATGTGTGTTTTATGAATTAACATAAAACACACATGTGGAGATTGATTATAGTTTCTTTTAAAACAAAAATAGCTGAGGTACTGAATGCAAAAGATTCCGCCTTCTGCTCTTAGCTTATTTTAAAAAAGACTGAGGGGAGTTTTCAGTGCCCTTGTTTACATTCCATACATCATGTCACTAGTGATCTGTACTCTGCAGCCTTCTCATGTACCCATGCTTCAGTTAAAGCCCAGGGTAAGGCATCACAAGATAACTTCTCCCATGTGGAATCTTCAGATCAGCAGATATGAGCAGCCAAGGAGGTTACAGAGAGCGACAGACTAATGTTTACAAGGAGGGAAAACGCATGCATCTACCCTGGGCCACATTGCAATAATAGTGTGACCTCAAACCCCACCAGGGCCAGATTTAGGTTTGATGAGGGCCTAAACTACTGAAGGTAATGGGGCCCTTTATATGTCCAGCTGTCCTTTGTTAACAACAAATTGTCACTGGTTTTTTGTGTTGAATATATGCTATATGGTAATTTATGGACCTAATAGGTATCTAAAGCCATTTGCACATAACAAAATATGTATTTTATCAAAGCAATTGTTGAACTGAAATACAATTAAGAAGAAGTATATTAATAGTGAAATAATTATAAAGCTCTAACTTGAAATGGTTTTTTTTTATTCATAACAAACAATAATGCAAGCACATTGGCATTTGGCAATAACAAAAGTTCCTTTAGAAACACAATTTACAAAGACTCATAATCTAGTCTCTAGAAACTTGCTATGACATGAAATAATAATAGGTGTAAATATATGACTCAAACTGCTAATAATTATAAACAGCCGTATGTAGGCACCCTATATATAGAAATGAGCAAACCAGTGATATTTTAGGGAGCAGGCTAGCAGGCGGGGCCCATTACTTACATCATAAGAGCCTACACTACACAAAACACTGTTGCTGTATGTAGGTTTTATTTAATTTGTTTTTTATCTTATATTTTGGAAATGTACATCCAGATTTTTTTTCCTTTAACTTTTTTGGGGGGCCCCCAAGAGAGTGGGGCCCTAAGCTATAGTTTGTTTAGCTTATATGCAAATCCGGCCCTGAGCCCCACTTATGCCAAAATACTAAATAAATAAAGTACAGAAAAATTAAAGCCTCTTTCACAGGAGGAGAAAACTTTCCAGTAACTGGAGGGCAGATTTCAGCAAGCACTAAATAGGATACCATAGTTATGAATCTCGTTTCCTGCTGGGGAGCATGACATTTGTCATTGAAACTGCGCATCCCATATTCCTTAGCCATCATTTCCTGCTGGAAAGCATGGGAGCTAAGAGATGCTGCAGTTGATCTGCCTCTGAAGCCTGTCTGTGAAATACCAGAAGTGCTAAACCACCAATGGAAAGGCATCTCACAGTTTTGGAGCCACAACCTAGAAAGCCCTGCTTCTAACGGAGGCAAACCAGCCCCCCAAATGTGAAGGATCTGAGACACTTCCTTTCATGTTTAAATGCAATAAAGACAGTCAAGGAAGTTCCTTTGTCGACACATCAGAATAGTGGGTGGTAGTGCAAAACAAACAAAACCCTAGAATAATAATAATAAAAAGATACTTTGAATAAGTGACGTATTTCACCTTCTCTCTGCTTTAAAAAGCAAAAAGGATGGTTAAATCCAGGGGAAGGAAACTATTTTAAATCTGTTATTTTTATCTGGACTGTATCCCATTTAGTTAAATAAATGGAAGGGTTGGATTTGGGCAGACTCACACACTTTCCAATGTATGCTGAAAGCTGCAAATATCAGACTGTTTTAAATGATAATAAATCAGCCTGGATCCCAAAGCATATTTATTATGTTTGGAATTAGCAATAATAAAAAGCAAAGCTTTTTCAGCAATATTCAGAGTAGGATTTAATGGAAATAAAATGAACCTCAACAGTCTGATCCTGAGCTTAATGCATTGTCATTTTCCAGACCCAAGGCTCTTTGAAAACCACTTGACTTGAAAAGTTGTAATTATTTTCTTCAAGTGCAAATTGGCATTTATGGCCATGCAGGGTGGGAGGACAGGATTTATACAACCTTGATTATCTCATTTTACTGCTTCTCTCTCCTATTTTATACATATACAACCATACAAGAGACATCCTTTTCCATTGATGCAAGTCTGTGGCTTCCCCCATCCCTTTCTCAGTCTGTTTTCTCTCTGAAGCTGCACAGAATGTTAACTGTATGGATTGTGTGCCTAGTCCATAACTCAGGCAGCATTTGCGTATTTCTAATGTTCTGTTGCCATTTTGCTCTCTATATTCCTGTTTTTACTGTAATCCGTACCCCACACCATTGCACAAGACCACCCATGAAAACTGTACCCTCCAGGAAACAATTTGCTCCTCAGCTCCAATAGTCTAGGCCATTTCATGTACAGATTCATAGTTAGCATCCTAATATGAAAACAAAATATAAATATAAATGGGTGCAGCCATTTATAATGCTGGCATTTTGTTGCTGCAATAATGTCATTAACAAAATATTGCAGTGTCACAACATTTAGTGGACCCCAGTCCAACTATTGTTAATTTATTTATTTTATTCTGAAGCTGAATTATGACAATATGGAAGCCTTGTGAATGGACAGTTCCAAGGTGCAGGAACTAGGCCACACTGCTGTTCTAAATAGGGTTGCATTCCTGCCAAATGAATAGCTTTAGAGCAGGCTTCCTCAACCTTGGCCCTCCAGAGGTTTTTGGCCTACAACTCCCATGATCCCTAGCTAGTAGGACCAGTGGTCAGGGATGATGGGAATTGTAGTCTCAAAACATCTGGAGGGCCGAGGTTGAGGAAGCTTGCCTTAGAGCTTGGAGGTATTCTTGAATCCATCTTTGTCTGTAGAATTCCAGGTGGCAACAATGCCTAAGACTGCCTTTTACCAATTTGGGCTGTCGTGTCTGCTGAAATCATTGCTGGACAAAGGTATCAAAAACTCCCTAGTGCAGCCAACAGGGTTTGCCTTTCCCAGTGCAGCTGATGGGTCTAAGAGCTGATGGTGCTCAGAATGTCCCTTCAAAATAGCCAGCTAGAACAGCTGATCAATGATCAGCAATTAGAATGAGTCTTTTTGCAGTCCATTTGCAGGCATAGTTTAGCTTCAAACCGCACTTGCAAATCAGTTTAATTCAGGGAGAGAAAGTGCATGTTTGCAGGTGTGCTTTAAATGCAAACTCCACCTGCAAATGGACTAGAGGAGGTTACTGAGAGGAAACCCCTTTGAAGTTTTGTACTAATAGTACTACTCATGAGCAGCCTTTTCAGTTCAATTCAATTCAATTCAATTCTGGCTGCATTGTTGTTGTTCTCCACTGTGATGCCTTCAGCAGCCAAAGCAATGGACCCAGCAGTGAATTGAAACAGAAATAAATAGAAGTACAGTGGTACCTCAGGTTACATACGCTTCAGGTTACATACTCTGCTAACCCAGAAATACTACCTCGGGTTAAGAACTTTGCTTCAGGATGAGAACAGAAATCATGCTCCGGCGGCGTGGCAGCAGCCGGAGGCCCCATTAGCTAAAGTGGTGCTTCAGGCTAAGAACAGTTTCAGGTTAAGAACAGACTTCCGGAATGAATTAAATACTTAACCTGAGGTACCACTGTAGTATAGTCACCTACTGACCTCGTTGGTGAGCAAATTAAATGAATTTGGGAAAGAGGAACTTGAAGGACTTTGCTTTTGAAGTGGGGTGGGGGAGATCACTTGAAATCAAGGCAAACAGAAATGTATAAGAAAATAAAAATAGAATGAGGGGTGGTCTTACAGAAGAAAAGAGAATTACTTCAGGTAGAAAGAAAATAAAAGGTATTAGTTTGCTGCTTTAGCCACGCCCTCTTTTTCATGTGGCTGGTCATGTGTCAAAGTGGGCAGGTGTGATCCTGCTTCCTTACCACTCATAGGTGGTAGAAAATCACCCCAAACCAAAATATAATTTCAAACATATTTTTTTTTTGCCTATGCCCCAAAACCTATTTACATTTTCTTTTTTTATTGTATTGCATTAATCTTGGGAAAGCTTGTTATGTTGTTGGCCAATGGCAGGCTCAGTTCAAGCCAGCGTCAAACCTGAAGGCATTCATACCATACAGCATCTCCTAGTTATCAACAACATGGCAAGCTATATGCACCAATCTTTTAAGGGTATAAGACAAAGGCAAAGACTCAGACCCTAGAAATCCAAGTTGGCCATATATAACAACTACAGCTTCTTAGGATTGGGATGCTTTCCCCCCCAAGGATGTGCTTTGCACAAACGCATCTGGTGAGAAGCTCAGCCATTTATTTTTTCTCTCAGTAGGCACATTTGGAGCAGTGGGTGGCCAACTTGTTTAAAATAAGGGTAGGAGGGAGCTTTGTTCTTTTCAGGCTCAAGAAGAGAACATCTGCTCTTTGCTGCACAGAATAAAAATATAGCCGGGTTTGCTGCTGGTTGATTTTCCCCGAGTTTTCCTCTCTCCAACGTGAATTATTTTATTCTATGAGATGAAAGGGAGGCACAGAATTGGAAAACAGTTGTTTGAAGAGAAAGATGTGAAACTGTAATAGGCCAAGATGCGGCTTCAAACTGGGAAGTCATCTACATTTAGAATACACAATGGGACCTTTTCTGTACAAATATAGCCACTTACTGGTCCATAAAACTCATTGTCTTAGGTGGGAATAGATACTCATGACAAAATTCAAAGCTTGGATGATAGGGCCTCTTCCAAGGCTGGCTCCAGGTCTCTGTGGGTTCCTGGTCCACCCGTCTTGCCATGACTGCAGCCACCCCCAATATAAAACAAAGACACACGGTATCTACACGCGTGCTGATGTACTTCACACAACCAGCTTTCCCAATTGTATGAAGAGTCTGTGCAAAGACTTCCTTTTCAGACATCACTCTCAATTGGTGGACATTAGGTGTGGGACTAGTGAGGTGTGTATCTCCCTCCTCCATTCCTTTAGTACATTAATAGAAGAAAGAGCTTGAATGGGGCTCTTATAAAAGAGCCTCAATAATTGCAACGAACTCAAACTAATTATAATGCAACTCCTCCTTTTTTAGGGATCGTTCAAACTTTCAGTAGCATTAGTCGATCAGGGACATGAGAAGGTGAGGGTCAATGAACCACAGGCACAAAACAAAAACATTGAATTAATTTAAGGAGATCAGAGTAGTATAATATAAGAATAAAGAGGTAAGTAAGCCAGTTTTTTATACACCCATCTTTTGACTGTGTTTGTATTGGCTAGGTAGGCACAAAGTTCTTAGGTACAAAGAACAGTTGTATTTCCAGGCCCATTTTTAAATTTGTGGAACACAAGCCTTGCTTGAAGGAGACATGAAGAAGGAGGAAATCAGCCCTTGACTTCCTGGGGCACTCTAGGTCCTAGGCTAATGAGAGATGTCAACAGGTGGCCCACAAAGAACCTTCTATACATTCTAGACCTCCTGGCTCTCCTTAATTATAGAAAGAAACAGGCTCACCTGGAACGGGAGGGTCATGTCTACGGTGGGATGTGAGCCAACTTCTGTCAGCCGCAGGTAAGCAAAGGAAAGGCTTGTTTAATCAGAGGAGATGATGCCATCCCAAGCTATGCTTTGTAAGAAATGGAAACGGGATGCCTTTTAATTCCTGAGACGTCAGGTACACTTCACACATTTACACAGTGCAGTGTGCTTCCCAAACACCCTTCTGCCAAATTAATTTGCCTGACTCAACTAACAGGATGACAAGGAGAGGAAGTGAAAGGGGTTTGCTCTTGCTCTCACATGGACAACTTCACACAACTTTAAAAATACAGCTAAATTCATCTGCAGGCATTTTCTTTAGAAGCCACATATTATTATTATTATTATTATTATTATTATTATTATTATTCATTTCATTTATGAGTCACTTTCCATGAAGAATCCTGAAGCTGTTTACAATAGAATAATATGAGTGCTGCTGCTTCTTTCTTAATTTTTGTAAGAAAATGAGGTTCCAGTAGCTTAGTAATGAAGTTCCAGTATCTTAGTAAAAGTTTTGTAGGTGCCAGAACAAAATTGCTGCCACACACACACACACACACACACACACACACACTCTTAAGGATAAGAGACACATAAAATCCAAGACAAACACCAACTCATTACTGTGGGCATTTAGAACAATCTATAGTACCGCTGATCCCAGGTCATGTTCTGAAGACAACTTCCTCAAATTTTCCTGAAAAACCAACTTTCCCGAAAGTAAAGAAGTCTAGGTTCATCAAGGCACTAATTGGGAAACTAATTATCAACCATATATATTTCATAATTAACTTATTTAATTTAAATTTATTTAACTTAAATATATGCTTATTTAACTTACATGCCAAAGGATGAATCCCAAGCCGGATGAATCTCAAACCGGAATTAAGATTGCCGGAAGAAATATCAGCAACCTCAGATATGCAGATGACACAACCTTGATGGCAGAAAGTGAGGAGGAATTAAAGACTCTCTTAATGAGGGTGAAAGAGAAAAGCACAAAATATTGTCTGAAGCTCAACATCAAAAAAAACTAAGATCATGGCAACTGGTCCCAGCACCTCCTGGCAAATAGAAGGGGAAGAAATGGAGGCAGTGAGAGATTTTACTTTCTTGGGCTCCATGATCACTGCAGATGGTGACAGCAGTCACGAAATTAAAAGACGCCTGCTTCTTGGGAGAAAAGCAATGACAAACCTAGACAGCATCTTAAAAGCAGACATATCACCTTGCTGACAAAGGTCCTTATAGTTAAAGCCATGGTTTTCCCAGTAGTGATGTATAGAAGTGAGAGCTGGACCATAAAGAAGGCTGATCGCCAAAGAATTGATGCTTTTGAATTATGGTGATGGAGGAGACTCTTGAGAGTCCCATGGACTGCAAGAAGATCAAACCTATCCATTCTTAAGGAAATCAGCCCTGAGTGCTCACTGGAAAGACAGAAGCTGAGGCTCCAATATTTTCACCACCTCATGAGAAGAGAAGACTCCCTGGAAAATGTTGGGAATGATTGAGGGCATGAGGACGAGATGGCTGGACAGTGTTCTTGAAGCTACCAGCATGAATTTGACCAAACTGCCAGAGGCAGTGGAAGACAGGTGTGCCTGGCATGCTCTGGTCCATGGGGTCATGAAGACTCGGACATGACTAAACGACTAAAAAACAACAACATATTTGTCATGTGGTTATGAGCTCCAGGAACTCCAGGAAACTCCAGGAAAGGTTATATAGGGCTGATCAAAATAGACACACAGAGACACCATTCCATTGACCCATTCTGATTAAATCCAGAGAAAGATTTCAGGCAATTGTGGGTAAAGATCAAATTTAAAGGTGGCAATGAAACTCATCAGTGCCCCCTAGAGCTTTTCCTAGTAGCCACTGAAAGGTGCTTTGGAGTGTGCGGATAGATGGCTGTTAGTCATTAGGAGGAGCTCCAGAAGGCAGTGGTGAGTTCTACCCCATCCCAAATTTTAGACTCCCCACTTCTGAAATTTGCTGGAGAGGCATTGGTTTCCATTTTGCCACCTGCTTTCAAAGTTAGAGTTTCTTTACACATACTTCAGCTGAGCACTAATGCTTAATGACTTAGGTCACATTGGCTCCTAAAGGACATCTGCACACATCAATTTGTGCAATAATGCATTTGTATCAAAGAGGTGTGAGTAATGATTTACATTGTACTACTGACATCGGTATTATTTTTTAAAAGCATGGTTTCTAGAGGCACTTGATTCCATGCAGAAAGCTTAAAATATAGAGAGAGTGGGACCCCTGTCATTTGATTTACTCAAGTCTGGGAAATTTAGACTTTAGCCAAGGTTCAGCACATGCAGCAGAAACTCAATTTTTCTGTCTGAAACTTAGCTAACTCGTGGTAATAGGGGCCTCATTATTACCCTCCTCTATAACTGGAAAAGGTTTCTTTTCTTTTTTTAAAAAAATGACATTTACAGATCATTAATCTATCATTTGAAGTGGAGCTTTAGACTGTTCCCCCACCCTCCTCCCCACCGAGACAAGTTATTTTCTAAGCCTTCCCCCCATCCCCAATTGCCATTCTAGAAGACATTACACACTTTAGAGGCATTAGGAAGTGTTGTAGCAATTGTGATATGCACTGGTTTGTATCCTTAATCTACCCTTTGAAAGATATACGGTGCATTTTTAGGATGAATTACACCAAGCAACAGAACGGCTGTTCCATAATGTTTTTAACATACTCTGCTGTCTTACTTTTGGTAGGTTAATCCTGATGGTGATTTTTGCTCAGAACGGTAACAAGATAGGAGAAGGACCATGAAAGACATGGCCCATCCCAATTAAGGAATGGGATGAAATACGTTAGCCTAGCCCTTATTAGATTTTAATTTCTACCAATGCAGGAAAGGATCTATTAATTTTACTGGTTAAGACAGGGGTAGACAACCTGGTGCCCTCCAGATGTTCCTGATTCCAACTCCTATCAGCATCAGCCAGCATGGCTCCTGATCAGGAATGATGGTCATTTTAATCCAGCAAAATTTGGAGGGCACTACATTGGCTACCCAAAACGTAATATATTGCACACGTTAAACTAATTCCCTAATAGTAATGCTCTGCTTTTAATTCATAGCTATGAAAAATGATTAATTTACAACTGTTTTGGGAGCAGGCAAAAGGGATATGTATGGTGGATCCTAACTCCATTAAGCTCAGCCATGTGACTTGGCAACCTGGTACAATTTGGACCGGCCCAAAGGCTGGTGTGAGTCAAACTATTTTAAAGCCCTTGCTAGGTTTAGGCTGGCTTAGCTAGAAGTAACCCTGCTCATGAATGGCATTTGGAACTGGTGTACTTTACAGTCGCTCAACTTAAAATGGAATAAATTACACTGCCTTCTCATACTTAGGTTGCTCTCTATATGTGTCAGTTTGGTCAAGTGAAAGTATTCCGAGTAGACCTATCCAGTCATGGTCCTGTGCTGTATTATGCTTTCTGCCATCTCGATTTGTGAACACCTTGACTCTGAGGAAAATTAACCACACACTTCTCCCTTGGGCCACCCAGTTCTCCAAGCACTGTAGTTGAGGTTTTAACAAATTATGTTGCAATGTCCACCTGACAATCATTATCCATGAGAGTTACCCATTTCACACACACACAAACTCTAAATAATGACTATTTTGTTACCTAGCTCTAACAATAAACTTGTGCTGCATAAATGTGGTTGGACATAGGCGGGACAACCATGCTGAGACCGAATTCTACAACAGAGATGCCTCTCTGGGGACATTAGTTCATCAATCAGGTGCTAAGTGCGCTGCAGTCAGGAATAAAAACATTTCAGCAACACTGAGAGGGAAATGGGGTCATGCTGATTAGCCCTACCCAAATACGATACGATACAATAATCTTTATTGTCATTGCCCCATACAGAACAACAAAATTGGAAAAATCTACATCAGACATTCAAAAACCAAGCCTGGTTAACCCCCTAAAAACTCTGATACCCCATAATTAAATACAATATACTCCCACAGAGACTACCTTACACTGCATTTAAAACCAAAATCACATTTGGATAAAAAGTGTTTTTCAGGCGGCTAGTCCTAGTCTTTATAACCCTGTATCTTCTTCCAGAAGGCAGAAGCTGAAAGAAATCATTTCCGGGGTGTGCACTATCCTGCACTATCTCTGCAGCTTTCTTATGACACCTGGAAGCATAGATTTGATCCAAGGTGAGAAGAGTGCACCCAATTATTCTCTCCGCAGTCTTTACAACCCTGAACAGCATTGTTTTTCCCCTGACCGTGCAGCTCCCAAACCACACACACAGACCATAAGTTAATACATTCTCAACAGTACAATGGTAGAATGCCATCAACAGGTCTTTTGAGAGATTATTTTTCCGGAGGATTCTCAGTGGTGCATGGGGTGAGTAACTGGAGTCTGCAGGTTCAACACCAACAGGGGCACTGATTCCTGGGGGTCAAGCCCTTTTGGGCCACCCAATATTTGGGGGCAGGAGCTGAGCCCTCCCCCATCAATCTCCCAAAAGCGCAGATTCAAGTGTGGTGTGACTCTAGCAGCCAGCTCCTCCTTCTCCTGCCACAGAGGGGAAGGAAGGTCAAACCAGCCTCCCACCAGTAGTGGCAGCGAGAGGAAGTGGGAGGCAGAGCCAGCAGCCATTGAGCCACATGGCCGCTGCGGTCGGTTCCGCTCCGGCTCCTCCCAACGTCATCATGCCACTTGTGGGAGGTAATGTTGTGATGTCACATGCACAATGTTGGGGACAATGTGACATCACACACATGACATCCCCCCGTCCCCAATTGGTCTCGCAAGCTGGTTCTTCTGAACATCTTCACATGGGAAGAACGTGGGAAGGCTTCAATGAAATCTAGAACTTTGCAGGATTGAGATCTAGATTGCAGGAAGGCTTTGCAGGTACAGCTATGGATCTTTGCACCGCACACTACAGACCCCCCCCCCCCGTGGATTAGCTGTCATCCACATCAGGACATCAAATAAATATTGATATTTATTAGTTCTACATGCTGCCCTTCGTCAAAAGATTTCAGGGAAGTTCACAAGATAAAAACGCAAATAAGGAATTGAAAGAAAAACAACAAAACAAGAGCCCCCACCCCAGAGACACATTTGAAAGGCTGTAGAATATGAATATGAGTCAGCCAAAGGAACATTTTCTCCTGACACCTATATAATGAGGGTGCCAACCAAACCTCCCTGGGGAGAGCATTCCACAAATGGAAAGCCACTGCAGAAATGGCCTGTTCTTGTGTTGCCACCCTCCAAATGTCACATGGAGGAGGCACACAAAGAAGGGCCTTAAATGATGAGCGAGTCTGTGTTGAGGAGAGGCATTCTTCGCGGTATTGTGATCCTGGGCTGTTGAAGACTTTATAGGTCAAAACTAGCACTTTGAATTTGGCCCAGAATCTAACTGGCAGGCAGTGCAGTCAGGCCAAGATCCGTGTAATATGCCTGAACCATCTTGCCCCGGTGAGCAGCCTGGCTGCCGAATTCTGCACCAGCTGAAGTGTCTGAACCACCTTCAGAGACAGCCCTATGCATAATGCTTTGCAGTAATCTAGTAGTTGGTGTAGTCCAGCTCCCCACTCATTCATTAGTTTGTGTGCGAGCAATAACTATTGACTAGAGCTAGTGCCACATTTGGAAAATTGCACTTCCAGACCATGGACAGCTCCAGGGGCAGCAGACAACTTGTACTGATGAGCTACAGAGCTCAACAGAGCCTATATCGAGGTGTAAAACCTTAGAATTGCCCCAAAGTGCTGACTTTATTGAAAACTGCCAGATTGTATCATGGTTTTAATTTATATTACTGCATTATACCCTGGTGTCACATTGTGATAAAGGGCAGTTTAAAAATACTTTAGATAAATAAACGCACCCCTTTCCAAACCCTTTCCTTGTAATAAAGATAGAACAGTTGATTGTAGTTTGTCTCTTCACCACAGATATTTGTGGAGGGTGTGTGTGTGAAATTCAGCTTTTAAAACAGCTTTGCTTGTCTTGAGCTCTAATTTAAGGGGGGGGCATTAATCATCCATTGCTTTGTCTTGAGTTCCTTAAAAAAATTGTTCTGCCTTAAAAGGAGTGTATCTTATTTATTTAGCTAAATGTATATACCGCTTGATTACAATAAAGCCTCTAAGCAATTTGCACAAAACACCCAACAATTACAGTTAAAAACGGGGATTAAAACAATTCAGAAGATAATTAAAATCAACAATGGCTGCAAAGGCATGTATTTCAATGTCAACTACCTGTCTTCATAGGCTTGTCTTAATAAAAATATTTTAAACTGGTGCTGAAAATAGTCCAGCGAGTGTGCCTTTGTGATGTCAAAAGGCAGGGAGTTCTAAAGCTGCCGCAAAAAATGATCAGTTTCTTACAAGTGCAGAATGAGTATTATCTGCAGATTGAAGCAGTCAAGTGGAGTAAGGCAAATTCCCAAGCTGTTAAGGGCTTTTTATACTAACACCTTGAACCTGTTCTGAAAGACTGTGGCACATTTTGTAAGTGGTTCTGGTTTCGTTTTCATAAGTATCTAGCATTCTCTGGGTTTCTCTAAGCAACTGACATTAAAAAAAAGAATAAATATCTAGAAATGCAAACTGGACTTGCACTCAAATGCATCTTCACTTTCTTCTGTGCTGCAGCGATCAATGTGAGTCCCACTTGGTAGAGCAAATTGCTCTTTCGCGCACTCCTTGTTTGAGATGAGCCCATAGCTACATGAAGATGAAGTTAGTATCAAATGTGTTAATCCATGAATAGCGGAGGGAGGGACTCTCTCCTTCTCTCTCTCTCTCTAAATCAGGGCAGTTAGAACATAGGTATTCACATCCTTAGTGACCTTATAAGCATAAACATTTTAAAGCTCCTTTTCCCTCCCTTGCTACATAAGGATGTTGTAAGTAAAGGCTTTGTATGTAAGAAGAGACCATTTAATGAGCGGTGAGTAACGCTTCATTGCATGTTTCAAGACAGTGGCAAATTAGAAAGTATGTGATGAAGGGGAGATTTCTCCTGAAAGATACTCCCAGCACAAATTTCCATGGCTGAGTTTATGTTTTTGGTTTTAAACGGGGAAGAACTCCATGCCGGTGTGTTGTTTTAGTGGTTAGTGTGTGACATAAAGTGAAAACCCAGAGTTCAAAGTGTCTGTCTGTTTACTGGAATCCCACTGCCCGAGAACTGGCAGTCGAATGCAAGATTACTCATCTGCGTTAACTCTTTGAGTAAACATTTCCCTGTCAAAGTGTAATGGCTGGCCTGCCCACTCCCTGACAAAACCTTGTGTTCAAAAATAAACAGCATGTATGTCTGAGTTATGGGTTTATTTTTTAAAGGCATATTTAGAGGAAGGGCAGAGCTTTGCAGAACATGCATTTTCCAAACTACTGACTGCTCTCCTTCTGTGAGGAGATACATCACCTTGAATAATGACTGGGGGTTTAAAGGGTGGCAGTGCTGAGTGTCCAAAATGCCTGCTTGATGACAAAGGAGAAGGAGGCCAGGTTGTAGCATCAGGAGTGAGAATGGAGCATCACCATTCAGGTGCCACAATAGATGTGAAGTTAAAGGGGAGGGGTGTTCTTCATCCTCCAGACAACACATCTCAGCCTACATTGCAATCTAGCACCACACATACAGGAAGTGGGCGACATTGTTAAGTATAATTAATTTAATTCACAAAGAAATGAAAAATGTATACGTATTAATGAAGGTTTAAAATGAAAAATGGCTAAATGTGCATTGCCAACATTGGGGCTTTTCCACAGTAGTTTTTGTTCCAAGGGACTCTAAGCTCCTAAATAGGCTAATGATTACCTGTTGATTGTTTTCTGTTACTCTAAACCAGGCACGTCCAACTCCCAAGACACTGTGATCTACTCACATTATAAAAATACTGGCTGCGATCTACCCATTGTTATTGGCAGGCAAAGTTGTTGTTGGGGAGATCTACTGTGATCTACCACAGAGATCACGATCTACCTGTTGTTGTAACCTTAGATCAGGTGACAAAGGTATCGTAATCTAGAAAGGGTTGTGGCTGTTGGTCTTCCTCTGAAGGTGACACAGAACAAAAGCATGTGATAATGGCTCTCCAAGAAGTTACATAGCCTTAGGCAGAATGGAATGGGAGAGAGAGAAAGAGAGAGAGAGAGAGAGAGAGAGAGAGAGAGAGAGATGACTGGGATTGTTGGAATTATTCCATATTTTGTAAGATGCACAAGACATTGCGTGGGTGAATCATTTGATGTTTCTGTTTTATTTAGAAGAGTTCTTCTAGTATAGTTTGAAAAATATTTTCATGGGTCTGGACAATGCTTCATTTGCAAAAAGAATCAGTTTTCATGTATCCAGTTGCTTCAAACTGCACAATATTAATACCTGCCAGAGACATTGTGGGCATCTTACAAAGAGGCTCACAAAACGTCACCTCTGTCTTTCTGTATGTGAGTGACGCACACATAAATTACATTTATTCACTGTCTTAGGATGTGTCATGTCACATGCAAGATGTCTTGCTTCATACCATATTTTTCGCTCTATTATACACACAGGACCATAAGATGCACCTAGTTTTTAGGGGAGGAAAACAAGAAATAATAAAGCAACGCAAAGCCTCCTGAGTGAAGAGGGAGCGCTCCTCCCTCTTTGCTCAGGAGGCTTTGTGGGGCTATCCCTGAAGCCAGGAGAGCAAGCAGGATGGGGATTGAAACACAGCTGCCAATGAGATTACAGTGGTACCTCGGGTTAAGTAGTTAATATGTTCCAGAGGTCCGTACTTAACCTGAAGCAGTTCTTAACCTGAAGCACCACTTTAGTTAATGGGTGCTCCTGCTGCCGCCACTGCACAATTTCTGTTCTCATCCTGAAGCAAAGTTCTTAACCTGAAGTGCTATTTCTGAGTTAGCGGAGTCTGTAACCTGAAGCGTATGTAACCTGAAGCATATGTAACCTGAGGTACCACTGTACACACTTTCCCAAGTTTTGTGATGCAGTTTTGGTTTTAAAAGATGCTCACCAGCAAGTGTATTTTACAGAAAATGTACGCAAAATGCTGAATTTAGAGGCAGTGTCTTCGGAAGCATAAAATGATGCATATTTAAGGAGGGAGGGTCATTCAAAATGTGCATTTGAACTTTTATGTTGTGAACCGTCCTGAGATCTATGGGTGAGGGACAGCATATAAATTAACTAAATAAATAAATAAAATGCAAGTAAATAAAATGTGATTTATTTATTTTTGATTATTATTGATATTTAAAAAGCAAACAAATTGCAAAACGTATGATAAATTGACCAAATGAGATATGACATGGAGGAGCAGAAATCAGATGTTCTGCCCAGTCCTGCTCCATTGAAATAAATAGTTTCGGCCTGATTGCTGTCCATCAAAGCAAGATAAAGTTATATTTTAATGGCAATCTCCTCTGCCCTTCTCTCCTAGGCTTTGAACAGGCCATGTATTAAACAATAGCACAAATGTGACCTTGCGCAAGAGCTCCCGCTAGTTTCAAGTGTTCTTGCATAGGAGAAATCCCTCGTGATAGATGTGTTGTTGCCTGGAAAACAGCTTCTGCTCAGGTAGTTCCCTTCAGATAACTATTATAGAGCTGCGTGGACCACTTTATTTCTGACTTTGTGCCATCTGTTGTAGCCAAATTGAAAGGAAAATTACCTGCTGGCTCAATGTGCTGAAATGACCTTTTACAAAAAGCTAGTATTTTAACCAGGACTCCCAGGAGTTTATATATATATATATATATATATATATATATATATATATATATATATCCACACACACTCCTATTAGGCTAATGAGTCCATTAAGCTACCATGTCAAAAAAGCATTCACCGTTTTTTCCTAAAACAAGTAAGTCTCCACTTTATTTTTATTATTTATTATTTATTTTATTTTTTAAAAAAGCTGTGGAGCGACATAATTTTTCAAGTTTATTAGCTGTCTGGCTAGTACTTTCCTTAGAAATGGCTGTGCGGATGTAAATGAAACTGCCTTCTAAATCTGCCAACGGAACTGAGCTTTGGGGTGGGCGATGGGGTGAGGGGGACGGCGTGTTGGATGGAAGGGGAGACTTTTGCTGCTGAAAAAAAAAAGCAGTTTCCATCATGCCAAAATGTAGCATGGTCTTGCAATCAAATACGGTTACAATGATGACTCATGCCCCTAATTGCCCTTCTTTGGTTTACCCTGGCCTCTGTGATTAAACCTAAAGGCTATATGCACACCACACACATATAACCAAAGGCCAATAGCACTTCTTCACCAGTAAAAGGGCAACTTGAAAGCTGAGATGGGATGCGGGTAGCGCTGTGGGCATAGGACTTCAGAGCATAGGACTTGCCAATCAGAAGGTCGGCAGTTCGAATCCCCACGGCGGGGTGAGCTCCCGTTGCTCAGTCCCGCTCCTGCCAACCTAGCAGTTCAAAAGCACGTCAAAGTGCAAGTAGATAAATAGGTACTGCTCCGGCGGGAAGGTAAACGGTGTTTCCGTGTGCTGCTCTGGTTCCCCAGAAGCGGCTTAGTCATGCTGGCCATGTGACCTGGAAGCTGTACACCGGTTCCCTCAGCCAATAGCTGGCCACAACAGATGGTCAGGAGTCCCTTTACCTTTACCTTTAAAAGCTGAGAAGCAGCCGGGGTGTGGGTGGGTGCTTAACTGCCCCCCCCCCCGCGCTGCACCCTCTGGATAGCTCCATATCCCTCCTCCAAAGCATTATCTCACAGTGTGATTCCAAAAAATGTCTGTGCACATCCCATCTATCAGAAGGAATTATAGGGGTCTGGCCACCCCTATTATTCCCTCCAGCAATGATATTGCCCAGAAGACACGCATCAATTAATAACTCAATACCAGATACTTGCTAGAAGCCAGAAAATTTAGAATGGCGATTTTAGTAACTGGTGTGTACCCTTAAAATGAATTTACATGCAATTTTAAAGCTGAACTATTTTATTAGGGCCCATCCCATATTACATGCACAACAGGAGTTAGGTAGGCTAATTTGAGGGATTGTAGTTTCCTGTCTGTGTGCGTCTTTGGGCAGCTATTATTTTGGTCAAAAAGGTGGGGTGATAACAACAACAGAAACAGTAAAAGTCATAATAATGATGATGATGATGATATTATTTATTAATGAATAATAAAAATACTAAAATAATAATTTACTGTCCTCTCCTTTATTTAGTCTACAACCAGCTACCCTTCCACATTATATTATTCATTTTTCTACTACTGCTATAGAGTGGATAGATATTATAGATATAAAGGTTATAAAATGCTGATTTTAATTTTAATTTTAATATCACTAATAGAATCATAGAATTTTAGAATTGAAAGGGACCACACAAGGGGTCATCTACTCCAACTCTCTGCAATGCAGAAATCTTTTGACCAACGTAGGGCTCAAATTCACAATCTTGAGGTTATGAGTCCCATGCTCAACTGGTTGAGCTATCCCTAATAATAATAATACTCATGAATAAGTTGTTGCCAAGGAGAAGGTGTTGCAGGATATCATCTGGCAACAGATGATTGATTTCCTGCCAGGTTTCAGAGGGACTGTAGTCTCTCCCCATGATTACTGGAAAAAGACCATGTATGGTTCCATAGTACCTCTTCTGCATTGAGGAGAACCATCCAAATTGACTACAATAAGGCTTTATTATTTGGGAAGGAAGGGGACTCTGAGGAAGGGCAAGGAAGCAATGGAGCTGGCTGTCAGCCCCAATTTGAACCAGGCCATTTGAAGGGGGCCTGTGCTCAAATTGATTGGGCAACTTAGTTCCAGTGAGGGCTTACCTGTTTTTGAATTATTGCCCCCGTCTTTGACAACCCCTATTCAGCTTTGGAAAAAAGCAGTCAAAAGCAAATAATTGTGGAGTCTTATATAGATTTACCCAGATGGAGAAAGTTATGTCTTCATGGCAAAGATGGCATTTCCTACCATCCCAGCTAAATACAACTTCATCTGAGTGGAGAGCTTTTAAGGCCAACTGGGCTGCGCAAAGTGGGCTTTGCCTTGATTTAAGCACTAGAATCTGGAGCTGATCCTTTCCTGACTCCAATGGAAATGAAGGATCTTGAAATGCCAAGTTATTAATCACTGCGGATTAGAAAAATCCAAGGTCTCCATTAATCTTCCTGTCCAATTCTGTTATCTTCTGAGATTTTCCTGTCATTTCCTTTAAGACTTTCCTTGTAAATTTTGCATTTTGAGCTGTAAGAAAGCCATTAGAGGATGGCAAGGGGCCTGTACTTCTCTCGTAATGACATCTCAAGTTACTCTAGACTTTCCTGTGCCAAACAAGTTGAAGCCACACACACAATTTTACATCGGTGGCTACATGAAGCAGGCCTTCTTCACCAGGGCCTTTTAAATATGTTCTTTCTGACAAGTTGGTGAAGGGGTTGTGAGTTTTGACCCGTGCTGTTATTCCTGGTAGGGGAGGAGAGAGTCTAAAATAGCTAAAACACACTAATGGTAAAATAGCAGCTTATGAAATATGTACAGACGAGCGGGGCACTCTATTTACTGAGAATTATGCAGCCACCATATTTCATTGTTATTTATCATTTCTGTAGCACTTTACAATTCTTATCTCAGTTATCCCTTCCCCACAAACCCCGTGGGTGGCAGGTTAGGCTGACAAACCATGACTCAAGTTGACCAAGGCCACCCAAAGATCTTCCATGCCTGAACAGAGTTTTGGATCAGAATTTCCCAGGACTATTTATTTAGGCATCCAATAGCAAATGTTCTCAGGGCATCATGTGAAAGGGAGGGGAGGGTATTAAAACAAAGCAAAACCCCTCAGAAGTCCAATGATAACGATATAAAAGCAGCAATTAAATAATAAAAAGGGGAGCTGAATACTGTAACAAGCAGCAAGCTCTGCAACATGCATTACAATGGTACCTCAGGTTAAGTACTTAATTCATTCCAGAGGTCCGTTCTTAACCTGAAACTGTTCTTAACCTGAAGCACCACTTTAGCTAATGGGGCCTCCCACTGCAGCCATGCTGCCGGAGCCCGATTTCTGTTCTCATCCTGAAGCAAAGTTCTTAACCTGAAGCACTATTTCTGGGTTAGCGGAGTCTGTAACCTGAAGCGTATGTAACCTGAAGCGTATGTAACCCGAGGTACCACTGTACATCATTCTGCACACTTCCCAACATGCAGTTTGTATTTATTTTCTGCTCAGTCCCACATGCACAACAGCAACAAAACCCTTTTCCCCATTTAAAGCCACACACAGAGGCACTATATTCTCAAGGTGATCGAAGAGGCCAGATATGATGCCCTAGCGTCATGCGCACAATGTCGTGTGGTGTCTTGATGTTGCACACATGATGTTGTGAGGAGCTGGGGGTGGAGTCTAATGCCCTCTGAACATTGGGGGGACTGCCCCCTAAAAAAACAAAGGGAGCCAGTGTGGTGTAGTGGTTAAGAGTGGGAGTCTCGTAATCTGGGGAACCGGGTTCGCGTCTCCACTCCTCCACATGCAGCTGCTGGGTGACCTTGGGCCAGTCACACTTCTCTGAAGTCTCTCAGCCCCACTCACCTCACAGAGTGTTTGTTGTGGGGGAGGAAGGGAAAGGAGAATGTTAGCCGCTTTGAGACTCCTTAAAGGGAGTGAAAGGCGGGATATCAAATCCAAACTACTACTCCTCCTCCTCTTCTTCTTCTTCTTCTTCTTCTTCTTCTTCTTCTTCTTTTCCTCAGCCCCTAGGAACTGGCATGTATGATCACACACCACAACTGTCATGGCTTTAAGCAAAATTGTCTCTCTGGGTTTATCCAATATACCAAGACAAGGGACCCTCAGTCACATAAATTACAACCCTGCTATACTAAATCTGTATTAAGTGTGACCCACCTTAGATCAGGATACAACCCACTGTTAAAGTGCAATGGTGTAAGTGTCAAATTAGGGCAGGAAGAGACAGCAGGTCTAGCTCCCTTCTCAAATACACCACTGTCTGCCTCCTTCCCAAATACACACTTTGTATTCTCTTTGCTCTTTCATGACATCAGACATGGGGTCCTGGTGAGAGGAGGACCAATTTCAATGGATTGAGGGTGGGCTCTCTGAAATTTCATGTACTCTGCCTTCCGTTTTTCTCTTTTTCTGCTTGTTTGATGTGGGTGGTGCATCTTATCTCTAGCTGCCTTAATTGTGAACTGTTGAATGAATTCCTGAATGTGGCTACAATGCTAATATTAAGTAATGCTCATTTAAACTTTTTTTCACTTTTAATATCTTACTTTATTTCAAGATTCAGAGTTACACAATATCATCAAACCACCCCAATCATCCAGCCTGGACACTGAGGTCCAGCGCCAAGGGCCTTCTGGCAGTTCCCTCTCTGCGAGAAGTGAGGTTACAGGGAACCAGGCAGGGGGCCTTCTTGGTAGTGGCGCCTGCCCTGTGGAACGCCCTCCCAGCAGATGTCAAGGCAATAAACAGCTATTTTACTTTTAAATGACAACTGAACGCGGCCCTGTTTAGGGAAATTTTTAATGTCTGATGCTGTATTGTTTTTAATATTCAGTTGGAAGCCACCCAGAGTGGCAGGGTATAAATAATAAATTATTATTATATTATTATTATTGGCATCACGTACAAACATCCATTGTAAATCAATAGAATTACCACCTCCCCAATGTCACAGAACATTTGTCAAATGAAAAGAGGTAAAAAAATCTAATGTTACATCTCTAGGTCTCCAGGAAGATCAGACGTCTGCAATGTGTTTCTGTGACAAAAACAACAACAAATAAATATATTTAGCCACTAACTGGGTGAGCTCCTGATCATTCCCCAGTAATAGAAAATGTATGCCCTCCAATTCGGATTTCCATTTGGGGATGCAGAGTTGATCTAGAAACTGCTGGCGGAGATCAGCATATAGTTTACATTTAAGAACCATATGAGTAAGAGTTTCTTCACATGAGCAGGTGGTCTTCACATGGACAAATTCTTTCTCCTTCCACCATTCCCAAGAACCTACCCCAAAGGAGATTTGATGGGTTTGAATTAAACCTGGCCAGCGAAAATGCCCTTCTTTCTTGGGGGATAAGCAGAAATTCAAGATAGTTATAATTAGTTCCATGTGGCCAAGAAAGTTGAAAATAAAGAGGGGAACATGTTTCCTCTGCTGCTGCTGTTAGTTCTTGGTGTTCAATGTCCCATAAGCTAGTTTTTATTGTAGCCTTGGCAGATAGTGTGGGCATCAATCGCAAAAGTTCCATTGACAGTCGAAGTTGCTGTACCTTTATGTTAAACTGCTGTAGCCCTTGGAAAAGAAAGGGGTCTGACAAGACTTCACTAAGGAGAGAATGTTACACTATATCACTCAACAGTTATAATCCTATTCTCCAATATTAATGACTTCCTGGTCCCCTATCCTCAATGTCCATAATTACAATTACATACAGCTGAGTTTTTAAAAATCCATCATAACCAGTTTCATCCTTTTAAACACATTTCTTACTATGTTCTGCTCTTTTTCTTCTTAGACCTCAAACGCCGCGGTGGACTTTGCACATGAGAAGTTACTTTTTTAAAAAGACTAGAAAAGGTTTCCAGTCCTACTTGAAATATTCTAACCTTGTGTCTCTTATCAGAACCGGAAGTTTTGCCATCTCTACATATTCCACGATTTTCATCCAAACTTTTGATATGCTGTACCTTTAATTGTTGAACCGGTAATGCTATATTTTAATGCATTATTACTCAGGTTGCGGGAATTGTCAGTCCTCTGAACTGCTTTGAGCACAATATATTTGTGTAAATACAGCATGGCAAACCAACAGACGATGACTGGTTCTGGGTAGAGTAGTAAAAGGCATCTATACAACTTCTTCTGACAGTGCCTGCAAAAATATTGGCTGTATTCCTTGGAAGGAGGAAACAGCAAGGGAAAATAGCAAACTAAAGGAAAAGAGCCATTTTGTGTGTGTATCCTGCTGAGAAACAGGATGCCTTACACAGCCCTGCAGTGGCATGAGAGAGGAGTCCCTTGCAATATGGATTATACCATGAAAGCGATGAGCATTCTGGGATGTTAATCACTCAATTAGACTCTAATTACCATTACCGCCACATCAAAGGGCCTCCTGCTGGAAAGAGAAGGTTGCAGCCTTTCTGTGCGATAGGTGATTCCTTCCACAAACACAATGCCACAATGGGCCTTGGTGGACTTATCAGCATGACTGGACAGCATGGGAGACGGAGACGCAGCCCTCTGGGGGTTTTCAACAGCCTTGTTGCTCTAGATCAAAGGGAAGGAAACAGCTGATTCCAGACTGGCTGGTGTCTGTTTGGTGTTTCCCCCACCAGAGGCAGATGCAGTCCTATTTTATTGATTACTCCTTCACAAATGAAAGCTGTGGCCCCGGGGAGAATGGCAGGGGGAACCGCATACTTCGAAGGCACTTAGAGAAGAGATATGGATAATCTGCTCCTTTCATTGACAGACACAACAGATTGATACATGCTGGACAAAGGAAGTCTGTGATTCTGGAAGGCTGGGTCCAAACACTTGGCTATAAAAATTCCACTGGATTTGGGAAGGCAAGAACCAAGGCTGACCTTTATAGGTCAAGCCTAGCTTTAATTATACAACAGTCCTACTGTCCTGGAAATTAACTTTACGACGAAAGGTCATCCTGTGTCTTGTGCTGATCTGTAGGAAGAATTTTTGCTACGTCTTTAAAAAGTTGCTCCCTAGGATCTTTAAGGCTGCAATCCTTGCAATGCTCTGTACTGAACTTGGTAGGAGTAAACATGCCTAGACTTGGGTTGTGCAAATGTTTACCATTGTTATTTTTTTCCCTTTTTTCTTTTTTCTTTAAAAAATGACAATAAGAAACCAGAGCAGAAATTGTCTGTCCTTCTATTGTGGAATTGTACAGCCACGATTGCAAACTGTAACAAGAGGACTGACATTTTGGCATAGACTAACCTTTTTGTAGATGAATGCAAGCCAGTCATTTAAATGCAATTATCTAATCACTTTTTTAAAAAAAAGAGTCCCAAAGGTGTTTTAGTACAAGCTAAATAGTTGAGGTGTATGGGTTATAAATCCATTGCTAAAATGATGTTTTCAGGGTTGTTGTTGTTTTAAATTATGATACAGTTATTGTCGTTGTTGTTATATTAATTCCTTTAGTGGTTGATAATTCAGCATATTGCACAAGTCTGTGAAGATGCAATAGGGTGTGTGTGTGTGTGTGTGTGTGTGTGTGTGTGTGTTTTGCTCCAGAAACCACATTGCCTGATCACTCCACATCCCAACTATAGCATTTTCGACTAGTGCCAAAAACCGAAAGGTGCGTCACGGACAGAAAAAGAAAACCAGATCCAAACCCACAGACTTGATGCTCAGTATGGACAGAGGAAAAAACTGCTACGTGACTAGAAAAGACCTTACCCCAGGCTTCAGAGAACACTGTGGCTTGGACACCTCACTGAAAAGTGTGTGTGTGTGTGTGTGTGTGTGTGTGTGTGTGTGTAATCTAATCTGACAGTCCTGCGCTCTGATTAATCCTTCCTCCACAAAACTCCCTGCATAGCTGAGACACCCTTCTATTCTTCTATGCTAAAAATCTGCCAGTAAGAGCCACAATGAGACTTCCAGGTGGTCTAGTGATTTGTGACTAATCTGTTGGAGGATTTAAAGTACTTGGTTATGCTCTGTGTGCTGAGACAACCAAAGATGTGATATTTTCTTCCTCTTTTCTGCTGCATTGCTTGGATCAAAAACTATCAGACAAATGGAGCAGTGTGTGGACATTGTCCTTTGACTGTTACACTATCTTCTAAGATATTTTCAGCAAACAACAGGATATAGGTCTACATTACTATTTTTGGCTGCTGAAAACACTGCTCCTTGTTTACCCCCATTAACTAGGAGTAAACCCCACTGAATTCAGTGCGGCTTACTTCTGAGTAGACTTGGTTAGGATTGTACTGTAAGACACTGAGAACCCTAGGAGCATTGTGAATCACCTGCACTATTTCATTTGGTCCCCTTTCAAATGAAATCATCCCAAGGTGAGTGGATGGGCATCATAAAAAAATGAGAATAATGCAGCAGGAATTTCCAGGATTTGGGAGTATAACACTAACTAGGAAGAAAAATCAGAAGGGCATTAGCATTGATTGCAACAGCCAAAACACATATATGCAAATGTTAAATATCTATTACATTTCCTATTTCACCCTGCAAATTTTGAATGTGAAATTCTGAATTAAAATGTCCATTTTGATTTTTGAATATGAAAGATTTTGAACATGAAACCAAATGAGATCTGCCAAAAATTAAGCTCTGGCCCCCCCACAAGCCAATTTACAACAATGCAAAATATAAAAAACTAGTTTTCCCCACCACAAAAGTGGATGAAATTTATGGGCACAGTGTATTTTCAGTGTATACAACAAAACACTATTTAAAACACTTTTCCTTTCATATTCCAGTGCAGCACTGAAAATAAAATTAACGCAGGACTCAAATGTGCTAAGAACAGCAGCAGAGCGGATTAAGCCTGCTAAACTGTAGGCAAATACATCACAAGGAGTTTGCCTGCATATCTGTTTATGGGGTGGGGGGAGGCTTGTAAATCATAGCTGTATAAAATATGCTAGTTTTTACCGTAAAGCCATTGGGTGGTACTAAACTCAGAAGAGACTCATTGAAATGAATGAACACAACTAAGTTAGATTCACTAATTGGAATAGGTCTGTTCTGATGAAAAATGTAGTTGAATACCACCTAGTAATCTTGTGTACTTTTCTTTTCACATACACATTTTTCATCTCAGGCTCTTGACATGCTACCATTTATTCCTACTGAACATCAACAAAAGCACCTGTAAATTACTTACGGGGCTTATAACACCATGGGTGCCTTTTTCATCCCTTACTTTCTGGGGTTTAAATCTTTAATAGAGAACAAAATGGCCCCCAGACAGAAGGTGAAGGAAGAAGATGAATGACAATTTATGGTGCTGCTGTTTGGTTTTCCAGGACTCCTGTTCCTGCGTGTCAGGGGCTCAGGAGCAGAGGCACAGGGGAGAGGGGAAATGGAGAGCGAAGGGGAAGAATCGGAGGGCAGCGTAGGGGAGTATGAAAGTAGCCCGAGAGATTCCATGAGCTTCTCCAGCGAATCAGAAGATTCCCAGAGGGGGGCGCCGATGACCAGGGCAAGGGGGGTCCCAGGGGGGACACACCAGAAGCAAGGGGCCAGCGGGGACTCCCAAAGCAGCAGCGGGAGATCAGGACCAGTTCCCCCACCAGAGCGTAGTGGGGGGGGAAGAGTCCCATGTATCAGGGCCAGCTTCTCCAGCAGGGAGAGAAGACAAATCAGGGCTGGCCACGCCTCCATCACAGAGTGAGGGAACGGAGGGGAAGTCAGGTCCAGCTAGCCTCTCCGAAGGGGGAAGCAGTGACAGGAGCAGTGTAACAGTCAGGAGGAAGGTTGCCGGCTGGGCGCGCGCGCCACGTTCGAATGTACAGGCGAGCGGCACAGCAGGAAACCCGGATTGGGAACCAGGTCCTAAAGCCCGCCGGAGGGAGGGGGAAGACTCAGGGGACTCAGCGTCAGAAGAGTCTAGAAAGGGCGAGACCCCAGCGGACAGGCAGGCCCAGAGGAGGAAAGAGCAAAGGAAGAGGTGGAGCAAGGCTAGAGTCTTAAACTGGTGTCTGGGGGGAGGAGATTCAGACAGAGCTTCAGCAGTCTAGAGGTTGAGACGTAGAGCTGCGCGCCACGGCTTTGAAATCGAAACTGAACTTCAATAAAGACTTTTGTATATAACAAGGAACTGGCGTTGGTCCTTTGTGAGCTGGGACCTCGGGCAGCTCTGACACTGCGGGATGTTGCTGTGATGATGAATGACAGTAACATGTCACTGGGGCAACGGGGCTTCAATTAAACTTTAAAGCAACAAGTCATTAGTGATATATCATCAGAATTGCTGTCTGTAATGGTCTAAGATTTACCGTATTTTTTGCACCATAACACTCACTTTTTTCCTCCTAAAAAGTAAGGGGAAATGTCTGCGCGTGTTATGGAGGGAATGGCTACGGATGGCATGCCTACGGATTTTCCTCCTCTAAAAACTACGTGCATGTTATGGTCAGGTGCGTGTTATAGAGTGAAAAATATGGTATTTATTTTTTAAGCCAAGGAGTGGGCAGACAGACAGACAGACAGACAGAGGAAGCTTCTTTATACATTGCAATCTCTTTTCCCCTTCCTCCCTCAAAATTCTTTCTTTGGCTGTGTTCTTTTGATGGAGCAACGATGAAGCCACTTCAGCACAGAATAGCTCCTCATAAGACTTGACCTTCTGTTAGGTGGAACTGTATCATAGGAGGCTGCTTGTGAGAGAAAAAATGATCACTCAGAAACTTCTCTCTCTCTCTCTCTCTCTCTCTCTCTCTCCCTCCCCTTCCATTTTTTCCCTTTTCTATTTCTCCCCAAGTAAAAAAAAAAGTTACGCTAAGAATATGCAACACTAGTATTATTTCAGCTTTTTTTTTGTAATTTCTTATATTTTCCTGATTTCCCCCTCCATTCTGATCATTTCTCTTATGTTTTGTAAAGAACAAAGAATTTTTTTTTGCAGACCAATAATTTATTTTGATTCAAAGCTCCACCTCCCACCCTGTCATGAAGATTCAGAGTTGGCAGTGAAGTTTATCCAAATAGATTAGATAATAATTCCAAAAGATGCTAAGGTCTGAACTGTGCTAAGTTTGCTGTGAGATGGAGTGCATAAATAATAATACTACTACTCATCATCTTTGCTCTGAGAACCTGACCTCTTGAGGACATATTTAAGAGAGCTGCATCCTCAGAGGACATAATTTCTTGCATAGTGGAACTTAATACAGTATACATACTTGATAGGCTCAATGTTGAGCTCTAACCCATGTTTGGTCTGACTTAGAATGAGTTTTCCATGCTGTAGCTGTCTCAGCGATTGTTTCATCACCCTGAGCTCTGGGGGAAACCATGCAATCAGAGAGGGTGCTTCAGAGCCAGATAGTCAATAGCCCCAGTTAGCTCCGCATTCCAGTGGGCAACCATGGAATCATTGAGAGGCCATCAACATGGGATAAGACATCCCCTAGCACTCTCTGGAAACCATTTGGATCCATTAAGTGGCGGGGGCGGACCATCCGAATCAGTCCCACCTCCCTGTGGAGGGGAAGGGTTGTGGAGAAGTCTAGGAAGTGATCCGACCATGGCACTTCTTTTGTTTCACTTTTACTTAATGTCAGATCACCCACGTTCATACAGGTGAACACCGGGTCTAAGGCATGTCCACAGCTATGGGTTGGGCCAAACTTATTCAGGGATGGCCCCAGGGAGACCATGCTTTCCATGAAGTCCCCCTTGTAAGGTTGTGTCAGCATGAATGTTAAAATCCCCAAGCACAACCAAACTAGGTGTCTCCAGGAGAACATCCGCCATGACCTGAAGCAACTTGGACAGGGAAACCTTATAAACAAATTGGTCCAGTAAAGTTGTTGTTGCTTTTAGAGAGGGGAGAACTAAAATAGATTTGCTTTTCTCCTCTAAAGCACTGGGATTTGTGTGTCTCATAAAATATTCTTTCTGAGCTTGACCTTTCAGTCACAACAGAGCTCTCTCTTCTTCCTCTCCCCACCCTGGTGTTTGCTCTACCTCCTTCCATGGCATTTTTCTTATATTAGTTTTCTTTTTAGCAGACACTTTCTGTAGCTTGTTTTGGTGTCTGACTCCGCAAGGTACCACAAGTCACTTTAGGGGTTTCCAGCATTGACTTGGGGTGCTTTGTACAGATTCTTCTTCACCTCAGACAAACCCAGAGTACCCACAAAGCACTCTGCTTCAGCTAATACTTAGGGTTTTGACGAAGACACTGCACACCCCTGCCAGATGTTGCTTGACTTCAGTTTCCATCATCCCTGACAATTAGTCATGTGACTGGGACTAATGGGAGCTTCAAGTCCAACAACTGTAGAGTCATAGGCTTCCCATTATTGATTTAAGACAGGGGTCAGCAAACTTTTTCAGCAGGGGGCTGGTCCACTGTCCCTCAGACCTTGTGGGGGGGGGGGCGGACTACATTTTTTTTTTGAGGAGGGGAATGAACAAATTCCTATGCCCCACAAATAACCCAGAGATGCATTTTAAATAAAAGCACACATTTTACTCATCTAAAAACACCAAGGTGACCCAACATATAACCCAGAGATGCATTTGAAATAAAAGGTCACATTCTACTCATTTAAAAACACGCTGATTCCTGGACCATCCACGGGCCGGATTGATAAGGCGATTGGGCCGGATCCGGCCCCTGGGCCTTAGTTTGCCTACCTATAATTTAAGACATCAGAACAATCACGCCATCTTTCAGTCAAGAACCACTGTAGTTTTTTAATTCATCATTTTTATATCCCACTCATCTTCCACTCAGCAGCATAGGGAGGCTAGCAACCACAACTAGGTAAAGCAAAATATACAACAATAAGCCATAATTAAAACAACCAAGTCACAATCAAAGCAGCAGCTAAAACAAAGACAAAAAACCCAGTAATAATAAAAATCAGTTCCAAGTAATATCCCAAAGCATGCCATAAAAGAAAATGTATTTAGGCTTCGTTTAAATGGCTCTCCTGAAGGAGTTCTGTAAGCAGGCTGCCATCTTGAAAAAATGTCACATGACATTGTCCTACCAGCTCGGTAGCTGTGGGTGCCCATAGGGATGGATGGCAAGGCTGATAAAAACAGGTGGAGCCAGGGAACAACAGCAAAGGAGATCTTATGGAAATCTGTTGAGGTCTCACAAGAAGAAGCTTCTGCTGCTGTGTGACCTCATATGGGATTCTGCTGTCCAAGACAGCTGCCTCAGCCTGCCTCATGAGTGGGGCAGCCCTGGTCCAGGGCATGGTACTTCCTGTCAGCTTCCTCTACCTCAGTCTCAGTTTCTCCCATGTATGGGGGCAATTGTTTTTTTATGGTTACAAGTTGTTTTTAGTATTGTTTTTAATGCTGTGCCCCTCCATGGAACCTCAGGGTGAAGGGCAGCTAATTAATAATAATAATAATGTTGTTGTTGTTGTTTAGTCGTTTAGTCGTGTCCGACTCTTCGTGACCCCATGGACCAGAGCACGCCAGGCACTTCTGTTTTTTTGTGGTTTTTTTATATAATTTTTTATTGGTTTTCCAACACAAATTAAAAACAAAACAAGACACAATACATAAACAGACAAAACATATAAACATGTATAATTTCAAACCTCTTTTTCATAAACCTTACTTCCCAGACTTCCCCTTACCTCCCCTTTTCTGCATCCCTATTTTAAGATTTTTTCAACAACTCCTCACACCAATTGTCTAATTACTTATTTTCTTTCTTAGCGTCTTCTCATACTTAAACAATTACAGCTATAATTCTATATTTTCCTTTCCCTTGACATTTTAGCACTCTTTAATTTTACAACAGTTCTTAAGATATACTTTAAATTTCTTCCAATCTTCATCCACCGTCTCTTTTTCTTGGTCACGGATTCTGCCGGTCATCTCTGCAAGTCCCATATAATCAATCACCTTCATCTGCCATTCTTCCAGTGTGGGTAGTTCTTGCGTCTTCCAATACTTTGCTAAAAGAATCCTTGCTGCTGTGGTGGCATACATAAAAAACGTCCTATCCCTCTTAGACACCACTTGGCCGACTATGCCCAGGAGAAATGCCTCTGGTTTCTTATGAAATGTACATTTAAGTACCTTCTTAATTTCGTTATAAATCATTTCCCAGAAGGCCTTAATCCTCGGGCAAGTCCACCAAAGATGGTAGAAGGTTCCTTCAGTCTCGTTACATTTCCAACATTTATTATTGGGCAAATGATAAATTTTTGCAAGCTTGACTGGGGTCATGTACCACCTGTAAATCATTTTCATAATATTTTCTCTTAAGGCATTACATGCCGTAAATTTTATACCGGTGGTCCATAACTGTTCCCAGTCAGCAAACATGATATCATGACCAATGTCTTGTGCCCACTTAATCATAGCTGATTTAACTGTCTCATCTAATGTATTCCATTTCAACAGCAGGTTATATATTCTTGACAAATTCTTAGTATTGGGTTCTAACAGTTCTGTTTCTAGTTTTGCACGCCAGGCACTTCTGTCTTCCACTGCCTCCCGCAGTTTGGTCAAACTCATGTTTGTAACTTCGAGAACACTGTCCAGCCATCTCGTCCTCTGTCGTCCCCTTCTCCTTGTGCCCTCAATCTTTCCCAACATCAGGGTCTTTTCCAGGGAGTCTTCTCTTCTCATGAGGTGGTGAAAATATTGGCGCCTCAGCTTCAGGATCTGTCTTTCCACTGAGCACTCAGGGCTGATTTCCTTAAGAATGGAGAGGTTTGATCTTCTTGCAGTCCATGGGACTCTCAAGAGTCTCCTCCAGCACCATAATTCAAAAGCATCAATTCTTCGGCGATCAGCCTTCTTGATGGTCCAGCTCTCACTTCCATACATCACTACTGGGAAAACCATGGCTTTAACTATACGGACCTTTGTTGGCAAGGTGATGTCTCTGCTTTTTAAGATGTTGTCTAGGTTTGCCATCGCCTTTTTCCCAAGGAGCAGGCGTCTTTTAATTTCGTGACTGCTGTCACCATCTGCAGTGATCATGGAGCCCAAGAAAATAAAATCTCTCACTGCCTCCATTTCTTCCCCTTCTATTTGCCAGGAGGTGATGGGCCCAGTGGCCATGATCTTCGTTTTTTTGATGTTGAGCTTCAGACCATATTTTGCGCTCTCCTCTTTCACCCTCATTAAAAGGTTCTTTAATTCCTCCTCACTTTCTGCCATCAAGGTTGTGTCATCTGCATATCTGAGGTTGTTGGTATTTCTTCCGGCAATCTTAATTCTGGCTTGGGATTCATCCAGCCCAGCCTTTCGCATGATGTATTCTGCATATAAGTTAAATAAGGAGGGAGACAATATACAGCCTTGTCGTACTCCTTTCTCAATTTTGAACCAATCAGTTGTTCCATATCCAGTTCTAACTGTAGCTTCTTGTCCCACATAGAGATTTCTCAGGAGACAGATGAGGTGATCAGGCACTCCCATTTCTTTAAGAACTTGCCATAGTTTGTTGTGGTCGACACAGTCAAAGGCTTTTGCATAGTCAATGAAGCAGAAGTAGATGTCTTTCTGGAACTCTCTAGCTTTCTCCATAATCCAGCGCATGTTTGCAATTTGGTCTCTGGTTCCTCTGCCTCTTCTAAATCCAGCTTGCACTTCTGGGGGTTCTCGGTCCACATACTGCTTGAGCCTTCCTTGTAGAATTTTAAGCATAACCTTGCTAGCGTGTGAAATGAATGCAATTGTGCAGTAGTTGGAGCATTCTTTAGCACTGCTCTTCTTTGGGATTGGGATGTAGACTGATCTTCTCCAATCCTCTGGCCACAGCTGAGTTTTCCAAACTTGCTGGCATATTGAGTGTAGCACCTTAACAGCATCATCTTTTAAAATTTTAAATAGTTCAGCTGGAATACCATCACTTCCACTGGCCTTGTTATTTGCAGTGCTTTCTAAGGCCCATTCGACTTCACTCTGCCTGTCATTGGCTCTGGCTCCACCTGCTGTTTGAACTTCCTGCCTTTTGCCCTATCAATCTCAAATGGGCATCAGTTACTAAATAGAAGGTTCTCCTTGTTTTGAGGAGATATGTGCTGTGGAGCCTCCCAGGTACCCAGCCACTGCAACAGTTGGGACAATCAGGCTTTTGAGTACTTGGGTCCTATGATCAGGTTACCAGAGAAAATAAACTTTGAGAAATAAGCAAGGGAAGGGAAGGGAAGGGATGCACTGCAAGCACATAGCATTTCACTGATTTTCACAGATCCTCAGAGGCCCTGAGACCATCTCAAAGATGTGTCAGGATTCTGTCAGTGGCTCCCATCTGCTTGTCTAGGAAAGTATAAAGACAAGGAAAAGTTTCTTACCGCCCTTTTTTATTACTGTCTTTACAGAGAGAGGCTATAGAACCCAGTGTCTTGGATAATGGCGTTGTCCCAAATGAATCTCCATCCCCGTCTCTCCCACTTCCTCATTCCTTGTTTTCATTATCTCCTCTCCGGCTGCTGCTACGTGCCCTCTGTCTTTGAGCTCTTTGCTCTCCTACTTTTAAGGCTCGCCAGGTTCTGGGAGATGGAGGGTCTGGAATGCTTTCTAATACAACACGTTGCTCTGGCTCTCCCATGATTTCCAAGCTTTCCCCCTCATCTGCCTCTGAGCTGTGACTCCCTCAAACCCCTGTTGTAAATCTATACAGTGGTACCTCGGGTTACAGACACTTCAGGTTACATACACTTCAGGTTACAGACTCTGCTAACCCAGAAATAGTACCTCGGGTTAAGAACTTTGCATCAGGATGAGAACAGAAATCATGCTCCGGCAGCGCAGCGGCAGCGGGAGGCCCCATTAGCTAAAGTGGTGCTTCAGGTTAAGAACAGACCTCCAAAACGAATTAAGTACTTAACCTGAGGTACCACTGTACTGCCTTCCTCTTCCTCCTCCCTGGAAGGTTCCGGATGTGGAGGCTGTCTCCACCATTCCTCCTCTGCCCAGTCCCCGACAACATGTGAGCTTCCATAAATCATCTCTAAAATCACCAACTGTCTTGCCAGGTGATTCTAAGGTGGTGTCTGTGTGATTCTGTTTGTAGATTTCCTTAGCTGACACTGCTGGAAACTTAAACTGGGGGGTTGCTAATTAAGATTGCTGAGAATGGCATTCTATCATACATAACCAGCAGCCTCATTGATTTGGGATCTGCCGAAACAACAGCAGTAGCAAGGGTTGGGCTGACAGCTGTCTCATAGTTTTTGCTTTTTTTAATTAAAGATCTAATGCTCTTGGAGTTCTTCTTTTTAATGGATTCTAATCGCACACGCTGCTACGCTCAATATGAACCAAAGCAGCTTGGTTGGGTGTTTTGCTTTCCAAAATCCTAAGAGTACGTGCCCTTAAACCAACACACACATTTTTTTGCTTGGTCAAAAGATTCAGTGTGTGCTAATCCTGTCATGCACACACTCACTCAATCACTCATCATCCATCTTCTGCAAAAGAAACATTGTGGAAACCAGGAGTTTAATCAAATGAATTTGCAGAGATTTTTGCTCGCATACCAAACGCTGAAATGGCTGTCATCATATTTGCAAAATTAAACAAGTTTCTTTACCCTTCTCTAATAATATATAGTTGGATTGTCAAATCACCTCAAAGCAAAAGGCCCCTTAGATATAGCATTTTATAGTGTATACTGTCCTATGAATAATATATTAACAGATCAACGTGTACAAGATAGTAGATTATTCAGTATCTAATTGTTTGTAACGTTTATGTGTCATCCTACCTACTGGATGTCAGAACTCAATCTTATTTAGTTATTTATTTTTGAAAATTTATATGTCACTTTATAGTTCCAAAAACTTCTCCAAGTATTTTATTAAAAAATCATGACCATAAAAATGTATAGGCAACTAAAATGATCAAGGTGATGCAGCAGCTCCCATGTGATGTGAGAATATGACATTTCAGGCTTCAAAGAAAAGGTGAGTAAGATCCTTGCAAACTTTGTTAGACAGCTCAGAGGGACAGGAGAGGGAATTCAATTTGGTTTACGTTATAATGCAAAACTTCCTAATCTGCACTTCCTGAAATGATATGTAAACTGAAATCAGGCTATCCTTTGAAATCCTTACTTTTCTGAATTGTCTGTTGCAGTTCTCCAAACAAATAATGTCTACCCAAAGCTAAATACTACTACTACTACTACTGCTACTAATTTATTTATACCCCGCCCTTCTGGCTGGGTTTCCCCACTCTGGGTGGTTCCCATCATCATCATCATGTGATAAAACATCAAACATTAAAAACTTCCCTAAACAGGGCTGCCTTCAGATGTCTTCTGAAAGTCAGATAGTTGTTTATTTCCTTGACATCCAATGGGAGAGTGTTCCATAGGGCAGGCACCACTACTGAGAAGGCCCTCTGCCTGGTTCCCTGTGGCTTCACTTATCACAATGAGGGAACTGCCAGAAGGCCCTCAGAGCTGGACCTAATACAAAAAGGTGGTTTGGGGGGTGGGGACAGACACCCTAAAATGCTGGTGAGTTTACATTAGGATTTTTGTTTTTGTTTTTGTTGGGGGTTTTTTGGTAGCAAAAAATGTAGAGAACTGAAAAAATGAGATATGAAGAGAACCGAAATGGCTGGATATAGGGCGGGATTCCACTAACTTCTTTTACTAATGGAAGCCAGAAAAGACTTCCACTAGTGCAACAGACATTCTACCCACCCACCCAAAATAATTGGCACAGTGGGGTCAGCAGAACCCATAGAACAGCGTGTACACGGATTGTTCCGTCTGACAAGCTGAAAAGCTTGTGCTGATGGAATGATTGCCATAGCCCTGAACTGTGTTCCTTCCACTGTTAATAAAGCTGTGACTCTTCCCCATTCACAATCTCTTATCTTCTTTCTGGCATCCTATCTGCATAACCTAGCAATTCTGAAATATAGATGTGCTTTTACTCTCGCAAAATTGAATGTAGTGCCCTCGGCTGTACTTGAGGGACAATTCCAACAGATTCTACATGAAAAACGCTTATGTCCCTGTGGAGATGGCAGTACCGAATCGGTGGCGCATGCCCTTCTGGCTTGCACTCTTTATAAAGACTTGAGGAATGAAATTATCACCCCTCTTTTATTGTCCATTCTGGGTCACCCAACCACTGCCACAGTATCCTTTCTCTTGGCAGATCAAGATGAGCAGGTGACAGCAAAGGGTGCAAGGTTTTTAGCTGGAGCAATCACATTAAGATCCACCATTTGACTTTTGATTCCAAACCCCAAAATGCATTTTATATAATTGACTTTTTATTTCTATTCTTTGTATATCGTACTGTTGTTTTATTGCTATGGCCGATGGCTGATGCAAATAAAGATTCATTCATTCATTCTCTTATCTTCTGAATGGTTATTGACCATTTTTGTCCACTCTTAGACTGTGCTGCAGAGATGTCCATTGAAGCAATATGCTTAATGCAGTACTTTTCATTATTACTCTGTTGTGCCTCATTCCCTCACCTTCTCTTTAGATTAAAAAAATCACATCGGTAGAAGAGACTTGGTAAAGGCTGCAGAAGCAGTCAGTGCCAGAGATGGAAGTGGTACCCATTTATTTCTTCAACGCAACACAGCATCTTCCCCCACGGCAACAGCATCTTCAAGCCCCTTTATGCTGAGGCTTGTTAGGTCACACAAGGCAGGGGCGGGGAGAGAGGCATGTTTTGCTCCCTAGACTTGTGCAGTCCAATTTATGTTCAATTTGCAGACTTTCAACATTGCAGCCTCACAGTTCATAAAATCAAGCTCAGCCAGAGCTAAGTCTCTGAGTAATGGATTTAGGATCACGCAAGGTGTTACCAGCAGTTCATGATAGGTAACTTTCTTGTTAACTAAGGTCCCTTCTGCTAAATGAGTTCCAGGTTTAAATCCCCACCAGTTTTCTCTTTTTGTTGGCAGACGTGCTCTTGAGTTGGGATTGAGCGGGGCTGGGGGGGGGGGGAGAGGAGAAGAGGGAGGAGGTGGCAAAGAACTTTATTAGGCTTAGCGTGGAGAGCTTTTCATTGCAGAGGCTGCAGGGAGGAGAGACCGGGCCGGGTGGGGTGGGGTGGGGGAAGGTGGGATAAGTTGGTCTTTGTGTAAAAGGGAGGTGCTGAAAGGAAGGCTGTGTGTTTCAGCCAGGGAATCGACCCTCTGGCTCCACTTGTCTACACAAGAGACTTTGGAGATGGCCATACACACAGACCGGTGCCTTCGGTTTCCGCAGGTAACTGCAAGCTCTGTGGGGAACAGGCCCAAGGAGAGAGAGAGTGGGAGGGTGGGGGAAACCACAGATTGCTTATCAAGCCTAATGTTTAACATCTTCCATCCATCCCAGGGTGTTCCCTTGGCCGGAGGCCCCCGTTCCATTTTTAACCACCCTGCCCCACGATGAGCTTGCGGAGGCCAAGGGAGGTTTCCAGCCATTCGTCAATTGTTGAAAATAAATTCATTTGATGCATGTCATATTCCTACACTCTGTTGAATTTTCCAGCAGAGAAGCCTTGCTGTTTATGCAGGATGGATTAGTCTTAGGGAGCCTCACAGAAAGGGGATACATCATTTCCAGAGCAAGCTTGGGGGGACCCTCTTTGCATCCAAAACAAGCATCTGGGGATATTTTTGTTGCTTTAAATTGTTCTCTTTGACATTGGATTTGCGCACTGTGAGCAAATATTATTAAAAAGCCTATGGGGAATATTTTTCCTTCCATCAATGAGCTTTCCCATCTTTTTTTTTTTTTACCTTTAACCCCCTCCTCCAAACACCATTCATTTCAGGTCTCTGGCTTATTCTATCATGCCATGGCTATTCCACTTACATCCACAGCAAAATTTATGTCCGTCACTAGAATTAGGACTGCGCTGTGGAGCGTGTCCACATAGCGTAACTCTGAGAAGCGAACTTGCATAAGCAGCCCTCTCTGCCCCACTACTACTACAACTGCTACTCTTTTAATCAATTAGTTGCTTGCAGTTTTAAAAGTCTCAAAGTGTCTTACCCAGCATTAAAAGCATCAAGCATAGCATAAACTCAAAAGAGTGAGGAAGAAGAGAAAAAGAACAATGCATTACAGTAAAACCCATTAAAAAATCCAAGGAACATCAAAATATAGTGGTACCTCGGGTTACATACACTTCAGGTTACAGACTCCGCTAACCCAGAAATAGTACCTCGGGTTAAGAATTTGCTTCAGGATGAGAACAGAAATCATGCTCCGGCAGCACAGCGGCAGCAGGAGGCCCCATTAGCTAAAGTGGTGCTTCAGGTTAAGAACAGTTTCAGGTTAAGAACAGACCTCCAAAACAAATTAAGTTCTCAACCCGAGGTACCACTGTAGCAGCAACAATCCAGAAGCACATCATATTGTAGAGCACATAATAACCAATCCACTGCACTGGGAAAGAGGCAAATGCTTACATGACATCAGAAGGAAGTTAATGATGGTGCCAGGTGGGCCTCACCAGAGAGAGCATTCCATAGATGGGGAGCCACAACTGAAAAGACCCTGTTCCTCAGAAGGGACACCTCTCTGTGTTAGTTTATGTGTGTTAGCTGTATGTTAGTTTATGCCATAGAATGGCATGCATGTCTGCACACATCAAAGCAAGACAATTTTATTTATTTATTGGAAACAATCTTACATACCACCATTTATTTAAAAATCCCAGGATGGTTTGCAACACACAGCAATAAAAAAATAGTTCACTAAAATCAAATGAATACATTGAAAACTATAATGACTGCTGTAGCTACACAATTGTTAATGATCAGCCAAGGTCTGGATGAACAGGCATGTTTTCAGGAGCTCTGGAAAATTTAGCACATTGTTTCATGGTGGATATAATTCTACAAATGAAGCAATGAGCTACCATGATCGTCACCATCATAAAAGCACCTTTACTGAAATCAAGCAGTGGTTGGTCACTGGAAGATGGACTAATGTGTCTGGCAATGCAAGTCAATGTTCAATCAATGGACATGGAAGGCAACAGGGATGACACAGATGAATGAGCAAATCTACCCTAACAACAGAATTTTGAAAGATTTTTTTTTAAAAAAATGTTTAGGAGGATACCAGTTTCATAATGATGGAAGTATCTTTCAGAATAATTAAAATTATAATTTATTTTATGTTAACTGCTTTGATAACTTGTCTGGATGAGAGCCAATAAACTGAAGCTCAATCCAGATAAGACTGAGGTCCTGTTAGTAGGTGGATCCCCAGACTGGACTGGATGGGAGGCTGCCTGCTCTTGATGAGATTACATAACCTCCGAAGGAGTGGGTATGCAGCTTTGGGGGAAACTTATGGTTCCATTGGTGTCACTTGAGGTTCAGGTAGCCTTAGTGGCACAGAGTACCTTCCATCAGCTTTAACCTAGACCTAGAATGTCCTGCATTCCTTGTGGCAGGAATGATACATAACAAATGCATGGGGAACTATTCTTTCCAAGGGTACAAAATGGCTTCAGGAAGGTTGCTTGTTCACTATCTTAGCTAGCAAAGGAGGACATTGGAACATAGGAAGCTGCTGTATTCTAAGTCAACCCATTAGTTCATCGAGCCCAATCATGACTTCACTCACTGGCAGTGCTTCTCCAGGGTTTGGGGCTGGGTTCTCTCCCAACCTGGAGAGCCAGGGATGATCTGTATTATTATTATTATTATTATTATTATTATTATTATTATATTTTATTTATACCCCACCCATCTGGCTGGGTTTCCTCAACCACTCTGGGTGGCTTACAGCATACAGTGATGCCTTGGTTCCCAAACACAGAAAATGCGGAAGAAAGTGTTCCGGTTTTCAAATGTTTTTCAGAAGCCGGACATCCGATGCGGTTGTCGGCTATTGTTTCCGGGACACCTGCACCAATCAGAAGCTGTGCCTTTGAACATTTGGCTTCTGAACATTTCGGAAGTCAAACGGACTTCCGGAATGGATTAAGTTCGAGAACTAAGATACCACTGTATATTTTTAAAAAACCAACCCATCAAACATTAAAAACTCCCCAATACAGACTGCCTTTGGATATCTTCTAAAAGTTGTGCAGTTCTTCATCTCCTAGACATCTGAAGGGAGGGAATATCATCTCGTGAACTTTGTTTCTTGTTCTCCTTCCACCGTCACCTTGGTAGATGGTGATGCAGAAATACTACATCTATGATCCCAACACCCTTGATCCCATCAGTAGAAGTGATGGATATGTTGTGACATTGTTTCAGATTTCTTCAGTGCCCCCTGAACTTCGCAGTGCAGTCATGTTGGTAGGTGAATCATGTGGTCAGGATTTTGAGAGGAAAGGCTGGCAATGGTGAAATGCCACTGGTGGGTTCCTACTGTCTGGAGAATAGATGCTCAACCAATGAGCTACATCCCTCCCCCAAACAAGGCAGGGAGGTACAACCAGCCTGGACCTCAGGCAACACAAGGTGACATATTTTGAAGCACAGATGAACTACAGTGGTAGCTTGGGTTACAGATGCTTCAGGTTACAGACTCCACTGACTCAGAAATAATACCTCGGGTTAAGAACTTTGCTTCAGGATGAGAACAGAAATTGCACGGTGATGGTGTGGCAGCAGTGGAAGGCCCCATTAGCCAAAGTGGTACCTCAGGTTAAGAACAGTTTCAGGTTAAGAACGGACCTCCGGAACGAATTAAGTTCTTAACCTGAGGTACCACTGTACAGAAAATATTCAATTAGCCTATTATTTTATTTATACCACCTGGGTGGAATGTGGATTTATATATTTCCTCAAGCATCAGCATGTCATGGGCCATCTGTGTCATGCCTCCCTGACAATTACTCTTCTCACTTCAGTCTTGCACATATATCTGCTCAGATGGAATTATACCTGAACAGAGAGCGCCATATTTCATCTTCTTAAGACTCAATGGTAGACATTCTTCTGTCAGAAACCTGATGGGGGACAGTTAACACTGCAGACCCAATCTTAAAATTCCTCCCGAATAAAAAATAAAGTGGAACAGCAAGGGTTACTCACTTTAAATGTAGCTACTGTTCAAGAACAGGCATGCTGGCTACTTTTTTAAATAACTTAATTGCTTTTCAAAACATTTGTGGCAAGAAGGAAACTCAAAATGAATTGGACAAAAGCTCCATTCATGCTAATGGCAATCTGCGTTAACACGGCATGGACTGTGAGGCGAGGAAGGGTGTTCATGGGGAGAAAGTCAAGGATCTGTAACCAAGGACTCAGGTACTGATTCTGCCACTGGGTTTCTTAAGAGTGCCCAGGCCTACAATAACAATATTTCAGAAGTAAACTCTTCTTCTTTTTGAAGGAGGTAGGATAAATATTGTAATGCTATTTGCAAAACCATTAAAGAAATGTAGAGAAATAACATCCTCGTATGAGCATGCATGTGCGCGCACACACCTTCGGAACCTACCCTGATTTATAATGCTTCACTGACCTTTAATTTCTATTCTGGCTCATTGTTGCAAAACATACGCCCAATAAGAGTTGCATATTGATGTGTCTTCTTGCTCCCATTGCTGAGTACATTTATTTTGGTAGCTCCTTTGTATTTCAAGAACTTTGAGTCTAATGCTCACTTCACCCATAATCTGGGTGGAATCCACACACATATAAAAACTGTTCTGAAAGTGCTTTTAAAAAAAGTGTTTTTAAAAAATACATTGAATTTTCCATAAGGCTCACCATCGCCATCTAGTGTCACATTGTATATTTCACTTAAAGCTCTCTTAAAATGTTTTATTTGCAGCTGTATAACTGAGTCCCTGGACTCTGTTATGAGATGACATATGCAACATTTCACAGCAATGTCTTGCTTGGCTCTCCTTTGTTCATGATGCAGATAGAGGGTTGCTGAGTAAGGAGATGAAGGTGTTACTTAAATCTGATGGGTTAGCAGCTTTACTAACTCTGACATCATTTCAAAACAATGTGATAGGTTCTTAGAGTAATACTGACTTCAAATTGACTCTGAATTAAATGTGGGATTGAGGAAATATCTCAATCTGTATGTATAATTTTTTTTAAGTCAATAAAAAAGGAAGGAACTATCTCAATAGGTCTGTGTGCAACCAATGACACCAGAATACCACCCAAAAGGGTGAAGAAATGTCCAGTGTTTAGGACATATAACTATCTTGGATTATAACCATGTCTAGAAATGTCATCCTCTCTCATTCTAATTATATCAGGGTCTAATTATATCAGGAGCTTTTGCTTGCATTTTGCAGGCATCTGCAGGTACAAATCTTTCCATTTTCATACGCAAGAAACACCTGTATCTGAAATTGCCCATAACTTGAATTCCATGAATGATGTTCCATGACATCTTATTCTTATATATTGAGGTACTCTGGCTTCAACAAAGGCTTTTTTAATGTACCACATGGTCTGGATATATAAATGTCAGAGACCAGGTGTTATATTTGCAGGCCAGCAAGTAAAATAAAGGAATTCTAGCCCCACAACACTTCTGAAGTTTCTACCCAAGGATCCAATGCGCTTTATGGCTGAGCAGGAATTTGAATGTGAAACCTAACCCCCTCTTTTGCAAAAGCCATGTTGCCCAACACAGAGGATGATGAAAGTTTGTGCAAAGTCAGACCCACAACCTTAAGTTTATTTTCTTCTAATACAGACACAACATTTACACTTGTTTGCCACTGTTTGTGTTAATATTGCACACGCAATCTGTTTACACAGGACATCATAATACTTTCCATTCGCTTCAAATAGTGAAGGAAGGAGGATGTCATGTATAAACCTTATTTCCACCTCCTCTGTTTTCAATGCAATTTTATTTTAGCATCTCCAGTAAAAATTCAACCCTGGTAACCAACATTTGATTTGGCCGAAATAGCCAACTCTTAGCCTAATAATAGCTTTGGAAACAAATAACCGTGAAGATGTCCTGAGCACACCCAGCTTAAGATGGACAAATGGTTGGTAGTGTAATTATTTGTTGATAAAGCATTCGCTTGCAGTAGCTCCTAAAGTATGCTGAACACACATTCACATACACTTCTGGCAACTAAGTAGCTGGCATCCCCTCCCCAGACATGGGCTCCGAGCTGGACTGTTGGAACAACAGCATGACCATGGCTCCACACCTTAAGTGCACAAGCAATCTGTAACGTCTCTTACATGGAAGTTGCTGCTGTGCCTACCTCTTCCAGCCCCTCCTGGTCCTTGGAGACAGGATGGGGACAGAGGGGATGATACCATCTTACCCCTGTCTCTTCCTCTGCCTCACAGAAGGCAGAAAACCCCAAATATTGCTGACCCCTTCCTATGGGTCAGCCATGGCTCCCCTGTCTCTACCACACACTCCTTAGAGCCCTGGCAGCCCCCGACGTAAGAGCATAGCTTACACTGAAGCTAAATTGAACCCTAACTTTCCCCTTAATTGTGCCTATCAAGAAATTGTGGGCCAAGATCTCTGAACATACCTGCACTTTGTGGGTTTCAAGATGGAGGGGTATTTGTGTGTGCATGCATGCATGTATGCTAAAGGTCTCCAATTTTTTTTTGGGGGGGGGGCATGTAGGCAGCATCTTAAAAGCAGAGACATCACCTTCCCAACAAAGGTCCGTATAATTAAAGCTATGATGTAAGGATGTATGGATGTGAGAGCTGGACCATAAAGATGGCTGATTGCCGAAGAATTGATGCTTTTGAATTACAGTGCTGGAGGAGACTCTTGAGAGTCCCATTGACTGCAAGAAGATCAAACCTCTCCATTCTGAAGGAACTCTGCTCTGAGTTCTCACTGGAAGGACAGATCCTGAAGCTGAGGCTCCAATACTTTGACCACCTAATGAGAAGAGAAGACTCCCTGGAAAAGACCCTGAAGTTGAGGGCACAAGGAGAAGGGGACGACAGAGGACGAGATGGTTGGACAGTGTTCTCGAAGCTACGAACATGAGTTTGACCAAACTGTGGGAGTGGAAGACAGGAGTGCCTGGCGTGCTCTGGTCCATGGGGTCATGAAGAGTCAGACACGACTAAACGACTAAACAACAACGATGACAGGCATATTTACAAATCTGGGGAAATGCTGTGGGCATCACACAAGAAGAAAAACTTCTTTCACAGAAGAAAAAGTAGTGATGCTCAGAAACCCTTCTCATACAAAAGGTAAAACTGATACCACAACCCCATGAACAAACACAAGCAGAAAGTCACCCTCTTGGAAAATAAAGCAGGTTTCACCCCCCCCACCAAACAGCTGCCACAAAAAAGCTGTTAAAAAACTGACTTGCTAGGTGGCTTGGCTTATAATCAGGGAGCGTCTAAGGGTGGCATGGTGCCCATCGACACCACACTGGGGGTTCCAGATTTAGGGGGATTTCCAGGGGAGCTCTTTCTCAAGAGAGTTACCAAGTTGCATCTCGGAGCTAGAAATGAGTGAGTTTTATCAAGACCACCTAGCTTCTGCAATGAGGACACCACAGAACTGACAAGAAACCTATGCAGCTAATTTGTCCAGCTTCTCCTCCTAGATGTCATGTTATCCATCCTGGAAGGCTAGAGGACGAAGGCTGTCTCTCCTAAGCCATTGTGTGGTCCATGTCACATTGTGTTTTCTGTTGATGATGAAGGGGACTCGCCACCTCCATCTGCATGCATGGAAATCTCTGCACTTACCCGAAAGCCTAGACTGGACTGAACAAGCTATTCTCCTCTCTCACTATAAACAGAAGAATGCCTGAGCCACTGCCCTTTTTCAGATTAGAAAGGCTTTTTAGACATAGATTAATTTTCACCTGCTATGGCAAGCTGTGGTGGCGGTACAGGCATCCTCCTGGCCATATTTTCCAGAATTCCTAGATACCACCCCAAAGCCTCTCTAAAAACAAGGCAGGGAGGAGGGGATAGTGGAGAAGCCACCAGCATTGCTGCTGCTATTGCTGAAGTAAAAAGTTTAAAAAAGAAAAAAGAAAAGGGAAGGGAGGGGAGGGGAGTGAATAGCATGATTACAGCACAGGGACAGGCCAATTGCACTGCCATTACTGCTACAAGCAAGGGGATTAGGATGGCAGTAGCAGGAAGAGGTTTGTGAGTTCAAGGCCTGCCTTCAACTATAGTGCAACTTCTTGGACAACAACTTCTTTAATGTTGGTGAACTTTGAAAATGCCAGATCACTGGGCTTTAAAAAGTCTTCGTTTCCCCCCCTCAAGCTATCTCAGCAAGAAAGAGACTATGCTTAAAAGAGCTTGTCTTTGCTGTTTTTTGGACCAAATTCAGGCTGCAGTGGACGTCTCGGCAGGGAACTTACCAGGGTCGCTGTAGTAAGACCGCCAAGAATACTCTTTGCCTTATTAACTTCATGTTGTTTAAAAGAGAAAATTATGGATGTCCATTTGGCATGTCTTTACATTAAAAGCCACTCTTAACTGCACCATGTTTTTCCATCCTGTGGATGTTTAATGTATAACAACCACACGTGAATATTTTAGGGGGGGGGGGTTCTTGCTGCTGCTGTTAAATACTAAAGATGCATTGATTCTGAATATTTCCTTTTGTTTCCTTCTGCCTAGGAGAAATACATTCACTTTCACAATTCTGAAAATAGGCAGCTTTTATTTGCAGCAATTTACAAAGGTTGGATTGGGTTGTTGAAAATAAAACTTAAAATGAAAGAAATGGCAGTTTATTAAAAAAAAAAACCATGAGGAAAATACAACACTGGTTTTAATTAAAATAGAAATGAAAGAAATTCTGACTTACATTTGCCTCAGATTATTTGTTAGTATAATTGTGAATATGGTCATGCAATATTTAGGACTAATGCACCAAAGGAAAATGGGAAGTTTAATCGGGATTAAGTGGACCCACCCACTATTAGCGGGTGTTGAAGGGGATGTGTTGATTGTGACTTCAGCAAGAGTGAATCCATGTTTATCACATCATTGTGATGCTGTGCAAAGTGAAATGAATGACAGCAAAGGCTCCAATCTGGTGTTTCTGTCCACATGATCTCAGCTGTGTGCAGTGAGAACTCAGGGTTCAACATGCTCTCCCAGAGCATATTGCCTCATGCCGTGTCCCCTCCCACAGTGTTGATGCACAGGGGGAAACTCTGAAGGCTGTCTCCATGAGCAGGAGCCCTGCCTTTTCAGAATGCTATGAGAGGCCTGGTCTGAGTTACCAGGCTTCAAGAGCTTATTAGCTGGACTGCATTGTATAGTCAAAAGTAAACAGAAGTGGTCAGTTTCTGTAACCTTAAGCATTAAGTTCAGACATTCTTCCTCTTGGGTCTCAGAAGCTCTGTAGAGCAATGACGCAATCACATTATATATATAGGGTTTATAAGCAGGAATAATGTTATACAAATAAATATACCCAGGACCAGATTTATGTAAAAGCTAAACAAGCTATAGCTTAGAGCTCCACTCTCATGCCCCCCATATACTTCTTGATTGTTTTTTATTATTAATATACTTCTTCTTAATTGTATTTCAGTTCAACAATTACTTTGATAAATTACACATTTTGTTATCTGCAAATGGCTTTAGATACCTATTAAAGGTAAAGGACCCCTGACAGTTAAGTCCAGGTGCAAATGACTCTGGGGTTGCGGCACTCATCTCGCTTTACTGGCCAAGGGAGCTGACGTTTGTCCGCAGAAAGTTTTTCCGGGTCATGTGGCCAGCATGACTAAGCCGCTTCTGGCGAAACCAGAGCAGTGAACGGAAATGTCGTTTACCTTCCTGCCAGAGCAGTTCCTTTTGATCTACTCGCACTTTGATGTGCTTTCAAACTGCTAGGTTGGCAGGAGCTGGGACCGAGCAACGGAAGCTCACCCCATCGTGGGGATTCAAACTGCTGACCTTCCGATCAGAAAGCCCTAGGCTCAGTGGTTTAGACCACAGCGCCACCCGTGTCCCTTAGATACCTATTAGGTCCATAAATTACCATATAGCATATATTCAACACAAAAAACAGTGACAATTTATTGCTGACAAAGAACAGCTGGACATATAAAGGGCCTCATTACCTTCAGTAGTTTAGGGCCTCATCAAACCTAAATCTGGCCCTAAGTATACCAAGTTTTCTCATGTCATTTGTATATCACAAAAATTGCATAACAAATGTGGAAAATTATCTACAACATAGGTTTCATTATTAGTGGTCAATGTATGAGTTCTTGGTTTATGAATTGGAATCCAAATCAGTGAAAAGGAAAGTACTCACTCTGAAACTCACAGGTGGTACCTAACACCACAGAAACTAGCACTAATATGCCCAGGAACCTCACCAAAATGCTGGAGAGGTTGCACCTCCATAGGAACATACCTCCACATGTGGTGGGAATACCCCAAAATCCAGCTCTTTTGGACAGCAATCACACAAGAAATATGTAAAATAACTCAACAAGTATTAGAAATCACCCCAGAACTGGCCCTACTAAACATCTTCCAAGACAATAATGCCAACTCACACCACAAAGAGCTCATAACCCACCTACTCTCAGCAGCCAGAAACATCATAACCAGACACTGGAGAGACCTGTCAGGAGTAAGCATGGACCAATGACGCAGTCACATTTTGAAAGGAATATCATCCACACTGCAGCAGAGTTCAAGCACACTGACTTTCTCTCCCTGCTTTCCATATGCATAAATGTATTTTGCAAGGCACTGGGGGTTTTTCATACTGTCATCTTGAAGCATAAAATCCTTGTTGTTATGCCTATTAGGGAGGATTATCTTATTCCTGTCATTTTTACTCACTCACTCATTTTTTTAAAAAAAGCATTTCAGGAATGCAGACTTTATAGAGGCCATTCTCACTATAAAAAAAGATGTATTCTAAAGAAACCAAAGGGAGTTCAAGAACTTGTTTATCATCAGGGTTAATGCAGGCTGCTGAATGTCTGTCAGCTTGAAATTAGGGATGAGCAATTGCCCTCCTCTCATTCCTAAAAGTGTTTTAGGCTTTTTCAAGAGTTCCAGCTGAAGCTTTGAATCAAAGTCTCAAGGGATTTTTTGAGTGTCTGATTGGAACATCTGTAATTGTGATGTTTAGATTATTTTTTTCCAGTCGCTGTTTTGTTAACAGGGTTTTATAGATTGTAATTGTTTTAGTGATGACTTGTTAATGATTTTATAACATTTATTCTGTATTGGTGGTGTTCTATTAGGTTATTCATCCTTCAGATTAGAAATTCTCCAACCTGCTCTACAGTAGGAATAAACTAGCTATACTCACTCTATATATTAATTAGAAGAGCTGAATACCACCAAAAGCACAAAGCCATTTAATTTAAGAGGTAAACCTAATGATAGTAACACTGTCAATTAAATGTCAGTTAATCACACACACACACACACACCCCGGCGCGTCCCTTGTAGCTAACAGCATTAGCACATTAGGAACATTAGTCTTGAAAAACAAGCGATGTATTACCATTACTCCAAATGCAAAAATAAAATAAAATCCAGTTGCATTACAAGACAGCCCATTTAGAATAAAAGAGGAAAAAATGGCACCATATGTTTTCAATTTCTCAGAAATATATTGGCTAGGTTATGCCTCGGGAAAGCAGGGCCAAGCATGACTTGTCAAGATATCTGAAAGTTTAATTTAACATCTTGTCTTTTCCTATAGTGGATCTCTTCTAATGGGGTGGGACTCTTCCCAGCTGGAAAATCAAATAGGAAATTGAATGAAGACATTTCAAAATGTTTATTACTTGGTTTACCGTAAATGTTAACGGTTTTTATTTTTCTTTCCTAGGTGGATTTGCCACCATATTGCATCTGGCGATCCTTGCATCCCCAAACCCTGAGAAATTCAATATTTTGGTACCATAGATAGGAGCTCCAGCATGCAGCAGAAGACTTGTTCTCACAACTGATCTTAATCTCAAAAAATATGCTGTACATAGATAAAGAGCTTAATAGCTGCAATCACCTGACTGGTTGCAAACCACTGATATACTGTGCAAGTTAAACTAACAAAATAGAACTTTTAGGTGGCCTAACCCGTTATGTAGGGGGTTACCCTGTCTGACTAATGGAATTTATTCCCTCCACTCCTTGTTATCTGCTTAATTTATTTTTTGCCTAAAATGGGAGTGATCTTGGTTCTCAAAAGTTTAACCTTAAGAGTCACCACTTCTCAGAAAAGCTATATATCATTCCACCTTTGAACGTTTTACATATATTCTAAACTTTCTAAAAGTTTATCCATCACTATGAACCATCTTGTGGCTGTTGATCATTTTTATGGTTACTGACTAGTTCTTTTTTTGGTGTGAATTTAAAAAAGAGGCAACTAGATGAGGTCTAAATATGAAGGCATAGTATTTCAAAAGTAGGGAAACTCATAAAACAGCATTCCTAACTTAGAATTTTGTAGCTTTTAATATCTTAAACATCTTTCTGACTACTTATCTGGTTCCCAAGGCTGATCCTGTGACATTTGTTTTGGTTTCATTATGATTGGAGTCTATTAATTACATATTATTGTACAGTATATTGTTTTTGATACACAAACCATTTTAATAACTCTTGATGGAAGCAAAAAGCAGTATAAAAATTATAAGTAAATAAACGTAAGTATAGGATTGCATCCTAAATTGCTTTTCAGGAAAGAAAGGTGCAGCGGGTTCTGAAAAGTGATGGGAGGACTGGGGAGAAAACTGGGGAAACTGGGAGGAAAGTAAACTGGGGTTTTAAGTTTAATCACACTTGTTTCAAACTGAACTGGGAGCACTCTGATTGGTTTAAACTCTGGTTTGTTAACAAGTCAGGATCATGAACTACCGTTTGATCCATGTTTGTCTTGACAAATCATTGCTTAAACTAGCCAGTTTCCCCCCAGCTTGGTGTGTCATCCACAATTATTATGACATCTACTGAATTTGGTCTGGAAACCTGGTTTGTGACACAGCAATTGTAGATGTCAAGCCTTCAGGAATTCTATTCCTCCTCTGTGGCAGCAAGAAGCAGAGAAAACAAAGTAGAGTCCTTTTTAATGAATTTATTCATTCATAATAGCAAGAGACAAAAGGACACAGCAAACCCTGACAATGACATTGCTCCAGCTGAGACCCTCCTCTCTCTTTCCTACCAACAACATTTCCCTTTAAGGTGGCCGCTCTTGGCCAAGTGTCTCTGTGTCCTTCGTTCCTGCACTCTTAACGAATGCCAAGTTATGGGAGAAGGGGGATCAGAAATGCTCTCTAATGACAACGTGTCAGCTGGCTGCTCTTCCTCCGCCTCCCCTCCCCCTTCTTCTAACACTTCCCAACTCTTCTGTTTGTCTATCTCTGAGCTGTGACCTTCCTCAAACCCCTGCTGTAAATCAAGGCTGCATTCCTCTTCTCCTGTAGTGTCAGGAGAACCGTGTGGGTGTGGGTGTGGGTATGGGTGTGAACACCACCACTCCTACTCCATCTCGTCCGCTTGAGTCCAATCCCTGACAGTAAAAGAACATTGATACCCTAGGCAGCCATTATGGTAAGGCATCCTTTACAGTCTCAGAAGTTTCCAATCATAGGTCCTCAAGTCCAGCACACTCTCATCAAACAACATCTGACAGGTCTTATCTTGTGGATCAATTGCAACTATAGAAAGCTGGCATAGGCTGCATCATCATACGTTTTGCCAGTGCAAGTTACCCGTATTCCACACACTTCTTGCAGCCAAGCTGATGCCAAATGCATTGCTCGGCAGTGAGGCTGAGAGTGGGGTCTTGTTGTCTGGGTAGCTCAGGACCTGCATACACACTGCCCAGGTTTTTGCCTTGGAGAGGTCACTTAGGAGTTGCTAGCACAGCAGTTTAACTTCATCGCCTGAGGCACACTCCATTTTCTCTTGAGACAGGTGGATGCCAAATGTTTGCTTCATCTTTATTGAAACCGCAAAAATTGTGGTCCCTTTCACTGCCTTTGAATGCTGAAAGGTGGCATTCGGATTGCTTTTGAATGAATACTTGGGTGGCCATACTCCCTTCACATTTCTCCTATATCTCCAGAATGACAAAGGCTAGAGAGACTTAAAGAAAGTTTATATCCAGTCCAATTCTTGCCCTAAGTGGGCACTGGGTGGTATTCTTAGATTTGAGCAAACCCTCCAGGCAAGATGATAACTTGATTGATTCTATCTATAGAGAAGGTCACCACATAAAATATACAATTATGTGTTTTTTCGTTTTTCCAGTAAGGGAAAACGTGAAAATGCACACAAACACACACACTTCTAGAGCCGAGCAGAGATTTCTCAGAGAATCTTTTTCTGATGAAATGTCTAATTTTTTTTTCTTTTTCTCATGTCCCCCCTGAAGAAAAAGAAGTCCACTTTGCAATCTCCCCTCTTCTCCAACCACAAACAGGGGGGAGAATTGCAATATGACATTTTTGCACAGATGCAAAATGGCTATGATGATAGCTAGCTCTATGCTGTGGAAGCAAGAACTTCCTCTGGTTCTCATCCTGTTAAAATGGGAACTGGTTTAATTACAGAAGCCCTTGGCCTTAAGCTAATGAACTCCAGAACGTATTTAAAAGAAGAAGTCAAGAGAGCCTTCTAGTTACATAGTGGTCCTTCTGAACAGTAGCACTGATATCTAACAAGGCGAGTTACTGTTCTGTCGTTTAGACGAAGCTCATAAAATGCTGGGTCTAATTTGTCTAGGGGAGAAAAAAACAGCAGAGGGAGAGAGGAGGGGAGAGAGGTGGTATTAAGTTCCTGGTGGAAAGACACATACTCATGTATTATGAAGCATTCTCACCAAACGCCTTTGGAAGTTAGGCAAAGTTAACATGTCCAGTCTGGAGCCAAGCCAGGAAAGGAACAGTGGATGTTCTCTTGTAAAACCTGTGAAAGCTGCAAGCAACCCATAAACAGTTTGTAGAGTGAGTCAAAATGGACCGTTTTATGTGCCCTGGTGGAAGGGACCGCTTATTTGTACTTGGAGTCAAATGTAACAATATGATGTCATCAAATGATTTACCGTTGGTAGCATAGCAAGAGTCAATATACAGTGGGAGATGGAAACATCCTATTCTTTCTAAAGCATTTGGAGGGAACCACCCCAGTCCTCAAGTTTGTCTTGGCCCTCCCTCTGCTGGTGGTGAACAGAGCACAGGAAAACCTCAGCTGCAGCTATGTTACTGGAACTATGAGATGGGAATGTTAACCGCCAAATTTATGTGGGATCTATTTTAGGACCTCTTAGAGAGGATAATACCCAAGAGCTTAAGAACTGTGAGAGGAACACATTACAGCAGGGATGTCCAACAGGTCGATCACGATCTACTGGTAAATCCCTGGGAGGTTTTGGTAGATTGCGGTCGATCGCTGGGTCCCTTTCCTTAGCGTTGGTAAAATGGAATCTGGCCCCACCCCCTCGCCCCGCCCTCCATTGTTGCACCATCTGCAGAACCGAAGGTGGAGTTTACTCAGCGAAGCTGTTTGTTTCCCCAGAGATTTGTTGGTGAGTGGCTTTTCTCCCCCCCCCCCACTAAAAAAACCCCTTAAAAATGAGTCTTTCCTCCTCCTTAAGAAAAGTTCATCAACTTTGACCTTAACCCCTAAAAAATGGGGTAGTTCACTGCTAGTTTTTAATTCTGTAAGTAGATCGCAGTCTCTTGGGAGTTGGCCATCCCTGCATTACGGTACAGTGGTACCTCGGGTTACATACGCTTTAGGTTACAGACTCCGCTAACCCAGAAATATTACCTCAGGTTAATAACTTTGCTTCAGGATGAGAACAGAAATCCTGCAGCGGCAGCAGGAGGTCCCATTAGCTAAAGTGGTCTTCAGGTTAAGAACAGTTTCAGGTTAAGAACAGACCTCCAGAATGAATTAAGTTCTTAACCTGAGATACTACTGTATAATTCTGTGATCTATTCTGCTTGTTCAGTGTGGTGGCTGTTGGTACTGAAGGACTGGAGATACTAAGAAGAGCAACAGTGTTCCAATGTTTTATTTTTTATTAACAACTGAGGCAAATAGTTGCAAAGAACTGGAGCTTCCAGGTCCTTGTTTCTCAGTCACAGTCAGGGAGGCTCCTTATTCCATTCCATGTCACCTCAGGCTCTCGTCAGCCACGCTCAAGGTCCATTGTTTGCATCCTTTTTGCTGCCAGGAGAAAGAAAGCAGATGTACCCCTAGAAATCTTGTAACGTGGGCTACAACTCAGTGTTAAAACATGCTTTGAATGTAAAAAGTCCCAGGTCTAAATCCTGACATTTCCAGTTAAAAAGGTCAGGGAACAACTTTATGCCCTCCAACATTTCTCTGATGAAAATAGGGGCATCCCATAATCATCATCATCCCACTCTTCACCCTAAGATCCCAGGGTGGGTTACAAGAATTTAAAACACAACATTAAAAACAGTTTTTAAAACTTACAATTATTTAAAAAATATATCACAAAAATAGTTTTTTTAACTTTAAAAAAGCTTCCCTATACAGGGTTGCCTTCAGATGTCTTCTATAGGTTTTATATTTACTTATCACCTTGGCTCAGGGGACATCCTGCCATACCCTCCAATATTTCTCCAATGAAAATAAGGACACCTTAGGTCAAAGTGGGGCATTCCAGGATCAAATCAGAAACCGGAACGGCTTATCTAAATCAGGGACGTCCCTGGAAAATAGGGATATTTAGAGGGTCTGGGCCTGTCTGCATGAAAAGTTCTTCAAGAGTTGCTTGGAAATCTTGCTTCCTGCCAAATCTCTACTAGGAGTTTGACAGAGCTGGAGAGACTGAATACTTGACTTCTAGCAGAAGTGAGTTTGGCCTCTGTAATTCAGGGGACTAGCTGCACTTCAGATAGCCTTTAAACCAGTGGTTCTTTCAATCACACAGCAGATCAACAGCCCGTTTTCTGGAAACAAACCCATTTTCTTTTCATTTATCCAACAGTTTCAGCAGGGTGTGTGGGGGGGGGGGAGGTGGAGGTTCTATGGAACAAGTCTCTGTTTGCTCACCTTCCTGTACTTCACACCCACTGCCAGATGGGAGAAGGGCGGCGACAGGTATAAAGCTATATGCTACAGATAATTTAGGAATAACATTTATTTGTATAAAAGAGCCAGGGCCAGGTTGTACCTACCAGCTAGGTACCACTGTTTCAAGAATCCGGCCCACAGTTTGGAGGAAAGCAAATTGGAATAAAGCGAGGAGCCAAGAACAGCACTCACGGGATGGGAATGCTCAATGTTTTATTGTAGGAAAATACCTGTATCACACTTGTAAAGCAACTATTAAAAGTTTAGGTAGGCTCCCCTTTCCACACACACACATACCCCAACGCATATAGTGTGCTTAGCTAAATGTAAGGCCATTTTTTTACCTGGTAGTTGTACATGTGTATACACCATAGTCAGTTCATGAATCAAGGGATTTTTTTTCTGCTGTCACCCCATATATTTTGTTTGTCTAGCATCCTTGCTTGCCCTATCACAAAAGGCTTGGGGTGCAAAGCAATGTGTTCAAAAAGCATAAATCAACCAATTAAATATGAATAGATACAAGTGTATATAAGATTTTACTGTGCTTTTAGATGTCAGAGTAATTTATTTGGGATCTCTGGCGGGGTCTCAGCAAAGGTCTTAGGCAGAGGTAAATAACATATAACTATCAGACATCAAATGCTATCAGTATTCTATTTTAACGATATGCACATAAATACACAAGGATTTCACATAAATGATACAAAAGAAGAAAACAGAGAGGGAAATTTACAGGCCCTTTCACACAGACAGACAAGGAACTTATAGTTTTGAGGGGACTTCATATCTCACTTTATTTTTTTAAAAAAGGAAACCTGCTAACTTGTTCTTAAGGTTTTGGGGTTCTTCCCAGCTCCTGCCAACCTGGCAGTTCAAAAGCACGTCAAAGTGCAAGTAGATAAATAGGAACCGCTCCGGCGGGAAGGTAAACGGCGTTTCTGTGTGCTGCTCTGGTTTGCCAGAAGCGGCTTAGTCATGCTGGCCACATGAACCAGAAGCTGTATGCCAGCTCCCTCAGCCAATAAAGCGAGATGAGTGCTGCAACCCGAGAGTCGGCCACAACTGGACCTAATGGTCAGGGGTCCCTTTACCTTTTAAAGAGCTGAGACAGCCAGGCCTCATCCTACCTTGAGCCACTCAGTCATTCTCAGTTAAACCTACCTCACTGGGTTGTTGTAAGTATAAAACAGAGTGGAGGAGAACTACGTATGACATGTTGAGCTCCTTGGAGGAAATGTAGGATACAAATGTTAATAATAATAATAATAATAGGCACTGAGCCTTGAGCTCGGAGGAAAGGTGGGATACAAATTTTAATAATAATAATAATAATAATAATAATAATAATAATAATAATAATAATAATAATAGGCACTGTGTCAAAGAGGCAGCCTTTTTTCCACAGTGACATTCTGACTTTGGAACTCTCTACCCCTTGAAATCTGGCAGGCACCTCCTCTGATGTCATTTAGCTCAAAAATGTTTTCCATAGCTGTTGGAAACCGTCACTGACGCACCACAAAATATTGCTAGTTTTGTTTTTACTGTGTTTCTAGGGTTTACTGACATTGTGTTGTTACCCACTCTGAGATCAAGGAACTAAATAAATGATAATACAATAACTATGAATGAGGGAACTGAGTCAGAGCATCACCAGTCGACCAAAGGAAGTAATCTGATTGCTACTAGCCACAGAACCATTCGGTTTTATCTTTTTTCAAAGGGGAGCAAAAATAAAGTCTGACCTCAAACCTACCCTGAACTCATAGGATACAGTGACAAAAAAACAACCTAAAATAAAAATAAATCCAAGCTGTGCAATGTTTATGTATTATAAATCTATTAATACAAGAGAGAGAGACAGAGAAAAGGAGATTCAAAAGGCAAAGGGGGGGGGGGAGAGAATTAACTTCTCCATTTTGATTTCCTGTTTTGACAGAGTTGCTGCATATTAAAAAAAAGCCATTAACTAAGATGAACAGAGTCGAAATACTGTTTGTCAGTTGGCTGAAACCAAATATACTTAATGCTGAATCTTTGAGTAAGACTGTCATTATTTGCTCACCTTTCTGTAGCTCATGCCCATTGCCAGATGAGAGTTGAGAGACATGTATGAAACCATATGCTACAGAGAATTTAGGAACAACAAGTATATCAAAGTCAGGCCCTTTGTTAATTATACAGCCTAATTTAAAGGTAAAGGTACATGGACCCCTGACCATTAGGTCCAGTCATGACCAACTCTGGGGTTGCGGCGCTCATCTCGCTTTACTGGCCGAGGGAGCCAGCGTACAGCTTCCGGGTCATGTGGCCAGCATGACTAAGCCACTTCTGGCGAACCAGAGCAGTGCACGGAAACACCGTTTACCTTCCCGCCGGAATGGTACCTAATTATCTACTTGCACTTTGACGTGTTTTCAAACTGCTAGGTTGGCAGGAGCAGGGACTGAGCAATGGGAGCTCACTCTGTCGCAGGGATTTGAACCGCCAACCTTCTGATCGGCAAGTCCTAGGCTCTGTGGTTTAACCCACAGCGCCACCCGCATCCCACAGCCTAATTTAGCTTTCCCCAAACTGCCCTCCAGACATGGGCATAGCCAGGCTTCATGTTGGGGAAGGGGCAGAATCTCAGCTAGTTAAGTATTTTTATTGATTTACTTCATTTTTTGAGGGGGGGGGGCAGCTGCCCCTATGCCTCCAGATGTAGTTGGGCTCTCATCGCCCCAGGCATCAAAGCTCATGATGGGAGTTGCAACTCTAAAATATCTGGAGTTTCTGGAACCCTATTTACCCAACAGTCTCTTGGTTTGTTGTGGGAAACTGGATTATGTGACATGAACAGTGGTATCTTACCTGTGTGGGGTTTTGTGTCAGCATCGCTTGTGTGGGTTCTCTTTACTATTCGCTTGTGTTCCTTTGGTGGTGAGAGAGGTTGGGGTTGGTCTAGGGCAGGCTTCCCCAACCTTGGCCCTCCAGATGTTTCTGGCCTACAACTCCCGTGATCCCTAGCTAGCAGGACCAGTGGTCAGGGGTGATGGGAATTGTAGTCTCAAAACATCTGGAGGACTAAGGTTGAGGAAGCCTGGCCTAGGGTGTGGTTGTTTGTTTGGGGTTGGCTGAGGTGAACTTTGTTTTCATGTGTGAGTGGAGTGGGTGGGTGTTTTGGATCAGGTTAGCCAAATTGATTTGTATGTTGTTGGTGGATTTTTGTCATTCTCTTGTTGGGCTGTGTATGTGATAAAGGGGAGCCATACTGGGGGGGGGGGGGAGGCGTCTTCTTCTATTTGTCCCCGTGTCAGTTTCAGTTTGTTCATTAGTTTTTCTAATAAGGCTGTTTACTCCTGACAGGTCTCTCCAGTACCTGGCTATGATACTTCTGGCTGCTGAGAGTAGGATAAAAAAGCACATCAAGAGAGAGAGAGAGAGAGAGAGAGAGAGAGAGAGAGAGAGAGAGAGAAACAATAACACTATGCTCAGAGGTGCCATCTTTGCAGGAGGATTGTGGGGGCCCAACACAATGTTGCACGATGTCCTGATGTCAACGCCGTGAGGAGCCGGGGCAGATCCAAATGCCCCTGTTTTCAGGGGGCAGGAACTACCTTGGCCCCTAAGAGTTGGTGCCTATGATTGAGCTCAGTAGGTTGAGTGCCTTTTTCAATGGAGGGCTTTGCCTGTTGGTGGGACAAGGGGGTTATGCAAGCCTCCTTGAGTAAGGAGTTCCAAAGTCTGGGTGCAGCGAATAATAATAATAATAATAATAATAATAATAATAATAATAATAATAATATATTATTTATACCCCACCCATCTGGCTGGGTTTCCCCAGCCACTCTGGGCAGCTTTCAACAGAACAGAATACTAAAATACAATAATGTATTAAACATTAAAAGCTTCCCTAAACAGGGCTGCCTTCAGATGTCTTCTAAAAGTCTGGTAGTTGTTTTTCTTTTGACATCTGGTGGGAGGGCGTTCCACAGGGCGGGTGCCACTACTGAGAAAGCCCTCTGCCTGGTTCCCTGTAACTTGGTTTCTCACAGCGAGGGAACTGCCAGAAGGCCCTCGGAGCTGGACCTCAGGGTCTGGGCAGAACAATGGGGGTGGAGACGCTCCTTCAGGTATACCGGACCGAGGCCGTTTAGGGCTTTAAAGGTCAGCACCAACACTTTGAATTGTGCTCGGAAACATACTGGGAGCCAGTGTAGGTCTTTCAAGACCAGTGTTATGTGGTCTCGGTGGCCGCTCCCAGTCACCAGTCTAGCTGCCGCATTCTGAATGAGAACTCTCCTTGCTGAATTCCCAACAAATTTATGCCACATATTGGTGGAAAATAAGGAAGGCATTTCCAGAAATCTCAACACCTGGACAGACTTGTATGGGGGAAAGGAATCTTTTCAGTATGTCACCAGAGATCCTAACTAACTTGAGTGGGTTAAGTGGGAGAACTGTTTCAAAACTTCATTTGATCCCCGTAGCCATTTTTATACACCCCAGACTAGTTTCTATTTGTCAACAAAAGCAAGAAGTATAGGATGATTTGCGTTTGCTGACTATGGGACCTTGGGGGGGGGGACGTTGCCAACAGCAGCACGGAGACAACTTTATTCGAGACCAGAGATTTGGAAGATACAGTTAAATCCCCTCTCATTGTTTCTGAAAAATGGCCTCCCCTCATTGTAGCACACACCTGCTCTTAATAATATTACTACTAATAAAATGATGTTATTTGTAGTGACAGGTTTAGTGCCATATCATGCTTGGCTGTTATGCCCAGTCTAAATAAAGGATGCGTTTACAACAAAAAAAGGGATTCAGCACATGTTAGCAGGCAATCCAAGTGAAAAGGAAACAATGTATATTTAACTTCCTATACATTTTTGAGTCCAGGCACAGATGGGCTGCTAGACTGAACAGGTGGTAGCTTAAATATTTATAAAAGGATAATTTTTTACTGCTGCTTCATTATGTCAGGGATATGCTCCCCTCGCTTTTCCAATGGATCCAAAAGTTCCCATCACTGGACAGATGCAGAGGGCAGGCTGTCAGCTAGCACAGCCAGGGACACCCACTAAGCCAGGTATAGGGAAACTCTGGCCCTCCAGATGTTTGGGACTACAATTCCCATCATCCCTGACCACTGGTCCTGTTAGCTAGGGATGATGGACATTGTAGTCTCAAACATCTGGAGGGCCGGTGTTTGCCTATGCCTGCACTAAGCCCTGCTTTCTTGACAAAACCAAAGGTGGAAAAGAGTAGGGAGGAATAGACAGGCCAGACTACATCTTTGAATGAAGCATGCAGGGTTGCTGTTTTTAAGAAATCCAAACAGAATCAAGGGGTTGGGTGGGGTGGCTAATAATAACCAGTATGGAGAATTTCCTCCCAATGCAAAATAAATAAATAAATCACTTTTACAAGAGGAATTATCATTGTGGCCACAGGAGGGAAGGGAAAAAATGAACTCCCTGCCCCTTATCTTCTGTGAGCCCCCAAATTACCAGCCCTTCTAGCTACATATTTTTTAAACAACAAAAAACCCTGCATGTTAAATGCAAAGATTCACCACATCCAATTGGGTGCCGCTATTCTTGTAGATAACCAACTGATACTACAAGCTGCCACTTTTTAATCAGTTCACTGTATTTAAGGACTAGCTAATAAAATATAAATCTGTCAACTTTTAAGCAAAGTTCAAAGAGCAAAGAAATTGATTTCCTAATGCTTTCTGAACAGTGTGAGCACTTCCTTGATAAGCCAGGAAGGAAATTACAAGATTGTCTGCATTCACACTACAGTGTAGTCAGATATGAACTGTAACTCAGTTCAGTATGGAGCGTTTTCACCAAGCCATTCTAGACCTTACCTACTAGGTAAGCAGAGATTAAAGATTGGACTAGATGACCCTCAAGGTTCCTTCCAACTCTACAATTCCATGATTCTATGAAATCCATTTTCTTTGGGTCTACGGTATGTTGATGCAAAACCTATATCAACACCAGTGCAATTTGCTCAAATTCATAATTACTGGAATGCTCTGGGTGGTTTCATTCCAATGCACAAAAATGTGTTATGTTTTGGCTGCCTCTCCGAGCCATTGGGTTCATGCAGAATGTTCCTTTCATGAAGAAAATATGGAAACCAAAGTGGACCAAGTAAATGGAAAAACAAAGCCAGGCTAGGTTGGCAGGGGCTCCGTAGGGCGGAATGATACAGCTGGAGAAATCCAGCTGGATTTATAGCACTAATCTGGCTGCATTTACTTTTGGTCACTCACACAGTATGTTTTGAGCCATTTATTTTTGCTCAGAGTTTATTTTCAGTAGTCATGTGTATAGCATGAAAACATTTTAAATAATGACAATAACATGCATACACACACCCCTTTTAAAACAGTGCAAACAAGAATCGTTTTTTTAAAAAATAAAATAAAATAAATCCTGCTGAGAACTGTTAAGGGAGTACATTTGCAACAGTGCACACACAAAACAAGAGAAGCAAGAATATCATTTTGTCCTTTTTTTATTTTCAAAGGATCTTTTTGCCCTGTCTTTCAACGATTTTGCATACTATTGAAAATAAGAGCAATTTCCCCAAGTCATTGTTTGCCTGTAGCAAATACAGAGTTCATTAACACATAAACAGCAGTGCATAAACTGATTATTTTTTTTAAAGTAGTGATACAAAAATGACATACAAAGAGAGCCGTATCAAGTGAAGCAGTCTGCTTGTTCTTAGGTTCTTGCAGGTGAGGAGGGACGCGATCTAAGATCAGTCCCCAGGGTGCATAATTTGCAACACAGGGCCTTCGTTTCAGAGCCTCCCTGCCACAGGGCACAAATATGTTTTCCTTGGCCAGGTAAGCTATGTGAAATAAATTATTCTGCAGCCAGTCTGACAGAGCTGGGCAGAGGGTACAGAGAGCTGGATCGTTTCCTGGTGGCCTCTTGCCTAGAATTTGTTCTGAATGTGTGAAGCTGAACAGGATTTGTAGGAGACAGATGTGCATAGCATATGCTCCCATTTCAAATTTATCTTTTCATATTGCAGAAGGATAATGTGTTAGAAAGGTCTGAGGCTCAGACTGCAGCCGAAAAACCACTCGAGCTCCTAATTGATATGGATATTGTGTATCACGCCAAAGGCTGGAACACAACAGCAGCAATTGTAACTTGCAATGAGAATTTCATGGTTAAAAGCTGCAGGCCTCAAAAGCACTTCGCCTAGAGGAGCCCCATGGACTTTTCTGGGACAACACTTGACTTCTGAATGCTTAGGAAGACAGACACTGTGGCTCAGTTTACAGACACGTTTTGTGGATAGGAACATGTCTCTGGTTTTTGAACGGTATTTTGGGAAGCACAGGGTTCTCTGAAAGCTTATCAGCAGTTCCTCAGTGAGAAGAGGAGGTTTAGCTCAGTGGTAAAGTGCCAACTTCCTAGGGAGACAGACTCAGTTCTGATCCTCAGCAACTGTGTTCAGAAGAATCAGGTGGTAGGTGGCAGGAGGGACCTTTGCCCGAGGCCCTGGAGATCCACTGTCCATCGGAATAATGATTTAACCTCAGCAGCAATGAGGGAGAATTAGACTCAGGTTGTATTTTAATACAAATCTGCCTAATCATGGCTTTCTGAAACAATACAGTTGTAACTTGGAACCTGGACATCTTGCGAGTTGAACGTTTTGGCTCCTGAATGCTGCAAACCTGGAAGTGAGTGTTCTGGTTTTCAAACATTATTTTGGAACCTGAATGTCTGGTGTGGCTTCCGCAACTTCCGATTGGCTGCAGGAGCTTCCTGTAGCCAATCGGAAGCCGGGCTTTGGTTTCCGAATGTTTTGGAAGTTGATTTCCTGAGAACCTTTTTAAAATACTGCAGCAGTAACAACAACACCAGCTGCAAAATGATGTTGAAGTGTGGAGAACTCAACCTAAGAATGGAGAGAAACTGAAATTGAAAGATCCTCCCATCTCTACTCTTCAGTCAGTATAAGGCAGCCCTCTATGTTCAAGATCAGTGAGACGTTCCATTAAAGGCAACCTGCTGGAGGTAACCAGCCTTCTTCAGTGTCTAACAAGAAGAAAATCATAGGTGTGTGCCAACACACATGCTTGGTGAGTGATAGCGAGGCCCAGCAATGCACTGCATGAAGCTTCCAACTTAGGCAAACATTTGACACAACACACCACCATTCCATGCATAATCATGTACATATACTGCCAGCATATATGATCACAAAAATCAATGTAAATGCATAAAATCAAGCAGAGCTTTCTAAAACAAGCACGAAACGAAATCCTTGTGAAAGGGGGGGGGGGGACAGTCCACATCCCATCCAGATTTCGAAGACTCAGAAAACCCAATCCTTTAACCCATTGAAGGCAATGTTGACAGTGTTTGGGGAAAGTAGCAGTGTACATGATCCTTGCTCCGCACATTGTTTGAGGGATAAGAATGCCTCAGTAAAACTGATCTCAACTCAAAATGTTGGTAGCAAATTCATTTCAGGTCCATAAAATACCTATCAATGATTCTCTTTGCTTTAGCAGCCCAGCTCCTTAAGTCTTGGAGGTTCATGGATTCTTGGACTTTATGACCTCTATCCAAACAAGCTACTGAGATCCAGAGGCACACTGAGGCACAGAGTGGAATAAGACGGTGTAACAATGTGGCCTTTGCATTTGCTGAACCTGGTATAAATAAAAGCCTGCCATTCTGCCCTTATTCAATTAACAGACCAGCATCTTCTCCCTGCTGAACTTACCGTAGATCCACACATATTTCACCTTATAAGCTGCTTAGTTGAACTTGTCGGCTGCTCCCAACCTTTCAATGGCAAGATGGCAAGATGAAATAATCAGAAAAGCCAAGGTGCTACAAACCCATGACCAATAAATAAGGGGACAAGTTAAAAGCAAGTGATCTAAAAGGCCTGGGAAAACAAATGGGGCTTCACATGACACGAAAAGCATGGCAGACTCGGCACATAAATTCTTCTTGGCCAGGGAGTTCCACAGTCAAGATGCCACCTATTGGATGTAGAAAGGTGTTATATACCAGGGTCAAGCTATTTGCCAGTCTACATGTTCCACTTTGAGAGCAGCTCTCCATGGTCTCAAACAGAAGTCTTTCTTATTGACACTATGGACTGAACCTGAGCGTTTCTGCTGCCACAAAACTGTGGTAAGAAGGATCCAGCTAATGGCCTCTGTACAGTCCCAGCTTTGCAGCCAGGTCCAACACTCCATTACAGGAACCTTGAGCTGGAGGAAGGGTGGCCATGTGTCTTATTTTGCAGTGGCCAGGCCTCTGTTTGAATGACTCCTCTGATTGTCTACTCCAAGTCAGTTTTAAATGTAAAGAACCATGAAAAGGAAGATCAGGGGTCTTGACGCTGCCTATCAATGATTTGTACCCAGATAGCAGACTGAGCCTGCTCACCTGATTACAGTTTCCCCACAATGGCAAGAGTAATTATTTCAAAATGAGAATCTATGCCTATAAATTAGCATATGCAAATCTGTGTCCTCTTTTTTAGGATACAGGAAGAGAATGTAAGTGGCCACCCAAGTTGGAGAGCAGACAGTCTAGGGCTGGATTTGTTTACCTTGGGCCCATTTTGGGCTGAAACACCATCTTCCTCTTCCTCCTCCTTTAAGCATGATGCAAGGAAGACAAGACATATTGTGTTATGTCAATATCCCCCAGATTATGGCCCCTTCTTAAACATATGCAGCAAAAACCAAACTAAAACAGTTAACACCTGCTTCGTGCTTTGGTTCTGCTTACAATCCAAAGAAATCAGCTTGAAGTACTTGAGTGTCTGCCACACAGGAAGGTAAACGATCTGGACAAATAGTATAGATCCTGTTTAGTTGGTAAATCCTAGAAAAGGCTCAGTTGGCATGGTTCAAGCCAAGGCACCAAGATTTAAAAATACTAACACACTCGAAGCACACCTTTGGCACTTTCAAACTGGGAACTATGAGTGAGGTTTTAGAGAAAGAGGGTGGCATATAGACTTAAATATATTTGGAAGCATGTGGAATAACTTGGTTGAGAAATGAGTTTAGAAACTAAAATTAGTGGCAAAGTGAAACCAGAAATTATAGCAGGTCCACAGAGCAATCAGCTGGTTATGAGCAGGTCTCTTTCTCTAATTTATTTTGCAGACTTCTTAAAAAGTGCATATGGGAGAAAATGACTTCCAGAAACCAGCTGTTTTACTAGGTCAGACAGTGGCAGCTGCCTGCAATGTAAAAACATGACTTTGGAGATCAGAGGCAATGGAATGCAATTGCATTACCTCGATAGCATGTGACTGTGTTCATGTACAACTTGTTGCCAATATTAGAAATGACACCAAACAAAATTCGCAAAGTACTTAAGAGAAGTTGAAACACAAGATAAACAAAAGCTTTAAAAGCTACACTCTCTGAATGGATCCCATTTTCCTGCCTCACCTCTGCACACCATGAAATAAAATGTCCATCTTGGGTGTTAACCATCCTACTCTCAGTTTTCTTGATCTCCCTCCATTCTTTATTATGAAATTGTACCTGCACATCTGCTGATTGGGTTGGAGGCCTACCACTCATCATCTCCAAGAAGTGCTCACTCTCTTCATGATCCCTGCTTGAGCTTTTCATTTGTCGGGGGCTTGCAAATGCAAAGGCTGCTAAAGTTGGGTAGTCACTTCCTATGAGCTGGATTCCCTTCCACAGATGTGCCCGCAATGGGTGGACTACAGGGGGCGAGGGGCGAGGAGACTGGTACATATTAGTCCTGCACCTTCTCAACAAATTGTAAACTGTTTAGAATAAATTACATCCCAATAGGACTTTTGTGTAGTTGAGATTCCTGTGTACTAAGGTTATGCATCCTTCTAAATATCTTCCTAGTTTGTCCAATGGTTCAAAAGGGATATTCATTCAGCACACAGTGGAGGTCATTGTTTAGTTCAATCTGGGGGTCAAGACTGAGACTGAGTGTGCTATGAACTGCTGGGATGCAGTCCACTGTCGTTTTGGGATTGCAAACATATTACATACAGCAGTAATCAAAAGAGATAAAGGGCACAAATCATTTGAGACAATGAGCAAAGCTTAGCAAAACCAAAAAAATTCTCTCTCTCTCTCTCTCTCTCTCTCTCTCTCTCTCTCTCTCTCTCTCCCTCTCTCTCTCTCACACACACACACACCACACACACACACACACCACACACACACACCATGTTACATGCATATACATGCAAGAGCACATTACTTGCATACATTTGGATCTGTGTGCAACTCCCTTGTTACAAACCATGGAACTGAAGAATTCCTACCGTAACTGTCCTAACGCATTTTATGCTCCCACCCACCTGCCCATGAAGATCACAGGAATCTCCTTTACAAAAATGGCTGTGTAAGCAAAATGCTCTTCTTGATCTGTGATGTGTTCTTGTAGGTGCTTTGTATGACTCTTCTGTAGTGCTGATATCCTCTTTGGTCTTGACTTCTGGTCTTCTCAACTCCATGACTGGTCCATTGGCTCTGACTTTAGCCTCTTGTTCCTGGTTCCCAGTTCTCCTGGACTACGACCTATGACCTAGACTTCAAAATGTGAAACATTCCTAGTGCATCATGCACAAACACAAACAGATGCCGTACTACCTCCCCATATCCTATATACAAATATACAGTGCTGTAGTATTCTCACTCAGGCAAAGTTTTGGGGGTTGAATATTCCAGCTGAAAAACTACCATCTGCCAAGATGACATGAGTTGCATGCCTTTGGTCTTAGCTGAATAGTTGACATAAAATTAGAACGATGACATGTCATAATGTTATGCATAGATAATATATTTCACCCAATGAGCTAAAGGGAAACCCATGCAAGAACATTGAATTTTTGACATTAGAGCTTATTATTTTCCCAGGCCTTTAAATACATTTAGAATCTGGCTATTCTGCTACTTCTAACTGATGTGTTGTTGTCATTTTCTATTGAACCCTTTTGACTATATTTTTATTTTTTGAAATTCTTGAGGATATAAACAAAGCAAAAAATTATAACCAACACATACTTTGGGTGGCAAAAAACTGGTTGTAAGCATGGGGTGTCTATCCTTCAATGCATTTTTTTAAGCTGCTGTAACGCTGCCATTCTTCACAAGAACTTTCTGAAATCTCATTGGATTCTTCCCTGCATTGCATCAACTTTTTGAGCCCATTTTCCTGCTGATAGGATACACTTTCTTGATTTTCTGATGTATGGGACTATCATGCTTTATAAGGCTTGTACCTGGGGAAATCTTCTCGCCTTATCTATTCAGTTACTTCCCCAGCTCTGTAATTTTGTAATTTTGCTCTACAGCAGTCAGGAGAGGAGGTGGGTGATAAGCCCTGTGGAGGAACAAAGCAGGAAGTGCAGCAGTTACATTTTCACTCGGTGTCTCGGAGCATGTGGTTGCCATTTCCGGGAAGGCCCTGGCCCCCTTATCCCGCTCTGGGATCAGCTGAGCAGGGATAAATGAAAAAGATGACCAACTAAGCAAAAAATTAAGCAGCTGTCAGCCCCAATAAGCCATGATCCCCATGTTGATTTGGGATTTATTCCAGTGCCTTTCCCAAAAGGAAGATAATGCAAGCTGACACCACAATACCTGAGAGAAAGTGTACGGCCATGCTGTGATCGCAAGGCACAATGGCAGCAAGAAGCAAGCTGGTAGGAATCCAATGATCCCACTCATCAATCCATCAGGAAACTCTGAAAACTCCCAAGGGAAGGAAGGAGGGAGACAGTAGAGGGCTGTGAAATTGATGGATGGTTTTATGTTCCAGACTGGACAATGATGTAAGAATTTCCAATCAGAAAAGGAAACCCTACCATTACATTTTAACTGAACTCTTTGATTCAAGTAGTAAAAATAACACCGAACATGCTGTCTCTCCCTCTCTCTGCATTTTGAAGGGAGGCTGATGGGATCCTAGTCTGATGCTTCAGCATACCTGAATTACTAAAAGAGAGAGTCCACACAAGTCGTCATCATTTTCAACTGTTGTCCCCAGCAGAGGTTTCCTACAGAGTCAACTCAAATCCAGTGGAAGAGTTCCATTGATGTAAACCATAAATGCAGCTTCAGAGACAAAAAGATCTACTGTCATAGTATAAGAATTAGCAGCAGCGTTCTTATTTTGTGAGTATCTCCTTACTTACCGGCCAAACATATTTTAGAAACGAATATTATAGTGTTATGCAGAGTCAAACCATTGCTCCATCTAGGTCAGTGTTGCTTGATCCGATTGGCACCAGCTCTCCAGGGTTCCAGACTGGGGAGATTCCTAGCCCTACCCTAATTAAACATTAGTCCCATCTCTGAACTAATTTGGGACCAGATCCAGGATGGGATGAATGGTTCCTGAGTTGGCCCAGGGCAGGTCAACCTGATTGGGGGTTCCCAGATCAGGGCCACTGGGTGGATGTGGAGGAAGGCTGTGCACAACTTTAATTCTTACAGCATGAAGTCAATGAATGGATGAATGTAAAGATATGATTTTTTAAATTAACCTTTGACTCAGAAGAGCAGTTCTTCTCATTTGGTGACAGTGAGTTGGGATCTAGACAAGCTCTTGCCAATTACTGGAGTCTTTTTGTCAAAGTGCAATGCAATATGAGGTTTTGAAATATTTTTGTGGGCTTAAAAATTACACTGTGCCTGGTAAAAGGTTTCAATATATTTCATGTTAAAAAACATAATAAACTCGGGGGAGGGTACTTTAGCACTAGATATACAGAATGGGGTGGGCTCTGAACAAGTGGTGTTAAAAGGTTTACTTTCACAAAGGCCTGGCACTCTGGGTGTGTGGTTTCCGCCTCTATAAATTTGATGATATTTTACAAATGTACTCTATGAAATATATTCTGAACATGTGTTTAAATACGCTTGCAATGAAAAACAGAATACGCTTCCTATGCTGCTTGGGTATTTGGTTAATGCTGTATGTCTGGAATATGTTAAACATTATTTTAAAGGTAATTGAAACATTTCACACACATTCGCCTGCACGCCTGGAGTGCATAATGCACGCTCTTTGGGAAGAAACTTCACCCTGTGCATATAAGCTCAGCAATGGTATAAATCAGTGGAGATGGGTGGAATGGAAATCAGAGAAGATCTCATCTCTTCCTATCACTTTTATTGGTAGAATGGAGCTTTGGTTCACATTTCTTCTGGGGTGATATGTAGTTTTCTTTCTTCTTCTTCTCGTATATAATTTTAATTTTTTTTTCAAGCATTTTCCCAATAACCTTCAAATCAAATACATTATTTCATAAGGTGACTTCAAACCCTCACCTCCACTGTTTTTTACTCAAACATTTTCTACTGCATTATATCTTTATCGGTCACACACAAAAATCTCTATTACAATGGTTTTGTCTTTTTTTCCTGCTTTTATCTCCAATCCTGCCTGCAATTTCATTTGACTAATATTTTTTTCTAAAACAGGCCTCCATTCTTCTATAAAAAGTTCATCATTTTGATCTCTTAATTTCACTGTCAGCTTTGCCATTTCTGCATAGTCCATTCCTTTCAAAAGCAACTCCTCCTTCGTTGGAACATTCTCTGCTTTCTGTTTCTGCACATACAATATTCTAGCTACTGTTGTCACATACATAAATAGTTTAGTCATCTTTTTTGAAACATCCGTCCCTAACATACCTATAAGAAAAGCTTCTAGTCTTTTGGGAAGCTGTAGAAACCTAGTCATTAGGTTCCTAGTGAGACTGCATGGTCTCTGAATGTGGCAAGTGATGCCACAGCAATGACACATCTATAGGCAATGTTCCAGTAGAAACAGCAGAGAGAGAGAGAGAGAGAGAGAGAGAGAGAGAGAGAGAGAGAGAGAGAGAGAGAACAATTTGGGAGGACTGCTAGAGATGCTAACCACGCAACCAGAGATCAATTGTTCTTACCATGCACCTAGGAGGAGAGGCAAAACCTCTGCAGAATGACTCTATATAACCTGCAATGTCTGGAGCAGGACAACTGAATGTCCAATGTGACATTTATTGGTGGAAGGAATATACAGTTCATGTTCTCCACCCTACCCAGAAGGGTAGAGTGTACAACTGGGAAACCAGCAACTGGGAAACACTGGCTTGTGAGCGCTCCAGTTGGAGAACAGCCTTTACCAAAGGTGTCGTGGGCTTTGAAGATGCTCAAACTCAGGATAAAGGGGAGAAACGCGTTAAGAGGAAGGCATGCTGGCAAATCCTCACCATGATCAACTCCCGCCTGGAAACCTATGTCCTCACTGTGGAAGGACATGTGGATCCAGAATTGACCTTTCAACCCGCTTGTGAAGATTATCAGAGATCGCAAAGAAAGGAATATATGATAACAACAAGAAGATGAGGAAAGTAACAAAGAGACTATCTGAACAGAACTGGATAGAACTGTTTAATTAAAGCAGCAACATGAGTGATGTTTGGTCCCCTTTCGGAGCTTGATGTATGGGTACCCCCAACAAAAAATTAAAAATCTGGCTGTATAATTTGGAATTAATGTGATTTGGAATTAATGTGATTTGATTGACCTGTTAATAAAAATTATATTTTTTAAAAAAACAACAGAATTGACCTCCATAATCACTTACGGACACACTGTTAAAACTGTGTGTATGAAAGACAAGATTACGTGGCCATGAGTGATTTCCAAAGGAGGAGAAGAAGAACCCAAAAGGATGACTGCACACACCTGTAACTTTTAAAATGGTTCTATGGATTTGACTGAGGACCTGCAGGATGCATTTATGAACCCAGCCTAAACTTCTCAAAACTTCAATCTGGCCTGTACAACTTTTTCAATATCTATATATAGCCTCACAAGGAAATCACAAGTGATTCTTTTCATAGCACATAACCATCATCATCATGTGCTAATTGTTCCATATCAAACATCTGCTAAAGGCATAAGAAGAGGCCAGGCCAATTTTTTCATTGGTTGGCAACCCTCCACCTGAGGCATCCAATCAGCCACCTTAGAACTAGACGGTGTCATAAATGCCACCTCTTTTGCCTTCGAAGGCTGCACCCTAGAATTAGAAAATAGAACTAACCACTCAGATTTCCCCTGAGCCACGCCCTGTAAGAGAACGCGATAGACCCTGTCCAAGCATTCCTGACTCATTGTTGAAAGAGGGATGTGAAATCATTTTGAAAACCAGAGGAATAAACTCCATCTGTTTCATTCATTTCAGTTTTAGGTCTGATCTTTAGGAGAGGCAATGAAAACCCTGAAAACTTCAAACCAACAAGATGGCACACACAGAAATCAGAAGCACGGGAAGCGGATCTGGGGCTCCCACTGAAAGAAACCTTACAAAATATGTGTCTTTTAAAATTGCTTTTAAGATTAAACAGGGAGTCTCTCTCTCTCTCCCCCCCCCTCAGGTCTGTCTCTAGTTTGGCACCTCTGATGCCTTCAAGGGTATCAGGGAATGATGAAGATTAAAATGGCAAAGATATAAAAACAGCCTTACTTAGGATAAGTTGGGCATCTTGGTCGTTCTAGAAACTCTTATTATATATGAAAAAGATGAGAAATATTTAAACAGATTTTATCTGGGTCGGATATTTCATGCAGCGGCCCTAAGTAAACTATTATGGTAGGGATAAAATATCCCTGCCAAGACAGATAATAAATTATGTAACAGATGTGGAGGACAGATGTTTCTACTAAAACGTATCTGAATACCTGAAATAAATTGCTACACACACACACACACACACACACACAACTGTCCATGTCTTACTACACAGAAATAACTCTCAGGTAAGCAAGTATAGGATTTCAATTTTATAAACCCAAAGCTGCCTTTCCACAGTCCCCCCACTTTCCTAAAAAAAGAAAAAGAGAGAGATATACTGTCGCTGCTAAAAATAAAAATAAAAATAATCTGGGGGTGGGAAGATACAAGTAACTTGATGTCTCACCTTTAATTGAGACCTCAGCTTTCATCTGGAATCCAAACTGGTAAGCTTTTAAATAGACCAATCTATGTTTCACATGTGTGGCTTGTGGATAAGTGGTCGTTTTTGAGCTCTCCTTCCTACAAAATGAGTTTCTTCTGCTGCAATCCTTTAAAAGGAAAGGAAGAATGGAGATATGCATCAGCCGCCCCCCCCCCCCAGCACAAAATCTGAAGCTTTCATGAAAAGCAATAGCTTTTTTCTTTTAAGCCAATGTAGTTGCTTCCTCATGATCTGTTTATTGAGATTTCATCCCAATTTGTTCACCCAACGTTTGTGGGGAGGTCATAGAATGGCGACCAGGGGTGCCAACATGGGCCCCAGGTTATGGGTACCCAGTGGCACCCATGATGTAACGTGATGTTGTGACATCATGTCACATCAATGTGCCACAGAGGAACTTCTGAGGCCTGGCAGGGCTTCAGACATGATCTCCGAGACCTCACAGGGCCTCAGAGATCTTGCCCGAGGCCTTGCAAGACCTCCACCCTGACCTCTGGTTTGCACTAGAAGTCATGTCGGAGGCCTAGCAGGGCTTCCAACTCGCCTCAGAAGTCGCACTGGGCCTCTGACGCAACTTTCAGTAGAAACCAGAGGTTGTGTTGGAGCCCACGCTGTGGGTGCCCGGGCACTCAGGGCCCCCTATACTTGGCACCTAGGATGCCGACTCTTTTTAGTACATTCATTCTGAATTATTTTGTGAGGAGGTTAGATGCTATAGCATCAGGCATTTTCCTGTGTACTTTCCTCTCACTTTCCTTACTACAAAAAGTCCAGGTTTATTTTAATTGGTGCGTTTGTTTCACAAGAGCTCCTAATTCACATTAAACGTGCAACCTGAATTTGATGGTATGTCATTGAATCACACCTACAAAGTAATAACAGCCTGGAAGATTATTTATGAGCTGATCATGGTTTTTCATAGGGAAAAAAAAAGAAGAGGAGGAGGCATCTATGTTTCCTTATTGTACACAATTAGTCAGTTTAACATTGAAACATGTACAGGTTAGTTTGGAGATAAGTATAGTTTGCCGAGTAGGGCACAAATGAAACATAACCAGGCAAGATTTTGCTTTATATATCTTGCTAGCTGTGAAATCTTCCATCTAGACACAACTTGCCCTTCCATTTTTATGGCAAAAAGTATAAGGCTTGTAGGTTACAAATTTGAGCAAACTACATTTCAATGATAAACAAGCAAAACTGACCACACTGGTGTTGGGTTCCCAATAAATATTATACCTGACGTAGATTGGGGGTTTTCTCCCCTCTTGGACTACCGGGTGCTATTTGCATTCCAGTCATCAAATTTTGCTATTTTTTTTCCACATGACTTGAATAGCTTGATGTTGTACCCTCGCCTTCAACCACAGAGCTTATTGTGCCCCCTATTAAATGGCATGGCCAGAGACTGTAGCCTGATTCGTCTAGCTGTAACCGTGTCTTAAATAAACAGGACAATCCAGCTTGGTGTATTTATTTTTCATAATCTGAGGCAGGGGTAGGGTGGGAAGCTAATTTTACAGAAAGAATACTCCTGGCATAATTTTCCTTCTAAATAATTTTACTGCCACTGATGTACTCAAAGGTAGACTTTGTATCTGAATAATAACCAGACGGGTGTCTACAGAGAACGGTGAAAGGGGAGGGGGAGGTTCCACATTAAAAGTGAAAGAGCTGCCAAGCAGGAGTTATTTTGCTCTAGCCATAGTCACATTCAGCAAAAAGAATGCTATACACTTTCAGATGCCAAGTCCCCTCATGCTGAAACATCCCAGTCCACCCCACTGCCCCCAAATTGAATTGGACTAAAAAGTCTAAGAACTTGTAAAGTTTTCTTAGGCTGCAATCCTATACACACTTACCTGTACTCATAGTGTACTCATAGTGAGTTACTGATGTGTAGAGATGCAAAGGATTGCAATATTAGAGAGGTTGCAAAACTAGCTTAGGGCTTTCAATAAAATGTCCCTGTTTCACAAGCTTCCCAATCCTATCTCATGAAAAGGGATGCATTCACTTCTCTGATATGCTGATGATGTGTAATTGTGTGTTGAGTCCCACAGTGCCACCCCCAAAAAATTGCACACATCACACGTCAATTTTTGTTTAAGGTTTTTGGCATAATTTTGGCCACAACTTTATTCAAATACAAAAAATGTGAGTGGTTGCTTAGGCATTGGTTATGACTATCTGTCCTTGTCCCCCAAGGACAGAGCTGGTCCCTTCCGGACACCACCGGAAGCCAGCGTGGGAAACAAGTATTGGGAGAGAAATGAGGCTGGGAATCAGTCCAACACTTCTCACCCTCATGTTCCGGTGGGGCTTGCACGGCCCAAGTCCGGCACCACGGACAAGGACGAAAGAATGGCAAGCCCCTGGATTCCTTTAATGGAATTCCCTTTCCGCATCATTTGGAGGGATAGGCACCTTACCCCTCCAAGCACCAATTTAACCAATGCCTAACCGCCAACCTTACAAGTTGTGACAATTTGCTACGCAGTAGGCAAAAACCAAATGGCAACAGCCAATCAGCCAAATGGCAAAATTCCTACCACGCCCCCGCTCAAAGGCGAACGACCCCATGACAGGCATAGCAAGGGCAATTGAACCCAAGAACCACCCTATAAAAGGGAGGGGGCGGGTGATCCGAAGCAAAACGGCCAAGAGGACGCCTATCGTCTGTCTCCTATATTTATAGACTCTGACCCCTCCTCCGAATTGACAACACTCAAAAATCCCCAGCAACCCAGTTAACCCTTTACAGGCTTGGGTTCCACCAAATTTGACTAGTCATGATGGTGGCCTGTTCCCCCAACCGCAACACGTGCTCTCTGCTAGTGAGAACACGCTTTATGGTTTTTGAGCCAAAATCTCCAAAACGCATTATTGATGGCTCGTCTTCATCTACTTAGCCACCCCACCATTATTTTAAGGTAAAATGCAGCAAGTGATATACCCCCTCAAAAAAGTGAAGCTAGCATGGATTTTGGAGTTTTAGTTGGCCTAATGATGTTGGCATAAACCTAATATGGTGCTGTATTCAACTAACTCTTACTCAGAGCAGACCCATTGAAATTAATTGACCTTTTTCATTGATTGCATTTATATCCTGCCCTTTTCTCCAAGGAGCTCAAAGTGGCATACGTGGTTCTCATCATCTTTTAATTCCAACAACAATCCTGTGAAGTAATTTATGCTGAGAGGCAGCGACTGGTCCAGGGTTACCCAGTGACCAACACTCTAACCCAGGGGTTGGCAACCTAAGGCCCATAGGCCACTAGCGGTCCACGGGGCTCATCTATCCAGCCCATGGTGACCCCTGCCGCCCCCTGCTGCCTGCTGTTACTGGCGTGGTGTGGCACAGTGCAGAGACCAACTTCTGGGTTGATGGCGCCTGTGTGCATGTGCACAGGTGCTCCTCCGACCCCGATGTGTGCTGGAAATAGTGTGTGTGCACGTGTGCGGGATAGAAAAGCGCCCATGCAATGCACACACACTATTTCTGGCACACATCTGGGTCAGAGGAGCGCCAGAAATAGCGTGTGCACATGCGCAAGGGCACTCCCCCACCCAGAAGAGCATGCATGTGCACATGCTCCGGTCCATCCTCCAACGGACAGAGCGTGGACCAGCCCATCGTTCGGTAAGCTAGCCGACCCTTGCTTTAACCACACCACCACAGTGGCTCATCAGAATATTAGTGATGACCATTAATTTCAGTGGATCTACTCTGAGTAAAAGTTAGTTGAATATAACCTATGTATTATGGAGGAAAGTGAATCCATTCTTCTTCTTCTTCCACAAATGCTCGTTGTTTTATTTGTCTGCAATTTGTCCGGCTTAATTCACTCTGGATGACCTCATGTGCCTACAAATTTCATCTGTTTCTGTTAAAAGGAGGAAATGTTAAGATATTTAGATTCCCCTTTAGAGAGTTTCATTTTATAGAAAGTTGCTTGGAACCTGAATTACAGAAGGAAGCAGACAAAAGACATAGCAACTCAGAAACAGAATGGATTTTACCAGTTTTACCGTTCTAGACATTTAGGGAGGAGCCCTTCTATTCATTCAATGCAAGAGGAATCCTGAATCAAAACTCAGTTGAGCAAAGCCTGACCTAGCATTACATTACAGATTATGCAACAGCAGCTGAATTACTGTCAAAAAACTGAAAATTGATACTTTTATTATTACATCCACCCCACAGTTAACAGCTTAGTGTTTCCTCTGCAAATATGATTAATTTTGTTCAGATGACATACAATGACAAAACTCCTTTCTACTCTGAGTTCATGCTTATTTCTACTTGACTTTCTGGTAGGGACAGGTGGAACTGCTGCACTAGGAAAATTAGAATTCAGAACAAGCTGAGTTCCAGTGCACTAGACATTCCACGTACATTGTGAAGTTTTAGGTGGAATCTGCAGTCTAACTGGATTCTGAAATGGCACACAGAGGTACATGGAAATGTCCCCAGACATATGTGCAGAGGGTTTTGATGCACCAAGAGACTACTGTTGAATGTTGTAATACCTCTGGCGTCCACCTTATCCGCTTCAGTTCAATCAGCCCCCCAATAATTTTGAGGCTTCCCAAGTCCAACTAATGCATGGATTCTATAGCACACGACCATGGACCTTTGTTGAAATGGCTTTGGTTGGCTTGCTGTGAGGAAATTTGAGCTCTGCTGAGAAAGCAACATAAAGAAAGTATTAGAAAATACCCACAACAGACAACGGGAACTTTTAAATTATGGGTGATATATCCGTATGTGCATCAGGAGAATTCTGACCATTTGTGAAAAGCCAGCTGCTCTTGTGTGATCCTCTTTTCAATAGGTATCTCAAGGAATTGGTGGTGAGGGGGGAGGGGAGGACAGGACCATAATGGATCTTAAGGGAATTCTCAAGCCATCCATCTCCTGTCATATTTTGTACTAAAAATGTGAAGGGAGGCCGTGAAATCAATTTACTGTTTTGTTTGTTTGTTCAGATTAACCCAATGTCCCAAATAGGTGGTGTCTTCTGGCGAGGTACAGCCAGTTCACCTCAGGTTGTGGTTGAATGTGTTTGTTTGTACTTAGAGAGGGAGAACCTCCGCAAACGAATGGATAAATAAATAAATAAATAAATGTACCAAGTGTAACAACTCACGATATTCATGATTCAGCAGATGGCACTCAGCCTAAGACTCTGCAAGATGCTGCTCGGACGTGCTACTCTTCAGGTTCCTTTGCTGAGGAAGGCCTTAACAGAGGGCAGAGCATCAAAATGGCATGTACATTTTTAAAAACCATGTTTTCTTTGGTCTGTTATGTGGAGTTCAAAATATAGGTGTGTTTACTGTGGGTTAGATTGCTCCGAAGTAGGAGATAGTAGTCATAGTTAAATTACCGGTAGGTATGAGTCAAAATTGCACCCACAACTTCAGCATCCTCACAAATGTTGTGAGGGGATAGGCGTGAATAAGAGTGCAACAACTGCACTTCTCACTGTGGTCAGAAATCTTTTTTTAAAAAAAAATAAACCCAAAAACTATGGCTTCAGAGTGAGGACAGGAAGCATTGTCCGCATTGCCAGTCCTTCATGATGATGTTGTGGGATTCTGTGGTACAAGAAAGGGGCAGACACCACTGACATTGCTGACTGGATCACAAAACAGGCAGTGAAAAGGGGGAGTAAAAGGACATTTTTTAGAAACAGCTCCCACTTGCAAGCCAAAATAACTCTTTTCAGCTCATCTTTAATTCAGAGGTAAACCACAGTTTGGGATGTAAGAAAGCATTGATGTCCGCTCTGCCCTATATTGGTTGCTTGCAGTGCTGTTTCCATTCTGCCGCATTTCAGCTGTCAACAAAAACTATGTGATTCATCTCACTGTCCACTATGACGAAATGTTATGTAATCAATTCTGTGATTAATTCTGTAATTAATTATGTCATCGTTGCTGTATTCCGCAACATTCATTTCAGTGCAAAGCAAGAAAAAGTGCAAATTGGGAGGGAGGGGGAAGAATGTCATCAATTAGGTGTCATTTGCAGACTGAAAACAACAATGGCAGCAAATATTAATCATGTGCATTGTGAACATGCTGTGAATAAATGAGCACTGGCAAATTCCCAATCCCATTTCTGTTTTTTTTGAAATTCTCCAATATCCGTAAACACAAGGAATGCCATGACATGGGACAGTCATATACAGTGGGCACTAATATATCACTGAAAAAAGAGAAAGTGCATCACTCAAAAGCAGACACGTTTGTTTAGATTTTGTGTATGCTCATTCATATGTATAGATTTTTCAAATAATTTTGCAATATAATTTAAATATAAATACAATAAATCACACCAAAATGAGACGTATGTGAGCAGTTGTTGAAAGTACTAACTTCAAGGCCATTACTCTCTCTTCTTGATCATTACACTAAGTTTGGACGAGATAGCCATTCAAATAGAGAATTTCTTCAAATGGAGGACTGTCCTCTCTAAAGTTGGGCACATGGCCGTCCTATGGCAAGATCCATCCTTCCTTCCTTCCTTCCTTCCTTCCTTCCTTCCTTCCTTCCTTTCATCTTTCCCCCGCTCCTGTCCAAATTCACACATTATGTACATATTTAAATGTATTTAAACATTCACTGGGTTTTCTTAACACATTTCCACCAGATACACATTGTGGAATGCATTGTCTCTCCAAATATAGATTTTTCAAATACATTTAACTATTTTCCTTTGAGGCAATAGGTGCGAAAGATAACTAAGCTCCAATCTCCACATTAATCTGAGAGGTGCAAATCGGTTCTGTTTGCACTGAAGTTCACAAAGATCCAATTATTTAAGCATCTCTAATCATGACATAATTTCCAAGCCTTAGTCTTGGGTGAAGGTCTTTATCGGTGCCTCCACTACTTAAATCTGTGCACAATGAAAAGGAGAATTATAGGTCTGAATTTTACCCCGTTTCTGTCCCCCCCCCCTTTTTTTAAATTTGTAAAGGAGGTAAGCTCAATGTGCTTTCCTATTCAACCACTTTATTTTTGGCAAGGTTTGCAAGAAGACTATACTTCAGCAATGTAAGCTTTTCTTCCTGGAGGCACAATACCCAGACAGGAGGAAAAGTAAATCAAGAAGACAAAATAAACACATTTTCTCATGAAGACTGTAAGCCAACTGGAACTTCCAATTAATGTCCCAGAGGCCAGTTGTTTTTAGTATTGAAAAATTCCACATGTAACACAAACATACATACATATTGCCTCAGTGACTGGCAGGCTGTGATAAAATTGAAAACTGTTGAAGATATGGCAATTAACATTGCACTCCTATCCTGGTTTACTCATAAATAAGTCTCATTGACCTCAATGACACACCCAACTAAATGTCAACAGAGCCAGTGAGGTTTCTGAATAAACTTGTATAGGACTGTACTGTTACACAAGTGAGTGTGCATAGGATTCCAGCAGAAAGTGTACTCAAATTCTACATAGCTCTTTTAAATTGGTAAATATTGTGCAAAGCAGTCAAAGAAAATGACGTCTCTGGATGATTGTGACAATATCAAGTCCCCAATCAGCCTTCTTTCTTAATGTGAGAACCTTGCCTGAATCAACTCAGTTCACTTCATAAATTGGGGTACACACAACTTTTATTTTCACCCCTCTCTTTATCCAGAAAAGGCTCACATATATTAAATAAAAACAAGTCCCTGCCCTGCAATAAGAGCATAAGACTAAGCAGAAGATTGAGCTTCTAAAGCCTTGTTGACATGCAAATCCTATGGGTTGAACCCCATAGCTGCCATTTCACTCACAGAGCATTCTTTCATCCCAGGAATACTTCTGCTAACAGGACAGGAAGGGTGGAAGGTTTTCTTTTTCCCCCCTGTTCCTGGTGCAGCCTCACCCCAAAACCTGGAGAGCCCCTCAGTTACCTGGAATAGTCTTTTTTGTGGTGCAGGGACAGTAGCAAGAAGCGGGTAATTCTAGGTATTTGACCTTAGGCAAAGCAAATTTTGATAGATCCCAGCGGGGTTGAGAAAGTGAAGGGTCCCTTTCCTTGCCTCATGGTAAAACAAAATGAACAATCAACGTGGAGATTCCAAAGCACAAGGCAGGAGGCTAGGATGGTAGCCTGAGACCTCTACATTTCTCTGTGTGAGAATTATAGCCAGGTCTGGCTTTAGGTTTGATGAGGTCCTAAGCTACTGAAGGTAATGGGGCCCTTTATACAGTCATACCTCGGGTTGAATGCGCTTCGGGTTGAGCGTGTTCGAGTTGCGCTCCGCGGCAACCCAAAAGGAACGGAGCGCGTTACTTCTGGGTTTCGCCACTTGCGCATGCGCAGACACTCAAAATGACGTCACGTGCATGCGCAGAAGCGGCGAAAAGCAACGCACGCATGCGCAGATGTGTCGTCGCTAGTTACGTTTGCTTCTAGATACGAACGGGGCTCCAGAACGGATCCTGTTCATATCCAGAGGTACCACTGTATGTCCAGCTGTCCTTTGTCAACAACAAATAGTCACTGTTTTTTGTGTTGAATATATGCTGTATGGTAATTTATGGACCAAATAGGTATCTAAAGCCATTTGCACATAACAATATATATATATTTTCTATTGATATAGAAATGAGCAAACCAGTGATATTTTAAGGAGCAGGCTAGCAGGTGGGGCCCATTACTTACATCACAGAAGCCTACACAACACAAAACACTGTTGCTGTATGTAGGTTTTATTTGTTTTTTATCTTATATTTTGGAAATGTACATCCAGGTTGTTTTTTCTTTAAAAAAATTTTGGGGGCCCGAGAGAGTAGGGCCCTAAGCTAAAGCTTGTTTAGCTTCCACATAAATCTGGCACTGATTATAGCCAATGCTTAATTCAGTTGCATATGGATCCAGGGCTGGTCCTACTATTAAGCAGTGAAATGGCAGCCTCAGGCTGAGTGTCATGAAAAGAAAGCAAATGCTTAGTTATTTGATGTATTATCATTGGAATTTTACTGCCAGGGAGAAGGAAAGAGGTGTTTCTGGGATTTTCTGTCTCAAGTGCCAAAATAACTTGGCTGGCCTTGGTTACAGTTGACTAGGGGATGGGTGTCATTTGTTCCTTCACCTCAAGCAACCTAATGGGTCAGCCTGCATGGATATAGCAGGTAAGATATAAACCAAGTGTAGTGATATATCGAGGAGTTTCTTTATTGAAAATAATCAGGGCTTTTCCCCGCAGCCAGAACTCACCAGAACTCAGTTCCAGCACCTCTCAGGTGGGTGCTGTTGCCATGATAAGAGAGCAAGGGTGAGTTCTGGCATCTCTTTTTCGAGAAAAATAACACTACAGGGCTTTTTTCAACCAGAACTCAGTTCTGGCATCTCTCAGGTGGGTCCCATTGCCATTATAAGAGAACAAGGGAGGCATTCGTGGTGAGTTCCGGCATCTCTTTTTCTAGAAAAATAGCACTGCAAGTAACGCAAAGTGTGTATATTTGGTACTTTAAATATGTTCCACTTTTTGACTGTGATCTTCTTAAGGAAGGCAACCAAAGTAGCCGCATGGATGCAATCGTAACTTGGCGTGCTGCAAACTGAGAGACCTTGTCTCTTTACATGGCCATGTGAAAGAAAAGGCAAAGAGGCAAGACCTGCGCTGCTTCTTTTCCTCAGTAGCTGAAATTGAGTTTGAAGTCCAAGTTATGCAACAACATAGCATTGTCTCATTTTATTAGGGCCACTGGTTTCTGGAGGTCTTGGCATGGTTTTTCTCTCAATTAACACACTTCTCTTCTTTCTCCACAGAATCCTTCCTGCTGTTTTGCATTGTAATAAAATGCCATCTTGCAAGCTCCACGCTAGATTTCAGTTTGGGCGACTGTGCTCTGTTTCATAACTGAAAGGGGATTTTTTTTTTAAGAGAGAGAGAGAGGACTGAAATTTGCAAAGAGCAAATAAAAAAGAGAAATCAGTCTGAATTTGTGCTAATTGGTTCTGAAGAAGAAGAAAAAACACTGCATCTATATCTTTTAAAAGGAAAGAAAGCAGTCAGCAACAGAAGCCAGACAGTAGCTGTGTCTTTTGGCAGCAGGAGTAATCTAATAAAACATTCACCTTTCAAAAAAAGAAAAAGAAAAAAGTCTCAGTCCAACAACCTCTGGACACTGGTACGTCATCCCGGCAAGAAATATATTCCACTCTTGGTTTGTGTTTCTTGGACCAATGTAGCTTAGGATGGTTGTTATCCCAAGACCATGCCACCAGAGTTGGAATTAATAATATAAACCAGAAGCGTGAGCTCTGATTGACAGGCTTGATTCTCTTAATACCCCGTAGTGGGTCTTCTACCACGGTCAGAAGTTAAAATTTATTTTGACAAGCTTTCTGCTGGTTATGGAGGCTAGAAGCTTTATGCAGGAGTGTCCCATGATTAAATATCTAGCATAGATTATCAACAAAACTCAAAAGGAAAAGGCAACTTAAGGCTTCTTGATGACAAACTAGATCCTGCAGAGCCTAGAACTTGGTTTTAATTAAGTTATTACCTCTCTTAATAGGAAGGAGCTGTGCCTTTGTCCCTGCACAAGCTGGCAGACAGTAAATACACATGGAATGTCAGCAGCTTGCTTAAACGGAGGCTGTTTTATGGAATGCTGAAACAAATATGTGGAGATTTCCTTGCCCACGAACAATACTTGCCGGTTTTTGTTTGACTGGATGGTAGTGAAATACAGAGTTTCTCAGGGCCACTCATCAGAGCTGGCCCAAGACATTTTTTCCGCCTGAGGTAGAGCAACATGTGGCACCCCCACTCCCCAAAACTGTCATAGGAACCTAGAATGATCCTGTTACGTTGCCACCTGAAGCAGAAAATCCTGCAAGCATTTTCCCCACCCCTGGCAGTAAAAATACAATGGGAATAAATTAAATAGCTAAAAATTGCTGCCTTTTATGGACACCCATGGTGCCTGTGATGATGACTGCTTGGTGGCAGAACCAGCCTCATCCGTCATAAGAAATCTGAGAGGTAAGGTGAGGCTGTGTTAAGAAGAGTAATGGTAGAGAAAAGGCATGTCTGGCCCTTCCACGAGGCAAGATGAACCAACAAACACACCTGTGGGATCTGATGGCAGATGTTTTGGGTCCAGTCAGCCACTCCACTCTGCAAATGCCTGGATCTCCAGCTAGCTGGTCACCTACCTTGCCTGTCTCCTCCAATGAAAACTAAACCTGAGCATTCTTTCTCCACCTCCTGTTTTATTGGTTTGGAAGGAGAAGAGCAGGAAGTGTTGAAAGAGTGGCAGGAACAGGCAGGAAGGGAAACAGTGGGGTAGCACAGGAAACACAGCTCCTTCTGTCTGCTGCTTTTGCTTGAGTGCTAACCTGCATAAGAGGGTCCCAGCCCAGCAGCAGAGAAAGAATGGCAAAGTGTGTGTGTGTGTGTGTGTGTGTGTGTGTGTGTGTGTGTGTGTCCTCGGAGGTAGGTAAAGGGACCACTGATCATTAGGTCCAGTCGTGACTGACTCTGGGGTTGCGGCGCTCATCTCGCTTTATTGGCCGAGGGAGCTGGTGTACAGCTTCTGGGTCATGTGGCCCGCATGACTAAGCCGCTTCTGGCAAACCAGAGCAGCACATGGAAATGCCATTTACCTTCCCACCAGAGCGGTACCTATTTATCTACTTGCACTTTGATGTGCTTTCGAACTGCTAGGTTGGCAGGAGCAGGAACCGAGCAACGGGAGCTCACCCCATCGTGGGGATTCGAACCGCCAACCTTCTGATCGGCAAATCCTAGGCTCTGTAGTTTAACCCACAGCACCACCCATGTCCCTAGGAGGTAGATTAAAGTGCAGAATTCAGCAGTCAGCTTGCTCACCAGGGCAAGACAGCTTGAGCATTTCACATTGAGCCTAGCTTGACTGCACTGGCTGTCAATTAGTTTCTGGGCCCAATTCAAAATACTGGTTTTGACCTATAAAGCCTTAAACAGCTCAGGATTGCAATACCTCAAGGGCCACCTCTGTCCATATGAACCTACCCAGACCCTGAGATCATCGCCTGAGGCCCTTCTTCATGTCCCTCCTATATAGCTAAAAGAAAATGACTGCCTTGGTTTCTTCCATCTGTCTGTCTGGTCGTTTTAGCTGTACAGTGGTGCCCCGCAAGACGAACGCCTCACAAGACGGAAAACCCGCTAGACGAAAGGGTTTTCCGTTTTGGAGGTGCTTCGCAAAACAAATTTCCCTATGGGCTTGCTTCGCAAGACGAAAATGTCTTGCGAGTTCCTGCGGGTTTTTTCCCCTTCCCCCCCTTGTCCTAAGCCCTAAGCCGCTTATCAGCTGATCCGCTAAAAGCCGCTAAACCGCTAATAGTGCTAATCCGCTAAGCTGTCAATGGGCTTGCTTCGCAAGACGAAAAAACCGCTATACGAAGAGCCTCACAGAACGGATTAATTTCGTCTTGCGAGGCACCACTGTATCTAGTTTTGAAATTGTTTGGTGGGTCTTTGGACTGCAATAAAGTTTTGATTTGATTTGATATGAGAGGTCCGGAAGGAGGCAACATGAGAATGGGCCTTTTCTGCAGTGGCTCCCTGTTTGTGAAATGGTCTCCACAGGGAGGTTCGGTTGGTGCCTTCGTTATACCACTTTAGGTGCCAGGCAAAAATGTTCCTCTTTAACCAGACTCTGGGCTGAATGGCATCTGGTGTACTTTTAAAATGTGTTGGGGGGGGCATCACTGGTTATTTTTATTTTTATTTTTATTATGTATTTTGTGTTCTATATTGTGTTTTTATGTTGTAAACCACCCTGAGACCTGTGAGTATACAGCAGTATACTACTACTACTACTACTACTACTACTACTACTAATAATAATAATAATAATAATAACTGGCCCAAGGTCACTCAGTGTGGACAATATTGGCACCAGGATCATTTCATTTTTAAGAATTCTGGAATGACAGCCAGTGTCATTTCCAGAAACAGTATTCCTGAGGAAAACAGCATGGGCAGGAGGTACTTTTAAAGCTGTGATAAGGCGGGGGGTGGGGGATTGTCAAAAAGATGAAGAAAAACCTCCAGCCACCTAATATGTAAAGGTGCGATCAAATAGCAAATCGCATACATTTACAGGAGACAACCGGTGGAGTACATGCAGCACACCTTGAATAAATGCCTTTTCTGAAAAACTGCAAATGTAATTAGTAGTATAGCTCAAACATATCCAGGAGATTTTACATGTGCTATAGTATCCCCCCCCCCAAAAAAATAAAAACTTATCTATTTATTTCAACAGACTGCACAGTCATTTATCTTGATCCCACCAGTTAAATCTATTGGGAAGCACAAATATATTTATTAATACGTGTGTATAGTTTTATTAGGCCACTCTGTAACTGGATTTCTCCGAGCAAATTCGCGAAGTCAGCCATGGAAGCCCTACTACTACTACTACTACTAATAATAATAATAATAATAATTTATTTGTACCCTGCCCATCTGGCTTGGTTTCCCCAGCTACTCTGGGTGGCTTCCAACAAAGATTAAAAATACATTAAAATGTCAAACATTAAAAACTTCCCTGAAAGTAGCTGGTGAATCTTTTGCTTTTAATACAGGAAAGATATCAGAGTTGTTTTGGGCACTACCTATCTGCACACAAACACACTCAGTCATGTGAGCAAATGTTATCTTAGCATCTCCTTACCCTTTGGGCCCATGTATGCAGACAGAAATCCAAAATACGATGTGTCTTTGGAAAGCACATTTCCTCCTTCTTGTCCCCTAGATTTCATCTTGAACTCATTTATGTTTGACTCTTGCATGCTGATGTCTTTGACACCCCAATGGTGAGATTTCAAAGCCCCGTTCCCCTCCTCCCCTTTTATCTGTAGCTGAATGAGACATCTTAGTAAGCAGGAGAGATAAAGACGGAAGCTGCACAGTCTGGAAGCCGCACAGGCACGGCCAGCTGTGAAGAAAACCTGTTGAAGTTTCACAGGCAGCTCATCTGGCTGCAAGCAACTGCAATGGATCACTTTTTAATAATTATTTTGAAAGGGTATCAGTGGAGGGGAATAAATGGCTGTCAAAACAGCTGAATATCTTTTCTCTCTCCTTCTCTCTCTCTCTCACCCAACCACCCAATCTCAGTCTTATTTCCCTATCAAGTTATTTTTGGTTCTTAAAATTGTGTTCAAAATATAAATGAGTGGTACATTTAAATAGGGGCATTTTAGATAGGGGCATTTTAAAGTGCCTATATCACTGATGAAGTAGCTTCCAGTAAGTCATGCCACAGTGAACTAGTTAGCCACTACGATATTGGAACGAATAATGTATGTGCATGTATTCATTCTTTATTTTTATTTTTTTTTAATCATTTTTGTTAAGTTTTCCATTTTAACAATCCAATCAAATCACATTAAGTATTCCAAATTATACATATACATATCAATTAATCCAAATATTCTGCCGAATTATTAATTTTTTATTGGGACTTCCCATGCTTCAAATTCAGGGGAGCTCTGATCACCTCATATCTCTACTGCTTTAATAGTCATTTCTAATAGTTCCTTTAAATCTTCCTGTTGTTTTCCTTCTTTCACGGCCTCTGAGTTGTTTCCTCAAGTGAGTTGAAATAAAATGATGTGTTTCTGTATGGATTTTATGTATATGTGTGCTGGTCCTGGGGAGGGTACCGTGCGACGTGGTCTGAGTCCAGTCCTCGGTCAAGGGTCTGGAGGCTGTCCATCAAGGGCAAAGCAGGGTCCAAGGCAAAGAGCTGGGAGTGGTCAGGAACTCCAGAAGAGCAGGTCAGGGTGCTGGCAGGAACAGGTTTCCAGCGACGTTGCTCCCGCAACCTGGGACAGGGCTGACTGGCCTTTATCTCCTCTGAGGCCTAGGGCGGTCCCAGCCCACAGGTGACTCACCTCCCCTGGCCTTAAGGCGAGCACTCCTCCTGAGAGAACCCAGTTCCCTCTGCCTCTCTGCCCTGAGCCTCTGCAGCTCAGGAGAGGCTGGAGGGTTACTGGACCCAGAGGCAACCTCACCTCCCCCTGACAGGGCTGGGACAGGAGCACCTGCAGGCAATGGGTCCTCAATCACCTCCTGAGCCAGAGCAGATTCAGCTGGTGTCTGCTCCTGAGGATCCAGCACAGGTGAGAGCCCTTCAGATTCAAGCCCCTGCCCCGGGTCAGCCAGCCCTGGAGGCGGGGGCTCCTGTGCAGGCTGGGATTCCCCTGATTCAGCCTCTGAATCAGATTCCCAAGCCATCACAGTATGATACCCCTCTGTCCATTGCAGCATCTCCTCACACGCTGGTATTTCTGCCGAATCAATCCAAAAGTCTTTTTGCTGCTGGCAGTATTCATTCTTTAAGATCAACCAGGTACAACTATTTCAAGTGGTACCTCTAGTTGTGGACACAATCCGTTCCAGGGTGCCGTTCGCACCCCAAAAGTCTGCAACTAGAGTGATGCTTCTGCACAAGTGCGGAGCACAACAGAGCACTTCTGCGCAAGCGTGAAGCGTGCAGAATGCTTCTGTGCATGCGCAAAGCCTTTTGCATGCTTCTGCGCACGCACGCGGCAAAACCCGGAAGTATACACTTCTGGGTCTGCCACGTTCGCAACCCGGAAAGCCACAATGTGAAGCAAACTCAACAAGAGGTATGACTGTATAGAACAATATGAAAAACAAGTTTTAAAATCATCCTAAAGCTCAATAGCAAAAAAAGAAGAACACCAGCAGGCAAGAAAGAAAGGTTGAAGCCAAATAGCAGGCCTTTAAAAAAACACCTGCCCACCCACCGACAAAGGAATAAGAACCATTTTACTTGGCAATCATATCATTCTTGGACTCTGCAGACTTCGCTGCCTAGTGGTAGGTATGAAGAACTGTTGGTCTCGTTTGTATGGCTCCACCTCTTCTTCAAGAGAAAGCTTCTGAGCATCTACTTCAAATCCCTTTATCCCTTGATAGGGATGGATCTTTCCATTTCAGATAGGATCTGGAAGGATCTGTCACTTTGGGGCCTATAAGTTTCTCATTTTCCCCCATCTTAAATTCAGTTTTCCAAATTTCTGCAGCAATTTGCAATAATAATAATAATAATAAATCCTTGTGAAAACTCATTTTGGTGTGAATTTCTCCTAATAAATCTTTTTTATGCAGTTTTTAACTAATGCACACTTTTTTGTATGTTATTTTCACTACTGTGCTCATTTTTATGCACACTTTCCGCTAATAGAAGCATTTTTGTAAACCTAGTTTAATTGACCAACTGCATCACAAAATTCGGAAAAGTGTGAATTTTTGGAGGATAGCTGTGTTTCAGTTCTCATATGGTTTTAGAAAATATGAATTTTATCACCACCCCTTATTGTTATATTTTATCTAGTTTTGTGCACAAGAAGATCTCGCATTATTTTGTACAAAAAAACCTCGTCTGTACAATGTGAGGACATTTCTCTCTAGGTAATTGGCTCAGGCATCCAATTTTGTCACCTACATGCATGAAGCACCTAGGAGGGTAAACAGAAGAGAAGTTTAAATGAGGCAGATTCTGATTCTGTGAGGAAATGAGTCTTACCTTTTTCCTAGATTCTTCAGCCCCCAATTCAGGATAAAGCAGCTTTGATGTCTGGGGAGGGACCTGCTGGATGTTTTCCAGCCTTAGAACCCTGTCAAGAGAATACAGAAGAAAGAGTATTTAGTCGATTCAGAATTCACTGTATATGCTCAAAAAGAACCTGGTCAACTATCTATGTAGAAGTGAATTCCATAGAGCTCAATGAGACTTACCCCCTCAAGTAAAATATAATATATACCATACTTTTCTGTCTATAAGACGCCCCCGTGTATAAGTTGCCCCCTATTTTGGGGGACTCAAATTTAAGAAAATGGGGGGAAGGTGGTTGAGCTTTTTTTAGGGGGTGTTACCGAAAATTGCTCACCCTCACGCATCGCTAAATCCACCTACCATCTGTCCCATCGCCAATCACCTGCCCAACTGCCGGAGCAACGCCACCCATTGATGCAGCAACCAGGAACACACACAATAGCCACTGACAGCCTCGCCAGCAACCAATCAAACGTCCACCCTGTGCACTACTCATGTATAAGATGACCCCCACCTTTTAGCATGATTTTAAAAGAAAATAACATAGTCTTATACACTGAAAAGTATGGCATTTCTCTTCCTCTTTTGCACAGAGAGCAAGCTTTGAAAAAACAGTGAATTAAAGATAAGTTCATGGCCATTTATGAACATGTAGAGACAGGGAAAGAGCCTACATGCTGTTCCCATTACTCATGCCACCGTCCCAGCATACTGGCTAGGCTACTCCTTCACTAAACTCCTGGATTTCAGCAGTGAAATTCCAGCAGGGATAAAGTATGTTATGAGGAAGCACAGGGACATCAACTGCTGCCTCATTTCCACTTCCAGATAGGGGAAACAGATGAAGGAAATTTTGTGAAGGGGACTAAGAGCACTCTGGAAATCTCCAGCAAGACGAGATGTGGATCAACCACTCAACCACATATCCTTCCCTGTCTAAGGGCCCATTTTCATTGTGGATGTTTTGAAGCAAAACCATATGCATGATAATATAGTCAACCAATCCTGGAATCTGGCTATTGCCCATGCAACTACTGTTTGAATAAACAGGAATACAAAGTAAATAGAGTTACCATTCTGGTACTCTTACCTGGCACTGTGTTTTGTTTTGAAGAAAACATTCAAGCGCTTAAGTGGCTGATGGGGCTTGCTCTAGGTTTTCTTTTATTTGCAACTTGTACCCAGCTGTATAATGGGTTTTTATTCAACTACATAATACTCAGAATAGATCTAATGAAATTAATGAACCTAAGTTGCCCATATGTCTATTAATTTCAGTGGGCCTAAGTATGACCAAGGGACGCGGGTGGCGCTGTGGGTAAAAGCCTCAGCGCCTAGGGCTTGCCGATCGAAAGGTTGGCGGTTCGAATCCCCGCGGCGGGGTGCACTCCCGTTGCTCGGTCCCAGCACCTGCCAACCTAGCAGTTCGAAAGCACCCCTGGGTGCAAGTAGATAAATAGGGACCGCTTATTGGCGGGAAGGTAAACGGCATTTCTGTGTGCTGCACTGGCTCGTCAGATGCAGCTTTGTCACGCTGGCCACGTGACCCGGAAGTGTCTCCGGACAGCGCTGGCCCCCGGCCTCTTAAGTAAGATGGGCGCACAACCCTAGAGTCTGTCAAGACTGGCCCGTACGGGCAGGGGTACCTTTACCTTTACCTTTAAGTATGACCAACTCTAGCTATAACCCATTAATTATCATGGTGCATGGTTTTTCCATTTGGGCTGCATCACATGTTTAAATTACAACAGTGTTCATGGTGTTTATTTGTTTTAGGGTCTTGTTGGACGTCAGTTAAGGTGCCTTCATTCTATGAAAAATAATATGATACTAAGGGGTAGATGATAGATAGATGATAGATAGATAGATAGATAGATGATAGATGATAGATAGATAGATAGATAGATAGATAGATAGATAGATAGATAGATGATAGATGATAGATGATAGATAGATAGATGATAGATAGTTGAGATTTACCATTGTTAATTGGTTGATGGATCAGTTTTGAAATTGGATAAACTGAAATGTAAATACAGCAAATTTCCTGAAATCAGACCTCACAAGTGATCCAAAACAGTGAGCTGGGGGCGGGGGGAGAGCCATATATAACAATGAGACCATACCTCCTGGAACTTCCTAAGACTTTGGGAAGTATTGGGGAACCACCTCCTTTTTCCTAATGAGTTGAAATAAGACCTTAAAGATACTCTAAGCACTGGATGTTAACTTACATTTTGTGCAATGGAAATTCTACCCTATGTGAATTTTTGTCGCTGTTTGGAAAAAAGAAAGAAAACTGGTTTGCTTCTGCCCTGACTGCTGCCTATCATGTGGTTTGCTCAGATTTTCACTTGGCACAGAGTCCCCCTTCATAAAATCAATAACGGACAGCCTCTGGGTGGATGCATCTGTGGCCACGAGCTGCACACAAGGACTCTAACATAACCCCTGTTCCAATCATGCTGCCAAACCGAGGCCATTTCACGAGCCATTAGATGTGACAATAAGGATGTATGGCCCCCAAAGGAGCTCTGAGAGTTAAGTTTCTCAGAGCATGGAAAATCAGATGGGCCTGTCTCAAATAAGCTGCCTATCTGGGTAACATCAAGGGTTCCCCCAATGTTCTGTAATGTGGCTGATAGTTTGCATGCCTGAAAACTGCATAGGAATGCAATATTTCCTACTCGATGTGTGGTTTGTTCCCTCTGCTCCAGCTGTATTTTCCTTGTCATGTTCTTGAATTCTGACACCATTTAGAACAAGCCGGTTATAGCTGTAGAAAATGCATATTCCTTAGATTTTATTTTTTTTCAAGGAGCGCATTGCATCAAAAGAGAGAGAGAAATGGAAAAAGATTTCGGATCTATTGGCAAGTTTCACCTTTTATAACATCTCGTTTTATCAAGGGGTGGTTGGGTGAGTGGAGAGTGGAAGGACGGGCTTGGCTTGGTTTGGCATCAGCGTAGGAATAAGAACATAAAAACCTCCACTGATTGTCACAGAGGAAGAGAGAAAGAATGATGACAACATTACTGTCAGTAGCTCACCGCACACTGTAAATTAAAGTTGGCGGTAGGCACCTAAGCATCATTTCTGTCTGATTCATTTAAGGAACACAGTAACTATACTTAGGTGCACTGTCTGTTTATTTTGCTCTTCAGATTCCTTTCTCAGAAGCACATAGAGACATAAAGACACTCAACACATCTGGCAAAATATAAACCGTACTTAAATCTGAAAAAAAAAATCCTCTTATTCTGAACATACAGTCAGCCTACATCATATTCCAAAAAGTCTGCAAAATTTTCTTTATTTTTATTTTTTAAAAAACCTGCACCTATATACAGAAGTCATATTTGTTCAGCATAATATATTCTGCTGTTGGTTGGCAAATGACACATCACTTGGTTTCCAGTAAGATGCAAACGCCTATGTCCATGCACGCATTCCAGGGCTTTGATGAATGCAGTATCAAGTAATAACACACGTGTGTGCTTCACCAGTTGGTAGAGCATCAGACTCTTAATTTCAGGGTCACGGGTTTGAGCCCCACGTTGGGCAAAAATATTCATGCATTGAATGGGGTTGGATTACATGGCCCTTGTGGTCCTTTCCAGCTCAGCAATTCTGTGATCACAGACACACGTCATGTAATGTCTGTTTTCTAAATCAACTAATTCAAGATTGTTATACTCCACTCGTCCTCAAATCTGGAATTCAGGGTAGCTGAACACTGAGGTCCTCCTCCGAGGGCCTTCTGGTGGTTCCCTCATTGCGAGAAGTGAGGTCAAAGGGAACCAGGCAGAGCGCCTTCTTGGTAGTGGCGCCCACCCTGTGGAACGCCCTCCCATCAGATGTCAAGGCAATAAACAACTATCTGACTTTTAGAAGACATCTGAAGGAAACCCTGTTTAGGGAAGTTTTTAATGTTTGATGTTTTATTGTGTTTAAAATATTTTGCTGGTAGCTGCCCAGAGTAGCTGGGGAAACCTAGCCAAATGGGTGGGGTAATAATAATAATAATAATAATAATAATAATAATAAAAAAAAACACATACAATATATTACATCACTTAAAGACATAACAACAGGAAAATATAACAATCAGTAAAGCCACACCTTAATAAAGTGAGAAATGTCTGGGTAATGCTGTTTCAGTTTTGGTTTTGGTTTTTTTCCTAAAAAAAATATTAGTTTTCCAAATTTATAACAAATTCAATTTTGGTTTTGGTTTTGGTTTGGGCACTGGCAGAGAAAGGAGGGTGCAGTGAGAGCAGCCCGCCCCAGGTGTCATCTCTGAGGGGAGGTGACATCGTAGTGCCATCCCCTGGGACACTCGCCGTGGATGGCGTCCACCACCCTGCCCCCCATGGGTCATGTGGATCTGGTAGATTTGCATGGGAATATGAACTGGAAAGATCCCACCTCACTCCACATTGCTACCGTATTTTGCTGGTGGCAGTCACGTGCCCTGGGATTCAAACGTCCTTGAACACAATGGAACTTCAATTGGAGTAAACAGCCATGGTCTTGCAATGCTCATTCCAGTGTAGGCCACAAGACTTTCCTTGCATGGCCAATCACTTGCGCTGGGCTGGGGCCAGTGTCTTGTTGACAAGGCTCAAGAAGCTCTCTTCCCTCCCTGTCCCCGCCAGCCACAGTGGCATTGTCATAGAGCTGTGGGCAACTTTGTCTTCCCTTGCTAAGTTCAAAGAGTGCTGCCTCATGCCGTTGATCTCTTTTATTTATTTTGAGCCCTAAAATGAGACTGACCACAGAATGAAGAGAAGGACGCCTATCTGGCAGCGAGTCTAGGAAAACGCTGGAAAGTTCTTCTTGTTATTCTTTGAGTCTGATGTTAACACAATATTTCTGGACGATGTGATTCTAAGGAACAGCACCAGTGGCCACTAGCTGGGCGTCTGCCCTGCTTGAAACAAGCAGCTGCACATTTCACATCCTGTCCAGAGAAGGCTGCTGTAATAGCCTGTGAAACGCAAAGTTTGCATTGAATAAATCTTTACTTGACCAGACAAAACGTGGGTCTGCAGGGTGATTCCACAGTAGACCTGCCCTTTCACTTCCTTTCCGATTTAGTAGACTTTCTGAGCGTACTTATACATCGGGAGCAATACAGCTGGACTGTTTAAATAAGAAGGAAAACTCAACATTTTAAATAAGGAAACCTCAGTGCCTAGTGCTTTTTGTTTTTTTAATGACCCAGGCTGCTGGGAAGCCACACCTCCTGACCTCAAAATTCTGCTTCTTAAAACTGAGAGCTGTCAAGGCAGAATAGATTAATGGGATGGTCAGACCCTGGACTGTAACACTTCGGTGTGTGTATTTTTGAATGTTCCCTGACATAAAAGGCTCCCTGCACAGAATAAGCTAGAACATTAGGGAGATCTATACTAAAATATTATCTTACGATGTGCTAATTTACTGCATGCAAGAAGGATATTGTTGTTTCAATGCGGGAAGTGTTCAAAAAAATTGGGCACAGGCCACGACTTAAAGTGAGACAGTCATAGGAAAACTGTGTAAGCATCTTGGCTTGGTTTCTGCACATGGGAAATATATTTGTGAATCGGTTTTCTCACTAGATGGCATTCACACTAGAGCTGCAATCTGAAGCATAATGTCCAAGTTCAGGTGTGAAAATACCATTTCCCCCCCTCTGAACTTGCAAGTTTTATATGTGAATTTAATTAAAGCAGGCTAGCAGGGATAGCTCCAGGTTTGAGGTTATCGAAAAGGTCCCCCTGGTATCTCCGCAGCTCCAGGCATACCTGGCAACAGTATCTACATCTGGGAAGTCTAGGGCATTATGGGAAATTCAAAATGGTGGGCGGCTTTCCAGATACAGTGATAGCTAATGTTGTTGCTCTCCAAATGTTGGTGACTGAGAGTCCAAAACATCTAGTGGGCTCCACATTGGCTACTCCTATTTCTATGTTATACAAATCTAAATGCTGTTAAAGGATTTGTCTTCAGTCTCATAGACTAAGAAATTCTGAATCGAAACAGACAAGTATACGTGAATCCAAAAAAACTAAGAATGATTAATCAGGATCATAAAAACCATAATTTGTTCTACTCAGCTTTGTTTGCCTTTCATTAAGGCATCATTTGATACACATCCTCAACAGAATTGTTTTAAGAAACCATAGCAAGAAAAATAGTGAAGTCACAAAGGATTTTATCTTCAATATTCTTAAAATGTGCCAAATATTTTACAAGAGTCTTTTAATTCAGAAAATAATTTAACTAAAGCACTTTGATTTTGAAGCTTGGATAGCTGTTATCTCCTGAAAATTCTAATTACAGACACTTCTCAATTTTCCTTTCAACTGTGACAAAAAATGTAGTAATCTGCTGCAGATGGGTTATTCCTCTTAGAAAGGAAGAGGCTACCCTACATCATTCCGGTGCAACAAATGTAGTGTAAAGACTCGGCATATGCAGAGATGCTTAAATGAGATGCAAGCTTTGTGAGCCATTACATAGGGATGTAGGAGAAGCTCAGTCTGGTTCACATTTTAATGTGAAACATCCTAATTCGCACTTCCTGAAATTATATGTGAACTGAAACACAGCTATCCTTTTCTGAATTTTGTGATGAAGTTCTCCAACCAAAGAATGTCTAAAAAATGTGTTTTAGGGGAAAGTGTGAGTAAAAAGGCATAATTAGTGAAAGCAGCAGACAAAATTGTATCGTATTAACGAAATTTGCTTGCAAAAGTACGTGCATCCAGAAAAATTCACACCAAAATACTGGTGGATTTTCATGTGAACTTTTAAGAAACAAACTCTCAAACTGATGCAGGACTGTGGAAAATGGGGGAAATGAGAAACTGGGAGAAACCAACACTGACAAACCCATCTATCCTTACCACCCTATGAACTGCAGCCTCTCTCTATAGAATCCACTGCCACTGGGTACAAGCTTAGTCAACCAGTACCTGAAGATCCTAGGCCACAGAGAGGTTAGGCTGGCCTCAACTAGAGCCAGGGCCTTTTCGGCCACGGCTCCAATCTGGTGGACCGCTCTGTCACAAGAGACTAGGGCCCTGCGGGACTTGACATCTTTCCACAGGGCCTGCAAGACAGAGCTGTTCCGCCAGGCCTTTGGTCAGGGCGCAGCTGACCCCCCTCCTCTGGCAATCTGCACAGAATTTTGCTTATTGGTTGCCATCAATTTGATTTTAATTAATTTTTATAATGAAATGTTTTTAGAATCGTTGGATTATTTTGATTGTTGTTAGCCGCCCTGATCCCAGCTTCAGCTGGGGAGGGCGGGATATAAATAAAATTTATTATTATTATTATTATTATTATTATTATTATTATTATTATTATTTGCACTGGTTTAGCTGTTGTCATTCCTCAATACATGGCTGGTGAGATGTGCCCACTTTGTGCTGCTTTAACCTAGTAGGAATTTCTGATACAATTTGAGCTTGAATAATTGTCACTGAGGGAGTCGGATCTGAACTTCTCCAGGTGTAAGCTGCAGCTACAATCTTACAAATTTGGCAAAAAGTGCATGTTATGTTTGCTGGTCCTTCAGCAAGATCCTCCAGATTCCACCGATATCAGAGATAGTATTAAGCAGAACAAGGTGGTAGAATGAGGTTCTGGACTGCATCAGTTCATACTACAGATGGGCAGTCATCATTTTGAATGTCTCCTTACATGTCGAAAATAAAATTTACTGCATGGATTTGAGATTGACCGTGCTTGAAAGCACCTAGGGATCTTAACACGTGTTCAGGAACATTGATCACAGCCAGTGCTCAGTCCCTCAAAGAAGATAATAGGAAACCTCAGCATGTATGAAGCTCTGGATTCCAGCCACACACACAAAAATAGATTTCATATTACTTTAGATACATTTAGAGAAAAATGTTGTTGACTGTAATTACCTCAAAATTAGAAAATGAGCATTTGGAACTTGTGCCAGTTCGGGTTTCTAAATCTGTCTCTGTTCAAGAATGTGTTATGACGAAAACATGGCCAACTTTAATAAAAGCAGGTATGTTAACAGAGATTTGGTTTCACCAAATGTCATTTGGCAGAGTCCTGTGGAATGTTTAATACGACATTGTTCTTATCAAGCAGCTCAGCAAGAGACAGTTCCTTGGAAACATCGGCCACATTTATTAAAAGCATTTGGAAGGTTGCACATGAGAAAATAAGGTCAGACATAATAACATCCATATTTTGTTGGAGGGGCTGCTTGGACTTCCCCACCTGCTGAATGCTCTAGCCACCCTACTGAACGAATGAAAACATACCTGGCAGCAGTTCTACTCCAACCTGTTGAAAGTGGGCAAAGGGAGAAACATTTGAAGGCTTAACCTGAATGTGTGTGTGTGTTCACGCTCATGCACAATTGCTACTGCTAGCTGATAGACAGAGCTGGGCGGGGGAATGGCATACACACACACACACACACACATATAATTTTTCGCCCTATAAGACACACACCACACCACAAGACGCACCTAGTTTTCGGAGGAGGAAAACAAGAAAACAAATATTCTGAATCTCAGAAGCCAGAACAGCAAGAGGGATTGCTGCGCAGTGAAAGCAGCAATCCCTCTTGCTGTTCTGGCTTCTGGGATAGCTGCGCAGCCTGCATTCGCTCCATAAGACGCACACACATTTCCCCTTACTTTTTAGGAGGGAAAAAGTGAGTCTTATAGAGCAAAAAATACGGTATATATTTCTGACCAGCTTACTCAAATCCAATTGCAATCTAAGAGAATTAACATTAAACCAGGCACGGTTGGAAATACTAATTGTAATAATCCTTACCATTGACAGAGAATGTACAAACCACTTTACTTTACACTGTTGAACTAACTTTACAATGATTCTGTAAAGTAGGCGTTATTTATTTATTTTTAAGTCCCTGTATTACAGATGGGGAATAGACACATGCTGAGAGCTAGATTTTGCTAGGGATGGGGGGGGTCTATTTCCAGTCCATGGCCCTTCTTATTCCATCCCATTTCTGCAATAATCTTTGACTGATATATTGATTTAAAATCCTTACAGAAATTCACAGTTGAATATGCATTTGAATTGCCTCTATCTCTAAGCACGCATTTCCAAATGCATTTTCCTCTCAAAATACTTTTTAAATGCATTTTGATGTGCTTTTTCTTTAGCTGATTACTGCGTTGTAAAATTTGGAAAAGGGCAAAAATGCAAAGATTTGATCTATGTGTTGGTCCAGCTGGTACAAATCAGGTCAGTTCATATCGGAAGCCACAACAGTATTCCCGAAGTATATCCCAGAGGCTGTTAAAAACCACCCTGTGACTTCAGGACTTTGTCAAGCTTTGAATGGAGGATTCCCAGGTTCACAAATCCGTCTCTCAGTCAATATACAAGTTGAGCTCTGAAAAAATTCCCAGCTCTTGTTACTTTTGGTGAATTCGCTTGCCTTCCCAGTACGTTTCCGAGCACAATTCAAAGTGTTGGTGCTGACCTTTAAAGCCCTAAACGGCCTCGGTCCAGTATATCTGAAGGAGCGTCTCCTCTCCCATTGTTCTGCCCGGACACTGAGGTCCAGCTCCGAGGGCCTTCTGGCGGTTCCCTCACTGCGAGAGGCCAAGTTACAGGGAACCAGGCAGAGGGCCTTCTCGGTAGTGGCGCCCGCCCTGTGGAACGCCTCCCATCAGATGTCAAAGCGATAAACATCTACCTGACGTTCAGAAGACATCTGAAGGCAGCCCTGTTCAGGGAAGTTTTTAATATGTGATATTTTAATGTATCTTTCATCTTTGTTGGAAGCCGCCCAGAGTGGCTGGGGAAACCCAACCAGATGGGCAGGGTACAAATAATAAATTATTATTATTATTATTATTATTATTATTATTATTATTATTATTATTATTCCAAGTTTGATATTATAGGTTTCAGTCACGGGTTGGCCTCAAGAGAGGGTTGCTCCAGGATTCCCCAAACTTCTCAAGGTGGAGAGAAACAACAGCAGGCTGAGTCTCTTCATCTCCCACTGATTTGGCAGGCAAAGAAAAGATCATTCCTGAGAATGTGTGGTTTGGCTTGGCTCACTCACCTAAGTTATTTTAAGCTCCTCCACCCTCACCCTACCACCACTGCACCTGCTTTGTGGTTATATTGTAATCTGTTAGGAAGCCTGGATGGTCGTAATCATTCTTTTTCATTTTTTTAATAGCATCCAGTTCAGACCCATGCAGAAGATAAAGGGAATCCCCACCAGAGAGAGAGAATTTCCCAGTTTTGATACCGTGAAACTACTTTCTAGATGCCTTGTAGAAAATGTTTTGCCTCCTATTTTCTAAAGTGGCCAGAATTCATGAGCAACAAACAGTATTTATTGTCAACAGAAAACCTAAACTGATCTGCATATCACAAATAATATAAGCAAAGGTAATTACAGTGGTACCTCTGGTTACGTACTTAATTCGTTCCGGAGGTCTATTTTTAACCTGAAACTTTTCTTAACCTGAAGCACCACTTTAGCTAATGGGGCCTCCTGCTGCCGCTGCGCCGCCAGAGCACGATTTCTGTTCTCATCCTGAAGCAAAGTTCTTAACCCGAGGTACTATTTCTGGGTTAGCGAAGTCTGTAACCTGACGCGTATGTAACCCGAGGTACCACTGTACAGCATTAGATATTTTATGGTCAGAAATAAAAAGCCACTTGAGGAGACATGTAGGCCTCCGCATGGACTCTGAAGGCTCATGTAGATCTCTGCTTATCCCACCACTTTCCCCCAGGGACACGGCTGGTGCTGTAGTCTAAACTGCTGAGCCACTTGGGCTTCCTGATCAGAAGGTTGGCAGTTCGAATCCCCGCAATGGAGTGAGCTCCCGTTGCTCTGTCCCAGCTCCTGCCAACCTAGCAACCCAGCAGTTCAAAAGCACACCAGTGCAAGTAGATAAATAGGTGGCAGGAAGGTAAATGGCATTTCCATGCACTCTGACTTCCGTCATGGTGTTCCGTTGCACCAGAAGCGGTTTAATCATGCTGGCCACATGACCCAAAAAGCTGCCTGTGGACAAACGTCAGCTCCCTTGGTCTGAAAGCGAAATGAGTGCCACAACCCCATAGTTGCCTTTGACCGGACTTAACCGTTCAGGGGTCCTCTACCTTTTACATCCCCCCCCCCCCGGGAAACCTGATCTTTGCTGCTCAAAAAGGTGAACCCTCAGGCAGGATTTGCATGTTCATCTCATAGGAAGCTGAGATTGTTCCTTGTAATATCTCTAACCCAAGTTTTGATGGGTAGGTAGGAAGGGGCATCTCTCAACCCATTATCTTTAAGATAACAGACTGTATAAGGCATATAAATGAGTTTGTAGCCATTCTTTTTACTTCTTTCTCAAAATGTTCCCCATCCCTTGCTATCCCACATATCCAATCTCTATCATTTGAATGTACAGCAGGATGAATGGTCCTTTTCACGTCTTACTGTAAAGTGGGTCATCTGAGTCTATTAGCTAGGAAAGTTATGGGGATGCTTTCATTGAAGCTCTTCTTTCTTTCTTTCTTTCTTTCTTTCTTTCTTTCTTTCTTTCTTTTGAAGGACATCTGTTGATGCACCTGCGAGGAATTTGGGCTGTGATTCTCCACACATTTACCAGGGACTAAAACTGAATAGGACTTCTGGGTAAACTGCACTGGATTGAACTATAAACCCAGGGATTTCTGGCACATAAAGTGGTTGCAAAGATTTGTCATTATCACCATCATCAAATAAATCCTTCAACGCTATTAAATAATAATAATTAAAAAACCCAAATTAAGAGATTCAAGTACGTTGCACATGGGGTGTTAAGCTACTGATTATTTTCCATCCCCTTTCCTAGTATTTGGGAGAGGAACAAAACATACACGCAATACTGCTTAGTTGAAAGAAATTGGAGAGCAAACACAAAAGAAATAAATACATTAAACAACAACAAAAAGTCTCCTGATTTGTCCCAGAACAGCCCTCTTCTGCCACCTAGAGGAAGGGAGAGATCATGGTTTACTTTTAACTTTGCTGTTACACCCTAATTGTTTTAAGAAACGGCCTTGCAAAATGCTGGGTACCACTGTTCATCAAGCCAAACTCAGCTCACCATCCATCTATGGCATAAGGATGTAAGAAGATTCTAGCTGCATCAGGCCAAAGGTTCATCTGCTGCAGCATCTTGTTCGCACAGTGGCCAACCAGATACCTATGGGATGCCCCAAAGCAAGATTTGAGTCTGAGAGCATTTTCCCTTCCTTTGGTTGCCAGAAACTGATATTGAGAAGCATTGCTGCCTCTGATCATGGAGGGCAGGCTACCAAGGACTTAAATATCTTCAGTGCCGGATTTCTGTATAGGCTAAGTAGGCTGAAGCCCAGGGTCTCTAAATCTAGGGGGCCTTGCCAGCCTGCCCGGTCCCCAGTGCCACAGTCTCCCCTCTCCCAAAATTGCAAACCCAAGACTTCATGTGAGGGCAGGGCAACCTGGGCCTCTAAATCTAGGGGGCCTCTCCAGCCTGCCCACTCCCCAATGCCGCAGTCTCCTCTCTCCCAAAACTGCAAACTCAAGACTTCACGCAAGGGCAGGGCAACTCAGGTCCAGCAACTATGAGACTCAGGGCTAGCCAGTGGGGCCCAATTTGAAACAGTGGGGTGCAACTTTAGGTTGTTGTTTTTTTGTAGGACTGTGTAGGTTCACAGTCAAAGTCTTATAGATATAAATAAAATCCATCTAGATTGCCCTGGTGTGTGTGTGGGGGGGGCCCTTAGGAGTGGTACGTGGGGCCCAAATTGCTCCAATTGCCTTAAGGTCAGCCCTGATGAGACTGTGCAGGGGTTGGACTGACAAGCCCTGCACCTTCTAGGTCCCTGGTGTCACTATTCAGAGTACAGACTCAAGGACTTGTTATGAAAATAAAGGGGGGGCACTTACTGAAAATCAGTTTTGTCACCTCTCCCCCCCAAACCCTGAGACAATGAGCCCAGCCAGCTTTATTCACAGTCACATAAGCACTACACTACAGCATGGCCATAAACCTGTACATTCAACTGCTGAAATATACACCCAATATGTAGCAATGGAGATTTATGTTACTGCTTTATGAATGAACACTATGTTTTATGAATGGACCCTGCATTTTGTGAATTACCTAAGAGCCACCAATAGGGAGCTCTAGAATCTGACAGCTAACCAATTGGGTACTACCAAACAGCAACCCCTGTTGCTGAAAGCAGGTAGCCAGCAGGCAATGCCTCAGCTCAGCCTTTGCACTGTTTACTGAACACCCCCTGCTGTGCAGATAATGGAGAAAGCTCATAAATTGTATCTCTTCTGGCATCCTGGCCAACTCTATTACACTGGTGTAAACCCTGGTGCACCAGAAGCCCAGAAAAGCAGCAAATAAAATCTGCTCATACGTCAGTGACTGATAAGACTTGTCAACCAGTTCTTCACTGGTGCTTAATTTGAATAGTAGAGTGCCTGGTATCTGGTGGGCAATCTCATCCTTTATTGCCCCACTGTGGATGCAGAACAAATCGTCTGTCAGGAGAGTTATGAGATTCAGATGAGGGTCAGATGCCTTGTCAATCCCAGCAGGTATATAAGAGGCCTTCGCCCTGGCCAGGCCACCTGCACGGGTTTTTTAAGATTAACATTACAACTTCATTTTCCTAAAAGATAATGCTTATTCCACAAAAGGTGTACAAAGTTCAGTTACTGCAAAAGTTTTTCAGTGTTGATTTTATGCATTTTTAAAAAAATCACAATGGTATTTAACAATAATATCTTATGTCCTTTAGAGGAGAAATTGTGAATTGCAGAATTTTAAATACCCATCATCATCCTTGGTTTCACTCAATTTTGTTTATAACACTCTTCCATTTTCTTCTAGTTGTGAGGGTGGGGAATGGGGAGGGGGCTCACAAGTGGAGTAGCCTAGGGCCTCTCTTCATCTAAATCCAGCCCTGCCTATCTTTCCTGTTTGCCTGGGATTGGGGAAAAACAACAACCAAGGTGGTCCACTAGATGGTGCATCAAAGGCCAAGAGGGATCTCCTGAGGCTTATTCAGTAGCTGTGGACTATCCTGTAATGGGAGTCCTATCATTGTCCCTGGGCTGGGGTGGCAGTGGCAGTTGTGGCAATTTCTACTCCTCGCTCCTTCTGCAAGTTCTTTGCTTGAATTCTCCCTTTCTCTGGGGCTTGGCAGCGGTTGTTACTGCTTCTGCTCCTTTTGTAGCTGACCTGCCTGCTGCCAGGTTTTGAAATATGATTGGCTATCTTCTGGTGTTGGTTAAAAACACTTTTATTCTTCCAGATTATTAGTGCAGAGTGGTGGGAGAGATGTTGTCAGAAATCCTTGCTGTTGGAATGTTATTGGGGAGGGTTTCGGTGTTTGTTGCTGTATTTGGATGGGATAGACTTGGACTAAGTGCTGTTGGCTGCTGTTTCACATTGTGTTTCTACTGTAGATTGCTTTTATTTTGTTAAAAGCTGCTCTGGGATTACCAACTCGACAAAGTGTGAGATATCTAAATCTAAAGAAGGCTGCAATCCCAACCCCGTTTAGCCTAGACTAAGCCTCATTGAACTCAGTAGAACTTACTTTTGAGTAGTCAACGTGGCAAGGACTGCAATGGAAATGAATAAACATCTCCTCCCTAGCACTTGTGTGTTGTGGTTGGTTTTTCTGCATTTAACAAATAAACCTATAACTGGAGGAGCTTTTGCAGGATGCTCAAATTAATTTGCTATTCTGCACTCTCCAGTTAGCTATTAACAGTCTAGAGTGAAACTCTGAACAAGGGTGCCAACTTGAATAAAATATTGGGGGGGGGGGGTAGGTAAGTCCTGGCCCATATAACTGATCAGATGATGCAGTATGGGTAAACCATTTGAATGGCAATGCCCATCAACTGGGGGGAGGGGCTCAAATATTTTATTGGAGGGATGAAGGGATCTCGGCCCCTAGGAGTGTGCCTTTTGAAAATAGTCAGGAGACTCAGTGGAGAAGATTAAAGCTACGTTAAAGTGATCCATGTGACGGTCACCTCCAGGCTTGACTACTGTAATTTGCTCTATGCAGGGCTGCCCTTGAAGCTGTCCCAGAAACTCCAGCGAGTGCAGAGTGCTGCAGCGAGGCTCCTCACGGGGTCTCTGCCATGGGAGCATATTCACCCAGTGCTTTTCCAGCTGCACTGGCTCTCAGTGGAGTGCAGGGTCAGATTTAAGGTGCTGCTTTTGACCTTTAAAGCCCTTCACGGCCTAGGACCCTCGTACCTACGGGACCGCCTCACCTGGTATGCCCCACAGAGGGCCTCAAAGTCCATAAATAGCAACACCCTAGTGGTCCCGGGCCCTAAGGAAGTTAGATTGGCTTCAACCAGAGCCAGGGCCTTTTCAACTCTGGCTCTGGCTTGGTGGAACGCTCTGCCTCATGAGACCAGGGCCCTGCAGGATCTGATTTCTTTCCGCATGGCCTGTAAGACAGAGTTGTTCCGCCTGGCCTTTGGCTTGGAGCCAATTTGATTCCCTCCCTCCCTTTCTTTTTTTCTTTTCCTTTCTCCTCCTGCGACGAGGCTACATTTTAATATTTTAATGTTTCAATATTTTAATGTTGTATTTTAATTTTGTTTTTAATTTGTAATCATTCAACTTGGTTTTTTTATTGCTTGTTAGCCGCCCTGAGCCCGGCCTTGGCTGGGGAGGGCGGGGTATAAATAAAAATTATTATTATTATTATTATTATTATTATTATTATTATTATTATTATTATTTGTAAAATGTTGTGCTTTGACCATCAGTCCAGTGGCGCAAGCAATTCAAGTAAGGAGCGAAAGCAGACCTTCCAAATGTCCCTATTTTCCAGGGATGTCCCTGGTTTACAGAAGTCATCCCAGTTTCTGATTCAATCCCGGAATGTCCCACTTTTCCTTAGGATGCCCCTATTTTCACTGGAGAAATGTTGGAGGGTATGGAGTTATCCGACCCCTGAGCCCTGTATAGGCAATCTTGTTCAGGGAAGCTTTTATTAATGTTTAATGTTTTATTATGTTTTTATTTGTTTTGGAAGCTGCCCAGAGTGAATGGTGCAACCCAGTAAGATGTGTGGGGTATAAATACAGTGGTACCTGAAGTTACATATGCTTCAGGTTACATACGCTTCAGGTTACAGACTCTGCTAACCCAGAAATACTACCTCGGGTTAAGAACTTTGCTTCAGGATGAGAACAGAAATCGTGCAACAACGGTGCGGCGGCAGCAGGAGGCCCCATTAGCTAAAGTGGTGCTTCAGGTTAAGAACAGTTTCAGGTTAAGAACGGACCTCCAGAACAAATTAAGTACTTAACCCGAGGTACCACTGTAGTAAAATTATTGTTATGGAATGGGACATCCCTATTTTCATCGGAAAAATGTTGGAGGGTATGCAACAGTATTTCCAAGGACATCTCTGAAGCAGAATGATTTTTACATACAACATTGCGACACGCCCTGGAGTACACTTTTGGCTCATGCTGCAGTGCAAGAGCTTTGACCAGCTAAGTGTTTTAGGCCAACCCCGGCTGTTGTAATTGCTCAGACATATGATCTACCAACTACTGTAGTGCATTGATATGCAGTTCAACAACACCATCCTTAGCTGAAGTCCAAACAATGGTGGCGCCTCTGTTTTTGCTATTATGCCATTGTGTGCACTGCATCGTTTCAAAACACAGGGGTTTGCAATCAATCATGGTTCCTTTTTGCCTCCTGGTTGATACTTGTTTGTTCTTAGCGTCTAATACTACTTTACATGCCCAGCTCAGAAGTTAGTGCCAAAAACTGCATCATGTTGATAGGAGCAAAACTCTTTGCAAATTCAAGCTGGCCCTCAAAATCCATTAGTGCCCTAGGAAATTTGGGAGTTGGAATCCTAGCAATAAGGAGGTTTAGATTTTGGTTTACATATGTTGACATGAAAATCTCAATTGCACCAGTTATGAGAGTAACCGCTCTTGGTGATGAGTGAGTAGGTCCTCCAAGGGGGAATGGAAAATCAGAAATGGACTCTGTGTGGGAAGAAATATGCAAAGGTGCTGACAGCTTAATGAATAACTTGACTGTTATGACAGTAGGACACCTTGCAGTTCCAAGAGCAAATATTTGAAATAATATGCAATGCAGGAAATGTATAAATGAATGTAGAGAATACATGCTTTGCCCATATCACTAACAGATGGGCTATGTTTTGAACCTCATAAGTTTTTAGTTTGCTGGGTGCTGAACTGTAAAGGTTCCACAATTTATGGCTACAGCACAAAAGAAAACCACCATGTAGCCTCTTCTTTTTGTTCAGTAAGAACCCACGATTCAGAAGGTTGTCGAGAAATATTAAAACCTGTTATTTGTACAGGAACGGAACCCATTGCCAGGTCAATAGGCCCTGTTAGATTGGCTGTAATGTTGCATACTGTTGAAAACATACATATGGCTGACAGGAAAACCTAACTCTGCCCAGGGAAGTTTTCCGGCCATACTAGGCTTCACCAGACATGTATGAAGTCCTCACAAGTGTCATGCGATAGTTTGATATCACCTGCAATGCATCCCACCCCCTTCGTCCAGCCTAGACACTGAGAGCCAGCTCTGAGGGCCTTCTGTTGGTTCCCTCACTCCGTGAGGTGAGGTTACAAGGAACCAGGCAGAGGGCCTTCTCAGTAGTGGCACCCTCCCTATGGAATTCCCTCCTCTCACATGTCAAGGAGATAAAGAACTATACAACTTTTAGAAGTCATCTGAAGGCAGCCCTTCAGGGTGGCTGCTGCTGCTGCTGCTGCTGCTGCTTCTTCTTCTTCTTCTTCTTCTTCTTCTTCTTCTTCTTCTTCTTCTTCCATGCATGCCCTTTAACTCCCTGACCTTTGCATCATCATCACCACCACCACCACCACATCATCATCGTCATCATCATCATCATCATCCACTTTACTCATGGCAATGAATCAAAGTGTCTTACTGACACTTTGCAAAGTGGGAGCATTTGACAAGCGCACGGAGGAAGCAAACCTTGGCACACACTGGCTCTCCTCCTGAATAGGTGACATGCTTGTCCTCAGTGTCTATGAGAGACATGTGGCCTGTCCCCCTGCCTGCCAACATAACCAATATGTGGACATTAGTTAGCCCTGACAAGGAGGGGGGGGGGACAAATTCCCCAGTGAGCACTACTTCCACTGGTATCCTAATTCATGTAATTTCTCTGGATAGGCTTGCCTAAACAAAAATGTTTTGAGCAGGCACTGCAAAGGGTACAGTGCCCGATGCCAATAGGCAGTGAGTTCCAAAATGTAGGTGCTACCACACTAAAATAACAGTTTTATTCTTTTAATTTGGTTTTTGTAGCAATAAATGGCTTTCATCTGAACCCAAATTGGGACTCAGTGGTTCTTTCTGATCCCTCTCAGTGCAATCTCTCCATGGCATGCTATAACTCTGGATCAAAGATCTCAAAATATCATACCTCCATGGTGCCGTGTGTTGGTATACATGTCAGTGGGCAGCTTTGGTAGCATACTTTTTAAAAACAACAACACATACATATACATATACATATACATATATATATACATATCCTCCTCCGCAGTTCCACCAAAGGTTGAAGGATATACAGTGGTACTTCAGGTTACAGACGCTTCAGGTTACAGACTCCGCTAACCCAGAAATAGTACTTTGCTTCAGGATGAGAACAGAAATTGTGCGGCCGTGGCAATGTGAGGCCCTATTAGCTAAAGTGGTACCTCAGGTTAAGAACAGTTTCAGATTAAGAATGGACCTCCAGAACGAATTAAGTTCTTAACCTGAGGTACCACTGTACCTTAAAAGGCAGTAAGGGTCAAAAAGCAAGGAAGTTGAATGAAAATTGACAAAAATGGACTGGGCTGGAGTCTGAACAAATAGCAAAATAACTCAGACTGAACAGCAGCAATGGATGTGATTTGAAACCTTGAGTATTCCCAGAGCAGGAAAAAAGAATGAATTGGGAATCACCACTTCCTTTTTCCTTCTGTGCATCTTAAAGCTACACTTGACAAGAAATTGAGATGTTTGGATCCCTTTCTCAGCTCGAAGTATGGGTACCCCCAATAAAATTTTAAAAATTTGGCTGTGTAATTTGGAATTAATGTGATTTGGAATTAATGTGATTTGATTGGCCTGTTAATAAAAATTATTGGGGGGGGGGGAGAAATTGAGCCTGGCCAACTTAAACTTCCCAGGCTCAAAGGTGATAATTGCAATTTTTGAATGCACCAACATAGGACAGCATATAATTGCTGGGCGATAGGCAAGCATGTCCATGCCTGGATAATTTAGCCAACTATTGGCTACGCCACGTTATGCCTACTCTTTGGCATGTTTTGAAATAAAGTCCCAGAAAGAAGAAACCAACCCCCTTATTTCATGACCTAAGAAAGGTTGGCTAGAGATGAGATGACAGAAGACTATGTATCTGTGAATGCCTTGACATTTGACAAAAACTTGGTCATTTCTGTTCATAATAAACCTTTTTGAAAGTGTGCATTCAACATTGTTTTTAATATATATAAAAAAACAGTTTAGATGTAGGTTATTAATATGGTGACTTGGCATAGCTTTTAAGCATAAAGAATGAAAAAAAATGCAATATTGAGATGTTAATGGATAGTTCCCATTTGAATCTCCCCTGGCTCTTAGCAGCCTGCAGAAAATCACTCACATGTACCATCTGTCTGGCATCACTGATATTATTTCAACATAAACATTTTCTCTCACTGCCAGACCCACTAATGTGGTAGATGGACTGTCCCTTCTCCCCATCTTAAGTAGGTGATGGCTGCATGTGTTTCTATAATGTCCTTTTGTATTCTACATATAATGCTCAAAACTTATTTTCTTTTTATTTACACTTGTTTCATAATGATGTTAAATCCACTAGCTGTCACCTTCTCTATGTGTTTATACCTGGGAGGACTATGATGATGTCACAATGTTACCAGCACTAGTTCCCACCTTTCAGTTTGTGTTTATACCTGGGAGGACTGGGAGAGCCATTTATTGTCCTGGCTCCTATCCAACACATGCAGACAGAGTTGTTGTTGTTGTTTAGTCGTTTAGTCGTGTCCGACTCTTCGTGACCCCATGGACCAGAGAACGCCAGGCACCTCTGTCCTCCACTGCCTCCCGCAGTTTGGTCAAACTCATGCTGGTAACCTCGAAAACACTATCCAACCATCTCGTCCTCTGCCGTCCCCTTCTCCTTGTGCCCTCCATCTTTCCCAACATCAGGGTCTTCCCCAGGGAGTCTTCTCTTCTCATGAGGTGGCCAAAGTACTGGAGCCTCAGCTTCACAATCTGTCCTTCCAGTGAGCACTCAGGGTTGATTTCCTTCAGTATGGAGAGATTTGATCTTCTTGCAGTCCATGGGACTTTCAAGAGTCTCCTCCAGCACCATAATTCAAAAGCATCAATTCTTCGGCGATCAGCCTTCTTTATGGTCCAGCTCTCACTTCCATACATCACTACTGGGAAAACCATAGCTTTAACTATACGAACCTTTGTTGGCAAGGTGATGTCTCTACTTCTCAAGATGCTGTCTAGGCCTGTCATTGCAGACAGAGACTTACTTGCAAGTAGAAGAAAGGTCTTTATTCAGGCAAGAAATGGTACAGGCTGGGCAGCAGACACACTACTCACGGGGGGCTAAAATGTTCAGAATCGGACAGAGGCAACAAATATGTCCCAACACATTTTCCCACCTCTCCTTTTTTATAATATTTTTATTGGTTTTGCAAAATTTTATACATTTTAACTTTAACTATTTCAAACACTGAAATAAAAGGTTCATTTGAACCTTCGGACCTTCTTTCTCCCTCCATGGGTTTCTTATTTAAAGTTAGATTTTCTGCAGCTTTTACCATTATCTACCTGTTAGATATCCATAGTTAATTCTGCATTACATCCCTGCCAATGATCTTAACTGCTTACAGTGTTCTTTTAAGTAAATTAGGAATTTACTCCAATCTTTTAAAAATACACAAGGTGAGAAGTGGCAGCTGTAACTTGCAAAACTGAGCTCTGAGACATACTGTAGTGGAAGGCAAGCTAACAGATTAAATTGGGGTGGGCATCTTTACTGGTAGAGTGAGAGACATCCAACATGAACCCATGTTGGGCAAGTGCAGTCAATCCTGGGTGTCATTTTGTTCTCATGCCCCCTAGAATGTTACCTAACAATTACCTGAAATGTCCTCAAAATGGCCCACTTGTGGTTCTTCAGCATTCTACTGCATTAATTGAACTACAGAATTTTTAAGCTGATTATGTTCATAATAGAAAGCAAGGCTGAGGGCCTTCTGGCGGTTCCCTCGCTGAGAGAAGCCAAGTTACAGGGAACCAGGCAGAGGGCCTTCTCGGTAGTGGCACCCGCCTTGTGGAACGCCCTCCCACCAGATGTCAAAGAGAAAAACAACTACCTGATTTTTAGAAGACATCTGAAGGCAGCCCTGTTTAGGGAAGCTTTTAATGTTTAATAGGTTATTGTATTTTAATATTCCATTGGAAGCCGCCCAGAGTGGCTGGAGAAACCCAGCCAGATGGGCGGGGTATAAATAATAAATTTTATTATTATTATTATTATTATTATTATTATTATTATTATTATTATTATGAGCTCACTAACCCTGACTAAGAGTGGAGACAGATTGGCCATCCTGGTTTAAACCAATGTGGAGGTCTCAGATGATGTTGAACAGCTGTTTCTTATCATCCCTGACCGTTGACCATACTGGCAGAGGCCATCCAACATCTGGAAGCCATAACATTGACTATTACTGGTTTATACGAAGAAGTAAGGATGGGGGAGGATGATAAGGAACATGATGTGGGAATGTTCAGGGTGGCAGGAGAGGATATATTGTTTATTAATATCCTTCCTAACTTGCGCTAGCAAGTTCCTTTACTTAGCAGGGTTTCACATTCCCCCTTTTTTACGCACAGTGGGTAGCTGGTTGCAGGCTTGTTTAAGCCTCTCAATATTAGGTTCCTGGTAAGTTCCCTTAAATTCCTCTTAAAAGAATAAACACGCCACAATCTTGTGTAAAGTATATAAAAGTAGTTTACAGTGGTACCTCGGGTTACATACGCTTCAGGTTACATACGCTTCAGGTTACAGACTCCGCTAACCCAGAAATAGTACCTTGGGTTAAGAACTTTGCTTCAGGATGAGAACAGAAATCGTGCTCCGGCGGTGCGGCAGCAGCAGGAGGCCCCATTAGCTAAAGTGGTGCTTCAGGTTAAGAACAGTTTCAGGTTAAGAACGGACCTCCGGAACGAATTAAGTACTTAACCCGAGGTACCACTGTACTCATATTCTGTTCACAGTTGGATCCCAGAAGCCAGACTTAGTTACAAAGTATATACATGTGGAGCTTTCCCATATGGGGATAATCCTAGTTTCCTCTGTTGGCTGGAAGCCAACAGAGCATCTCTAGCTAAAAAGCTGCTCCAAATGATGGAGGAAGTCAAGAGAGGAAGTCAAAGAGAGAGGGTGTGCTGTGTGTCTTGCCCTTTTGTTACCTGGGCAGGTAAGGTCACACCCACCTCTAGCCACATGCAAAGGAAGTATGTCCCAGCCAGGAGGAAACAGGAAGTTTTCAACTAGCTGGACGAAACATTCCCCTGCATGTCTACTCTAGGAAAACAAGGAATGTTGTATTTGACTGCTACTTATGTATCACATCCCACACATGATATAGTAACCAAAGGGACAAATGGCCTGGACATCTGTTGGAATATCAAGATTTTGAGTGTACACACTGCATCCCTCTGCATTGTACTATATTTTATTATTAGTTTTTGGAGTAGAGGGAACAAGCTTTTGCGAACATATCCGTATAAGGGAAACCAGGCAGTGCTCATCAAAGCAAAGTTCAGATGGGCAGAAACCTTTGGAAAGGAGGAAGGGGAAAGATGCCACATACATGGATCAGAACGAAGGTGAAAATAGTTGCTCTGAGTTGATAGTAAGCTCCCTTAACCACGTCAGTGCCTTGAAACTATACTAGCCACGCGAACCCCACCTGCCATCCCCTCTCTGAACTTCTGGTAATTCTCTTAACCTAAAACACAGACAAAAGATAACATCGCAGGGGACTTCTTAAGTGCCCACACATGCTCCCTCCTGACCTGAGACAGAGGAAAAGTCAAGTTTGTCTGGAAAGGAATCCAACTCCAAGCTTGTCTTATCTCCACACACCCACAACCTCCTCATATGGGATTTGCTCCTATCACCACACAGCATGTGGGGTGAGCTCTGATTTGCCTTTCAGAGGGCTGATAAGATGGGCCGCATGAATTGCCCTTTTCAAGTTGAGCTTGCACTGCGTAGCCAATCTTTATCGCCAGCTTCGAGGAAGGGAAATCAAAAGCCAGCTAAAAGCTTTTCTTTCCCCTGTTCTCTGATATTCTATAAGTCACACTGGGAGCCTAATATTGCGCAACTCTCCCCACTGTCCGGCATTTGCCCACCCCACCAATCCATTGTGAAACAGCAGGCAGATAAAGTTCAAAACAAAAACAGATGTAAGGGCAGAAAAAGAGTTGTGGATGACTCTTCTTCTTCTTCTTCTTCTTCTTCTTCTTCTTCTTCATTCACCTTATATCTTCTGCCGATGTGCTGCTGCCCCTCCATCATTTATTTCTTCGTTATTTGTTATTTATTTGTTATTTTTTGCTTATAAACCACATTTTCATAGGAAATGCAGCAAGGTGGATTGCCACATAAAAATATAACAATACAATTAGAACATTGGTGTACACACACACACACACACATACACACAGACATCAGTAACATCTTAATAATAAAACAGGTCAGTTGGAAAAAAAATTCAAGTTCTGAAGGCCATTTCTGAAAAAGTACAGTTTTAAAAAGACGTCAAAGAATGATAGTTGGGTGTTGGACTAGCTTTTTCAATAGTGGCTACCAGCCCTTCTCCTTTAAGATGGTAGGCAATCATCCCTCCCTCCCCATTCAATTAAGCATTCTCCACACCTTGACCCCATCTGGTCAACATTCCCTGCTATGGATTTCACTAGACGTGATGGGCAGGGATCCAGAGAGCATGCAGTTGGACACAACCCCCTCCTATCCACATTGTAAACTTAATTTGATTTCACAAAATCAGTCAAGACGCAGCATCGGGCACCTCAACTGGATCAGTAATGGTAGCATTTAAACTTCTAAAGCAGCAGTTCTCAACCTGTGGGTCCCCAGATGTTGTTGGACTACAACTCCCATCATCCCTGAGCTCTTGCCTGCTAGCTAGGGGTGATGGGAGTTGTAGTCCAACAACATCTGGGGACCCACAGGTTGAGAACTGCTGTGCTAAAGGAAACATAAACACAGGTGAATTTTCATAATCTCACAACTCATTTTTATTTACAGACTTCAGTGCCATTTGTGGGGCCAGAATAAAAGGAACTGGGTAATAGTACTGTGAAGAATTCTGCTTTATGGTATTTCTTCCAAAAGGAACAATCTTATGCTTCCAGTCACTTCAAAAAGCACAATAATAATATCTGCAACATATAGCACCCAATATCACCTTTATTCAAGATCCTCACCTACCTATCTTAGCAATAATTGAGAAGGCCCTGGTATTAAAAACTGAAAATTCTTGGTAATTATCTAAAAGACATTGCTTCTGAAAATGCATGATTATCTCTCATTCTAAATGTATGTTCTCTAGCATTCTCAATTCAGTGGTGGTGGGATAAAGTAACCCCTTTGTCGTAAAGGTGATAAAAGCTGCATTTCCAAAATTCATCCCAAGAGCTGTCACCTTTTCCTTAAATAAAGTTATTTTGCAGTATGCTGACTTTTTTTCCTGGGCGAAAAGCATTTGTAGACACCATTAAACATCCTTCATGCTCCAACAGCAAATGACCTGCAGTTTACCTTTGACTGCAACACAACCTAGTTGCCCTTCAACATAATTAAGCAACTGTAATGTCCATCACACGGGTTCAACTGCATTTGATCCCTTTTTAACTGAAACAGGCAACTGGAGGCTCCCAGGGGTGCTTTTAATGGGTCCCTTAGCCATCAGATGATGTGCCTGCATGCCACTTGCCCTTTGTGAATTGTTTCCATTTTTATAGCACTGCATCCATTCACGCTCCCCTGAGAAACAGCCAGCATTTGACCAAGGATATTTTCAAGTTTCATTTCTTTCTCTCCAGCTTTCAAACTTTGTGTATTTTCCCAGTGTCAGAAAGACTGTTAGATAAAGGGAAAAGATAACATGATGGTAAAAAGAAAAGTCAAGCTTTTAAGGTAGCTAAGGATGAAGGCTTCGATCACCAGATGTGCCTTGCTCCAAGGGATATTCTTTTCTTTTAAAGGACAATCGTTTTTCTCTAGAGGACCACAAGCTCTCTGCAACTTACGGAAAAAACCTCCCTACCAAAGAACTGTCCTGAATCCTGGTTGGGATCTGCAGTGTTGGGCTGAGAGCTTGTTGGGAAGGATGCAAAATGTTGCCTCTTGCTCAGTGCTTTTTTCTAAAAAAAAAAATATTTTTAGGGGTACTCTCATTTTGACTCAACAAAATCACCATTTTATAGTTCAAATTAGGGAAAATAAATACAGAAAATGGACAAAAGTACGAAGATTCACAAAATGTTTAGGGGTATGTGTCCCCCCAGAAAAAAAAGCACTGCTCTTGTTAGGCCCACATTGTGCACACTTGCCATGACTGATACCCATTGATACATCCTCCTTTTATAAATCTAATTCCTATGCTAGGGACCATCATCATATCTTGTTGCAACAACTGTTTCCCTAAGTTGGGGTGGAGAATCTCCAGCCTAGGTCTCCCTATTTTGCACATAAAGTTGCTTTGGCCAAACCACACTCATCTGCCCTATACCTGACATCATATATGACATGTGTGGGACAAGTAAATATGTGTCATATATGACCTCAGGTGTGGTGCAGGTAAACACACAACTGATTGTCGGGGATTGCAAAGCCCCACACTCAGAGCTATGCAAATCCAGACGATCAGACAACTGCCATGGCTTGCATAGCAACATCTTGAGGTTTACCTGAGGGCAGGGGCGGAGGAAAGGGTGTGTGGTGGGTGTGGACCGCCCCAGGTGCCAACACTGAGAGGGGTATAAAATGCAGGGTGGCACTCACTGTGGGGCCTGCAGTGTGCCCGAGCCACACATCTCTCCTGGGAGAGACGTGGTGGCTTGGGCATGCGCAGGCTCCCTGCTGCCCAAACGGTCTGCCAGCTGCCTCCCCCCCCCAGCTGTAGAGCAGCTGAGTGGGAGGAGGCAGACTATGGAGGCCCCACAGTGCACCCCATGGTGCACCCTGCTCCTATGGGTGGCTTGTGCCGCCCCTGGGAGTGCCACCCCAGGTGCTCAAGCAGCGTCCTCCACCATTGCCTGAGGGCTTTTGCTGTGCAAAAGAAGCTGGGATGAGGGGGACCAAAACAGTGTTACATAATTCTAGAGACACTTATCGTGGAGAGTTGCACATCCCTAGTGCAGAGCTGCAAGAGTACATATACACAAATATACATATGGACACCAAGGCTGAAATATATTCGTCCATGGGAAGAAGTGGATCCCATAGGAAATCGTCAGGAATTGCTGACCAAAGAGGTTAATAGCACATACAGGAGACGCTTGGGTTGCGAACGTGATCCGTGCGGGATGCACGTTCACAACCCGCAGCATTCGCAACCCATAGCAGTGTGTCTGCACACATGTGGATTGCGATTCGGTGCTTCTGTACATGCGCAAAGTGCAATTTAGTGCTTCTGTGCATGTGTGACCTCCGAAACCCAGAAGTAACCCATTCTGGTACTTCTGGGTTTCGGAGCATCTGTAACCTGAAAAAATGCAAGCTGAAGCGTCTGTAAGCCAAGGTATGACTGTAAATACCAGTGCCAAAACAGTCCATTCAAATCCAGTAAATCCAGCCACAGCCACAGTAGCTGAGCAATTCTCAGTGGCTTGCTGCCACTGACTAGCAAAGGGCTGAGGAAACAAATACATTTTCAGCAGGCGCTGAAAACGCAACAGTGCAGAAACCTGTCTTGTTTTAGAGGGGAGTCGATTCCCACAAGCGAGGCACCTCACCAGGAAAGGCCTTCTCCCTGGTTGCTGCCACATGGGTTTCTGCAAGTTGCGTCACAACCTCATCCTGAGTTCTCAGTCATTAGGAAGTCCTCTATGGGTGAAGGTGGTCCTTCACGTAACCAGGTCTCAAGCTGTTTGGAGCTTTATAAATCAGCGACAGTAGCAAGCTGGTCCAGCAGCCAGTGCTGTTGGAGCAATGCTGCCACCTCACTTGACCATTGGCTTTTCCAGGGCAGGAAGGAGTGGTAGTGGGTTTATTTCTCGGGAGGTGAGGTGGAGAAAGGTCTAGCTGAGCTCTGGTGTTTTTTGTAGTTTATAGAGCATAGAATCATAGAGTTGGAAGAAATCCTGAGGATCATCTAGTCCAACTCTCTGAAATGCAAGAATATGCTGTTGTCCCATACAGGGATCAAACCTGCAACCTTGGTATTATCGTCACCACCCTCTAATCAACTGAGTTACCCATGTGTTTCTAGTACAGTGGTACCTCAGGTGAAGAACTTAATTTGTTCTGGGTGTCCGTTCTTAACCTGAAATTGTTCTTAACCTGAGGTACCACTTTAGCTAATGGGGCCTCCCGCAGCCACCACGCCACCACCATGCAATTTCTGTTCTCATCCTGAAGCAAAGTTCTTAACCTGAGGTACTATTTCTGGGTTAGCGGATTCTGTAACCTGAAGCGTCTGTAACCCTAGGTACCACTGTATCGCTCTTTGGTTCTGACTCCTGCCTTATTCACTAGGCTTTCTGGTTCCCCCTGCAAACCTGATTGCTCTTTGGTCCTGATTCCTGCCTCCTGACACTTTCCAGACTGCTGCACATGACCCAGTCTTGACAGGCTTCCTTTTGAGTAAACATGCATAAGATTGCACTGGAAATGTGCTGTTGGCCCTTTCCGACTTTATCTATCATTCGCGTATCCTTTAGTTTCTCCCCAGCCAGCTAATAAAACATGAATTTTATCCTTCCTTTAATGGCCTCTGCTAATTAGGCATGGTGGCCTTTGGCCTGCAAGTGCCTTCATTTATGGCTAACACATTCCTTTCAACAGCACTGTATCAACCTGGTTTGCAGGATGCTGCTGCCAAACATGTCATTCTAGCCCGTAAAAGTTTCAACCTCCCCTGCCCACGTTCCCACCGCCACATGCACATTTACAGCACTTGCTTCTGAAAATAAGAGCAAGTCCTGTTGCTAGCAAAGCAGAATAGGAAACATCTTGAAATCAATATTTTTGTATGAGGAAAAACTACAAGCATTACCAGGTCTATGAACTGACACAGGTGATATCTTGTGAAGCAGGGAATATCATGTAGTGAGCTAAAATCAACCCAAGATTACTGGACAGCAACTTATGGCAGACCCTCCAAGTGCCTCTGTTTTCCAAGGACAGTCCCAGATTTACGGAAGCTGTCAAAGATTCTGATTCAGTCCCGGAATATCCCACTTTTCCTTAGGATGTCTCTATTTTCATCAGAGAAATGTTGGATGGTATGGAGTTATGCTACCCCCAAGCCAAAGACATAAGTACCTATACAACCTTTGGAAGACATCTGAAGGCAACACTGTATAGGGAAGGTTTTTTAAATATATATATATATGTTTTTATTTATGTTGGAATCCACCTAGAGTTGCTGGAGTAACCCAGTCAGATGGGCAGAGTATAACTAATAAAATAGTTGCTGCTGCTGCTGAGGCGGCGGCTGTTCTTGTTGTTGCATCACCATCATAACAATAATAAGGAATAGGACATTATTACTTTCATCAGAAGGGACGTGGGTGGTGGTGTGGGTTAAACCACAGAGCCTAGGACTTACCGATCAGAAGCTCGGTGGTTCAAATCCCCACGACGGGGTGAACTCCCGTTGCTCAGTACCAGCTCCTGCCAACCTAGCAGTTCAAAGGCACATTAAAGTGCAAGTAGATAAATAGGTACTGCTCCGGCGGGAAGGTAAACAGCTTTTCCATGTGCTGCTCTGGTTCGCCAGAAGCGGCTTAGTCATGCTGGCCACATGACCCAGAAGCTGTACGCCATCTCCCTCGGCCAATAAAGCGAGATGAGCACCGCAGCCCCAGAGTCGGCCACGACTGGACCTAATGGTCAGGGGTACCTTTATCTTACTTTCATCAGAAAAATGTCAGAGGTATTTTATGTTGTTTTCTCCTATGGACATTTTACGTTATGTCAGAAAACAGGTAAAAATAGCAAATTAATAGTAGTAGAGTGATGTTTCATTTTTCTGCTTGTATTTTGGGATGGATCTATAATGGTCTCTTCTGTGTAGGGTCCCCCCCTCCCCGGTTGGCATGAAGTCTTCATGATGTCAAACAATCCAAGGATGGAGTCCAGTGCCTCATAATGTTTGCAAAAATTGATGTGTGTCTCACATATAGAGATCGTGGTTCCACTGAAAGAGTCATTGTTAGAAACCCAGCCATTGGACTTTTTTTTAATGAAACCTTCTCAAAACACACCAAAGATACAATCTTATACGCAATCCAAAATATAATAGTAATAAGAAAGTTAGTCTATTACAATATTATCTAAAGGCTCTTATTACAGCCAAGGTAATTGAATTGGACTTTGGATGTAAAGTGGGTTATACATATTTTGAATAATAAATAATATAAATAAATAATATGATACATTATAAAATATGCGCTAGGACAGGCATCCCCAAACTCGGCCCTCCAGCTGTTTGGGGTCTACAACTCCCATCATCCCTCGCTAACAGGACCAGTGGGCAGGGATGATGGGAACTGTAGTCCAACAACAGCTGGAGGTCCGAGTTTGGGGATGCCTGCACTAGGATATCTAGGCACAGTTTTTTCAATCAGCCAATGCATTCTAATCAGGTATCATCTCAAACTATCAGAGATTTGTCAGTGTCTTTTAACAATCTTTGTTGAATCACATGTAACAACTTAGTAATCATAGTAGTAATAAATGAAAAGTGAAAAAGATTGCCAGCCAAAGACAAATGTCTTTCTAGGGGTTGTTCTGCAGTAGCACAGTTTTGATGATAAGCCTTTAAGCCTTTGGGTTATTTTTCTTGGGAAGCTATCTTCCAGCCTTCCCATTCACCACCTACACTGCATTTCTGCAGGCTCTCCAGAAAAGAGGCCATTTAGTTGCTCCGTTGTCAATGCATTTGGACACCTTGTCAAAACAACATAATTTCACTTTGTAACTTTCTGACACTGGTATTTATTGCACCTGTCTTTGCTCATGATTTATGACTTGTCTGGTGAGCATTACTCCGCAGCTTTGAGTTTACGATATGAGATAAGTGAAGCATTTGAAGTCCCGAATGGGCTGCAAATTTGTAGTTGCATGTTCCCCGCCCCCCCCCCCCGCCCCACTCCCCTAAAGAGAAAGTGACGTTGACTTTTTCTTTCAGTTCTTCTGGGTGGTAATGTTCAATAAAATCCAAGGTGCTTCTTTCTAAGAGAAGGATTCCTCACCAATGCTGTATTTGAGATGAAATACAGTAGAACGTACCTCTCTGGAAATGTAACTTTCAGGTTACGAACACGGCAAACCTGAAAGTATTTTTCCGGGTTTCGCCCCGCGAGCATGTGCAGAAGCGCTCTATCATGTCACACGCATGTGCAGAAGTGGCACCTCTGAATATGGATTTTTCGGGGTGTCCACGGACCCCCGGAACAAATTAAATTCGTATCCAGAGGTACCACTGTAGTTTCTAAAAAACTTAGAGAAGTCACTTAATTGGAAGTACGGTAATAGGGTGTTAGGGCATAATGACTGCAGATGGCATAGGTGTTTCACAGCACAACCCTAGACATGTTTACTAACAAGTAAGTCTCATTGAGCTCAGTGGAGATCCCTCCCAGGTAAGTGGATATAAGATTGGAGCCTAGAGATCTCTACTGTCAGCATTTTTTCCTGTTTAGTGATGGGTTGCTGTTCAGAACAAAAAACTGATAATGCCTATTCTAGCTATAAAGGTAAAAAGGTAAAGGACCCCTGGACGGTTAAGTCCAGTCAAAGGCGACTATAGGGTTGCGGTGCTCATCCCACTTTTAGGCCAAGGGAGTCAGCATTTGTCCACAGACAGCTTTCTGGGTCATGTGGCCAGCATGAGTAAACCGCTTCTGGTGCAGTTGGACACCGTGATGGAAACCAGCGCTGTGGTCTAAACCACTGAGCATCTTGGGATTTTTGGCAGTTCGAATCCCCGTGACAGGGTGAGCACCCATTGCTCTGTCCCAACCTAGCAGTTCAAAAGCACACCAGTGCGAGTAGATAAATACCGTATTTTTCACTCTATAGGATGCACCAGACCATAAGACGCACCTAGTTTTTGGAGGAGGAAAGGAAGAAGAAAATATTGAATACCAGAAGCCAGAACAGTGAGAGGGATCACTGTTGTAGCTTCTGGTATAGCTGTGCAGCCTCTTCAGGGCAGCGAAATGAAGGCTCCCCGCTAAGCCAGGAGCTAGAACAGTGAGAGGGAGCTGTCGCAGTGATCCCTCTCGCTGTTCTGGCTTCTGGGATAGCTGCTCAGCCTGCATTCACTCCATAACACACACACACATTTCCCCTTACTTTTTAGGAGGTGAAAAGTGCATCTTATAGAGCGAAAAATACGGTAGGTACTGCTGCAGCAAGAAGGTAAATGCCGTTTCTGTGCGCTCTGGTTTCCATCACAATGTTCCGTTGTGCCAGAAGCAGTTTAGTCATGCTGGCTACATGACCTGGAAAGCTATCTGTGGACAAACACCGGCTCCCTCGGCCTGAAAGTGAAAGGAGTGCCACAACCCCATAGTCACCTTTGACTGGACTTAACTGTCCAGGGGTCCTTTACCATTATCTTATTCTAGCTATATTTATTTTCAAGCCACAACAAATATATCCTCCACATTTGCAGGACCATTGATCACCCACAGATGTGTACTGGGAGACTGAGTACCAGCAATTTGGGGAGAAATGGCAGGTATGGTGTGGTCTTCCCTTTAAAGACAAAGTAGACAAGGTCCTTCCCCCACAAGCCCCCCCAAAGACTAATGGTGAACATAGTTTAATCCTCACAGAGCTGCAAGTCCTGGCATCCTTAACAATCCTCGGCAACCTCACAGCATTCCCTTGAAAATTTGGGATAGAATTTTATGGGAGTTATGTCAAGTGGCAATGGTGCTGGCTCCATACAAGATCACTGTTGCGGGAGGGAAGATGGCTGCTGTATTGCATGGCCCCTCCCCCTTCAGGCTAACACCAATGACACATCAGCTAAGGGGGTGTGGTTAGTCCTCTGTCAATTAGTGGACAGGACTAGCATTGTGTAGACTGAAAAACCTCTTCACACATTTGGTACCCACATATAATGAATGCTTAAATGGTGCCTATGTCTCTCAAATAATCTTTTAAAAATATATGCTCTGCGGCACACACTGAAATAAAGCGAGCATTTATGTGCGTTCCAGAAACATTGAGAGCAATGGCCCATTTGCTCATTCAATTCAACACAGCTCTTGGCCTCCACAGGCTATGCTTTCAGAGTTGCAGAAACGTGATTTTATCTCGGTGTCAAGGAAGGAATAAAGCCCTAATGATCAAGATGTTGTCTCAGGTATGGTTTGAGAAAGAAACATGTCAAAAGCAGAAAGAAAGAAGAAGAAAAAACCTCGCCACTTCCTGCAACAAAAGCAATTCAGGGTTTGGTATTGCATGGACAACTCATATCGCTTGTCCTGCCTGAAACTTTTCAGTTTCTGATACTCTTTGATAGACTGCCAGTGAAAATACTGAGCAGGCGTCAGCAGTGCAGTTGCTACAGACGCCTGGGAAGCCGTGACAGTGAGACCAAAGATTGAGATCAATAGCCCTCAACAAAAGCACTGATTCAGGGGTGAGTTCTTGGATAAGATACTCTGAGCTTTAGTACAGTGCAGTAATAAATATTGTCACCATTTCACTTCTGGAAAAGTCCTGTGCATTTAACTTACTCGTAAGTAAGCCTCACCGAAAGCAATGGAACTTAATTCCGAGAAAAGCAGTTTGAGGACCAAGCTACAGGTTATAACGAAATGTGATTGTGGTTGCTGCAAAGAATAAGGAATAGTGTGTGATTAATGTTCTCAGCAGAAGCACTTCCACTCTCTTTTATTGAAATGCAAAGTGGTAAGGTTTGATAAAGCTTCGAAATTAACTCACAAATACCACTTGCAAGCCTGGATAAAGAAGCAGTTATAGCTAGAACATTTAGAGTTGAAAATGGAGAGGGGAAATTTCAGGGGCAAGCTTGGGGGAGAGGAATTTACATCAGGTGGGGGCTGCTGACATTTTAAATAGGTTTCAGGGATTTACCTTTGTCAGGCAGCAGCGATACCAGTGAGTCTTATTTCACTGAAAGTCTTTCCCCCCTAAATGTCCCTAATATAATGTCATTCAAGGGCATTCTTGAGGGGTAGGGAGAATGGCAGACACCATTCAAAAACATGAATGGTGCTACATTCAGAGCATCATGTGGAAAAAGAAAATGGTAGCCCCCCATAAACCAACTTAAGGAAGTCTACTGTCACCTGAACAGTTGCAAAATTATTATTAATTAATTATTATTATTAGTGCTACTAAAATCTATCAAATTACTAGTGCTACTATTGCTATTGCTATTACTATTATTTAAAGGCTCACCATGGCCACTGCGGCCCAATAAACGTGAGCACCCCAACCTCTTAAGAAGTGTTGGTGCCCATCTTCAAATGGTGTGGCATATATGGGGGTGCTTTTATGACAGCTCTAGGAATAATATTGTGCAGTTGCCCTGAGGATAGCATTGCATCATTCTGATGTGTTCAGGCAGGGAGGGTGCAGGACCATTAAAATGGACAAGTTTAGAATTTTAAATTTCTGATATCTAGGTCAAGGAGCCAGCAGGAATGCAGCTACAGTGGTACCTCAGGTTAATAACTTAATTTGTTCTGGAGGTCCATTCTTAACCTGAAACTGTTCTTAACCTGAGGTAACAGTTTAGCTAATGGGGCCTCCCACTGCCACCGCACAATTTCTGTTCTCATCCTGAAGCAAAGTTCTTAACCCGAGGTACTATTTCTGGGTTAGCGGAGTCTGTAACCTGAAGTGTCTGTAACCTGAAGCATCTGTAACCCGATGTACCACTGTACTAGCAAAAGGTCCCATCCCATATGGACTGGCTCTTGAATTGTACTTCGACACTGGCACTCAGATAGGATCCCCCAGTGCACTTGAAAGCAACAGGCAACTTTAAGGTGTTCATGACTGACTGTGCTGTTGGATACATTAGGTCGAGCTTCTAGTGGCTTCTTGGTTATTCTGGAGTGCCATCTTCCTGCTTTATGTGTGTTGAGGCTGAGAGACAGCTTGGACCAGGACAGGGAGGTGTAAGTCTATCCACGTAAGCCTATTTGTGTCAGCCTGTCCACATGAATCAACAGAACAAGGAACACTGGTGCAATGCTGAATCAATAAAACCTCTTTAAATTGTACATCATTCAGAGAGCCATACGATGCAGCGATGAACAAGCATACACAATGGGACAAATATTTAAATATACCAGACCTGAAGGCTCCTTCTCCAGTATTGCCCACTGCTACAATGGCAATGATTACATTCAGCAGAGGTCATGTTCTATAAATAGTAGACACATTTGCACAAAGGAAAAACAATGAATTTGTGGCAAGAGGTGGCCATCACAGACCATGGGTTAACAATAGGTCTCTATGTATAAGTACAGTTCACATGTTGACAAGTTCTTCCAGGATGATTGAAATCTAAGTGTTGCTTTGGACCACTGAACTATGGGGAGATGGCTTTCATAGTTAGCCACATCAAAGACAGCTATAAGGCTTACTATATTGGATTCTTGAATTTCAGCTATTATGCTGAAAATCTGTTTGATTTTCCATTGCCACATACAGGAAAGGAACCAGAAGGTTTCCTTGAATTTGCCCAGTGGGATTTGGCCACAATATGGATGTGGCCAAACCTGTAGGCTACATAGTCTTCAGATCTTTTATTATGGAGAACGTCTGTTGGATTTTAGAGCCATGATTCCCAAGCCACTTACTCTGGAGTATTGCCATTGATGTCAATTTCCTGTACTTAAAAATAGATTTTGTTTGCAATTCATGCCCGGACACAGTTTTCTCAACTTATCTTCTTTTCTTTCTTTCTTTAATGAAATAGCCACAGAATACAAGAAAAGCACAATCATGGGGCATCTTCCTCCTATTTTCTACTCATCCTCTGAGAGCTGGACTTTGCCAGCGAGTTGCCAAGCCTCTGACATCACCACTGGCAAAAATTCGCTGCAAGATTAGAAGAGCTTCGATGACATCACCCTTCTGGTTCCTATCTAACAGATGGTTTCTGTATATTGTGCAGTTTGAGGTCATTATTCATGCTTTTGGTCAGCAGAATTCAGGAAGCCAAAGACCTGCCAAGAAAAACCAAATCTGGAACCAGTTCAAAGGCGACCCAATAATTTTATTGATTAGACTCCTTGGTTTTCATTTTCCAGCTTGAGCCATCATGAATCATCAATACATGATAATACCTGAGCAGCTTTGTGGCGTGTGCAGAATTAAGTGCTTAAGAACAAGGTGAGCTTTTGAAAAGATTAAAGCTTAGTGGCAGTTTTGGAGAGGCTGGGGAGGGGGACACAGAAAACCCGTCAAGATAGCTCCCTAAGATTTGCTGGGCATGCTTAAAATGGGCCAGAAGCTATTTTCCTGAGGCAAGTGGTTTGTTTGAACTGGCTTTTTGTTTATTTTCATATTATACTTGTTGACTTCATATCCCCCTTCAGCTCGACTCGGAGGCGCAGGAGAGGCGTGCTTTTCACCAACATGAACGTAGGCCAGAAAGGAAGTAACTTTTGAGAGGCCTCATTCAGGCATTGGACCAAGACTGAGATAAAGCACCACGTTGGCAGGGAGAAGTAGAATTGGAGGGGGAGGGGGAAGAAAGAAACCTGAGTGTGGTGGGAGGGAGAGGAGAGGAGAAAAAAAGCCTTTGAATAAGAAAGTTTACAAGACAGGGCAGCCGCGCAGAAGCCTTCATGTAGCAAATATGCAGAGGGGAGTGATGAGTGATACTCTGCATAATCCAGCCTTAATTTACATACATCTCTCACAATGAAGGTACAGGCTTTTATTTGTCAGTGGAATAGTGAAGCCTGCTTATGAGTCAAGCAACTCCAGTAAATGCCTCATGACTTTTAGGATGTTCAACTAATGCTGCTTTTTCTCCTAGTGTTTTTAATGCTGTATCTACACTATACATTTAAAACACTCATACAGCCGTACCTTGGTACTCAAATGCCTTGTGACTCGAATGTTTTGGCTCCTGAATGCCGCAAACCCAGAAGTGAGTGTTCCGGTTTGAGAATGTTTTTTGGAGGCCAAATGTTCCATGGCTTCCGATTGAGTACAAGAAGCTCCTGCAGCCAATCGGAAGCCGTGCCTTGGTTTTCAAACATTTTCGGAAGTTCAATGGACTTCCAGAACAGATTTCGTTCGAGAACCAAGGTATGCCTGTATTAACAATCATGGTTTCTTTCAAAGTATTTTGGGAACTGTATATAGTCAAGGGTGCTGAGAGTTGTTAGGATATTTCTGTTCCCCTCACCATTGCTATTTTTCTAGAAAAAGAGGCACCAGAACTCACAATGAACGCCTCCTTTGTTCTCTTATTATGGCAATCGCACCCACCTGAGAGGTGCCAGAACTGAATTCTTGCGACTTCTGGCTTTAAAAAAGCCCTCACAGAGCTAGAATTTCCAGAGTGTTAACAATCAATCCCCTTTCCCAAGGAACTCTAGAAATTGTAGCTTTGTGAGGGCAGGAGAAGTCTCCAAAGAACTCTTAGCACCCTTAGCAAACTACACCTCCCAGAATTCTTTGCACAGAAGCCATGACTGTTAAAGTTGTCTAAGACAGCTTTAAATGTATGGAGCAGATGTGGCCCAAATGGAGGTAACATACACACTAATTCATTTTTCACAATATCCAAGTTCACTCTGAGATGCATCAGAGGAAGTGATTCATAAGTGAAATAAATAAGGAATGATACGCATGAAGGAAAAAGATAATTTGGTTGTTCGAGGGGGGGAAATGGGAGGGGAACATCTGTGGTTCCCTGAGATATTCATCCCTCTGAACACTGAGCAGGATAGGGAACACACCTTTCAGGTGTCCTCCCTAACACCTCTCACATCATATTTCATATGACCAGGTGGAGAAAGATGCAAAGATCAGTCAACTTTCTGATCTGTCAATGAAATTGAGAGGTATTGCCCTTGTCAATGGGGTGGCAAGGAGGTGCTGCCACAGCCCTGCCATTGGTTGACAAGTTGAGGGTGCCCACAATTTAGTAGTCAATACCAGTTGTAGATCCTTGATATTTTAATAAAGTTATGGCCCTAATTCCAATTATGCCCCATGCCTTCATTACTGGCATGAGGGTAATGCTTCTGCTCTGTGAGTCTTTGCATACAATTATTTAAGTATCTTGTGTATCATGGCGCATCTGTCAGGGGACATGGATCTGCCCAGCTGCACACAGTTTTGGAAGAATCCAAATTGGAGCAGCACACAAAGAAGCAACTGACTCCATATTACATGCAGCAGCACACAGGAGTTCGGACTGCTATTTAGAGAGGAACTGAGGCTCCCACATTTGAAAATAAGGGGCCTTCCTTCTGACTAAGCTCGTAGAAGATTGCACTGTGAAGCTACTGCCAGCTCCCTTATTTCAAAGTATAGCCCGTATTATGTAACATTCGAGACAAACACACACACACACACACACACACATATTACTTTATATTTATTTACACCATTGCTATACTGCTTAATATATGAAAATATATTTTAGGTAGTATACAGAAAAATAAAGCACACTAGTTAAGCATTAAATGTTACAAAAATACAAAGTTGGAGATTAAAATGTTACATTAATACAAAAATTCCTAATGAATATAAACCCATACCAAATCCTCCTCCTTCTGTCACACCTGCCCTCTCAGTGACTCCACCCATCTTGAAAGATTCCATCAATGGTGTCTCAGAAGATTTTTACACATCACTTGGGAAGATAGGCAAACTAATGCCAGTGTTCTGGAAGAAGCAAAGATCACCATTGTCAAAGTGATGGTTCTTCAACATCAGCTTTGTTGGACTGCTCATGTTGTGTGGTTGCCCTGCTATTGTCTTCCAAAGCAACTACTCTATTCCGAACCACTCTATTCTGGTGGTCAACAAAAGAGGTTTAGAGACTCTCTCATTGGAAATTCTTAAAAAATGTAGTATAAACACCAACAACTGGGAAACACTGGCCTGCAAGCGCTCCAATTGGAGAACAGCTTTTACCAAAGGTATCATGGGCTTGGAAGATGCTCGAACTCAGGACAAAAGGGAGAAATGTACTAAGAGGAAGGCACGCTTGGCAAATCCACACCGTGATCAACTCCCACCCAGAAACCTATGTCCCCACTGTGGAAGGATGTGTGGATCCAGAATTGGCCTCCACAGTCACTTACGGACTCACTGTTAAAACCGTGTTTATGGAAGACAATCTTACTCGGCTATGAGTGATTGCCAAAGAAGAAGAAGACCTTGGATTGCACCCCGGGTCCATGGAAATTCACAGCTCATTCACAAAAGTCTCACAAGGAGGAAGGTTCTTCAGAACTGCTGGCATTCCCCTAAGCTTCTCACTCCAGGCTTGCTTTTATATGCCCAAGGTAGCAGCAGCTTCCAAAGCTGTGTCTCTTCAGCAGTTTGATGCACCTTCCACACCCAGCTCCAAGCATAGCAGGTTTGGTGAGTTTCCCAGGAGGTCCTACGGATGGGGGAAAGGACACCCCACCACCCACAGTTCTTTCTCAAGACTCTGCTATCTCCTCCTCCTAACCGCTTAGAGCAGTGTTTCCCAACCTTGAGTCTCCAGCTGTTTTTGGACTACAGTTTCCATCACCCCTAATCACTGGTCCTGCTAGCTAGGGATTATGGGAGTTGTAGTCCAAAAACAGCTGGAGCCCCAAGGTTGGGAAACACTGACTTAAAGGTAAACCAGAGTATTCTACAAAGTAGAAAAGGAAATTCAAGGAAGGACAGTATGAAATATGGTTGGAACTTGCCATGGCAATGATGAAGAATGACCGCTCCCCGCTTAAAACGGGGGGCGCCCTTTGTGTGGTCGCGTGCAGCCCTAGATCTGGAGCGGCCCCATCAGCATAGGCTTGGCTTTGCCTTCCCTCAGGTGGGATACCTGGAGGTATCTGCCTACCTCAGTCAGTTGTCCAATCCCACCTGGGGGAAGCGTTGCCAAGGAGACCAGGCCAGATAGGGGAGGGATTACCTGCCCACACAATAGAGGGAGGATCTTACCTGGGAATCCTCACTTGGCTCCAGAGCTTCTCCCACCCTACCCACCCTCAGTTAATGTCTTCTTTTGCAGGTTAACTTAACTTCACAGGTATGCGGGCGCTGCTACGTTAAGGTCGCTGTTAAAGGACCGGAAAGGAATTTCCCTGCATTGGCAGGTTTCGCCTTTCCCGTAGCAAAACGTCACAACTTTGGCGGTACCAGGCCTTGGGCGGAATCCTTTGGTCCATCTTCTTCTTTGCGGCAGCGATACCAGGGTTCCCCGTTAAAGGGGTTTCTGAAGGGAGACTTTGACCGTACGCCAGAAGGTCGTCATTGCTCTCCCCTGTGGCGGCGGCGTTACGGGGGCGGCTATCTCTGTTTGAACATATGTTCTCCAGAGCCGGCCCATCCCCCCCACACACACACTGGATAACCCTGATGCTCCCTAGGTCCCCGGCTGGGGACTGGGGAGGGAGAACGCCCAATGCCTGAGCCAAGGTCTACCCACATTTGAAATTTAATAAAATTGTGGCCAATTTAATCCCATAGCACGTTGTCTTGAGTCGTTATTCCACGGGGGGGGGGGGGGACCGCTTGGGATCTGGGGACTCCGCCTGTCCACGCAATAGCAATTGTTGGCAAAGTATAAGTTATTACTGGTAATATTATTAATTTTTCAGTTAAATCTCAGGCAATGCTAATGGACAGAGAGAGATTATTCTCCCTCCAACTATTTTAAATATAAGTGAATGAGCTGGGATCTGAGGTTTTGTTTCGTTCCTTGTTATCATTAATATTTCTTCTCCGCTCCGATGAGTTAGGTGTGATGCTCGTGGAAGAAATGAAAGTGCTGGTGGAGTTATCTCTGGGGGGTTTTGTTGTTGTTTGTTATACTTTGTTTCATGAATTCTGCACCTTTGGATTGTTCAGTACTTTTCACACATGTTTCCAATCAGACGGCGTTCTGTCTGAAGAAGTGTGAGGTGGGCTACACAGAGCAAACAAACAGAATTCCGTCTAGGAGACATTTGGATTTAGATTGATTGTGTGATGAGTTGGGGGCTGTCAACACAGTTGTGGGGAGGAGCTGGAGAAGGCTGTTCTAGTTTTACAGAAGTCAAGATAATCTGATTCTCACTTAAGGTCCCCCCTACCTGATGTCTCATGGATAGGGTAAGGGAGATCATGTCTTAAAGTATATCATAATTTATTGAAATGCACAAGAAAGCTATAATTTGATCGTAAGATGTTCAATTTACATTAAAAAAATTCAAGAATTCTGATAGCTGCAACACACTTTTTCTGAATTTATTTTATTTTTCTCATTATTTTTCATTTATTGAATCTATATCATGCCCTTCCTCCCCAAGGAGCCCAGGGCGGCAAACCAATGAACAACTTAAAACCAAATGCAAGCATTTCCAAACATTCTAAAAACATTTACAATAAAAAAACATATAAAACTGCTCACAATTGAAAAACATTCTAAAAGCAACTTAAGAAATTAACTGAATTTAAGTGAAAGTCACCGTTCACCCTTATCCCACCAGCCCAAATAAATCAAAGGTTTGTTTTTAGTGTGTAAGAATAAGAATTAGCTACACTCAGAGAGAACTGATTTTTCTTTAATTTCTAAAATGAATATTCTCTTTTATTTTCAGTGAACTCAAAGTGACTTACAGCATGTCATTAAAACCACAAATAGCAAACTACACTAAAGCCAAATGCAAATGGCAGCAGAACAACAAATTATCAAACAGAAGCACCTAGTGGGATAAAAACAACAATGATCAATAAAACGGGGAATAACAACCACTATCGCAGCTGCAGGAAAGCAATATGTTTAAACAAATCAGCTGATTCTAGGGATGGAGTTGAAATTGATTTTAAAGGGATTATACACAGAATGTGTTTATTTCAACCCAAAAAAGTTTGTCTTCATGAGATTGCCTTTTGCATTGAGCACCCTGCATTACGTCTAATTATATGCAAAACTATACACAAAATATATATCTTTGTATAAAAGGGCCATGCAGTACTACATTTCTACGGAATAATTCCATAGGCATAATTCCATAAGCGTTGTTTTATGTACCGGCTTATTTGCTGCTTATTTTATGAAACCTGAACTCTATATGAATATAGCAAACATATAATACTATACAGTGGTACCTCGAGTTACAAACACCTCGGGTTACAAACACTTCGGGTTACAGACTCCACTAACCCAGAAGTAGTACCTCGGGTTAAGAACTTTATCTCAGGATGAGAACAGAAATCGCGTGGCAGTGGCGTGGTGGCAGCACGAGGCTTCATTCCAGAGAAGCGGACACGGAGCAATGGATCCAAACTACAAGAAAGAAGATTCCACCTAAACATTAGGAAGAACATTAGGAAGAGCTGCTCGACAGTGGAATTTGCTGCCAAGGAGTGTGGTAGAGTCTCCTTCTTTGGAGGTCTTTAAGCAGAGGCTTGACAACCATATGTCAGGAGTGCTCTGATGGTGTTTCCTGCTTGGCAGGGGGTTGGACTCGATGGCCCTTGTGGTCTCTTCCAACTCTATGATTCTATGATTCTATGATACATTAGCTAAAGTGATACCTCATGTTAAGAATGGTTTCAGGTTAAGAATGGACCTCCAGAACAAATAAAGTTCGTAACCCGAGGTACTACTGTATGTATAATAATGGAGATAATTATATTTATAATGATATGTATAAGGAACACTCCCCCATGGTCTCCCAAGAAAGACAGATGCCAGTATGTACAATATGTGAGAATTGCTGGTATTTTTTTGTGGAACTGGTGAAAAAAGTCTCTTGCTTTTTCTTAAGATCAAGGGGAGAGATAGAAATTGCCATATGGATTCCAGAGGTCTTTCTGAAATCCCAGAGAAAGCCCTGCTTGTAGTTGGTCACCTGAGGCATCTCAGTTGTCCAGGTCACATGGGACAGGACCTCACATGATGTTTTGAGATAGAATAATCTACTCTTCACTCAAATACAGACTTCCAAGTGTCTCTATTTTCCAGGGACAGTCCCAGATTTACAGAAGCCATCCCAGTTTCTGTTTTGATCCCAGAATGTCCTGTATTTCCTTAGGTCATCCCTATTTTCATTGGAGAAATTTTGGAGGGTATGGAGAGATGTGACTCCTGAGAGAAGGAGATACGTAACTACAGTGGTATCTCAGGTTACAGAAACTTCAGGTTACAGATGCTTCAGGTTACAGACCCAGAAATAGTACCTCGAGTTAAGAACTTTGCTTCAGGATGAGAACAGGAATTGTGTGGTGGTGGTGCGGCAGCAGCAGCAGCGGGAGGCCCCATTAGCTAAAGTGGTACCTCAGGTTAAGAACAGTTTCAGATTAAGAATGGACCTCTGGAATGAATTCAGTTCTTAACCTGAGGTACCAAGGTATGCAACCTTTAGAAGACATCCAAAGACAGCCCTGTATAGGAAGGTTTTTAATGTGTTTTTTTTAATGTTTTTATATTATTTATGTTAGAAGCCACCCAGAGTGGCTGGGGCAATCCAGTCAGATGGGTGTTGTATATTATTATTATTATTATTATTATTATTATTATTATTATTATTAACATCCCTATTTTCATTGCAGAAAAGTTGAAGGGTATGCAAATACATTGGAGTGAGTCAGAGTTTGGGGTATGCCTCCTGGGTACCAATGATGGGACATTTCCCGGGCACCAGTGATCTCTGTACCAAGAACAGCTGAACACTCAAATAATGGTCAATGCAGAGAAGGAGTCAAATAACCTGCCCACTTTGCCCACCCCAGTTCAGGCTGTCTGGGGGAAGCCCAAAGATGCAGTAGATTATGTTGTTGTTGTTTAGTCGTTTAGTTGTGTCTGACTTTTCATGAACCCATGGACCAGAGCATGCCAGGCACTTCTGTATTCCACTGCCTCCCGCAGTTTGGTCAAACTCATGCTGGTAGCTTCGAGAACACTATCCAACCATCTCATCCTCTGTCGTCCCCTTCTCCTTGTGCCCTCCATCTTTCCCAACATCAGGGTCTTTTCCAGGGAGTCTTCTCTTGTCATGAGGTGGCCAAAGTACTGGAGCCTCAGCTTCACGATCTATCGTTCCAGTGAGCACTCAGGGCTGATTTCCTTAAAAATGAAGAGGTTTGATCTTCTTGCAGTGCATGGGACTCTCAAGAGTCTCCTCCAGCACCATAATTCAAAAGCATCAATTCTTTGGCGAAGAATTGATGTAGTAGATTATAGGCAAGGCTAAAGTTTAGTAATAGCATTGAGCAAGTTCAGTCCACAGCATTTCCAGTTGAGAGACTCAGGCAAAAAATTAATAAAGTATCATGATAATAGCAGAACGATTTTAAATGGAGATGCCACAGACTGGACCCAGGATGTTCTACATGTCTAGCATGTGTTCTGTCACCATTTCTATCCCTCCCTGTTCCTGAATGCCAAAACAGATAGACAAGAGGGCATAATGCATGTTGACAATGACAATGAAAAACCAGGTGATGGGTGCAAGAATTCACCAAACCAAATAAGCATGACTTCACTGTATTCAGTGGGAAAAGTCTCTCAGAGTTTAAAGAGCCTCCCATTGCAGGAAGGATAAGAGAAGGTGTTGTTAGTCTTTCCTTAATACATACAGGCCAGCGGATTAACCATTTGCTGGGTATTTTTGCAAATGGTTTTCTGGTTGGAAAGTAGGCCTTACATAATGTCCCATTGTGGAAAATGGAATGTTTCTCTTATCAGTCACATGAGGATCAGCACAGGATTTCTGCAATATATAGCATGCTCCATTGAGGAGACAGGCCGGATTTGGAGAGGGGGATGTCTACTGATAAGGTGTTTCCTTTGGCTACTTTTGCCAAATCACGCAAGTGTGCGGACAAATAATTCTTGGTTTACCTTAGGCAGGTTTTCTTCTTCTTCTGCGTATTTCATCTTTGTCATTTTCAGGATTGTGAAGTTTGGAGTAAGAGTCAGACAAGGATCTATGGGCAAATTTAACTTCCCTCCCTCCCCTGCTCCCCTATATGCTATCCCTTCAGCAATCTGGTGAAATATTGGCTGGTCTTGGAGTTTCTTGCGTGCTTCCCCAATCTGACCCTTAATAACTTGTACAGAGATATATTTGTTGGAGCCCAAAGGGAGCACTCTGTTCGTGGAATCCCCTGGAATAAATTAGGTTTTTTTTTGCTAGTTTGGACTCAATTGAGTCATCACAGGTCACTGAAGCCTCATGTGGATAAATATTTCCTTTGAAAAACGTCAGCCTTTCAAAAACAGTGCAATAAATTCCTGCATGTTGGGGGCAACTCAAAATAGGAAGACTTTAATGCTAGCAGCTGTTCTAAAGGGGTACGCGTGATGCAGTTCAAGGATGTAAAAAACAACAACACAAAAGAGAGACAGAGGAACACACACACATTCACATGCTGTCTTAACACATTATTCCTTTGGCACAAATGGACTTGGGGTTCGTTCGCAAAACCAGATTGACAGGGCAAGCTTTTTATTGTATGCTTGGAGAGAATATGCCCGTTGAGAATAGTCTGTATGAATATATCCTTGGCAGGGAAATATGCCAATGTGCATATGCCAGCAGTTTCTTTCTACTGCCAAGGGGTTGATGGGTTATTCACACTGCTAGTTCTTTATGGATAGAGTCAATCCAGTCATCCCTTCCCCCTTCCCCACAACATTATGTTTGGTATTTTAAAAGAGCTATCCCAAAGTGGTTGTGTGAATCAGTTCTTGGAGGCTAGACTAGGTGGGATGTGGGAGATTCATGGCTGGATCTCCTTAAAAAAAAATAAGTGCAGGCCATAGGATTGTATTCTGTGTAATGTTAAGCAGCTTGTTCCATCAGCATGAGAATTTCTCCTTGTCTTGTAGAACAATCAACCCCTCTCCCTGTCCCCATGCATCCTCTAATTTTGTTTTGATGCATTCTCTTATCACACATAAGCCAATATGGTTGTTCATGACTGTTTATGTAAGAATGGGGTAGACATGATTAGGACTGCAGGTGGCGCTGTGGTCTAAACCACTGAACCTCTCGGGCTTGCCAATCAGAAGGCCAGCAGTTCAAATCCCCGCAACGGGGTGAGTTCCCATTGCTCTGTCCCTGCTTCTACCAACCTAGCAGTTTGAGAAAATACCAGTGCAAGTAGATAAATAGGTACTGCTGTGGCGGGAAGGTAAACAATATTTCTGTATGCTCTGGTACTAGTCACGGTCCTCCGTTCACCGGTAGCAGTTTAGTCATGCTGGCTACATGACCCAGAAAGCTGTCTGTCGACAAACACCAGCTCCCTCATCCTGAAAAACGAGACGAGTGCTGCACCCCATAGTCGCCTTTGACTGGACTTAACCATCCAGGGGTCCTTTACCTTTTACCTTTTATCTGTGCTGGCATTTATTTACACAGGAGCCCAGTTTACATTCAGAGCTTGAGAAGAACTTTGGGGGGAAATCCAGCTCGATTTGTAATGCATCCAAGCACTGTAAGCGGGACAGATGTAAAAACTAGTAAATTAGGAGCTTCAGCAACGTTGCTAATCTCATGCATTCAACACTGGAAGTGATGAGCTGTCTGTCTTTTAAGGTATTTACACAGAGAGAAACTCTGAATGAAAAGTTATGTGACTGTGGAACTTACATAAACATACTTTAAAGGCCCATTTCAGGCAAAGATCACTGATAAATGTTTTTCATGGCTTGTTTTGATTAATGGAGGAACAAAAAGCTGACTTCCAGCTGTGCAGAATTCCTTATGTGTCAGAGAAGTTCCTTCACTGACATTGTACGGATTAGTCAGGAGGATAGCTTCAGATGTAATATGGAAACTCCACCAGCTGGAGTTGAACCTCTCATGCATCTGTCTCACCTGTAACCTTTGAAACGGCCTCTGTATCAAACCTCACAGCAATTTGATTGACTCAGGACACTTTGGGTGTGCAGGAGTTTGTTTAAGCAATTAGACCTATTAACATCTGCTTGTTTTCTCAATTCTCAGGTGAAAACCAGGCCCATTTCCTCTACACAATTATTCCACACTGGAGGGAAATATTGCATATATTCAGGTTCACTGTCAGTAAACAATGGGGAGGTTCATAAATTACCAAACTGATGAATAAATATATTTGCCTGCTAAGAAAAATAGTGGATTTGCATCAGTTATATTTTCCACATTTTGGGGGGGAGATGATCACTGAAGCTGACCATGTTTTCCCTCAAGGTGTATCCAGGTGAAGAACACTTGTGAAGAAATTAGTTCATCCTTAATGTGATATTGATTTTCCTGCAAGAAAATCCAGAAGAAGAGACGTAGTCAGGGAACCAACCTCGAGCCAGAGGTAGACTTGGACATAACATAACATAATTCTGTGACATATAGCATAACTAGAGTGTTTAGGGAAGGGAATAAATTGGTGGGCACCAGCAGGTAGTAATACTAAGATCATGGCCACTGGGCCCATCACCTCCTGGCAAATAGAAGGGGGAGAAATGGAGGCAGTGAGAGATTTTACTTTCTTGGGCTCCATGGTCACTGCAGATGGTCACAGCAGTCACGAAATTAAAGGACACCTGCTTCTTGGGAGAAAAGCGATGACAAACCTAGACAGCATCTTAAAAAGCAGAGACATCACCTTGCCAACAAAGGTTCATATAGTTAAAGCTATGGTGTTCCCAATAGTGATGTATGGAAGTGAGAGCTGGACCATAAAGAAGGCTGATCGCCAAATAATTGATGCTTTTGAATTATGGTGCTGGAGGAGACTCTTGAGAGTCCCATGGATTGCAAGAAGATCAAACCTATCCATTCTTAAGGAAATCAGCCCTGAGTGCTCACTGGGAGGACAGATCCTGAAGCTGAGGCTCCAGTACCTTGACCACCTCATAAGAAGAGAAGACTCCCTGGAAAAGACCCTGATGTTGGGAAAGATGGAGGGCACAAGGAGAAGAGGACGACAGAGGACGAGATGGTTGGACAGTGTTCTCGAAGCTACGAACATGAGTTTGACCAAACTGTGGGAGGCAGTGGAATACAGAAGTGCCCGGCATGCTCTGGTCCATGGGATCACGAGGAGTCGGGCATGACTAAACAACTAAAGAACAACAAGTGGGTAATCATTGGGAGGAGCTGTTTACTAAAGACCCTGGCACCCTTCCTGCCACAGAAAAGTAACCTTTTTATCAGCGAAATAAAGCAAAATGTGTACAGTCACAAAAAGAAAAAGAAACGTAACCTTTTGCCACCCAATAAGTTGCAGTGAACCTTTCAGGTAATCCCCCCCCCAAAAAAAAATTATTCATAATTTCAGCCAGGCAAACATTTGAAGATTCAAAATTTTGTTTCTGTCTGAATTTTAATCATTTAATTGTTTCATAATGGCCAAAGTTCTCTCTGTAGAGCCACAGAGATCTGAAGCACCCTAGTGCCTTCACTGGGCGGTGATATTTATTCATGAGTTTCTTTCCTTTAATAATTTCCATTCTCCCTTTCCAAACATGTTGCTGAAGGTGCCTTTCAACTGCATCAAATGCATACATCAAATACACACTGGTCTAGTTGCATCTATCAGTGCAGAATAACTTGTTCTTCAGCTGAGCATCTGTGCAGCTGAGCCGAGCTGTGCTTCACAAAGAGCTTTTCATGGAATGGGTAGGGATGGGTAAGAAAGACGCTATGAACCATTTCTTAACGAAGTCTTCTTGGCAAGAAATTGGCCACAACAAGGCCTGCTGTCCTTAGAGTAAGGCAAATATACAGCATCTGGGGCAGGAAGGAGCATCTCTGCCCCATTTGCTATAAACAGGAGATTACTTCAGCTCCCATGAGATCAACTACTATGAGTCCTTCAGCGGCTGGTTGATCCAGAGGACTGGGATGCCTGAGGGAAACCAGCTCAGTTTTCTATAATTGATTTTTGTATATAGATTTTTTTTAAAAAAAATACCTATACATTATCTTGACATTGCCAATTTATGAAATGCTGCATTGATGAATATATGCATGTGCATTATCAATCAACACAATTAGCAAGGAACATACCATTTGGTTTTATCTGCTTTGATGCATACAATTAAACAGAAGGCAGTAGGGGAAAGATTCACTATTTATCCATGCAAATGTCTTGGTTGTCAGTTAAAATTGGGAAGAGAAAAATGCTGCCTGTGCAGGGGTGGAACTATTTAATATATTTTAATGGGCTTTGCTAAGGTAAACTGAGTGTGGCAGTGGGTTTTTTAAAAGTATATTTGTCCGTTACCTTCAAAGGCACATATTGGACACATTTCCAAGAACCAAGTAATGGTTCTTTCCAAAGTCATTGGCTATTCAAGATACTTGACTCTCTGGGTGTTCGCGGAAGGGCCAATGTTCATTTGTAAAAGTTGTCGTTTACTGTTACGCCAGCTTAGGAAAGCGTGATGGCGCATATCTGTGGAAAGGAAAGGAAAGACAGATCTGACTTATACCTTCACAGACTAAACAGTGACTCCTCAACACTGCCCAGCTCTTGGTCGGTCAAATCCTTGGCAGGCCACATGAATAATAGTTACCTAAGAAATGTTAACAGCCTTCCCACCCATTTGGATGGCCAAAAACTGAGTAGCAAAACATTACCATTCGCCAAATCTTCACAATGCCAGCTTCTTATACCAGAAGATCTTTGATTGCTCCTGACTGAGTATGCTTTCGTGTGTGTGTGTGTGTGTGTGTGTGCGCGCGCGCGCACGCATGCATACATGCGTTATTTAGCTCATAGCAACAAAGCACAAATCTTCATACTGGTTCCTCAAAGGAACGTCCTACTGCTGAATGATTTTGCCCAACATTCAATTCTTTGATCCATGATCCAGGCTGAGTGAGCTTTTTAGAAAACAAACACACCCAAAAGCCCTAACTTACCTAATGCAGTACAGTAGCGTTATCCAGAAATCAGCCAGTCATCCAATTCTGCTGATATGGGTTACTATACGTAGCAACCATTTTCTGGTTGTAACACAGGAGAAGGCAAATTTCAACTACCAGGGTACTTGAGGTAGCTTACATAGCCCTTTTACAAATTCTGAAAATTTTTGATCTTCTTTCCTTTCATTTTTTAAAAAATGGTATTTATTGTTGCAAGGATAAATGGGACCCAAAATGCAGACTATTGGGGGCAAAGAAGTAGCTAAAAATGCCAGATCTTTCCCCAAAGTAAGAAATTATCTGTTGTTGTTTTTAATTAGATATATACCGCATATGTTTCCTCCAAAGGAGTCCAGAGCAGCAAACTTAACAATATGGATATCATTTAAAAACTTCTTTAAAAAAGTTTAAAAGAATGACTGTATGAAAATCTATGCGTTACTGCACTGAGGAAAAGTATGACAGCCATCTTTGCATATGAAAGCGGATGTATAAAATATAAAGGTGGAAGTTAACTTGCTCATCTGATTCTGCCAGTTTCACAATATCTAAAGCAACTCAGATGTACCTTCTATATATTAAGGGTTTGTTCCTGCTTCAGTTACAGAAGTTCAATTGACTTCAGTCACATGAGGAGAAGGATCTAGCCCAGTTCTTGTAATAGTAGTAACCGTGAAAAACTCCTGAAAGGTGTTGAAGGGACTTCAGGGAGTGTGACAAACATGAAAGGCTTCTTTGCAGCTGGCTTTTTTCTCCTATCGACTGTACAAAAATGGGAAGGGGGGAGAGGGGGGAGGAGATGAAATGAGATTATAAAAGAGACACGCTTTCCATCCACGTTCAGGAAACCAACGAGACCAAAGGCACCCAGCAGCAGCCACATGGTGAGGGAGCTTCAGAAAACAAGCTGCTTCCTCTGTTGTTTCCTCAGAGTCCCTGGATCCATCTCCTGGTTTGTTTTTCCAAGGAAATAATTAAAGGCCTGGATAGAAAAAAGAAAAGCCTTAACAAAAGAGTGACCCTCCTTTCTCGCTCCTTGACTCCTTAAGCGAAACACCATCATATGCATATGCAAAATGCCAGGCAACTGCTCTGAAGCTAAAGGCTACTTTGCATTTTAATAGAATGGTGGCACAGAGACATCTGGAGCTGGAAAATGGATGGACTACTAGCTTGGTCAGCCCTGAGTGCTCACTGGAAGGACAGATCTTGAAGCTGAGGCTCCAATACTTTGGCCACCTCATGAGAAGAGAAGACTCCCTGGAAAAGACCCTGATGTTGGGAAAGATGGAAGGCACAAGGAGAAGGGGACGACAGAGGACGAGATGGTTGGACAGTGTTCTGGAAGCTACCAGCATGAGTTTTACCAAACTGCTGGAGGCAGTGGAAGACAGGAGTGCCTGGCGTGCTCTGGTCCATGGGGTCACAAAGAGTCAGACACGACTAAACGACTAAACAACAACAACTAGCTTGGTGGAGAATCCGCAATCTTTTTGCTGTGTGTCTACCCTTCATCATTTTCACCCCTGAAGCTTGTGCTATAATATGCTGCTTTAGGTCCTTTTCACTTGCAACAAATGGCTGGCTCTGCACAGGTGCAGTTTCCTAAGGTTCAGAAATGTTGTGACTTAATCCTTAAGCACTTCTCCCCTATAGCGATCTCTCTAGTGGTGACGAGTTGGAATGACTTCCCTGTCCCAGAGCCACCATAAATAGAATGGGTTTCCCCCTGTGCCACACATGCCTCTCAGGTCAGAAAAAGGATGCATGCTAGACCCCGAACCTGGAACTGTTGAGCATCTCAAAGGAAGAGTTTAACTTATTCAAAATCTTCACTCAACACCTCGCAACAGCAACACAACATATGGCTTTAACCAGAAGGCTATTCCTTCACATTTTTGACAACTTCATTTTAGGGCAACAGATCTGACAGTCATCAGGCCTGTTTGAAACTATAATAACTTTGCTAAGCTATAGAAGTTGCCCAAACTTCTATCTCAAAGAGCTCTCCTAGGTACTACAGAACCTGTTTCTGATGAAGAGGTGCACAAGGATTCCCTTTGGTCCACAATTTTAAGCACACTGTCCTGATTTGCATTTTTCTGAACTAATACATTGACCCAGGAAAAACTACCTGGGAAGGCAGGTACACAAATATTAATTCCTTATGCAACTTTCCCTCCACCCCAAAACATTTGACAATGATGGGGAAGGGAGCCTGGGCCACAGCACTGACCATATGGAAGCCTGCAAGGGCTGCATCCTGCCTGCAATTTATCCATTTCAACTTCAATTAATTGACCCTCATTCAGCCACTACTGCACCCAGACAATGGTCCAGATTATACACAGCCTCTCCTGACTCAGATGCTATTAAGAAGTACAGCTGTTTAGCATCAGTGTACCGAAGACACTTTGCCCTGAAACTCTGAAGGACCACACCCAGTGGCTTCATGTAGATGTTAAACAACATTTGGGGAAAAGATAGTGGCCCTGTGCTACACTACAGAGCAAGAAGCAGGGCCAGTTTTAGGTTTGATGAGGCCCTAAACTACTGAAGGTAATGGGGCCCTTTATATGTCCAGCTGTCCTTTGTCAACAACAAATTGTCGCTTTTTTGTGTTGAATATATGCTATATGGTAATTTATGGACCTAATAGGTATCTAAAGCCATTTGCACATAACAAAATATGTATTTTATCAAAGTAATTGTGATATTTTAGGGAGTAGGCTAGCAGGCGGGGCCCATTACTTACATCACAGGAGCCTACACAACACAAAACACTGTTGCTTTTATTTTAATCAATTTTTGTTTTTTATCTTATATTTTGGAAATGTACATTCAGGGTTTTTTTTCCTTTAATTTTTTTTGGGGGGCCCAAGAGAGTGGGGCCCTAAGCTATAGCTCTTTTAGCTTATACGTAAATCCGGCACTGGCAAGGACCATGGATCCTAAACAGGGTTTCCCAATGCTACTTTCTGGAGATGATTCTGGAGGGAGGAGTGGAATCACTGTAAAACAGTGCCCCCAATACCCATCCCACAGAGCTGGTCCAAGGCACATCCCACAGAGCTGGTCCAAGGCACCTAGAAATTGAGAAGCAGAAATGGAGTGGTACGCCTGTCCTGCTTTCAACACAAGCCATCCATCAGGGTCAACACGGGTGATTTAATCCCAAAATCATGACTGAACTCATGATTTTTAAATGGATCTAGGTGATTTGTATCCTCCTTAATTTCCTACTACAACCTCTTGACTACCAGCCTCTTTTTCACCTTACCAAATAAATGGGTATTTGTGACTGGGTAGTTGTCATAAACTATAAGATTCAGGGCCGGCTTTTTCAGGAGTGGGCACACTAGTAAGTTGTTTAAGGGCAGCAGGCGCCATGTGGTTATAAAGACGCATTCCCCATACCCTTGTTCTGCCACAGGGCAGCTCTTCTTTGTGATTTGGAGGCAATAAGCATGGTTTGGGGTGGAGACTATGCACTTCATTTATGGACAGGAAGAGTGAAGCATAACAAAATACATAGCTAATTTGCATAATGCACCATACACAGGCATATTAAGGCATAAATTACACAATAAGCCTAAACAGAGCCTAATTTAGCTCAGTCTGTTTACTATTTGCAGATATACATACATATTAGCATAGTAAGAAACATAAAGGATACAGCAAAGCAATCCAGTTGGAAGGCTCTGGTCTCACCAGTGTATCCAATCCCATTTCATGCAATGCCAGGCAAAGCTAGCCTGCAGAAAGCCCAGTTCCTAGAACTGGCTCCTATAAAGCATATTAAGGCATGAAACAGCACTGTGTTTAGCTTAGTAGCAAATCAAAAGGCTACCAGGAAAGACCCTCCTGCTTACGTTCCTTTAGATGTTCAGACTATTAGGCAAAAGACTTTGACAATGTGTACCACCACCCTAGATCTATCTGGTCAACCCATCCCGACTGGCTTTCACCATCCAGGATGGGCCTTGGTCAAGGATGCAAGAAGCCCATCCTATCAATAGCAAGAGGCCACATAAACTGAACTCAGTTCCACAGAGAAACTCATGGGCCAGCCCAATGTGAACAGATCTTCAAGCACATTTTTCCATTGCATTCTGAGTGTGGCAAAGGCACTGCATGATGATTAACAGTGTCCTTTTTCATGGAGGTTATCTTGTTTGAATGTACTTTCTTCAAGATCTGGTATTTAACAGGTCAGGGTGACTCTAAAATAACAGGAAAATTGGGTATTAGTCATAAGTTCACAGAAATCAGATGTTTTATGACTCCCACTGTGTTAATTGATTTTTAATTACAAGCCAATATTAAGCTTGGCATGCTTAAGTTCTTAAGCATAATCCTGTTGGATTATGATTGGATGTGTGCCAAACCATTCCCATGAGCCATGATTCAGGAAAACAAACAAACAAGAAGGTAATGATGGCCAACTTGGATGGCTTTAAAGGAGACTTAGGCAAATTCATGGAGGATAGTGCTATCAATGGCTACTAGCAATGGTTGTCATCTTCTACCACCACTGCTTCTGAATACCATCTGCAGGGAATCACAGGTAGGGAAAGTACTGTTGCACTCAGGTTCTGCTTGTACATCTGGTTGGCCACTGTACATCCCATGTACATCTGGTTGGCCACTGTGGAAACAGAGTGCAAGACTAGATGGGTGTTTGACCTGATCCATCAGGGATCTTCTTATAGTCTCTGGAAAAGAAAGAAAAACTTCCTGATTTCTGGAAGTCCAATGCAAGTAGATAAATAGGTACCGCTGTGGTGGAAAGGTAAACAGCATTTCCGTGCGCTCTGGTTTCCCTCACGGTGTCCTGTTGTGCCAGAAGCGGCTTAGTCATGCTGACCACATGACCTGGAAAGCTGTCTGTGGACAAACGCCGGCTCCCTCGGCCTGAAAGCGAGATGAGCGCCACAACCCCATAGTCGCCTTTAACTGGACATAACTGTCCAGGGGTCCTTTACTTTTACAATTTACCTTATGCCAACCTACTTCATAAAGGAGATGGGCATATCAGCTTGCTATATTATTATAATTATGATCACTATTATTAAAAAACCTTTGCTATGTAAATGAATCACGTTTTCATGAATGGTCTTTTAGGCACCTTTAAAGCATGGATTTTACTTTTGTTATCCATTTTGAGATGTTGACATGATTGTGGATACATATTTGAGGATATAAAAGAGCACCCAGGAGAAAACCTTGCCAAAAATGTAGCCTTGATGGTTCTTTAGATGGGCACCAGTCATTCTCTTTGCTCGTTCTTGTTTTCCATTGCTTGCTACCATCTTGAAAAGATCAAGCATGACCTGGGAAAAGCAGCAACTCATATCTGATAGCGCCTGTACATACCTGTGTGGTCTGATGTCAGGGAAATAGTTTGGAAATGGGAAATCAGATGAAATTACCCGATTCTTATCTCTCTTGCTCCCCCCCCCTTCCTACCGAGGGGCACATGTTATAGATTCCTGAGTAGCATGAGATGCAAGCTTCTGGTGTTGATGGTGGGGGCCTGCAAAGGGGTTTAGGGTTTTCACTAAAGCTTTCAGAACTTTTAACAGAAATTAGCAAAGGGTTCCAGCCTATTTAATAGCTATGCAACCTGAATGTTTATTTTCTTAAAGGAACCAAAGGACAAAGTCTGGGTGATTATTTTTCTTTACTTAGCAAGAGAAATTGTATAGCTTTCTGAAAAGGGTTAAATAATTTCCTCTTCTGCATGCCTTAGGTTTACTCGAGTGTGTGTGTGTGTGTGTGTGTGTGTGTGTGTGTGTGTGTCCACGTGTGTGTGTGTGTTAGTGAGAGGTTCCCCACTAACCACAGCTCTACGCAAAAAGGAAATTAAAATGAAATAAACTGAGCATGCTGGGACATCTGACTTCAGAGACTTATAAAGCAATATCACTTGTTTAAATTGATTGTCACTTTAACAGCCTGCTGCTACTCTTCGGGAGGAGAGCTTAAGGGTTTTTACTATTCTTAACGGGGCAATATCCCATTTTCCAGTGGCTCAATTGAGGCTGTGTTGATATTCTGCTTAAAAGGAAAGCAGGTTTAATTGAAAAAGCACTGATTTTATACGAGGGAACTGTACATCACAATCCAGAAAGTTATGAAGAACCTGCCCCATGATTCCTGTTGAGTGATGTGCTAACAGCAGCAGCTACAGGGTATTTTTGTAATAAAAGCCATGAATGTTGCATGTCATTCTCATTAGGGATGAGGAGAAATTCAATTCAATGCACATGTAAAGACAAACCTCCCTAATCTGCAATTTCCAAAACAATGCAAGAACCAAAACACAACCATCCTTTGAAATTTGCACTTTTCTGAGTTTTGCAATGAAATTCTCCAGCCAACTAATATACACACAAATGAGTATACTAGAGCAATGTGTGCATATAAATGTATTAGTGTATTAGTGAAAATGCCATCAAGAAATGCATGGTATTAGGAGAAATTCCTTTGCAAAGATGTGTGCAAAACTGCATAGAAGCATGTGAATAATAGGGAAAGTTTGGACTAAAATGCTGGTGAACGTTCACAAAGACTTTTTAAAAAAAGTATTGCAAACTGATGTGGAAATGAAGAAAACTGAACTCAAGATTGCAGAAGTGTGACATTGAGAGAAACAGACAAATTAGCCTGTCCCTAATTCTTATGCAGTGCCTATATAAATTATAAGAGTGAAAACTTCATAAACGGCTGATGGAAGAACTCAAAAGCTTTTGGGTTTCCTTTTTAGTGTTTTAATCAGTACTTCCTGTGTGTTTCAGGAATGTTCCCGCCACCTTTTTTCCAAATTAGGAAATTCATACCCTCCAACATTTCTCCTATGAAAACAGGGACATCCTCAGTAAAATTGGGAAATTCCAGGATCAAATCACAAACTGGGATGGCTTCTCTAAATCAGGGAAGTCACTGGAAAATAGGGACACTTGGAGGGTTGGGAACTAACAACGGTCAGGAACAGAGCATCTCCTGAAAATCTTGGAGAAAGGGTTTGCTGATGTAAGGGGAGGTATTCCTGCAGGTACCATATTTTTTGCTCTATAAGACTCACTTTTTCCCTCCTAAAAAGTAAGGGGAAATGTGTGTGTGTCTTATGGAGTGAATGCAGGCTGCACAGCTATCCCAGAAGCCAGAACAGCAAGAGGAATTGCTGCTTTCACTGCACAGAGATCCCTCTTGCTGTTCTGGCTTCTGAGATTCAGAATATTTTTTTTTCTTGTTTTCCTCCTCCAAAAACTAGGTGCGTCTTGTGGTCTGGTGCATCTTATAGAGAGAAAAATACAGTACTTGCCCCCAGACTGTGTACAGCCAAACTAGCATGGTAAACTAATACCAAAACATTGAATTGGGCCAGGTAGCTCACAAGCAACCAGGGCAATGCTTTTAGGATGCAACTTCCAGCAGTTATTCTAACAGCTCTAACAGCTCCCTGCAGACTATAAAGAAATTGTTATACAGTGCACTCTGCTACAATCTTACATATGCAAATATGAAGATACTTAGTTCCAGAATGAACAGAAATACAGCCTAAAGACTTACTTCAAAACAACGAAGCTGCTGACTAACATAACATGATGGCATGTACAGTCGTACCTTGGAAGTCAAATGGAATCCGTTCCAAAAGTGCATTCGACTTCCAAAACGTTTGGGAACCAAGGGGTGGCTTCTGATTGGCTGCAGGAAGCTCCTGCAGCCAACTGGAAGCCATGGCAGTCGCGATGGACATTCAGGTTCCAAAGAACATTCGCAAACTGGAGCCAAAAAGTTTGACTCGCAAGGCGTTTGACTTCCGAGGTAGGACTGCATCGCTGAGCGAATTGCATTTCTGATATTGAAGCTGAACAACAGAATGCTTTATGTCTCACTGTATTGCACAAATCATGAATCCTGTTTGTATGCAGTTATGTTATGTTGTCATGATGACTGTGTAGCCTTGAAAGTGACTTCATATGAACTTTGGGATGATGATTACAGAGCAGTCTTCTGTCTCCGAAAGGGAAACACCAGGGCATTGTAAATGATGACTTGCACCAAACTACATAATCAATTTATGGTAGAGGTGGTAGCTCTACAAAGGGCCTCTTAACAACTCTCAGCATCCTCAACAAGCTACATTTCCAAGATACTTTGGGGGTGGAGTATGTTTGTTAAAGTGGTATATAAGAGTGTTTTAAATGTGGATGTGGCCTAAGAGTTCATAGGACCTAACTAAATTCTACCAGTATTATGGTGGCCCATGTCAGGACCATAGAAGTGCCTTGTCAAAATAAAGTCCGATTGTGGTCTTCGTTATGATTCGTTAATTTCTGCAACTGTGGTCTCATGAGATAGAAGCCCGCCCCATTTCATTGGCAACTAGCTTATTCTCTTGTTTCTCCCCAAAGGAAGAAGAGAGAAAGGGAGGGAGGCATAAATGTAATTGCTACTCTCAATTCTGCTCTACTGGAGAAAAGTAATTAAAATCTTAGCTGCTGACTGTTCCCCCTGGGACCGAATTTTTACTGGAAATGAAAAGGAAAGGTGGTTCGACAGTGGAAACATTTGCCAGCTGCAGGTATAATACTGTGTCTGTTGTCAGAGAGAACATTTCATTGGTCTATTTCTGGAGGATTATTTAGAGGGCTGTGGTCTTACATCCAGCCCTCAAGGAGAAGAAGAAAATACAGCCGATGAGGTGTGCCTCCTCACTGCAGAATAGTGATTTGTTATGTGTTTGTCTGAGTTAAATATAGCAGCCAGTCATTTTGCACGCTCTGATATTTTATCCCATACACTCAGAAGAAGAAGAAAAAAACGTTCTTGTTTGGATAGATGAAAATGGCTATAGAAAAAACCCACAGCTCATGCGTCTAACTGGCAGACAATTTGGGGCACTTGACATTCTAAAATTTGCCAATCAATCAATAGGTAACTCAATCGGGTTGGGCAGCTCCAATGATATCATTTTGATTTTCACTTGTGATCGCTGGCTTGGTGATGATTATGTTTGCTGCCGCAAAGAACTTTCCTTTCAGAGATCAATTTATGCCAGATTTAGGTCTCGTTCAGTCTTTTCACCGCTCCCCCTTGAAAATAAAATATATTGACCTCTTGGGAAGGATTAAAATCCTCCTTGCGTGGTGAATGGTTCACTGAACATAATCTAAGCGTCTTACCTTTACTTGATGGATTTGGGAGAGAGGAGGAGGAGGAGGAGGAGGAGGAGGAGGAGGAGGAGGAGGAGGAAAACTTATGTTCTCGCTTTCTTGTTTGCTCATTTGCAGCCTGTTCAAACTAGGTCAGCCCTACATTACTTTCTGCCTAAAGCAGTTGCCAGGTATCAGGGATTTGAGACTTCAGTGCGCTTCACTTTCCTAGGAAGTGGGTAGTGCTTCTGTTGGCAGGGAAATATCCCAGTAAGTGTTCCCAAATGGTGACGATGGAATCTACAAGTAGGTAGCAGAAAGCAGAAAAGGGATGAGTGTTGAGGACAGTACAGCATGACAGACCATGTTGAGGTCGTAAAAATATGGACTACTGCCTACTCATTAGAATGCTGAAAAGATATGTTGCTCCTGTTATAATGAGTCATCCATTATGTGCACAGAATAGTTGTGATTCTCTGCAAGGCACAATGTGCCCTTTATTCTGAGAGGTACTAGAGGAAAAAGGTTTATCTGTTGTCATGAAAGGAGTCATGGTTTGGGGACAAAGCAAAGTTCTTGACTTTGAACATGTAATGTTCTCTATGGCAGCTGTACCCTCTAGCTGTTTTTGGACTACAATTCCCATCACCCCTGACCACTGGTCCTGCTAGCTAGGGATGATGGGAGTTGTAGTCCAAAAACAGCTGGAGACCCAAGTTTGGAAAAACCCTGCTCTATAGGAAATAACGCTGTAAGATTGCTTAGCCCTTATTCTTCACGACTGGAACTGTCTAGTGGTAGATATGAAGTACCAGACACATTATATACCAGATTTCATTGACCAGTGGAAGTGTTGGAATGTTTTGATGGGGGAAAATCTTTACTGGGACTTTCACCAAATATGAAGGAAGTCTGGGGATCTCTGTTGCATTGTCACAATATAAAATTGTGAGATCCTATCTGTGCCACAGATTTCATTGCAGGCAGAAATTGCAATGGTTTGCATGTTGTGATTGAGAGGAAATGTAATCATCTCTACTGGTGTAATGTGCTATTTGTTTTAAGCAGTCAATCATTATGTAATAATCTGTTAGTGAAATATTGCCTTATTTATTGAAGTAGTCAATCATATGAAGGCAAGTCTATGGCTTGTTTGAAATCTTCGATTGCACTACACCTATCGGGAGTAGTTATCTGAATACACCTTGTGTCATTTAATCCCCACATTTTTTTGATGCCCCCAAGTCATTGAATGAATGAAGGAACGAATGAGAGAGACCACATATTACCAGACTAGCTCCTTAAACACTGGCAGTGGCTGGGATTATAATTGCCTTGCTGTGCTTTGAGTATATTAACCCTATAGGGGGAAGGTGTTGCACAATTCTAGCATTCAAGGCCACACAGTAACTTCATTCATCACTGCCTTATTGGCGTTGAATCCATTAAATTGCCACCAACTTATGGTTTGTGTTTCGGTGCCGATAGGGTTAAGGAGTCAGGTGGACACTATGCTCTCTTGTTTTCGGGGGGGGGGCATGGGGAAGAGTCTTCTAAATGTTTTCTCTTGAGCTTGAACATGCCTTCTGTTCCGAATGCCTGCTAATAACCCCGGGTGTAGGCAGTATCAATCATGGTCGCCACTACAAGCACCATGAGGAAATTCTAGCTCAATCCCAGTATCTCTGAAAGACATCCAGCAGAGATATTTATTTTTCCTCAACAAGGTTTCATTTGGCTGTGGTCCAGACTTAGCCTCCTCCCACCCGCATCTCCCCTGCGCTCCTTGAGGTTTCCTGGATCTGACACAGCAAAGTTCTCTGCTCTGTGGAGATGGAGCTGCTTGCCATTCATTGCACATCACTCTGAAAGCGACACCTGTGAGAATTGTGGGATCTGCTTCTCTGGATATTTTCCATGAGGACATTTGAGGAACAAGTGCGGGTGGTAGCCTAACAATGAGCAAACATGCAGTGAGTTAGGTCAGGATCCTCCAGCTCTCCTAAATGTTTCATGGAATCTGGGCTTCATTACACCAGTGAAGGACTAGATGTTACTCTTGCCTCCTTCGAAACAGAGAAGCTGACGAGACTACCAATAGACTCTTACTTCAACACTAGCGGTGGAGCAGTTCTCTCCAATTCACCTGAGAGCAGCAGTCTCAGCCCAGTATACCCGAAGGAGCATCTCCACCCCCATCCTTCAGCCCAGACACTGGGGTCCAGCTCTGAGGGCCTTCTGGTGATTCCCTCACTGCAAGAAATGAGGTTACAGGGAACCAGACAGAGGGTCTTCTTGGTAGTGGTGCCCATCCTGTGGAATGCCCTCCCATCAGATGTTAAGGAAATAAACAACTATCTGACTTTTAGAAGACACCTGAAGGCAGCCCTATTTAGGGAAGTTCTTTAATGTTTGATGTTTAACCGGGTTTTTAATATTCTGTTGGGAGCTGCCCAAAGTGGCTGGGGAAACCCAGCTAGATGGGTGGGGTATGTATAAATAAATAAATAAAAGTAAGTCGACGGTCAGGTTGCGAACGTGATCTGTACAGGAGGCACGTTCGCAACCCTCAGCATTCACAACCCGCAGTGCTGCATCTGCACACGGGCGGGTCACGATTTGGTGCTTCTGTGCATGTGCAAAGCACAATTTAGCGCTTCTGCACATGTGCGAGTGCTGAAACCCGGAAGTAACCCATTCTGGTACTTCCAGGTTCAGCAAGGTGCGCAACCCGAAAACGCACAACCTGAAGCGTCTGTAAACCAAGGTATGACTGTACAGCTCTACCGGTTCAGACTGGTTGGAACCGGTTGAAGCCAGTTGGAACCGGTCCAAGCTGGCTGGAACTGGGATAGACCAATTGGAACCGGTTCAGACCAGTTGGAACCGGTGCACACCAGTTGGACTGGTCCCAGCTGCTTGAAACCGGTCTAGACCGGTTGGAACCAGTTCAGACTTGTTTGAACTGGATGAAGCCAGTTGGAACCAGTCCAGACCGGTTTAAACCAGTCCAAGCCGGTTTGAACCGGTTGAAACTGGTTTGAACCAGTCCAAGCAGGTTGGAGCCGGTCTAGACTAGTTGGATACGGTCCAGACTGTCTGAACCAGTCCAAGCTGTTTGGTACCGGTCCAAGCCAGTTTCAACCAGTCCAAGCAGGTTGGAGCCGGTCTAGACTAGTTGGAACTTTTCCAGACCAGTTTGAACCGGTCGAACCCAGATTCAACCGGTCTACATCAGTTGGAACCGGTCTAAGCTGCTTGGAACCGGTCTAGACTGGTTGGAACCGGTTGAAGCTGGTTTGAAGCTGTCCAAGCTGGTTGGAACCGGTTCAGACTGGTTGGAACTGGTTGAAGCCGGTTTGAAGCTGTCCAAGCTGATTGGAACCAGTCTAGACCGGTTGGATCTGGTTCAGACTGGTTGGTAATGGTTCAGACTGGTTGGAACCGGTTGAAGCCTGTTTGAAGCAGTCCAAGCTGGCTGGAACCAGGCTAGACTGGTTGGAACAGGTTCAGACCGGTTGGAACCGGTTGAAGCCGGTTGGAACAGGTCAAGACCAGTTGGAACCGGTCCAAGCTGGTTGGAACCGGTCTAGACTGCTTGGAACCAGTTGAAGCCGGTTTGAAGCTGTCCAAGCTGATTGGAACCGGTCTAGACCGGTTGGAACCGGTCCAAGCTGGTTGGAAACGGTCTAGACCGGTTGGAACAGGTTCAGACAGGTTGGAACCGGTTGAAGCCGGTTGGAACAGGTCAAGACCAGTTGGAACCGGTCCAAGCTGGTTGGAACCGGTCTAGACTGCTTGGAACCAGTTGAAGCCGGTTTGAAGCTGTCCAAGCTGATTGGAACCGGTCTAGACCGGTTGGAACTGGTTGAAGCCGGTTGGAACCAGTCCAAGCTGGATGGTACCAGTATAGACCAGTTGGAACCGGTCCAAGCTGGTTGGAATCAGTCTAGACCGGTTGGAACCTATTCAGACCAGTTGGAACCGGTTGAAGCCAGTTTGAAGCTGTCTAATCTGGTGGTAACCGGTCTAGACCGGTTCTAACCTATTGAAGCCAGTTGGAACCGGTCCAAGCTGGCTGAAACTGGTCTAGACCAGTTGGAACCGGTCCGAGCTGGTTGGAACTGGTCTAGACCGGTTGGAATCGGTTGAAGCCGGTTTGAAGCTATCCAAGCTGATTGGAACCGGTCTAGACCGGTTGGAAGTGGTTCAGACCAGTTGGAAGTGGTTCAGACTGGTTGGAACTGGTTGAAGCCTGTTTGAAGCGGTCCAGGTTGGCTGGAACCGGGCTAGACTGGTTGAAACAGGTTGGAACCTCTTCAGACTGGTTGGATCCGGTTGAAGGCGGTTGGAAGCAGTCCAAACTGGCTGGAACTGGGCTAGACTGGTTGGAACAGGTTCAGACCAGTTGGAACCGGTTGAAGCTGGTTGGAACTGGTCTAGACCGGTTGGAACCGGTCCAAGCTGGTTGGAACCAGTCTAGACCGGTTGGAAATAGTTCAGACTTGTTGGAACCGGTTGAAGCCAGTTTGAAGCTGTCCAATCTGGTTGGAACCGGGCTAGACCGGTTGGCACAGGTTCAGACTGGTTGGAACCAGTTCAGACCAGTTTGAACCGGTCTAGACCGGTTGGAACTGGTTCAGACTGGTTGGAACTGTTCCAAGCTGGATGGAACCTGTTCAGACTGGTTGGAACCGGCTGAAGGCGGTTTGAAGCAGTTCAAACTGGCTGGAACTGGTCTAGACTTGTTGGAACAGGTTCAGACTGGTTGGAACCAGTTGAAGCTGGTTGGAACTGGTCTAGACATGTTGGAACCGGTCCAAGTTGCTTGGAACCGGTCTAGACCGGTTGGAACCGGTTGAAGCCAGTTTGAAGCTGTCCAAGCTGGTTGGAACCGGTCTAGACTGGTTGGAACCGGTTGAAGCCTGTTTGAAGCGGTCCAAGTTGGCTGGAACTGGGCTAGACTGGTTGGAACAGGTTCAGACTGGTTTGAACCTTTCTACACTGGTTGAGACTGGTTCTGACCGGTTGAAGCCGTTTGAAGCGATCCAGACCGGTTTGAACCAGTCCAAGCCAGTTTGAACCGGTTGAAGCTGGTTTAAAGTGGTGCAAACTGGTTGGAACTGGTCTAGACCAGTTGGAACAGGTTCAGACCGGTTGGAACCGGTTGAAGCCAGTTGGAATCGGTCCAAGCTGGATGGAACCGGTCCAAGCTGGTTGGAACCTGTCTGGACCGGTTGGAACCAGTTCAGACCGGTTGGAACTGTTTGAAGCCAGTTGGAACCGGTCCAAGCTGGTTGGAACCGGGCTCGACCGGTTGACACAGGTTCAGACCGGTTGGAACCGGTTCAGACTGGTTGGAACTGGTTGAAGCCAGTTGGAACCGGTCCAACCTAGATGGAACCGGGCTAGACCGGTTGGCACAGGTTCAGACCGGTTGGAACCGGTTCAGACCGGTTAGAACCGGTGGAAGCTGGTTGGAACCGGTCCAAGCTGCTTGGAGCCAGTCTAGACTGGTTGGAACTGGTTCAGACCGGTTGCAACCGGTTGGAGCAGGTTTGAAGCTGTCCAATCTGGTTGGAACTGGTCTAAAGCAGTTGGAACCTGTTGAAGCCAGTTGGAACCGGTCCAAGCTGGCTGGAACCGGGCTAGACCGGTTGGCACAGGTTCAGACCGGTTTGAACCGGTCTAGGCCGGTTGGAACTGGTTCAGACTGGTTGGAACCAGTTGAGACTCCTTGGAACCTGTTGCAGCCAGTTGGAACCGGTTCAAGCTGCTTGGAACCGGTCTAGACAGGTTGGAAGTGGTCCAGACCGGTTGGAACCACTTGAAGCCAGTTGGAACCGGTGCAAGCTGGCTGGAACCAGACTAGACTGGTTGGAACCAGTTCAGACCGGTTGGAACCGGTTCTAGCCGGTTGGAACCAGTCCAAGCTGGTTGGAACTGGTCTAGTCCAGTTGGAACCGGTTCAGACCGGTTTGAACTGGTCGAAGCCAGTTGGAACCGGTCCGGACTGGTTTGAACCAGTCCAAGCCGGTTTGAACCGGTCGAAGCTGGTTTGGGTGGTCCAAGCAGGTTAGAACTGGTCTAGACCGGTTGGAACCGGTTCAGACCGATTTGAACTGGTCGAAGCCAGTTGGAAACATTCCGGACTGGTTTGAACCAGTCCAGATCGGTAGGAGCTGGTCTGAGCCAGCTGGAACTGGTTCAGACCTGTTCAAACTGGTCTGAGCCAGTTGGAACTGGTTCAGACCTGTTCAAACTGGTCTGAGCCAGTTGGAACTGGTTCAGACCTGTTGGAACTGGTCTGAGCCAGTTGGAAACAGTTCAGACCGGTTGGAGCCGGTTGGAGCTGGTTTGGATTGGTTGGAGCTGTTCTGAGCAAGTTGGAATAGTCATGCTGGCCACATGACACAGAAAAACTGTCTGCTGACAAACATCGGCTCCCTTGCCCAGTAAAGCGAGATGAGCGTCACAATCCCAGAGTCGTTCATGACTGGACTTAACTGTCAGGGGTCCTTTACCTTTACCTTTTTAGACAGTCAGAGGATTGTACTGCTAGTTGTCTTCTGTGAACCACCTTGAGACCTCCAGGTATAGGGCAGTATATAAATTCAAAGAAGAAGAATTTGAAATTTGAAATTGTCACTTGTACAACTTGTATACAGTGAGATTACATGAGCACCCCCCACTCAGCTATCTTAGTCTTATTTCCCCTCATTTACTGACGCACACCCACCAAACCCGACAGTCAGTTGTCCTGTTGTTATCTTTTCATTCAACAGCCTAACAGCCCACGGATAGAAGCTGTTCTTTACCCTACTGGTGAGACTAATTATGCTTCTATATCTTCTGTTTGAGGGCAGGAGATCAAGAAAGTGCTGGCCAGGGTGTGAATCATCCCTGAGAATTTTCCTCACTCTCCTGAGGCAACGTTCTTCCGCTATTTCATCTGGCAGATTCACAGGACATCCCATAAAACCTTGTGCTGTATTCACCACCCTCTGTAGGCACTTCCTATCAGATGATGTCAAACCAGCGTCCAACACCGTGATGCAGTATGAAAGGAGACTTTCTATTGTGGTAGAAGAAGATAACGAAATGTTGATTGACATCATTCTTCCGCAATACACTGAGGAGATGGAGTCTCTGTTGGGCTTTCTTATCCACCTGGGTTGTAGAAGAAGAAGAAGAAGAAGAAGAAGAAGAAGAAGAAGAAGAAGAAGAAGAAGAAGAAGAAGAAGCAGCAGCAGCAACAGTGGCAACTCTTGAACAAAGCTTCATTCAGAGTGAGTTCCAAAAACCTGCCAATGAAATACTTCATCCGTGGTGTCCCCTTTTGCCAATCATATACAGGAATCCACAAATTTGAGGCTGCCTCCACCGGCTTTCTGTCCGTTCATCTCAAGATCTCAGTCAGTATCCCATCCTTTCTCCTTAACAGTGAAACTGATGAGAGAAGACAGCACTGACAACCAAGCCTTAATCAGCTGAACCAACATTACAGCCATGGCTGCTCTTGCCAGAGGAATCAACCTTGGTGGCATCATTCACAGGTCTTTTGTTAGGCTGCTGTCACCAGCTATGAGGTAGTGCTAACTCTGAAGTCAGATTTTAAACACTTGTTGGCTGGAAAAGGCAACATGTGTAATCCATATTGCCGAGATATCCACGGGATGAGTCAACTTCTTTCATTAGAATGAACGTGTACTTCATGCAAATGGGAACTGTTAGGCTTCCAAGCATTTTATTTTTCTTCCCAAGCAGCATGAGTTAATTTTTCCCCCATGGCTCGCTCTTTCCTCATTTAAATTCTCATCGACTGCATGTGAACGTCAGATATATGCTTTTTATTTCATTTTAGACTGTTCTTTCCAATGCAGAAGTGTCTTGTACATAGGCCACATTTACCGCGAACTAGAGAGCAAATATATTAGCATGAATTCAAATATTTAGCTTCTGAGATGCAAGATGTAATTACATTTCCTTGATTGCACTTACACCCGGGAAGGAACCCATACTTAAGCAGGAAAAAATAGTACTCAAAGGTGTTTTCATGGCTCGGAAAGAGAGTAACTTACTTTCTATAAATAAAATTAACTCTATTCCCTTAAAATACATCCACATTTTTATATATATTCAACCTCGGATCCTATAATTACAAGCAACCACTGCAAAGAAGCATGTCATTAAATTAATACTTTGAGGTTCATAGAGCTCATTTTCCGCCAGGGACGTACAAATCTATTGAGGAGAAAAGGACCCAAAAAAGATCTGGCTTCTTTTGATCTTTGGTGTTTTCCACCTTCAGATTTGTATTTACATGTAAACATTTTTAACCTCTTTCCCCACATTGAGGAAAACCCAAACTGGGAACGGTATATTAATTTGCTTGGAGGGATTGCTTTTCCCACACACCCCACCCCTCCCCAGAAGATGCTGTTTGGAACAAAGAGATCTCAATTATAAATAAAAATGATGCCACAGGCCAGGTAACTGATGGGTATGATTGGGTAGCAAGTTGTTGAAGAAATCACTGTTAAAGCCACGATTAGCAATGGGGGCCCTGAATGAGTCATTCCGCCCAACTCCTCCATCTGCTACTGAACTGAACTCATCCCAGGAACAACTAAGACAACTATAAATGTAAGGCATGTAGAGCATCTATATAAATAAGCGAAGATAAAAAAATGAAGATCATGGCCACTGGTCCCATCACCTTCTGGTAAATAGAAGGGGAAGAAATGGAGGCAGTGAGAGATTTTACTTTCTTGGGCTCCACGATCACTGCAGATGGTGACAGCAGCCACAAAATTAAAAGACGCCTGCTTCTTGGGAGAAAAGCAATGACAAACCTAGACAGCATCTTAAAAAGCAGAGACATCACCTTGCCAACAAAGGTCCGTCCCAGTCGTGATGTATGGAAGTGAGAGCTGGACGATAAAGAAGGCTGATCGCCGAAGAATTGATGCTTTTGAATTATGGTGCTGGAGGAGACTCTTGAGAGTCCCATGGATTGCAAGAAGATCAAACCTATCCATTCTTAAGGAAATCAGCCCTGAGTGCTACTGGAAGGACAGATCCTGAAGCTGAGGCTCCAGTACTTTGGACACCTCATGAGAAGAGAAGACTCCCTGAAAAAGACCCTGATGTTGGGAAAGATGAAGGGCACAAGGAGAAGGGGACGACAGAGGACGAGATGGTTGGACAGTGTTCTCAAAGCTACCAGCATGAGTTTGACCAAACTGCGGGAGGCAGTGGAAGACAGGAGTGCCTGGTGTGCTGTGGTCCATGGGGTCACGAAGAGTCGGACATGACTAAACAACAACAACATATAAATAAGCATGTGCTATGGTAGGCACTTCATCTATGCTAGGATTTTCCAAACTGTGGTCAATGGACCAGTGCTCCACAGGCTTCCTTCAGATAGTCCATGGCATATCTTTGAAAAACACTTAGAATCTGAATTCTCCAGAGTTCTCTGGACTTCCAATTAAAATATACAATGCAATGCATACAATGTAAGAAATGCAAGACCTAATAAAAAATGCCATTAGTAACCATACAGCTTATAGCACAACAGAAAGAAAAAAATCATTAACAGGTATGCAAATTTTCAAGTGGTCTCTGGTGGGCAGGACATTGGGAACCACTGACCTATTCATGCATGTTGTGAGCAGCTGTTCAAACCAGTCAAAAAAAAAAAAAGCTTCTTATAAATGGCCATACATGGATACGATTATAAGTTATTTGGAACAAATTAAAACCTGCTCCCTGAGAAAACATACAGTAGAGACTCAGGGATTGCCCCTTGGGTTTTTTTTTTTAAAATGTTTCTCCTGATGAAGAGTTTGGGGAAAACTCACAATCTTGCACACCATTTTGCGGCATTTTGGTTTGCCTAACAAATGTATTACCCTAATAGGGACAATATGTAATGGGCCACTTTCTTTCTAGCTGCATTCTGAAGCATTTGGTTTCAGGGCAAACTAATGCTGAAGCCGTTTCCATCATACTGAGGGGGTTTGTCTGTCTTCACCCTATTCTATCTCTTTAGCTTGCTGTATGATTGAGGAGTCTACTGGCATATGGCTCTCCGATGGCTCCCTCCATTGTCATTGGTGGGCCCAGCTCCTTTTGGACTAAACTCGGCTGCGATCATAACGCACAGAGTGACAGTTGAGATTTACTCATTATCAATTGTGTCCCATAGGGATTGAGGAATCTATTTTCTCACTCTTGCCACTTCTGTATGCCTTTACCCAGGGGTCGGCAACCTAAGGCCCATGGGCCACAAGTGCAGAGCAGAGCGAGGACCACTGGCTTCCCATTGGCTGCAGGAAGCTTCTGCAGCCAATGGGAAGCTACGCATGCCTCCTCTGCGCTGGAAGGAGTGACGGAAATAGCGTTTACGCACTACCGTGGTGTCTGTGGGACCGTGAACCGGCCCAAGCCACAAAAACTTTGCTGACTTCTGCATTTACCCACAATTCTCTTCCATTCCACTTCTGCAGAAATCTGTCCGTGTGACGTGAAACAAAGATGAGCATTTCTTCAAAAGAGGAAATTGTATTTTCTTGCAATTTGCTCGCAACTGTTTTTAACAACTTTATTTTGTAAGCTGGTCTGCTGAAACAGGGAAGTTGCAGTGGGGAGGGGGAGAGAAGCAAAGGTTTGTTTTGCTTGTTTGTTTGTTTTGGAAGGAAAGAACTGGACTCAGCTCTTGAAAACCCTGGGCTAAGCATAAACTCAGAGGTAACTTTCTTCTCAATTCCGAGTTATGTTGCAGGGGACTACAATGATTTAGTGACTGGGGCGCGCGGGACAATCTGTGGCCGCACTCCGACTGTGGAATGCCTTTCCCAAAAGCTTAACTGGCCCTGGTGCTTTTCGGTGCTTTGGCGCCAGGCAAATACCTATTTGTGTGGCATTTATGTGATGGTTAGGCCGCCACTGGAATTTTGGAGCCCCTTGGCTATTTTTACGATCGGACATTTTGATACTGCATTATTTTTATCTGCCCTCAACTGCTTGCAATGTTTTGGAATTTATTTAAAGACTTTGTATCTCACTCTTCATTAACAACAACAACAACAACAAAGACTCCCTGAGCAACTTACATATCACTAATGATTTGTTGGTTTAATTATATCATAACCCACCCTGGGATTATTTGATTAAGGGTGGACTTAAAAATATTCTAAATACATGTTCTAAACCCTGTGGGTAGTTCATTTGGTGGAGCATGAGACACTTGATCTCTGATCTCAGGGTTTAGATCTCAGGGTTGTGGGTCAAGCCCCACATTGGGTGAAAGATTCCTGCCTTGCAGGGGATTGGACTAGGTGACCCTCGTGGTCCCTTCCAGCTCTACAATTCTATAATTCTATAATGATTAATAAGCAAACAACTGATGGTTGTTGGTTCCCCATCCCAGATCTAGAAGGGAAGGGCACTGAGGAGACCCATGTATGCCTGGGCTATGGGGAGGAAGGACATAACAGAATAAACAGTTAATGCATGGGTAAGCAAACAAAGGCCCAGGGGCCAGATCTGGCCCAATCACCTTCTAAATCTGGCCCACAGATGGTCTGGGAATCAGCGTGATTTTACATGAGTAGAATGTGCCCTTTTATTTAAAATGCATCTCTGGGTTATTTGCGGGGCACAGGAATTCGTTCATCCCCCCCCCAAAAAAATATATATTCTGGCCCCTCACAATGTCTGAGGGACAGTGGACCGGCCCCCTGCTGGAAAAGTTTGCTGACCCCTGAGTTAATGCAATCAGTAAGTTCTGTAGTCTTCTATAAATTACCATACTTTTTTGTGTATAAGACAAGGTTTTTTTTTACTCTAAAATAATGTTAAAAATCAAGGGGTGTCTAATACACGGATAGTGCATATGTGGGACGGGCGAAAGGTTGCAGCTGCGAGCAGGAACATGCCAGTGGCAGTTGGGTGGGTGATTGGGGGCTGCTGCAAAGTCTGCTTAGGATTGGTGGCTGCTGGTGGAGAGCAGGCAGACGCTTGTTTTGTTCTGTGATGCGTGCGATTGGCAGCGTCAGGTGAGTCATTTTCATGGCATTGCCCTCCCCAAAAAACCTCAACAACTAGGGACAATCCTTCCCCCCAAAAGTTCAACAACTATGGGCCATCTCCCCCCATTTTATTAAATTGCAGTCCCCAAAAGTAGGGGGCGTCTTATACATGGGGGCGTGTATAAGAAAAATACGGTATGTCTGCTGTAGCTCCCTCTCTGGTTCTGCGTAATCACCTCTCCTATTAAATGTAATTTGTAGGATGGAGTATACTAGTTTGGGTGCAATAGAGGTTGACCTGGAATTCTGGTGTGCCAAACGTGTTATTGTTATTGTTATATCACCTTTATGTGCAGATACCAAAATAGGTAATGAGGGGGCAGGTAATAGGGAGTGACAAGTGTAGCAAAGTAAGAGCATCAAATATGGGTGAATATCAAAAAGGGTACCCACTATGGAAATAAGAAAGCCATGCAACTCCTCTTAACATTTTGGTCCCCTTGTCAGCTGACATAAATCAGCCTAACTTAATCAACTTAGATGAATGATCACCCCTTGAATGCAACAGTGGACCTAGCCTGCTGTCTTTCAGTCTGCTCAGAGTTAACTTTCATACAAAACCGACTGTGACAGCCCTGGAAAAATGCCTCGGTTCGTTTCAGCATTTTTTTATTTTTTAAAGCATGCTACAACAATAATTGCACCTTATTAAAAATATGAAGGAGGTTCCAACTGTACATGTTTGGAGAACAGGCAGTCTGCAACTGAGCGAGGATTCGGTGAAACTTTACCTCAAACTAATACATTTTGGCAACTTTTCCCCTTTTCCAACTATGCCCCTATGACTATTTCCTGAAGTTCAAATATCAGACTTCCTCCTTCATCATTTTTAATACTTTATAAATGGTGCGTGGCAGGTCATAGTGGCCCATGTCACAGCCAACTGATGGGAGCCTGAGTTGAACCTCCACCCCCCTCCCTTTTGATTGGTGACCTGTTTGCTGAGCTTTGCACACAGCTATATTTCCAGCTCACAAACACTTAGGCTAAAACAAGATGTGATGTGGCATGACCTGGCCCAGTTTACGCTGAAGTGCTACAAAACGAGGAAGGGGTGAGATGGAGATTTAAAGCACACACAGGAATGGGCAGGAGGTGGCATGCGAGCTGTGGTGGGGAACAAACCTTTTCCATACACACCTACTCCCCCCCCCCATCCCTCTTTTTGCCATTTATCTCTTGGGGTGGAGGTAATGTAAATGGTTTTTAAAAAGAAGTTGGAAGGGGAAGACACAGACAGGAGAAGGACTCCGCTCTCGCTGTTCATGCCGTGTTTTACATCTTCCCCTCCTTCACCCCTGGTTTGTCGAGGACACACATGTAGGTAGGCCTCTTGTTGTCATACCAGTAATTCTAACTGAAACGGGATGGTATTGAAGGTGATCCTCCATTACCCCAAACATTCTTAATAGATATCAGGGGACTGTTTTTAATACAATCTTGTTCTAGTGTCATATTTACAGTGGTTGGACAATCCTACTTGGCGTAATAAGCTGTGATATGAATGAATGCTTTGCTTGTACACACAACCCTTTCATCTGAGCCAACAGACAAACATCTTCCATCACTAGTTTCCTGTTTCATTTGAACCAGTAAACTATGGTTCACAGTTTCATAACAAGCCATGGTGTTAAACCGTGGTGGGGCTAGACTAGGGTCCACATTCTTCTGAAGGAGAGTGCATGAAATGTGCTGGCAACTGCCTGATATGCTTATAGTACAGTGGTACCTCGGGTTACAGACGCTTTAGGTTACAGATGCTTCAGGTTACAGACTCTGCTAACCCAGAAATAGTACTTCGGGTTAAGAACTTTGCTTCAGGATGAGTACAGAAATTGTGCAGTGGCAGCACAGCAGCAGCGGGAGGCCCCATTAGCTAAAGTGGTACCTCAGGTTAAGAACAGTTTCAGGTTAAGAACGGACCTCCAGAACAAATTAAGTTCTTAACCCAAGGTACCACTGTACATACACAGTTTTGCTACTTATATACATCAGCTTTATAGAGATATTAGAGTTGCTCAAGTTTGTGCGGCATTCATCCATAGGCATGGGGTTTGCCATTAATAAATATTTAACTAATGCCCTCAACACTTAGGGGCTGTTGTGTCTTTGGCATTGATGGTCCGTCGTTTACCATTGTTGGCATGAGAGTTGTGTATGTTCTTTTGAGCTGAATGATGCTGAAGACGTTTAACTTGTAGAAATAAATTGCTTGGGGCTCTATCAAAATATTGAGAACATGTGGGTTTTGAACTCTGTTTTCAAATAGCTACCAGCTGCTGCTGCTGCTTCTTTTTTGCCACCTAGGGCACTTACAGGCTGATTCCACTCACAGTAGGAGATGCTACCAACCTTTGGAGCCAGCAGTATGGATAACAGGAAATGCAAGACTCGGCTTTCCTGCACTGTGAGAGAATGATAGCTCCCATCTAGGCCTTTTTATGTGGCATCTATCAGGCCACCTCTGGAGAAATAGCAATGGTGGTTTTCTTCCCTCTCTCCAGCAGAACTGGGTAAACTCCTTCTACAGTTAGATTTGGACTTATTTTCAGAAAATATCTCTGTTCTTTTGAACCTAATTTTGGACCCTGTTGTGCACATAGCAATGTCATTGGGAACATGACAAAATCCGATACTCACCCCCCCCACACACACACACAGCTCAAAAATCCAGCAGCCTCTCACCTGGCCACTTACCTGCTTGCCTCCCCCCAGCCACTTTCCTTTGGCATTGACATTTCTTTGGCCACCTCATGAGAAGAGAAGACTCCCTGAAAAAGGCCCTGATGTTGGGAAAGATGGAGGGCACAAGGAGAGGGGGACAACAGAGGACGAGATGGTTGGACAGTGTTCTCGAAGCTACCAGCGTGAGTTTGACTGTGGGAGGCAGTGGAAGACAGGAGTGCCTGGCGTGCTCTGGTCCATGGGGTCACGAAGAGTCGGACACGACTAAACAACAACAATGGCAGCAGTGCCAAAAGCAGGGGAAAAGATGGAGGGATCTCTCTTTCTTCTTGCTGTGCTTAAGCTTAGCACCCTGCTATGGCTGTGTGTGCCAGCGGCAAGAAGTGTTGGGTCATTTCCCTCTCCTGCACCCCAGTGCTACTAAAATTAGTCAGAAGTGTTGGGACTACATTTCCCATCTCACCTTGCATCTGGCCTGCAGTTATGGACATTTCTGGGCATTAGGGAAAAAGGCAGATTCCTCCATCAGGTTCAGCATCTGGTTCTGACAGTGAGTGGCCAACCAGATGTGCATGGGAAGCCCACATACAAGATCTGAGCATAACAGTACAGTGGTACCTCAGGTTAAGAACTTAATTCATTCCGGAAGTCCGTTCTTAACCTGAAACTGTTCTTAACCTGAGGTACCACTTTAGCTAATGGGGCCTCCCACTGCCACTGCAACGCGAATTCTGTTCTCATCCTGAAGCAAAGTTCTTTTTTTAAAAAAAGATGATCTTTATTGGTTTTTTATAATTACATACTATACATACACATATTATATTACATTTTATATTTATTCTTGCTCTCAAGAGCTGACTTCGCTCCTTCCTTCTTCTGGCTTTTTTGTGTCCTCTTTAACTTTTCACATTGTCTTTATCCATTTTGTATATAGTTGATCTTCTGCAATTTTTGTCCATGAAATGTCCATAAACAAATAAATCTTTCTATATATACAATTCTTGTTGTCTGTCTATATTCATTTACAAATACTGTTCAACCATGGTCATAATATACATTTTTAATTCATTTTGATATTATTGTCCAATAAATTTCTTTGTATTTTCCCGTTAAGAGGTTTATTTCAGTTCTACCTGAAGCAAACTTCTTAACCTAAGGTACTATTTCTGGGTTAGCGTAGTCTGTAACCTGAAGCGTCTGTAACCCAAGGTACCACTGTACTCATATTAGGTGAGGGATGTGCTTTAAAATACATGTATTACAGAAGATGGCTTGGAAAAGTGTATTAGGAACAATGTGCCTGAAAATGATGGTGAATTTTCATGAAGACTAAAAAACAAACAAACAAAAGGATGCAAATGTGAAGATCGGAACGTAAGATTGGAAAAATGAAAAACTGAGGGACTGTGTACTGTGATATCAGAAATATACCAACCGGCCCTGATCTTGAGGCTGTTTTGTGTACTGAGGTCCTTTTTGAAAAGCATCAGAATGGGAAACACTCGGATCCTTTGTAGTTTGAGTCCTCCCTAGAAAGGAAACTGAGGCATGCAAGCTACTCTTTGACACCCAACCACCTCCTGCAATGTTTGTGCTCATTGGGTGAAGCAGCAATGTTGAGTAGGGTTACCAGATTCTACAGAAGAGAGGGGAAGACAGATCAATATAGGACACTCTCCACCATCAGAGGCAAATTTGAGGTAAAGTTCATTGCCAAAGCTCAGGAAAATGGAATGCTGGTCACTGCCGAGTCCTGAGCTCTGATTATTGTGTGAGGGGCGACAGAGAAGAGAGAGTAAATATTACCAGTATTACCAATGATGTCTTTTTTCCTGATTCATAATTGAACGCCAAGGCTTACCATTGTTCAGTTTAATCCTATTAAATATAAGCTTGGTTGGAGATCTGCCGTCCATCACGCTAGTCATGCTAGTTCCATCAACAAGGCAATGGAGGAGCATGACTGAAGATGGCATATGGTTCATGTGAATAAGAGGCTTGAGTGAATTCACGAACCAAATTTACTCACATTAAAATGAAAGACAAAGGAAAGTTCTGCAGGAAATTGACTGCATGTATGTTTGTTTTGGATTTCATTCATTCATTCATAAAAAATACGTTGAAATCCCATTTTAATCCCTTAAAACATTTTCCCTTATCAAAACAGCCAAATCATCATTAACTCAAATGAATGCTGAAAAGGTGCAAACATTTATTTGGATGGAATTTCCACTTTGAAACCCCAGTGATTATAATTTCCATTTTAAAATGGAGTGTGAAACCGCTACAGAATTGAGGCATCCCACCGATAGTATCACTTTCTTGCTTTTCACAAACATATGATCCAGGTTTGCTAGTTAAATGTATTATTACTCACCAAGGAACACTTTTCATGAGGTTTCCCTTTTCTTTTTAAAGATAAACCTCTTTCCGAAACACCCAAAGCAAAAACATGGGTTTGTGGTTAGAATCTTTGACTGGGGGTCCCGCACAGTGTATGGTGTTAGCTAATTGTAAGTGTGCAGTGGTGACACAGGTTCACTTGACACGGGAATATCGAGTGTTGGTGCACGTTCCTGCAGCTGTGAGTCATTATTTCCAGTGGCAGTGGAAAACCATTCAGACCTCTCGGGGGAATTGGTGGGGAATGCCATGGCAGGTAGGATATTAACCCTTTGCAACCCCTCTCTCTGAAATTTTCAGCAAAGGCCAAACTTGGATGGCTTGAACGTCTGCCAAGTTTGGGGGAATAAAGACCAGTAGCACCAAAGAAGAAAGAAAGAAAGAAAGAAAGAAAGAAAGAAAGAAAGAAAGAAAGAAAGAAAGAAAGAAAGAAAGAAATTTAAGAAATTTCACAAGCTAGGGAAGCTCTTAATTTCTACTTCAGTAACCCCCTAGGCTAAAAACAGTCTGTGTCAGATGCAGTTGTGCACCATTATGTTAGTAGAATGCAATGGTACCTCAGAAGTCAAACAGAATCAGTTCCAAAAGTCCGTTCGACTTCCAAAACATTTGGAAACCAAGGTGCAGCTTCTGATTGGCTGCAGGAAGCCAAGTCGCGTCAGATGTTCAGGTTCCTAAGAACGTTCGCAAACCAGAACAGTCACTGCCAGGTTTGCGGTGTTTGGGAGCCAAAATGTTCGACTCGCAAGGTGTTTGGGATCCAGGGTAAACTGTAATATTTCAGTGTACAATTAATGAGGTTGGCAGCTTCAGCAGAGCAGCCATTTCTGATTTATTTTTTTCCTGCTTACAGGGCACCATTCTTATCTTATCATTTCTGCTGATGAGGAACCTCTACATATTTGACACAAATACTGTTGTGCATTGAAAAGGGTTTGAGCAGCACCTTTTAGGGCTCACAGCTATGGCATGCCAGTTTGGGTTGCAGAGATTGGACAAATCTGGGACATGATTTACCACCCTGCCGCTGACAGCCATCCAGTTCCAGTGGTGAACCTGGAATGGACCACAGGATAGTGTAACATACCTAAATATGTTACCTAATATTACCTCAATAACATGTGGACATGGGGAAATCCTCATGAGGCTAGCAGAAGTCCTTTCACAGAGTTGGAATGGACCACAAAGATCATCTAGTAGGCCAAGCCCCTGAAATGCAGGAATCTTTTGCTCAATGTGGGGATTGAACCCAGAACCCTGAGATTAAGAATATCATGCTCTACTGACTGAGCCACTCTGAACAGGACTGGTTGCATGGCGAGTCCCCCCCCCCCCATGGAAATAATGACACAATTATTAAGGTTAATGTGTTAAATAAGACCAAAACTTTATTGGTTACAAGTGATGAGCGGTATTGGCTTAGGCACTGGTCCTAACCGACTATATCTGGCTTCAGCCCATCCGCTTGAAGTCTGGGAAGGGTTAACCACCAGTAGGGGAGTCCTGTTGATGCACATCAACTAGGAACTCTCCCGGGGTCACCAATAGGTTTTGGACAGGGCCACGCCCCCTGGAATCCTTTATCAGACTACCCTTCAATATGCAAGGCAGGTGATGGTGCTACCTCCCCTCTTCCATCTACAAAACAATACCAATGCCTAACCGCCAATACCAAGAAAGTTGTGATGATTTGCTATGAGGTAGGCAAAAACCAAGTGGCTGGTGCCAATTTGCCAAGTGGAAAAATTCCTACCAGGCCCCTCAACGGCGACCAACCAAAGTCCATAGCAAGGTCAAGGAACGAAAACCTTATAGGGCAGGAGGGTGGGAAAAGCAGGAACAGCCGGCAGGCGGGGAAAGAGGGAGATCCCCGGCTGTGTCCTGCTTTAAATAGGGCAGGCCATGCCCCCAGAGCCAGCCAATTGGCTGGCCAGGGGGTGACGCGGCCGGAAATCCCCCCAATCGCATGGAGCTGGGCTCCAGCCGCCGCGCTCCTGGTGGGGCCGTGAAGCCCACAACTCCACCTCCTCCTCAAGGCGGAAGTGGCTTTATGTGACTCTGGCCTACAGTATATACATGGGCTCCTTAGAGCGGTCCAGAACCCTGCATTGTGCAGGATTCCCAACCATCTATGCAAAGTTTCTGCACACACAGTTTATACAGAATGTACACATCATGTTGTGAGCATGCATAGGTAAGGGGTAGGACCTGCCTCCATGGTCCCACTTGCCCTCCAATCAGTGTGCATTGGGCATTCTTCAGACATTTCGGGAGGGCTTCTGTGTATTCTGCTGATCACTTCTGGTTGGAGCAGCGTGCTGTCATTCAAAGGATCTCAGTCTCTTTCAATCGTTTGCCAGCACTTTGCTTTGTATTTCACCTGAGCAGCGTGAACGGTGATTGGAAACCAATTCATATTCATATATTCACATTCACATTTTGATTATCAGACAAGGCACGTTGGCTTGCTTATAATAGTTACTGTTCTAGATGAAAAGAAAAAAACACCTTTACAAGCTTTCAATTTTGATACAATTAATAAAGCCAAATGGGAGAGGTGAGGTCACATGTGGTATCAATACACTTTAATTAAGTGTAATAATTCCCCCTTTCCTGAGGTAGATGTGCTAAGACAGATTCCTCTTTGGAGAGTTTAAAATGCTTGCTGATACAATTCTCCACGATGCTGGCGCTGGAGGTCTTTTGTGGAATACTACTGCCCTCTTTGGGAAGCCCAAAGTACTGAATCTACCAAGTCAGCAACAGTTGGCCGCTTGGTCACATTTAATACAACAATATGAATGGCAGAGTAGGATGCAGTATATATATCCTTTCCACAAAGTAAAAAGACACCATTACACATCTGGAAGAATCTGTAGCATCAGAATGCATTTTCACTGTTACTTTCAAAACAAATTTAACGACTGATTTCATTAGACTCTGTCCTTTTTTTCAAGAAAGGAAGGAAGGAAGGAAGAAAGGAAGGAAGGAAGGAAGGAAGGTACTGAAAGACAGCTGCCTTTCCAGAGTGTTCAAAAACTTCAGAATGCTGCAGCCAGGCTATTGACAGAAGCTGGTTGCAGGGATTGTGTGACTCCTCTATTACAATAGTTTCTGGAGCTATCAGTCTGCCTGCAGGCGCAATTCATAGTGCTGGTTAGGTGCTACAAAGCCCTGCATCGCTCAGGACCGGGTTATCCATAATACCACATTTGCCATATGAACCTGCCTGGTTTTAGGGTGCCCAGAAGAGGCCCTTCTCAGTACCAGCAACACTTGGAGCACATTGGGTGGGAATGTGACACAGGGCCTTAGTGCTTGCACCCAGATTCTGAAACCCCTTGCCAATGGAAACCAGGCTAACTCCGCCATCCCCCAACAAAGGCATTTTCAATTAAGACAGGCTTTTGGCTCATCAATTTAACAAACAAATGGATTGTAAGCAACTTAAATGGGCTGGATTTCTTGATTTTATACCCATTTTGTGTTTTTTTTTTGTATATTTCTTAATTAGCTGTACCTTTTACCTTTAGCTTTTACCTATTTTTAATTAATTTTTTCAAACATTTTTGCAATAATATCCATAGCAAATAGTTGCATTGTTTCATAAATTGACTTCCCACCCCCACTTCTGTAGTGCTTCTACTCAAACCTTTTCTACCACATTATATCTTTATCTGTTACAAAAAGTTTTTCTATTGCAGTTATTTTATCATTTCTCTTCAGCTGCTTTTATCTCGAACCCTGCCTGTGATTTCAGTTGAATATAGTATTTAAAATAATAATAATAATCCACGGAAGACCTCCTGTCTTGTTTTTCATGCATTATTTTTATATTCTATTTTATAAAGCTGTTTTATTTTATTTGCACTGCTGCTGTTAGCCCTTTGAGTAGTGTTTGGTGGAAGGATGGGATACAGATTTAACAAGAAAGCAAGACTGGGAGTACAAGCACCATTTTATTTTTTTTATTGCATTTATATCTCACTTTTTTCTCCAAGGAGCTCAAAGTGGCATACATGGTTCTCCCCCTCCTCCCCCTCCCCTGTCCCCACAACAACCCTGTGAGGTAGGTTAGGCAGAGAAGCAGTGACTGGCCCAAGATCACTTGGTGAGCTTAATGGTTGAGTGGGGATTTGAACTCTGGTCTCCCAGGTCCTCGTCCAACACTCTAACCACTGGACCACACAGGCTGTTCTATAGCAGGTCAGACTCCAGTTTTGCTCTTTATCTTCTACGCAGAAGCCCATTACCCAACATATAAGAGCACTCTGTCAAGGTCCCCTTGAATGTACATCAGAAAATAACCTGGGTCCTTGGTTGTACAACTCCTTGGTTCTAGGGGGAAATTGTGTGCTGTTCTGGACTATAGGTCTGAATAGTCTGTCCAAATCTTCAAAAGGTTGCTTTCCATCAATCCAAACTTATACTGCTAGAGGTATTGGGGCCTGTGAAAGGAGTACCCTTCCTTTCTAATCCTGTCTTTTTCCTTTAAGTCAATTCACAACATCACAACAGGGTTAGGCTAACAGATGCATGTTCAGTGCAAATAGGATTTTTTTTTAAAAAAAAGCGTTAGTGGATACAGCCATTTTACAGCAGCCTTCTTTATAAAATTTAATTATACAGTGGTACCTCGGGTTAAGTACTTAATTCGTTCCGTAGGTCCGTTCTTAACCTGAAACTGTTCTTAACCTGAAGCACCACTTTAGCTAATGGGGCCTCCAGCTGCCGCTGTGCCACCAGAGTACGATTTCTGTTCTCATCCTGAAGCAAAGTTCTTAACCCGAGGTAATATTTCTGGGCTAGCGGAGTCTGTAACCTGAAGCATCTGTAACCTGAAGCGTCTGTAACCCGAGGTACCACTGTATCTTCAAAGTCATTTCTTTCTTTCTAGCACTTTCAGAAATCTTCTCAAGTCAGAATTTTCAGCGGAAGCAGACTTAGAACTGCATTGGCTCATTTTTTCTTCCTTTTTTGTGGCAAATTTGCTTCAAAATTGTCAGCTCACCACTGTCATTCAAAGACACAGCAGATGTTTGCCTTCTGGGCAGCTGGAGACACTGATGGGCACATCATAAAAATAAGAGGCTTCCAAAGGCATTAATATCCAACCTTGGCTATGCTTTCTTTCATTCATTAGGTCTTGTCCAATGCTTAGAGATAGGGGTCTCTTTCCACCATTTCTGGCTAGTTTCTGTGTTTGGCTGATTTTGATTTTTTTCCGGCTAAAGATAGAAATAGGCAATAGGGAGGTCTTTAGTGGGATGGAAATTGGGGCTTACTTTATACAGGCTTAAATCATAAATGCATTCTGCAACCAAGTCTGCATATACCTCCTGTGTAGGGTTGCCATATTTCAGAAAGTGAAAATTCGGACACAAAAGTTGGATTTTCCCGGACATTATAGTGATTTCTGCCCAGACACTGTTTCCCAGCTGCCATATTCTGGATGTATGGCAACCCTACTCCTGTGACTGTGTGTCAGAGAGAGGAACGACAGCCTCCTAGCACTGTGGTAACATATGCATAACACCATGTGTTGCGCCACAAGGGAACCCCTGTACTCTGACTTGGGCTTTAGGATTAGTAGGGGTCAGCAAACTTTTTAGCAGGGGGCCAGTCCACTGTCCCTCAGACCTTGTGGGGGGCCGGATTATATTTTAAAGAAAAAAATATGAACAAATTCCTATGCTCCACAAATAACCCGGAGATGCATTTTAAATAAAAGCACACATTCTACTCATGTAAAAACACACTAATTCCTGGACCGTCCGCGGGCCAGATCTAGAAGGTGATTGGGCCGGATCCGGCCCCTGGGCCTTAGTTTACCTACCCATGGGTTAGAGTTAGGCATAGAGATTTGCTTAAACTGGCTGGTGTCAATGGTTAGAAGCTGGAATCAGCCCAAATCTTTTTTTAAAAAAAAAAATAATATTAATTTTATGGAACACAATATATGTTTAAGACTGAGAATATGACTTAAGAGCTGTAATATATTCTTGTGAAGTCCATGTTAATGTCATACATATTTATTTTTTAATAAGATGCACCGACTAATTTTTTTAAAAAATTGCATCCATCCCAGAATTTCCCCCTCCCCATTATGATCCTCAATCGCTTTTTACAGTTACAGTTTATTTACACTTAAAAGTATATTGATTATTTCATACAGTGTGCAATAATTTCATATGGTCCTTATACCAAATTGTTTCCAAGTGTCTTGCTTTCTCAAGCTGTTTGAGCCTCAGATCTGCGGCCAGTTGCTGAGAGGTGGCTGTGAATATGAAGAGGGCCTCTATTTCATCAAATAGCTCTCTACTGTAAGCTTTAACAGCAATAAAAATGGAAGAGACTGGGGGGAAAAAAGATCCTATCATTCACTGGAAAGGAGTTTACCCGTCTGCAGTAAGCTAAAACCTCCGGCTCAACTTCCGTTCAACATCTGGTTTAGCGATTCCTTGAAAAACAACACAATATTCCCTGCTGATTGCAGTACAACAACACAAACTTCTCCAATGCTGCCCGATAGCAGGAAATGCCCTGCTGAGCTGCAGACCTTAACCCCATGTACGTTCAGTACCTTTCTCCCATGCCAGTCTGCAAGCACTCTCAATTGCACATTAAATGCTCTGAAGCCGTCCTTGTGGGATTCTCAGAGGGCAATTTTGCTGAAATAAGGAAATCGACAGGAAAGTGGGAAAGACAGATAAGCCTGGTCCTTGAGAGACTGCTCTTGCGGGGAGGGCGGATGCTTTCTCGATGCTGAATCTATAACAAAAAAAGTCATCTTCCAGCTTTAAACGTATCAGGAAGGGTAATGGGGACAAACACACTCCTTGCACCCTCTGTGTCACTATTCCTGCCACATTCCAACCTGTGAAAAACAACAGCAGAAGTGTGGGCCCTTTTGAATCGACAAAGGTTGAAAAACTGGGGTTCTGCAAAAAAATTGTATTAGGTGCCTTAGTCGTCTGCTCTAGCTCCTTTACTTTCCTGAGCAGACTTTGAGGGATTTGAGCGATAGTGAGTATTTATCAGAATTCAGAGACTATTTTGATCCTGTCAATTCAAAATGCATGCTCTGCCTTAGTCCTTATTTTCTTCAAGAGGGAAAAGGAAGAAGAGTTTATCTGATTTTTCCTCCTTACCTTCAGAATAAAACTTTAGAAGGTAATCTTTTTAATGGCTCGTAATGGCCACATTGTAGGCATTCCTTAAAACCCAGGGATGCTCAAGCTGAACAGAAGTCTATGCATGTACAGAGATACCCCAGGTTACAGACACTTCAGGTTACAGACGCTTCAGGTTACAGACTCCGCTAACCCAGAAATAGTACCTCGGGTTAAGAACGTTGCTTCAGGATGAGAACAGAAATTGTGTGGTGGCAGCATGGCGGCAACAGGAGGCCCCATTAGCTAAAGTGGTACCTCAGGTTAAGAACAGTTTCAGGTTAAGAACAGACCTCCAGAACGAATTAAGTTCTTAACCCGAGGTATCACTGTTTTATATGGCATCTTCTCTTTTTCCTGCCAGACAAGATCACCACTGTTGGGAGTTGGAGAGAACAGAAGAGTCCATCTTGGGTGGACTTGTTGGGTTTCCAATCTTTTTCTCCCTAACCCAACAGAGCTGCCAGGGCTCTGGAGGCTAGGCTCCAAACCAATGGTTTCAAGTTACAAGAAAGAAGATTCTGACTAAACATATGAAAAAGCTTTCTGACAGTAAGAGCTGTTCAACAGTGGAACAGACTCCCATGAGGTTTTTAAGCAGAGGTTGGAAGGCCATCTGTCATGGGTGCTTTAATTGAGATTCCCACATTGCAGGGGGTTGAACTAAGGTTGAACTAAGCCCGGCTTCGGCTGGGGAGGGCGGGATAGAATGAAATATTTATTATTATTATTATTATTATTATTATTATTATTATTATTATTATTATTAAAAATGTAAAGGACCCCTGGACAGTTAAGTCCAGTCAAAGGTGACTATGGGGTTGCAGTGCTCATCTCGCTTTCAGGCTGAGGGACCCGGCGTTTGTCCAGAGACAGCTTTCCGGGACGTGTGTCCAGCATGACTAAACCACTTCTGACACAACGGAACACCATGATGGAAGCCAGAGCACATGGAAATGCCGTTTACCTTCCCGCCACAGCGATACCTATTTATCTACTTGCACTGGTGTGCTTTTGAACTGCTAGGTAGGGAGGAGCGGGGACAGAGCAACGGAAGCTCACCCCGTTGTGCAGATTTGAACCGCCAACCTTCTGATTTGCAAGCCTAAGAGGCTCAGTGGTTTAGACCACAGTGCCACCCGCATCCCTTAGGTTGAACTAGATGACCCCTGGAGTCCCTTCCAACTCCACAATTCTATGATTCTGTTAGGCACTGGGACCTGGGTTTATATAAGGCTACATACTCACTATACATTTAAAGCACATGACTTCCCTCTATGAATCTTGGGAACTGTAGATTACTTGTACCCTCCAGTTCCCAGGATTCTTTGGGGGGCATTCGTGTATTTTTAAAGTGCTTCCATAAGTGTTTGGTGTGTATGAAGCCATAATATGGAATCATGCTTTCACATATGCAAAAAACACATCATGTTTCACAGTGGATGAGGCCAAAGCAGTCTTCCACATGACCAATGCATTCAGACTGGTCTAATTTAGAATCTCTAAGCATTATTAAAAAATATACTGGTACTTCCTTCACAAAGAAATAAGGAGAAAGGATTCGAGACAAAAGCAACGTATTTCTTAGGTTAGGAAATACTCCACTTCTGAGCAGTTTTTAATCTTACTTGCTGAGCATGAGGCACAACCTGTTTTATATGTATGCATGGCTGTTGTTTATTTAAAAAAAAATGTGAGGAAGGGAACTATCAAACTGTCCTGCCAAAGCCATTTCACACACACAAACACAAAACACTTCCAAGACTTACAATGAGAACAAAATAAAATGCTCACATTTCCAAATATCAATGCTTCTGAAAGGCAGGATGAAGCAACAGCCTTTGTTGCATTCTCTAGACTTGAGAAGCAATGCAGAGCCCCATCTGTGACAGCGTAGCCTCGTGGACTTTACTGGGAGGTGATTCCAGATGTAATTTCAGTGGGGAAACTGAACAGTAAGGCCTGAGTTTGTGAACTCAACCAGAGAGTGCACCAGTTCAGACATTCTGCCTGACACATTGTCAAAACAGGAAAGGGCAGAAGCTGTCACAGCTCCTATCTACCCTCATAGACTTCAGTGGAAAGTGCTACTGAACTCCCATGAGCAGTGAATCACATGGAAGGGCAACTCTCCTGGATGCTGTAAGTTTGAAAATAATAATAATAATAATAATAATAATAATAATAATAATAATAATAATAATTATTATTATTATTATTATTATTATTATTTATTATTTATACCCTGCCCATCTGGCTTGGTTTCCCCAGCCATTCTGGGCGGCTTCCAACAAAAGATTAAAAATGCATTAAAACATCAGTCATTAAAAACTTCCCTACACAGGGCTGCCTTCAGATGTCTTCTAAACGTCAGATAGTTGCTTATTCCTTTGACATCTGATGGGAGGGCATTCCACAGGGCAGGCGCCATTACTAAGAAGGCCATCTTGCTGGTTCCCTGTAACCTCACTTCTCACAGGGAGGGAACCGCCAGAAGGCCCTTGGAGCTGGACCTCAGTGTCTGGACTGAACTGGGGGTGGAGACGCTCCTTCAGGTATACTGGGCTGAGGCTGTTTAGGGTTTTAAAGGTCAGCACCAACACTTGAATTGTGCTCGGAAATGTACCGGGAGCCAGTGTAGGTCTTTCAAGACCGGTGTTATGTGGTCTTGGCAGCCGCTCCCAGTCACCTGTCTAGCTGCCACATTCTGGGTTAGTTGTAGTTTCTGGGTCACCTTCAAACACACAAATGTGTACCCCATTTGTGTGGCAAGTTTCCTCCCCCAGTTGAAATGAAGACACAGACACGTTGCTTTAAGGTTAATGGGCGTGAAAGGCCACAACTTTATTGATTACGGAATTGAAGGTATTGGCCTTAGGCATTGGCTTCTATCGACTACCCGGCATGGTGACCGGGAAGGGTTGAACACACCGCAGGAGTCCTGTTGAAGTACGCCAACTAGGATCCCACGGGTGTCACCGCTCGGGGGCGTGCCGGAGGCCCTACCTCTCCAGGCTTCGGACAAGGCCACGCCCCCTTGGAGTCCTCTACCGGACTACCCCTTCTCGTTGGGGGAAGGTGATGGCGCTCCCTTCCCCCCTCCTTTCCCTATAATTTGCCCCATGCCAATGCCTAACCGCCAACACCGTGAAAGTTGTGACGATTGCTACGAGGTAGGCGAAAAAACCAACTGGCAGGAAGTGCGCCAATTTGGAAAAATTCCTACCAGGCCCCTTGCGGCGACCAACCGAAGTCCATAGCAAGGCCAATTCTAGCTAAACCTAAGGGTGGGTGGGATGGGAAAACCGCTCAGCTGCTGGGCGAGGGGAAAAGAGGGCGGTCCCTGGGCATGCCTGGCCTTAATTAGCCCAGGCCGCGCCTCCCCTCGCCCGCCGATTGGCGGGCTGGGTTGCAGGCACGCCCAGGGATTCCCCCAACTCTCGCGGGGGGCGAGGGAAGCCCCCGCGAATGTGGGAGTGTCCTGCCCACAACACCCTCTCCTCTTCATGATCGGAAAGGGCTTTGTGGGATGTATTGCTAGAGCATTCAAGTACAACATTTCCCCATTGCCTAGAATGGACACGCAGGGAGTGTGGCTCCAAACAGGGAGGACTTCCTGTCATACCTGTTGGGAGCCTCCTCCCCCTGAGTGTGACCAGGTAGATGGGCGTCACCCTAGCTGACCAATGAAAGGGCTGGCTACGCAGCCCTCTTTCTCTTTTGGACTTCCTCTGTTGGATCTTCTCTTCCAGATCTATACTGCTCCTGGTTCTTAGCCAGAACATGGATCATCCTTTACAGAAGATGGAGGCCACAAGTAGCAAGTCTGAGATTTCGCTCAGACTTCTTTTCTCTACAGATAAAACTGCAACCACAAGATACAGCATGCCTTCAGATTACAGCTGTGGACTGAACGTAATGAAAATAGGGACATCCTACCATACCCTCCAACATTTATCCACTGAAAATAGAGACATCCTAAGGAAAAGCAGGGCATTCCGGGATGAAATCAGAAACCAGGACAGCTTCTCTAAATCACAGACGTCCCTGGAAAATAGGGACCAGCATTGCAGTGCTGGCTTTGGTGCCGATTCCCTGAAAGTGCTTGCAAGATCTCACCTAAATCTCATGAGATCTTTTGTTCTCCTTGATATCTTGCAAGACTTTGATGAGATCTCACAAGATCTTGCAGGAAACCAGCACCTATGCAGTACTGGGAACGCTTCTCTGGCAGAGGTGAGGGCCTGAAAGGAGGCACCCATGATGAAGGTGCTGCTGTAAGAAAAACACTGGGGCCTAATTTGAATAGTAGAGTGCTGGGTGTCTGGTGCATGGGGCTTGTGCTTTACAAATAAAACTGCTTTTCAAGGTACAGACAAAAATGACAAAACTAGATGCTTGTCATGTGTAAAAATAGGACATTTTGCAAGGACCTGTACAAAACAAAGTGGCACTAATAAATAAAAGTTCCAGGGTAGTGACAGAAAGAAAACTAAAAATGCTTTTGCAGTCCATCAGAACTATCTAGCAATATCAAGTTATAGGAAAACTGGTGCTATTAACATTACACCTTCTAGTTGGTTAATTGATTCGGCAGCTTCCATGCACATGACGTGTGATGCTAGTTTTTTTCAGAGCATTAAATGAAAACTCATCAGAGACAGTTACAGTTGCAAATGGCAACAAAATAGCTGTGCAAGGAAGAGGGGCAGCTTTGCTCAAGTGTGTTGCAGGTAGAAATACTGATAGTAATGGAGATGTACCGTATTTTTCACTCTATAAGATACACCACCTAGTTTTTGGAGGAGGAAAACAAGAAAACAAATATTCTGAATCTCAGAAGCCAGAACAGCAAGAGGGATTGCTGCGCAGTGAAAGCAGCAATCCCTCTTGCTGTTCTGGCTTCTGGGGTAGCTGCGCAGCCTGTATTCGCTCCATAAGACGCATACAAATTTCCCCTTACTTTTTAGGAGGGGAAAATTGAGTTTTATAGAGAAAAAAATACGGTAGTTTTCTTGCTGCGTTCGCTGCGTGTGTCAACCCTGACCAAGCATGGTTTTAATGTAAATTTTGATCACAACAAATGTGCAGTTACCAAAGCTAGAGTCTGGTATCCAATCCACAAGGTTTTTGAAATAATGGCGTCTTTGTGCTAGATACAGGTCAAGAAAGAGTGAATATGGTCAAGAAGAATTCAAGTGCAACTTGTGTTCATCTGTGGCACAAAAGGCTAGCACATAGAGGCGTCAGGATTATAACAGGCCTGCCAAGGAAAAGTTTGGTGAGAAGAATGGAAATTAAACCTTGTAAAGTTGACCTGGATAGTGAAATATGTGAAAGTTGTTTGGTGGGAAAGGGAACAAGACCTTCTATCTCTAAGCAAAGCCAGAAAAGTTCAACAGAGCCTTTGCAACTTATTCATACTGATATATGGTCCAATTCAACTGATGTCTCATGGGGGAAACAACAAAATGGGAAAACAACTTTTCTGCTTGTATATGTAGATAATATAATTTTGGTTACTGAGAACAAGCAAGATTGTGCAAAAATTGTTGAATGTTTCTCTTCAGATCGTATAAATCTTTCGTCTTTTACTAAAGCGTGTTCTCATTAAGGGAGAGCACGTGTTGCGGCTGGGGCCAGGCAAAGCACCCCTTTTAGTTGCCAGGCAGGATCGAAGGAAAGGGCCTGGCAAGGATTGGTGGTGGTGTTGCTGGGGCAATTTGTATGTTGCCAATTTGGGGGTGGGGACCAGAGGATATTTAAGTAAGGCCCACAGCAAGCTGCTTTCTCTTTCGCTGTGGGCATCGGATCACCCGCCCGCCCTCCCTTGATTGGGCTTCTGCTTTGACCTTGCTATGCCTGTCATGGGGTCGTTCGCATTGGTGTGGGGGCCTGATAGGAATTTTTCCATTTGGCTGATTAGTGCGTGCCATTTGGTTTTTGCCTACTGCGTAGCAAATCGTCACAACTTGTAAGGTTGGCGGTTAGGCATTGGTTTAAATTGGTTGGTGGAGGGGTATGGATTGGCTATGCCTGCCCCTCCAGTGATGCTGCTGCACGGGAATTCCGTTCAAGGAATTCAGGGGCTTACCATCCTTTCGTCAAAACCCCTGGAATCGGGTTTGGGCCGCGTAAGCCCCTAGGAGCATGCGGGGAGAAGCTGAGGGTCTGTGTCGCAGCTCCAGTTATCCCTGATCTTGTTCCTCCACACTGGCTTTCGCTGGAATCCGGAAGTCAGTGCTGTCCCCAAGGCGGGGGGGGGGGGGGGGAGATAGTCATAACCAATGCCTAAGCAACCACTCACAATATGTATGATTAATAAAGTTGTGGCCAAAATTATGCCAAAAACCATAAACAAAAATTATGTGTTATGTGTGAGTTATTGGGGTAGGGGTGTTTTGGGGGACCTCAGCACGCAAAGGAGGCACATTGAGAAGGGGGTTGTAAGAAAAACACTGGGGCCTAATTTGTACAGTAGAATGCTTGGTATCTGGTGGGCAATCTCATCCTTTATTTCCACACTGTGACTCCACACCAAATCATCTGTCAGGAGAGCTATGACCTGGCCAGGATGGCTTTCCTGTTATACCTTCTTGGCTTGATGAGGCATGTGACCCCCACTTGCCCTGAGTCTACTCCAGCTGAGGAATCACAGACCTACTCCCCAAGCTAGCGAGCCCCACCTGGGCTGTGGGTCCTTGCCTGCCTTTCCTTAGAACTAACAGCTGTAAATTCTGGAATCCTGAGATCAGGGGTGGTTTATCCCATTTTGCCACTTGAGGCAAACCAGGACGTGCCACCCTGCTCTGCCACACCACCACCACCCATGGGACACTCACCACCAAGGCACCATCTGCCACTGGCACTGCAGATGTGCCATACCCTCCAACATTTCTCTGATGAAAATAGGGACATCCTAAGGATCAAATCCAGAAACCGGAACGGCTTCTCTAAATTAGGGACGTCCCTGGAAAATAGGGACACTTGGAGGGTGTGCAAGTCCTGATTCTTCTGGCAAATCACCCTTGCTGGATCGAGGCAACAATCTGTAACTTTCTGCATCTCTCTTGGAAATGAGATCTGTTTGTTTTTTCTGGGACTTAGCTTTGACCTTGACCGTAAGATACTGCTGCAAGTACTGAATAGTTCTTCTATGAGGGTGATAGGTTGGCAGCAAAAGGCTGCCAGGGAGTCTTTGAAAGCACACTAGAAGTTCTGTTTGTTTCCATCTTTTGAAAACGACTGCCTAAAAGCACAAATAATTGAGCAAACACGCTGTGTAGGCAACAGGGCAAAATAAATAAATAAACGCACTTGCGAAAAGGAGAAAATTAAAAATCCTATCAAAGATTATCAAGAAGCACAGCTTGTTTCTGACGCAATGTTATCGTTCCCCAGCCCCTCGGTGTTCAGATGGTCACATGCAGATCCTCCTCACAAGTAGTCCAGGGTTGAAACATGTCCACTTATCTTAACTCTAAGTGACACTGTGTGGGAAGGGGAAGACTGGGGAGGGCAGGGGCGTGAGAGAAATCATTACATCATACTCACAATAGATCCACATAAGTTAATCCTGTCCATTCATTTCAGTGTGTCTTCACTGAGTAGAACTATCATTAGATATAACTGCCTCAAAATTTTCTTAGCCTTTACGGTGCCACAAGAGCCACTGCTTCTTTATTTTAAAAAATCTAAAATGGCTATCCCTCTAGTGAATTATTATTTACAGTACACCTTACTCTTCTTCCAAGGAGCTCAGAATACCATGCATGACCATTGCATTGTTGTAATAATTCTTAAATGAAACACAGTGCCTAGTTGAAGGCCACTGGTGAGATTCATGGCTGAATAAGGATTTGAAATCACGTCTCCCCTGTCTGATACTCTGACCACTACAGAACACGGCTTTTGGTAAGAAAGGCAAGACTTAAATGTGTACATCTTTTGATATTGTCAATAATTTAACAAATAAACCTAGAGTAGGGCTGCCATAGGTCCAGATTGTCCCAGACATTACCGGGATTTCAAAGACAGAACTGATGTCTGAATAGTCAGAATTTCTGAATAGTGGCACTTTATACAAGTCAATTGAAAATTCATTTTTTTAAAAAAAAAAATAAATAGAATATTTCTTTATTTTCATGGTTTCCTAAAAGTAAGCTCAACAATATTGGGGTCTTCCTAAAAAAAAAAGCTCAACACTCAACAACTTTTGGGATGTGCTGGTTTTTTAAATGTATTTTTAATCTTTGTTGGAAACTGCCCAGATGGGCGGGGTACAAATAAATTATTATTATTATTATTATTATTATTATTATTATTATTATTATTACTTTTTGAAATATTGCAACCATAACCTAGAGGATATTAGTTTTATCACATTCTGGGGGTGTACATCCTAGCAGTTCGAAAGCACATCAAAGTGCAAGTAGATAAATAGGTACTGCTCCGGCGGGAAGGTAAACGGCGTTTCCGTGCACTGCTCTGGTTTACCAGAAGCGGCTTAATCATGCTGGCCACATGACCTGGAAGCTGTATGCCAGCTCCCTTGCCCAATAAAGCGAGATGAGCGCCGCAACCCCAGTCATCTGCGACTGGGCCTAATGGTCGGGGTCCCTTTACCTTTACAATTCCTGGATAAAATATGTAGTTTTGTTGTTGCTAGTGACAAGGCATTAAAAATCAGGTTTAATTTGTCTCTGTAGATTAAATAAAACAAGAGGATGAGTGGAACATAGAGAATATTGTATGTCAATGTACAACAGAGCAGTTGTTTCTTTAGGTGTGACAGAAACTTCACCCACTCCTGAGCATTTGAGTATGGGGAAAACTTTGTAGCATTCAAAAAAGGCTGAACGTTGTCATGCAATAAATGTGTGGCTTAAAGTGGACAGGTTAACAGATAACCTTCAGTCTGGTCAAAACAGTTTTAGGCTATTCTGCTTCACAAACCACCACAATTAAAGAGTCCTTCCTGTGATTTCTTTGTGGCTTTTTGGGAAAACTTTCTGAACTGGGGTCTGTTCAGAGATAGGGAAGCTACAGCATTTTAGTCACATTTTTTAAATGACTGAACATAAGCCTGAACGGTTTCATGTTGAAACAGAATAGTTAGCCCCGTAAATGGAATGGAAGAGGTTACATGTAATTCATTACATTTGAAAATAAAATAAAAGGTTCATTATGATGATTGACTGTCTAGGTGTTTGAGTCCCAAAGTGCACTGGCCCACTGACATTTACGAAAACATTTCTAATAGGGGAGTTTATAACAAGCAGAATGCTGTTGCTGCCTGCAACACATGCCCCTTCATTTCCTCTAATTTGATATAATATAAATAAATACTCTGTGGCTCCTGAAAGGAACTCCAAAGCTCTGGGTTGCAGATCATGTGTTCCAAATAAAGCACCTCTCTCAAGTCCCAAATGCCTCAACCCTTTGGGCTAAGGAAGGTAATTGTCAGTTGCCAAGGAGAAGGGTCAAAGGGAGCAAGTGGGCTTTTTCCTGTATTTGTCTAGGAGAATAAACATGAGGACTCGAATACTCCACTAGGATCTCAAGGTTTTGACAAAGCAAAAGCCTGTGAGATGGTTCTGATGCTTGCTCGTGGAGGACTGAAATTGTTGTGCCAGAAAAGCAGCACATTTAAATCATATACCCTCATGCCATCAGAAAGCAGGTGTGGAAACATCTGCACCTACTACCAAGAGTATAAGGAGAAGGCAGAGAAGTTGAAGCAATGCTTTGCATTTCTGTTGGGGGGGGGGATACTTATTGTCTGTTTAATACTTTGGCCCTACTTTGGATGCTGTTCATTGTAGGGTATTTATTTATACAGTGTACAACAAGATAAAGTGAGTCTAGCATGGCATGTCAGGTCAGAAGAAAGCTGTGCTCCCTCTTTGTGATCACAACATTTTTTCCAGCACTCAGACTGCTTAAGGATTCATTCAAGAACCTTCAGTATACCTGAAGGAGCATCTCCACCTCCATCGTTTTGCCCGGACACTGAGGTCCAGCTCCGAGGGCCTTCTGGCGGTTCCCTCCCTGCAAGAAGCAAAGCTACAGGGAACCAGGTAGAGGACCTTCTTGGTAGTGGCGCCCACCCTGTGGAACACCCTCCCACCAGATGTCAAAGAGATAAACAACTATCTGATGTTTAGAAGACATTTGAAGGCAAGCCCTGTTTAGGGAAGTTTTTAATGTATTTTTAATCTTTTGTTGGAAGCCACCCAGAGTGGCTGGAGAAACCCAGCCAGATGGGCAGGGTACAAATATATTATTATTATTATTATTATTATTATTATTATTATTATTATTACTACTACTACTACTACTACTACAGGAATGAACATCAAGTTCAGTAGATGCCTACAGCCCTGCCACACACACACACACCTTTTTAAAGGGGGGGGGATATGTGCTCACTTCAAGTCTCATAGCACCCACTCCCCAAGGTTTATAAAATGCTGCATGGAAAATCGATAGTGGGGGGAAACTGACAGGTTCATTCCCACCTACCCAATAAAACTAGAACAGGGTCACATTGATGGATAAGATAATCAGGACAGTCAACAGAAGTGCTGAAAGTCAGCCATCCTCACGATACACCTCCACAGCCTTCTCTTACAGTGCTGGGAAACAGGGTCTATGCCACAACACATGTGCGACTCCAGCACTGTGAGCCTTTACAAGAACAAATGTGACCACTAGGACTGTAACAACTACCATGGAATCCCCTTGCTGAATATTGTGGGGAAAGCCTTCGCCTGTGTAGTTCTCAACAGACTACAATCACTCGCTGACAGGGCTTATCCCAAGTCACAATGCAGCTGAGATGGGTTTCTCATTGTGCCAGCTGCAGGAGAGATACTGAATGTCCCTTGTACATTGCCCTCATAGACCTGATGAAGGCTTTTGACCTCATCGGTTGAAGCAGGATCTTCACACTTCTCAACAAGGTAGAATAAGCTCCACAATATGATTGTCTCTTTTCACAAGAACATGCATGGAGCCATCCAGTATGACGGTTCATCCTTGGATGCCTTCTCTATAAAGATCAATGTGAAACAGGGTTATATTCTTACCTCAATTCTTTGGCATATTTCTCTCTCTGTTATTTTCACATGCCATCAGTTCCACTGAGGATGGTGTGTACTTCCATTCAAGGAGTGATGGAAGAGGGGCTTTTTCAGCCGGAACTCACCGGAACTTAGTTCCAGCACCTCTCAGGTGTGTGCCATTGCCATTCTAAGAGAATGAGGGTGTTGCTCATGGTGAGTTCTGGCACCTCTTTTTCTAGAAAAAAAAATAACACTGAAAGGGGGTCTATTCAATTCCATGCCAAAAGTGTAGAGAGTTCTTATCTGTGAGATGTTGCTTGCAGATGACGCAGCCTTGACAATGCACTCCGAGGAGGCTCTACAAGGACTCATCAACCACTTTGTCGAAGCTTGTGCAGAGTTTGGTTTCACCACCAGCCTGACAAAGACCAATATCTTCGTCAGGACATCACCATCATTCCACGCATCAGCACTGGTGACCACCACACGTGAGGTGGTAGACACAATTAATCCTGAACGCACAAGGAGCATAAAGTTGTATATTTACAAGTACAGTGGTGCCTCGCAAGACGAAATTAATTCGTTCCGCAAGTCTTTTCGTCTTGCGAGCTTTTCGTCTTGCGAAGCACGGTTTCCCATAGGAATGCATTAAAAATCAATTAATGCATTCCTATGGAAACCGCCTTCAGACCAGGTCCGGGGACAGTCTGTCCCCCGACCTCTTCCGAAGGCCAGCGGGGGGCGAAAGTATTTGCTTCCCCCCCACCTGCCTTCCCGGGAGAGTGGAGAAACGCAGCGCTGTGTTTCTCCGCTCTCCCGGGAAGGCAGGCAGGGGGGAGCAAAGACTTTTGCCCCTGCCCGTCTTCGGAAGAGGTCCCAGGGCGATTTAAAAGCCTCTGGACGGCTTTTGAAGGCAGGCGGGGGAGAGCGAAGACTTTTGCCCCCCGCTCGCCTTCAGAAGAGGTCCAGGACCTCTTCTGAAGGCGGGCGGGGGGCAAAAGACTTTGCTCCCCCCCGCCTGCCTTCAAAAGCCATCTGGGATAGCGGGAAGCGCTTCCCTGCTATCCCGGACTGCTTTTAAAATGCTGGCAGTGGGGAGCAAAGCCTTTCGGCCCCCGCCAGCCTTCCTGGACCTCTTCTGAAGGCCGGAGGGGGGGGGAAAGGCTTTGCTCCCCACCGCTAGCATTTAAAAGAGGTCCCCGGAGATTTCCCTATGGGCTTTCTTCTTGCGAAGCAAGCCCATAGGGAAATTCGTTTTGCGAAGCGCCTCCAAAACGGAAAACCCTTTCGTCTAGCGGGTTTTTCGTCTTGCGAGGCGTTCGTCTTGCGGGGCACCACTGTATGTTATTGCCATATTTATGCATTTAGGTTATATTTGTAACACCTTTGGTTTATATCTAAAATTAACATGTTACGTGGCACCGAAATAAGCTGCTAAAACATCCAGTTCATGGCCACCAAATGCCTACCCCAAGACTAGGATTGTTTTATAACAACAAAATGTGGGCTGTTTAACAAGTTTAAAAAGTCAACCAAAAATTGAGGCAGATGAATATATAATCTGAGCACAAGGAGGCACCTAAGAAAATAAGCAAAGCTGGTAAAGAGATTAGGAGTTTTTAGTATCTGTGTTAGTTTTCAGTAGCTTTATCATGTCCTTCGGTGCTTAACAGATGTATATTTCACATTTTATTTTACTGTTGGGATTATTATTACTAGAAAGTTTGCCAGTCACACATCACACTTTGTTTCTCACCCCAGAACCTAAGCACCCCGAAATCAAAATTATTTTAGGAAACTGTTTAGCTTTTGTGGCTTTAGCAAAAAATAATAATAATGAAGTAACATAACTATTGGTTTCCTAAGTGAAAGGCATAGGCTTCCTTTGATTAAAAATTTCTTTGGATGGCTCTAAGTATTTTAAAGAGATTGTAATGATCTTTAAATCACAGATAACTTAACCCATAAAGTGAAAATTTGGTTTTCTTCATATTGATGTCTCTTGTCAACTGTTGGGAATGGTCTTCAGTCAATTCAATACATAATAGCCAAAGTAAATAGGATAATTCACAATAGGCAAACCAATCCTTCTAACCATTCCTTTGGAAATCTTCTTGGGGTTGAAAGGAGAGGTTGTTGAGTAAATGACAAGCTCTACATCTATGTCCATTACATCCCCCCACCAGTGTTTTCAATAATATGTGATTTTTAACCCCAAGTGGCTAAAAACAGGCCATCTCCTAAGTACATTAAAGACTTCTCCAGCTTCCTTCCAGGGGCTTACTCAGCAAGCTTGCAAGCTAGCAGACAAACAAACAAAACCCTAGAATCTAGTGCTCTAAAGAATGGCACCAGAGTGAAGCAGGGTGCTCATTGCTAAATTGGTGCAAAGAAGAAAGAATTCCAACTGGAACAAATGCAAAGAAAAGTCAGTACAATTAATGACACTATCCACAGTCCACTTTGTGCCACAGTCCATTAAAGAGCCAAGGGGGCACATTTGCAGAGGAGAACTGTTCTTCCACCTGCCAACTGACCCTTGCAAATGTTTCCCAGGGACTGCCATTTTCTCTAATGCCCCACCCAGCTTTGGGGCGACACTATATTGGGATGTAGTGTAATTCCAGGGGCATTGTTGGGGGGTAAATGGTACCCCTGACTCTCTTAGTGTATTCCAAGGGGGTGTTGATGGCTGTTGGTTCAATTGCGAATCTACATTAAAAACACACACACAAAAACAGTCGAAATATGTAAAAAAATAAAATCATTGTCCAGTAGCACCTTAGAGACTGTGGCATTCATACGGAGCCCCCAGTTGTCGGACTATTGACCCGTACACCACTAATCCGCGGCCACCAACCAGGTCCTCCCCAGTAAATCACTTAGTCTCAGTCAGGTTCTCAAGTTAAGGAAGAAGAGTGTAGTTTATTGCAGACACAAATAAACTTTAACTGCCTTCAAAATGTTGTTACTCTTTACCTTCTTAGTCTTATTTTATCCTGTCTCTATCTCTTCCACCTCCCCTCACACAAGAACCAACTCCACGAACTGTCTCTCTATTTCCAACTGTCTGCCAACTGCTTTTCCAACTGCCTTTCCCAACCAACCAACCCACTAAAACCAACCAACTACCCACCTAAACCAAACCTCGGGCTAAGCCCTTTTATAAACAGGTAGGCTCCGCCTCCGGCTTTCCTATTGGTCTACATATTAACCCTTTCTCTCCCCCTGTACAGACATTTTGAAATGAGAGGGCAAACGCCACATCGACCAACTAAAACAGTGGTAGTTTAAAAGACGAAAGGCTGCTACTACCACTGCTTTTCTATGTATGCTACCTACCTCCACCCCAAATTGCTATGTTTTCCCCCAGTTGCCCATACAATTCCTTGTTATTTTGGAAAGATGTAGAGCCTTTAGCTGAGTTAATATCAGAACACCCCCCTGCAACACACATTGTTGCCAAATCATAGACCAAGCTACCATCTCTTCTACCTAAGCATTCATATACCTTTACCGGGATACTGTGATGGCTTATGTTTGTACCTATCACACCTTGCTTCATCCTGAAATACTTAACTTAAAGCATCCAAGTCTTTTGTTTTCAATGGAACTTAGGCAGGCCAACTTTTCTCTAGCTGGCATTCTTTGACTTGAGTGAGGAATTAGGTTTTCTGTTTCCAGAGTTAGCATCAGGAGGCAGAAGCTTATAAACAAAACAAACCTGGATTGCCTTCCATTCAGCTGGATTAAAAGTAATGGGAATTGTCCAATAGTGCCCTATTTTTGCAATTTTCAAATTAATCAGAAGACTTGAGTTCTCCTTGACTCCTGTCACCAGTAGTTGGCTTCAGGATCCTCCCCCCAGAACTTTGATGAAGACTTTTAGGGGGTGGGGGAGGGAGTCTAAGAATATATTTTTGGAGTGTTCAGGTTACCATCTAGCATTACAAGTTGATGGGTATTAGGTGTCATATCATCTGTTTTGCTTCTTTGGCAATCTAGCCATTTGGGAAAATGATAGCCTTAGCATATTTGAAAATCAGTATTTAATGCCCTTTTTAGTTAATTTGCCTACGGATAACTTTTATAACAGAAAGATTATTCTCTCAGCAGGTCACTTTAATGTATCCTTTCCATCTGCAGTCCCCCTGGTTCTCGTATTAGTTACATGATTTCCTGAATCTGACCTCCATTATTTCCCTTGCTGGTATGTGGTTGGCGTAATATATTCTAATGAAGTGTAGGTAAAAGGGGATCGTAAACTTGATCCGAGGTACAATGAGCCAAAAGTTATCTCCTTGGGAAAGTGATCAAGTAACAAGAAATCCTAGCTGATTAGTAGGTGGCTTAATACTGCGCCGGCCATTATAAATAAGAACCTATGCAAATCATGAAATAATTCAGCATGTGGGTCCCAAGTGGCTTAAAAGAAAGCACTGCAGTAGACAATAATTTGCTAACAGATGTCACACTGAATACTGCAATATCTTTAAAGAAGTTATTATTATTCTAGGGAAGGCTTTACACCCTGTTGCTCCATAGACTAATTCAGTCCAACAAAACTGAAATACTATAACCCCACTGATTTGCATGTGCTTGCCAGAGCAACAAGCCAAAAATTTGCTGAGGTTTTTTTTAAGGCCAATGTGCCTCTGGGCCTAGCACACACATAGAGTTCCTGCTGGAGTGGCGCTAAAACTTCTCAGAGGACATTCTTCCAAGAACATTTCTGAGCTTCTGCATGTCCTCCCCCCTTCGGCCCTTGCCCCCAACTTTGCAGAATTCTGCCCAACTTTTTTGTCAGCGCAATGCCCCCACAAGCCCATTTTAAAGCTGTTATTATTTTCATTTGCATAGCAGAATAATGCAGAGCAGGAACGTTATGTTTCAGAATGATTTGAGCATCTAAGAAGAGCCTACTGGACCTCCCCAATGAACCACCTAGTCCAGCATCCTGTAAGAAGTCCACAAAGCCATTTCCCGTTCCTGGGGAGATGATGTTGTGGGCTGGGAGCAAGCCCTGCCCACGCGCATGGGGCAGGATAGCCTCTGCGCCATTGGATGGTCCTTGGCCACGTCATCTTTAGGCCGTCCAATCCGGATGGTCCAGGGGCATGGCACAGGCTGAGGACTTGCCCCTGGAGTATTAGGTTGAAGGGGAGAGGAAGTAGTGGCCATCACCTACCCCTCCTAATTCAAGGGTATTCTGTTAAAGGAATCCGGGGGGCGTGGTCTCTGTCCGAAGCCTCAGACAGGGGGCTAGGGCCATGGCACAACCCCTAGCAGTGACACTGGGGGAGTTCCTAGTTGATGTGCATCAGCAGGGCTCCCCCTACTGGTGGTTAACCCTTCTAAGACTCCTGCAGGAGTCAGATATAGTTGTGTGGTTTCCTATGCCTAAACCAATACCACTCACATTCCGTAACCAATAAAGTTGTGGCCTTTTTTCGCCCATTAACCTAAAATACTGTTCCATGTGTCTTTATTCCACTCCCTGGGAGGGTTTGGGACCAAGATCCAAGCACAATAGCACTCTCCCATCCTTCTTTCCATCAACTGGTTTTCAGCAACATACTGCTTCATTCAAATCATCATTCATTTTTCCTTGAAATTATTATTATTACCCCAGCCACTCTGTGCAGCTCCTAACAGAACATTAAAACACAATAAAACACTGAACATTAAAAACATCCATAAACAGGGCTGCTTTCAGATGTCTTCTAAAATTCAGATATCTGAAAGCAGCCCTGTTTAGGGAAGTTTAGGGATGCTTTCATTTTCCTACTCATCTTGAAATACTGCCCCTCAATGAGGCCAAACTTAGATTCACAAAATATTTAGGGGTATGCATACCCCTGCGTCCCCCCAGAAAACAATCTCTCTCCCTCTCTCTCTCCCCCCTCCCCCCTCTCCCTCTCTCCTTCTTTCTTTCTCTCTCTGTGTGTAGACACACACACACCCTTTTAACTTTTTTTGGTATTCTTTTTTCAGACGTTTTTATTGGAAGTATAAAAAGTGCATAATTATATGTGCACTAAACATGGTGAGATGTAAATAAAAGAGAGAGAAAGAAAAAGAGAAACAGCACTCGTGTAGAAGGGAAAGTAAAGGGGGGTGAGGGGGGAAACCCCAAAATATACACTTTACAAAGTTGTTATTGTACTTCACCAGATCTTAACCTATTACAATATTTGTAAGTATGGATTACAAATATCGTTGAATTTGTCCATGGCAAGTCTGTGTTTATATGCAAGTTGTTCACATGTTGCAAGTTTGTATAAGTTTTCAATCCAATCGTAGAAGGGAGCCACATTTTTATTTTAATTGGGGGGGGGGGAATAGTTGTGTAAGATCGGAAAAATTCTAACCACCTAGAGGCAGACCTTCAGGGGGAAAACTGAAGCATCCTATGATGAGAAAAATACTAACCTGCTAGTTGAATGTCTGGGCATCTTAAGATAGTCAAATTGACATGTCAGCTTCAGATTAGACTCCCACATTCCACAACTAAACATATCAGCAACTCAGCACATATATCCAGTGTAAAATCTTTAACTAAAAAGCTACATTTTCCCACAAGTCTCCTCTTTTCTCCCAGTGCCATCTCAGATCTCCTAATTTTTAGAACCAACATCATTATTCTTCATTATGGCTAAACTTATATAGACAAATAAATCAAGATTTGTCTATTGCCTGACTCCAGGTTTGAGTTATAGCTTTCCATAGGCCAATAGTCATATTATTATTTTTTATCATAATTTATTGATTCCGTGTATATTTGGCCAATTTCTAACTAGCTCCTGCAGGATTTTTAAAACACAGACAAATAAAACCGCATGTGGCAAATTTATGTAAAACTGCTCTGCATAATGAAGCTTTTATTTTACTTATGCTTTAGTCTTTGCAAGACACTGAGCATGAATTATTTTTGCAACATTTCCATGAAAAATTGGGGCACGTCCAGTTAGCAGCTTCCTGTAGCCTCATTTGTCTCATGAGCACTAAAGCATGGGATGTTGACAACACAGGTACTTTGAAGAAGCAGTTTGATATGTGGTGGTCCCTAGTATACGCAAGGTCACAGATTTACCTGACCAAGGGCCAAAGAATGGGTACCCCCCAAGTCAGGATGAGTGAAACTGTCAATTTCAGTTTCTCTCCATTTCTCATTTTTCTAACCTTTAGTTCAATTCTTCTTTAGTTCAAGTCCTTGTGAAAACCCATCCCTAGGATAACAGACCCTTCACCCCCATTTAACTTACTGCACTGAAATTTTTTAAAGGGTTTAATATATACTTCAAGTGTTCGAAAATATTTGCTCTAGAACAAATAGTATTTCATATAAATAGCATTGGAAATCCTGTGTAGTAAGCCATATTTTAAAAGGCGCATTGGGAAAGTTTTGAGTATCTGGCCGAAATCAGAAAATCCGGGAAAATGTCTGGGAAAATCCAGATGTATGGAAGCCCATGTTGGCAGTGCTGTTTCCCCATAAAAATGGCAAAGCGATTTTGCCCAAGAAGCTCAACAACTTTGGACAAAACTAAAAAATGCTCAACTTTGCAAAAGAAAAAAAGAAACTCAACAACTCAACTTTTCTGTCCAGATTTTCACTGTTTGAAATATGGCAACCCTAACCTAAGGAAGTGTGTGGCATTTCGGGATCCAATCAGAAACCAGGATGGCTTCTCTAAATCTGGGACTGACCCTGGAAAATAGGGAGACTTGGAGGGTCTGGGGTACACAGCATGCTTAGGGAACCTTTAAAGCCCTATACGGCCTAGGACCCTCTTACCTACAGGACTGCCTCTCCTGGTATGTCCCACAGAGGACCTTATGGTCTTCAAATAAAAACATCTTGGAGGTCCCGGGCCACAGGGAGGTTAGGCTGACCTCAACCAGAGCCAGGGCTTTTTCGGCCATGGTCCCAATCTGGTGGAACGCTCTGTCACAAGAGACTAGGGCCCTGCGGGACTTGACATCTTTCCGCAGGGCCTGCAAGATAGAGCTTTTCCACGAGGTCTTTGGCCAAGGCACAGTCTGACCCCCTCTCTCCTTCTGTAGTCCTCATTGAACTCTAGCCCAATGGTTGCCATTAATTTGACTCTGAATTGATTTTAGAATGTATTTCAATTAATTTATTTTGATTTTATGTAAACTGTGTTATTTTTACTGTTGTTAGCCATTCTGAGCCCGGCTTCGGCTTGGGGAGGGTGGGATAGAAATAAAATTTTATTATGATTATTACTGTAATGCAGTGAGGGCTTCATGGAGGCTGGGGTTGTGGCCAGTGGATGAAATCCAGAGCCCTACACCGCCACGTTTATGTCCTCTGAAGGCACAGGACTGCTTCTCTTGAAAACTGCCAAAAGCATCCAACTCCTACTTGCGATGTGCTACTTCTAGCTGGAATTGAAATTTTTTTGGCCTCAGCTTGCACTGAGCTCCTGCCCTAAAGAGGTTCTTCAGTTTCAGATTTGGCATAGGGGCCTGCTTCCAGTTCACAGAAGTAAAATAAATAAATAAGTCCCCCTGGGCACACACCAGTAGCTCTTTTGGATCGTGGTCATTATATATAATCAATTAGCTTTGGCCCTATGGTTCCTGGGATATTTCCCACATGGCCTTTTGTCAGGGGACGGGGTGAGGGAGGAGGGCTTCAGCAATCTGCTCACCTCAGATTTTAGTCCACGAGATGCTGCCTCTTAAGCTCCGTCCAGAGTGTTAACTATAAACCAAGTGGAACCCACACATCCTGTGATCGATGTTATTGTGAGTTGCGCTCAACCTGAGAACTGTTATTGTAAATTGAATTCCATTAAACACGGTGGATTTCAACGTCAAACTGGATAAAAACAAAAGCGCCATTCTGAATTTCAACCCTATAAAAAAGGAAAGGTACCAGATATATTTAAGCAAATGCCCACAGAATGCTCATAAACTAAACAGCTGTGTGGAAAGTATGCACATCTTTAACTCAAAAGTTCCACCCATTTCGGGAGAAGAGAAATGGGGCTTGCCCTATTCCGTGAAACAGCTTGATTGGCCACAGGTCTCCTATTAATTAGCTGGAACATCAATGATTACAGAGACCGGCCTCTATTTTGGAGGTGTTATTGGCTACCCCTCACTCATGGTGTCTCCTCATGTTCAAAATAAGACCCTGTGCTTTGGAAATTCCATAAATCTGTTACCACATCCCTCCGATAAAATATCCCTTCAGACTGTTTAGTAAAACTGAGCAGCAAAAGGCACTGCGGGTAACACAAGTATCCAGGCTAACATTCACATCAGTAAGCTGATTTTATGGAAATGCACATGCTATTTGACTGCCTCAATAAGGACCAAGGGCTCCCTGTCAGCTTGCATGATGCCAATTAATTTCTTTATGGATACAGTCCATAGGCCATCTAACTGACTCCTGCTTGAAAACTACCATTAACAGCTCCTCCTTGAGTACGACAGAATTACACATGCTTTCAGAGTAGCCTATCCACAGGCAATGCTTCCTCCTCACAGCAAGGAGTCAAAGACTGTGTTTGTAACAACCCAATTTATTTAGATGTTCAACTATGTCATTGTAAGGCAATGTTGTTTCTTTTATACATAGAAGATGCTATTCTGGTAACCTAAGTAGGCAGCCACGGTTTGGATAATTGGGCTTCCATTGTACATGAAGACTTAAATTAATTCTGTTCCAATAGAGCTACTGCGCTCCTTCCCCCAGTCCTCCTGCTGCTGCTGTGCTGCTACAAAGACATGGTTTGTCTGATGGTGGCAAACCATGAGTGGTAACCATGGTTCTTGTGTTGACAGCTCATAGTTTGGCTGGAGGAGACAAACCATGAGCCAGCTTTTTGGATGGCATGCTAAACAGGTGGAGCATCACAGCATTCACAATATCCTTTCTGGGAACCTCTGGCATGCACATTCATGCTAAGTGATGGTTTGGCTTGGAATTGCATGCAAACCAAGAAAACACAGTTAACCTAGGCAGTGACCTAGAATGGCTGTACAGTCGTACCATGGAAGTCGAACGGAATCTGTTCCAGAAGTCCATTCGGCTTCCAAAATGTTCAAAAACCAAAGTGCGGCTTCGGATTGGCTGCAGGAAGCTCCTGCAGCCAATCGGAAGCCCTGTCGAACGTTCAGCTTCCAAAAATAGTTCACAAACCAGAACACTCACTTCTGGGTTTGTGCCATTCAGGAGCCAAAACGTTCGAGAATTAAGCTGTTCGAAAACCAAGGTATGACTGTATTGTATGAGATGTGTGGGTCAGTGAACAGCTTGTTGGAGCCCCAAAACTAAAGGTTTCAATCAGAGACAGACAAGGATAGTGGGGAGGAGGTTTTCCCTGACCCAGGAGACCAGACCCTGCTTGCATTTGTTTGGATTCCCTAATGTATTATCATTTTATTCGGTTTCAATCTTTTATACTAGAACATGGAAAGGGGGGAACGAAAGCTGGGGAAGGGTCATGGCTTAGTGGTAGAGGACATGGTCTGCATGCCGAAGGTTCCAGGTTCAATCCTCAGCATCTCCAGATAGGGCTGGGAATGCCCCCATCCAAAATCCTGGACAACATAGGAGCTAGTTGGACCAATGGCCTGACTCAGTATAGGGCAGCTTCCTTAGTTCCCATGAAGATGCAGCAGCTCCGGCGTCTGCTTTCATCTTCTCTTCCCATTCTTTTTTCCTTTGAGGTCATGTGTATTTTCGACAGTGAGCCAAGGGACTGTCTTTTATTTTAATATCTGTACAACACTTAAAATCAGACACTTTGTAAGTGTTAAATAATCATGAAAATATTCAGGTGAGAAAACAACAGTATATCTGAAGTGCAATGTGGTAATTCTGGTATTTGCAATTTGTTCGAGGCAATCGGAACTCTTTCTTTTTTTTAAAAAAAATGTGCCTTTTCCCATTTTCATCATCTTAAATACATAATGGGCCAAGAGTGTCACAGCCAGCTTTGGGGCTTGCACACAGAGAATGGGATAATGCTTTTGAAAATGATAATATTTTAAAAAATAAACTTGGGCAGGGGAAGGAAAAGGGGGTTAGAAATAGTCCCACTCAGTGTATGATTCAGAATCATACAAACCTCGTAACCTTTGCAAACATTGCAAGCCTTGAGTAAGAAACATTTGACAAAGAAAGGAGCTGATACATGAGGCTTAAATATACATACAAAAACGGAGCCAAAGGGCAGTACCTACACGGCATAAATCAAATAAATCGGATTCCGTTTGTATGTTTTTCCTGACACATAAATCTAGCTGCAAGCAGAATGGCATGAATAATAGAGGGAAAGAGCTCCCACAGTGAATAATAATTCATTGAATCTGGACCAATAACTTACCCTACAGAGATGCGCCTCGGCACCACTATGATTCAATTCTGGAGCTTCGGGTTTCAGTGGGAGGTGCTACCCAGATACTTGTTGGGGAAATTACACAGCCAACAGTTAACTTTCTGGAAATGGGATGAGGAAGGACGTCTCCATTTCAGAAAGTGGAGGAAGCCATTAACATGGCCACCTCTTTCTTACCCGAGTCACAATCCTGTTAACTGGGTTGAAATTCAGTACCACTAATTCCAGTGGGGGGTGGGGGAATGGTCACTGAACAGCATCTGCTTTTATTTTTAAATGCTGGGCTGACCCTAGTCTATACTGACTGGCTACTGAATCCTCCTGGGCTTCTTGCTCTGGTTGAGTCTTGCTTGAGCAACATGGTTTTCCCAAGGTGTTCCGTGTTCCTGACTTCACTTTTTAAATTTATATTTTATTAAATGTCACATGGGACGCGGGTGGTGCTGTAGTCTAAACCACAGAACCTAGGGCTGGCTGATCAGAAGGTTGGTGGTTCGAATCCCCGTAGCTGGGTGAGCTCCCGTTGCTCAGTCCCAGCTCCTGCCAACCTAGCAGTTCAAAAGCATGTCAAGTACAAGTAGATACCAGCGGGAAGGTAAACGGCGTTTCCATGCACTGCTTTTGTTCGCCAGTAGCAGCTTAGTCATGCTGGCCATATGACCTGGAAGCTGTCTGTGGACAAACTCCATCTCCCTCGGCCTATAGAGCGAGATGAGCGCCGCAACCCCAGAGTCATCCGCAACTGGACCTAATGATCAGGGGTACCTTTACCTTTACCTAAATTTCACATAATGCATCTTAATTACAACACAAATTACAATTTTTGTTTTTCTTTGACTTCCCATATTGCTCGATAAGATGTTATAACTCAAATCTCTTTAAAGCCCTCTTGTTTATAACAATACATTCAGTATAAACCTAAAAATAAGAAACTCTTGCGGGTTTTCCTGTTGCTTAAGATATAAATCCATCTCGTATTGCAAAATAATTAAGATATTTACTTAATTAATCTGAAAAAGGTTCCACTCTTCTACTAACCCCTCTTCTTTAGAATCTCTTAGTCTGGCAGTTAGCTTTGCCATTTCAACGTAGTGCATTAATTTATTACTGTATTTTTCGCCCTAAAGGATGGTGCTGGGCTCCCAAGGCTTGCGGAGAGCAGCCTGTTCTGGGGGCTGGGGTCGGGGGAAGCTCAGGCTTCCCCCGCCCCAGCCCCACGCCTGGGGGGGAAATATATTTTTTTCTTTATCCCCCCCCCAAAAAAAAAACTAGGTGCGCCCTATGGGCCGGTGCGCCCTATATTGCAAAAAATACGGTAATTGATTCTTCTTTTGTGGGTGTTGCTGCTTCCTTCCACTTCTGTGCATATAAGATTCTTGCCACTGTCGTTACATCCATAAACAACTTTTTCCCTTATTTTTGGTATTGCTGTCCCAATTAAACCTAGCAGAAAGGCTTCTGGTTTTTTATCTACTGTCATCTATTGGTCCAGACTTCTCATTTGTTCCTCTATTGTGCCTCTTGGATTCTCCTTCAGTGTCAGGAGTCCAGGTTCCCAGCTTGATAAGACAGTAAGCGTAGTTAATTAAAAAGGATGCTTTATTGTCAAAACAAACAGATAGCTCTGGACGGATTGAACACAGCCTCCAACATCATCAATCAAGATGACAATTCTGAAAACCCGGTTTCTACAGAAAATGTAGAACTTTCATGTCTTACGTCACTTGCTTTGTTTCTGGTCCAAGAACCCCTCCCCCCTTTACCGACTCTGAGGATGGATTGGATCAGCTCCCCCTCCCTTTCTGACAAACTTCTTCAGTCTCTGTTTGTGCCTGTCTGAACTTTCCAAGAGCTTTGGCTGGGTTCCCGCCCGCTCTTAGCTGTTCCCTTATCACCCGGCATTCCAAGGTGCGGGGGAGTTGGCACTAATTGCTGCTTATCCTGCATGGAAGTTAACTGCCTCTGTTCCTGGCTGCTTTCTTCCGTTGGCTGCAAACCTTCACTGGGAGCTGGCTCATTCCTGACATTCAGTCTTGGCTTGTTATTCAGTTCTGATGGCTGGCTTGTCCATGGCTCCTATTTCCTGACTCCAGACTCCATAGCCCATCATAGCCCACCTCTCCTAAAGTCTCCTTGGAACTGGGGCAAGACTTGAACCAAGGACTTTCCAGTGAGGTAGGAAGTTCATGTTGTTAGCCATTACATAACAAATAGTGCCATCTGAAGCTCCTGCCTCACCATCCCAAAATGGCCAAGAAACTGGTTGTACAATGCAAATGATAACTACCGTATTGTCCATAGTTCCGTGCACATCATTTTTGATTATAGCATAAGAGTTTTGTGAAGGAAAGATATAAAGTACTGACAAGGTGTCATGTCACACACACACCAGGTGGATCATGACATTTTTGTTTTGTTGTTTATTATCTTTCGTTCTAGACCTTGCTCTTGTCTGCCTTGGTAAATGCAAGTTACAGCAAAATCCTAACCAGATCTACTCAGAAGTAAGGCCTATTGAATTTAATGTTTTTTTTAAAAAAAATATATAAATAAATAAATAAATAAATAAATAAGGAAATCTTATGTCAGTTACTGAGAAAAGAGGGCAAGTCTTGTGATAGGCACTGAGGTGGAAGCATCAAAACAGAAGCATCTAGGATTAAACATAGATTCTGGGAAGGTCCTAGCTGGCTTTAGGGAGATACTAGGTAGATACCAGTATCTGATTCCCTCCTCTCCCAATTATGATTGTGTCCTATCCCTAGTTCCTATATGGACTTCATATACTAGACATTTTTAGTTACTTAGTGATGGAGAATGTAGTGTACTGAAGAAATAAACAGATGGCCAAGTAAGCTGCCGCAATGAAGCCTTCTGCCAGAACTTAAGCCCATGGCAAATCCCGAACCTGGGAGATGTCCACCGAGGAGCCAACCTCTGAATCACCATCAAGCTACGGTCAAAGGAAGGAATTACAGTGAAACCTTCCAGACCACCAGCTGAGCCTCTTAGCAGTAATAGACCTGGAGAAGAAACGACAAGACTGCTCTAAGAACTCCCAGATCATGCTTGCACACCAGTCTGCCATAACAAAGGTGTTGTAACTTCTCTTCCTGTGACATATCTCCTTTGCCTTGCCTTCATCTTCCCCACCACCAGCTGCTGAATCTTAACCCTTTCCCTCAATTGTCAAAGCACTGTGAGCGCATTGTCCAAAGCATGTCAGACTCTCTCAGATTGCTTGATACCACCAGCATGGGACAGCTGCAGAATGTCAGTAATAGTTGAAGGAAATCTTCACTGTGTGAAACTGTCTAACTGGAGAGGCATAGAGTGTGTGTGTGTGTGTGTGTGTGTGAGAGAGAGAGAGAGAGAGAGAGAGAGAGAGAGAGAGAGAGAGAAAACTATATACAGAGGTACCTCTAGTTATGAACTTAATTCATTCCGGAGGTCCGTTCTTAACCTGAAAGTTTTCTTAACTAGAGGCCTGCTTTTGCTAATGGGGCGTCTTGCTTCCACTGAACTGCCAGCACACAATTTCCGTTCTCATCCTGGGGCAAAGTTCTCAACTCGAGGTAACTCTTCCAGGTTAGTGGAGTTTGTAACCTGAAGCGTTTGTAACCTAAGGTGTTTGTAACTCGGTGTACCACTGTACACCAAGACTGCAATCCTAAACTCTTTTTTTAGATAGCACCTCCAATTGAGCTCATTGGGACTTACCTGTGAGTAAATAGGCTTAGGATTGCACTCTTAATATGGCTCTTGGCAGATATTTTTCTAGCACCCTGTATCTCCTAATATCAGGAGCTCTGCATTCCATTATTATTATTATTATTATTATTATTATTATTATTATTATTTTGACAGTCTTTCAACAGGTTGTATCAATATAAAAATACATCAGTTAAAACAATTTGCAATCAAAAGAGTAGGGTGAGTCTAAAAACATGAGTTTTTGCAAGTGCCTTGTGCCTACTGAGTAATCTAACTCCCACTTCTTCAAAGGCTGCTCAACCCCACCCTGCTTTGAGCTTGTTAACCGTGCTAATGAGATGCTGCACCATCTAAACTGCAACTCTGAACAACTTGGAACCAGGATATCTAGCCGAATGCTCTTCCCTTACACGGACCTAGCTGATAACTAAGAGGAGCGCTTGCTGACCATAATCACTGCAATGGTGCCTTATGATGTCTAGGAAAGAGACCTTTTTAGTAGTGCAGTTTGGGAGCTTGAGACAGGAGCTTCCTTAGAGTGCCTCTTGAATATGCCATGTTTTATCCAAGCTTTCCCTGAATTTTATCGCACTGTTGTGTTTTCCTTGCTCTGCATATTTCATCTTTTATTCTGTGAAATGTATTTCCATCTTGCTTTCGACATCTTATGTAAGCTGCTTTGGGATCATGTATTTTAAGTAACATAAAAATATTATTAATAGATAAAGTGAATTTTTTAAAAGATATTTTGCAACCACGGTGGTTGGGACCTTAGGCAGTAAGATGAGCCTGAGCTGATGGAAAGAAATGCAATCTTTCCAGCTTAGTGAGTTGAGATTCCTTGTATTTGCAGTAAGGTGAAGGAAGTTGGAGATGCAGAACCAGCTTTGACCCCCTTGGCTGACACCTGCTTGGACCATAGCACCAAAATGACCATGCAAAATATTATTAATGATCAAATCCACAGGTTTTACAAGGCAGAACATTACTCAAGTCACACCCCTGAAATCCTTCTTTGACTGATGGGGTGGTTCCCCCCCACTTTAAACACAGTCACAGTTTTCTCCTTAAAGTTAAACTGGCAACACGTGTGTTTTTGCAGTTGGTGTCGGTAAAGCATTCTCAGGAGTGGCAGATTACTTTCTGCCCATGGAAAAAAACACATTCCACCATGCCCACCAATACCCCAGTTCCATGCACCTTTTCCAAAGGGTACATTCCGTAGGAAACCCTGATGATGTTACAGCTACTTAAGCAGAAATTCTGGCTACCTTAATTGGTCTTGCTTACTTGATATATGACATTTTCTAAAGTTCAACTTTTCCGATTTCTGTCTTCACACCCACCCACACACCTCCCTTTTCTTTTCCTTAAGAAAATTTCTGTCTCCAAATGAGGTCCTCCAGGTACTGTATCAAATCCATTAAAAACCTATCTTGGAGTTTTAGACAACGTGTAGACTGGTTTCATAATAAAATCGAAAGGAGACGCTCCTCCAGGGTGTATTAAATGGTGCATTAATGCAGGAAGACAGACCAGTGAGGCTGGGGCATTAAAAGAGTCCGCAGAAGTGCAGGGCTGAATGTGATAGTCGATTTACAAGCCGTGGTGCTGGGTGGCAAAGTGGCAGAAGGAAACCATACATTTTGATTAGTGCTGCTGACTGCCTGGAGACTGTACTTAGCTCTGCTTATAGCTGAAATATGTGTGTTTTTTCTCTCTCCAGTAGCAACTAGACCTTAGAGACATGCCTCTTTTCCTAGATACAGGCAGACAGCTGGATTCTTTGCATATCAAAATGCATGCAAATGTGCTCCCTGAGTACCATTGTAACTTACTTGTTTATTGTTAAAAAGCAAACTGGAAGATGAACAACAATTGCCTTAAATGGCTTTGGCCCTGCATACCTGAAGGTTGCATCTCCACCATCATCATTCAGCCCAGACATTGAGATCCAGCTCCGAGGGCCTTCTGGCAGTTCCCTCACTCTGAGAAGAAAGGTTACAGGGAACTAGGCAGAGGGCCTTTGCGGCAGTGGCGCCCACCTGGTGGAACACCCTCCCATCAGATATCAAGGCGATAAAGAACTACACAACTTTCAGGAGACATCTGAAGGTGGCCCTGTTTAGGGATGTTTTTAATGTTTGATGTCTAACTGTGTTTTAATTTGCTGGAAACTGCCCAGAGTGGCCGGGGTAATCCAGTCAGATGGATGGCATATAAATAATAACTTCTTCTTTCTCCTCTTCCTCTTCTTCCTCCTCCTCTTCCTCCTCCTCCTCCTCCTCCTCCTCCTCCACTTCTACTTCTTCTTCTTCTTCTTCTTCTTCTTCTTCTTCTTCTTCTTCTTGTAACATGTCATGTCTACTTCCAACCAAGTTTTATATTTTTATTTATTTATACCATCTGCTCCCCGTATTTCTGCCCAAGAGTAAGATTTATATATAGCTTTGGGGAGGTGTGTTTGTGTGTGTATTTTTTCTACAAATTTGACTCCATTAAGGGTCAATCAACACTGTCACATGAGGTGCGTGTCAGCATGAGAGGAACATGCGTGTCAGCTGTTGTTGGACTGTAACTCCCATCAGCCCCAGCCAACATACCCAAAGGGCAGCATACAGGGGGGGGGGATTCTATTCACTTTGCAAACTGACCTCATTAGCCTCTTCTCAAACAATACATGGGCCAAACCCCAGCTATCCTCTGAAACTCACATTTCTCTGAATTTTGTAATGCAGTTCTCCAGCCAAGTAAGATGTACAAAATACACATGCTATGGTAAAGTGTGCATAAACATGCACATATCGGTGAACATTTTATTAAGGGAAATGGTTTTGCAAAAAAAAATGTGTGTGTTGGGCAAAATTGCATACAAAACAAAAAGCGTACTTTAGGAGAAATTCCCATGAAAATGCTGAGGACTTTTTTTAAGCAAAGTGATGTGGAAGTGTGGCAAACTGAACTTAAGATTGTAAAAATATCCTGATAGAAACCATCACTGACTGATTCATCTATCCCAAGCCAGGGATAATGGGAACTGTAGTCCAGAAACAACTGCATAACATTGGATGGATACTCTAGTAGGAGGGAGTGTGGTATAAAATTGTAACAAACAAGTGTCATCCATGCATTTTAGAGTTATTTAAATAATCTAATCTAATCTAATCTTTGCCACATGCATATATATCCTACAGTGCTTACCAAAGTCACCCAAGGGTGGTAAGTAACAAAGTAGGAAATCATTACAATTAAAAATAAAACATATATTTAATCTTTCTTTGTGTAGCAAATTGTATTACTTTAGTTCTAAAGCTGTCCTCATTTGATGCCATGATTACAGTGAGGCTCCCTTTAAATATTATAAATGGGAATTTGAAGCTTCTCTCCTGTTTACCAAGGAAGTACACTCCACTCTTTCTAGTGGGAAGAAAATGAAATTGTGGTCATGGTCAGGGCAATTCAGGATGAAGTCATAGGTTGCATGGAGCAAAGGGTGAGTTGAGGATTAATTTGATTAGGATTACTAAAGATAATATTTGATTTTTATTTATTTTTTGCGCCAGAATTCCAAGTCTATGCTGCAGACACTTACGGCTGGGTCAAGCCATGCTGACAGTGACAGTATGCTTTGAAATCACATAATGCTGCCAAAATGAATGCCACTTACAATAAGAGTCTGCAAAGTGTTAGCAGGTTAAGAAGTAGTAAGCCCGATCCCTTATAGTACTTGAAGTAAACTGAACTTTGTGGTAGACCCTCAATATGATTCCCCCCTCTAAAAATAAAAATGGTGCATGAGGCATAACAGTTTCATTTTATTAGAAAGAATTGGTTCATTTTAAAACACTTCATGATTTGCAGACTGGGTATCCATTAGAAGCATGTGTAAATTCACTAAAAAGTTGGGAAAAGAAAAACAGTGATGAGTAAACTGCTCCAGAACTGGATAACTGAATGAGTTCAGGACAGATTAACTGAAATCAAACTGACTCTCTAGACATCTTGGGATGAAGACACAAGATATTCTACAGGTGCTTCCAGGAATGGACTATTTAACGGTACCCTTTAACTAAGGAAAAAGTGAAATATGCTTCCAGATTCTGTATTCTGTCCCAATTTCCCCAGTCCCAAATATTGAAGGGCAAAGGGATTTTCATTCATACTATTCTGTGTGTGTCTAACATAAAGACAATGCTGCTTGGAAGGAGAAAAGCTGAAGTCATAGGTAAAGGGACCCCTGACCATTAGGTCCAGTCGTGGCCGACTCTGGGGTTGCGGCGCTCATCTCGCTTTACTGGTTGAGGGAGCCAGCGTACATCTTCCGGGTCATGTGGCCAGCATGACTAAGCCACTTCTGGCGAACCAGAGCAGTGCACAGAAACGCCGTTTACCTTTCCACCAGAGCAGTAGCTATTTATCTATCTGCACTTCGTGCTTCGAACTGCTAGGTTGGCAGGAGCTGGGACTGAGCAACGGGAGCTCACCCCATCGAGGAGATTCAAACCGCCGACCTTCTGATCAGCAAGTCCTAGGCTCAGTGGTTTAACCCACAGCGGGGGAAAATAAAAAATAAATAAATCTAGATCATGTGCCTTCTAAAGGTTGTATAGTTACTTTTCTCCTTGGCTCGGAGTGTGTGTGTCACATAACTCCATACCATCCATCATTTCTTCGATGAAAATAGGGACGTCCTATGGGAAAGTGGGACATTCCAAGAGCATATCAGAAACCGGGACACTTCTGTAAATCCAGGACTGTCCCTGGAAAATAGGGGTTCTTGGAGGGTCTGCTATAGTGTACCCAAACACAGAGACTATGATATCTGTTGACTATGATATCTGAATAACTGCACAACTATTTGTGCACACAGATTGTATGCTTGTTGGCTATAATGTATAAACACCCCTATTGTTAAATTTGAGACAGGAGGATAGAGAACTCCTTCTGCCTCCAGGAGCATCATCAATATTGCCATACTGCCCAATTCAGAACGGGTCAAAATGAAAACAAATTACTTGTGGATGTCCGATGGACGTTCTTCAAAACAATTCATTTTAATCAAGTGTGTTCTGAACCAGGCAGTGGAGCAGAAGCAGGGAGTTACCTCACTGCTGTGAAGAATGGTTTTCCTTTTCCAGTCTGACCGAGCCAGCCTAATGTAAAGGAAGACATCACTGAAATACATACATATAGGTTTTAGACATACATATCAGTTCTTTTCTGAAAGAACTGAATTATCGCTCACTGACTGGTGAAAAAAGCACAGTATGCCTGCAGTGAAGATTTTGCAGGTTGTGATTTATTTTATTCTAAAATGATGACAATTAGTCAACAGCTCTAATGAAAACTACATGCCACGAGAACATGAAGAGACAAAAAGATATTTCTTCCAAGCATATTTTGGGTGACACATGTGGTTTCTTAAGTCAACAAAGTTAAGCAAGGATGTTTCAGTTGGATAAACATAGAGCACAGGTTTGCAGGCATCCAGCAAAGGAAAAGCAAAAGGATATAGGAGATTTTAAATGAGTCTCTTGGGCGTTCCTCTTAAGGATGGGCCTCTCATGCTTGAGTTCTCCTCAGGCTTCGGGGAATTCTGATGCTAACAATATGGAGGTTTGACTTCCACTGTGTGGCTCTGACATAATTATTTGGATCAGGCCTTCCCAAATGATGTAGCCATTCAACAGCTAACATTTTATGGCTTGGAGGATGCAAGGTTCTCTGAGGAAGACACAAAACTATGGACCCATTTTTCTGGACATAGGGACGTAGGAAGCTGCCTTTTACTGAGTCAGACCATTGGTCCATCAAGTTCAGTATTGTTGACATTGAGGCTGTATACACACCATACATTTAAAGCACATTCCTCATCAACACTAAAAAAAAAACACCTCAAGACGTGTCCTTTTTTAATTTGTTAATGTGAGGGGTAAACTGCCTGACGTGCTCTGATCCATGGGGTCACGAAGAGTCGGACATGACTAAACGACTAAACAACAACAACAACAAACTACAGCTCTTGCTTTGTTTTCTTAAATATGCTTTAAGTGTATTGTGCGTATGTTTTTAAATAAACATTTTTTTATTGAAAGTTTCGACATAAAATACAATAAAAGCCAAACTAATCAAAGAGAGAAACATAGGGAAGAAGCTATTTAAAAAAAGAAGATTAGAAAAAAAGAGAGAAGAAAAATAGAAGAAGGGGGGAAAGAGAGGATAATAATACCAAGCTGTTTATCACAGTTATACCTTAAACCCTTATTCCACACACAGAAGAATGAACCTTTCCAGCTCTCCCCTGAGAGCTTCGTCCCTCAGTCTCCCAGCCTGAGGGATCTTCTCTACCCTGCCTCTCCTGCAGACAGTGATGGAGGAAACCACTCATGCGCCTGGGGCAGTGCACCTAGGGGCAGGGGCGAGCCACCCATAGGGGCGGGGCAAGGGCAGGCCAAGCCGCTTATAGGGGCGGGGCGCACCACAGGGCCTCCGGAATCTGCCTGCCTCCTCCCACTCAGCTGCCCTACAGCTGGGGAGGCAGCAGGCGGACCGTCTGGGCAGCGTGGAGCCTGCGCCCGCCCAAGCCACCGCATCTCTCCCAGGAAAGACATGGGGCTCGGGTGCACTGCAGGCCCCACGGTGAGTGTTGCCTGGCATTTTGTCACCCCCCTCAGTGGTGACACCTGGAGCAGCCCGCACCCAACCCCCCTCTTCCTCCGCACCTGCCTGCAGGGTCCTTCATTTTCTGTCCATCACCTTCCTGTGTGTATCTTCATTTATCCAAAATACGAAACTTCAAAAAACAAAGTGTACCTATCGATAGATCTGGTTGAGAACTAACAAGAACTACAAGTCGGGACGGGGAGAGAGACCAAGCTAAGGAAAGAAATGAAGTAAAGGAGATAAAAGTGTCTTCTGCTTTTCTGTCAGCCAGTTATGTAACTCATAAATGTATGGTATGTATGGAGGCTGGCTGGCAATGGCTTCCCAGGGTTTCAGGCAAGGCTGTCTTCCAGCACTGTCTTCCTCTACAGGATAAGGATTGAACCTGATATTTTCTGCATTTAAAGTATATGCTCTGCTATAGAGCCACAGCCCATAGCCTAATGTCCCCCTGAGATCTCTAGGTCAGTTGAGAGAACCCCATTTTACCTTTTCTGCAAGAGTCCTTCCCTCAGAGGTTTGACAGAAGCAGAGACACAAGTCTGTATTCTTACTATATAGACATATGTTTGGCTACCATGAACAAGCTGAATGTTTTTTAAAGGAATATCTGGAAAGGATAATGAATCGCTTCATGTTCTTTCCTACACTGAATATTTAGAGATTAGATGTGTAATCATGTAACTCATTCTGTTTGCGAAAGGGCTTTGGGTGTCTATTTTGCAAACAACAACCTCCTCTCTTTCAAACTCACATGGAAACTAAGTCTTGAAACTGTGGTGTGCTTGAAAGGTAATTTTTGATACTGCACGCAGATCAGAAAGTAAAATTAAAAATTCAACCCAAGACTGTGGATATACCTAGAGTAGTTCTTTGAATCCTGGTCTAAATTTATATATATATATATATATATAAATTTATATATACGAAAGCATATATGCTTTCGTAGATTTTCACGGGTACAGGAATGCAGGTTTTGGTGTCCTCGGGTGTCTTCCCGTGTAAAAGTTGGGGTGTCTAGGCGCTCTGTTCCAGTAACAAGAAGCCGAAAGCACCAGCCTGAAGATGACGAGTGAGACCTCGTCGAAACGTCGCCTAGACACCCCAACTTTTACACGGGAAGACACCCGAGGACACCAAAAGAAAGCATATATATATATATATATATATATATATATATGCAGGTTTTGGTGTCCTCGGGTGTCTTCCCGTGTAAAAGTTGGGGTGTCTAGGCGACGTTTCGACGAGGTCTCACTCGTCATCTTCAGGCTGGTGCTTTCGGCTTCTTGTTACTGGAACAGAGCGGGATCTCAATGTTTGAGTTCCTATAAATACTGTAGAGGGGGTGTGGTGTCTAGCCTCCAATGTTCTGGGCAGAGAGGAAGTTCCCAGGCTAGTGTGCCTTTTCTTCTTTTGTTCCTTAATTACTTGAGAGATACCTTGAGTGATTTCTTGAGTGATATCCTGAGTACCACTTAGGTGGGTCATTAGGTGTGGATTAGTTGCTAAAGTCTTTGTGTCTTGACCTCTTGAACTTTGTGAAGAGTTTTCCTGAGAAGATGGTTGTATTGCACTTAGTTGTGCTTTGGCTTGGCTTCGTGTATAGGGGCGAGCTGTGGTTTTGTGGCTTGTGTCAGCCAGATCTGTGTAGGGATTGCAGGGGGGTGCAGCATCCGGAGGTGCCACCATGGACTGGCTACTGGATGGTGTCAGTAATTTATCTGTGGAGAGGGTCTGGGTTTGGGTCTGGTGTGGTTGATTGGTGTTGGCGTTCTGTGTGCCTCTGGATCTGGTGTCAGTTTTTGTGGGGAGGGCTAATTTCCAGATGTCTGGCAAGCGGGATGTGTCGTCACGCTTGTTCATGTTGTGAGGGTGTTTCTCTATCTCGATGGCTTCCATGATTATTCTCTTGTGGTGATGTTCCGTGTTAAAGAGCAATTTGGAATCTGCAAAATTAATTTCGTGTCCTGTTTCTTTCATGTGTTGGAAAAGAGAGGAAGTTTTTTCTTCTTTTTTGACGGCATTCTTGTGTTCTGCGATACGTGCATTTATTCGTCTGTTTGTTTGTCCAATGTACGTGGCTGGGCAGACTTTGCAGGGTATTTCATAGATCCCTTGGTTTTCCAACTGGATTTTATCCTTGGGGTTTCTGAGGATATTGGCTATTTTTTGGTTGGTGCAAAAGGCTGTTTTGATATTGTGTTTATGGAGGATTTTGCTAATTTTATCTGTAGTGCCCTTGATATAAGGAAGGAGGGCCATGCCATTGTTTTCTTCTGTGTCTTGGTTTTTGGGGGGTGTTTCCTTTTGGATTAGCTTCGTAATCCTGTTTTGCTGGTATCACAGATAAATTACTGACACCATCCAGTAGCCAGTCCATGGTGGCACCTCCGGATGCTGCACCCCCCTGCAATCCCTACACAGATCTGGCTGACACAAGCCACAAAACCACAGCTCGCCCCTATACACGAAGCCAAGCCAAAGCACAACTAAGTGCAATACAACCATCTTCTCAGGAAAACTCTTCACAAAGTTCAAGAGGTCAAGACACAAAGACTTTAGCAACTAATCCACACCTAATGACCCACCTAAGTGGTACTCAGGATATCACTCAAGAAATCACTCAAGGTATCTCTCAAGTAATTAAGGAACAAAAGAAGAAAAGGCACACTAGCCTGGGAACTTCCTCTCTGCCCAGAACATTGGAGGCTAGACACCACACCCCCTCTACAGTATTTATAGGAACTCAAACATTGAGATCCCGCTCTGTTCCAGTAACAAGAAGCCGAAAGCACCAGCCTGAAGATGACGAGTGAGACCTCGTCGAAACGTCGCCTAGACACCCCAACTTTTACACGGGAAGACACCCGAGGACACCAAAACCTGCATTCCTGTACCCGTGAAAATCTACGAAAGCATATATATATATATATACACACACACACACATACACACACGGGCAGAAAAACACTTTTATTTTTTTTTATTTTTTAAAAAAAGTACTTTTGCAGTAAGCTTATATTATGCTTGTGAGATCTTGTAGGAAATCTGTAATGGTAAAAAATGACTTATCAGGCAGAACAATTTTTTTTTTTTGAACTTGGCTTGATATGTTGCTTACAGCATGATTTTATGCTGGGAACTGACCAGAAGACCTTAGATTTGTGGGCTGGAGACTGTCTAAGCCATACATTCTTCCCAGTTTTGGGAAGGAAGAATGAGGTCTCCAGCATCTTGTCAGAGTCCTGGCATCTCCTTCCCAAAGCCCAGGAAGCTTCTGCCCAGCTTTGAGGCGGAAGTGAGATCATGATGTTGCAATGCTCCCCATTGCCTTTGCCTCTGGCCTTAACTGTTCCCCTATGAAAATTTTCACTGCATGCTACTGCCACGCACTGTGACGGTGTTTTAGAATCCATGTCTTATTTCATCAGTAATCTTCTGATTTGACTAGGAAAAGTAACAAAAAACTTGGAAAACAATTTGAAGTGTGTGTGTGTTTAACAGCCATGAAGCTTTGGTAGTCTTGGTCCTAATTTCATTTAGAGTTGGGAGGGGAGTTCAGAAAAAACAACCAGGTCAATCCAAACTAAACATGGGTGGAAGTCTGTCTAATTAATTGTACTGGCCCAAAGGTCACTTTGCTCATCTTTAATTCTGTGAAAATATTTGCAGTGCATTTTCTTGGCCAACTCAGAGCTGCCTCAGTTTGTTAGAGAACCGCAAAGAATGTCCAGAGTCAAATTTCCAAAGTGTCCTGGAAAAGCGTGGCTTCCAGCCTAGTTGAAACTTTGTAAGTGTCAAACCTTTCCATTGATTTAAATAGAAAGCAGTATGCAACAACAGCAGCAAGGATACTTCTCGCCAAGCACTGGAAAACCCAAGATTTGCCCACACTGGAAGAATGGCAGATGCAACTGATAGACTATATGGAGCTAGCAGAAATGACTGGCAGAATCCGAGACCTGGGAGAAGAGGCTGTGGAGGAGGACTGGAAGAAATTTAAGGACTATTTACAAAAATATTGTAAACTGTATGAGTGTTGAGAAAGATGCAAGATTATTAACAATATGGCACCAATAAGCTAGTTAAAAGGAATATGAAGATAAATGAAAATATAAGAAAAGATAAATTTTGGATAAATATTGTGTTAAAATTAAGCTTTTAAGGTTTGGGTTAAATTATCTAAAATTAGGGATACAATATTGGAAAATTATAATATAAAAATTGAAACAAGGTGATAAATTGCTGGGTAAAGCTCGAAAATTTGGAACGCAGGAACGAGAGATGCGAGGAAGTCCAAGGAAGTGAAGAAAGTATGGTTATTGTAAAATTATATGTTATTTTGTTTGTTTTTTCTATTGTATTAAGAAAATCTTTAATAAATATTTAAAAAAAAGATTTAAATAGAAAGCAAGATGAATTGGTGATAAATAACAGGTATCAGGGCCCCACCGCACCACTAAAGACAATTCCTACTTGCCCTCTTACAGACTACCAGCTGCTCCCATACTTCCATGAAGGGTGAGTGGTCAGGATCAATAGGAAGTCCTTTAGAGCAAAGTCACCTTTTCAGTGCTTAACAGCAGCCCATATGATGTGGCCCCAACCTGGGCCAATGGTGAAATCCCTTATGTCTCCCTTTCCTTTGCTAAGTGGGGGTGACAGAAATGTGCCTCTAGTTTAGTCTGGAGAAGTGTGCTTTTGTCACCAATGCTTTGATTTTCTGAGCCAAAAACAAGCAAACAATCTGTTTCATTTGAAGTCCTGGCAAATTGGCCTAAAGAGAAATTTGAGGGAACTCTATGTATGTATGTATGTATGTATGTATGTATGTATGTGTGTGTGTGTATGTTCTATGCCACCCTTTATTTGAGCACCATAAGGAAGTTCACAATACAAAACACAAAAACATACAACATAGTAACAACAAAACAATACCACCTTGTTTGAATAAAATATGAGAAGATTCAGAAAAGCCAGAGTTTCATTCGTACTAGCAGAAGGTTGCTCATAATCTCAAATGGCCACCAAGATTCATTCAAATGAAATTTGCTACACAAACAGAAACCTCAGACTTTACAAAATATTGGAAGCCATTTGAACAAAACTAGCAAATGTGCTGGGGGTGGAGGAGGAGCACTTAGGAATTTATATCCCTAGTTTCATTTCATTGCCTTCTGCGATCTTCTTACACTTACTAGTGAAGACAAATGCCAGAATCTTTGCTTGAATATTTATTTAGGGATGCCTAAACAATTCAATCTCTGCAAGTTCTCAAACAAACTCACCTCATCCACATCACCTGGACGAATGAGTTAATCAAAATGTACTCATTCACTAGACCATACTTTAAAAAGCACATTTTGTGATATAATATGGTTAGAAATGCAGATTTGTTTTAAAATATGCATTTAAATGCCATTTTTCATGCAGTTTTTTTCAAAAAAAATTTTTTTTGCAGATTTATACAAAAATGGAGCTGACCTATGAATAGGGATAAATTTGATTCAATTTGCACTTAAAACTGAAACCTACCTAATTTGCACTTTCTAAAATAATGCACTAACTGAAACACAGGCACCCTTTTGAAATTCACACTTCTCTGAATTTTGCAATGCAATTCTCCAGCTCAATAACATGTAGAACATTCATATAATTGGGTACGGTGTCCATAAAAATGCATGTATTCCTGAAAATTACTACAAAGTGCTATATTTTAGAGAACGTTGCTTTGCAAAAATGTGCATATTAGGCCAAATTACAGACAGATATGTGCATTAGGAGAACTTTGCACTAAAATACTGGTGTGTGTGTTTTTTTAATGCAAACTGATGTAGAAATATGAACTGAATTTAAGACATGGAAAATAGAAGCTGAGGGAAGCAGAAATTGACAGATTCACCAATCCCTACCTCCGAAAGAACATGTGAATTCATCCGTCCCTATATATCATCCTGCTCTTTCCCAGTACCACTGAGTTTCATTTCATTTCATTTACTGAATTTATATACCACTCCAAACCCAGAGGTCTCAGGGTGGTTCACAAACAAAGATCACAATATACAAACAAAGATCACAATATATAAAATAAAAATAAAATCAATAATCCAACAACCCCCTCCCCCCCAAAAGAACCACATTTTTAAAGGGTATAGGATCATGATTTCCCCGTGCAAATCTAGCAATGCTTCTTAAAGAGATATCACCATGTTCACTGTTATCTGAAGATGTATCAGGAGAGGTGAATTAACACATACCTTGCAAGTGTCTAGGAAAGACTGGGACACCCTGTTTTCCCCCCTCAAGACCACAGTGGCAATTTCAGGCAATGTGTTCTCATGAGATTTCACACTGAGATCTCATTGGAGCCACAATCTTTTGTGGCAGTCCAAAATGTGCAGATTTGGGAACCATGAGAGCCCAGCCTAGAAAAAAAAAAGTATTTCGTCCTGTATGATCTCAAATGGGTAAGGTGACTTACATGGGAGCACTGTTGAGAAGACACACATCTCAGTTTTGGGATTCAACATGTTAGAAGTATGTATGTTTGTGATGTTTACAGCCTGGAGATTTGAAGGGAACCATATTCTACCTTCTGCTTTTCATATATTTTCACATGGATGCCAGATCCAGGTAAAATGTTTTTTTGGGGGAATACTTATTGCTTGAGGGAGATCAAAGATGAAATGCAGGTTTTTATGGTCTGTAACAGTTTTCTGGAACTGCATGCATGCTGCACCACAAATATTTGGCTGTAGTGATTTCCATCAGTGTATCCAACACGCTCCCAGCCACAGGACTCACTGACTCCATCTAGTTAGTGCTTGTACAATTCATTTTGCAGCTGGCAAACATATATTAGAACATCTAGCATCAATGGACCAACTATTTCACATAAAATAAATCTGCAGTCCATTTAAGAAATCATTGAGATCAATAATTTTTATACATTGCTTATCCGAATTATCCAAACTATTTATGACATCACCTCTTGAGGTTAATTAAAGATAGTGACTATAAGCATATTTTTGCTGTTGCACTGTAAAGTGCATAGTGCACAGGTTTAGTAATAGTCCTGATTTATTTATTTTAATAATAACTTTACACCCAGATTCTCTGAATTAACATGCACAACAAAAAACATCAGCTTTACATAACAGTAAACAATAAAATGGTACGTTAAAAGGGAAAAAATATATACTATCTAAGGATAGTCAGCCTATCAATGTATCAACTATTCTAATGATGGATGCTAGTCTGGAATTTTTTCATGGTTTATTTCTATGAATCATGGCATTTGGTAAAGACTGGGCTGCCAATTTTATCTTAGCCCAGTTTCAAATCACCTTGCAATGAAATTCAAAACTTGAGCTAACCGCATTTTAAAGTTTTCGATATCATTGGAGTTGATAAGAAGGCTAGTATTTAATTGTGTGCTTCTGTGTTTTGTTTTTTAAATAAATAAGTAAGTAAAAGGTAAAGGTTAAGGACCCCTGACAATTAAGTCCAGTTGCGAATGACTCTGGGGTTGCGGCGCTCATCTCGCTTTACTGGCCGAGGGAGCTAACGTTGTCCGCAGACAGTTTTTCTGGGTCATGTGGCCAGCATGACTAAGCCGCTTCCAGTGAAACCAGAGCAGAACATGGAAATGCTGTCTAACTTCCCATCAGAGCCATACCTATTTATCTACTTGCACTTTGGCGTGCTTTTGAACTGCTAGGTGGGCAGGAGCTGGGACTGAACAATGGGAGCTCACCCATTGAAAACTTTGGCGTGCAGGGATTTGAACTGCTGGCCTTCTGATTGGCAAGCCCAAGAGGCTCAGTGGTTTAGACCACGGTGCCACCAATGTCCCTAGCAAGTAAGTAAAAAGTGGACCTTAAATTCCAGCCCTACTGTCTGCAGAGTGGGTAGAATATTGGCCGGCATTGGCAAGCTATGGAAATGAATAGATGTATTAAAACATCTATTCTAAATCACCATGTACAATACAGTGGTACCTCGGGTTACAAACACTTCAGGTTACAGATGCTTCAGGTTACAGACGCTTCAGGTTACAGACTCTACTAACCCAGAAATAGTACCTCGGGTTAAGAACTTTGCTTCAGGATGAGAACAGAAATCACACAGCGGCAGCGCGGCAGTGGCGGGAGCCCCAAATGGCTAAAGTGGTGCTTCAGGTTAAGAACAGTTTCAGGTTAAGAACGGACCTCCAGAACGAATTAAGTTCTTAACCCGAGATATCACTGTAAAAGCGAGGTGTAAATAAGTATTAAAGCAATAGGGATCTGTGATATTTTTGTGGCAATGTGAACACAGGCATTAATGAATTACTTTCCTTAAGAATTTGTACTACTAATAAAACAGAGAGAAATGATGAGCGACCCAATTGTATAGCCGATCAGAATTCTGATTCAGTGCATGGTAAAATGCAAGACGTCATGAGTTCCAGGAAGAGTCTTGGGGTTGGTGGGAGGAATACGAGTTCCTCTCCAAGCAGCTGATAGATTTATTGCTAGGCCAGTCTTGTTCTGATTTTAATTTTGAAATATCCAAGAAGAGGAGGAAAATGGGGAAGTGAAACGAGGGGAGGGGGAAAGTAATGAATCGTGCCTAACCAGTGCAAGCTCCAGGGGCGCTGGTGTTTTGTGCCAGTGCCCAGTGTTTGTATGGCTATTTAAAAAGGAAAAATAAGCAAAGCCAGAGCCAGATGTTGATTAGTATTCTAAGGCTGTCTGAGACTTGACGCTGGCTTCTGCAGAGCCAAATTTTGGAGCTACCGGAGCCGGCCGCCTGATGACTAACAGCTGAATCTCCCAGCAGTCGGCTAGCTGGCTTGATCTAGCTGAGCAACCGCTCATTGAAACCTCGTTTGCTCTCAAGTGAGACAGGTTGATTACAGAGGGGAGCGGGAAAGGAATATTTTGTTTTCCCGCAAAAGGAGCTAATAAAAACATCTTTGAGCAAATGGGAATGATAAGCTTAAACATGCAGTGCTTTCTTAGCGGTGTTTTCAATTCTGCAATGAGACCTCTTGTTTCTTTCCAGCAGGTTTGCTACTACCAGCCTTGTGTCAGAACATGATTTAAATGCAATAACAATGGTTTGACTTGCAATCTGAAAGGCACATGTGGTACCCTCCCCCCAAAAAGCTATTTTTACAAGCCAAATTACATCAGTTTTTTTATTTTTTTGCTAGCCTAGAGTATCTGTGATTCCTAGGGAGAACTTGGAACAGAGACTGAAGCTGATGCTTTGCTTTTTATGTTTCAGGATGGATTTTCTTCTTTGAGTTGTTTTTAATGGTTTGCCTTTTAACACAAGCCCAAACAAAATCATCTTGGTTTTGTCACTAACACTCACGGAACTCGAAATGGGTATTAAATTACCAGGACCTTATTGGCTAGCTGCCATTAACTCTACAGTATATTGATTTCATAGGGATAAGAGGATCAAAATGGTGATAAATGGATTGTGCATTGACATTTTCTAATGTGTCCTCTGAATGCAGTAGGTTGCATCGAAATGAAATGCTTTGGTGGAAGAAAGGTGTCATATAAATGCCATAAATATGTGCATAGGTTAGGGAACCCTCAAAAGCAAAGATTGTTCAAAACTGAATATTCATGGTTTTCGATCTCCCCCACAAAGCATCATGCATGTTGTACCAGGGAATTTGAAATGTGAGTGAAATTAAGCAATGGACCCCTAAGAACCATTGTGCATGAGGAGAAAGAAATATTCTCTGAGCTCTGAGGTCTTCAATGCTTTTCTTAGGCTAACTGTTTCCTTTTGGCATCTGGTCAGTCACAGTGAGAGCAGGATGATGGAATAGGTGGGCCATTGACATGATTCAAGATCCTCTTCTTATGCTCCTGGATTCATGAAACTCTTTATTTTGGGCCCCGAGACAGTGTAAGGATATGTTTCTCTGCACACATTTTCATACTTAGCTGATGTGTGCAAGAACCTACAGCTGTAAGTACAGAATTCCACTCATGAGCTTGACTGAAGCACATGTGCAGCACATATGACAAATGACCCCATGATCCTACAAGAAACAAGGACAATCACTTAACCTATAGAGTTTCATGGACACATTAGAGACTCCTAGTTTCTTTCTTCTTTTCTTTTTTGACCTTATATCACCTGTGTAAAGGTAAAGGTAAAGGGACCCCTGACCATTAGATTCAGTCGCGGACGACTCTGGGGTTGCGGCGCTCATCTCACTTTATTGGCCGAGGGAGCCGGCGTATAGCTTCCGGGTCATGTGGTCAGCATGACTAAGCAGCTTCTGGCGAACCAGAGCAGCGCACAGAAATGCCGTTTACCTTCCCGCTGGAGCGGTACCTATTTATCTACTTGCACTTTGATGTGCTTTCGAACTGCTAGGTTGGCAGGAGCAGGGACCGAGCAACGGGAGCTCACGGGGATTTGAACCGCTGACCTTCTGATCGGCAAGCCCTAGGCTCTGTGATTTAACCCACAGCGCCACCTGCGTCCCATACGCACCTGTGTAACCCATAACTATTTCTACTTTGCAGGCTGAGGACTCAGAATGAACACAACCAATGGCTGAACAGGGATTTGAAGCCCTCTCTGTAGGTGCAGTTAAAACTGTTAATACCCACCAGATTACAGTGATTCTCAAGCAGCACTTTGTAATCACCATTTGTGTGGGTGTTTGTACCTCTTCTGTAGAAATAGCTGCAAGTGTAATCCATGTGCCTGAACATTTTTAAGAAATGGAAGAATGAAACCCCAAATCATAACACAAATTAGCTCACCCTGTTATTAGTGGCTAGAAAGGGAGAAGTTGTATAATATTTTGATCTGATGTGGTCCAATTTTCTTTCCCCCCCCCCCCCAAGGATTAAGGATCTTTTCTCTCTTTTTTGGAGTGGGGAGCGCAGAAATCAGTTTGCTACCTCCTCTTCGTTCTGATATGTCATAAAGATCTTTAGTGCCCTCTGCAGCCACAGAGCCACAATTTTCAAAACTACGGTCCTTTCTCAGGTTCCCATTCTCCGGTTCCTAATGTGCAATCCTCCAAATGTGCTGTCAACAGAGCATTAATCACATGCTTTAATGGGCAGATCCTGCTATTTTTCCTAGGAATATAATTGCATTCTCTTTATACAACCAAATTGAAAGTGCAGCCCGTGAAGCAGGATAAATCAGTATTATTTCACATCCAAGCCATCCACGCAACATGTGGTTTATACTCCAGAGGCAGATACAGAGAATACAATTTTCTATTTCTATGAGCGGAGAGACCACATCTTCTTGGCATGCAGCCAGCTCCAACTAGCTGTGAATAAGAGCCAGAAAGAACAGCATTAATCCAAAGTCTGTCAAGTTCTTATAAGGATGTTCTGTGTTGTTTCAATAGCAGGTGAGTGTGGTATCCGTGAATTTTCACACAGAATGTATGATTGATATGCAGCCGTGGCCTTCAACTTGCATATGCGCATGATGGGAAAACATGGCCCAACTGAGCAGTGCCAAACAGTCAGATATTCTGCTGGGCTTTCACTAGGGTGGCCCTGTGCCCTGCTTCATAGAAGACAGTCTTATACCTAGAAGGCTGACCGAGGAGAGTCCTCTATTTGTAGGATTGCATGGTTTAAAGGTAAAGAGCCCTAAGAATGAAGAGTATCTTGAAGTTGCCCTTCAGTAGTTAGCACCAGGACTGCAGTAGGCAGGACAGCCTCACTGTCCAAGCTATTTCACTACTTAACATTTAGTGATTGTTTCTAAATTTACATCTACATAAATGAATTCGCACAGAGTTAGTCATCATCATCCCTGACCATTACCCAGGGAAAATCTTTTCCATTTTGGACATTCTTAAGTATTAATTTCACCACCAATTAATTGTATAATGGGGAAGGGAAGATGAAGAGGGTAAACTGAGAGAGCAAGATGTTAAACCAAAGCTTTCTAGGTCAGCAATATCTTTCTGCTGCCTCATTTGAAAGAGTTTAGTCAGGAAAGATCCTGGAGACTTTGAGCTAAATGCCGTAAAGGCTCTGGATGGAAAACTGGAGACACCTGGGAACAGAACTCAAGCTGTGAAATGTTTGTGGTTAAGTAACATTGGTAATCTAAGCTTCAGAAGTAGGGGGATTTTTCTCCAGAAGGTTGTGGCAGCGTCCAAGGGCCTGACTTGAAAGATAAACTGAGGCACAAAAGGTCACTGTGTAAATTTAACAACTTGGAACAAAATAAGGGATAGCCCCGTATCATTTAGGATACTCCTTTGAACTATCTCTGTATATGCCACAGTGGTGGTGGTCAGACCTCTATTGGAATGGACTCCCCATGCCAGCTGACCAAGCCGCTAACACCTTGTGCTGTCCAGGCTAGGAAAAACAAGGCGGGTATTTGTACAAGTTTGGGCAAGAGATACTGGGGAAAGTAAATTTGGAACAGAAGCAGCAAGAAGGCACTCAAAGAAAATCAGCTGAAGTATTCAGTCGTGTTCTTAGTCTTTAATAAATTATAATTTGTTGTCATTTTAGCATAGCAGAATCATACCCACATGCAGATGGAATTGGCTTAAATATGAGACCTTTTTATTTTTATTTTTTGACCTTTTTTAGCTAGCAAAGCAATGCTCCATAAACCCTGCTGGATTAAAATAAAATAAAAAGTTGGAAAAACTTGCACATCTTAGCAACTACATTACATTTGCAAAGGTTTTTTAAAAATAAATAAATAGATTGCATCTCTGCACATCTTTTGAAGCAAGATACCCATGCAAGCCAATTTAATATTTTGTGAACCTGGGTTGCTAATTTGTCTACAGCCATTTATCATTTCTAGCAATCTGTAAAGCCAATAAACAATTCCCAGGCCCATAAAAAGCTTCATTGCAGTTATCTTAGATCAGAGGTTTCCAAACTGTGTATCCCAACACATTAGTGTGTTGGCTGCAGTGTGTAGGCGTGTTGCATGAATGCTCCCCACACTCCTCCCAGGGCTGGAAAAGGGTTAGTTTAACCTCTGGTTTGCTAGTAAAACTGAATTACAGTAGTACCTCGTTGTGAGTCTGCCCCATTTAGCATCCATTTCGTGCAAAATCACTCACGCGCGTACGCAGAGCAACACTTTATCAAGCGTCCCTTTTGCCGAATGTTCGGGGCTCCAGAACGGATCCCAGACTCAAAACAAAGTACCACTGTACTGTGTTGCGAAATGGTGCATGTCTAAAAAGTGTGCCACCAACATTAAAAGTTTGGAAAGCTCTGTCTTAGATGTTGCTTGATAGAAATTAACCTAACCTAACCTACAAAGTGTTAAAATCACCGGTGACATTGCTGTTTATGTTCTTATGTATACATCTCCTTACCTTGAATACTTACAGAATTGGGGGTATGGTGAAATTGGAGGAACTCATTCTAATTCCAGAACTTGAGTTGAAACAAGTCTCTGGCTTTTCTTATCTGGCTATCTAGCTATTCAAATGTGGTGTTATAGTTTAAATTCCCAACTCCTCCTGGTTACAACTGACTAATACCACACACTACGATCACCATTTCGATAAAAGACTAAAATGTAAGGCATGTCAAGTTTTTAAGAAAGACTAAGATTGATTTTGAGGAGTAGCTAAGTAAAGAAATAGAAGAATTCAAAGAATGTACAGTGGTACTTCAGGTTAATTCGTTCCGGAGGTCCATTCTTAACCTGAAACTGTTCTTAACCTGAAGCACCACTTTAGCTAATGGGGCCTCCTGCTGCTGCCATGCTGCTGGAGCACAATTTCTGTTCTCATCCTGAAGCAAAGTTCTTAACCTGAAGCACTATTTCTGGGTTAACGGAGTCTGTAACCTGAAGCATATGTAACCTGAAGCGTATGTAACCTGAGGTACCACTGTATGAAGACAAACACTTAAAGCATCAGGGCACTCACTGCCCACTGCCACCCTGCTTCTTTGCTACTGCCCCTTTGTCATCACCACACCTCTCTTATCTGTGTTGCACAGTAAATCCTCGGAAAAAGATGCTTGAGCCATTCAAATAATGTATGGAGTCAAAGTTACCAAACCTACTGACTCCCTCCCTCACTGACTTTGCACATTGGGTGGAAGGTGGAATTCTCCACACATTCAGCTGAATGCCTAAAGATTCCTCGAAACAATTCAGAGCCCTGTGTGATTGGATCTCCTCGTCACATGAAGGAGTCTACATGCTTTTAGTTATATATGCATTCAAGATTCTCTCTCCTTTGAAACAATTAAAATAATGGCGTTTTTCTTCACAGCAATACCATCTGAGAAGAGAAAAACTGGCCTGATCAACAACTATAGATCACATTCTGGTTTCTTTTACCAGAGGATGATACTCAGCATGCTAAAACATTTCTACAGCTGTGTTCCCAAAGGATTGTGGGATATTACTTGATTGGCTTGCTGTCTGTTGTTTGTGACTGATGTCACTATTGGGAGAGGGTGAGGAAAAAAGTGTTGTTTTTTTCGTCTCAGGTTTCGGTCTCAGCCTTTTCCCCACTGTGAAGAACATGGTTATCTTTCAATTTACTACAGTCCAAACTATCACCATTTCAGATGGGTGGAAAGGATTTTAAACACCTTAGCTTTTAACTAAGCAGAAAGCCAACTTACCAACCTGTTGTATCTCAGGTTTATTTATTCCACCCATCCCTCTAACTTGATTAGGAAGGTGTTTACAACTGCTGCAGATGTCTTTTTATTGTGCATTCATTATGAATTCTGTTCTTGCTGGTATTGGAGTAGTTATACACAATTTTGCTCCTAATACTAATTGTTCCTACAAAAGGTTGAGGGCAGTTATACTGCGTTATTCCATATGCGTGTGTGTGTGTGTGTGTGTGTATAATTCCCCGCCACCCATTTTCTCATTTTACATAAATTTAAACAAAGCAAGAAAGGAAAACAATCTTTACATTGTGTTTTCTTCCACTTCCTTCCCACCCGCCTTCTGTGGTTACTTATTTTATATATTTTTACTACTGTATATCCAATTTCTATTTAATTATTAACTTCTCATTGTATTTTCTTTAAATTATGTCTTACTACATCAGTTTATGTCACCCCTGCTAACATTTGAAGTTGTTTACAGCGCATCTTTAAATAATCAATAATTTTTGTCCACTCGGTCATAAACAGTCTCCCTTCTTGGTTTCTTATTTTTTTGGTTAGTTTCGCCATTTCTGCATATTCCATCAATTTCAATTGCCAGTCCTCTCTTGCTGGAACTGTCTCTCCTTTCCACTTTTTGGGGGGTGTATTGCTTTTGTTGGTTAGTTTGGTATGTATTTTTTGTGTTTTTATATTGTAAACTGCCCTGTGATCCTTGGATGAAGGGTGGCCTAGAAATTTAAATAACTGATCACAAACTAAGGGACAAAATCAGGTTTGAATTAAATTTGCTTGGGAAATACGAAAGGCTTAACCTGATCTCTCTCTCTCTCTCTCTCTCTCTCTCTCTCTCTCTCTCTCCCTACAACAAGCTAAAACATCATCTTATATAAGAGTGTGACTTTGAAGGTGCTTTATACTGAATCAGTCCATTTGCCCATTTGGTCCCATCTTAACAGTAGCTTTCTAGCATCTCCTGACACCTGAGATTCCAGGGACTGAAGCTGAGATCTTGGGAATGCATAGCATTGACTCTGCCATAAAGCTGTGGCTTCTTCCTTGGACTGAGCATCATTTAGGTACCAAATGATGATGGAGCAGAGGGAACGCTCAGAAAACGAAGAATCGGTGTTTAGCTCCCTCTAATATTACAAGAAAGCAACTGGTGATGACAGCCGCCCTCCAGTCAAGGTACATTTCAGATGGTGTTTTTCATGGCTGTAATGTAATGTCATAGTTTTTGCAGAAGTGGAATTAGGAAAGAGAAAGGGGGAAAAAAACCTTCAGTGCTTTTGTGGTGAAGACAGACAGATGCCTTCCTGCTTTAATTCCTGAGTGGCCATAGCATGTTCGCTGACATTTCAACTTGATGTTTTAATTGGCTGATTTGAATAAAACTCAGACAGGTTATGTTGCTCCATTTTATTTTGTGTCTCTCAGCACAGCAGCCAAAAAAAAGAAGACAGCAGGACAAGGAGGGGCAATGACTTTTCACCTCTCTGACTCTCCCAGTGTTTTGTTTAGCTCTTAATGTATTTAAATTCATGCCTTGTTAATTTAAAAATGCATCCTGCCGGGCTTAGAACGTCTCTTCTAAAGGCAGGTCCTTTTTTTGTCTTTTCCAACCCACCCTTTCCCCCCCACACAGTCCAAAAAATGTCCAGGAAAAATGTTTTCTTTAAGGATCTCATTTTTAATCTAATTCTTTGGGTGCCCTCAAATACATGTGGAATGTGTTTGTGCAATTGTGGACATACCAAGTGAGAAATATGCTGCTCTGTTTGGCCTGGCAATTTGGAAATCTTGCCCTTTGGGCCTGTCAGATTTTAGGTGCAGGTTCAACACTGGCATACTGCATCTCTTTAGAAGTGGGGGAAAATGTGGTTCTGTTCTGGAAGTCAGTAACGTACATTCAAATTAGCAGTGCAACACTGCCGCTAATAGAAATGAGTGATGACGTGAGATTGAGGGTAGGGAAGTGCAAGATGGCCCTGAAAATTGTCATTAGTTTCATCAAAAGTCTCTTGACTTCCCTTGAAATCCCTCAGGTGTTTAATCAGCCTGAGGAGAAACCTCTCCATTCACTTCAAATGGTGCTTTGTAAGTTAGTTATTAGCCTGGTTCAAATGTTCTCATCTCATGGTTTACTGAACCATGGTTTACTGGGCTGAGGACAAGCATCATGTTCATGCTCATGTTCCTCCTCATCTCATTTTATGTGCTGCCTTCAGCACCTGTATCGTGGTTTTGTTTGAAATACAAGATAATTTTCTATTGCGGTTTGTATTCTGATACAAAACCTCACTTTCCCAGTTTAGATGTAACAGGAAACTGTGGCTTAAATAATGTCAGAAGTGCCAAAGGCAGAACACAAGGCGAAGCGAGAGGAGACCACACAAAAATGGGACCATACTGTATTAAACTGACAGCCTAGGGTTGTGTGAAGCTCTTTGGCAAAAAGTTTGACTAGTGTTAACAAACTGTCTGGTTTCCTCCAGAGTTGCTGGGTGGTTGGCTTAAGGAGTAACCTGGAAGTATGAGTTGTATTTCACTGGAGGTAAAAAAATAAATTGGTGGCATCTCTGAGGGTGAATTTACATAATCAGTTTTTACAAGGAAATGTCAACACAAGGCAATAAATCCCTGTAATTTTTATGTGGTGACTCATCTTTTTAAACTCATTTCTATGTGGGGATGCCAGAATACAACCATGGAAAAGGCACTGTGGATGGATGGATTTCACATAGTTGCACCTCTCCTTCACCACATGGGAACACATTCATACATTTAAAAATTCCTTAACAAGCATGCTAGTCCAAGGAAAGAATTTGGCATTAACACAAGTATGTAGTGATTTTATCTACCTCCTCCTTAATTCATCAGTACATTTAAGAGTGTTTCATACAAACAGGAGCTGATTTAATCAGTAATATTCACATTTAATTACCTGATACATATTTTCTTAAACAAGTTCCACATAGTGTTGTCTTCTCACACATGTGTCTAAGGGCAGGATTTGGCCTTGTTTGGAAAGACAGATCATGTAGAAGACAGGAAATTGGACTTTATGATACTGTTTATCTTTCCCTGCTCTTTAATTTTCTCTTTGTTTAATTTTTCAGGATAAGGCATTTATCTTTCAAGGGATCAGATAATCTGGGTGGTAACACAATGGATATAAGATTCATTGGGAGCAGGGGAGTGGTATTAAAAGGTAGATGGAAGAATAACGTTTGGAAATCCAGTAATGTATGATTTGCTTCCACTGTGCCTGAGGGAAATACCTGTTTTTTAACCATGAAAAAAGAGAAATATAGGCCAATCTTTTGCAGCAGCACAACATGAGCTGACTTATCCTAGCTGTGAAAGGTGATACTCTATTTCTTAACAGACCCATATCAAAATTGAGGCAAGTCCTTTTCTTCAGCCAATATATGAAGCAGTGGACACCCCAATGGGTTACCTAACCTTTTCTTGGAGCAGGAATAAATAAACAAATGTGAGCAGGCTTTTCACATTGGATAAGACAGAAACGCTGATAATAAAGCATTGGCATTTGACATCATTATCTGTTCTCTACCACAAAGACATCAAATGCTTTATTTCCACTAAACTCTCAACCTAGTGAACCCTGAGACATGGCAACATAACTGTTCCACTGTGGTTGTCTGAAGGGACTTGCATGAATTTCATAAAATGAGTTGTAGATGTATGGCTTCCCTTGGATGTTGGTGACCTGGATTCACACTTTTGGGAAGTTCATGGGTTAACCTTAGAGAAACCTATTTTGTGACAGGAAATTCAGCAATAATTTATTGTGAGAATAAATTAAATCAGTGGTAACTAGGAACATACACATCATTTTCATGGACTGTCTGTGCACAGGGTCTGTACACAGCAAGGAGCATTGTGGAGACTGATGCGTATTGTACCTTCTCCCAAGGGGCCTACATTAATACAGGCTGAGCAGTGGCAGTTGGTCCCCACTGTGGCCAATGAGGTGAACCAACAGTAGGTGGGTCAAGAACTACCAGTAGGTAAAAGGTAAAGGTAAAGGGACCCCTGACCATTAGGTCCAGTCACGGAAGACTCTGGGTTTGCAGCGCTCATCTGCTTTACTGGCCGAGGGAGCAGGCATACAGCTTCCAGGTCATGTGGCCAGCATGACTAAGCCGCTTCTGGTGAACCAGAGCAGCACACAGAAACACCATTTACCTTCCCGCTGGAGTGGTACCTATTTATCTACTTGCAGTTCGTGCTTTCGAACTGCTAGGTTGGCAGGAGCAGGGACCAAACAACGGGAGTAGGTAAATGTAAAGGGACCCCTGATCATTAGGTCCAATCGTGACCGACTCTGGGGTTGCGGCGCTCATCTTGCTTTATTGGCCAAGAGAGCCAGCGTACAGCTTCCGGATCATGTGGCCAGCATGACTAAGCTGCTTATGGTGAATCAGAGCAGTGCACGGAAATGCTGTTTACCTTCCCGCCGGAGTGGTACCTATACTTGCACTCTGACGTGCTTTTGAACTGCTAGGTTGGCAGGAGCAGGGACCGAGCAATGGGAGCTCACCCTGCCGCGGGAATTCAAACCACCAACGTTCTGATCGGCAAGCCCTAGGCTCTGTGGTTTAACTCACAGCGCCACCCGCGTCCAGACGGGAGTAGGTAGAGCCTACTAATTATGGTTTTGTCTCCATGTTGTTGGTTTGGTGAGAGGCTACACATTTGCTTCATTCTACTGGTTAATATGCTTGTTGTCTTTGTCCATGGAGTTTTCTTGGCAGGGATGCTGGAGTGGCTTGCCGGTTCCTCCTCCAGGTGGATCACGTTTGGTCAAAACTCTCCACTATGACCTGTCCATCTTGGGTGCCCTGCACGGCATAGTTCATAGATTCTCTGAGTTATTCAAGCCCCTTCGCTGCGGCAAGGCAGTGATCCATGAAGGGAGAGCTGGACCACAAAGAAGGCCGATCGCTGAAGAATTGATGCTTTTGGACTATGGTGCTAGAGGAGACTCTTGAGAGTCCCATGAACAGCAAGAAGATCAAACCTATCCATTCTTAAGGAAATCAGCCCTGAGTGCTCACTGGAAGGACTGGTCGTGAAGCTGAGGCTCCTATACTTTAGCCACCTCATGAGAAGAGAAGACTCCCTGGAAAAGACCCTGATGTTGGGAAAGATGGAGGGCACAAGGAGAAGGGGACGACAGCAGTCGAGATGGCTGGACAGTGTTCTCAAAGCTACCAGCATGAGTTTGACCAAACTGTGGGAGGCAGTAGAAGACAGGAGTGCCTGGTGTGTTCTGGTCCATGGGGTCACGAAGAGTCGGACACGACTAAATGACTAAACAACAACAACAACACTGGTTAATATTGTTCTCTCCGTACCAACAGGCATGCTGCTCCAGCATTGGAACTCAGCCTGGTACCAGCTATTTAGTCAGGAAGAAATGAGATGCTGGTCTGCACTGAGGCCTGCAGGAGTCTTTGGTCAATAGGTGAAGTGAAGAAATAAGTATATTGTTACAGATTCAGTACAGACAGGAAGGAGCTGAACAGAGGCAACACTGGTGAGCACCCTGGAGAATATTTATGAGGAAGGGGTACTTATACTATTGGCCTCTCACAGATGGCTGGTGAGTGGACCTCTAGTAGTGGAAGTACCCTTAGGCTCTAATGACATCATCCCATCTCAGGCTGTTCAGCCATGTTGCGATGAGGTGGCTTGGTACCTCCTCTGCACACCTTTAAGGTGAGCAGGCAGACAAGCACAAACCACTCAGCAGAGTGGCCTGGTGCCTGGGCCAGGGTGAAACTGCCCATGCTAAATGGAGAGTGAAACGGATTTGTCATCAACCTGGATGAACCTGGAGTTCAGGGGCCCACACTGACATTGGTCATCATATTGCCAACAGGTTTTTGCTAGCGGCGGTTATTTTTAAGTCAATAAAACTGTTGATCATTTATCCCATACATGCTATTATGCCTTCTTTCTTGCTTTGGGGTGAGATGGAGAGGCAAAGGTCCCACGTGGGATGGCGATTTGATGAATTGTTTCATACACACTCCAATGGCAGTGCCGCAAACACTTGGCCAACAAGCTACAACAGACCCATATTCTGCTTTTTGCCCAAGACACTACACTCAGAAACCATCAGTTACTAGACAATATTGTTAGAATCAATCTACCAGCCTTTGTGTTACTTTCCTATGCAGAGGTGCATTGTTCAATGACAGATCAGTCAGCTTAAGAGCAGGACAATTGTTACAGTGCCACATGCCTATAGAGCCCCAGCTCTTAATTTTCTAGAGTATCTCATCTAACCACAGGAATATATTTCCCCAATGAAGTCGTATTTAAATATTTATCTTAAAATGGGGAAGTGCCTTTGCTCAAAGGCATGGAAAAATTGTTTTATTTGGCGGAACTGACAGTTCAGCAAAATACTTAAATGTGGTTCACATATTGACATTTATCATTTTTATGAGAGAGAAAACATTGCCCTTAAAGTGGGACTCAGACTATGTTATAATGTTTATGGAGTTGACACTGGGGCGGGGAAATACATCAGAAGATGCTGATGCTGTCAAATGTTTATCAAAATTCAAAATTGGGTGGCTAGCTGGATAGCTCTCTCAAATCTCCTCATTGAAATGGGTCAGGAAATGTCACATCCATTCACAGCTGGTATGGCAGCAGTTTACCAATTCTTGCCTATATTTTCTAAAGGTGGAACAAGGGAGCTTCCAGACTTACTGATTCGTGAGTATTCAATTTTGTGACACGAAATTGGCATGGAGGTTACACAGTGCAATCTGTTGTTTGAGTTCCATCATGATACATTCACATGGAAGTTATACAACTTTGCTGACAGCCACATTGAAAAATAAAGAACTATGAGTTACATCCTATTTTTACTGTATTCCCAAATTGGATTACATTCACACTGGGAAGCACCCACAATGTGGATAAAACATGGGAAAGCTAGGCTTCTTGACAGCCAGTGCGGATGAGTAAAACAGTTCAACTACAGAGTTTCAAGGAACGGTTGGTTGAAATCATCACACAGCTGCAACACTATCTGGGTAGCCAAAGGCAAGTGACTCTTTCTGAGTCTAGTCCAATTTGCAGTTTTGTTGTGAGGGGAAAAAACTGAGTAGTCCAATGAATGTTGCAATGAATTCCTGAGAAGAAGGGCAAGGAACAAACAAACAAGTGGCACTTTCTTAGCAAAGCAAATCACTTGGTTAATCTGAGTGTAATCTGAGAGTAGCTTTCTGATATACAGTGGTACCTTGGTTCTTAAACTTAATCCGTTCCTGAAGTCTGTTCCAAAACCAAGGCACGCTATCACATAGAAAGTAATGCAAAACAGATTAATCCATTCCAGACTTTTAAAAACAACCCCTAAAACAGCAATTTAGCACGAATTTTACTATCTAACAAGACCATTGATCCATAAAATGAAAGCAATAATCAATGTAATGTACTATAAAACAAATAAAACAGTATTGTAGATGATAAAAGTTAAAATTAAAAAAAAAAGTCTTACCTGCGCTGATGATAGTCATTGTTTGGATGGGGGGCTTTTATCCATTTCCACAGTCACACAATCAATCAGTAGCTGAACTGGGATCCACACAGTGACAAAAACAAAGTAACTGAAAAAGTCTAAAAACAAAAAAATGCAAAATAAATAGCAAAAACAAAAGCACCAAATATACCACATTTTCCCATGTATAACACACACCCATGTACAAGATGCCCCCTATTTTGGGGGGACTCTAAATTGAGAAAATGAGGGAAGATTGTACCCGGGTATAATATTACCCACAATTTTGAACATAATTTTTAAATTAAAAACCCTAGTCTTATACAAGGAAAAGTACGGTAAGCTCCAAATATTACATTAAAACACTGCAAACTGAAATGGAAAATTTGAATTATAATGTGGGGATGAAAATTAGCAGTACAACAGAAGACACAGGGGGACGCAAATTAGTAGCACAACAGGAAACACAGGAGGACTCGAAATGGAGCACATTTGGCTTCCGAAAAATGTTCGAAAACCAGAACACCTACTTCCGGTTTTGCAGAGTTCCAAGTTGTTAATGAACTAAGCGGTTTGAAAACCAAGGTACCACTGTATCTAGAATCCAGGAACAGATTGGCAAATAGCATACTGAGAGCTGTTCATTTGCTTGCCGTACATGATAAAGAGATTGTATAGACTGCCCTTATAACCATGCAATTTGCTCATATGTCAAGCACTCACTTACACAAGTACAGTACTGCCTTTCTCCCCTAACTCATGAAAGCATTAGGGAATGTTTCTGTTTGTGTACAAAACTTGCTGAGGGAAAAGCTGCTTTTTAGTGAGGGGGATCTGAAGCAGAAAAAATGTGGGTGGGTAGGGAAAGGAATAAACACCCCTCACATATATCAAATGTGTGTTTGTGTATCACATGTAGATACTCTCTGAAAAACCAGGATGGAATCGAACCATCCTTGAACACTAAGTGGTTTTTAAATGGTGCATGAGTTAAGTAAAATGTTTCATATGATTCTTACCACCCAGTGTGGTGTAGTGGTTAAGAGCGGTAGTCTCGTAATCTGGTGAACCGGGTTCGCGTCTCTGCTCCTCCACATGCAGCTGCTGGGTGACCTTGGGCCAGTCACACTTCTCTGAAGTCTCTCAGCCTCACTCACCTCACAGAGTGTTTGGTGTGGGGGAGGAAGGGAAAGGAGAATGTTAGCCACTTTGAGACTCCTTAGGGATATCAAAAAAATAAAGCGGGATATCAAATCCAAACTCTTCTTGTACATCACTCTTTCCAGCACTGGAACTTGGCTCCTTCATGATGCAATGGCAACCTCTAATGTCTGGTTTCTTTTGATGCAAGTTTATTTGGAACAATACCACAGCTAAGTGATCTTCTGTGCCTTCAGAAGATAGTGGGTCAAACTGATGTAGCCTCCATGCCTATTTTCCAGGGACTTGATTTCCAAAGCTTTTAAATGAAGAATGACAATGTGAAGATGTCCTATTTATTTTGGAGTGGTTGAAAGATGATTTCCCCCGTCCATCAGAGCAAATATTATCTTTGCTCAGAATGTGTTTTTTTTTTAAAAAAATATCCTTCGTTTTTTAAAATGTGTGTGGAGGGAGGAGAGGGGAATTGCTGGAGACAACATCCACACAACCAAAAAAGGGTTCCTCTCTCTTCAAAACTTTGAATGGAAATTTAATCTGCAGGCATATTCAAATTTACCTGAGAGTAAATGGAATCAATAGGCCTTAAATCAATGGGCCTTAAATCTGATATAAGGTGGGATAGAAATTAGACTCACTTTGCATGTATCAGGGAGCTTATGTAATTTCTGCTTTCCAGATCAAACTGAAGCACAGCCATCCTTTAAAATCCACACTTGTTTGAATGTTGTGGCGCAGTTCTCCAGACAAGTAATGGTTTGTATGCAGCGTAGAGCAAAGCAGAATGTTCTGTCAGTGCAAGGATTTCCCATTCTGCATTGGGATGTTCTCCCCCTATCTTTCTCCCCACATGTCCCCTAAATCTGTTCTGTGCATTCCCCAAACTCTCTAGAGCAGGGGTCAGCAAACTTTTTCAGCAGGGTCCACTGTCCCTCAGACCTTGTGGTGGGCTGGACTATTTAAAATGCATCTCTGAGTTATTTGTGGGACATAGGAATTCGTTCATTTTTTCTTCTTCAAAATAAAGAAGAAAAAATGAATGAATTCCTATGCCCCACAAATAACTCAGAGATGCATTTTAAATAAAAGGACACATTCTACTAATATAAAAACCCCAGGCAGGTCCCACAAATAACCCAGAGATGCGTTTTAAATAAAAGGACACATTCCATTCATGTAAAAACACGCTGATTCCCCGACCATCCATGGGCCGGATTTAGAAGGCGATTGGGCCGGATCCAGCCCTGGACCTTAGTTTGCCTACCCATGCTCTAGAGCAAAACTGGAAATGGTGCTAAGGCAGATATTTTGTGGACTAGTTCCCAATGTGTACAAAAATGTATGTTGTTGTTGTTTAGTCGTTTAGTCGTATCTGACTCTTCATGACCCCATGGACCAGAGCACGCCAGGCACTTCTGTCTTCCCCTGCCTCCTGCAGTTTGGTCAAACCCATGCTGGTAGCTTCGAGAACACTATCCAACCATCTTGTCCTCTGTTGTCCCCTTCTCCTTGTGCCCTCCATCTCTCCCAACATCAGGGTCTTTTCCAGGGAGTCTTTTCTTCTCATGAGGTGGCCAAAGTATTGGAGCCTCAGCTTCAGGATCTGTCCTTCCAGTGAGCACTCAGGGCTGATTTCCTTTAGAATGGATAGGTTTGATCTTCTTGCAGTCCATGGGACTCTCAAGAGTCTCCTCCAGCACCATAATTCAAAAGCATCAATTCTTTGGTGATCAGCCTTCTTTATGGTTCAGCTCTCACTTCCATACATCACTACGGGGAAAACCATAGCTTTAACTATAGGGACCTTTGTTGACAAAGTGATGACTCTGCTTTTTAAGATGCTGTTTAGGTTTGTCGTTGCTAAATCATGGAGCAATGATAATAATAATATTGTTATTATTTATACCCCGCCCATCTGGCTGAGATGCCCCAGCAACTCTGGGAAGTTCTAGACACTCTGGGCACAAATTATATCATTTGCAAAAATATATATAGTACGCAAAAGTGAATGAAAAATGTGTATATTTAGACAAATTTATGCTTAGAAGTCGTTCTTTTTTTAAGTGCAACTTGGTGTGGAGAAGTCAATTTACCCATCCCTAATCTGAGTAAAGATCCATTGACTTGCACTGCTTAGACTGCAATCCTAAGCATTTGTATCTGAAATAAAGGTCCAGGCATACAGAGGATTGCACAATTAAAGCTTATCATCTCTCTCTCTCTCTCTCTCTCTCTCTCTCTCTCTCTCTCTCTCTCTCTCTCTCTTTGTGTGTGTGTGTGTGTGTGTGTGTGTGTGTGTGTGTGTGTTTCTTTCTCTAGCACTTTTGGAGAAAAGACTTGCATTTTTTCCTAATAAGGTTTTGGTTTTTTAATGTGTTTCAGATGCCAAGCTCAATTACGCAGAGAAAATAATTGCCGTCGTCATCTGCAGAAAATGGTTAGGTTAGTCTTTTGTTTATCATTTTGCTTCATAAACACACACACACACGAATCTGTGTTTGAGACAGAGTTTATTGCTCGTAGCCAGAGCTCATGTGGTAGAAAGGGATGTGTTGGAGGTCCTGCCTTTGTTGTTCATCTGGCTGAGGAAAGAATTTCAAAGTCCAGGTCACAGTAAGCACTGCAAATCACTATATTAGCCATAGGTTGTGGTCAATTCTCTCTCACACACAAACATACAAAACATATGTTTGGACAGCATACTCTCCAACATTTCTCTGATGAAAAGCAGGACATTCTGGGATCAAATCAGAAACCGGGACAGCTTCTCTAAATCCGGGACTGTCCCTGGAAAATAAGGACACTTGGAGTTGGCTACCATTGAAAGCTTCTCGCTAGCCTAATTTCAGTGGTGGGGAGAGGCAGGGGAAGGAACAATGCAGGCAGGATCTCATGTGCTTGCCCTCACCCTGCCTCCATGCATTCATGGCCTGAGAATGTGTGCCATGTTCACAGGCTCTGAAGACCTATGACCTCTGCCATAAAGGTAAAGTTAAAGGACCCCTGGAGGGACGTGGGTGGCGCTGTGGGTTAAAACACAGAGCCTAGGACTTGCTGATCAGAAGGTCGGCGGTTCGAATCCCCGCGATGGGGTGAGCTCCCGTTGCTCGGTCCCTGCTCCTGCCAACCTAGCAATTCGAAAGCACGTCAAAGTGCAAGTAGATAAATAGGTACCATTCCCGCAGGAAGGCAAACGGCATTTCCGTGCGCTGCTCTGGTTCGACAGAAGCGGCTTTGTCATGGTGGCCATATGACCCGGAAGCTGTACACCGGCTCCCTCGGCCAATAAAGCGAGATGAGCACCGCAACCCCAGAGTTGGTCACGACTGGACCTAATGGTCAGGGGTCCCTTTACCTTTACCTAAAGGACCCCTGACAGTTAAGTCCAGTTGTGAACAGCTCTGGGGTTGCGGCGCTCATCTCGCTTTACTGGCCGAGGGAGCCGGTGTTTGTCCACAGACAGTTTTTCCGGGTCATATGGCCAGCATGACTAAGCCGCTTCTGACGAAACCAGAGCAAGGTGGTATAGAAATACAGTACAGTTGTACCTCAGGTTAAGAACTTAATTCATTCCGGAGGTCCATTCTTAACCTGAAACTGTTCTTAACCTAAAGCACCACTTTAGCTAATGGGGCCTCCTCCTGCTGCTGCTGCACCGCTGGAGCATGATTTCTATTCTCATCCTGAAGCAAAGTTCTTAACCCAAGGTAACCCTGGGTTAGCGGAGTCTGTAACCTAAAGCGTATGTAACTTGAAGTATATGTAACCCGAGGTACCACTGTAGTACCTTGGTCTTCGAATGTCTCCATTGATGAACGTTTCAGAACTTGGACACCTTAAATGCCCGGAAGCAAATGCTTCAGTTTTCAAACACACCTCGGAAGTTGAACAGGAAACGGATCTTCCACTGAGTGCAAGATCCTGAGACCTAGCCTAGTTTTTGAATGTTTTGGAATTTGAATGGTCTTCTGGAAAGGATTACGTTCGAAAACTGAGGTACCACTGTAATCTAAATAAAGAAACTTGCAATAACTCATTCAACACTTCTTCTCCCTTAGCCATGAACATTGGCGGAGTGGGGGGGGGGGGAGAGAATAAGGTTTGGAAGAAACCAAAATCTGCCAGTCTGGTTCAGGCCATTTTCAAGCACTTATTGTCTGCCTCTGAAGCTTCCCGCAGAAGCCTCAGATGATACATGGTAAAACTGCAAGGCTTCCATCAGCCCGCCTTGGGCGTCAGAGGATGTTTACAATGTGGCACTTCAACACCAGCAACATAGTCATTATGGTTGGTGGCCATGACAACAGTAGGGCCCCTGTGCATCTGCATGAGCCAGGCCTCCTTAATCTGCTCCTGCAGCTACCATCATTGTAGCCAGATCTGTTGAGCAATACGGGCTGGCAGAGCTGAGGAGTGTGGTGGTGGCAGCTGAAACCCCATCCCTGCTTCTCCCCTCCCCATGGGTCCCACTGCGCGGCCTACCTCCTCCTCCTCCTGCCCCTGCCCTTTCCTGCAGAATTCAGGACTCTGCATGACATAGTAAGAAATGGCTTAAGGGTTTTTGTGACGGTCCCAGCATTTTTGGAGCAGTTGGAGACTATGATGTAGATTTTCTTGTTTCTGCTGAGTTCACCCATTACTCAAAGGGTGGCGAATCTCAGGCTTGTGGGCCAATTGTGGCCCTTCAAGCTTCTATATATGGCACCTTCACACCCTCCCCAGCCACACCTTCTTCTCTGAGGCCACACCCTTAATTGGTCCTGCATTCCACCATTCTTGAGTGTTTTGTTTGGCTAGCCCAGGGGTCGGCGAACTTTTCCACCGACAAGACGGATCGCCCATGCAGGAGAGCGCACACACCCGTGTGCATGCGCACACACCCACCACTCTTTTCCCGCTGGCTTTTGGAGCCATGGCAGGGGAGAAGGAGGTGTCTGCAGCTTCCTATTGGCTACAGGAGCTTCCTGCAGCCAATAGGAAGCCGTAGCTGCATCCCGGAAGTTAGTCTGACTGAGCGGGAGGCAAGGGCTGGGGACCGCTTTAACGACCCCTTTGGGCCGTATCCAGCCCGTGGACCGTAGTCTGCTGACCCCTGGATGAAAAATATAGAGGGGTGTGTGTGTATTTGTGTGTGTGTGTGTGTGTGTGTGTGTGTGTAGATACCAGCCCACTGTACAAAGGTGACATTTGCAGACCCTCCAAGTGTCCTTATTTTCCATGGCCGTTCCCAGATTTACAGAAACTGTCCCGGTTTCTAATTTAATCCTAGAATGTCCCATTTTTCCTTAGGATGTCCTTATTTTTGTCAGAGGAATGTTGGGGTGTCCCTATTTTCACTGGAGAAATGTTGGAGGGTATGCATTTGTGTTCTCCCTACCTTTACCTCTGGTCTTGCTCACCACTAGCATGTGTGCCCAGAAGGGAATGTAGTCCTTGGAATGAAAATAGGTCCCCCACCCCTGCAATGCTCCATCGCAAGCAATGCAAAGGACAGCAAGCATCCCTAGAAGGTAGCTCCAGGTTCAGATGTAACATAAATTATACCGCATGGAGTCTGCCTGGTTGATACGCTAAAAGTAGGATGGAAGTCAAGCTGAACTAAACATCACGGCACCATTAGCAACCATGAAATCAGACACAGCCGTCTCAGTATGTTAGATTATTTTGCATTTTGTTGTTCTGACCGTTCATAATGTTAATCCTGCAGAAAGTGAGAAAGCAAATTGTCAGTCCCAGGGATGCCAGCTTTCAAATTTGGATTAGCTGAAGCAATGTAAATGGACTATAAGCTGGCCACACAGCTTCTTGCATCTTCTTCATGGGATGAGAACTCCAACAAAGGCTGAGTCGGGCTACATTTCACACACTCAGAGGCTGGTGTGAGCTGACCCACAGGGTAGCTCTTATTCATTCCCTTATTTTTACCAGGCACAGCCGGTGAGAATGCCAGTGCTTAATAAGTGTATTAGCATTCAATTAACTGAGCCAATTTCTGTTTACCAAAACAGAACTGGCTGCTCATTACTTTCCCTAATGAAGTATCAGGTATGTCTGGAAGCTTCGGCAGGGAACTACTCGACAAGTGAGCAGTAACCCTGTTCCCTGAACTACTGAATTGCTTATGTTGCTTATAAAGGCCCACTAGGTTAGCAGGGCCCAGCTCAGGCCTCTGTACACGGTCACATGATTCTCATTTCCTTTTGCCTCTGTAACAGAGCAAGTGTTCATAAAGTGAAGTTTCTTAGAAAGAGGGAGGGAGGGTGGCTAGTCCTTCTAAAGGCAGGAAACGTTTCCAAATACAATAAGGAACAGGTAGCAAGCTAGCTGCCTCACGATTGGCATAGTGGCTTCAAAATGCATCCTGAGCGGATGCTACCCTCCAGTCGCAATGTATTTATTTTTATTTCTTGGTCAAACATGTGTATGCACACATGCCATGCTTAGGCAATGCTCACCACAGAGAGAGACATTTCTGCAGCAAGCATGAGGAGATGTGCCTAGTTCTGGACTTGTGGTGGTGGTTGGGTTGGTCATTTTTGCGGCTGGTTTTACTACACAATACCTGCTCAGTCCTATAACCTTTACTTGAAACCGGAGATAGATGCTGTGCCAGAAAGGGATATTAATTTACGCCTTTGATTCTTGGTTGGCTTAAATGTAAGGCATTTGTCCCTGTTGAATTTCACCTGGTGGGTTTCCTTCTCACTCAATCAGATCATTTTGAATTGGGATCCTGCCTTTGATGGCATAAGCGATGCCTCCCAGCTTTGTGTCAACTGGAAATTTAGTGAGCATCTCCTCTGCTCCTTCCTCCAAGTCATTTATAAAGATGTTGGTTCGTTTCTACTTGGAAATGAGATTGCTTGAGCTGGGTTTATGCTCAAAAGTTAAGAGTGGATAGGACTCAGCCTAACAGAATAATTTGACCCCACCCATTCTGAGCTGGTGGATTGAGTCCCTCAACTCAGCTCTGCCAGTTCAGTAGGTTGACCACTAAAGGTAAAGATAAAGGTACCCCTGACCGTTAGGTCCAGTTGTGACCTACTCTGGGGTTGCGGCGCTCATCTCGCTTTACTGGCCATGGGAGCAGGCGTACAGCTTCCGGGTCATGTGGCCAGCATGACTAAGCCACTTCTGACGAACCAGAGCAGCGCATGGAAACGCCATTTACCTTCCTGCTGGAGTGGTACCTATTTATCTACTTGCACTTTGACGTGCTTTCAAACTGCTAGGTTGGCAGGAGCAGGGACCCACTGACAATAGAAGTGTCTCCTTACCAGTACAAAGCTCCACCTTCTGTCTGTTAAATGTGTGAATGGGCAGAAGTGACGCTGGTGGGATCCCTGCTGGTAACAGCAAAAGACCCTGAAGATGATGATGGTGATAATGTTGTTGTTAATGTGACACCCATCTGACTGGGTTACCCCAGCCACTCTGGGCGGTTTCCAACAAATCAAAACACAGTACAACATCAAACATTAAAAACTTCCCTAAACAGGGCTGCCTTCAGATGTCTTCTAAAAGTCAGATAGTTGTTTCTTTCCTTGACATCTGACAGGAGGGCATTCTACAGGGCAGACGTGACTACTAAGACGTGACTACTCCGCCTGGTTCCCTGTAACCTCACTGTGAGGGAACCACCAGAAGGCCCTTGGGGTTGGATCTCAGTGTCTGGGCTGAATGATGCAAGACTGGCAGATCAGTCACATTGCCCATGGCCATCACCCAACACAGCAGGAGTGTGGACACAGCAGTGGCTCCTCCCTGGCAATCAGCAACTGAGGTTTGGCTTTCCCCCTAAAGAACATGCGGAAGGAATTAACTTCTTCAGTCATAACTGAGGCCAAAACCACCATTGGCTATCTCATAAGCATTATTTTAGGAAGGACACGAGTGGCAGGCCCAAACGAACATCTAGGCAGGGAAAGGAATCTTCTCACTTCGTTGCTTGGGTGGGCCCAAAAATGTCTGGCATGCATTAATGTGCAACGTTCAACTGAACCCAGAGATTAATTCTGCTGTACGAACGTGGGTAAACCAAGACCAGCTGAAACTTAATCAAGCACTGATCCAATCCCCAATCCTTCTAATCACAGCCAGCTGCTACCTAAAACCTAGGAGGGGCAACAACCCCAGGCCAAGGAAGAAACCTAGAAAGTAACCTCACCTTTCGAAGGGCAGAAGAAAGTTAATAAAATAAAAGTTGAGGCTTTCAATCAAAGAGCTGTAGGAATGGGTTAAGGAAGTTCTAAAGCTTCCCAGATTAATCTCTTCCCACCTCCCTCAGCTGCCCGTCCCCATAATACGTTTATTTTGTACTAAAATATTTGCTCATAACCCAGGTTTCCTTTCCTCCTGGAGAGTATGCAGCCGATGTGATTCTTCACACTGTGTGTGTGTGTGTGTGTCTGTGTGTTTTTCATCCCTTGCATTCCAAGTGTCCCTAAATCATTAAAAACACACTTCATGCCAACGGAGTTTACGTTGGCTGAACAATCTTGTCTCCAGTTACTTTTTATAATGACTGCAACCACTTGCTCATGTCATCATCTTCCTATAAAAATTTTGCCTTCCTGAGCAGTTCACTATTCCTTTGCTTGCATACTTTAAAACTGGAACATTTGCAGAAGAGTGTTTTTCTCCCACCCCTTTTAACTCTTGTTTTTGCTGTGAAGACCTTGTTAAGACTTCTTGAGTATGTTCCAGCTCGGTGATGGGCAATAAGCAAATATAGCACGTGAGGCACAGAAAGCCCAATTTCCTCAGTCATAGAAGTTCCGTTTTGTCACCTTAGAGACCCTCAAAAGTCTCAATGCCAGGGATGCGAGTTATCAACTCTTCAGAATAGCAAATGTGTGAATTTTTGAGGTTCTGAGACAACGGTCTTGAACTAGTATGACTGCTTGTTTTTCCTCAGGGAAGACAACAGGGTAGCTGGTAAGAAGGATTGGTTTTTAGGACAGTAAGAACTCAACAGTTCAAACATCAGCTGTATTGATAGCTTATTTTTGGCTGCAGTGATGTTTAGATAAAGTGGATGGGGAAACCCAGCCCACAGCATCCATACCTAGTAATCACACACACACCCCTCAGTTCCTGGAGCCCGATTAGTTGTGGAAAATTAGAACAAGAATAGCTTTGTCAATGGGAGGACATTGCACAGATTATATTATGCAGCTCAAGACCTCTGAAGATTTTTTGGGTTGTGGCTTCGGTTTACAGTGTCTTACCTGCACCTATTGCCCAGTCATTTCACATAAAAACTTACAAATCCCATTCTCTCACCCAAGCAGGGGCATCCTTTCTTAGGGGTTGAGCCCTTTTTGCCCCCCCCCAAATACTTTTGGGAGGAGACCAGGCCAAAAGCAATGTCCAAAAGCAGAGAAGGAGGCCAAGCATGGAGCTAAGCATAGCTTGGCTTCAGTGGCTGGCTCCTCCTTCTTCTCCTTCCAGGACAGGGAAGAAGCAGTAAAGCAGTCCCCAGCCGGTGGTGGCAGCAGAAGGAGGAGGAGGAGGAGGAGGAGGAGGAGGAGGAGGAGGAGGAGGAACCATGGCCATTGAAAATGATAGATAATGGTGGAATGGTTAAGAGCGGTGGATTCGTAATCTTGTGAACCGGGTTCACATCTCTGCTCCTCCACATGCAGCTGTTGTGGGGGAGGAAGGGAAAGGAGATTGTTAGCCACTTTGAGACTCCTTAGGGTAGTGATAAAGCGGGATATCAAATCCAAATCCAAACTCTGTTACTTTATATAAGTCGTTCCATTTTAAAATGTTTTATTGTGGCTTTTTGTATTGGATCAGATTATTATAAGGTGTTCGTTTTTGTTGTATATTTTGTTGCTGTCAACCGCCTTGTGTATAGCAATATAGAAAGGTGATATACAAATTAAAAGTGCAAAGAAAAAAAAAAGAAATTGAAGTCGTGCTGCTGCTGCTGCTGCTGCATTTGCCTACATCCGAAGCTCCTCTGATGTCTCCTTTGGAAGCTGGCACCTATGCACACAAGCCATTTCCATTCCCCACCCACATACCGAACTTCTCCTCTTGCACTTGCATAGACTACACACTCTGTTTTCTGACTTCAGTATAGAATAAGGTGATCCATCTGCCTAAATTGATTGGGCCAGAAGGCACCATAGCCTCATGAATCAAATGATGTCTGAACAAGGCTTGGGACCCACAGCATTCCAGAGGATTTTGTTCTGGACTCAAAATGGCATGCGATATGCTCTCAGCTTAACCCAGGTGGGACAGGGATGGGGAACCTGTCATCTTCCAGTTACGTGTTGAGTCCCACAATGCCACCCACCAAAAAATTCACACTTCACACATGATTTTTTGTTTAAGGTTTTTGGCATAATTTTGGCCACAACTGTTATGGAGAACACGCTTTGTTGCTGGGCTCCAGTTCCCATCACCGCTGGCCACTGGGCATGCTGGCTGGAGCCGATAAGAGTTGGAATCCAACAAAATCTGGAGGGCCACAGGTTCCCCATTCCTAGAGACCCCATTGTTTCTTAAATAACGACCAAATGGTTGACTGATTTGACATTTTTTTATCCCCTAAAATCATGCAGTGAAAACTGACGTCCCCTAAGGATGTGAGTTGCATACGGTCCCAGTCTCTCATCCTGTCTCTCAATCCAAGCAGCATACTTAGCATACTGGGCATCCTAAGCTTCAAGGTATCATGAACTCAGGTCCATAGGTAAAAGGCAAAGGAGCGGGGCATCCTATTGTGCTTTGCCAACTTCCTATCCAGTAGCCCAAACCAAAGAAAAAGCAGCCATGTTACACGGCCTCTAGAAGCCTTTCTTCCTGTTTCTGAAACTGCATGATGGATCACATTAATGTTCAGGTGCACAACTTTGCCTTCACAGAAAACATGCCCAAACTCTGCCCGTAACACGTTTTCTGATGCTCTATACATGATGCTGAATGATCCCTACAAATGACAACCTTAAAAATGCGAAAGAGGTGCTTGCTTGAAATAAAGCAATGCTTGTATCCAAAGGGAAATGGCAGGTTTGCAGTCTTCACTGTGCAGACCTTGGAAATGCAACCTACGCTGATGTCTACTTGGTCCCATGAGCCACTTAGCCTGGTACACCTTCCCACCTGAGTTAGTGGTAGGTTTCTAGGACAGATGACCTAAAGACAACGTTGTGCGGAGGTTCATTCTGAAAATTCCACCGTGAAGAGCGTGGAATGTTAGCTTAGCCATGCCTTTGTGTTGATCTTGCAGTGGGCAAATGAAAGTGGGACATCCTTAAAATGTAAAACATCTTGCTATTTTAATAATCCCTTGCGGTATGTTTTCACTTTAGCAATAATTGTATTTTCTTTCTGCGTATTTTATTTAACAACATTGCCGGGCTCGCCTAATCTGTTCCATGTGCGGCCAGTGCCGAGCCCTGCCGGGAGAAACAACGGGCTTATCAGGCTGCTCTCGTTCTCAAGAAGTCGCCTCAGATCCTGAAATTATTCATGGGGATGAGCCAAAGGGTAAAACTCACACAGGCCTTTGGTGCCATAAGTAGCTGCGGCGCAAGCTTGGGAATTCACGGGTTTGGAATACATTTACAATTCAAACACCGTTAATTCAATAATAAATGTAATCGGAATGAAGGTAGAAAAGAGAGGCCACAAAACAATATTTGTTTTGCTAAGGCTGATGGCTCTGTGAGATTTGCGGTAGCTCACTTGCTTGCTGTGTGGCAGCTTTCAGATGTTAGGACGTCCTTTGCTGTGAGGGAAGCATCACTGTCAATAACATCAGGGTTTAAATAAACCAGTAGAGCAAAAGGATACTTCCAGTGTTTTTTTCCTGGGGGTACTCAAGTGAATGCAGCATAGGAGCCAATTCTTCAGCCTCCCTAAAATATTTGAGGGGGCTGGGGTCCCCCAAAGTTGATGAGCGTTGCCATTCAAATGTTGTGTGTGCACAGAGTCATATGAACGATTATGTGGGGTGGGAGGGACACCGGTGGCACTGTGGTCTAAACCACTGAGCCTCTTGGGCTTGCCAATCAGAAGGTCTGCAGTTCAAATCCCCTCAACGGAGCGAGCTCCCATTGCTCTGTCCCAGCTCCTGCCAGCCTAGCAGTTTGAAAGCATACCAGCGCAAGTAGATAAATAGGTACCTCTGCGGCGGGAGGGTAAATGGTGTTTCCATGTGCTCTGGTTTCCGTCACAGTGTCCCGTTGTGCCAGAAGCCATTTAGTCATGCTGGCCACATGACCCAGAAAGCTGTCTGTGGAGAAACACCGATTCCCTCAGCCTGAAAGCGAGATGAGTGCCGCAACCCCATAGTCGCCTTTGACTGGACTTAACCGCCCAGGGGTCCTTTACATTTTTAAACCTTTTTATGTGGGGTGGGGCTTACCTTCCCCCACAATATTTTATTCAAGTGGGAAGATTGACTACCTGGAGAGACAATGCCCTTGTGGCTCGGGACAAATAGAAATGGTAGAGCATGTCCTTCTCCAGTGCCTATATTACAGAGACATTGGTATTAGCCTGATTTCCCCACTACTTCATAAGTACCCAGGGCACACAGGGCAATTCTATACCTCCCTGCTGCTCTCAGATACCGATCCTGCTACAACACACAATGTTGCTAAATTCTGCACAGCAGAGCTCAAAATTTGTCGGAGGATGACCTGTGCCACAATCCAGATTTAATGAACATATCAGAGTGTTCTGAAAATTGATATTTAAAGTCTTTTATATATTAACCTTTTATGCTCCTCACCTACCCAATGCTCCTACCCCTTCTTTTCGATTCTTTTCGCTTCTTTTAAATTCTTTTAAAGAAGTGTGGTGTAGTGGTTAAGAGATGTAGACTCGTAATCTGGGGAACTGGGTTCACTTCCCTGCTCCTCCACATGCAGCTGCTGGGTGACCTTGGGCCAGTCACACTTCTCTGAAGTCTCTCAGCCCCACTTTGTTGTGGGGGAGGAAGGGAAAGGAGAATGTTAGGGGAGTGATAAAGCGGGATATCAAATCCATACTCCTACTCCTCCTCCTCCTCCTCTTCTTCTTCTTGACTTTCATCTTTACCTTCTGTTTTAATACCTTTAAGCTTTCCAAAACGCTTTTCAGATTTTAAATGACAGTATCCCACTCTTTTATGCTGGTCTATGACCTTAATAAAGATTTGTATTTTAATTGGGCACTCAATGTTAAAAGTGTGGCACTTACCGTAACAACTTCATGGTGAGTACCAGCACCTTTTTTCTATATTAACAACAACAACAACAACAACAACAACAACAGCTATAGAAGTTGCCAATGAATTGATAATTTTTGCCAAGTTATCCTTGCCAAGGAATGGCCATAACTGGTCATAACTTACCAGCCAAAACTGATAAGAGGCATTCCTAGATCCCATATTGGATCGCGGAATATCCCCAGTCTATACACCTGTCCTTTCAAAGGGAAATTCAACAGATCAGTTTCCCAGTCACTTGTCAGCTTATCAATGGTCAGCTTATTCAGTTTTGCATGTGCTCATTCAGCAGCCTAGTGCTAATTGTTATTGGAGTCCTACAACAGGTTCCCGGTCCCTGATCTAGAGCATGAAACAAAATGTATCCTCATGTGCTTCCAGTTCCTAAGTCCACCAGCCCACTTACAATTCCAAAAGGAGCAATTCAGCCTGCGAGAGAAAAACACACACAAGTGTTTTAATGCAAGCACTCATCCTGCAAACTTTGCTAATAAATAAATAAATAAATATCCTTTTCTCAAACTCTCACAAAAGAAGCTGATTTCATACTGCATTTCATAATTCGTTTAGTCAGATTCTCCGGGGATGGTCTCCCATGCGGCGACACAAAGGACATCGCTTTTATTGACTGCTCATCTACTTGCTCCTTTGTTGAATGGCGGGAATGCAGACCGTTGTGCAAATCAGGGATTCAGCTTGTGCAATGAAGCTTGTCCCACTGAAATACTAGGACAGTAAATCGTGGCTGACAGTCCATTGTCCTCAAGAGGTTTTCTTTTGTTTTGTTTGGAAGTGGTGTTGGGTCTTTGTATTCTGGATGCTGTCATGGTGAGTTAGCAAACAGCAGAAGCTTAACACTGTGGGGGAAATGCTTTGACTGTAAACATTGTGTTAAACTATGCCATTTTGTTTTTAAAAAAGAAAAAAGCTTTATTAAAATACTCTTCATTCACTACACAACTACATTAATGAAGCCGGCACATTTCTGTACACAACAGTATGGCTGAGGTAGAAGAAACATCCACATCCTACTCTTTGGGCCTGATGTCAGCACTCAGCACCCTTGGACAGTACCCTGGCTGTGCCAGTTGGCACTGACAGTTTTCCTGTGTCTGTTAGCCACCATCTTCATTTCCCAAATTGCTCCACAGTGACGTTATTTCTGTTGCATTCTGGGAAACTTGAAATGGCAGTGTAATGGTTATAGGGGTTGCTCGTGCGTAAGTTGCCGCCACTCCTGGCTAGGTTACCTGGTTGAACCCTTTCTGTCTGGACAGCCCTTCACTTCGTGGCTGTTTCAGTCGCTGGCAGAATCCGTCAGTGGGCGTTTCTTGAACTTCTTCCAGCAAAGAAGTTCTTTGACGCCAAGTCTCCTCCTACTCTCCCTGCGCGGAAGTCTTCTGCGCAGGGAGGGTGTGGGCAGCGGAGCACCCGTGCTCTCTCCGCTGGTCTCCGGTGAAGAGTCCTGGAGCCTCCTCTCCGATTCCCCCATCTGCCCCCCTTCTCCACTGGTGTTACGCTGATTTCCTTCCCCAGCAGATGGGCTGCCTCTCTGCCTGCTGGGACCCTCTCCGGCATCCCTCTGGAGCCTTCCCTCTGCCTCTGGCTCCGATGGCAGTTCCCTGACAGGCAGGTCATACCTTCCTGGCACAGCCCATAGGTAAGTCATTGTTGGGAACTGCCTGGCAAACATACGTGTATGTTGACAACCCATGTTGACGTGGATAACTCAAGAAATTCCAAAACTTGTTTTTAGTATCGTGTGGGAAAGCAAACAAAACATGTTGTGAGCTAGCAACTTAATAGATGGAAGCAGCAATGGATATTGCCTTCAGCTCACAGAAGCAAGGAGAAGAGGTGGAGGGGAGAGGGGAAGCTGGAATATCTCCTCCACTGAGCCTGAATAGTTCAGCAGTGACATTGAACTAAGTGAAAGCTTAGTAGAAAAGAAAAAGAAATAAAGAGAGTGTGCAAGTGAGAGAGAGTATTGCAGCTGTCATCTGGCGTCACTCCATTTTATTCTTTGTAAGAAAGGCTATTGGTACTGAGTTCTAAGAGCATGAGGGATTTAGAAACCATTGTTATGAGGTAATACTTGGAAACGGAAGGACCAAACAGAAATATACTTGGCCCTTTCCATCCAAGCAACAACAACAAAACCCAACCAAACTGGTAATCTTCCACCTCATTCCATTACTAACGTCACACTTGAGCTGATGTTCCAAAACCCCAATGTGCCAAAATGCCAGGTGTGCACAGTACACCCCACCATGAAGAAACTATCAGGATGCGAGGATGTAAAATATGGAGTAGAGTTTTGATGTTTGTGAGGAAAAAATGACATACTTTTATTTTGAAAACAACATCAACGTGCAGAAACCAGAATGTTACCCTACCTCCCTTCAATAAATTTGAATATATTCTGCTTTATTAAATGCAAAATTAGGTGCAATATGTTCTAAGCTGCATACTTACCTATCTTTCCTTTTTCACTTTTAGCAATATTCGAAGAAGAAACAGAATTCAGTGTAGTTTGGGGAAGGAGATAAATAAGTGCAATAGATTTCGAATTGTGGTACCTTAGGCTTTGCATCTACGTTTATGTGACTGGCTACAGCAGGGTTAACTCAAGACCTTTCGCTGCCTGAGGTGAAGGACAAGACAGAGAGTCTCATTTCATGTACACAGCTCTGCCCTATAACACCTCATTGCTACTTTCCAGCCTTCTGTATCAGTGAGGCAATCACCTCATGCTCCCTGCTGATAGGGCTGGCTCTTGAGTATATAGTACAGTATCTCTGACTAGTATCTCCGAAAGCTTGAGATTCACAAGTGGTTCCACAAAGTTGCCAGATCTTGAAAGAATCTGGTTAAAGAGTGGAACCCTAGAAATGAGGCATGAATCATGAAGCGTTTAGGGCAGGCATAGGCAAACTTGGCCCTCCAGATGTTTTGGGACTACAACTCCCATCATCCCTAGCTAACAGGACCAGTGGTCAGGGATGATGGGAATTGTGGTCTCAAAACACCTGGAAGGCTGAGTTTGCCTATGCCTGGTTTAGGGGGACTCGCCAATTGCCAGGTGAGATTGCAGTAGGCGCAGCAGGGCAGCACAACATAACACCATTGAACAATGGATATTGCTTGGCTGCATGAAGCCTCAGCCAGCTCAGCTTCTCCTTTTCCTGCAGCTTAGCTGTGCTGCTTCCACTATACCTGAGAAGAAAAGGCAGGGCAGGTTGGAACATTTTGAATTGTACACTCGCTCCTTTTTTCCCCCTGGGCTTCTTAATCTTTCCCAACCGCCATGGAGGAAGTCCTCTGCATATCCACCTGGAGAGTGGATTGTTTGTTCACAGCCCTGAATTCCAAATCTAGGACTCTGCAGACCAAACCTGGAGATTCTGGAAGTCCTATTCTAACTAAATGCAGTGATATTTTTTTAATGGGATGTGGCCTTAGTGAACGTGATATCATCCCACCTTTCCTTCTTAAAGCACTGTATAATTTTGTTCACATTTCATACCTGTCAAGTGTGGAGTATCCTCTCCTCCCCCAGTAGCCTCAGAAGCAAGAACACAAAGTTCGTATTTTATGGCTTTTTATTCAGTCATCTGGTTGCAAGACAAAGACCCATGTCTACACACATAGGAGACATTGGCTACTCCGAGTCCCTCCTCTTCTGTCCCCCACAACATCCTGGAAACCTACGAGAAGTCACAGAAGTCACAGCCCTCTGCATTCTCTGTTCTTGAATGTGGAGGGACCAGAGAGCCCTTGGACTAGAAGGGTCTCCCATATGTTCCATGGAGGTCTCTGCTGTCTCCTATCTCACTTCAACCTCCTCCTCCACTATCTTGTAACTAGGCAATTCCTCATTAAGCTGTACCTCATCCCTGTCTCCCTCTCCTCCTGAAACTGCTAGAGACGGGGAGGCGAAACTTCCCCTCCCCCTCCTCTACTGACTCCCCCCTCTCATCTGACTCCCCCTTCTCTTCATTTCCCACTCCTCCTGTTCAGTCCAGTCCCTGACAATACCTGTCTGAAGGTTGAGTGTGAGGGTGGGGGACACTGCTACCCTGTTTATATCGGTTGTTCTTCCTTTCCTTTCTCTGATGACTTTCTACTGGTGACAAATAAATCGTCCTACCTACTTCTCTCTTTTTTTATATAATAATTTTTATTAAGTTTACATTTTACTGTAATCACATTCCATTACATAATCTCATGGCCGAAAACATTGCTCAAACTGAGCTTCGACCTCCCCCCGTCTCACTCTGGTTTTCAAAAATATTCACTTGCATCTTAGCATTTCTATAACCACTTATTTACCTTCTTCCAAAGTAAAATTTACCTCATTAAATGTAAACCAGCTCCCCATATTAACATGACAAAATATTTCAACTCAAGCCTACAAACGTTTTCAGATGTTTACAATGTTCTTTTGTATATTGTATAAATTTACCCCAGTCTTTTTCAAACAGTTTGTCGCGCTGATTTGGGATCTTCCCCATCAGCTTTGCCAATTCTGCATATTCTATCATTTTAGTCTGCCATTCTTCCAATGTTGGAAGTTCCTGCTGCTTCCATCTCCGGGCCAAAAGTATCCTTGGTGCCATTGTAACATACATAAACAAATTTACATCTTTTTTAGGAATTTCATCTCCAATTATACCTAACAAAAATGCCTCTGGGTTTTTTTTAATTAAAAGTATATTTAAAAACCTTTTCCAATTCATTATATATCATGTCCCAATAGGCTTTCACCTTAGTACACGTCCACCACATGTGGAAGAAATTCCCCTCTTTCTCTTTACATTTCCAGCATTCTTTATCTTGATTTCTATACATTTTAGCAAGTTTGCCCGGTGTCAAATACCAGTCCTACCTACTTCTCAAGAGCAGAACTATGTGGCAAGAGTGGTTTTGTACCTCCTCTGATTCCATGTGTTTATAGTATCATGGAAGATGGCAGGGCCTGCTCATGGTGAATGAACTGAACACCATGAGAAGGGATATACCTCAGTGGTAGGGCATCTGCACTGCATGCATAAGGTCCCAGGTTCGATCCCTGCCAGCTTCATAGAACTAGGAATGTCCTGACTGATACCCCGGAGAACTGCTGCGAGTAAAAAATGTAAAAAGAAAAAGTAGAATGTAAAATGTAAAAAAAATAATAACACTGAGCTAGATGGACAAATGGTCTTCTCAGTACATAGCAACTTCCTATGTTACTCTGAAAGAAGCAGCACCACAGAGATCTAAAATGGAAATAGGTCCTGTTTTTGAGGGAAGATGTAGTGGCCTGAGTGAAGTTGCTTTCCCAAATTCATACCAGGAGTCTGTGAAAGTGTTGAGGAGACAAGGATATTGTTGGAGCCTACCTCACAAAGAAGACCAAGCCATCAACTGTCTTTTTTAAAATAGATATATTTGAGGTGAAGGTATGGGACTCTAGAGAAAGAACGAACTACCTAGATTAGGGCAAGGCTTCCATGTGATCTTCCGGATGCTTTTGAGAGATTAACTCTCATCAGCACCAGCCAGCAAGTTCAATAGACAGGGATGATGTAGATAGGCAAAATCTGCACAGCAAAAAGTCCCCCACTTCTGAACTATAGCATGTTCATATGACTCACTTTTGCTACCATGCCTGCTTTGAATATAATCTGCTCTGATCTGCTGGAGGCAAGGAAGCTTCATTGATTGGTCTCCTTTCTGTTCCTCCCTTTGCATAAAGCCTAAAGCTGGGTGGTGATGTCTGAAATATTTCAGGTCTTGGGCTTGGACACCAACTCATTTATCAGTTGTATTCCACCTTTCGAATTTGCAAAGGATTAAATAAGGTGATTTTTAAGTCCAGTTTTCTGCCTTATCTTTCATTTTCTTATTTAAACGGTGCTGATTTCACGTTGAGGGAATAATGCCTGCTTAGTAGCAAGTATTCCCTCAGATATTTATTACTGAATAGTTGTAAAACAATTTTTACACTGCATACAGAACTGGAAGATGCAGTTTCTGAGCAAATTCTTGGGAAATTAATTTTGGACTTAACCATCAGGCAGCAATTTTAAAAAGTCTCTGTCCGTAGTGTTTTCAAATGTAGAGTCATCTTCTAAAATAACCTCCTGAGGTGATGCTTTTGAAAAATCTGGAAACCTCACTGCTAATTAAAATGTGATTCATCACAGAAAGAAAGAATGTCTGACTTTCTGATATGGCCATAAAAACCCCTACCCGTCAAAAGGAGTGAAGAAATAAAGAAAAGTCTTTGGGTGGGTGGTTACTGGGGGGTGGGAAAGAGCATTCAGTTTTCCCCGATTCTGTGAAGGAGAAGGAGAAGAAAAAGGAAGATGTCCTTTTGTGTGGTCTTGTAATGGAACCAGACCAGGGATTTTCAACCATATGAACAGAGAGAAAACCAGACTTCCGCTCTGCAAAAGACTGATTAACAAATGCATCCAATTTCTTGTGTCACAATAACAATATCTGGACATCAGTCCCCATGAAGAAAGCATTCAGGGATTGGCTGACAGAGGCAGGCATTCTGTGGTGTGGCAAACAGCTGAATTTGGTATCCAAGCAAATGCTGGGGTTCCTTTGTCTCTGTCTGGGAGACCTGATGTTTCTGATTGTGTGAAGATAACGGCCACACTACCCATAGAATCCCTGGGCCCTACAGTAAATAAAAGGTGGGCATCTTTGTTGTGGTGTGTGAAATTCACTGGCTCATTAAAAGGCGGCCGATTTGCTATTCTCTGCTCAGAATGTTTTGTCCTCTGTAATGCAAATCAGCATCGCATTTGGAAGGCTCGGGTCCTACAGTTTGTATGCAAAGCACAGCTTGGCCACCAAAAGCATTGTGCTCCCTGGTTTGTATTTTCAGGCAACCTTCCTGCATCCAACACCATTTCTGCCAGTGGGTTGTGTGCAGTGGTGGATTTATGTATAAGCTGAACAAGCTATAGCTTAGGGCCCCGCTCTCTTGGGGGCCCCCAAAAAATTAAAAGAAAAAAACAACACCTGGAAGTACATTCCCAAAATATAAGATAAAAAACAAATAAAATAAAACCTGTATACAGCAACAGTGTTTTGTGTTGTGTAGGCTCCTATGATGTAAGTAATGGGCCCTGCCTGCTAGCCTGCTCCCTAAAATATCACTGGTTTGCTCATTTCTATATATAGGGTGCCTACATTCTCCATGGACTGGTTGCATGGCAACATGGGCAAATGGCTTTCGATACCTATTAGGTCCATAAATTCCCATATAGCATATATTCAACACCAGCGACATTTTGTTGTTGAAAAAAGAAAGCTGGACATATAAAGGGCCCCACTACTTTCAGGATTTGCAAAGCCTGCCAATATTTCATGCCATCCCTTCTTTGTGGTTCTTCTCTGGCTCAGATTGCTACAACAAGAATAGGGAGGTGTTTTTTCTTCTTCTTTCCCACCTTTTCCTCCCTCTCTGGCTCTTCAAACATGCTATGGCACTGCTGCACTACGTAAGGCCTGACCAAGGCAGAACAGAGTACAGTGGTACCTCGGGTTACATATGCTTCAGGTTACAGACTCCGCTAACCCAGAAATAGTACCTCGGGTTAAGAACTTTGCTTCAGGATGAGAACAGAAATCGTGCTCCGGTGGCGCGGCAGCAGCAGGAGGCCCCATTAGCTAAAGTGGTGCTTCAGGTTAAGAACAGTTTCAGGTTAAGAACGGACCTCCAGAAAGAATTAAGTAGTTACCCTGAGGTACCACCGTAGTACTTTTGCTTCACTGCTGATGCAGCCTAATATAGCTTTTTTTTTTTTTTTTTTTTTTTTGCTGCTGCATCACACTGTTGACTCGTGTTAAGCTACTGGTCTACTAAGATCCTTTTCACAAGTACTCCATCCTATTTTTGGCCACTTGATTATTCCTGCTTAACTGAAGAACCTTACATTTGATGGGCACTGGTGGAGGAATGGGGGGGCAGGGGAGCGCACTGCCCCGGCACCATCAGGGAGGGGGGGTACCATCGCAGCCACCCCCAGACATGCACCGTGCACCCCCCACTGCACTGGGTGCCACATCCCCGCGGGCGGCACACCACGCCACCAGGATGCATGCCACGTCCCCACGGGCAACATGCCACACCCGCAGGATGTGACCAGCCACGCCCCCACCTGCTCTCCATCCCCGGTGCTGGAGCATGCAGCTTTGCCACTGCCAATAGGGCAGAAATCTAATTCTTAATTACAAATGAGTCCAAACACTAGCCTTCTTAGCATCTCCACCCCCATCGTTCTACCCGGACACTGAGGTCCAGAGCCGAGGGCCTTTTGGTAGTTCCCTCACTGCGAGAAGTCAAGTTACAGGGAACCAGGCAGAGGGCCTTTTCAGTAGTGGTGCCCACCCTTTGGAATGCCCTCCCAGCAGATGTCAAAGAAGGAAACAACTACCAGACTTTTAGAAGACATCTGAAGGCAGCCCTGTTTTGGGAAGCTTTTAATGTTTGATGCATTACTGTATTTTAATATTTTGTTGGAAGCCGCCCAGAGTGGCTGGGGAAGCCCAGCCAGATGGGCAGGGTATAAATAATAAATTATTATTATTATTATTATTATTATTATTATTATTATTATTATCACTGAGAGTCTGAAAGCCTGGTAAATGGATTATGAAATATCTTTCCATTCTCCATTTGTCTTTGGATGACAGAGAAAGGAAAACATTTTTTAAAACAAAAAAAAATTAAATGCCAGGGTTGCCCTTTTGCCCTCTCTGCCATCACTCCTGATCTGGCGGTTAGAGCTGTGTGTTTTTTTTTGGGGGGGGGGGTTGGTATTGTGCATCCTTCTGCTTTTCAGCAAGTTACATACTTTCCCTGCCTTCCTCCATATTAAAATATGGGAGATTTAACACCTGCTAAGGGCTTAGGTGATATAAAGATAGCTACATGCTAAATAGCAGTCAAGGGCATTGCAAGACAGAGCGGGAGAGAGAGAGAGAGAGGATGCAATAGAATCAAATCCACCCAGTGCTATAGTTTTATCACACCACAAGTGAAAAGAGAGGCGATGGTTTTGGGGTGTGTGTTTTTTAAAGAAAAAGACACTGCAGCAGCTAGCCAGCCCTCACACGCCTTTCTCCCTGGAGTTCAGCCGGGGTTATTTATTTATTTGTTTGTTTTCCGCTCTTATTTTCTCCGGGCGAGAGAGGGTTTTCGGTGCCAAGCCTATTTACAAAAGTTCAGCTGGGGGGTCGTGGGAATTCGGCTTTGCATGCAGCTGACGGTTTTATGCTCCCTCCGTTCCTTTCACGGAGGCCTTCTCCTTCCTCTTATTATTATTTTTTCCCTTCCCCTTGTTGTGTGTGCATGAGGTGGGAGGAGAGAAAGGGGGAGGAGAGATGGAGCTCTGGGCTGGCGAGGGCCTCATGGCACAGCAGTACGGGGGGGGGAGGAGATAGAAGAAGCGGGGGGGGCGCTGTTCTTCCTGCCGTTTGTTAACTTGCACAGTAGTCACACAACAGTGCATCTCCTGGATGCATTTTTTTCCTTTGACCTAATGCTTGAGTTTTATTTGGCAGGGTTCAATTTTTTCTTTTTTCTTTGTTGTTGCTGTGATGCACCTGTGACTTCAGAATCCTCAAGCTCCTCTGGCTATTTGCCTGGCATCTGTGAGTCATGATCCTCTTTTAAACTAGATTTCCTATGTACCTTGTGTGACCGGGGGGATGGGGAGAGGAGAGAAATAACTGCTTTGCGCTTCCTCATTGACTAAAACGATCGTCACCTGGTTGCTCTTCCATAGCTTGCACACGCATTGTAGTATGTGGCATCTCACAGAGTGCTTTTGTGTTTATATTGCGTGCACCACCCAATCCTGTCTACTTATGCCTACGGCCAGGTAGATTCGGCACTGCATTACCAAATAGGCAGAGTCTATGGGCCCCACACCTTTTAGGGGGTCTACGGAAATGTACCAAAATAATATTGTGTATTAAAATTGGTTTATTAAAATTGTTGTTTGGTAAAATAAAAAAGGACGCAGGTGGCACTGTGGGTTAAAACACAGAGCCTACGACTTGCCGATCAGAAGGTCGGCAGTTCGAATCCCCACAATGGGGTGAGCTCCCATTGCTCGGTCCCAGCTCCTGCCAACCTAGCAGTTCGAAAGCACGTCAAAGTGCAAGTAGATAAATAGGTACCGCTCCAGCAGGAAGGTAAATGGCATTTCCGTGAGCTGCTGTGGTTCACCAGAAGTGGCTTAGTCATGCTGGCCACATGACCTGGAAGCTGTACGCCGGCTCCCTCGGCCAATAAAGCAAGATGAGCGCCGCAACCGCAGAGTCGGCCACGACTGGACCTAATGGTCAGGGGTCCCTTTACCTTTACCTAATTTTTTAAAAAAAAACACGTGTTAGGGGATAATTTGTGAGGGGGCCACCGAGATTTTGACTGCCTAGTGGCCTCCACAGGGTTTAATCAAGCACTGGGTAGATTGAACCTTTCATAAGACCATCAAAAGAAACCTGGTAGATCAGGTCAACACCTATCATTCTACTCTTGCAATGGTCAACCAGATGTCTCTGAGCAGCCTAGAAGCAGGACCTGAGCTCAACAGGCCTCTCCTGCTTGTCATCATCATCAGCTGATATTTAGAGGCATACTTGCCAGCTCCTAGGGGCCAAGGCAATTCATTTTTTTGAGGGAGCTGAGGTCCCTTCAACTATTCAGAGGGTGTTTGGCTCCAGCCCCTGGCTCATCACAATCTCACACGCCTGATGTCAGAACGTCGCAGGGCATTGTGTGGGTGATGTCAGCACCTTGTGTCGGGCCCTGTCAATCAGCTTGTGAAGATGGCACCTCTGTTGGTGCCATATTGGATGCAGTACAGAGCCATCATGACCATCAGCCATTGATGATTTTAGCCTCAATCCTTATCTTGTCCAAACCCTTTCTAAAGCCACTTATCGCTACATCTTGTAGGACTGAACTGCATAGTTCACACATAACTATGTGCTATGTGAAAAAGTACTTGGGATTGTGTGTTGAGACCCCAAGACCACCCCCTCGTTGATGAATAAGACACAAGGACAGAGATATTAGGTTCATGTTAATTGGGCAAATTTAGGCCACAACGAGGAAGTGAGCCAAGAGGAAGCTCTCCGGCTCATGCCTCAGTTTAAATGGGGCCCGGCCACACACACCCCCCCCACAGCCAGCAGATTGGCTGGCAGGCAAATGACATGGCTGGGAACCTCCAGGGGAAGTGGGACTTCGTCCCCCGCCCCTGAAGGGGAGTGGGTGGCCACATGGTCCACCACAATTCCTCCCCACTGGGAATTGGAGTGGATTCCGCCCCCTCTCCTGACTCTTCCGACATTCAAATCCATTGGATGACCCTGGGTTCTAAATATTATCAGAGGAGGATATCCACTTTGCACACACCATACATAATTTTACACCCTTCTACCCGGTGGCCCTCCTCTGAATCACATGGGGATGTCTCCCTCTGTCTCTTCCCCTCATGCACGCTAGGTTCTGCCCAACATTGTGGGTGCCCGGCACGCGCATGTGATGTCACATGGCAGGAGGAGGGCCGGCAGGACCTGTTGAACCCTCTGAAAGGCCTGATGGGGCCTGCCACAGCTGTGATGGGCTCCATAGGGCCCTCCCGGTCTCTTCCTACCCTGTGGGCTGCAGAATATTGAGGGGGCCTGGTCCCTTCGTTGAATATTTGGGGGGTGGCCTTTGGCCCCATGGCCCCACAGAGATGGCACCCCTGCGTGCGCTTTCTCTCTCTCTTTGTGTTTAAGTACAGTGGTATCTCAGGTTACATACACTTCAGGTTACAGACACTGCTAACCCAGAAATAGTGCTTCAGGTTAAGAAGTTTGCTTCAGGATGAGAACAGAAATCGTGCTCCAGCAGCGTGGCAGCAGTAGGAGGGCCCATTAGCTAAAGTGGTGCTTCAGGTTAAGAACAGTTTCAGGTTAAGAACGGACCTCCGGAATGAATTAAATACTTAACCCAAGGTACCACTGTATGTATGTATAAAGTGGGGAAAAAATCATTTGTTAAGGATAGGATTTTGTCAAATCCTGCCATGCAATGAAATGACCAATGAACGCACATTCTGAGCTCATACGAAACCATCCTGTAGTTACGATAAAGATTAATTATTTGATCGTTCCATTTGATCCATTAAAGAAGCACAGATCAATTAATTCATTCACAGCTTTGGGTCACGTTGTTGTTGTTGTTGTTGTTGTGCCTAATAGGGAAAGAACTGGAGTTTTAGATTTTCTCAGATTTTCACAAATTCACTTTTTAATCCTTCACAAGGTTCTTTGTCCTGGGCAGATCGATAATACCTTCTTCCTTATAGAATTGAAAACAGAGGCTCTAGATGTGGCTAATTTAGCCTCATGTATATGGCGTCAAATATAACAATCCCTCAAGGAAAAAAAGACATTTTGGAGATTCTGTAGACTGAACTCCCAGCACAATGTGGGGTCAAGTTGTAAATTGTTCAGCGGGGTTTGTTTTGCATAGCCTTGATGGATCGGCGGCCACTGCTGTTTGGAGCTGAGCGCCTATTTGCTCAGATGGCTCCGGGAAGGAGAGCAGAGCTGTATCCTTGCTCGGAGAAAGACACGAGAGCTTGGGCTCCTCCATTTCCTTCCACGTTGTCGAGAGAAAGCAAGGGCGGCGCATCATGCGCCACTTACCTCAGGAGCATCCAGTGAACCTGAAAGCCTCCCAACATCTGGCGGCAGCTTGCCTTTGTTTGCTTTAGGCTTTCGACACACACAGACGACCACCCCGGCTGCGACAGCCAACATGTACAGGGCTTCTTCATGCATGGCTGGCAGGATGTGCTGAGTTTGTGTGCCAGCCGTTGTTGTCTTCTTCTTCTTCTTCTTCTTCTTCTTCTTCTTCTTCTTCTTTGGCAGTGGGGGGTGGAGGGGAGGGCCCAGTGGAGAGCATGAAGCTCACAGCTCACAGTTTTTGCTGGTATTGCCTTGCTGAAATGAACACATCTTTGCCATCCTGCTATGCTAAAAGTTGTGACATTTCATCTACCTTCTCTGGAGATTTCCAGAGGGTCAGATGACGGCACGGTTTCTGAATGTATGGGGTCAGGTGGGCACTTAGGGGACACAGCTCAGCCAGAAATTAGGAAGATGACTAGGACAAACAGCATATTCCTCCATTCACTGAATATCATGTGGGGATCTCATTAGCAGTGCTGGATTTATGTAAGCTAAACAAGCTATAGCTTAGGGCCCCCCAAAATTACTATTTGTTAAGTATTGGTTCTCTTTCGAATCTAGATGTTTCCTTTGCAATTCCTTGTTTTGAATCTGTAGTTAGTCTTTGGTGTAGCTGGAAATATTGTAGCCAGTCTGTTAGCGAGTTTTTAATTTCCTCATATTTCTTCAGTGTTGGCTTATCCTTATCTACTTCTAAAACTGATCTGTATGTTGGCTGTTCTCCTTTCATATTTCTTTTTTTAACTGCCATGGCTTCTGTGGGTGAAGTCCACAGAGTATCTTTGGCTCCAATATTCCTCTATATTTAATCCATATTTTATATAATGATTTCCTTATCATGTGGCTCAGAAATCCCCTGTGGACTTTCAGTCTATCGTATACTTTCACTCTACACGTATCACCCATACCTGTTATCGTGACCTTCTAGATCTAACACATTGGTTTCTTTTAACGTAATCCAATCTAATCCTGCAGCCCCAAAAATTTAAAAGAAAAGAAAAACCACCTGGATGTACATTTCCAAAATATAAGATAAAAAACAAATAAAATAAAACCTACATATAGCAACAGTGTTTTGTGTTGTGTATGGGCCTATTAGGACCATAAATTACCATATAGCATATATTCAACACGAAAAACAGCGACAACTTGTTTTTGACAAACGACAGCTGGACATATAAAGGGCCCTCTTACCTTCAGTAGCTTAGGGCCTCGTCAAACCTAAATCCAGCCCTGCTCATTAGGGTGTTGTGGGTGCTAAACAAATGTGTACACCTATTCTTCACACTTACATGAGGAGCTTTGAATATGTACAGTACTGAAGCCTAAACAATCTCCAGCTTATATACAACATGAACTGGATCCAAACCAGTAGTTCTCAATGGGGGAGGGATATGGCTATTTTTGGGTGGTGGGTGTTTCCAAGAAACATGTGTAATATAAGTTATGAACTTTCAATCAATTTGAAAATCCAAATAAAATGATTAGCTAAGCTGGGTTTTAAAGGATGTGAGGAATTTTTTTATGTTTGCTGAAAGGGAGGGTGAGGTTTTTTTTTAAAAAAAAAAGTTTGAGAAACACTTTTCCAAACTTTATTTATAACACTATTGTGTCACAGAAGTGTCATTAAAAAAACTTCAGATAGACTTTTTTCCTTTGCCACCGTTCATTACTTAGCTCTGATTAAAATTGGGGATGCCAGCAAGATTTCCTGGGTCTGGTACACTGCATGTGAATTGAACACCCTGCATCTCCCCACAATCTTTTGACAATAAGCCTTGCTTATGTGTATGTATTATTATTTATTAAATTTTTACACCACCCAGTACCTGCAGGTCTCATTAACTCACCCTAGCCTATCTCGCAGGGCTCTTGTGAAGATAAAAAGTGGAAAGAGGAAGATCATTTAGACAACCTTGAGCTCCTGGGAGGAAATGCACTTGAGATATAAACAACAATAAGCAACCGTGTGGGACAGGGAGATAAAATGGAGTGTCTGGAACAAGGTCATACACACACCATCACGTTATATAAATTGGCCATTTCCTGGTTCACACAGAACTGCTATATTTCCGTCTTTCCAGGGATGAAGGAGAGAGAGGACTCTCCCAATAGCCCAGTGCTGACTAACTTTGGAGAGGAGACTGGGAAACCAAGGGAAGAGAGCGGCTGGAACCCAGAACAGAAACACTTAAGGCTGCAACATTTTCAGATGTTAAGCCTTGCATCTTGGACTCTTCCTTTATTTATATTCTCCTTCCTTGGTTTATTTTTTAAAATAATAAATAAATAAATAAATAAATAAATAAATAAATAAATAAATAAATAAATAAAAAATTTTGCTAATGCAATTTTTGCTATCAGAATGCTTATTAAATAAATATATTTAAATGGTCCTAGAAAATGCCTGGCTGCTACTATCATTCTAATACAAAGACAATTCTCTGGATGCAGGATAATTATTCAATGAAGAAGCACTCAGGCTCTTTAGAAAAAAAAATATTTGTCTGCATTACATATGTTGGTCCATTATTTTATCACTTTCCTGTTTCACTGCTTTTTGTAAAATGATTCTCCCCCCCCCCCCCAGCAGTGAAGCTGGGATTCTAAATGTAATCTTCATTGGTGTATTTAGAGCCCCCTCTTGTGGTTTAAATAAAAATAAATAGTGGCTTCTTTTATTTGATGGTATCTCAAAAAACGTACATTGTCCAATTTTGGGGCGTGGTGGGAGGCAGAATAATATTTGACCCATTTACTGGACATGTGCAGGCAGCAATGGGGAAAAACTGGAACCTCTTTATTGTTAATACTCAAAGGAAAATTGATTGTACGTTTTGGGGCATTGTTCTTTGTTGAAGGCTTAAAAAAACTTCATAGCAGAGGGATTTCAACTTCAGTGAATATGAGACTGGGAGAAGATTTTGGAATTTCAACATACATACCCAAATTTTGTTTAGTTGTGTGTGTTGTTGTTTTTTAAGGACAGAAGCATGTTAGTCCATGGAATAATTTTGTTGGCTTATAAGGAAATAGGATAATAGAGAGGAAAAATAGACATCCCTTTCCAAATTCCAAACCGTTGCCAAAACCTATAATAAAAACAACTGGCTGCTATTTAGAATGTCCAAAGGACATCACATATATTAGTCAGGTCTAACTGGCATTGCTTAAAGTAGGACAGTGTTGCTATTTTTCAGGGACAGCCTGAAAAGACTTTAGAGAAGATGTCCCGGTTTAGCCATTTCCGAGCTTGGGAGGAGAGGGGGTTGCGGGCTACCCCCTCCCACACACGTGGGGGCTGGCCTTTGCCCCCGCGAGATCCAGGAAATCCCCAGGCGTGCTTTCGATCCGGCCCGCCAATCGGTGGGCTGGGGAGGCGTGGCCTAGCCTACTTAAGGCCAAGCACGCCCGGGGAACGCCCTCTTTCCCCTTTCCAGCTGAGCGGTTTTCCCATCCCATCCACCCTTAGACTTAGCTAGCTATGACCCTTGCTATGGACTCCAGTTGGTCGCCGCAAGGGGCCTGGTAGGAATTTTTCCAATGTGGCGCACTTTCAGCCTTTTGGTTTTTTCGCCTACCTCGTAGCAAACGTCACAACTTCCGCGGTATTGGCGGTTAGGCATTGGCAGGGGTTAATTGTTATGCAAATGAATGGGGGAGGAAGGAAGCGCCATCACCTTCCCCTAAGGAAAAGGGTAGTCCAGTAGAGGACTCCGGGGGGCGTGGCCTTGTCCGAAACCTAGGGAGGTAAGCGCCTCCAGCACACCCCCGAGCGGTGACACCCGTGGGATCCTAGTTGGCGTACTTCAACAGGACTCCCACGGCTTGTGGATAACCCTTCCCGGTCTCCATGCCGGGTAGTCGATAGGAGCTAATGCCAAAGGCCAATACCTTTCAATTCTGTAATCAATAAAGTTGTGGCCTTTTTATGCCCATTAACCTTAAATAATGTGTCCAGTGTCTTCATTTCACATGGGGGAGGGGACTTGCCACGCAACTGATTTGATCATGAAATGTCCCGCTTTCCCTTAGGATGTCCCCTTTTTCACTGGAGAAATGTTGGAGGGTATGGAGTTATCTGACCCCTTTGGCATCTGAAGGTCTATAGGGAAGTTTTGTTTTTGTTTTAACACGTTTAATATTTTATTGTGGACTCATGAGGGTCACATGCCAGTGGAGTGGAGCCAGAGACAAAAGTGAAAATGTTTCCTTTGTACAGTAGGCTGTTTTCTGCACACTGGGGAAGGAGTGTGGCCTGAGGAGACAGTATGTCTTTGATGAAAATCTTGAGGACCACATGGAGGCATGGAGGGCCATATCTGGCCCTGAGCCTAAGGCTGCTCATCTCTGTCTCACAACAACACTGTAAAGGGTACCCAAATGTCACCAAGGCCTCTTCTAGGCTGTGACTATTTTTCAGGCAGGTTTTGGTCACATACTGTCAAATTAATGTGGGTTTGCAAAATTACTGTAGATCTGGAGCAACAAGCCTGCTTCCAAAAAATAAAATAAAATGAGAAATGATGTGAAAATGAACTAGGAAGTACAGTGGTACCTCGGGTTACAAACGCTTTGGGTTACAGACTCGGCTAACTCAGAAATAGTACCTCAGGTTAAGAACTTTGCTTCAGGATGAGAACAGAAATCGCATGGCAGTGGCGCAGCGGCAGCAGGAGACCCCATTAGCTAAAGTGGTACCTCAGGTCAAGAATGATTTCAGGTTAAGAACGGACCTCCGGAATGAGTTAAGTTCGTAACCAGAGGTACCACTGACTGTATCAATAACAAGCGCTCCATCGGCAGACCATATGTAAGAGGCCTAATTTGTCTAAGGATATCTTGTGAGATCAAAATGGAGGCAGCATTTGAATTCACTCTTCAGTCGTTGTGCAACATCTGCTTTGAAAATGCACAGTAGTCTTTGGACATTTTGTATGTAACTCCGAGCCCTAAGAGAAAGAGAGAGGCATTTTGAGTGTGAGAGTTCCATCCAGTTTGCAACAGTTGGAGCCAAAGCTGTTTCCAGCCTCAGGTGCTTTTGGTGCTTTGCTAAATTTTCAACTGCTTCTTCCATTATTGTACGTCCAAAGCTGCTGGGGGGCAGGGGGCAGGTGTAAATCATAACGATTTTTCTAATGAGACTTCTACAAAGAGCAAGGTGCAGCAAAAGAAATACATTAGTAAATATTCATTTCCCCACAAGATGGCAGCATGCTATAGTTTTCTAGCTGAGATTATTTCCCTTTTATGCCTTTTGATTTGCAAAAACGTGAGAGAGAGAGAGGGGGGGGGATACCCTCCAACGTTCTCTGATGAAAATAAGGACGTCCTATTATTATTATTAAACTATTTATGCCCCACCCATCTGACAGGGTTATCCCAGCCATTCTGGGCAGCTTCCAACATATATAAAAACATAACAAAACATTAAACTTTTTTTAAAAAACAAACAAACAACTTCCCTATACTGGACTGTCTTCAGATGGCTCAGGGATTGGATAATTCAATACCCTCCAACATTTCTCTGATAAAAATAGGGAGGTCCTAAGGAAAAGCAGGACATTCCAGATCAAATCAGAAACTGGGACGGCTTCTGGAAACTAGGGACACCTTGAAGGTCTGGTGTGTTATATACAGAGCTGGCCCACCCACGAGGCAAGGTGAAGCAATCACCTCAGAGGGCAACAAATCCTGATATAGGTCTTCTGGACCATGTTCTGGAACACTTGAAGACTCCTGCCTAGTTTAAAAGACAGATATTCATAACAAGCAGTGCAATAATGCTGTCTAGAAGTGACTGGGCTGTGTATTGTCTCCAAGAAAGACTTGGAGGTATTTGGTGTTTCCTCCTTGGTGGAACATCTATGGAATTTCTCAGGAAGCAAAAGGGGTTTCGATAAAGACCACAGAAATTTATCTGGAGAGAAGTCACATTATCATGTCCTGTTTCCACCTGGAATTATTTGTATTCATTGCATCTGTGCCGTGCTGTCCCTCCCAAGCAGTTTTTTTCAATTTTGATGGGGTAGTCTCGTGAGCAGTTCTCAGAACCAGACAAAGGTTATATGCCACATCCATTCACACTTAATGGCATGGACCAGGGGTCAGCAAACTTTTTTAGGAGGGGGCTGGTCCACTGTCCCTCAGACCTTGTGGGGGGCCAGACTATAATTTTTTTTGGGGGGGGGGAGAATGAATTCCTATGCCCCATAAATAACCCAGAGACGCATATTAAATAAAAGGACACATTCTACTCATGTAAAAACATGTTGATTCCTGGACCATCTGTGGGCCAGATTTAGAAGGCGATTGGGCTGGATCTGGCCCCCGGGCCTTAGTTTGCCTACCCATAGCATGGACTGTACCAGGATGCTACTGGTGGCACTTTCAAATTGCTTTAATGGCAATGAATGGAAGCACTGCTTCAGAAGTTTGAATCCCAGTGACCCAAACGCAGCAGCTGTTTCAGCTGACTGAGTTGTCCCCAGCGCAACCCACAAACCGTAAATGGAAATGTGTTCGACAACCCTCCCTGGAGGTAAGGAAAATTAGTTCCTGTCCTAAACTTCAGGTTTCTTTAAAAAGTAAAACAAAACCCTGCTGTTTCTGTATTAGTTAAAATGGAGTGTGTGAGAGATAAGAGAGATGTGTGGGTAAGAGAGAAAGAGACGCTTTCGAGAGAGAGTGTTTTTCCCACCAGGGACTTTGCACCTTCCACAGAAGAAGACAGATATGGACACTCAAGTCAGTCCGATGGATCTCCAAGCATAGGTCACTTATAAATAAGCTGGTCTGGGTTCCTTCCAGTAAGCTTGAAATAGGTCTTTTTGGCATGTGCTTCATGAGTCTTCCAAGGAGTTGGGTTACCCACAAGCTTCACTTCTTCATTCCATAGGCATTTCTAAGCTTGAAACCGAGAAGCACTGCCTCCTTGTGTTTTTGTGGTCTGACAAGGAATACAGAGGGTGTTGCATGACAAGGAGGAGATATAAATATAAAACTGAGGAGGCCAGTTTTGCCTGATATATTGTGCAATTAATCAGGACTAAAGAGTTACATTGGACACAGGTGGCACTGTGGGTTCAACCACAGAGCCTAGGGCTTGCCGATCAGAAGGTCGGCAGTTCAAATTCCCATGACGGGGTGAGCTCCCGTTGCTTGGTCCCAGCTCCTGCCCACCTGATAAATAGGTAAACAGTGTTTCCATGTGCTGCTCTGGTTCACCAGAAGTGGCTTAGTCATGCTGGCCACATGACCCAGAAGCTGTACACTGGTTCCCTTGGCCAATAAAGTGAGATCAGCTCCACAACCCCCAGTCGTCTGCAACTGGACATAACAGTCAGGGGTCCCTTTACCTTTACCTAAAGAGTTAGATAATATAACCTATCTGGAAGCTATGGAGATCCCTAATTTAAAATATCTCATGGGGTGGATATACTCCCAGTCAAATTCTCCCAGGTCTCCTAATCCAAATTTATTTTTGACATTCCCAGTTATGGATGCTGTTGGATTCAATCTGGGGCAGGGGAAGGGAAAAGTGTAATAGCACAGAAGATGATGATACTGTATTTAACTTGATATTTTAAAGAAAAATAATTGAAAGCTGAATTTCAGCAGAGAAATTCACAAATGCTAAACATTCAAACCTTCAGAGTTCGAGTTTGGAGAAAATTCAGTTTTGTTCAAACATGCATGCTTTTCCGGAATATATGCATTTTTGTAAACACTGTTTGGCTGGGGAACTTCATCACAAAATTCAGGCAAGTGTTCATTTCAAAGGATAGCTGGCTTTCGATTCGCATATTGGTTTTAGAAGTGCGCATTAGGTACCGTCTCGTTAAAATGCAAACAAAATGAGTTCTCTCCTCCCTCTCTAGCTCCAGCACATACCAAGTTGCTGACCAGGCTCTGCACAACTGCAGAGGATGCTTGGGAGCAATAAAACCAACTGCTGCGATCATGCCACATCAGGACCACCACCCAGAAGGGCCAGAAAATCCCTCCCCTTTTCAGAGCTCTCTGAAATCAAAGTCCATTAGCCTCCCAGGCAAGCCATCCATATTGGCTTCCCACCCTCACAGAGAGAAACAGTCGCTGCGAGTCTAAATCTCAACAGGAAGCAAATCTGACCATTTTGAAGGTGGCACAATGGGTTAGTGCATCTGTCTGGGTAGTCAGAAGGCTGATGGTTCAAGCCCACCCAGGTACGGCTGCGGACAGGACTGCTGCACTGCAGGTGGTTGAACCAGATTGTCCTCAGGTACATTCCAGCTCTAAAATTCTATGATTGTATGGCCATGACCAGGGAATAGATGTAAAAAAAACCCACTTGAAGAACCTCCTCTTCCTGTCTAGTAAGAGAATCAAGAGTACCATACTTTTCCGGGTGTAAGACTAGGGATTTTTCTTTTAAAATTATTTTTAAAAGTGGGGGCCGTCTTATACATGGATACAACATAGGGTGGACTTAACCTGAAACTGTTCTTAACCTGAAGCACCACTTTACTAATGGGGCCTCCTGCTTCACAATTTCTGTTCTCATCCTGAAGCAAAGTTCTTAACCCGAGGTAATATTTCTGGGTTAGAGGAGTCTGTAACCTGAAGCGCATGTAACCTGAAGCGTACACACACACACACACACACACGTCTGCCTCTAATTGTATTTTCCCACTGCTTGCCTGCACTGTGAAAGAAACCTATGAGTGTTTAAAAAACATGGTGAACAAGTGGAGAAAATGGAAACAAGTGGCTTTTACATGGAAATAGCTACTCATCTTACTGGTAGCTTCCACATATATAAATGTGATTTTGTTCTGATCTCAGTGTTTGGAAATTAAAATATTAAATAACAGTCCCTTGAACTTCAAATACGCTTCTCTCTCTACTGGCATAAATCACCAAGTATAAAATAGTGCTAAAAATTTTGTGTTTTGGTTGAGTTTTCCTCTAGCTTGTGATGATCAGTAAAGATTCTGAACTTTGTAAACATTTGCAACATTTTTATTATTATTATTATGCCATTCATTATGGCATCCATAAATGAAGCCATCAGTTTCCTTGCATTATTGATCTGGAAATGAAGAAACGCCTCATCCAAAGTCTTTGCTTCGTGGGTTTATTAAATCCATCGATTTGTATCAAGGTCTAGGGAGTCATTATGATGTACACTGCTTCTCTACCCACAGATGATGCAAGGAAATGTGTTGCAAGCACTACTGTTGCTATGAGTTTAGGTTGCTTGCAAAATATGGAGTGAGTTTGCCTCTGCACTGCATGTAAAATGTTTCATGGCATATGGAACTCAATGCGAGACTTTTTCCACCACACCCATTCCTCAATATTCAAAGTCATGCCAGTCATTTAAACCTATGGAACCTCCTTCTCTGCCCAAACCTATAGAGTTCATATCCAGATTTAACTACAGTGGTACCTTGGGTTACATACGCTTCAGGTTCCATACGCTTCAGGTTTGTTGTTGTTGTTTAGTCGTTTAGTCGTGTCCGACTCTTCGTGACCCCATGGACCAGAGAACGCCAGGCACCTCTGTCCTCCACTGCCTCCCGCAGTTTGCTCAAACTCATGCTGGTAACCTCGAAAACACTATCCAACCATCTCGTCCTCTGCCGTCCCCTTCTCCTTGTGCCCTCCATCTTTCCCAACATCAGGGTCTTCTCCAGGGAGTCTTCTCTTCTCATGAGGTGGCCAAAGTACTGGAGCCTCAGCTTCACAATCTGTCCTTCCAGTGAGCACTCAGGGTTGATTTCCTTCAGTATGGAGAGGTTTGATCTTCTTGCAGTCCATGGGACTCTCAAGAGTCTCCTCCAGCACCATAATTCAAAAGCATCAATTCTTCGGCGATCAGCCTTCTTTATGGTCCAGCTCTCACTTCCATACATCACTACTGGGAAAACCATAGCTTTAACTATACGAACCTTTGTTGGCAAGGTGATGTCTCTACTTCTCAAGATGCTGTCTAGGCCTGTCATTGCCCTTCTCCCAAGAAGCAGGCGTCTTTTAATTTCGTGGCTGCTGTCACCATCTGCAGTGATCATTGAGCCCAAGAAAGTAAAATCTCTCACTACCTCCATTTCTTCCCCTTCTATTTGCCAGGAGGTGATGGGACCAGTGGCCATGATCTTCGTTTTTTTGATGTTGAGCTTCAGGCCATATTTTGCGCTCTCCTCTTTCACCCTCATTAAAAGGTTCTTTAATTCCTCCTCACTTTCTGCCATCAAGGTTGTGTCATCTGCATATCTGAGGTTGTTGATATTTCTTCCGGCAATCTTAATTCCGGCTAGGGATTCATCCAGCCCAGCCTTTCGCATGATGAATTCTGCATATAAGTTAAATAAGCAGGGAGACAAAATACAGCCTTGTCGTACTCCTTTCCCAATTTTGAACCAATCAGTTGTTCCATATCCAGTTCTAACTGTAGCTTCTTGTCCCACATAGAGATTTCTCAGGAGACAGATGAGGTGATCTGGCACTCCCATTTCTTTAAGAACTTGCCATAGTTTGCCGTGGTCGACACAGTCAAAAGCTTTTGCATAGTCAATGAAGCAGAAGTAGATGTCTTTCTGGAACTCTCTAGCTTTCTCCATAATCCAGCGCATGTTTGCAATTTGGTCTCTGGTTCCTCTGCCTCTTCTAAATCCAGCTTGCACTTCTGGGAGTTCTCGGTCCACATACTGCTTGAGCCTTCCTTGTAGAATTTTAAGCATAACCTTGCTAGCGTGTGAAATGAGTGCAATTGTGCGGTAGTTGGAGCATTCTTTGGCACTGCCCTTCTTTGGGATTGGGATGTAGACTGATCTTCTCCAATCCTCTGGCCACTGCTGAGTTTTCCAAACTTGCTGGCATATTGAGTGTAGCACCTTAACAGCATCATCTTTTAAAATTTTAAATAGTTCAGCTGGAATGCCATCACTTCCACTGGCCTTGTTATTTGCAGTGCTTTCTAAGGCCCATTTGACTTCACTTTCCAGGATGTCTGGCTCAAGGTCAGCAACCACACTACCTGGGGTATACGAGACATCCATTTCTTTCTGGTATAATTCCTCTGTGTATTCTTGCCACCTCTTCTTGATGTCTTCTGCTTCTGTTAGGTCCTTTCCACTTTTGTCCTTTATTGTGGAAATCTTTGTACGAAATGTTCCTTTCATATCTCCAATTTTCTTGAACAGATCTCTGGTTCTTCCCATTCTATTGCTTTCCTCTATTTCTTTGCATTGCTTGTTTAAGAAGGTCTTCTTGTCTCTCCTTGCTATTCTTTGGAAATCTGCATTCAATTTCCTGTATCTTTCACCATCTCCCTCGCATTTTGCTTGCCTTCTCTCCCCCGCTATTTGTAAGGCCTCATTGGACAGCCACTTTGCTTTCTTGCATTTCCTTTTCATTGGGATGGTTTTCGTTGCTGCCTCCTGTATAATGTTACGAGCCTCCATCCATAGTTCTTCAGGCATTCTGTCCACCAAATCTAAATCCTTAAACCTGTTCCTCACTTCCACTGTGTATTCATAAGGGATTTGACTTAGATTGTATCTTACCGGCCCAGTGGTTTTTCCTACTTTCTTCAGTTTAAGCTTGAATTTTGCTATAAGAAGCTGATGATCTGAGCCACAGTCAGCTCCAGGTCTTGTTTTTGCTGACTGTATAGAGCTTCTCCATCTTTGGCTGCAGAGAATATAATCAATCTGATTTCGATGCTGCCCATCTGGTGATGTCCATGTGTAGAGTCGTCTCTTGTGTTGCTGGAAAAGCGTGTTTGTGGCTTCAGGTTACTTCTCCACTAACCCAGAAATAGTACCTCGGGTTAAGAACTTTACTTCAGGATAAGAACAGAAATTGTGCTCCAGCGGCACAGTGGCAGCAGGAGGCCCCATTAGCTAAAGTGGTGCTTCAGGTTAAGAACAGTTTCAGGTTAAGAACAGACCTCCGGAACGAATTAAGTACTTAACCCGAGGTACCACTGGATATCCCACTGGTTCTCCATGGAAAACTGCCACGGCAATTAGAGATGGCCTAGTGAATGTAACAACTCAAGCAGTTATCAAAGACCTTCTATTGCATCTACCCCAGGCCTCACAGAAGCCAGAATTTAGGGGCTCTGGTGGATGAAGTCACTAGAAGTGAAACATATGGGTCTCAGAAGTGTTGGCTTCACAATAGAATTCAACATAGCAGCTCACAATCTAGGCTCTGAAAAGAAGTGGGTAGATGTCTTCTGAGGTGCCAGAAGATATGTGTATTACAGTCCTTCATAACAACATTGTAGGAAGGGAATAAGCCTTTCTGACAGGTCTCACATAAACCATCCAGATTGATTCCAGTTACAAATGCTTGGGTTTTTCCCCCTTTCTTTTTAATGCCATTTTAAAATTCTAATTTGGGTGCCAGCAAATGAAAGCACATTTCTGCAGTATGTGCAGGTGGGCAGAGAACGGGTATTTTAAAAATATGAGCAGGCATTTTGTACATCTCAAAGCCCATGCAGTTTCAGCTGTTGCCATCCACTGAGAATGGAAACCATAATTAATGTATTTTTGCAATTATGCAGGTGAATCTCTTAAAGCAGGTTGGCTTTCTCCTCTTCCTTTGCCCTAGCAGGCAGTTAATAATAAAACTGTTCGACTTGTATTGACTACACAAATGGAGAATTCAAGTAAATGTCTTGCAAAACACAGCAGTGAAAGATCATATATTGCAGATGTGCTTTATGTTTATTACAAAGTGAGACCCATATTGAGCTGTCAAAAATAGTACAGCAAAGATGAGAAGAAATGTGAAGTATGAGTTATTTAGTACAACTGTTGGTTTGCCCTGAAGCATAATTATCCTCACCAAAAGGCAGCATAATACTGGAGTATTTTGGATAGCAAGTTTTCCCTGTGGAAATTTCAATGTTTTAAGACTGAAAAAAATATATAAAGCAGGACCATGTTTTAAAACGGGTGGCGCTGTGGGTTAAACCACTGAGCCTAGGACTTGCCGATCAGAAGGTCGGTGGTTCGAATCCCCATGACGGGGTGAGCTCCTGTTGCTCAGTCCCTGCTCCTGCCAACCTAGCAGTTCGAAAGCACATCAAAGTGCAAGTAGATAAATAGGTACCGCTCCAGTGGGAAGGTAAACAGCGTTTATGCAAACTGCTCTGGTTCACCACATGACCCAGAAGCTGTACGCCGGCTCCCTTGGCCAATAAAGCGAGATGAGCAGAGTCACGACTGGACCTAATGGTCAGGGGTCCCTTTAACTTTACCTTTATGTTTTAGAAAATCCCTATAAAAAGGAATGTCTGAAAACTTTGCCACTTCAGCGTAAAAGGGAAATAGTTTGTCAGATGACTACTAAAGTGTTTTGTGATTGTTATTTTTCAAGAGGAAAAGAGAAAAATATTGTTTCTGATTTTTCAACATAGTTCATACGGTGTCCTTTGGTTGACTCTCCTGGAAAACATCAAAGAAACGGAAATGGAAATTAATATTTTATCACCCAGACTTTTGAGTTTCTGTGAGAAGCTATTTTTAACAGTACATTTTCCACATAAAAATTTTCACCCAACTCTGGTCCAAAGTATCACCACAGACATATACCACAAAGAGATGTTTATCCCAAGAAGTATACTATACTTCCTGATGAAGGCTATCTCCAGGTTTTCCTGAGCCCTGGATACATGGTTGTCTGTGACTCCCAACCCCACACTCCATAAAAAAGCATCATAAATGGGAACAGTTTAGATGGGGGCCCAGATAAGGCCTCTGGCACTCCATACACTGCTACCTAAACTCTCTGGGACAGAGTAGCAACAAAACACACAACCAGGTTAAAATGTGTGATGGACAGTTCTATTCCATTCCTTCAAGTACCTCTCTCATCAGGAGATGGGAGGTTACAGACCTTCCAAGTGTCCCTATTTTCCAGGGACAGTCCCAGATTTACAGAAGCCAACCCAGTTTCTGTTTTGATCCTGGAATATCCTGCTTTTCCTTAAAGGTAAAGGTAAAGGTAAAGGTAAAGGGAACTCTGACCATTAGATCCAGTCGTGACCGACTCTGGGGTTGTGGTGCTCATCTCGCTTTATTGGCCCCCATCTAAACTGTCTGGGTCATGTGGCGAACCAGAGCAGTTTGCAGAAATGCTGTTTACCTTCCTGCTGGAGTGGTACCTATTTATCTACTTGCACTTTGATGTGCTTTCGAACTGCTAGGTTGGCAGGAGCAGGGACCGAGCAACAGGAGCTCACCCCGTCACGGGGATTCGAACCACCGACCTTCTGATCAGCAAGTCCTAGGCTCTGTGGTTTAACCCACAGCGCCACCTGCGTCCCTGATTTTCCTTAGGACACCCCTATTTTCATCAGAGAAATGTTGGAGAGTATGGAGTCATGCAACCCCCAAGCCAAGGAGATAAATAACTATACAACCTTTAGAAAACATCTGAAAGCAGCAGTGTATAGGGAATTTTTTTAAAAAAGTTTAATGTTTAATTATGTTTTTATCTACGTTGGAAGTCACCCAGAATGGCTGGGGCAACCCAGTCAGATGGGCAGGGTATCATCATCATCATCATCTCATCATCATCATCATCATCATCATCATCATCAAATATAGGATGTCCCTATTTTCATCAGAGAAATATTGGGGGGTATGAGATTACACCAGAGGCTCTGGGATTAATCCTCCATTTCCTGAGGTACCTGGTGACAATGGACTACAAGTCTCCTGTTGGTCCTGTTAGTACTTCCAGTGCCACAGGGACTAAACAGGGGAAGAGAGACAGTAACTGGTAGCAGGATACAATGCTCTCTTGATCTCTGGTCATCTGCATTGCTGCAGGACAGAGAGAGGTGAGGTGGTCTGGGTGGTCATCAGCCAATCCGGTGTTCCCGTCAATGTGTTTGCACCCTGCCAACTTCACTGCCACCTCATCTGCTTCCCTATCCTATCCTGGAATGCAGCAGTGGTGTGAGCGACCAGAGCTCAGTTGAGCCCTGCCACTCCAGACCACCATCTGCTACTGATTAATGAGATATGCCTCATGGCAACCTGGTCCACTTCCTTCCAGGAAATGGCAATAGCCTGGAAGTCTTATGGCTGATCTCATATTCTGTGATTGGAGTGGGAGCCATGGAACAATCTGGACTGCACTCCGCTGTCATCACCCTATCATTGCAACACTATAATGGAGATTGCTCCAGATGTCTCTATATGATGACATCCCATTTCCCCAGTGACTTGAGTGTTCCTACAGAAAGTGACTTAATTGTTGTCAGGTAGACCTGGAAATAGGAGATTGGTCTAGTTATTCCATTAAGTGATGGACCCTCTGATGGATCATGGACCTTGCTGGGTGTCAGGCCTCCAACAGAGTTGAGAACATTCCAAGAATAAATATTCTCAGGGCCAATTCCAATGTTCAGTCACCTTTGTAGCAATCACCAAAAATCACCCCACTGCCCATGGCAGCACTTCACACAGAGTGTACATATTTCTTATTTCTACATGGTTCAACCTAATTGTGAAGTGTCTTGTAGAATATTTCCATGTGAACTATATGGAAAACAGCTTGGAACCCTGGAAGATACTGGAATCAGCCACCGTCAGTGAAGATGCCCTCACATGGATGGTTACATCTGCTGTGTCGAGTGATGCCCATATGGCAGCAAATTTTTTGCAGCCCCCACATGGAGGACACAGCATTCGAATCAGCCCACAGACTCTGAAACCTCACAGATTCTAATGCTGAAGACAGAGAATAGCTTCTAAAAAGTTGAAGATGAAACGAAAGACACCATAATTTCCTGTGGTGTACAAGCTCCTTTCCTTTACTTCACTGTTGCCTCTGGTCCAACAGTCTTCGTAGGTTGGAGGTGGGGAACATGAGGCCCCCAAGATGTTGTTGGGTTCCAACTCCCATCAGCCTCGGCCAGCATTGTCAATGATGCTGATGGGAGTTGCTGACCAGCAACAGCTGGAGAGTCAGAACTTCTTCATCCTCGACTTAATCATGTTTCTACATGATTGATTGTGAAGCATCAAAATGTAAGAAATGTCTTGAGGAGGGGTGAAATATACTCGGAGTCGAGTGTGGATTTCATGCTCTATATTCAGCTCATAGTAGTGAAGAATGGAAGTTTCCCTGAACTGTCTGCTTTATTTACACAATGGGCCCCACGTATTGGCTAATTCCGGGATTCTCCTGTAGGCTAATCAGGTTGTGGATTCACTTCCACCTGGAGTTGGATTGGGTAGCTCGTATGGACCAATCAAACTGCTGCATTCTGAATCCTATTGTTCTCGGACCAATCAGACTGCTGCGTTCTGAATCCTATTGTTCTAGGACCAATTAGACTGCTGCAATTTGGATCCTATTCAACTCAGTACATAACAAGGGGCAAGTAACTTTTGCACGTGAACCCTTCACACTCGGTTTAGAAACCTGATGACACAATCTCAAATCACAAGCTAATATATGGTGGGTGGATAGAGGATGAGCACTGATACAATTGTTTATATCACTAATAACTTTCTGCTTATGGCTTACTCACAATTTCCAAAGAACTGAAAGGCAAGGTATTAAACAAGCAAGCAGACAAACAAACAAAGAAAAACAAACAAACGAGGTTTACTGCTCATTTAGTATATTATCTACTTACTGCTTTGCTGAATAAATACACCAAGTCAGCTGAATTCTAGAGACATGATATGTCCTACTCTACTCCTTATACTTCCTTCCATAGTGGCAAAATTTATTTCCAAAGGAGGAAGAGAGGGAGGAAGATCCGTTGCCTTTTCTTAGGAGTTGAGAGATTAGCAGTTACCATTCCAGTCATACCTTACTTTTGCCTGAGGTCAGAAATGCTGCTGTTGAAAGGCTTTGCTCCTTCAAGAGGGTCAGCTGCAGACAACAATCAGGCTTCAGCCTACACTATTTCTCAATGATGGTGATGTTGTTTGTTGAATGTATTAACCAATGAAGCTGCCTTATGCCATGTCAGGTCACTGACTCATCTGGCTGGTATTGTTACATGTACCACAACATCTGCCCACATATACCTCAGATTTGGTTTCCTTAGAATGAAGCTCACCAGAGACTGTAATATGTTTGTGTTGTATGGTTTTATTTACACATAACCACCACCTGTGAACCTTCTAGTGCACCTTCATGAGCCAGGACCAGGACCTTCATGAGCTCCTCCCCTGAGCAAAAAGATGGGGTAGGAGAGCTGAAAATAATGTCAATATCTTTCTTCTTCTTTGGTGATCACTCATAGTTGATTGTCTTCCATAAACATGGTTTTAAGAATGAGTCCATAAGTGACTGTGGAGGCCAATTCTGGATCCACACATCCTTCCACAGTGGGGACATTGGTTTCCAGGCAGGAGTTGATCATGGTGTGGATTTGCCAAGCGTGCCTTCCTCTTAGCACGTTTCTCCGTTGCATCCTGAGTTTGAGTGTCTTCAAAGCCCATGAAACCTTTGGTAGAGGCTGCTCTCCAATTGGAGCACTCGCAGGCAATTGTTTCCCAATTGTTGGTGTTTATACTACATTATTTAAAATTTGCCTTGAGGCAGTCTTTAAACTCTTTTGTTGACCACCAGCACTACACTTTCCATTTTTAAGTTCGGAATAGAGTAGTTGCTTTGGAAGATGATGATCAGGCATCCGCACAACCCGACCAGTCCAGCAAAGTTGATGTTGAAGAATCATTGCTTTGACACTGGTGATCTTTGCTTGTTCCAGTACACTGGTATTAGTTCGCCTGTCTTCCCAAGTAATGTGTAAAAATTTTCAGAGACACTGTTGATGGAATCTTTCGAGGAGTTGGAGATGGCATTTATAAGTGGTCCATATTTCACAAGTGTACAGTAAGGTTGGTAGTACAATAGCTTTGTAAACAATCATATTTCATATATGGCAACCCATGCGCCCCTTCAGTTTCAGATAATTCATGTGTAGAAGTGTCTAAGAAGCCCAGGACACAAATTTCCATGGCCCTCTAGCAGCTATGTGGCTCATTTACCAGATGTAATGTATTTAGTGTTAATTCTGGAAGTGTATACTTGACTCTGCTGTAGGAGGCTCAGTTTGGTCACATTTAAAAACTCAAAAGGATGGCTCAGCAAGTTTGCATACATGCTGCTAGAGAGGCTTGGGATTTCGTCCCAGGTTGGGGGGGGGGGAGTACCAGAAGACTGACCACTCATCTGTCAATATAGTTTTTTTATAGGGTATATTTAGATGAGATGATCCCTGAGGCCCTGTCTTGTTCTGAGATTAAGTGACTCCTGTAAAGCTGGAGTGCTCTATATCCATTTGCATTGGTTAGTTGCTAAGATACCAAGAATCACTTAAGTATGGTGTCATGGAGTTCAAGTAACTTCTAGAGTTCAGGTAACAGGCAGCGTTAATTTTTACCAGTACAGTGGTACCTCGGGTTACAGATGCTTCAGGTTACAGATGCTTCAGGTTACAGGTCCGCTAACCCAGAAATAGTACCTCAGGTTAAGAACTTTGCTTCAGGATGAGAACAGAAATTGTGCGGCAGCAGCGGGAGGCCCCATTAGCTAAAGTGGTACCTCAGGTTAAGAACAGTTTCAGGTTAAGAACGGACCTCCAGAATGAATTAAGTTCTTAACCCGAGGTACCACTGTATCAGGGAATATATCCAACCCAATGCAGTAGGACCAGGTCATCATGCTTATGCTGGTGGGCATTTTAGGGTGAGGGTATTGGGTATTTGAGGTCTAATGAGATCTAGGTATAGGTTGAATCCAGGTGAGAGCAGGAAGGATTTTTAGTTTTCAGAAATATGTTTGTCTTTGAGGTTTATGAATTCCTTTCTCATTTTTTAAGGTATGGGTATCGCAGAAGGTTTTTAATGGTAAATCACTTTGCGAGCCCATTTTGTCCCCAAAGCAGAATACATATGTACAAAATTCAAAACAAAATAACTAAAAGCCAGCATCTTAAATTGATAGGTGGTTCTCTAAAAAGTAAAGCAACCCCACATATGTGCAGCTGGAGCCTGTCTGTCTGTTCAACTACAGCATTTTCTACTACAGAAGAACCAAACATTTTTTAAAGAAAAATCAGCAGTAGCAACGATGAGAAGTTAAGAAACACATACTTTTGTGGGAATGTTCAGGGAGGCAGGAGAGGATATATTGTTTATTAATATCCTTCCTAACTTAAGGTTACCAGATGTCCGCATTTTCCGGGGATAGTCACCGGATTAAAAATCAGTCCCCATGCAAAATACATTGAAGTTGAAAAGTGTCCCCGGATTCATAGAAAAGAATCTGGTAACCTTAATCCTAACTTGCGCTAGCAAGTTAGATAACTTTTAGCAGAGTTTTAACATTCCCCTTTAAATGCACAGTGGGTAGCTGGTTGCAAACTTGTTTAAGCTTCTCAATATAGATTCCTGGTAAGATCCCTTATTTCCCCCTTAAAAGAATAAACACACCACAATCTTATTTAAGATATATAAAAGTAGTTAGTCACAGCATCATCAGTTCACAGATGGATCCCTGAAGGCAAACTTAGTTACAGATATATATACCTGTGAGTCTATCCCATATGGAGATAGTCTCTTGGTCCTCTGTTGGCTGAAAGCCAACAGGGCATCTCTAGCTAAAAAGAGAGCTGTTGCTCCAATGACAAAGTCCAAAGAGAGGAGAATGTGCTGCGTGTCTTGTCCTTTTGTCACCTGAACAGGTAAGGTCATGCCCACCTCTAGTCACACACAAGAGGAAGGATGCTCCAGGCCAGGAGGAAACAGGAAGTTTTTGGCTGGCTGAAACAAACATCCACCTGCATGTCCACTCTAGGAAAACAAGGAATGTTGTACTTGACTGCTACTTATGTATCACATCCCACAACTTCTGTAAGCTTCTTTGGAGGCTGGGCATTTGAGTAATCAGGGGTGTGGTTCAAAGATTAAAGGGCCTCTGACCTGCTGATGCCAATAAATATTACTTAGACTTACTTAGAATGAGGGTGCAGAATTCTCTGAAAACAAACAGAAGCTAAAGAAACAAAGTTCTCTAAGTATCAGTGACCCTGGCCATTTGTCACCATTAAGGATGGAAGGATCTGTCAATTTCAATCCTCCTCAGATCCTTATTTTTCCAACCTTAAATTCAGTTTTCCACAATTCTGCAGCAATTTCCAATTTAAAATAAAATAAAAAAGTCCTCGTGAAAATTCTTCAACTATTTAGTGTGAATTTCTCATAATAAACACATTTCTGAGCAGTTTACATATTTTTGCAAGCAATTCCTCCTAATGTAATGTGATTTTGTCATTTTCATGTATATTCATTTTTACACATACTTTTACCAAACAGATGCATTTTTGTTGACCTTGGTTGGTTGGATAAGTGTAAATGTCTAAGGAAGGGCGTGTTTTGGTCTTCATGTTGTTTTGGAAAGTCTAAATTTGATAGATCTACCTTTAAATGAGAATGGGGTAAAGTCCTTCCACCATATCTAGTCTGCATTGATGCTAGAAAAAGAGAATTTTGTCAAAGTGCTTCTGAAAACAATCTTCAAAAACTCATGAGAGTGGGACAAAATTAATCAATGTATAGAACAGAGAAGCAGCTCAATTATTCCATCTTTGACTAAGACACGAAACAAGCTTCTTTTTCATCCTGGAAGGCACAGATAAATGTGTTGGAACTTGTTATTTCCTTCTACACTGATTTGCATACCATTTCATCCACTAAAATATCAGATCCTAAGAAAACATTGCATTTTTAGAAAGCCCAACAATTCCTAACTTTTCCCCCCCAATTAAAATATGCTTGAAGGTGGGCTCTGTGCGACATCTAATATAGCCAGATGGAATGTTCCAAAGTAAATTAGGATATATTTTTAAAAATAACACTCGAAAGAAGGGACAGGAAATCTTTATAGCCTTTGTTCTGAAAGGCGTCCACTGCTGAGCAAAAGGAACCTGAGGTACTCTCCCTAGATGTCCGGATGTCCTAATGTTAATAATCTTCTCCTATTACTTCTTAATGACAAATCGCTTCTCACTGTTTAGAGGTGGGCTGCACCGAGAGAGCCAACACAAACCAAGTGCTCAAAATAACATTTTGTTCATCATACTTTGTTACTTCAATCACTCATCTTCCATTTTGAGACCATCCCGGGAGGTAAGGAACCTGATGTTCCTGGAACTCCACGAGTTTCAAATACGTTTTTTCTTTTTGGCCAGATGTGGTAGAACTAGACATCCTTCTCCCATTATAAAAGGAAAGGAAAGGATTAATATGATATTAAGGAATAAACAAAATGAATCAAAATCTATCCACAACTTTGGCACAAATTATCTCTGTCGACTCTGTAAGCAAAAAGTAAACATAGTTTTGCTTTTCAGACTCGTGTGTGTGTGTGTGTGTGTGTGTGCAGTGCTTTTTCCTAAAAAAATGTTTAGGGGTACTCTCATTTTGAATCAAGCAAATCACCGGGAAAGGAAATGAAGCCTCCACTGGAGGTGGTAACAACGAAACTGACCAATCACCATGCTAGAGTCCAACTCCTACTTCACACATTAAACGCTCTCTTCTGTCTGAGACTCAGGAACCACCGTGACAGGAAATGAGGCCGCCATCGGGAGTAGCAATGAAACTGACGATTCACCATGCTATTCAACGGAACTGACGATTCACTGTGCTAGAGAATAAACTAATTTTTTATATATATAAAAATAGTTTCTTCTCCCGTTAGATTCACAAAATGTTTAGGGGTATGCATACCCCTGCATACCCCCAGAAAAAAGCACTGTGTGTGTGTGGAACTCAGGAGCTGTCTGTCTGGCCTTTTCACCATCTTAACCGGAAGTCAACCCCAGAGAAGGTCACACTGTCCTTTCTCTTGGCAAGAGATCTACAGTTGCCTTTCAACAAATAGGAGGTACTGCTGGTCTCATCCCACTCCTGGTGTGATTCAGAATGGACCCCTTTCCCCTCCTTTGACTTCCACTGCAACTGTCAGTTGTTGTTGTTGTTGTTTAGTCGTATCCGACTCTTCATGACCCCATGGACCAGAGCAGGTGACAGCAAAGGTTTTTAGCTGGGGCAATTAGAATAAGATCCACCATTTGACTATTGATTCAAAACCCTAAAATGTATATTATATATCATATAATCCATAGTATTAGTATGTATCCACAGCCTCAGCCTCTTCTGTTGTGCAGTTTACACTGCTACGTACAGTGTGCTCAAGGCAGTAAGCTTGAGTCACTGATTTACGTTGGAGCCAGAGGTTGATGGATCTCCGCAGCGTAAAGGCTGAGAGGGAGACGGTCCAGCTGGGGCCTAGCCAGCTGGCCTTTCAACCCCTGGGTGCTGTATGGTTGTATGGTTTCAAATTGGATGGGAAACCACGTGCTGAGATTCCACCATTGCAGGGGCTAGACTAGATGACCCTCAGGGTCCCTTCCAACTACTGTTCTATGACTCATGCACAAAATATAGTGGTACCTCTACTTACGAACACGATCGTTTCGGGTTGCTGTTCGTACCCTGAAAAGTCCATAAGTAGGGCGCTGCTACTGCACTTGCACGAAGCATGACAGAGCACTTCTGTGCATGTGCGAAGTGCGCAGATTGCTTCTGTGTGTGCACGTGCAGTGAAACTCAGAAGTATACACTTCCGGGGTTTGCCGCATTCACAAGCCAAAAATCCGCAACATGAAGCGAATGCAACCAGAGGTATGACTGTATATCCTTGGCAAAAATCATTGCAATGTGGTGTGAGGAGAAAGAACTGGATTTCTCTAACCTCCTCTCCCACAGCATATCAATCTAGAACAGTGTTTGCGTGTCGAGGTCCCCAAGCCACCCCCTCAAATAACTCACAATTCACACATAATTTTTGTTTAATGTTTTTGGCATAATTTGGCCACAACTTTATTAAAATACATATCTGTGAGTGGTTGCTTAGGCATTGGTTAAGACTATCTGTCCCCCTGTCTGGGACAGAACTGACTTCTGAACTCCCTCGGAAGCCAGTGAAGGGAAAACAATATTTGGGAGCAATGGAGCTGAGTCACAGGCCCTCACCGCTCACCCGCATGCTTCCTGGGCCTTGCCGGCCCCAGGACGAAATCGTGGATGAAATCGTGGCAAGCCCCTGGATTCCTTTAACAGAATTCCCTTCCGCACCACCATTGGAAGGGCGGGCCCAGCCCATCCTTACCCCTCCTCCAACCAATTTTTATAACCAATCCCTAACCGCAACCTTACAAGTTGTGACGAATTGCTATGTAGTAGGCAAAAACCAAATGGCACCAGCCAATCAACCAAATGGACAAAATTCCTACAAGGCCCTGCCCCAACGGCAGACGACCCCATGACAGGCATAGCAAGGTCAACCGGAACTCAAGGCGGGTGGGCGGGTGATCCGATGCACTCAGCGAAAGAGAATGCAAAAGCTGAGTGTCCCCAATATTTAAAGTCTTTGGTCCCATCCACCACATTGCAACATGCAACCCGGCCATCCAATCGTTGCCCCAGGTCAGCCTTCTTTTACCCTGCCTGGCAACAGAGGGATGGCTTGGCTGACCCCACGGCAACACGTGCTCTCATATAAGGGAGAACATGCTTTCTCAAACTTGGCTCTCCAGCTGTTTTTGGACTACAGCTCCCATCATCTATAGCTAACAGGACACAGCTGGAGAATCAAGTTTGGGAAACACTGATCTAGAAGGCTTCCTTTCTAATAACACTTAAAAGCCAGTGAGTTTCTCTGTCTCTCTATATATACACACACAGAAACATATCCTTGCATAATCTTGGCTTTTTCTTCTTCTACTACTTCCAACCCCTGGGGTTCCTGTAATAAACAAACTTTTGGATTTAAAGCAAAGGTCACTGGCACTATTGGGCAGCTTTTGTTCACATTCAGATGGAGGGATGGAGAAATGAGGGAAAGCACTAAAATGCATTTGAGACAGATTTCACCATTTACCTCCTTTAAATGTGATTAGGTTAAAGGTGATTTGCAGCTTATTGAGGAGATCTCATCCAACTGAGCCACAGAATGAGGACTGAATACAGCTTGGCCTGATGACCTTTAACTAACACAGTATTTTGTGAATCTCCTTTACTGCTGTACCAAACAATTTGCATTCATACCTCTTATTTTTTTTGCAAGGATTGTGGTGCAAGTCGACTAGGCAGGAAAATAAACAAACCTAGGTCTGTTTTGTAAAAACAATATACAGAATAGGTTTGTAGCCAGGGTTGAGTAGGACAAATTACAAGGTAAATTCAACTCTAATGAAATTAAGAGCTAGTAGCCATATCTGTTAGAGTAGATGTCTCTTAGTCTGTGAGCCCTGGGAATCTCTGGCCCTTCAGAAGTTGTTGTACTCCAACTCCCATCAGCCCCCGCCAGCAGGGATGATGGGAGTTGTAGTCCAGTAATAACTGGAGGCCACAGTTTCCCCTGTCTTTTACAATGCACAGCACGAGGTCAAGCAAGCGAAGTCATTCCATGCACTAACCCCACCTAGTAAGCTACTAGAAGGCTTATGATGTTGCATCCCCATTAAACTAGATAATATGCCCAGTGCAGAAATGAATTTATTTTATGGTGTTTATAGAAGATCAATATGAGCTATGAAGCCCCAGCTCAGTGGTTCAATATGAGTGTTAATATGTTCGTGCCCTGAGCTGCTCTACAGATACTGTTGAGCAAAAGCCACTTCAGTGAGTGGGCTCTCTAGTTTACAGTTCACTTGGCACTATTCTCTTTATGGTTGCCAGTTCAGTAAGCCAATCACTCCGCTGATTTCCATCTCAGCAAATGATTTTCCAATCTGAAAGGCCAGGGGAGTTTCTTTATTTAATATGCTGGAAACTGGAAAGAGCGTGAGTTGCCAAAAGAGCAAACAGCTGTATAAACTACATTTGCTCTTAATTCAACCCAGCTTCCCTCTCCTCGATTTTACCTGCTTCTGCTCCTTATCATGTGTTGCTCAAATCGGATGGTTAGAGTTTATCAGACAACAAAGAAGAGTAGGAAGCCAAATTCCATTTAAAACAAGTATAGGTCCTCCAGTTGTTGTTTTCTCCCCCATGATCAGGCTACCACCTCCCAGCCCGTGCTGGTTGGGGGTGATGGGGACTGCAGTCTGACAACATCTGGAGGTCTACAGGTTCCCTGTCCCTGATTTAAAAGAAAACAAATGCAAATATGACAGCATGTGCGTCTATCAATCACATTTCCAGATAGCCTTTCAATAATATTGGTCAACAAGGTACCTTATAAGTATGGTGCAATCAATCAATCAATCAAGCAAGCAAGCAAGCCCATAGAACTCTTAACATATGAGCCATTATTATTATTATTATTATTATTATTATTATTATTATTATTTACTATTTATGTCCCACACATCTGGCTGGGTTTCCCCAGCCACTCTGGTCAGCTTTCAACCAAATATTAAAAACAATACAGGGTCAGACATTAAAAACTTCCCTAAACAGCTAACTTTTAAAAGTAACTACAGTGATACCTGTAAAATTTTAAAAGATGATGCTGTTAAGGTGCTACACTCAATATGCCAGCAAATTTGGAAAACTCAGCAGTGGCCAGAGGATTGAAGAAGATCAGTCTACATCCCAATCCCAAAGAAGGGAAGTGCCAAAGAATGCTCCAACTACTGCACAATTGCACTCATTTCACACGCTAGCAAGGTAATGCTTAAAATTCTACAGGGCAGGCTTAAGCAGTATGTGGACCGAGAACTCCCAGAAGTGCAAGCTGGATTTCGAAGGGGCAGAGTAACGAGAGACCAAATTGCAAACATGCGCTGGATTATGGAGAAAGCTAGAGAGTTCCAGAAAGACATCTACTTCTGCTTCATTGACTATGCAAAAGCCTTTGACTGTGTCGACCACAGCAAACTATGGCAAGTTCTTAAAGAAATGGGAGTGCCTGATCACCTCATCTGTCTCCTGAGAAATCTCTATGTGGGACAAGAAACTACAGTTAGAACTGGATATGGAACAACTGATTGGTTCAAAATTGGGAAAGGAGTACAGCAAGGCTGTATATTGTCTCCCTGCTTATTTAACTTATATGCAGAATTCATCATGCGAAAGGCTGGGCTGGATGAATCCCAAGCCAGAATTAAGATCGCTGGAAGAAATATCAACAACCTCAGATATGCAGATGACAAAACCTTGATGGCAGAAAGTGAGGAGGAATTAAAGAACCTTTTAATGAGGGTGAAAGAGGAGAGCGCAAAATATGGTCTGAAGCTCAACATCAAAAAAACGAAGATCATGGCCACTGGGCCCATCACCTCCTGGCAAATAGAAGGGGAAGAAATGGAGGCAGTGAGAGATTTTACTTTCTTGGGCTCCATGATCACTGCAGATGGTGACAGCAGTCACGAAATTAAAAGACGCCTGCTCCTTGGGAGAAAGGCGACGGCAAACCTAGACAGTATCTTAAAAAGCAGAGACATCACCTTACCAACAAAAGTCCGTATAGTTAAAGCCATGGTTTTCCCAGTAGTGATGTATGGAAGTGAGAGCTGGACCATAAAGAAGGCTGATCGCCGAAGAATTGATGCTTTTGAATTATGGTGCTGGAGGAGACTCTTGAGAGTCTCATGGACTGCAAGAAGATCAAACCTATCCATTCTTAAGGAAATCAGCCCTGAGTGATCACTGGAAGGACAGATCGTGAAGCTGAGGCTCCAATACTTTGGCCACCTCATGAGAAGAGAAGACTCCCTGGAAAAGACCCTGATGTTGGGAAAGATTGAGGGCACAAGAAGAAGGGGATGATAGAGGACAAGATGGTTGGACAGTGTTATTGAAGCTACAAACATGAGTCTGACCAAACTGCAGGAGGCAGTAGAAGACAGGAGTGCCTGGCGTGCTCTGGTCCATGGGGTCACGAAGAGTCGGACACGACTAAATGACTAAACAACAACAACGACAGTGGTACCTTGGGTTACATGCGCTTCAGGTTACATACGCTTCAGGTTACAGACTCCGCTAACCCAGAAATAGTGCTTCAGGTTAAGAACTTTGCTTCAGGATGGGAACAGAAATCGTGCTCCGGCGGTGTGGCACCAGCAGGAGGCCCCATTAGCTAAAGTGGTGCTTCAGGTTAAGAACAGTTTCAGGTTAAGTACGGACCTCCGGAACGAATTAAGTACTTAACCTGAGTTTAAAAGTAATTTAAAAGTAATTTAACTGCATTTAAAAGTAAAATAGTTGTTTATTGCCTTGACATCTGTAGAAAGAATTGTTACAAAGGAGGCTTGCTGATTGGAAATAAGGACAACCCTATTGGCCTCAGCTGCCGGTGGCCATGTGTCAAAGTGGCCCACTGGAGCTGAGAGAATCCAGGACCCATCTTGCAAGAAGTATCCAGTCCTTCATGCACACGCCACAAGCCACAAGGGGACAGGAAACATGGGTGCTGCCCTGAAAAGAAAAGAATTTGGATGGTGGGCAGAGCCAACTTCTAAAGCTGCATAAACTCACACACATCCACGGGGATATGTTGCTTTCATGAGATCTAATTCTCTTGTGTGATTCTCTCCAGTAAGCGAATGGCCCCTTCCAAAATCACAGAACTCACCCGTCTCAACGACATCCCTCCATCCCACACAAATCTTTGCATCTGAAATCATCATAAGCTGTCAACAGCTCGCAGTTCAAACTACCAAAGTTCAAGAAAGGAAAGTTCCTATCCAAAAAGTTAAGAGACCTAGCTGGAAGAGGCTGTTCCCACATTTCCCTCTGGTACTCCCCAATAGTAGCTCATGTGCTAAGCGGCTGCCAGATTTCACCAAGGGAGCGTGGGAACATGGGCTGATAAAGATCAATTGAGAGTTTTCTTCTGCTTGGGTGAGAAGAGATACAAGGGAGTGTTCTGTCCAATCCCTTCCAATATTAACAATTTATGGCTGGTTACTTTCTTTAAGCACCGGGTTCTGATCCTAAGATCTCGCTGGCTACAGTTCTGTACACATTCTTGTACAAGTTGTTCTGGGAAAGGAGGACGTTATCATACCTTAATACAGTCAAATATATAGATATTCAGTTCATGTGAGGCTAATGCACTGACAGTCTATGTATATGATTACTCACTCATGTGTGCTATGCTGCCAGGCCCATAATTGCTACAACACTCACTTTTTATTTGACGCTCCCCAGCGATAACCGAGATTCCGATACAGATACCTTTTTCTTCCTCTCAGCTTTGAAATTTCAGCTTTTGAAAGTACATGCCATACTGAGATATTCTTAAAGTTTGAATCAACAGGAGCCATTTCCACTTGCCAATTTCACTACGGCACAGTAAACATACCTTCCTTTCCCTGTTATTGCTTTAATTGTTTTGGATAGACGCTCTACTAGAATTTGTCAAGGTGAGGGCAGGACCTGCTTTGTCATTTTCCAGGGACACTGGAAGCCCACTGCAGATAAGAAGAAGTTTATTTCTAGGGACAATAGCAGCCTAGAAAAGGGGCGTTTTCTTCATGCCATGATGAGGGAAGAATGGGTTAAATGCTGCAATATGTATGTGTGTGTTTAAAAAATTTCACAATACGCTATACAACAAAGAATAGAAATGAAATATGACTGCTAAATATGCATTTAGCACCAAATTTAGTTAACCCATAGTTTTTGCTTTGTCATTTTCTCTGCTTCCAATCCAATAATAATAATAATAATAATAATAATAATAATAATAATAATAAATTATTTATACCCCGCCCATCTGGCTGGGTTTCCCCAGCCACTCTGGGCAGCTTCCAACAAAAGATTGAAAATACATTAATGGTTGCGTTATGCATATTTTGACTTAATTGCTCTGAATTTTTTATTCCCAAAGACGAAGTGAGATATAAATGTTCTAAACTAAACTGCCCAGAATTGCAGTCAGGGCAAAGAGATCCCCAAACCCCATCCTTCATGCACATCAAACACAGAGAGAGATGATGATGATGATGATAATTTATTTATACCTCACTCATCTGGCTGGGTTTCCCTAGCCACTCTGGGCAGCTTCCAGCAAAATAATTCATCATATATTAAAAGCTTCCCTAAACTTCCTTTTAGGTGTCTTCTAAAAGTCAGATAGTTGTTTACTTCTTTGACATCTGCTGGGAGGGCATTCCAAAGGGTGGGCACCACTACTGAGAAGGCCCTCTTCCTGGTTCCCTGTAACTTCGCTTCTCGCAGTGAGGGAACCACCAGAAGGCCCTCGGCACTGGACCTGAGTATCTGGGCAGAACAATGGGGGTGGAGATGCTCCTTCAGGTATACTGGGCCAAGGCTGTTTAGGGCTTTAAATGTCAGCACCAACACATTGAATTGTGCTCAGAAACATACTGGAAGCTGATGTAGGTCTTTCAAGACTAGTGTTATGTGGTCTCAGCGGCCCCCCCGAGTCACCAGTCTAGCTGCCGCTTTCTGGATTAGTTGTAGTTTCCGGGTCACCTTCAAAGGTAGCCCCACATAGAGCGCATTGCAGTAGTCCAAGCAGGAGATAACCAGAGCATGCCCCCATCTGGCAAGACAGTCCGCAGGCAGGTAGGGTCTCAGCCTGAGTACCAGATGGAGCTGGTAAGCAGCTGCCCTGGACACAGAATTGACCTGCACCTCCATGGACAGCTGTGAGTCCAAATGACTCCCAGGCTGCGCACCTGGTCCTTCAGAGGCACAGTTACCCCATTTAGGGCCAGAGAGAGAGTTTCTTCCTCAGCCAGTGTGAGCAGTGGGACTCTGGTTGCAGTGGTGATTTCATCACAGGCTTAAGCCCTGATATTGCCCTCTGGAGTTGGATTGTACCCTAATCCTTGTACAGTTTGGATGGAATGGGAGCAGACTGCAATATTTACTCAGAAATAAGCCCCACTGTGTCCCATGGGATTTGCTCATGAACGTGCTTGCGGCTGCAGCGTCCATTTCATGTACGGCCTGAATTTCCGAACCCTCTTTAAAATAAATCAAAACTGCGCTTCTAAAAATGAAAAGAGAATACTAAACCCAGGATTATATCTCCTTGCTCTAGGGAGAGTCAGAAGTCAGTGGGTTCTGAGGGACAAACTCTTATACAAGCATACACCCATTAGTAATAATAACAAAAACACACCAAGGCTGTGTCTTGCCACATCAGTTGGTTTATAATATAAATGTTCTCTTCTCTCCTTTCAATCTGCCATTGCCAACATACCAAACCAAGAAGTCATAAATTTGGTATTGTTTAAATATATTTTTTCAGCATTTAAGTTTCACATGTTTTACATCTGACATTTTTATAAACCTCTTGAACCTATCTCATGTTATGTTACAAGATAGTTTTCTAGCCAGCAACCAGATAAAAGGGAGTGGGGAATCTATTCTAGTTCCAGTTCATTTCTGATAACCCGGAGAGTCTTAAGAGCAGCCTGTCTTGCCAAGAGCTGAATGTTTATTAAAACTGTTTGGGGCAAAATAGCTAAACAGTACCATTAATTGTCTGGATAATTCATGTTTACTCATGTTGCATAACACATGGATTAACCTTTAATCAAATCAAGCTCAACCCTGAAAAGACAACTTATTAGTAGTTTTGTTGGCTTTTGTTTTTTTTAAAAAAAGGGGGGGAATGGGGGCATATTTTTCCCTTTAATTGATCATTAAAATCTGATTTGCTCATTTCAGTTTAGTCATGCTCTTTTTTAAAAGCAAAGTCGCATGAGTAAATATGTTTTCACATCTTCCTGCAGCAAAAATGCTAAGTATAATTTATTCCCTCACTCTCCATCCAATATACAACAACAACAAAAACACTATTTATACCCTGCCCATCTGACTAGGTTGCCCCAGCCACCCTGGGCGGCTTCCATCATATACAGAAACATAATAAAATATTGAGCATGAAAAACGTCCCTATACAGGGCTTCCAACCTCAGTGCTTGACAAATCTGTTTACTGCAGAAGGAGGATAGCTTGCTAATTATGCATGTATGCTGCACATCAGCCAAACATCAATTGTGTAAACTGCAAGCAAATTTTGTAGAAATCTCTGCAAGTATATTCAATCAAGGAGGAAATGGCGACTGGAGTGACAGGCTACAGGTTGCACTTAAGCAAGTCATTACAGTGAAGTGCAAAACAGTGCTGTTGAACAGATGAAGAAAGGTCACCAGACTAAGCAGGTTTGAAAATAGCCCTTGCCCCACAGTGTGTCACACTTCATAAACCTGACGGCAGCCTGTCCATGTTTAATAAGGTGGGTGCATATGAGATGTGTCTGGAAACTGAGTTGCCTGCAGTTACTTCATCAACATTTGTGACCCTTGGGTTCACTCTGGCATCGGCTGAACACAGTTCCTTGACTGTGAAAAAATAATACTGACAATTTTGCAGACTGTGTGCACCGCAAACCTCGATCCTGAATGAATGAATCTTTATTTGCGTCAGCCATCGGCCATAGCAATGAAACAACAATACGATATACAAAGAATAGAAATAAAAATCCATTATATAAAATACATTTTAGGGCTTTGAATCAGTAGTCAAATAGTGGATCTTATTCTGATTGCCTCAGCGAAAAACCTCGCAATCTTTGCTGTCACCTGCTCATCTTGATCTGCCAAGATAAAGGACACTGTGGCAGTGGTTGGACGACCCAGGATGGACAATAAAAGAGGGGTGATAATCTCATTCCTCAAGTCTTTATAAAGAGTGCAAGCCAGAAGGGCATGCGCCACTGATTCGGGACTGCCATCTCCACAGGGACATAAGCGTTTTTCGTGTAGAATCTGTTGGAATCGTCCCTCAAGTACAGTTGAGGGCAATACATTCAATCTTGACCTTGATCTTGTGTTTTAGAGAAGTAATACTAAATACTGCAACAGCCAGTACTTAAGTCAGGGTGATGTGTTTATTCTGCTGGGATCTTCTTTGAAGTGCACCTGCTCCTCTCTGTTAATGCCGCAATGTTTTCTGAGTTGCATGGTGGGTTGATAAACTGTCGAAAGAAGGGGATGAACTTAATGAGGTTGGCAACAAGAGCACAGATGGAATGGGGAAATAAGGGTTGCGATGTCCAATCCATCTGCTTCCCAATGTCTTGGAAGTCTCCTTTCCCCATGAAACATGGTTCTGCTTTTCTGCCTCACTTTCAGGGCACTTCAGAATTCCTTCAGAATTTCAGTGGATGCGCTTACCTTATCGCTGTGAGGTAGTTGAGGGCAGTGCTGGCGTTTCCCTCCCTTTAAACATTTACTCTGCACTCTTGCCAGTACGTTTCTGAGCGCAATTCAAAGTATTGGTGCTGACCTTTAACGCCCTAAACGGCCTCGGCCCAGTATACCTGAAGGAGCGTCTCCACCCCCATCATTCTGCCCGGACGCTGAGGTCCAGCGCTGAGGGCCTTCTGGCAGTTCCCTCATTGCGAGAAGCAAAGCTACAGGGAACCAGGCAGAGGGCCTTCTCGGTAGTGGCGCCCGCCCGCCCTGTGGAACGCCCTCCCATCAGATGTCAAAGCGATAAACAACTACCTGACATTCAGAAGACATCTTAAGCCAGCCCTGTTCAGGGAAGTTTTTAATATGTGACATTTTAGTGTATTTTTGGTCTCTGTGGAAGCCGCCCAGAGCGGCTGGGGAAACCCAGCCAGATGGGCGGGGTACAAATAAATTATTATTATTATTATTATTATTATTATTATTATTATTATTATTACCGATTGCTTCTTGATCTGGGGGGGGGGGAACCACTTTGAGGAAGAGTTACCTCATTACTTCATTCCCGAATAGCTAAATAAAAGCAGATGAGGTTCGGGAGGTTGGCTACCAAGTACCTGAGATTGGTGCACTCTCTGCACTCTTGTTTTTAAGGAAAGTCTCTTTTTCTAAAAATCCACACAGGTTTTCTTTTCTTTTTTTTCTTTTTTAGTTAGAAGACTGTCTGGCTCATGGTAGCCAGACTCCCAAGCTTCTCACACTTGCAGGAAAGCCCAACCAAGGATGTCACAGAATCATTGAAAGATAGTTTTGGAAGTAGCCATGAGGGTTATCCAGTCCAACCACCTGCAATGCAGGAATTTTTCGCCCAATGTGGGGCTGGAACCTACAACCCTGAGATTAAGAGTCTCGTGCTCTACTGACTGAGCTATCCTTCAGGGCAATGAGATTGTCATGAGATTGTAAAACAAAAAAAATCCTTAATAACAACTCTTCTATTTTTAAGGGGGGAAAGACAGCAAAATTCAGACTGCTAAAGAGGTGATTTTCTGAATGGAAGACTGAACATTCACATTCAAATGCTTCATAAGAGTCATCTGTCACTATCCCTGATGAATTTTGCCTAGCCTTTATTTGCCTAGCCTTTTAAGGAGCAAGGGACACAGGTGGTGCTGTAGTCTAAACCGCTGACCCCATTGGGCTTGCCGATCAAAAGTCGGCAGTTCGAATCCCTGTGACGGGGTGAGCTCCCGTTGCTCGGTCCCTGCTCCTGCCAACCTAACAGTTTGAAAGCACACCAGTGCAAGTAGATAAATAGGTACCGCTGTGATGGGAAGCTAAACAGCGTTTCTGTGTGCTCTGGCTTCTGTCACAGTGTCCTGTTGCACCAGAAGTGGTTTAGTCATGCTAAATGACTGGCCACATGACCTGGAAAAACTATCAACAGACAAACATCGGCTCCCTCGGCCTGTAAAGCGAGATGAGCGCCACAACCCCAGAGTCATCTGCGACTGGATTTAACTGTCAGGGGTCCTTTACCTTTACTTTACCTTACCTTACCTTTTTAAGGAGTAGTAATGATGTGTTATAAGGCTAGGTGATACTTTGGTCTTTTAATTGATGCTTCATTGACATTTTATCATATATATTTTTATTCTGGCTTGTCTCACTTTATCGGCATTCTTATATTTATTGTTTTATTAATGAATTTTATCGTGAACAACCTTGAAAATGTATATTTAAATTAACAGCAAGTGATGGAGGTTAAAATGAAATAAAACAATAAATCTTTAGCAACAATTAAACACAGGTGGAACTGGGCCGCTTGGGCACATGAGTAAATTAAATTAAATAGTTTCCATTGGGAAAGAAATAAAGAAAAAGCAGATAGGCAAGAAATACCTGGAGTTAATTCAATCTGCAAGAGAAGTCCAGGCAATGGAATTTACCTGCTGTCAAGAATCTTCTCCATTCAATACTTTTGTGTCAATAATTTATGATGCGTTCAGTGGACAGTGACAGAAATGCTGTGTGTGTGTGTGTGTGTGTGTGTGTGTGTGTGTGTGTGTGTATCACTGTCTCACAGTTACAGCAGGCAGCAGTAAAGTTAGCATGACTTATGTGGTATGTTACACACACACACACACACACACACGCACACATTACATTACATGATAAGAAAAGAAATTGCATTCAAAAATGATTGAAGGAGAGGGTTTTGCTGTGGTGAATATGGGGTGTAGTGCTCATCTCGCTCTCAGGCTGAGGCAGCCGGCGTTTGTCCACAGACAGCTTTCCGGGTCATGTGGCCAGCATGACTAAACCACTTCTGGCACAACGGGACACCATGACGGAAGCCAGGCACACAGAAAACTGTTTACCTTCCCACCACAGTGGTACCTATTTATCTACTTGCATTGGCATGCTTTCGAACTGGTAGGTTGGCAGGAACTTGGAGCTCCATCGGTTGCACAGATTCGAACTGCCAACCTTCCGGTCAGCAAGCCCAAGAGGCTCGGTGGTTTAGACCACAGCGCCACCCGCTAGACGAATGCATGTGTGTGTTCATGTATGTTCCTATATGAATAGCTGATAGAGTTAGCTGTCTTTTACAGAGTTAGACCATTGGTCCATCTAGCCCAGTATGGTCCACACTTGGTGACTGAAGTTTCAGGCATGGGGTTCTCCCAGCCCTACCTGCAGATGCTGGGAATTGAACCCAGAACCTTTCACAAGCAAAGTTGGTGCTGTACCTACAGCCCTTCCATGTGCATGTGAGGGGTGACCCTGTCCACCCCTTTTGCATTGATCTCACCCACTGTGGAACCTGGAAGATTAGCCATATTGAAATGCAGTCCTTATATTGAAAAGAAGATTTTCCCATCCCAGTATGGAGTAGACATGCTAGGATGGATAATGACTGGCCTATGGATTGTGTTGGGGCCCAGTATACCTGAAGGAGCATCTCCACCCCCATCATTCTGCCCGGACGCTGAGGTCCAGTGCCGAGGGCCTTCAGGTGGTTCCCTAATTGCGAGAAGCAAAGCTACAGGGAACCAGGCAGAGGGCCTTCTCGGTAGTGGTGCCCGCCCTGTGGAACGCCCTCCCATCAGATGTCAAAGAGATAAACAGCTACCTGACATTCAGAAGACATCTTAAGGCAGCCCTGTTCAGGGAAGTTTTTAATGTGTGACATTTTAGTGTATTTTTGGTCTCTGTGGAAGCCGCCCAGAGATGGGCGGGGTACAAATAATAAATTATTATTATTATTATTATTATTATTATTATTATTATTAGTCGGGGGGGGAGCCCTAATGTGTTCACAGTCAGTAAGCATTACTCTATGTGCAGGGAGGGGGAAAATAGTTTGTGGGACCAAACCATCATTGAAATCCAATTAAGGTTGAAGGTCAAAGCACAAATAAAGTTCAGCTGCCTGATTTGGAATGGCTGCCTGCTCTGAGGTTCAGCTCCGAGTTGTTGGGTGTGTTGCTGCTGTTTTCCGTCCGTCTTTCTAACGCTGAATAAGTGGGAGAGGCTATTTTCCTAGAGAAAGTCTGTCTATTTTTTTTCAGCCCATCGAGCAGCAGCTTTCCACTTGCAGCAAAAATGGTAAATGGAGTGGAGTGGAACTTACTACAAGCAAATGAAAAGCACGGAGTCCAGTGCCAAAAAACGCTTTCGGCAAGCACGCTTGAAAAGGTGGCACCGGACCAACAAGAAAAAAGGGGCCATCTGGGGTCACTTAGAAAGGGTAAATGTGAATGGTTTGGCTCTGCTCATTGCTGGGAGAAAGTGACAAGCAAGACTAAGGCCACTTGGTCTGCTGGAGGGGCTCTCTACTATGCCAATCCAACTGCCCTTTTGCTCATAGTCCCCCCAATGCAGAAAAAAGAGCACAGAGTGATTTGCTGTGCAACAGATTCAGCCAGAGTCAAGCTAGTCACAAACAAGAGAAATCTGACCTTTGTTTTTATGTTCTCCTTCTAATGAGGCATGTTTTGCGCTGCCTATGTCAAATTAGAACATCTCTCACGCTTACAAATTCCGGGCACCATGGGCTGCAATTTTTGGCGATGAAATACTGAAGGCCTAGATCAATTTGCTGATCTCTGTTTTTCAACCAGCCTGGTTGAAATCTGAAGGCTTGTGAGCTGGGACCTTTAACCCCAAGCTTCTGCAAGTGTAAAGTGCCTCTTCCCTTTTCCTTTTTATTCGTATGTATGTTCACACACACACAAAAACACACACACAGGAAGCATGTATGTGTTAAATGGGCAAGTGAATCCAACCATATCTAATGTATAGGGAAGCTTTTTAATGTTTGATGCTTTATTGTATTTTTATATATGTTGGCAGCTGCCCAGAGTGGCTGGGGCAACCCAGTCAGATGGGCAGGGTACAAAATTATTATTATTATTATTATTATTGCTATTACTATTATTACAGGGTTGTGTTTATGCATCTTTCTTCAGTGGCCCAGAGGCTGTTAGATTGGCATGTGAGCCGCCTGGAGTCCTGATGGAACGTAAAACAGGGTTATTTTTGCAGAGGGGGCCTTTATTTCTCAGCAACGCATTCCCTAGGAAAATCCCTTCATACGGCAGTGACTGGTTGAAGTGGCAAATGGAGAGTTACCATAAGAAAACAAAAGCAAGAAACTGGGAATTTCCAAACATTATTAGGTCGATAAACTTCATCCCTCTGTTTCTAATGGGTCAAGGACTTCAGAGCTATGCACATCCTTTATCAGCCAGGAACATTTCCTAGTCGCAACCATCTGCTGAAATGGTGTGTTTGTGTTTCTTTTTCATCTGGAAATCTTAGTTTCGAAACTACTAAGCATGTGTAGCAGATCATATTAACAAGTGGTTGTAGTTCTGACCTTCGGTCAGCAGAGGGCAATGGTTGTTGAAACTCCAGTATTTAAAAAGTAATTACAGCTTTTTTCCCCCCTTGGGGGTGTGTGAGAATTGTTTTCCTTTCAGATGATGAGAAATTTGGTTTCTCTCCTAGCAAGGAAAGAAAAGGGACAAGCAATGAATCACTATCATCCCAATTACATTTATTTGAGGTTAGATGTGCATACCTGCCTTTTCTTGCCCTGTCTGTGCTTTAAGCCTCCCTGGAAAATCATAATCTATTATGGCCTTTTTCAAAAAGATTGGTATTTTCATGTGTCTGGAGGCAGGGGAAACAAATTCAAGGTAAAGCGTGTTTTATAACCAATTTTGGCACGTCTAAAACTGACTAGCCCTAACAAATATTAACTGTCCTCTGTACTGTTACATTATTCAGATTTTTCTTTTTAATGTGAAGGAGTTTAGTATTCTGTTTAATCAACTTCATGAGCTATCATTTGTTCAGCACTGGTTTTTGTGAAGTTCTCCTTGTTTCCCTCATCCATCCTGTTCCCAAATTTCTCACCTCCTGGCACTAGACAGAACTAATAAAACATTTTCATTTCCGCTATTTTAGAATCTTTACTTTAAAACATTTTCTATTTTAAGTTGCAAGACAAGCCCCCAACCAGCTGTTGAATAAAATGGGACATACTTCTGAGCAGGTATGGGCTATGTATACACTACCTTTAAAGCACACTCAGAGTTCAACCCGCCAGTGGAGAGCCAGTGTGGTGTAGTGGCTAAGAGCGGTGGACTCTTAATCTGGTGAACCGGGTTTGATTCCTTGCTCCTCCACCTGCAGCTGCTGGGTGACCTTGGGCCAGTCACACTTCTCTGAAGTCTCTCAGCCCCACTCACCTCACAGAGTGTTTGTTGTGGGGGAGGGAAGGGAAAGGAGAATGTTAGCCGCTTTGAGACTCCTTCGGGTAGTGATAAAGCAGGATATGAAATCCAAACGCTTCTCTTCTTCTATATGTGTGTGTAAGCACAATGCAGATACCAGGAACCCGGGGAGGGGGGGGGACAGGTTCCCCAATCACTTGCACAGAGTTTCGCACATGCAGAGTTGGGCAGGTATTTGAATGAATGAGCAGCGGCTGGTGTTGGGTTCTTCCACTGTGGGTTGGCTCCGTCAGCGTGTTTGCACCTTGCTGCTACTACACCCCTCGCAAACTCTGTCATGGCATGCTGCAGCCATTTAAACAGAGGGCAGCCAAGTAGGGCAGCCCCACCACACCTTCTGCTGTTACATGGATCTTTATCTTTCAGCCAGACTTGGACCAAACAGCCCTTCAAGTAGAGGTAACTGTCCTTTGCAGAGCAGACTCCACAAACAGATGCTGAGCAAGATTCCAGACCCACGGCTCTGAGACAAAGCCAGGGACAAGGTTGTTATTGCCTCAGTGGCTTCCTTTTTAATTGCCATCCTACCCGAAAGGGTTCTTAGTGAATCATCCCTCTAGGGCAGGCACGTCCAACGCCCAAGAGGCTGCGATCTGCCCCCAGTATAAAATAACTGGCAATGATCTACCCATTGTCATTGGAAGGAGGAGGTTTTTTGGGGGGGGGGTTGGCCAGAGTGGTTGAGCTTCTTTTGGGAGGGAGGGCACAGAGTTGTGGAGGTTTTCTTTGTGGGGGGGTTGGCCAGAGTGGTCACCAAAAAGGGATGCAATGTTGATCACACAATGCACTAAACCAAATACTACTTCCGCTTTCCGTGTTCCACAACATTCACTGCAGCACCAAAGGAGGGAACAAGCGCAGGAAGTAACGGCCCCGCGATAAACCACGATCCAGCGTGATCTACCTGTAGATCGTGATTGACCGGTTGGACATCGCTGCTCTACGGAATAGGCAGGGTTGAGCCGGACAATTGAGTGTCTTGTGACCCTTGACAGCCTCAGTCCTGTCCCTTTTAAATCTATCCCACTGACTTGAAATGTCTTAACTTGAAATGACAATAAAGGTATTTGTATTTGAGGTATCTGTCCTCAAATAGAGGACTTTAATGCCCTCTATTTAATGTACAGTAGATAGATAGATAGATAGATAGATAGATAGATAGATAGATGATAGATAGATAGATAGATAGATATAGATAGATAGATAGATAGATAGATAGATATAGATAGATAGATAGATAGATAGATAGATAGATAGATAGATAGATGATAGATAGATAGATGATAGATGATAGATGATAGATAGATAGATAGATGATAGATAGATAGATAGATAGATAGATAGATAGATATAGATAGATAGATATAGATAGATGATAGATAGACAGACAGACAGACAGATAGATAGATGATAGATAGATACAGTGCTTTTTTTCTGTAACCAAGTGTTTAGGGGTACTCTTATTTTGACTCAAGAAAATCACCATTTTATAGTTCAAATCGGGAAAAAGAAATACACTAAATGGACAAAAGTACAAAGATTCACAAAATGCTTAGGGGTATGCGTACCCCTGCGTACCTCCAGAAAAAAAGCACTGGATAGATGATGATAGATTAGATAGATAGATAGATAGATAGATAGATGATAGATAGATAGATAGATAGATAGATAGATAGATAGATAGATAGATAGATGATAGATAGATAGATAGATAGATAGATGATAGATGATAGATAGACAGACAGACAGACAGACAGATATAGAGGAATACATACCTATTATTAATTTGAAGCTGTCCCATGCTCCTGATTTGAGAAGGACAGCAGATACCCCACAGAAATTTCAATTTTTACTTACTTATTAGATTTGTACACTGCCCTTCACCTGAAGATCACAGGGAGGTTTGCAACATAAAATATAAAATGAGAACGCAATGTACATAATAGAAGAAAAAACGAACCAGTAATCCCACAACAAAATTTCCCTGAGACAATCCCAAAGGTGAGTTCACACACGTAGAGACCTCTCAGTGCCTACAGGTTTCATGTAGCTAATCCTTTCATGTAGACTAATCCTGGTCTGAGACACCAGCTTGCCTGGACTGTAGACACTGAAAATTATGAAAGAAGCAGCAACAGCTATCTGGGTGATCCTTAATAAATACTGCTTGGTGAGCAGACTCTAGCTTGTGCCAAGCCACATCAGCTGAACAGAAGACACTTTGGATTTTTCATGAGCTGGTGGGAGAGGATTCTTGTTATTATTTTAAGGAAACAAACTGTAGTCCATGACGTATCCAAGGACAGAGAAGAGTTTGGAGAACGAACCCAGCTATTGACCTGGCAAAAGACCAAAGGCTATTGTAGGGTGTTCTGGGAAATGCACTCAAGAAAGCAACACAAGGTTAATAATCTGTTCATGATATTTAGATTTCCCCTGTTTGAAGAAAAAGGGGTTTTACTGCCAGCTACTGCTTCTTACATCACCACGTGGAATTTTCTCTCTCCCGCTGACATCCATAGCAGCTGTATGATTTCCCAAGTGGATGTTTTTTGGGAGCAATTTATTAAAATCATTTTAACTCCATGAAATTATGGAGGCCCTTGGGAGGGTGTCTTGCCATATATTATAATTCCAGTAAGTGACAGTGGGCTGTAATAATACTGTAACACAGTGAAAAGAACCGTTAGGATTAGCTTGCTGCCAATTACACCAGTAAAAATGAGTGCAAACATCATTATAAACAGTAAAGTCCAAGTTGTTTGTATGACTGAAAACAGGATGGGAAATGGCCCCAAATATTATGCTCCTGGTGCCTTTGAAGACTCTGAAATAGATTTCTGGTTTAAATATTATTATTATTATTATTATTATTATTATTATTATTATTATTATTAAAATACTTTTTATCTCAGTGGCGTGTTATTGGTGTCTGCGGCAAGGGCTGGTCTTGATTGGCTGTTGCTGCAGCAATTGGGTGGGTGATTGGCAGCCTCTGCCGGCTAGGGGACAGACAATTGTCGTCTTTTGTGATGCATACAAGTGGCATTGTATCTCAGGCGGGTGAGTGGTTTTCAGCAACCCCCCCTTTAAAAATATCCCTCCAACTCTGGGCCACCCCCCAAAAAAAGCTCAAGAACTCTGGGCAATTTCCCCCCATTTTCTTAACTTGGAGTCTCCCAAAATAGGGGGCGTCTTATACACAGGGGCGTGTTATACACGGAAGAATACAGTAGTTGTGATGCCCTACGGCGCCCCCTAGCTTCAGCGCCCTGTGTGGCAGAACCAGTCGTGCTGCCCTAAATCCATCCTAAATCTGACAGGGCCTTAGTTATTTCACCTGCCTCTTGAAAAGACAATGCACACACTTGTGACCCTTGCTCTTCCTTCCTTCCTGTGCGTGGAACAGCTTTCTGAAAAGTGCAATCCAACGAAACAAGCCTCCTTTCCACTTGCTTGCAGTCTCTCTCTCTTTTTCAAATTATGAAGCATGACATCATTTCCCCCCCTGCAGCCTACTGACCCAATAATATCTCTGCAGAGTACATCTCTGTGGGTTTTGCCATTTGTATTTGCAGAGGTGGCACTAGAGTTAAAATACAGCTTCCCTTACACCTAACATTTTCAGTATCAAGATCAAGACGAGTATGTGCGCGATCCCAAATCCCAGTTGGCTTATATATAATTATGATCATCAAAGGGCTGAATAGCTCTTTTGTTTAGCAACACGGCTCTTAAAACACTCACTGCTCACCAAATTCCTATGGAAACAGAGATGTCGATGCTCATTCGCAACCATTTGCACGTTACTGTTACTATGAACAAGGCAGTCACTACAGCCTTGCTGCCTAGTAAAACGCAGCACACCAGACGTACGCTAGAAAGGTTCCTTTAAATCATGACCACATGACCTACAGTCTTGTCTACCTAATGCTATGCTCATTACAGTGTCCTGCTTAGGTAATGACTGAGCTCAGCTACATCAGAAGGTGAGAGGCCAAAATGCAACAAAGAGATTTGAGAATACAGTTTGCCTTTTCAAAGCCTGTGATAAACCTGAAGTTCTGCACTTACTCTGTGACACGCTTAACTTTTAGTATTTGTTGTGCTTTAATTCCTTAAAACTGAAAGGAAGCGTGCGTACAAAATTTGTACAATTTGCATGCAGATTTTTCATGTCATTCAGAAAGTCTGCAACAGTCAGAATGCAATGAATGGGCAACAGCAAAATCTTAGCTGGCCCACCCTTCCCTTCATAACAAGGGGCAAAACATTGAATCACATATTTTTGACTTCTAGGCAATCTTTCTTGCCAAACCCCCCTTTCTTCTAGAATTTACTGTATAAGGTGATCAGACTCTTATGACAATTCTCTGCCCATACAGAGGAGAAGAGCGTTTAGCAAGTGATTTACTTCATTTAAACTCCCATTGTTGCCATGTCTTCAATTGTTAGAAGAATAGAAGCCTGTGGGATGAAAATTGTGGCTTAAACGTAGGAGGTGATGCTCTTATTTCCATTCTGTTTCTATTCGGCTGAACAAGCCTATAAACGCAATGCAAACAAACCTATTCCCCAGCTTGCACCCCAACAAATGATGCAAAGAGGATGTTTTTTTTAAAAAAAAGAAAAGAAAAAGTTGAGCCTATTATCTTGTTGCCTCAGCAGCTCATACTTCCTCAGTTATCATTGGTCACTAGCATCTGGAGGAAGAAATTTCAAAAAAAATGGATCTAAGTTAAGGGCCTGTTTATACGTCATACGGGACGCGGGTAGCACTGTGGTCTAAACCACATAGCCTAGGACTTGTCGATCAGAAGGTCGGCGGTTTGAATCCCTGCGACATGGTGAGCTCCTGTTGCTCAGTCCCTGCTCCTGCCAACCTAGCAGTTCAAAAGGACGTCAAAGTGCAAGTAGATAAATAGGTACTGCTCCGGCGGGAAGCGCATTTCCGTGCGCTGCTCTGGTTCGCCAGAAGTGGCTGGCCACATGACCCGGAAGCTGTATGCTGGCTCCCCCAGCCAATAAGGCAAGATGAGCGCCATTTACCTTCCCGCCGGAGTGGTACCTATTTATCTACTTGCACTGGTGTGCTTTCAAACCGCTCGGTTGGCAGGAGCAGGAACAGAGCAACGGGAGCTCACGGGGATTCAAACTGCCAACCTTCTGATTGGCAAACCCAAGAGGCTCAGTGGTTTAGACCACAGCGCCACCCACATCCTAATAGGAAGGGGGCAACGGGTGTAGCAGGGGGCATATCAAAGGGAACTTTATGAAATGCCCTTTTGGGGCTCCAGGTTTGACTACAGTGATACCTCAGGTTACAGACGCTTCAGGTTACAGACGCTTCAGGTTACAGACTCTGCTAACCCAGAAATAGTACCTCAGGTTAAGAACTTTGCTTCAGGATGAGAATAGAAATTGTGCTCTAGTGGCGCAGGGGCAGCGGGAGGCCCCATTAGCTAAAGTGGTACCTCAGGTTAAGAACAGTTTCAGGTTAAGAAAGGGCCTCCAGAATGAATTAAGTTCTTAACCTGAGGCACCACTGTAGGTGGATGTCATGTGGCGGTGACCAAGCTGTTCTGTTTAAATGGATTTTAGAATAAACAAAAGCAGCTAACACCAAGGCTTTCCTCTTACGTTCTTGTTCTTTGTTTTTTGCCATTTCTTCCAGGCTTTTGCCATGTTCTCTTCCCCTTCAGATTAAAAGTGATGTTTTCAGTTCACACGATCAGAAGCAGTACATGTGGGGGAGCAGCGCTGCTCTCCTGAAACCAGCATCCCTTTACTGCACCTGGATGGGGTTGTGGTGTGGGGACAACAAGGGGCTGTGAGGTTGTGCTGGTGGGAATGATGTTGCTGGAAACGCTGCTGTTGGTACAGGCATGCAGCCTTGGCTTTGCTGATGCCCCACCCCAACTGTGACCAGGTAAGCAGCAGTCTGGGGTAAGGAGCCTGGCTCCTGGGTCTGCCCCATGCAATTTGTTGCTGCATGTGCTGAGATGCAATAAGGTACTGCAATCGCTCAAACCTAGACAGCATCTTAAAAAGCAGAGACATCACCTTGCCAACAAAGGTCCATATAGTTAAAGCCATGGTTTTCCCAGTAGTGATGTATGGAAGTGAGAGCTGGACCATAAAGAAGGCTGATCGCTGAAGAATTGATGCTTTTGAATTATGGTGCTGGAGGAGACTCTTGAGAGTCCCATGGACTGCAAGAAGATCAAACGTATCCATTCTTAAGGAAATCAGCCCTGAGTGCTCACTGGAAGGACAGATCGTGAAGCTGAGGCTCCAATACTTTGGCCACCTCATGAGAAGAGAAGACTCCCTGGAAAAGACCCTGATGTTGGGAAAGATGGAGGGCGCAAGGAGAAGGGACGACAGAGGACGAGATGGTTGGACAGTGTTCTCGAAGCTACAAACATGAGTCTGACCAAACTGCGGGAGGCAGTGGAAGACAGGAGTGCCTGGCATGCTCTGGTCCATGGGGTCACAAAGAGTCGGACACGACTAAACAACTAAACAACAACAACTGCAATCGCTCAAGAAACATCTGTCATGCACATTCATTATAGAGGCAGTGGAGTCAACTACACTAGTTAAAAAACAGTGTTTTGAATGTGTTATAAAAATGCAACACCAGATGGCACTGGAGAGCAAAAAAATTTCTTTGTGATTTCCCATAGTGTTTTCATTTATTTTGTTATATTGATTTAATTACTTATTTGTATTGGGGGGTGGGTTCCCCTGGGTGTAGATCCAGACAGAGTTTCTTATATTGTTTAGATAATGGGTGTTTTGAGCCAATCAAGAAGTATCTGTGCACTAATCTGCAAAATATTTGCCTGGCATTTCCCCTTTATTGTTTGAGCATGGTAAAACAGATGCCACTGTTTAACAGATGTCAGCCAGATGTCTTTGGGGTTGTGTCTGTAGGGAAAACCACCAATTTCTTTTTCACTTTAAGTGATAGCAAACCACAGCTTGCGGGCTGACCTACTTTGCTGTTTTCTGTAGTTATAATTACCTTGTTTATTCAGTATACAGACTGATGCTCATACACTAGCTGGGTGATAATTTTCCAATTTTGCTATTACGTCTTTCAAGACAAACAGACTCCATGTTTTCTGAAGTTGTTCCATTTATCCCAATTTTGCTAATGATAGATTAAATGAAATGCTTGGGACATACTGAAATAGTACCGGTGGCATTAGTTCCGCCCGGTGGTATACATCTGATTTTGAATGGCTCAGAACTGACTTAAAAGCATTTCCATAGACATGGCTACAAATAGCTGCCATAATGAAGTAGAAACATCTTTGTTCTCAGAGTTCGCTCAAATCTCCACAGTAATAGCAGTACAGCTGCACAGCTTAGGCAACATTATTTAGATTGATCTAATGCTGAGTGTTGTTCATTAATTTTCATTTACATGCCTTTTAGTTGCAGGAGATGTACGCAGTGCAACAACGCAGAAAGGGGTCTTCTCAGTGATGGTGTCCTATATACATAGCTGTCAAGTGTCCCTTATTTGAAGGGACAATCCCTTATTCCAGCGCCATGTCCCGCTGCTGTCCCTTATTGATGGATGTCCCTTAAATGTCCCTTAAATGATGTCCCTTAAATTTCAAAGGAAGCAGCTCCTCTCCCTCCCTCCCTGCCGGCCAGGGAGGAGGGAGACTCCAACTGTGTTGCTTGGCTGTGTTGCTCACCCAGTAAGAAGTCTAAGAACGACTGGGTGGTGGAGCTTGCATGCCTTGTGTGTGGCTAGTTAATGCAAGCTGAGGAGGTTTTTGAATGCTGGACGCCATTTTGTTGCACGTGCTGCTGCAAACTTTGCAGTGCAGAGCCAGGCCGGGGTTGAGGCTGCATAGGCCTTGTGGTGCATGTGATTCAGATTCTATTCAGTTGAACCTCTGGTTACAAAGTTGGTTGGACAGTGTTCTCGAAGCTACCGGCATGCGTTTGACCAGACTGCAGGAGGACAGGAAGACTGGAGTGCCTGGAACAGGTGAGGCTGCAGGTCCCTTATTTTGGCTGCTGGTCCCTTATTTTCAAGGCCGCTGGCGCCTTATTTTCAAATCTGTAAGTTGACAGCTATGCCTATATATATTGAAGGACCTCTGTCTGGAAGCACACTTGGCATGCACAATTTTCATAATTTTGGCAGCAAGTTCGTTTGCCCAGCTGTTTGAAGATTGTTCAAGTATTTATTACTTGAGCAGCCCTCTCTGAAGTTCTGCAGCATTGAAGTTTTAATTCTGTATCCGTTAGCTGCTTTGCTTCACGATGCTTGACATTATTCATTGAAGGCTCAAGAGATATTACTTGCTAGGAAAAGTTATAACATGACAATAAATGTCAAAAATATATTTAAATAAACATTTTGTTGATTTTAATTATATTTGCATTAATAAAAAAATCCTGTCTTTAACTGTCTTTACAACCCTGTCAGATGGGTGGTGTACAAATAAATTATTATTATCATTATTATTATTGAAAATTTTAAATGCTTCATTTTTTCTTTTATTGGCAGCTTTGACAATGACTATCATCAGAGCAAGTAAGAAAAAGAAATAATTTTAATTTTCATCATCCACAATACTGTCTTATTTATTTTATAGTACAGTACATTGATTATTGCTTTCATTTTATGAATCAATGGTCTCGATAGAAAGTAAAATTCATGCTAAATTGCTGTTTTAGGTTTGTTTGTTTTTTAAAAAATGATTTATTTGTTTATTGGAATGCATTATTCCGTTTTGCATTACTTTCTATGGGAAAGCACGCCTTGGTTTTGGAACGCTTTGGTTTTGGAACAAACATCCGGAAAGGATTAAGTTTGAGAACCAAGGTACCACTGCATTGGAAAAGACCTCTGGTTTTGTTCATTCATTAAATTGCAATCTATCGGAAGTGGGAGGGCTGCTGCAGAAGCTGTGCTCACTTCAGAGCGTTTGTCTGTGAGCAACAGGATCCCATGCGATCACTGTCAGAACAAGTGGAGAAGCAGGAAGTTAGGGAATTGCACTCCTGGCTGTTTTCTGGACTTAGCATTCAGTGTTGACGATTCAACATGGCAAAGCGTTTCTTTGCTTTCGTTCATCTCACAGATGAAGCCGGCCATCATTATTCATGTCATGTATGGAGAGCTGATGCGAGTAGATAGAAGCTTGCCCAAAGCTTACTCATGGCTGATATATGACCTTAGCTTCCCAGGTCCTAATCTCCGAGCGTTCGAGTTCCTTTTCTCAAGCTAGTCCAAATACATTTTCGTGACTAGCATTGCCCCTTCTAGCAGTTTCCCCCTTCCACGTCAAAATATAGAGCTTTTGTAAATAGAAACACACGGCCTGTATCTTTCACGAATTTTAACAGAGCTATTATGATAACACTTTTGTCCTTCCTACGCTGACTTTAACATTGGACATCAATCAAAAGCAAATACCCTTAATTGCGATATGAGCACAATCTGAGGTAAACAGGCTCCCAGTCCTTTTATTTGAGCTAGTATGAAAGCAAATATTAGTGCGATATATGAAGGACAAAGCCTTTCATGTGCCAATACAATAGGAGCAGGAGCCAAAGTAATGTCTGGGAAATTATTCAAAACAATGGTGCACCTGCAGGTAACAGCATTATTGGGCCCAATGCAACGCTTTATCTCCCTTCATTCTGTTGATGACTCCACTTTCACATAACAAGAGCTGCAGAAGCTGGCAAACTCCAACTTGGCATTGCATACAGCCTTCAGTGTGGACCATCCAGCTGTCCAAGCCACCACCTAATTTCCCCTGAAACTACCACATTTTGCTGCATCTCCATGTGTGAGTGGTGGACTCTCCTTCCCTGGTGTCAGGATGCTGGCAGCGGCTCCCAGGTGGTTGCCCAGGAAAGCATATAGACAAGGGAAAGTTACTCACCGTCCTTTTTTATTTCAGTCTTTACAGAGAAAGGCTATAGGACCCAGACTCTTGGATAATGGCGTTGTCCCGAGTGAATCTCCACCCCCCATTTATCCCACTTCCTTCTCCTCATCGTCTCCTCTCCGGGTGCTGTGACATGCGCTCTGTCTTTGAGCTCTTTGCTCTCCTACTTTTAAGGCTCGCCAGGTTCTGGGAGATGGTGGGTCTGGAATGCTTTCTAATGACAACGTGTCAGCTGGGTGTTGTTCTGGTTCTCCCATGATTCCCTGGCTTTCCCCCTCATCTGCCTCTGAGCTTCTACCTCCCTCAACAGCCTGTTGTAAATCTATACTGCCTTCCTCTTCTTCCTCCCTGGAAGGGTCAGGATGGGGAGGTGGTCTCCACCATTCCTCCTCTGCCCGGTCCTTGACACTGCAGAGGTTGGATGGCCATCTGTCATGTATGATCTAGTTGGGATTTCTACATTGCAGGGGCTTGGACTAGATGACCCCTGGGTCTCTTCCAATTCTACGATTCAAGTAAATCAGCTCAGTGATTTCTTAAACAGGGATGAGGAAGCTGTGGCTCCACAGAGGTTGCTGGACTCCAACTCCCATCTGCCATGGTCAGATTGTAGGGCTGAACCCAAATAAGTGTTTTTGGAACTCAGAGCAGAAAAGGTTCCTCACCCCGGATATTTAATATGTATGGTAAGGCCTTGTGTGACCCGAGAAACGTGTGCATGAGAAACGTAAACAAAACAGAAATTAATATCCCACAGCAAAAGCAGCGGGGCTGGGAAATCTTAAACTGTTGACTACTTTTGATTTTTTGATTGTGTTGAGTTATTGACTATTTAACAGCAACACCAGAAATGGTCTTTATTAACTGGAAGCAGTGTGAGGTGGGTAGTAGGTGGGAATCTGTATGATATGACTGAAATCTTTCAGGAATGATGCAGCAAAAAGAGAAAGAGGAGGCGAAACAGCCTAGTAGATCATGTGTGGTTGTTAAGGATTTACAGGATTACCTGTAATCTCCCTCAGTCAATATAAAATGATTAAATCCTTTCTTCTTAGAAAAAGATAACATTTAGCGTAGTGGTCACTAATGCTGGGAAATTGGCACAATATGTGATCGATGCCTTAATAGCATTTTCATCCTGATACGTTGAGATACTGTACTCTGTCTGTTCCGTGATTGCACAGAGCTGGTAAAATGCGTTTTTCCTCCACTAGCAACCATCCATCAAGGCAGCAGCGTGTCTTTCATCTGGCACGAGGATTTGGAGCCAGACAAAGGCAGTTCTGTCAGATTACAGCTCTGTATGCTGCTGACACAGTTTTGTTCTCTTCATTTCAGGATAGGACACACTCTGTGACGGAGGGGTGGGGTGGGGTGGCGATGACATAACTGCAAGAACACTGGTGGTTTGGAAAGCCATGTGCATGTTTGCGAGTGAAATCTCTGGTGCGCAAAGCCAAAGGTGGCTCACTTTGGTCTGCAGCCACAAATGGAAAAGGAAGGGATGTTTGAGCGGGGTTCAAACAAGGAAAATAGGCTGGGGAATAAAAGCAGAGTCATACACCCCAACCTCCAAAAAACGGATCCAAAGTTTTTATACTACTTACAATACAGTGGTACCTCTGGTTACGTACTTAATTCGTTCTGAAGGTCCGTTCTTAACCTGAAACTGTTCTTAACCTGAAGCACCACTTTAGCTAACGGAGCCTCCCGCTGCTGCCACCACGCGATTTCTGTTCTCATCCTGAAGCAAAGTTCTTAACCCAAGGTACTATTTCTGGGTTAGCGGAGTCTGTAACCTGGAGCGTATATAACCTGAAGTGTCTGTAACCTGAGGTACCACTGTACAGACATCCACCCACATACAGTCAACTTGCGCATAACCGCTTATACAAGCAGTGCCAGGAAATAAAAAACAAATTAAATTCAAAACTGGAAATGGTGGGAGAGAGCTAGTGAGTCCTTGTGGCTCGTGAGAAGAACCTCCCCAGAGCCCAAAGAGGACGTCAATGAGGGTGGAGTAAGCCCTGAAGAGACCGGAGGAACAGTAGGGCTTTATTTACGCTGCTCAGCCTCCCCGCCTAGCAGCTGATGCGTGTGACAGCGCAGCAGCAAGAGTCGCTTTTCTGCACATCCTCCAGCCTTCAGCTGGCCCCAGAACCTCAATTCTAGTTGTGGATATTTAGGGATACAGCACTTTTGGTCTGGATTGGAGAGACAGTGAGTCATTTAAAGGGTTTGGAGAGTGCTCCCCACTTACGTGATTTTCACTTATGCACGGAAGGTATTTTGGAAGGTATGGAATAGGATATCCCTATTTTCATCAGATCATTTTGGAGGGTATGTGACACATCTAAACAACAAAATCAAATAGGGAGGCATTACTGATGGCTGCAAATGGGTAACTTCATTCCCCTAATGCCTCAGCAAATCCCAGACCTGTAAATATTTTGGTACATTTTACTTTGGTTAGCTTTCTGCATTGCCAGGGCTGTGACCAAGTAATGATGGGGGTTTAGTATTAGCACAGGTGAATTGCCCTCCAAATAAACCAGAGTCCAAGAAAGTTATCTAGTGAAACAGTCTTCCTTTTGAGTGGAGTACAGAATTCTCATCACCTTTCCCTCACCCAGCTATCACTCACATTGTAGGAAGTCAGCACTGTGATTTAGCCAAGGAAAATATGCTGAGGTTTACAGAAAGCAGAAAATATCTCTTAAACAAACACGAATGTTCACAGCCATTGCTACGTAGATTTCTTGGCTGTGGGTTGGCCAGTTTTAGCATTCAGATTTCTGCTGTTCACTTAGATCAGAATCATCTTCTTTTGGAATGGTTAACAATTACAGGGCTCTGCGAAGTTGCTGTCTTCATTCGGTGCACCCAACACTGGGCAGCACTAAATAAATCAAAGGCCAGCTGCAGCTACTGATCCCCTCTAACCCTTTTTTTCTCTTAGTTGTAATTTTGACTATAAGCTCAACAATAAGCCCCATCTCTTAATCTCAGCATGAACAAATGGAAAATGGTCAAATGACGCACATTTTTAAGCTTCTTGGTGCATAAATTAGACAGAGTACGTCAGTTCACTGGAATACGCTGACCTTTTCTCCTAAAAAAAAAAAAAAAAAGTATATGAGGGAATAAAGATTTGGATGGAGTTCTGGGTTAAAAATCTTCTCTGTTTGCAGCAGAGTGCAGGATTGGCATAAAGCAACAGCCACATACAGAAGCCGATGCTTAAGACGTGCAGAGAAAAATATAAACTGGTGAGTGGACATATTGCCGGCGCCAGTAAAACCTGGATGGTTAACATGTACAGTTATGAAATTGGCCATCATATTTGTACATCTCCTCTTTGTATAGCCAGGAAAGGCAGACAATACAATCACTAATTCCCAGAGATACCCTCGGTCTAAAGGATGGACAACCTTCTAGTTCTAATTTTTGTGATGCACAGAAATTAAGGCAAACGTAATGCGGAATTTATATATATATTCAAAGTTGTTAACAATAAAACACAGTAAATCAATTAATAATTATAAATAATAACAACAAATTGTGACAAGCCAGAACAAAAACACACGATAAAACGTACATGAAACAGCAATCACAACAGCAAAGTGTCATCTAACCTCATAAAACATAATTACTGCTCCTTAATAACGGTCAGGGGTCCCCTTACCTTTTAAAAGGCTAGGCAAATAAAGAGATCTTATTTTGGTATCTAAAATTCATCAAGGACAGTGATAGACAGAAACAAAAATTTTAAAAATCCTTCCGATAGCACCTTAGAGACCAACTAAGTTTGTTATTGGTATGAGCTTTCGTGTGCATGCACACTTCAGATACCATGTCAGTGATAGACAGGCAACTCTTGTGACAGATTCAGTGTTGGATGTGAGTGTTCTGTCTTTCATTCAGCAAATCATCTCTTTGGCAGTCTGCATTTTGCTGTCTTTTTATTTTTTTAGTTTTTATTAAGGATTTTTGTGTGACAATCTCATTGCCCTGTGGGATAGCTCAGTTAGTAGAGCGTGAGGCTCTTAATCTTGGGGTAGTGGGTTCCAGCCCCACATTGGGCAAAAGATTGCAGAGGCTTAGACAAAGTGATCTTCAAGGTCCCTTTCAACTCTATGTTTCTATTATTCTAAAAGCGCTCTCCCCTCCTGAGGTTTCCTACAACTGACATTCAGAAGCTTTACTGCCTCTGACCATGGAGGTTTACTGCCTCTAACCACCTCAGGTTAAGTACTTAATTCGTTCTGGATGTCCATTCTTAACCTGAAAATTTTCTTAACCTAAAGCACCACTTTAGCTAATGGGGCCTCCCGATGCCGCCGCCACCGCTGTGCGATTTCTGTTCTCATCCTGAAGCAAAGTTCTTAACCCGAGGTACTATTTCCTATTTCTGGATTAGCAGCGTCTGTAACCTGAAGCGTATGTAACCCGAGGTACCACTGTATGAGAGACGACATCCATCCAACAGGAAATATATGGTGCAATTCTGAATCCAATGGATGGTGTGGAATCCTGATGGCTAATAAAGCTGAGCCCAAGAAAAGGGAAGGTGGTAAACCACCACTAATATCTCTCTCTCTCTCTCTCTCTCTCTTTCACACACACACACACACACACACACACACACACACACACGTTAAGATAAAACAGTTGAGAACAGCAGTGAACAGCCACAAAAAGGCAAGATTAGTGGTTGGGGAGGTTAGTTCTCACGATGAAAACATTACTTTCAAACTGAAAAGTGAACTTGAGGAATATTGAGGCTCAGCCTTGTTGATTCATCACATTAGCATTTGGAATTCACCCAGCAGACATAATTCGGTAACAGTGTATACAGTCGTAGCTTGAAAGTCGAATGCCTTGCGACTCCCGAACATCGCGGAGGTGAGTGTTCTGGTTTGCAAACGTTCTTTGGAACCCGGATATCCAACACAGGTTCTGTGACTTCCGATTGGCTGCAGGAGCTTCCTGCAGCCAATCGGAAGCCACACCTTGGTTTCTGAACTTTTTGAAAGTCAAACAGACTTCCAGAACGGATTCTGTTTGACTTCCAAGGTACAGCTGTAATACAAATAAGACTTAAGTGCTCAGTTATTTTTTGTTGCACGTTAGCACAGATTCAGAATCCTCTTCGAATAGTGCTCATTGGTGCTCTATCAGATGTGATATTTAAGGGGAAAAGTTAATAATAAGCAGACAAAGCCAAAGGGGAGAATTATGGTATCCTGGTGACTTTGATCACATTAAGGTGTTGTTGTTTTTTAAGAAAGAAAGTAGGAAATCTAAAGAATGCTTATTGTTTATGAAAACTGCACAAAAAACTATTGTATGAACACAACAAAAAGCATGGCAGTTTGTTCATGGGATTTTTAGGTAAAAGTGTTATTGTAGACTGTTTTATGCAGCTGAGCCTCGTTGTTCCTTCCTTCCTGTCTGCCTTCCTTCCATCAGTATTGAGACTGAAGGTCATGGCAGAGCAGAGCAGTTGGCTATTTAAATAGGGACGGCATCCAAGATTTAAAATTAAAGCACATCTGAACACAGGCAATACATTTAGGATGATTTCCCATACCATCATTGATCCATGTGTTATCCAGGCGTTGGAACCCAAACATCACTTGTACCGCAACATTTTGACTTTTTCTGGGGGGTATTAATTAATAAATGGTGGGTCAGCAAGAGCCAGATGACAAAAGATATAAATAAAACGAAGTCAATACTCTTAAGCAATGCAGGAGAACAGGGTGGGCACCAACATTTGACAGATGAAAAATAATAATGAGGGACACTCCTACAGAAAGTGCATGCTCCCACTTCTTACACTGAGACTCACCACCTAAGTACACCCCCTCATGTACTGTTCCACATTGCAGAAGAAAACTCTTCACCACCTGCTGTACACTGTATTCATTCATCCTGCAACAAGCAGTCCTACGTTGGTTTCAGTCTGAAGCACTCAGTATAGAAAACTGAGCATAGCAGTTTTTTATTTGTTCAAGGTTTCCTTCTAAATCACTCGGCAACTTAGGTCACAGAGTGTTGATGTATTTATAAACTCAACCTTTTGGTGCAGAAGTGGGGAGAACTCTTTATCTGGCTCCACCCCACAAGCCAACTTTGACAGGTGGGTGGGGCCAGTGGCGTAGCGTGGGGGGCCACAGGGGCAGTTGCCCCGGGTGTAAAATTATTAGGGGCACAAAATTTCAGCCTCAATACAGCCGTGTGCTTCCTTTGCTGGGCTCCATTGAAAACAGCTTCTCCATGCAAACCAGGAAGTGACCTCTTCAGACAACGGAACGGCTCTTCTTTTCTTATCTCTGTGGCTGCAATCTCCTGGGTGAGGCGGACACCATTATGCAGTTGAACGTGCACGCGTACTCTACCTGTTTCCCTCCCTTGTACCCACCCCCCTCTACGTGGCCCCGGGCACTGGTAACATATGCTATGCCACTGGATGGGACAACTAACCTGCCACCCACATGGTGTAATTATGGCAACAAGTGATTGGCAAGTGGGTTTGGCATCCACCTGTCAAAAACCATTGGGCCAGGTTCCCAAGCTGGTTGTTTTTTATATATATATATAAATTTGTATTAAGTTTTTTCCATAAAATCTCCAATCGTACAAATTTCACATCACATATTTTAACTTTTTGGACCTCCCTCAACTCCTCTAACAATCATCCGTAGTTGAATTCCTAGCTTCACATTCCTTAATTATAATATCGCCTTTAAATAAAAAAAAAAAATTCCCCTCATTTACATTCTTATAATATTTCTTATTTTTTTCACAAAGCTTCTTTAAAACACACTAGCGTTGTATGCTCTTCACATATAGTTTTCAAATATTCTCTGAACTTTCCCCAGTCCTTTCCCCTTTGGAATCTAATTTTTCCAGTTAATTTATCCAGTTCCGCATAGTCTGTTAGTTTTGTTCTCCATTCTTCCAAAGTCGGTACTTCTTCTTGTTTCCATTTTTGAGCCATCAATATTCTCGCTGCTGTTATTGCGTACTGAAAGAGTTTACAGTCCCTCTTATTTATTTCTTTTCTAGTTATTCCCAGTAAGAAGGTTTCTGGTTTCTTTACAAAGCTGTATTTCAGCATTTTCTTTAACTCATTGTAAATCATTTCCCAGAACCCCCTCAAGCTGGTTGTTGGGTGCTTGGGAACTGCAGTGCAAAGGGCATTGCGAACTTTATGCTTGGTGCTTTGGAAAGAAGAAAGAATTGAAAGGGGTGTGAGGATATGGGGTGGGGCTTGAAGGAGCTGTAGAGGGTGGACCCCAAGTACCATTCCATTTGGGTCACTCATTCATGCAAGTAATATATGAAAAGTGCTTAGGTTGCCACTACACTTCTTCAGAAATGGAGTTTTCTGAGATGGGGGCAGATTCACGCAGGATCCATTTCTAATGCGGCCTTAAGACTACAAAACCTATGATGTGCTGTGATGTTAAGTACATATGCCATAGTGCATATGCCATAGTAGAGCTCTTTAAGACTAAGAGCTCATGATGCATTTCGACTATAAAGTAAGCAGAATTCATGCCTGAAAATATCCCAAACCTGTAATGATACCCAGGGCCTAGAATAGAAGTAAGCAAGGTAACTAATGAGAGAAGCCAGAGTCTGAGAGAAAAACAGATTTTCCATGGAAATCCCTCAACCTGAGCCAGGAAAACAGACCAAATTCTCTCCTTATAGTCTTTATGCATCCATATCGCAGACACTTCTGAAAGACGTTTTTCGTTTTGGAGGGAAGCAGCAGGCTTTCTAGGTCCAAACTCCAGAAGGTTCTTTTAAGAATTGAATATAAACGAGAATTTAACCATGGGATGTCCCTATCCTACAATGCTATTTTCATGAGTGTACATATACATGGTGGAATTTTACCTTTTAAAGGTAAAGGAACCTGGCAGCTTTATAAATCGTGATATTTGCCAGTGGGTTGGTGCTGTAGAGCCTCCCTCCTGATGCTGGTGTCACTGCCATTGCTAGGATGGTGCAGGGGCAGAGCAGGGAGATAGCAGGACTGAGCCTGTGCAAGAACATCTGCAAGAGAACACTGGATTGACTATAGTAGAAAGGGTTTCCCAACCTTAGATCTCCAGCTGTTTTTGAACTAGAAGAAGAATTTGGATTTGACATATCACTTTATCACTACCCTAAGGAGTCTCAAAGTGGCTAACATTCTCCTTTCCCTTCCTCCCCCTCCCCCAACAAACACTCTGTGAGGTGAGTGAGGCTGAGAGATGTGTGACTAGCCTAAGGTCACCCAGCAGCTGCATGTGGAAGAGCAATGAATCAAACCCGGTTCACCAGATTACGAGTCCACCACTCTTAACCACTACACCACACTACAGTTCCCATCATCTCTGACCACTGGTCCAGCTAGCTAGGGATGATGGGAGTTGTAGTCCAACAACAGCTGGAGACCCAAGGTTGGGAAACCCTGGACTATACCATTGCACAGCTCCTTTTCACTACCCCACTGTTCTGGATCCTCCTGGATCATTGCATATGGCGGCAGGGGGATGGGGGGAGTGACATCACCTGTTCGCTTTATTACCTGCAGTAAATCCTGGCTGCATCTTAAACAAAACCAAGCAAACCCCTGAAACTACCCTCAAGGGTTGTCATCTCATCAGCTTTTTGTTCTATACAGAACCAAATCTATTTTTGACATGAAAATACAGTGGTACCTCGGGTTACATACGCTTCAGGTTACATACGCAGGTTACAGATTCCGCTAACCCAGAAATAGTACCTCGGGTTAAGAACTTTGCTTCAGGATGAGAACAGAAATTGCGCAGTGGCGGCGTGGCGGCAGCGAGAGGCCCCATTAGCTAAAGTGGTACCTCAGGTTAAGAACAGTTTCAGGTTAAGAATGGACCTCCGGAACGAATTAAGTTCTTAACCTGAGGTACCACTGTAATGCTAAATAGTAGAAGCAGCAGCAACAGTAGCTCATAATTTAACATAAATAGCAAACCAGAAAGCTGGAAGCAATCCCGCAACGTTCTTCTACAAACGGGAGAGCCCTCCTGCTCCTGTCTCTCTCTGTGTGAGTCTGTTTGGCAGCTGGTTTGAGTCGTCAACACGGGTACGACCTTTGAGTCGTGTTGGCAGCAAGGCCTAGGTTTTAAAGTGAAGAAGGAGCTAATCCTCTGAAGCTGATGTTTAAAATTAAGGATTATTTTTGTTGAAATGGTCAAGCAAGGTTTTCAACACCAGGAGGATCTTCTGTAAGGTCTGCTTAAGGAGCCAGGCGATGTCAAAGAAGAAAGGAAGGAAGGAAGGAAAACTTAACTGTTGAGATGCTCTGTGTGAGAACTCTAGACCTAGTCAGGCATTTCTTCCCAGACTAGAAGGTGCTCCTCCTCAGAAACTGAATTATACGAGGCATTCCAAGAGCTGCCTTTTAAACTTTTGTATTTTTAATACAACTAAGAGGTACTTGAACACAACTGCTCCTGCTGCATGTGTTCCAAGTGGGAATGTAAATACCCCTGGGGAAGATGTGGTGCGACTAGATCCTGAGTTGAATGACCTGATATTTTCAGGGGGCGCAAGCCAGGTGGCACCCACGACCAGATTCCCGCCCTGCCTGCCACTGGGGGTCTCTGGGCCCTGGAGTCTGGCGTTGCCTTGCTGCTGTGAACCTGGCCATCTTGCTGAATAGCCGCCCAATATTGGGGGGATGTGCCTCCCAAGGGCACATTAGCTGGCCAGGTTCCCCCAGCCGCTCTGATCAGCTTCCAATATGTATAAAAACATGATAAAACATTAAACATTTTTTTTAAAAAAACTTCCCTATACAGGGCTGCCTTCAGCTGTCTTTTAAAGGTTGTGCAGTTATTTATCTCCTTGGCTTGGGTGGTCGCGTAACTTCATACCCTCCAATATGTCTTCAGTGAAAATAGGGATGTCTGCTGTGGGATAAACCACAGAGTCTAGGACTTGCCGATCAGAGGGTCGGCGGTTTGATTCCTGCAACGGGGTGAGCTCCCGTTGCTGGGTACCAGCTCCTGCCCACCTAGCAGTTGGAAAGCATGTCAAAGTGCAAGTAGATAAATAGGTACCGCTCTGGTGGGAAGGTAAACGGTGTTTCCATGCACTGCTCTGGTTCACCAGAAGCAGCTTAGTCCTGCTGGCCACATGACTCGAAAGCTGTATGCCGGCTCCCTCAGCCAATAAAGTGAGATGAGCGCCACAACCCCAGAGTCGTCCGCGACTGGACCTAATGGTCAGGGCTCCCTTTACCTCTACCTAAGGAAAAGCGGGACATTCCAGGATCAAATCAGAAAGTGAAATGACTTCTGTAAATCCCAGACTGCCCCTGAAAAATAGGGACACTTGGCAGGTCTGCAGAGCAACTTAGACTGAAACAACAACATAGAACTGGATTTCTGGCTGCTGAGAGTAGGTGGGTTCTGAGCTCTTTATGATGTGAGTGGGCGTTATTATCTTGGAAGCATCATAGCCAGACACTGGAGAGACCTGTCAGGAGTAAGCATGGACCAAAGGTATCAAACAGTATGGGAAACAGCCTTATTAGAAAAACTAACTAACAAACTGAAACTGTCACGGGGACAAATGGAAGAAGACGCCTTCCCTCCGGTATGGCTCCCCTTTATCACATACACAGCCCAACAAGACAACAACAAGAATCCGCAGACAGCATATGGATCAATCCGGCTAAACTGATCCAAAACCACACACACACACACTCACACAAAATAACAAATCTCACTACAGCCAGCCAAAGGCAACCAAACTACAGTGGTACCTCGGGTTACATACGCTTCAGGTTACATACTCTTCAGGTTACAGACTCTGCTACCCCGGAAATAGTACCTTGGGTTAAGAACTTTGCTTCAGGATGAAAACAGAAATCGTGTTCCGGCGGCACGGCAGCAGCGGGAGGCCCCATTAGCTAAAGTGGTGCTTCAGGTTAAGAACAGTTTCAGGTTAAGAACGGATCTCCGGAACGAATTAAGTACTTAACCTGAGGTACCACTGTACCGGTACATCCTTGGCCACCCCCAACCTCTCACCACCAAGGAAATGCAACAAGCGAATAGTAAGAGGACCAACACAAGTGATGCTGACACAAAACCCCACACATACACTAAGTAGAAGAAAAGAAGCATTGCCATCTCACCCCACCCCCACCCCCACCCACCATTCCCCCCTCCCCCCTTTCCTCCTCTTTCCTTCCTAACCAAACACTGTATGTAGCATTAATGTCTCATAACAAATGAAACTGATCTGTAGAAAACACAACTTGAAAAAAGAGTAAATGCACACGTATTTTTGTAAACTAAGAAATCTTTAATAAAAATATATTTAAGATAGAACTTGATTTCTGTGGGATTCTCCTGTTTTGCTGTGAAAGGGGGCTGCTGCGTGCTCTCTCTCTCTTTCTCTCTGTGTGTGTGTATGTGTGTGTGTGTGTACATAAGAATTAAAAGGGACAGGAAAGGAACTGGCAGGTAAGCAATTAAAAAAAAACCACAATGGAAGAAAGTTGTTCCAGCAGCACCTGGCTAGAAACTCAATATCATGTTTAGAGTTTTGGGCATGCAGCCTGGAGTACAAGCACCAAAGGATTTAAAAAGCACAGGGGGTTCTTATCCAGATTTCTTTCCATAGAGGGGCCATCAGTTGCAATATGATTGTATTTTTAGTGAAGAAATAATGCAGAGAGAGGAACTGCGCAGGCTGGCTGCCCAAAGGCAGAGTGCTGCCTGGCTCCCGTTCAGAGCTCGCATGATAAATTTGGAAAGAAATCTTGGAACACTTGGTGGAAAAAAGGGACATTCTAAGAACGGGGAGCACCATTCAAAAATAACCTGGTGGTATATATGTAGGTCTTTCTCCAATCGCATATTAATTCTTCCTAACGCTGCAAAACAGGTGAATTCCTGGACTGCCCTTCCTGACAGCAGCTTTTAAAGTGCTATCCACATAGTACAGATTCCACTGCGCATCTCACATTGTGACTGTGACCAGTTTTGTAGCTTTGTATATGAATGTGGTGGGGGTGGGGATTTCTGCAGTTGATTTAATGCAATCAATACAGGTTAATTCATTTGGTCATCTGCTAAGGTTAATGACCACAGTGCCACCCGCATCCCTACCATACTATATGGTACACCTTATGCATACTGTAAAAGTAAACAGCTCCCTGTTACTTGATGCATCCATCCATCCACATAGTCAGATGGAAGCTTTTCCCATTACTGCATCTATTGCCTATGAGTGCAGAGGTTGGACTTGCAGCCACAGAATTTCTTTATATATTGTTACATGTTCTGGAGTATATACAAAGTTGATAGGTAAAGGTAAAGGGACCCCTGACCATTAGGTCCAGTCGTGGCCGACTCTGGGGTTGCGGTGCTCATCTCGCTTTATTGGCCGAGGGAGCCGGCGTACAGCTTCCGGGTCATGTGGCCAGCATGACTAAGCCGCTTCTGGTGAACCAGAGCAGCACAGTGAAACACCGTTTACCTTCCCGCTGGAGTGGTACCTATTTATCTACTTGCACTTTGTGCTTTCGAACTGCTAGGTTGGCAGGAGCAGGGACCAAGCAACAGGAGCTCACCCCGTCACGGGGATTTGAACCACCGACCTTCTGATCAGCAAGTCCTTGGCTCTGTGGTTTAACTCACAGTGCCACCCGCGTCCCTTACAAGGTTGATAAGGTTGATACTCTATAACTAATTGTGAGATTGTGAGAAGCTCCAGAAGTCCCTACTGAGATCAGTAGAGATAACTTGTCCCACTGATCTCAATAGGAGCTAAGTTCAACCAACTTAGTCTAGATCCAATCCTACATATTCTTACCTAGGCTATGTACGTGTTAGTGGCTAAAAACACAGCAAAGTCATTTCTTCTTCACCAGTGCATTTCAAGCCACATTTTTTACAGACTAGAGAGGGGATGGGGATGTCTTCACCCAAGGCACATTACTTGATTTGTTTTCCTATGCCAAACACCTATTCAGCAAAGCTGTTGTCTGGGCATGTGCAACAATTGTCTCAACTGTACACACCTCAAGTTGACCGCAGTTTACCTTTGCAAATCGGATGAAACCTGGTTTGAGGCAAATTGCATCCAATGGAAATATTTCTCAAGAAGCTACAGGATACATACAAATTGCAGCTAACATCACTGACTTCAAACACTAGTGGTGGGAATGCACAGAGCTAGGGTAAATTATAATGTGTATAGATTCTTAGAGAGGGACGCAGGTGGCGCTGTGGGTAAAACCTCAGCGCCTAGGACTTGCCGATCGCATGGTCGGCTGGTCGAATCCCTGCGGCGGGGTGCGCTCCCGTTGTTTGGTCCCAGCGCCTGCCAACCTAGCAGTTCGAAAGCACCCCCGGGTGCAAGTAGATAAATAGGGACTGCTTACCAGTGGGAAGGTAAACGACATTCCGTGTGCTGCACTGGCTTGCCAGATGTAGCTTGTCACGCTGGCCACGTGACCCGGAAGTGTCTGCGGACAGCACTGGCTCCCGGCCTATAGAGTGAGATGAGCGCACAACCCTAGAGTCTGTCAAGACTGGCCCGTATGGGCAGGGGTACCTTTACCTTGCCTTTTTAGATTCTTGGATAATATTAGTTATTACCATGTAGAAATCAATGCACCAATAAAATGATAAGTTGAGGAGGAAGAGAATAGTCCTTCAGGGCAAATTTGTGACATTACCAAATGCCACATGCCACAGAGGATACATGGGCAAGAATAGCTGTTCTGCTCCAATCGTATGGCAATCCAAGGCTTTGGTCTATGATTTAAGCATTATGGGAAGACACTGTCAACACCACTGCCTTTTCTTTATGGAAAATGTTTAGCTGGGTATTTTCCAGCCAGACTACTCCTTTCAAGACATGCCAGGCACCCAACAGGATCAGTTGCACATTTTCACAGCTCCAAAGGTCTTCTCTCTAACCCATAACCTCTGTGGGTTTTCCACTTTAAAGCAGCTGATTCATGCCGGTGCTGCAGCAGTTCTAAGATCCCTCAAGTGATATCATCTGTCAAGGACTAATAAACCTAAACTACTGCAGCTGGGAAAGATTACCGACGGCCTCGACGTAACAAGATGTATGTACAGGATAAGCATTTTTCAGGTTTGCAATGGAGAGAGTGCATCTGTTTCATTCAGGCAAATGGAAAGTTCTCCTCCGCCACTTTAAAAAAAAAACAACCCTAAAAAAACCACCCTGGGTATATTTAAACATGCAGGCTTGACATATGCACTGCAACTGTCATGTGGAACAATAGCAGATGGCTGACAATATTGGCCAGAGAGCCAATGTGGCGAAGAAAGCACTGGGGACGTAGCCAATGCCCAATGCTGCCACTCAGGTAGCTGAATGGGTTTACCCAGAATAGGCATCCAATGAGGAGGGGGGGGGGCTTTTGACTGACTCATCCTGCCTGCTGCTGCCTGCACCACTTTCCACACCGGGGAGGGCAGTCCATAACCCCCTGAAACAGCACAGTGGGAATGGGAAATTGGCAGAACAGGCAAGCAAACAAAACCACCTTCCTTTTCTCTTCGGCTAGTGGCTGCCTCTGCTGGATCGGAAAACATTCCATGAGCAAAATAGCTGTATTGGATCTCTCCATTGGACTTTAACTTGAGGTACCTGGGTTCTGATTCCCGTTTGGCTGTGGAAACCACTGGGTACCCAGAATGTCAGCTTCATATGCCCTGCAGGGATGTTGTGAGATATCCCCTCCCTCTCCCAAAGCACGGGCACATTTGTATCAACCCAAAGTCCTTAAATGAAGAACAGTATACAAGTTTAAGAAACTGATAAGAGTTCAAGGCATAAGCAAACAAAAACAAGATGCAGGTGGAAAGGAAGCATAGCAGCCGTTTTGCTAAATGGTATCAGTTCCTTGGAAACAATTTGCCAAGGTAATACACCAACTTTAGTGATCGGAGAGTCACATACCGTATTTTTCCATGTATAAGACAATGCTTTTTGCTTTTAAAAAAAAGACGCAAATATTGGGTGTCATCTTATACATAGATAGTGAATGCAGGGGGGCAGGGACGTGTGATTAATGGCAGCAGCAAGCAGGAGATTGGCAGCGGCGATTGTCTCGGTGATTGGTGGCTGCGGCAAGTGGGCAGGTGGGCTGTTGGTGGTGGCAAGTGTGCAGACAATTGGTGGCTGTGGCAAGGTGTGCAATTGGCAGCAGCTGTGGCAAGCGATTGGCAGTGGCGGGCAGGCGGGTGAGCGATTGGCAGAAGTGACAACCGCCACCCCACCCCAAAAAGCTAAACAACTTAATTTCTTAATTTGGGGTTTAAAAAAATAGGGGGTGTCTTATACATGGGGGCATCTTCTACACGGAAAAATATGGTATATGGGAAGCAGTAACACAAGTTTGTTAGGAGTCCATGCACAGACCTTCACAATCTGAAAAAGCAAATATTTAATTCCATGCAAATCCCGGACTACAAAGTTGGCTTTGGAGCGAATTGAAGTTATTCCAAAAATTGCCTTATCCTTTTCATCATGCAATCCAAATGTTCAGAAATTAAACAAGATGTTGACTTATAATTCCACTAAGAAAGCCTTTAAACCATGTGCACTCACGTCTTATACAAATAAATTTATCAGTTCTCAGATTCTTATAGACTCAACCATATTCCCGGTCCAATTTTTGAAACATGACAAAATGTACAGCTGAAAAGAAGGTCACCTGCTCTGCCCTGGGAATAAGCAAAGAGGAAACTAATCACTGGCAGAAAAATAGCTGCCATGCTGGAGATAATAAAAATATGCTGCCAACAAGCAAGAATAGATGCAGTAGAGTGGAAAATATGTTTACTGTAAAATACATGCACCAGGAATCCTGTATTTGATGTGCACCTTTATAGGCCAAATTACATGGTGAAAAATCGGGTCCTCCCTTAAAGAGGGCACGTATTGCTGTGAGACCTGGACAACCGACACCCTGTGTTGTGGGTGGGTATGATTGGTCAGCCACAACACCCGATTGGTAGATCCCTCGAAGCTGGGTGCAATCTGGCCAATGGGACGCAGTCCAAATGGTTTGCGGGCTGTTGTGTGTCGTCTGTCGTTGGGACAGGGGCATGGCAGGAATTTTCCCCACTTGGCTGATTGGCTGTTGCCATTTGGATTTTGCCTGCCGCGTAGCAAATCATCACAACTTGTAAGGTTGCGGATAGGTGATAGGGATGGGAGAACGCTCTCGCCATCCCTATGTGAAGGGTATTTCATTAAAGGAATCCAGGGACTCATGGTCAACTCCTGAGAGGGGGTTGTGCCCGTGCCTGAGTCCAGGGGGATATTTGGGTGGCGGAGATAGCTTGTTCCCAGCTTTCTGCTTATCCAGGTGTTCACCCTTGGCTGACCTATGCTGGAACCCTGGGTCAGCGCTACCTGCATGACAGGGAGCTGGTCAAACCAGAGCCTATGCAACCAGTCACTTGCTGTAATCAATAAAGTTGTGGCCTAAATTCTGCCAAAAACCAAAACCAAAAAATTGAGTCACGTGTGAATTTATTTAGGGGGAAGGTTTCTGGCTCTGAACACGCAATTAGGGTGCACATTAGATTTGATGGCGCCAACAAATACCTTTTTGGTTTCAAGGTTCTGAAAATTGATGCATGCATTAGATCACGGAAATACGGTACATTATTTCCATACAAGTGTTATAGCAATCATATAATAGACAGTGATGTTCATCCATTAGGAGAAAACCCCCAAAAGCCACAGTAGCATAATATCATTAGAAAAGTCGGATATAAAAGTACTGCACTGCAATGGAATGGAATGGAATGAATGAATGAATGAATGAATGAAATTGTTAGCAAAGTTTGGAGCTCTCCAGAACTCCAAGGGGAAACGCCATACACTCCAAGTGTCCCGATTTTCCAGGGACAAGCCTGGAATTATGAAAGCCATCACAGCTTCTGATTTGCTTTTGTTTGTTTTTTTAATCTTTTATTTATGCTTTTCAAATTGATACATTTCACTATTTTACAATCATTTCAACATTTCAAAGTTTGACTTCCTTCCCCCTCTTTCTGCAGTTCCTTAAATTTACTTTTTAATATCTCCTGCATATCCAAATTCACTTAATTTGCTCATATCTACTTTAAATATAAAGTCTTATGAAACTGTAGGTTACAATAATCCTGCCAATGGTTTTTTTACCTGTTTGCAATTTATCTGTAAATACTCAATAAACCATTTCCATTCTTTTATTTAAAAAGTTTGTTATCTTGATCTCTTATTCTTCTGGTAAGTTTCACCATTTCTGCATATTCCATAAGTTTGTGTATCCATTCTTCCTTTGCTGTGACCTCTGCTTCCTTCCATTTTGGGGCGAGTAGAATTCTTGCTGCTGTATACAATCAAGGTAGTTCTGTCCCCATAATTCCCGGAATGATTTGATCCCAGAATGTCCCCATTTTCCCTGCCAATATTGCCATACCCTCCAACATTTCTCCAGTGAAAATAGATACACCCTAAGGAAAAATGGGACATTCCGGAATCAAATCAGAGAAGGCTTCTGTAAATCTGGGACTGTCCCTGGAAAATAGGGTCTGCCATGGTTTTTCACTCTATGACCAAACCATTACTAAATAGAGTAGCACTATTGCTCCCCCCTCCTCAGTATTGCATATTGCTGTGATGTGATCTGTTCTAGTTTGGGGGGGAAATGATGAAAATAACTGAGGACTCTTACAAATAAAATAAAAAAACCCACCTCATCTCTGAATTCACATAAAGCCTAATGCGGGGATAATAATTCTTTCAAATAATAACCTGTAATTTTGTCTTAATTGACTGAATCATTTTAATCATGTCACTCTTAGTTTCATGCTCATTTATGGAAAGCTCACAGATTTGCCCACTCGTTTTTTGGAGAGCGAGTGTGATATCTGACGTTTGCTGGCATGTGCCTCTTTATGTAACTCGCAGTTCTGCGATCTCCTGTGTGCCAGGGACCAATTTGGTGCGGTGGCTAGCTGCCTATTTATGCAATCCTTGTATCCAGTCCATGCTGAAGAACTGCATGTGGCCATGATCAGGTGTACCCACAGTTCTTGATGCTATAGGAAAACAATGTAAATGTGTGTACAGTGGTACCTCGGGTTAAGACTTAATTCGCTCCGGAGGTCCGTTCTTAACCTGAAGCTGTTTTTAACCTGAGGTACCACTTCAGCTAATGGGGCCTCCTGCTGCCTCCATGCCACCGCCGCGTGATTTCTGTTCTCATCCTGATGCAAAGTTCTTAACCCGAGGTACTATTTCTGGAATAGTGCAGTCTGTAACCTGAAGTGTCTGTAACCCGAGGTACCACTGTATGTGTGTGTGTAACATTTTGGCCTCCTTAAATTTACCGGGAAAGGGTACATATTTTTCTGTCTATTACAATGTGGTACTAAGGTAAAGGTACCCCTGCCCGTTCGGGCCAGTCTTGCCAGACTCTGGGGTTGGTGCGCCCATCTCACTCAAGAGGCCAGGGGGCAGCGCTGTCCGAAGACACTTCTGGGTCACGTGGCCAGTGTGACAAAGCTGCATCTGGCGAGCCAGAGCCGCACACGGAACGCCGTTTACCTTCCCGCTAGTAAGCGGTCCCTATTTATCTACTTGCACCCGGAGGTGCTTTCGAACTGCTAGGTTGCCAGGAGCTGGGACCGAACGACGGGAGCGCACCCCGCTACAGGGATTCGAACCGCCGACCTTTCGATCGGCAAGCCCTAGGCGCTGAGGCTTTTACCCACAGCGCCACCTGCATCCCCAATGTGGTACTAGCTGACCAGAAATAATGGCATTCCCTTTATGGAAATCCATCCAAATGCACAACATGACCATTTCTAATGTTATAGGGTTTTATTTATATATATGGGGGACCCCTTAAACCCTAGAAATTAATAAATTCTAGGATTTTGATGATTTGGGATATGAAGGGAGAATAGAAGCCACAGATTAATTCCTGGCCAAAACGACCATTAAGAGCCACTAAGAAACAACACAAAGCCATTGAGAGCCACTGGCAAGGCAAGAGAATTCTCCACCCCACACCTTGCCCTGAGGTGTGAACAAAGATGGGTGGGGGGGTTGGAAGGTTGCCAGGGTAGCTGGGTGTGAGGTGACAGGAAAATAGAGTTTTGAGCAAGGATTGCTGGGAAGAAGGGCTGGGAAGAAGGTTTGGGCAGGCTGGCTGGGAGAGATGCCTTGGACTCCAGGGCTGCACTTTGGTGAACACAAGTCCCTCTTGAAATGACCCTGCTGTGAGATCTGGACTCCCTCCATGAAGACTGAAGGTGTAAATAGGTGAATAAAACATAGTTCTTAAAGCTAGGACAGTCTTCACTGTGTTTCAATTCTCCAAAGGACCACTGACCCAGAGCCCTCTGGGATCTTGACCGCTTGGCAGAGAGCGGGGGTTGCACCCGACTTTTGTAACGCTATTTTGATGGGCAAAGTAGTATCTTTCGAAGCATGAGTTGCTTTCTTATGCCCCTGAGTCTCAGACAGAAGTGAGCGTTTAATGTGTGAAGCAGTGTGGAATGTGGATGTGCGGTGTTTTACTGATGAAAGTAACACCAAGCGCAAGCAGAAGAATCAGGAAGAAGTTAGTGCACACAAACTCATGCCAATGTGGAAGTTACTTTGAACTGTCAGCTGTGTAATATGAGGTAATGCATGTTCTTTGTATTTTTGTCCCTTTACTGCATTTATTTCACCCCGATTTGAACTACAAAATGGTGGGGGGGGTTTGCATCAAAATGAGAGTACCCCTAAACATTTTTTTTTAGAAAAAAACACTGGGAGGATGCATCTATGACCCCACACCACCCCATTAGTTGCTCCAGTAGAGGTTCACCACAAGGATAGGTAAGAAAACTGGAAGCATTTTGTTTCCTTTTAATCTAATTCCAGATTCCCCTTATTTCCATCTTCTTTGCTACATTTAATGTTATTCAGGGCATCAGCATACTAGATTCTAATGAACCAGGCAAGCAGTCATTACTTAGTTCATCAGCAAACATATCATTCCCTCCTTATGCTCCAACCATGTCTTTGACAAGCCGTCGCCTTCACTATAGCAATAAATTCTGGCGCCAGCAATTGTTCAGTTCTCCTTGAATAAGTCACCTTATTTCTATTGCGTTCAGGCTGGAACCATTTCAGTTTTGTTCTAGTACACCAAATGGCAACATTAGTCAGAAGCATCCCAAAGAATAGCGCCAGCTATTTTAGAACCTGGCACATTGACAGTTGCTACAGTACTTTGCAAGGCTTAGGAAGCTATTGTGCAAAGCTAACTGTTGGTAGAATAAAACCCAATGGCACCACGTTGAACACGTTTGTCTCTCCAGAGCCAGAAAGTGGTCTTCCATTGACATTTATTGGACACAAAATAATAATAATAATAATACAGGTTTCTTTGGCTAAGCTCAAAGCAAGAGGAAGAACAAGTAAGTAGTAGGTCCTCTGCATGGAGAAGATGGGTTAGACTAGATGACTCTTGGGGTCCCTTCCAACTCTACAATTCTGTGATTCCCACACTGCAGGGGATTGGACTAGATGACCCACAGTGTAGCTTCAAACCCGGCAATTCTATGATTCTATGATTGAGAGCCACAATGATAAGTGAGTTCATAATATGTATCATTCAGCAGCTGAAAGAAAGACTTTATTAGCCTCGTTATATTTTATTTTGAGTTTGTTTTTCATTGCCGGAATAAGCCATGCAGCCAAGAAAAACAGAATCGGGCAGGCCAGGTGTTGGAAACAAAAATGGGATTCATGGCTGCATAGGCAAGATATAATCGGGGCTGTAAATTAGCAATGATAGACACATATTGTAAAATGGAATCTTAAAGACATTTACTACCATGTTTTGACCAGTCTCAGTGGCTGATGGTTAACCTTCTAAGGTAAGTTTCCATTGTCTCCATTCCATGTGGACTATTCTTTTTAACAGGGCTGATGATGGGGATTGCAAATCATGAGCTCATAAATGTAAGCTGGTAATACTTGATTGTGGAACAAGCATCCTACCTCTAAATGTTCGCAATCCACTTGCAGTTAATTCTGAGGCATTTTGAGTTTCTGCTGTTGCGCCTGTGCGGCTGGCATTCATCAGACAAGGCACCTTTTTCTACAGTTAAAAGAAGAATGACCTTCCTTGCAGATGGAAGCCTGGGAGAGGCAGGATATGTATCTCTGCTATGTAAGAACTGGCCCCTACTCCAGGGGACTCTGGGGGCCCAGGAACCCACAATAGTTTTGCCTCTGCCTCCACCCCTGCCACCACACAGGGTGGGAAGTTGACAAAACAAAACAAAAATCCATTATGTATTTATTGGAGCGTATAAGTGAAACTTTTGAAAATTTAATAAAATGGAACCGGAAAACAAAATTTGAAAGCTGAAATTGAGCAAATTAGATCTTCATAAAAAGGAGAGGATATTTTTGAACGCTGAGTCACATTTTGTGATCTAATCACAAGATGGAAAGTACCATAATAAGGTAATGTATCCCTGCCTGCTTTTTAATGAAACTTGCCCAGGTGCAAAAGTTTACCTTTGGTCGCAGAACGGACAGCTTTGAAATGAGAAATACAGCATTTCCATCTCAAGTTTCTGCTCAAGCATTCTTGTAAAGAAACTTGCTGTACAATATGTTGATCTTTGTTGTTTAGTCGTGTCCGACTCTTCGTGACCCCATGGACCAGAGCACACCAGGCACTCCTGTCTTCCACTGCCTCCCGCAGTCTGGTCAAACTCATGCTGGTCGCTTCTATAACACTGTCCAACCATCTCGTCCTCTCTCGTCCCCTTCTCCTTGTGCCCTCCATCTTTCCCAACATCAGGGTCTTTTCCCGGGAGTCTTCTCTTCTCATGAGATGGCCAAAATATTGGAGCCTCAGCTTTAGGATCTGTCCCTCCAGTGAGCACTCAGGGCTGATTTCCTTCAGAATGGAGAGGTTTGATCTTCTTGCAGTCCATGAGACTCTCAAGAGTCTCCTCCAGCACCATTAGTAAGATTACATGTTGATCTTACTAATATATTAATTTGACCCAACGGACATAATTTATTTCAGTAGAAGATTTTTCATTACGTTTCATTATGTCATTGTATGATTTGCTCTAGCATGCAATACAATATCAAATGCAATAATCTTGGTTGCCATGAATGCATGATATCCAACCCTTGTAAATGTTCCAAGTGGCAGGAAGTCTATCACCTTCCTGAGCCAAGGTTCGATTACTCTCCTTATTAGGATCCTGCATCTTATTTAAGGACTACATTTGTCTATCTTCAAGTTGCAGCCACTGGATCTAGTTATGCCTGTCTCTGCAGTACTGAAGCATCTGTTCCCAATAAGATTATGTTTCCATCTGCAAGTTTCTATAGGAGTCAAGGTGTTAAGAAGATATTTTGATTTGGCAAACTTTTGCCACTGGAGTTGTTTTCAGGCAAAACGAAGGAAAGATTACTGGGGGGGGGGGGGAGAATAATATTAACAGATACTAACATGGACTTTCCATATTTGTAGAAAAATAACTTCACAGAGTAGGAATGGGATGACACAAAGACTTGTCTGAGTTCAAAGACTTGAAATGTGAGTTAGTCACATTTCCACAGAAATATCTGGCTTGTGGAAAGTTAATGGAAACAAGTTTTTGAATGCGTATGAGGAGTTTTGCCCAGCATTAATGCTAATGGAGAGAAATGCGAGACACTTTGTCTTAACCTTTGTACATGTCTGATACGCTTATGCCTCTTTAAAAGTGGCAAACTCTTGACCTATATCACCTCCCACCCCCTAAGAGGTTAAGAATTAGAGAAGTGGTTGGTTTGATTTTTAACATACTGCAGGTGAAATCCCGATGTTCCACTCAATTTATAAAGCAGTTTTTTTAAAAAAATGGAACACTGCAAACTCTCAATACATCGCCCCCATTTTATTTATTTTTCGCAGTGTCCCAGAGTGTTCTTATCCAGGTGTTCTCCTCCTTTCTGAGCCTGTGGGTACATTTGCAAATGGGAGAAATTGCTGTGGGCACACAGACACACAGGCATGCAGATGCACACAAACTGCAACCAAGCACACACTAGAGCCCATTTGATTGACTACAGTGGAATGTCTTTTTTAAGCCTAATTTCAGCAGAGGGAGGGGATACTGTGGGTGCTAAGGAAAACCCTTGTGGGTAACTGTTTGCTCACAGGTGAGGTCCTGGAGGCAGATGAGGCATAAAAACACAAGAAGAAGAGAAGAAGAGTTTGGATTTGATATCCCGCTTTATCACTACTCTAAGGAGTCTCAAAGCGGCTAACAACCTCCTTTCCCTTCCTCCCCCACAACAAACACTCTGTGAGGTGAGTGGGGCTGAGAGACTTCAGAGAAGTGTGACTGGCCCAAGGTCACCCAGCAGCTGCATGTGGAGGAGCAGGGAAGCGAACCCAGTTCACCAGATTATGAGACTACCGCTCTTAACCACTACACCACACTGGCTCTCACAAGGATGCTTAGATTAGTTCTGTGTCCTACCTCAGCCTTACACTGCATTATAAACTTGTGGAGATGCTTGCAGCATGTGATATTCATTTATTTGCATTTTATACAGTGTACGGGAATTTTGGCAAATTTAGAGCTCGCCCAGAGCTCACTCAAGGCACCCCTGTGATAGTGTGAGAGGGTTTGTTGCAGATTTGTAAATCAACCTAATGGCAAGTGCCTCAGCTCTTTAATCCATTGTGTAGGAAACAGACAAATAAATACCTGGCCTCTCCTCCTTGAGACACTCTGTCCTCCACCTAGAACATGGTATTCTCAGAGCTCTTGACATTTGAACATGCGTAGAGCAGGTCACTGTGTACAACAAATAGTTTAAGTATCCTGCATCCCAAAATAGTCAGCGATTCTGTTTTGCATTTCCATTCCAAAATATCTCCATGTCTGCTTTTCTAATCTGACAGTTACTGAAATGTGCTTTCTCTCTATTGTTGGGTAGAGCTATTGAAACCTGGAGTGTTTTTTCTCTATTAGAGAACAGCAATGGCTTAAAATTCTCCCATTCCAATAAGAGTAAGCTCCATCCAAAGGAGCCAACTTCTAGGGGCCATGAAGGCTTCACCCTCCCCAATAAAAATTGATGGGCATTGCCAATCAAATGGTGTGATGTCATGTGATTATGCAGAGCAGGGCTTACCTGCACCTCCACCATATTTTATTCAAGTTGACATCCCTTGCTCCAGCACACAACTACTCAGAAATAAGCCCCACTGGGTTGACTGATAAGTGGGCATACGATTTTGATCCAAAACTTAGCTGTTTAGCTGTCCCCAAAGCTGTTGTATATTAGCTGTTTTTGATGCTTTAGGGCATTTTGTAACACACTAGACTAAATAATGAATCAGGGAGGGGTGTAGCATGTGCTGGCACTCTGAGTTATTTTATGAGTTCCTTTTATCCACCCTGATATATTATTTGGGGCTGTAGCCTCTTAAATAAAAGCCATATCATCATGGCACAATTATGGAGATCCCTTCACTCCAAATGAGAGTATGCTTAGCAGTGAGGTGGAATGGATTCTCACCGAAGGTTTAACACAGATGAAGGAGCCAGAGTGTGCAGTCACGGAGCAGGAATTCTAACATCCCTTGCTAAATACACAGGAAGGCACATGCCTGTAGGCTTCAGTCAATAGCCCCAAAGGTTTACCACATAGCTGTCAACTTACAGATTTGAAAATAAGGGACCAGCAGCCTTGAAAATAAGGGACCAGCAGCCAAAATAAGGGACCTGCAGCCTCACCTGTTCCAGGCACTCCAGTCTTCCTGTCCTCCTGCAGTCTGGTCAAACTCATCCTGGTAGCTTTGAGAACACTGTCCAACCAACTTTGTAACCAGAGGTTCAACTGACTAGAATCTGAATCACATGCACCACAAGGCCTATGCAGCCTCAACTTAAGATGGCTCCCTGGCCTGGCTTTGCACTGCAAAGTTTGCAGCAGCACGTGCAACAAAATGGTGTCCAGCATTCAAAACCCCCCTCAGCTTGCATTAACTAGCCACACACAAGGCATGCAAGCTCCACCCCCAGTCGTTCTTAGACTTCTTATTGGGTGAGCAACACAGCCAAGCAACACAGTTGGAGCCTCCCTCCTCCCTGGCTGGCAGGGAGGGAGGGAGAGGAGCTGCTTCCTTTGAAATTTAAGGGACATCCTTTAAGGGACATTTAAGGGACATCCATCAATAAGGGACAGCAGCGGGACATGGCGCTGGAATAAGGGACTGTCCCTTCAAATAAGGGACACTTGACAGCTATGGTTTACCAGTGCATGCCTGTTATTCATATGTTTTGCATTTACTATTGTGAGCCACACAAGAGTATGAGCCACACAAGAGTAGCCACAGCAAACACAATGTCCCAAATTTGATGTGATACCATTTCATCCTTCCTCTCTCTTTCCCCTGTTTGTTTCTTTGCAGGAGGAGAAGCCTCCGTTGGGACAAGTGGACAGTCCATTATCTATTTCTCCAACAGAAGCAGTGCATAGAGTGAGAAGAGAAGGAAGGGAGAGAGATACAGTGGTACCTTGGTTCTCAAATGCTTTAGTTCTCAAACTCCAAAAACCCGGAAGTAAGTGTTCCAGTTTTTGAACCATTTTTGTAAGCCGAACGTCCAATGCGGCTGTTGGCTGTTGTTTCTGGGGCACCTGCACCAATCAGAAGCTGCGCCTTGGTTTTCAAACATTTCGGAAGTCAAACAGACTTCCAGAGCAGATTAAGTTTGGCGCTTTGGTTTTTGCTATTTATTTTGTGTTTTTGTTTTTGTGGCTTTTTCGGTTAATTTGTTTTTGTGACTGTATGGAACCCAGCTCAGCTGCTGATTGATTGACTGCGGAAATGGATAAGAGCGTTCCATCCAAACAATGACTATCATCAGTGCAGGGAAGGAGAAAAATAAATTTTCATTTTTATAATAATAATAATAATAATAATAATAATAATTTATTATTTATACCCCGCCCATCTGGCTGAGTTTCCCCAGCCACTCTGGGCGGCTCCCAATCATCTACAATACTGTCTTATTTATTTTATAGTACAGTACATTGTTTATTGCTTTCATTTTATGGATCAATGGTCTCGTTAGATGGTAAAATTCATGTTAAGTTGCTGTTTTAGGAGTTGTTTTTAAAAGTCTGGAATGGATTAATCCATTTTGCATTACATTCTATGAGAAAGTGCACCTTGGTTTTGGAATGCTTTGGTTTTGGAACAGACTTCCGGAACGGATTAAGTTTGAGAACCAAGGTACCACTGTATAGGGCTAAAGATATACCAGGGTACCCATGGCAGACCTGGGACGCCTTGGGTTATCTTCTGACCTCTCCTGTCAGAAGAACAGTTATCACTAGTGCACCATTCTCCTAAGTTTCCTCTCCACAAAGACTGATAACATAAGAAGTATCCTGGAAAAGGACGTTCTCTGATGACAATCCTACAGAAAGGCAGCTACATTTGAGTATCAAACATGTGGAGGAGCTATAAAAATGTACAGGCTTGATCCTGCTCCTTGGATGTAAAGGTAAAAGGTAAACCATTAGGTCCAGTCTGGGGGTGTGACGCTCATCTCACTTTATTGGCCAAGGGAGCCGGCGTACAGCTTCCAGGTCATGTGGCCAGCATGACTAAGCCGCTTCTGGCGAACCAGAGCAGCACACGGAAACACTGTTTACCTTCCCACCAGAGTGGTACCTATTTATCTACTTGCACTTTGACATGTTTTCGAACTGCTAGGTTGGCAGGAGGAGCGACCGAGCAATGGGAGCTCACCCCATCACGGGGATTCGAACCACCGACCTTCTGATTGGCAAGTCCTAGGCTCTGTGGTTTAACCCACAGTGCCACCCACATCCCATCTCCTTGGATGTGCACACTACATTTATCCCCTGCCTGCCAACTGTCATCAGTCTGAAGGGGTCTACACATGTGCAGAGATATGCTCATGGGGCTGCCTCTGTGAGAATGGGAAACTTGCCAATCATGTGCCAGGCAGCATAGGTTTCCTTCAGGCTGATGCCCATTATGCATCAAACAGCAAGGTACAGACGGCATGCACATCAATGTCTGGCCTATATGACCTGGGTATCCCCTTTATGTGTTTGGTACCCACAGGTGACAAACACCTGAATAGGACAAGGCAAAACTATGCTTTTGCTGTTCTTGTTTGCCAGCTTCATAATCTTGTTGACTGAAGTCTCCTGTTGCCCATTACAATCAGGATTTGATGCATCGATGTGGATATTAAACGATGTCCTAAATGAAAGGTGTCTGGGTCTCACCAGATATGGTTGTAACTCTTTTCTTTTCATGGGCGTAATAAAAGAGAATGAGAGTAAGCTGTAAAGGCTACTGAAATCAACAAGGCCTCCCCTCCGATATTCAGAGGGGTGTATAAAGGAGAGTCCAACCCAGAATCCTAATAATATGCTTCCAATTAGTTTATGTTGTGCACATACCACACAGTAATTTAGCAAAATGTTTTGTTTCTTCCATCGAAGAAATGTTGTAATGCTACTCAGAGCAGTTACAGAATCACAAAAGACTCTAGTTTGCGTGGCTATTAATGGAAAATTTGAGGCCATGGAAACATTTATTCTCCATCCTGTATGTCAATGATATTTACCATTTGCCAATTCACTGACATTTTCAACAATTACTATACATGCCAGTAAATACCAAACAGCACAAGCTGAATGCAGAAAAACAAGATTAGAGTTTTGTGGTGGGAGAGGTTTTCCTTATGAGCCCGGGAGATTACCCTCATACATAAATGCTTTCTAGAAAGTCATTTTTGTTGGCGCTTTGAAATCAGGCAAACCTGATTATTGATTGGTCATTTAATTTATATGCCACTTAATATAATAAAAATATCTCTAAGTGGTGCACAAAAAAACTGAAGCTGCAATAGACAACTTAAAACAATTCGCACACAAAAATGTTAGATTGATACAAGATTACTAATATATATAAATCAATATCAATTCATTTTCCACCCTACCTCTCAGCTTCCAGGTTCTCATCCAGAGTCCAAACAAACTCTCAGCTCACCTGCAAAAGTCTCACGATGAGAAGAGGTCCTGGAGACAGCAGGCATCACCAGGGCCAGATTTAGGTTTCATGAGACCCTAAGCCATTGAAGGTAATGGGGCCCTTTCTATGTCCAGCTGTCCTTTGTCAACAACAAATTGCCGCTGTTTTTGTGTGTTGAATATATGCTATATGGTAATTTATGGACCTAATAGGTATTGAAAGCCATTTGCACATGTTGCCATGCAACCAGTCCATGCAGAATGTAGGCACCCTATATATAGAAATGAGCAAACCAGTGATATTTTAGGGAGCAGGCTAGCAGGTGGGGCCCCATTACTCACATCATAGGAGCCTACACAACACAAAACACTATTGCTGTTTGTAGGTTTTATTTGTTTTCTGTCTTATATTTTGGAAATGTACATCCAGTTTTTTTCCCCTTTAAATTTTTTTGGGGCCCCCAAGAGAGCCGGGCCCTAAGCTATAGCTTGTTTAGCTTATACGTAAATCCGGCACTGGACATCACCCTAGTTTCTAACTCTAGACTTGCTTTTTATGAGCAGGCCCGAAGTAGATGTTACTTCCTCAGGCTGACTGCAGCTGTGTCCCATTCAGCTGCCCTTTCCACACCCAGTTCCAGGTACAGCAGTTTCCCAGGGGCCCCAAGGATGGGAAGAGCCCCACCACCACCACAGCTCTTTCAACTGTTGCTGCCAATCCTGCCAATGGTGGTTCATGGTGGATGGCGGCTGTAGAAGCAAAGGCTCAATAACCTGGGCATGCACTAAGAAACAGCCAAGATGGCTTGCTCTATGGCAGGGGTCAGCAAACTTTTTCAGCAGGGGGCCGGTCCACTGACCCTCAGACCTTGTGGGGGGCCGGACTATATTTTGGAAGAAAAATATGAACGGATTCTTATGCCCCGCAAATAACCCAGAGATGCATTCTAAATAAAAGCATGCATTCTACTCATGTAAAAGCACGCTGATTCCCGGACCGTCCGCGGGTCGGATTTAGAAGGCGATTGGGCCGGATCCAGCCCCTGGGCCTTAGTTTGCCTACCCATGCTCTATGGTCTTACTAAGATGTGCCGCAAGGGAGAGGAGGGTGGGTGTTCCCCTTTGCCTCAGCGCATATCACATCTTTAAAGCTGCAATTAAGCCATGGACGTTTGACACTCATTTCCATGCCATTTGCTTCCAGAAGAATATCTGTTTGCAGCTCACTTAACCTGGAAAATTGCACACAGTACAGAGTTAAATTATGTAATTAACTTCATCAGTAGGTAGTGATGGGCACAAGAAAAATGGGGGGGGGTTGATTTTTCCATTCTTTTTATAATCAGTGCTTCTTTTCTAGAAAAATAGGTGTCAGTACTCACTGTGAAATTGTTACAGTAAGTGCGACACTTTTTAACAACAACAAAAGAGAGGTGCCAGTACTGCAGACTCTTGAGTCTTTTAAACAACAAAACCCTTGACTAACCCCATGTTTTTAATGACGGTAAAATCACCTGGCATGATAGCCTCTGAAACTATTCATCTGGACTTGGGCAAGTTTCTTATACAGATGCACTTCAGTTTTCAAGCTGATCCCCTTCCTTAAAAACCCCAAAAGAAACCTAGAGGAGGAAATATGATTTCTATTTCCCACCTCCTCCCCCAAAATAGTAAAGACTGCCCTGTTGAAGAACACTGCACCTATCTTTCTGAAATTCTCCAGACTTCATCCCTTCAAAAGATGTGAGCCATGCATGCAATTTGCATCCATTTTTGAAAGAAATCTGAAATGTTAGAGAATTTTTTAAAAACTTATTTTTTCCCCTGCACAAAAACCAATTGACTGAGCTGCCTGAAACTGTACAACTCTAGAGGGTTACCTTCACCTGCAAATTTCATCCACTTCTGTGAAAAAAGTTTTTTAAAAAGGAGTGAGACACCATAGCTGACTTTAGATTCTCCATTGCAGTCATTGGGGGCAAAACAGATAATCAGATTTAACAGATTAGATTCTGATCTGAATAATAAATCAAACTGAACAACACTGAGCAGACCCAAAACAAATTTGGGCCTGCTTCCAATTGCTACCGATACTGGGAGAATCTTGAAGTTGTGACACATCTCAAGTTTTTACTCTGTATATTCTCTAGTTCTGGGGAAAGGTATATATGAAATCCTAAAATCTAACAGGCAAAGCAAAACCAAGCCAGATCAGAAGGAAGTTATCTTGGATGGCATGGTAATGGGTAAACATTGCTCTGACTTCATTGATGGCATAAATCAGCCCGGTCTACCAATTAGAGTCAGTAACAGAGAAGTTCGCTTTCATAAACGTGGGTTGATTTAACGGGAGATACAACAACGTGCTTTGGTGCTGAGTCAACGGTGAAGGACCTTCTTTCCATGTGCATTAGTTTTGCAACCATGGCAACTATGTATGCATGAAATGAGGGAACTCTTAAAATAGCTCCATGCTCCAAGTTGGAAAGAGCTGAAAGCAGACATGTGTGGTCAGGAGAGACAACCTTCCTTGGCTGAGCTATTCTGCCATAGCGTTTGTTGGTTGGCTGTTAGGACTGGGAATCCCACACTGACTTGACCAATGGGGTAAAATAACGGGCAGCTGGATAGAAGCCTGGAATCCTTTCAAAATCACAGTGGGAAATTTGAAGAAATGAACAAAGTTGTATATTGCCCATTACTCGACGGTGCTGCTGTTTTATTACCTTCTTGACATGGGTTTGCATCCAGGTTTTGCCTTCTGCAGATGGAAATGTTCCTTCCACCCATGGAAGACCTTTGACCTAGCAGGGGATCCTGCTGGTGGGCAGGTGGGGAAACAACTTTAGCCAGTTCCCAGCTCTTCTTGCAGCCACCAGCCCTCTGAAACAGTATGAGAGGCAGTGCTGAGGGCTGCATGGGGAGGGGAAATCTACAAAAGTCACCTCCCTACCCCTTCCATCAGAAGGAGCAAACTCTGGATTCATTCCAGTTTCAACAAAATAGGAAGCACGTTCCCTTGTACAGTGGTACCTCGGGTTAAGAACTTAAATCGTTCTGGAGGTCCATTCTTAACCTGAAAATGTTCTTAACCTGAGGCACCACGTTAGCTAATGGGGCTTCCTGCTGCCGCAATGCTGCTACCGCACAATTTCTGTTCTCATCCTAAAGCAAAGGTACTATTTCTGGGTTAGCGGAGTATGAAACCTGAAGCATCTGTAACCTGAAGCGTCTGTAACCTGAGGTACCACTGTACTTGAATCAGCTGGTACTTTATCCAGGCAATACAGTTTGATCATTCACTCTGAATACTTGCTTTTGCTCAGCCTTTACTCCGTTCTCATCTCCAGTAGGTTCCACAAGTCTCATTCCATCTCTTTTCCTGCCTCCAATTACTTGTCTGCCTGGAATGGATTTAAGAGATATTGAACTTTGGCACTGTCCGCTGGCAGTCATAATGCTGCCATTTCCTTCCTGGCAGACCTAATTCTCCCAGTGCAGCTGGCACACCCTGGTTCCCTCTTGCTAGAGGGTTAAAAGTTTACCTCTGCAGAGTGGCTCCTGATAATTCACGACAGGTAGGCTGGAAAAAAATATGTCCTGAGTGATCCTTGTCTGTCCCTCCTGCAAGGGAGAAGACAGCAACTTCTCCCAAACTAATTTATTCTGGAGCAGATGCTTAGAATGTAATACATGCCCATCTTCTTTCACCAAGCAGTACTGCTCAGCTATTGCTTGAACCTGTTCAAAATAATTCGATATCTCTCAATGAAATGAAGAGCAGTCTCAAGTGGGCTTGGGGAGAAGCAGAGAGACGGATCTACAGCTGCATCCCATTTCATACCAGTCAGGCTGGGAGATGTAGGTGATTTGCCCTAATATTCCTGCTATACTAGCTCCAGACTGGTGAGCCCCTTGGGAGGTCTGCATGTTAGGAGTTCAGCCTACACTCAAAAAGGACCCTGGTAGAGACACATGCCCAACTGGCATGCTCTCTCCCTCCTGGTCAATCGTTCGGGAGCTTCATAAGCTTTCTTCTGCCCGAGCATCATAGCGACCGATGCTAACCGACACTGGCACACTTAGGGATCCGCACAGTTTGCGCATCTCACGTGACAGACCTCAGCAACTCAGCATTTTGGCTAATCTACTTTATTTACATATAAACACACACGGAGCACTGCAACATGGCTCCCTCTCTCTCTAGCATCAGACAGCAAAGAGAAAAAGAACAAAGGATAATAGTCCCACTTCACGGAACACAGTAACACAAACATCCTGTCTCCATCACTTCCCACTCTGTGGAGTCAAAACATACGCCGTCATGTGATAGACAACAATCCCATGACTGAAATCATGGAGCAGGAATTCTAACACTGCAGAGCTTTTGATTTTGCCCTGGAACACCTGAAAGTACCTGTTCTCAGGGCATTTAACTTGCTGTCACCTACAGCAGCTTTCTGCCTGCCTGCCCGGGCATAGCTGATTTTTCTTTTACAGTGGAATCCCCCATCCCATCAGCAGTGTTCTCAGTGCCCCACCCTCCCACCCCACCCCCAGACGTCAATACTGTGTGTGTAGGCTTGTGCCTGTATGCATTCTTATTTATCACAGCTGGACCAAATGATGGAAACATGAGCATTATCATTGTAAGTAAAGTCAGGAAGCTTTTCATATTAATTTTCTTTTATCTTGTTAGGAAGATTTGTTTCTCCATTTTCCCCCCAGTCACATAATAAGTCATTATTCTCAAATTTTATTGAAAGCTATTATTAGTTTCCTTTTTGTTCTCTTCTGTTACAAATCAGAACCATTATGTCTAACTAAAAATAAAACATTCCCCACTGCTGGATTTTTTTTAAAGCTATAAGCAACATATGTGTCAGAATGCACAGCTGTTTCATATGTGCGAGCTCCAGAATACATGATGTTCCAGGTATCAAGCAGAGATGCGAGAGATTTTTCCATATACAACAGACCTTGAACGTCATCTTTGATGTATTCTACAAATCTGAATCCAGTTCATTCCAAACAACCCTGAAGTGGTGTAAAAGGTTTCGTATTCCAGGGCCTGCACCAAATAAACTTGAAAGAACATAACAGATACATTGTCTTAGATCAGTCCCACTTGATAAAAATGTCACCTTGGACAATGGTGCAAATGGTGCTTCATATTAACAGAGCCTCCAAGTGCCCCTATTTTCCAGGGACAGTGCTGGTTTTACAGACGCCATCCCACTTTCTGATTTGATTCCAGAATGTCCTGCTTTTCCTTAGGACATCCCTATTTTCATCAGAGAAATGTTGGAGTTATGCGACCCCCGAGCCAACAAGGTAAGCAACTATACAATTTTCAGAATTTTCAGAATCTGAAGACAGCCCTCTATAGCAAAATTTTGGAATATTTTAATGCTTAGAATGTTTTTATAAATGTTGAAAGCTACCTAGAGTGCCTGGGGCAACACAGTCAGATGGGTGGGGGTATAACAATGATGATGAAGATGGTGGAATAAGACATCACTATTTTCATCGGAGAAATGTTTGAGGGTATGAATTAATTACAGGAGTGCCAACCTGAATAAAATACTGTGGGGGCCCAGGTATGTCCCACCCTACATAATTGATCACACGACACAGTGCACACACACACTGTTTGAATGGCAATGGCCATCAACTTGGGGGGGGAGGGGAGCTGACGGCAAGGCATCATACCTTCTGAGGGACCCCTGCAGAGTGTGTACGTCTTCGGCAGGAAGAAAACCACTAACGCAGTTGAACACTGCAAAAGAGGAAGTGGTGTTACGATATAGAAGCAATGCAGCTGCTGGAGTTTGAAGAGAGCAGTCATGTTTTTTGTAATGCTGCAAAGACAGAAATAAAGGCATGTAAATACGTTTCTGTCTATCTCTTTCCCCTGCCAGGGGGGGGGGCAGGAAAGAGGGGGGGTGTTCTTCTCATGTTTGAGAAGAATCGCCTATCGAGACCTCGCCTGGATCTTGCTGGGGAATGCAGCCAGGGAGGTCAACAGGGAATCATGCCGGGTGCCTGGGAGAGTTGCCAGTTTCTCCTGATAAAGGCTTGATTTCCAACAAGGGGTGTGCAGAGGGTGTTAAAAGCCAGTCGCTGACAAAGTGTGGCTACTGGTCCCAGTTGATGCTGCCAAGGCGAACTAAACAACTCCTGGGCCAAACCATGGCTGTGAAAAGAAGATGACTAGAATGGTCTATGTATGAACCTATTGCATGAAACCATGTGGCACAGATCCTTCCTCTATGGTGCAAAGGCCACAGCATCCTCAAAAGGGGGGTGTCCACCCATTCCCCATTAGGCAGAAGTGGCCAATCAGAACCTACTCTGCCTCCTGGATTGCTTCCTCCCTGCTATGGGCTGGAGCAGAGGTAAGCAAACTAAGGCCCAGGGGCCAGATCCGGCTCAATTGCCTTCTAAATCCGGCCCACGGACGGTCCAGGAATCAGTGTGCTTTTACATGAGTAGAACATGTCCTTTTACTTAAAATACATCTCTGGGTTATTTGTGGGGCTTATCTGGTGTTTTTACATGAGTAGAATGTGTAAAGGTAAATGTGTGCTTTTATTTAAATTGCATCTCTGGGTTATTTGTGGGGCATAGGAATTCATTCTCCCCCCCCAAAAAAAAAAAATACAGTCCAGCACCGCACTAGGTCTGAGGGATAGTGGACCAGCCCCCTGCTGGAAAAAGTTTGCTGACCTCTGGGCTGGAGCAACTTCACCCAAGTGTGAAGGACAATGCAGTAGCAATCTGACTGTATCCAGCTAGAATTACTGAGTGTGCATTTGAGGATTGCAACAGTGTAATCTTTTGTTTCCTCGTGGATTTTTTCTTTCCTGCCCTAGGCTCCTTTGGGAGGATATAAATCCAATAAATAAACAGATAAGATCTGAGAAGTCACCAGAACTAGACTGCACTTTGCTTGTTTTTAGGATTTTGGAGAAATCTGGCATTGTAAGTATACCTTCTTAATCCGACGACAGCACGGAAGTGGATAATTTCAGCCACATCCCCAAACTGCATTTTATCCATTTTGCAACCCAAACGCTATCTGCAAATGGAATATTTTAAGGGTTTGGCAGGCAAAACATGAAGGGCACCATCTGGCCAAAATTAAGCACTTTTAAAAGTCTTATTGGTTTGTGGGAAAGATTTAAGCATGTGCCCAAATGTGTTTAACATAATAAGCATGCAACTAATAAAAATGTAAAGCTGAGATTTCCCAGTCAATGTAAGCTAATTTGACAACCCCAATCATTATTTTTTTAACAGCTTCAGTTTAAAATACAATTCAAAAGTAAATGGCAAGGCACATAGTTGTCAGTTGCTTTTATATCTTTCATCTGCAATGTGTTTGCTCAGTCTTTTTCAGAATGAATCCATTCTTGGCTTCTCTCTATGCCCTGCCGAAGGAGCAAGTGGCTGAGATGTGTAATATACTGCATGCACATTCATTCTTTCCATGGTTCAACAGGAATCTTTGAGCAAGAACGAATTGCAGCTGGTCAAGTTTTTTTTTAATCCTCTGACATACTTTAGATAAGATCAGCTAATGAATTTTCTTGGGCATCAGCAATAACAAATTTACTCTGCCCCACTGGGAAGGCTACAGGCATTTTAAAATGTGTTTCCCATTGGGAACATAAACACTGATCATTGTCATGTGTTGCAGAAATGCTGATTCTTTCCATAATGACCAGGCGTGAGGAAAAGACTGGGCGGGGGGGGGGCAGGTGTATGGTTTTAGAAAGTGTGAAATAGGTAGATTCACATTAAAATACAAATGCGAAACAATTCTCCCCACCCCTGTTAAAGAGCCTGTAAAGCAGGCATAGGCAAACTCGGCCCTCCAGATGTTTTGGGACTACAACTCCCATGATTCCTAGCTAGCAAGACCAGTGGCCAGGGATGACTGGAATTGTAGTCTCAAAAAACATCTGGAGGGCCGAGTTTGCCTATGCCTGCTGTAAAGCCATTCTCTTGCAGGAAACTATAGCTGTCAATCACAAAAACTTTCCTCTCTCACCCCACCTGCATTTTCCTTTTATGGAAAGCTTGCAGAAAAGGCTAGAATGTCTAGAACTGGCCAAGAAAAAACTTGCAGGAACATTCTGAAGCTCCAAAGTGGGTCCGAAACGTCAGGAACAGCCATTTCACTTTGGACCACTTCAGAGAGGTGGAAAGAATTATGTCCGTAGTGTATTTTTTTGGGGGGGTATGTATTCAGGCTTTGTCCAAAGTGGATGCACACCCACTATGAACCGTAAATAAAGTGGCTACCTGACAGGTGCCAGAATGCCACCGAAGTATTTAAATTACTCTTAACCAATGTGGCTGTCAGGTACTGGACTGAGGGGGGTGAGACTGAGGAGGAATGGTGGAGACCACCACCCCCTCCTCCTGAACTTCCCAAAGAAAAGGAAGGCAGCATTGAGCGACAGTAGTTGTCAGGAGTGTGTGCAGGAGCCAGGCCCTGTGACCGGTAGGGCTTCGCAGGACTGGGGCTTTCCTAAATTTGTTCTGGAGAGGCAAGGTGCGGCTGCACAGGTGAGGCTGATTTTTAACTAGAATCATAGAATCATAGAGTTGGAAGAGACCACAAGGGCCATCGAGTCCAACCCCCTGCCAAGCAGGAAACACCATCAGAGCACTCCTGACATATGGTTGTCAAGCCTCTGCTTAAAGACCTCCAAAGAAGGAGACTCCACCACACTCCTTGGCAGCACATTCCACTGTCGAACAGCTCTTACTGTCAGGAAGTTCTTCCTAATGTTTAGGTGGAATCTTCTTTCTTGTAGTTTGGATCCATTGCTCCGTGTCCGCTTCTCTGGAGCAGCAGAAAACAACCTTTCTCCCTCCTCTATGTGACATCCTTTTATATATTTGAACATGGCTATCATATCACCCCTTAACCTCCTCTTCTCTAGGCTAAACATGCCCAGCTCCTGGTGGCAAGAGCCGGGAAGGGATATAAGGTCAGCATTTCTCTTTGGCTCTTTGCCACAGCAACACGCTTCCTGCCTTGGGCTTCTTGACTCCTTGCTTCCTGATCCTCAGGCCCTTAGCTTTGTGGCTCCTTGCCTCCTTGGCTTCTTACTCCCAACTCTCTGTCCCTCAGACTCTTGGATTCTGGACTCCTGGCTTCCGGACTCTTGTTCCTGCTTCCACCCCGCTGTCTTGCCCCCGGTCCCAACATCCTCAGCTGGGACTTCGACTGCCCATAAACCGGACTGTGACAGTAGTGGTCTGAGGAAGAGACAGAGCCAGAGCAGCCAGCTGACACGTTATCACTGGAGAGCATTTCTGACCCCCCTTCTCCCAGAACTCGGCGTGCATTGAAAGTTGAAGAGCAAAGAACTCAGAGACAGTTAGCCCTTGGCGGTCACCATAAGGTGAAATGTTGTTGCTAGGAAGGGAGGGCGGAGGAGCTCAGTTGGAGCAACTCCATTTTTAGGAAGGCTGCATTTCTTCGTCGTTCTCACTGAATTATTGAATGAATTGCTTGGTAAGAACTCTTATCATTTCTCTGGTTCTGGGCTGCCCCCGTGGGAGGGAGCTGATTCCCTGAAGCTCTGACAGTGTCACCCTATAGACGTGCAGTGTTTGCATACATTTAAGGCAATCACTGCCAACCTGCCAACCTCCAGATGTTTAACTCAAATATTCTCATCACCCCCAGTTAGTATGATGGTGCTGATTGGTGCTGATGAGAGTTGTAGTTCAAACCTCCCAGAAGGCACCTGGATAGCTCAGTCGGTACAGCATGATATTCTTAACCTAAGGGTAGATTTGAGACTCATTTGAGCAAAAGTTTCCTGCATTGCATCTGTACTAGATGACTCTTGTCCAACTCTAAAATCCCACAATTATATGATATGTGGTTGCTTTTTATTATTATTATTTACAGTTTTAAATGCTTTATCGTTCAATTTCCATGTATATACAACACTTAATCATCTTCATTTCGATCAGTCAAAGATATCATAAAGGATACATACAGTTTCCACTATGTACTTTCTACACAAACCTATGACTTTCCATCCTCTCCATATTTTCTGTTATATTAAACCTTTTGCTTTAATTTATCATTACTATTTTGTCAAGTTTCTCTTTTCTATTTTGATATCGGATTCTATCTTATGTATTACTTACAGAAATCATTCAAAGGCAACTACTGTGTTTAGATCACAGCTGTTTTTCAAATAAATTTTGAAATTATCCCATCTCAAATGAACTCCTATCTTGGCTTGTCTTTGATTCTTTCCGAAAGAGAGGCTAATTTTGCATATCCTGTCAATTTGAGTAACCATTCAACTCTGGCAGGGAGTTTATCATTTTTCCAATATGTTGCAATAAGCACCCTGGCTGCCAAAGTTGCATACAAAATAAATAAATTCTTATACCCTTGGGGATGTCCATGCCTGTAATACCCAAAAGGAACGCTTCAGGTTTATTAGGCAAATTTACCTTTAACATTATTTTTAGTTCTGAGTGTATGTCATTCCAGAACCCTTTGACCTTTCTGCAGGTCCACCACATATGGAACATGGTACCACCTGCCTCACCGCATCTCCAACATACATCTGGTATGTTTTTGTACATCTTGTAGAGTTTGTGTGGTGTCAGGTGCCAACGATATAACATTTTTTTGCAGGTTTTTCCCTTATGGAGTAACAGGCAGTGAAGCTCCAATTTACATTCCACAGGTTCTCCCACTGGGACATCTCTATGGTATGGCCTAGGTCTTGGGCTCAATTAATCATGTGGTTGCTAGTTAATGTGCTAAAAAACCTATGAACGATGGCTGTGCTGAGCACATTTTTAAAGGTACCCCCTGACCATTAGGTCCACTTGTGGCCGACTCTGGGGTTGCGGCGCTCATCTCACTTTATTGGCTGAGGGAGTACAGCTTCCAGGTCATGTGGCCAGCATGACTAAGCCACTTCTGGTGAACCAGAGCAGCGCACAGAAATGCCATTTACCTTCCCACCGGAGTGGAACCTATTTATCTACTTGCACTTTGACATGCTTTCGAACTGCTAGGTGGGCAGGAGCTGGGACCGAGCAACGGGAGCTCACCCCGTCATGGGGATTCGAACCGCCGACCTTCGGATCGGCAAGCCCTAGGCTCTGTGGTTTAGACCACAGTGTCGCCAGCGTCCCTGAGTACATTTTTAGCATTAACTAAAACCAATGAAGCAAATGACAGGCTCATGCTTGCTAAATTGAGGCCTGCCTCTAATATAGAATCTGCTGTGGGATTCAGCCACTTAACCCTGTATAATGTCACAGTTTTACTGCCAGCTCAAACATGGTGTTAAGCCAATACCACAACTGAAGGAAAATACATGCAATACTGAGCTTGCGGAAGACTGGTGCGTGCTTATAGGGTGGAAAATCTTTGTTATTAAAGCTTTAGAGAGAAACAGGTTCATCCAGAAAACATGTATTCTTAACCTCGATGCTCCATATATATCAAAGTAATATCACATTCTCAAACAGTGTTGCCATTTCTGTGAATGCCTTATTTTTCTTGTTTAAATATTGGAGCTGCTATAAATTTACAAGTGTATTTTGGCAAATATTTCAGTCCAGGCCTTTAACTGTTATCCTCTTAAAACGTTACTTATCACATTACACTCGGTTTTAATAAATCTTATCTGACTTTACAGAGGAACTTGTTTAACAGAAGATGAACCTCTTTAAAACTAGTTCTAGGAATGGGGTAGTGCGTATTAGAGCATTTTAAACTTGAAATGAGGATAAATATATATTGAGTTAGTGCATGCATGAAACCTCCAGCTGAAGGCTGATCCATAATTTTACACCTAATCCCCACTAGGGATGGAGGAATCTGTCAATTTTGGTTTCTCTCAGTTCTCCACATTTTGCTGTGGGGGAAAAAAACAGCATTTTAGTGTGCACGTCTCTGAATATACACATTTTTGCAAGCAATTCTGCCTGATAGTGATATAATAATAATAATAATAATAATAATAATAATAATAATAATAATTTATTATTTATACCCCGCCCATCTAGCTGAGTTTCCCCAGCCACTCTGGGCGGCTCCCAATCAAGTATTAAAAACAATACAGTGTTAAATGTTAAAAACGTCCCTGAAGAGGGCTGCCTTCAGATGTCTTTTAAAGATTGGATAGCTACCTCTGGTTATGAACTTAATCCATTCCAGAAGTCCATTTGTAACCCAAAACCGCTTGTAACATGAGGCGTGCTTTCGGTGATGGCGCCTCCCACTGCTGCACCGCTGCCGGCGCGCGACTTCCGCTCACATCCCGGGGCAAAGGTCGCAACCGGAAGCATCTACTTCCGGGTTAGCAGAGCTCGTAACCCGCCGCGTTCTCAAGGACGACGGTACGTGTAACAAGGTTCCACTGTACAATGCATTTTTATGTTTTTCACACATTTTATATACACTTTCCCCCAACATATGCCTTTTTGTACACATTTTCTTGCTGGAGAATTGCACTGCAACATTTGAAGAAGTGTGGGTTTTGAAGGGTAGCTGTGCTTCAGCTTGTGTATTCTTGAGCTTGTTTGGAGGTTCTAGCAGGGGAGCGCAGCTATCGTATACCCTTGACCAAAGAACGGTACACTCCTTCTATCTGGGATGGTCGTACTCTTCCACCGAGCGCGCAGCTTCGGGAGGGACGCACATGGAGCGGTGAGGGAGGAAGGGGACACCTGCCTAGCCAGCCAGATCAGCCGAATCAACCCTGGTGATCAATGGGGTGACAGATGTCGCAGCCAGATCGCCCTTCTTTCAGGTAAGTGTGAATTCGGAAAAAGTAGTTCCACATCAGAATGCAAACTGGACCAAATTTATCCCTTGTCCTCATCCAACAATGTATCCTCCAGGGCCTGCCTAGCTTCTGTCTGCACAAGTACATATATACAATGGTGGGGGGAGACATACTTTAACTACTTTTGATAAAGGAAGTCCTCTGTACATGAAAACTGCACACCCTCCAACATTTCTCTGTTGAAAATAGGGATGTCCTGTTCCATAATAATAATAATAATAATAATAATAATAATAATAATAATAATAATATTTTTATTAACTATACCCAACCCATATGGCTGGGTTGCCCCAGCTACTCTGGATGGCTTAAAACACATACAAAAACATAAAAAACATAATAAAACACATTGCTTGGCTGGAAAACTGCATTGCAATATCTGGGGAAAGTGTCAGTTTTGAAGGATTGCTGTGTTTTGTTCATGTACCGTATTTTCCCCTGTATAAGATGATGTCTTTTGCTAAAAAATAATAATCAGCAATTGGGGCTCTTCTTATACACAGATGGTGAATGCACAGGGGTTTGGGCTTGGCTCTGGTGTAGGCGGCCAGGGCTCGGGTTTTGGCAACCCTAACTTTGGGTGACCCCCCCCCAAAAAAAGAAAGCTCAAAGTTGTTCTGTTTGATGTTTAAAATATTGATTTCTTAATTTGGGGTTCAAAAAAATAGAGGTCGTCTTATAAATTGGGGTGTCTTATACACGGAAAAAATACAGTACATTGGTACCTTGGGTTAAGTACTTCATTCGTTCCAGAGGTTCGTTCCTAACCTGGAACTGTTCTTAACCTGAAGCACCACTTTAGCTAATGGGGCCTCCCGCTGCCGCCGCACCCCTGAAGCACGATTTCTGTTCTCATCCTGAAGCAAAGTTCTTAACCCAAGGTACTATTTCTGGGTTAGCGGAGTCTGTAACCTGAAGCGTATGTAACCTGAAGCATATGTAACCCGAGGTACCACTGTAAATGCATGTGAATTAAATAGGCTTGCCTTGAAACACAAACCGGATTCCTAATTGTGCCACACTTTTTTCAAAACATTTGGCCACCGCCAGATAAAATGATGTGGTTTCCTGATAGACATGGCTGCCCTCCTCGTTTTGCATGGCATTCCGGTTAAATCAGCAAGGAACAAATGTGACAGGCGGAGTGTGATGTGCTGCCCTTTTTCCCACCTGGCACTTTCCTCTTTCCATCACTTGACCCAGGTCAGGTTTAGAAATAGCACGAACTGACCTACAGCTGTCTAGCACTGGGTGGGAACAATGAGAAAGAAGAGCGGTGTTCTCTCGGATTGCCACCGAAAATATGCTAGCGCCTGCTTAACGTTCCCTTAACCTCAAAAAAATAAAAATAAAATGTGCTAATGCTTTCATTTTTGGCAATTCTGCATGCAAAACTGGGGTGGGGAAGACACATTTTGAAAAGCACATTTCAGCCACAGCTGTTTCCTACTTCCTTCAGATAGTGATTTAAGCACCTTGTAACCAGGGGTGGGGGGGGGGGTGGGGAGGAGAGGAATTGGGATTTTCCAAATAAAATATCTCCTGTCTGAAACTCTGCTATAAAAGCGGTTGTTATTCACTCTGGTAGTTTTTCAGAATTATCAGAGAACAACTTGGAGCCCCATGTAATATATAATATATTTCTGAATGAATGGATCCTTCTGAAAAATTTCCACTGCACAGAGACAACGACGGGTGTGGGTTGTGTGCGTTTTGCCTCTTTTCCTTTTCTTTTTTGGATGAGAATTAAGAGAATAGTATAAACACTATAGGAAAACTGAAGGGTAGCGTAGGAAAATCAGAAGAGGGAAGGGAGCTAGGGCTTCAAGTTATGTCTGGTGGCAAATCTAAATATAACGACTGCCGTCGTACACCGAGAGCTGTCTGAGCTTTCCTTGTGCGAGATGGAAATGGAAGAATAAAATGCTTTCAGCTCTTGGACCTTGAATTATTGTTGGACAAGGCATGTGGGCTGGGAGACAAGCTTTTAAAGATGCAGTTAGAGAAGCAGAAATGGAGTGGTTTTCAGCAAAGCATGTTCTCCTTCATGGAGAGCACGTGTTGTGGTGGGGGCCGCCAGGACACTCCAAAGTTGGGGGTGGGCTAATTGTTCATTGGCCACTGGTGAGATTGTTGTTGGGAAGAAGTTAATGTTGCCATTTGTTGATTGACAGCCATGCTAAAACTCCTTGCACGAGGCTAGGGCTTCCTCTTTTCGAGCGTGCATCGGATTGCCCGTCCCCCACCCCTCCCTAGAATTAGGGTTGTTCGCTTTGACCTTGCTATGCCTGTCATGGGGTCATCTGCTCTTGGGGCAGGGGCCCGGTAGGAATTTTGTCCATCTGGCTGATTGGCTGGGGCCATTTGGTTTTTGCCTACTGCGTAGCAAATTGTCACAACTTGTAAGGTTGCGGTTAGGCATTGGTTTATGGTTTGTTTGGTTGGTTGAGGGGCATGGATTGGCTGTGCCTGCCCCTCTAATGCTGCTGCTGCAAGGGATTCCGTTAAAGGAATTGGGGGCTAACTATTGCTTGTCCACTCTGTCAAGGGGGCTCAGGCCATAGCAATGAGCTCCTGGTTGCATTTGGAGTGAGGGCAGGTTCTCTGCTCCGCGTTACCCCAAGTGTATTCCCCTGTTCTGACTTTTGCATCGTGCGGAATGTCAGTCTGTCCCCCTTGGTGGGGGCAGATAGTCGCAACCAATGCCTAAGCAACCACTCACAAATTTGTATTTCAATAAAGTTGTGGCCAAAATTATGCCAAAAATCTTAAACAAAAAATTCTATGTGATGTGTGAGTTATTGGGGTGGCCCTGGGGACCTCGACACGCAACTGAATCAAGTACAAAAGCTTACTGCTGTTACTGGCACTCCGTGATTAATCAGTGCTTTCTGTAGCAGGGGATACTGCTACATTTAATATCTTTTCCTTTTTCACAGGGATGGGGAACCTGTTGTTCTCCAAATAGTTGCTGGACTCCCAGCTCCCATCAGCCCCAGCCAACATGCCCAATGGCCAGGGATGTTGGTGGGGTAATGATCCAACAGCATCAGAGGTTCCCCATCCCTGATTCATGCTATGATTCCTGAGTGCTTTTGGCAATCAAGTTCTTGTCATATCCTTTTAGGGAAATTTAAATGAGTTTAATCTAGGAAAATAAAAGGCTTGGGGCAATCAAGTTCTTGTCATATTCTGTTAGAGACATTTAATTGATTTAATCTAAGAAGTAAAAGGCATGAAAGAATTGTAGATCCTTAAAAATTAGAAGAAAACTCCACCTTGCTTTTGAAAGAAAGTGATTGTATGACATTTACCTGAATGAGGAAGAGGCCTAAGATTTGATATCTCTAAGTTTAGGGATTTAGAGCCCGTTATTGCACAGCTCAGGGCTTTTATTGAGGGGGGCGGAAGCTGATTCTTCTCATTGTTCTGTGTGGAGATACTTTCCAGCTATTGTACCCTAGGAAATGATCTTAGACACCATAGGGTGGTTCTGTTTCATTGCACAGTGCCAAGAAATTTTGGGCTGGGAGAGTTTGATGGTGTGTACCATTTCATTGGATAGATTACCGTATTTTTCGCTCTATAAGATGCACCAGACCACAAGACACACCTAGTTTTTGGAGGAGGAAAACAAGAAAAAAAAAATCTGAATCTCAGAAGCCAGAATAGCAAGAGGGATCGCTGCGCAGTGAAAGCAGCAATCCCTCTTGCTGTTCTGGCTCCTGGGATAGCTGTGCATCCTGCATTCGCTCCACAAGACGCACACACATTTCCCCTTACTTTTTAGGAGGGAAAAAGTGAGTCTTATAGAGCAAAAAATACGATAAGTTTTGTTCAGAGTGATGAACTCACAATACTCTGCCAAGGCTATCCTCTTGGGGAAAGCGGGGTGCTGGATTATTTGGCACATCTTGAATAAAAACAAAGCAGTGCCTGTTAATCGAGTAAGTTGTGTTGTGGCATTTCCAGGAAATGACCAGCCATCAGGGTAATAAAGGAAGGGTGAGCAGGTGCAATGACCTATGGTCACTGTATCCTATTGTTGTTCTGACCGTAAGACGTGCAGCACGCAATCACCCTTTCCAGGTCCATATCAGTTAGAATATTAGTCATTCATCTTCAGGATTATTATTATTATTATTATTATTATTATTATTATTATTATTATATCACCCTATACCCGCAGGTCTTTAGTTTCATAAATGCACTGAAGACCATTTTAGAAGTGTTTGCCAGAAAGATACCTTGTTATTGAGTTTCAGCTGCTGAAAAGGAAAGCATGTGTAGATATATTTCTGTTCCAAGTAAGAAGGAAAAGGAGGGGGGACTTTATTGATAGCCCAATGGGAACTGAAAATATCTTCCTGTTACATTCTTTCCACATCTGGAAGATTGATGTCCTAAAGGTTTCATTGAAGGGGGGGGTTTCCTCTTTTCATGAATAGGTTGTGAAATAAAGCAGGTATTTATTAATCCTAACACTCACTCTCTCTCTCTCTCTCTCCGCAGATTGAATTACAATGGATTTCTATAATCTCCTGTTGAATTCTTTATCCGCAAGAGACACATTCCAGAACCTCTGAGCTGTAAAATGCTTCAAGCACCATCAGTACAAATTCAAATTCACCTTAGCTGCAGAAAAAGCCATTCATACAAGGGGCTGTACTTTTTCTTGCTTGGGGGGTGGGGGGTGGGTGGGCAGGCAGGCATGTTAATTAAAGATAGGACTCCCAGTCTCTTTAACAGAGTAGAGAGAAAGTTAGACATTGCATACCAGACCACCTTTTAAGCTCTGACTTCTAGTTTCAGCATATCTATATTCATTTACATTCAATAGAACCACTATTTTTTAAAAATGTGAGCCTGGTGCAAAAGGCATACACTTATAATTAAAGAGTTCAGAACCCATAAATTTGTTTTTTTGTACCAAGATTGGTTTCCCCAATTTTTATCAATTTCAGCGGTGTAATGAATGTCGTCATAAGGACTCGTTTTCTTGCTGCTGTTGTTAGACAACTGGGGCTGAAGTCAGAAATGCTTGCTGGTCTACTGAAAATCAGCTAGCTATCAGCCAGTAGATCAAGATCCACCTTCTGACCAGTGGCCAAGGAAGCCGCTCAGGCACCTGAGGTGGCATGCCCAGGTGTGGGGCGAGCCGCCCATAGGGGGGTGCGCACCGTGGGGCCTCTGGAGTCTGCCTGCCTCCCCCCACTCAGCCGCCCTACAGCTGGGGGGTAGGCAGCGGGTGGACTGTTTGGTCAGCGCGGAGCCTGCGTGCACCCAAGCCGCTGCGTCTCTCTCAGGAGAGACGTGTGGCTTGGGCATAATAATAATAATAATAATAATAATAATAATAATAATAATAATAATTTTTTATATATATATCTCGCCCTCCCCAGCCAAAGCCGGGCTCAGGGCAGCTAACAACACTAAAATAGTGCAACATTCTAAAAACATTATAAAAATTAATTAAAATCAAATTGATGGCAACCATAAACTAAAGTTATGTAAAGATTGGCAAAGGAGGAAGTCAGGCTGTGCCCTGACCAAAGGCCTGGTGGAACAGCTCTGTCTTGCAGGCCCTGCGGAAAGATGTCAAGTCCTGCAGGTCCCTAGTCTCTCTATGGTACAGGCCCCATGGTGAGTGCCACCCAACATTTTATCACCCCCTCAGTGGTGACATCCGGGGTGGACCACACACCCCGCACCTCCCTCCTCCACCTCTACTTCTGACCACCCCTGATTTAACAGATCTATTATTCAATGTCTTTTTTCAAAAAGTAGAATTACATTGCATTACCTTCTTCTAGGCCAGTGGTTGTCAACCTTGGGTCCCCAGATGTTTTTGGCCTACAGCTCCCATGATCCCTAGCTCACAGGACCAGTGGTCAGGGATGATGGGAATTGTCGTCCCAAAACATCTGGGGACCCAAGGTTGAGAAAGGCTGTTCTAGGGTAAATGCAATGCTCAGCACTCAGTCCAAAATTGCCTGTTTCACCTGGAGAAGTGAATACCACAGCTGCCTTTTGGGGAGTAAGACTTACAGTTAAGCACCTATGCGATATTACGTCCTAGTGCATGGTTAGTCCCATATCACTACTAACTGTAGGTAGAAACCCAAGTTGCTCATGAACACCACAAATCATAGAAGATGTAGGTGCTATGTCTTGACACTCAGATGATGTTATCCAGTTCCCATTCTGCGGAGGCCTAAAACCTGACTTAATTTTTTTGTAAATGACAAGCACATTCCCAAAAGCAAGTGATTAGTAACACGTGAGCCCTAATGACTTCTAATAATACTAGTCTTGCTTCCTTCACTCGGAAAGAAATTGCTTTCTGAAAGGTTTGGAAGAAGCCACCTCCTCCCTATTTTGGAAGAGTCGAACATTTTAACACAGATTCATGTCTGGTTTGGGCAGGAGAAAGAAAACCTTGAGGAGAAAGGGATAAGTTCTAAAAAGCCCCAGACAAAATATAACTGACAATTTTTGCCTTCCTTACTTTGCTGGAAGATGGTTAGAATTTAAATATATCCTCCTCCTCCTCACCATCTAAAAATAAGGAGCAGGTAATTTTTTTACATATGGTAAAGGCTAATGAAGCCATGTATTTTCTGCCTTTCCAGTTAGTTGGAAGTGTTTGTATTCCCTCACTTAGACTAGTGCCATGTAAAAGGCAGTTAGGAATTGGATTTGGAACCTAAAATGGGGAGAGAGTTCTGCCCACCACGCTGACTCATCCCCACTGACTAGCAGGGTCTTCCTAAAATTGCTTAGGGTGGCTTACATGAGACTACTAGAAGAAGAAAAAATCAGGTCCACAAAATCTTATAATGCACCATTGCTATAGAATTAAGAACTTCCAGACCATTATCTTAAAAGAAGCACCACTTTCCTATTGTAGGGTATTCTATTGTTTGTCTCCATACCTGGTCTTGCCAGGAACGATTTCTGCTATCTGGTTTGCACCAGAAGTTACAGAATGGAAGTCTTAAAAACATCAGCTGCCTCCCCCATTGACAAAAAACTGAAGGGATATCTAGCTAAAATTACAACCCATCCAATTAACATGGATCCAGGTGGATGGCCGAAGGATACTGGGCGGCTAGGAAAAAATGTGAACCATCTCCCAATGTGCAGCTGCAAAAAAATATATATAAAAAAATTCTCTGAGAACAGTTGTACCCCTTAATGAGTGTGAGCCTGTACACTTTTAACTCACATAATCCTTTTTCCTACAACTCCTCCATCTTGTAAGAATCAGCCTGCAACTGCAAGCATATTTTCCAAGTACTTACATTCCCGTGCCATATATTAATACCAATGGAAATGTGGCAAGGGAGGAAATATAAATACCACAACATCAAGAGGGTCAGAGGGAACGGGACGCTTTTTGCCTAGCAATTCAGACTACAAAACCCTCCTGTTGTGGGGTTTTTTTAACCTTATTCAAGATGTACCAAGGACTAGAGAGAAAGACTTTGGTAAAGCACAGCTGAGGTATGGAATGCAGCCAGAGGACTGCTTTTAAAAAGTCTATTGAGAGCTATCCGTGAAAGGCATTGCATCCCTCAACAGACATTATGAACCAGCCATACAGTGGTACCTCGGGTTACATACGCTTCAGGTTACAGACTCCGCTGATCCAGAAATAGTACCTCGGGTTAAGAACTTTGCTTCAGGATGAGAACAGAAATCGTGCTCCGGCGGCGAGGCGGCAGCAGGAGGCCCCGTTAGCTAAAGTGGTGTTTCAGGTTAAGAACAGTTTCAGGTTAAGAACGGACCTCCGGAACGAATTAAGTACGTAACCCGAGGTACCACTGTATTTTACATGGGTGTGTTGCCACAGCTACCCTCATACTATGCTGGTGTCTCACACAGTAAATGCACACACAGGTTCCTTCCTAAGCACCTGGGGACACACACCGCAGAGCCCTGGTTGGCTGCAGCTCAATGATGTGTATATGCTGGGAGAGTTGAGGGACCTGACGTTCATGCCACTGTGCCTACACCACACTAACCTCGCCATGCCATCCTCTCAGGAACTGGCAGCAACTCTTCCTGCGCTGCCTCCCTGACTGCTACTTGCTATACTTCTATTAACCTAATGTAGGGCTGCCATACGTCCAAATTTTCCCAGACATTGCCAGGAGTTCGAAGGTGGAATTGATATCTGGGGGGGATTTCCGAAAGGTGGTGCCTTGCAAGTCAATTGAAAAATTGCATTTGGGGTGGGGTGGGTGAAACAATTTTGGGGTCTTCCTTAAAAAATTAAACAACTTTGTGGGGGGAGGGGTTCCTGGTTTTTACTTTTTGAAATATTGCAACCCTCATGGGTTCTCTGCCCCCATGGTATACAATAAAAACAGGCTTCAGCAGGCTGCAAATCCAGCCTAACACACAGTTCACAGCCCCAGTGCATTATACCAACTCCCATGAACTTTCACATCATTCTTTAATGAATAAAAATGGCACCCATGTGCATTGAAAACTGAGAGTGGGTTGGATCCCTCAGTTTGTTGCATTCAGGCCAAAATCTGGCGGGTTAAGTGGTTGCAGACTAAATGCTGAGTAAGCGCAAGTAGGCCAACACATTTTTGCAGCAAAGCAATGACAAATCTAGACAGCACCTTAAAAAGCAGAGACACCACCTTGCCAACAAAGGTCCGTATAGTTAAAGATATGGTTTTCCCAGTAGTGATGTATGGAAGTGAGAGCTGGACCATAAAGAAGGCTGATCACCAAAGAATTGATGCTTTTGAATTATGGTGTTGGAGGAGACTCTTGAGAGTCCCATGGACTGCAAGAAGATCAAACCTATCCATTCTTAAGGAAATCAGCCCTGAGTGCTCACTGGAAGGACAGATCCTGAAGCTGAGACTCCAATACTTTGGCCACATCATGAGAAGAGAAGACTCCCTGGAAAAGACCCTGATGTTGGGAAAGATGGAGGGCACAAAGAGAAGGGGACGAGAGAGGACGAGATGGTTGGATAGTGTTCTTGAAGCTACCAGCATTAGTTTGACCAAACTGTGGGAGGCAGTGGAAGACAGGAGTGCCTGGCGTGCTCTGGTCCATGGGGTCACGAAGAGTCGGACACGACTAAACGACTAAACAACAACAACATGCTACTTGCTGCAGCCTATAACTGATTTGTCCTTCGAACCTCTGATATGCATTCATTCACCCAGTCCAAATGCCAAGATGCAGAAGATATTCCCCCTCACCAACAGCAGCAGCTGTCTTCTTGGCCAGCTCCCTTGGCAGTCGCCTCAGCCACTTTGAAGTTGTCTCCAAGTCTGTCATGTGTTTACAAGGCTGTTGATGAACTGTTTGGGCTGCCCCGGCATCTTGTACACTCCCCATCCCTTTCCTCACCTTTCAATTCGGAGAGTTCTTTCTTAGCCTTTCTTGTTGTTGGTTGTGTTGGCAATAGAGCCATGAAGCAAATATGAACTTGACACCTGAATCTTGCATGTGTTAAGAAAGAAAGCAATATATATATATATATATATATATATATATATATATATATATATATTGCTGAGGAAAAGACAAGCATTTCCCAATTCTAGCAGTCAAAGCTGCATCTTGAGGGAGTTATTTTAACAGCAAGTTCACACAAGCTACTCAGAAAGTTCCCATTACCCAACATTATCCACAAGTAAATCTGACAGAGAAGGCTTTGTTATCGTGATGCTTTGACATTGTGAGTAGATTGGTGCTCCTGCGCATATAACAAGGGTGAGTAACCCTCCAGATATTGCTGGACTTTGACTCCCATCATCTCTGACCGTTTGGCTGCTGAGAGTTGAAGTCCAACAACATCAGGAGGCTGACCGGTTCCTGCTCCCTGGATAGCCAGTGTAGCCGTGAGAGAGAACAGAATTATTCTCTGTACAGGAAGCTGATTCTTATGCCTTGTAGTGTCTGTCAGGGGCTGGGTGGATGAGGAGGAGTGGCAGGAGGACAGGGAAGATGAGGCAGATCTTGGTGGTGGGACAAGAGGAAGGAGGCTGGGGAAGGGAGAAACTGGGAGGCGCTGGAAGCAAGGAGTTGGAGCAATCCGAGGGGGGGGGGTGTCAGAACAGGGTAGAACAGGACAGGGTTGGAGGCTGAGCATCTCGTTGTGAGCACAGGCACAGACATGGAGGAATCAGAGGGTACATCTGCCATCCCACAGCAGGAAAGGCTGAGTCCTCCTCACACCCCGCTCTAGGAGAGTCCTACATGTTGTTGAGCAATGGACCAAACAGGCCTAGAGGAGGAACTCACCTCCACGTCAAAGTCTCCATCTGTTGGGAAGGGCTGCAGAGTGAGAGGCTAGAGGCGAAAGGCAGGGCCAGAGCTCAGTTTCTGTGAATAAAAGCCCGTTGCCTTTCAAGCCTCTGGCCTTTTCCTGACCTGTGGGGGTCCAGCACTTTCCTGTCAGCCCTCGTGACACTGTCACACCCTCCTCAAGTGTTTTTGCCTGACTTGAATATGTGCTTGAACTCCGTTAATGCTTGCTTGCTTGGATTGCGAGTCGAGAAAAGTGAGTGTGCATGTATAAATGTCTGGCTTTTGTGTGAACATTTCCATCTGCTTTTGCATCTGGCCCCACCACAGACACATGGGCCCCTAGAAAGTTGCACATGAAGAAATCTGGTGCTTGGGCTGAAAAGGTTTCTCCAGCCTTGTGCATATGGTGGGTCCACTGTGCTATTCCACACATCTCCAGATGTATGGAGAGACTATCATGCTGAACTTACATAGTGTTCTTCTTTGTGTGGTGCTTCCCACAGATGGTTTGTGAACAATAGTCCATCATTAAATAACAGGCAGTTATCCAAAGGCAGTTCTTGCAGGCTCAAGGATGCTGATGGCATGGAAGATGGTGACCGGGTATCCAAAGCCACAAACTCATGACATAGGGTGTTGGCAGAAGTGTCCCTCAATCACTTCTGCAACCTGGGCTTCTCAACACAGAAGAATCTGAATGGCAAAAGATGCAGGTGAACTGCACTTCAGCCTTGTGCTTGGTGGTTTTGAAGAACTTTTAATGGCCTCCAACCCTAGGATTTAATACAACTAAAAGTTATCTTCACCCTTGCAAAATCTACTGGCTGCGTATGTTCAATGAAAATAATCATGCAAGGCAGGGTGTATGTGTGTGAAGTCTGAAAGAGCCACAGATGGTTACCAAACACCGCAAGAGAATAAAATATTGGTGCACTATCTTTGGACGATACTCAACATGCATTGATTCTCCTTCTTACATCTGTGCTCTGTGCATTGTCAGTGCATACATGTTTGGCTTGAATGTGTGATAGGCATCTTTTCCATGTGAATGTAATCCCATGTACAATATGGAAAGTGTTAGCAGTTGAAAGCAGCAAAGTCAATGCCTTATGGAAAATGTATAAAAACACTGTTTATAAACAATTTTGCTTGGTGACTGTATTTTTCTCATTCCCCACCCCCCTTCTCTTTAGTTGAAGAGTATGGATTGATGGATTTAGGCCAAGGTGCAGGGCTTGGCCTTGAAGCTCATTGTGTGGTCTTCACACCCAAACTTAAAGAGTTTTGAACATGCACACCCCTTGCCGCATTGTGGCGTAGAATTGTTACACACACGTGCAACCCATCTGTGGTATATACCACAACAAATACCATGATGCAATGCACTGAAATGCTTCCAATGCAGATTCAATATTTTCTGATCAAATCTGTTCCTTGCTGGAGTCACTGCTAAGTAGGAATTTGAACTGATGTCTGTGATACAGATCCAGCAGCACTGTATCCTATTGAATGCACTGGCCCCAAACTTGCTGCAGCCCCCAGTACAGTGGTACCTCGGGATGCAAATGGGATCTGTTCTGGAGCCCCGTTTGCATCCTGAACATAACATAAGACATGACAGCGCGTCTGAGCAGGTCACGTTTTGCCGCTTCCACACATGCGTTTGATGTCATTTTGACCGTCTGTGGATGCGCGAGAGGCAAAACCCGGAAGTAATGCACTCCATTACTTCCGGGTCGCCATGGAGCACAACCCGAACATGCTCAGCCTGAAGCATATTTATCCTGAGGTATGACTGGATGGAACATAGGAAGCTGCCCTATATTGAGTTGGAAAAATTGATCCCTCTAGCTCAATATGATCTACTCTGACTGGTAATGATGTCAGGATCAGGCTTGGGTTGCCAGGCCCCAGTGTATGAACATGAAACAGTGTGTGTGTGTGTGTGTGTGTGTGTGTGTAAGAGAGAAAGAGAGAGAGAGAGAAAGAGACTGGTGGGAACTGGGCTTGGAGGAAGGGATCTCTCCCAGAGGACCCTTGCTTGTCTCAAGTCCAGTGCTTTCTATACCTCCTTCCGGCAACTCCTACATCCCAGCTGGTGCCAAGCAAAAGCTTTCATTTGGACCACCTCTGAAAAGCCAAGAAGTGGAGTGGTGGGGAGTCTTGTCTAGTGTCAGGGGCTGGTCTGGATTGGAAGATTGGGGAATGAAATTGCAGGGAGACCAGTTTCTAACAGAAGAGGAGGGGAAATATTCACCCTCCCTGCTTCCAGCATTTCCAGAAACAGAGAGACAGGCAAAGACAGAAGCTGCCCAGTTGAGAGAGCAACTGCCTAGTTTTGAGATAGTAGCTAGGCAACAAGAAGGGAGGGAACCCCCTGCCTCCCCCCAAACTCAGAGGTTCAAGCATGTCAGAGAACAAAAGAGGAGGAGAAGGGACACCCCATTTTTGCTGTGGAAGTTGGGGGGGGGGAATCAAAGCAAGCAACTGCTATCCTTGCAGAGAGATGCCGATCTGTGTTTACAACCTGATACTGTAAGAAAAAGACTATAAATCTACCAGATCCTTGTTAATTCTTATTGGTGAGCTACCAGAAGGGAGAGGTGAACTCCCATACTTGACATCTAGGCAGCCCAGGACCTCCATACACACTGCCCAGGCTTGCACCCAGGAGAGGTGCTCACTTCAGTGCTGCTAAGGCAGTGGTTTGACTTCACTCCCAGAGGTGCACTCCTTGGTCTTTCATGATAGATGCCAATGACAACTCTGAGTAAGGCTTAAATTAATAATAATAATAATAATAATAATAATAATAATAATAATAATAATTTATACCCCGCCCATCTGGCTGGCTGGGCTTCCCCAGCCACTCTGAGCAGCTTCCAACAAAATGTTAAAATACCGTAGTGCATCACACATTAAAAGCTTCCCTGAACAGGGCTGCCTTCAGGTGTCTTCTAAAAGTCTGGTAGTTGTTTTTTCCTTTTACATCTGATGGGAGGGTATTCCACAGGGCGGGTGCCACTACAGAGAAGGCCCTCTGCCTGGTTCCATGTAACTTGGCTTCTCGCAGTGAGGGAACTGCCAGAAGGCCCTCGGCGCTGGACCTCAGTGTCTGGGTAGAACGATGGGAGTGGAGACACTCCTTCAGATATACTGGACCACTGGATTAATACCACCATTAATTTACCAGCACTAGCTATTTGTAGGCCATCCTGCAGTTTTGTCATGGCAATAACAAATCACTTAACCTGCAACTAATCTATATACTCCCCTTCATGGATCACTGCCTTGCCGTGGCGAAGGGGCTTGAATAACTCAGAGAAGCTATGAGCTATGCCGTGCAGGGCCACCCAAGATGGACAGGTCATAGTGGAGAGTTTTGACCAAACGTGATCCACCTGGAGGAGGAACCGGCAAGCCACTCCAGTATCCCTGCCAAGAAAACTCCATGGACAAAGACAACAGGCATATAAAAGATATGACGCTGGAAGATGAGCCCCTCAGGTCGGAAGGCGTCCAACATGCTACTGGGGAAGAGCGGAGGGCAAGTACAAGTAGATCCAGAGCTGATGAAGCGGCTGGGCCAAAGCCGAAAGGACGCTCAGTTGCGGATATGCCTGGAAGTGAAAGGAAAGTCCAATGCTGTAAAGAAAAATATTGCATAGGAACCTGGAATGTAAGAACCATGAACCTGGGTAAGTTGGAGGTGGTCAAAAATGAGATGGCAAGAATAAATATTGACATCCTGGGCATCAGTGAACTAAAATGGACGGGAATGGGTGAATTCAGTTCGGATGACCATCATATCTACTACTGTGGGCAAGAAACCCGTAAAAGAAATGGAGTGGCCCTCATAGTCAACAAAAGAGTGGCGAAAGCTGTACTGGGATGCAATCTCAAAAATGATAGAATGATCTCGATACGAATCCAAGGCAGACCTTTTAACATCACAGTAATCCAAGTTTATGCACCAACTACTTGTGCTGAAGAAACTGAAATTGACCAATTCTATGAAGACTTACAAGACCTTATAGAAGTGACACCAAAGAAGGATGTTCTCCTCATTATAGGGGATTGGAATGCTAAAGTAGGGAGTCAAGAGATAAAAGGAACAACTGGCAAGTTTGGCCTTGGAGATCAAAACGAAGCAGGGCAAAGGCTAATAGAGTTCTGTCAAGAGAACAAGCTGGTCATCACAAACACGCTTTTCCAACAACACAAGAGACGACTCTACACATGGACATCACCAGATGGGCAGCATCAAAATCAGATTGATTATATTCTCTGCAGCCAAAGATGGAGAAGCTCTATACAGTCAGCAAAAACAAGACCTGGAGCTGACTGTGGCTCAGATCATCAGCTTCTTATAGCAAAACTCAAGCTTAAACTGAAGAAAGTAGGAAAATCCACTGGGCCGGTAAGATACAATCTAAGTCAAATCCCTTATGAATACACAGTGGAAGTGAGGAACAGGTTTAAGGATTTAGATTTGGTGGACAGAGTGCCTGAAGAACTATGGATGGAGGCTCGTAACATTATACAGGAGGCAGCAACAAAAACCATCCCAATGAAAAGGAAATGCAAGAAAGCAAAGTGGCTGTCCAATGAGGCCTTACAAATAGCGGGGGAGAGAAGGCAAGCAAAATGCAAGGGAGATGGTGAAAGATACAGGAAATTGAATGCAGATTTCCAAAGAATAGCAAGGAGAGACAAGAAGACCTTCTTAAACGAGCAATGCAAAGAAATAGAGGAAAGCAATAGAATGGGATGAACCAGAGATCTGTTCAAGAAAATTGGAGATATGAAAGGAACATTTCATACAAAGATTTCCATAATAAAGGACAAAAGTGGAAAGGACCTAACAGAAGCAGAAGACATCAAGAAGAGGTGGCAAGAATACACAGAGGAATTATACCAGAAAGAAATGGATGTCTCGTATACCCCAGGTAGTGTGGTTGCTGACCTTGAGCCAGACATCCTGGAAAGTGAAGTCAAATGGGCCTTAGAAAGCACTGCAAATAACAAGGCAAGTGGAAGTGATGGTATTCCAGCTGAACTATTTAAAATTTTAAAAGATGATGCTGTTAAGGTGCTACACGCAATATGCCAGCAAGTTTGGAAAACTCAGCAGTGGCCAGAAGATTGGAGAAGATCAGTCTACATCCCAATCCCAAAGAAGGGCAGTGCCAAAGAATGCTCCAACTACCGCACAATTGCACTCATATCACACGCTAGCAAGGTTATGCTTAAAATTCTACAAGGAAGGCTCAAGCAGTATGTGGACCGAGAACCCCCAGAAGTGCAAGCTGGATTTAGAAGAGGCAGAGGAACCAGAGACCAAATTGCAAACATGCGCTGGATTATGGAGAAAGCTAGAGAGTTCCAGAAAGACATCTACTTCTGCTTCATTGACTATGCAAAAGCCTTTGACTGTGTCGACCACGGCAAACTATGGCAAGTTCTTAAAGAAATGGGAGTGCCAGATCACCTCATCTGTCTCCTGAGAAATCTCTATGTGGGACAAGAAGCTACAGTTAGAACTGGATATGGAACAACTGATTGGTTCAAAATTGGGAAAGGAGTACGACAAGGCTGTATTTTGTCTCCCTGCTTATTTAACTTATATGCAGAATTCATCATGAGAAAGGCTGGGCTGGATGAATCCCTAGCCGGAATTAAGATTGCCGGAAGAAATATCAACAACCTCAGATATGCAGATGACACAACCTTGATGGCAGAAAGTGAGGAGGAATTAAAGAACCTTTTAATGAGGGTGAAAGAGGAGAGCGCAAAATATGGTCTGAAGCTCAACATCAAAAAAACGAAGATCATGGCCACTGGTCCCATCATCTCCTGGCAAATAGAAGGGGAAGAAATGGAGGTAGTGAGAGATTTTACTTTCTTGGGCTCAATGATCACTGCAGATGGTGACAGCAGCCATGAAATTAAAAGACGCCTGCTTCTTGGGAGAAGGGCAATGACAGGCCTAGACAGCATCTTGAGAAGTAGAGACATCACCTTGCCAACAAAGGTTCGTATAGTTAAAGCTATGGTTTTCCCAGTAGTGATGTATGGAAGTGAGAGCTGGACCATAAAGAAGCCTGATCGCCGAAGAATTGATGCTTTTGAATTATGGTGCTGGAGGAGACTCTTGAGAGTCCCATGGACTGCAAGAAGATCAAACCTCTCCATACTGAAGGAAATCAACCCTGAGTGCTCACTGGAAGGACAGATTGTGAAGCTGAGGCTACAGTACTTTGGCCACCTCATGAGAAGAGAAGACTCCCTGGAGAAGACCCTGATGTTGGGACAGATGGAGGGCACAAGGAGAAGGGGACGGCAGAGGACGAGATGGTTGGATAGTGTTTTCGAGGTTACCAGCATGAGTTTGACCAAACTGCGGAAGGCAGTGGAGGACAGAGGTGCCTGGCATTCTCTGGTCCATGGGGTCACGAAGAGTCGGACACGACTAAACGACTAAACAACAACAAACAATCTATATACTGAATATTTCTTGTGAGAAGACAAAATTGTAAATGAGCTTCTATAGATTTCCACCACATATAGACAAAATTATAGAAGCTACTTTGCCAGTGTTTATTGGACCTTCTATATTCTTATATTTGTAATCTGTTCCACAGATTAACATACGTGTGTGTGTGTGTGTGTGTGTGTGTGTGAGTGAGCAATTTAGAATGCAGATTTTATCCAATGCCAGATTTCAGTTCAACCCAAAATACTACCTTCTTAAAAGAAAGAGAATAAAAGGTTTGCAGTCGCTTATTCAACAACATTTTACCCCCTTTTCTTTCCTCCCACATTGTTCTCCACTCTAATTCTAGCAAGAGCAGAATATGTTCTAGGTACACAAAATTAAGTCCTCATTTTAAGGTCATGCTGTCCTGTGATGCTGCTATAACAAGGGGAAGCGTATGGCTGCGCCATGTATGAAGATCAATGGGTTTAATAAATGTACCTTTAAATATGAGATATTTTATCAGTTTCTGCTCAGGAGGCCCCATCATACCTTCGCTCTGTTTTATTAAAAGTCAAAGTAAAGGCCCTCTGAAGAAATGGTTTGACATTTTCATTCACCCAAGGGTTACATTATATGGAAATGGAAAAAGAACAGGCTGACATGTTAATAGTGATTTATCACTGATGAGCTTCATTTTTAAAAGATTCTGTGTCCTCGCCAGCAGTCGTTCTTTTGATCAGATCCAGTCCAGACATCTCTGCAGGTTACACAAACGAAACAAGTGAAAACTGCCAAGTTAACATTTAAGGTTTGGAAAATCAAGCTAGGTTTTCTTTTTCTGTTCTTTTTCCAGTTTTGGGTGGATCAGGGTGGAGACACTTCCTGCCTTCAGCTTTCTTAGTTTCCTTTGTGGTGAAAAAGACATCCCACTGCTTCTTAAGAAGCTTGATCTGGACCTAGGGAAAGCTAGTTTACACTTTGTCATGAAGGAGACTTAATTTAGCCATGACTAGTTTGCCATAGAGCTCAAAAGTATAAAGTACAATGATTTATTTATTTTTCTGGATTGGGGCTCTGGCATGGAAGCCAATGAGTTGTAATACTCAGAGTAGACTCATTTAAATAAATGGATATGATTGACTTAGGTCTATCAATTTCAGTGGGTCTACAGCCCATTAATCCTGGGACTCCACTAGATTGGTAAAGAAAAAGTGTAATAATAATAATAATAATAATAATAATTATACCCCTCCCATCTGGCTGGGTTTCCCCAGCCACTCTAGGCGGCTCCCAACCGAATATTAAAATACAATACAGCATTAAACATTAAAAACTTCCCTAAACAGGGCTGCCCTCATATGTCTTTTAAAAGTAAGATACCGTATTTTTCGCCCTATAGGACGCACTTTTTCCCCTCCAAAAATGAAGGGGAAATGTGTGTGTGTCCCCTATGGGGCGAATGCAGGCTTTCGCTGAAGCCTAGAGAGTGAGAGGGGTCGGTGCGCACCGACCCCTCTCGCTCTCCAGGCTTCGCGGACCTCTCCGCAAGCAGCGGGAGCCAGCGCTGGGCTCCCACGGCTTGCAGAGAGCTGCCTGTTTGGGGACTGGGGTCAGGGGAAGCTCAGGCCTCCCCCGCCCCAGCCCCGCACCTGGGGGGGGGGAAATATTTTTCCCCTTTATTTCCCCCCACCCCCCAAAAAAAACTAGGTGCACCTTATGGGACGGTGCGTCCTATAGGGCAAAAAATACGGTAGTTGCTTATTGTCTTGACATCTGATGAGAGGGCATTCCACAGGGTGGGTGCCACTACTGAGAAGGTTCTCTGCCTGGTTCCCCATAACCTCACTTCTCGCAGTGAGGAAACCGCCAGAAGACCCTCAGAGCTGGACCTCGGTGTCCGGGCAGAACGATGGGGGTGGAGACGCTCCTTCAGGTATACTGGACCAAGACTGTTTAGGGATTTAAAGGTGAGCACCAACACTTTGAATTGAGCTCGGAAAGGTACTGGGATCCAATGCAGATCTCTCAGGACCAGTGTTATATGGTCTCGGTGGCCACTCTCAGTCACCAGTCTAGCTGCCGCATTCTAGATTAATTGCAGTTTCCGAGTTGAACTGCATCAATTCTTTGACGTGTCTAGATGCAGCCTTGGTTAAGTTAAAAAAAGAAGTGTGTCAAGTGTCTGAATTGCAAAGTAGATGCATGTGTGATTTCCTCCCTGTAGATGCTCATGCAGGTCTCCCTTCCTTTCCATGGGTTGCTCTAAGAAAGGCAGTTGCTGAACAAGAACCAAGCTAAACTGAGTCTAACGTGAGCACCAAGCAAATGAATCCAGTTGAACGGATGTTGTATATACCTTGCACACATTTGAGAAACCCATCTGGGGTATTTTGGGCACAAGATGTGGGACATAACATTCAGATGGAGGAATGGGAAAAACTTCGGAAGAATGAGATAAAATTTACTGCTTGTGTGGTGATTAAAGAAAATTATATGAAAATGATGTACAGATGGTATCTAACTCAAGTTAAATTAGCTAAAATGTATAAAACTAAGGAAAGCAAGCGTTGGAAATGTAAAACAACAGAAAGGACATTTTTTCACATGTGGTGGGATTGTAAAATTATAAATATTGGGAAATGGTTTATAATGAAATGAAGAAGATGTTTAAAATAACATTTGTTAAAACAACCCAGAAGCTTTCCTATTAGGTATTAATAATAATAAATTTTATTTATATCCCGCCCTCCCCAGCCGAAGCCAGGCTCAGGGCAGCTAACAACAATCAAATAATCCAACATTCTAAAAACATTTCATTATAAAAATTACCGTATTTTTCGTCCCATAGGACACTCCGTCCCATAGGACGCACCTAGTTTTTTGGGGGAGAAATAAAGGAAAAATTTCCCCCTTTATTTCCCCCCCAAAAGCAGGTCAGGAAAACCGAACCAGGTCGAGGAACAGCGGGATGGCGGCGCTGCGCCTCCCACAGCTTGTGGGGCTGGCCGATGTCTGCCCAGCGTGAGGGGCGCTCTGCTTCAGGCGGCAGGCTGCTATCCGCAGCGTGGGGAGCCCTGCGGGGAACTCCTGCAGGGCTCCCCATGCTGCGGATGTCTGTCCGGCGCGAGGGGTGCTCTGCTTCAGGGTGCCCTGAGCGCCGGGCGGCAGGCTGCTATCCACAGCGTGGGGAGCCCTGCGGCAACCTCCCGCAGGGCTGCCTAGGCTGTGGATGTGTTCCCGAAGCGTCGGGCGCTCTGCTCCGGGAAGCCTAGGGCTGCCTAGGCTGCGGATATCTTCCTGAAGCCTGGAGAGCAAGAGGGGTCGGTGCGCACCGACCCCTCTCGCTCTCCAAGCTTCAGCGAAAGCCTGCATTTGCCCCGTAGGACGCACCCAGATTTCCCCTTCATTTTTGGAGGGGAAAAAGTGCGTCCTATAGGGCAAAAAATACGGTGATTAAAATCAAATTGATGGCAACTGTTAAGTAAAATTCTGTGCAGATTGCCAGAGGAGGGAGTCAGGCTGCGCCCTGACCAAAGGCCTGGTGGAACAGCTCTGTCTTGCAGACCCTGCGGAAAGATGTCAGGTCATGGAGGATGGATGGCGGCTAATGGATTGAGGTTGAATCCTGACAAGACAGAAGTACTGTTCTTGGGGGACAGGGAGTGGGCTGGTGTGGAAGACTCCCTGGTCCTGAATGGGGCAACCTGGAGGACCAGGTGCGCAGCCTGGAAGCCATTTTGGACTCACAGTTGTCCATGGAGGCGCAGGTCAATTCTGTATCCAGGGCAGCTGTCTACCAGCTCCATCTGGCATGAGGCTGAGACACTACCTGTCTGTGGACTGTCTCACCAGAGTGGTGCATGCTCTAGTTTCTCCCACTTGGACTACTGCAATGTGCTCTATGTGGGGCTACCTTTGAAGGTGACCCAGAAACTACAATTAAACCAGAATGCGGCAGCTAGACTGGTGACTGGGGGCGGCCGCCAAGACCACATAACACTGGTCTTGAAAGACCTACCTCGGCTCCCAGTACGTTTCCGAGCACAATTCAAAGTGTTAGTGCTGACCTTAAAAGCCCTAAATGGCCTTGGCCCAGTATACCTGAAGGAGCGTCTCCACCCCCATTGTTCTGCCTGGACACTGAGGTCCAGCGCCGAGGGCTTTCTAGTGGTTCCCTCACTGTGAGAAGCAAAGCTACAGGGAACCAGGCAGAGGGCCTTCTCAGTAGTGGCACCCACTCTGTGGAAGGCCCTCCCATCAGAAGTCAAAGAGATAAACAACTACCTGATATTTAGAAGACATCTGAAGGCAGCCCTGTTCAGGGAAGTTTTAATGTGTGACATTTTAATGTATTCTTAATCTTTGTTGGAAGCCACCCAGAGTGGCTGGAGAAACCCATCCAGATGGGCGGGGTACAAATAAATTATTATTATTATTATTATTATTATTATTATTATTATTATTATTATTATTATTAAAAGAGAGCGAGAGAAAACCATCTGGGTTTTCATGCATCTGCCATGCACATTCAAGGACACCTTTGCATGTTCTTTGCAATGAGGGGAAGTGGAAACATCTGAAGTGTTTGTACAGCCCACAAATATTGATACACACAAAAAGGAAAAAGGTATGCATCTTCTGAAGTATGTAAAGTTTACAGCTGTCTGAGAGCGGGCTGTATTTATATTTGAAAATCAGCAGCAGCAACTTAGAGATAACAGTCTGTTTGTTAAGGGTGTTGAGAATTCTTGGTAGACCCTTATCAAACTGCAGGATCCTTTGGGGGAAACCAAGACTTTTAAAGAAGTATAACATTGATTTAAATGTATGGTGTGAATGTGACCACTATTCCTAATCCTGACAGCTTCTCTGGAGATGGAAAGGAAGGAAGGAAGGAAGGAAGGAAGGAAGGAAGGAAGGAAGGAAGGAAGGAAGGAAGGAGCCCTGGCTTCCATACTGCACATAATACTGATAACCCACTAGTTGTGAGAAGAAGAAGAAGAAGAGAAGAGTTTGGATTTGATATCCCGCCTTTCACTCCCTTTAAGGAGTCTCAAAGCGGCTAACATTCTCCTTTCCCTTCCTCCCCCACAACAAACACTCTGTGAGGTGAGTGGGGCTGAGAGACTTCAAAGAAGCGTGACTGGCCCAAGGTCACCCAGCAGCTGCATGTGGAGGAGCGGAGACGAGAACCCGGTTCCCCAGATTACGAGACTACCGCTCTTAACCACTACACCACACTGGCTCTCTCACCTACACATTTTGGGGCTCACCTACACATTTTGAAGAAAATACTTCACCAAAAGAAAAGTGGATTGCCTGAGACCATGTCCTTTGAAAACTGCTCACTACCTTCATGGCTTCAAATAGTGCAGATCTTCCAAGTGTCTCTATTTTCCAAGGACATCCCTGATTTACAGAAGCTGCCCCAGTTTCTGATTTGATCCAGGATTGTCCTGCTTTTCCTTAGGATGTCCCTATTTCCATTGGAGAAATGTTGAAGGGTATGATAGCGCTGTACAGCTTGTTCCCCACAGAGCCAAAGGTCATCCCACTTGAAATGGCATCCCAGGCACTCATTAACAACTTCCTGGGTTCCCTTCTCAACTGCCATTGGCTGCCAAAACAGGCCATTGTCAAGTTCCCATCAGGCAAGGGTACATAGCAGGTGGGCATTGTTCAGGCAGGTGAGTCACAAATTTTACAAGCCTGGATAAAAATGTGCATTTTTTTAATTATTATTTTCAAGCTCGTCTCTTTCTTATGTGTTTCATTATTGCACAGAGATCTGATATGCCCACTCTGCATGGGTCCTCTTAGCAAGTAAGACACAATAAACTGCTCAAAGGCCACGTTTGACTTGCCTTTTGTCAACTCATACTCTTCTCTGTATCCGTTTGTGTCACTCACTCAAATGCAACTAAATCCGACAGTACAGTGGTACCTCGGGTTAAGTACTTAATTCGTTCTGGAGGTCGTTCTTAACCTGAAACTGTTCTTAACCTGAAGCACCACTTTAGCTAATGGGGCCTCCTGCTGCCGCTGCGCTGCTGGAGCACAATATCTCTTTTCATCCTGAAGCAAAGTTCTTAACTCGAAGTACTATTTCTAAGTTAGCAGAGTCTGTAACCTGAAGCGTATGTAAACTGAAGCATATGTAACCTGAGGAACCACTTTATCACGTTTCCTCCTTTAAAAATAAATACATGGGTGGTGCTGTGGTCGAAGCCACTGGCTTGCCGATTAGGTTGCCTATTCGAATCCCTGCGACGGGGTGAGCGCCCGTTGCCCTGTCCCAGCTCCTGCCAACCTAGCAGTTTGAAAGCACACTGGCGCAACTAGATAAATAAGTACCACTGCAGTGGGAAGGTAAATGGCATTTCTGTGTGCTCTGGTTTCCATCACAGTGTCCTGTTGCACCAGAGGCAGTTTAGTCATGCTGGCCACATGATCCGGAAAGCTGTCTGCAGACAAACGCCGGCTCTCTCAGCCTGAAATCAAGAGGCGCACCACACTCCATAGTTGCCTTTGACTGGACTTAACCATCCAGGGGTCCTTTACCTTTACTTTTACCTTTACCAGGTAAAGGTAAAGGACCCCTGACTAGTTAAGTCCAGTCACTCATCTCGCTTTACTGGCCAAGGGAGCCAATGTTTGTCCTCAGACAGTTTTTCCAGGTCATGTGGCCAGCATGACTAAGCCGCTTCTGTCAAAACCAGAGCAGCTCACGGAAACGCCGTTTACCTTCCCACCGGAGGTATTTATCTACTATTTATCTACTTGCACTTTGACGTGCTTTCAAACTGCTGGATGGGGAGGAGCTGGTACTTAGCAACGGGAGCTCACGCCGTCGCGGGGATTTGAACTGCTGACCTTCCAATCGGCAAGCCCTAGGCTCAGTGGTTTAGATCACAGCGCCACCCTCATCCCTTTACCTTTACCTAAATAGGTAAATGGTAGATCTGAAAATCAGGTTTCCACACATCTTAACTTTGCTAATCAGGCTGGATATGGGATAATAGCCAGAAAATGCTGTTGTGCACAATGCAATTTGTTGCTCTCATCAGCTTAACAACAGCAGGAAACTGCACTACATTTTGAGGAAGACACAAACAACCTGCTTGAGCCAAGAAGACTTAGATTCCCACCCCCAAAGAACCCTTCTTTTTGGAAAATAAAGAAAGAAAAGTCTTAATTGTTGAGAACTTGGAATGAAGGTAGCATAGGCAGAGCTTGCAGTTTCCTGTACATAAGTATAAAGAATAGGATATAATGGGGCTTGGAGGGGAATGATACTGTTGTGGATAGCCTTGGGAGCAGTGACAAACAAGTATGCAAAGTTGCTTGGGGGAAAAATGATTCATGGATGGCATTGTGTGGCTGAATGCTGGTTCCTACTAACTGAGGCCTTATTGTTAGGCACACAAAAAAATAATTAAAAAAAAAATACTGCAACATGAACAACAAGTTTTGCTCCCAGAGAAATAAAAGCCCATCTACAGCTTGGGGGCAACACCTGCTGTGTTTTCAAATGAAAATAACAGCCAGCTAAAGGGTGTTAAAGTGCAACTAGGTGACTGGGGAGAACCAGATGGCTTCAGGCACACCTGACAGAATTTGCGGGGTTTGCATATAGATTAGCGTCCGTACAAACAACATTCATAGCCGCAGCAGCAGTGATCATTCTCCAGCTATTTCGCTTTGCTCGTGGGGTGAGGACAGAGATAATGTGCTTCAGAAATGTTGAAAATAATAATACGGGACATAGTCCAGCTGAAGTTAAGAACTTTTGAAGGAGTTAAAGTTCTCCCACAGATATCAAGTTCTTAACGTCGGACTGCACTGTGCCAGAAATGAGTGATATATTTCTTTCTGCTCTCATATAGATGGGCAGAATTGGTTAAGAGCAGAGGAATGTCTGTGACCTCTTGTTTCTCCAGTGCAGTGTCCCTGCAGTTATATGTACCCTCAAGGCCCAAGCATGCCCACACAGGTTCCTCACAGGCTTTGAAATAATAAGCACTTGCCTTAAGGTCACACTAAATTATAATTACAGCCAGCCCTCAAGCCAATACCTTCTTTTGAAATTGGAGGGGTGGTTGCTGAAGAGTTCTTTCTCTCACACAGACATTTGACGCTCCCTGTCCTGTTATATGAGCAAAATATTTGTCATCTTCTTAGGTTTATCAGTGCTGTCTATAACTAAAAGCAATACTATCTGGATTCCTCCAGAAGACCCAAGGCATTTGTGTCATCAAACTCAGTTTGACCAGGAGAAGCCACACACTCCAAGCAGTCTTCCAAAAGGAGGAGTCCCTTTGGGAGCACTCCTGCCAGGGTCATGGCCACTCACACCTGAGGAAGTCATGGGCTTCACACCAGAAGAAGTCAAACGCACAGCTGGAGTGTCTTGAAACATCTCCAACCGCTGCTTTCACTTTGGCAATGACTGCTGCTGTTGAGTGGGCAGTGGCTGTGGAAGATCATGGAGGGCAAGTATTGCAGTATCTCTGCTCCCACAACCTCTGCTGCCTCAGACCTCCCAGCTGTGTATCATAACACTTCAGTAAAAGAATAAAAGCTTTACTGAGTTAAAATAAACTTGCTTGCAAATAACAGGATAGTGAACAGAAGATTAAACTAGCTTCAGAGCATAGACAGAGTTTCCACAGAGCACATGCTCCACCACACAGAGACTGAGACACTGAGTCTGCCTGCAAGCAGATACAAACTTATACAGTACAGGGAATGAGTCATCCTCAAGTTGAGTCACAGTGATTCAGCATGCTAGATGATTCTGCAGCTTTTCGGCATCTCACAACATTTCTAGACTCCTTTACGGCTTCCTTTACTGCTTCTGCTCTCAAATACCTTTGTCACATGACATAACTCATACAGAATTTTATTTACAAATGCAAAACTGCAACCTGGACCATTTGTCCTCAACTGATGGCACAGCTGGGTCACAGACTAAAACCAAGGCAGGTTGCCACTGTAGCAGCAGTATCGCTGCCCACATATATATGAGGGGAAAATTCAAAAATATGTCCCATGTTTCATGTTTGGCCTAAGGGTGGGCCTCAGGTCTGAAAAGCCTGCTAGCCTAGAGTCCATGATAGATATCACCTTGTCTGCCTCAAGATGAACCAGTTTTATGCCGTGTCCAGAGAATGATTGGATAGGATTCCATCTCTGAACCCAAGCATGTTTGAGTCTTGAGTACTCTTGTGTATAACTATCTAGGGACATAGATGAAGCTCCTTGGAGGAATAAAAGGATACACATCAAATCAAGATGTTACACATTGAGGGAAAGGAAGTTTGATTTTGTTGCTGTTGCAGGCTTTTTCTCACAACAGAGACAGAATTTGATCATATTTTATTTCTATGTGCCATGCTTTCAACATGCATCTGTAGAGTCATAAAAGGAAACAAAATAATTTGGATACTATTTGAATGAAGAACCTCCACCCTTCCATGCTTTTGTATAGGTTTGTTCACATCTGTCTAACAAACCTTCACTTTGACACCACTTTGACACCATCACTCAGATTCTCTCATGTTTCAGATGCAAATAAATGAGGCAGCCCAATGAAAACATCCCAAATGTGTTTTCCTTGTGCTGCAATTATCAGAGCCATTTGACAGCATTTCAGTAGGTGGAGTTATTTTCAAAAGATGAATTGTCTTGCTACCCCACTCCTGCCCACTCAGGAAGGACTTTGCCTGAATGATAACACCAAAATCCATAATTATTAGTGGGTCCATCATACAAACCTAGCACGCTCATAGTTCCTGTATGATCCGTGGCTCATATCCATCAGAACTGTACTATGCTTTGTAATGAAAATTGAGATTTTATTTTCTTGTGGAATTTTATTCAGAAATACATTTTAAAGCTTTGGTTACGAAAAGCATGAACATGTAACAATCCAAGTAGATCTCTAATTAAGGGGAGAAAGGAAACTCGCTGATTATAGTTCTAAGTATGTTGTGGGTAAGTTTGTGGGAGTTTATACAGCATAGGAGAAACTCACAAACAACTGAGAGCATGTGGCTGGGTGAGTTATATAGCTGAATCATAGGCAGGAAAATATATCTGCCTCTGCCTTTGGGTGAAATGTGATGAGATGCTTGAAGTACTTCTCCAAAGGAAATTGATAGAAATCCTGGCACCCCAACATCTATTTTAAAAATTAAAGTCCCTTGCTGCTGCACTTTCTGAGTGAGTTTATACCTAATCATCACCTCCCAAATGTTATCAGTTCACTGCTGTTACTTGAGAGACTTCCAGTGACATGCCATACGTGAACCTTGCTGCTGTTCGCAGTTGCCAAAGCAGGAATTCAGACTGAGTTCTCTAGTTCAAAATCATGGACAAGCACAGCTTTAGGAGTTACCTGCGGTGTAGTGTGATCCAAACCCCCAATCTACCACACTTGAAGGGGTTTGGATGGGGCAGAAGTGTCCCTCCACCAGGGGTGGATTTAGAGCAGGGGAACCAGTTCCCCTGCACCTTCCTGCCTCCTTCCCAAAGCCAAGTAAGCAAAGGAGGTGTGAGGGCTCTGATATGGTCCTAGAGTCCTCCTTCCTCCTTTCCAAAGGCTAGTTAGTGTTTGCCCAACTTTGGGGAGGAAGAGAGAGGACTCTAAAACCCGGCCACAGCCTTGTGCCTCCTTCCCAAAGCCCAGCACGTCCCTTATCCATCTTTGGAAAGGCAGCTTTGGGCTGAAGGGAAGCATGAAATTTTGGCCTCACAGAGGATGCCATTTTACCAAGGTCCACCCCTGCTCCCCCCCCCACCTAGATCTGTTGGCCCCATCACTGCCTGAGCAAATTAAATGGTAGGTAAAGAACCCCTGGACAGTTAAGTCCAGTCAAAGGTGACTATGGGGTTGTGGTGCTCATCTTGCTTTCAGGCTGAGGGAGCCGGCGTTTGTACACAGACAGCTTTCTAGGTCATGAGGCCAGCATGACTAAACTGCTTCTGGTGCAAAGGAACACCGTGACCACTGCCAGAGTGCACAGAAATGCTGTTTACCTTCCTTCTGCAGTGGTACCTATTTATCTTATGCTGGCGTGCTTTCAAAGTGCTAGGTTGGCAGAAGCTGGGACAGAGCAACAGGAGCTCACTCTGTCTTGGGGATTCAAACCGCTGACCTTCCGACTAGGAAGCCCAAGAGGCTCAGTGGTTTAGAACACAGCGCCACCGGTGTGAGGGGATAGTCAATTGCTGCTCATGCCCTCAACAGGATAGTTACAGATAAACGCTGGTATGCAAACAGGCAGACCTTCCCAGACAGTTACCTTTGTAAACTACTTAGAGGTGAAACAAAACAAAACAAAACAAAATTCCTTGCAGTAGCACCTTGCAGTAGCACCTTAGAGACCAACTAAGTTAGTTATTGGTATGAGCTTTCGTGTGCATGCACACTTCACGAACGTTCATACCAATAACTAACTTAGTTGGTCTCTAAGGTGCTATTGGAAGGATTTTTTAATTTTTTAATTTAATTTTATTTATTTTGTTTCGACTATGGCAGACCAACATGGCTACCTACCTGTACTTACAGGTGGTTTAAAATCACCAAAGCCTGATCAAATAGGATATGTTGTTGTTGTTTAGTCGTTTAGTCGTGTCCGACTCTTCGTGACCCCATGGCCAGTCACTTCTGTCTTCCACTGCCTCTCACAGTTTGGTCAAACTCATGCTGGTAGCTTCGAGAACACTATCCATCCATCTCGTCCTCTGTCATCCCCTTCTCCTTGTGTCCTCCATCTTTCCCAGCATCAGGGTCTTTTCCAGGGAGTCTTCTCTTCTCATGAGGTGGCCAAAGTAGTGGAGCCTCAGCTTCACAATCTGTCCTTCCAGTGTGCACTCAGGGCTGATTTCCTTTAGAATGGATTGGTTTGATCTTCTTGCCATCCATGGGACTCTCAAGAGTCTCCTCCAGAACCATAATTCAAAAGCACCAATTCTTCCACGATCAGACTTCTTTATGGTCCAGCTACTGGGAAAACCATAGCTTTTACTATACGGACCAAGTAGGATATATATCCTGTTAAATAAATGAATGAGTCCTACCTTTGACCAGTGCCTACCCAGTGCTCTTAGCTGAATATCACCAGTTCAATCCACCCTGTGTTCAGGCTGGCCATTTAACATCCAAAGTGAAACTCGGCTGGAACCTTTATGACTCACCTGATAAATGGGAAGCCTCTTTCATTTATCTCCACAAGCATGCTTTGTCCAGCGGCTCCTACAGCCCATTGCTGCAGGAGCTCTTAAAAGGAGGTAATGACGGTGTCTTAAAGCATAACAACTATTACTAACAGAGCAATCCAAACCCTTGCCCAGCAGCGGCAGAGCATGACAGAGTGGCATAGCTATAACTGTAGGCCTCTCGCTCATACCAGCCAGGGCAGAAGGCTGGAGGGAACAAGCAAAGGTCTGTTTTAGGCTATGCCAGCTTGGCATAGGAGCTAACTGCTGGGGCTGTGGAGGCTTGGCCCCCACAATAAAAGATTTGAGGAGGTTGGGCCCCCACAAAGTTGATGGGCATTACCATTCAAATGGTATGTGTGCACTGCATCGTGTGAATCATTATGTGGGGTGGGGCTTACCTGGGCCCCCACAATACTTTATTCAAGTTGGTATACCTGTAGCTTCGAGTTGGCATAGTGATCCAATCTTTATTAAGCCCACAAGGCCGAAGGGAATCTTTGCGTTTGTGGGAGCCACACGGATCAATATACAGTGGTATCTCAGTTTTTGTACGTAATCCGTTCCGGAATACCGTTCAAGTTCTAAATTGTTCAAAAACCGAAAACTCAATAGCCAACAGGATCTTGCACTCAGTGGAAGCCATGTCCGACTTCCCAGGTGCGTTCAAAAACTTAATAAAATATTTATTTATTTATTTATTTATTTATTTATTTATTTATTTATTTATTTATTTATTTATTTATTTATATCCTGCCCTCCCCAGCCGAAGCCAGGCTCAGAGCGGCTAACAACAATAAAAGCATTTACTTGCAGGTTTACGTCGTTCGAAAACCAAGGTACCACAGTACTAAAACACATATATATCCAAGCACTCAACATGTATCCATATCTGTGCTTTAAAACTACAGGAATATTATTTTTCTGCTAGAGTTTGACAGGATTTGTAATTTCAAATGGAACTGACAATCTTAATGTGTCATTAGGATTCCCTGGGGTAAAGCCTTCAATTTGGTCAGCCCTCAGAGCAAATGTAGGTCTTCTGGCCCTTAATCCTTGTTTTTATCCACACATGCTTGCCCTTTCTAGTTTGGATCTGATTCACCACATTGACTTTCATTTGTTTTGCTGTGGTGCTTTGAGCTGCCACACTATTTCTGTCCATGCCAAATGCCTGGTATTTCCCTGAAACCTGGCCAAACTCCAAGTTAACATTACTGTAAAATAAAATTTAAAAAAGGAAAGCAAATCACTAAATGAATTTAATGAAATGTAGGTGCTTTTCCAGCTAGTCATGCTACTGTGAGAATCCTGGTTGCTGAAATCTTCTACTTTTTAAATATGATGTCAGCAGCTATTCCACAATTTTGGATTTGGGAGACGTCTGCTTTGTTTTAGAGTGAACGGAGGCAGGAGGGACAGGGAAGGAGGGACGTGCATGTCCTGAAGCTTGTGTGACCTCCCAACAGGTGAACGCTAATATATATATAGGGAGGGAGAAAAATATAGGGACGTAGCAGCAGCTGCAGGCCTGTGGAGGAAGTGACTGGGTGTAATTTCCATTGACATCTGTTTCGTGTGCTCAAGAGCTTTTTATAAGAGATGCAACTTATATTTTGAGGAGCGAGCTATTATTACCACTCTGATTTTAGACGGCACAGCAACTGCTTCTTTTTCTGCTCCCCAAGCTCCCCTCTGAACACCAAACACTGAGATACTTTTGAAAAAAATAAAAGAAACCAGGGAAGATTAATATAGAAGAGAGGATTAGTATAGCAGAGGTGAGAGAGTTTTGAAAGTTCAGTTAATCTTCTTTACCAGGAGCTATGGTATGCAAAGTTCATTCTGCAATTCTCTCTCTCTCTCTCTCTCTTTATATATATATAATATTTATAGACCATTATTTCATTAAAAAAATAAAAGCGGTTTACAACAAAAATACACAAACCATACCATAAAAGTATATTTAACAATTTTTAAAGATATCAATTAACCATTGTTGAAAGCATTATTCTTAATTGCCTGCACAGGGTTGGTGAAATAGAAAAGTTTTCAGCGGGCATTGAAAAGTTGGCACAGAAGGCACACGCTGAATCTCTGATGGCAGGGCATTCCACAGGACTGGACTGAAGACACTAAAAACTCAGTTTCTCGGAGCCAAATGAGCTTCACCAACTCATTGAATGGCCAGATACGCTCCTGCAGATGATCTCTGTGCCGGAGCTGCGATACAGGGCTTCAGGTGATACCTGAGGTACCCTGGGCCTAAGTTGTCCAGGGCTTTGTAAATCAGTACAAGAACCTCGAACATGGCTGAGTAGTAAGTGGGTAGCCAATGAAGATATTTCAGCAATGGTGTCACATGTTCCCAGCCAGATACCTGCATCAGCAGTCTGGCCACTGCATTCTGCACCAACTGGAGCTTCTGAACTAAACCCAAGGACAACCTCACAAGCAGCACGTTACAGTAACCCAGTCTTGAGGTTACCAATGCATGGACTACAGTGGTCAGGCTATGCACATCCAGGAATTGCCATAGTTGGCAAACTAGAGAATCGCGGCACTCCTAGCCACAGAGGACACTTGGGTATCCAGTGTCCAGGAGTAGTCCCAAGGTATGCACTCTCCTTATCCACCTTCGTAGCTCAGTTGGTAGAACAAGAGACACTTAATTTCTGGGGGTTAGACTAGTTGATCATTGGGGTCACTTTCAACTGTAGAATTTTATGACTCTATGATTCTATGATTCCTTCAAAGGCAGTGCAGCTCCATCCTACAGGTAACTTGTCTATCTCTTGAACACGGGAGCCAAAGTGCTTCTCTCTTCCCAGGATTCAAGCACAGTTTATCGGCCCTCATTCAGTCCCCTAACTCATTCAGAAATTGTAGAAAGCTCATTGAAGTTCAATATTGTTGAGATTAGCACTGTGCCAAAAATGTATCCCACACTTTTCCTCCAATCACCCTTTGTCAATGAGAAAAGAAATTGCATTCCAAGATTGTTAAAAGGGAGAAGAAATTCCCATGAAATTCTCATGACTGGGTTGTGGGGTATTCGTCACGGTCTCTGTAATTTCAAGGCAGCCAAGGGGGGTTGTGAGTGTCCTTTCTTACATTCTCTCCAACCTTCCTTTACACCCATGCTCCCTGAAAACCCCTTGAAATCCTTGCTAGGCTTTCCTGAAAGTGTGGGGAACCAGTTTAGGATCCAAGAGCACCACGCCATCTGCGTACCAGCTCCTGCAAGGGATGTGTAGCCCTATTGAGAACAGGACACATTCAACTCATCTTGACAGAGGAACTGCCCACCAAATGTGTCTCAATCTTATCTGGATTGCACTTCAGTTTGTTGACTCTCATCCAGTCCATTATTCACTCAATTCAATTTGCCACTTCCACACCTGCTTGAGCTATAAAAGAGAAGCAGAGTTGTAGGTCATCAGCATGTTGTTGACAATGCACTCTCAAAATCCGGATGAACCCACTCAGCAGTTCCAGTAGATATTAAACACCAGAGCGGATAAAACTGAATCCTGAGGAACTTGGCCCTAGATGTTCCATGGCGAGGTTGATCAGCACCCAACAAGCAGCACATTCTATAGACAACCACCCAGGTAGCAGCAGAACCCTCTACTCCTAACTTGCACAGTCTCCCCAGAGGGATACATTTTGATGGTTTAGTTTAGATAGCTACTGAGAGATCAAGGAGAATCGACAAGGACCCACTCCCCTCTCCTATCATGCAGAGGGACTGCCCAATCTAGACCTGAACCCTGATGGAAATTGATTTGGAAAATCCATCTCATTCAAGAGTGCCTGAAGTTGGTTGGCCACCACCCACTCAAGAGCCTGGCCCAGGAAGGAAACATTTGCAACCAGCCAATAGTTGATCAAGTCTTTTGGCTCCAAAGGATGGTTTCTTAAGGAACGGTTTTCACCACTGTTAAAGCTTTCTGTGACAAGAAGCTTGGCTCAGCTGTAATCTTCAATGTTTTTCTCAATGACTCATCACCAGTTTTCATTTCTTTTCCTTTATACTGTAAAAGTTTACGCTTTGCCTCAGAACCACTGAAAACAATGGCATCACACACAAGTCTGGTATCTGCAGTATGTATCATTTATATTCATTTAAGTTTAAATTACTTCTGCTTTCAATGCTAGCAATATGTTTCACCCCTCCCGACCTGCATATGTTAGTACATTATCTTTATCTGAATAAATCCATGCAGAGCTTTCTGACAGGTGGTGCTGTACAAGTCATCTACGTGAGTGCTAATAAGATACTTCAGATGAACACACTAAGACACAACACAATCTGAATAAATTTGGCTGAAGGCTTTGGAATCTGAATACATGCAGAAGTATACATACTTGCAGTTCTGTTTACTGATGGCTTTGATCTTAGAAAATTAAGAGGAAAATAAAAGTCTGCTAGGCAGATCTAAAATGCTTATAATATTTTTAGTTCCAGACCAGGGAAATGGAAGTAGAGTGATTAAGAATTATTCAGTTATTATTCTGCTTATTGGGACGCGGGTGGCACTGTGGGTTAGACCACAGAGCCTAGGACTTGCCGATCAGAAGGTGGCCGGTTCGAATCCCCGCGACGGGGTGAGCTCCCGTTGCTCAGTCCCTGCTCCTGCCAACCTAGCAGTATGAAAGGACGTCAAAGTGCAAGTAGATAAATAGGTACCACTCCGGCGGGAAGGTAAACAGCATTTCCGTGCGCTGCTCTAGTTTGCCAGAAGTGGCTTAGTCATGCTGGCCGCATGACCCGGAAGTTGTATTCCGGCTCCCTCAGCCAATAAAGTGAGATGAGCGCCGGAACCCCAGAGCCATCCACAACTGGACCTAATGGTCAGGGGTTCCTTTACCTTTACCTATTTTGCTTATCAAAAGCATCCCTGATTATTCACCTCCAGCTTTGTGCCAGCTGCTATAAATCTGACATTATTGGTGATGCTGATAATAATGGAATCCCTTTCTGATTCCACACTCTAATTTCTTGCATACAACCTTCACAACGCTGCCACTTGGAATGTTGCATAACCAGGGAGAGCGTTGCTCAGTGTTAAGTGATGCAATGTGACATCTGTTATTTGAAAACTGAACTTATAGATTGACTGCATGTCATTTTAACTTGTAACAACAAATGGAGCGGGATACTTCAACGACGCAAGTGCCATGTACCCAAACACTTGAAGGCTGTGCATCGTAGTCACTCTGCACTCCCTGCCAGCTCTTCATTCTTTCATTTCGGTCCAAATTAAAACACCAGCTGGTTGATTAACCATCCCTGTAAAGACTTAAAAACCCTATGTGAGTTTGAGGATCTACTAAAGTCGCAAACCTATCTAGCCAAGTGCTTGAAGGAGATAACTCCAAACCAGAATTAATGGTAATTATTGCCGTTTTTGACATTCTTTCCAAGCAACTCCTGTTCACTTTCCCCCAATGTCAGGGTCTCTACAGTTGTCTCAAACTCTGAAAATTGGGTTTGCTTGAGCTATTTTTATTTATTTATTTATTCATACATACATATATACATACGTAGGCCAATTATGGGGATGTGTTCATGGCCACCTTCTAGGCATTTATTTTTACCTTTCTATTTCTCTCTCTATCTATACAGTGGTACCTCGGGTTACAGACGCTTCAGCTTACAGACTCTGTTAACCCAGAAATAGTACCTCGGGTTAAGAACTTTGCTTCAGGATGAGAACAGAAATCGCGTGGTGGCGGCGCGGCGGCAGCGGCAGGCCCCATTAGCTAAAGTGCTGCTTCAGGTTAAGAACAGTTTCAGGTTAAGAACGGACCTGCAGAACGAATTAAGTTCTTAACCTGAGGCACCACTGTACTATATTTACATTAGTATAGAAAGCACCATGCTTCTTTTCATTGGCTGTTCCCCAAGGTTCTAAAGGCAGGGGGTGGGGAAAAGAAGAGGGAGCAGAATGATAAAATGAAGGAAATTTGTGGAGGGATGGGAGGAACAGTGCCATGCGGTGAAAGTTTCATAGGAGAACATTTAGGGCTGGAGGTGCCTGCTTGCAAGGGTGATTGAGGGCCCCCAACGTCCTGATGTCACACATGTGAACATCATGCCTCCCTCCCTAAACCAGGCATAACGTTCCCTGCTTCCTGCTTCCCCAAAGCTGAGTGGGCTTTGGGAAGGTGGTGGGAGGGTCTTGGACCCTGTTGGAGCATCACGCTTTCCTCCCTAAGCCAGACAGGAGCTTCCTGGGTTTTGGGAAGGAGGCACCAGTCCTTAATACTAGAATTTACCGGGAACATTTAGGTGACTAGCCTAGTCCCCTCATCCACCAACCACACATCACTGGGGTGGGGGGTATGGTCTGTAGTGTGAGTGTGAGAGAGGGGAGAGGGCTTAAGGCTCTCGTGAAAGCTGGGGAAAATAATTTCAAGGTCCATTTTCCTATCTATTTCTCTCCTCTTCCCCACCACCCCTCACTGTGTTCTGCAAAGCCCAACACATGTTCCAAGAATGAAGTGGTGCTTTTAAAATACAGGCGAAAGCCAGAAGATGCAGGTGTGTGAAGCAATTAAATTCAGTTGCATTGCTTCAGTTCCCCATCTTCTTCTACAAATAAGCAGCCTGGCAAGATTGATAAGGGAACGGACTCCTTCTCTGTGCCATATCTGCCTTCTGCTTGGCAATCTGAATGGATGCATAATAGTCTTCGCGTTGCAATCGGGTGGGTGGAAACGTTCTGTTGCCTGACTGCTTGCTTAAGTACCAGCTGAGCCTATAATAAGATCGTTAACGGAGTAAAACCTAATTGTTCTATTAGTCATCATTATCGCTGTTAATCTCTCTCAGCATTTCTTACCTCCAGTTCATAGCAACAACTCTGTAATATACTGCCGCATTTCTGGTTATGAACAGTAAGAGACAAGTGTGGCAGGCCCACCCACCGTTGTCGTGAATGTGGGGGATGTTGGCCCCCCACTGCTAGACAGGCTACACTCATTTATTAAACCGACCATATGACTTTGAAGCTGCGATTGCCAATCTTAGCATTTCTTGCCCGGTTCCTTAGTTTTGCATGCCAGAGCATTTCGAGATTGCTGCATCAACTAGGGACAGTTTTCCAGAACAAGTTCCAACTTCTTTTTTCATTTTTCTCCCCTGGCTGTATGATTAAGACATTTCCCTAAACTGAAAGGAGTGTGAAAAGAAATACAGTGGTACCTCGCAAGACGAATGCCTCGTAAGACAAAAAACTCGCAAGACAAAAGAGTTTTTCGTTTTTTGAGTTGCTTCGCAAGACGAATTTCCCTATGGGCTTGCTTCGCAAGACAAAAATGTTCAATGCATTCCTATGGGAATGATTTTCAATGCATTCCTATTGGAATCCGTGCTTCGCAAGATGAAAAATTCGCAAGACGAAAAAACTCGCAGAATGAATTAATTTCGTCTTGCCAGGTACCACTGTAAAGGTGGCAGGCTTGGTAATTAACAAAAGAAATGTTACAAAGGCTTAGCCCTGGCAGAAATGCTTTTAACAAATTCCATAGGGGAGATCTCATAGGGTGAGGGGCTGTGAGAAGAGAGGGATGAGCCCAGGTGAGACCTGGGAGGGCACACCTTCTTCTGTAGGGTATGAAAGTTCAGATATAGTGGTGAGAGAGGATTTCCAGAAGGTTTTGGCAGGCAGTGCTCAAAGGAGAGAGAGAGAGAGAGAGAGAGAGAGAGAGAGGGATGGTTTCATTTCCAGTTAGGCTAGAATTTACTTGCATCTGTTGAAAATGATGGAACCAATGAAACAACACAACTGATTAAAGATAGAAAGGCAGCCTTAAAAAGTAGGATACTAGACCGTCTCACTTCTTACGTACTGGCAGGTCTTCCAAGCAGTCCTGTCTAGTATTCTCAAGGTGCCTGTTAGGCCTTGTCTTACCCAAGCAGTGAGGAACTGTTCCTTCCTACTACAGTGGTACCTCGGTTTACATACGCTTCAGGTTACAGACTCTGCTAACCCAGAAATAATACCTCAGGTTAAGAACTTTGCTTCAGGATGAGAACAGAAATTGTGCTCTGGCAGTGAGGCAGCAGCAGGAAGCCCCATTAGCTAAAGTGGTGCTTCAGGTTAAGAACAGATTCAGGTTAAGAACGGACCTCCAGAATGAATTAAGTACTTAACCCGGGGTACCACTGTATCCTACAGCCCTCGTGATGTCAACCTTGGAATGGGGTCCTCCTTCTGCTTTTCCAAGCTTCATTCAGCCTAGCAGCTCTGAATGCTTTCTCAAAGAATCTCTTTCCTAAATGGCTCTCCCCTGCTTTAAATGGATTCTGCTTAGAGAGCCAGAATTTTATTTTATTTTTTGGCAGAAATTTTCAGTTCCGGCCAATTTTCTTCTCCATTGCTACTGTTGCTGCATAAATTCTGTTCTGGATAAGACATTAGGCCAGCAATCTTTCTTTCTTTCTTTTTTTAATGGTTTAAAAGAAAGTAACATGTTTCATATGGCCATCCAAAATCTGGAGTTCGAGTTTGACTCTATAAAGGGTCTCATTCTCCCACCCCCATTCCTGCTTCTTGGGCAGAGGAAACCTGTTAAGGAAGGAAATAATAATGCAGACATTCCCTTTAAAAACCCTAAAATAAGCACCTTGGCACTCGCTGGGTGTCAGTAAATGCAGGCAAATGGGTCGTTTCTGGGAAGCTGTTAGTCACCAAGTACTTTTTAGGTTGAACGATGCCCAGATCTGTCAACGCAACTGCTCAGAGTCGTAACTGTCTATGTTATAGCTATTCTGCCTGTCTCGTGCTCTGCTTTTGAGTATTGTAAACAGAAGGGTGGGAAACTTGAGGCATTCTAGGTGTTGCTCAGCTCCAGCTTCCACCATTTCTGACTGCTGGGCCATGCTGGAGGGAGTTGATGGAACTTGGAGCCAAACAGCATTGGAAGCGTCACAGGTTCGCCACCACTGATCTACAGCAATGTAGTTTATTGTCTTTTGTTGAGTTCTCATTGGATTACAGACCCTCCAACTGTCCCTATCAGACCAGGGGAGGGAGCTAAACCCAGAGACACTGTGATTTGTTTGGCCTTCTTTGAAAAGAAAGAGGAGTTATTCAAATGATTGGGGGGATTCTTTACAACAACAACAACAACCCTGTTATGATTCTACAGAACTGGACATTGGAAACACTTTGCTGGAAGAGCGAACTGGACCCGTTGCCCTTCAAATTACAGGAAAGTGGGATTCACTGGCTTCCCCTTTCAACTAGCAGTCACACATAACGAGGAACTTTACACAGCTTCAGCTGTTAAGGAAATGATTGAGCTGCTTATAACATAACAATTGAAACTCCCAATGGGCTTCACTGGAGTGGAGTTGATGGAGGAATGAGGAGGAGGAGGAGGAGTCAGGAGGCTGGAAAGCTGTTACAGGGAAGAGGACTCCACAGAAATGAGCACTACTCTGATTTACACAAAAGGAAGCTCCTCTTTCCATTAAATCACTTCACCTACGTACTTCCCATTCAGGAGAAATGAAGCACTGCTTCTCTGTTATGATGCCTTTACTTGCTGGAATAGGATGCACACACACACAATCTTTTTAAAAATAATAATAATAAGTAAGCTGAATAGACAGTTATACCTGACGTAAGGAGTTTGATATGATTCTTAGACTACAAAATTCAAGCATGACTCGTTTGGGTGACTAAGAACATAATGCAAAATTGGATGAAATATGTGCTTGCTTAGTTATCACCAATTCAGTCCAATGGGCACAAGGCAAATAGACGACAACTGGAAAGACTAGGGAAATCTGACTTGCCGAAACTGGAATCACCAGGAGCAAGGGACAGGTGCAATCCAATGAGATCCTTGAGTCTGTGCCATTACTTCTTCCAGTAGAAATGAATAACTCAGATTAAAAAAAAATACATTTATTGTGGCCAAAAGGAGGAATACATTTATTTCTAAAACTTGCACATCACCCTTCATTCACAATTCCAGGACAGCCTGCAAATAGGACAGAAAAACCCACCCAAGCAACAATTTAAACCTGAAAGCCTGACAGCCAAAAGTAGCAGGGTTGTCATGAGGCCTCTCTGGGGAGAGAATGTCGCAAGCTGGGTGCCCCCACTGATAAGGAGTTGCCACCTGCTTTACTTTAGACAGAGAAAGCACTTGGAGGAGACCCTCCTAGGTGACCTCAATATACTGTACAAGTAGGCAGGTATAAAGAATGTGATAATTATCATACAATCCACAAGTGTGGATTGCCTTGGTGAGATGGAGGGAGATTTTATTGTTCCAATATAAGTTGAAGGTTTTATGGGTTTGGATAAAAGAATGTGCAAATATGTGGGTGAGTTAAATGCTTAATTTTCTTTTTCAACCACATGTAGAGGTTAGGAATGGGGCAGAGCTATTTTCAAAAAAGCATAAATATTTCTAGTCGCTTCGTGAGTCTCAGAATCTAATGAAATGAAGGTTGAGAGTTTGCTCCCATTCTTATCAGCCTCTGGCATTAAAAGCAGGAATTTACCTGATGTTTATTACCCTGACCCTGCTGGTATCACATAAAAAGAAACCTTCAAAGTTTCGAGATGCATTCCTCAAAGAATTAGAAAGCAGGTTATTTGTAAGGTTGCACCAAATTGTTCTCAGAAATCTGAGAAGTGAAAGGGAGACAGTTTAAAAAAGACCTTTACATAATTACAGTGGTACCTCGGGTTAAAAACTTCATTCGGACCTCCGGACCTTGCTCCGGAGGTCCCTTATTAACCTGAAGCTGTTCTTAACCTGAGGTACCACTTTAGCTAATGGGGCCTCCTGCTGCCGCGGCACGATTTCTGTTCTCATCCTGAAGCAAAGCTCTTAACCCAAGGTACTATTTCTGGGTTAGCGGAGTCTGTAACCTGAAGCGTCTGTAACCCGAGGTACCACTGTATTCCCAATCTCATGTTTCTCACTCTACTGTTTCTTCAGTACTATTTCCCCATCTGCAATAGTGGTATTAATTTACCATAATTGTTTGGGGATTACAAGACGTTCTTTGAGAGCTGTAGTTTTCAATGTCTTTGGTCAATTTCATCATTGGTGTCAATTTTGGCAGGGGGTTGGACTCGATGGCCCTTGTGGTCTCTTCCAACTCTATGATTCTATGATTCTTTATATACCACCTTTACATAAGAAGCTGCAGTATACTGAGTCAAACCACCACTTCATATCCCTTCTCTGTTTGCAGAGATGGATATCCTTAAAAACCCCTGGCCCCTGGGATATGCTCCCCAGGAGCATAGGACTGCAGTTTAGCTGACATTATTAGGGAAACAATGAATATATAATACAGTGGTACCTCTGGTTACGTACTTAATTCATTCCGGAGGTCCATTCTTAACCTGAAACTGTTCTTAACCTGAAGCACCACTTTAACTAATGGGACCTCCTGCTGCCGTGCCGCCGCTGCACGATTTCTGTTCTCATCCAGAAGCAAAGTTCTTAACCCGAGGTACTATTTCTGGGTTAACGGAGTCTGTAACCTGAAGCGTATGTAACCCGAGGTACAGGGGAAAAATAAATATCAAAATATTAGATCATAGCAAAGCATTCATCTAGGACTATCCAATGTGGTACCCTCTAGATGTTGCTGGACTCCAATTCCCATCAGCCCCAGCCAGCAGGAACAAATGGTAAAGGACAATGGGAGTTGTTGTTGACATCCGTCCATCTAGAGAGACAATGGGGTGTGCCTCTGAGTGTGAAGTAAAATCACAGTGCCTGTTGTGGCTGCAGAGATTGGTAAGTTGTAACTGCTGCCTCTCAAATTGTTTTTGCTGCATTAGTTGTAGGGGATTCTGTCAGGTTTACTCCTTAGCCTTTTCTTCTCCCAAAGGTATATCACAAGGCAGCAGGATGGGAGTTGTAGCAATAGCTGAAGGACACCATTTTGGCTACCATCTCAGGGGTGTATCCAACTAAGTTCTACATAGAGTTTCCATGCACCCCCTGTTTCCGTCACAATGTCCCACTGTGCCAGAAGCAGTTTAGTCATGCTGGCCACATGACCCGGAAAGCTGACTATGGACAAACACTGGCTCACTCAGCCTGAAAGCGAGATAAGTGCCACAACCCCATAGTCACCTTTGACTGGGCTTAACTGTCATGGGGTCCTTTACCTTTACCTTTTACATAGAGTAGTCACATTGAAATTAGTGAATCTAAAAAAGACCCTGAGGTTGGGAAAGTTTGAGGGCACAAGGAGAAGGAGACGACAGAGGTTGAGGTGGTTGGACAGTGTTCTCGAAGATACCAGCATGAGTTTGACCAAACTGCACCTGGCGTGCTCTGGTCCATGGGGTCACGAAGAGTCGGACATGACTAAATGACTAAACAACAAGTTAGCCTTATACCAAGTCAGATTGTTGGTTCATCTAGCTCAGTGTTTTATCTACACAAACTGGAGAACTTCATTTGGGGGGGGGGGGGATAGACCAGAAATACAATGAATATGTAAGCAAATGATTATGGAAACAAAATGTGGACTGCCATAAGCAAGAATGCAAATGCATCTAGATAGCATTACTGCTTTTTAAAATGGATACCGTGTGGTTTGGGATTTGGCCTAATAATTTTGCTCCAGGAAAACAGTCTGGGTAATGTTAGACACTGCACTTAAGCAATATCCCACTGTCTTTCAGAAGCATTCTATTATTTTAATATGCTCATTCTCCACTGTCTAATACTGCTATACCTGGGAAAAAGTGCTTCTCGTACATCATTTATATGCAGGATTTATTTGAAAAATTTATTGCTCTCATTAGGAGCCACAATGAAAGCATGCACTTTTATCTGTGTTTCCTAATTAATAGGAACGACAGATGTATCACACTATTCTGATGAAGCCCTACCAGATTTTACAGCTTTTAATCACGGCAACCAGGAATTAACATTGTTAGCTACCCATGAATTATGCTTACATTCTCCCAAGATACAATTTCACCTCTCGTTTTACCCCCTAGATAAAAATACCCAAGAGCCACTGAATGATTTATCGGTCAGGAAGTATCAAACCGTGCTTCCTTCTTTGCTACTTTGGACTACAGCTCATTTTCCAATAGCAATGCAACATATTTTAAATTTCCCTTTGCTGAACACCGTTATCTGGCCTCAACTTCACGAAAATGCATACCTGAAGTCCATCTAGACCAGCCTTTGCTGACCTGGAGGACTACAACTCCCATCATCCATGGTCAGTACAGCTGTGCTGGCTGTGGCTGATGGGAGTTGTAGTCCAAAACGGCTGGCAGGCTCCAGGTTGGCAATGGCTGATTTTATCCCATACTCCGCCTCGCAACAATGGCTAGCCAGATTCCAGATTCCTCTAGGAAACTCACAAGCAGATCTATATCTATATCTATATCTATATCTATATCTATATCTATATCTATATCATCTATATCTATATCTATATTATCTGTATTAGCTATAGCAATAGCTATCATCTATCTACCTGAAGCTGGAAAACAGCTGGGAGATAATCTTTTCATTAATCCATAATAACTAGTTTCTGGCACCCCTACTTATTTTTTCCCAGGTTCTCAATAAAGTCTCAGGCAGCCTGACAACTTTGAGTCCCTTTCCCACTCATTCCTGTCTTGTTCATCTAATCTAAATCACAAGCCTTTTCACACAAGCTGTGTCATAGGTATTATTTTCCAAGCACCTGGCAGAGAACTAATTTCAGTTGATTTAGACTGACATGATAAAGACCATCCTTGGACCGAGCTGGTAGCGGATCACAGATGAAACAGTGGAGACACCCCCATTGCTCCTAATTCACAGTTCTGAATGGTGTGAAGCGAGTCAGCAGTAGGCAGAGTCACAGAGTACATTCTGATCCTAAATATTTTTGTCAGCATGCCTGCCCCTGCCCTGCTGGGCTGTGATTGGTTGACTCCATGTTGCACATATTATTCATGAGGCAATTTGCATCTTGCACTGAAGGCTCTCACACTTCTCTTTGCCCTGCTTGACAGGGGGGCAAACTCTTGGAGCACTGTATATGTTTCCAGCCTCAAGTTCATTAAGGGCTAGAAACTTGAGCCACTGTTCTGGAGTGGGGTCGGGTGGTGAATTGAATTTGTACAGGTAGGTTCAGGACTGGACATTTGCTAACTAATCTTTCCTTCTTAATTTCTCTGAGAACAAGAAAGACTCCAATAAGGTCATAACAGCTGGCAAGACACGAACTGGGAGTGAAAGCTGATCTGTTGAGAAGGGAGCTTATTTTGAATAGCCTTTTGAAACGTGCTTAATCTCTACAGTGTTGGTTAACCCCTTCAGACGTGTCTCGCTTTGTGGTTATATGTCGCAGGGCTGTGTTCACATTCAAAGGAGCATGCATGATCCAGCAGGTTGCAAAGATATCAAGTTCAGCAGGGGGCAGTCTTTGCTTTGAATCAGCATCTGCTCTTTCAGCCTGATGCTCTGGAGTTTTCCACAGCAGGATCCAAAATCTTTCATGTGATGGCAAAAGAAAGGTTTGAAGCACTCACGGCTATTAAACAATCCTATCATGGCATTATTTGCAAAGTGAGGGTTGTTAACCCTTGCTCACTAGGTAGACCTCATGCCATATAACGGCCATTTGCCTTGTCCGTTTCAAGACAGCCTTGCTTTTTAAATTTCTGAATTGCTAGGCAACACTGCTTCACACTTTTGACACTGACTTTGGACCCCTTACTGTACCAAACCAATGGCTTCAAGTTCTAAGAAAGGAGGGTTTGACGAAACATCAGGGAGAACTTCCTGACAGTGATGTTTGATGGTGGAACGGACTCCCTCAGAAGGTGGTGGATTCTCCTTCCTTGGAGGTTTTTAAGCAGAGGCTGAATGACCATATGTGATGGATGATTTAGTTGACATTCCTGGGAGCTGGACTAGAGGACTCTTGGGGTCCCTTCCAACTCTACAGTTCTATGATTCTGTGAGGATATCCATTTCAGATGCCTGTAGAAAAATACTAGGACAAAACACACTGGCTTTCCTTTTCAAAGAGGTCCTGCATACTTGGCCTTAGGTACAGAGGAAGCTGCTGTTTACTGAGTCAACTCAACAGTCCATCTAAATCAGCCTTTCTCAACCTGTGGGTCCCCAAATGTTGTTGAACTACAACTCCCATCACGCCTAGCTAGCAAGGCCAGAGCTCAGGGATGATGGGAGTTGTAGTCCAACAACATTTGGGGACCCCCAGGTTGAGAACCGCTGATCTAAATCAAAACTGTCTACACTGACTAGCATGGCAAGAGCTCTCCAGGGTTTCAGAGTTTCAGAAAGCCTTTCCCAGCCCTACTCAGAGACTCGAGGGATTGAGCCTCAGAGGTTCTGTATGCAAAGCAGATGTTCTGCCACTGAGCTAATTTCATGGCTCAGCCTTGTGGGCAGATTCTTTCCTTCTTATCTGTGGCCCTTTAAGATTGTTCATCTTCAAGAAAGTTAAGGGGCAATATTTGGTCCCAGCCCTGAAGACGATGGTGATGTTGTTGTAATGTTTTCATTAAATTTTTACTGAAACTTTTTCATCATACAATACAACAACAACAAAAAAACTAATCCAAAGGAATGAATGAATGAATGAATGAATGAATGAATAAAGGTGAAGTGAATACAAAGCCCTCTCTCAAAAATAGATCTGAATGCTTGTCCCCACATAAAGAGGTGAACCCTCTCAGCTCTCACCTGGGAGATCCCCTTTCTTCTCCCCATCTCCTACTCTGGGTTCCCTTCCCTTCCTCTCACACAGGGCATCCAGTCCCAATTTACATATTTTCCTTTAGAGACAGTACCAGCCCTACCATTAGGTATCTACTTCAGTTGGTGGATACTGGGAGGTGCTTCTCCTGAGCTTCTCCAGGAACTCATCTCTGTTGGAGGACAGAGCTGTGGGACACTCAGGCCTACACTAGCCTCAGGGAGAGTGGAGGATATTGCCAGTCTGCTTGACTTTTGTTCACGGAAGTGGGAAAGGGCACCATCTTGTCTTTGCCTCAGGCAGTAAAATATCTTGAGCCAGCCCTGTCTGGGGAGATAATTTTAAAAGATTCAACTTTAACTCTTCTCAGACCCAAATATAGTGAACAAATTGTTAATAACAATACAGAAAAAAGGGACAGGAATGTTGGGTCACACTTAGTATCACACCTTGCATTGCAGATTTGAATGGTGGATTTGCCCTTCTCACTCCTATTGTTTGCTATCTTCACGCCAACACATAATTCAGGCTAAATATTTGTGGTTCGTTATTATTCAGGTGTTTGCTTCAATGCTGAAGTTCTAAAATGATATAAACTGACAGAAGTGAGGGTTTAAACTATCAAATTCTTCCATCAAATGCATCCTAGCAAAGCACCTGTGAAGAAAAGAAATATGTTTCCAAAGAAGGAATTTCAAATAAATGAATCTAGCAGGGATGTTAATGCAACTCAACACTCAGGTTGCTGAATTCTCTAGAGACTTACACAGGATTCTACAGAGGCAATTCACCTCAGGAATTCTGTGATAGCTTGGCGCACTATCTTACTCATGTGAACATAGTTACATAATTGTGCAGTCCTCACCAGAATGGTTGATCTTTTTTTTGGGGGGGGGGATCTAGTCATCTTTTTCTCTACGGTTTCAGTCAATGTACTGGCACAAAATGTCATTAATCTTCCTAAGTAGAGCAACCACATATGCAAGGGAAGAGGCTATGGAAATGGAAGCCTTAACTTCTGCTTCTCTGCTAACCATATTTGAGGGGATATGCTTCTCCAACCTTTTTTTTTTTTTTTAGCCATAGTCAACAACAAATATCCCACAAGATTCATCATGGCACTATTATACTTCATTCCCCATCTCAGCACCTAAAAACATGGTCACCTTACCCTAATTCTAAGTTACCTGGAGACGGTAGTCAACACTGCCCATTAGGGAAAGGGGAGAAATTTGACTCAATTTGCATTTAAAGGTGGACCTACCAGGTCTGCACTTTCTGGAAAAAATATGAACTGAAATATACACCTTTCAAAAATTCAAATTTTCCAGGGCAGTTCTCTAGCAAGGCAATGCATGCAGAAATGTTTATACCAAGGTTAAATGTGAATAAATATGTATAAAATAGTATACGTTAGAAAGCAACATGCACAATTAGGCAAAGTTGCTTTGCGAAATTGCATATATTAAGAGCATCTTGCCCTAAAACGCTGCTGAATTTTCATGGGAGCTTTGGGGGGGGGGGGGAATCCACTCAAACTGATCTGGAATTGTGGAGAAATAAAGATTGGAGAAAAGAAATACTGAGGAAAAACCTGAAATTGGCAGAATCACCCTAGCGCCCTAAAGGGCAATTGGGTCTTCTGGGATAGAAGCTGAAGAAGTACAAAGTCAAAAGGAAAGATCTAATAAAGATGGGTAATATAGGAGAAGAGAAGATGATATAAAACAGATGTACTCTAACGGAACTACCACTGCAGTGTAAAATGAAACAGGGAAAATCCTGCATTTGTAGACATGACATAAACTTGGATTTGAACCTTTCTTCCTTTTTTCCACTTTTTTTTTTTTTGTAGACACACTCATTCGAGTAACTAAAAATAGGTTCCTAATCACATTTCAGCACTGTCAGTACCCATTGCCGATGTCACCATCTGTTATTTGTTTTTTAACCCATTACATTGTAAGGCCTGTGCAGTCTGCTTTGTGTCGCACGCTTCCTCTAATCCCATGTCCTTTTGACTCACGCCCAATCCCACTTCGCACATGGCAGCGCAAGGTACAAGAACAATGAATACAAAAGCCAAATGAGTATACTTCTCTCCCTCTCTCGCTTCCCTGAATGTAGCAGAAAGCTATAAAGGGAAGAGATGGAACTCACAGTTGACCTCGCAAGTACTTTGAGATTGCTTCATGATTTTGTCCAAATTGCTTAGGACATAAGGCAGGCGGGATGCTTTTACAAGCTTGCAACCAGCCACTCTCCTGAACTGCTATGGTTAGGTGTGTGGCTTTTGTATAGATACATGTGACCATGTGACTCTATCACCCTCACATCTAATTTAAAGTGCTACTAACCAAAGATCCGGGATGCGGGTGGCACTGTGAGTTAAACCACAGAGCCTAGGACTTGCTGATCAGAAGGTCGGCGATTCGAATCCCAGCGATGGTGTGAGCTCCCGTTGCTCGGTCCCTGCTCCTGCCAACCTAGCAGTTCGAAAGCACATCAAAGCTCAAGTAGATCAATAGGTACCGCTCCAGCGGGAAGGTAAACGGTGTTTCCGTGCGCTGCTCTGGTTCGCCAGAAGTGGCTTAGTCATGCTGGCCACATGAACTGGAAGGTGTACACCAGCTGCCTTGGCCAATAAAGCGAGATGAGTGCTGCAACCCCAGAGTCGGCCACGACTGGACCTAATGGTCAGGGGTCCCTTTACCTTTACCTTTAACCAAAGATCCCAATGCAGGATTCAACTGAGAGGTGTGCCTAAAACTCTCTTTCTCCTTGGCAGCCCCAAGGTCTTCCCTACATTTCTCCACAAAGACAAGCTCAGAGTACCTGAGCTTTCTGCCTTGGGATTCCAGGTCTTTGCAGTTGCTGGGGGGGGGGTGGTGGAATCGCAGCCAAATACAGAAACAATGGGATGGCCACTCCCCAAATAATTATTTGCAGTGTTGTTTGCTATTTTACATCTCACTCATGTTGTGTGTGAAGACCCCCAAAACCACCCCCAAATGAAGACACAGATTTTAGTTTAAGGTTTTTGGCATTAAAGTTTGGCCACAATTTTATTGATTACAGCATGTGAGTGGTTGCTTAGGCATTGGTTCCAGACTACCTGAACCTGCACGGTGGCAGGAACAAGACTGACACTGGGCACCACCATATGTCAGTAAGGGAAAGCATCCTGGGGGAGTGAGAACTCCTTCGATCTCACAGCTCACCCAACATGCTCCCAGGGGCTCTGGCAGGCCCTAGCCCCTTGACAGGGTTTGGACAAAAGCAAGGTGAGCCCCTGGATTCCTTTAACGGAATTCCCTAGCAGCAGCAATGGAGGGGCAGGCACAGCCAACCACGTCCTCCCCCCAAAACACTGAACTCATGCCTAATCGCCAACCTTACAAAGTTGTGACAGTTTGCTACACAGTAGGCAAAAACCAAGTGGTACCAGCCAATCAGCCAAATGGCAAAATCCTACTGGGCCCCTGCTCCAAAACAGACGACCCCATAGCAAGGCCTTAAGAACAACCCTAAGTATAGGGAGAGGAGGGCGGGTGATCCGCTGCACGTCGCAAGAAAGTCAAACTCTTCAGTGACGTGCAGCAGCTTAAGTAGCCCCTCAGCAGCCAATAGCCAACCCAAATGATGAAATTTCTGCCCCAGCAATAGAGGGGCAACCAATGGGGTGTTGTGGTCGTCCAAACGGCCCCACCCCACGATAGGGAGGCAGTTTCTTGTGATCTCACTGCAACACGTGCCCTCCATGATGGAGGACCCAATTTATCAAATTGGCACACACAAAAATGCTACATTTTGGAGATGTGACCAAATATAAGTATTTTCTGTCCTCATACCCAAACAAGACCAGGGATCAAGGTGGGAGCAGGATCTGATTTAAAGAGGAAAGGAGGGCATGTAGCTAAGGAGAATGAACCTACCATCCATCCTCAGCTTACTTTTTTTAAACCCCCCCCCCCATCTATTTTCTTCTAAGCAGGCTCTCTGCTGACATTGGATTAAGGCTTCAACTCTTGGAACAGCAAGAGAAGAAGTTAAGAGTGCTGCTGCAGATCTTTTATTGTGTGATCTGCTTTAAAAGCTGCTGCTTGCTTTTAACTGCCAGGCATTTTGCTTATTTGTTTGTTTTGCTTATAGCTTGCATGCTGTCATGTGTTTAGGTTGCACTTACTGTATTTTGTCAAATTTGTGTCAGATTATTATTTATCATCACCATTCTTTTAGAAAGATATATATGCAGCCTACTTCATAATATTATTCTAAGAAGGAATGAGCTGGTTACATTCACAATGGACACAATAAAGCACAATGGACACTAGAAATCACTGCAGAACCAGCTAATGGCCTGTTTAAGAGGAACAAAATCAGCTTATCTTAACGTCACATATTGGCTATGAAATGGCGTTTGTGCTGGGAAGAGTCCTCATGACTTTTATTTGTGTATTTCCCTCCCCCCAAGTGTGTAAGTTGAAAAGAATCTGAATTGCAATGAAAATGGAAAATTGTGTTGTTTTGATGACCAGCTGATATAGACATATTTCTACTACATTCTGAGTTCAGTGCATTTATCTGCTGCACTGTAACGAACACTCGGGGGAATGCTTTAATCAACTGAAACCCTAAATTATATTTCCATTTCCTAAGCCATTGGTAAAATTGAAGTTATATACAAAATTCCCCTTGGGGTGAATTTGGGAGTACTTTCTCAGGTAAAACATCCAAGGAATTTTGAACAAAACAAAGTTTCATTTAAAAAAATCTGCTATAAGGCTCTGAATAAAAATTAAAGCAAATTTTGGGATTCTTCCTGAGGCAAAACATATGAGGATTTTTTTTTTTAGGGAGCTCCTCTGAAACTGGTGACATTTTTCACAAAGTTTGGGTGTGACACACTTCACCTCATAACATGCTGTGTCTAATTTGTCTCCCTCACTTTTATTCATTCTCTGATGGGTGATGTGGTCTGCAGTTTGAGCCTGCGCCCCAAGGACATCAACTAGTCAACCAATTTAGGTGGTTTTGATGAGTGTTTTGGAATAAACCCATCAGCTAAATAGCCATTCAAGCTGTGAGGCACAAGTAGAAAGAGAACTTTCTATTAAGAGATCAGTTTTTCATGTTTGGTATTTACCCTCTTGGAGCTTCCAAGGGTTGTGGTTTTTTTCTGCTTTCTCCTTTAAAGTATCAGTAACAATAATACATTCTGAGTAACTGAAGGAGGTAAAAGAGGCCTACAGAAATAAAGCACCAAAGCAATATGCTGACGAGAGCGATTATGTCTTCTGCTCTTCTACCTTGATGCTGTCTCTTGTCATCCATGGGGGAATGAGCTCTGTGTTCCCTTTTGTTTGTTTACTGTGGGAAAGCACTAGCCATGAATCAATGCAATTTCTTGATCTCCTGGGAAGCACAGAATGCCTTTGTTTCTATGTGCAGTCTTGTCCTTTATACCTGTGAACCAGCATAATTACCGAAGGTCATATCATGTTCAAACGGAACACGGTTTATGAAACCCAGGGACAAAAAATACAGAAGAGAATGCTTTCTGCAGGTCTGTCTCATCTTGCACTACAATAGAATTAACTAACGGCAAAGAAGAACAAATCTTTATAAAGCATGCAAAGCAACAAAGGAACATAATCCTTGAGAGCTATGAACAGGCTAAAATGGGATGTTCAGACATCACTGTAATTTGATGAAGTATTCTGCCTTGTTTAACCGAACACGGGAACCCAGGTCTAGTCTTATTTTTCATTATTCTAAAATTTATTCCCTGCTTGTTGAATGCCAATTGGCATTCCCAGAGCAGCTTACAAAGAAGAAAATAAATCGTGAGATGTATCTAAAACAGCAGCAAAATCATAGTGTGGCAGGGAACAACCTCCAACCCCAAAACAAAACAAAATTTATTTTGGATCTGCTTTGAGAAGTCCACTTAGTTTCTTGGTGTGGTGGCACTGTGTGCTGGTGATGCCATTCCTCTCCCAAACTGGCACAGTTTCTGGGTGTGGGGGCTTCCTGGTTGGCAGGACTGAATAATAATACTAAATAAGAATAAGAATAAGAATTTATTATTTATAGCCCACCCATCTGGCTGGGTTTCCTCAGCCACTCTGGGTGGCTTCCAACAAGGATTAAAAATACATTAAAATGTCACACATTAAAAACTTCCCTAAGCAGGGCTGCCTTCAGATGTCTTCTAAATGTCAGGTACTTGTTTATCTCTTTGACATCTGATGGGAGGGAATTCCACAGGGCGGGCGCCACTACCGAAAAGGCCCTCTGCCTGGTTCCCTGTAACTTGGCTTCTCTCGCAGCGAGGGAACTGCCGGAAGGCCCTCAGAGCTGGACCTCAGTGTCCGGGTTGAACAATGTGGGTGGAGGCGTTCCTTCAGGTATACTGGGCTGAGGCCATTTAAAGGCTTTAGTCACTTGCCTCACTGGCCAGGACCAATCATGGGTGGGCTTGGAGGTGGGCTTTTCTTGGGGTGGACTCAATGGAACATGCAGGTTTCCCTTGGGTCCTAGGGGATTGAAACCTGCTAGCTCTGACCCTCAGTTCTGTGCTGGAGCTACCCCTGCCCTTTTTTATAATGTCTTTCATGTTGCATTTTTGACCTTGTTATGGCCTTTGTGGGCCAGGTCATAGGTCCTAGTTCATAGGCCATAGTTCAGTGGGAACTAGATGGAACCTTGGTCTTGTCTGGGTTCTATGTTGCTTTGCAGTACTGTTTCTCCTAAGTGAACACAACTGTTGAAGTTCTCCCAATCCCCGAGGCTTTCTGGTATTAGGGAAAGATTTCTTCACACAATGGGTACCCTTCCCCTCCCCACAGGATACTTCAGTCCCTGCACACGTACAAAACTTCGACAGAAATTTATTGTTTCTGTGACTATGTACCTATTTAGAAGCCGATCCCATCTAAATCTGCCTATTTACAAGTCAATCCTACACAAATCTCTGTGTATTTATAAAAGCTCAGGCAAGTCACATAATTTATTCAGGAGAGTTGCTAACAGCTTTGCAAGAAAGCTCAAATTGGCAGACTGAATGCCTCTACACAGCAGGTTGATTTTTATTTTTTTAAAAAAAGAGTAAAATATGATATCTGTGGGTTTTGCATGCTGCAGAACTGCTATAAGGAAAGAGCATTGCTGCTTTGCATTATGTACTATTGCCACGAGAAAGTCCTCATTATTTGTGCCGTTTGTGATTAAGCCTTAATTCCAGTGAAATGGGTTACATAACAAGGCCTCACATTATTTGCTAAGCTACCCAGATACTGACCTTCTCACGTACTATTTGGAAAGCGCACTTCACTCTGTCAGCAAATATCTTCATGCCGCAATTGCTAATCATCATTTTGGCAAATATGTTCTGTTCTGGTACCTCTGTTGTGAAACAAACTGGGATCAGGAAGGGGTTTTATTCCCGGAAAAGGAACTAAGGTTTTTTCACTCATCCTATAGAACATTGCAGCCTGTCAGAAATAGGCACAGCTGGAGTTACCTGTTGTTGTTGCTTCTTCTTCTTTTCCACACTGCTTTGGGATATCTTTAAATATATTAAGTAGCATAGAAATTAAATAATCAAAGCAATCAAACCAAATGTAAGATAAATAGATATATGTATAGACTGATAAATAAGTATGGTGTGTATTTCAGTAGTTAGAAATGAAATATTCATTCCCCCTCCACAATTATTCACTTTTTGTTTGTTGTTTGTTTGTTTGTTTGTTTGTTTGTTTGTTTGTTTGTTATTGTGATTATTGACATTCTATTCTGCCCCAGCTACAAAAAATGTTTTGTGTTGTCTCTGGAGCAAATAGCAGTTTTGCATGCTGAGAGACAACTCCTTATTTGAAATCCATTCAAGGTACCAAGCCACATTCACCTTTGGAGTGGGGAAAATTCAGAGTGTGGGATACACACTCCGAAATACCCCCTTGAAATTAATACAGTATATATACAATATTTATTTGTAAGGTGCTTTGATACTCCTTGGGGTAGAATATGATGAATAAATGCAATAAATGGTACGATTAATACTGTAGGTAATTGAAGGCTGGTTGGGATGCTTGAAACTCTCCACGGTTCAGAAATGCAGCCACCCAGAGAGCGCTACATCTGGCTCAACCTCACTAAAGTCCACCATTTTACCATGCCACCACACTCATAGATGGCTACTTGGAACAGTGTGGGCTTCCTAGGAGGGATATCACTTCTTCCACTTGCTGGGGTAGAGCAGGGGTAGCCACTGTGGTGCCCTTCAGATGTTGCTGGACCACAACTCCCATCATCCCTGACTTTTGACCATTGGCTGCTCCAAGTACAGAGGGTTTTAGAGTATTTAATTCTAAAGTGGGTTTAAGAATATGTTCTAAGGCAATACAACAACAACAACAACAACAACAACAACAACAACAACAAGGTGCTTTTATCTCTTTTTCCTCCTCCCATCTCAAAATATCCCATTTATGAAACACCACTGTTTGCTTTGCCTTTGATTCTGGACTACCAGCTATTAATACTCTCCAGCACTAACTTACCCAGCCCAGTGGGAGCCCCCTCTTCTGTGGAAGTAATTATCTCCAGCTGAAATATTGTGACAGACGAACAGAAAATTCTGTCTTGCCCCTGCTTAATAGCATTACCCAATCCTCCTCATTTTAGGTTTATTGAGAAGTTTATTTTATTTATTTCTGCCTCTGCACAATTACAAAAAGAATCTGCTAGTGCCTAATGGGACTTAATCTCTCCGACCAAACAAGGGAGCAAAGCAATAAATTCCCCCAAATTGGATTTATCCATGAGAAATAATGAAGGAAAGGCCAAATGGGTAGCCCCAGCTATATGACCAGAAGACTTTAGCTTTCCCTGCCGCTGAATATATGACATAACAAAGAAGGATATATATGCTCCTTTTTTTCTCTCCTCGAAGATAACTGACTGGAGTCCAGAAAGCAAGATTTTTGCCACAAGGATTTATTAATCCAGGCAAGTTTAAACATAGCACTGTAGATTACATGGGAGGATGCCCTGCTCCAGCGCTTAAAAGATAAGAGGGGAGTGCAACTGCTACAAAGTGCCTTTTTTTTTTTTTTTTTGCTCCTTTCCAAGAAGAGAATTGAACAGAGATTCAGTAATTTGGAGGAAGACTAAGGATGCTTCCAGACTCTTGCATTTTTCGAGTGGGATTCAAACACATGCCAGCAAATTCAGGCCGTGCAATTAAAGCTGATTGGGAGCTCTTGCACAACAAACCTGCTTCTCCAAAGGATCTGATTTTTTTTTTTTTTTTAAAAAAAAATTACAATAAGGAAAGTGATGCCTGTAGCGCTAGGCAGTGCTACTCACACCTATGTCCAGGAAGACGTGTGGGCATCTGCATGCAAGTTTTGACATTAAGCAGAGGTCTGCATCGCTACCAAATAACTGTTGGTAGTACATAAAAACGAAATAGCTGCGTATTACCCAGCACCAGGCCCCCTCCCTACTTGGTTCTGTTCTGTTTTGTTTTTAAACCTAGGTTGGCACAAATATTTTCCTTTCTAGACCTTATACAAGCTGGCACAGGGAAGAGGGAGCGATAAAGCAATATATGTTTCGCTAAGGGATGTGTTATATTAACAGACAAGAAACAGCTTCAGAAAGGAAATATTCTGTTCCACTTAAAGGTTGATACGCCACCTTCTCATTTTGGGGTAGTCATTTTTTATGCTGTACAATGGTATAAATTATTTGTAATACATGCATAATCAAATAATTCTGTAGCATGGGAGTAACAGCATCTGGAAAACTGCTAGCACAAAGCAAATACCATTTAAATCCAGAATTGAGCTCTTGCACTAAAAAATAATAGTTTGCAGGACTCTGCCCTGGTGAGTTGAGATTAAGCCCTGTGTCTGGTCTGACCTGCCTCTTGCCTCACCCTGTGCCACCCTATTAATCTGAGGATTCTGGAAGTGTCCCACCATGCTGATGCTGTAAATCAGGAGTGAGGAATCTGTAGCCCTCCAGAGTTTGTAGGACTACAACTTCCATCATCCCTGGCCAAGCTGGCTGGGACTGATGATAGCTGGAGTTCAACAGCGCCTGAAGAGCCTTAGGTTCCCTGCCTGCTCTAAATCACCCATTTCTGGAGAGTTTCACCCTTTAAAATACCCCACAACATTTCCTTGATAAAAATAAAGGTAAAGGGACCCCTGACCATTAGGTCCAGTCGTGGCCAACTCTGGGGTTGCGCGCGCTCATCTTGCTTTATTGGCCGAGGGAGCTGGCGTACAGCTTCCAGGTGATGTGGCCAGCACGACTAAGCCGCTTCTGGCAAACCAAAGCAACACACGGAAACGCCATCTACCTTCCCGCCGTAGCGGTACCTATTTATCTACTTGCACTTTGATGTGCTTTCGAACTGCTAGGTGGGCAGGAGCAGTGACCGAGCAACGGGAGCTCACCCCGTCACGGGGATTCGAACCACTGACCTTCTGATCATCAAGTTGATAAAAATAGGGACGTTCTATTCCATCATCACCATCATTTTATTCTTTATACCCCATCCATCAGACTGGGTTGACCCAGCAACTCTGGGCAGCTTCCAACTTATATAAAAATCATAATAAAACAGCAAACTTTAAAAAAAAAAAACTTCCCAATGCAGGGCTGCCTTCAGATGTGGTCTAAAGGAACATAGTTACTTCTCTTCTTGTCTCAGGGGTCGCATAACTCCCTACCCTCCAGCATTTCTCTGATTAAATAGGGACATCCTACCATACCCTTCAGGGACGCGGGTGGCGCTGTGGGTTAAACTACAGAGCCTAGGACTTGCTGATCAGAAGGTCATCAGTTCAAATCCCCGCGACAGGGTGAGCTCCCGTTGCTCTGTCCCTGCTCCTGCCAACCTAGCAGTTCGAAAGCACGTCAAAGTGCAAGTAGATAAATAGGTACCACTCTGGCGGGAAGGTAAACAGCGTTTCCGTGCGCTGCTCTGGTTCGCCAGAAGCGGCTTAGTCATGCTGGCCACCTGACCCGGAAGCTGTACGCCAGCTCCCTCGGCCAGTAAAGCGAGATGAGCGCCGCAACCCCAGAGTCGGTCACAACTGGACCTAATGGTCAGGCGTCCTTTTACCTTTTACCTTTACCATACCCTTCAATATTTCTCTGATGAAAATAGGGGTGCCCTAAAGAAAAGCAGGACATTCCAGGGTCACATCAGAAAAACTGGGACAGCTTCTGTGAATCCGGGATGGTCCTTAGAAAATAGGGACACTTGGAGGGTTTGCTCTTAGCCTTGTTCTGACACTTCCTGCTGAATATTTTAAGGTTTAATTAAAAAAAAAAAAATCAAAACGATTTCTTTCACATGATCTCATTCCTCTCCCACACACCGCCTCGTCATTTAAAAATATGCATCTCCCCCCCCCCCACCTACCGTGCTATCAGCAAATCATGTGCTACCCAAGAGAGGTACTGTTACATAATTACACACAACACACACACAAGAGGGAGGGAGGGAAGGAGGAAGAGAGAGACTGACTATTGTGGTGTTATAATTAAAGCCACAGATGTTGTGGTATTATGGCAAACCCCACACAGATTCTGCCCGCCCCGACTTTATTTACAGCATTGCCAATCTGTAACCCTGCCGCATTGCCTGTGCTTCCAGCGCCCAGGCAAACATCGTGTCATCATTAAGCATTTAGAGCAAACCAGCAACGATTAAAGATTTATAAATCTTATTGGGTTACGCAGCAAGGCACAAGAACAAGAATAAACCCCAAAGTCAACTTTTATTTTTGTTCCAGAACAACGGCGACACAGAGACATCCTTTATGAGCAGAGTGTAGAGCCTCTGGTTGCTTAATTTGGATTTATAATGAAAAAACATTTTGTCTGGGGACATAGGATTCCTAGGAATGATGACTTACCAGCAAACTTACTTTTATTTTGTTTTTGGTTCTGCTCTGGCTCTCCTTTATATTTAAAACAAAGGTCTGTTGGCTGTGTGTGAGGTATCTAGTGATATGAAAGTTTTGTCTCTGGTATCAGTGATATCAGAATTTACCTAAAATAGTAAATTCCTAGCAATGGCTGTGTGGGTCTTAACTTTATCATTTACTATAAGAAGAAAGCTAAAGACCTATATTGTTGCCCTAAGTACCGATTACAAAGAAAGCTTGTTTTCCACACGTGCCCAATCCTGGCAATATTTTACTTCAAATAAACCTTTGCCCTTGATTGAGGCTGATTCTTGTAAACCTAGTGTGAATTTTCCAAGGAAGCATGATAAAAAAAAGAATATTGATGCAGACATGGTGACTGAGGGATAAGGGATATGAAAATCAACACTGCGGGGATGGAAAATTATGTGGAGGGGGTTGATAGTGCCATGCTACTTGTGAAGCCATTGCAAAGTACACAAATGTACTCTATTAAATGTTTTCACTTAGTACAGGAAATTACCGCTCAGCTAATGAGTACAACCACATATAAAACCAAGTCCCAAGGTCACCTGTTCCTCAAATCAAAGTCCCTGTTCACTTATTTCCATCTCTGTTAAGATCCAGTGTGTGTTTTGCCTTTCCTGGTCTTAGGAAAGACTTCACAGGTGGATTTGTTTCCTGGGCAATTGCCGAGGATTATGGGATGTGTTCTAGAGCGCACAGCTGAAATGGGCCTGTTGAACCCCATCGTCACAAGGGATGGGATTCACAACCATGTATGTACTCATTTGTTTGTTTTTTCTCACAGTGACACAGGATAAGCTCAGTTCATTTCCGTCCACAGCTCGTAAAACTGCTTGTCAGCTCAGCCTGCTCTCACGCTTTGTAAAAATGATATACAGTGGTACCTCGGGTTAAGTACTAAATTCATTCTGGAGGTCAGTACTTAACCTGAAACTGTTCTTAACCTGAAGCACCACTTTAGCTAATGGGGCCTCCTGCTGCTGCCGCGCCGCTGGAGCACGATTTCTGTTCTCATCCTGAAGCAAAGTTCTTAACCTGAGGTACTATTTCTGGGTTAGTGGAGTCTGTAACCTGAAGTGTATGTAACCTGAAGCATATGTAACCTGAGGTACCACTGTAGCTGACTTTGATTCTGCAGGCTGTGTTGCGAGAATTCCTTGCGCAACAGATTTCTCCATCTGCAGTTCTGCTGCTGTTCACCATTGCCCATGGTCATCATGTAACAATTTGCATATCCCCAGAGGTATTATAATTTATCTTGCTGTGTTTTTGTGCAGTACAAACAAAGCAACAGTCTTGTCTCTTTTAAATTGCACCTGCAATTTCTTCTTCTTCTTAATTTGGTCTTCATGCCAGCAACAAAATGGTAAATAGAATTGGAGAGCAGAGGTAGCTTACTTACTGCTGAGTAGGCGTGTGAGGAATGGATTTCTGGCTAACCCAGTAATGTAAATAAATGGTATTATTTTTATTATCAGCTGTTGGAATGTCAATGCCATCGCGGTGAACTGCATGTGTTCGTGTACAACTTTTACAAAAAGAAAAAAGACCCTGAGTTGCCCTTCTCCTCCCCCATCCCACAGATAATGGTAGGAAACCAGATTAAAAACATACCAATGAATGTGAACAGCTACTGTTATTGCCTCAATTAAACAGAGTTAAAGGGAACACACATCAGCAGCACAGCAGATCTGACACTGAAATGGTTTGCCCAATTATAATAGCCTGGATCAATAAGTTGTTTGTCAGTATCAATATTACTTTTCATATTAATCCCAATAGAATTTCATGTAAATCCACTCATACAAGGTGATAGCCAATGTCAGTCATGCTCAGGGACGACTTACTGAAATCAACAGATTTAAGTAATGTTATGAGTTTGTGGTGTTAAGCTGGGTACCAGTCCCCTCTAATCAATGGATCCAGTGAGTGTTAGAATTTAACCAAGAATTTAACCAACTTCAAATTACTGGAATAGCCAGGCTAGCCTTTTTGGTGAGGCAATAGTGATGAGCCATTAAAAGGGATTAAGGGGCTCAGTGCAAGATGGCAAAGGGCTGAGGTCCCCTCACTCAACAGAAAAAGGCAGAGTTTGAAGTTGAAAGTGGGGGTGGTGTGAAGCAGCAAGTTGGAGAGTCAGAACAACATTTGAGAGCGTTGTTTGATTTCTGTTTGAATCCAAGGCTGCAGCTACGGGAGAAACAAGACCCTTCTGGGCTCTTAATGCTGTGAACCCCTCCATTGCAAGTTCAGATTGTATATATGGGTAAATAAACCTTATATCATAAAGACACCACAGTCTCCGCTGTGCCTCATTTCCAAAAGGAAATCTGAACCCTTGCTAAGCGCTTGGAATCCCTGGAATCTCGCATCGTTTGGAGATTGGGGTGATATGCAACAAGAATTTAACTCCATTGATTTTTATGGGCCTAACACTGAGTGTGACTTAGTTGGATATCACCCATTGTTTAATTAGGTAAGGATAAGTTCCAAGATTGGTTCCATTTATCCCTTCACATAGCATTTTGCTACTGCTCATTTTGTGCAACCATACCCTTAAGTTGTCTCCCTGCAACTCTATTATTAACATATCTATATCCCCCCAAAACCTTCCTGCCTCCGCCTTTTCTTTTCCAAATGTAGTATTTTAATTTTTGTGTGCCTGCTTCTTGAAACTTTCCTTCTGATTAAATAGTAAATGAATAATTCCAAAGTAATTAACATGGATGTTATTGGATGTACACTGATGATTACATTATAGGACTGGTTATCAAAGGATTACAGCTAAGAGGTTTAATATTCTCCAGCTGATCCCGTGGCAAATTAATCTGGCCTGACCTCTAATGTTCTTTGTTATGTCACCAAAGTATCATTTCAGCTGCATCATCCCTTACTCATTTAAATAATAGTAATGATAAAATGAACGCACTCTGAAACTCCAGAATGCTATTTTTAGAGGAAGATGTCATTTTGTGTGTTTGTACTGACTACTGAAAACGCGTGAAATTCTAACAAATCCACTGTTACAAACCCTGGTGTTCACGGCAACTGACTCACTATTACAGAAGAGACAGGAGTAGTTCAGAACACCACTGAGGCCAAAATGTTCTTCGTAAAGCTCAACAACATAAGGGCAATACATGATGTGGTCCTGTTGCATTATATAGATATGATTCACTTGAAGGAAAGAGAGAGTAGGAATGTTTGGGTATAAGAACATTTTGCTTCATGAGCACATGGGGGGTTTCCACAATAATGGGCAAAATCAAGAAACACGGATTATTTATATCCTATTATCATTGCTATATGGACGTGGGTGGTGCTGTGGGTTAAACCACAGAGCCTAGGACTTGCCAATCAGAAGGTCGGCAGTTCAAATCCCCGCAACAGGGTGAGCTCCCGTTGCTCGGTCCCTGCTCCTGCCAACCTAGCAGTACGAAAGGACATCAAAGTGCAAGTAGATAAATAGGTACTGCTCCGGCGGGAAGGTAATCGGCGTTTCCGTGCGCTGCTCTGGTTTGCCAGAAGCGGCTTAGTCATGCTGGCCACATGACCCGGAAGCTGTACGCCGGCTCCCTCGGCCGATAAAGCGAGATGAGCGCCGCAACCCCAGAGTCGTCTGTGACTGGACCTAACGGTCAGGGGTCCTTTTACCTTTATAATTGTTATAGCAGTGAATTTCCATGCATTGCCAAGAGGATTTGGCAAGAATACCTTTCAGGTCTCTTACAACTCTATTATTATCTGCAGTTGCTCCCATTCTGTGGAATGCTCTCCCCAGGGAAGTTCGCTTGGTACCTGCATTATACATCTTTAGGCACCAGGCAAAAATGTTCCTTTTCAACGAGGCCTTTGGTTGATCTGATTTACATCCTATGCCCTTTTAAAATGTGTTTTTTGTGGGGGAGGGGGGCTATTAGGTTGTTGTTTTTATTTTTATTAGGTATTTTGTGGTTTTATATCTTGATTTTATTCTGTGAACTTAGTGATCTCTAAGAAGCAGGCAGAGTCCTTTATCTTTTTGCATGAAGCACCACTGGTGCTAAGATTGGAGATATAGCCTGCCTATTCTTTAAGATAATGGAATGCGGGTGGAGCTGTGGTCTAAACCACAGAGCCTAGGGCTTGCTGATCAGAAGGTTGGCAGTTCGAATCCCCACAATGGGGTGAACCCCTGTTGTTCAGTCCCAGCTCCTGCCCACCTAGCAGTTTGAAATCACATCAAAGTGCAAGTAGATAAATAGGTACCACTCCAGCAGGAAGGTAAACAGCATTTCCATGCACTGCTCTGGTTCGCCAGAAGTGGCTTAGTCATGCTGGCCACATGACCCGGAAGCTGTCTGCGGACAAATACCGGCTCCCGCAGTCTACAGAGTGAGATGAGTGCCACAACCCCAGAGTCGTCTGTGACTGGACCTGGGCAAATGATCAGGGGTACTTTTACCTTTATCTGTATTCTTTAAGAAGAAAAGGCAGCATTTCCGCACGCCCCAAACCTGCGGTCGAGTAGGGAGAAACGCTGCCTTTTTCTTTGCCTAGAATGACTCATCTGCATGTGCTTGTGTGTGAGAGAGGGTGTGACTGCATGTGTGAGTGTGCCTATATACCTTAGGGTTGCCATATTTCAAAAAGTGAAAAATCCGGATACTAAAGTTGCTGAGCTGCTTTTGTTTTTTGTTTATTTTTGAGCTATTTTTAAGGAAATTCACCAAAATCTACACCTACACATACCTCTGGATTTCCCTAGACATTTCAGCAATTTCCGCCCAATCTTGGCTATGTGCAGGAAATTCCAGACGTATGGCAGCCCTAGCATATCTGATTATGTGTGCTGATTGTGCAGTATGTGTGTGTGTACATGTGAGTGCATGTGTGCCTGTACAATGGCTGCACCCATTGCTGCTATGTGACCCTCAGAAAGGTGTCTGGCCATCACTGTGTCCAGAAAAAGTTAGCCACGTCTGCAGTAAATCATTTAAATACAAATCTTCCTCAGCATGTCACTGTACATATAGCCTACAGTGCGGAGGATCAAACTTTCAGTTTGCCTCTTTACCATCCAGTTCTATTCTGTGTTATGGTGGGTGAACTGTCTGAGAAGAAGAGGAGGAGGAGGAGGAGGAGGAGGAGGAGGAGGAGGAGTTTGGATTTGATATCCTGTTTTATCACTACCCTGAGAAGTCTCAAAGCGGCTAACATTCTCCTTTCCCTTCCTCCCCCACAACAAACACTCTGTGAGGTGAGTGGGGCTGAGGGACTTCAGAGAAGTGTGACTGGCCCAAGGTCACCCAGCAGCTGCATGTGGAGGAGCGGAGACGCGAACCCGGTTCACCAGATTACAAGTCCACCGCTCTTAACCATTACACCACAATCACAGACCCTCCAAATGTCCCTATTTTCCAGGGACAATCCCGGATTTACAGAAGCTGTCCCAGTTTCTAATTTGATCCTGGAATGTCCCACTTTTCCTTAGGACGTCCCTGTTATCACCAAACAAAGGTTGGAGGATATGAAGTTAAGCGACCCCTGAGCCAAGGAGATAAGTACCTATACAACCTTTAGAAGACATCTGAAGGTAGCCCTGTATAGAGAAGATTTTCAATCTGTTTTATTATGTTTTTATATATGTCGAAAGCCGCCTAGAGTGGCTGGAACAACCTAGTAAGATTATTATTATTATTATTATGGAATAGAATTACCCTATTTCATCATAGAAATGTTGGAGAGTATATAACCGCACATCCTAGCATTGGCTGTGTGAAGATTGGTCCTCCAAGGCTCCTGCTGGCAACTCAATATCAGTCTGGCTGTACCATCAGAAACTCCAAAATAAAAGCTGTGTACATGTACATCTCCAAGGTTGTCACCTCCTCTTGCTCGAGAACAAGTGGCCATGAGATGAGATCAGTCTCATGACTAGGTTATATAAATGTGAAATATAAGCAACATGTGATCTTGAATGCCGGCTCCACTGGAATTCATGTAAAGCATCTCACACTTCACTCACCAGAAGCAGAATGTTGATGCTGCACAGACATGAGAAATATTGTTAACAAGTGAAAGCCCATAGACTCGGCTAAGGGAAATAGCTCCGTTCAAAGAGCACAATGGGCTCAGAACAGAATTCTGCATTTGGCCAATTGTAACAGCATTTAGATACATACTCAAAGCCAATAAGGGGCACTGAGCCAGTACCTAGATATGGAATCCTCCCTCCTTAGCACTCTTTTGAGACATCTTTTAAAGCAGTCACCTGTATTATATTTACTTATCATTTATTATTTCAACACTTGCCCTGTCTTTGTGCACAAAACACCCACTGCAACCAAGAACAATAAAACGTGAAATTGCAATATAATTTTAAAACATTAAAAAAGAGAGAACATTGGATATTTGTGCATCTGAGAAATCCATCTGAAAAAGACATTTGAAGACCAAATTACAGTCTAGCAATAGCAGGAATAGGAAAGGATTACATCACAGAAAACTTTCCTGAATTTTATGCTGACTCATGGTTGCGCAGCCAAACACTAGGAAAGAGGGTGTGGGGACTTTTTACCTGCAGATACAAGAATGTTGCTTGGTCAGTGCTATAGAAAAGGAATTAAAGTGCAACTAGGGGAATTACCAAAAACTCTACACCACATAATTAAAGTATAATATTCAAATAAGTGAAAGGGATTGAATTGCTTTTTGTTGCAGTGTTGGGATTTTTGCAGAACTAGGGGGGAAAGGCAGTGAAAGGAAAAGGCTAATGGAACTCACAGAACATAATCCTAATCCTGCTAAAAACAGTGAAACTTGATATTTATGGGACTTTCTGTCAAATTGTACCCATAGAAGCTAATAGGGCTATAGCAGTTAGGGGGAGAGTGACAACTGAAATTTCAATGTTTCAGACCTTTTGCAATACCTGCCTACAAAATCTGACATTTCAGTGCAAGTTTGAAAACTAGACGTTTCCTCATTTTCGGGGGGGGGGGAGGGACTTTCTACGGCACAAAGTTAAGGTGGTCACATATTTGCAGATCTCTTGGATAGCAAAAGAAAGGGGGGAAAGGTAAAGGAACCCTGACAGCTGGGGTTGCGGTGCTCATCTTGCTTCACAGGCCGAGGGAGCCGGCGTTTGTCTGCAGACAGTTTTTCTGGGTCATGTGGCCAGCATGACTAAACTGCCTCTGGCGAAACCAGAGCAGCACCTGGAAACGCCATTTACCTTCCTGCTGGAGCAGTAACTATTGATCTACTTGCACTTTGACGTGCTTTCGAATGCTAGGTTGGCAGGAGCTGGGACCGAACAATGTGAGCTCACCGCGTCACAGGGATTCGAACCGCCGACCTTCCGATCAGCAAGCCCATGGCTGAGTGGTTTATACCACAGCGCCACCCACATCCCTCTAGCAAAAGAAAAGCATTGAGTTTAACAGTTTCCTTGTCCAACCAGTTCCATCTTCCCACCTTAAACTGCCACTACAATCTGATTATAAACTAGCAATTTGTGGTTGGCATTTGAAGGGAGAGTCATACTTGTTACATAAGGTGGAATGAAACATGGTACGTGGGTATGTGATGCTCAGGGACAAACAGGATGCGGGGCTGCTCCTCAAGGACCTCCACAAACTAAGCCACCTCTCCCCATTCGCTTTTCTCAGACGCCCATAGCTGATACTTCCCAGTTCTGGAACAAGGCACCAGTTATGCCCCTGCACCAAAGAGGCAGGCCTTGGAGATTATTCCCAGATGCTTTAGCACTTGAGTGACAGATTATAAGACTGGGCTATAAATATAATGCTTAATACGTAAGCTTGGGTGGCTTGCTGATAACTCTTTGGGAAAGTCTCATTAGAGTAAATGCTGGCTCCATTTATGTAAGTATTTTTAAGAAGCAAACAAGCAGCCTGCTGTTTTACGAGTCAATTGATTCTATTAAAGTTTTATTCCCATTATAACTTCATCCCCCTGAAGCTGCTGAACAGCAAGACAGGAATACAAGTTGCTTTATTAATGACGGTAGTTGCAGTCATTGCTATTATTTGCACTTATATACTGCTGTGTGCTTTCGGGAGGCTATAAAAATATTGCCCAATTCAATGCAACATAGTGCCAGGATTATGCCACATTAAAATTGGTTTTATTTTAATTTTTCATTGTTCCTTATTCATGTTTTTTGTCAGCTAACTTCATCCTTTACTGCTTTCATCGCTCCTCCCTCTGCTGTCTATCACACAGTCAAAATTATATTATAAACTCCTTGAATATTCAAACTAGTACTGTGCCAAAATTACTGCTCTGTTTGTACGTGTGTGTGTGCTTTTCTGTGCATTCTCCCATCAGTTAAGCAGAAAAGAAACTGCATTTGAAAATTATTAAAGGGAGAGGAAATCTCAGTGAAATTCTCAGGTGGGCTACAGGGTTTTGGGTCCTCTTATTTTTGGAGTGTTTATGAGTGTCTTTTCTTTCATTCTAGAAACCATCATGGAAATATGTCATAAGGAAACTCCTTCCATGGGTCTTTTTTCCAGAATTGGAGGTGCAGCTGACCAGGAAGCAAGCAATGCTTAATGGGCAGAAAAATCAGAAGACATATTGCAGCACTGAACTAATTAAAAGAATGACATCTGCACCTGACTCTTTTGCATTGACTTTGAAGTAACGGATTTTGCATGCATGACCCACAAGGAAGAGAATTAGTGAGAATACAGAGGCTCTCTCTCTCTTTTGCAACCTTGCAGATACAGTGGTACCTTGGTTTATGAACTTAATCCATTCTGGAAGTCCATTTTTAAACCAAGGTGTGCTTTCCCATAGCAGCGGGGGGACTCAATTTACAAATGGAGCACACTCAGCAGGAAGTGGAACATGTTCTGCTTCCAAGGCAAAGTTCACAAACCAAAACATCTGCTTCCAGGTTTGCAGCGTTCTTAATCCAAGTTGTTCATAAACTAAGCTGTTCTCAAACCAAGGTACCACTGTACAAAGAAAGAACAGAGGAGGTTGAATCCAGGGTGGTGGGCATTTTGTGCATTATTAATACCATTCACACAAAAAACTGGAAGACCTTTTCCGACATGCCTGGCACGGCTGCTGTAGTTTGATAAGGCAATTATAAGTGGCTACAAAGTTAAATTTGGAATTGTGATTTCATATTATTATCAGTGTCGTGATGGCAGCTACAGTACTCCTTTCAACTGAGATTTCAGGTTTCTCACACCCTAGAGCAGAACACAGTATCCTCAAAGGCACTGAAAAACTTATCGGCATGCTAGGGTTGACCCTGATGATTGTTTCCTAGGGAGTTTGCCAGTCCTTAACAGTTATAAAACAAAGCATACAGAGAGATGGCCAGAAGGCAGAGGAGGCTAGAGATGTATTGTGCCTATTATTGCAGTGAATGAATAAATTCCAGGTGTTTGATGGTATGGAAGCAGTGGTCTTACCTAGACAGATGATTTATAAGGCACAGGTGGCAGCCAAATGACAGCAATGTCGTCCTAGTTACACGCTGAAGTTGCTGATTTGGTGAATATGAAAGTTAAAGACACTCCTGCCCCAGTTTCAAGGGAATCCTACATTTCTTAGACGTTTTGGGCACTTTGGAAAATATTAACTTCTTAGGTCTTGCTCCTCCAAATACAAGGTGCAGGTGGAAAAGTTAATTAAGAATAACAAAGTCCACCTTTGCCAGAAGTGATGACAGATCTGTTTCTTTAGCTAGTTTAGTACATGTTTTCTTTGGGTAACAAGAGCCGTTGAACAGATTTGTGTTACAAGAGTAACTTTCCTTTATAATTAATTAATTGATGACTTAGTTAATCCATTCTGTGCGATACAGTCACTTTGACAGCATGCATTACAATCCCTTTGTCAGGTTGTTAGTGACCGACCACTGACTAAATGCATGGCTCGGGTTTTGTTTTGTTTTCTGCTTGAGAAAATAGGCCACAGTAAGGAACACCAAAGTGCAAAGGAAATAAAATGTTTTGCTTTCTTTATGCAATCTTTAAATTCTTCCATCGCCAGAGGTCTTCCTGCAAATGAACTGTGTCTTTATTAACGCACAAAATAAAAGTGGGACAAAGTCATTACCAAATGTATTTGGAGCAAACTCAGGGCCCATGGGATAAGAGGACAGGACCTCTTGTGGACTGGTATCTGAATAAAGAACAGGAAGCAGGGGTCAGGGTTACATGGACAGGGAAGTAAGACCAGGGATCCCCAAGGATCTGCATTAGCATTAGAGCACAAAGAAAGTGAGCAGTTAGGTAGTCATGCTTTTTGGATTGATAAATACCCAAGCAGATAGCAAAGAGTTCCAAAAGGATTTGGGGGTTTGGGTGGAAAACAACCTGGCAAATGAGGTCCGCTGTAAATGTAAAGTGGAGCGTTTCAGGGCAAACCCTCCTGACTTCCAGCCTTAGGAATTATAGGGTGTTTTCTAGTAATGTCAAAGAGATTTTGGGAGTAGCCATGGATGGCTCAACTACCGTGGCATTGAAAGAGGTCAGTGATGACAAACAAAGGGACTGGAAAGAATGTAGCCTCGATCAAAATGCCTTCACATTTGTGTGACATAGCAGTAGGCCTGAATGGTCCAAGGTACCTCATAAAGCAGTGGGCTCATTGTCAAATCTTTTCTTCCCATCTGCCCAGTGGAGGGGGACTACTTTGCATTAAACAGCATATAGCTCTATTTTGGGAACACAGCAAACTCCAGGGCACTTATGGATTTTCAGTGTCTCTGTTGCATTTAAAAGCTGCGAAAAGGTCTATCAGAACGATGTTGTTCAAGCACACCTCCTTCTGAGAACACAATCGATTTCTCATTTTGCACTTGGTTCCATCCAAAATGAAAACTCTTCCCGGTCTAAAATCCATTTCCTTCCACTAAGGCTGCATCTTATGCAAACTTTCCTGTGCTCGGATATAGCAGGGCTTTCTTCTGTTGCAAAGTATTGCACCGCAAGTTTCTGATAAGTTTCACTAAGCCAGAGGTTTTCAACCTTTTTGACTCCACGGCTCCCTTGATCAACTACATTCTTTCTGCGGCACCCCTGTGGGGCTCAGGAGCTCAGTTATGTCACCCCTTGCCTGCAGAGCTAGCAGCTCCTCACCCTTTTTCAAACACCCTCCCTTGTGGAGTGTTCCCTCAGGCACTTACTTCTCGTATTCCCTCTACAGTGGTACCTGGGGTTACAGACGCTTCAGGTTACAGACTCCGCTAACCCAGAAACAGTACCTCGGGTTGAGAACTTTGCTTCAGAATGAGAACAGAAATCCCACAGCGACGGCGTGGCGGCAGCAGGAGGCCCCATTAGCTAAAGTGGTGCTTCAGATTAAGAACAGTTTCAGGTTAAGAACAGACCTTCAGAACAAATTAAGTGCTTAACCCGTGGTACCACTGTACTTGGGAGTCCTCCAGGCAGCTGCTGCCCCTGATCTCTGAGCTGTTCCCACCCCACCCCAAAGAGAAGCGCCTCTCTGAGGCACCATTCATCTGGGGAGGTTGCAGTCAGGGCTGCTGCATCAAACAGGTGTGCAAGCCTTTGGGAGGCAAAGAGAAGAGAGGACATCAAAGAGAAAGGGGAAGAAAGAGGGACAGAGGACAATGTTGCCCGCGGCACCCCTGACCATCATTCAAGGCACCCCAGGGTGCCATGGCACACTGGCTGAAAACCACTACACTAAGCTTCCAAAGTTTAACTATAACTAGACTAAAGTAGAAGAAAATTGGAATGGGTAAAATCATGCAAAAAAATGATACAGATGACCAGAAATATTCCCCATCCCTAACTAGCAAATCCTTTAAAGGTAAAGGGACCCCTAACCATTAGGTCCAGTTGTGGCCGACTCTGGGGTTGCGGCGCTCATCTCGCTTTATTGGCCGAGGGAGACGGCGTACAGCTTCCAGGTCATGTGCCCAGCATGACTAAGCCACTTCTGGTGAACCAGAGCAGCACACGGAAATGCTGTTTACGTTCCCACCAGAGCAGTACCTATTTATCTACTTGCACTTTGATGTGCTTTCAAACTCCTAGGTTGGCAGGAGCAGGGACTGAGCAACGGGAGCTCATCCCATCACAGAGATTCGAACCACCAACCTTCTGATTGGCAAGTCCTAGGCTCTATGGTTTAACCCACAGCGCCACCCACAGCACATCCTTTAGAATGAAATAAAAATCATGTCCAAACAGGAGCAGATAGGAAACCAGGAAAAGCACAGAAATGAGGAAGGCAGAGATATTGCAAACATCTCTTCCCTGCCCCCCTTAGTGCAGGGACATTTGCAGTGAAAATAAAAAACTGGTGCCACATTAGTGTGGTTATGTCAGATCTCTCAAGTGAGGGATCCTGGTCCAGAAATAATTCACATTTACTGGATTATTCATGACATCTTAGTGGGTGTTCAAAGCATCTGGCTTCTTCTCGTTTAACAAATATGAATTTTACATCACGTTTCATTCATTTAAATCACATTTTAATATTGAGTGTTGACATATTAATTTAGAACGATAAGGAAATAGTCGTTTGTATTTTTTAAAATAAGTTCCATGTGTGGTGTGTTGTTGTTTTTCATGCTTAATCAGTTCATATCTTGCCTGCACAAAAGATAACACAAATGAAGTGTGTATCTCCTTTCTTTCCAACTGTGACTGACCTATATTAACCTGGCTATTTAATACCACAGGTTTCACCTTTCCAACACAAAAGGGACAGAGGTTGGCTCCCTCGCCCCACTTTCCTATTCTCCCTCCTAGCTCTGTGTTGTTTGCAAGAATGGAACACACCATTGTTTTCCACTAATGATGCCTCTCCGAGCTGATCAGGTTAACGGTAGGTAGCAGCTGGAGTTTAATTTGTGAGTGTGCAAATGAAAATTATACACTTATTGGATTACTGCATCTCACCAAGAGGTTGGCGCACTGCCGGCTTCGCTTCAAAAAAATAAATAACATTTGTACAGGGCTTGAAGGAATTATTGGGAGCATGCTCAATTTTCTTACCGTAGTGGCATTTGTTCTGAATAGGTTGGTGTCAAAGGGAGAGAATTACGTAGACATTCAAGTGCTTAATTTGGGGAGCTTATCGCTCATCTCCCCCTACAATAAATAAATGAATGTAGATCTAAATATAATTCCCATTGCCATATCACAGAGAATATCCCCATGGTACTAATAAGCCTCTGGCCACTTTTCTGCCTAAGGCAAAGGACAAAATAGAAACTCCATCCCACAATTCCATGACAGGACTTGTTGTTTAGTCATTTAGTCATTTCCAACTCTTCGTGACCCCATGGACCAGAGCACGCCAGGCACTCCTGTCTTCCACTGCCTCCCGCAGCTTCGTCAAATTCATGTTGGTTGCTTCTATAACACTGTCCAACCGTCTCGTCCTCTGTTGTCCCCTTCTCCTTGTACCCTCAATCTTTCCCAGCATCAGGGTCTTTTCCAAGGAGTCTTTTCTTCTTATGAGGTGGCCAAAGTATTGGAGCCTCAGCTTCAGGACCTGTCCTTCCAGTGAGCACTCAGGGCTGATTTCCTTCAGAATGCATGTGTTTGATTTTCTTGCAGTCCATGGGACTCTCAAGAGTCTCCTCCAGCACCATAATTCAAAAGCATCAATTCTTGACGATCAGCCTTCTTTATGGTCCAGCTCTCACTTCCATACATCACTACTGGGAACACCATAGCTTGAACTATACGGACCTTTGTTGGCAAGGTGGTGTCTCTGCTTTTTAAGATGCTGTCTAGGTTTGTCATTGCTTTTCTCCCAAGAAGCAGGCATCTTTTAATTTCATGCTGTCACCCTCTGCAGTGATCATGGAAAAACAACAGGCAAGCCACTCCAGTATCCCTGCCAAGAAAACTCCATGGACAAAGACAACAGGCATATAAAAGTTATGACGCTGGAAGATGAGCCCCTCAGGTTGGAAGGCATCCAACATGCTACTGAGGAAGAGCGGAGGACAAGTACATGTAGATTCAGAGCTGATGAAGCGGGTGGTACAAAGCCAAAAGGACACTCAGATGTGGATGTGCCTGGAAGCGAAAGGAAAGTATTGCATGGGAACCTGGAATGTAAGATCCATGAACCATGGTAAGCTAGATGTGGTGAAACATGAGGTGCATTTTATTTCAATACTAGTAACAGCAGAGCAGCATACCTGAGGGTAGGAGGCTTATTTAGGGGATGCAGGGCAGGCAATGTGGCACACACAGCTCTATCCTCAGATGAGATGAGAATGGCTAGGGGCTGCTACTGCCGCTCAGCATCTGCTCCCTGAGGCAATCATCTCCAGTGTTAGGGCCTGCTCTGGGTAAGCCAAAGAGGAGGACTGTGAAAGTCAAACTAAGAGGAGACCTACCCTTCAGGTTTCATCTGAGTCTCCCTAGAATATGAACCATTTTCAGGCCTGCATTAGAGCCGACACTTATGCTCTTGCATACATTCTAGGATGTATAAAGTAGTATTGTGACTTCTTTTTTTCATCACAAGAAGAACATCAGTCATAACAGGACAAGATGGTTATCTCCTCTGCAGACACACACAGACACCATTCACATATTTGGAAAAGGGGGATTTGTCACTTTAGAAAGCACACCCAGTGTATCTATTTGTTTAACTGTTTGCATTCCACAGGGACCTAAGAGTTGATGAAAAGTTCTCCGGATGAATAGCCACCTGGGAATGTTTTCGCTCCTGGCCTCCTTAAATGGGCAGCTTGGTGTGGCACATTCCATCATTTTCCCTTCTCGTTTGAATATTTTAGATATTGATTTGTTATTTCACATCCTAAATAAATAAATATATCTGCAAATCAATGAACCAGTGTAACCTTGCAGACCAACAGTAAATGATGGCTAACAGCTTGCATTTTTTTAAAAAAAGATGGCAACTGACCTAGTTTCCTCAGGGATATCGATATAAACATAACATTCCACCAGCTCCCATCTCACGTTTGTCAATTTTTCAGATCAGTTGCTTGAGAAAAACAACAACCGAGGGCTGCTGGTTAGAGGTGAGATCCAGATTTATTTGCTTCTAACATATCCAAAACTCTATCATCATCCAGTTCTATAATTACTTGGTCTTCTTCAGAGGTGCAAAGAAAACCGTTTTCTCCTGCTAAGAATAAAAGGCCACTGATTGAAAAGAAAACTGCCACATTTCAGAAATTCCCTCTGTTTCCAACAGATGCAACAGGTTGCAGTTATGTCAATTATCTGTCAGAAGCCCTTCCTTCTTTCTGCTGGCATTTGCCTTAATTTTTTCTAGCATGGCGGGATCCTACAGTATATCATGAGCAGTATGACAAGAGTACAAGTTTTTCTGCCACATCTGTGATGGGCAAAGAAAAGGCAGAAAGGCAGGCATATGATAAAATAATGTAAATGGGCAGTTCCTGTCCCAGGGATGGCTGCGTTGGACACACAGGGTGCAAATGGTGACAATTCCATTCCATATGAGGAAAGAAAAAAGACAGAACAAATCTGTGGGGGAAATATATTGCATTGCCTCCAGTGTCAGAGACTTCCGATAGGCAACTGGTTGGCCACTGTGAGAACAGAATGCTAGTCTAGATGGGTCCCTGGTCTGATCCAGCAGGGCTGTTCTTATGTTGTTAGGAACTTCGTCTCCAAATTCTGCGGGAGCAGGAGCTGGGTGAGCAATATTGCACTCAGGTCCTCCTTGAGGGCTTCCCATAGACATCTGGCTCACCATTGTGAGAATGCTGGCCTAGAGAGACCTTTAGTCTAATTCCTGCTATCTAGAGATGGTCCTGTGTCATATTCGAGGGATTCTCTCCTCCCTCAGCAGCCTCCAGGATCAAAGAAGGAACAAGGAAGTTTGTATTTATGGTTTTATTCAGTAACTGTGGAGCAGAACTAAGAATCTGGTCCTAGACGCCATTAGGACATTGCTCACTCTGAGCCCCTCCCTGTCCTTCTCCAACAACAATCTGTGAATCTACGGGACGCCACAGGGTTCAAACTCTGCAACGTCCATTGTTCTTGAATTCTAAGTGATCAACGAGTCCTTGGAGAAGGAGGAGTTCCCAGACTCTCTAACAAAGTGTCTGCTGGCTGCTCTCCAACTTCTCCCCTCTCTCCCACTATCTCGTAACTTGGTGGTTCTTCCTGCAGCTGTAAATTAACCCTGTTTACTTCTCCTCTTGAAATTGCTGAAGAAAGTGGAAGGAGAATCTTCCCACTCCTCTTCTGAAAGGAGCTGAGGGGATGGAGGGGGCAATTCCCAGCCCTCCTCTTCAGTCCATTCCCTGAAATTCTGCTAGCTAGAGATGATGGGAGTTGTAGTTGAAAAACAGCTGGAGAGCCAAGTTTGGGAAACTCTGGAATCCACCAGGGCTCCTTCCATGTTGTTCAATTTATGGTGGTTTCATTGCTGAACCTCTCTGAGAGGTACAGAAGGCTGAGAAGTAGGGATTGGTTCAAGGTCACACTGAGCTTCATGGAAATTGTGATTTGAATCCTGGTCTCTCTGGACATTGCCCAACACTCCAACCCACTACATGGTCTGGCTCTCTGCCAGAATATCTTGATATACATCTTAAAAACTGACGTCCCAATGAAGGTGTGTGTTTTATGTGTACAACTTCATCAAGCATGAGCTAGTCGAGATAGTAAGAAGATAGGGACCCTGACTGTACTATACTAGGGCCTATACTAAGGCCATAGGTTTAAATTCAAGCACTTTGATCTAATTTCTGCAAATGGCCACCCCTCTCTTAGTGTAATCTAAATTCAATGAAATAAATGGGTCTTCCAGATTACAGTGGTACCTCAGGGTACTTAATTCGTTCTGGAGGTCTGTTCTTAACCTGAAACAGTTCTTAACCTGAAGCATCACTTTAGCTAATGGGGCCTCCTCCTGCTGCCGCGCCGCCACTGCACAATTTCTGTTCTCATCCTGAAGCAAAGTTCTTAACCCAAGGTACTATTTCTGGGTTAGCGGAGTGCGTAACCTGAAGTGTATGTAACCCGAGGTACCACTGTATAGCAGAGTGCAACAATGCATAAAACATCTTACAAGCCACAAACCACCTTACTAATAGCTGACTAGGACATTTTTTCTCTGTGTACATTTTGGAGATTCGTGTTTCTAGTGTACTTTCAGAAATGCTAGACTTCTTTATAATCAGAAATGTGGTGGAATGTGACCTATACAAGATCCTTTCTTTACAGAATGCAGTGCATCTGTGGCCAGCCTTGCCTGATGTACAAAGTACTTGGATTCTAAAGCACACAGTGTGACCGAAGGCAGCAAATGGGATCCCTGAGGGGTTAATTTGTTCATATATCTTTTCCTCTAAGGCCACAGATCTTCTTTTTAACAAGTGAAAGACAAATATTCCCAGAGAGAGGCAGAGAAGAGGCACACATAATGTGGCCAAGCAGAGGGCTTTTTTTCATCTACGGTTTTGGGTATGTTAAAAGGAAAAGGGACGGGGGTGTAGGAAAGAAAAAATGAGATGTTGCTATGCAGACTGCATCTCTCCGATGGTGCACTTAGATGAGGTCTATGCCGTGTGCCATCCTCAACTTTGCAGGCATTTGTTAGAAGCAACACTCATTCAAAATGGGGGGGGGGGGAGGAAATCAAGTGGGAGGAAATGGTGCTTATTTTTATTTTTATTTTTAAAATATGGCTTGTTTTCTAGAATAGTACACCAATTTCCCAAAATCAGAAGAGGAAGGCTTGCTTTTCTACACTGATGATCTCACCTGCAAAACATTGTGTTCCATCATGTATGCATGTATGTATTTCAGTCAATCGATAAGGTGTTCCGTTATGGCAGCGGAAGTAGTTTGCACTTACAAACTCATCAGTTATCCAGAAGAGCTTTTGAAGCCATTCTCTGCTGGCTTCCTCAATGCACACAAACCATGGACAGTAATGCAAACTTGCATACTAGTACCCATAGTGGAAGCCCACTGAGTGCTGCTTTTGCACAAGCCAGGTTAAAATGATTGGAGGGCCTATTAACTGAAACATTGTGGCTGCGATCCAGTCTGCTGCAATGAATGAGAGTAAGCCATGACTAACTGTGCACTGGATTGCAACCTGTTTGATCACATACTCAACCCTTCCGTACGTTAATGGATAGTACCTGAACCAAAATGCAATAATATAATGGCAAGTATTGAGAAAAAAGAACCAATGAAATCACCAAACTGAAAATGCTTGCTTCAGAATATGAAATTGTCACACTCATAAAACATGAGGTCCAGCACCGAGGACCTTCTGTCAGTTCACTCACCAAAAGAAGTGAGGTTACAGGGAACCAGGCAGAGGGCCTTCTCAGTAGTGGCGCCCACCCCGTGGAACACCCTCCCATCAGATGTCAAGGAGATAAACAACTATCTGACTTTTAGAAGACATCTGAAGGTAGCCCTGTTTAGGGAAGTTTTGAATGACTGATGTTTTAATGTATTTTTAACGTCTTGTTGGAAGCCGCCCAGAGTGGCTAGGGAAACCCAGCCAGGTGGGCGGGGTAGAAATAATAAATGATGATGATGATGACAACAACAACAATGACGATGACGACAATGACTTATCTTGAATTGGGCCATTTCTGTCACAAATTTTTGTATATAAACTTTCCCTCAGCTCTTTTTGCTGGCCCATGTAGGACCAGCATGAATAGTTGGCCCCGGTGAATATTTGACATTTTCTCCCCTTATGGCTTTAATCTATAGGCTACCACTAAAACAAGACTGCATTTTAAGCTGCATTTTAAACTGTATTGTAACTTATATTTAAATCAACTGGGTTTCTTTTTTGCTTTTTGGTTTTGTTTGTTTGCTTTGCTTTGCTTTTTAATGTTTTTATTGTATTTATATTTGGTGTAGCTGCCCTGAGCCCAGTCTTGGCCGGTGAGGGCGGGGTATAAATTATTATTATTATTATTATTATTATTATTATTATTATTATTATTATTATTATTATTATTTAAGTGGGGAGAAGAACCCGGCCCTGACCCATTTACCTGGCTATAACTGTAGTATTGAGGTCTTTCTGTCTTTTCTTCTTCCCTTGCTGGTACTTGCAAAGCTTCTGTAGCCATGGATGCTGGGAAATGCAATTGTGCATAGCTCAGTTGGTTAGAGCATGGTGCTGATAATGCCAAGGTCGCAGGTTCGATCCCCATATGGGACAGCTGCATTGTGAGGGTTTGTACTAGATGATCCCTCAGGGTCTCTCCCAACTGTTTGATTCTATGGCCTCTACTTCATCAGACGCATGGGAAAATTGCACTTCCTAGTATCTCTGGTGGCTCCGATACTTTGGCCACCACATGAGAAGAGAAGACTCCCTGGAAAAGACCCTGATGTTGGGAAAGATGGAGGGCACAAGGAGAAGGAGACGACAGAGGACCAGATGGTTGGACAGTGTTCTCCAAGCTACTAACATGAGTTTGACCAAACTGGGGGAGGCAGTGGAAGACAGGAGTGCCTGGCGTGCTCTGGTCCATGGGGTCACAAAGAGTCAGACACGACTAAACGACTAAACAACAACAAAGCATCTCTGGCATTTGGAAAAATACTGCAGCAGCATTCTGGGCATCAAGCAGGGAGAAAGTGGCAGGAAGAGAGAGGTAGAGGGGGCAATGGGATGAAACAACAATGGAATGGCAGGAGAATACTAGTATTCTCTCTCTCTCTCTCTCTCTCTCTCACACACACACACACCATAAATCCCAGGCCCCTATCAGAACTTATTGGAGGTTGTGCATTATTTCTAAAGGCAGAAAATTCACAATTCTGGCTTCCACTCCTTAGCTTATCTCACCTGCCACAGATGATGGGATCTGAAGGATAAACGTCGCTTCTTGTTGGGTCCCCTGCAAGTTCTTATGGTCCAGCTGCAATTTATTCATGCACCAAAGACATCTGGAAAGTTGTAAGTGGTCATCAGAGAGACTCCAGTAGTCCTGTGGTTTTAATTACAAGTATCTTAATATAGCCCCTAAGAGCACATAAATTTAATTACAATTCTTTTAAAAAATATTGTTATGGTTCTATTTGTCGGAAACTACAGGGCTCGAACCAGGGAACATCATGGTTTGAGGTTCAGACGTAGAGCTTGCTCAACTCTTGAAACGTTTTTACAAACACAGAAGGAAGTAGGGGAGTCCAGCTTCAACTGGCAATCAGCTGTCAGGGAGTAGGAAGCCCATGGAGTGGCCTGGACTCGTACAGATGCTAAGAAGCTGGCCTCCTGGTCTGGCCTATTTAATACAGCAGTGTCTATCACACTCCTGGCTCTAGGTCCTTTACATCTCCAGGCCTGGGTTTAGTTAACACCATCCTCAGCCAGGTTGTAACATTGCCACTGCTGTTCACTTGGTGCATGAGAGCATAGGTGAAATAGAGAGATGGAAAATCTGAGGTCACAATCCCTGAGGCAGACTGAGGCAGCATAATCCGAGAGGTGCCACCATGGGCCACCACCGCAGAAGCAAAGAGAAGAAGAAGTGGCTTTCAGGTTCCAGCAAGATCTTGCCAGAAACCAGAAGTCGCCACTGCCCCACAACCCCAGTAAGTGAGCCTTCCGTAGGGGGCAGGGCATCTTCCCATTTTGCCCTGGGTGGCAAAATGCAACAGGCTGCCCCTGGTGATTTCCTAGCTAAGTTCACACTTTATTCAGTCACTACAAGTTGGGAGAGAGAAAAATATGTCACTGTGTTCATTATAACCTGCTCAGTGCCAACCTGCATCCAGATTTTGACTGAGCGTGCCACTGCAAAATGTTCCCCTGTTTTTCGAAAGCCAAGCCACGGGCCCCCTACTTTTGAAAAGGTGGATATTTCTGCTGTAGTTTTTCTTATGTGAATGGTGCCACCATACCCTCCAACATTTCCATGTGTGAAACCAGGATGTGTGTCTTCTGGGCTGCACTCCCATGCGAGTCACAGGACCTACGAAAGAGCATGAAGCCCCAAAATGTGCATATTTGGGTGCAGCGATCTCATGTGAGACATACGTCTGGCTGTGAGAGCACAGTGCCCCAAAATGGGATGCCCTGGACAGTTGATGAGTATGTGCCCTGGGTGGGTTACGTGGGAGCTCTGGGGTCCACAGACCACCTATTGGGAACCACTGCTCTATAATATTAATTTGTGTGATGAAATATGCGCAGCTTGCGGATTTAACATATAGAATAAGAGAACAAGAAGAACATACATTTAAAGAAGATGGGAAAATGTTTATTGAATATATGGAGGGAAATTGTGTACAGTTGAAAACGTTGACAGCATTAAGATAAATTCAACAGTGTAAACAAGTTTGGGTAGATGTAATAATGGAATACCGAATGGTTTAGTTTATGTAAAATATGCAGGGATTTATGATATACAAAATGAACCATATATATATTGTAGTGGTCTGCAAAATCTGGAACTCTTCAGAAAACAGCAGGGGGATGTAGTGTTTAATCTCTGGTGACAAACTCTCCCCACCCTCTTTTTTTATTTATTTTGTAACATTTATATACCGCTTGAGTATAGCAAAAAATAATAATAATCTCACATCGGTTTATAGAAAAGAAAAAGAATAAAACAATCACTGAAAATATTGCAGCCATAATCAAATTCATGTGAAAAGTTAAAACCACAACAGAATAGGCTAAAACAAAACGCTTGCAAGCTCTCTAAACATCTGGGCAGGGTTGTCTAAATAAGAACGTCTTCAGCAGGCGCCGGCAAGAAGACAGCAAAGGCTCCTGCCTTAATATCAATAGGCAGGGAGTTCCAAAGTATTGGTGCCGCCACACATGGAGAAGAAAAGAAGAGCAAAATGTGATAATTTGAATCATCCCTAAATTTTAGGTCTTCAAGTATTTCATGAGAGACAGTGCCATAATTAGACTTCTGTGTGAGGTCAACAAAGAACATCACATTCCTATTACATGTCAGTTTGGAAACTGGAGGCGATTATGTCCCTCATTAGATATTTGTATAGCATTTGTTGGAATGGAATCCCTCCTAGCAGACATCCACGAACACTTAGCACAGCGTGACGTAATGTTTTGGGCAGCTGCCCACAAGCCTTTAATCCATCCTATGTCTATTTAGACTCATCATACAAACAAAGCAGAGGGGGAATTTGGTTTGTCATGTCACTATGAAACAAATGTTTGCAAGAACTTGTCTACTCCATATTAGATATATTCTCCCCTCCACCTCCCCCCCCCAAAAAAAACCCCCCACAATTATGGGAGCTATCTTTTCCACTTGAAATGGCCCATTAGCCCTAGTTTTTTATCTGATCAGATAATGATGACCAGTCTCAATCGGTTCAGCCAATCCCCACTTTTAAGTTCCGTAAGATTTATTGATTGTCGGGTTTTTGCCCTACTGATGAGTTACACAATTTCATATCATAACCAGGATCCAACCTGGTTTGATATATTTGTCTGTCCCATGTAACCAAATAAGCTTTATTATGTCTTCCCTTGTCATCCACCATGATTTGCCAAGGTATTCACCTCTCATTAGGAAAACATTGCTCTAACACACCAGAGCCTTTGACCTAGTACTCTTGAGACTTCAACTATTTCCCCATTTTAATAACCACAACTACACATACACCAAGGCACAGGGATTTTTAAAAGAAGCAAATTTGCCTTCTCGCAGAACTTGTGACACTTCCAACAGAGGTTTCCTCACTTGTTTCAGTATGAAGCATTTCATATATGCAGCTGCAGAGAAGTCCCTGGACATTGAAGTGAATGAAGAACTTGATATGCATATCAGCTGGCACTTGTACTGGCACAGAGCTCTGCAAATGTTACACAGGCACTACAGATATAATTTAAAAGGTCATGCCAAATGCTACTACTTTCTGGTGTCTGCAACCATACACAGTATACCTATGACAGTGCCAGCTTGGCCCTAGTTCACAGCCAATTGTGTGTGTGTGTGTGTGTTCGCAACCCGCACCGCTGAGTCTGTGCACATACATGACATGCTTCTGCGGATGCGCAAAGTGCGATTTAGTGTTTCTGCTCATGCGCGAGCGTCAAAACCCGGAAGTAACCCGTTCCAGTACTTCTGGGTTTTGGCACGACCGTAACCCGAAAAGACGCAGCCCCCAGCGATCGCAACCCAAGGTATGACTGTACATACAATTGTACAGTATTATAATTATTGTAATAATCATAAGGGACACGTGTGGTGCTGTGGTCTAAACCATTGAGCCTCTTGGGCTTGCTGATCGGAAGGTCGGTGATTCGAATTCCCACAATGGGGTGAGCTCCCATTGCTCTGTCTCAGCTCCTGTCAACCTAGCAGTTCTAAAGCACACCAGTGCAAGTAGATAAGTAGGTACTGCAGCAGGGAAGGTAAATGGTGTTTCCGTGCATTCTGGTTTCTGTCACGGTATTCCGCTACGCCAGAAGCAGTTTAGTCATGCTGGCCACATGACCCAGAAAGCTGTGGACAAACGCCAGCTCCCTTGGCCTGAAAGTGAGATGAGCGCTGCAACCCCATAGTCGCCTTTGACTGGACTTAACTGTCCAAGGGTCCTTTACCTTTACCTATAATTATTATGCATTTAATTGCTGATTTTATGATCTCAGCTAAGGCCATTTGTGAAACTCCCATTTCACCAGCAACCAGCATTTTCTCTTTCTTTCTCTCTGTCTTTTTTGTAATCATATTTTATTCTTTTTTTTTTTCCATATAGAAAGTTACATTTGTTACTCAGCCAGCATTCTCATCCATCTGCATGCTATACAGAGCTCAAACAGACCAATTTTTGCCTGGCTTAAAACCCCTTAAAAAGGGGGAAATTCCTGTGGTTTTAAACAGCAGTATCTTTCTTTTCATTATAAAGAAATATTGTTCTTGACAAGCCCTTTATTTTCATGCCTAATTATGAGTATCAATCCTGCTCTCTGGAGACAAACACGTGAATCGTAGGATGCTTCTAACCAGTGTGATAACAGAGATTTAATTTTGTGTGTGTGTGTGTATGCCATAATAATGTTGTAGAATCAAGAATCATCCTCACAGTATTCTGAACCTCAGAGCTTTGCAGTCACGTCTTGTACACAGACATAATCCTTCTTTTCTCTTTCATCGTCTGATGAAGGTAATTCCACTTGCATTCTCTCCCATCAATTCATAGAATAAATCCTCCATCAGAAATTAAAGTGGTAGGGATCTAAACAACGCTGGAGCAGAACCAGAAAAATATGCCTCAGCTGCCTCACGAAAGCAGAAGCTCTTTTCCAGTCATGCAAGACACCTAAAACCTAAGGAAAAATACAGGAACTTTGGAAGCTGTCTTACGCTGAGTCAAGAAATTGGTTTGTCTGGCTCAATGTTGTCTACAGTATAGACTGACCGTAGCCAAGCACTGGCTATCTATGATTGCTGCAGAATGGAGTGTGCAAATACGGCAATTAACTCCAATGGAGAAAATGACTCGTGAACTATGTGTCAGGAGGAACGAACAGGAAGCAAACAAGTTTTATACTATTTGGTCATGCTTTATTTCATACGCTGCAACAGAAGAACATGTTTTCACCTGCCTGGGAGACATGAACTTCTTTGGAAGGACGCTTTGGGATGGTGTTTATATTTTCCTATTGTTCGACATAACAATAAAATAACAATAACAATTACTTCACCCATCTAGCTGGGTTTCCCCAGCCACTCTGGGCGGCTTACAGCATATATAAAAACATAGTAAAACATCAAACATTAAAAACTTCCCAATACAGGGCTGCCTTCAGAAATCTTCTAAAAGTTGTGTAGTTCTCCTTGAGATGATGATGGGGGGTGTTGTTCTTACCTTGCATTTCTGTATGTCAGAAAATGAATGCAGAGAGAGAGAGAGAGAGAGAGAGAGAGAGAGAGAGAGAGAGAAAGAGAGAGAGAAAGAGAGAGAGAACAACATTGACTAGCAGAGGCCCTTTTCTTTCTTTCTTTCTCTCTCTCTCTCTCTCTCTCTCTCTCTCTCTCTCTCCTTGTACATCACCAGTAGCTTAAATTGCAACCTGAATTTCGATGCTTGTCTCCCTTTTCAGAAAGAGAAGTCAGCGGAATAAATAAATAACTAGCAGACTTTTCCTAAAACAAATGGAAATTACAACTGATTTGTTTCATCTCTCAGCAACTCTATCTGTTGATTGCTTGGCAAGTGGTATCTTATCCTCCCATTCTGGGAGTGTTAAACTTATCGTTTGTTTTTCCAGCTCTGTGTATCGCAGCCAGCAAGGCTACCTTAACTTTTCTTGCTCCTGAGAATTTCTCCCGGACTTTAAAAAATATATCAAAAAATCATATATATTTATTTCGGTCAGACTTGGACCTAAACAAAACCTTCTGGAATTTGATGGAGACACTGGACTTTCCAGTGGTAATCTAGGAGCAGGATTAATTCCAGCAATACAATATGCTGAGATTCTTAATAGCTTTCTGAACATTGATATAGAAACAATATAATTAACCTCAGGCCTGTTACTTCAAGCTTAGAAGTCATATATTGTTACCATGACCACGGCTTAGAATCAGGAAGCATGGGATACCCCCCCTCCCACCGTCTGGGTCCCTACCACTGAGTAATCTGAGAAGTTTCTTCATTTCTCAGTGATTCTCCTTCCTTTCCCACCTTTTATCTGTCTCAACTGTTTATTTTGCATAAGGTCTACGAGGCAGGTGATGCCTGAGCAAAATATAAACAACACAATGTGTTTATTTCACACAATGGTGTTGCTATCCAGAGAGGTTCCTGTTACTCTCCCCCAGAATAAATAAAAGCATCCTGCTTCAGTCAGAAGCTTTTCACAAGCACACACATTCACAAATAATTGGGTTGTGGTGGGATTATAAGAGCATACGGAGAGCCCTGCTGAATCAGGCCTATGGCCCATCTAGTCTAGCAGCCTGTTCTGACAGTGGCCAACCAGATGCCTGTGGGAAGCCAGCAGATGGGACATGATCACAAGAGCACCCTCCCATCCTGTGAGGCCCAGCCACTGGTTTTCAGAAGCAGACTGCTCCTGGAGGTGCAGGGAGAACATAGCCAACATGGACCATCTTCGATGTGACAGCCCTTGAGATATTTGAAGATGGCTATCACATCTCCGCTCAGTCTCCTCTTTTCCAGGCTAAACATACCCAGCTCCTTCAAGCATGAAGAAGTGCCCTGAATCTTCCAACATTCAGCTTTAGCAAATGTTCTAGTGAGTTTTAGTGTTATGAGAGAGGGAGGAAAGCTTCTCTTCACCCACTTTCTGCAAGCCATGCATAGCTTCTGTCATGTCTCCTCCTACCTGTTTCCTAAACCAAAAAGTCCCAAATGTCCCTTTCCTCATGGAAGAGTTTTTATTGATTGGTTGATTGGTTGATTGAATTTATATACAATACTGCCTTATACCCGGAGGTCTCAGGGCAGTTCACATAAAAGGACCACAGTATATAAAATATCTTGATCACTTTGGTTGTCCATTTCTGGACCTTCTCCAACTCCACAACATCAACAAGTATTAACATTGTGACAACTCTGGACATGCTTCCCACAGTCACAAATAAAAAGGCCAGGGATTAGAGTAGGGATGAGGAACTTGTATCCTTTCGGATGCTGCTGAGCATGTAACTCCTGTCATCCCTGGCCACTGCCCATGCTAAAGGAATATGACAGAAGTTGGAGTCCAATGACATCCGGAGGGCTATAGGTTCCCCAGCACTGGACTTGGGTATTGGAAAGAGAGCAGGGAACCCTTTACTTGCTCAGAACTCATGCCTTGATTCAAATACACCATACAGGTGACCAAACAATCCTCATCTTAGAATCACTGGACCATCATTACCATCTTAATTAATTAAAGTTCAGAATGTCCTTCTCAATTTACAGGCACACTATGTCAGCTGGATTGAAAACAGGCATCTAACATATCAGAGGCGACTTATATTTCCCTGAACTTGGGGCTCTGTATCAAACAAGACACCCTAAACCTATCAGCGATCCTGCATCTGTACCATTGTGCCTGTGGAGTGATAATGTTTAATAGGCCAGGTTCCAAAATAGTGTCTGCCATTTTAAAAATAAATGCAGACACTTTACATCTGCATTTGGAATGAAAAGGCACATTTCCCAATTTCCTTTCCGAGTTGCAGTCTTAATCCAACCTTAAAATGCCCAGACTATCTGGCCAAGCATTCCTGTGCCCACTGAATCACAGCCCCTGGTTCTCCTGGAGATCAATCTCTACTTGGAAGGCTTAAAGAGAGCCAGTGTGGTGTAGTGGGTAAGAGCAGTAGACTCATAATCTGGGGAACCGGGTTCGCGTCTCCGCTCCTCCACATGCAGCTGCTGGGTGACCTTGGGCCAGTCACACTTCTCTGAAGTCTCTCAGCCCCACTCACCTCCCAGAGTGTTTGTTGTGGGGGAGGAAGGGAAAGGAGAATGTTAGCCGCTTTGAGACTCCTTCAGGTAGTGATAAAGCGGGATATCAAATCCAAACTCTTCTTCTTCTTAAAAACAGGAATGGAAAACCTCTGGCCCTCTTGATGTCGTGGAGGGAAAGTTCTGGTCACCCTTAGCCATGCTGGCTGGGACTGATGAGAGTTGGAGTTCAACATCTGGAGGGCCTTTAAACTAGTGACGACCCCAGTAGCAGCTGGCAGGGTGGTATGGGCAAGGCAGTGGGGACAGTGCAGTTCCGGATCTGAAACATAAGATTGTCTCTGTCCTTGTGCCCACTTGCCTTGCCTTGCCTTTCTCTCTCTGGGGAACTGGCAATGTTGTGTGGCGTTGGGGAGCCAAGTCAACAATGTAGCACTACCTTCCCATCCTTGTCCTCTATCTTTTTAGGCAGTAATGTTGATGAATTTAATTTAATGCTCACACTTCAGCACAAGGTCCCAGAGTGGGCTACAACAATCGAAATAGGAGAAGTTATCAGTAGGAGCTGGGGCTGGGGCTGGGGCATGTGGCTTTCAAACACTACATGCTGCTGTTAGTTACCAAGAAGGGGAGGAAGGTGCAGATCATGATGATGATGATTTATTTATACTCTGCACATAGGGCTGGGTTTCCCCAGCCACTCTGGGCAACTTACAGCATATATAAAAACATAGTAAAACATCAAACATTACAAACTTCCTGATACAGGGCTGCCTTCAGATGTTAGTTGTGCACCGGGCCAGATTTACGTATAAGCTAAACAAGCTATAGTTTAGGGTCCCATTCTCTTGGGGGCCCCAAAGAAATATAAGAGAAAAACTGGATGTACATTTACAAAATATAAGATAAAAAAACAAATAAAATAAAACCTACATACAGCAATAGTGTTTTGTGTTGTATATGGACCTATTAGGTCCATAAATTACCATATAGCAAATATTCAAGACAAAAAACAGCTACAATTTGTTGTTGACAAAGGACAGCTGGACATATAAAGGGCCCCATTACCTTCAGTAGCTGAGGGCCTCATCAAACCTAAATCCAGCCCTGCTTGTGCAGTTCTTTATCTCCTTGACATCTGAAGGGACATTCCATAGGGAGGGTGCCACTACCGAGAAGGCCCTCTGCTTGGTTCCCTGTAACTTCACTTATCACAGTAAGGAAACCAGCAGAAGAGCCTTGGAGCTGGACCTTAGTGTCCAGGCTGAATGATGGATAGCTGTCTTCTGAGGAGCTTATGACTTGCTACCTTTTGTGGAGAGGGATCTGCAGTGGTGAGGGGCTTCTTTGGCAGCGTGCATGCACGTGGGGGCCCTGCATGGTTATGCCACCTCAAGAAATGGCACGGGGCCCTCCAAGCAGCAGCACCTCAGGACTGAAGTCATCTTTGATGCTCAAGGGCTTGTCCCAGGCCATTTCCCCCGAGTGCTTCTGTCCCCTCTTTCACAAAGACAAAATTCCCTGGGTGAATGCCTACAGAAGAGATCATCACATTTTGCAAGACTCCCTCTGTTTAGACAAATAAGGCAGTGGCATATTAAAAGATTAAGTGGGAATGTCGTGAGGGCTTCTTTCAAAATGGGTGAATCATAGGCTGGGTAATACTAACAGTAGGCCAGGTATGGGTGTGTAGAATTAACATTAAAAGAGTATTTACACAACCTAGGGAGCTTAATCCTCTTGAGTGATATTAAGCACTTGTAAAGAAGACACTAACAATTGTAGAATTGTGTTTTACTATCGACTTGGAATCAGAGAATAATGGCTCTCAACAGCACACACAAAATCACATGCATATAGTTCCTTGCATTTGGCATCTATATAGAACCTGCATGTTCTTCAAACAAAGCAACGTTTTCTCTGTTCCCCAGCCTCGCTTTCTTTTCACCAGGTACAGTCTACAGACAATAATGACTGCAGGAAGTAATCGAGTTTCGAGGGTGAAATGTAATTGTGCAGAGTTTTCTGCATCTCAGATTTAGAATACAATGCAAGTGGTCATCTGTAAAGAGCAGAGAGAGAATTAAGTGCTTCCCACATCCAGTGATTACTGCTATAGCCCTGTTTTCATTTTTCGCCCAGAACAGACAAAGCACATACTAAGTAAGAAGCAGGCATTGCTCATTGAATGAATATATTGATTTTCCCGCACTGTAGCCCACACTGAAGACTTCTGTTAGCATCTGAAGGGCAAGGAAGAAAATCAGTGCTTAAACGTTTCCACCTAGATCTTCATTTATTTGAATGGAACCTCCAAGCCGAACTTCACATGCTAAGTAAGGAAGTCAAACATTACTCAAACATTGGCCTTATATATTTATTGCTGAATTAGCGGCCCCTTTTAGTTATTTTTGACACATTTGGACTGCCATCCTAGTGCACATTGCAAAAAAAGGGCTTATAAAGCACACCATAAGAAACCTCTACCTTTATCTTTTTAAAAAGCACACCAGAAGAGTCTGAACTCTTTCTGAACATATGAATCATTCTGAACATATGACAGCCATGTATATTTATGTTTTGATTTAGGGTTTTTTTCTGAAAAAGACCACACAGTCCAAACACTTGCAAAACTGTAAAACAGCCACTTCTAAAACAACTAATGAAAAACCTTATTTCCTCTGCCTTTTACCTCACTAGGTGAGGGGGAGGTATTACAGAAAGCTATACAATCCTTGTTAATCTCTACATAAACCATGTTCAAGTCAGACACCTCATCAAGGGCTTTGCATAAGGGTCAATTATACCATTAGCAGAATCAAGCATAAAATCTTGTCCTGGATTTTGCCACTTTGGGTTGGAGACATCCTTATATATCTTTGCAAGGAATGTTAAAAGATGCAGAAGACACACATTCTCAACTGGAGAAAAAGCTTGGGTGGCTGCTTCTGTTGATGGCATAAGCTGTTCTAAGTTGGATAGTCCAGAAGTAAATATAATGTCTATGGTAACTACCTATTTTTTCCACTTTTCTGTCCATCAAATGCAAAATAGAATTTCTCTGAATTCTAGAACCCAGTTTTGAAGCAGTCTCGGTGCCAAACTAGGCCCCACCTTTCACAGATATGCTATTTTGGGGTTCACATACCCCACTTGGTAATTTAATAACAACTGTTTTCCAGCTGTAACTCTCACTGTATATAGTATATCTCCAGTTCCCAAGTGCTCACATGCTAGGAAGGAGACTTATTCTTTATTAGGCAATGTCTCACTGGAATATTGCCTACTGACTTCTTTAGAGTAGATTATTCTGGATTCCATTCTCATCAAACAAGTTTTCATTCTTCCATGGTAGGAAATATTTCATAAGTCATTCTGTGGGAAGTCAGATCAGCCGGGCTACAATCTGTAATAGAGTTACCAACTGTCTGTGGTTGCCCTGAGGCAGAAAGAGCTACTGATGCAGCTGGAGGTCAAAAATCAATGCAAAGGCTGTGAAAATAGTCATGCTTTCTGTTTCCATTCTGATGGATTTCTCTTTTTTTAAAAAAAAATAATTTTTATTAACTGGCCAATCACATCAAATTAAATCACATCACATAAATTCCGAATTACAAAGCCAAATTTTGAATTTTGTTGGGGGGACCCATATTTCAAGATTTCTCAAACAAAATCTGGTGTCTGGACCGCAATAAATGAATGGCACAATCCAAGATTTTAGAACGGGGCATCAGTGTATGACACAGTGGTTCTATGCGCCTTCAAAAATTCACCGTTCTCTTATTTTTACACTGCAGTTGTTTAACCGAAAGCTACTTACAACAAAGCATGTATCACAGTCAAAGACATACAGAAATGTTGACATTAGTAAAAAAAAAAAAAACCAAAAGGTCTATGAGAAAAACTTGCTTATGAAAAGGTGAGTATTTGTGAAAAGGTGAGTATTTGGGGCAAAATTGCATACAAAAAATGTGGTTATGAAGTAAAATGCACGTGAAAATGTAGATGAATTTCCAGGCAATCATAAAAGAAAGCAAATTGATGCAAAATGAGAAAAATTGAACTTAAGATCTGAGGGAAAGAAAGAGAAACAAAAAGCAGATGAAATTGATAAATTCATCCATCAGGTCACATGTTGGTTGACACATGCCATGGAAAATGCACTGAGTGCCGATAGATGCAATATCCTTTCCACCTACCTACGTCTCTGTATTTTCCTGCCTTCTGATTTGCTCTTTTTTCTCCCCCCAACTTTTTCTCCACTGAAATCCAAATCTGTATCTGTCAATAATGTCAGGGGCAAATTCCTGTGAAACAGGTGTTTTGGTTTTTTAATTAATTGGGTGTGTGCCACATTCTCGATCCTTATCGGGGTACAAGGAAAGTCAGGAAGGCGACTCGGAGCCACTGATGAGTCTTCATCCAGGCGTTTGATCTCAGCTTGATTAAAACCTTGCCAGACGTTTTAATCTTATGTTCCAGAACAGGGTCACCCAGCATGGCTGGCAGTAGGGAGTATCACACCTCCTATCTTCTTTGCAAAGGTAGATGATCTCAGCTTGACTAAAGCATTGCCAAGCCTTCTATTTCTCATGAGCTAGCATGCCCTTAAATAAGCTGTCAGTTCTCTTGACTAAAGTTGCTTCCATTCCACACCTCCTGGGGTAATCTCCTGCACTGTACACACAAAAAATTTCCCCTCCAAATGACATGAGTAACAGAAATATGTTGTTTGTTGTTGTTGTTTAGTCATTTAGTCATGTCCGACTCTTTGTGACCTCATGGACCAGAGCAATCCATGGAGTTTTCTTGGCAGGGTACTGGAGTGGCTTGCCAGTTCCTGCTCCAGGTGGATCGTGCTTAGTCAAAAATTTTCACTATGACCTGTCTGTCTTGGGTGGCCCTGCACGGCATAACTCACAGCTTCTCTGAGTTATTCAAGCCCCTTCACCATGACAAGGCAGTGATCCATGAAGGAGTACAAAAATATAGACAACTGTAATGAGTTGGAGGCTGGGCTGCCCTTGAAAATTCTCCAGAAACTGCACCTAGTGCATAATACAGTGGCACTTCCACTGTGTATTCATAAGGGATTTGATTAGATTGTGTCTTACTGGCACAGTGGTTTTTCCTACCTTCTTCAGTTTAACCTGGAATTTTTCTATAAGAAGCTGATGATCTGAGCCACAGTCAGCTCCAGGTCTTGTTTTTGCTGACTGTATAGAGCTTCTCCATCTTTGGCTGCAGAGAACATCAATCTGATTTTGATGCTGCCTATCTGATGCTCTCCATGTGTAGAGTCGTCTCTTGTGTTGTTGGAAAAGAGTGTTTGTGGTGACCAGCTTGTTCTCTTGAGAGAACCCTATTAGCCTTTGCCCTGCTTCATTTTGAACTCCAAGGCCAAACTTGCTAGTTGTTCCTTTTATCTATTGACTCTATACTTTAGCATTCCAATCCCCTATAATGAGAAGAACATCCTTCTTTGGTGCCATTTCTAGAAGGTGTTGTAAGTCTTCATAGAACTGGTCAATTTCAGTTTCTTCAGCACCGGTAGTTGGTGCATAAACTTGGATTACTGTGATGTTAAAAGGTCTGCCTTGGATTCGTATCGAGATCATTCTGTCATTTTTGAGATTGCATCCCAGTACAGCTTTCGCCACTCTTTTGTTGACTGTGAGAGCCACTCCATTTCTTTTACGGGATTCTTGCCCACAATAGTAGATATGATGGTCATCCAAACTGAATTCGCCCATTCCGGTCCATTTTAGTTCACTGATGCCCAGGATGTCAATATTTACTGTATTCTTGCCATCTCATTTTTGACCACATCCAGCTTACCAAGGTTCATGGTGCTTACATTCCAGGTTCCTATGCAATATTTTTCTTTACAGCATTGGACTTTCCTTTCGCTTCCAGGCATATCTGCAACTGAGCGTCCTTTCGGCTTTGGCCCAGCCACTTCACCAGCTCTGAATCTACTTGTATTTGTCCTCCACTCTTCCTCAGTAGCATGTTGGACGCCTTCCAACCTGAGGGGCTCATCTTCCAGCGTCATAACTTTTATATGCCTGTTGTCTTTGTCCATGGAGTTTTCTTGGCAGGGATACAGGAGTGGCTTGCCGGTTCCTACTCCAGGTGGATCATGTTTGGTCAAAACTCTCCACTATGACCTGTCCATCTTGGGTGGCCCTGCACAGCATAGCTCATAGCTTCTCTGAGTTATTCAAGCCTCTTCACCATGACAAGGCAGTGATCCATGAAAGATTCTGCTATAATTGGCATTTATTACAGGTAAACCAGTTTTAGGTCACAGTATATAAAAGCTTTAAATGACTAAAATATACCCAATACTAGCTTGTAAAGGACCCAGAGAAGTTAAAATGTGTTTTGCGTTAATTTGTAAGATTTGTTTAATCCAGATTTGTTATCAAGACAACCTCAAAAACAGATTTCTATAGAACTTTAGGGATGGGTTTGTTTCTCTTTTTTTGTTTCAAAAACCTCTATTCTTTCATCTATATCACTAGAACAATATTTCATCACCTTTCCTTTCCCTCAGAGGAAAAGAATGTTTTCTTTGGAATTCTAAAAAAAATAAAAAATCTTTTTCTTCATTTTTCTCAAAGGTAAAATAGCATGTAACAATGGTCTGGTGTGATAAGAGTCTCTGTAAGTGTAGTCAATGGAAACTCCTGAATGTAGATGATATGGAAAATGGCCCTGGGCTGTCAGTCAGCTAAAGGATAAGGTCAGATAAAGTCAGCGCTATAACCCTGTCATTGGATCTTAAATCCAGTATTTCACATTGATTGTCAGCATCCACCAAGGGAATACTGAAACCAGTGACACAAATAGTGACATCAGCATGATGAAATATGGCCGGTACATATTGCTGCATGCCACCACTCCCAATGTCTGAGCGGCGCAAGATTGCAAGGGTTCCAAACAGTGTTTCCTTTTTGGAAATGAGGCATAGCAGAGACTGTGGTGCCTTTATGATATAGGGCTTATTTACACACACACACACACACACACACACACACACACACACACACACACACACAACCTGAGCCTACAGTGAAAAGATACACAGCATTAACACTCCAAGAGGTTCTTGCTACTTCCATGGGCACCAATTTAAAAATAACAAAAGGAAAGAGAGAAAGAAGTGAGTTTTGAAAAAGGGTGAAGACAATAATATAATTTCACTTATTTCTTTGATTGAATTTGTCGTACTGTACATGGTATAGAGCAAGAGCTCAGAGATGCAACTAGCCAACTGTTCAATCTGTGCTGGGAAATTTGTCTATGTAGCCCAGCAAACTCAGGTACCTCTGTATTGTGCTACATGACTTAATGTCAGGGACTGGACTGGAGAGGAGGGCTGGGAATTGCCTTCCAAAAAGCAATTTCAAGAGAAGAGGGAGACAGGAATCAATTGCAGCAGAACTCAGAGCTGCCAAGTTAGGAGGTGTTAGGAGAAGGAGGGGGAGAATTGCCAGCAGAGACATCCTTGGAAAGCATAGAAGCATCACCATCTCCACATACTCGCTGCTCACTGAGAATTCAAGAGCAAAGGGCCCAGAGATGTTTGACTCCTGGGGCCCCTTGTAGAGCCATGGGCTGTTGTTGGGGAAAGAAGGGAAGGAGCTCAATGTAAGCAATGTCACAATGAAGTTAAGGACTGGATTCTTTGTCTTGCACCATGATACTAAATAAAACCATAAATATGAACTTTCTTGCTTCTTCCTTTATCCTTGATGCTACCAGGTGAGTAGAGAATCTCCCAAGCCTGACACTTAACATACAGGCCATCACAGGGAGGTTCTGTGAGGTTTTCCAAATATCCTGAAGCCACATCAAGTTAATTTATTTGCTCCCTTCTCACATACCTACCAACATTTCTCTGATGAAAATAGAGATGTCCTATTCCGTAACAGTATTAATAATGATGATGATGATAATAATAATAATAATAATAATTTTACTATTTATACTCTACCCATCTGACTAGGTTGCCCCAGCCACTGGGCAGCTTTCAACATATATAAAAACATACTAAAACATCAAACTTTTTTTTTAAAAAAAAAAAACACCTTATACAGGGCTGCTTTCAGATGGCTCAGGGGTTGGATAACTCCATACCCTCCAACATTTCTCCAAAGAAAACAGGGACATCCTACCATACCCTCCAACATTTCTCTGATGAAAATAGGAGTGTCCTAAGGAAAAGAGGGACATTCTCGAATCAAATCAGAAACTGGGATGCCATCTGTAAATCCAGGACCGTGCCTGGAAAATAGGGAAACTTGAAAAGTCTGTTAGCATATGATTCTGCTGTGAGATTCCTTCTTTGAAATTCAACTGCACTTGATAAACATGGAGCCACTACTTCATCAGATGCAGGTAGCTGCTCTGGAAAAGAGGTGGTGGCTTGTTGCTAATAGGCATTCATTAGAGTGGAGTCTCATGAATACTTGCAGGATGTGGCTGGCTTTCCACAGATAGCAGCTGATAGCATATACCGTATTTTTTGCTCTATAAGACTCACTTTTTCCCTCCTAAAAAGTAAGGGGAAATGTGTGTGCGTCTTATGGAGTGAATGCAGGCTGCGTAGCTATCCCAGAAGCCAGAACAGCAAGAGGGATCACTGCTTTCACTGTGCAGCGATCCCTCTTGCTATTCTGGCTTCTGGGATTCAGAATATTTTTTTTCTTGTTTTCCTCTTCCAAAAACTAGGTGCATCTTGTGGTCTGGTGCGTCTTATAGAGCAAAAAATACGGTAATTAATGACGATAAGGAAAGAAATGCCAAACTCATATTCTCACATCATCTTTCTTTTTTGTGTATTTCTTCATGTTGGGTTCCCAGAGTATAGAGCATGCGTTGTTCTTCAGCAGCCTGCAATTAAAACGCAGTTCTGTCTCTGAGGGCCGAGCTCATTTGCCATAGCAAAAGAAAGAAAACAACCGATCTTTTATTTTCAGTTATCTCTTTAATGTTTCTATTAATATTTCCCAACACTGTTCTGATATTCTTTCCACACCCAGCATTTAAACTACTAATCTACAGACCTTTTTCCACACTATCAGGATAAAATATATACTTTTCATTGGGGGTGGGTGGGTGGGAAATCTGTTGCCTGGCAAGTGGGGAAAAATTAATGCCCACGAACAGACTAATTATAGAACTATATCAGAACAACCTGAAAAGCAATGTTCGCAGCATTTTTCTACAAAGTCTCTCTTTAACAGTCTGAGGCACCTGATTCCAAAAAAACAGATGCAATAGAGACAGCTGTTCACCCACAAAATCAATGGGTCATCTAGTCCAACCCCCTGCAATGAAGGAATCACAGCTAAACAATCCCTGACTTATGGCCATCCAACCACTGCTTTAAAACTTCCCATGAAAGAGGGAGCTCCTGAGGGAGTCTGTCCTGAGGGAGCTCTTACCATCAGAAAGTTGCTGGTCTGATTGGTTTCTGTATTTGGGATGGAACAGACACCACCTTGCATTGTTTTCCAAGTGCCGGCAATACAAAAAAAAAAAAATCAATTGATTTATTTCATGCTCCATGAAATAAATTCATCTGTTTGTTTGTATTGCTTTTGGTTTTGCTTTTCATAGTTCAGTTCTTTTAGATTCCTGAAAACCCATGTGTTTGTAAATGGCATTGCCTGGTTGCTTCAAGCAGCCGCAATTTCATTTTTAGCAAATAGGAAGGTGATTTATACAAATCCACCCTCACCTAAACTGACTGGCAATGGCTTCCCAAGGCTTCAAGCTGTATTTCAGCACCTTTCCCAATGCTTCTGGCAGATGCCAGAGATTTCCTTGGGTTCTGCATGCAAAACCATGCTCTTCCAGTGAGCTAGGATGACCCTACCCAAGAGAAGCAAATCATTTGTTACATATATTCACATTTTGATCATTTCTTTAGGGTGCTTTTGCCTTCTCTTCCAGTTCACTCAGCTATTTTGAAAATGTTATTGAAATGTCTCCAGGGAAAATCCAAAAGGCCCTAGGAATAAGAAAATCAACTTTGATTGGGCTACAGCATTAGACAATTTCAGGGTCTCGGGTTCCAGATCCCCTTTGGGCAGAAAGATTCCTGCATTGCAGGGGGCAGGACTAGATGGTCCCTTCCAGCTCAAAGTATGGCACTATGGATGAAGAATAAAAACATCCAGGCCCAGCGCCTATTAGCTCATCCACATGGAGGGGAGAATTAAACAGCAGCTCAAATATCCACAAAAGCAATGGGACTAAGAGAGCTTTTTATGGTTTCATTTGGTGCCAAGTCAAACTCCTGGTGTTCGGATAGTATTTGTTCAGTCCCTGAAGCCTGTTGATCTTAAGGGAAGGAAGCGCCACAAGGGATGTTCTGCAGCGGTCCGTGTGCCAAGAGGCTAATGTGAGCAATGGGGTTTCCGCCATGGCTTGAGAAAGATACTGCAGGATGTTCCCAATATGTTTAGGTAGAGGAAAATCAAGGGAAGAGATTGCGGGAATACAGAACACTCCTCTTATCTCAGGCACCAGCAGCAGTTCATTGAAATGAGCAGAAGCCGATTTGTTTGAGTAACCCAAAATGCCTAGACCACAGTAGGCAAGATAGCTTGCATACCTTCTGACATTTCTCCAATGAAAATAGGGATGTCCTATTCAACAGCTACAATAAATTTATTATTTATACACCACTCATCAACTGGGTTGCTTCAGCCACTCTGGGCAGCTTTCAACATATATAAAAGCATAATAAAAGATTATTATTTTTTAAAAAACCTTCCCTTCAGGTGTCTTCTAAAGGTTGCATAGTTACGGTACTTATCTCCTTGGCTTGGGGGGGGGTGTCACATAACTCCATACCCTCCAACATTTCTCCAGTGAAAATAGGGACGTCCTTGGGAGAAAAGCAATGACAAACCTAGACAGCATCTTAAAAAGCAGAGACATCACCGTATAGTTAAAGGTCCGTATAGTTAAAGCTATGGTTTTCCCAGTAGTGATGTATGGAAGTGAGAGCTGGACCATAAGGAAGGCTGATTGCCGAAGAATTGATGCTTTTGAATTATGGTGCTGGAGGAGACTCTTGAGAGTCCCATGGACTGCAAGAATATCAAACATATCCATTCTGAAGGAAATCAGCCCTGAGTGCTCACTGGAAGGACAGATCCTGAAGCTGAGGCTCCAATACTTTGGCCACCTCATGAGAAGAGAAGACTCCCTGGAAAAGACCCTGATGTTGGGGAAGATGGAGGGCACAAGGAGAAGGGGACGACAGAGGGCAAGATGGTTGGATAGTGTTCTCGAAGCTACCAGCATGAGTTTGACCAAACTGTGGGAGGCAGTGGAAGACAGGAGTGCCTGGTGTGCTCTGGTCCATGGGGTCACGAAGAGTTGGACACGACTAAACGACTAAAAAACAACAAAGGAAAAGCAGGACATTCTGGGATCAAATCAGAAACGAGGATGGCGTCTGTAAATCTGGGACTGTCCCTGGAAAATAGGGACACTTGGAGGGTCTGAACTTGTAACACAGTGGTGGAATATAAGCATTGCTTGGGAAAAGTTTGTATTCAGTCCCTGGCTGAATATAGAATAAATAAATATAGAACAAATAATATAGAATATAGAATAAATGAATAATATAGAATACAGATTAAGTAAATAAATGGTCCCAGAGGTACCCAACAAACCTTGGGTACACATATAGATTGAAAAGTGGGTGTGAGATAGTGCCCTTTTACCCTGCTTCTGGCAAGGGTGTAAGAATAAAGTCTACGAATCTACAAGATGTAGATATGTGAAAATAAAATAAAAACAGTTGAACAGAGTGATATAGTTCAATGAGTGTCGCCTGCAGACACAGGTGGATCAAGACTGTGTGTGGACTACATAGGAAAAACAAGTCTTCATTGATTCTAGACTAAAATGTTGCATGTATGCAGCAATTAACTTTTGCATATGCTTCACGCGAGCAAATCCGGATGACTGCTCAATGAATAGGTTGTTTGGCGATGCAGATAATCCCACGTTCCATCAACACACGTTCACTGAACGTGCAGAAGCTGTAACAAAAGGGCTAGAGTGTTCAAATTCAATAAAGTACCCTAAAGAACAGAGTAGGTTAATCCATCACACTGATAACTTCATCTGTGAAAGGCCAAGGATGCTTTTTGCATTTCTCTAGTTTCTTTATTCTATTATGGGCTTCACATCGAGAAAGACATGCTGTTTTAGGTAAGAGTGCTTTGCTTAGGAATGCCCATGGCATCTTTCCCCACAGTTCATCACACAGCTTATCCGAGCACATAGAACCCTTCCATTTACAACGCAGAAATAGTTATGCAACATCATAAGGAGTCAAGCTAGGGAAGAGAAAGGAAAGCAGTGCTATCAAATCCCCGGGGTGTAAATTATAGCTGCTTTTTTTTTTCATGTCTGGAATATCTGGAAGTTGACCAGCAAACAAAATAAAGGAAAATTTATTAGCACCTTGGGGATACGGATTGGTTTATATACGAGAGTCTTCTTGGAGTGAGCCACTGCTTATAAAGGGTCTGTGGTGGTCATGGGATGTTCTGCACTGAGGTCCCTTCCAGCTCTATAATTCTGTGATTCTATGATTTCTTAGCTGTGATTCCAGCATTGTAGGGGCTGTGATTGCTGCTAGGATTTTCTAAAAGGAACAAGACTAACTGTACACATCTTATAATGGGGAAGAACAGGAGAGGTTGGTTTGCATGAAAGTTGATGCGTCTCAAATAATCTCCCCCTCCCCCTTAGCAAGATGATAATATATTATTTGAACAATTAATAAAGGGCATCTTAATCCTGGATCAAGGAAGAGTTGGAGGTTGGACTGCCAACCTGGTGCCCCTCCAGATGTTTGCCATGGCTAATGAAAGTTGTAGTTGAAAACATCTGGAATTCTGGCATCAGTGGTGAAGCTCTGTGTTACAGGTTGATTCATACATAATGTTGATACAGTAGTAGCGACATTAATCAGATGCCAACACCTGTGTATCAATATGCAGTTATGATCTCATGTGAAGGTGCTATTCATGAGGCCATCCCACCTCCCAGGGAACACAGAGGTCCTGCAACTCGAAATGTTTTTGTGTGTTTGTGTATGTTTAAGTCATGATGTCAAACACCTGTAAAATCGAGCCCTTTATTTGCTTACAGTTTCCTTGCTGTTTCATAGCCAATCTAGCTAGACTGGATAGGATTCAAAAAGTCCCGTCAGTGGAAACCAACCCATGTGCAAAGACTTGTATAATAGGCCTTTCCCCCCTCTCCTACCCACTCACTCCCAAAATTGGCTTGGAGATCTCTCAAGAGTGGGAGATACAGGCACGCTAAACTCACGGGGAAATTGTTAATGTGCCCCATGAAATGAGCATGAACCTGACAGTTGTGCCTCTTCAAAATGCAAACACTGGGCACATGCATTGCCACCTACAGAGAAGCTCATCACAGAAGGCAAAAATCAGAATGAGAAAGGGACAGATTGCTTTTGTTTATTCAGCTACACTAATGCTAATGCAACACCATTGTAAAGGGCATTGAGGTGAAATATCCAATGTATTTTGTTTAAAAAGCCAAGAACCCATGCATAGCAACACTGCCCGCTTGCTTAGCCAGCTAGCCCCGTTGCATAACAATTTTGCCCTGGTATTATTTTTCAATGAAGCTATGGCATCTTGCCCCTTCATGGATCACAGCCTTGCCGTGGCGAAGGGGCTTGAAGAACTCAGAGAAGCTATGAACTATGCCGAGCAGGGCACCCAAGATGAACAGGTCATAGTGGAGAGTTTTGACCAAACGTGATCCACCTGGAGGAGGAACCGGCAAGCCACTCCAGTATCCCTGCCAAGAAAACTCCATGGACAAAGACAACAGGCATATAAAAGATATGACGCTGGAAGATGAGCCCCTCAGGTCGGAAGGCGTCCAACATGCTACTGGGGAAGAGCGGAGGGCAAGTACAAGTAGATCCAGAGCTGATGAAGCGGCTGGGCCAAACCCGAAAGGACGCTCAGTTGCGGATATGCCTGGAAGCGAAAGGAAAGTCCAATGCTGTAAAGAAAAATATTGCATAGGAACCTGGAATGTAAGAACCATGAGCCTGGGTAAGTTGGAGGTGGTCAAAAATGAGATGGCAAGAATAAATATTGACATCCTGGGCATCAGTGAACTAAAATGGATGGGAATGGGTGAATTCAGTTCGGATGACCATCATATCTACTACTGTGGGCAAGAAACCCGTAAAAGAAATGGAGTGGCCCTCATAGTCAACAAAAGAGTGGCGAAAGGTGTACTGGGATGCAATCTCAAAAATGATAGAATCCAAGGCAGACCTTTTAACATCACAGTAATCCAAGTTTATGCACCAACTACTTGTGCTGAAGAAACTGAAATTGACCAGTTCTATGAAGACTTACAAGACCTTATAGAAGTGACACCAAAGAAGGATGTTCTTCTCATTATAGGGGATTGGAATGCTAAAGTAGGGAGTCAAGAGATAAAAGGAACAACTGGCAAGTTTGGCCTTGGAGATCAAAACGAAGCAGGGCAAAGGCTAATAGAGTTCTGTCAAGAGAACAAGCTGGTCATCACAAACACGCTTTTCCAACAACACAAGAGACAACTCTACACATGGACATCACCAGATGGGCAGCATCGAAATCAGATTGATTATATTCTCTGCAGCCAAAGATGGAGAAGCTCTATACAGTCAGCAAAAACAAGACCTGGAGCTGACTGTGGCTCAGATCATCAGCTTCTTATAGCAAAATTCAAGCTTAAACTGAAGAAAGTAGGAAAAACCACTGGGCCGGTAAGATACAATCTAAGTCAAATCCCTTATGAATACACAGTGGAAGTGAGGAACAGGTTTAAGGATTTAGATTTGGTGGACAGAATGCCTGAAGAACTATGGATGGAGGCTCGTAACATTATACTGGAGGCAGCAACGAAAACCATCCCAATGAAAAGGAAATGCAAGAAAGCAAAGTGGCTGTCCAATGAGGCCTTACAAATAGCGGGGGAGAGAAGGCAAGCAAAATGTGAGGGAGATGGTGAAAGATACAGGAAATTGAATGCAGATTTCCAAAGAATAGCAAGGAGAGACAAGAAGACCTTCTTAAACGAGCAATGCAAAGAAATAGAGGAAAGCAATAGAATGGGAAGAACCAGAGATCTGTTCAAGAAAATTGGAGATATGAAAGGAACATTTCATACAAAGATTTCCATAATAAAGGACAAAAGTGGAAAGGACCTAACAGAAGCAGAAGACATCAAGAAGAGGTGGCAAGAATACACAGAGGAATTATACCAGAAAGAAATGGATGTCTCGTATACCCCAGGTAGTGTGGTTGCTGACCTTGAGCCAGACATCCTGGAAAGTGAAGTCAAATGGGCCTTAGAAAGCACTGCAAATAACAAGGCCAGTGGAAGTGATGGTATTCCAGCTGAACTATTTAAAATTTTAAAAGATGATGCTGTTAAGGTGCTACACTCAATATGCCAGCAAGTTTGGAAAACTCAGCAGTGGCCAGAAGATTGGAGAAGATCAGTCTACATCCCAATCCCAAAGAAGGGCAGTGCCAAAGAATGCTCCAACTACTGCACAATTGCACTCATTTCACATGCTAGCAAGGTTATGCTTAAAATTCTACAAGGAAGGCTCAAGCAGTATGTGGACCGAGAACTCCCAGAAGTACAAGCTGGATTAAGAAGAGGCAGAGGAACCAGAGACCAAATTGCAAACATGCGCTGGATTATGGAGAAAGCTAGAGAGTTCCAGAAAGACATCTACTTCTGCTTCATTGACTATGCAAAAGCCTTTGACTGTGTCGACCACGGCAAACTATGGCAAGTTCTTAAAGAAATGGGAGTGCCAGATCACCTCATCTGTCTCCTGAGAAATCTCTATGTGGGACAAGAAGCTACAGTTAGAACTGGATATGGAACAACTGATTGGTTCAAATTGGGAAAGGAGTACGACAAGGCTGTATTTTGTCTCCCTGCTTATTTAACTTATATGCAGAATTCATCATGCGAAAGGCTGGGCTGGATGAATCCCTAGCCGGAATTAAGATTGCCGGAAGAAATATCAACAACCTCAGATATGCAGATGACACAACCTTGATGGCAGAAAGTGAGGAGGAATTAAAGAATCTTTTAATGAGGGTGAAAGAGGAGAGCGCAAAATATGGTCTGAAGCTCAACATCAAAAAAACGAAGATCATGGCCACTGGTCCCATCACCTCCTGGCAAATAGAAGGGGAAGAAATGGAGGTAGTGAGAGATTTTACTTTCTTGGGCTCAATGATCACTGCAGATGGTGACAGCAGCCACGAAATTAAAAGACGCCTGCTTCTTGGGAGAAGGGCAATGACAGGCCTAGACAGCATCTTGAGAAGTAGAGACATCACCTTGCCAACAAAGGTTTGTATAGTTAAAGCTATGGTTTTCCCAGTAGTGATGTATGGAAGTGAGAGCTGGACCACAAAGAAGGCTGATCGCCAAAGAATTGATGCTTTTGAATTATGGTGCTGGAGGAGACTCTTGAGAGTCCCATGGACTGCAAGAAGATCAAACCTCTCCATACTGAAGGAAATCAACCCTGAGTGCTCACTGGAAGGACAGATTGTGAAGCTGAGGCTCCAGTACTTTGGCCACCTCATGAGAAGAGAAGACTCCCTGGAGAAGACCCTGATGTTGGGAAAGATGGAGGGCACAAGGAGAAGGGGACGGCAGAGGACGAGATGGTTGGATAGTGTTTTCGAGGTTACCAGCATGAGTTTGACCAAACTGCAGGAGGCAGTGGAGGACAGAGGTGCCTGGCGTTCTCTGGTCCATGGGTTCACGAAGAGTCGGACACGACTAAACGACTAAACAACAACAACAACATGGCATCTTGGCATCCATGGCGATTCAGGTCCTTCAAAGATGCTTTGAATAAAAGTCAGGCAGACACTGACCAACGTTATTGAAATCTGAAACAGGGTGCATTGGAAAGGAAGAAGAGTGAGCCTTTGAAACTTCACGTAATAATAATAATAATAATAATAATAATAATAATAATAATAATAATTTATTATTTATACCCCGCCCATCTGGCTGAGTCTCCCCAGCCACTCTGGGTGGCTTCCAACCAAGTGTTAAAAACAATACAGCATCAAATATTAAAAACTTCCCTAAACAGGGCTGCCTTCAGATGTCTTTTAAAGAGAAGATAGCTGCTTATTTCCTTCACATCTGAAGGGAGGGTGTTCCACAGGGCAGGTGCCACTCCCAATAAGGCCCTCTGTCTGGTTCGCTGTAACCTCACTTCTCACAATGAGGGAACTGCCAGAAGGCCCTCGGCGCTGGATCTCAGTGTCCGGGCTGAATGACGTTAAATCTCTCCCCTGCCCAAACACACAAGGAAACTGGAAGTTTCTCTGTCACTGAGGGAGGCAACAGCTTGCTCTCTGCCCTACCTAAACACACCACTCCTAGCTGATATCCCTTTATATACTAGCCTCAAGAGGTGCCCTTCTTGCCTTCACATCTTAGGGGAATGTGCACCAGAAGCCAATAGAAACAGATGCATGCTTTCTTCCTTACTATCACAAAGCTAAGGGGAAGGCTGTGTGCGTGTGTGTTGCCATCTCCTCTCTAGGCGCTCTGCTTTCCTCAGCCCAGTACTGTACAGTGACAGTTAATCCCTGCGGTCTAATCCTTTTCTTAGCAGGACTGAGGAGGGAGGGCGGAGGACAGAGCGTGTGTGAATGAGATAGGGGATGGCAGAAGAGTTCTGTGGGACAAACTGGGCCTCCATTTTGAGCTGCAGTTTGGTGAAACATGAACTCACCTCAGGGTTTGCTACCTGGGGGGTAGTGTTTATGTTTATTATTATTATTATTAGTCATTGCAAATCATCAACACTTATCTACTGCCTACCACCAATTTCCAATGTTTACTATGTTGTTTCACAATTAAAGGGAGCAACAGAGCCGTAGCTAGGTGATCTGCACAATCCAGATTGCACCCCCAGCCATGAGTAAATTAGCTCTTCTTTCTGCCTCTCCTCCAACCCCCCTCCCTCCACCCATTCAATTCACCCTCTATTTAAAACCATTTCTTATGAGGCAATAATCAATATTTATATGGACATATCTTTTAGCCGATTTTGCAGGGGGCCCACCACCTGCACCCCTGGTGGGGGCCCACCTCACCACCCCCTAGCTATGGCCCTAAGGAGCTGGCACGCTGTGGTCTAAACCACTGAGCCTCTTGGGCTTGCCTATCGGAAGGTCGGTGGTTCAAATCCCCGAGACAGAGTAAGCTCCCATTGCTCTGCCGCAGCTCCTGCCAACCTAGCAGTTTGAAAGCACTCCAGTGCATGTAAATAGGTACCACTGTGGCAGGAACATAAATGCATGTCCGTGATCTCTGGTTTCCGTCCCGGCATCCCGTTGCACCAGAAGTGGTTTAGTCATGCTGGTCACATGACCCAGAAAGCTGTCTGTGGAAAAACACTGGCTTCTTTGGCCTGAAGCAAGATGAGCCCCGCAACCCCATAGTCGCCTTTGACTGGACGTAACCGTCCAGGGGTCCTTTACCTTTACCTTTAACTTTACCTTCCACAAATGAATTAGGAGAAAACTATCCACTAGTGATTTTGCTGAGGGGTAGATTGGAGCAAAATTACCCCTCATTCATCATCTGTGAGGAGCAAAATTTTCTTCAACTGCAATTGCAAAACCATCAAATTATCGTGCAGGAATAAGAATATTTTATGGTTCCATACTCTCCAAGTATCCCTATTTTCCTGGGACAGTCCCAGTATTCTGAAAGCCATCCTGGCTTCTGATTTGATCCTGGAATATCCCTATTTCCCCCATTAGTGTGACTGCAATCAACTTTTGGGATGTATGTGAGCCGGTACTTGTCTTGAGCAACAGTGGCAGCAGCCTTGACTGCTGTGAGGGAGCAGTTAATAATAAAAATGATTTGAATCAGACATTTAAAGATGTCATGTGCTCCTAATTACATTAACCTATGTATAAAAAATCCCCATAGGGGTTGTATCTTGGAAAACAGCTAGCAAGAAAGCAAATCCTTGCTTGGAGATGCTGTTCTTAACATTTTCTATAGTTCTGGCACTTGGCACAACAACCTTAAAATGTGATACGCAATACCTTGGCTGATGAATGATGTAACTGAAGAACCAGAAATGGTGCCAAGGACTCCTTGATCTCTGAAAACTCTTATTACCATTAGTAAAACAGGGTGGAGGACAACAGACCAAGAAGTTCTCTGGCACAAGCCCCATTGAAAAGGCAGGTAGCAAACAAGGTTTTGCCCCTTCAGCTGGTACAACCATTGACAACAGCAGAGTACACTCACACCTGCAATAGCTGGACTTAACTTTTCTTAACTCTTATAGCATACACTTCTGCAAACATTACTTCTTTCTTTTAACCACATGCCGTGAGAGGTCTATAATTTCATTTTTTCTTACTTCCTTTCACAAATTATAAGACTGTGCACTGAAAGATCTGAGAAGTGTGATGTATTGTATTTATCAACTTTATTAATCTCTAACTTCTCTTTGGATAACACTTGTAGTGATATTGATTGTACCTATTTGGCAATACAGTGGTACCTCGGGTTAAGAAATTAATTCGTTCTGGAGGTCCATTCTTAACCTGAAACTGTTCTTAACCTGAGGTATCACTTTAGCTAATTGGGCCTCCCACAGCTGCTGTGCCACCGCCGTGCAATTTCTGTTCTCATCCTGAAGCAAAGTTCTTAACCCGAGGTAATATTTCTGGGTTAGCGGAGTCTGTAACATGAAGCATCTGTAACCCGAGGTACCACTTTACAAGATAACTGTCCTTCCCCTTTGCCCTGAGGTGTGAACATTTACTGGGGTTAATTGAAGGTTGCCAGGGTAACTGGGTGGAATGACAGGAAAAAACAGTGTTTTTGGCAGGGTATTCTGGGAAGAAGAAATAAGAAGAAAGAGTGGGATCCATTTTGGGCAGGTTGGCTGCAGGCTGGCTGGGGGAAATGCCTTGGACTCCATGGCTGCAGTGCTGTGGGGAATGAGGCCCTCTTGAAATTACTCTGCTGTAAGATTTGGACTCCTTCCATGCAGACTGAAGGTGTAAATAGGTGAATAAGCCATATTTCTTAAAGCTACAACAGTCTCCGCTGTGTCTCATTTCTCCAAAGGAACATAGACCCTGGAACCCTCTGGAACTTGCTAATGCTCAGCAGAGAGTGGGGGTGGCACCCAACTTGTGTAACAGGTGAGTTGGTTGAAATATAGTTCTCTAGTTGAAAGGCTGTCCAGTCCAAGTTAAGTTTAAAGATAACCCTAAAAGGGGAGAGCAGGGAAGACCTGGAAGCTACTCACCAACAATTAGCAACTGGACAGCAGATTGAAGCAAATCAAGGAGTGGGGTGGGGAGTGATACAAATGTGATTATTTTTGCTGATTTATAGATGCAAATTTTGAAATAATTACTGGAGATGAAAAATGTGGTCTGGAATGTAACACACTTTTTAGATCTTTTTCACTGAGAAACTCTCTCTTAAAGAGACCTGCAGATATTTAGGCATCAGTGTTAGGGTTACATTATATAACATACCCTCCAACATTTCTCTGATGAAAATAGGGACATCCCAATCCATAGTGATAATTTTACTATTTATACCCATACATTTTACTAGGTTGCCTCAGCCACTCTTAGCAGCTTCCAACATATATAAAAACATAATAAAACATTAAACACTTTTAAAAAATAACTTCCCTATACAACTGTACCTTGGTTTTCGAACAGCTTGGTTCTCAAAAGTTTTGGCTCCTGAATGCTGCGAATCCAGAAGTGACTGTTCCAGTTTGCAAACTATTTTTGGAAGCCGAACATCCAATGGGGCTTCTGCAGCTTCCGATTGGCTACAGGAGCTTCCTGCAGCCAATCAGAAGCCGTGCTTTGGTTTCTGACAGTTTTGGAAGTCGGACAGACTTCCGGAACGGATTCCGTTCGACTTCCAAGGTACGACTGTACAGGATTGCCTTCAGATGGCTCTGGGGGGTCAGTGAAAATAGAGACATCCTAAAGAAAAGTGGGACATTCCAGGATCAAATCAGAAACCGCGATGGCTTCTCCAAATCAGATAGTCCCTGGAAAATAGGGACGCTTGGAGGGTCTGATATAATAAAAGAATGATAATGCCCACATGAGCTCAGAACAGTGAATAAAGGAGACATGGTGTTTGCAAACCTAGCTGCTAATGGCTAAGTGCCAACAGATGCATGAAAGAGCTCACCACTGATCACAGCTCACTTCTTCTCAAATCTCCCCCGAGCAGGCACAGCTGGCTGTGACATGAATAGCTCCTGTAATACCAACGGAGTTCCCTGGAAGCATGACTTCATTACAGCATTCTTTCCCCTTTTACTAATGGGGAAAATGCAGTTTAGAGATGCTGTCATTTTACAAAGTGTCTTAGAGAAGGCTATCGCCTAGACTGTGCAAGCCGCATAGAACAGGAATGGGGGCAAAGCTGTGGATTCCATTTTCAATAGGTTTCTCCTATCCGTTGAAATACACAGCATATGTATTTGGGTCTGATTCAAGTTATGTTGCTTGCACATCAAAAAGCTGGGAAAAGTTTACTTCCTTCCTGAAGAAACCGACTTAACTTTTCGTTGAGCAGTCACTGCGATATGAATAATTGCTACTTTATGATCTGCATTCCTGCATTCTTATGCTGACCAATCCAAACAAAAACAACTGAAGTCTAGTTATAGATAGGTAGCCGTGTTGGTCTGCCATAGTCAAAGGGGGGTATTACTCAGAAGGGTGATGGGAATGGGTGATAGGCAGATAGCTGTGATGAGGCTGTTGACGACTCTTAATGACTGCAATAGGTCTTACAGGAAAAAGCAAGGGGTGAGAAGGTGAAAAATGGCTTTGTCATGTATAATGAGATAAGAATCCAATGTCTTTACCCTTCTGAGTAATACCCCTCCCCACCTTCTCACTATATAGAAGGGTCTGGTTACTTCTGTTTCAGTGTATCTGAAGAAGTGTGCATGCACACGAAAGCTCATACCAAGAACTAACTTAGTTGGTCTTTAAGGTGCTACTGGAAGGAATTTTTTTGTTTTAACTGAAGTCTAGTCATTCTTCTGTCTACCTATATATGTGCTACACTGCAGCCACTCGAGCCATACAGGGTTGGGGAGCTAGTTCTTACATCAAACCACGGTTAACATAAAATATGGTTTAAACTGAATGAGCAGCATGCAAGTTGCATACTGCTCAAAAGTACCCAGTCTGTTCCTCCTGTGTTCCTGCCACTCTGAGAAAGGGACAAGTGATAGCCTGCCTTGTTTTTATGTCTAAACCATGGTTCATGGTTTGTTGTTCTCCACAGATTCTAATGCCAGATATGCATTGTAGAAACACACTGCAGAGAACTAAACTGAGAAGGAAGGGTGTGTGCTGCATATTATTAGATTTTGGGGTTTCAAGGTCATATTCATATGCAGCCTCTTATGCATTATGACTTTTTGTGGGTTATTTTATTGCTGTAAGAGATTGCTCTTGGTGTATTTGATACCTTGTTTGGGCACAATATATGAATATACATCTGCCCTGGAGCTAACAAATATCTCTGTGTGAACACTGGGCATCATTTAGAGAAATAAGTTTATGAGCCAGCTAATAAATATAAAGAATAAATAAAGAATATGTAGGGCAAACATAAGCCACTTCAGTTAATGCAAGACTACCAATGAGGTAAGCACTCTTATTTGGCATGGAGATAAATTACAACCACTAGAGATTTTCTCCCACAGGAAAAACTCCTCTGCAAAAGAAGGGATGTTGTGATAATATGTTCATGATAGATCAGAGTAGTAAAAGCATTTATTCACCAAAGTGTTTCATTTTGTGGTTTTGCTTTTTGCAATTGACACCCTATAAAGTCCAATTAATAGCTGCAATGCATTATTCTATTTTATAGCTTTTTAAAAAATATAACAAAACGTCTTTGGGGAAATGTAGCATATTTGAGTTGTTTACCTGATTAATGCATGGATAATGAAGCAAAATACCATGTGAATTTAAGATCTGAAATTCCTTGCAAAGGTCTGAGCTCTGGCTTTTCCTGTTCAGTTAATCCTGCTAAGGGGTAGCATTCAACAACTGAATCTTAAGTCAGATTGATGGTAGAAGCAATATGGTTAAGCATTAGCTTGCTAATTATACTTTGACACCTCCATTCCCCCACCCCCTCAACATCAATAATTGGAAGAATATCAAAGTTGAGTTTTTGCATGCAAATTTGAGTTCATGAAATATGCCTGAGGGCCTTTCCTTAGAATGCGTGTAGGGAATCTGCTGCAAATCTCCTTAATATGGACCTCTGACTATGGCGCAGCACCAGAAAGACATCAGTATAGATCTTTAAGAGTGTATTTGTAAACAGTAGCAGACAGATTGGAGGATCAGAAGCGCTCACCTGACCTCCTGGGACCTGAATTGCTGTTGCTTATGGAGAGGAGCAAGGCAGCAGGAAGGTCAGCCTGGTGCAGACACAATGGCAGAGGCAATCTGGCATGCTTGCCGGAAGGTCTGCCATCATGCCAGCCTTGATACCATCTCCCTCCCTATCTCCTCCCTGGTAAGCAATAGCAACCTAAGCTCTCAGGTTAGGTGTGTGCTGCCACTCTACCCTGCAATCTGCTACTGTGCTTGTAAAATAGCATTTTCATAACCTCTGAAAGTCAATGGAAGCAGATCTGTTAGGGTAGGGACGTCCAACTCCCAATAGAATGCAATCTACTCACAGTCTAAAAAAAAACTGGCAGTGATCTAACCACTGTCATTGGATGGACCTAAGTTGTTGGGCTTTTTTTAAGGAAGCGAATGAATGAAACTGAATAAAATTGAATGAGCATTGCGATAGACACAGAGCATAATAAAGAGTCTATCATATAAAACACAGTTTAGAGTTCTGAATCCTCAGTCAAATAGTGGGCGTTAATCTGATGGAAACACAAGTTGCTGAGCTTTTTTAGGAAAGGCAAAGTTCTTGAGCTTTTTGGAGGAAGCCAAGGTTTTTTAGATTTTTGGGGAAAACCAAAGTTGTACAGCTTTTTTTGGGGGGGGAATAGATTGCTGGGGGGGCAGAGATCTACCAGGAACACCCCATGATCTACCTGTAGATCTACCTGTTGGATGGCAAATGAGGCAGCAACCACAGTCTGCCATTAGCAGTCTGCCCGACCTGTCTGCCATTTTTCTTACAACCAGCCCAGGAGGCTGTCAACTTCCTCCTTCTTAGTCTCAGACTGGGAGATGGAGGGAGAATTGCCTTAGGCTACCTTTGTGGCAGAGGAAAGATCTGAACCGCAGGCACATAGTTTCTATGCCACACTAGATCAGTTCTAGGAGAGATCTTGGAACCAAAATGCCACCGGGCATTCATAAATACTGAATTTGCTTATACTTATGCTACTAGTATACCAAACACCTTCTTTCACTGACAACTCCATGTAAACAGCCAAATGGCCAATTTCCTCTCTGAAATTTGTATGGAAGTGGGGCTGGGTTATCAGATATTGAAAGTGTGGATGGGCAGGTGAGAATTGAATAGGATTGCATGCGAACAGCTCCTACAGGTAACTGCCCTATGCCTTGGAATCATCAGTTGGTTGGGGCATGGAGTTGATAATGACAACGTTGCTGGTTTGATCCTTGTATGGCAGTGGTTTTCAAGCAGTGTGCCATGGCACCCTGGGGTGCCTTAAATGATGGTCAGGGGTGCCATGGGCAATACTGGCCTCTGTCCCTCTTTCCTTCCCTCCCTCCTCTGATGCCCTCTCATGTCTCTGCCTCCCAAAGGCTTTCACAGCTGTTTGTTGAAGCAGCTTAGCTACATGTTCCCCAGGTGAATGGGACTGCTCAGGGGGTACTGGTTGTCAGGAGCTGAAGCAGCCTTGGAGTAAGCAAGCAAGTCTGCCAGCCCTTGCTGTTGGGAATGGACAGGATTGGTTCCAGGCCCCTGTGAGGAGGCACTTCTCTTTGGGGCAGCTAAGAGACCAGCGGTGGTGGCAACAGCTGCCCAGAAGATCCCCAAGGAAAGAGGAGAAGAGGGCTGAGGGAACACTCCAGAAGGGAGGGTGTTCGAAAAAGGGTGAGAGGCTGCCAGCTCCGCAGGCAAGGGGTGTCATAACTGGGCTCCTGAGCTTCACAGGGGTGCCACAGAAAGAATGTAGTTGGTCAAGACAAGAGCCATGGACTCAGAATGGTTGAAAACCTCTGCTATATGGGACAGGTGAATATTTCCGCATTGCAGGAGGTTGGACTAGATAATTCTTAGGGTCCCTGCCAACTCTACAGTTCTATGATCTGCCAGTTGTGGCGTTTTCAGAGTGAAAGAGCATCATGTTAGAAGAAGAGGCAGCATCCTATCTGTTGGGAAGAGGAATTGCAGCTCATGGTAGTAGCCAATGGGAGAGGGCATAATGTTTCATTAGTGTAGCATCAGCAGAGGGAAGGGTTGCAACTCTGAAATGTTATCTATATAAAATGTTCCCTGCACTGGAGAGGAAGAGGCAGACCACTAGTAGGATAGGTTGGTGTTCAGCTAAGGGAAACTCAGAGTAGTAGACCCATTGAAATCAGTGGGATTAATTTGAGCCTATCAGTTTCAATGGCCCTACTCAGCATATGGTAAAAATTGGATACCACCCATCAGGTTTCAATCAGACTTCTGAACATTTAATATGCAAAGTTGAATAAGGTTTTTATTCACAAACACAGCGAAGCTTCAACTATAAAGGAGCCCACTTTTTAAAAGACACTAAGGCCACATAGTTTTATCTTGTGTGTGTGTGTGTGTGTGTGTGTGTGTGTGTGTGTGTACACAGTGGTACCTCGGGTTACAAACACCTCGGGTTACAAACACTTTGGGTTACAGACTCCGCTAATTTGGAAGTAGTACCTTGGGTTAAGAACTTTACCTCAGGATGAGAACAAAAATTGTGCACCGGTGGCAGCAGGAGGCCCCATTAGCTAAAGTAGTACCTCAGATTAAGAATGGTTTCAGGTTAAGAACGGACCTCCGGAACGAATTAAGTTTGTAACCTGAGGTACCATTGTACACACACACACACACACACACACACACACTTGTGAAGGCCTGACAGTGACACTTACTAGAGAAATAAGGAGTAAATTAATTTTGTGGCACAAGCTACCCCCTGCCTCAAATGGTGTGATCTAGATTCCCACTGTTCGTGTTGTCATAAATGAGATGGGGCCTGTTCATTATCCCATACAGGCTTAGAATGCATAATCTCGTACAGGCTGAGAATCTGCTACAGCGATTGGGACACATCCAAAAAGAGGGTAGCTAGCTGCACATTGCACTCAGACGGGCAGAGCATGCTTATGCAATCAAGCTGCTGTGTTGCTGCTTGTAAAGAGATTCAGCGTCAAATATGCAAGAATACTTTTATTTTTTATTTTTTTTAAGAAATAATAAAATAAGACATAATATATATATAAAAAATTTGTACAGTCCATGATTTGTGCAGTACATTAGGAAGACTTTGATACAAAAGGCTGCAAACAGGAAAATAAGTAAAGGAGAACGATTGTCAAATGCCTGTTGGTTTTGTTCACCTTACAAACAGCTGCAGGACAGAAAATCCATTTACGAGAAGAGAGAGGTCTCTCCAGTTGCCTGTGGGGTGGCAACTGCACAGCACTCTCCTACCTTAAAAAATGATCAACAACAGCAGCCAGGTTTTTGTTTTTTGTTTTTTGTTTTTTTTTAGAAAAAGAAGACATTACAGTACTTATCGGCTTTTACTTTGCAACCCCACCCCAACAAATAAAAGGAGAGCAAAAATAAGAGAGCAAAAATATCAGATTCAGAACCCTTTGTCTTTGCCAAATGCATGAGCAATAGAATGAATAGTTATGAAGGAGGGGCGTGAATCTGTGACCGAACCATGTACCCAAAGAATACACACATTTTTATTCATTTTAAAACCTTGCACACCAGGCCACGGTTGAGAAACAATAGCAAACCATAGCCTTTGTTGCATGAGCGAGATAATAAGGCTGCAACCCTATACTGTGTGCCCACTTCCTTGGGAGTAAGTCCCCGTTGAAGCAATGGAACTTACTTCTGAGTAGTAGACCTGCCCAGGATTGCACTGTTAGTTACATACAAGAGAAGCCCCCACCCCCATTCAAGTATTTCTAGGGAAAAGGAAAATTACTGCTTGTCTCAAAGCTCTTATTTGTGGCTTGAGGACTCAGGTCTGCATGCAGTCTACATTCCAGTGACGTCAGTGGGGAAATTTCCCATCGGTGTAAGTGGCGAGCGATTGCACCACAAATCTATACTTGCTCAACACTTTGCACAATTGTCCCTTGTGATCAGCTGCTTCAAAAATAATCTTTCGATAGCTTCACAATGGTCATGGAACCTAAGGCTAAGCCTCCCAAGGCATGTTGAGCTTGTTTGTTTGTTTGTTTGTTTGTTTGTTAAAAAAGAACATCATGAGGACAATTAAGGGCCAGTAGGTACCATGATATATACATAAAGGAAGGTTTCGTTTTAGCGTGTTTTTTTTCACATGCAGAAGCAAACAGGTAAAGACAAAGGGTTATTTGAGGAAGAGAAACATACCCCCGACAAAGAGTGCAATAGATTAACCACTCTCATCAAGTCTGTAGCGATCTGAATGCAAGTAAAAAGGAAAGGAAAAAGCCAATAGCAAGGACAAACACAATCAAGTTAAACATCCATGCCTAAATAAATAACAAAAAATAACTCATAGCATTAGAAATCCCATAAGGCTTGCAATTATTTGCTAAAAACCACGCTAACCTGTAGCATCATAGGTTCTAACTGATGCCATCTTGGCCTGTTCTCCTATCATTTTTCTTTTTCAATGGACTTCTCTATTTACATTTGGCTTTAAATATGAAAATACTTGATAAACTTTATTTTAAAAAATGTACATTTTCGTTTAAAAAAATTCTGAAAACACAAAACCCTGCTTCTCAGGAAAAGAAAAACCAACTCTGCACCAGGAAAAGAAAAGAAATATTAGATTTGTTTTTTTTTAAAAAAGAAAAAAATCCCTTTCTCTGTGTGTTTGTTTTTAAAACAAATATATTCAACACTTTCTCAACCCACCTTTCCCTTTAATGTCTCAAGTCTTGCAAGTGGGAACTTTGTGCATTTTGGAGTAGTTTCCTCCCTTCTTTGTTTGACATGTCACTAAATACTCTTTGGTTTGCTCTTTATTTTCCTTTGCAAAATATATCACAATAGCAGCACGAGTCATGTTCAATTGCTTTCATTGTTTCCCTGACCCAGAGACTCCAGTCAGGTTGCCATGCATATTTAGTTCTATGCCCCCCCCCCACCTCCTTTTTTCACTCTTCAGAATCAGCCTCAGTACATGGTACATAAACAATATCTGACTTAAGAGGGAAAACAAACAAACCTGCCTATATAACACCACCTCCAATTTCTGCAGTTTCGGACCCATCAAGTCTGCAAAGTTCATTCTAACTGGGAAATGCCACAATTTGTCTCCTTCTGACATGGCAACTGTGGCCCGGAAAGCTTCGCAGATGATTATTAGGAACAGCATTAGACCCAGAACAAGCTATTTTTTAATGGCATACAGGGAGATCCAATACTGTAAAAGAATTTAAGGTTTATTCCCTCAGTTATCACCTTCTTCTTCCACCTGCTGGTAGGGCTCGTACGTCTATAACCTATGGGTGCCACTGAAATGGTACACTTGATCTTACGAGGCAGGGAGAATTTTTAAAGCATTCTTGGCAAGGGGCCCCAAAATGCCATTAAAGCCACGGTTCAGCAGTCGGTCGCAATAGCTGTTTAAAGATTTCGGTGAAGATATATTGCTATGTCTGTCGATCATCCCATCGTGGCTTTCTCAAGTCGTTGGAAAACAAAAAGAGGGAACTCTTTTACAGTATTGTTCCCTTCAAACTCACCTGCCCACCCCCACCCCCTGACAAACAATGTAGAAAAATTTTAGCATGCTTCCCCCCCCCCCCCCCATCACCCTGGCAAGGAGAAGCTGTCCCATCGAAAACAAAACCACTGATTTCCTTGCATCAGATTATTCCACATCAGTTTCCTATCTCCTGGGGAGAAGCCTGTTGCTTTGTTCATGGCAGCCTATTACGTATGGTGAAGTCTATCTCTATGGCTGAAACGATGGTTTTGCCAACGTGTAACAAAGCTGGATTAAATGTCAAACGGAGCGTAACTATGGCCTTGGTTCCGTTTGATGGCTCACAATACAATCCTATACATGTCCACTCAGAAGTAAGACATACTGAGTTCGGTAGGGCTTTCCCCCATCTGCCTCTAGGATTGCAGTCCCTGCAAAATCCTGCTCCACTTCTAACAGGGTTCTGTGTTCTAAAAACTGGTCTGGAATGCATGACTTCCCAGCTGACTTTCTGCCACAGTCTTGCTGTTTTGCAAACAGGAAATGACATATGTCTGCTCCCTTTCACTCAGTTTCTCCTCCTCCTCTTTAAGATCAGAAGTTTATTTGCCCAGAAAAGGATGGGGCAAAAAAAGGAGTCTTTTGATTTAGAATAAGGTGCATTTTTAGAAGAAAAAAATTTACTACATGCGTAAGGACCTTTGGGGAAGAAAGATGGTCTGAAAGCAACCTGCTCTGTTTAAGTAAAAAGCTGTGCAAATGTGTGCATTTTTTTCTCTTTGGTATTCACTTAGGTAACTTTGAAATCAAAACACATTTTGGATTTTTTTTTTTGGGGGGGGTGACTCCCATTCCATTCCCAAACACAAATTAAAAAATATATATCTTGCTGTAGGCTACTGCATGGCATTGTGTTACATAATACTTCTTATGTAACTGGATAGTACGAAGAGAAATTGATTCTAGCCACCAATCTACTGGCCTCATCAAAAGTTCAGATTCCCTAGCATCACCAGTCACTTTGACTGACAGAGAGCTTTGAAACTAACAAGTTCAACACTGAGAATTTCCCCCTTTTCCGTTTTTGTTGTTGTTGTTGTTTTAGAAAAAGGATATATAAAAGAAAAAAACAAATACTACACTGCGACAAAAAATAATTACAATTTGTGTTCATGTAGTTAGCAGCAACATTAAAAAAATAGTAAGGCCGTCTCTTGCCTTTGTTATGCCATTTAAAACATTCTTGTTCCCAAGAAAGAAGCATTTTGGGAGACAGAGAGAGAAAAATAGACGACAAACAATACCACTCAACCAAAGCTTGCCTGCAAGTTCAAGTTTTGTAAAAAATATATATACATAATTTATTCTACAACATATATGTGCTTTCTAGTCACGCACAGACATAGTGCTTCATGTTCCAATTCACACTTTTGCTGTACCTCCCATGAAGACAGCGTTTTGAAAACCAGCCTAGCAGGACTTTTTGGCCTGCATGCCTATCTCTGTTTGACAGTACCGTCATCTGAAAAACTGTTTGCGGCCACTCCTGCGTGTAGCCTGCCCGTTATTGACAGATATATTTTAACCAGAGTGGAAAACATTTCCATCAGTCATATTTCAGATTCCCGCCTTAAAGGCCTAGGCTCTAGGGGGACACCAGCTTGGCTGTGGGGCTCCATCTCTGGCTGTGTGTCTGTACTCGTGCTCTCGGGCACTCCATTGTCACTATCTTCTTCCTCTTTGCCCGTGAGGGCTACTTCGTTCTCGTAGCAAAATGAGTTTGCATTAGAGAGGATATATTTCTTTTCCGCTAAGTCTCTGGCACTACAGAGGGGTGTATTCGGCACTTCGTATGTTTTGTGGAACCTAGAATAATCCACTTTGTAGTAGTTCTTCTCTTCAAACAGTACAGGCTCATAACGGTGGCCCCAGAGGATTTCGTTTGCCAGATAGGAGCTACGGCACTGGGTAGTCATGGCAGTAGCTTCCACCATGCCTTCTAATATTACTACAATTTCAAAGTCTGTGTTGTCCATATCTTGCTTACTTAAGTCATACAATGGGCTCTCTTCATCTATTTCGTGGACAATTGTAATAGGCGACACCAAAAATATGCGGTCTATCCCGCTGTCAAACCCGACATTGATGTCGATTTGGTCTAGAGGGATGTATTCTCCTTCAGTGGTGATTCGGGATTTGAGGAGCTGGGCTCTGACATGAGCTTCCACCAAGTGGCTTTTGCGTAAATTCCCAACCCGCCACATCAAGCACAGCTTTCCATCCCTCATAGCTATCACCGCATTGTCGCTGAAGATGAGAGTTTCGTTCCTCTTCTTCGGCTTGGCCATCTTAGCCATCACAGCACCAATGATGAAGGCATCAATGATGCAGCCGACTATCGACTGGAAAACCACCATAAAGACTGCGATGGGGCACTCGTCCGTGACACACCTAAAGCCGTAGCCAATCGTCGTCTGCGTTTCAATGGAGAAAAGGAAGGCCGCAGTGAAGCTGCGAACTTCAGAGACACAGAGTCCTTCCTTTTTATCGAGGTCCCCGTGCAGTAAGGCAATCAACCAAAACACACAACCAAAAAACAGCCAGGAGAGGATGAAAGCCAGGCAGAAGATGAGCAACATCCACCTCCAGCGGATGTCTACGCAGGTGGTAAAGATGTCTGCTAGGTACCGCTGTCCTTTCTCTCCCACGTTTATGAACTGAACATTGCAGTGGCCATCTTTCTTGACGAACCGGCTCCGGCACTGCTGCCTGGTGTGTACCTTGCTCTTGCCATTCCCAAAGCCATTGGCAACAGCCATGGTGGCCAGCTTCATGCCGTCCTCTTCCGAGGAAACTATGCTGTAGCGGTTGGTTCGCACGCTGCCCATCGCTTCCGCTGTGGACTGTGGTGCTTCTGCTTTAGAAAACAGTCTGAGTTTCTGCAGAACCCTTTGGAGAAACAGTTTTGAATGCTCTCGGGGAACACACTCAGAGGAAAAAGAGAGAGAAGCCGGGGCCTCTGTCAGACCTTGACTGCGCCAAGGAACCTTCCGATCGTCGCGGCCAACTTAGCAGCCAATCATCTGCCACAAGGAGACATGGCCTGTCATAAAAGAGAGAGAGAAAGTTGTGTCAGCAACTGTTGGGATCGCATTTCTATTTTTCTGTCCCCACGTGATCTTGTACGGATCCCACTCCCAGCTTCGTTCATTCCAGAGGCACCTCATCTTGTTCTGTAGCAACTCAGGATAGCCGCAGGAAATCACACAGCTAATCTTAAAAGAAAGCATCATCTAATAGCTCGAGTTTTTATATACAGAATCATAGCATAGGAAGGTACCATGAGGGTCATCTAGTCCAACCCCCTGCAACGAAGGAATGTTTTGCCCAACATGAGATTATGAGGCTCATGCTCTACCGACTGAGCGATCCCAGGAGATTTGGCCGATACAGGATGACAACTTCAGCCAAAGATGGTATAATGAATTTAATCTAACACAGTATGCAATGACCAGAAACACATTTTTGCCAAGGTCAGGGAGTGTCTCATTTAGTCACTCTGCAAAAATAACGAAACAAGGTAACACTCCTTAAACTGTCCAGCTTTTTGCTATTGGGGCTCACTTGTCCAATTCTGGTCTCTGGCTGCATAAAACCTTTCTTAAGAGTATAAAGTTTAAACTCTAGTATTACACTGCCACCAGTATGAATTGCCAATAGCCTGGTATCTTGCTGATTAGTTTTAAGCCATCCATTTTGAGATTCCTAGATCTGAGAATCCTTGATGTGATTTATACCAGTTTTAACATAAGATAGTGGTGCAGCAATAAACCTGCTCGCACATTTGCAAAACTAAGCAGGGTCCGGTATGGTTCCAATATTGGATGGGGAACTGTGTGCATTGCAGGGCCTATCTGACCCTTGAGGTCCCTTCCAACTCGATATTTCTATAATGCATTTGTATCCAATCCAAGTTTACCCTTTTGCAGTATTTGACATCCCTCCTCTTATTAAATGAAAGTTGATTGGAAGCTAAGCACTGAATTTTGTTTTCACCTTTTTTCAGAATTCAGTCCACAAAGCCATATGTTGCTAGTGAATCTAAAGCAGCTTGATGCTGGACATTGACATAGTGATTGTTTCAAGATGTGTGTTTTGGTAGTAGAGCAAATATACAGAAACGAACCTCATGGAACTGTGAGTGAGATCCAGGTTCACCTTTATTGCGGGGGATCAGTATGTTGCTTGTGTTTTGTTTTGTTTTGTTTTAACTAATAAATTAAGCAACCACAGGTTGGGGCCTAAACCAAAATATGGCTGAACCAAAATATACAGACCAACATTCAACATGTATGCAAGTTACAAGGGCATTTACTATAGTAGTGAAACAATGGCCCTGATCCTGCTCAACTCATTCCCAACTAGTCATGTCTATGATGATGCATGTTCTTATCCCACGCAGCCAATCGGATGCTAATCTGCCTATGTATTTCAAAGCCTGCTTCCTTGTCTAGATCTCTTTTGTTGCATCCATCCATTTTGCTGCCATCCAAATTTCTGCAGCTCAACTGCCTGAACAGCGAGGTTGGAACTTCGTGAATTTGCTATGTGAAGGAGCTGCTGTATAATCAGGACTGGCTCATGTCCCTATGTGTTTGTTTATTACTGGGGTTTGTTTTTTTAAAAAATCTAACCCAGAATGCTGCTTGTTTATTTGAAAAGAGGCTTGCTGTAAGGCACATGTGCATAAGACTGCAGCCACGAAGACTTAACCACCTCAAGCATATTCAGTCAGAAGTATGGGTCACTGGATTCAGAAGCCTAAAAATGTTTACTCAGAAGTAAAACATTAAATGGGGATCAGGTAAGTAGGTCTAGGATTGCAGACTTACTCCCTAATGGTTAGGACTATAACTGTAGAGATGTTTCCATTTCTTTTCATGACTCCTCATAAGATCAATTTAAGATGCAGCAGGTGACACAACAGTAGTCTTGCTGACATTTTACTCTTAAAATGAGGAGGAGCACTTGCTTTGCGTCATACAAAATTTGATGCGCATCCTCAGTGGGTCAAAACCACAGGTCATCCCACAGCAAAATTTCAAACTCAAACAAACATCAAATAACACTTAAAAGTCTAGAATAGCAATTCAAATATAGAAGAATTTTCATAGGTCAAGTGACTCTCAAAGCATGGTTCCAGATGATGCTATACAGTATAAACTTTTGTCTAATTCTCCAGGTCACAGCTGCATAAGGTAACCTTATATGTTAGGTACTTTCCTAGATAACAGAAAGCAGATCTTCCCATAATAATTACAGATGGAAAGTCTAGGCTGGATGTAGGATAGGTCTGTCCCTGGGTACTGAATGCAGTATGTAATGGGTGACATCTTCTTGAAATTAGACAAACTTATTATTATGCTACGTATTTTGGCAGCTTTCAACAATCAAGGGTTATTCAAATGTGCACTAGTTTTCTAGTTAATTTATACCTGTCTGATCATTCGTTTGCAAGGCAAAAGTTCAATTTTTCCAGCAACTAATGCTTTGTTTTTTATTTAAACAATAGCTCAGCCAATATCTAACCCCTTAGGCAAAACTACTTTCAGTGTTCAATTTGCACTATTTTACTGTTGATGTATAAACGTAGTCTAGAATATCAGTTTAAGAAAGAATCAGATTTCTGTTTATACACAAACAAGAACAGTTAACTGAAAGATAGCTTCGTTGGTCTGCAGATTATTCCATGTCAGAAACCACATCCTATTATTGTCATCATGCTGCATGCCGATGTTCAAATTACATTTGTAGGCATGCTGTTTGGGCTGATCTTTTTCTCAGATTTAAAGGAGGAAAACAAGCCAGTTTAAGGGAGGGGAGAGAGAGAGACCGAAAGAAGGTCTACATGAGACTTTGGAAAACTACCTTGACCTTTGGCCATTTGATCAAATTCCAAGCATCACTCCAACGTAATACCAGCTTCCTATGAAATGCCTGCTCAAATTAGAACCCTAGAAATAGACCAAGTACCTATTACTGGCAGATTTCCACTACCAGCAATAGTAATTGTTCCATATGTTGTACATTTGCATGGTATTATTAGCTAATAGAGTTCCACCACTACGGGCACTCTGCCTCTGGAAGCAAACCCCTTATGTGCAGGTTGGCTAAAATAATTCTTAAAGAGCCTGGGGTTATAACTCTTTCAAATGTTTATAGACTAGAAGTTCATCATGCAACAAAACTTTGGCATACCACACACAACACTTATTACAGCCTTTATAGGATAACCACCCTCTCTTTTAACAACACAAATTGCCCACTACTGCTCCCACTGTAACTAGGATACAAACAGGGAGCAGGCAGAGGGACAGGTTAACCTTCACGATGAATCTCTAGACAAGGTTGACAATGGCACATTAGTAGTTGCAGAAATCTAATGTCCACAAAGTGAATGGCAAAATTCCTGCTATTTATCCAAGCAGGATCAGGTTCTGGGGATGTTTAGAAGAATGGTGCAAGCATCTAACGCACACATGAATTTTGTGGGAGCCACAGAGACAACAGAACTGATACAGCAGCAGCAGACCTACAGCACAGATGTAGAATTTGGACAGGACAGGGATCAGGCCCTGTGGAATGCTTTATGAGCATATAGCCCCAGCATTAAAAGGGTAGTGCCAAAGTCTCAGAAAATTCTGAACTCTCCCTCCCGTTCAGCTGTCCAACACACACACACACACACACACACACACACACCTTCCTTTGGAAATGAAGACACCACTCACTATCTGAAGAGAATGCCCAACACCATTTCTGACGGTGCACTTTCTTCTCCCAGCCACAATTTACCAAACCCATGTTACCAACACCTGCTCTGTTCCTATACAACAAGTTCACAGTACTGAAAAGTGGGTAAAAGTCTGCAGGCTTTTCTCCCCTTCCAAGCTGTTGCTACTTCTCCTGCCTACCAGCAGTCTTCCCACACTCTACTTGAAGAAAAGAGGGAGGAGGGGAGTAAGCTGACTACGAACCCACATGCTAGAGAAACTCCAGAGCTGGCTCCTTCAAAACCCTAAACAGAATTGGGAACAGCATCTTTCAGAATGAAGCTTCAATTCCAATGCCACTGCTAAGGTTATTAAACCACTGCTGTATACAGTGGTACCTCGGGTTAAGAACTTAATTCGTTCTTAACCTGAAACTGTTCTTAACCTGAGGTACCACTTTAGCTAAAGGGGCCTCCCGCTGCCACCACTGCACGATTTCTGTTCTCATCCTGAGCAAAGTTCTTAACCCGAGGCACAGTTTCTGGGTTAGCGGAGTCTGTAACCTGAAGCATTCCGTAACCTGAAGCGTCTGTAACCCGAGGCACCACTGTATTGAGCTAGCCTCATGCAACCTGAACATACCCCATAAATAAGTTCAACGCATTACGTTTACTCCCCACTGCCTCTGTAGATGTGTTCTGCATGTATGTGTTGACAGATGGAGAGAGTCGGGGGATTCCCCCCCCCCACTTCCACCCCAAATAATGGGCTCTGAATCTGAGCAAACTGTGTCTAGGAACTGCGTCTGGGAGGAAGCTTTGGAGCACAAGCAGCCTTCTGAATTTAAACACACTCATGCTTGTTTGAAAATTGCTGTAATGAAAGAGGTGAGAAGCATTCTTAAAAAGAAAAAAAAATCAGCACTCTCAGGCTGCTCAGGGTTGAGTGAACAGGGGGAGAGAAATAGTTAATGAGCAAGCAGCAGTTATTCCCCAGTTGTCGCTGCACACCTCTGCTGAGGCTGTTCAAGGCACATGTTGCTAAGTGAACCTAACTACTACCTTCCTGTGCCCTGAGTAAACAGAATGGCTGTGAGCTAGAGCTCAAATCAATAATCAGAGCAATGCCCTCCTCTTCAAGCGGTTCAGGAGTCTATTCTGCCTTCCCCTTACTGGCAGTCTATTAATATTCTCAGCTTAATTTTTAATTGTTAAGGCACAACAATGCACAGGACTGCCCCTCCAATACCTCACTGCAACGGAGGACCAAAACAATGAGGGTGGTTTTAAACAACAATGCCAACAACAAGAAGAAAGTTTGTAGAAGTGTGTGAGGGGAAAGGGGGAAGGATGAGAGGCTTTTGATCCCGGATCCTGCTTGTGTGGAGAAGATGGCAAGATATTTCTAGATGATGACAAAGTAACAACAAATGACCAGAGTCATCACCAAGAAGGGGGGGGGTGTCTTTGGCAAGCTGCTTAAGATGGAAAAAGAAAGAAGTACAGAAAAAAAGGTAAGGGGCAGAATATAGAAATTATGCACAGTGAGAGAACGAAAGAATCTGGGAAGCGGAAATACAGGGAGGGGAGAGAAGAGTGATAAGGAAGAGGTTTTCCTCACAATAGTTTTTTCAGCTGCAGAAGCTGCTTCAAGCTCTAAACATTCCTGCTACAACACAAACTATTTTCAGATGGCAACGTCTGTAACAGGCTACAGCAGAGCCAAAATGATTTGCTCTTTATTTCTTATATTTTAACCGGGGGGGGGGGGAGCCCTGATGAATCAAACTAACGTGATGCAATCTCTCCCCAAACGCAAGACATGCTGATCTTTTCTTTCGATGCCTGCTTTTGGCATGGAATAATACTATATTTTTTATTTTAAAATATATAATAAAATAAGAGGGGTGGGGTACAAACAATCCACAAGTTGCTTCGGAACATCTTTGGAAAAGGTCGACATGTGGTATTTTAGGCTCTTTTGAAATATGTTTCAGAGCTTCAGGAGGACCTAAGAGGTCTTGATGCTGTGACCTATTCCTGAGTCACAGCATAGTTGCAAACCAGAGGCAAAAAAAGGAAATAGCAAAAATAATCCAGAGCTCAGCAGAGCTGGCAGCATTTATTTTTTTTTTTTTTTTTTGCTAAACTCCATCCAAAACAGTCCATTGCAAAAGCAACTAGATGCAGTGAAAGTTAAGAGCACAGAAGAACCGCCAGCAATCGCAGACAAATCTACCTGCAACAATTTCAGCAGCTACTGAATCTGGTACCGGAAAGCAAATTTATAAAATGTTTCCATTTTTGGACCTCCGGGGAAATCTCCCTGCTGCAAGCAAGCAACAAACCATTTCTTAATTCTTTCTTTCAAGACCCTCAAGCCTATTGATCTGTGGGGGCTATAGGGATACATTCTGACTCAAAAGAGCAACAGTTCGCAATATTCCTCTCCATTGAGAGGTTCCAAGCCACCCCGCTTCCCGAAGGTCAAAAAAGAGAGAGAAAGAGAAAGGCTTCCTTACCTGTCGGTGGATTTTAAGCTAGGCCAAAATTATATTGTTAAAAAGGGTGTTAGATCCAGAGGTGAGCAAAAAAGGAAAACCATCCCCAAGCTCTCACTAGCCTCAGCCTGCCGCTGGCAAGTGATACAACGGAATAAGCTACTGCCTCTCTTTTGAGCGCTGCCCATGTGATTTTTAATACCGGCTCGCCAGTCTCCGCCCACGGGGGCCTCCTCGGACCAATGAGCGCCGGGGGGCGGGGCCGGGAGCGCCTGGGGCTCCGGGGCCGCGGCTCCGCTCCGGCAGTAGGAGAGAGGGGAGCGGAGGCGACGGAGCTGCTCCCCGGGACTTCCACCCGCTTGCGCCGAGCTCCTCGTCCAGCAGCTCCGGAGTCCTGCTGCGGCTCGGAGGGAACTGAACGCGAGTGGGTGGGAAAGGGGTTGCAGGAGGACCGACCCCGGGGGCCATGCGCGTCCCAGCCCCGGTTTGCTTACTACGGGGCGGGTGGGGAAAGGGTAGGGAGAGGGATGGCCCCGCTGCGCCCTCGAAGCATTTCTGGCCCTGCGGGAGGAGCCGTGGAGCGGCCGGTGGCGGTGGATGGACGCGTGGCGGGACGTGGGAGAGCCCGAGAGGGGACTTCTACCACGGATGCTTCAGTGGAGATTGCTGCATCGCAGGGGGGTTGGACTAAAGGACCTTTGGGGATCCCGTCTGACTACAATTCTGTGGTTCTCCGCGCTGAGGAAGTGCGGCAGGGTCGGGAGGAGGGTGCCCGAGAAAGAGAGAGAGAGAGAGAGAGAGAGAGAGAGAGAGAGAGAGAAAGAAAGAAAGAAAGAAAGAAAGAAAGAAAGAAAGAAAGAAAGAAAGAAAGAGCCTTCAGTAACTTGGGGGGGGGGGACACGTCTGGAGGAGCCAGGAAGTGAGAGTCTTGCTCACCCTAAAGAGCAGCGCACAGGCGATGATGGTGATGGGTCTTGCTTGCCTTTTTAAAAGCTTGGACGTGAGGGGTTTTTGCAGGTGGGTTGACACCAAAATATGAGGCAGAGAGGAACAGAGACCTTAAAACAGGTGGTCTGGAGAAGAGAGCTGTGTGTCTAGTGAGGGGTTGGGGGAGGTTGTGTGAAAGATCAAAGGCAAATTCAGGGTTGCTACTCCTTCTTTTCCCCCTTTTCCTCCCCCTTGGCAAGAGGTTTAAGCAGAAATCCATCAATCGCAGGACTAGGGAGAATGGCACCCTGCTGGATTTTGTCCTGTTAAAAGGGTGCAGAGCAGGCGCCAAGGAAAAGGTGGCAACCCTTGGGAAGTGGACTGGGGGGAGCGCAGGAAAAAAGGGATGGTTGGTGAGGAAGCGTGCCTGTGGGAGTACAATCGAGGACTTCTCACACGCTCTTTTAAAAACCGGGATTGGGGGCAAAATCTATGGGGCGAAGAGAAGTTATGAGGGGCTGGTAGAGAATTGCCCCTGAGGTTGGATTCTGGGGGCGGGGGGTATGGAGAAACCGGAGCGAAAAACTGGGAGAAGATGGTGTGGGGGATGCTGTGTGGGTTGCAGAGAGAGATAATTGGGAGTGTTGGTGGGGAAAATTGAAGGGAGCTCAGGGGAGAGGCTGAATGGCAGCAAAGTGATGTAGGCAGAAAGTGAGTGAATGAGACATTAACAAAGCAAGGAGGGTCTTGTATTTGTGGAGGAGTAAAACGGCTGACGAACGTGTGTGAAAAGCCGAATACCTTGCCCTGGGAGGAATGGAGACAAAGAAAAGCTGAGCCTCTGTTAACAAAACGCAGCAAATTAGCAACAGTTAAAATCGTGGTTGTGTAACTATTGTCCCTAAAATATCACAAAGCACGTTCAAACAATCAAGCTGTGCAATCAAGTTATTAAAGTGACTTCATCTCAAGCACCCGTTTATTTTCTCTCCCACCCACCACCCGAAATGGCCCTGTCACCAGCTAATTTGTCCAGAAATAAATAAATCCGTGGCCACAGTTATTCCAATCAGGTGACACTGAGCATGAAATGCACACATTCTGTTCCTTATAGCCTCCGTCATCCTATGTCCATCTTCAAACTAGAGATGGAATCATCTTATGCAGGATATTTTAGAGTTCCACACCAACTCATGTCCTCATATCACTAAATGTTTAATTGAACATGGAGTTTCTATCAGTATGTATTTCTGAAAATGGGGAAAATGTCTACTCATTTCTCTCTTCTCCCTTCCTGAGAAATTTGCAGTTGGAAACATACAGAATTATTTTGTGTGCATAAGCCAATGTGTGCCTCTCATGTAATGTGTCTATAGCCAGTTTTTCTCATCTGTGCATTTTGTTGCTATAAACAGACATGGTGCTGTTTTAATTCTGTGCATTATTGTTTCTTTTAGGGTCCATTGAGGACCGGGATAGCTGAGTTGGTTAGAGGGGTAGTGCTGATAACACCAAGGTTGCAGCTTTGATCCCAGAGCTCAACAACTTCGGGGTAAAATTGAGAAAAAAGAAAAAAGCTCAACAACTTCAATCCTTAAAAAAGGTCAGCAACTTTGGTCAGCCCTCATGCACGTTCACTTCATCAAATCTGGCCCTCTTTGAAAAAGGTTTGGGCACCCCTGGACTAGATGGTCTTTAGGGTCCCTTCCAACTCTATGGTTCTGTGTGATTTAGACTTAAGAAATAGGCCTTCAGGAAAGAAAGGCTAAAAGTCAGTACACACAATAGAAGATCAAGAATACATCTTGGGTGGAATGTATACAGTGGTACCTCCAGTTACGAACTTAATCAGTTCTGGAGGTCCATTTGTAACCTGAAACCACTCGTAACATGAAGCGTGCTTTCGCTGATGTCATCTGCTGCTGCCGCGCTGCCGGCACACGACTTCCGCTCGCATCCTGGGGCAAAGTTTGCAACATGGGGCATCTGCTTACAGGTTAGCGGAGCTTGTAACCTGCAGCGTTCGCAAGGAGGACAGTACATAACATGAGGTTCCACTGTACTTTGGTTTTAAAATTCTGATGTGAACAGAAGCAGAAGTATATACAGTGGTACCTCAGGTTAAGAACTTAATTCGTTCTGGAGGTCCGTTCTTAACCTGAAACTGTTCTTAACCTGAAGCACCACTTTAGCTAATGGGGCCTCCCACTGCCGCCACACCGCCGTTGCACAATTTCTGTTCTCATCCTGAAGCAAAGTTCTTAACCCAAGGTACTATTTCTGGGTTAGCGGAGTCTGTAACCTGAAGCATCTGTAACCTGGGGTACCACTGTATTCAGGTCACTAGCCTCCCCCCCCCACTCATTTTTCAGGTCTTGTAGGTCATCAGTAAGTGCATATTTTATTCCACACATTTGTGTTTGGAGAATCTGACAGTGAGGGTGGGTCATATTTCCATGGGCTCGTCGCATTGGCTGATCACATTTGGTGGACATTCTCAATAGAAGGCGATGGCATCAGGTCTAGAAGGAACCCCCTGGTGACTCCCATTTGTTTGCCTGATTAAATGGACAGCTGTTTCTGGTTTGGTGCAGTAAGTAATCTATATTTGAGGGAGCATGAGGAGAGATTGCAGTTGTGGAAGAGTTCTGACAGATGCTAACACAAAAGGTCTGTACACCTGACATTCAGTCTGAAAACGAGGCTATTGCATTACCGATCATATTTTTTAAAGGAGGCAATCACAAGGGAGGAAATGGCATATGTCACGAAATACATTTCTCAGGAAACCAGTGTCACTCCAGTGGATAATGTAATATACAAACTTGCCCTAAACACTCTTCAAGTTACTTTTATCTTGGATAGTTAGATTTCAGGTAGGTACCTCCCTTTTAGATACTCAGTTGCCTTGTTTTTAATGTATTGCAGTAGTAGGTTACATCTTCCATACCCCGTGGCAATGTGTGTATTATCTAGTTCATGGGTAGGCAAACTGAGGCCCGGGGCCGAATCCGGCCCAATCGCCTTCTAAATCTGGGCCGCGGACAGTCCGGGAATCAGCATAGTTTTACATGAGTAGAATGTGTCCTTTTCTTTAAAATGCATCTCTGGGTTATTTGTGAGGCATAGGAATTCATTCATTCCCCCCCCCCTTCAAAATATAGTCCAGCCCCATATGAGGTCGGAGGGACAGTGGACAGTGCTGAAAAAGTTTGCTGACCCCTGATCTAGTTGGACTGCAGTGATGTTCTCTCACACACACACTCCTTAAAAGATGGAACCATTTTATCATGGCAGAAGACTTTGTGGGCCAGAATTGATCACAAATATGAAATGTTCAGCTAAGTAGGTAAGGTATAAGCACGCTCTGAATGTTGAGAGAAGCATGAGATTATGTGTGGTTCCACACCTCCTGCCCAGGTGAAGAATGTTGAAGGCCAAACAATGTTACAGACAGTCGCTGGTGTCGCCACACAACACTGAGCAGCACAAATAAACTATGAGACTGACATGGCTTCTGAAAGGGGCAGATTAACCGCTCTGCTTCAGAGGCCAAGCTTTCATTCACTTGAGGATAAGGGCACATTTAAAAGTTTGGTAGAACTGGTTTTGAACACACATTCAGTGCATTCCATGGTATTTGTTTTCAAGGCAGAAGCAGCCTGCACCATGCTTAGAACATAGGTCTTGATTTTACCCTGAGATTACCTCTGCTTCCTGGTGAAGGGGTCTGTTCTGCTCCTTGAGAAATCCGCAGTTGACAATATGATCCCACTGACAGCAGGACCCCGCTTCCACTTGGCCACGTGATAAGGGATCCCGGATGAGGGGTTGTGTTCCCAGTTAGGGAAAGCTGAAAATGCTGGTGGGGCATGACACAACGCAGATAGGAAATTAGATTGTGTACCTGGGTGGACAGAGAAGAATAAGAGGCGCAGACATCAAAGTGCCTGATACCTTTTCCTGGATCGTTCAGCCTGGACACTGAGATCCAGCGCCGAGGGCCTTCTGGTGGTTCCCTCATTGCGAGAAGTGAGGTTACAGGGAACCAGACAGAGGGCCTTCTCGGTAGTGGCACCCGCCCTGTGGAATGCCCTCCCAGCAGATGTCAAGGAAATAAGCAGCTGTCTTATCTTTAAAAGACATCTGATGGCAGCCTTGTTTAGGGAAGTTTTTAATATTTAATGCTGTATTGTTTTTAACATTCGATTGGAAGCCGCCCAGAGTGGCTGGGGAAACTCAGCCAGATGGGCAGGGAATGAATGAATGAATAAAATGGTGTAAGTTTCTCTCCTATGCTAACTGAACTAATCAGCCCACCATATAGGAGCTAACTCCTAGGGGGTTGTGGGGGCTTTGACCCCACAATAAAATGTTTGAGGGGAGCCTGCAAGTAGGAGACAGAAAAACCGAAATATAGGAAAAGCATGTTTCTTTAAAACAAAACCAGACATTCACTGTTAACTTCCCCTTTTCTGTCTACACTCCATAGACTTTTCCTCTCTTTGCATCATTTCAGGTTCCTCATAATCTTTTTCTGTTAACCCTTCCTGTGGTCTCTCCATTCCACAGCTTTCTTTCTCTTTCCCTATCCTAAAGTTCATACTCAGTTTTCTCTACCCTTAAATCTCTGTAGCCAAATTACCCCATTTATTTTTCTTTTCTTTTCTTCTCCACCCACTCTTCTCTCTGCAGCCTCGTCTCCATTTTGCCATTTTCTGATGTATTCCACAACACTCTTTGCACATTATAGGTCCTTCTGCACCCCTATTTCCAGAAATAAGGTAGCAATGCAGCCTTTTTGATGCTGCCCTCAATGTGCTTTGTCTTGTGAGTCGGAATCTATGGCGATCTCAAGCCGCCGGCATCATATAAATCTTTATTGCTGTAGAAAACTTACACTAAACTTTGCTGGCATAAAACTGCCCAAGATGAATGTGGTTTTTCTGAAGGTCACCAGGCCTGCATGCCCACTACTGTGATGACCAGCTTTCCTTTACAGATTGTTCACACCATAGTTAGGTAAGTGCGATTGTGATTTTAAAGGGTATAACGATTCAATATCCTGTCTTTTATTTATTTTTTACCGCCTGGTCTAAAACATCTGATAAAGGAAACAATGATGCCGTGTTCTGCCAAATGCTCCAAAGGAACCAAAGGCATGTTTAAAGGCATGGCTTGTTGGTTGCTATGCTCATGCCATGCCTATGGTGGTTAGGGACTATTACAGATGGTCACCTTTTAAGCACAACACACAGTTGTTGCTCTTTGAAAACAGTAACCAGTCAGATGAGATGCTTGGTCCTCGGCCTCCTATTTTGCAGTGGAAAATCTCAGGAAGGATAGCTTGTTAAGTGGAAAAGGTCACAAATCTGAATACCATGGATCTGGCAGATTATAATTACTAACTCCGTCAGATGCTACGTTCATCCTGGACTGAAATATTAGCCATTCTCACATATGGAGACCAGGTGGGAAAAGAAGATCTGGTTAATGTTTTGAAAATGTGAGAAGACATGTGGGAATTGGTTTTCTCTTTTTGCACAATTAGAACGAAAAATAAGTTGGCAGACTCCAAATACATTGATCAAGGAAAATAAGCAAGTTACGAAAAAGGTAATTTTTAAAAACTCTGCAAGGATTACAAAATCTATTAATGGGTTGATAAGGTACAAATATTATAAATATATATATATGAGATCTACTCTGGACTTCTTATGAGTCATTGTTTTCTGTTAAGTATATAAATTAAATATATGCTTGGTAAATCTTCATGTTTGAAGGTGGGAGGAAAATTGATTTTAGCAGTCAGAAACTTTTGTGTAGTTAATTTACATCGGAACGAAGCTGTGTGCATGTGGTTTGCACTTGCAATAGTGGTAGCAGATTATTTAAATCCGTAGCCCCATATTTCAGCAGGAGAGTAGGAGGCACAACTTGAGTCAGACTCAAAATAATAAAGGCACAGTTTTGTTGAATTAATTTCATGCAAACAAACAAATGCCGAAGATCAAGCGTCTTGCCGTAATTCTTTTCTGGATCATGCTTTGTGGTGATAGTTGATTCTCTAGCCTCTAGGCACTTGGCCATCTTATATTTCTAATATTTTGTGTTATTGGTTGCTATTAGGGGGCTGTCAGGATACTAGGAAGCTGCTTTATGCTGAATCAGACCATTGGTTCATCTCAATATTCTCTACACTGACTGTCAGTGGGTCACCAGAGTTGCAGGCTGGATATTTCTGGAGATGCTAGGAATTGGACCTGTGACATTGTGCATGCAAACCAGATGTTCTGCCACTGAGCTATGACCTTGCTTTGGGTCTTTCTTAACTCAATGTACAGTATTGTTCTTTGACCGTATTCTATTCTATTGTTAAGTTTTATTCCATACAGTGGTACCTCAGGTTACATACGCTTCAGGTTACATACGCTTCAGGTTACAGACTCAGCTAACCCAGAAATAGTGCTTCAGGTTAAGAACTTTGCTTCAGGATGAGAACAGAAATTGTGCTCCGGCAGCACAGCAGCAGCAGGAGGCCCCATTAGCTAAAGTGCTGCTTCAGGTTAAGAACAGTTTCAGGTTAAGTACAGACCTCCGGAACGAATTAAGTACTTAACCTGAGGTACCACTGTATTATCTTTTATATATTATGTTGGAAACTACTCTGTGGATATTATCGGAGATGGTTTTAGGGTAATGTGACCAGTTCGGCCGCACTGGGTGCCAGCGTCACAGGGGGTGCTGCAGCCATGATGTAGAACGGAGTGCAAGATGCGGGGGCATCCAATTTTAGCATTGTTCAGGGATCTGCTAAAGTTTGAGGGTCCAGAGGGCGCCATGTCATAAAGGGCAGTGTACAAATCTGATGAATAAACAATACATAAATTGTTGGCCCGCATGGCAGCAGAGGAAAGAGAGAAAGCCCCAGTTTTATTTTATTTCTGAGGCCAATAAAACGTACTTGGGAGAATCCCTTAGTTCTGCCTCACAGGTGTGCACAACTGGAGGGTATATTTATTCCTTTAGGGAAGGGAATAGCACATGCTTTCATGGAACATGGAAATGCCGTTCAGTGGAACAGCACATGCTCTCAACCCAGAGCATATTTCCCAGGTTCCTTCCATGGCATCCTCAGTTAAACAGATCAGGTATTTGTTTATTTACAGCATTCGTTCCTCACCCTTTATCCAAAATGGCTCTGAGAGTGGCTCACATAAATCAGTTCGGAGAAAGACATGACAATCGGGGGGAGGGCGGGAAAAGCAAGCTCAATCACATCTTGAGCTTGCAGTTCAGCACACTGAAGCTTACAAGCTTCACACACCATGGAACCATCCTGACCATTGGCCATGTTGGCTGACAGTTGTTAGAAGGCCATTCACAGAGTAACAATTCCCAGCTCCTTTAGCAGACTATGGTCCCCATAACTTGTTGAAGTGGCAAATAACCCAACAACCCACCCACCCCACACTTATACAAACAAGCTACAAGAAAGGTGAAAGGTAATGTAGGTAAAGGACCCCTGGACAGTTAAGTCCAGTCAAAGGCAACTATGGGGTTGCGGCGCTCATCTCGCTTCAGGGCGAGGGAGACGGCGTTTGTCCACAGACTGTTTTCTGGGTCATGACTGGTGCAATGGGACACCGTGACGGAAACCAGAGCGCACGGAATTGCTGTTTACCTTCCCACCGCAGCGGTACCTATTTATCTACTTGCACTGGTGTGCTTTCGAATTGCTAGGTTGGCAGGAACTGGGACAGAGCAATGGGAGCTCGGATTCGAACCGCCGACCTTCCGATCGGCAAGCCCAAGAGGCTCAGTGGTTTAGACTACAGCGCCACCTGCTCCCAGCAACGCTGCAACCAACTGAATGCATCCAACCAAGCTCTGGACCCCTCAACCCCACGCAATGCCAATAAAGATAAACAAATATATAAATAAGGGACCTACCGATGAGATGCTGACACAATCCCCATATTAACACTATGCAATGGAACGATAGAACAATACCCCCTCTTTCTTTCCCCCTTCCCTTCCCCCAGCTGCAAGATGCCCATGACATTAGTATCTCATACTGAAGGTTAACGGACTGCTATATTTACTTTCCCATATTCTGTAACACAAGAAAATCTTCAATAAAAACTAATTTAAAGATGGTTTTAATGCATGGTGTGCTGGTGACCTGAGTGACCTCAGGCAAGTCCTTGCGTCGGCAGCCTAAGCTGCCTCTTAGGCTTGTCGTCAGGCTTCAGATATTACTCTGGGCTCCTTGAAGGAAGGAGAGGATGCAAATGCCAACAGATAAATAAAGGCTCTTGCCAAGCATTTTTATTCTCTTCCTCCTCTAGCATGGAAGCGAATGTTGTGTGCCCCTTGCTTCCCAAGATTTGCAGGCCCAAGAGCAGTTTGAAGATTGCGGATTCAGAGGCTAACTGTTGTCAAATGCTTAGCAAAGCCATCTGTTTGAAGACAAATGTTTCCTTAATGACCAACACACAAGGAAGTTGATGTTACATGAAAACAAAACAAAAACCCTCTTCCTGCTGCATTTACTTGACTGAGAAAGAAGGGGTGAGATACAGTTGAAAAGTTAACTCTTACTGAAAGATGAAGGTTTGTTTTCCTCCACTTATTAGCTGTGTATCTTGTCATCCATCCATTCACATCCTAGAATATAGGAAGAGTTGCACCCACTGTATTCTTTAAAATGAATTCTGTTTTCTTACTGCTTTTGTTTTAAAACTCATTGTCCAATTCACTGTACAGTAAGGATCAGCAAATCTTTAAATTTTAGTTTCTGATTTCTTCACTCCAAAATTCTTCCCATTTCCAAATCAGTTTGAATTCCCCCCCCCCCCCAAAAAAAAGTCCCCATGGAAATTCATCTGCATTTTAGTGCAAAGTTATCCTAATATAAGCACAGCTTTGTATGCCATTTTTTGCCTAATATGCACTTTCCCCCAAGCACTATCCCCCTTATTTCTGTATGCTGTTTTCAGTGGTTGGCACATTTCTGTACACATTGCAAAATTCAGAAATAGACATTTTTTATACAAAAAAATGGCTGTGCTTAAGCTGTGTATTATTGTGAAAAGTGTGAATTAGGTAGGTACACCTATAAATACAAGTGAATTGTTAATGGAGAAATCCGAGGGCTCCCTTGGACAAAAAGCAAAGACACCAACCAGGACAATTGGAGCAAAACAGCAGACAGTAGGCTTGGTATTTATTGAGACTGTCGTGACAGGACTCCAACTCACTACAGGATGAAGCAAGATGGAAGCCCTGAAAAAAAGAAGACCCCAACTTTTATTAGCTACTAATCCCCCATGCTACACCCCTAAGACTACATCATAACTACATCATGACTACATCATTGACACATCACAAAGAGGAGGGGTTCAGGGAGGAGTTGTGGTGGTAATCTGAGTGTCTTGTCACCTGTCCGGTTCCTCCTTTCCCCCTCCTCATGATTCATTTCTGAGGACAAAGAGGAGTTCACTGTTTCCTGCCCCCAGAGGGAAGGGCTGGTCACTGTCCTTTGTTTCAGTCCGTACTGAATCCACTTCCATATGCAGGTCCTTTGTGAGTGTAATGATCTTCTGTCTAGGACCATCAAGGTTGGCATTCCAACTGGGTAGGGCTCACTGTGGACGTGTTGGTATGCTCACGGAAGTTTCATTAAATGAAGCATCGCATATGTTGTGTGTGTGTGTGTGTGTGTGTGTGTGTGTGGAGTTTGTACAAACTGAATGATGGGGGGGGGTTCCTGCAACAGAATCAAATTTCTCCCCCACCCCTGCTGTACAGCTATAGCAGATATAGACAGGAATTCCCTTCTTCTTATCCTTCAGTTTGCTACTCTAACTGGAATTAGTATAACTGGGACCTAGAACAAAATATTGTCCCATGGGATCCTGCTGTTCAAAGCTTCAGCTGTACGCTCTATTCCACCACCACCACCCTGGGTTTTCCATATTCTCTCCCTGACAATCAATACTGTGTGCCCTTTAGGTGTGCTGAGTCATCATTCAGTACTTGTTTGTTTGTTTAATACTTTAGGATTATTTGCATAGGTAAAGGTAAAGGGACCCCTGACCATTAGGTCCAGTCGCGGACGACTCTGGGGTTGCGGCGCTCATCTCACTTTACTGGCCTAGCAAACCAGCGTACAGCTTCTGGGTCAGAGCAGCGCATGGAAACGCCATTTACCTTCCCCCTGGAGTGGTACCTATTTATCTACTTCCACTTTGACATGCTTTCAAACTGCTAGGCGGGCAGGAGCAGGGACCGAACAACGGTAGCTCACCTCGTTGCAGGGATTCGAACCACTGACCTTCTGATTGGCAAACCCTAGGCTCTGTGGTTTAACTCACAGCGCCACCCACACCCCTTATTTGCACAGAAGTGGGGATTATTATTATTATTGGTGCTTCTGAAAAACTTGTGGTTTCCCCAAGTCTTCCTATTGTGTATGGCTGGTGCTGTTTCAGCTATATAAGGATAGGCATTTGGAATCTGCCATTAGTAAATATGACGCCATTAGAAAAAGAAGCACACAGAAAAGTAATGAATCAACCCTAATGTCATTTCAGGGGCTGTTGGAAGCTGAATAAGTGCAGAACAGAGCAACAGAGTGGAAAGCTCTGCCCGGACAGGTTCAAGGCACTTGTGCTAATTTACTCGGCCCAAAAAATTGAGTCAGAAGCACATCCCTTAAGGACCATCTGATTCCTTATGCTCCACCTCAATCACCAAGCCCTCTCATGGGGCACTTCTAGTGGTTCCGCACATCCCAGAGCTTTGGTTGGTTTTCACTAGGGTAAAGTAAAAGGTAAAGGACCCCTGGACAGTTAAGTCCAGTCAAAGGTGACTATGAGGTGTGGCACGCATCTCACTTTTCAGGCCAACGGAGCCGGCGTTTGTCCACAGACAGCTTTCCAAGTCACTTGGCCAGCATGACTAAACAGCTTCTGGTGCAACGGAACACCATGACAGAAGCCAGAGCGCACAGAAACACCATTTACCTGCAGGCCGCAGCGGTACCTATTCAGCGCTGTCTTTAGCATGTGCGCCGTCAGAGTGCAAAGATCCACCCAGCGCACCCAAATTTAGTTTAGCCCCCAAATTAACACCACCACACTTAAACTTATAAGTATTGTTTAGGCACCTACTTAGGAGAAACATCAGTCATGTCAAAGGTGCTGCTGACCTCACTGCCGCGTAGCAGCTCAATACAATACGTAACATAATATTTTGATGTAAGAGTTAATTTCGCGTGCATGGCGCTGTTGAGAATGACAAGTGCCATCACTGAGTCTGACAAGCACTGCCGTTGTTAATGACAAGCGCCACCGCTGGCATGGCACGTCTTTGGTAAATGAGTGCGCAAAGTCGAAAGTCCTTTAGTGAAACAATAGGTATACATTTTGGTAGTACCTAGGTATATATGTATTTTGTTTTTCGAGCTTGATCAAAATTATTTAATATTTCATAACAGGTAGATAGTTAAGAGCTTAGGCGGCTTCAGCAGTGAGCACCTGGCACCCCACAGAATTTAGCACCTGGGTGCCCCGCACCCCTTGCACCCTTGGGTAAAGACGGCCCTGCACCTATTTATCTACTTGCACTAGAATGCTTTCAAACTGCGAGGTTGGCGGAAGCTTTCACTAGGAGCCAAGCCTTAAGTGTGGCAGGCCCTGCCCTGTGCAACTCCCCACCATATTGTTTTGACAGGCCTATGCACTATGGATTTTCTCTTTTTCATCCAATCAGTATTTATTGATGGTTTTAATGAATCCTTTGGGCTGACTTTATTCTTATATGTTGTACACTGCCATGATATATTTTGTATGAAAGTGTGGATTATAAATACATAAGCAAATAAATAAGCACCGTTTGTAGATGCTGGCAATGAAAAATGGAGTGTTAGCAGTGGAACAGGATTTGGAAGGTCATAAATAAGCCTCTTCATTTGCCAGACAGGCCCAAACAATGGGCCCTAAACTCTGTCAACCCTACAGCTGTCTTAATTAATTCCCTCCCATTAATGGAAATTGGATTAGAAAAAGAAGACAGCGAGAAAGGGAAAGAGAAACTGCCTTGGCATAGGAAGCAGTGGTAGCCAGGGCAGTAAAAAGATGACAACCATAAGTGAAAGATGCCATCTACCTTTCAATAAAAGTCTTTGCTGAAATGGTTTGGAAGGACAGTGTGTCCTAATGGGTGCTAAATGCATTATCTTCAAAGACTAGGAAGCGAGGAGACTGTGTGAGCACTTATTGTTCAGTGGGTATAATACTTTTTATAAAAGGAAACGATTGATTTTGTTTCGTGTGTAGCAAGGGAAACCAAGCTAATGGTTAATAAAAGTTGCTGCAGTGGTGGGAACATACCCTTCCCCCTCTCCTGAGCTGACATAAGTGAGCTGACAATTCCTGGAAGGAATAGGGTTAAGAGCCAGCAATTTACACATGGCACAGTGTGTGAATGTGCTTTCATCCTCTTCCTTAAACCCCCCAGATGCTAGTTCTACTACTCAAAAAGGTTGCATGAAAATGAAGATGTAGAGTGGAGGTGAACACAACCGTAATTGTCTTTTCCTGGTTTGCAAGCTTTTTATTTTTATTATTTGTGTGCACTTTGTTTGAATTTGAATCAAAGCAGAGTTCTCTGCCTGTGGCAAACCCGCACGCTGATTGTTGAGGTTCTCAAAAGTTTGTTGAACAAAGCCACTTTCTCACAAAGAACCAGGAACTCGAACGATAAGCTTGTGTGGAGTATGAGGAACATGTTGCAACAGGAGCTGATGTTCTCCTGCCAGGAAGGAACTTTACCTGTTTGATAATAAGGTCTTAGACGCTGGCTTAAAGAGCACACAAGCTTAAAAGCAATAGGTCTTGCCTGATATTTAAGAAAGCAGTTTCCTCTCTTCACATTCCTAACTGATAGTCTGCAGGGCCTCTCATATAATCAGTGGTGGAGCAAGCCAATCAGGCGCCTAGGGCAGAACGCTCTGTGGGACCTCCAAGGAATCTGCCTGCCTCCTCCCACTCAGCTGAGGGAGAGGTGGCGGGCAGATCGTCTGGAGCCATGCGGAGCCTGTGGGTGCCCAAGCCATTGCATCACTCCCAGGAGAGTGTTGGTTTCTGCTTCCTTCACTGAGCAGCGAAGTGCTTGTCACAAGACAATGTTTACATTCCACAGTCAAGTGCTGTTGGGTTTTCTCACGGGAAAGGAGACTGGATGTGACGTACACTGGTTTCCTGTTTTTCACTGTTCTTTGCAGTTCAGTGTGATTCTCTCCGTGCTTTAGAGGAGAGAGGATGCCTTTCTCTGCTCCGGCAGAGGGAAGATGTTTTTCTGTAAATTACCAGCTTTGAAGTGTAAATAAAGTAATATAGAGCATGTTGGCACGTACTTTTCATCATTCCGCTGTGCACTGGACACTGCTTATCTCCAACATTTGGTTCCGGGCCCAGAAAAACGCAGTGTTTTGAGAATGGACTCCAGAAGTCGGGCTCCTGGCAAAGGAACAAAGGAGCAAAGAATTGGAGTGCCGGCAAAGGATCGGAATGCAGAGGGCCGGATCGGACGATATCTCTGCGCGTCAAGATGATTTGATGAGGTATGTGCTACAGCTCCGGGCAGCCTGCCAGCTTCTAATTAATGGCTTTATGGCTGGACTTTGAACTTTTATAGCCGGTTTTGCCGTGGCACAGGCAAAAGGCTAGAAGGATAAATTTTTCCTATGCTGGGGGAAATCGAAAGTAAAGCAGCTGCAGCAGTGTCGCAGCATGAATTTAAGACAGCAGAGAGAACTTTCACTTTTGAACTTGCCTTTGGAATGCGGTTTGAAGCAGCTGCAGATAAGCAAAGCAGTTAAGCAGAAAGGCACAGGTTCAAAGGCAGAGGCTGTTTTGAATTTGCTTTTGGATTGAAGCAGCTGTACACAGACACAGCTAGTATAAAGCAGCCTGATTTAAAGCAGCAGAGATGACGCAGAAGGCTAATGCCAAAGTCATGATGGCTAGCTGCAGAAGGCTGGATGAGGCAAGTGGGGAATTTGATGCCAATCAGCCAAATGCTCAACTCACAGTAGCCAGTGATACTGCCATGATTCAGAATGGAGCAGACCGCCGGGGTGCTAGCTGCATCAACAAGGGGGAGACTTCACAGACGTCATCCCAGAGTGCAGTGGAACCACCAGATGGCGCCAGAGCTTTGAAGGCAGTGAAATGCTACTCGTGTGGACGTCTAGGCCATATGAAGAGGGAATGCAGATATCCCAGGGCCAAGACAGAGCAGCGCAGCGAAGGCTCATCGCGTGGAAAAGGCCGAGGCAAAGGCAAAGGTCCGGTGTCCAGGACAACGCAGCACAAGGCAATGGTCTCACGCTTCACTCCAAAGGTTGCAGAGGTCCAGAAGACATCTAGATCTTTCTTCGTTGTTGATTCGGCTGCAACGCATCACATGTGCAATGATAAGCGACTGTTCGTGTCTTTTACACCGCAGGAAGGTGCGATTCACCAGGCGGATGACCACACAATCCCCAGTAAAGGCTACGGAACTGTTGTTCTTCACAGTTTGGACTTATCGATACAGGATGTGCTTTATGTGCCAGATGCCAAGCATAATCTGCTCAGCGTTGGACAGCTGAATGAGCGGAAAATTGACGTTTCCTTTAAGAACAAAAGGTGCATCATCACAAAGAAAAATGATTATGTATTGCATGCTGAATATGTTGATCTTTTGTATGTTTTGTATTTTGATGATGTTGTGCAGGATGACACTTGTTGCATTGCAGGTTCTAACAAAAGTTTGCATGCAGATTGTATTCACGATTTTCATCGAAAATTTGGTCATTTGCATTTTGAGGCAGTATCTAAAATGCCTGCCTTGGTTGAAGGTATGACTATTAAACCCTGCAGGTACCACATGAAGTGCAAGGCATGCGCAGCAAACAAGGTAAAAATGGCTGCGAAAGGTAAGGTGTCTAGTAGGCAAGCTACAGAACCATACCAGGTTGTTCATGCTGATTTGGTTGGACCACTAGCGCCCTCTTTGGGTGGAAACAGGTACTTCATGGTTCTCATTGATGCATTTTCCAGGTATATTTATGTGTACAATCTCAAGCAGAAATCAGAGGCTTTTCCAAGGTTCAAGGAATTCTGTGCTTGGTTGGGAAATGTGCATGGTAAGAAGGTAAAGACTCTTTTCAGTGATCGCGGGGGAGAATTCACTTCTCAGCAGTTTGAAGCTTTTCTGACTGAGAAAGGAATTCAACACGATTTGTCTAGTCCTCGCTCGCCATGGCAGAATGGACTTGCGGAACGAGCAAATCAGACATTGCTTCAAGGGTTAAAAACCTTGCTGCATGATGCCAATCTTCCAGAGAGTTATTGGGCCGAAGCTCTCTCATGTTTCACTTACAGTTATAATCGCAGGTTATCTTCAGCGATTGGTTGTACCCCCTATGAGAAGATGTTTGGCAAGAAGCCATACATCAAACACATGAAAATTTTTGGTTCTGACATGTGGGTTCACTCACCACAAAACTCCAAGTTAGACAAGCGTGGATTGCATGGTATCTTTCTAGGTTATCAGAAAGGGTCTTACAGAATAATGATGACTGACTCTAAGACAATTAAGCTCACAAGAAGTGTTGAGTACAATGCCAAGTGGGGGGAGAATGTGGGAATTTTCCAATGTTATCCTGATGACAGTGATGAAACTGAGGATAGTCAAAAGCAACCGCAACAACCCACACCCACTGATGAAGGTTCTGATTCTGAGTCTGAAACTGAATCGGGTGATTCAGAGGATTTCAAGAGTGCGAAAGCCTCTATGCGACCCTCTGAAAGCTCTGATCAAGAATTAGAGGAACCATTGTTCACAATAGGTCACTTTTCTCCCAAGAAGGAAGAGGAGAGTATTGAAGACTTAAGGCTAATTCGCAGGTCACAGAGAGCAACAAAAGGCAGACTTCCAAAGAGATTTGCTGATGAGTTTGCTAAGATAGCAGTAACAGCTGTTAAAAGCTCCAAGAAGGTATTTGAACCTTCAAGTTTCCAAGAAATCCAGGATTTGGATTCAAAGGAAGCTGAGCCATGGTTAAATGCCATGAAGGCTGAGCTTGATTCCTTGGAAAGGAACAAAACATGGGACCTTGTTCCAGTAGTTCCAGGAATGAAACTGCTTGGAAGCAAATGGGTCTTCAAAGCGAAGACTGATCAAAATGGCAAGATAGTCAGACACAAAGCCAGATTGGTAGCCAGAGGTTTTGCACAGGTACCAGGTGAAGACTATCACGAGACCTACTCACCCACCGTGAGGTATGAGAGCATTAGGCTTATGCTCAAGCTAGCTGCAGAAGAGAATCTACACATTAGTCACCATGATGTGAATACAGCTTTTCTGTACGGATCTCTAGATGAATCACTTTATATGCTTCCACCTGATGGCGTACAGGTAAAACAGGGATTTGTTTGTGCTCTGAAGAAGTCCCTTTATGGTCTCAAACAAAGTGCACGGTGTTGGCACACAAAACTCACTGAAGTATTGTTTTCTCTAGGTTTTAAGCAAGGGAAAGCTGATCCATGTGTATTTGTCAAAGAGGAGGGGCAAAAGAAACTGTATTGTTTGTTTTATGTTGATGATCTTTTATTCTTTTGGAAGGATGTCACAATGTACAATAACGCCCTAGCTCAACTGAAAGAGCACTTTGACATGAAAGATCTTGGTGAGGTAAACAACTACCTATCTCTGGAAATAGAGAGAGATCAAGATGGTAACATTCTAGTACACCAGTCACGTAAAATTGCTGATGTGTTAAGCAAACTAAACCTGATGGATGCTAACCCTGTAGACACACCGATGACAACAGGTTATCAGGTAGATGACACTGGAGAAGCATTTTCTGGTACTACACTGTACAGAAGTGTGCTAGGCAAGCTAAACTTCATTGCCAGATGTTCAAGACCTGACATTGCTGTTAGCTGTAATTTGCTAAGCAGACAAGTCAACAATCCTACTGTTAAGGATTGGAAAGCTCTGAAACGCATAGCGCGGTATTTGAAAGGCACTATGCATTACAGACTGAGATTTAACAATCAGAAGTCTGGTGGTCTTGAGATATTTGCAGATGCAAGTTTTGGAAGTGACACTACAGACAGGAAAAGTACGTCTGGAGTTTGCTACAAGTACAATCAGGGTCTATTTGATTGGTCATGCAAGAAGCAAACAACAGTTAGCTTAAGTACTTGTGAAGCTGAACTGAATGCACTGTCTTATTCACTTAAGGATTGTGAATGGTTGTTACAATTGTGCAAAGACATAAAAATTCCTGTCAAATGTCCAATCCAGGTTTACCAGGACAACAAAGCATGTTTGGCTTTGCTGAATTCTGAAGGTTGTAAGCAAAGCACGAAGCACTTGCAATTAAAGTTGCAACATGCTAGGGAACGTATTCAAAAGGGACTCGTAACGGTGTCCTATATGCCAGGTAATGAAATTCCTGCTGATGTATTGTCCAAGATTGTATCAAGGGATCAACACTGTACCTATGTGCAGAAGTTGGGTTTGTACTAATATTGTACGAACACGCTGCCCAGTGATGTTCACAGAAAGGGGGAGGATGTTGGTTTCTGCTTCCTTCACTGAGCAGCGAAGTGCTTGTCACAAGACAATGTTTACATTCCACAGTCAAGTGCTGTTGGGTTTTCTCACGGGAAAGGAGACTGGATGTGACGTACACTGGTTTCCTGTTTTTCACTGTTCTTTGCAGTTCAGTGTGATTCTCTCCGTGCTTTAGAGGAGAGAGGATGCCTTTCTCTGCTCCGGCAGAGGGAAGATGTTTTTCTGTAAATTACCAGCTTTGAAGTGTAAATAAAGTAATATAGAGCATGTTGGCACGTACTTTTCATCATTCCGCTGTGCACTGGACACTGCTTATCTCCAACAGAGAGATGCGTGGCTCGGGCGCACTGCAGGCCCCACATGGCTCTTGCTGGCTTTTGCAGGAGGTGGGGGAAGGGACAGAGGGCAGCCCCTCAATCTCTTCCCCCACCTTGCGGAGAAGCCTGCAAGAGCCACGCTCCCTTTAAAGAGCCATGTGGAGCACATGTGCGGCTCTTGGGGGCTTTTCCCCGAGGAGGGAGAAGGGACTGACGGGCTGCCCTTCTCCCTCCTCGGGGAAAAGCCCCCAAGAGCCACACACACACTCCACACAGCTCTCTAATGGGAGCACTGAACAGAGCTTCCTGCCTGCATTCGCTCCATAAGACACACACACACATTTCCCCTTACTTTTTAGGAGGGAAAAAGTGTGTCTTATAGAGCAAAAAATACGGTAACTTTTTCCATGTTACTGATCATCCTTCCTCCTACTGCAGGCAGTAGGCATGAGTCAGGCATTATATTTATAATCACCTTTAATGGTTTAAAAGTCAGCTTTGATTGTCTTACATTAATTGGGGTAATGCCCAAATCCTATTAGCAATTTATGGGTTACAAAGGTTGAATGGGCAAAGTATAATGTCATATTCTTACCAAGTATTCAAACAGGGAAAAAAAGATCAAGAACATTCTTTTTTTTAATTCACTATTTTCCCTGTTCTTAAGGATCAAGAATATTCTTAGCAGAATGGTTTGCTGTGAAAGATACAAAGCATATCTCAACCTGCAGGTTCTGCAGCTATACTCAAAAGCATGAAGTAAGTTTCGGCATTTTCGGATGCTACTATATGAAGGTAGCAGATTCAGAAACAAGAAGTAAAAAACAGGAAGCAATTGATTTTTAAAAGAACACTTCTTATTCATTCACTTTTCACTGAAAATAGCCTTCTAAAGTCTGTTTTTCCTTGCCCAATTGATCTTTGGTACCTGAAACATTTCTATTTTAAAGACTGTGAAATGCTAACATATTTCTCTAGAAAGGTGAAGGCAATGCAGATGAATTGCAAAAACTTTTTGATCAGATTGCCATTCACCTTTCCCATAAGTGGCCATTTTAGATTGGCATAATGATTCATTAGGAGTTTGTTTTCCAGATGAATGGAAATGTAAAATGTGCTATCTAAAATTCAAATGGTTTTCAGCTGATGAGTTCTCTGCAATTCTCTTCCTAAGCATCGTTACTAGGGAGCAAATTCTGGATATGGCAGAAGGCCTTGGGTCCCTTTAAACACCTTTTGCTCAGTCTGTTATCCAGGTGTTTACCAGTTGTTGAGCAACTTCAAGGCCTTCCCTGATCTCCCTTCTTAGGGTTCTTTATTTTATCCTCTTTATCTTTAAACTGGATGTGGAGTGCAGAACCCTTCGAATAGCAGGCACATTTAGACAGAAGACTATCCCCTGCCTGGCAAATGATTATCGTCTGCAGTATAGGACACAGAACAACCCTACATCTCAGTATTCCTGGAAGAACACCATCTCCTCCTCCAGACCACAAATATGGCTATGCTCTGTCATCCCTGCTTCTGACTTCCCCACAGAAATCTCCTCTGTACTGATGATCCAAATTGATTAATTAAAGGGCATCTCATGACATGAGCTGCAGCATTCTGCACATGCTGGAGTTTCAGTATGCTTTTCAGGAGAGTCATCCAGTCTGGATGTTGGACTAGGAATGCTTTCTAGAAAAAGATGATGCTGGTGCACAATGCAGGGCCATGCTACTACTCACAGCAACACTTGAATGTCCAGGAACAAAACCAGTTCTAGGAGTACTGACATGGTTCAAAACTGGTCCAAAACAGACTGTGTACACTTAATCCCAGATTAACTTTCCTGTTGACCCAAAGCACCTCTGCTGTTCAATGTTTTAGCCCGTATCTAATCCTCCACCGATTGCAGACACTGATTCAGAATTTTTACTGGTTTCCTAGATTCAAATTAAAAGAAGTGAGGCACTAACATATTGGTGACAACTCAGGCCAGTTTTCCAGGTGACCTCTCTCTGTGTCTTTATGTAAATGTTAAATACCCTATCGGGGATAAAAATTGCCCTTGAGAGGCCCCATGGGTTAGTGGCCAAGAAGCTAAAGAATAATCCCTCAGCACCACTGCTGGGATGTGCTCCTCCAGACAGATTTCTTTCAGTGTGGATTATTCAGTTCAGAGGAGACCATGAGACCCTTTTTGGAGGACCAGCTTGGACTGTGAAGAAATTCCATGCATCAGAAGACCAAGGTGGAAGAGGGCATTCTACTGTCTTGTTAAATAGTAATGATTTAATACCTGCTAAGGGACGCAGGTGGCACTGTGGGTTAAACCACAGAGCCTAGGGCTTGCCGATCAGAAGGTCGGCGGTTCGAATCCCCGCAACAGGCTGAGCTCCCATTACTCGGTCCCAGCTCCTGCCAAGCTAGCAGTTCGGAAGCACATCAAAGTCAAGTAGAATAAATAGGTACTGCTCCAGCGGGAAGGTAAACGGCATTTCCGTGCACTGCTCTGGTTCACCAGAAGCGGCTTAGTCATGCTGGCCACATGGCCCAGAAGCTGTATGCTGGCTCCCTCAGCCAATAAAGCGAGATGAGTGCCGCAACCCCAGAGTCATCCATGACTGGACCTATTGGTCAGGGGTCCCTTTACCTTTAAGTAGGAGTTGAGTGTATGGACATCCACTATTCCCATGATTGTGATTTCAGTGGTCTTGAGGAAGCTTAACTCTGTGTTTGGCTGTGGCCAATGCACAAACATGTGTGCATATGACCGTATAGTGCACAGCTGTGTATCAAGCATGCTCAGAACCATTATTATTTTTCCATGGCTTGTGGCTTGAATACGCAATAGGAGCTCAGCATGCATGCTATTGAGCTGGAAATCATTGTAAACAACCTCATTTGGCTTTGTTAAAAGGTTTGATTAAAAGTACTGAAACATCATTCCTCTTTTATCGCAGTGTGCAAGTATAAGTAGACGGGCAGCATTTAGTTTCTTGTAATAGATACTCCCTTGGTGTCACTATGTTGTGCCACAAATAGATTGTTGCTGTCTTTGAGATGTTCCTTGTAGAGTGCAACTGGTATTAACTTGCTTATACATTGAGCCTGGCCAAACAAACAACCCCTGACAACCTTCTGCTTCTATATATGTATAATAGGAATGGAAATGTTATGCTGTCAGTCAGGGAATTCAAGACTTGGTATTAATGGCATCACCTACTTAGCTAAGTTTAATGTGCTGTGTGTTGACAGTGAGCAATTGAACCAAACTGTTTATCAGATTTTTCATCAAGTTCTATTTCTCAGGTTGAATAACACGGCACAATTGGTTACTGGCTCAATAGCAAGGGACTGAATTTATGCAATAAATGCTCCCTACATGCAGTTTGTATACAAAGCCAGTGACCGCTTGCCATATACAGCCATGATTGATATTAATTAATCTATAAATAATATAACTACTATTCATAGTGACTTTAATAGAAGCCATTTGCACCAGTACAGTGGTACCTTGGGTTACAGACGCTTCAGGTTACAGACGCTTCAGGTTACAGACTCCACTAACCCAGAAATAGTACTTCGGGTTAAGAATTTTGCTTCAGGATGAGAACAGAAATCATGCTCTGGCGGCACAGGGGCAGCAGGAGGCCCATTAGCTAAAGTGGTGCTTCAGGTTAAGAACAATTTCAGGTTAAGAACAGACCTCCAGAACGAATTACAGGTACCACTGTAGTTTGATATATAGCAGCAATAGTGAACCCACAGTCCTCTGGATATTGTTGGACTCCAGTTCCCATCAGTCTTCAGGGATCATGGGAGTTGTAGTCTAATAACATGTGGAGTGCCACAGGCTCTACGCCCCGGCTACAGGGGGTATACAGTGGTACCTCGGGTTAAGTACTTAATTCATTCTGGAGGTCTGTTCTTAACCTGAAACTGTTCTTAACCTGAAGCACCACTTTAGCTAATGGGGCCTCCCACTGCCGCCGCACCGCCCTTGCACAATTTCTGTTCTCATCCTGAAGCAAAGTTCTTAACCCGAGGTACTATTTCTGGGTTAGTGGAGTCTGTAACCTGAAGCATCTGTAACCTGAAGCATATGTAACCCAAGGTACCACTGTATTAAACTACTGTGGGAATCAGTGGGTTTGTACAGATCAGATGCCAAAATTATCTCCTGGTCCATTTCCTTGACTGCAGCTCCTCATATACCAAGGAACGAAACGGGCTCCATTGTGCTTGGGAGGGTGATGGTGTCAATGGTCCGATGAGTCTTGCCATTCCATAGTGAAACGAGGGCCTCAACAGCATCGTCTGTTTTATCCACTGGAAAATCCATCTCCTTCCAAGGGGATGAAGCCTGGCAAATTCCAGAAAGAAAAGTGCAGCAGTTCTATTACAAGGGCAGATTTCACACTTGGGGGGGGGGGGGATGGAAACCACATTTTCTTCCCCTAGTTTCCCCACCCACAGAGGTCAATTTCAAAACTGGGGGCATGATGGACGTGTCCCTACTTAAGAAACCTGCCGGAGTGCAAACAAATAGGTCCAGAGGTTGTCGTGCTAGGTTCTTTTTTTCCTTTGCTCAAAAAAATCGAAAAGTCATTCCCCCCCCCCCCATTGTCCCCCCTCCAAAGGATCCTCCATGAAGGGGAGAGGGGAAGGGAGAGGGAAAGAAGTGGACCACCCCAATAGTCAAACTTTGCGACTTATCTTCTGTTCTCACAGCCAGACTCAGAGGTCCCTATAAATTTTATTGTCTTAACCTGTATATTAAGGTACTTTTATAGCTCTGTTTAGAGTAGGTAATGTCTTGATAATATAAAAGTTTTAAATTTTTTGTATTAATCCAGCATATTTTCTTTTAATTGTTGAATGATCCTGTATACATTGTGGCAGCCTTTGGCTATGTGCAATTAAGCTGACTGACTGACTGACTGACTACTCAGAGGACCCACATGATGAATAACTTTACTTCACCATCCCTCCCCCCCCCCCCAAATCACAGTGATTGGAGTGTCCTCAGAAAACAATGTAATTGTGATTAAAAACTAGGCCCATACATCAAAACAAAAGACCCTCCATTCTCTACCACACCTCCCTGCTCTCCACTGGCTCCTCTCATGAGCTCTGAGAGTTTCCTCAGGTAACTTGGAGAAGTTTCTCAGAAAAGAAAATGTCCGGTCTTGTGGGCGGAGGTTGGAAGAACTGATGCTGCAGAGTTACTTGGAAAGTAGAAGAGTCCCCAATCTGCCACAACACGCCTTGTTTGTAGCGAGACCTGAGTCTGCCTTGAATCACCCTGAATCACCTCGTAGTTCGGAGTGCACACTATATGCCCCTTTGAGGTCAGTCCATAAAGGTTACGTCTGCTTAAGCCTCTTGGTTTCCATGAGCTTCTGCATGCTTCAGTCCTGCATTGGACAATATTTGAAGAACTCCCTGGAGGAGAAGGAGGCTTTGAACGTGCATTTGGGTGGCAGGCCAGTCTGCACCTTTGTTCTATCTTCAGTATGTACAGTACTCGGATAATGAGGCCATTGGGACCCTAAGGAGCAAAAACTTTCCCTGGGGTGTGAAGCAAGAATCAGAGTGAGCCATTTTTTCCACTAGTAAGTGCTTCCCAGCAATGATTCTCTGAATGCCTCATCCCGAAGCATAAATCAAACACACTGAACTATTCTGTGCATGTTGAATCCCGTGTTTTTTTAATGTCCACAAGGTGGCGGACTGATGACCCACAATATCCCACCATTAAGTGGCTGCGAGAGAGCCCAGGTTAGGACAACAGGTCTTTTGCATGTTTGTTTCGGTCCCTGCTCTTTGGACATGGTGGGGCACTCCAGTATGAAAAAGAAGAATTGGGATTCATGTAAAAGTATCTACCTTTAAGAAAAATGAAACAGAGCAACAAAACAAACCAACCACAACCTCCATGGAACTATGTAAAACTCAGAGATTCCCTCCTTCTTTGCCTAGAAAAGTGAAACTAACACTAGGGAAAAATTAAGTATGACAAGTCAGATTGGTTTGGGGATTTGGAGCTTTCAAGAAACCCACAATTCCATTGCACAAGAGTTTTGAGCAAACTTGAATGTCAGCAATGGTTAGATGTGAAGCAAGGAACAGGTTGATGATTCTGACTCCTCAAGGGGCATAGGTTTCAAAGCGCATCTCTAAACATTATTGTGTTGAATGTTAGGGATGTATGCCCACTGCTTCCTCCTCAAAAGTATTTGTGCTCCTCAAGCATTCTGTTCAAAGCCCCCAAAACCCTTGAGGACAAAACTGGCTTGCTGTGTGGAGCAGAGTCACAACATTATCTTCCCAGCAGCGGCGGCCTGCAGCTTACTGGGACAGAGAAAGGAAGATTGGGGCTGTGTGGGATAGGGTTGCCATACGTCCGGGAAAACCCGGACATATCCTCGGGGGGGGGCAACATGTCCATCTGGGCAGATGTTTACATTTTAACGGAAATGTCTGGGGTATTTGGGCTCGGGCAATTCAGGCCCAGGCTTGGCTACTCTGCATGCCTCAGCCACTGCCAGCCCGAGCTGGGAAAAGATGCGCGCAGGCACAGTGGTGGCATCCCCGCTCACCTGTGCATCTCTTTTGCCAGCCCAGGCTGGCAGTGGCTTGGGGTGTCCTCTTTTTTGCTCTTCAAGATATGGCAACCCAGGAGCACTGGCACAGCCAATCCAGTGTTCCTGCCAGTCCACCCACTCAGCTTTAGAGAATGGCTACACACTGTTGTCCACTGCACCTTCCATTGTGTCCTAGACAGAAGCTTCCTGTCTGCCCTTGGTTCAATGCAGGCTTGGTTCAATGCAGGATTGGCGTTGGACTCTTGGTTTCCCCACACCCATTGACATCACACTGGCCTTGGCAGAGTGATCAGGGCTCCATGGCCTTTCACCACCTTTTTGGTAGGTAGCTGAAAATGGGAATGAACACAATGAGGCATCTTCTGGGAGATGAAGGGATACTTCCTCAATGCCATGGAGCTCTAGGGTGGGACTGACAAACTCTCTCCATGTCTCAAGAATATGAGGCAGGCAGAATTCCCTTAGAACAGTTAATGTGCTGGTGAGAAAGGTCCTTGTTACTTTCCACATCATTTAGATTCTATTATTGCCCATTCACATTTAAAAACATCCCTCAAAAGAGACAGATAGGGAGGCCAGTCTCTTTCTCCCTATCGTTGCCACTAGTTACTTGTAGAAATTTCTTGAACAGACTCTGGCACAACATCCTTTAAAACAACTTTTTTTGCCTATTTGTTATGTATTGTAAAGATACGATGTTAATTTGAAGTCATTCATAAACATACCACCTTACCCTTGTATTTCTGTATATCTTGTTTTTTGCAAGATGCTTTTAGTTTCTTTGTAGGGATGGGTGGGATATGCATTTTAAAAACAAATAAAAATGGAGAGCTATCATCTCAGGCTTCTACTTTTGAGAAGACAGTTTTCTGTTTTGCCTTTTACCCATAATACGGTAACTAGTGAATGTAGTACGCAGTTAACTATCCATCTTTTCTCTGAAAGTTTACATATTAACGTACCCCGTAAGTTTGAATGGAACAGAAGGATATTGTAGCCTGCAAAGCACAAATGAGTTTACCCACACACTTTCATACCCCAGCTAGCACAATGGAACCCTTCAGTTAAATTAAAAATAATCCCACACTTCTGCATAGTGCACCACTACTCATTTTCATCCTTCTTTCCACAGTTCAACAGAGATTTCTTTTAGGTTGGAGAATGATGAGCATGATCACAGATTTGCAAGTATTTTATTCAATAAACCTCTAGCAAGCAGCACCCATGTGTCCCTAGGATTATAGTTTATGGCAGCTATAGTTCCATTCCATTCCATTTTTTTAAACCCAACTCTGTGTACATTTGATCTAGCAACTTTCCCACTGTGTTTGCGCCTGCTTTGCAGACTGTGCCACAGAGTTCCTTTCTTGCTGCTACTACCTGGTTGTATTGTGGAAGTAAATTGTTTTACAGCTGTGGGACTTATAAGCCGGGATTGCAAGGTATAGTTGCAAAACTGTAGGGGGCAAAAAATATGACAGTGCTTCAAATATGCCTGGGAGCATAAGAACTGGAATTCAGAATGAAAATCCTCAGGCATTGTTTTCTCCCTGCAGTGTGCACTCTCTGAACCTATGTGGGATCCATGCTATGGTGAAGAGCCCTGAAGTGAAAACATATTTTGGAAATGTACAGAAACTGTACATGGTATGTTCATGCAGTCTGGCAAGATTCTTCTGGAAACTGCAGGACTTTCTCTCCACTCTGTATAAGAGTCAATGCTTAAGAGTCAATGCCTCTTGACCTCTTGTGAATTTTCAAAATTGTAGATTTGGAAGTGACTAAAAGGGTCATCATCAAAGGGTCATCTACTCCAACCCCACAATTTTTTAAAGGGGTGCTTCAAAATTGAGGAAGAATTGGTCTTAACAGCAGAAATCCAGACCAGTATTTCAGGACTTATCGAGTAGGGGCAATACTTTGAATACATTCTTCTGATTTCAGTGTGGTGCATGATATTGGAATCCATTGAGATATGAAGCAAATTTCTTCAATGATTTGAGCTCACATGGGAAAAAGGGGTGTAACGTGTTCAGAGCTTCCTGGACATCTAATGGTTTAATGATTTCTGGGCTGGTCTTGGGTAGATGCCGTGTGGACCCAGCAATTTTTCAGTTTTTGTTTTAGGTCTAGGATTTCATCTCTCATCACTGCTATCTACCTCAGTTCCTGAGACTCCAATCCTGCAAAAGTTAGTTCAGGTACCACCTGCCCTATATATTCTTCTGTGAAAACAGATGCAAAGAATTAATTCAACTTCTCTGCAATCTCCTTGTGCTCCTTTAGCACACAATTCACTCCCTTGTCACCCAAGGGTTCAGCTGCTTCTTTAGATGATCTCCTGCCACCAATGTATTTAAAGAGCTTCCTGTTGCTGGTCTTAATGTTTTTAGCAACGTGCTTCTCAAATTAGTTTCCTAGCATCCCTTGCTGTCTGCATTTACTTTATTTTTGCTTTGGGGTATTATTATGTTTTGTACCCATGATGTAGAGATTCGGCAAGAAAGTAGAGGCTGGTGGGACCAGAAGGCAGTAAGGTTAGTTAATATTCCCAAGTTAGTCACACCCTTAAGCCACTGCTTTAGATCTGTCCCCATGACTCCTGGCTGCCATAATAATATTTTATTATTATACTGTACTTACCTTGCACAAGGCTTGCATGAAAAGAGTTCTCGGGTTTAATTCTGGCATGTCCTGTTAAAAGGAACTTGTAGTGTTGATGGAAAAGATTTCTGTCCGAAGTCCTGGAGAGCTTCCTTCAGTCAGAGCAAACAATGACCCAACAGCCTGTTTCAGTGAAAGGCATCTCTACATATATTCCTCTATATGTGGTTCCTGTTATAAAGCAGGTATGAGTCAAGGTTCAGAGAATCCTATCCCTCCAGCGGTGGCAGCCAAAAAAGCAGATAAACACGGAGAGTCCTTACCACGTACAATCATACCTCAGGTTACAGACGCTTCAGGTTCCATTCTTTCGGGTTACAGACCGCCGGAAGTACCGGAACGGGTTATTTCCGAGTTTCAGTGGTCACGCATGCGCAGAAGCGCTGAGTCACAACCCACGTGTGTGCAGACGCAGGTTGTGAACGCTCTAGGTTGTGAACGTGCATCCCGCATGGATCACGTTCGCAACCCGAGCATCCACTGTAATATATTCAATATTCACAGAGAGAGAGGAATGTTGTCCCTATTCAATACAGTGGTACCTTGGGTTAAGTACTTAATTCGTTCCGGAGGTCCGTTCTTAACCTGAAACTGTTCTTAACCTGAAGCACCACTTTAGCTAATGGGGCCTCCCAGGCCGGCAGAGCACGATTTCTGTTCTCATCCTGAAGCAAAGTTCTTAACCCGAGGTAATATTTCTGGGTTAGCGGAGTCTGTAACCTGAAGCATATGTAACCCAAGGTATCACTGTAATGGTGTTGCGCTGAGTAAAGCACAACACCCTCTCAGGGGCGGAGGAAGGGGGTGCGGTAGATGAAGGCCACCCCAAGTGTCACCACTGAGGGAGCTGACAAAATGCCGGGCGGCACTCACCACCGGGCCTCTCCTGGGAGAGACGTGGTGGCTTGGGCACACACAGGCTCTGCGCTGTCCAAATGGTCCACCCACTGCCCCCCTAGCTGTAGGGTGGCTGAGTGGGAGGAGGCAGGCAGACTCCAGAGGCCATGCAGTGTGCCCCACCCCTATAGGTGGCTCGGCCTGCCCCTGGGCGTGCCACCCCCTCTGCCTCTCTTATCCTGCATCATCTCTGTGCCAGCTGATCTGGGCTTTCTGCCTCTGAGCTTTCTGTTCTACTACTCTCAATGCATGCCCAGTCCTGGGAGAGGGGGGCTCAGGAATACTGTCAAAAAAATCCTGAGTCTGTCAGGTGTCCCTTCCCCGGTGTTTCTTCTTCCTCCTGTTCTTCTCCCAGCTTTCCCCCTCTGCAGTCTCTGAACCATGTCCTTCTGCAAACCACTGTTCCATATTGATACTGTCCTCTTGTTCTCAGGGAGGTTCAGGAGAAGAGGGGCGGCCCCCACCTTTCCTCCTCAGTCCAGCCCCTGACAGTATGACATGGTCTGTGGGCTGCCAGTTGCAGAACGGAAGGCTACAACCTAAGGAAGAATACAACAGACCATGGAACCAAGGGAGACTAGGAAATCTGTTTAGGCATCAAGGTCCAATTATGACAACAGGGGTTATCTGAACCTAGGATGAGGATGCACTGAGGGAAAACTGAGATCCCTCAACTTAAAAGTTCAAGGATGCAATTTTCAGACAAAAAGAAAAGAAAATTGGTCTGATCTATCTGTGTGCTTAGGAATGAAGAACAAAGTGAGAGAGGATCCAAAATAGTTGGATGAAATATATTTATATATTATTTTCTTTTTTAAAAAAAGTACACCAGCTATCACATCGTTATCTCTAAGTTACAAATCCTCTTTCCAGATATGCAGAACAATTTTTAAACATATTTTCAACATGAAATGATTAGGTAGTTGAAAAGAAATGAAAGTAACTAAATAAGAACAAGCCATAAATTTGAGTGTGATAGACCTCACATCTTTGTAATGTCTAGTAGCAAATAAATCACTGATCAACAGAAAGTGGAAGCAAATAAGGTGCCTTGCATAATGACTTTGGCAAAGCTAGCTACTTTTTTCAAACTCTGAGTAAGAATTATTCTTTACATATTTTTAGGAGAATTCAAAATATTTTATTAGAAATGGCAAAAGAAAATTCTGAGAAAGCCTAAATCCCCCATAGAAAAATCTAGTATATATATATATATACTATATATATATATTTGCTTTCGTAGATTTTCACGGGTACAGGAATGCAGGTTTTGGTGTCCTCGGGTGTCTTCCCGTGTAAAAGTTGGGGTGTCTAGGCGACGTTTCGACGAGGTCTCACTCGTCATCTTCAGGCTGGTGCTTTCGGCTTCTTGAAGCCGAAAGCACCAGCCTGAAGATGACGAGTGAGACCTCGTCGAAACGTCGCCTAGACACCCCAACTTTTACACGGGAAGACACCCGAGGACACCAAAACCTATATATATATATATATATATATATATATATATATATATATATATATATAGTTTTTACAAATAAACAAAAATGTGAAGTAGTTTAATTAACTTCTCTTTGTACAATCAAAAGAGCTACTTGAATGAGATGTGGGCCTAGGGTACACTTGGCAAATAGACTACCAAGCTATGCTGCAGCACACAAATCAATTATTTTGCAATTCTTTAATTTACTGAAATGTACATTAATCCAAAAGACAGTCACACTGAACAATCCAAAATTAATGTGCCTAAACCATAGGACTATAAGGTCCTGAAGCAGTTTTAACTCAAATAATCTGACTTCATGGCTTCAGTGATAAAGCAACTTTGAAATTCTTATCAACAGGTATCCTCCACTTTCAGTATTGATGCTGAATATTGTTAAGCATTCTATTTAAAAAATACAAGGGCACAAAATTCTATTGTTTGCAAAAAAGGAATTTTTTTAAGGAGATGAATGATATCAGCATTATCTACTAAAACAAGAAAACCAGCTAGACCGAAGTCTCGATGAAGTGTCAACGAGTCTGTTCTTCCGTTTTATGATTTGAGGATACCAGGTCCACAACTTGTGCGCCTTGAAAACTGCTGCAAAGTCAAGAGCAGCCATTGCAACAGATTGTTAGATCTGGGATTCCATTGAGATTCTACTTAAAGTCACCAGCGCTCTCTCATACGGCACCTCCATAACATTGACTTGGTTAGAAGTTTTGGCTGACTCTTCAGAAATTTCAGAGTGGATGATTAATGCTTCAGCACTAAAGGACCTGGCTCTTAGTCCTAATCTTGGTGCTGGTGCTGGTGCTGATGAAGAGGAAGAAGAAGATGACGACGTTCCAGGTTCTCCATCCACTGCTTTTTCCAAGGTGGTGTATTCTTGCTCCTTCCTGTCTAGGTGCTTGGCACTACAATAAGGAGCATAAACCTCTGTGGTTTCTTCAAATTGGAGGCAGTTGACTTTGTAGTACTTCTTCTTCATTTGCAGGACGTCATTGAACCGGTGCCCCCAAAGGATTTCTCGAGGCACATATGAACTCCTTGACTGATGGGATGTCCCCGTTGAATCTCCAGTGTAAACAAATGTAACCAGGATCTCAAAGTTGTCTTTAGCCAGAGCCTTCCTATCCATATCATACAATGGGCTGTCCTGGTTAATTTCGTGGATAATGGTCACTGGGGTCGCAACAATGATCTGGTCATTTAACAGTTTTAAGTCCTTGTATTCCATTGTCATCCTTCCCACTCTGTCTTCCACATACCGCAAGAGCTGGGCTCTCACTGTGCCTTCTACCATATGATTAGGGCGGAAATCACCTATCCGCCACATCAAACAGAGTTTGCCATCTCTTAAGCCTACCGTGGCATGATAGCTAAAGCGGATGGTCTGAGCTCGCTTCCGGGCAGTGGCCATTTTGGCCAAGGCAGCACCGATGATGAATGTGTCAATGATGCAGCCTAACACTGACTGTATGATAACTATCAGGATTGCGACAGAGCACTCTTCAGTGACACAACGGGATCCATAGCCTATGGTCGTTTGGGTTTCAAGAGAGAATAAGAATGCCCCCGTGAAACTATGGACACTGACAACACAAGGGGTCGTTCCTTCATCGAGTGATAAATCACCGTGATGGAGTGCAATCAACCAAAAGACCAAGCCAAAGAACAACCAGGAAAGGATGTAGGACAATGAGAAGATCACAAACATATGGCGCCATTGAATGTCCACTAATGTGGTGAAAATGTCGGCCACATAGCTCTCCCACTCCCCAAAGATGTGCTTGAAGTACACATTGCAGCTTCCATCTTTCTGGAGAAATCGCTTTTGCATTCTTTTAATCCCAATCGAAGTTGTGTCTTGGTAGCTGTGTGCATGTCTGAGTTTATTCGTTTCCACACTTAAAAGCTTCTCGCCAGGCTCAGCCATGCTTCTTTAATCTGTGCTGTGTGATTAATTCAGAAGATGCAATTAAAGATGCCAATCACCAGCTGGTCTCGCTCTTGTTCTCTTCATTTATAACCTGCAGATGAAACCAAAGAGAAAAGATTTCATATTTTTGCCTCTAAGTAAATACAAAAGCATATATATCAGTGTCGGTGTGCATGGTTAGCATGGATGAGGAGTGTGCACTGCTGCAGATTGGGAAATTTGACACTTACTGCTGAATGAGAAGGCAAAATGTACAGCGTGACCACAGGTAACAGGCAAGACGTTGAATTTCTTAGTGCTCCCCTGTGTTTTTTTCTACCTATGAATTGAAAAGCAACACAGCAGACGAAGGCCTGGGCTAGAACCTTTCTCCATTGTGTGCTAGATTTCCATTTGCAGAAGTCTGGTGGGGGGGTTGGGTGGGAGGGTGTTGCAAATGGAGATGTTCAGAAGTGGCAACCCCTACATGTAATTTGAAGCGGTACACTCCATGTACCACCTCATTCATTCAGCTCCATTCAGCATATCCAGCCCATATGGTGAACATTTCGGGGGCCAAGGGTGGAGAAAACAGCCACAAGAGGCTTTGCATTCTGGTCTGGCAGCTCTGTCTGTTCCTTGTAGCTCCCATCAGCCTTGGGAGCATGGCCCAAAAGCCATTGATGATAGGAGTTCACAAGAGATTGATTTATTAAATACTGTACATATTCAACATAGTAACAAACGAAAACAATAACACCACATACAGTTTAAAAGGCCATAGGTTGATTAATAATAATAATAATTTTTTATTTATACCTGCCCTTCCCGGCCAGAGCTGGGCTCAGGGCAGCTAACACCAGTAAAATTACAGGGAGGGGGGAAGGGGAGAAAACCAATTTAAAATGCAGCCTCATTTTAATAGTATCCAATAGATCAATACCATAAGGGGAGGGAAACATAAGGGTCCAAAACCAAAGACTGAGTCCAAACCAAAGGCCAGGTGGAACAGCTCTGTCTTGCAGGCCCTGAAGAAAGATGTCAAGTCCCACAGGGCCCTAGTCTCTTGTGACCAGAGCATTCCACCAAGTCAGGACCAGTACTGAAAAGGCCCTGGCCCTAGTTGAGACCAATCTAACCACCTTGCGACTTGGGACCTCCAAAGTGTTGTCATTTGTGGACCTTAAGGTCCTCCGCGGGGCATACCAGGAGAGGCGGTCCTGTAGGTACATGAGTCCTAGGCCGCATAGGGCTTTAAAGGTCAAAACCAGACCTTAAACCTGACCCAGTACTCCACTGGGAGTCAGTGCAGTTGGTAAAGCACTGGGTGAATGTGATCCTGCGGCAAGGACCCTGTAAGGAGCCTCGCCACGGTCTTCTGCACCCGGTCGAGTTTCTGGGTCAGCTTCAAGGGCAGCCTCGCGTAGAGTGAGTTACAATAATCAAGCCTGGAGGTGACCGTCACATGGATCACTGTGTACCCAAGGCCTGTTCTACTACATCAGCCACAGATTAGCTGCCCTAAGGGTCACCCAGGAAAATCACAAGTGAGCTATCATTTTTTTCTACCCAAGCAGCAAGTTGGATAGGCTCCGTCCTATGAGGCATATAGTACATCTCATTTAGGATGTGCTAAAAAACAAAGAATCCCTCAGCCACGCAAGTAATGACAGCCGTGCAAAGACAGTTTTCCAAAACACTTTAAAGCCTAGCATACTTTCCTTTTACTTTTTTGGTCGAAGAATGATTGTGACATATGGTGTCGTATCCTCAGAATATGGCCTTCATTAAAAAACACAACATTCATGCTTCCAAAAATACTTCTTGGAACACAGTTATTGGAAATATTCATATGACTTGCTGTAACTGCAGCTTTAAAACACCCCTCGCCATTTTTCCCCCCTCATTTTTTTTCATCCATTGCTCTCTCGTGAACCGACATTTTAATACGCTGTCTTTGAAAAACAAACAGCAATTGGAAAGCGTCGTGGTGATTTAAGGAGCTGCACATTAAGAGGTGTGAAAAGGAAGTGCACTGCAACCAAAGGCCAGTAATCTCCCATTTTAAAACATGCTTGGGGTTATATTTTGTTTTTCTCCCCCTCCCCCCCCCCCCATATTGACTAGGTCAGACAACAGCTTATGTGAGAACAAATGTAATGCTGGCCTGAGCCACAGCTAAAAGGAGTAATTGTCTTGGAAGGGAATCCAGGACAAGGCAGGCAATAATATGGAAAGAAAATCTCAAAATAAGTATTTATGATGGGCTTTTCAAGAATGAAAGAGACCGGGGGCCTCTCCAGACTGCTGCCTTTGTGTGGCTCTGTTCTGCAACATGTTCTTGGCACAGAAATATTGCATTAGTAGTGGATTTATTCTGCCTTAGTCTGCTATGCTATGTTGCTTCAATGCTACCACATCATTGTTCTCCAGAAGAGCTAAAGAAGGACCAAAATAAACCAAAACATTTTTTGTTTTTGTTTAAAAAGTTGTCTGATTTCAGCAGGGTATCAACCGGTTGGAAATGAAACAGTGTGACCACCCCATAATTTTGCAGGGGTGAACAGTATTGAAAGCAGGATCATGTGTGACAACCCCAATGGTAACAAGAGCACAGAGCATCATGAATGCGCAACAAAAAGAACACCTGGAGGAGTGTCAACTCAGACCCTCCAAATGTCCCTATTTTCCAGGGATAGTCCTGGATTTACAGAAGCCGTCGCAATTTCTGATTTGATCCCAGTATGTCCCGCTTTCCCCTATTTTCATTGGAGAAATGTTGGAGGGTATGTTTCGTGTTATGAGAACCCTGAACCAAGGAGATAAGTAACTTTACAACCTTTAGAAGATACCTGGATAGGGGAGGGTTTTTTAAAATGTTGAATGTTTTATTATGTTTTTATATAAGGTGTAAGCCGCCCAAAGTGGCTGGAGCAACCCCAATCAAATGGGTGAGGTATGAATAATAAAATTGTTGTTGTTTTTGTTGTTGAGAGCCAGTGTGGTGTAGTGGTTACGAGCGGTGGACTCGTAATCTGGTGAACCAGGTTCGCGTCCCCGCTCCTCCACATGCAGCTGCTGGGTGACCTTGGGCTAGTCACACTTCTCTGATGTCTCTCAGCCCCACTCACCTCACAGAGTGTTTGTTGTGGGGGAGGAATGGAAAGGAGATTGTTAGCCGCTTTGAGACTCCTTAGGGTAGTGATAAAGCGAGATATCAAATCCAAACTCTTCTTCTTCTTCTTATAGAATAGTGTGTCTATTTTCATCTGAGAAATCTTGCAGGGTATGCCAACTGCAATGGTTGCTTTGGTCCAAGGAGCAGCCGCCAAATCACGCAACATCGGAAATAAATAATATTACCAGTTCATATTTACAGTATTTTTAAAAATCTGACAGCACTTATGACTGGACAGTGTTGTGTTGGGGTTCACTTCCAACATGGTGCACGGTCAACAAACTGATCAGATCCATGCTTGCAGATTTAGCCTAAGTCAATGATGGGGAAATCTTGCATCAAAGTCATGAAATGGGCTAGAGATGCAATATTGAGGCTACTCAGGAACCGAAGGGGGACATCAAAGCTTCTCCTCGCCTGACATCCCATTCTGCATAAGGCTTCCTCTTGGACTGTGAAGCTGCACTAGTAGCAATGAAAAATTGGCTCCGCTGATGCACCCAGATAGCCCTGACCCTGCAGTGTCCAGAGAAATACAGTGGTACCTCTGGCTGTGAACAGGATCCGTTCCAGAGCCCCGTTCGCAACCTGAGCAGAACGCAAGCCGCGTCTGCACGTGTGCGGGTCGCAATTCGCTGCTTCTGCACATGTGTGTGACATCATTTTGAGCATCTGCGCATGCGCAAGCGGCGAAACCCGGAAGTAACCCATCACGTTACTTCCAGGTTGCCATGGAATGCAACCTGAAAATGCTCAACCTGAAGTGTCTTTAACCGGAGGTATGACTGTAACTGCAATGCCAGTGTTGAAATGGCAGCTCTGTGATGCCTCACCAGCACACCAGCAGTCTCTGCACCATCTGCTCACAATAACTCTGGTATTATGGGATATATAGGGTAGGCATCTATGCATCATGAAAATAGAGGAAATGTATCACCAAAAAAGGAGAAAAGAGGGCACATATTTCCCTTGGGAAGTTGTGGACTCTCCTTCCTTGGAGGTTTCTAAGCAGAGGTTGGATGCTCATCTGTCATGGATTCTTTAGCTAAGATTCCTGCATTGCAGGGGGTTAGACTAGATGACCCTCGGGGTCCCCTCCAACTCTAAGATTCTATGATGCATTCTATGGCATTTGCAAAGCATATGCATATGCTGATTGATATGTATAGATCAGGGCCAGATTTAGGTTTGATGAGGCCCTAAACTACTTAAGGTAATGGGGCCCTTTATATGTCCAGCTGTCCTTTGTCTACAAAAAAAATTTGTCACTGTTTTTTGTGTTGAATAGATGCTATATGGTAATTTATGGACCTAATAGGTATCTAAAGCCATTTGCCACTGTTGCTGTATGTAGGTTTCATTTTATTTGTTTATTATCTAATACAGTGGTACCTCAGGTTACATACGCTTCAGGTTACAGACTCCACTAACCCAGAAATAGTGCTTCCAGTTAAGAACTTTGCTTCAGGATGAGAACAGAAATTGTGCTCCGGCAGCACAGCGGCAGCAGGAGGGCCCATTAGCTAAAGCAGTGCTTCAGGTTAAGAACAGTTTCAGGTTAAGAACGGACCTCCGGAACGAATTAAGTACTTAACCCGAGGTACCACTGTATTTTGGAAATGTACATCCAGGGTTTTTGTCTCTTTAATTTTTGGGGGGGCCCCCAAGAGAGCGGGGCCCTAAGCTATAGCTTGTTTAGCTTACACGTAAATCCAGCACTGGTATAGATGCAAGCTTCGAAACAATCGTAAGGATTTAAATATTTTTGTTGGTGGTGTTGTTTGCATACTGCCCTTCACCCAAAGATCACAGGGCAGTTCGCAACATAAAATTGCAAAATAAAACACGAAAGAGAAAAGTGAAATGCAGTACATCCCACTGTAGGGAGGACTGTGAACATGCAACTTGTGTACCTGCATACGACAGATGGATCACACCGTGATCCCTGCCCTCCCTTCTTATGGTTCTTTAAACTGGATTTGGACCAGACAGCCCCTTCAAACAAGAGAACTGTCTACAGAAATTGACTCCTCTGTTCTGAAAGGAGGAAGACTACATAAAGGGAAGGCTTGTGAAGATTTGTTGTTTGTGGCAGGGACATGAAATGACTGCTCTGGGTGCACTGAGAGTTGAAGGACATTGGTTTCTCCATCCACGATCTAACTCAACAGGAAATTTTGTTTGCCATTCTCTTCCGCTGTGATCTTGACCTGGGTGCTGCTGTAGGGTCTGCAGCAGCACTAAGATGTTGCCCTCAGATCACCAGTTTAGAATTGGGGGAGTCTGTGTAAAACCAAGCTGCTGTGCTGTCTTGAAAATAGAAACATTTCTTAGTCATGGAAGCATTGTCATTGGAAAAGGCCTTGATGCAGACCTGCAGTTCCTGTAAAGAGCCATTGTCTAGTCACCGCAGAAAGTGGGAAATTTGAATTTTTCAAGAATCTGGTCATAGGGGAAAAGTGAAGAAAGCAGCATGAAACCTATGTTCCAAAGTATTTCTGTTCTGAGAATCTGATTAAATAAATAAATAAATAAAAGAAAACAGCCTGGGACTTTGCTTGTAATGGGGGTCTTTCCCTCTGTAATCTCCAAAGCATGCAATGAATTCAACTCAAGCTTTGGTTTAGTAGTCGCATCACACTTTCGCACTACTCATCAGTGAGCGTTTGGAATGAGCTTTAGTGCTTTTTGTTTCATCCTTTCCCAGTGAAGTTGTGTAACCTTGCGAGACTTTCTGTTCTGAGACTAAGAAATGTGAAGAGCTGGAACATTTTGACCTGTTTTGAAATCGGACCATCCACTGGTTACTCATTTTCAAGAAAAAATAATTTGTTTCAGAAGGCAGCATCTCAGATGAAGCCCTTTCTCTGATTGGCTATATGTGAATTTAGTTTTCACTTCCCCAGGTCTCTATGGAACCAGTGACTGTGCTCCAAAGACCTCAGGTTTGTATACACAGATACACACTCTATTCTGTGTGTGAGGAGATAAATGTTTGCTTTCATGGGGCCTGCTGACATCCCACTGAGATCAGTGGACCTAAGAGCTCAGTGCCCTTAGGGTCCATTGACTTAAATGGGCTCCTTCCTCTTCTGAGGGTGCCCAATGAACTTAGAAGTCTCAAGCTTTGCACCCACGTTTTTTCCTCCCTGCCTTCCTTTGCAGTAGGACTTTGTATACACTGTGGCATATGTATGGTGTGTACACAGCTTTAAATAAACCTTAGTACTTTTTTCCATTGGAAACTGGGAGTGTGATCATGCTATTCTTGCATTGGGAATATAGATAATTTTTTTAAAAATTAAGATTAGGAAAGAAGCCCACACAAGAATGCTAGATTTTGTAGAAAGCAAGACAAGTGAGAATTATTATTAATAATAATAATAATAATAATAATAATAATAATAATACCCCACCCAGCTGGCTGGTTTCCCCAGCCTCTCTGGGCAGCTCCCAACAGAATATTAGACAATAAAATACTTGAAAGTTAGTGGAATGTAAAAATGGTTAGCACCCTATATCCTTCTATAGTGAGTTTTTGTTGCTCTCTTCTCCATACATGTATGGACCAGTTGCGTAATTCCTTCCATTTAAGGAGGTCCTTATATTGCATGTATAAAGGGTGGCAACAACTTCAAGAACCAGTGGGGAGATTTGGGAAAAGGAAACAGAGAACTCAGTTGCCCCTTCATTTTGAAATTTGCCTTATTCTTCTGTGCTTTAAAAATAGATCAAAGTAAAGTACAATAGTTTGAACATGGGAATATAAATATGCTTGAAATGAGCTGGAATCTATGTTTAGTAGGAGCAAAATACTACTTGGATTGGTCTCAATAGAGACGACTTAATATGTCAATATAAAAGTGTTTATTAAACATTTGAAAGAAAGACATAAATAGCACAGAGCAGGAGGCTGTTATGCAGACTTGAATGTCATGCAACGGTGCTGTCATCCACACTAGAACAGCCTACAGTACCATTTAATTCATCTAACTGAAACCAGATCCTGTTTTTAAAAAAGGAGGAGGTGGTACTTGGCCAATGATGATTGACAGAAGGATGGGGGAGTGCACAGAAGTTGACTGCAGCTGGTTCCTTTGGCAGTCAGATCCATGGCCTCCAAAGGCAGAAGGGACCATGGCTCTCAACTGATTTGACCTCCTAAATTAGATGGGACATGTAGATGTAGCTACCAATTTCTGCACTAAGGTCAGAAGTGGAGACTGACAGCATATGATCCTAAGCATCTTTACTTGCAAAATCCTACTGAATTAAAGGGTGCTTGCTCCCTTGTAGATAGGTTTAGGATTCCAGCCCAAATTTGATTTGATTAAGACCACTTGCTCAGATCTGCACCCATAAAAAAGTTTATGATGTCTCCCAGTATTTAAAGATACACTAAATCCAGAAATGTGTGTTTATGTGTGCATTTGTTTTAAAAAAAGGTCAGCATTATTTGTGTCTTCCATTCTCTAAGGAGTTCAATATATTTTATTGTTGATGCTAAACTCAGTATTTTAATGTTGTTTTCAGCACTCTGTTATTTATTCCTGGAGCCATTATGTGGTCTACTTTTAAAACCTTTTAAGGGACATGGGGCTAATTCCCTGGAACAAAACAACAGAGCAGGGTATAAATCACCTTGTGAGGTAAGCTACCTTGAGAGGAAGTGATTGGCCCATGATCCCCTAAGGAGCTTCATGGCTAAAGTTCCTCTCCACCACATCTAGATATCTATTAGGTAGATATTCTGATCATCATTATATTTTCAGGATTTTGTCAATACCAAGAGTTGGAAACACTGTTTCCTAAAAATTTGTCCTGCTATATCTGTGTGAGTGGCTCTTATGCCACACCAACTGTAGGCCTCATCAACCCTTAACCAAATCATGAGTTCATACAACCAAATACTATACAGTGGTACCTCGGGTTAAGTATTTAATTCGTTTCGGAGGTCCGTTCTTAACCTGAAACTGTTCTTAACCTGAAGCACCACATTAGCTAATGGGGCCTCCCGCTGCTGCAGCACCACTGGAGCACAATTTCTGTTCTCATCCTGAAGCAAAGTTCTTAACCCGAGGTACTATTTCTGGGTTAGCGGAGTCTGTAACCTGAAGCGTCTGTAACCTGAAGCGTATGTAACCCGAGGTACTACTGTATGTCTAATCAATATATGTACATTTTCGCCCCTTTGCCAGAAGTAGAGAACTTGACTGGTCCTCTCCAGATTTATTTTCCCAAGGAACCTCATGGGTTACATGCAGCTTTTGGAACACAGAAAACACCAATCCTCACTTCCAGCTCTTGCTGGCAGAGAAGAGTAAATGAGTTTCTTGCGGTTCTAAGCAAGACATGATGTAATATAACAGCACATTGAATAACAGGTAAAAGGCATCTCACCAACAATCAGAGGATCAGGTTAGACTACTTTCTGTTAATGTAGCCCGTTTTCTGTTAATGTGGCCTGAACTCTCAAGTAGTTTTAAAAATTATAATTAGTAGGCTGTTTTGTTGACATTTCAACCAGCAGTTGAAATGATTCAACAGTGAATGGCCATAGCAGCTGAAAGGCATTTGTCTTGTAGTGTGTTTGTATAACCGAAACTGCTAATTGGTCATTTCAAGACTTGCATTTCTATAAGTTAGAAAATGCATACATTGGGTATTAGCTATTCAGAACATGTATATAATAGGCACTCCATTGTTTGGGACAGAGGGTATTTTCTGCTGCAGGAAAATGACTTCTAAGAGGATCGCTCCTTTTCAGGGTCCTGGCCAATCTTGAACAGCATACCCTCCAACATTTCTCCGATGAAAATAGGGACATCCTATTCTATCATCATTATCCTCACAACAGCAACAAAAACAAGATTTAGGCTTCTCTTGAAAAAAACTAATACAATATGTAAGATTTTTTTAGAACATATTCTAAATTGTTTAAAATTTCATTCAGTTTTAAAAATTCTGCCCATTTTGTGAAACATTTACTTCCAGCGCTAGCAGAGGCATGGATGTGATTTCCGGATGGGATTTTTGGAAAGAAATATAACTTAGAGGAGGCTATAATTTCCATTATGTAATGAAAGATTCATGAGATAATGGAATGAGACCAACAGGGATGTGTCTAATGGACATCTGATTTTTGTCTTCTTGTTGTTAACTTTTTAAATATAAAACCCAACAAACCTTCATATCCAATTTCTGGGGTTGCCTGCTGAATCAAGACCACACACACACTGTCACTGAACAAGCAATTGCCACTCTCTGTACTGACAATGCAACTTGAGAGGTCATACTGTCCATCAACCCACAAGCAAGTGATGTGGCCGCCGGGACCACATAACACCGGTTCTGAGAGATCTGCAGTGGCTCCCAGTACGTTTTCGAGCACGATTCAAAGTGTTGGTGCTGACCTTTAAAGCCCTAAACGGCCTCGGTCCTGTATACCTGAAGGAGCGTCTCCACCCCCATCGTTCAGCCCGGACACTGAGATCCAGCGCCGAGGGCCTTCTGGCGGTTCCCTCATTGCGAGAAGTGAGGCTACAGGGAACCAGACAGAGGGCCTTCTCGGTAGTGGCGCCCGCCCTGTGGAACGCCCTCCCATCAGATGTCAAAGAGATAAAGAATTACCTGACATTCAGAAGACATCTTAAGGCAGCCCTGTTCAGGGAAGTTTTTAATATGTAATGCTGTACTGTTTTTAACACTGATTGGGAGCCGCCCAGAGTGGCTGGGGAAACTCAGCCAGATGGGCGGGGTATAAATAATAAATTATTATTATTATTATTATTATTATTATTATTATTATTATTATTATTATTATTTTAAAACTGGCAGCCCCAATCAGGTGGGGCAGTTCTTTCACAAAGCACCAAGCAGATGAATTGTTTGTTCTGTAGAAATGATTCATTCTGGCATCTTTATTAATTTCAGAAACTGTATACGGCTTTTCTGGATATATATGTTCCCAAGACCGCTCGCATTAAAAACAATGAGATGCATTCTATAAAGTATGAAACATCTGCCAAACTGAGAATCATCACAGAACAATGGTGTAGAAGCCCGTAGATAATCTAAGATAACCTTTACCCCAAAGTGGGATCTTAATGAGCCAGCATTGTCATAGCGGCCATGCAAAATGACCCCTCTCCTACAGATGAACTCCTATTATCCCAATGAAAGTGTGTTTCATAGGCATGAGTAGAAGCAAGGAAGGTACCATATAGGAGCTGCTGGAAAGTTATCGTTTAATAGAACAACTCAGAGCAAATAAGGTTTCTGCAGGAGAAGGCAAAACAAAGCTTCATAATTGCTAGTACAAAAGGAAAGTTCTTTGCTGGTGAACAGAGCCATATAAAATATAAAATCAATGGTGGTGTTTCGGAAATGTCAACATTACCATTACATTAGTATGGAAGTAAGTTATTTTACATAAAAGATATATGCAGTGCTTTTTTTCTGAGGGGACGCAGGGAGACGCATGCCCCTAAACATTTTGTGAATCTTTTGTCCATTTACTGTATTTATTTTCCCCGATTTGAACTATAAAGTGGTGATTTTCTTGAGTCAAAATGAGAGCACTCTTAAACATTATTATTTTTTGAAAAAAAGCACTGGATATATGTGACACACTCTACGTAGATTATTCCATTGATGCTAGAAAACTTTTCCTTCAAAGTGCCACAAGCCACTGAAGTTTCTTCTTTCCTCCCCCTCCCCCCTTTTATATAAAAAAAGCATATGAGCATGTTGTAGTGATGTTTGGATCAGGTTAGAGACGAGGGAAATGTAATAGATGTTCTCTAAGATGCTCAAGAGTGTGAGCTGGAATTAATGTGGATCCTATTTTCGTGTTCTTATTACTAAAATGTCAGTAGGCACCAGTTACATGTTTGGGAAATTCCACTGTAATTAGTTCTTCCTAGAACTTACATCTGAACTCTTTTCTCCCCCTTCCAATTGTCTGCCCTACACTCTCAGGATTATGCACACAGTGCCCTGATTCAGAGATATAAGAGCAGGCAGTAAGCATGTGAAAGTTTGTGTGTCCTCACAGTGGAAGGAACAAAACAAAACAAGTTTATTCAGACAATAACAGGAAATGCTAAGGGGCATCACTGTAGATGTAAAAGCTGTTTTGTGACATAGGAAGACTAACCTAGTACAAAAGCACTAACAGCATGCTATAAATAATGGTGCAAGCAGTATACTGGAAAGACCAGGCATCTAAAAATTAGCCAGTAGAGGCACAATGTGAGCCTGTGAATTAACATGTTCATCGGACCAAGAGATGCAGTGTCATGTAATTGGGGATTGGGGCAGTGTGGGGAGGACAGTTGAGCTTTCTGGATAGAGGGGGTGAAACAAAATCCAGAGGTCAAATGGTAGGCTGAGGACAGAATCCAGTGAAGAGAGGAATGGGGAGGCCGTGGAAGCTGGTGAAAGGTTCAGGGGACCAAAGTGTGGAGAAAGAGATCAAGAAGATTAAGGCAGGGGCTCTGCTCTGATTTGTTGCATGATAAAGGCAATCAAGGGTGATATCTGGGAAGGGAGGAGCTCTGTCACAATAACTGGGTGGGGCAGAGCAAAGAGAAGAAGAACAAATAATAGCAAGCTGAGCCCAAGGGATTACAAAGCCCAGCAGAAGAGCACTGGTACAAGGGACCACTCTCAGAAGGTCCAAGATTTTGATCTGAATCTCCTTGCTACCACAACACATCTATTGTCACCAGGTAAAGGTAAAGGGACCCCTGGCCATTAGGTCCAGTCGTGACCGACTCAGGGGTTGCGGCGCTCATCTCGCATTATTGGCCGAGGGAGCCGGCGTACAGCTTCCAGGTCATGTGGCCAGCATGACTAAGCTGCTTCTGGTGAACCAGAGCAGCGCATGGAAACGCCATTTACCTTCCCGCCAGAGCAGCACCTATTTATCTACTTGCACTTTGATGTGCTTTCGAACTGCTAGGTTGGCAGGAGCTGGGGCCGAGCAATGGGAGCTCACCCCGTTGCGGGGGTTTGAACCGCCAGCCTTCTGATCGGCAGGTCCTAGGCTCTGTGTAACCCACAGCACCACCCACGTCACCAGGTACCTGTCCACAAATAGCTCAGTTGCTTAGAGTGTGGTACTGATAATGCCATGGTTGCAAGTTCAATCCCCTTATGGGGCAGCTGCATATTCCTATATTGCAGGGGGTTGGACTAGATGATCCACAGGGTCCCTTCCAACTCTACAATTCCACAAGTCTGTGAAATGTCACGCTTCTCCTCCGTCCTTCCACAATGGTACCACTGCAGCTCTTCTCCAAGATTTCCATTCCCCATTTCCTCTTCCTTCTCCCAGTCTACCAGCCTGTGATCCCCCAAGAACCTTGCCATGTTGTGCTTCTATGGACCAAGTTGTTACCAATGCAATTTTCTCCTCTTTGGAGCACCTGCAGTTGGAGACTAGTGAGAGCAGTCCTGACTTGACATTGAAACCTTTCTCTCCACACAGGAGCAATCCCTTGAATGGTTTAGGAGCAGCATGTGATTCCAAGCCCCTCTTTATCTGTCCCCGCACTCTCTTATCACGTGCAAATCAAACATCTGCACACATGGTAGCTCTCTTGCCTGCAGTTTTGAAACGGAGCCCGGGTGCTGCAAGAATTACTCAAATCCCAATTTTATTCTCCCTTGGCTTTTGGTTATTGTGGGAAGAATTAATCCATATGGGCAGTTTTTCCCAATCTCATCAGTGCAAAATCCACAAAGGGGTCTAAAACCTTAATTCCACCCAGTTACGAAGCCTGCCATTACGATGCAGCCTCTTGTATCTCAATTCTGGGGGTCCCCAATACACTCACCAGTTTGTTGGCCAAGAGGGCAGCTGCATCCACCAAGTACCAGCTAGAGCTCGCTAGCTAAAGAGCCACGGCAATTACTGAAGTGGAACAAAACTGCGCTCTCCTTAATTTTCTTATTTATGTCCACACCACACCCCAGAAAGCTACAGCTCAAGCTAGCCTTTTTATCTTTGAGGTCTTGATTCTATGGGGTGCTAAGCAACCTTGGCTCCCACAGCTCATTGAGCATTTAGGACACACAGGCTCTTCACAATAACCCTGGCAGCCATTCAGACTTGTGCTTCCGCATTAAAGTGTTAGATACTTCCAAGAAAGCAAAACAAAACTCAGAGAGACAGAGAGACAGACAGAGAAAGTTGCGTGTAAAAAGGTCAGTTCAACTCTGAATCATTGTTGTGGCTTTGCTAAATCCTCCTAACCGTTTTCCTGAAAATGGGATCTTCTCCCTAAATTTGGTTCTGATGTTCTGGTTGATTTCGTATGTTTTAACTTTTGCTGGTATTTTTTATTTTTTTCTTCAGGTTTTGTTTTGGTTTGTTGTTGTTGTTTATTTTTAAAAAATGTGTATGCTTTATGCATCCCCCCCCTTCAAAACAAAACGAAACATGGATTGAGTTTTAATTGATTTTGTAGTTATGTATTTTGGGCAACACTTCAAGCATCAGTACGACAGAGGATGAGACAGACAAGTGTTTGAAATAAATAAATAAGTTTGGCTCTCTAAAAATATACAACATGCCAGCCTTTTAGGAGGCAGACAATTAAAATAATCTGTGTTTGTTTTGTGTCAGGCTCTGCTTGAACATGTGACCATCCCAAAGGAAAGTTTCAATGTTTCTACTGCTTCTGATTAAAGCTGCCCTAGAACTAGTCTCCAAGACTCTTCTTACACCACAAAAGATGAAATAGGACTGGACCAGGGCCGAGCTGAATCCAGCATGCATCTCTCTCCCCTCTCTCTCTCTCTCTCTCTCTCTCTCTCTCTCTGGAATTTTCCCAGTAAAAAAAACTTACACAAATATATGTGTCACATTTCAGTGATCATTTGAAAGGGGGTAGGGGGATTGAAACTGATAAAAAGAAATGTATTCCCATTCAGAGTGAAGGCAGGAAGCAGTGCTTTCCCTCCGATTTGTCCCTGTGATGCCTTAGTCAAACCTGAGCAGCCATGTGCAGCTGTGGCATCATAATTCTGATGCCTTGACCCCTGATTGGTTGGATCACATAGCAAGAAGATTTCAGGGGTGAGGTGAGCCAAAGTGGCATTGAACAGCAATGAACAGGAGAATGCCAAGTTTGTTGATTGAAAAAGGAGGCTTTCAGAGAACATACGGGGAGGCAGACTCCCCTTCCCCCACCAAAAACAGCCGTGAAAATTTGGCACAGCCCCAGACTCTACAATGGTCTGGTCTCAATGCAAACCCAGTTGTATTTTTTTTGCTACACCAACACTTCCCCTCTTCCCTTGCAAGGCACAGCTGTCCTACCCAATGAGACTTATTACAAATAGATCATGGTACTGGTCCAATGACATCCCCATAGCCCAGGGGTTTTCAACCAGTGTGCTGTGGCACCCTGGTCAGGTGTGCCACAGGCAACACTGGCCTCTGCCCCTCTTCCATCCCCTTCCTTCCTTTGATGCTCTCTCAGGTCTCTGCCTCCCAAAGGCTTGCACAGCTGTTTGTTGCAGCAGCCCTGGCTACAAGCTCCCCAGGTGAATGATGCATCTGGGGCTGGCTAGGGGGTGCTTCCCAGGCCCCTGCAAGGCAGTGAGGAGATGGGAGCAGCTCAGAGATCAGGGACAGCAGCTGCAGCTGCCCAGAAGACCCCCAAAGAGAGGGGATTGGAGAGGAGGCCAAGGGAACACTCAACAAGGGAGAGTGTTTGAAAAGGGGTGAGGGGCTGCTGGCTCTGCAGGCAAGGGGAGACATAACTGGGTTCCTGAGTCCCACAGGGGTGCAGCAGAAAGAATGCAGTTGGTTAAGGGAACCATGGACCCAAATAAGTTGAAAACCTTTGCCATAACTTATTGAATTTCAACCAGCCTAAACATTCAGAGGGACACGGGTGGTGCTGTGGGTTAAACAACAGAGCCTAGGACTTTCCGATCAGAAGGTTGGGAGCTCAAATCCCCGCAACAGGGTGAGCTCCCGTTGCTCAGTCCCAGCTCCTGCCAACCTAGCAGTATGAAAGCACTGGTTTGCCAGAAGCGGCTTAGTCATGCTGGCCACATGACCCGGAAGCTGTATGTCGGCTCCCTCGGCCAATAAAGCGAGATGAGTGCCACAACCCCAGAGTCGGCCACAACTGGACCTAATGATCAGGGGTCCCTTTATCATTACCTTTAAACATTCAGAACACAGATGCACTGCACACATTCACTAGTGCCGTGTGCAGCGCATGGCCTTACTCTCTGTTTTGCTCTCTGCCCTGCAAGCCAAGCAGAAGGTGCAGGTTTCATTTTCATGGGACAGGCTTACAACCAGCTTTTGGAGCAGCCACACCACTTCTTGACCCAGGGAAAAGAGGTGCAAGCAAATGTCAAAGCAGTGCCCAAGATACTACTACTAATTATGCAGCCCGTGGGCACCCTACTGCCAGAGGGAATTTTGTAATGATGCACTAGTTTCTGCACTGATCTCCAATATCACAACTACCTGTCTGGAGAGAAATCCTTTTATCTTCCATTGCCGAGCATCTTCTGCCAAGGAAAATCACAGAGGAGGCAGGGTTGCCTGGACCAAAAGCATTTCCCAGGGTGCCACTTTCACCTGGTGGGTGCGTGTCACCCTCCCAACGCATGAAAGAGGTCACCCTGGAAGAGAGAAAAAACACTGCAAGAAAGAAATGGCGCCTTACAGGTCCTTCCCATCAGGGATTGGGCAAAGCGGGCTGAAGAAATGGAATGTGTCACTTGGAGTGCCCAACCGACTCTTTCTGAGCTAGGTAATCATGGCTTAGGAAGAGAGGAAGGCAGTGGATATCTCAGACACAGCAGTTTTGTTTCAGAGGAGGGCTAATGGAAATTGAAAGTTTTAAGGCAAAGCATAAACTATAGAAACAGTATGCATAACACACTGCTAACAGTAAACTGCTTGCATAATATGCTTGCAGTATACTTATTTATTCAAAGCATTTGTTCAATCAAAAATTTCCTGGGCAGTTTTACAGTTGCTCAGAAAAACAAAAACAAAACAAAACCCACAAGGATTATTTTACTATACTACTCATGGTGTTAGAACTACATTTTACTTATCCGTATTTGAGTAACACAATGGCATGGGTGTGGGGGGGGTGTATTTGTCTATTCCCCTTGTACAGTTTCCCGTTGGGTCATCCCATTCAGACAAATTGCTGGAACATCTCAGCATGAATGTTTCCATCCCACCCCATCTGTATTCGAATGACTTACGGCTTCCCATCCTATCCATTCTGTCCTTCTGACATCTCTTCCTGAATGTCTTGCTGCTGCTGTCCTTTCCCAAAGCTGTCACAATGGATGCAGTGTTCCACTTCTCTCTTTTCAGGGCCGCACACGCAATGCACTTTCTTCCAAGCCATAGAGCTCAGCTTTCCCAGGCAGGAAAGAAGTGCAAAATTTAAGCAGAAGCATTGACAATGAAGAAAATCTCAATTACTTGTCCTGAACTGATGCTGAAACCACTTGTCCTTATCTGACTCTTCATCCATTTTAATATTTCTGAACACATTTTCAATGAGGTCTGATTAATATATTTCTGCCAAAAAAGTTCTTGCATTTCTTGGCAACACAATTTTCAGAGTAAGTGTTCTCATAAGTTTTAGCTAGATTCTATTACAGTACAGTGGTACCTCGGGTTACATACGCTTCAGGTTACAGACTCCGCTAACCCAGAAATAGTACCTCGGGTTAAGAACTTTGCTTCAGGATGAGAACAGAAATTGTGCAGTGGCGGTGCAGTGACAGCGGGAGGCCCCATTAACTAAAGTGGTGCTTCATGTTAAGAACAGTTTCAGGTTAAGAACAGACCTCCGGAATGAATTAGGTACTTAACCCGAAGTACCACTGTATGTTGGTTTCACCTGCAAAATATACACAGGTATGTGCACATATTCCTTTGTCAGATGCTGGGATCCAGCTACTTAGCATTTCACTCAGCCTCAAAGGTAAGAGAAGGAAAGAACAGCAAATCTTTTTCTCAATGGTACTGCTAGGGTTGGTCAAACGATACTGTACCATGTCCACAGTCGCTGAACTGAGATCTTTTATATTACTTAAGCAATTGCTCTGCATGATATTAAACTAAGAATTTGCTTCAAAGTTTCATCTCTTAACCCCCAATGGCAAAATAAATCATTTTACATTAATTCGCATAGCGGAGCCTGGAGCCTTAGGTATACACATGCATTTCACAGTCTGAAAGGTCATAAAACTTTTCTTTCTTTTTTTACCATCAAACACTGTGCAGCTGAAGGTTTGTTCAAAATGCTAAACTGTTTTCATTCTTCGTTTGCAAATGTGCCAGCCAAATGCTCTCGAAGTTCCATGGTTACAGATCAGGTTCTGTTCACTTTGATTCTTGTTTAATGTGCTGAGTATTCGTAACATTTTCCATAGAGAGTGATGTCAGCCTTGTTATGTCTATGCTTAGCAGTTCTGTGTGGAACTACAGGTGATATGCTGGAGTTTTGTAGGTAACATTTCTTGAATACATGACGGTGTTCAGTACAGTGGTACCTTAGTTCTCAAATGCCTTGGTACTCAAACAACTTGGATCCCAAAGACTGAAAACCCAGAAGCAAATGTCCCGGTTTGCGAACCTTTTTCGGAAGTCGAATGTGCTCTGTTTTGAGGTTACTCTTCCAATTTGAGTGCCACACTTCTGTTTTGAGTGCCACACTTCTGTTTTGAGTGTTATGCTTCCTATTTGAGTGCCATGCTTCTGTTTGGAGAGTTATGCTGAGGTCTGTCTATTTTTGCTATTTATTTTGCGTTTTTGTTTTCACAGCTCTGTTTTTCTTGTGACTCTGCGGAACCCAGTTCAGCTACTGATTGGACTGATTGTGTGACTGCAGTACATTGTTTACTGCTTTCATTTTATGGATCAATGATCTCATTAGATAGTAAAACCCATGTTTAATTGCTGTTTTACAGGTTGTTTTTAAAAATTTGGAATGGATCAATCCATTTTGCATTACTTTCTATGGGAAAGCACGCCTTGGTTTTGGAATGCTTTGGTTTTGGAATGGACTTCTGGAACGGATTAAGTTTGAGAACAAGGTACTGCTGTAATAACTACCTTCACTTTCCATTCTAGAAACATTTCTCTGCTTTTTCTGCCGAGGCATGTGAGCGGCATAGTAGTTTCTAAAGCCTGCCAATGTCACCTTTATAATATCATGTTCTATATGTTTACAAATATATACAGAGGGAAGCATTGGATTGAGACTATGATTCATTTCATGGGAATGGTCACACTTTGACTGCAATCCTATACATGTTTACATATCTCTCGCTTGGACTACTGCAATACGCTCTATGTGGGGCTACTTTGAAGGTGACCCAGAAACTACAACTAATCCAGAATGCAGCAGCTAGACTGGTGACTGGGAGCGGCCACCGAGACCACATAACACTGGTCTTGAAAGACCTACAGTGGCTCCCAGTACATTTCTGGGCACAATTCAAAGTGTTGGTGCTGACCTTTAAAGTCCTAAATGGCCTTGGCCCAGTATACCTGAAGGAGCGTCTCCACCCCCATTGTTCTGCCCCGAAACTGAGATCCAGCTCTGAGGGGCTTCTGGCGGTTCCCTCACTGCGAGAAGCCAAGTTACAGGGAACCAGGCAGAGGGCCTTCTCGGTAGTGGCACCTGCCCTGTGGAACGCCCTCCCATCAGATGTTGAAGAAATAAACAACTACCAGACTTTTAGAAGACATCTGAAGGCAGCCCTGTTTAGGGAAGCTTTTAATGTTTAACAGACTATTGCATTTTAATATTTTGTTGGAAGCCGCCCAGAGTGGGTGGGGCATAAATAATAAGTTGTTGTTGTTGTTGTTTAATGGGACTTAATTCTGAACAAACAGGCACAGATAGGATTGTGCTCCATCAATATTATGGAATTCTTGCCAGTGAGATGTGGCAGTTGGCTCTTGGCCAGGAAGACCTGGGTTCAAATCCCTGCACTGAGTGACCTTGATCCTTTCAATATTTCTCTCAGCCTAACCTTCCTCAAGCAAAGGTTATTGTGAGGGCATGTGGAAATGTAAAAATTGTATATGTACACAGCCTTGAGCTGCCTGAAGAGAGAGAAAAGCAAGATACCCATGTAATAATTAATAATGCCAACTTATTTCTTTAAAAAAAAACCAATCTCTTTGCTGAGCCCTGCGGTATATAATTGTTGGCTTTGTAGTGAGCAAATAGGAGGTGGCCAAGTCAGCTGCTCCACCCCTAATTAATTTTGGATTGGAATAGGTTTGCTTTATAGTGTTGTTATGTCAGTCAGAGTCTCTCTTTATTCCCCCAAGGCAAACATGATGAAATGAGTGAGCAGATCTTATCGCAAAGGACTTTAACTGGGATATCTAAATAAAGCATTAGAAATAACAGGCTCAAGAAAAATCAGTCTAAACTGGCCTTGAAGTGGTTTTATTGCCATTAAGCAACTCCTGAAGAATGTTTTGGGAAACAAAAAGTTTCTTGGCCTTCCTTATAGATACAGTTCATCTCTGAGAAGTTAATGTGTTACAGCCTAATGTTTTACAGTCTATACAATTTATTACAGATTAACAGTTTTAAAGTGTTTTGCTGGAACACAGTCCCACCAAAGTGAGATGAATTTATGCCAGGAGTACACCTTTAAGAATATATATTTTTTTAACTCTTATGTGCTGTATGTGAATGGAAGAATCTCTAGCCTGTCTTGAAATGGTCTTCCTGTTTTGTTTTGTTTTTTTTAAAGAAAGACTGGGCCTACAACAATGCAACACATCCAATGTCCACCCAAGATTATCATGTCATTCACCCGGTTTGAATGGACTAGACACTGAGTCATAAAACGATCTTTCCACATGTCTCAGGTGTCCAGTTCAGCAGCCTAACTCAGGTATTCCACAGCCAGGTCACAAAAAAATATTGAGGCTTTTCATACATGCAGCCAGCTTCCATAGGATCTTCTCCTGGCTGTCCCTGAGTGCATGGATGATCTTTGGACTACTTGTCTTCTCTGGGCTATGATGCTCCTGGTAGCAGAGATTAAGAATTTGCTGGGACCCCAAAACCAGCAAAGGGCCTACTCCCCCAAGGACCCACCACTGCTCTTACTTGGAATGGAGAACTCAATAAGGCTCAGGAAGAACTTTATGACAGGGAGAGCTGTTCGACAGTGGAACGACCTCCCCCGGGAGATTGTGGGCTCTCCTGCCTTGGAGGTTTTCAAGCAGAGGTTGGCTGGGCATCTGTCATGGATGCTTGAGTTGAGATTCCTGCGTTGTAGGGGGTTGGATTAGATGACCCTCCCAACTCTACAATTCTATGATAGGTCACAATAGTGTGATGAAAAACCTCTCTTATTTTAAGTTAACAGGGCATATTGGGATTACTTTGTTTGAAGGGTCCCTATATCCTGGCCCCAGAAGTCCTTGATGTTCCCAGCCTCATTTCTACTACAACTGATCACATGTAGGCAATAAACGGAAGCTGTCTGTGGCTCAATTCATGAAAGTAATCAGAGCCACCCCAAATTATGAACTTAGTCTCTTTGCTGCTTCTGCCTCACGCTTAAATGTGCAGTCCTAGCTAGTGCTGATGCAAAGACTTCATCAGAAATGTTCGGAAGTCTTACCTACATATATACTTATATAATTAATTAAGATCTCACTAGGTAGGAAAAGGGGATGTGGGTGGCGCTGTGGGTTAAACCACAGAGCCTAGGGCTTGCCAACCAGAAGGTCAGCGGTTCGAATACCCGCGACGGGGTGAGCTTCCATTGCTCGGTCCCTGCTCCTGCCCACCTAGCAGTTCGAAAGCCCGCCAAAGTGCAAGTAGATAAATAGGTACCACTCTGGCGGGAAGGTAAACAATGCTTCCATGCACTGCTCTGCTTTGCCAGAAGCAGCTTAGTCATGCTGGCCACATGACCCAGAAGCTGTACACCGGCTACCTCGGCCAATAAAGTGAGATGAGCGCCGCAACCCCAGAGTCGTCGGTGACTGGACCTAACAGTCAGGGGGCCCTTTACCTTTAGGTGGGAGAAATTGACTGCTGAATTTACATAATAACAGTGAGAAGGCATAGCTCGCCTTTCTATGTCCTCAAAGTGAAGGATCACCACTTGAATGACTGAATATTTTATTTAGTTTTATAGAAACCATATTGAAACATGGCTTGTAGGTTTTGTTTGGCAACCTGGATCAGATACCACTGGCAGAATTGAAAAGGCTATGTTTTTCAGAAACAGAGTACGTCAAGAGTATCAAGTGGTCTATCGCCATGGAAGGACTAAGTAGAGAACACGAGGAGCTCTTGTAGCACTTGAATCTCTCTGCTTCAGAAGACAACTGTCGTGTTTATTGGAGTTTGCACTCTGTGCAGGAAGCACAGATAAGAGAAAACAATTTGGAAAAGGGCCAGCAATGTTATAAGAAGTGAAAAACAAGCTGCAGGCGGTGACGTCACAAAGCATCCTGAGGAAAACAGAAAAGGGGGGATCTTTGCTTCCAACAAATACTAAATGGATGAAGTTATCTTGCACTCATTGTTAGCAAGCATTCCTTAAGGGAACAGATATCTCTATGCTTCTTTGCAAGCCAACCTGCAAAGTGCATCAGCACAAGTGTCAACAAGTGAGCAACAGGTTGACGTTATTATGACCCATTATGTCCCAATGACAGCCGCTGAAACTTTGGGTGTTTTTCAAACCAGGAACTCGGATCTCTTTGTTCTTACCCATCAAAATCTACTATGAGGGCATTCTTCCAATCACACACCCTGAACTGTTTATGAATTCTTCACTAACTTCCAAGTACACTTCCCATTCAATAAAAAAGAAGAAAATGGCCATTGTCTAGCTCACTGGTAGTTTTTCTTAATGGCAGAATGAGTCAAAGGAAAGAGCAAAGATTCCTGGGCAAGGATGGAGCTGTATTGCCCACAAAAGGGGTGGGCAGGGGATGCTTGCTCTAGAGACATGGAAAAACCAATAAGCCAGCTGTAAAAGAAGGCAAAAAGGCTTAATTGTCTCAATGAGACTTGTTACAAGTTGAAAGTATCTTTCTTTGATGATTAGACCAGTGGTTTATTCAAAACCTAATAAGATGTTAGTTAATTTAACTTTATTATTCGTCCTTTGCTTTGACCTGACGTGGATGTACTGTACTGCAAAACTAAGGTTTGGTGTATAACCTCGGCCAGCATAAGTTGTAGGAGGGAGTTGTAGTTGAGCAAAATATGAAGGGCCACAGGTTCCTCCCCCTCCCATGTAAAGATTAATCATCTCTCAGTACAAAGAGTTCAGGCCATGGCACATTATGTTCTCTAGTGATATGCTATGGTCTGCTATTGATGTTTGAGGGGGTCTTGCATGCCAGAGAGGTCTGATTATATCCCACCTGCAATTGGCTAGAATGCAGAGGCTCAGTCCCCAAAGTCCCCATTTAGGGCAAGCTGTGGGGCTGTTTTTGCCACTCTGTAGTACTGGACCCTACAATTCAGCTTTCATAAACATTGGTTGGAGTCCATTGTCCTCATCCATAACTCCAACTATTAGGTATTCTGGCTTGACTTAAAACCAAGTCCAAAAGCAGTCATTCATTATAAATTATTTTACCAAACACTTTGAGTCCCATTAAGAATTGCCACCCTTACAGAAATAGCATTGTCCCATCAGGAGAGACTCTATAAATCACCGGCAGCTGCTCTGGCAGTGCTATTTTTCATAGTAATTAAAATACTTAGAGCTGTTGCAACACCTGTACAACCACATTCCACAAGTTGCTCAAAAGGTTCCAATTCCATTTTGGATTATTGCTATGGAAACTGCGCCACCCTTTTGCTCCCACATAAATAAAATGAGAGACAGTCCAAATATTGCATTGAAAAGAACATTTATTCATGAACTGTCTGGAGGGGAGGAATGAATAGAGAACAGCTGCCTCGTACCCTTTCCTCTAACACAAAAAAATATGGAGGACCCTCTCACATTAACCTAAAGTCTAAAACAAACAGGCAGAATACTGTTTTCATACTTTGATCTGTGAAACAACTTATCACGGAATAAATGGATAGCCAATCAGAAAGCTTGGCTTTGAAAAGAACTAGTTGAGATTCATGAAACTGCAGAAAAATCAGTCTGGTTTTCATCGAGAGCAAAAAGCAGCAGAATGAAGCTGAAGTGTTGCCCAGGTGTGAAAGGAACTGAATAGTTTCTCCATTATAGGCACCATGAAAGTCAAGATGATTTAATGCATGGTGCCTTGTAGCAACTAGAGAAACCATCAGATGTTTGAAATTAAAATATAATCAAACAACCAGTACAGGCCAACCTAGTAGAGTTCCTAGTGTTGATTTTCTGATGTCAAAATTCACAGTGGGACAAAATAAGAGCACTGTAAAATTTTATGTGTGTTTATTTCTATCATGTAGGCCTGATGCAATTGCTTAAACGCCACAATCACTTTGCCACAGGACCATTTTTGTTTGTCTGTTGTTGTTTTTTCATTTGGCTAAAAGAGCTACTGTTCTAGAATTTACAACTAATAAATGCCTCTCTTTCTATTGACTTGTATACACTTTATGAATATTCACAAAAAATTACTGTGTTGGTCACCAGACAAACAAGGACATTTAGAACATGACATGAGAAAAGTCAAGAAGAGAGGGAGATGTTGAATAAAGAGTGTTTAAACCCATGCACAGCATTGTGCAAAACAGGTAGAAATACTCTCCACAATTTGCGTGCCAAGGTCCCCCAAGCCACCCCTAAAAAATTCACAATTCACACATAATTTTTGTTTGAGGTTTTTGGAATAATTTTGGCCACAACTTTATTAAAAAACATAAATGTGAGTGGTTGCTTAGGCATTGGTTGTGACTATCTGTCCCCATGCCCAGAGACAGAACTGATTTCTGAATTCCAGCGAAAGCCAGTAAGGGCGAAACAATATTTAGGAGAGCATGGAGCCGGACCGCACCAGACCCTCATCCCCCCCCCCCCCGCATGTTCCCGGGGCTTGCATGGCCCTAAGCCCCATTCAGGGGTATGGACAAAAGAATGACAAGCTCCTGGATTCCTTTAACAGAATTCCCTTTCCGCAGCAGCATTGGAGGGGCAGGCACCGCCAATCCTTACCCCTCCACCAACCAATTTTTTTAACCAATGCCTAACCGCAACCTTACAAGTTGTGACGATTTGCTACACAGTAGGCAAAAACCAAATGGCACCAGCCAATCAGCCAAATGGACAAAATTCCTACCAGGCCCCTGCCCCAAAAGCAGACGACCCCATGACAGGCATAGCAAGGTCAACGCAATAGCCCTAGATTAGGGAGGGTGGGCGGGTGATCCAATGCACACAGCAAAAGAGCCCAGTCAGTGCTGCGTGACTTGATTTTATAACCTTTGGTCCGTCCCCCTAAATGGCAACACCAAAATTTGCCCAGTAACCCAACCGCCCAATCACTGCAGATGGTCATCCATACTAACCCGCCCAAGCAACAGAGGGGTGGCCTGTCAGACCCCACCGCAACATGTGCTCTCTATGAAGGAGAACATGCTTTCCCACGACACCAGTAGATACAGCAGCAAGCAGGTTTTGCGTGTCCGATAGTTCACAACTATATCTAAAACCGGTAAGCATTCAAAATATACTTTCTGAGAGGTGTATATATGTTGTACTTCTGCTCAACAGCTGAGAAAGGTTAAACAGCACTGGATACAAACTAAGCGCTCAGTGCTATTTTTTACTAATCTAATTTAAACTGTTTGTTCACACAACAGCCAATTCACCCTACAACCTGAAAAGGAAAACTCAATTTCTCAACAATATAAGGTGCATATGTTTCTGTAGCATAGGTCTGATGCAATAACTAAATGCCACAATAAATGTGTTCATCTTTAAAGTGCCACATTAACATTTTTTTAAAAAAAACACCCAGACTAAAATGGCTGCCTCTTTTGCATTTGCCATTCATGAATGCCTATCCTATTTATCTATTTGCAAACTACATGGATTCATTTTGCAAAAATCACAGCCTAGGCTGTTTACATCTTTTAAGCTTCCTCTTTCTAATGGCACGCTGTGTAAATGTCTTCAGGAAATATAAAGAAAGTACAGCCTTTCCAGATTCCCGAGAAACGTTTCATTTGCAAAGGGTAAGTATTTAACACTGTGACACAAATTCAAACAGCTTGAATGCCACATTCACGGTATTTACAGAAACAATAAAATAATTACTTGTAAGAAGAGAAAATGAATGTTACCTGCTGCAGCACGCATATGGGAATTCATAGCCCTGGTCTCTGGCATGACAAACAAACTGATTTTTCCCCCTTGTATTTTGCTAGTAGGTACAATCCCTCCCTCTTTCATATTGTTAAACAAACATCACATGCCTGGAAACACTCTGAAAGTATTCATGTAAAAATGATCTGTTCAAGGAGTAGACTTGAAGAGCACCAGTGTGCTCAGCAGGTGAACCCTACAGCTGGGTTCAGATACCGGATGCCTTGAAGCAGAGCCAGTGTGGTGTAGTGGTTAAGAGCAGTGGGTTTGTAATCTGGGGAACCGGGTTCGCGTCTCCGCTCCTCCACCTGCAGCTGCTGGGTGACCTTGGGCTAGTCACACTTCTCTGAAGTCTCTCAGCCCCACTCACCTGACAGAGTGTTTGGTGTGGGGGAGGAAGGGAAAGGAGAATGTGAGCCGCTTTGAGACTCCTTCGGGCAGTGATAAAGTGGGATATCAAATCCAAACTCTTCTTCTTAGCCTAATTTTCCCTTCCGCACAATGGAAATAATAACAACAACCCCCGGAGCAAGGAAAACGATAAAGAGACCTAGGCCACCTTAAAAACGTGCCACTCCATTGGAGCGCAGACTCAGTTTTATTCATTGCTGCAGTTCGGGTAGCTGAAAGGAAGAAGATACATCACCCACTTGCTTAAGTGAAATGCTGCTACATAAAAACAAGAAGGAAAGCTGGTGACGCAAGTTTCAGAACAAGGAAACTATATCATGAAAAAGGTCAGATTACTGTTTAGAGGCACTTTGCATAAGCCAGAGCCCAGAAGTCAGTCCCCCCCGCCCCCGCCCCCCGTGCTCTGCTGCCAGTGTCTATAGCACATGGAATAATAATATATTAACCTTCTGAGTTTTCTCTGATGAATAGAGGGACATTCTATTCAATACCCCTGCCCATCTGACTAGGTTGCCCCAGCCACTCTGGGTGGCTTCCAACATATCTAAAAACATAATTAAACATTAAAAAACTTCTCTAGACAGAGCTGCCTTCAGATGTCTTCTAAAGGTTGTACAGTCATACCTCATGTTACGTTTGCTTCAGGTTCCGCATTTTCAGGTTGCGTCCCACAGTGACCCGGAAGTACCAGAAAGGGTTACTTCCAGGTTTTGCCGCTTGCACAGATGCGCAAAATGATGTCACACGCATGCGCAGAAGTGGCAAATTGTGACCAGCGCACGCGCAGATGCAGATTGCGTTCTGCTCATGTTGCGAACGGGCCTCCGGAATGGGTCCCATTCACAACCAGAGGTACCACTGTATAGTTATTTATTTCCTTGTTTCAGGGATCACATAACACTATACCCTCCAACATTTCTCCGATGAAAATAGGGACTTCTTAAGGAAAAGCGGGACAGTCCAGGATCAAATCAGAAACCAAGATGGCTTCTGTAAATCCGGGACAGTCCCCAGAAAATGGGGGCACTTGGAGGATCTCCCAGTTGTAGTGGAAATGCATCACCTCCCCATAGAGCCTCTAGCCATGTCAAGCAGCAGCCATTTGACATTGTTATAACCAAAGGTTAGGGGTACAAAATGGAGGGAGGTCTGGCATGTGCTCCTCTGGGGTGAGCACTGACCTGGTGGGGCCACAGGGCTCTAGTCAAGTTCACATACCCAAGGGTTGTGTGGCAAGGAGGACAAATTCTTCCCAGTCCTTTGTTGCAGAGCCACAGGATGAGCTTGTAAATGTGCCCAAAAGTTGGGAGAGAGCTGATCCCTCTTGCCTTAGGAAACTTCACTGCCTGTGCTCTCTTTTTATTTGGTTAATTGGGCTCATCTATTGCTTGCAACTTTCCTATTCTGTTCTATTTTGAATAAATAGAATCTATTCACCACAGTATGGTTCTCTACGGGTGTGCTGGCAAAACAACACGAATCTAAACTATTCGTCTGTCGCAGTTCAGATCCGCTCACAGCTTTTCATCCTTCCTTCTTCCCAGCCCTCCTCATGAAACCAGAGTAAACTGTTTGCACAGCTTTTCATGGATGCCGTAAACCCACCAAATGGAACATTTTGTCCCTATAATCTCAGGTAATGCAGGATCCTTAAGGCATGCAAGAGAGGTTCGTTGAGTGACAGCGACTGGACTAGATTCTGAAAATGTTGGAGCAAACTCAAGCTGCAGGGAGAAAGTGCAGAGGCATAGAAGATGGGAAGGAAGAGGAGACGGGTCTCTGAAGTTTGTATTCCCCCTCAGTGGCCAGAAAACAGCTGCTTGCCCTCTCTTCTTTTTTCATATGTTGTATCCTGGCACAGTAGGATGAGCCTCCAGGCAGCTTCCTCCCTTTCTTCCCTTAGCCAGCTCCACTGCAGGCTCACATTAAAAAGCCATGTCAGAGGCACGTGTCATGTAAATCCATATAATAAACTTTCCCACACATTTTGTTTACTCACTTGGGGGGAAAGTCCTGCCCCCTTTGGCACTTCACCTGTGCTATGTTTGCAGCCTTCCATGACTTGGAGGGCAAAATTATGAAATGTATACAGTCATACCTCATGTTACGTTTGCTTCATGTTACGTTCTTTCAGGTTACGTCCCACAGTGACCTGGAAGTACTGGAAAGGGTTACTTCTGGGTTTTGCTGCTCGCACATGCACAGATGCACAAAATGACGTCATGCGCATGCGCAGAAGCGGCGAGTCGCAACCCGTGCATGTGTAGATGCGCCACTGTGGGTTGCACTCTTTTCATGTTGCGAACGGGCCTCCAGAATGGATCCCGTTCGCAATCAGAGGTACCACTGTATATTGGAAATGTCAACAAATGTGTGTGTACATTTTCCTGAGGACTTCTTAAAGAAAGATAGAAATCCATCCCTTGTCACCTCTCTGCTTTCAGATCCACAATGAAACTAAAATATCTTCATTCATACACACACACACACACACACACACACACACACACACACTGATACCTCTGGTTATGAACTTAATTCGTTCTGGAGATCTATTCTTAACCTGAGGTACCACTTTAGCTAATGGGGCCTTCCGCTGCCACCGCCACACAATTTCTGTTCTCATCCTGAGGTAAAGTTCTTAACCCGAGGTACTACTTCTGGGTTAGTGGAGTCTGTAACCGGAAGTGTTTGTAACCCGAGGTGTTTGTAACCTGAGGTACCACTGTATAGCATATGAAAACCTAACAAGCAGGAGCAATGCAAATATATTACACAACAGTACTTCAGACAATAAAAGTTAATTCAATTTTTAAAGTAAACAACCAAACACCCAAAACATATTAAAAAATGTTTATGAAAAATGCATTGAAACTGTGAGCAGCCTCGCTGAGTTAACTTAAGTAGTAAAATTCACAGTTAAAGGTCTGTAAAACAGCAGGCATAACAATGTAACAGTGAATAATATAACCGTCTTAACAGAAACAAACCCATGTCAAGTAACAACTTCAGCACCACTGTCTATACATTCTCAGGCATAACGTCTTCTCTCCTCCTACAATAGGAACAAGGATTCAAACCCGGTTCTCTACAGTTCCAACTGGTTGGTACTTGTTAGTTTTTTGTAGGCTTCCGCCCACAAGGAATGTGTAAGTAAGTCCACTTACTGTGATTGCACAATACTTGAAGGCTTGCCTAGTGCCCCTCCCCCTTGTTTTTAATTTATTTGCCTTGTGGGGGGGAAAGACCAAGATAGTGGAACACCTTGTCCTCTGCTGTTCCCACAACCCTTTCACCATTTTTTGTCAGCTGGTGGAGACTTTCCTACACCAGCAGACTTTTGCTGAACTGCTTTAGGTAAGGGTCTGCACTGATGATTATTTCGATCTGTCCTGCCTGCCTGTACTTTATTGATACATTTCATTGTGGTTTTAATTTTCACAAGCTGCCTTGCACGGGGTGTACGCCTCTGAAAGTGTCGGCGCCAGAAGATGGGGCTAATGTTTGAAAGACCTTTGGCTTAGACAAGCAGAAGAACTGAATACTATTAGCAGAAGTGATCTCTGCCAGCTTCAGCAGCAAGTGAATAAGGTTGTCAGAGATGGATTCCTCAATGTCTAGGCTTCAGGAATGATCAGGTGATAAAAACACTCCTAAGACAAGCAGGGAGTATCAGGTTCATGTTCACTCAGAACCTGTTGTTCAGATGTTAAAGGGGATAACATTTTCAGTTGATTATAGGTTTGGATCAGTGGCATTCGTTACAAAGTTGCTGCCACCGGTCATTTCAAATTTATTGTTTCAACGTTTAAATGAATGGGGGGTGGAGAATCGCCTGTATTCGTCATTGCTCTGAAAAATTTGGCTAAGCCTTAAAATGTCTTCCAAAATAAGCAATTTTGCATGCCCATGTGTCCACTCCATACCTATGATGAGTCAGGCAGGCTTATTTAATACCTATTTTAAAAATCCTTACGATGGCCATTTTAATCCAAGATTTCACCTGAGAAGAAAGGACTGTGAGACTCTGGGGATGGCTGTAATATATAACAAATTTTAACTTGGCTTCGTTTTATTTTTCTCTCTCAGTGTAACAGGTAACCAAAACAAAACAAAACAAACCCCACATGCACAACTTAAGAAAGTTCTCAAAACATAGGGAAACAAACTGTTTCTTCCCTTGATCCAAATAACTATCTTCCTGTCATTTTCCTTCCGAAGGGAAGGAAAAGGCACTGCCATTTATTTGTCTTTCATTCAAACTGTGTTCCTTTTTCTCAAGGAAGGAAGAAAACCTGGATTGGTAAAAGAGCCATAGGTATAATTGGCCTCCTTTTGATACCAGAGGTTAATAATAATAATAATAATAATAATAACAACAACAACTACCATCTAGGTGACCTTTAATTGATGAACAGATTGTGGTTATTACTGACACCCCCCTGCCTTTTCTGTGATTCCATATGCAGCTGAGCTCATTCTCCAACCTTCTCAACAGCTATTTGCAGGCTCTAGAACTCTGTGCCCAAAGAAGGTCCATTTCTAATTTGCTGTCTAATACTTTTTAAAAAACGCCAGGCCTGTTGCCCTTAAGCTTCTGTCAAAATTGATTTTAGTTAGTTGTTTTGATTGATGTTTTGCCAGTCTCCTTTTAACTATTTTTATTCTGTACTATATTGTCATTTTATGATATTTTGTGGGTTTCCTGTTGTTGTTTTCCACCTCGGCTATTCTTTTCAGGCAGGGTAGAATTCAAGTTCAGCAGATAACTATGAGTAAGTCCCATTTGTTGAATTGGTGCCTCTGTCCACCTCTCCTTAAGCTACAACATGCATGAAAAATCACTGCTACTTTAGCTCAGGATTCAAGTGCATCATTCAAGGATAACAGCATCATGTGGTCACACACATCCCACTGCGTTTGGTTTTTTTCTCCATGTCCAAGGACTCACTGATCTCATTAAATAAAACTCCCAGCTCACATCTCCTATTCATCATTCTGTTGTAGCAGCCTTGTAAACAATGGGTTTGATTGCCTTTTCTATCTGCGCAATTTTATTATCAGTCAGTCGAAACTTGGTGTGTACACACTGTGGATTGTGAAGGGGTGAAATGTTATTGACATTTAACACCTAAAATCTAATGTCAATTTGCTTTCTATTTATGCCAAGTGTAGGCGTTGGCATTCATTTTGCCCAAATCATTTATCAGCCTACAGCCTCTAGCAGAGATTAACACCTGGGAAAGGATAACTGTATTAATGCACAAATATTATCAATTCAGTTCTGTGGTCAAAGGCTTGGTAGATGCAACCACAAAGGGATAAAGATGTAGCATATTCTCAGGTGAACAGTGTCAACAGCTAAAAAACCAAGAAGGGGTGAAGGATGGAACATTTTATATGTTCAGTGAGATGGAACGGCTTTCCATTGAGTTGCATAATAGGCTATTTCTGTTCAACAGCTTTGGAAAAAGATTAGCACAAACAACACCAATATATGTAGACACTACTGAGGTCTTTTGTATAAATTAATTAGATCCTAACCTTTCATATTACTTGTGTTCCTATTTTTACACGCATTATTTTTAAACTTTACAGACTTATTTGCATGACCACTTTGTCATTTACATTCTGTTGGCGGTGAGCTTTTTTTAGCTTAATTTCCCAGTAAAATATTAAGGCCTAATCCAGCCACCAAAAAGTCAACAGATCTTAGTAGTGCTGTACATTGGGAAGGAACAGTACTTGTTGGACTTGTTGGACTTGTTGGACACCATCACCAATCAGCCCCAGCCCTCGTGGCCAATGGTCAGGGATACCACAACATCTGGAGGGCCACAGGGTCCCCACACTAACTATACATTGGCAGTGCTAATTTGAATGATGACATGCAGGTGACAGAATTAATTCTGATATTACTGAAACTGCATGTTTAAATGCTGAATGTTAAAACAGTGTGCAAAAGCTTACCCATGAAAAGCTAGCAAAAAAGGAAGAGGCTATTTTTGATTTGCAGGAGCAAATCCTTCTTCCTCATTCTAAAGTGGTGCAGGCCCAAGAAGTTTACATCCCAGTGGTACCTCAGGTTACAGATGCTTCAGGTTATAGACTCTGCTAACCCAGAAATAGTACCTCGGGTTAAGAACTTTGCTTCAGGATGAGAACAGAAATCGTACGGCGGAGTGGCGGCAGCAGGATGCCCCATTAGCTAAAGTGGTACCTCAGGTTAAGAAGAGTTTCAGGTTAAGAATGGACCTCCAGAACGAATTAAGTTCTTAACCAGAGGTAGCACTGTACATTATTATTTTTCTTAACAAATACATTGGCCTTTTGAATCAAAGCCCACGACAGGGAAAGATCATAGCAGATTTTGTTCCTGAAACAACTGCACCTTTGTTTCATTGAATTTTAAATAATGCATACATGCTTTACCAAGAAACTTCTGGGAACTTTTGCTCTTATATAGGTGAAGCAGCATTCTCTAACCAAATATTGCAACATATTAGGCAAGGCTATGTCCTCAGATGCCCCCCAAAAAAACAAATTGGCATAAGAATGTATAAAGTAACATTAACTCCTCTGGAGCTATAATGCAGGCTCCATTTAGTTCTATCAACAAATAAGCAGGATATTTAGCTACTCCCGATCTATACCCTGACAGATTTTAGGAGTAGGCGCTATCCTTTCAGCACCATAATAGCAAGCAAGCCACGATAAGCACAACATCGACACATACATTATTATGTGCAGATCTCTTTAGAGACTGGAAAAGAGAGGCCTTCACAGTTGGAGAATGAAAGCTTATCACATGCTGAGAAGCTGATGAGCAACAGTGAATCTAAAAACATTGTTTCATCCTCAGCAATCCTTTTAGCCTAAATAGCTAAAAGACAAAAAGGGGAAAAAACTCAAGAAACCCCGAGCAAATTAAAATGTTTTCACCTGATACCCGAAAAGAAGAAATATGGACAGTGTCCTTACTGGGGAGGAGTTCCAAAAATGATTAAACCTTGAATGACTGAATAATAATAATAATAATAATAATAATAATAATAATAATAATTTATTGTTTATACCCCGCCCATCTGGGTGGCTTCCAAAAGAATATTAAAAACACAGAATATTAAAAACACAATCAAACATCAGTCATTAAAAACTTCCCTAAACAGGGCTGCCTTCAGATGTCTTCTAAAAGTCAGATAGTTGTTTATTTCCTTGACATCTGATAAGAGGGCATTCCACAGGGCAGGTGCCACTACCGAGAAGGCCCTCTGCCTGGTTCCCTGTAACCTCAGTTCTCGTAGTGAGGGAGCAACCATAAGGCCCTTGGAGCTGGACCTTAGTGTCTGGGCTGAATGATGGGGGTGGAGACGCTCCTTCAGGGAGAGGGCCATAGGTGATCATAATACAATAAAAGTATTCTGGATCAAACCAAAGGCCCATATAGCATCCTTTTTTATCAGAATGTCCAATCAGATGCCTGTGTGAAACCATAGCTCACGGGCAGAAAATCTGCCCTGCATGCAGGAGATCCTAGGAGAGACTCCATGTGTGGAAACCTGCTAGTCACTGTAGACAATACTGAGATAGATAGACCAAAGGCCTAAATTCCTATGAACCACAACTGAAAAGGTCCCCTCTCTGCCTTACTCCAGATGGAGGGGCTGGTAGGGAGTAGGGACACCAAGCAGGGCCTCTGAGGTTGATCTCAGTAACTGAGCAGATTCATGTGGGAAGAAGCAGATGTTAAGGTATCCTGCTTCCAACCTCCTTAGGTTAAAAAAAGTCCAGTGTTCTTAATTTTGTCCAGAAATGGACTGGCAGATGAGGTAGCTGTTCCAAAACTAGAGTGACATGCGCCAAACACTTGGGCCCAGTTTATTATTGTGCTGACATATTCTAACATTTCCAGTCTTCAGAGACAGTCCTATATACAACACGCCCTGAAATAATCTAAACAAGAAGCTCCCTGAGCACAGATAACAGAGGCCTGGCAATTTATGTCTTTGAAGGATTTCAACTGGCACACCTGTCGCAACTGGTGAAAAATACTTCAAGCTATCAAAGCCACTAGGTATCTTGAAGCTGAGATATCTTTCTTTACAGTAGCAGCACCTCCATATTAATATGGTCATTCTAGCCTTCAGAGCTAATCCACATTGTATAAATGTTATTCATTAACATGAATGGGGAGCCACTTTTCCATCGGTATATACTCAGCTTCAGTATAGACCAGGTGGGTGGATAGTGATTTCTTACTTATTGAAATTAAACGCCATAGATAAGAAGAAATGAGAATAGCTAGGAAGGAGTTTTCCAATGAAAAGCATGGCCTAACTAAAAATATTAATATGAGCATCACCCGGCTCAAAATATAAATTATGTTCATATGAATGAGCTTTATTAAACTGATGTGATTGTTATGGTAAGGTAAACATCTGCAATCAAGGAGACTAAATTGCACAAAGCAGGTTGGTCTAATCTGTGTTTAACCTTCCCATTTTCCATTGCCTTGTTTCAAGCTCTGAGTGAAATGTGTTTGACAAGCTTCACTGACAGATGTTGCAGGGGATCTGTTTTAACAATCGGTTGCCCTATTTGCAGTATCTGGTATCAAGAGAAAATTTTCCACTAAGTTAACTAGCCATGTTCACTTATTTGCATTGCTCTGCAATTGTATGTGTGTGATGTATATCTGCTTTCTATTTGTGGAAGTATAAGTTGATCTGTGGTGAGAAAGAGGCTGCTAAGAAGATGGCCCTGCTTTTCAACAGAGGCTTTGCTGATAGGGTATTTTGTCCAAACTTTAGGAAACTTAATGAAATATCGTCAACCCTGCGGCTCAGGGCCAAAGCAGGTGTGGCATTTGTATTTTCACAACAGCCCTATGAGGTTGATTAGACATAGAGATAATGACTGGCCCGAGATCACTCAGTGAACTTCATGACAGTGTAGGGATTTGAACCTCAGTCCCTACAGTCCTAGCTTGATACTATCCACAACACTACAGCGCAGGTGGCACTGTGGTCTAAACCACAGAGCCTAGGGCTTGCCATTCAGAAGGTCGCGGTTCAAATCCCCACGACGGGGTGAGCTCCTGTTGCTCGGTCCCAGCTCCTGCCAACCTAGCAGTTCGAAAGCACATCAAAGTGGTACCGCTCCGGCGGGAAGGTAAATGGTGTTTCCGTGCATTGCTCTAGTTTGCCAGAAGTGGCTTAGTCATGCTGGCCACATGACCCGGAAGCTGTACGCTGGCTCCCTCAGCCAGTAAAGCGAGATGAGCGCCGCAACCCCAGAGTCGTTCGTGACTGGACCTAACGGTCAGGGGTCCCTTTACCTTTACACTGGCTTTACTGTGTGATTTGTGAGCAGGTTTGTTGTGAGCAGATTTGTGAATGACCTCAGAATTTCAGATCTAAAAGCCATTCCACATCTTCCATTAGATGGCATGCATACAATTTGCTATATGCTTCTGTAAAAATGCAATGTATTCGCATGGCAAAGAAGCCTTCCCCCTCACCCCCCAACATGCATTATGCAGGCTCAATTGTTAGAGATCTGCAACTGGCTGTGGTTCTCCAGAAGTGCCCACTCAGTAGCCCATATTGACTTCACTGATAACAGATGGAGGTGGCCCCAGCTTTAGGGGGTGTAGTCATACCTGCCCAGTGTTGCTGTGGGTGGCGGTGTACACCAAAACCACAACCACTACTTCTTTATTGTGTTGGAGGGCATGGGGAAGGCATGGAAACCTCATCAAGAGGAGGATATCGAAAGACATTTTCAGTAACCACACCCTCTCTTGTGGGCTGAAGATCTAGAATATATCTGGATTAAAAGCAGCTTATTGAGGATGACTGCAAAGAATTCTGCATTGTGTATGTCAAATAAACTACTGCTTTGTGCTCTAAATGGGTAAGTGGGTACACTGTCAGCATTTGTTTATTTTAACAAGAGTGAACGCTTTCAGCAGAAGCTTCTTTTGCTGCAAAATATTCCGATCAGCTCTGCCACAGCAACAGGAGCGAAACTGGCACAGCTATGATAATGGCATTTTTGCCCGAGGGAAAGAGCAGCAGCAAGGAATAGATCCCTCCTCTATCAGACTAAATGAGAAAGGCAAGACAGTATGTGATTTCTATGATAATGAGTAAATCCCTTAAAAATCCCTTTGACTGTCCACAGCACAGCCAGCTGTTGTATCTCAATCTCTCGACCCCTTAACAAGGCTGATTTGGATCATGCATTGCGGGTGCCTCTATAAATTATTAAGTATAAAAAAGCGAAGTAATCATAAAAGCCTGCCAACCTTAACAATATTTTTTCCACCAGTTAAAGGGATGACCCCAACAAATGTTGCAGCTGCGTAATCTCCATTCATTTTAAGGAACTTCAGTGCATGGATAGCTCAGTTGGTTGCAGCGTGGGGTTAAAAATGCCAAGGTCATTGGTTCAATCCCTGTATGGGACACTTACATGGCAGGGGGTTAGACTAGATGGTCCTCAGGGTCCCTTCCAACTTTACAATTCTATGATTTCATGTCAAGTCCTGCGGGAGCCCCATTTCCAGAACGTAAGCTGTGATTCAGGATTTCAAAGCCCTGAAGACCAAGTCTATTGACAAGAATTGCAACAATTTAGAACCATTTTTCAGTTGACTTTAATTTTAATTTGCATAGCGAATAAACACCATCAACGCATGACACCTACTGAACTATCATTATTGCACAATTACTTTGAAAGAAAGCAAGTAAGTACAATAGACTAATAGATAACACGCCAAATATTTCATTTCATTTTTCTCCCTGCACCCCCCTCTCTTTTTTCTTTTGCTGGAATGGTTGCATAAGAATTATCTTTTACTGGCAGCCAGTAATTTCACTAGAAGTTAGAATTCTCTGTTACTATCAAGTGTCAGATGATTCTGTTCATAAATTATGTGATGGAGCCTTCTACTTTTCCCCCTCCCTCAAAAAATGACATTTTTGATCAAGAATGATTATTTCCTCTAGAGGAAAGATTGCTTGTGACTACATCAAGATGACTATTTTAAGTTGAGCATCTTGTCAGGAAAGCTTCATTTGAAGATGGCAAGAAAGAGTTTAAAACTTGAAAAATAATATCAAGATGGTTTCATTTTCTCATGTTCATCAGAACACATGGTGGAAAATTGTTCTTCACCAGAGAATGAAGACATGTGGCAGACTCCCACATCCAAGCCCAGAGAAGAGAATTCACCCCCTAAAAGAGGCTTCTGTACACAAATGGCATCCCAGATCAGGTCTGGTCAAGTGGTAATCTCTTACCCACATGCCAGATCCAGCCTACTTACCACAGCGTGATAAAAACATGGCAACAAGCTATTGAAAATAAAAGGCCAGAGCGGGACTGCATTGTTTCCAAAACTGAGAAAGTTTTGGCACCTCAGCCTTGCAAGCACCATTTTCCAAACTCAGCATTCATGTCGGTGCTATTAAATGTGAGAGAGGACGTTTGGTGTTTGACCTTATATAGCCTTCCTAGAGATCATTTTGCAAGCCATCTGTTTCATGAGGCAGCAACTGTTCATCAAATCACGAGCATTCAAATTGCTAAATATACCCCCAGGCAGACAAGCAAGTGTGAAATCCCACTCTTTTGGCATGGACTGTTCCGCCTACGGCTCATCTATTAAGAAGTGCTCCAGAGGCTACTTTTTATTGACAATCACTGGTTTTTATAGACTTTGGGTTAACAGCTGGTCAAAGCACTTTCGCCTAGATGCCTCTTGGAAGTGACATTGCTATGGATCTCAACAGCCCTAGAGACACATCCTCAAAAGTAAGACCCACTGAATTCAATGGGTTCCACCTAACTGGGTTCAGAAATGTGGTCTATGGTGCATGTTGATGAAAAGGATGGGGCAGTTGAAACTGCTTTTAAACATTTCTGTTCGCATCCAAAGTGTGAACTTTAACCCAGAGAGGATCACAAATGTGACACAATCTCTGCTCAGATCACTTGGGAGGTGAAACCAGTCTAGTCTATGCAGACTCCTGAGATGATAGAGTGGACTGGAGTACAGATGGAGAAAGTTGTTTTTCTTGCTTTCCCACTATTAGGCTTGCTACAAGATGGGAGAGGAAGAGGCCAACCAATCAGGGAGAAATGTCCTATCCCAGTTTGTTCTTTTGCTGCACTAGTTTCTTATTTTTTTCCCCCCTTTTTTAAAAAAAATGAAGAATGTTAAAATGTGATTCCACCCTCCACCACCACCACTACCTGAACTTATCCAGCCAATTTTATCACCTCAGCACTCTTATTTCACCACTCAATTAGCACCTCATTCTGCCAAATGTGAATCCCAGATCACGGATAGGGAAAAGAGGAAAGGTCAACAGCAGAAAATGTTAAGTTGGCCCAAACCCATTTTCTGGAAGTAAGCACCACTGAAACCAGTGCAATCTGCTTCTGAGGAGATTTCTATAAGCTTGCCCTGTCTGCAGTGGAAAATGTGAATGAAGTGAGACTGTGGTGGCCCAGGAAAGAGATTGTCCATGAAGAAACAAAAAGGACTTAGAAGGTCAAGCCTACCTACTAAAAGTCTCTCGCTTCAAAGCAGGGCTGCTCTAAGACATTTTGCAGCCTGAAGCACTGCAGAGAATGGTGTCCTTCCCACGCCCAGGACAGAGTCACACTGTATAGTAGCTCTAAGCATGCACAGAATTGGCTTTAAAGGAATATTTTCTTTCAGAAAAGTAGGTAGAAGAGAAATGATTTTCACTGCTGCCCTGTATCTTTCATAGAAAGTGGAGTGCTAACAGGCATAAAAGAGTAGAATAGGAACCCATCTAAGGCACTAATGAATGATAGGAGTATGATACCATCTTTAACTTAAGTCACGTTTAAGTATGATACCATCTTTAGCAACAACTCACCTAGAATACAGATTGATGGTTGAGCTATATTAATTGATTTTTAAGAGTTCTAAAGAGCTGGAGAAAAGCTCGCTGTTAACAGTTACTTTGATTTTGAAGGACAAATTACTTTCAAAATTACCCCTGTGGGTTTTATTTGTGAATTCATAGCAGATTTATCCAAATCCATCCTTGGCATAAAGCTTCAGCCGTCATTGTCACAGCAGGCAAGTTCTTATCAGTAGAACTCATCTTCTGTGTTGCTCACGCTCACAACAGAAAGAATGCATGAGGAGAAAGGCGTTTTTGCCCCACTTTGCCCAAAATCATGCTGATTACCATGTTAGCTTGGAGTTGTGCTTGACCTCCTTAGCTCCCAAGTGATGACCTACAAAGAACTTTTCTTATTTTCCCACACCAACAGTAATTACCCAGGAGGGAACAAATGGGAGTGAAGATCCTGAAACCTAATGGGCTTTTCAAACTTAACAACAACTGTTGAAGACATTGCTTTAAATGGGCAGATAGCTTTTTGTTCAGTTTTTCCCCCCTTCTGACCTACAGAGCTATTCAAGTTTGAAATGCATGTTTAAGAAGAGAGGTGCTGAGGCTCAGGCCTGTCCAAAAACCCTTTCCTCTGTAACCCAGAAGCCCCAACCACCACACCACCGGCAGCAGGGATGGTCCACCCATGAGGAAAGATGAGGAGACCACCTCAGGCAGCAGGATCCACAGAGGCATCAGATTCCAGTGTAGAGCTTTACTCCCCGCCCCCTTGTTCCTGAGGTAGATCTTCACTCACCCCTTCTTCCCTGGTGGAGAGAGGATGCCATTTTGTGGTTTGCCTCAGGTGCCAAAATATATTAAGCTGGCCCTGTGCCTGAGGCAATATGTCCCACTAATGGCTCCCAACACAGATCCAGGTTGGAAGGAGACCAGTAGCAATGCATCTGCTTTGTAGGAACTCCCCTTTTTCACTGAGAGCATATGTGAAAATTGGATGTTCCAGGAGGCGTTGTTACTGCTCTCTCTAGCTTTGGTTTTGGCTGTGTCTTTGGCTGACCCAAAGCCAAGTTGGAAGCCGCCGACACTGAGGCCAGATTGTGATCTCCTGCTCCCTGTGGCCACCCAAGATGGGTCACCTCAGGTCACTTCACTGGTACACCAGCAATGCTATGGCAGCAAGCTGGCCTAGGGGCTGCAGGGCAGGCCACATGGTACACCTTTCTAGTCATTGTCCATGCCTCAGAATTTGCCGTCTGAGGAAGCTGCATCACTTTGCCTCATGGTAGGACTGGCCTTGCTCAGGTGACAAAAGATCTCTGGCCACCCATTCATAGAAGGCAGGAGAAGGCAGGCAAAATTAGAATTAGGCCTCATCTGCACTATAAAGTAGTATCATGCCACTTTAAAGAGTCATTGCTCCTCCCTGTTAAGTATCCCGGGAACTATGGTTTGTTAATGGTGCGGAGTGTCATGAGGAGCCCTTATTCCTCTCACAGAGTTACAATTCTCAGACTTCTCTGCGAAGAGGGATGGAGAATCAAGAATTGTAACTCTGAGGAATAGGGATCTCCACTAACTCTCCACAAATATTTCTCGAGGAGAGTTTCTGCTCTGAGGCTTGCCTGTGTGGGTTTGTTAACTGTCCTGTCCACTCCTCAGTGAGAAAGAAAGAAAGAAAGAAAGAAAGAAAGAAAGAAAGAAAGAAAGAAAACATTAGGCGCCCATTGCAATGGAACATTTTTCCCCATGGAAAAATACCTACAGAGGAACACATATGGAAAATGTTATCATTGCCATTAGGATCTCACTCACATGAAGCCCTTGTTTTAACATCACATCACATTCTCTATGATTGCTTTCATTGCATTAGATTAGATTTCCTGCTTGCTCCTGATTATGAACCTTTCAAAAACCCATGTGGATTTCATATTCAAGCAGTTCTCAACTGATTTACTCCAAGAGTATCTGTGCATAGAGGAAACGCATTCCTTCAGAATCAATCCTATGTATTTAAGAGGCATGTTTCCTCAGTATGCGTCTGTTTCCCACCATAAAATGTCCACGATTACAACAACTTCCTTGTGAGAGCAAAGCCGATTTGCAGGTGAGAAAGATCCTCCTAATGGCAAGAGCTCAACTTCAGAGCTTTCAACCAACTTGGTCCAAGAGACAAATCACCACAGATGCCAAGTAAATCAAATCAACAACACCCTCCAAAACCTTTTCATGTCAGTCAAGGTGCTTGCCCTTTTCTCTGCTCTAAAACATTGCCTTCTTTTCCCTGGGAGAATATTGGCACAGTTTTGATGTTCTGCTGTTTCTTTGTAGAGAATGCCACTCAGGAAAACACTGGTATCGGCATCAAATTTATAGATGTAACAGGAACAGTGATATCAAATATGAAGCCACTTACCATTGTCCCTTTGCTACCTCCATGCCTGCAATCATGAAACTGTAAAAGAAAACAAGGTTTGTGTTAAGGATCAGACATCTCCAAAGCCACAGCCTCCAAAGTCCCCAGTTAAACATTTACCCCAATTTGCAGCTGTAATCTAGCTCCAGGAATCTGCTTAGGTCGCTCCTGGCATCTTGATAATCAGGTGACAGGCAGCCCGTTTGCTTGCCGCCATGCCCATCCCATTTAAAAAAAAGTGTGCTGAAATATTCACAAAAGTCACTGGCACACATTCAAGCTAGGATTTCAACAACCGTGAAAAAGAGAAAGATTTCCTGAGTCAAGAAAAACAAAAATCCAACCACCATTCATAATACAAATACCTGGTTTGGTGTTACCTATTGAAAAGTTACTAAAGGGAATAGTCATCTCAGAAGAGTTCTCTTTTTGATCCTCTTTCTTTCCTCTGTTTGCCCTAAGTTGGAGTGGAAATTTCCAGAGCAGGCAAAAGGTTAAGCTACTATTAAGGAGGTGGGTGGTGCATTAAATGGAACAGTTAATTAGTGCCAGGGCGGCTCCAGAAGGGGGAACACAATACCCTTCAGACACTCCATACATACAGCCAGTGCTTTTTTCCTGGGGGGGACACAGGGGTACGCATACCCCTAAACATTTTGTGAACCTTGGTACTTTTGTCCATTAATTGTATTTATTTGAACTATAAAATGGTGATTTCCTTGAGTCAAAATGAGAGTACCCCTAAATATATATATATATACTGCATACCTGCTAAAAACAATACATTTTCCAACATGCTAAGAGCATTTTAAGCACGTTTTGTGTTTATGGCTCATTAATGGTGAACCACAGCTATGGTGTGAAGTGATATATAAATCTTCAAAATGCAATCAAACCTTGGTTGTCGAATGCACTGTAATCTGTTCCGGAAGCCCATTCGGCTTCCGAAATGTTTGACAAACAAGGGGCAGCTTCCAATTGGCTGCAGGAGCTTCCTGCAGGAACTGCGTCAGATGTTCAACTTCCGAAAAATGTTCAAAAAACGGAACACTTACTTCCAGGTTTTTAGCGTTCAGGAGCCAAAATGGTCCAAAATGCAGGCATTTGGGAACCAAGGTTTGACTGTAAATAAAAAAAATAACATAATTAGAAACACATAAAAGTATTTACAATATTTATTTCCACCAAACAGGTTTTAAAGCATATGCTTATAGAGATGTTTTTATCCAGACAGACATTCCCAGACAGCTGATCCCAGCCATGCCTACTGATGGATTTATGGAAAAGCAGAATAACATCTTACATTACTTTTGCAAATAAAGGTAGATGTAAAGGACCCCTGACAGTTAAGTCCAGTCACGAATGACTCTGGGGTTGCGGCGCTCATCTAGCTTTACTGGCCGAGGGAGCTGACGTTTGTCCGCAGACAGTTTTTCCGGGTCATGTGGCCAGCTGGTGAAACCAGAGCAGTGCACAGAAACGCTGTTTACCTTCCCACTGGAGCGGTACTCATTAATCTACTTGCACTTTTGGTGTGCTTTTGAACTGCTAGGTTGGCAGGAGCTGGGACCGAGCAATGGGAGGTCACCCAGTCGCGGGGATTCAAACCGCTGACCTTCCGATCAGCAAGCCCTAGGCTCAGTGGTTTAGACCACAGCACCACCTGCGTCCCCATTGCTTTTGTAGGTTCTTGTTATTACTGTATATGTTTCCTGACATGGCAAAACTCTTGGTGTGCATCACATTTTTCCCAACCCTCTCTTGACCTCCTAGTTACTTCTTTGCTCCAAATTGCACATAACACACAACCCCTCATTCATGCTCTTTCTCATGTCTACCCTGGGACCTTACAGTGAAGGGAAGGATGGTGGTGGAATGGATTTCATTGTTAGCTGATTGAAGCAAAGAACTGACAAATCAGCGTAGCTTCAAGGTACCGCCCTCCCACCAAAACCCAAAACAAAAATTATAAATCATGCCTATGATTATGCGTATGATAGCCCTATTAGAATGTGTATTATATTTGTCATTAGCTGATCTGTTTTAATGACTGGTAATTTTGTGATGACTTTAAAACGTTATGATAATAATCAAACAAACAAATGGTTCTGTTCAGCTTCGTTTACTTCAACACCCCATGAAAGGACCCCGCCCTTGCCTCTTTCCACCTGACTTAGGGCAGGGCTTGAGAGGCTTCACAAGAACTGTGGCTGCTGCTTTTAAATTGTTTTTAATTTTTATCTGTGTTGTTTTAAATGAGACCATCTTGGCTGTGAGCCCTGGAAGACCTGCACCCTGCCTTACTGGCCCTTTCCCATCTGGCCTGGGAGAGTGGAGTGCTGACTGACTCCAGCTACAAAAACTGAGGCTGTTGAACAGATTCTTGGGCTGGAGTATGCTTTAGTATTGTTGAGAGAGCTGATGCCGTTATTGATATTATTGTTGTATCTTTAGTTTTAGATCTTATTATTTATGAGGAAATTGTTTCCATTAGGTTGTGTATTTTTTATGTGTTTTATTTATTGTTTATGACTGCTGTTATGTTTGTAATTATGTAAATCTTGTCATGTTGTAAGCCGCCTTGAGCACAGTTTCAACTATGGAAAGGCGGCATACAAATAAATTGATGATGATGAAATCGCAGTCTCTGAGCCTCCTGTCATTTCAACTTCGTTGGGTTTGAGAGCACTGTGTGCCACACAGCCTTTCATGCACCCCCTGAGCTCCACTCAGGTGCAATGGAGAATGCTTTGATATCCCTAGAGTTGAAGTTAAGATTCAACTGACAGGCCACTCACCTGGAATTGTTTGAGGGAGATACAGTGGTACCTCGGATAGTGGTGGGAGGAGAGAGAGGTGGGAAAATATTGTTAAAAGGGTGCAGTCATAGGTATATCAGTGTATTTAAATCTGAATTGTCAAATTGTGTTATTGTTATTATGGTTTTTTTGTAGTGTCTTTTGCAGTTGTTGCTTGTATCAAAAAGATGATTAATTTTTTTTAAAAAAAAAAAGAATTGCAAAATAATTGATTTGTGTGCTGAAGCATAGTTTGGTAGCCTATTTGCCAAGTGTACCCTAAGCCCATATCTCTTCTGGTTGTACAAAGAGAAGTTAGTAAAAACTACTTCACATTTTAGTTTATTTCTTTAAAAAAGCTAGATTTTTCTATGGGGGATTTAGGCTTTCTCAGAATTTTCTTTTGCAATTTTTAATAAAATATTTTGAATTCTCTCTAAAATATGTAAAGAATAATTCTTACTCAGAGTTTGAAAAAAGTAGCTGGCTTTGCCAAAGCCATTATGCAAGGCACCCTATTTGCTTTCACTTTCTGTTGATTAATGATGAATGATAAAAGATTTGAGGGGGCCAGGACCCCACAAAGTTGATGGGCATTGCCACTCAAATGTTGTGCATGCACCGTGTCATGTGATTGATTACCTGGGCGCCCACAATATTTCATTCAGTTGGCAGCCCCGGTTTGTGGTGCCCACCGTTGGCTGACTGGCATTACGTGAGAGAAAAATACAAAAGACTGGAACTGGAAAAGGTCTGTGTGTCTGCGTTCTCCTTCTTGAGAATGAGAAGCATACAGACGATATTTCTTTTGGCAGCTGAAATCTAATCCTTCCTACCTTGGTCAGCATAACAAAAAAAGAGCAGGAAGCATAGGCAGGGAATTTTCCATTCCTGGAACTTTTGTATTATTATTATTATTATTAAGTAGACACATATTCCTTCTCTATCAGGTAATTGTCAGATTGAGATGTTTCCATCCTGTCTACACATCTTGTTTTGTCTAGGGCACTTCTGTGTTATTTGACACCCCTTTCACTGACCAAAAAAACACCAAACCTTCCCCAACCTCAACAGAGCTTAGAACATTGCCATTGTGCAGGTCGAAACTCGAGAACTTTTTGGATCCCTGTGGGGAATCGGGCTGGAAGTTGGAGACTATGTTAGTTGAAAGCCAGCCTCTGCTTGTCCCTTAATAAAGACAAGGTGCGCTCATATTCTGAACAAAACAGCCTGTGGGTTTTCTCCCCCTCTTCTAGTGTCGCCACCGCTTTTTGCCACTCTTAGTGCTTTGGTTCAACTTTCCAACATATGGGAGGCTATTCTCTCCGCACACCCATTACACAGCTTGATTTATAGATGCTTAGAAACAGACAAGGCTCAAAAACGAGCGAATGTCTGTTTAATATTTGGGGATCTTGAGGAATGTGTTGGCCGTCACTGCCGGCCCTCATGGAATGTGTGGCTGTGTCTCATGTGGGCAGCTTGAGTCAATACTTTCAACATTAAAACAAGTCATAATTAAAATATGCATGATCTACAAAGGCTTTAATTACCACACAGTGCCGGGTGCCTCTCCCTGGCAACGTCGCGCCTGTAGGAAAGACGAGCCCGTACCACTACAAAGGCAGCGCTAACGACGACGCACGCAAGATATAAAAAGAAAAGAAAATCGTATTGGAAAAGGGGAAATTGGGGGGGGGGGGATATTACAGATGAGCATTCTCATTTTGTAAGCTGGAGTTACACAGCATGTGCATAACACACTGACTGGAAATTAAAACAGCTACTTGCGCTATTGGCTATCTGTCTCATGTCTCCCCCCTCCCTGCTCTATCTTTCTCATTATAGTTCTGAACCAGCCCCTTTCCAGATCTTTACACCTGGTTTCCATTCCCCTCATGGAGCATATGGGAATATCTGCCTCATACGGAGAGCCACCTAACCAGTCAAGATGGAGGAGACTCACAATTAGGTGCTCCTGAAGTTTCTGTTTCACTAATAAGCAGCTTTACAAATCATAGAACTGTAGAGTTGGAAGGGGTTCTGAGGAACATCTAGTCCCATGGTTCCCAATGTGGGGCACATGCCCCACAGAGGAGGCAATTTATTTTTAAGGGGAGCAGTTCAAGAATGAGTTATTAACAGTTCATGGCCTTTTAGGCTTCCTCCACATGAATGGGAGTTTAGAGATGCTTAGGTGGGGCATGGCCAAAAAAAGGTTGGGAACCACTGATCTAGTCTCAACACTCTGCAATGCAGGGATATGCAGCTGTCCGATACAGGGATCGAACTTGCAACCTTGGCATTATCAGCACAACGCACTAACCAACTGAGCCATCCAGGCACATAATGGTTATTCCATTCTTCATATGCCCCTTTCCCAAGATAAATTGCTTGGGGTTGTGTAGACGCAGAGTTGAGAGGTCCCTTAGAATGTCTAGTCCAACTTACATTCAATTCAGATTTAAACAACATTTTTCAATGTGGAAGCAGGATGGAACAAACTTATGAAAGGACGCATGAAAACTGTAAATGGAGTGAACTCTTCATCCCTACTTCAGAATTAACGTCCTTGAAGAGGGGGAAATAATTATTCAACGAAGGCAACTAGAAGAGAAAGTGGAACTGCAAAGAGCTTTTCTTGACCCTTGGAATGTTCCATAGCCCCAGGCCCCACACTCTGACGTAGCTTCGAGGCCACCATTGATTTCACTGTCCTCAGAAATGGATTTAGCTCTCAATGTTCCATCTAATGAACCCACACAACATCTTAATTAATACCTAAGAGTGACTAGCTGGCGTTGGTTAGCTGTGCTCAGCAGCACCATTAGGAAAGTTCTTCCTACATGTTTAAAGAAAAAATTGATTTTTTTTTCTTCCAAGAAAACCAAGCGGGCATCGGAAAAACATAAGAGCAGGCAGATTGAGTGGCATTACGTTGTTTAACTGTACCACGTAATCACAGATGAAACATAACCAAAGAGAAGCTAGTCAAGAGATCAGTTGTTTGGGAGCAGGGCTACCACAAATGGGCTGCTTCTGAAGTAGAGTAGTGTAGTAGGGAATGAGTTTTGATCATCTCCATTTGTGAGGCAGAACTAGGTCATATAATCCACTGAAGTGGAGGGTGGATGTGGCTTGTGTGGCACCAAGTAGACTTTGCCACTGGCAGGAGTTGTACAATGGCATCATTAACCCAGCTCACACGACAACCCTCATTTACTGCACCACCATATAGTCCATTTTCTGAAGCTTTATAGTAGCCTCATAACTTGGGGTTGAGCTTTGAGTTGAAGAACTGTTCAGAACAAGACAGGGAACAACAACAAGATGCCTAACAATGGTAAGGAAAGAGTGACTCCTCACTTGTTTCTTCCTCATGTCCAGCACAGTCACATCCCATAGGGAGAAAGGGGCACTGCCCCACCAACCACAATCTGCCCTCAACCAGCCCCCACCTGCCTGCCTTCTATCTTTCAACCAGTCCGTGGGTGCTGGTTGTGTTACATGCAATCTTCCTCCTCTTTAACCTCAGCATCGACCTTGTAGAACTCAAAAGGGAGGGGAACGGGGACAAAACTAGAATTAGTTTCCTCCATCTCTCACTGGCTTCAGCTTCACCTATTATTGGTCTTCCTGCTTTCTGTACCAATGGGCACCAGCCTCCACTTGCGTCTTAGTCATAACTTCCTTCCTTCCATCTGTCCTTTGAGACAGGTTAAGAAAAGCAACTTCTGAGGTGGCTTCATTGCTGGATTCCTTCATAATTAGCCCCTGGCTAATCTACACAGAACATCACCACTTGGTCAGCTTTGCAGAGGGTCCATTTATTATTATGGCCCTGTCCAGTTATTCATTGGACCCCACAAGATCACACACAGGGACACACATGACCGCCAGTGTGGCACAGTGGTCCTAGTGTTGAACTATCACCTGGGAGATCAGATTCATATCATGAAGCTCAATGGATGAGCTTTGGTCAGTCACTATCTCTCAGCCTACCCTACCTCACAAGGTTTTTGTGGGGATAAAATGGGGCTGGGGGCCACCATATGTACCACCTTGAGTTCATTGGACTAACGGTCCCAGCTGGTCATATGAACACAGTAGTGGGAGTGGATATGTTCAGCCACTGCCAGGGCCCAAGCATCATTCTTCTGGTAGACCACACACACCCATGGCTTATCACAGGGAAACCATAGATGAGGATACATCTTTATCTGACTTTTTCTGAATATTGAGGAAAAGACATTGAGGACCAGGTGTCCTGTGCCAAGTTGGGAGTCCTAATAGTTCCTAATTCATTCTGCTTACACCATTACCAGGTGTATTTAACATACCCAATTGGTACCTGCTCCAGAATCACTGGATAAGCTGTGTTTTGGAAGCTGTGTTTTGGAAGGGAATTAACTGTATAAAGAATTATAGCACATCATCAGGCTGTAGACAACAAGCTTTTCACGGCTCCAATAAAAGTCTTATGTTGATGTTGTAAAGACTGCATAGCTCTGGCTCATGAAATAAATGGCAGAATTCCAGGATCTGCTGCATAAGTAACATTCTGAAGATGTGATGGAGTCCATTTATCTGAGTATACTCTAGACACTCTTTAATAAATAACTTGCATTATAATACTTAGACTACATTGAAAGTTATTGACGGGTCACATGCCTGTGGGAATAAAAGGAGTACCGTATTTTTTGCTCTATAAGACTCAATTTTTCCCTCCTAAAAAGTAAGGGGAAATGTGTGTGCGTCTTATGTAGCGAATGCAGGCTGCGCAGCTATCACAGAAGCCAGAACAGCAAGAGGGATTGCTGCTTTCACTGCGCAGGGATCCCTCTTGCTGTTCTGGTTCTGAGATTCAGAATTTTTTTTTCTTGTTTTCCTCCTCCAAAAACGAGGTGTGTCCTGTGGTCTGGTGCGTCTTATAGAGCGAAAAATACAGTATACTTTCAGAACATTCAAAAAATATTTTTAAAAACAACAGGAACAAACCTGAGCCATCTGGTCACGGAGATAGTCTCATTAAATCTGCCTCAATTACCTTTATCTTTGAGATTGCGGGGCAGGCAACGGGGAGAAGCAATCTTCTCCCCACCGCCCCTTGCTTTAAACAGGTCCAGGGACAGAGGGGAAGGCATGCGGCGCTTCCCCTCTGTCCCCGGACGGTCTCCATAGGAACGCATTGATTGATTTTCAATGCATTCCTATGGGAAACCGTGCTTCGCAAGACGAAAAACTCGCAAGACGAAAAAACTTGCGGAACGAATTAATTTCGTCTTGCGAGGCACCACTGTAATTAAGAGACAATTAGCTATTCATCAGGGATATTGCCACTATTGCTGCAATCAAATGAGCAGAATCTGTAGCGGACTTGCTTGTGAGTAAACCCTATAGGGGGATTTGGGACAGGGGAAAGGAGCTTGTGACGCTGATAGTTAGCCTCCAACTCCCATCAGCCCCTGTCAGCATAGCCAATGATTAGAGATGATGGGAGCTGTAGTCCTGGAACATTTGGTCCCCCCCCCCCACTTCTTTCTCTGTATGCACAAGGAAGTTCCATTCAACAACGTTCATCTACAAATTCTGCCCATTAGTGGAGCCACTGGTTTAATTCTAGCTGATTGGAAATGTACATCTGCAGCACTAAAGTATCATTGTGATGAAGCAGCCTCTGTCTTAGCTTCTCAGCTGCATACAGTAGGTATAGATTCTTCCACCATTTAAAATATATATTCCAAGTCATGAAGTATAAATTATGTCCCCCAAAGATTTTGAGCGGAATTCCACATTTTAAAATAGATTTCCATGATTTTTATATAAGCACGAACATTTTTCACGTACATTGCTCATTCTTGCGCTCTCGGTAAGTATGAAAAGAATACAGTGGTACCTCAGGTTACATACGCTTCAGGTTACATACACTTCACGTTACAGGCTCTGCTAACCTAGAAATAGTACCCCAGGTTAAGAACTTTGCTTCAGGATGAGAACAGAAATCATGCAGCGGCGGTGCGGCGGCGGCAGGAGGCCCCATTAGCTAAAGTGGTCTTCAGGTTAAGAACAGACCTCCGGAACGAATTAAGTACTTAACCTAAGGTACCTCTGTATAGATGAATAATCCAAAATAGTGAAAAACATGGCTATGCTGTAGCTCTTCACTAGCAATGCTTTCAAACTTGTTAAAAAAGATCATTGTGGTTCCTGAGAAGCTAGCGGATCCCTGCTGCACAAAAATAAGCACTGTGCTGTGTTTTTATTTAACAAGTAAATATCCCTTTTAGCCCCCCCTTTCCCCCCAAAAGAGCATATCAAAACAAGCAATGGGTGGGTGGGGTGGACTTGCATTCACAATTTTGGAGGTGTGGCATCTAACAGGATGCAACTTTCATAAACTATTGGCTCAAACCCCACAAATTTAAGTTATCTCGCATGTTCAATAAGTTACTTTTTCCAAGTCAATCTGATTGCTCGGCTTTGACTGAATCAACACTTCTGTGATAGTACTGGGACTTTTCACACAAAATGATGTATTACCCTTGGATAGGCATTTAGGAGCTCTGTACCGAACAGAGAAGTATAAAAGCTGACATCTAATACGCAAACAAGAATGAAGACCAGTGGAAAATGTTTTAAGAATTCCGGGCAAGGTTCCTCATTGTTCACTCAGATATTTATGATGCCCTTTAACAATAAATCAATGTTCCCCGCAAGTTAAGTTAGTTGTCCTTTCCACTCTAGAAACCTAGTTTTAGCAGAAATGATACCATGTGCTCACAAATAAGGGGTTACACTAGAGCCATTCTGAGGAGCTAGAATCATGACTCATCACATGCGGCCCTGAATGCTGTATGCAAAATGGGGGATAATCATAGATCTGGAGGCAGGTGAACCGGGAGATAACTCATCAGTGCTCATTTACTCTTCTGCTACCAAGGAGATGATTGCACAAATACATTGTACAATTACACGTGCAAGGAGATTCCAACTAACCATCAGGAAGAATTTTCTGACAGTCAGAGCTGTTCAACATTAGAACAGTTTCCCTCTGGAGGTTGTGGACTCTCCTTCATTGGAGATTTTTAAGCCCTCCCACCACATGTCAAGGAGATAAAGAGCCACACAACTTTTAGAAGACATCTGAAGGCAGTCCTGTATCGGGAAGTTTTTAATGTTTGACGTCTTATTATGTTTTTATATGTGCTGGAAGCTGCCTAGGGTGGCTGGGGAAACCCAGCCAGATGGGTGGGGTATAGACAATATTATTATTATTATTATTATTATTATTATTATTAGATTAGAAGATGCATTTTATTTCTATCAAGCGACTATCAGAGATAGTGCTTGTGGGAGCACTATCTAATAGTGTAGGAGGAAATCAGATGAAATGACCGAGCAGATTAGTTTCATTAGTTCAGTCCTACTGAAGCATTGTCTCTCATGGTCAATTATGTCAGAAGAAGAAGAGTTTGGATTTGATATCCCACCTTATCACTACCCGAAGGAGTCTCATAGCGGCTAACATTCTCCTTTCCCTTCCTCCCCCACAACAAACACTCTGTGAGGTGAGTGAGGCTGAGAGACTTCAAAGAAGTGTGTCTGGCCCAAGGTCACCCAGCAGCTGCATGTGTGGGAGTGGAGACACAAACCCGGTTCACCAGATTACGAGTCTACTGCTCCTAACCGCTATACCACACTGGCTCTCCAGCCCTGGGTTGATGATACAAAGTAAATAATACGCACATTGAAACTGAATTACAGTCTCCATTCCATAACTACCATATGGACACACCAGGCCTTGTATTCCAAAGGGGTTATAACCCTTTGCAGAATGCATAAATTGCTCTCGCTTTGGCCTCGGAATGCCAAAGCATTGCTCTCAGTAATCCCCAGCGCGGCAGTGCCTGTTGTGTTTTAGTTGCTTAAATAAAAAACACATTTTCCATTTAGACTAATCTCCATTAAAGATCATTGGAACCGTACAAACCCTTGTGCTAAGTCTAATAAAAAGAAACATGTTTAGAAGTATATTAGTCTTGTAGCTCTGGCACTTTAATATAATTCTGTGCAAACCACCACTGGGTAGTTGCGATTAGCTCCTTTCCGAGTGCTTTCTTTTTGATTAAAGTGAAGACAGACTTGTTTTACTCAAGGATAGGAAGCAAAATGTGTGTGTTGAGTGTCTGCTAATACTTGTGCATATTATCCCTATGTTTGGGGTTGTATAAAATGGTAGATTATGGAGTTTTGGCTGGATTATAGACTCATTGGAAGGGAACGCCACCTCATTCCTTGGGTAGCAGGTTCCTGTACACAAAGGTCGGGGAACTCACCACAAAGTCCGTTTGTTTGTTTGTTGTGGGCCCAGTTGCAGTGCCATACCCTACCCCGGGCAGTGGTTAAATGTAAGGTGAGATTAATAAACTCAAGTAGACAATGATCTGGATTAGAAATGATTGTGTTCTAATCAAGTAAAAACTAAAGTTTGCTAGAGACAACGATGGAGCACGAGATCTCTTGCCATTTCAGATGCCTTGCAGCTATTTCAGTTTTTCAGTGGGGTGCTGTGTATCGGTGGCATAAGACAGAACTGTTTGTGCCTCCAGTTACACAAATGTATTTCTCTGTTGACCATATCTATGGAACAGTTCTAGTGAGCTCAGATTTCGCGGGTATCGTCTGTGGTCAAGTGGGTTACAACAGAAAGAAGCTAGAGCAGAGTCTTAGCAGCACAAAAGAGCATGGGAATCCCTAATACCTGCACAACGATTACAGATCACAAAATTCATTTTTTTCCATGGTATATAATTGGTTGCATTTCCTCAGGATCTTGAAGCCCAGATAGTGCTAACAATTTTGCTTTTTATACACATCATTAGCTGAAGGTGGGTTTGCTCCATCCCTATGAAGAAGGAAGTCATGTCTGGTTATCTTCTGAGGGGAGGGGACATCTGCTCCCAACTATGTGGCTTCTTTTCTTTTCTTTTTTTTTTTTTTGCCAATAGGCTTGGGGGAGGGACACACACATCCCTGTAATGTTTTGCCCCCCCCCCAGGTCTTCCTTCTTCCTTGGCATCTCTGGGATCACTGCAGCATGGCAAAATCAGTCAGCCATATTGGGTTAGCCTTCTAAGTAGTGGCGCCCACCCTGTGGAATGCCTTCCCCGTCAGATGTCACACAGATAGAAATCTGAAAACATCTGAAGGCAGCCCAGTTTTAATGGTTGATGTTTCACTGTGTTTTTAATATTTTGTCGGGAGCAGCCAAGAGTGGTTGGGGCAACCCAGCCAGATGGGCGGCATATAAATAATAAAATTATAATTATAATTATTGGCCTTTGCTTTCCCCGCTGTCTGTCGCTGGTACATGGTGTGTTCTGAAGAGCCTGACAGCAAGGCATGGGATAGCAGTGGTTTTTCGTTTGGCCTTCCCAGCCTTGTCTGCCTTGTCTGCGGAGGGGCACTGAGCCTGGGGTTCCGCTTCTTTGTGCTGGGCTTCACATTGGGCTCATTAAGGAAGGCGGAGAACACAGTGCAGCAGCTTTGAAGCCCTTAATTTGGAAACATGGTGGTTTTGAGTGTTGCCTTCACTGCTTTGCTGCTTCGACCACACAGACATGTTTTTCCTGGAGTTCATAACGGACTCATTAGGGGAAGTGGAATACACGGGGCAGTGGCTCCGAGGTCCTTAATTTGATTTTAGTGGGCTCTGTGCTAGAGACCTTGGTGCCACCACTGGAAAGCATGGGAATGGGGTTCTGCTGCATTGGCCGGGCCTTTCCCTGCTTGTCTTCATTTCTGTCGTGCTTTTTGCCCCTAATTAGCTGATTGGATTCAGGGTTCCTTAGTCTGGGCTTTGGGAGTTACTTTTTGTTTTATTGGAGTATTTCTGTGGATGGGGGTTGCTGATGTCTAGTTCTCTTTAGTCCCTGCTCAATCTGTGATTCGGCAACAGCATTGTTGCAGAGAGCTAGCAGTGTACAATTAAGAAGTATATTAATAGTGGGGACGCGGGTGGCGCTGTGGGTTAAACCACAGAGCCTAGGACTTGCAGATCAGAAGGTCGGTGGTTCGAATCCCTGTGACTGGGTGAGCTCCTGTTGCTCGGTTCCAGCTCCTGCCAACATAGCAGTTCGAAAGCACATCAAAGTGCAAGTAGATAAATAGGTACCGCTCCAGCGGGAAGGTAAACGGCGTTTCCGTGCGCTGCTCTGGTTCAACAGAAGTGGCTTATTCATGCTGTCCACATGACCCGGAAGCTGTACGCCGGCTCCCTCAGCCAATAAAGCGAGATGAGCGCCACAACCCCAGAGTCGGTCACGACTGGACCTAATGGTCAGGGGTCCCTTTACCCTTTACCTTTATATTAGCAGTGAAATACGATTAAGAAGAAGTATATTGGGGAGTGGTCAAGAGAGTGGGACCCTTAGCTATAGCTTGTTTAGCTTATACGTAAATCCGGCACTGGAGCTAATAGTGCACTAGGAAGCCCTTTGTACAAATCTCACCATGCCTAGGAACTCAACAAGTGACCTTGGGTACCAGTCTCACTTTTCCCTTCCCACATCTGCAACATGGAAATAATAATGTGAAAGATCTTTTGCAATAATTTATTGCTACAAAAGTTGGGTGCCTCTGTCCCTCTCTGCTGAGCAGTAGTAATAGTTTATGAGGTTCCAGGCACCCACCCACCCAGGTTCTGTGTTCCTTTGGAGAACTGAGGCACGGCAGAGACTGTTGTAGCTTTAAGAAATATGGTTTATTCACCTACATACACCTTCAGTCTGCAAGGGGGGAGTCCAGATCTTACAGCATGGTCATTTCAAGAGGGGCTCATCCCCCACAGCAGTGCAGCCACAGAGTCCAAGGCATCTTTCCCAGCCAGCCTGCAGCCAGCCTGCCCAAGATGGATCCCTGTCTTCCTTCTTCCTCCTTCTTCCCAGAACACCTTGCTCAAAACTCTCATTTGCTGTCACTTTAAAACACCTTGACAATGCCTGTCTCCCCAGGCCAAAGGATTCCTCTCCGAAGGCCCATCAACCCCTTTTTGTCATGTTAACAGATTTGCTCTTCGCTAGGGCGGCCAGGCTAGTTTGCATAAGCCGGCCCAGGCATTCCTTGCCTGGAACAGTTCTGCAGTTTGTACTTTCATCCCTATCCCAATTAATCAAAATCCTGCCATGTAGTAATTTCTAAATGCTCCCCCACCCACCCAATTCTATAACAATATGTAAAGCACCTTAAAACACATGTTAGGAGTCCAGCTCAGTGAATTCCACAGAGACTATTACTGTTGCTGCTGTTGCTAATATTCCCTCTTTCCTATGTTCAGTGAAGGTAAAAGGAAATTCTCTTTGTACTATGGCACTGGGGGGTGGGGGTCCCTTGTCTATATTGCAGTTCTGCAGCCTTTTCACTCAAACAGAACGCGGAATGGGGGTGGGGAGAAAAGCAGCAGTGCATTTAATCAAAACTCTTTCTAGCCCACTCTCTAGCTAAACTGCAATTATCACAATCCAGGAATGGTTTTCAAGGAATTATTCTGCAATAAAACATTTGCTTCCATCCTAAGAATGAGGAAACCCCAACAAAGGAACAGTGGCAAGAGAAAAGGATGAATTATGCAGAATTGGCTAAACGGACATACAAACTGCGAGATAAGGACATCTGTGACTTTAAAGAAGGGTAGGAACTTTTTACAAATTATTTAAAAAGACAACAAAACGAGCTAGACTCCTTGGCAGGTTTTGAATAAATATGCACAAATTTATTGATTGATAACATGGTAGATAGGGACGCAGGTGGTGCTGTGGGTTAAACCACAGAGCCTAGGACTTGCCGATCAGAAGGTCGGCGGTTTGAATCCCCGCGACGGGGTGAACTCCCATTGCTCGGTCCCTGCTCCTGCCAACCTAGCAATTCGAAAGCACGTCAAAGTGCAAGTAGATAAATAGGTACCACTCCAGCAGGCATTTCCGTGCACTGCTCTGGTTCGCCAGAAGCGGCTTAGTCATGCTGGCCACATGACCCGGAAGCTGTACGCCGGCTCCCTCGGCCAATAAAGTGAGATGAGCGCCGCAACCCCTGAGTCGATCACGACTGGACCTATTGGTCAGGGGTCCCTTTACCTTTACCTTTTAACATGGTAGATAGATAATATAAGGATTTATACAATTTATAATATGCAGAGAATAACATGTGTTGAGAAATCAGAGAAAGGAGCTGAGGGAAGTTTCAGGGGGCGGGGAAGGAGGGAGGGTTTGAAGGAGAGGTGGGGGGAAAGGGGGGGAAATAATGAATATGATATCTTTTGATATTTTGTTTTGTTGAAATTGTTAATAAAAAAACTCTTTAAAAAAAAGATTTGCTTCCATCCTGAAGGGCCTTCAAGGGGCACCAGGTTCTTTACTGCTAATGCCATTCCTTTGCTTCTCAGCGCATAAACTGAGATCAGGGTCTGTGTTCCTGCCCTGCAGCTACACTGAGAGCTAGCCACTTGGTGCCTAATGAGCCTTTACGAAGGGCCTTCTGTTGACAGCAAGCAACAGTTAACATTCAAACACCTGTTATAAAGTCTGGCTCTGACAGGAATAAACTGCTCAGTCGCTGCTAATGGACTTTCCCCTCCTTATGAGGACACCATGAGCAAAGGTAAAATGTTTCAGGTTGTTTTTCTCACAGGTGTAAACCTCATGAGAGACGTACCGGAAGGAATCAGGGTGGCGGCAATGAGTGGAGGCTGTTGGATTGGTCAGAAAGAGAGGTGTGTCTGAATTTCAGTTTCACGACCATGGTCTTTGCAATATCCGTGGCAGTATGTTTATGAAGCTACGTGTCTCAGATATGTCGGTTGGACTTTAGTTAAGGGTGGGCAGTTTTTAACTATTAAAAGTATCCTGCACTTTTAATGGTTGCACAGAAGGGGGGATTTCAGTTAGTGTAGCTTCCCTCTTCTGCACAAGTCTTAAAGGTACAGGAACCCCTAGGGCATACTCCCAAGTGCATAATAAAACACAGTATTGATGTTCTTCATATGCACAGATGATGATAATTTAAATGGAAATCGAATGCAACTCGTCATAGTGAGGAAGAGGGGGACCCTGGAAACAGCTGAATCTCCTGTCTATGTGTTCATTGTTAATGGGCAACTTCTGCCCTCCATGCTATTGGATGGTTCTCAGTCTTTAAACTGGACTTAGATTGGACAACCCCTAAATAGAGGACTGTCCTTTGTAAAGTATGTCATATGGCTACCATGCCCTACAAATGTGTGTGTCTCTGTCTTTAACAGATGCTTCAAAAAGACAAATGTTCCATTCTCTGTGTGTGTGTGTGTAAAGGGCAATTTTCAGAGATTCTTCCTGAGGCACAGCTATTAAAGGCACCATAACCCGACCTGGCATTCAATCTGGCAATCCCAATATAAATCTATGAAGTAAAAGGCAGGCAAACAGCAAGCAATGTGTGGACTGGGCATTTTAAGGACTTGTCGCTGACAAGAGAATGGTATTCTCTTAGAGAGATGTTGGGTAATAGCGGAATTGGAGCACAGAGACATGTAATGTGATGAGGCCACCTGATCAAGAAACAAAGGAGGTGGATTGGTCCTCAGGGAAGTGTGTGTGTGTGTGTGTGTGAGAGAGAGAGAGAGAGAGAGAGAGAGAGAGAGAGAGGTACAAACTTCAGGTTACAGACTCCGCTAACCCGGCAGTAATACCTTGGGTTAAGAACTTTACCTCAGGATGAGAACAGAAATCGCATGGTGGCAGCGGGAGGCCCCAGTAGCTAAAGTGGTACCTCAGGTTAAGAACAGTTTCAGGTTAAGAACAGACCTCCAGAACAAATTAAGATACATATGTGATCCCTTTTTGGTGAGACAGAGCCTAAGGTGGGTCTATTAGTTTATGAAAGACTAAAGTTAGTAGTACAGGTTAAGGAGAGAACCTGGTGAGCATAATTTAGGTCAACAGCATGGCCTACTGCTTTCTATGACCCCAATATTTAAGGTGGCTATGTCAGTCCCAAGTTTCAGATGTTAGGCTTCAGGTTAAATCTCCATAAGCTAGTCTGGCACACCTGTGCACTTGGCAGCTTATTCTAAGCACATAGTGGTGCCATACTAGCTGGCACATGTGGTAACTATTCCGTATGCAGGGTTTACAAAATAAATAGTGCACAGGAATAGTGGATTCCCCTGGCTGCATTGATGTGGAGCTGGGAAAGGTGCTTTTGAAAGCCACACATCTCATTGCTCAAAAGAGGCTTTCCATTAAAAAAACAAACACAGAGCAATCTCCTTTGTGGAGAACCTTTGGCTTTCCAGATGTTGCCGAATGACAACTCCCATCAGGCCTGGCAAGCATGGCTGATGGACAGGGGTGATGGAAGTTTTTTAGGAACATCTGGACCAAAGGTCCCACACACGTGCTCTAAGCAGTGACCCAAGGGGGAAATCACCTTCATAATTTCCTTCTTCAAAAGGGGAATTACCCAAGAAATACACCTGACCCCCAAAATTGTCACTACAGTGGTACCTTGGGTTACATACGCTTCAGGTTACAGACGCCACTAACCCAGAAATAGTACCTCGGGTTAAGAACTTTGCTTCAGGATGAGAACAGAAATCGTGCTCCGGCGGTGCGGTGGCAGCAGGAGGCCCCATTAGCTAAAGTGGTGCTTCAGGTTAAGAACAGTTTCAGGTTAAGAATGGACCTCTGGAACAAATTAAGTACTTAACCCGAGGTACCACTGTACTCTAGTCTGATGATGCTGTGCTTTAGGAATGAACTCCCAAATGCAAAAGGCAGCTCCCCAAAACTCATTTCCTTCAGCAGCACTTGTGGTGCTGAGGCAAGTTTTAGATGACAACAGCCTTTCCACCACTTCCCCCCCCCCCATTTTGGGAAGCATGCCCCACTGCTATCTTGTTTTTCCAGATTTATTTTCCTAACCATGAGACCTCATTCCCTCTTCTTTTGTTCTTGGGTTTGTTTGTTTTTGTAAAAAAGCAAATGCTACAATTCTATGTACCCTTACCTGGAAGTAGGTCCTATTGAACTCATGAGCCTTATGTTTACTCCTGTGTAGGATTGAGCTGTGAGGCTCCTAGAAAGTGATGGTGGAAGTCACCTGAGACCCACAAATGCTGTGATTGATATTGCATGAAACTATCTTTGCAAAGTTGTACATTTATATACATTTTTCGTAAAGGAAGATTTAGAGAAGGTTTGCATTCAGATGGATGACGCAGTAGCAACAGGAGAAAGGATTGACAGGATTTGTGAATAAAATGAAAAAAGAGGGGGAAAACCTACCTGATTGAAAAACAGTGGAGTTTCCATTCAGGAGACCTGAACACCACAGAAGGATAGAATGTTCAAAGCCTTCTGGGGAGAAGTCAATCCATTCTTGGTGGAAGGGAATAATCAATGAGCTAAGTGCAGAAATTGCCGAAGGCACTTGGATGGCAACGTGCTATACACCAAGTGCCTTCTTATATCATCCCTGTGATCAAGAATGAATGCAAATAGCATGTGCGGCTATTTCCTCCCGCCCCCTCTTATTTCAAGAAGAAATAAATGACTCCTAAAAATAGCCACATCATTTCCAGCTGATACATGTTCTAGCAAAAGCCCTCTAAAAAGAAAGGATTTTGAATAGCAACTTAAAATAAAGGCTTCTCCCATGCCAGAATTTGTTTGACTGCCAAATGCGAAATGGGGGGAGGGGGGGACAACACTATCTAAACCAGACTTCACTAATTATACAAGTGGCTTCTGTCATGTGTATCAGCACGCAGTAAATCCATAGCCTCCCCCCCCCAAGCACTGTTTCTTCATTCTGTGCAATACTGAGACTTACGGTAGGACTGCGATCGTAACTAAGTCCCCTCAGAAGGAAGTCCTATTCCCAGACATTTCTCTGATGAAAATAGTAAAAGGTAAAGGTAAAGGTACCCCTGCCCATACGGGCCAGTCTTGACAGACTCTGGGGTTGTGCGCCCATCTCACTTAAGAGGCCAGGGGCCAGCGCTGTCCGGAGACACTTCCGGGTCACGTGGCCAGCGTGACATCGCTGCTCTGGCGAGCCAGAGCCGCACACGGAACCGCCGTTTACCTTCCCGCCAGTAAGCGGTCCCTATTTATCTACTTGCACCCGGAGGTGCTTTCGAACTGCTAGGTTGGCAGGCGCTGGGACCGAGCAGTGGGAGCGCACCCCGCCGCAGGGATTCAAACCGCCGACCTTTCGATCGGCAAGTCCTAGGCTCTGAGGCTTTAACCCACAGCGCCACCTGCGTCCCAAATAAATAGGACAAAATAGGATGAAAATAGGATGAAAATAGGATGAAATAGGACGAAATAGGATGAAAATAGGGACATCTTATTCAACAACAACAACAACTTTATTATTTATACCCCACCCATCTTACTAGGTTGTTGCAGTCACTCAGAATGGCTTCCAACATATATAAAAACATTGTTGTTGTTTAGTCGTTTAGTCGTGTCCGACTCTTCATGACCCCATGGACCAGAGCACACCAGGCACTCCTGTCTTCCACTGCCTCCCACAGTTTGGTCAAACTCATGCTGGTAGCTTCGAGAACACTGTCCAACCATCTCGTCATCTGTCATCCCCTTCTCCTTGTGCCCTCCATCTTTCCCAAGATCAGGCTCTCTATAAAAACATAAGAAAACATTAAAAACTTCCCTATACAGGGCTCCTTTCAGATGTCTTATAACTGTCTTAAACCCTTGGCTCGGGGGTCACATAACTCCATATCATCCAACTTTTCTCTGATGAAAATAGGGAAATCCTGAGGAAAAGTGGGACATTCCAGGATCAAATCAGAAACTGGGTTGGCTTTTGTAAATCCAGGAAAATATGGACTCTTGGGAGGACTGCATAGTACTTGAGTGTTAAACTCATGCCTAAGACTACTGTCTGGTCAACTCTTGGCCTTTGTCGGTAACGACTCCACCGTGTGCTGCAGAAACACCTCCTCAGCTCCCTTTTCTGCAGACAGCTGGACATTGCAGGCTGCCTTGAATGAGGCAGCTCAGCTGATTAACCTGTTCTATAGGAAGCATGTTACTTCTGTTAATTTCCAAAAGGTGGAATTACCATGCTCATGATTAAGAATTTCTTTTTTGAAAATGCATCTAAGCGGACTGCCCTTTTTCACAGTGATGAACTTGACTGATCTGTGAAGCCTCTATCATCTCGAGAGCAAAGCCCTGATCACCCATTCCCCTTCAAAATATTAAGTGCTAACTGCACAAGGGGGCACACAAGGTAAATCCCTAAACGGCCTCGGCCCACCCCCATCGTTCTGTCCAGACACTGAAGTCCAGCGCCAAGAGCCTTCTGATTGTTCCCTCACTGCGAGAAGCCCAGTTACAGGGAACCAGGCAGAGGGCCTTTTCGGTAGTGGCACCAGCCCTGTGGAACACCCTCCCATCAGATGTCAAAGAGATAAACAACTACCTGACATTTAGAAGGCATCAGGGACATTTTAATGTATTTTTAATCTTTGTTGGAAGCTGCCCAGTGTGGCTGGGGAAACCCATCCAGATGGACAGGGTACAAATAATAAATTACTATTATTATTACGAAGTACCAGCACCTCTTTTTGTTGTTGTTGTTGTTGTTGTTAAAAAGTGTGGCATTTATTGTAACAACTTGATGGGGAATACTGACACACACACCCCAGAAGTGATAAAACCCCAGAAAACATCCACATCTGAATACATTTTAAATGCCGATTTAAATAAATGTTTTGAGAAGAGCTTGTGTTGAAATTCCACAGATTATATGCAGGCACGGAGGAGAACAGAATTATGGGTAAGGATGTACCAAGGTGACACTGGTGGAAAATTGACAGATTTGCCTATGGCTTACTTTGAGCCTCCTTTGGGTAGAGCTATGCCGATGTCCCTGTCAGCTTCTGAAGCCTTCTCAGTCTCTACCTCTGCTTTCTGCCTCTTTTCCGAGCCTCTCCTACATTCCTGTTCCCGATGAAGGGAGATTCTATTATTTCAAGCCACACAAGAGAAAGAAGGCATAATGAAATGTAGCCTCTAGACTTCGCATTCTCAGTACAGTTGTAGGCCCTCATGAAGATAAGTAAACACCATTCCAGAGCTGGAAATCTTGACTCTTTGCCCTCCAACCTGCATGTTGATAAACTGCAACCCCCCTGCTCTCCCTACACCACCCGGTTTCTCTTTCCTCTGTGGGACAGAGCAGCCTTTCTATAGCATTTAATGTTCCATCCCACACACTCAGCTCCAGGTGGTTTACATTACATGGAAAGACGTGGATAGAAAAATGACACAAAGCACTGCAGGACTTACAAATATCTAACATGGACACACTTGTCATAGTTAAAACGATCACATTCCTCCCGTCTTTAAGTTAAATCTTCAAAGGTATTTGGTTCAAGGGTATATTTAGGCCACACCAAGAAAGGTATGTTCTCATCCAGTCCTGAATCTAATTGAAAGTTCAAAAAATGAGATCCCTGTGCCCTTGCCCCTTGCTTTAAATTTTGTTATCTGCACTCTGTTGGGTGATTAATGGTAAAATAAAGCCATCTAATTGAAAGTTCAAAAATGAAATCCTTGTGCCCTTTCCCTTTGCGCCTTGTTTTAAATTTCATTTTCTGCATTCTGTCGGGTGATTAATGGTAAAATAATGTCAGAGCTGAAATGCAGGAAAGACTTTCTAAAAACACTATTGCCTCCTATGAAAAGCACCCCCTTTGGAAAAATTTTGCAGGGAGGGCTCTGAACAGGCATGAAAACATTTTTTGCCCATTCAGAGCAAGCACCGCCTTTGCTCTGAACTGGTTTCATGATGTTGTCACATAGCCAATTCTGAGTGTGGAGCCGTGTGAGATCCATGCTGCAACATCACTTTGTTGCAACCATGAATATCTGTGATATATATTGCAGCAGAAGGATGAATTATGAGTTATGCCATGAGTTATGTTTTGCTTTGCTTTTTTGCAGGTCTTGGAAATTCTCCTTGATGGAAAAAAAGGTCTGTGAACATTAAGCATGCCACTAGTCAAAAATGTTTATTCTTGTTCATCTTTACCCACCTGTATTTTAGCTAATTTAGATCTTCTTCCCTTCTGACAGATAGATCTCCTAATCTTTTAGATTTACTTGCTATGATTATCAAATTACTGCTGCTATTTGGCTAGTAGTCTATATTGTGTTATAAATAGATCAACTCTGCTCCTAATGGCCAGAGTTGGTATCCATTTTAAAGATTGAGAGAGAGACACAAGAGAGGAAAAATAGTGTGCTAGAGAAAAGTTATAGAAGTGCACAATTTCACTGGAAACTTTTGCAAGAATCAGAAGCTGTTTCTTGACTGGAAAACTTTGAATAAAGTGGAAAGCATGTGCATTATGCAAAAGTGTGCAGTGCCAGTTCAGCAATAATCTGCAAGTAATGCGTCATTTAATTTTTACAAGGCTGTTAATGTTGCACGTCGTCCCAAACATTCATTGCCCCCTTTATTTGCTGTCAAGCTTTCACTTTAGGAAAAAAAGATGTTAATCACTAAAGTAGTGCGGAAGAGAAAGGATGAGGAAATATGAGCATTAAAATGCTTTTCTTTGATACTTTTTTTTATAGAGAGAGAGAGACTATTGGTTCCTCTTGGATGTTTAACTTCTCTGTATTCTGTTTAGGCATTCACCCAAGCTTTTATGCCAACTCATGCAAACAGTTGAGGTAGCGCTGATCGGTCATATGCTTCTCTTTAAAACAAAACAAAACCTCCATTAACAAATATCAAAATCACTTGATAATTGCTAGAATGCAACTGTTAAAGGTGGAGGGGCATTTTTAGGATATGTAATTAGAGCTTCTTACGCATAATGCATGCAAATGAATAGGCAAAATGTAAAGGATTATAGGTGTTTTTTAATTGCCGTTTTCTTTGTATAATACAGGGATCCAAATCTATTATTTTATGAGGATTTAAAAAAAATAAAACACACACAAAGAGAGAAATAACCACTTAAATGTGGAGAAATGGATTTAAGATTGGCAAAAAGAGAAAATAAGAGGACTGAAACTGGTACACCTTTCCACCCCAATCTCCAAGCATAGGATGTGCTAAAAGCAGGAGGCTGTTATTGCAATAATTCTCTGCTTGACCTCTTCCAGCGTAAATGAAAGTTGTGCTTGACAGTGAAGTCTCTTATCGGAGTGGAACAAATGATGGGATGTGGGTCAAAAGTGGACCTATCTTCTCAGGTAGCTTCTTCCGAAAGGAACAGCCACAGCAGGAAACATATCTGAACAGCAGCATCTTCTGCAAGAAGTATCCTGGAAGTCAAGCTGCTGTTCTGTCCTGTTGTCCACTGTTGATTTACATCAGGAGTGATGAACCTGTGTAGTCCCAACCTTCCAAGTCCCAACATCCCTGATCATTGGGCATGCTAGCTGGGGCTGATGGGATTTGTAGTCTAATAACATCTGGAGAGCTACATGTTAGCCACCCCTGCTTTATGAAGGATAGGATAGCCATGATTTCTGACCTAAGAAACATTTTTGCAAACCCTTTACGTTTGAACCATCCAGCTCCATTAGGGACATCATGCTTGTACTCAGTCAGTTAGTACAGTGACTTCATAGCTCTCCATGCTACTAGCTGCAATTTTTTGCCATGGAGCAACCTTGCACATCAGCAAGCCCACCATAAAAAAAAAAAAAGCAGAGACATCACCTTGCCAACAAAGGTCCGTATAGTTAAAGCTATGGTTTTCCCAGTAGTGATGTATGGAAGTGAGAGCTGGACCATAAAGAAGGCTGATTGCCGAAGAACTGATGCTTTTGAATTATGGTGCTGGAGGAGACTCTTGAGAGTCCCATGGCCTGCAAGAAGATCAAACCTCTCCATTCTTAAGGAAATCAGCCCTGAGTGCTCACCGGAAGGACAGATCCTGAAGCTGAGGCTCCAATACTTTGGCCACCTCATGAGAAGAGAAGAGTCCCTGGAAAAGACCCTGATGTTGGGAAAGATTGAGGGCACAAGGAGAAGTGGACGACAGAGGACAAGATGGTTGGATGGTGTTCTTGAGGCTACCAGCATGAGTTTGACCAACCTGCAGGAGGCAGTGGAGGACAAGGGTGCCTGGCGTGCTCTGGTCCATGGGGTCATGAAGAGTCAGACACAACTAAATGACTAAACAACAACAAGCCCACCATGTTTGGTTGGGGTGCGTGCTGCATTTGCAATTCAGGCTTAAATGTTCCAACTACCATTACCTGGCCTTTCATTTGTGTTTAATTCTTACTTTCAGAGAGAAGAGACTGGAATTTCTTAATTGCAACCTTCCTTTCCTCAACCCCACCTCCTCCTTCCCAAACACAAGATGTTTCTGTCTGGGAAAACATCTTGGCTAAGATTTTTTTTTTCCAAAAAAGAAATCTTGATCAAGTGATACACTGCATAGTACTGGGACAAAAGTTTCCATTTTAATGAAATACACGGGGTTTTTCTTCTCCATCAAAACAGGAAAAAGAGCATGTTTTTTAAGATGACAGGAAATCATTTTTCACCATCCATAAAACCAAATCTTGCAACAGGGGAGTCTGATCCAGGCAGGAACGTTGAGATAAGAATGAGGAGCCTGAATCTGCTTCTGTTGGCTTATCAAACATTGATTGACATGAACTGCTTCATCAGCCTTCTCCAGGTACTTCTGCATGGGTCAAAATGAAAAAAGCAAAGCCTTCAGTAATGCAAGTAGACCCATTTTCAGGACTTGGATTCAGCACTTAAATATAGAATGTAAACTGTGCCTTTTTGAAGCCTAAGGTAGAAGGTAAGGTAAAGGTAAAGGACCCCTGGACGGTTAAGTCCAGTCAAAGACGACTATGTGGTTGCGGTGCTCATCTCACTTTAGGCCGAAGGAGCCAGCATTTGTCCACCAGACAGCTTTCCTGGTCATGTGGCCAGCATGACTAAACCGCTTCTGGTGCAACGGGACACCATGATGGAAACCAGAGCGCACGGAAACACCGTTTACCTTCCTGCCGCAGCGGTACCTATTTATCTACTTGCACTGGCATGCTTTCGAACTGCTAGGTTGGCAGGGGCTGGGACAGAGCAACGGGAGCTCACTCCGTCACGGGGATTCAAACCACCAACTCTCCGATCGGCAAGCCGAAGAGGCTCAGTGGTTTACACCACAGCGCCACCAACATCCCTAAGGTAGAATCTGAATGCCACCCACTGTAATGGGACCAACTCTTTTAAAAGTCTTGCATTCAGACACTGATTTGTGCCTTCGTGACACCATGATGTAGCTAAAGTCTTTCCTGATTCACATAGTTTCAGACAGGGGACCCCCCAGCCCTTCATAGCGGAGTTGAGGACTGAACCTAAGAACTTCAGCTTGCAAATAAGATGCTCTACTATGAAGTAGTAGACGATGAGCATGCACTGAGAACACCATAGCTAATTGCAGATTTCCAGCATCTGTATATAAGCCTAAACAAGTTGTCTTCTACCTAGTTCTAACATACCCACAAACATACAGCTGCTATACAGTTGCAGTGTAAATCCGCAAAACTAATTTCTGGACTTAAAAAAAGAAAAGAGTTTTCATTTTTAAAGGATCCCCACAAAACCAAATATTTTTGATAATAGCTCATATTTCAGCAGCCTACATTACTATTTTGTTCTCTTCTCTTCACTAAGGCTCTGTCTCCTATTTTGTTTTATTTTTTGTTCTGCAAGCTAGCAAGAAGAATGTGTTTCATCTTATGAGATCTGATTGTGGGAGTAAAGGTGGGTGGAATCTGTTGGCGGAGAGTCGTTTTCCAGTACTTTTGCCACCAAGTAAGTGGAAGAAGCTACCGAAATAGAAATAAAAGAGAAAATGGAATATAAAATAGAAACATAACAATAAGCTAAAGCTTCATATGGGCATATGCCCCATATTGCTTCTGTTCAGAGCTGCAAAAAGAAGAAGAAAAGAAATTGGCAAATGCATATTAAGTGTGACTGAGTCATGCTTAACACTTTTGTCATTATGCAATTTTTAAAGGACATATATATTGGGTCTGACACCATTGTCTTTCTTTCTTTCAAAATGAAAAGGCACCTGCGGTCTGATTTTGTGCTGGAGATTCTGAAAATCTCCAGAGCTGATAACCTAAATTAGCATCCTTATCTGTGAAGCAGCAGTGACTGCCAGAAGGCTTGAATAAATTATTATTATTATTATTATTATTATTATTATTATTATTATTATTTTACATTCAACATTTGAATGCAACATTTGAAGGGGTTTCCAGTTAGACACTGATGCATAGAAACCATCATATTGTTAGATGTGTCTTATGTGAATAGTTCTTGTTATACTGCAACACAACCAGATCCCCACACTTCATGGTAACTACCAGCATCTATTTTTCAAGGTGGGAGGGAGGCACTGGGTATATGTGCTTGAGAAATGGCATCCTCCTGCCATGAGAGCTAATCTATAATGGCTGTGTTTATAGGTGCATCACCAAACAGCACAGGACCCCTTCAACTCTGCTGTCTCCCTTCAAAATCTCATTTTGTTAAAAGTAGAAGTTGGCAAATGCTGTCTTTTGTTTATCTCTTAATTTGAGAAAGGAGGGTCCTTCTCTGCACAGTCGCAAAATTATTTCCTGTAATTTTGACACTAGCGAATGACTGAGAAGGGAGAATTTAACTAACATTTAGGTTAACATCCTTTGCCATTTTCCCATCCCTTTTGTGAAAATGTGTTCACAGTTAAAAGCTGCCTTTTGCCTAAGTCATGCTAACCTCTCAGCTGATGGGCCTCTGTTTATCCAGATCAATGTAGACTAAGCAGGATTATAAAATCAGATTTATCCCGGGGCCATAATTCTGTCATCCCAAGGAACACACTCTTGTGGGTGTGAGGTGCTTAATCTTACAGATTTACTAGAAGGATCTGTGGCTTTAAAACTGCCGTTTTGCGTCATGTCCCAAAAGCTGCTTTATAAATTGGTTGGAATACCAAAGAGGCGGAGATTAAACAAATGGTTTCAGATAGTAGGTTCTAAACGCAGGAAACCAAGGCAAGGAGAGTGACCTTATAGCAGTTTGCCTTGATTACAATTCACCCTTGTCCTAGTGGAAAGGGACCTGATTAAACCACACAGTTGAAACAGCACGCTTTTGGGAAGGACTAAAACGATGCCCCAGGGATTTTAAAGAAGATGCAAAGAGCATATGCCAAAGAGTATGAGCGGGACGCAGGTGGCGCTGTGGGTTAAAGCCTCAGCGCCTAGGACTTACTGATCGAAAGGTCGGCGGTTCGAATCCCTGCGGCGGGGTGCGCTCCCGCTGCTCGGTCCCAGCGCCTGCCAACCTAGCAGTTCGAAAGCACCTCCAGGTGCAAGTAGATAAATAGGGACCGCTTACCAGCGGGAAGGTAAACAGCATTTCCGTGTGCGGCTCTGGCTCACCAGAGCAGCGATGTCACGCTGGCCACGTGACCCGGAAGTGTCTCCGGACAGTGCTGGCCCCTGGCCTCTTAAGTGAGATGGGCGCACAACCCCAGAGTCTGTCAAGACTGGCCCTTACGGGCAGGGGTACCTTTACCTTTACCTTTATGAGCTGTTTAGAGACTGTGTTCTGTGAACAACTAGGCACTGTATTATTATTATTATTATTATTATTATTATTATTATATTAGGCTGTGTGCACAATATACCTTTCCAAAGCATATTCTTTTCATCAAATAATTCTGGGCACTGCAGTTTAACCCTCAGGGAGTTACAATTTCCAGCAATATTTCACAAACTATAGTGCCCAGAACTATTTGAGGGAAAGAATTCAAGCATTGCACATCCTGTTTGTATAATGTGCTTTGAATGTGCTCTAAAGCTATAGTGTGTACAGAGTCTTAGTTACACATGTACCCCACTTCTTCAGAGCTCAAGGTAGCCTATATTAGAATTATCCTCACTGTATCCCTGTGACATGAGGTTAGTTTAAGAGCAAGTCAATAATCCCAGGTCACCCAGTAAACTTTATGGATAAAGGAGGATTTGAACCTATGTCTCTCTGGACCAAGTCTAATCATCTATTCACAACACCATTGATGGGCAGTCTTCAGATTTGTGGGATCTGTTTTGTGGGGTTTTTTAGAATTCTGTGGTGGTTCAGACAGCGGGACATATGCTAAAAAGTAAGAAACAGATCTTTCCTGACATCCAGTCTTCTGGTTTGGAAGGCCTGGCTTCTTAAACTAACTCCCCCAATTTCACTAGTAATACTCATTTTCCACCCACATTTTTACAGTACTGACAGACTGAGGATTTTCATCTGTTGGGAGAAAGTGGGACCATATTGGAGGAATGATCTCTCCTACACACAAATATATATATATATATATATATATATATATATATATATATATGGCTGAGAGATGCATGCACATAAATTATACATCAGAACATAAACCAAGTTTCATCCTGCAGATGGAGTAAAATTGATTTTGATTTTTCCCATAATCACCAGTAGCCAGAGAAGGGATGTAAGGACCATAGTGCTGTTATTACCGTATTTTTCGCTCTATAACATGCACCCGACCATAACACGCACGTAGTTTTTAGAGGAAAATTCGTAGGCATGCCACCCGTAGGCATTTCCACCATAACACGCACAGACATTTCCCCTTACTTTCTAGGAGGAAAAAAGTGAGTGTTATGGTGCAAAAAATACGGTAATTACAGAGAGGGTTGTGTTTTGTTTTTGTGTTAAAAAGGCAAGTTTTTTGTACAAAGGTGAGCTTTGAGGTGTGTCACTAGAAGTCCAGGGACTATAAAACTGCAATAATCAAGGCAGGGCATGATCCGAGCGTGAGCTGGACTATTTGCTCATAGAAACATCATGACTTGGCAATGAGCTGAAGTGGGGCTTGAAGATGAGGCTTTGGGCCAGATCATCAAGATGGTTGGTGACAAGGTCAACAGAGAAAGGAATAAAAAAAAATTAAAAAGGGAAGATGAGAAGTTTAGCCTTTGATATATTGAGGATGATATGGTGATGAAAAAATCCAGGCAAAATGTTGGAGTAACAACAGGAGATGCCTGTTGGGTGGAGGGGAATATTTCTGGGATAGAGAGGTATTGATGGGTGTCATCAGGGTAGAGGTATACTGAAAGCCATGGAATTTTATGCTACCACCAAGGAACAGTACGAGCAGAGAGAAAAGCAGATTCCTAAGATATCCAAACAAAGAGAGGGGAAAAGTCTCTTCCCTATGGAAATGACACAGACTCAGGTGAATGTGGTGAGCACAAAGCAACACATAGGCTAATAGTATACTAACAATATTTATATAACACTATCAAACTAGAATAGAATAGAAATCTATTACGGTCCCAGACCAGATTCACATACTGTACTAAGCAAACATAAAACACAATAGCATTAAGTTAAAATTTACCATCGAATATAACATTAAACAATATGAATATGACAGCCATTAGAAATGTGGTCTAGGTCTCTAGAATATTATCTAGAGTTTGCATCTGAGGCCTTAGTCTCTGTAATAGCACAGCTTGTTCCCTGAGTTTTATGGCAGCCGCGCAAAATATGGCCACTCTTAACGTGATCTCTAGATCCTTATCCTCTATCAGGGATTTTAAGCACTGAGGTTCGGACCCACTTGGAATTTTCTGTATAACAGGGGTGATAAAGACTGGGCGTATATCCTCGTAAAAACAACATCGTAGCAAGACATGAGAGACGGTTTCCATCTCTATCAGGCTGCAGGGGCAGACTCGCTCTGCATATGGTTTACCCACATATTTGCCCTGCAATAAGGCAGATGGCAGTACGTTAAATCTAGCGAGGGTGAACGGTCGTCTATGTTATGTACTGAAGTTCTCACCCTGGGCCAGCAGGGGGATACTGTAGATAGTTTTCACTCAGGTCCACATATGCAAATACTAATCTGGGTTCGAGCGCCACGTTGGGCATTGCAGGGGATTGGAGTAGATGACCTGTGTGGGCTCTTCCAACTCTATGAGTATATGATTCTATCCGGAGAAGTCCCCAGTAGCCAAACTAGTGCCCACCTGAGGTCGTTGGAGCTGCAGTGCGCATCTCACTTTCAGGCCCAGGGAGCCAGCATTTGTCCACAGACAGCTTTTAGAGTCATGTGACCAGCATGACTACGCCGCTTCTGATGCAATGGGACACCGTGACAGAAGCCAGAGCGCACAGAAACGCCATTTACCTTCCCACCAGAGTGGTACCTATTTATCTACTTGCACTGGAGTGCTTTCGAACTGCTAGGTTGGCAGGAGCAGGGACAGAGCAACGGGAGCTCACCCTGTCATGGAGATTCAAACCCCAACCTTCTGATCAGCAAGCCCAAGAGGCTCAGTGGTTTAGACCACAGCACCACCCGCATCCCACCAGTTTAGGTATGAAGCATGCACCTCAACATTTCTCCAATGAAAATAGGGATGTCCTATTCCATAATAATGATGATGATGATGATGATGATGATGATGATGATATTCTGGGCAGCTTCCAACATATATTAAAACATAATAAAAACTATATAGGGTTTCAGATGCCTTCTTAAGGTTGTATAGTTACTTATCTCCTTGGCTCTGGGGTCACATAGCTCTATACCCTCCAACCTTTCTCCAGTGAAAATAGGGACGTCCTAAGGAAAAGTGGGACTTTCTGGGATCAATCAAAAACTGGGACAGCTTCTGTAAATCCAGGATGTCCCTGGAAAATAGGGACACTTGGAGGGTCTGCATGAAGTAACTTAGCAGGAGATGCCTATGGTGGCTGGACATCATTCCTTTTGTTTCCAGATGATGCCATGCTTGGAGAGATTTGTGTGCTCTGGCAAGAGTTGGTTGCTGAGAGCACAGCTACTGCAGATGACGTGGGCCTCAGAAAATGCTGCAGATGCACCAGTGAAGTCACTTAGCTGTGCAACCAGTGCTTCTGAAAATTCATGGGGATGGCTGCCTGGTTGCAAACTCATGTGGTTGGTGAAGTCATACACTCCCCAAAATGATGGAAGCAACAGCTGCCTAGCTGGTGGCTGAATGTGTGTCACAGAAGTTAGGAAAATGTCAACTTACCACAAGGATCATTGGCTTCATCTTGGTAAAGCTCTTCCAGTAATGCTGTCCTGTCATGACCAAGGTGTGGCTTGGTCTTCTGGAAAAGCAACGTTCCAATCTGGTCTCACTTTTGTTCCCTTTTGGTGTGGTGTCAGCAACCAGGTTACTGCTGCCCACCTTTTTTAAATGTTTGATGTTTTATCGTGTTTTTAATATTCTGTTGGGAGCCACCCAGAGTGGCTGGGGAAACCCAGCCAGATGGGCGGGGTATAAATAATAAATTATTATTATTATAGGATCATCAGACAACTGGGCCACCTCACCACTGAGAAATTAAGTGGTTTCCAGCTGTAATGCTTTAGGAGAATATGAAAAAAAAGGTTTAGAAATAGGTAAAAATTTAATGGTAAGGATTTGCTGAACTAACAATCTGAATTGGAATACAAAAAAGGGAGGTATGAGGAGGTCCGGGAAATAAGTTAATGGAAAATAAGTAATGGAAATTCTGTGTGTTTTTAATTATTTTTATTTTTGTATTTTTGTTAATTTTTCTTTTTATTTTCATTGTATTATTATTGAAAATTTTAATAAATATTCTATAAAAGAGAGAGAGAGGGGGGGGGCAGATAATGGACGATCTATGGACGGCAAGTCCCCCCCCTACCCAGGGGGGGGCGGTCAACAGAGCTAATTACCCTCATATTAACCCTGAATTTCTGGCACTGCTGGGGGTCCGATCTCATGGGAGGCAACCATTTCCCTCAGCAGGAAACATTGTTTCTGGACCTTGTGCTGAGTCAGTAATGCTATTAGCATGGATAAATATCTTTTCTTTACTTACAGGTAAGAGTCACTGTCATTGTGTTATGCAATGGGAACCTGACAGTGCACCTGACTGGTTACTGGGAGAGAAACAACTGTGGCTAAGGAAGCTCTACTAGACCTCAGTGTCTGCCCATAAAAGCAGGCCCTGCTGTGAGCATCAGGTTGCTACTATGGGCATCTAAACCAACACCAAAGGATATTGCACTTTTGGGTTCTTTGGAGTAGTCAGGGGTGGCAGATGGTGTGTCAGGAGGAGAAAGGGTTACTATCAATGTTCAGTTATGGAATTGATATCAATATATGTCAGTACAGTGGACACTCGGGTTGCAAACGTGGTCCATGCGGGAAGCACGTTCACAACCCGCAGCGTCCGCAACCCACAGCACCATGTCAGCGCACACACGGGTCGCGATTCGGTGCTTCTGCGCATGCTCAAAGCACGATTTAGCTCTTCTGCGCATGCGCCAGCGCTGAAACCAGCAAGTGACCCTTTCCGGTACTTCCGGGTTCGGCGCAGTGCGCAACCGGAAATCGCGCAACCCGAAGCGTCTGTAACGCAAGGTATGACTGTAGTTTATATCACTGGCTTTCTTGTGATTATTTATATTTGGGGGGGGGGGTTAATCTGAGGGGCATAGAAATTGTCTCAAACCAATGAATAAAAATATAATAGATATAGATTAAAAATAAATTCGTTTTGGTGGTGGGGAGGGAGACAAATATCTGGATATATAAGCTCTAGCATTTCTATAAGGAAGAATGGCAGGCATCAGGCTCCAATCCTATACCCACGTTCCTGAATGTATGCTCCATTGAACTTGATGGGGCTTACTTCTGATTAGGATGTATAGGACTGCAGTGCTAATGAAACCTTTTTGCCTCAGATGTTTCTGAAATTCAAATTATTTTATTTTTCAGATGAAGGCAGAGTGCAGTTGTTATTATTCCCCGCATTGCTGGTGGAAACATAGGTAGAAATCAATATGAATAGCTTGGCTGGTTTAAAAGAAATATTTCTCTTACCCATCTGCAATTTTCCATACTGGATCTTTGTTGATTAAGTAATTTTATACAACTTTGAAGCATTCATTCCTTAAAAGAAAGATAAAATCAGTGGTTAGAAGTTACGATATTTCCTTTCTTTTCAACTCAATGTTTTGCATGAGATTTGTTTAGAAAAAATATATAGAAAAACACCAAAAATGAGATAATGATGGGGTTTTGTTTGCATTAATCCAAGTATTTCCCCCTCTTTTGCCCACACAATGAAAGGAATTCTCTCGTGCATGCCCTCATCCAGGCATAGGCAAACTCGGCCCTCCAGATGTTTTGGGACTACAATTTCCACCATCCCTGACCACTGGTCCTGTTAGCTAGGGATCATGGGAGTTGTAGGCCAAAAACATCTGGAGGGCCGAGTTTGCCTATGCCTGCTGATCTAAAGAAGGCATGTGCCAGGGATGCGATTGACGACTGCTGCTGCCAACATCCAGGTTGCTATCGTAAGAGGCATTTCCATATGGCAGAGAGTGTGGAATGGCTTCTCTATCATCATTCCCTATTTAAAACATCTAGATGAGGTGTTCTTCCTTGAACAAAGGAGCTATAAAGAACCAAAAACAGATAAACTTGATGCAATAACCCCATTGCTAGCGAGCCCATATAGGGATGCATGTGACTGTGTAGCACAACTTCCAAAGTTCATGAACTTTTAAAAATAATTATTTTTATTCAATTTTGATAATTATAGTATATAATAAACCTTAGTAACCAATTATGTTCCACAGGAGTACTCTAAAAATATAATCCATGTTATCCTTAAACAATAAAATAAATCATTGCTAACATTTTTAGCTTAGTTTTCTTATGTCTCTCCAATCTTTTGCAGCCTGCTGCTGCAGTATGGCATATCAACACTGTGGGCAAATAACTTTGCCAAGAAGTTTCAACACCATGTAAAAAGAGTGTAGATTTCTGTAACTTGGCCAAACGCTTAAATCATGCAGCAATATTATATTGATCCTGATTGGGCAGTGAAACAAGTTCCCAGCTGAGATGATGAAACTGTGACATCCCTGAAGCTGGAAGAACAGGTTGATATGTCATGACCTTGGAGTCCAAAATTGGGAGACACAAAGTTGGAGGTTACAGGATTACAGCCAAGTTACAGGGAACCAGACAGAGGGCCTTCTCAGTAGTGGCATCCACCCTGTGGAACACCCTCCCAGCAGATGTCAAAGAAATAAACAACTACCAGACATCTGAAGGCAGCCCTGTTTAGGGAAGCTTTTAATGTTTGATGCATTACTGTATTTTAATATTGTGTTGGAAGCTGCCCAGAGTGGCTGGGGAAGCCCAGCCAGATGGGTGGGGTATAAATAATAAATTATTCTTTAGACAGAAGCCAAGACCCTCAGGGCTCCTTCCCTGGGGTCCAAGGAACCAAAGGCTTCTCACATTACCTTGTTGGTGCTTCACTGCAAAGATCAAACAATGTAGGAGGCCACGGACTGCAGGAAGTGTCTTTAGGTCAGAGAGTTATCCCTTTAAGCCTAGGAGAGGAACCTAGGAGACATAGGCTGGAAACAGACACTCAGAAGACCTCAGTTCATTCCCAACCCTTGTCAGAACAAGTAGTTTGCCAGGAGCTCTCCTTGGTGCTGCAACCTGACCTCCCTTTGCTGCCATGCATTTTGAGCGGCTCTGCAGGACTGGAGCCACACACTGTGTGACAAACTGGACAGATTCCAAACAGACCAATAGATGAGATAAATTCTTGAGACACCTTCCATCTCTTCGGTTCCACACAAAACACTGGTTCAAATTGTGCAAAAGAAATAACCGATCCGCACAAATCACATTCTTTCTATATGATAATAAAATTATTATTATTATTATTATTATTATTATTATTATTATTATTATTATTATTATTATCCCACCTTTTTCTCCAAGGGACTCAAGGTTCCCTGCATGCATGGTTCTCCCCCTCCTCATGTAATCTCTACAACAACCCTGTGAGGTAGATTAGGGTGAGAGGTAGTGAATAGCTCAAGGTTACCCAGCGAACTTCATGGCTGACTGGAGATTTGAACCCTGATCTCCCAGCTCCTAGTTCAACACTCTAAGCACTGCACCACAGACTGACTTTGCAACCACGCCTGGAAGTCGGCTAGACAGTGTGATGTGTGATGAGCCCAAAGCCATTCAGCAAGTTTCCCACATTTAAATGTCAAGCCCTGCACCCCACAGCCTAGCTTTTAGAGCAGCCTTCCCCAACCTGATGTCCCCAGATGTTTTGGACAGCAACTCCTATCATCTCTGACTATGGCTGGAGGGCACATCTGGGGGGGCAGGCCGGGGCAGGTTTTATTGGACTATCGCCTCTTGCTTCTTTGAGAACTGACATCCAGCTGCACCCCACACCCAGCATTCAACATTTCAGTGGTTTCAGCAAATCTACTCACCTGTGATTTCAATCCGTTGAAAGTTGGCTGACTTTTTTGTTGTTGTTGTTGTTATTTCCACCATTTTTAAATAAACCTTCATTTTGGAGGGGCGATGGAGCAGGATATCAAATTGACGGGTAGGAGGGTAAGGAAATGAAGGAAAGAGAAGTCAGTCCTTCGAGTCGATTTGAGAAGCACTCGGGTGTGTCGGAGAGACTCTGGAGCCACACACAGAGTTTCTCGTCCAATTAGTTGCATGGAAAAATCAGCAGCACATCTGAATGGAATTACCCCATATAACAGCTCCCTTCTATTTAGGTTTCTCCACTGCAGCTGAGGAAGCTATTTAATAGTGCTGTGGAAAAAAATTATAATTAGCTACAGGTAAAGTGTCCTTTCTCATACTTCAGGAGACAGCAGACTGAATGTCAGCAACTGTGCAGTCAGCCGTTTGATTGCTGAATGATCTGCTCCTGAATATGTTTCAATTTAAAGGTGCATGAAGAAGCCTCAGAGGTCTTAAGAGTAATTATGGAATGCTCATAGAAAGTATAGCATGAGTCTGCCCATGTGATGATAATCAACAATAACAACAACAATACTATCATTATTATTTCAGCGTCTAAATCAAATCAGTGCTCTACATAAATGGAAAGAAAAAAGTCTGCTCTTTACTTCTGGTGCACTGTGGTCTAGGCCAGGCATGGCCAAACTTGGCCCTCCAGCTGTTTTGGGACTACAACTCACATCATCCCTAGCTAACAGGACCAGTGGTCAGGGATGATGGGAGTTGTAGTCCCAAAACAGCTGGAGGACCAAGTGTGGCCATGCCTGGTCTAGGCTATGTAGGGCCTATACTGCAGGTCAATATCAAGAGCTAAAGGGCAAGGGCAAATTTGTGTTTGGGAAGGCTGCAGGGCTAGATGGCCATCAAGCCTTCTTCCACCTCTGCAACTCTATGCATTTTGCAGCTGGAAGAAGAAGAAGAAGAAGAAGAAGAAGAAGAAGAAGAAGAAGAAGAGACCTCCCTTTTGAATCTCCTGACAAACCTATTCAGTGCCTACATGGTCACAATGGGCCGAAGGAGCAAAGATTATTGCTGGACTCAATAAACAGCCCCAAAGTGGCAAATTAACGACTGATAACTTCCAGAAGAAGCCAGAGTTGTGACATTACTCATCATGTCTGGAGGATTCGGCACAACATTTGCTGCAGAGAAAAAGTTCCGTTTTTGGCAGAAAAGAGTGGCTCCACATGAATTAACTCTCAGAACTGATATTTAAGGATTTTTTATTAGTCTGTAGGATGTCTCTCCAAGTCTTGCTGGAGTCAATGTGCTGAAAGACTGTAGACTCAGTTATAATAAAAGGGACATTATTTTTAATTGTTTCCTCTCGGCATTATCACATTGGGCTGCGGGTGAGTGGAAAAGAGAGCTTTCAGAGCTCCAGCCCCGTCGCCTTTTGGACGGTCGAGTTGTTCCCATTCTGGGTTGGTTAAGAGCGGCTGAGGAGGAGAGTTTAAAAATATTTGGCACGTGAAATGGAAACCAACCAAGATTCATTCCCCAGATTCAACAAGTTCTGAACTATAGAGGAAAGCATACAGATTCAGAGGTTACAGAAACTAGGAAATGCATAGGCGTGCCCATACTGAATAAGAGAACATATATCAGTTTAATTTAGTCTCTCTCTCTCTCTCTCTCATTGGCCAGCATGCAATTACAGGGATTGCTAGGCATCTAGAATTGGATTGCTGAGTTCAGTTTTTGATGGACTTGTGAAGCATCCAAGGGTGTCACCATCCTGGATCTATGTCTATAGATATTACAATCTACAGGCATGTGCTATTAGTAGCAGGAGCTCCAAAAGAGTAACTCACACTTTTTTTGCTTTCTGTGGCTGATGCTGCATGTTAGCCTGTCAATCAGCAAACCCAGAATCTTCAGTCACCTGTGAGGTCACCAGAAGTGCAGCATGCCTGCACCCTTAGGTCTGTAAACTGCAAATCCCAAACAGTCCTGAGATAAAGTGAAGTGGTCCACCCAGTAGCTAGAAGAAGGGAAGTGCCCTTTGCAAAATTTATTGTGCTTCTTTTGTGACGATAACTGAGCTAAAATGTCTTGGCATTTGGTTCTCCAATGGCATAGCTGGAAGTAAACCTAAACAAGTCAAAGGTGACGTATCACTAGGGAGTATGAAAGCTTCCCTGAGGCTGAAGAAGAAGAAGAAGAAGAAGAGGAGGAGGAGGAGGAGTTTGGATTTGATATCCCACTTTATCACTACTCTAAGGAGTCTCAAAGCAGCTGACAATCTCCTTTCCCTTCCTCCCCCACGACAAACACTCTGTGAGGTGAGTGAGGCTGAGAGACTTCAGAGAAGTGTGACTAGCCCAAGGTCACCCAGCAGCTGCATGTGGAGGAGCGGAGACGCGAACCCGGTTCACCAGATTACAAGTCCACTGCTCTGAACCACTACACCACACTGGCTCTCTCCATCACGCTGGCTGAGCAGAGGAACTATAGCTGGACGAAGAAGCATTCTTGGGTGATATCACCAGAGAGACGACAGGAAACGCAAATCTATTCTTCCCAACTTTCCAAAAGAATACTTCTTGGGACAGATCAGTTAGGCTTGAGAGAGCATCAGTGAGGTGATTGGTCCCAGGAGCGTAGGATTTTTGGTCAGGTTTGCGAAATTTCCAGGGTGGTTCTGCACATCCATGAGGCTTCAGGTTTCATCTAAAGTAAAATTTTGAAATGATGTCCAAGAACTATCCAGTGATTTATATTTATATGTGTGTGTGTTAGATAAAAATATTAGAATATTTTCCTTACCCCACAGGTATCATTAAACTGCATCAGGCATACCTGAATTGCACTTTTCTCCTAAATGAAATTTGCTTGCAAAGAATTTGAACTTAACTAATTCTGACTAACCATAGATTCTGTTGGATTAGGGATAACACAGAAAGAGAAAACAAACACAATATAAACGTTGAATTTAGCATGTTAATATTATTTACTTATTTTTTTAACAAAAAATGTGGACCACCTTTCTGTGTAATACGGTATACCCTTCCAAGGCAGCTTCTAGCACAGTGGGGGATTTAAAAAGTCAACAGTGCAACAACGTAAACCGTCATGACCACAATGCGAGAGAGAGAGAGAGAGAGAGAGAGAGAGAGAGAGAGAGAGATAAATGCTAGTTTTTAAAAAACCTATTTAAAGTTTAAACCGGTGAACCATATAATGTTTTATGCATAGAAGCAGCAAGCAAAAATCCAGACGGCAAGAATGTTAATCACAAATGAGTAACCTGAAAAGGTGTGTTTGCAGAACCTTCCAAAACAATTGCAAACCCAGTAGTCAATTGGCAAGGAGTTCAAAAGCTATGGTGCCACTACAGAAAAGACCTTCCTCCTTCTGACCATCAAATTGCTCAAGGCTTTAAATGTTTAAACCAGCACTTTAAATTGGGCTTGAAAGCATACAGGCAACCAATTCAGCTGGTACAATAGTACTGTTACAGAATCCAACTTCCTTGCCCCATCAGGTGCCTAGTAGCTACACAATGAACCAGCTGAAGTTTCTGGGCTATCTTTAAAGACAGTCCTATGTAGAGTCCATTACAATAATCAAGCCTGGATGTGACTAGAGAAGGGATTCCCAGTCTGTAACAGATGGTCTATGGATTTGTGGCAGAAGACAGGCGATGGCTCCTCCATCACATTAAACACGCATACTGATTTTTAATCGAATTTTTCTGTATCTGTTATTTTGTACATTGTATTTTACTGCATTACAACATGTAAGAAATAGTTTAAAAACCACACAGCATCTAGCACAGCACATTACAAATGTTGCAACAGGTAGAAAAATCATTAAGTGGTCTGCCTAGACTCTCAGCAATTTTCAAGAGGTCTGGAGGGGGAGGGGGAGTTTGGGAACATCTGGACTAACGGAATGGATTATCATGGCTGGTTGGACTTCTCTAGAATCTGGTGTACTTATCACACTAAATTTAATCTACAGGAGTTAACATTAAGGACTCACACATATACATGGATAGCTCAGTTGGTTGGAGTGTGGTGCTGATAATGACAAGGTTGCAGCTTTGATCTCTGTATGGGACAGCTGCATATTGCTGCATTTCAGGGAGTTGGACTAGATGTTCCTCGGGATCCCTTCCAACTCTACAATTCAGTGATTCTATTTTATTTATTGAGCATCCCTCGAGATCAGATCTGAACAGTAAAATCTGAAAAGGTCAAACTTGGGAGTGACTGGGAGTGGCTGCCGAGACCATATAACACCAGTCCTGAAAGACCTACATTGGCTTCCAGTACGTTTCTGAGCACAATTCAAAGTGTTGGTACTGACCTTTAAATCCCTAAACGGCCTCGGCCCAGTATTCCTGAAGGAGCGTCTCCACCCCCATCATTCTGCCTGAACACTGAGGTCCAATGCTGAGGGCCTTCTGGCGGTTCCCTCACTGCGAGAAGTGAGGTTACAGTGGTACCTCTGGTTACAAACTTCCAGAGGTCTGTTGTTAACCTGAAACCATTCTTAACCTGAGGTAACACTTTAGCTAATGGGGCCTCCTGTTGCCGCCGCCACACGATTTCTGTTCTCATCCTGAGGTAAAGTTTTTAACCCGAGGTATTACTTTCGGGTTAGTGGAGTCTGTAACCCAAAGTGTTTGTAACCTGAGGTGTTTGTAACCCGAGGTACCACTGTACAGGGAACCAGGCAGAGGACCTTCTCAGTGGTGGCGCATGCCCTGTGGAACGCCCTCCCATCAGATGTCAAGGAGATAAACAACTATCTGACTTTTAGAAGATATCTGAAGGCAACCCTGTTTGGGGAAGTTTTTAATGTTCGATGTTTTATCGTGTTTTTAATATTCTGTTGGGAGTCACCTGGAGTGGCCAGATGTGTGGAGTATAAATTATTATTATTATTATTATTATTATTATTATTATTATTATTATTATTTTCATCATTTCCAAAAAAATGTCACTGTATCTGAACATGTGTAACATGTTTCAGACGCTTGTCATGCATGCAGTCTATGGCATGGATGTGTGCAATTTTTTAAAGAACTGGTGGCTGGGAATCCCACAGCTACACAGGGCACAGAGGTGGTATGTCTGACACCTTTTCTGCTTTTCCAGTGCTTGGCAAGGTCCTATTCAGGCTCAAGCCAGAAGGCCCCACCCTGTCCACCCATCTCTCAAAAACCTTTCTGGCACGAAAGTCCGGCTGACCATGAAATAGCAATATAAATTCTTTTTCTCCACCAACAACAGGAAAGGAAAGGAACAAAAAGAAATTTCATGTTATAATATTTCCAGGACATAAAAAGCTCTTTTTAGTCATATTTGCATTTTTAAAATATTTCACACCGTTATATCTGTTTAAGGGGGAAAATACATCTGGGTTTAAAATGAAAACAAACTTGTTGAGGAAAGAGCATAGCGTTTATTAAAGGCACTGACATCATATCCAGTCTGTTAAATAACATTCCAAAAGGAAAGTAATTTACAAATAACAAGAAAGGAAATAAGGGTTTGTATGAGTTCCCAAGCCCATTGTGAAGCTGGGGGGGGGGGGGGAAGCAAGAAGGGAGAGGAAACCTTCCACTGTCTGTAGCAGTTTAGGTCATCCCATTCAGGGACTAAGAGTCAGAAACAAGTATTTTGAAACCAGTTGGACCAATTCCTTTAAATCAGCCTAAATCAAGTAGAAAAGGGAACTTAAGTGGATGGTTGGTCGCTTGGCCATTGTTGGAACAGTTTTTGCTTTTCTTTTATTTAATGTAGAATGGCTGGGGGCTCATCCCATTTTGCTGCTTGAGGTGAAACAGGAAGGTGCCTCGCTCTCTTGCTGCCATCTTGCCACCAGCACCGCACCTCTGTTACCTGCCTAGCTTGGCAGAGCCTGCAAAGCACTGGTGGCGTAGCAGCTTCCAGTGAGATCTCGTTGAAATCTCACGGGAACCCTACCCGCCAGTCACATTACTCAGCATAGCATCAATGCAGGGAGGAGGGCTGTCACTTTCAATAAAACACATTCCAGTTTAGTTAGGTGCTAAGTATTTGTGAAGTATATCTGAAGGAGCGTCTCCACCCCCATCGTTCTACCCAGACACTGAGGTCCAGCGCCGAGGGCCTTCTGGCGGTTCCCTCACTGTGAGAAGCCAAGTTACAGGGAACCAGGCAGAGGGCCTTCTGGGTAGTGGCACCCTCCCTGTGGAACGCCCTTCCACCAGATGTCAAAGAGAAAAACAACTACCAGACTTTTAGAAGACATCTGAAGGCAGCCCTGTTTAGGGAAGCTTTTAATGTTTGGTGCATTGCTGTATTTTAATATTTTGTTGGAAGCCGCCCAGAGTGGCTGGGGAAGCCCAGCCAGATGGGTGGGGTATAAATAATAAATTAGTAGCAGTAGTAGTATTACTTGCAATATGTCCACAGTGACTTTGCACCACCCACCATTGCATTCAGCCAAATGCACTTAGAACCACCTTTGGGGTTTCCTGCTCAGCGTGGAGAGACATCAGTAGAACACATGGTTTGCATGCAGAATGTCTTTGACATCTCCAGCTACAAGGATCAGGCACTGGGGAATACCTCTTTCTTCTTCCTGAGTCCCTGGAAATCCAATCAGAGCAGACAATACTGGTCATGATGGACAAAGAGTGCAGCCTGGTCTAGGGTGGCTTCCAATGTACGGTAAGATTGCTGAAGCCATGTGAACTTCCTTATTTAAAATAGTAACAATGAGAATTACTCTGGAATTTTCACTGCTGTCTTCAATGGGTTGCTCATTTTGGATACGCATTATCTTGCTTACTGATTGATAAACCTCAGTCCGCCTCCTCTGCCAACACTTAAGAAGTAACCAGCTTCTGCGCCACCCTTTCCAGGATGGGCATTTCCTGCCCCTTGATTCAACACCATCACTTTGTCATTCTGTGGCAACAGATCAAAGGCTGGAGTTCTAAGCTCGCGGCGATAAATTCCTCGAGGGAAAGAGATTAATGGGCAAGGGAGTTCTGTGTTGATACCAGCCGTGTCCAGATAAGGAGAAGTAGACAATTTTGATACTGTTTCATGTCGTCCCTGCCCATTTATGCTTCTTTCTCTTCTGGCAATAACTCGGCGCGCTCTGATATCTGTGACAATTTGTCATTTTTGAAAGGAAAATGCTGTGCAATGCCACAAAAAGGAGAGAGAAGAAGAAGAGGAGGAGGAAGAAGAAGAAGAAGAAGAAGAAGAAGAAGAAGAAGAAGAAGAGGAGGAGGAGGAGGAGGAGGAGGAGGAGGAGGAAGGAAGGGGGTGCAAACAAGAGAGTTGCTTTGCCACAAGAGAGTTACAGAACAGAGGTTCTTGCATGCTTGCACACACACATTCAGGTGTGCCTAAAATTTTGCAGCCAGCTTGACTTTATGTTTTTTGGACTAGAATGGGCCCTTTACTGCTGCTGCTGCTGCTTCTACCACTAAGCCATGGTCCTTCCCCTTTACCTGAACGTAGTTAATGCCAGCTTTGCAGCTTTCTTCTCCTTACCATTAGTTATAAACATAAGAAATGGTTGTAGGTGGACCCTAAGGAAGTCAGATTAGCCTCAACTAAAGCAGGGCCTTTTCAACACTGGCTCCGGCCTGATGGAACTCTCTGTCTCATGAGACCAGAGCCCTGCAGGATCTGATTTCTTTCCGCAGGGCCTGTAAGACAGAGTTGTTCCGCCTTTGGTTTGGAATCAACTTGATCCCCTCCCCTTCTTTCCTTTTTCCTTTCTCCTTCTGTGATGGAGCTCCTATTTGGGGGCTTCCCTGGCTTTTTTCTGGCCACATAGGACCAGTCTGGATAGTTCGCTTTGATGAAGACTTGACATTTTCATCCCCAAAAAAGTTAATGATTTGAGTTCCTACTGAAATGAGGCTGCATTTTAATATTTTAATGTTTTAATGTCATATTTTAATCTTGATTTTAAGTTGTATTTCAATCAATTGTTTTTATACCTGGTGTCAGCTGCCCTGAGCCCGGTCTTGGCTGGGGAGGGTGGGTTATAAATAAAATTTATTATTATTATTTAGCCCGGTGTTGCTAACTGTGACTGGCAATAGTTCTCCCAGGCCCCAGATGGGGTCTGTCCCAGACCTGCTACATGAGATGTCTGGATTTGTCAGATTTGATATATCCAATCAGATATAAGCTGGGATCCTAAGCTTCTCATCCTGTTTCCAAAGGATCCACCACATGTTTTAACTGTATACAAAGGTTTGAAAGGCTAAAACCTTCTAAAAGTCTTGGGTGCTTCAGTTGAGATTCCTACACTAGGCACTAGGCTAGATGAGCCTTTGGACCCTTTGTAACCCAACAATTCTATGATTCTAGGAGTCTAGGAGTCTCTCAGGCATGTTCACAGGAATAGTTTGTGTGGGGAGAGTGTCAAACATTACATCCCTCCATCGTATTTTGAAATGGTACAGCCCCAGCAATAGATAAATCATCTGAGGCATCAGTAACTAACATGGTGTCCTCAAGATTTTGCCCTCATCAGCACTACCCAGTATGGCTAATGGTGAGGGTTGATGTGAGTTAAGAGTCCAGCCACATCTGTATAATCATAATAATTTATTTATACCCCGCCCATCTGGCTGAGTTTCTCCAGCCACTCTGGGCGGCTCTCAATCGAGTGTTAAAAACAACACAGCATTAAATATTAAAAACTTCCCTAAATAGGGCTGCCTTCAGATATCTTTTAAAAATAAGATAGCTGCTTATTTCCTTGACATCTGATGGGAGGGCATTCCACAGGGCAGGCGCCACTACCAAGAAGGCCCTCTGTCTGGTTCCCTGTAACTTGGCTTCTCACTGTGAGGGAACCACCAGAAGGCCCTCGGCACTGGATCTCAGTGTCCGGGCTGAACAATGGGAGTGGAGATGCTCCTTCAGGTATACAGGACCAAGGCCGTTTAGGGCTTTAAAGTTCAGCACCAACACTTTGAATTGTGCTCAGAAACGTACTGGGAGCCAATGCAGATCTCTCAGGACTGGTGTTATGTGGTCTCGGCGGCCACTCCCAGTCACCAGTCTAGCTGCCGCATTCTGGATTAATTGCAGTTTCCAGGTCACCTTCAAAGGTAGCCCCACATAGAGCGCATTGTGGTAGTCCACGTGGGAGATAACTAGAGCATGCACCACTCTGGCAAGACAGTCTGCAGGCAAGTAGGATCTCAGCCTGCGTACAAGGTGGAGCTGGTAGACAGCCGCCCTGGACACAGAATTAACCTGTGCCTCCATGGACAGCTGAGAGTCCAAAATGACTCCCAGGCTGTGCGCCTGGTCCTTCAGGGGCACAGTTACCCCATTCAGGACCAGGGAGTAGAGTGCCACACTGGCTTTGCCCAATATCTCAATTTTTTTAAGCTGTTGTAGTTGCATACCCTACAGGAGTGAAATCTATGGACAGATGGGGGGATAGCAGACCAAGCCATAGAACTCATTTCCAAAAGGCTAGCCAGGCTACACATCTGAGAAGTTTGGTAAAAGAATCTGTGCATCTTGCCAAGCCTTTGAGGGAATACTTGAGGTGATAACTTGGCTTAACATGAAGGTTTAATGGGCTCTGGGTGGTAAAGAAATGATAGTGTGGCATTTTATATTTATTGTTTTGAATGCTTTCACTGGTTTTGTATATCGTATTGTGTTCTCTGTTTTGTTCCTTTGGGGAGGGGGGGGGATGATATAACAATCACATCAAATAAATTTAGAAAGCATCAATGATCTTCATCACCACAAGCTTTTCCCAATACAGATTTGTTACTGCTTGATAATAAGTATAAATGTTGAAAGAGAAAATAACTACCATAACAGCATGCAATGGTTGTATTCTTAATAATTTAACATATTTAGATTAACACTTACTCAACTATGGTTATAAAACTGGAATTCTATCAGTTTACTGGGTTTATTGCAACCAGTGGCGTAGCGTGGGTTGTCAGCACCCAGGGCAAGGCAAGTAATTTGCGCCCCCTAACCCATGGATTTGCGCACCCTAACCCTAACCCCCAGATGTTGCGCCCGGTGCGGCCAGCCCCCCCTGCACCCCCCACGCTATGCTACTGATTGCAACCCCCCCCCCCCCAGACTTTATGAAGAGGTAGGTTTGTTTGCTTGGAAAAAAATAAGGAATAAATTTCATCTCCAATTCATTATTTCCTTAGGACACTTTCACTTAACTGCAGTGGAAAGTAGCTGAGCTGGTCTGCTTTCTCCTGCCTGCTACTGCCACAATTTTAATTGTGTCTTTTAATCAAGTTACATTCATTATCCTTGATCAGCTATGAGCCGAAATGAATAAATAAAGTATTATTACAAGAGACAATTATAGGGTTCAAAGCATTCTGAAGGCATTCCACGCTTCTAGCTTCTGGTACTGATATAAGTAAAGGAATACTTGTGGTTTCCTACTTGCATGAAGTGGAAGATTTCCAAGAGCTGGTGGTTAAAAAAAAAAAAAGTTTTTTTAGTTTTTAAAAAAATATCCTAATGAATGTCTGCCTTCATCAGACACAACAAAGATCTCTCACGTCTTAGGAGATTAACTGTTTATGTGGACATGGTGCCCAATTGCCACAACGTTACCCTTCCAGAAACAACTACACGTGGTCATGTAAACTTACCCTTTCTGTGTGATGGTCAAAAATAAAAATAGTAACAAGCAAAAAAGAGAAAGAAAAAGAAAAACCTACCAGCCCAACCACCCCCGCCCATGGAATTTGGTTGGCTTTGTTTTGATTTTTAAGTTACTTTGACATTCAAGCTATTTAGTTCTCAAATCTTTGCTTTGGCTACCGAAGTGTCTTCTTAACACTCGTGGCGGAGCATATACAATCTATAGCGCTTAAACATACACAGACGTGTGTGCAGCCGTTTTGTGAATTTGCCTCGTTTGAAGCGTGGAAGATTCTTTTTTTTTTCTGCTCCACCTTCTGTTTGTCATTTATTTTTCCACTTTATAAATACTTATTGGAAACTTCTTCTTGGAAGGAAGGAAGAAAAACCTTGCAGATTGTAAACATCAAGGAATTAAGATTGTTTAGGATACAGAAAGTGGGAGTGGGGGATAATACGCGCGGGAGGAGGGGAAGAGGAAGGGACATTTAAGATGGAATACGGGGGCACCTTTCGAAACGCGAGGCCAAGCGAGACGATGGAAAATTCTTCCAAGCTAATGCAGTAGAAACCCTGCCATTTAAAAAATAGATAATTCTACTGGACATGCCCGTCTATTGCTGTTTTTGTAGGTTAGAGTTAAAAAAAAACAACCTATATTAAAGATGCCATCAAGCTCAACATAGAAAACTGCCCTAGAAGGAGTAAAAGCCTTGCTCTGTCTAGTTCAATATTGTCTACGCTAGACTGCTCCCAGGCCTGGGATCTTTCCCAGACTTTCCATTGAAGTTTCCTTATCTGAAGATGCCAAGGATTGAACCTGAGAATTTCTGCATATAAATAATGTGCCACCCTGTTCTCAGATTTGCCTCAATGATCAGTATCCGTGCTCCCAGCAGCCGAGTTAACGCAAACTTCCAGTGAAGCACTCCTTCCTTGGAGTCTTTTAAGCAGAGGTTGGGTGACCATCTGTCATGGATGCTTTAGTTGAGAATCCTCCATTGCAGGGGGCTGGGATTCCCTTCCAGTTCTACAATTCTATGATACTATGAAGCAGATCTGCAACTAAATTGTGCTGCTTCAGGATGCAAGAAGTGAATGCAATCTTATTGGAGCGCCTTCTCCCTGAATAAAGATTCCTACACAGAGAAGGCTAGCTTTTCAGGGACCAGGCTAGGCTAACATCTTCCTGGCATCTAGTTTTTTAAACACACACACACTTACAGGAGCATTCAAAAATACAATGTGCTAACAGCCTAAAGAGGAACGCGGGTGGCGCTGTGGTCTAAACCACAGAGCCTAGGGCTTGCCGATCAGAAGGTTGGCGGTTCGAATCCCCACGACAAGGTGAGCTCCTGTTGTTCGGTCCCAGCTTCTGCCAACCTAGCAGTTTGAAAGCATGACGTGCAAGTAGATAAATAGGTACCGCTCCGGTGGGAAGGTAAACAGCGTTTACGTGTGCTACTCTGGTTCACCAGAAGCAGCTTAGTCATGCTGGCCACATGAGCCGGAAGCTGTACGCCAGCTCCCTTGGCCAGTAAAGCGAGATGAGCGCCACAACCCCAGAGTCATCCGCAACTGGACCTGACGGTCAGGGGTCCCTTTACCTTTACCTTTAACAGCCTAAAGTGATGCTGTTCATTATTCTACCTGCTATGTATCTGGAGAAATATTTGCTATTTTTGTATTTATCACAACATTCTGCTGCATGTACCGACCAGGCCTTGATCAAGTCAAGATAATCCTTCATTAAAATTTAACGCAGGTAGAGGCAAACTCGGCCCTCCAGATGTTTTGGTACTTCCATTCCCATCATCCCTGAGCACTGGTCCTGTTAGCTAGGGATAATGGGAGTTGTAGTCCTAAAACATCTGGAGGGCCAAGTTTTCCTATGCCCTTGCTGGATCCAGGACCCCAATAATTACAAGGGACTCAAGGCATCATGAAGACTAAACCCCATGCAAACTCGCAACAATATTAGCAAACTTTGCATATTGGCAAACAACAGGTCCTGTGACCACCTCTCTTGATGCAGTTTCTGTGCAATTTCTGACTACTGGTGGTTTTATCTAGCCTAAAATTCTGTATCTGGCAGGGGCAGGTGGAGTAAGTCATTGTTACGAGGATCTGCATGAAAGAGGGCACACATTGGTATCTGTGATAAGAACATGAGGAGAGCTCTCTGTGGATGATCAGACCAAAGATCCAGCTCATCCAGCTTTCTGTTCCCATAGATTCTTACAGAAGCCCGGAATCCAGACACAAGTGCAATGACCCTCTCCCAATAACTTTGATAATAATATAGAGCCATATGATTAGTAAGCCGTTGATAGCCTCACCCCTACCTCACTGATAGCTTTACCCCCTATAATGTTCCTGATCCTCCTATGAAGCCATTCAAGTTGGGTGCCATCACTACATCTTCTGGCACCAAATGTCATAGCCTAAGCACAGAGCAGACATCTTCAGCTAGCTCTAGAATTAACCCATTAATTAGCAAGAAAAGATGACAACTATGATGTCTGAAGGCAGCGCTGTTTAGGGAAGCTTTTAATGTTTAGCAGACTATTGTAGCATAGATGGGGTATAAATAAATATTATTATTATTATTATTATTACAACCCTTTTGTCAATTGACATAATCCATAATATTCCATTAGAATAGCTCAGTCGGTAGAGCATGAGACCCTTAATCTCAGGTTCATAGAATTATAGTGTTGGAAGAGACCACAAGGCTAATCTCGTCCAGCCCTCTGCAATGCAACTGGAATATGGGGTTCAAACCCACAACTCTGAGATTAATAGATTAATAGATGACCCCCGAGGTCCCTTCCAATTTGATGGTTTTATGATTCTAGTATATATTTTTTATTCCTCAGTCGGACAAGGATTTATTTGATTTTGTTTCAAAGGAAATCCCATTTAGCTCTAGATGTCTGCAGTGGTGGGGAATGAAATCTGGCTCCTCTCACCAAAATATCTGTCCCTGCCCTCGAAATTCCTGCAAAAGTTTCACCTGCAAAGGAAGCACCATTAGATGTTTGAATTGTGCCTTAGGCAAAATTCAGTGACAACCATTCCTCTGAGCAAACATGTTGAGGTTTGAAGCTCATCTCAATGGTGGCTTCCTCCTGGATGACAGCTGTGACGGAAATTCAGCTAAGGGTGCCAGAAGTGCCTTGGGGAAAGCAGAAATCCCCATGGTGAGGGCCTCAGTGTGGGAGGACAACAAGGCGAACCTCAGTCATGCAAGTACGTGTCAGCTTCGTGGGTTTATTTTATTTGCAGGGGGGAGCATTATGGGTCACAACACTACACATCTTGACTAAAAGGAACAGGAGCATTGGAAACAGCTCTCCTGGTCCCCAAAATGAGAGCCATCTGGACATGCCCTTAATCTAATCGGTTACTGGCAGCCAGTACAAAAGGAATGTATCCAGTATAACATGGTTTGGTCCTCCTTATTTCCATCAATTTTGCCCCAGATCTTTTTCCTTCTCCTTGATGGTTCCTCAAGGGCCACAAGAATTTTCCATTTTCTTGGCCTAATGTCTTCGCTCCTTACACGCATAGAGCATTTGCCTCGTTACACAGTCTCTTCCATTGAAGTTACACTGACCCCAGTCTCTCCCCATCCCCTGGTTTTAAAGTTCAATCAGCTCTTCCTGCCACAAGGCTCTTCCCCTCTGCCCTGGAAAAACAACAACCCCATAAGTACAAAATTCCCAGTGGAAAGACCACAAGGACACATTTTCCATTGAACATGCCACAACAACAGTCTTTCCATTGAATATACCACAAGACTAATGCGTTTGAGGTATCAAAATGCTAAGATGAACTCAGAATGTTCATCTTGGATTCATTATATCCAGAATTGCTTGTTTATTTTTAGGGGTTTTCTTTTCTTTTCAAAAACTCTCACATGAGGACAGAATTTTCATTCAGTATAGAAACTGGGTGTGCAGTGTGTGTGTGTGTGTGTGTGAGAGAGAGAGAGAGAGAGAGAGAGAGAGAGAGAGAGAGGAGACAGAGACTAAAAACAAGACTTGGAAGGTGCCAGAGTAATTTTGCACTTGCTTTGTGAGTAAAATATAAATAGGTTGAGCAAGTTAAAAAAAAAATCCATTAAATTGTTCAGAAATGACTCAACAGCTGGAAAAGCAAAATTTTTGATAGTATTTAAAGCTGCTTAGCAGCTGGGGAAGAAATGACTGTAAAAACACTTAACATTTACAGCCGTTCAGTGGCTGGAAATGCAACTTGTAATAAAAGGACTTTAACATTTCAGTGGCTGGAAACCACACAACACACACACACACACATGCACACTTGCATAGATGCATTCATAACATTTACGAGCAACAAAGAATCTAGACTGTAGTCCATGAAAGCTTATGCCATAATTCATTTGTTAGTCTGTCAGGAGCCGCAAGGCTCTCAGTTGGTTTTGCTGCAGCAGACTGACATGACTATCCCAGTAGAAATCATAGGATTTATGATGTTTTATTGATCCAGATTGCAAATAGGAATAATAATTGCTTGGGATTAATTGAGAGCCTTCACTTATGCTCAAATGTGCCTGTGCATCATGCTCTTCCCTCTCATCTTAGATGTGTCAGAGTCGGTCGGTGATGAAGAAGATTCCCTGTGCAAGCCTGGAGGCACCCTCTCCTTGAAAATTGCATCACATGTCTCAGAACGAATGCTGCCACTGAAAGATTGTTCCAAGTCATCGGCCCTGGGAGTAGACAAACTAGGTGTCTCCTGCAGTTATGTGTACTGTTCCAAATGGTTTTCATTCTTGGGCGATTTCTTGTTGCTTGAGCTCTTCCCCGTTCCTTTAGAGTCTCCATATTGAGTTTCCAAATTTTTACAAATTAGCTACAGGTCAGTTACATCATTTCATGTATTGAAACACCTCCGCAGTAGTTTTTTATACAAACTCTTTTCTGCTGCATTATATGTCAAATTCTCATCTACTATCAATATCCCTCTAGCACAATTCCTTTATCATTTTGCTTCCACTATCTCGAATCCTGCCCGTGACTTCATTTGTTTGTGGTTCCCAGATATCCCCCCCCCCCAAAAGGCCTCCATTCTTCCATTAAAATAAATAAATAAATAAACCAACATAAAAACAAACAAACAAACAAATAAAATAAAATAAATCATCATTTTGATCTCTTGGAGTTTCTGTTGTTGGAGTGTTTTCTTAGTCTTGTCACTGACTTGCAGACTTTCCAGGTCCACTTCCATGAATTTGAATGATAGTGTGGGGGGAGGAGGAAACAGGCCATGGGAAAGCATGCAGCTCAGTGGTGGGGCATCTGCTTTGGATACAGAAGGTTCCACGTACACTCCCTGCCATCTCCAGGAAAGGCTAGAAATGAGTCCTGTCAGAAACCATGGAGCCCTGCTGTCAGTCAGGGTGGACAATACTGCACTAGATTCACCAGAATCAGATTCATAAGTTGCTATGTCTGGCAAGCTCAAGTCTGGCTTGTACCTCACTAAATGCCTGATTACCAATGCCAGTTGATGGCATTACCCTGCATTTATGGACTTCGGTGTACTGAGCCCTGCAGTCAACCATTATCCTCACTGATCACAAATTGCCAGGTGCGGCCCACCCATGTGGCAAAGTGAGGCAAATGCCTCAGGCAGCAGGACCCATAGGGGCAGCATATCTCAATATAGAACTTTATTCTCTCTCCCCTCCTCCTCCCCCCGTTCCTGATGTAGATCTTCACTCACCCCTAAGTCCCTGATGGGAAGGGGGTTGCCATTTTGTGTTTCACCTCAGGTGCCAAAATGACTTGGCCCAGTCCTGTTTGTAGCTCACTTCTTTTCTCTCTATTCCCTCCATCTTCTTCCCTATTATTTTTCTCCTCACCCAACAAGACCATCCCAGTTTCTTTGCCTCTTCTGTGTTTCTCCTCTGTCACTCCTGTCCCCTTCCTCTTTCTTCTCCTTGCCAGGACCAGACTCTGGAACTCTCTCATGCTGACCTTTTCACAGCTTCTGGATACTCTCTGCCTCCTCCCAGCTCCCCTACCAGGATCCCATTTCATAGTTTGTCCTTTCCATTGGAAGCCAAAAAATATATATATTGAGAGAACGTTTGCCCACAAACCAGTATTCCAAACCAGTGTTTGATTCTGGTTTTGGAATCTCATTTGCAGGCAAGCCATCATTTAGGCACAGCAGGAGAAGGAGCCTGCTCACCTTTTCTGCAGAGCGCAGAACTGTGTCGAGTGATTCCAATTACTGTCAAAGATCCCAAAAATCCTGCAATCCTAACTAGCCAGGCAGAGCGAAGACACAATCATGCTGGAGTATTTTTGAACAACTCTCCAGCTCTCTGGAGGTACCAGACTGTGGCAGCTAGCTGTTGCTTCTTTATTTATTTTCTTCCACTGCCACTGATACCACTGTGCAAGATAGGTCATTTTAAAAGGCTTTGGAGGCCAGATTCGGCCAGTGAACGCTACCTCTGCATTAGACTGTTTTACTTTTGGTACCTGCCATAGGTAGTGGGGGTGATTATGGCATTCAGGCCTGACAGTGTCAGGTGCTCAAAGTACTGTTTCTCAATGGTTACACTCATATCCAGTTCCAGAAGTTAGTGTTGGGGTTTTACTGCTCAACTCATTGTCGGTTATGTTTGGATGCCCAACAGAGTTCTGTTCCATCCGCTTACCGGCAGAGATCACCTGGAGATCTCTATTTCTATTTTTCCTCCAAGTCAGATGAGGCAGTGAATGGCCTTCATCAGTGCCTGAGTGTGGTAATGGACTTGAGGGGTCATAAAGTTCAATCCAGCCAAGCTTTAGAGGTAAGAACTAGCACCATGAATTGACTTGAGAAATGTAACAAATACAGATCAAACTTAATTTGAGAGAAATTTAAACTCTATCTGAAATTGAGCTCCATCTCCAGAATTTGAGTTCCATCTAGCATGTTTTGAACCAACTGAAGTTTCTAGATGCTTTTCAGGAGCAGGTGTGCACACACACTGATCATGTTGTAGCACATTTTGGAGCTTACTAGCACATAAATGGTTGCAACAAGGCCCAACTTCTGCAGGAAAGGCTGTGGCTGGCCTTCCAGCTGGTAAAAGGCATTCCTCATCATAGTGCCCACATCTGAGCATCCCAAAACAGTACCAGATCAAGGAGCATCCCAGGCTGTAGACCTGTGCCACACCAAACAGCAGAGGTTGCACACCTGTCCTCATATTAACTGATGCCCTGACCAGCGTCACTTGCTTCTTATCACGATGAAGTTTCCATTTGTTCTCCCACACCCGGTTCCCTGCTGCCATCACAGATTAAGTTGAGTTTGGGGTTTAGCATTTTTCAGCTGTCCACACAGACAACACAAGATGGGCAGTAAGTAAACATTGGATTTCTCATAAAATTATGCCCAACAGACAGCAGTGCAGTTCTTCAATGTCCTTCAACTGTTGGACACTCCAAAGACATACAGTAAAATTAACAGCCAGCCACAGAAGTAAACACAGAAATGAAGATCTGTGAGCCAAAGTTAGATATGGAAAATAAGCGGCTAAAAGCAGGCATGGAGAGCGAGAGCGAGAGCGAGAGCGAGAGCGAGAGCGAGAGAGAGAGAGAGAGAGAGAGAGAGAAGAGTAATGGATGGGAGGGGGTCCTGGAGACAATTCTGCCTTGGCAAGATCCATGGAAAATAAAAGTACAGAATAGAAAACTCCTTTAAGAACACTCCATGATCTCTGGCCAGCACCAGTTTGAACTTCAGAGACTGTATGACAGAGGATGCTATTTGCATTCTATGGGCTAGCAAAAAGGCACCTTGCAACCCATTTTCTGTTCCTGGAAGCACAACAAATATTAAATCATGGGGAAACAGCTGAGACTGAAGCTGGAGAATAAGGGCCGATAAGGATCATGGTGAATGACTAAATTTGGAAGAAGTCAGACACTGGATGCTGTGATGTTTGGATGAGGCAGACAATTAAATAACCAGGTACTTTTCAGAGGCTAGTAAACAAACAAACAAACAAACAAACAAAAAGACCTAAGTGCCAGGCTTCCCTTTTTTATTTTCAACAAAATCTAAAATGCAGCCTAGAAACTGGAATAATTAAATTATTTTTACTTTCATGCATCTTCAGCCTAAAATCTAGGCAGAATCCATCTCTCATTCTTGTCTAGTTGGGAAGCTTCACAATTACACTGCAATACCAGCCATGTCTACTGAGAACTAAGTCCTGCTGAATTCAGTGGCACTTGCTCCCAGGTAATTGGAGTTAGGTTAGGATTGCAGCCACGTTTGTTTTCCAGATCTTTTTGCAACTTGAGCTGGCTTTTAATAGCTAGTTACCCATGTTACTACTTCAACATGTATATCTTAGGGCTGCTGATACTTCAAAGAGGATGTTGCCCCGTTTCATGCATGGTGCTGGCTCTAAGGATCCTGTAGTTTGCTGGCAAAGCAAGGCTGTATTTGGAGCATTATGCCTCAGGCTATCTCTTCCCCAAGTTTCTCTTGTTTGTCCCTCGTGATGTTGGTTGATCTCTACTCCCTGTTCAGGTTTTTAGCTCTTGCCTGAGCACAAGTTTCCTTGTTTGCCGGATATCTGGCTTTGGTCGTATCTGCTCCAGATCAGGACAACCGTTCCCCTACCTCCGGTTCTGCTGTCAACACTGTCTTCTTCTCGTACCATGACTCCTGCTTTCTCCGCCTGAGCTTGGCTTTGTGTTTTGCATCCTGATCTTCATTCCAGTTGCATTGATCTTAATCGTCATTCCAGTTGGCATAGCTGATCTCCCTGCAGGCTTCCCAGCTGTGACTTTGCTTCTTGCCTCCGGTACACATTGCGCCTTCCTGCTCTGATCCTGCCAAGATGCCTCTCTTTCAAAAGGGTCTCACCATTCCTTAGCATGCTCCCCTGGGCTATCAGCACCAGTTTCCAGATCTCAAGCCAATCCACACTGAAAATAGACATCAATCCAATCCACCTTCAGAATAGACGTCCTGTGTTGTCAATATGCATCTGTCATCTGAACACATCTCAAGACGCTGTCCTGCTTAGAGAGTCCATGTTGTCAGGATATGCATTCTATCAAGAAAGACACTGGTCCTACATTTTAGGAGCTCAAAACACAGATGAACGGCTCCTAGTAGCCTGATATAACTCTGTAAGACAGAGTTGTTCCACCTGGCCTTTGGCTTGGAATCAAATTGATCCCCATCTTCCTTTTTCCTTTCTCCTTCTGTGATGGAACTCCTATTTGGGGACTTCCCTGGCTTTTTTCTGGCCCACGTAGAACCAGTCTGGATAGTTGGCCTTGGTGAAGACTTGACATTTTCATCCCCAAAAAAGTTTTTGATTTGAGTTCCTGAAATGAGGCTGCATTTTAATATTATATTTTAATCTTGTTTTTAAGTTGTATTTCAATCAATTGTTTTTATACCAGTGTTAGCCGCCCTGAGCCCAGTCTTGGCTGGGGAGAGTGGGGTATAAATAAAATTTAATAATAATAATAATAATAATAATAATAATAATAATAATAATAATAATAATAAAATGTCCCATCTGTATTAACTGTTTTAAAATGATGTTGTCATTCAATTATAAAAATCTTTGTTCATCAAATGGGGTTGTATCCAAAGCAGCACTATGTCATGGTTCTGTCAGCACAGGGGAGACTCTGCCCGTTCCCTATGTACCCCCTAAATATATTCTGGAGTTCCCCCAACCCTCTCATACAATGTGGGGAAGGTGTGGGGCGCATGCAAAGGGACCACAAGGGTCATCTGGTCCAACCTCTTGCAGTGCAGGAATCTTTTTGCTCAATGTGGGGCTCAAACCTATGTCCTTGAGATTAAGAGTATCACGCTCTACCAACTGAGCTAGCCAGTTGCCCTTAAGACAAGCCCTGCATGAGCAAGCCAAGGCTCATCGAGTCCAGCACTCTGTTCTCAGAGTTGTCAACTAGTTGCCCATGGGAATCCCACATGCTTTATTAGCTTCTTGTCCTTTTAGCTCAAACATTAAAATGAGAAAGACACAAAAATTCCAAGCCGCAGAATAATCAATAATTGACTCCATAAGCAGGCCTTGCATTACTTGTGGCAGTTAATTTGTTTTGCACTTTGCTAAACTGTATGTTGGAAGAAACTTCCCAAACTGGAAAATGAAAAGAAAACCTCCTTACATGTCCTTCTTATAGAAACTTGGCACGTGAATTCCACCACGACAAAGTTCTTTGCTGATTCCTGTGATCATTAAGGAACAGCAGGAAGGAAAAGATAATAGCTCTGCAGCACCTGATAGTTCCCTCGATATGCCAATTTTCACTAGCCAGAGCATTAGAGACTTAAAATTACCTTAATGCTCAGCCCAGGTGCTGTGCATGATAACTTGGAGCGTGCATTAAATACCTCTAAAAATGAGTACCCATAAATGATGCAATAGGCCGTATGCTACCAAGAATGGCATTGGAATCCCTTTACAGGTGTGATGGAGAAAAGGAGCAGTCAACAGGGAGGGATGCCTCAGGTTTCCAGAAAGGAGAGGGGGGAGGTGATTGGGAGGTAGGTATGGTGCGGACGCATCAGCAGAAGTGCTGTGTTGGTTTTGCTGGGGCATCACAAACTGGCTTATAAGTATAAAACCAAATTTACTAGAATAATAGTTAGAATAGAGTCGGTCACAACTGAACCTAATGGTCAGGGGTCCCTTTACCTTTATCTTAACAAGTTACATTTGCAGTAAACATTATACAGACTGGATAAATGAACCGTTCAACAAGTAGCGTTAGACCAATTACGGAACGGCAACCCCATGGCAAGGGTAGCACACTGGAGAATATGAAAAAGGTTTTCAAAACTGTTTTTCAAAGATTGAATTGGATGAGATGTTCTTCAAATGGGTCTTGAGTTGGAAACACAAAGCCGTATGCATGGATCTATCGGGGGAAGGCAAATAAAAGCCACCACCCTAGTGAGAATAACACAAGTGGGCAAAAGGAAACCTGTTCTCCAGATATATTACAGGTTTTGCTACACGCTTCATCAGTCCGAAAACCTGCATGATACAAAACAGCACTCCAGTTACAATGTGTGGTAAACCTTTAAAATTAGAAGATATCAGACTCATACTATACCTTACCCAGTCATACAAAACGGTTTGCTCAGGATAAAGAAAGTATTCACAGGCACAGCTAGTGTTCAGACTCATAACAAGCAGTTAAATACAATGCAGGTGTATAGAATCAATCATCACATGATTACATGGTTAAAGCTACCGATGGTGATAGAGAATATTATTCTGCCACAGGAAAAGCCTTCATAAAATTCTTGGCATCTGTCTGTCTTGGGAGACGATGGATGAGTGTGCCTTTGGGGGTGAAGTCAAACTCAAACTATTGGAAGGTTACAATGCCTGCTGTGGCTGTAGAGACCAATACGGGAGAGATATGGTTTGTTGCAGCTGGGGCAGATTGAAGGTGTCCAGTTGTGCTGTTGCAGGTGCACCATGGCATTTCTTCTTTCTTCCCTCCTCCCAATGGCCATTCCTCCCTCTAGTCACTGCTGTAGATACACGACCTGACTGCCTGTCCCTACAGGCACCATGGTAGTCTTCAAGGGATTCCCACATGGAGGGGTTGCCAACCTTCATGGTACTTTTGCAGACGCAGAATTGGTCTGCCAATGGGCTTGTGGCCTGAAACCAGCTCCCCATAGAGCATGTCCTTAGAGATCCTACCATCTTCCATTCTGTGGACGTTACCAAGTCAGCACCATAATTAGTAGTCTGCAGCATAACTTCAGCATAGCAACATATTGCCTTCCTGTTCCATCAACTTCACGTGATGCAATGGCAGAAGACATCTGGAAGAAATTGTGCCAAGGTCATTTTCTGTAATTCCTTAAGCTATCTGGGCTACAGATTGCCTAGAGAATCAGAGTTAGTGGTAGGACACCATAAGGAGTTCTTGTGTCTAATGAGCTCCCTATCCCTCCAGGAGATAAGCCCATTGACTTCAGGAGGACATAAGTGGATAGGGATCTGTATGCCCTGATAAAGTAATGAACTGGAAGTGTCACTGCTATCTTCTCAGCACCCCTAATCACCACAACATCTGCTCCAGATTCTGCTGCCTTTGTGAGCAAAGTTAATTCTACCAAATAATGCTTACTGCGTGTCCCATACAACAAACTTGTATATTTATAGAGAAATGTTATGAAGGTGGGTGGGTGGGTGTAGGATTCCAACCGATGAGGCAGTCTAGCAATAGTATCTGTGACAATAACCTTATGTGTTCATGTTGAATTGCACCCTACATGCCATTTCAGTGCTTGATTTAGAAAATAATTTTCTTGGTTGGCATCTAACTATCTTGAGAGGCAATGTATAAGTAGACTACTAACCCTATTCAATGAAAAATCTACCATTTGTTGTTGTTTTGTTGTTTAGTCGTTTAGTCGTGTCCGACTCTTCGTGACCCCATGGACCAGAGCACGCCAGGCATTCCTGTCTACCACTGCCTCCCACATTTTGGCCAAACTCATGTTGGTAGCTTTGAGAACATTGTCCAACCATCTCATCCTCTGTCTTCCCCTTCTCCTTGTGCCCTCCATCTTTCCCAACATCAGGGTCTTTTCCAGGGAGTCTTCTCTTCGCACGAGGTGGCCAAAGTATTGGAGCCTCAGCTTCAGGATCTGTTCTTCCAGTGAGCACTCAGGGCTGATTTCCTTCAGAATATCTACCATATTTAGACAATATTTCAACATCCAACTGCACAGTTTCCTATACAAAAGATGCACTTCTCTATTAGGCCATCCTTGGCTTGTCTTTAAAAATTTTCCTGGATTCCCAGGCTCTGGTTCTCCTCACCATCCCTGGAAGTCTGCTGAAACCCGCCCTTTAGTACTTCCATATTTCTAGATGAAAGAGATGTCAGATTGGCAGGTCTAATATTTTGTAAAATAAGTCTGAATAAATTCCAGCTGTTACAATATGATCAGTCTATTTTGGCAAAAATAGATGTACAGTGCTTCCTCTAGGGAATATTTGATTTCACTATGAAAGTATGTAATTTATGAAATTAGAAGACACACCTATTGTTATTCCAAGCTCTTTTAAATATACTGTAAGCTTTTAATTACCTCGCAGTATGTTATTTTAGTACCTCCTTTTCCATTGGCTTTGAGAATAGAGAGCTCACGAAAGTTGTCGTTTGACAGAAAATCAGCATAGAAATAAAAAAGGTACGTCCACCACCCACTATATACTCATTCCCAGTTCACCTGGATCATCTTTATCTGTGCTAAAGAAGCACTAAAAATAATAATCAATTGTTAGCCGAAAGTTGTACATCACTACAATGAATATTCAGTATGAGAAGTCCTTTGCCAAGGCCACCAAGTAGTGTTCTGTGTCATGCTGCACTGTGAAAGCAGGCAAACCAACTATCAATAGAGTGCAGGAAGACATTTCCCATTTGCCTTGGCCAAACAGGGACACATTCCTCTCCCCACTACCTGAAAGAAATAATACAATGCTCCTTCATCTGCTGTCAGGGGTGACACTAGACAGTCAAATCTGATTGATTATATAGTGTGCAGATGTTATCCTGCTCACTCAATCCCTGATTGCCTACATTACACTCTGCTATCATTTCATACTCTGCCTGCTCACGGAGTGCCAGGGGACAAGGAGTGAAGGTGGGGGATAAAAGGGCATCAGCACAGAAGAAGAAGCAGGAAAAAGGAGGAACCACACAGTGAATGATAGCGCTGTGATTATATCTTCCCTCCAGCGTCTCTTCCTTGAAAGAGGCTTCGATTTTTCTGGCTCATTCCCAGGACACTTGGGAGGATTTCTTAAGATTCCTAAGAACAAGACAGAAAAATGGGAACGTCTTTTTGCAGTGGAAAAGAGTTTTTGAGAGAGTTTTGTGTTTACTTTATCACTGTAAGGTGTCAAGGGGTGTTTCTCAGTTTTCTTTCTGAGTAAACATTTCGCCGACACACTGCAGCCTCCCCAGCTGCTCGTATTTCCAGATCTGAAAAAGCCTGATAGGAAGAGTTGCCATATGATGCCTTCCCTTGGGCTTCATTTGAAATGTTGGCACCTTGGAAGGCTGCAGAGTGCAGACTTCTAGTAAGTTGATTTGCAGAATGAAATAAAAGACACTCACAAACACCCCTCAGTTACCAGAAAAGTAAAGTATGAATATATGTGTGATGCACACCCAAACATATATTCAAATTTGTAAAGATGGATAGTTGCACTTGGAAGCAACCCAATCTGTTTTGGATCTACTCAACGTTGTTCCAGTTTGACTACATACAGTCATACCTTGGTTCTTGAATGCCTTGTGACTAGAACGTTTTGGCTCCCGAACACCGCAGACCCGGAAATGAGTGTTCCAGTTTGTAAACGTTTTTTGGAACCTGAACTTCTGATGCAGCTGACACGACTTCCAATTGAGTGCAGGAAGCTCCTGCAGCCAATCAGAAGCTGTGCCTTGGTTTCTGCACGTTTTCGGAAGTCGAACGGACTTCTGGAACTCATTCCATTCAAGAACCAAGGTACGACTGTAGTTGTTTGGGTACAAATTTAATTGATTAAATCCAAAGCTTTGCTTGACCCCTTTCATTACATATCTACAAAACATTGGTTTAACTTTTCACTTAAAAGCATTTGTATACATTCTTCCCTTAATGTTGTATTTTGCATACATTCCCCCCCCCCCGAAGTAAACTTTTAAAAAATACTTTTCCATGCAGTTCCCCTAAAATACACATTTTTATTGGCATTTTCCCTCAAAATACTTTTTAAAAAAGAAATAAACAGAAACAGCACCACAACATTCAGAGAAGTTTATAAACTGACTGATAACTGTATTCCAATCCACATATAAGTTCTGGCCCAGCAAATTAGGTCCGTTTGCTTTAAAATGCGAAAGGAAAGAATTGGGTGTGCTTATAAACATACAATTTGAGCAAAAGTGGCAGCATTACTTAAAGCTGTAATATCAGCAAATAATAATAATAATAATAATAATAATAATAATAATAATAATATTGTTATTATTATTTTATTTGTACTCCACCTATCTGGCTGGGTTGCCCCAGCCACTCTGGGTGGCTTCCAACATATATAAAAACATAATAAAACATTATACATTAAAAGGCTTCCCTATAGAGGGCTGCCTTCAGACGTCTTTCAAAGGTTACATAGTTGCTCATCTCCATCTGAGTGGAGGGTATTCCACAGGGTGGGTGCCACTACCAAGAAGGCCCTCTACCTTGTTACCTGTAGCTTCACTTCTTACAGTGAGGGAACCGCCAGAGGACCTAGGAGCTAGAAATTCATTGCCCCACATCAGATTCTCAGAGAACAAACCCCAAGAAGCACTTGCCAGCAGAGATTCAGTAGAAATTTGACTCAGTTCACATTTAAAAGCATATCTTCACTTCACACTTTCCAAAGCCATATGCAAACCAAAAATACAGCCATCCTCTGAAATTCACATTTTTCTGAATTTTGCAAGGCTGTCTCCAGCCAAGTAAAGTGCACTGCATATATTGGGGTAAAGAGTGTATATAAATGCAGGTATTAATGGGGAAAACATGCAAAAATGTATTATATGAGGGGAAGTTCCTTTGCAAAAATGTATATATTAGACTAAATATATCAGACTAAATATATATGATATATAATATCATAGAATCATAGAGTTGGAAAGGACCCCAAGGGTCATATATATGGAGAAATTCAGACTAAATTGCTGATACATGTCATGATGGGGTTTTTTAAATGCAAACTGATGTGGAAACGTGGAACAATGAGAACCTGAGAGTAACTGAAATTTACAGATTTTCCCATCCCTGCTTGCCAAACTAAGTCTTTGCCTCCTTCTCAGTCTCTGTTTCAAACTGCTACTTCTATGGCTTCTTTTCACAGGCACACACATATCTAGATTTTACCACCGCTGGATTGAGAGGGGAGGTATGCCCTTATTCCCTTTTGGACCCATAAGAAAGATAACAGCTAATTTCTCACTGTTGAGAGCAATGAGTAAGGTAAAGGGACCCCTGACCATTAGGTCCAGTTGTGGCCGACTCTGGGGTTGTGGCGCTTATCTCGCTTTACTGGTCGAGGGAGCCGGCCTACAGCTTCTGGGTCATTTGGGCAGCATGACTAAGCCGCTTCTGGCGAACCAGAGCAGCGCACGGAAACGCCGTTTACCTTCCCGCTGGAGCGGTACCTATTTATCTACTTGCACTTTGACGTGCTTTCGAACTGCTAGGTTGGCAGGAGCAAGGACCGAGCAATGGGAGCTCCCCCCATCGCAGGGATTCGAACCGTCGACCTCCTGATCGGCAAGTCCTAAGATCTGTGGTCTAACCCACAGCGCCACCCACGTCCCTAAGAGGATGGTATAGCCAGAACCAGACATTCGTTCAGGTTTTAACAGCCTTCCTGTCCAAGAGTCAAATTGTGGTGTACCACTCACACCAGTAATTTTAGGTTACTGTTGAATCCTACACACATCTTACTTGAGTCTTTGATCTACTAAATAGACTAGGACCTAGCTCTGAGAGAACATGCATAGGAGCAGACTACCTAAATGTTATTATCACCTCCATTTCTTCTTCATCTGCAAGACAGCTCCCCCCCCCCAAAAAAACAGAATTCATTTATACTTGCAATAAACCAGCAACAACTTCATTTGTCCCAAGTTCATGTATCTAATTTTCGTGGGGCTCAATTTTTTTTATTGTGACTCTTTTCCCCCAGCTGGTTGCCGCAGATAACCCAGATGCCAGCTCTTTCTGAAGCAGCTGGTTCAGGTTCATTTTTATGAGACCGTTTGCATTCAGGAACAGGTTCCTAAATACAAAATACATGGAAACCATGAAAAGTACCATTGCAGCTTCATAAGCACCTTACCACAGCAATATCTGAACTCTCCTCCAAGAACACAGAATCCAACCACGAAATTACCATTGGTCAGATATTCAAAAGTCTGGGAGCCTTTTACTTCGGAAGTAAAACCAAGAAAATATCCTTCATGCATGTAAACAATTTTTTCCCCCTTCGTTGCTTTTTAGTAGATTCAACGAAAACTGTATAAACAGCTCTGGTTTACTCTGCTCAGCCTTCACTTTTGAACCACAAAGTAGAAAGCTCAGTTCAGAAGCCAGTACATACTGTAACTTCCTTCTGATCCATGATCCAATACAAATACAGAAACCAAGTAATATTTCCAGCTAGTCCATCCAGGTCTTCAGAAAAGAAAAGAAAGAAGGAGATCTTGGTTTTCCTAGAATGGGGCATTGCCAAGGAATTCGCAAAACAATGCTTAAGCCTTCAGGAAATGCCCACGCCATTTTTTTAAATTGCAAGTATTCTAGACTTCTTTTCCATAGTCCAGTTCCTAAAATATAGATCCATATATACTATAAAAAGAACTTGAGTCATGAGTAATTAAGTTCTATATTTATGTATTATTTTGTCATCATTCCATCAATTCCAGGATCTTCATCTGAAAACAATAGGCTATCATTTCTAGTATGTTCATCTTTCGTCTTTTTCATCCTCCATTCGCCGAAAACCCTAGTGAAATGTTCAGCCCTAGAGAAATGGGACTTTTTCAAACATTTCCAGAGAGGCCACCTTAGACGATGACATTGATTGTCTCGTCTGATGTGTGATCACTTTTGGTTGGTGCTCCCATATGATCTTGTGGCTGGTGCATGAAATCAATATGAATGAAACTATGGTCTATCACTCAAAAATAAATGTGGGGAAATTCTTCAGATTTCTTAGCAGAAACATCTGCCTATAAACATCTCCCCTACACCACTGTTCTTCAACTAGTGGGTCAGGATCTGATCCAAGGTGGGTTGCAACAGGAGCACTACCACCGTGCAAATATATGGTTGCAGTTGACATCCATCTGTCTTGTGAGATAATGGAGGTCACCTCTGGGGGTGAAGTCAAACCGGCCTCGCAGATGTGGTTCAAAGGAAAGCAGAGCAATACGTTTGGCACTAGCATGGCTTCAGGAGTTGCCAAGAGGAGCCAAATAAGACACCATCCAACTGCTTTAAGGACTCTACTCTGGATTTGTGTAGGGTGTACTCCTTAGTCTTTTATTCACTCAAAGATGGGCTCCCTTCCCAAGTTGATGAGCCCCATCTGCCCCCTCTTGGACCCACTATTGGTCTCATCTACTCAATCTGCCAGAGCCTGTCTTTGCACACAGGGGAAATATCTAACTCACCAAGGATTTGAGACTCATCAGCTACCCTCACTTGGTTTAGCACTTGGTTTAGCAGGCCAGCCAAAGCTGACAGTTTTGGGGGTACTCAAGGGTATGCAGTACCGGCAACTATAAAATTTATTGGCTCATTTCATGATACACCTCAATATCAGTCATCCTTTTTTAAAGCAAAGGTCTTTGGCAAACATCTAAGTTTTTTCATTGCCAATGCTCTTGACAAAATATTGAAACTAACAGTGTCACCGTTCCTTTTTTAGGCTGTTGTTTAGAGGAGCAAATTCTCTCTGCAAACATCAGATCTTAGCAAGGACGTAGAAGATTTTGTAAAAGAGGGGCACCAATCAACTATATGGAAAGGCTAAACAAAGACCCTGTGTTCATCATTCTTTATTGCTTTTTTTAAAAAAAATCCTAAATTTATTGGCCTTTTTAAAAATAAAAATGCAGACAACCTTCAAACTTATACAAAATATGAGATAAAAAAAATCTGGAACACATCTTATTCCCACAAACAGAAGGCCAAAAAGAAAAATCAAAGGGATGGGTACTGCCTCCATGTATATCTATCCTGCTCCCCACTGCCTGCCCACCCTTTATTTTATTTTTTTTCTTGAATTTGGCATCCTTCCAGGGTTGGTGGTGTATGGAACAACTCCTTCTTGCTTTGTGTAAGCTATAATTCTGTTTTGAAACCCAGCCAGAGATGGGTGGATAGATGAATACATATATAAATATGGCACTGGGTCTGGTTTCACACATTTTATCTTCCAAACTAGGGAATCTGCAGTGACACATATTCATAAAATCAGTGGCATTGCTACAGCTCAGAAGGTCTGCCCCATTTGACCAGAATATTATCGTTTCAATCTGTAGGAAAGCGAGAACTTCAGATTTCATGGTATACGAACCTGGTAGTGATAGCCAACAAAAATAACCAACCCCTTTCACAGCACAACACTGGTTTACGTAAATGAAACAAAAATATTGCTTCATATATATTCAGGAGTTAAATATTTACAAATATTATATTTTATATTGCATGTGGTTAATTGGAAAAGCAACCTTCCTTTTTTGTTTTGTTTTGTTTTCCTTTTCAGAATGGGGGGGAGAGACTAATTCAAACCCAGAAAAAGTTAATGTTTATAGCAGGCCGAGAACTGGAAAACCAACTCAAGAAACACTTAATGTTTAGATCTACTTAGTGGTTGGAAAAAACAACTGCTTTAATACTCCAGTAAGTGGAAACATCAACTCCTTGTAAACAAACCTTTAGCGTGAAGATATTTCTCAGTAGTGGTAAACTCTAGTTGCATGGAGGAGACATTTCAGAGACCGTGCAAACTGATCAAGGGCTGCCGGGGTAACCACGTTCTGCCACTGGATATGACACTAATGCACTAAAATATTTTCCATGCTGGATGTTTCCTTAACAGCAATGCATTCTGCTAAACATATATGTGGAAAGTATAGAAGGTTCGCAGTCTGGGAATGCATGCCGTGTTTAACTCTAGTAGTCGTAGCTAAGATAAAGCGATAAGGGGGGGAAACAATAAGGAACGTTGATCTTTCTCTGGCTGTAGAATAATTCTCTTTCTGACTGTTTTTAAAAAGGCACATGTCATGTTCTGATGCCCACAGGGACACTCAATCAGTCCCCTTGAAAACTGCATTCTTCAAGTTCAAGAAAATAGCTACTACAGTTTGAAAAACCTTTTACGTGTTCTAAATCCCAGGATGATAACTGGCAATAGATTTTACAATTACATGAAGTGAGAAAGACAGTACAGACACTTACATTGAAAAGAAATATACCCTCCAACATTTATCTGGTTAAAATAAGGATGTCCTATTCCATAATAATAATAATAATAATAATAATAATAATAATAATATCTGACTGGGTTGCTCAATCTACTCTACGCTGCTTCCAACATATGCATATAAAAACATAATAAAATATTAAACATTAAAAAACCAGGAAGGACACGGGTGGAGCTGTGGTCTAAACTGCTGAGCCTCTTGGGCTTGCCAATTGGAAGATTGGAAGTTCAAATCCCTGCAGCTCCTGTTGCTCTGTCACAGCTCCTGCCAACCTAGCAGTTTGAAATCACACCAGTGCAAGTAGATAAATAGGTACCACTCCGGCAGGAAGGTAAACGGCATTTCCGTGAGCTCTGGTTTCCATCATGGTGTCCCGTTGCGCCAGAAGCAGTTTAGTCATGCCAGCCACATGATCCGGAAAGCTGTCTGTGGACAAACGCCGGCTCTCGCGACCTGAAATTGAGATGAGCACCACAACCTCATACTCACATTTGACTGGCTTAAGTATCCGGGGTCCTTTACCTTTTCCTATGCTAGGGAAGGTGGGAGAAGTTCAGTTTGCATATAAATAGAACAGTACCCAGTGCTCTCTCTCTCTCTCTCTCTCTCTCAAGAAATGATAATAATGAGATGTTGGCACACTTGATAAAAGTGCCATGGCTACCAGAACAAAATGGCTGCCATAGTGAGGCATGGCTCAGCACAAAATTAAAAAGAATGCATTCATTGCTTCTTTCCACCCACTCCCCACATCATGTCAAGCTCCTGCAAGAGCAAATTGTAAGATCCACCATGTTAAAAAAGTGAAAATCTGAGATTCTAAAATTTCAGGGCACACATGCTTCTGCTAGTCCTCTGCTTTCGTCAGTCAACAAAGCCAAATCCAGCCAAGATATTTTAACCTTTTATTTTCCTCAGAACCAATTTTGCATCTTATCTGTGACTCTCAGTAAAACCCTTTAGAAGGCATGCAGGTTTAAAGATTATTTACCTCAGTGAAATAGGCACTTTTATAACCTGAGCTGGTCTTAATTAGTCAATGAACCTAATCCTGTGGATCTAGAATTCATGGTGGTTCATCTAGCTTTCACTTTTATTTCTATAATACAACAAATCAAGCAGTGAGATAATTCCGCTGTACAAATTATCTCAACTAATCGATCGTGCAACATTTATTTTAAGGGAAGCACGATGACAGTTTTATGGAATTATTTCCACTTGACCATAAAGCTTTGAATTTCTCATGTAACACAACTGCTGTGAGTCAGGCAGCATTAGCACATTCGAAATATTTAATCTGAATTAGCCATCACAGAGATGATGGGATTGGAAACCCATTAAGTTGTGATATATATTATCCATTCTGTAAATCCACCCTAGTCTCTTTCCTGAGTCTGTTAATTTTGCCTCATCTAATGCTCTTTCTCCATTTTTTTAAAATGACAGGATAAAAAGACTTAAAGCTGGGTCAAATGTGCTTATTGGTTCACACACACACACACACACACACACACACACACCCTACTGGGTTTCCCCCCGCTAAACTATGAGTGGTAGGGTTTGTTTTAAATATCCTTTTCATTCTTTTTCCTAAAAAATTCAGCACCCCTCTCCCTCCCTCGCTCCCTCTGTTTTAAAAGAATCATATTCAGCAAGAATGGACCAAGACAAATATACCCTCAAGATATCCCAATCGAATGGAGAGCACGATGGGAATTGTGGCAGCAAAGCCAGCCAAGCAAGACCCATGATATTTCACAGCACAGTTGCATAGGAAATAGGAACTAGAGGGCAAGGGAAATAGGGCTGGAGAGGAAAGGACACGGTGTGCTGAGGAATCCCCCTCCACACTTTGCACCCTGCTCGCTACCATCTATTCCCCCTTGTACATAGACCACTCCCAGTCCCATGCCTCATCTTCTCTGAAACTTTGCAGATCCCTCTGTGTGCGCCCGCCTCATGGTGACATATTTTACTGCGTCTTTAAATTAACAGAATCTTAAGAGTGAGCCTGCTGATTGACTTCTTCAGTTAGGACTCAGCTACATTAGTCAAAAAGCAGCGTTTTGAATGTGTTATAAACATGCAACACCAGATAGCTCTGTACAGCAGAAAACATTTCTATGCGATTTCACATAGTGTTTTTTTTTCTTTTCTTTTGTTATCATAATTTGATTTCTGACTTATTTATACAGGTGTTTTTTCTTGTGTCTAGATCCACCCTTTGTTGTTGTTTAGTCATTTAGTCATGTCTGACTCTTCGTGACCCCATGGACCAGAGCACGCCAGGCCTCCCGCAGTTTGGTCAACCTCTTGCTGGTAGCTTCGAGAACACTATCCAACCATCTCGTCCTCTGTCATCCCTTCTCCTTGTGCCCTCAGTCTTTCTCAACATCAGGGTCTTTTCCAGGGAGTCTTCTCTTCTCATGAGGTGGCCAAAGTACTGGAGCCTCAGCTTCACGATCTGTCCCTTAGAGAAGGTTAAGTTCAGTCGGTGAAAGCTGCACATATTTGGGTGATTGCTGGTTAATACAATATCTGTTCTAAATTGCTGCATTTAACCTGGCACTTCATGCTGAAAGACCATATATGGTACCAGGAATGAAATTCATTGTGCAAAGGTACTATGGGATATAAGCAGCTCTGGAATGAAGAGGGAGAAGTTTGAGTACAGTGAGAAGGAAGAAACCATGAAAAGGAGGGGGGAGTGGCTCTTTTAAATGCTGGCATAAGTTTGAATAAAGCAGGGAGGGGTGAACACTTCTACTATTGTATTAAACCACCACGTTCCCCCTCTCAGTGTCTGGTGGAGGTTGTGCAATGACATTTTTACAGCTTTATTATATAATCTAGACAAGCCTATGCAATTCTGGGCTGCATCAATAGGAGTATAGCATCTAGATCAAGGGAAGTAATAGTGCCACTGTATTCTGCTCTGGTCAGACCTCACCTGGAGTACTGTGTCCAGTTCTGGGCACCACAGTTCAAGAAGGACACTGACAAACTGGAACGTGTCCAGAGGAGGGCAACCAAAATGGTCAAAGGCCTGGAAACAATGCCCTATGAGGAACGGCTAAGGGATCTGGGCATGTTTAGCCTGGAGAAGAGGAGGTTAAGGGGTGATATGATAGCCATGTTCAAATATATAAAAGGATGTCACATAGAGGAGGGAGAAAGGTTGTTTTCTGCTGCTCCAGAGAAGCGGACACGGAGCAATGGATTCAAACTACAAGAAAGAAGATTCCACCTAAACATTAGGAAGAACTTCCTGACAGTAAGAGCTGTTAGACAGTGGAATTTGCTGCCAAGGAGTGTGGTGGTCTCCTTTGGAGGTCTTTAAGCAGAGGCTTGACAACCATATGTCAGGAGTGCTCTGATGGTGTTTCCTGCTTGGCAGGGGGTTGGACTCGATGGCCCTTGTGGTCTCTTCCAACTCTATGATTCTATGATCCAAATAGCCATGGCTTTAAACTGGGGTGGTTCATTTTTTTTGTCCATAGACCCACACGACTCATCTCTTTCTAATCTGGAAGCAGCTTTTTAACTGGAGTTTATATAGGACTAAATTTGCTGCCCGTCTATGACACTTAAAATGAGAACCCGAGTCCTTCTGCGTGCGTAGGATAAGCTTCCTGCCAATCCCTGGTGTGGATTCCTTCTGCAAGATTCTTCTGCTTTGAATTCTTTCTGTGGCTGAACCCTCCCTGGGACAGGGCAAGAAGGAAATCTAAGTGGCTCACCCATCACCCACCCATAAGTGGCTCACTCACCCATCACCCGCCCATATTAAAAGGTAAGCCTCCAAATAGGTTTAGGAAATGATGCACCGAGTGATATTAAAAGGTATGCTTCCTGTATGCGCCTTACAACACATAATGTACTCCCAAATTCAAATGGGTGAGTACAGCAAGCTGCCCTTTTCCTTTCCAATTCTGTATTATTAAGCTGGCCAACTCCTTTCTCCAGCACAATCCTTTCCTGTCAGGAAGGTCCATGTATACATTTCTGCTCTCTCACTACTTCTACCTCTCCCCTGAAACAACTGGGAGCATTGATCCTGTCCCTGTGACCTCAGGGCCCCTGCTGTTTTCAGTGGTCTGTTTCTGAACACTTGATTTGTCGCACACATACAAAACAAAAACCAAAAAAGCATTACTACAACCCAACAAGATTACTGCAGAGGGGACTCATTAATCCCTGCCTCTGAATAAGCCCTGGAAATAATGTGAGGTAATTTCCTAGTTTAAATCTCTATTTTCAGACGGATTTTTAAACAGACTGCAGGCCACTTCAGGATCCAGTTAATTTCTCTGATCTGAGTTGAGCTAGATGAACCAGCTCTATAATTTTATGAATCTATGATTCTATAACAGGAGTGCCAGCTTGGCCTTTAAAGCCCTAAACAGCCTCGGCTCTGCATACCTGAAGGAGCATCTCCACTCCCATCGTTCAGCCTGGACACTGAGATCCAGCTCTAAGGGTCTTCTGCATACCCGCCAACATTTCTCTGATGAAAATAGGGATGTCCCATTCCATAACGATATTTTTATTATTTATACCTCTCAGATCTCACTGGGTTGCCCCAGCCACTCTGGGCAGCTTCAAACATATATAAAAACATAATAAAACATTAAAGATTAAAAAAAATCTTCCCTATACAAGATTGCCTTCAGACGGCTCGGGGGTCGGATAACTCCATACCCTCCAACATTTCTCCAATGAAAATAGACACATCATAAGGAAAAGTGGAACATTCTGGGATCAAATCAGAAACCAGGACAGATTTTCTAAATCAGGGATGCCTTGGAAAATAGGATCTGCTTTTGGTGGTTCCCTCACTGCCAGAAGCGAAGTTATAGGGAACTAGGCAGAGGGCCTTCTTGGAGGTAGCGCTCTCTCTGTGGAACACCCTCCCATCAGATGTCAAGGAGATAAAGAACTACACAATTTTAGAAGACATCTGAAGGCAGCCCTGTATCAGGAAGTTTTTAACATTTGATGTTTTATTATGTTTCTATATGTTGCTGAAAGCCGCCCAGAGTGGCTGGGAAACCCAGCCAGGTGGACAGGATATAAATAATAAAATTATTAATTATTATTATGCAATGTGTGTGGCCCTGGCACCAAAATTTGTAGGTGTCTGGCCCCTTCATGGGGAATTTTGTGGGTGCTTGGGCACCCAGGGCCTCTGGGAGTTGGCACATGTCCCAAGACACAAAATAATTGGGCAAAATAGCCCATGAAACATGGCAATTTCACATGCATGGTATAAATCATTACTTTTGGGATGCAACATGATGCTGTTTTTGAGCAGACAGTTTTGTTTATCATCGAGTACCAGGCAACCTTGAAGGTTATTAACCCTGAACTTAATTCCTCGAACTGCAGGTGCAAAGAAACCATATTTTGGAAATATATTATCTGCCAATCTTATCTTTGTCAAAGTATCTGGCCTTTACTTTTTATTTCCACAGGAACCAGATCTTGTTTGTGGCATTCAATAGAAACACATCAGAATGACTTGTTTTCGTGCTACTGATTGCCACTAAAAGACCCAAGTTACCAGATATTCTTCTATATCTGTTAAGAAAAACTAATTTGGCTCGCCGAGGGCACAAGTGTGTTTTCACCACATGTGTTTCTGTCAAAGATGGCTTTCCATGCTGTTGTTTCTCCTACACACCAGTTCCTGTTTGGCAGAGCTCTAAAGCGCTACTCTTTCTTGATTGCAAAAAGTTGTGAAAATTAAATTAGTGGCACACTGCCCTCTGACTCATTGTTCAGCTATTGCTTTGGTTTGCGTCTGCAAGCACTATATAGCTGGGCCACCTTTTTAAAATGGACATTATCCTTCCATCTCATAGGACTATCAGTTGTGCACTATGAATTATGTGGAAGGTTTCATCCCTATGTAGCTTGCTCCTATCTCAGATTTGTTAACTTAGGTATGAGGTAAGCCTTATCAGTCACTTGGGATAATGAGCAGGAGAGTGATGTGGTGCTGCGTGTGGACTTCCAGTTGGCCACCATGAGGACAGGATGCTGGACTAGATGGGTGTTTGGTCTGATCCTGCAGTGTTCTTCTTCTCTGGGATTCACGGCACACGTAAAGAAATGCCTACCGACACTGGCATTTGTTGGACTAGTCATGTTGTGCAGATGCCTGATTATCGTCTTCCAAAGAAGCTACTCTATTCCAAATTTTAAAATAGAAAGTGTGATGCTGGTGGTCAAGAAAAGAGGTTTAAAGACTCTCCCAAGGCAAATCTAAAAAAAATGTAGTATAAACAATGACAACTGGGAAACGCTGGCTTGCGAGCGCTCCAATTGGAGAACAGCCTTTACCAAAGGTGTCATGGGCTTTGAAGATGCTCAAACTCAGGATGAGAGGGAGAAACTTGCTAAGATGAAGGCATGCTTGGCAAATCCACACCGCAATCAACTCCTGTCCGGAAACCTAGGTCCCCACTGTGGAAGAACGTGTGGATCCAGAATTGGCCTCCACAATCACTTATGGACTCACTGTTAAAACTGTGTTCATGGAAGAAAATCTTACTCAGCTACGAGTGATCGCCAAATAAGAAGGAAGAAGAATAGCAAATGAACTGCTATGAGAACAATTTCTGGCTTACCAGACCATGTAAAAGAGTCAAAAATTACAAATGAGCAGGGTGGAGCTTAAGTGTTAACTTGAACCCAGTTTGATCTGGGTAACATTCTGGTCCATTTTTCTCAATTGTCCTTGCCATTTCAAGTGGAATAACTAACAGTGTTTAGTGTCCTGCAGTGCTGCCATGGGCTAGCTCATGTTTCTCAAACATCAAATGTGTTTCAGTTACAAGTAAAGTGATCCTTCATGTAGGCTGTGTGCTGATTTGCAACACTTTATAAACCAAAGAGGAGCAACTGGCAGCTCGCAGGCCACACAAGGCAATTTTACTTGGCCAAAAGACTCTTGTTAAAACACTAACAATTACAACATTCAAGTTCTCATCCAAAGTGTCTGGCCATTTGGGGGTGGTAGCAAAAAAGCTTGCAGATCTAACTGCAGTCTGTGTTGAAAGCCCAGGAATTAAAAAAGCAAATAACAAAGAACCACACATCTATTATTTGAAATATCTGTTGATTTTTATGTCACTCCCAATTTTTAAGTTCTTTCCAAAATTTTCAGAAACGGGGATTGTGTTTTCAAACCAACACTGATTTCTCTTTTGTTTTGCATTCCCAATGTGTATACAGGCATGGATTACATTTGTGGTTAATGGAAGAATGAACACTGCTGCCTTGACAAAAGGGGCATCAGCTAATTTACGCAACAATGATGGTTTGCAGCCAGTTTGCCAGGGTGCAATGGATGCAATGTAGCAGAGATGGGTGGCCAGCTTTGTCCTTTCCCTGAAAATGAATCCAAACATTGATGAATGCCCCAATTTTTAAAGGGCCTAATTCCCAATACTGTTTGGTTTCCCAAAGGAACAAAGAACTCACCCAGGGGCAAGGATGGAGGCTTTCTTTGAACATGGAAAATGCCTGCTGAGCCCTTTTGAGCTTCCCCTGACTTAGGAAAAAGAAAAGAAAAAAGCAGAAGACATTGTCAGCTTCACTGCACTAGCAGCTTCTACTTCCCCCAGGTATCAAGGGGCATCAGGGACTGACTGGATGAGAAGTGGTGAGACACTGAGAAGAGGTCAGTGGGGGAAGAGATGCTAGATACTGATGGGGCAACTGGGTTTAGTGAACAGGAGGAACCTGTGACAGGGAGCAGTTCAGACTCCAAGGCAGAAGCAGAGGAGGGTGGTCAAGAGACTACTGAAGCATTCTGGGAGTCTCCCTGTCATGCATAAGCCAGCCCCCAGGGAAGATTTGCAGCTAGATCCGAGGGAAGGTTTGCAACTAGCTGATGGAAGCAAACAGGAACAGGGAGGGTTAACTGCCAGGCAGGATGAGCATCAGCTAGTGTCAACTCCCCCGCCCTTTGGAATGCGGGTTGATAAGGAAATGACTAAGAGCGAGCCAGAAACCTGCCAACGCTCTCCAGAAGTGCAAAATGCTGCGAACAGAGAAGGAAGCAGTTTATCAAGCGGGAAAGAGCTAAGGGTCAGCCTCTCAGAGAATTGGGAAGAGGTGAGAGCTGACCCTCTCAGTCCAAGGTCTCGGCGAATAGGAGGGCTCCAAGACAGGAAGCAGAACAAGAGATGTCAGAAGCGAAAGTTCAGTTGCTTCTGGTCTCACAGGAAGCAGTCTTCAGAAGGGTCATCATGACTGATGAGGCTGGCGGCTTGTTATAGCCATCCGGTGGACTCTGCTTGTTTTTGCAATAAATCTTCCTTTTTAATTAACTACGCTTGCTGTGTTATCAAGATGGGAACCGGGACTCCTGACACTCCCTCTCCCTCTCCGGCTGCAACAAGCTCCCCTCCCTCCCACCCCTGGTTCTCCAAGAACATGCAGGATAATGAGGAGGGCACAACAGAGACTAGAGGTGCACAGGCACAGTTTGAGACTGCTTGGGAAAAATCCAGGAGAGGAGGAGGAGTGGAAGGCAGGGACCTTCAGTCCTGACAACTGCTGTATATGGGGCAAGGCCTGCTGGGAAGTATGGATGAAGTTGTATGCCATTTCCTTGAAAAAAGAGTTAATTTCACTGACATCTGGCTGTCTCTTAGTTCTGACCTGCATCTAACTCCAGCCTTGACAAGGGGGTCAAACTACTGTGGACTTCACTGTAGATGCAATCAGGACAAGGAGAAGAGGACCAACGGTCTTCTTCTGTCTTTGAGGGTGATTTCCACTATTGGCTATCCTGTTTGTGGCCATTGACAGGAGTTCTACATGGGGTAGCAGGTGTCATTAAAGGTAAAGGTAAAGGGACCCCTGACCATTAGGTCCAATTGTGACCGACTCTGGGGTTGCGGCGCTCATCTCGTTTATTGGCTGAGGGAGCTGGCGTCCAGCTTCCAGGTTATGTGGCCAGCATGACTAAGCTGCTTCTGGCGAACCAGAGCAGCCTACGGAAATGCCATTTACCTTCCTGCCGGAGCGGTACCTATTTATCTGCTTGCACTTTGATGTGCTTTCGAACTGCTAAGTTGGCAGGAGCAGGGACCGAGCAACAGGAGCTCACCCTGTCACGGGGATTCGAACCATTGACCTTCTGATCGGCAAGTCCTAGGCTCTGTGGTTTAAGCCACAGCGCCACCCACGTCCTTTAGCAAGTGTCATTAGAAAAACTCTATTTGACTATACATTTAAATTCCCAGTAGTGTGTAAAGTTAGTCAATAAGGAGGAGATGTATATCATCTTTCGCTTTTCCTTGCATACCTCCCTGCTTTCTTCCCAGGGATTCTTCATCAAGGCTTGGTCATGGTGGGGCACTTGCCCAGAGCCAACACCCCAGCACAGAGGGCACCTGGACCTGCTCCTCCTCTTCAGCACTGCCATCTGTTTGTTCATCTGTTTCTTGAATTGGCCCAGAGGAAACAAGAAACAAACCACAACTGTGTTGCTGAAGAAGAGGAGGAATATCTGTCTGTTTGCTCCATGGCTCTCTGTATAGCAAGCAAGCAAACAAGCAGTGGCAGTGATGAAACATCAGAGCAGCAGGAGCTGGCAACACTGGCAGCAGGGTGGGCAGATAGATTCAAGGAGGAAGGTGGCTTGTTGAGGGTCTGCCAAATCCTGGGGTCAGTCGTGTTCCTTCCCCACTGTACTCTTCCCCATCCCTGCCCCCCGTCTGCTCTGCACATCAGTGCACACTTCTAAAAGTTTGGATAGTATGTGTTTTTGGCACAAGAAACAGAATTTCATGGAGCTCCTTCCTGAGTAGAAGGGCTGGGTCCACCTGGTTTTCCTGCAACGGTTTTAGAATGTATCAGCTTGCCCAAGCTTACATCTGCTGTGCATAAGGAGAAGGAGATTAAAGTTTCAAGGTTACTATTGTCTACCGGAGAGACTATTTGCGTCTCTTTCTTTCCATGATGTCATTGGCAGAGATTTGAATATTTCCTAAAATATAGAGATTTCCTCAGTGGCAATGACTTTCTCTGGTTTTGAGCCGGTTCTGAATCCCAATCTCTTTCATGGGTCAATGCAGACAACAGAAGGAGATGGAAAACGGAACTGCTTAATGGTGCAATCCTATATACCTTTGCTCGGAAGTAAGCCCTGTTTACTTACAGGTACATGCCACTTGTATGGGATGTGGGTGGTGCTGAGCTTCTTGGGCTTGCCCATCAGAAGGTGTGCGGTTCTAATCCGTGCAATAGGGTGAGCTCCCCTTGCTCTGTCCCAGCTTCTGCCAACCTAGCAGTTCAAAGCATGCCAGTACTAGTAGATGAATAGGTATTGCTGTGGCAGGAAGGTAAAAGGCGTTTCAGTGCACTCTGATTTCCGTCATGGTGCTCTGTTGTGCCAGAAGCGGTTTAGCTATGCTGGCCACATGACCCGGAAAGCTGTCTGTGGACAAATGCTAGCTCCCTCAGCCTGAAAGCGAGATGAGTACCGCACCTGATAGTCCCCTTTGACTGGATTTAACCATCCGGGGGTCCGTTACCTACTTTTACCTTTTACCTTTACATGCAACTTACTCCTAGGTTAGGTAAATGTGTTTAGGATTACAGCTTCATTTGCTAATAAATCATTCTGGTTTTGCAGCATGATTGGAGAAGAAAATTTAAAAGCAGGTATAGGTTTATTCCTGGAATTATAGCTTAAATTAATTTTTAAAGTGAATTCATCAGATAGTCCATTGTGGGTGTTTTTTAAAAATAAATGCTTGGAAACAGTTGCTGGCTGTTTGACATTTGCATGTGATGTCTATATTGATATTTGATTTTGATATTTGATTTCAATATTGAATTTATTGTAATGCAACACCATCGTTATTATTTCTTTTACAGTATTTGTGAGTCGGGGTTGGCCTACTGATGCTGCACTGCAATTAATTCACTTTTATTAATTATGTTTATAATGCATAATGAATTTAAACTGCAATGTGAGACTAGACAAATAGTTCCTGGCATGCCACTGATATCATCGATATAGACTTTAAAACAGGTCCAGATGTCTCATATCTGCATTATTGGAAAAGTAGCTTGCACCCCCTGTGCAGTCTAGAAATAGGCACACCTGGCTAGTGAAGCCATAGAATCATATCATTGTAGAGTTGGATGGAACCCTAAGGTTCATCTAGTCCAATTGACTGCAATGCAGGAATCTCAGCTAAAGCATCCATCTGGACTTCAAGTGAAAAATCTGGATCAAGAAGCATCCATTAGCTACACAACTGCTCTTCTCTTAGAAGAGTGCAAACTCATCAAGGATAGGCCATCTATCCAGTTCCCAGACCTCAGATCTGTTGATGGATCTCAACCAAAACTCTCAGCTACCGGCTGCTTAGTCCATGTAGTCCAGGATGACGACTCAAGAACATAACTTGCCGAACAGTAACTTGATTTGTATTGCTTTTATTATATACAGAGTATAGCACAGCTTTGTACGAGTTACTATATACACAGACTCAATTCTTATTCTGCACACCAGCTTCTGAACTCCAACACCAAACTACTGTGTCATGCTACTTATAAGGGAAAACTTTCAACCAATCACCACCCATTGCTAGGCTTCCCTATCTCCTAACAGACTTTCTCACGTACTCTTGCTTCACTTGGCTTCTTGCCAACTCACAGCAATATATGATATACGATATCTTTATTGTCATTGTCCCATGCAGAACAATGAAATTGAAAAACTACATAAAACTACATAAAAACTACATAAAACTACATAAAAACTACATAAAATATTCAAAAACCCCTAAAAACTCTAAAACCCCATTTTAAACTACACTATACTATAGCGTTTAGAACCAGAATTGCATTTGCGTAGAAACTGTTTCTCAGGCGGCTAGTCCTGGCCTTTTATAACCCTATACCTTCTTCTAGTTGGACTAGTTGGACTTTTTCCAGTTGGACTAGTTATCCACTTCAAAGCTGCAGTTTCTCACAAACCTCAACAAGATCCTACAACCAATAAACCTTGTCTGGATTTATTGTCCCATATTCTGCCCATGGTTATCTCCAGACACTTGAACCATCACCCTTGATTTAGATGTGACAGAGAAACAGAGGTCGATGTCATCTGTGTATTGATGACACTTTGCTCCAAATCTCCTAATTGCATCTCCCAGCTGCTTCATACAGATGTTGAAGAGCACATGGGGTATAATATTATTCCTTGTGGGACCCCACAGGATTATTCATATGGGAACAAGCACGCACACACCAAATCTCTGCTCTCTGAAAGCAGCTGCCGAGATAGGAGCAGAGCCACAACGGTGCCTTCAACTCTCAGTGCTGTGAGCTGTTCCAGGAGCATGCCATGGTTGATTGTATCGGAAAGCCAATGAGCTACCAAGGGCTGCACTCCCCTGTCTCTCTCCTGACAAAAGTCATCATTCAGGGCAGCCAAGGCATGAAGCCAGATTGAAAAATCTCTAGAAAATCTATGCTTGTTTTTCAACCAAGATATAAAGAAACGAATTTTCTCTTTAATGGAGATATCTGGACCACGTTATCAAAATCACTTGGGGATCCAAAGGGAGATTTTATTTATTAATAGACTCTGTGTTACTTTAGCCTGTTACCTCTGGGCCTTTGGAGAGAGCTATCAAAGATAGAGGGAAATGAAATGCCATTCAACATTGTCCAGGGGCCCTTTTATCACACTATCAGAAAAGGAGCTTTAAAGTACCTTTGTCGCATTTTAAGTGAGCTTTGTAGAATGGTATAAGTCCCACGCTGACTATTCCTGCCTGCTAGCCCTGTAAATGACAGAAAGAGAATTTGATCCGGGATCATATGGCACTGTCATGAATTGGGTTCCCTAGGGCAAAAAGAAAAAAAGGCACAGAAACAGTTTTGTTTAGTAAAATCTATACTAAAACCTGACTAAAATCAATATACTCATGGTGATGCACTTGTTCAGTATATTCTATACTGCACTGGGGGAAACAGATTCCCAAGTATTTTTATGTGTACACTGGAAATACCAATATAATTAACAGATTTGCATCTCATTTCTTCCCCGACTTCCTCCACATTGAGTGTTTAAGATAATGAGGACCAGTCACACAATTAAATTATGCCCAAGCTGAACGTACTTCGAAACAAATTTTATTTATGTGTGTTTGTGTGTGCTGAAGTGAGAAAGAAAAGACAAATATCTCAAATTAGCCCATTGGGATAACCGGAATAAGTTGCTTAGTTGGGAGCTGATGGATTTGAAGCTTTTAAATAATAACCATCTGCGGATGGGGGAGAAAATGCAATGTGAAAGGAAATACAGAGTGACTAGACAACATTCATCCACATATTATCATCAGATCAGGATTTATAATACAGAGCATTAGAACTGATTGGCAGTGAGATTGTCTCTTTAACAGAGAGATTAGTAGGTCAGGCATTTCCACCACAACTACCATTGCTCAGCGATTTAGGGAGCAAAAGGCAAGCATCCCCCCAATTGTTGATTCTACAGTAGGTTTGTGTGGTGAAAAGAATCAGAAATTGCCCTCAGTACAGGGGTGGAAGAAGAGGGGTGTGGTGGGGGTGGGCCACCCCAGGTGTCACCACTGAGGGGAGTGACAAAATGCTGGGCCCCATGGAACGTCCTGCCCTGCCTCACCCCGCCCCATGGGTGGCTGGCACACGCGCCGCCCCAGGCACCCAGTCAGCTTGCTCTGCCACTGCCTCAGTACATACTGTTCTAGATATAAATGCTGCAGTCCTACCTCCAGTTGCTGCAGTCCTACCTCCACTCATGTGTGAGTGATTGTAAAAGTGTACCCAAAGCCCATAAATACAATCCAAGGAAAAATATGTCTACTCTACCTTTGTGCATAATTTCTGGTACAGTGGTACCTTGGGTTACAGACGCTTCAGGTTACAGACTCCACTAACCCAGAAATAGTACCTCGGGATAAGAACAGAAATCGTGTGGTGGCAGTGGGAGGCCCCATTAGCTAAAGTGGTGCTTCAGGTTAAGAACAGTTTTAGGTTAAGAACGGACCTCTAGAACGAATTAAGTTCTTAACCCAAGGTACCACTGTAATTTCAATGGTGTTTGGGTGCGGCTAATCTCCCTCCCCACCCACCCCCATTCCCCAATTAGTTTCAATTTTCAAACACTCTTGTGCAGAGTTATCTTCATAAATTCTGCTGATCTTAGTGGAGCTCTTCCTGTACAATATGCCTGCAGATCTATTTTCAGACCAATTGATGTATGGTGATATGGTTTATGAGGGATGTGGGGCATACAAACAAAAAGAATGACCTGGATCACCCTGTTCCTTCCCAAGAGATACTGGGACAATCTCATCACTCAGTATGCAGCCTGACCAGAGGCCCTGAACAGAGAGAGCACCAAAATGACAATTGACTCCTTGATGGAGTCAGGGTCCTGGCAGCTGCCCGATCCCACCAATTTTTAGTGCTCACCCTCGAAATATTTTCACCTCATAGCTTAGCTCTAAGCATGTGAATTAGCTCAGTGGAGTTGTAAACAGAGGGTTGAGAACAATTGTCAAATGAGTCATGAAAAAGAGGGCAACCCTGATTGTCGCAAAGGGCATTCTGAAAAAGATAAATTTGTTTCCCCTTCTGAGTAATCCATCTGCATTTGTTGGCAGCTTTGAGCACTGATCCCTGATGGGGCACAGCAATAAGAAGATTAGGGCAGACAAATCGCTATTGGAGCATGATGAAGTAATGTAGCAAATGGAGAAGAATGAAGCTTTCGCCGCCTTGGCGCATGAGCAGATCCCTCTGCTGACTAGGAATCCAATGCTCATTGCCACGGTGCTGTTTCATATCAAGATTTGAAAAATCATTACAAGCTGCGTAGGTATTGGAGGTGCAACCAGATGAAGTTTTCTTTGTTGTGTTTAGCCCATGGAAAATGTTGCTAATGTCCTGTGTCAAGAGAGGCTTAACTGACCCCAATTGGCCTAACTAGTCTGGCGGTGTTTTCACAAGTCTGACCCATTAAATACTCCCCTTTGTTATTTCACAACAAACCAGCTCTTTCTTTTCTTTTTTAATGAAACTTCTTGAGTGTATGCAACTCAGTTTAGGCAACAAGAGAAATTCCATGACATCATTTGCAGGTGGGCTGGGGAGAGGTATCTTGTACTTGTCAAGTTTTTCACTTTACTGGAATTTACCAAGGGGGGAGGGGGTGGAAATAGACTTGCTGGCTTCTATCCATCTGACTTTCTCCAGGACACCTACTTACAGCAGATGAGTCGGCATCTAAATAAGAGCTGGGGAAACTGGCTTGCTTCACCGAATCATTTCTAACATTTTGAAATCTGGAAGAAGAAGAAATGGCAGCATATCCCACAAGTGGACATAAGGCTGGTGAACTGTGAAGCTACAGTTGTGGTCGTATCAGCACCAGTCAAGATTGTGTCCAGATATTAAGAAGTTGGGGGTGATTACATTTATTGAAAAACTGGTCAGTGCACAGCCAAATGAAGATGGCAATCTGGACACAAGGGGAGGGGAGAAGAGAAAGAACGGATCTGCCATAGTTCCAAAGGCATAAGATAATCCAATTGTGCAAGGTAGGCCACAAAAGGAGAATGAAGAATGTTGATATTGGAAAGTCAAGGGGGGCTGGAAGAAGAGTATTGATATCACAGGCAACTAACAATTATCTTCGCAATGTTCTTAGTCAGAGGTACATCTCTTTCAGTACGAATCTGAAACCAGGATGGATGTAGATCTTGAATTTCTAGTTTCATTATTACCCCTGTCAAGATGCCACCAGAAATTGGAGGCCCTGTGGGATACCAAGAAGGCGGGACTGGGCAGTACTTGTTGGCTCCTTCATCTCTATGGGCTTTTCCCATAAAGAAATGGAGGCATGTATATCAACCCATTCTCAGAAATACTTGGAGCTTGCATCAGGGCCTGGCATCTTTGGCCATATGAGATGCCCATGTCCACGTTGGAGGCTTATTTACGGGACCACCTCTCCTGGTATGCCCCGCAGAGGACCTTAAGGTCTATGAATAACCATAGTTTAGACGTCCCGGGCCCTAAGGAAGTCAGACAATCCTCCACCAGGGCCAGGGCCTTTTCAGTGATGGCTCTGACCTGGTGGAATGCTCTGTCCCATGAGACTAGGGCCCTTCAGGATTTAATCTCCTTCCATTGGGCCTGTAAGACAGAGCTATTCCACCTGGCCTTTAATTTTAACTCAGCCGGATCTTTTATTTCCCTTCTCTTCCCTCCCCCTCCCCTTTTATGAAGATTACTGTACCCGCTCTGAGACCCCACAGCTAATTCTCCCCTGGCCTCCTCGCTGGCCCAAGTAGGACCAATTCAGCCAGCTAGCCCTGGGGATTATTCTAATGCTTATTTCCCCTAAACTGATTTCTGAATTTTGAATTTTACTGTTACCCATGTTTTTATACTGTATTGTATGCTGCTTTTACAATTGAGTGTTTTAAATTTGTTGTTAGCCACCCTGAGCCCGGTTTTTGAACCGGGAAGGGAGGGGTATAATTTTTTAAAAAAAATATTATTATTATTATTATTGACAATCTCTGGAGCTCCCTAGACTCACTGCTGTTACTTCTTGCTTACTGCCTGTTCACCTGCTTTCTCCAGGTGAGCAAGGAGAAACAGCAGTAACCTCTGTGTGCCTTATTACGGAGGATAAGGCTAACAACAGCTACTAGACACGCTGGCTATGTTCTATGGCAGCATGCTTCTGAATACCAATTGTAAACTATGGCACTCAGGTTCTGTTTTGGGTCATCTGCCTGGCCTCTGTGAGAACAGCATGCTGGACTCGATGGGCCATTAGCCTGATTCAGCAAGGCTCCTTTTGTCTTATAGCTTCAGGATTTAAAAATCAAAATTAATCACTCAGTGTAGCAAGTAAGATGTTTAGTTCAGTCATCATTGACTGTTAAATTCTACCAGTTGGAAGGAATATCAACATGACCCAGAGTCATTATTTCATCAAAAGTTTTATGGGGTTCATTATGAGTTCTGTATTGTCCTTTTTATTCTAGCTAGCACTGAAACTACTAGATTGAAACGTTGAAAGCAGACATTGAACTTGGGTGGCAGCCTTTGCAAGTTTCCACCCCCTAGTTTATGGAACATTTCCCACAAAATGCTTTCATTGATGTTTAAAAGAATGAACTGCGCAGCTTCCTTTTGAGGAAGAGCATGCAAGTGAGCATTCACATTTCATTCAGCAAGTCCATTTGTGACAGATAAGAAACACCTTGGGCTTTAGATCAGGTGCAGAGAAGTGGGACCTTCTGTTACGTCACATATGTTTTATGACTACTTATGAAGACAAATCGCTGAGAATCAGACACTGAGCTCTCTTCAAATCCCAGCCTCCCAAGCAAAGCTGTATTGCTTCTTTCGCTGATGTGTCTTAAAATGTCACAGTCAGAAATCCCTCACTCCACAGTGTCTGTGCAGCTGCAAGTAGTCTGTTGAACAGCAAGCACTGAGATTTTTTGAACCTTGGGACCTTTGGGCACTGAACTATCCATCAGCTGTGTACCTCTTTCATAGGATAGCCGCAGCTGCAACATGCAGGCTGGACTTACAAAAGGGACATGATTCGTGCATGTGTGTCTTCTGCCATGTGTTAAAGTGAATCACATTTATTAAAATCAGATCCATTCCCTTGGAATAGATATTCCAGAAAATGTCTTCTGTTTTAGCATTTTTTCCTTCTCATATCCTTTACATGGACAACAGAGAAGAGGAAGCCCTGGGAGTATTTCTCATGCAGATTGCTGCCATGGAACCCTCCCAAAGCCATCACACTTGATCCTTCTTAGAAACAGAGACTTCAAAGTCATTTTATTAGGACTTAATCTTTGGGGCTGGCCAGAAGATGACTCCCCATGACTCTCATCTGGAATTCTGATTGAAAGCATGATATTTATCAAACCTTTGGTCCATTTAGGTCAGTATGCAACAAAGGGTGTTGTTCTACTCCTCTTATTTTCTTCCAAAAAAAGGCATGTAGGACATTGAAACAGGCACCATCCAAACACCTTGAGTACAGCAGTGTAGAAAGGTGGAATGCAAATTTAAAATGAAATAAACATACTGTGTGTGGCAGGGTGAATCCACATTAATTCTTGCAAATTCTTTTTCAGTTTCTGCATTTGTCGACTTGTTGCATTTACGCAGCTATATACCACCCAGATTCCTTTGCTGCCAATACATAGTAGATAGTAAGGCTGCAAACCTAATGCTGGAAGAAAACACTATTGAATATGACAGGGCTTTCTTTCTGAGTAGACATGGCTAGAATTGTGGTGTCAGTCATGGCTAATTTAAGCCCATTGATTCTGATGCATCTACTCTCAGTATGACTGAGTATGTCAGATGCAGTCCAGTCCACTGTCTTAGCCTGTAATCCTTGCTGGCCACCTCAGGAAGCTGATTTTAGATGTCAAGAAAAGACAGCAAACTGCCAGAAAGAAGGAGACACGCTTGTGTGAATTTCTGCCTCAGCTGTCAAAATAACTTGACCAGCACTGGATACAAACCACCAAGACTTGATGGGGAGGGGGCACCATTTGCGACCCTGGCTCATGCTGGAAAATACTTTGGGTTGGCCCTGAGCCTCAATGAACTAAATGGAACTTATCCCTGAGTAGAGATGTATAGGATTGTGTTGTGAGCGTTTTCCTTACCTTACCCATTTTGGAGATGTGCCTGGACTCTCCTGAGGGCAGTTCTTGACAGATCCAAAGCCTAATAGTGTGGACCCAAACAGTTAAGCAGGTGGGAATCATCTCCAGATGGAAAATAAGCTCAACCTTGCAGCTTTTCTTTAGAGTGTCTCTGTAATCCTGAACTCAAATGTGCATCCCCACATCAAAGCACAGGCAGCCTGCTGACTTGCTATTAAACAAAACAAGGGAAAACAGCTTGTTGTGACATGTTGTTTGTGTAAATGTGTTTCTCCCCCCCCCCCCATTTGATTGATTTTTAATTAAATAAGCTTGAATGAGGGATGACTTGACACTGTCAGGAAATCAGACGTTGTCAGCCGGGACCCAAGCAAGCAGCTGCAGCCTCTGTCAGAGGATTGTGAAGGGAGCGTTTTCCCAACCATCTCCCTGTTATCTCAGCAGTAAGCTGCTAAATGCACAGCTCTTCTTACCCTTTCTATAGATATATAAATCTCATGAATGGTTGCAAAGGAATCCTCAGTTTCCAAAACAGAGTTGAGTAGAAGCTGGAAGTGGAGGACTAGTTGCAGACTGGCTGTACTGGCAATATTCTCATGTCGCAGTAACCTGGGCCCTGACTGCAGACAATCAACTGCCTATTACTTTTATTATTCTAATTATTAATTAAATTTCTTACCTTGCCTTAACCAGAAGGTCCTCAGGGCCGATCAGAGGGGGAATTGAATCCCTCTAGCCTATATCAAGCCATAAATGCAAGCCCCAACCCCAGACTTTTTTACTTGCATTGTTTCCACATTCACCAATGATCATTTTCTTTCTACTGCTTGTTTGCTTTGCTCTGAGTGCTCACTAGTTCCAGCTGATAAAGAGTACAAGAATTTCCCCCATGTTTCTGACTGGTCTACAGACCCTACAAGTGTCCCTATTTTCCAGGGACAGACTGAAGCCGTTCCAGTTTCTGATTTGATCCCAGAATGTCCCACTTTTCCTTAGGATGTCCTTATTTTCATCAGAGAAATGTTGGAGGGTAAGGAGTTATGTGACCCCCCCGCAAGCCAAGGAGATAAGTAACTATGCAATCTTTAGAAGGCAGCCCTGTATAGGGAAGTTTTAAAATGTTTCAAGAAGATCAAACCTATCCATTCTGAAGGAAATCAGCCCTGAGTGCTGACTGGAAGGACAGATCCTGAAGCTGAGGCTCCAATACTTTGGCCACCTCATGAGAAGAGAAGACTCCCTGGAAAAGACCCTGATGTTGGGAGAGATTGAGGGCACAAGGAGAAGGGGACGACAGAGGACGAGATGGTTGGATAGTGTTCTCGAAGCTACCAGCAAGAGGTTGACCAAACTGCGGGAGGCAGTGGAAGACAGGAGTGCCTGGCGTGCTCTGGTCCATGGGGTCACGAAGAGTCGGACACGACTAAATGACTAAACAACAACAAATGTTTTTATATACATTTGGAATCTGCCCAGAGTGGCTGGGGCAACCCAGTCAGATGGGCAGGGTATAAATAATAAAATGATGATGATGATGATGGAATAGGACGTTCCTATTTTTACAGGAGAGATGTTGGAGGGTATGTGGTCATTAGGTGCTACCTCAGCATTGTTTCACTTGGCTATGATACTCTCATGTGTTATCATCTCTGTGACTGTAGGTCCCACTTGTGCAAAAGATTCCTGCATTACAGGACATTACTAGATGCCCCTGGGTCCCTTCTAGCTCTACAGTTCCATGATGCTATGCCCTTGCTTTGGGAGAGGGAGCTTGTGTGGCCTTTGGGGTAATGGCTCACTTCAGTGTCCTTAGTACCTGCCACACACCCAGGCTGGTCACAGCAGACAGCAAGAGCGACAGAAGCCAGCGACTGCCTCAAGTTAACTTGCCTCTGCCTCCAACACACAAATACAATTCCCAGCCATTTGGCAAGCCATAGAATACAACTGGCAGCAAACAGACTGCTGTGGTGTTTGGCCTCTTGCCCACGCTATGACAATATTCATCTGGAAGCTGTAATTTAAGAAAATTGTGATTTACCAATTGTTGTATCCGTTCTTGTGTTTTCACTCCCAGCTCTGTTCCACTTCTGGCTGAGGGTACAACCAATGCCTCAGTTGCAGCCTGATAACTGGCTGAAATGAACGTTGTAGAGACTGGAGAAAAAGGAAATGATTGGTGCAAATCTTGAGGTTGTAAGTACAGTGGTACCTCTGGTTAAGAACTTGATTCGTTCTGGAGGTCTTAACCTGAAACTGTTCTTAACCTGAGGTACCACTTTAGCTAATGGGGCCTCCTACTGCCGCCGCACCACCAGAGCACGATTTCTGTTCTCATTCTGAGGTAATAGTACCCAAGGTACTATTTCTGGGTTAGCGGAGTCTGTACCCTGAAGCGTCTGTAACCTGAAGCGCCTGTAACCTGAGGTACCACTGTATCTGCCTGGCACAGGGTAGAACAGCTTCAACCATATCAGCTAGGCTATTGGCCAGAAGGTTTATGGTGCATTCTGGGTAGAAGCTGGAATGTAGATACATGGGGCTCTTGGATACACAGTGATGCTAATATTATTTGTTTGGTTGGTTATTATTGGAGTGGTTATCACTCACTCTCAGCCTAACCTACCTCACAGGGTTCCTGTGAAGATTAAATGGTGGAGAAAGAGAAGTATGTATGCCAACCTCTCGTCCAAGATGTGAGGTGGCATACATACTTCTCTTTCTCCGCCATTTTATCCTCACAGGAACCCTGTGAAGTAGGTTAGGCTGAGAGTGGGTGATGAAAACTTGGGGCATATTTGGAGTGTGGGTGTTGCCCGGTTATATTTTAATTCTGTTTGTGCGGCTGCACAAAATGAGTTTTGCTGATTGCTGAGCTTTAAAAAACAGGACTTCACTTTTTATTTTAAGGTTGTCTTGCAGCTTGATATGTTGTTTACTTTCTTTCAATGTAGCTTTTCTTTCCTATCTGTGATGCCCAATATCTAATAAATTTACTAAGCAGTTCAATAAATGAAATGGTGTGTTTTGGTTTTTTAATTGTTGTTCTATTGATGTTCAATGGTTGCATTTATATATTGTTAGTCACCACAAGATGTCTTGTTTTGTTTTTTAAAGACCCTGATCAACCTGTGGCAAAAAATTTAATGCAACTGAATTACTTATGGAGGGGGCCATAGCTCAGTGGTGGGGCAACTGTTTTCCATGACAAAGATCCCAAGCTCAGTCCTCACAACTCCAAGTACAGCTAGAGAAGGCTCCTGCCTGAAACACCAGAGTGCCATGGACCATGGCTTTGACTTGGAATAATGCAGCATACTGGACCATAAAGAAGGCTGATCGCCGAAGCATTGATGCTTTTGAATTATGGTGCTGGAGGAGACACTTGAGAGTTCCATGGACTGCAAGAGGATCAAACCTCTCCATTCTTAAGGAAATCAGCCCTGAGTGCTCACTGGAAGGACAGATCCTGAAGCTGAGGCTCCAATACTTTGGCCACCTCGTGAGAAGAGAAGACTCCCTGGAAAAGACCCTGATGTTGGGAAAGATTGAGGGCACAAGGAGAAGGGGACAACAGAGGACGAGATGGTTGGACAGTGTTCTCGAAGCTACCAGCATGAGTTTGACCAAACTGCGGGAGGCAGTGGAAAACAGGAGTGCCTGGCGTGCTTTGGTCCATGGGCTCACGAAGAGTCGGACACAACTAAACAACAACAACAATGCAGCATACACTCCAACATTTCTCTGATGAAAACCAGGACATCCTGTTCTATCATCATAATAATCATCATCATCCCTCCCATCCACTCTGGGTGGCTTCCAACAATCCCTATGTGGGGCTGCTTTCCAATGGCTCGAGGGCTGGATAACTCCATGCCCACCAACATTTCTCCGATGAAAACAGGGACATCCCAAGGAAAAGTGGGACATTCTGGGATCAAATCAGAAACTGGGATAGCTTCTGTAAATCTGGGACTGTACCTGGAAAATAGGGACACTTGGAGGGCCTGATATGTTCGTAAGAAAAGTTGCCCTCTGTACAATTCAGAAGACTGAGGGTGGGTGGAGGCAAAGTAATGGGGTCCACATCAAAGCCAAAAGCAGCTTTGGCATTTTTTCAGGAGCTTCCTTGATCTTGACTCCCAGGGTTGTTAACAGATAACAGCTCAGCCATGGCCCTGTATAGCCGAGCCAAAGGATTACATCATATCACCATACAATCCTTTCCCGCACCCTCTTCTGCCCAGCGAAGAAATGGAATCAGCTCCGGAACCCTCACCTCTGGGATTATTGCAATGCGACGGCGTTAAGGAAATTGAAAGTTCCCAGTGTACTTTATTCTCATGCCTGAGTACCCGAGTCATTCTCTGCCACACAATAAACTGACTAAACCTGTCATTGTGTGGGAAATGAATAACAATTCCTGTGCTGAATGGAAGGGAAGGAGAGAGGCTAGCTCAGCCTTAGAAGTCCCTGAGAGCTGAGTTGGCTGAGGTTTGCAAAGAGCAGTGGAACTGCCTGAGACTGAATACTGGTCTCCCTTCCAAAGTGGCTGGAAGGAGGCTTGCCTCTCCTTCAGTGCCTTCCACATGGTTAATCATGATGGCTACAATCACACTGTATGTTTAAAGTGCTATGGTAGCACTATAAGCAGTCATTGTTGTTATTTAGTCGTTTAGTCGTGTCCGACTCTTCGTGAGCCCATGGACCAGAGCACACTAGGCACTCCTGTCTTCCACTGCCTCCCGCAGTTTGGTCAAACTCATGCTGGTAGCTTCGAGAACACTATCCAACCATCTCTTCCTCTGTCGTCCCCTTCTCCTCGTGCCCTCCATCTTTCCCAACATCAGGGTCTTTTCCAAGGAGTCTTCTCTTCTCATGAGGTAGCCAAAGTATTGGAGCCTCAGCTTCAGGATCTGTCCTTCCAGTGAGCACTCAGGGCTGATTTCCTTCAGAATGGATAGGTTTGATCTTCTTGCAGTCCATGGGACTCTCAAGAGTCTCCTCCAGCACCATAATTTAAAAATAAGCAGTCATAACTTCCCCCAAAGAATTCTGGGAGCTGTAGTTTGTTGTTGTTGTTGCTGCTGCTGTTGTTTTATTAAATGTCTATACTGCCCTTCATCCAAAGAACACAGGGTGGCTTACAGTGCACACCATACTAACAAACAAAAGCAATGTTAAGGGTGCTGAGAATTGCTAGGAAACCCCAAGAGCTGCAGTTCCCAGGGTGGTTTAACAATCAGTCCCTCTCCGCAGGGAACTCTGGGAATTGTAGTTTGTGGGCAGGATTAAGGTCCAATGACAGCTCTCAGCACCCTTAACAAACTACAGCCTCCATAAATTTTCAGGGAAGCCAAGACTGTTTATAGTGTTTCGTGGTGCTTTATTTCTATGGTTTGAATGTGTTCCTTGTCTCACAGCATGTTTGCATACACACTTGGTCCAATTTCCTATACAAGACTATCATTGCAGGTGCTCCAAAATGGGGAGAGGGAGAACTCTATAACCAGACTCTGAGCTTGGGAACCAGTGATTCCTTTCCTTTTGCTCAGGAACTGGTAGTAGGCCCTGCCACTTACAGTGAGATGACACCAGCCGTTAGTTTTCAGAGTGAAGAGAGAAACTGCACATCACAGGAGTGTCACTATTGAGGTCTCTGCACTCCATGGAGTTCCATCTGGAAAGTGAGTCCACATAGTGCAACCTTGACCCTGCTTAGACCTGGGCAATGAGGAAATGGAACACAGCAATTACAATTTGATGCAATTTAGAACTTGGGGGTGGGGAGCCCAGCTGGATCACCCCAAAGACCCATCTAGACTGACAGCCCACTCTCACAGCCATCAACTAGATTCCTATATGGAAAGCCAGCAAACTGGACCTGAGTGCAACAGCTGTCTGTCTGTCTGTCTGTCTGTCTGTCTGTCTGTCTCTCTCTCTCTCTCTCTCTCTCACACACACACACACACACACACACACACACAAACACACACCACCTTTCAGTCCCAGCAACTGCTCATTTCAGTTGCCCATTTGGTTATTAGGATGAGTTGGGAGTTGCTTAAGACTACTCAAAGAGCTTGGAAGTTGAGAAGAAATTTCAGCCCAGATGTGTGCAGAACCTTTGGTCCACTGCAACACAGCAGCAGAGGGCGGGAGCTTCAGAAGAAATCAGGTAGTACGTTTACGTTTCTGAAACTTGGGAAAGGTTAGCCTAAAGGTTCCCAAACCCTGAAAACCTAATGGATGCGTATTTCACATCTCTTACAGTACCACAGTGGTCCCACAGTTCACACTTAAACATTGCTTACATAATTAAAGGTCCAGGATTGGCTGGAGACTATATATGTTGTGCAATGCAACCCCAGAGCTACAAATACACATGCAGGCCTTTATTTACCTATAGATGTGCTATTTCCCTTAAGCAGATAGAAAATGGAGGCACAGAGAACTGAAGCAACTTGCTCAAAATCGATGAGTAACTTGATCTTATTATGTCATTTCTGACATAATACTCTATCTCCTCCATACCCAACACACACACATACTTGCTTGAAACTGTATGCCTATGAATAATTGCCCTGAGCACATGGCAGCCTGCAGGGATCTGTTTATAACTGGCTGAGTGGCCTTTTTTCTCACTATGACCCAAGACAGCCAAAAGGGTTGATATGCTTGAATATATAGAGCTGAGCTACTGCTGGCTGCAAAATGTCTCCTGTGTTTGCTGTGAACAATTATCCAGCCTTGCAAATGGTTTATATTTTGTGTGCCCCCGTGGGCTTGCATTTAGATAACGATCTGTATTCTCAGTTGTATTCTTAATAAGAGAGCGGTCAAAGTCATTACAGATGTGCTGCTTCTTCCAAAACTGCATAAAACCGTTGGCTTTTTCATGTCAGGTTATTCAACCACACACTGGTTAGTATCTTCTCCTTCAGTGAAATTCTGACTGTCCTGTAGCAGTGCTGATAAGGCTCTGGCCTGCTGATGGCTTTTTATCCTGGAGCGTCATATGTGGTTGGTCCATTGGGTGTTGGGTTGTATGCCTTAAAGCAAGACTGCACATAAAAGACTCACGAGACATTTCCCACCGACAAAAACTGGATGGCGGAATAGGAATGCAAGAAGAAGCAGTCTAGGAAGCAGTCCTAGGAATGAGGCAGCTATAGGGGGCAGATCTGGACCAGATGTCACACAGCCTAGCTAGTAGGGGCTGGCATGCTATGAAAGGTGGCTATAGCATCTTCCAGAGGAGCCACTCACCCTACTTCAAATAGTGTAGCATTAGCTAACCAGTCACCCATTCCCATTTGATCTCTCTAGAGGCAACTGATAAGGACAACTATTTATAGAAACACATGGGACCCGCCCCAGAATGTTCCAATGTGGAGTGCTCCTATTCCGCATTCTGGCCAGCCAGCCATGCCCTTTTCGGGATACTCCATTCCTTCCCCTTTCCCTCCACCCTCTCCCCCCTCCCCGAACCTCCCCTCCAGTCGAACCATATTCCATACATGCTGAGCATTCCTGATCCTCAATGAGCTGGGTTATTTTGGCAGGGGGGAAGTCCCCCACCTTAAGATTTTTCCCTTAAATATTTTTGTTCTGCAAATGATGGCATTCTCCTCTTACCTCTTAACTCCCTCTTGTATATGGGTGGTGTGTGTACTCAGAGAATGAATTTGTCGATTGTTTATAGACACTTTACCCACCAGGCCTAGATATGTGCTTAGCCAAAACATGGTGGGCTTGCTCTATAGTTATGGGAACAGCCTCTGGAAGAAAAGCCTTTCCTTCTGTGCTATCTCTCAGCTTCTAATACAAGATAAAGGATTACTTGCTACCATATATTGATGCACAGAAAAGTTTTATATTGGAGGAAACTATGCCTTATCTCTAGGTACTTTTTCTTAAACACAGGTGCTCAAATCACATTCTGAAGATCCTGGATCTATAGATATGATATCCAAGCCGCTGTAGGGATGCAGGTGGTGCTGTGGTCTAAACCACAGAGCCTAGGGCTTGGCGATCAGAAGGTTGTGGTTTGAATCCCCATGACGGGGTGAGCTCCTGTTGCTCGGTCCCAGCTCCTGCCCACCCAGCAGTTCGAAAGCACATCAAAGTGCAAGTAGATAAATAGGTACCACTCCGGCAGGAGGGTAAACAGCATTTCCATACACTGCTCTGGTTTGCCAGAAGCGGTTTAGTCATGCTGGCCACATGACCTGGAAGCTGTCTGTGGACAAACACTAGCTCCCTCGGCCAGTAAAGCGAGATGAGCGCCACAACCCCAGAGTCGTCCGCTACTGGACTTAGCGGTCAGGGCTTTATCCAAGCTGCTGCACATACACCATTTGCAATATGGAGGGAAGAACCCCAGGGATCAATCAGCCTGCACATGTTGGTTCTTCCATGTGTTATCCCTAATCCCTATGCTTAGCCGCTATTTTTAAGGACAAGTTCAGATCATCACTGGCGATAGCAATGACAGGGCAGGATTGCCCATGCTCCATCTTCCAGGGCTCCCCTGGGCAGCAGGTTGCATGGTAGCCACTTGGTTGAATCAGCGCCAAGATACAATCAGGGTATGCATGAGTAGGATATGCTTCCACCACTGTGCCCCATTACTTTTGAGTAGAATCAAGTCGCCATCTCATTCACAGGAACAGTGCTTAACCGTAAGGTTGAACCCTAAACTATGTGCGTTCTGAAGGGTGTGGGGTGGACGGGCTGTAAATTAAATGGAACCAGCAGTGTGAAGTAGCCATGGAATAAAGGGCAAGGAAATGAAGGCATCATTTGCAGAAATTCTGTTTTGCTGTTCCACCAGTGGGCACTGGACACAGTTCATCATATGTGCACAAGCATCATTTGCACTGCTTTCTTCTGTACGCACTGAAACATTTAATGGTTATGATAAGGCGCACGCTTTGAGAACTTTCTCTCCTCTTTGAAATGTTGCTGTGTCTCTTTTCCATTAATCATATTACAGGCTGCACAATAATATACTAACAACAAAACAAAATGCTAGGCAACTGCTATCTCTCGTAGAGATGGGAGCAAAATTGTGTAATTTATCATGGATTTGATTTAATCTGAACCACACACAGCTCCATAAATTCAGTCATACTCTCATGATAAGGTGAGTGATCTGCCTTCTTTCCACACCATTTGTTCCATGTTCCTCATGCACGAGCACTTCTCAGACTGCTACCTAGGACCCAAGTCAGCTAATGGGGCCTTAAACTGAGCCCAATAAGGAGCTGGAAAGGAGAAGGTCTCACAGGGAAGGCTTTCTTCTTGATACCAGCAGCAGGAGCATGGAGAAAAGCCTGGTACAATAGAGAGATATTTGAGGGAAGGTGTCCAGCTGGAGCCAAGGAGTGGAACATCTGATGAAGGTCTTCGGGCAGAAGATGGAAGCTTTCAGTCAGAGAAAGGGTTACTTCTCTGGCATCTAAAGAGTTCCCAGAACAACTGGCCTGCATAAGGGTTCAGCATTGGTAGGAACAGATGAAGCTGCCCTCAAATCATTGAATCAAATCATTGCTTCATCCGGTTCAATACTGTCAACAAACTTTCAGGCAACTGTTTTTCCCAGTCCCACCTGGAGAAGCCAAAGATTGAATGTGGGACCTTCTATATTCAAAGCTGATCTAAGGTGACAAACTCTATCTCCATCACCAATCCATCACCACACCGACCCCATTCTCCTGCATCTACTTCTCTTTGAGTTTCTACATCTGTTTGCATAAGACTTTTTGGATCTAGTATTATGGATCCCAAGTACCTGTGGCCTTTACTTTCTCTTAATCTGCACGTTTAGGTGTTCGGTTCTTGTGGCAACTCTAGATGGGATGATTGGTGACTTATCATTGTGTTACGTGAAGGAAAGGGCATTTATGTTCATTTATTATTATTATTATTATTATTATTATTATTATTATTATTATTAATGAATCACAACTTTTAGCGTGTTATTATTGAATTGAAATGTTGTATCCGTGTGACTGAAATCTTTTTTTTGTATGTCACAATAAATCAAACAAACACATAAACATTTTATCTTTCTCAGCAAGTCCTTCAGATCTGCTTGTGACCATGATCTACACTGAGTTTCAGATATATTTTAAGAAGTTAACAAAGGTTCGTGGAAGGTATTAGCAGCATACCATATTTATCAGGGCAGACAATCGTAATGTGCTAAATTTAACTAGACTGTGGAAGCATCATGTCTGAACCTGCATGGCGCTTTGAAATTGCTTGGCAGTTACTCTGAAACTCATTGTGTTGAGCTATCTGGAATACATGGTGTGCAGTGACATTGTGTGGCATAAAAATGATATTGTCCAATCATTAGCAGCAGCACCATTCTGCTCTTATCTTCATCAGAGGAGGCCTTCACCTCCAGATATTTAACTCCTCCAGGCAGCACCTAAGCAACAAAAGGTATTGGTCAACTCACAGAGGCAATGCCTCTAGCAATACAAGGTTTAGATGCATCATAAGGCAATACAGCACCAGGACAAGATGGGTTGCCTTTACTGGTCCTGGGCAGACAATCCTTTCCATCTGGATTTGGCCTTGAAAGAGCAAAGGAAAGTATGGGGGCATGGAGTTGTAAGCAAATACAGTTATGGGGCAGTTAAGGGACATGGATGGCACTGTGGTCTAAACCACTGAGGCTCTTGGGCTTGCTGATCGGAAGGTTGGCGGTTCGAATCCCCGCAATGGAGTGAGCTCCCGTTGCTCTGTTTCAGCTTCTGCCAACCTAGCAGTTTGAAAGCATACCAGCGCAAGTGGCAGGAAGGTAAACGGCATTTCCATGTGCTCTGGCACTCATCACGGTCTCCCATTGCACCAGTAGTAGTTTAGTCATGCTGGCCACATGACCTGGAAAGCTCCCTTGGCCTGCAAAGTGAAATGAGTGCCATACCTCATAGTTGCCTTTGACTGGACTTAACCATTCAGGGGTCCTTTACCTTTACCTCTTTTTACCTAAGTAGTCATGGTGTTCCATTGCTCCAGAAGCAGTTTAGCAATGCTGGTCACATGACCCAAAAAGCTGTCTGTGGACAAACACCAGCTCCCTTGACCTGAAAGCAAGATGAGCGCTGCAACCCCATAGTCATCTTTAACTGGACTTAATCATCCAGGGGTCCTTTACCTTTTTTACTTTACCTTTTTACCATTATGACATTGCACAACATCATTGCTGATCATGAGATACATATTTTAAGACGTCAACCTTTGCTTCCAATTTCTGGAGCTTGAGCCAACCTGAGATGGATTTAACTCTGATATTAAACTATCAAGGTTATTTTGAAATCATTGAATCTCCCTCATTTTGTGGCAAGTATTAATTTTTGATTATAATTGGCAGCTCTCAATTATATATGCCCTTCCATTCAAACTCCAGACTTTCTTCTGCCCTGCAGCCTGTTGTGACGGTTACCAAAACATGAACTTGAACAAAGTTTGGGTTTGTTTCTAACAGTGTTTATTTTAAACTGGTAACTGCATGGCACCTCATTTTTGAAGGGTGAAAAAAGTTAGTCACAGTATGTAGTTGCAGCTCTGTGTAGGCATGCACACAGGCATTTTCAGGTTGTATGTGGTTGTAGCTGCAGCTGGAGAGTCTTGTGATTGTGACTGCAGGGTGTGCCCAATTGTGGTTGTGGAGTTTGCAAGCACATCCGTGCTTGTGTGCATGCATATGGTTGCAGAGTGTGTGTAAGTGTGCAGTTGTGAGGTGTCCATGTGACGGTGGACTGTCCCTGCTTCCATTCTGCTTTTAAATATTCCATACTGAATGTGCAGTTAAAACTTAGAAAAGTCCCACTTTTCCATCTCCCTTCCACTCAGTAAGTTTCCTAAGATCCAGATTTCAATAAAACAGAGGTCTAAAACATTGCTTTGTTTATAAAGAATTCTCTGCTGGCTATTCTATGTGCTTGATTCTTGTTTGATGGTTGCATACAGGACTCCAATAGCTCCCCCTCTAGGCTTTTATGCAATTCTTTTCTTTAGCCCGAAAATGTCCATAGTTTTTTTAAAAAAAAATCTCCTGAAACAACCATTATTGATAAATATTGGACGTATATTGGAACCAAATTGTAGACGACACTGGCGGGGTTGGAATAACTCTAACAGTAAGGGGCTACTATGTAAAAGAGATAAAATATGTGACCATAGAATTTATTTGATACTTACCAAAGGAGTGGAGGGAAGTCCAAGGTTCAGCAGAGCCGAAAATAATGTGTATTATACTTATGATTTGGGGAGTGGATATAATATGTGTAAGTTATGTGATGGATTTTGTATATGTTTATATGTGTATATGTGTAATATTAATAAAAAATTATCACCAAAAAGAAAAAAAAGAAAAAAGAAACAACCATTATTGCAGTTGTCACTATTCAGAAGAAGAAGCTTCCTCAATAGCAGCATCTGAACAGGCAGGAGAACTCCAACACATACTAGGTCATAGTCCCTGTGGACAGAAAATTGCCATTTACAAGCTATCATTTTTATAGTACCTGTAAATCTCTCTCTCTCTCTCTCTCTCTCTCTCTCTCCAATTTAATGATAGACCTAGTTTTATGATATATGAATACTGTGGATATATGGAAAGGAGAACTGGGATTACACCTGTTGGCCCTGTCTCAACCCCAACAAGTTCAGTTGAAAACCTGAACAGAGCCTTTGCATTTCTAGATTATACGTGTTTAGGCTCTACACAAGCCATCATCATGAACCCAATTGCTCTTTCCCTACCTGAACCAACAGAAGGATTGGAAGGTAGAAGATCCAGTGAGCTATCAAGTTAATGGTAACAGCAGTCACAATGCAGGCAGTGGCTGCATCATGCATACAGTTCACTATCAAGAAGCATGATCTGGAGACCAAGGGTGGTCAGAGACAGGTGCTTCAGTACCCTGGACAGATCTCAAGGAGTAGACAATTTGTTCTGACTGATTCCCACATCAAACTGAGCCATGGGCCTCACTGCCCCTTCCGTAGGAGTGCACAGCCTTAAAGACACACTCCTCTTGCCTGGAGCTAAGCAATCCATTGTCTCGCTAATACTTCCCACCAGATGGGTAGCCTGTTTTGTCAAGCGTATGCTGCGGAGCATGAGAGCCTTGGTGGTAAGGATGCTAGTGCTTCAGAGGACTCAACTTGGGGGTTGCTATCTCTAAGACGTCAAGGTTTGATGGATTGCTGTCTTCTGCATTCAGCATCGGGCCCCAGGTCCAGCACCTTCATAGCCTGAGCTATTTTCCTTCCCAGTCTACCTCATAGTCATGAATCATGATCCTTTAACTAATTCACAGACCATGTCAACAGCTAGTAGGATTGCTTAAGTCAGCAGTTATTAACTTGGTAAAGTATTGAAGTGGTTGTGTAAGAGTAACGTGTGTTCCCATACTGGGTATTAATTTTTAGACTGGGTACCTTTCAGCTTTTGAACTGGGTCTGACCAGGCTAATAACTAGCACAAACAAGGATATGCCCCACAGCCCAATGTGGTGTTCAGAAAACTGCCTTGTGAATATGTTGGAAGGCATGCAAAAATCTATTTTCATTATCAGGACAGGTATATATAAAATTTAGCAGAGTGAAAAGTACTCAGTTTTTCATGAACATTTCAACAACATCAAAATTTAAGCAGAGGCTTGACAACCATATGTCAGGAGTGCTCTGATGGTGTTTCCTGCTTGGCAGGGGGTTGGACTCGATGGCCCTTGTGGTCTCTTCCAACTCTATGATTCTATGATTTTATGATTCTATGATTCTATGAAAATGTGCACCCCGCTTTCAATAGGAAAGGCTGTATTGGTGTTGCTCTGTATGTGAAAGAGCGCACTGAATCAAATGAGCCAGAAATCCCAAAAGAGGAAGATTCCTCCACAGAATCATTGTGGGTGGTACTACCTGGCTCCAGAAGTCATTTGGTGCTGGAGACATGCATTCATCCCCCTAATGAAAATGCTCAGGGATATCTTCGATGGAGAAAGAGATCAGGGAAGCATCCAGAAGAGGACATGTTGCAGTAATGGTTGACGACTGACTACATATGTGTTCATGTCATGATAAAGAGGCAAAATTTCTAGATTCCTTAATGACTGTCCGTCCGTGCTCTAGAAAAGTTGGTCATGGAACCAAGCAGAGATCCCAGACTTAATTTCAAGGAGCCCCGGGACCTGCTGTCCCTCTGCTCTACCACTGAGCTACACGAGGCTGTTCCTCTAGAAACTTGCATTCTCTTTGAGGAAGAAAATAAGATTCACTAAGCTTGGTCCTATGCTGATGCTTTAGCTGCAAAGCTCCATTGCACTACACATATGTCATTCTATGTTAGGCTTGCTTTCACAGTTCAGCCCTACTTGCTTTTCAAAGTCTGAAAAAGAAAGTGCTTTTTTGCCACCACTAAGTAGGTGACGATGCTCTAAGAGACCCAGATTGCCAACAAGGTACCTTGTAGAAGAAGCCTATCTGGTGCACAGGTCTGCCTGAAATCTGTAATGAGGTGACACATTTTTTTGTACACGCTGTTGTCACCCAAGTACATCTTTATTATTGCAGGTTCTGGTGCTCAAAGCACTGTGGCCATATTAAAAAGACCTTTTGTAAAGCAGCCTCGAATGTCAGCAGGCAATGGCTATATAGCGAACTAAAATAATTGCATATTTCAAGGAACTCCATCCACATCTCCTTCACAGGAAAGCCAGAAAACCAAAAAAATTACTTGCTCCACTGAATCACAACGTATGTTCTCGGTTCCAGAGAAACCAACTTCCTTCCTTCGTCATGTCTAGTCCTGTGGTTTTTAAAGTCCCATTCTCTGGCCCTGTTTATGAATCCATCTTATTCATAGATATTTCCATTCACCAAGCACACATTCTCTTCAGTGGCTGGTGTCTGACCAAACCTTGTTGAGTTTTTGAGTATTTATTTGTAAAGAGCAGTAACTTAATATCCTTTCAGCCCAAACCCTCTGTAGAATGAATTGCTTCCTATTCAAAGTGATTCCTGACAGGGGGGAGGGGGGAGTGAGTGAGAGGAAAATATGCACTGCTGATTTCAAGGAAACTAAAGTATACTTTGCTGTTTTTTTAAAAAAAAGTTTTCCATGAAATTTCTACATTATGCTGTGTAGCACCAAGTATGATACAAGCATCTATGGCTGAAACTCATGCATAACAGCTGCCTTGTTTCTGAAAAATACAGTGCAAATTTCAGATTATGAATGTGTAAATAAATATTTATTACTGCTTTGCTAATTTTGCTTTTCTCTACCAAGAAGCATCCTTCAAGCAGCTGAATTTTGCTTCCATTCTGTCAATGGAATAAGATTATCCACATAAGCTGAGTGGGCTCAGCTTGGGAGGTACATGACAGGCTGTGTGGCACAAACAGCTCTGCTATCTAACAGAAGGCAATGGCCAAGGATGCTTAGGGTGAATGGGGGAGGCCTTTCATTGCTGCCTGATGTGATTGCCTCAGTTTGTCTAATGGTAGGGATGGTCCCATTTAGAGACTTCCAAGAAGCCTCACAAGCAGAGCAGGTATCCAGTAGGCCTTTGAAGCTGGAACTTCCATTTAGCTTCCCCATTCCTACTTGAGCTGGTGGAACCTTCTCTGATTTTTTTTAAAATCATTTTTATTTGATTTTACAAATATAAAGTTATAACTATACTGTGGCGTTTGCCCTCCTAGGTGTGTGACATCATACTGGGTTCATAAGGAAAGGGTTAACTAATTGTAATATGACTAACCAATGGGAACTCAAGGGGCAGAGTTAACTGTGTATAAGGTTTAAGCACAGAGGTTTTTTGGGAGGAGTAGAGTTAGGGTGGTTGAGAAGACAGTCTGGAATTAGAAGAGATAGAGAAGATAAGTCTGTGGGCTGGGCTAGTCTGATGTGAGAGAGTGAGAGAATCTGTTAAGAGGAGTCAGTCAAACAGTTGAGATAATCAGTCAGAAGGTATTAGGAAGGTATAGGCCAGTAAAGAAACTAACGTTAAGATACTGACAGGAATATTATCTGAGATACCATAAACTTGTTAATGTTTGTAAAATAAACTTCTTGTTGTTTTTTTTGTTTGTTTTTTTGGTTCACTTTTAACAACTGTCTGGACTCAGTGTTCTGCCACCAACTCGTTACTCTCTGGTAAAACACTAAGCCCAGTGGTGGCACAGGGATCAATAGACCGTTAAACGTCCAGGGACCCTGTGTGATCACCACAAATACCAAACACATATCCATGTAAAGAGATTTCTCTGAATCGCAAAAGAATCTCAAGACTTTCCCCCATCCCTTCCATGGGTCCTATTGTCAACATTTTCAACTGCATATTATTTCATAATCTATTTTTTATATCTATCCTTATTGCCCATAGTATTTGTTACATTACAAGTGAGATTAAAATCCTGCCGAAATTTCCATCTGCTTACAGTGGTCTCTTAAATAAATTAGAAATTTTTCCCATTCTTTCTTGAAGTTTTTGTTCTCTTGGTCCCTGAGCTTTCCAGTCAGTTTTGCCATTTTGGCGTAGTCTAACAGCTTGGTTTGCCATTCCTCTCTGGTAGGGACTCTTTCTTCTTTCCATCTCTGGGCTAGCAGCATCCGTGCTACTGTTATTGCATACATTAAAAGCCCTTTCTGTTCTTTTTGGAATTTTGGTACTTACAATTCCAAATAAAAAGGCTTCAGGTTTTTTAACAAAAGTTATTTTAAACATTTTTTTTTTTAGCTCATTATATATCCTTTCCCAGAAAGCCTTTATTACCTTACATGACTACCACATATGGTAAAGGTATATTCTTTTTCTTTACATACATTTCCAGCAGGTATTTGTACAAGAACCTTCTTAAATTGTTATGTTCTCTCCCTGATTAGGATTTCACATCTGTTTTTTGTTATGGGGAAAGCCATAAGCCAAAGTAGTATTAACTTCCTAGCAGTGTCCTTCACCAAGTTTGCCCAGGCATAATGACAAACAAGGAGTTCCATATCCAGCAAGCTAGGTGCTGGGTCATTCCCAAGCATATCCCCTGGTGAGGAAAAGGTCCTTCTATCCTGCCAGAGGCCTCCCACCTTGAGAAGTTCAATGAAAGTGAATAGAGAAAATGTATTCCCCTCCCTCATGATACAGTCCTAGAACCTGGGGCCCTCTAATATGGCTAAACACTAGAAGATTCAGGACAAAACGTTGGCATTCAGGAATTTGCTGCCACAAGAAGCAGTGATGGCCATCAACCTGGATGACTGCAAAGGAGAATTAGACAAATTCATAGAGGGTAAGACTATCAATGGTTACTAGTCATGATGGTTATGTTCTGTCTCCATGGTCAGAGGCAGTATCCCTCTGAAAACAGGTTCCTGGGATAGCAGGGAGAGTGCTATTGCACTGAGGCCGGGCTTGTGGGCATTTCATAGGCATCTGGGTGGAGAATCCTGGACCATATGGCCTTTGATCTAATCCAACCCGTTTCCCTTTATGTTCTTATGTTCAATTTCAGTGAAACCAGCAAATAAGAAAATAAGTAGAGAAACCATTGCTGCTGCTGCTGCTACTTGTAGATGTCTAAATGGACTTCTTTATTTAATTAGGTTGGTGGGGCTGTAGATTTTGTGCTGTTTTGCATGTGAGAAGTATTTCAAGCAGCCTTGCTGCCACGTCGGGACTCTTGCAAAGAGCCATGGTACATCGTTGTGTCACGTCCTGGAACATAACAAAACGTCGCCCGGACTGTCGAAGGTGTCAGAATAGGATCTTCAAAATAGGATCTCCAAAGTATTAAACAAATTCCAGATTTCACCTGTGACTAATCTAACCCTCCCTATATAGCAGAAATGTTTTATTTTTGTAATTTCCCAGCACCAGATATCAAGGCTGATAAGACTTTAATTTCCTTGCCCTCTGGCAGCAGCTCATGCTAGACAGTATCCCTGTTTCCAGTTCACAATGTTATTAGTGGGCTTCATGCTTGCAAGTGTCTCATTCGATACTGTCTGCCTGCAGCATTTCCAATATGTGTGTAAAGGATAAAAGAGAAGAAAAAGAACAGGGGAGAAGAAGGGAACAAGCACACAGACCACGACTGCTACCAAGGCATCAGCATGTTTGCTGGGACTTTTAGCTTGTTGTCTTATGTGTTTTGCATGGGTATCTGCATTACTTTTAGCCACTTGGAGCCGGAGAACAAATATTTATATACAGTGGTACCTCGGGTTAAGAGCTTAATTCGTTCTGGAGGTCCGTTCTTAACCTGAAACTGTTCTTAACTTGAGGTTAAGAACCACTTTAGCTAATGGGGCCTCCCACTGCCGCCACACCACCAGTGCACAATTTCTGTTCTCATCCTGAGCAAAGTTCTTAACCCGAGGTACTACTTCCGGGTTAGCGGAGTCTGTAACCTGAAGCATCTGTAACCTGAAGTGTCTGTAACCCTAGGTACCACTGTACATTATCCTTTTTGAGCTTTGAGGTGTTAGTGACCTTGACGGCCATGAGATTGTTGACCTGATTTGGCTATGTCTGTTTTCTCCCCTTACTTCTTCAATGGTTACCTCTCTGGCCTGTAAAACTGTAGAACAAAATCAGCACTTCCAAACTGAAACCCAGTTGATAGGAAAATACAGTGGAGGCTGTTCCATTAGAGCAAAATGGGTCACTGACCTACTGCCTTTGGTCTGCCCTCAGCCAAACTTCTTATTTACAACCAGAGCAGGGGGTGGCCCTGCCTGCCAGTTTCCTCCTCAGTTTCAGTGTTGCCCCTTGAAGGAGGCGGGGGAAGAGACTAGGATGAGGTTGGAATGTCCATCTGTCATGGATGCTTTAGTTTAGATTCCTGTGTTGCACTAGATGACCCTCAAGGTTCCTTCCAACTCTACAATTCTATGACTCTCCACTTCTTCTAGCGAGCTGCAAACAAGCTGCTTTCAGCCATACTACCCACCTTGGTGCTCTCAGGCCCCTGTATAGACACTGGGAAGGGGCATTCAAGGTGGACCCTGGCTACTTAAAGAAACTCATAACCCAGCACAATAGTGGGAAGCCTGTCCCAGGAGCCAAGTGTGCTGCTCCACCTCCCTGCCCAGCCCTCAGGACTCTCTTTATTCCTTTCCCCTTTCACACCAATCCTTCTCAAGTGCTTTTGCTGGAATGGTTGTCCTTGAATTGTGATTTGCTTGCCTGCCTGGAGGATGGTTTCTCTGTATGCACAGACAACTCTGCTTGTTGCGTTACTGGAGTGTCGCTTGCCACATCCATTGTTCCACTTACTTTTGCCTTCGGTCTCTACCTACCATTGGCATATGGATGCACCAGAAGGTTCCCCCCCAAAAAACACAACGTCACCATCAGGCTAGAAAAGGGTCCCCACCACTATTCTAGATCATTTGCTTCTTACCGTGCCTTCGGCTTTGCTTGTATCTGAGGCTGTCATCTTGGGAAGGAGGGCTCAACCAGGGCTTAGGGAACAACTAAGCATGGCAGGGCAGTCTCCAACATATGGCCCATTGTGACCAGTCAGCATTTGTGTGGTGCTACCAATCCAGCTACCTCTGCCTCCCCCTTACAACTACTTGTGTGAGAGAAGGCTGGTCAACATGGTGCCCTCCATATGTTGTTGAACTACAATTCCCATCATCCCTGACTCATAGACATGGTGGCTGGGCTGAGGGAAGTTCGAGTCCAATTGAACTGGCTAACTCTGAGTAAGAGCATGGGCTCCCTTCCATCAATTACAGTTCTCTACCTTGCTCATCAATTGCCAATAGAATGAAAAAGCTCATTTCCTCTCCCCTCACCCCACTGAACAGTTCCAGGTGCAATGTCTCCTGTCCTCTTAATTAAGAATTTCTTGGAGTGAGATACCATCTATTTTTGATTTTCACGGGAAGGGTGCTGTTGCCCTTCACTTTTGTTTTTAAGGTGCAAACTCTTAGACCAGGCATAGGCAAACTCCGACCCTCCAGATGTTTGGGACTACAATTCCCAGCATCCCTAGCTAACAGTACCAGGGGTCAGGGATGGTGGGAATTGTAGTCCCAAACATCTGGAGGGCTGGAGTTTGCCTATGCCTGTCTTAGACAGTGGCCTTTCCTATCCACCAACTCTGGATCCCATCACCTGTCTTGTAGTTTCACGGCTACACTTCTCTGACCCTATGTCTTCTACCATGTTATGAAACCAAAGACTCTTGGTATATGGCTTGGGTAGAACCACAGTTTTTAATAAATTATTCCTTTGAATGGCCATCAATGTCTAAACATGCCATGAATGCAATGCTATTAACTGCTTTACATTAGATGCTTCATCCTAATGCTTCCAGCTGATGTCTTTTTCTTGTTTTTAACTCTGACTGGCCCTCATGTGAACCACATCCACATTTATCTGATAGGTAATGAATAGAAATTAGGCTGCCAGAATAAATTTCAGCCTCCATGCCCTGCTGCCACCGCCACCAATTTCCCTTCTCTTGCCATTTGTAGCCATAATACTCAAGTCAGCCAGCAACATAAAATGGAAAGGGGGGTTCTGTTACAGATTTAGTTACAATGTACAGGATGACCTGGCTGCCAGCTAATAAAATATGCCCACGACTTTAATGTGATTAGTAATAGCTCAGACTTTCAATGGTATTTTTACAAGGGCCTACAATGAAAACATTAAAACCAGGATGCCGGCCTCTTTATATTTGGTAGTAATCTGGGACCTTAGACTTCCCCAATTAACCTCAATATTCTGGCAAAGAGAGGGAGTGGCAGTTGTCTCCAAGAGAGAACGTCTGGCTTCAAAATATTGTTCCATCTCAGGAAACTTTCACAATTCAACAATTCTGACCATGGCAATTTCCTTGCACAATTTGGGACATAATAAAAGGAGTCAATAAATAGCAATGAGAATCATCGTACCAGTTAAGCAGGGTAAAATTAACTCCCCCCCCTGCACTTCTAATCCCTCGAAGCTCATAAACTATTGTGTAGGGTCTGGAGGGGATTGACTTGTCAATGTATATAATGCTGGATTTCCACGGTCACCCTTGTCACTTAGCAGATGAGCCAATCCAGCAAACTAATTCTATTTGTCAACCACACAATAAGGTGGCTCGACAGCAGCTCTTTCTGGATGCTTCATTGAAATCCCTGGCAGGAGTCACAGACTCTTATTTATTTATTTATTTATTTATTTATTTATTTATTTATTTATAAGTAAGACCCTGGTCCTCCTAGAAAGAAAGTTATGCAGCAAATTGTGCAGGCACCCTTCAATTTATGTGAGATTAGCTAGGGACACAGGTGGCGCTGTGGGTTAAACCACAGGACTTGCCGATCAGAAGGTTGCGGTTCAAAACCCCGCAACGGGGTGAGCTCCCATTGCTCGGTCCCTGCTCCTGCCAACCTAGCAGTTCAAAAGCACGTCAAAGTGCAAGTAGATAAATAGGTACCACTCCAGCGGGAAGGTAAACGGCATTTCCATGTGCTGCTCTGGTTTGCCAGAAGTGGCTTATTCATGCTGGCCACATGACCCAGAAGCTGTACGCCGGCTCCCTCGGCCAGTAAAGCGAGATGGGTGCCGCAACCCCAGGGTCGTCCACAACAGGACCTAATGATCAGGGGTCTCTTTACCTTTACCTAGCTAGAACGGCAGCTCTCCCTTATCAGTGTGAATATGTGACGTTAGATCTGTGACTGGTAAGTGAGTTTTTTGCATACCCAGCAGTAGCAATCCCTAAGATCCTAAAGGACTTTCCCTTTAGTGCACTCTTCCTGCCTGTGTCTTATTTTCTAGTAGTCCTTGAAATCTCCATAGTTTGCCCTTCTTCTTTTCCTAGCAACCAGGATGCATCTTTCCTGCATGCAAAGCAGATCCTCTGCCACTGAGCTATGACCCTTCTTTCTAGTTCTGTTCCTTCTTTGTTGCTTCTAATAGTAGCTTCTCTTCACTATGGCTACTAAAGAAACAAAGAGGCCTCTCTTTTATGTGTCCCCCCAACACACTTATACACAAACATATTGCAGGGAAAACATGAACTAACCTTAATCAGTCAGCAAATCACTACTATCATACAGGTGTGCCAACTTGAATAAAATACAGTGGTACCTCGGGTTAAGAACTTAATTTGTTCCGGAGGTCCATTCTTAACCTGAAACTGTTCTTAACCTGAGGTACCACTTTAGCTAATGGGGCCTCCCGCTGCCGCCACATGATTTCTGTTCTCATCATGAAGCAAACTTTTTAACCCGAGGTACTATTTCTGGGTTAGCAGAGTCTGTAACCTGAAGCATCTGTAACCTGAAGCATCTGTAACCCGAGGTACCACTGTATTGTGGGGGCCCAGGTAAGCCTCACCCCTCATAACTGATCGCATGATGCAGTGCGCACACACCATTTGAATGCCCATCAACTTTGAGGGGGCCCTGCCTCCTCAAATATTTTATTGTGGGGGCCGAATCCCCCATGGCCCCTACGTGTTGGCTCCTATGCTATCTTATGAAAGGTCTGAGAGCACTTTGTTTTGCTAGCCAACCTGATTCTGCACCTAGTTGAAACAACCTCCCCTTTGTAACACATCCTACCTCAGCAAAGTCCTTGTGTAGCGCCTGAACTTGCAGTTTCATTTAGACATCCCCATCTGACCTAATTCTCCAGCCTATTGAGGGCGACAACACTGAACTCAAAGTCTGAAAGGAAATGAGATTTCTTTATTTTTAAAATGCTCGGTCATAAAGAAGAATGGCACAAGAGGCTGCTTGAAGAGAAGATGGTTGGTCTCTTTCCAGCCCTACTATTCAAAGGATGTAACGGAAAGCCTGCCGTAGCCAAGAGAAAGGTATGGGCTGATTGCACGACATGTTATCATTGTACATATTGCATTTATGTAATACTGTTTTGGGTCCTGCCTGAAATGCCTGTGATATGACAGAATGGAAAAGAGAGAGTCATATTCCCAATGCAGATGCTCAGAGAATAACAGCAGTTGGGGGGGTTGATATAATAACACAACAAAGGCTTTATACATGCTTCTAAAAAAAGAAGTGTTACGTTTTCAATTAAGGCCTGGTTAATTTGAATAAAGTGAAGAAATCACATCTGGGCTCTTGGTGCGATGGAGCACATTAGCACAACATGCGCAGGGTTAGGTCAGGGATTCACTTGTCAGTTTCATTTTAGCTCACGCTGACGGCCAGCACGAATTGCAGCCTTGCTGATTTCTATTTGCCAACCCCCTTGAAACCTTTCTGCAATCAATGTCAAAGGATCATAAAATAAGATTAATGACAAGAGGAGATAACTACATTAATTTCCCAATGCACTTTCATTGCAATGCTGGTAATCAAGTTTTCAAAGCATTTTCTTTTAAGAAGAAGAGGAGGAGGAGGAGGAGTTTGGATTTGATATCCCGCTTTATCACTACCCGAAGGAGTCTCAAAGCGGCTAACATTCTCCTTTCCCTTCCTCCCCCACAACAAACACTCTGTGAGGTGAGTGAGGCTGAGAGACTTCAGAGAAATGTGACTGGCCCAAGGTCACCCAGCAGCTACATGTGGAGGAGCGGAGACGTGAACCCAGTTCCCCAGATTACGAGTCTATTGCTCTTAACCACTACACCATAAAAGCATATTCAAAGAGTAAAACAACAAAAGCATCCCACAACACCAACATGACATCTTTGTCCACACAAGGTACAATGAGCAATCTGGACCATGTTTTGTTGAGTGGTTTCATTAAAAATGCAGTTCCTGGAGGTCACGGAAATAACGCCTTCCATCTCTATTGCAATCTTTATCTTAGAATCTGTACAAAACCGGTACAATCCATACCATAGAAGACGATATGGAGCTGACCACCAATTTAGAAAATATGGCTACCAGTCATGATGGCTAGTGGCAGCCTCAGAGGGAGCATGGCTTTGAATACCAGTAATTTGGGAAGGCCAGTGGGAGAGGACTATGGTGCCAAAGCTCTGTTTGTGAGCTTCCCAGAGGCATCTGGTACACTGTTGAGGGATGTAGGTTGCTGAATTGGATGGGCTTTCAGTCTGATCAAGCAGAGTTCTCATATTCTCACCTCAGGGGAAGAGCTTTGCATGCAGAGCTGGTTTGCAAGCAGAAATCCTGGAGAGCATCTCCCTGATGCGGACAGCATTGAGTCAGATGGACCAATGGCCTGACTCACTATCGTGCAGCTTCCTGTGTACGTATATCACTTCATACTTCATCAGTTGATCTTTTATTTGATGACTCACAGATCAGCATGTGAACTACCTCTGTGAAGAAGCGTTAGATTTGATGTGACAACAGGTAACAGGAAAGCGGGTGCTTGGGCCAAGGCAGGTGATTCACACTTTCAAGTCATTACTTGTAGCAACTGAGTGATGAATATTGATGTGTAAACATGCCCTAGATAACACAGTTGTACCTGGATGTGAAGGTTATTTGGCTAATTAAGGCTGAGGGTTTTATCCAACTGGGTCACTCTACTGACTAAAGACTTCCAGGAGCACAAAGAGGAAGGGGGTGGTTTCTACTGATTCCTCTTTCCTCTTGCAGCCCCCCACCCCCATGCCTACGCCAAGTTTCTTGTTGTTCCCAAATGTCCCCCAACTCTCTGGGAACAGTTTTTTTTTAAAAAAAGCTCTGGGTATAATTAAAAGCATAAAAACATGGTGGAAAATGTCCAAGATTTGGTTAAAAATGGAGACACAGTTTCCTTAAACCCTCCATCTGGTGGCATTTTATTTTGTAAAGTTTATCAGTAAGGAAATGTTGTTGAAAAAAGAATGGGCGTTTTTGGTGGGTTCATCAGTAGAAGTGGAAAAAGAAGCAAACGAAACCTAATCCATTTATAAGTATATAATTCATTGCAAAGCTTATCCATTCACTGCAGGCTTTTGTGCCCAAGTCCAACACAGAGTTGGGCTCACATCAGGAAAATCATTCTGCTTAAGTATGTCTATCTCTCTGTTGAACTCTGGCCAAATTTGGTCTTTGCATACAAAGCTCTATGGCCAAAAGATCCCACCATGGAAAAATATAAATATGGGCTGGAGTGGAAACATGAAAAAATTATAGGACAAACTTTACCATTGGTTTTAGTAGGACAATCTAAGATGATTTCTCCTAACCACACACAGCAGGTGCCACTTAAATTGAATTCTAAACCAAATGGTTGCTAAGGCTGCCATGGTAGGATTGGAGGACAACTGCTAGATTGGACAAGTCATCCCATCACTAGCAAGAATAATAACAGACATATCCAAAAAAGACTCTATTGTAGGCAGATCATAAGTTCCTATGCCATCTTAAAGGCATCATAACCAGAGAGTGCCTAGCAAGCAAGGGTTTAAATCACATTTCCTGTGCCTCTTCCTGTGCTCTGTATGTAGGAGGCGTGTGGATTATGCTGAGATTCAAAATGAGGGGATGCATTCAGGTTCCACAAACTCCACAGCAACAGCTACTTGGGAGACTCCTTCTTTGAAGTGCACCATCATGATTCAGGCTTCATTAGTCAGGTAGTCATCTTGTTACAACCTGTTCTGCCAAGTGTGGAACACACTGTGCAGAAGGGAATCTTAATGGCCCATCTTTGCTAGTGCGGCATGAGCTCTGGAATTTGCAAGGTGCAAGATAACTGCGATGAGTTTAGCTTTCTTTATTTTTAGAGGCAATCTAGATTTTCTCGGTTTATTAATTCTCTGTAACATTTTTTTAAAAAAATCTACTCAGTTGTGCAATTCAAAAAAAGTGATAATTAAAACAAATCAAAACCTTTGCATAAAATCACAATAAGCTTGTGAATTAACAATGTGAACCATCTATCAGGGAGACTGAATCAGCTGAAGTTAATGTTCCAAAAGCAAGAACAAACAGAAACCTGTCAGCTAAATCTAAGAAGGGTGGGCGCCTGGAAGGTCTCCTAAAGAAAGTATTCCATAGGTATGGAACCAAAACAAAAGGCTTCCCACATGTCTGACTTGGAAAATAGGTAGGACTCAGAAGACAGCCACTCTCGGAGACCATATGGGTCAGTGTAAGGTAAAGGTAAAGGTAAAGGTACCCCTGCCCATATGGGCCAGTCTTGACAGACTCTGGGGTTGTGCGCCCATCTCACTCAAGAGGCCAGGGGCCAGCGCTGTCCGGAGACACTTCCGGGTCACGTGGCCAGCGTGACATCGCTGCTCTGGCGAGCCAGAGCCGCACACGGAAACGCCGTTTACCTTCCCGCTGGTAAGCGGTCCCTATTTATCTACTTGCACCTGGAGGTGCTTTCGAACTGCTAGGTTGGCAGGCGCTGGGACCGAGCAGTGGGAGCGCACCCCACCGCAGGGATTCGAACCGCCGACCTTTCGATCGGCAAGTCCTAGGCGCTGAGGCTTTAACCCACAGCGCCACCTGCGTCCCCATGGGTCAGTGAGGTATATCTAATTTTATTTTATTTTCTTCCGTCATTGAAATTAGAATCATAGAATCATAGAATGGTTTGAAGGGACCACAGCGATCATCTAGTCATCTAGTCCAACAAAAAAACAAAAAAAATTCACCCCACATGGGGCTTGAACCCGTGACCTTGAGATTAAGAGCCTCATGCTCTACCAGCTGAGCTATATAATACAGGGTTCACATCTAGGTCACGACCAGACCCAGACCTGCTCAGCTTTAACAGGATTTAACAGATCACTGCAGATGGTGACAGCAGCCACGAAATTAAAAGACGCCTGCTTTTGGGAGAAAAGCAATGACAAACCTAGACAGCATCTTAAAAAGTAGAGACATCACCTTGCTAACAAAGGTCCGTATAATAAAAGCTATGGTTTTCCCAGTAGTGATGTATGGAAGTGAGAGCTGGACCATAAAGAAGGCTGATCGCCGAAGAATTGATGCTTGTGAATTATGGTGCTGGAGGAGACTCTTGAGAGTCCCATGGACTGCAAGAAGATCAAACCTATCCATTCTTAAGGAAATCAGCCCTGAGTGCTCACTGGAAGGCCTGATCCTGAAGCTGAGGCTCCAATAATTTGGCCACCTCGTGAGAAGAGAAGACTCCCTGGAAAAGACCCTGATGTTGGGAAAGATGGAGGGCACAAGGAGAAGGGGATGACAGAGGATGAGATGGTTGGACAGTGTTCTTGAAGCTACCAGCATGAGTTTGACCAAACTGCGGGAGGCAGTGGAAGACAGGAGTGCCTGCTGTGCTCTGGTCCATGGGGTCACGAAGAGTCGGACACGACTAAACGACTAAACAACAACAACAGCATTGTGTGATTTTAGAACAGCGACAACCAATGTTATTGGAATATAGTCCCAATTGACCACTGTCATCATGGTCTATAGTCAAGGATGGTGGGAGTTATAGTCCAGCAATAGCTTGCTGTCTCTTCTTTACAGCATAGTCCTTGGTCTTGAGAGAGTGCACCATCAGATACACTGGGAGCACAATACAGTGGTACCTCAGTTTACAAACTTAATCTGTTCTGGAAGTCTGTTCTTAAACCAAAACTGTTCTTAGACCAAGCTGCACTTTTCCTAATGAGGCCCTCCACCGTTTGGATTCCGTTCTTAGACCAAGGGAAAGTTCTCAAACCAGGGCACTATTTCCGGTTTTGAGGAGTTTGTAAACAGAATCGTTCTTAAACCGGACTGTTCTAAAACCGAGGTACCACTGTATACCCAACTATCAGTAAATTACAGTCTACAACTAATCAGGCTCTAGTTCAGTCATAACCTCTCCAACATAAACTCAACCCCCCACCCGCTCCACAGCACTGAATCCAATACCACTCTTTTTAAGCAGCTGTACCCTTCAAGGTTTCCTGACTTTAATTTAGAGGCTAGCCATATTTCATTTTCCTTTCTAGGTTTCAACACAAGGTCACCAGGGTCATCATGGGGTCTGACCTCCAGCACCTGGAAACGGTCTTGTAGAAAAGAAAAGGAGGGAGAGAAAATCCGAGCACACTTTAGAAAGTGCATACATGTGTTTTAACAAAGCACCAAAACATGCCCACATTTTTATTGCAAAATATAGTGTTCAAAACTGGTGATACAACAATTCAGACTTTTTGGCAACTGCAACCTAGTTTCCATTTCTCTGAGGATAGGATTTAGGGTGTGGAAACTTTCTATTTCCTTGGAAACTCTTCTGAAAAGGGGGTTTTCACTCAATTCAGCTTCTAAGTGTTTAAGAGGTGACTGAAATTCTGAAGGTGGGCTGGCTGTTTTAGTGCTGTTGGCAAAGCTTGCAAGTTTCTCACTATGCAAGCAGGGAGTCGGGAAGGATAGGAAGCCATATTAATACAAATATAATTCTGGACTCACTTTTCTCCCTCCTTTCTCTTTCTCTGCTTTGTTGCCTTTGAAAATCAGGAAGCAAAAATAGCTTTTTCAAAAAAAAATATGATACAGAAATGTTATTCTGTCTGTATTCCTTGGCAATTTTATGGATGTGGCCGTCTGTTTTCTGGTGTGATCACTCAGTGCAGCTGATGAGATGTGGTTGGCTAATTGTTCCATTCGCATGAAATAAATTTTTCACAGACAGACACCAGCATACCAGTGAAATAGGTCTGAGGCCTTGTGCCAGTACTGTCTGAAAGCATATTTCAGTCAGGAATGCCTTTGATTGACCCTGAAAGGGTTGGCAAGTCACTCATCATCCACCTCTAATCTCCAGCCAAGGGCAGGTTGATGTTGGGACACTGAACAAACCAAGGGATGGAGGAACTGATATATTTGTGTAATAACTACTCGTAGTAAGTATGATATCACCAAATGAGGTCAAGCTAGGCTTTGACCCTTGTCTTCAAATATATTGGCAGAATTCAAGAAATTCTGGTAATAGATCCTTTAAATAAGGATAGGAGAATGAAATAGAGCTGTTCTCCAAGAGAAAAATAGAAGTTGCCATGGGCGGTATGATAGAAAGATGATAGATGATAGAGATAGATAGATGATATAGATATAGATATAGATATATGATAGGTAGATACAGTAGGTAGATAGACAGATAGATAGATGATAGAGATGATAGATATAGAGATAGATAGATGATAGAGATAGATAGATAGATAGATGGTAGATAGATAGATAGATAGATAGATAGATAGATAGATAGATGATAGATAGATAGATAGATAGATAGATAGATAGATAGATTAGATAGATAGATAGATATAGATAGATAGATAGATAGATAGATAGATAGATAGATAGATAGATATAGATGATAGATAGATAGATGATAGATAGATAGATAGATGATAGATAGATAGATAGATAGATATAGATATATTTAGATATAGATAGATAGATGATAGATAGATAGATAGATAGATAGATGATAGATAGATAGATAGATAGATAGATAGATAGATAGATGATAGATAGATATAGATGATAGATAGATAGATGATAGATAGATAGATAGATAGATAGATAGATAGATAGATAGATAGATAGATGATAGATAGATAGATAGATAGATGATAGATAGATAGATCGATAGATGATAGATAGATATAGATAGATAGATAGATAGATAGATAGATAGATAGATGATAGATAGATAGATAGATAGATAGATAGATAGATAGATAGATAGATAGATATAGATAGATAGATAGATAGATAGATAGATAGATAGATAGATAGATGATAGATAGATAGATAGATAGATGATAGATAGATGATAGATATAGATGATAGATAGATAGATAGATAGATAGATAGATAGATAGATAGATAGATGATAGATAGATAGATGATAGATAGATGATAGATAGATGATAGATAGATAGATAGATAGATAGATAGATAGATAGATAGATAGATAGATAGAGATAGACCTAGACAGTTACATGTGATCTATATTTAATACAAGCAGGTATCACAAGAGGAGGGACGCAGGTGGCGCTGTGGGTTAAAGCCTCAGCACCTAGGACTTGCCGATCGAAAGGTCGGCGGTTCGAATCCCTGCGGCGGGGTGCGCTTCCGCTGCTCGGTCCCAGCGCCTGCCAACCTAGCAGTTCGAAAGCACCTCCGGGTGCAAGTAGATAAATAGGGACCGCTTACCAGCGGGAAGGTAAACGGCGTTTCCGTGTGCGGCTCTGGCTCGCCAGAGAAGCGATGTCACGCTGGCCACGTGACCCGGAAGTGTCTCCGGACAGCGCTGGCCCCTGGCCTCTTGAGTGAGATGGGCGCACAACCCCAGAGTCTGTCAAGACTGGCCCGTACGGGCAGGGGTACCTTTACCTTTACTTATCACAAGAGGAGCTGCTAGTATACCCCCTCAAAACACCCCAGGACATTTCATTTTATGAAATCTACATCCCTGACCATTGGCCATGCTGGTTGGTGCTGATGGAACTGGAGCCAAACCATCACTGAAGTACTACAAGTACTACAGGTACATCCTTGCTCTACAGCAGAGTTTCCCAAACTTGGGTCTCTCTCTAGATGTTTTGGACTACAGTTCCCATCATCCCTGACCAACGACCCTGCTCACTAGGGATGATGAGCGTTGTAGTCCAAAAACAGCTGGAGGCCCAAGTTTGGGAAGCTCTGCTCTACAGTATATCCGTATATTGGCAGAAGAAGATCTATGAAGCAAACCAATCCAGCAGCAGGAATTCCAAAGCAATGTTAATTCACCAAACGGCCTACATGAATAACAAGCATGTCTTCCACTGACATATATATATTACCAGTGAGGGGAAATTGTTTCACCATTACTGAAATGGCCTTTATCCACTCATCATACAAGGAGGGTATCAATAGGATGCTTGTTCTGTCCCCCTGGCCTGCCACCAGAAACCGCCTCTCAGCTCTGCTGTCCAGATAGATTGGTTTATTGGTGTGGCCCTCTGATCTTATATATCCACAATGATAAATCAATAATAAATTAAAGCCAACAATTTCCAGTAATCGGGGGGGGGGGGTGATGTCGTTCTTCTTAACATTCCTCAACTGGGTATAGTCTTGTTATATACAGTGGTACCTCGGGTTACAAACACTTCAGCTTACATACACTTCAGGTTACAGATTCCACTAACTCAGAAATAGTACCTCTGGTTAAGAAATTTGCTTCAGGATGAGAACAAAAATCGTGTAGCGGCAGCAGGAGGCCCCATTAGCTAAAGTGGTGCTTCAGGTTAAGAGCAGTTTCAGGTTAAGAACGAACCTCCGGAACGAATTAAGTACTTAACCCGAGGCACCACTGTATTTTATTTCTACATGCTGTATCTAGAAACAATGAATCGGCGAAAAGCTGCATTGTGGAACCTCACAACTACCCCCAGTTCAGGAGCTTTCATCTTAAACAAGTATTGCATGGGGGGAAATCAAGCAAACCTCCAAGTGGCTATAATGGCAGCAGTCGCCTGAGAAACTTCATGCAACCATGCTTTGAGGAAGAAGAGTGCTGTTGCCACATGTGCAGAGCTTGTGTGGACAGAGCACTCCAATATCTCCATGGACTTCCTGGGTGAGTGGCTTTCCTCATTCACAGCTCTGTCACACTTACTGAAGTGAATGGCAAAATGAGTTCACCAGTCCAGGAGTTCAGCGTTCACACTGGGCTTCCTGCAACTGCATGAGATCTTTGGATCAGACTCAGAGGCATCATATGTTTGTCTATAAAGACAGTGGGTTCTGATCCGAAGAAAGCCATGCTTTACTGTTATTGAAATCAGCTGGACGTAAGTTAGCCGTGGTTTCTCCAGACTGGAATCTGAAAGCTAAAGAAATATTTTTGCTGTAGATGAACCTTCACAAACTTTCTACATCCATAGCCATAGACCCTGAACAGATCCACCTACCTTTTTGGTTTCCTTATCTCAACCTCCATCCTTGCCACTTCTCCTTCTATATCTTTGCATGCCTTACCTTTGGGTAACCTTCATTATGCAACAAACGCAATACTGAACAAACTAACACTGAGAAGGTTAAAGAAATAACTCTTTTCCAAATGGAAATATTTCAGATTCTTTAGCAAAACCATAAGAAACTAATCTTAAATTTAATCTGATTTTCATAACAGATTTTAAGTGGTGATTCATGCTTTCCTGGTCAAGTTGAGTAAACTTGTCCATAACAGTTTAGGTATCCCATCTTTTAAAACGAAGCACTGTTTCATTCCTTTGTTGTTTCAGCCAGTGTGAGCATATGTGTGCCTGTGTGTGTGTATATATCTTCCTGGAAGCCAATAAATTGGGAATATTAATAGCTGTCTTTGAACAAAAGGAGACCTAATTAGTGTGCCAAAGTTTCGTATAAAGGTTTAACATGTTCCATGTACCTACAAAAAGGGAAGTTACATTTTATTTTATTTTACTTTATTTGGTGATATACCATCAGCCCCTGATTGTTCACGATCAGGATCGAAGGGTCTTTCCAAGCTCTTAAGCTGGAAAATGTAGTGATATATCAAAATCATTTCATCTTTTAGCCTCCTTGTCCCAGATACTTAATGGGATGAGCACAGACCTGCTCTGTTCATTGAAGTGAATGCTGAATCCATCCGCTGAGGAAGTTGTTTGCTTCCTGGACTCCTGGCAGTCACAAAATACAAAATAAAAATGGACCCAATATATGTGCTTTTGGTTTTATGGAATCTTCTTATGGAGTAAGTCCCTTGAACCCAAAGGTTTTACTTCTGAGTTGTAATGCATAAGTTTGTGTTGTCCTCCAGTCCAAAGGAAGTCTTTATTAAATTCCAAAGAAAGTTAATTTGTTTGTTTGTTTATTTGTTTGTTTGTTTGTTTGTTTGTTTGTCATTTGCAAAATTTCCCACCCATTGCCCATCATTGTCAAACCCAGGACAGTTTATAAACCATGAAAATATAAACATACAAATACAAACAGAAGCCAGTATTTATTTTAAAACTAAAATTACAAGTGCAACTGCATACTCTTGGAAGGAAGAATCCAACTTGCATTATGAATCATTGTTTTAATTTTAATACAGCAAGGCAGATCCATCCTTCTAACATTAAGCAGAATAATCCAATATTAAGTCAGATAAGCTGCCATCCTGCAAATGCCTGGGTGAATTGATACCTTTTAAGTCGGCACCAAAAAGTAAGCACAGGAAGCCAACTGTATCTCATTGGGGACGGCATTTCATAGGCCATAAAATCAAAGCCGTTTCCCACATCATCACGTAGCAATCATCTCCCAATGGTGAGGTGTTGAGAAAAGCCATCTTTGAAGATCTTAAAACACAGGCAGACCAGTGCAGGGAGAGATGTTGCTTCAAGTGCTTCTGACCCAAGGCTTCTGGGGTTTAACAAGTTGGCACCGTAAATTGGGCCCAGAACCATGTAAGCAACCAGTGCAAAATCTTCCAAGTTGCTGAAAACATGGTTCTGGCTGGCTGGCTGAAGCAGTTACATTCTGACCCTCACATTCTGCACTCATTGCAGCTCCCTGACTACCTTCAAAGGCAGCTATCTGGTACTGCAAATCAGAAAAGACTGAGTATGTGTGATATTCTTATATTTCAGTTTTGATGTTTTTCCTGTATGTCCCACTAGAACGCCCAGCTTTCTCATTTTCACGTATCTGTTGCTGCGATTGGACCACCCCCTGTATAAACTACCCCTCGTTTTTGCCCTTCCCAAGAGAGACCCATTTAAATCCTACTTAAATTGGTGCCAGGCAAAGATCTTTTTAGTTACCAGGGCCTTCCAGGTTCCTAGTGCATAGGAGCCCTTCAGATGTTCCTGGATCGCCACTAACCAGGTAATGCAACCCTGACCTTGGCCATTCAGGCTGGGGCAGATTATATGAATCAATTCATCATATGGAGTTAAAACTAAACACTAGAGAAGGGTTAGGAAAAGGGTGGACTACAATTCCCATCAGCTCTGATGGAAGGTTGTGCTGGCTGAGGCTGATGGGAGTTGGAGTCCAACATCTCAAGGTCACAGGTTCCCCATTCTTGCCCTAGGACTTCAAGTTGGTGGTGACTAACTTGTCTGTTTGATTTCAATGGGATTTAATCTGCCACCAATTTTCTCTGCAAGTCCATTTTCTTCAGAATAACATTTTTTTATCATCAGCCGTCTAAACAAACAAGCAATTAACAAAATGGATTATCTCCGCACCCCTCCTCCAGATAATTGTAAGCAGGCAAAGATGAACATCTCCTCTAACAATACGCCAAGTCTCCTGAATGTATTCCAGAATGGAAACAGCCTCTCTTTTCACAGGCCAGATAATATTTGGCATTCTACATGATTAGAAACAAGTCTTTTAATCCCAATAGCTTGAAGGCAGAGGCTCCACTATAACAAGGCAACTGAAATATTTTTATTACCTTTTTTTTAAAAAAAAAATCTTTTTTAAAATAAAAGCTCTTCACCATCTGTTGCATCATGAGGCATCTAGCCAATTTAATGTATGATTCCAAACAAGATGCCCAATCATGTGTTTCTGATATTCTTTATTTTACACCTCTATAAACCCTGGAATTAAAAACAATGCTAAACAAGGTTCTTTTTCAGAAGGCAGAAGTGGTGGGATTTGGGTGTCACCTGATGGCATTCTGAGTAATGGTTAGCTTTCTCCTCTTTACTGTTTTGCCTCCCATCCATTAAATGCTTTTTTTTGAGGGGGAGATATTGTATACATCGGAATGATATCAGGGAAACGAAAGGTGATGTGCTAAATAATATAGCTCTATGCTCATACTTAACCAAATGCTCTTTATTTGGATGTTTTGCTTTCAGGTTCTAACATTTTAACTTCGTCCAGACCATGGAATACCCCACAAATATGTATTCCTCACTTGTTGATTGTAGCACTAAGTGATGACTTGCATGTGTAAATGAGCTATCACACAACAAACAGCACAGGTTGAGCTTGTAGGTTGCCTCTTGCCATTTCAGGCACAATACTTTCCTTTTTTTTCTTATCAACACCATTTTTATTGAAAGCTCTTTTTTTTACATAAAGGTAACGGTAAAGGGACCCCTGACCGTTAGGTCCAGTCACAGACAACTCTGGGGTTGCATGCTCATCTCGCTCTATAGGCTGAGGGAACCGGTGTTTGTCCACAGACAGCTTCTGGGTCATGTGGCCAGCATGACTAAGCTGCTGCTGGAGAAAACAGAGCAGCGCACGGAAACACTGTTTATATTCCCGCCGGAGCGGTACCTATTTATCTACTTGCACTTTGACGTGCTTTCGAACTGCTAGGTTGGCAGGAGCAGGGACCGAGCAACAGGCGCTCACCCCGTTGTTGGAATTTGAACCGCTGACCTTCTGATCTGCAAGCCCTAGGCTTTATGGTTTAACCCACAGCGCCACCCACTTCCTCTTTTTTTTACATATTAAACACTAAAATTCAAATGCATTTATAAGAAAATACAAAACACAGTAACATAGGAATAAAGAAAGAATAACTAAGAAGACCCTTTATCACGTTTATGCCATACATACATATCATTCATCCACATATAGCAAGCCAGATTCCCCCAGCTCTCCCCTGGATGCTTACCTCTTCCCCTAGTCTTCTACGCTGGGAGGTCCTTCCTACTCTGCCTTTCTTGCTGGTACCTCCCACCTCACTATCCCTGTGTTAGGCACAACATTTTCCTAATGGAGTCAATGAAGCTGAGAGTCATGACTCATCACACTAAGCAATCGGTAAACAGGAAATGAAAAGTATCACATGGTATGCAGGCAGATGGTGTGCACTTTGGTCATGAGAGGTCTCTGCGTCTTCATCCCATATCCTCACCCCAAATGTCAGCCCTGTTTGGTCAAATAAATTGAACCCTGGAACTCAAGGGCCTTCTGCAACTGGAAGTGGGTGCCAAACAGAAACATAGGAGGTAAGCATAGACTTCCCATTCTCCCAAAAGACCAAGGTGCTCACACTAAGGAAGAACAGGGAGAAACTGTTGAATCCTAGGGTGATCTCTCTACAAGTGGGCATTGCATTCTGGGGAAGGGGAGAAGCATACTCTAAGCTTCTACTTTCTATCCTCCATGACTGCAAAATAGAGTATGAAAACGTGTGCTAATTGTTCTGCGTCCCCCCTCCCAAAAAATGCTTAATACAAAGGGCCTGTGCAGATTAGTAGGGATGCCTGGCATGATGGTGATGGGAGGGAGATGGTGAGGAGAGAAATTGCCTCCCTGTTACCTTCCTATGGGCCCCAATGACCAGAATGCTGCTGTCAATAATTGGAATGGGAGAGACATTGGTAGTGGGCTTGGGGAGTTGAGTTGGATGAAGGGACATTGGACCAAATTGCTTCTCTGGCTCAGATTAAAATCTGAGCCAGAAAGGAATTCAGAGACCATAATCACAGATGAGTTGAGTATTATCAGCCTCCTAGAATTTGTCCTTACAAACTTGGCAGCATCTCTAGAGACGCAGCTTAATTCTGATTTCTGCAGATCATCCGTAGGAATGCATCAGGCAAACATGAGATTGGCAAGAAAGTGGGAGAGGAAGGGGAACTTAGTGGGTGTTTAAGCAGGGCTCAAGAGGGGAATCTGAGTTGGCTCAAAACATGCCAAGACCTGATTTCTGAACCTATCCAGTGCACCTGATAACGTCTGGACCCTATGCGACTGTTAAAGGCGCAGAATTTATCTTGAGAATTTTTCATTTGCAAAATCATGAGCAACATCAGGATAACGAGCATAAGGATTACTTGATCAACTTTCCTAAATGGTGTGTGTGTGTGTGTGTGTGTGTGTGTGTGAGAGAGAGAGAGAGAGAGAGAGAGAGAGAGAGAGAGAGTTTATTACTTGCTGAAATTGGAATGGGTGGCATATAGAAAACAAACAGAAAACAAAAGGGTTTTAAGAGAAGAAAAGCCCTTACAGAGATTAGATACTTCCTCAAAAACCTTTTGCTTTCTGAGTTCTCTTTAAGTCTGAATATATATTTAACCTTAGGTCATTCATGGATACTCAAGTGATGCAGAAAGAAACATAATCTACATCAATCAGTATTCACTTCTGTGAAAGCTGCTGAAGCATCTGGGGTAACAGAAGATGCTTAACTTACATTTATTTTACATCAAGGAAATTTAAGACACTAAAAGAGCATATTTTGGCTAGCTATAATCCCTAGCAATCTTCTAATGATTTACACAGCTGCTCATTTCCGCAAGAACAAATGCATTTGATAGAGTCGGTGCTAATAACTGTGAGAGAAACATTGACTTCACTCCTTTTGGCATTTTGGAGCTCCCCACCCCCACCCCAAAGCAATAATGAGACTTTAGGCTGTTAGAATCAAGGCTGCCAACTTTTAACAAGGCAAACAGCAGAGAGTCCAATGATTCACTAAGTCAGTGGGGCAAAAGGCGGAGCGACTTGAAAGAGATGTGCATAACCACTTTGTCATGATGCACTGCAATGCTCTGATTAAGGAATGCGCAGTTGAAAAACCAGGTCACTACTGCATCACCCTACATAGCAGTCCACATTTCTAGCATATGATAAACAAAATGTGGCTATAAATTACGTTTCTGCAAAACCACTTACTTTTCTTTGTTTGCTTTCTTCTGGTCTTGTCTTTTCTCCTCCTCTTCTTTTGTTCTGCCCCAGAAAGACGTCTTGCTGTTGAAACTTGCCACCTCCAGGTTACTGTGAGTAATGGACCGGACAGAAGAAGCTTGGTCTGCTCATTTGCCTTCAGCAATCACAACTTGATCTACACAAATTTAGGAGGTGAACCCTTCCACAGCGTAGTGACACTAACTGGTGTCCTTCATGAAGTAAGACCGAAATCAATAGTCTCTGGGAGGATGTCCCAGGGGCCAGAGAAACGTCTGCTGCTGTTTATGTCCCACCATCATAAGAGCTAAAAAGAGGACATATTAAGGTTGTTGTTTGGTGGGGGGGGCTGACTTTGGACCCCATGAATCCAAACTCTTTTTATGACCTCTGCACGCCTCTGAAATTTGGCTGCTGAGCTGGCGTACATATTTTCCAAAAGGGAAGGGACATATTTCCAAAAGCAGAAGAAAGCTACTAAACAGAGAAAAAGCTGTACACCACACCACCCCCTTGCTAGGGCAAACCTAGCAGCGCATAGGCAATGGCAGCAGATTTGCCATAGGTTTCCCGTCCCACAGCACTATAGACTCACTCTGCAATTTCATGTTGTTGGGTCTTCTATGGTTTCAGCCCACAGAGTTGCCAAAGCATTTGAGGATGCCCGTAAAGGCTTTCAATGGAGCATCACAGAGGGGAAGAGAATATTTAATCAGATGGGGGAAATTGTTAAGCTCTACTTCTGCTGCCACTACAGTGGTGCCCCGCAAGACGAATGCCTCGCAAGATGAAAAACTCGCTAGACGAAAGAGTTTTCCGTTTTTCAAGGTGCTTCGCAAGACGAATTTCCCTATGGGCTTGGTTCGCAAGACAAAAGCGTCTTGCGGGGTTTGCTTCCTTTTTCGTAAAACCATTAATACCCAGGGAATCCGCGCTCCGCAAGATGGAAAAATGGCAAGACGAAGCAACTTGCGGAACGAATTAATTTCGTCTTGCGAGGCACCACTGTACTTACAGTTTTGCAAATCTGTATGTTAAATGTGTCGATGCAATTACCATTACATCTAACTGGGCCCTTGCTTCTGTGTTTTGTGTCTGAGCTGTACCACTTCAGTTGTGAACATGGGCTGGTGGGACTTATGAGTCAAACTATAATGGTCTGGAAAATCGTGTCCTCCATCATGGAGGGCATGTGTTGCGGTGAGATCACCATAAACTGCCTCCCTGTGTTGGGGCAGGACCGTTTGGATGGCCGCAACACCCCATTGGTTGCCTCTCGGTTGCTAGGGCAGAGATTTGGCTAATTGGGATGGCTATTGGCTGCCAAGGGGCTATATAAGTTGCTGCACGTCACTGGAGAGTTTCACTTTCTTGCGACGTGCAGCAGATCACCCGCCCTCCTCTCCCTTTAGTTAGGTTTGTTCTTCTGACCTTGCTATGTCTGTCTAGGGGTCGTCTGTTTTTGGAGCAGGGGCCCGGTAGGAATTTTGCCATTTGGTCGATTGGCTGGTGCCACTTGGTTTTTGCCTACCGTGTAGCAAATCGTCACAACTTTGTAAGGCTGGTGGTTAGGCATTGGTTCAGTGTTGTTTGGAGGGGACGTGGTTGGCTGTGCCTGCCCCTCCATTGCTGTTGCTAGGGAATTCTGTTAAAGGAATCCAGGGGCTCGCCTTGCTTTTGTCCGAACCCTGTCAAGGGGCTAGGGCCATGCCAGAGCCCCTGAGAGCATGTTGGGTGAGCTGTGAGATTGAAGGAGTTCTCACTCCCCCAGGATGCTTTCCCTTACTGACATATTGTGGTGCCCAGTGTCAGTCTTGTTCCTGCCACCGTGCAGGTTCAGGTAGTCTGGAACCAATCCCTAAGCAACCACTCGCATGCTGTAATCAATAAAGTTGTGGCCTGAATTAATGCCAAAAACCTTAAAACTAAATTTTGTTTCTATTGTGTCTTTTGGGGGGGTTGGGGGGGTCTTCACACGCAAGGCAGTTTGGAAAGCAAGCAAAGTTCAGCTCAAAAAACCAACTAACCCTAAAAATGACCTTCTCCGCCTATTTTAAAGCTCTCACTATTTCATAGCTTAAGAAACCACACCAACCACTTGTCAGATTTGTATGTGTGCGCGCATATATATAATATATGCACTCACACACGCATATATATACACACATATATCTGTATATAATATAAAAAGCTGTATATAATTCTGAAAGATTGTAAAACTTAATAGCAAACAGATTACGCACTTAGCAATAGACTAAGCACAATTAGGCCTCACATTCCACCCACTCCTATAAATAACTCTCTGTTTCCTCTCCATGTCTGCAAATTTCATTAGTATGGTGGAAAGATATGGAATTTTTTTTAATTTTTTTAAAAAAATCTTGCTCCTTTTCTGTAGAAATCCAATCACACAATCAAGCATTTTATTCAGTCCAGGGAAAGAAAGTTAAAATAACTGTCTACTGCCCCAACCATGTTTTCCTGGTTATAAGGGGAAATGTTCTACAGATGGTGCAGAAATTCACCTGTTAAAAAAAGCAGCAATCTGAATTCACCATAAATCTACTACCTCTTGCGAAGGAGGCAAAAATTGCCACCATGCTTCCACATGGCAATGCATTCCAGTAAAGCAAGGCCATACAAAACTCGTTTCAGCCCACCAATCCCAGGTAGCGGCAAAACCACGTTTTGTCTAATCGCTAGGAGTCCATCATTCGTGGCTGGTAGGTCACAAGTTCCACAGCTCTGCAACTGGTGTACCAAGGAGTGGTAGACGCCATTCATGGAACGAAGGAAGCTGCCTTATACTGAATGAAATTATTGTTCCATCTAGCTCAGTTGGGTCTACAGGGACTGGCAGTGGCTCTCCATATTTTCAGACAGAGTTTTCTCCCAGCTTTATCTGTGGATGCTAGGTATTGAACCTTAGGCTATCTGCCTGGAATGCAGATATTCTGTCACTGAGCTATGGCCCTTCCCCAGATTCTCATCCTCCTTGCTATAACCCTGTGAGGTACGTTATGCTTACATCTGATGTGTGGTCAAAAGTCATCCAGCGAGATTCATGCCTGAGTGTAAATTTGAAGCCTGGACTCCCCGGCCCTGATTCAACACTTTAACCACTACACTATGGTTACCAGATGTCCCTGTTTCCTGGGGACAGTCCCCGGATTTACAAATCTGTCCCCGGACAACATCCGGAATGTCCCCGGATTTCATTTAATGTCTCCAGATTTATATTTTAGGTATTGTAGATTTATTAGTAGGGAATGAATGTTGTGTGATTGGTTCAGCGGCACAAGACACATCATATGGGGACTTACGGTGAGGCAAAATGGTGGGCGCCATGGCAGCAAGCAGCTCCTGAAGCCAGCCAGAGCCAACTGCGCTACCAGGCTGGCTCTGAGCTGCTGAGACTGCCGCTGCCACTGCCGAGGGGGAACCGGGGACGTCCAGTGTGTCAACTGGGGAAACCGCTGACATGCACACACACCCCGCAACCCAAATCGAGCTGGAAGCGAGACTGCCTTGCCACCCGACCGAGTGCCCAGTCGCACTCCGGGGCCAGGAAAATCCCAGAGCTGAAGCAGGGAGAAGGAGAAGAGGAGAATGAGAAGGAAGAGAGAGAAAGAGGAAGAAGAAAAAAGAGGTGAGCCCCGACCTTGCCGCGCTGCTGCCGCTGCCGCCACCGCTGAGGAAGGGTAGGAGAGCATTGGGAGGGCCAGGGCATGTGTCCGAGCCCTGGCCCAACCTGAGCCTACTCCACGGCAGCTAGCATTCCAAGAGAGTAGGCTGGGGCCCAGAGGAAGGCTGCGCAACATAGGAGACCATAGAAGAAAAGATATTACTTCTTTTTTAAAAAAATAACTTTTTTAATAACTTGTTTTATCTTTTTTTTATATAAAAAAGGTGTCCCCAGATTCTTTAAAAAAACTGGTAACCTTACACTACACCAAATGAGCAATTGAAAGTGAAGCTGAACAAGGGAGAAGGGGAGAATCTTCTTCTCTTCTAATCTCTTCTCCAAAATCAAATGGCTTTCCACACTTTATTATGCAGCCATACATTCTGGGTTCATAATCTCTACCAACAAAGAAGGACCGACAGGCTAATCCTATACATGAGCTTCTCAAAAATAAGCCCCACTGAGTTCAGTTGGGGCTTCTCTCAAGAAAGCAGGCATAGAATTGCAATCTCAGTCCAGTTCTGAGACTAACTAAACTACTTCCTTATATAATTATTATGGTCTATGCAGGGATTGAGAACTGGATCTAGCCAGATCCAGAAGTGGACCACCTTCCGTGTGCCACTTTGACAGGCGGGTGGGAACGCCCACCTATCAATCACCTGACATCATTTGAAGATGGTCAAGTCAAGGATGCAAGGGAAGAAATGTGAGTAGACTCTTTATGAGCAGTTCTGCCTTTGCAGCCCAAAGTTAGCACTTTTAAGAATTTGCCACCTTTTGTTGTTGCTGCTGCTGCTGCTGTGGGGCTGTCTCTATGCTATCCTCGAAATATGTGAGAAAAATATACAGGGACCTTAATATTTTTATTAATTATATTTTATAGTAGGTATAATCCGTGTCCATTGATTTCACGCACACACACTTTAGCTAAAATGTTCCCCCGTTGTGTTCTCATTACTCATTACTGGTAGCTGGTGGAGGGGGAAGATATAAAAGGTAATGGACTCAGAACCCTCTGGCTACCATAATTCAAGCACTGGTATCCCCCCCCCCCCGACATTTCAACACTTATCTTTGTGTGGTTGCTTCTCTAAAAATATATTGTTATTGCTTTGTGCTGAGTGACATGTGGAGCTCTTCACCTTTATTGTATTTTCCATTTGGTGTATCTTTTTACTACATTCCTAAAGCTCGTTTTTTGTACGGGGTATTACTTTGTACTTGGTAACAGCCAATACAAGGAATGAGTTCATTTCACCTCATCTTACCTGAACCTCCAGTTCCATTTCATTTATTTATTTTGGAGTGCCCATTGGCACTTTTTGAATTATGGTGCTGGAGGAGACTCTTGAGAGTCCCCTGGACTTCAAGAAGATCCAACCTATCCATTCTGAAGGAAATCAGACCTGAGTGCTCACTGGAAGGACAGATCGTGAGGCTTCAATACTTTGGCCACCTCATGAGAAGAGAACACTCCCTGGAAAAGACCCTGATGTTGGGAAAGATGGAGGGCACAAGGAGAAGGGGACGAGATGGTTGGACAGTGTTCTCTGCCAGGCACTCCTGTCTTCCACTGCCTCCCGCAGTTTGGTCAAACTCATGCTGGTAGCTTCGAGAACACTATCCAACCATCTCGTCCTCTGTCGCCCCTTCTTCTTGTGCCCTCCATCTTTCCCAACATCAGGGTCTTTTCCAGGGAGTCTTCTCTTCTCATGAGGTGGCCAAAGCATTGGAGCCTCAGCTTCAGGATCTGTCCTTCCAGTGAGCACTCAGGGCTGATTTCCTTAAGAATGGATAGGTTTGATCTTCTTGCAGTCCATGGGACTCTCAAGAGTCTCCTCCAGCACCATAATTCAAAAGCATCAATTCTTCAGCGATCAGCCTTCTTTATGGTCCAGCTTTCACTTCCACAGGGGTCCTTTACCTTTACCTCACCAACACTCCATCTGTGATATCAGGAAAGTTAATCACACCAAAGGGAGAGTCTTCAAATTCACATCCTCGTTACTGGGGCAGTCAAGCAAAACCCTAGATTATAAAAACATATATCAGCAACGGAAAACTGCAAATCCATAGCGGGAAACCTTCCCACTTCAGCGATAATTGCAATTTCCTTTACTTAAAATCCTAAATTAGACTTTCCATTTTGAATGGGTAGAAGGAAGTTGCTAAACGTCACTCAGCGCTTGAAAAGAGGGGTCTCCCTTTTTCCAGATGCCCATATCATGGTCGTGGATATCATGTTACATGTTTTCTTGAGCGATTCCATTCTCAAAGTACCTGAGAATTTAAGAGATGCCCAAAGACTAGCAAAGGTTCTGTTTAATGTCTTTCAGCACTTCATTTCCAGAGATTACTTTCCAGGGAACATGTTGAACAAAAGACTTTTTTCTCTGTCTCTATGTTGCTCATTTTAGCAATGTCCCTCTCCCCTCTAGTGCCTGGGCCATGTATTGTCTAAAGTCGTGTTTGGAAATAAATAAAGGACCTTTACTCTTTTTCATTCTGGCAAGTGACATTCACGTACATCAGCCATGGTAACGTCTCATAGTTTGAGGAACTGCAAATTATACTTCAAACTGACTTGAATACATGCTGCAACATTTACACTTTAAATGAGTTTGTTTTTATTGACTTTTTAATCTGCCTGTAGGGTTGTGTTTCTGCTTTTTATTTTATTGCTCCTTCATTGTGTGTGTGGTATCATTGCTGTTAGCCACTTTGTGTACCATTTGGTGTAAAGGAAAGATAAAAAGTTTAACAAACAACCAAAAGGAAGCTATTGTCAACAGATATTAGTAACATCAGATTGAATCATTCATTTTCTAAAGAATGCTCATTGCACTTCATCGCAACATGCTCCTAGAGGTTGTTCTCCTTTTGCCACGCTGACATGTGTGCATGGCTGAACTTTTCATGATTTTCCAAGCCAAAAGGTTAATGAACCACAAAATATTGGAGTAAAACGTGAGCACATTCAAAAATCCCATTTATAAAAAGTCCATTTAAAAACAATGCAAGTGTCAAAAAAACTTTATAGATCTATAAATTCAAACCATTTCCACTACTCCCCCCCCCTTCCTCCCAGGGTATGGAAGTGCTGAATGAATGCACAAGTGATTTTTCCACATTGTACCTACCTCTAAACTCGATCATCTGGCAGAGGTGAGAAAGGAAATCTATCCACAGGAGACTCCAGCAGAGCAATAATGTTTAAAGTTTTTAATGAGGCATTCTCATATGATAGTTAAAGTTTCTAATAAGGCACCCCTTGAAATTACATCCAGACAATTGAAAACATAAATTCGTTATTTGATGCAAATCCACTATCAGCCAGGTTCCTTTGGTTTGGGTTTGGTTCGGTTTTTAATATTTCCAACTTATATTTCTTTCTGTGTCCATTTCAAGAGCTGAAAAGAAGAAACCAGGGGGGGGCGGTATTCCCACCCCTCCCTTCTACAAATGCAACTTTTCCAAGAAGCAGAGTGTATCAAATCACTTTATATTTGCATCATTCCTCCAGATGCTCCAGCAGCTTCTGGGATTCCATACATTGTGTCCAATAAAACGTTTACTGTTTCTCTACAAAAGAATGAAACATGTCAGGTTCATAAAACTGCTTGCCAAGGATGCAATGACTTTTAACACTAAATGTTGATGGGGTAAAAGAACATGGTGTAAAGTAAACACAGCCCCTTCCCTGCATGGTTATCCAGGTGGCAAATTTTCTGTGATTTCTGTGATTTGCCACCTGGATAACATTATATGCTATTGTCACTGCTAATGGTGTGTCTTGGCTCCTGCCCCTCAACATACTTTCTTGGGAATGTAAGAAAGTAAAAAAAAAACTTCTGGGAAATGATATATAATGAGATGAAAAAGATCTTGAAATATACATTTTTTAAAAAAACCAGAAGCATTTTTACTTGGTATTATAGGTGAGGATATTAATAGACAAGATGTTAAATTGTTCTTATATGCAACAACAGCGGCAAGAGTATTGTTAGCCTAGAAATGGAAACAAGAAGAAATTCCGATGAAAGAAGAATGCCAGACAAAATTAATGGACTATGCAGAATTAGATAAAACGACGGAAGGATTTGAAACCTGCAGGACCAGATACTACCACAAGACTGGAAGAAATATATGAACTATTTGAAGAGCAACTGTAATCAACAAATTATGCTAGTAGGACTACAATAAGTTTTGTAAGGAGAAATATATGAAACATTGCAAAGTAGAGAAAGAATAGATATTAATTATGAGATTTAAATGTAATAGTGAAAGTAAGAAATGTATATTAAGTGAATAGATTGGAAAATTTTCAGATGTGATTGATGGAAGTCAAAAAAATGGTATAAGATATAAAAGTATGTTTAATTATTGTTGAAAATGATATGTTAAAAAACTAATAACAATTTATATATATTAAAAAATGCAAGCAGAGTTTCTAACTTGTAAGTAAGAAATAGGTCTTTGTTCAGCACAGGCTCAGCAGCAGACACAAAGCTCACGAGTCAGAATTCAGGAGTTCAAGAGCAGGCTGAGAAGTTCAGAACTGGGTAGAAGCAATGAAGATGTCCCAACAGTTTCCCTGCCCTACCTGCCAAGATTTTAAAGATGAAGTTAGGCATGCTCACTTGCAAGATTTGCTCGCCCTGCAGGGATGTTGAGATTGCATGTGCCTTCTCTTTCAAGGTGAGTAGGTCTGCTCCTACCTGTGAAGGCCTCTAGGCAGTAAGACTTCCACTTCCTGTTTGGCCATTGTCACTTCTGGTTCCCCCTTTCCCCTCTGTGGCTCCAAGCCCTCCTGAGATTCCACCGAGCCTTTCCACTCTGCACAAAAAAGGTGTGTGGGAGCTGTCATCCCTGAGTCCTCTTCCTAAGCAACAGGGTTGAAAGGGGAGATCCCACCCTCCCAATTCAGGTTCACACCACTCAGCCTATCTCCTCTGTTTCTTCCTTCTGTGCCAACCCATGCTCATGCCTGGCAGTGCTGACATGGTCGTGTTTCTCTGGAGAAATGGGGTGAAATGGTTTCCCCCTCCTCAATTCCTCTGCTCAAAAGTAGGGAGGAGAAATCTGAGAGGTCACTTGCACACAGCTCGGATAAGCCCTCATTCATTTCCTTTGCAGAGATAATCGGTAACTGAAAACTTAGCTCCCTCGGGCTATGCTTATACAAGGGCAATTACACTATTTATCGTGTAAACAGAAGGCCCAGTTAAATAGCAACTTGAGGGAGCAGCATCTTTGGCTGGGATATGGAAATTTGGACGCTCATTGCTATAATCTGTGGTTACGACTTCCAGCTCTAACAGCAATGCCGGGAACCAAACCAGAGCCTCCTGAGACCAAGAGAGACTTTATAGTAATCTGATAATACCTTAACAGCTAGCCATCTTTGCTCCATGCTAAATTAAGGGCCTCATTTGCTTTGAAGCGGCTTGCTTGCTCTTTTTGTTTAATCCTACATAAGGATGAGGCTGGAGAAATGCAGAAGAGAAGGGGGAAAAGATCCTCGTTTTCTCCACTTTGCCCTTGCGGGCTTTGGAGAATGCAAATAAAATCTCATTTTCTCATGCTATCTGATTTTGGATCCTTAAGCCTTTATTTCTGGTTTCCAAATGGCAAGTCAAAGCATTTGGAATAATGCAGTGAAATTATAAAGGGGTCATGAGATAAAGAACTACAGCAGGCATAGGCAAACTCGGCCCTCCAGTTGTTTCGGGACTACAACTCCCATCATCCCTAGCTAGCAGGACCAGTGGTCAGGGATGATGGGAGTTGTAGTCCCAAAACATCTGGAGGGTGAGTTTGCCTATGCCTGAACTACAGTATTGTTGCCAGTGTTGTTGTTTTCATTTGATTTGTGAATCGTTTCCTCTGAAGCATCTCAATGTAATTTCTCAATGCAGCAAAAACATATATAAAAATTGCAGATATAAAAACAATGGAAAATTATTACATATACATTGGTACCTCGGGTTACAGACGCTTCAGGTTACAGACTCCACTAACCCAGAAATAGTACCTTGGGTTAAGAACTTTGCTTCAGGATGAGAACAGAAATCATGGTCCGGCAGCGCAGCGGCAGCAGGAGGCCCCATTAGCTAAAGTGGTACCTCAGATCAAGAACAGTTTCAGGTTAAGAACAGACCTCCAGAATGAATTAAGTTCTTAACCCGAGGTACCACTGTATAAAAATAATTTCACATCCAATGCAGGTACCAGCTGAGCTGAGAGCATCATAATAAAAGACCTTCCAATTAGATGGTTTGTTGAAATCTCCACAACTGGGTCCATGGCCTCTTCAGTCCTTGGCTCCAATCAGAGTGCATAGGCTCCACCTCTTTATCATTGCCTCCTCTTCTTTACTGCTAGGCCCTCACTGCAGTCTCTTGGAACTGAGTTTCCTACCGCAGGTTAAAGTTCCAAGTGGGTCCCTCCTCATGACAAGTTGAGATCCCTCCTCTAAGAGATGACAGCAGAGACAGCTTTAGACAATTTAGCACCTTAATCAACAAACAGGAATGATGTCTTCGTGATGAGCCCTGGCATACCCAATACAGCTGCTCACAAATCTTCCGGCAGGATTCAGCGCTGGATATATTGGAAATGTTTCCCGTATTCTTTCTCCTGAAAAGTGCCGCCTGCAAATTTTACTAAATTGTGCAATCTCTCCTCCAACCCCAGCACCATCAACACAGCAGTGACCTACATTGATGCTGTGCCCCAGGAGACATTGCTCTCTTTTCTTTTTTTCTTTTTCCTTGCTTTCTTTGGCTTTTTATTAAAAACCACATCATGTTTACAGTGCTGCCAGAGTTTCTCACACTTTATCACTGTAAGCCTCCTGTTAAGGTCAAGACAAAGGAGCATTTTGAGGCTCCTCGAGATGACCTTTTTATCAAGCATCCATCCTGATTGACTTGGACAAAGCTGACATGGTGGTTTGACTGTTTCTGGTCTTCCCTGAGCATTTGTTCTCATTTGTTTACAGAGCGGTTACAAGACAATGGGCAGTTGTCCTGCATTCATCCCGATTTGCTTGTGAGGTGTTTACACATCTTCCCCTTAATCATTTGTTCACCCCCACCCATTTCCAAACTGCAAAATGTCCATCTCCCCTCCAGCAAAAAAGGGGGGAATTTGTGTGGGAAGGTTTACTTTAGCAGAGTTAAACAATCCCCTTTATAAGTTTGTGCAGCGATCAGCTTGTTGCTGACTCGTCTGAGTTCTACTAATAAAGATGCCTTCCTGGTTAAAAATCCCTTTGAATCCCTCTTAAAGTATACACACACGAATCTGATTCATGTTAATATAAAACTATTTTACTCTCAGATTCATTCAGGTTTACAGAACTGTACCTGAAGGCAGGCTTAAGTTACATAAGAAGCAAATAAACTATACCAGAGGGAAGTTGGTCCTGAGGTGACTGCAACTGAGCAGTTATCTTTCAAAACTACCAGCAACCGCCAACTGGTTGTCACAGCAACCGATTAGAACATGGAGGCCATTAGTCCTCTGTCGGAATGCACTTGACTGCACCTTTACATCTCACAATTTGTTGTGCAAGGGCAACAGAACACTTTAATCTACTTTAAACATGCGACCCTAATGAGCTTGAATCCCTCCTACAAACTAGTATCTGGAGGCACCCAATGGTCCTATCCAAAACCGAGAGAAGTCTGTGATTGTTAGGAAGGCATGAACATCCTCATTTTGTGTGTATTCCTTTCGAGCACTCACAAAAGTCCTCCCCTCCTCTCAATTTAAGGGCTACTGCTAGGAAAACTGAAGAAACAGTGTGTCCTGTAAGAGAGACCCTTGAGGAATAAGGGGTACATTTACCCACCAAGGTACCCCATTAAAGGGGTCCAGGGGATAAGATTCTGTCCAAATGCCCGGACAGGCCATAGAATTCCCCACATGGCATCCTGGAGGGAATGCTCAGAACTGATGCAAATCATAAGGTGATCCTAAACCCAGGATTGACCCAGAAAGAATAATCACCCAGCAAATGGGCTGGTTGATTCATAATACACACCCAATGACTATGCCAAAACCTACTGACTTCTGTAATCAATAAAGTTGTGGCCAATTTGATCCCAATATATTGTCCTGTCGTTCTTACTCCTTTCCAACTCCCAATGGCCCTACGCCCACTGCTCCTGGAACTACAAGCCAGGAATAGCCAAACCAGTGCCCTCCAGATGTTGTGGGCCACAGTTCCCATCATCCCTGACAATTGCCCACACTCGCTGGGACTGATGGGAGTTGTAGTCCAAAACATCTAGAGGGCCCCACGTTGGCTACCTGCTGCCATAGACCATTTAGTGGTATTGCAGAAATAGTGCTGTTGTCAAGATGGGTTTCCAGTCCAAGATAGCAGCTTGTGTATAATTGTAAACATCAGTGTCTGATTCCTTATTTTTCAGTCAATATAACTTTATTGCTTCAAACGGCCATGTGAAAGGAAAGCAGCACCTTTGAAAACACAGCCTTAGACTCATGAAGTTGACAAATCCCAATAAAATAATTGTATTGGAGGGTTTCTTTGTAATAGATCATGGTTTCTTATATAATGCAATAGAAAAAGGTTTAAATAAAAACACTGTGGAGCTGTGGGTGGGAAGTCAATCTACGAAACAAAGTTGCTATGCAATTATCTAATTTGAAGCTAATTTGAGAAATTTTGGAAAACTCAATAAAAAATTATAACAGAGAAAATGAAGTTGACAAACCCAAATGTTGACATTCAGCCGACCTGGGCCATTTCCAGTTCAGATGCAGTCTAAGAATCAGTTACACTTTAAAGATTTTCTAGTATGAAATGCCACAGCCTTGGATGATGCAGAAATCAGAAATGAAGAGGAGGGAGGGAGTTAAAGAAAAGCCATTGCAATATGATTATAGATTGTTTCCATATTTGCGTATTGGACTTCTACCCCACTCTTCCTCCAAATTGCTCAAGCAGCTTGCACTCAGTTACTAGGCAGTCTCCCATCCGGGCAGCTAAACCTGCTTAGGTTCCACACCAGACCAGCAATACAGACACACCTTCAAAACATTCCCATAGCCATAATTAGCTTCATCTCTTTCTTAGCAAATCAGGAAGAAGGAGATTAAAAGAAGAAAGTGAGAAGAAAGGGGGGGAAATCAAAGGAGGAAGGAGGGGGGAGAGAAAAGGGGGGGAGAAGAAAAGAAAAAATGAATTAAAAAAAGAATTTAAAGAAAGAAGAAACACATTTAACCTACGATTAGACTCATTGTATTATTATTTCTATTGTTCTTTCCACACAGTTCCAAATTACTTTCTTTATTTTTATCAGATACCAAAAACATTATGTTTCTTATTTTTCAAGAATCATTCTAGTTCTGCCAGGAGATGTTTATTATTACAATAGTTTTTCAGATATTCTTTAAAGATGGTCAACTGTAATGAATTGATGTATTAGTTACTGTTGATCTATTGTTATTGTCGAATCTTAAATATATATTTTTTTTTAAAAAAAACCCAGCCATTCCCATAGCCATATGGCTCTATTGCATGCCTGTATCCACACATCAAAGACTTTTAGTGCATTTGACTCTTTCTTCATATTGTCCTTGTAATGCTGTGCATTTGTTAATGGGATAGTCCCATCAATTGTATTCTTTTAAGCGATTCAACAGCAGTCTCTTTGGTCGGCTGCTATGAAGGATTTGATGTATATCCAAAACATCGCACGTGGTATGGTTGTCATTTTTCTCAGCATGTATAAAAATCTCATCAGAACAATAAAAAATAAGCTCCTGTTAACATGTGGTTGGGCTGGGCTTCAGATATGACTATGTTGATTTACACCAGTGGCAAAGCAGTCCCCTCAATCCTTCGAGACAATTACGATTCCATAATCCAATTCTCTTGAGCACGGCCCCATTATTTTACTGCAGCGGCAGCAGTCAAATCTGTATCATGTATACAACATTTTGTCATCCAACCCACAAAACACTTGCAGCTGCAAGAGTCCCTTTGAGTTGTTCTGGTCACGATCCAGAGAACCATTTCTGGACAATTCATTAAGTTCTATGCTCCACCTCTGGCAGATGATGAAAAGGTTGCTGGATCAAAATTGCAAAACAGAAGACACAGTGGGCTTAGTCAGGCTCAATTTGCCCAATTTCTAAGCAATAACCCAACCACGAGACCTTCATTGCCTTACCGCACACTGTGACACAAGCTGACCAGTACTTGAACAATTGCAGATTAAATGTCACTCCCTGCTTTGAATTCATATTCATGAACCTTAAAGCCTAAACTCAAAGTAGTATGTTTAAAGCATCAATTTATAAATTGGGGGTGGGGGGCCAAGATTGAACTAATTCACATATGAACTTGGATTCTGGGTAATACTAATGTCAAGTCCCTTTGTCTCAAAAAAAAAAAAAAAAAAGCTGCCCCATTAGAGCAGGGACTTTCACCTTCACCACAAGACTTCCCCACTCTCTTTTCCCTATTCTCCCCAAATCTTCCCCAGAGGGTTGAGGAAACCACAAGGAGCATCACCTTGACGACAAAGGTCTGTATAGTTAAAGCTATGGTGTTCCCAGTAATGATGTGTGGAAGTGAGAGCTGGACCATAAAGAAGGCTGATCGCCAAAGAATTGATGCTTTTGAATTATGGTGCTGGAGGAGACTCTTGAGAGTCCCATGGACTGCAAGAAGATCAAACCTATCCATTCTTAAGGAAATCAGCCCTGAGTGCTCACTGGAAGGACAGATCCTGAAGCTGAGGCTCCAATACTTTGGCCACCTCACGAGATGAGAAGATTCCCTGGAAAAGACCCTGATGTTGGGAAAGATGGAGGGTACAAGGAGAAGGGGACGACAGAGGACGAGATGGTTGGACAGTGTTTTCGAAGCTACCAATGTGAGTTTGACCAAACTGTGGGAGGCAGTGGAAGACAGGAGTGCCTGGCGTGCTCTGGTCCATGGGGTCACAAAGAGTCGGACATGACTAAATGACTAAACAACAACAACAACACAAGGAGCATGGGGGGTGCAGTGGAAGGAGAGGGAGAAGATATCCCATTGCACTAATGAATGACTTCGTTGGAGACAGCCCTTTATATTCAAACCAGGCTTGGACTGGACAGTACTTCAGATGAAAGACTCCTTCAGACAGAGGGCTGCTTTCTGCAAAGTAGGGAACACCCTGGATGTGTTTTAAACACATGATTTTCAGCAGAAACAGAAAGGAGGGAAACTAGGAAGATAAGCTATAGCACAATAGCAAAAAAATAAAATAAAAATGGGATGGAAGCTGTGTCTTTCAGACACCAAGCATGGCATGCTCAGGATTTGACTGCAAGATCATAGAAAACCACCTGGTTTAGAAAAGAAAGGGCAAGCTGCAGTTGTGCTCCATATATTGAAGGTACCCAAAGGTTCGATCCTTTTGTTGGTTTTGCCATGTCCGCCACCCTTTCCAGTGCCTGGCAAATGTAATCTGTGAATTTGTCATGTTAGCCCCGAGTTACATATTATGCGTTAGAAGTGTTTTTCTAGGAATCTAAGACAGACTTACCTGAAGAAGCATAGCATGCAGTGTAACTAATGACTCTTGCCATACGGTCAGGCCCACGTATTAAAATTACGTACTTTTGGAATCTACAGTGTCAGGTAAGATTGGTCCATTTATTACCACTGCATTTTCTAGGTATGCAATTCCTGCACATGCACAAGTAACTTGAACAATTATAAAATCCATATAAAACCGACCTTGCACATTTTCTCTAAGACTGTTTCAGATGCTGCCACAGGATGTGCTTGCTAAACTGGGACATGCTGCTCCACATGTATGTATCATTGTGTGGAGTGGTGCTCATGAGGAAGAAGAAGAAGAAGAAGAGGAGGAGGAGGAGGAGGAGGAGGAGGAGGAGGAGGAGGAGGAGTAGTTTGGATTTGATATCCCGCTTTATCACTACCCGAAGGAGTCTCAAAGCGGCTAACAGTCTCCTTTCCCTTCTTCCCCAACAACAAACACTCTGTGAGGTGAGTGGGGCTGAGAGACTTCAGGGAAGTGTGACTAGCCCAAGGTCACCCAGCAGCTGCATGTGGAGGAGCGGAGACACGAACTCGGTTCACCAGGTAATGAGTCCACCGCTCTTTACCACTACACCACACTAGCTCTCATGAAACTCAGGCTGAGTTTAACTACATAAGCAAAGGTAGATGAAAACGAAGGATTTGGTTCATGTTGTTCAACTCAGTGTGACCTGTGGGTCCCATTTCACAGGAAAAGCTAAGGTTGCCTTAATGTGACAACAATCTCAGGTTCTCCTAAATATCTGGCACAGATATTGCGGTTCTGTTTTTCCAGCGCAGTTACTGGACTGGAACAGGGCAGGGCAAAATTCCAGAGGTATATTTTCAGAATTTTTCCCAGGAACACTGAACTGCTAACATTTTTAAAAGAAGAACAGTTTGTTAGTTTTCGTCTCTTTTTCACCCCTTGCAAAATTTGACTGTGGCATAATGGAAGGGTCTCCACTGAAATCAGCTGAGAAATTTTTTAAGGGCTTTTGAGAAAAGTGTGTTAGAAAGCACACAGCAACACCAGCTACTGGTGATTCCTTTGCCCCAATGAGTTGGCTTCTGCAGTAAAATTCTTTTTAGAAACTACAGCCTCTTTCTGCCTCCATATTGAATTTAATGGATAAATTCTCTCTCTCTCTCTCAATCTCTCTCTCTCTCTCTCTCTCTCTGTGTGTGTGTTTGTGTGTGTGTGTGTGTTTTAAAAAAATGTTATGTCACTGCTGTAAACATAAAAATAAAAAAAATCCCAATATTTCACAGCCTTTGTCTATTATTTCCTTAACTTTTCCAAGGGAAACAGCTGATTTTGCAACTACTGGAGCTCTTGTAGAGCTCAACGAAGTCATTATACTTCTAGGGAGGAATGCAACAGAGCTAAGGGGATTGCTCCATCAGCATCTAAAGGCAAAACTTGTCCATGGATTGAGCAGTTTGTGTTTGCACATCTCCAGCAACCTTTCTTCTTCAGCTGTGGCTAAATTATGTGCACTCATTTCAACCATGTGTAATTGAATATCTGGCATATGCTCTCTGGCCAATCCTGAAATAACTTACTGCCGCCCCATGCATTGTAACACCTCAGTACCCAAATTTATATTTTAAAAATATAAATTATAGGCAGCACAATGCCTATGTTGTGTGTAGCAACAGATAACTATCACTGTCTCAAATGAAAATTAACCACAGCTTTTCTATATCAGCAGAGAGCCTCAGATAGCAAAGAGACCTTGCCTTCATGGATTCAGATTTCCAAATCTGCAAACCATTTCTCTGTCCTCTTAATTTCTCTCAGAGCAATGAAAAAGGCCCATATTGTTCTCATTTGTCTTCTGTTTCCAAAGGCCTGTACTCCATGAGATTAGAAATGTCAGTGCATACATTTCCGATTTGTAAAGGAGACTATGCATCATGCTGAAATCGACTCCAGAAATACTCATGATTAATAAACTTCAAAGAGACTGGGCCTTTTACTCAACCTTTACAGAAAAACAAACCATCGCAAGGGTTACAGTCTTATGGAAGTAGATCATTCCTGGATGCCAGCAGTCAATACAAGAAGTTAGATTTGCCAGATATAAACCCAGATACTTATCTTTGGCTTATAGTTTCACAGTAGATATAGAAGCCATGACCTATATATGGTTAAGGCACATCTGCCTACTTAGGCCTACTTAGGGAAGCTCATCTCATGGCCCAGAGAAAGGGCTTTTTCTCTGCTGTGGAGCTCCCTTCCTTTGGAGATACGACTGTTCCCCTTATTGATGATTTCTTGAAGGCAACTGAAAAAGCACAGGCATTGGGGTAAGGACTGTAGGTCAGATGTGTTTGCTTTAAACCCCAGGTGAAGCATTTGAATGCTTCAATAGTTTGCTGACGCTTTGGTTTTATATGTAACATTATTATTTGTGTCTTCTATCCTGAGATCCATTGGAACAAGGGTGGTCTACAAACAAACAAGAAAACAAATGTGATGTAGGTGCAGGGTGTAGGTGTACATGGTGCAGCAAAACATGTGTAGTTATTATGTGCAACTAGCAAAATTCCCATCATTATGACAGAATAATAATAATAATAATAATAATAATAATAATAATAATAATAATAAAGTATTTATACCCTGCCCATCTGGCTGGGCTTCCCCAGCCACTCTGGGCGGCTCCCAACAAAATATTAAAATACAGTAATGCATCAAACATTAAAAGCTTCCCTAAACAGGGCTGCCTTCAGTTGTCTTCTAAAAGTCTGGTAGTTGTTGTTCTCTTTCACATCTGGTGGGAGGGTGTTCCTTTCCTCCAAGTTTATCTCCATTCCCCCCTTATGCATTGCTCCACATCGGAGTTTGTTTCCTGGCCACATTCACAGAATGCTTGGCTAGTGCTATTTTTCAATGGACATAAATTGTGATCTGTAGAGCCTAATTTGGCACACTACCGAGGGAATATTTCCCCATTAATACAGTATACACAGTGCTAGATGTTCAGATCTGGGCCTTCGGAAATTAAGGTATGCAAGGGAGAATGGTGTCTCCTTAATGAAGTCTTGCGACCCATACTTGTTTTAGAGATTATCGGCAGGGTTGAGTTTGTCCTTTAGATGGGGAAGCTGTGGCCCTCAAGATGTTGTGGGACTCCAGTTCCCCCAACGACCCCAGCCAATGTGCTCAGGGGTGATGGGAATTGTAGTCCAACCACATCTGAGGAGTAACATGTTCCCCATCCTGCTAGAGAAGATAGCATCAATATTAAATACAAAGTAACTTTCGCAAGGTCCAAGAAGGCAGATCTGATTCTCTGGACTGTGTACAAAGCAAGAGACAAAGTTATACCAAACATGTGAATAAGTGATGCACAAGTATGTGGACTCCTCCCAGAAAACGTCAAAGCAATCACTTGCATACATCACACTGGGATATTTATTTATGTCGTGGTTAGTTAATAGAGAGATCAGGACATAGTCTTTTAATCATCCAGTGGTCTATCACAGAGCAATTTCAAATTAACCAAAGGCAATCATTGTGTCTATTTATTTGTTTGTTTGTTTGTTTGTTTGTTTGTTTGTTTGTTGTCCTCCTTTTCGACCAAGAGGACCAAAAAATACTAATTCATTCCTGAATTTTTCCCACTTTTCCAGGGCAACTCCCCTGCCATTCTCCATCTAAATTCTCTCCTCCTTCCACCCCTCTGCTGCAGACCACGTAACAAAAATGTTTCTCTTATATTAATTTTGTTGCTCAAGCAGAGCAATTGATTACTACTCAAGCTGTCATACGAAAGCTTGAAGTCAAGTGACTCAGTTGTGTAGAGTTTTATTTAAACCATTTGTCCAGTCAGGATGCATGGGAAATCACCAGGTTGGTCACATGCAAGTGTGGTATAGTGCTGTAGTGGTTAAGAGCAGTAGTCTTGCAGTCTGCTGAACCGGGTTCGTGTCTCCGCTCCTCCACATGCAGCTGCTGGGTGACCTTGGGCTACTCACACTTCTCTGAAGTCTCTCAGCCCCATTCACCTCACAGAGTGTTTGTTGTGGGGGAGGAAGGGAAAGGAGAATGTTAGCCACTTTGAGACTCCTTAGGGTAGTGATAAAGCGGGATATCAAATCCAAACTCTTCTTCTTCTTGTTGTTGTTGTTGTTCTTCTTCTTCTTCTTCTTCTTCTTCTTCTTCTTCTTCTTCTTCTTCTTCTTCTTCTCATGTGATTCTGGCTTGTTGCAGGTCTATTTCTTTATTTCTTCTTGTTGCGAATCCTCTTTGCAGGAACACCTGTTTGCAGCAGGTCTCACATTAAATATCAGTTTAAGGGCTACCTGACCATGACAACATTTCAATTTATTTATAATATTTCTTACCTGCCCTTGAACATAAGTTCCCAGAGCAGGTTACAACAATGGAAAATACAATTATAAAAGCAGATAGAACCATTTGTGTTATCAGCAAAATAAAACCAGTGCGTTCTTGATCCATTGCATGACTACTCAGAAGTAAGCTCCACTGTGTTTATTGAACCCTGGGAACTGTCGCCTACCTCTAACACAGCTACAATCGCCAGCACCCTTAACAAACTATAGTTCTCGGGAGTCTTTGGGAGAAGCCTTGCGACTTAAACGTTTGGTGGGGAAACAAAGCTTGCCTTCTTCAGATTTTATTATGGATCAAAGCTACTATAATCCAAGAAATTACTCACTTATTCCACTTCTCTGAAACAAAATATGATCACTCTTCGTGGAATGCAAATATATCTCAGGGGAGGATGGTTTGCTCTATTTGTTTTGATTTGGTTTTTTAAGCAACCTCATTTTCAGAGCAAATATAGCATCATTTGTGGACTTCTTGTTTCATTACTTCGTGTGCTCCACAGCTGCTTTGCACTTGCCTAACACGGAAAGTCAGCGGCCTTATGTGGTAATTCTCCCTCATCCCCCATGCACCCAGCTTTGGAAGTATCTGTTAAAACTGCATTTGCACACACATACGAACAACCACTGCCAAGTTGTTGTTTTTAATAAAAAAAATGTTGTTTTCTCTCCACAGCAAGACTGTTGTCTTGTAGAACAGCCTTGTTACTGATGTTGATTTTCAGCACCTGACACAAGAAGACCAACTGAAATGAGTTTGTCGCAGGGAAGTGAAAGCTGGTGTTTCCCTTGTGGCAAAAAGCATTATTCCACTCATATAATTATAGTATTGTAGAGTTAGAAGGCACCTTCTAGGGTAGTCTAGTCCCCCTGCAATGCAGGAATCTCAACTAAAGCATCCATGACAGATGGCCGTCCAACCTCTGCTGCAAAAATTTTAATGAAGGAGAGACCACAATCTCCCAAGGGAGACCATTCCACTGTCAAATAGCTCTTATTGTCAGAAGGTTCTTCCTGATATTTAGTCAGAATCTCCTTTCTTGTAACTTGAATCCATTGGTTTAGGACCTACCCTCTAGAGCAGAAGAAAACAAGCTCACTCTATCTTCCATTTGACAGCCCTTGAGATATTTGAAGGTGACTATCATACCTTCGATCACTGCAGATGGTGACTGCAGTCACGAAATTAAAAGACGCCTGCTTCATGGGAGAAAAGCAATGACAAACCTAGACAGCATCTTAAAAAGCAGAGACATCACCTTGCCAACAGAGGTTCGAATAGTTAAAGCTATGGTTTTTTCCAGTAGTGATGTATGGAAGTGAGAGCTGGACCATAAAGAAGGCTGATTGCCAAAGAATTGATGCTTTTGAATTATGATGCTGGAGGAGACTCTTGAGAGTCCCATGGACTGCAAGAAGATCAAACCTATCCATTCTGAAGGAAATCAGCCCTGAGTGCTCAATGGAAGGGCAGATCCTGAAACTGAGGCTCCAATACTTTGGCCACCTCATGAGAAGAGAAGACTCTCTGGAAAAGACCCTGATGTTGGGAAAGATGGAGGGCACAAGGAGAAGGGGATGACAGAGGACGAGATGGTTGGACAGTGTTCTCGAAGCTACGAACATGAGTTTGACCAAGCTGCAGGAGGCAGTGGAAGACAGGAGTGCCTGGCGTGCTCTGGTCCATGGGGTGACGAAGAGTCGGACACGACTAAATGGCTAAACAACAACAACAACAATCATACCTTCTCTCAGTCTCCTCTTTCATATCACTGCCTCCAAGTTTTGCAGGTGTGGGTGTGTGGGTAAAGGTGAAGGTAAAGGTGAAGGTGAAGGTAAAGGTAAATGTAAATCAGCCGAGGGAGCTGACGTTTGTCTGCAGACAGCTTTCCGGGTCATGTGGCCAGCATGACTAAACCACGTCTGGCGCAACGGAACACCATGAAGGAAACCAGAGCTCATGCAAGCGCTGTTTACCTTCCCGCCACAGCGGTACCTTTTTATCTGCTTCCACTGGCATGCTTTCGAACTGCTGGGTTGGCAGGAGCTGGGACAGAGCAACAGGAGCTCACTCCATTGCGGGGATTCGCACCGCCAAACTTCTGATCAGCAAGCCCAAGAGGCTCAGTGGTTTAGACCATAGTGCTCAGATAGATAGATAGATAGATAGATAGATAGATAGATAGATAGACAGACAGACAGACAGACAGACAGGCAGGCAGACACAAATAAGAGAAGTGGTAGAGTAAGCCTTATGTTACCACTATGGATTTATATGTGTTATTAATTATTATATTTACATCCCACCTTTCTTTTATGGAGCATGCATCATATCATACATGGAAGTTATCTTCACAGGTAGCCATCAGCACTAAAAGTGCAGGTTGGGAAAAGAAGGGAACGCATATGCAGTGAACAGAGTGCAGGAAACTTGAGGGATTCGTGAAACTCTTCCTTGATGGTTTCAACCCACACATCCCCAGTTACCCTGAATGATTTTATTGGTGAAAATTTGGCTTGGCCCCTGGTTTAATCTGTTTATTTCTTTTACATTTATACCCCGCCTTTCCTCCAAACAGCTCAGGGTGGTGTGCCTAGCTCTCTCGCTTCTATCGTCACAACAACCCTGTAAGGTAGACAAGGCTAAGAGACAGTGGCTGGTCCATGGTCACCCAGTGTTCTTCATACCTGAGTGGGGATTTGAACCCTAGTTAATAATAATAATAATAATAATAATAATAATAATAATAATAATTTATACCCCATCCATCTGGCTGGGTTTCCCCAGCCACTCTGGGCAACTTCCAACAGAACACTAAAATACAACAACCTATTAAACATTAAAAGCTTCCCTAAACAGGGCTGCCTTCAGATGTCTTCTAAAAGTCTGGTAGTTATTTTTCTCTTTGACATCTGGTGGGAGGGCGTTCCACAAAGAGGGTGCCACTACTGAGAAGGCCCTCTGCCTGGTTCCCTGTAACTGGGCTTCTCACCGCGAGGGAACCGCCAGAAGGCCCTCAGCGCTGGACCTCAGTGTCCGGGCAGAACGATGGAGGTGGAGACGCTCCTTCAGGTATACTAGACCGAGGCCGTTTAGGGCTTTAAAGGTCAGCACAAACACTTTGAATTGTGCTCGTAAACGTACTGGGAGCCGGTGTAGGTCTTTCAAGACTGGTGTTATATGGTCTTGGCGGCCGCTCCGAGTCACCAGTCTAGCTGCCGCATTCTGGATTAGTTTCCGGGTCACCTTCAAAGGTAGCCCCACATAGAGTGCATTGCAGTAGTCCAAGCGAGAGATAACTAGAGCACTACTCTGGCAAGACAGTCTGCGGGCAGGTAGGGTCTCAGCCTACGTACCAGGTGGAGCTTCCCCAAGTCCTTGTCCAACACTCTAACCACTAGGCCATCTTTTGATATCTTTCAAAATAAAGTGTAAGGCAAATGAAGCCTTAGCAACTCAGATTCTTTGTTCTCCAAGTTTCACGGTCAAGTGTGTGTGGTTTAGATGTGCAGGCGGCAATCCTTTGCGCACTTGCTAAGGTCCCATGGAGCTCAGCAGTATTTAGCACTGTGTGTTTAGGGCTCTAGTGGCTTTCTAAGAGGTTTTACCAATTTCAGAGGGAAGGTGAGTAAAGCTCGTTCCCCCTGGAGAAAAACACAGGCCTTCCTTTCGCTGACCTGGGAGGCCACCACTTCAAAAGTTTTGCTTAAGCTGCCCCACATAAATATGTTTAGGAGAAGCGCAAACATCTCCGCTAGAACTGGACAGCACATGCCAAAATATATAAAAACAACAAGCGGAAAGCCATCAAGAGTGCTGCTTCCTCAAGCAACAGAGATGGAAACGGAGTAAAACTTGGAACTTGAGCAATTCGTTCCAAAAAAGCAATGCAAAGGTACTTGCTTTTCCCCTGCCTTCCCCCACATGCCCCATTGTACAGTGGGGTCAAAACAACCATCTGGAAAGTGCCAAGAGGCACCTTGAAATGAAAGGAGGACTAACATGAAAGCTCAGAATCTACTCACTCTGGAAACGTTCCCCTGTTGATGTGGCATTTCAGATCTTTCTAATGCCCTTAGTTGATATTTTTAAAATCAATGTAGGCGAGTTTCTCTCTCTCTCTCTCTCTCTCTCTCTCTCTCTCTCTCTCTCTCTCTCTCTGTGTGTGTGTGTGTGTGTTTTAGAATGAATTTTTTTTGGGGGGGGGGGAGTGATCACATTGCTTTTTTTATTGGTTCTCCAGACATTTACCACAATAGAAACAGTCCAGTTTCAAACAAAAGAGACAAGGATTCTCCTGAGGTTTGCCACCTCACGCTGCAAACAGCACATCAAACCATATGTTCCTGTTTCAGATGGTTTCCAGGTGGTCATATTCCACAAAGCTTGAATTCTGAAATGAGGGAGATGTGAGCTTTTACAGATCCTTCGGAATGCCTTTGGTTCATCCAGCTGAAGCTTAAGGAAAGCCCAATAGTTTTCTCACAAAGAGTTCTTGCAAATGTTTTATTTAAACTTTAAATCTACAAGGGTTATTTGTTTACTTCTTTCAGGAGATCTGATTAGCATATGGCTGGATCAATAACGGTGCTTGAATTTGGCAGCACAGTCTTCTAAGGCCTGGACTGAGCCTGTTATGTCAACACAGAGTAGGACCATTCCGGGAGGTGGGGGCAAACAAACAGAGGACTTGAATCCACTGGATCTAAAACCCCTTCATGATATGAATGACACATACCTAGGACTCAGCTACATTAGTCAAAAAACAGCATTTTAAATGCATTATAAACATTCAACACCAGATGGTGCTGAAGAGCACAAAACTTTTTTGAGCGATTTTACATAGGGTTTCCCCCCCTTTGTTATAACAATTTAATTTATGAGTTATTTATAGTGTTTTCCCCCTGTGTGTAGATCCACCCCTACAGCTGGGTCTAGAACCACTAATATCTGCAATAAATCTTTCCAGTCATCTTTAATTAAGCACTTGACTGCACATGCTATAGGACTGTGTACAAGATCATTCACATTTGCCATTAAAAACTTACTATTTGGGAATAAGCTTGCAGCTAATGTCTCATCACAACTGCCCCATGTTACATAATAAATGGCATTTATTAAATTGCATTTGTTCTAGCAACTAGTTTGTTTTTTTTAAAAAAATCAGATTTATCTTTTTTAAGGAAGGAAAAGAAGAAGTTCTGAAGCAGTTGAGAATTGCCAGGACTGAGAGCTCAGCATTTTGACCCATGCTTCTTTGCTGCATATTCAGTGGATCATATGACTGCATATTGAAAATGTGCAATGACTTTTAAATTATATAGTTCAATTACTGGAACTGACCTGCTCCCCACACCTTCTGAAATTCCATAGCCCGGCTGCAAATTGCTACGATGACCTAACTGAGCAGGTTCTTAGTAGGTCAGGAGTTGTGATGCACATCACTCACTCAAAGCTCCCATGCTTGCAATGCTACTTTGATGATTTGAGCAGAGGAAGCAGTTCTGTGTGAGCACGTTGGCTGTTCCAATGAAAAGGAATGCTGTAAGCCAGACATGTTAAGAGATCTATGTATACGAAGACATACACATGTACATTTAAATAATAACAGTAGCCTCACATTTACATAGCCCATTGCAAAAAGTTAAAGCACTTTATTAAAGTAATCCTTCCTTCCCTATTTCCCAGAGACAGTCCCGGATTCACAAAAGCCATCCTGGTTTCTACTTTGATCCCAGAATGTCCCGCTTTTCCTTAAAGGTAAAGGGACCGCTGACCATTAGGTCCAGTCGTGGCCGACTCTGGGGTTGCGGCGCTCATCTTGCTTTATTGGCCGAGGGAGCTGGCATACAGCTTCCGGGTCATGTGGCCAGCATGACTAAGCCACTTCTGGCAAACCAGAGCAGCACACGGAAACGCCGTTTACCTTCCCGCCAGAGCGGTACCTATTTATCTACTTGCACTCTGACGTGCTTTGGAACTGCTAAGTTGGCAGGAGCGAGCTATATTGCCATCCGCTCTCCCCTTAATAGCCAGCAGTAATCTGGTACCTCTCCGTTAAGGAAGACATGTTCTCTTACATTACCCTCTTGCAACCTGAGCTACATCAATGTTGAATTCATCACATGGACTCATAAGAATAAGCCCTTGAGAAAGGATGGGAAATGGGTGCCCAGCAACGGGAGCTCACCCCATCGTGGGGATTCGAACTGCCAACCTTCTGATCGGCAAGCCCAAGAGGCTCAGTGGTTTAGACCACAGCACCACCCGCAAATAGAATGTCCCTATTTTCATTGGAGAAATGTTGGAGAGTATGGAAATTAAGTGAGGCATCCCTAACTTCTTTTGGTGCACACAATGTTAGCTCGTTCTTTCAGAAGTTGAGAGAAAGGGCACAACATAAAATTAATAGCAGCTGCAGGAGGAGGTCATAAACATGACACCGAGGGAAGAGGGCCAGCTTTCCCCATTTAAAATACCCCATTTGTGTTGTTATTTTTCCTTGTTGAGAGAAGCAGGCTGGTATCAAACAGGTAGTTGCAATTTCCCCCTTGTGAAACGAGTAGCAGTGAGGGGCAGGAGATGCGATTCAGAAAATTGGTGCCAGGAGAAAGAATACCATGGGCCGTGGGACCTCTGTCCAGCAACATGGTTAACATAGTGGAAGATTCCGCTCTCCCAAACAACATCGAAATTGGCCATATGAGCTCCTGCGTGTTCCTCAAGGCAGAGATGTATTTCAAAAGCAACTCAGACAAGAATAATTTGGGAGTGTTTATTATTATATTAGGTCATTCAGAAGGCACAGCAACCGAACTCATGCAACCTCTTTCCCCCCCTCCCCCTCCTCCTCCTTCTTCTCCCAAATAGCTTCCGGATGGTATTTTCCACCTCAGAAACCGCTTACTTGATTGGTACCATATATTTGTTCTTTAGTCTGTTCATCGATCATTCTCTTGAATTCAGCAAACAAGAGTCTGGGCTGCTTAGAAATGCATCTCAGCTGGGGAGGGCATGCCCTGACACGCAACTCAGAATGTAGGTAAGAACTTGAACTCACTGGCGCCACCTCATGATACATAATTCCCTCCGGAGAAAGCCATGTAGATTTGGCTTTCCTTACCTGTAAATTTGTAAGTAGATGACTTACAAAGATTATTACATTGGTACCTCAGGTTACAGACTCTTCAGGTTACAGACGCTTCAGGTTACAGACTCTGGGTTCAAGCCCCATGTTGAGCAAAACAATTCATGCATTTCAGGGAGTTAGACTAGATGATGCTTGTGGTCCTTTCCAGACCCTACAAGTCTATGATTAGCACTGGTATTTATGTGCAGGCACTGCAGCATTTAGGCAACTTACGAAAGCATACCAAATCACAAATAAAAATAAAGAAATAAAAGTATCTGAAAAACGGCAGCAAACAACCAAATTCCTCTGTTATGCAAACCTGTTCATAAAAGCAAAATCCCCATAACACAATGACAAAAGTAAAAGTAAAGGTAAAGGGACCGCTGACCATTAGGTCCAGTCGTAACCGACTCTGGGGTTGCGGCACTCATCTTGCTTTATTGGCCGAGGGAGCTGGCATACAGCTTCCGGGTCATGTGGCCAGCATGACCAAGCCGCTTCTGGCGAACCAGAACAGCGCACGGAAACGCCGTTTACCTTCCCGCCAGAGTGGTACCTATTTATCTACTTGCACTTTGACGTGCTTTCAAACTGCTAGGTTGGCAAAAGCTGGGACCGAGCAACAGGAGCTCACTCCATTGCAGGGATTCGAACTGCTGACCTTCTGATTGGCAAGTCCTAGGCTCTGTGGTTTAACCCACAGCACCACCCACATCCCAATGACAAAAGTAGCAACCTCAATAAACAACGATTGAAAACTAACAGAAGAAGATAGTAACACCAAAGCCCTAACTGCATGGGAAGGAATAATAGGCAGGAGATCTGACAAGCAGAGCACCTTGGAATACAGTATCAGATTTTCCTGCCTAATAGCTGCTGTTGCTGCTTCTCCTTGTAAACTTTATGAAGACATGTACTTTGCAATGCGAGGCAGAGATATCATGTTGCTTGCAAATGCACACAAGAGGAAATGTAAGCAGGGAGAGAAATATTCTAACATTACAGAATACCTGCACATAGAATTATGGATCATCTACATAGTCCAAACCCCTACAATGCAAGAATATGCAGCTGTCCCAGGGATCAAACCTGCAACCTTGGCATTATCAGCACCACGCTCTAACCAACTGAGCTATCCAGACTTTGCAAATGCATCTTCATACTTGACTGTCCATATGCGTGCAGCAAAATTCTCATTTCTTTCCTGGTGATTTTAAACACAAAACCACACAGACCTGCATCTCCGTGCTTCGAACAAAATCCCATATTCCTTTATGTCAGCAAATGAATGGAATTCTTGAATCCTGTTTAAGTGACTCTAATATCCTTCATTGACTAAAATGGATCTGGGATGGACACTAGACCAAATGACTTGTTTGAAACTGTCAAGTTAGACACGAATATTTCAGAGATCATTATTTCCATCCAAAATGTAACATCCATGCAACATCTATTGTTCAATGTTAACACCGAGCACCACCTACTGAATCGACGACAACCATTTCCAAACAGCAAACACTCTTTAAATGTGGCAGAGCTCCCCCTGGAGGAACCATGAGGAGACTCTGTTGCCAATGCTGAAAAATTGACTCTTCCATGCAGCATCATGGTGGACAGTTATTCAACTATCGTGATATTAGTTTTGTTGAATGGTGTACTCATTTCTCAGATACAAATGAATACAAAACAATAATAGACGCACCAAGTACTCCTTCAACCAGTCCTTCTTTAATTTTATTTTTAAACTACTTCACTATATACCATATTTTTCGCTCTATAAGCCGCACTTTTTCCCTCCTAAAAAGTAAGGGGAAATGTGTGTGCGTCTTATGAAGCAAATGCAGGCTGCACAGCTATCCCAGAAGCCAGATCAGCAAGAGGGATCGCAGCGCAGCACTCCCTCTAACTGTTCTAGCTTCTGGCTTAGCCACGCACAGCCTCTCCCGGGCAAAGGGAGCCTTCATCCCGGTGCCCTGCGGAGGCTTCGCCCGGCTATCCCAGAAGCCAGAACAGTGAGAGGGATCGTTGTGCAGCGCTCCCTCTTGTTGTTCTAGCTTCTGGCTTAGCCCCTCAGTCCCTTCCCCCACCTCCTGGAAAAGCCCCCAAGAGCCATGCAGAGCCCTGTTTGGGGCTTTTCCCCGAGGAGGGAGAAGGGCAGCTCATCAGCTCTGCGCAGCTTGTGAAAGGGAGCGCTGAGCAGAGCCTGGGATGCATACAGGCTCTGCTCAGCACTCCCTTTAAAGATTTTTTTTTCTTGCATTCCCCCTCTAAAAAATAAGTGTGTCTTATGGAGCGAAAAATACGGTGGGTGGGTGGGTGTGTATCCCATTTTCCAACAGCAATTGTCTCAATTGCCCTCTTCATCTTTTCATTTTATAGCGAGATTCATGCTTTGACAGTACTGTGCCAGCCATGCCACCTTGAAAATCCCACAGAGCATTTGGGGATCCCTCAGATTCCATCATTCTCTGGGGATGGGCCATCTCACCTGGCCAGCCCCTTCAGGAGGACTTGCTTTCAACAGCCACTGCATTGTATCCTGCATATGTAGGATCTCCAAAGTGGCTGGTGCAGGCATGGCCAAACTCGGCGCGCCAGATGTTTTGGGACTACAACTCCCATCATCCCTAGCTAACAGGACCAGTGGTCAGGGATGATGGGAATTGTAGTCCCAAAACATCTGGAGGGCCAAGTGCATAAATGGGACTCTTTTGGTATTGCTGCTTTTGAGCATTTGCTTAATGGTGATCTAATCCAATACTGCATGGGTTGTAGGTCTGCTGAGATGAGATCTCAGTTTCTCTACGGAACCATAGAAAAACTGGGATCTCAGCAGACCCACAAGTCACGCAGCGCTGGGGCATAAACAAATGTTCAGAAGCAGCTGCGCTAGCTGTTTAATTGGCTTTTCAAACTTGGCTCTGTGAACCTTACCATTTTATTAGGGGAGCATCCCTTGCAGCAGACAAAATGGTGGCACTTCAAAGCCCCCTCTCTATCTCAGTAAGGCAATTAGTCATAGAGGAACACACTCAGGCAAAAGTCCCGAGCAACGTGGCCTTCCTTCCTGCTGTGCATCTTGCTTTTGTGCTGCGAGATATTAGGAAAAGATGACAGACCGACCGCGTCAGGTTGATGAAGGCAAAGCTGCCAAGTTCTCCTTTGGAAAAAATAAAAATCACAACTTAATAGGAAACATCCTAGACAGCTTAATAGATATGAGTCCCTGGAGGGTGGGGTGATCTAGTACCATAGTTTTTCAGATTCTGTGACTCAACACTTTATTGATGATGAGCTGCCTAAAATAGAGATCTGAACAGCAACAGCTGCTGCAAATGGAATAACTGAGTAGCCACCTGATGCTCAAAGCCCTGTGAAATGGCAAGGTGTGGGATTCGTCAAACAAACGATTCCCTCTACCAACACCCAGTTTCATAGCAACTTGTTGGTGGGGCCAAACAGACCACAACTCGCCCTTAGGCTAGCAGCAGGTGTGCCAACTCTAGGGTGCTGATGCGTCTCCGGGCCCCTCAATCTTTGTTGGAAAAGGGCTGGTGGTCCCTCAATGTTGAAAAGACCCAACTAGCATTGAGCGTGTGCAATGTCACTCACAGCATGCCACAGTTTCAGTAATTGGCTCCTCCAGAATGCTCAGATTTCTCCAGAGCACACAACGTCTCGCACGCATCACTTGTGTAACATCACACACATGCAACATGTGCTGCTGCCACCCCCCAAATTTTGGAGGCAACCTAGCATTAATCACCTCCCTGGCCCAGCTGGCCATCCCTTTCCTAGTTTTTGGTCATAACATAATACATATAACATGAGAATACTGCTTAAAAAACAACAACTCCAAAAGTCCTATTATTTATTTTAAACATTTATTTCACTACTTCTTCTTTTTTGCATCACACTCAGATCAGCTTATATCAACTTATAATAAAACATTTTTTTAATAGTAAAGCCAAAGGAAAAGATCAAACTGGATAATAGAAAATATGAACAATTCTAAATTTCCAAAAAGAGGATGCAAATCAATTTGGCAATTATACTCTTTTCAGTGTTTTAGTTACCCTTTTATGGTTTATCAAACATCAAAATCTTTTTCACATCATGGCTTTTCCTATTAACATTTAAACTTTTTAACACAGCAGTCCCTTCGTAGGGACGATATGAATTCTCCTGGTCGAGCATCCATAAAGAATCACAGTTTTGAGGGTGGGGGTGATTTCTTAAGAGCTGCAACAGTTAAAGCAATTTAAAACTGTGATGAAGACAACCTTGGATCACCCAATAGGGATGCACATGAAATCCTAGCCTTATGTTCTATGGTACAATACAACATTTCAAGTAGGATTGTAAAATTGTAAAGAAATATTGGGAAATGATTTACAATGAAATGAAAAAGATGTTTAAAAAAACCTTTGTTGTTGTTTTTTTAAAAAAAACCGGAAGCTTTCTTACTAGGTATTACAGGAGCGGACTTACCAAAATCACAAAAGAACTTTTTTATGTACACAACTGCGGCCGCACAAACATTATTAGCACAACAGTTGAAAGAAGAAGGTGTCCCAGTTAAAGAAGAGTGGCAACTCAGATTAATGGAATATGCAGAAATGGTGAAATTGACAATGAAACTAAGAGGAAGAGACGACAACGAATTTAAAGAAGATTGGAGAGAGTTCATTGCATATATACAGAAGCAATGTACACCGGTTAATATATTAGCAGGGTTCTGAGACTACTTGTAATTTAACTATGAATGGACAATAAGTAATTTGAATGGTTTATAACTCTGGACATGTGGTATGTTGATAAACAATGGAACCAAGGAAGGGACTAGAGGGAAGTCAATTTGTTTTATTTTGTTTTGATTTTATATTGTTACTATTTTTACCTTTGGTGTTGTTAAAAAATTAATAAAATGTTACTTAAAAAACAATATTTCAAGTGGCATTACTTGAACGGCATCTTTAGTGAAGATCAGGGCGTCAAGATGAAACATGTTCAAGACCGCTTGGGGAGCCTGTGTGAGGCTTGGGGAGCCTGTGTGAGTGTTTGCTGCCGGTAAGATCTAATGAAAGCCATGCTTGCAGAGCAATGAGCACTACATGCTAATTGGCATTTTATGTAACTGCAAAGTGTGCCATAAGTCTTCAGTTTAGCATAGCGGTGCTAATTGCCACACAGATTGCACACTTGTTGAGAAGGAGGGTGCTTTGCTGGGAACTGAGCTGCGGAAGAAAGGAAGGAAGCTGTTTGCCAGCTGTCAAATCTTGAGAGGGCCAAACTAGACCTGATGCTAAATGCATTTTAAAAAAAATTGCAGTTGAGTATATGATGTCCTCCTTCCCCTTCCTAATTAGCATGTTTTACCTCATATGTTTTTATGGCCACATTCACACCATACATTGAAAGCACTATGATGATACCACTTTAAACAGTCAGGTGGCTTCCCGCAAAGAATTCTGGGGCCTGTAGTTTCTTAAGGATGCTGAGAGTTGTTAGGGGACCTATGTTCCCCGCACAGGGCTACACTTTCCCAGAGACCCCAGCAAAGAGGAATTGTTCCTCTTGGGATTTAGCAACTCATAGAAGGATAGTGGCCCAGAAGGAATAAGATCCAAAGGATGGGTAGAAAACAGTATTTCCATGATAGAGAAAGAAATTTGATTTAGTTCACATTTAAAGACAAATCTATCTACAGTGGTACCTCGGGTTAAGTACTTAATTCGTTTTGGAGGTCCATTCTTAACTTGAAACTGTTCTTAACCTGTAGCACCACTTTAGCTAATAGGGCCTCCTGCTGCCACCGCACCGCCGGAGCACGATTTCTGTTCTCATCCTGAAGCAAAGTTCTTAACCTAAAGCACTATTTCTGGGTTAGCGGAGTGTGTAACCTGAAGCATATGTAACCCGAGGTACCACTGTAATTAGCACTTTCTCAAAAACTATGCAAACCAAAGCATAGCCATCGCCTTGAAATTCACAATTCTCTGAATTTTGCAACACAGTGTGCTGGACGGTAAACTGCATAAAACTGCATATATTTATGAAATCAACATACAAAAGGTAATACATTAGGGATAACTGCATTGCAAAATGGTGTGTGTTAGGCAGAATTGCATGCAGAAATATGAATATTAATATAAGTACACACAGAAATGCTTGATAGATTTTTATGACTTTAAAAGTCACAAACCGATGTGGAGAAGAGCTTAATTTTAAGATTGGAAAAATGAGAAACTGAGAGAAACTGACATTGACAGATTCACCCACCCCTGTTTAGCAGGCACATCTAGTCTCACCCATGTGTGAGAAGCTGTGCCTGCTTCCCCCTCTTCTGCACAATTATTAAGATCTGTTTGCCCTCGAAACATTAAGCACAGAGATCGAAACGGGAAAACGCTACTGCCATTTTATTCAGCAGAAAGCCATTGGACATAGGCTCAAGATCAGGTGGGTTAGGGGTCCCTTAAGACTGCTTAACATTGCAAGAATAATCAGGATGGATGAAGAACAGTGTGATGTACATTCCCCCCAGTGCATATGTATATCTGAAGCAGGTCTGATGTAGCTGTCAATGTTTCCCTTTTTTTAAGGGAAATTTCCTTATTCCGAATAGGATTCCTCGCAAGAAAAGGGAAAAGCTGACAGCTATGGATGGAATGATTGTAAGGAACTACGTATGGGTGGTCATGCTAAATTCACTCCCATGGAGAGTACAAGGACGTGAGTTTGTGCATGTGTTGCATGTGTCATGCTAGAAGCTGTGGGGTTACGATCACTAGTGACTTGATCATGTATAAATAAATGTTTGTACCAGAAATTAGCAAAGCAGAGATTTCATCACCACACTCCACCTTCCCCCAGTTGTTGTTTTCTAACTTGCAGGTTAAACAGGAAGTTTTCTGCAGGATGTGCCAGTATCCTCTGTTCGTGTTAATAACTTTAACACTTCGCTTTCCTTTTCTCCCACGATAAACTTAATGTTTCCTCCCAAGAGCTCTGACTTTGGATTTCCTGCAGCAGGCCAAAGTGTTTCATTCTTTTAACTCCTTAAAGAATCTATCTATTTCTCAGGACATTTTAAGGAAGCCTGTTGCAGTATCCGTTGTATTCCAGAGCTACCTTTTCTTCAAATGGGGTAGTTACATCTCCCCGTTCACATGGATGTGAATGGGTAGGTCAGATATGGGGGGGGGGGGAATCCTGAAGCAAAATGAGAAGCAACATTCTCAATCATGATTTGGAAAGGCAACAATAAACAAAATACGTTCATATGACAATCAGATTTGCACACCGATGGTATGCTTGTAGTTTCTTCTCTGGTAGGAATGCACTTAGTGTTCTATGTAAATATTATCTGTTCTGTTCCTTTCCACCACCTCTCTCATAAACACTCAACCAAGATTGTACGCATACCTTCAGTATGAAGACCACTGGTGCCATGAGGGCACCAGTATGCTCTGATCAGCAGAGATGCCAATTGCGAGTACTGCTACCTGCATGTGGAAGTATTGCGCATGTTTTCTGTCCTGCATGACTATACCCACCCAAGTTACTATATAGTCAGGTAAAGTTCTCGCCTTTATAAAGGCAGAAGCACACTAATGTGAATTACGCTAGCTTGCAAAATTATACATTATAATGCCAAGGTTGCAGGTTCAATCCACTGAGTCTCTTGGGCTTGCTGATCAGAAGGTCAGTGGTTTGAATCCCCACGACCGAGTGAGCTCCCGTTGCTCTGTCCCAGCTCCTGCCAACCTAGCAGTTTGAAAGCTCACCAGGGCAAGTAGATAAATAGGTACCGCTGTGGTAGGAAGGTAAACGGCATTTCCACACACTCCACTCTGGCTCCTGTCACAGTGTTCCATTGCACCAGAAGCGGTTTAGTCATGCTGGCCACCTGACCCAGAAAGCTGACTGTGGACAAACGTCAGCTCCCTCAGCCTGAAAGTGAGATGAGCGCCGCAACCCCATAGTCCCCTTTGACTCGACTTAACCATCCAGGGGTCCTTTATCTTTTACCTTTCCTGCATTGCAGGGGTTCAGACTAGATGGTCCTCAGGGTACCTTCCAGCTCTACACTTCTATGATGCTATGATTCTATGCAATGTTGATTCATTTATTTATTGTCTCCTACAAAATACAAAGTAACTCATTAAACAAAGGGTGCTGGCTGCTTACAGCTCTGGAACCAGCTGTATTCTCTGATAGGAATGCACTTTGTGTTCTATGTAATTATTCTGGGTGGTCCCAATTTTATCCTGATTGCAAATATGTGTAAGTAGCAGCTAAATACTGCAGAGCTGCTACGGGAGCATGTGTTTCTTGAGAAAGGGTTTGCCTAACCAGCTTGAGAGGTGAACTTTATGGTATGTTAGACAGGACTTTTTGCTGTTTTCATCTGGACTGGACTGATGAGGAGCCAGTGGAAAGCATTCAGAATTGGAAAAGGTGGCACTTGGATGCCATATTCACCTACTTTGTGATTTCAGACAACTACATAGGGCAGGACGGATCTCCCTTATTTAGCCTGTTCCAGTTTCTTAGCCTATGCGTCGTTATCTCCCAGGCAACCCACTAATAGGACATTAGACTTCGGGTGATACTAAGGGTCTTGTCAGAGGCCTCGGGGAAGTCAATATATAATGAATAAGTGCAACAAATCAATTCACAGCTTGCAAACTGGGCCAGTCATCCAGCCAGATTCATCGAGAAGTTGCACAGCATTTAAAATCATTGGCATGAATCATCACCTTTACCACAAGTTCATTCACCTCTGTAGGGCTGGGGGAGAAATTCAATTGGCATTTTAAAGCAAACCTACAAAATTGCACTTTCCAGAACAATACGCAAACTCAAACACAACCATCCTTAGCCCTTCTCTCAATTTTGCTCTCTAGTTCTCCAGCCAAGTCATATATACATAAAGTGGGCATAAAGTCTCCATAACAGTGTGAATATTGGTGAAAATAACATATAAACGTGCATGAAATGAGAGGGAACTGCTTTGCAAAAAATGTGTTTATTAGGCAAAATTGCATACAAAAAAATACATATTTTGCATTAGGAGAAATTTGCACTAAAATGCTGGTGAATTTTCACGTGGGCTTTTAAAAAAAAATCTGCAAACTGATGTGGAAGCATGGATAACTGAATGTAAGGTGGGAAAAATTAGAAACTGAGACAAATTAACATGGACAGATTCCCCCATCCCTATTCCCCAGTGACCTCCTGGCTTTTCAACAAAAATGTTTTCAGGGACAAGCGCAGAAGGTTGCTGAATGCAAACAAAGGATTTTGAGACTGTCCATGCTGACTCTTTTGAGTCCTGAGTCATCTCTTACCATCCCCTTGATCTAATCGAGCTGCTCACCAGGGATGTGAAAGGAGGGGCTCGCCTTGGTAATAATAATAGCTCAAAAACAAACTCTGGAAACAGCGACTCATGAACTAGTTCAGGGAGGATGTTGTTTATATGTTAGATCCTGTTTTCTTCCTTGAGCAAAATGCTTCCCCTACCAGGTGCTTCTCCCAGAAATGCTACCCCTCCCTTTGCATGCGGAGAGCCCCGGGGCAACTTCCTGCCGCTTCTGTGTGAAAACCCAGCCGCTGGGAGGCAAGTGGGAATGCAGCGCGCCTGTCAAAGGTTATCTTCCCACCTGCGCTGCAACTCTCCGACGCAATAGGGGTCACTGTTGTCTGTTTAAGGTCACTTGCATTATGTGACTCGGGCAGCATCCTCTTCTTCTGTGCGAGAGGCTGAGTTAGAAAGAGATAAAGTGAAGTGTGTTTTAATTCAAAGGCCCCTGCAGTGTGACGTTATATGGGAGTACAGGACACAGTGGCGCTGTGGTCTAAACCATTGAGCCTCTTGGGCTTGCTGATCGGAAGGTCGGCAGTTCGAATCCCCGCGAAGAGGTGAGCTCCCGTTGCTCGGTCCCAGCTCCTGCCAACCTAGCAATTTGAAAGCACGTCAAAGTGCAAGTAGATCAATAGGTACCACTCCGGTGGGAAGGTAAATGGTGTTTCTGTGCGCTCTGGTTTCTGTCACAGTGTTCCTTTGCACTAGAAGTGATTTAGTCACACTGGCCACATGACCCAAAAAGCTGTCTGTGGACAAACGCTGGCTCCCTCAGCCTGAAAGTGAGATGAGCGCCGCAACCCCATAGTCGCCTTTGACTGGACTTAACCATCCAGGGGTCCTTTTGTTGTTGTTTAGTCGTTTAGTCGTGTCTGACTCTTCATGACCCCATGGACCAGAGCATGCCAGGCACTCCTGTCTTCCACTGCCTCCCGCAGTTTGGTCAAACTCATGTTAGTAGCTTCGAGAACACTGTCCAACCATCTCGTCCTCTGTCGTCCTTTACCTTTTTTTATATGGGAATCTCTCCTGGGCCCGATTCATACACTCTGCCAGCAGCACAAGTGGATGTACTTGTTGCAAATGTCTGCTGTCCCAAATAGCACAAAGCAAGGAGGGGGAGCTTGTGGTCCTCTAAATGTTGTAGGACTACAACTCCCATCTGCCCCAGGCAGGAGTTGCAGTCCAGCAACATCTCAAGGGCTATACAGGTCCCATACCCTCCAACATTTATCTGGTGGAGATAGAGGCATCCTATTCAATACTACCACTAGTAATAATGATGTTGATAATATTTATACCTCACTCATCTGACTGTGTTGTCCCAGTCACCGTGGGTGGATTCCAACAAATCTAAAAACATAATAAAACATTAAACTTTTTTTTTAAGTCCCTATACGGGACTGCCTTAAGATGTCTTCTAAATGTTGTATAGTTATTTATCTCTTTGGCTCAGGGGTCACATAACATTTCTCTGATGAAAATAGGGACGTCCTAAAGAAAAGCAGAATGTTCTGGGATCAAATCTGAAACTAAGATGGCTTCTGTAAATCCAGAATTGTCCCTGGAAAATAGGGACACTTGGAGGGTCTGAAATCCCCAAATCCTGCAATAGAAGAAAGCAGCCAAACAGGCCTACCAGAAGATACATTCATAGCCCACGTTTCACCTTGGCCATAAAAATATTTCATTATTTGATCAATTTTCACATAACACTGTTCAGATTTTTATGCCAAATTTTGACACTCAGGCCATCTACCTAATATTGTCAGGGATGGAGTGCTATATGTTGGTTTTTACAGTTTGTTTGCTTTCCACAAAGTTATTATGTGCTGCTGTATGGGGGCATAAGGTTCACCGATGAATCAGTGAAAGGTTGGATGTGGTTTGATTTCCTGAAATGTGGAGCTATAATTTTTATTGATTTATAAAAGTATGTGTATGTTGCCTTTAGAGCTAAAAAGAGTCCCCCAAGTGGCTTACATTAAAATACTGTACTTTTTCCTGTATAAGACAAGGGTTTTTTACTTTAAAAATAATGTTAAAAAAGGAGGGTCGTCTTATACACGGCGGCAATCTCCTCCCCCTCATTTTCTTAATTTTGAGTCCCCCAAAATAGGGGGCATCTTATACACTTTCTTCCATAAAGTAGACAACATGCAAACATATATACCTTTTTAAAAAACATTTTTTAAAAACATGAATTGAATATTGCAAAATTTCAACCATGGGTGCATGGGTGGGGAATATCACCTTGGAGAGCTCAGAAATGAATAATGAATTGCAATGTTTAAAATCAGGTGGGGGAAATGGGTGATTAGAGCATCAGTCTTCCCAATGTTGTATGAATCTTTCTCAGATACACCTTGAAACACAGAGGATAAGTGGCAGACGTAGCCATCTGGCAGCCTTTAGAAAGTCGAATGAGGACAGGACTCTCCTTGTGAAATATAAATAAATATATCCAACATCCTCTTGTTACAGGTTTATGGCAATGAAAACACAACACATGCCTCGGGAGAAACGGGGGGGGGGGGATGCCCAGCGGAAAACTACATCGTGTCTTTTTTAACATCTCTCGCTTCCTTCTCACCCATCGCAAGAATTTCCGCCCAGCCCTTTATTTCCTACACACACTTTAAAAAGATGGTCAAGAATCTGCTTCGGGTTTGCCTTCTGGATCAAGCAGCCCTGGCTTGACATGTGACACAGAATGTTCAGACACATTTATTGTTTGTTTTGGATCGCAAAGAAATATTGCTCTCGGGTGCACAGTTCCCATAGTACTTTACACAGTCAACAACATACACAGTACGCCAGTGTTGTTGTTGTTGTCGTTCCTGGTTTTTGTTCACATAGGGCTTGTGAAAGGAGGAAAGAAACACAAGCAAATGAAAACCTATGTACATTGTAGCAGAATGCTTCTTTTTAATGTATGGGCACGATCCAGCCACAACGAAGCTTGATTCATTATGTCAGAATTACTGATGTGCTTAAGTCTCTCCCACTGAAACATATGAACAGACAGCTTATAGATGCAGACTTTGTTTGGATAAATACAATGATATTTGGAATGAATTTGCACAGAGTTTATTAGGTCATTGACAATTATATGTGCATTAGGATAATAAGAATATGCACATCTGTGTATTAATGTATGGTAATGTAACAATCTTTTTCTTTTTTTTCATTCTCTCACTTGTTTATTTATTTTTGCTCTCTATCTTTTTATAAATGAAATTCTTCTAATAAAATGTTACTTGTAATACTACTAATAATACAGTGGTACCTCGGGTTAAGAACTTAATTCATTCTGGAGATCCGTTCTTAACCTGAAACTGTTCTTAACCTGAAGCACCACTTTAGCTAATGGGGCCTCCTGCTGCCGCCGCGCTGCCGGAGCACGATTTCTGTTCTCATCCTGAAAAAAGTTCTTAACTCGAGGTAATATTTCTGGGTTAGCGGAGTCTGCAACCTGAAGCGTATGTAACCTGAAGCATCTGTAACCCGAGGTACCACTGTAATAATAATAATGATGTTGATGATGATAGTAATAGTCTGTCCCATTGAAATTGCTTAACACTGGCTATATCATGTCAAATCTTCATAATAATAAGCATGTGGGGGAGGCATTGCTTCCTCCCCTGAGCATTCTGGGTAGGTAAGCAGGTAGAACGAAAAACACAACACAACACAAATCATCATCAACCTTTTATTCGACCGCCAGTCAGAAAAAAATACATTTGTCAATACACAGTTAAAACATCCAGGAAGATTTTAGAACTTAGCCAACACTAAAATGGGCTAAACAGATAGCCCCATATCAGTACAGTCAATTATAGTCTTGCGACGCTTAAAAGCTAAAAAAAGAAATTTGGCCACCAAGGAAGGTATAGCTCTAGTGACATTATTCAGCAAGTGTAAAATCTGATTTTCTTCGGGTAGGAAGCTAAATTGACATAGGAGTGGGTCTATAAAATTTTGTCTAAGCTCTGCATAAGAAGGGCAAGTCAAGAGAATGTGTTCGGTGGACTCAGCCACACCCATGGCACAATGACAGGTTCTCTGGGCATATGGTACTCCCCTGTACCTTCCCCACCATATCGCAGAGTCAAGGACATTTAATCTAGCCGCTGTAAGCAGTCTGTGGTATTCCACATAGTGGATTTCTGCAAGGTAGGCGGCTGGTATGGTCCGATAAATCTGCACAACACAAATGCAACCACATGTCTTCCATTCCTCCAGGCAAGAAACAGGCCATCAGAATAGCACATTAGACTCGCTTCACTTCTGCATTCGCCACATTTGCCCAAGCCAACCTGCACATCTTTCCTGTAATTGCAGGAACCTGGCAAGGCTCTGCACATTGTGGCCAGAATATAAGCATAACTGCTTCACACCCCATGGTTAGAAAGATGCTAAGGAGGAATTTAAGCAGTGCCCCTCCAGCTTATTGATTGATGGAACATGGAGTCGATGTGTTCAAGATCCAAGGTGGAAATCATGTCTCAGCTGCACTCAGTGGAAGGGCATCTGTTTTGCATGGAGTCCTGTCATCTCCACATTCAGCTGGAAGAGGCTCCTGCCTGAAACCTCAGGAAGCCGCTGAAAGTAAATGAAGGTTATTTTGAGCTTGATTGACCAAAGGTCTGAATAGCTCAGTTGGTTTGAGCGTGGTGCTGAGAACACCAAGGTTTCAGGTTTGATCCCCATCTGGGACAGCTGCATATTCCTTCAGGGTCCCTTCCAGCTCTACAAATCTATGAAAATTTGGTTTGTAAGGGAATTTGTAAAGCGTCCCTTTAATTATAAAAATAGCATGCAAGAACCAAAGAACTTTATGGCAATAGAGAAAGGAAGGGAAATGTCAAAAGAGTACATAATGGGCTTTCAGAGGTGTCAAAAGGAAGCAATCTGACGTCTAAAGACGAGAAAGGTGGGGGTGTGACAGTTCATTGGTTAATATGGCTCATGCATGCTGAGGCTATTTAGAAACTTAGCAGCAACTTAAAAATAAAATGAAATATAAAGACTACATCCTGTATCCAATGCCTGCAAGTGACACAAACAGGAAGAATTTGGAATGCGCCTCCCCGTTCTACACTTCGTTCTAGATCTGCTGCCACTTCTGCAACGTTGGAACTCTTCTACATTTGAGTCGTTGCCAACGATAGGAAAATTAGAGTAGCCCAGGGTCAGTTTTTTGTTGTTTTCATTTGAAGAAAAGGTTTATAAAACTCAGGGATCCTTCTACCATTAGGCAGACTGAGGTAGCTACCTCAGTTGGCCAATACTAGGGGCAGGAGATATTAGGAATTCCCATGCCCTGTAAGCTAGCCTGCTGCCATCATGTACAGTTGTGTACAGTCGAAGACATTGTCCCATTGTCAGTGTTGAAGGAAGATTCAGCTACTAGTTCAGTCAGATTTGGTACATGGAAAGGAGAGGAAACCTTCCTGGCCTTCACCTCAGGCAGCCAAACGTCTTGGTCCGGCCTGTTAATGCTTGTACTCCTGAGCCACCTTACTTCCTTTGCTCAGCCAAATATTTACTTAAAGGTAAATTTAAGTACTGGACCATTAGGTCCAGTCGTGACCAACTCTAGGGTTGCGGCACTCATCTCGCTTTATTGGCCAAGGGAGCCGGTGTACAGCTTCCAGGTCATGTGGCCAGCATAACTAAGCCGCTTCTGGCGAACCAGAGCAGCGCACAGAAACGCCATTTACCTTCCCACCGGAGCGGTACCTATTTATCTACTTACACTTTGACGTGCTTTTGAACTGCTGGGTTGGCAGTCAACGTCGCTGCCAATACTGGAGTACATGGACTAATGGTCTGACTGTATGTATGAATGAATGAATGAATCAATCAATCAATCAATCTTTATTTGCATCAGCCATCGAACATAGCAATAAAACAACAATACGATATACAAAGAACAGAAATAAAAAGTCAATTATATAAAATACATATTGGGGTTTTGAATCAATAGTCAAATGGTGGATCTTATTCTCACTGCCCCAGCTAAAAACCTTGTAACCTTTGCTGTCACCTGCTCATCTTGATCTGCCAAGAGAAAGGACACTGTGTCAGTGGTTGGGTGACCCGGAATGGACAATGAAAGAGGGGTGATAATCTCATTCCTCAAGTCTTTATAAAGAGTGCAAGCCAGAAGAGCATGCGCCACCAATCCAGTACTGCCATCTCCACAGGGACATAGTCTGACAGTATAAGGTAGCTTCCCTTTGTTCTTGCAAAAGCCTAAGTCCAGTAATACCTTGTCCCTGGATCCTGTTGCATTTGGAACAAGAGTTTCCTGTGTATTCTCCCTCTCCGTACCCAAATATCTGATTTTCTATATAGCATTTTGTGCTTCTCCTTTAATCCTGAATGAAAGCATGACCCTCTCACATACGGTATTACTACTCTGTTTTGGCACCAGCAATTTCCCGCAAGCTGGAGGTTAAATTGCCACATTACCTCGTACGTACCCTGTTTGAAGGAAGAATTTTTTTTGCTTCTGTTGCTTACTGGCTCCTTTTTCACATTAGTCTGCTCAAACTTTTGATTGCTGGAGCAAAAATATCCTTTTCCTAATCCTGCAGACTTCAGCTAAGAGCCCCGGACATAGCCAGGCTAGCAGCAGAAACAGATGAGGCCTTTCCATGACCTTTCCGAGGTTTCTTATTACTCCAATTTTCTGCCGCAATCAATCATGCTGTTCAAAGCTCCTAATAAGTTTGGTTAGCCAATGTAGAATAGTTACAGCTTTTTGGATTTTCCAGAGGAGGCAAACTTACTGGAAAGATAACACACAATAAGATTAATGTGCACAATGTTGGAGAACTATGATTATGTATCCAACACTCTTTATTACCCTGTTCTACATAGGTCAGAAATGCCAAGGCTTATTTTGATCTCTCTTACGGCAGCAAAAGCGAGTCCACAAAAGGAAAGATAACTAGAATAATTGAAAAGGTGGTCACTGATATGGAATCCCTGTCTCAGGCTGCAATCCAAATCCGTCTTGGGCTGCGCATGTGTGTGGGGTGTAATAATAATAATAATAATAATAATAATAATAATAATAATAGTTTTGTTGTTTATATCCCGCCCATCTGGCTGGGTTTCTGCAGCCGCTCTGGGCAGCTTCCAGCACATAGAAAACATAATAAAACATCAGACATTAAAAACTTTCTCATGCAGGGGTGCTTTCCTATGTCTTCTAAAAGTCACATAGTTGTTTATTTCCTTGGCATCTGCTGGGAGGCCGTTCCACAGAGAGGGTGCCACTACCGAGAATGGCCTCTGCACAGCTCCCTGCAGCCTCACTTCTCACAGTGAGGGAACTGCCAGAAGATCCTCGGAAGTGGACCTCATTGTCTGGGCTGAATGATAGGGGTGGAGATGCTTCTTCAGGTATACCGGGCTGAGACCATTTAGAGCTTTCAAGGTCAGCACCAACACTTTGAATTGTGCTTGGAAACGTACTTCTATAGTGCGGACCTCCCGCTTCAGGAGTAGTAGCTCCTGCAATCAGTCGGAAGCACCGCAGTCAATCGGAAGCCGTGCCTTGGTTTTTGAACAATTTCGGGAGTCAAATGGACTCCTGGAATCGATTAAGTTCGACAACCAAGGTATGCCTGTACATTCAATTCAGCCTGACCATTCCCACCTGCCACCCACATAGTCTGAACAGAAGCACAGTTTGGCCTTGACTGTGGTTTGAAAGGCAACCTATCTGCTTCAGGTCAATAAAATTCTCAGTCAGTACTGGTCATCTCAGCACAATAGGCTACCCTCTCATGAGAAATGCCCAAGCAGTGGAAACATCCAAGCAACGAAGGGAGGGGGAGAAGGAGAAATGAGAGAAAGAAGCTTCCTTCATTTATAATCCAAGATCAAAAGCCCAAGTGATGCATAAAATTGTCCTTCATTCAGCTCAATGCACAGCTTTTCACGGCAGCAGGAAGGAAGGAAGACGCAACTTTCTCAGCTAGATGGAAATTGGAGCTTATTTCCAGACCTCGCAGGTCAAGAGGTGATGGCAGGGAAAACAAGGTGACATGCATCTAAAAATATGTCTCAGCTTTGCTGGAAGAGGGGAGGGGGGCTTTTAACAACACAAGCAGAGGTGGAAGGAGACTAAAATAAGACCAGAATGTCCATAGGGGGTCAATATGGTAGCATCTTGAACAGGTGTCTGGGAGTGGAGTAACTCCAGAAGAGGAAATGAGATCTGGAAGCAGGTGCTTGCAGATGAACAAAGAGAGACTTCAGCAAGGCCAGATTTAAAGACGGATTCACAGTGAAGGCTGCATTTGAGGCTGCTTCGTGGGAAGGCCATGCTTCCCTGTCTACCGGTTTTCATATCCAAAATTAGGCTCAGAAGTCTTGCACACAGATTTCCTCACACCAGTCAGCCCCACGGTGCCCTGCCTCTCGGATAGCATGCTATATTAGAAATGCTTTGCTTCTTCATAATGATTAGGCTACCACATTTTCTTGCACGCGGGTGGCGCTGTGGTCACTGAACTGCTTGGGCTTGCTGATCAGAAGGTCGGCAGTTCGAATCCCAGTGACGGAGTGAGCTCCCGTTGCTCTGTCCCAGCTCCTGCCAACCTAGCCATTCGAAAGCACACCAGCGCAAGTAGATAAATAGGTACCACTGTGCCGGGAAGGTAAACGGCGTTTCCGTGTGCTCTAGTTTCCATCATGGTGTCCTGTTGCACCAGAAGCAGTTTAGTTATGCTGGCCACCTGACCCGGAAAGCTGTCTGTGGACAAACGCCGTCTCCCTCAGCCTGAAAGTGAGATGAGCACCACAACCCCATAGTCACATTTCTGTCTGTCTCTTTCCCCTCCCTGGGGATAGCAGGGAGGAGGAGGGAGGAGTGGTGTGTTCTTCTCTCGTTGAGAAGGATCGCCGAGGGAGACCTCGCCTGTTTCCTGCCGGGAGTCGAAGACGGGGAGGTCAACAAGGAAATCAGCCGGTGCCTGGAGAGTGGCACATTCCTCTACGAAGCCTGATTACAACATCCTTTACCTTTTTACCTTTTTATTTTCTGGCAAATACAATTAAGAGTAATTTAACATGAACAAAAACCTGACACTATGCTTTGTGTGGTGGGGGGTTTCCAAGGTGCTCTGTGTGGGAAGTGAGACAGATACTCTTGCTTTTATATATATAATTTGGACATCACCTCCAGACTTAGCCTCCTCAAGACTCATGCTTGGAAACATATAAAAAAAAATTAAAAATTGTCCAGTGGCCCCTTAGAGAAAGCTCATACCAAGAACATACTTAGTTGGTCTCTAAGGTGCTGCTGGAATTATATATATATATATATATATATATATATTTGCTTTCGTAGATTTTCACGGGTACAGGAATGCAGGTTTTGGTGTCCTCGGGTGTCTTCCCGTGTAAAAGTTGGGGTGTCTAGGCGACGTTTCGACGAGGTCTCACTCGTCATCTTCAGGCTGGTGCTTTCGGCTTCTTGTTCCAGTAACAAGAAGCCGAAAGCACCAGCCTGAAGATGACGAGTGAGACCTCGTCGAAACGTCGCCTAGACACCCCAACTTTTACACGGGAAGACACCCGAGGACACCAAAACCTGCATATATATATATATATATATATATATATATATATATATTTCCACTGCGTCAGACCAACATGACTACCTACCTGAATCTGGAACTTAGGCTTAGAAGAAACTTGATTCGATTTGTGGAGAGAGATGGGCAAAAATGTTGATTCTGGATTTTCAACTCAATATGGCAACCCTACATAAAATCCTTGCAGACCTGTTACTCCATCACCTCCCAGTTATTAACTGCATTGTCAGATTCAGTTGCTTTATGGGTCCGTTTTACAGAATTTACAGTTCCCACATGGAAAATGCCCCAGAGGGGAAATCAGTCCCATTCATATCTGCAGTCTTGTTTTCTTGTTGTTCCTTTCAGCTGCGTGACTTCTCATGATGCAGCTCCTCATGTTTTCAATATATAAATGAAAGTTATAATAATAAGCTTCCATGAACAGCCAGGAAAAGAGATACCAAATTGTCCCCTCTAGATGTTGCTGGACTTTAGCTTCCATCATTCCTGAACACTGGCCATGCTGGCTGGGTCTGATGGGAGTTGGAGTCCAACACAATTTGAAAGGCATTTGGTTGGCTACCTCTGGCTAGAACAGGCATAGGCAAACTCGGCCCACCAGATGTTTTGGGACTACAACTCCCATGATCCCTAGCTAACAGGACCAGTGGTCAGGGATGATGGGAGTTGTAGTCCCAAAACATCTGGAGGGCCGAGTTTGCCTATGCCTGGGCTAGAATATCATGCCCAAACAAACAGAAGGATCAGGCTTTGACTATTGGGTGGCTGCAGAACTTCCAGAGACTGTTGTTCTGTATATCCTTTGCAAGGCAGGCATTTACGTCAAATGTCCCAGGGGCCCGACTTGGAATTAAGCCAGAGCCAAACATTTGTTATGATTCCAACAGGACATTGTATCCTGTTAAGTAAGCCAAGCATTCCCTTACAGGGAAGGAAAGATGCTTTGTCTCGTTTGATGGCAATCTAACATTTCTGTAAGAGAATCCAAATGTATGTTGCACATGAATTTGCCTTGAAAGTGCAGAATGTATCAGCGAAAAAATTCTTTTCGATTAAATTTATCATTTTACCAAATTCATTCATAACATTTTTAAAGGTTCTGATTTGCATGTTAAGCCTACATCAAAGACAGCTGAGGTTGTAGACTGTAATCTATTGTGCAGACAAAAGGAATTATGCAAATTCTCACCTTTAACAAGATTTCAATTGTAGTTGTTCTTAGTGCTTAGGGCAACATATACTTAGCCAATGATTTCAGGAAATGCATTGAAAACAGTTAGCAAGCAATGCCATTCACCCAACTTATTTATTGAATGGACATTTTTACCATCATTAGAATATTACTGCTACAGCCTGTTCATTGACAGCAATATTTTTTGACCCTGCTTCCACAGACAGTGTATAGTTCCTTGACCTTAAGAAGGATTTGCTAAAGTTTTGACCATTGTGAAATTATCCTGAGAGTTCTGTCTGACACAATTCCTTCACCACAGGCATAATTCGGGGGGGGGGGGGAACGTAGCCAAAGATTAAGAAAGTGAAAATACAAATTAAGCCTGTGGTGGAAGCATCACATTCTCATTTGATTTCAATTTAGGTGACTGTTTCATGGCAATAATAATAATAATAATAATAATAATAATAATAATAATAATAATTTATTTATATCCCGTCCTCCCCAGCCAAAGCCGGGCTCAGGGCGGCTAACAAAAATAAAATAAGAATACTAGAATAAAGTAACAAGGAGCAAACCAGTTAAGTGAATTGGCTCTTAAAACATTAAAAACATCCTCTGATATGCTTTCCAGTATTAACTTTATCTCCTACCCAAGCCTATAATACAGTATAACTCTTTAAAACACAACCACACTTAAAGAGCACAATGTTACAAGTTCAGGGATGAATGGTAAATATTTCTCTGAACGTAGTCTAAAGTTATGGGAGCTGCAGGAAAGGGCAACTGTTTTCCTTAGACCTTACTATATAATATGCTACCAGGTCCAGCTAAATAAGGACTGCAGGTCAGAGGTGAATCAACAGAAGCTGGGTGAGGCTCTAAATTTAGCTATCTGCTCCTGTCATGGAGAATATATTTTTAGGCCCAAAGTCCTGGGAAGCCATTGTAATTGCATGCCGCATGGACAGGGTGCAAACAGCACATATTTTCCGTGACTATTGCATGGTCACATTTTTAAATGATCTCCCCCACCCCGAATGATTCCATCTCCTCTGCTGAGATCACACAAACCTACCTGATTGGAAGTGGGTGGCAACAAAACCTTACGGGAATGGAATTTTGTACCAATGAAAATAGATTGAATTTTGTGGCTTTTGTATAGTCATTGAAATAATAGGTTGAAAGAAAAACACACCATGTGCAGTCCTGAGACCCACAATTAAATACTATCAATAGCATCATTCCTATTGTCTCCCCCTCTTTGTTGAAATGCAGATTGCAAGGGTCTCTGACAAGGTTTCCTTGTTATGTTACTATGTAAAGTGGTGTTGGGGAGCTTGTGATCCTTATGTGGTACTGAACTATAATCCCAATCATTCCTGACTATTAGCCCTGCTGGGTTGGGTTGATGGGAGCCAGACTCTAACATCTGGCAAGTCAAAGCCTCTCCATCCCAGATGTTAAGCATAATGCAGATCAATTATTTGTAATTATAGATCATTGGGATATTTTGGAGATATCTGGCAACGTGAGAAGCTTTGCAAAGGCTGCACTGGTGACAAAGAAAGCTATTGCCTTTCATGAACCCATCACTTCCTCTCTTTTTAAGTTAAACCACCTTCCTTCTGTAAGAACGAAATGTGATTTGTACAAAGCACAGCCTACAAGAATGCAATTGCCTACCAAACACACACAAATCCAAGGATGCTCCCCATGGAGTTATTATGGCTTGCCATGTATATGTTGCTTTTCAAGTATTCATTCATTGCTTTTCAAGAATCTGAAGTGCCTCTGTAACGGATGACAAAAATGTAAATCTCAACATGATGGATTATTTGCTACGCACGAGTACTTTCATTATCCTTTCTTGAATTATGTGGTACTCATGTACTTTGTTGTGATAGGTGTATTTATTTTTTGTTTTGTTTTCTCCTATAAACTTCATAAAAATTACTGAAGGGGGGGAATATGCAAAGTGCTTTATGATGAATACCATCTCATCCTGAAAACAACCATGTAGTCATCATTATTCCCATTTTCCTGATGGGAAGTTTAGCTTGAGAGACATATTTGCTTAGGGACATCCAAGGAGACCACGGATGGTGCAAAATATGAAACTCTAATATCTCTGATGGAAATCTGGCTGTCTGCTTTAAATCCCACCTTCAGGTAGTGGGGTGTATGTGTGTGTGCTGTGCTTAATATTGGACAGGAAACTCTGCTGAGTGATGTGGTAATGTCTGGCCATCAACTGGAAGGCTGAAGAGCTTGCTACAGTTTGACAGCTGCCTCCCGTAGGTCTCAGTGATCTGGCAGCTGTTTTACCATCTATGGCATCCCTATTTGAAATCAGCTTCAAACATTTTCCCAGCGCTAGCAATCTGAGCAGATGACTGCGGCATATTATTCCGGCTGGACTTCTTCTTTCCCATGTTTTAAGCTTTAATCCTTCCTCTGGGGATACCAAGTTGCACACGCTCGTGCTATTTTCTTTCTGGAGAGACTCTTTATACGTATTTTTTAAAATAATAATAAAAATTATTTAGTTTTCAAGATCACTTGAAGATAATCCCAATGCAGCGAAGTTGGTATCAGTTACAAGCCTTTTTCCAGACAGTGTTTTAAGTTATGTCGTTTCTAATAAGTCAAAGCGCAAGAGTTGAATATATCGGCTTTGTTTTGCCGGCCTGAACTTTTGTCAATTTGCCACCTACAATGCTTGTGTGTTTGCTTTGAGCTGGCTGCCTGCATTTGCTTAATAAATTCCTTCATGCCAACTTGAATTACTCTGGACAATGGAAAAACTACTCAGCATATTCCATTGTGCACTGTACGTTTAGAGTGCTCTCATTTTTATATCACCCTGGGTGTATCTGCATGTAGGAATACATGCATAAGACACTGGAACTAATATGTCCTTTTTATTATTATTTGCATACACTGTTAACATTAGCAGATGAAAAACAGGAACATGGGAAGTTGCCTTATACATAGTCAGATCGTTAGTCCATCTAATTCGCTATTATTGCCCCCACCAGAAGTGGGAAATCTGCCCTTCAGATGTTGTAGGACTTCAACTCTTATCAGTCCTAGCCAGGGATGATGAGAAGGACATTGGAGGACAATAGGTTCCACATATCTGCTCTACATATAGAGAGGCACATAGGGGCACATTTGGTCACCAGGCCTGAGGTTTCTCACCTCATTCTAGGGCTTCATAGGCTAGACCTTCAACTGATCTTGGAAACTCAATCTGGTACCCAATAAAGTTGTTTTTATTTAGAAGAATGTGTCAACAAATCAGGCAGCAGCATTCTTGTGCCAGCACAAGTTTCTGAACCAACTTCATGGATGATCCCATTTCTAGAAAATGCTATTTTTCTAGAAAAAGAAACTCACCATGAACACCTCCCTCATTCTCTTAGAATGGCAAAGGCGCCCATCTGAGAGGTGCCAGAACTGAGTACCAGCTGAAAAGAAGCCCTGATTACAGCAGTCAATTTTCTTTGTTTCTATCTTCCAACAGAGGTCACAGCCAGTGCACTAGCCAAAGGTAGCCAAAAGTCTTCATCTAGAAGCAAGGCCAACTCCCAAAGTGCTCCCAAGCGATAGACCTAATTCTCACAGGGAGAGCGATTGTGTCTAGAAAAAGCCTTTCCCTTTCCTATCTGTTCCAGACTCCGCTTCTTTCTTGTCTCAATGGAACATAGGTTTATTCACTGTTCATAAGTTTGATCTGAAATTGTCAAGGCCAATGGCAAGTCACCTTCACTCACACAGTCACCCATCGCATGCACATATTCAGGTCCGTCACTCTGGTGTTCGTACGGAGCCCCCAGTCGTCTCACGGACTATTGACCCGTACACCCTAATCCGCTGCCACCAACCAGGTCCTCCCCGGTAAATTACTTAGTCTCAGTCAGGTTCTTAAATTAAGAAGAGTGTAGTTTATTGCAAACACAAATAAACTTTAACTGCCTTCAAAATCTTGTTACTCTTTACCTTCTTAGTCTTATTTTATCCTGTCTTTAACTCTTCTACCTCCCCTCACACAAGAACCAACTCCACTAACTGTCGCTCTATTTCCAACAGTCTGCCAACTGCTTTCCCAACTGCCTTTCCCAACCAACCAACCCAAACCTCGGGCTAAGCCCTTTTATAAACAGGTAGGCTCCACCTCTGGCTTTTCTATTGGTCTACCTATTAACTCTTTCTCTCACCCTGTACAGACATTTTAAAAAGAACAAGCAAACACCACAGTCACTGTCCTCTGCAACCCCAATGACCTCTCTTAAAGGTCTTGCATAGATGGAAAACAAACCGAGGTCTAAGCCAACAGTTCACCTTTAAGAGCATTTGGCTTGAAATGAAGAGTGAAATTTGGGCCAGGCAGAGGAGCTGGAACTGGGTGTTATTCCAGGGAAGCTTACCACTGCAGAGGTAGCAGTGACAATACTTCCCTCCCACTTTTTTTTCTCTCCCCATAAAGTACATTTTAAGGAAGTGGAGTTCCTCTTAGCAGCCACTCATGTTCAAGACCATATTGAGTACAACCACCACCACTGACCTTTCCCCCACAGGATATGGGGAAGGTTGGGAGCTGAGCATGGGTGTGGGATGGTGGAGAGTGGCTTGCAGATTCAGGTAGGTAGCCGTGTTGGTCTGACGCAGTAGAAATATATAAAATAATAATAATAAATTGTCCAGTAGCACCTTAGAGACAAACTAAGTTTGTTCTTGGTATGCAGAGTTTGTGTGTTCAAGAAAAGGACCTCAGACAAATCCCTCATCCTAGGGGGCATAGGATGGAATTCTACGTTGTGCTCCTCTTATCATTCTGCCAGCTCAAGCATTACTGCTTGACCGATGGAACAATCTCCTCTGCTCCCCATCCCCCGCCTGCATGCTTCTCCTGACCCCCCACCCAGCAGATTTGAGGGAGGTGCACGTGGGGAGAAGACAGGGGGGAATGCCTCATTGTGCTAGCAGGAGTCATTGCACTGGCTTCCACAATTGCAGCTGGTTAATTAAATCCTTTAAAGCCCTAAACGGCCTCGGTCCTATATACCTGAAGGAGTGTCTCCACCCTCATAATTCAGCCCGGACACTGAGATCCAGCGCTGAGGGCCTTCTGGCAGTTCCCTCGCTGCGAGAAGTGAGGTTACAGGGAACCAGGCAGAGGGGCTTCTCGGTAGTGGCACCCTCCCTTCAGATAGCAAGGAAATAAACAACTATCTGACTTTCAGAAGACATCTGAATTCAGCCCTGTTTAGGAAAGTTTTTAATATCTAATGCTGTATTGTTTTTAACACTCGATTGGAAGCCGCCCAGAGTGACTGGGGAAACTCAGCCAGAGGGGTGGGGTATACATAATAAATTATTATTATTATTATTATTATTATTATTATTATTATTATTATTATTAATAATAATAATTAATTATTATTAATTATTATTAATTATTATTATTATTATTATAAATCCAACCTAAACAGTTGTTCTACTACCACTTTTTTGAACCTCCTGCCTCCTAATGATAAGTTAGATACCAAGATCAATGGGGGTCTTCTTATTTTTTTAAGAAGGGGCCTTATCACTGCTTCAGTCAAGGCAGCTAGTGAGCAACTGAAATGATAAATTTACCACCAAAGTGACCAGGTTAAAAGAGTTTACTATGGCTAGATGTCACCAGCCAACTAGAGAAAATATCAAAAGGATCTTTATAATTATCACAAATGAATAACAGGGATATAGGTTTCAAAGAGTTTAAAAGCACCTACATCTACTGGATTTCAGCCACGGCTTAAACATACCCGTTTCTCCCTGTAGTGATTTGTCTAAATTTTATATATATATATATATATATATATATATATATATATATATATAATTTATACCCCGCCCATCTGGCTGGGTTTCCCCAGCCACTCTGGCAGCTTCCAGCAAAATATTAAAATACAATAATTCATCAAATATTAAACACTTCCCTAAACAGGGCTGCCTTCAGATGTCTTCTAAAAGTCAGATCGCTATCAAAGGATTTACATTCTAAGAATTGGCATCCAAATCACAACAGCCTCTCAAACACAAGATGCTATTATTTTACAAATAATGGACATTGTCCAATGTGGATTCAACCTGTGCTGATTTAAATTTGGCTGCCCTTTTAAAGATCATTTTGAGTATTTAACTGCACTGGCAGCTTAGATAGCAATAATAGTGAGAGGCTGTGCACACGCTCTGTATACGTGCAGAAGCTGGCATGAGGTGCATAACGCAGGATGCTGACAGTGTTAGTTTTGTCTATAATATTCAAAAGGAATCTAGTTTCTAGTCCAAAGGCTGCAAAAGTAGAACTGAAAGGGCATGGGCAATGCCTGGCAAAATGTAAGTGAACAGAAGGTGATGAAGCAGTATTTCCTGGGCTTGGAGGCAAAGCTTTTATACCATGGCTGTTGGGAAATTTATGTTCCAAAACAGACGCATGCAAATCAATATAATCTGCATGATATACATAGGTTTAATTACTATCACCCATGCACTTAAAAGAACTGCCTCTATTATATTGACTGAGTCTGCCCTCATGACATACCTTCAAGTTTTCCATCTGATCTGATATCTACATACAAGGAACGTTAGAATTGTCAAAGCAGTGATTCGTGGAACATCATAAGATAAGCATACCATATTGTGGTTATTGCCAATATGCCAATTTAGGAACCGAATGGACTTTATCTCCTGACCATCCATTGGACTTTAATCTCACTTGATATGTTCTATTTGCATGATGTGTTGGTCTATAGAATTACACTTTGTGAGATATTATATGTTGAAATAGAAGTCACATAGTCAAAAACAGCCTGTTACATTGTGTGTGTTGTTACCAGGATTGTATTCATGTAACCTAAGGTTTAGTAGTGTTTCTCATGACAACACAGCATGATCACTCTAATACCCATTTTATAGATGGGGAAATTATGCTAAGAAATACCTGGTGTCTCCAGACGTGCCAGTATTATGCAGGAGGGATTCATAAACAGACTGGAAACTGAAGTTTGCACAACTAAAGTAGATGAAAGGTCTCTGTCTTCCTGATGCACCAAATCCACCTTAATGAAACAAAGAAAAGAATAGAATCAGGACCTTTGCCATTTGGAAAGTAATAGGGAAATGCAATGAATGAGTCCAATACTGGGGGAAAGATTCCTGCATTGCAGGGGGTAGGACTAGATGACCCTTGTGGTCCCTTTCCAACTCTACAATTTTATGATTTTGTGATTAACAAGAAACTAATTAAACACCCCAAAGAAAAATCAGGAGAAGTTGTTGTTGTTGTTAGATTTTAAACATCTTTATTGAAAGTTCAAAAAGTACATAATTATATGTGCACTAAGCAATGTGAGACGTAAATAAAAAAGGGAAACATAACCCGTGCAGAAGGGAAAATAAAGGGTGGAGGGGGGAACCCAAAACTGTATCCTTTACAAGGTTGTTATTGTACTTCACCAGATCTTAACCTATTACAGCGTTTGTAAGAATGGATTCGAAATATCATTGAATTTGTCCATGGCAAGTCTGCGTTTATATGCAAGTTGTTCATATGTTGCGAGTTTGTCTAAATCTTCAATCCAATCGTAGAAGCGAGCCACGTTTTTAGAAATGCATGTTGTTGTATAACCACCCTGCAAAGATATCAGAATGAATGCTCAATAAAGGTCCAGTATAACCTAACCTCTGCCTAAGGTTTGTACAAGCAAATCAGGACAAATCCTTGATAAACAGGTAAAGATGCATCCCTCCCTGAGACCAGAGAGTCATGGCCAGTGAGACTAGACAGTACAAAAGTGTGCCTGATGTGATGTAAGGATGCATCCTGCATCAAACAAATGAAACTGCTACCTCTGCACAGGTGAGCCTCTCTGCCTTCCACAGGCTTGGAGTCAACAGCTATTCATGTGCAAAAGGTTCAGAGCAACCCTTTTCACAACTTGTTGAGATTCTATTCTGCTGCCCCACTTGGGTGGCGTCAAGTGAAATCTTGAGTTGGGATGCTGCATCAGTCTCTCTTCCAATGCATGATTTCTTTTGTTCTTTTGTTAAATGTATATACCCTGTTCTTCCTCCCAAAGGAGTAGGGCAGCAACCAGAGAACCAAAAATAACAAGACCTTTCAAATAATTCTAACTCAGATGCAGACTGGAAAGATCTCAGTTTAAAAGGGCTTGTTGAAAGAGGAAGGTCTTCAGTAGGCTCCAAAAAAGGCAAGAGAGACTGTGCTTGCCCAGTATTCAAAGGGAGGATGCTCTGAAAGGTAGGGCCACAATCCAAAATATCCCATTCCTATATTATGAGGAATGGACTTCCTGATAAGATGGTGTCTGCAAACAGCCCTCACCTGCAGAGCCCATTGATTGACTGGGTATATATAAGAGGTGAGATTACCTTGCTGCTCCCAAACTTTACACACCGAAACCAGCACATTCAACTTAGCCCAGTGGTTCAGTGCATTCTTTCAACAGTGGGGTGATGTGTTGGCAATATCCTGACCCAGTGAGCAGTCAAACCACCCCATTTTGCACCAGCTGCAACTTCCAGATCAATCTCAAGGGCATTACTCCCACCACCACCAATAGCAGCACATTGCAATAATCTGTGCTGGAAGTCACCAGTGCACAGATGACAGAGGTAAACACTATAATAAATAATAATAATAAAATTTTATTTATATCCCGCCCTCCCCAGACGAAGCCGGGCTCAGAGCGGCTAACAACAGTAAAATAATACAGCATTCTAAAATCAATTCATTATAAAATCAGTTCAAATCAAATTAATGGCAACCATTGAGCTAGAGTTCTGTGAGGATTACCAAAGGAGGGGGTCAGGCTGTGCCTTGGCCAAAGGCCTGGTGGAACAGCTCTGTCTTGCAGGCCCTGCAGAAAGATGTCAAGTCCCACAGGGCCCTAGTCTCTTGTGACAGAGCGTTCCACCAGATCGGGACCACAGCCGAAAAAGGCCAGCCTAACCTCCCTGTGGCCCAAGACCTCCAAGATGTTTTTGTTTGAAGACTGTAAGGTCCTCCGTGGGACATACTGGGAGAGGTGGTCCCATAGATATGAGGGTCCTAGGCTGTATAGGGCTTTAAAGGTTAAAACCAGCACCTTAAACCTGATCCTGTACTCCACCGGGAGCCAGTGCAGCTGGTATAGCACTGGGTAAATGCGATCTCGCAGTGAGGACCCCGTAAGGAGTCTCGCTGCAGCATTCTGCACCTGCTGGAGTTTCTGGATCAGTCTCAAGGGCAGCCCCACGTAGAGCGAGTTACAATAATCAAGCCTGGAGGTGACCGTCACATGGGCCACAGTGGCTAGGTCAGGGCGAGAGAGGTAAGGAGCCAACTGCTTAGCTTGGCGGAGATGAAAAAATGTCGCCTTTGTTATAGCTGCAATCTGCGCCTCCATGGAAAGGGAGGTGTCGAAGATTACACCCAAACTCTTAAAGGACGGTGCTGGCACTAATTGTGCCCCACAAGAGATGGGAGTTGCCCTCCCCTTCTCTATCCTGGTCCAGAAACAGTTGTAGCTGCCTTACCAGCCCAAGAGCACCCCCAGATTAACAATCTGATCTTTCAGGGGGAGTACGACCCCATTATCTCCCTCCTATGTTCTGGTGGTGGTTTATTTTAGAAAAAGAAAAAGAATGGGAGGGCAGTTATGGATGAGGGGGAAAGAGAACACTTGGTGTAATTGCAGGTTCTCAATTGCCTAGCAGAGAAACCACAGGTGTGCATTCCACACACTCACACATTTTTCGAAATGCAGGTAGGTTCGTGTTACTTGACTAACCTGCAGGAATATTGGAAGGATGTGTCTGTCTCCACGGCAGGTCAGAGTTTTCCAGACCTCCCCCATCTTTAACAGCAGCACAAGTGTTTGACTTGAAGCCAATATCCAGTCAGTTCCAAACGATTTTACTTTCCTCTGCTATTAAAATACTGCTTGAATCAGGCTCTAATGTAATCCCTCTTGCCTCATTACCTCTCTGTAAAATATGGAAATGTGTGTTTTGCTGCCTCCATGTGGTTGGCATTGGAAATGAGTGGATTATCGGGAATCTGGCTGCTCCTTTTCCTATTGCTTTTGGTAACATTTGGGAAAGTTCCATGGGCATCCATCGTTTTGACACTCTGGACCATTCATGTCTATTTCTGAACTGCTGTAGTTCCTGTACTGGCAGGACTCCTCTCTCATTGTATTCAAACCAGTGCCAGTAATTTGAGCTATGATGCAAAGGAAATAAAGTTCTATTTGAGCTAAAATTGGTCCATTCAAAGCAATGTGAAAATCAACGTCCGCCACCACTTTTACCTCAGGGGTTCCTCAGCTCTGTGACTCACCCTAAGCCACAACAGATCCATCTAAGTAATTAAAATGTTGGTGAGCATTCTGTGACATCACAGCAGCTTAGCCAATGGCAAAAAAGTGAATGGGCTCAGAAGCGGCAAATGCAACATTATATAATTCTATATAGTTGCACTTGTATGAGTGGTGGTGCAATAGCAGCTCTTTTCAGGCACTCATTTGGACTTGGCTGCAAATTTGAGAAAACTATGTTCCTGCACAATAAACACACAGTGTTCCGATGTAGTAGCCAGAGAACCCAGATGCTCATCATAGTTAAAAGACACAAACTCTTAACCTATATAGTTAACCCACGCAGCAAATGGAGCAGCTGAAAACCTGTGATAGATGGTGGCTGGCTTATATTAGGGTAATTCCCCCCACAGATGTGTCATGTCAAAAGAAAGTAACATTGCTATTTCACAACAAGCTCTCGTTCAGCAATAGGAATAAATGTGATTCTGGTAACCTGGAATGACAAAAATCCAAAATTAGCAGGAATTAGTGGGTCAGAGAAAGAAACTTGGGGAAGAGAGGTCCAGAGGTTATCTGGAGCTGTCCGTTCAGCACTAGAACAATAACTCCGAAAACAGATGTCTGAGCGGAGTAACCAGAGGTCCAGGAACATTATTGGCTATTATTCTTATTTAATTATTTGAAGCAGGAGCATTCTGTTTTTCCTACCCAAGCAGGCGTCCAAGATAGTTCAGAAAAGCTATTAAATCCCCAGAGACACAAGTCAGCTCTCCATCTCATGGAACTACAGAAGGGTCTCATTCTTAGCTTTCCTGCTAAAGCAGAGCTTTCCAAACTGTGTGTGTTGTGACACATTAGTGTGTCGGCTGCAGTGTGCATGTGTGTCATGAAAACACTCCCCGAGCTCCTCCCAGGGCTGGAAAGGGGTTCATTTAACCTCTGGTTCACTAATAAAACTGCATTATTGTGTCACAAAATTATGCACATCTAAAAAGAGTGTCGGGACACGGGTGGCGCTGTGGGTTAAACCACAGAGCCTAGGACTTGCCGATCAGAAGGTCGCGGTTCGAATCCCTGTGACAGGGTGAGCTCCCGTTCCTCGGTCCCTGCTCCTGCCAACCTACCAGTTCAAAAACACGTCAAAGTACAAGTAGATAAATAGGTACCACTCCTGCAGGAAAGTAAACAACATTTCCGTGCGCTGCTCTGGTTCGCCAGAAGTGGCTTAATCATGCTGGCCACATGACCCAGAAACTGTACGCTGGCTACCTCGGCCAGTATAGCGAGAAGAGTGCTGCAACCCCAGAGTCGGTCATGACTGGACCTAATGGTCAGGGGTCCCTTTACCTTTTTAAAAAGAGTGTCACAGACATGAAAAGTTTGGAAAGCTCTGTACTAAAGTGTCCACCAGGAAAACCTGTTTGCAGGCAGTAGTTACAGAGTCAGCAATGCTCCAGTTATTGGCAGAAAGGGATAGCAAGAAAAGCCTAAGTATTGCTACTGTTGGGTTCTAGAGGAGGAAGCCCACTGTAGCCGACCCCAACCTTGGAAAAGGCCATCAGAGAGCAGTGATAGAGAGCAGGAATTATCCACTGCCAAGCCAGAGATCAACATGTTTAGTCATTTAGTCATGTCCAACTCTTTGCGACTCCATGGACCAGGGCACTCCTATCTTCTACTGCCTCCCGCAGTTTGGTCAAACTCATGCTGGTAGCTTCCAGAACACTGTCCAACCATCTCATCCTCTGTCGTCCCTTTCTCCTTGTGCCCTCCACCTTTCCCAACACCAGGGTCTTTTCCAGGGAGTCTTCTCTTATCATGAGGTGGTCAAAGTATTGGATCTGTCCTTCCAGTGAGCACTCAGGACTGATTTCCTTAAGAATGGATTGGTTTGATCTTCTTGCAGTCCATGGGACTCTCAAGAGTCTCCTCCAACACCATAATTCAACATACAGTCTGCATATTCTCTTTTCTGCTCTGTAGAAGCTCCAAGCAGACAAAGGTTTGGGAGACAATATTCAAATAGATATGGCAGGTTGTAGTGATACAAATATTTGCTTTTCCTGGGCATTGCTCAAGCATATGAAAGGAAGACTCACACATAGCTAATATACAGAAATTGAACAGTGCCATGGCGACTACTGAGACATGGTTAGAGGGGAACCTACCTTTTTTTTAATTGCACCTTTCCCTCGGCTACAAATGGGATATGCAGAAATTGGCACAAATAGCAACCGGGTGGATAGTGCCTGTAACTAAGCCTGAATGGTACACTATTATGTCTACACAGCTTAACCTCAAAATAGGGGTGACTGGATTGTCCTGGAGGCGTAAGGATGTATATTCCTATCTACCCAGTTACGTGTCACAATATTTGTGCACAGATTATTATGGGGGGTCATTTTCTGTACGTTCACCTGTAAACACATTAGGGGATGACTCATCCAACAAGCAACCAATACTGACATGAAAGTAAATTGGAAAAAAAACTTTGGCTAACTCTCCAAAGATGAATGCGGTAAGAAGTAGGAATGGACTGAGTTTTGATAACCTGCAGCCGTTTTTTCCCCTTGTTCAAGAGTAACAGGAACATCAAAGTTATGCAAAACCAAAAACATGCTCATTTGCTTATTGTACAATACAGGGTACAGGGTTTGGGTTACTGTGACACAGAATTTTGATGATTATTTTCAAGCAGGGTTCCTGGGTGTAGTCAGGCAGAAGCCCTGACATTCTTCTTGGACTGTAAAAAAAATATACAGCTAACATCTCCAGACTGATCTTTATAAATTAATAGACGCCTGTGGCTATTATCTTGTTCCCCAGGTATGAGCAAATGCTCATACACCTCAGCCTTGCTTTAGAAGTAGATCAAGCTGACAGACAGACCACATCAGGTACCCAAATGGGTAGCATCTACAGGAAACTGTGGCGTGCATAACTTGGCCACTTCGCCCTCATTTCCCCAAGCCTCTAACAATTTTTTAAAGCCCTAAAGGCTGTATAAAACCACAACCTTCTCTCCTGCTTGGAAAATGAAGTAGCTGTTGCAAACTCATACATCTCAAAATATTAACATCTGCTCCTGAAATTTCCATTGGGGCTGCCAAAAAAACGTTGCCTAACAGTACTGTGTGAGGCTCAACTTACAACGTGTCTGGATGATTCCCTTCTTGGCCCCAAACAAAAACTTTGATAATGTTTAATATCAATTTGTCATCTTCATTAATCAAAAAGTTTTAGCGCTTAATCCTTGCGTCAGGTGCCTCACGTAAAGTGGAATAGATTGGGAGCCATTCCTAGCTAGTTTAGTTTTGCCATATTAGGAAATGGAATTACGGTTCCCTGCAAAATGCCTATGCAGTTCTTATCATGATTTCATGCACTACAATTGGTAGAAAGAGCCTCTTTTTGTACATAATTGTGTGTGTGTAAGGGAGTGTGGGTACAAAGGTGCATATACCTTGTTGTTGGCACCTATCTGTCTCGGGAAACAATGGAAGACTGCACCTTTGGGGGTAAAGTGAAACCATTGGAGAGTTACAGCTGTAGAGACCAATATGAGAGAGACATGTTTTAGTGTGGATGGGGCAGATGAAGGAGCCTCTGGTGACTGCGGTGGATACACGACCCGACTGTCAAAATTAGAAGCATTCAGTGGTGTCCCATTTCCACCTATTCCTAAAAGATTATTGCTACAGTGGTACCTTGGGTTAAGAACTTAATTCGTTCCGGAGGTCCGTTCTTAACCTGAAACTGTTCTTAACCTGAGGTACCACTTTAGCTAATGGGGCCTCCTGCTGCTGCTGTTCTCATGCTGAAGCAAAGTTCTTAACCTGAGATATTATTTCTGGGTTAGCAGAGTCTGTAACCTGAAGCGTCTGTAAGCGTATGTAACCCGAGGTACCACTGTACTTGCTCTTTTAGTTCAACACTGCAAGGCTCAACCTTGCCTTGTGAACATGTACACGTGTTCATTTAGCTTGGTACAATCTTCTCCAACTGATGCCCCAACATCCCAGGCAAATATTTCCCTCAGCTCCAACAACCAAGAGCCTTTCAACAGGAAATGACATTAATCAAACCTGGAACCATCTGCATGCAAAGTCATTGAGCTATACAATCTCTCCCCTTAATAGGTTAAAAAAAAAGGTACAGGACCCCTGGACAGTTAAGTCCAGTCAAAGGAAACTACGGAGTGTGGCACTCATTTCGTTTTCAGGCCAAGGGAGCCACTATTTGTCCGCAGACAGCTTTCCTGGTTATGTGGCAAGCATGACTGAACCGCTTCTGGTGCAACGGAACACAGTGACAGAAACCAGAGCTCACAGAAACGCAATTTACCTTCCTTCTGCAGCAGTACCTATTTATCTACTTGCAGTGGTATGCTTTCAAACTGCTAGGTTGGCAGGAGCTGGAACAGAGCAACGGGAGCTTACCCCATCACGGGGATTCAAACCGTCGACCTTCTGATCAACAAGCCCAAGAGGCTCAGTGCCACCAATGTCTCTATAAGTTGCATGTACCTGTAAGTAAACAGTGCTTACTTCTGAGCAAAGATATATTGCCACCCGCTCTCCCCTTAATAGCCAGCAGTATTCAGGTACCTCTCCATTAAGGAAGACATGTTCTCTTACGTTACCCTCTTGCAACCTGAGCTACATCAATGTTGAATTCATCACATGGACTTATAACAATGAGCCCTGGAGAAAGGATGGGAAATGGGTGCCCTGCAGATGTTGCTGGACTACAACTCCCATCACCTCCAATGATAGGCCATGCTAGCTGCAGCTGATGGGAGTTGGGGTCCAACGTTTAGAGGCCCTCAGGTTCCCCATGCCTGCCCAGTGACTCTTATCCCACCATTAGCTTGAGCCCTGATTAGTTGACTTCCCAACACAAAAGGACCATTTTGCAAGAAGCACATCAAAACAAGTTTAGACCAGAAAGCAACTGACCGCTATGCCACTGTGTCTACGTGCCTCCAGCTGTTACTCCGCTTTCCATTCCTTGTCTGCAATCTTAAATCCAAGTTCCAGGTCACCCCTAGCAAACAGATAGGCTGGTAGGCTGTCCTCAAACAACTGTTTGCGTATTTGTATCTAAGTCCCTGGCATTCAGTGCAAAAGTGGTTTGTCATATGGCATGATGGTGGATTGGAAAGCCCCTTGGGTGTACCAAATTAGTCACATGCTTCTCTGGATTTTCAGCCTCTGTTATACATATATTCCATGCTGACCTAAGAGGGAATTTCAGAGCAATGGGAGGTATCTGAAAGTGAGACAACCTCTCCCTGTCTGCTGTACAGAAGGACAGGTCTTCTTACTTTCATGTAGCAACATTTAACAAAGTAGGGGAGAGCTTTTTCTTACTTCTAGATATGGGTTGCTGATATTTTTATAGAAGTTATTGCATTTATGTATTTAAAATTTATGTATTAAACTTTTTATTCCTTAGCCCTACATTGTAAATCATCTAAAGCTTCAACGTTGATATAATAAAATATAATTACCACCACCACCGGCTGACAAATGCTGGAAACCCAAATTTCTAACACCAAACACAAATGGCTACGGGGAAACAAAACCCATACAGATGGCACTGCCAATTTACAATAATGGCGATGTACCTATATGAGAGAAATACACAAAATCTCAGACACTTGGACTTGATCCCTCCAGTTGAAGACATCCAGATTTTCCATCTGATCTTTGTCAGGATAACTTGGCCTTCAACTCAGCAGAGAATCAGAGTGATAAAAACCTGAAATAATCATTATCTGAAATGCTTTAGTAATGAATCCTCTGAGAGATATTTCTTCTCAAGGAGTGCACATAATAGTTAAGGCATAAAGGATTTTATAGAAACGTGGTTGTTCGTTTTTTGCTAAAAACAACTAACTAGACATATTTCAAGAGCTGACAATTTGATGAATGTCTTTTCTTTTCCTGAAACAAAGACCATTTGTCTACTTTACACAAGCTACTTTGGGTCCATTGAATGGTCTTCTTTATAAAACAATCCATGGCAGATTCTTGCTTCCCGACACCTGAGAGTTCAGAAGGTTCTGCACCATCTTCAAAGAGCATCCTATGAACATGAAATTAACAAGTCATTCCACCAATGAGAAATACACGTCCACCTTGAACATGAGTGAACAGTGCCACTCCAGCCATCTGTCTGCTACATTTCAGCCTGTGGTCAGTCAGCAAATTCTCCCAAAACAGATTTGATGCTATAATGTTAGCTTGGAAGTGGTAGTGATAGGGAGGTAATAATTAGCTTGAAGTTATAGTAGAAATGTTGTGTAATAGTGTCTGGGTGTTTTTCAATCCTAGTCCTACTCAGAATAAACCCAGTGATGTTAACAGGCATTACTAACTTGGGTTCATTAACTTTAATGGGTCTGTTCTAAATAGGACTCAGTTAAATACCACCTCTTTGCTGCTCATCATGACTTCATTACACTTTCATTTTGTAAGGGATCATGTTCAATGTCCACTTCCTTTCATTAAGTCGACAGACTATATTTATTAGACAAGAGCATCCCCCATCCCCACAAAAACACACACATAAGAGCAAGGAATTTTAAATTCAGCATAAATCAAACACTTTATTTTTAAGGTGAATTTACAGGGTTTTTTGTTTTGTTTGTAAGTTACCCAAAAATCTTTTCTAATAATCAGTGGCACATCTGGTTAGTTAAGTGATAATTCAGGATATGGTAGAATGTCATTCAAATCTGAATGTTTCATATAACAGCACTTAATTGTGATTGATCTGCAACTTACCCTCATGCCAAGGTTGTGGTATATGTCATGATTCCAGTTTAAGACAATTTTGTTCAGGAGCAGAATTAAGTATCCTTCCATTTTGCCCACAACTGGGAAGGATGGGAATGAACACATTGGTTTGGTAAATCTGGGCACAGGTTTCATTACCCTTCCAAATACATTTGACATGACACATTTCAGAGGCATCAATCACACTATTGTGGACTATCCACTGCCAGGGGTACCCTTAGTGCTCAAAGAAATCACTGGCATAACTCCAGGTTGGGGCTTTAACTTACGGGCCAGGTGTGGATCAGAAAGGAGCTCCCAATCTGGTCTTCATCAACTCTTCATCCTCATCTGACCTACTTCAAATCATGTGGGCAACGTCTGATGGATTTTCAGAAGCCAAAGTCAGACCAAGTATATATTTCCAGTGGTAGACTCCAGAGCACTGCAGAACTTATTGACCTTAACCATACCAATGGTATCGAATCACATGCACACGACTTCAACTTGGCTCCCTTTAAGCAGATTGAACCATATGGCTTTTTTCTACATAGAAACTGGATGCAAGAATGTCCCTGCCTCAGTGTATATAGTTATTGGATTTTAAAATTGACTATCTAGCATCCCTTCACAAAACTGGAGTAAAACAAAGTCATTCTTTGTGTAGCACTGGTGTTACGATTACTTTTCAGCTAGGTATCTTGCCTGATATATAATCAGAGGAGTGGGTGATAAATAAAAAGTAGTAGTATGACTGATGGCCAAACTGAGTCTCTATGGGCTCCCAAAAAGTTCAATGGTCTCTCCCAGGTGATCCAAGTTAATATGGTGTCCTTTCCTAATATCTCATCCACACACTGAGATGTAGGGAGATGAGGAAGAGAAAGAATCATAACTCAGTAAGTGGTAGTCTAACCTAAGGCCCAAAGCGCCCCCCACCTCCCCGGAAGTAAAGGAAAAAGGAGGGTGGGGAAAACCCTCCATAATTTATGGCATCCATGGCCTAGCCAAAGTCACAGAAATACTGGAAATCTCCAAATCAGTGCCTGAGGTTGTGTGATATTTCCATGCTGATTTCCAAGATGTTATAAAGTTGAAAGATATACGATATACGTTATCTTTATTGTCATTTTCTCATTCAATGAAATTGAAAATCTACATAAAACATTCAAAAAACCCTAAAAACTCTGGAAACCCATTTTAAAATACAATATACTACAGTGGTACCTTAGGTTAAGTACTTAATTCGTTCCAGAGGTCTGTTCTGATCTTTCTTAACCTGAAACTGTTCTTAACCTGAAGCACCACTTTAGCTAATGGGGCCGTCTGCTGCTGCTGCGCTGCCGGAACACGATTTTTGTTCTCATCCTGAAGCAAAGTTCTTAACCCAAGCTAGTATTTCTGGGTTAGCGGATTCTGTAACCTGAAGCGTATGTAACCCGAGGTACCACTGTATAGAGACTCCTTATGCTGCGTTTAGAACCAGAATTGCATTTGCGTAGAAACTGTTTCTCAGGCAGCTAGTCCTGGTCTTTATAACCCTATACCTTCTTCCAGGGGACGCAGGTGGCGCTGTGGGTTAAAGCCTCAGCGCCTAGGACTTGCCGATCGAAAGGTCGGCGGTTCGAATCCCTGCGGCGGGGTGTGCTCCCGCTGCTCGGTCCCAGCGCCTGCCAACCTAGCAGTTCGAAAGCACCTCCGGGTGCAAGTAGATAAATAGGGACCGCTTACCAGCGGGAAGGTAAACGGCGTTTCTGTGTGCGGCTCTGGCTCGCCAGAGCAGCGATGTCACGCTGGCCACGTGACCCGGAAGTGTCTCCAGACAGCGCTGGCCCCTGGCCTCTTGAGTGAGATGGGCGCACAACCCCAGAGTCTGTCAAGACTGGCCTGTACGGGCAGGGGTACCTTTACCTTTACCTTTACCTTTACCTTCTTCCAGAAGGCAGAAGCTGAAAGAGATCATTTCCAGGGTGCATACTATCCTGCGCTATCTCTGAGGCTTTCTTATGGCACCTGACAGCATAGATTTGATCTAAGGTGGGAAGAGTCCACCCAATTATTCTCTCTGCAGTCTTTACAACCCTGGACAGCATTGTTTTTCCCCTGACTGTGCAGCTCCCAAACCCCACACATAGACCATACGTTAATACACTCTCCACAGTACAATGGTAAAATGCCATCAACAGGTCCTTTGAGAGATTGTTTTTCCAGAGGATTCTCAGAAAATATAACTTCTGCTGTGCTCTCTTCATCAGGTCTTTGCTGTTTTCTGCCCAGGTTAGGTCATCTCTCCACTCCATTCCCAGAATGCATCCGAATGCTTGCGGAACTTGGTGAGCCCTCATGTTTGCTCTTGCTGAATCTAAAAAAAAATGAATCTAATACCTTTCTAGGAAGCAGATCTTGGTGGTGCACACTCAAACTGATTTCAGAACTTTGTTGTGATAGCATAAATCCCTATTTAGACTGGGACGACTCAAACCGCAAAGGCAACACAAAGTGCTGATGTTTCCCCTTGCTTTATGGGAAGTATCCACACAAACCCACAGCTACTTCGTGGCTATACTCCCATACTGGACACTATTTGAAGGATATTTCCCTCATTTCTGGGACGCAGGTGGCTCTGTGGGTTAAAGCCTCAGCGCCTAGGACTTGCCGATCGAAAGGTCGGCGGTTCGAATCCCTGCGGCGGGGTGCGCTCCCGCTGCTCGGTCCCAACGCCTGCCAACCTAGCAGTTCGAAAGCACCTCCGGGTGCAAGTAGATAAATAGGGACCGCTTACCAGCAGGAAGGGAAACGGCGTTTCCGTGTGCGGCTCTGGCTCGCCAGATGCTGCTTTGTCACGCTGGCCACGTGACCCGGAAGTGTCTCCGGACAGCGCTGGCCCCTGGCCTCTTGAGTGAGATGGGCGCACAACCCCAGAGTCTGTCAAGACTGGCCCGTACGGGCAGGGGTACCTTTACCTTTTACCTTTCCCTCATTTCTGCTGAGGGTTTAACTAAATGACAACTCCCGAGTCTGAATGCTTGGAATTCTTAGTTCAGCAGTGCACCTGAGAGCAATGCAATAGGATAAGGCTTTCAAATCAGCTCTGGCCACTGAACTATGCATACATTAGGTACACACCTGGGATGGAGAAATGGTGGGCCTGCAAATGCTGCTGGGTTGCAGCCCCCATCACCCTGGACCATTAAACATGCCGGCCTGGGTTGATGGATGTTGAGAGTCCGACAATTTTTGGAGGACCACAGGCTCCAAAACACCTACATTTGTAGGTATACTGCACTCCTCCACCCCTTTCCTGAAGGTGGAAGGATCACAGGAACAAGACAAATGAACGTACTAGTGTCCCCTGGATGTATGAGACACTTAATCTCAGGGTCGTGGGTTCAAGCCCAAGTTGAGCATAAGATTCCTGCATTGCAGAAGAGAAGAGGAGGAGGAGGAGGAGGAGGAGGAGGAGGAGGAGGAGGAGGAGGAGTTTGGAATTGATATCCCGCTTTATCACTACCCGAAGGAGTCTCAAAGCGGCTGACATTCTCCTTTCCCTTCCTCCCTCACAACAAACACTCTGTGAGGTGAGTGGGGCTGAGAGACTTCAGAAAAGTGTGACTAGCCCAAGGTCACCCAGCAGCTGCATGTGAAGGAGCACGGAAGCGAACCCGTTTCCCCAGATTACGAGTCTATCGCTCTTAACCTCCACACCACAGCATCGGACTTACGCAATCAAAAATGAAGGGTTAAATGACCATGATGGCAAGGTCTGGATTTCATTGCTCAGTCATATATGGTGGTCACTTCTGTTGCAGCATGATCAGTGATTTTGATGTTGATGATGTTTCTTTTAAAAAAATAAGCAAAACAAAGGTATAGTGAAAGGTAATTATGCATGAATGCAGATTTAATTGAGCTTGGAAAATATAAGGCAGTTGTAATACTGAATGTGTTTCAGGATAAATTATCACTCTATGAAGTATTTGTGAGCCATAAATTTTGCCATGCTTAAAAAAAAATAATTATATATAATTATGTCTTTCTGTCATGTGATGCTAAAAATTATTCTCTTTGGGCCAACATGCATGTTTAAAATACACAAACAATTGCAGTTATATATTAGAGGCTTGTATGTTAGAGGGTTTTTAAGCCCAGGTCTTTTAATATGGTTGAGGAACGTATGAGCAGGCAAGTGTTAAATTGCTTTGTTAGAATAACTAAATAAAAGCAGGAATACTGGCTCAAAATGCACTGGAACTGTGGTTTCCAAATGATCATCAAGTAATAAGCACCACATCTTTTGGGAGTCTCCAGTCTCCTTTGAATACACTCCAGTGATGCCAATTCTACAGTATGTTTCGATTCATATATTCCTGTTTTCTCTGTATGCCAATAAAGCTTGATTGATTTGATTAATGCAGCCGCTCCTTTAGGGTTCTTCGTTGTTCTTGCATTTCAACACTTCATCTTCAAACAGGATTCTTAGTGACCTTCCACACAAAGATGTCGCATGAGAACAAGATAAAGAATTGCCCCATTAAAAATGGGTGATATGCAAAAGGTTAAAGGGTGGCAGCAGTTGTTTGTGTCATTGCTGCTGCTTGCTTGTTTCACCTGTGGACTTGTTTCACCCTAATCCTTCCTAGCACTTGTCATGGCTGGAGAGAAAGTGGATGTGCAAGACTTCCTGCAGCAAATGCCACCTGCATTGAGATAAATATGGAAAACCTTTTGTTCATAGGATTCCAATGTGCAACTTGCCACTTCTGAACTGCAGTTCTGATGAATTTGTCATAGCCAGACAAAACTGAGAACTCAATAAATCCAGGGAGCTTCTTTAGAAGGAAAATGAGATGGAATGCTCTATGGAAAGAAGGAAAAAATGCAAGGTGATGAGATGAGAAAGCACTGGGGACTATAAACCTGCCTTAATTTAGAAACACATCTGTCTGTCATTTTATATACTTCAGATATTGTTTCTTCCCACCTTAAAGTATCTATTGCCTGTGTTCCCATACAGGGGGGCATAAGCCACTAGAACATATGTTACAGCTTAGATCTGTCCAACCGTTCCCAGACCAAGTCCAGCTGAAATATTAATTAGGAAATGCAATCCTCCTTACAAGAAAAAAAATATCTGGGATTTTATGGCCCAGCTTACAGGATGCCGGTGATGATTGAAACTGCATAGCCCCAGATTTTTAAAGGCTTACTACCTATAGTAAGTGTATTTATTAACAGAGAGTGATTTTGCCAAATCAGCTGTCAACGATTCCAGATTGCTGATGTCACAAGTCCTCATTCAGAGAGGGCAGATCATTGTTTTTTTCTTGCTTCATTTTCTTCCGTGAGTCACATTGTCAATCTACTTGGAAATCCAGAGCACACATTAAATCACCAATGGAAAAAGTGCAGGGACTTCAAGATGGCAATCTGGGAGGCAGAACTGAATTATATCCCTGTAATATCAGTGGGCTGAGGTCAAGGCACTGTCTCAAGATCTTCAAGTGCTGGAACAAAAACTCAACCAAGAATAGTGGCAGAAAATGTGCATTTTGCAAGAAGTGATCCAGCAAAAGACAATGGAGATTGCATACTGTCAGAAAATTCTTCCTGATGTTTAGTCAGAATCTCCTTCTTGTTACTTGGATCCATTGAGTCCTACTCTCCGGAGCAGGAGAAAACAAGCTTGCTCCATCTTCCATGTGACAGCCTTTTAGATATTTGAAGATGGCTATCATATCTCTTCTCTTTTCCAGGCTAAGCACATCAAACTCCCTCAACCATCCTCATAAATCTTGTTTTCCACCATTTATCATCTTGCTCACCCTCCTCTGCCCACATTCCAGCTTGTCCATAACCTTTTTAAATTGTGGCACCCAGAACTGGACAGAGTATTCCAGGTGTGGTCTGACCAAGGCAGAATAGAGTGGTACTATTACTTCCCTTGATCTGGACACTATACTACTATACTTCTGTTGATTACAGTGCAAAAACTTCCAGGTTATCACTGTTTCCTGAAAACAATTAACACAGAAAGGAATGCTAAACTTCCACTAGATTTCCAGGACTGCCTTTCCCACAATGCAAAAAGATCACGTAAAACATGGAAATTATCAGTTAAGGAAACGTCAGGAAAACAGAATAAAGTGCTGCCCGAATGTAACCTAAGAGAGCTCAGAAAAGGATATTCCAAGCCTGGGTTTTGATTGATTGCTCTCGTTTGTTGGGAGTTACGTATATTATCTAGGGACGCAGGTGGCATTGTGGGTTAAACCACTGAGCCTAGGACGTGCCGATCAGAAGGTCGGCGGTTCAAATCCCCACAATGGGGTGAGCTCCCATTGCTCGGTCCCTGCTCCTGCTAACCTAGCAGTTCAAAAGCACATCAAAGTGCAAGTAGATAAATAGGTACCGCTCTGGTGGGAAGGTAAACAGCATTTCGGTGTGCTGCTCTGGTTCGCCAGAAGTGGCTTAGTCATGCTAGCCACATGACCCGGAAGCTGTACGCCGGCTCCCTCGGCCAATAAAGCGAGATGAGCGCTACAACCCCCGAGTCAGCCACGACTGGACCTAATGGTCAGGGGTCCCTTTACCTTTACTTTTTACATATATTATCTAATAGGTTTTATGAAATTATTTTGATATATTGCAATATATCCTTCAGGAATGGTGGTAACAAGAAAAAGATTTTAGCTCAGAATACTGTGATTCAAAGCAAGCTTTCAAATCACTTCAGCCCTGCAGGAAAGAAGCATGCAAAGTGGGACAGCTCCACCCATCTTGAAACTCTTGAAGGGAATGAAGGAAACTAATATTGAGCAGGGCATTTTGGTATCACAGGATCAACAAGCAGTTTTAATTGATGACTACACCCATGATTTGGGCAATTTATCCCCAACTTACCAAGTGCAATTTTTAACTTCTGAAGGCAATAGGAAGCCTGATTGCAGATTTAGATATTCTTGCCCAGATTTAGATCTTCTGCTGCACTGTGTTTATTACAAGGGTGATTAACTGAAAAGAAATTATTGAACAAATTGGCAGCTTTAAAATTAGCACTTTCCCAATTTGACCTTGGGATATCAGACATTAGAATTAACAAGACTATGCAAAGGGCTTTAGCTCAGATAATTTTTAACTGGTGGGTCCCCCCACTGTTGAACAGTGGGTATCACAAGAGAAGTGTAGCAGCAAAAAATCAAAAGCTGCAGAGGCTGGATCTCACATCCTTTGACTGCAAGTAAGGACTTTCTTAGAAGTTCAGAGACTTCCTCACCTTGGGCCTGATGAAACAATTCCCTCAGACTTACCTGTGAAGACTAGGAGGGCAAAAGTAATTAACAAATGCCTAAATAACAATGGGAAGCGGAAAAGCAAAAAGATCACAAAATATAAGAGAAGCATTAGTTCAAAGGGTAAAGTAGTAAGATTCATTTTTTACAATCTTTCTAAGTTGCTGGATAAAGATAATAAGGCTATCAAGGTTAAGCCAAAAGCAAGGGAGATGGCATTAAGAATAAAAACTCCCTCTACTTCCAGGAAGACCTTAATGCACAGGATGCTCCATTAGCATCACGAGCTATCTTTCTCTTTCATCCTAAGGAAACACCAAATAGTTCTATATAATTATCCTAAACATAAAGGATGACTAAGCCAATTTGAGGGCAAGATACATTTGGCACATCCTTTAAAGCATACTAAGCTGGATTCTATCGCTGTGAGAATTTGTTTTATTAATGACCTGATACTAGAGCAACTATAATTTGTGCTCATTGCAAGTACTGTCTAGCATGCAATATTAGGAGTGCTAGAACTCCTTTAAACAAAACTGGCGTTGGGATCAAATTGCACCCTCTATTTGGCCCCATATCTCAGCATCTGACACAGGAAACAGCCGTGCCCAATAAAAACCAATGATTTATGGCAATTGGACACAAGTATGAAAGGGTCGAATTTAATGTTTTATCCAATGAGAGTCTTTTCCCCAGTTAATATCACCACAAACCAAGGAGTCTGGCCATGAGATAGGGAAGCATTCTTTGAGTCTAGAATGAAGCCTTGGCACTCTTCAAGGATCACCTCACCTCAGCTCAGCTCACAAGGCTATGCTCAGTGCTATCTTTCCAGAGAAACTGATCATTCAGTTCTTCATCTGATTCTTTTCCATATGCCCCATCCAAGGGAACAGTGGACACATGAGAAATGGCCTTTTCAGTGATGGCCCCATCTATGGAATGCACCTCTTAGGGAGATGTGTCTGACACCGTTTCTGTTTTAAGTGCCAAGCTAATACATTCCTGTTTACGCGGCTTTCAGTGAGTTAATGTTGCCTCTTATGGTGATGTCCATCTTCCAGCAGGGATGCAGGTGGCGCTGTGTTAGGGACTGGGCAGAGGAGCAATGGTGGAGACCGCTTCCCCAGCCTGACCCTTACAGAGAAGATGGAGACACTTCAGATTTACAACAGGAGTTTGAGCAGGGGCAGAGGAAGGGGAGGCGCAGGGGGTGCAGGCAGCCCTGGGTGTCACCACTGAAGGAGGCGACAAAATGCCGGGCGGCACTCACCGCGGGACCTGCATCGCGCCCGAGCCACGCGTCTCTCCTGGGAGAAATGCGGTGGCTTGGGTGCGCGGAGGCTCCACGCTGCCCAAACGGTCCACCCGCTGCCTCCCCCCCCAGCTGTAGGGCGGCTGAGTGGGAGGAGGCAGGCAGACACCGGAGGCCCAGTGGTGCGCCCTTCCCCAGACACCCAAGTGGCTTCCTCCGCTGCTGGGTTTGAGGGAGTTTACAGCTCAGAGGCAGATTGTCACAGCTAAAAATTGGCCGCGGTTTCTTTAATGCTAAGTCAGCATGAGTCAGCGGCCTACAATGACTCCTGCAACCTTTCCCCAAATTATACCTGTATATATAGAGTGGTCAATGTTAGTGTTGGGTGTGGGTTGGTTGGGTGGTAGAAAGCTGGTTGCATTTGATATGTACAGTGGTGCCTCGCAAGACGAAATTAATCCGTTCCGTGAGGCTCTTCGTATAGCGGTTTTTTCGTCTTGCGAAGCAAGCCCATTGACAGTTTAGCGGATTAGCGCTATTAGCGGTTTAGCGGCTTTTAGCGGATCAGCTGATAAGCGGCTTAGCGGCTTAGGAAAAGGGGGGAAGGGGGGAAAACCCGCAGGAACTCGCAAGACATTTCGTCTTGCGAAGCAAGCCCATAGGGAAATTCGTTTTGCGAAGCGCCTCCAAAACGGAAAACCCTTTCGTCTAGTGGGTTTTCCGTCTTGCGGGGCATTCGTCTTGCGGGGCACCACTGTATAAAGCTGTCGGTCGTGGTTGGAGAAGACGACTTTTAAGAATAAAAACAGCATTCTACTCTTTCTTAAGGACTCTTTGTGCCAACTAAGATCTGAGGACTAGGCAAAGGGGTAAAAAGGAGGTCAGAACCTTTTCTTTTACAAACACTGACACAGATGAGGGGGGAAAGCTGGGAAATAATGGGAGAGGAAGAAGGGGGAGAGACAGCTGATGGACTCAGTGGACTCAAAGGTGAAAGGTCCTTTCCAGCACCCATAGCGATGACTCATGAGGAAGTAGGAGAGACGGAGGGGTGGGGTTTCACTGGGCGCAATGCCATTACTCCAAGAGGCTGCATTTCTAAGCCTCTCTCTCTGAATATTAAACAAAAGGCATTGCTAAGAACTTTCCTTGTCTTATCCATTCCTGGCAGCCTACCATGGGGGGATCGGATCCCCTGACGCAGGGGTCAGCCAACTTTTTCAGCAGGGGGCCACTCCACTATCCCTCAGACCTGGTGGTTGGCCGGACTATATTTTTTTGGGGGAAATATGAACAAATTCCTGTGCCCCACAAATAACCCAGAGATGCATTTGAAATAAAAGGGCAGATTCTACTCATGTAAAAACACCAGGCAGGCCCTACAAATAACTCAGAGCTGCATTTTAAATAAAAGCACACATTCTACTCATGTAAAAACACGCTGATTCCTGGACCATCCGCGGGCCGGATTTAGAAGGCGATTGGGTCAGATCCGGCCCCCGGGCCTGAGTTTGCCTACCCATGCTCTGACGCCTGACACACACACTGTGGTCTGAACCAATGAGCCTCTTGGGCTTGCTGATCGTAAGGTCAGCAGTTCAAATCTGAGCAATGGTGTGAGCTCCCGTTGCTCTACCCCAGCTCCTGCCTACCTAATAGTTCAAAAGCATGAGTAGATAAATAGGTACCGCTGCGGTGGGAAGGTAAATGGCGTTTCCATGCGCTTTGGCTTCCGTCACAGTGTCCCGTTGCGCCAGAAGTGGTTTAGTCATGCTGGCCACATGACCAGGAAAGCTGTCTGTGGACAAACGCCGGCTCCCTCAGCCTGAAAAGCAAGATAAGCGCCACACCCCACAGTTGCCTTTGACTAGACTTAACCGCCCAGGGGTCCTTTACCTTTACCATCTTTCATTGGAGTGGATAGGACTTGGTCGTTATTTATCTATGGTTGGATGAATGCTTTATATACCTTGCATTGTTAGTATTCCAAAATTTCCCTCTGGTTTTATATTGCTTCTATATGCTGTATTTTATTTTTGTCAAATTGTTTGTGATACTTCTTACTGTAAAAAGAGACTGGCAAATGAAATTAATATTAGTAATAGCAGCAGCAGCAGCTATGTGAGGGGTAAACTATAGTTCCCAGGATTCTCCAGGTAAAGCAAAGTGCTTTAAATGTATGGTGAGAATGTGACCTTACTTCATTGATAACTTTCCCTTCCCTTTCAAATTAAAAGAAACGGCAACAAGATGTGTTTGACCAAGAACCTCAATGGCAATATTCAAAGAAAAGGAGCCCTAAAATAATTAAGAGACTGAAAGGAAGGGTTGTGGTTTGTTTTTGTTTGTTTTAATGGAGGAAAGAGTTATGCTATATTATGGTCTACATTTGAAAATAGGAAATCAGCAAGTAGGGTGGCATGAGAAAACAGAAGATTGCAACGAATATCCCTTGGTTCAGCAAGCAAGAGGGAAAATCAGGGCACCTGAACAAGCCACAGAGCTACCGTTTTTCCTTCACAGTTCCAAAGAGTAATCATTAAGGGACAACGTTACTGGTTTACAAACTTGTAGGATATTCAACTCAGTGGGGGCAGCTGGGAATAATGTGAATGCCCAGTGCACTTAAAACGCAATGCGTGTAAGTTTGGTTCCATGCATGGCCAAATATGCTGGTGTCAATAACCGGATCTCGTTCCTTGCATGGGTTCCAAGTGCTCCTCCTTGTTCAGATTTTGCCAGTATTTGAACAATGGCATGCTCGTCTCTTTTTCTCATCAGCAGCAATAAGAAATCCCGAGCAGGAGAAAGCAGGCGCAAGAAATCACAGGACATCTACATTGCTCAAAAAACTATTCTAAAGCACCTAAGTAAATTTAGGTCCTTTAAAAGTGGGTTAGGCACTTTGAAATTAAAGATACATTGGAACTACAATGACTTGACGCTCCACAAAACCTACTAGAATGGCTGAATCCCACAAAATTAACCCCGGTTGTGTCTGCACACTGAGCACACCTAGAACCAATCCCATACCCAAAATAGCCTGCAGTGATAACTCCTTAATTTCTTTCAACTTCTACTTTGTTGATCAAGGGATATAGTGGAAGCGTAGATGAGCGTTTGGAAAACTGAAAGCCATCACCTTGCCTTTGAATCCATCCAGATAAGTGGTTGCATAAGCTATTGCTTCTTTATAACAACATTACCATCTGCAAAGGAGATTATTTCAAGTTCAGAATTCTCCGCAGTGACCCTAAAGTGACTTGAAGCCACGGTGCACATGGAAAAAATTCCTATGTGGGTCTCATTTCTGTGCACAAAACTATCTTATGTATCCAAATATGCACAAACACCTCTGTTTGCACATGATGGGCAGCCGGCATCAGTTGGGCTTCCTACTGCAGGAGACGTCATATAGGCATCTAGCACATGTGATGGCACACAAGGAAGGTACCTGAAATTTTCTCAATATAACAGTATCGGTTGTCGTATGTGAAGCTAAGACAGTGAACCAAGGAAGAATGAAAGCCCTGGGAGCCTTTGATCATGAAAACTAAGACTTGCTGATTTCCCGCACACGTCTGGGTTACCTTTTGGCAATGTAAGCAAACGTCATGTATCTTGTACATATATGATTGTGGCCCCTACCAAATGTTTGCTAATTCCAGTTAAAAAATCACAGAACCATGTACACAGAACAAGGCTATGGAGTAATCTCATCCAATATACCCCACCCACCCCAAAGCCTTAAGGCATCATCTTTTATGCAAAAACACCCCAAATGGATGCCTGTCCCAACTGCACAGGACAACCTCCAAGAAGGCAGTTTCCTCAACTTCCCCAGGCAGCATGTCCTATTGAGGAACAATATGCATGAGTCAACGAGGCTTCTTCAAATGTGTGAATTTGAATCTGCTTTCCTGTAATTTAAACCCATTGCTTCTGGTTCTGTCATTGGTGCACTATGTGATCATCTGCTTCTTCTCCCCTTCTTTCCGACATCCTTTAGGAAATGAATAATTTTGACTGCCCCTTAACCACTTTGAGATATCCCTAGAAACAATCTTCACTAACACGGTATGTGAACTTTCAAATAACAAGAACACACAAGCTTTGCAGTTTTGATTGGAAGGGGGAAATAACCTGGGTGTGCTTTATTCTAAGACTTGATAGAGGTCTATGTACCTGCCAAAGGACAAATTATACAGAGACAAGAGTTGACAAAAAAAATTCAAAAGCATCTAATTGATTAAGGAACTTAGACTCCACATTTTAATTCCTAAAACAAAGCCCGAGGCATGTAGTGTTGATTCACAGTGCAATAATCCTTTCTAAACTGACTTGCTGTAGACAGCACTGGCATTCTACTATAGGAAACCAATGGGGATATTAATATCGGCTATTAACACTGATCCTATCTCGTAAATCCAGCCTGTCTGTTACCACAGCACTCAAATAAAGGTGTTCTGAGGTCAAGAGGATGTGGTGTCCAAACGAGTCTTCTATTCCAAGAGGAAAGCAGCAAAAACAATCTCTACAGCAAGCATCAGATCCATATGTAGGAAAACCAAAAAGCTGGTTTTAAATGTCATGTTTTTCAAAGTGAGAATTGATGCTGGAACCAGTTCTAAAAACTGGCTGGCTGAGCTGCAGCTGCAGCTGCAGACAATCAATCAAAGCAGCTCAGAATCAATGGGGAGGGGTGAGAATTGGAAGCAAGGGGGAGGGAAGCGTGCACATAAAATGGAAAACTAGGAGCAGGTTACAAGCCTTTCTAGGCCTTTAAGAAATGCGAGCCCACTTTAGTGTTTTGTCTGCAGTCAAATGTCTCCTGAACGGTTTCCAATCGGCGTACGCACCAACGACCGGTTGTGTTGTAAAATGTGGACTGCAGGCGAACAGGACGGCAAGTTCTGTGAACAAAATCAACACGGCAAACACTGGCGCTTTGGGTCTTCACCTGGCGTGGCTGCTTGTCTGAATTCTGAGCTGCTCCACACTGATGCCCCCCTCAGGGGCAGAAGTAGTGTGTCTCCAAGAGAAAGGAGAAAGCACTAGCAAGAACGTTAACTTTCTCCCTCAACACCAAACCGGCAGTACAGCATTCCTCACCCATTGTGAACACTGCCATGGTTCAGTTCAGGAAATGGAAACGCTTCAGGAGCAAAAGAGTTCTTGACAGAACTGCCACAGCCTCCATCAGATAAGACCCCTGTGGCCTTGCTATAGAATATACTGAATGGAGATTAGGTGGCCATGCAAACCGCCATAACAACAAAGCTGTGACTAAGGGCAGGTCAAGGTGGAAGGCGGCCTTGGGCAATTCCAGAAACAGTTACCACCAGGCCTTAAGTCACTCAAGTCAGTACTGTTTGGCCAAAAGAGTTTTTTTTTTTTTTTGAAAACAACAACAACAACAATAATAATAATGGTCACAGCAACAAATTAAGATGAGGGGTGCAACACTTATTGTCCAACTCCTATTCACTTGGTTTTGCTATGCTTTTCAGACAGAAACACTGTTTGATCCTGTGCCAGACGTGTAGGGTGGGACTTGCTCAGGTTAAGCATCCAGAAAAAGTGAAAAGTTGTGAGGGGGTTGGTGGGAGATGAGCAACGAAGTGGCAATTTGTGTATGACGTGTGAGTGTTCGAGACCAAAAAAAAAAAAGGAATACTCCTGCCAGTATAAAAATGAGCAGTGCAAAACTGACTGTCCCCTGGCCCAGCTTTTGCATCCTCGTCAAGAGCTGCACCCCTCTAAGTTCCATTTTCCTTCAGGGCATCACCTTCTCTTCAGTCAAATGCACTGGCCATGACTTACAGCCAACAGAGAGGGCACTGGCTGTAGGTCATAAGGTGACTGATTCACCATTGCTTAGTAAACAGTTAATATGTGAGACATATATAGATATATATCCCGCACTTCAGAATATAATTATTCATTGGAGGCATAACCAAAGCAATGGAATAAGAAGTCACCACAGCAATGTTTTTGCATCCTCTTGATGTTTGTACAAGAACAATGCTGTCTCTGGGCACCTCCTAAAGAAGGATGCAAGCCTTCTCATGCATCAGTGGGCTGCCTAACATATAAGCCAAACACTTCAGTGAAATTAAATTAGTCTTCCACCCTATACACATATATAATATTTATCTATATGGCCCATGCTTTCTCCTCCTCCGTTTCCCAGCAAAGCCCTATAAATACTAATCTTTGTAGCTTTAGCTGTTGCAGCTGTCATCACCCCCCCCCCACCTTCCAACTCTCACATAAGAACAAAATAAAAAGGGTTCTATTAAAATCAAGCACTTAACATAAATATTAAAACAATGGTAGGGACAAAATATAACTCTACATATAGAACTTCATAACTACCGTAGCACCTATTACCATAAACGAAAGCAAATCTGGTCTGACAGGGAACATGAGGGGGGGTGGGACTGAAGCAACGCTAACAGAACTTGTGACTGTCGTCATTTCAATCACTCTTTTAAATTTTTGTTCGTTTACAGTTGACAACCTTATTAAAATTCATTTCACTAACCAGTTCATTCTAAGTTACTATGGTTACCAAGGAACCCTTTAAAAAATAAAAATAAAAACCTTCAAGAGGATGATGATAGGACTTTAGCAATAATAATAATATTAATAATAATAATAATAATTAAAAAAAAAACAAAAATTGGCCAGTGGCAGGTTCTCCTACTGGTTCTCCGATGAGGGCTGCCCTGCCACGTGCCCCTCCTCCTAAAGCCCACCAGTCCACAGAAGGGTAAAATCATGTACAAGTCCATTTCTCAGTTCCCCAGGATGAGTTTGACAAAAGAAGCCACGTCTGTCTCTTTGGATTCGTGCAGGGTGAAGAAACTGTGTTTCTGAAAGAGAGAGCGAGAGAGAACCAGTGAGGAGAAGGGAAAGAGAGAGGGTAACATGTCAAAACCTTCCATTACACCTCTCACAGGAATCCTAGATTCCCCACCACCACCACAACACACACACACACATTACCTATAAAAGGACCACAGTAATTCCCAAGCGGGACGCAGGTGGCGCTGTGGGTTAAACCACAGAGCCTAGGACTTGCCGGTCAAAAGGTTGGTGGTTTGAATCCCTGCGACGGGGTGAGCTCCCGTTGCTCGGTCCCTGCTCCTGCCAACCTACCAGTTCGAAAGCACGTCAAAGTGCAAGTAGATAAATAGGTACCGCTCTGAGGGGAAGGTAAACGGCGTTTCCATGCGCTGCTCTGTTTCGCCAGAAGGGGCTTAGTCATGCTGGCCACATGACTCAGAAACTGTACGCTGGCTACCTCGGCCAGTATAGCGAGAAGAGTGCTGCAACCCCAGAGTCGGTCATGACTGGACCTAATGGTCAGGGGTCCCTTTACCTTTTTAAAAAGAGTGTCACAGACATGAAAAGTTTGGAAAGCTCTGTACTAAAGTGTCCACCAGGAAAACCTGTTTGCAGGCAGTAGTTACAGAGTCAGCAATGCTCCAGTTATTGGCAGAAAGGGATAGCAAGAAAAGCCTTAGTATTGATACTGTTGGGTTCTAGAGGAGGAAGCCCACTGTAGCCGACCCCAACCTTGGAAAAGGCCATCAGAGAGAGCTGGCAGCAGTGATAGAGAGCAGGAATTATCCACTGCCAAGCTTAGTCATGCTGGCCACATGACTCAGAAGCTGTCTGTGGACAAACGCCGGCTCCCTCGGCCAATAAAGCGAGATGAGCGCCGCAACCCCAGAGTCGGTCACAACTGGACCTAATGGTTAGGGGTCCCTTTACCTTTTTAATTCCCAAACAGGGTGATGATGACAGAGGGCCTTGACTCAAGGTACATTTTCCATGGGACACATTCGGATGCAGCACCGAGCCATCAACCATGGTTAACCAGGTGAGTTTGTGCACGAGCCTCCCTTTCTCCAGTGGAGAAACAAGCCATGAAATTGGTTGGCTTAGCATTACATCCCAACCACTGTCCCAGTTAGTTTTGCTGCAAACAAACAAACCACAATAGGAAGCCAAGGTTCCCAACTGTGGCTTCTTGGGGAGGGCTGTTTTGGGTGTAATGCTAAGCCAGCCATCCTTTGGTTTGTTTTCCTGCTGGCCACAGGAAATAGCAGAGCAGGGAGCTCAAGCCCAGCTCATGCACAGACTGATTTGCTCACCCATGGTTTATGGCTTAGTGTGGCATCCAAATGCAACCAACGTCTCCACAGCAAAATACAGATGTCCTCCCCACCCATGGTCAAATATAAATGAACTGGATACAATATTATTGCAAAAATGGTAATCAGCATTCCGTCAGGGCTATCAAAGAAAAGCTTACCGTGAAAAGCAATTGAGAGCTATTGGAACAATAAATAAATACCACTGAACTGGACACAACTCCGCAACAAAAACTTCCATAAAGATTTAAATGAACAAGAAAAGAAGGATTCCTAACGTCTTTCTTGTGTGGGAAGTGCTTTTCATCTCTCTCTCTCTCTCTCATTAATTATCACAATAATCCCATTAAGCATGTATTCAATACAATTTTTTGTTGTTGTTGTTTAGTCGTTTAGTCATGTCCGACTCTTCGTGACCCCATGGACCAGAGAACGCCAGGCACCTCTGTCCTCCACTGCCTCCCGCAGTTTGGTCAAACTCATGCTGGTAACCTCGAAAACACTATCCAACCATCTCGTCCTCTGCCGTCCCCTTCTCCTTGGGCCCTCCATCTTTCCCAACATCAGGGTCTTCTCCAGGGAGTCTTCTCTTCTCATGAGGTGGCCAAAGTACTGGAGCCTCAGCTTCACAATCTGTCCTTCCAGTGAGCACTCAGGGTTGATTTCCTTCAGTATGGAGAGGTTTGATCTTCTTGCAGTCCATGGGACTCTCAAGAGTCTCCTCCAGCACCATAATTCAAAAGCATCAATTCTTCGGCGATCAGCCTTCTTTATGGTCCAGCTCTCACTTCCATACATCACTACTGGGAAAACCATAGCTTTAACTATACGAACCTTTGTTGGCAAGGTGATATCTCTACTTCTCAAGATGCTGTCTAGGCCTGTCATTGCCCTTCTCCCAAGAAGCAGGCGTCTTTTAATTTCGTGGCTGCTGTCACGATAGCTTATCTGTTTACAGATAAGCAAAGCCAAGATTGAAAAAGAAGGACGTGCCCCAAAGTTAAAACTGGAAGTTTAAAGTTCAGGAAGGCCTGAAAGATGCTCCTCCCTAACCACTACAGTGGATGCAACTCAGAGAGGGTTTCCTTTGTGAGGAAAGACTTGAAAAGGTCCTCAGAAATGAACGCAGACCCACCCAATCTCTTAAAAGAGATCTCCAAAGTATTTCAGTCAATGAGCAAATGAGTTTTGAATATGAAGGCTTTGAGGGAGGGAGGGGCCACTTCTATGTGGTACGAGGTGTGACTCTCATGTATGATCTAGATCTGTTTGGCTGGCTCCTAGATTACGCATTGTAGCTGCAGTCACACCAGAGTTTAGGCGAGAGAAGAATCTATTCATCTAAATCCTGTCTCAGACTTATTTAGGGCTGGCTCAAACATAAGTATGTGCATATGTATAATTATATTTCTATATTGCCCTTCATCATAAGATCCCACGGCAGTGCGCAGAATAAAATACAGGATAAAAGCAAGTAAATAAGTACAGCGAAACGAAACTTTCATAATTTATGTGCATGACACATGGTAGGGTCGGATGAAACTCCATAAATTGGCCATTATGTATGGACTGGGGTGTCTGCCAGTAATTTCTCCCCATGCAACATATATGCCACAAGAAATCATGTGTGTGGGAGCTTACTTCCATGCAATATACAACAACACAACAGTACACACAATAACACAACAGTACACCGATAGCCCTTAATTCATACTAAATGTCCGAAGTGTTGAGGTGTGTTTATGCAGGAATACTCTTGTGCCACACTGCACATGTTGGAACAAAAACAATGTGTAAGCCAGCCCTGTAGGAATGGGAGTGTTCCCATGCTCAGAAGAGGTGTTCCCCTGAACCCAGGCAGTGCAGAGCAGTGGTTATAGCTAACATGGTACCCCAGCATGTGAGTAGAGCATCATCTGCAAAGGGCATTGAGGGGGTGAGGGAGGGAGAAAGAGTAACACTCATTCTCTCCAGCTGGATGTGGGGCCTGGGAAAAGGTGGTCAAATATATGGGATCCTGCCACTAATATTAAGAACTTCATGGTAACCAGCCAGGTGAAAATCTGAACATCAATGTCCGAAAAGAAAAAAAGAAAAAAACTGTGAGGAAAATGACCACTATTCAAACTTTCAGCCTTCTGCAATTTCCTGGCTCATAGAACTGGTTTATGTTGCAAAGGATTCTGGGGTGAAGAATTTGTCCTTGGTCACAGGCTGGACTCACGGGCCTGTCGCCCAGCCTAACGAACACCCTTTTGGCCAATCTGTCTTTGAAGGAAGCTTTGCCTGCCATTAATGTTATTCTCGCAGGCGGAACCTCCCATCAGCTTCCAAGGAACCCCAGGGTTCCCCAGGACGCGTTTTGGAAACCACGGCAGTAATATAAAGCAAAGCATAAGTAAGTAAGAAAATTAGCTCTCTAGCCATGCCCGAGTCATCCTCTCATTTTCCACTTGAAACCTCAACGACGCAGGAAAGCAAAAGAAGCAGCCTCAGCCTTCAAAGACAAGCAGCCCATTCCAGGACCGCAATGTCTACTGCCATGGGAAAGTGAAAAGGGCTAGGGGAAGAAAAGCCCAAACCACAGGACCTTACAACAATAATGTCAGTCATAAAATACCACAATGCTGAGATAGATTTCAGAGGTGATCCAATATCCTAATTCAATAGAAATGTGCAGGGCTGCCAACCAGAGCTTGGCTGAAGAACATGCCTTTCCTCACTTCCACCCTGGCGAACCCAGTGTGTGCTAAAAAGCCACGTGATAAAAACACTGCTGTATGATTTGGAAGCGGGTGGAGGGATTAATTCTATAAATGCACGTATGGTGCATTTTTAAACAAGAGCCAATAAATTGAGGCCTTTCTCCACCTAAAAAGCTGTTAATGAAAGGTACATAGGATCACAGAATGCTGGAGTTGGAAGGAACCACTGGCTTAATCCAGTCCAATCCCTTGCAATGCAGCAATCTTTTGCCCGACGTGGAGCTTGAACCCACGACCCTACATGATAATTGCGTTATAGATCCCTTTTGCAGAAATGCCATAGGAATTACTTACACCAAATAAAATCCCGTGTTGCAATACAGAATACTCTGAACAACAACAAGCAACACGTCGGCTAATATTATACCGACAATATTTTTATAACACTATACTGTTTCAAAATTCATAAACAGAAGACATATAATATGTCCATGGAGTCACAAACTAATAAGAATCAAATAAATGTTCCAGGAACAAGAATGGTAGGAATGGTAAGTCACTGTCAAAGATCACTGAAATGGAGTCAGAATGCCTTTCCACAGTCAATGTCCTACAAACGTGAGCTGATGGATGCTCCAAACATCGAAATAGGCTGCTCTGAGCACAACAGCAAGAACAGTACAGTTCTCCCAGGATAATAAACTGTTTCAATGATAAATCTTCATCAGCAAATTAATAGTTCCCAAAGGTACATCAAATGGCCATGGATCAGCCAGCACTAAAAAGTGTAGTAAGCTGGTGCCATGTTGCTTGTTGTTGTTGTTGTTGCTTGTTGTTGTTCATAGTAATTACTTATACAAATTTATTTTGCAAGAAAAGAAGAGGATAATGGTTGAGAAACTTACACTTGGATATCAAAACCACCATTTAAAAAGAGTCAAAACAAGGTGGCAGACTTGGGAGCATCTCAGAATTTCATCAGCATTAAGAAGGAAATACGTACTGCTATATTATACACATAAATGGATGGAAGGGTTGAAATCATTGCCAGAAGTCCCCACCTCCCTTCCCCAGGGACTTTGCAGAGGTGAGAAGGACATGGTGGTGGTTGCCACAAAAGTTTTTGGAAATTCATGCTGTCTTGCTTGATATAGTGATTTCATGGGTACAGGTCATAGAAGAGAAAGGGAACTGCAATATCTCTACCGTAAAAATGGATCCCATGCAGTAAAAGCAGCTTGAAAATTTGTATAAAAGCCCCTTCAGAAAGAAAAACTACAGTCATCTCCCTCCAAACTGCAGTGCCTTTTTAGCAACATCTGGGTGGAAATTGCTGAAACGTCCGGGAAAAGCTCAACAACTTCTGTGTCCGGATTTTCACTTTTTGAAATATGGCAACCCTAACTGGTTCTTGAGTTTCCATCTGGCAGAAACAGTAGTGCTGATTAAGGATACTTAATGAATTTGATCTTTGAGGATTCCAGTACAAATTTACCCATTCTGCACCTCCCTGAGTAATGTGGGAGTCCCTCCCTGGGACTTAAGGCAGTCACTGGATTTCACACTTCCTAAGGTAAGCTATTGGCTCAAAACATGATTCAGATAACGTAAAAGAACGCTAACATTTGTGGGTTTCCATCTACCTGGAGGGAAAACCCAAACCAATTCTCAGGATGAGCATCCGCAACGACAAGTTGTCAGAACCAAAACTTGTGTTTTCTGTCTGTACTGCACCTGGATCTGTTGCGACTACAAACTCACCATTAGTTCAGGGTATGTTGGCCTCTCTTTGGAATTCTTCTTCAAGCTTTAAGGGGGGAGGAAGAGAGAGAAAGGAAAATTATATATGCTTCAGCCAATAGAAGCAAACAGCCAACTTGCCCGTGAAAACACAAGGAATTATCTGTGTCCCTGTAAAGGAGGGTGATGGGACTTGCTTTGTACCAAAGGACACCAGAAATGGAACCAAAGCGATGCCAACTGATGTCCACCCAAACATGTGACTAGATCATGCATGGTTCCAGCTCCCATACCTATGCATGCAGAGAGCTATGAACACAGAATCCCTCCTGCATTAATTCCCATGCTTAAAGTTCCCTTAAAACTGCAGGCATTGGAGAAGGGGCCAAGAGAAGCTGTTCTGCCCTGCTCTCTGGCAATCATGTGAGGAGCCCTTCAGGCATATCATTTGTATGGTGACTTGAGTGTGACAAGGCAAACTCTTAATTCTGCACAGCTGGTGACAAGCTGTTTTAGTGCCCTCGCCAAACTTCAGTTGCCAGTATACTTTGCAGGGCACCAGGACAAGCTGAACTGGCATAAAACCAATACTTACTTGTAGATGAGCCTCCTCAGACATTCCCACCCCCCAAAGAGATGAGCACATATAATATTCATTTATCAGCTGTACACAATACGGGGAGCTGTTCTACCTTCCCATCACCTTTGATCTGCATCACCCATTGCCAGGACAGGCCAGCTCGGCACGCTTCATCCTTTCTGCAAACAGCTATTATTACTACAATGGGTGGCTGGGAAAGTTCGTCTGTGACTTGAATGGGTGAGGTGGAAGGGTAAAAAAGATCCATTTATTCCGGTCTCCCTGCAGCTGAAAATAGCTTTGAAGACAGGATGTAATAGCAACTCACTTCCTGGCAGAGTATTTACGGGGAAGATGCTTGGAGTGACTTGAAAAAAGATCTCCACACGTACACATGCTTTAGCAGAGAGGGGAAGGAGGTGTAAAGTGTCACACTGAGAGAAACAAAAGTGTGATCATTGGGCTATAGTAAACACACCCTCTTCTGGGATTTGCCAAGCCCAGGGGGTAGGGGGGAAGTGGAGGATGCTTACTAAAGGGATACTTCCTGCCCATCTCTCACTGCATCATCTCAGAGCTCAGGTTTACGGAAACTCTTATGCTGTGTAATATAACAAAACCCCATGATTCTTTCGTGTGTGCATACACGCACACCCCATGTCTTTGCTTATCAAAACTGACAGGAGAGAGTGTGCATGTCGAAAATTGTTGGGTTGGTGTTTTTTTTAAATAAACTAGCATCGAACTCTATCCAAGCTGGCCATGAGGAAATTTCGTATTCTTCTGCTAATTTATTCCATTCCCATAAGCTTTTCATAACTTTACTATGAACCTAGGCTGCATTTTTGTAGAGTTTAAATCTATTTCTCTCTCTCTCTCTCTCTCTCTCTCACACACACACACACACACACACATACAGAGAGAGAGTAACAATAAGAAGGCAGAAGGAAAGATAGGGGTAAACTGAAGATGCAAGATGTAAACTGAAGATGATAGATGGGATGATACGATGGTAAGTTTGGCCGTCTGAAAGAACATAAACTTACAGTGTCAGGACTAAATGGCTCAAAAAAGGCCACTATGAAACAATGAAGTAAAACAGCACCCATTTAAATGTCACAAAAGGAACTCCATTCTTTTAGGCAGCCTGCAGGAACCAAAGACTCTACACTGCTCTATTTCAACGGTCTTTTCTCTTCTCCTCACACTCCGCCTTGGCACAATGGCGTTTCACGTCTTGCCCCAGAGAACTAAAGGACCAGAACTCTGGCACACTGAGTCACTTCCCCCATAGACCACTGGGAGGTCAACATGACATTTCCTGAAAGCTACAGGAAACAGTCCTTGAGGAAAGTTCACTCAGACACACGTGCCTTAGCTCAGGAAGAAGGCAGTGGAAGTAGAGATGGCTGACGTAAAGACCAGGCTCACATATGCACCTTGCCAGATTCCCTTGAGAGCTTCTGCCTGTTTTCAAAACAATGGAGCAGCTACTTCCAGAGCAAGTATCTTGATCATGCCATTAGCAGCCAAAGGCAAGCATCTGCTGAGTAATTAAACTGACTTATTATGTATTTATTTTTTTAAAAGCAAGTTGTGGACTAAAATAATTATCCCTACCTCCTCTACAGCATTTTATAGATATTTGTGACAAATTTTCAAGGAGGGATGTGTGTCTTATACCTGTCAGCCAGACCCTTCAACCTCAATCCTGCAAAGATTTTAACTCATAAGCTGAATTCTGGAGAGAAGGTGGGGTTTAACCCACAAGCATGGGTGCTGCTCTATAAAGTAAAAGGTGATTGGCTCCTGCCCCAATGAGCTTACAATTTAAAATTTCACCCAGGGGGACAATAGCAAGTTCAGTCCAGCTACACCAGAGCTGGTCATTTGGGGCGAGCGGTGGAGCCATTTGTTGTTGTCGTTGCCACAGAATTTTAATGCATTTTAAATCTGATTTAAGTTATTGGTTGTCTTTTTCTCCTTTATTGTAGTGTGAATTCTGGCCCCAACCCAGTGTTTTTGACCCTTATAGATGCAAACTTCCTTTTTACCTTTTTTTTTGAAGAGCCAAAAAGGCAGTATGTAATTCTTCTTTATTTAAAATAACAACAAACTAATAATGTAGTGCATTTGATTTATGTATTTACTGAAATAGTTTAATGGAGATGTTATTTTGTTACTGCAAACTATCCCGAAATAATTAATGAAGGGTGGTGCAGAACTAATACTTTTAAATCATGTTTATGCATTTATATGCATACGTGTGTGTGTGTATATATATATATAACTATATACACACAGACAGATCGATATACTCCAAAATAAAAGAAATCACAGTAAAACCAGTCAAATTCTACTGAAAGCTCAGTATTAAAACCAAGCAAATTCCTGGTAAGCATGCAAAGGTCTTTAATAGCATTTGGTTCAAACAAAAATAAACTAGGTCAAGGATAGAGGAACCTGTGGCCTTCAAACCTTGTTGGACTACAGTTCCTATCAGCCACAAGGGTCTATTTTGTGTTTCAAACTGGTTGGGTGTTTTTTAAGTGTATGCCACCTTGAGATGCTTGTTTGGAAGGTGATTGAGATGCTTGTTTGGAAGGTGAAATGTATCCACAATAGCGATAATGATCATAATCATTAATACCTGCCTGTTGGTTGTGCTGGCTGGGGCTGATCGCAGCTAGGAGCCCAACAACATCTGGAAAGCCAAAGGTTCACCTCCCACCCACCCACCCTTTGACTACATGAGTCTGGGAGCAGGATCTAAAGTTAGGTAGGGGTCCGTGGGGTTCCCGCCCCATTCCACCCCAAAAATGATTCACGCTTACCACTGTGAGGTAAAATCAACAAACTCTGCAGAGAAGGTGTCTGGGAGCTGAGGCGATGGCTCTTCCACCACCTGTTTGAGCTGCTGGAATGGCGTCCCCCAGGACTCGTACGGAAACCGCAAAATGGCCAGTTCAATCTGGGCATGGAGAGAAGATGGAGAGACATCAATATCACTTTCTTAGGTTGTTTTTTTAAAAAAAATGAAAGGTACCTTATAAAGGTACCTTTATAAAGTACCTTTATACAGTAGTACCTCGGGTTAAGAACTTAATTCATTCCGGAGGTCTGTTCTTAACCTGAGGTACCACTTTAGCTAATGTCTAAACCACTCAGTCCAAACCACTGAGCCTCTTGGGCTTGCCGATCAGAAGGTCGGCAGTTCGAATCCCCGCAACGGGGTGAGCTTCCGTTGCTCGGTCCCTACTCCTGCCAACCTAGCAGTTCGAAAGCACGTCAAAGTGCAAGTAGATAAATAGGTACCGCTCCGGCAGGAAAGTAAACGGCGTTTCTGTGCGCTGCTCTGGTTCGCCAGAAGCAGCTTAGTCATGCTGGCCACATGACCCAGAAGCTGTATGCCAGCTCCCTCAGCCAGTAAAGCGAGATGAGCACTGGAACCCCAGAGTTGTCTGCGACTGGACCAAACGGTCATGGCTCCCTTTACCTTATCTAAAAAGTACATTAAGGAGACAACCAACACTGTTCCGTTTCCCTAACAACCATAGCTTTTGCTGCCATCTGCAGGCATGGCCCCGCAATGGCACCGGACCTCCTCTTATGGCTTCTGCTCCCTCTTTTCTTTTTTCCACTCCCCCCTTAGAAACCCTGGGCTCATTTGGCTCCTCTGGAAGGCACAGCCTGTGCGAATCCCTGGAGACGGCATGTCCCTGGGAATATTTAAAAGTAGCAGCATGTGAGGCCAGTTCAGCTGGTTTGCACCTCGTACCCACAGCCTTCCCTGGAGAATTCAGAATGCCAGGGGAGGGTATGCTCTTTGTCCTCTCCCTCCCCATTCCCTACCCACGGGGGCTGTTGCAACCAGAGGGGACTCATCGTTCCCTGGAGAATGATTCCAGTTTGCCAAAAGAAGCTGTCTGTTTGCTCTGAATGCTCTGATTCCCTGAAGCAGGCCTGGTGCCAGTTGAGTGAGTATGGAGACAGATTATGACCGCAGGGCACCAGGTTTCTTCCACATAAACAACCTACACATGCACGCTGATGCCTAGCTGCATTAGCATTTATCGGAAGCACTGTTTTAAAAGAGGCTGCGGAACGCTTGTACGTTCTGAAATTCACCTGCCTACCCAAACTAGTCTGTTTTGGGTTGTTGTTTTTTAAGGAAGCCAGTCCCGATTTTAAAAACCGATCAGTCCCAAGGATGCTCAAAGCTGCTGACTTGGTTGCTCTAGAAAAAAGGCTGCCGCCAGCATACAAGCTGACACTACATCCGGAAATCTAGGCGTCTCTCCTGGCAACCTGCTTTCCTTCTGACCTGTTTCTGCCTATGGTTCTTAGCACAATTCATCTGATGTCTCTTGAACGTTGTCAAGAGAAGCTCGGATACCCACACAAAGTGAAGACACTCCTTTGTGGGGGGGAATTAGGACCTCTGCAAACAAAACGAGAAGACACAGCTTCAGGTCTGCAAGAGGTCAGCTGGAGAAGGGGGGGAGGGGGAAGCAAAATTGACGATGGAAAGCAAAGCAGGAAAAGAAAGTAAAATCCACCTATGCAGCTTTTCAACATTAAAACTCCACCGCGTTTTTGACTTTAAACCCACCAATAAATCCAGAAAGGAAAAAAGTGAACTGCTCCAATGAAGCATTTCTTCATGCCAGTGGCTCTCAAAATGCATTTTGGGGGGCAGTCTCCAAGTTTTCAAGAAGTGTATTTGGGAGGCAAGTTTCCTCAAAAGTCTGCTTACTTGCAAGTACAGATCACCCCTGGCGATCGGTGACAACTTGGGGCATTGTGTTTGTGCCATGGCACACTCTCAAATCACATGTGGTGGTGATAAGGCTCAAGAGGCCTGTATCCCACCTGAAAGGAAGGCATGCCCTAGAACCATCTCCCCCCCCCCATCTCTCTTGCCTAGACAACATCTCCCATCAGCGCCAGCCAGCACGGGCAATTGTCAGGGATGATGGGATTTGTAGTCCAAAACACGTGGTGGGTTGGTGAAGGATGTTCACATTCCCCACAGTTTTCTGCAACATGTCTTCCCCAGTAGACTGTGGCAAGGAAAGGGCCCTTAAAAAGAAAAAGGCTGAAAACCACTGCTATATGCCTTATCTGTAATAGTGATCTCTATCACACACTCTCTCTCTCTCTCTCTCTCTCTCTCACACACACACACACACACACATACCTGCCAGACAAATACAGTGGTACCTCAGGTTAAGTACTTAATTCATTCCGGAGGTTCATACTTAATCTGAAACTCTTCTTAGCCTGAAGCACCACTTTAGCTAATGGGGCCTCCCACTGCCACTGCGCCACCAGAGCACGATTTCTGTTCTCATCCTGAAGCAAAGTTCTTAACCTGAGGTACTATTTCTGGGTTAGCAAAGTCTGTAACCTGAAGCGTATGTACCCTGAGTTACCACTGTATATGGCATACAATGGAATACTAAAATGCACACATTTAGACTAAGAGTCATGGGTCTTGTTTCTGAAAAAAGGTTGACGACTACTGTTCTGGACTTCCTATAAACTCCAACCGCCAGTATTACTCCAGTATTAACACAACCTTCACAGAGTTACTCAGAGCTCTTTACAGCCTCAAAAAAATAACAGAATCATAGAGTTGTAGAGTTAGAAGAGACCCCAAGGTAGGTTGCCTAGTCCAACCTCATGCAATGCAGAAATTTCAGCTAAAGCATCCATGACAGACACCCATGTAAAGAGGCAGAAGCAGTCAAACCACATTCCCTACCCCCCCAAAAATCAAGATGTTTCTCCTGCTCTCACGTAACCCCCGTGACCGCAGTGGGCTCTGCTAAGTACAGTGGCGAACTTAAAACAGTGAAATTCTTAATCTTTCCTCTCACAGAATGTTCCGCATTTAAACATGGACACATTTCGAGCTCACCGTATCTTCACTGTATTGAAGGCTAAAGGCCTGAGCTATATTCAGGCATTTTATTAATCGCAATCAGCCGCAGAATGCAAAGTATTTTACATGTGGAACAAGGCCAAATGGACAAAACTCTCTTCAGTAGACACAGTCCATCAGGCCTTCCTGTGTAAACTCTTACCATAGTGATTCCCAGACTCCAAATATCGGATTTGACGCTGTATCCCTTTTGGTTTAGTTCTGGGTTGATTCTTTCAGGCTGGGATGGGGGGAGGAAGAGACAGAACACAAAGAGTATTATATTTAGGTGCCCAAGTTGTAAATCCCTCAGCTGATGGGGGAAGAAGACTCTCTCGACTTTCTGTATGCATGCAAATGAACGAAGGTGTATGCAGTGTGTAACTCCAGTCAGATATTCCCTTAGGCTTTGAAGCGATTTCAAAGGGAACGTCTTTCTGTCTTAATCTGATTTTTGTTAAGAGCAGGGGTGTAGGAAGGGGGAGCGGTCCGCCCTGGGTGCCATCATGGAGTGGGGTGACAAATTATCAAGGAACAATTACTGCCCTATTAGGGCAGTTCATAAAATACTTTTTTTTTTAAATGCCTGCTCCAAAGGTCTTATCTTACTACACTAGGAATTATATAGCTATATCTGAAATTTCGTGCATATCTGTTAATATCTTGACCCTCCTCTACAAAAATAACTGTTTACTTGGCCATTTTCATATGTCGTGAAAGCTGAAATTTCAATTCAGTGGAGCCAAAACACAATCCATCCTGTAGATTTAAGTATCTGTCCATAGTCGCCTACCTGTTATCTGGGGCCCAAAATCCACATTCCTTTGTAAGAAAATATGAAATAATGTAAAACCATTTTTGCAGGCAAAAAAAAAAAAATCAATTGGGGGGGGTGACAAGAAATTTTCCACACTGGGTACCACCTGACCTTCCTACACCTCTGGTTAAAAGTAGCCTTCCCCAACTTGGTGCCCTCCAGATATTTGGGACTGAAGCTCTTATCAGCCAAACTTGGGAGGATATCACATTCAGGGAAGGCTAGTTAAGATGATGCGCTTGGTTAATCTTCAATATCATAACAGGGAGCACTATAATGCATTTGGGAGCCAGTCAACTAAAAACACATCGCTGGTGATGAAATAAGTCTGGATGGCAAAAAGAATCAAAATGTGCTGGTTCCTTTGCTACTATCACCCCACTTAACCTTCATCACGCTCTGCCATCTTTCATCATCATCATCATTTTATTATTGTACCCCCCAGGGCCCATCGGACTGGATTGCCCCAGCCACTCTGGGCAGCTTCCAGTGTCTAAAAACGTAATAAAACAGTAAACACTTCCCTATACAGGCCTGCCTTCAGATGACTTCTAAAGGTTGTATAGTTATTTATTTCCTTGACATCTGATGGGAGGGAGTTCCACAGGATGGGCACCACTACCAAGAAGGCCCTCTGCCTGCATCTCCCATAAGATTATATAGATATATAGATATAATTTCATCACAAGCGATTTTAATTAAAGAGTCAATGAAAGTGTAAACAAACTGGGTGAAACATAATTTGAAATGCTGTTGCCACACTGGCCCCGGGAGATGGAGGAGCCCAGTTTGCTTAAGAACACAAGCAGAGCTCAGAGAAGGACAAGCTAAACCAATAAAAAATGAACCCACAAAATATCTTCTTAGTTTCGGTCTTTGTGTGCAACACCTGCAAGTACAGAGGCAGACAGTCCATCTAAACCAGGCATGGCTAAACTTGGCCCGCCAGCTGTTTTGGGACTACAGTTCCCATCATCCCTGACCACTGGTCCTGTTAGCTAGGGATGATGGGAGTTGTAGTCCCCAAACAGCTGGAGGGCCTAAACAGTCTTGCAAAAGTGGGGCGGAATTTAACATCACACTCTCCTGAGAGTTCTGTCAGTGAAAGCCGTTTGGCTTGCCAGACAGAATGATCCCCCCTCTCCTTCCAGTACATGCAGGTCTGGGGATTCTCTCCCCTGGCCAATTTCAGCAATTGGGGGGGGGGGGCAGACCCCATTGCACAAGTGGAAGCCCTTCTGCAAAGCAGAAATACTGAAAATGAACAGAAACAAAAACATGCGCCCATACATGTAAAAAGAGTCAGGAAGTACAGTACAGTGAACTTTTCCCATATTTTGTACTTACTGTAAGGTTGCCAGATGTCCCCATTTCCCAGGGACAGTCCCCGGATTTACACCTCAGTCCCCAAACAAAATCCATTGAAGTTGAAAAGTGTCCCCAGATTCATTGAAAAAAATCTGGTAACCTGAACTTACTGCCATGTAAGGCTTGCAGCCAGCATCCATCGTCTTGGCCACGGAGTCAACGAGGTAACCACTGATTCCAAAGTCACACATTTTCACCTGTCCCAGTGTGTTGATCAGTACGTTTGAGGGCTTGACATCTGCAAGGTGAAATGCACAGGAAGCAGGTTGCTTGCAGTAGCGTTACAGCAGAAATGGAAGAGGACAAACATGAGCCACCAGAGGGCACCAGCATACATTTCACTTGTCATCTTGAGAACCACAGGAGATAAGAAAATGATGTCTTTTCCCAGGCGGTAGGCCAGGGACAGGGAGCCTGCCACCATACAGACGTTGGACTCCTATCCAGTAAAAGTTCAAAAACAGGGGCACAAGTCTGAGCAGAAGTCACAGAGGCCAAACAGAGATGCAGGTTCCATTCTGGCTCACTGTTAACCATAGTTAAAGAGACTGGGAGCCAGCATTAAGAACCCATGGTCCTGCTTCTTCCTGGAGCACAACTGCTACCTTTGTTTTAACCATGGTTAGCAGCAACATTCAGCAACAGGCAGATTGTCCAAGACTTACAGAAACCCTGGTTTATTCTATGGCAGGGAAGAAGACGTAGAGAGCTAGTGGTCACATTTATGCTTAATGCTAAGCCATGTTTTAGAACTATGTGCAGAATGAGCCCGAGCAAAACCCCATCTGCAGGTGCTTTCCTCATTTTTCTCCTTCTCCCAGGCAGCCAGCCAGACTTTGTCAGCGAGTCTCCCCTAATCTTGGTTTGCCATTTTGTATTAGACAGGGATCATTGTTTATCGAACCTCTGGTTGGTTAAACAAGTGAGCTTCATTAAGCCATGGTTTGGCCTGCTTCACACATCTCATCCAACCATCGTTTAAAACTAACTATGGTTTAATGTGATGGAGTTTGAAAGTTCCAACAGCACTCCTCCCTGACCGATGTTGAGACAAGTCAGAGTTTGGCTTGTCCGTCATCTAAACTGGAGGTTTCTTTCCTCCAAGCAAACGTCACTCCAAACAAACAAACAAACAAACAAACAAACAAACAAATATAGGGTTTTTTAAAAAAAAGTTAAGAAAAGAGTCCACAAACCTATGTTTGAGATAAAGGTAAGTCCTGGGGCTGAAAAGGTAGAAGACTACTGGTTGAGAGTTATATGTGACAGTAGCCATTGTGTATTTCCAGTGCTGATTCCTGCTTTGTTAAAGGACTCACAGCATAACAATTTCAATGAAATTATCTCTACTCTGAATGGCCATTAAGGAAGTGATTTATCTCTTACACTGAAGCAGAAGATGCTGGGTTTGCCTACAAGCATCTTCCTATGACACTTAATGAGGGAGGATTCCTAGTGGGCAAGTTATATGACAATAACAGCTCACCCCGTCACGCAGATTTGAACTGCTGACCGTACAATCGGCAAGCCCAAGGGGCTCGGTGGTTTAGACCAGTGTTTCCCAACCTTGTGCCTCCAGCTGTTTTTGAACTACAACTCCCATCATCCCTGACTAGCAAGACCAGTGGCAAGGGATGATGGGAATTGTAGTCCAAAAACAGCTGGAGGCACAAGGTTGGGAAACACTGGTTTAGACCAGTGTTTCCCAACCTTGTGCCTCCAGATGTTTTTGGCCTACAACTCCCATCATCCCTAGCTAGCAAGACCAGTGGTCAGGGATGATGGGAGTTGTAGGCCAAAAACATCTGGAGGCACAAGGTTGGGAAACACTGGTTTAGACCACAGTGTCACCTCCATCCCTGTTGTTTTGTCCCAGCTCCTGCCAACCTAGTAGTTTGAAAGCATACCAGCGCGAGTAGATAAATAAGTACAGCTGCGACAGGAAGGTAAACGGCATTTCCGTGCGCTCAGGCACTTTGCGCAGTGTTCCGTGTGCCAGAAACGGTTTAGTCATGCTGGCCACATGACCCGGAAAGCTGTCTGTGGACAAATGCCAGCTCCCTCCGCCTGAAAGTGGAGATGAGCGCCGCACACCACAGTCAAATTCGACTGGACTTAACTAGGTCCTTTACCTTTACCTTTGCCTATATGACAATGATATGTAAATATTTATGTGCTTTTCTTAAGTGATCAAGGCACATATATTTTTTGGACCCCAAGTTGCAGAAGCAGATAGTCCTTTTGCCCAATTTTAGATAATATCCCCATCACTGAAGCCCCTCCACTCCAGCCATCCCTGATCAGCGCAGGTCCTGACTCTCCAAGTGAGGCTATTTGTGAGACACAGGAGACTGGAAGGGATAGAGGGGAAATTCCACTGCACTAGCAGTTCTCCATTTAGCATCGCTTTGGGTCCAATCCATTATACTACAGTAATCCTTACAACTGCAATGTACAGGTAGGCCAATTCCATTATCTCAGATGCAGGTGGGGATGCTGATATAGGAAAAGTACCAAAACAGCATTTGGCAAAGCCAAAATGAGAGTTCCAGTATTGAAGCAATACTGACCAGGTAAAAATCATCATCCTGAGTTGTGCCTGGAAAGAGTATGGGTACTAAGTACCCTCAGCCATCAGGGAGAAGAAGTCTTGTTCGCTGATGCAGCTTCAAACTGACCTAAACTGACCCAAACTGATGGAAATGCCATTTAGCACTTTGCACAGCTCTCTTCAACCCATTTTCCAGAACCAAGAATTGTTATGGCGTCCAACTCTGGTCGCACTTACCTCGGTGAATTACAGACAGCTTACTGTGTAGGTGCTCTAACGCTTTCACAATCTGGAAAAAAAAAAAGAACAGGGACAGACAGATAAGAACGAGCTGAAGCTGGCTGAAGCAGAAGTATTCTGCTTCGCTCGTTCCTCCCAGGCCACAGGTTAGCTCTTCTTTCAACACTTAACCAGGCTGGAGACAGTCTAGGTTGGGCATTTGGCAATTAACAGGCAGGAGAATGCTGAGCCTGCAGTCTGGCACCAGGGTGATAAAACATGATTCATACTATTCAATGCTATTCCAACCCGCCTCTTTGCAGTGTGCTCAAAATAAAACACTGATGTAACAACCTTTGAGGGATCACAGTGTGTTCAAGCTTTGGGCATCACTCTTTAGGAAGTTTTGATGGCTGAATTCCAGCAGAGTTCTAAATTCCTTGGAATTCCAGGTTATACACCCAGTATAAGGTGTCTCCAAAACATCTTCTAAGAGACAAAGTACACAAAAAGAAAGGAGCCCTGGGATTGTTCCTCACCTGCAGAGGAAAAATATTGTTTTCCTCCGCAGGTAAGAAAGGAGCTGGAGAGGGAAAGTTCCCCGTAGCAGAAAAATGTCTCAAGGAAGCAATTAAGCATCCCCTCTCCAATGGCAATCTGAGATCAAGCCACCAGTCCCTCATCCTCAGCTAACTTTCAGTCTTTGAAACTAAAGTCAAAGAACAAACAGGTATTTTCATTGCATGTCATTTGGCCCTCAGCTCACCTCTCTCTTAATGTTTCCCCACAGGGCTCCCTAACTCCGCTTTGCAAAACAAATTCTGGCTCTTCTTTCATGAAGGGCTTTCCAGGCTACTTTTTGGAAGATTTGGCTCATAAATACCGAGGATAAACCCTAAAAGAGAAGCCAGCTGCTATTTGTTCTCCATTTTCCCTTTGCAACTTTTGTACATTTAACAGCTGACTGGCAGATGTGGGCTGCAAAGATGGAAAGGGAGCTGAATCCCCTTTGGAAGAGAATTAAAGCAAAAAACAACAACCCAGAAGTACTCACTGAGACGGCTATTTTTCCTAAGATGTCCTCGGGAATCGTCAAGCCTTTGTCAATGACTTGCTTGTAGAACTTGTCCAATGACGTGTCCATCAATTCCATACAAATCCAAACATCTCCCTGGGGAAAGGCAGAGGGAGAAGAAGGGTGTCAATAATTCTCTACTCTGGAGTGCCAACTGCAAACAAGCACACACACACACACACACACACACACACACACACACACCTGCTTCCAACAAAGTGTATGTGCATTGCCTTCAGTGCCTCGCTATTCTAATTGTTGCTGTTGCTGTTGTTGTTGTTATTGTTATTGTTATTGTTATTATATATGCTGCCCATCTGACTAGGTTGCCTCAATCACTCTGGGCGGCTTCCAACAAATTAAAACATTAAGCACAGTCAAACATCAAGCATTAAAAGCTTTCCTATACAGGGCTGCCGTCAGATGAGTTCTGATAGTTGTTTATTTCCTTGACATCTGCCAGGAGGGCACTCCACAGGGTGGGCACAACTACAAAGAAGGTCCTCTGCCTGGTTGCCTATAGCCTTACTTCTCACAAAACCGTCAGAAGGCCCCCAGAGCTAGATCTTAGTGTCCGTGCTGAACGATTGGGGTGGAGACACTCTTTCAGGTGTACAGGGCCGAAGCTGTTTAGGGCTTTAAAGGTCAGCATCAACACTTTTGAGTTTGGTTCCCAGTACATTTTGGAGCGCACGTATGAACTAATATCTCTCCCATCACACTGTGTAGCATGACATACAACCTGAATAAATACACGTACCAACATCTCATGGCAGTGCAGGATTTGGGAAGACCATGAGCAGAGTTTGGGGCATGCCCCCTCCCATCCCCTTGTCTGAATTCCAGTCTCGGCCACAAGTTACCTCAGCCATTTCACTAACAATGTAAAATTAAGATGCATAGCTATTTGGTTTTCTGAAGCTGAAGCATCGCACCACAAAGCTGGCTCCCCTCTGACCACAGAAACATCGGGGCCTCGAGGCTAACTTCCTTGAGAAAGGGAACAAGTTTGCTAAGTGCAGAAGGGCTATTTGAAGGATTATTTGGCCCATGTGATTTCCGTCCTCATTGGTGCAATGAGGAAGCAGAAGCAGGATTTCAATTTCTGCAGTGATCGTTTTCATGCCAAGCAAAACACCATTTTAAAAAAATAATAATCCGGAATTCTGGCACTAAACGTCGCTTTCCTGTTGTGTGGAATTTTGTTTTGCTTTTTTAGGAAGTACTGGGAAACACAAGGTGTTGGGAGAGGAAGGAGGGACCTGGCACTGGAGAAATGAGAAAAGGAAGATACAAGCTGTCAGACAGGTTGGAATCCCTATTTCATCAATAAAGTTAACACAGAAGGAAAAGGGCAGGGGAGCCAACCTTTTTGAATCAACCGCTCTTTAACCATTTAACTGACTGCGTGCACCAAATGGAAGTTTTAAGAGAGAACCAAAAATTATTACTATTAGTACACTCATATTCCAACTTTTCTCCAAGGTGACATATCTTTCCCTCTCCATTTTATGTTCACAACAATCCTGTGAGGTAGGTTTGGTTAAGAGATTGTGACTGGCTCAAGGTCACCCGGTGAGTTTCATGGCTGAGTGGTGATTTGAACCCTGGTCTCCCAGGTCCTAGTTCAGTGGTGGCCAAACTTGGCCTTCCAGCTGTTTTTGGACTACAACTCCCATCATCCCTAGCTAACAGGACCAGTGGTCAGGGATGATGGGAACTGTAGTCCAAAAACAGCTGGAGGGCCAAGTTTGGCCACCACTGTCCTAGTCCAACACTCTAACCACTACACCATACTGGTTCCCAGTATGCCCTTCCTGTACTATTCAGTACAGGAGCCAGTGTGGTGTAGTGGTTAAGAGCGGTAGACTTGTAATCTGGGGAACCGGGTTCGTGTCTCCGCTCCTCCACATGCAGCTGTTGGGTGACCTTGGGCCAGTCACACTTCTTTGAAGTCTCTCAGCCCCACTCACCTCACAGAGTGTTTGTTGTGGGGGAGGAAGGGAAAGGAGATTGCTAGCCGCTTTGAGACTCCTTCGGGTAGTGATAAAGCGGGATATCAAATCCAAACTCTTCTTCTTCTCTGGAGTGGTTGAGAAGGTAGGTATTTCTGATAGCCCTCTGCAAATACCTTGCTCTGCTTTCCTATGGTCTAGCTAACTTGTGAACTAACTAACATTACCACCTAGTATTGCTCAACTAAAATCTTGCACATATACTAAAAGAACGATCCGTGTTCAGTGGGGATCTGCACAGGTGGTATAGAAGGTGCTTGGCATGCAGAAGGCGCAAGGTTCAATCCCTTGAATCAGGAAGCAGGGGATGGAGCCCGACTGAGACCCTGGACAGCCACTGTAAGTCAGAATAAGCAGCGCATACTATGATCTGGTTTTTTATTTTTTTAAAAAGGCGGCTATTTCCTATGTCCTGTACTGTGAAGGCTGCAGCCCAAATGAAGGACACAAGAGGAGACCTACAAAGCCATACCTCACGAAACAGCGCACCGTAGAAAGTTACAGTGAAGGGGCAGTCTACTGTCCTCATGGAGATATCCAGGTCCATCAGCAGTCTCTTCTGCTCCTGGCTGTTCACTGTCGCTCGGATTCGCTGAAAGAAAGACTCGTTTTCAGCTCTGGATTTCCTCCTCCCCTGAGCCGTGTGAATTTCTTCCAAGAACTCACTGACCAGGTACAAAGAAAAAGTGACTTTGCTTGGGTCATTTCGCCAAGCAAACGTCAACACAGCACTGCCTCCGTTTTCCTAAGGCAGCTTCACCTCCGCAACGCCCCATACTTTAAGCAAAAAAGAAAAGGCAAATGGTTGTGGCCTAACAGTTAAAAGCAAGGTAACCTAGGTAAATCTCACAACCTAAAAATGGATCGCGGGAGCAGCCACAGAAGCTCAAAGCCAGCAGAGATGTTGTCTTGGGAAACCCTGACTCCCGAGGAACTCTGGTTCCTAATGGCAAAGTAATGCTTTGCACACTTACCTGGGAGTAATTCCCATTGAAACTAGGGAGACTTACTTCTGAGCAGACATACATAGGCTTAGGTTGCAAGTGTCTCATAACAGGCACCCAAAATTAGAGGCCATGCTTGCACGTTGCTTTTTTTTTTTTCCTTTAAGCCTCTTTTGTGCCTCTGTGAAATTGGGATAATAATGCTTACCTACCTCACAGGCGTAATTTATGTCTGGGAAGCACTGTGAGATCCTCGGATGTGAGGTGCTATAGAAGGGCAAAGGATTATTGTTACTACAGAAGTGCTTCAGCTTCTCTCTCTCTCTCTCTCTCTTCTCTGTTTTTCCATCATTAACAAAGCTATGATGGCAGAACATTTGGTGGAGGGAAGCTACTGAAAGAGGCTCTGGTTTAGCAATACATCCCTCACCTGCCCCAATCTGGTGGCTCTCTGTGTGTGCAGCACCTCTGATGCACCCAGCAAGGACTCTCTCATTCAGCTTCATGTCAAGAACGGGTGGGTGGGTGGGTGTAACACACATACGTATACAGATATAGGTATAGATACACACACACCCCTACATGCCTAAACATGTCCACAAATATTAATGTACACAGGAGGCCCCTGGTTACCTGAAAGGGTTTACACCAAAGCTCCTGTAAAGTTTCAGATCAGATCAATTTGACCCTAAAAACTTAACCAGTATTTTGAATATTTTAACCATAATGGAAGACTGGTTGCAAACTGTAGTGGATTTCCAGGGCATTGTTTGCATTAACCATGGTGATCTGTTGCCTCTGTGATAAGTGAACCATGGTTAAAGGTAACTTCCATGTGTCTCCAGCCTCTTTGCTTGCAAGACAGCAGGCCTTGTTGGTGTCTCCTTACTCATGCCCTCCACAACAGCAGAACTTAGCTCAACAAGCTAAACTATGGTTTTACTGTACAACTGGGATCCTAAAAAATGGTTTAACGGACTGAACTGCACTAACCAAGATGAAATTATTTTTTGCAGTGGTCCATGTGTCAAAATACCTGGCAGGCAGTAGTACCATGTGCTGGGGTCTAAAACAGCTTGGCACTCTGGACCAGATGGGGGAAATGTAGATTATAGCTGCTCATTCCTTGGATTAACAGTGAGCTAACCATGGTTACTACCCTCTTCAAAGGACTTTTGTAACCATATTTGACACTGGTGCCAGTACCTGCCCTTGTCCCCAAAGGCCCATGATATATATATATACATATATATTTTAACAGCTTTCAGAAAGGAAATGAGAACGTCAACAATCATTTCCAGTTTGTAGGATCAACAGCTTCAGTGGGACATGCCAATATAAGCAGAAATAAAACTTTCCCCCAAGCGTTTTAATCCACTGGGAATGTGAAACGGTTTTGAATAAAATGATTCCTCCCACCTCTTTCCGATTTGAAAATTTCAAAATTAAAGTCTCTCATTAAAACTGAAACCCAATTCGAAAAACCATTATAAACAAAACATTTTAGTAGTACATAATTAAACATGGCCCTCTATGAAATACATGCTTGCAAGTACTTGAAATAGTAGCCATCCACAAAGCTGATATACTTACAGGTTATGTTTTGCTCCAGTGAGGACTATCTAACATGGAAATACATCGGGCTCTACTGTTTTACAACATCCTAACCGAGAATAAGGCAATTTACATCTTCGACCAGTTCTTTGGGCTCTAATATGGACGGAAAAGGTTGGAGCCCACCTTTGTCAGTTTCCATTGAAATAAATGGGACAAAGACAAGACAACCAAGTCCAACTGTTTGGCTGCAATCCAATGGACACTAATTGGGGGAAAAGTCTCCATGAACTCATTGGGACTTGCTTCTAAATAGACATGCACAGGGTTGTGCTATGTCCATTTGGACCCAGCCCAAAGACAATCTTGGCTGATAATAAAGATCATAACCAAACCACTGTGTTAGGGAACAAGAGTACGCATACATTAATAGATTGCTATTAGAGTGGCATTCATGCCTAAAGGCAGATTGCAAAGATTAAGAAAACCTGTCCTATTGACAAGATGTCAAAGGCCCAGTTCTGATGGCCATGTATCAGCTTAGTTAAGTGTTACGACCGTGCACATGGTCTCTTCATACGTCAGCTTAAGTCAAGATGTGATCATCCAAACACACTCAAAAGATGTATACAGTGGTACCTCTGGTTACGAACTGAATTCATTCCGGAGGTCCGTTCTTAACCTGAAACTGTCCTTAACCTGAGATACCACTTTAGCTATTGGGGCCTCCCGCTGCTGCTGCTGCGCCACTGTCGTGCGATTTCTGTTCTCATCCTGAAGCAAAGTTCTTAACCCAAGGTACTAATTCTGGGTTAGCGGAGTCTGTAACCTGAAGTGTCTGTAACCTGAAGCGTCTGTAACCTGAGGTACCACTGTACTAACAAAATGCATTCATATGCAACACCAACTCTTACATCCCTAGTTCAGTTCACACAAGACAAGCTGAGAGCGGATGCAAATAGCCCTCAACGTTGAAAAGTACCGCTCCCACATTCTGAAAGCAATCGTCCTGGAGAGACTCAATACATTTTAGGGAAAAGGCAAAACAATCAAGTTACAAGAGTCAAGAGACCAATGATTCACCTCATCAAACACCCCAATTCTAACATGAGCCAGCATAGGAGCCAACTCCTAGGGGCTGTGGGGGCTTTGCCCCCCAATAAAATATTTGAGGGGGCTTCCCCCCACCCCAAGTTGATGGGCATTGCCATTTAAATGGTGTGCCTCCCCCACCCCATATTTTATTCAAGTTGGCACCCCTGGGAGCCAGCCAAACGCTTCCAAAGAGCCTGTAAGGCTGATCTGGAGCACGAACAGGTGATAATTGGGTGGGAAACATGACCACGTATTTCAACCCTGAAATCTCCTCCAAATCCAAAGCAAGAATGCAAAGTTTAATTTTTAAATATAAAAATATAACTTGCGGAATGCAAGGCAATTTTGTGGTTTGACCTAATAGATGGCAGCTAGAATACAAATGTCTTAGGATGGAATTCAACGTCATGCAGTGCTGAATGTTCCATCTGCACAAGCAATTCTGCTTGCCAATTAGAAGAATTTCCCCCCTCCTGCTGTTCTGGGGGTTCTCCCAAGCAAGAGCCAATTTTTTGGTGGGGGGCAGAGAATGGGGAAGGCGGCAAGAAGAAAGCCCCATTGAGCAAGCCCTTATGCTTGGCTTCCGCTGACAGGATTCGTAAGGTAAGTCAAGTCCCACCCCTTTACTCCATATTAATGATGTCCTGCTTAATTGAACACAATCCTCCAGTTCATTGGAAGGAATCCAGAACAATAAAACAGGCTGATCATTGGGACTTCTTTAGATTTAATGAATGATGAAAGTTCAAGCTTGCTCTACCTGAATCCCCAGAGTTTGGCTCGAGTCCTCCCACCAGGTCAGCACTTCAATAAATATTACTTTTACCATTAAAAATCAATAAATCAATTATCAAAGCATTTGTGCATGTGTGTTTGTGTATGTTTCTCTCTGTGTGAGAGAGAAATGCACACAGAGACATATATACACACACAAGTGTTGAAAAAGGTCAACAGCTGCTGGGAAGGTAAGGAGTTAATTTGGACAGTTAATGCGTTCAAAGAAGGAATAACCACGGAGTCTACCTTCACGGCCATAATTTGCCCACTGGGCATGTGCCGCATCATTTCTACCACGCCATATGCACCGCGGCCCAGTTCTGATATTGGCTCCAGGTCATCAGCTTTGACTTCAAAGTTCTGTAGAGAGATAAAGCCAAGAGAACGTTACCAGGAGCAAAAAAGTGTAGTTATCCAATAATAATAATGCTTTCATTTGTACCCCACTCATCGGACTGGGTAGCTCCATCTCTAATGTGTCCAAACTGGTGGCTGCTCAATGGATGACCATATATACATATATTTAGTTTTTAAATTTATCATTTTCAACAGTCATTCAACATAGGTCACATCTTACAGTTTTTTGGACTTCCATCAATCACATCTGAAAATTTTCCAATTTTTTCACTTAATTTACATTTCTTAATTTCACTACTGCTTTTAATTATCTTATCTATTGACTCTCTCGTCATAGTCTTCCTTACAATATTTCGTATATTCCTCCTTACAAAACTTCTTGCAGTCCTACTAGCGTAATCTGATGATTACAGTTCCTTTTCAAATAGTTCGTATATTTATTCCAGTCTTCTGAGAATCTCTGGTCCCGCAGGTTTTGAATCCTTCCTGTCATCTTATCTAATTCTGCATAGTCCATTAATTTCATCTGCCATTCTTCTTTTGTCGGTAATTCTTGTTTCCATTTCTGTGCCAACAGTACTCTTGCTGCTGTTGTTGCATATAAAAACAATTTTTTGTCCTGTCTGTTAATATCATCTCTTAAAATACCAAGTAAAAATGCTTCTGGTTTTTTTTTTTTTAATGTATATTACAACATCTTTTTCGTCTCATTATATATCATTTTCCAGTCAATGAATGACTTAGCTCTAAATTTCCAAATCTGTGCATAGAGAGCAGGCTTGTAAATAAGCCCACAATAGTTACTAGCCCACTATTAGGTTGGAATTCTGTGCTGGCCACAGAGGGAGGAAGTTCCCTTCTCCATACACAGAAGGTCCAAGGTTCAGGCCCCGCCATCTCAGGGCATGGCTGGGAAGAGAGTCTGGCTTGGAACCCTGGAGAGCTACTGCCAGCCAGTGCAAAAAAATACTGAGCTAGGTGGACCAGCGGTCTGACTCAGAGCCCATTCAAACTTCCTTTTGCACCGCGCTTTCCAGGCATGGATCAATGCTTTAAAGCTCTTTGGGTGCTTTTTGTTTCCTCCATCCTTCATCCAAGTGCTCTCCCTGGGAAACCCACGTTCTACAGCTGAATCGGAGCAAGTGTCAATCTGCAGGAAATCCTGTTGCTCCGATTCAGCGGTAAAACCCAGGTTTTCAAAGGCAAAGCTCCGGAACTACAAAAAAATAAAATCCCTACCTGGACACAGAGCCTTAAAGTGCAGACCTGGGCCTAGAAATGTGGCAGAAAAATCTGGATGAGGCTTCAGTATAAGGCAACATGACCTTCTACTCAACAGGTGGGAGTAGAAGAGACAGCTGAGGATGCGCTTCCGTTCCTTTGCAGACAGCAAAGAAACTAACCAGACTAGCCGAGGAGGAAGAGAAGAGGTCTGACCCTCCTGCGCCAACCTGCACACTCACCTGCATGCAATTGCTGGCTGCCTACGGCTACCATGGGAGGAACTGTTTTTTTTTTCCCTTCAATGCAAGGCTGCTCTGGAGCACCGACATATCCTTACTTCTTCAAAAGTGCTTGGATGGATTTCATTATGCCATTCGAGTTCTGAAGTTGGGGGCAGCACCTCTCTCTTACAGGCATGGGTAATCGTTTCTTTAAACGGAGCATTGCTTTGACCAGGGGTCAGCAAACTTTTTCAGCAGGGGGCCGGTCCACTGTCCCTCAGACCACATGGGGGGCCAGACCATAAGTATGGGGGGGTTAACGAATTCCTACACCCCACAAATAACCCAGAGGTGCATTTTAAATAAAAGCACACATTCTACTCATGTAAAAACACCAGGCAAGCCCCACAAATAACCCAGAGATGCATTTTAAATAAAAGGACACATTCTACCCATGTAAACACACGCTGATTCCCGGATGGTCCACAGGCCGGATTTAGAAGGCAAATTGGGCCACATCCAGCCCCCGGGCCTGAGTTTGCCTGCCCATGGCTTTGGCCGTGTACACTTGTTCCATGAAACAGCAAGTTCAATGTCTATTTCTAGATTACATCACTATAAAACACTTTTCTTAAAAAATCAGTTTACTCAAAAGGTTCGAAGTGATTCCTCCCCCCTTCCAAGGAAATTTACGTCATCCCTCTCTTGCAATGATGTTCACTGGGGTAGGGGGGAATGTGTACACCTGCTGTGACTTTTGCACATGTCAACACAAGACAAAGGTTAGACACACTGGGTGCACATTGCTTTCTATACCCACATTTTTATTTCCTGGGCTAGACGACAAAAAGTTAGGTAGTTGGCACAGGAGGTTTGATCCCCTCATCTGCAAGGCTGACGACCTGTCACCATTCCTTCCAGTTCAGATGTCTGGCTTGGCCATTGGGCCTATGCCTGAATTTTACACACTCTTCCCTTGTTTTCTAGTTGTAGATAAAACTACTACGGGTTTTCACATGTTGAGTCCTGAGAGGGAGAAACAGCTTTATTCTTTTGTGCCTTGAATTGCTGACAAAAGCGGTGGACCGAATCCCAGCTCTCTTTAAAAGACTGAGCTGGGATGAAGGGGAGATTTGCAACAGCAAATGCATGTACAACTTATAGATCAAAATCTGCTTCCTCTACGAACCTTTTGGAACATCTCTCCCTTCCAGGGACAGAAGGGAACCTGCTTTTCTTGGAACAAAGGCATTCTACATCAGACATCTCTTTGATGCGATACTGGGTCATGGTGCTCCAGATGGCTCTCTCACTCCCTCCCATCTCAAAACACCAAAAGTAGTGGGGGGGGGTGTGCCTAGGTTTCTGAAAGGCAGACCTATAAAATGCTAATGAATTTACAACATTGCCAATAAATTAGCACTCTGCAGCTTAGGTGTGAGACTGAACAGAAAAGGCTCAGACAGCGCTAGTGCCCATCTGTATCAGCCTTTACATCAATCCTGCTGCATTTTCCCTCTTCTAACCAAGAAAAATGTCACAGATTTGGTAAGAACTGGCCTTCAAGCAATACCTGAAAAGGGACGTGGAGAATTCCAAATTAGAGAGGATGGGAGAAACACTGACTGACTGAATGTTTAATTTCCAAAACATTTAATATATTAAACACACATTAAGGCTAATAACTCAGGAGGTGTATATGGAGTGTTATCGGTTAAAATATTCAAGGATAAACATAGAATGCTATGGAGAGGGGGATTGGAAGTCAATGGGTAAATTAGAGGTATTGTTGATGGTAAAGTATGCAAACTTTTGAAAACTAAATTTTATAAGTTTATTTTTATATATATATATATATATATATATATATATATATATATATATACACACACACACACACACACAGAGAGAGAGAGAGAGAGAGTTTTTTATAAAAAAAATGTGTAGGGGTAATCTCATTTTGACTCAAGAAAATCACCATTTTATAGTTCAAATTGGCAAAAATAAATACAGTAAATGGACAAAAGTACAAAGATTCACAAAATGTTTGGGGATATGTGTACCCCCTGAAAAAAGCACTGCTAGTATATATATAATTCTGTTGGATCAGATCAAAGGTCCATTCAGTGCAGCATCTTCTTCCTCTTAAATGGCCAACTAGAAGCCTATAGGAAGACACATAAACTGGACAAAAATGCGACAGCCCAACGGATTAAGCTTTTTCTCATTGCTACATCTGCAGCAACCGTGTGGCGTACAGACATGGGACATTTCAGAACATATGGAATTCCTCCTTTTGCCTTTATACACAAACAGCACTGACCAGCGACACGAACACCTGATGTTCTGCTGACAAACTCACATAATTCCTCTAAATAGGTGCAGTGGACCTGCTGGCTCACCTCGACGCTCGTTTTACTAGCGGTCCCCCTGCCGTAAAAGTTGAATACTGGGTCTACTTGAAAATTACAGCCTTGAGAACAACGCCTTGTAGCTTTCTTGCTTAACAGCAGCGAGAGCAAGTGTTTGGAGGTAGCTGCTAATGCTAGCCAGAGCTTAGCAATAAGCATTTGGCGCTGAGCAACTGTTGCTATTAATATCAGTAAGCAGGTGCCTCTGTAGAGATGTTACATAAAAAGCTGGAGGGGGGCGGGGTTTGGGAAACGCAACCAGGCCTATTAATTTGGGTTATTCCTTGACGGAGCAGTAGGAGTCACCAGAGAATGAGGCAATCTGCTCTTTCTTTTTGCAGGGGATTTGTATACAGGTCTTTTTCTTAACTATTCCCATAGTCAGATCTTTGAATTCTTCGTTTTTGTTTCTAATAATAATGATAATAATTTTATTATTTATACCCCACCCAACTGGCTGGATTTCCCCAGCCCCTCTGGGCAGCTTAAGGGACAGAAAGGTAAAGGTACCCCTGACCATTAGGTCCAGTCGTGGACGACTCTGAGGTTGCGCGCTCATCTCGCTCTATAGGCTGAGGGAGCCAGCATACAGCTTCCGGATCATGTGGCCAGCATGACTAAGCCACTTCTGGTGAAACCTGAGCAGCGCACAGAAACGGCGTTTACCTTCCTGCCGGAGCACTACCTATTTATCTACTTGCACTTTGACGTGCTTTCGAACTGCTAGGTGGGCAGGAGCTGGGACCAAACAACGGGAGCTCACCCCATCATGGGGATTCGAGCCGCTGACCTTCTGATCAGCAAGCCCTAGGCTCTGTGGTTTAGACCACAGCACCACCCGTGTCCCTCTACGGCACATAGATAAACCTAATAAAATATCAAACATTTAAAAAAATCCTGATACAGGGCTGCCTTCAGATGTCTTCTAAAAAGTTGTGTAGTTCTTCATCTCCGTGAACATCTGATGGGAGGGCGTTCCACAGGGAGGGAGCCACTGCTAAGAAGGACCTCTGCCTGGTCCCCTGAAACTTCAGTACGCCCAAGTTAAAATGTCACCAAACGATGCCCATACATTTTAAATGGTACAAAAATGTATTTCAGTATCCCACCCACCAAAGCCTGAGGACTTGAAACATATTTTAAAAATAAAATAAAAATGAAAGCTGGTTTGAATCAGAGCTGTAGTTCACCAGCCATTAAATCCCACATGGAACAGACTTTTGGTGAGTCCGTTTGGGTTTCTCTGTACTGGTGGTCGAACAGCTGGCTTCCGTTTGATTTTGCAGCCATCTCACATGTGTCTTAGATCTTAAACTATTAAAAATATGCAAGACTTGACCATTTAGCTTGCATCTACTGCAGTCATAGGAGGGATTCCTATGACAACGGCACATCCAGTCTTGGACTTCACTTAACAGAACCGCAGTTCTATGGAAGTGGATATTGCCTATTCCAAAACACACTTACACTTGCCCCAGTGGGTCTCAGCTATTAGCATAGCATACGTCACCAAGTCAAGCCTCTCCGGAGCAAAGGCAGATGGTTGCCTGACACAGTTTCACGTTAACACAATTTGGTTATCATTTGCATCTCATTTTCCAAACTTAGGTGGATGCCAAGCAGTAACTGTTGGACTTACACGATATTCTTATTCATAAACAGATGCTCTCATGAAAAGCTTAAGTCAGCCATCAACTGAATCTGTGGACCACGGGATGCTGCAATACACATTTGTATGGAGAATGCAGTGTTCGACTCGTGTCTGTCTTGAAGGCAAGGGAGCAATAGTGTAAGTCAGGGGTCAGCAAGCTTTTTCAGCAGGGGGCCGGTCCACTGTCCCTCAGACCTTGTGGGGGGCCAGATTTTATTGGGGGAGGGATGAATGAATTCCTATGCCCCACAAATAACCCAGAGATGCATTTAAAATAAAAGGATACAGTCTAATCATGTAAAAACACGCTGGTTCCCGGACTGTCCAAGGGCCGGATTTAGAAGGCGATTGGGCTGGATCCGGCCCCCGGGCCTTAGTTTGCCTACCCATGCTGTAAGTGAAGCTGCTTTTAAAAGTACAGTCGTGTGATTGCACAAACCACTGCAACAACTTGGTGTCAACCACCAAGTGGTTGTGCATAGTGTCATCAAATGAGGGCCTGCATATACCAGCCAGACACTCCCTAGCAGGGTCCCACATAGGTCCTACCATTGCTCCTGAGTAAAACAGAGCTGCCTCCTTGATACGCCAAGCAATGAGGGAGAAAATACACAGCTTTACTCCAAGAGCGTCCAAATACAAAGACATCATCAGAAAAGAGGTGAAAAGTCAAAACCTTTAACTTGTTTTGGTAGGTGAAATTTGTAATAAAGTGAACAGGTGAATCAAGGAAAGAGGGACAAGAAGCTCAATGACTTCTGTGCCAAGGAATGGGATTAGCAGGTTACTTATAAGCCACTCCTTTTAAATTCACTTCATTCCCAGCTGGATGCATAGAACTCTTTAGAAGTTGCATTTGATCGTCACCGTACCTTGTCACCAATGGAGATGCAGGCTTTGGAGTCCAAATCTCTAGGTGGCCTGCGAAATAGAAAAAAAAGAAGGCCCAGAAAACAGATTAGGAAGGAGGTGTTTCAGGGCTCATATAAACACATACAAGCACTTCATTTTTATTCCATCCTTTCACCCCTCAAGGAAATCAAGGTGACCCAGGCAGGGTTCCCAGACAGTCTTCCATCCAGGCATGGGGCAATCCAAGGCCTGCTTAGCTTCAGCTAGGCTGGTGTGCTGTGCGCTTTCTTTAGATCATGCGCCGGGAACCAAATGTGAATACATGTCATGTATACACAACATCCGAACTAGCCAAGGGTCACTCGGAAGGAGGGGTCTTTCCCATTTTTAATCCAACTTCCTAGTAAGAAATATGGTCACTCCTTTGAGAAAACAATTGCAACTACTCTTATGGGAATAACAGGTTTGGAATTGCCCAAGAAAGATGTTAAATTATTTTTGTATGCAACAACTGCAGAAAGAATTTTGTTAGCGAAGAATTGAAAAACACAGGAAGTACCATCAGTGGAAGATTGGCAGATGAAGATGATAGATTTTTTGGAGCTGGCCGACATGACTGGAAGAGTCCACGACCAGAAGGAGGAGGAGTACCAGCAAGACTGGATGAAATTTAAAGACTATTTAGCTAAATATGTTAAGATAACTTAATTGGAAAAGCTTGCAAATAATAGTTAGGCTTAGGATTTAAATATGTAAGGATAAGATTTAAGATGTTTAAAGTTAAATTAGAAAGAATGAAAGATTTTAAGTGATTAAGTTAATTTTTTGAGAAAATCAATTTTGGAAAACTGTTAAAATGATATATAATGAAATTCAACCAAGGGGATTTGAGGAAGTCACTTAATAATGTTACCAAGATTTAAACAGGATGTATGTATGTATGTTTGTTTGTTTGTTTGTTTGTTTGTCTGTTTGTTTGTTTTGAATTTTTGGAAAATCAATTTTAAAAATTGGAAAAAATTGCAACTACTATCTACAAAGGGAGAAGTGGACAATTTTCACAAGCTGTCAAGACCCTCATGAGCAGCTTTTTAAAACAGCTTTCCAAAGAGAAAGCTCGGTCTCTCACTCCCAAGTGACAAGCCCCTCCTTCTTGCCTACAGAGTTTATCTGACACGCATTCCCCTTTCTAGCTCAAAATGGTGGCAGGCAAGGAACACCCCCAGTAGCAATACAAACACATATTGGGTTGAACCAGACCCTGAATGATCCTAAAGCTGATCTGAAATGGGCCTGTGGCGGACTCGAAATATTTCATCTCCAAATTCCAGCCCCCATTTTGGAATTTGCCACTCTTTTTCTCTCACCCCGCTGCAATATCTATTTTTAGCGCCCGCTCCACCTTAGAAATCACTGGTTTGGGGTTTCTCTACTAAGAAAAAACAGGGCTGCAAAAATTACATGGTGCAGTAAGAAACTAATGAAGTCAGGTAACCCCCAGCAAAAGCTGACATCTTTTCCATAAATAAGAAATACTCTTCTATTTATTGGCAGCCTGTAAAAAAAGACTGTGTTTATCTTATATTAATCTGCACCAGAAATAGCTAAGACCAAAGTGAGCAATGCTGAGCTTTGCCATAAATCCCTTCTTTCTGATGGAACATAAAGGGTCAGTCATGCTCCTGTTTTGCAAATGACTCCTAAGCCAATACCTAAGGAGGCGCTCAGCTAAATTGCCCAAGTAAAACCACAACCAGTGTACCCCATGGGTTTAACATATATGCCAGCTTGCACGGCACCTCTTTTTTATATATAAAAAAGTGTGCCCTATAATGCTCCCTCAGACTACCTACAGCCAAAAATAAGTGGGTCATTGAATGTGACCATTGTGACAATCTGCATTAAAAGTTTTCTTTTCTTTTTGAAAAAAAGTATGCCTCAAACGCTCTTGCTTTGATATAGATAGCAAATCTTTTGTTTATTCATTATATACCGCTTAATTACCGAAGCCTTTAATCACATAATAGGAAAGCAGTCCTTCCTTCTAATAACGAACAGCAGCTTGTGGATCTAAACTGCTAAATTAAGCTACACTTCCTTCTATAAAGGTAAAGGGACCCCTGACCATTAGGTCCGGTCGTGGCCGACTCTGGGGTTGTGGCGCTCATCTCGCTTTATTGGCCAAGGGAGCTGGCGTACAGCTTCCAGGTCATGTGGCCAGCATGACTAAGCCGCTTCTGGCGAACCAGAGCAGCGCATGGAAACGCCGTTTACCTTCCTCCCAGAGCGGTACCTATTTATCTACTTGCACTTTGAGGTGCTTTCGAACTGGTAGGTTGGCAGGAGCAGGGACCGAGCAACAGGAGCTCACCCTGTTGCGGGGATTTGAACCGCCGACCTTCTGATCGGCAAGCCCTAGGCTCTGTGGTTTAACGGTAAAGCTAGGCATTATGGTCAACATGTGGAAGCTTGTTCTCTAGCCTGTGGAGCAATGGGTGGGGGATGCAGAACTTTGTGGCATCACCACACAAGGCGAGTTCAGCTAGATATTAAAAGGGGAGGACAGAGTAAGTAGACATTTGATGGCTGTTTATAGGAGCAGCCGCACTTTTTGATATTGCTAAGCCCGAGCCTAAAAAAAAAAGTACCTTTGGTACTATAATCCCACTACTTCGACTGAAGGACAGGAAGATGATTTCATCTGTTGACAGTGCCAGCTATAATTCTTTTCCAATCCTAAAAGTTGAGCTCTGGAAATCTCATTCCATTCCAGCAAGTCTACAGAATCTCCATTTCTGGCTCTGCATGAAATCTCTCTGAAAATCTCTCCACATCACTTTCTCTATCCTAGGCAGTCCTCTCTTATGGGCATATTTTAACATCACCCTTTGAGGTGTCCTGGCATTTGACTTTCTAATGCTACAGACCCATGTATGTACCTGTGGATGGCATAGGCATGGCCCCTTAAAAGATCAAAGGAAGATCAGGGGTGGGAGATGGAAAATTGCCGTCCATAAGATAATTAAAAGCCCTCCTAAGAGAATCTTCTGTCTTAATAAGTCCTTTCATTGACTGCAAGGGCAGTCTCAGGTTCCTGGTGGAGATCAAGCTTCATTTCACTGTTTCGAGTTGTGTGGAGATTGTGGGAAGAGAGGAGGGGGGCAGAAAATGCTCAGCCTTGAAGACTGTGTTCAAAGAGGCACCATAAGCTAAAACAGATCCCCTTTTTGAGAGAGAGGCATGCAGCAAACACAGTACATGAAAGAGAAAATAACAGGGCATTGCCCAGTGCCAGACAGGGCAGATTAGAGAGGAAAGCCTCCTTGACATAACCCATATCTTACCTTGGTACAATGAGAAAAGTTGAGAGTCTGTTGTGCTACCTAAAGAACTGTCAGGGGGCCCTCAGGTAACAAGCAAGTCACCAAATTTCAAGGATCCAAGATACGCATCATGAGGCTGCCAAGACTAAGCAGGTTTATGTATTTTATCTGGAAGCAATGGAACCGACTTCCAAGGAAATCTGGTTAGGATAAAGGTGAGCACACTTTCCGGGTGAAGGACAGACTGAGAAATTATGACTGAGGGGCCAGGTGGATATAGAAAAACTTTTCCTTCTTTCTTTCTTTCTTTCTTTCTTTTTTCTTTCTATTCTTCCTTCCTTCTGCTTTCTCTCTCTCTCTCTTTCTTCCTGATTATTTTCTCAGTTGGCACAGCAGCCAGCTGTCCACTGTTCCCAGAGTTTACTCCGTTTACACAAAGTGCAAGGTCTGTAATGGGTCATTTGACAACTCAATAATCTCAGTCTTACAGCCAAGAGCTTGTGAGCTATGGTATAATTAAAAAAATCTGAGAATCTCTTTCACCAAACCCAGAGATCCTGACCCTACGATCCGGCATAAAGATTTAGTTGTTTTGCTATTGGTAGCTGCACATCTAGTGATAGAGTATCACTGGAAATCCCAGGTGGAACTACCTCTATCTGAAGAAGTGTGCATGCACACAAAAGCTTATACCCAGAACTAACTTAGTTGGTCTCTAAGGTGCTACTGAACAATTTTTATTTTTTTAAATTTATTTCCTCCAGAGATGTGGTTCAATAATATTTGGGATATAGTCAGTTCAAGGCAACTAACTGGGCTTAGAATGGTTACAAATGGGGCTATAAAGAAAAATACCTTTGATGAAACCTGGTCTCCCTTCTTTTTTATATGTAAGGGAAAAAGAAAGCAAAGCTCTCCCACTAGCCTCACAAACCTGTCTGTGAAGAACCTATATGGACTTGCCAATGTTTTAAGACCACGTAAAATGACATTGGCCTGGCACCTGCTTCATATAATATAGTCAGGTTTTCCAGAACAGTTTTTCGGACATGTGGGGAGAGGAAAGGAAGGGGATGTTCTGTGGTGTGGACAGAACTCTGCTTGCGTGTAGCATAGGATACAACCCTATGGTTTTCACCTTCTCATTGAAACACAGTCCCCGAAGTACTATGTTGGACTGCTTCTAACACACCCTTGAGCTTTCCAACAGAAAATGTTTTACGTCAATAGGCCATTAGGCATGCAGGAGTTGTTTCTCTGCATTGTGGTCTTTGTTAGGGAGCATTCACATCACCAATTTTCTTTCCAAAATCCATCTGAAACAAGCCCTGCACTATATTATCATGTTAACTTACGCAGGTAGGTAAAGCTAACTGCACACGTTTGCAAGACAACTTAATATTGGGCCATTAACTTTCTTTCTCTCTGAGCCCGGCTTCGGCTGGGGAGGGCGGGATATAAATAAAATATTATTATTATTATTATTATTTCTAAATAGTCAATAATGGAAAAATAATTTAAAGTGTGGTTTCCCTTTCTCTCTTCTTTTCCAAGTTTGCTTTGGAATATTAGAATGCAGACCCAGAGTTTCTTTTCGCTAGCTTGCACAATTGCGGACTGTTCCATTGTTTCGTCACTCCCGCACCACCCTGAACACCAGCTCTATGAAGAATCCCATTCTGTGTACAATCACTTCAAGCCAGGCGTCCACAAATCCACTTGCCTAGCCTTCTAGCAAGCAGAACCTCCTGGATCACGCACATCCATACCCTGGAGGTCTCACTTCCATTGCAGTTTTCAAGCAGGTTAAGAAACAGAAGAACGTTCCAAGCGGCAGAAAGACGCCCGCTGTTTCTTGCTCTGTGTACTCTGCACAAATGGGAGAGGACCCTGCCTCACTTCCATGTCGAGTCTGCATTCCTGGAGGCTCAAGTGAGGGAGGGGATTGGTGATGACCAGGAATAATAGCTGGCTAGTACGCCAAGTTTACATTTATGAACCCCTGCTTCCACACACCCCCAACCCAACCCAAAGCAATCATGCTGAGATTTCAAGACATACGTAGAGCTCGTCTGTGGTTGTTCAAATGCTTCTTTAGGAATTTTCAGCCCTGGGTTTTTCTTCCTGCCTGTGAAATAAAGAACAGAGAGGGGGGGAAATAAGAACAACTTTTCTTCAGGTTTCAGAAACATCTTGCAGCACAGGGCTTGTTTGTAGTGCTTGATTTAAGTGCCAGGTCTAATTTGACACAGGCACCTGAATGCTGAAGAGGAGAGAGTTCAAAATACAAAGTTTCTTTGTTGGGATTCAGATTTTACACTTCGGGTTCTAACTGATGCAGTCAGCAGTTCAGGAACACATCTGCATATTCTCAATGCTGCATTCAACACAGCAGAATGATATGGCTTCCTGACATCTCCATCTTTCCTTAATTTATTTTTTTAACTCTCTAGCACTGCATTATATGGAGAGAGGAAATGAAAATGTGCAGGTGATTTTGGGGTGGGGGAAAGTTGCGAAACCAAAGTGGACACCTTTGTGATCATGCCTTCCAGTCACAAAAGGTGCTGTGAAAGACTTGCAGTTTTAAATAGCTCAGAGCTCCTTCCCTGGGCTTTTCCTGATTCTTTCTGCTCCTGGTATTTTGAAATCCACACAAGTCAAAAATGAAGCAACATGGAATGAAAATTGCAGGAATGAATGAATTTATCCTAAGGGCAAAACGGAGACTTGGTTAGCACAGAAACTGGGTGGCTGGGTCCGAAGGAGTGAGTCTCTATTAAGCAGGCACATGGATTGCGCAGCAAGCAACAGTTTATACACTGACCTGCCAAACTCTTCTTTAAATCCCTTCAACCTGAACCCTGTTGAAAGGCTACTATGTTAGCCCAAACTACATTAAAGTATCAACACAGGAAAAACCAATAGGCTACACTAGCCAAGCCAGAGAGGCATAGAAGCCAAATCCATAACAACAACAACAACAACAACAACAACAACAACAACAACAACAACAACAACAACAACAACAACATATACCTCGCCCATCTGTCTGGGTTTCCCCAGCAACTCTGGGCAGTTTACAGCACATATTAAAACATAGTAAGACATCAAAAATAAAAAACTTCCTGATACAGGGCTGCCTTCAGATGTCTTCTAAAGGTTGTATAGTTACTAACCTCCTTAACATCTGATGGAAGGGCGTTCCACAGGGTGGGTGCCACTACCGAGAAGGCCCTCTGCCTGGTTCCCTGTAAATTGACTTCTCGCAGCGAGGGAACCGCCAGAAGACCCTCAGTGTCCGGGCTGAGGTGGAGAAGCTCCTTCCAGTATACTGGGCCAAGGCCATTTAGGGCTCCTAGGGGCTGAGGTCCCTTCCCCCCCCCCCATAAAATATTTGAGGGGGACCTCCCTCAAGTTGAGGGGAATTCCCATTCAAATGGGTTATCTGGGCCATGCCACGTGATCAATTGCACGCAGAAGGGCTTACCCCCCCCACTCCAATATTTTATTCAAGTTGGCCCCCCTGCAGAAGGTGTAATATGCAGATCTATTGTAGCATCAAGTTCCAGTTCTTCAGGGGAGGAAGTAGTTAGAGAACAAAGCCTCAGGTCAGGAGTACAGATGCGAATCCATATTTTTTGACCTTTTCATAGCCAACAATAGGGACACTCCCGGGGAGGCATGTAGACTCAGGGGCGAAAGCCATGCAGCCAGATGTGTCAAGAGCAGAAAGCAGGTGGACTACAAATGGCAAAACTGCACTCTGCACTATGAGACAAATCCATACAGAAGGCAAGATATTTGAAGACTCGGACTGTCCCCTCCACAATCCCCACAAAGACAATCTGCCCTCTGGGAAGGGAAGGAGAGAGGAAGGGAGGCAGGATATGACAATATCAGGACATTCTCCAGTCAGACTGTCACTTCCTTGACCCCCCGCATGTGAGAAGTAAGTGTTCCTGGTTATTTTGGTGGTAGTGCTTTGGTGTTTGTGGCTCTGGTGCATCTGTTGTGTTTTACACAGGCATTGTCAGCTGCTTTGAGAGCTTTAGGCAGAAAGCAGAACACACATCTTCAAAATGAATAAATATGCACTATATTGCACACAGCAGGAGTCTTGTGGAACCGCATGATGTGCTGCATCAAGAATGAGAATGAAGGGGATACTCTCACGGCTGTGTTGCTGGGGGAATGTGGGGACGCTACAAGATATTGGAAGAAATTCAATGGCATTTCTATTGCTATTATGATTGTTCAATTTCAGGTGTCAGGTGGAAGGATCCCCTTCCCTCTACCCCCCCAAAAAAGTCAAATACAGGAACAAGTGTAGAGAAAATGTGCGAGGCCGTTTTGTGTCTTTCCTCTCACCCCACCTTTCTGACAGCCAGAAGTCAAAGACTGGTGTGCTGGCACAATAGATACAAATCACATTATATGCATCCTTGAACTGCCCTGAGACCTCCGGGTATAGGGCAGTATATAAATTCAATAAATAATAATAATACAGTAATAATAATAATAATAATAACAATCCCACTACCACACACATTCGGTTTCATTTTGAACAAAATCAGGAAACCATGGTTCTCCAGTTCTAAGCCTTAAAAGAGGGCTGTTTGTTTTCAGCAACATCAAAATGATGGACAAACCACCATACCACCTCCTCAGGCGTTGATTGCAACATTCGTCAATTAACTCTCCTCGTTAAAGAATGCCTCTCTTGATATTTAGCCTCCAGTCTAAATAGCTTCCAGTCATTGCAACATGTCTGGGTTGGCAAAAATAAAAATAAATGAAGGTGCCACTCTGCAAACACATACCTTCATTTGCCCAAGTAGCTGGGAATTACAGGTTGCTAGGGAGCACAGAGAACAACAAACCCCTTAAAAAAAATCCAAGTCAAATTCAACTGTAACAATGGGAATAAGGGGGGGGGGAGAAGGAAGTATATTCCCAGCATGGCTGCAATAAGGAGATTTGGGGTAGGGTGGGAATAAAATCAAGTCTTGGGTTTCCTTTGATATTTGATATGTTTCAGGGCCCACCGTACCCCTTGTGACGTTAATTTCTTTTAAACTGTGTATTGTGTTTAATATCTTGTTTCTAAATTGCTGCAACCTACCCCTGGTGAGGAAACAAAACAAAATGATGATGGTCAAGTGTTAAAACCCTTCAGAATGTCTGTGTCATGGTTCAGTGAGGACAGGCCCAAGACATTTTGTGGCCTAAAGTGTTATGACCCAGGGATCAGGCTCCCCATCTTGAGGGGAAGAAGCCAAAGACTCAGAGGACATCTCTGACCAGGGACACAATGGGCCCTCTAAAACAAGCCTATGGCATCCCTGCCCTCTCAAAAATCCAAACACCATCGGAGCTTGTGATACCTCTCTGGCCTGAAGAGTTTGCACTACCCTCTTCAGGCTTCAGTCATTTCTAACCAGGACGCAAGTTCCCAGTGCATGCACAGAGTTGCACAGGGTACTGTCTAGGGGCGTACGAAGTGGGGGGCAGAGGGGGCGAGCCGCCCCGGGTGCCACCCTGGGGGGGTGACAAGATGGCCCCTGCCTTCCCCCAGCTGTAGAGTGGCCGAGGGTGCACGCAGCCAGTATGGACGCCACGCACACAGGCTGCCACTCTCACATGGCCACCGTACAGGCTGCCGCACGTGCGCACTCCATACAGGATGCAACACACACACACTTTGTACGGGATGCCGCACATATGCAGTCCATATGCGGCATATGCGCAGTCAGTCCGGAATGCCACACGTGTGCAATCTGTAAGGATGTCGCGCATGCGCCACCAGGCAATTCTCCCTGCCCTGGGTGCCGGAGAGGGTTCCTCTGCTACTGTCCCTTTTTAATATTTTTTTAAAAAAAATCCTCAATGAATTATCACACAAGCGGTACTCTCAATCAGTGTATATGTATCTCAACTATCCTTAATTTAAGATTTCAGTTATAGGTGCGACGAATACTTGATATTTATGACTTTTCTACAGAGACTGAATTAATGAACCACTGTTTCTGCAGGCGTACCATTAAGTTCAATACTGAAAATCAATAGCCACCCAAGAAACAGGTCGTCTGGGGAGATTTCGCACCAATATTTGTTAGGGATTTGTTTGAAATAAGACATCCTTCCTGTTTTGTGTATATTGATAATTTCAGCAATTTACCGTATGTTTCCATCTATAAAACTATTTTTTTTACTCTAAAATAATGTTCAAAATCTGGGCTCGTCTTATACACAGATAGTATCTTCCCCCATTTTCTTAAATTGGAGTCCCTCAAAATAGGGAGCATCTTATACATGGGGGCGTTTTATTGGCGGAAAACTACAGTATATATCGCTTAGCACTGTGGTTTCTATGTCATATATCACCCACAAACACAATTACATAGCCATGGCAGGTTTTCCACCTTTGTCTTGATGCTTTAATTCCACCTTTTGAAGTTGCAAAGTACAGAATGGATTCTCTTTACCTGCTTAAAAAAATGAAAAAGGCAGCACTATGAAATACAGTGTGTGTGTGTGTGTGTGTGTGTGTGCGTGTGTGTGTGCATGCACGCACACACGCCTGCCTTTTCACTTTACTAGGTTTTTGGCATGTTAATATGATGCACTGATACTCCTCCAATCTCACAGAAATCCCCCTGATCTGGCAACTTGTCTTGACACCTGCGTACTTGCCTCTGAGCAAACCTGAGGACCTCCACTTAACAACCATCTCAAACTGGCTCAGCGCCTCTTTCGTTACAACATCACAGCATTACAACAACCAACCAACCCTTTTCCACCCTCCCAGCCTAACACACATGAAATCCTGCTTGATCTGCTAATGGTGTCATCTACGAAATGCTAATGACAGGGCAATGAGACAAACACGGACGTAGCAACCACAAAGCAGAAACAGACATTCCTGAGCCCTGTATTCAAGCTGACTGCAGCTAGGCCATGCTTCCATTCATCTTGGAGACTATTAAAAAACAACAACAACCACCAGGTAGGAAAGATTCCCGCCATCCACGGGTGTGAAAGGTTCGATGGAGGAATAATGAGGCCTGCTTCCTGCATTATCCTTTCCTACAGACACTGATTTCCATTATTTCCCATTGCTCACATCAGCTGCCCAACCCACCTATCTGGGATACTAAACATATTTGCGTCAAAATATGACTGCGGTTTCCTTTCCGGGCAACAGATAACATACAGAGCAGCCCAAAGGCTGCCCTGGTAGGCAGTTCAAAAGACAGAAAACTTGGGTCAATATTAGCAGTTTTTAAAATTTTGTTTGTGGGACGGTACTAGAAGGAAAGGGATTTAGTCTTTCAGCTGTGATTGGTTTTTGTTGCTTGTATGTCTTAAGTGAATGCAGTTTGCAGGCAGCTCTCAACTTTCGCAGGGGTTACATTTTGGAAATAGTGAGTAAAATCGTGCAGAGTCACACACAAAAAGTGGGGGAATGGGTTCAATTGTGGGTGGGACTGTCAAAGTCATTTTCCCGAATGCTCGCCCCAATTTAAAATCAAAGTAATCTTTCTGGCAAGCACGTAAAGCAGTATTTGAAACACCCATTGTTCTAGGCGCATTTTGTGAGAGGGAACTTCATTCGTGCAAGCAGTTTCTGAGCTCTGGGCACAGTACAGTGCTTAAGATTTTAGATTAAAACTGTGGAGTGGAAGGAAAGGAGGACCTTTTTCTGCCTCCCCACTTCCAGCTACTCTCTGAAGACTGGAGAAGAGACCCTCTTAAGGATATTGAGGGTGGGCAGGGGAAGGACTAGACCATGTGGAAAATGAACGTAATATTTTAGTTGCAGTTCATTCATTTTCAGCTTTGTATTCTTGTTATATAAAAAGGGGGGGCAGGAAAGTTATCTTCAAAATAAGACCATCATTACGGATCATTTTCCAGGGCTGTTACTTAATGATTCCAGCACAGGCAAGGCAGCTATTAACTTGGCTGTGCTAGAATCATTAACTAACAGTCCTAGATAATGATCTATAATGATGGTCTTATTTGCTTAGGTATCAAGAAAGAAGATTAGGGGGCTATTTGGCAACTGCTGTGTTTGTGAATCCTTGGGTTTACCAATATATTGGTCATTCTGCAACCGCATTCATTTTAGAGCAAGAACAGGGAACCTCCAGCGCATGGGCCAAATTTGGCTCGGCAAGGGATCCTAATTTGGCCTGTGAGGCTGTTTTCTGCATCCCACACCTGATGTAATGCGGTAAAGACTTGGCTGCGAAGGAACAATCAGGAGTCTCAAAGTGCACTCTCAATAGTTCCTTGGCAAGCAGGGGTTGTATTCAGTGCCTTTTAATAGCAAGCCTCACTGTGTTGGGGTCCACTCAGAAACTCTCAAGTGGCACCAATCCCTTCTGGCAGTTGGGCTTGCAGTGTGTACTTCTCAACTGACAGGCGTCAAATGTAAGCCTTGCTGGAATTGGCTGCTTATGAGAGTTCTCAATTTTGAGCTCCCACGTGTCACTGGTCCCTGCAGAAAACAGGACCCACTTTCCGCAGGAATCTTCCTTTGCAGACCAACTTGCATTCAAAAATTGTCCTTCTTGTGGACATGGTTTCAAACCAGACCTGCAAAAGGAAGGACAGAATTCAGAAATGCACTCTAAGTGCATTCCTTATTCCTTCCTTCGAAGTTTGGTCACTTAATACCATGCTGGCTGATGGGCAGCCCAGCCCATCTTTGTCAAAAACATGCAAATAGGGATCAAGAAGACATGGACTTGAATGATCTCTATTGGGTCTCTGTCTTCATAAATGGTATAGAGACAGGACTGAGAAGTGAGAAAGCCAAAGTCTGTGTACTATGGCACATATTATTAAAGATAGTGAATATTTAAGCAGACTGTGCACACTTCAAAATGATTTCTTCTGAACCAGGTGAACTAACAAACATGGTTCAATGTAAAGAAAATCCAATTCATGGCATAGTGATGGCACCTTAACTGGTTATGTCTATTTGGAGACGTCTCCAGGTTATGGAAATCCAATTCATTTCAAGCTCTGTGGAGCTCCAACATATCTCATTTCTCTTCCTTTTTCCTCCTTCTTTCTCTCTCTCCTATCTATCTATCATACTGTATTTTTTAAATGAGGTTTCTTTATGACACAGGCTTTGTGATGGATCTGGTTCCAAAATCCTATTCATTTTTGTTTAACTAACTGATCCACACATTTAAAAACATTTTATCATGCGTATTCTTCGTTGTTTCAAATTGTATTTCATTTCATGATTAGGTAAGATGCTTTGTGAAGGCTTTGCCCTAAAAGGTAGCTTCTAAACAAGGGTATCATCACAAATGGTTAACAGCTTCTGAAGAAACCAGAAAGAAGCCATGGTTTAGCGCTGGCTTCCAGATCCTGGCTAATTTAGAAGTCATTAATCATAGCTCCTGGTTTTGATGTTAACTGGAAGCTCTGGTTAACCAAGGCTCCTGGGCTTGTTCACTTGCTTGCACGATAGGAGGAGCGTGTACTGGGTCTCAGCATATCTAGGAAAGGCAGAATGGAAGTCTTTTAAACGCTGATAGACGCCAATAATTCCAAGCAAGAACACTGCCAAGAGTTTCAGCTTGCAGCTTCTAGGATCACTTTCCCTAATCCCAGTTGTTTACAGTAAGCCTCAGAAGCTGAAAAAGTGCAGCCTGTTTTCAATACATCATGAACTTCACACCCCACACTGGGTGGTATTGGCGCTCCTAGAGACTGCTGCTACTGCTGCTGTTATAGCGAAACTGACTAATGCTACATTCATTCATAATGGCCTCCTTTGTTATGACAAGCCCACTGGGTGGAATACACTAGTTTCAAGAGCGACCATGTCCTGATTCCTGGGATCTATAAAGGGCTGCCTTCAAACAAGCCACTTTAGCTTCAATACTGTCCACTAACTGTTAGCCACTCACTAAGGCAGAAACATTCCCCAGCTTCACTACCTGTAACTGGAGATCAGGGCTGTCTTAGGCATATGGTGCAAAGATCCACCTGGTGCCCCCCTCCCCCAGGTTGCCCAGTCCCAGGCGTGCAAGAGGGCGGAGCCAGCTAGCCGCCTCAGTGTCTTACTGGCTCGGTCACCCCCGAACTCGCAGCGCAAAGCCGCCCACAATAGAAGAGTCTGCCATGGCGCTCCATCCAGTGGACAGGCTTTTCCCCAGACTCAACTCTCGGGCCCCAGACTTTTGACCTGGCACCCCTGAGAGCCTGGTGCCCGGGTGCCCCACACCGCTAGCGCCTATGGGTAAGACGGCCCTGCTGCAGATTCAGAAGGCGGTGGGGGAGAAGCAGTTCAATATGATCCATTAGCTTTCTACAAATCAGACTTCTGATATGGAGTACAGTAGTACCTCGGAAGTCGAACGGAATCCGTTCCAGAATCCGTTCGACTTCTAAAACGTTCAGAAACCAAGGCATGGCTTCCAATTGGCTGCAGCCAATTAGAAGACACATTGGACATTCGGGTTCCAAAGAACATTCGCAAACCGGAACACTCACTTCCGGGTTTGCGGCGTTCGGGAGCCAAAACATGCGTCTCGCAAGGCGTTCGGCTTCCGAGTTATGACTGTAGTAGCATTTGCACATGCAAACCTCCCCCACCTAAATCATGGGTAGACAAACTAAGGCCCAGCGGCCGGATGCAGCCCAATCATCTTCTAAATCCGGCCCGCGGATGGTCCGGGAATCAGCATGTTTTTACATGAGCAGAATGTGCCCTTTTATTTAAAATGCATCTCTGGGTTATTTGTGGGGCATAGGAATTCATTCATCCCCCCCCTTCCAAAACAGATAGATAGATGATAGATGATAGATAGATAGATAGATAGATAGATAGATAGATAGATAGATGATAGATAGATAGATAGATAGATAGATAGATAGATAGATAGATGATAGATAGATAGATAGATGATAGATAGATAGATAGATAGATGATAGATAGATAGATAGATAGATAGATAGATAGATAGATAGATGATAGATAGATAGATAGATAGATAGATAGATAGATAGATAGATAGATAGAGATAGATAGATGATAGATAGATAGATAGATAGATAGATAGATAGATAGATAGATAGATAGATAGAGATAGATAGATAGATAGATAGATTAGATAGTCTGGCCCCCCACAAGGTCTGAGCAACAGTGGACTGGCCCCCTGCTGGAAAAGTTTGCTGACCCCTGACCTAAACAGATTGACATAATCCAAAAGGGCTGCAGCGCATGAACTTTAAGAACAGTTGCCCTGAATCTCTGCACAAATGTTGAGTATTTGGGCCTTGGTTTTTAGGGAAACGTTTTAACATTCAGTGCACACCAGGAGTGTAGAAGAAAACTGGGTGGCGTATTTTTTATTTTTTTTATGTTTCCCTTTAACTCCAGTCCAGACAGTCAAATCTATCTTTGCCTCTCCTCAGGAAACACAAGTGCCAGAGTACATCATCTGGGCAAACTGCATTTGTTCCTTTCATGTTCTTTGCCTTAAGTGGCAAAACAGAAGTAACACAGTACATAGCTTACTACCAGGCAGCTACTGAAAAAAAATCTAACCCAATGCATACCCAAGCCAGAAGAAGTGGGGATATAGAGTGGGGGGGAAATTACATCGTAAAGCATTTCAGTAAGTTTGCTACCATCTCCAAAGCAACTGATACCAGTTTTATCAGTGCAAACAGGCCACCTGCAAGGTTTGTGCCGTGACAACATTCCACAGTTCATAGCATACAGTGAGGATTATATTCTACAAAGTGCAATTTGGAGGGAGGGGAGGCAAAACTAAAATAACAAGGTTGTTGCTAGTGAGGGTTGAAGTGCACTGGATGAACTGTGAAAATTGCAGGGATGTTTGTACAGTCTCAGTTCAGAGCACGGCATGGTTACTTGCGTCTCAAAACATTACCCCTCGTGTGAGGAAAGTCCGATTCTTTCTAGCACTTGCAGAAGAAGAATCTACTTGGGGGCTGGCTTGCAAATCATTTTGGCGAGATTTCAAGCAGCCGATTTATATGAAAAATTGCAATTAACCCACTCAAGAATATATATATACGGAGTTCAACTACCCAAATCTCTGTCCGTGTAAACTGTTTTTTAAAAGTATTTATTTGATAAATTTGCACTCTGCACTTACAATCAGAATGTCCTCTGGCTGGGGTGGGGGTGGGGTGGGTAACACAAAGTAGAATATTTGTTTCGTGGCTTCCCAAAATTTTTCCACTTTAATATTTTCACTTAGTTATTACTGAACATTTTCATGTGTCCTTTGCTGTGATTTTTCTGACTGCCCAGGGCTCCCTCAAAATTATCCCTAATAAAAATAAATTTAAAAAAAATCAAAATTGGCCATGCTCATCTTTACACGCAGCCCTTGAAGGGCTGAACATGAGTCAATGCAGCACGAAAAATGTTAGCAAACCCTGGCATAAAGGGGTCTTCACCCAGTAATGCCAGCAGCAACCTTAGAACACTGGGGGGGGGGGTTCAGGCTGGGACAAGCTTTCATTGCATACGGTCAGCGCCTGAATGATATCAAGCATCAGAACAACTTGGCCACAATAAGGAAATTTTGCCCATGGTATGACTATTTTCTACCTTCCCATTTCGACTCTGGAACCCTATCTGCGTAACCTACCAATTCTAAAATACAGACATGCTTTTACTCTCACAAGATTGAATGTATTGCCCTCAGCTGTACTTGAGGGACGATTCCAACAGATTCCATACGAAAAACACTTATGTCACTGTGGAGATGGCAGTACCGAATCAGTGGTGCATACCCTGCTGGCTTGCACTCTTTATAAAGACCTGAGTAATGAGATTATCACCCCTCTTTTACTGTCCATTCCAGGTCACCCAACCACTACCACAGTGTCCTTTCTCTTGGCAGATCAAGATGAGCAGGTGACAGCAAAGGTTGCAAAGTTTTTAGCTAAGGCAATCAGAATAAGATGCACTCTTTGACTATTGATTCAAAACTCTAAAATCTATTTTATATAATTGACTTTTTATTTCTATTCTTTGAATATCGTATTGTTTTATTGCTACGAACGATGGCTGACGCAAATAAAGATTCATTTATTCATTGCATATGGCTTTTGCAAAATTTGAAACAAGCTCAAAGATATACTGTGCAACATAGCACGTTTTCAAGTACAAATGATGTACTTGGATAACTCAGTTGGTTAGATTGGGTACTGATAACACCAAGGTTGCAAGCTTGATCCCTGTATGGGACATCTGCATATTCCTGCATTTCAGAAGGTTAGACTAGATGTTTCTCAGGGTCCCTTCCAACTTTTTATTTTTTTTATTTTAATCCTTCGTTTTTCTGCTTTTTTTAAAACCTTCATTCTGGTTTTTATATACTATGTTTTGTATGGTATTGTCAGTATTCACAATACCATACAAAACATAGTATGTAAAAACCAGAATGAAGGATTTTTTAAAAAGCAGAAAAACAAAGGATTAAAATAATAAAAAAAAAAAACAGCTAATGAATTCTTCATCAAATCATGGCATGAGGTCAATTTTTCAAATCCCCTTTGCAAAGATCCTTGTGGCAACCCATGTAAAAAAGTGAAACCCTACAAGTCAAACAAAACAAAATCAGACTACCATCAAAATTAAGCCCGGTAAAGGTGTGCTATCACAATAAAATAGTATCTAGAAATTTTAAAAAGGCTTCTAAGTATGAAGGACAAAAAACATGTAGTATGGAAGACCAACTCTCAGTAATTTCACTAAGCCATTTATGCTGAGACAGAGACCCCTGGTGATATTGGCCATCCATCACGGCTGATAGCATAGTCTCACAACTGACAGCTGTAAAGGCTTGGCTGTGCTTAGGAAAAATAAGATTAACTAAACAGGAAGCTCTGCAATGGTGATTTTAAAAAACAAAACCAACCACCTGGAAAATTTTAAACTTAAAATTAAATTGCTTTATCAGACAACACACTTCATTTAAAAGTCCTATCCCTTGAGATTAGTGAGGGTGAGCAAAGAAAAATAGAGTAATAGCTGTGTATTATTATGTATATATCTGGAAACCCAAGTGCTGCTATTCTGTAAAGTGATGTAATACAGTTAAGATAGGTATCTAGCTAGAGAGTTTTCCAGGTTTTTTAGTAGTTAGGAGTACAGTGGTACCTCGGGTTAAGAACTTAATTCGTTCTGGAGGTCCGTTCTTAACCTGAAACTGTTCTTAACCTGAGGTACCACTTTAGCTAATGGGGCCTCTGGGCGATTTCTGTTCTCATCCTGAAGCAAAGTTCTTAACCCGAGGTACTATTTCTGGGTTAGCGGAGTCTGTAACCTGAAGAGTCTGTAACCCGAGGTACCACTGTAGTATTGTTTGATTTCACTCTGCATCTTTTGATATCTTTGTGCTTTCAGCAGCTTCTATGGTCAGAACACACACACACACTTGCCATTTTTGTTATTTATTGCACAGTAATCTGGCATGCGTAAAGCCCAGTGTCCAAAGTCTAGTGACAAAGAATGCACTGGAAAATTTACAGATGTCAAAGTATGCATATGTCAACAAGTGCTGGTCAATGTACCCCTCCCCACAAGGACCATGAACCACAATTACTACTTCCTGACATACAGATAATCTCACTGCAACACATGTTATAATGTGGCCTCCAAACAGCCAATTGTCTTTTCAAAAACCCGCAAACAAGAGTTGGCTATGCATAATAATCCCACCCCCTCTATTACAAGCCAGGAAATCCTGCAAAGATGACTCAGTTTTCTATTAATCATTCAGTCTCAGAAGAGAATGGCCATCATCCCATCTAGCGCAAATCCTGGCACTTGTTTTCTTCCCCTTTCAACAGGCCCTCGTATCCTGCTAACTCCACTTTTATTTCCTAAATCAATCAAGCCTCTCTTAGAGCTGTTACATCAGTCTTGCGTTTAACACATCGCTTGCTGGTGATCGGACAGCTGGTGTTCCCTGTATATGAACATTTGGAGGGTACTATGTAGTACCCTCTAGAATGATGTTTTTGTTGATACTGATTTATATACTGCTATCTATTAACATCATTCGAAATAAGGAAATACTTTACACTAGGGATTTCCACCCCACCGCAGCATGCAGAGCCCCACTGATTTGTTTGAAAATGGGTCTGTTTCAGCACTGGACCACGTCTGTTGTTAAGAGGGAATGAGGAAATGAAAAAATGAGAGGGTGCGTGTTATTGGCTTTTGTTGTGTTTTACTGTTGCATTCCATGGCAGGCTTAATTCTGCAATTTATTTATATTCTGGGATTCGAAAAGGATTCACCGGATTGCTCTTGTTCACACTTGCAAAAGAACTCACATTTTTCTGACCTCTGGGGGGAAAAAACACTTGTCATTATAAAAAGACCAGAACAAGATTTTGAGGAACTTTGGAGTATAGAAGAGGAGACAACTACCTCAAATATCTTGTAACTGAATGCTAACATTATTTGTATTTGCTTTTATATTTAGCTAGTTGTTTAAAACTGCCAATAAATGTTAGGTTGCATATATTTTCCACCAGCAGGAATGGCCTGATGTTGAATGGAATTTCTGAGAAATCAGAGCAGTTGTTTTTTATTTTATTTTATTTTATTTTTTGTTTTGCCTTTTACAATGTTTCGACAACAGAAAATAAACGAATTCCAGCTATGTTTTCTGCAACTTCCCTCCCCCCACCCCCCACCCCCGCGGTATCTAATTATATACCATTTTCTTACTGGATAAACACAAAAACAGAGCAGTTTTGATAGGTTCTGTCCCTCACCTTGGTTCCAAACGGTGTCCAATTTTATAAAGGTCCAAAATGTAGACAAATACGTGTTTCTTTTTTTCAGGAACCATAGTGCAAAACTGGGTTACAATCCTCTAAGAAGTGTACAAATGTACGGACAACGGTCAAATAGATGAACAAATTTCCAAAATAAAGAGTGGATTTTAGAGCTTTGTTGACAACAGGTTGGTGATGGATAAATTCCTCCAAGCTGGACTTGGAATGCGACCGAAACTTCCCCACCTTCCCCCAGAGCTCCAAACTTGCTCATAATTCACTCTGAGGTTGCAGCAGAAGAATGTCTCTATCTCCATCGTTCTTCGCAGGCTCCTGGAATGCTGCACCACCACTGGTACCAGGATTCCTCTGAAGAGCAAGACCTCCCTCTCTCCCTCCCTCTGGTAACATCACTACCACAGCAGCTGCCATTGAATAAGTCAAGGACAGGGAAACTGGCTCTTTAGATGTTGTTGGGCTCCAGCTCCCATCAGTACCAGGCAGCACTGTCAATGACTAGGGATGATGGGCTTTGTAGTCATGGGTTTCCCCATTGCAACAGTACATGAAAAGGGAAAGAAGAGTTTTAATCTGAGTGGCTTAGATTAAAATGTGAGTCGGAGATAATGTTCAACCTTGCACCAAGCCAAAGATTCATTGATTAGCCAATGTTTCTTGGAGGCTAGATGATAGCATCTCCCACTCCGGTGCAGTGAATTGCGTCTTGACAACGCTGAAAACGTCAAAAAATGACAAAGAGAAAAGAAAACATCTTCATATCCAAATATTTTAAAACTGCTGCAAAGCTCCAGCCTTGTGCGAGTGAAAGAACAAGACTGATTGTTCTGATAAAAAGTGTCTCCCGTTCTAGGAAAAGTTAACTGAATAGGCACAGAACAAGCCTGGTCCTGTCAGTCACAGGGCAATAAAGGAATAAATGGGAAAACAACACAACGGCGAGGGAGAGGACTGGAGACAGACAGACAGCTCGTACGTGGAATGGTGACTGGAGGGACTATCACTCCGAGTCACGTTGCGCCAGGAATGAGCTGGTGTTCGCAGATGCCAGGCAGTGACATTTTGCAGAAGATGAATCTTGCAGCCTTCACTGTGGAGCAACTGCTGATCACCTCACAGGAGTGGGTGAATGCTGGAAAACGATGTTGACGCAGACAAAGCCATTCAAATGAAGCCTAGTCGGTCACTTAATATTGGGGTACCAAGTTCATTCATAGGCCAACCACGCCCACCCCGGACACACGGACACAGCGAAGATAAATCTCTTTTTCAGCTCAGGAGAGAATCAACACAGCACTAGGCTTGACAACAAAATTCACAAGCCCTCGTAACCTCTGTTATAAGTTATCTCTTAAACCAATACCAATAAAAATCCAAGAGACATGGGCAACTGGGGGAGCACTGCATAAATCACACTTGCAGTTCCTTTCTACCCAAAGTTCAGCGGCTACACTGCCTTTTCATCCCAAAAATAGTGTTTTCCCCATTGCTGCTTATCTCAAACACGGAAAACCACAGGAATTTCAAGCTGTAAAAAGAAGGGGGAAAAACTGGATTGTGAGAGGCTCGGAGTCCTTTCAGTTTCACTGGGGATCCTTTTTGTTTAGCAGATGCTTAATTTTCTCTTTTTTTATAATAATATTTATTAACATTTCAAAAAATTACAAACATAAGAAAAAAACAAAGAAAATAATAAAACAAAAAAATACAAAAAACTGAAAAATAAAAAAGTTAAAAACAGATCAATTTTTCCATAGCTTATCTTTCATTTACTTATTATAGATGCTTAACTTTCTCAGCCTTGTGACCAGCTCTCTCAGCTCTCTCCCTGGATTCCAAGGGCAATGTTTCCCCTTTGCACATTGCCTTTTGAACCTTTTAAAAGACCACAGTAACTTAAAGCATTGTTGATTCTAAAACCAAATAAAATGGGGAGAATTATCACTGTTGTGCGCATGTGGACATACCTATTTTCCAATAATTAGTACTGTGAAACATAATAAACCACACAAAAGAAAACGGGAACTGTAGTTGGAAAAACTTGACAGGCTGAGTTAAGCGAAGTCTTTAAGTCACCTACTTGACACTCTTTGTTTTTAACACACCCCTCCCTTCAATACTGAGATATCAGAAAAAAATGTAGTCCCCATTTGCAAGACCTGGTTTCTGTGTTTCATATTTAAACACCCAGTTTCAAGAGGGGAGAAGAATTTATACCACCTACAACTAGTAGCTGTTGACATTTATTCCCATATTTCCTCTCTTGTTCATAAAGCTCTAGGGTCAATGAGGTACAGTCGTACCTTGGTTCTCAAACAGCTTGGTACTCAAACAACTTGGAACCCAAACACTGCAAACTAAGTGTTCCGGTTTGTGAACTTTTTTTGGAAGCCGAACATACTCCATTTTGAGTGTTACGCTTCCGATTTGAGTGCCACACTTCCGTTTTGAGTGACACACTTGTGTTTTGAGTGCTACGCTGAGGTCTGGTTTTGCTATTTCTTTTGCATTTTTCTTTTTGCGGCTTTTTTGTTTTGTTTTTGTGACTGTGTGGAACCCAGTTCAGCTACGGATTGACTGATTGTGTGACTGCACTACATTGTTTATTGCTTTCATTTTATGGATCAATGGTCTCGTTAGATAGTAAAATTCATGTTAAATTGCTGTTTTAGGGATTGTTTTTAAAAGTCTGGAACGGATTAATCCATTTTGCATTACCTTCTATGGGAAAGCGGGCCTTGGTTTTGGAATGGACTTAATCTGGAACGGATTAAGTTTGAGAACCAAGGTACCACTGTATCAGGAAACTCTGATGGATCACAGAGTGTCAGGGACAAGTGTCACATTACACTGAACTGCTTGGTATGTACCTATGTAATGTCCCCCTAGCCCACAGCCTTTTTAACTAGAGGTGCTGCCGGGAGGCAATGTGTTAGGGGAAATGCAGTTCAAAAGGGGGAGAAAGAGGCTTATCTTTTCCCACCCTGGCTGCAATCGGAACAAAACTCCTTGTGCAGCTATGAGCCTTAGGAGAAAGGTTTCTAATGGTGCTAATGGGAACTTTTTTCAAAGGCTTATAGCCACAATAGGGTGGGTTTTTTGTGGGAGGATGATAAACTTCCCTTCCCAGTAACAACACTCCCCACCTATCATTAAAGAAGAATGAATACAAAGACATAGCTAAACATCCAATATAATGTGCAGCTTGGCCCTCAATGCTTAGTTTTCTAGAGGAAAATCTTGACAGAACTTCATTATGGGTAGTTTTCATTTTATACTATACTGTAGTCATATGGCACAAAATGTAGGTACTGTATCTCACTGCAATGGTATAGAAGAAGAAGAAGAAGAAGAAGAAGAAGAAGAAGAAGAAGAAGAAGAAGAAGAAGAAAAGAGTTTGGATTTGATATCCCGCTTTATCGCTACCCGAAGGAGTCTCAAAGCGGCTAACATTCTCCTTTCCCTTCCTCCCCCACAACAAACACTCTGTGAGGTGAGTGGGGCTGAGAGACTTCAGAGAAGTGTGACTGGCCCAAGGTCACCCAGCAGCTGCATGTGGAGGAGCGGAGACACGAACCCGGTTCCCCAGATTATGAGACTACTGCTCTTAACCACTACACCACACTGGCTCTCTAAGCTAAGCTAATTCCATTTTACCAAAATTGGAATGAGTGAAAACAGGTGGTGGTGGTTGTTCAGTTTAGTCGTTTAGTTTAGTCGACTCTTCGTGACCCCATGGACCACAGCACGCCAGGCACTCCTGTCTTCCACTGCCTCCCGAAGTTTGGTCAAACTCATGCTGGTAGCTTCCAGAACACTGTCCAACCATCTCGTCCTCTGTCGTCCCCTTCTCCTTGTGCCCTCCATCTTTCCCAACATCAGGGTCTTTTCCAAGGAGTCTTCTCTTCTCATGAGGTGGCCAAAGTATTGGAGCCTCAGCTTCAGGATCTGTCCTTCCAGTGAGCACTCAGGGCTGATTTCCTTAAGAATGGATGCTTTTGATGTTCTTGCAGTCCATGGGACTCTCAAGAGTCTCCTCCAGCACCATAATTCAAAAGCATCAATTCTTCAGTGATCTGCCTTCTTTATGGTCCAGCTCTAACTTCCATACATCACTACTGGGAAAACCATAGCTTTAACTATAAAGACCTTTGACAGTAAGGTGACGTCTCTGCTTTTTAAGATGCTGTCTAGGTTTGTCATCACTTTTCTCCCAAGAAACAGGCATCTTTTAATTTCATGACTGCTGTCACCATCTGCAGTGACCATGGAGCCCAAGAAAGTAAAATCTCTCACTGCCTCCATTTCTTCCCCTTCTATTTGCCAGGAGGTGATGGGACCAGTGGCCATGATCTTAGTTTTTTTGATGCTCAACGTCAGACCATATTTTGCGCTCTCCTCTTTCACCCTCATTAAGAGGTTCTTCAATTCCTCCTCACTTTCTGCCATCAAAGTTGTGTCATCTGCATATTTGAGGTTGTTAGGTTGCATTAAAAGAACTGATTAAGTAGAACAGTTAAAACCATTCTGATTTTATCTACAATTTTCAACCATGCAGAAACTGGTTATACACTGCAAAAAAAAGGAGCTTGAAGTTTTTCTGTTCTGTAGAGATGTGTAATTACCTCCCTCCCCCAAAATAAATAATAATAATAATTTGAAGGCTTCCATAAAATCAAAAAGAGAGAGCAATAAAGTTAGGTGAAAATTGGTTTTCAGTTTGTTGCAGTTATAATTAAACTTTTGTTTTTTTAAAAAACTGATTCTCACGCCACTATTTCACACACTTCAAAAATGTGTTTCTAAAGCTTTCCAATAAGAAGATGAAGTTACAAATATGCCAGGTATTAGGAAGAAATGCAGCGTTTCTGGCAAAGTTTCAGGGTAAGGGCAAGGGCCTGGAGCACAAATAAAGAAGCAGAACCCATGACATTTCGCTCTTCGATGCTCTGTAGCAACAGGCCTCTCGCTGTCTGCTAGAGTGACTTTACATAAGTAATTCTGGCCAGCCAGGAAAGTGACCTCTGTTTGTTGTTCCTCGGCAGGCAGGCCTCTATTTGCTTCTCTGCTTCCAGTTCACATGGCCTCCCCTTTCAAATTCCAATTCCAGGACAAACGTCATCCGAGGAAGAAAGGCACTCCACAATCGGAGACGTGCCTAGCATTTCTTTAGCTACGTTTAAGAAGACTCTGCTTGCTTTCGACAATCACTCAATTACACCAGGATATTTTTTTTATACGGATACAGTATGGGGTCATTTGCCCAGGAAGTATTTAGGGAAGGTCACATATTTAAGCAACGGCAAGCTATTAGGACACATTCTGGAAGGCCTCAAAATGGGTACTGTTATAAAGCGTAACTCTGGCATTCTTGCAAAAAGATATAATACACCACTTTAACCCTGACTCCCTTCCCTACCTCTTTTCGTTCCACTTCTTTTTTTGGAGGGGGTAACCCGAGCACAAATGCAACTCTGTGCAGGTACACAGGGTGCCCTAAATGTACGGTCGGCTCGAGAGTTTAAGAGCACAGCATAAACCAATTCAATGCAACAGAGAATCCGGAACAAACTGTATCCTCTCAACCCAGTAGGGTGCAGAACATCAATGCTTTCCCTTCTTCTCTTTCCATGGTTCATTTTATATATCATAAATCCCTGCATATTTTACAAATACTATACCATTCAGTATTTCATTACATCCATCAAAACTTGCTTACACTGTTGAATTTCTCTTAAAGCTGCCAGCATTTTCAGCTGTACAAAATTATTTCCCACATATTGAATAAACGTTTTCCAATATTCTCTAAATGTGCAGTGGTACCTCTACTTATGTTCACCTCCGGTTATGTATCCTTTGGGATACGTATGCGGCAAACCCAGAAGTATTTTTCCGGGTTTCACCATGTGCGCATGCACAGAATCGCTCTACCGCACCGCACGCATGCGCAGAATCGCTCTACCACCGCACGGGCATGTGCGGAAGTGGTCCCTCCAGTTGCGGAAACCTCAGGATCCGACGGGAGCTCCGCAACGGATCTCGTCCGCAACCAGAGGTTGTACTTCTTGGTCTCTTATACTATATGCTAAGTCTGTGAGTTGTGCATATTCCGTCAACTTAAGTTGCCATTTTTCTTTAGTTGGGACCTCGCTCGTTTTCCATTTTGGGGCTAACAAAACACGGACTGCAGTAGTGGCATACATAAATAACTTTTTTTGTCACCTGGGAACTTCAGTCCAGAATTATCCCCAACAGAAAGGACCCGGGGGGTGGGGGGGAGTACTTTAAAACTTTTTTTTTCAATTCATTATGGATCATTTCCCAATACTCTTTTACCCTTTTACAAGTTTACCACATGTGAAAAAACCTTCCCTCCACCTCTTTGCATCTCCAGCACTTATCTGATTCGGACTGATACATCTTCACAAGCCTACTCAGAGTGAAATACCATCTGTGAATCATTTTCCGGTAGTTCTCCTTCAAAGAATAACATGCTGTAAACTTCAAGTCACTTTTCCAGAGTTTTCTTCCGAGGTTAAAATCTACCGTATTTTTCGCCCTATAGGACGCACTTTTTCCCTCTCCAAAAATGAAGGGGAAATGTGTGTGCGTCCTATGGGGCGAATGCAGGCTTTTGCTGAAGCCTGGAGAGCGAGAGGGGTTGGTGCGTAATGACCCCTCTCGCTCTCCAGGTTTCAGGCAGCTATCCGCAAGCCATGGGAGCCCGGTGGGAGTTCCCGCTGGGCTCGCAAGGCTTGCGGGCAGCAGCCTGTTCTGGGAGCTGGGGTCGGGGGAAGCTCGGACTTCCTCCACCCCAGCCCCGCGGGTGGGGGGGGAAAATAATTATTTATTTATTTATTTATTCCCCCCCCAAAAAAAAACCTAGGTGTGCCCTATGGGCCACTGCGCCCTATAGGGTGAAAAATACGGTATATTGTGTCCTATATCTATTGCCCGGTGTGTCATTGTGGCTTTAACAAGCTCGTGTTTTGTTTCCCAGTCTAATAACAAATTATACATTTTAGACAAAAGTGTCTCTTTGTTTTGCAGCAGTTCTTTTTCGAATTGTGAACTTCGGTCCGCAAAACCATTTTTTTTCTATCTAATTTAAACATTTCATGTAACTGATGGTATTGTAATACAGTGGTACCTCAGGTTAAGTACTTAATTCGTTCCGGAGGTCTGTTCTTAACCTGAAACTGTTTTTAACCTGAGGTACCACTTTAGCTAACGGGGCCTCCTGCTGCCGCCACACCACCGGAGCACAATTTCTGTTCTCATCCTGAAGCAAAGTTCTTAACCCGAGGTACTATTTCTGGGTTAGCGGAGTCTATAACTTGAAGCATATGTAACCTGAAGCATATGTAACCCGAGGTACCACTGTACCATCAATGTTCAAGAACTTTCCATCCTCCAAATGTTGATGGATGACAACTCCCGCTGGCCATCCTGGCTAAAAACGATGCGAGTTGGGAGTCCAGCAACAGGTTCACAGGTTCCCTATCCCTAATCTTTTGGGCAAAAGACTCCTGCATTGCAGGGGGTTGGACTAGATGACCCTCATGGCCCCTTCCAACTCTACCATTCTATAATTCTATGCGCTGCCTCTTAAATCAGAAGCACCGTATCTGAATGCCCAAAGACACCCCAGGAAAATTCTTCTAGCTGCAGCACAGTGACTGCTTCCAGGTGCTGAAGTCCTGCAGCAATGCAAGTCAGCATTTAAAACAAGGAAGGCGAAACAGATGAGGTGGGCCCTTTCCTTGAGACTGGCAGTGCTGTTGTGGGGAGATATCATGTCTTCTGTGCTTTCTAGGTCGCCTTCCAGCCCCTGTGGCTGGGTGGAAAACACAGCCACACAAAAGCAGCAACCACGCAAAAGGCCACCATTTCCTCTCTCGCAAATATATACAGAGCATTTGTGGTTTCACCCTATGTCATCTCTGCATTTTTTTAAAAAGAGGCTCCCGAGCATTCAATCAGATCAGCTGTTATATTCTTCAATCCTACTCCTACTGAAGTCCATAGAAAACTCCCAACAGAAGAATTGCAGCCTTAAGCGTTCACAGTGGGGTGAGCATCTCGAGGTGCTCAATGAAAAGGGCTCTTCCCTGCAAAAAATAAAAAATGCCAGTAGATCTCACTTCAAGCAGTTACGTAATGATAAATTTCATGAGAGAACTTTTGTGTCTGTGCACTCTGGGCAAATGGAAGCCGGGTGAAGATGCACATACAGTGGTACCTCAAGTTAAGAACTTAATTCATTCTGGAGGTCCGTTCTTAACCTGAAACTGTCCTTAACCTGAAGCACCACTTTAGCTAATAGGGCCTCCCGCTGCGGCTGTGCCGCCGGAGCACAATTTCGGTTCTCATCCTGAAGCAAAGTTCTTAACCTGAGGTACTATTTCTGGGTTAGGAGTCTGTAACCTAAAGCATCTGTAGCCTGAAGTGTCTGTAACCCTAGGTACCACTGTACTGTAAAGGGAAAGTGTTTCATAATCCCACTGCTCCCTTTATTATTATTATTATTATTATTATTATTATTATTATTATTATTATTTAAACACAAATAATGGGGGGGGACATAATTTTTCTTCTCTTCCCTTTCTTTTCTGTTCATGAGGAATTGGGGGAGTAAGCTCGTTTTTATTCCACTTTGCAGCCAAGGACCCCTGAGCCCATGAACCAGAATTAAAATGGAAGAATTAAAACACACACAAAGAAAACAAGAGATAGGCAAATCTCAGGAGCAGGAAGAAATCTCTCATCACACAAACACACACACAGAGAGAGAGAGAGACCTTTCCCATCCATGCAGCAAAGGACTTAAAATTTTTGATGTCCAGATTTCAATAAAGTTGTAGACAAACTGGGGTAGCCAGCATGATGTCCCCTCTAGATGCTGTTAGGACTACAGTTCCAGTAAGCATGGACAGCAATCAAGGATAACAGGAGTTGTAGATGCCACAAAATTTGGAGGGTACCATGTTGGTTATCCCTGATTTAGAGGATGAAGAAAGCTATTGAACAGTAACTGAACAAAACAATCTAGCAAACAAGGAGGGGTAGAGAACCTGCTGCTATGGTGAAAGTTGTGGAAGAGGAAAAATAACTTTTACGAATTGTAAGAGGCCATTTAGATATCTGGCATCTAATCGCTCAGGAACCTAAGGAAGAAACGGGCACCAGAAAGACGCCAGCTAGATGAACAGTAAGCTTTATAAAATAATTGTCGTTGCAACAATTCTGCTCCTGCTATGATCACGGGTAGTGGCTTTAACAGTTCATGGAGAGTTGCCACAGATCAGTGGTACAGCACATGATTCTCATGCAAGAGACTCCAGATTCAATTTCCAGTATCTCCAAGAAGGATGGGGAAGGACCTCTGTTTGACACCCTGGGGAGGCAGCGCCCTAGTTACAGAAATCCCTTGCACCGAGATATTGTTTGTTCCCATCATTGTTGCCTTTTTGACATCAGGTCTAACATACTTAAGGCGATGGAGCAGTCTGCAAGTCAGGTTGATGGAAGTGCTGGAATTGTGTTCTGCTGAAATTTTGTTGTGCTAGTAACAGTTGTATGGTTTCCTAAATTTTGCATTTTATTAGACTGGGGAACCTGTAGGTTGAAGGGCAGTTTGAAAATACAAATAATACTGAGGTAGATGGATCAAAAAGCATGACAGCATAAGACAGCTTCCAAGTTTGCTATCCTATCTCTTGGAAGATAAGCAGATTGTTCTTCTGCAGAGCATCAGAGTGTCTACTGTGGTCAAGAACTGGAGAAGCTGCAATGCCTCCTCTAATAAGTCTGTGGGCTGCTCTTTCCCTAAAGGATGGAGTCAGTTCCTGCAGCCATCACAGATGCATCACTCAGGATGGTTTGGGGCAGATGTAGGAAGCCCCTCTCTCTCCTTCCACCTGAGCAGCCCAACCAGGCCACCACAGCCACAACCTGTGAGGAGCAGCACGACTGCTCCCCTTAAAGGCTGCAGCAGAAGCAAGCAAGGATCCAACTTACATCACCGAGATCGGCAACTGATCTCTTGGGTGTTGAACAAAATGCAGATCTGGAAAATAGAGCAAAGGCCCAAAGAGTGGGAAAACAGGGCAGGGGAGACAACACATACACACACACACCCTACACTTTTCCTGAACACATCGGCAACTCCCAGCTGTTGGCTCTTAATAAAATACTTTGCCCCCTCGGGCAACTCAATTTGGACAGATTGTAAAAGAGAAAAACTCTCGCCCATCCCCAGCCAGGTGCACCAAGTTGCTTCAGCTCCATGTGGCCCATCTGAAGTTCAGAATGCTCAAATTCCATAGAGGCAGCATGGAGATAGAAACAGCTTGAGCTGTGGGGGAGAAAATCACATGCACACACTCTGTGAACTGTCAAAGGAGCAGGTGGTGTGGAAGTGGTATAGCAGGGTGCTTCTGCACTGGACCCACTGGTCACACTGGCCCTTCCGGTGTGAATGCCACCAGTGTTAGAAACTCAGATATATAAGCTAGGCACCAAATAGCTCCAATACACCAAGGTTGCAGTTGTCATTTTGGGGCAAGACCACTCTAAAGTCTCATTTTTCAAATGGTAGACAGACTGTGATTGATTCTCAGTTAAACATCTGACCAGTTCAGATGACAGCCTTGAGCTACTATGTAAAGAACTTTGAGAATTTAAAGAAGGTCACTTGATCCAGTCCATGTATCTATTGGCCTATTCCAACCTCTTTTCCTTAATGGTGACTGCTCCTGCTCAAGGCAGCACAGAAAAAGCAACTGGGTTCCGGAAATTCATCCCAATTGTGAAGATAAAATGTAACTGATAGAATTCTACAGGAGGAGGTATTTGTGTGTGTAAACAGTATAGATCCAGTGATCCGCAGATGGCGGAGATGCCTTGCGCCATCCTGGAGCCCAAACATCTTCACTTGGTCACAAGTGGTCAAAAGTCAGGTGCAAAATGTGTCTGGCTGGCACCTGGCTAATGCTGAACACTGAGTGCTATCCATACCAGTAATTCAGCGACTAACATCTACATATGTTTCCCTGCACTTCTACTCTTGGCTCACAATGTCTGACCCACCATTAAGCACCAGACAGAAATCGCAGTTCTTTCTGAAAATTTTAATATGGGAAACGCCATGGTCACAGACAATATCCCTAGGAAAGCGACCACAGTTAGCAGAGCCATTTGGTGAAATCATAATCGTAGGACTGATTAATAACAATCCAGTTTTAATTCAGCACCACTACCCCTCCAACCTCCAAGGGAATGGCCTCCAATTTCACATTGCACAGGCCCGGGAAATAAAGAGCTTTGCATTTATTCTTTATATATCTAAATGCTGCCGTTTTCTAGACAGGCAGACAAGGAATATATATGAGCATCAGACAAAACAGGCCTAACGAATCAATTAGCAGAAGCTCCAAATCAACTGGATTGTTTTTAGCAGCTGGAAAACCCAGCACCAGCTTCCTTTTCCTTAAGAAATCATTAGCATGTGCTCAATTTGGGGAAGCGTCTTTTGCAGGTTTTCTCGATTCCCTGCAAGAACTGCTTGCTATCATCTTCATAAGTACCCGGCTTATGCTTCGTAAGTACCCTGCTTGTATTCCATCTTGTTGTTTTGTCAGCTCCAGCAGCCCCTGCAGCCTGCCCCCTACATGCCATATCCATGCATTTGCTTCCCAAGGGCACTCTCCAGAATACACTGGTACCTCGGGTTACATACACTTCAGGTTACAGACTCCACTAACCCAGAAATAGTACCTCGGGTTAAGAACTTTGCTTCAGGATGAGAACAGAAATCGTGCTCCGGCGGTGCGGCGGCAGCGGGAGGCCCCATTAGCTAAAGTGGTGCTTCAGGTTAAGAACAGTTTCAGGTTAAGAACGGACCTCCGGAACAAATTAAGTACTTAACCCAAGGTACCACTGTATGTTGACCAACCCCACCCCTAGGTACCACTCAGCCACAGCCTCCCAGCCAATGTGTGACTACTGGTGTCTGTCTGGGTGAGCTACACAGAATCTGAAATTGTAGAACAGATTGACCCCACTTGTGCATTGGCAGAGGACATGGCTTGTGTGCACACAAACACACACAGGATCTAGGGCAGGGATAGGCAACCTAAGGCCCGTGAGCCAGATGCAGCCCAATTGTCTTCTCAATCTGGCCCGCGGACGGTCTGGGAATCAGCGTGTTTTTACATTAGAATGTGTCCTTTTATTTAAAACGCATCTCTGGGTTATTTGTGGGGCCTGCCTTGTGTTTTAACATGAGTAGAATGTGTGCTTTTGTTTAAAATGCATCTCTGGGTTATTTGTGGAGTCTAGGAATTCGTTCTTCTTTTTTCAAAATATAGTCTGGCCCCCCCATGTGGTCTGAGGGACGGTGGACAGGCCCACGGCTGAAAAAGGTTGCTGACCCCTGATCTAGAGGCAGGCTAGCTCACTCATTCAACCACTTCACAGGTTCATTACCAAATGCCTGCTGCCTTTGCACTGCATAATACAAACAAAGGGAAGAGTGGTAATAATCCAATTACCACGTGGTTTCTGGGGGTTGGGTTGGAGGAACACCTTAAAAACTGCTCTTCTGAAACCTGTGAACCTTCCCCCATAACCCTGGAGAAGTACGCAACAGTAGTTTACCTACGTTTAGCAAAAGGCAATGGAACTATGGAATAGCCGAAGTGAGAGGGAAAATTATTTCCCTGCCCTGTTCTTTCCTGAGGGTAAGTTTCCCGGAACTCAATGGGGTTCAATTCCATGTAGATATAGACATAGACACAAACAACTGCACAACCAGCTGGTCACAAAAAAAGAAAGATTTCCTAAAATGCATGTGAAGTATAATTGCACCCTCTGTAGCCACAGTCTCATTACAGGCACTGCATCACTGCATGCAGCTTATTAAAAAAATTAAAAAATAAAGCTCCAGAATCACATGTGCAGCAAAGGACCACTGTGGAAAACTGCTACAGTTCCCATGGCATCTCTGTGTATGTCGCCTATACAACCTGATATAACACCACAGGATTTTTCTTTTCCAAGACCTGTGTGGTTAGATGAAAAACAAAGGCAATATTGAAAGCTTGTAAACAGCCACCAGTCCGGTTCCCTGCAGAATTTCCTCCAGACAACCAGGCAAGGAGGCTATAAATGAGACAAGAGATTCTTTTCATTTTGGGCAAGTGTACTAATGGAATATTTTTGTGCACTAGCTTCATTTGCAACATATTTAAGTATGTCCCACAAGCTGCTCATGCTGTTATATGTATACAAGCCCCACTAAGGCGCACAGCAAGGCTTTTAAAATGTTTTGTTTCTTGCCAGTGGTGCGCCTCCAAGATGAGTTGGCACCTGCCAAGAAACACAGAGGGCATCACACATACGAGAAAGACGTTCGTGGCTCTCTGCATCACACGCACGCAGAGAATAGATCGCAAACTTTCAGGAAATTCCCACCCATCCCCACCCCGCATTGCAAAACATCAAAATTTGGTGCGAGAATCATTTGGCAGAATGAACTCAAAGCAACAATATCTATTTAGGCAGCCAAGCCACTCTGCATTCCAAAGGCAGTGAACAGCTTAGGAGATATTTTTCTGCTCTCCAATCTTTAACTTAGCTTTCTGGTTTTAAATTCTGGACACCCCAGCACCACCTGGATTCAAATATTATTATTTAAATATGAAAGAGGTTGAGTTCTGCCCTTAAAACAAAATATATACAGTGGTACCTCGGGTTACATACGCTTCAGGTTACAGACTCCGCTAACCCAGAAATAGTACCTCGGGTTAAGAACTTTGCTTCAGGATGAGAACAGAAAACGTGTACCGGCGGCGCGGCAGCAGCAGGAGGTCCCATTAGCTAAAGTGGTGCTTCAGGATAAGAACAGTTTCAGGTTAAGAACGGACCTCCAGAACGAATTAAGTTCTTACCACTGTATTATTCTTCATGAGACTGGGGGTGGGGTTTAACCTTTGTATTTCAGCAATATAGAAGTGGAAAGATTGTCCAGTATCAGTGACGGAGATCATAAGAAACAAATTATGAAATGGGAATTGTTAGAGGCAGCCTTTTAACGTATATTTAACTGCACATTAGCATGTAAGAACATAGAAGCCACTTGTCTAGGGATCAGAAGCTGGCATCCTTTGGGCCAAAGCCAGCCCCATAAGTCGTGCCATATGTTCAGTCCCCTAGCTCTAAAGAGGGGACCATGGGATAGGTTATCGTCTTTTGCTTTAGCAGCAGATGAATGGAGGAATAGGGGTGGGAAAAAGTGATCCTCTGGAAAAACTAGGCTTGGTAGTAGTAGGCTTGGATGAAACCCCCCACCCCACCCCACCCAAAAAAGCAACCACATATCAGATACATTCAGTGATTCCGTCAAACATGTTCAGCATCCCTGTCGTGCCGTAAGGAAGATTTTAGCAGCAAAGAACAACTCCAATAATCATCTACAGAGTAAACTCACAAAGTTTAAACCTCTGCTAAACGTATTAGCTCAGATTACAACACATGCAAGTCAGAAGCTGCAAATTCAATAAGCAAAGGGATTTTCTGTAAATCATCGTTAGCAATGATATTAAGGTTATTTGCAGTTTTCTAGGTCTTATAGCGTATGATCGTCAAAAACCATTTTTACACCCGTTTTTCATATATCAACAAGGACATGAAGACCAGCAACACACAAAAACCAAAGTGGAATAAACATGATCTGTGCCCACGTTACGTAAGTGGACCTAAGCAATTTTTCACTTTTTCATGCCTTCCTATTCCCCACTATTCCCCACCTCTCCTACAAAAGTTTATAGCATCTAACAAAAATGGAATATACAATACAAAAAGATATTGCCTACAATAAATCTAGTGCTTTTGCGCGTTTCATAGATCTCACTGGCCCAACTTGCAAAGTATGATAAGCCATCGTTTCTTTCCAAGCATTTTGCACCCAGCTAGCTACCACTTGCTGCCAAGTGAAAATGTCCAGGAGCCAGGATAGCGCCTAACGTCTCCACCATCTGGAGATGCATGCCTGGGAAGCCTTGGGTCTTGCCTGTTTTCACACACTAACAACACATCCTGCAGAATTCTATCCGTTATATGTTATCTGCACAATCGAAATGAATTTCAGGAACCAAAAAGTCAAATTGAAAAATACAACTTTTGACCTGTCTGGCCCCCAAAATGGCAACTAGACAATCTGTTTTGGCAACTGCAACCTTGGCTTATGGAGCCATTTGGCACCCAGCTAATACATCTGAGTTTCTAACACTGAGTTGATGCCCAATAGCGGCAAGCAGCTGTGAGCATCACTCTGGGGCACTGTGGGAAATTCAAACAACGCTCAGCCACCCTGGTAAGCTCACTGCAAGAGGGGCGTCACAGCATGGGGCAGGGTCCACTGATGCAACTGGGGTCCCACTACCAGAAGTCACTGTACCAAGTACACACTCTCAAACCTCATGCCTGACTTGAGTCAGAAAAATGGAACTTTGCCTAAAGAGTTATCACGGATTGTGTCTGCAGCAAGGCTCCAGGTCCCTCTTCAGGGACATAAGAGACTTGCACAAAATCAGTCCCTTGCAACTGGCAAGCATTGGGTTACCAGTACAGTGGTACCTCGGGTTCAGTACTTAATTCGTTCTGGAGGTCTGTTCTTAACCTGAAACTGTTCTTAACCTGAAGCACCACTTTAGCTAATGGGGCCTCCTGCTGCCGCCGCACCGCCAGAGCACGATTTCTGTTCTCATCCTGAGGCAAAGTTCTTAATCTGAAGCACTATTTATGGGTTAGCGGAGTCTGTAACCTGAAGTGTATGTAACCTGAAGCATATGTAACCCAAGGTACCACTGTATTTAATTTAATTTAATTTTTTAATTTAATTTTCAAACTGCCCTTCACAAACATCATCACCATGGCAGTCTACAAGAAAATATTATCCCGAGAGGCACGGCTGCAACGAAAATCTGGCATGCGTGCAATGGATACAGTTTTTCTACCACTTTTCAAAGACAGCAGATGCTGTTCACATCTTGCACAGAATTCCACTACACATCCCCATTTCTCAAGTCGTTACATCCAAATGGGATTGAGCCATGCATAATTTTGACGCATATTAGAAGCCGCAAATCAGAAAACAACGAAGAAGGCTTCTTCTCCCGTTTGCTATTTTATTTTTCTAACCTATTCCGTGTGCGGAGGGGAGGATATATACGCCAAACACATTATCAACTGTTAAAAAAAAAAGGAAGAGGATGCATTTAATTACTCCACAAGTCACAGAGGTTCACATTTTCCTAAGTACGGAATATTTTAAGCTTGTTTTTAATGTTCTTGTTGGTTTTGCATCCTTCCGCCCCAACCTGAAACTGATGCAGAGTGGAACTATCAACATAATCCAATATTTGCGTCCATCACACTGGGTGGAATTTAGCATCAAGCTAAGACAATCGTACTGTCTGGGCAACTACATCAGCTTGCCAGATGTAGCAATCGCTCCTCTCCTCCGCTGTTCTGGGCGGTGGAGGGGAGGTCTCCTCACAGCCACTTACAGTGGTACCTCAGGTTAAGATCTTAATTCGTTCTGGAGGTCTGTTCTTAATCTGAAACTGTTCTTAACCTGAAGCACCACTTTAGCTAATGGGGCCTCCTGCTGCCGCCGCGCCACCGCTGCACGATTTCTGTTCTCATCAAAGTTCTTAACCCGAGGTAATATTTCTGGGTTAGCGGAGTCTGTACCCTGAAGCGTATGTAACCCGAGGTACCACTGTATTTTGAAGTGGAGGGACACACAGGGGGAGGAGGCCCATTGCAGAAGTAGCCCTTACACAGGGCTTCCACAGAAGTGGCTTCTTATGTATATTTATAAGCAGTGAAATAAAGAACACTTTTGAATGAGCAAAGAAACTTCACCTTAGCAGATGCTGCTCTTGATATGCCACGGCTAGGTTTCACAGGGGATACCCTGCGTGCAACAGAACCTGCCGAAACCCATTGCCACCCTTCCGCCCTATCACGAAAGGCCTCTCTCCTGAAGGTCAGGGGAACTCAATGCACCTCAAAGACTCGCAAAAACTCTGCAGCTCCTATTCTCTCTCCCAGCATCCCACCCCACCATGAGCTGAACCACTTTCCATTCCAGCACAGGGCACTTTGGAGCTCAACCTTTGCTGTGCTCTTTTACCTGGGGATAATTTTCAGTGACTACTTCCAGCTAAGTGCCGATTTCAAGCACCCAGAACTAATTATCCTTCCACTAAACAATGGAGAGCATTACTTCAGTATTTAACCTCTTGCAACCAGTTCTGTAAATAGTCATTCGCGTTGCCTTAACGCTAGCGACGCGATCAAGATTGCACACGAAAGCAAAGCAAAACTTAACCAAACGCAATCACAGCCAACTCTTCTGAACGGAACTAGCAAAGAGCTAAAGTCAAGAGAACCTCGGGACCCCTTCAGAAGTGCTGTCTGTGGCATTATTAGACTTGGTAGCTCAAAGCGGCTGCCATACACCTGTTGAACTCCTTTGTGAAGCCTTCCAGGTTCAATAAGGGTTTAATGGAATATTGAGGCCCCCTCCAGACTGCTGTTTAATAGCAGCTGTATGCAGCGACATGGCACTGATGCATTAGTAGGGCATGGGCGCATAGTGTGGGGAGTGCCAGGGAGGGAGCACAAACTAGGCGTCCCCACGCAGGTGACCCCAGCGTAGCATGGCCCAATGTTCCTCTCTGCCCGCTAAGGGCCCTGCCGACCGGCCAGGCTCCCCCCTGTGCAGGCCGACAGGCAATTCAGCACAGCCCCACTTTGCTCTGGTGGGGGTGGAGTCGCTCCAATGGCGTCCGCAACTAGGCTGCCCTTCCGCCACTCACAGTGTGAGCACAGCCCTCCCACCCAGCATGCCCTGGGCACCAGCAAACAACGCTATGCCACTAGTAGGGCATCTGAAATGGATTTCTGTCAGATCAGAAGTTTCTGCGACACTGCATCCACACTTAAAAGGTAAAGGTAAAGGTACCCCTGCCCGTACGGGCCAGTCTTGACAGACTCTGAGGTTGTGCGCCCATCTCACTTAAGAGGCCAGGGGCCAGCGCGGTCCGGAGACACTTCCGGGTCACGTGGCCAGCGTGACAAAGCTGCATCTGGCAAGCCAGAGCCGCACACAGAAACGCCATTTACCTTCCCACTGGTAAGCGGTCCCTATTTATCTACTTGCACCCGGAGGTGCTTTCGAACTGCTAGGTTGGCAGGCGCTGGGACCGAGCAGCGGGAGCGCACCCCGCCGCAGGGATTTGAACCGCCGACCTTTCGATCGGCAAGTCCTAGGCGCTGAGGCTTTAACCCACAGCGCCACCTGCGTCCCGCATCCACACTTGAACTCTACCTATTCTGTTTTCTGTGTTTCCACCCCCCCCCAAAAAAAAAAATTGCTCACCATCTACACTAAGTGTAAGATAGTTGCACTATGATGCCATGCTTCTATTTGTACACTTTCAAGGGTTTGGGTTCAGGCTAAACCAGAGCTCATTTCCACACACAATGGAATGCCGGCACCTGGCATCTATAGGAACTCTGCAGGAGTGGTTACATCAAATAAGTGGGTACATTTCGGCACATTATCTGAAGGCAGCCCTGTTTTTAATGTTTGACATTTTATTATGTTTTTATATTTTATTATGTTTTTATATTTTGCTAGAACCCAGCCAGATGGGCGCAGTATAAATATTATTGATATATTATTATTATTATTATTACTATTATTATTATTATTATTATTATTATTACAGTCGTACCTTGGTTCTCAAACAGAAACTGTTCCAAAGTCCGTTCGTCTTCCAAAAACATTGAAAAACCAAGGCACAGTTTCAGATTGGCTGCAGGAGCTTCCTGCACTCAATCGGAAGCCACATCGGACATTCAGCTTCCAAAAAAAAGTTTGCAAACCGGAACACTTACTTCCAGGTTTGCAACATTCGGGAGCCAAAACGTTTGAGTCACAAGGTGTTTGAGAACCAAGATATGACTGTAAAGGATTTGTAGTATAAAAAGTTGTAGATATTTAGCAGGAAACTTCAGGGCACTGACCGATTGCAGCCAAAGCAATATAATCACCCTGAAATATTTGCATGTGCAAATGGCGTTGAAAGCGCCATCATGCATAAACAATTTGAGTGCATCACGAGCACAGGTGAGGATGAATGTGCAAAAAAAAGGGACCCTAAGGATCATCTTAGTCGAACCCCCTGCAATGCAGGAAAATGCAGCAGTCCCATAGGATGGGGATCGAACCTGCAACCTTGGCATTGCTCTAACCAACTGAGCTATCCATGCACTGAAGGGAGGGGGTTCCAACATTGTTGAGAGCTAGGTACCACTTAAATCCGTCTTACCATGAGGTGAGGGTACCTGGAAATGCCTCCGTATGCCAACAGTCCTAGATTAGCTTGCCATTTCAGAAGAACTGGCTTGCCCCATGGATAAGTCCCCCTTACGTAGTCTGCCTTGGCGCTTCTGCTAGCAGAATGTGGTGGCACCCAGACAAAGGTTTCACATGATCAACTTTCCCCATTTGGGTCAGGACCAGCAGCTTGCGCTTATAAAAAAGAAAATCCCACAGACCAGAAATAAATGCCACAATTTAGGTAATAATAATAAAAAAGATACAGAATCACAGAATTAGAAGGTAACCTAAGGGTGATCTGCAATGCAGGAATCTCAGCTAAAGCATCCATGACAGATGGCCACCCAACCTCTGCTTAAAAACCTCCAAGGAAGGAGAGTCCACCATCTTTCGTGGTGATCTCTTGCACAGTCAAACAGTTCACCCTGTCAGAAAGTTCTTCCTGATGTTTAGTCGGAATCCCCTTTCTTGTAACTTGCAAGCCACTGGTTCGGGTCTTAGGAGAAAACAAGCTTGCTCCATCCTCCATGTGACAGCCCCTTGGACACTGTATCTGAATAATCATTTGCATGGCAGGGAGCTAGCTTCTCCTTTTATTAATCTAGGGACATGGGTGGCACTGTAGTCTAAACCACTGAACCTCTTGGGCTTGCCCATCAGAAGGTTGGCAGTTCAAATCCCCGCGACGGGGTGAGCTCCTGTTGCTCGGTCCCAGCTCCTGCCAACCTAGCAATTCGAAAGCATGCCAGTGCAAGTAGATAAATGGGTACTGCTGCAGCAGGAAGGTAAACGGCGTTTCCATGCGCTCTGGCTTCTATCATGGTGTCCCATTGCGCCATAAGTGGTTTAGTCATGATGGACACATGACCCGGGAATCTGTCTGTGGACAAACGCCAGCTCCCTCAGCCTGAAAGCGAGATGAGCACCGCGACCCCATAGTCGCCTATGACTGGATTTAACCATCAGGGGTCCTTTACCTTTACCATTACCTTTATCAATCTCGTGTTTAAAAAAGCATACCCAAAATAAGATTCCTTTGTGCCATTACAGTTGTCAAGGTGTATTATTTTAAAAATATTGCATCTCTTATAGCATCTCAAAAACAATCCACAGAATCCCGTAGTTCTCATGCTCGGCTGAAAGAAATATCAAGTAAATGCAATTGTATTTCCTTTATATTGAAGCCTTGCAACCCTTGCTTTTTATTTCCTCCGCTCCCCCTGTTATCCAACCCACCAGTTAACATTGCAGGGTAACCATGATCAAAATACAAGTCCCTTGTCCCCAATGAGCTTACAATCTGAAGTTCCGTGTACACAGTTACCCCCACAACCCTCAAAGTTACGCCTTTCTCTTTCTGCCGTTTTAACACACTACCCCTTACTTTCTGTTGCATACAGACACCCTTATTCTTTTGAAATAAAGGTCTCTAGATGTTTTTGGAGCCAACATTTGCTTCATTTGTGTTCTTTATAGTACTGTACCTTAAAAAAAAACACACAACCTCATCTACTTGAAAATTGCATTCTACACATCTAAATATATGTATGGAAATGTTTCACGTGGACAGAATGAGAGTTGGAAAGGAAACTGGAATTCTAGGCTGGGAAATGATGGCCTTACCAGACAAGATGATGGATCCTGGCCGCAAACAAAACTGAATGAAAGCAAGATCTAACCTGAATGAATTGGTGCACTTTCCCCTTCAATTTAGACAAATCCAGTCCCTCAAAAAAAGGAGTACTTTTTCACTGTCTCTCTGCTCCAGCTTTAATCAGTTTTTCCAAGGAAAGAGGAGGGAGATTCAGATTTTTACATCCTCCCCTTTTCCCCCTCCGTGTATCAAATGATGGATTCCCCTCTTGGCTGCTAACTAGATCAACATGTTGCATCCGAAGAGAAAGGAAGAGTGCCACATTCTCTGCTAGCCATCCTTTTAGACTGGCAAAAAAACCCGATTGGGCTCTTTTCTGCTGAGAGCTTCCAATCAGCCTCCATTTGGCCAGAAGAGAGGACTGCAGTAAATAGGGAATAAATTATGCAATTCAGCCGCCACAAAGTGCAACTAGGGAAGGGGGGGGGTTGACATTAAACACTGCGATTAGCACCCATTGCCTCTCTAGCCCCCTTTCCCGACCACCCTCGAGAGGAAAAAATGAAGTCGTCGATAAAGGAACTCATACAAGTGGCTTCCCAAAATGCATTCTGCACCACTGTGCACAGAATCCAAACCCACGAGTCCTGCAGCCTCTTGTAACACAGATATTTGTAATGCAAAATAGAATAAAACCCAGAAAACTGAATCCGTATATCCATGCATAGACAACTGGATTCCTCCCCTTAACTGCAAGACCCACGCAGGATGGCTACAGTAGTTCCCACTTTAAACATTACTCTTACAAAGTTTGAAGGGGACGCTTGTCTACATTTTTATTCCATGTCCATTATCCTTCCACGTTTGCCCATCTTTTAAACCGTGTTGCCAGCCTTAAGACACAGAACCTTCTCCAGTACTTTTGAGAAAAAGATCTGCTCTGCCTCCATTTACACACATCCCAAACCAAGAAATCCGTGTTCCAGTATAAGAAAACGTAGGAGACTTCCTTGCGTAACTTTCTCAAATCCATTCCTAAAACTACACGCACAGCTTGCGACGGGGGGGGGGGGGGGCTAGCTCTGTGGAAAATGAGCTCAGCATTGGCATCAGAACAATACTTTCCCATAGAAACAGAGGCATATATTTAATTCTTAGTAACTCCACTCAAGTTTCACCTTCCATTTCCTCTAGATAATTTTAATTTTTTTTTTAAATACAAAGTTTGGCTAAAATTTGCAAGGTAAATTGTCTTGCAGATTTGCATTTTGCCCTTTTTTGGAACAAGAAAATATACAGCAGCTAAATGCATAAGCCCTTCAAAAGCCTTTATCTGCCCTGACTGTGCAAAAGGCAAAAAAAAAAAAAAAGAGCTCTGTAATCCCAGCAGAAGAATGCAAATAACGTCAATGCACAGCTGAACTGCAAGCCCTGCCTTACAGGAACTATGTGTGCCTGTGTGTATGTGCGTGAGTGTGTGCGCGCGCCAGTGTGTGTCTGCAAGGAGGGGGAAAAAAGGTACATTCTAAACAGGAAATGCAACTGAGAGCTATTCAAAGCCTCAAACTTCAAAATGCAATTGCATCCCCAAAATTGCATGCATGCAATTCCATAATGCATGGACGACTTTTTGCATATCTGCAAGGAACGCAAGTCGGAGCCTTACCTCTCGGCTGAGACATTTTCCCCTCTGCTTTGATGGGGGAGGGGAACACAAAAGACTTTGCCTTCTCTCTTCAGTAGCTAGTTTTGCAACAAAGATGAAAACTGCAAGCGCTCAGTCTTCATGCAACTGGAGTTTTTCTGACTCCCTGCAGCAGATCTCCTTGCAGAGGAAGGAACTGCAATTGCACACCTTGCAAAACAGATTGCAAAGTGGGTTTTCACCCCCTATTGCAATGGTAAGGAAGGCTCTGCTGCACCTACATGATGGGCCAGGACTGGCAGCTAAAAGCTCCAAACTTGGATCCGAGTGCCTTAGTGCGCAGACGTCCTTTCTACGAGCAGCGCGTTGGTTTGTGGGTAATGTAGTTCATCCGGATAGCCCATTGAGCGCTTCTTTAAGGAGACTCCGTTGTCTTCATGCTCGAGGAGGGAGGTGGGTGGGATTAAGATACACGGAGCCATCTACTTGGAGGCGACTGGTGTGCAGCGGGGGCGCACAGATCCCACTGGAAAATGTAAGCAGGAAATGGAAACGGCCGCGCACAGTCTTCTGCTATGTAATCGGAAAGCTGCAGAGAAGCATTGCCTAGCAGAGCCAGCATGCAACCACGTTGCGAGACTTCGTGTCTATCCAATGGCAGTTTCATAACATAGGAATTGCCGTACTGCAGTCTAGCAGTCTGCCTCCAACAGTGGCGACCCCTCGCCTTGCATGGCAGTACATATACCAGGGAATGCTCAGCCTCTCGGAAGAATATTGTCGATATACAGAAATGTCAGCATGACTAGCCATTGAGCATCTTCTGAATTAATTTGCTTTAAGCTTTTAGTCTAAACACATACATGCAAGCAAGACACACTGCCCAAGATAAACAGTGGCGTTTCACTCAATAAATACTTTCCTGCCATCTAAATTGAGGCACTCTGTATTGTTTAGTGACAATATTGTGAAAATGCAGGTTGTTTTGCGTTCTCTTCAATTACAGGTCACTTTTTAAAGACTGGCGGGCGAACCAGGATTTCTTGAACCAGTGCTAAACCTCAGGTCTTTTGATTTCTACTTCGCTGCTATTAAAAATATTGCAGTTATGATTTTAAGTATTGCCCCGTGCCATGCATTTCAAGCACATTGCAGGGGTTGGACTAAATGACCCTCAGGGTCCCTTCCAACTCTACCGTTCTATGGATCACAAGAACTGATCGCAAAGCTACAGCTCCCAACATCCTCAACAAAATCTAGTTCCCGGGGTTCTTTGGAGGAAGCCATTTGCTCTAAATCTATGGTGTAGATGTGAGCTCAGTCACATGTATAGTTCTCATCCCAAGACCTGAGTAATGCTCAGGGTAAGAGTCCAGGAGGTGGGAGCTAATACTCTCAGTTGCCACACCCTAGTAATACAGAGGTGGGGGCCTGCAGGGAGGGCGCTGAGCACTGCTGTCACAAATTGCTGCCCACAGGTAGAATTCGTGCACCCAGGGACAGAGCCAAACAAACTGAAAAGCCCAGTGCTAAAAGAGCAGAGCCTGTGTAGAACGATTAGTCGTGCTTGCCAGTCTCCTGAAACTGAGCAATGCAACCATACTCATAATACCAGAGACCAATAGGTAAAGGTAAAGGAACCCATGGCAGTTAAGTCTAGTCAAAGGCAACTATGGGGTTGCGGTGCTCATCTCGCTTTCAGGCCGAGGGAACCAGCGTTTGTCTGCAGACAGCTTTCCGGGTCATGTGGCCAGCATGACTAAACCACTTCTGGCACAACAGGGCACCGTCATGGAAGCCAGAGCACACAGAAACACCTTTTACCTTCCCGCCACAGTGGTACCTATTTATCTACTTGCACTGGTGTGCTTTCAAACTGCTAGGTTGGCAGGAGCTGGGACAGAGCAAGGGGAGCTCACCCTGCCATGGGGTTTACCTTTACTCCCTAATGAATCACCAGCACAATACAGAAGCTGCATTCATAAGGAGGGAAACCAGCTGCAACCTACATCTCACATTTTGCTCACATATATGCACCGTGTAATTAAGAAATTAATTTTTATTTAGAAGACATTTCAGATAACAGCAGGTCCAAGAGGACAGTCGGTGAATTTATGCCTGTTCTGAAGGTCAGTCGGTGAATTTATGGCAGCCAACTCGAACCACACCTAAGACAGATCACTCAAGGAAGTGAGCCAAACCACAGAGGACAAATGAGGCTACAGATTCACAGAGCGAACTGAAGACCGTTACACAGCAGATCACTCACGGTTGAGTGAGCCATCTTCACCACAGACTACAGTCGAGTCACAACATAGCATTCAAGGAATGAAGTATCTATAAAACTTCTGCGAGTTGCACACTTCCTCCCGTACACTCGCTTAAAACAAACCTTCTCTTTCACACACATACACAGTCTCTCTTTCTCTTAACACACAAAAAACAAATACTCTCACTTTCTTACACATATGGCCTCTTGCTTGTCCTCTGGGTTTGTGCTTCTAGAGGAGACACAATCAACTCCATAGGACTCTCGCTTGCCTTCTTCCAATGTTTATGTTGTACTGAACTCCGTTGACTGGGAAGCGGAAGGGGGAAAAGGGTCTTCATAGATTAGGTTAGTCAAGTGTCCTGAACCCCTGGCCTACCTGGAAGGAAGTCAATATGCCAAGTCCAAAACTCGAAAGTCCAGGCGTCAATCCACACAACCGATGTTCAAAGGTCCGGAAACACAGTCCAACGCCAATCCAAGTAGCCAAGTCTGAAGTCCAGCAGTCCGGATACAGTCCAGAGTCAAACCCAAAACACAGTCCCATGGCAGTCCAGGAACATCCAAGCCAAGGTCCATCAACATGGGCAGATGAGCAGGCACAGCCCCTCTTTTGTACAGTTTTGTACCTCAGATTACAGACGCTTCAGGTTACAGACTCCGCTAACCCAGAAATAGTACCTTGGGTTAAGAACATTACCTCAGAATGAGAACAGAAATCGTGTGGCGGTGGCACGGCAGCAGCGGGAGGCCCCATTAGCTTAAGTGGTACCTCAGGTTAAGAACAGTTTCAGGTTAAGAACGGACCTCCAGAATGAATTAAGTTATTAACCTGAGTTACCACTGTACTTGGCATGCTGACCCTCACCTGCTCCAAGCCTACAGCTGAGGCATCACACACCTCATCCCAGAGCTAGCAAGCCCCACCTGGCCACCTAGAGAGCTGGGCTGTGGGCCCTTGCCTGCTTCAGCCTCCCAGAGTGCCCTTCCCACTGCTCCCTGTGCCTCAGATCCCGCTGTGTTCGTGGAGACGGAGGCCACTCTGGCAATGGGTCCTCCTTCTCTGGTACCTGTGCGTTGACCCCCATCACCTCGCCATCCTCCGTCACCCTATGAGTACTTCCTCATTCCCCGCTTGTCCCCGCTATGCCCCTCGCCGGGATCCTCTTCCTCCTTTTCCTCCCCCCTGTCATCTTGCTACTTCACGACACTAAGCCAGAAAGTAAATTTGTACCTTCTGACAAAAGGTTTGAAGCTGCATTAAAAATCTAGGTATTTTTTTCTGAGAATCTTTCCTAAGGGTGAACACACTCTGAGTGTCCATCCTTATGTAGCTGAAGTGGTATTATTATTATTATCATCATCATCTTCTTCATCATCATAATCATTTTATACGCCGCTCCCAACAGAATATTAAAACATGATAAAACACCAAACATTAAAAACTTCCATAAACATCATGCAAAAGGAGGAGGTATCAGCAGCTGTGGTGCAACTCCAGAATTATTTTTTTTTTTTTTTTTTAAAAATCTTTTTAAAGGTAGCTTAAAAATGTATATATATTAAGGGAAGACTGAAAATCAGGCCGGACACTTAAGTGTTTGAAGCAGGAAATAGCATTTAAATTAGAAGGATGCATGGTGCTGCTAGTTCAAATTGTGAGCTCCAAATGGGAAACAAAGTCCAATTGGTTTTGAAGTCTTAAACCTGAAAGACTGCTTGGCCCAGGTTCTAAGATCAGCTGAGAGCCTACTGTCTGTCCATAAGAGATGTTAGGCTGAGAGGATCCAGGAACAGGGCCTTTTCAGTGGTGGCCTTGCACTTCTGGAATGCCCTCCCAAATGATGTTGGTATGGTCCAATCCCTGTGGCTTTCTTCAGAAAACCCTTACGAGGTTTTCATTTCACTCTGCTTTCTATTAATCTCCATCTAAGTGAAATTGTCCTGCTTAATTTAAAGGGTGCAGTACGGATATGAATCTGATTAATGTTGATATTGTTGTTCTTGTTTAGGACTCCTCCTTGTGACGGCAATGTAGTTGGAAAGGCGGTTGTGTGGTTTTTTTAATAAATAAAAAGAAATGTGAATTTTATGGCAGAGTTGTAGATAGAAGCCGTCATAGAAATATATTACAGGTTATGAACTGGCCTATGCATTCAGTCAATCCAGAAAAAAAGGACTACCCAATTTTGTAAATTACCTTCCTGTTCCAGTACATGTAGAAGTTATGCAACATTACATTAGCGTCTCGAGGGGAATGTGTGACAAACAGTGGTTAAACTGGCACATTCTAAAAGACTATGGAAAAAGAGAAATTCCTTCCTTTAGAAACAATTTAATACTGGTTATAGTTTACTGGAACATAGTTAAATCTTTTGGGAAGGTTGAGCAGGAAGTATTGGCTCTTTATAAGATAATGGCCTGCTTGGAATTACATTCAAGTTTTCTTTCTTTCTTGTTCTTGTGTGTATGTTTTTCTATTTCTTTCCCCTGTTTTTGTATGTATGATATTTAAACCTGCATTTTATATTTCTGTTTTAATATATTAACTTTTATATTATGCCAGCATAATAAATAAATAATAAATAATATTATTAATATTGGTTATGTAATTGTTATATAGTTGCATAATTATGTAACTTTAAATGCATTAAAGTTAATGGGCTGGATTCAACTAACAAGGGCTCCTGCTAGTACAACGTGGCTTTCCCTCTCTCTGCTCAAATGTGCCTTCTGTGCCCACCCCCCAAAAAAAAAATTCAGTCCAGAGGGTCAGGAGGATTCCCCCGAACAGCTCATAGGGCAGGAGAAGAGTGAAGATCATGCCTCTTTGCAGACTGAAATGCTTTCGCTGATGGAATGATCAGAAGAGTGCGATGTTGAATTCCACCCATCCACAAAAAAAAATATCAAGATATTTTTGAACTGCATGCATGAGACATTAATGTTGTTCTAGGGAAACCTTTCGCGTTTGCAGATGTTACTGTAATGTTGGGACGATATTCGGGTGTCATGGGACTCAGCGTGGTATGAGATGTGTGTGCGAGAATAGAAATGAGTTCATGTCCTCTTGTTATGATGTATTGACTCTCCTTCTGTTGAAAGAAATGTGTTGGTCCTAAAGTGTTTTCACTCTGCACAGTTTAGAATTTGGAGGAAGAGCATCCGTGGAAATTATTGATGTGGGATACCCACTGTTCTACTTCTTGTTTTGATTTATGTATTGATTATTCACAGAATCACTGACTTGTAGAGTCTGAAGGGACCACATTCAATTCCCTGCAATGCAGGAATCTTTCACCCAAGATGCCACTCCAACCCGTGACCCTGAGATTAAGAGTCTCCTGCTCTCTGACTGAGCAATCCATAAAAAAACATAACCAGAACCAGGGGCGGATGAAGTGGGGGGCAGAGGGGGTGGGCTGCCCCGGGTGCCACTCTGGGGGAGGTGACAAGATGGCCTCTCCTCCCCCAGCTGTAGAGTGGCCAAGGGTGTGCGCAGTCAATAAGGGCGTCACTCATGCGGCATCCATACGGGCTGCCGTGTGTGCGCACCATCCATATGGGCATCTATACGGGCTGCCTCTCGCACAGTGACCGTACGGACTGCCACACATGCGCACTCCGTACAGGATGCCACATGTGCACAGTCCGTACGGGATGCCACTTGCGCAGCAGCCCATACGGTCACCATGCAAGCGGCAGCCCGTATGGACGCTGCACGTGAGCAGCAGCCTGTACGAAGTGCACATGTGTGGCATCCCGTACAGACTGCACATGTGCGGCATCCCGCACAGTCACCACACATGTGGAGTCCGTACAGGCTGCCACTTGCGCTCGGTGGCCAAATGGGCTGCCGCTTGCACAGCATCTGTATGGGCTGCCACACATGCGCACTCCGTACAGGCTGTCTTAAGTTGTGGGTGAACATATCAGACGACACAGCAATTCTTCAAACAGCTCTTGTTTATTGACAGGCCAGAACAGAACTGAACTGTTCAGCCAGCCTGCTTATATAGAGCAGTGTTTCCCAACCTTGTGCCTCCAGATGTTTTTGGCCTACAACTCCCATCATCCCTAGCTAGCAAGACCAGTGGTCAGGGATGATGGGAGTTGTAGGCCAAAAACATCTGGAGGCACAAGGTTGGGAAACACTGATATAGAGCTCCACTAGAGGGTTCAGCCAGCCTGCTTATATAGAGCTCCACTAGAACGCAACAGTAAACCATTTGCTGTAACTATCCAATCACTGAACGTCACTTTCAATCCCTTATTTGCATATGTGGACCTGAGTGAAAACTATCTACAGTATCCCCCTGCTGGCCCAGGGTGAGAACTTCAGTACATAACAGGCTGCCCTGCCCTGGGTGTTGGATAGGGTTCCTCTGCCATTGACCAGAACCTGCTGGATCTGACAAGGGGCTCATCTTGCGCCACATCCTGCTGCCACAGTGGCTAAACAGATGCCTATGGGAAGCTGACATTTGCCACCTTTATTACATTGGAAAGCATAGGTCTTAAAGGAAAAAAGCTTCCAACCTAATGTGATTTTAGCTTGCTGTTAATGCCTGCTTCATAGACATTAGCAGAAGAAGATATAAAAGCTCAGAAGCTGGCAGAAGAATGAAGAATGATAAGCATTAACCAATGGCATCAAAAGCCCTCTAATGCATAACTTTGCTGATGCATGGGGGGGGGGGGAGGAAAGCAGGCTGAAAGAATGTTGTCCTCTACAGATGTATTTCCCTTCCTAAAATGCCTTCATACGATGCAACCCTGAAATGCCATCGCCATTTGGCAAGAGGGGAACATTGGAGATGAAAGAGTAGCAGCCAATCGTGTGAGAAGGAGCCTCTCCCCCAACAACTGGTGTTGCTGCGACTCATGTGGGTAGGCATATGCACAGCTCCAACCTCACCACCAACCTGACCCTCCCCTGCTCAATCCAGGTAAGCTCACAGCGACACCAATGTCAGGGGGGAAGCTCTGGCCCACCACATGGGCTGCCATGGCTATACAGTGGTACCTTGGGTTAAGAACTTAATTTGTTCCGGAGGTCCGTTCTGAATCTGAAACTGTTCTTAAACTGAGGTACCACTTTAGCTAATGGGGCCTCCCACTGCCGCTGCTGCCGCCGCCCAATTTCTGTTCTCATCCTGATGCAAAGTTCTTAACCTGAGGTACTATTTCTGGGTTAGCAGAGTCTGTAACCTGAAGCGTCTGTAACCCAAGGTACCACTGTATAATAAAGACAAGGAGAAAGCGGTGGCGCTGTGGTCTAAACCATTTAGCCTCTTGGGTTTGCCAATCAGAAGGTTGGCAGTTCGAATCCCCACGACGGGGTGAGCTCCTGTTGCTCTGTCCCAGGTCCTGCCAACCTAGCAGTTCAAAAGCACACCAAAAAGTGCAAGTAGATCAATCGGTACCGCTCTGACTGGAAGGTAAACAGTGTTTCTGTGCGCTCTGGCTTCCGTCATGGTGTTCCATTGCACCAGAAGAGGTTTAGTGATGCTGGCCCTATGACTCAGAAAGTTGTCTGTGGACAAACGCTGGCTCCCTCGGCCTGAAAGCGAGATGAGCACCACAACCCCATAGTCGCCTTTGACTAGACTTAACCGCCCAAGGGTCCTTTACCTTTTTACCTTTAAGGCAAGTACAAAATAATAGACATCGGCAAAATAACATCCGTGAAACTGTAGCTGTGTTGTGCCCGTCAGCAGTGGCTATCGGTTTATTATTGTTGTTATTTATTTAAAAAGAAACTTCACATTCCAAAGCTCACACAGGATCTGTTGCATGCCAAAATTATACCTTTGAGCAACATTTTAATGAATAAGGAATGAACCCCTTAAATTACAGTTTGCCAGCATAAAGAAGCAGTAAATGAATGAATGAATGAATGAATGAATGAATGAATGAATGAATGAATAAGAAATATATACATTTTTTTCCCCACCTTTATACCTATTGGGCTCAAGGCAGCTCACGGGTAAAAATGAGAACTGCTAAAAACATAGAATGAGCAATCAATAAAAGCAATTGAAACAGTAATAGAATAAAAACTATATACATATACAAAATCTATTAAAACAAGAAAGATGATAAACATTATTATATTATTATATTATATTATATTATATTATATTATATTATATTATATTATATTATATTATTATTAATGTTTGTACCCCACCCATCTGACTGGGTTGCCCCAGCCACTCTGGGCAGCTTCCAGCATTTACAAAAACATAATAAAACATTAAACATTAAAAACTTCCCTATACAGGGCTGCCTTCAGATGTAGGGTGCCAGCCTATTCATTAAAAGCAGTCAGTTCCCAAAAGCCTGATGGACAGTGGCGTAGCGTGGGTTGTCAGCACCCGGGGCAAGGCAAGTAATTTGCGCCCCCTAACCCGTGGATTTTAGCACTTGAGTGTGGCCGCCGCCCCCTGCACCCCCCACGCTACACCACTGCTGATGGAACAGAAAAGTCTTCAGCTGCCAGTGTGAGGACAAGAAGAAGGAGCCAGTCTCACTTCCCCCAGAGAAGGAATTCCAAAGTTTGGGCACTGCCACCGAGAAGGCATGTTAAATAAATAAATAAGGCGGAAGTGCTGGCAAAGCCTTTACTCACCCATCCTCAGTGCAGTGTAGCACATAATCATGCCTATAATCTTAATGTCTAGTGATGTGAGCAGCCCATAGGCAATGTCCGTGGCAGAGTTCTGCAGATTCAGCTGATCCTGAAAGCCTGTTTCTGAAGGCCTCCTGTGTTTAGCATCTTTTGCAATTTCCATATTTTAAAACCATCATAAAGCACATGAAATCTCTGCAGAACTCGGGGGCTTTATTGTACGTTTGTCTCACTCAAACAGCAAATGGGAATTACTCTGGGACGGAAAGGAGCTCTGTGGGTCAGTTTTCAGCTATCAACGTGATACTGTCTAGCTTTTTCATGGTGACTACCTGTGCTTTGTAGCTCTGTACTGTTAAGACAGACAACTTCTATGTGGGGAAAGCTGCTTAGGGGGTCAGAATTCCACAGAGCAGGCTAACAGGAGAGAACCTAGCCCAGAAGCAGGGGAATATTATTCTTTTACTGCCTGCCATTCACAAGCAGGAGAAAAGATCTGGAGGGCAGCAGCTTGAGGAAGTCTGCTGTAACAGCTATAACTCAGTCTAAACCACTGAGGCTCTTGGGCTTGCTGATCAGAAGGTCGGCGATTCGAATCCCCACAACGGAGTGAGCTCCCATTGCTCTGTCCCAGCTCCTGCCAACCTAGCAGTTCGGAAGCATGCCTGTGCAAGTAGATAAATAGGTACCACAGCAGTGGGAAGGTAAATGGCATTTCCATGCGCTCTGGTTTCCATCACAGAGTTCTGTTGCGCCAGAAGCGGTTTAGTGGTGCTGGCCCCATGACCTGGAAAGCTGCCTGTGGACAAATGCCAGCTCCCTCGGCCTGAAAGTGAGATGGACGCCACACCCCATAGTTGCCGTTGACTGGACTTAACCTTCCAGGGGTCCTTTACCTTTTTACCTAACAACTACTGCACACTGGCCCACTCTCATTTTAAGGTAACGTATTAAGTGCGGGGATAAGCATTGTGTCAGCTTAGGAGCAGAGAGTGTGAGGGCCTTATAATCTATTCAGTATTACAAATATAGATGTATTCTAGTCCCACTCTGGCAAGCCCAGGAAGTTCTCCCAGGGTATTAGACTTGCACAAGCTGGTTACCAGTCGTGATGGCTGTATGCTCCATAATCAAAGGGAAATGGGTCTCTGAATAGCAGTTGCTAGGAGACAACAGCAGGATAGGCCTTTTGTCCCTCACTTTATCCTCATGGACTTCCCTGAGACATCTAGTTGGCCACTGTAGAAAACAGGAGACTCGATTAGGTAAACCTTTAGTCTAATCCAGAAGGCCTCTTCTTAGGTTCTTAGCCATTGACAGGCCTTTTTGTTTTGTTTTTTGAAGATGAAGAAGAAGAAAATCCTCCGTTGATCCAGAGAGAACATGGACCTCCCAGCTAAGCCTTAGGATGGTAAGATCATTCTTTATGTCCTGTCAGATGACCAGATGCAGAAGAAGATGGGTATCTGTGCTTTGATAGATGAAAAGGAGAGGGCATTTCCACGACTGCCACTTTCCTCACTGTTAATGACAAGGTGAAACTAGCGTTTTGTGAATCTGTTAGTTCTGGTTTCTCTCAGTTTCTCATTTTTCCAATCGTAACTTCAGTTCTCTGCATTTCCACATCACATCACTCTGTGATGTGATGTGATGTGTGTGTGTGTGTGTGTGTGTGTGTTTAAGTCCGATACAGCATTTTGGTGTGAATGTCTCCTAAATATTTTCATATGCATCTTCTACACATTTTGGAGGCTTTTTTTTTCACCAATATATGCATTTCTATGCACATTCCTTGCTTGGAGAATAGCATTGCAAAATTTGGAGAAGTGTGAATTTTAAAGGGTGGCTGTGTTTCAGTTTGTGTATTGTTTCAAAAAGTGTGAATTAGGTAAGTCCACATTTAAATTTAAATGAGAGATTAATTGAATTCCCCCATCCCATTCCTAGCTCCAACTGCTCTGAAATTTTCACTTCAGCACACCTCTTGAGAACCCAGCTGTCTTTTGTATCTTTTTGCCAAAGCTCCCCACAGGTCAACAGAAGTTGGTGTAGATGACTTACCTTTGCAGCTAATTGTCCATTTGTCAACTGTGGCTGTTGTCATAATCCGGCTCCTTCTACCACTCCCAAACAAGAAAAATGGGCCTTTTGCTTTACATCAGAAATAGTAGCTATTGAAGTGTGTTTGTTTGTGTGTGTGTGTGTGTATTAAACACACAGTTTATTTATTTATATTTATTATATTTCTTAGTTGCTTTATGTATAAATAAAAGTCTCAAAGCAACTTAAGAATTTCCAGATTGCTTTTCTTTTGTCTTGCAAAAATGAAACTAAGACAGGAGGAATTGCTAGATTCTACTTTGTGGTTTATAACCAGATCAATGAATGTGTGTGTAGCATATACATTGCAACAAGCTATAAAACCCTGGGAAAGAGTTGTAATTCATAAAAGTAACAGGAAATCAAGCCCGTTCACATTTTAAGTTGCCCTAATACAATCTTGGGCGTGAGGCTAGAGGAGAGGAGGGAACTTCCAGGTAAGTAATGATGGAGACAAATCTTAGTGTAACTGAAACAAAAGAAGGAAAAAGTGAACTTCCAGCAAATCAACAGAGCCTTAACTTGCCAAGAGAAACAAAACTCAGCAGCTGACTCAGGGTATTAGAGCTGCAAAAGATATTTGAGATACACTGGACAGGTCTGCCAGACAAAGACTTATTTTTATTAGACTTGTGAATCTTGCATTTAGTTTAATAGGATGAAAAACACATTCTTCTTTTTGCGATCTTGAATCTGCCAAGGTAGACAGGTCTGATGCCACCAATGGTTTAGCTGTTCCTTTAAAGGACTTTGAAATTGTTATGAAGTCTAGTGCAGTGCTAGAAATTCTAGTGCAGTGCTAGAAATGCTTTGCAGCGGTTCTCAACCTGTGGGTCCCCAGATGTTGTTGGACTACAACTCCCATCATCCCTGAGCTCTGGCCTTGCTAGCTAGGGGTGATGGGAGTCGTAGTCCAACAACATCTGGGGACCCACAGGTTGAGAAATGCTGCTTTAGAGCCAGCAGCAGTGTCTCTAATTCTGGATCCAGGCAAATGCCTCAAGTATCTCAAGGAAGCTTTGGGTTTCATTACAGGCATGTCAGTCTTCTAATGTCAGGAAGATAGAAAATACCTGGTGTCTGCATTCAGGGGTTAAGGCGCTCATGCCCCTTTGCACAAAGATCAAACCTAGTTTGCAAAGATGCAAAACAGTGTCTGCTGCCACATCTTCTTGTTGCTGGTTATGGGTCCAACCAAGGCAAGGTCTCGCTGTCAATCAGCTCCATCGACAGACTGTCCCTGTCTGGACAAGCTACACTTTCTCATTCTTGCTCTCCTGTGGAGGGAAGGTGATTTTGGTAAGCTGAGAACGCCAAAGTATTAGCCTCGTTCTGTCATTCTTGTATGCGTAGAGGTGGAGCGCTTGGGTGTGGGAATGTGAGAAATGTACACCTTTCGGTGTCGCCACTTTTAATCTCTAAAAGAGCACGTGTTGATAACCCTTGGTGCCATGTGATGCCACGCTTTATTTAAATATCATGTGGAACCCAAGAGCGTCTGACAGTAAATCAATCACAATGAACCTGGAGAACAGATATATATACAGTGGTACCTCGGGTTAATATCTTAATTCGTTCTGGAGGTCCGTTCTTAACCTGAAACTGTTCTTAACCTGAGGTACCACTTTAGCTAATGGGGCCTCCTGCTGCCGCCGCGCGATTTCTGTTCTCATCCTGAAGCAACGTTCTTAACCCGAGGTACTATTTCTGGGTTAGTGGAGTCTGTAACCTGAAGCGTCTGTAACCCGAGATACCACTGTATAGAGAGATCCTCATTACAAATAAAATAGCAAGCACCAAACTTGTACATTTTTCGTTTCCATGGCTTCTTGTGTTTGTAGCTTTTGTAGGAGCACAAGAACAGGCACGTTTGAAATTTGCATGTGAAGTTGGACCTTGGTACTGTATATTGTAGAAAGGATAGTACAGTGTGTTGAGTTCATGTTTGTTTAAATGATTTTATTACTTCTTGCTACGGATGGAAGAGAAACATGCTTTGGTTAGGATTTTAATGTGACCCTACCTAATTTACACTATCTGGAACAACATGCAAACCAAAATTCAACTTAAAATTCACCCTTCTCTTAATTTTGTAATGCTGTTCTGCAACCAAGTAATGTGTACAGTGATGTGTCTATTAGGGAAAAGTGTGCATAGAAATGTATATATAAGTGAAAAATAACATGAAATGCATTATATTAGAGCAGAGCTTTCCAAACTGTGTGTCGCGACACGTTAGTATGTCAGCTGCTGTTTGTAGGCAAGTCACACAAATGCTCCCTATGTTCATCCAGGAGCCGGAAAGGGATTAGTATAACCTCCGGCTTGCTATTAAAACTGAATTAAAAAGGTAAAGGGACCCCTGACCATTAGGTTCAGTCGTGACCGACTCTGGGGTTGAGGCGCTCATCTCGCTTTATTGGCCAAGGGAGCCGGTGTACAGTTTCCCGGTCATGTGGCCAGCATGACTAAGCCGCTTCTAGCGAACCAGAGCAGCACACGGAAACGCCGTTTACCTTCCCACCGAAGCGGTAGCTATTTATCTACTTGCACTTTGACGTGCTTTCGAACTGCTAGGTTGGCAGGAAAAACTGAATTACTGTGTCGCAAAATGATGCATATCTAAAAAGTGTGCCACCAACATGAAAAGACTGTACTGTATTGGAGGTCATGGCATGCAAAAATGTGCATACCAGGCAACATTTCATGCAGAAATGTGTATACTTGGAGATATTTGCAATGAAATGCAGACAGAGCTTCATGAGAACTTTCTGGGGGGAGAAAATAGCAAAGTGATGCAGAAACGTGGAGAAGCAAACTTAAGACTGGGAAACTGAGCTAAACCAAAATTGGCCAGCCCTACTTCTTGCAAGATTGATGTCAGGTGTACATTCAGCAACAGACTGCATGTACAAGAACTAGAAGTGAGAGGGTACTGAGTTCAGCCTAGGGCAATGCTCAGCTGGAATCAAAATACACGTGCAGAGGTACCCAAGGCACCAGTGCATGAGTAATTGCACCCTTTGTGGGGGTGGGGAGGAATCACAATTTTTAACTGGAGACGCAAATAATGTGGGGGTGGATCTTAAATCACAACATACCATATTTTTTCCGTGTATAAGACGATACCCCCCCCCCCCGATTTTTAAAGTTTAAAATTGGGGGTTGTCTTATACATGGAATGCTGCAATCAAATATATAAATAAATACACGTCGCCATCCATATTCTTTATCCTCAGCCTCCCCTCACTATTGGCCTCATGACAAACCCTGGTACCTCAGGTTACAAACGCTTTGGGTTACAAACACTTCATGTTACAGACTCCGCTAACCCAGAAGTAGTACCTTGGGTTAAGAACTTTACCTCAGGATGAGAACAGAAATTGCGCGGCGGCAGCAGCAGTGGGATCCCCCATTACAGGAGGCCGCACTCCAGCGGGTGCAGAATGCTGCAGCGAGACTCCTTACGGGGTCCTCGCTGCGAGATCACATTTACCAGGTGCTATACTGGCTGCACTGGCTCCCGGTGGGGTACAGGGTCAGGTTTAAGGAGCTGGTTTTAACCTTTAAAGCCCTATACAGCCTAGGACCCTCGTACCTACGGGACCGTCTCTCCTGGTATGTCCCACTGAGGAACTTTTGGTCTTCAAATAAAAACATCTTGGAGGTCCTGGGCCACAGGGAGGTTAGGCTGGCCTCAACTAGAGCCAGGGGTTTTTCGGCTGTGGCTCCAATCTGGTGGAACGCTCTGTCACAAGAGACTAGGGCCCTGCGGGACTTGACATCTTTCCGCAGGGCCTGCAAGACAGAGCTGTTCTGCCAGGCCTTTGGTCGGGGTTCAGTCTGACTCCATCTTCCCTTTCATAAGAACTTGCAGGAAAGTGGCCACCCAATTTTTCTCACAGGCGCATATAAGTTCAGCACAAACAGTTGGGCCTGGTGAGCATTTAAGGTTCCCAACCCTAATCTGCGGGTTGCCATCCGATTGGATTTTATTCTGATCCTGATCTGATTTGAGGATGTATTTTAATTGATTGTCTGATTTTATGTTAATGTGTTATACATTAGATGTTAGCCACTCTGAGCCCGGCTTTGGCTGGGGAGGGCGGGATATAAATATTATTATTATTATTATTAGCTAAAGTGGTGCTTCAGGTTAAGAACAGTTTCAGGTTAAGAACGGACCTCCAGAATGAATTAAGTTCTTAACCAGAGATACTACTGTACTCCCCCCAGCAGCCCCCACTCCGGACATTGTACCTTCCACCGTAAATACTGAGACAAAAGTGCAACACACAGGCAGGAGAGCTGGAGCCGCAACTACAGTGGAGTTACACTGAGCTGACAAGAGCAGCCGCCATTACAAGAAGCACAGTGGTAATAATTTTGGTTCTCCCCCCCCCCCATATATGTGTGTGTGTGTGTGTGTGTGTGTGTGTGTGTTTTGAGCATGTGTTGCAAGAGTACAGAAACAAGTATACATGCAGGCAACTTTACATTTGTTAATGCTGCCCCTGGCCAGGTCAGGAAATGAAATTCTAACCAAATAACAACCGCAACATTTTCAAGCCAAGGAAAATTCACTGTACATCCGCTTTGCGTGTTTCATTTACGGGCTTTTCTTCACTCTTCTCCAGCGGCGTTGGCCCTTGTTCTGTACACTCTTCTCTGAGCCACCCTCGGGAGGCTGTTTGGACTGCTCTACATCAGAGAGACAAGCCAGAGTATTTTCAAACGAATCCCTTGAAGTTACTATAAGATTAGGGTGCTTTTATGTTTAATTAAGAGAGCGTGGCATATCATTTCAGCAGTGTAATTGTTTCCTGCTATTAAATGGAGCTGGAGGTTGTTTATCTGCTCAACAAGAGACATCAATCCTGAGATGCTCCCCACTCCACCCCCCACCCCTCTTTCTGGACAATGATGTGATTTTTTTATTTGGCTGCATGATAAATGCAGCTGCAACCTTTGCTTGTTGATGGACTAACCCGCCCACTTCTGACGTTATTTCTGAGCAGATCATTTTATATTTGTTCCATGAGCAATAGTGTTGGTCTCTGTACCTCTGACTTCTGATTCTTTTAGGATCATCCTGGCCCATCTGTTGCACTCCTGAAACAGATGTTTCTAGTGCACAAATTTGGCCTCTCTATAATATTTAAAAAGTATCCTCTGCTGTTCAAATACATACTGTAGTTTAATTCAGACATGCACGATATTAACCTCTTCTGGTAACAATGAAGTCGGGGCCTGAGTTCTGTGGAGTGGAAAACAAGAGCCTACTCCCCATGCAGGGATGCGGGTGGCGCTGTGGGTTAAACCACAGAGCCTAGGACTTGCCTTTCATGTGCATGCACACTTCTTCAGATACTTTGTTTCAGTGTATCTAAAAAAGTGTACATGCTTTTCAGAAGGTCGGTGGTTCGAATCCCTGCAATGGAGTGAGCTCCCGTTGCTTGGTCCCTGCTCCTGCCGACCTAGCAGTTCAAAAGCATGTCAAAGTGCAAGTAGATAAATAGGTACTGCTCCAGCGGGAAGGTAAATGGCGTTTCTGTGCGCTGCTCTGGTTCGCCAGAAGCGGCTTAGTCATGCTGGCCACATGACCCGGAAACTGTATGCCAGCTCCCTCGGCCAATAAAGTGAGATGAGTGCCACAACCCCAGAGTCGGCCACAACCGGACCTAATGGTCAGGGGTCCCTTTACCTTTACCTTTATAATATTTAAAAGGTATCCTCCGCTGTTCAAATACATAGTTTAATTCAGTCATGCATGATATGAACCTCTTCTGGTAACAATGAAGTCGGGGCCTGAGTTCTGTGGAGGGGAAAGCGAGAGCCTACTCACCCAGGCTCGTTCACTCAGGGTTTGGAGACCACTCAGAAGCAAAACAAGCAAACAAAACAAAGCCAAAAAACCACAAAATGGTGTTGAAGGAATCATGTGCACCTTATTTTTGCACTTCTGCTATATTGCCCCAAAGATAAATGATTGAAAGAGGACAGGGCTCCTGCATGTTGAACAGTTATGTAGATTGTCAAGCTGAGCTACAACCTGGAGATCTGCCCTGAACCTTGAACTTGAGGGGAGTACATGGCTTCCACCCCCTCCCCAGTTCCTTCTCCAAATCTTTCATACACCCAAGCTGTGCAGCACATCTTGAATTATATTTGCTTACTACAACAGGCAGCAGAATGGAAGGGATGGCAAGAATAAGCAGAGGAGGATGCTGCGCCTGCCTCCTCTCCAATGGTGCTGGGGAATTTAAATGGTGCTGCCCAGAATAGCAGCAAATAAAATCCGCTCATACGTCAGCGACTGATAAGACTTGTCAACCAGTTCTTCCAAAGTCTTCCTAAATTATAAAGCTCCAAAATACAGACCAAAAGAGAGCAGGTCTCGGAAGAGTGAGGAATACAACAGGTACCACCAGTGAAAAGGCCCTGCTCCATGTAGCTCCTGTCCTAACATTTGATAGGGTGCCCACTTGCCCTCCTTCTTGACATGGGATGCTCTCTATTGGAGTCTCTGGGTCCAGTACAAAGACCACAAGAAGGGTGAGCAGGGACCTTGAAGTTCCCAACAGCTGTTAATCAAGCAAGCAAGCACACAGGTCACCTTTGTCACAGTCAGGACGCCTATGTCCTGGCCAGGCCTGCACCCAATCTTGGTTTTGTACAATCTTGTTTGTCCTCAGTCACCAAAATTATATTATCAACATATACAAGCAGAAAATTTCCCCCGCTTCATTTGCAAGGAATAGTACAAAACAAAGAGGCACTAATAAAGAAAAGTTCCACGGTGGCAACAGAAAACAAACTAAAAATGCTTTTGCAGTTCATCAAAACTATCCAGCAATATCAAGGTATAGGAAAACTGGTGCTATTAACAGAAATCCTTCCAGTTGGTTAATTGGTTTGGCAACTTCCATGCACATGACGTGCGATGCTAATTATTTTCCCCAAGAATTACGGTAAATGATAACTAATCAGAGGCAGCTAAAATTGCAAATGGCAACAAAATATCTGTGAAAGGAAGAGGAGCAGGTTTCCTCAAGTGTGTTGCAGGTAGATATACTGTTTGTAATGAAGTGAGAGCAGTAGTTTACTTGCTCAAATTAACAAATAAGAAAGTTTAGAGAATTTAAATTCTAGATTAAAATTGATTACTTAATTGAGAAGGGGGATAGTTACAAAAACACTGGGGCCTAATTTGAATAGTAGAGTGCCCGGTATCTGGTGGGCAGACCAAAGCACTCGTCAGGAGAGCTATGAGATTCAGGTGAGGGTTGTATGCCTTTTCAATCCCAGCAGGTATATGCCCAGCTTAGAAATGATGCCTCCTTGGTAATGGCGTTGCCCTGAGTAAACTCTCTCTCTCCCCCCCCCCACTTCCATCTCAGTCGTCAACAGCACCATCCCCCTTACGGTGGCTGCTTAAGGCCATTTGCCTCTTCACCTTCTGCTCTCCCACTTTCACTGTGATAAACAACTACCTGACATTCAGAAGACATCTGAAAGTAGCCCTGTTCAGGGAAGTTTTTAATATGTGACATTTTAGTGTATTTTTCATCTTTGTTGGAAGCGGCCCAGAGTGGCTGGGGAAACCCAGCCAGATGGGCGGGGTACAAATAATAAATTATTATTATTATTATTATTATTATCTCTGCTCTCCAGGTTCTGGGAGAAGGGGGGGTCTGGAATGCTTTCTAACAATAACATGTCAGTCAGCAGCTCTGGTTCTGCTCCTCCCCCCTCCTCTTCTTCCATGATCTCCCAGGTTTGTCCCTCTCCTATCTCTGAGCCGTGACCTTCTGCAAACCACTGTTGTAAATCCATACTGCCTTCCTCTTCTCAGGAAGGTTGAGGAGGAGGAGGAGGCGGTCTCCACCATTCCTCCTCAGTCCAGTCCCTGGCATAAATATAGATATAAAGATATAAAGATACTGTTTCTGCACCTAACTACCTGTTAGGACTGCTGAATGACTTCCTCAGAACGTGACTTCTGCCTGGCTCTTTAAACGTGGCCTTCCTTTTGGGATTGTCCCTCCATGGCTGCTTTCTAAGGAATTAGTCCTTAGCTCACTTTGGACTATGATGTGACACTGTTGAGAGCTTGTGAGGAAACAGCAATGCTTTCAAATGTGGTGTGTGTGTGTGTGTGTGTGTGTGTGTGTGTGTGTGTGTGTAACAGAGAGAGAGACAGAGAGAGAGAGAGATAGATGAAGTTCCCATCATCAGTGTATCAACACAGTTCTACACGCTGGATGCTCACAGGCAAAATCATTACCAAATTTGTTTTGGAAAGCTAGTCAATTAAGTGGCCAATTATTATACATTTAGCAATCAATAGACAGGTCAAAAGTTGTCAATTAACTGGTCATTTGAATGACTTTATGAGCAGAAACAACATAAGAACTTATCTAGCAGATTACCAGTAGATAAAGAAATGGCTTATTCTTTTCGTAGGTCCACTGTGTGTGTTTGTGTGTAAAACCTCTGTCTTATCTCTGGTGGGGCTGCACAACCTAACTCTTTTCAGCAAAGCCTAAACATTTGTAATTTTTCACAATGCATTCCTTTCCCAACCACCAGATTCTTTGTTCCAAAAAGTGCTGTAACTTTTTGTTTTATTACAAATTACCCATGCTTCTGAACACAGGTAAATGTACAAAGAAGATACCGGTAATCAAAACCACAAGGAAACTTACAAACAAGATAATTCAAATTACAAAAAAAAAAGAACTAGCAAGGGCAAGTGCTTTGGGAGATCAGACTCCCAAATGAATGGGGTGGCATTTATCACCAAAGGTGTTTCCACAAAAGGCGTTTCCAAAACTTAATGGCTGTAACATCAAATTGTGACTTGTGTGCTTAAATGGGTCATCACAGATCTGAAAGTCGAAAGAAATCTTGTTCAGTGATTTAAATTATTTCCCTCATATTTTTTTCCCTGATGGCATAAGTAGATTCAGGACTTTTTTTCAGCCAGAACTTTCCAGAACTCACTACTGGCACCTCACAGGTGTGTGCCATTACCATTCTAAGAGAGAGGTGTTTGTGGTGAGTTCTTTTTCTAGAAAAATAGTACTGCTTATATTCATGATGGAATGTTGAAACTATGAATATATTCCACCACCCCCCCTCAAGTCCTGGAAAGAGAAGGCAAAGGTCACAGCAGATTTACCAGACTCTAGTCCATGAAGTAAACTGTTACCAGTGATTCCAGGACCAGGGAAAACAGAAAACAAATTGAAGCCATCTGCAGCCACAATAACTTTATAATCCATTGGAACCCTCTCTCCAGTACTCAAAACACCTACCTTATTTCAGGGATGGAAGCCCTGTAGTCATCCACTACAACTTCCAGCATATTCTTCGGCCATTGACTGATGAGAGATGTAGTCTGGAGGTTTCCCCAAACCCTGGTTTACTGGTTCAATAATTACCTTGGGGGCTTTCCATCTGGTGCCCAACCTACTCCCTGCCCCCCATGAACCAGCTATTCTAATTGAGTAGTAGTGAATACTTCAGTTTAGCACTGGTCATCTGGAATGTTTTCCATGACAATGTTTTGTACCAGTTTTTTTTTGGGGGGGGGCCATTACATAAAATTCATTTGGAAGGGCTTAACATTTTCTGATGCTTTTTCTTTGTTGGAGCTGAGCAATCATAATAATATGCCCACGCCTCAGACTAATTTTCAGCCAAACAAACAAAAGCTAACAACAATAGCAGCAGCAAGAAAGCAAAAACTTATTACTGATGTTCTATTCAGAGCCAGATTTGTTCTGTAAATTCTGCAACACAATAACAGATGTTGGCCGCTGATTAAACAAACAGGAGCTGAGACGCAAGAAAAACACCAGTTTAACTTCAAAGATAGCTTAGCTTGGAGCCTGACATTACATTATATATTTTTTCTTCTTCAAGAATTAAGTGGGAACAAGATCTCTTTATTGCCAGACTTTGATGATATCAGATATCAAGATAATTTTATGCCAGGTCTCCACCTGAATAATTAAAAATATATCTAAGAAGGTTCCAATATCAGGGATTAGAAATAACTCTTCTAGGCAGAAAAGTATTTTTATACTGGCTGGAACAGATTATTATGGGACATATAAGACAGCCAAATTTATTGGTTTGACTTTAAGGAAACAGAAATTGCTTAATATTTTAGATGGGAATATGTGTTAATGATTATAGCCTTGGCAGACGGTAGGGACATCGATCGCAAAAGTTCCACTGACAGCCCAAGTTGCTGGTACCTTCTTGTTAAACTATTGTAGCCCTGTAAGGCAAATGTTTAACCAGCATAGAAGAAATGTCGCTCAGGCGACAGTCTCTACCTTGTGTTGACCTCCCTCTAGACACAAGGCTGTATAGGTTACACATCATGGGACAGTAAAAATCTTGAAGAGGAAAGCTGCCTGCACTCATTCTACCAACTGGGTAAGCCCTGGCAGCCAGACTGGAATACCATAGAGCAATTGAGCTATAATTTTGGCGTTGAAGACCTTAAGGGCAGAAGGGATATGCGAATTATCTCTTATTATGAAAAAACGTATTATGGCCTGCATAGACATCTTACTGGCATTCACTGCCATTGCACGGTGCGTGGACCAGAGAAGCCTATGATGGAATGTAATTCCCAGATAGTTGAATTTGAATACCTGCTGCATGGGTTTACCACCAAATACCCAGCTATAGCTCTTGCGTGAATTCCCAAAAACCATTATTTTGCTTTTGTCAAAGTTCATGTTAATGAACACTGTAACAACTTCCAATTTTTCTAGAAAAAGAGGTGCTGGAACTCACCATGAATGGCAATGATAATGGCAATGGCGCCCACCTGAAAAAAGCCCTGACTATAACAATATCATTATATTCCAATACAGTTTAATGTGTTTTGTATGTATGCATCTTATTGTTGTTTTTATTGCCTGTTATCTTTTATTTATGGCCAGATGGACTAGCAAGCAATAAACTGGGTTGGCTATGTCTAGGAAAGATGCCTTAGACATAGAATAAGCTGGTGTCATTTGAAAAGCAGTGGAACCTTGGTTCCCGAACATAATCTGTTCCGGAAGTCCATTCGACTCCCAAAACATTCGAAAACCAAGGTGCGGCTTCCGATTGGCGCAAGTGCCCCGGAAACAATAGCTGACAACTGCATCAGATATTCAGTTTCCAAAAAATGTCTGGAAACCAGAACACTTACTTCTGGGTTTCCGGCATTCGGGAGCTGATTTGTTCGTCAGCTAAGGCGTTCGAGAACCAAGGTTCCACTGTACTTCAGAATATTTGCACAAGCTATGGTAGGACCTCATGAACTTTAGATACAATGAAGTTACAGGTGTTTATGGGTGGGATAGGTATAAACCTAGGCGGTTGCTAAATAAGGAAATGTCAGCCTGATGGAATTGATGCTCCATTATTCATTGCATTTATGGATCACCTTTTAGCTGTCCCCACATTTTTATTTTATTTTTAAAACACTAAATCTGAGCATATTACCTCTGAGTCCATCACAGCGCTGTGATTTTTGTCCAGAAAAGGCTTGCTGACTTGAACAACCTTTCCCACCCAGCAACAGGAGGTAGACAGAGTCCCTAACTGGCTCTGTGTTTGATGGTCAAGCTCTAGTTGCTAAAGTAAGCTCATAGATCTTTTTCTCTATCTTTGGAGAGGAAGCATTCTGCAGAAAAACAAATCAATTTGAGTCCCAGGCAGATGGGAAGGGAGCAGATTGCTGCTGTACTAGAACAGAAGATACTAAACATGTTTGTCTGTTTACTATGACACTCCATGACTCAGGCACCTCTGTGGATAATAAAATAGGCAAGCATCTTCTATTGGCTTTTTAGGAGTCTGTCTCATTTTGCCCTATCTCTGGGGCTCTGTGAAGCAAATCTTCATTCACCGGCCTGGGGTATGTGGCGATCACACACAGGGTCCCCAGACGTTTAACGGCCTATTGATCCATGTGCCACCACTGTGCTCACTCCCCCGCTGCCACCAACCCGTTACTCTCTGGTAAAACACTGAGTCCAGACAGTTGTTAAAAGTGAACAAAAAAAAAAAACAAGTTTATTTTACAAACATTAACAAGTTTACGGTTTCTCAGATAATATTCCTGTCAGTATCTTAACTTTAGTTTCTTTACCGGCCTATACCTTCCTACTGATTATCTGAACTGTTTGACTGACTCCTCTTAACAAATTCCCTCACTCTCTCACACCAGACTAGCCCAACCCACAGACTTATCTTCTCTGTCTGTTCTAACTCCAGACTGTCTTCTCAACAACTCTAACTCCCTAAACAACCTCTGTGCTTAAAACTTATACAGTTAACTCTGCCTCCTGGGTTCCCATTGGTTAGTCATTTTACAATTAGTTAACCCTTTCCCTATGAACCCAGTATGATGTCACACACATAGGAGGGCAAACGCCACAGGTAGCTCAGTTGGTAGAGCAGGAGACTCTCAGTCTCAGAGTTGTGGGTTTGAATCTCACACCAGGCAAAAGATTCCTGCATTGCAGGAGGTTATGCTAGATGACTCTTGTGGTCCCTTCCAACTCTATGATAAGGTAAAGGTAAAGGGACCCCTGACCATTAGGTCCCGTCGTGGACGATTCTGGGGTTGTGGCGCTCATCTCGCTTTATTGGCCGAGGGAGCCGGCGTACAGCTTCCGGGTCATGTGGCCAACATGACTAAGCTGCTTCTGGCAAACCAGAGCAGCGCACGGAAACACCGTTTACCTTCCCACCGGAGTGGTACCTATTTATCTACTTGCACTTTGACGTGCTTTCAAACTGCTAGGTTGGCAGGAGCAGGGACCGAGCAACGGGAGCTCACCCTGTCACGGGGATTTGAACCACTGACCTTCTGATCGGCAAGTCCTAGACTCTGTGATCTAACCCACAGCGCCACCCGCGTCCCTATCAACTCTATGATACTGCTTCCCAAATAGGGTACTTCCAGGCATCATCATTTAAACAGCATTGTTTAATTGCTGGTCTGTTTTCAGCTGGAATAGTAATTTTACTCTTTTTCATTTTTGGTGTGACTAAACTCATGGTACAGAATATTGGCACCTCTTTTTCTTTTGCTGCACATGGCAGCCATTTTGTGCTGCCACCCACATCACTTTTATCAATACTGTTGTACTGGCACCTCATATATATCTTTTACCAAAAAAAGTGCTGCTTCAGCCAAGTGAGTGGTCCTAATTTTTTCAATCCCAAATGTAGGGGGGTGTTCATTGGGACCATTGGGGGGGGTGACGGTTAAATATTCCTTTACCCACTCACTGCCCCAACATGATAGATTACATTATGACACATCTGTATGGAAAGGGAAATGTTGAAGTGATAGAGTTGATTTCTTGAGAAGCGATAAAGATCATAGGGAAGGGAATGTGTAGAGCACTAGTGACTTGAGGAAATTGTGCAGGTGTTCCATAACATTGGATGTTCTGAGGGGAAAACAAGCTAAACAGAGAAAAAACATGAGTTGGGAGATGTTGTGTTCAAAATGTCATGCAGGTGCCTGATAGATACATGAAATACAGATTTCAGTTGTGTGGGTGTTGGGAGTTTTCAGTTCTTATCTCTTCTCTGCAGTAATGTAAACAGCTAGTGTTCTAGCTTGCCATTCTTCAAAAATGCCAAGAGGGGGAGAAATTACAAACTCAACCCACCAGTCACTGATATCGCTCACTTTTTATCCAGCTATTTTCAAATTCTATTGACCATGAATTTGGTACACTAGGATTTAAGATGCACCCAACCTCCCTCCCTTCAACATGGCTCTTTTTAAAATTTATTTTACAGTGGACTTGGGTCTGTTGTTTCATGTGCTCATTTTTCTCCCTAGGTGTCAGAGAGCAGAGATAATAGGCTGTCATTTTATCTGTATGAAGAGGCTGAGTAATGAAGACAAATGCTGGCAGTTCTCAAATGTGTACTGAAGATCTATTTGCATACAAGATCTGTTTAGAATTTATAGCTGAATTTAAAACAATTCCTCCATAAAGCTGCAGTTTAAAATAAACAGACATGTTACTTATGTTTTAAATGCAACGATTTCCAGAGGGGTGATCATATTAGGCAGCGTTGCAGCAAAAACAATAAACTGTCTTGTGGCACTTTCAAGACTAACTAATTTATTATGGCATCTGCTTTCATGGGCTAAAGTCCACTTCACCAGCTGCCCGAAGTATTATCCTCAGTTGCAGACATATACACATACAGTATTGGAGTGGGGGTTGTAAGCAGTAAGCAGTGAGGTCATAAGAAAATGAATTGTCACAGTTTGTACATTTTGCACTACATTTCTCTTTGACCTTGCTGGTTACAACACCTCCTTCCCATTAATATATACCTGCATTATATGCAAATAGAGGTTAACACTTCATAGTTATTTAGCAGATGAGGTTTGGGGGGATATTTTAAACTGGTTTTAACTTCATGTTTTAATTGTTTTTTTAATTGCTAATTTTATTAGTTAAGCTCTTGCAGTTCTTCTTCAGCTTTCCTAAGCAAACAAACCTGCTAAATTAAAGTGTCACAAAGCAACTATATAACTACCCCAGAAAAGCTCAAGTAGGGATGACTGTCATTCCTTTTTGTTTTCATTCATATATTTTTTATGTCACACTAGTGATATCTCCCATAAACTGTGATAGTCTGCACCACACCCCAAGATCTGGGAAATGATTTTCTCCTCTGTTAGATGTTGTTGCTTTGTAAAGAAAAGAAAATGCAACTCCACTGTAACCATCAACTGCTTTGTCTCCCCGCCCCCTCCACCTCCCAAAGTTAATTCACTGGTGGACTGGAATAAGTTACTTCACTACTTCAACTACCCTTCCGGCCCATAAACTGGCATGGCAAATGGCAAAGTTCTCTGGTAAGAAGAGCTACTTTCCTTAAATACTTATTGCCAGTGCCAGATTTACGTATAAGCTAAACAATCTATAGCTTAGGGCCCCACCCTCTTGAGGGTCCCCCAGAAAATGAAGGGGGAAAACTGGATGTACATTTCCAAAATGTAAGATAAAAAACAAATAAGACCTACATACAGCAACAGTGTTTTGTGTTGTGTAGGCTCCTATGATGTAAGTAATGGGCTCCGCCTGCTAGCCTGATCCCTAAAATATCACTGGTTTGCTCATTTCTTTCTCAACTACTCTGATAAAATACATATTTTGTTATGTGCAAATGGCTTTAGATACCTATTAGGTCCATAAATTACCATATAGCATATATTCAGCACAAAAAACAGCGACAATTTATTGCTGACAAAGGACAGCTGGACATTTAAAGGACCCCATTACCTTCAGTAGCTTAGGGCCTCATCAAACCTAAATCCGGCCCTGCTTATTGCTATTCCCCTCTGATTCCATTTATCTCCAGAGCTCCCAGGGCTTTTAAAAACAATTCACCTGTTCTGCTTGAGTGCAGTGCAGTCTCTTGCGTAATGACTGACCTCTTTTGTGAGTGCTGCAATACCTTGACGCTCGGGCGGCAGCTCGGTGAGAATGTCTTCTGATGTCGCATCGCTCACCTCGCTCCCCCTCCCTCAGCATTCCCAGAAGCAACTATGTGATCCTTTTACGTTCTAGCCACAACCATTCCGCCCACCCACCACAGATTACAATGCGCTAATAAGGATGGCTGTTCTCGACATGCACAAAACGTAAGCTGAAGTGCTTCACTGTCAGCAGAATGGCACGTTACTGTTCTAACAGGATACATACCCAACAGATCTACAGCCCTTATACACCCAGCTGATCACTGCGTCTGAGGGAGGGCCTCCCACAAATGTCATCAGGAGGTCTATTCTGTATGATATAGGAATTGGGTCTTTAGCATGGTAGAATTCCTTTGGAATACCCTCATATTAAATGTAAAGGGGACCCCTGACCATTAGGTCCAGTCGTGGCCAACTCTTGCTTTACTGGCCGAGGAATCTGGCGTACAGCTTCCAGGTCATGTGGCCAGCATGACTAAGCCGCTTCTGGCGAACCAGAGCAGCACACAGAAATGCTGTTTACCTTCCCGCCGGAGCGGTATCTATTTATCTACTTGTACTTTGATGTGCTTTCGAAGTGCTAGGTTGGCAGGAGCAGGGACCGAGCAACAGGAGCTCACCCCGTCACGGGGATTCGAACCGCCGACCTTCTGATCGTGTGCGTGCACACTTTTTCAGATACACCGAAACAGAAGTATCTGAAGAAGTGTGCATGCACATGGAAGCATATACCCAGAACAAACTTAGGTGGTCTCTAAGGTGCTACTGGGCAATTTTTTATTTACTTTGACTGTGTCAGATCAACATGGTTACCTACCTGAATCTACAATTTGATTGTATTTCTCATAGCTTGAACTTCCAAGTATAAGCAGTTTGCCGGCTTCAAAGGGTAAATCACCTCCTAATGAACTGTAATATGTATTCACCTGTTTAGTGATCAGGTTTTTTTTATTATTTTCATTTGGAACTCCTATCATTTTCTTGTCTCTCAAAGTTAACTTGGCACATCTTGCAGTGTAACTTATTTCAGCTGCCACTGTCACAGACCAAGTCCATTGCCTGCATCCAGTAAAGTGATCTGTTATCCATAATAGCTCTTGCCACAAGGAACTTAGGGTTGTATCCAATGTAGCACCAAGTAATTCACATAACACAAGGATTTACGCTTGCACAATGGAATTCCCCCCCCCTTCCCATCATGCCCCGTAAATGTGTTCCGGATTATTACCAACACTCCAGAGTTGATTTGGAGATGGTGTGGGCTCTGAGGGGAGGGAGGGAAATCCAACTGCACAAGCATAAATTGCACTGATGGGACACGTTAACTGGATACCGCTCTTCATCTTTCTAACAACATGTGTCTTATTGTTATTAAGGTATTTTCACTTGGATTTGTTAGGATTCTCACTCTAAACCATGGTTTCCCAACCTTGGGTCTCCAGCTGTTTTTGGACTACAACTCCCATTTTCCCTAGCTAGGAGGATCAGTGGTCAGGGATGCTGGGAACAGTAGTCCAAAAACCAGTGGAGACCCAAGTATGGGAATCCCTGCTCTACACTAATGACTAGGACCAGTATCGAAAGAGCTACTATACTCTTCCATCATCTGTGATTTAAAAATTTACAACCCCCCTTCCTTTGAGCAGCAGGTTCCTGTGCCAAATTCCAATTTTCATTTGAAAGTCCTTGCATTTTGTGAGCCCCTATTTTAAGAACTCAAGTCCAAAGGACCTATGGGCATGCAGAACTTCGTTTTGCTATTCTTTGGATCTCTCTTTGGGTTTATTTTTGGCTTATGTTAACAGGTGCTGTCCGTGGTGCTGAAGATAACATTCCATAATTCAAAAGTGGGGTATTTTCCGAGTGGGGCTTAAATAGCTTTGGCTGTCCAAGTAGCAGACATTCAGTGCAACAAACTGGGCAGAATCAAAGCACAATCTACACTCCAATACCGGGATACTGAACCTGGTCTCAAATGGATCAGGGAGCTGCTTAACCCACATGTGAACCTACAGAGTTCCTTCCAGGCATCTGATTCAAAGAGAGGATTCCTCGTTTCCAATCAGCCCTACTGCATCTCAGCAGGAATCACTTCCCTCAGCTTATCTCTTTCCACTCAGGACAGGAGTTATTCTCAGAACAGTTCTTCACACAAAAACACATAGACCGGTGGGCTCCTTTGAGGGTGAGCAAACTTTTTTAAAACTCTAAACATAAACTGTTTTTGGGTGCAAGCCAGTGTGGTGTGGAGGTTAAGAGTGGTAGATTCGTAATCTGGGAACCGGGTTCGCGTCTCTGCTCCTCCACATGCAGCTGCTGGGTGACCTTGGGCCAGTCACACTTCTCTGAAGTCTCTCAGCCTCACTCACCTCACAGAGTGTTTGTTGTGGGGGAGGAAGGGAAAGGAGAATGTTAACCGCTTTGACACTCCTTCAGGAAGTGATAAAGTGGAATATCAAATCCAAACTCTTCTTCTTCTTCTTCTTCTTCTTCTTCTTCTTCTTCTTCTTCTTCTTCTTCTTCTTCTTCCTCCTGCAAATTTCAACTCAATACAAAAGTGCATCTCAGCAACCAGAGATTTAAACACTGGGCATTAATGCTTGGGGAACACCTTTTGCAAATGGTGTTTTTTTAATCTTACCCTCTTTCCATTTAGGAGAGCTTAATGCCATATAGCATCCCCACCCATTTTCTTATCTAGCAAAACAGATATCGAGTAATATCATATTATAAAAGCATATTTATTTGAAAAATGATATCGCTTAGTATAATTAAACCTCTAAGTGGTTTACATAAAAAGTGGTTTACCAAAACTCTTTAGGGGGAATCCTAATGGGGGGGGGGGCTCTGACAACAGCCCAATGGAGCCTGAGCATGCTCAGTGGCCATGAAATTGCACTGGGGCAAGAGGACAGTGAGGGAGAAATGGAATGGAGTATTGTGGAGGAGGGCATGGTTGGTTGGTTGGCAGGAACACTGATTCAGAGCACAGTAGGTTCTACTTGCTTATAGATAAAACATTACAAAAATGTCACAAGTCCTCAGTGTGCTCTGATCTAAAGGAAGTCAAACCCACATTGCTCTTATCACTTGGCAAGGTGGGGAGTATGTACCATTACAAAAATTTTAAAGATAAAATATCATAGTATCATTAAAGTGAGTGCTAGTACTCTGGAATGGACTGTGCTCTTGCTTGCTTGCTTATTCTCTCTCTCTCTCTCTCTCTCTCTCTCTCTCTCTCTCTCTCTCACACACACACACACACACACACACACACAGCCTGCCTGGCATGGCAAATAGGTCCTGTGCCTGAAATTTGGTTCCTGCTGAGTTCTGACATGAATTTGAGCAAAACGTCCGTGCTGACTTGCAAAAGGCAGCATCTCTATGCCTTTGCAAAATTTCGTTTCTGATTGTGAATGCTGCAAACGCACATTGGAAGGCATTGTGCCTCTGAGGTATGCCATCATACAATTCATCAACACGAAGCTTCAGCAAAGTTATTACATCCAGCTACATACACACATTGTGATAATCTCCATCCCTCACACCTTCCTCCAAATCTCTTTGGCAGGATTGGGAGAAACCTCAAAAAGACTGCATGGTGAGTTGAGGGGGGAAATCATTCTGGCAAGCAGAAAAGCTTGCAAGGATGGAATAATCATCTTAGTGTGACATTGAATTCCACCCTAGATGTATTTAAAAAGTGAATATATGGGTTGGATTCAGCTAGACAGTTGCACAACCCTCACATGGCCCAATCCTGCATTATGTCATTTGATTGTGTCCTGTTATGCTCAGGCCTCCATTATAGCATGCTGGATCCCTAACACTCTCTCCCCTCTTTATATGGCAGCCACGGTTTCCCTCCCTCTCTCCCTAGGATAAGTTGATTGAACTGTCAGTCCAGGCCATGCTGTGTTTGTGTTAGCCTGTGCCTGAATGTGGGCGGGGCCACAGCCCAAGGGTACAGTACTGTATACACTCTGTTTGAAAAAGGACCCACGTTCAATCCTCATCATCTCCAGCTAGAGCTAGGAAATACTTTGTTGGAGACCAGGCGGAGGAGTACTGCTCTGATGAGGAACGGTGGGATCCTGAATCTGCTCAGGAGCAGTGGGGCAGTATAGATTTGGAGCAGTGGTTTGCAGAGGGGCATAGTTCAGAAGGCAAAAGATGGGACAAGCCAGGGGGTTGAGCAGCAAAGCAAAGAAGAACTGGGAGAGAGCCAAAAGACTCTCTCTCTCGCTAGAAAGTGTCCAACCTATCAGTCCAAGGTCACGTAGGGCAGATAAAGTAGTGGTTGCGAGATCAGGTTGCAAGGCGAGGAAGTGACGAGGGTGGGGAAGGGGGTGTAGACATTAATTGGGAGTACCTTTACTCTGAGTGACACGGGTGGCGCTGTGGGTAAAACCTCAGTGCCTAGGACTTGACGATCGTATGGTCGGCGGTTCGAATCCCCGCAGCGGGGTGAGCTCCCATCTTTCGGTCCCAGCTCCTGCCCACCTAGCAGTTCGAAAGTACCCCTAAGTGCAAGTAGATAAATAGGTACCACTTTATAGCGGGAAGGTAAACGGCATTTCCGTGTGCTGCGCTGGTGCTGGCTCGCCAGAGCAGCTTCGTGACGCTGGCCACGTGACCCGGAAGTGTCTCCGGACAGCACTGGCTCCTGGCCTCTTAAGTGAGATGAGCGCACAACCCTAAAGTGGGACACGACTGGCCCGTACGGGCAGGGGTACCTTTACCTTTACCTTTACTCTGAGAATGGACGCTTTGTTTTTTCACGGTGATCATTAAAATCTATTTAAATGGTAGGGGACTACAGTGGTACCTCGGGTTACATACGCTTCAGGTTACAGACTCCGTTAACCCAGAAATAGTACCTCAGGTTAAGAACTTTGCTTCAGGATGAGAACAGAAATCGTGCTCCGGCGGCACAGCAGCAGGAGGAGGCCCCATTAGGCAAAGGTTAAGAACAGTTTCAGGTTAAGAACGGACCTCCGGAAGGAATTAAGTACTTAACCCGAGGTACCACTGCATTTTGCTTTGTTCTGCTTATCCACGGGCAAAGGGAGGGAGCGAGCCACGTTCCCGAAGCCTGACATACTGTTCCCTGAAACCTTGAAGTGACGCTGCCAATCAGTGTTGGAACTATTAAGCTAGATGGACCAATGGTTTAAGGCGGCTTCCTGTTTTCCTACACTTGTACCCATATTTCACACCTATTAACTGCCTTTCTCTTTTGTAATAACTGCGAACCTTTGCTTTCCATATAAATGGTAGTCTGCATTCTGTTGCCGATTTCTTCCTAATCTTCAGTGTGCAGGGCAACCTCTCCTGCAGTGTGGGGTTATTCTAGGCCCAATATCTTAGAAGACATCCTTCCGTCGATGGCATGCATGTGTGCTTGTGTGGCACATGTGATGAGGTTCATGTGTTAACAAGTAGTGCACAGGGAGAGGGAATATGACACGATTTAACTACTTCTATCATGTATTTATGCTGTTTGCGCTGAATGAAGTGCCTTAATGAGGTTCTGCAGTTTGCCCTTACAATATAATATTTTTACTCTTTGGGGACATCTAGTGGAGTGACAGATTTGTTACATTGCTACATCAGCAAGGCTTCACCCCACGTACGGTACAGTGGTACCTCAGGTTACAGACGTTTCAGGTTAGACGCTTCAGGTTACAGACTCCGCTAACCCAGAAATAGTACCTCGGGTTAAGAACTTCACCTCAGGATGAGATCAGAAATCGCGTGGCAGCAGCAGGAGGCCCCATTAGCTAAAGTGGTACCTCAGGTTAAGAACAGTTTCAGGTCAAGAATGGACCTCCAGAACGAATTAAGTTCTTAAACCAAGATACCACCGTACTTTAATTCAGAACTTGATTAAAAGACATTGGGGAGTAGGGCTTCTGTGCCGAGTGTATAGCTTTAGCATGTCAGGAACTGCTGTGTTTCTCTTGGGACTGACCATGATAAACATATGGCCAAGGAGACAGGTGTTGGCATAGCAGGTGCATTTAAGTGCAAATAATCGTGGATCGTCTAAATTTTCACCCGTGTCAATAAAGCTTCTTGGTGCTCTGTTAACCTACTTGGAATGAGCTGTTGTTTTGCGTTACACTTATGGGAGTAGTAGTCAGCTATGTTTTGCTCAGAGTAAACCTGCTGAGATTAATGAGCATGACTCATAAATTAGATTCATTAATTTCAGTGAGTCTACCCTGAGCAAAACTTTGTTGAATACCATCCGTAGTGTTGGAGATGATAAAAGGCACCTCTGGTCTACTCAGTCCACCAGCTCATCCCAACTCCTTAGTTCAACCTACACAATTGAGACCACATATGCCAAGTATAGGTACATTACCAAAATATATTCTTCACATTACATTTCCATTTCAAAGATGCTCTAGAGGTGGAAGCATCAGTCCCTGACACAGCACAAAAGAAGGGCCAATCCCCTACCATCTCCAGTTAAATGTTTAGTTGGGGTTGGCGATTATTTCACTTTGGGTATAACTATAAACTGTTTGTTATTATTGTTGCTGTTGTAATTGGTTTCTATTGATTTGTTGGTTGGTTTGTTGCTTGTATAGGATATTGTGGTTTTTAACCTTAGATGTTTTGTTGTGTTTTTATATATGTTGTAAGCCTTCCAGATGGGCGGGATATAAATTTAAAATATATTATTATTATTACAGTGGTACCTTGGGTTACAGATGCTTTGGGTTATAGACTCCGCTAACCCAGAAATAGTACCATTTATTGCTTCAGGATGAGAACAGAAATCTTGTTGCGGTGGCGCGGTTACAATGGGAGGCCCCATTAGCTAAAGTGGTACCTCAGGTTAAGAACAATTTCAGGTTAAGAATGGACCTTCGGAACGAATTAAGTTCTTAACCCGAGGTACCACTGTATTATTATTATTATTATTATTATTATTATTATTTAGTAGCAGGCAGTAGGGGGAGACCTCCCTCCCTCTCCTTGCATCACAGCCCTGATCCAAATTGAATTCCCCACACAGCTATATTTAGCCAAAATATCCCTAGAGACTGTGACTCTTGAAAGAACAAAGGCTCCCTCTGTATTATAATATGCATGCAAGTGTGTGTGTTTTCCAGATCCACTATTATGTCCTAAATAAAAGAGTTGTATAACTGTGCAAAAATCTCCCTTGCCTGTTTTGCATGCACTTGAAGAACTTCAACATTTTTAGCTGTGAGAGCTCACTGGGTGACCATTGCCTTTCAGCCTAACTTCACAGAGCCCTTGTGGGGATTAAATGAGGAGAGGGGAGAACCACGTACATGCCACCTAGAGCTCCTTGCCAGGGGGATGGGGATTTCTTAGTGCTCTTCTAAGCCCTGTGGGGGGTTCTGGATAGTATTACTGCGTCATCTGCGTAAAGCAGAGCCGTGATGTGCCGGTTTGCTAGCTTCGGAGGGTGGAAGTCAAGGTTATGGAGAGTGGTTACCAGGTTATTTAAATAAAAATTAAATAATAAAAGGGCCAAAAGGCATCCTTGCCTAACACCCTTAAATGTTTTGATGGGGTCTGTTTGATGGGGCCTAGCCAGCTGCACCTGACTCTAAGGGCCGTATTTGAATGTACTACCTGAATTAAATATAGTAGCCTTCTATCGATGGTAGTGGCCTGAAGCTTGTCCCAGAGTCTGGTTCTGGGAACTGAGTCAAAGGCTGCTTTTAGATCAACAAAGGCTGCATATAGTGAGGCGTGCCGTCCTGAGTTATAATGGGGGTGGGGATGTGAGATATATGCAACTGATTGCAGTGCTATTTTCTAGGAAAAGAAGTGCCGGAATTCAACATGAACACCTCCCTTGTTCTTATAATGGCAGTGGTGCCCACCTGAGAGATGCCGGAACTGAGTTCCAGTGAGTCCAGCTGGGAAAAAAGCCCTGACTGATTGTATGTAGCACACTCTGAGAGCCTTATTGGCTAAATAGCAGGGCAAAAAATTTTTTTTTGACTTAAATAAATAAATGAAAGTAACTCCTTTCTGACTTTAGTGTTCCACACTGTGGTGGGATTCACCTTAACAAACCCTTTTAGTGTAATTAGTCCTTGCATTTGATTCTAGATCCTGCATTTGGTTCCATAATCTACATCTGAAACTGCAGCATCTGCCAGCACATGTGGGTTCCACTCTGGAAGGGAGCAAGGAGAGTTTTAATGTCAGGTGGCAGAGGATCCAACCCCCTACGGCAGGTTGGCAGGAACGGATAAGGCAAGGAAAAGTTCTTACCAACTGCTTTTTATTCAACATTCACAGAAAGAGGCTTGGGAAGCTTCTTGGAATAATGGCATTGTCCCAAGTGAGTCTCTACCCCTTTCCTCTCTCATGCGTCACAGCTACAGATGCTGAAAAGTGCCCTGTGCCTTTAATAATAAATAATAATATTTTTTTATTTATACCCCGCCCTTCCCAGTTCAGAAAACTGGGCTCAGGGTGGCTAACAACAAATTTAAAACACTTAATTGATGCAACAAAAACAGCATAAAACACAGTATAAAACATTAATAACAATAAATCCAGAATTCTAAAATCAATTTAGGCGGGAAATCCATCCAATAAACATTAGATGATCACCAGGGCTAGCTGGCTAAATTAGTCCTATTTGGACCAGCGAGGAGACCAGGGGAGATTTAGCTGTGGGATCCCAGAGCGGGTAATCTTCATAAAAAGGAGAGGGGGAGGGAAGGAAGGAAGGAGAATAAAAGATCAGGCTAAGTTCAAACTGAAAGCCAGGCGGAATAGCTCTGTCTTACAGGCCCTGCAGCAGAGCCCTCCTGCAGGGCTCTGGTCTCATGGGACAGAGCATTCCACCAGGTCGGAGCCATCACTGAGAAGGCCCTGGCCCTGGTGGAGGATAATCTGACTTCCTTAGGGTCCGGGACCTCTAAACTATGATTATTCATGGACCTTAAGGTCCTCTGCGGGGTATACCAGGAGAGGCGGTCCCGTAAATACGAGCTCTTTGTTTTCCTGCTTTCAATGCTCGCCAGGTTCTGGGAGAACGGGGGGTGGGGTCTGGAATGCTTTCTAAAGACACTATGTCTGTCAGTTGTCGTCCCCCCCCCCCCCCGGGTGCTTCTTCTTCCTCCTCTCCCATTATTTCCCAGCTTCTCGGTGGTGGCACCTGCCCAGCAGATGTCAAGGCAATAAACAACTATTTTACTTTTAAAAGACAACTGAAGGCGGCCCTATTTAAAGACATTTTTAATGTCTGACCCTGTATTGTTTTTAATATTCGGTTGGAAGCCTCCCAGAGTGGCTGGGGAAACCCAGCCAGACGGGCAGGGTATTTTTGTGTGTGTGTGTATAATTACTCTTCTTGATGGTAAAATTGCACCATTCTTTGGTGTGTGTATTTTTTAAAACTGTTGATGGGCCCATATTTATAATTTTTCTTTGACCATTTTAAATTTATTTCAACTCTACTTGGATCTTTCATATTAGCATGTTAGCTTGTGCACTTGATCCCAGTTAGCAACAGAGCCGAATACCATGGCAGCGTCAGTCTCGAGGCACATTCAGTAAAGCCCTAGAGCTCAGACTGGGCCAAGCTGCTTTTGCCAAGCTTGAGGCTTTCTCACTAAGCAGCAGACTAATATTTATTGGGCATGCAATATGCAACAGTAATAGATAATTTGAGGAAACCGTGGAAAGGAAGTCAATCACTAATGGAATGTATATTGGAAAATGTTGGTCTAATTTTAATAATAATAATCTTAATAATAATAATAATAATAATAATAATGCATTCTGAGCAGCAGCAAGCCATAAATCGAGCCAAAAATCCCCGCCAACAGTAATATTGGAGAAACCGGGGGGGGGGGGGGAGTTCTTTCCAAAATGCTAGTCAAAAGAGAAAACTGAAAATCTCTTGAAACTGGCAAGTTCCATTAAACAATGACATGAGTTCTATTATAACTCAAAACATTTATTCAACTAAACATTTACTCAACTATTTGATGAAGAAAGCATGCAAGAAATCGGTTTTCTGTCAATAAAGATGGTAATTTAACATTAATATGTTGAAGTTCTTTTGCTGAATACTGTTAGGAGCTCTTTTGTCTATTTGTAAGCTAAATGGAGACAGTATTACTACTTAGATCCCTAGTTGAGAGCAGAATATAAATGAAAATCACTGAATCCAACTCTAGAAATCTCAGAAGAGGAAGTTAAGGAGTGATATTAAAAACAACAAACACTTGGATTAGATGGATTTATTTTTAAAAAATTAAATTGTAAAGATACAAGTAAGGAAAGTTGAAGATATCCCCCAGATGCAGAGAAAAACTGGAATAGTAGCTATTCCTAAGCCTAGAACAGGATGCATGTACAGTGGTACCTCGGGTTACAGATGCTTCAGGTTACAGACTCCGTTAACCCAGAAATAGTACCTCGGGTTAAGAACTTTGCTTCGGGATGAGAACAGAAATCGTGCAGCGGTGGCGCAGTGGCAGCGGGAGGCCCCATTAGCTAAAGTGGTGCTTCAGGTTAAGAACAGTTTCAGGTTAAGAACAGATATCCAGAACGAATTAAGTTCTTAACCTGAGGCACCACTGTATCTGGAATCTTACAAGCCAATCGTTCTACTAAACAAAGATGCTAATTTATTCAAACATCCTTGCCAAAAGCATGAAGTGCTACATTAAGGACCGAAAAGGTTTGTTCACAATGGACAGAGGGCTCAATACATACAATATATCCACAGAACTTGCTTCTAAACAATGGCCTCCCTGGAGGAAAACTGCCATGGCATTTATCTGAGGCACTTTGTCTATACAGTGGTACCTCGTGTTACGTACGCTTCAGGTTACATACGTTTCAGGTTACACACCCCACTAACCCAGAAATAGTGCTTCAGGTTAAGAACTTTGCTTCAGGATAAGAACAGAAATCGGGCTCCGGCGGTGCGGCGGCAGCAGGAGGCCCCATTAGCTAAAGTGGTGCTTCAGGTTAAGAACAGTTTCAGGTTAAGAACGGACCTCCGGAACGAATTAAGTACTTAACCCGAGGTACCACTGTACTGTACTTCAAACTGTGTATAACCTGTTCCTTACATCCTTACTGCTCACAGGAAACTCTCTGCAAGCAATTTAGCAACTCCTGTCTATCTCACTTTTAATACCAACAGACAACTCCTTTTTCAAGATTCGGAAAAGTATGGTTCAAAGCGTGGGGAACTCCATTCTTACAAACAACTAACTCAAAAATAAGGGGTTGTGAAACCTACTTGGTCCCATCTGTTTCAAGCAAGACATTTGTGCCTCTGACAAATTTTCAGCACTGGGTAATAAATAGGTCGCATATAGCTGTAAAAAGTTTTCACATTATATAACACGCTGCTTGGTATTTCAGGCAGACGGCACAGAAAAGGCTGAAATCTGCATGGCAAGAGGATCTGTAGGAACCCTTTGTCTGCAGGGGGGAAAGCTGATCTAGCATCTGGGGACAACAGCAGCCTTTCAACATGGGTTAGAGAATGCTCATTGATATCTGTCCAAAAGCTGACATTTGTCCTCACTGCAACTGCACAGCGTTTATAAAATCCCACATCCCAGTGTTGGAGGGCTTATGGGAAAACAAATACAATACTGAGGCCAGTGTTGAGAACAAATATTTAGTGCTTCTACTTGAACCTTAATGCTCTCTTCAGAGATCCTGCTCTGAGGGTCCTCACCAAAAGAAATGAGGTGGAGGACCACCTTTTTGTGGTGGCACCCCAGTTATAGAACAGCCTTCCCAGAGAAGTTTACCAGGCACTATCTTTATGGTCGTTTAAGGTCCATAAATAACAACACCCTAGAGGTCCCGGGCCCTAAGGAAGTTAAATTAGCCTCAACCAGAGCCAGGGCTTTTTCAACTGGTGGAACACTCTGTCTCATGAGACTAGGACTCTGCAGGATCTGCTTTCTTTCCGCAGGGCCTGTAAGACAGAGTTGTTCCGCCTGGCCTTTGGCTTGGAGTCAATTTGATTCCCCCCCCCTTTTTTTTCTCCTCCTGTGATCAGGCTGCATTTTAATTTTAATGTTGTATTTTAATCTTGTTTTCAAGTTGTATTCATTCAACTTGTTTTTATTATTGGTTGTTAGCCGCCCTGAGCCCGGCCTTGGCTGGGGAGGGCGGGGTATAAATAAAATGTATTATTATTATTATGTCTCCCACCCTGCCAAAATCTGTTTTCCAGGAGGGGCTATAGCAGGGTTTCCCCAACCTGGGTCTCCAGCTGTTTTTGGATTCCCATCATCCCTGACCACCGGTCTTGCTAGTTAGGGATGATAGGAGTTGTAGTCCAACAACAGCTGGAATTGTGAAACCCTGGGCTATATGAATAGACAGAGACCAAATCCAAATAAGGCAAAAGCGTCCATGAGGGTGATCTTTACAGTGGTACCTCAGGTTACATACACTTCAGGTTACAGACTCCGCTAACCCAGAAATAGTACCTCGGGTTAAGAACTTTGCTTCAGGATGAGAACAGAAATTGTGCTTCGGCGGCACAGCAGCAGCAGGAGGCCCCATTAGCTAAAGTGGTGCTTCAGGTTAAGAACAGTTTCAGGTTAAGAACGGACCTCCGGAACGAATTAAGTATTTAACCCGAGGTACCACTGTATTTCACTGCTGCAGCAGGATCCCTTGCCCGACAAGTAAGGAGGGAGGCAAGAAATGCCCATGGCGTAGAACAAAGAACCCTTATGCATCTTCTCAAATGAAGAACTTTAGGCTAATTGGTGACATTTTGTTGTGGCCTGCATGCACTGCTCAAGGCCACTTATCAGCAGCTACATTCCTACCCTATCAGGCTACTTTTGAAGTAGACTTTGCTCCACAGTGGGGGCTCCTCTTGCTTATCTTCAACTTCCCTCCTCATCTGTCTCACAACCATCAGGTTGCATAAACATTAGGCATTCAATTGTCCACCCTTGGCCTTGCTCAAATGAAAGCATTGTACAGACAGCTGCGTTGTTCCAAATTAGTTCTTCACAGGTGCCGGGTTGATATCTTTTTATTCACATGAGCCTCTTAACTAAAACCTACGCCAGGTATCCCCAAACTCGGCCCACCAGATGTTTTCCCATCATCCCCAACCACTGGTCCTCTTAGCTAGGGATGATGGGAGTTGTAGCCCCAAAACATCTGGAGGGCTGAGTTTGGGGGTGCCTGACTTATGCATTTCAATCTGGGCCTCTCAGTTTTAAATTGGGGTTTGTTTGCTTTAAAATAATAATAACATAGTTCAATATTAATGGCACCTTCAATATAAAAATTTAAAAATAATGCTTGTTGCTGCAGGACATTCATGTTTGCTGGAGTTCTTCAGTCACTGGGACATTGGTTAGAAATATGCAAACTAAAAGGGGAAATTACATGATATATTACACTAATGGGGCACAATAGCCTGGTTGGCTCAGCAATGCCATGGGGGGCCGGAAAAGGACCAGGTAGGAGCGAAGTGGTTCTGAACTCTTCTCTGTGAGCCTGCACATTTGCTTAGCTCCATAAACCATAGTTTCGCTTACTCATGATTCACAACCCAGACCAGCATCTGTCTGGCTTGTTATTTGCAGCTGACATGGATGGCACAGTTTTATAAAATATTACGGAGTTTACTTGCAAGGGACAATGGTTCAAAAGTTCCTGATAACCAGAATAATAATTCCCCATATTTAATGAACTGGTATTTCATACTTTGGAATGTTGCTTGCATGGCAATACACTCTTTGGTTAAAAATGATAGAAAGGTTTGTTGTTTTTACTTTTTTGCAGTTTGCAATTACACATATGGTGACAGCATCAATTTGATTTCTTGTAACTACTACAGCTATATCATAATAAACATAACAAATATACACAATTTCTACTCAAGATGCCATTGTTTATATAAATATCAGGTGGCAAACTCTTGTTGTTGTTGTTTTTAAATGCAACAGAATTTGGTAAGAATTCTGAGGATGACTACATGTGGCTCACTAGCTCTTCCTAGACTGTGGGGCTAATAAGCATCTTCTACGTTGAAGAATTATTATGTCAGCTGCTCAGTTTTCCTCCTGCCAAAGTGTCCTGAAATAGCAACAAATTAGACCCATCTTTGAAGCTTCAAGTTTCTGCCTGGAATGAAATTAAAAGGGAACAAAGATTCAGACCTAAAGCATCTGTAATCTTGCTAGGAGTCTCTCTCCACTCCTGTTTGACCTAGGCTGTTTATAAAGCCTCAGATGCCATCCTGCCCACAGTTTCTTGGGAGTAACCATCACACGACCCCGTGGGACTTACTTCTAAGCAGGGGGAAGGTCCTGGATTTACAGAAGCCATCCCAGTTTGATCCCGGAATGTCCCACTTTTCCTTAGGACGTCCCTATTTTGACTGGAGAAATGTTGGAGGGTATGGAGTTATCTGAGCTCTGAGCTATCTTGAGGCAGCCTTTCAGCTTCCAGCAGAATATTAAAATACAAACAGGGCTGCCTTCAGATGTCTTCTCAAAGCTCGGTAGTTGTTTATTTCTTTGACATCTGATGGGAGGACAGATGTGGTACTTTGACTTCCCTTCATCTGGACACTATACTTCTGTTAGAGCTGCCATATTTCTAAGAGCCAAAAACATTTGCCGACTTCCACTTTTAACTATGGAGCGCGATGACGGCTCTCATTCCAAAGATCCATGAAGAAGAAGAAGAAAAGGACTTGTCCTGGAAAAAGAGGACATACAGTGGTACCTCAGGTTAAGAACTTAATTCGTTCCGGAGGTCCGTTCTTAACCTGAAACTGTTCTTAACCTGAGGTACCACTTTAGCTAATGGAACCTCCAGCTGCTGCCACTGCGCAATTTCTGTTCTCATCCTGAAGCAACGTTCTTAACCCGAAGTACTATTTCTGGGTTAGCGGAGTCAGTAACCTGAAGAGTCCGTAAACTGAAGCGTCTGTAACCTGAGGTTCCACTGTATATGGCCACCGTGTTGATGCAGCCTAGCATAGCATTAGCTCTTTTTTGCTGCTGCATCATCACACTGTTGATTCATGTTAAGCTGGGGGTCCTGGTGTTGCGCGTGCTCTTCCTACGGGTGGCCTGGCTTCTCCACCCGATCCATCTCCCCGCTGCCCTAGGGGTCGCCACCGGGATTGGGTAGGCAGGCTCCTCAGTGTATAATCCGGGGGGGGGGTGTATAGAAGAGGCCACCGAATGCATTGCCTGGCAACGCGGCTGGGATCTGCCGCATTCCGTCCCGAGGACTCGGCGGGAGAATGTTTCTTTTCTGTCGTTACGTCTAAAGCGGCGCCTGCGGAACGGCGCCTTTTATTTCCATTTCTTCCCTTCCCTCGGAGCGGGAAGGAGGAGGAGAGGAATTCGCTGGGCTTGGAAACTTGCTCCTACCAGCAGACGACGCTCCTTCCTCTCTGCTTTCCGTCCCAGCCGGCGGAAGGCAGCTCGCCTCCCTCTCGCACGGCAGAGCCAGGTAAGCTGCCGGCTGCTGCCCTGGGAACGAGGCTGAGGGGGCAAAGGCGCGCAACGGCAGCTGCGCGCCATGCGCGCCGGCCGCCGCCTCCTTCTCCGCCTCCCCCTCTCAGCCCCCTTGACGAAGCGGGCCTGAGGTGGAGGAAGCGGGGCCGCCGCCGCCGCCGCCACTGCGTCTCGCCGGCTTGGCTGTTTTGGGGAGCGGCGGCTGCTTCTAGGCGAGGCTGCGGCTTCTCTCAGGTACAGGCTCGGCGGCGGGGAGGAAGGCGCCGTGTGGGGCTGCGCGCTGGCGAGAAAAGACGCGGGGAAAGGGGAGGCCAAAACGAGGGGGGAAGAAGAGACCGTGTGGAGATTTCAGGGGAAGGAAAGGAGGCGGCGGGTTGGTTGGTTTATTTGTCCCCCCCTTTTTTTAAGAGGGCGAGCAGCACCCCCAGGCCCAGGCCCCTCTCCTCCCCATGTTCCTTTGCTGGAGAAGCCGCTCGGGGGCTGCAACCCGACGGCCTCCTCTTCGGGAGAGTTGCCAAGGCCACGGGGCTGTCTTGGGCATGTCGGCGCACGCGGCTCCTCTCACAGCCCAGACAGGCTTGGCTGCTGTCGCTGCAGGTGTATATGGGGCTGGAGCTGTCAATAATTGAGGAGCAACCCTCACGACGGCGTCGGGTTTCTCCGCTTCTTGGCGCGGAACGCAGCTACGTGAGCTGGGAGGGAAGGAGTTTGGTTTTTGTAAGCTTGTCCGAAAGCATGCCTTTCGCTTGCGTGCGTTTATGCGCTCCCCCCCCCCCGCCCCTTCCAGAATAGCTGCTTTTGCACAACCTCATTATGCTGCCCATAGGAGCCAACTCCTATGAAATATTGGAGGGGGGCCAAACCACACCCTCCCAAAGTTGATGGGCATTGCAATTCAAATGGTGTGTGGTCGATTATGCTGGGCAGGGTTACCGCCCCTCCCACCCCATACAGTGGTACTTCGGGTTAAGTACTTAATTCCTTCTGGACAGTGGCGTAGCGTGGGTTGTCAGCACCCGGGGCAAGGCAAGTAATTTGCGCCCCCTAACCCGTGGATTTGCACCCCCTAACCCATGGATTTGCGCCCCCTAACCCCCAGATGTTGTGCCCGGTGCGGCCGGCCCCCCCTGCACCCCCATGCTATGCCACTAGTTCTGGAGGTCTGTTCTTAACCTGAAGCGCCACTTAAGCTAATGGGGCCTCCCACTGCCGCTGTTCTTATCCTGAAGCAAAGTTCTTAAACTGTGGTAATATTTATGGGTTAGTGGAGTCTGTAACCTGAAGCGTATTCAACCCGAGGTACCACTGTATTTTCTTCAAGTTGGCACCCCGGATGCTGCATACGAATTAGGCATCAAGTGGACATCATTGCAGTTTTGCAGATAATGAGATATGCAGGCAGGGTGGGGAGGGAGAAGAAGAGCAATAGCAAGCCAGGTCCAAGGGATGAGGCTTAAATTAGAAATATCCATTCGGGTGGCATGAGTTGGCAGTGTGCCTCCTCACGTTTGGAATGCAGACAGTGGTGCTTTAAGAACAAATCCCAAGGCTGTTCTTCTAGAGCCACAGCCAGAGTGGCTAGCTGTCAAGATATCAATGCAGCCACCGTCAGCTATCTTTTGAATGCGGTCATGCCTGCACATGCTTTGATTATGGGAAGGAACAGTCCATATCTAGCTGCAGACAAGGAAAGGCCATCTTGTTTTCCTTTGAGGAGCAGCTGTATTTTACAATTGGCTTCTACTGTGGTCCTTCTGGGTTCTGGTTAGGGTTTTGGGGGAGTGATTTTGTTTAACCGTAAAGAGAGGCTGTGAAGAAGAAAAAGACCAACAAGAGCACAAATTAATTCTCTGGTTTCCCTATCGCCCCCAGCTGCTTTCTCTGCAATGGCATGCCAAGCCCTGAATTGATGCTGCATCTTCCTGTGGCGCAAAGGCATAAGATAAAAGTGAATAATGCAGATTGAACACATGTATGTTAGGGCTGCCGTCTTGTCAAACCATTTTGGCAGGAGGTTCCAGAAGCAATAAAAATAGATGATGGGATATGATGTTCTGTTAAATCCTAAAGAACTGTTTCTGGGATGTTTGAACGGTCACACCTAACAGGAAGACTTGGAAATTTCGAAGAGTTTTACGTGCGATAGCAAGACAAGTGGTAGCTGCGTCTTGAAAATCCTCGAGAATATTTTGGTATGAGGAAATTTGACATTTCTAACCAAAATGTACAGATTAAAAGGATACTCAACAGACAGGTTTATTGAAAAGTGGTGTTTATTTATAATCAGTGGAATATGAAATACCATGATAATTGAACCATATATATTATTTTGATAGGTCCAATATGATGTTGTTGTTGTTTTGTTGTTGTAAATTTAAATCATATCTTCATATGCTGTATATTTTATTATCTAAAAGTAATACTTTTTTATGTTTGCATTTTCACAAAAACAAAAATCGTTTTAAAAAAATGAAAACTGGTAGATTTGAATCGGAAGAGCAAATAAGAATGGTCAGCTAATTAATTTGCCATTAAATTTGTGTTATTGTCAACACTGCTTTGCAAATATGAATGGTCACTATAATGATTTCACTGTTAATATAATTGTCACAGTCTGGTCTTGTATTGCATTTATCCCTTATCGCGTACACATTCCCACTCTCCATCTGCATTCCCACACAACCTTATGTATGTATAGATCGGTCAACTTATGTAAAATTGAATGCATCTGAAGTAGAGACTAGTCCACAGAAGCCTATGCAACAGGCCTTTCAGTAGCTTTTAATGCAACAGGCTTGCATGGCTAACACGCTGGATATATGTTAGCTGATTGACAGTGATTGCCTGCTTATGTGGAAAGTTGATTGCATTAACAAAATATTGATTTTCCTCTAGCAGGCCATAAGCATAGTGTCAGAGTAAGTTATTGGCAGTACAGTTGTACCTTGGAAGTCGAACGCCTTGCGAGTTGAATGTTTTGGCTTCTGAATGCCACCAACCCGGATGTGATTGTTTCGGTTGGCGAACGTTCTTTGGAACCTGAACGTCCATCGCGGCTTCCAGTTGACTGCAGGAGCTTCCGTGTCTTGGTTCCCGAACATTTTGGAAGTCAAACGGACTTCCGGAATGGATTCCGTTCGACTTCCAAGGTCTGACTGTACTGCATAAGAACGTAAAAGCTCTGCTGGATCAGACTAAAGGCCCATCTAGTCCAGCATTCTGTTCTCATGGTGGCTAACCAGTTGCCCTTCGGAAGCCCACAAGCAAAACATGAACCTTAACTGCATTCTGCCAGTGGTGATTTCCAGCAGCTGTCAGCCAGGGGCACACTGCCTCTGATGCTAACTGTAACATAGCTGTTGTCTGTAGTAGTGAAATACATATGTTGAAGTTTATATTTCAGCCATTCTTTGGCAGTTCATGCCACTAGGACTGCAACACTCGGCCTTCTCCTTTTTAAAAAAAACAAACCATAATCCCATTAGAACTACTGTTTTATTAATGTGCATATTTGTGCATAATTAATCAGCAATTAATAAAACCGCATAGCTTATTCCACTATGATTTCTTCAGACAAGTGGCCATTCTGTTTGCCAGCAGCTCCTACAGTTGCTCATTGGGCTGGCTCACTGTAAAACTGTGTTTCCCTTGTTAATGGCAACTTTAGCTGAAGCCTGCTTTCTTAACCTTACTTTTTTGCAAGTGACTTCAGCTGAAATAAATGTAACTCTGAATAAAGATTGTTAGGAGTGCTTGTGTCTGAGAGCTCTCAGGCTAGTTGTTACGAGGGAGAGGACCTTTTCAGTGGTGGCTCCATACCTTTGGATTGAATTGTCAGCTGGGGTTCTTCAGACATAAGGAGAATCCCAAAACTTATATGTTTTTACTACCACTTCTTTGATAAATATTTTTTGTGGTTCCTCCTCCCCTTTATTGCAACTGTCTTTTGTTGTTTTTTATTGTTGTTCGCACTGTATTTTTTTATGGTTCACCATATCAAGAGGGCTTGGACCCTTAATGGCACCTTAGAAGTATTTTAAAAGAAATAAACAAATTAGGAGTATGTTACTTTAAATAGTTTGTATTAATGTTTGGACTGAGAAACAAAATGAGCATATGACTGAGGTACTATGCCCTTCGTTCTGCATCTTTTAACTGATTCCTGCCCTGAAAATAGTGATTCTACTTTTAAAGAGTGTGCACAGCTTTTCCTAATCTCTTGACGTATTGGCAATATTCTGAGCAGATTTAAGAGTAATCCTGTTCCATTTGCTGAAGAAAAACAGGCAGTTGGCAGAAAAGATGGGATGCGATCTGTAATGCTCACAGGTTGATCATGTGTGGATATTGGATTAAGAGGAGGGAGAATGACAATGTATTATCATGCATCTTTTCCTATAAAGCACAAGTATGATTGTATGTGAGAGCTATATAGGCTAATTTCAATTAACTTGTGTTACCAATAAACTATTGACGGATTTTAGATGAATCATTTTGCTTCTTGCATTGTGTAGTCTATATAGACCTTAGAATTTTCTCTCTTAGAAGCTGTGGGTGAAAAGCATTCAAACAAGGACCTACAAAATGCTTGTAGGTTACCCCTAACATTAGCTTTAGGTTTCTAAAATCATATTAGCAAGGAGGTTTTTGTGTGTGGGGGGGGTAATGTCTCTGGTTCACTGCACTGCAGCTGGACTGACTGATTGGCTAAGTACCTTTGCGTGACCTCCATTCTACACCCTCCCTGCTTTCTTCAGATTTGCATCGGATGCCGCTGCTAATTTAGCATTACAGCACCATGTAGAAAGGAATGAGAGGTTGCTTTGCAGAAGTCGCCTGTACTACTTCTGTAACCAAATACTGTGCATGTGAAGTTATCTGGATCTTTAACAAAAGGGGGTAACTAGAATACAGTTTAGTTCAATAGAGGCTTCAGTCAAACATGACGGGCATTAAATATGTAAACAGAATGCCTCTGTCTGGTCAGGAATTGTCTTTCTTGAAATAAAGTGTATCTGCCTGCTATAATGACATTTAAGTCTGCCTTACTGGCCCCCGGATGAGGTTTCACACAGTTTCTCCTCCTTGAGTGCTTTTATTTCAGTACGCCCAGATTGCAAAGTGCTGTGATCACAATGCTGTGTGTCCACAGAGAGACTCTAAAAGCTTCTTTCCTTTTTGTGCAAATTGCCTCATCCAGCCAATGTTGTCAGTTTTGTCAGAAATCCCTTTAACCCGAGTTCTTCACAGGCCAGATCCTTATAGAGAGGAATTGCTGTCAGATTACACAAATGTGCTTGAAGGATAACTTCCCTTTCAAGATGATGATAGTATTATTATTATTATTATTATTATTATTATTATTATTATTATTATTATTAAAAACTATTCAAAGAGGGGAAGCAAGATTAGTGATGTAAATGAACATTGATTTCATATAGCAAATGTGCCATCTCTGTGTACATATGGTTAACTTTCTGCACCATGTTTTAAAGAGGTTTTGGGGCAGGAGTGACAGATAATTTTAAGCTACAAAGGTGAGAAATAAGTTACGGTTTGTTTGCTCATCTTTGAGATGACTTGTTGAACAAATCATGGTAAAAACAAACCATAGTTGAGCATTACATGCAAACAGCCTGTGAGTTGAACTGAAATAAGCATTTGTATTGAATGCTTCTCTTGTTTACTTGCATGTGCCGCTTTGAACAAGCTTTACTGGTTGCTTGTCTCACTGTCACCTTTTTTGTCTGCAGCTTGAAATAAAATACGATTTCATTTGAAAGAAGCATTTCCTGGTCTCTCTCATCAGTGTTGGGACTAAGTGATTTGGCTGTGCCTGAACCCCTGGCGGGCTTTTGCCCATAACAATTTGGTGACCCCAAAGAGACCACACTGCTTGATGTTGCCAAGACCCTGATACTCTTAGACCAGACAAAAGGAGCAACACAGGTGCGTTCACATTCCTGTGGTCTTTTCTTGGGAGTTTGGACCTTTGTATGAACCGCCAAGTTTGTCCCGAAAATTGAGAGACACCTTTCTGGTCTGATTTTGGAAACCTCTAGACCGGTGGGGTCTGTAATCCATGCATGGGTGGTCTAGTAATGTATTTGGTTTAGTTCTGCTTAAATGTCTGTAGCTCAGAGAGTTGGTTTTGAAACAGGTTTGAGATGTGTAAAAATAAATTGGTGATCACAAGTTGAAGTTCCGTAGCCTGTTGAGTAAATTTTATTGGAAAATCCATGGATTGGGTCAGTACTGTGTGTTTTGTTGGTACTTTTAATATGTATTTTTAATATGGCGCTGTGGGTTAAACCACAGAGCCTAGGACTTGCCGATCAGAAGGTCGGTGGTTTGAATCCCCGCGACGGGGTGAGCTCCCGTTATTCGGTCCCTGCTCCTGCCAACCTAGCAATTCGAAAGCACATCAAAGTGCAAGTAGATAAATAGGTACCACTCTGGCGGAAAGGTAAACAGTGTTCCCGTGCGCTGCTCTGGTTCGCCAGAAGCGGCTTAGTCATGCTGGCCACATGACCCGGAAGCTGTATGCCGGCTTCCTTGGCCAATAAAGCGAGATGAGCGCCGCAACCCCAGAGTCGGTCACAACTGGACCTAATGGTCAGGGGTCCCTTTACCTTAGCTTACCATAATATGTATTTATTGTACTGAGGTATACAGATTGTGTTGCCATTGCTCCTGAGTCCCGAGAAGGCAGGGGTAACCTTTGGTTTTGACCTCTTGATCTCTGGGCAAGACAGAGACATTGTTTGTGACTACTGGATGCTAGAAGTTAGTGAATGTTGTGTTAAGAATATTTGTTTCCTTCCTTTTTTAAAAAACTTATATTTGTTTTATTCCCTCCTTGTTTCTCTAGAGAGGGGTTCCCATTGGTCCATGACACTTGAGTTGCAGTGGACAGTTCATAGATTCTTCTGCAGATGTCATGACTTTCAAGTCTGGGATGCCAGACAGATGTTGTAAAAATAATAATAATTAGAAGTCATTGGCTTCTTATATTCTTTTAGAGGCACACTTTTGCCAACATCATATGCAGTAAACGGAAAATCAATATAAGACTTGTTTCTTCTTTTTAGGATAACAAGATGCCAGAGATTACTAACATAGATGTGTCAGGCAGGCAGATTGATAAAAGTGTTTCTAGGCAGCAGTCCGTCCTTTCCCAATCCAACTAGCTAGTGGTGAGGGCTTTGAAATGATGCAGAGCAGCAGGAAGACTATGCACAAAATCCAGTCCTTGCTTGAAGCTTTACTAATAAGCAGAGCAGTCTGTTGTCAGTGAGCTGAGTGATTTCATTGCCTTGGTAGTTTCTGGTAGAAATCTGTGTGATTTCATTGCCTTGGAAGTTTCGGTAGCAAGAGAGTAGAGTTCTCAGATTTTGTCTGTCTGTGGCTTATTCAATTAAAAAGCAATTAATAGCAAGCATTTATTTCAGGAAAACTTAACGATTTGATAAATTGTTTGTTTTTTTTGGAGACTAGGTCAGGAGTGGAGCCATAGTTGTATAATGTTTGTGATGGGAGTAACATTTAAAAACACATGCACACTTCAATGTTGTTTGGCACTGTTGTCATTCAGTCACACTTGGCTTCCCAGAAGACAGTTGATACTGTATGCAGTATTCCTAAGGGCAGTGCTTTCTCTTCCTAAATCACAGGGATTTTCAATCTTTTCCTTTCCTTTTTTTTTTCAAAGTTCCTGAGGACAGAGGCTTAGAAGAGATGCAAACATTAGAAACCTAACCATGCCTTGTCTGTAATGCTTACCATAGAGCATCATTAAATTCATTGATGGCATAAGAAGACATGGTAAGCCATCTACCATGGCGTACCATGGGTGAGCAGTGCGCTAGCGTCCAGGCTGGATTGCTCTTTCTGCACTCCTCCAACACAGCAACAAATAAGCAATTGTAACAACTGTACATTTTCTTTTCATACGCTCCTAACGTTTCCCGAGGGGAATTCGGGACACTCCCCATCCCACTGCTTATCTTCCCACACACACACCCTGCCTCCACCTTATCTTCCTCTCTCCACTGCTGTTTGTGGCCTGTGGTTGCAGGCAAAGACCATGATGCACGGTCAGGGAAAAACCAACGTTGTCCAGGGTTGTAAAGACTGCAGAGAGAATTGGGTGCACTCTTCCCACCTTGGATCAAATCTATGCTTCCAGGTGCCATAAGAAAGCTGCAGAGATAGTGCAGGATAGTGCACACCCCGGAAATGATCTCTTTCAGCTTCTGCCTTCTGGAAGAAGGTACAGGGTTATAAAGACTAGGAGTAGCTGCATGATAAACAGTTTCTATTCAAATGTGATTTTGGTTTTAAACGCAGTGCAAGGTAGTCTCTATGGGAGTATATTGTATTTAATTATGGGGTATCAGAGTTTTTATGGGGCTAACCAGGCTGGTAGCAGGCTTGTTGGTTTCTGAATGTCTGGTGTAGATTTTCAATTTCGTTGTTCTATATGGGACAGTGACAAAAAAGACTATCGTATTGTATGATGCGGTAAAGGTGGAGTTCGTGGTGCAGCAGAAGTGTGTTTTCAGCACGCTTCTGGAAAAGCCAGAGCCTTGGCTAGGGCAGCACCAGCACAGGTGGAGACTGTGGCAGTGGTGGTGTTGGCCAAAATGGGACATCCAGGATTACTTTCAGAAGCTGGGGTTGCTTATGTAAATCTGGGATGTCCCGGTAACATTGGGACAGTTGGGTGGTATGCCTTTTTTTTTTTTAGTATTGTTAAGTCCAGTTTTACAGCGGTACCTCGGTTCTCGAACATAATCCATTCCGGAAGACCGTTCGAGTTCTGAAACATTTGAAAACCAAGGCGCAAAGTATTGTCTGCAAATTCAATTTAGAAAATTGAAAAACACGCAGCGGAAGCTGTTCGACTTCTGAGGCGCATTCAAAAACTTCTGGGTTTTTGGTGTTTGGGTTCCAAAACATTCATCAGTGGAGACGTTCGAGAACCGAGGTACCACTGTAGTAGCTTTTCCCGTGCTTGCAAAGCTGACTAGAGAGAGAGTATTTCTGATCATGTGCAAACATAAAGCTTGAGGGAATTTTGCTAAATAAATATAGTGTTATAACATCTGGACTTGGAGGGTTGTTTGTTCATCACAAAATTAACTAAAGTGTGGGGATACGGACCCTTTTTTTGTGCAGCACCCATATTTGTCTTTAAAACTTCCACAGGCCCTATGTTATGATACCAAAAGGTTTTTTACTTCTACCAAGGCTCCCTTCATTTCCCCCTCCCATTTAGACTTTTAAATTATTCTTTCTTGATTGCTCCTTTAGTTTCTTAGTTTCTGTGATGTCCTGCTTAAAATATGTGATTCACCCCCGCCCCTTTTGACATTTACAAAAAAATAATAATTGAATTTTGTAATAAATGTCTCAAAATAGTGTAGAATCTTTGATGGAAAACTCTTATGGAAGGCAGCCTTGGGTAGTTATGAAATTATTCAAAGCTCCTGTAAGAGTCTGCTCATTATTCTACAATTAATAATATGCACATTGGGCATTTAAAAGGTACAAATTCATTTTATGTAGCACGCCTCATGCTTTTTGCTTGCTTTTCAGGCCACGTGTGAAAAATGCCTGCAGATGCTCCGAGACATGTGGGAGTGTGGCGACAAACCAGAGCTCTTTTATACAAGAACTGCCTAGTTAAATGGAGGACGAAAAAGAGCAGTGTTCAGGTGAGCTGAATAGCAGTATTCTAATGTTTATGGCTGTCTGTGTTTTCTAGATTTATGTGAAAATGTTGCTGAAGGTTTAACGGCATTGCTTTATTTCTTGGGGCTGTGTTTTAAAGAGATCTTTCAGATTTGCCCTTGGGTTCCTTCATCAAAAAACAAAATTGCTTAAATGTGTTGGGCTATCCTAAAGGCAGTGTTTTAATCCTTTGTGCTCCACATTTTCTAAAAAGTGGAGCTTGCAAGTATAAGAAATGTATACAATGATTATCATGATCTCAGTAGGAAAACAGTGTAAACATGTGAATTGCTGTAATCACACCGTCATTTCAGTACTGCCACAATCTCAGGAGAAGCCTTGGTGCTTTTCTACCCATGCTGCAGCTGACTGTGCTTTTTGTTATTATGAATCATCAAGGGCACACTGACTGCGAGACAATATTAGGAGCAATACTGTAGTCCAAGAGCTGTTCTGCAAAGAGCATTTGCCAATGGAATTGCCAGAATGGGGAAGACTCATGCAAAGGACATGGGTGCTGCTAGAGTGGAGTAGACATGCCATATCCTATACCCTTTCGATCTGCAGCATGTGTAGCTGTTGACCGAGCAATTTTGCACCAACCCCAGACCTGGTGTAACAAATTTCCCTCCCGCTGGTTCTCATTTAAGTCTGTTGAGATGCTGTACCCACTAGTCATGATTATCTGCTTCTAAGGATTTTGAATTTATATGAATAATGTTGATTAATTTGATGTACTTCTTTTATACTGAGCAAGTTTGTGCGAAGGGTACAGTCCTGTTTATTATGCATATTTAAGCTTATTGCCTACCATGGGGTTAGGTACAGGAATGCAGCCTTAGGTGGCTACTGTCAGTTACTGTTACCCATTTAACTTATTCATTTCATTTGTGCAGGAAGTCCTACTTCCACTTTTCTTTTTATTTTGGCTAATATTAATGAGCATGATGTATCCAAACAAGAAATATGATGAGGTGCCTGATTCTGATCTTTATTCTGTGGATCACTCCAGCATCTCTGAGTTAATTGTTGGCTACACACCAGCGAATGATGAGACAAGAAAAATCATGCACAAAATGTCTGCAGAATACTTTACAGAAGGTATTGTGAGCTTTCATTCTACTCTACTTCTTTTTTTGTTCCATAAACGTGTTTTGCCTTTTCTCTTTGCATTTACTTGGCAGATGCAGTTATCAGAATGATTGATCGAGTACGTTTTCTGCATGGAAGAGTGTTTCTCCTGTGAAAACACTACATTCTCAAAGCCTTTGACTTCACATTTTAGTCATACTATAATCCTACACGACTACTGAATCCCTCTTGCATCCAGCTCAGCGACATATAAGGGCTCAGACAGACGTATTTAAGGAGGAAGGTTTCTTTTCTCTCTCACTAGAATCTTATCTCCCAATGTGCTGTTCTCCATTGTTTCCCACTATTCAACTTGTCATTGATGTTAGAAGACTGTCTCAGAGGCCCTGAAGAATACAGCTTCCTACTATACAGTGTTCTCATTGCTGCGTACTAAGGGAGTTTTCACTGATATTCCTGTGCCACTGCCTGAATCACATTAACAAGCCACATAGCAGTTACACCTTCCAGAAACAAAGAAAACAAGTTCAAGATTTGTCTTTCTCCTATTGGAACAATTGGGTGAATATCCCTCCAGGGACACTGGCATCCTGAGTCTTAAGTGACCTGCCCCCATGCCTTATGTTACTTGAGAGCAAAAGATCTGGGCTCTGCCATTATATTTCCAGTTGCTTGAGTAGAAAACACTTGCACTTCAATCACGAGGGGCTCGGAGCCCTAGTCTATAGAATCAGACCACGGAAAAAGTACTTTTCTATTTTCGAAGCATACAATTGCTAGGCTCATGTATAGGACATGATATTCATATGAGTTTACAATTTTCACTTTGCTGTCTGTTGCTTTGAATAACTTCAGGGGTTCCCATGCTGCCTGAAAAGCTAGAGCTACCCTTTCCAGCACATACTGGTATTTGTAAAAACAAAAACAAAAAATGCCTTCAGGGCTGTGGGCTAACAAATGAGGCAGCAGCTAATGTGCAGAATTGTCCTTCTGTTGATATAGATGTCCATAGTTGAGCGTAGCTAAGAGAGACTTTTATATTTTGCAGGAATAATTACAGAAGAATTTCTGAGTGAGGAGGGAATGCAAGAGGCTAATCTTCGTAACCCTCGAAAATTTGTGGGTATAATTTTCAAGGATTCTATGTCCTACCATCTCAGATTTCCTCCTGCAAAGGTTCCAGTATCTGCAATTTATATGGAATCCAGAGGTAATACCTGTATGTATGTATGTATGTATGTATGTGTACCCCTTAATAATATTATAGCTTTAGTCATGGGAGCAACTTGCAACAGTAATTTTCAAGACAGTTGCTTTTGGTTGAGCAACTGCTAATCTTTTTGCTGATGCCTTTTCTTTGTTATTTTATTGAATGTATTTTTTGAAGCTGCCTAGAGTGTTTAGGTAGAAGAGTGCATTAAGTAAGACAACTAAACCCACATTTCTGTTCCCAGAGCATAGAATCACTGGGCAAAATCTAGCTCGGTGACAATAAAACAAATTCATAGGGTTTTGTCATCAGAATTTATGTCAGCCTTTTTGCTTTTGGCTAATTAACAGAGAAAGTTTAGGTTTCTCATCTTAGAATTTGTTTTTCCACAGCCAGTTGCCCAAGCCCTTCCAAGATATGTGAAGCTGAAACGTACTGGCGCAATGGATTCACTGCTCTACAGATCAGTATTGATGCAGCAATTATACAGGTAAATGCAAAGAATGAGAATGTGAAACGCCCTGAATCATTGTTGTTCAAGAAGAGTTGATGTATTAAAAGTCATTGCACTTTCTTCCTTGCATTGTAAGGCATTTCACATAATGGAGGGCTTTTGCTCAAATGAATGGCAATAACATTTGCCTTCATGGTGACTATCAATCAAGTGTATATGATGATTTCTATAAAGATATCAAGGCCAATGATTAGCCAAATATAAAATGCTTTTTTTCTGAGTAATGCCATATATGTCCACCCAAATGGGTATTGTGGATATACGTGCAAGCAACATTAACTGTGGTAAGTGTTGGTAAAGTTGGTTAACTGGATATTTGCGATAAGATACAGCAGACAGGTAAGTGGAGAGTACCATCATAAGAAATGAGAAAACAAGAGGTATGGCACACTTGACTTACAAGATATGCAGAAACATCAGTCTATAACTGAAACCATTAGAGGAACAAGGAGAACCAAGAATAAAAGGCTCTGTGTTACATCAAGAATTTTTTTCAACCAATTAGATGTTACTTATCCCAAATTTCTTGAGGAACTTGCAGAAGGGACAAATGTAATATTTAATTTTTTTTATGTATTCAGTAAAATCTCACCAAAGAGGTGGCCTTTGTTTCCCTTTCAAAAAAACAAACAAAAAACAAACACATGAAATATTACATGAAACATTTACCCACAGGTAAATGTTTCACATAATGCAATTTTCCATTCATCACTCCACCATAATGTCAAAAACAACATTTTGAATTGGACATGGAAACGACTGGAAGTCAATAAACACAACGAAGCACTTGAGAATCCCACAGAACTCAAAAAGAACTTACTTCTAATGACTACACTGTAGGAGTGCTTGCTGAGCATTTATCATTTTCGCTTGTGAATGTAATATCCCATGCCAGTTTTGGTTTGGTTTAGTTTTCATGTGCCTGTCTCATGAAGTTCTATTTTGCTGTTTAGGTTATTCTGTCTGAAATTCATTTTTTTATTAATTTATTTGACTTCTTCTCTGCTCAAGAACCCCAAGATTCATAGAGTGAAATAGATAAAGCAAACAAGCATTTAAGAAATCAGTTTTGTGAAACTCAAAAACGTTTGAGTTCCATGGGATTTAGCTGGATTACTAAACTAGGTTAAAGCACGCATATTGTTATATTTGTTTTAATGATTTTGGAATTAAAGTTTACTTAATAGGGGCAGCATAGAAACTGATTTTAACATTCCCTTCCTTTTCTTTCTTTCCTTTTTTAGCTGAAGACTAATCATTCGCTATTGGAAGACCTGAAACTAACAAACGCGGTCATGATGGGAGAGTCTGCCATTATGGAAATAGACAATTTCCCTCGTGCAATCATTTTAATTTATTTAGTAATTGCTTTTTCCCCCTTTGGTTATTATTTGGCAATTCATATTGTGGCAGAAAAGGAAAAGAAATTGAAAGAATTTTTAATGATCATGGGTCTCCACGACACTGCCTTTTGGTATGTATGTGCCTTAGTTTTTTGATGTTAAGTAAACATAATGGATAGTAATGCAAAGCCGAAACCTTGTTTTAGTGTGATTGCGTAGGATCTCAGAGACGAGATCATAGCTGCTTTGCTCCTTCTAATCCTTCTACTTTGAGCTGAGCCGTGGTTTGGCTTATTGTGGTTTGCAGCATGTGTTTTTTCTGGAGGAGACTTACCTCAGGCATTTCTCCTCCTCCTACCACAAACATGGACAAACAGATCACAAGGGCTTAGCTTACTCTCAAAGCCATTGTTGATTTTTCATATGCTGCCATGATTGATATAGAGATGAGCTCTGCCAAAGGTTCTAAAATGGATCCAGTGGTGCCTGGTAAAGAAAAACCTATTATCCTAATGATGCTGCCACCCCTTTGCTCCAAGAGGCCTTGCAAAATGTTTCCCCAGGTCAAGATCTTATACCTCATTTCCAGAGGTCAACTAACACTTAGATTGGGTACCATTATGTAGCCCTGGTCTTGGCAGGAGGGAGCACCTTTGTAGTTCTGACTGTTGCAGTTCCTCTGTTGTGGAGAGGTCTGGAAAGAATGCCTGTCTCCCCGCCCCTGCCCCCCTTCACTGTTGTTTCCCTTATCTTGAGCCAGAGGAAGATGATGAGGAGGATGATGATAATTTAGTATTTATACCCCGCCTATCTGGCTGGGTTTCCCCAGGCACTCTGGGCGGCTTTCAACAAAAGATTACAAATACAATAAAACATCAGTCATTAAAAACCTCCCTAAACAGGGCTGCCTTCAGATGTCTTCTAAACGTCCAATAGTTGTTTATTTCTTTGACATCTGATGGGAGGGCGTTCCACAGGGCGGGTGCCACTACTGAGAAGTCCCCCTGCCTCGTTCCCTGTAACGTCGCTTCTCGCAGTGAGGGAACCACCAGAAGGCCCTTGGAGCTGGACCTCAGTGTCCGGCTTGGACGATGGGGGTGGAGACACTCGTTCAGGTATACTGGGCCGACCCAGATAGTTGGAAAAGGATTAGAAACATTGGTAGAATTTCTGAGATGGCTGTTTTGAAAGAGTTCAGAAGAATTATGTGCTTTAGAACCTTTTGGATTAAAATGTTATTGAATTCATTTCAGTATCTGTACCGCAATGTGCTCCATTCATTAGAGATTCACGCGAGGGCTCATTTTAGGGCCTTATCACATCGTGCAGCATTGAGTAGCATGTATTGCATTTGGCTTCAGTTTGTTGTTCTTCATGGTCTCTGTGGAGTATCACAACTGAATTCTGCACCTATGTTGAACAAGTTCAGGATTTTCCTAGAACTACCCTTCTCTTTGGAAAGAGCGGTGAATCAAGCACCTTCAGTTCGGTTCTCTTCTGGCTGTTCTTACAATAACAGCATTGATAACTTCCCTCTATCAGTTCCCTTACAGAATTTCTTATAAATTAATCCTTTGCATGTTTACTCAGAAGAAAGCCCAACAGTAATTTTGTCTTGTCTTGTTCCAGCCCCAGTTTGGTAGCCTACGTTCAAACCATCCCAACAATGATGTAGAACCTTTTTGGCTTTAGATGAAATGGAGAAATGTTGCTGGGTGTGGAAATCCCTGGCCCACCATTTCCTGTGACTTCATGTAGATGCTAAATAGTATGAGGGACAAAATGGGCCAGTGCCAAAGGGGTGAACGGTGGTTCCCCCCTAACCACCTTCTGGGGACACTTCACCAAGCAGGACTGAAGACACTGAAAAATGGTGTCTCCAAGCCAAATGTTAGCCAGATGGCAAAGAAGGCTATAATGGCTAGTGGCATAAAAAACCACTGAGCATTCTAGTAGAACTAAGAGGGACCCCATTACTTCCCTGTCTATTATCTAGCGTATATAGTTGGCAAAGGCAATTTTAGCCCCAAACTATATCAGAACCGAGATTCGAAGGCTTTGGCCTTCCTAGAAAGTTCCCAACTTGCTCTTCTCAGGTACAGAAACCAGGTTTGAGACGTGCCCAGATGACCATTCAAAGGACTCACAGAAAAAATATCTTTATCTGTACAGATGACCTTGAAATTCATGAACTTTCATTGTGTTTCTCCTCTTTCTAGGCTTTCTTGGGTCCTACTGTATACCAGTCTGATATTTGTCATGTCCCTTCTCATGTCGGTCATTGCAACATTCTCTTCGCTCTTTCCCAAAAGTAGCAGCTTTGTGATATTTCTTCTTTTTTTCCTATATGGAATATCTTCCGTAAGTGTGTGTATGTGTTCGTGCTCATTGTCAGTATATTAAAAGTACTGTGTTTTGGAGTCCTTCTTGCTATATTGGCACAAACGATTTGTTTATGATGTGTTTTTTTCCTCTGCTGTGAATGGCAGTAGGCACCCTACCTCTTTGACATAAGAGGTCCCGAATAGTTACATTTGCTTATACATTTTGGCAGACATTATTTCTCATTTGCTGTTGAATGTATTCAAATGGCTACGTACCACATAACCCTTCCCTGATATTAGAATGAACTGCATTACTTATTCACTGCAGTCTTATTTTAAGCTGGCAGCTTTTAAAGAGTTATTAATTATCCATTAGCCAAGGGTGCAGTTCATCTTGGAAAAATTACTGCTGATTTTTAGTGGACCTGATTATTCTAGTAGTTTCTGAGTATTTTAAGTCTTTTGACTTGTGAATAATTTATTGCAGGCATAGGCAAACTCGGCCCTCCAGATGTTTTGGGACTACAACTCCCTAGCTAACAGGACCAGTGGTCAGGGATGATGGGAATTGTAGCCCCAAAACATCTGGAGGGCTGAGTTTGCCTATGCCTGATTTATTGTTTCTTGATGCTTGCAGGCATTTAAATAAATCAATGGTGGGTAGCAGAATGCACTTTGTGGATACGAAGATTAATTTATTTACAAGTTTATCATCTGCACTCCCATAAAAACATAGCAAGGCAGAGTACAACATACAGATAACATCAATTTAAAACATTAATTAAAATGTACGAGTTCTAATGAAAAATCATTTTGTAAAGTGCTGTCTAAACAAAAAAGACATCTAAAAGAAGGGAGGGATTGTTCTTGCTGAAACTACTAGTAGAGAGGCCTAGTGAAGGCCAATCAAGCATCATGGACATAAGGAACCACCATTAGAGGATTTCGGTGGGGCAAAAGGAATGAGGTGGTCCGTAACTGGAAAAAGTTATTTGCAAAGTCTGCTTGTTGATTGTTGGCAGATCTTATTTTTAAGAATATAGTGTATTCCATATCACTTTCTCTTATCACTCTGGTCTCATGGCCAAAATGAGGTAATGGATGTTAACATTGACTGTGTACACTCATACTTCTAAACTATAATTCAGTGCTATGTGCATGAGCAGAAAGGAATTCATGCAAAGTGATAGCTACACCCTCTCGCTGCCTCCTGTGGGGCCAGGAGTTTTGGCTTTTCAGTTTCAGAACAAACATCTTCAAACAATGGGCTATGAAGCTGGCTTGTTTATCTAATCACTGTCCATTTCAAACCACGATTCCTCGTTTGCATGTCATGACAAGCCACAAATTGTCAAAAATGAAATGTAACTCTGGCAAAGTCCTTAGCACGCGACCCCACGTTTTTGTGTGGGCTCCTTTCTGTTCATGCACACAGTAAACAATGGTTTAACACCAGGTGCAAATTCAGCCAGCATATTAAAAGCTATAACACTCTTAGGAAAAGGTCCTCAGGATGATGAAGCCAGTTGATTTCTTGAATCAAGTACATTATAGGTATTAAAGAGAGCAATACGTTGTAATTGTTCCAAATTGTCTACACAAATTATGATTTCAGCAATTTTAATCGAGGTTTATTGTGCACTGAAATAAATGTTCTGTTTCTGTTTAGGTTTTCTTTGCATTTATGCTGACTCCTCTCTTCAAAAAATCAAAATATGTCGGTACGGTTGAATTTCTGACCACCCTGGCTTTTGGTTTTGTGGGCCTGACAATTGTCCTGCTGGAGGATTTTCCAAAGTCATATGTCTGGTTACTAAGTCCTCTGTGTCAGTGCACATTTTTGGTTGGTGTTGCACAGGTTAGTAAAGTTCCTTATTTAATCAGTGCTGGTATATGGGTTTCCATGAATAGTAACTTCACTATGGCTTAAATAAAAGATAGGATAATAAGATTTCACCTCAGTGTAAAAAATGTGTGACACGGAGTTGTCATTTCTTAAACTTGCAGTGAACATGTTGCTTGTTTATTATCAATGGTTTTCTCATCAGCTAACATTGGCAGATATTTTGGGGGGACCAGAGCCAGAATAAATCTGCAACCCAGCACTCTCTGGGATGAGTAAATTTTGAATAGCTGGATCTTGGGCTCAGCCAGGGCTATGCAAGCTGAATTCCTTCATCTTGGCTCAGGTGGAGATAAGCCAGTATAAGTCCCATAGCCAGCTGAAACCTGCTGAATTGAAGTCAGGTCAGGATAGCCCCCCCCCAAAGGGCGTACTGTGGGTATGGTAGGGGCAGGGCAGGGGAAGACTTAGCGCTATTCCAAACTCCGTTCAGCTCAGTCACATGACCTAGTCAAACTTGTATTTTAAAGGCTTGTTTAAAGCCTGACAGCAGCCCCACTCCTGAATGGAGTTAGGAATAGGATGTTCACAGACGCATCTGGGATTTCAACTAGTGTCCCAGGGGAATTTCGGGAAATCGGCCAAATGTCAACAACTTCCCCCAAAATAGCTCAACAACCCTGGGATATGTCCCAAAGCATTTTTTTTTTTTTACTCTAGGACAAATTACAGTGGCTGCTTGTCATTTGCATTGCTCTAATTAGCCTTTTCCTTTTGCTGGTATACAAACCAATAATAATGTGTCTCCACAATTATTGATGTAGGAGAATTAATGGTTTTTGTTTTGTTATGTATTTTGTGTTCTCATTTTGTATTTTTATCTTGTGAAGTGCCCCGTGATCTTCAGATAAAGGGCAGTATACAAATTTAAATCATCATCATCGTAATAGTCTTTAAGGTGCCAGAGGACTTAAGCAAAAAGAACAAACATAGATAGCTCTCCGAAAGGAGGTTTCTGCTGTAAACATTTGTACTAAGTGTACTGTTTTGCCGCTGTGAAAATGTGACTGCTAACCTTTTCCCAAGAAAAGGTTAGGTTCACCACTCATGCACTATATAAACCTTTCTCCTTCCATGTTCTGAGTAACCTTAGCTGGAACCTGCTAGTGTCTGCATTCCAGCAAAATAGGTAGGACCAGAATAAGTGCACATTCACACCCTTCTATTCTCCTCTTCCCCTTCCTCTCTTATGGAAAGCTAAGTAGAGACAGGCCAACTGCCTGGCTTGGATTTTCAGTCATGGAATGTGGGGGGTTGAGTGTGGCATTGTAGCCTTTGTTGCTTGGGCTAGTGTGCTGTTTACATGCCTGCTTTCTTCACGGCGCTGCAGCCCAAGAGGAGGCAGCCAAGGAAGCCATGGGAATTCGAGAAGTTGTGAAATTGCACTCCCTACTCCCAAGAGGGACGCGGGTGGTGCTGTGGGTTAAACCACAGAGCCTAGGGCTTTCTGATCAGAAGGTCGATGGTTCGAATCCCCGCAACAGGGTGATCTCCAATTGCTTGGTCCCTGCTCCTGCCAACCTAGCAGTTCGAAAGCACGTTCGAAAGTGCAAGTAGATAAATAGGTACCACTCTGGCGGGAAGGTAAACAGCGTTTCAGTGCACTGCTCTGGTTCGCCAGAAGCGGCTTAGTCCTGCTGGCCACATGACCCGGAAACTGTACGCCGGCTCCCTCGGCCAATAAAGCGAGATGAGTGCTGCAACCCCAGAGTCAGCCACAACTGGACCTAATGGTCAGGGGTCCCTTTACCCTTTACTTTTACTCCCCACTCCCAGCTGTGGTAGAGGTATTCTGGTCCCCTTGCCTGTTGTATCATTGCTAGGCTGACCAGAGTGGGCATGGCTGGAGGTGAGGCCACTGAGGTCTGGGTGAAATGATATCATGGTCACCATTCCTGTTACAGGAGCAATGTTTAAGCTCTCATTTCCCATGAAACATGTGCTTACTCTGTTCCCCATGGGATGGCATTCACTCTACCTGCAACAATCATTTATGGTTCGTTTTGAAGCTCATTGTTTCCTCTCAAAAATGCAGGGTGTTGTGTGTCCACAATTAACAACTTCTTCTTCTTCTTCTTCTTCTTCTTCTTCTTCTTCTTCTTCTTCTTCTTCTTCATTTATTTATACCCCGCCCATCTGGCTGGGTTTCCCCAGCCACTCTGGGCGGCTCCCAACAGAATATTAAAAACACGATAAAACATCAAACATTAAAAACTTCCCTAAACAGGGCTGCCTTGATGGCCAGTTAGAAAAGTTCCCCTAATAATATTAAATAAAGTAATTCTGTTCCATAGAATCTATAACTTCTGTAGTCAGTCAGTTTTATTGCACATAGCCACAGGCTGCTGCAATGTACACAGAATCATTCAACAATTAAAAGAAAATACGCTGGATTAATACGCTGGATTACTGTAACTTCTGTATTTGTTTGCAGGTGATGCATCTGGAAGATTATGAAGAAGGAAGTGTTTTCTCAAATTTAAGCCATGGTCCTTACCCTCTAGTTATTGCACTTTCACTATTGGCCCTGGACAGCATGCTTTATCTACTCCTAGCACTTTACCTGGATCAGGTGATTCCAGGTATGATTGATTTTAGCATACACGCACGTATGTGCTAAACATTGCCTAACACAGCATAAAGTTGGTAGCATCTGGTAGGACAACATCCTGTCGGTTCAATGCCCACCTGTACAGGTGCTTCCCTGTTCTAATAGTTAAGTAGGAAATGGTTCAGTGGCTTATCCCCATCCTTCACAAGAGAGAATGAGAAAGCATAAATAGGATTCCACCCCTGGATCTTGAGCCAGAGATGCTCATGGGTGAAAGAAGGATTTATATGCACCACTAGTATTGTGCAATGCAAAGCGTTGGGCAGCTGCACAGACAACAGATGTGTATTCCCAAACAACTGCCTGAAGGCATTTGACACAAATGCACTACTGGAGGTAAGCTGCTGTGCCTGATAAGTTGCCTGGGTGGGAATCTGTTGTTACTGCTTGGATGGGCTGGGGCCTTTGCACATGCCCCAGAATTATGTGGTTCTTTTAGCTTTGCTTAGCAGGTGACTGTGCAGTGTCTACACTCTCGGTGCAAGTGCACAGAGGGGGCAAACCATGGCATAAACTGGTGGCCGTAATTAAAAAGAGATTGTTTGGGAATTGAGAGGCATGAGAACCCAGGACGTACGCTGACACCTAATTAGGCACGTGATCGTTTGCCATCTGCCAACACCGGCATGAGCCTCTGTTTGGTCTTCATTAGCCCTGGCGAAAAGGAAAAGAACCTTCTTTTGATTTACACTGTCATGGTGGGGACTGAATCAATATACATTTGCGTTTCCTAAGATTGAACACCTTTACCTTCAGTTTCCTCTGTATCTTAGATCCAAATATAGCATGGACTTGAGACAACTGAGTTCTGATTGGTTGTTGCCAATGGAGGCTGGTCCATTAGGGCAAATGGAGCTCTTCTCCATCAACTCAGTCTACCATCAGCCAGCCCCTGTCCCCCCGCCTTACAGTCTGTCCTGGGGATGGCACTGTTCTGGCCTGCTGCTCCTTAGTCTCAGAGCTGCACTTGCAGAACTCAGCAGGGAAGAAGATGGGGCAAGAGTGGAATTAGTTGGCTCTGCCTGTCATTGGCTCTGGCACCACCTGCTGTTGACCTCCCTGTCTCCCATCATACCAATCCCACTTCTCGCTCTTACCCTCTAGATTGGCCCAGTTTGTGGGGTGAATTTGCATGGCCATATTGCGAGAATGTAAATAAATTTGAAATAACTTTCCCAGGCAGCTGTTCAAAAAGGTTCCATAAATACTTCCAAATATGTGTTCCTGTTGGGTTCAGAAAAGGCAAATACTCTACACGTATCTCCTGATTCATTTAAGCAGAGCAACTGGGCTTTAGTTAATGCTGATAACTGAAGGAGGTGCATGCTCTGTAGTACTGACAAACTTTCCTTAATCAAGGCCTAAACCCAGAATAAACCTTACAGTTTTCTCAGCTATCTAAAAAACCGGTAAGCCATAATATTTGTGAAAATGAATAAAAAATATTTAAAAAAAACAAAACCGGTAAGCCATAATTGGAAATCAGTGAAATTAAAAGCACCTATCATTCATATGCTTTGATCAACCTGTAGTTAATATTTACAGGCCTTCCTCTCTCTTTTTTTTTATTTCTCAGGAGAATATGGACTGCGGAGAAACTTTTTTTTCTTCCTGAAACCATCGTTTTGGTTAAAGCGAACTAGAAATTATAAAGAATTGTATGAGAGCAGCATTAACGGGACCTTAGATTTCAATGAGATAATTGAACCGGTATCCTCTGAATTTCAGGGGAAAGAAGCTATCAGGTATGGACTGATTACGCTTCATTCTAGCTTCTGTTGCTAATGTCAGTTACTAATACATCAGGGCATGGGACATGGGTGGCACTGTGGTCGAAACTTCTGATCCTCTTGAGCTTGGTGATCAGAAGGTCAGCGGTTTGAATCCCCCCGACGGGGTGAGCTTCCATTGCTCTGTCCCAGCTCCTGCCAACCTAGCAATTTGAAAGCAGCCAGTGCAAGTAGATAAATAGGTACTGCTGCAGTGGGAAGGTAAACGGCATTTCCGTGCACTCTGGCACTGGTCACGGTGTTCCATTGTGCCAGAAGCTGTTTAGTCATGCTGGCCACACGAACCGGAAAGCTGTCTGTGGACTAACGGCGGCTCCTTCGGCCTGAAAGCAAGATGAGCCCCGCACCCCATAGTCCCCTTTGACTGGACTTAACCGTCCAGGGGTCCTTTACCTTTACCTTTTTTAGATCAGGCAAGTCTGAAGTAGCAGTGATTTGGTGATTTGAATGTGCAGCTACTGCGAGTAGCAATTACTTGCATGGTTCAAATAATGTCGTGTAAGAAATGTTATATAGTGGTTTCTGCGTGTTACTGTGAACCAACTGTAGTTCTTTTGAATATTCAGATCAGCTTTCACTGCAAACCAAAGCAAGCATTATTTATGGTAAAATTAATATTGATCCCTTTATATTGTTCACTTTTTATCTTGCTAGGGAAATTCTGCCAGAGTTCTGTGTTACCTTTTTTAAAAAAAATAAAAAAATTAAATTAGCTTGTCTTCTTTCAGAATCAACTGTGTACAGAAAACATTTGTTAAGAAAGGTGAAACTGTCGAGGCTCTAAAAAGTAAGAATTTCATCCCTCTGCCACAAGTGGGAGTCCTTGTACTTCAGTTGCTGCTGCTTATTATATATGGACAGCAGAATCAATGACATAGCACTTGAACAAGCTTCTCCTAAACCTCACTGATTATTAACTCTTATGGTTGTTTAAATATATTAACATATGTTATATTAAGTTGTGATAGTTCCTTAAGGGTGAGTGGGACTGTACTCTGTATGGCAGGGTTTCGAACATTTAATAAGGAGGCATATAGCAGCACTTTCTTACAGCTTTTATCTCTATTCCTCACTCCCACCCCAAATCACTTCATTCTTCTTTCCTTTCCTTTCCTTTTTTTAGGTTTATCCTTTGACATATATGAGGGTCAAATAACAGCATTACTTGGACATAGTGGAACAGGAAAAACAACCTTAATGCACATTCTTTGTGGATTGTGTCCACCTTCTGATGGTAAATATCAAAATGTGTCTAGTTTATCTGATCTGGGGGCTAGTAAAGTAAAAGAAAGAGTCTTTCTAGGAAGAATTAAACAGGTGGAACTACTTGAATTAATTCATAGAACAACAAGTGCAGCATCACTCCTGCGGAGGGCCTTCTTGGTAGTGGCACCCTCCCTGTGGAATCTCCCTTCTGATGTCAAGGAGATAAAAAATTACAACTTTTAGAAGACATCTGAAGGTAGCCCTGTATCGGGAGGTTTTAAGTGCTTGATGTTTTTACTGTGTTTTTAGATATGCTGTAAGCCATTCAGAGTGGCTGGGAAATCCAGCCAGATGACTGGGGTATAAATAATAAAATTATTATTATTATTATTATTATTATTATTATTATTATTATTATTATTATTATCATCATCATCATCACCATCATCATCCAGCTAAGTCCCTGCTGCAACTCCAGTGGTCCACACTTACTATTTTTTGTCTTAAGATTTCTTTTCTGCATCATTGCCTATCTTAATTGTATTTTTTCCCCATTAGGTTTTGCATCAATCTATGGCTATAGAGTTTCTGAAATAGATGAAATGTTAGAAGCAAGAAGAATAACTGGAGTTTGCCAGCAGTTAGATATATATTTTGATGTACTAACAGTGCAAGAAAATTTGTCAATAGTTGCCTCAATTAAGGGGATACCCCCTAATGATATGATACAGGAGGTAAGTTAATTGGATGCAAGCTGCATAGTGCATGCAATCATGTTTAATGAAGGTCAACATATTATATTTAATGTTTTCTAAGCAAGCTTGTAAATGTCCCAGTAAATTGAGGTTACCTCTAAGTACTTTTAATCCTTATTTTTAAAGGTCCAGAGAGTTTTACTAGATTTGGATATGCAACCTATAAAAGATAACCAAGCAAAAAAGTTAAGTGGAGGACAGAAAAGGAAGCTGTCAATTGGAATTGCGATTCTTGGAGATCCAAAGGTAAATGGCGGAGAGACTGGATGTCCATAGTATTTTGTCTTCCTCGTGCAAAATAGATTTTTCTTTGCCTTGCATGTAACAGTTAAGTATCTGCAGAAACATTTTACAGAGCATGTTCATTATTCCCGTTCATTATCCTATTTCTGCTTTTAAAGTAAAAATACAAAATAGCCAAGTGTTGTGGTTTATTGGAACTGACTGAGATTTTTACATCCAGTTCAGTTGCAATAACACTCTTGGTGAGAGTGCTGAATCCTAACCAATAGACCACCAAGGATCTCAATAATGCTCTTGGAAATGTATGTCCATCTCTGTATACCCAACTTGCCAAAAAACTTATGTCCACCTCCCCATACATCTATCTTGAGACTGAGTGCTCTTGAGGGTCTATTGTATCTAGCACTATTGTTGAGGGTCCTCTTTCTCTCTCCCTCTAACAGCTTCCAGCTGACCAGCCCTGAACCTCATCAGGCCAGCACTATAATGCTCTTTTCCTGTAGTGTTGCTTGTGGAGCATCCAAACTGAAAGGCACTCAATCAGTTTATCATTAGATGGAGCGATGGGGACGCAGGTGGCGTGGTGGTCTAAACTACTGAGCCTCTTGGGCTTGCCGATCAGAAGGTTGGCTCTGTCCCAGCTTCTGCCAACCTAGGAGTTTGAAAGCGTACCAGTGCAAGTAGATAAATAGGTACCGCTGCAGTGGGAAGGTGTTTTCATGCACTCTGGCTTCCCTCACGGTGTCCTGTTGTGCCAAAGGCGGTTTAGTCATGCTGGCCACATGACCCAGAAAGCTGTCTGCATACAAACGCTGGCTCCCTTGGCCTGAAGCGAGATGAGTGCCACACCCCATAGTCACCTTTGATTGGACTTAACTGTCCAGAGGTCCTTTACCTTTTTTACCTTTTAGATGGAGCAAGTGGCTATTACCTCTAGCATGCTGATAGCTCCCTGTTGTACGTTAGTGGTTCCATTTTTGGTACCTATCCCCCAGCACTCAGAATTGAGATGACTGTATGATGGTGGTGAGGATAAGTGCCTGCCTTATTACTAATAATCTCAATGGCAATTTGAAATGAATAGCTAGATATTCAATCTATTGCTTTCCTTGGCCAATAATTCAGGTATTACTCTTAGATGAACCAACTGCTGGCATGGATCCGTGCTCACGGCATACGGTTTGGAACCTGTTGAAAAACGGAAAAGCCAATCGCGTGACGGTGTTCAGTACCCATTTCATGGATGAAGCAGACATTCTTGCTGGCAAGTGCAAAACATTTTGGGAGGAAGTGGGGTCTTCGTTTGTTAAATACATGTTTGGCAATATGACCAGCTTTTTACTCCATTGGTTATTACTGTATCAACTGGAATAACTGACGGTACCCTATGCTTTTGTTTCTAGATCGGAAAGCTGTGATTTCTCAAGGAATGCTGAAATGCCTTGGCTCCTCTCTGTTCCTTAAAACAAAATGGGGGATTGGCTACCGCTTGAGGTATCTGTAGTTTGAAAGCCTTTTTCACTGTGTGTGGTAAAGGCCACAGCCCAGCCCAGGGTTAGATGCTATTAAACCTAATGAAGTCAATATATTGCTGCTCACAGGGCCGGCCCAAGATATTTTGGCACCTGAGGTAAACCAAAAAATGGCGTGCCTCCTCCCACCCAGGGGAGAACGGGTGAGTGAAGATCTACATGAGAACAAAGAAGGGTGGAATAAAGATCTACCCTGGGACCTGCTGCCTCTGTGTATCCTGCCACCTGAGGCAGTAACCCCACCTTGCCTCATGGGTGGGCCGGCCCTGGCTGCTAATATTTCCTTTGGCTTTGTTGGAATATTAGAATGTGGATACATACGTATAGATTTTGTTCTTCAGTTGGATTAGGAAAATACAATTTCTCTTGTAAGTCGGCTTTTAGTATGTTATTATTCCTAGTTGTTTCTAAAAACAAGACTGAGACTTGCTTTGTAAACAAAAAATGCTTATATTTTGCATTCACCCCTCCCTTAGTATGCACATAGACAGGTACTGTAACACAGAAGGTACAGCATCTTTGATCAGACAACATATCCCTGGAGCCAGTTTGTTAAAGCAGACTGAAGAGCAGCTTGTGTATGCCTTACCTTTTAACGACATGGACAAATTTTCAGGTATAACTTAACTGTCTCTTGAAATTTCTAGTGAATCACATAGATGGCTTTTTAAAAAATAAATTGCTGACATTGGAGGAATTGGTTCAGATTGGGACCCCAGTGCAGAGAAGCCTTAACACTTTGCCCCCACATGGTTGTCCCAGTCTGGATGACCCGCCCCCCCCCCCACCAAATTGCATTGGGGAGGAAAGTTCCCATTGGACTCTCTAGTTTGGCCTTTATTTCAGGCTTTGACTTATGTCCTGTTATGTGGAACAAAGATACGGCAGTTATTCTGGAAGAGGACTACTGACTCTCAACTCTTTCCCCCACAAATAGCAGTTCTGGAAAGTAATAGGAAAGTTCCCTGCAAAAAAAACACCCCCCAAGGCTTCAAGCCTCAGACACATTTTTGTCCCTTACATGAACGCATTTCTGGACTGCAACTCCCATCAGCCCCAGCCAGCTTAGCCAGTGATCAGGGATGATGGGAGTTGTAGTCCAGAAACATCTGGAGGGCCACAGATGTTGTGCACCCCTCCCTTAAACAATAGCGATAACAAAAGCCATGTTGCTGTTGTGCTAAGAACAACTTAAAGAAGTAAGAGAGCATCATTGCAAAGAAATGTATTTCCAAGCATTAACTTAACAACTACTTCTTACAGCACTGTTCGCTGATCTAGACACTCACTCTCATTTGGGTGTCATTTCTTATGGAGTAGCCATGACAACTTTGGAGGATGTGTTCCTCAAGCTGGAAGTCGAAGCTGAAATTGACCAAGCGGGTGAGAAGCAACTGCAGTGCTTTCTCTAGTTTTCTAAAATAAAACACCATTATTATTTAAATGTAGATCTACCTTTCCTCCCAAAGAAGCCCAGTGCAGCAAAGATGATCAGTATCGAGTTTATTAAGGTTGTATTTGCAACTGGTAATAGTGTACAAGATCCCATTCTCGTGAAATATTTACAATGGGAGAGATCATTAAGACTGCAGTGCCAACCATATTTATTGGAAAGCTGCGCTGAACTCATTGGGTCATTCTAATGCAAGGGCTAATATATCGTTCTAGAGTTGTTTTTGATTTTCAAGATTCTGGTTCCAACAATGCCGCCCTCCAAAAAACAAAGCATTTTCTGTTTCCTCCTTTTAAGTGATATCTCATCGCTCTGGGCACAGTCCTGGCACTTGGCACTGCCAAATTAATGTGAATCCCAGAGTATAGTGTGGCAAACTTAAATGTAGGGTGTTACTGGCAATCATAGTATAAGTGTGGGCCCAAGCTTTATAGTTCTGTGGTTTGATCAGAGGGGATCAATTCTAAATTGCCAACCTGTTCTACTCTTTCCCCCTTAGATTTCAGTGTATTTAACCCAGAGCAAGCTGAAGAGGAAATGGATGAGAAATCTGTTGATGAGTTAGAGCAGAGCCTGCTACTGCTATCCGAGACGAAATCTTGTGCATTGAGCAATAAGTCTCTTTGGAAAAAGCAGGTCTTTACCATGGCGAAAGTACACTTCCTTAACTTAAAACGAGAGGTTAAATCAGTGGCAGCGGTGTAAGTATTTCAGCTTCGCGTTCCATAGAATTGTAGACCTGGGAGGGACCTCAAGGGCAGTCTAGTTCAACCCCCTTCAGTGCAGGAGTCGCAGCTAAAGAATCCCTGACAGAAGGGCAAGGTCCAACCTTTGTTTAAAACCTTCCAATTTTTTCCCAGAGAGCAAAGCATGTGGTGAATGGAGCATCACGCCACTCCCACTTCTCTTTATATATGTTTACTTGATTAAATGTTGGGAAGCATTGGAAATGGTAAAGTAAAAGGACCCCTGACCACTAGGTCCAGTCGCAGACAACTCTGGGGTTGCAGCGCTCATCTCGCTTTACTGGCCGAGGGAGCCAGCGTTCGTCCGCAGTCAGCTTCTGGGTCATGTGGCCGGCATGACTAAGCTGCTTCTGGCGAACCAGAGCAGCACATGGAAACACCGTTTACCTTCCCACCGAAGCGGTACCTATTTATCTACTTGCATTTTGACGTGCTTTCGAACTGCTAGGCTGGCAGGAGCTGGGACAGAGCAACGGGAGCTCACCCCATCGCAGGGATTCGAACTGCCGACCTTCTGATCGGCAAGCCCTAGGCTCTGTGGTTTAGACCACAGCGCCACCCGCGTCCCACTTGGAAATGGTGGGAGAACGGAAAACTTCTTGTTTACAAGTAGCATTCGTTCCACATGCCAAATATATATACATAACCTGGTTACGAACTTAATTCGTTCCAGAGGTCCTTTCCTAACCTGAAACCGTTCTTAACCTGAGGTACCACTTTAGCTAATGGGGCCTCCTGCTGCCGCTGCACGATTTCTGTTCTCATCCTGAGGTAAAGTTCTTAACCTGAGGTACTACTTCTGGGTTAGCGGAGTCTGTAACCTGAAGTGTTTGTAACCCGAGGTACCACTGTAATAGGGATGGCAAACCTTATTCATCCCGAGGGCTGCATCGTCAAACACAGCATTTTCCCAGGAGTTGTGCTTACACAGGAAGTTGATAGCTGCCCGTTGATAGGCTGTTGGGGGGGGAGTCTTTAAGGGGTGGATATAAGAGGAAACCAGGGACAGTGTGCTTGTGGGCTGTGTTAAGATGCTGGCCTGCTGGCAACTGTCTGAGAATGTGGATGAAGGATATGATATCGTTCCTTTAGACATGCCTTGTGTCTGTGTTTTGATTGTTAAGTCGTTTCAGTGTTACAAACTCTATATCTATTTTTCTATCTATCATGGGTTTTTCTAAGAAAAGAAAAGAAAAGAAAAGAAAAGAAAAGAAAAGAAAAGAAAAGACTTGAACACCACAAAAGTCTCAAGTTAGGCTCTTCACTGATCTAGAGAAAAGGAATTCTTAAATAGACTTACATATAAATTGGATCCGTTTTAATTATGCTTTTTCTTTCCTTTTTTTCAGATTCTTGCTATTCGCAGTGTTTCTTCTTATTCAGATTCTTATGTTCCTTATACACCATTCCTTCAAAAACGCAGTGATCCCTATCAAACTCTCCCCAGATTTATATTTTCTTAGGCCCAATGAAACTCATCACAAATACAAAACCAGTCTCCTCATTCAAAACTCTACAGGTAAGATGTATTTTATAATGTATTTCAATCACAATTTTAATACGCGCATCTTTATCATATTATTTTATTTTCTTATTGTGAACTGCCTTGGAATTATTTTTTAATGAAAGGTGGTATGAAAATGATTTTTAAATAATTAAAAACATCCAAGTTATAAAATACAACTGATTGTGATGTACACTGGAAATAAAAGAATAGTATGTGTTAGTTCAGGTTGAAGAGTGGCTGGTGTGGAGCATGGCTGGCAGGTGGCAAACTCAGTCCTCAAAAGCAGAAACAAATCTGGGCATTCACTCTCCTCCTAATTCTTTTGCAAATTGGACTGACAGACATGTTTTGCACCAACAACCATTCTTCCCCCGGTCCTGTTAGCTAAGAATCATGGGAGTTGTAGGCCAAAACATCTGGAGGGCCGCAGGTTGGGGATGCCTGGTTTAGGCAAAGCATCTCTTGCTGCTGTAATAGCTGCTGGTGGTGAAAAGGGGGCGTTCTTTTTTTTTTTTGTTTTAAATGAAGATTTCTGCCATTATTCTCAAAGGTGAGCAGCCCCTTTAAATCTTGCTACTGGGTTTCTGGGGGTTTTCCTGTTGTTATTCTGTCTCTCACAGCTACAATAAACCTACCATTAAAATTATGCACTGGTCATTTCTTCGTCAGAGGGCAAACAGGCAAATTTAGCAGGGGATTAAATACTTTCTCCCCTCACTGTATATTCAACACAAAAACACCAGTGACAATTTGTTGTTGACAAAGGACAGCTGGACATATAAAGGGCCCCGTTACCTTCAGTAGCTTCGGGCCTCATCAAATCTAAATCCAGCCTTGATACTTGTGTATCGTTCTCTTCATTGTCTTTAACCTAGGATCAAACATTGACGACATCCTCAGATCTCTTAGGAGCCAGAATATTCTGACAGAGATACTCAATGGCAGTGACTACGGATCAGCTGACTCCCATGGAACAGCATTGAATGGTAGTGATTACGTCTCATTTGCTCCACATAATGCAGGATTAAACGTGTTGCATGATGACAAGGTGAGAAGAAATACTGGTCCTCTTGGGATTAGAGACAGGAAGGCCTGCAGGGGGGAAAGCCAGAAAAATGGGGGGGGCAGGGTTTTTTCCGTTTTCTTCCAAATGGGAACAAACAGCTTTTGGGGGGGAACCCTGTCCCCCCCAATTTTCCCAGGTTTTTTTTCCAGGCCTTCTCCCATCTCTGCTTGGGATATAGAGAGCTCAAGTAAACTGTTGTGCGTGTGGTTGCAATATGATGGAGTTAACTTGCTGGAAGCCAAGTAGGCTGGGTCACTGCCTGGAAGGGTGGTTATCTGAGAACCCCGTGTACAGGGCCCTGAATTCTGGGATGGAAGAAATGTACTAAATATAAAGAAGCAATACTTTTAATGTTTATTTTTAGTGCATAAATGTTTATTAAATGTATGAGTCACCTATTAAAGTGACATTCAGAACATAAAAAACAGATCCCTCCCCCAGTTGTAAGCGATGGACGATTACTTCTAAGAAGTGGGAAAGAATCCTACAATAAGTCCCAAATTAGAGCCATTGCTTCTTGGAATAAACACAGGGGAGTAACATGGCTAATCGCTATTTTTGCGGTGTGATTTGACCACCAACAACCATGCAGTTGCATTATAACATTTATCAAGGTGGGACTTGTAATGTTGTGACATGATTTGTAAAATCCTTTTAGAAGCACATGATAGGTACTCTATAGTCTGAGGGCATCCTTGCACAGAGGTATTTGCAAGCCTGATGTCCCATAAGTAGTATTATCTGAGTCTTCTCAACGCTTTGTGAAACTGTATTTTTGATTCTGGAAGCTAGTTTTTGTGTTATATTTTTTTTTCAGAACTACATGTTTACAGTGGCTTTTAACCGTACAATGGTACATTCTTTACCTGTTATGATGAATATCATTAGCAACTTGTACCTGCACAATTTAAACGTAACTGAAAGGATCCATGTCTGGAGTAACCCTTTCTTTCAAGTAAGTGAATGCAAAACCCAAAGACTAATAATTGTAAATTGAAGTGGTAAGGGAAATGTAGGTGTGTTTTTTTCTTGGGGATAAGCAATCCCCCTGTTTTGCTCCTTTATTCCATTATGGATCCACTGCACTCCAGTCTGGTCCTGTAGATGTATGCTCAGTGGCGGAACTTCATGCTCCAGCATCGGGGGGCGGAGAGCAGGCGGGGGCAGGGCTAGCGTGTGTCCTGGGGGTGTGGCATGCCACCTGCAGGGGCGTGGTGCCCAGCACAGGTGGGGGGGGAGCCATAATGGCACCCCACTGGGATTGTGCTGCCGGGGGCGATGCACTCCCCCCGCACTCCTCTTCCTCCGCCAGTGTGTATGCTAAGAACTGGGAATGTCTACAACATTAATTCCACCCTCATATTTTTCTTGCTGCAGTTTCACCATTTATATTTATTTGAATTAAGCACACGAACACACACACACATATTTTCTTCTTCTTTGGCGATCACTTGTAGCCGAGTAAGATAGTCTTCCATAAACACGGTTCTAACAATGAGTCCGTAAGTGACTGTGGAGGCCAATTCTGGATCCACACGTCCTTCCACAGTGGGGACATTGGTTTCCAGGCAGGAGTTGATCACGGTGTGGATTTGCCAAGCGTGCCTCCTCTTAGCACGTTTCTCCCTTGCGTCCTGAGTTCGAGTGTCTTCAAAGCCCGTGACACCTTTGGTAAAGGCTGTTCTCCAACTGGAGCGCTCGCAGGCCAGTGTTTCCCAATTGTCAGTGATTATACTATATTTTTAAATATTTGCTTTGAGACAGTCTTTAAACCTCTTTTGTTGACCTCCAGCATTACGCTTTCCATTTTTAAGTTTGGAATAGAGTAGTTGCTTTGGAAGACAATCATCAGGTATCCGCACAACATGACCTTCTTCCAGTACACTGACATTAGTTTGCCTGTCTTCCCAAGTGATGTGTAAATTTTTTCGGAGACACCGTTGATGGAATCTTTCGAGGAGTTGGAGATGGTGTTTATAAGTGGTCCATTATTCACAAGCATATCACACATGAGCACAGCCAACCAAACACAGCCAACCATCTAGCTGTGTACGTGTGGCCTACAAATGTTTGACAACCCTTCTACTGTATACCTTTCCAGTCACTAGCAGACAGCAAAAACAGGGTGTTGATTGAGTCCATTTGTGGACACACACCCCCTATGTCTGCAGACATAAAATTAATGTTCCAGGTGATTTTTTTTTCTTCTTCTTACACTGAAATCTTTTGACTTGCAGGAAATTACTGACACAGTTTTCACACTAGTTCTGTACTTTGAGGCTGTGTTACTAGGAGTCATTGTAACTGGGATGCCTCCGTATTTTGCCATGGAGAACGCAGAAAATCACAAGGTAATATATTTCAACCCCACAGTATTTAGAAAAGGAACATAAGTCTTATTTACTGGTTCCCCCAATCATCTGGCCAAACATGATATGATATGAATGAGTAGATAATCAGGCCATCTAGTTGTCCTCATGACCCACATTAATTGATCTCACTTTGTAGTGTACTAATCCATAATATACACAAACATATTATATGAGGACTAGCAAATAACAACCACTTTCTCCAAGATTGTTTTAGGATGGTACCATTCAACTAATCAATACTAAACTAACACAGTGCAGCCTGAGAACATTTGTAGGGGCAAGTATTGAGAACACATTCCACCAACTCTGGTAACACCTATCCAGTGCTTTTTTTCTTGGGGGGGGGGTGGAACGCAGGGGTAGGCATGCCTCTAAACATTTTGCGAATGTAAGTTTGGCCTCATTGAGGGGCAGTATTTCAATATGAGTAGGAAAATGAGAGTACGCCTAAACATTTTTTTAAAAGAAAAAAAAAAGCACTGCGCCTATCTATTTCTTGGTCTGATTTAAAGTGCCTAAATGGTTTGGGGCCTCCACATGTTGCAATGTGATGCGAGAAAAATAAAAAATTACCGGAGGAATTTTTTTAAAAAATAAATAAATGAAAAATATATTAGGCTGTGAAATGCCTGTCTGTCTAGTACTTTTCACACTGAATTTTGCAGAAACTTTTGTGTCATCAGAAAAATTAACTTCGTGTATGTTAGCTGCAGCAAAAATACTTTTTTGCTAAAACATGGCTAACACATCATCTATTAATGAAAGGTTGGAGAAACTTTGGGAGTTTGCTGCTAGGGCCAAATTAACTCATTACTTCACATTTAGGCAACAGGAAGGTATGATGGCTTCATAATAAGATGGAATAGTTTTATTGAATATAGCAAAATTAAATGATTGTGGCCACATGTAATAATAAATCAGTTTGTAATGCAATTCAGAACAGATACAAATAGTTTTCAATATAAATCAGTAGTTTTTCAGTTCTTCAGCAGGACAGTATCCTCTCTTTGTTGGTAGAGCCAGTGTGGGGTAATGTTTAGAGTGTCGGACTAGGACCTGGGAGACCAGGGTTCAAATCCCCACTTGGGCGTGAAACTCAGTGAGTGACCTTGGGCCAGTCATTGCCTTTCAGCCTAACCTACCTCATAGAGTTGCTGTGAGGATTAAGGAAGGAGGAGGGAGAACCATGTACGCAACCTTGAATTCCTTGCGTGGGGGGAAGGTGGGATAGAAATGCAATAAATAAATATTTGATAATGATGATAATAAACAGTATGAATAAATTACAGTAGTAGTATGCGATTTATAATATCGCAATTAATTATAGTTTTAAAATTAAAAGATGCTGCACGAAATAAGTATATGCCCATATGTGTTTTTTTTAAAAATGGTTTGGGACCACACTAACTGAAGACCCTTTGTACCTGCCTAGGCTTTATGACCAGTCACTGAGGTCCTGGTCTCAGCAATAAGAGATTTTAGGTTAACAGATTACCAGGGACAGAGCCTTTTCAGAAGTCATTGGCATTTGTAGACCATGGATTAAATCTCCTTCTCTAACCATATAAAATCCACACGCTGCTCTGGAGGATTTTTATTTATCTTACGCGGGCTTCCCTCTCTCTCCGACACCGATGTACGTGTCTTTCCTTCTTTGATGATCTCTACTTACTATATAGCTTTGTTACTAAATAAGACTATTCTTATTTGATCTGTGTTCATTCATCTCTTATTGGTGTTTTGGCTGCTGTTCTTCAGTCCAGGAAGTTCTGGGCTTGCCGGAGACATCTTGTTGGTGAGAACAGAATGCTAGACTTGATGGGCATCCAACAGGGTTTTTCTTACATTCTTACATTTCTGTGATGTGCATGAGCCGTTCAGCTCTGTTCATCCCAATCCAAAACTGCTGAAGAGCAGAAATCTGGTTAGGCTAATCTGGCTAGGCTTGGTGCCATTTTCCACGTTTGACATGTATTTTAATGTGTTTTGCAGATCAAAGTCTACACTCAACTTAAGATCTCAGGTCTTTATCCATCTGCATACTGGTGTGGACAGGCGCTAGTTGACATTCCTTTATTTTATATTATTCTCCTTCTCATGATGGGTAGCTTATTTGTATTTCACCATGGAGTTTATTTTTTCCCTGAAAAGTTTATTGCTGTGGTAAGTTTTGCTTAATTTCAAATAAATTTCCTGTATTTTACTCATTCTTTGTTGTTGTTGTTAATATATTTGGGTTATTAACCCACTTCTCAAGGGTGGAGACAAGATCAAAAATACCTAAATCTTAATTCCTACTAAAATAGAAAACAATGATACTACTTAGCCCCTCATACTGGTTTTACTATGGCAGTGAAAATCCAGCACAGATGCAAACATCTGAGCGCTTCTCAAACATTCAGTTTTTGTACTGTCTTGGTATGCAGGTGCTGTAAACATAAGAGTTATTTCCATCTCTTTAAAGTTTTTTTCTGGCTCATGGCTTTTAAGGATTTGTATGCCAGTTCCAATCCAACATGGCAAAGTATGTCTGAAAATAGCAGTAGAGATACAACAGTGCAGCTGTGAATTTGCTTTCTAGTAGCTACTCCCATTAGGGTATGGGCTGCTGCTTTCTTCATGCAGATTCATGGGCAATTTTGAGCAAAGCGCATATTTTTACTGATAAAAAGTAAGAACATCATCAGTGTACGCCAGCGTGGTGTAGTGGTTAAGAGCGGTGGACTCGTAATCTGGTGAATCGGGTTCGCGTCTCCGCTCCTCCACATGCAGCTGCTGGGTGACCTTGGGTTAGTCACACTTCTCTGAAGTCTCTTAACCTCACTCACCTCTTACAGAGTGTTTGTTGTGGGGGAGGAAGGGAAAGGAGATGGTTGGCCGCTTTGAGACTCCTCAAGGGGTGTAAAAGGCAGGGTATCAAGTCCAAACTCTGATTCTTCTTCTCCCTCCCCTGTTTCCCTTATCAAGCGGCCATAGTACAAATGTGACCAGCCATTTTCGGTAAAAAGTGGTCTGTGTTTTCCTTTATCACATGGACCCAAAATCCTTCCCTCCTTCTGAAGTCTCCATGTGCAGGCTATAATCCTGAGTAGCCTGCAAGACCAGTCCTGGACAGGAGCAGGGCTATTGGCTTAAGGTCTGTGAGGGAAACATGAACAAAATAACAGAAGGGGGAACTTAAAGGACATCATTGAGCCCTGTAGGGATTCCCTGCTCAGAGGTTTAGGGGAGCAGGGATTGCCTTAGTTTCTTAACTGCTGTTACCTATTTCCACCTCGGAACATGTGTTAATTAACACTAATAACTTTCCTTTCCTTACAGATTTTTTGCCTCATTGGCTACGTACCATCAGTAGTTCTGTTCAATTATGTTGTCTCCTTCACCTTTAAAACGATTCAAAACACCAAAGAATTTTGGTCATTCATTTTTTCAGTGGTAAGTTTAATGGTTGTGTTGAAGTTGCCTTTCCTGCTTACTTTGCAATAAGTATTGTATCAGTTACATTCCCCCTACCCCCCCAGTAATTTGGATGTGGCCCAGTCCTGCAAGCACACAAACCCTGTTTAAGTGTTTGGCAGCCTTGGCTACCAAATGCAGGAAAGGACTACCAAGAATACATGGAGCGGCCATGTCCTCTGGATGGTGACACTGGCCATGCCTTCCCTCCCCACCCTCATAGGTATGCACACACGGTTCCCTCCACGAGGACGGGAAGCCGATTGTTGAAAGTCCAAGTCTTTATTTTAATTTATTTTCCCTTTCAGGCAGCCTTGGTTTGTTCTGTTGTCATCGAAATAGCGTTTTTTATGATGTACTACACAACAGCGGCCGTCCTTCACACCTGTTTTTCTGTCTTTATTCCAATCTATCCCCTTATTGGGTGCCTCATTTCTTTTATAAAGGTAAGTTTTCAAGGAACTGAAATAAGGATATGTGTGTCCTAGGGGAGGGAATATATTAAACTGCAATGTGAGTGCAGGATAAAGAAATATCCAATAGTATTATGTGGGTTCGCTCCTTCCTCTGATACCCACTACAAAATAAGGGTAGACCTTTTTCAAAGAGCATCATGGAGGTTGCCTGGGCAAGAGGAACGATGTGAAGAGGGGCAGTTTCTCCTTTCACTGACAGGAAGAGTGGAAGAGGAAACTTACTGAGTAAGAGACTGGTATTGTATTAATGTATGCAGTACTACCAACCTTATTATATGCTTGTGAAACATGGATCACTTATAAATGCCACCTCCAACTCCTCGAAAGATTCCATCAACGGTGTCTCCCAAAATTTTTACACATCACTTGGGAAGACAGGCAAACTAATATCAGTGTACTGGAAGAAGCAGAGATCACCAGTGTTGAAGCAATGATTCTTCAACATCAACATGGTTGGACTGGTCATGTTGTGCGGATGCCTGATGATTGTCTTCCAAAGCAACTACTCTATTCTGAACTTGAAAATAGAAAGCGTAATGCTGGTGGTCAACAAAAGAGGTTTAAAGACTGTCTCAAGGCAAATCTTAAAAAATATAGTATAAACACTGACAACTGGGAAACACTGGCCTGCGAGCACTCCAGTTGGAGAACAGCCTTTACCAAAGGTGCCGTGGGCTTTGATGACACTCAAACTCAGGACGCAAGAGAGAAATGTGCTAAGAGGAAGGCACGCTTGGCAAATCCACACCGTGATCAACTCCTGCCCGGAAACCAATGTCCCCACTTTGGAAGGACATGTGGATCCAGAATTGGCCTCATTGTTAAAACCATGTTTATGGAAGACAATCTTACTCAGCTACGAGTGACCGCCGAAGAAGAAGAAGAAGAAGAAGAAGAAGAAGAAGAATCGTGCATTTTAGTCACAGGCAATTATGGGAGCTCCCTTTTACCGTGTCATTTTTAAGCATCATGAAAACTTTGATAATATTTATCTTTGAAATATTCTTGTTATATTTAAAAAGGAGGGGAAGCATTTAAACAGCATGGTTACAATCCAGAAGAGACATCCCATTGGAATAAACTGGTATTTTTAGTTTATGGTATCTTTAATAGTGGTATTAACTGTATTGATTCACTATAATTCAGAAGAAAAGTTTTATCACTCTTTGGGAAAGCATGCAGATTTTCTGAATTGCAGTGTTAAAATTAAAATTGGCATCATCTGCAAAATACATTGAAAAGAGTTGTATGAATAACTATTTGTTATCTTGTTAGATAGCCCGGAAACTTGATAACAAGATGGAAAGGAATTCAGAAAGATTACTGGTTTCAGTAGTAGCGGTAAGCATGCTGTTTTTCTTTTGCTATTCGGGGGATTGGCTATTTGGTTACATTTTGGAGAGTAATTATTGTTACTGTTTATCATTTGTGCAAACCCATCATATTATTGTGTGCTTAACTTTTTTGTTTTGTTTACATGCAGTATTCTAACATCAAGTAGTATAGTTTCACCTTTTCAATCAGAGGGCATGTGGTGTTTGTTCCAGACAATCCTGAAAGTCAGTGTGCTTTGCCCATAGATTACTTGGGTTTTTGTAAGATCCCAGTTGAACTATTGCAATGCTTTATAAAGTGGGATTTCTTGAAAAAGCATTCAGAAATTTGGACTAGTGTAGACTGTGGCAGATTATTGACTGGAATTCATCACAGGGAACATATTACCAGAATGCTGAATGATTTTCTTAAGACTTCCATTCAGTTTCCGGGTACCATTCAAAGTGTTAGTTTTAACTTTCAGTGTCGAGTCTAGAACTTTAATGGCCAACTTCTCTTATGTGAGAGCTCTATAATTTAAGAGCTTCATCTGAGGCCCTACTTTGAGCGCCTCTGTCTTTGGAACTTAGGCAAGTGCCTGCAGAAGAGAATTGGCACCCCAATTATGTAGTTTCTTTTCTATGCTGCAGTCGAACGCATTGTTATCTTTTAAAGTCCTGTGTGTCTATCCTGATTGCCCATGATTTACTAGAGCTCTTGATATTTATTATCTGGTCTTTACTTGGTTTCTTAATTGTCCGGTTTTAATTCTGATTTTATGAGAAATATTTTTTTTACATAATTTAATCTACAGGTGGGTCCAGAAAGTGCAATGACATAGTGAAAGATGCTCCATCAGAATAATTCTACTTTTACAGTGTTTTCCTAAGTACTCCTAGCATTTTCCATGCCTATAAAACTAAATGAAAAAGGCAAATCGCCCAGAATATTTATGCCACATTCTATATCACCTTACAATCATTCAGATTGATACTATTTAAAAGTAGGAGGTTGTATCCAACCAAGTTCTGCTAAGAGCAGATCTGTTAAAATGAATGTACCCAGGTTAGTCATGTCCAGCAATTTCAAGGGGTCTCTTCTGAGTAAGACTTAAACTGGAGACATTCCAGTGAATTATTCCACTTGTGAACTTGTCTTCAGACTTGGAGAAAGGGAGGGAAGAACTTCACGATAGTGGTTGGTAGCAACAAAACCAAAAACTTCACTCCTCCATTCTTCATAAAAATGTGACCAACTGAACCACCTTTTCAAATAACAATTAGGATGCTATCCTTCATTCTGGGCAGTGTAATTCAGAAAGATTATTTCACACTTAAGGCTGCTGCTTGAAAAATTAATCCGAGGGTTCAGAGGTCTCACCTGAGGTCTCATACTTAGGAATGATTGGACCTTTGTTGATGCAAGAGGCCTTGTTTCCAGTGCCAACATAAGAACAGCCATTTTGCCTGACCCTGTCACCACTGTGGCATGTAAGTGCTGCTCAAAACGGTATTTAGAAGGGACAGGGTGAGACAAACCTACTTATTTCTTAAATAAAACAATAGTATTTTATTGATCTTTGATCAAAACATTTGAAGGTCACCTTTTAGAACCTGGTCCTTTTAGGCTGCTTAAACAAATCAGCCTACAGATGGATACAGAAAAAAATGAAACCATGGAGTGTAACACTCTCCCTCAATCTATAATTTTAGGTGGTGTACCCACCATGTCTTCAAAGGGCATTTGAAACACATTCTTTCCCTCACAGAATTTTGGGCATTGTAGTTTACTGCTCACAGAGTTACAATTCCCAGCTACCTTTAACAAACTACAGTGCCTGGAATTCGGGGGCCGGGGATGTGCTTCAAATGTGCTTTATATGTTTAGCATGTACCACAGTTTTACATTACACTGTAGAACGGGAGGAGTGTTAATAAATGTTCAGATCCTGAAGTTCAGTTGAAACCCAGAAGAAGACATGTAAGAATACCGTGGGAGACCTCATATCAGGAAATATATCTAGTTGTTTTGGACTAGTCTCCATGAGCCCCAGCCAGCATAACCAATAGTCAGGGATGAAATGAATTGTAGTACAAAACAAGCATTCTGTGAATGATGAAGAAAATCAGAAACCTCTTTCATGAGGGGGAAATGTTCAAGAAATTAAGAGAACAGATTTCAGCAGATTACAATTAGGAAGACTGTGATTTCCAGATTGAACATTTTTTAAAACAGAACTTTAAAAAAAAATTCACCACAGAGCCTGCAACCTTATCATAAAGGTTTCCACTAAATGTGTCTGCCTGCCAGTGCCAGAGTCTCATAACCATACACAATACCATGGATTATAAATATAGGAGTACAGCAATTGGCATGCCCCATTCTATAAATTCATGTTTACGTTTCCGTAAACTTGCAGTTACAAATACAAATCAGCACAGGACCAAAGCTGTTTCAATTAATATACTTTTTTCCTTTCTTCAATTTAGCCTTATTTGCAATGTGTAATTTGGCTCTTCCTTCTACGATATCTTGAGGTGAAGTGTGGAGGCAAATCGTTGAGAGAAGACCCATTTTTCAGGTTGGTTTGTCTTTGAAGTAGCAGTATTCAGAAAAGTGTGCACCAACCAAAAGAATCAGCACAGATCGATGCAGAGGCTGAGATCCAAACCTGATTTCAGGATGATATTATTAGTTGTATTCGTATTAGTATTATTTGCACTTATTAGCCACTTTTCTTACAAAATACGGGTTACATATGCTTCATGTTACAAACTCCGCTAACCTAGAAATAGTACCTCGGGTTAAGAACTTTGCTTCAGGATGAGAACAGAAATTGTGCTCCGGCGGCGCGGTGGCAGCAGGAGGCCCCATTAGCTAAAGTGGTGCTTCAGGTTAAGAACAGTTTCAGGTTAAGAATGGACCTCCGGAACAAATTAAGTACTTAACCTGAGGTACCACTGTAGTTCAAAGATTAAAATCAATATAAAACCAAAGCAGAAAAAACCCCATTCATATGTATTAAAAGCCCTTTCATTTCACCACTCATTGGATGCTGAACACAAGGTTTGAGTTCATGTGTGGAGAGGCGGTCCTTAAAGTATTGAGCCACATAAGGCTGGAAGCTTGATAGGCCCAAAACCAGCACTTTGAATTGAGCCCAGAAGCTAATTGGTAGCCAGTGTAATCATGCCAGAATTTTTATATGCTTGGACTGACTTGCTCCCATTCAGCTCCCAGCTGCAGTTTTGGAACTGTCTTCAAAGGCATCCCCTTCCCTATATAATGCATTGCAGTAACCTAACCTAGAGGTTACCAATGTAAACAACATAATTTAGGCTGTCCCAGTCCCAGTCAAGATAGGGGCACAGCTGGGCCAGCGGTCAAAGCAGATAGATAGCCCTTGGTGCCACTGAGGCCCCTTGAGCTTCAAGCAACAGTAATGGTTGCCAGAAGCTATGTAGCTGCTCCTTCAGGGGGGTGTAACCCCATCCAGAGAAGACCACATCCTCTTCATCTGGTCTTACATTTAACCCTAGCAGTCATGTCTGGATTAGGTTCCAGTTTATTGACTCTCATCCAGTCCATTACAGAGGTAAGACGTCAGTGCACCACATTCACTGCTATGCCTGCAGATGTAAAGGAGTAGGGCTGGGTGTCACCAGCGTATTGCTCACGGTGTACTGCAAAACTCCTGGTGACCCCACTCAGTGGTTTCATGTTGGTGTTAAGCAGCACAGGGGATAAAACTGAACCTTGCAGAACCCCACACTGAAGGCTCCATGGAGCTGGACAGTTGACTCCCCAAGCACCATCCTTGGCTGTTGCTCCTCTTCAAGCCAGTAGTAGATGAATCACAGAATCTCAGCACTTGGGGACCCTCTTCTGTTGCTTACTGCCAGTTCTGCCGCAGTGATGCATCGGATAGGGACATACCAGCAGGGTTGCATGTATGGAACTTTCCCTATTATGGACTGGCCTGTTGAGCTGATGGCATTACAGTGGTACCTCCGGTTGCAGACAGGATCTGTTCCGGAGGTCTGGCCGGATCCCAAGGCTTTCGCAACCGGAGGACCGCTTCTGCACATGCGCGCGCAGCAAAACCCAGTAAAATACTTCCGGGTTTGCTGCTTTCGTGTCCCGAAGTTTACGTAAACAGAGGCACTACTGTATTTCTGTTAGTGCTATGTATCCAGAGGTCCCATGAGCAGAGTTTAACATATTTTCCTACCTTCAGAACTCCCGTGAAAGTGAAGCCCTGGAAGTTCCCAGATGTGCCACATAATGAAGATGAGGATGAAGATGTTATGGCTGAGAGGTTGAGGGTTAAGGAGATGACAACCTGCCAGAGCTGTGAGGAGGTAAGTCTTTCCCTTCAGTGAAAAATCACACTCCCTAGTTTGCACCCAATGATGTGCTAAGATTTAGGGAAGCTGGAAGTCTTTCTCCTGGCTGCACAGGAGGAAGACAGGTGAGTGAGGAGTAGATGAGCCTGAGGCTTCTGCTTAACCTCAGGCTCACATGTTTGTGCCTTAGGCTCGTGTGTTCCTGCACATCACATTTAACCAAGGTTTGCTAATCCTCACTTCAGTGAGCTAATTCACCCCGATATTGTTTTCTGCTGATTTCAGTGATGGTGATGTAAAGAACAGAAATTAAATTAGACACAGCACCGGGGGGGATGGAGCTCAGTGCTCGGATGGATTATTTTTAAATTTTTTTGCATTATATAATCTCATTCAGTATTCAACTCTATCATCTTTTGTTTTATTAGAAACCAGCGGTTTTGGTCAGTAATTTGCATAAAGAGTACGGTGAAAAGAAAGATTTTCTTCTTGGAAGGAAAATAAAGAAAGTGGCAACAAACCATGTCTCTCTTTGCGTAAAAAAAGGTTTGAGTTAAATTGTTTACTACGGAATCAATACTCTTTTTTAGAAAATACAACACACCCTCTTGTGAGGCACAACTGCAGGTGCTCTTCCTTTTTATTTCAGGGGAAATTCTGGGACTGTTGGGCCCCAATGGAGCTGGGAAGAGCACACTCATTAATATATTGGTGGGAGAAGTCGAACCAACTTCAGGCCAGGTATTTAAATGCAACCTAACCTGTCTGCTCACTCTTCTTCTTTTTTTGTTAGATCATTTATTAATTTTCCAATAAAAGACATCCAATTAAAATATCAAATCATAATCCAATAAAAATAAAAAACTAAAATAAAAGAGGTCGGATTATCTTCCGAATTGTAATTTTTAATTTTACGACTTCCCATAGTCTGAACCTAAAAGCATATCCAAATCTCAGACCTGCCTCTCGTCGATATTTCCATATTTCCACATCTCGATTTTATCTCTCCATGCTCACTCTTCCTTCTGAGTTTTATTGTGTTCACCATTACAGTTCTCTTTTAATTAAAAGAAGAAGAAGAAGTTTCATAGCTCAGGCAGTGGTCCCTCTTTCTAGACTGAAGAAACTTATATTTCATACAGAAACTACCTACAGTTTATGGCTTGATTTCAGAATGAATTGTCCATGCAGCACTCTGCTCACGCTACACCCTGCATTGAGTTGCTTAAGAGCAGTAGCTCCAACGCCAGTCTTCCTTCTGCCAAAAACAGCAGTGTGGCTCACTAGGAAGCGTGATCTGACACACTGGCCAGCCAGAACAAAAAGCGTACAGAAAGAGAGAGAGAGAGAGAGATTGTGGTGGGCTGACAGAGAAAGAAGGGGGATTGTCAGAGAGCATGGGGTGTGTGAAGTGTCCCTTTTCTTCAGAAGCTCAGTGTGCTGATGCTGGTACAGCTGTTGGTTTTCATTTGCGCTGAAAAGGGCCATACAAAACTGAACAAAACAGCGTTACGAGTTACAAACAGACTCACGCTCATCTTGATTCTGGCAGCATTCCAGTAGAAACTAAAGATAGGAAAAACGGGTTTCCCTCACACATATAACACTTTATAAAGTCAGAAATAGGCTCGTAGGAGGGTTGGAACTTGCCCAGCTTCCATAGGATTATCATGTATCAGTAAGATGAAAACTCTTCAGATAGTATTTCTTGCCATTATTTTAATTTAGCTCTTCCTATCGTTCAGTATTTCCTTGCAAACTTTATGTAGGAATTTTAAAACCATATACTGTGTAGTTTATTTTTATGTACGCCATGTTGGAATGCTAATTATTAATTGGTATAGAAATGTTTTATATAAATACATTAACAATAATAATGACAACAACAAGGTGAAAATGTTAACTAAGGATTGGTATATCCACAGGTGCTGATGGGAGATTATTCCTTAGGTGAGAATAATGAGGATAGTTCCATGAGATTTGTGGGATACTGTCCTCAGACAAACCCACTCTGGCCTGATATTACATTGCAGGAGCATTTTGAAATTTATGGTGCTATCAAAGGAATGAATGAAAGCGACATGAATGAAGTCATAAAAAGGTAAATATTTTATTTTGAACACTTGTTGTACAGTAGTCTTTCCCCCCCCCCCCCCCATCCTTGGGTATGGGTATCTTACTTAATTGCAAAGTATAAAAGCTTTAATTGATTGTGATCAAATTGTACTTGTAAAACTTAGCATGTCCCTTTAAAATGCAGCTTTCAAGTATTAAAGTGGTACATACAATATTTAACAGAGGTGTTTCCTTTACACTTGACAAATGGCTCAAAAGGGAGATAAACCCAGAAAGAAATAAGATTTAGAAACCTCAGAGTGTTGTAGCAAATACATACCAGGAACTGCTCTAAGTTTTAAGATACTGGACAGTTCACAGGGGGTGGCAGGGGAAAAGGATTCTCTGAGTGCTGCTAAATCCATCTTCCATGCCCTTCTTCCTTTATTGGACAGTTTTCACCAGGTACTGTTTGATTTACTACTTTTGTCCAGGTAAATCACATAAATCTCACTAGCACATTGAAAAAGATATAATGAGCGTATAATGAATTTATTGATGTTCTCTCATGTAGGCTTTTTAGAATGCTTAATACTGTAGTGACACCCCTTTCTAGACTACAAAAATGTTGGCCATGTGGTTTTCTGCAGCGTTTCCAGTGCACTTGACTTCAAGGAACATCTTCAGAAAAGGACAAAGAAACTTGGAGCAGGAATCAAACGGAAGGTATTTTATCGCTTTAAAACGTTGCATTTCTAATTCATGCTACATGAAATCATCCATCAGATGGGTAGATACTGACATCTATTGTCCAAAGGCAGAAAATGCAGAATTGAGGAAGTAGATTGCCTCTCAATGTACAAAACCTCCTGTCCATTCATGAGATTTTCATGTCATAGTGCCTCTTTCCCCCTCCCTCAGCCCATTCAGTCACAGTACAGTGGTACCTTGGTTCTCAGACTTAATCTGTTCTGGAAGTCCATTCCAAAACCAAAACGTTCCAAAACCAAGGCATGCTTTCCCATAGAAAGTAATGCAAAACGAATTAATCCGTTCCAGACTTTTAAAAACAACCTCTAAAACAGCAATTTAACATGAATTTTACTATCTAATGAGACCATTGATCCATAAAATGAAAGCAATAATCAATGTACTGTACTATAAAATCAATAAGACAGTATTATAGATGATAAAACGAAAATTTATTTTTTCTTCCCTGCACTGATGATAGTCATTGTTTGAATGGGAGGCTTTTATCCATTTCTGCAGTCACACAATCAATCAGTCAATCGGTAGCTGAACTGAGTTCCACACAGTCACGAAAACAAATAAACTGTAAAAGCCTCAAAAAAAAAAATGCAAAATAACTAGCAAAAACAAAAGCACCAGACTTAATCTGTTCTGGAAGTCCATTTGACTTCCGAAATGTTTGAGAACCAAGGCACAGCTTCTGATTGGTGCAGGCGCCCTGGAAACAATAGCCGACAACAGCATTGGGCGTTCGGCTTCCAAAAATCGTTCAAAAAACGGAACACTTACTTCTGGGTTTTCGGAGTTTGTGAACCAAAGCGTTTGAGAACCAAGGTAGCACTGTAGTGGTCGTTTGCTTTTTAGTTAACCTTCCTTCCATCTTCCTTTCTGTGAGTGGTGTGTCAGTTCCTGGCAATTTATGCTGGGTTTCTTTGTGGCGTGGTTGTCTATTTAGTCTCCAGCATTTGCAATTCCACATGCACAGCAAGGTTTTTCTCCCTTGCCAGTCCCCGCCCCCCAAAGTAAGCCTTTTTTTCTCTGAGACTCTTTTCTCTTACTTTTCAATGTCACTTGATTCCTCCTTTAAATAAACAAACAAACCCAATCTGTCTTTCTTTTTCTACTCCCTCCCAATGGCAGGCTGAATGGGTTCCCCTGGCAGTTGTTGGAGCCCTCCTCTACCTACCACCTACTTCTGCTCCCCCAGAATGAGACTCTCCCACCCCCCACACTTTGGAGAAAGATAGAGAGCAGTAGATAGGAAGACTGCCATTGCACCTTGAATGCTTGGATATCCCCTTTGAGGGTTTCCAAGTGTTTGCACACTTTGAGGATTAAAGTCAATGTAGTTTCAGTGTGTGCACATGTTTTCTTCATCTATAGAGTACATGGCCATCAAATTAATCTTTCTTTCCTACTTTCTTATTTTAGCTATGTTTTGCCTTAAGTATGCTTGGTAACCCTCGCATTACTCTACTAGATGAGCCGTCTACTGGTATGGACCCCAAAGCAAAGCAACATATGTGGTGAGTAACACCAAACAACATGGAGAATGTGTTTTAGAATGGAGCATCACAGCTTTTTATTTAGAATTACATCTCACCCCTTACTTCATCACTTTCAATGCAGCTAGCAAAACCTGGAATAATCATCTGAAAAATCAGCATGGTGAACAAACATTGACAGCAGGAACATAATATAGTTGCAACACAAAATAACACTGATTCTATTATTATTATTATTATTATTATTATTATTATTATTATTATTATTGCTGCCTCCCCTGCCCCCCGAATGCCCAGGGTAATTTTGGACAAAGGAAAATGGACAAAGTAGGTGTGGCAGGTATCTTAGGGAACCTCAGCTACCTCTGCCACCTCAGAATCATCAGAAAGTTGAGAAATAGAGATATTGTGCTACCCACGGTAAACTCCAATCTCTTAAGAACCCTCCTGCTGATTATCAAGAACTTTCAACTCCGCAGTCCCAGAAATGGGAGTTTTGTGCCATTTTTTCCACATACTCCAATGAAAGGATTTATCAGAGTATTGTGTAAATTGTAACCTATGGCCAGTGCGCGGGACCTACCTGTCATCCCTGGAGAATGGGCACAAAAATACTTGGATATGGAGATACAATTGAAGTGTGTGAGAGATTCGTATTTTATTGCGTCTCCAGCTCATGGAAAGTCCAGCAGATGACTTTATGTCCATTATATGCTACTCCATAGAGAAATACTAAAAAAGTGAACCATTTGCAGGTTAGCCACTCCACTTTCCCTCTATTTATTACATCTGACAGGAAAGCAATTCGTGCAGCTTTTAAAAGTAAAGAGAGAGCAGCCATTCTGACAACTCACTATATGGAAGAAGCAGAGGCTGTGTGTGATCGAGTCGCAATCCTAGTGTCTGGAAAATTAAGGTACCTCCTCCGCATCTTTGGGATATCTTGAATAAAAGCATCTTGGGCTTTTGCATTAAAATATCATGAAAGGTTTTGACATTAAGTTTGCCTTTGTCTGGCTGCCTGCTTTTTCTTCCCCTCCCCCCAAAGATGCATTGGTACAGTTCAACATCTCAAGAGTAAATTTGGCAGAGGATATTTCTTAGAAATGAAACTGAGACATGTGCCGCTTACAGAGAAGAAGGAGTATCTTCAGAGGGAGATTCTGCGCATCTTTCCAAATGGAAGTTACCAGGAAAGGTAAAAAAGCAAATCGTGTAAGAGGTCTGGGTATTAAACTAACAAAAAGAAGCTTGATTTCCCTCAACACCCCAAAGTGCACAACATGGGGAGGGGGGATGAAAAGTGAGGATTCATTGGTCAGTTGGCAACACACCTGGCAAGTGACACAGAACTTAGCCCACAGGTTGGTCACAACAAATGCCTGACTTCCAGCTGATCAGCTCTACAGCAGGTAGCCTTGGGAAGGGATTTCGGAAATAGACTAGAGGGGGAATTTCTCTCTGGTCTTCTCCCGAGCCATAAATTGGGCCCTGATGCAGGTTTAGGCCGGTATTTTCATGCCTGTCCTCCTACTTACATTTGGACACTCATTATTGCAAATATTGCTTGTTACTGTAAATACAGTTCTGTGTTTGTTATAGACCCAAAGTAGACTGTGGTTGATGTGGCTGGCAGAAAAGTTTGCTTGGGTCCCTGACAGGCAGCTAAGATCTGCTTGTTATGTTTGGTTTTCTCTTTGCAACTCACTTTGATTGGTACTTTGTAGGACCCTCAACTGGCTGTGTTACAAATAAGTTGATAGAACAGATAAAAGCTGCAGTCTGATCCAAAACAACAGCCTGTTCAGGCGTATTACAACATTTTATGCTTAATTCCAGTAACATTACTTAAGCCACTGGTGGTTTTCATTTCTGCTTAGTTGTTGCTGAATGCGCTGATGCCTGTTTTATCTTTGTTGCAGTTTTGAATCTATTTTGGCTTACAAAATCCCAAAGGAAGATGTCCACTCACTTGCATTATCGTTTTCTAAACTGGAGGAAGGTGAAGTAACAATTTACTAAGTAGAACCTCCATCTGATTCTCAATTTTCTATCCAAACCACCTGTTAACCTGAATTCATCTTAACCTGAATTCATCTTGTCAATCACCACCCCCATCATCACGTCTCTTAGAATCACAATTCTCTCTGTAAATAATATATTCCCATATCCAAACCCCTGGTCAGTGGATATGTTGCCTTCCTGATTTGCCTTCCTGAGACACATTGAAGTCTGTTAACTTTTAGAGCATTTAAAGAGGTACAGGATTTCCTCTTGATGCATTAACTTGTTGTCTTCTCACAGACATACACAATGCTTGACTAGTGCTTGCATCCTTAAACATTAAAGTCGTCTGGAAGCTCCTAATGTGCAGAAGAGGTACCTTGGTTCTCAAACTTAATCCATTCTGGGAGTCTGTTAGACTCCCGAAACCATTTGAAAACCAGAACACTTACTTCCAGGTTTGCATTGTTTGGGAGTTTTGTTCAACAACTAAGCTGTTCAAGAACCAAGGTACCATTGTATACTGTACTGCAATGCACACAGTGGCTTTCCTGGTCACTGGAATCTTAGGGAACAGCAGGGTACATGTACCCCGATGTGTCTGTATATGCGGGAGCCAGAAACTGCTAAGAGCTTTAGGATGTGCACATCTTAATGCTTATTACCTTCAGATTGATCCGTGTTTTCTATTTTTACTGATGTTGAGAGACAGGTTTCATTTTAAGATGCATGTTGATGTAAAGTAAATTTTGATGTATAATTGATTACTGTTGAGGAGTAAGGAGTTCCTTCTATCACCTTTAACAGCAAAACATGCGTTTGATGTTGAAGAGTACAGCTTCTCTCAAGCAACACTTGAACAGGTAATTTAAACAGACTTTTTCAAAAATATAATGCAATGTGCCACAGAACATAGTTTCACGGTTTTCAAATTTGTATTTGGTAAAATCAATTGTTTGCTTGTGTAAGCTAGCTAGATTTACAGAAAACATGGTCACAGAAAACATTCACACCTCTCATATCTGGCCATGATTTTATTATAGCTTTCCAAGTTCACAAAAGTTTTGTAAATTAACATGACACATAATTTTTGGACCAAACCATGGCTTAGCACAAATGTGCAAATGACTGCTTGTGGAGATTTCAAACTCTCTATTAACTTGGGCTACCATTTTGCCTGCAAAATTCTCACATGCATTGTGGTTGTAATTTAACATATTCATGAAGCTCTTACTTGTTTTAGGTATTTGTGGAACTTGCAAAAGAGCAAGAGGAGGAAGACAGTGGTTTTGGAACACTAAACAGCACACTTTGGTGGGAACGAGCGCAGGAGAGAGTGGTTTTCTGATCTGGTCCGCGTTGTAGAATTTTACTTGTTTCATTCTTCAACTTTTTTTTAAAGGACTGTTCCCCCCCCCCCCTCTTTGTTTCCTTCTTTTGGAATGTGTATGAGCACAGTGAATCGGAAACATATTCCCAAACAATTATAAGTATAAATAACACTGATTTCACCTAAAAATGCAAAATGGAGCCTATTCACCTTCTTTGCCTTACATACATCAACATTATAAATGTCTTTTATCTATGACTTGCTCTTCTATGTGAAATGTTTTGTAGCCATGGCAGAAAGAGGGCAGATTAGAATTTAATTTTTTGGGTGCAATATATGCTTTCTACTCTAGAATTTCATATACCAAATTTCATCAGTCAGTACAAGTATGTGGTATCCTCTTTAGCAGAACTACAGATTTTTAAAATTTATGATTGCAAGGCATTTAAATGTGCTGCAGTTCATGAAGCTTGATTTCAAGAACCACCTCTGAAGTTGTAGGGAGAACATTTTGCGACACCACTGAGCAGTCTACAGTATAGTAATCGGTTTATATGGATATTTTTCAGAGGAGATTTTTGCTAAAGACCATACTGACATGGTTCCGGTTCAACCTGGTAACTCCTGTCAGTTTGCACACATTTTTATGTAAGCTAAATCATAAGAGAAAGCAGTTCCCTAGACTAGCAGGTATTATTCAGGTGGCTCAAAGCTCAGGTACACCTCAACTTGTAATAAACCACAAAATAGAATACTTAGCATTTATTTAATCTTCTTCAAACTTCTGGGGAAATTCATATTGGAATTTTCTTTGTATGTTAAGTGCTCAAGTTGATCGTACTGTGCAACCCAAAGTAAGGAAGTCTGCCCGGGGACAGGAACATTGGCAGTTCTGGCATCACAGACTCCCATTTCATACAGTCCCCATTGTATGATGGCTGAGAAAAGGGGAACAAGAGCATCAGAAGGCACAAGGACACGTCCATGATAACCCCACCCACAGCAGCAAATTCAGACACAGTTCCCAGCACCAAAGGCTGATCCACCCAGTACACACATGACCAGACAACACATGACACTCACACTCACTGTGATACTGTAAATACACTTAGCACCAGCAGTGCTGCAGCTGGGTGGAAATCAACACCTTGTCATTTCCACTTCAGGTCCCTAAACTCAGCACTCACACTACTGAAACACACGACAACAGGCAGATCGTTTTTTTAAGCCCTTTATTGTTACGATGGAACCAGCTACACAGTCAAACAATCAACACCTTGTCATTTCCACTTCAGGTCCCTAAACGCAGCACTCACACTACTGAAACACACGACAACAGGCAGATCGTTTTTTTAAGCCCTTTATTGTTACGATGGAACCAGCTACACAGTCAAACAAAATATCTCTGTGCACCTTGTTGGGGATCCCCCTAGAATGACATGTGTGCATGTTGGCTCTTACATCTGCAACCTGAGTGGAGTAGCAGAAGTTTATTTTATTTACATTTGTATCACAAAAATATATATCAAAGCTGTTTACAGCAATAAAAACATAAAATGGGGCCTGTGGTCATCCATGGGTGGGCTGGCTCCTTTGTTGCAGGGGGCTCTGTCGTTTGCTACAAAGACATGCTCCCTTTTTCTGGACTAGCTTTGCTGGGCGGAGTGGCTGTGTGAAGTCCTCTCCAACCCGGTTATCATTTTTTAGTGGCATTTCCTGCTGGGTCCTGTTATCTGTAGAGCTGCTGCTTAAAAGCCTGGTTGGGATGGAAGCCGAAGAGTAGCGTTAGCTTTGCCCCATGAGCTGTAGAGGCAGGCTTTGAACAAAGTGCCTTCTGTTTATGTTCTGTGAAAAATGCCCTTTCACCAGAACCCTCCACTCCCTCAAGTTCCAAGTCCACAGCCAGAAGCATAGCCTCATGCACTTTTACCTGTTCTGACATTCTGAGTAGGGTTTGACACGTCACAGGTTTGTATCCAATGTACTGCAGTGGTTGGCTGTCTGGTTCTGCCACATGGATGAGGGAGGGAGGGCAAACTGGGAAGTCTGGTTTTGACACATTCAATTGTGTCTTTCTGGGTTTCCCTTCCACCAGACCTTTCGGTGGGATTTGCCAGGTTGTGAGGGTGTGGCCAGCAGCTATAGGGTCTGGTCTATGTGGAACTGTGTCTGTCCCTAACCACGCCCATTCTTCACCAAAAGCACCCCATCCGTGTGCTTTTCACTAGGTCAATTACCAGCAATCATGTCTTCTGCCCTCTCCATGGCCAAGGAGACACCTTTCTGACAGCTTGGACCCTCTCTGTCAGTACAGGGCCCCAGTACTGCCACATCCAAACCCATTTAAATGAAGCTATGCACTATTTGAGTTAGAATCTACATTGTCAGTTTGCAAATTTTAATGCTTTTTTAAAGCAAGTTTTGCATCAGAATTAATGACTGGTGCATTTATGCACTAGCCCCCATCTCCAAGCCCCTTTCCTTTTGTGTTGTATGTGCTAAATACCAGCCACATGATCTTATAGCACTGCAGGTCAGTTGGGCATAATCAGCATTTCACTAGTTTAGAAGAGAGATTTATTGGGTCAAGTCCCAGAAATATATTGCACTTTAAGGCTGTGTAGGATTACATTATAAACCACTCTGAACAACCACATATTAGTCAACAAAATCCAAATACATGTACATAAAGTGTAGTATAAGGCTGCCAGGTATATAAATTGTTTGTTTTGAATGGTAAGTCTAAATTGTGTCACTGTTGCAAGTTGCACAGAAGCCTATACTGCATGCACAAATACATTTAAATAGTTTAAAGAAATAGGTTTCTTTCACGTTTACAAATGCAGATTGTGAAAACCAAATAGCTAAATCTATTTGTACATTCCTATAGCATGTTGAACTGTTGCATCATTGTGGTTATTTCTGTTGAGAGTTTCAACACATTAAGATCTACCACTTTTTGCAGGCAAACTTGTCTGTGTTGTTTTCAAGGTCTTTCCTTGACAGTGAAATTGTACCCACGCACACCACAACCTTGTATTTATTGTGATGTTGATGATGATAACTATGGAAAAACATAACGAAGCTGTTCCAATATCACTGGGAAGTAATAAAGATCTATGTTTCGTATAGCCATACTTGAATGTAATCAATTTATGATTGGGATATAAAGAGAATTCTTCAAAAATGATAAAAGAGGAGATCACATTAGCACACCCCTAGTGTAAGCTGAATTCCATGCGAAGGCCTAAAATATCTGTACTTAATTAAAGAATGTTAACCTTTGACTAAGCACTATAGTATGAAAGTTAAATGCCGGATTCTAGCAGACTTACTGTTGCTTCAGCATGTACTCTTACAAAAAGTCAATTTTTCCATTAGGTTCTAGAGACTCTTGCTATTGCTACTTCGATTCTGACTTTGCTAAATGCACAGAAGAAACGCTAAACTAAGATGTGGAAAAGTATGTGTAAATATGATGAATGATCCTCCAAAATATTGTTGCTATAAAATCATGTTATTTTTGATGTTGGAAGGCTGTTTCTCAAGGACAATTTTCATTCGCAGGATTTGTTATGCCTTTCTGTTTGAAGAAAATTGGGAGAGGGTTTTTACACAAGTCAAAGTTGTGCTGCTATTGTTTTAGGGGGCTCAGTACTTTAAAAAGATGGTTGAGATACCACAAACAGGTTGTTGCTGACTGGTTGGTATTTTAACCAGGCAGATTTCCCCCAGAAGCGGTAAATCTGGATTGAATGGGGGGAAATGCAGGCGGGCATTTTGATGTCAAGTACTATAATTGTGGGGGTGCTTTAAACATGCTTCAAAAGTATAGTCTGTATGCAGCCTAGGAAAGCTTTGTTACTGCGAAATTTACAAAAGAGGTATGTAAGCAAAAACATGTTTCTGAGCAAGACTCTCTTAAATGAGACTTTGGGGGCTTTTAAGAATTGGTTTAATCTTCCACTGCACTAGATATATAGCTTTGGTTCTCTACGATTATCTTTAACTTGAAATTGGTAGCAAGGAGGTGAAGACCATTGTGCAAATTGCTTAGCCTGCAGAGGTATGAACAGCTGTTCTAATGTTAGGGATGTGAAAGGGGAGGGAGAGAAATAAGTTGAAGGGCAGGCGTTGCCTATTCTAAAGCAAAGATGTCTTCCTTAAAGGGCTATTTGCAAGTTGCAAAACGAGCTTTAACTAACGACACCTTAGTGTCTCACGTAAATCAACTACATTTCTTCTTCCACACCAGGCTTTTTCCTTTACTAGGGACCTGTGCCCCTGGCAAGGCAGCAGGGGGCAAGTGGACACTCCTTTGCCAATTCCTATGGAGACACCTATAAGGATAGAACAGATTGGGGGAAGAAAAATAGTACAAAGGAAACAAAATCGATTTCCAGGACTTCTTACTACATGAACAGTGAGCTGCAAATGAATTATCTGACAAGGAAAAGCTTTTAAGTGGGAGTTGGTTTGGGAGAATTGGTCTTGGGGAGGGTGGGGGGTTCCCAAAGATGAAAGAGAGTGTAGAGGCGATTTAGATGGCACTGATTCAGCAATGAGTAGTGCAAAAATGTTGAGTGCAAGAAGAGGACTGTGTGCACATTTCGGATGTAGTTCCTTAATCTTGATGGATGCTAATGGGTGACTAAGTACCCACGGTGGATATTCCGGTGGGCATGCTGTTACAATTTAAAGATTTGAATAATTTATTTGAATTGTAATGCTAACAGCGCTGAAGCACTTTTGTGCCGGCAGCTGGAAGCAGAGTAGGAGGAAAATGAAGATGAGGACTAACACAGGACTTGGGTATAACAAGCTGCACTTGAATGCTTACAGCTTCCATAAATCTGCTCTCATACATATACATTCCAGTGTTACCGACAGCCTGTTTGCTGGCACTGGATGCCCCCAGCTTTCCTGCTGAGGGACACAGGAAGGAAGAATGGCATATGATAAGAGCAGACAATTTAAGCAGCTCTGGCTGCTTACCTTCACAAACCTCATGCCATCTCAGAGAGGAACTGAGAGGTGTCTAAAGGGTTTTCCCCAAATATGGTCCCTGCCCTATGCCTGCACCCCAAGACAGTTTTGATAGAAACGAGAATCGAAAATAAAAGGTGGTGCAAAAGAAAACAAAGCATCCAGCTAAAACTTAGAAGGTAAAATTCCACAACATTGGGTATTCACCTCATATTGGCTCCCTCTAGGCTCTAAGTCTTAAGTGGTCCAGAAAGAAGTCTCCCCTCTGGTCTGCCCTGATTGCCCCATCCATAGACCAACCAGGGATGAGCTAATATGGCTGTGAGCAGAGACTGCAAGTGATAGGGTAGCCACTTCACAGAACTGAGTGACCCCAGCCACACAGACCCATATGTCTTCCATCTTCCCGCTCCCTTCTCTGGAGGGCAGGGGACTTCGCTTCTGCTAGCATTAAAGCATTTGTTGTTACGTGTGTTTGCAAATTATTAGACTCTCAAAACTATCAGCACTGCATCGCTACTGGAATCTTGTCTTAAAGCACTTTTTGTATCTGGCCTTCCTGCCATGACTGAAGTGTTTGAATTATGTAATCAATAATATTAAAATGGTCAGTAAATCATACTGCTGACTGCTTTATGGGGAAATCAGAAGCTGGGTCAGACCAAATGTCTATATAATTCAGTAGTTTGTTCTCACAATGACCAGCCAGATGCCCATGGGAAGCCCAGAAGCAGCCCAGAAGCCTAAGAGCACTTCATTGCTTGTGGTTTGTTAGGAACTTGGTATTCAGAAGTAATATAGTAAAAATACTTTGGCCATCTCATGAGAAGAGAAGACTCCCTGGAAAAAGACCCTGATGTTGGGAAAGATTGTGGGCACAAGGTGAAGGGGACAGAGGATGAGATGGTTGGATAGTGTTCTCGAAGCTACCAGCATGCAGGAGGCAGTGGAAGACAGGAGTGCCTGGCGTGCTCTGGTCCATGGGGTCACGAAGTCGGACATGACTAAACAACAGCAACATCTGGCTGGGTTTTAGTGTTAATATAGCCATTATAACTAATAATATGTATAGCTAAGTTACTGGAGGAATATAGCTAAGGTAATTTGGCCTTCATAAGGTGTAATCATGGACAGGATCCTCTGATCCATTTTTAAAGCCATATGAGTTGGTTCCAACATGTCATGTTATGGAAGCAAATTTCATAGTTTGAGGATGCACTGTGTGAAGTACGACTTTTCTGCTTCCCATAGGTGCCTGGCTGGTCACACTGAGAACGAAATGATGGGTTGTTGGGCCAATGGCTAGATACAGCAGACTCTTATGTACTTGTTTATTTTCGTCTGTCTAGTTCCAGATGTCTTGGTATTGTGTTTTTTGAGCCGTTGTGCCTATCCCCTTGAATGCTGTGTCAAATCACTTTTGAAACTGCTAGGAGTCTTTTCAGAAGCAATGCCAAACAATGCAGGACTTGCTGTTCAAAGCTGCATGCAAACCTCCGAACACAGTTACCTGGTGACTTTTTATTTAACTCCACACATTTGGAACTACAGTACTCCTCCTGAACACAAGAACCCACTTTACATAAATTGTGAATCTAAATTTTCTTCTCACCGCGATGGTGCACCTCTTCATTTCAGATTTTCAGAAAGGGTTTTTCGGAATCCACACAAGCTTTTCATGCTCATGAAGGAAGAGTAGTGGTACAGAGCTAAATGAAAGGTCTCATTATCAGTAATCAGTTATCAGTTCCCCTCACCCTCCCTCCTGCACCTCTTGTTTAAGGCAAAGAGGCCATATTCTAAGGAACCTCGCTTCAGAGTAACATACCCTCCAACGCTTCTCGGCTGAAAATAGGGACGTCCGATTCCACAATGATAATTTTAATATTTATACCCCACACATCTTACTGGGTTGCCCCAGCCACTCTGGGTTACTTCCAACATATTTAAAAAATATAATACAGTAAACATTAAAAAAAAAACCTATACAGGATTGCCTTCAGACTGCTTGGGAGGGTGTCAAATAACCCCACAGCCTCTGACATTTCTTCAATGAAGATAGGGACATCCGACCATACCCTCCGACATTTCTCCAGTGAAAATAGGACGTCTTAAGGAAAAGTGGGACATTTCGGACTCAAATCAGAAGCTGGGGCTGCTTCTCTAAATCAGAGATGTCCCTGGAAAATAGGGAGGGTCTGGAATAAATCAAATGAATACTTGAAGTTAATATCATGGGCGTAGCTGGGATTTTTGTTGGGGGGGACGACAGCAGAAGTTTCTGGGAAATCACGGGTAAAAATAGCATTAACAATAACAAGAAGAGGACATTAACAGAGGCGGGACAGGCTTCTGCTGGGTGAAGGAAGAAAGTCAGTTAATTGAGTACCCCTTGGTTAATTTGCACACACACATTGAGGGGGGAGGGCAGAACCTCAGTTGATTGAGAACCTCAGTTAATTGAATAGCCCTTGGCTACGGCCCATGGTTAATCTGCTTATTGGCCGCAGTACACACAGAGAGATAGAAGACGGCAAAGCGAGAGCGGCGAGGAAAGATGCTGGCCGGTCTTTGCCTCTGATTTGGCGGCTCTACCGACGACTTAGGGCAGCTAAGGCGCCCCGCCCCCCCAAGGACAGGTGAGTTCGGCTCCCTGGTCCCCTCACCAAAGACGCAGGTGAGTGAAGAAGGGCGGCGCCGGCGCTCCCGCGTTCCCCTCCCTCTCTACCGCCGCTCGGGGCCTGGAGAGACGCCCCCCGCTCGCTGCTCGGCCGGAGGCTCCGGCCTGTCGCAAAGGCCTTCTTCCCGCCCGGAGGCAGCAGCTGCGCACGCAGGCCGGGAGCGGTGGCACGGGAAGGAAACCGCCGTGAGGAGGAGCGACGCTGCGGTGAGGCGAAAGGGAGGGATGCTGGAATCGTCGAGTTGGAAGGGGGCACCCCGAGGGGTCATCTAGCCCAACCTCGTTTGCAAAGCAAAGGGTTCTCAGCTAAAGCATCCATGAGGGGAAAGCAAGCGAGGGAAGGCCGGATAGGTTAGTGTGGGGTAATAATAAAAATAATAATTAAAATTATTGCACCCCGCCCATCTGACTTGGTGGCCCCCGCCACTCTGGTGATAAAAGGGAGGAGAGGCTTTTGTGTTTTTTGGAGGGGGGGACGCATGGGCGTAGCCAGGATTTTTGGGGGGACGAGACCTCATATTTGTATTGATTTAAGGGAAGCAGCTCCCTCCCCCCTGGATATGCCCATGGGGCTGGGAGGCTGTCCCACCACAGCAGCAGCAGCAGCAGCTGCACCGTCTCCAGATGCCTTGTTGCCCTTGGCTTGAGGGGCAAGGAACCGACCTTTGTGCTTTGAAAGGCGTCGCAGAGGCTGGTGCATGGGCTGCCTTTTCGGGCATGGAGCCAGCGCCCTAATGCATCCCTCAAATCGACTCAGTCAGGCGTCGCTTGGAGACACAGTGAATAGGAAAAAAAGAGAGCTTAGGGCGGGATGAAGGCCAGCGAGGAAACAGGCGCTGTTTCTCTTATCCCCATTATCCCCTTCTTTTCATTGCACCTCTGCTCCAGTACCTGCCTGCCTCCTTGGGTTTTAGGATTGCCTGCTGCTGCTGCTGCTGCTGCTGCTGCTGCTGCTGCTGCTTGAATCCTCTCCTCTCCGGGCTGCCATTTAGGTCCAACCCATTAAGCTGCCTCCGTTGCCACCGCCTGGTCTGGCTCCTTGGAGGCTGCTGGCTGCTGCTTTCTATTAATTGTCATCTTCCTTTCCCGGACTGCGGTGAGGAGGAGGATGCGATTGGCATGACGCTACGTTGGGGACCGAAATGCCAACCAGGAGATGGCAAGGCGATGATGAGCTGAAGTGTGGCTGAGGGCCAGTGGGAACACCGTGGCTGTGCTTCCTCCTTCCTGGGGTCTTTTAACGGCCTCCTGCTGACTCCTGTTCCTGCTTGTCCATCTTAAGACTTTCACATCCACGGGTGTGGCTTGTGCCAGACGTCATATAGGGTCAGGATTCTGATGTCTTGACTTTGGGATCCCAGAAGAGCTGAGACACAGGGATCCTGCACGTTTCTCTCCCTAGCAGATTGTTTTCAGTCTCCACAGGTTGGTTAATACTTTTAAATTTAAAAGCATTACTTTTTAATTAAACATTTAACACCTGGCTGTTCTGAAAGACTGCTGTCCAAGGAACTCGTTTAAGTAGGTGCTGTTGACAGACAGATGTAAGGTGGAAACTGTTCAGGTGAAAGGGATTTTTTTTTTTTTGGCCATGAGGAAGGTAGAAAGTTCTTTTTTTTTTTTTTTTTGTCTCATGGGAAGGATTTTGCAGAGAAGATCTGTTGCTAATTCTGGGCAAGTAAGGGAGGTATGTTTATTAGCCTGAGGTGGGGAGAAGGAGATTGTGCCAAGCTATATGAGGAAAGTTCTCCTGGATTTAATCCTGGATGAAGGGATCGATCTGGCATGTGCTACAGAAACCTAGCTGGTGTGACACTGTGTCTTATTTTGTCCTGGAGATGTCCAGCTGCATTATCTGCAAAGCATCACAGGTGAATAGATGGCTAGGGTCAGGCAAAACAGCTATATTTCATAGTAATTCCTTTTCCTTTTCTGTTTTTTTACCCATCAGTGTTGGACTGCGAGGAGACACTGAGGTTCCAACCATCTCTGTGGTGGTCTCAGTTTTACCATGTTGGAGATTTCTGGGCTGTTGGTCTGAGTGGGGGCTGCAATAATCCACATGAGGCCTTGTTATACAAGGAGTGACTCAGGATTTCACAGCCACCATGGCAAACTTTGGACTGTCCTGTTATATAGAGAGAACAGATGCATGGATCAGGCCATGCACTTGATGTGTTTGGTGCCTTATCTGGATTGAGGTAGAACTACTCTAGTGAAGGAGCCCTTTAGAATTAGTTCACTGTTGTGGGCCAGTCATTGCTTGGTGAAGTTCAGAATCTTGCAATATCTGATTCCTTCAAGTGTGAGGAAATCTGTTCAGATGGTTGATAGCTATTAGTTTTCAGAATACCTTAAAAGATTCCTTATTTAGAATTACTTGCAACCCTGTCACCGAACCTTTGGGAGAGGGAGCTTATGTGGATAATCAAAATGAACTTGTGATAGGTATGTTGATTGTATGGTGACTTGCCTGCCTATTAGAAAAATTCCAGATTACTACCCTATAAATATGTGGTGAATGTTCACAGTGCAGGAGAGGGGTCAACAGTTGTGGCACTCAGACACAGATGAATTGTGCAATCTAGGAAGAAAAACTAAGGAAAGACAATGAAGTTCAGAACCTCCTCAATAGTGTTTCCATAAGTGTTACTTATTCTTGAATATATTTCATATTCCACATTTCCTCTAAGTAGCTCAAGGCTATATGCACTCCTTCCTTATTTTCCTCACACTAGCTCTGTGAGATGACTTAGTATGTGAGAAAGTGACTGTTCCAAGGTCAGCTAGTGAACATTGTGCCGAACTTGAGTCTCGCTAATCCTTATACAGCCCACTAACCACTATACCACATTAGCTTTCCTACTTGCTCCATATGCAGGGTGAACTAGATTGGGCCTGTGAGGGCTTGTTCTACGCACAGGACCAGAACTGTGAGGGTCTATGTGTTTGGGTGATGAGTGAGTCAAGAGAAAGAATTTAGCTTTCTTAAAGCACCAAGGAACAGTTTGAAAATAGCTGTGCCTGTTGAAAAGAGATAAGACTCCATTTGATCTGTGATGGGATTATAATGGTGGTGGTTAACATCAAACAAGTCCTAGAGTAGCTTTTAAACTGACTTAATGGGGGACTACTTCAATGTGACTCATTCCTAAATGAGGATATGGTAAATGTTTATGGCCATTTAAATGAGGGATAAAATAGAACTTGTGAATGAGCATCCAGCAAGACCCAATATTAACTTTAAGAGTATGTAAGACTTGGCTGTTTTAACTATTGTTGGACATTTTTAAAGGTACAAATTAATTTAAAGTGCATTTTTAAAAGTGCAAAGGCATTCATGTATTGCTTTGCTTTTCAGGCTACACATTAAAAATGTCTCTGGATCCTCCGAGACAAATAGGAGTGTGGCGACAGACCAGAGCTCTTTTATACAAGAACTGTCTAGTTAAATGGAGGACTAAAAAGGCTAGTGTTCAGGTGAGTTGATTTTTTTATATGCTGTTATGAGTTTGGAGTGTTAAGCAGTGTGCCAGACCGCTCCAATCCCTGGATCCAGTGAGTGTTATATTAAATCAAGGCTTCTTATTCTGGGAATAGACAGACTAGCCTCCTGCTGAAGTGATAGCCTGGGTGGTGAGTTGTTAAGGGGTTCAGTGTGAGATGGCAAATGTCAACAGACAAAGCCAGAGTTTGGAGTAGAGTTTTTGAGTGATATGACCTAGAAGTAAAGCAGCAAGCTGGAGAAAGGGTAGGAAATGTTTGATTTCTGTTTGAATCCAAGGGTGTGGCTAAGGGAGACAAAGACAGAGCTATGGATAAGGGAGAAACAAGACACTTTAGGGGTGTTAATGCTGTGAACTTCATAGGCTCAGTTTGTATATATGTGTAAATAAACCATATATCATAAAGACATCAATCTCTTTTTCTTTAAATGCTAAGAGTTGCTAATACGTTTTTAAACTATTAATAGCGCATGATGCAGAATTGCAAACCACTTTGAGGTTTTACTATTCAGCAGTATGTACATTTTGTTACATATATCTCATTCATCTTTACGTTTTGTAGTAAATGCTGCAGCCCCCCTTCTCTGTTATGTGTACCTAAGCTGGTTGTCTTCATTGGGCCTGTGTGCATAAATGCAACTGTGGCTCTCTCATTTCGTTTCTTCTTTTACCATTTAACTTATTTATTCCCTATATACAGGAAGTCCTGATTCCACTTACCTTTTTAGGTTTGCTAATAATAATAAGCATGATTCAGCCTAACAAAAGACATGATGAAGTTCCAGATTGTAATCTTGATTCTATGAGTTGCTCCAGCATCTCTGAGTTTATTATTGGCTACACACCAGTGACTAATATGACAAGAACAATCATGCATAAAGTGACTTCAGAATACTGCCCAGAAGGTACAATGAGTTGTCATTCTGCACTGTCTTTCATCAGTTTGTCTGGTGTGGTTTTCCTTCTTGAATTTACTGGGGAAAGTATGTGTCTTATTGCAGAGATACTAAAAGTTTAAACCGCTTGAGTTTGTTGCATGTATTTCTCATACTAAACATAGAAAGTAACAAAAAGGATGTAATGCTCTTTAAAACGTAAACATAATTATGTAGCCAAATATTCACTCCCTTTACTACTACTAGACAATACAGTGGTGTGCTTTTAAAGCTCTGTTTCACAGTTGTCATTTTGGCATTTTAAAACAATTTGTCTATTTCTTATTTGTACTGCATTTGTATATTTTTAGTATCAATTCAGGAGCTGTGAGAACTTTCTAAGATACTTTTTGTCTTATCCATTCTTGATATTTTAATTATTAGAGCCTTATGTTGTATTGGGGGTATTACTGGATACTTGAAAGAATTTGGGTATAGGTTTGTGACACAATTTGCATAATGTTTTCTTATGTTAACATTTTTAAGAATGCTTTTAGAGCTGTCAGCAATTGATCTGATCTATGGGGCACCAGCAAGATTTTCTTGGCCCAGCTCACTAAATACCGTATTTTTCGCCCTATAGGACGCACCGGCCCATAGGACGCACCTAGTTTTTTGGGGGGGAAATCAAGGGAAAATTTTTTTTTCCCGCCCAGGTTTGCGCAGCCATCCCCAAGCTAGAAGAGGGAGACGGAGCGCTCCGTCTCCCTCTTCTGCCTTCAGGGACAGCTTCTCTAGCCTCCGTGGGGCAGCGGCTTGCCCTGCTGTCCCCCGAGCTGGTGGGGCTGGTGATGGGAAGAAGCTTGCTTCTCCCCCCCCCCGCCCGCCAGCCTCCAGATCAGGTCGGGGAATAGCGGGATGGCGGCGCTCTGCCTCCCCGCTATCCCCCAAGCTTGTGGGGCTGGCGGGGGGGGGGGGAGAAGCAAGCTTGCTTCTCCCCCCAGCCAGCCTCCAGATGAGGTTGGGGAATAGCGGGGTGGCGGCGCTCCGCCTCCCCGCTATCCCCCGAGCTTGTGGGGCTGGCGATGGGGAGAAGTAAGCTTGCTTCTCCCCCCCCCCGCCAGCCTCCAGATCAGGTCGGGGAATGGGGGGGGTGGCGCTCCGCCTCCCCGCTGTCCCCTGAGCTTGTGGGGCTGGTGGGGGGGAGAAGCAAGCTTGCTTCTCCCCATCGCCAGCCTCCAGATCAGGTCGGAGAATAGCGGGGTGGCGGCGCTCTGCCTCCCTGCTATCCCCCAAGCTTGTGGGGCTGGCGGGGGGGGGGAGAAGCAAGCTTGCTTCTCCCCCCCCCGCCAGCCTCCAGATCAGGTCGGGGAATCGCGGGGTGGCGGCGCTCCGCCTCCCCGCTATCCCCCGAGCTTGTGGGGCTGGCGATGGGGAGAAGTAAGCTTGCTTCCCCCCCCCCTCCAGCCTCCAGATCAGGTCGGGGAATAGCGGGGTGGCGGCGCTCCGCCTCCCCGCTATCCCCCGAGCTTGTGGGGCTGGCGGGGGGGAGAAGTAAGCTTGCTTCTCCCCCCCCCCGCCAGCCTCCAGATCAGGTCGGGGAATAGCGGGGTGGCGGCGCTCCGCCTCCCCGCTATCCCCCGAGCTTGTGGGGCTGGCGATGGGGAGAAGTAAGCTTGCTTCTCCCCCCCCCCGCCAGCCTCCAGATCAGGTCGGGGAATAGAGCGCCCCGCTATCCCCCAAGCTTGTGGGGCTGGTGGGGGGGAGAAGCAAGCTTGCTTCTCCCCATCGCCAGCCTCCAGACCAGGTCGGGGAATAGCGGGGTGGCGGCGCTGCGCCTCCCCGCTGTCCCCGAGCTTGTGGGCTGCAGGCTGCTGCCCACAAGCCTTGCGAGCCCGCGGGACCTCTCGCCAGGCTTGCAAGGCTTGCGGATAGCTTTCTGAAGCCTGGAGAGCGAGAGGGGTCGGTGCGCACTGACCCCTCTCGCTCTCCAGGCTTCAGCAAAAGCCTGCATTTGCCCCATAGGCCGCACACGCATTTCCCCTTCATTTTTGGAGGGGAAAAAGTGCGTCCTATAGGGCGAAAAATACGGTATGTATTCCACACTCTTCCCACCTCACCCTCCATAAGCAGAATAGAGTTGACCCTCTTTGTAGGTTGCTTTGCGATGATAATGCCAGATTTGGCAGTGCTTCATGGGTGATACTTGCACCATATCTAGCATAAAGTGCACAATACAAGGCTAATGAACAGAACTGAACCGCAAAGGAAAATGGAAAAAATTCCTCCTATTTTGGAAATAAAAGAAAGCCATGCTCATCTACAGCAGGGATGGGGAACCTGTGGCCCTCCAGATGTTGAATTACAGCTCTCATTGGGGGAGGGCCTTAGCTTAATGACAGAGTATCTGCTTTGATACAGACAGCCCTGGGTTCAATTCTCAACATCTTCAGGAAGTCCAAGAGAGATTCCTGCTTGAAATCCTGAATTCATCAGTATAATAATCACCATTTATTTATGTGCCGTCTTTCCATAGGAAGCCACACTCAAGGCAGCTAAAAATATAAAAATATGCATAATTTACTAAGTTACAAAATACAACAAAATGTAAACAGTCAAACAATAAGCTAATTAAAACACATCACTAGGTAATATACTAAAAATTATAATTCATAAAAGGTCTAACAAACAATAAAATACAAAAACAGTCCCAATAACAGTAAAAAAACAACAACCCACACCTCTTGAACTAAATATTTACCCCAACAAAAACAGCCCATTTTCCTGATAGTCTCTGGGCATTCTGAGCAGCATGTCTTTCTGGACTCATGGCAAGGTGGGTCTCTGTCACCTTCAACAGTAACAGTTTCTGTCGCTGCCCTGGTACCTTTAGCAGTAGTAGCTTTTATAGCTGGAATTAGTTGAAGCCAGCATAGAGCTCTCTGAACTAGATGGACCCAGTGGTTTGACTCTGTATTAGGCAGCTTCCTGCAAAAAAGTAATCAAGTAACTTTGCTATTTTGCAGCAGAAGATGCAAAAGAATTTCTGAGTGAGGCAGAAATGGAAGAGGCTAGTCTTCAGGACCCAGAAAACTTTGTGGGTGTCATTTTCAATGATTCCATGTCCTATCACCTCAGATTTCCTACTGTAGTGGTTCCAAGATCTTTAATCCTCCCGACATCAATCGGTAAGTTTAAATAAATGAATATATAAAATATGTGTGCTTGTTAATTTTAAAGTACAAAACGTAGATGTTTGACCTTGTCTTGAAAATGGAGACTCGAAAAAACAGTCAACAATTATAATAGGAGAAAACTGTTTTAATAGAAATAGATATTTAAGAATCCTTTCCACATGCTTATTTTAGGTCCTGTTTGCAATCTCCCAGATTTTGAAGATACTTGCACAATTGGCATTACTCATTGAATAGAGAACTCCGTATTGTGTCCTATTTCAGTCATAGGAGTGGCTTGCAATAGCAAGGCTATCTGTTACTACTTGTTTTGCCGATTGTGTATAGCTCTGCATGGCTATTTTATTAATTTCTGAGCATCAGTATCTTGATCCTCTGCATGAATTGTAGGGCAATCTATCCATGCTGGTATGGTATCTAGAATGGTGGAGATGAGTAAATTCATAAGTTTTTAGAATCTGCATGTATAGTGCAGAAACCTAATGACAACCCAGTTTTGATGCTTTTGAATAATTAACAGAGTTTAGATTTTCCTTCTTATGCTTTGATTTTTTTTCCATAGCCATTTGTTCAACCCCTTCCAAAATGTGTGAAGCTGAAACATACTGGCATTCTGGATTTGCAGGCATACAGATCTACATTGATGCAGCAATTATAGAGGTAAATATAAATAATCAGAATGTGAGCAACTCTGAATCACCATTATTTTGTAATAGCTGACATATCAAAAGGTATTATGGGTCCCCCCCCCCCTTGTATTTCAGGTTATTTATATAATGGTGTCCTTCGCACATCATGTTAAGCCAAATCAGCAAATGCGTGGGCTCCTGGATAAGAGATCATAGCTGCTTTCATGATTTAGCTCTCCCCAGACAAACCACGAACTGCAACCATGGCTGCTTCCGTGGTTTACAGCTCACGGCTTGTCTGGGAAAGCGAAACCACAAATGCAAGTTTGGATGACATGCTAAGTCAGCAGCACAGTACAGAACAATTAGGGAAGAGCAAAGCAGCTCTAATCTCCTTTCTGAGAGGTTTGTTTGTTTTTGTTTGGCTCAATGTGATGTGTGAACAAATGCTTTCCCCTAAGCCTAAGGCATGATAGTAACAGTTCCGTTCATCACTGAATGTTAAGTTTAGGCAGTAATTTCCATCAGGATATCTGTGTCAACCATTAAGGGCATATAATTTGTTCTGAGTGTTACCATATACATTTATGCAAATGAATACTGTATATATACCCCTAAGGAACTATGGCCAGTTATGGAGCCCCGTGTATATACGTAGTATAAATATATGTGTTAAAAGCCATGATTTGAATCTTGAGTTACCTTTCTGCAAATGGAAGTATTCATTCTATTCCAGGACGAAATGGTGGGAGGAGGCAGTTTTTTTCTGATTACCTCCTTTCCTATGCAGCTCACCTTGCATGTTGTTTTAGAGAGTTGTGGAAGCCTTCAAAGCAGAATTGAGGGTGGGACATGGGGGTTTTATAGGCATGAGATAATTAGTCAAATTTGCCTCACCCCTCTTCTTCTGCCAGTGGGAGTACCCTCTGAGTGAAGTTCTACTCACTTGAATTTGTATTTGACACCCATATGTATCCTTTCATAGACACTGTAGCAATTACCAATATGTATCCAGCAAACACTACTTTGTATTTTTTTCCTCACAAACCAAGCGAGGAAAAAGTTTGTGAGAGTCACCATTAAAATTTTATTTATGAAATTTCAGAAACCACTATTTAAGCACGGCACATACATTTATCAAGAAAACACTGCTAAAATTCACAAAGTTGTCAAATACCATGGTACCTCAGTTTTGAAACATAATCAGTTTTGGAAGACAGTTCGAGATCCGAAACGTTCAAAAACCAAAAACTCATTACGGAAGCCTCAATACGGAAGCCGCATGGCATGTTCAACTTCCAAGGTGAGTTTGAAAACCAAAGCATTTACTTCTGGGTTTACGACGTTCGGAAACCGAAACGTTTGTGAATGGAGATGTTTGAAAGCTGAGGTACCACTGTATACATAAAATAATCAGTAAAACTTTTAAAAACAAATATAGATACTTAAATTATATGTCTGAGTAGGCTTGCTGAAAAAACAGTTTTCAGCCGGCATTTATATGAAGTGAAAGTGCGTGCCTAATGACAATTGGAAAGGAATTTGGAAGCATAGGTGCTGCCAGACTAAAATACTGCTTCACTACACTGGGCTACTAGATCCAGCAATTGCATCCTGCCACACTGATATTCTAGAAATCTGAGAAATGAAGATTTCCAGTTCATGAATATCTGGGTAATAATTAATGCTGCAGAATTTATGTGACCACTCTTTCATATAGTAAAATAATTTGGTACTGATTTTTTAAAGAGGGATTTTACATATTGAACTGATATCCTGAATGTACAGTAGGGGGGAAAGAATTTGATCCCCTGCTAAATTTGCCCGTTTGCCCTCTGATGAAGAAATGACCAGTCCATAATTTTAATGGTAGGTTTATTGTACCTGTGAGAGACAGAATAAACTGTAATTTATAAAGATTGCCATACCCACTTTTGGAAAATGTGAACTTGGTGAAAGCAGAACAAGGCAAAATCTGGGCATTCACTATACCTTGTAACCAAAATGCTGTTGTTAAGGATCCCTTTTGAGTTTCATGGCAGTAAGATAAGTTTGGTATAAAAACTAGTTAAAGCAATGACATTGGTATTTGCAGATTTACAGTTTATTTTGGAAATAAAAAATGCCTGCTGAAATAGCTGCTACAGTAATTTGAAATCTGATTTTAACATTTCATTTTTCTTAGTTGAAGACTAATAAATCAGTTTTGGAAGAACTGGAATCAACAAAAGCTGTCAAGATGGGAAAGTCTGCTGTTGTGGAAATAGATAATTTCTTTCGTGCAGTAGTCTTAATTTACTTAGTTATTGCCTTTTCACCTTTTGGCTATTTTTTGACTATTCATATTATGACAGAAAAAGAGAAGAAACTGAAGGAATTTTTAATGGTAATGGGACTTCAAGACACAGCTTTTTGGTATGCATATTTCTTAGTTCTTTGATGTTAATGCAACTTTTGTTCCATTTATTTATCTGATATCACTGTGTTATGCTACTCCAGGAAGAAGCAGCACATAATAAGTTAAGCCAACTTAAGAAAGTTCATAAAAGGAAAGATTCCTGTGCCTTCCTCCCCTGCTGCAGCCATCTGAGACTTGGTACTGGTTTACAAAGCCCTATTATAACAGCTTGGGACCAGGATACCTGAAAGATCATCTTGTCTCTGTGGCTGTACTCTGCACTTGTATTTTTATTAGTAAATCACTTTGGCATGTTTTATGTGAAGGGATTCGCAAGTGTGTGTGTATGTGTGTGTGTATGTATTTATGCTAGCAAGCAAGCAAGCCTCTCCAGAGGACCAGAGGTCTCTCCAGAATGTTTCAGTGCTCTAGAACATGTTGCACCTGTTGAGGGAAGGGAGAATCACTAAAAATTAGAAACCCTCCATCAACCCTCCCACATTGCTCAGGAGGACACCCCCCAACGTTCAGCAGAATCTCTGATCTGGATCTTGCATAGAGTTGGATTTTCTCCACTACAATTATGAGTTTAAAAGCTTTCCTGCGGAACAGTCTTAAATACTAGTTGCAATAAGATAAATGTCACGAAATAACAAAGTAACCCATTACAAACGAACAATGGGGTTCAGTCCTTTATACTTTCCCCCCTCTGGTCCCAGCGGGAGAACCTGAATTTACTCATCTTTGCAGAGCTTCTCTGCAACTCTTCTGATGATGATACTGCTGCTATCAAACACCAGCAAACTCACATACAGGCTTAAGTTTCAGCTTCCTGCTGTGAATTTCTGGTAATGAGTCATGAGGTAGCTTATCTTACTGAACTGGAAAAATGCCAGCCTTTTCTGTTGCTTTTGCAGCATTTTAAATGTAGTGCATTCAAACGCAGCATGTTATGTGCTTTTAAACTTATAACTTTAACACCCTACACCCCCAACCCCCCTGGAAAGGTTACAGGAGTAAGGAAGGCACAGTGTTTTTTTCTTCTATGATTTTTTTTGTTCTTTTAGGATCAAAGCTAACATCATCATGGTGTTCTTGTGACAGTTTTTCTATGTGAACATCTTTGGTTAATTTAAGTGGTCCCATTTGTGTGCTAACTTTAACCTTAAGGCAGTGAACCAAGCTGCATGTGATATGCATTATATGATCAAGGAAATGGGCATGTAGAAGACTTTGAGGAAATGATTTCCCCATTTTATATATGGGAACACAATGCCAAAGCCTGAGAAATGGCAACACACAAAGCCGCCTCTCTGTTTCTGTCATGCACCCAGAAGAGCTCATACAGCCACACATAAAATAAAAACTGTGTTTCTGTCTCTCCCTAAGTACCGTATTTTGCGCCCTATAGGACGCACCGGCCCATAGGACGCACCTAGTTTTCAGGGGGGGAAATCAAGGGGAAAAATATGATTCCCCCCCCCCCGCAGCTCTGGGAGCAGCGGACAGGCTGCACGCAGCCTGTGCGCTACTCCAAGACCTTCTTCCTGCTTTTGTGGGAGGTGGCAGAATTCCCCCACCTCCCGCAAAAGCCCACAGGAGCCGCGCGTGACTCCTGCGGGCTTTTCGACCAGGAGGGAGAAGGGACTGAAACGGCCAGTCAGTCCCTTCTCCCTCCTTGGGGAAAAGCCCCCAAGAGCGGCACGCTCTTTAAAGGCTGCGCGGCTCCTACGGGCTTTTCTAGGAGGTGGGGGAATTCCCCCACCTCCTAGAAAAGCCAGCAGAAGCTACACAGCCGCTTTAAAGAGCGCAGGGCTTTTGCCTGCTTTTGCGGGAGGTGGGGGAATTCCCCCATCTCCCGCAAAAGCCCACAGGAGGGAGAAGGGACGGACTCCGCCAGTCTGTCCCTTCTCCCTCCTTGGGGAAAAGCCCCCAAGAGCGGCACGCTCTTTAAAGGCTGCGCGGCTCCTACGGGCTTTTCTAGGAGGTGGGGGAATTCCCAGCAAAGCCTCCAGCCCCTTTAAAGAGCGCCCGGCTTTTGCCTGCTTTTGCGGGAGGTGGGGGAATTCCCCCATCTCCCGCAAAAGCCCACAGGAGGGAGAAGGGACGGACTCCGCCAGTCTGTCTCTTCTCCCTCCTTGGGGAAAAGCCCCCAAGAGCTGCGCGCTCCTTAAAGGCTGCACGGCTCTTGCCGGCTTTTCTGCGAGGTGGGGGAATTCCCCCACCTCCTAGAAAAGCCAGCAAAGCCTCGCAGCCCCTTTAAAGAGCGCCCGGCTTTTGCCTGCTTTTGCGGGAGGTGGGGGAATTCCCCCATCTCCCGCAAAAGCCCACAGGAGGGAGAAGGGACGGACTCCGCCAGTCTGTCCCTTCTCCCTCCTTGGGGAAAAGCCCCCAAGAGCGGCACGCTCTTTAAAGGCTGCGCGGCTCCTACAGGCTTTTCTAGGAGGTGGGGGAATTCCCAGCAAAGCCTCCAGCCCCTTTAAAGAGCGCCCGGCTTTTGCCTGCTTTTGCGGGAGGTGGGGGAATTCCCCCATCTCCCGCAAAAGCCCACAGGAGGGAGAAGGGACGGACTCCGCCAGTCTGTCTCTTCTCCCTCCTTGGGGAAAAGCCCCCAAGAGCTGCGCGCTCCTTAAAGGCTGCACGGCTCTTGCCGGCTTTTCTGCGAGGTGGGGGAATTCCCCCACCTCCTAGAAAAGCCAGCAAAGCCTCGCAGCCCCTTTAAAGAGCGCCCGGCTTTTGCCTGCTTTTGCGGGAGGTGGGGGAATTCCCCCATCTCCCGCAAAAGCCCACAGGAGGGAGAAGGGACGGACTCCGCCAGTCCGTCCCTTCTCCCTCCTTGGGGAAAAGCCTGCTTTCTACCACCGCCAGCCTCCAAGCTGGGTTGGAGAGTAGCAGGAAGGCTTCGCGCGCCTTCCCACTGCCCCCCATCCTCTGGGGCTGGCGATGGGGGAAGCACTGCTTTCCCCACCGCCAGCCTCCAAGCCGGGTTGGAGAGTAGCAGGAAGGCTTCGCGCGCCTTCCCACTGCCCCCCATCCTCTGGGGCTGGCGATGGGGGAAGCGCTGCTTTCCCCACCGCCAGCCTCCAAGCCGGGTTGGAGAGTAGCAGGAAGGCTTCGCGCGCCTTCCCACTGCCCCCCATCCTCTGGGGCTGGCGATGGGGGAAGCGCTGCTTTCCCCACCGCCAGCCTCCAAGCCGGGTTGGAGAGTAGCAGGAAGGCTTCGCGCGCCTTCCCACTGCCCCCCATCCTCTGGGGCTGGCGATGGGGGAAGCGCTGCTTTCCCCCACCGCCAGCTTCAAAGAGCAGACTCTCCTGGCTTCAGCAGAAGCAACGCGAAGCCTCTGGAGCGCAGGCTTCGGAGGCTTCGCGTTGCTATCGCTGAAGCCAAGGAGCCTGCATTCGCCCCATAAGACGCACACACATTTCCCCTTCATTTTTGGAGCTGGAAAAGTGCGTCTTATAGGGCGAAAAATACGGTAATCAGATGTTAAGGGACAATGGGGTGGGGATGCTGTTGCCCTCATGCCTGTCTTACAAGCTGCGTGGAACATTTGGTTGGCTATTCTTGTGAAAAGAATGCAGATCTAAATGGGAAAAGTCAATATGTCCAATGAGTAGAAGACAGAGGTCAGCTTTGAGCCCCAAAAGGTCAAACATCTCCTTTCAGTTAATATTTGTTGTTGCAACACAGCATATTTTTGCATTACAATTCCCATTATAGAATTTACATGTGTAGGCTACTTATACAGATATTAATAAGAGTGTAAGGCCCAAAGTATTTTTCCAGATATGCGTAAACTATTGAGACTGTGTCTTGCTTCTCAGCAGATATGCAGACGCTCATTCTTCAATCTACAGGTATTTTCTGTGCTGTTACTGTTGGTGATCTTCTCTATATTATCTGTCATTCAACTGCACACTTTAAAGCCTTCATTTCATCCCTACTCTCCATTTCAGTTTATCTCCATTTATTTCCTCTAGTTTATTTCTCTTCTCCATAGCCAAATCAATTTCATTTCTCTTCTCTAATTTTCCGTTCAATTTTATTTCATTCCCATTCATTCATTCTTGTAGTTTATGAAAACCCCTCTTTCTGCAGTTTATTTGAGATTACCACATGATTAAAAAATGCCTATTATAAAATATTGCTGCTGTAATAAAACACTTGTGGAATGAACACCACTCTGAGGGGTGTCATGCACCAACATTGTGCATTTACTTCTTGTCAAAATTTCAACCATCTTTTTGCCCAAGGTTTTGAGACAAGTTAGATAGAATGTCAGTTATACCAACTGTTTTATTCAATCCCTGCTGCCTTGAGAAGTTTGAGTGATTTATTAAAATAGACAATATCCATTTTGCCAGGTAACATCATTGTGTGAAGTGCATGGTATATTAGGAATGGAAATAGAACTACATGCAACTAGAATATATGGGCGAGCACTCCCAAGATCACCTTGGATTAAATTGGAAGTGATCCAGGGCTGGCCCAAGACATTTTGGCACCTGAGGCGAACCACAAAATGGCTCTCCCTCACCAGAGAAGAGGAGAGGAATGGAAATCTACCTCAGGAACAAGGGGGAAGGGAATAAAATCAATCTTTCTCTGTGGTTAAATTGGGAGTCAAAGGGGCCAACTTTGAATTGCCAAGAAGCTGCTGTGGAAGCAGCATGGGAGGGGCTGCTGAGGAGGCAACAGATTCAGCCTCTAAGGAGCACATTGCAGCCATCACTGCCACCATGGTAGCAGCAGTAGCAATGGGCGATGCATTCCTTGGAGGCCAGATCTGCTGGCCTTGTGGATCCTACCACCCGAGGCAGTCACCTCACTTTGCCTCATGGGTGAGTTGGCCCTATCGAAGTCCTTCCAAAACCCTTGGATCACTTTTCTGAGCCAATTCAAAGCTGGCAAAATGATGGACCTCCTCCCAGCTTGTGAGGTCTGCAGGGACAAGTCATGTTCACTCTTCACTTTTGGTCTTGCCAACTCTTAATCTCCAGCAGACCTCACAAGATGAGAGGACCTCCATCATTTTGTCCTCAAGTCATATGTATTGCTTGTACCCCAGTGGTGTCCAAATGATTCCTTCCCAGAGAAGCCTTTCACTGGCAGCAGACAATACATGTACCACTTGTTTATTTCAGTGGAAATGCCCCCATAAGCTCTAAGCCTAACATGAACTAGTTATTTTCTTCCCATGAGCAACTCACCCAGCAAAAATTACTTTTCTTGGTTTGTGGCTTACTATGTACATTGCAAATATTTTAGATGAATATGAAGTAATTCATCTTGTCATGCTTACTGTGATTGTGTGCTTCATTAATTTCAGGCAAGGGTCCATTTGAGAGTTATCACTTTTAGTATTGACTAATATTTAGCTTCAACTTAGTAGTTCGTATAGATAACTTTGAATTCATGAGCCTTCATTGTGTTTTCCCTTTTTCTAGGCTTTCTTGGGTCTTGCTCTACACCAGTCTGATTCTTGTCATGTCCCTTCTCATGTCGGTTATTGCAACATTTTCTTCGCTCTTTCCCCAAAGTAGCAGCTTTGTGATATTTCTTCTTTTTTTCCTATATGGATTATCCTCCGTAAGTGTGTATGTATGTGTGCTTGCTCATTGCCAATATGCTGAAGCTACGTGTTTTAGGATTGTCCTACCTGTTGACATAGAGGTATCCTATGATGGTGTTTCACAGGTACTCACTAATTTAGGGGTAATCCCAGGGGTGTTAAGGGAAGATGCTATGGATTTCCACCAGAATAATGTTACTTCTACCCAGATAAAATGTAGCAGGTCTAACAGACACAACTACAGCCTCCATGGCAATTCTGCCACCCCACCAATTCGCAACACTGAATGCTGATAGCTTCGCCGTATTAGCCATCCATGGAGGGATCCGGTCAACAAGAGTGATGGCATCATGTCACCCTAGCTAGAACACATATAAAATATAACCCAGCAGCCCCAAAGGCTTCCCAACACTGTGCCCAGTATAGACCACTATGGTTTAGTGAGCAGGAGCATAATAGCTGATACGTACAGTGAAACCCTTCAGGGATCGCTTCTTATTGAGAAGGATTATAAATCCCCCTAATAGTGCTACACAGGCAGTCTGCAAACAAGCATCTTTTGACAGACAAGTGCACAAAGTCATTCAAGTGCACAAAGGCATTCAGATTGGCCACTCTGATCACAGCACTAACACAATGGATTCCCAGGAAGGTTTAAGCTGAATTGGACAATAATGTTCCCCCAAAGATACAGATTTTGGGATGAGCAAGCTATTTGGAAAGGACAGGAACATAACACATAAGGAAGAGCAAGGACCTCAACAGGCTGCTCCTGGAGGCCATTTCTAGGACCTGCTTTTTAACGCAGCAGAAATGAGCTATGCAGTATGTAGCGGGAGATAGCAGGATCCAACTATATAAACCAGGACTAAGGGAATTCTTAAAGAACCCAGCACAAGTTTAGTATGCATGAGATCTCACGTGGGTACAGTCTCTCATTAAAAGGACTGGAAGACGGCATACCTGAGGCAAAGCAATGTGACAGCCAATTGAAAAAAGGTGATGTGTGGACCTTGTGGAACCTATAGAGCCAATGGTTTGTCACTTTTGCTCAGCCCCCTTTATCCCATCCTGTCTATTTCTGCCTTTAGTGCTGCGTGCCACCTTCTTTGCTCCATCTGACCTGGCAAGGAAGAGAGCTTATACTAGGCATCATTGGGGTCAAGTGCTCCACTTCTCAGTCTCAAAGGTAGCTGTGCATCTCATTGCCTCTGCTGGTATGCGTTGAGATCCCACCTTCATGGCAAACATCCCCTCTTCCTGCAGAGTGTGTACATACCCTGAGTTGGAGACAATATTGGTTGTCGTTGAAGGTGAAAAGATTATTGGGAGTTTACACTGTCCATATTGTAGCAGCGGGCGAGGATTGGACAAAAATGGGAGAGATCTGGAGAAGTAATGTTTCAGGCATGGATTCCTGCCTTTCCCCCCACCCACTGGGCTTCCGTTTAACTGTGTGTGGTGGCCAATGGTAGCAATGGAAGTTATTGTGCATTATCTGGGATCCTGAGAGACAGGGTATTTGCAAAAAATTCTGAAAAGATACACATAATCGTAACCTTTTTAACTTTGCACAAACAGTAAACATACAGGGCTAATAAGTTTCCAGAGTTCTTCTGTGATTTCTCTGGACACATGCACAGAGTAGTGTAACTTACCTAGTTGTCTGAACTGTGTTGTCCCCGTCTGAGTCTTATATACAGCTGTTGGTGTGTCATGATTGCCTACAACATTTGTTGAATTCCTCTCCTTGTGTAGTGCAGAAGGCAGTAATGTTGAAGTGTCCATTTACAGCAGCAGGAGTCTCTGAACTAATGCAAGCTCTTTTGTTGTAATGTTATACCACAATCAGGGTTAACATTTTAGTCAGAACAGGATTCCTCTCCTTCTGTAGCACATTATGTAGGCATACTGTTATGCCAGCACAGTCATGGCGCTGTGGTTTAAACCACCAAGCCTCTTGGGCTTGCCGATCGGAAGATTGGCGGTTTGAATCCACGCAATAGGGTGAGCTCCCATTCCACGGTCCCAGCTCCTGCCAACCTAGCAGTTCAAAAGCACACCAGTGCAAGTAGATGGAAAGCAGATGGGAAGTCAGGGCAGGACTATTAACATTGGTGCCGTGTGTGGGCAGTAGTCTGTTCCCATTGCCAGTCTGTCCACAGCATTCTGCACAAGGGTGGCCCTACATAAAGCATGTTGTTTCTGATTTATCTGTGTTTCTCGGGACCAAACTGCCTGTGACAGGGTTGCCACCCATCTACCTGTCTGCCGTTTTTGTTCAGATGCCAAGTGCAATTGGAAGGGCAGTACATCTTTTATATGAAAGGGCATACTTGGGGAGATGAGCGAAACTCGCCATTTCACTGTGCTTTGTTTCATTAAGCAGTCTTCTTCCAGCTCATCTTTGATAGTGGGACAATTGGGTAGAAGAATTGAGCTGGGTAGAATTGCTTGAAGCAATGGAATTGGGTGCTGGTGGGAGTTGGGGAGAACAGACTGTATTTCTTTTCATGTAGTCCTCTTTCCCACCATGACATGTGAATGTGCCTAAGACCCTTATGATTGCCCCATCTCGGTTATTTAGACCAATTTGTCCATTCCTATTTTAGTCCATGTGTCTTTTGCATGTATTCACTTATATGCCCATTCTGTCACATTTCTGTACTAATTTACTTTATTTTTAAAAAGTTTGCACAATTTGCATATCAATAAGTGTTATTGAATGTATTTTATCTCAAAATGTTAAAACTTTTTTGGGATAATCGCTGTGTTGCAACATTCAGAGAAGTGATTAAAATAGCAATGTTCTGTTCCACACATTAGTCCAGGAGTTTTGGATTAGGTCAATTCATATTGGAATTTGTAAAGTTCAGATTTCTCAAGCATACCTATGTTTAGTTTGGCCCAAAGTCTTCTGGCTCCTAACATTTAAAGTATGGAAACACCTATTTATAGCAAGAAGAGAAGGTGACCTGTGGGTACTGATTTTGCACTTATTCCAAATTTATGAATATAGCATATGTAAACGGACTGTATATTCAAGGGCCTTTAAAGTCAAATTCTGATCTTGCTCTCTGTTCTGCACAATCTGCCCATTATTTACATGAAAGGTTTATATAGGCTGCATATTGTACAATCAGGCCTCTACTATAATGTGTATAGTCCGTACATTTGGATGAAGTTTAGTGGAAAGACCGCTTCTGTGGGTTAGCATCTTTACCATCAGCCAGTGCCTGAATCTATCTGTGATGCCTTCTGCCCCTTGAGAATATGCTGATTGGGTTGAGAACAATACCCCCCCAGGAAATAATAACATATTGTTTATACGGATTTTAATTTTAAACTTCTTTGGGAACCGATCTTGGCCAGAAAATGGGATATAAATGTAGAGTTCTGCTCATGGGACATCTCATTCATAGAAGGGCATGGCAGGTGACTCAGAAGGCTGTTGTGGGAAGGGAGAATTGGAAACGTTTCCTCCCATCCCGCTTCCATGAGCAGCAGCTTCTGCAGCCTGTCTTTTCATTGAATCAAAGCAAAATACATACCAGTAATTGCTTAACTTTGAAAACCTCATTAAATGTAAGAGCTGCACTGTGATTTGAATTGCATCTTGGCCATTCACTGTCTTTCTGAATCTTGAATTGAAAGTGGTCATTTTTGAAAAGGTGACCTGTTTTTATTGCAAAAGAATCATTCCTTAAAAATCACATTATATTTTGTTAATGCGCTCCTTGCTACCTTAGATTTCCCACTCTGATTTCATAACGAATTTGGGAAATTTTGATGTTGCAGTTTGCCAAAGGAGATAGTACTCTTAGGAAGAAAATCCTCAGCCTGTTAGCCAACTGATGTCTTTCATTAGCATATTATATTGTCTTTACCAAATACTAAGTGATACAATAATTATGATGGTCACATGTAAAAATTGAGATCCTAGCAATTTTAATCAAGTCCTATTGTGCACTGAAAATACGCTTTCTATTTCTGTTTAGATTTCCTTTGCATTTTTGCTAACCTCTCTTTTCAAAAAAGTGAACTATGCTGGTTCAGCTCAGTTTTTCACAACTGTGGCTTTTGGTGCTGTGGGCCTGAGCATTGCCCTGTTGGAAGATTTTCCAAAGTCTTTTGTGTGGTCACTAAGCCCACTGTGTGAATGCCCCTTTTTAATTGGTGTTGTACAGGTTAGTAAAGTATTTGTTTGTTACTGTGGCATGCACCCATCACCGTGGTTCTACTATGAGATGTTATAATAGTTTAAATCTTTCATCTTGGAATAATGTATTATAACAGACCTAGAACTTGCTCTGAACTTTTTATATATGTGTTTCTTGTTGTTTTCTAATCCGTTATTAAGTAGACATTTTAACCGATGAGAAAAATCAACTGTAATAAGTAACACAATTGTCAGAAGTTCAAAGAACACTGTGTGTTGCAGACTTTTTATGTTAAATTTTGCAGCTTCCTGTCATAAATGTGTAGTTTTCAGTGTATCACAAGCGGACTTTTGCTAGCATAGCAGTCTCCGCCTCTGCAGTCTCCCGTTCACCTCAAAACATTTTCTCTAGAGGCTCCCCCAGCTCTCTGGAGCAGATTTTGAGGATTCAGGGTGGGAAAAAGGAAGGTAGAAGAAGAGGAGTTTGGATTTGATATCCTGCTTTATCACTACCCTAAGGAGTCTCAAAGCGGTTAACATTCTCCTTTCCCTTCCTCCCCCAAAACAGGGGAGGTGAGTGTGAGGTGAGGTGAGTGAGGCTGAGAGACTTCAGAGAAGTGTGACTAGCCCAAGGTCACCCAGCAGCCGCATGTAGAGGAGCGGGGACACGAACCCGGTTCACCAGATTACGAGTCCACCACTCTTAACCACTACACCACACTGGCTCTGTAGTGGAATCCCGTTGTATGAGCAGAAGTCAGCTTTAAAGCCACTGAGTTTTTCTTCTGGGTCAGATATTAATCCAAACTGTGGAAGAACACCTTCTCACTCCCATCCACCAGCTATGGTGGTAACAGTGAACTTACCTCCCCACTTCTTTTTCTCTTCCGCTTTCCTTGGTGTCTGGAATGCTGCCACAGTAGCATTCCATGTCTCTGAAACCCTGATGTTAGTTTGGTCATTTTGTCTTTGGAGGAAATTATGCTTCCCGGGGATTCAGGAAAGGGAAGATCTGGAAGAGAGTGGGAGGATAATGGTTGGGAGAGAGAGAGACAGACACATTCAACCTTCCCTCCTGTTGCTGTGGCCACAACTGCCCTAAAGGTAGAGGAGACAGAAAAATGACATCCCACTCCTCAACAATCTTTGCTGCCTTACCAGCCATGAAATATAGAGGGTTTTGTACTCACAGGGGATCAGCAGTTAATAATTTAGGACTGGGGGTGGGAGGGGGAATAGCTTGAATGTTCTCCGCTTTAGCTAATAATTGTCTGCCCAAATGAGGAACTTGCCCCATCACCCCTACATATGATGGCAACTTGATGATCATCATCAATATTTATATAGTGTTACATTATTTACCTTACTATTTTAGTAAACTAATGCTGTCACATAGCTGCAATTATATGTGTTTGCAGGTGATGCATCTGGAAGATTATGAAGAAGGAGCTATTTTCTCACATATAACTCATGGCCCTTATCCACTAATTATTGCTTATACGCTATTGACCCTTGATAGTATGCTTTACCTGCTCCTAGGGATTTATTTCGATCAAGTGATTCCAGGTATGTTAGAATCAAAGAAAAATACAAGAAAACCTGAACAACATCAAGGCTTTGGTTACATATTAAGTATTGTAATGCATATTATACTGTATTGGTGAAATACTCATTTTAAGTGTATCATCATCCTTAGTGAAATTGTGCCCATACTAGAAATCTTCATTCTCAACCTCTTTAAATTCATTCTAATCCTTTGGGAGATATGTCGCAGAACCAAAATGTCTGGATATGTTATGACCTCTGGGCACTATCGAAATTGCCAGTTCATATACAATGTATGTGATTTAAAATCCCCACTGGGATTAATGCAGACTGGAACCTGTTAATTATATACCCCAAACTACCCAAACTATAAGTCATATTTCATAATTCTGGTATATATGTTTCTGGTCTACTAATAAATAATAGTAAATCACCCACATATCTGTCTGTGCTTAATAAAACCATCCTAATCTGAATGGACAACTATTATTATCACTGGCTGAACTCTATTTGACAAAATCGCTTTTAGTATCTTCTGTGTTAATTAAAGAAATTTGCCTATAATTTGCATAAGCGTGGTACAAGTCATACATCTACACATCATAAATTGAAATTGACTGGGTGCCTAAGCGTTTTGATAAATACAGAAAAGCTTAGGAGTCATAAAGTTTGAATGTGTCTTTTACTATTCTATTCTATTCTATTCTATTCTATTCTATTCTATTCTATTCTATTCTATGCTATTGCTCTAATACTCCTGTAGGATTCAGAAATGGTCATTAATCATGGGCATTTTAAATGCAAAACTTTTATATCCCAAACCTCCTTAGATTTGGAGCCAAGAAATAAACAGCACATCCATATAAAAGTAAAGCAGAATTTCAACTTGTGCATAGTGTGTATGTATGTCTGTGGCACCAAAGATGTATTTGTAATTTATGCTAAAAATTACATGCCAGTCTGTAGTACAGGAAGATTTCCTGGGTTACAAAATAAGGGATATAGTTTGCACAAGTCTAAAAATTAGCAAATGATAAACAGACAACAGTCCAAACATGTAATTATACTGTGTAATCCATATGTTTACAGATTCTTTCTCATCTTTTTTTACCCCCAGGGGAATACGGATTGCGGCGAAGCTTTTTCTTCTTCCTAAAGCCCTCATTTTGGGTAAAGCGAACAAGAAATTACAAGGAATTGTATGAAAGCAGCATTAATGGAAGCTTAGAATTCAATGAGATTGTTGAGCCTATATCTTCTGAATTCCAGGGAAGAGAAGCTATTAGGTATGACAGATGATGCTGAAGTTTAACTTGAACCTATTGTCAGTTATTAATTGTTTTTGCACTTAGAAAGAAACTGTCTGTGTTTGCATGAAATGATAAAGAACCTTGGCTTAATAAATAATTTTGTGTACAAGCAGCATGCACACACTTTCCGATTGCTGCAAGCAAATCAGCTCAGCCTGACATTTGAATGCAGGAGTGTTGTTCATTTCTCCCTAACAAGCAACTCTTGGTAGGCAGCCTTAAATCAAGGCTTGCTGTTGACTTTCAAATTCTGGTTCATTAGTGATAAACAAACCACACTCCTAGGTCACGTGAAGGGAAGAGGAAAGAGTTGAGTAATCCTTTGCATGTACATTATGGTTTATTAAGCCAGGGTCCTTGGCTTAACATTGCACGCAAACATGGCTTCTGTGTGAAGTATGCATGCAGTGATAATTAACTTGTCAGTTTTATTATGCACACTCAAGAGGAGCAATGTGATAGTTTTCATATGCAAATATAGTTTGTCATTGTCCTGTGAAGTGATATTATTGGCAAAGAAAAAAAAGTCCATATTGAGAAAAGACAGTGTTAATCAGTTTTGGTTCTATCAAAACATACATTGTAGACCAGTACCTGTGCAAGTGATCTGAAGCTCCATGTATTGCTTAAGATGCAAATGTTGCATGTTGCACGCACTAATATTTCTTTCCTGATAAGAGTCAACAAGGGAGTCACTGCATGTACAAATCTCTGTTGCATGTTGACTAGTCAGTTTGCAATTGAGGCAAGGAAGGTCATTTTGCTAAGCACCTATGTAGGTCTTTGTGTAGGAACCAGCTTAGTTTCAATCAGAAGTGAGGCATATTCAATCCAATTAACCTTGGGTGCCATTTACCCATATTTTCCTTAGTTTGACAGGAAGCCAAATAGCAAAAAGTGGTATTTGTGGTTTAGAAATGTTCCATTTCATCTTTTTCACTGTATTCTGTGGTTCAGACTCCCCCTCGTTGCATCCATTTCTCAAAATGTTTTTGAGAGATCAAACTCTGGAAGAAATCATAGTCAAATAATATGTTCAGGAAAAGTATGTGGTACTTTCTTTCTGGGAAGGGGTTATGGCATAGTTTCCCAGGAGCATTGTACTACTTTTGAATATGAAGGTCACCTTGCATTGTAAACCAAAGCAGGAATATTCAAGCTAATATAAATATGAGGTACCTGCGTATTCTTTGATTTTTCTTGCTTGGTAAATTTCCCCAAAGTTCTGTGTTTCTTTTTGAAAATAAATTTATCTTCTCTTCTTTCAGAATCAATAATGTCCAGAAATCATATATTAAAAAAGGTGAAACTGTGGAGGCCCTGAAAAGTAAGACTTCTTAGGTTTTCAGCTATCTGCCACAAGTGTGAACCCTTGTTCTTTAAGTGTTGCCTGTTTGTTGTTTTCTGACAGTGACTATTTGCATGTCATGCTAAACCATGGTTGAGCACAACATGCACTAGCAGAAATGAGTTTCAGCAAGACTTGGGCTTGCGCACTTCCGTCTTTTCCTCCCATGTGCCTGGCAGGGTGAGTCCAGAAGATTTTGCTTTTGCTTTACCTAAATCACACACTTAACCATGGTTTAGCATGGCGTGATGAAGGAGAAATAAGCTGCACCAAATCTTAGGACTGTGCACTCCTGTTCAAACTGGGGTTCTTACTCTTGACCAAACCAGACGAGAAAATCGGAGCACATGAGGCCAAGGCTCAATGCAAACATGGCCAATGGGAGCAATGATATAGTATGTGGGTGAGTTTCTCTTTACTGACTACTCATCTGTAATCAGTAAATATCTCAATAAGGAAACATCAGTCAAAATAAAATCTGTACACAACTGTGTGTTTAGCTTTATTAAATATTAAATGTTCTGTTAATGGTGGGGTTTTTCTTAAGAGTAATTGATAGTGTACTCTATGTAGCAGTGGCTAAATACTTCCTGAAGCTTGTAGCAATACTATATAATGCCATTAATTAATCCCCTTCCTGTTTCATTTCTTATTAGGTTTATCCTTTGACATTTATGAGGGTCAGATCACAGCATTACTTGGACATAGTGGAACAGGAAAAACAACATTAATGAACATTCTTTGTGGATTGTCCCCACCTTCTGATGGTAAATATGTGCCTACTTCTGTTCTCTTTGCACTTGTCTTAAAGAGCGTTAATGGAAGAAATCCCCTGGAAGCCTATTTTGTGGTTTTTGTTTTGAAATATGTAATCCTTGGGATGGGCTTAATGTAGGTTCTGACTCAAGACCCCACTCAGGAAACCTGGGACATTTGAATGTTTGAATAGAAGCCTTCTCTCAATACACATACATACGTGTGCAGGCAGTGCTATTTATTCAAATAATAGTGGATCAACAAGAGATTAACAATGTAGGGAGTGATACAAAAATATATTTTAGTCTAGTTCATTCGACTGTCTCTCAGGGTCCATCTATGCCAAAAAAGGAAGTTTGTGCCCTTAGGTCTTACTCATGGTCAGTTAAGGGATTCGGCCCATAGATGCATAATTTGAGAGCATTACAATACTGTACAGTCATACCTTGGTTTTCGAATTTAATCCATTCTGGGAGTTCATTCAACTCCTGGAACAGTTCGAAAACCAAAGCGCTGGACGTTCAGCTTCCAAAAATTGTTTGAAAACCGGAACAATCACTTCTGGTTTTCAATCATTTGGGAGCCGAAACATTCAAGTTCAAAGGTGTTCAGCTTCTGAGGTTCCACTGTAATGAAATCCAGCTAGCAGGTCACAGCAGAGAGGCTGCAGTGCAGCAGCAGCTGAGGTGTGCTGCAATAAAGGACTACAGCAGATGGTGGCCCCAAGGCTTCTGTGACTCCACAGCTGCAAACCAGTAGTAATGGTTAATTAAGCCAGTAAAGCTTAGCAATTCCTCATTTCAAGCAGTGTGCAGGAGAACAGTTCAGCTCTCTTTCAAAAGGTTCCTCCTCTCTCTGATCAGGTCTGTGATCCCTGCTTTTCAGAGGTTACTTTTTGGGCATCCAGCATCATTCTTATTGAGGGTCTGCTTCCAACTTTTTAGTGGCATGCATTCATTTCTCTACAGCTTTAAAATCAGTTCCAAGAGCTGTACTGTTTCTAATGTTTTCTGATTTGTGTGCGTGTTGGTGGTAGTGCATAATATTTTTTTATCGCTTTTATTTTAAAATCAAATCAGCGATGTTAGACACCTTGACTTTTGGGGGTGTTCTGCCTCAGGTTTGGGCTAGCTGCCTCTAGATATATGTTCTACGCTGGTAGCAATCATAGTGTTAACATTTCTGCTCTTGCTTTTCATGCATTAGGATTTGCATCGATTTATGGCTGTAGAGTTTCGGAAATAGATGAGATGCTAGATATAAGAAAGGTAATTGGAGTCTGCCAGCAGTCAGATATATATTTTGATGTATTAACCGTGGAAGAGAATTTATCAATAATAGCTTCGGTTAAAGGAATACCTCCCAATGATATGATACAAGAGGTGAGTGCAGGCTAATGACCATATTCCATTATGCTTTCATAAATATATTCCATTATACTACCATAATGTCTGCAAGCCATCTTGAGCCATAAGGGTGGGGCATTTAATATGAAATACTTCTTGTCCTTGGTTTAAGGTCCAGAAAGTTTTACTTGATTTGGATATGCACCCCATTAAAGATAACCAAGCTAAAAAACTAAGTGGAGGACAAAAAAGAAAACTGTCGGTTGGATTTGCAGTTCTTGGAGATCCAAAGGTAAGCACCAGAAGGTAAAAATGGTTGATTGATGCAGCAATAATATGTAATTTCTTTACAAGAAATGTGTTTCTCTGCACTGCTTGTATGCTAAAGGAGTAGATATATAGACTCCGTTACATGGCATATTTATTATTCGAATTTGTGCACCCATTCTAGTGATTGTTGAAACTAGAGATGGAAGCATCTGACTGTCTTATAGTGGCATCTCACAAAGTTAAAGAAATCCAGAAGGATGCAGATTTCAGTCTGAACCCCAGGTCTGGTCTGTGAATTGGTTAAGGGGTAAAAGGTAAAGGGACCCCTGACCATTAGGTCCAGTCGTGACCGACTCTGGGGTTGCAGCGCTCATTTCACATTATTGGCCAAGAGAGCCGGCGTACAGCTTCCGGGTCATGTGGCCAACATGACTAAGCCGCTTCTGGCGAACCAGAGCAGCGCATGGAAACTCTGTTTACTTTCCCGCCGGAGCGGTACCTATTTATCTACTTGCACTTTGATGTTCTTTTGAACTGCTAGGTTGGCAGGAGCAGGGACCGAGCAACGGGAGCTCACTCCGTCGCGGGGATTTGAACCGCCAACCTTTTGATTGGCAAGTCCTAGGCTCTGCGGTTTAACCCACAGCGCCACCCGCGTCCCTGGTTAAGGGGTATCTGTCTTCAGATCCTAGTTTGTTGGGTAGCTATTCCAGTTCTAGTTGAAATGGATCAAGGTAGTCGCTTCCTGTTCAGTTCTGACAACGTGCTTGCCCATCTCTCAGTACCAACCATGCCAGAAATGTGGGCAGGGCCACTGGGACAATCTAGCAAGAAATATTTGAGCCAGATGCTTGCCTTGCCAGTGTGGTGTAGTGGTTAAGAGCGGTAGCCACGTAATCTGGGGAACCGGGTTCGCGTCTCCGCTCCTCCACATGCAGCTGCTGGGTGACCTTGGGCTAGTCAAACTTCTTTGAAGTCTCTCAGCCCCACTTACCTCACAGAGTGTTTGTTGTGGGGGAGGAAGGGAAAGGAGAATGTTAGCCGCTTTGAGACTCCTGAAGAGGTGTGAAAGGCGGGATATCAAATCCAAACTCTTCTTCTTCTTCTTCTTCTTCTTCTTCTTCTTCTTCTTCTTCTTGCTGGAGCTGTATTTCCAACTGTATGCCAAGTGTTGTTGTGGAATGGGGATGTTTTATCAGAGTTAACCACCTATATTTACCTGCGTGCATTTTTTGTTTTTTGTTTTTACATCTGTACTACTACATTTGATTGGTCATAATATGGCTTTGTGCATTTGCCATATAGTCCTCAACTTCCAGTTACCAACATTGAGGTCGTTGGTTTACATTTCCTCATTGTTACTGATCAGAGCCAGTTTAGCAGCTGCATATGTATTTAAGTCATATTTAAGCTTCAGATTTATTTGAGGCAATCCTATATAACACAAGGCCTGGAGGCCTATTACATCCCCTCCCTCTGAGTGTTTGAAGCCTCCTAGGATAATTCCAAGCACAGTTGTTTGCAGCTCTCTTCCCACTACTTTGTGAAAGCATCTTAGGCACTTTTATACATAACACCAGACGGTGTGGGCTATGGGCTAGGGCTTCTGATCGTCTTTTCCCACATCAACATGGCTATGCTGAAATGGCTTCCAGAATAATATAAGAAATGAGCTAACGATCCATTCACAGTCCATCAGAAGTGGTGATAGCACTGAAGAATGTCTATGTCACTACATCTACATTGCTCTTGGAATGGTGCCAACATTTCTCATCCAAATTTCTCCCCAGAGTTTTTGCAGTTCTTTACTAATGGAAAGGTTAATGAGAATAATGCCAGAATCTCTGATGTTGTTTGATTTGTACTTCTGGACTGTGTTTCTTTTGGTAGGAATGGATTTGTCGTAATTATTATAAGGGGTGAGTGTGGGCATGTGGGTGTATGAGACTTCTCAGTTTGCAGGAGCTGAACAGGATGTGTTTCATGAAGCAGAGTGTTTTAAAAATTATTTTATTTTTAGTATATTCCCAAACTACTGGCAGGCAGACTGAGACCGTGAAATAAAAACTTGCAATAACAGGAGACAATGTGCTTGAGGAAACAGTAGGGTTGCCATATTTCAAAAAGTAATAATCCAGACACAAAAGTTGTTGAGCTTTTTTCTTGGGATCTTATCTGGTCAAACTGTTCACATATCTGATAGAAGTGATGATAATGATAAACGATATTATTGATAAGGGATAACTTTTACTTTCAAAATGAATAGCTAGTCCATTGTTTTCCATGGCCAATATTTAGGTATTACTCTTAGATGAACCAACCGCTGGCATGGATCCATGTTCACGGCAAACAGTTTGGAACCTCCTGAAAAATGGAAAATCCACTCGAGTGACTGTGTTCAGTACCCATTTCATGGAAGAAGCAGACATTGTTGCTGGCAAGTGCAATTTGGGGGCCTTTGTGTTAGTACCAGTTTGGTAATATAGCCAGCTTGTCACTGTATGAACTGATATAACTGAACGTACCTTCTGTTCTTGCTTCTAGATCGGAAAGCTGTGATTTCTCAAGGAATGCTGAAATGCCTTGGCTCCTCTATGTTCCTTAAAACAAAATGGGGAATTGGCTACCGCTTGAGGTATCTGTAGTCTGAAAGTCTATTTCAATGTGTTCATTATTTTCCACTTTGCCTGAATTTTACAACTGATTTAAAAAAACACCCAGTTTGATTAGCTGGAAGTATAATAGCAATGAGTAAACCTGGTAAATATGAACACTAGTTGGTTCATACTGCCTTATTTTCACAAGGTTATAAAAAAGCATTTGACAGAACAATTCTATATCTATCCACTCAGAGTTCCCACTAAATTTAATACCACCTACTTCCAGGTAAGTAAGTACAGGATTGCATTCTGAATAAAATATTAAATAATAATTGGGTCAAGCAGGCTTATACCTGCTAGAAATTTCAGTAACATCCACAAAGTACTGAATGGAAATATGATTGAGTGTATCAGGTAGAGTTGCCCCCAAACGCCAAAACCCCCGCAATTTTTTTATTGACTTGCTTAATATCAGGCATGAAGAAACAGGGGGTCCAGTTTGGACTGCCAAGCCATTTCCCCCAAACATTGCCAACCTGTCCATCAGCTACTATCATTGGTGATGTCAGCGGGTGGGCTGGACCTTCTTGGAAAGCCATCTCTTTAGCCTCTGAAAGGAATCAGTGTATGGTGAGCCTTCCAAGGAAAAAAAAAGAGTCTGCTACCTTTTTGCTGCTGGAGAGAAGCAACAAAAGTGGGAGAGAGAAAATGTTGCAAAGAGCACTCAGTCTCCACTCTCCTATGCTCAGTCAGGAGCGTGGATATTAATTTAAAGCAGCCTTAAAAAAAAAAATTTAAAAAAATATTGAATGATTTTATGTTACAAAAACATTACAACCATACTACCACAAAATATAATTGAGAAATAAAAATTACATACACCAATATTTTGTTTGTTATTTGTTATTTACTGTCTTATTTCCTCCCAAACATTCCACACACACACACATATATTCTTTGCAGTAGTTTCCCTCCCCCTTTAAAGTTTGCTGGAGGAACTGCAGCAAGGAGCACTGCAAGCAGAAGGGATTTTGACAAGTGGGCTGGGCAACCCATTTGATTATCACATTATGTCATAGGGATATGTGATTGACAACTAGATTGGCCCACCCATCTGTCAGAGTCAGCCTGCTGAAAAGAACTGACCCTTAGAAACAAAAAAGGTTCCCACCTCTCGAATATATCTCAAACGTTTTTTGTGATTTATCTGTTAGAGTTTTAGATAATTTATGAATAAAGGTAAAGGTAAAGTATTATGAATACTTATATGTAAATTTTGTTTTTCATTTGGATTAAGAAAATAAAGTTTATATGTTAAATTGGTTTACAATATGTTCCTTTTGTTACTTAAAAAACAAACAGACCATAGAGTCCCACCTTGTAAAAAATAATTAAACATTGTGTGTGTTTGTTTTTCCTTAGTATGCAAATAGACAGGTACTGTAACACAGAAGGCACAGCGTTTTTGATCAAGCAGCATATCCCTGGAGCCAGTTTGTTAAAGCAGACTGAAGAGCAGCTTGTATATGCCTTACCTTTTAACGACATGGACAAATTTTCAGGTACTCCCCTTTGAACACCAGTGAAAATTGAAGAGTAGATGAGGAAAATAATGAAATTCATGGAAAGCTAAATTAAAATGGACTTCAAGAGAAATAACATAGGTTTTGGGCCTGCTATGCAAGGAAAAGAGATGGTATTTATTGTGAAATGGGTCAAAACACCCCAAACTATGTTTGGTTTGTGTTTTGTTTTTTGTAATCTTCCTTCCTTCCTTGGCAAGCTTTTAATAAAAATTATATAGTAGCAAGACAGTTCCCAGAAAACAACAAAAAACCCTCAATTTCAGACACATTTTGACACTCTGATAAATGAAGGAAAACATTCACCTTTTGTTTCATGTGACTTTGAACTGTTACGCTATATGCAATCATTAAACAATAGTGGCACCAAAGGCTTTTTTGTTGTTACACTCAACGGCAAACAGAAATAAGGCAGCATGATTGCAAGAAATGTAATAGCTATAAAGCTTAGCGGGAGAGAATAAACTCTGCATGCAGAAATCTCTGGCACCACCTGATATGTCTGGGAAAGACTTGTGTCTGAAGCCTTGGAGGCCCACTGTCATCGTAGACCAGCAGACAGACATCCAGATACCTAATTTGGCGCTCAGGGCAGGCTATTTTTCTCTAAACCACACTCTCCTGTTCCACCCCTCATGCCATATATGATGTTCAGTCATAGAATCGTAGTGTGTGTGTGTCATCTAATTCAGTCCCCTTCAATGCAAGAGTCATAGCTTAAGGAATCCCTGACAGATGGCCATCCAACTTCTGTTAAAAAACTTCCAGTGAAGGAGATTCCCCCACCTCCGGAAGTAGTCCATTCTACTGTCAAACAGCTCTTGCCATCAAAAAGTTATTCCTAATGTTTAGTCAAAGTCTCCTTGAACATCTCTGAGGGAAGGTAAAGATGCAACTCCCTGCTGAAATTGTTTGCAGGCACTTGCAAAGCCCAGTTTGTTTGCCTGCATGGTTTGATTACATCACGGTGATGTCAGGTGACTGACCCATCAGCAATCCCATCCACCAGCAGTGCATCCAATATCTGCTGTAGGTAGTACTGAGTTGCATTGATCAATGGTACAAGACAGCTTCCTATATTTCTATTTCCAAGCAGTAGCTCGGCAGCGGCAGCGGCAGCGGCAGCTGCTGTTGCTGTTGCTACTATTACCACATCTATTCCTGCTTCTTCTTCTTCTAGCACTGTTTGCTGATCTAGACATGCATTCCCATTTGGGTGTTATTTCTTATGGCGTTTCCATGACTACCTTGGAAGATGTGTTCCTCAAGCTGGAAGTTGAAGCTGAAATTAACCACACAGGTGAGAATCAATGACAGTCCTTCTTGTAGTACATTACAGATCAATGATTTGGTGATGAGGGATAAATTCTAAGTTGCCTAACCTGTTACCCTCCTTAGATTTCAGTGCATTTAACTCGGAGCAAGCTGAAGATGAAATGGATGCAAAATCTATGGATGAGTTAGAGCAAAGCCTGCTAATGCTATCTGAGACAAAATCGTGTGTATTAAGCAATAAGTCTCTTTGGAAAAAACAGGTCTCTACGCTGGCAAAAGTTCATTTTCTTAATTTCAAACGTGACATCAAATCACTCACGGAAGTGTAAGCATCTTGGCTTTCTGTTTCTTAGTCCGAAATGTATGAGAGTCAGAAACGGAAATATGTTAAAAGGTTAAAACAGACTGCAGCCCAGAGTGAAGGTTGCATCTGATTGGCGCCTTGTGTTGCAGCACCTGATAGGGAAATAGTGAATACAGCATGTGTGTGTGTGTGGAGGAATTGCTATTGAGTCTCTTCGCTACTTCCTATGCTGCACACATGTAAGCAGCACGCTACATCATTGAGGAGAGTGGAAGGTCTGTGTAGTTTTCCCAGCGGCGTAGCGTGGGTTATCAGCACCCGGGGCAAGGCAAGTAATTTGCGCCCCCTAACCCGGGGCAAGGCAAGTACAGTAATTTACTCTCCCAAGCAGCAGCGAGCCTTCTCTTTCCCCCGCGCTCTCCCGGAGCTGCCTCTTTTCTTTCCTTTTTTCCCTTTCTCCAAGGCTTTTCGCTTTCTCTCCTTAATTGATTCCCCCTCCACACCGCGGCGTTTCCTGGCTGCTTCCCCCCCCTTCCCCTCTCTCTCCTCCTTGCTCTGCTTGCCTTGCCCTGCCCTGCCTGAGGGCGCCCTGAGGAGACTCCGCTCTCCCTTTTGACCAGGCGAGGTGGAAAAAAGGGGGGAAAGTCTCTTCCCGCCCCCTCGCCAGACTCCCGGCTCCGCTCGGCTCGGCTCACTACCCAGAAGGCCAATGGAGAGAGAGCCGCAATTACCATAAAGTTCCTCTCCCTCCGCTTCGCCAAGCTGTCAAAGCCCGGCAGCAGCGGCAACGGCAGCAGCAGGCGCAGCCAGACCCCCGCCAGCGAGCCCGCCCGCCCGCCCGCCCGCCCGGCCTCCTCTCCTTTTTTTGCCCGCGGCAGAAGGCTTTGCTCTCCCCCTTCTGCGACCTCCTCGCCAAGCCGAGCGAGCGCGGGCTCCCTAACCCGTGAATTTTAGTAGGGGCAGAGAGCTGCTAGTGTGAGTGCGCCCCCCGCCCAAGTTGCGCCCGGTGCGACCGGCACCCCTGGCACCCCCCACGCTACGCCACTGAGTTTTCCCTTATCTCTTAGTGCAAGTTAAATTTGGGACTCAGATAGCTGTTGTTGTTGTTGTTTAGTCGTGTTCAACTCTTCGTGACCCCATGAACCAGAGCACGCCTGGCGCTCCTATCTTCCACTGCCTCCCGCAGTTTGGTCAAACTCATGCTGGTAGTTTTGAGAACACTGTCCAACCATCTCGTCCTCTGTGGTCCCCTTCTTCTTGTGCCCTCAATCTTTCCCAAATAGCTCAAATCTTTCTCAAATAGCTAGCATCCAGAAAAGAGAGAGAGAGAGAGAGAGAGAGAGAGAGAGAGAGAGAGTGTACATATGTGCATGCATGCTTGAGAAACACAAGGGAGATGTATGCACGCCTCCTAATCCCTATAATGTTCTAGTGTGCCAAGGAGAAGCCAGGAGATAGTTGGGGCTTAAGTGTGTTCATTCAGCCTTATTATATTAGATTATTTCTGCCCCACCTCACCTTTGCCAGCAATATCTGTGCGAATACTTAATGCGCTTCAAGAGGGCAGCTTGCCACATCCTGAAAAAATGTTTGAAAAGAAGTTCCAGTGAGGAAGTGGTAAATTTCAATCTGTGCACATTATTTACAAGGATAGAGGTGTTTGAAAAGAAATTGCATCATCAAACATCACATTTGGCTGCAAGTTTTCTTACCTAAGGCTTACACATGAACTTCAGGAAACTTTTCCATCTTATGTTTTAACAATCCAAAAGAGAAGGAGCCCACGGAAGGAAAATAAGTGATTGCATTCATGTCATGCTCCAAGAGGGACAGATTGCTATTGCGTGAGACTGGGGGCTTATCCACATTTACCTTTCCTTTCTTTCAAGGCATGATCTGTGCGTTAAAGCTGCAGGTCTGAGCACCGTTTTTGTTTTTAATCCTCTGGAGCTTTCCCCACGCAAACCTGCTTTTTAAAGCTCCATTGGAGCAAGCGTCAGTGTGTGGAAAACTCAGCTTGACACTGGCTCTGCTTGAGCACTAAATAATGGGTTTTCATGGGGAAAGCTCTAGGACAAAATAAAAAATAAAGCACAAGCACAGACCTGTGCCTCGAAAGAGCAATTTTACCAGTGGATACAGTTTTAAGGGTATTCTTCCAGAGAATGCTTGAGCAGGTCAGCCTGGTTCTGATCTAGCAAGGTCCTTTCCTTTGTTACTGCGAAAGAGTACATGTTTGTCATCCTCAAGTTATTTTCAATATGTGTTTTGTATTGAATAAACTTAAGACAGATTGGTGTTTCCAGTAAAACAATGCAAAATCACTTAGAGGTTTTACAAAAATTAGAAAGCAGATTGTGTTAAATTAAATAACAGATTGTGTTAAATTTAACAGATTGTGTTAAATTAAATAAAGAAATACTATGGATGATGGCTATTCAGTCTGCCTCTGCTCTAAAGGTCACCATTCTTTACACTAATTTGTACTAGCTTTATGTGTACTTTTTTCTTCTTATTTCAGGTTTTTGCTATTAACAGTGTTCCTTGGTGTTGAGATTTATATGTTCAATATGTATCGGCAATACTTCAAAAATGCAGTGGTTCCTGTTACGTTTTCTCCAGACTTATACTTTCTTAAACCAAATGAAACTCATCATAAATACAAAAGCAGTCTCCTTGTTCAGAACTTCACTGGTAAGTTACATTTCAATTTATTCACTTTTATTCATTTCACCATCTGGCATTTCAATTTTTTTTTTACTGTATGACAAACACTAGGAATAAATTAAAAGTGTAATTAAGTTTAACAGTAATCTGTGTAATGAATGGTTAGCTTGAGGACAGGTAGAAAAATCAGCCTTCTGGCAAGTCTGGTTTGATTACCACCCCCCCCCCCATTCAATCACAAATTGAATTTAATGATATGTTTCTAGGATTGTATCTGGCCAACTTCATGGAACAGACTTTAAATAGTTTGATTTTTTACCAAAAAGCTGAAAGCTTTACAGCAGCATCAGTTAGTGGGCAGGGTATAAATATTTAAAAATAAATCAATAAAAGAAGCAACATTGTTTCATAATTATAGTGATTACATGACAGCACAGGTTGTGTGTGTGTGTGTGTGTGTGTGTGTGTGTAATAATATATACACATCTTGTCAGTGCTTCAAGGGTATTGATCTCCGTCATGCACAAAGCAGACCCACTCAAATAATTAACTTTCATTTATTTCAATGTGTCAGGTCTGAGTATGACTTAATTGGAATTCACCCTAAAACTCTAAGGATATTTTGATGTTTATACGGGACTTCTGGAGAACATGAGCCTTCTTGTTTGCTGCAATACCAGTGCTAACTCTAAATGTTCAATAATAATATGTATCTTTGGCATAGCAGGGAATGGGGAAACTCTTTGCATGCAAGGAATCTTTGTGCCTGTGAGAATAACCTTTCAACTTTCTTTATTGTCTCAACCTAGGATCAGACATTGATGACATCATCAGCTCTCTTATAAGCCAGAATGTACACACAGAAATATTCAATGGCAGTGATTATGTATCAGTTGCTCCCCACAATGGAGCATTAAATGTATCTCATGCAGGCAAGGTGAGAAGAAATGCAGGTTAAATATATTGGGTCTATGTGGGCATCGGTTCTGTTTGCTGGCAGGGAGTTGGGGTGCAAAATGAATTTTTTTCCCAAGTGAGATAGGGGAGGTTTTGAAATTTGAAGAGGGAACTCGACTAAGAAACAGGGCGGTAGGTCTTTTTCCTTTTTCGTCACTGTCAGCCTTGGTGGCAGCAGCAGTGGCAAGATCAAAGCTCACAAAGTTTTCTTTAATACCTCACATGCCATTTCCTTTCTCCCAGACTGCCCTGGTGTTGTTCCAGTAGCACATAAAGTGCTAGGGGGAAGGAACGGTGGCACTAGAGATTTGTCGCTGATTATGCTCTTCTTCTTGTTGTTGTTTTCAGAACTACATCTTTACAGCTGCTTTTAACTGCACCATGAAATACTCTTTACCAGTCATGATGAATATCATTAGCAATCTGTATCTGCACAATTTAAATGTCACAGAAAACATCCATGTCTGGAGTAGTTCGTTCTTCCAAGTGAGTAAATGCAAAGTCCCAAAAAAGTTCTTGTAAAATGAAGTTGCATTCCAATTTGTGACAAGTTGGCCTTTGTGTACATTGGATTGCATGACTTGTGATCTCCAAAACCAAACACGTCTTAATTGCCATGTGTTGTGGTCTCCCAGGTATTCCCTGTTTTGCAGCCCTAGTCAGGCTGTAAAACAGATTTATTTATTAGTATTAGTTTTCAAACTTTTATTGTACTGTCTTTCAAAAGAATTAAAAATGCAAAAACCTTTAAACTAAAGATAGCAAAAACAGACTGATTTATCCAGCCACGGTTAGACACCCCCCCCCCCCCGTTCTCCCAGGTATTCCCTGTTTTGCAGCCCTAGTGTGGTGTAGTGGTTAAGAGCGGTAGTCTCTAATCTGGGGAACCGGGTTCGAGTCTCCGCTCCTCCACATGCAGCTGCTGGGTGACCTTGGGCCAGTCACACTTCTTTGAAGTCTCTCAGCCCCACTCACCTCACAGAGTGTTTGTTGTGGGGGAGGAAGGGAAAGGAGAATGTTAGCCGCTTTGAGACTCCTGAAAGGGAGTGAAAGGCGGGATATCAAATCCAAATTCTTCTTCTTCTTCTTCTTCTTCTTCTTCTAGTCAGGCTGCAAAACAGATTTATTTATTAGTATTAGTTTTCAAACTTTTATTGTATTGTCTTTCAAAAGAATTAAAAATGCAAAAAACTTTAAACTAAATATAGCAAAAACAGACTGATTTATCAAACCACGGTTAGACACCCCCCTCCCAAAAAAACCCTTAAAATTATATTTCACCTTGGGGTTTTTCCCTTTGTATTCTAACATTGCAATCTGTTATTTTGCAGAAAATTACTGACAGAGGTTTCATAATGGTGCTGGTTGTTCAAGCTTTGACAGTAGGAGTCACAATAACTGGATTGCCATCATATTTTTCCATGGACAATGCAGAAAACCATAGGGTAACTTTGTATTAGAACATACTTTTTTAAAAAAGCAATGTGAAATGTCCTATACATTGGTTCAACACAGTGATTCCTCAGACCATATTCCTCAGAGGGAAAATCAGGAGTCACCATAGTTATTCCCTTGCCACCTATTTGGCATCATAACTTATTTTAACTGATTTCATACATTGTAGTGAATCAATTCAGGGCAGATATGGTTGTACGTAAAAGTGTTCAAATAGAATAAGGAAATAGCAGCAATATTTATAACTCCTCTGTTCAATCGCGCGGGTTGCAATTCGGCGCTTCTGCGCAGATGTGACTGCCAAAACCCGGAAGTAACCAGTTCCAGTACTTCCGGGTTTTGGCAGACCGTAACCTGAAAAAACAAAACCTGAAGCGTCTATAACCAGAGATATGACTGTAGTATTGTTCAGCTAACTGATACCATGCTGTCATAACTTGGGCTGGTTGTCATGCTGCATTCTAAAGAGCTTATTTATTGGGTTTGATTAGCAGGATATTCTGGTTCATATTCATTGCCACACTAGGACTCAGGTGGAAATTGCAGATCATTCTAGTGAACTTTCATTTTACCAATCATCAAGAGTCATTTTGCTTTTTCTTCCTCAAACTACGCATTTGCTACTACCACCCAAACTGTCCCATTATTCAGTCTCAGGGGAAAAAACCACACCTGCTCTCTTAATTTTAATGATGCAACTATGTTTCTTTTCTTTTTCTTTTCTATGTGTCTTGTTTTTCTTTTTTTTGCTCCATGTATGCCTGTGTTGACCAAACCTTAAGTTCAGAGAGCAAACACAAATTTAAAAACTTCCAGCCAAACTTTCATATATTCTCTGCAGATGTTTACATAACTGCTTGTTTCACTACTTACAAAGAAACTGGCATAAAAGTAATTATTTAGATGGAAAGGATCCAAAAGCCTTACCTTCCTTACACACCATGTTTCTTGTAGTATAACACAACTCCTGATATATTGTGGTGGTGTACACTGTTGAGAAGTCTTCTGCTAGCTTTCCCACAAAAGTTAACAAACATTTTCTCTTTTCACAAATGGCTTTTTGGATCCCACCCTCTGGCTCTCTGAAAACACAGCTCTAGTAACTGTGGTTGCAACCTCTTTATTCATTACATTTACTTGGGAGTAAACCACATGGAGTTATGCGGGATTTACTTCAGAGAAAACATCAGAGTCTAAATGGGAGTATATAATTTGGCTAAATGCTGCTTACATTTATCCTTTTTAAAAAAATCATCTAATTGCATTTGACCTCAATATTCCTAACTAGGACTGTGCAGGCAATGGCCTATTGATCCCATGTTGTGCTGCCAGCCATATAGGATGAAAAAGAATAAATAAAGCTTCTTAATTCCAGTGTCTCTGGGTGGGAGGCTGCAGGCATTACCTTTATTTGTTGCTTGCTATTGTTAATGTTTGGGGACGCGGGTGGCGCTGTGGGTAAAAGCCTCAGCGCCTAGGGCTTGCCGATCGAAATGTCGGCGGTTCGAATCCCCGCGGCAGGGTGCGCTCCCGTTGCTCGGTCCCAGCGCCTGCCAACCTAGCAGTTCGAAAGCACCCTCGGGTGCAAGTAGATAAATAGGGACCGCTTTCTAGCGGGAAGGTAAACGGCGTTTCCGTGTGCAGCTCTGGCTTGCCAGAGCAGCGATGTCACACTGGCCATGTGACCCAGAAGTGTCTTCGGACAGCGCTGGCCCCTGGCCTCTTGAGTGAGATGGGCGCACAACCCCAGAGTCTGGCAAGACTGGCCCGTACGGGCAGGGGTACCTTTACCTTTACCTTTATTGTTAATGTTTAATATTTAATATTACCTTCAGTGACTGATCTTGGGCTAGGTACTCACTGTTGTGCCCCACTGTAAAACAGGACTAATGTCCTCTAGATGATATATATAGTGCATATATATATATATATGTGTGTGTGTGTGTATGTGTGTGTTATGCATTTGATTTGCCTTGTAGCCTGTGGCTTGCCTCCCTGCTTTCGCCAGCTGGAGCCACCTGCTTGCATGCATATTAGTTCCTGCTTTCTCCTTGTGGCACTTGACTTGGATTGTGTTGGCCCTGCTATTGTCTGCCAAACCACACAGCTGAGCTGCTGGACTCCGCCCCTAGCCCTACCCACTCCTGTACAGGAATGTCCCTATTTTCACCCATGAAATTTTGGGAGGTAAGTACTCCCTGGTGTGCAGGACTCTCTGCCATTGCTGTATTTTTCTTTGAGCTGCTCCCTAGTTGTAGATCATTTTAATTTTCTTAATAGGATATTTTCTTCCTCCATCTTGGTTCATTTATCAGTTAGGGGTGTTTGAGGTGTCTTGTTTCAATGCTTTTCTTCTAGAAAACCGTATGTCCCAGCCCTACAGATAAGCTAGTGGCCGAGGGCTCAATCACACTTCTATTTGCCCATCACTTTCCTCCAGGAAAACCCACAGTTTAGCACCGATTCAGAACAAATAGCGATCTGCCGAAAATCTGGTTGCCATTTGATCTGATTTCATGCTGAAGAGTGGGTTTTCCTGGGGAAAGTGGCAAGCCAAAGCCAAAGCTACTCAGACCCGTATATATAAAGTACAAGAAGTGTGGGTGAGCCCATAGAATGTTTTGTACTGTATTTTTTTTAAATAGTTCATTCTAGATCATATTATCAAAAGCAAAAGTACAGTTGCTGGATTTCCTGCCATTCCCCATATTTGACCTGCATTTTCATTTATTTTTTGCACCTTTGCAGATCAAAGCCTATACTCAACTTAAGTTATCAGGTCTTTATCCATCTGCATACTGGTGTGGGCAAGCACTAGTTGACATTCTTTTATATTACATTATTCTCCTCCTGATGGTCGGAATCTTGTTCATAGTTCACCATGGAATTATTTTTTTCCCTGAGGAGGCTCTTGCTGTGGTAAGTTTTGTTTTCTTGCAGATACTTTTATCCGTTCTTTGCTCCCCTTATTGGCGTCACCTCAACAACAGAAATCCAGTAGGATTCAGAAAAGATTTCCCTATGGCAGGAAGGAACTCTGTTGCCATGGAAAGCTCCACTGCACCTGTTGAAGGTGTGGGCAGGAATTACTAAACTACTGCTGGCAGGAATACCTGGAACCTTTCAATGGAAGAATAGGGCCAGTGATGGAGCCACTGGATCAAAAATCAGTCTGTTTCCCTTAGAGGAACCTGATCCAGGACTCTTTGCTGCGCCATCCACAAAGAATAAAAATTAACTGCCCAGGTAGGCAGGAGCCGGCAGAACTGCGGATGTGATGGCAAATCTGCCATTCTTCAGCCCTAGTAAAGATTCTTCCCCACGGCACCATTTTATTTTATTTATTACAAAAGCAGAATAACATCGTATTCAACTTGGAGGTTCCCAAAGCACCTTACAGAGCACAGCCAGACACAAGACACATAATTACTAAAATCAACAGAGCAGCAAAGTGAACATAAAGCAGAAATTGCCTGTGTAATGGCATTGCCTGCCATTTCACATGCTGCACTCACTGAAGTGTATTTCAAACATCCTGCAATAAATAATGTAGTACAGTGGTACCTCGGGTTAAGTACTTAATTCGTTCCAGAGGGCCATACTTAACCTGAAACTGTTCTTAACCTGAAGCACCACTTTAGCTAATGGAGCCTCCTGCTGCTGCTGCCACGCTGCCAGAGCACGATTTCTGTTTTCATCGTGAAGCAAAGTTCTTAGCCTGAATCACTATTTCTGGGTTAGCGGAGTCTGTAACCTGAAGCGTATGCAACCTGAAGCATATGTAACCCAAGGTACCACTGTATACTTATGTTTTTCTGCTCTACTTTTAACCCAAAGAACCATCAACCTTTTGGCTTTTAAATTGGCATAGGAGCAGATGGTAACACTTTAAATGAATACAGCACACTGCAGGTAGTGAGGAACTTTCAACAATGTGCAATAATTAAGGGAGTCTTTGTATTTCCTTTTTTGTTTTTGTCTTCCCCGCTGTCCCCGGACCTCTTTTGAAGCAAGGGGCAGCAACGCGCGCGCCTTCCCCTCTGTCCCCGGAGATTGCGGGGCAGGCAACGGGGAGAAGCAATCTTCTCCCCGCTGCCCCTTGCTTTAAAACAGGTCCGGGGACAGGTCCGCGCGGCGCTTCCCCTCTGTCCCCGGACGGTCTCCATAGGAACGCATTGATTGATTTTCAATGCATTCCTATGGGAAACCGTGCTTCTCAAGACGAAAAACTCGCAAGAAGAAAAAACTTGCGGAACGAATTAATTTCGTCTTGCGAGGCACCACTGTAGTTGAGTTCATTGATTTCAGTGGGTCTGCTCTGAGTATGACTAACGTTGGATATAACCCTTTATTCTTTTTAGGCAGCCCTAAGTAAAGCACAAACTTTCACCTGGCAAAAATTAAGAGCATGAACCCTAATTAGATCTACCTTCTCCCCTTTGCAGGTGTGCTTAACTTTTTGCTCTTCTACATCCCATGACATTGCCACCCACAAGAGGCCCATGTATGCCTCCCATACATAGATCCCCAGTCTTCCTGAAGTCTGCATTCAGGCTACGACCATTTGTAGTCCACACACCCAGCTCTGTAGGGTGTGGAAGTTCTGATATATGTACAGTGGTACCTCCTTTTATGAACTTCATCCATTCTGGAAGTTCGTTCTTAAACCGAAAATGTTCTTAAACCGAGGCGTGCTTTCCCTAATGAGGCCTCCTGCTGCCAGTGCCCTTCCACCATTCAGATTTCATTCTTAGACCAAGGTAAAGTTCTCAGACACTACTTCCAGTTTTGCGGATTTCGTAAACCGAATTGTTGGTAAACAGCACTGTTCTTATACCGAGGTACCACTGTATATGACAGTGGCGTAGTGTGTGGGGTGCAGGGGGGGCCGGCCGCACCGGGCACAACATCTGGGGGTTAGGGTTAGGGGGCGCAAATCCACGGGTTAGGGGGCACAAATCCACGGGTTAGGGGGCACAAATTACTTGCCTTGCCCCGGGTGCTGACAACCCACGCTACGCCACTGGTATATGAAACATGCCTACATTGAGCTCTGTAACTTGAGTCACCTTCCCTCAGGAAAGGTGACAGATTGTATTCTGTGTTCTTAATCATTTTGTTGTGTTTTCATGTTATGCATAACTCAAATTTAATTCCCCCCCTGCAGGTTTTGTGCCTTATTGGCTACGTACCATCGGTAATTTTGTTCCATTATGTTGTCTCTTTCACCTTCAAAACAATACAAAACACCAAAGAATTTTGGTCATTAATTTTTTCAACAGTAAGTAAAAGTGTAGTACTTGATTCATCTTTCTTAGTTAATGCAATTTAGTATTTTAATTGATTGATTGTTATATTTAAGAAATAATTATGTCTTTTTTTCATTTGGGTTGTAGCTCAGTTCTGCAAGTGTATAGTTTACAGGATTCATTATTTGTCTCTTAGGTACTATTTACTGTTCCTTTTATTCTGGATATTACGTTTCACTTTCTTAGCAAAAGCAATCTATACAGCTGGTTTTTCAGTTGCCCACGTGAAAATGCATGCTACAACATTTTTTAAAGATGGCTAAAAAGAAATCAAATGGTGCTCTAATTTTATTGTAATTATCTTTATTTCTTTTCCCTTTTCAGGTAGCCTTGATTTGTGTTATTGTTATTGATGTAGCTTTTATTCAGTCGTACGCAATAGCAATTATAATTCACACGTGCCTTTCTATCTTCATCCCAATATATCCTCTTATTGGGTGTCTCATTTCTCTAACAGAGGTAAGTTAGCAGTGAACTGAAACAGTGATAAATTTTGTCTGTAGTTTCAAAAGTCTGGTGTGCAGGAGGCAATACATTTGATTAAAATCTCATTCCACATTACTCACTACATGACTTAAGACTACATGACTTATGGGCAACCATAGCTGGGCTCGGGAAACTGAACTATTTTGAAAGTTGGGAAATAGGTTGTTATTTCTTGCAAACAACAGCTGTTCATATATAGCATTTGATATAGCAATCTGATTTTAGGGGTATTCCAATAAAAGGGTAATTCAGATTGAAATCCACTTTGTGTTGGGATTCGGGGTATGTGTGTGGATTGGGTCGAGGTGTCCTTCCATCCAGCCCTGTTGGCCTCCATCTGTATTGGAATTACTTAAGCTATTTTCTTATTTTGGTGGACAGGGAGTGCAATAGTTTGGTTTGTCAAACACAATTCTGAATCAAACCAGCTAGTGTATACCCTCTGCTAGTCAGCAGTAGACTGATCTTCTTTACAATACCATGGATTATGAGAGGTGCCATATTTACTTGAATGTAATGCACACCTTTTCTGGCCCAATTGCACTGTGAAAATTAGGGTGCACGATAGATTTGATGGCATATTTGCATTCGCTAGCAAATGCTTTTTTGGTTTCAAGGTTTTGAAAATTGAGGTGCGCCTTAGATTCGATTGTGCATTATAATAATAATAATAATAATAATAATAATAATAATAATAATAATAATAATAATAAATAAATAAATAAATTATTTGTACCCTGCCCATCTGGCTGAGTTTCCCCAGCCACTCTGGGCGGCTTCCATAGAAACCAAAAATACACTAAAATATCACACATTAAAAACGTCCCTGAACAGGACTGCCTTAAGATGTCTTCTGAATGTCAGGTAGTTATTTATCGCTTTGACATCTGATGGGAGGGCGTTCCACAGGGCGGGCGCCACTACCGAGAAGGCCCTCTGCCTGGTTCCCTGTAGCTTTGCTTCTCGCAATGAGGGAACCGCCAGAAGTCCCTCGGCACTGGACCTCACCGTCCGGGCAGAACGATGGGGGTGGAGACGCTCCTTCAGGTATACTGGGCCGAGGCCGTTTAGGACTTTAAAGGTCAACACCAGCACTTTGAATTGTGCTTGGAAACACAATTAGATTTGCCTAAATACGGTATTAGATGGCAGTTCAAGATAGATGTTCTCAGTAGTGACCCCTGACTTTGGAATGCCCTCCCCTCTCAGATGCAAGTAGTACCAACACTGATGGAGTTTCAACACCAGCCTATTCATTCAAGCATTGTACCAAGTGTTGATTCTCACCTTTTTGATCTAGTTATGTTATGTTAACTAGTTATATAGTTATTGCTTTTATTTAAGTTGTATTTAAATAAAATCTACTGTTTTTCTTGTATTTTGATGCTCTCTTTGAAACAAGGAAAAGCAGGTTTGTTTGATGTAAAAATGTATGTTTTTTGATGAGCTTCCTGCAAAAATCAGTTTGCGGAAGAAATAATTCAAATAAATTAATTGTTTCGAAAAGCATTGTAAAAGCATTTTCTAAATGGTAATATTATATAAATGAACTCAGAATGACCTGTAGAAATATGAGGGAGGAAATATTGAAATAAACATTTTCTATATTGTTAGGTAGCAGAGAAGCTTGGTCGAAATATGGAAAGAAATACAGAAAGGCTATTGGTTTCAACAATAGCGGTAGGCACCATATTTTCCCTTAAGAATTTAAGAGATGGGTTGTCTGGATACACTTTTACATGTAATGATAAGGTGTTATTGTTTTTATTTTATTTCATAAAATGTATATACTACTTGCATGTAAAAAACCTCGAAGCGGTTTACAAAAAGGTGTGGGACAGGTGAGCATGGTTTGGAAAAAGCTGCCTCTTGGGTCATATTTGACCCCCTGGCCGGTCAAGTTTGATCCATGGGCCAAAGGTTTTCCATCACTGATCTATGGGGAAGACATGGCAGTAATCATGGTCATTAAACTGAGCTTAAAGGGTTGTTTTAGAGTTATTTTGCTAAAACATAGCAAGTGTATGCTGGTGCAACTAGTCTTGCTTCTAACACTAGCTGAAGATCTTCCATTTTTGATGTACTGTTCCTGACCCTCCCACCACTGTGGCATATAAATGATATTGAAGGATGTGTAACATAAGCTGGGTTCAGGCGTCCTACTAATTGCTTAAATAAATACCATATTTTCCGCTCTATAAGATGCACCCAACCATAAGATGAACCTAGTTTTTAGAGGAGGAAAACAAGAAAGAAAAAAAAGATTCTGAATCAAATGTTGTTGAAGAGGCTTTGCGCGGCTATCCCTGAAGCCAGAACAGCAAGAGGGATCGCTGCGCAGCAATCCCTCTTGCTCTTCTGGCTTCAGCGATAGCTGCGCAGTCTGCATTCGCTGCATAAGACGCACACACATTTCCCCATTTTAGGCGGGGAAAAAGTGTGACTTATAGAGCGAAAAATACAGTAAATAGTTGTGGAGATAACCGACAGATTGGTGCAGAAAGGGAAATGTAATGAAGGTCTTAAGATGCTCCATCAGTCTAATTGTATTGTATATATTGCTTTGTGGTGCCTCATGTAAAGTGTGATACATAAAGTAAATAATATTTTATTTATCATTGTATTTATATTCTACTTTTTCTTCAAAGAGTTCAAGGTGGCGTACACACTTACTGCCCCCCTTTTATCCTCTCAACAACCCTGTGAGGCAGGTTAGGCTGAGAAGAAATGACTGGCCTAAGGTCACCCAGTGAGATTCACGCCAAGTGGGGATTTGAATCCTGGTCTCCCAGGTCCTGCTGGGACGCGGGTGGTGCTGTGGGTTAAACCACAGAGCCTAGGACTTACCAATCAGAAGGTCGGCGGTTCGAATCCCCGCGACGGGGTGAGCTCCCGTTGCTCTGTCCCTGCTCCTGCCAACCTAGCAGTTCCAAAGCACGTCAAAGTGCAAATAGATTAATAGATGGCGGGAAGGTAAACAGTGTTTCCGTGCGCTGCTCTGGTTCGCCAGAAGCGGCTTAGTCATGCTGGCCACATGATCCGGTAGCTGTACGCCGGCTCCCTCGGCCAATAAAGCGAGATGAGCGCCACAACCCAGAGTCGGCCACAACTGGACCTAATGGTCAGGAGTCCTTTTACCTTTATCTTACTCCCAGGTCCTAGTCCAGCACTCTAACCACTACACCACACTGGCTCTATCTTACATTGTTTTGTGGGAAGAGTGTGGAGCAATGTGCAAAGAGGGGGAATGCATCTAGGGTCCTTTGCAAAGTAGAAAATCCATTTTCTTTAATGTGCTTATTCCTTTCTTCTCTTTTAGCCCTACTTGCAATGTGTCATTTGGCTCTTCCTTCTACGCTATCTTGAGGTGAAATATGGCGGCAAATCAATGAGAAATGACCCATTTTTCAGGTTGGCATGCCTCTATTTACGGTACTGAAATTACTACACGAAACCAGTGTTAGTCAGTAGTGAACTGCAACAAAGTATACACATTAAAAGTCTCTTGGTCCATGGAGAAGTGACCACTTGCTGATGTTTAGGGCTTAAGGGAGGGCTGGAGTTATTACTTAGATAGGCAATACTTTTAGGGACGTTAGTGAAGCAATTGGAGTCCAAGAGTTTGCCCTGGGATCCTTGCAATGCCACAACTTTTTCTGTTCACGATCTAAGAGTTGTGTCTTTGACATCCTTTCTGATGCTACTTTATTAGGCAAACTAAAATATCACAGAATAGTGTGTATGCTTTCCTAGTTAGTGGATCAGGCAAATATATTGTAGCCATCAGACCAGAGAGTTCATTTGAACTTTCTCCCAAGTCAAGCACTTCAATAAGCTTTAGAATGAGAAGGAAAACAAAGCCTTCACACAGCTTCTCTGAACACCCACCCATCGTCCAACCATTTCTTTAGCTGATTGAATATGTGACGATTCTTGAATGAAAGAGCATTCTTCTTATTGTTGCACATAAGAAACTGAATCAGGGATAAATGGGATATTATCAGCGATTGCAGCGTGAATGCTGCCACCTTCTCATTCACCCAACCAATCTAGCAAAATATCTCACTAGGTGTTTTTCTAGCCAATTCTGTCACAAGGTCACATTGGACAGGGAAGTATCAATATGGTTTCATGTAGGTCTACCTGATGGCATTATTTCTGTTAGTTCCATCTGTTCAGAGGTCCCAATGAGCAGATTTCGCATTTCCTTAACTTCAGAACTCCTGCGAAGCTGAAGGCCAGGAAATCGCCAGATGTGCCGTTTGACGAGGATGAAGATGAAGATGTTGTGGCTGAGAGGTTGAGGGTTAAGGAGATGACAACGAGCCAGAGCTGTGAGGAGGTAAATCTTGCTCTTTAGTATCGACACTGGCACCTGGTCGTATTGTAAGACCTGTTTGTGATGTGCCTTACCTCTCTTATAGTGATAGTCTGTTTCAAAAAGCACAATTTCCAAATCACGAGTTATGCACCTTGTTTAACTAACAATCCCTGGTTAGCAGAAGACACGCTTAGTTTATGGGAATTGAAAGTAAATGCCCATGAAATTCTTCTCCTGGCTGCACAGGTGAGCGTGTGAGGTTGTGGCTTTGCTCAGGCTTGTTTCAACTTGTGCACGTAGCAAGAAAGCTTGGTTTAGTTTTCCATGTGTGTTATTAATTAAGCTCTGCTATCTTTTGTTTCACTAGAAACCGGCCATTTTGGTCAGCAATTTACATAAAGATTATGATGAAAGGACAGATTTTCTTCGCGGAAGAAAAATCAAGAAGGTGGCAACCAATCAGGTCTTTTTTTGTGTAAAAAAAGGTTAGTTGTAAAAATAAGTCGGGAAAATAAAATGCACCATCTCATTAAACAGAACTGCACATTTTACGTGTTTGCCTTTTCTCTTTCCAGGAGAAATTATGGGACTGCTAGGCCCCAATGGAGCTGGGAAGAGCACAGTGATTAATATGTTGGTGGGAGAAGTAGAACCAACCTCAGGCCAGGTATTCAAGTGCAACCTGAAGCTGGTGTCCCCCTCTTCCATCCAGAACAAGTTTCATAGTTCAGGCTGTAGTCCTTTTTTTTTTCAGAGGGTAAAAAATGTTATTTCATACTGAGGATCCATACGCTTTTCTGGATATTTCTTTCCAGCTGGCATGTAAATACCTAAACCTCAGCTAGATGCCCAAATAAGATCATGCAAGAGTGGGGTTCCCATTATTGGAAATGTTCATGCATATGAATTTTCAGTGCCTAACTCCTTTTTGGTTTCATAGATAATCTCAGAACTATGAACTGGGGGGGGGGGGTCACAAGACCTACTAAAATACATGATTGAGAGTTGTGAACAGACTCATGTTTGCTTCTAAAGCTAACACTTTTAGAGGGGGTACAATGGGTTTTCCGTTCATATGATATATGGCTTAGATTCAGAAATAGGCACTGGGATGTTGTGACTACCCATAGGAAGGCTATATCTCAGATGGCTCCTGGTATATAAAAGAGTGATCATGTAGTAAAACCAAACCTGAGCATTTCTTGTCATTTTTTAAAAAAATTAACCTTCCATACAATCAACTTTTTTGCATGTTAACTGCAAACTATATGTAAAAATATTGAATAAGGACTGGTATATTCACAGGTGCTGATGGGAGATTATTCTTTAGGCGAAAGTAACAAGGATAGTTCCATGAGATTTATGGGATACTGTCCACAGACAAATCCACTTTGGCCTGATATTACATTGCAGGAACATTTTGAAATTTATGGTGCTATCAAAGGAATGAGTGAAAGTAACATGAAAGAATTCATAAAATGGTAAATATATATTTTAAACACTTCGTTTACATTCAGAGAAGTTTCTTCTCTCTTACTTTGGTATAATGTCTCCCTGAAAATGGTTGTTAGCTTCAACTTAAAAACCACACCACACAGATTCTTGTAGATACACAGATATATCTAAGACATAAATTTGCATCATTTTATTTTTAGGCTGATGAAAGCTGTAGTTCAGATTCTGCTTTCTGTTATGTATCAAAATCTTCTGTGCTAGTTTGAAAGGTAATTTGTAGTCAACAGTCTAAGTTACAGACAAAATTGTCAGGTTGCAAGACTTTTCTTAAAACACCATCTCTTAAAACACCATTAAAAAAACACTTAAGCTACCTGTAGCATACATCTTGATTATTTCTGTAGGGAAGATCAATCCAGTTAAAACCACAAATAGTGTAAAGTTAACTGGAGATCAAATAATACTAGCTAAAACACAAAATGTCATATGAAGTAATTTACTTGAAAAAGAACTAATGAGCATACACTAAAGTTCTCTAATACTGGTTTCTTAGAATGTTTAACACGGTATACTTTTGTTTTTCTCCAGCATTTCCCATGCACTTGACCTCAAGGAACATCTACAGAAAAGAGCAAAGGACCTTGGAGTAGGAATCAAACGAAAGGTATTTGATTGTTGTTTTTAAGCTGAATTGCTAAAACCAAAAATCCAGGATCAATAAGGCTGGATATGCATGACCACTGTGAATCCACACATTCTTGTTTCATATGAGCGGCAAAACAAACCATTGCTTATTATTGTGTGCAAACCCAAAAACTATGGTTAATCACCAAAGCAAACCAGGGGGCATTAAGCCAAAAAACATTGCTTAATAACCTGGCTTCTTTTGAAGCTAGTTTCTAGGTTTGCTCACAATGGAAAGCTGTGCTAAAAATATTGGCTTGTTCTGCCACTGGTAGGAAGGAAGGAGCAAAGTAGTAGGAAATGGGCTGCATGATGATGCACATCACTTGTGCATATCCCAGATTTAAGTCAGGATTTTTGGCTTGGCATTAGTGTTCAAATGCAGCCAATGGTGCATTGTATAATGGTCACCCTTCCCTTCCCTTCTCTTTCAGTTATGCTTTGCTCTTAGTATGCTTGGTAACCCTAATGTTACTCTATTAGATGAGCCATCTACTGGTATGGACCCTGTAGGGATACAGCAGATGTGGTGAGTAACCCCAAATATCATGGAGGCTTTATGTGGAAAGCAATATCACATATGCGTGTGGCTTATAACCATGCTTTGCTCATTATCTCTCTTCTGCTTCTGAACAGTAGGCTCAGTCTTTTTGCATCTTTACAATATACATATCTTGAAGATACATGCTTAGATAATTTATCCCATATTATTGGCTGCCTTCCTATTAATGCTATAGGTGTATTCATTTATATATATGACAGATGTTAGCAGGGCTAAAACAAACCTTCTCCCCTGAAGAGTTTACGGTCAAAATTGGGTGTGGCATTGGGGAACACTATTAGCTGATCCTTTCCACCCTCTGTGCTGTTTCCTCTTTCATGTTGACCAGGCATAGGCAAACTTGGCCCGCCAGATGTTTTGGGACTACAACTCCCATTATCCCTAGCTAACAGGACCAGTGGTCAGGGATGATGAGAATTGTAGTCTCAAAACATCTGGAGGGCCGAGTTTGCCTATGCCTGATGTTGACACACAGTAGCTTTGTTCCCACTGGCTGTCCTTTTTCTTTCACAGAACTTCCATGGCATCAGCTGCATGTCACGACTAAGCGCTCATCTAGACTGCCTTTTGTGCCATGTTTCTAAGGCATGGGTTTAAAGCTCTGAGCGTGTCCTGGCGCTTTCCCCAGGAAAGCCTGCATTTCACCGCTGAATCAGAACAAAGGGCAACTGGGTTTTCCGTGAATTGCCATTTGCTCCGATTCAGCAGTAAAATGTTGGTTTTCCCAGGGAAAGCACCAGGACAAAAAACAAAGCAAAACGCTAAGACATGGGCCTTTAAAAGGCAGACCTATATCTGGAAAGTGCAACGTAACAGGAAGTCTGGATGATCCCTAAATGTCAGAGGGAATGTGAGGAGAGAATGCATTTGGTGGCTACTCACAGTATACCACTGCCTGTACATTTCCCACTCACTTGCGGAAGATCCAACAAATGATCTTATGCCCTTTATATGTAACTGCACACCGAAAGAGCAACAATTTGTAACTTATTCACCATAGGAAAGCAATTCGGGCAGCCTTAAAAAGTAAGGAGAGAGCAGCTATTCTGACAACTCATTATATGGAAGAAGCAGAGGCTGTGTGTGATCGAGTCGCAATCTTGGTGTCTGGAAAATTAAGGTACTTCCTTGGCATCTTGAGTGAAGAAGCTCAGATTTTTATTGTTAAAAACGAATTTAATGCCAAAATCTGTTATTTTGTTTGCCCGTCTCTCTCCCCCAAAACTGATAGGTGCATTGGTACAGTTCAACATCTCAAGAGTAAATTTGGCAGAGGATATTTCTTAGAAATGAAATTAAGAGAAGTGCCCGATTTACAGCAGAAGGAGCGTCTTCAAAGGATGGTTTTGCGCATCTTTCCAAACGCAAGTTGCCAGAAAAGGTAGAAAAAATAAAAGCAGGGAGAAAAAATTACAATTATAAGAAAAGAAAACACTATTGCCAAAATGTATTAGTTTTCTATGAGAGCTCTTGTACACTTTGGGCTTTGAGTAATGCTTACTAGAGAAACATCCCTTATAGACCAGAGGTTCTGGAAATGTGGTCCAAGGTCCACCAAAGAAACTGGCATAGTAAAGCAACCAGCATTCCCCTTGCTATCATTTACTGAGCCATAGCTGCAGAAGGCAGGAAGCAGCCATTCCTGTCAACATTTGCTGTGTCAAGGATCTGTCCAAGCATGGAGTTAATTACCCCCCACCCGCTTCAGCTTGGCTGAATCACTCATTATTATTTTCTTGATGTGATGGGAGCAGAGAGGTGCACATCTAAGACTGGTGCTGATTTAAGTCTCTCCTCATAGTGTTCAAGTGAAAGAACCCTGAATTACAGTGGTACCTTGAGTTACAAACTCTGCTAATCTGGAAGAGTTACCTCGAGTTGAGAACTTTGCCCCAAGATGAGAACGGAAATCGTGTGCTGGCAGCAAGAGGCCCCATTAAGAACAGTTTCAGGTTAAGAACGGACCTCCGGAATGAATTAAGTTCGTAACTAGAGGTACCACTGTATTGCTATGGTTAATCAACACATTTTCATTCTCAAAATAGATGGAACTTGGTACATGGAAGGTTTCGTCAGTGAATGCTTTGGCAACTAGGCAAGCACCTTGAATGCCTCCTTCTCGTATCATCTAAATACCTTCCTATTAGATAAAACCTCTAGTTTGATTCAGAGTTATTGTACCTGTTTGGCTACATTGTACAAAATGCTTAACTCCTGCAACTTTACTCCAAGCAATTTTGTGATTCTCATTTCTGCTTAGTTGTGGTGGTATGTACTTGTGTCTGTTTTTTTGTGTGTTGCAGCATTGCCTCTGTTTTGGCTTACAAAATCCCAAAGGAAGATGTCCACTCGCTTGCAGTATCTTTTTCTGAACTGGAGGAAGGTGAGGCAACAATTTACTAAGTAGAATCTTCATCACTTGGTTCTAAGTTATCCATCCAAATCTCATAGTAATCTGAATTCACCCTGCCAAACTCCCCAAACACTATGTAAACAACACATTCCTTTATCCAAACGTTAGATTACCTACAAGGCTTTTATCATCTCCCAGGCCATTTGCCTTGGTGCATGTGTCGCCTTCTTCCCTTGCTTTTGTGAGGCATAGTAAAGTCAGAGCATTTTAAAGAGGCACAGGATTGTCTCCTGAGAAATAAACTTGCCATTCCCTTAGAGCCACAAGGTATGTTTGACAGGCTGCAGTGTCCTTAAACATTTAAATCCACTGCACTACAACTTGACAGTGGCTTTCCCATTGAGGACAGCTGGGTTCCTGCACCCTGTTATGGCCATACAAATTTTAGTTGATTGTGTGTATGTATTTGATGCCTATGATTGTAAATACTTCTTTTTAACATTTCTAACAGCAAGACATGCTTTTAATATTGAAGAGTACAGCTTTTCTCAAGCAACACTGGAACAGGTAATTTAACCGTTTTTCAAGAACAGAGCATGCCAGCCCTAGAAAATAAGTTTGAAATGCAGTGTCTCCATTTACATTTCTTAATTCATAAATTAGTTACATACCTAATGATGTTTTGTCACATAGTGGGGGGGTGTTGTCGGGAATTGATCCCCCAGAAGAAAAACCTCTATGTTTACATGTACAGATGATTTGTAGTATAGCACTGTTGACTGGTGGAGATTTAGAAACCTATACTAGCTTAGAGCACTATTCTGCCTATAGGACTGGGCAGAATCCATGTATTAATTCATGTTTCTTATTCATTTTAGGTATTTATGGAACTTGTCAAAGAGCAAGAAGAGGAAGAGAGCAATTTTGGAACCCTAAATGGAACAATTAGTTGGGAAAGATCCCAGGGGGAGAGAGTTATTTTCTGATTTGTTTCACATTGCAGAAATTCAAGAGCTTCGCTTGTCAGGGTTTTTGCTAAATATTTGTTTGCTGTGGCTCTAGAGAACAAATATATTACAGAGCCTGTTCCTGAGCAATTGAGCAAACCTTCTTTGCCTTATGAAATATTATGAAATGCCTTTATTTTTGAATACTCTTACCACTATTCGAAGACTTGCTTCTTTTTTAAAAAAAGTAATAATGAAAACCACTATGATTTTATCCTTTTGTTTTGTTCTGTAGTAATGGTGGAAAGAGGGCAATGTACTTAATATATTGTTTGGGGGCAATTTATTTTTCAAGAAACTCATTAGTTTTATGGGAAGGACCATGGCTGGGCCCCAGCAAACTCTTCCTAACCCACTACATTTAAGCTTCAGGTAAGACCACTTGTCCTATTTCAGTGGGTTAAGGAAGGGTTAACTGAGTTGGGACTTACCACAGTGATTCCCAACTGTAGTGTGAATACTAAAGAACCTGATGCAACACTGTGCTAGCATCAGCTGAAGAATGCACGTCCAGTCTGTAGTGCCTAGGGAAGAAGATCATGTTGCCACTTTACAAATATCCAGCAATGATGTGTGTGCAGCAAAGGCAGCATTAGCTGCTACTGACCTAATTGAATGAGCATGAACCTTTGTTTGCTAGGGTCATTGTTGAAGTGCTTGCTAACTCTTTATTGTACAGTGGTGCCCCGCAAGACGAATGCCTCGCAAGACGGAAAACCCGCTAGACGAAAGGGTTTTCTGTTTTGGAGGTGCTTCGCAAAACGAATTTCCTATGGGCTTGCTTCGCAAGACGAAAATGTCTTGTGAGTTCCTGCGGGGTTTTTTTCCTCCCCCCCCCTTTTCTAAGCCGCTTATCTGTTTATCCGCTAAGCCGCTAATAGCGCTAATCCGCTAAGCCGTCAATGGGCTTGCTTCGCAAGACGAAAAAAACGGTAGACGAAGAGACTCGCGGAACAGATTCTTTTCATCTTGCGAGGCACCACTGTACTACAGTACTCTTTTTAAAAAAGCAATTGCACTTCCAGAAATTCCCTCATCTCAGTCAAAAAACAATGGGAGCACAATATGGGTTATGAAATAAACCCTGCCCAATGGACTAAACTGTGGTCTAAACCTCCCTTTAAATATAAGCCAAAAGAAGGCAACTCACAAAGAAACCGATCTCTAGATGGTACCTAACAACCTGAAAGGTGGTGCTGAACACACCCAGGAACCCCACCAAAATGCTGGAGCGGTTGTACCCTTTTGGACATCAGTCCTACAAGAAATAGGCAAAATAACAAAACAGGTACTAGAAGCCACCCAAGAACTGGCCTTACTGAATATTTCCCAAGACAATAGGCACATTCACACTACAAAGAACTCATAACCCACCTATGCTCAGCAGCCAGGATCATCATAACTAGACACTGGAGGTGACCTTCAGGAGTGAACATAAGCCACTGGGACCAAACTGGGAAAACCCAACCAACAAATTGAAACTAGCATGGGGACAAACAAAAGAGGATGCCTTCACCCCATTGTGCCTCCCCTTCATTACATACACAGCCCAACAAGGCAAGAACCCACCGACTGCATATGAATCGATATGACTAACTTGACCTAACAACCCCTGCCCCTCAGCCATGCAAACAAAACTCACTGCAGTCAACTGAAGGCAATCAACCAGGCCTTGCCTCCCAATCTCCCTCACCGCCAGTGAAGACGAATGAATGAATAGAAAGAGGACCTACCCATGTGACGCTGACACAAAACACTATGTAAAAGAATGAATGTTTAGTTCTCTCCCCCCATCTCTTCTCGCCCAACCTTTTATTGACTAAAACATTAGCGTCTCATGTCGAATATGACTGATCTGTAGAAAGGACTCTGAACTGAAAACAGATGCTGTGTGTATTCATGTAACCCAATAAAAATTAATTTTAAAAAAGCAATTGCATTTCAGAATTAGTGACAAGGCATTTATGCCATTGTTCTAGCTCCCCCTTTTGGGTTACATGTTCTGAACAACAGTCACATTATCTAGAATAGATCTGGTCAGATGGGTATAGTCAGCATTTCATGAGCTCAAAATAAGTATTTTGCCTGCAGCCAGTCACTTTAAGCCACTATGAATTACATTCAATAATGTCAAAATACATTTCAATATATGTGTAATATATATATTACCAATGCTCCATTTTGTTTTGGATGGTTTAAACCATTACCATTGCAAGTTGCAAAGAACCCTGTATACTGCATGCATACATACGTCCATTTATTTAAATGGGTTTCTCTCACTTTTCCAATGCAAATTGTAAAGGCAACACGACTAAATCACTTTATACAGCACATTAAAGCGTTGCATTATCTTTTGCCATTTTTAATGTCAACACACAAGATGTACTACATGTTTGACAGACTTAACTTTTTGTGTTCCGTTTTCAAGGTCTTTACAATTTGTAGTAGCACACCCCAGTTCTAATGTTTTGATAACCATGGCAAGCAATGAATCTGTTCCATTGGCCGCTGGAATAACAAAATAGAGGAATAAACATTTATATGATAAAGTCATACTTGCATGTAATCAATTTAGCATTAGTTTGTAAAGAGAATAAAGTGGAGTTCATATTATCACACCCCCATGAGAAACTGAATTTGAATGAAAGCCATACCTTATATCTCTACTTATGAAATTAAAGATGTTCCAGCCACTGATGCACTCTATAGTTTGATGGTTAAATTGTGGATTCTAGCAGATTTGCATTTGTTTTAACATGCATGCTTCCGGCAGACTTGCACAGATGTAGAGTGACACCGTGCTGGCTTCATGATGGTAGTGCTAACAAATCTTCCATCCAATCTTCCATTTTGCTTTTTTTATTACTTTAAAAATGTAGTACTTGCAGTTTACAAAAGAAAGATTAGTGCTAGGAGCTGCTTGTCTGGAAACAATCTTAGAGAAAGTATTGCCACTTTAGTTTACATATATCATTTTACTTCAATCTCTAACAATATAAACCCATGAACAACAGCACCAAAAATAGAAATTATGCTCCGTTACAAGTCTTGATCAACTGACGAATGTAACTTAGTACAATTTTCACAAATATATGTTCTGCAAATGCAAATATATATTTTTTCAGATAAAATAAAAATATAATAATCTAGATCTCTTTATGGTTTGGCATTACAGATTAGTAAAGCATTTTTCAGCCTTAGCTGTCTTTCACTCCCTCCTTTCCTTATGGTTTCTAATATCTATGTAAAGCAAGGTACTGTATTAGGTAGTTATAATTCATGAATCTTGTGGGGAATGTGCAACCTGTTAATTTTCTTGCCAGCTTCATACAGCTTTGATCCAAAAAGAATATGTGCAGAGCAGCTTGTCTGTGCCTGGAAATGTTAAATAGTAGAGGAGCTTCTTTCATTCATGCAACCCTTCAGTTCTCTGAAGCTTATGGAGATAAAAAGGAAAGCTTAGAATCGGAAGCAAATAATCTTCTAGAAAGTGCTTCTGGTGAAAGAAGGAAGCATGAGATGGTTGGAATTTAAACGGCATATTATTTAAATGAAGTTCTATGGGTTGATGCAGCTAATTGTGTCCACAGTTCCTATTTCACATACTGTATGAGATGACGATACAATACAAAAGTGTTCGATGTTACTATGAAGTGTGAAGAAGTAATGTTTATTTGAACTAAGTTTTAATGGATGTTGTGTAATGTGTTCTGACATTTGTACTACATTGTGATGCATTTGACATGGGAAGTTTTCTGTCTGCTCCTGTGGAAGTTAGTTTACCTGCTGCTTGGGGCCTTAACTAACAGCTGCGATAATTTCTGAATTTTCAGTTTGGCACCATTGGCTGGAGCTGGACTAGAGGGGCCAGAAAAAAGTACATATTTAGCCAGGTGCTGGTTAGTTGGCGACAGCTGAACTTGTTGGTGCTTGGTGTCATGGAGCCAGCCAGAAGAAGACGGCATAGGAAGAGCAGCAGTGAAAAATAAGGAAGGCCTGGGTGGAGTGGCTTGTGGGAAAAGACTTGCTGGGGAAAGCTGAATCACAAAGGCATTTACCCTTTTCCAACCTGATAAATATGCCAAACAGTACAATGTTATGTTCTAAGCTATACATAATGCATTTTATGGTTTTTAAGTAGTAAATTAAGCTGAGATGATATAAGAATTATGTACTGCATATATTTCAATTCACACGCCCCCCAAAAAAAATTTCAAGACATTTTTTTCTGGAAAACAAATAAAAAAATCCAGGGAATGAACATGTCCAGAAATGGTACATTTCATTCTCTAGGTATGACTAATATGGGTTTTGGTCACACAGACCTGTATGTAGAGCTATATGTAAAGTCCTCCCGTCAAAAGGCTGGACTCCAGTCTCACATGCCAAAGGAGACACATTATTCAGAGACGGGCTGCTAGATCCTTCTTATATCCTTCTTGTTTCAAGGGTCCAGCACTTACTCCTGTAAGCATCAGTTTCATGTCTAGGTTGTGAACAACTTAAACATCAGCCTGCTGCAGCTGTTGCCATTCAAAGGCTGTGCTCAGTGACGGATCGAAACAATCACGTTCCTGCTCTTTGACAAGTTCTAGGAAAACCTGCACAATACAGTAAAAAAAGGGTTTCTTCAGCTAAGTAGTGCTTGAAAGGCATCACATTTCTTTGGATCATTCTGATGAAAATGAAGATAATTAAATTTCAATCCTATTATGTACAGATGTGACCTAAATGTGTCGTCTTTTTTAAAGGAGGGACCCTACTCCATCATGTCAGTTGCCATTTCCTTTCAATATGGCAAATTAATAGCAGTCTAAATCCAGAATGTGTGTCTAACTGCTCAAAAATTGTAAGCTGAACATTTTCTTTAAAAAACCCACCCTGATGAACTCCATATTTTTTTTAGGTAATCCAAGAACTCAAAATACAACAACAAAAACACTCCATGCATCTCCAAGGAAGTGGGGAGATCTTTCTACTGTCTGTACACAAACTAATGATCATGATAAGGAAAAGATGCTACAGGGAGAAAATCAAGGGTAAAAAAAATCACCCTCCTTCAGGACCTGCAAGAAACATCTAACTCGCTCCATGGGCTGGTTTCTCCCCCTTTTGTATGCAATGGAATCACGTAGCTACACATATAAAGCAGAAGAAACCAAGGAATTCACCTGTGGGTGCATTGTAGGCTCCTCCCCACCTCCCAGTTCTTTCCAGGAAGAATCTCCATTTCCCCGTTTAGCAAGGCCATTCCACTGACTCCAGTAGGGGCAATCTGAGAGACCAGGAAAGCTAGCAATATTTTAAGCTGAGTGGGCAGAAAAATCTCTGCTGGGGTTTTAAGGGTGACCCTTTGCCTTGCCCCAGTTCTTTTCAGAGCCAGGCTCAGGAGAACTTCACCAAATCCCTAAAAGTGGTTTTGCAGAAATCCTTAGTTCTGCATGCAGAGATCCAGCACTGGCCGGGGAGGCACTTGCCAAGCTCTCTTGGTACCATAACTGTCAACTTTCAGATTTGAAAATAAGGGATCAGCAGCCTTGAAAATAAGGAATCAGCAGCCTCACCTGTCCCGGGGACAGTCTACAGGATACCTAACAATCCAGGATAGCAGTGGGAAACGGCACTGGAATAAGGGAATTTCCCGCAAAGAAAGGGAAGGTTGACAGCTATGCTTGGCACTACTTTTCCAATCCAGCAGAGGAAGCCCATGAGGAAGCCGAATAATGGTGAATGCAGTGCTACAAATCCCACCATGCAATTATATTTGAAAATCACATTACCTGCTCCAAGGTGTTCAAAGAAAAGCTGTACTCCTCAAAGCTGAAGCTTCTTTTAGCTGTGTGAATAAAAAGCCAATTATGTTTGGTTGACCCAAATCAGCTTGATGGGTTCTTTTCATGGGAATGACTGAATTTCAGTGCCAGAGCATCTGTTTTTTATGTACAAGGTTCCTTCTAGGTTACTGGCGAGCCTTTGCCAGTTAGCAAAGACAATGCTATGATAGATGGACCCAATGGTTTGACTCTGCATAAGGCAGCTTTCTATATTCCCATGATGCACCTTGCACCTTCATTCACGCAAGCTGCACTTCCGTCTCTTCAACACCCCAGATGTCTGAGGGTGCAGCATTTGAAGCAAGAAAGAGCACACAAACATGTAGAATATTATTATTATTATTATTATTATTATTATTATTATTATTATTATTATTATTATTATTATTTATTCTCCGCCCATCTGACTGGACTGGGTTTCCCCAACCACTCTGGGCAGCTTCCAACAAAATATTAAAATACAATGGTCTGTTAAACATTAAAAGCTTCCTTAAACAGGGCTGCCTTCAGATGTCTTCTAAAAGTTTGGTAGTTATTTTTCCCTTTGACATCTGGTGGGAGGGCGTTTCACAGGGCAGGTGCCACTACCGAGAAGGCCCTCTGCCTGGTTCCCTGTAACCTGGCTTCTCGCAGCAAGGGAACCTGCGAGATACAATATGCCTCTACATTCCCTTAATTTGCTGGATGTTACACATCTTTCTAGAGGTGTTGGAGGTAGGGAAGGCCTACCTAGTGAGTCGGAAGGAGGGATCCTGTCCACTGTGCGTAGAGGGAAGGAAAGGGGGCAATACCTAAATCAGGTGGGCATTAAAATATCTTCCACAAACAACTACACAGTCTGTCTGGATGTACCTTCCTCTAACATGGAGAAGGCCTTCGATAGAGGCAGTGCATCTTCCATTGGGATCTTGTAGGCCAACAAAGTGGATATCCTAAGGGGAGGGAAATCAACTCAGTCACCAGAATGGCTTTGATCCAAATGGAGTAAGTGCAGTACAAGCGGTCTACGTGTACACAGCCCTGGTTAAAAAAACAAAGTCGAGTATGGGGGAATGGGGGGAGTTGAATCTAACATGCACACACATATGCACAAACACAGAGAGAGGAGAGAAACCTTTCCTGCTGAGCAACAAGACTAGATTTTTATAGGGTCTCCTCGTGCACAGCCTTGGCTGTTGGCAGCAGCATGCTTTGGGCTCTCAAATTTCAATGGCACCCTGTGCAGCACTAAAATTTGGCACACCCCCACCTCTCTCACTCTATTCTACAGCCTTCTGGTGCTTCCTGGGGAGGCGCACAGTGCAATCACACTGGTTGCATGCCACCCTAAAACCGCCTCTGCTGTTGGGTTCAAAAGGGGAACACATGAGTTTCCTCATCCACCTATGGATAGAAACAGAAATAACACCTTCTCAGTATGTAGCAGGTCCTGGTTCATTGGGGCCTAGAAGGCTGGGGGACAGGAAGAAGCAGAAGGGTATTCTGTCCCCATCCTGTTCATCTGGCCCATTACCAAAAGCTCAAGGAGGGTAAGTAAGAGGGTATAAGTAAGAACATAAACTATAAAGGTAAAGGGACCCCTGACCATTAGGTCCAGTCGTGGGGTTGCGGCACTCATCTCGCTTTATTGGCCGAGGGAGCCGGCGTACAGCTTCTGGGTCATGTGACTAAGCCCCTTCTGGCAAACCAGAGCAGTGCACGGAAACACCGTTTACCTTCCCACTGGAGCGGTACCTATTTATCTACTTGCACTGGTGTGCTTTCGAACTGCTAGGTTGGCAGGAGCAGGGACCGAGCAACGGGAGCTCACCCTGTCGCGGGGATTCGAACCGCTGACCTTCTGATCAGCAAGTCCTAGGCTCTGTGGTTTAACCCACAGCGCCACCCGCGTCCCTCTGAACATAAACTATAGTAACCAAAATAATTCAGGAAATTGTGTGTCAAGCTGCAGGAAAAACACTGCAGTTACCTTTCTTGACGAGCTGCATGTGGGAAGATCTGTAGAATATGAGTATTCAGAAGCTCCCCATGGTCCACACCCTTAACTTTTATTTGGAGCAAATAATTTTTGCCAAATTTGCTTTTCAGATACTGAATAGAACCAAGACACCTGCAGAAGGAAGGAATCAGCATTTGTGACATTTGGATTTGGGGATTGAAAATAATGTTTTGTTAGAGAAAGTGGTTTTGTTGAGTGTTATATTGGAGTGGATGAAGTTATTATTGTTTATATATAGTGGACAGGTGAAGATGGGAAGTTCTTTAGTTTCTGAACTTTATCTTTTCCTCTTTCTTTCTTACTATGTTTTTATCTTATTTAGATCAATGCTGATAAAAAAGATATTTGATATTAAGTTCTGTATTTTTCTTTATGAACTCTAATAAAATTTATTTTTAAAACACACTTTAGACAGTTATTGTCAAAAACGTAACAAATTATAAGTTGAACACGGCGAGCTTTAGAATCAGAAGAATCTATTTGCATCAGCCACTAGCCAGAGCAATAAAATAAAATACAGTGTACTGAAGATAGAGGTAAAAACTTAACTATACAGCAAGCTTCTTATGAGAAGGTGGGAAAAGAATAAGAAGAAACTTTTGCCCTATCAGCACAACAGCTGTTTATGATATCCTAATATGCTGGAAAACAAAACGCAAGAAGCTCACCTGAGCTGTCCAGTCACCATCATGGCTACTCTGTCACACACTGCCTCAGCTTCTTCCATGTGGTGAGTTGTCAAAATGGCTCCTTGGTCTTTGTCCTTCAGCGCAGTGAGGATTGCTTTCCTGCAGTCAACATAAGATTTACTAGGGTGGAGTAGGGTTGAAGGAGCCGTAAACAGCCTGTTCCTAGCAGACATTATTGTCTGGTACAGTGGTACCTCGGGTTAAGTACTTAATTCGTTCCAGAGGTCCGTTCTTGACCTGAAACTGTTCTTAACCTGAAGCACCACTTTAGCTAATGGGGCCTCCTGCCACTGCCGTGCCACTAGAGCCTGATTTTTGTTCTCATCCTGAAGCAAAGTTCTTAACCTGAGGTACTATCTCTGGGTTAGCGGAGTCTGTAACCTGAAGCGTATGTAACCTGAGGTATTTCAAAAAGGCACTGAACAAATTCACAATATTTACTCGGATTCCTAAATGCAAGTACATCATTATAAGTATACATTTTATTTTGAGTGATATGCTGTTATGTATTGCAAATTCACAAACCTGCTTCGAGATATTAAGTGCATGAGTCACTCACCACACTTGGCGCTTTCCTTTAGGATCCATTCCTGCTGTTGGTTCATCTAATAGCATCACTGCAGGATTACTCAGCATGCTCAGGGCAAAGCATAACTAAAATGAAGGAAATAATAATAACCATTTAAAGTTGCTTCAAACATTTGATCAAACATTGGGACGTGGGTGGTGATGTGGGTAAAACCTCAGCGCCTAGGACTTGCTGATCGCACGGTCGGCGGTTCGAATCCCCACGGCGGGGTGAGCTCCAGTCATTCGGTCCCAGCTCCTGCCCACCTAGCAGTTCGACAGCACCCCCAAGTGTAAGAAGATAAATAGGTACCACTTTATAGCGGGAAGGTAACGGCATTTCCGCGCGCTGCTCTGGTGCTGGCTTGCCAGAGCAGCTTCGTCACGCTGGCCACGTGACCCGGAAGGGTCTCCGGACAGCGCTGGCTCCCGGCCTCTTAAGCGAGTTGAGCACGCAACCCCAGAGTCGGACACGACTGGCCCGAATGGGCAGGGGTAACTTTACCTTTACCTTTAATTTTTTGGGGGGGAGAGTAAGTACAAATACAGTGGTGCCTCGCAAGACGAAAAGAATCCGTTCCGCGAGTCTCTTCGTCTTGCGGTTTTTTCGTCTTGCGAAGCAAGCCCATTAGCGGCTTAGCGCTATTAGCGGCTTAGCGGATCAGCTGATAAGCAGCTTAGCGGCTTAGCGGATCAGCTGATAAGCGGCTTAGCGGCTTGGAAAAAGGGGGGAAAGGGAAAAAACCCCGCAGGAACTCGCAAGACATTTTCGTCTTGCGAAGCAAGCCCATAGGAAATTCGTTTTGCGTAGCACCTCCAAAACGGAAAACCCTTTCGTCTAGCGGGTTTTCCGTCTTGTGAGGCATTCGTCTTGTGGGGCACCACTGTACAACTAATAATATTTGCAGAGGGTTCTGGAAGACAGATGAGTCTGTGGTGACAGTTGCCCAGGTGCAGAAACCCAGAAAATTATCAATATGTGAGTGAGAACTAGTGATTGTAAGAAGGCGTTGTTTTCTGTTCCACACACTGATTCCATTGTGCTGTAGTTTCTCTCCTGCCCAAACTGCATTATCCATCTCACAGTCCGCTGTGGCAAAATTATTTGTTTCAGTGCAAAGGAAGCAACAGGGGAAAGAATAACGAATTATGTATTGTTTGTGGACTGATACAACAACAACAGCAAATGCAAAACAAAGTGGTACATGCTGGGTTCATTTCCATTTCGGAAACAGGATGGATAAACAAGCATTGGCAATTTCTATTCTCATTACCGCTTTTGTCAGAATTCTTCAACGTCCCTAGCGAGACCAAACTAAAACATGCCGAATGCTCGGACAGGCAAATAAGCCAATAAGAGATTTTGATAATACATTTCATTTTGGAACCCTTTTTCCTTGAAGAAACTGAGGTTGGTGGACAAGCAAGGCAATTAGGACTTCCAAGGATAATTTTCAGTCCCAAAGTTTTGAATGGACACACCCTGGTAAGACTGCAGCATATTTAGAGCAGAAGGTCTGTTAAGAACTAAGGCGTGGATATGTTGTTTAAATAATCAAAACAGCAATCTGTACCATGGACTACATTGTTTTGTGATCCTCTTGCATTGCATCTTCTTATTCACAACCAATCCAATTAACTCAAAAGACAAGCTAATCTCCCAGCCAGCATAACATAATGACATACAATGTAGATGTTAATAAACCAGGGCTGGCTCCAGGTTTGCACACTATCCACCTGCCATGCAAATAAGCCTCCCTCCTTGTAGTGGGCTGTGAATGGCCCTGATTTTTAATGTTATGTATTCAGTGGTCGATGTTTGCCTGAGCTTGAGTCTGGACTAAGAACTCTGAGCTCCCGTGTTCTGATTCGATACATGATATCCAATCATAGAACATTTCAGGATTTGGGCCTCTGCCATTGGCCCTTGGACTCTGAGTCGTGATTCGCAGCTTGGAAGATAGCCAATCACGTTGGGAGTGGGAGTGGCCCAGGCCTCCAGAAATGGATATAAGCAGTTGCTTTGCCCCTGTTATCCAGTTCTGTAGTTCAATAAAGGTTCTTGCTGTTATCACTGTGACTTGCTTCTTGGAAACCTACAATTCAGTTAACAGAACAGGGAAGTGGGAGAGAGCATTTTCTCTCAGTAGACAGGCAGATGAGATGGACTTCCCGGCAAACAACAGCAATGAAGAGGTGGAGGCGGCAGTGTCGGTGAAGACCAGGACGCAGCAGTGTGGGCAAGGAGGAAAATAGGCAGTGCAGTGGCAAAGAACTAGCTCTGACTGAGCAACAAACCCAAGTACCCTGTGATGCCGCTTGGTCTCTAGCCATTAGCCAACATTAAATATTTGGCGACCGGTTCAAGAAACTAACAAAACACAGAACTTACTTTCCTTCTCAGTCCAGCAGGTAATGCCTTAGCTGCCGTTTTCAAATGGTCCTGAAGTTCTAGAGCTTGAACTATTCTGAAAGAAAGGGCAGAAGAAACGACATCTGGAGTATTCTAGAATGGATCTCTTTTACATAAGAATTACAGGGGAGGCTGCAAGTGAATCTCAGGGATGCTGTTATGATACTGGATTGAGATGAACCACATGTGCTATTTGCCAGTGTAAGAACTTAATGCTAACTGCCCACCTCCCAAGGAGAAATGTCAATGCTAAAAACAATTAGCTTTCAAAGTCCAACGATTCTGTCAAGTATAGAATGCGGGCCTTTGCATTCAGTAGCCCCAAAAACTAAGAGATAGGAAGTGTACCATGAAAGCAGGATCTTTTGCTGCCCTTACCGACTGATAGCAACACCAGCTGAGTCTTTCTGCATCCCTTTCACAGCTGCATTAATCTCCAGATGTTCTTTCACGGTCAGGCTGGGCCAGAGGGCATCCTCCTGGGGACAGTAGCCAAGGAAACCGACAGCATTTTCTTCCGTTGCAGCTGCATCAGCTCCTTTCATCAGGACCTGGCCAAAATATTGTGGCCCCATTTAAATTTGTCCAACACAAGTCATCTTTTGAAATATAAAAGTCCTACCTTTCCCGCCCTGACTTGGCCACAGTGATTCATGCAACGGTCATCTCCAGGCTTGACTACTGTAATTTGCTCTACGCGGGGCTGCCCTTGAAGCTGTCCCAGAAACTCCAGCGGGTACAGAATGCTGCAGCGAGGCTCCTCATGGGGTCTCTGTCATGGGAGCATATTCACCCAGTGCTTTTCAAGCTGCACTGGCTCCCGGTGGAGTACACGGTCAGATTTAAGGTGCTGCTTTTGACCTTTAAAGCCCTTCACGGCCTAGGACCCTCGTACCTACGGGACCGCCTCTCCTGGTATGTCCCCACGGAGAGCCTCAAGGTCCATAAATAACAACACCCTAGTGGTCCCGGGCCCTAAGGAAGTTATATTGGCTTCGACCAGAGCCAGGGCCTTTTCAACTCTGGCTCCAGCCTGGTGGAACGCTCTGCCTCATGAGACCAGGGCCCTGCAGGATCTGATTTCTTTCCACAGGGCCTGTAAGACAAAGTTGTTCCGCCTGGCCTTTGGCTTGGAGCCAATTTGATTCCCTCCCTCCCTCTCTCTCTTTTTTTCTTTTTCTTTTCCTTCTCCTCCTGCGATGAGGCTACATTTTAATATTTTAATGTTCCATTATTTTAATGTTGTATTTTGTTTTTGTTTTTAAGTTTGTAATCATTCATCTTGTTTTTATTATTGCTTGTAAGCCGCTCTGAGCCCGGCCTTGGCTGGGGAGGGCGGGGTATAAATAAAAAAAATATATATTATTATTATCTAGGAAATTAAAGGCCAGCCCTCAATCTTCTACCTCCCATGCAAAAATCCCTCCCTGTTACTAGTCCTAGATGGGAATCTGCTATTGATGCCATTGACATACTACTCTTTGTAATACATTGAAGTTGGCTTTTGCAGTGATGGTGCATCTGTTCATGAAAAAGAAGAGTACATTTTAGTGCTCACCCCTACCTGTCCAGCTGTTGGATCTGTGTCTCCTGTTATCATATTCATTGTTGTACTTTTACCAGCTCCATTGGGTCCAAGTAGCCCCAAAATTTCTCCTAGAACAACACACATACTCACACTTTTGTAAGGATACTACACATTATCCCAGCAAATAAAATAATAAAATAAAATAAAATAAAATAATTTATTATTTATACCCTGCCCATCTGGCTGGGTTTCCCCAGCCACTCTGGGCGGCTCCCAATAGAATATTAAAAACACGATAAATACATCAAACATTAGAAACTTCCCTAAAAAGGGCTGCCTTCAGATGTCTTCTATTTCCTTGACATCTGTTGGGAGGGCCTTCCACAGGGAGGGTACCACTACTCAGAAGGCCCTCTGCCTGGTTCCCTGTAACTTTGCTTCTTGCAGTGATTCAACAAAAGACTCTCAGAGGAGGACCTCAGTGTCCGAGCTGAACTGGGGGTGGAAATGCTCCTTCAGGTATACTGGACAAAGCCGTTTAGGGCTTTAAAGGTCAGCACCAACACTTTGAAATGTGTTGGAAATGTACTGGGAGCCAATGAAGGTCTTTCAAGACCGGTGTTATATGGTCTCAGATAGCTAGTTATATTTATAAGAAATATTGCAAGGATACTACACATTATCACAGCAAACAAAATAAAATAAGGGTAGCTATACTCATAAGAAATATTGCACTCTCAGTTGCCTCAGTCATCTTCCCAGGTACTACTCAAAGTCTTTACAATTGAATATGATCATTAGACTAAGGCAATTTAGGTTCCCTATAATTATTTTAGACTCTAGAGAAGTGTGTTTTTTAATGTTGATTTTTGATATAGTAAAACGGCTTATACAAAACTTTAAAATAACTTTTTAAACAGCCTGATTCCCTGGGAGCAACAAATGCTCTTCTTCTATAAGTTCTGCTCAGTTTTAACTTTCTGCAACAGTGAAGAACATTTTCCTGGGTACATTGGAGAGAAAAGTGGCAAATCACCCCACTATTTCCAAAGCCCTGCCGGCTTGTATCAGCCGGTCTGGGAGTACCTTCCACTGAAACCAATACAGTAGTACCTCAGGTTAAGTACTTAATTCGTTCTGGAGGTCCATTCTTAACCTGAAGCACCACTTTAGCTAATGGGGCCTCCCGCTGCTGCCACGCTGCTGCTGCACGATTTCTATTCTCATCCTGAAGCAAAGTTCTTAACCCAAGGTACTATTTCTGGATTAGCGGAGTCTGTAACCTGAAGCGTCTGTAACCTGAAGCGTCTGTAACTCATGGTACCACTGTAGTGATGAAATTACCCAGCCCATCTCCAAGCTGCCATTGGTAACAAGCCTGATCCTGGGTCCCCTCTAGGAAGAAGAGGGTCTTTGGGGTTCAGTAGATTCAAGTCTGGCTCTGCTTCTGGCTTTCCCCGGGAACATCGCCTTTCTGGGGCTACTGCCAGTAAAAATGCTGCAACTGGTAGATCAATGGCAGCGAAACTTTCAACAGCAGCTGTGACCCCATGTCAGCAAAGGGGCACCTGTACCACATCAGAACCCAACCCAACAAGCAGCCAGCAGATCTGGGGTTTAGGATTGGTCTGCCCCTATACTGATTCCTTTCCTTCCTATCTGAGTCACTTACAATATATTCAAATGTCAAGCATCCCCCAAAATGACTACAAAGTAAAAGTTATGCTTTTCTTTGGTCAAGCTGTAACAGTAATTTTCCATTGCCAGCAAACCTTTTTTAACACAGAAGGAGACACTTTTGGTGGCCACTTTCCCCAGCGTCTTGCTTTTCTTGCCACAGGAACAAGCCTTCTCACTTCTGTATTCTTTGCGCAAGTTGCTGACTAGGATAACTGGTCTCTAAATAGGTGCAGAAGAGAGAAGCTTGCTTACGGCACATATACATACATACCTTTGGTTTAAGTGGGTCAAAGCAAGAGCCATGGAAGACATTCTGCTTCAGACAGAAACATAGGAAGAAGTTGACTTATAACAAGCCAGGTTATTTGTCTATTTACTCTCTGACTGGCAGCAGCACCCCAAGATATCAGGCAAAGGATTTCCACGCCCTCTACCTGAACAGTAAAGAGAGCCCAGGGATTGACTCTGAAGCCTTCCTGTATGGAAAGCATGAGCTCTATCAGTCCGGCTCCAAAGCTAAATGCCTCAAGTATACATCATTGGATAGTACTAACTGTGCCAGCATCCCCATCACACACCTGTGCAATGCAAACAACTGTCAGAACTGTGGCATATTAAGAAACCAGGTAAAGATGATGGAAGAAAAGATGATGCTTCAAGACCTAGATCCCAGAATTATTGTTCGGTCAAGTAGCTCACCTTAACATTAATATGTTAATAAGCCAAGACAGTGGTTCCCAATTGGTGGTCTGCATAACCATTCACATAACAAAAGCTACTGTAGAGATATCAACATTTTCAAAAGTATGGGGGTGCATGGCTTGGCTTTTGAAAAACAGGGTATCTGCAGTACTTAGTTTTCCAGCACTTAAGGTACTGACACTCTTCTTCCAGACACTAATATCTCATCCCTACACAGAGCTCTGTTTATCTAGGAGGCCTCAGTCCTTTTCTCTTAGCATCTCTTCCTCCACTTTTTCCAGCTTTTATAAGAAGTACCCGGGGAGTGCCAAAGATGTTAAAGCAGTAAAAGCTTATTTTCCAGAGTGACCATAAGTTGGAGCAGGCATCAAGTTACATTGCACAAGCAAATCACTGCAATGAACATCAGAGCAAGCTATAAAGCCTTTCTAAAACAAGGAAATCACAATAATTCTGCTTTACCTCTTCCTGATTTGCAGAGGCCAGTGCACTCTGAACTCTTGCCCTTTCCTCTTGAACATCTCTATCATCACCCTGACTGGCTTCTTCAGGATTCTGATGGCTGCTCTTTCTCTGTGGAGAAATCCTACAGATCAAAGACACCACACAAAGTGTATCAAAAGCACAGCACACCAAGGAGTGAATTCCACTCTCAAGTAGGAAAGCAGAAAACAGTCCACAAGGAAGCGAGAATCTCTGAAATTAATGTGCAAACTCGTCACAGCCCAGAAAATGCTGCCTTACAAAACTACATCTGCTTTTGCAGATAATTGTCCCAAACACATGGGGGGGGGGCGCTAGGCAGAAACATATGCATAATTATAGTTTGTATATCCCTAGCCACAGTATTATTGTTGTATGAATTTTGTTGGGGGACGGGGAACAATCCACATGATGCCCCAAGTCCCTTCCAATTTTTTCCTTCCTCTATCCGTGGGGGGGGGGGTAGGAGGTATGAGAGCAAACTCATCAAGCCGATCTCTAGGCAATGCCTGTGGCTGAGTAGATAAACAACACAATAAGCATAATTGCTCTGCGCCATACTGCAGGTCTGGATCCTGTCCGGAGCCTGGGCGCAGGCTAGGGCCATGGCACAAATCCATTGGTGACCCTGGGGGTGCTCTTAATTGATGTATATCATAGGGCTCCCACCTACCAGTGGTTTACCCTTATGAGACTCCCTGCAGACGGGGAGAAGTCCGGGTATCATTTTGCCCAATGCCTAAGGCAAACCGCTCACATCTGTAACCAATAAAGGTGAGCTCCTGTCTTTTGGTCCCGTGGCGGGGTGAGCTCCTGTCTTTTGGTCCCAGCTCCTGCCCACCTAGCAGTTCGAAAGCACCCCTAAAGTGCAAGTAGATAAATAGGTGCCGCTTTCTAGTGGGAAGGTAAACGGCGTTTCCGTGTGCTGCGCTGGTGCTGGCTCGCCAGAGGAGCTTCGTCACGCTGGCCAAGTGACCCGGAAGTGTCTCCGGACAGCGCTGGCCCCCGGCCTCTTAAGTGAGATGGGCGCACAACCCTAGAGTCGGACACAACTGGCCCATACGGGCAGGGGTACCTTTACCTTACACTGAATTACTCCCAGGGGATATTGGGATTCTTAAGTGCAGAACTAGGAAAACTTGCTTTTTTAAAAGAGAGAGGGGGGGGAACCTATGGATATAAAAAGTGAGGTACAGATGTACATTGGAAGTTAAACGGAATTCAATCTGGAAGTACGTTCAACTTCCGAAAAGTTTAGAAACCAAGGCACAGCTTCTGATTGGTTCCTGATTGCGCAGGCGCTCCGGAAACAATGGCGGAAGCTGTACCAGACATTCGGCTTTAAAAAAAAAACAAACATTTGAAAACCGGAACACTCACTTCTGGTTTTCGATTGTTTGGGAGACAGAACGTTAGACTCCCAAGGCGTTTGGGAGCCGAGGTATGACTGTATGTATTTGAAAGTCATCATTTCAGAAGAAAAACAGGAAAACCTTTTGCATTACTAAGTCTGACTGCAATAGCAGGTTAACCATATGTGTACAAACCTAAACACAGGATCTCTTCTCATAACTGGCCTGCCATATTTCGCCGTCAGACAGCGAAGTAAAAGAATGAGAACCACAATGTGGAAGTAAGGCTAAACAAAACAAAAAACAAAAAAATCAGAAACAACCAATTATGTTCAAGAAGTGTACAGACCTATAACCAATTTAAGTCACTATATTTGGGCTACAGTCCTATAAACCAGTAGTGGGGGAAACCATTGCCTCTTCATTTGGCCCATGCAGCCATTTGGGGCAAACCAACACACCTGCCAATCATCTGACATCCTAACCACACCATGCCTGGGGCAACTAAGGGGATGTCTCATCTTAACACCACGGCACTAAAATCAGGGACAAGCAAGAGTTATCTCTGATGCTCTTACAGTGGTGCCTCGCAAGACGAAATTAATCTGTTCCGCGAGTCTCTTCGTCTTGCGGTTTTTTTGTCTTGTGAAGCACGGCTATTAGCGGCTTAGCGGCTTAGCGCTATTAGCGGTTTAGCGGCGCTTAGCGGCTTAGTGGCTTAGAAAAAGGGGGGAAGGGAAAAAACTCGCAAGAACTCGCAAGACGTTTTGTCTTGCGAAGCAAGCCCATAGGGAAATTCGTCTTGCGAAGCACCTCAAAAGACGGAAAACTCTTTTGTCTAGTGAGTTTTTCGTCTTGCGAGGCATTCGTCTTGCGGGGCACCACTGTATCTACAATGTGGTCTTAGTGTTCTAGTGCTCATCAGTAAAACAGGGAGATAAGATTCCCTCTCCTTGCCATTTAAAAACCAGGTAGAGAGATCCATTGTAGAGAAGGATTTTGTATGATGTAGGTAAACTTTCAGAGCTCTGTGCACATCCAGGGAGTGCCAGGCTTGCTCCTTAGGTTATTTCGGATGCAGACGGAAAGTCAGAGAGTCAGATCTTGTTAGACATGGAACCTAGATAGACTTTTGGAAGGAAGGAAAGGGTCTGAACATAGCGCCACCTTATCCTTGTGGAAAAGACAAAGATGTTTAGGTGTAGAAAGGACTGAAAACTCTGACACTGTGTGCCAAAGTGATTGCCACCAAAAGAAAACTTTGAAGGAAAGGATCCTTAGGGGTGCAAGACATAGACGTTTGAAAGGAGGTCTCTGAAGAGCTGTGAGGACCGAGTGTAAATTCCAGGTGGGGAAGCAATGTGCCATTGGTGGGTGTCGACGTACCACACCCTTGAGAAAGCATTTGACTAACCAGTTCTGGGATAAGGGCAGCCTACCGGTAGCACTCAGAATTGAGGAAATGAATGAAACAAAGAACTGTAGAACTAAAATGACGATAAGGGAAATCTAAAGAAAAAAAGAGGGTTCAGAAACTAGTAAAAAACTTAGTTGAGTCAGGAGAGATGGGAGGAATGTACTGTATAGGTGAAACTCGGGAAAAATAGAATATCGTGGAAACGTTCATTTATTTTAGTAATTCAGCTTAAACCATGATCATCACAATTATAACAAATAAAGGCTTGACATATCTCGCTTTGCATGTCATGAGTCTATCTCATATATTAGTTTCACCTTTTAAGTTGAATTACTGAAATAAATGAACTTTTCCACAATATTCTAATTTTCCAAGTTTCACCTGTATGCATCTAGACAGGAGGAAAAACTGAGGAAGTCCAGCCTGCTCCCCACAAGTCTTTGCTCCTGTCTAGTGTCTCGCAACAAGGTGAACACCCATTCCATTGGATACAACACCCTACGAACTAAAATACCTCCCATACAAATATTTCTCACCATAAAGGAAGCCACCCAGATCATATTCATTAATGGTCTATCTTCATCATAAAGCGGTCCACTCAACATCTGTAAGGGGGGAAAAGGTGATTCTGTAGATTATTCTCTCTAATACTGAAGTCACGTTGTGCCAGTGCCTGTCAGCTTGAAAGTTAGTGTCCCGCCAAATTAAGTTAACTGTTTCTGCTTACTCAGAAGTATACTAGTTTGTGAAGTAAAAGAAAATGACTTCGAAAGACAGTGACTCGAGGACCTGTGAGCTTCTAAGACCTACATTATGTCGAGTGCTTCTTGTTGTGGGAGATAGGAAAATTGGGAACTGCAGGATTGTTTTTTATGTATTAAATCTGTATACTGCCCTTCATCTGAAAATTGCAGGGCGATTCACAGCATATAAATACGAGACAAAAGATACAAAATGCATAATAAGGACAAGAGCAAACCAAAGCAACAAACATTCCCCCCCCCTTCCAAAAAAACATATAAAAGGACATAGGATGTTAGTCAGCCAAATGCCTGGCTGCAGAGGATAAACTACACTTCCCAGAATCCTTTTCATGAGGCAGAGGAGAGGATGGGCTCCAAATGTATGCCCGGTGGGGTGTGTGTGTGTGTGTGTGTGTGTGTGTGTGTGTGTGTAGGCAGCCAGAATCAATAGATGTGTGGGCGATTCCCAGAGGGCCTGGAGCCCCCTCTTGACGTGGAGGGGTGCAACAGAGCAAGGGAGGAATCCTGGAATTTAGTACCAAAATGTCCAACTGGATCTCTGCTAAAACAAATTTGCTAGTCATTTGGTGAGTAAAGTCCCTCAGGTTTGTTTGGAATTGGATGCCATGATTAGGATTCAGCCATATGGAGGCATCCAAATGGAGCAGAACTGTTGGATCAGTTTGGGTTACAGTGGTACCTTGGGTTACGAACTTAATTTGTTCTGGAGGTCCGTTCTTAACCCGAAACCGTTTTTAACCTGAGGTACCACTTTAGCTAATGGGGCCTCCCGCTGCCGCCGTGCCGCAGCCGCACAATTTCCATTCTCATCCTGGGACAAAGTTCGCAACCTGGAGCAACTACTTCCGGGTTAGCGGAGTTTGTAACCCGAAGCATTTGTAACCCGAAGCATTTGTAACCCAAGGTACCACTGTATTACATCCCAAGGATGTGGAGAGCACCTCAAGGGGGTGGAGATGTCTTCCATTCCCTCAATATTTGTTTGAAGGAGACCCAGCTCAATGCTGTGGAAAGCTGCACTGGCCTGTGCCGTGTCAGGAGCCATCGTGGGTACCGGCATGCCTAGCTCAGGGTCACACCAGCCTGTGCAGCATCTCCCAGCACTGCGGGGACCAACATAGCCTAGCAGAAGGCTGCACCAGCCAGTGCAGTGGTGGGAGACATGTGTGGTGTCACATGACATGCACATGACGTCATACATGCGTGTTGTGCTCCAGTCCCCCCAATCTTGAGGCTAAACTGGCACCGCCGGTAGAACAGATGCTTGAAAGTGTGGGGCCAATGATGCAATTCCTTGATCCTCTGCTTCATAAGAGCAAAATGCAGGGGGTTGACCAGGGAGTAATTAAAACTTAATTATGGGAGAAGGTGGTGCCACCATCCTCGAAGAAGGCAGCAGTATGACCTCTCCTCAAGAGGACTCCCTGGACCCGGAAGTGTTGATAACTATGTCCCTGTCACCATTATCCCTCTTTTTGGCCATGTGGTTGGGAGGGTGGTGGCAAGGCTGCTTCAGGCATTCTGAGGTGAAACCAATTATCTAGACCCATTCCAATCCAGTTTCAGCCCAGATTTTGGGACTGAAACTGCCTTGGTGTTAGGGACCGTGCTGAGGAGGGCTGCACAGATGAGGAATGGTGGGAGCCTCCCCCTCCCCCTGCTCCTGCAGTGGGACAGTATAGATTTGGAATAGTGGTTCACAGAGGGACATAGTTCAGAAGACAAAAATTGGGAAGAACTGGGTGGTGAACAACTAGGATAAGAAGAACTGGGAGAGAGAGAGTTAACAGGCCCTGGTTCGCTGGAAAGTGTCCAGCTGATCAGCCCAAGGTCAAGGAGATTAGATAAGGTAGCTGCACAGATGGCACAGTGGTTGCGAGATCCGGTTCCAAAAAAGGAGGTGGCTCGGGGGGGGGGGAGTGGGTGTAAACCTTAATTGGGAGCATCTTTATTCCAAGAATGGACTCCTTATTCTTTTGCTATGATCATTAAAATCTCTTTAAATGGTAGGAGTCTATTTTTGCTTCGTTCTGCTTATCCACGGGCCAAAGGGAAGGAGGAAGCCACTTCCCTGAAGCCTGACACTTGGTCACCCTGGTTGATTACAGTGGTACCTCAGGTTACAGACGCTTCAGGTTACAGACCCTTCAGGTTACAGACTCCACTAACCCAAAAATAGTACCTCGAGTTAAGAACTTTGCTTCAGGATGAGAACAGAAATCGTGCTCCGGCTGCCCAGCGGCAGCGGGAGGCCTCATTAGCTAAAGTGTTACCTCAAGCTAAGAACAGTTTTAGGTTAAGAATGGACCTCCAGAATGAATTAAGTTCTTAACCCGAGGTACCACTGTATTTTTGTTAAGTGCAGGGGAAGCAGAATTTCCTCTTGGATCTTCTTGACCTCCGTGCAGCTTTTGGTACCGTGAACCATGGTATCTTCTGGTCTGTCTGCCAATTTCAACACAACACTGCCGCGCATCAGAACCTGCACTGTGATGGTGGAACGCAGTCAGTGAGCAGCCTCAATACTTCAGCCCTGAAATCTCCTGACAAGTAACAACAGCTGTGTATTTCTGGGATTACAGACCAGGAGGATGTGCCATTATGAATCTGGTGGCCCATCATGAGCTACTGTTTCCTTAACCCAAGAGCACAGTTGCAAAGTGATAGCCTAGCGGACCCTAACCTTTTCAAATTGTGTGATAAATTCAGAAACTGGACACTAAATAATGCCGATTTCATAGGGCGAAAAATTGCTCTTGTTTGGAACTCCCCCCACCCAAAACAAATCCCCACCCTGCAAAAGCACAGACAAAACGCACAGACAACACCACATAAAAACAGGAAGCCTCCCAACCCAAAAACATCATTAAAAAATGAAAATAAAATTGGAAGGGGCAGGTGGTCTTGGTACGTGACTAAGGTACCAAGGGCTCTTTGGTGCCCTAAGGGGCAATTTCAAAATACCAGGAATAGGCTGCACTTTTGCTTACCGCTGTGAAAGATAACATAAATTCTGTTACTGTACACAGGGGAAGAATTATTACTAGTAGATAATGCACATAGTGGACTGCAAAGACTCCATTAGTCAAAGCAAGCACGTTCACCTGAAATGAAACAAGAAAAAAGTATATTAAGCTTTTGAACAGATTAAACAGCTTCTTCCCGTTTTGTTTTCCATACTGAGGCTTAACTCCTTTACACCCCAAATGAAACACAACCAAGTGTGTGTAACTACATCTCTCAACTTACGTGGGGGTTATGTTCTGAGGACAGAGTGTGACGCCAAAATCACGTATGTCAAAATATAATGGGTTCAATGGTGGGTGGGATTGCCAACGTCTTTTTTCTTGGATACCTGCCCCGCTTTCTGTCCCCTTTCAACTTTTGTTATTTTTTTATTTGCCAAGTGCATAAAACCAAATGCTCAGAAAATAATGTGCATAAGTAGAGAGTTACCACTCTGTGGGTAGTGGGTGAATCCTACCTCCCACCCCACTGGAAGATGCGAATTGCTGGGGTGGGAGGTGGAATTCACCCGATACCCATAGAATGCCATCTATACCCCAGGGCTAGCCCAAGACATACTGGCATCTGAGGTGGACCTCAAAGTGGCTTCCCCTCCCTGCCAGAGAAGAAGGGATAGGGGAAGATCTATATTGGGAATGTGGGGAAAGAAAGTTTGATACCGGGAACTGCTGCCACTGTGGATTCCAACGCCTGAGGCAGTTGCCTTAGCTTGCCTCACGGGTGAGCTGGCCCTGAATAAGATCTACATTGGGGTCTGTTGCCCCAATGGATCCTGCTACCTGAGGCAGTTGCCTCACCCTACCTCACAGCCACTGGCTTCACAGGCATTATTGAGGAAGGGGCAAAATGATAGTATCCTATTCTCGTGGCAAGAAGAAAAGTTTTGTGTGGCAGAGTATAAGACAGGTATAAGGGACGCGGGTGGCACTGTGGTTAAACCACAGAGCCTAGGATTTGCCAATCAGAAGGTCAGTGGTTCGAATCCCTGCAACGGGGTGAGCTCCCGTTGCTCGGTCCCTGCTCCTGCCAACCTCGCAGTTCGAAAGCACGTCAAAGTGCAAGTAGATAAATAGGTACTGCTCCGGCGGGAAGGTAAAGGTGTTTCCGTGCGCTGCTCTGGTTTGCCAGAAGCGGCTTAGTCATACTGGCCACATGACCTGGAAGCTGTACACGGGCTCCCTCGGCCAGTAAAGTGAGATGAGCACCACAACCCCAGAGTCGGTGATGACTGGACCTAATGGTTAGGGGTCCCTTTACCTTTACCTATAAGACAGGTACAGATCTCTTTGGGCAGCTCCTGAAGAAGGGTCCTCACTGTCCCAAGTATGGAATAACTTGGCTCAAATGCAGACAGTTTGAAGGAAGTATTTAGAACAGGGTTTCCCAAACCTGAATCTCCAGCTGTAGTTGGACTACAACTCCCATCATCCTTAGCAAGCAGGAGCAGAGGTGAGGGGTGAGGGCAGTTGTAGTCCAACAACAGCTGGAGACCTGATTTAGAATACCGCTTAAGTATGCACACTTAAAGGATCACTACTTATGCTCTTTTCTGTTCAACGTGTCATTCAGTCTTACATTATTTCACATTATTATATTTGAAGCATCCATTGATTTGTCTACTTTAATGGAAAATTATAAACAATTAGAGGTATTGTAAGATTAAGAATATAAGGAAATAAATGATCAGTCAGTGGTCTGGTCATAAAACTTACCAAGATTAAGACGAATGACCAAAAACTGCTAGCATGCCATTTGTTGCGAAACACGAAGGCAATTACATATAGGAATAAGACCATTGACATGCTGTAGCCAAACAGAAATGACACCTGTTAAGAAGAAGGTTAATATTTATTGTTAAGACTGGTGTCTGAAAACACGGGTTTTCTGGGAACTCATTTCATATGACCAAACTATACAGAAGGCCCATTATGTTTGGGTGAGTTTACTCCCTTGTAAACTATTGAGGATCGCAGCCCAAGTTTATTATTCAGTGGAAATGGTTCAATGTTTGTAACATTTGTAAACATTAGTTTGTAAGCATTGTAAACATTAAAGGTCATTTAAAGACTACTTTTAAAAAGTAATGTAAGTAATTGTACTCACCAAACATAAGATTGGGGTAGTATAGCCATGAGGTCCCACAATGTCTAATAGTCTGAGCCATGGCCAAAGCAGCAACAGGAGGAGAATAAAATGCAAAGGGACGTCCACCAGAGCTAATCCACACCAAAAGGCAGAAGGAAAGAGTCCTGAGACCCGCAACTGAGAACGGGTTTTTATCTAGCAAAGAAAATTGCAAGAGATAATTATGCCCTTCAGTATATGATTTGTGGCAAGATACATAATAAAGGTAAGGGTAAAGGGACCCCTGACCATTAGGTCCAGTCGTGACCGACTCTGGGGTTGCAGCGCTCATCTCGCTCGGTCCCTGCTCCTGGCAACCTAGCAGTTTGAAAGCATGTCAAAGTGCAAGTAGATAAATAGGTACCGCTCCGGCGGGAAGGTAAACGGCGTTACCGTGCGCTGCTCTGGTTTGCCAGAAGCGGCTTAGTCATGCTGGCCACATGACCTGGAAGCTGTACGCCGGCTCCCTCGGCCAATAAAGCGAGATGAGCGCCGCAACCCCAGAGTCGGTCACGACTGGACCTAATGGTCAGGGGTCCCTTTACCCTTTACTTTTACCACCGGGGGGCCATTCTAAAGGGTTTGGGCTCTGCAATTTACAAAACGTTAATGGAGAAAGAGATGGCAACTTAAGGATTTAGGGAGGCAGTTAGAAAATCAAGGGTGGGCTCAGGTTTGGGAGAAACCTCCTCTCTGTACCACTTTGGCCAGGATTGAGGAAGTAGCATTGAAGACACTGCTGAGGTGACCACTGGTCTCCTAGTAAGTTGTCATGAATTAATAGGGGTATCAGCTGAAATGTGAGCAAAAACAATGAAGTTCTGAATAGGAGTGTTTTGAGGAAACAAGAGGGTGAGGGGAGGAAACGAGCAACCAAAGACTAAAGAAGGAGAAGTCTGAGAAAAGTGTCCCATACCTAGGTGAGATAGGGAAGGAACTACAGGCCCTGGCAACTTAGTATGCCCTTGGATGTCAGACAGAGGGAATGGTGTATCAATACTTCAAATAAATACCCACTCTCTCCACTTGAATGAATTGGGAAATCTTTGCACTGACTGCAAGAATACTGAACTGATCACCTCTTGCCACACTTACCTACCTGGACCTGCAGATAATTGCAGGAGGCCCTTCTACCGGTGCCCCCACTAGGTGAGATGCAGCAGGGGGCCTAGAGTGAAAGTGCCTTTTCAGTACAGTCATACCTGGGGTTACAGCCACTTCAGGTTGCGTTTTTTTCGGGTTGCGGACCACCGAGATCCGGAAGTACCGGAATGGGTTAATTCCGGGTTTCAGCGGCCGAGCATGCGCAAAAGCACTAAATCATGCTTTGGCATGCACAGAAGCACCAAATTGCAACCCACACGTGCGCAGACGTGGGTTGCGAACGTGCATCCCTCATGGATCACGTTCGCAGCCCGAGTGTCCACTGTAGTGGCATCACAGTTGTGGAATGACCCCCACGAGAAGGCGCACCTGAGACATCTCTTAATGCCCTTTCAGAATTTAAAAACCTTACTATAGTGGTACCTCGGGTTAAGAACTTAATTCGTTCTGGAGGTCCATTCTTAACCTGAAACTGTTCTTAACCTGAGGTACCACTTTAGCTAATGGGGCCTCCTGCTGCCGCCGCGCCGCCAGAGCATGATTTCTGTTCTCATCCTGAAGCAAAGTTCTTAACCTGAGGTACTATTTCTGAGTTAGCAGAGTCTGTAACCTGAAGCATCTGTAACCTGAAGCACCTGTAACCCAAGGTACCACTGTATAACAGTTTTATTCCCCCCCCCTTTTTTTGGTGTGCTCATTTTTTCTCAATTCCGAAATGTATATTGTATTGCTCTTTTTTATCACTGTTTCAACTTGTTTGTTTTTTAAAACTTTTTTTAATAGGGCAGTCTCTACATTTCAAAAACAAATAATAAAACATTCAAAGGGAGATCTGGACTGGGATATAAGAGCTAGCATAAAACTGAAAGTTTTTATTTCTTCCATTGTGGCACATTGGAATCAATAGAATCGTTAGCTCCCCATTGCGATCTCCCAAGGTTTGAACATAAATCCAAGAGCTATATCCAACTCAAATAAGTTATCATAAAAACAAGAATGTAGGGGTGATAGGCCCCAAAGATATGATTCTGTCTTACGCACATTTAACTTGCGCGATTTCAACCATATGCAGTTGAACACTGGCTGATTGACGTTAAATGCTGGTGTGTAGAAAGGGCTTTGCTTGGGAAGTGAGGCAGAGAACTTAGAAACTATTTTTACACTGGATTTTCCTGGTGCACATAGAGCTTTTAAGCTATCTGGCTTGCTTTCTGAGCAAGGCTATCTCCTCTCACCAGTCTGGGATGCTCCCACAAGATCACATAAAAGTTTGGTTCCAAGGGTTTGAGTTCATGCATTTTGCCTATACGGGTGACCCTTGGAACTAAACTCCCACATAAGACACAATTGTACTGCAATGCCAAGGGTGCTGTGGGTGCTTGGACAGTAAACTATATGCAGATCCAAAATTGATAGATAATCTACTGAATTTGATGTCAACTGGAGGGGGGAAATCAAAAGACTGCATTCATTGCAAGGGAATAAGTTTCATGCATGTTTAATTACTTTACCTTGTAGTAACGACCACTCATCATCGCAAAATGTGCTGGAAAGGCAGGGTATATAAATACCCCAAACATGCACATGTTACAGAGAAAGATCCATAGCTGTTTGCTACTAGATTGCTGGGAAACAAATCAGAAAGATAAAGTTTATAAACACTGTGTGATAGTATATATGATTAGAACAGCTGCTATTATTCTCTGCACTTGGTAGGCTTAAAAATGATATTTAATTATAGGAATAAAGTTGATCATTGCTTATTTAAAAGTTGTCTTTAGGTTGATGATGTAGTACTGTTAACTATTATAAACTCACAAGAATCAACTGAATTCAGAGGCTACAGCAGAGTCTCTGAGTATAAAATCGACTCAGGTGGTACAGATATTATGAGTATTAATATACAGTGGTGCCTCGCAAGACGAAATTAATCCGTTCCGTGAGGCTCTTCGTATAGCGGTTTTTTCGTCTTGCGAAGCAAGCCCATTGACAGCTTAGCGGATTAGCGCTATTAGCGGTTTAGCGGCTTTTAGCGATCAGCTGTTAAGCGGCTTATCAGCGGATCAGCTGATAAGCGGCTTAGCGGCTTAGGAAAAGGGGGGGAGGGGAAAAACCCGCAGGAACTCGCAAGATATTTTCATCTTGCGAAGCAAGCCCATAGGGAAATTCGTTTTGCGAAGCGCCTCCAAAACAGAAAACCCTTTCGTCTAGCGGGTTTTCCGTCTTGCGAGGCGTTCGTCTTGTGGGGCACCACTGTAGTGTACTAGAATAAATTAAAACTAAAATATCAAAACAAATGAATATTAAGTGGACAAACGTTTCTATCAAATACCTTGGAATATATATAACACCAACTAATAAAATGATGTTTCAAACTGAACGCATGATTTTTAAAAATCACAGAAGTTCTGAAAAATGGATGAAATTAGAAATACCTTGGCTTGGAAGCCTATCAATATTAAAGATGAATGCAAATCTAAAGAGAGATTGTGTGTGTGTGTGTGTTTTCACACTTATTCACCACTACAACTAGCCCGCCTCTTCACACTACTGTAACCATTCTTACAATCCAGTTGAAAGACTTACAAATAGAATCATGTGACTCCAGATTCGAATATGGGCAGCGGAATTTAACATTCGCAGGCGTGCATTGCTGATGATGTTGACAAGCACCGGAAAGCAATTGGTCACTTCCATGTGGCATATGAGTGTGAATCTGTATTTCTGAACCGAGACAAGAAATGAAATACAAGTTAGAAATTCAAGTGAGTCAGTGAATGAATGCTGAGAAAATAACAGCCTGTAATGAAAACAGAAATTCATAAGCCTGCTTTATGTGTTATTTGTAATGAAGGTGTCCTACATCACTAAGTGCCTTCAAGTGTGGACCTTGGGCAGCAGATGGGGAAGAGTGGGGACAGGAGCCTGAGACAGCAGAGCAAAGTCTTGTCTGAAGAAAGATGGTAATGCTGGTGCTGGAGTCTCTGTTGCTGTTTCCCTTCCTGTCGAGGAGAGAATGTTGCCAGAGGCTGTGGAGAGCTCAGAGCCACAGCCTGGGGTGAGGCTGAGGAGGATTCACAAGAGGAGGCAGGTCTGCCATTGTCTCCCAGGGTCAGAAGATGCCTTCACCAGTGGGAACAGATGCACCCACCTTGATGGAGTCTGCACCTGCAGGCTAGACATTCTTACAAGGCTGATTCTTTCAAGGAAGGTATGTGCCGTGCCTTAGCTATAAACGGGGTTGTTGTTTTCAGCCAGAACTCACAGGAACTGAGCTCCAGCACCTCTCAGGTGGGCTCCATTACCATTATAAGATAACGAGCGAGGCATTCATGGTGAGTTCCAGCACCTCTTCTTCTGGAAAAGAGCTTGCTGGGTAGGTATATGAACTTGTTGGGACAGCTTCTGTTATGTACTAAGCTTAGATCCTAGAACAATAGGCAAGTAGGATCCTAGAATGCAACAACTGATTGGCTTGCAGGAAAAGACCAATCAGGCTCCAGGAGGAAGTTAATCAGCCTATTAGGCTGGTAGGATCCTAAAATGCAACAACTGATTGGTCTGCAGGAAAAGACCAATCGGGCTCCAGGAGGGAAACAGAATCAGCCAATTAGACGGGACTCATTGTGTAATTAATGTATATAAAAGCCTGGGGTTTGGGGGGCAATTCAATCACTGTTTTACAAGCTGCAATAAAGAGCATGAAATCACTACAGGACTCCGAGTATATTTCAGCTTCATTGCTCTCATACAGTTGTGAACTTTGTGCCCCCATATTTTGGAATCGTGGCCTTGCTTCTAATTTGACTGGGATGGAGCTAGCTGTTACCTGTTACCTGATGCTGCACCAGTATTATACTCTGCTTAAAGAGCATTTCTCTTTAACTGGGAAAGGCATTTAAAAACAGGCTTGCGAAACAGCTACGCTCAACACCACAAGATGCTGCTTGCTTTCAAATTCAAAACATGTACAACCATATTTGGTTAGCCAGTGATATGGGGCTAAAGATTAAAAAAGGAAACCACATGGAAATGCAAAGAGTAAGTCTGCCCTGACATTTCCTGCCCCTGCACAAGCTGGCACAAGATGGTAACAGTCGATATGGGGCTTTGCTCCCCAGTTTTATCCCACTTAGGATTACACCCAGGGGGTTCCCCCCCCCCCAGTCAGAACTCAGTTCTGGCCCCTCTCAGGTGAGCACCATTGCCATTTTAAGAAAACAAGGGAAGCGTTCGTGGTGAGTTCTGGCACCTCCTTTTCTAGAAAAATGGTACTGATTGCAACAAAAAATAACTGAAGTTACCTTGTCTTCAAGGGCTACCATTATAGCCCCATTGTGCACTAGTTGGTCACTGACATTTTTGCCAGAGACAACTTCTACCAGGACATTCTGATTCTTCACTGCTTGGATGAAATTGTCAATGCTTGCACCTGAAAAAGAAAACAAGGATTCACAGAATGACCGGAGGACTGTGGTAGAATCTTAATTTCTCAAACAGGAGAAAACCAAAATGAAGTGTAATACAGAATTGGAATTATCTTTGTGTAACATTTAATGCCTATTTATTTGCTAAAATGGGTTGTGTTATCCCACTAGCACAAATGGGCTTCCCTCACCCTCTCCTCCCCAAACTGACTTGAGGGGAGGGAAGTTTGGGGAAAACCCCTAAAACAGCATGAAGGAGGAGATGAGCACTGACGGAACAATCGCCTTAGTGCCATCTTGAATTCCACCCAAAATTCTTAATTTTTTATTTTTACTATTGAGGTAATATTGGAATTATCTTATTCTTTTAGGACTGCCAATGTAATCAAAATTTTTGTAAGCAAATATCTGATACCTTACACAATCTGGCATCTCAGACAGCCCTGGAGGAATCCTCTTCAGAGGAGGACTTGGCACTCCCCAAAGCTAACATTATAGAGGAGCACGATGTATAATGGGGCAGTGAGACACAGCAGGGGGATTTGGGGCTTTCAGGGATCATGGCACAAGACCTTTCTCCACCAGACCTTTGCTCAAAATCAATGGTAGAGGCTAAACCACTACTGAGTCCAAGGGAGTACTGATTCCTAAAGTTGCAGGCTCAGTCAGCTGCCTGATGCTGAAGTTTTCTCCAGAAGAACATGGTCTCATAGGGAACAAAGGGTTATTTGCAAGGAACCTACTCCTTATGAGTAGACCAAACTCCTCAGGCAATCCATAGAGCTATGCTATAGTTGGTGCTCTGGGTGCTCAGTTAAAAAGCCTTCAGTTCCTGATAGAGAGCTGGAAAAACATTTTTCACTCGCTTTCTACTGGTCCATTAAAATTGTATGAAAACTTCATTTTATTACATTCATATTCTATCTTTCCTTCCAAAGGGCTGTTAGACATGGTTCCCCCTCCCCTCACTTTTTGCTCACAACACTGAGACAATATTGGATTAAGAGGTGATTATTGTTCGGGGGCGTGCCACTAGGGGCGCATCGGAAGATGGCCGACAATAACATCTCTCCAACCCACAGGAGGTAATTAAGAGGCTGTGATGGGAGTAAGCAGCCTCCCGGGCCCCCCAAGTGAGTGGGGGGACTGCCCTTGCCTGCTGTGCCCTATACCACCCCCGAACTCGAGGGGGTGGGGGCACTAGGCAGAAAGCCCTTGTGCGGACTTCGGCTCTCCTGGACGCTGTCTCTGATTCGCGCCTCTAGCTGCAGCAACTTCAAAAGAAATAATTAGGTGGAAGCAAATGCACATATTTCAAGGAAGAAGGGGGAGTAAAGACTGCTAATTGAAGAGATCTCTGAGAAAGAAGATGGGTTGGATAAACAGGAATATATCATGAGAAGACACACCAAGGCTCGGTATGTCGGCAACAGGACTGGATGGGGGGGGGGACTTTCCTTTCTTTTCTTTATGTGATTAACCAAGAATCCCCCCCACAAGTTAGAAATGCCGCTTAAATGACCTAAGCTGATGATTTAAGACTGTGTAGAGATAATCTCTAACCAAAAGCATGTTTTAAGGAGATTGTGAAAAGTTTAAGAGCTTTGGGATGATGCAGTAAAAAAACAGCGTCGCTGTTTTGGCAAGTTCTGTCGAAAGACTTATGTCTGGGAGGAGGAATGGATCTGTTTTCATACTGCGGGCGGCCTCCTCAGAGGAATAAAGAAGGCGACAGATTTGCGAAGATGAATGATGGAAAGAGTGCTTTTATTTATGGAAGTGATGATATATGGAAACCATCTCGATATGGTGATTGGACTAACGGAAAAATTCACACAGGATTATAACTGGTGTTTACCTGCTTAAGGAGATTATCAGAAGAGATCACAAAGAAAAAAGAAAAATATATGAATAAGATGAGACGTGGGAACAGCAAGATAGGACTGGATAGAAATATGAACTTTATTTGGACAGATTTGTGGATATTAACGCAGCAGCAAGAAGATGATTGGAATTCCCTTCGGAACTTGAAATATGGGTACCCCCAACAAAAAAATTAAAATTCGGCTTTGTAATTCGGAATTTATGTGATGTGATTTGATTTGATTTGATTTGATTGGTCGGTTAATAAAAATTATTTTTTTAATAAAGAGAGATTATTATTGTTCAATCACTGTGTTTTATGCTGAGGAGAGATTTGTACCCAGGTTTTCCCAGTCTGGCCGTGGTGTATTGGCATGTTGGCTCTTGGTCGAAACCTGATTGGGGTGGGGGGTGGGGAATCTCAATATTCTGTTCTTCACTCTTACCTGTATTATTAAGGATCAGAAGTCCAGCAGACCCTCTGAAAGACTCCTTTCCTGGCTCAAAATAAAGCCCAGGATGTAGCTCTGCATAATGCAGGCTCCTCCAAATAGCATATAACAGCACCTGGATGACTAAAGGTGCCAGCAAAATTCCAAAAAGGAGCAGTCTGTAATAAAGAAAGGATAGTAATTAAGCAAATGAGAATGATTGCAACTGGTATTGAATCTATTGTGGCAGCAACCCCATTTCTGTCACTGGCCAAACCAGCCTATCCCCCATTGCTAACCTCTCAATTCTGCCCCCCACCTCAGTACAGTGGTACCTCGGGTTAAGTACTTAATTTGTTCTGGAGGTCCGTTCTTGACCTGAAACTGTTCTTAACCTGAAGCACCACTTTAGCTAATGGGGCCTCCCACTGCCTCTGCGCTGCCAGAGCACGATTTCTGTTCTCATCCTGAAGCAAAGTTCTTAACCTGAGGTACTATTTCTGGGTTAGCCGAGTCTGTAACCTGAAGCGTATGTAACCCGAGGTACTACTGTACTCCTGTAGACCAGCCCCCTCCAACCGCATGCAACTACTAATCCCCATTTCCACCTTCCCAACCCCATTTCTGAAGCTGCTTCTCTCTTCTACACTGCAGTCCCCTTGCACCCCCACATTCCCCTTGCACCCCCATTTCCATGCCTCTTCCTCCCCCTCATTTTCTGCCCCCTCCCCTTGATGGGAACAGGGATGAAGGTGAAAATAGTGTACAATTGTGGCTGCAAAATTGGAAGGGTAGTTGATTCACAATTGTGGTGTGTGTGTGTTAGTAGTTACAGTGTGGTGGAGGAGGCTAGGGGGCGATGCTACATATACAGTAATTGCGACGGCTTTTAAGCAATTATCTTGGCACTTACAGCGTTCCCCAGAGTTTGCTCTCGCGCTTGAGATTTAAAAAATGCATTCTTGCCATGGCGCAAACTTGTTGCCTCCAGAGTTCTGATCCGCTTATGGTTGCCTTTCCCGTGTCTGAGAGCAATAGCAGATCTTGTTCCATTTCGTCAGCACCCTTTGGCCCTTCTTTGTAATCAAATTTCAAAAGCACAAAATCAGAACTTTGGTATTGGCCAAATGAGAGACTACTTACTTATACAAACTCAGTTCTGACTTCTTCTGATGCTGGGTCAGTCAATCCCCTACTTCCCCCCAGCTCTCCTTGCTGCCACCACTACTGCAGATGTTTTTCCCCTGTCATTGATAAACCATCCCAGCTCTCACTCCCAGATTAAAAAAAAAAACAGGGAAAGGCAGCTGTAATGCAACACTTTTCCAGGGGCAATCCTGGATTCACAGAAGCTGTCCAGGTTTCTGATTCGATCCCAGAATGTCCCGCTTTTCCTTAGGACGTCCCTATTTTCATCAGAGAAATATTGGAGGGTATGGAGTTATGCATCCCCCAAGCCAAGGAGATAAGTAACTATACGACCTTCAGAAGACATCTGAAGGCAACCCTGTATAGGGAAGTTTTTAAACGTTTTATAGAATCATAGAATCTTACGAGTTGGAAGGGACCCAAGGATCATCTAGTCTAACACCCTGAAATGCAAGAATATATGTTTTATTATGTTTTATATATATTTATTGGAAGCCACCCAGAGTGGCTTGGGCAACCCAGTCAAATAGGTAGCATATAGATATTATTATAAAATAGGAGAAATGTTGGAGGGTATGCTCCCACAACAGTTGGATGCCAACAACAGATATGGTCCCAAACTCATATTTTCCCTGCTGCAGCAGGGAATCACTACTAGAAAGTATGTTATTTGGAACAGTATGTTACCTTTCTCATCAATCATTTCATTTCCTTCCAGCTTCAAGAAGACATCTTCCAGAGTTGTCATGGTAACCCCATAATTAACAATTCCTAGTTCTTTCTGGCGGTCCATGTCAGAGAACAGATCTACATGACAGGGAGAAAGAAACTCAAGTGCTTACTTTTAGTTCAAGATTAGCATTTCCAATCTCCATTACGGCCTTGTGCAAATCCTTTTTATTGTACTTACAGCCCAAAGTAACATTTTGAGGAACATCTCCATTAATAGCACACTCAAAGATGATAGCTATGATATCATTTACATATTCAAGACGATAATTACCTGGAAATTTATCCACATTTTCCAAGGGCAGTATATAACTCAGCTCATTTTCATGTTGTGCTGATAATTTGGCAGCAGGGATGTATTGCTTGACCAGGGATGTTGTTCTCTCGGGGTCATACAATTCATTTACATGCATCCTGTTCGTATTCAGAATGGATTTAGATGGACACCAATTACCAAGTATTGCATTCCTTTAATAAAACTGTTATCCGAATCAAGTATTTGTGACATTACTAAAACCATAAGAGTTCTGCTGAAAGAAACAGCAGCACAGCATCTTTACAGCCTGATCTCTCCCTTTCCTCTTTTTGGTCTGAGCTTGGACCAAGAGATGTTGAGCCAGAAAGGAAGAATTTCTTGACATACTTAGATTTTTTAAAAAAGAAGAAGATTTTGCACAATTTTATAAATAAAATAGATAAATATCTGTGATTGCCCACCAGAGATTGCAAAATAGGTAAGAGTACAAGACTGCCAAACTCAAAAGTACCTTAAATGGTAGCCAACACCCCATTTTTTCTTCAAGAATAAAGATGAACCAACACAAGACAGCCTGCCATGAGAGATAAATGCTTTCCGGTCTGGAAGAAAAACACATAAAGTTCTGGTTTTACTTATCACATTCTGCAGAAATAAATTCTTCCCCATATCCAAATCAGAAGCAGGAAATATCTGAAGGGGAATGTGCAGTGAGCTGAGATTCAGAAGGGTGATGCAGAAAATAAAACGAGTTCCAGAAATGCTGCCTTCATTTCAAACAATCCTGTTTGTTTACATGCACACGAATCAGAGGAGTATGTTGCACACACAAACAGGCAACTAGCAGTACAATCGTCACAGCAGGTCTTGCAAGCAAATCTATTTCATTGGGGTAGGGTTAAGTCAGCATAATTGTCCAGGTCACAAAAAGCAGTCTGGAGCGAGTCAGAAGCTGAAGACCAAGGTGCAATCTAAGGGAAGCTACATATCAGGAACCCGGAATAAGATAGGAAATGCAAAACACATTTCAGCTAAGGCAGAACTTGTTGATCAAGGCTCAGCTGGAAGAGATCTATTTACTCCTTGTAACCCAGGTGGAGCCAAGCTTGGAAAATGCAAACACTTGTCCCCCAGAGTGATGGGAGGGATTATTTCACCTGTTCTCCCAGTACAGATTATTTTACAATCACATGTCAATTGTTAGGGCAGGGCAGTTGATGTCATGCAAAAAGAGATGCAACAGATAACAGGGAAAGGATCCAAAAGCTAATGAAGGTGGTGGAATGAGAGAAAAGATTGGTCACCCTCAAACAGCTGTGAAGACTGCATTGAAGAGTAGTAGCTGCAACCCATTAAACCAGCATTTCCCAAACTTGGGTCTCCAGCTGTTTTTTTGGACTACAACTCACATCATCCCTAACTAGCAGGACCAGTGGTCAAGGATGATGGGAACTGTGGTCCAAAAACAGCTGGAGACCCAAGTTTGGGAAACACTGCATTAAACGCTTAGCCCAGGCATCCTCAACCTTCAGCTCTCCAGATGTTTTGGACTACAATTCCCATAATCCCTGACCACTGGTCCTGTTAGATAGGGATCATGGGAGTTGTAGGCCAAAACATCTGGAGGGCCACAGGTACGGGATGCCTGGCTTAGCCAGTGAAGCAGAAGAAGTAACAGTAATTTGACATTTCACAAAGGCATTGGAATTTCCAAGGCTATTCCTCAGCACGCCTGTTACTCCTGGAATAACAGGAACTTGGTGAATGACAGCATAGTGAAAAATGTGAAGGAATCATCTAGGGTGCTATGTGGATCACCTCCTTTACGCAGTGCAACGGAAGAGCTTTTTGTTCCAACAGACAGAAATAAGGATAGTGCAGATCAGTGCGGGATAAGTTCCCAAGTCACATGGTCTCGGTTATTTCTCTCTCGCTTCATGCCTATACTTGTCAAACTGTTTTTACCATGAGACATTCTACTAACCAGCAAGAATATCAGCTTCTTCCATTAACTGAGTGGTGAGCAGAATCACTCGACCTGCTTTGCGCTCATTCAGGAGGGCCCACACTTGGTGTCGAGAGTAAGGATCCAGCCCTGCAGTTGGTTCATCTAAGAATAAGACCTGTAGGCAGAACATGCGATTGCATTTTCAGACTCGGAAACCTTGAGAAGTTAGCACATAGCATTCCATGTTGAAGTGGATTCTTTAAAAAGAATTAATGGCAACCCAATTGGGTCAATGATATTTTTGAATGCCACCCCAACTGTGGAGTGGTGCAAGAGCCCAGGGGTTCCGGTTTCTTACCCAGAGTTCACTTTCCTTGGAATGAGGGACAGCAAAGACTGTGGTGCCTTTATAATATATGGTTTATATTAAGTAGTGGGTTGACAAAGCAGACGACACAGAGATTTCTCCAAGTGGTTCTTTAGAGTAAGCTGGAACTGAACTGAACTGAACTGCTCAGCCGGCCTGCTGAGCAACATTGTAACAACAACACCCCAGGGTTTCACGCCTAAATTAAGTGACGTGGACCTGAGTGAAAACTATATACAGTGGTACCTCGGGTTAAGTACTTAATTCGTTCCAGAGGTCCGTTCTTAACTTGAAACTGTTCTTAACCTGAAGCACCACTTTAGCTAATGGGGCCTCCCACTGCCGCCGCGCCACCGGAGCACGATTTCTGTTCTCATCCTGAAGCAAAGTTTTTAACCTGAGGCACTATTTCTGGGTTAGTGGAGTCTGTAACCTGAAGCATCTGTAACCCGAGGTACCACTGTACACAATACCCCTGGTGGCCGGGGTGAGAACTTCAATACATAACAGTTTATTTACACATAAAGTGGTACCTCGGGTTACAGACGCTTCAGGTTACAGACTTCGCTAACCCAGAAATAGTACCTTGGGTTAAGAACTTTGCTTTAGGATGAGAACAGAAATTGAGCAGCAGCAGTGCGGCGGCAGTGGGAGGCCCCATTAGCTAAAGTGGTGCTTCAGGTTAAGAACAGTTTCAGGTTAAGAACGGACCTCCAGAACAAATTAAGTTCTTAACCTGAGGTACCATTGTATATACAACCTGAGTCTACGATGGATATGGTCACAGCATTAACACCCCAGAAGGTCTTGCTTTTCCCATAGCCAAAGCCTTGGATTCAAACAGAAATCAAACATGGCTCTCATTCTCTGACTTCTGCCTGCTGTTTGCTTCCCACCCAGCTCTCTCTCACATACTTCTGGCACTTGTCCTTCTCACCACCAGCCAGGTGAGGGAAGGGGCCCACTCATTTGGCCTCTGGCACAAAGGCCACTTCCTTTGTTACCCTAAGGACCCATACTTAAGGGCCATTAACTCACCATGAAGCTGGCCTGGCTATTCCAACAGTTGCATCCTCCATTACATTTTAACCCCTTGCTGGGTGCAGGGTTAACTCACAACAATATAAACAGTTATGCGGCTTTAAAAAATGTTTTGGGGAAAATAATTTTATATTATTATTATTATTTTTAATTGAAGCCAATCTTGTACTAAATGTGAAAGCTTCACTTTACATACAGTGTTTGGGGAATGGGAATTTAGAAGGGAAGTAAAGATAAGACTGAAATTAGGGAGTTTCATGACTGACCACAGATCAGTGAGAGATCTACACACTCCATTGCTTTTGAGAGGAAACAGTAGATGCATTACAAGATGGAGAGTACTTATGTTCAACAGGTCCTTTTGTCCTGTCCTTGCTTCACCTACCTGTGGCTCTCCCAAGAAAGTAATCGCGAGAGATAATTTTCGCTTTTGCCCACCACTTAAACGATTAGCTTGGGTGTCTTGAATGGCATCGAGATCCAAGAGGGTCACTAGCTTTTGCACCTGTAAAGCATATAAACACATGTTTCAAGCACCAAGATGTTGGATTCTTTCGGATTTCTTCCTATCTTGCTTTTCAGTCGCTTGGTTGGTTGAAAGCAACAAGCTATTTTATAGAGGTTCGAATCTTAATGGAATATTATGCAACCTCTCATATTTGAAGTATAAGGCATTTCCAGATGAGATGTTGTCCCTGGAATTAGGATCATTTGCTCAAGCAGGTTTTTGGAAGAACCCAAATGGCATTGCTCCAGACTGTTGTATTCCAGGGTTTGCTTGGTTATGCAACCATGCTTGTGCTATTATTATTATTTTTTATGAATGCCAATGGGATTACAGTACAGTTTCATGTGTGGACTGGAAAACCCTATTGGTTCATCTAGTGAAGAGTGGTCCTTGAGGCAGTTCGGTATTGCTCACGCTGCATTTTCTGGATGCACAGCTGTCACTCAAGGAGCCCTTCAAGAAGGTTTAGAGTTTGAAATCAGCTCTTGAGAAGCAGAAAGTGGGATTGCATTAAGACCGTGCTTCTTGTTCCCTCCCAAACACATCAGCACGAGGACTTTAATATGCACCGGCTGCCTGAATATCTGCCGCTAAATGTTCTACAACATGGTCCATTCCTACATTATTTTTCAATCATGCCTTTTTCTTCACCCATGCTGTGATATTTAATAACTAAGGAAAAGGCATTGAACATAGCATCCATTAGGTGACTCCTGCTGCAACATTCTGCCTTCATTTTTGCCTTCAGTCAAGTACCAAGCATTATTTTGCAAGTCCTTGTTTTCCATAGATTTCAGCTGGGCAGGAAAACCTTAATAATTTCAAACTGCTGATCAGGATTTCATCAAAACAATGAAAAGGTCTGGTCCACAGCAAGCATGGATAAAGTACACCAGTAGTTTGCAACATCTAAAAGAAATAATCTGAAATGATTTGTTGCCAACTGGAAAAAAAGAGGACAAAGTGTCACTTTTCAGCACTTTGTAACTTGCTGTAATTGTGGCCATTTTTACTGGATCAGTTTGAAATGTGGCGGTTTTGTAGACGGCATCAGCTAGATTGTAAATGCCAAGTTTCAAGTTATGAGCCCAACAGAAGCCTTTTAATCAGCTATAGAATTTTGTGGCTAATCATTCCTGAGCCTTGTTTCTGCTACTCAACCAGAGGAACCCTTTTGTTTTCCTATAATCTATGCACTCTTGTCTTTGCATTACACCCCAAAATAGCTTTTTCTTTTATCAATTTATTACTGTTCTGCTTTGTTTAGTATGTGTAATTGAAAAGTCAAAAACACAATGCTTAAACAAAACTAAATCAATACAAGGTATATACTTGTGGTAAATATCCATTTATTCAGCTGGGAAAGTCTGTCAAAAAAATTAAATTCATTTGTTTCTGGAAAGAGCAGATAATGGGCGCCTGTCGTATCTTGACAATAATACTGTTCCAAAGAAACCACAGAGCCTAGGACTTGCCGATCAGAAGGTCAGCGGTTTGAATCCCTGCAACGGGGTGAGCTCCCATTGCTCGGTCCCTGCTCCTGCCAACCTAGCAGTTTGAAAGCACGTCAAAGTGCAAGTAGATAAATAGGCACCGCTCCAGCGGGAAGGTAAACGGTGTTTCCATGTGCTGCTCTTGTTCACCAGAAGCAGCTTAGTCATGCTGGCCACATGACCCGGAAGCTGTACGCCGGCTCCCTCGGCCAATAAAGCGAGATGAGTGCCGCAACCCCAGAGTCGGTCACAACTGGACCTAATGGTCAGGGGTCCCTTTACCTTTACCTATTGCAAATTTATTGCACCTCTCCCATTGCAATTAACAGGATTTAAATTGGTTTCAACAAATTTGCCCCATTGACTTCAGCGGGACTTAAGCACAATGAGTTTTCTCTGAATTAGGCTGAGTAAACCTCAAATACAAAGCAGAACAAATGATAAGGCAGCAATCCCTTGCCATGAACCTGTTCTACAAAGAAAATAGATGAAGAATATAAAGAGGCAGAACAGAAATACTTGCCATATGAATATATCCGTACCTCATTCTCAATATCATTGTTTGGAATCCCCTTTATTTTAGCAAAAGTCCGTAAATTTTCTTTCAGCGTTAGGAATTCAAATTGCACGTTGAATTGTGGGCACACAGCACTTATCTCCCTAATTTGTTCCATATCTTCCCTTGCTGATATATTGTACTTGAAGATGGTCGCAGAGCCTGTACACATAAGCAAATAGGAAGCAAATAGGTTGGCTTAATAAACAGAGTAGGCTGCTTGAATTCTCATAAAAGTTTCAAATGAGACCTAGACTGCAATTCTAGGTATGATTGTTTGGAATCCTCGCAGCCTCAATGACAATAACGAATCTCAGTTCTCCACAAAGCACATAATTAAACTATGGAAGTTGTTGCCATAGTGTAGCAATGGCCCCCCAACCTAAATGGCCTTAAAAGGGGATTTGGACATGTTTGTGGCTGCTAGTCGCAATGGCTAAATCAGAAGACTGACTGCTGTGGAACTGCTACTGCCCCCTTTGTGCTCCTCCCAGTGGCGTGTGGTGGGCCTTTGTGGGAATCAAATGATGGACTTGATAAGGCTTTGTTCTGATGAAGGGGAACCTCCTCCTGTTCTTATGGATTTGCGTGGCAGCCTCCTTCATTTTAAAGTTCTGATACGTACCATCAGATGGCTTCAGAAGTCCACTAAGGATGTTTAGCAGTGTTGTTTTCCCAGCTCCACTACAACCAAGAACTGCAGTGATTTGACCTTCATAAATATCCAAGGACAAGCCTAGCAGAAGAACAGAAGTTAGCTCTTAAAACGGCCAAGGTACACGGAGGCTGCATTCCTAAACCCTCTTACTAATAAGTTCAATTGAAATCTCACTTCTGAGTAAACCTACAAAACTTCCCGTCATGGCTCATTTTTAATTTCCTCACATCACATCACATCAAGCACTAGGGATGCTGTCAAAATTCTCGTTTGAATTTTTGGATGGATTCTTGGAATTTCATACTACAGAATATTGCTTCTCCATGGAATCAATCAGGAATTAGGAAGAAATCTTCCACTGTTATACCTCCCCACCCCATCCTAAATTTTGTACAGAGAGCTGTGCATGTATAGTCCTGATGTCAGTTTATTTCATTTGTCTCCACTTTTCAGTATCAGTATGAATTTTTGGCATGCATTGATAAAGCACTGCAAAAAGTCATATGATTACATCAAGAGGTGTTTTTGTTTTTTACCACTGTGCATGCAGTGATATGTAGTACGGGGGGCGGGGGGAGTACAATACAGTAGTAGAATATGTGTTTTACATGAAACAGGTCCCTAGTTTAATCCCTAGCATCTCCAGGGCTGGGAATGTCAGTGCAATAAGCCCTTGTGAGCTGTTGGACAGTCAGTGCAGATAAGCCAGAGGTCTGATTGGGTATAATACAGCTTCCTATGTTCCATATATACATGTACTTTTGTGAGCTCATAAAATAGTCCAAAAATGCCACTTGATGTGTTTACATAGAAGATCGGATCCAATTGTTTTCCAGTTATCATGAATTCCTGCATTGCAGATGGCTCTTGGGTCCCTGCCAACTCTTAAGATTCTATGATGGAAACGAGACACATATAAAAAAACATTGTGAAAATGTTTTTGTTAAAAGTTTTGAAAAATGTATTGAATTTGCCATAGCTCACCATCACCATCTAATGTAAGATTGTATAATGCACTTTACAGCACACTTTATTTGTTTGTTTGTTTGTTTGCAGCTATACAGTATAGCTGAGTCCTAGGATTCAATTTACCTTCTGTCCACCCCAGCTGTAGGTTTTGTCCTGAAGATATCCACTTCTAATTTGTGGACGTTAGTGACAGTGTCAAGTAGTCATGTCTCCTCAAGGGTGATAAATAAACTTTATGAAGATTATTTTTGCATTTGGTATTTCATGTGCAAATGAGTAAAAAAAAAAGGCATAAAAGGTTTTGGAATTTGGTTTTTGTATGCAGTATTACTGATGCACATACAGTATGTGTATCAGGATTGTGGAGGAGAGATTAATGAACCAAAGGACATAGTGTCTGCCACAAGCTGTTGATGGAATGCTCAGGGATGTTTAAAAAATAATTTTGTGTGTGTGTTTGTTTCTCAGTTCCACGCTTTTACATGCATTGTGGTATTTTATGCATCATGACTTGCAGTTATTTTTATTGATCATAGTTTAATAATTATTGTAATTGTTAAGAGTGAATTTTTGCTTAATTATTATCAGCTGATGTTCTGAGAGTTAATTTTATGGTGTACTATTAGATTCTAATACATCAACTAAAGTAATATACTGTACAATAATCTAAGTTGTTCCATTTTAAAGTTATGTTTGATTGTGACTTTTGGTATTGGATCAAATTATTAAAAGGTATGTGTTCTTTGTTGTATATTTTGTTGCTGTAAACTGCCTTGTACATAGTAATATAGGAAAGTGGTACAGTATTCATAGGGAGTGCAGTGGAAGCAATTCTCCTAGCTGTTTATGAATGCAGAAGCAGTTGAACATGGGGCAGTGGTGAGCCCATGAATCAATAAAGGAAGAGGGGAAATCCATTGTTTCCTACAAACCGCCTCATCCCACCATAACAGTCAGTGCTCAATAAATGTAACTGCATTGAGGGGAGGTTAGTCATTAGCCACAAAGCTTAGTGGGCAAGCCTGATGAAAAGGCAATGGGAAACAAAAAGAAACCAAACTACTTGTCCACATTTAACAGTGCAAATTAGGAGGGTTGACCTCTGCTCCAGAGAAATGTTTCACAAACGTATAGCCAAGGCTTCTTATTCTGCTTCCAAGCCCACAATCCATTGTAAGTTTCTCCTTTTCCTTCAGTAGGCGGTAGAGTCATTGAATCTGCACACACAGTTTCATGCATGCAGCCCAGACCACTACGGAACGGATGAGAAAACATGAAAAGCATCTCACCTCTCAAAGCTTCTGTTTCCTTGCTCTTCTCTTTGTAAGTTTTTTTAATGTTATTTAGTCTAAAGGATTAGGAAACAACGAATGGTTAATACAATACTGGATTTTAGTTACAATTTAGTCACAACTATCTCCCCGGTGGCGTATCATCTCTATGGGAAATGGTCAAGCTGTGCAACTTTGAAACTATTTCAAATTCAGACCAGATATAATCTTACTTCCCTATCAATGTTGCACATGGGTAAAAACAATGTTCCCCGATACCCTCTGAAAACAAAAACTAAATATTTTTGACTTCATACAGATCCTTGGAGCAGGGGCAGGATTTCTGCGTCAATTTGCTCAAAAAATTATTTAAGGCCACACCTTCTTAACTTTTACCTAATGGCTTCCTTTCCATCAAATTCAGGAGGCACAAGCTCAGCATTGTCACTGAAGATATTACCATGGCTTGGTTCATTTGTAAGAGCAGTACTGGTATAGCTTCCTCTTGATTTAAACCAGTAGGACTTCTTCAGGAAAAAGAAGGGAGGATAGGGCACGCCATATTTGTCTAAGATACACATATAAAAAAGGTTTTATGCATCGAAAGGTTCTATTAATTCTTGGTATTAAACATGTAACACACTTCAAATTTATCAGCCCTTGCTACTTCTCAGTGACCAACATTTAGTGGAAATGGATGTTGCAGCTTACTTAAACAGTCATTCATATAAATATGTAGTGGTTGTGGAACAAGTTACATAACTTTAACCGAATAGATACCGTACATCGGTTGCATTCAGGCAATCATACCTTGGCTTATTAAGCCTCAGTCTCTTTCCTGTTCCCTTCACATGAGTCACATTAAACTCAAAATGTCTCTAATTGACCATAGCTTTGTGTTTCATCTGAACTAGGAAACTATGGCTGCTAATTTCAGAACAAAGCGGGATTTTGCCTTGCTCTAAAGCCAGTAAACGTCATTTTCTGGTTTAGGCAAAACAAGAAACTATGGTTAATTAGAGACTTCCTGGTTTGATTGCTCATATCTTGCAGGGAAAAGCAAAGGAGTTGTAAAATGTGCTTTTAACTGTCCTAGATGAAAGCAGGGCTAGGACCTAAAAGCTAACAAAGTTTCTTTAAATATACCTTCATAGAATCCATCTTTGGATAATGCTTATGCTTTCAGAATCTTAAACAGAATATATAAGCTACTACATCTCAAGCAAGGTCTAGTACTGCTGCTCCAATCATGCTATTTCCCTTAGAAAAGGCATTAATCACAAGCCTTCCTAAATTACAGAAGTCAATTCCAAAGAAATAAATCAGAGGTTGGGAAATGCAATCTACAGAGATGCAATCTTCCAGCCAGAAGCCATTTCTTCTTATTTTTGTTTTGCCCACCCTTCTCACAGCAGTCACAACAATTTAAGATATTTAAAAACAGTTAAAGACAAATTACCATACTTTTCCGTCTACAAGACGATGTTTTTTTATCTTAAAACAACGCTTAAAAATTGGGGTAGTCTTATACATGGGTAGTTCAGAGGGAGGACTGTGGAAATGATTTCTGTCTTGAGTAGCAGATAGTTACTGGTGTTATTGCGGGTGATAGGCTGCTGCGACAATGTCCGCTTGTGATTGGGTGCTGCTGCGACAATGTCCATTTGTGGTTGGGCATTGCTGCGGCAATGTCTGCTTGCAATTGGTCACTGCTGCGAGAATGTCCACTGGCGATTGGTCGCTGCTGCGACAATGGCTGCTGGTGATTGGGCTCTGCTGCGGCAATTGGGCGTGTGATTGGCAGCTGCTGGTGTCGATCGGAAATACGATAGAAGGCTTCTGCATTGCGTTCGATCACAAACGTTTGGAATTTGGGTGAGCTTTTTTTGGCATTCCTCCCATTCTGGACAATCTCCCCATTTTCTTAATATTGAGTCCCAAAAACTAAGGGGCGTCTTATCCATGGGGGCGTCTTATAGACAAAAAAGTACGGTGTTGTCACAAGAATAGGGTGGATCCTATCCTATGTCAAAGACCAGAGTACATCTCAAATCTCAAAGGCCAGGAGGTACACCTGCAGTATGTCAGAAACTCTTCTTACTGGGACTTATGGATATACAGTTAGAAAAAGACTATGGAACTTTGCTACAATATTGTGATTGTGGCTGCAAGTCTTTTATATGCACAGAGATGGAAGGGCCCACTATTACCAACAACAGAAGAACAGCTGTTAAAACTAACAGACTTAGGAGAGATGGAGAAATTGGCCTTGTTTAATGCATTGTGAACATTTGTTAAAGACTGGAAATCCCTCATGGACTTTTTGCATGAAAAATAAAATAAAATACTGATATCTGAATTTGAGGATTGAAGATAATGTTTGTTTATAAAAAATGGTTTTGTTTGGTGTTATATTGGATTGGATGAAGTGACTATTGTTTTTATATATAGTGGACAGATGAACAATTGGAAGTCCTTTATTTTCTGAACCTTATTTTTCTCTCTTTTTCTTTTAACCTCTTTCCTTCTCTTTTTATTTCTTTCCTTTTCTTTCTCTAGCTCTCTCCCTTGCCCCTCCCATTTTTGTGTTTTTATTGTATTTAGATAAAAGCCTCAGTTTGATTTGGTAGGGTTTTTTTTTAAAGGAAAAAGATATTAACTTTCATATTTTTCTCTATGGAACTTAATAACATTTATTTAATAAAGAAACCATACAATGAAAGTGCCATCTGGGAAAGAGAAGTCCACAACTTAGGGGCTGCCACAGAGAATGCCCCTCCCCTCAAAAAAACTTATGAGAGCAATGGAAGTACAATTGTACCTCAGTTTTCAAGCGTCTTGGAAGCCGAACATTTTGGGACCCGAACACCAAAAACCCAGAAGTAAATGCTTCTGTTTTCAAACACGCCTCAGAAGTCAAACAGTTTCCACTGCATGTTTTTCCATATTCTCCACTGAATGCTTGCAAGTTTTCTGCGGACTTCCCACAGGTATCTTGTTGGTTACTGTGAGAATAGGATCCTGGGCTTGTTGGCTCTTAGGCTCTTTTATGTTCTTACCAAGAACATAAAGGTAAAGGGTAAAGGGATCCCTGACTAATAGGTCCAGTCGTGACAGACTCTGGGGTTGCGGCGCTCTTCTCGCTTCACAAACCGAGGGAGCCCGTGTTTGTCCGCAGACAGCTTCCAGGTCATGTGGCCAGCATGACTCTGGCGAACCAGAGCAGCACACGGAAATGCTGTTTACCTTCCCGCTAGAGCGGTACCTATTTATCTACTTGCACTTTGATGTGCTTTCGAACTGCTAGGTTGGCAGGAGCTGGGACTGAGCAATGGGAGCTCACCCCGTCACGGGGATTCGAACTGCTGACCTTCTGATCGGCAAGTCCTAGGCTCTGTGGTTTAACCCACAGCGCCACCCACGTCCCTACCAAGAACATAAACCACTACTAAAGTCAACGGATGAGAGCGTCTGTGGGGAAGGAGGCAAGCCTTTCAGATATTTGCTTAGGGTTTTAAACACTAGTGGTGTGAAACATCTTCAACTGGGCTCAGAAACAAATGCAACCGATGCAGCTGTTTTAAAGCAGCAATTATGCAGCTAGCACGCTTCTTGTATGCTTACCGGGTATGACCTTGTCAAAATAGAGGGCCAGCAACATATATAAAGTACTGTCAAAAACCAGGATATATGTGCATGGTTCATGCATTAGGCTAGACACGGTGAAGTTTCCTCCATATTTTTGAACATGGAGAATCTGTGGGGGGAAAGAACAACGTCTAAGTCCCCATGGGTCAAAACTGGAGGAAGAAAAGTTTGAAACGGAATTAGCCCCTCGCTGCCTGCCTGTTGTTTAAAAGCTAGCCCCACGTAAGCGAAGCATGGGTCACAGTTAAGTAAAATAGAATAGAATACAGAGGAGCACCTGTTGTATCAGTACAGTCATCCCTCAGGTTACAGATGCTTGAGGTTTTGTTTTTTGAGGTTGCGGACCGCTAAAACCCAGAAGTACTGGAACAGGTTACTTCTGGGTTTCGGTGGTCGTGCATGTGAAGAAGCGCTAAATCACGCTTTGTGCATGCGCAGAAGCACTGAATCGCAACCCGCGTGGGTTGTGAACGCTGCGGATTGTGAACATGCATCCTGCATGGATCACGTTTGCAACCTGAGCGTTCACTGTATACAGATTTCTGTACATTCACTCTCAGAATACCTTAAGAGAGGCGAATGGAAAGGGCAGGGATTGCCCAACGCACTTTCCTGCATAAAGGAAAGGGTAAGTGGGAGCTCTCCCCTCAGCTCTCCATGTGCAGAAGGCATCTGGACCAGAAGCTGGACCTTACTTCAGTACTGGTGACGGGACAACACCACTGCACCTGTGGGCAGCAGGTTAGTTTCGGAGGCACAGGGCATGTCATGTGGCACACACAGCAATGTCCTCCTCTGCTTTACACTGTGCATGGCAGCACTGGTGAAGGAAGAGGAGTGCTGGGGGAGCGCACCGCCCCTGGCAGCGCAATCCTGGTAGGGTGCCATCGCGGCTGCCCCCCTGCAGGAGGCATGCCGCGCCCCCTAGGACGCATGCCAGCCCTGCCCCCACCAGCTCTCCACCCCCCACCCCCACCCCCGGTGCTGGATCATGAAGCTCTGCCACTGCATGGCAGGGCCAGCCCTGGAAAATGCCTGTGCTACCATGATGGTTGGGATCTTTCTCCACCACAGGCGCCAAATCTATAGGGCTGAGGTTCCTTCAGACCCCTTCCCAAGTCTGTTGGGATGGGGCTGAGCCTCCCCCCCCCCCGTGCTAGGCCTCCTCCCACTATTGGCCTCCTCCAGGAGGTGTCACTAGGCAGGCTGAGCCACCCCGTTTTGCCCCCTGTTCCATCCTCCGCCTCAGCCCCAGGCTGAGGGAGAGGAAGCTGGAAGCCCCGGGGCTGAGGCAAGGGGCAGCCGACGGCTACGCCTTTGCTGGGAAAGGGGGGGGCATGGTTTCTACCATTACCCTGCTGAAGAGAGTCGTCAGGAAGGGTTAGGCTGTGCTGTGGTATTTGTTGCATCAGGTACAGGGGCAAAGAAACAGATGCTCTGTGTGTGAATGTGACACACAGAGAGCAGGAAAAGAAATAAGGGCCTGCAGTCCAGCATAGTAGGGCAGGGTGGGGAGAACTGAAAGGTTTCACTCTCCTGTTTTTGAAAGGACAGAGCTGGCCCCCTGCCTCCATGGTCAGCCTCCTCCCAACCCAGTGTTCGTCACATGCGCAACAGGCCCCACAATGTTGGGCACCACTCGGCACCTCTGCTCTCCACTGAAAACATGTCTGAAAATCAGCTTCACCAAGGTTGGGGGGGGTAGAATGTTGTTTTCCATTCCAAATAAAGCACAGCGCCCTACCTTTGACAGTTCAACACCAAAGGCGAAGGGGCAGAACACACTCAAAGTCCATTTCAAAGCTGCAGGAACTAAATTGATCAACAGAACAATGCTGATGGCTCCAAGAGTAAACATGAAGAGGAAGACAACAAATGAAGTGGTCTTAGGCTTCTTTAGGAGAGAACTGACCATGAAGCAGAAGCATATCTGAAAAACAGGAAACAACCAGTTAGCAGGAATTGAGTTCGATACTATAGTGGTACCTCGGGTTAAGTACTTAATTCGTTCCAGAGGTCCGTACTTAACCTCAAACTGTTCTTAACCTGAAGCACCACTTTAGCTAATGGGGCCTCCTGCTGCTGCCGTGCCGCCGGAGCACAATTTCTGTTCTCATCCTGAAGCAAAGTTCTTAACCTGAAGCACTATTTCTGGGTTAGCGGAGTCTGTAACCTGAAGCGTGTGTAACCCAAGGTACCACTGTACAGCATTAGATGTTTTATGGTCAGAAATTAAAAGCCACTTGAGGAGACATGTAGGCCTCTGCATGGACTCTGAAGGCTCATGTAGATCTCTGCTTGTCCCACCACAGTGCGGTGTAGTGGTTAAGAGCGGTAGTCTTGTAATCTGGGGAACCGGGTTTGTGTCTCCGCTCCTCCACATGCAGCTGCTGGGTGACCTTGGGGTAGTCACACTTCTTTGAAGTCTCTCAGCCCCACTCACCTAACAGAGTGTTTGTTGTGGGGGAGGAAGGGAAAGGAGAATGTTAGCCGCTTTGAGACTCCTGAAGGGGAGTGAAAGGCGGGATATCAAATCCAAACTCTTCTTCTTCTTCTTCTTCTTCTTCTTCTTCTTCTTCTTCTTCTTCTTCTTCTTCTAAGAATACCAGTGTTAAACTAATAGTAAATTTAAACACGACGTATAAGTGCAACAGTTTTAAAATAATAGTAAATTTAAACACAACGTATAAGTGCAGACTTCCAACAGATTTATATTCCTTAAAAAATCGAGGTATGGAACCAAATATCATGATATGTGTTAATACACTTTAGAATGTATATACTTCAATATATTTATGATTTATGATATTGGAGAACCTTGATCTATTTTGACATATTATTTGATATTACCAGCTGAAGAAGGCATTTACTCCGAAACAGGACCCTGTCCTGGTCACCACTACTGAGTCGTACATCTGATTCATACTCCGGATACTTCTTTTTGGCCCTATTTGATTCTTTATTCTGACTTTATATAATATGGACTCTTTTTGACTGCCATTGAGACTTGTATAAAACAATTGTTGTGTACTGGTATTTTATGTACCTTTATACTATATCACTGCATATTTGAAACTACATTATTTCTGCACTTAAACGTTGTGTTTAAATTTACTATTATTTTAAAACTGTTGCACTTATACGTCGTATTTAAATTTACTATTAGTTTAACACTGGTATTCTTAGCAGAATATACACGTTTTTCTTTTCAACTCTCGAGTAGGAATTATTCCTTGTATTGAAACTTTTGGCCAGAGCTCTTGGTATATCCTGTTCGGCATAGTGTCTCAAGCAGAGGACTAAATTATTTCTTTGCCCCATAGCATCTCCGAATTCCTTCCAACAATCCTCAGAAGAATGTTTGGTGGTGGTGGTGGTGGTATTGTTTAGAAAAGATAAAATCTGGAAAAAGGCACAGTTGGCTTACCCTAAGTTTCTTTCCAACTGTGTACAGAGGGCATCCTTACTCAGAGGACAAACCACAATCAAAATGTAGGAGAAAATGTTACAGTGGTATCTCTGGTTATGAACTTGATTCGTTCCGGAGGTCCGTTCTTAACCTGAAACCGTTCTTAACCTGAGGTACCACTTTAGCTAATGGGGCCTCCCACTGCGGATGCGCTACCGGCATGCGATTTCTGTTCTCATCCTGAGGTAAAGTTTTTAACCCGAGGTACTACTTCCAGGTTAGCGGAGTCTGTAACCCGAAGTGTTTGTAACCCGAGGTGTTTGTAACCCGAGGTACCACTGTATTTGGAATGTGACAGCTAGCATTCTGCTGGCTTAACTGCAGCCAGGCCTGTGTCTGAAGCATGGGGTCAGAGTCTTGTTTCCCCCATACAGTTCCTGGTTGGCTGGGAGGCATGAGATGTTCTTGGCATGACAACGTAAGTCTGGCAGGGTCCTGGCAGGGAGCCCCTGGCCAGCTTAGCCCTCCAAGGCCTGGGGCAAAGTACTTAGCTGCCCACCACCTGCATGGGCCTGACTGCTGCCACACCCACCCACCCCCGAATTAAGTACTTTATAGAATAAAATTCACATACTCACACATGATATGCCATAAAGGAAGAGCAGAAGGAATACTGCAGGGAAGGTGCTTGCAGTCAAAAAGGAAATAATCAATGGAAATGCCAACAGACAGGACAAAATCGCAACGTACACAGCATACAGCAGACCCCAGGATAGCCTATGATGGAAAAATCCTGTTAGTCTTCTTGGCAATTTGAACTCCGGCACATGATTGGGATAAAGGCTATGCAGAATGAAAGAGGACAAAGACGACACTCAAAGTTGCGTAAGTGAGAAATTTGACATAGAAGCATCCATGAAAGTTTTGTTTTATGACTGGAAGGGATCAAATGGTGTTTTTTTTTTAACTTTTATTGATAAATACAATACTTACAAACACAAAACACAAAACAAACTTATTATACACACGTACATACACCTCTCAACTTAGATTACAAAAAAGAAAACAAACAAACAAGCTAAACATGCAAACATAAATCTTGACTTCCCTCCACCTCTGTGTGGCTTCCTTTATTTCTTTTCTTCTTTTCGCTGTGTTATCAATATTATTTTTGACTATCTCATCTTATACCCATTTCCTCTTAATTTTTTACTCTATAAGTTTCATTCATTGCATATTGATATATTAATACCAGAACAATGTTTTTTGATGTATTCCTTCACGCAAGTCCACTCCTCTGTTTTTGGTCTGATTGGCCTCTTACCACTGCTTTAAGTCTTGCTGATTCTATGTACAGTGGTACCTCTGATTACGTACTTAATTCGTTCCGGAGGTCCGTTCTTAACCTGAAACTGTTCTTAACCTGAAGCACCACTTTAGCTAATGGGGCCTCCTGCTGCCGGAGCATGATTTCTGTTCTCATCCTGAAGCAAAGTTCTTAACCTGAAGCACTATTTCTGGGTTAGCAGAGTCTGTAACCTGAAGTGTATGTAACCTGAAGCGTATGCAACCTGAGGTACCACTGTATTCACAAAATCTTATTTGCCATTCTCTTACTGAGGGAGTTTTTTTTTCTCCTGGAAGGGATCAAATGTTTAGGCAGATGGAACCATGCTCTTCACCCTTGGTAATGGCAGCTGATGATGTAGAGTAATAAAGGGGAAATAAGCAACCCAATGGCAACACAGCCAAGGTAGGAGTACCAGAAGATTATGCTGAGGGAAAATAACTCAGGTTCCCATTTGAAGCAGCACCTCCATGTTCAGTGTTGTCTAATGACCTAAGAGTGCCCAAGGTGGTAACATTTCCAGTCCAATCTCTATTATGATTAAGGAACTATAGTCTAAAATACAAAAACTCAGATCTAGGGGCCTCGTATCATTCTTTTATCCTTTTTCTCATAGGAAGCCAATCCCATAGCTCACCAGAATGCTGTGTCTCGTAGCCCCATTGTCTTCATCATCTCCTTCAATTTCCGTTTTTCTCCTGAAACATTTTGTGACAAGAAGTACAAAAATGGAGAGAAGCACAAGACTGTAGCCAGAAAGGTCAGGTTGTTTGCTAAGCTCTCTGAAGGAGTAAGAGAAGATGATCTCATACGGATGCCACCAATAGATTTCATTTCGTCCCAAACAGAATGATTGGTGATCAGCTAAAAATTAAAATTAAGAAGGCAACAGTGTTAGGAAAAAGTCATTGAACAATTCCATAACAGTTCTGGAGTATTTCACAATTCTCATTGCCACATGGACCTGTTGCTTATCCCCGTTTTGCAGACATAGCTCAATGGCAAAAAGGTCTTCACATGTCGCCACTCTGGGTGGCTTCCAACAAATTATTAAACCACAGTATTACCAAGAAGGCCCTCTGTAATCTCACTTCTTGCCAGTAATTTTTTTCCTTAAAAAATGTTTAGGGGTACTCTCATTTTGACTCAAGAAAATCACCATTTTATATTTCAAATCGGGGAAAATAAATACAGTAAATGGACAAAAGTACAAAGATTCACAAAATGTTTAGGGGTATGCATAGCCTTGCATTCCCCCCCCCCCCGAAAAAAGCACTGCTTCTTGTAATAAGGGAACTTCCAGAAGGCCCTCGGAGCTGGATCTCAGTGTCCGGGTTAAATGATGGAGGTGGGGGTGCTCCTTCAGGTATACAGAAGGTATACATTTAGGACTTTGTTTAGAAGCAGAAGTTGAATTGCTTCCTAGCCCTAGAATACATAGATGCAAGAAAATCTAGGCTTGGGCAGTCACAAATCAAAAGGCCTTGTGACAGAGAGCCCAGCTTAATAAAACTATAAGGGACCCCTGGAGAGCAGGCTGAGCGCTTGCAGCTGGGCCTGGGTGAAGTTTGTCAGACTAGACCAGTGTTTCCCAAAGTGGGAAATACTGTTAGGTTGTGGGTGAACATATCAGATGACACAGCGATTCTTCAAACAGCTCTTGTTTATTCACAGGCCAGGACAGAACTGAACTGAAGGGTTCAGTCAGCCTGCTTATATAGAGTTCCAGTACAATGTAACTGTAACAATTTTCTAAAACTATCCAGTCATTGAACGTCACTTTCGATCCCTTATTTGCATAACTATCTACAGTATCCCCTTGCTGGCCCAGGGCGAGAACTTCAGTATATAACAAATACCACCCCCTGGGGGGCACTGGGACGATGCAATTGAGGGGGGGGGTATTGAATAAAAATAAGGGAGCAGTGGAAGCATAAAGAAATAAGAGGAGAAAATTCTGAAAAACCATTCATGCATGTTTCATCTGTTGTGCAATGATGCTTATCGCCAGGTTGGGCACAGTTGTGAGGTGGCAACAATGCCTCCCCTGGATCCGGCGGTTGTGCTGGAGGCAAGGGGTTTTCCCAGGCTTCGGTGAACCCTTTTCAGCTTCACCCAGGCCCAGGAAGTGGATCGCAGCTTGCTTGCCTGCCTATTTATAACGTCAAGCTTCAAGGTGTCTTATTTACAACATCTTTCTTTACTGTGTTGTAGGACTTAGGTAGAAATATAGATGCATAAAAGAAGGCAAATTTATCACTGCATCTTTCTGTTTGTTTGATTAAAGACGGCAAATTTCCAGGGGGCAGTAGGCCAAATAAGTTTGGGACCCTCTGGACTAGACTATATAAGCCTCAGGGATGGAGGACCTATGACCCTTGAGATGTTTTGAATTCCAGCTCCTGTCTTCCCTCATCGTTAGCCATGCAGGGCTGATATAAGGTGGAAGCTAACAACAATCAGTGGACCACAGATTCCCCATCACTGACTCAGCTGAGGTCTGGGAGCTGCTAAAACAATTTGTGTCTTTCATTTCCCAGATGCTTGTGAACTGCATGTTTCACTTAATCTGCCCTACCTTGTTATGAGGGGATGTGGGTGGCGCTGTGGGTTAAACCATGGAGCCTAGGACTTGCCAAACAGAAGGTCGGCGGTTCGAATCCCCGTGACGGGGTGAGCTCCCATTGCTCGGTCCCTGCTCCTGGGAAAGCACGTCAAAGTGCAAGTAGATAAATAGGTACCGCTCCGGCGGGAAGGTAAACGGCATTTACGTGTGCTGCTCTGGTTCACCAGAAGCGGCTTAGTCATGCTGGCCACATGACCCGGAAGCTGTACATGACTCCCTCGGCCAATAAAGCAAGATGAGCGCCGCAACCCCAGAGTCGGTCACGACTGAACCTAATGGTCAGGGGTCCCTTTACCTTTACCTTTTTTACCTTGTTATGAACTATTGCTTGTTTCTGGATTGAGATTTCCCTTGTGTTTCTGATGCCAGTGCCCTTTCGACCTGGTTCTGGATGGGGTTACTCCACCCTTTCCCTGAAAATTGAGACTCACCTGGCCTGATCAGGACACCTTCCTGACGGTGAATATGCAAGAGGGAAAGTAAACAGTTTCTAATGGTACTCAAGTGTACAGTTGCTACTCATTTATTAATGCACAGTCCAGATGTGTTTCTTCAAGTGTGTATTTGTGTTGCAGAGGGTCTATTTCCCCATATATACAGAAAGCTGGAGCCTGGAGCTGTTGTATTGTCAAGGAAGCAACTCAGACTTAAGGCTGGGCTTGGGTTAACTTTGTTGTCAGACTTCCACATTTTTATATTACATTTAATATACAGTATATCTTGATAGGGAGACTAATATGATACAGCAGAGTAATGCCTCAAATAATAAAATAACGCTACTTACTTCAATAAGAGCACTGTCAATGCTGGTCTGCAGTGATAGAAATCCTTCAAACCAGTATTTTGGATTTTTACAATAGTGTGATGTATAGTTGTAACAGTAATCTACAAGCAAGAAGAAGAAGATGTGGACAGTGTGTTATATGCACATTCTATTAGGCTCCCTACAGTCAGGGAAGCATTGAAAATGTAATTAAACCAGACTTCAGAAGGGAATATCAAATGTTCTAAAAGATTCTTTGCTCGGTAAATCCTATGAAAGGTCAGAAGGAACATAATTTAAAAGCTTTCCAAAAGTATCCTAATCTCAAATTTTCTTCGGATTTTGACGTTCTGAATTATCTGGTCTCATTTCTGAAGTAGGACATATACGTTAGAAATGCTTTATCACCTCCTATTCCACAGGGTTCTGGCCTAAAAGTTATGCATGCTCAGAGCAGGGACAGAGGAGAGGAGCAGGTAGATGAATATGTGTGCATGACTACTTTAAATATATTCCTACATGAAGAAAAAGGAGCAGAAGTATTTAATTACTTATAGGTCTATGTATAGGGTGGCACTGTGGGTTAAACCACAGAGCCTAGGACTTGCCGATCTGAAGGTTGGTGGTTCGAATCCCCACGATGGGGTGAGCTTCCGTTGCTCAGTCCCTGCTCCTGCCAACCTAGCACTTTGAAAGCACGTCAAAGTGCAAGTAGATAAATACCGGTAGGTACCGCTCCGTTGGGAAGGTAAACAGCATTTCCGTGCGCTGCTCTGGTTTGCCAGAAGCGGCTTAGTCATGCTGGCCACATGACCCAGAAGTTGTATAACAGTAATCGGCCAGTAAAGCGAGATGAGCGCCGCAACCCCAGAGTCGTCCGCAACTGGACCTAATGGTCAGGGGTCCCTTTACCTGTACCTTTAGGTCTATGTATAGGATAGATATGCAGCTGTCCATTCTACATTAAAAGATTACTCATCTTTATTAACTTAATATGTGGGTCCAGATCTGCACCCGATTGCACAGTACACCTATGAATATCTAAGAAATGAAATGTAAATACAAAGGCATATTGGATTTACCGATTTCTTCAACATTAGCGCTTGGAGAAACCACTCTAATATCAGAAAATCTGAGTCGATAAGAAGTGTCGTCCTGAAAAATAACTCCAACATAATCATAGTTATCATCATCATATTCATTCTTTTGCGCGGCTTCCATTGCATTTTCATCTTCTACCGATTCTACTCTTATACCTTTAGTTCAAAAAAATTGCAGTTACTATATGAGCCTCCATACAGAGAGACTGAGTGAGAGAAATGGCTTCTTGTGTAGAGGCTGCAAGCACTTCAAGTGTATCATTATGACATGGGCATCTCACAAGATTATAGAGCTTAGGACAAACTCGGCGCTCCATATGTTTTGGGACTACAACTCCCATGATCCCTAGCTAACAGGACTAGTGGTCAGGAATGATGGGAATTGTAGGCCCAAAACATCTGGACGGCCGAATTTGCCTATGCCTGGCTTAGGATAAGGAAACCACAGACAACTTTGCATGCTGCAATCTCACTACCTAACCACCTCCCTCTTGCATGCCTGTGGGAAGTTGCCAAAGTTACCCACTCCCCCCCAAAAAAGGTGCAGCCAGGGCAGGCCAAAACACTGGGGTTCTCTGGTGGTCCCCGGTCCCCAGTTGAAGAAACACTGTTCTGCTGTTGACAGATGGCTTGATTCCTCAGAAGAGGTCTCAATCCTGCCTGAAAAGGGCTGTTTGACAGGGGAACCCTCTGCTTTATTCACTCTGGGGGGACAAAAGGGTACTCTGCACATGGACAAAGACACTCATTATTTGCCTGTCTCTTCTAGATCACACTCCTGTCATAGAAAACAGCCTCCAGAGCTCATCCATTTTCAACTTAAGCCTTACTAAAGAAATAATGCACCAAAATGTTTTAATAGATAGTATATACCTTTCATGACAGAGGTGGTTTTTACTTTTTCCATGATTTCCATTGCCATCTTTGTTCTTGGAGTATACAGGATTCTAAGTTCTGTATAATTGAAGGAAGGATCATCTAGTTGACCAAGGAATGCCTGAGGTATTTCATGAGCTGGCTCAGAGAACATCCATGCTGTTGTTAGGTAAAATGTGAGGAGGAGAACCAACACCAAGAACCACTCCTAGAAATAACAAACAAGTCACTGACTAGAACAATACATTGGATGTTTTAAGCTATGAGAATGTTTTTGTTCCTATGGGTTCCTATGGTTCCATATATAAAGTTAAAGGTAAAGGACCCCTGGATGGTTAAGTCCAGTGAAAGGCAACTATGGGGTTGCAGCGCTGATCTCGCTTTCAGGCCGAGGGAGGCGGCATTTGTCCACAGACAGTTTTCCGGGTCATGTGGCCAGAATGACTAAACCGCTACTGGCAAAACCAGAGCAGTGCACGGAAATGCTGTTCACCTTCCCACCGCAGCAGTACCTGTTTATCTACTTGCACTAGTATGCTTTTGAACTGCTAGGTTGGCAGGAGCAGGGACAGAGCAACGGGAGCTCACCCTGTCGCGGGGATTCGAACCACCGACCTTCCGATCAGCAAACCCAAGAGGCTCAGTTGTTGTTTAGACCACAGCGCCACCTGCATCCCCATTTCCATATATAGTGGAAAGGGGATGAAGGAATGCCCCATGTCCCTGTTGAACACAAGCATTCTTGTACACGTGTGCACGAATAGGCACATATCTATAACCTCCACAAATAGATTGGATTTGCCCATAAAGGTGGGGTCACTCCTTGAAGAGCTAGAAAAATGGAGCTGAAGCTTTTTCTGCTCGGAAAAGCATGGGCAAACGTCTGCACAGGAAACATGTGAAACATGGGCATTGTATTCCGGGGTCCTACACCTTTGTTCCAGAGAAAGCGTTATGGGCCTCCAATACCTCCCTTGCATTGCTAGGGAAAATTGTGATCAAATCAAATCAAATCAAATCAAATTTATTTATTTACGGCTATTAGCCCATAAAATGTGTACAAACCTAAAAGCACAGAAACATAAAAACCAATACATCTAACAACAGAAGGGGAACACCACGATGCAAGGGTGGGTCATTGAGCAGTGACAAATAACAGCTTGGGGCCCGGAAAGATCCAAGGGACGGTTCCCAGAAAAAGGAGAACTGGAGACAAGATCCGTCATGCACTCTCATCATAACTGTCCGATTAGTTTTTGTTGTTGATGTTGTTTTTTGGTGGTTTTTGTGTGTGAGATAACCGCATTCAGGAATCTCGCCACCTGCAGAGTTACAGAAGGATCTGTATCCTGCAAAAGCAGTGCGGCATGTGACTCAACAGGCCTGCCAACCAAGCGCAGTAAAGCAGGACCCAGGAATTTAGTCCTGGCTATGCTATGTAAGGGACAGTTGAACATTATATGTGGAAGAGATTCAACTGTTTTCCCGTCACACTCGCATAGCGGAGACACCAAACCCTTGGAAAATCTGTGGCTCAGCAGGTTCGATGGAAAAACATTGAACCTTGCACGAATAAATGCAAGTCGGTGTGGTACAGATGAAAGAGATGACATATATGATGGAAGGCCAAGTGGTGGGGTTATTCCATGATACCTGGGGGAGCAGACACCCCCACCCCTGGAGAGGTTGTGTTGATTTTCAATGTCTGCTAATCTTTGCTCGATAAGGCTTTTGGCTGAGCGTAGGTTCATCTTTAAGGAGTCTGCTGGGGAAATTCCGATGCTCAGAAGTTTGGCATGGATTTTTCCTACCCACAGATTAACAAAGTCATCCCGCCAGAGGCACTGAAAGAGGTAATGGTCGGGAAGCCTATGCCAGCTGGACAGCCAGTAGCCAAAGACTCGCTTCCAGATGACAGTCTCCAATGATGCAGTCCTTAGCTCCAGATGTATGGCTGCATTGCTCACACACATGGGGAGTTTCAGGAGGCGACGGAGAAACTGATTCTGCAATGTCCCCAGCGATGTTAAATTGGACCCTGGGGCCCAGAGTGGGGCAGCATAACAGAGGGTGGAAACCACTTTTGCGTGGTACACCTTCAATGCAGAAGGGATGTGGGAGGCTCCGTCGACTGCAAAAAATTGGAGTAGAGTGTAAAGTATTGTTTTCCCTTTGTTCAGTAAATACTGTATCTGTGGCTTCCAGCTTAGGTTGTAGTGAAAAAAGACTCCCAGGTATTTAAATTTGAAAACCTGTTCTAATTGGACTCCATCTAACTTCCAGCTGTAAGTTTTCCGAGACCTGGTAAAGACCAGTACTTTAGATTTTCCATGATTAATTGTCAGATGGTTGAGTTTGCAATAAGCCGCAAAAATCTTTAGAGCTCTGCATAAACCGACTCTAGTGTAGGAAAGGATCGCTGCATCGTCAGCATATAGGAGCAGAGGGCAGCGAAAATCAGCTAGGCGGGGGGCATGAATGTTGGCTTGAGACTCACTCAGAAAGAGCTTCATGTCGCTAATAAACAAGTTGAAGAGGAGTGGGGCCAAAATGCAGCCTTGGCGCACTCCTCTATTTATTGGGACCTCATTGGATAGGTTTCCCGCCGGTGTGAGTCTCACTCTAGCCGACGACCCGTGGTGTAATTGGGTTATAAGCCATAACAGCCTTCTATCTATGCCCCATCTCTCTAATTTCTTCCATAGACAGTTTCTTGGGATACTGTCGAAGGCGGCCTTTAAGTCTATGAAAGCGACACATAGGCGCCCCCGACTCGGGGCAGAATATTTTCTGGCAAGATGATACATAATTACCATATGGTCCGTGGTCGAATAATTGTTCCTAAAGCCCGCTTGCTCATGGCCAATCAAATTTGAGTCGTATGCCCAATGGGACAGCTTAGACAGCAAAAATTTTGCATAGATTTTCCCGATGATAGACAAAAGGCTGATGTTCCGGTAGTTCTCTGGGTCAGCAGGGGGACCCTTTTTATGGACTGGTACGATCACGGCCTCCTTCCATGACCTAGGGATAAGCCCCGTAGAATTAATTGCATCAAAGACTTTGGCCAGAATTTCAGCCCACCACCTCGGTTGCGCAACAATAGCCTCAGCAGGGACTAGATCCGGCCCAGGGGCTTTGCCCGTTTTCAGATCTAGTATCAAGTCCATTATCAGCTCTGGGTCGGTAGAGGGCCACAAAGGTAGATGGTCGGCTCGGAATTCCGTGGATGAGTTGGATTCCTCTGCCAAAGAGAAATATTTACTCAAGAATTGTTCCCATGTGGGCGCAATTGTGATCTTTTGGGCTCCATGTCAGCTCCTCAGATGAGCCTCCCTGAGGAGAGCTTTCTACAAGTGGACAGCCACTGCAGAAAGGGCTTGTTCTCATACTGCCGCCCTCCAGACCTCTTGAGACACACAAAGACAGGCCTCAAATGATGATCACAGGGTCCGGTCAGTTCATATGGGGAGAGGCACTCCTTGAGGTCTTGCGGTCTTGCGCCATATAAAACTTTTATAGGTCAAAACCAGCACTTTGAATTGGGCCCAGAAACTAATTGGCAGCCAGAGCAGTTGGGCCAGGAATGGCTTTATATGCTGAAACCTTCTTGCCCCAGTGAGCCACTGAATTCTGAACCAACTTCAGAAGCAGCCCCAGGTATAACATATTGCAGTAATCTAACCTAGAGCAGAGACAACAGAAGTTAGGCTATCCTGGTCAGATAGGCCATCAACCGAAGCTGATGGAAGCCACCCCATGCCACCAAGACCGCCTGAGCCTCAGGTGACAGCAGTGGATCCTCAAGCTGTGTCCCTGCTCCTTCAGAGGATGTATAGTTCCATCAAGAGCAGGCAGCCTCCCTTTCATCTAATCTAAGGAACCACCCACTAACAGTGCCTCAGTCTTATCTGGATTGAGCCTCAGTAATCCCATCTATTACCAAAGCAAGGCACTAGTCCAGCACTTCTACTGCCTCACCTGCAGATGTAAAGGGGAAGTATAGCTGTGTGGTTTTGACTGTTTTAAAATGACCATTACAGATCTTCCTGTTTGATTAATCCTAGTTTTCCTAGACTCAAGCAAGCCTTTACAGCTCTCAGTTTCCAGATGTTTTCATTGGCTATGACTGACGGCCAAGATTATCAGATTTTCCCGGCGTAGCATAGATGTATTTGGGGGAATATGTGGATAGAAGATCTTCCACACTACATTTTATTTTGTCCTTTGTACCTAGAACTGCATTTTAAATGTGTAGAATTTATTGGGATTACATTCAGAATCCATCAAAGAAAAGATTTGTTTTCTGTTGGCAGACCTTTTAATGACTTATAAGGTATCTCTTTTTTTTTGTACTGACTTCCGTAAGGATCTGGGTGAAAGAGTTTTCAAGGCACAATGATGCTCTGATATTTATTTGATTACTCATAGTTGTTTTTCCTAATCCTTTGATGTTGCCTGTTTGTTTGTTTGTTTGTTTTTTAAAAAAGCTTTTTAAAAATCTATTTTATATAAGTAGTATTTGCAGTATTTGCATACCATTGAACTTGTCTGATTTTTGGAAAGGCCTTTGTTTGTGTGAAATATAAGCCTGACTTGAATTGGAGCCATGGTGGTGTATTCCAAAATCAACTTACTAAACTTATGTAACCCCTTAAAAATTCTGCCAATTTTTTGCTGTTCCAGCCAGGATAGTTTAAGGAGAGAAATACCTCTCACCCCATCTTTTTAATTTTTTTTTTTTGCAAAAGCACAATTAGAACCATGTCTTTTAAATGTTAGAATATATTGACAGTGCTATACTGAACAGAGCTTTATTATTACAGTGGTACCTCGGGTTACAGACGCTTCAGGTTACAGACACTTCAGGTTACAGACTCCACTAACCCAGAAATAGTACCTCGGGTTAAGAACTTTGCTTCAGGATGAGAACAGAAATCACGTGGCGGCATGGCGGCAGCAGGAGGCCCCATTAGCCAAAGTGGTACCTCAGGTTAAGAACAGCTTCAGGTTAAGAATGGACTTCCAGAACGAATTAAGTTCTTAACCCGAGGTACCAGTGTAATAGCAAATTAAAACTAACAGGAAAAGAGGATGAAAGGGAGAAGTACTGCAGCTATCTTTAAGTTAAGAATTAAGTAAAGGTAAAGGGACCCCTGACCATTAGGTCCAGTTGTGGCCAACTCTGGGGTTGCGGCGCTCAGCTCGCTTTATTGGCCGAGGGAGCTGGCGTACAGCTTCCGGGTCATGTGGCCAGCATGACTAAGCCACTTCTGGTGAACCAGACCAGCACACAGAAACACTGTTTACCTTCCCGCCAGAGCGGTACCTATTTATCTACTTGCACTTTGACGTGCTTTCGAACTGCTAGGTTGGCAGGAGCAGGGACTGAGCAACAGGAGCTCACCCCCGTCGCAGGGATTCGAACCGCCGACCTTCTGATTGGAAAGCCCTAGGCTCTGTGGCCACCCGCGTAAATATGATGTATTTATTGTTATTTTTAGGTTTGAAGTTATTGTATAAATATGTTATTAGTAGCTTTTTCTTTTAAGAGGCAGCAAAGTGGGAGAAAGGAGAAACAAACCAGAAGCGGAAGTTGGGGCGAGCCTAGGAGGGGAGGAAGGAGGGATTGCATAGTAAATGTTATGAATGTGAGATGTGTGTAATGAATGAGAAAGAAAAATGAATTTAAAAAATTCAAAAAAGAAAAAAGTAAGAGGGAAGGGAGGAAGGCTGCTGGCAAAGTGGCATGGCTCCCTCTCCACCCCACCCTGCCATGTGCAGCTTGCTCCACCCCCAATGGGCGGCTCACTCCGCCCCCATGGGCATCTAACCCCTTGGGACACTCGCCACGGCGCTCCCCTGAGAATGCTTGTCCCTCCCCCCTGGGACGTTCGCCCCGCCCCCGGGTGCACAGCATATGCTTCCATGGCTGTTTGTTGCAGCAGCCCTGGCTACAAGCTCCCCAGGGCAAATGGTGGCTCTAGGGCTGGCCAGGCACCTCTGTTTGGGGCAGGCAGGGCAGCTCAGAGACCAGGGTCGGTGGCGGCTGCTGCCTGGAGGACTCCCAAGGAGAGGGGAGAGGGGAGGAGCCTGAAGGAACACACCACAAAGGAGGGTGTTTGAAAAGGGGTGAGGGGCTGCAGGCAAGGGGTGACTTAACAGGGCTACAGAGGCTCGGAGCGCATTTCCCCCACCGGAACCTCAAAAAGAATATAGTTGGTCAAGGGAGGCATGGACTAAAAACAGCTGAAAACCTCTGATACATGCTATGGCCCAGATTCATAGGATCCATTCAATTATCATAGGTGAACTTTTACCCAGTTACAGCAAATAGCCATACAGGTGTCTGTTTGTCTTTATGATTGATTATATTTTGTTGGACTGTTATTCGGTATAACAACAACAACAATAATAATATTGATATTAATAATAATAATTTATTATTTATACCCCACCCGTCTGGTTGGGTTTCCCCAGCCACTCTGGGCGGCTTCCTACAAAATATTAAAATACAGTGGTCTGTTAAACATTAAGAACTTCCCGAAACAGGGCTGCCTTCAGATGTCTTCTAAAAGTCTGGTAGTTGTTTTTCTCTTTGATATCTGATGGGAGGGCATTCCACAGGGCGGGTGCCACTACCGAGAAGGCCTCTGCCTGGTTCCCTGTAGCTTTGCTTCTCGCAGTGAGGGAACTGCCAGAAGGCCCTCGGCACTGGACCTCAGTGTCCTGGCAGAACGATGGGGGTGGAGACGCCCCTTCAGGTATACTGGGCCGAGGCTGTTTAGGGCTTTAAAGGTCAGCACCAACACTTTGAATTGTGCCCAGAAACATACTGGGAGCCAGTGTAGGTCTTTCAAGACCGGTGTTATATGGTCTCAGCGGCTGCCCCCAGTCACCAGTCTAGTTGCCGCATTCTTGATTAGTTGTAGTTTCTGGGTCACCTTCAAAGGTAGCCTCACGTAGAGTGCATTGCAGTAGTCCAAGCAGGAGATAACTAGAGCATGCACCACTCTGGCGAGACAGTCTGCGGGCAGATAGGATCTCAGCCTGTGTACCAGATGGAGCTGACAAACAGCAGCCCTGGACACAGAATTGACCTGTGCCTCCATGGACAACTGTGAGTCCAATATGACTCCCAGGCTGCGCACCTGGTGCTTCAGGGGCACAGTTACCCCATTCAGGACCATCCTCCACACCCACCCGCCTCCTGTCCCCCCAAAACAGTACTTCTGTCTTGTCAGGATTCAACCTCAATATGTTAGCCGCCATCCATCCTTAATATGCTGATACCGATGCTTATAATATGTTGGGACATTGGGCCAAAAAGAGGTATATAGGTAAATGATAATAAAAGAAAAAAATAAGTGGACTATAATTTATCCTACTATTTCTTGCATGTTTATTAGAACATCCTTGGAATAATATGCACTGACAAATCAAATAAATTTTCTGCAATTAACACAGTAACTGAAAAGGCTAGTTCCCCATTGCAACTTTACTAGTGACTTCTCCCCTTGACTTCACTGTAAAACAAAATGGCAATGGCAATGGCAATGGCAATATAGCACACAAGTTAGCTGTTTGTATTCAAACGCTTAATCAATTTTCACAACTTTAAATTTTAAAAAAGAACAGGAGAAGAAATGCTGAACATTTATTTCCCCTCGATTAGCAATTTTTACTTGCCTGAAAGCTTTGCATCCTCATCCTCCATTTCAGAATTATATTTTTCCACAAAAGTGCAATTGTCTGTTGATACACACTTCTATTCCTCTGGCGTTGTCCCTGCATTTTCAAGCCTGCTTAAAATGAAAAATAAGCCTGTTCAGTCAGAGGTTACTCACTCTAGGCAAAGTGCGGCACTGGGCAAAGGAATAAATTGCAACACAACCCACCCTCCCACTTATTTGCACAATGTTCTGTGCGTATATTGATTTTCCTAGCTGGGTATGTGTAGATACCATGCAGAGTCCAGACTAGCCTCTCCCAACTTGGTGCTCTTCAGATATTTTGAACCACAACTCCCATTAGCCCCAAGGAGCATGGACAATGGTCAGGGATGCAAACATCATACTGGATATTGGGGGGGGGGAGGTTTGACAGGTTGGGTCCTCCATCATGGAGGGCACTTATTGTGGTGAGATCACCAGAAACTGCCTCTTTGTTGTGGGGCGGGACCATTTGGATGGCCACAACACCCCATTGGTTGCCCCTCTGTTGCTGGGGCAGAAATTTGGTCAGCTGGGTTGGCTATTGGCTGCTGCACGTCGCTGGAGAGTTTCACTTTCTTGTGACGTGCAGCGGATCACCTGCCCTCCTCTCCCTATATTTAGGGTTGTTCTCATGGCCTTGCTATGCCTGTCTAGGGGTCGTCTGTTTTGGAGCAGGGGCCCGGTAGGAATTTTGCCATTTGGCTGATTGGCTGGTGCCACTTGGTTTTTGCCTCATGTGTTTAATGACAAACAGATGTTAGAGGTAAGAGGTTAAATCAAACTTTATCAACGTGTGCATAGGGAAAATCCAGTTAGTGTCATGCCAAAGTTGAGTTAGGATCTCCATAAAACATGTTCCCACTCTGCTGCTCATCATGTTTAAGCATTCCTGGACCTACTGCTACCTTTGACCTTGAGTTATTTTGCACCCATCCATGAACACAACGGGATGTTTGAGCATCAGATACCAAATACTCTAATAGGTTTGAGAGAGCATCTGAGTTCTAACATTCTTCTTCCATGTAGTGTTTCAATTTCTAGGTCAGTGTTCCCCAAACTTAGGTCTCCAGTTGTTGTTCGACTACTACAACTCCCATCATCCCTAGCTAGCAGGACCAGTGGTCAGGGATGATGGGAGTTGTAGTCCAAAAACAGCTGGAGACCCAAGTTTGGGAAACAGTGCTCTAGGTGAAGATTCTGCTTGAAATGTTTCAGTGCAAGTATATTGGGATTCCCATCCTGTTGTTCCATGGCCCCGAATGAGATTTTATTTTGGAAAGAAAAGTAGGTGGGTTCATTTTTAACACCTGATTTTATTGGCCATATTCACATATATATTGCATTTTATGTAAACTGCTCAGAAGTTTTAATTAAGCAATATATAAATCCTGTTGGGGGTGGGAATAAACTTAGACTTCACCCAACAGAAGGCAGTGAGAGAGAAACACAGTGAGGGGCAGAATGCAGTGGCGTAGCGTGGGTTATCAGCACCCGGGGCAAGGCAAGTAATTTGCGCCCCCTAACCCATGGATTTGCGCCCCCTAACCCGTGGATGTGCGCCCCCTAACCCATGGATTTCCCTAACCCCCAGATGTTGCGCCCGGTGCGTCCGGCCCCCCCTGCACCCCCCACGCTACGCCCTTGGCAGAATGGTTGCATAATCTCCAGCTGTCAGAATATTTAAAGGGACAGAGGCAATCTTGGGTACGTGATCTGGCAAACCCATTCTTAGGTGGCGAGTCCAACCAGTCTACTTCAACTATTCATCTGCCTGCAGATTCCATTTAGGACAGCAGGGAAGAAAAGGTAGGAAATATGACTCAAGAGAATATTATTTCAATCAAATTCATAAACAAGCCAGTGACCAGCTTTACCAAATCAAGTGAAGCTGCTAACAAACCTAATAAGGAACACCTGTCAAAACTTTGCAATGCTTTGTATAAAACTAATTTGGGATGGCAACGTTAATACCTCCACATGGATGGTAAAACTCTTAGCATTTGCAGCTTCAAAGCTAGCTTCCCCGTGGTTTTACTGCTCAAGTGCTTTAACAACAAAATTGTGTTAAAATATTTCTATGGGTAAAAGAAAATTCTAGGTCAGGATATTGCTGCAACAGGAAGACATTTATTTTAGACTGACCTAAATAAATCAAATCACAGGCATACCAATCAAACTCTGCAGAGGATTTCACATAGTTGGCAAGTCCAATCCTATGCAGATTTACTCAAAGACTAAGACTCACCAAGTTTAAGGAGAGTTACTCCAAAACAAGCATATAGGACTGCAATGTTAATCCACAAATGAGTCAAGATGAGCTGGCAGAGTTTAGGTACATAGGTTCAAATATCCAGATCACTTATCAGTTGATATCCAAACACTTTGAGTAAGTGAGTTTGCATTCATTCAGTAGCAATTCTCCCCTCTTTCCCTTTTTGCTCCCAAATAACTAGGCTTCATCAGGTATTAATGGCAAGAAAATACATCCAGAGGCAAAGAGAAAGCAACATTGAAAAGCTTACCTTAAAGCAATCAATTTAGGCTAAAACTTCAGCAAAGGATTCAAAGAAAACTGCATAATAACAGCAAGGTATTTTCTTTGTCGAGAATATGATTTATAAAGCCTCCAGCTACTTTTTCTGCTTCTTTGTGCCTTTTCTCTTTCCAGTCCATAAATGCAGCCAGAAAAAGCAATAGCCATTCACAACAACTTCGTGTTTTTGTCCTCCAGTAGTTCCTCCCCTCGAAAATCTTCTCCCAGGACAGTTGAAGAGATTTCTTTGTTCTGACAAGACTTAATCATTCTTGATACAGCTGGACCGCTGATGGAAAACTGTGCCCCAGAGTTTTGCACAGTCAGACAGCTTTGTAAATATATTCTGCCTGCAGCAAATTGAAAAGGAAGGAGCAATGTATTGCAACGTGGGAGAGTACTTTTAAGTGCACTCCAATTTCTGAGCAGTAAGAGGTCTCAGATTCCCAAAGCATGGCTTGTGTTTGGTATAACTGGAAAGAATGTCATTTTAGACTACCACCACTCCGTGATATAAGGAGCATAAGTAAACGGCAGAGCAGAAACAGAGGAACCAGGTAAATAATGAACTCCTTGATCACCATGGGAGAGCAGGGTTCAGTCATTGTGATATCCAAGTTTAAAATCAATTGGCATAAAGCAATTATTCCACAATCCACTACCAAAGCGGTCACATCAGAAAGAGGGCTTCTGCACTTTTAATAGGAAGCAGTTTGGGCAGGTGTAACTTAATTGGGCTCTTTTTCACCTAGCTACCTTATCTGGCAGACCCACAAAACTGAGTTATTGTTTGATCTAGAGTACTACTTGAGGTTATTAGGTCCCTTCTATAGGGGGGAAATAACATATTCCTTGTGATTCCTATCGGGCAGTAAGAAATCTTCATTCAGAGTTTCAGTTAGTGGGATAAAAAACACACACCCAGAATCACAAATTAGCATTGCTTTTCCTGATGGAGCTATATATGGGCTTTGTCTCTTTCCTGGGCTGTTTCTGATTGTGCTGGGTAAAAGCAACTCAAGATCCAGATGTGTGGTCTCATTGCACTTAATATCAGCTGGCCTCTAGTGGTAACTGGCAGTAAATTATTCCACAATGAGCAACAGCCTACCAGTTCTTAACACTTCACTTACCATATCTGTAGTAAGGAGGAGGAGAAGAAAAAGAGTTTGGATTTGTTATCCCGCTTTATCACTACCCGAAGGAGTCTCAAAGCCGCTAACAATCTCCTTTCCCTTCCTCCTGTGAGGTGAGTGAGGCTGAGAGACTTCAGAGAAGTGTGACTAGCCCAAGGTCACCCAGCAGCTGCATGTGGAGGAGCGGAGACACGAACCCGGTGCACCAGATTACGGATCTACTGCTCTTAACCACTACACCACACTGGCTCACCAGCAAAATATGCACCTAGGGCAGATTTGTCATGTACCAATAGATCTTAACTGTCCCCCAAAGGGGGGGGAGGGACTGATTCTATTCCTCTTTTTATTTCCAAGATTTAGTTTTGCTGCCATCACCCTGCCTTCCATCTGGAGCAAAGCGGTGGTAGAAACTCCAGTTGTGTGGTTAAACATTTGTTTCCTAGTCATTTTTACCGTATTGGCCTGAATATAAGCCGTACCTGAATATAAGCTGCACCTTTAAAATTCGGGGGGGGGGGGGGAGAGAATACCTGAATATAAGACGCTCCCTTAAAATTCCGCAGGCACTCGCACCCATTCCGTTTTAAAAGCAGCCCATAGATCAAAACCATAAGGGGAGGGAAACATAAGGGTCAGACTGAGTCCAAACCAAAGGCCAGGCAGAACAGCTCTGATTGTATTGTATTGCACATATACATAAATCAAAACTCACAAACTTAAACAAACAAAAAAGACTTATGTAGAGAGAGCAAAAAAAGAAAAGAATAAAAGCAGAAACTCCAGAAAGGAAGAAAGAAGTAAGAGATATAAATATATGCCTTTTTGTAAGTACATTAAAATCTTAGAAAGAAAAGAAAAAAGGAAGCCTACATAAAACAACATTAGTTCATTGTTCAATAAACTAAGAAATTTCCAAAAAAAAAAAAAGAAACATAGTTATTGTCAACTTCCGCCAACTTCATAACAGTTCATTATTTCTAATTAAAGTCTACTTGTCTGTATTTCAGTAAATCCCTCATCTTGGTATCAGGGAGTTTTTTCCTTTGCGGCGTTATTCTCAACACAGCCAGATCTGGGAGCTGGGAGGGGGAGGACCTTTTGACAACCCTGCAATGTAGTCCAATTGCATTTTCCGCATTGGGGTCCCCCCCCCCCCAGGAAATGCAGCTGACCGCAGCAGCGGCGTGGCAGGGGGAAACGGGGTGATTAAATGTGTCCCCCGTCCACTGGAGTAAACAAGAAACTTCTTGTGGGTAAGATGGATTTCATCATTAAAGTCTATTGGTTTTCTTTTACTGTTTGATAATGTCTGCTGCGCAATATCTATTGAAATATTTCATTGGTGTGTAAGTTTGCTTATAGTGAACGTGTGTAAACATTGTCAAGGCAAATCTCCACAACCAACGTTAATCTAGACTTGACCACAGAGGCAACCTGCCAAGAAATGTTTGCAGTTTAAAGGGGGGGGGGCTGCAGGGAAAAGACATTAGAAACCTTAAACTGGGCAGAAGAGCAGCGGATGGAAGTTTTCTTTCAAAAAGAGTTGAAAACACTAAGCAATTTTGAAGGATTACCTCAGCCCAAAAGGGTGGAGGAAGGAAAGAATAGCCAGCCAGCAACACAGTGTTGCTCTGGGACAGGATAAGTTCCAAAAACCCCCACTTCTTTTAAAAGTCTTGTAGGGAACATCCAGCTGTTGGAAGTCCAGGCAGTATAGGTCAGAAAAACACACAATAAACATCTTGTTATTCACTTATTGGCAGAATTTTGTTCACATATCACGGTCAGTGCTGGGACGATGAAAGAAGCCCTCCAGACCTTGTTGGACTCTAGTTCCCTTCAGCCAAGCCGGTGGTCAGGGATGATGGGAGTTGTAGTCCATCAACATTTTTAGGGCCTCAGATCTCCCACTACAGTCATACCTCGGGTTAAAGTCACTTCAGGTTGAGCGTTTTCAGGTTACGCTCCTCGGCGACCCAGAAGTAACGGAATGCGTTACTTCCGGGTTTCGCCGCTCGCGCATGCACAAACGCTCAAAATTACGTCACGCACATGCACAGAAGCGGCGAATCACAACCCACACAGATGCGAGTCACGTTCTGCTCTGGATGTGAATGGGGCTCCGGAACGGATCCCATTCGCATCCAGAGGTACCACTGTATAGCTTTTGTGGTGGGCACCATCTTACCATCGAATTTTTTTTTACTTATTAATCAGTCAATCTTTCAATTTGTGCCAAAATGCGTTTCTATTAAAAAGAATTTTTAGCAAGATACAGTTTGAAAGAGAGAATATTAAGAATGCTGTAATGCTACAGTGCCTAGTGGATTGAGTGGGAGGGCTAACCAATCCAGGAATCCACTCCTTTACTGCAGGAAAATAATCATACAGTGGTACCTCAGGTTACATTACGCTTCAGGTTACATACGCTTCAGGTTACAGACTCCGCTAACCCAGAAATAGTGCTTCAGGTTAAGAACTTTGCTTCAGGATGAGAACAGAAGTCGTGCTCTGGCGGCGCGGCGGCAGCAGGAGGCCCCATTAGCTAAAGTGGTGCTTCAGGTTAAGAACAGTTTCAGGTTAAGAACGGACCTCCAGAACGAATTAAGTAATTAACCCGAGGTACCACTGTACTTACAAAATAAAAAAATAAAAATAAAATAAGGTGGTATTTCCAGGAGGTCCCACAATGGCTAACAGAGGAAACCATTGCCAAAGCATAAGAGCGAACAGAACACAATGCAGAGAAATGTTCACCAGAGCTAATCCACACCAATATGCAAAAGGAAAGAGTCCTGAGACCCACAACTGAGAGTGAGTTTTTATTCAGCAAAGAAAATGAAAAGAGATGGTTTTACCCAGTGCTTTTTTTCTTTAAAAATACTGTATGTTATGGGGTACTCTCATTTTCCTACTCATATTGATATACTGCTCCTCAATGAGGCCAAACTTAAATTCACAAAACATTTACAGGCATGCGTACCCCTGCATACCCCCAGAAAAAAGCACTGGTTTTACCTTTCAGTATTCCATCTAATTACCGGTAAATGGTCACAGGTACAGTCAAAGCTCGGTTCGTATGTTTTTTCTCTGGAATGCTGAAAACCCGGAAGTAACTGCTTTGGTTTCTGAACGATTTTCGGAAGCCAAACAGCTTCTGGGGAGTTTTTTCTTTCTTTCTTTCTTGTTCTCTCCATTGCCTTTGCTGACCGCCCTTTGATCCTCAGTTGTCGAACATTTCGGAAGTCGAACAGTCTTCCGGAATGGATTACATTCGACAACCAAGGTTTGTCTGTATAATATGTGTCAAGGTACACAAAGCTAATAATATGCATCAATTATTCACAATAATTTCCTTTTCCTTTTTTTTACCCCTGACTCTTATGACCATTTCTTCCTTCCTGCTCCTAGTGCATTTTTTCACTTCTCCAAGTTAATTTATCTTTGATCCTGTTCCACTCTTTAAGGTTCAACATCATCATTAAGCATGTTATTCCAGAACATTACATGGAATTGTAGTGTTTTTCCATATGCTTATTGGGTTGGTTTCTGCATATTCTTTTCTAATATGTTAACTTAATCAGTGTTACAATAAGACCATATTTTTCTCTATCCACTCAGATTCTGTAAAGGGATATACTTTCCCCCCACTTCTTAGCAATCATTCGTTTTGCAGCTGTTGTAAGATTGATTACTATTTCTAAATCATTTTCCAAAATAATATCCTTCAGATAACCAAGCAAGAAAACTTTAGGTTCTAAAGTTCATGAGACATCCTGACATATTAGTCTGCACAGATTTTGTAAAGGCTCATACTTTGACACAGTTCCAAAAGATGTGTATAAAATCAGCTTTGACTGAACCACATCTCCAGCAAGTATAAACTCTAAGCCTGCATATTAGATCACATTTAGCATTTTTAGAGAGTCTTACAACAATTTTCCTTTGAATTTTCTGCCATCAGTTTAAACGGGATATTGTCCCAAATACATTTCCATTCTTCCCTCAGTATTACACCTGATAATACTTTCTCCCATATTTTTTTTTCATGTATGCATCTGGAATCTGATCTAAGCTTGATCATAAAATTTCGCAAGGGTGCCTTTATCTATATGACTGGTGAACAAAATTTCACACTTATTCTCTTTTCTTAAAGAGGTGTGTTTATGAATTTAAACTTGCTCCTCTAACCTAAAAATACTAAAAAAAGCAGGCCTCTTCTTTCTTCCAAAGTTGCTAGAACCCCTTCAGATGTCAAGTCAACCTGACCCCGTAGTAACATCTTTATAAACTCTCTGATTAATTGTGGTTCTTGAATCAAATATTCGTTCTAATATAGGGCCGTTGAAAGTGATAATCCAATAAACATTTAGGTGGGTGAAAACTGCTGGAAAAATGAAATTAAAACCTTATACTGCACATAGCCATTCAGTTAGAGCTGTGGGTGGAAGGTTTTTTTATGACCGAGTTGAAAACTTTTTTCTTTTCTTGCCTCAGCCAGAAGGGTGGAGGGAAGAAAGAGTCGCCAGCCACCTCCATATGGTGTTGCTCTGGGACAGGATGAGAAAAGTGGAAGGCAAACAAAACAAAACTCCTCTAGGGAACATACTGTTGTTTGAAGTCCAGACGGGCAGTATAGGTCAGTCAGATAGATATACAATAAATATTTTGTTCTTCAGTCAGAGCTGTTTTATGTGGAGGTCGATGCTGCGACAATAGAGCAAGCTTCCTATAAAACAAGGCGAGGGAAGTGAGGCAGTGTGGTGTACTGGTTAGAGCGTTGGACTAGGACCTAGGAGAGACCAGGGTTCAAATCCCCACTAGGGCATGAAGCTTACTGGGTGATCTTAAGCCAGTCTCTCTCTCTCTCTCTCTCTCTCTCTCTCTCTCTCTCTCTCTCTCTCTCTCCACCTCAAAGGTTTGTTGTAAGTATTTAAGGGGGAGGAGGAGAATCAATTCTCCAAAGGAACACAGACTCTGTGTGGGTGCCTGGAAACTCTTGCTACCACTCAGCAAAGTGAAGGGCAGACGTTTGTAACAATATTTTTTTGGTGCACTTTTGAAGAAGAGAAGAAGAAGAAGAAGAGTTTGGATTTGATATCCTGCTTTATCACTACCCTAAGGAGTCTCAAAGTGGCTAACAAACTCTTTCCCTTCCTCCCACACAACAAACACTCTGTGAGGTGAGTGGGGCTGAGAGACTTCAGAGAAGTGTGACTAGCCCAAGGTCACCCAGCAGCTGCATGTGAAGGAGCAGGGAATCAAACCCGGTTCACCAGATTACGAGTCTACCACTCTTAACCACTACACCACACTGGCTTTCCCACCTCTCTGGTTTATCCCTGGCATTAGTGTTTTCTATTCATTCTCCCCCTCCCACCGCAACCTCCATTTCCTTTATGGTTAGCGTTTCTCTGGCCTTATCCCCAGATGAAAATGGTGCATCAAAGACAATGTTAGTTTTAAGAACGTAAGAACGGTCCTCTAGTCCATTTAAGGGCACCTGCCATGTGCTCAGGAGGAATTACGCAACCATGGGAGTGGGGACAGGAATTCAGCATTTCCTGTTTTGATTTATAAATCTATTCTGTCCCTATGGAGGTGTTTCGGGACTGGTTTTTTGTGTTTGTTTTCAGAGATGCACAATGTTCAGTCCTCAACTCCAAACTCTGGATATAAATCTCACATTGCTGCCAATTTACATCAGCTGGATAGGAAGAGGTTTTGTCATTTGGAATCATTACAAAAGTTTCTTTCATCGATTGCTAGTATGGCTGGAGAACCACCCTCCGGCTTTGTTGTGCTACTGATCCCCCTGAAGGGAGAGGAGAGATGATCGACCATCCCTGGAGGACACTGGGCCCACCCACCATTGATTTGGAACATCTGGCCTCAGCACCAGACTTCTGGGTGGGGTAGGAAGGCTAAAGGGGGGGGGGGAATTGTTGGTTTGGTGTGAATGGTTTGGGGACAAATTATTGCTCTGTTTATTATGTGAGTATGTTTTGAAATGACTGTTATAATATTATATAAAATATTACAGATCCTCCAAGTGTCTCTATTTTCCAGGGACAGACCTGGATTTACAGACGCCGTCCTGGTTTCTGATTGCACCCCGGAATGCCCTGCTTTTCCTTAGGACATGCCGATTTTCGTTGGAGAAATGTTGGAGGGTATGGAGTTATGCAACCCCCGAGCCAAGGAGATGAGTAACTATGCAACCTTTTGAAGACATCTGAAGGCAGCCCTGTCTAGGGAAGGTTTTTTTAAAAAATGTTTTATCATGTTTTTATACGTGTTGGAAGCCACCCAGAGTAGCTGGGGCAACCCAGTCATATGGGCAGGGTATAAATAATAAATTGTGGTTGTTAAATAGGACACCCCTATTTTCATCAGATAAATTTGGAGGGTATGATATTAATGTATTAGTGTATTATATTATTGCCCCCACTTCCCCTCCTCATAAGGTATTATGTACTGTATCTTTTCTGCTGTCTCTTGGAGACGTTTGGGTAACAAGTGATTAATAAGTCTAATAAATGAAATGAGAAGTGGATTCTATAACTAATAATCTACCCAACGCCTGCTTTCTTTTACCACGATGATATTTGAGAGGGCACAATCACTGGAGGGGGGGCAGGGGGACAGGGACGATTTAAACAAAATCTCTGGTGTTAATTCAGCTAAATGTTGCTAACTATGTAATTAAGTTCCATTGAAGCCACTGAAGACTAACAGTAGCTGGATTGGAGCCACTGCCCTTTGAAAAGGAATGAATGAAGTCCCAAATTATTGCTGAATTATCAGTTTGTCTTCTGTTCCCTGTAAACTGCAGACAAAATAACAAAACGAAGTACTGTACGGCCAAAGTTAAGCATGTTTCAGTTTCACTGAATAATGTGGGAGAGTTTGTGGTGTCATTATAGGACAAAAAAAATGCTGAACTGGTAGGATCTTTCAGCGTAAGCATAGATTTAACATGTATTTAACATCTATTTCACAATGGATGTTCATACAAAATGCATGTTTACAAAACTACTGTACTACCAAACTAACTGTATGCTTGTGAAACATGGACCACTTATAAATGCTATCTCCAACTCCTCGAAAGATTCCATCAACGGTGTCTCCAAATTTTTTTACATATCACTTGGAAAGACAGGCAAACTAATGCCAGTGTACTGGAAGAAACAAAGATCACCAGTGTCAAAGCAATGATTCTTCAACATCAACTTTGCTGGACCAGTCGTGTTGTGCGGATGCCTGATTATCGTCTTCCAAAGCAACTACCGGTACTCTATTCCAAACTTTAAAATGGAAAGCGTAATGCTGGCGGTCAACAAAAGAGGTTTGGAGATGCTCTCAAGGCAAATCTAAAAGAATGTAGTATAAACATTGACAATTGGGAAACATTGGCCTGCAAGCGCTCCGGTTGGAGAACAGCCTTTACTAAAGGTGTCATGAACTCTGAAGACTCTCAAACTCAGGACAAAAGGAAGAAACGTGCTAAAAGGAAGACACGTTTGACAAACCTTCACTGTGATCAACTCGCACCCAGAAACCTAGGTCCCCACTGTGGAAGGATGTGTGGATCCAGAATTGGCCTCCACAGTCACTTACGGACTGTTAAAACCGTGTTCATGGAAGACAAACTTATTTGGCCATGAGTGATCGCCAAAGAAGAAGAAGGTGGTGGCACTTGACCTTTTGATAGGAAATGCTCTACAAAAATGGGGGGGGGGTCGAGGAGGGTCAGGAGAGTGAGAAAAGTCTGTATTTTCATCTGAGGAATGTTGGAGAATATGGCCTTCCTGGGTATGGAAGATTGATAACATGGTACAACAGCAATAGCAGCGGCAAGAAAAGGAATCTCACCTTACAGGAAAATATCTAGCAATACAGTGGTACCTCGGTTCTCGAACGTAATCTGTTCCGGAAGACTGTTCGAGTTCTGAAATATTTGAAAACTGAGGTCAAAGTACCATCTACAAATTCAATTCAGAAAATTGAAAAACACGCAGCGGAAGCCGTTTGACTTCCAAGGCGCGTTCGGAAACAGAAGCATTTACCGTATTTTTCGTCCCATAGGACTCTCCGTCCCATAGGATGCACCTACTTTTTGGGGGGGAAATAAAGGGGAAAAAATTCCTTTATTTTCCCCCCCAAAACCAGGTCGGGGAACAGTGGGATGGCGGTGCTGCGCCTCCCCGCTGTCCCCCGAGCTTGTGGGGCTGGCCCATGTCTGCCTGGCGCGAGGGGCGCTCTGCTTCAGGGCGCCCCGCGCGTCGGGCGGCAGGCTACAGTCCGCAGCATGGTGAGCCCTCTGTTTCAGGGCGCCCCACGCGCCCCCCGGGTGCGCAAGGCTTGCCAACACCAGCGCGGAGCACGGGGCGTCCTCCGAAGGGCGCCCCGTGCTCCGAGCTGCCAGCTGCTGCCCGCAAGCCTTGCGCTCTCGGGGGGAGATCCCCCGGGTGCGCAAGGCTGGCCAACACCAGCGCGGAGCACGGGGCGTCCTCCGAAGGGCGCCCCGTGCTCCGAGCTGCCAGCTGCCGCCCGCAAGCCTTGCGCTCTCGGGGGGAGATCCCCCGGGTGCGCAAGGCTGGCCAACACCAGCGCGGAGCACGGGGCGTCCTCCGAAGGGCGCCCCGTGCTCCGCGCTGCCAGCTGCCGCCCGCAAGCCTTGCGCTCTCGGGGGGAGATCCCCCTGGTGCGCAAGGCTGGCCAACACCAGCGCGGAGCACGGGGCGTCCTCCGAAGGGTGCCCCGTGCTCCGCGCTGCCAGCTGCCGCCCGCAAGCCTTGCGCTCTTGGGGGGAGATCCCCCGGGTGCACAAGGCTGGCCAACACCAGCGCGGAGCACGGGGCGGCTTCCAAAGGGCGCCCCGTGATCCGTGCTGCCGGCTGCTGCCCGCAAGCCTTGCTCTCACGGGGGGGGGGATCCACCGGGTGCGCAAGGCTTGCAGACACCAGCGCGGAGCACGGGGCGTCCTCCGAAGGGCGCCCCGTGCTCCGTGCTGCTGGCTGCCGCCCGCAAGCCTTGCGCTCACGGGGGGATCCCCCAGGTGCGCAAGGCTTGCCGTCACCAGCGCGGAGCACGGGGGGCCTCCGAAGGGTGCCCCGTGCTCCGCGCTGCCGCCTGCAAGCCTTCGGCTCCCGGGGGAGATCCCCGGGTGCGCAAGGCTAGCGGACACCTGCGCGGAGCATGGGGCGGCCTCCGAAGGGTGCCCCGTGCTCCGCGCTGCCGCCCTGCCGCCCGCAAGCCTTCGGCTCCCGGGGGAGATCCCCGGGTGCGCAAGGCTAGCGGACACCTGCGCGAAGCACTGGGCGTCCTCCGGAGGGCGGCCCATGCTCCGCGCTGCAGGCTGCCGCCCGCAAGCCTTGCGCGCCCGGGGGAACGCCCTCCGGGCGTGCAAGGCTTGCGGATAGCTTCCTGGAGTCTGGAGAGCGAGAGACGTCGGTGCGCACCGACGCCTCTCGCTCTCCAGGCTTCAGCGAAAGCCTGCATTCGCCCCATAAGAAGCACACACATTTCCCCTTCATTTTTGGAGGGGAAAAAGTGCGTCTTATAGGGCGAAAAATACGGTACTTCTGGGTTATCGGGTTCTGAAACGTTTGTCAACGGAGACGTTCAAGAACTGAAGTTCCACTGTACAAGGGATATAAGAAGCGGACAGATGTAAAGACACCTCACTTTAAACTTTTAAGTAGGGGAAAGACACACACACACACACACACACACACACACAACAGAACAGTATCTGAAGAAGTGTGCATGCACACGAAAGCTCATACCAAGAACTAACTTAGTTGGTCTTTAAGGTGCTACTGGAAGGAATTTTTTTATTTTGTTTTGACACACACACCGTTTAGCACATTCACTAACTTTGAAAACATTAAGGGAAGTGTAGTAAGAATGAGGCCTAAGGAAGGGCTTTGCAACTCATCTGAGGTTACACACGCCAAAACCAAACCAATTGCTTCCAGATCACTTCAACCAATTAATCCTGGATTTGGCCCTTACTAGCACACAATTGAATCCTCACTCCAGTCCAGTTGGGGGTGGAATTCCAGTGACCAAAAGTTTGTACAATAGTTTCCTTTGAATAGAACTTTCTGAAAGTGAGAACAGAAGTGAATATACAGGAAAGGAGGAGGAAAATATTTTTTGGAGGTCATCAGGAAGGCAGCTTTGCTCTACTAACCAAAAGGCCATGGAAACAGAATGTTCCACAGTGGGACCGAATGTGTTCTCTTCCACACACACACCCCCCCCTAAATTTTTCTAGCTTTGTCTATTGTCCTCTGACAAGAAAACCATTATTGTGTAGCCACATTTGTACTTAAAAAAAAAAAAATGTTGCACAATGTAATGCAGATTCCTAGAAAAACCACAGAGGAATATTTCTCTTTCCTTAGTTCCTGGGAGTGATCTTTAAGACGTAAGACTGGCTCTTTTACAACTGAGTTGTAGATTTTGCATAAAAGCCTCAGCAAAATCTGCATTTTTAATGTCTTCGCATAGTCTGCCACCTTCTGGTGATATGTTAAAATTGCAAGGCTTGCATTTACATATAGTTGTGTGTTTGTGTGTGTGTGTGTGTGTGTGTGTGTGTGTGTGTGTGTTTATAGATGATAGATAGATAGATAGATAGATAGATAGATAGATAGATATAGATATAGATATAGATATAGATATATTATACTGGTATATATATCGTATATATACTGGTATATATATCGTGTTTTCGAGGTTACCAGCATGAGTTTGACCAAACTGCGGGAGGCAGTGGAGGACAGAGGTGCCTGGCGTTCTCTGGTCCATGGGGTCACGAAGAGTCGGACACGACTAAACGACTAAACAACAGCAACATATATATCGTATATTATACTGGTATATATTGATATAGATATAGCTATATTATACTGGTATATATACTGGTTATATATATATATATATATATATATATATATATATATGCTTTCGTAGATTTTCACGGGTACAGGAATGCAGGTTTTGGTGTCCTCGGGTGTCTTCCCGTGTAAAAGTTGGGGTGTCTAGGCGACGTTTCGACGAGGTCTCACTCGTCATCTTCAGGCTGGTGCTTTCGGCTTCTTGTTACTGGAACAGAGCGGGATCTCAATGTTTGAGTTCCTATAAATACTGTAGAGGGGGTGTGGTGTCTAGCCTCCAATGTTCTGGGCAGAGAGGAAGTTCCCAGGCTAGTGTGCCTTTTCTTCTTTTGTTCCTTAATTACTTGAGAGATACCTTGAGTGATTTCTTGAGTGATATCCTGAGTACCACTTAGGTGGGTCATTAGGTGTGGATTAGTTGCTAAAGTCTTTGTGTCTTGACCTCTTGAACTTTGTGAAGAGTTTTCCTTAATTACTTGAGAGATACCTTGAGTGATTTCTTGAGTGATATCCTGAGTACCACTTAGGTGGGTCATTAGGTGTGGATTAGTTGCTAAAGTCTTTGTGTCTTGACCTCTTGAACTTTGTGAAGAGTTTTCCTTAATTACTTGAGAGATACCTTGAGTGATTTCTTGAGTGATATCCTGAGTACCACTTAGGTGGGTCATTAGGTGTGGATTAGTTGCTAAAGTCTTTGTGTCTTGACCTCTTGAACTTTGTGAAGAGTTTTCCTTAATTACTTGAGAGATACCTTGAGTGATTTCTTGAGTGATATCCTGAGTACCACTTAGGTGGGTCATTAGGTGTGGATTAGTTGCTAAAGTCTTTGTGTCTTGACCTCTTGAACTTTGTGAAGAGTTTTCCTTAATTACTTGAGAGATACCTTGAGTGATTTCTTGAGTGATATCCTGAGTACCACTTAGGTGGGTCATTAGGTGTGGATTAGTTGCTAAAGTCTTTGTGTCTTGACCTCTTGAACTTTGTGAAGAGTTTTCCTTAATTACTTGAGAGATACCTTGAGTGATTTCTTGAGTGATATCCTGAGTACCACTTAGGTGGGTCATTAGGTGTGGATTAGTTGCTAAAGTCTTTGTGTCTTGACCTCTTGAACTTTGTGAAGAGTTTTCCTTAATTACTTGAGAGATACCTTGAGTGATTTCTTGAGTGATATCCTGAGTACCACTTAGGTGGGTCATTAGGTGTGGATTAGTTGCTAAAGTCTTTGTGTCTTGACCTCTTGAACTTTGTGAAGAGTTTTCCTTAATTACTTGAGAGATACCTTGAGTGATTTCTTGAGTGATATCCTGAGTACCACTTAGGTGGGTCATTAGGTGTGGATTAGTTGCTAAAGTCTTTGTGTCTTGACCTCTTGAACTTTGTGAAGAGTTTTCCTTAATTACTTGAGAGATACCTTGAGTGATTTCTTGAGTGATATCCTGAGTACCACTTAGGTGGGTCATTAGGTGTGGATTAGTTGCTAAAGTCTTTGTGTCTTGACCTCTTGAACTTTGTGAAGAGTTTTCCTTAATTACTTGAGAGATACCTTGAGTGATTTCTTGAGTGATATCCTGAGTACCACTTAGGTGGGTCATTAGGTGTGGATTAGTTGCTAAAGTCTTTGTGTCTTGACCTCTTGAACTTTGTGAAGAGTTTTCCTTAATTACTTGAGAGTAAACTCTACTTGAGAAAAACTCTTCACAAAGTTCAAGAGGTCAAGACACAAAGACTTTAGCAACTAATCCACACCTAATGACCCACCTAAGTGGTACTCAGGATATCACTCAAGAAATCACTCAAGGTATCTCTCAAGTAATTAAGGAACAAAAGAAGAAAAGGCACACTAGCCTGGGAACTTCCTCTCTGCCCAGAACATTGGAGGCTAGACACCACACCCCCTCTACAGTATTTATAGGAACTCAAACATTGAGATCCCGCTCTGTTCCAGTAACAAGAAGCCGAAAGCACCAGCCTGAAGATGACGAGTGAGACCTCGTCGAAACGTCGCCTAGACACCCCAACTTTTACACGGGAAGACACCCGAGGACACCAAAACCTGCATATATATAGCTGTGTACACATTACAATTTACTCTTGCTCCAGTGCACTCCCACCACTGGTGTTTGAAGCCATGCACACATGCCGCTAGCCACAATCCAGATACATCCTGTAGTTTCTTGAGAAATGATGCCCTTTCCCCTCAAACCAGCTTCCATCTGATTTGGAAATGTAAGCTGTATTCAAGTTGCAGTTAAGCTGAATTTTGTACATTTGAGACAGCCATTGCCTACGCATTGGTGACAGCTTCACAAAGATGAGTTTGAGGGATGTGAAGGGTAAACTAAGCAGGTAATGGGCAAAATAATATACAGTGATACCTTGGGTTAAGTACTTAATTCGTTCCGGAGGTCTGTTCTTAACCTGAAACTGTTCTTAACCTGAAGCACCACTTTAGCTAATGGGGCTTCCTGCTGCCGCCGCACTGCCAAAGCACGATTTCTGTTCTCATCCTGAAGCAAAGTTCTTAACCCGAAGTACTATTTCTGGGTTAGCGGAGTCTGTAACCTGAAGCGTATGTAACCTGAGGTACCACTGTACAATAGCTCAGAAGATGCTGCACTTGACTAGCTGGCTGAACGATGGGTGCACAATCTCATACAATCAAGCAATCATCTCACTAATTTGACTAAGACATCTGCTGCTTCAACACATTGCAGAATAAATGGCAACTATATATTGACCTACCGTATCAAAATACATAATTCAAAAGTATAATGGCGAGTGCGAATGCAAAGCAATGAATTAGCATAATATATATGTTTCTCACCGACATCACGTTTGATCAGTTGCAACCCTAGAAGTGGTGAAAGGGTCTGAGAAAATACAACCTCAGTACAATACAAACAAAACAGACTTAATTTTCAAAAACAATACCTCAAAGATGAATAACTGCTAATCTAAAAGAACTCTGTACAATCTGTCAGTGGCATCTTACACCTCATGAGTTAAGCAAGATGTAGGTGATCTGGGGCAGATTCTTTACATATTTTCTGGAGCAGAGTAAAAAAAAAATTAAAATGAAAGTGTGGTTCTCAGCATAGTGCAGGAAATTCTAGGATATATTATCTCTAAAACCTTCAGTGTAGCCCTTTGTGTGTGCTGAAAACAGGAGTGGGAATGCCAATGTACAATTTGTTGTATGTTAACAGGCTCATTGCTCAGCTTTGGGAAGAAAAAATGAGCTTTACTATTAAAAGAATGGTTACAGAAAGTACAGAAAGCTGCCCTAATGACTAAACTGACATATCAGAGAATAACATCACATAGTCAACAGCAAGACAGATTCACAGAAAGATGGGCATTATTTATTAATTTCTGGGACAACATCCACGATAATACAGTTCCATCTATGTTTCCCTCATGAGTTTGTATAAGCCCTCTCTCTTTTTGAAGCATATCTATATAGTACTAACTTCACCTGTTTAAACAAAAGCAAATCAACACCCAAAATCAATAACAAATCTTAAAAGGCTGCGATGATTTGAACCCACACATTTGGAAACCCAAAGCTGTCCCTGAGCCTAAACAAACAAAAGCTAGCAAACAGACAATAAAAAGAGCTCAGCTGCAGACTTCTCTGCGGCTTTTAGATTTTGCTGCTTTTATCTAGTGTGGGTTGCTTTGGCAATATTCTTCCATTTTGACCGTATTTTATGACCTTGAAAGCTGCCCAGGGAACTTGTTTGAAGGGCTGGGTGAAAAAAGATGCCAAAGTAAATCATTAAATAATAAAGACAACCATCACTAAAATAGCAATAAGGAAAAACATAAAAGCCACAGAAATGGAACGTGTTGCGAAAAGGCAAACGGGCCTGCTTGTTTTTATGAAGAGCGCAGAAGAAGGCTCCCCAAACTTTCTAGACCTCAGTGGGCTCTCTTGGATTTTTCAAGAAGTGAGCTCCAACCCTTTTGGTCACTTCTCGCCCCAAGAGACAGACAAAAAGTATGTTTAAAAGTCGGATCCGAAAGAATTATTCAGCGCCTTCCAAAGCACATTGAGCTGACACAGAAAGTGGGAAATAATCAGTGTTTTTTTCCAGCTGGAACTCGCTGGAACTCAGTTCCATCGCCTCTCAGGTGGGCACCATTGCCATTATAAGAGGACTTCATTGTGAGTCCCAGCACCTCTTTTTCTGGAAAAATAGCACTGGAAAGAAGTCTTTCAACTTCCTCCTTCAGCTCTCTGTATTTTTTCAACAGAGAAAGCAGTAACATGAATAAGCAGCAGCGAGTGGGCAAACTGAGAGGCTTTTGCGGGGCCAAAGCATTACCTCAGAAGTGTTCATTGTACAAACAGGCATGTTGGTAGCCTCAATCATAGAGGTTTTTCCAGTTGTTTCCATATAAAGTAGTGAGGGGGGGGGATGGCTTCTCATTGTTTGTATGTTGATCCCCGTTTACACTATTATGCTAAAGAAGTACACCAGAATTTAGTGGTGTTGGATATTTTGGCTCCCAAAATGTCCTCGCCAGCAATGGCCGCATAAAATCCTTTAGTCAGAACTGAGTGATGGGCAACACACTGTCATGAGTCAGGAGCTGTGTGAGGAGCCAGTAGTCAAAACTGAGGTGAGGAGAAAAGCATACCCTCCAACATTTCTCTGATGAAAATAGGGGTGCCCTGTTCTGTAACAACAATTTTACTACAGTGGTACCTCAGGTTAAGTACTTAATTCGTTCCGGAGGTCCGTTCTTAAACTGAAACTGTTCTTAACCTGAAGCACCACTTTAGCTAATGGGGCCTCCTGCTGCTGCCGCGCCGCCGGATCACGATTTCTGTTCTCATCCTGAAGCAAAGTTCTTAACCTGAAGCACTATTTCTGGGTTAGCAGAGTGTGTAACCTGAAGCATATGTAACCTGAAGCATATGTAACCCGAGGTACCACTTTATTTATACCACATCCATCTGCCTGGGTTGCTCTAGCCACTCTGGGCGGCTTCCAAAACATATAAAAAGGTAATAAAACAGTAAACATTAAAAAACCTCCCTATACAGTACAGGTTGCCTTCGGATGGCTTGGGGGTTGTATAACTCCATACCATCCAACATTTCTTGGATGAACATAGGGACGTCCTAAGGAAAAGCAGGATAACATCAGAAACCAGGACAGCTTCAATAAATCTGGGACTGTCCCGGGAAAATTAGGGACAACTGGAAGGTTTGAAAAAGTGGGGAAGTTAAGATCAAGGAACAAGAGAGAAGTCATGAGTGAAGGACAAGCCAAAGGAGAGGGTGAGGGCTTATTGGTTTGTTCTTGTTCTTGTTTTTATTGTGTATTTTGTGTTTTTTACCTTGCATTTTCATGTTGTAAACCAACCTTAAATCTACAGATGAAGGGCAGTATATACAATTAATAAAATAGTAACAATACTATAGACAGGCATGCCATTGTTCAGGAAGGTCTACTGTATAAATAGGGGTATAAATAGTAAAGTAGTATAAGTAATAAAGTAGCAGTAGTAAAGTGGAAGTGAAGTGGTAGTAAAGTAATAGTAAACCAGTAGTGAAGTAGCAGTTAAGTAATGGTAAAGCAATAGTAAAGTTGTGGAACAGTAGTGAAGTAGTAAAGTAATAGTAAAACAGTAGTATGATAGTAGTGAAACAGCAGTAAGATTGTAGTAAAATAGTAGTAAAGTATCAGTAAAATGGTAGTAAGATTGTAGTAAAATAGTAGTAAAATGGTAGTAAGATAATAGTAAAATGTTAGTAAAGTGGTAGCAAAATGATAGTAAGATAGTAGTAAAATAGTAATAAGTTAGTAGTAGGGTGGTAGTAAAGTGGTAGTAAAGTAGTAGTAAGATAGTAATAAAATGGTAGTAAAGGTCTCTATTTTCATCAGAAAAATGCTGAAGGGTATGCTTGAGTGTACTTTCCTGGGTGGGATATTTCCTCAATAATGGTTCTTGCTTGCTTGGATGAAGGATAGAGAGGGGTGTTTGTGTGCGTAGAAACTACCCTGCTGTACAAAGGTAAAATTTGCATTCATGAAATTTGCTTCTGGTCCTGCCCACCACTGTTATGTGGCCCTCACAAAGTCGCCCAGAAGCGAATGTGGCCCTTGGGATGAAAAATGTTCTCCAGCACTGCCCACAAGCAAGAAAATATTAGCCCTTACTCACTCATTTGAAAAGGGATTCAAGGAGCTTGCAAGAAAATGTCTTTTCTGTCCGATTATTTCGACATTTAAAAGGTCAACTTCTATGCATTAAAAAAAAGAAAAAAGAAAAAAAGCCTGACAAAGAAACAACAGAATTCAGTCTTCACTTCATATGGAAATAGGGGCATCTCAGGTCAGGTATATAGTTGTGCAATCTTCTTCTCTAAACCGCTTCCCCTAGCATCTGTTTCTAATCTGAAAAGTATTCTTGAAAAAAGAAATCTGTATTTTGGAAAGAAATTGAATACTATCTTGCAGATCCTGTGCGGTTCGGTCTGAAAGATTATCTGTCTGGTTTACGCACAAGAGGGCGCCTGGGTTCTGCATGCAGAACAGATTCATTTACTTTCAAAGCTCTAGTCTGGTTGATATCTTACAGGTTGCAACAGAGTCCAACAAGTCTTATGTGGCACAGGAGAGGGGAGAGGGGAGGAAGTTTGGGTCATGGGCAGCACATGCTGTATATATGGCAGATACCTACAAAATCCCAAGTAACAGCTGCCAGCAGAAATATCCACTTTTTAATATGTGTAAAACAAGCAAATGCGAAAAACCCCCACTAAAACTCTTTATTTGATGGGAGTTTTACCCTTGTCCCACTTCCAGGGAAAAAATCTGGGTCGATGTTTGCTCTGATTTATCACTAAAGAGCAAGTTTTCTGGGGGGAATGCAGAGGGGCAAAGGCAAAACTGCTCAGACCTATAGGACATGCGTTGGACCCACACTATACCTGAAGGAGTGTCTCCACCCCCATCGTTCTGTCCAGACGCTGAGGTCCAGTGCTGAGGGCCTTCTCGGTAGTGGCGCCTGCCCTGTGGAACGCCCTCCCATCAGATGTCAAAGAGATAAACAACTACCTGACATTTAGAAGACATCTGAAGGCAGCCCTGTTCAGGGAGGTTTTTAATGTGGTACATTTTTATGTATGTTTAATCTTTGTTGGAAGCCGCCCAGAGTGCCTGGGGAAACCCAGCCAGATGAGCGGGTTACAAATATTAAATTATTATTATTATTATTATTATTATTATTATTATTTGGCAGGGGAATAGTGGAAGTGTGGCTGAGCCCCAAGTAGAAGAGAAGAAGACTTTGGATTTGATATCCTGCCTTTCACTCCCCTTCAGGAGCCTCAAAGAGGCTAACATTCTCCTTTCCCTTCCTCCCCCACAACAAACACTCTGTGAGGTGAGTGGGGCTGAAAGACTTCAAAGAAGTGTGACTGGCCCAAGGTCTCCCAGCAGCTGCATGTGGAGGAGCGGAGACACGAACCCGGTTCCCCAGATTACAAGACTACTGCTCTTAACCACTACACCACACTGGCATTGTATGCATTGGGGTTTATTTATACATTTCTTCTTTATATTTTATACCATTTCCAAGGCAAAAACCATTTCCCTCTCCCAAACCAGCTCAGAATAATTAAAACGCAACACACAATCCTAGTGGCAAGCACTGTACATAAATAAGACACACTCGCTAGTGTTCATTCTTCAGATTTGTGATAGGAGTGGTTGAAATCAAGTGATCTAAAGAAGACTGGAAGAAATTTAAAGTTTATTTACAGAAACATTGTAAAATTAAGGAATGTTAGAAGGAGGCTGGAATGAAGTTATGTGGCTTTAGCAGAAATATTGTAAAGGACTAAGTAAAAATAGACTGTGAATGGATGAAAGGAGGAAAGGTAAAGTTACATTATATTAAGATAAATTATAGGATAAAAATTGGGAAGGATGGAAAGAATTTGTTGAAATAGCTAACCGAACTAGAATACAAAAAAGGGAGGTGTGAGGAGGTCAAGGAAACAAGCAAATGAAAGATAAGTTATGGGAAGGTTTGTTGTGGTTTTTTTGTGTGGTTTTTTAATTGTTTCTATTTTTCTGTTTTTTTACAAGTTTGTGTTTAACTTGGTGTGTTTTCTTTCTCTTTTTGTAACCTCTAAAACCTTAATAAATATTATTTTTTTTAAAAAAAATGATATCAAGTGATCTATTTAGATAAGAGTTGTTGCTAGCCTGCAGGCCTAAGTCCCACGGGTTTCAAGAAGGAATTACATGCAAAGGTACACAGAGGACTGCAGCCTGAGTGGGTAATGGAGGCATCCTTGTCCCTAATAAACATGTAGGCAAATACATATATTTATAATCTTTAAGGTACCACGCAGTCATTTTCCAAGAAGCCTGATACAAACAAGCAAAATAGTTTGCATTTATTTATCTCTTGTTGGCAGAAGTAAACAAATCCTAGGTGATCTGATTGCATCCCAGACTGTCTGGAAGGATACAGTGGTGCTCGCGTTGCCATTGAAATCTGAACCAGATCAACATCACAAGGGCAAAGCACTTCAAATCTGACATTTGGGTAGATTTGTTCTTGTGGCAAAAAGCAGGAAATGCAATGTTAGAAATATCCTTTTATTTTTGTTTCTGTTTTAAAAAACCAAAACCCTTCCTGCCATTTTATCCGGATATCAAATCCAGAAGCCCTTTTAACATCTTCCTCATCTCCTTGTGAAGCTGAATTCATATTGTGGTTTGAGTTTTATGCCCTGTCGTGCTTGTTGGGCAGTTTAAGGTCTTATTTTTGCGGATCTGGGAGGACTGGGTGATCCGGAGCCAGGAAACACTGATGGGACTATGGGATGCCCAGTGAATTTCCCCATCGGTTAAGGAAAGTATGACTTAGCATTGGGGCTACTGAGCACCTTCACTGAAGCAGTTTTGGTTCTTTTCAGCCACCAAGGCCAAGCTGCCCTTGTCACTGAATGATGAGAATATAGAACCCTCTGCCGTTAGTATCGTTTCACCATCCTTTTTGTTTTGTTTTGTTATGAAGCCCCTTCCACAGCTACCCTTTGACGCAAACCTCAATGTGTCACCCTTTTGCTTTGCCAAAGCAGCTGCTATTATTCCAGCACAGCTGATCAATCTTCCTTAATATAATACTCCCCACCAACGAATGCACCTCCCCTTCTCTTGCTGGAACATCCACTGCCTTTGGTGGCTCAGTTTTCACACCCGTGGAAAGCACCTCGAGTGCCAAACGAAAGCTCATTTACCAGCCCCAACACATGCTTTCCATTAGTAAAGTCATTAAATCACACATACGGTATATTGAATATACCAACTACAGGCTTTATAATAGGAGCAATCGGAAACACGTTTTAATTTCAAACTCCCCAATAGTCCATGCACCCCCAGGGCTGGGAGTTGATTTCTTTCAAGCCCACCTTCTCAATTCTTGTGGGGGGGGGGTTGTTTGTTTTTTAATGGAGCCTACATGTAAACAGTAAGGTAACAGTAAAGAGACCCCTGACCATTAGGTCCAGTCATGGCCAACTCTGGGGTTGCTTTATTGGCCAAGGGAGCTGGCGTACAGCTTCTGGGTCAAGTGGTCAGCATGACTAAGCCGCTTCTGGCAAACCACAGCAGCGCACGCAAACGCCGTTTACCTTCCTGCCGGAGCAGTACCTATTTATCTACTTGCACTTTGACGTGTTTTCGAACTGCTAGGTTGGCAGGAGCAGGAACCAAGCAACGGGAGCTCACCCCGTTGCAGGGATTCGAACCGCTGACCTTCTGATCGGCAAATCCTAGGCTCTGTGGTTTAACCCACAGCACCACCCGTGTCCCTCATGTAAACAGTATGTTTTACCAAATGCTGGAGGTTTTCAAATGAGGCATCTAATCATAAGCCTGCATTTTTATCAAAGCTTATATGTTTGATCAGGGCTTGTATTTTAAAATGAGCTTAAAGATTTTCAAATGTTTCATGCCAGGCAGAAGTCCAGCTGCCTAAGAACCTTGACAATGTTTTTCCTCCTAGACAAGGGGGCCCCCTGATTTATAGCAGAAAACAATTCTCAAAGTCGTAAAAAGGGAATTACAGGCTGAGAGCAGGACACTGACCTTGCATGTTACAGAGTACAATTAAGCTGTAAGAGTGGTCAAAATTAAGAGTGGGTAAATAGTAAAATAACACCATGTGCCTCCCATTAAACTTGAGCCATATTTTCATAAGGTTGAAAGGTCAAGAGCGAATTGAAAAGCAACTGGTCTGGCTGGCAGAAAGGAAGGATTTTTGGAAGTCTTTTCTAAAGTTGTTTCTTTCTTAAACTGAGATCCTTTTAAGATTTCTTTTCCTTTTAAAAGGTTATTTATGTATTAAATATATTGGCTTAAATGTAATTATGCAAAGGATTTAAGAAATGCTAGATTCTTATTTCATATAGTTGTAAGAGTTGTAACTATCCTGAAATTAAGTCAGCCACCAGCCCAGCCCCCCTGCCAAGCAGGAAACATCATTAGATATATGGTTGTCAGGCCTTTTGTTTAGAGACCTCCAAATGAAGGAGATCTTTCAATGATGATGTGAACTCAAGATCCTTGAAGATAAAAAGTTAAGATTAACCATCTGTTTTGGAAGGCAATAGGGCAAGGAGGGCAAGAGGTGAGCTGGTAATTAAGGTTCCTTGTTGAGACACATGTAAGATATATTACTACTTATTTGTCATTTATAGATATAAGAATATATAGCTTTTTGTGTCCCATAAAAGGGCGAAAGGAAATGGGTGTATCTTTTGTGATTGGTTCTAGCAAACAGCCAATAGGAATTTCAACCAGGCTGATTGGACAGAGGCAGCCACAGGAGGAGCAAGGGGGCTGGATTAAGGAAATATAAGTGCTGGCCAGAATGGCAGGAGGCCAGGCCAGAGCTTGGTAACCATATACCACTGTGCCTCTCATTTATTTGTCTGACAAATAAATTACTATTTTAATTTCTCTATTGCTGCGTTGAATATTTCATTCCACCTAAGCGTTAACCACAAGCAGGGTGCTACACAACCTTTTTGAGTCCACGGTTCCCTTGACCAACTATATTCTTTCTGCAGCACCCCTGTGGGGCTCAAGAACCCAGTTATGTCACCCCTTGCCTGCAGAGCCGGCAGCCCCTCACCCTTTTTCGAACACCCTCCTTTGTGGAGGGTTCCCTCAGCCTCCTCTCCTTTCAAGTCCCCCAGGCAACCTCCATCTTTGCCCCTGTTTTCTGAGCCACCCCCTCCCCACCCTAAAGTGAGGTGCCTCCTCACACTGCCCTACAGGGGCCTGGGAAGAGGATGCCCCCAGCCTTAGTGGCCCTAAGCAGACTGGCCAAAGGTGAATGTGAGGCCAGCACCTTGCTCACCTTGGAGGCAACACTGGGCAATGGCAGGCCTGTATGGCAGAAAGGCTTCCCTTCAGCGCCAGGCACTCAGTTCCCAGGCAAGCCTTGTACACAGAAAGCACAAGAAAGGCCAGCAGGACGCCTTCCTCTTGTCTGTCCATTCCCAACAGCAAGGGCTGGTGCACTGGCTAGCTGGGCTCCCTCCCTCACTTGCTTGCTTACTCTGAGGCCACCTCAGCTCCTGGCAACCAGCAGCCTCTGGCCAGCCTGAGAGCCACCATTCACCTGGGGAGCTTGTAGCCAGGGCTGCTGCAACAGCTGTGCAAGCCTTTGGGAGCCAGAGACACGAGAGGACATTAGAGGAGGGAAGGAAGGAAAGAGGGACAGAGGCCAGTGTTGCCCACGGCACCGCTGACCAGCATTCAAGGCAGGGTGCCATGGCACACTGGCTGAAAACCACTGGCTTACAGCGTAAACCTTGTGGAAGGAGGACTCCTCTAGGGCTGGTCCTTGTAACCATGGCCAAGGACAACAGAACAGATTATAATTCCCTTTGAGTCTTATGGGGCCATTGAAGTGATTTGGAAAACACAGGTTTAAAAACCTTGTCACAGAGAGGTTCCCACACCCACTATCTCGTCTTCACTCGGGGGCGGGGGAGCAACCTTTTTACCCCTTCATAATTTGCAAGAATTCCAAGGGGGAAATCCTGTGTCCCCACTCCACACTTCCCTCCCACTTCCATGGAACATTGTCCCTATTTTATTTCCTTATTTATTCATTTATTTCATAAAATGTATACACGACAGACCCTCCAAGTGTCCCTATTTTCCAGAGACAGTCCGGGATTTACAGAAGCCGTCCCAGTTTCTGATCTGATCCTGGAATGTCCCGCTTTCCCTTAGGACATCCCTATTTTCATCAGATAAATATTGGAGTGTATGCGACCCTCAACCCCAGGTGATAAGTAACTATGCAACCTTTAGAAGACATCTGAAGGCAGCTCTGTATAGGGAAGTTTTTTACATGTTTTATTATGTTTTCATATATGTTGAAAGCCTCCCAGAATGGCTCGGGCAACTCAGTCAGATGGGTGGGGTATAAATATTAGTAGTAGTAGGATTGAATAGGACGTCCCTATTTTCATCAAAGAAATGTTGACACCGCTTAATTATAGAAAAAAATTGAAATGGTTTACATATGTGGAAGTCTTCTGCCAACCACCTTCTTCCCCAGGTAGCAATTCTCACCCACACCCCCAACGAGTCAGCACATTGCAGTTAGATGGGAATGACCACTGAGCACATCCAAATCTATTTTGTACTAGGAAGGAATAGGGAACCTGCAACCCTCCAGAGGTTGTTGGACTCCAACTCCCATCAGCCCTTGCCACCATGGCCAATCATCTGGAATGATGGGAGTCCAACACCATCAGGTAGACCACTGGCTTCCCCCCACCCACCCCCAGCCTGTTTGGACCCACAGGTTACCTGGCAATCAAGTCCCACTGGAGTGCACGATGCTAGCACATAAATCCAGCAATCTGGCAGGCCAACAGATAGAAAGACCAAAGTTCAGCCAGGCCAAGTTCCTGCCTCTGCAGCTGATCCAGGGGTCCGTGAACTTGGAGGTTAGTCCCACACTAGTCCCAAAGACCTCCCTGGAACATCCAAGCTATGGTCCAACCAACATGGGAAGTAGAGCAAACACAGCTCTGCTGTCCTTCTGTACTTTGCCAGCTGATTGCAGCATCTGGGCTTGACGAGGCATGTGAGCCTCACCTGTTCTGAGTCAACTCCAACTGAAGAATCACACACCTCTTCCCAGACCTAACAAGCCTCACCTGGCCACCCAGGGATCTGGGCTGTGGGCACTTGCCTGCCTTATCCTCCTAGAGCAGGCATGGCCAAACTTGGGTCTCCAGCTGTTTTTTTGGACTACAACTCCTATTGTCCTTAGCTAGCAGGACCAGTGGTCAGGGATGATGAGGACTGTAGTCCAAAAACTGCAGGAGACTCAAGTTTGGGAAACACTGTCTTAGAGCGTCCCTCCCACTGCTCCCTAGCGTCAGAGCCTGCTATGTTCATGGAGACACCCCTCTAGTGCTGGGTCCTGCTGTCCTGGTGCCTGTACACTGACCCCCATTCCTTCGCCATCCTCTGTCACCCTGAGAGTACTTCCTACACCAACTTATCCATCCCCAGCTTGCCCCGATGTGTGCCCGTGCCAGCTACAGCGCTCATTGAGATCCTCTTCTTCTTATCCCTCCTTCCTGTTGTCCTGCCAGTTCATGGCATCCCCTGGCTTAAGGGTTAGTTGTTTTTGAAAGATGGGGTATATAAGATATGGAATGGAAAGGAGGAAAGGATGTTCAGGAAAGTGTTGCAAAGAGAGGAAAGAGCAAGAAGGAAAAAGAAGGAAACACAAAAAGTGCTTGGTACAAGAGTAGCTCTCCCTATAGGTGGCTATTTCAGTTTTAAAATTTTGGTTCTAATGGTGTTTGTTTGTTTGTTTGTTTGTTTGTTATACTGCTCTTCATCCATAGATAACCAGGGTGGCTCACAATTGAATGTACTATACCTATGATCTATAACTTAGATATTGCTTAGCCCAAAATTTCTCCAACATTTCCCTCTCTCCAAAAACCAGGGGTCAGCAATTTTTTTCAGCAAGGGGTCAGTCCACCCACTGTCCCTTAGACCTTGTGGGGGGCCATACTATATGGGGGGGTGAATGAATTCCTATGCTCCACAAATAACTCAGAGATGCATTTTAAATAAAAGCACACATTCTACTCATATAAAAACACGCTGATTCCTGGACCGTCTGCGGGCCAGATTTAGAAGGCGATTGGGACGGATCCGGCCCCCAGGCCTTAGTTGGCCTACCCATGCCCCAAACCATTCTCCATCAATTAATATAAATTGCATTCAACACTCATCATAGGGTTAATTTTTTGTATGTGCTTTCCTTAATTCTTCCTTTCTTTCTTTCCACTACTTTTAAGCTCCCCATTGCATTTGCACTGGAGTAAAGCACTCAGTCTAAGGCCATTCAGCAATTAAATATGTTCGCAAGGATGATTCTCCAATGGCTGCCACCAGCCTGCGTTTGATTGTATCAGAGAGATAAAGAACCCTCAGACATACCGCTTTCAGCGGAGTCACTTTGTACACTCTTCAGTGATTCACCAAGTGTCAATAGATCCATTGATGTCATATTCATTGTGGACCAGCCCTGAGGGGACAAGCAGCAGTGTGAAGCATATTTGACACTAGCTTTTATGTTGAACCTTTTCAGGCAGGTCTTCTTTTCAGTCCTGGCTATTTACCATTTGTCAGGTAGTGACAGAATGTGACAATTCTGCTACTGTTGTGGGAAACGGCACCAGAAACCTCATGATAAACAACACCATGGAAATGAAGAAATAGCAAGTGCCATCTTCAGCAGACACCAGTGAAGTCTTATTACAGCAGCAAGAAATAGAACCATAAAGGTGTATTGTACACAAAGTGTAAGAGCTGGCGTTTTTGTTTTTACCTATGGGAACCCTAACACATAGAATAGTGAGGCAGGCAGGCAGGCAGGCAGGCAGGCAGGCAGGCAGGGAGGGAGGAGATGATAGATAGATAGATAGATAGATAGATAGATAGATAGATAGATAGATGATAGATAGATAGATAGATGATAGATAGATAGATAGATAGATGATAGATAGATGATAGATAGATAGATAGATAGATAGATAGATAGATAGATAGATAGATAGATAGATAGATAGATAGATGCTAGAGAATTGGCCTTCATTGGCTCACTTATGTAGCTTTCAAAATTGCTAGACTACAACAGAGGGGCCTAAAAGGTTAGTCCCCTATGGGATGTTTTTTCCCCACATCACTCAAAATCAGAAAGCTGAACTTTAGGCACAAACAAAGCCCCATGCTCAACAATCATCCTTTTATTCTGTCCTTGAGGGAATATATATTTTAGAAGTCTTGCCCTTTTTACTAGCTCCAGAAAGAGCTGCTTTCAAACACTTTCAACAATTTCACACTGAAAGTCCTCTGTCATGGGCAAAATGCCTCTGAATACCAGATTCTGGGTTTAAGATCCTCTACTGTGTTCAGGTCCCCTTTGCGGGATTCCTGCATGCATCTAGTTGGCCTCTATGAGAACAGGACGCTGGACGTGATCCATCAGGGCTACTCTTAGTCTTTTGCCTGGAGTTATGGTTCCCCTGATAAAGTTAACATTTGAAATGGATTACAACAACAACATGGGAGGGGGAGGAGGAGGAGGAGGAGTACATAGAAACTTTTTTTAAAAAAATTATTTATACTTTTCAAGTTTATACATTTCATTAGTTTTGCGTGTTCAGACCCAGACACCTCCCCCCTAAATAAACACACAATTGACTCAAATTTTAGTTTTGGTTTTTGGCAGAATTTAGGCCACAACTTTATTGATTACAGAAAAGTGACTGGTTGCATAGGCTCTGGTTCGACTAGCTCCCTGCACCCTTGCAGGTAGCGCTGACCCAGAGCTCTATCATAGGTCAGCCAAGGGTGAACACCTGAGGTAGGTGAAAAGCCTGGGACAGACTCTGTTCACTCCCCAGAGCTCCCCTGGACTCAGGCACGGGCACAACCCCCTCTCGGGGGTTGACTAAACCAAGTTGAATCCCTGGATTCCTTTAACAGAATACCCTTCACGTAGGGATAGCAAGACTGTTCTCCCATCCCTATCACCTGAACCAGTGCCTATCCGCCACACAAACACCCGCACTCGCCGCCAACCACTCGTTCCTGTAACCAACCCCTTAACCCCGCTGACACTGCTGTCAGCCACAAATCATTCCCAATCACAGACAGATGAACCCCATCAAACCTGTAAAGGGATGCACCACGGAAGGTAATGCCCTGGTGACAGATCACCATCCCACCCAAGGCCAGAACCTTCTTGGCCACTGCACTCTCGATGCGCCTCCTGGCACTCTCGGTGGCAGCTGGGCGTTGGCTACCTCGCCATACACGTCGCTGCAAAAGCTGTGACCAAAAAATTTTGAGACCAGGAAGAGCTGCCTTCAACTCTTCCAAGTCCTACTGCATGAAGGTCCGCAAGCTCAAGCTGGGAGCTTCTGGCAAGTTGTTCTTGCCCAGCTGCACCACCATCGCCGCAGGCATGCCTTCCACAGACACCTTCGCCCACACCGTCATGAGAAACTCCTCCCAACACATTCCTCGTCTGGACACCCAGGAGACGTGCACGTGGTTGGGAAGTCGAAGCCTGCGTCCAAATCCAGACTCCATTGCCCTTCTGCTGGCCCAGTGGACAATGCTGTACCTGACTATCCAGATGTGTAAGGGAGACAGACCTAGGAATGAACAAAATAATATTAATAACCGCACTTCAGCGCCGCTTCTGTACATAAGTATCAGACTTCTAGCGGCCCACATCCTTGATCCTGTCAACAGACAGGCCCCAGTGCGCCGCAGTGGTGGCAGCACCAATGCGGAAGGAATGAGGTGCAAACTCACTGGCCAGCAGGTCACACGCTGTAATCACCTTACGCATCACTGCAGCAAACCGTCCCTGATCTTTGAGGGGACGGTTTTGCTTTACATTTTCTTGCTATTAAAATCCTTGCTGCAGTTGAGGCATACATGAGTAGTGGTCTGTGTTTCTTTTGGATTTCTGGTTTGGGGGGGGATGAAGTCTTAAACATTTTCTTTAACTCATTATAAATAAGGACATCCTGTGCTTCGTCTTATTTATTGTAATATGTTCAATCTGCTGAGATACTGTGGGGACTTCCCCTCACCCACCCACAATGCTTAAAAAGTGAGGTGCATTCCTATCCTGGCTTCACTGTGTGTGACACTGAGAAAGTTGGGAACGCACTCATGGGAACTTCACAATACCAGTGTGGGAATGAATGAACGCAACATTTTTCAGCCACTGTAGTAGAATATATAATGTATACAGAAAAACGTATGAGCAGTTTGATAGCAGGCTGCATCACAGAAGCTTGAACAAAAGATTCTGGAAGGTTCTGGTAAGTGGTCTGCTTTAGCATTCCAGGAAGCGGCAGTTGGTTCAGAGTCGCAAATCCATACGAGTAAGAAGGAAAGATTTCCAGATATTTCCATAAGACACTGAGGGCTATTGATTAGCCGTCATATCACCTTGCTTACTGCCACAGAGATTTTGAACTGAATCTAACCATCTCCCCCCAAAAAGGTCTGGTAAGAAATAGGCTCAATGACACTTGGGCTAAATACCTGGTTTTCAAAATCAATAGATCCTGTGAGAAACAGAAGAAATACAGGATGGAAGGAAGGAAAGAGGAACAGTATTTATCCCTCCCTCCCTCTCTCCCTCAAAAATAAATATAGTTTTAAAATTAAACTTGGGAGACCAAAGGCCTAGCACAGGATTGGGCAACCATTTTCTGTCACGGGCTGAAGGTAGGTGCTGCAATCGGCTTACAGCTTTGAATCTTTTAGGATGAGGTGTCTTCAAGGTGTTGTAAACGAAACCCAATCAGTAGTTGCATTTGGAAGATTTCACAGCCAACCACCATGACAGGCAGTACTTTTCCAAAGGTGCTCCATGTTTAGTTCTCTTTGCTCTTGCCCACTGTAAGATGCTAAGTCTGTATCTCTACTCCATGGGTCACAAAGCTCCTCCATTTAACAACATATCCACATCCCAGGTTTTATTCCCAGCATCTCCAGGTAGGGCTGGAAATGTTTGAAACTCTGAAGTGCCACTGCCAATCAGTATAACCAAAACTAAACCAAATAGACAATGACACCAGTATACCTGAAGGAGTGTCTCCACCCCCATCATTCAGCCCAGACACTGAGGTCCAGCACCCAGGGCCTTCTGGCAGTCCCCCACCCCCTGCAAGAAGTGAGGTTGCGGGGAACCTTGCAGAGGGCTTTCTCGGTAGTGGCGCCCACCCTGTGGAACACCCTCCCATCAGATGTCAAGAAAACTATCTTGACTTTTAGAAGACATCTGAAGGCAGCCCTGTTTTTAGGGAAGTTGTCAATGTTTTATGTTTAATCGTGTTTTTAACATTCTGTTGAGAGCCACTGGGGAAACCTAGCCAGATGGGTGGGGTATAAAATAATAATAATAATAATAATAATAATAATAATAATAATAATAATAATAATTTCTTAGAAAGTCTTATAAGCTTTTTGTGTTCGTGTTCCTATTTATAGGACCCTGTTTGGACACAGGGTGTATAGTATGAAATGAATATGACTGGAATGCAAAGGCAACTTGAATTTCACCTGTCATTCACCAGCTGATGCTGCCATCGCCTTACATATGTCTAATATGTAAACACATAGATGCCTCATCCAGTACAGCTGGTAGCAACCTTTCCAGCACTGAAATTTTTCAGCACAGGTCAAACTTGTATTGCCTAGGGCCAAAGGCATAAGGTGTTCCTAAGGGCCTCTCCATCACATTTTAGGATATGGGAAAGATTATATGGAAGGAGGCAATCATTTAGGCAGCCTGAACCCAAGTCATTGGGTTATCTAAATATATATATTTGGGTTTTACTTGAAAGTATTGTTGCATGATTGCCATCATTTAAGATGGGTTAAGTTGAAGAATCTACATGACCATAAATAAACAAATAACGGGATTTCTAGATATGATTTTTATTACAGAAAATTATGAACCGCTTCTATTAATAAATAGGTAAATAAATAAAGCAACTCAAGTAAATCAATAGCATACTTAAAAGGTAAAGGTAAGGGACTCCTGTCCAGTTGCAGACAACTCTGGGGTTGCGACACTCATCTCGCTTTATGGGCCAAGGGAGCCGGCGTTTGTCCACAGACAGTTTTTCCAGGTCATGTGGCCAGCATGACTAAGCTGCTTCTGGCACAATGGAACACCAACACCAGAGCAGTGCACGGAAACACCATTTACCTTCCCGCCAGAGCGGTACCTATTTATCTACTTGCGCTTTCGAACTGATAGGTTGGCAGGAGCTGGGACTGAGCAACGGGAGCTCACCCCATTGCGGGGATTGAACCGCCAACCTTCTGATCGGCAAGCCCAAGAGGCTCAGTGGTTTAAACCACAGCGCCACCCACATCCCCCATAGCATGCTTAAAACAGCTAAAAACAACCACAACAATACTAAATGTCTGACCAATTAAGCTACAGTTTAAATATAGCATGGGAACAGTAACAATGTTCATAGTTAGAAGTTCTTATAAAAATAAACGACTTCACTTGTAAGTGAAATAAGAGCAAATCATCCCGGGCAGACAAGCTCAGCAGGTGGGAGAAGCCTGATTCATATATCCCAATCAACCATCAGGAAAAGAGGACAGAATGCAAAGTCTCTATTCGTGATCAGAGGAGGGAGAAAGAGAGGGGTGAGAGGAGGTGTTCTACAGAATATCTGTCTCTGTCTCCTGTTGCTCAGCTCCCTAGCAAATACTGGTGACGCCATTTTCATGCTGGTTCCTGGAGAGTCCATCGCAGTGATGAGCACTGAAGACCTCATGTTTGGTTCAGGATCCGTCATCCTCCACAGCTCCTCTGACAGAAACGCCAGGCTCTGGACCCCAGAAGGAAAATTGGTGCAGGGCCCTGCCCATCCAAAGAGATGGAGCCTGAAAAAACCATCAATATATGCCCATTCCAGGTAACTTTTCCTTTGCTACAGTTTCAATCAACTTCTCTTGCGGTGTGTCCATATCACTTCACATTCCTTCCACTCTGTAGAGGTGTGTTGAGCAGAAGGATCTAAATAGCTGTCTTCCCACCTGGGAATGTTATGGGGCAGGGCTGGTCCTCAATCATGGACTGGATATTCATGTGTTCAGTCAAATGCCTGAACATGTCTGTCGCAATGTCTGTGGTATCCTGGCAGAATCCTGTAGAACAGCATTCTTCCATCTTGGCTTCCCAGATGTTGCACTCCAGTTCCCATCACCCATGACTATTGGCTAAACTGGTTGGGGGAGCTGGGAGTTGTAGTCCAACAATATCTAAGGATTTAAGACTGAAGAACAGTGCTGTAGAGAAATCCTGCAGGTATGGAATCAACGTATTCTGCCCTCCACTGTGCCCCAAATGCCTACAAACGTTACACAAATGTTATGCACACTTGTGTATCCATATTAGCATGTACGCAAACCACGTTTCAGCTGCAAACCCTTTCACTTTGTTCAAGTGTCTTGAAGAACTGCTCTGGAGATGATAAAGAATATGTTGAATCAATACATATTTGCAGACCCTGTGATTATTATTTTTATAAAGCATTTATGTAAAGAATATATTCATTAAGGCCATAGGATATCCTTTTAAAGAGAACAAATAATGTACTAACCTACATAACTAGGGGCAAAATCAATATACAAAATTAATTTGACCCAGGCAGGCTATCAAAATGCTTTATAGAGCTGACATGATTCAGACTTCTTTATTGAGCCAAAGGTTTGACCCAGGTTTCATAAGGTGCCTGGTTTATCATTTTGAGAGGGTGTCCTCTCTATGAAAACAACCGAGGCTGTGTGTACACCCGCAGTGTCAACAAATGGAGCCCTATCGTTCTAAGTCCTTTGTGTTCTTTCTCGCAAACTCAGTTGCATCAAGGGAAAATCGGCTCCATATGTTTACAAAGGAAAAGGTCAGTTTAAGGAAACGGTGCCAACAAATGTGCTCTGGGAAGTTTGAATTAAGTCCATGAACAGAAATACAAATATGATTTTCATTCAGAGACATAGAGGAATCCATGAAGTTTTCCCCCCTTTCCCCCCCTAGGAGGCCCCATTTCCCCAAAGGTTTGCTGCTGTTACTCCTCCACATGTTCTCCCTAGCATGGAGATAAGAGGGAGGTACATCCAACAAGGGACAAAACAAAACCCTTATGGGTCCATCTTTCCTGCAAGGAAGAGTTGAATACACACCATATATTTAAAGCACAGCCCCACTTCCCATCACAAGAATCCTGGGATAGTTTACCCTTCACAAAGCTACAGTTCCCAGCACCCTTGAGTAACTATAATTCCAGAGATTCTTTGAGGGGGAAATGTGTTTTAAATGTATGCAGTGTACCATGGGTATGCAAACTAGGGCCCGGGGCCAGATCCGGCCCAGTTGCCTTCTAAATCCGGTCCGGGAATCAGCGTGTTTTTACATGAGTAGAATGTGTCCTTTTATTTAAAATGCATCTCTGGGTTATTTGTGGGGCATAGGAATTCGTTCATTTTTCCCTCTCCAAAATATAGTCCGGCCCACCACATGGTCTGAGGGACAGTCGATCGGCACCCTGCTGAAAAAGTTTGCTGACCCCTGCTGTGTACGCAGGGGAATAGCAAACTGTGAGGTGAAATCCTTTGCGTTTCAGCCGAAACGACCTCCCACTGAAGGGGCCACAAAACACTGCATTGCCTATAATGGTTGTACAGGATATATGAAAATAGACTACGCTGTTACCAAAGCCATTGGCAAATTTTATAGCACAACTTTTGAAAATCATCAGGTTTTCAAGTTAATGTTGCCACTAAAAGAGGCCGTTTTAGGATAGCTTGACTGGTTCAGCCACACTGGGCAGCCCAAAGTCCGCCACTGTTACCAACCAGGTTGTGTAAATTCTTTGTTCAGGAAAGCAGGTCAAGCATGTGTTGTACCATGCATGCTGTGCCCACAAGAAACAAATGGAGCTTTTTCCGTGGGCTCAGTAGGCAGACAGCACAGCATTAAGGTTTTTTTATTTATATAAAAAACATTTAAAAAACACATATAAAGTTGGGTACTAACTGCACAGCTCATAGATATATATTTTTTAAAAAACAAACAAACACTGAGACAATGTTCTATATCTAACTGTGGGTTGTTTACGCACAAAGAGGTGTTCTGCGTTCTGCGGTGAGATTTTGATCCTGACATTTAAGTGATGAACCTTGAGGTCAAGGGGATTCAACAAATCCCAAACAGCAAAATCTGAAAAATTCTCAACCTTTTGTAAACTTGCATTTCGGCTCTGAACGTGCTGCTGACTGTGGGACCTGGAACTCCACGTGCAGCAGCTGAGGAGATTTCTGTGACAGTGAGAGTGCTTCCAAGCTGGCAACCTTGCAGAAAGCAAATTTACAGCACTACCTCAAGAGCACAGCCTAGCCAGGGATCCCACAGACCTCCTGCTCCCAAGGCAGTTGTTTTGGGGTTGCTTTTATGTGCAAAATGACCCTGCAGTGCTTCCCCTCCCCAAGTTCTTGTTCCAAAATGGCATTTAAACGCGTTGCTCTCTCTGCCATTTTGCTCAAGAAAAGCACTGGAGGGCTTCCCAGGAATAAGAAAAGCAGACACATAGTGGTACGGTGATCTTACTACCCTGGCATTTCCCTCTTAACTGCATGTCCTGTAGCATAGTTTTATCTGTGGGTGAACCTTGCCAAGTCACGTAGGCTCTGCACTTCAAGAGAGGTTATTATTTATGCTCCTAACTGATGCACACATTTCTGAAGAGGATTTAAGTGACCTCAAACCAGTGGAGGCTACTCCATGAGGACAAACGGGGCACTGCCCCACTGGTCTGCCCCCAAGCGGCCCCCACCTGCCTGCAGTGTGAGATACTCAAGATATATAAGCTAGGCACCAAATGGGTTTACGGTCGCCAAAACAGAACATCTAGTTGCCATTTGGGGGCCAGATGGCTCGAAAGTTGCATTTTTCACTACAGTGGTACCTTGGGTTACATACGCTTTAGGTTACATACGCTTCAGGTTACAGACTCTGCTAACCCAGAAATAGTACCTCGGTTAAGAACTTTGCTTCAGGATGAGAACAGAAATCGTGCTCCGGCGGCACGGCAGCAGTGGGAGGCCCCATTAGCTAAAGTTGTACCTCAGGTTAAGAACAATTTCAGGTTAAGAATGGACCTCTGGAACAAATTAAGTACTTAACCCGAGGTACCTCTGGAACAAATTAAGTACTTAACCCGAGGTACCACTGTACGGCTTTTGGGTTCCTGGAATTCGTTCTGGTTGTGCAGATAAAATATCATGGATAGAATTCTAGAGGATGTGTTGTTAGTGCGTGAAAAAGTCAAGATCCAATGATCCCCAGGCATGCACCTCCAGATGGTGGAGACATCAGGTGGCATCCTGACACCAGGGCATCTTCACTTGGACGCAAGTGGCTGATAGGTAAGGGTAAAGGGACCCCTGACCATTAGGTCCAGTCATGGCCGACTCTGGGGTTGTGGCGCTCATCTCGCTTTATTGGCCGAGGGAGCCGGCGTACAGCTTCCGGGTCACGTGGCCAGCATGACTAAGCTGCTTCTGGAGAACTAGAGCAGCGCACGGAAACACCGTTTACCTTCCCGCCAGAGTGGTACCTATTTATCTACTTGCACTTTGACGTTCTTTCGAACTGCTAGGTTGGCAGGAGAAGTGGCTGATAGCCAGGTGCAAAATGTGCCTGCCGAATTTTGAACGCTGCCCGCCTGCCTTCTTTCTTACATCTAGTCCAGGGTGGTAGTGGCGGCGGCACTGCCTGTTGGTTTAAATTTCTCCCCTAGTGATGCATATGGTGGGGCAGAACCACTGAGCCACCCTCTTGACAGCTGTGCTGCTTCTGCTTGCACAGAGAGAGCAAGGCAGGGCAGTGGTAAGGTTGGGGACTCTTGCCAGTGCACCTGACCTCACCCCTGCAGCAATGCCCATGTCCAGGAGGCCAGTAACTGTGCAGCCCTCTGCCCCGCTGCTGCCCCTGTGTCATATGCCAATGAAAACCCTGCCCCTGATGCTGCTATTGCCTGCATTGGAAAATATAAAGGCATAGCCTACGTGCTGCTGTGTGTGGTTTGCTCTACAGCAAGGCAAATAGCTTGAAATGAATTTTTTATTGGTTAAGTGATGTGAGGAAAAGAGTTAGCATCTCTCCCCCTGCCCCCGGCTGCTTGTGTAGTGCTGTGGTCCCAATCTGGATCAGGCCTTCTTGCGACTGCTGTCTGTGGACACTGAAAGAGATGGAGATGTATTCACACACACCTCAGGTATCCATCATTTCAAAGCCTCCTCCAAGCACTGGAGAACCTTGAAGCATTTCTGTAAAGCAGGAGGTGTATTGGATTTGCACACCATCTATCTAAAGTGTCACCTAACATGTCACCTACCTGACAACTGCACATGTAATCTAGCTAACATTTCATGCTGCAGAGATCCCAGCGTTCCTCTAGCCTGAAGAGCGGTCTGTTTAAATTTATGATCATTATAAATCCCAATGTTCCATATGCCCCTGTATGACTTCTCTATAACACGCCTCATAAGGTTGCCCATTGTTATTCCCATTTAATGGGTTGATAATTGAGGCTGAAAAATCGTGACTTGTCCAAAGTTATCAAGTGACTCTGTAATTGAACTGGGGTTTGATCTCAAGTCTCCGAAGTCCAGTGCATTTATCAACTGGCCCACAAGCTTCTCCCTGCAGAATATTTTACACTGAAAACAACTGCAATTAGTTATAACGTGAAAGCTATTTCTTCTGCAGCCTTCCTCATTTTCAAGTCTGGGCTGTGGGGGATAAATGAATTTGTTAAACACACACACACACACACACACACACACACACGCAGTGTGACACTTTTATACTATGACAGTAGGTGTAGCTGGGTATGTTCCATATGTACATAGGATCCTTATTTGCTATGCTCCAAAATCTGAACTTAATTTTTTTAGAAAGCAATTATTATGTAGTAGTTATTTATAGAAGTGTGTGTACAGTGCTGATGACAGCATTGAAATGAGAGGGGGGCTGGAGAAGGGGAAACATCAGAAATTGCTGTTTAGTTGAAATGCAAACTCACCTTAGCCTCTTGGGATTTGCAAGTAAGGAAGAGTGCTCTTGTGCTAAGGTCCTGCTTGCAGGTTTTCCACAGGCATCTGGTTGGCCACTGTGAGAAGAGGCTGCTGGACCAGATAGGCCTTTGTTCTGATCCAGCAGGGCTCTGCTTATGCCCTCCAGATCTGTGCTTCCATGCATGAACCTCCATCTCTCTGATACACTGTGAATGCACTCTATGACATACCCACTTGGTCCTTGTGGCTCCGCAATACAGGGGCAGGGGCATAAACACAGCCCAACCGTCCACCTGGTGAATAATAACTGGCAGTGGCGTAGCGTGGGTTGTCAGCACCCGGGGCAAGGCAAGTAATTTGCGCCCCCTAACCCGTGGATTTGCGCCCCCTAACCCGTGGGTTTGCGCCCCCTAACCCTAATCCCCAGATGTTGCGCCCGGTGCGGCTGGCCCCCCCTGCACCCCCCACGCTACGCCACTGATAACTGGCCACCATTAAGCGTCTCTTCGTTAAGGAACACCAGGTATAGTACTTGTACGAAATCTCTACAAGGGTACCTGACAACACTACTTGCAAGTGAGTCGTACATACTTAACACACACTTTTTTTTAATATGCTGTTATTTTTAAATTGCTTATTTTATTTATATTTCGGTTAAACATTCTCTCAGCTCGTGTTCCGTGTTGGCTTTCATTAATCTTTTGAATGACTGCATGAGATGTGTTCTTTGTAAATGGCAAAGCAACCGTAAATACAAAATGTAGACGTTTAAGTAAACAATATTTTGTTTGTTTGTTTGTTTACATGAAATGGGATATAAGCATATAAGCATATGTGTGTGTGTGCGTGTGTGTGTTTATTTCACACATATAGTGTGTGTAAAGGTAAAGGGACCCCTGACCATTAGGTCCCGTCGTGGACGACTCTGGGGTTGCAGCACTCTTCTCACTCTATAGGCCGAGGGAGCCAGCGTTTGTCCGCAGACAGCTTCCGGGTCATGTGGCCAGCATGACAAAGCCGTTTCTGGTGAAACAGAGCAGCACACGGAAACACCGTTTACCTTCCCGCCAGAGCAGTACCTATTTATATACTTACGCTTGACGTGCTTTCGAACTGCTAGGTGGGCAGGAGCAGGGACCGAGCAATGGGAGCTCACCCCGTCGCAGGGAATTCGAACCGCCAACCTTCTGATTGGCAAGCCCTAGGCTCTATGGTTTAGACCACAGCACCACCCACGTCCGTGTGTGTGTGTGTGTGTGTGTGTGTGTAAAACACATTAAATCCCTACCGCCTTTGGATTAGAATCCCATGGAGTCACATCCGAGGCGAGAGAAAAGAGAATAAAAAGAAAAGGGCTTTTGCCACACTGCCGATCCTTGAGGAGGGACAACTCTTCAGTGTAAATGAACCTCTCAAAAGTACAGAGCAAGATACCCTTGAGCCAGCACAGCATGGGAGCAGCAGTGGGGATGCGGCAAAGGACAGCAAACTGGAGGCCAAGGGGCAGCAGGAGCCAGGTAAGCAAGAGCTTGTAGTGCCTAGAAACTTCCTCACAGAACTGGCATGTATAGCTACTGTAGGAGAATAGTAAAGGACCCCTGGGTGGTTAAGTCCAGTCAAAAGCGACTATGGGGTTGTGGCACTCATCTCGCTTTTCTGGCTGAGGGAGCCGGCGTTTGTCCACAGACAGCTTTCTGGGTCATGTGGCCAGCATGATTAAATTGCTTCTGGCACACGGAACACTGTGCTAAGTGCCAGAGCACACAGAAACACTGTTTAGCTTCCTGCTGCAGCGGTACCTATTTATCTACTTGCACTGGCGTGCTTTCGAACTGCTAGGTTGGCAGGAGCTGGGACAGAGAAACAGGAGCTCTGCTTGCAGCTGTTATAGTAACATGCAGAAAGGCAAGGTCCCTTCCAACTCTACAATTCTATGAGAGAAAGAGGGATCACTCATACCCGACCTCCACACTTTTGTTATCAGGTATGAAAGATTCCTCCTCTGTTGCCCATTGCATGGAGAGATGTCCAGCCCACCTCCCTGCCCCAACAGGGTTTTCTTTGGGAAAACCCACTCTTTAATGCTGAATCAGAACAAATGGCAATTCAGGAGGTTTTTGCAATATTGTCGTTTTCTCTGACCCAGCAGTAAAGAGCAAGTTTTCACAGGGAAAGAAGAAGACGAAGAAGAGTTTGGATTTGATATCCTGCTTTATCACTACCCGAAGGAGTCTCAAAGCGGCTAACATTCTCCTTTCCCTTCCTCCCCCACAACAAACACTCTGTGAGGTGAGTGGGGCTGAGAGACTTCAGAGAAGTGTGACTGGCCCAAGGTCACGCAGCAGCTGCAGGTGGAGGAGCGGGGAAGCGAACCTGGTTCACTAGATTATGAGACTACCGCTCTTAACCACTACACCACACTGATGCCTGGGCAAAAGAGAAAAAGCACCCAGACAATTAGTAGAGCATGAGACTCTTAATCTCAGGGTTGTGGGTTCAAGTCCCACGTTGGGCAAAATGATTCCTGCATTGCAGGCGGTTGGACCAGATCAGGGTTTCCCAAACTTGGGTCTACAGCTGATTTTGGACTACAACTCCCATCATCCCTAGCTAGCAGGACCAGTGGTCAGGAATGATGGGGATTGTAGTCCCAAAACAGCTGGAGGGCCGAGTTTGGAGAACCCTGGACTAGATGATCCTCGTAGTCCCTTCCAACTCAATTCTGTGGTTCTATGGACCTTCGCTTAGAAATGTGGGGCAAATATAAGTGTGGGTGAGCCCTCAGTTTCCATTTCCCATGTAGCACTACAAAACATGCACCATGGCATCATCATGCCTTGAGTCTCCCTGTCCCCGGTAAGCAGCCAATGGCACGGGCCGATACAAATGAAGGGGAGAGAAGATGGTGAAGGAGCTGCTGCTTTCAGCAGTAACTCTCCATAACACACAGTCTCCACGACATGCAGACAAGCTAATCAAATTCCAGAAGGAAAATTGTCTTAGGCACAAATAATAATAATAGAAAAAACCAGCCAGCTCCCAGTTCAGTTTGTTCCACCAGAGAACAGTCTGCTGGCATAGTTTTTTTAAAAAACAACAACAACCCAGGAAGTCACAGTTCCCAAAGCCTTTGAGAGAAAGGAATTCAGAGTCTCCGTCCAGATCGCAAGTCCTTGTTCATTCAGAACTCTCGTGGCAGCCAGCAGGCAAATATCTGAAATATTAGACATATGAAACGGTAGGATTTCACACCAGGATGGAGTTAGCAACAGATGGTTCTAACAGGCAGACAGCCTCGTGCAACTGCCAAGCTATTCAATAGATTGCAAAGGCCTGACATATTGCTAAGAAACAGACAGGGACCACACTGCAAGGAATGCACAGCTGTAGAAAAGGAGGTGTTTGGGTTCGTTTTGTACAATGCAGTCTCTGGAATATGAATTTCATATAAGCCTCCATGGCCATGCAGTATGAAAATCCCGCTAATAATCATAATAAATAATACACACACACACACACACACACACACACACACACACACACAAAATGATTTTTCTCCTTTATGCATGCTGCCAAATTCCTCTGGGCACATACGAGCAATATAATTAAACACATACCAAGGAATAAAGGAACACTGCCTGGTGAAATTACCTGGGGAATGCAGAGGAAGGATATACCTACTTGCAATAAACTCAGCTCCTAGCCATTATCCAGACAGGGAGCTCTGCAATTCTCAAATGCTTGCAAGCCCCTTCCTGAGAGAATGTGTAAATGAGTTACACGGATTCGCATAAACACATGTGAGTGTTTCTAGTTGTCCTAGTTAAGTCACCACTCCCTGCATCCTATTCTTAATCATTTAATGGGCTGATGGAGAGGATGCTGTACAAAATCTTTAAAAATACTTATTATTTTTCTTAATTAAGAATTGTTACAGGCAGTAGGCTCTGACCATAACATGCATCTCCTCTTCTCTAGTCCTAACTAGTATCTCATGTGCCTCCTGATCACACAGCTTGCCTTTCTTGGTCTTTGTGCTCCCACAAATTATAACTAATAAGGCCACATTTGCACTGTACATTTAAAGCAGCATTATACCACTTTAAACAGTTCATGGTCCGCCCTCCACGAAGAGCTCTGATTTGTTCAGGTTGCAGAGAGCTACAATTTCCAGAGTTCCCTGGGAAGAGGGATTGACTATTCAACCACTCTGGGAATTGTAGCTCTGCAGGGGGAATTGGGGTCTCTAAACAACTTTTCGCACCCTTAAGAAACTATAGTTCCCGCGATTCTTGGTGTGAAGCCATGGCTGTTTAAAAAGCAGTATGAAATGCTTTGAATGTATGGTGCATATGGGGCCATAATGAGGACCGTGAACAGTGCCGAGTGCATTCTTGAAATGCTCTCACTAGGTCATAATGTTCTTGCTACTAGTATAGCCAGTGCTCAGCGTGAACAGGTGGAGTTCTTAGTGTGAGGGGAACTGAGTTCAGAGAGATCTTGGTGAGAATAGGGAAGAGGAAGGAAGGACGGTTGCCACGGATGATTGACATGGAGTGAGCAGTTCAAATAGGGGAGCTCACTTGATTAACGTGGAAGTATGCTTTCCCCCATTCCCAAGAGGCAATGCAGCAGCTTTAAACTTGTAAGCGCAATGAATGTAGTACATGGGGAGAAACTGCCATTGTAAATACAAATAAAGAGTTTGTGGGGGCCCGCTAGGCCAAAACATTCCTCCCTTGTGAGTCTCCTGCTATTGGCCAGTCTTAAAGTCACCGCTTATCTGCCATCCCAAGCATTTTAAAGCACCATCTCAGTGCTAGGCAACGGAGAGAAAAGCCTTTAAAAAACCCCAACCGATTTCCATGCCTTTACATAAAAGCAGAAGCCAAGTTCCTCTATCCACCTTCCGCCTAATGAAACATTGGCACTTTGTTGTTGTTTAGTCATGTCTGACTCTTCGTGACCCCATGGACCAGAGCACACCAGGCACTCCTGTCTTCTACTGCCTCCCGCAGTTTGGTCAAACTCATGCTGGTAGCTTCAAGAACACTATCCAACCATCTCGTCCTCTGTCGTCCCCTTCTCCTTGTGCCCCCCATCTTTCCCAACATTAGGGTCTTTTCCAGGGAGTCTTTTCTTCTCATGAGGTGGCCAAAGTATTGGAGCCTCAGCTTCAAGATCTGTCCTTCCAGTGAGCACTCATGGCTGATTTCCTTAAGAATGGATAGGTTTGATCTTCTTGCAGTCCATGGGACTCTCAAGAGTCTCCTCCAGACCATAATTCAAAAGCATCAATTCTTCGGCGATCAGCCTTCCTTATGGTCCAGCTCTCACTTCCATACATCACTACTGGCACAGATTGCCTTGAATACTGTTTTCTGGGGCTATGAGTCACCTGTCTTTCTATATTTAAACACCTTTGTGAACGTGTGTGTTAAAACACAGATTAGTACTGCATCCACACGGCTATTTGGATGGCTATATAGCAGGCCTTATCTCAACAGTGAATGGCAAAGTCTGTGCCAGCTGTTTAACAGGGAGGAAAAGCTATGCTATGCCCCTCCTTTGCACTGTGCAGTTCAAGACACTGTTATCTGGAGATTCTTCTGCCTTCTCAGCCAAGAGAGGCTGTAGTCCTGGGCAACTACACTTAATTCAAGTCCGGAGGCTATTACTGGAAAATTGGGAAGAGAGGCTGCTGCTCCTCAACATTTGGGGTGGTGTTGTTTTTTTTGCAAAGGAAATGATTTAAAAGCATTCAGACAAAAATATTCTTTGTTGTTTTTGCAATGCTTAGTGTTCTTGAAAGTTAGAAGTCGGTCATTTCTTCCTACTTTCATGAAAACAAAAAAGCGGCTAGCTTTTAAGCCTGGGTTTGTGTGTGTGTTTTTTGTTTGTTTTTCCGAAGAGAACCATCAGTGGGAGAAAGTGTTGTGAGAGGAGTTTCTTATATCTGTTGGTTTATTTTACTTTTATACAATTATCGTTCTCGTTAAAAATAAAAATTGGGGCCAAATAAAACATCATGCCCATACTGCTATTACTAGCACCAAGGGGAGGAGATATTCTCTACTTTTTCTGCTCTGCAATTAAGATGCAGTTTCAGCAGGAAGGCTATTCGGATTTTTTAAAGTGAGAAAGAGAAAAGGCTTGCTCTCTGTGTGTGTCATCTTCAAGGCAGCCACTTGGGGCTGCTAATTAGTAGTAGTAGTAGTAGTAGCAGAAATTGGCCTGTGAAAGATTCTAGTCACACATCTCTGGTGTCAGCTCTTGTCTGACCTTAAGCCTTGGATGTGCATAAGCAAACTGAACATTAAGGTATGTAAGATTTGATCAAATCCAAGTTTGCCCTGACCACCCCTTTCAGTCTGTCAGCCCTAACTTTATTTTATGCAGCTATTTAGATCATTTTGCAGGCCGCCTGCTGTTAGCTCTCTGTCCTGGGGCTGGACCAGTTAGGGTGGGGAAGCTTAAGCATTTTACTTTGTGGGCATCAATGCAAAACCCGCTGTGGTGAAAGGATAACAATTAAGAGAAGGAACTCAGCCCAAAACAACTGGCCTCAGTGCGTACGGAAATCCAAACTCACTTAAGTATATAAACAGCTTCGCAGAGTCAAGAATCCCTTAACATATACTTTAGAAACTGGAAAAGATATATAAGTGGCAGGCAGTGGGTAATTTATGAAATGTGTAACCTCAAGGTTTTTTGTCATGATAAACCAGCTGAGATGTTTGTTGTTTACCAGGTTGTAGTGAACGGAGGGTTGCAACACCTCTGCCCTGATATCTTATGAGGGTGGACTATAAATACAGTGGTACCTCAGGTTACAGACACTTCAGGTTACAGACGCTTCAGGTTACAGACTCCGCTAACCCAGAAATAGTACCTCGGGTTAAGAACTTTGCTTCGAGATGAGAACAGAAATTGTGTGGCGGCGGGGTGGCAGCAGCGGGAGGCCCCATTAGCTAAAGTGGTACGTCAGGTTAAGAACAGTTTCAGGTTAAGAACGGACCTCCATAACGAATTAAGTTCTTAACCCGAGGTACCACTGTACTTATATAAAGAGATGCAAATAAGTAATTAAACATTACTGTTTTGTAACTCGAAACAATTGCAAAGGCCTGTGAGTCTCTCATATTATAAAGTGAAGCTCCTCAGCCTCCAGGAAAGCTGAGGATGGAGAAATACAATTCAAGAAAACTGCCTGTTCTTATTTGTCAGGCTTGAAAGGGGAGCCTGTGATGACTCTCCAGCAGCTGTCTTGTCTCTCCATGAAAGGTAGTCAGACAAGGCCGCCGACTCCCATGTAATGGGTTTATGTTCCCCCCCAGTCTTCACTTTGCAGTTAGAACTTGGGCTGCCTGTTGGCTCTTCTTCCACCTTCCCCCACTTGCCAAGGCAAACTCAATAGCTGCCTCCCACAACTGAGAGAAAGTACACCCTATAAGAGTGCTTCCCCTGCTCATTGGAGCCAATAGTGTGAAAGGGATGTTGCCTGGCCACAATCTAGAAAGCTAGTTGATCTAATTCTGTAATGAGACACCAACAAAATGACCTCTACTGCAACATCTATGCAGTACTTCTTAATCCGGCCTGCAGGAGCAGCTGTGATGAGGAGTGTGAAAGTTTGTTCTGCCAGTTTTAAACAAGACACAGTTTCCTGTGTTGTCCAAGCTCACAGAACAGTGGTTTGCTCAACTCAACAAAGTACAGTTTTCACCACTGGCAACTGTGTTTTTGTTTAAAACTGGAAATGAAAGCCTACAATCTCCCCCCCCCCCCCAGCTGTAAAAGATGATGGAGCATGCAAATCTGAGGCTTGTGCAGACCCATTTGTGGTAATGGGAAACCTTGGTTTCCTGTTACATCTGAACCAAGCCTATGTCTCTGCTTATGGTAAATGAAGCCTGATTCCTGACCCCCATCCGAAACCGTATGTAGTTTTGCAAGTGAATGTTACTTACTCCTTGTAAGTTCAATGGCTTAACGAAACAAACTGCCAAACGTGACAGGAACTAGGACGTTATCTCAATTGACACTTTAGCAAAAAGCAGGCGTTCTCAGCTGCTATTCAGAGGAAACAGTGAAAAATATCATGGCAGATATTAAATGAAGAGTGTTGTGAACTGTTGGTTTATGAAGTCTAGACGGGTGGGAGGGTGTTACCTCTGCATAGCCCATTGTTTCAAACTCATTTCATATCAGAAGCATCTGAAATGAGAAATGAAAAAGGGGGGGATATCTAATTCCCTTGTTCAAATAGATACACTGCATAATTTTCTCTTTCAAAATCCCATCTTCAAACATCGCCTTGGAGATCAGCCGCTGCCTGTCTTTCACACAAATCATAACATGATTAATCTATTGACACTCAGTCTATCTTTCGCCGTCAATCACCTGCATCTGCTTTTCTCTGAGAAAACAACCTGAATGTTGTAAAAATGCTCATTCCTCTTGGAACAGAATATATTTGCTGAGCATCCTTGAATAGTCATGGGCCCATTACGGCAAGGACAAGGAAGGCATTGTCGGACCACAGGCCCATCTACTCCAGCATCCTATTCTCACAGTGGCCAAGCAGGTGCCCGCAAGAAGCCTGGAAGTACTACATGAACACAACAGTATTCTTCCCCCCTCTTGATCTCCATCAACTGCTACAGAGAGACATACCACTTCTGATAAGTACATAATCATCATGATTAGCATTACAGATAGCATAAATTTGTCTAATGCCATTTTAAAGCCATCCAAGCTGGTGGATATCATTAATTACATCTTTTGGTAGAGAATCCCATAATTTTACTAGGAAGTTTAATGTGAATAAGTACTTACTTTGTCCTGAATCTTTCAACGTTCATCTTTGCTGGATGGCCCCAGATTCTATTGTTAGGAGAGAGTGTTTTTGTACATTGCATGCGTAATTATAAACAGTAGCATTTTCATTTTACTTGCTTTTTTTCTGAAGTAAAAAAAAGCCTCATATATTGCAACCTTTCTTCACAGGAGAGCTGCTCCGATCCCTTGATTATTTTGGTTGCCCTTTCCTACAACTGCGATATTATTATTATTATTATTATTATTATTATTATTATTATGCAGTGACCGCAAGTGCATACAGTATTCCAAGTATGGTTGCATTGTGATATCTGCAGTTTTAATTTCAATCCCCTTTTCCTAATGTTCCCTAGCATGGAATTTGGCTTTTTCAAAGCAGCCACACACTGGATCGACAGTTTAATCAGGCTAGGCACCATGCCTCTGATATTTGTTTCCCGATAAGCCATTGCAAACTGCACAGAGCAAACGTGTCTCTTTGTCTCCAGTTTCCAACCTGCTTCCAGCTCACTCACACACAACTCTGCCTATTGTTCTCCTGTGTAGCAGCAGGGTGAGGAATGGCCACCCATTTGTTCTACGGCACAGAGCAACTTCTTTGGATATGTAAACTGCGGTATTTAACTTGCCAGCCAAAGTCATCACCTTCACAAAGGAACTGGTTTGGCTGCTTCTCTCTGTCATGCACACAGGATGACAGGTTTAGAAAGGGCACAGGGTATAATCCAGATTACCCACCCACCCCACATACACATTTCTCCTAACAATGAGTTACAAACCCAAAACAGTTCCCTAGCAGACCCTGCATCTTATACCCCTCCGAGGTGAAAACTGTCCCTTTATCCCTCCTCTCTGCTTCCTGTTCTTTCACTGCTTTCTGATCCATAAGAGGACTTGTCTTCTTATCCCATGTCTGCTAAGCTTACTCAGAATGAGCGGCTTTTATCAGAAGCTTTTTGAAAGTATAAGCGGCGGTATGGAAGTATAACCAACAAGTAAACAACTGCATGAAAATCAGACCTGCTGCAAGCAGCAAACATGTGAAAGAAGCACATGTACAAGGGGTGCAAGGAGGCCTGAAAAACCCACCCTGTGCTGATCTGTGTTGAAGGGAATCGGCGCCGGGTGAGTTTTACAAGCACCTCTGCTCCCATCTTTTGAAGCTCTGCTGGAATTCCAAAGGTGCCCATGTCTTGCAAAGCCTGCCTGGTGCTGATCCTTTCCATCTCTGATCCAGAAGGTGAAAGGATCACCACAGGGTGTGCTTTGCAGCACATGGGAAGCCTTGGAAATCCAGTGTAACTTCAAAGGAGGGGCGTGGGGATGTTCCCAGGGTGCAGAAGAATTCCCCCCTTCTTCCCCATGCTGCTGTTACCTTGCTAAGTGACGAGGGTGGGTCTGGATTTTTAAACTTACTGCAGCACCAGTGGGAGGGGGCCAAGGGGAAAAATAATTATTTCTCCGCTTCCTGCTGTTGTACAAAGTTACCGGCAGGGGGGTTTGTTGCTTGAGGGAGGAGGAGGGGATTCGTTCTCTAGCACCCACCCCAAGCACCTTTTGTTGTGTGTGTGTTTTAAAGAAAATAATAAATTGTTATTTATGCCCTTGCCCTTCCCGATTCAGAAAACTGGGCTCAGGGCGGCTAACAACAAATTTAAAACACTCAATTGATGCAACTAAAAATAGCATAAAATACAGTAAAAACGTGAATAACAATAAATTCAGTATTCAAAAATCAATTTGGGGGGGGGGAATCCATCCAATAAACATTAGATGATCAAAAGTGATGGGCAGGTCTTGAGTTTGCCCCTCTTCATGATTTGGAATAATGGAATTTATTGCATAACATTTGATAAAATTTGTCACTTGAAGCTCACAGTAAGGGAGACGCACCGGCCACAAGTGGCAAAGCTGGATCCAAGAGTGCATACCTAAGCTACATACCTGCTCCTTCGGGGGCAGTTTGAGTCCTTCCAGAACAGGTTGTCTCCCCAGACTCCCCAGACTCACGAATAGCCCACCAACAGCACCACCATCTCATCAGGATTCAACTTCAGCTTATTGGCTTATAGACCTCATCCAGCCAATTACTGCCACCAGGCACTGATGGAGGTAAACATGGATATACCTGCAGCATCTTCAGATCGCCTGCACTGAGATCTTTGTGACCTTGTCAATAACTCAGCCAGGCACGCTATCTTATCTCCCAACTAATTGGTATGCCTGGAACGAGTCGAGAAAATTAGGGGAATTATGCATGAGTTTAAAGCTATTGTTGGTAGACTATTTGCTTCCATTGTCTCACAGGCATTCTGCTTGTATCCCGTGAAAGCATGTGGGGTGTGTCAGCTCCTTTGCTGTCAAGCAGTAATGGGCGAGTTCTTCCCAGACTGATTTGGAATGGATTAACTAACTAAAACAATTTCCAAGATAAATTGTTTTCAGTAGATCGAATGATGTGCCAGGCTAAAGTTCAGGTCCACCATGTTCCTGATGGTGTTATCTGAAGCATCATGGGGTCTATAAACCTCCCCACACCAAATCTTCTGCCAACAGCACCCTCTCCCTTTTCCTGAACTGTCTTTATCTTGCTGCAGTGAGGGGCTCACAGCTGGAGACTCTGCTAGACCCTATGTGCTGCCAAGAGCTACTGAGAATCATGGGGACTATATGACTCCTACTGAAGAGTCCTTATGCCCACCACTGACTAGTAAGTGTAAGTCAGGGGAAAGGCAGCAATGGCAAAACCTCACCAGATCTTTAGATTAAAGCAATCCCCTACCAGGCTCACCCAAAATTAAGAGCTGACTCAGTATCAGCTCACAGGAGTGTTGAGTTACTGAAATTAATATTTCAAATCACTTTCCCAAATAAGTTTCAGTGCCACCGCTTAGCAAACAATATTTATAGATCCAGGATGCAGAACAAGAACACCTGACTGGGACATTTCTCAGGCTCTAATTGGGAGGACAAATTGGGGGTAAAGGACAAGGTGAAGAAAAAAATATCCCTGAACTCAACTGTAAGTTAATGCCAGTTCACAGAAGTGAAGGGCAATATACAGATGATGGACACTAGACACAAGAGAGTGCCCATCATTTGCAGTGAATACAGAAAAGGGGGGTCTTGAATTTGCCAAGCTGAACATCTCCAAATGCTGGACACAGATGATATTTCCTTTCCTTAATTAGGCTGGTAACAGCTTGAATCAATATTAACACATGCAGAGACTGGCGAATAATTTCCCACCTGCAGCAAATATAATGATGTCCCCAAAGTCAACATGACAACTGGCATGAGGAATGTTTCACAGCGGTCAGAAAGATTAATCAATATAATAAGATGTGTGATTTTTTGTTTTGTTTTGTGTGTTTCTTCATAAGCCACAGAATGTGCTGCTGTGAGCTGCATTCCACTGTTTAGTGCCAGCCAGGTAACATTGGGTAGAACTTTATCTGCCTTGAAGAACTAAAGTCTCTGGGCCTTTTTGATAACTGCTTTAGTGCTTTATGCATCCTATTTCCACCAACAATATAAAAATATAGGAAGCTGCCCTCTGCTGAATCTGACCATTGTCCCTCTAGCTCAGTCTTGTCAACATTGACAGGATTTCAGATGGCGTTGTCTCTCAGCCCTATCTGGAGTTGCTGGGAAATGAACCAGTGACCTTCTGCAGGCAAGACTGATGCCCTCCCATTCAGCTATGGCCCTTCCCCAAGATATGTGGTCAATATCTTTGTGAGGACGCTGGGCAAATCTTTCTGCTGGACACTTCTGACTTATTTAGGGGGAGCAGGTGGGACACAAGTAGGTGTGCAGGTCCTACAAGCCCCCCACCACCAACATGAGCATCCTTGCCTTTCCCCAGGTTTGCTTGTTCCTAACTAGCTCTGACATTCCTGATTTTCTCGCCAAATTGAAGATGTTCTTTTTCCATGCGCGCACGCACAAACACACACCAATATTACAAGGAGCCCAAGCACAGACGCCGGGGGAAAGACACTTTATCCAAACCCAGGCAGTAAGAGCATCAGAGTGTGATGAGCAGGCACCATCATAACTAAACACATTGAGAGCCCACTCCTGCCACTAACTCAGGAGGAGAGCAAGGGGCAGTTGTGAGTACAGGCTTAGAGGCTTGAAGGGTAAAGAAGGCAGCCATGAGTTGCTTGGTATAGGAGCTTCTCCCCCCTCCCCAGAGCTGCTTGCTTGCCTGATTGATTTTAATAAAAGTTATATAAGGTAAAGGTAAAGGGACCCCTGACCATTAGGTTCAGTCGTGACCGACTCTGGGGTTGTGGTGCTTATAATAAAAGACCTGTAAGCCGTTTACAATAAACCGATGTCCATAAACAGACTCGCTTATCAAAGCTTGATGCCACAGTAGTAGCAAAATATATTGTGCGCCTCCTACTACATCCCAGGCTGCTTTCTTTCCTCAGAGCCTCAGCTACCTAGAATTGACCGTCCTCGACAAGCGTCTCCCAATCAGGCTCCTTCAGAGGACACGGCGCAAAGCCGACTGAAAACACCCCCGCTAAGCAGCATCCTAGGGCAAAGGAAGCATGAGGTAACAGCACTGACGATAGCATTCGCTCTTCCTGCTGTCTCTGATCCTGATCTGACTCACACACGCACACCCCTCCTTCCCCTGTGTAGGTTAGAATTCAGGTCAAGGTTAAGGGCTTCTCATGTAAGCACTGGTTAATCAAAGGGGCTCCACGTGATAATGACATTTTACCGAGAGTAAGCCAGCTTTGATCCAGAGAACTGCACATATCAATCCATGTGCCAAAGTGAGGTTTGGGGTTTGGGTTTCTTGAGTGCCACTCCCCCTCCTGAATCCTCTTTTGAAAGTGAAAGAAACCTTAAAAGCCAATTGTGATATGGCGTTGCTGTGCATAATATACCGGGATGTGCAGAAAAGATAATGTTTCGTTCAGAGTCTGCTTCAGCACTTGAAAAACGAGGCCACTTCATCTCATATTGCTTTGGGTATCTTCAGTTTGAGTCAAAAGTAGAACCTCACTTTGGAAATGTGAGGTTTTGTATGTCCCTCTCCCCCATTAACCAACATAGGGAGATGAATAAATAGTATCTCATTTTTACTTTTGGATAGCAGTGGATGAAACTTGCAGGCATATAGCCCCTTCTGAGGAGGTGAAGCCTACCAAATTTCTGACAGATGGGGGGGGCAGGGAGCTGTACAAAGGGAGTCAATGGTTTTTCTGCAAGTAGTTTCACTCTCCCCATCCCACACATTGTGAGGGGGGGCATTTGTATGGAAATGGACTAAAAGCCTAGACTTGTCCTTGGGTAAGTAACCTGCAGAATCTCAGATAGATAGGTGCTGTGGTTATGGGACTGAGGAGTTAGGAGGAATGAAGACTTGTTCTGTTCTGCCCTTTGAAAGCAATGTGATTGGAAGGAGGAGAGGAGAGCCCAGGCAATGTTATTGCCTTGCTATTGGAAGCTAGAACCTTCAGCTACAAAACTATACTATACCTCCACTGCCTCCTACCTCCTCTACCTGCCTCATATTTTAAGAGCTTGGAAAGAAAATGTAAGCATTTCTAAGAAATACTACGAGACTCGCTCTCTAAGATGGATCAAAGGAGCGTCACAACTCACTTGCAGCCATTTTGGAGAAGTCCTGCTTTGCCATAGCCTGAATCCCTCCATCAGCACTTCCAAGCTCTTCTCCTGATCACAAAATGACACCACAACTCCTCTGTTTATATTACAGCTGTATTTCTAGGGTTTCCAAATCTTGAAACCTCTTTGGAAGCAGCCTCACTAGATCAGAACCAGCAGCATTCACATCTGCCTACTGGCCCAGAAAAATGCAGATAATATTAGTAGGGGTGATCTCAAGGTTCACTCTAAATCTCTTGTTGACCAGCTAGGTGTGTGTGTGTGTGTGTGTATGCACGCGTGCATTAAAATAAATAAATGCATTTAGGATTCCAAGGGGGCAGGTATACCCCTTGCCCTGCCCTGCCCCCCATGATTTGTGTTGTTTTTTAAACAACAACAATCAAACATCTCCCCTTAAGAAGAATATTAGCACAGAAAAGCTATAACCATTCTTGCTGGTGTGCAGCTTGTTCTGTGGTGTGTGTTTTTTTAACGTGGGATGAGCGCCACCTGAAGCGATACAATCCTCCGGACTTTGCCAGCTCCTTCTTGCTATATTTGTGAACCAGGCCTCACTCTGCCTCCGACTGACAGATATGACAGCTCATGCGTCTTTCTTTCTTTCTTTCTTTCTTTCTTTCTTTCTTTCTTTCTTTCCTTGTCCAATTTTGACACCAGAGCTTTTTCAAACACAATCTGGAAGAAGAATTCCTGCAAAGAATAGCTAGGAGGACAGTCCGCCGACATCTGTTTGGAGAAATCAATCCCCACAAAGTCAACCGGTTCGGGGCAGGCTGTTCACCTTTCCATGCACTGGCAACTACGGTATGTAACACATGCTTCTAGAGCCCCTTGGCTTACCTGCTTTTCTGACAGGCTTGCCTCTAGTCCTTTGTTGGCCTTTTACAGCTGTTTCTTGAGTTGACATGTTAGCATGTTAGGCTATTACTAAAGCAAGTGTGCCTATCTGCGTGGCAGACATCACTTAGGCTAGAAGCTTGGCCCAGAGCAAGAGTTCTGTGTCAGGCCCCTCATAAAAATGTAGTTCTCCTTCCCCTCTTCCAGCCCTCTTACTTTAATCCTGTTGCTTTATGGCACTACAGCCCAGCCACATGAAATGCCAAGCCACGTTGATTTCACTGCGACTTTGAGTTAGTGCTCTCAGAATGGCAGTTTGATAGATTTATGAAAGATTTAGAAAATTTGTTGATTGGAATATTTGTGTGAGATTGTATGGGAAAAATACAGAATAACAGATACAATCTTGCTTAAAATGTATATAGGAAGTGCAGTGTAAGCAATGGAAGTCAATCAATTAAATTTTATTATTATTTTCATACTGAGATATTTGTAGAATAAATTTGGAAGAAATTCTTCCAACTTTTCTTCTTCTTTGTTTCTCTTTATTTTTTCTTATTTTTTCTTTTCTTCTTTTTCCCCCTTTTCTTCTTTTTTTATATATGTGTGCTTATCTGAAATACATATGTATGCATTTGCGATATTTTGCTTATATTTTGTAATAATTATGTTAAATAAATTAAATAAAAAGAAAGGAAGAAAAAGAGAGTTGCTTCCCACCGTCGGCTGTGATCAGACAATTTACAGTTCACGTAAGCAGCCTAGCTGTGTGAACGGAGCAATAATACTGAATCTGCATACTCAAACAAAATGGCATCTCCAGTTCTGTAAAAGAGAAAATTCTGATCCCCTCCTCCCTGTGCACAGGAGTTGTGAGTTTGCAGCTCCATGGTTATGTACCATGCTTACACAAGTAGGCCGGTCTTCTGCAGGAGTGAGCCAACAGTTCTGCATGGAAACAGATGGTAAAAATGCATTTGACTTCAAACACACCCTTTCTCTTCTCTTCCATATATATATATATATATATATTTGCTTTCGTAGATTTTCACGGGTACAGGAATGCAGGTTTTGGTGTCCTCGGGTGTCTTCCCGTGTAAAAGTTGGGGTGTCTAGGCGACGTTTCGACGAGGTCTCACTCGTCATCTTCAGGCTGGTGCTTTCGGCTTCTTGTTACTGGAACAGAGCGGGATCTCAATGTTTGAGTTCCTATAAATACTGTAGAGGGGGTGTGGTGTCTAGCCTCCAATGTTCTGGGCAGAGAGGAAGTTCCCAGGCTAGTGTGCCTTTTCTTCTTTTGTTCCTTAATTACTTGAGAGATACCTTGAGTGATTTCTTGAGTGATATCCTGAGTACCACTTAGGTGGGTCATTAGGTGTGGATTAGTTGCTAAAGTCTTTGTGTCTTGACCTCTTGAACTTTGTGAAGAGTTTTCCTGAGAAGATGGCTGTATTGCACTTAGTTGTGCTTTGGCTTGGCTTCGTGTATAGGGGCGAGCTGTGGTTTTGTGGCTTGTGTCAGCCAGATCTGTGTAGGGATTGCAGGGGGGTGCAGCATCCGGAGGTGCCACCATGGATTGGCTACTGGATGGTGTCAGTAATTCATCTGTGGAGAGGGTCTGGGTTTGGGTCTGGTGTGGTTGATTGGTGTTGGCGTTCTGTGTGCCTCTGGATCTGGTGTCAGTTTTTGTGGGGAGGGCTAATTTCCAGATGTCTGGCAAGCGGGATGTGTCGTCACGCTTGTTCATGTTGTGAGGGTGTTTCTCTATCTCGATGGCTTCCATGATTATTCTCTTGTGGTGATGTTCCGTGTTAAAGAGCAATTTGGAATCTGCAAAATTAATTTCGTGTCCTGTTTCTTTCATGTGTTGGAAAAGAGAGGAAGTTTTTTCTTCTTTTTTGACGGCATTCTTGTGTTCTGCGATACGTGCATTTATTCGTCTGTTTGTTTGTCCAATGTACGTGGCTGGGCAGACTTTGCAGGGTATTTCATAGATCCCTTGGTTTTCCAACTGGATTTTATCCTTGGGGTTTCTGAGGATATTGGTTATTTTTTGGTTGGTGCAAAAGGCTGTTTTGATATTGTGTTTATGGAGGATTTTGCTAATTTTATCTGTAGTGCCCTTGATATAAGGAAGGAGGGCCATGCCATTGTTTTCTTCTGTGTCTTGGTTTTTGGGGGGTGTTTCCTTTTGGATTAGCTTCGTAATCCTGTTTTGCTGGTATCCATTGGCAATTAACACATTTGAGAGATTCTGTAACTCAGTTGTCAAGTGGTCTTTGTCAGCCAGGCGTTTGGTTCTGGAGATGAGAGTCTTGGCTACGGAGTTTATTTGTGCAGGGTGGTGGTGTGATTGTGCATGTAAGTAGCGGTTGGTGTGTGTTTTTTTCTGGTAGATAGTGTGTCCTAGGGAGCCATCAGGTTTTTTGTAGATTAGGACGTCAAGGAAGGGAAGTTGGTTGTTGGCTTCTATTTCCATAGTGAATTGTATTTTGGGGTGTAAGTTGTTGAGATGTGTGAGGAAGCTATCCAGTTTTTCCTTCCCGTGTGGCCAAATTACAAAGGTGTCGTCAACATATCTGAGCCAAAGTTTGGGTTTGTGTTCTGACTTGTCTAAAGCATTGGTTTCAAAGTGTTCCATGTACAGGTTTGCGATGACCGGTGAGAGGGGTGATCCCATAGGTGCTCCTTCTATCTGTTTGTATCTTTGTCCATTGTGGATGAAGTACGTGTTGGTTATATATATATATATATATATATATGCTTTTCTAGATGTTCCCCAACCAAGAGCTAAACTAGATACCTGCACTATAAATTAAAGCAGGATCATGCCACTTAAAACACTTGTGGCTGCCCACAAAGAATCTTGGGAACAGCAGGCTGTTAGAAGACCCTTGCTCCCTCTCAGAGCTACAGTTCCCAGAGTGGTATAACAATTAACCCCTGCTTCCAAGGAAACTCTGGGAATTTTAGTTCTGTGGTGGGGAATAGGGATCTGCTAACAACTATCAGCAGCCTTAACAAACTCAAATCCCCTGGATTCCTTGGGTGAATCCATCACTGGCTAAAACAGTATGATGATGCTTTTAATGGATAGTGCAGATAGGGCCATAGTAATCACCTGGGTGCAAATAATGTGTGCTTTCCTCCCTTTTTTGCTATGCAAATAGCAGCCCCAGAGAAGTCTGAGCAGCCTTTAGAGTATAGACCAAGGGGCTAGTGAGACTGGGGGGTGGGGACCACTAGCATAAGAGCATAAATAGTCCTGTTGGATCAGTCCTATGGCCTATCTAATTCAGCATCCTGTTCTCTCAGTGGCTAATCAGATACCCACAGGAAGCCTGCAGGCAGAACCTGAGCCCAAGAGCACTCTCCCCTTCTGTGGTTTCCATCAACTGGTATTCAAGAACCATGAAGGCAGAGCATAGACATCATGGCCAGTAGCCATTGATAGCTGTATTGTCCATGACAATCCCCCCAAAAAGGAACACCACTCCAAAGCTGCTATTTCTATTTCAAGGAAAGATCAGGCTTTTAACTGCACATTAAATTGCATTCATGGAATTAGCATAACGTCTACTCTGACCCTAACTGGCTGTAAGCAGCTCAGAATAGGGATTTGCACTCTATACGCATTGATCATGCTATGTCCTCCATCACGTTCCTCCCTTCAAATATGGCCTCTGCAATCCTTTGTAGGAGATGGAGACTTTCACCTTGCCCAGCAACTTACCCATGACTGCACGGATGGTGAGCAAGGGAATCGTTTGCACCTCAGAGTCTGACTTAAAGTCCATGCAGCTGACATTCCCTGAGCTGGATGAAGTGTCTGCAGAAGAGCCCAAGGCAAGTGACAGGAAGAAACCACCGGATCAAACCAAAAAGCCTAAGCTGCCTCCCTTGGTTAAAGCTTCAAGATCTCGCCTCTCTGAAAACAAGAAGATTTCAGGTTGCCGTCTTCCCTCGGTTCCTGCTGTAATTGCATCTGCATCACTAAAGTGGGGAAAGTTTTAATAACTTCTTAAGGCTGCTGACATGGATTCCATCAAAGCATGCCCTAGTGTTCTGGTCTTGGTATCTGGTACAGACCACAAATGTTCAGACACTCTGAAGCCAAGCACTTCTTTGGTACATGAACATTGCAGGGAAAGAATATCTGTATATATCGAATCACCAGTGGAGGGGGAGAAATCTAAATGTTCCATTAAAGAAAGTACCATGGGCCTCTTTGGTGGGCAAAACTGAAACCATTTTAATCTGTTGCATGAGCTACCAGGGTAAAGCAAGGATGTTTCTCTAAGGGTGCAAAGTACACCTTATAGTCTGAATTCGGCACTTGTGGATGTTGTCCAGGAGGGATACAAAACTGAAGAGTGTAGGGTGGGTGTTGAGGATATAAATGCTAACTAATATGTTTTATTTTTGAATTACAGACTTGGGAAATATTAAAAGCAATTTAATTTGTGAAGAAGCTTGATAATGTCTACATATCATTCTTTGGACAGCTCTAAACAGATTTTCCCTAAAGGGTTTCTAGTTAGGTGGGCAAGAGCTCTTTGGGTCCAAGATCTAACAAGACCTTTTCATCGGGAAACATTTAATCATAGCTGGCTCATTCCCATGGACAATCCATGACAGTTAAAACTGGCTTAAGGTTTAGTCTAAAGGTACGCACAGATGGCATTTCAAGGACTGGCTGTAAAATGGGCACTAGCTACATTCTGCACATGCCCTTGCTAATTCTCCAACTGGTCCTGCAGCTCTTTCCCAAAGATGACAGCAAGCAGAGACCCCGAGCATGCCATATAATCTGCATTATTATTAATTAATTTATGAATCACCTTTTCCACGTGCTTTGTAAATATATCATAGAAACAGGTAAAAAATATTTTTGAAAACAGTACCAAGAAATAATCAAAGTTGGTTTTTAAAACACAAAGCAAACAAAATGAACACCCAAGGCAGAGAGATCTGTTCCTCCAGCTAGAAAATCTTGTGGAAACAAAAAGCTACTGAGTTGCTTCTACAAAGTGCAGATAGTTATGCCTGTTGTATCTCAACAGGAATGCTATTCCACAGAGCGGTGGCAGCCACACCCTTGAGTTGCTGTGGACATTTCAGGCTTCTGATGTTTTTGACACTTGAAGAAGAATCTCTCCTGCAGAACACAGTGACCTACTGGGCACATGAGGGATAAAGTCAGGCCTTTCAGGTGGGCACAATTGCCATTATAAGAGAAAAACAGAGGAGTTCATGGAGAGTTCTGGCACCTCTTTTTCTAGAAAAAGAGCACTGGATAAGGTGATATTTCAAGCAACCTTTTCCTGAGCTGTGTTAACAAATACCAAAATCTTGAACTTGGCCCAGTAGCAGATGGGCAGCCAGCAAGTCAAGAGCCTCAGAAGGATTGCCAGCTCTGCCCACCGGGAAAATCCTTCAGAGTGTTCAGGGATCCATCAGAATCCATAAGGCTCCAGGGGCGAACCATCCTAATCAATTCCCCCATCCCTGCAGGGGGAAATTGGTGCCATTAGCCCAAGCTTCACCAGGATGTGGCCTGACTATGACAACACAGTCACAGAACCCCCACCCCTTTTCCAGGCTATCAGCCTCACTACCAGGAGCAAAGAAACACAAATCAGTGGTTTGTCTTGCACTGTGTGTCAGGCTAAAGATAGCCATTTGAGACAGCCTCATGGAGGCCATGAAGTCTCATACCAGACCAGTGAGAACAGCCTCAGTATGGACATTCAAGTCCCACAGGACAATAATTGAAATACTTTATTGTCACTTGTACAACTTGTATACAGTGAGATTACACAAGCACCCCCACTCAGCCCTCTTAATCTTAATTCCCCTCGTTTACTGACGCACACCCACCAAACCCGAAAGTCAGTTGCCCTGTTGTTATCTTTTCATTCAGCAGCTTAACAGCCCACGGATAGAAGCTGTTCTTTACCCTGTTGGTGCAATTAATCACGCTTCTATATCTTCTACCTGAGGGCAGGAGATCAAGAAAGTGCCGGCCAGGGTGTGAATCATCCCTGAGAATTTTCCTCACTCTCCTGAGGCAATGTTCTTCCGCTATTTCATCCAGCAGATTCACGGGACATCCCATAATATCTTGTGCTGTATTCACCACCCTCTGTAGGCACTTCCTATCAGATGATGTCAAACCAGCGTACCAAACCATGATGCAGTATGAAAGGACACTTTCTATTGTTGACCGGTAGAAGGAGATCATCAAATGTTGATTGACATCGTTCTTCCGCAATACTCTGAGGAGATGGAGTCTCTGTTGGGCTTTCTTAACCACCTGGGTTGTATTTATTTTCCAAGTAAGGTCTTCACTGAGATAAACTCCTAGGAATTTAAAAGAAGAGACTCTTTCCACACAGCCCTCCCCAATGTACAGCGGGGCTAGTTCTCCTCTCTTCCTCCGAAAGTCCAATACCATCTCCTTTGCTTTGCTGATATTAAGGTGCAAGTTGTTCCCTAGGCACCATGTAGGTATTTTTTGGACTTCCCCTCTATACACTGATTCGTCTCCACCTGTTATTAAACCCATTGTGGTTTAATAATCCTAGGTTCTCCACACCAGAGGTTGCTTCCACCAACTCAGTCAGGGAAGCAGATGGGTGGGCAGTATACCAGCAGCACCCCCAATCTGTCTTTTTGGCCCAACACCCTCAAGCCCTCGATGCCAGTCCACAAATGGAGAGGTCTTGTGATGAGCAAGGTAGAAGTAGCTGTATTTTGAAGGCTTCCTATTCTTCTGAATTAGCTTAAGTGCGTCCTGGGTTGGTTATAGTGAGATTTGGCCCAATCTGACCTATTTCCTCTAGGGCTAGAGATCCCCAAGTATCTAATTAGCCATTGGGCTTGCCTCCAGGGCTCTGCGGTCTGATTAGTTCTTAGGCAGGTTGGTAGTGGAGAAGACTAGGCTGCTTTGGATGCAGGCAAGATCTGGAATTGCAGCTTCAAGAGACACTTCGTTAATTCTACAGTGGTTTGCTTAATTATACCTCTCAATAAAGCAAAATGTTGCCATCTCAGTTAAAAAAACACTAAAAACCTTCAGTTGAAGCGACATTAATAGTGAGTTATAAAGCAAAATCGCAGTCTTGTGAGCTATAATTGCCCTGTAATCTTCACCTCATCACTATGTCTGTAATAGTAGTAATCACCCCAGGTACGGTTTTGTATTCCTGCTTTTTCAGCAAAGGTGGAAATTATGATGCAAATACTTGGGTCTTTCTTAAATTGGAATTATACTCTGGGAGTAGATCTAAATATTAGGAGATAGTACCTGATGTTGCTTAAATAGTTTGATTCCTACGAGTCCTGTAGTTATACCAGACAGCACAGCATCATTGTTTCAGGACTAGCTTGCACATCATGGGATGAACTTCAGCAACTAATGTCTGACAACCCTCCTGTTTTTTCAATGCCAGGCATATGGCAATAAGTCTCGGGCCATGGGGATGGGGGTCACTGCCTTTCACGAGTGGTGGGTTTTGTTCAGTGTGGTTGGTACAGATCTGTTTTAGGATTACCAGTGGGGTTACCCTTTTCCAAACAGCCCTGGGTTCCTTTCTCCTTCAGAGTTTATTGCATGCAACTTCGAGATTATCCAGGTTCTCCACCACAGAACCATAGTTCCTTGGTTCCCAGTGAGAAAAGAATGATTATTAAAGTAGTTTACGTCTGTAGTTTACGTCTGTATGCTTAGAGTGTATGCTTAGAGTGCCTGTCCGCTGCCACAACCATCTAATGTCTCCTGTAGAATGCAGATCTAGATTCCTGGTGAAGAGGAACACACACTATGGTGGACATAGCAATGGAGGATGAAATGGAAAAGCGCTCCCCCACCCCCCGAAAAAGTCTTATAAGAGACAGGATTTAGCAGACTTTCAGCATGCTTTCTGCAGGAAAGCAGGATATAATCTCTTGCAGCCATGTTGCATGCCATTACAAAATTAGCTTTACAAGGTAAAATCAAGGTCTGCTTCGCTCCCAGGCTGCTCTGCCTTGCAATGTAATTAGTTATAGTCATCTTTAAAACACACACACACACACACACACACACACCACTAATGGCTACCTGCCACCATGATGAGAACACCGCGCTGTCACATACTGAAACTTTTCCAGACAAGCACAACTCATTTATTTGTACACTGAGACAGCACTTGGCACTGGTGATAAAAGCTGTGCTCTGATTTAAGCCTTTATAAGGGCAGGAGTTAAATGGAAATGTCTTCTGAATCAAACTGACATTAGCAATGTCTAAACATTCCCCCCAGAGATGCTGCTCTTGATGACACTGCTGCAGTACAAAGCTATGGAAGGAGCTCAAGTCCCTAAGCCAAGGAATGGCTGTAAAAAGAGCACATCAAGGAGAATTTGCTTCAAAGGGCAGCAATCTGGTTCACAAAGAAAGGAGTGTGGCAATGTGAGCTAAAAATGTACCGTCCGTGGAAGAAAGGACAGTATTGGGTTTTCGTATTTTATTTTAGACATATTTTTCATTTCATTCCAACATTATAGATCACCATAACAGGAACACCACATTTCTTCTTTGAGATGTTTGTCCGATGTGTAATAATACCCAACCAGTCCTCCTGAGATGAAAGTTATAAAGCAAAGTGTGCAGGTACCCTTTTAAGCAATTTCTGCGAAATGAGCTGGTTGTTCCCATCTTTCAATATTTTAGTGCAGCCAAAGTTGTGATTGATGAGTGAGTTTAGACACCAAACTACAGGAATCCCTGAGGTCCTGAAGAGCTCACAGTTCCCCTTTCCTTTTGTGTACTTTTCTTTCTTGCTTCTGTCTCGGTTTCTAATCCTTGGAATCCCTTCCCAACTATCTAACAACCAGAATTCGTCTTTCATGTGGTGGGTTCATTTGAGATCAGGTACTCCATATAAGTTGCTTTCTTCCAAAACTCTGGAAAAGGGCTTGTCTCCTGCTGTGCAAGAGCTACAGTCAAAGCACTCATTAAGAATTCACTGTATAATTAACTTAAATTACAATGGTAGAAATGAATACTCAGAAGTAAGTCTATGTGTGTTTAATGTGGCTTACTCCCAGGTAAATGGGTACACAATTGCAAAATCAAGTAATTTCAACACACTTACATCATTAATAAAACAAACATTATAATAAACATAACATTTTAAATCCTGTTACTTGCTGGTTTTTCCATTGGGACAGAACTTTGGAAAGTGGGAGCAGATTTTGTTTTTTTAACTGAGCAGTTAGGGAAAAAATAGTTACTCTCTGCTTTTCCTTACAATTTTACCTATAAAAGGTAGATAAAATTTAACAATCTCCCACCCATAGTGGCTACAGGCCTAAGGTAAGTCTTCTTAGAAATTAGTCCTCTGTGCACACTATCTGGAGGGTAAACACGATTGAACACAGATGACACTTATACACCTAAAACATGTAATATTCTGGCCAGATTAAGACTGGTTGTACTAATTTGTGATGGGTGGGAGCAGAAGAATGTGGCCCTATAGTACAAAGATGGATCACCCTGGTTAAAGGAATCAAAATTTGATGCCTATGATACAAGCACTAAGTCCATTTTCCAGCCATTTTATATCTCCTTCTATATCTTTGCAACAGCCAGGTGAAGAAGGCCAGCCCATTCATGAGGCAGACTGAGGCAGATGCCTCAGGCTACAGAATCCAAGGGGCACCTCTGTGGGCACAGGCCCACCACCGCCACCAGGAAAACGAAGAGAAGCAGCAGCAGCACTTTCTGGGTTCCAGCGAGATCCTGCAAGAACCCTACAAAATCATGAAGAGGCCTCCCTCTGGGTGATCTCATGTCACTCTCATGAGATCTCACAGGTTTCTCTCTAGATTTTGCTGGAACCCAGAACCCAGCCTGGTAAGCGAGGTTTCATAGGGGGCAGCAAGGCGACACAAAACGGGATTCAAGCAGTGAAGTGGGGCAGGCTGCCCCTGCAGGTGAGGTTGAGACTCAGTAACTGGCCCAAGGCAGGACGTATTTTATGTTTTTATCTTGTATTTTTTGTGTTTTGAGATCTGCCTGAGATCTGCGGACGGAGGGCGCTATATAAATTCAATAAACACATAAGTGACGAGTCGGTGAATTTAAAATGTAAAACATTAAACTGTTCAGGGTCTTTTCATTATCAAGGTTGGCAAAATGATTTTAGTTTTTGTTTTTCTGATACTTATATGTGCAATGTATTTTTAGTAGTCCACTAAACCTTATGCCATAATAAATTTATTAGTCTTCAAAATGCTGCAGGACTTATTCTGTGGTATTTTATTTCATGCATTCCTGAGGGGTGGCACCTTCTCTCCCCCCCCCCCCCATCACTTTAACCCAGTTTTAACAATAGGGTTTATCAAATGGGAATGTTCCTCTCCACTAAGAGTCCTGTGGAATGACACCAAACTAGAATGCCAGAAGAACGGTCCTCTGTGCAATCATTGCAACAACCAGATGGAGAATTTGGCTGTGTGTGGCCTGCGTAAAAGAAAAGTGGGACATTTCAAATATTGTCCCATTGTGCCAATTCTTTTGAAACCGTATGTTTGTACTGCAGTGTGGTTCCTGTTTCTTATTATTGTAAAATTGACATTCTTCCCTTTCTGAAGTATTTCCCCCATAGAGGCATGCAAATGAAAATATTTCATTAGAATGGGTCATCAATCATGTATCCTTGCTCTGTTTCTCCTAAAAATCACATGAGCCAAGTTTGATTTCCTGATAGCCCTTGTTTATAGGACTGTGTAGGTGACCCGTTATAGCAAAGAAGAAAAGCTGAGATATAAGCCTTCTCAAGAATCATGCCCAGAGCTATTGAAGGAGAACAGAATGAATCCTCAAATCTGAATTCATTCTCTTTTGAATCCAGCAATGGTGATTTTTGCTCATAGATGCAGGCCTTGCCAAAAACTTTAATATTTTAAACTTTTTCAGAGACTGGTTTATTCCAGCAAAACTATTTCTTTCATCAACATTTGTTTCTCAACATAAGCCAAATGCCTCTCATATTTTTCCACTTTATGGAAACAATTCTTGGCGGGATATAAGGTACATGAGTGTTATTTTAACAACTAGTCACATTCAGAGAATGGCATTTCTTTCACTTCTTTTTTTTTTAAAATCTTAAATCTTCATCTATGTTTACATTTCGTTTTCAACAATGAGGACTAGTTTTTACCCCCAGCTGACACAGGCCAGTTTGAATGACAGCAGACTCACAAACACAATCATTTATGTTTCTATGTAGGAGTAAGTCCCATTGACTTTAGTGGGGCTCATTCTAGCCTCAGTCGGTCAGACATGAAGGCCGAATGCAAATGATTCTCTGAAATTTCATAAAGCCAATTTCAGCTCTGTAAAGTCAAGTATTTCATGAAGATGGGAGAAAACCGACAAGGGACAATCTATTTGCACTATAGGAGGTCACCGATCTTTCGGGGTCAATGGGTATATTTGAAATTTTAAAAAGTGTCATGAGTACCAGTTACAAAATGGCTGCCATGGGGGGGGGGTGCATGACACAAAATGGCTGCCACATCTAGAAGAGCAAAGAGAGCCACAAAATGGTGCAGGTATTCTCCCCCTTCACTGTCCCACCATCAATCCCACATCAATGGGAAAATGACATCTATTTCTGCTCACAGAAAGAAGTTTTTTGTTTTGTTTTGTTTTGTTTTGCTATGTCTCAAAAAGACAAAATTCAGCAAGGAAGCAAAGCCCATGCCTAATAATGGCATGTGTTTATTAATTTATTATTTAGACCAGAGTAAGTGGCAGCAAAAAGCAATGCACTCTAGAAAATTATCTGACCTGATTTTTCATAAACTAATCTCCCCCTATATTTGAAGGACACCTTGGCTGTCATTCAGGGCTTTGCATGCCAAAAAGAAAAAGAGCTGAATCAGCAGGAGATTCTGAACGGAAAAATTAGTTTGTTCGTGTTTTCAAAAACAAAAACAAAAAAACCCCAACAAACAGACAATTTACACAGTTTGCAGTAACAGCGGTCGCTTGCCTGGATGGCAATTAAACTGGCTTGTTCAATTGGCATTTTTAAAAAGGCAGACGACAATGTTCTGTATGTTGCAAACACTCTTGAGCTTCACTGGGAGACAGACAAAGATGGCCCTTTTGTGTTTCAAGCTAAATGCCATCAAAGGGCCAGTCGCCACAGTGGGTTTCTGCATTCAGACCACTCTTTCGGGACAAGCCATGTGTTACCTATCGCAGGCTTTCTCCAGCAGAGTGCTTTGAAGATTATTATTCATTACTTTTGTGTGCAAGGAGCTGAGTGTAGCTTACATGGCGGCGTATGACAAATAACCCATTTTCTCTTCTCAAAAGCTGCGCGTGAGGTAACTTGGGATAAGAGATGCCAGCAACCAAAGCCCATGCAGTAAAAAAAAATAATCATGCCTGTATACCAATCTGAATGAACCATCTCCTGGCAATGGGAGACATGGATGCGGACAGTTCGAGTCCCCATTGCTGCAAGGAGCTCGGTGGGTGAACCTCAGGCCTGTCCCTTGGCCTAATTTACCTCATGGCGTTCTTGTGAGGAAAAACTGGGAAGGAGGAGAACTAAATGCACCATCCTTCATGGGATGACCCCAGATTCTAGCATTAGGAGATAAAAGGGAGAGAAAAACTCTGTTTGCACACCATGGGGATTTTTTCACCCCCCTAAACTAAAAAGCTCTAATTTGGTGGCCATCACCACATCTTGTCATAGCGAATGCCATGGTTTAACTATGTGCTGAATCTTTGTGGAGCGAGGTGAAATATAGCTATACTAAAAGGATGAGGGGGAAAAGCATAACTGTTCACCAACAATATGTAATCACATGATTATGCTAATGATGTCATCTGTGAAAGTGTGTCCTTTTGACATCCATCAGACTTCAGCAAAAAAATAACATGCCTTGCATTATAGATAGCGTAATTCATTGCCTCATGACTTAAATGTAGGATACCCTGATCTAGACATCTGGGGTGATCCACAGCCCTCTTTTTAAATGCAGCTCAAATTACTATAATTTTCTACCTGTCTCCTGCCATGCTCCTAAATATACTGGATTTTTTCCACAGTACTTTAATGAGTAGCTTAATCAGAGAGGTATAATTTACTAAGATTCAGTGGCGCTCTCTGCATACACATGAAAAACTTTTTTTAGTGTTGCATTTATTTCTCTTCATGTTTACCTGTTAGCCTGGGTTGGTTTTTGTTTTTGTTTTGTATAAAAAAGGGCTTCATTTCCCACCCATCATAATGCAGCCCATTACATTTCAGTGTAGTTGTATCAGCTTGCCCTCTGAAACACCATTCCTCATAGTACCTGGTTGTTTTTAGGGAATAAACATCATTTAAGTGTTTGGCATTCCAGACGTACCCCTGCATTCCCCAAAAAGGTTTTGAACTCAAAGTGCACTTGCCATTAAGATCCAAATATCCAGGAAAAAACAGCTCTCTTCATGGATTATTATTATTTTCTCAGAAGATGGGAACTGAGTTGTGTATTTTGTATGCATACGTGGCTCTTAGGGTACAAAACATTGCTGAAGATAAGCCATTTTGGGTCTGATTGGTACATCCATGGCGAATTAGCCAGGGAGTTGCATACATACTGCCTTGGGTTTCATGAAGGAGAAAATAAAATATTTAGTTTTGTGTGCTTTTTCTGTAAAGGTCAATTTCAGGTTTCCCTGGTGTGTGGGTGTGGCTGTTTTAAAGACCTAGACCTGAGGAAAAGGACTGTAAAACCATTCTGGGAATTGTAGTTCTGTGAGAGCAATGGGGGTCTCCTAAAAAAACGAAGCACCCTTCATGAACTACACTTTCCAGGATTCCTTGGGGGAAGTCATAGCTGTTTAAAGTTGCATTATACTGCTTTAAAAGTACCGTCCAGATGGGGCCTATGTTTCTGTTAGTGCTAGTTTTTGTTTGCGTTTGCTTATTTCTTTAAGATCCAGACTCAATGAAATTTTCAGCGCTCCCTTGATGTCCACATACACAGATTATGTGGATCCAGGGCTCACAAACTCTAAAAATATGGATATAAACTCTGCAGCATCTATGGAGTTCAAATAATTTTGCAAAAAGATAGAACCTAGGGGTGCTATTTTCATGCATTTCAAGCCCTCGAGTAGCCACATCCTGTTTGTGTGGAAGAGAAAACAAAAGTTAAACTTTCAGTAACCTTGGAGTGTTGGGGTGGGGGAATAAGAGTTTAGCGTTTGGAATAATAGTCATCCCTTAAATTCATCCATGGCAACTGACCACAGGCTTATTCACTGTTTTGGGAAAGTTTCTGCTTTACCAGCAAACATGCACATATATACCAACCTTTTACAGTAGATTTTGGGGAGGAAGGGAGGGGAGGTTCCATTAGACAGTGAGTTAGTTGGATTAATGGATAGGGAAGAAATTTGGCTTGGCTAGGATTTTAAAGCAAAGCTACCTAATCTGTACTTTCCCAAGCAATATGCGAACCGGAGTACAGCAATCCTTTGAAATTTGCTCTTCTCTGAATTTTGTGATACAGTTGTCCGGTCAAATAATGTGTACAAAATGAGTATATTCGGAGAAAGTATGTATTTAAAAAATTGTATATTGATTAAAATAGCATATAAAATGCATTATAACAGAGGAGGTAGCTTGCAAAGATGCATAGAACAGATAAATTTGTGTTCCAAAATGTGTCTATTATAAGAAATCTGCACTAAAATATGAATGAATTTTCATGAGGAATTTTACAAAACAAAAATTGCAAACTGATGCAGGAATGTGAGGGACTGAACTTAAGACTAAAGAAACAAGAAATTGAGAGAGAAGCTAACATTGAGAGATTTGTCCATCCTTGGTGGGATTCAAGCCTGAGTCACGAAGCAGCTTCCCAGCTTCCTCACAGAAAATGCCCAAAAGAATGGTCTCCTGTGAGCCATATCATGTCCCCAGAAAATGCTGAGGAAAAATAAAAGCCACATCCTTTGTGTGCTTTGTGGGACTAAGTGGTAGGTAGTGGGGGTTCAATATGCATGAGTCTGGATTTTGACCTCTCCCTAGCCTCAGGAGGAACTATATATATTTTTTAAAAAAATTAGGGGCAAGAGCATTGAAACCTCTGCCCAGCAAATAATTTATTCCTCTGTCTTCTACACTAAAGGCTACACAACTTTGCTTTATTCCTTCTGAGGGTGCAAAGTTTTTATGTTTGACGCATCAATGTTTTAAAGAGAACATTCCAAACCACTTCTTCTTCTTTTTTACAACCACTGATAATAATCACCACTAAACTGGTCTCCAGAGAGGAGAAGCCTTTATGTCATAACTTTGCACGAAAGGCTGACACTGCTCACAGTATTTAACCTTTCTGGGGCATATTTGTTTAGCCTGTTGTACAGTTGCGCTGTCTGTGACCCTTCCTAGACTTTGGTTGGCCATTAACAGAATGTCTATTAACCCGCTCCATCCTGTGTTGCTTTGATAATTAAACTACGTTTCCTTACGCCTCCCCACTGTGGAGTCGTAACTCAAACACTGGGGTACCATAGACATCTATCTCTTTGGTAGAAACCTAAGCTAGGAACATAGGAACCTATCTTAAACCATTGGTCCACCTACCTCAGCACAGACCTCAGTGACTGGCAGTGGCTCTTCAGGGCTGCAGACAGGGTTCTATCCCTGCCCAAGGATTGACCTACCACTGAGCTATGTCTCTTCCCCCAAATTAACCCGCTTCAGTCCAGCTAAAGTCTGTCCAAGCTGCCAGTTTCCTATGACCCGAAACAGGACCCAAATAGTGCCTCCCCTGCCTGAAAGGGCTCCCCAATGGCAAATGCATTCCCCTAAGGCAGTGGGTCACGGGCTTAACTAGGCCCACCACCAGGCATCCCCATGCGAGGCTGTTTCAGCCAAGCCTAAGGCCAACAAAATATTGCAGTGACTCCATGAAGCAGGTCTTATCGCCTTGCTGCATGGCAGGTCTGGTCTTGCTAACTGTTGCAGGAATTTACAGGTGCAAACAGATGTGGGGGGGATTTCTCAATAAGAAAGTTATTGAATATGTTAGTAATTGATTATAGGAGTCGGAATGAGCCATTGTGTATTGAAAGAACGTTTGCTGCCGTTACTTTTATATAAGAACTAGTTTATAGAGGAGGCTGTAGCACCTGACATTGCAAGTGGAAGATGCCATTTGCAAATGCCACCTTCTCTGAAATGCTTCCCTGAAAGCAGATCAAGGTGGTGGTGGGGATGTTCTACCTTTTGTGGGAATTAAACTCTAGTTCCCATTTAGCAGAGTATGCAGAAGACAACCCTGGGTCACCTGACCCTTTAATTAGTCCTCTTTCCCCCCTCCTATAAAAATGACCCAAGACACCCTCTTTTAAGGTTTAAAGAACATACATCTTTTGCTTAGTGTACTTGCATTTGCAGATTAAATACAGAGTTATTCAGCTCTTACAATTAACTCTTTACATATGCATTTTTGCTCTATGTTGGTTTTCTATTTTATTGCCCATCAACAGCCAGCATCTGTTCAGCAGAATGTGTAGGCACACAGTCACACTCCTCCACTATGGTAAGACATGTTGTGTTTCTGTTTTATAGGAGCTATTTCCAAACTTGTGTCTATATGTGTAAATTAGCATATGCAAATCTATTGTCCCTTTTTGTACTGATGCACTTCCTCATTTTTTTGTGCTGCATCTCTGACCACCCTACAGTCCATTATACCTCCACATTCCCAATTGTCTCTCAGCCTAACTTACAGCAAATGATCAGTGTGATTAAAGAACCGCACAACCCCTGTGCACACCAGCCTAAATTCCATAGAGGATTTAAGGCTCATTTGTGGCTAAGGAAGCAAACACAGATTTTTAGTGATATCAAATAAACAACTAGGTCTGCTTTCCTAGATCTCATCCCAAGGGAGTTTCAGTGCCACACCTGCAACTATCAAAAATCCACCTTTCTCTTCTGGAGCTCAGAGGTTATCACGAACCATGATGAAAGTTGTTTCCATGTATAGAAAAACCTTTCTATCCCCGGCAGAAACACCAATATGAAAAAGGGAGCAGAATATTTGCCCTGATTCAAAGGGTTTTGTAGGGCTCATTCACAGCATTTTTTAAATGGGATTTTAAATGCCTCCTTAAAATGTTAACATGGGTCCATATGAAGCTGTTCTGAACAGTTCTTACATCAAAAGGCAGTGCTGTTAAGCTCCAGTTATTAAACTCCATGGGTCAAGGAGTGGGCCATAGGTGTCAGCTAGATTAAAGGACTCTGGAATTTAGTTGATGCTCAGCTGAGAAAGAGCACAGATCAGACAAGAAGCAGCTTATCAACAAAAAGCAAAAGAAAGCAACCAATAGGAGTCAGATTGTTCAAAAGGAGGGATTGGCAACTTTTCCTGTATAAACAGAAATCATTTTGTTGGCTTCCTCTACACATAATTCTGGGTCTGACCTTGTAAACTCTACACAGTTTGAGTAACATGTTCCACTGAAACTGCCTCCTCCTCCCTTTTGTCTCTTCATGAGCTCACCAATGGAAACTCCACTCCCAGGGCTAATGGCAACCAAGGGCCCCACAATTTTCTTCAGGAGTGTAACTGGGAAAGACACCAAGTGGCCATGGTCCAGATTCTTATCTGAGGCCCCACAAGCTATTATTAAGGGGGTGGAAATAGACACATGACCAGATTCACACATTTCACAGCACAGCAAGTTTGGGAATAGGCTGCTGATTGTACCCCCATGCAGGGAATCTACACAATCATGTAACAGTACATACTTCCTAGTTGCAGAAACCTAGGCACTCAACAAAGGGTCTGAGGACTCCAGCAATAACATTCTTTCCAGACTGGATCACCTCAGCATGCAAGTAATAATAAAAGAACTTGAGCTAGAATGCTCCCCTGGGTTGGGTATTGGGTGTGTGTGTAAAGAACTAAGTCTGGGCAATGTTTCGAGAGGAAATCTCTGGAGAATGGGATGTCAGGCTAAATGTGTGGAAAGAGTCGAAGGGAAGAGGAAAGGACAGTTGGGTCAGTAGTGGGAATTTTCTCAATTGAAATTTGGAAGAGGGAGAGGGATGACGGCGAATAACTAGGTGGAAATGGATGGCTAGTTCTGGTTGCATTCATCCCAAACTTCAGTTTACTGTGAATTTGGTTTCAACACTCTGCTGTTAATCCTGGGAAATTCTTAGTGAAACATCTGCTTAAAGGGTTTGAACACTTACCCATGGTTTGGTCCCAACAAGACTGTGACAAAAAAATCTCATACACACTGGGGGGGAAAGCAGGCCAGAAAGAAAGCCAAGCTGGCAATTTCATTCTTACTTGGGTTATTCTTTGAGCTTGGTCCTAAAACTCTCAATCAGTTAGTCAACAGAGCCAACAAAGGAAGGACAGTAGCTGAGATGCAGAGCATGCTGGTTGTAATACATTGCTGGACTTCATCCATACTTCCAGACCACAGGCTACATCAAAGCTGATGGCCCAAACCACAGTAATGCAAGAGCAATTTTCTTTATATGTTTGGGTGAATCACCCACCTACCCATCACACCTGACCTATTTGCACATAGTATATAATTCTGCTAGCAGTTCCAGGACTGTGTCAGATCTCTTTGTGGGACATAGATTTTTATTTTCTCTTTGCTGTACCTTGGTGCAGTAAAACTGGAAAATGAATAGGATTTTCTGTTGAGCACAAAATATGGCTTAAACATCTAGTTCGGTGTTTAAAGTGCTATGCTGGACTAGAGTACGCCATACTTGATCGAGATGGCATGCTCTCTTTGGCTTAGCCTCATCAAAGAGAATTGGGATCTTTTCTCATGAAGAGAACAATCTTCAGCATATTAAAATTAATTCTCTCTAAAATGAGTCCAAAGCAAAAGCACTTTAGGGCATTCTGACAAAAATAGTTGCCCTGAAACAACCTCAAAGAAATCACTGTTCTTCAGAATTACACGTCAATTGATCTGTAGCCGCAAAGAATTGAGAGTCCTCCAATAAAACTCTTTTTTAATTCAACGGCGCCTATACTCTCACAATCAGCTGATGTTTATCTAGTATGCTCAAAAGCTCTTTCTATTCTGATGATTATCTCTGCTAGACATTCTGCTAGTATCCACTGCCATGCATATGACTGTGCAGTGTTATCTACCCTGGGAACAAGGATGGCACAACTGGAGACAGTTAGGAGTTGTGCCCACGAGCATTCTTCATGCAATGCACATTTCTTCAAATGCGTAACATTACTTGGGCTCGTATTCTTCCCATATCCATTTTGAGACCCCTAAGTTGGCATTAGTCATGACCTGGCTGGCCACATCAGGATTCAGAAGCTATGTAGCTTCCAGGAAATGTGATCACGATTCCTTTGCTATTTAATATAGCAAAAAATATCTGATTAAGTAGGTAGATAATCCTGACTCCTGCTACTGCTTGTATGAAAGGGGTGGGAGGTATCACAGTAATTGTTTCTGGAAGGAGGCAGGGGCCAGCTCCCACCTTACGCTTCCCAGAACATGCTTTTTCTGTTTGTGTGTGTTGCAGATCAGATCCACAAAGGCGAGCAACAGAAGATTCACGATGAGTAAGGAACATTCACCGCCTCCAGGACAGGCAGATCTTCTGTCACCCTTGCCTGTTTCTGTAACAGAAGTTGAAATTGCATTGATATGAATGATGAATGGTATATAAATACAGCAAGCGTTGTTGTAGTTGTTGTTTTCCAAAATGCCATCCACATAAATTCTTTAATACACTGTGAGGTTTGCATATTCAAGACCCTAGTTGCAAACTTTCTCAAATCTGCCAGTACAGATTGACAAAATTTACTGTGTTCCCAGCACTGCCTTATAACCCAAGGTTTCATAAATATGCATGCCCATCAGATAATCTGTGTCTTTTATGATGAAGTTCTTCCGTTTTGGGGTTTGCAAAAGTCTTAGATCATGTGACTCATTCTGAAGTGACATTTAAAAAAAAAAAGCTGGGGTGGAAATTTGTATGAGAAACGATTTACCTATTCTTATTCTTCTTTCCGTAGGCAGTGTTTTGATGGGCTATATTTAACCTCTACCAAGAGCTTCATAATATTGCAAAAGATGGGATTTGTGGAATTAAAGGCTGTTCTTGGTATTGCAAATACAGTTGTTGCAGTTATAGCACCTATTAGTCCTCCAGAGGCAGCCATTTTGTAGCCTCCATATCCCTGGGTAGGATAAACATTTACTGCAATTCATCCAACTGGCTTTCTGTGGTTAAAAGGTTTACTAAAGCCTACTCTGGCCATCCCTTGCTTTACACAAAAGATGGTGCTATGGCAGATTGTTTCAGTGAACCCCTTGGGCTGCAACTAAAGACAGCTCTTGGTTGCAGCTAAGATGGTAAGCACAGCTCACGTTTCGCATAATTCTGAAACTTTTAACTTTACCGCCATTTCTGCATGAAACTGCTGCTGTGCTTATGGCTAGGGATGGGTGAGTATGCCAATTTCAGTTTCTCTCAGTATCTTGTTTTTCCAATCTTAAATTCTGTTCTCCACATTTCCACAGCAGCAAGCGATTAAAAAAAAAAAGTCTGCATTTTATCAGCATTTTAGTGTGAATTTCTCTTCTCTTCATTTTGCATGTGATTTTGATTAATATACACATTTTTGCAATTTCCCCTAATATAATGCATTTCTTTATGTTAGTTTCAGAAATATATGCATTTGTATCAACACTTTGTCCTAGTACGTGCATTTTTGTACATGTGAGTTGGCTGGAGAATGGCACTGCAAATTCTGAAGAATGAATTTTGAAGGACGGCTGTGTTTTAGTTCATACCTTGTTTCAGAAATTGCAAATTATGTTGTTCACCTTGAAATGTGAACCAGATCAATTTTTTCCACTACCCCTATAAATGTCATAATGTCCTTGGCTTGCCTGCTGTAGCCGATGACTGGCAGGAGCTGCCAGCTTGGTGATGAGCCACCAGGTCTACAGGCTGCAGCATCTCCATGGGCAGGGAAGAAGTCCAAGTACTAGTTGTCTTCCCTGTCTCTGCCTTCTGCTGATTCCTGGCTTTATCTCCTGGCTCAGGCCTCTGGCATGATTCCCGGTTCCAACTTGACAGCTACCTCTGACTCACTGATTTTGTGCAATGGTGGAAGCACTCTCGAGTTGAGGTTTGTATGGTCTGCCGAGTCCTCTGGAGTTGACCCTGAGAGAAGCCCAACCAAAGAATTGGGTGGTGGTATCAAGGCACTTCATTCTATCCCATTAATACAATCCCTCTATGTGTCTAATTGGCAGGTTGGGCAGAGCTCTCCTAAACAGCAGCTATGTTGAGCAGAGCATTCATAAAACTAGTAGGGGCCTTGTCCTTGTGAGCAGCAGATCTTGGCTGCTCATAATCTTATGGATCTTGCCACTTTATTTCATTTCTTATGAATACAATAATTTACGTCCCAGTCCCAGTTTCCAGAAACTGAAGCTCAGACCAAGAGGAGTTAAAGACACACCAAGTAAGTGCTGGGAGGACAGACACACCGTCAAATATCGCTTCTTCCCAGTTTAGTAGGCAGAACATCTTGCCACTCAATGTGGCTATGGGGGAAGATGGAATTGTCATTATCAATGCCGTCTGGTGGTCACTGTTAATATTTTGCACGACCCAATGCAAGCCACAAAGTGGTTGTTGAACTGCATGGCATTGATTCAGAGAGATCAAAGTATTCCCCCTAATGCCCCAAGGGGTAAAGGTAAAGGGACCCCTGACCATTAGGTCCAGTTGTGGCCGACTCTGGGGTTGCGGCGCTCATCTCGCTTTATTGGCCGAGGGAGCCGGCGTACAGCTTCCGGGTCATGTGGCAGCATGACTAAGCCGCTTCTGGCGAACCAGAGCAGCGCATGGAAACGCCGCTTACCTTCCCACCGGAGCGGTACCTATTTATCTACTTGCACTTTGACATGCTTTCAAACTGCTAGGTTGGCAGGAGCAGGGACTGAGCAACGGGAGCTCACCCCGTCGCGGGATTCAAACCGCCGACCTTCTGATCGGCAAGTCCTAGGCTCTGTGGTTTAACTGACAGCACCACCCGTGTCCCTTGCCCCAAGGGGTAGTTGTACTTTTAAGAAGCACCCAGGGAGAACAGCTCTTTTTGAAGCAAGCAGTAGGCAAAAACATGCAACTTGTGATCTGCTCTCATAGGGACAAACGAGTGGGAAAGTGACTAGCCTTTCCCTGCAATTAAATTGTCTCATAACCTAATCATGATCACGACTGGACTGGTAACTAATGGGTTGCTGTTTCTCTGAACTGGGCCGTGCCCACAACTGAGCATTACCACAGGGAAACTCTCGGAAGAATGCTTACTCTAAGCATCTGGTTTTCTGAATAAAAGGGACGCTGTTGGCATTGTCTTGAGGTCATGACAAACTGGCACTGCATCGTAAACAGATACTTTGTCCCTGCCTCACCCCTTCCTTCCTCCACATTTCCTGAATGGATCACGGGGAGGGGGGGTGGTAGCAGTCTGGAGGGGAAGTTTTATTGCTAAGCAGATTCTGCAGAATATGTTTCCAAACTCTTTAGTAACTTAAGCTTTCTGTACTGAAAACAATCTATAGCAGAAGAAGGTGTCTTTTTTATCAGTAAGAACAGAAGTTAGGGGTTTGTTTGTTTTTTAAGTAATTCAGGATGTGTACTACTTTTATAGATCTCCTGAGGATTTCAGTTGTTTGTTCAGATGACATGAAACAGAAGAGGACATAAATGCAATGGATCCTGAAAATACCTAAATCTGGAGAGAGAGAGAGAGAGAGAGAGAGAGAAGGAGAGAGAGAGAAGCTGAGGGCTGAACCAAACCAGCACTGGCAATGCTCAGAAAATAGGGCCTTCTATTAGCTTTATACAAACAAAACAAAACAAAATCAGATTCTCCAGTTATCATCAGAGATATTGTTAAGATGTTTGCTGAGAAGCAAGGCTCATTCAGAGGACAAAATCAATACATAAAATGTTTGAATTCATTTCACAAATCTGTTGTTTAAAATGTTAAAAGCATTTGCGTGGGAAACTGATCAAGACTGCACCACCAATGGGAGAGGGTTTTTTTTAACCCTTTCTCCTCTGCCACAGTCTCAGTGAACATCTCCCCACCCAAAAAGCTTCTATTGAGCCCAGACAGAAAGCTTCCATTCATTTTAATTTTATTATATGTAAGTTATTTCATTATTTATTGGCTTTAAATTGTAAAATGTGGTAGAAAATTAATTCCCTACTCTCCCTGATAGTGGATACTGATGCCACTATTCTTCCTTCCTTCCTTCCTTCCTTCCTTCCTTCCTTCCTTCCTTCCTTCCTTCCTTCTGTTCTTTCTTTCCTGCTTGCTTGCTTGCTTGCTTGCTTTCCATCAAATTAACTTAAGCAATGCCAGAAGTGCCAACTTGGCCCCGTGACCATGGGTGCCTGGGCCCGTGGGTGCCATGCAGTGTGCATAGCCCTAGCACCAAAATTTGTGGGTGTCCAGCCCCTTCATGGGGAATCTTGTGGGTGCTCAGGCACCCAGGGCCCCAGGGAGTTGGCACCTATGAGCAATGCTGGGTCCATTGCATTATAATATTCATTCTCTCTCCATAATGATACATCTGCAGCAAAAGGTATCCACCAACTAGACTCTAGCTGTTTTGCAACAAGCTGTAAACTCTAATGAAGCTTAAACTTCAAAGGGAAACAAAATCTAACAGCACGTCGAAATGGCTATTTATAAAGAAAATAACAATCTCTGTCCCATTTCCAAGGGACCTGGCTGACCTGCACACACTGAAATCTGAATGCTACTGAATCAAGGCGATTCCTGGTGGTACCTGCTGAAAGACTCAGGAGGCTGCTGCCATAAGAATATCGATCATAGTAGTGTCTGTCAGTCATCCTTTACTATTGAAATTATTATTGACCCAGAAACTTGCTAATTCGCATCCACACACCCCTGTGTATTCCTAATTGTGGTGAAAGCGCTCCTCAGCTGTCAGCAGAGATTTGATAAGGCAACAGGACACTTGTTTTCATGGAACGCTTTGCTGCAATTTTAATGAAATGAGAGCTGTTAAAGTGGTTCAGTATAGCCTCTTCTGCACAACCGGCACCAAATGAATCCAAGAACATCCCAAATAAGACGGGACAGGTGTCAGATATGCAAAGAAAGACCGTACCTTTATGAGATGTGCAGAAAAGGGAATCCCAGCAGACACAGCCATTCTTACCCCGTGTGGCAAAACCCACTCACAGGCATTGACTTTAGGATCCTTGTTGATCTTTCAATCTAGTCACTCTATGTGGGGGTAAGCTTTTTCCTTGCCACAGGAATATGGTGATTCCCAATCCCATACACCGTAAGGTACAATCAAACTGAAAGCTGCTATCTTTCACCAGAGAGCCAAGCAGGTACTTGGACTGTCAAGCGGAAGACAGGGGAGGCTCAGCGCATGGGATTAGACCATTAGTCTGTGATGCTTTGCTAACCACTGTTTTGCGAAAGTAACACCACAGTTTCCAGCAGCCTTAAATCCAGACTCTGACTCATGAGGCCATCACAGCATTCGAGCAATAAATCATCTAGTAATTATGCCAATAACTGTTCCTGTTTGGTACACTAAGCAAAACAAATCCTTTGTTACATTTTCTCAGCACTGTGGTGCAAAAATAACTTGCGGTCTATTCTTGACGTCTGTTCCTTTTCACATGCAATTCTTTCCATCTTCTCTGAATGCTACAACTGGGCATCATTTCTAGAGCACTTTCTGCTTGCCCTCACAACAACCTTCTGAGAATGGGTCACTATCTTCTTTCATTTTACAGATGGCAAACAGAAGTGGAGAGACAAAATGACTTCATCACAGTAACTCATGATGACAAAAGTAGCACTTGAATCCAAGTCACATATCCACCTCTGCTACTCCAGCTCCTGGACCTTCCTGGATCTAAATGTGGGGTGCTTTTTAGAAAAAGCAAAGGGATGGTGGAAGCAGAGAGGGCTTTCATTCATTGCCCTCCCAGCTGCTGATTTGTCCCTCCAAGAATATCTACACTGACTTCCTCTCCCTTATTTCCTTCTTTGGCATCCTAGCAGCAGGAAAGCCCACAAGAGGGACATACAGAACAGTCCTATATAGGTTTCCTGAGTAGTAAACAGAATTCAGGGGGCTGACTCCCACATCAAGGTGCATAGGATCACAGCATATTAATGCATCCACATGGTAGTTTTGGAAGGGGTCAAAATCATCATCATCATCATCATCATCATCATCATCATTTATTTATACCTCGCCCATCTGGCTGGGTTTCCCCAGCCACTCTGGGCGGCTTCTAACAAAACACTAAAATACAATAGTCTATTAAACATTAAAAGCTTCCCTAAACAGGGCTGCCTTCAGATGTCTTCTGGTAGTTGTTTTTCTCTTTGAAATCTGGTGGGGGGGTGTTCCACAGGGCGGGTGCCACTACCGAGAAGGTCTTCTGCCTGGTTCCCTGTGACTTGGCTTCTTGCAGCGAGGGAACCACCAGAAGGCCCTCGGCACTGGACCTCAGTGTCCGGGCAGAACAGTGGGGGTGGAGATGCTCCTTCAGGTATACTGGACCGTGTGTTTGGAGGTACATATCCAACACACTGGGCAAGATCAGTGTGGCAGTCTGCATTAAAAAGTATGATCCCTTTACTTGTAATATGCATGAAGAGCTCAAAGTGGCTTGCATGTTTCCTAGGCAATCACCCGTTTAGGCAGCTTACAAGGCCAAACTTGTCATAGGAAGTGCCAAGGACACATTTACACACAAATATGTCTGTTGTTCCAAGGCCAATTCTTTTATTTTACCATTAAAGTGGTAAGCCAGGTACATGAGAAGCTACTGTGCTCCAAGTTTTGATGCATCTTCCTCTGCAGATTTATATTGCTTTGGGAACCCATCTAAAATGTGTTCGCACAAAGTTTGCAGGTGTTTATGTGACATCCATGGTTGATCAAGAGTCCATTATGATTTGTTGGTGAGGACATCAAATGGCAGGATGCCAAGCAACTGTCATATCCCACACTTCCCAGCGCATCTTCCTAGTATTTTCCTTACTGCAAAACATCTGGGGGGGTTTTGGGAAGTAAAATCAAACAAGAGCACCGAATCCACTATAATTGTGCAAGCTGAATTTGCCTGTTTTGTGATTCAACGCCACCCACGAAATAGCAACAGTCTGGCAGCGGCCATGATTTCTCTGAGACCAAGGGAGTTTCCAGTTCTGAATATTGCAAGCTACAAGCTTCATGCAAGGGATTGGGGAGGGGGAATTATCCACAACACAATCAAGAGGAACGGGTGTCACATCTGTACTAAATCTGATTTCTTCCTCAGTTGCTAAGCACCTTGGTTATAGATGCAGTTGTTTTTCCCTTCTAACGTCACATCTGGAGCCTGAGCCAGAGGTTTTGTTTCCTGAATTCTAATTACATACTTTTTAAAGGTCACCCAGAAGGAAGGATGGCAGAGGAGTCTTAACGTAACGCCAGGGATGAATTAGGGCACCGTGAAACCTGAAAGATTGTCTCTCCAGTCCCAGACCAAAGAGGGGAGTTCTTCAAGGGTGCAGAATTTCAGCCAGACTCTCTGAAGGCATGTTGGGAATACGAAGGGAGTGGTAGGAAATATTATGACAGTGTATTAAACCTTAGCTGCACATGCATCTGAATGAGAAAAGCAATGAAACGAGCAGCCAAAAACTCTGCATCCCAGACTCAGAAAAATAGTTCAGTGATTTAAAAACATTCAGTTGCATCTCAGGAATGCCTGCGAAAATGTACTCACTTTCACAGCCCAGTACAAAGCTACCAACAACATCCACTTCTCCCCAGGATGAGAAGCAAACGGCTATCAAAATATCAGGGTCAGCAGTTCCATGGATCAGAATAACAAGTGGGATGGTCACTGTCATGCTGCGCTGCCATTGTCATAATTACACCATGCTGGTGTCAATCATTGGGTGTGAATTCTTCACCAATGCCTTGGCAATTAACTAACTAACTAACTAACTAACTAACTAACTAACTAACTAACTAACTAAATCCCAGGGTTACTATCACTATCTGAGTTTCTCACAGTGTCCTGGAACAACCCTACATCAAGGGATTGTGGGAAAATAAAATGGCAGTCAACCAATAGTGTTCGAAGCTCTGCTGCTGGATAAGCCAGCTAGAGCTCACCAACAAGGGGGTACAGGCTGCCACAAGACACTTCACTCAAATATGAAGCTGCACAGGGTCTTGATTCCTCAGCAGCAGGTTTTAAGCATCTTTCTGCCTAAACCAAAGCCACTGTTCAGCCGTTCAACACCAGAGGCACTTCCTCTTTCTGTACTCAACTCACAAGGACACGGCAGTATATTCTGTGATGTAGGAGATGTTCGGAGATGGAGCAACTTGCATATTTGTCTAGCCACAGATTCTAGCTTTCCCAGAAGTTATTCTCCCAGCCATACAGCAGACTAACAATGGCTTGGCATGGAAACATGTCTGACAGGATTCCCTGAGAACACGGACTGCTTCCTGCATTTTGAGTGATATCCAGAGTTAGTCATAATCAATTCAACTAACTGGTCTTGCTACCAGAAGCCCATGCAGTGCAACTATGCTGAGGTTCTTGTGCCAGCGCTCCGTGCTTTTCATTGGCTACCTGTTGTCAGCTACTCTACCTACCAATATTCACCTGCATCCTTGCCAGACAAGCCCAGCTACTAGCTGGCCAAGAATTAACTTCCTTTTCTTCTTGAGCAAATTTTGAGGGGGTCTGGGGGGCTACAGAAAAAAGGAGGGGAAAGTTCTGCTGCACAAGTGGAAGATTGTTGCACTAGCAAAAGGGCAGCACTGGAGACAACCCAGTCTAAATACAATAATTTGAAATAAAAATAATATAATTTCACTACAATAACACACGCACGCACACGCTCTCTCTCTCACACACACACAAAAGTAACAGTTCATTTTACATACATCGAAATTTAAGTGAGCATAAAGGTCAACAAAGTAAAATAATTTCACACCTAATCATAGCCCCAAAGCTGACAACATTAGGCATTCAGCCCCTTTCAGTGTGGGTTTCACTGACAATCACTCATAAGTGAACAACAGGCAGAGTGTTAATTCTGGCCTTTTTCTAAAACCTGATGAGGTCTGGCTCCAATTCAGCCTTGGTTTTACTCTTATCCATGCAAGTGCCAGACAGGTAGGTATTCAAGATCAGGCATCAACCTGGCACCTAAAAGTACACCTACCTGTAGATACTTACCTAGGACTGGGAGTAAGCTCCACTACACTCACTGGGGTTTTCTTCTGAATCAACATGTGTAGGATTCCTCTGAATGCATTCATCAGTAACTAATTGAAGCCAATCTCTGGTACACAGACAACTTTTTAAAAATGACCTGTGATATTTTGGCACCTCAGTCCTAAAGGTTCTAATTGTCTTGTTACACAAGCATAGAATAATGTTTTGCATATACCATCATAAGCTCCTCCTCCTGCCAATTTTGTAGGATTTAGGACTGGGTGAAAATTCAGTTTTTCTATAGTGAATTATTCAACTGCCTGATAGTATACATCTGCATGTGTTCTTACCTAGTGCAGATTGTACAATATAATTTACATTCCTTTCTCGTTATTCACAGGCAAAACACATTGTTGGAATGTAATCTGCTCCCCATGTAGTCTGCAAAGTATATATTGCAGAATAATCAAAGTGTTTTAGGCTTGTCTTTCTCTAAGCACACTAAACATCCCTCCAGCACCTTGTGACATGATCACAGTGGATACCTTATGAGATGTATAATCTGATACCATCTGTAGTGTTGGCATTTCCTCACATTAGCCAGAGAAATGAATACTGATCGGAACATGGAATGGGGCAATCTTTCACCTTAACAGGGAAAACCATACTGATGAAAATGTATTTGTATATTTAGCTAGACCTTTGACATATTAGACATTACAGGCATGCCTGCAGAGATTTCTGGGCAACAAAATAAATAAAAATAATATTACACATTCTTGTTTGTAAGGAGCGTCTCCACCCCCATCATTCTACCCGGACACTGAGGTCCAGCGCCAAGGGCCTTCTGGTGGTTCCCTCACTGCGAGAAGCCATTGTACAGGGAACCAGGAAGAAGGCCTTCTTGGTAGTGGCGCCGGCCCTGTGGAACGCCCTCCCACCAGATGTCAAAGAGAACAACTACTACCAAACTTTTAGAAGACATCTGAAGGCAGCCCTGTTTAGGGAAGCTTTTAATGTTTGATGTATTACTGTATTTTAATATTTGGTTGGAAGCTGCCCAGAGTGGCTGGGGAAGCCCAGCCAGATGGGCAGGGTATAAATAAAAAATTGTTGTTGCTGTTGTTGTTTTATTACACGACAAGGAACACAATTCAATGGGGCACTTCCCAGCACAAGCCCCAATAAAATGAACGAAATTGGCATAGAAGTACCATGTTCTTGTGTAGCTCACATTCAGTTCAATGGGCCGTGCCCAGGAGACGTTCCCAGTTGAGTGTGTCCAGTACTCAGGGCCAGCCCTACCATTAGGCAGAAGGAGGCAGGTGCCTCAGGTGGCAGATGCTGGAGGCGAGCAGTCTATCAACCATTCCCCAAACTAATCTTTAATGCTGAGGATTTATGAATAATAAAAGCCTGGATATTTCCCCATGGAGTTAAAAAAGAAGACAGTACTGTGCAAAGAAAAAGCTCAAGAGTAGTCCTAACCACAGAATGGGAATCAGAGAAAATGACAATTTAATACAGAGCTAACCTCACCCTTTGGGTGGAGAGCTTTTTTGTAAAGTCTCTCATTGGTGACAATGAGATAATAAATGCCTTCGATCCTAATGCTGTGGTTTCCTGCTATTGACTCATTTTACTAGGCTTCCACGATAGTCTCTCAGCTATCCTATGATAACTTGCTAAAACCTGCTGGCTAGTCCTCTTTTTTGAAAGCATCTCATTGTGCCTGAATCCTAGGCAACTGCAACCAGTTTTCTATTGCAAAACGCATGTAAAAGATGATAACTGAAAAGAGACCAGATCCACTGGATGACATGCATAGGACACTAAAAGGGTGAGGTCCAATTACACGTTCCAAATCTGGATTAATCAGTAAATTGAGGATAAAAGTTCCAGGTTGTGTTTCTTCCTGTGGTTTTACCAGAACTATCCCAGTGAAGGAAAGGGGGTCAATCCAGGCACTTTGAACATTCCTTGAGGTCACCACTAAGCAGATGTGGGGACTTTAGCAACATTTCCAGCTTCTGGGTAAATGAAATATAGTAGCTTCTCGAGCTTCACAGCTGAAGCCCCTGTTCAGCAGCTTGGTTGCGGTGGGTGGACAATGTTTGCATGCCCCCCGCCACCACATGAAACAAAACTCCCTGCACATTCAAAATTGGAGAGAAGGCTAGAAATTTCTCCTTAGCATGCTAGCAATCTTTCCTCAGGACAATTTTACACAGGGGAGTATGCAAACAAGTCAATCCCAAGGCAGCTGTCTGAAGTAGTACACGTCAGTATGATGCCCACTATGCTAGCCAGCTTATCATATGATGGGACGCGGGTGGCACTGTGGTCTAAACCACAGAGCCTAGGACTTGCCGATCAGAAGGTCGGCAGTTCGAATCCCCGTGACGGGGTGAGCTCCTGTCACTCAGTCCCTGCTCCTACCAACCTAGCAGTTCGAAAGCACGTCAAAGTGCAAGTAGATAAATAGGTACCATTCCAGCGGGAAGGTAAACGGCATTTCCATGTGCTGCTCTGGTTCGCCAGAAGCGGCTTAGACATGCTGGCCACATGACCCAGAAGCTGTACACCGGCTCCCTTGGCCAGTAAAGCGAGATGAGCGCCGCAACCTCAGAGTTGTTCGCAACTGGACCTAATGGTCAGGGGTTCCTTTACCTTACCACTGCAGCGGGAAGGTAAACGGCATTTCCATGTGCTCTGGTTTCCATTATGGTGTTTCATTACACCAGAAGCAGTTTACTCATGCTGGCCACATGACCCGGAAAGCTGTCTGCAGACAAACGCCAGCTCCCTCGGCCTGAAAGCGAGATGAGCGTCACAACCCCATAGTTGCCTTTGACTGGACTTAACCACCCAGGGGTCCTTTACCTTTTTACCCTTACCATATGAGCTCAGCTCTCAGAACTACCAAGATTCTTATCCTTGTGGATTTCAATTATTGGGCAAAATCCTCTGTTTGGTTAGAATGCCACAGAGGGAAAATACTAACTGTACCATGAGATTCAGAACATTTGAATGCCTACAAGCACATTGCATCCTTCTGCTGACTTTTTGATTTTGTGACTGCTTCATTCTCAGTCTAAGCCCTTAAATCAGACCTTTCCTTTTGCTCGTGGTACAAAATACTTTTTAACATTCTACACGGTGCTCTCCAATGGCTAAGCCAAGTAAAAAAAGAGCTTTGCTTCATTTTATAGACCCATGCCATCGCTTCAGCCATTCTAAATGCAGAGCTCGTGTCCGTCAGTCTTCCAGATTTGATTTGGTTTCAACAGAGGAGTGGCGTCTGGTCATCAACATTTGTAATCTAGATGAAAGTTTCCCGCCCCCTCGGCCGCTCTGAATTCCTAGGTCAACTTTTAGATTATGAATGAATATATTCCTCTCCTAGGCTGTGTACAGAAAATGCAGCTAGGTTGTTCTTTTTCTCAACTCAGATCAAAGCTGTTGTTATTGTTGTTGTTGTTGCTGCTGCTGCTGTTGTTGTTGTTTAGTCATTTAGTCGTGTCCGACTCCTCGTGGCCCCATGGACCAGAGCACGCCAGGCACTCCTGTCTTCCACTGCTTCCCCCAGTTTGGTCAAACTCATGCTGGTAGCTTCTGTAACACTGTCCAACCATCTCATCCTCTGTCGTCCCCTTCTCCTTGTGCCCTCCATCTTTCCCAACATCAGGGTCTTTCCCAGGGAGTCTTCTCTTCTCATGAGGTGGCCAAAGTACTGGAGCCTCAGCTTCAGGACCTGTCCTTCCAGTGAGCACTCATGGCTGATTTCCTTAAGAATGGAGAGGTTTGATCTTCTTGCAGTCCATGGGACTCTCAAGAGTCTCCTCCAGCACCATAATTCAAAAGCATCAATTCTTCGGCAGATTTCTTTATGGTCCAGCTCTCACTTCCATACATCACTACTGGGGAAACCATAGCTTTAACTATACGGACCTTTGTCGGCAATGTGGTGTCTCTGCTTTTTAAGATGCTGTCTAGGTTTGTCATTGCTTTTCTCCCAAGATGCAGGCGTCTTTTAATTTCATGACTGCTGTCACCATCTGCAGTGATCATGGAACCCAAGAAAGTAAAATCTCTCACTGCCTCCATTTCTTCCCCTTCTATTTGCCAGGAGGTGATGGGACCAGTGGCCATGATCTCAGTTTTTTTGATGTTGAGCTTCAGACCATATTTTGCACTCTCCTCTTTCACAAAAGACTTTGATTGCAGATTCTATTCCAACATCCCATTTTACTTTGATATCCATTCTTTCTCCTCGTGCCTTAACTACATCATAGGTTAATTCCACCAACTAACTTTGATAAGTTTAACTACAGTTTTAATTTTGCCACATCCTCCTAAGAGGAATTGGAACCACTTTTATTATTACTTTGAAGCATACCTCCGGTTGAAAATGTAAACATTAAAACTTCTTGTTGCTGCTTTTAGATGGGTCAGACAAAACCGTTGATTTGGGTTAGGAATTTTCTTCAGCCAAGTAAGCTGTGAAAATTCATGAAAGGAACAGCTTCCTATACGTTTGGAAGAGTCCCAAGCAGACCCGGTGTTTTCAATAGGGCTTGTTCCCTAGTCAGTATGTTTACGATTGCAGCCAAAAGTTTAAGATTACTGTAAGATGCTGATCCCAGCATATCCCCAAAAGCAGCCAAAGTAAGGCTGTAAACAACAAACTCCAGGCAGGCATTCCCACTCATCTGATACTGCTGGTCTTGGCTGAACTGCTAAAATATTCTGTTACAGCCAGGTTGCTTAGAAATGCCAGAAGCTGAACATGTTCCTGGCAACTACAAGGAAAGGAGGGAAAGGAAGGGTCATGCCACACCTTCTGCTGGTAATTTCAAGCATGCCCAAATTCTAGTTTATGGCGGATTTGGTATGCCTATAAGTATTTGTTTATGCAGCGTTTTCAGCATGATCATTAATAATGAGTTATTAATGTAAGAGTATTTTCTCCTAATGGATTAATGCAATTAATATTGTTAGCACTTAAGCTATGGTAGCTAGCTACCAGCAAAAGTAATTTAATTCCATAGCCTGAACTACTTTTCATAAATTGGTTGTAATGAAACTCATCACTGTTTAATTCCCATTACAGTCTTATTGATGCCTGACATGCTCCCTCTTAAGCCCCAATTTTCTTTTTCCAATGATGTACTGTTTCTCGATTGATTGTTTCGACGTTTCATTAAGTGAAGAAATTGAAATTGAAATAATGGTAATCTGTTCCCACTGTGCTCTAATGACATTTCGCTGCAGTTAAGCTAGTCAGTTTTTTTATTATTATTTAGAAGAAAACATTGATATCTAAGTTTGGACAATCTAATGCATTTGGGGGGATTATGCCCCAAATAACATTTCAATTAAAATCTCTTTGGGGTGGGCCCACAAAACTGCAGGAGGCACCGAAGAGCTTACTGTGAATGTATATAATGTTCGAACTTTTCAAAATGCCCCAAAGACTAGGATTATATTTAAAATTCTCCAATTTACATTTTTTTTTAAGTCTGTAATACATATTTTAATGGAATTTCGAAATATCTCTCTTCAGACTGCTTCCATCGATCATCCCCTCCTGAGACCTACTGTGACAAATGTGACTGACAAGAATGACAATACGTTGTGATAGAATGAACAGCGAAACCCACCTCTATGGTAATCTTTTTTTCCCTTCCCTCCTTCAAATGGTGCGACTTGAAATTCTTGGATGCTTGGAAACAAATATCAAAAATTATTTGTTTGCTGAAATAAAGGCTCTGGCCAAATCATCTTAGTCTTACAGTCCTAACCCTGCCCTCCCCCCACAAAAAAATGCAAAGATTTAAACAAGAACGTAGGGTGTGTTAAGATTCAGAGGTTTTGTTGCTGATTACTAATCATGGCTGATTGGTATTCGTGTTAATTTTTAGTTGACGTTTTCATTTTTTGTATGCAATTATTTCACTGTCATACGTTATGTAATTCTACCCTGGAGTCACATATGATGGAGGGTGAACAATGGTAAAGAAGACAGTGGTGATGATTATGTTAAACTGAATATATTTCAACTAGTCAGGATATTTTTATTTATTTGTTTGTTTAAATGGCAGCCTTTCCAAGCCCTCTTTGAATTCTTTCTTCAGGGGCAAAGAACTGACAGGCGGTTGGTTGGTTGGTTGGTTGGTTTTTACTCACAAAAATATTTTTGCTTGCACTTTAAATGTAATCTCTCCATCAGTCTTCCTCTGTTCTAATCTAGCTCTCGAAATCTCTCCATTTAAAAAAAAAACCCAAACCCCAGATAAAACAATAAAACTGAGAAAAATTCACAACCATACTTTTAAAACATGCAAAAGTTTTAAATAGTAAGGCACAGTACAATTGTGTTCTACCACTCAACTCCAGTTTACTTTACTCTGGGTTAGGAGAGGGGGGGGGGAGCAAATATGCTTTGCCCATTGGTTATATATACCTGACAACGACGCCCACATGTAGCTTCTGTTAGGTTACCTAAGAAAATGGAAATAGCTCCGAGAAGGGGAAGGGTGTGTCAAACAGTCCTCCTGAGGAATGAAGACAGGAAATGAATTTTAAAGTGGCTTGTGCAAGTGCTGCTTTTTGCAGGACAAAAAAATAAAAATAAAAATCCAGAATCTGGAGGCAGAATATAGGCAGATGCCTTGTACCATGGTGGACGAGTTAGTGCAGTCTCCTCTGGCTGTCAGGGTCTCAGGAAAATGTTGGCATCGTGTAATACAATGTGGCACATTTGGATTTCTGAGTAAGTGGTGTGGGCGTCATCTCATCTTGCCACTTCTCTCCCCCTCCCCGCCCATTTATTTTATTTAATAAAAGATGCATTCTTTGCGGAAGTGTCTAAGTGGCTAGCATCCCTCCTCCCTCAAGAGGCAGAAAGAAAGGGTGTGTGCACACACGTCGGTTTTTGAAGGGATTTGAGCAGTAAACAGCCTCAGTCCAATATACCTGAAGGAGTGTCTCCACCTCCATCGATCTGCCCGGACACTGAGGTCCAGTGCCAAGGGCCTTCTGGCGGTTCTCTCGCTGCAAGAAGCCAAGTTACAGGGAACCAGGCAGAGGGCCTTCTCGGTAGTGGCACCCGCCCTGTGGAACGCCCTCCCACCAGATGTCAAAGAGAAAAACAACTACCAAACTTTTAGAAGACATCTGAAAGCAGCCTTGTTTAGGGCAGCTTTTAATGTTTAATAGGTTATTGTATTTTAGTGCTTCTCTCTGGCGGCACCATCTTAACTTTCCTGAAGCTGTGAAGCAATTCAGCTGATGGGTGGACCGCTTGCCTTTATAACCCAGATTTCCTCCAGGAAATTCAACATGGCATACATGCTTCTCTCCCTTTCCATATTTTCCTCACAACAACCCTATGAGGAAGGTTAGGCTGACAGTCAGCTTCAGGGCCAAGTGAGGATTTGAACCTCCCAGGTCCTAGTTTCACACTCTACCCACTAGGCTGCACTGTCACCTAAGTTATTGATAAGAGTATGCCGTTGCCCATCCCATGCCAATGGAAAGGCTTACAAAGCCACTGGCAATAGCTGACGCGAACTTCCAGGAGCGATGTGCACGTGGGAGAAAAATATTGTGTACCGTCATGAGGACTAGAAGCTCGCTTGCTTTTTGGGGAAGAGCTATTGGGCATCGCCAAACGTGCGAGCGTGAGGAGGTGGGTGCGGAGGCAGGACTACACCTCCCGCCAGCCGTCGACGACGCTAGATCATTTCTGGCCACCCCGCAGGAATGTCCTCGCGTGTGGCTCCCTTCTCGGAAGGTGGATAAGCCTCTCTCTCCGCCGAGGGGCTGGGCGCTGCTGCTGCTGCTTCAGGAGCCGAGAGCTTTCCTTCCCCCCGATGGATGCCGTGCGCGCCACTTCTGCTCCGTGCCCAGAAACTGTCTCAGGCTTGCCCAGGACATTTCGGCGGCGCTTCGGGGCTGGCGAAGAATGCAGGGAGGCAGCAGCGCAAGGCTGCGTCTGGAAGAGGATCTGCTGGCCTCTCCGGAGCAGCTGCTGCTGCTTCTGAGCTAACCTCTCCCTGAGCAGCAGCAGGAGGAGGAGGAGGAGGAGGAAGAAGAGGGGTAGGTCAGGTTAGTGGTGCCTGCTCCCCTCCCTCTCCTTCCCCTCCCCGAGCAAGATCCATCCTCCCCGAGGCTGCGCTGCGCTGCCTGCCTGCCTGGGCAGGGCAGAACTGGAGAGGCGCTTTGGCGAAGGCGCAGCCTCGCCGCTTTCCTGGAGAAGAGGGACCCTTGCGCTCTCCCCACCGCCTCACCTGTGCCTGCAGCTGTCGCGGGGCAGAGGTCTGGCTCCGGATCCAGGCTCCCCTGAGGCCACACACACACACGCCCCTCGGGACTCGTCTCCAGGAAGCCCCTCGGCGCGCCCGGAGAGGCGCCAAGAAGGTGCCACCACCCACGTCTCCAGGGCGCAGCGATCCCCCGCAGGGCTGGCCATGCTGGGGCTCCGGCGAGACCGGCTGCTCATCCTGCTGCTGCTGGGGGCGCTGCTGAGCGCCGATCTCTACTTCCACCTCTGGCCCCAAGTGCGTCGCCGCCTGGCCCGCGCCGGAGCGCACGGGCCGGGCTGCTCCTGCCCCGCCGAAGAAGCCACCGCCGCATGGCTCCCTAGCACCGAGCCCTGGACGCGGCTGCCGGAGCAGCGCAGCACCCAGACGGCCGGCTCCAAGCTGCGGAGGCTCTTCTCGCACCCGCTCTACAGCGCCCCCGAGGGGCCGGCCGAGAAGCTGCTCAGCGGGCAGGAGGCGCTGCGCTACTACCGTCGCAAAGTGGCTCGCTGGAACAGGTGCGTAAGCCGGGCTGGACAGGGAGCACACCTCCGGGGCAGTGGCGTAGCGTGGGTTGTCAGCACCCGGGGCAAGGCAAGTAATTTGCGCCCCCTAACCCCCAGATGTTGCGCCCGGTGCAGCCGGCCCCCCTACACCCCCACGCTACGCCACTGCTCGGGGGGGAGAGCCGGGTGGGGTGGGGGGCTTCGCCGGCTTCCCCGGGCGGGGAGACCCCGCCGCCGCGGATCCTCCCCCCGTTATCATCGCCTTTCTTTTCCCACCAGTGCCCGGAACTCCTAAGCAGTGCGTGTTAGTTTCGACGATAAGGACTAGAAACTTGCTGGTGTTGTTCAAAAGGGAAATGGAAAGGCCCTTCTCTCAGCCGGGGGTGGGTGAGGGGAATAAGAGTTCATTGCAATGTCAGTTGCGGAAGATTGGATTTTTATGGGTGTTTTTACTGTTTGAGAGTAAAATGTGCAACTTCTGGATACAGAGAAGTGGCCTTCTTGAGCGCAGACCAGAAACTCCAATGGGCAAGAAGAGTTGCTGCTTCTCCACTGGCTCTGTGTCTTCTAAATCCCACTGAACTCAGTGAAGGCATGCATTGGATCCAAGTTTGTATGTTTCCATCCTTCCGCTTTAGCCCTTCGCTTCTTTATTCTGGGTGAAATTGCTTTATTGGCCTGCATAGCCCAACCCTGCTTTTTTAAAGAAAAGAAAAGAAAAGAAAAGAAAAAGAAAAGTTTCAGGCATAAAGGTCCACTATGTCAGTCTTGAAGCCCGATAACCTTTTCAGCTGATCCTCCTTATCTCCAGGCTGTGCAATGCTTCACCTGCTGATTTCTGCAGTCTGTGTTGCTGCTAAAGATATAGGGACAAGACAGATTGGCCTTTTTCTCATCAGTTGCCAACCTTACCACCACACTAAAAAAAAAAAAAGACAGAGAAAGAATGCTAAGATTTGCTCTCCTGAATCCAACCTAAAGGTAAAGGTAAAGGGACCCCTGACCATTAGGTCCAGTCGTGACAGACTCTGGGGTTGCGGCGCTCATCTAGGCTGTGTTAAACACCATACATTTAAAGTGTATTTCCCACCACTCTCGCCAAAGAATCCTGGGAGCTGTAGTTTGTGAAGGGTGCTGAGAATGATAGTTTGGGGGCAAACTACAGTTCCCAAGAATTATTGAAGGATATGTTTTAAATGTATGGTGTGTACACAGCCTAGGGCTCAATGCAGATGCCAGGGTTCCCTGACCTTACAGCTGGACATTCTTGTATCTCATGCTCTTTGTGGGATGAGGCAACTTGCTACTTACTGAAGTAAGCCCCACTGAACAGCAACTGCGACTTTCTGAGCAGATATGTGCAAGAGGACTGCACATTGTGATTCTCGCCCATCAGTTGGGAGGTTGCTTATCCTTCTCCCTGGCTGATGGAATAAATAATATGTGGCACTGAGTATGTTCACCAAACAGGCAAGGCCCCTCCGTAAGTTAAGCAAAGCTCAGTTCCTGAGGTTAAGAGGTTGTTTGTCTGGGTTGCGATGAGGATCTTAGTCACTACTGAAGTAGATCAAAACCAGTAGCTCAGGGCCAAGGCCCCACTTGCTGGAATATTTTGGGGTGATCAGAACTGCAAGAGGAGAAAGCTGCTTTTAAAACTGGACAGCACAGAATGTTCCATGATTCTAAGCAGAACATCTGTCCTCCGGCATAGAGCAAGTTTGGTAACATGATCTTTTAAAATGTGACAATTTCTGTGCTCTTTTAACTCCTTGCAAGAGGTTGTGACAGAGCCAACGTGTTAAACAACTACATACATTGGTAGGATTGACAGAAAACTTGTAGTAAAAAATCTGAACTATGGATTGACGAAGGATTTATAAAAATAGAGCTGTGATAGAGATACAGAGGGGGAAATCGTTACATTGAGATCCACAATTGGGAGGGGGGAGGGAAGTCAGAAGAGATTATATGTTTATGTATTTAATTCATTTGTTTATGCAAAATGGAAAATGAAAAAATTAAAAAATTATATATATATAAAAGAAGAGCCAAAATATGTTCATTAGCATGAAGTGTAGTTAAGAAATAAGCACTAAAGGGAGAAGGAAATGGGGGTGCAGTCCGGTCTGAGGGAACCTGGCTCCTTGCTCATTGCAAATAATTTGCACCACCACTCGGCTATGGCTCTTCTCATTAAATTACATAATTCATCATACGCCGCAGCTGTAATATTTGGTAACTCTTTGTATATTTGATTACAGCTGATTATCGAGAGTAAGCCACAGTTTTAAGTTTGTTTTAAGTGAATTCTCCCTTCCTCAAATACAGTGGTACCTCGGGTTACATACGCTTCAGGTTACATACGCTTCAGGTTACAGACTCTGCTAACCCAGAAATAGTACCTCGGGTTAAGAACTTTGCTTTAGGATGAGAACAGAAATCGTGCTCTGGCAGCAGCGAGAGGCCCCATTAGCTAAAGTGGTGCTTCAGGTTAAGAACAGTTTCAGGTTAAGAACGGACCTCCAGAACGAATTAAGTACTTAACCCGAGGTACCACTGTATTTCATGCAGTACTTGACCAGGAGCACTGGCGGAGGAAGAGGAGTGCGGGGGGAGCGCACCGCCCTCGGCAGCGCAATCCCAGTGGGGTGCCATCACGGCTCCCCCCACCCCGCCAGCGCTGGGCGCCACGCCCCCACAGGCGGTGTGCCACGCCCCCAGGACACGCACCAGCCTGCTCTCCACCTGCTTCCCCCCCCCCCAGTGCCGGAGCATGAAGCTCCACCACTGACCAGGAACCTATTTGGAGCTCATGGGATCAGGCCCCTGGCCTATCTAGGCATCCTATTCCCACAGTGGCCAACCAGAAACCTGTGGGGAAACGCGCAAGCCGGACCTGAACATGACAGAACTCTCTCTTCCTGCATTTTAGCAACTGATTTTCAGAAGCATTACAAGCTCCGACGGTGGAGGCAGAGTTTAACCCCTGTGCCTTGTAGCCATTGGTAGCCATCCCCTCCGGGAATTTCTCCAGTCCACTTTTAAAGCCATCCAAGTTGGTGGCTATCACTGCAAATTCCATAATTTAACTGTGTGCCGTGTAATTCCTTCCTTTTATCTTTCCGCATTCAACTTCATTAGATATCCTTGAGTTCTAGTGTTATGCAACAGGGAGAAGAACTTTTCCCTATCCATTCTCTCTCCATGCTTCCCATGAATTCTTCCCTTACCCAGATTTCATGCAGTATTTGATCACGGTTCATAAACTAAAGGGGAGAAACAGTTTTGGGTGTTTTTTTTTACATCTCAGTCTTTTTCACTGTTACTGGGAAGTAAGGCATGCTGATTTGCTTTGGCACGTACGGAAAGGTAAAGCTGCTGAAAACTGCAGCCTTAGTCTTTTAAAATGCACACTGTACAAAAAAATAATTGGGGAGTGCATTGAGCAACCGTGCCCTTTCTAAATGCTGCGATTGAGCTTTGTTTAGTCTTTAAACTTATAACAGGGTCACTTCTATCCTGCAGGAAAAAGTCGAGCTGAAAGCCTTGGCGCCGGAGCCAAAAATCTTTATCACAAACCTGCCACCGTGTCTATTTTGTGCTTAGTCCCTAATCGGTGCAGCTTACGTGTCACCAGGAAAGGAAAACAAAGTAATAATGTAAGAAGAAGAACTGGTCTGAGCTCGAAGGAGCATAATAAGAGTGTGTGACCTTGCTTCGGTTCAATGGGACAACTGTACTTCTCTTTGAACCACTGAGACGTGACTATAGAGATAAATAAGCCTGTCACCTTAGATCAAAAGCAAGCATGATGCAAGCAAAGCTCTTTGGTCTCTTGAAACTTTTGCAAATAACAGCGGTGGTGATGGTGGGAGAGCAATATGTTTTTTCCTAATGGTGCAAATAGCAGCTTGGGGGTATGTAAGAGATTTTAATGTGGAGAATGGGGGTGAAGACAGTCTTCTTCTTCTTCTTCTTCTTCTTCTTCTTCTTCTTCTTCTTCTTCTTCTTCTTCTTCTTCTTCTTCTTCCTCTTCTTTGGCGATCCCTTGTAGCCGAATAAGTTTGTCTTCCATAAACACGGTTTGAACAGTGAGTCCGTAAGTGACTGTGGAGGCCAATTCTGGATCCACACATCCTTCCACAGTGGAGACATTGGTTTCCAGGCGGGAGTTGATCACGGTGTGGATTTGCCAAGCGTGCCTTCCTCTTAGCACGTTTCTCCCTTGTGTCCTGACCAGTTCAAGTAGGTTTTACTCAGAGTAGACCCATTGCAATGAATGAACCTGACTTAGTCACTTAGTGGGTCTTCCCTGAGTAAAAAATAATTCAATATTGCCCCAGCCAGTTAGCAACACTATTCTCAATGAATGCATGCACCTGTTCTTCTCTGTTTGTACTACTGTCCTGAGAATTCTCAAGCACTTGCTGTCCTCTGTGCTCAGTCACTTCCGTGCTGGGATGCCATCAGGAATGCTTCTTGCCACCTGTGTGCAAGACGTTTCTCCTACCAGCAGGCAGGCCAGCCACCTGCCCCACTGGAAATGGCATTGAAAGCCAGGAGGCAAGCTGGGAAAAGAGGACAGTGCCCAGCTGGGGGAGAAAGAGCTGCTTAGGGAGGGAAAGAGGGAGGCACCAACTTGCAGAAAATATTGGGGGTGCAGGGATCCCCTAAATATTTTATGGGGGGAGCTGAAGAAATCAGGGCCCCACAAAATTGGCACCTAGGCACTGAAACTGCCTTGCCCAGTCTGGTTGATGGCATTTGTTGGGAGGTTGATGTATGACTTCATTTGTTCTCCTTGATCTGTCAGTGGCTTTTGGTACTGTAGCCCATGGTATCCTTCTGGGGAGTCTCAGGCAGGTGGGCGATTGAAGGCACTCTCTGACCATGAATCTGTTCCTACTTCTGGGGCCATTTCTGGAAAGTAGTTATGGGTGGCTGCTGCTTAGCACCATGGGAGTTGTCCTGGGTGTCCTGCATCTTGTCCCCTGTGCTGTTTAACATCTTAGGGTGAAGGGGCAAGTAATTAATATTTTTATTATTTTTATTATTTTATTATTATTATTTATAACTATCTTATTATTATTATTATTCTAATTTATTTATTTTTCAGATTAAAGTTTTACAATCACGTATCCAACATACAACATAAAAACAAGATTCCAAAGAATCTCCTTCTCCCCTTTGTGGGTCCTATTTCCTCCTGCATCTTTTACGATAATCCAAACCTTCCTTTTCTTTTCCCCACTTAATTTATTTATTATTAATGTTGCAATACATATATGAAATCTTTACATATTGATACATATACATTACGTTCGTAAATTCACATTTTCACATTTCATTATGTACCAACATTTACCCATTCTTATTTCTTGCCCTGTGTCTTCCCTCCACCCGTACGTGACTTCCTTGTTATTATTTTGTAACTTTATTATTGAGATTGTAATTTTGTATCTTATTAATTAAACATTCAATATTATATATCTGCTTAGCTTAACTTAACTTTGTGAAATCTTTTACATAATCCAAACCTTTTAGATCTCCATTATGTTCAAAATTCACCTTGAAGCTACAAGCGTTATTCCAATCCTACAAACGATTTTAGCTGTTTGCAATGGGGTTTTTAAGATAAATTATAATTGTTCCCCATTCCTTATTAAACATTTTGGTCTTCCTGATTTCTGATTCTTCCAGCCATTGCATTGTAGCCATTTCGGCATAATCCATCAACTTAATCTGCCATTCTTCTCTGGTGGGGACTTTATCTTCTTTCCATCTCTGGGCCAATAACACCCGTGCAGCCATGGTCACATACATAAATAGCCTTTTCCGCTCCCTTGGGATTTTGGCACCTAGAATTCCTAAAAGAAAGGCAGGGGCAGGTAATTAATAAATCAACAGTGATTAATTTAGCTAGTTGTTGAAGTGAAATTTTATGTAAAATTAATTAATTGATTTAATCATCATCATAACTAAGAGTTAGCTTTATGCGGCAAGCTACTTTCAGTACCCATCCACATATCCCTCTCGCTTGGCGTTTAGCCCCTGGGCCTAAAATTCCCTACCCCTGCTCTATGGAGACCTTGTGAAGTACACCGGCTGCCCCTTGCCTGGTTTCTTGATGCCACCAGCAAGCAAGAAAAGCCTTAAAAGATTCCTGGTACAAATGCAAACACAAATGTGGCACTGTGGGTTAAACCACAGAGCCTTGGGCTTGCCAATCAGAAGGTTGGCAGTTTGAATCCCCATGACGGGGTGAGCTCCTGTCACTCAGTCCCTGCTCCTGCCAACCTAGCAGTTCGAAAGCACGTCAAAGTGCAAGCAGATAAATAGGTACCGCTCCAGCAGGAAGGTAAATGGCGTTTCCGTGTGCTGCTCTGGTTCGCCAGAAGCCGCTTAGTCATGCTGGCAACATGACCCGGAAGCTTTCTGCGGACAAAATGCCAGCTCCCTTGGCCTATAGAGCGAGATGAGCACCACAACCCCAGAGTCGCCCACGACTGGACCTAATTGTCAGAGGTACCTTTACCTTTACCTTTTTTACAAATGCCTCTGGGCAGGTTTTCGAAAGCTATGGCTTTACAAAGGAACAGGGGGTGGTCCCATTGGCAACAGTGGGCTAGCTGAAGCCCGGAGCAGCTCTGACAGGTTTTGCGGGAGAAGCAAAGGGGAGGTTGCAAGCTGGGAGAGGTGAGGCAAAACTGAAGGGAGAGCATGGGAAAGAAATGAATGCAGGAGGAAAGAATGTCCCAGAGAACTACCCCACCACCACCACACACACACAATTAGCCAATTAGGTTGGTGTTGTGGAAGCTCCTCTGGCTGGCAGTGAGCAGAAATTGCTCGCCGTTGATGGATTGCTTGCCCCGTGTCAGAAAGTTACTGACATCTTGTTCTTTCCGAGCGAACCAGTGTTAACTGGAGCATGGAGGAGCTCACACTGTTTTGCAACTAAGAAAAAAGGGAGCAGCAGTCTTAAGCCTCTAAACTCATGGACACCCATCCATAATATAAAAGCTGGTACACTGGAAGACGGTTTTTCGTGCCAGGGAAAACACTCACAAAACAGCGCTGTTTTTTTAGGCTAATGGAAGCCTCTTGGCTGCTTAGGTCTGAATTGGACCCGGGATGATTTCCAGAATCCTGATTTCTTCACCAGGCGTTGAAATGTGTTCATTTCTAGAGAGTGTCTGTTTTATACTTAGCTCGTATGCGGTCAAAAGCCAAACATCCTCCTTCGGCAATGGTTGGCCTGACTTCAGAGACACATTAAACGCAGGCTGTTTTAGGATTGCCACCTTCCTCCTCGCTCTTCCTCAACAGACGCTTTGTGCCTTTAACATCTGTGTGACAGGCAGATGTTCACTTAGGTGCAGACTTCCGTGCAGTTACATAGGCATCTGTCTATAGAATTTCTGCCTGTCACATAACAGTTAAATGCACAGAGGTTTCCGCCCCTACGGATATTGTTGGACTCCAGTTCTCTGGCCGATGGTCAGGGAGGATGCGTCCAACAGTACCTGGCAGACTAAAGGTTCCCTATTCCTGAACTAAATAAAGGAATAAGGGAAATGTCAAGAATTCCAAAATGCAAAGTATAATAATAATAAAAAAAATTATTTATACCCCGCCCTCCCCAGCCAAGACTGGGCTCAGGCTGGCTAGCAACCAATAATAAAAACAAGTTGATTAAAATGCAATTTAAAAAACAAGATTAAAATACAACATTAAAACATTAGGATGCAGCCTCTTCACAGGAGGAGAAAGGAAAAAGAAAGAGGGGGAGGGAATCAAACTGATTCTAAGCCAAAGGCCAGGTGGAACAACTCTGTCTTACAGGCCCTGCGGAAAGAAATCAGATCCTGCAGGGCCCTGGTCTCATGAGACAGAGCGTTCCACCAGGCTGGAGCCAGTTTTGAGAAGGTCCTGGCTCTGGTTGAAGCTAATCTAACTTCCTTAGGGCCTGGGACCTCTAGGATGTTGCTATTTATGGACCTTAAGGTCCTCCGTGGGGCATACCAGGAGAGCCGGTCCCGTAGGTGGGTGTGGAATTGGCTCCATATCTAACATACTGTTATAGATTTGTGTGGGGGGGTCCCCCCCTAAACTCTACTAATTAATAAATGGTGGGTTTTGATTATTTGGGAGATGTATTCAAGCTGCAGAGGAATTCCTGGCAAAGCTAGGACCATTAAGAAACAATTCAGGGCCATTGAGACCCATTGGCAATGCAAGAGAACTGTCGTTCCCCCCTTGCCTAAGACTGGGAGTTTGGGAGGTTGTCAGGGTAACTGGGTGTGGGGTGACAGGAAAAGAGAGGTTTTGGCAGGGCGTTCTGGGAAGAAGAAGGAAGGAAAATGAGTGGGGTCCATGTTGGGCAGGATGGCTGAAGGCAGGCTACTACGGGAGATGCCTTGGACTCCATGGCTGCATTGCTGTGGGGAACAAGCCCCTATTGAAATGACCGTGCTGTAAGCTCTGGACTCCCACCATGAAGGTGCAAAATGGGCGAATAAACCGTATTTCTTAATATAGTACTACGGTGGTCTCCACTGTGTCTCAACCCTGGGTGAGTGTCTGGAATTTCCTGGGATCTTGCTATTGCTCAGCAGAGAGTGGGAGTGGCACCCAACTTTTGTAATGGTACAAATGTTCTGAGGTTCAAACTATCTCCAGTACTTACCATCGTCTTTGATTTGCAAGGCTTTGGTATCTTTTCAGTCTGCGTGGAGCAGAAGCATAGTTGGGAAAAGGAGCCTTTGATACAGCAGCATCCCTGTCATGTCTTGGAGGGATTGTTGGCTGATGCAGCTTGTCAGGTGAGGCTGAGAGAAATTGCGCTGGCTAAAATTCTCCCCGCTGGACCATTATTAAAGAGAGAGAAGCCTTGACCTTCTTCTCCCTTGGCAATCCGGCAATTCCAAGTACTGCAAATTCAATATTTTGTCCTAAAATGCAGAGCGGCTTTTCCTTGATGATGCGGAAGCAAATGGCAAATGATCAAATTGCCCTAAAATAAATGAAACTAATAGCCTATACCAGCGGAAGTGTTTTCATTTTCATGTCATTTTGGAGTTTGCACATGGTTCATTGGGCAAGGTGCTGAAAGCACGGACAATATGCTGCACTTAATCACAGTAAGAGGCAGTGAAATATTCGAGGCCGGCTAAGTAGCAAGTGTTTAAGCAGCGTGAGGTTACGCTGGAGTGCCTGCAAATGGATATTGATTTAGAATTTGCAGAAGATCTAATGTAAGCCAAGATGTTATGCTATTAAATGGCTGTACCAAATATAGCTGCAGAGGCTAGTAGGTCAGGCTAACAGGTCTCTGAATGTGCAAGGGTCAGAATTAATAGAGAGCTGTGTGTAAATTGTATATAGAATCATAGAACTGTAGAGCTGGAAGGGACCCTGAGGATCATCTAGTCCAACCCCCTGCAATGCAGGAATATGCAGTCGTCCCATATGGGTATCGAACCTGCAACCTTGGTGTTATCAGCACCGTGCTCCAACCAAATGAGGCAAAAGGCTACGGCACCCCAGTATTCCCAGGTGGTCTCCCTTCCAAGTACTAACCAGACCTGACCCTGCTTAGCTTCCAAGATCGGGCAGCACGTTCAGGTAGTATTTGTCCTGAAACATCTGTGAATCGTGGTGTTCTTGGGTTTTAAATGCATATTTTTTGTACAAATGTGATATGTACAATGGTGAGCTTTCCATCAGCACAAGCATTGCAGATGGAGCGACCCCCCTCTCTCCTCCCTCCCTGCGCTGCCCAGGCACCCCAAGAGTCATTGGATGGGAGGTGCAACAGGGGGAAGCCCAATTGAACAACTGGAAGCTCTTGCACAGCTGATGGGACTCATTCATTGAATCCTTCCCTGTGTTTCTTAATCGGCTGCTTTGTAGCGAGTCAGACTATTTGTCTGTAACCCAATATTATCTGCTAACTAGGGGATCTGACAAAAATCTTTCCAATCCCTTCTTTCCTTTCCTCCTGCTTCATCTGCTTCTGCTAAGATGACAGGGACTGAACCCCTGGACCTTCTCGATGCAAAGTGTGAGCTCTGCCACTGAGTTTTGGCCTCTTCCCGGAGGCGAATAGGCCTTTGTTCTTCCCATTCCTCATGATGGGCCTTGATTTTTTTTTAACAAAAAATATTTTTCTTTATTTTTTACCAACAACCAAAACCCAAACAGTGAAACCCCCCAGGCGGCTGATACACTGAGTATACATAATCAATAATAACATATTAAAATCAACCATGTACAATTCTATATACATTAACACCTCCCTCCACCAGATTTAACTTTTAACGTTTTAATTGCCCCAAATTGTTCAAACCTACCCAAATAATTCAAAATCTTCTCAAACCAATCCTTCTCTTTCTCACTGACCTTAAACCCTTTCATTCTGTGTATATTCCCAGTTAGATATTCTAAAATTATAATATTATTCAATTTTTTCCTCCATTGGTTCACCCCTAGCTCTTCTGCATTTTTCCAATTACTTGCTATAACCTGTCTGGCTGCAGTTACCATCAATTTTACCCATTTACATTCATCTTTTGTTTTTAACTCGGTGCTACTCAGGCTAATAAGAACCATTAATTTAAAAATTTCTACCTTCCTACCCACAATTTCCGATATTTCTATACCAATCTATTTCCAAAATTCATTAAATAATGGACAATTCCACCACATATGACTGTACGTTCCCATCACTCCACATTTCCTCCTCTGCTGTTACCCAAGCCCATGCATTATGCACTGAGCTCGTGGAGGTTGCTGCTAGGCAAAGTCGTATCTTCACAGGGTAACCGCTAGCATAAAGAGAAGACCAAAACCAAATTGACAGCAGCATAACAAACAGCGAAGTCAGTGAGCCAGCTCTCAAGGCTTCAGGTGTGTTCAGGAGTCAATAAACACAGTGAGAGGTGCAGGAATTAATATCTAGCTTGTGTGTACCTCTGACTATTGCATAATCCAACTCCTACACATGTATACGCTGCCCACAGACTGCATCCACACATTTTTTGGAAAGGCAGGTGGATTACTTTCGTAGGATGCGCTCCCACAATTGATGTATACACTAGGCTTTAGGTGAACACCTGATCTGGTCTGTGCAGTGGTAATTGGGGCACATAGGAACCCAAGGCTTGTGTCTCCTCCCCAAAAGTAGAAGCTCCAGGCTTGGCCATTGTGTGGTGAGCTGTGGCAGACACCAGCGATACTACAAGAGATGCTCATGAATTAGGTGGTGCTAGAGTTGTCTGAATTCCAGACCTTTCTCTGACAGCAATGTTTTGCTGTTCCAGTTCTTCAAAATGCACTGCTTGGCAATCAGATTTTACAGTTTTGGAAGTTGGGCAACATCTGGGGCACACGTGGAAATTCCAAAACGGAAGCAGAAGTTGCTGAAACAAGTGGCACAGAGGGTCCCTTCAGTGGAATGGGATCACATGTGATAGCATCCTACAGCCGAGAGACAGAGAGAGAGAGAGAGAGAGAGAGAGAGAGAGAGAGAGAGAGAACACTTTTAACAAAGCTAGTTCTTAGATGTGCAATGAAACTTTGTTGTTGACATATGTGGCATTTGCCCTCCTAGGTGTGTGACATCATACTGGGTTCATAAGGAAAGGGTTGACTAATTGTAAAATGACTAACCAATGGGAACCCAAGGGGAGGAGTTAGGAGTTAGAGTTGTTGAGAAGACAGTCTGGAGTTAGAGAAGAGACAGAGAGGATAAGTCTGTGGGTTAGGCTAGTCTGATGTGAGAGAGTGAGAGAATTTGTTAAGAGCAGTCAGTCAAACAGTTGAGATAATCAGTCAGAAGGTATTAGGAAGGTATAGGCTGGTAAAGAAACTAAAGTTAAGATACTGACAGGAATATTATCTGAGAAACCATAAACTTGTTAATGTTTATAAAATAAACTTGTTTATTTGGTTCACTTTTAGCAACTGTCTGGACTCAGTGTTTTACCCGAGAGTAACAGGTTGGTGGCAGCGGGGAAGCGAGCACAGTGGGGGCACAGGGATCAATAGACTGTTAAATGTCCGGGGACCTTGTGTGATCTCCACAACATCTATCTGTCTCAAGAGACAATGGAGTGCGCCTCCAGGGGTAAAGTCAAACTACTGTATTAGCAGCAACAAAGTGACCTCCCCAGGGCACAAGCCTCAAAGCAGACCCACTGAAATCAATTAACATGGCTAAGTAAAACTTAGTTGAATACCACCCTTGGAGTAAGATTTGCCTAGCAAGTTCTGTCAGCTCAAGCCCTGTGCAAGGGCTTTTGATTTCACAGTGGGGCTTTCCTCCTCCTGCGTGTCCCCCGAAATGGACTCTGTGGAGTTGGAAGGACCCCTAAAACAGTGTGCAGGAAGGTGGAGGAACTGAGCTAGGGGAATCATTCTGTCTGACAAGTCAGAATCCTTGTGCAGGCAAAAAGATGGGAAGCACTGAATTCCACCCACAGTGTCTCTCATTCCATCCATCCTGGGAAACAGAACCTTGTGGGGTTTTTTGTGTGGCCATTCTCCATCTCTTTTCCTCTCTGTTCTGGCTTATCGGTCCCTTTTCGACTTGCTTTTTATTTCGTTACTTTGCTTATTTACTGCCTGAATCGTTCCTGTGCTGTCTGGGCAAGCCGTTTGCCCTTGCGTGACTTAGCGTTTCCTCTCATTCTTTCGGGGAGAGGGTATTGATTATTCTCCAGCCACTTTGGAACGCAATATATGGCCTCATAAACACAGGGACCATTCTGAGCATCTTCTCAGACTGCGCTAACACTAAATTTGTCTCTCCCTTAGTGCCCAAATGCAAATGAAACAGAGGGGAGCGAGGACATTTTTCCGAACGGAGAATTCTTTGTGTGCTAAATCCTCTTCGCTTAATGATTCAGTAGGGCGACTAAGATGGCACGCTAGGTCCTGTAAATCCACGAGACAGGTAGAAAGTCAAAGGATGAGCCAGAACTTGGGGTGTTGCCTAATGAAAGCGCCATAGCTCAGTGTGAGAATATCTGCTTCGCATGCTGATGGTTCCAGGTTCGATGCCTGAAATCCCCAGGAAGAATGGGGAAAGAATTCTGCAGAGCTGCTGCCGGTTCAGTGCAAGCAACAGTGAGTTAGATGCAGTAGCGGCCAGTTTGGTAGCAAAGAGGCACCCTCTCTTGACATCAGTCTCGCTGCAACTTACTGCATTTTTCGCTCTATAAGACGCATGTTTCCCCTCCTAAAAAGTAAGGGGAAATGTGTGTGCGTCTTATGGAGCTAATGCAGGCGGGAGGCTCTGCTCAGCGCTCCCTTTAAAGAGCACCATGGAGTGTGTGTGCGGCTCTTGGGGGCTTTTCCCCGAGGAGGGAGGAGGGCTGCCCTTCTCCCTCCTCGGGGAAAAGCCCCCAAGAGCCGCACACACGCTCCACGCGCTCTTTAAAGGGAGCGCGGCTCTTGGGGGAGCCTTCATCTCGCTGCCTGGGAGAGGCTGTGTGCGGCTATCCCATAAGCCAGGACTGCAAGAGGCATTGCTGCGCAGCAATCCCTCTTGCTGTTCTGGCTTCTAGGTTCGCCGTGGGAAGCCTCTTGAGGGCAGGGGGAGCCTTCATCCCGCTGCCCTGAAGAGGCTTCGCGCGGCTATCCCAGAAGCCAGATCCCTCTTGATGCTCTGGCTTCTGGGATTCAGAATATTTTTTTTCTTGTTTTCCTCCTTCAAAAACTAGGTGCATCTTATGTTCTTGTGCGTCTTATAGAGTGAAAAATGCAGTACTTGGACAGGGATAAGGCAGGGAACAGGAAGCTGGACTAGGTGGGCCATTGGCCTGATCCAGAAGGTTCTTCTCATGTTCCTGTGATACCAGGCCTCACCAGTGGGTCAGAGGAGACTGTAGATGGCTCTCCAGTGTAGTGGCTCCTTGGGTATTGGTGAGTGTTGGGGACAAGTTGCTGAATGCCAATTCAGTGGCGTAGCGTGGTTTGCAGCTGCCCGGGATCAGGCAGGCTCTGGGGGGACAGGGTGCGGAGGGTAACGGAGCCCAGCCCTCACCGCCAATGCCACCAGAGCGACCACCACTGGAGCCAAGCAGAGCCGCACTGTGCTGCTTGCCTGCCCATGCAGGTGGGAGTTTGTCTGGGCCCTCGGATCATCCCAGCCTCACAATAGGGTTGCCATACATCTGGGTTTTCCAGGACATATTCAGAATACTGCAGTTGGCAGCAGTGTCTGGACAGAAATCGGGAAAATGTCTGGGAAAATCCAGATGTATGGAAGCCCATTGCCAGCAGTGCTGTTTGGGCCAATTTTGCATAAAAATAGCTCAAAAACAGCATTTTTTGTGATTTTGGGAAGAAAAAAAATACTCAACAGCTTTTCTGTCCAGATTTTCATTGTTTGAAATATGGCAACCCTACCTCACAGAGCAGCTCCGTGCTGGCAGGGTGGCATGAGATAGACACAACGGCCATGTGCCCTTCGATCTCAGCCTTGCAAAGCGAATGCAAGTCTGGTATCAAAGGGCACACAGCTATTGCATCCTTCTCACACTGGCCTGCCAGACCTGCACCGATTTGTGAGGCCGAGATCTGTTCTGAACGATTTGCCCGGCAAAGCAATCAAAAGCACATCCTGGACAGTGTAAGTTCGTATATTCATGTCAGAAGATGACTTGAAACAAAGCCGATATAAGCTTCACAACTGAAAATGGCCGAAGATCATTTCTGCAGCTGACCTTAAATGAACTTTCCTAATTTTGCTTCATGCCATGAAGAAGTCTTGTCAGTTTCACGGTCTGGCTTTTGATCTCAGAAGTGAAATTGACAAAGCTTAATCACAGTGCTGAGAGAAGCGCTTTTGGGAAAGAAATGAGTGGTTTGTTTCTGCCACTCAGCTACTAGAGTGCACCTCTTGCCCTTTGCGTGTTCAGACCTTTAAACCTCCCCCTTAAATAAATTCAGACAAGGCTCAAATTTTGGTTTGTTTTTTGGCAGAATTTAGGCCACAACTTTATTGATTACAGAAAGTGATGGTTGCATAGGCTCTGGTTTGACTAGCTCCCTGCCATGTAGGTAGCGCTGACCCAGGGTTCCAGCATAGGTCAGCCAAGGGTGAACACCTGGATAAGCGGAAAGCCAGGAACAGGCTATCTCTGCCACCCAAATGTCCCCCCTGAACTCAGGGGTTGACCAAACCATTGAGTCCCTGGATTCTTTTAACGGAATACCCTTTACATAGGGATGGTGAGAGCGTTCTCCCATCCCTATCACCTGAACCAGAACCTACCGGAACCTTACAAGTTGTGACGATTTGCTACGTGGCAGGTGAAACCCAAATGGCAACAGCCAATCAGCCAAGTGGGGAAAATTTCTGCAGTGCCCCTGTCCCAATGACACACGACGGCATAGCAAGGTCAAGCACAAACCCTAAAAGTAGGGAGAGGTGGGCAGGTGTTCCGAATGCACATGCTGAAAGAGGAAGCTCTGGGTCACGTGCATGGGTATAAATAGGTCCCTCAAACCGTTTGGACTGCGTCCCATTGGCCAGATTGCACCCAGCTTTGAGGGACCCACCAATCAGGTGTTGTGGCTGACCAATCGTACCCACCCACAACACAGGGGTGTCAGTTTTCCAGGTCTCACCACAATACGTGCCCTCTTTAAGGGAGGACCTGATTTGGAGAAAAGGGAAGGAATTTTAAAAGATGAATTCATAAGGGCACTTTGCTGGCTGCTCTCTTCCCTGAAGACTGTAGCCTCTGCATCAAGGGTTTTTTCCCCCCACTGTCCTTCCCACAACTGCAACCTCCAGTGACTAGATGTAGTGCAATTGTCACAGGTGAAGAGGCTGTGGAAATACCTCACGGAGGAATGAGCAGATCAGGACACTCTTTGCAAGATCATGTGCATAAGCTCTTAAAATGGACAGTGCCGATTTGATGCATGTTTACTCTTAAATAAAACTTGCATTGCATTGAGCTGTGACTAGGTCTGTGTACACACTATATGTCTTTAAAGCACATTTGAATCCCTGCTGATAAAGTAACTTCTTGCAGGGAATGGTCAGGAATTTGGTTTTGTTCCTACCTGATTTGTGCACATCAAAAACAGTTCACACTTCTCCAAATTTTGTTATGGTGTTCTCTAACAAAAAATAAATGCATGTATTAGAGGAAAATGCATATAAAAATGCAGATATCGGTGTTTTTAAAAATGGTAATAATCAAAATAAAAATGCATATACAGTATAAGAGGGAATATGTTTGTGAAAATGCACAAATTAATGACTTTCCTTTTGGGGGTAAAATGTTAGGAGAAATGCACACTGAAATGCTGGCGAATTTTTTGAGGCCTCTTTTTTTTAAGTGATGTGGCGAACTTAACTTCAGTTATGACAAAATGAGAAACTGAGAGAAGCCCAAATTAATGGATTGATCTTTCCCTTGGCTGTGGAAGCTCATGCTACAGTCAGTGGTACAAGACTTTCATCCACCTCCATTTATTAGCAGGAAAAGTTCAGTGGAAGTTTGAGCTGTGCTCCTACAGACTGTTCCATTATTCACACTAATTGGGTTTTCGCTTCCCAGACAACCCTGTTATTCAATGAGTGGAAACGTCCACTTATTGGGGCAGAGGGATCGGACTATTTCCTATAGAGGATGCTAAGATCAAGAACATAATATTTTGTTAAGAGCATGTTGGATACATTGTACAGAAGTGTACCAAGAGAGTGGATCCCTCTCTCAGATGAAGTGGGAGAGCTCTCTTTAGAACGCAGCATCGGACTGATAAGCCAGGGTCCCCGTTGTCTGAGACAAACCATCATTCAGCCTGTGAAGATAACAGTGCCTGAACCACATCGGGCAGCCCTCATTGAAAGCCCTGTGGCTGGCATTTGTGATGTGCTCAGCGTCATTCATCACATCCGTTCAGCATGGCACTTCAGTTAGGGAGCTTGGCACTGATTGCAGGATGTGAAAATCTGCTGAAGAAGTTAATAGCAGTGCCAAAATGGGGGTAGGGTGGGCAGGGGTGTTAATGGATAAATAATAATTGTTATGTGGGATGCGGGTGGCGCTGTGGGTTAAACCACAGAGCCTAGGGCTTATCGATCAGAAAGTCAGTGGTTCGAATCCCCGTGACGGGGTGAGCTCCCATTGCTCGGTCCCTGCTCCTGCCAACCTAGCAGTTCGAAAGCATGTCAAAGTGCAAGTAGATAAATAGGTACCGCTCTGGTGGGAAGGTAAACGGCGTTTCCCTGCACTGCTCTGGTTTTCCAGAAGCGGCTTAGTCATGCTGGCCACATGACCCGGAAGCTGTCTGCGGACAAACGCCGGCTCCCTTGTCCTATAGAGCGAGATGAGCGCCGCAGCCCCAGGTTGCTGAGGTCCAGTGCTGAGGGCCTTCTGGCAGTTCCCTCATTGCGAGAAGCAAAGCTACAGGGAACCAGGCAGAGGGCCTTCTCGGTAGTGGCGCCCGCCCTGTGGAACGCCCTCCCATCAGATGTCAAAGAGATAAACAACTACCTGACATTTAGAAGACATCTTCAGGGAAGTTTTTAATGTGTGATATTTTAATGTATTTTTAATCTTTGTTGGAAGCCACCCATAGTGACTGGGGAAACCCGGCCAGATGGGCGGGGTAATAATAATAATAATAATAATAATAATAATAATAATAATAATAATCTTGCTTGGTTGGGAGAATTTCAGGTAATGATATATGTAAGTTCATTGAAAGCCGTCCATTGGAACCCAGACTACTTTTCTGTTTTCAAGTGGATGGCCTTACTAATTTTGCCTGGCAAGGCTCAGAAGACTGTAAATGAGATTGACGTGAAAAATTGTACCGTTGGTCTGGTGGTTAAAGCAAACGAAAAGGGACCGTGTAATTTAGGCTGTTTTAGTTTGTTGATACCGTAACTGCCTGTTTGGCAAACAAGGCCCTGCGTTAGCGCTTTGACAATGTATGGCCATTATGCTTCCGAGGCTCTGACAACTAAAGAATAATCACGCCAAATCCACAATGTAAAAATAAACCATGCGTCTCTGTTGGATTGCTAACAATGTGCCGTGGGAGGCATGAGTTGCTTAGAACAACAGACATCAATGTATCAATAGCTATTGTCGGGAAAAGGACTTAGATCTCCAATAATGAAGAGTGAGAGGAAGGTGGCACATGTCTCTTCCCCATTGTCAGTACTGCGCAGCTTAATTTGAGCTAGAGCACAACAGAGCTGGGCCCAGAATCTACTCCCCATTCTTGGAATGAATCCTGAAAATTTCAAAATAATAATATACCCGAGTCCTTTTTACTGTGTGCAAAGTGTCTTTCTCTCGCTTCTTAGTGACCACAACCAGCTCACACAGTGGCGTAGCGTGGGTTATCAGTACCCGGGGCAAGGCAAGTAATTTGCGCCCCCTAACCCATGGATTTGCGCCCCCTAACCCGTGGATTTCCCTAACCCCCAGATGTTGCGGCCGGGGCCCCCTGCACCCCCCACGCTACGCCACTGAGCTCACACACATATTAGAGGCTAGAATTTCAGTTTTAGCCCCCGGCCCTTTTGCTTTCCCAGCAAAGAGACCATCCTTCTCATTTTGCCAATTGAGCCCTGTTTCTTGTGCAAACGGAGAGACTTGTACAAACTGAGCTCAGGTATGTACAAACTCAGCATCCCTAAAACCAGAAGCTTTGCTTTTGGGAATTACAGGGACAGAACCACCCAAACTGTATAGAAATTTATTCATATATGTGACTACAGCAGCGAGAATGTTACTTGCTCAAAAATGGAAAGAAGAAGAAGTCCCAGCAAAAGAAGAATGGATACAAAAACTTATGGAATATGCAGAAATGGCAAAACTTACCGGAAAAATATGAAATCAAGATAACAATTTTTTAAAAAATAAAAGAATGGAAATGGTTTATGGAATATTTACAAACAAACTGTAAAAAGATAAGAACATTGGCAATGACCTGCAGTTTTATACGAGCACATATTTAAAGTGGATGAATAAATGAGCAAATTAAGGTAATCTGGATATGCAGAAAATATTAAAAATAAATTTAAGGAACCGCAGAAAGAGGGGGAAGGAAGTCAAGTTTTGAAATGTTAAAATGAGTGTAAAATTATGGAAATGTGGAAAACTGAAAATTGTTTTTTAAAAGAAAAAACCAAATTCAGCATCCCTACCAATAGAAAGAGTGGGGACCGCTAATCAGAGTCATATGAGTAGGGATGAATTAACTAGGATGGAGAACCTGGGGCTCTCAAGATGTTGCTGGACTGCAACGGCCAGAACAGATGGAAGTTGTGCATCCCATTTGAGTGCCCCAGGTTCCCTATCTCTGCACTAAAGCACGGGCCACCTCTCTGCTTGTTTTCATTGTAGAGAGAGTGCCTCTAACACCTCAGTAACCTGTAGCTCTGAAATAATAGAGACATAGGTAAAGGGACACCTGACCATTAGGTCCAGTCGTGGACGACTCTGGGGTTGCGGCGTTCAGCTCGCTTTATTGGCCGAGGGAGCCAGCATACAGCTTCCGGGTCATGTGGCCAGCATGATTAAGCCGCTTCTGGCGAACCAGAGCATCGCACGGAAACACCGTTTACCTTCCCGCCAGAGCAGTACCTATTTATCTACTTGCACTGGCGTGCTTTCGAACTGCTAGGTTGGCAGGAGCTGGGACCGAGCAACGGGAGCTCACCCCGTCGCAGGGATTCAAACCGCCGACCTTCTGTTCGGCAAGTCCCAGGCTCTGAGGTTTAACCCTCAGCGCCACCTGCATCCGAATGGAGACATAACAATAGTTTTATGCTATTCTATAATTTATTATTGAAGCAGGCATTCCTCACACCACATCTGAAGAGAACACAATTAACATGGTGTTCTTATTTTTTTAAAAAAATGGTGTGTGTACTAACACAGATGGACATGAGTACGAAGTTACTAGATATATATATCTGTAAGAGGTTGACAAGTCATTATGGTTTGGAAAAACCCCAGTGGCCCATGATTTCTCAGTGGTCTTTGAAACCACAATGTCTCCTTGCAGCATAACTTATGAAGAGGTTGAAGACTCAGCCTCTGATCTTGAGAGACTTGAGAGCATCTGCTTTGCCACACAAAGTAGTTTCCGGATTTTCCTCGTGGAATTTCGCCCAGCATTTGTATATCCAGCAAATGTTGGATTTCCTCATCCTGTTGGTTTTATGGTCTGGCAAAAGAAAAATGCTAGCAAGCATATAGAATGTTCATTTTTCTACAAGGGCCAAAGAGAGAGGCAGGCAGGGACAGCGAATGTGGGATATTTTGGAGATTAGTACAGTTTCGCTCTGTTGATCTTGATCTCCTTCACCATGGTGGTGCAAGCTTCTGGGAGCTGTTAATGGTGCCAGCAATTATCAATCACAATTAAAATTGCATCCCAAATGTAGAAAACCCCATCTTGGGCCAGGCAGCCAATGAGGGTTCTTCTGAATTGCAGCAGCAGCAGCAGCAGCAGCCCAGTCTATGGCCAGTGCAGTTTTTTAACTGTTCCAGCTTGCTACAGACCCAAGACATAGGCTGAGATCCCACCACCCAGCACAATCATGCTCCCCCACCAACAGCCTTCATTTGAACAGTTTTGTCAACACCTTGCTTTCCAAATGATGGCCGCTGTACCGATGGAGGTTTGAATCACTCAGTCATTAAGCAAGTGGAACAGAACTTCCCCTCCCTCTCTTCTTCCTAACTGCCTCCTCTGCCCCAAATCTGCTCCAGAGCAGTGTGGAAAACCCCAGATAAGACTTGAGAGTGCAGTGAGGGAGAGGAATGTACCATCACATGGGTGGAAGTTGTTCTGTTCCTGCAATGGCTTCCAGACCCTCCAAGTGTCCCTATATTCCAGGGACAGTCCCAGATTTACAGAAGCCATCCCGGTTTCTGATTTGATCCCAGAATTTTCCGCTTTTCCTTAGGACGTCCCTGTTTTCATTGGAGAAATGCTGGAGGGTATGGAGTTATGCAACCCCCAAGCCAAGGAGATAAGTAACTATAAAACCTTTAGAATAAATCTGAAGACAGGCCTGTATAGGGAATGTTTTATTATGTTTTCATATATGTTGGAAGCCTCCCAGATTGGCTGGGGCAACCCAGTCAGATGGGTGGGGTAACAACAACAACACCTTGGTTTCCGAACGTCTCCGTTTCAAACATTTTGGTTTTCGAAAGCCGTAAACCCAGAAGTAAATGCTTCGGTTTTCAAACTTTCCTCAGAAGTCAAACATACCACGCAGCTTCCGTACTGAGTTTTCCTCTTTGAGGCTTCCATACCAAGTTTTCGGTTTTCAGTCATTTTGGAACTGAAATGGTCTTCCAGAATGGATTACTTTTGAAAACCGAGGTACCACTGTACAGTGGTACCTCAGGTTAAGAACTTAATTCGTTCTGGAGGTCCATTCTTAACCTGAAACTGTTCTTAACCTGAGGTACCACTTTAGCTAATGGGGCCTTCTGCTGCCGCCATGCCGCCACGGCACGATTTCCGTTCTCATCCTGAAGCAAAGTTCTTAACCCTAGGTACTATTTCTGGGATGGCGGAGTCTGTAACCTGAAGCGTCTGTAACCCGAGGTACCACTGTAATTGAATAGGACGTCCTTGCTTTCATCAGAGAAATACCGGAGGCTATGGGCTTCATTGTATACAACCCTGAACGTGGGAATGTGATTTATCTGAGGGGCTGATTTTGTGTGCACCTTCTTTTCCATGTGTGCATCAGGAGACACAAGATTTACAGAGAGGAGCGCAACCTCACCTCGGACTCAATAACACAGCTCAGGCAAGAGGCAAGCTGGCTCCAATTCCACCTGGGAATCAACCGCTATGCATTGTACCCACGGTCTAGCCCTCCGATTGATCAGCTCCTCCGGGACACGCAAAACTTTGGAACCATCAGCGCTGGTAAAGCTTCCTTTCTGAGAAGGATTAAAATTTACAGCATGCAATGCTTTGAAAGAAAATGTGATGAAAATGGTGTATAGGTGGTATATTACCTCTGTAAAATTAGCTAGAATGTATAAAACAAGTAATAAATGTTGGAAATGTAAAGAAAAGGAAGGAACTTTTTATCATATGTGATGGGAATGTAAAAAAGTGAAAGACTTCTGGGAAATGATATATAATGAGATGAAAAAGATGTTGAAATATACATTTATTAAAAAACCAGAAGCATTTTTACTTGGCATTGTAGAGGATGATATTAATAGACAGGATTGTAAGTTGTTTTTATATGCAGTGGTGGCAGCAATAATATTATTAGCACAAAAATAGAAGCAAGAAGAATTATCAACAAAAGAAGAATGGCAAATGAAATTAATGGACTATGCAGAATTAGATAAATTAATAGGAAGGATTTGAAACCTGCGGGATCAGAGATTCTTGGAAGACTGGAGTAAATATTTGAACTATTTGAAAAGAAACTGTAATAAACAGATTACGCTAGTAGGATTGCAAGAAGTTCTGTAAGGAGGATTATTTGAAACATTGCAAGAAAGACTATGATGAGAATTATTAGTTAAGGACAATTAAAAGTAATAGAGAAATTAAGAAATGCAAAACAAGCGATAGAGAACGGAAAATCTTCAGAAATTGTTGACGGAAGTCTAAAATATTGTATAAGAAAAGAAGTTATGTTAAATGATTGTTGAAAATGATATGTTTAAAAAAACCCAATAAAAGGTAAAGCTTCCTTTCTGAACTGCCACCTCCACCAGATCATGAACTACAAGCGCAGAGCAAGCTTGGGTGAATGCATGCCTGATTAGTGGCCGGGTTACTTTTTTCTTAATGAAATGCTTCTGCAGCCAGCTACCCACTAATGTGGATAGGGAAATCCTGGGCTTTAAGGGGCTCCCTTTGTCTTTAATTAAACACTTCCCGTTTGCACATTCAGTCCATTTTATTGCTTTCCGATGAGCACAAGTATAGAGAGACAACAAAGGGGTAGTTTGTTAATTGCCCTTGGAAAAGCTTCCTTTAATTATCACAATGTGCATTACTGTCCCCATGAAAGGGAAGCACTTAGATTACTGGTTTCCTCCCATTATTATTGTTTCGGTCTCCATTTTTTTGGTAGCTAATAATATCATTTTGCTATAAAATAGAGGGAAAGGTCATTAGAAGAAAACACATATGAAGACCTGCTTTCGAAAGCCCTCTTGATTACAAAAGCAGTTTCTGCCACATGACATTACTCTCTCCCCACCACTGAAAACTCCCCACCCTCTCCATGCCAAAATTTCCCATACAGTGGTACCTCAGATTAAGAACTTAATTCATTCTTAAGGTCCGTTCTTAACCTGAAACTGTTCTTAACCTGAGGTACCACTTTAGTAATGGGGCCTCCTGCTGCCGCTGGGCTGCCGCCACACAATTTCTGTTCTCATCCTGAAGAAAAGTTCTTAACCTGAGGTACTATTTCTGAGTTAACGGAGTCTGTAATCTGAAGCATCTGTAACTTGACGCGTCTGTAACCCGAGGTACCACTGTAGTGCTCTTGTCATGACTAAAGGAGACCCAAAATATGCTCCCCCTCCCCCCCAAAAAATCATCATCGCCCAGAGTGTCAGAAGACCTTAATACCCCTTGCTAGGACAATTACATGAGTTCTATCACACACCGCATCTCCTAAAAAAAAGCATTCCTATTGGGTGAGCCTGAAGCTCATGGCTTTTCATTTTCATTCCAGATTACAGCCAGGACGAGAAAGCATTGCTGGGTGCCTGTGACTGCACACAAAGTAAGTCAAGTGCCTCAGTTTCTACGAATCACAGGAATAATAAAACCATAGAATCTTAGAGTTGGGACCCAAAGGGTCATTTAGTCCAACTCCCTACAATGCAGGAATTTCATCTAAAGAATCCCTGACAGCTGGTCATCCAACTTTGTTTTTAAAATTTCCAATGAGGATGAGGAGAGGAAAATTGGAGAAATTTTAATAACAGCGTTCTCTATGAACATGGCCATTAACAAAGCCATTACATTGATTATTAGTTTGTGTTTTGTGCCACCCTAAAATTAACTTTGATCTGCTGTTGCTGCTGCTGCTTCCTTCCTTCCTTCCTTCCCTTATTCCATAGATATTATAGGTTTTGTTTTGCATTTTCTTACGCTCTGTAGGCAACCACCTCTATATGCAAATATATCTTAATTACGTTGTGAATATTACACAAACCAAGCTGGGTCAGTAATCCAGAATTCTTTTAATCAGCTTGGCGTACATGGAAACGAGCCACTTAAATTGGATGGAGAGCCTTTGACCCAGAACACTTCAATCAAAGTTATGCCCCTAAATTGAAATTTTCATATTCATAGAACAGCAGCCTGCTCTGGCAAGGCATCCCTCATTTCCTAGTGGAGTAGTAGGCGAAGTCTAGATGCTAATAATGGGTTGGAACAGAAACGCAGAGCAAAATGAGCCGCTGGTTTCAGTCCCTCTCACCCCCACCCATACCTGTAGTGTGTGTGGCTTGTCTCTTTAAGAAGCAGGCATAGCCTGTAAGAAGAAACTCATTTCCCAACCTTGGGGGGGGTAGTCCCCCCCTAGTTAACTAGGAACTAGTTGGAACCTCAGTCTTGGATATGTAGCAAGTCCCCCTGTTATACAGAGTGCTGTTCTCCTGAATTCAACACAGCACTAAGTGGGTTAGGCATTGCAGAACAAGGTCTGCTCGTGCAAAGGGACTTTCCCCCCTCCTCTCTGTGCCCCCCACATTAGGGGTGTCATTGAGGAATTCAAATCTGCTTTTAGCTTCATAAGTCTACATTCGATGAAGAAACATATAAACTGCATTTGGAAAACCAAAGGATTTTAATTTTACCTTCTTAAAATGTCAGGTAATGCTAAAATATCATAATCATAATGATGTTGTTGTTGTTGTTGTTAAGTGTGTGTGTCTAACAAACACTAAAAGTATTTGGCAATCATTTTTTTAAGGATTTCTATGCAATTTTACGGACATTTTGCTTACCAAGCAAAGCTAAAATATATTAATTTAACCAAAATATAATTTGAATTCCCAAGTCACGTAACAACTTTTGAACAACTCTGATTTTTGGAATTTGAAAGTTGAAGAATTCAGTACACCCTACCTCCGCATGTAACCTCAGCATGTTTTAGGGCAGATTTAGGGGGTGTGGGGCGAGGAGTGAGGGGAGAAAAGCCCCATTGCATGAGTGGAGCTCATTCCAGGCAACAACTTAGTTGAATCCCACCTGAATAACTTGCCAGGTTAACACTAAAGAGTTTCCGTTTTCTCAAAAGTCCGTTTGAACAATGAGCTGAGCATCTCGGTTTCACTTTCCAGTTGTCAAGCCCAGCGGTGTGCACCTGAAACTTGTTCTGCGGTTCCAGGACTTTGGCAAAGCCATGTTCAAACCCATGAGGTAAGCTCAGTTCACCTGAAAACATTTGCCTAGCCGTTGCTGTTATTTATCTTGTTTGGTATGGTGTGCATTTTTATCATGATGACACCACCATGAACAGAGGGGGAAGTGCAATGGTAAATCCTGGGTGGTATTCAGTGGTGACTGTTTACAGAAGGGAACCCCTTAGTGGGACGGGAGAAGAGTTTGAAGAAGAGTTTGGATTTGATATCCTGCCTTATCACTACCCTGAGGAGTCTCAAAGTGACTCACAATCTCCTTTTCCCTTCCTCCCCCACAACAAACACTCTGTGAGGTGAGTGGGGCTGAGAGACTTCAGAGAAGTGTGACTAGCCCAAGGTCACCCAGCAGCTGCATGTGGAGGAGCAGGGAATCGAACCCGGTTCACCAGATTACGAGTCCACTGCTCTTAACCCCATCCACCACACTGCCACTTTCACCGATTTTCCCCACTGCCCCCAGCAGTACCCTACACCCCCTTTAAATATGCTTCAATCTAGAACAGATTGGTGGGGCAGTACAAAATGCTGCAAGGGGGAGTGCTAAAAATTCCCTGCCTCCCTCCTCGTTCTGCTAACAGATTGTCTTCTGTCAGAGGACCTTCACCAGTAGATGTCAACCATTCTTAATAAGGCACAAAGTTAAGGAATAAGGTTGTGGACAGGGAATTAAATGCAAAAAGAAAGAAAGACGTGAAGTGTATTGGAGCATTCTTGCTTTGAGGGACAGGACATTAGCTTTCCCTTTCCACTCTGGCACGAGTTGGTAACTGGAATCAGTTCTTCCACAAGGTGAGGAAGATGTTCCTGGACCACAGCTCCCTTCCTCACTGGCCATTGGCCATCCTTGGGGGGAGGCTGATGGGAGTTGGAGTCCAATAACATCTGGAAGGCCTTACTCAACAAAGAGAGAAAGAGGGAGGAAAAGCACACAGGAAGTATGAGAATGAGGTATGTTTACTTAATTGAAATAAAAATGAGAGCTGCCACCTGAGCAACTAAATCTTAACTGATTACTTGTATGAGGTTTTTATTTTATTTTATTTTTTAAAAAAATCAATTGGATTTTTCCCCTCTAGAGACTGAAAAAAATGCTTCTCATTTTTAGATGATGCAGCTTTATGTCACAGCAGGAGCCATCTTAGAAGAGGCATTCCCTTCGTGTGAGAGAGTACAAAATGACTCTTCTAAGATGGCACCTGCTACCCACCCACAGGTTTTGTAAGCACTTGCTTGGCAAATCATATTCTGATTATATATATATATATATTAATTGTCAGTTCTATCATAGAGGTGCTCCTGATGAATCAGTCAGCAGAGATTACTAGTTAGAAAATTAAAACTAAAAACTAAAAACACCAACAGCCCACTAACATTAATTGCACACAATTAAAGTTAAGCTAAGGTTGAAGGAGGCCTTATTATTTTTGCAGCCCTCTTGTGCAGACTTGCCTCACCTTTAAAAAAGGGGGTAATAGGTACCATTTTTCTGTATTTTAGAACTCTAAGCACAGAGACACGTTAACACAGAGATGATTTCACAGTCGTCTGTTCTGACAATCATTTGTCCTGCTTCTCTAGTTGTACCATAAATACTCTCCTTGCACTCAGGAGGATGTCAACAGTTATGCAGAAGGAATCTCCTTTTTCTTAGTGACCCCTATCTTCCTTTCAGACAGAAACGAGATGAGGAGACTCCAGAAGACTTTTTCTATTTCGTTGACTTTCAAAGGCACAATGCAGAAATAGCTGCCTTCCACCTCGACAGGTAATTTGATGCTCTTGCTCACCCCTTCTTTGGACATATATTTGGGGCCTAACCTTACTTCAGGGAGAAGAAAACAAGAGCTGCAGTGCTCAAAAGCCCAAGGAATGGTAGTGTTGTCATAAGAAGAGATTCCTTAAAGGTAAAGGTAAAGGTACCCCTGCCCGTACGGGCCAGTCGTGTCCGACTCTAGGGTTGCGTGCTCATCTCGCTTAAGAGGCCGGGGGCCAGCGCTGTCCGGAGACACTTCCGGGTCACGTGGCCAGTGTGACGAAGCTGCTCTGGCACCAGCGCAGCACACGGAAACGCCGTTACCTTCCCGCTATAAAGCGGTACCTATTTATCTACTTGCACTTTTAGGGGTGCTTTCGAACTGCTAGGTGGGCAGGAGCTGCGACCGTAGACGGGAGCTCACCCCGCCGCGCGGATTCGAACCGCCAACCATACAATCGGCAAGCCCTAGGCGCTGAGGATTTACCCACAGCGCCACCCGCGTCCCCCAGAGATTCCTTAGGAGAGGGGATTTAGGGATCTGCATTCAGATTTCAACAATACAGTGGTACCTCGGGTTACATACGCTTCAGGTTATAGACTCCACTAACCCAGAAATATTACCTCGGATTAAGAACTTTGCTTCAGGATAAGAACAGAAATTGTGCAGTGGCAGCAGGAGGCCTCATTAGCTAAAGTGGTGCTTCAGGTTAAGAACAGTTTCAGGTTAAGAACAGACCTCCAGAACGAATTAAGTTCTTAACCTGAGGTACCACTGTATATGACGTCTGTTTCAAGTGCCCATAGTATGCCTTTCCTGGTATATGCGTTCTTGTTTTGGGAGCAAACCATTTCAGTGGCCACAGGGATAAATATGGGCATCTGGGATCAACAGGAAAGGCTATGACAGCTCAGTGGTGGAACATCTGCAATGCATTCTGAAGGTGCCAAGTTTAATCGCCACCATAACCAGGTAGGACTGAGAAACACACACACACACACACACACACACACACACACACACACCTGTCTGAAACTCTGGAGAGCTGCCAGTTTGTATAGATAAGTGTTGTTCAAAGTGTTGCTCAAGCCAGAATCCTTGAGCTGGTGGAACAAGTTAGTTGGATCCCACCTAGGAGAACAGAATGCTGGACTAGATAGGTATTTGGTCTGATCTTATGTTCTGAAAACACGCGCAGGCCAGAGGAGCTGCCACCAGCACAGACGGGAAGCATGAAGCAAATTGTCTGAATTTTCCAGCACTTGTCACAATATGTTCTTTATTTTCAAATATCGCTCCCTACTCCAAACCATTCCAGCTCCACAGGACATTACGTACATCCCTGGTTTTACACTCCTGAAGTGTGAATCTTTTCCATTTCCTAATAGGAAATGTAACTGGGCCATCCCAAAAGCTAGATCAGGCTTGCACATGTTTTTGCACCACATGTTAAAGACCAGCTTACGTATGTATGTGGCAGCCTATTATGGGCTCAATCCATCTCCTGCTTTAGTTGCCTGTCAAGACTCTGGCGGGCTGCAAAAATATGGCTGCATTTGGCTCGGTGTGTCTCACCAAGTCCTCAGTCAGACCCAAGCCAAGCTTTTGTTTTGTTTTTGTGTTGAGCAAGCAACAGGCTAAAAAGCGAGTTCCAGCTGACTTGGGGGCATTTTTAAGTGGCTTCTGTGCCAGTATTAGTCAGTCTGCCTGGTGGTTACTGACTCACCAGCCAATAATGTTTTGCTCTGCTGAGCAAATACCACTAAGCCCACACAGCACCATTTGCAATTTTTGGTGGTTTGAATCAGCCTAGGCAGTAGAAATATATGTCCCACTTGGAAGGGTCTTCCAAGAGTTTGCAGGTTGTGCAAAGCTCTTGCATGCACGGCACATACAGCGCATCAGTCAAGAGCCTTTCTGAATTGCCTCTGCACCAACAGCAACAATAGCAAAATGGTGCCACAAGTGAGGCTGCAGCTGGTCTGCATATTTGTAGATGATACACAGTTGAGCATGAGCATGTGGGAGATGTGTCAAGACACAGAGAGAGGACATGTTTTTGGATGATGGGCCACTAACGGGGACTGAAGAATGAAGAAAATCTTCATGGAGCTGCTTAAGTTGACTGGCTACACAGACAAACACACACCAGTGACTCTCAAAATATAATGTGCAATTTGGAGGCATAGGAAATTGCCTTATACCAGTGTTTCCCAAACTTGGGTCTCCAGCTGTTTTTGGATTACAACTCCCATCATCCCTAGCTGATGATGGGAACTGTAGTCCAAAAACAGCTGAAGACCCAACTTTGGGAAGCACTGCCCCTGTACTAAGTCAGCCCATTGGTTCCTCTAGCTCAGGATTGTCTACACTGACTGGCAGAGGCTCTCCAATGTTTCAGGAAGGGCTATTCCTCAGCCCTACCTGACGATGCTGTAGTTTGAACCTGGGGCTTTCTACATTCAGAGCAGATGCTCTACCACTGACCAATGGACTTTCCCTTAAGACCTGTGATGATCAAGGCTCCCTAGTGACTTAAATATTAACAACAGCAGTGAATATTTTCCTCGACTTAACAGCACAGGACTTGATGCTTTGCAGTTGTTTGCTCTTTGAGCTGCATTATCAAAGCTTGGTTTTACTAAGTATTTGGGAACATCCCCCCCCCCCATTATTATTTTTTTAAAGTAATCTGATGCAAAGGAAGACATGACTGTTCTTCTTTAAATAGGTATGTAGAATTTCAGCAGGAGGGGGGAAACCACCCCTCATTTATTCAACTATTAAAGGCAGAGGGGTCTTCCCTCTCCTGAGCCACAGGTTGTCCCAGTCATGTTGCATCTATTCTCTGGGTACTTGCAACGCAGGAAGTGTTTTTATGCCAAGCCAGACGACTGATCCATCCAAATCATCCTTGTCTACAGGCTCTACACTGAAGGAAAGCAGCTCTCCAAGGTTTCAAAAGGGTCTCCTTCCTGTTAGGTTGTGGGTGAACATATGACGACACAGCGATTCTTCAAACAGCTCTTGTTTATTCACAGGCCAGAACAGAACTGAACTGAAGGGTTCAGCCAGCCGGCTTATATAGAGCTCCACTAGAACGCAACAGTAACCATTTTCTGTAACTATCCAATCACTTAACGTCACTTTCGATCCCTTATTTGCATAACTATCCACAGTATCCCCCTGCTGGCCCAGGGTGAGAACTTCAGTACATAACACTTCCAATCCCTGCCCTGGGATTAAACTGGGAGATCTTCTGCATGCAAGGCATGTTCTCTGCCATCAAGCTACAAAACCCATGAACTGCAAAGGAAACAGCTTATTTGGGGATATTTCACCTCAAGTCACATTTCTGCCCCCAACTTCTGTTGCAGAAATTCATCATACAAAAGTGATGAAAGTTGAGGTCCGATTTAAGAAGAACTGAACCTATGAATCATACATTTTTATCAGTCAGCTGAGTGCCTCTCTACAAACAAGGGCAAAGCTTCCTTCTTTTTCACCCTGAAACCTTGGCAGTGAAATGAGTGTTTTGGCTTTGCACCATCTGTCATTTATTTACTATGATTATTCTAAATTGTCCTGACGCTTAAAACTGTTCCTCTATCTTGTAAAAAGGAAATAGTTGTCCTTTTCTTTATTGACAGAAAAAATTAAGAAACCGGGTGTTGGGCGCAAAGCGGGCGCAGCCTTTTCCTCAGTCAATCCCTTCAGTCATTAAACCACATCACATTCCAGCTTTACTGAGGTTCTGTTATGTGGGGCACTTAGCGCACAATTTAATCTTGCCCGGACTTAATGGACAGTGCAGTGTAAGCCCACAATGTAAAATCTAGCTTCACAATTCTCAGCTGGCTGTCATTATTCAAAATAATCTAGTTGGGAGAATAGCCAGTGCTTCACTAAATGCAATAAAAGTAATGTAATATATAAACCACGTTGAGGAATGTAGGGAACTTTAAAAAAATGCTCTGCAGGAAACAGAATTGGCACATTCTTCTTCACACACAGTAAACTACAGATAATGCCATCGTAGCAGGCAGACCCATTTGGCTGGATTCCTACTCAAGAGCGTACTAAATATAATGGATCAGCTGGCCAGATCTGGTGTGGGGAAGTGTGCTCAATTTTCCAATGGGATGAACAACTCTCCCTGCTATGGATTAATGGGAAGGGTCTGCTACTTCTGTTTACTCTAAGAAATACAGTCTTACCTTGGTTTTCGAACAGCTTAGTTCTTGAACGTTTTGGCTCCCAAACGCCACAAGCCTGGATGTGACTGTTCCAGTTTGCGAACTATTTTTGGAAGCTGAACATCCAACGGGGCTTCCACAGCTTCCGATTGGCTGCAGGAGCTTCTTGCAGCCAATCGGAAGCCGCGCTTTGGTTTCCAAATGTTTTGGAAGTCGAACGGAGTTCTGGAACGGATTCCGTTCGACTTCCAAGGTACAACTGTACTTTCCTAGCTGATGCCTCCCTTCTCCCCACTACAGAATCCTGGATTTCCGCCGTGTCCCTCCGGTGGTTGGGAGAATGATTAACGTTACAAAGGAAATCTTAGAGGTCACCAAAAATGAAATCCTGCAAAGCGTCTTTTTTGTTTCACCAGGTAAGTTTCACCTGCACTATCTGCAGAAGAGGAAAACAACAGCTTTCCAAAAGCTGCAGTTTTAAGAGCCGCTTCAAATGTGACACAGATATCACTTCTATGTAGGAAAAAACACGCACGGTGCAAACCACACAGTGTGTGTGACATGATGATTGCCCTTGCATCTCATGCTGTGGATACCATGTGCTAGGAAGCTCTGGCATATTTGTTTGTTTGGAAAAAATGTATGAGCTGGCCATAGCTTTCCAGAGAGCGTATATGCAGCAAAAACAGTACAAACAAGATCAGCATTTGTGATAAAAGCAATTTTTCTTTTAAAGACTAGTATTTGCCCAGGACGTTTGTCACATTTGAAGTGGCCATTATACTCCTCCATCAAGAAGAGTGTGGCCTAGTGATGCTTGCTCTGATTCCTTAATAAAAGGCGTATGATTTATACGATTTGAAGAGAAATGTTTGCTCTGTTTTGCTCTGCTTCCTGGCATCTAGCCTTGTCAGTGATAGGGGACCATGGTGCTACTGCCTATCCCAAATGTTCAAAACATCACAAGCCACTCCACAAATCGTTGTGATTTATGGAATGTATAAATAAAGGTGGGTTCAAAATGATGCCTTGTATGTAACTTAAGATGTTATTTCCCCTGTGATCTTAATGACATATCGCTTTAATATGAGAAAATAACTGATCTCATGTTTTCACCAAAGTTCCCCAGATTCTTAAAACTCTGCAGCGCTGCATTAGCCCTCTCACTCATAGATTCTGCTTTCTCTGCAGCCAGCAATGTCTGTTTTTTTGCCAAATGCCCTTATATGTGCAAGACAGAATATGCCGTGTGTGGGAATCCTCACCTGCTGGAAGGATCCCTCTCTGTTTTCCTACCATCTCTCAACCTGGCACCAAGAATCTCCATCCCAAACCCATGGATACGATCCTACACCTTTGCTGGAAAAGAGGAGTAAGTGGGTAAATGAATCTCTCTCTTGGCCTGCCCTTAACTCATATTCTTATTTTTATAGCACTTGAAACTGACTGCATATTTTGCAGTGTTTGTTGGGCTTAGAAGTCCTTCAGACGTCAGAAGTATTTCTATTTTATGAAGGTTAAACTAAGGGTGATGTCCTAAGCATGTTCAGCTTGCTTCACCAAACTATTGTATTGCTGTTTCACTCCAGACGCGGGTGGCGCTGTGGTCTAAACCACTGAGCCTAGGGCTTGCTGATCAGAAGGTCGGCAGTTCGAATCCCCGTGACGGGGTGAGCTCCCGTTGCTCTGTCCCTGCTCCTGCCAACCTAGCAGTTCAAAAGCACGTCAAAGTGCAAGTAGATAAATAGGTACCGCTCCAGCAGGAAGGTAAACGGCGTTTCCGTGTGCTGGTCTGGTTTGCCAGAAGCGGCTTAGTCATGCTGGCCCCATGACCCGGAAGCTATACGCCGGCCCCCTCGGCCAATAAAGCGAGATGAGCATCGCAACCCCAGAGTTGGCCACGACTGGACCTAACGGTCAGGGGTCCCTTTATTACACTGGCTCTTTAGTAAGGATATACTTTACCTTTCACTCAAGAACGTGCCTGAGAATGACTTTACTGAATGTTTAGAGAGGAGGCACAGAAGACCTGTTCTATCTCTGAACAAGTGCCTGGTTGAGAATCACCACTGTTCTTTGGTGCAAGAAGCATAAGCTTTTGTCCACTGATAGAGCACTTGGGCCCCACCCATATCCCTAACTTTGGTTTGTTAATATCATTTCAGAAAAGCATGGGTATGTTGTTCCTTTTACCTACCACTGCCAGAACAAAACAGACCAAGATTTGATGCCACCAGAAGTATCACTGGCAAACTCATTCCCACACAGAAGAGATTGACAACTCTTCTAGAAAAGTAGCTACCTGTTCAAAAGCAGCACGGACCAGGTTTCCCCAACGGATGGTGTTTGGCCACAACTCCCATCAGCCCCAACTTGGTACCCTCCAAAAATTGTTACACCGCAACATCTGGAGGACACCAGATTGGGGAAACCTGGTGTTGTATATCCTTACTAAAGAGCCAGTGTAATAAATGCAGGACTGGTTCCCGACTATTTCAGAAAATAGGGAGGAACTCCCAGCATAGTTGTGCTAGCATTCAACCCCTTCCTTTGGCATTTCTCACAGATGGGAAGTGAATCCACTCTACTGCAACACAGTCAAGGAGATTTATCCTTACAGCAGCGGCAGTCGGCTACTCAATATCATCGACATGGCAATATTTGACTTCTTAATAGGTAAATGGGAAACAGCAAAGTAATAATTAATCTCATGGATCTGACACGCTGCTGCGGATGTTGCAAATGTCGCTTTCTATGTTGAAACATGATGGCTTGTAAATAGTTTGGCAGCACTGGTAGCATGGTTTCTGCTCTGAGATCAACTTGTTTCTAGCCATTATGCAAAAGTTTTAAAACACCAGTGACCTGTATGCATCAAGTTTGCTAAAGGCTTATAAAGCAGAAATGAAATAATAATAATAATGAATATATTTATACCCCACCCATCTGGCTGGGTTTCCCCAGCCCCTGTGGGCGGCTTACAACACATAAAAAATTGTAAAACGTTAGACATTAAAAATTTCCTGATACAGAGTTGCCTTCAGATGTCTTCTTAAAGTCAGATAGTTGTTTATTTCCTTGACATCTGATGGGAGGGCGGTTCCACAGGTCAGGCGCCACCACTGAGAAGGCCCTCTCCCTGGTTCCCTGTAACCTCACTTCTCATAGTGAGGGAACCGCAAGAAAGCCCTTGGAGCTAGACCTCAGTGTCCAGGCTGAACGATTGGGGTGGAGACACTCTTTCAGGTATACTGCTTAGGGCTTTAAAGGCCAGCACCAACACTTTGAATTGTGCTTGGAAATGTACTGGTTCAGGTCCGGTGTTATATGGTCTCAGTGGCCACTCCCAGTCACCAGTCTAGCTGCCTCATTCTGGATTAGTTGTTATTTCCGGGTCACCTTCAAAGGTAGTCCCACGTAGAGCGCATTGCTGTAGTCCAAGCGGGAGATAACCAGAGCATGCACCACTCTGGCGAGACAGTCCGCAGGCAGATAGGGTCTCAGTCTGCGTACCAGATGGAGCTGGTAAACAGCTGCCCTAGACACAGAATTGACCTGTGCCTCCGTGGACAGCTGTGAGTCCAAAACGACACATCACATCCTTTTTCTACTGCTGCCGCCCAGAGTGGCTGGGGAGGCCCAGCCAGATGGGCGGGGTATAAATAAATTATTATTATTATTATTATTATTATTATTATTATTATTATTATTCTGCCTCCTTCTCCTTGGCCCGATCTTTCCATTAGCTACAGGAACCAAACAAATAGGAATCTTCTTTGCAATGACAGTATCAGGCTTGAATCCCTCCTGTTCCAGTTTGGGGCCATGGCAGAAGCAAGAGCTTAAAGCCCTCCTGGTTTAGCTCCTAGTGCAATGGTCCCACTGGAAAGCCACGGCAAGCCACTATTTTTTCAGCCTTAGGTCCTAAAGGGATGACACGAGTAAGCTCCCCTCGCTTTTGAATTCTTGCGACAAATACTTCCCCTATAGCAGTCCCCTTCAAAGTGGCCTGTCTCTCTGCAGATGTCTGGCTCAATGCAACCAAAAGTAAGCAGCACTCCTAAGCTCCATTGATTTCAGTGGGGGAGTTGAAGCGCATGCCGAATGCTCATCCATTGATCAACAGGGTTTTAAGGTGCTTAACAGCTGGATGCATCAAGCCTGCCCTCTGAGAGTTCTAGGTCAGTCCTAATAAAATAGAATGGTGATGGATCTGTTGGAAGAAAACAAGTCTAAAACGGGGGAAACTCTAAGCGTGTCTAAGTGTTCATAACTAACATCAAGTATTTCCTCTCCTCCCTTAGCCAATGCAGTTACACTGTCATTCATTACTATCCCACAATCTGACATGGTGTAGGCATTTCCAAACCATGTTATTTATGTCCGTCTGCTCCTATCAGGGCACCCCACTCCTTCAAAAGTAACTCTGTGGGGTTATTTTCCTGCCGTATCCCATCATGCATCCTTGCAGAACTTTGGAACAAGTAGATATCACAAGTCTATCTTATAAGCAGCCATTTGACCCAGATAAAAGCCATTTTTGTGCCTTGCTCACTGTTTCCTGTTTAGTTTCAAAGCTGCTCTTAATACACATATTATACCTCAGATAATGTGTCTTGCATGATAGAGCTCAAGCAGTTGGATTGGGTTAGTACTCTGGAAGTACCAAATGCTTTTCCTTCTCTGTTTCGAAAGGCAACATGGACCGCCATCATTACGAGATGTTCACGAAGTTTGGAGATGATGGCTTTTTGCTCCATTTGGACAATGCAAGAGGGTAAGGAACCCCACAAATTGTCTCTGGAATCTAAAGGGGCAAGAGCTGGTGCTGTGGGGAGGAATAGTCCGTCCTGGGTCTCAGGAACAAGACTCTGCGAGTCTTAGAATATAAATTCTTTGGAACCCCTCTTGGAAACCATGTGACCAGGCAGAGTCTTGAACTAAGGCTTGTGTTGGCTTAAACACTGATGTAACCGTCATCCCCATCATCCCAGGATTCTGGGAATTGTAGGAGGAGTGTGAGCAAGAGACTTATATTGGAAGATTCTGAAGATGCTCAGTGAATTCTGTTGAACAATCATGCCAGGTTCTTACTGAATCCCCAGCAAGAATTCTACCTCATTCATGAAGGTACACAGCACAATGGCACATGAGGACTACCTGGGCACACTTTTGTACCATTATCATTATATAACCTTGGCAAAACACACAAATAGCAAGATAGATAAACTTTATTCGCATTAGCCAACGGCCATAGCAACATAAAACAAGTAATATATACAATTAAAAAGACAACAATGGGTAAAAAGGACAGTCAGATGACCAAGATTATAGTTCAGATAGTGGCCCTTAATCTCATTGCACCCTTGATAAACCTAGCAACCTTTGCTGTTGTCTGATCATTTTGATCTGATAAAAGAAAAAACAATGTGGCCACAGATGGATGGCCTGGGATGGTAAGTAAGAGTGGAGTGATGATCTCATTCCTCAGATCTTTATAAAGGGGACAGGACAGGAGAACATGAGCCACTGTTTTCAGATTGCCACCTCCACATGGGCAGAGTCGTTTCTCAGTTGGAATCTTTTGGTATCTGCCCTCAAGTACAGCAGAGGGCATCACATACAATATGGCCAGTGTGAAGGCACGTCTGTATTTTGGGATAGTTAAAATATACAAATAGCAATAAATAAACAGCAAAAGGGGCACATCTATCTGTGGACCACCAGCTTCCCCCAATCTGGTGCCCTCCAGATGAAGATGGGACTACAACTCCCATCATCCCCCATAAATAGCTATGCTGGCTGGAGAGCATGAGTTTTTCATCCCACAAAAAAAAGGAGGGCACCGGGTTGCAGAAATCTTCTGCAGAGTAGCAAATGTTCTCATAGTGCATCTAACCCACACTACATGAAAATCTGAGAGGTTCAGAAACCACAAAACTGACCAGCTGCTATAAACATTTATTTATTTAGCCCCGGAGGCAAATAAACTAATTTGAAAATAAATACTGTGCTGTTTATATTCCTAAGGCATTTGAAATGCAAATATTTGCATTGGCTTGTGGCCTAATGCAACAGGTAATGTCACAAGTCGTGTGGTAAATCCTCAGTTACGGATTTTCCCATAAATGAAGAAGATTCAGGTAAATATATTGATATATAAGTAACCTTTGGTCTCCTGTGCTTTCAATTTAAGATTTATAGTATGATTTCCCATTTCATATGACATCTGAAGGCAGCCTTGTTCAGGGAAGTTTTTAGTGTCTGTGGTGTGGTATTTTTATGGTTTTTTTTGTTGGGAGCTGGGGCAACCCAGTCAGATGGGTTTTGTTGGGAGCTGGGGCAACCCAGTCAGCAGGTACAACCCCCCCCAAAAAAAATTGACACTATTAACCCCCCTCCCCATCCCATTGCTATATCCCATCAACTTGATTTGCATCAAAAAGCTCAAGTTAAATTGGAAGTTTTTCAGATGTCTTGGTGTGTGATTTAATTTAGCATGTTTATTTTTCGTGTATTTATTAGACAACATTAAACGCATTGCAACTGCTAAGTTTACCTAATCCTGCATTTGCAATTGGCGTCCGTTCAGTGTTACAACTTGTGGATTTTTCTCCATGGAAAAATAAGAGCACTGGGAAATTTTCTGTCTCGTGTCACTAATCACTGTACTTGAAGCATTCCAGTCTCTGAAGTCTCGGGTGGTTTGGGCACACCTTTTACATTTTGTTTGTTTCCATAGTTTTGGGAAGCATTCCCATGATGAGATCTCCATCCTGGCTCCACTCGAACAGTGTTGCATGTAAGTGTCATTCCCAAATTATTTTGGATTAAACTGAAAGGCTTAATTGCAGCTCCCTGGGCCGTAACAAGCAGGCGAACACATCTTTCACCTGGTGGCAATGGAGTGAGAGACATCACTGCACCACTTCTCACAGGTCCATTTCTGTGTCGGTCTACAAAAGCTCCCTCAAATTGCCGGTTAGGAAAGAATGGTGGATAGTACTCTTGGGAACCGGAAAAGGGAATGATGGAAGTCATGGGAATGGTGCTTTCCCATGGCTCCCAGTGTCCCTGGGCACTTTCACAAACAACGCTCATACAGCTAGGACACAAAGCACTGCCATAGCATTTTCCAGCATCTCCACATTGCCCTGTGCCATATAAACTTGAGAAAATGGGGAGGACTAGCCGAAAAGTCTCCCAGGAGCTACTGTGGGGCTGGGAGATCACCCCATCTCCTGCTGGTTTTGGAGTTCAGGTCCTTCCCCGCCGCCCAACATTTGACAACATAATTCACTTCCCCTGAATTATTTCTAAAGCAGACTAGGCCGAGTCTGTCCATCACTCAGAATGAAGTCCCAGTTGCATGCAGACACCAGCATTTGGATGTGTAATGGAGTGCCCACCCATTTCCCCATCAAACATGCCATTTGTCATAGCTGAAGGAAATTGAGACATTTCTTTTGATCCCTGCCAAGAACACTCAGATTTTATTGTCTTCTAAAGGGACTGAAAGAACCCGAACGCCATCAATTACATTTGTGTCCCCCTCCAGCCATTAGGGGGCTGCTCATAAATTTTACTGCCTGAATCCTCTTCAGGCTACTGCATTATGAATTCATATAAATCAAAAGCTAGGCTTTTAAAAAACTGTGTCAAGGGTTATTCATCCTCCCGTGTTGCTCTGCTCCACCACATCTGAACTATTTTCACCATACTCCCCCCTGTGTGTTTCTGTGCCCCCAGATGTCAGTGGCATCATCCCGTACAGTTATATTGAGCCTCCAGGTTGACTTTCAAAAGCCATTATTCACACCTTACAAGCCTCCTGGTTTATAATTATAGGGTTGCCAATAAATCCTTGCAGTGAACTCCAAAGTCTGTGTGATTTAAATTGGCTCCTGCTCACACACCTTTCCTGAACTAATCTCGTCCTCTCAGCCACAAACTTCTGACTTTTAAATGCAGGCAGCCTGCAGCAACATCAAGCACTGGTATAGCATCCAGCCATTTATTTTATCCCTGTTTGAACAGAATAGAGAATCAGCAATGCAAATTTCACTGATATGGAAGGGTTTTTGCCTACCTCAGTTTTTGCATTACCAAAGAACATCCCCCAACCCCAGGTGTACACAGATGCATTGACCTGCAAAGGTTGGTTGCAGGTATGGCTATTGCAGGGTTAGAACTACTCACCTTCCTCTAGCTATCAGTTCAGAACAGAAACCCTTCTTTCCTCAACTAGTGGGCAGGTGATGGTGGATGGTTTTTAAAGACGCTTATCTCATTTAGCTATTTTTAAACATTTGTTCAGTTCCTCTTTTCTTAAAAAAAACCTCATGTCAATTCAGAAGAGCGGCTTGTAATTCCCATACAGACCAACCAAATAGCACCATGGGCAACCAGCCTCTGCTATAAACCAAAAGAACTGGTTGCGCCTAAGTTTGATTCTTTGAATAAGGTGGTATGGCAAAAAAAAAAAAAAAAGTACCAGTAGTTTATGATTCCACTGGGCTCACTCAAAGGGTGGAACCCAATGCAGTGCTGTAAATGGATTAATGCATGTAAGGAACCAGGTATACTTGTACAACAAGAGGTCCCGGGCCCTAAGGAAGTCAGACTATCCTCCACCGGGGCCAGGGCTTTCTCAGTGATGGCTCCGATCTGGTGGAATGCTCTGTGGCATAAGACTAGGGCCCTTCAGGATTTAACCTCCTTCCGTTGGGCCTGTAAGACAGAGCTATTCCGCATGGCCTTTAATTTGAATTCAGCCTGATCTTTTATTTCCCTTCCCTTCTCTTGCCTTCTCCTCCCCTTTTTATGAAGATCAACCGCTCTGAGACCCCACAGCAAATTCTCCACTGGCGCAAGTAGGACCAATTCAGTCAGCTAGCCCTGGGGGTTATCTGATTGATTTTTGATTTTTGAATTTTATTGTTATTCATGTTTTTATACCTTATTTTATGCTGCTTTTATAATTAAGTGTTTTAAATTTGTTAGCCACCTTGAGCCCGGTTTTTGAACCGGGAAGGGCGGGGTATAAATAAAAATTTATTATTTATTATTCTCCCTGACATGCCCCCTAAACCTTTTATGGAGTTTTCTCAGTCTCCAGCACAGATTTAGGGATGCAGGGGTACACAGGAGCGGGGGTAGGGAAGAGCCTCATTGCACAAATGGACCTCATTCTGCACACATTACAGCTTAGCTGAAACCCAAACGACAGCTATCTATATACGAAGTCTAGTTTCTAGATTTCTGGCTGTAAGGTTTGGCAAATGTACATGCAGCATCTACTAAGAACAAGGTTGGAAAACATCTCATCTGCAGTCCCATCAGGTGTCCCAATTGTGTGACTGTTTCCCCCAAACCATGTTATGTCAGGAATGGGGCAGGGTACATAATGTGAGCTCCCTCACCAGCTCACGGCCTTGCTTCAAGAGGGGAAGTGTTCCCTTTGAAACTGCAGCTAAAACAGGATAGGAAGATGCCTGGGGTTGTTGTTGTTTTTTGCAGGCACCGGCTGAACGGGGGACTTCTTTTTGCAGTGCATACTTGCAAGAAGTTGGCTTAAATGCCCCCACCCCTTGCCATCAGCTGACGGGCAGGAGAAAGTAGCGCTTTGCCTGTTCTATGCTCGGCACTTCCAAAGCGCTAAGCACTGAGCTGGCAATGCGCCTTGTACTGTAGTTCCCAAGTACAAGAGATTGTGGCAGCCATGTGATTGACAGCTGGGTTATCTTTTGCAGCCCTACTACTCGACATCGTTTTAAGTGGAGGGTGTGGGGAAGCGAATCTGAAACTTTCACCAGTCCACTTGGCATTCATACTATGTAAACTGCTTAGAAGCCTATTTTGGCATTCAGGGGTGTATGAAATGAACAGTAATAATAAAAGCATGTGCTTCGCAACAGAGCCACAACCCTTCCCTATATCCCCAAAGCACATTTTACCCTTGCAACTTCACTGCTGAGTATCCACAACCAGCTTCCAAACATCTGGAGATGGGAGGAAAGACTTCCCAGAAAGCTTAAGCCACCGCCTTGCTATTATTTATAACTGAGCACAGGTCGCAACAATGCATATTTAAGTCCATCCAACTTTCAGGAATATCTAAGACAGGGAGGTAGAATTTTGCTTTTGCATAATGAGCGCAATGAACCTTGTTTCCCCCCCGTCCTCCTTCAGAATAAAGAAGACTACGTTATTACGGCTACAGCTCTTGGCGCAACCAGCCTACAAACTCAGCGACATCATGCGGGAATCCTTGCTTGAGGACCGCCTAGCACCTGTACTTACGGAACCCCACCTTTTGGCACTGGACAGGAGGCTACAGATCATCCTGAAAGCGGTGGAGGAATGCATAGAGGCTAATGGAGAAGACAGTGTTGTGATCGATGCTGAGCCCCTGGAGACAGATGCCTTTGACAGAATGACACAGCCAAGCTAGAGACCGTGGGGATAAACCAGAACCTGAACTTTTTAATTGGTGACTGTTCGCCTCTACGCCTGGACAACTGTGATTGACAAGTGGGATGGTCTCTGTCACACCAAAATCTAAACATGCTGCTGGGCAGGTGATTAAAGACTGCACCATGGGTCTGAGTCTCCTTTGCATATGCATAACCAGAAATCTTATCCCATTATCACCACCAGTGACCTTTGTGAATCTTCTCCAGGAGACCTGAATAAATGGGGCACTCTGTAGCTGCAAACCAGACATATTTTGGGTGATGATGTGGTTTCACGGGATCTGCCCATGCCCCTGTTACTTCGGGTTGTTGTGATTTTTTTGAGGGGGGACTGGGGTCCAAAATAAAAGGGGGGGCAATGAAAGGGAAGCGTGCCTAAAAACGTATCTGTGTATACCCACATCACAATTTAAGGCTATGACACCAAGTTAGCACTCAGGGACGTTCAACAAGTGGATAACCACAACAGAAAGACCAGCAACCCTGGACAAAAGGCGAAGGGGAAAATGCCGGCATGGTGAAGTTGTGGAACTGATACTTCTCCTGGTTATAAATGTGGCAACTTACAGGGAATAGTATTGGAAGGCATGCCCTTTACCCACAAAAATACTGTTTTTTTAAAACAAACTACAACCTAACATGTATCTAGGCAGCTAAATAGAAAGTTCTCTTTGCCATCTACAAAGTAATTCATACAATGTGATGCAAGGGTGGAATTCAATGTTATGCTAAGGCAAGCATGGCCAAACTTGGCCCTCCAGATGTTTTGGGACTACAATTCCCATCATCCCTGACAACTGGTCCTGTTAGCTAGAGATGATGGGAGTTGTAGTCCCAAAACATCTGAAGGGCCAGGTTTGGCCATGCCTGTGCTAAGGCAACTGTTCTATCAGCGTAAGCATTTATCCTTGCCATAAAGAACAACCCTCCCTCACACACTGCTCTAGGGGTCCTCCCAAAGAGATTTGGGGAGGGCACAGGGGAGAGAATGGAGGGGAGGAAGTCCTGTTGTGCTAGTGGGACTTTGTAGCATTGCCTTCTGCTAGAGCAGGGGTAGGCAACCCAAGGCCTGGGGGCCGGTTGTGGCTTAATCGCCTTCTCAATCCGGCCCGCGGACGGTCTGGGAATCAGCATGTTTTTACATGAGTAGAATGTGTGCTTTTATTTAAAATGCATCTCTGGGTTATTTGTGGGGCCTGCCTGGTGCTTTTACATGAGTAGAATGTGCGCTTTTATTTAAAACGCATCTCTGGGTTATTTGTGGGGCATAGGAATTTGTTCATATATATTTTTTCAAAATATAGTCCGGCCCACCACATGGTCTGAGGGACGGTGGACCAGCCCATGGCTGAAAAAGGTTGCTGACCCCTGTGCTTGAGCAACAGCTTAGTTGAATCCGGCCACAGGGCTTCAGATAATCCTCAAGATCACAGCATGCAGGACAGTGGCAGTACTGACATGCAAGATATAAGGGCAAAATGCACATTACAGCAGCGACATGAAGGAGCCACTACATGAGTATGCATATAAATTCTGCCATCCAGTCTGGGCAGGTACAGTCTAAGAACTGAGCAGATATATTGAAAAGTATCAACCCCTAGCCATGCTAACTTCTCCACACACCCCAACTGCATCAGAGCAGGGAAAGTACCTATATTTTACAGTGGGAGACTTCTAAGCAGCTATAAAAGAATAGTGGCTTCCAAAACAAGTATAAAGATAGTCGAGATACAGTGAACTCAACCTACAGCAATTTGAAATACAAATGGCACAAGTGAGACTTGCAACCGGAATTCTTACTAGCCACTGGGGGAATGTGCGGTGTTCCACGTGTTAATGGGCTCCAATTCCCATCAGCCTCAAGTCAGCATGGTCATGGATAATGGGAGTTGTAGTCCAGCAAATACCTGGCTGGCCAGTTTCCCCACCCTTCTCTGTTGCCTCGCTCCCCAATCCAATCATCATGCTCAGTTCTCATTGGGCTATTAAGGTTTTTTTTTAAAAAAAAAATCCCTTGCCCACCCCACCTCCAGAGATTTCAGGGCAGAATGAAGGCGCATGTAGGGAGAGGACGACCCGTTGCACAGGTGGAAATCCTTGTGCTATGAGGACAGCTTCACTGGATACAACCCAATAGCTTCGACATTTAGGATTTCCAAAGTTCAGCTGCTAACTGATTTCCAACACCATGTATGCTAATACATTGAAGTAAACCTTATCTGTGCATTATGTAACTCCCAAAGTTACAGGGCAACACTTGTAGTCTGTAATGGTGCCTGTCTTAAGTGTTTACACCTGGGTGAAAGGGCACAATTCAGCCCTATCAGCTGCTTTGGCCAAGTGGCAGGAAGACCTTTTATCAGCCACCCTGGAAAACAGCCCAACACAATTGTTAATCTTGTGTTTGAATTTTGTCTGGTCAGTGTTTTCCATTAAACAGCTGATCTTATTTTCCATTTCCATTTGACCTTTAGAATTGGAATGCCTTTTCTCTTACACGGACTATGAAGTGGTATTAAATGGGTTATATTTTGTTACTTACTTTGGAAATCTTGTTGTCGAGCTCCCTCTGCTGATAGCTCCCATGTATTAACAGTTTAAGGCAAAGATTTCCCCATTCCTGAGGATCCAAGGAAGAAGGGCACTAATGCAGTCACTTTGTGGCTGAGACAGTAGAAAAGACTAGTTTAATCAATGTCCATGATGTAGTCTCTATGTCTTAACTAGGCTGGCATTTGGTCAGCCGTCCTAACAAAGCCCAGATTTAATGGCTGCTTACCAGTTGGTCAGCAAGATGTGTGTATATTTTTCATACAATAAGAGAAACTGCAACACGCACTTACAATTAGAAATTCAACTAACATGGATTCTATGTTCACATGGCTGCCACTTACAACAGGAGGCGACACTATTATTATCTTATAACCTGCCCTTACATTGGGCTCTTTTAACTCACGAGCCAGATAAGCGTGGGCTGAGCCTCAGTAACACTGTGACATCAAGCACTCCCAGATCAATTTCAACTGGGACTAAAGTCCACTGTTAGCTGAACAAGTTGGAAAGATGTCAAGTACATGGAAAATCTGGAATAAACTGCAGAACTATTCAGAGTAAATTGCTGCTGTCAGGGACGCAGCGGGAGCGCAGGGAGGGGAGGAGATGGAGAGCGAGGGGGAGCAATCCGAGGGCAGCGCAGGAGAAGATGACAGTAGCCCGAGAGATTCCATGAGCCTCTCCAGCGAATCGGAAGATTCACAGAAGGGGGCGCCGGTGGCCAGGGCAAGGGGGGCCCCAAGGGGGACACCCCAGAAACAAGGGGCCAGCGGGGACTCCCAGAGCAGCAGTTGGAAATCAGGACCAGCTTCCCCACCAGAGCGTAGTGGGGGGGAGGAGTCCCAGGTATCGGGGCCAGCGTATTCACCACCAGCGAGAGAAGATGAGTCAGGATTGACCACGCCTCCATCGGAGAGCGGGGGAACGGTCAAGAGGAAGGTTGCCGGTTGGGCGCGCGCGCCAAGTTCAAATGTACAGGCGAGTGGCACAGCAGGTAGCCCGGATAGGGAGCCAGGTCCTAAAGCCCGCCGGAAGGAGGGGCAGGAATCAGGGGGGTCAGCGTCAGAAGAGTCCAGAAAGGATGAAACCCCAGCGGGCAGGAGGGCCCAGAGGAGGAAGGAGCTAAGGAAGAGGTGGAGCAAGGCTAGAGTCTTAAACTGGTGTGAAGGGGATTCAGACGGAGCTTCGCCGGTCTAGGGTTTAAGACGTAGAGCTGCACGCTGTGGCTTTGAAATGGAAACTGAACGTCAATAAAGACTTCTGTAAATAACTACAGCCGGGCGTTGGTCCTCTGTGAGCTGGGACCTAGGGGCGGCTCTGACAGCTGCATTTCTCTTTTGTCATGTACACACTGAGATACCTGCCAACGCTGGCTAGTTAAATAGAAAAGTAGAAAGCACGACCTAAGAGTTGATGCTGCTCACAGAGCCACAGCAAACAATTTCTACATAAACACCCACAAGCCTGGCACTTCGGAAAATAGCTCACACCTGCAGCCACCCATTAAGAAGACTGCATCCCATATCACATCTATTTAACCCACAAGTCATTCACATGAAAGGAAGGCATCTCATGTAGGAAGCAGTCTATGAAACTCACTTTCTGCCAAAGAAAGGCCTAGCGCTATTATGCAGCCCGTCCCTGCCTAGTCCGCACCAGCTTAGAAACTGCAGACCAGTATAATAAAAACGCTGATTACATTTAAGAATTTAAATCATTTTATTGCTTTACCTGCCATTAGGACAATCTATAACAAAAGGAATATATTAGCACATACAGTAAGTCAGACTTATAGTCAGGTAACGATACAAAAATGGTCCTCTGGTTGACTATAGCACTCTAGGGCAGTAGATTTTTTAATTTTTTTTATTTGCTAAGGTGTCCTAGCAAAAAAGATTACCTCTAAAGCCCTGAATGTTAGCTAAGGCAAACTATACCAACTGTGGATTCAAACATGTTTAAATTGCACACAAAGGTAAAGCTTTAACTGTGATTAATATTTAACTCAGACGTAGCTGGTTCATCTTAAAATCTTGTTGGTAAAACTACAAAAGGGAGTAAACAGCAAGCTAAAAAGACGCAGTAGTGAAACTTGATTAGAAAGCCTTATATAAAAAAATGTGCATTTTTGTGGCGCTCTAACTAGCTTACATAAGATTTAAAATCTTTTTGGTGCTTTAACAAGGATCAAATCAAGCTTCAAAAGTAAGAAAGGTATTGGGGGGAGGAATCCCTGGATAGATTCAAACTGAATGAAGTTTTGGAGGAAAATAGCTTTAATGGACTCCCAAAGAAAGCACAGGTGGAAATTCCCATAGGCATATCCTCATCAAAGTCTTCAGCACGGACAGAAAGAATTCAAAATGTAGATTTTACATTTTTTAGAAATGAGGACATGTCAATACCCCCCTCCCCCTTTTATATATATATACTAAGGCTCCTATTCCCCAGACATTGCTAATCATATTCAATTAAGCATTCTTTCCAGCAGCCAACAAGTCAGAATGGTACATACCAGGTCCAGTTTCTGGAGGGAACGTAAGGAGGGAATGGCAGGGAGCTGGACTGGTAAGAAATAGTTGCACAACTAATGCAAAAAACTTGCTGTCACTCCCAAATAAAACCCTAGACTAGTTTTAGATAATTTACATGTTATAAGGAAACCAAATTGCCTACATTATCCACCTGCAACATTCCATATAGTAGGCAGCACAGGGTGCACACAAAATATTGTAACACAAACCTGGTAAATACTGAAACACATTTCAGACTTGACAACAGGGTCAACTTTCCCAAAAGCTATTCTGTCAGATCGGTATGAGAATCTGGGACAAACCAAAGAGAACAAGACTCGAGACTGAACATCTGCTCAGACTGAATATCTGAGAAAGGTTAGAAGTTACTAAAACTTCTGATTGGACAAAAGAGATTCAGTAACAAGAGTTTACAGGGCACTGATTTTCTGTTTCCAGTCTTCCACATGAGCCAGATTCTTGTCATCTAACAAGGAGTGTGTAGTCCGGTCCTGCACTGAATGCCAACAGAACCATTCAATATCTGGTGCTGAAGTTAACAGGGAAGGCAAAGCTTGAAAGGGTCAGACAGAAGACTGAACGCACAGGATGCACCCTTCAGTTTCCTGGTCTACATACACTGCATGTGGGGTATACTATTTGGCACTAGCTAAGGAGCAGTACAATTATTTTGTCAACACCACCACCAATATATAGGTGTCTAATCCATTGGATGGGTATTGAGAAATTGCACAGGGGGGGAAATAGAAGGGGCAAATATGAATATTCACAACTGAGAACAGGCAAAGGGGAAGGGTAACTGTGGCAAGAATATCAGCAACACTGGCAGCAGGTGCCAGAACAAAAGCTTGTACACAAAAACCTGACAAACGATAACCAAGCCCGTCGTGAACCAACTGAAATGGATACTGATGCATCAAACTATCAAACTTCTTACTGTGGTTTTACTAAGGAGCTGATCTCAGTAAACCAAACCAAAGATAACCATATCCAGAACATTTATGCCAAGAAGTTGAGCTTAGAGGGTAAGTTCCTCTGCTAAGAGAAGTACTTACAGCAGAAAGTGACCACGCCCTGAAATAAATGTAGGAACTCACCAGTTGAGAAATGTGTGCCTCTTAATAATTTTCCACTGTTACATCCTTAACTCTATGGCAATAACCTTGGTACTAGGAAATTTTCCCAGCGAAAGGAATGGCAGTCACTGCCCGAGTTGGACACTGTACATTGCACAGAGAAAAGCAGTAACAGCAAAAAGACTCCATATAATTTTCTATTTATTTTAAATTGTATTGGGAGCACCAAAATAAATGCTCTAAAATTTAAAATGGTGCCATGAAAAGCAACTGATTTCTTTTTTTTTTGTTTTGTTTTCTTTTCCCCTCCCTCAGACAGACAGGAAGCTGCAATAGCCAGTGGCCATGTGGCTCTGCACAAGAGTAATGAAGCAGTCTGCATTTGTGAAGCATGTATTTGAAGAAGAAGGGAGACTTCAGACAGACAGAGACACAAAGCTGTTGTACTGCTGGATGTTCCGCTTGAGAATATCTGAGCATGGACCCAAGACACGCTCAAATCGGGGCCGGTCGAGCTTTACACATTTCAATGGGCCACGAGCAACAACCGTGGCAGCACGAGGACGGTTCATCAACAGGGCTATTTCACCTAAAAAACAAAATATTCATTTCAAAGAGAACAGGGTAAGGGGGGGGGGTGATTTGAAACCGATCAACAGACTTTCCCAAAATAGGGGACTGCTCTAAAATTATCCCAAAATATTGCATAGTGTAAGAGTGTTAAGAATTATAGACAGAGATGTGGAGGGCCAGAAAGATTGTGGGAAAAGTGTGCTTAGAAGGCTTATCCACCCTTACACTTTGTCCTGCTCTTTCCAGGCACAGATCTGCCCTTTAAAGCTCTGTATCTGAGTGTGGTTTTGTTTTTTTGCCCTGGGGCTTTCCCTGCGAAAACCTGCTCTTCAGTGCTCAATTGGAGCAAACATCAATTCGGGGTTTCTGTGGATTGTTGTTTGCTTCGAATGAGTGCTAAAGAGCGGTTCTCGTGGGGAAACTCTGGAATAAAAAAAAGAAGGGGTGCCTGGACACAGAGCTTTAAAGTGTGGAGTGTGCTTGGAAAGAGCAGAGGAAAGGGAAGTGTCAAAGTCATTTGCACAGTGCTTCCCAAGCAATCAGTAGCCAGCTGGTTGTCAAGACACTTGGAAATTACTGCGCATGGGGCTTTTGCCACCCTATGCTTGGAAAAGCTGTTTTCTGCAGGGATTGGCTGTGCAATCGGATTCCAGTTCTAACACTAGGTATCCTTGCAATTATTGTTTAAATAATACTCAGGAATTTATACTTCTAATATTTAAAAAAAGTACAATTCTATATGCTGTTATCCCTCATGTACTACATGATCTTCAAGAAGGAAGTAACATTTCCATAAATGTTACACTTAAACGTATCTCCATAATTTGATGTAAGATTCATGACAAGGTTCAAGGTTCCTATTTCAGGTCTTTGGTAGTCTTTTCTGTTCAGAGTAGTACTATACTTAATCTTACAGCAAGTAATAAAAATAAATCCCCAGCTTATTTAATTAATAATCTGCAATAATGTTTCTATCGTCCCAAACTCAAGTTTTCCATTGCAGAAGTTGAATCTAAAGTTTTAGAAGCGTGTTAAAGTACAACTAAACTACTAAATGGCCCAATTCATATGATCATATTCTGGATCGATGAGACAAGTTTTGCATGAGCTTAATATACTCACGTGCAGCCTCTCTTCATGTAAATAGGGAAACAAACCAGGAAGCAGTCATAAACCACAGCTTCTGGTACATACGAACCAGGAGCTTTAGTTCAACATCGCCAAACAAGCTAGGATGCAGATGCCAACCGTGGTTTAAAAACAGCTTCTGATCCCTAACCCATTGGTCTGGAAGCAATTAACAGTTGTTCCCAGATTGCATGACATGGGAACCTATGGTATTTGCAACTTGTTTCTCTGGTCTCATGAAGGGAGGAACAAAGGATACAACTGTGGGTGTATGAAGTTCATGTATATCCTAGCTTATTAAGCCAGAATCTGATAGTGCAAGTACAGTCTATGTCCAAAAAACAATTAAGCAACTGCAGAAGCCAGCATCCAACTTGAAACATTTCCCTGAAGTTTGCTTTACTTGTTACTAAATTACAAACTATTTTTTCTTCTGTAGCTTCCCATGGGTTAAAATCATATCAAGCCAATTTCAATGTTTTCTTACTTTACAATATGATCTCGTGGCTTATTCTCCATTCCAGGAAGGGTAGTATTATAGGAGTCTATGTGTTTTTGTGAGCCTCATGAGATGGAAAGGAGCAAAGGGGAGGAGAGAAGCCAAGTCTCAGGGGACCAGGAAGGGGGCTGCTTTAAAAATATATACCATTATGTCATTTGCATTGGTCTTATGCCTTAAGTATTTAAACGACATTGTCAACTTAAAACAGCAAGAAAACTCACCAAAATAATCAGATGGTGCAAGCCTGCCCACTTCAACAAATTCTTCATGCTCTGACCTGCGCTGTAACACAGCAGCTGTACCCTTTAAATGAATTAAAGAGTTAATGACCAGATTTGTTTTAGTAATCCTATGCAAAAAGCAACAACTTCATGACTTAAAGCAGAAACATCCCCATTAAATTACTTGTCTTAACCTATCCCATTTAATCCTAATATCCTCAAAAGGGGAGAGTATAAAATACCATTCAGAAGCACATTTCACAATTGAACTAAGCATTCCTACATGTATAATTCTGCCACCACAGGATTTGTTAAAGGGATTTATTGTCATCTATGATCAAATCTGTTATCACGGAAAATAATTTGCAAATACGTTTTATGTCCAGAGAACCAGTATTGATGCAAGCAGTCTGCAAATGACTTTTTAAAAACACAGAACCACCTTTCATCATATCCAGAAGCATTCCCCAAACAGGTGTCCTCCAGATGTTGAACCACAACCCTATCCAGCATAGCCAATGGTCAGATATGCTAAGAGCTGTCACTCAAAACATCTGGAAAGCACCCGGTTGCGGAAGGTTAATATAACCCAAGTAACTGAAATGTATGAGACAAATACAGCTGCTAGTAGCTAATTCCAAAACAACATTGTTATAAATACTCACCTCCAAAATAATGAAGAACTCGTCTCCTGGTTCTCCCTGCACCACAATCTTTTGTCCATCCTCAAATTGTACTGGCTCTAAAGCATCAGCTACTGTGAGACGCTCCCATTTGTCAAGGGATTCTAAATAAAAATAAAACAAGTTAGTTTATTTGGCTGTATCCCAAAGATTTAGAATTAGATCCCGTTCATCTCACATAAGGATACGCTCTTCCAGTTTTCCTACAGCAAACCCTGTACTGTTTTTAACACTGATTGGGAGCCGCCCAGAGTGGCTGGGGAAACTCAGCCAGATGGGCGGGGTATAAATAATAAATTATTATTATTATTATTCTACCACATTTCACCCCACTGCCATAAACAAATTAATCATCCATTCACAATTTGTGATTTAGCAGCTGCAGCTTCAAGCACAGCACCTCAACATTATATGCTCCCTCTGTGATGTTCACAGTAGGGCAAGACTCAAATATTCTATTAGCGATGCTAAGAAATTCTTCACACTCACCCAGTATTGACACTTTACTAAGAAATTCTTCATACATCTTTCTCTTTCTCAATGTGCTACCCTGGAGGAGAGAAACACACACAACACAAATGGATCTGAAAATTACTTTCTGTTTAACATTTCAGAATACCAGGAAAAATGGAACAGGTCATAGAATGTTTACAATGCAATCCTATTCATTTCTACTTATAAGTAAGTCCTCCTCAGTTAAATGAAACTTACTGCCAGATAAGTGCATATAGGAGAGGTTTTCAACCTTTTTGAGTCTACGGCTCCCATGACCAACTACATTCTTTCTGCAGTGCTCAGAAGCCCAGTTTATGTCACTCCCTTTTTGAAAACCATCCCTTGTGGAGTGTTCCCTCAGCCTCCTCTCCTTGAGAGTCCTCTGGGCAGCAGCTGCTGCTGCCCCTGATCTGACCCCTTCCTACCCCAAACAGAAGTGCCTCCTCACACTGCCCCACAGGGGTCTGGGAAACACCCCCTGGACAGCCCTAGAGGCACCATTTGCCTGGGGAGCTTGTAGCCAGGGCTGCTGCAACAAACAGCAATGCAAGCCTTTGGGAGGCAGAGACGCAAGAAGGCATCAGAGGGAGGGAGGGAGGGAAAGAAAGAGGGACAAAGGCCAGTGTTGCCCGTGGCATTCCTGACTATCATTCAAGGCACACCAGGCTGCCACAGCACACTGGTTGAAAACCACTGAATATAGGACAGCAAACTTAAATGGTTCAAGTCTTGTGTACACCATTCTAATATAAGCCCTAAGCTGCCTGTAAGCCCAGTTTTCCACTATAATTAGTTAATGATCATGAACAGCATATCCCCTTAAAATTTACGCTAAGGCTGGGTAGCTGGAGCAACCCAGTCAGATGGGCGGGGTATAAATTATTTTTTATCATCATCATCTTTTTTATAAACTAACTTATCTGAGAGTAAGCCTCTTCTGAAATCACTGAACTTAGTTCAAAGAATGGACCTATAGGCTTGCACTGTAAATAGTCAAATGGTGGACTGTATCCAATACTGTCTATGCACAAAGACAGGCACAGGCAAACTCGGCCCTCAGATGTTCAGACTACAATTCCCATCATCCCTGACCACTGGTCTTGTTAGCTAGGGATGATGGGAATTGCAGTCCCAAAACATCTGGAGGGGCGTGTTTGCATATGCCTGCACAAAGAGAATGAACTTGGGCTCAAGCAATGGGATTTCGCATTCCTTTCATGGTAGCAGCTTCGATGCTGTCCATAAATCCCACTCAGGTCTCTTTTGGCCTTTACAACAGAGTAAGCAGGAATATTCACTCTTACTGAAGTGTCCATTTGCTCAACTTAATAGGCAAGACCTTTTGTCCATTAAAATTTATTTAGTAAAAAAGAAAAGAAAAGCTTGGCTGGGATATAGTAAACTAGAAACCCACAGGTCCCATTATCAGTGTGTGAAGAAAAGATGTGTCTCACCTTCCCATATTTAATACTCAATACAAACTCTCTGGCAGTAGTCTTCAGGAATCTAAGCCTTGGATATAAATATAGTTCTCATGTGCTAATTTTAAATTCCAATACCCTTTCTCTGTCCTGAGTGTGTAAAAACCTCTTAGTAATCCCAGCAGAAGACTGGCTTTGTCTGGAAAAACAGCAGGTGTGTGTGTGTGTGTGTGTGTGTGTTTAAAAAAGAATGCAAATAAGCTCAACTGAAAGCCCAGATTTACTGCTATTGAAAGTCTCAAGCTTCAAAATGCAATTGCATCCAGAAAATTGCATGCATGTAATTGCAAAATGCATAACTACTTTTTGCTTAATTGCAAACACAATTCTACCGAGACATCCTCTCCTCTGCATGAAGATCAAGGCAAAGGAAGGCAATACAACTGTACACTTTGCATGAAAAGCCCCTCCCCCCCCAGCAGAGGATCAGATGAGTGGGTGCACCTAGAATAACAGAATTGTAGAGTTGGGATCAAACCCCCAACCCTGAGATTACTAAAAGTCTCATGCTCTACTGACTGAGATATATTCAGGAGTTCTCCATCGCTGCCGTACAACTTTCCTATATGCTCATGTTGATTTATACAAACTCAAGTCAGAATACCTCAACACCAAAAAAGCCACACTCTCTTTCAAATTCATTTATTTAAAAACATAAAAAATTACTTACCATAAGGATTCTTCTATAGCTGTCTCTATCAATGCCCCACAGTTTCACATTAGTTTTTGCTTTGACAGTTGCTGCTCGGGGTGTTCCATAGATCAGTGCGAGTTCACCAAAGCTGCCCCCTTCTCCAACACTGGTGGCCCATTCATTGTTAACATATACCTAAGGATGCAATACACAAAGTTGAAGGAGGGCAGGAATTTTGCTGGAAATGTATCCCCTGAAACAATATGGTTCAAAAACTATGATACGGAACATTTCAAAACTGGTTAAATGTTCCAATTTGGATAATATTCTAATTCCTTTTCACAGTAATATTCCACAAAATACACGTGCCAAGAGGTTTTCTGTTTTTGTTTTGAGAAAAGCTTATCACTGGGCACCACTTGTTCGGCCCTTGCATAATAATCAAATAATAAGTGATTTCATTCTGGGAAGGAGTATTAGCTGAAATAAGTAATATCACAAATCACAATGTACTGTGTAATCCAAGTTTGGGTTTATTAACAATTTTTATGGTAGATCAACATGCTTTATTATATAAGGATCTTAGTAGTGTCTTGTTAATGCTGTGATTATTTACTTATGGCACCGAATTGGAAAGGGCTTGAACATTTGCATACGATGGAGACAGAATGCATGGACTACTGCCCTATCTGAAAAACTAGCCCAAAGGGTTAATGTATTGATGCAGGGTATTTTGGTACCCATTTGCAAACTACTCAAATGAATACCCTGATGATTGGCATCCACCAACCTTGCACATGGACTTATGGCAAAATTTTATACATTAATCTTCTGTTCCAGGGTGGGGAAAATTTATTGTATTGTTATTACATTGTTGAAAAGTAAATTGTAAATAAGTGATTTATTTAACAGGATGTACAGTGGTGCCCCGCAAGACGAACGCCTCACAAGATGGAAAACCCGCTAGACAAAAGGGTTTTTCGTTTTGGAGGCGCTTCGCAAAACAAATTTCCCCATGGGCTTGCTTCACAAGACGAAAAAGTCTTGCGAGTTCCTTCGGGTTTTTCCCCCCTCCCCCCCTTTTCCTAAGCCGCTAATCAGCTGATCCGCTGACAAGCCGCTTAACAGCTGATCGCTAAAAGCCGCTAAACCGCTAATAGCGCTAATCCCCCCTTTTCCTAAGCCGCTAATCAGCTGATCCGCTGACAAGCCGCTTAACAGCTGATCGCTAAACGCCGCTAAACCGCTAATAGCGCTAATCCGCTAAGCTGTCAATGGGCTTGCTTCGCAAGACGAAAAAACCGCTATACAAAGAGCCTCACGGAACGAATTAATTTCGTCTTGCGAGGCACCACTGTACTACCTAATTGCCAGCTACTTACAGCTTGATTTGATTATCAAGTGGCATAAATTTTATACCCATTTACTTGGGAGTAAGCTTGACTGTAGGGACGCGGGTGGCGCTGTGGTCTAAACCACAGAGCCTAGGGCTTGCCGATCAGGTTGGCGGTTCGAATTCCCGCAACGGGGTGAGCTCTCCCATTGTTCGGTCCCAGCTGCTGCCCACCTAGCAGTTTGAAAGCATGTCAAAGTGCAAGTAAATAGGTACCGCTCTGGCGGGAAGGTAAACGGCGTTTTTGTGCGCTACTCTGGTTCGCCAGAAGCAGCTTAGTCATGCTGGCCAAATGACCCGGAAGCTGTCTGCGGACAAATGCCGACTTCCTCAGTCTATAGAGTGAGATGAGTGCCGCAACCCCAGTCGTCCGCAACTGTACCTAATGGTCAGGGGTATCTTTACCTTTTTATGCTTGACTGAACTCTGAATAAACATGTATAGACTTACAATGTTTTTAATTGCTTCTCCTCCACTTTGAGAATTAGAAAAGCAGGTTAAAAACTGTAAATAAAAAGCAACCTAAAAACAAGGGCTTTTCAGTTTAGTAGTTCTAAGACAGGCATCCCCAATCTGTGGCCCTCCAGATGTTTTGGCCTACAACTCCCATGATCCCTAGCTAACAGGACCAGTGGTCAGAGATGGTGGGAATTGTACTCCAAAACATCTGGAGGTCCAAAGTATGGGGATGCCTGTTCTATTACATTTCAGTGTCTCAGTTTAGCCTGATTACTGGTCATTTTTGTTATTAAATGTTATTGTAATTGACTTATTTTTAAATGGCTGTTGCATTATGATTTATACTGTATGTTTTTTCTGTTTATTTTAACAAAATTGTATACCTGTTTTTAATATAAGCCATCTTGGGAAGACTAAAGACTTGAAAGGCAGAACAGAAATATATGACATATGATGGGCTGCCACTCCTGCTTACCAACCCCTCCTCCTGTTACACCTAACCAAGCTGCTCTCTGAAGTGCCTCCACCTGCTCCTTTAAATGCCCCTCTGGTGGTATTTAATTGGGGAGGCGCTTCAGAAAGCACCTCTCTGCCTCCTTTAAATAGCTTGCCTGGGCTGCCTGCCCCCCTGCTGCTTGCTTGCTGGCCTGCCTGCTGTTCTGTCATGAGTTGCAGTGGCCACCTATAGCTGACCACACAAACGGCAGTAAGAAATAAGCTTCAGACAAGGCTAGAGGAAAGGGAAACTGTGGTAAGGGAAAGATGGGAGGTCCCTGATATTTATTTGTCTGAAATGCGAAAGCACAGACACACACCATGTTCCCATTATTGCCCAGGTGAAGCATTGTATGTGCTTAAAATATTCTGCAGCACTGCAGTAATATAGTTTAGAAAAGACTTACATCCATTTCTCCTTGATCAACCACATAGAAGTTATCCCCTTCATCACCTACAAAAATTGAAATACAAGTTTGAGAAACAATTATAGGTTTAGAAGAGGCAGTTATCAACCTGTTCCATTCTAGAACCATCCAGCACAAAATGACATCCATACAAAAGCTCACATATGCTTTTTTTGCATTTGGAACAGCCATGCTTTCCTTTAGGCTTCATAGTCAAATATATTCATTATATTTATAATTCCCACTTCACTCCTACATGTAATTAAAATGAAGAAAGCTATTTACCCAGCTATCAGTATGACAGGGTAGATAAGACTAGTAACTAGTCTAGGTAAAGTGCTCTTTGATCAAAGCCCTATTGCAAAAGCCACTGCTGGCAGAGGATTTTCAACTGACCACAAAACTCAAATAGAACACTGAAATGGTTACAATGTGGGGAAAACAAGTCTAAGCTCAGTGATGGGGAACCTCCTTGCCTGCTGACCCTCCCTCAGGCTATGCCCCCACCTCACAGGTCTTTCCCTTATTAACCTGGGTTGGGAGATTTTAACATCACCACCCAACACTGTGATGGGGATGAAAACTGGGGCCTTCCTGGCTTCTCACCTGATTTGTTGGGAGGGTGCAGTTTTCATCCCCATCACAGTGTGCAGGGTTGTTCTTGCTTTGTTGGCATCCGTCTGTCTTGAGAGACAATGGAATGTGTGCCTGGGGGGCCAAGTCAAACTGCTCCGTTAGCAGCACTGAAGTGACCATCCTGGGATGCAAGCCTGGGCAGTGTGTATGGAGCTCCTGGGATGCCCAGACGATACCCCCCCCCCACTCCTCTCATGGCCTTGCTGGTGTGGTCCAGCTTGGCTGTCAGCCAGAGTTGCCAAAAGGAGGTGTACAAGACGTCATCCAACTGCCATTCTGGATTTCTAAGGGTTACTTCTTAGCTTTTTCTTCTCCTGAAGATATCCCGCAAGGCAGCAAAGGTCTAGGATCAGTCTTCCTTCTCATAGATGGACTACCTTCCCAGGTTGACAAGCCCCATCTGTCCCTCCATTCCCTCAACAGCATGCGCAGAAACCACCTTCTAGACCATTTAACACACTATTGGTCTCATCCAATCAATTGAAATGGAAATACTTTATTGTCACTTGTACAACTTGTATACAGTGAAATTACACTAGCACCCCCCACTCAGCTCTTAGTATTAATTCCCCTTGTTTACTGACGCACACCCACCAAGCCCAAAAGTCAGTTGCCCTGTTGTTATCTTTTCATTCAGCAGTCTAACAGCCCATGGATAGAAGCTGTTCTTTACCCTGTTGGTGCGACTAATCATGCTTCTATATCTTCTGCCCGAGGGCAGGAGATCAAGAAAGTGCTGGCCAGGGTGTGAATCATCCCTGAGAATTTTCCTCACTCTCCTCAGGCAACGTTCTTCCGCAATGTCATCCAGTGGATTCACAGGACAGCCTATAATATCATATTCACCACCCTCTGTAGGCACTTCCTATCAGTTGATGTCAAACCAGCGTACTACACCGTGACGCAGTATGAAAGGACACTTTCTATTGTGGACCAGTAGAAGATGATCATCAAATGTTGATTGACATCATTCTTTCGCAATACTCTGAGGAGATGGAGTCTCTGTTGGGCTTTCTTAAACACCTGTGTTGTATTGATCTTCCAAGTAAGGTCTTCACTGAGATAAACTCCTAGGAATTTAAAGGAAGAGACTCTCTCCACACAGCCCTCCCCAATGTACAGTGGGGCTGGTTCTCTCTTCCTCTGAAAGTCCAACACCACCTCCTTTGTCTTGCTGATATTAAGTATCAATATATCAATCTGCAGGAGCCTGTATTTGCATACAGAGGAAGACCCTAACTCACTGAGGGTTTTGACCCATTGGTTGCCCTCACCTGGTTTAGTCGGCCAGTAAAAGTCGTTTCCTGGGGTGTGGCTGCTGTTGCATGCTGACGGCTTCTAGGAGCCACAGGTGAGAGTTGAGTGCGGGGTGGGGACCAAAGGTGGACAAACTGCCCCAGAACAAGCATAACATGTCCCCCAGCAGAGGTACTACCCCTCTCCTAACACCCCATAGAGATGTTTAATCCTCCCCACAGTGCATGCTACAGTGGGAATGAAAATGCCCCTTTCTCAGCTGATCTACATGGATCATATGAGATGGGGAGTTGAGAAAGTGAAGAATAGGTGCATGCCTGTGTTAAGAAGTGTGTGACTGTGTGCACATCTGTCCCAGCCCACCACTGGAATGCAACACCAAACAGCTACCACTGGGGCCAGAACATAGGAAGCTGCCTGGTAACGAGTTGGACCATTGGTGCATCTAGTTCAGTACTGTTGGCACTGACTGGCACCAGCTCTCAAGTGTTTCAGGGGACACTTCCAGCTCTAGCGAGAATTGAAAACACATGCCCTACCGTTAAGCCTCGGTCCCTTCTAAAAGGTAAGTGACCAAAAAGTGTTTGCCCACCCACCTCTGAAAAACTAGCTGGAATTCTATACTTGGGATCTTTTTAGTAAACCTTGTGTATGAGATGAATAGAAAGCAATTGTACATCTTCAATGCTTCAAAGGCTAAGTAATTTTTCCACCAACATCACAATCAATCACTTGCCTTGCTGTATCACAGTCTCGCCAGCAATATAGGTGACAGGGAACATGGCATCAAATATATCACTGAAAAAGATTTCAGAATTACTCAACAAAAGATCTTATTGCATGTGTGTGCTAATACAGACAAGCTTAGCATGCAGTTATTAGGGAGGCTGCATCTCTCAAAAGTCTAGACTAGAGTTGCTTGATGTGTTCTGGAGAGGGGACAAAACAGCAGTGCTCACACAAGCTTTAGCTAGTTAGTTAGTATACCACCCTATACCCACTGATCTCAGGGCGGTTCACAGCATAAACATTAGGCTTGGTGAATTAAACTTCAGGTTATTCTTATCTCTTCCTATATTGACAGACACAGGGGCAACATAAATAGGCCGACATCAGCATGAACATTCCCCTCTTCTCCTTGCCCCAAACTAATCCAAATAATTGTATGAATGTAGAGCCCATTATATGGCATTTTGGCAATCTAAGCCACAACAAGGTCTGAAGTGGGGGCCCAAAAACCATTCAGTACAACTTAACTGGCCTGGCTAGGGAACAGGCTAGCAACTTATACTGCATTACTAGCTAGCTGTTTGTTGCCACAGTTCAAAGCAATTTACAATATTTTAAGCAAATACACACACAAACACACTAAAACCAGTTTTTTTAAAAAAATATCCAAAAGACAATCCTATTTTTTTAAAAAAAAAAACCAAATTAAAACAACCCTTCTTTGCAAAAAGGACATAGGAATTTAAAAGCCAAAGGTCTGACCGGAAACAAAAAAAGAATAGCTTTGCCTTGTGTCTAAAGATATGTAGTGATGACACCAGGCAAACCTCCCTGGGGAGAGCATTGCAGAAGCAGGGAGCCAACACTGAAACGGACCTCCCGTGGAGGGGGCACAAAAAGAAGGGCTTCAGATGGCAAGTGGAGGATCTGGTGCAGTTCATATGGGGAGATGTGGTCCTTGAGGTATTGTATTTATAGTTAACATTATGCATGGTTCCAAAACTTGGACCACAGTCAGCCTATTTATTCTTTCTACATGTTGCTCAATTCTGTTTATTTAACTATGCAGGTTAACAGATTTCCTACCTTCTTTCATTGTCATCAAGATGAGCAAAAAGCACATTCTTCTCTATGGCCTTTGCCAAAGCAGCCATAGTCTTGTAATCTTTTGGAATAACCTATGGAATGGAAACACCCAAACAATACCAATTAAAGACCTAAGAGGCAAATGTTCTTTAAGCAAAACCATTACCAACAATATTTGAGATGAGTTCCTTTCTTGGAAGGGAGCTCTGTGCAGGAGTTTTCTCCTATGTGAAGAAGTCATTCAAGTGGTAAGGAAAGCTTCTCAACACTTCTTTAAGAAGCATGTTCATGAAATTATGCCTACATTCTAGATGCCCAGAAAAGGGAAAGTGTCCAGAATGAGATGTATCTTTCCTGGGTAAGTGCTGATTCAATGACCCATCTACAAGTATCTTTTCAGACAAGACACAACTATCAGGAGCCTCAATATGTAGAAAATTATTTGTCCACTGCCTCCGATAAGTCTATAGACCAAATTGCTAGACACACCAGTACCTCAAATTCAGAACTCAAAATAATCTTACTTGAAACTGATGCAGGTTTTAGGAGTCACATAACCTAATGGTGCTCTTACACAATGATTAGGAATCTTGAATAACTACCATCCTAGGATACTTCCCTCTTACTAACATCACACCTCTGAGGAGCTGTAATTGTGCTTACAGGTCCCCCAAGTGTCAGCTCCCTAGTATCAGGCTTCCTGGAAACTACATAGAAGTCACAAGGATCACAAGAATGTCCTAGGAGATCTGGTTGCTCCTCTGGGAAAGTTATAGTCAATATTAATTGAGCAGACATTGCAGAGTCAAGGAGAAATGATTTGTTTCCTCCAGCCAAGATTTTTCTAATAATTATTTCCTCCATATCTGTCAACTCAACTTATGTCAACCCACCCAGCAGAAATCTAGGTTTATGTGAGAGAAATATAAAGGCAAGTTAGGAAGGCATTAGCACAACTTATCTAGGGAAAGGCCTGATACAACCTTATTTGGGATAGGCAAAGAAGGAAATTGTGCATACAAGACATAAAATATGCCTTGCAGGAAGTAAGAACTGGATGCAGCACCTTTCTGACATAAGAGGCAGCATCCTCTTCTGTGTAAACCTCTGCACTGATGGCACCACGCCTTCTGCGGCCCTTTACCACCGGATTCATGGGTGGAGGGGGAGAAATCTCATCTTCACGCGAGTCTGCACGGGAGCTGGCTTTCTGCTGGCACATTATCTGTTTTGTTTCTTCCTGCAGTGAAATAAAACAGTTCTATGTTAATAATCCACAAGGGTAGAAAGTTCACATCCATGCATATGCTCCTGGGAGAACTTGTTTCCTCCCTTGCAGCTATCCTCATTTAAACACTGGCCATCAAGTTGCACTGTGCAATTTCAGATTATAACTTCCATGCTAAAATGTTTGTGCCCTCCATAAACTTGTGAAAGGTAACACAGGGGTAAGGAAAGGGGAGAAAGCCCCACTGTACAAGCAGAAGCCTGAAAGGTGTTTATTAGGAGACCAATGACTTTTGAGCAAATTTCAGAAATGGGAGGGGCTAGACCACCACACAAAGCTGTTTTCCACAGCAACAGATCAGTATCTTTAACTCTTAGCAACTCCACTCAAGCTAAAGGTCTCAAACACCCTTTATCTGTCCTGACTGTGCAGAAAGCAAAGAGAACTCAGTAATCCCAGAAGAATGCAAATAATGTCAATACAGAACTGAATGGCAAATCCTGCCTTAAAGCTTTGCATAGTTCTAAACTTCAAAATACAATGGGAATTCCATGTATACAATTGCAAAAATGCATGGATTTTGCAAGGAACGCAAGTCTCCCTCTTCACTAAGAGATTTTCACCTCTGCTGTGGTGTTGCAGAGAAAAGAGCTGCAATTATACACTTTGCACAACAGAACCCCTTTCTCCCTCACCTGCTCCTCACTGAACAGCTGATGAATGTGAGGGGACCCAGGGAGCTAGATGAAATCTGCATGTGGGCATCTGGCTCACAGACCAGGGATTCCCCATCCCTGTCCTAAAGAGTTATACGCAAGAAGGCAGAAAATATAGGATTTATGCTTTAACATTTCACTAATTTTAATCCTATCTGACTGACCTTGTGTTGGGGAAGAGGAATTTGACGTATTTCAAACATTTGTATTTAACAAAATATATTTTTTAAATTGGCACACTTTTAACAGCTACTTATACCTAGTACAAAAATCTGGATGAAGTTTCTAAATGCTTCTGATGCTTTAGCTGTCATGTATCAAACTAGTGCTGAGTCCAATACATGAAATTGAGGCCAGTTGCTGGATATTTTGAATGTTAAATTATTGCATTCAAAGAAATGCACCAGGCATGCAACATATACAATATATTTTTGGTGATTCAGATGTTGCTCTGGCATATTGCTCTGCAGCATGGTCTGTTATAATGAAGACGTTTATAAAATTTGAGTCTTCAGTGAAACTCAAAAAAGGATCCTATACCTCTACTTTCTCTCATATATATGTATATATATAGAGTGTGTGTTCTTTACCTTGTCAACTTTTGAATTTAATAGTTCATCTTTGTAATACAGCTCAGATACTGTTTACATAGATAATGACATTACAGCTGCTCTTCGAAGATCATACAGTTCCTTTATCACAGCAACAGAATCCACAGAAAGCTTCATTATTTAAATGAATTATTCCAAATGCATAATGTATTTAAAATCAACTGATTCTATTTTCTTGAATTTCCGAAGGATACCAACAGAAACCAACAGGTCTCTAAGTACTCTAATGTTACATAAAATCTGACTTGAATTAAACTGTCTTAATTGAGAGATTCTTGTTTAACAATCCTAATATGTCTGTCTCAGACATGGGTGGGATCTGTTGATAAATGAGCACACTTAATCCAATTATTTACAATTTTCAATAAAATGATGTGAAGGGAAACACATTGAACATTAACACAAAGTCCAACTTATTATTCATCTGATAGCCTGATTACCCACACACTTCCTCTTGGAAAAGATTAATATGAACTCCTCTAAAAGCTACTTTTTAATTCCTGTATTTATCAGCTTAATGTTGCTTAACCAAAAGGGCCCCTTGCTCAGTGCCACATAGGACACTCCTTGCTGGAAAAATGGTTTTTCATGGCACATTTCTAAATTTCCAAGTAGGCATAAACATAGCATTGTACTTGCCAATTTTGCCTGCTCCAATGAACTCCCAAGCCCTTTTCCATAAACCAAATTAAAAAACAGCGAGTTCCTTTACTCATAATGTCCTTGTATTTCGTTCATTAATAAAAGGCATGAACATCCTTAAATTATATTTTAATATTTTAAACTATACACACTTTTTGCCCGCATTTCTACAACACATCATTTTTTCAAGGTAACAAAATAAAATATAAAACCCCACGGGTTTCAAACTGCTGTGGGCAATTGCAGGATCTAAGCTATGTGTTGGTTGATGGAACCGCTGGGCTGAGCTGGCTCTATAAAACACATTTTGTCAAAAACCTGGTTTGTAAACATTGGAGTCTTTTTTTCATATCCCAGAATGCAGACACAAAACAGTTAATAAAACTATATCCAGGAGAAAAATGTGAACTATTTTCAGCAGTCTAAAAACAAAAGACAGTATGGATCCTGCCCCTTTCCTTCCTGCCCATGCCCTCTGCTATCCCAGATCTGTTCTAGATGGTTGGGGGAACTGCCAGAACAGATTTAGTATGGGGAGAGCATTCCAGTGAGCAAGGATAAACCCTTGCACTAGCAGAAGGTTCACTTTAACACTACACTGCATACAAGCCAATTATATTTTTTTCCAGATTAACACAGCAGAACATTGTCTTGTCTTTTTTATTCCTTCATACAGTTTACCTTACAGTTTTAAAGTACTGTGAGCTCCACAGAGCACTGAAGTTACAGTGAAAGTGTGCAATATAAATTATCTTAAATAAAGCTCTTAAGCTTTGTGAGCCGACTTTCAATTAAATCAATAAAAGCTACCACTCACTATTCAAAGGAAACCATATTTAATATACATACTCAATAAAAGATGACCAAAATAGTCTTAAAAGTTACCATGCATGACCCTAACCTTTCTGCTTCTATTATTCAATAGACCTGCACTGGTCAACTAAAACAAAACAAGACTAAAACTGTAGAATTCCATCTAAAAGTGCAGTGGCTTAGATCCAGCTTTCCTTGCTCCTCTTCCCACTGCAGTTCCCTACACCTTCCCTCCCCAAAAAAACCACCCCTAAGTGTCAAGGGACCCTCTAAATGGTGCGGGACTCGGCATGGGGAATTGCAGCAGAACAGTGGAATTGTCAGAATACATGGAAGCTTCTTTTCTGCTGGTGAAACACACTTTTGGATCCAAGCCAATAATGTATAAACTCAGAAAAACCACTTGCCTAGTTTTAGGGATCTGCATAACTTGGCATTTAGATCAAGCCAAAATGCAAGTTGGACAGAACACTTGAATCTCTATGCATTCTTATGAATTAAAAGTACTGGTGCATAATATACAAAAACTGGGGAGTTGAACAAAATGACTCTTCTATACAAAACAAAGTATGTTATTATCCCGACATTGTGCCTTAGGGAAAATGTATGAATTAATTTGTAGCAATTAGCAGTGACTGAAGGAATCACTAAATATTGGTCTTATGATTTGCCTTTAAGTCGTCAGCTGCTATGGGATGAATGCTACTGACCTTCTCTCTTTCCACAGAATGTTGACACAGTGATGGGAGAAGCTGTTAGTGACACAGCAGTCAAAGAACAAGAGGGGAAAATTGTTTGGTAGCTTTGCTGCACAGCCATCTAAATTTACTGGGTAGTCACATAGCTTGTAAAAAGTGCAAGACAATTAGCGGGCTACACAGCTAAGGACTGTTTTGTGATTAGATTAATAAGAGTTTTATACAAAGTGTACTGAAAGCAAAATCAGATCTGGGATTCCAAACCTTCTGCCACTGCAGCTCAAATCAGGAGAGTCCTGTGCCCTGTGTCAGCTCCAGGCTGGCGCAGCATTCAGATCCAGATCAGGTCTGATGGCAGCTGGCAGTAATTAGGAATCTGATTCGGGATCCAGTCCCATCACTTCCCTCAGAACACACAGTTTCACTTCTTTCTGCTGGACTCCACCACTGGGGAGCCTACCAGTGGGCCATCTACCCACCAACAAGTGACACCTATGTTACCCCACTGGCAGCAGCCCAGCTAGCAAAGTGGAGGGACATAATTGCTCCATCAATCTCCACTCCCAGCCATGGTCTAGTGTAAAGGCAGGTTGCACTGCTCTGCCAGTCACTGCAAAAGCAGAGCGAGTTCTGCTCACACAACAGAGCCACCTTTCCCTGCCATCTCTTAAGCCTCCTGAGTAAATCTGGGGTTAGTGAAGGAGAGGAGATGGAGAAGTCCTGTTCACTATGTGACTGGAAGTTCTTCTGCTTGTGCAATTACTTACATGGGATGCTATGGGTTGAATCCAGCTAAAAAGACCACCATATTTAAATGGTCAAGTTCCATAAGAATGCCCAAGAATTTACTTCTTGCAAAATATGTTCTACTCTAAAACCCTTTTTTTCCTTCCTAAAAGCAGAATTACCAGGTGTCTCTGTCTAGTTTCTGGATTTGCTGCTGCTTCCACTTAGTCAAAAGAATTTTTGAGGCCCAATTTGCATAACAGTAGCATTGTTTATCAGAGGGTTGGCCCATTTTATTGATATGAAATTCTACTTTGATTATATGTAAAACCTCTCAAAGATGCACAAGGGCAAAATTTGGCCATGAATGAGTCAAGAGTCCAGTATCTCATAAAGTAACACAATCTAACCTTGTACCCCTCATGAGACCTATTTATTTTTCCATTAATTTTATGAAAACATTGCACAGATGCTTTTCTAGCAATCACATGGCAATAAACTCAAAAACACTGCTGCACTTTCCCCTTGGAACATTTAAACTGTTGATGTACTCTCGGCCAATATTCTAGAGAACTTGCAAATGGTTTTCCTACTCGCACCATTCCTGAAGCTTATTTTTACCTTCTCCAGTCTTTCAAAATATTCCCGGAGGAATGCCATGGGTCTCTCAGGTCGCACTGTACATAGCTGGACGATGCAATCCTTCAGGAGTTGTTGGATATTGTGTTTTTGGACATAGTGTTCACATTCACGGAGACTGCGCTCCTCTTCACTGTTAGTGCTGCCAGTGGCCATTGCTGCTATCTGAAATTAAAACATATTTTAAAAACCCCAAGAGATAGATGCCCTGCTATCACCATATTACATTAATGATATTCAATGATCACAGCTGCCAGGCACTCTTAATTGCAGAGATAGCTAATTAGCAGAAATCAAAACATTATATGCTTCCAAACTGAAATGGTCTCAGTGTATTTGTCTGCATTCTGGATGAACAGAACGTTAACAGAAATAAGCAGAGGTCTATGCTACCTCAGGAGTTATGTCAAGCTAAGTTGCTCCCAATAAAGTAAAAATAAAATACTCCAATTAATGCCAGCTCCCTGGCAAAATCTTACTGGATGCAAGATTTCCACAACTGGCAAACAAACATAACTGTCTGTAATAGCATGTAAAAATAAAGTTTTATGGAAATAAAATACATTATTTCCCAACTGCCCAACACTTACTTGAGATGCAGCTAGCTGCAACCACTACAGGTATGCACAGAATTTACAGGAAGGGGTGCTGATCCCAGTATAGCCTTTCAAAAAGGAAGGAAGAAGAAAGTGAATAACTCCCAAGTGTTACTGTTCTATTAATACATACTTTTCTAGGTGAGATATTTAGATACATGACACAGATGGCAATATACTTGAGATAAGCAGATATAACCCTTCCCAACAGGAAACAGAGGAATGACAACAAAATATAATGTGGTGAAGTGCCCACACTACAAACACATGGCATCCTTGTCATCTGCAACGCTTGTAAAGAATCTAAAGATTACAATACACCTGTTCCATTTCAAAAAAGCATACACATACATATCTGGCATTTACATTAAGCTGCCTTGAAGTTCTACAGTTACTTCTTTTGTTTTGACAACTTGCATAATGAAGGTCAGTAATAAATGCCTTAATTAACTGTCCAAGAGTTAATGCCATGGCTCTGTGACAGCCTGCAAATAAGTCTGTGGAAAAAGCATTCACACCGCTGATAGACAGCATCAGATACCAGTGCTCAAACACAACTGCAAAAGAAGTAGGAGACAAGAAGCTTCTATTTCAAATAAATATTCTTAATTGTCTGAAGCATGTTAAAGTCTTCATCATACAGAGCTTTGAAGAGCATTTGTTTTAATAGAAACAAGGCCAAACTATTTCTGTAGCTAGATACTTTTACCAACTGGCAATTAACAGCTGATAAAGGACTTTTATTTTCTATAGGTATTTGCAAAGTAGATATGTAGTAGCTTCAAGTAGCTTCCAAGTAAAATGTTTGGAATTTTAAGAACACTGCAGTAATTTTCAGGGGCTCCTTCTTTGGCAGAGAAAACTCAGAATGTTTGGAATTCCTCATAACTATTTAACAGTCATCTTTAAACAGTGAATAATGGAAAAGAGCAACCTGAAGATGGTAACCCAGGACATCAAAACACCTTGTCAAAATTCTAAGTGGGGGTAGGGGTCCTCACATTTTATTGAAATATCAGGTGCAATTGATAGCACACATTTTCTAATCACAAAGAAGAGCCTCTCTATCACAAAAGGGCATTTGTAATTTATAGCAGCCTTGAATAACTTACCCTGATCATCTTTCAAGTTATCTCCCTGTGGCTTCCATAAATAAAAGCAACAGGAAAGCCCTAAGATGCTTCCTTCCTGTGAGAAGGGAGCACAGTTCATTGGGAGCTCATTTCCCCAGGATAGGAATACCCAGAAACTCAAGTACTGTACACAGCAATTATGGGCTACTTCAAAGGCAGCACTTGCTTGTTTCGTTCCTTGACTATGGGGAAAATGCCACTCTCCCTATCCTGCAAAAGGTTATTCACTACACTGTAATGACTACAAAGCCAAGAGAATGACATGGGTCCCTTTCTTCCCCTCCCCCATTCTGGAGGGCCCTAAGAAACTGCTTGTAAGATAAGCAGACCCAGCTAAATAAACTCTGGCTTAGGCAGGTTTCAGCAGTAACCTTTCCACTTCTTTAAAACAGATGAAGATCGGGTACCCCCCCACACACCCCAGACCTATTATTCCCCCTTTAATCTTAACCTCCCCCCAGGTCTAAAAGTTCTCCCCCCAAGATCACAAATCTGGTTTCTTTGTAAAACGATCCTCCCTCCAAAAACCTACAGGCCTCTTAAATCGTCTACCAGAAGTAACCCCAGAAAAAGAAAAAAAAAAACACTTTCCTCATGAGCTTCTCCTTAAATAATAATATAAACACAAAGGCGGCTTTATTCTACGCTCCTTCTCTGTGTCTACATGGCGTCATCTTCCACGGTGCACTTTCCTCCTAATCTGAGCCCCTCTACTTGCGTCTGGACCCCTGGACCCTCTTCTGCCCCCCCCCCGGAAATAAACCTTGGAGAGTAAGCGCCCCCTTCCTGAAAAAAAATAAAATCAAGCCACCACGCATGTGCTTTCCCCCCAAGATGTGCCCGTGGGCACCGTCCAAGGCCCCCTTCGGGCAACCCGTCTCTCCCGCCGGGTTAAGGCTCTTCTCGGCAGGGCCGCCCAACTCGGCGGAGGTTTATCCTCCTCCTCCTCCTCCTCTCCCATCCTCCGTCTCACCTGAGGAGAAGGAAGAGGCCTCTGCCGCCGCCGCCTCCCGCAGCGCGCCTCAGGTAAGCGCGCCGCCCCTCGCTCTCCCGCCTCTCCGCCCCCGCGTCACTCCGCCGCAGCAGCTCCCGCTCTCGCCCCACCCGCCAGCGAGCGCCTTAGGCCCACCGGCTCCGACTTACCTCAGGGTCCTCCTCCTCCCTGCCTGGGCCTCTCCTCGCGGGCGGGCCCCCCTCCTCCGCCTCCTCCCGCTGTCCCGAGTGGTAGTGGCGGCCTCCTCCACCTCCCTTCTCCTCCTCCTCCTCTTTCGCCTCAGCGATCGCTCCCACCGGAAACCCAACTCCCTCCACCAATCGCCGCCCGGCGTGACGTCAATGAGCCTCGCTCTCACTCGCCGAGCCGTCACCCGGGCAACCTTAAAGGGGACGACGCTCTTGCTTTCCCGTCGACGCCCTCGCCTCCGAGGGGAGAGAACGCGCGCGCGTGCGTGAGGGAGAAGACAAGGAGGGAGGGGGAGGAGGGAAGAAGAGCAGGCGCGCGCCAATACGGAGCCGTCCCTCTACTTAAAACGTCCGCTGACGTCATGGCGCTCGTTGAGAGGGAGACGTGCCCTCTTCCCTCCTCCTCTCCCCCAACCACCCTCTCTCTCTCTCTCTCTCTCTCTCTCTCTCTCTCTCCCCTATGCGCGAAGTCGGAGGGAGGGAGAGAGTGTAATAGATGAAACGCAGAAAGAGGAGGAGGAAGAAGAAGAGGTAGAGGTGCATAGCCTCCAGTGTTTCCCCGATGAAAATCGGGACATCCTATTCCATAATCATCATCGTCACCATAGAATCTTCTAGAGTTGGATGGGACCACAAGGGTCATCTAGTCCCACCCCCTGCAATGCAGGAATCTCAACTACAGGAGTCTGTACAGGAACTACAGGAAGCGTATGTAACCTGAGGTACCACTATAAAGCATACGTGAAAGAGGGCCATTCAACCTATGCTTAAAAACCTCCAAGGAAGGGAGAGCCCACCGCCTCTCGTGGGAGTCTGTTACTATCAGAAAGTTTTTCCAGATGTTTTGTTCCAGATGTAGGCCGTAGGCCAGGTCGTCCTCTTATATACCTGCTGGGATTTACAAGGCATCTGACCCTCACCTGAATCTCATAGCTCTCCTGACGAGTGCTTTGGTCTACTCACCAGATACCAGGCACTCTACTATTCAAATTAGGCCCCAGTTTTTTTGTAACTATCCCCCTTCTCAATTAAGTAATCAATTTTAATCTAGAATTTAAATTCTCAAAACTTTCTTATTTGTTAATTCGAGCAAGTAAACTACTGCCCTCTCTTCATTACAAACAGTATTTCTACCTGCAATAAACTTGAGCAAACCTGCTCCTCTTCCTTTCATAAATACTTTGTTGCCATTTGCAACTATAGCTGCCTCTGATTAGTTATCATTTAACTCTTGGGGAAAATAATTAGCATCGCATGTCATGTGCATGGAAGTGGCCAAACCAATTAATCAACTAGAAGGATTACTGTTAATAGCACCAGTTTTCCTATAACTTCATATTGCTGGATAGTTTTGATGAACTGCAAAAGCATTTTTAGTTTGCTTTCTGTTGCCACCCTGGAACTTTTCTTTATTAGTGCCACTTTGTTTTATATGATTCCTTGCAAATGAAAGAAAACAAATTTTCTGCTTGTATATGTTGATAATTTAATTTTGGTTACTGAGGACAAACAAGATTGTACAAAAACAATATTGGGCCGCAGTCTCCCCTCTCCCAAAATAGGAAACCCAAGACTTCATGCGAGAGCAAGGCAACTCAGGCCCAGCAACTATGAGACTCAGGCCTAGCCAGTGGGCCCAATTTGAAGCAATGGGGCGCAACTTGGTGTGTGTGTGTGTGTGTGTGTGTGTGTGTGTGTGTGGCCCCAGTTCACAGCCACAGCCTGCAAAATCTTATAAATAAAATCCATCTAGATTGCATCTTCTGGGCTTTTTTAATACAAGTTTCTCAATCTACCAGATTTGCACAAAACAGCAGGTATGTTTATATGTGTGTGAGTGTGTGTGTTTTGCTGCAAGTCCAGAAATTTGAGATCCATGGGTATTTGTGGATAAATCTGTCCCTTGTCAAAATAGTCTCATATTTGTCAGAAATAATAAGTGGAGGGTCAAGTGCATTATTGTCAACTGTTCCATAACCTTTATGCTGACTACCTGAATTGTGTTTGTGAGGCACTAATGGCCATAGACCACCATTTGGGAACCTATTGCTTAAGCTAGTAAGGAATGACAATGTTTAAAATGCACTAATATAAGATCAAAGCTATATAGAGAGGGTGGGATTCAAAATATTCACTCAAATCATATGAGACATACTAGAGAAATGATCCATACATAAGGTTACCACAGCCCTTTATAGTTGTTGTTGTTGTTGTTTGTTTCAGTCATTTTATACTGGGCAAATGAAATGAGAAAGCCATTCCATGGGGTGCTGTGAAACTGTGCCCTATTACATTATCTGTTTAAGTACGTCTGAGATATATTGTATATTTGAGATAAAACATTTGTTTGAAAGATATTTGCACTGCAATCCTAAACATGTATATTGAAGTTCAGAACCGATAGTTGCTGAAAGGCCTAAGAATGCAGTAAACATGCTTAGGAACAGCCTAGGCAGGGCCAGCCCAGCCATGTTGTTCGGTTAGGATCCCCAGAGGCAGCAGATCATGATGTTGATCTTTCTTTCTCCCCTGTTCCTGACGTGGATCTTCACTCACCCCTTCTTCCCTGGCAGGGAGAGGGGTCATAATTGGGGATTGACCTCAGGTGCCAAAATGTATTGGGCTGATTCTGCATCTAGGTAAGAGCTTAAGGCTTCACAGAAAAGATGGGCTTTGTGGAGACAAACAATCAACTGCTATGGTCCTAGATTCCGGTAGGTAGCCGTGTTAGTCTGACACAGTCGAAATATATATTAAAAAAATTGCCCAGTAGCACCTTAGAGACCAACTAAGTTTGTTCTTGGTATAATCAACTGCTATGTTGGATGTTTCAGCAGCAAAGATAGGCACGGTGGAAGTAAGAAGGATGTAAAGATCCTGAGTTCTTTAAATACCTCCTAGCTATCCCTCCTGGGAATCACTGTGGTATTTTCCTCACAGTTCCCACGCTTTCTACTTAAAGCATGATCCAAAACAGTTTTAACATGCCACTTTTTATAGTTTTCTTTTACTTTTTTTCAGTATCATGAAGTAATGGAAACAACATAAAAAGAAACACAAAAGAGAGTGGTACAAGTCATTGCTTAGAGGCTTACACAGCAATAGTCGTAAATTCTGTATTAATGCTTGCTTCTCTCCTCATCCCAAAGTTACCATGCATCACTTCTGTGCAGTTCATGTCTGCAGTGCACAGACAGTTACTCTTCAAAATTGATTACCGACACTATCCATAGTTTAGTCTTCCATCCACAAATAAAGGCTTTAGAAAGGTGTAGACAGCCCTTCTTTCAATGTCTAGTCATTGCAGGTGAGGGGAACTTGTGGCCTGCCAGCAGTTGCTGAACTATAACTCCCATCAACCCTAGCCATTGATCATGCTTGCTGGGGCTGGTGGAAGTTGTAGCTCAGCAGCTTCTGGAGGACCACAGGTTCCCCACCCCTGCACTCCCTTACCTGAACAAATATTGCATGACTGCACTTACAAAAATCTATGTGGCCTGTTCCTGAAGGCATACCTGGTAGCAGCAATTCCTGGGGCCTGGAGCAAACTCTCGTCCCATGTTGGGAGTCTGACCACTTCACAAGCGGGAGCTGGGAACTGGTGGTTGATGGCTAGGGTGAGATCTTGGCTCCTCAGTCGTAAACACTAACCCTGTGTGAATACGAATGCGTGGGTGAGTGGAACAAGGTTTTTATTTTGCTTGCTGGAGTCTTATACGTATATTCAGTTATTACTTTGTAGGATGCCAGCACTGTCTATTTAACATTCCACCCAAATTAGTGAATGTAAGTAAGCATATGTGGGGAATTAGTCTGGCTTTTTTAATTTCTTTTTTATTGTGTTTACTGCTAACACACGAACTGAGAATTTTTTTAAAAAACCACACATGTACACAGGAAGTCTTCTGTGCCTGTTTCCACCACCTCTGAGTAAGGCTTCAAACATCTGACGAGACACACAAAACTCTTCTGTTGTCCTGTAGCAGCAGGCTACAAAAATGAACCCCTCCCCTTTTTGTGGGTGTGTCTATTCTGCAGTAATTAACCCAGAATAATTGTGATTCCAGTTTAAATGCTACACTCTGCAATTAAATAAATGGGGAGAGCCATACCTTCCACCTCTACCTCCAGACCCTCCAAGTGTTCCTATTTTCCAGGGATGATCCTGGATCAATAGAATCCATCCCAGTATGTCATGCATTTCCTTAGGATGTCCCTATTTTCATCAGAGAAATGTTGGAGGGTATGGAGTTATGCGGCCCCTGAGCCAAGGAGATAAGACATCTGAAGGCAGCCCTGTCTAGGAAAGTTTTTTTTAATGTTTAATTATATTTTTTAATATGTTGGAAGGTGCCAAGAGTGGCTGGGTATAAATAATACAATTGTGGTGGACCACAAGCTTAACGTGAGTCAACGGGGTGATGCAGCAGCAAAAAAAAAAAGGGGGGGGACAAGATTGACCCTGGGGAGAGGGCAGGCTGGTGAGGCCCCCTAGACTTAGGGGTCCAAGTTGCCCTGTCCTCACATGAAGTCTTGGGTTTGCAATTTTGGGAGAGGGGAGACTGCCCACTGGGGAGCGGGTGGGCTGGCGAGGCCCCCTAGATTTAGAGGCCCTAGGCTTCAGCCTACCCCAATTAGTGCCATTGCCTTCCGTTAAGAGTTTGGGTGTAATCCTTGACGCCTCCCTTTCCATGGAGGCGCAGGTTACAGCAACAGCCAAGGCGACATTTTTCCACCTTCGCCGCATCAAGCAGTTGGTCCCTTACCTTTCCCACCCTGACTTGGCCACAGTGATCCATGCGATGGTCATCTCCAGGCTTGACTACTGTAATTCGCTCTACGCGGGGCTGCCCTTGAAGCTGTCCCAGAAACTCCAGCGGGTAGAGAATGCTGCAGCGAGGCTCCTCACGGGGTCTCTGCCATGGGAGCATATTCACCCAGTGCTTTTCAAGCTGCACTGGCTCCCGGTGGAGTACAGGGTCAGATTTAAGGTGCTGCTTTTAACCTTTAAAGCGCTTCACGGCCTAGGACCCTCGTACCTCCGGGACCGCCTCTCCTGGTATGCCCCACGGAGAGCCTCAAGGTCCATAAATAACAACACCCTAGTGGTCCCGGGCCCTAAGGAAGTTAGATTGGCTTCGACCAGAGCCAGGGCCTTTTCAACTCTGGCTCCGGCCTGGTGGAACGCTCTACCTCATGAGACCAGGGCCCTGCAGGATCTGATTTCTTTCCGCAGGGCCTGTAAGACAGAGTTGTTCCGCCTGGCCTTTGGCTTGGAGCCAGTTTGATTCCCTCCTCCCCCCCCCTCTCTCTCTTTTCCCCTTCTTTTCCTTCTCCTCCTGCGATGAGCCTATATTTTAATATTTTAATGTTCCATTATTTTAATTGTTGTGTTTTATTTTTGTTTTTAAGTTTGTAATCATTCACCTTGTTTTTATTATTGCTTGTAAGCCGCTCTGAGCCCGGTCTTGGCTGGGGAGGGCGGGGTATAAATAAAAAATTATTATTATTATTATTATTATTATTATTATTATTATTATTACTTAGCCTATACATATCTCCTGCACTGACTGGCTGTTGCTGTGGCTGCTACAAACAGAGGGAAAGGGCAGATCCACACCATACATTTAAAGGACATACATTGCACATTTACAGGCATGCGTCTTCCCCAAACAATCATGAGAGCTGAAGTTTCTCTGTGACAGAGCTATATAGTACAGTGGTACCTCAGGTTACATACACTTCAGGTTACATACGACTCAGGTTACAGACTCCGCTAACCCAGAAATACTGCTTCAGGTTAAGAACTTTGCTTCAGGATGAGAACAGAAATCGTGCTCCGGCAGCACAGGGGCAGCAGGAGGCCCTATTAGCTAAAGTACTTCAGGTTAAGAACAGTTTCAGGTTAAGTACGGACCTCCGGAACGAATTAAGTACTTAACCCGAGGTACCACTGTAATTCTCAACACCCTTAATAAACTGCAGTTCCCAAGATTCTTTGGGAGAAGCCACGTGGTTTGAACGTGCGTGATCTTCATTTTCAGAGACGACGGTTGTGAGGCCACGTTGTCACTAGATGGCAGCATTAATTACTTATTTTTAATGTAGCGACAGCTCTTTTTGATGGATCCACTGACAATTTATGGTGGAAACTCAGATGAAACTTTCCACATTACACGTCTTTAGGTTTACCCCCAAGATTTTTAAGTATACAATGAAAAATATGAAGTGAGAATGTTACAAATGTGAGCAGAGATTTTCAACCTTTTTGGGTCCACGGCTCCCTTGACCAACTACATTCTTTCTGCGGCACCCTTGTGGGGCTCAGTTACGTCACCCCTTGCCTGCAGAGCTGGCAGCCTCTCACCCTTTTTCGAACACCCTCCCTTGTGGAGTGTTCCTCAGTCTCCTCTCCTTTCCTTGGAAGTCCTCCAGGTAGCCACTGCTGCCACCCCGGTCTCTGAGTTGCCCACCCTGCCCCACAGAGAGGTGCCTCCTCACACTGCCCCACAAGGGCCTGGGAAGCACCCCCTGGCCAGCCCCAGAGGCACCATTCACCTGGGGAGCTTGTAGCCAGGGCTGCTGCAACAAACAACTGTGTAAGCCTTTGGGAGGCAGAGATGGGAGAGGACATCAGAGGAAGGGAGGGAAGGAAAGAAGGAAAGAGGCCAGTGTTGCACCCTGGACTATCATTCAAGGGACCCCAGGGTGCCATGGCACACTAGTTGAAAACCACTGGCAGTGGCGTAGCGTGGGGGGTGCAGGGGGGGCCAGCCACACCGGGCGCAACATCTGGGGGTTAGGGTTAGGGGGCACAAATTACTTGCCTTGCCCCGGGTGCTGACAACCCACGCTACGCCACTGACCACTGGTGTATTTGCTAGTGTTGGGATTGGTTGTAGCTCTCTAAGAAGTGTATGATTGGTGGAAAATCTGGATTTCCTGGCATTTTGGGTGGTAGTCAACCAAGGTTTACTCAGCGTAGACCCATTTCAATCCAATAACACGACTAAACTAAGGCCATTCACTTTGGTAGGTCTATCTATTCCGAGTCAAACTTAGTTGAATACCACCTATAATGTACCAGAGGTTCATATCACAGAATGGACGTTGTGTTGGATCTTCGGTCAGAGGTTCCATAAATTAAACACAAAGATGCTTCGTTTGGGAATCCAGAATCTTGCTTCAGCAGTGGGTGGTTGTGTGAATCTGGGGTCACTCCGTAGTAGCCCCTCAAACCTGGTTGCAACAAGAATGAGGCTTGACATTTGTTATGTCTATTCAGGACTATACTACACCCCCGTGTGGAAGCTGAGTGAATAAAAAATTTAAAAACCCAACAACTCCTGTTTATTTTAAAAATTCATGCTACAGGAAGCTAAAATCAGGAGCAGGACAGCAGGGGGGTGGTCAAGGTGTGTTAAAAAAACCCCCTGCCCTTAAAACCCAGTCTCCTAAACTGCTCCCCCACTGCAGAAGTTGAGATCAGGAGCTGTTTTCATTGCACAAAAAGCTGGGAGCAAAGGGGTTAAGAGCAGCCCCTTCTCTTTGCCAGTTCTCTGCTCCTGATTTCAGCCCTACCTGCTGCTTTTGGTTAAATTTAAAATATATGGAGGAGTGATGGAATACAGTATAACGAATTGGCAGTCTTAACCATGAAAATTAGAGGTCAAGGAGAGGCGGTTTTTAAGCAGGATTGGAAATCTTTTGTAGAATATATCTAAAGAGTTATTGTAAAACATGTAAAAATGCAAGTAGGATTTGAATCAGTAACAGCAGCAAAGTATGTATCTGGGAACAAGCGGAATAGATATGGTATACTTATAATATGCAGCAATACTAGAAAATATGGGGAAACCATGGGGGAGTGGAAGGCGAATGATAAACGAATCATAATTGGAAAAATACATATTGTGTATTAAATTTGTAAACCACGCACACACACATACATATATATGTATATATGTATATAAGGATGCGGGTGGCGCTGTGGGTAAAAGCCTCAGCGCCTAGGGCTTGCCGATCGAAAGGTTGGCGGTTCAAATCCCCGCGTCGGGGTGCGCTCCCGTCGTTCGGTCCCAGCGTCTGCCCACCTAGCAGTTCGAAAGCACCTCCGGGTGCAAGTAGATAAATAGGGACCGCTTACTGGCGGGAAGGTAAATGCCGTTTCCGTGTGCTGCACTACCTCACCAGATGCAGCTTCGTCATGCTGGCCACATGACCTGGAAGTGTCTCCGGACAGCGCTGGCCCCCGGCCTCTTAAGTGAGATGGGCTCACAACCCTAGAGTCTGTCAAGACTGGCCCGTACGGGCAGGGGTACCTTTACCTTTTTATATATGTATATATGTGTGTATATATATATATATATATTTGCTTTCGTAGATTTTCACGGGTACAGGAATGCAGGTTTTGGTGTCCTCGGGTGTCTTCCCGTGTAAAAGTTGGGGTGTCTAGGCGACGTTTCGACGAGGTCTCACTCGTCATCTTCAGGCTGGTGCTTTCGGCTTCTTGTTACTGGAACAGAGCGGGATCTCAATGTTTGAGTTCCTATAAATACTGTAGAGGGGGTGTGGTGTCTAGCCTCCAATGTTCTGGGCAGAGAGGAAGTTCCCAGGCTAGTGTGCCTTTTCTTCTTTTGTTCCTTAATTACTTGAGAGATACCTTGAGTGATTTCTTGAGTGATATCCTGAGTACCACTTAGGTGGGTCATTAGGTGTGGATTAGTTGCTAAAGTCTTTGTGTCTTGACCTCTTGAACTTTGTGAAGAGTTTTCCTGAGAAGATGGCTGTATTGCACTTAGTTGTGCTTTGGCTTGGCTTCGTGTATAGGGGCGAGCTGTGGTTTTGTGGCTTGTGTCAGCCAGATCTGTGTAGGGATTGCAGGGGGGTGCAGCATCCGGAGGTGCCACCATGGATTGGCTACTTCCTCTCTGCCCAGAACATTGGAGGCTAGACACCACACCCCCTCTACAGTATTTATAGGAACTCAAACATTGAGATCCCGCTCTGTTCCAGTAACAAGAAGCCGAAAGCACCAGCCTGAAGATGACGAGTGAGACCTCGTCGAAACGTCGCCTAGACACCCCAACTTTTACACGGGAAGACACCCGAGGACACCAAAACCTGCATATATATATATATATATATATATATATATATATGTATGTATGTATGTATCTCTGGTTACGAACTTAATTCGTTCTGGAGGTCCATTCTTAACCTGAAACCGTTCTTAACCTGAGGTACCACTTTAGCTAATGGGGCCTCCCACTGCCGCCGCCACACGATTTCTGTTCTCATCCTGAAGTAAAGTTCTTAACCCGAGGTACTACTTTCGGGTTAGCGGAGTCTGTACCCCGAGGTGTTTGTACCCCAAAGTGTTTGTAACCCGAAGTGTTTGTAATCCGAAGTACCACTGTATATGGGGAGGAAAGCCACAATTGCCCATGGGATAAGCACAAGACAATCTCCTCTATGTCACTGCTTGCCAGCTCAGAGATGGCAAATCAACAATTTTCAACCGCAAGGTGGAGGAGCAGAGCCCAGAGCCTGGTGGGGGGTAAGCAGGTTGCCCTTAGCAGGTGCGCAAGGATGCTATGCACTGGCACTGACCTTGAAACTGCACATCACATGTAGCATGGCCCCAGAGGTTGGCACAAAAGGCCTTGGTTACTGTGTAGAAGATGGGATTTCTGCAGGTTCAGTTTGCATGGCTCCTTTGCAACCCATTGCCTCCTGAATCTAACACCAAGTTATCACAGACAGCAGAGAAGTGATGAAACCTGTCGTTTGTGCCACTCTAGTCTACAAATGAGGACATAGGAAGTTGCCTTATATGGAGCCAGGTGACCGGTTCATTGAGTTATAGGATATGAAAAAAATATTCCCACACACATTGAAAATTAACACGTCGGGAAGAAGGCTGGGCAACAACCCTTCTCCTTGATACTAGTTTTCTGTGTGCAGGGATATATTTTTTTATGGAATAACATATGAATAGCTGCTTGCCGCCTGAGATGGTAAAGTCCAGGCACAAATTTACCATCTCATCGGCTGCTTTTCAGAACTTGGCCCCCATCTACCCTTGGTCTTTGCCAAGTTTATGGCCAAAGAACAATTAGGAAATGGATTTCAAATTTTCCTTCCACTTCTGCTTCTCCACACCTTCACTCTGCAATTTTTTGTAGTTAAGGCATAGTAAACACATTAAATATTATGCCAGTTTGCAGAATTTATTCAGAATTATTTAAACAGCAGAGTTTGGTAGTTCACTTTTTTTTGTCTTTACATGCTTCTACCTCTGATGTGGCCTGATTATGATAGCTAGATAGCTAGATGGATCTGTGGTCCTCCAGTTGTTGTTGAAGTCCATCTTCCTTCAGCCCCAGACAGGATTCACTGTGAATCACTTAACTCATAAACATAAATCATGGGGGATGGGAAATCCCTGTTGCCAAAGCCAGCCTTTCAACTTCTGCTTTAATTCTCATTTACTATGTTTAGGTAGTGTGCAGTCTAAATTGATGCATGCTGGCTTAGAAGTAAGTTCCGCCAAGTTCAGTTGCTCCTAGATAAAAAGGTAAAGGTACCCCTGCCTGTACAGGCCAGTCGTGTCCGACTCTAGGGTTGTGCGCTCATCTCACTTAAGACACTTACAGGTCACGTGGCCAGCGTGACGAAGCTGCTCTGGCGAGCCAGCACCAGCGCAGCACACAGAAACGCCGTTTACCTTCCCGCTATAAAGCGGTAGCTATTTATCTACTTGCACTTAGGGGTGCTTTCGAACTGCTGGGGGGGCAGGAGCTGGGACCGAAAGACGGGAGCTCACCCCGCCGCGGGGATTTGAACCGCCGACCATACGATCAGCAACTCCTAGGCACTGAGGTTTTATCCACAGCGCCACCCGTGTCCCGTTGCTCCTAGATAAATGCACACAAATTTGCAGCTGCAACCCTGTTCACATTACCTGGAAGTAATCCCATCCTATGCACATTTGCCCTATGACTGCTCATTGGACGAACACAGACTCACTTTTTGTGAAGGTTAACAATGCAGTTCCGTATGTGTGTACTTGGAATCCATGTTAATTCCATGAGTGGGCCAGTCCACTTGAATCTCTGGTCACTGTTGCTAAATAGCCGCTCTGAGCCCAGCTTCGGCTGGGGAGGGCGGGATATAAATAAAATTTTATTATTATTATTAAATTCATCGATGTGTGCTGTGAAGCAGTGTTCCCACCTATTTTGGCACCTGCTGAACAATGACTGTTGTTTCTGTAGACAGTTAAATGAATGCCCTTTTTCGTATTGCTACATAGTACATAACCTTACCCCCAGATCAAGGCTGCAGTCTTAACAATAGCTGTGCCAGTGCAGTGCAATCACTCCAGCTGGAGTAGCAAATGTGCAGGAAGGCTTGGAGGAGTCACTATATGTAAGTCTGACGTGGGTGGCATTGTGGTCTAAACCAGTGTTTCCCAACCTTTTTTGGGCAAAGGCACACTTGTTTCATGAAAAAAATCTCGAGGCACACCACCATTACAGCCCCGTGACGTCAGCGCGCAGCGTCACGCCGGGAGGGACGCATGAAAGTGTAAGTTTCAATTTTTTTCCCTCCCCCTTGCCTTCCTTCTGTGCCAACCGCCAAAAAGCCAAGAAAAAAGCCAAGACTTTAGGGCAGCAGGTCGACACGGAAGAAGCTCCTACCTAAGGACAGGTGCGACGGCCGTGTCCTCTTCTGCCACACTTGGCAGCCCTGCCTCACGGTCGTGACTCCCACCCTGATTTCTCCCCGCAGGTCGAGCGGCACAGGCAGCCCAATGTGTCCAGTCCAGACACAAGCCCCGCTTCCCCACTCTAGATCCTGAATGCGACCAAGTGCTCTGGACTCCCGAGCAGGGTGGGAAAGAGGACTCGCATCTGGTAGCCTCCGGGCTCCTCGCCTGCTCGAGGGATGGCATTGCAGGCAAGCTGCCGGCCGTCGCCATCGCCGCCCCCTCATGCGAGTGGACCTGCCCGGAGTGGTGGGCCGGGGGAGGCTCGCTCTCTGTGGGGATGTGGCCCGCACGCGCGGCCCCGCTTCCTCCTGCCCAGGGCTGAGCTCCTTACCCGCGATCTCGGTCTCGCGCACGCGGATCCCACTTATTCCGAAGCTCGCGGCACTAGCCAGGGCTCTCACACCGTGCCAGGGCGAGGCGGCGCGGCCCACTGACGTCATCGCGGCTCGCCGCCGCCCTCGACTTCCCTGTTCCCTCCCCTCCCTCGGGTCGCCGTGGTTACCGAGGACTGCAAGCCGCTCGGGCGAGCGTGGGGCATTAAGTGGGAGAAGGAAAATTAAAATTAAAACTCGCCCGAAGGCTGCCTCTCCGGATATCTTTTGAATTTTTTAATTTTTCCCGCGGCACACCAGGCAACGTCTCGCGGCACACTAGTGTGCCGCGGAACACCGGTTGGGAAACACTGGTCTAAACCACTGAGCCTCTTAGGTTTGCTGATCAGAAGGCCAGCAGTTCGAATCCAGAGTCGAGATTCAGGAAGATTACAATTTGTGCATCTTCATATCAATGAAAGCTTATGCCACTTTTGATGTATCTAAGGAGCCACAGGACTCTTTGCTTCACCATAACAGACCATTAGGGGGACGCAGGTGGCGCTGTGGGTTAAAGCCTCAGCGCCTAGGACTTGCCGATTGAAAGGTCGGCGGTTCGAATCCCTGCGGCGGGGTGCACTCCCGCTGCTCGGTCCCAGCGCCTGCCAACCTAGCAGTTCGAAAGCACCTCCGGGTGCAAGTAGATAAATAGGGACCGCTTACCAGCGGGAAGGTAAACGGCGTTTCCGTGTGCAGCTCTGGCTCGCCAGATGCAGCTTTGTCACGCTGGCCACGTGACCCGGAAGTGTCTCTGGACAGCGCTGGCCCCTGGCCTCTTAAGTGAGATGGGCGAACAACCCCAGAGTCTGTCAAGACTGGCCCGTACGGGCAGGGGTACCTTTACCTTTACCTTTAACAGACCATTAATGCTAGCACCATTCTGTAATTTATCTATAGTGGTTTTATTTATGCCCACAACAGTGGTATAAGTAAGTAAAGGTAAAAGATAAATGACCCCTGGACAGTTAAGTCCAGTCAAAGGAGACTATGAAGTGTGGCGCTCATCTTGCTTTTCAGGCCAAGGGAGCCTGCATTTGTCCACAGAAAGCCTTCCGGGTCATGTGGCCAGCATGACTAAACCGCTTCTGGCGCAACGGAACACTGTGACGAGTGCCAGAGCATACAGAAACGCCATTTACCTTTCAGTTGCAGCGGTACACCGTGCACTGGTATGCTTTCGAACTGCTAGGTTGGCAGAAGCTGGAACAAAGCAACGGGAGCTCACCCTGTCATGCAGATTCAAACTGCCAACCTTCGGATCAGCAAAAGCCCAAGAGGCTCAGGGGGTTAGACCACAGCTCCACTCTACTGTAAGGAACACTGAGTTGAACTGGATGCACTCCTAGGTAAGGATGTACTGGATTATAGCCTTTGGTTGCAATGAATTGTTTTTAATTGGTTTATTGACGACAACAACAAAAGCTTTAAAAGTTCGTTGTCTCACTGTGTTTGACTTGGAATCCGCCCAGAGCGACCGGATTAACCCAGTTAGAGGGTTGGCATATAAATAATAAATTATTTTTATTAATCATAAATGTGCAAACGAAACGGAGAGGGAGGAGAAACATAGAAAACAAAACGAAGAGAGAGAAAAAAGTAGAGAACTAAAGCATAAAGCGTCGTTAGGTTGTAATGGTTAACTGGTTTATTCTACAGTAGTCATTCCGCCCAAATTAAGGAGGTAACGGACTGCCCGTTTACAAAAACCCAGAGCCGTAATTAGAAATAATCCGTTTAAAGCAGAAACAAAAGAACGCAGCGTGGAAAGCTGAAGCGGGCCCCGGGAAAAGGGCGGCGCCCCGGGGAGCCTGCAGCTGCAGCTGCCGCCAGCTCATCGCTCGGCGGCTCACCTGCCGCCCACTTCTGACACCCTTCCAGGCTGATGCAACCACCACAACACAACCACGTGGCTACCGTCAGCTGTTTCCACCTCGCCGGCCAATCGCTGCCGGCCCTGTTGGCGTCATGGGCGGGGCCTGAGAGCTCCGGAGCCCCGGCTTGCGACCCGTCGGACGCGGGGGGCGGAGCTAAAGGCGGCCCTTCCGAACCTTCGCCGCCCAATAGGAAAGCTCGGCCGGGAAGATGGCGCCGCCCTCAGGCCGGCGGTCACTGCGAGGCTTGTTGTTGCTGCTGCTGTCGCTTCTGCCGTGGAGCTGTGACTGCGGAGTGGGGGGCGGGAAGACTTAAGTCCGGCGGGGGAGATAGACGCCGAACCCCGGCTAGGGGCAGAAATCGAGGCCGGGGCTTCGGCGCGACCTCCGTCCATGGAGGCCGCCAGCGGAGAAGGGGAGCCGGAGGCGCTCAGCTGCTTCTCCTACAACCAGGACTGCACGTACGTGAGGGGGGAGAGGGCAGAGCGGGTCAGGCTCCCCTTCCCTGCCCGTTCCCTCGCTTCCACCCCGGGGAAAGAGGGAGCCCAGCCCAGGGAGCGAAGCCATCCTCTCCTCCAGGCTGCCCAAGGCAGGGAAGGAACGGCGGCCTTTGGGAAATGCGGGGACGCGGATAATAATCATAACAACAACAGCAACAAAAGAAAGGAAGGGAAGAAGGGGCGGGGTCGTGGAAACAGTGCCTACAGAATTAATGGATACCCGGTTTAGTTTGGAGATCTTGTTAACAGCATCTTTGGATTATTCCAGTGCGCTAAAATTAGGGTATCGTGGGCAGAAAGTTAAGTCTGGTGTGTGATGGATAAGCTTTTCCCTATCGCCACACTTCCCCACGAGCTGTGTGGATCCCGACCTTTTCTAAAAGTCCCAACAAGTCGAAATTTACTGCGCATAGTGACCAGTTGATTTATTACTGCATAAATTTTGGACTTTAGGTCTTCAGCACCCATCATGCATATATAAAAATGATGGGTGCTGAAGACCTAAAGTCGAACCATGACTTGAGGCATCAAGCAAATATTAATGTGGAATTTGTGTCTGTGAGAGATACACAGACACACACATACACACATAATACATACATATTCTTACATGTATATGTGTGTGTGTATTTATATATATATATATATATATATCCCACATCTATTATTTACAAAGTTATTAAGGTTGTTTTTTTTAAATGGAAATGTAAGAACACCAATCATCTGATTGCAGGATATTGCTTCATAAGCTATTGCAAATTATTCTAAGAACATAGGGTTACACAAGCAGTGTTTAGATTTTAGATATAATCAACTGTGAATTGCTTGAATCGGTTTGTTCATGTTATAGTGTATCAATATAGAGTATCAGTGGGATGGCTGAGCTTGCAGGTCATTGTGGAGTTTGATGGCTGTCAAATATGGTCTCAGGTCACTATTGATCTGATACTGCGGTATTTCATCTTCATAGGCATAATTGCTGAAAAGCCTGTCTCGCAAAATTATGTACCATCAAATGGCATCAGCACTTGTATTGCTTCACTAGCAAGCTCAGGATACTTGGTAGTAACAGAGTATTTTTGGTAGCATGAATCCAAAAATCCTCACTTCCAAATATTTTTCTTTTGAGGTTCCTATTGCATGATCATTCAATGACGACTTTGTGATATCAGCTGCAAATGGGTTCCACACCCACTCAAACATTTGTGTTTCTTCAGCAGAAAAGTAGTGGAAAAAGTTTAATATAGCGAACTTAGTTATCCTTGGCTAAAAGATTAAGTCTTGTGACGGATTCAGTGACAGCTCTCCACAAGTGCCTGTGCATCAGAACTGAGCTGTAACACTCATAATAACTCCCTATATAAGCATCTCTTGGCAAACTGTCACTGAATTTGCTACCAGAGAGTGGTTGCCAAGTTCTAAAATGTATGGATTGAGCCTTTCTGACATTCGGTTACAAATGTAAACACAGCATTATAATATGCCAACAAAAGAAAAAGTTGTAATAGGTATCATCATACCAGTTTACAGGATTAAAAGCAATAATTATATTGGGTTTAGTTTTAAATCCACTTGCACAAGCTTTGTGACCCGCTTGCAGGTTGCTCAGCCTTGTGAATCTATATAAGCTAGCTTTCCACCAGCTCAAGAATAGGTTAGTAATTCGAAAAGAACTGAAGCCAAGCCCCAAAGCCTGGCTTTCTCCTTTTATCACTCTCCAGCTCTTTGTGCAGTGGCTGTGATGATGCCTTTTCATTTTCTCCTCTTCTGTCCTGTACTTGCCTTTTGTAGCTTATCCTGTGGACCAAATGAAAAGGAAAGGCAATCTTGTTTAGCAGGAAGGGCAACAGGAAATGCCACAATGGCGTGTTCACAGCTTAAATCCAAATATGGTTTCAGTTGTCCCACTTCTTAAAAATCTAATGTAAATGATGTGCACAGATGACAGACGGTAACGGACTCCTCCTTGATGAAGGATGCTTTAAACTAGAGATGGGGAAGCTGTGGTCCTCCCATAACTTCCTGAACCAAAACTACCATTGTCCCTGACCATTGATGATACCGACTGGGGTTGTTCGGCCCAATTGCCATCTAAATCCGGCCCACGGTAGGTCTGGGAATCAGCGTGTTTTTACATGAGTAGAATGTGCCCTTTTATTTAAAACACATCTCTGGGTTATTTGTGGGGTATAGGAATTTGTTCATTCCCCCCCAAAAGAATATAGTCTGGCCCCCCACAAGGTCTGAGGGACAGTGGACCGGCCCCCAGCTGAAAAAGTTTGCTGACCCCTGATATAGAGAGCCACAGGTGTCTCCCCCCCCCCTAGTTTTAAAGGAAAACTATGATCCATTTGGCAGGGCTTAAATTCTTGTGCCTGTTACTATTGGGGTATATAATCCTGTAGGACCACATAATGCAATGCACTACACATTAAACATTTAGCATATATTTATTTTTACTCTAGAATGTGTGAGGCACTTGTCCATCTTTTTACTGCTTGTATGCTTTGGAAACGAGATGTAGGGAGCCATGGTTGGCCCAGATTTCTGAAGTGTGCATGCAGTGTAAAAGAAATGTAGCTACATTTGTATCTTTTCAGGATAGAAAGTGGTACACCCCAAAGTACTAAGGTATGCCTGCATCTACTGTAATATACGAAGCAGTTCTTGGTGTTGTTGAAACGGGAATTGGCACAGATTGGCGTTTGTTTTTATACATTCCTCTGATGCAGGGTGGCATGGTACTCGCAGCAGCGTAGCTAGCTGCTCGGACACCCAGGGCTGTGCACCCGGGACAGGGCTAGCTGCCCATGGGGGTGGCGCAAGCCACCCATTGGGCGAGGCGAGCTGGGGCAGGTGCCAGCCACCTCGCCTCTGCTGGAGGGTGGCTGCGGCCGGGAGAGTGGTGGCAACTGGGGCGCCCCTGCAAGCCGTGCACCACACATATCTCATCCCGCATCCCACTGGAGGGCGCCCCACAGCCCTAGTGCTGCCCATGGACCCCCTCCACTACTGGGTATTCCCCTTGTGGTCCCAACAACCCCTGTGGTTCTATGAAAACAAGTTTCTGGTCTTCATGGTTGCAGAGAGAAGTTTGATTCTTGGATGTCAAATAGTGCTCAAGAATGCAAACGAATGAGAACAAAATATCCTCTTTCTCATTCCCACACCAAATCCAACCCATCCATCTATCTGTTGTTTAGTCGTTTAGTCGTGTCCGACTCTTCATGACCCCATGGACCAGAGCACGCCAGGCACTCCTGTCTTCCACTGCCTCCCGCAGTTTGGTCAGACTCATGTTTGTAGCTTCGAGAACACTGTCCAACCATCCTGTCCTCTGTCGTCCCCTTTCTCCTTGTGCCCTCCATCTTTCCCAACATCAGGGTCTTTTCCAGGGAGTCTTCTCTTCTCATGAGGTGGCCAAAGTATTGGAGCCTCAGCTTCACGATCTGTCCTTCCAGTGAGCACTCAGGGCTAATTTCCTTAAGAATGGATTCGTTTGATCTTCTTGCAGTCCATGGGACTCTCAAGAGTCTCCTCCAGCACCATAATTCAAAAGCATCAATTCTTCGGCAAATTCTCTCTCTCTGCAGGGTCTTTCAAGGGTTGTAGCAGTTTCCAACTATGGAAGTTGGTGAACAGGCTCCAGCAACTGCCATATTGCATTAAACAAGTTACAATGTGATTTTTCCGGTCACATTAATCATGTGCAATTAAGGTGCAGGATGAGTCTCCTGTCTTCAATGTGCTTCCATTGTGGTGGTTAGTGCTGTGCAATAAATCCTGAGGAACTGGTCATTGCCTTAAACAGGATGTGGAGAAAGGTGAACTTGAGGTCTGACATCTTATCACTTTATAATTGGGGGGGGGGGGGAGCAGCCTCTGAGCCAGAAATATATTACTGTGAACAGGAAATATCTTTGCTCTGAGCCAAAATGCAAGAAACAAAGGACATTGAAGGAAGTCATCAGGGAGCATGTTTCAAACAAACAAAAGGCAGAAGGCTTTCATACTGGTTGCTGCCTAATTGGTCTATGAAACACTTTGCCATAGGGCACAGGGAATGAAAGTCAAATTAGTTTAACACATGATGTGACACATTCTAGGTTCAGATGTAAGGTGGATTGGGGGTGTTTCCTGCTGTTTAGGGGATCTGGAAGTGAACACCAGTGGAGGGATCATTCCATACAATGCTAGAGATGGATTGACTATTAGTGTGAGCTCCTGTTGCAGTTATTTTGTTTTGATAATAAAACCATACTGATAAGAATATAAACTGTAGGCAAATTAAAGGGAGCACAGATGGATTAGATTCTTAAACTGAGGAAGGGAACTCCAAGAAAAGGCATTGCCTTGTTGGATCAGATTAAAGGTCCATTAATTCAGCAGTCTGTCTCCAATACTGTGCCCAGATCAGTGTCTCTGGAAGTTCAAACTATGTCATAGCTAACCCCTGTTTGTCTCCAGACATTTGGTAATTAGAAGTTTATTTCCTGTGGTCACAGACGGTCAGAAAAGCCAGTCATGTGACATGGTATGTAAACCCTTTCTACAAACAAATCATAGGTTAAATAATTTTCGGCCAAAATGTGTAAAATCTTAGTGGAAGCACTGTCTTCTGAATGGGAAAGACTCCTTTTCTTTGGCATAGGGGCACCACAAATTAAAAGTCTCTTGTTTCTGCCCATCTGGCTTCCCGATGCGCCTGCTTCAGGACAAATTAAGGTTTCCAAGGTGAATTAGAGCCCAATAAACTAGGCTGGGCTTCTGCATGAGTACGCTCATCATTGGAACATCCCTGTGCAACATCTGCCACATTCGGACATCATGCTAAGCTTTCAGTCCTTCATGAGTCGGAATATGTGCAAGTGGCTTTCACTTGCATGCAGCCCCTTTTTGCCACTTTACTCTTCCCCTTTGTGCGAGTAGCAAAAAAACCCCACCAGGATTCCGAACATAATAATAGATTATTGTTCAGTCTAAACCTGGAACTTATGATTAAGAGCTTCCAAATGAGCCAATTTCAAAGCCCTAGTTTAAATCTTGCTTTTAATCCTGGCTTGTATGGAAGCGCTCAACCGTAGCTCCCAGTCTGGACAAATCAACTAACTATGGGTAAGAGTCGAATCCTGACATGTTTTGCAAAGCAGCAGGAGAGGGGCTGCATGCAGGTTTACACTGTGCATATCCTGAGCTATGATTGAAAGCTTAGTGTGATATCCAGGCATGACCAACCTTTATCTTCCTTTTGATTCAGTTTTCTGGGCTCACTATTAGAAGAGACAGCCTTGGTCCTTCATCATAGATGTTGGAATTTGTGTGCATGTGTGTAGTATAAATCCCATCTTGATTTCCATAGTGCTTGCTGTCTCAGCAGTAATATAACCTGGCTCACTTTCATTCCCATTTTACAGATGGAGAACTGACTCTGACTTGACCAAAACCACCCAGTAAAGCCATAGCAAATGGGAGACTTAGAACCTAGACATAACACACTCCAAAGCTATGCCACAGCATCAATGTTACTACTGCTATTTGACTCTTACTTTGCATCTGCTGAGTGCTAGGTGCTGTATAGTAGTCGTCATCGTCTTCTTTGGCGATCATTCCTAGCCGAGTAAGATTATCTTTCATAAACACGGTTTTAACAGTGAGTCCGTAAGTGATTGTGGAGACCAATTCTGGATCCACACGCCCTTCTACAAAGGGGACATAGGTTTACATAGGTTTCCGGGCGGGAGTTGATCATAGCGAGGGTTTGCCAAATGTGCCTTCCTCTTAGCACATTTCTCCCTTTCGTCCTGGGTTCGAGTGTCTTCAAAGCCCATGGCACTTTTGGTAAAGTCTGTTCTCCAATTGGAGCGCTCGCAGGCCAGTGTTTCCCAGTTGTCGGTGTTTATACTACATTTTTTAAGATTTGCCTTGAGAGAGTCTTTAAACCGCTTTTGTTGACCACCAGCATAACGCTTTTCATTTTTAAGTTCGGAATAGAATACAGTGGTACCCCAGGCTACATACGCTTCAGGTTACAGACGCTTCAGGTTAAAGACTCTGCTAGCCCAGAAATAGTGCTTCAGGTTAAGAGCTTTGCTTCAGGATGAGAACAGAAATCGGGCTCCAGCGGCATGGCAGCAGCAGGAGGCCCCATTAGCTAAAGTGGTGCTTCAGCTTAAGAACAGTTTCAGGTTAAGTACGGACCTCCAGAACAAATTAAGTACTTAACCTGAGGTACCACTGTAGTTGCTTTGGAAGACGATAATCAGGCATCCGTATAGTATTGGGGCAGGGGAGCAACACAACCCCTAACCAAAAGCTTTAGAGTCTACATTGGATGGAGAGGATAAAAGTATAGGAAGAAGAGGTCAGGACAGTTTACGTTTTAGATGTGGGTGGGAAAGGAGAATCCGGTAACTGAAAAAGTGCATGTGAGGTAAGCCTAGAAGCGAGTCAAAAAAAGGCTTTGCTGAAGAAGTGGATTGTGAGGAGGAAGTTAAAAGAAAAGAAGCAAGTGCTTCAAAAAATGTGAAGAGATTGTTCCAGGCATGAAATACCAGGGCAGAAGGTAAGAAGTTGGCAAATGAGACAGGGAGTGTCATCAGCAGCAGATGAATTTTGCTCTTGTCTAAATGTTGATGGTCCTGCTCCCATATTTGGAGCATTAGTAAATGAACGTGAGACATAGCTAGTCCCTATCTCCTACATAACTTTTTAAAGCTAAGGATCCTTCTGTTACTGATTGCATTCCGTGCAATACCTAAGATCTACAGCTTCTAATAATAGAAGTAAAGCTACCTCTGCAGCCCTTCATGTGAGCTGACGTTTCAGAGGAAATTTGCATAAGATAGGAATAAGCATCCTGGGCTGTGCCATTTTAGACTGCAAGACAAAGGCTGTATGTTTGAATGGTCCCTAACATAAAATTTCCTGCACTTAAGGGCAGTAGTATTTTGAGGGGGTAGTTTTGGGGTCAGAAGGTTTTCCCCTGGCAGCTGGGTTTCCATGTGTAGCTTTTCTTGGATATTGGGGAAACATTCAGAAAAACAGCCCTCTCTACCTGCATGGTGGAATGGTTGTATGAAATTAGGTTTTTAATAGGTTGTGTCTAATCTTAGTACTCTTTGCCCTAACAAATGCTAAATAACAGAATGGGGCTTATAAAGACCTGAACTCAGAATATGCTCTGCCTTTCTGGGAAACAGAATGGTGGAGCAACATCCCTTCCCTTCCTGCTCAGATAATTCTGAGTGACAGCTTTCACAATATACCCAATGTCATCAGTATCTGGCAGCCTCCCTTGTTATGCCATTCTAGAACTGTGTTTCTCTAGAACTACTTAAAAGGCCATTGCAGCATTTTAATTCTCTCTTGTGTCACATTTCCTGCTTTACAGGTTTGCTTCTCTTATTTATATCTGATTCATGCCTGCCAGGTTGCAAATTGCTATATAATGGTGCCATTCAGATCCCAATGGGATTGTTTGTCCGAGATTTGAGGTGCTGGTGTGCTAAAGATCCAGTGCACATTTATTTTGAGAAGCGAAGTTGCATTTATTTTTGTGCTTTGGGATTTGAATCTATGGCCAAGTGGGGAAATGAGGATTGTGGAAAAGATCAGCAGTACCTACGTGTCACTTTATATGCATGCACACAAAATCTCTATGTTTAGAAATGTAAAACCTGGTACATGAAGAAGTATCAGATAAATTATATTGAAAGTTAAATGTGGATTATTTGGAAAGAGACAGGAAGATGTCTCTTAACTAATATATAAATGTAATGCCTGTGTCTTATAGTTTGGGGTAGGGGAAGTAACAAGGAAGCGAGCTGCCAAACATTAGAGGACAGCATTTTGCCTATTTTGCTTTCATTACTTACCTGGTTGGGTTGACTCTGAAGCCCAAATCTCGCCTTATTCCAGTAAGTATCTCTATCAGTTAAGGGAGCAATCTGACTCACACTGGCAAGCCAGCTGAAGGGCCTCAGGAAGCTAAGTCCTGCTCTGCCAGCAGAGATGGAAGTAGGCTAGCAGGTCAACATCCCACTAGATGTCCTCTGGCCCACATGTGGAAAGCTCTGCTGGAATAGGAGTTCCCATTGGTGGAGCAGGGAGAAACAGTATGCATCTGTGGTGGGAAAAGAGATGTCACATCCTAAGCCTCTTTGTTCCCTTGATATACCTCTGGAACTAAGGTGCTAGGGTAGTTAATTCCCTGCCCACAGTGAGGTGGCTGGGAGAGGATGTGGCTGTTACTCTGCCAGCAGATCTTCTCCTTTCACCTTAGTCGATGTAAGGTAGGATTTCTCTGTTCATTGGATCTCATTGCTATCACTACTGTGTATGACATCTTCAGCCCAGGGATGGGGAAAATCTTGTTCGGATTGTAACCATGTCTCCTTTAAAGTAGGTCCTACTGAGTTCAGTGGGGCTTACTCCTAGTTAGGCGTGCTTAGGATTGCAGTCATAAACTCTCTGTTGACAGATTAACAGTGTAATCCTATGCATGTTTAGTTGGAAGTAAATCCGACTGTATTCATTTGGGTTTAGGATTGCACCTTCTTATGCATTTTATTATACCTTTCTTCTTCAGTCTCCTAATTGCCTACTCATTCACAACTTCAACCACTAGTCAAGAAAGGTAGGAAGATTAGCTTGCGTATGTCAATATGTCTGACAGGTGTGGGAGGCAAAGTAGAAAGCGTGTTAGTTAGCAAGTGTGTGTATATGTGTGAAAATTTGCTTGTTGAGCATTTGAACAAAGAGCGTTGGAAGAAAACTGATAGGGACACTTGTATGTTATACGCAAATGTGTCAACTTCATTTTAGGATATTTTAAGGTAATCACAAATGAAACATTGACAGGTACAACTGCTTAGATCAAGCAAGTCAGCACGACAGCAGTTAAATGTAATGCTTTGTACCTGCTGTGTGTACATTTGGCAGGGCAAGCCAACTGTTGCAGAACTGTCATCTGATAGTTTCATTGGTCACGTAAATACATAACGTGCAGGCACAGGGTTATTATGGTCTGATAGCACACAATTCTGCAAATTTTCTGCCACTGCCTTTTCAATTTCTGGATGGGATGATGCCTTTGAACTTAATATACTTGAGAGCTCTGTGTACACTGCCTTGAGCTCTGTGGAAGAAAGGTAGGATATAAATGTAATAAATACGTATATGTTGAGCAAACTAGCCTTCTTCTCTCGGTGAAGAACGGGCACAGGGGCTCACCACTGTGGTCCTCCACTTGATGCTGCACTACATTACTGGTGATTGGCCATGCTGTCTGGAACTTACGGGACCTATAACCCTACAGGTGCAACAGCTGTGCTTCAGGTTTTCAATCCACAGCTGAAGCAAAGTCTTAAGTACCGTTTGCTGCATCTGGTTGTATTCAGTCTCATTATCATTGTCTCTTCTAGCTACCCACCTGCAGTTTTAATTTAGATTGTATGCTCCTTGGAGCAGGGACTTGTCGCTCCACTCTTTCACTGCTCTTTAAATTATGTATAGATGAAGTACAAATCTATACAAATAATAATGGCTGTGATGTGTGCAATATTTGCACATCTGCTTGCTACCCTGTATCATAAGTACAAATGTGCTGCTGCTTCGTCTCCCTAATACAAGGCCTTATTATCCCAGGTAAACTTCTAAAGTTTCTTAATTTTCACCCTTCCAGTTGGTTCTGCATGCTCATGGGTTAGTCTCTCATCATAGTACCCCCCCCCCCCCTGTTCTCAGTACTTCCACATCTGCGTCCCTGTTGGCTTCTTAGGGCTTGGGCAGTGTTGTTCCTTTCTCTAAGTCCTCCTTGGTTTTTGTGAGTAGCTTGTAACTTTTTAGCTGAGAGGTAAGATTTTTAGACTTGTAACCGTAGGCACCTTTCTGAATGAGTTCCTTAACCCATAGGTCTCTTCCCTAATCTTGCCGTCAAACCCATCAGATCCAATTTTCCTATTGCGAAACAATCCTTCTGGTTCAGAATGTGCCAAGCTTTGACGTAATCAGTGCTTATATTATCTTTTGCAGTTCCCTGGCTATTGGAACCAGAACTGGGTACAGGCTTTTTTCCTTGAGTTCTGTGGAGCAGCTGGATCAGGTCCATGAAAGCAGTAAGTCCATTCTGTTTTGATACAACAAAATATTGGCTGATGACAGGCATTATCCTGCATTACGGCACTTTAATCTGCCTCAATGGATCAATTCCATTTTATCATTCCTGCTAGAAAACAGATGGCATATCTTGGCTGCAGCCTTGCTTGTGTTCAAACTGCACCAGATGCAGCTGCGTTAAAGGGACAGTTGCCCACAAAGACAGCATAAAGCAGTGGTGGAGATTCTTCCTTGTTTTGGACACCAGTATGAATCTAAAGCAGTCTTGAGCCTATTTGCATTAGTAGTTCAGTCCCAATCATTCCGCTGTGAGTTGGAGCAAATTAAATGCACAGCTGTGCAATCTTCACTGACTTGTGGGGATCGAGTCAATGTTTTCAAATATCCAGAGCTGTATCTCCAAAGTAAATAGGCGTGATCACTACTGGGAAAACACAGTTGTACGTTGCAGTAGAGAATCTGAGAATTGGGGGGGGGAGCTTTGATGTGAAACAATGACCTTTTTATTCGTAAAGGCAGCCCAGCTGGCCTGCAGTAACCTATGTGAAGTCCGGATAGCTCAGTTGGTTAGACCATGGTGCTGATAATGCCAAGGTTGCAAGTTTGGTCCCCATATGGGACAGCTGTATATTCTTGCTATTGCAGGGGGTTAGAATAGATGATCCTCAGGGTCCCTTCCAACTCTACAATTCTATGATTCTATGTTACATGCAGATCCAGAATGTGATCTTAGTGGGTCCCTTGAAATGCTTCCCTAGCCATGTGGGAGCTCTTCCATAAGTGATGCTGTTGAGCTGCTTTTTTAAAAATGTGTGATTTGAACTAATATTTCAGTGACCCGATCAAAAAGCACAGGGATCAATCACTGGGATATCCCACATGGAATCTCCCCTCTGCCACCCCACAAGTAGAGTGCCATGGTCAGGATATTCAGGATTGACCTGCCCCTTCACCCGTTTGCGACAGCAGAGAACTGGCTGCCAAACATGCCATTGAAGCTCAAGACCAGCCTTTTGTCAAGCATCCTCTCCTTGAAAGCCTTCAAATAAGAGACTCTTGTTGTCACTTCAACTCTGCCTCCTCCCACCCAATGTTGAGCGATATAAATGGGACAGTTTCCTTCTTTTTAACACATCTATAGTTCAAACCCGTTGCCTTTTCTGCTTTCCTTTGGTGTATGGCTGGTCCCCCTATTGCTGATGGTAGGCCTGATCAAGTGGCTTTATCACTTTAATATCAATGGAAATTATATAAGTGCTGAAATGAATGACTTAAAAATGTTTACCCTTGGCTGGGTCAGGTGTTTTCCTCCATATATTTCAAAATTGCCCACACGTTTTAGCTTAATCTCGCTGCCACACACCCCTGCCCCCACAACCTTCCAGCCTCCTTTGCTCAAGGTTCAGTGTTTCCATGAGGTCATCGTAGAGAGGAGTAAAGCTGTGTTTTCAGACACTTGGAATATTATGTTTCCATTAACAGCCTAAAGTGGCCTTTGCTTTGTATGCCACAGAACCACATTCTTTTTGAGGAGCTCGTAGTCTCGGGCATGGTTCGGGTTGCAAACGCGGTGGGGAAATGATTTTATAAAGCGTACTTAGAAGTGCTTAAACAAGATTAGAAATTCGAAACAAAGGGGCAAAGATCAGCTTTCCATTTAAATGAAATACACATCCTGTGCTGTGGTTGCTGTCATTAGCGTTTCACTTTAAATACCTCTTTTAAAAAAAGGCTTCCATTTGGCTGCATGATCTAATGCAACTTAGCAACACAAGGATATACATTTGTCAGCCAAGGTCTGCCCAGTTATTACAGGTCAGTTTCAAACTATGCTGAACTGTGTCCTTGGGTAGCACTCTGTGACCAGATTGTGACAATGTACTTCAGGGCAACCTGACCTGCCAGTTTTTTTTGTGTGTTTTTGAGCCACAAGTAAATCATTCAGCTGCTCCTTCCACAAGACTGCTGAAATCCCACCTCTCCTGTCCTCTCCTGCAGTCACAAATACGGTTGATGATAATTTTTCTCTTTTCTCTCTTGTTTTTTTTTTTAAACTTTGCATATAGGAAGATCCATATTTCTACCACTTTCAGTTGTAGCCTGACCCTTTGCATACTTAAAGGTAAAGGGACCCCTGACCATTAGGTCCAGTCGCGGACGACTCTGGGGTTGCGGCGCTCACCTCGCTCTATAGGCCGAGGGAGCTGGTGTTTGTCCGCAGACAGCTTCCGGGTCATGTGGCCAGCATGACTAAGTTGCTTCTGGCGAATTAGAGCAGTGCACGGAAACACCGTTTATCTTCCCGCCAGAGCGGTACCTATTTATCTACTTGCACTTTGACGTGCTTTCGAACTGCTTGGTGGGCAGGAGCTGGGACCGAATAACAGGAGCTCACTCCGTCACGGGGATTTGAACCGCCAACCTTCTGATTGAGCCAGTGTGGTGTAGTGGTTAAGAGCGGTAGTCTCGTAATCCTGGGTAACCGGGTTCGCGTCTCCGCTCCTCCACATGCAGCTGCTGGGTGACCTTGGGCCAGTCACACTTCCTTGAAGTCTCTCAGCCCCACTCACCTCACAGAGTGTTTGTTGTGGGGGAGGAAGGGAAAGGAGAATGTTAGCCGCTTTGAGACTCCTTAAAGGGAGTGAAAGGCGGGATATCAAATCCAAACTCCTCCTCTTCTTCTTCTGATTGGCAAGGCCTAGGCTCTGTGGTTTAACCCACAGCGCCACCCGCACCCTTATGCATACCTACGCAGATATAAATCTCACTGTGTTCAGTGGATCCTACTCTCAATTACATTATTTAGATAATTAAATGGGTATAGATTGCACGCATATATTATATGTCTCCATAATAGCTGCCATTGGATGCCAAAGCAAACCATGGTTTAATGTTTTGAGAAAAAGCCTGTGTGACTCTTGGGCTCATGTACAAACACCCTCCCCTTCTCTGCTGTGACTGTAAAGAGGAGATGGGAGACTCCCATTTTAGATTTACTTCAGTGAAATGTGTTGTCTGTGATTAGACTGGTTAAACTTAATTACTGCTAGCGGAATCAAGCCAGCTTCATAAACTATGGTTTGAAGTTGACATGTTTCCATTAACAATAGTTAAGGACACATGTGTAGGTTTGGACCACATAGCAAGCTGCAGTTAATCTAAAACGGAAGCAAAAGGGTTGTGGCCTTGGTGGAGAAGGAGAAGGAAGCACATGCACCTTGAGGCTCACTGCAATTCATTTTTGTAATGCTAAACCATGGTCTAGCACTATGTCCAAAGCAGCCTATTGTTATTCCAGTTGAAGGGTAGGCAGGGAGATCTACAGAAATATCTAAAACTCCTTTTAAGGCCACCCAGGCCTTAATACAATACAAAAAAATAAAGTAAAAAGAATATTGTAAAACGACAAGATAAATTTCACACAAATAGAGCAGCAGCAATAAAAATCCAATTCAAAGTACCTCCCCCTTCCCCCAAAGCCTGAACAAAGAGGCTACAAGTTGTGTGAAGATGTACTTTTTGCATTCTGAAATTCTTTATTGTGTCCCGCAACATTTCTGTTGCATTAGCTGGGAAGCAGACATTTGAACTCACACAGTCTGTGTAAGATTGTAAAAAAAAAAACCCTGCTTGTTTGGCTCATGCGACTAAGCAGCTGCTAGCAAAGATAGCTTGGGTGCAGGTTGACTTTGGGACTGGGGCCAGGAAGAGAACTTTATAATTTAATACTGTGTCCACTGGCCTAGAAATTTCCCCCTTTTCTCTAGTTTCAGCCTTCAGGAAGGACGGGTCATCCCTTCCAACTGTGGCTGTCAAATAGGTAAGGGATGAGATTATGTACATCTTGTCCCTTCCATCTGGAAACCCATTTTGTTTCCTCCCACTCGACAGAGCCTTCTATCTCCAGGGAGGTTGTCTTATTTTATCAGCTTGCCTTGGGCAATTCACCTTTCACCTTTTTGTTGGGGTGCATGTCCCCTAAGCTAGGAGGAAGAAAAAAAAGTATTATAAGAGCTTATTATACCACACACCCCTCTCATAGTAGGAGAACTGGCTTCCCAAGTTAGCATCATACAGATACTGTAAAAGAAGCTGATTGTAAAATCCTTCTGGAGATGAGCCATTTGCCTCTGACTTCCCTATTCCCTGAACGTGACCCCTATGCGAAGTTCCGAGAGCGAAGGCTAATCTTTGGAAAACAGTTGATGACTCAGCATTTTGCCCTTTTGCATATACAGTGGTGCCCCTCAAGACGAATGCCTCGCAAGACAAAAAACTCGCTAGACGAAAGAGTTTTCCGTTTTTTGAGTCGTTCCGCAAGACGAATTTCCCTATGGGCTTGCTTCGCAAGACGAAACGTCTTGCGAGTTCTTGCGAGTTTGTTTCCTTTTTCTTAAAGCCGCTAAGCCATTAATAGCCGCTAAGCCGCCAATAGCCGCTAAGCCGCTAATAGCCGTGCTTCGCAAGACGAAGAGACTCGCGGAACGGATTAATTTCGTCTTGCGAGGCACCACTGTATGATTCTCCTCTCCTTAGCAAGAGCTTTTCCATCTCTTTTCATTTCACCCCACAGATGAAATCCCGGATGTTTACATCGTAGAGCGCCTCTTCTCTAGCAGCCTGGTGGTGGTGGTGAGTCGCACAAAGCCTCGGCAGATGAACGTCTACCATTTCAAGAAAGGGACCGAAATCTGTAACTACAGTTACTCTAGCAATATCCTCTCTGTCCGGCTCAATCGGCAGGTAAGAGGGTAGGGACTTTGCTCACTCTCAAGTCATAAAGATGTATGATCGGAATTTTCTTGTTCATACTGTTTGTGTCTTAGTCTTGCTACAACCATTTCAGAAGAACTATTCCCCTTGGATTGCAAGTAGATATCCATCTCTGCCCCCGCCCCCAAGTACTCCTTTTAGCTCAGGGTCGGGGAACATTGCTGGACTCCAAACCTCACCATCCCTTGCCATTTGCAGTCTACTCATCTTCTGTACATTGCAGCATCATTTCATGATTTAGGAAGCAGGAACTGCCTTAGCCCAGCCTGGCTCTGGTTCTTACTTTACAAAACCTTCATAAGAGCAAAGTTTGTTTCTCTGTGCGTGTGCTGTTATTTTTCTTGATTGGACTCCTTAGTGGAAAACCTTAGTTTTGAAAATGGAAGAATTGTTTTCAATGGAGCTGCTGGGTTCCAGCACAGTTATTAGTTGCACATGTTGGCAAAACTATGCTTCGGTTTCCAAGTGGTGAGAGGTTTCAACTGGTGGGAAGAACTAACCACTCCCCACCCCTGAAATGTGAATATAGCAGATTCCTTTGGAGCAGAGGTTCTGCTACTAATCCTTGTTGGGTTGCATCTTGGCCACTGGTTGTCAGCAGTGTAGCTCCTGGCTTTTGACAAAGTGTCTCTGAGGCTTCTCTATTGCCCTGGCTAGAAGTGCAGAGTGATTCAGCTTATACCCGTATGTGCTGACATTGCATTCAGTGGTGGTTGTGCTGTAGAACATCAAGGAACTGTCTTGCTGTAAGGGACTGAAGGCCTACTTAAAACCAGTGTTTCAAACAGTGGCTAACCAGAAGCCTCTAGGAAGTTTGTAAGCAGGGCATAAAGATGGTGGTCTTTCACTGTTTGTCCTGAACATCTGGTAACCTCAGGTATACTTTGAACATGGAGGTTCCATTTATCAATCATGCTATTGATGGATCCAGCTTCAATGAGCTTTATCCTTTCTAATTCTAGCTTGTAGCCATCACCAAATCGGTTAATAATATGTTGCATGTACTTCCTTCTGTCTGAATCTCCTGCCAAAGATGCTCACTCTGTGACTGTAAGAGGAAAATGTCTCTATTCACTCCCTCCATGCTACATTGAATTTTATGAATTTTATGCCTTGCTCCCTCGGTTGTCTTCTCACCCACCCTGTTGGCCCTAAATTGAAAAGCCTCAAATTTATTAGCATTTCCTAACGGGAAAGGTACTCCACTCCGTTGATTCCTATTGTCCAAAACAAGCATCCTTACTTAAACATGCATATGTATGTGCAGGTCACAGTTCTGAAGTAGTGGCTGGTTTCTTGTGAATTTGAATCAGAGCCTTTCTTGAACCTGTTAATTAGCTTGCAGGTGTAAGAGCACCGGGGATCAGGGCCTCCTTCCACATCAGTGGTGTTGTGTCACCAGTAAAATAGATCCTGGGCTGGGTGTCAACACAGGAGATTTGTTTTGAACTCTTTGTGCTGTTCACAGCCCTCCGGTGGTCACTGCACACTCTGTGCTATGTACACTTGTGTGTACATATTTGCTCAGCCCCCGCCCCCTTTAAAGATAGGTACACTGCAATTGCAACAGGTGTGTGAAGGGTTCATGGCAGAGACAAAAAGAAAGGTTAAAGTGCTCATCCTGAAGAGGAAATGAATGTAAGATAAAGATTTGTTTTTAGGAGTTAACAGCAGGCTTTAAAAGACAAAACAGGTAGTTGAGGACTTTGCTTTTATAGGCAGTTGTGAAAGCTATGTAATTATAATTCTAAGTTAGAAAATTCAAAGCTGGCAGCTATCATTAAAGATGTCACGTTGGACTGCAGAAGAGGAAACTTTCCAAAAATGAAGGAGTTGGTGCAGAGGAAGTTGAAAGGGAAAGTCAGGAGTCAAATTTCTTCAAAACACTTAGGAGTGGTTTAAAAACTCAATGCTAGAAGCTCGGCTACCATGTATGCCACAGTTCATGAAAGTCGCCACCAGGTTTTCAGCTTCCATGGTCAGTAACAGTATGCGCCTCTAAATAGCAGTTGTGCTCAGCTTCCGTTTGCGAGCTTTCCATGAGTATTTGGTTGGTCACTGTGAGAACAGAGTGCTGGACCAGGTGGGCTTGAGCCTGCAGGGCTCATCTTACGGTTGCCAGGGAATATCTTCAACTATAGGCATGATGCAAACTTTTCGGTTTTCCTAGCATTAAGTATGAGGTGCATGGAAATGCCAGGGATTTTCTGTCTGGAAGGCATTACCAAAATGACTCAGTGTGACCACTTGGCAATGCTATGCTTGGGATTCTGTAGCTAGAAAGAGCAGAGCAGATTCTATATTCTCAAAAATCAGAGAAGCCTTGGCTTCAAGTAGCAAAGGCTATTCCTCAAGTTAAAAAAAGAAAGAAATCAAGTTAAGTTTTTAATTCTAAAATCCTGGTTTCAGATAAATGATCAGCACCTGTGATTAAGTTCTTATTAGAAAGATCACTCTTTCAGGGCCTGAGGCCTCGGAGCTTCTGGTCATACACTGGCATCATTTTGGGTGCTCAATTTCCCCCTGTTTTTAAAATACCTGCTACATAAATAACCCCTTCAGAGCACAGGCATAGTTTTCATTGGCAAAAGCTGATTGGCCAACAACAGTCTAGACTCCATCTTTAATCTTGGTTGATGCCAGATACAGGAGCAACTTGTCAGAGATGAGGTCTTGCTGCTGTTTCCAAGGCCCAAGGCTGTTTCCTCAAAGAAACAAGACCTTTTTGTTTGCACTTTGGGAATATGTTATCATTGGCTTCTTCTCTCCTGTTCAGTGGCTGTGTGCTGCAATCTTATGCATGGCCCATCAGATGTAGCTGCCATTGAATCCCCAAGTAAGTGTAGGATTTCAAACTTAGTGTTGGTGGTCACCGCTGCAAGAAGTGTGGATGGGAACATAACTTTCCAACCAGTCAGATGCAGTCAGATTGGAGCATAACTTTCCAGCCAGTTAATGCTGTGCACATTGTCTTGACACCTGGAAGAATATGACAGTTAAAGCACTTTGTGTCTCTACAGAAGAAAGCCCCATTGACTTACTCTCCGGTAAGTGAGCATAGGATTGCAGCCTGAATCATCATCATCATGATGGATAAATGCTAGGTGGTGTATCTGGGTTATCTCAAGCTCATGTTTTGAAATACCAAATGCTATCTTTCAGCTTGTAGGACACACACTAAAAATGTAACGTTTAAATAAACTCTGGTACCCTTACTGAAGTTTTTTCTAATTCCACCTTTTTGAGTGGATATGCTTTTAGGGGAATGGTATTTATTCCAGGTAGAGGGCTATTCAGGCAGATGTAATAGAGAGTTGTACCTTAACTTCTGGAATACGCTACTGTTTTAGTGCTGGAAGATTTGAAAAAAAGAGGTGAAATGTAATCTGTTTTAAGCTGACAGATCTTCCTATAGTGCAAGCAGTAGTTTATCTTAGTGATTAAGATAATTTTTCTTGACCAAACCAAGTTCAGCAGAGATCATATCTCTTTCTGTTTGTTGTGAACACCTGATGCCTTTTCTCCCAAGTAGATAGTCCGAGCCAGTCTGTGAACCTTCCCAGTGGAACTGGCATGTGCTGATGGAATGTTTTGAGGCCTATCTTATTCCTAAGCAACAACTTGTGCTTTTTCTTTTTTTTTTTTTGTATTTGCAGAGACTAATTGTTTGCTTGGAGGAATCTATTTATATCCATAACATTAAGGACATGAAGCTTCTGAAAACGATCTTGGACACCCCTCCAAACACAACAGGTAAGGGAGTAAGCCTGGCTTTCTGTGTAAGAAATGGGGGTGGACTTAGCGCAGAGAGCCTGGAAGCTCATTGCAAGTATCCCTATGCCACTGCTATGCTGTGTCAAAAAGCCCCATGGGGTCCATTCATTCAATGGAAAGGCTTTCTCTCACCTTTCTAACACCCTAAGGAAAGTGCTTTTGTGGCTCTCTGCTTCTTGGGGGTAGCTTTGTTGCTTCATTCAGCAGTAGTAACTGATAACCAGTTTAAATTGGCGCAAAAGGACCTGTGGTTTTCCTAGTGCTGTGATGGTTGCAGGGTTAATAAAAAAACCAAGTACACATTTCTGGGCAATCGTGAAATTATCCTTCCAAGTGAATATGCCCTTCTTCAAGCAGCCAAATGGAGAGTGACACTTCCTTCACTCCTCAGGGATTATGTTGGAAGGTTGTAAGTGAATGCTCAATTGGACTAAAACAGCTCTGGGTCCAGACTGGTGCCTGCCAGTTGGTTTAGACTGCAGTTCCCGTCGGTGCTGGAGTTGTAGTCCAGACCTGGGCTGTGATTTTGTTGCGGCATCTGAAGGAGACTCTTGTTTACAGAGTTGCTGTGCATCAGGCTGCTTGGTTGACCTTGGGAAAGGAATATCTTGACAGTGTTCGGTTCTCAGTTGGAGGCATTAGTTAGATTTACATTGATCTAAAAACATCAGGAAAGGGAGCTGGAATGGGTTTAAGCAAACAAAATGTTTAGTTTGGTTTAGTCCACGCAATGGTAAGAAGAGTGAAGTACCTCTGGTGGATGAGGTTAATGGGATTTTTCCTACTCATCTACTTGGGCGTCTTGTTATAAAGGCATGTGACTGTTAAAAAGAAGTGGCAGAGGTTGGACATACACTGTGCCAAAAAATAAAATCCAACCCCCCCCCATATGTTAATTTCCTGTGAAGAAAATCCAGCTACTGCAATTGGAATAAATGAAAAACAATTTGCATGGCATGCCTTTGCTTACCTTAGAGTATCTTGTTCCACTTTCAATATGAAACTTTTCAAAGAACTTGAATTGTGTGTTTAGCAAGGGGGGGGGGAGCTATGGAGAAGACCTGCGAAAACAGAGGACTGTTGGAGCAAGGGAAAAGTAACCAGAGGTAGAGAAGAAATTGCCTGATACCAGGTCAGGCTAATTATCCCACAAGACCAGTATTGTCTACTCTGACTGGCAGCCCTGTGGTCTCAGGCAGATGTCTTTCCCATCATCTGATAAGTGTGGAAGCAAAGAGCTCTTGGGGACCTGGAACTAACTTCTAACCAGTGGAAGTCTTGCTGTTGGTTCCTCTTAATGCCACCAATTCCTGTGTAGTTGCTGAGATTTCATTATGCATTCCTCACTCGGCATGTTTCCCCATACCCTTTCCTCACTCTCTTTGCACTGGGTAACAGAGCAAGAAACTTTGAATACTTAATTTGGGGGACATAATGCTGGTTCACACACTTGCCTAGCCATAGACTACGTGAGACTCCATTCAGAAAAGCCCCCTTCCCTGTGGCAATGTGTAATGCCTGCACAGTGCATATACAGTGGTACCTCGGGTTAAGAACTTAATTCGTTCCTGAGGTCTGTTCTTAACCTGAAACTGTTCTTAACCTGAGGTACCACTTTAGCTAATGAGGCCTTCCGCTGCTGCTGCACTGCCGGAGCACGATTTCTGTTCTCATCCTGAAGCAAAGTTCTTAACCTGAAGCACTTTTTCTGGTTTAGCGGAGTCTGTAACCTGAAGCATCTGTAACCTGAGGCGTCTGTAACCCGAGGTACCACTGTAGAGCTATATGGTACATTCCTAATATGTGCTGTTTCACTTCACCGTTTGTGAAGTCCTGTATGAATTAGACACTGTGTGTAGTGCCACACTGCGTATTGTCTCACACCTATGGTGGTTGGGTGGGTGATGTTTACCTGCTTTTCCAGCATGTACACTGTATTTTCAGCTACCTGGCTGTGTGTGTGAACCAGACCACGGGAAGCTGAGTTTTGCAGGAGATCGCGGCAGTACAACTGACAGCTATCACAGTCACTGTTGGCCATTCTGTATTCTGTTGCGATGGTTGTAGTCATCAACAAGCTCCTGGGCCTTCCAAACAAGCTCCTGGCCCTCAAATTGCTGCAAAGCCTTAGAGTTAGGAAATCTGCCCTTTTGCTTCATCGCTTTAAGCAGCAGCCTTAGCCGGAACATTTCTGGAGAGGACTGACCACAATTTGAGCTGCAGCTGACTTTGACAAAAAGCCGCAAGGGAGAGGAAATGGCAACAGCACCGTCTCCTCCCCTCGACCTGCCACCGTGCCTTTTTGTTCCTGCTCATCTGCTTTGCTTTTGGCAGGAAGCAGCTCTCGGGCAAGCTTGGCACTTGATCCCAGCGAATGACAATCTGTTTGACACCTTCCATGTACACAGCACACTTAAAGAACAAAAGAAGACTCTCATGGGAAGTAGAATAGAAGATGGGTTATGCCCCTGCATCAAGTGCCAGTAAACTATTTTTTTTTTGTATCTTTCCTCTCCCCGCCCCAAAGGAATTCCATGGAGAATAGGTGGTCCTCTTCTGCTCCCCTCAGAATGAAGTTAAAAAGTAAGAACAGCCCTGCTAGATCAAACCAAACTGGGAGACCCCTTTCCTAGGCTGTCCCTGCCAACTCTTACCCCATCAGTGTGCAGGTGAGGTTGGGATTTTGTGTCCCAGAATAGATCCATTTGCATTTGCTTCCTATGAACCCCATCTTCCATTTTAATGTCCATTTCCCCAGCTTGGAGGAATCCTTTTTGAGCTCTTTGCTGTTCCCTTTTTTTCCCCCTCCCCTAAATGTGTCATCAGCAAAGTTGACCAACTCACTGCTCACCCCTAAACTCCACATCATTTATGAACAAGTTATAAAGCACTAAAGTTGATTAGGCTGAGGTATAGAGATGGGTCCAAGGTCACTCAGGGGAACATCATGGCTGAGAGGGGATTTGAAGTCCTACTGAAGAAACACGTGATGAGGGAGTGTGCTTCCCCATTGGGCAACATTAGTAGAGGAAGATCACGTTCTGGGTAACCCAGCATGAAGATGGTGTGTTTTTTAGGGCCCTGCAAGGACAGCCAGACAAGGTCATTTTGTTGGGCATCTGAGACAAGCTAGATAAAGTGGTGCCTTCCCCAATGCTTCCAGCCTTGACTCAGTGGGTTTCCCCACTATTTTAGGGTGGGATTCAGTTGCAAACTGGCAAATTCAGGTTGCATAATGAATTTTGATTTGGTGCTCTTGCACAGCAGGCCTGTGTCTCCAGACAGATTGGACTTCTGGAGATGATGGGGAATTGTGGGATAACAGTTTCTTGATGGAGTGTCGTATAACTTCCTTGCAATCAAAGGGGAATGAATGTTCAGTGAATAACTGATGTTGCTGTGAACAGGTCCTTAGGAAGCAACCAATGATGCAGTTCACATGTAGCCAATAAATGCCTGGTTGGTTCCTTGGGAAGTCACTCTTGGACTCCAGATTGACCTCATTCTGGCTCTTAACAGATGGCCTCTCATGGAGATTAAACCCATTGAAAGCTTTGGATGTGATTATATTTTTAAAATCCTCCACTACAGCTCCCAAAGGCATAAACATCCACTGGCCTGGGGCTTTGAAACAAGACAGCAGTTCATTTAAGGTTCAAAATTATTGAAAGAAGTTAATTATGCTTTGCCAAAGAGGCTCCAGCATGATCATGTTTGTTTTCATTGCTTTTTTTCTTTTACTGAAGTCTCTAACAAAAATCTATAGGCCTTACTCCCAAATGCCTCTGTATTAGTTGCTGCTGAAAGGCTCTGCAGACAGGGAGACATCTCTATTCCTTTTATCACTGATAGCGTTGTGACATTAAACCCATGGGCTGGCATTGTGGTGGGGTTTTTTTAAGCATTATATAGATGTGGAAGAGTGGTGAAGTTAATTCACATGGGTGGAAGAATTGAAAGAGCAAAAGCGTGGGCTCCCAGAGACGAGATCATGGCTGCTTTGCTACACCCTGGTGTTCTGTTGCTGCACTAACCTAAGCTGTGGTTTGCTTTAGGATCTCTTCCAAACCTAGCCTTGTGGTTAAATAATTTTAACAATAATTTAATAATAATTTTATTATTTATTATTTTATTACTTGACTCCCTCTAGACAAATCACAAGCTGTAAACCGTAGGACAAACCTTGGTTCTAGTTTATGGTTTGTTTGGAGAAAGCTAAACCACAAGCCTGGGTTTTGATTACACACTAAGCATAAGCGCACTTTTGCTCAGCATAGCACAGCATCAAAAGGATTGGGGCATAAATAGCAAAGTGGCTGCGGTTTCTCCAGGAGCCCACACGTTGGCTTGTTCATGCCAGTCCTTGGTTTGACTTTGTGTTTCTTGCAAACCAGACCTCTATATGAGTTTTAGAAACACAATGAAGAAATTTGTTTACAGGACCTCTAACTTGTTTTTTTGAGAGCCAAATTGGAGGTTTTGAGATATGTGGAGGTTCACATTTGTTGTCTTTGCTCTGGAGCAAAAAAATGATAAATTCTAAGTTTCCCATCTCTTCCTGTGAGTAACTTTAATGGTGGTAAAGTTGAGTGTTTGATTCTGTTCTGCTTGTGCCCTGTTGACACACTAGCAAGCCAACTCTGCTCTTGCAAAGAAGGCTCTTCCAGTGGGTCTGTTTTTTGGAGTACGGATGACCTGCTTAATGAGCATTCAGCCTGATTTGTTTGCAGAGAGATTAGCCAAGGTTGCGTCAAGCAAGTGTTACCCCAGTCTTATCAGCGCATTTTCTCATCACTTCCCTTTTCAGAAAAAGTCCGATATTTTGGGGGAAGCGTGTTTGTTTTTGCCAGAGCTCTAAATCAGCTTACATGGTGCAGCCTGAATCTGTGGAGATGTGATTGAATTCCACCCCTAAATAATGACCACCTGGAAGAATCGCCATGCCTTGTTGTTAGGACTTCTTTAGTTTCCTCTAACTGCGCACCTTATAAGAGCACCCTCTGGCGGTGTAGCTACTCTTTCTTGTTCTGTACAAGGCTCCATATGACAAATAATTTGCTTTCAAGCCTCCCACTAATGCCCTTTTCCAGTTTGCTGCTCCTAGGCCAACTGGGTTCAGTCCTGAAGCCTGTATCTCCCAGACTTTGGGGGCAGAATTGCAATCAGTATCTTCTGATATCCTGCTGTTACATGTTTGGCTGCTGCTTATAGGGGGGAGAACATTCTGTATTTGTCCAAGTACATCCTTACCACTCACACTTGGGGACAGGACCACTGTGACATTTCTAAACATTGGCGAGGGTAGGTTTGCCAATAGACCTGAAGCTCTGTTCCAGGAAGGTAAAGAATTGTGTTCTCTCTTTTTTTAGTGGAGAAATTGTGCGGTGCTGGACTAAACAGATCCATTTGCAAAGCCCCCCAGAGTAGTTTTAAAACAGTGTCTTTAGTGAGGAAGGACCATGGTTCAGCGGTAGTATATCTGCTTTGCATGCAGGAAGTTCCGGGTTCAATCCTCAGCATCTCCAGATAGGACTGGGGAAAAGTTCCTGTCTGAAACCCCGGAAAGCTTCTGCCAGTCCGTATAGACAATACTGTGTGACATGATACAAGGCAGTTTCCTATGTTCCTGTGTTCTATTAATCCCCCTGCTTTTGTCTACACAAAGTACAGCCCCTCCTCTGAGATCTCATGTACAGCAGGTCCTTTGTCTTAAACTGGGCTTGTTTTGCCTGGTGCAAAATCCCGCCACCCCCCATTAGCGGCTAGTGTGCAGAGATGACACCAGAATAGGCAGAGGGAGGCAACTGACTAGGACCCTCAAACTTTCAAGTTAATTTAGGTTAGGGATGCACAAATACAGAATTCATGTTCGGGGTTTGTTGGCCTTTCAGGTGCTCATGGCCTGGCCAGGTGGAGGAGATGGGCAGGTTGGGGGGGGGGGCATTCTTTCTTTAGCGTTTGGGGTGCAAGCTCATGGCCTCTTTAGGGCTGCACATGCAGTTGATGCTCCCTCTCTAGAACAGAACATCTGGCTTAGCCCTGGTTTGGGAGAAGGATGCTCAAATGAACTCGTCTCTCCTGTACTTATTCTGCACCTTTGAAATATTTTGCAAGGAAAGTCTGAAGTATTTTGTTTGTGCCTCTTGTGGAAACTAGTTCTTAGGACATCCTAGGAATAATAAAGAGGGCAGCCATTCAGCTTTCTTTTTTGCAGCCTTGCACTTAGTGCCTTCACGAAGTCAACTCTGTAGACCTGAGCACTTTCCCAGGCCCTTCACAGCTTGTTTTCCTGCTCGGCTGTCCCGAACAAAACCTCTAGCTGGGCCTGCTGACTCACAGCGCTGCTGACTGAGTTTGTTTAACTTCGGAATTCTCTCGATCCTCAGTCATCTCCAAAGGGCTTCAGGAAATAGGCTCTGCTGAATGTTCTTTCTACAGACCACAAGCCCAGCGGCTTCCTTTTCAAGATTTTTCCTGGCAGTTGTCTGGCTTGCATGCTACATAAGCCAGTTTCTTTGTGATGTGGCGCATCCAGCTCCCTTTAAATGCAAGCCTTGCAAATGTGGCACTTATCTCAGATGTTCCTTGTTTGGTGTTGGAATTGTTCTTCGTGATCTTAGTCATATATACTGATCGATGCATCCATGACTCCTTAAGCTGCTGCAGTAGTATAGCTGGAGAGGGATAGCGTACCTAGTGTTATCTACTCCCTGGAAACCTCTAGGTTGGATTACTGCAGTGTGTTGTATGTGGGTCTGCCCTTGAAAACTTGTTTGGAAAATGCAACCCATGCAGAATTCTCACACTACACTGTTGCATATAGCACCAATTTCGGCACAGCTGCCCTGGCTACCAGTTAGTTTCTGGGATACAGTCATACCTCATGTTACGTTTGCTTCATGTTACGTTTTTTCAGGTTGCTTCCCGCAGCGACCCGGAAGTACCGGAAAGGGTTACTTCTGGGTTTCGCTTCTCGCACATGCGCAGTAGTGCTAAATTGCACTTCGTGCATGCGCAGTAACACCAAATCACGCGGCACACCTGTGCAGATACGGTGCTTCAGGTTGCGGGCTTTTCATGTTGCGAACGGGCCTCCAGAACGGATCCCGTTCGCAACCAGAGGTACCACTGTAAATTTAAAGTGCTGGTTTGGAACCTAGGAAGCCTATCTTGGCTCAGGACCCCAATACTTGTCTCTTTCTACGTGAACCAACCCAGACCCTGCATTTGTCATCGGAGGCTCTTCTCCATGTGCCCCTGCAAGGGAGGAGTGGAAGGTGGCGGTTTGAGACCAGGCCTTTTGCATGGTGGCTGCCCACTTGCAAAACACTGTCCCCCAGGAGACACACCTGGCATTGCCTGCTTTTAAGTGCCAGACAAAAACTTTTTTTGGAGAGTAATTAGATGAGTTTTGAGCTTTTTTGTGTGTGCTCCCCGTTTTAGTGTTTGTGGGGGGGGGGTGGATTTGTATTTTTTCATCCATATTTATGGACAAGTGTTTCAGGTTCTTCTTTTACAGTGGTATCTCGGGTTACAGACGCTTCAGGTTACAGACTCTTCAGGTTACAGACTCCGCTAACCCAGAAATAGTACCTCGGGTTAAGAACTTTGCTTCAGGATGAGAACAGAAACCATGCTCCGGTGGTGTGGCAGCAGCAGGAGGCCCCATTAGCTAAAGTGGTACCTCAGGTTAAGAACAGTTTCAGGTTAAGAACGGACCTCCGGAACGAATTAAGTACTTAACCCGAGGTACCACTGTACTCTTGTTCCTCTGTTTGGTTTTAATGTTTCTCATTTCTCTTTTTGCATTTAATGCTGCTTTGAGATAACTTGGTGTAAAACGCTGCAGGTAAACAGGGTGAAATTCAGCGTTGTGTTCTTCCAGTTGTTTAATCCGAACACGTATTCTAGCTTACCAGACGTAAGGAGAATGCCTCTCCTTCTCTGTGTACTGTTCTGGGGCTTCGTCTGAGCCAGAAGAGATTGGGGGTGGGGGTGAGAGAAAGCTCCATTATACAAGTGGGTGTCCTTGCACAGGCCTCCCTCTGACAGGGCTGGTTAGATGAATCCCACCCATAATAAATCATAAATATATGTCTGATTCAGCTGTTACCCTTCTGCTTGCTATTTCTCTGGGGAAAACATGGCATCTCTGAGTCATTATAAACATCAGGTAGCAGCTCGGCTGCTCAATGATGCCTCCATTCCCCACTCTGACGAAACTCAAAATCAGGGCGGGTTAACCTTTGGACCTCCAGATGTTTTCAGACCACAGCTTCCATCATTCCTGATCATTGGCCATGCAGCCTGGGGCATGATGGGAGTTGGAGTCTGAAAGGCCCCGGGTTCCCAGTCCCTCTTCAAGACAGTTGGAATTTGTGATTTCCTCCTTCGCCATTTCTTTTCTGTCTTGCATTCTTTTTCTTTCTATTTTTGCAGCAGAAGGGAATCAGGTGGCTGGTGGATGACAAGGGCCAGATAAATATCGCTGTTGGGAGATGCTGCCAGAGCTGTCGGTCATGATGTCAGACAATAGCTGTGCCGAGCAGAGGCTTTGCTGCTCTTGGGGTCTTGCCAAGGCAGCATAGCCTGGCACCAGTGTTTGTCTGAAAAACACACATGGTCCTATTTCCTGTCCAAGAGTTGTACACACCATCTCTTTGGGATGCCTTCAGCCTTTTTAGTAACTCTGAAAAGGCCATCAAAGGAGGTTCCTGGCGTTTCTTGTATGTACCTGCTTACAGATCGTCTCTTCTTGTTGCTGTGACATGTCAACAGTGGCTGCAGCAGGCTTAATAAGGGGCTTCTTGGACCCAGTGATTCTCAGTGTTTTCGTTACCACATAGAATCCTATTTTGGCATTGAGCTGTTTTGAATTAATAGACTTCACATAAAATTCATTTTAAAAAAGGAGTATTGTTCTTTGAAATGAAGAGCTGGTGGTAAGCCGACTCATGTCTCCTGATCTTTCCTTTGTTATTCCCAAAGTTTTTAGAGCACTTCGAAATCTCTGTGGTGGAACAAGCAGTACATAATGTCATTTGGGCCTTGTTCTCACTGAGGTGTTAAATTGCACGTGGCCTGTACCATTGACTGCAAGATGAACTGTTTAATAACAATAATAATGACGACAACCATTTTATTTATAGGCCACCCATCTGACTGGGTTGCCCCAGCCACTCTGGGAGGCTCTCAGCAAAATATTAAAAACACAAGAAAGCATCAACCTTTAGAAACTTCCCTGAACAGGGCTGCTTTCAGATGTCTTCTGAAAGTCAAATGTTTATCTGCTCTCTGTGGGTAGGAAAAGAGACTCCTAAGAATAGCCAGCCTGAAGCACTACTCCCAGACACCCCAGTTAGTTAGATCTGTCTGCTGGGAAATTATTTTCTGCGATAGATCTTTCTATCCTGTGACACACACACATAATACAGTTTGAAGTGGGACATGCATTCCAGATGTGGGCTTATTCACTTGAATGAAAGCCCGGCCTTTTGTCACTTGCCCTTTCCGAGGGGCTGCCCTTTCCGAATATCGTGACGTGGTGCCTGCCAAGGGGAGGAAGCGGGCTGTGCCACAAGAAAGAAGGCCAGTATTCCCAGGGGTCGCTTTCCTGACTTCCAGCTTTACATGTTGAGTTCACTCGAGGACTCCGGGAAGCAGTGTCTGTGGGCTTTTTCTCTCATCATTGTAGAGGAAATGTTTTATGCTGCCTATGCTTCTTTCTGCCCTTCTCTGAACCCATGCTTTCCCAAGGTGGAATCCCTGGCACCGCCATGGGGTGTGTGTGTGTGTGTGTGTGTGTGTATGTGTGTGTTTGTGTCTCTGTGTCTCTGGTTTGGGATCCCTTCCCATTCCTTACAGGCATTTAAGACTGCAACTCTGTGTTGTTGGTTTTCCTCTACCAGCATAAAGTGGTTTGGATGAAAGAAAATCAGGGTCGCCAGTGCACATGCATGTGTCTGCAGAGGATGCATTTCCTGGTACCCACAGTCACCTCCCCCTACTAAAAGAAGCATTCTATTGCAATCTGTTGAATAGGTGTGTGTGTGTTGATCAACCAATTTATGAAGGCACATTTGTCAGCCACTGAAGTATAATGTCTCCAGCTGGCCATTAGTGGTCAGTTTGTCTCCCCCTCTGGTTTTCCAGGGAGGGAAACCCCCGGGGGAACTTTTGAAAAGGGACTTGCATTGTGTCATCCCTAATCTGAACCCATTTTGGGCGGAAGAGAGCCAGTTTGTTTGTTTGCAACCTTTTCCAAAAATAAAAAATGACTAGGCAGATTAAAAAATGTAGTGAAGATGCAAGGATGATAGGGAAAGACATTTTCTCTTCTTCTTTACAAGAAAATGGCAGCCCCTTGGAAAAGCTTGCTGGGGGATGGCCAGGGCTGTACAGTGGTACCTCGGGTTAAGAACTTAATTCGTTCTGGAGGTCCGTTCTTAACCTGAAACTGTTCTTAACCTGAAGCACTACTTTAGCTAATGGAGCATCCCACTGCCGCCACACCACCGGCGCACGATTTCTGTTCTCATCCTGAAGCAAAGTTCTTAACCTGAGGTACTATTTCTGGGTTAGCGGAGTCTGTAACCTGAAGCGTCTGTAACCCGAGGTACCACTGTATAGAGAAGTGTCCGCCTGTCATCTCTAATGATGGGGGAGGTTTAGCATTGCTAGCCTTCATTCAGAAATCTGTGGAGCAGGGGCAATAATGGCAAGGCTGTTCTCACTGTGTGTTAGTGGCAAGTTCTCCATGTCATTCCAGGTGCATGCAAGATGCTTAGAAGCGGCTGCCTTAGGGGTCTTGGTTATTCATTTCCACCTGCAAGAGTCAAAGGAAAACCACTTGCGCCTTCCCTGCACAGCAACAAATGCTCTCCCTATCCTCCACATCCAAAGGAACTCATTGTTTGCCCATTTTGCACACCACACCATGAAAATCGCCCTTGCCAACAGCTTTCTGAAGGATTCCGGGGCTATCTCTCTGGTGATATCCAAAACAGAAAGGCTGTGCTGTTTTTAAGGGCATAATATGAAGCAAGGGGCTAATTTGTGTTTAAAAAAAAAAGACGGAGCGATTGAGAATGGGCTATTTTACTGACAAAATAGTCTTTTTGTATTGTGCATGGAGCTGTGCCCTCGCTTGCCTGCAGGTGTCACCAGAGTCAGAGAGATTTCCTGTTGCAGGTGAGGAGTCACCTCAGCCTGCATCTAGAACAGGGGTCAGCAAACTTTTTCAGCAGGGGGCCGGTCCACTGTCCCTCAGACCTTGTGGGGGGCCAGACTATATTTTGAAAAAAATATATATGAACGAATTCCTATGCCCCACAAATAACCCAGAGATGCATTTTAAAGAAAAGCACACATTTTACTCATCTAAAAACACGCTGATTCCCAGACCGTCTGTGGGCCGGATCCGGCCCTTGGGCCTTAGTTTGCCTACCCCTGTTCTAGGCCATGGGTAGGCAAACTAAGGCCCGGGGGCCGGATCTGGCCCAATCGCCTTCTAAATCCAGCCCACGGACGGTCCGGTAATCAGCATGTTTTTACATGAGTAGAATGTGTCCTTTTATTTAAAATGCATAGATGCATTCCTATGTGAGGCATAGAAATTTGTTCATTTTTTTCTTCTTCAAAATATAATCCGCCCCCCCACAAGGTCTGAGGGACAGTAGACAGGCCCCCTGCTGAAAAAGTTTGCTGACCCCTGATCTAGAAGTGCCAGCAATGGGACCAGTTGCATTTTTCCCAGCAGGAAGCTCTCTCCTTCTGCCGCTGTCCATAAAACACCCTGCCCGTACCACAAGCTCAGCATCTCTGCCTGACAATGCAATTTGTTTCCCTCCACCTCTAGGTTTGTGTGCACTTTCTATTAACCATTCCAATTCCTACTTGGCATACCCCGGCAGCACGACCGTCGGCGAGATTGTGCTGTATGACGGAAATAATTTGGTAGGTAGAAAGGAATCTCGCAATCTGAGCTCTGGGGGCCCATGTTCTCTGGAACTGTTTCACTTCAACAGGCCCTAAATATTCTTTTAAATCAGGCTCCTGGAGCATGGGAAACCTACCTTATACCAAGTCAGACCAAGGGTTTGTGTAGCTCAGGCTTGTCTGCAATAGCTGGCAGTGTCTTCCCTTTTTTGCCATTTTTTCCCCTTTTCAGTTTAAATTAAATCAAATTAATTCAGATTTAAAAGTTGACTTCCTGTTCCACCCATATTTGCCGCTCAATGTTACAAGTATTTCCAAATTGCATTTTAAAAAACCGTATGCTTTTATTTTGAAATTCATTTGTAATTTTCACTTTTACAAATTTTTCAAATTCACCAAAAAAAACCTGCATTAATCATTGACTTCCCCTCCCCCTTTTCATGGTTTGTTCTAGTTATCTTCTGCTGCTGCGTATTCTAGTTACTCCGTATTATTTCTTTCCCATTTTATCTCAGCTTAATTTATACTGCTAGATTTACTCTAATCCTGCTAACGTTTTAATTTGTTTACAGTGATTCTTCAAATATTCTACAAACAATTTCCAGTCTTCCTTAAATTCCCTTTCTTCCTGATCTCTTCTTCTGCTGGTTAGGCTTGCCGTTTCTACATATTCCATCAATTTTGTATGCCATTCCTTCTTCTTTGGTATCCTTCCCTCCCTCCATTTAAAAAATCTAACATATTGTAGCATTTACCCCCTCCTCTTCATTTTCCCATGGCTGCTCTTTTTCACTTCCTGCTAGACCTTTACTTAACTACAGCATACTCCCAAATACCAATAAGAGTTACTCTTCACTTTGTCAGCCCTCATAAATCCTTAGTTATCAATCAATAATTGCCCACTGTTTTTCATGTACAAACGTCTGACTGGTTCCAAGGCAGCGCCTTCGTAGCATTTCAGATGGGGCCCTTGGCCAGCTTTTCCTGGTGATTCTAGTGGTCGAACAATGCCCATGGTTGAACCCGCAACCTTCTGCATGCAGAGTAGATGTTCTGGTACTGAGCTCATCAGAGCTGCATGTATGTGCATAATTGAAGTAAAAATAAAACAAGGGAGACTGACGTCTCGGAGGGCGCTGCCAGACTGATGCTATTCTCACGTGGGGTTGAGTCTCATCCCAGCAAATCCAGGTCACACAGCTGTAGTCGACTGGGAGTTCTTGCGCAACGAACCCACTTCCGCCAATGTCTGGACTTTTTGCAGTAAGGAAAGTGATGGGGAGATAAGTGTGACGCTTGCTTTGATGCAACGCCATCTGACCTCCATGCAAACACATACGGATGAAAGCTCAACAAGCAGCTTGTCAGGGAGCACCCTGATTCTCTGTGCCTTGACTATTCAAGTGCTATCATTGGGGGCATTCTGCGCCCTTAGCCGATGAAGCCTTAATTTTGCCATAGCTAAGGGAGGAGCATGGAGCTGATGCTCATTGGGTAACCTTCCGTCAATCACCGGCTCTTAGGCTAGCCTACCTCACAGGGCTGTTGTAGGGATGAATTGAGGAGGGGGGGAACCAAATATGCAACATTGAGCTCCTTGGGAGGGAAGATGGGGATATAAATGCAATAAATTATGCAATTAATGCAATTAATAAAATACTTTTGCTTACAACACTACTAATCTGTCTACACATTTTTGAAGAAAAACTGGAAATCCTACCCTTCTCCCAGGCCTTTTTTTTTTTTTTTTTTGGCTCACACTTAAACTGTTTACCTTCCCATTAACAGAGAGACGTCTGTTCAATTTCTGCCCACGATGGGCCCCTCGCTGCCCTGGCCTTCAACTCCACAGGGTCAAAACTAGCAAGTGCTTCTGAAAAGGTAAGGGAGCAAAATGTCTACCACTGGAGAGAATTACAATTGGCACTTGTGTTTTCCCTGAGGAGCAAAAACGAGTGTTGTGTTTACCATTTGAATCCTTTGGCAAATTAGTTACTCACCCCAGGCAAAAGTTTCTGGTATTTCACTTAGGGTTTTTTCCCCCTCTTCCATTTTAAGCTTATGCCCGCTTGCCTTGTCGTCAGCAGAGAAATGTATTCAAAAGTTTGCATGTTTTCAAAAGTCCGTTTTGAGGAGGAGCCATTGGCGTTAAAATACTAATTTAAAGAGAAAGCTGGCAAAGGAGTAACCATCTTGCATGTGGCTACATGTACCAGAAGAACTGGCATTGAGTACTGTTCCTAGAAACTGCTGCAGACTAAGCCTGCTTGCTTTCAAGTAAGTTCCACTGAAATCAGTGGGGCTTGCTTCTAGGTCATAATTGAGGTGTAAGCCCCCAAATTTAAGCAAACTTGTAAATTAATCCAAAGTATGTTTACTCGGACTTAAACCCTGCTAAGGTCAGTGGCGCTTGCTGCCAAGTCATTAGTTGTAAGTTCCAATGAAAGCAGTAGCTTCTATGTAGTCTTTCTTAGGATCACAGTACCTATCCTAATACTGTTTGTGAGGGATCCCTGACCATTAGGTCCAGTCGTGACCGACTCTAGGGTTGCGGCGCTCATCTCGCTTTATTGGCCGAGGGAGTCGGCATACAGCTTCCGGGTCATGTGGCCAGCATGACTAAGCAGCTTCTGGCGAACCAGAGCAGTGCATGGAAACACCGTTTACCTTCCCGCCGGAGCGGTACCTATTTATCTACTTGCACTTTGACGTGCTTTCGAACTGCTAGGTTGGCAGGAGCAGGAACCGAGCAACGGGAGCTCACCCCGTCGCAGGGATTCAAACCGCCGACCTTCTGACCGGCAAGTCCTAGGCTCTGTGGTTTAACCCACAGCGCCACCCGCGTCCCTCGTTTGTGAGTGCTAGGAAATATTTAATTTTTTCTCGTGTGTGTGTCCATGCCGGAATAATTGTAGCATCTCTTCTGTGAAGGCAGCTGGTCCTTGCAACCTGATGGCTATGTGACTTCCATGCCTTACCTGTTTTCCTTCAGGGGACCGTCATTCGGGTGTTTTCCATCCCTGAGGGGCAAAAGGTCTATGAATTCAGAAGAGGAATGAAGAGGTCAGTGCTACACTCATCAGTGGCTCTTTTTCTTCTTCTTTTTTGACCCCATATGAAATGCACGCCCTGCTACCTAGGAGGGTCCTTACCTAGGAAATGTTTTGGGAACACTCTCCAAAACACATGGGAGGGCCTGCTGCCTTTCCTTGCTTTCACAGCCATTGAACGCAACACAACAAACAGTATGATTGGTGTGGGAGTTTCTGGTATCACGCCTGGCTGGTCCAGTACCATTGAGATTTTCACTGGTACATAGCGAGTGCCTTCATTGGGCGTAACTGTGGGGAAATCGCTGCTTAGGGACGCAAGTACAGGAGAGGTATAAAATAGGGTGAAGTACTTTAGGGATCTTTTTTCCCCACTGTGCTTTTTAAAACACTGGTCCATTCTTGCAAGGTGTGCCGATGGTCAGAGGCTGTTTGAAAACCTAGTACGGGAGCCAGAATAATATGCAGTATGATCCCCATGTAACAGGTTTGCAGGGGCTGAGGCATTGTGGCTTACAGTAAATGAATTAATGGCTGAGCTGAGATTTTGAAATGAGGGCTACAGCCCATTCTCTTTTCCAGTGCTACACCACATTCACTCATTGTTGGATCCCTAGTTGTAGGACACACAGACCAGCAGCAGGATATGATTTGTTCATATCACGTTCATTTCCACCACTACCTCCACCCTGCAGATCTCTCAGATCTGCTTATTTTGGCCACGGCCTAGCACGGCCTGACCTCCTTTTTGTTTTTGTGTCAGCTGCAGCAATCCTCTTTCCTTCCCTTGGGCTTAGGTACGTGAACATCAGCTCCCTGGTGTTCAGTATGGACTCGCAATTCTTGTGTGCGTCAAGCAACACCGAGACCGTTCACATCTTTAAGCTGGAACATCTCACAGACAGGTGGGTATCCAAACAGTGCCGTGTGGGCTGTGGGGAGTCTTAGCTGCAGTGAGATTCAGCCCTGGCCCAGCAAAGCTATGGGAAGAATGGGAAAACGTGGCCCATGCATATCCAAGCCATCACTGTCAGTTGGCCCCAGGGTATGCGATTTCAGCACATACTTGTCATTTCCATCAAGTTACTGGTTGTTGTCTTTCTTTTTTTAAATGGGCCCATGTTGTTTAGACAAAGTTGTGATGCCACACAGTGGGATGAACCTGTGGCTGAGAAATGGGATTGTTAGGACAGGAGACAGGAATCAAGAGCATGCCTTGATTGTTGTGGCAGCACTCCAGGAGCCAGGAAGAGCAGAACTGAAGGAGCCTGGGACCAGAATTGAGGGTGAAGGTGGATCTGGGGTGTGCTAGACCCAGGAAACTGCTCAAGCATCCAGCCCAAGGTCCAGCTTCCAGGCCACAATATTTATTCCAGACATTTGTTGGAGAGAGGCAATGTCGTTGCAGCTCTGTGACCAGCACAAGTCTGCAAAGGGCTTGTGCCTGTTTCTGCCTTCAGTTGTTTCTGGGCCAAGTGTCTGTTGGCAAAACCAGTAACTTCAGTTCAAGAATTGCTGTTTGTAGCAGGGGCAGCTATCTTTGGCTGTGTATGGACATTATGCATCACCCAATGGTAGCCTGGGTGCAGTTTTGGTATCTGTGAAAAAGATATCTGCCATCTTTGTCTCTGGATAACTTCAAGTCTGTTTTGAAGCAATGACTATTGGAGTAGCCATCCACAGCGCTGGTGTCCTCCACACATTTTGAACTACAGCTCCCATAATTCCTGACCATTGGCCATGCTGACAGAGGGTGATGGGAATGGAGTGCAAGGTCATCAGAGGGCGCTAGGTTGGGGGAGGCTAGGCCAAAGATTACTAGGGAGGAAAACTGGAATTGGCTTGGGTGGAACTGAGCCTCTTTAACATAATGCACATTATCCAGGATAAATGTTGAAAATAGATAATGTACGCAGAAGCCCTGAGAAATGATCGGCTGTCACTGATAACTGCTTCCCGTGGTAGATTTAAAGTTGGAACACAACCCTTTGCTTAGTACAGACTTGTTTTTAGCTATTCATTAGTGTTTGGGTAAGAAGGTACATTCATAATGGCTTTCTGTGAAATGGGGTTTAATTGTACAGGCTGTATCTTAACAGATCACGGCATTCACTTCTCAGCATAGGAGTGTTTTGCCCAGTTATCATTGGGACACACAGTGGCTTATAGCATTGTTGCCTAAATATACTCGTTCTTGTTAGAGCAGACAAGTTAGCTCAAGCAAGCACAGCTGTGCTGGCATTATATATGGCGAAACTTCACACAAAGTTGGACAGCTAATACAATTTTAACTTGCATGTAGATTTCAGGTTTGACTTTATTGGCAATTATATCGTGCCATGTTGCACTTTAATAAGTTGTAGATTCGTGTATGCCCCGAGGCACTTATACTCTTAAAATGCTGACACTGAGGGAAACTCCCAAGGGGAAAAAAAAGAATTAGCAAAGGATGAATGGGAGCCAGGGAAGTTGCATGTATGTAGCCTTGAGGGGTTTAGGACCACACTATTGCATTGATGCTCCCTGGTCTAGATACTAGACTAAGAATCTCAGTGCCTGCTGCTTTGTTTCTCTTAGCCGGCCGGAAGAACCCCCGTCCTGGAGCGGCTACATGGGCAAGATGTTCATGGCCGCCACCAACTACCTCCCTTCTCAAGTGTCAGGCATGATGAGCCAGGACCGGGCCTTTGCCACCGTGCGCTTGAACTTCTCTGGACAAAGGAACATCTGTGTGCTCTCCACGTACGTAAGCTGTGGCTATAGCAACCGAGCAGCAGCTCCTTCTGTGTATATATACATAGGCATCTCTCAGAGCAGCATATATATATGCGCGCACACACCCACCCTGAGTTGAGGCAAGCTGGAAGTTTGTTGGAAATGTATTGACTGCGTGGCAAGATGCGACGTGTGGAAATGTTCTGTATCTTGCTTCTTCTGCACTGGACCACTGCCATCTGCATCTGCTCCTGGGAAGCTGCTAGGTGCACAATACAGGCAGTTCAGAATTTTAAGCTGTTTTGTGCCCCAGGTCTGAAAGGGATTAGATTGCAATGGTCTCTTTAGGGGCTTTCTGCCTACCAGAAGATAGGCTGAGGATGTCTTTGGCCCAGGAGTAGTAAATGTGATGTTCTATGGACTACAACTCCCATTAGTCCTGGCTGTTGGCCATGCTGGCTGGGGCTGATTGGACTTGTAGAGCATCACTACCTCTGTTTGGCAGGAATCGGATTGATGGAAGGAATTATTATTTTTTGCCCTTTTCCAAGTTGTGAAGGCTCACAGTAGTGGTGGTGGTGCTCATAGTGACTGAATTTGGGAAGGTCTCGTGTAGGAGAAGGCATCTCCACTGATGTGTTAAGCAGAACAATGCATCTGTACATTTGTACCATCAAGGTGTGGTGTGTGTATCCATTTTTCCTCTGCTTAATGAGAAAATAGAGTAATTGCACAAGAGAACTTACTCATCCAGGAGAACAGGTAAAATTCACAGCTAAATACCACCTGATGTCCTGGCCAGCCTAGGGCAGGCAAATGGATGGATGGAGAGACCTTTTGTGAGTTCCTTTCAACTCTCCTCTTGCACATTTCTTGTTAGAATCCAGAAGTTGCCTCGGCTCTTGGTTACGACGTCTGACGGACACCTTTACCTCTACAACCTGGACCCTCAAGATGGAGGAGAGTGTGTTCTAATCAAGAAACACAGGTAAATGATACAGCTGAGCTGTTTGAGCACTGCAAGGGGAAATGTCTGGAGGTGGTTTAGCGTATACAAAGGGAAGCCACAGGCTATAATAAAATCATGCCCTGTAGTGCTTTAATTCGTTGGTGGTTAAAATTATATGCATGACTTCCTGAACTATGTGAGGTATTCCAAAGCTGCCCCACCTTCTAGCAGAAATCGCAAATGTCTCCTGATTGATGAATCAGGGCAGGCACCCGCACTCTGGCTGTATATACTAGTTTTCTGTAGGTAGGTGTCTTCTCCCCCCGCCGCCAAGGGGAGCATCTCACAAAATTACACCAGATGGACAAGGACCTCTTGGGTGAAAACCATCAGACTGTTTGGCCAGAAGCACAAAATCTGAAGGCCATTTTATCTCAGAAAGACAGAATTGTCTGCACACAAAAGCCCCAACCAGATTGTGCAGACCTGGGGAGTAGGATGAATCCAGGGAACTCAACAAGGATGCATGTCACATGTGGAATTGATGTAGCAAAACAGATATGTGAGAAGAACTAAGCTCCCTTGTTGGAAGGGAAGAGTCATAATGCAACACTTCAAAGGTTCTTGGAGGCAAGCAGACACATAACTGGAGGGAGGTTTGCTCTGTGGCAAAGAGATGGAAGTCCTTATGGCAGTGGTAGCCAACCTGGTGCCCTCCGGATGCTGTTGGACTTCAACTCCCATCAGCCCCACCAGCCTGCTTGGATAATGGGAGTTGTAGTCCAACAGCATTTGAGGATGAACGCATTGGCTGCCTCTGCCATATGGTTTTCCCAAAAGGATGAGGTGATGCATGAGCAGCCTCGGATTGGTTTTTAGAGAACTGTTTCAGGTGTTGTGGGTTGTTTTTGTACATTACTGTGGTACTTGATGTTATGCAGTTTATAGATATTCTGGAAAGATAAGATTTGGAGGGCAAGTAACACAGCCCGAGTCACTGAGCCACAAGAAAAACATGTCGGTTTTATTCCTAGTTTGAGGTGCTTATATTTGCACTGGAAATAGCTAAAGATGACAGTGAAGGTGTTTCCCTCGTCAGGGTGTAGATAATGCCAGGCCTTTGTAGTTGGATCTAAACACCCACCTAGGTATTAATTTGGCTGTCAGCTTTTGAAGTGCTATTCAGCTCACACACCAGCATGCTTCAGATGCAGAGGCTGTGACTAAAAGGCCCGTTACCCTGGGCCGCCCATCTCATTCAGGCATCGCCAGCACTCTTGTGTCTTGGCCTGGAGCCTGTGTGTGTTCTGGTCACCCATAAAACTTAGGTCACCTCAAGTGAGGGCTTTTTTCTTGGGTGTTGCCTGTGGCTCAGAATCATGGCTGTGTCCTCCTCATCTGGACAGCTGCAGTGGAATTTCTCTACAAGCCCATCCTTGCTGTCTAGCATAACAAGCAGAATGACTGCCCGTCTCTTTGCAAAGAGAGGAGTGAGCACTTGTATGTAGCCTGGTGGAGTGTAACGTCTGTGCGTGCTACTGCCCAGCCCTTTGGGCTGGCAAGGGCAAGAGGACTGGGTGGCACCAGGGACTTGCAGGAGGTGCCCACAAGCAGCTGGTGGTGGGGTGGGGGGCTTGCTTGCAACTGGTCTATTCTGTGAATGAAAATCTGCAATGAGCAGAGGGCCGCCATGAACTTCTGTGGTGGAGTATGATTACTGCCATAAGGGATAGTTGTTGTTGTTTAAATAGGGGTATCGCTTAATGTCTAAAGAACTGTCAGAGATACTATACTTCTGAATGCCAGTTGCTGGAAATTGCGCTCAGATCCTGCTTGTTGGCCACTGTGAGAGCAGGCTACTGGGCTAGGTGGGCTGCTTATGTTAAATGAGAGCCCTGCCGTCTTCGAAGTGTGGGACGACACTGTGGTTCCTCGGTGGTGATGGAAAAGCAATTGGGCTTGCTTTGAGGTCCTGCATAACATTGTGTTGCATGCATATGGGTATGCATATGTATGTCTACAAATTTGGATAAGTAGCTTGAGCAAAGATGGGGGAAAGGAGACCGATAGTTGAAAGGGCGGTGGTGCAAGATTAGGATAACAGTGCACGGGAGCCTATTTCCCTTACCTCCTGCGCTACTGAAGAAAAGGGGTCTGAAGGATCTGGTGTGGTCCGATGTCCCTTTCCCCACCTCCACAGCAACATTACACCTGCGTCCCAGCACTCTCCTCCCTTTCTTCCAAATGCCAACGTAGTCCTTTTTGGAGAGGTTTTGCCGTTGTGCATTTGTGTTGGGAAACCAATGCAACATATGGGTCAGAGATGGATGAGACCACGGCACAAGACCCACATGCACCAGCCGTCCAGCTTATACTTTGCTACCCATCACAGTGAAATATGGACATGCATTGTTGATGTTACTGGGTAGCTTGGGAGGTAGTAACTAATTTTATTCTCTTTTTTCCCTGCCTCAACATACAATCAGCTTGCTTGACCTGGGAAAGGCAGAAGAGAACAAAGAAAACGATCTCCGCCCCCCAGTACCTCAGACTTATGCTGCAACGGTAGCCCGGCAGAGTTCGGTGCCTTCACCTTCGATGGTGCCAGGTGAGTGTCAGGTTGTCATTCAAGATCTTCAGGCTCTTGGTTTAGCCAGACCAGAACTGTTCATGGCTACGTATCCCCCAGATAATGACATATCTATACATCCCTCTTGATGTTCTTAGGGAAACAAGGTTCTTTTTCTTATCTGTCACCTCTTCAGATGCCCTGTACCTGGGAGAAGGGGTCTGGCCATAGGCAGAAGGCCAGGTGTTTCCTCACGCTTTTAATTTCGCATTGCCTCAGAACCAAACAAAAGAAACTGAAGCAGCTCAGCACCCTTTGCTCTTTGTCACAACATAAATCTACGTGGCCAGCGTTGCCAGGCCAAGCCACACGTGTTGTATGATATAAAACCATCAAGGCTGGGTGCATTATGTAGAAGTTTAGAAGAATAAAGTCTGATAATGCGCACAAAATTCAAATTCCCAAGAATCTCAGCAACCATAAAGCAAAAAAAAAGACGAGATCACCCTGATGCAAATCTTTACCTCTCCTTTATTTTTGTAATGCAGAGAAACAGCAACAAATGTCTTCTGGGCATCTTGTTTTGCTCTGTGTTGCTTATAACTGCAAAGTAAATGTAATTATAGGAAACATACCCATTGTGCTGTCTAATAGACAACGCAGACTCCCTTGCTTGCATGTTGGTAATGCGCTTTGCTCATGTCATCCCAAGCAAAGCTACTAGAAATCTGAACAGACTCGCTTGACTACTCTCCCCTCTATCCTGTCTGTGCAAACAAGTTAGAATGTGTTTCTGTCCGTCCTTTATGAAAAGCCTTGGGCGCCACTAATGCTTATTGAAGATCCCACATGAATCAAAACTCTGCATGTCTGATTCACAGTGGAAAGCCTGAGGCTTTCATTAGAATGGAAACTTCTCCCCACCACAGTCTGGCAATTGCAGTATTGGTGCAGCTCTCACAAGTCCCTTCACTTCTCTGTGTTTTGCCAAACCTTGCAGAAGGAGGGGGGGAAAGCACTCAGTAAAGTGTCACCAAATGCCGCCCCTGTCTGCCCAGCCTTTGGGCTTTTCAGCTGTACTTATTTCCAGTATTTTGTTCCTTCTTAAATAGGTTACTCAGAAGATGGAGGAGCCCTTCGAGGAGAGGTTATACCGGAGCACGAATTCGCCACTGGGCCAGTGTGTCTGGATGATGAAAATGAGTTTCCACCTGTGAGCATTAGGAGTACTTAAGAGAGCACTATGGGCCTCATGCTGCGAAGAAAGCGTTTAACCTCTTCTTCCAGAAGGGCTGTCCCTTCCTCTCCTTTCTGTAGCCCGCGGCAACTAAATCAGTTATGCTCTTATAAATGGGTAGATAAACTCCCACTGTGCTGGGAGAGGGGCTTGGGAACAAAAATCTTATTTATAATCCTGACATCCTACTGTTGCATTGGTGTCCCAGGCCCAGGGAACTGACTGAGCAGGTCCATTCCTGCGGAGGTTCAGCAGTGCTAGAGCTGCAGATGCTTCCAGACCATTTAATTGATTCCCACCCAAACCCTCGTCTTCCCAAGAGGAGGGCACACTCAGAGTTCAAGTCTGGATTTCTGCAGAAAGCATCTGAGATGGAAATGGGGGGAGGAATCCTTCAAATGTCAGAAAGAGGCATGTTTAAGGGCACCCATTTGGTCCTTTGAATGTGTGTTTGGATTAAGTGACCAAAACAATGATAAAACTGACTGGTGGCTCGTTGGCTTTGGCTTTTTGTGGGTTCTGGGCAATTGCAGCCCATGCCCCCATTCCTTCCCAACCCAATCCTATTGCTGGTCGCTTTACCATACCAGCAAGATGCTCAGCCCACCAGCTTTGCTATTTGCATGTGGGGCTGGGGGGGGGGGGAGGAAAAGACCTGCAGGGCAGGCATCAGTATAAAATGGTGGTGCAGGTAGAAGCATTACCTAAGGGGAAATGGGCAGGTGCAGTAAGCAAGTGCTGGCTGGGCAGCAGTTGTGCTAGTGATGGAGCTGCTCTTCCATCGCTGGGCTCTCGAGGTAGGACCAGCCTGTGGCGGGAGAGAAAAGAGAGAGAGCGATCAGCAGCCCAAGCCTACTTACTGCTGCATACACAGACCAAACCTGTCTTTAGCAAGGAAGGTTGGAAACTGGAAAACTTAAGGACATTTCTTTGTGTTCCCGCTATCTTTCTCCCCTCTCTGTAATAGAAGTCTGCTACCTCCCAGTGTCTCTTTAATCAATGCTATTTATTTTCTAAGAAGTAACAAGTGATGTATTATGTTCCTTCTAAAGGGTCCCATCCCTCTTGCATGGTCTTGTATTGTGTCATGGGGAAGTGACTTCCATGCTGTGTCTTAACAGCATCAAGTGATCCAAGCATTATTGCAGAGCTAAGCATCTACCTGCCCAACCGCTTGTCTGCCTTGCTCCTGTTGCCGCTTCTCATGCCTTCTGCTTCCCCTTACCTGCCGCTGCCAAAACTCTTGCCCCGGGCTGTTAAAGGTGAGAGGAACCGTCCCAGATAGCCTTACGCTGTTGTTTAGAGGCTGGAAGAGGACTAACTTGGTCTAGGGCTAGGGAAGCCTTCCAGATGTTGTGGAACTACAACTCCCACAATCCCCGACTTCTGACCATGTTGCCTGGGGCTGATGGGAGTCCAGCAACACTGGAAGAGTCACACACCAGCCACCTGTTATGTATGGCACCTGCAAGCTCGCTCTCCCCTAACCTTCAAGGCTTCTCTTTGTGTCTGAGGGGGGAGGAATGCCATGGTGGGTGTGAGAGACAGGATGGAGCTGGGGGTATTACTTGCCATAGACAGCCAGGCAAGTGGCACATTGCACCTCTGATGTAACGGGCTTAGTTTTGGCATTTGTTACTAGTTGTGTGGGCTGGTGAAAAAGCCAAGGCTGAGCAATCACAATGTTCCCTTGCTTGCTAGGCCACCGTAGGAGCTTTTGGGTTTGTTTGTTTTTGCGATAATTAAACTGTTCCCTCCGCATATGGCCATGAACACTTAGGCAGTATCCAACCCACAAAGACTAGTGTTCTATTTTAAAAGTGTAAAGTGTTGGCAATATGGATTAATGGTTGTGTTAGTCGTGCATGCATATGGACGATTATTGACCTTCTGGGGTCTGGTCACAACTCAGCTGTGCGCTGCGCTCAGCATCCTGTTTGAGAAGCTACTGCACTTAAGAGTTGTTTCTTTTTACCTTTGGCTGCCTTAATAGAGGAGGGTGGATGGCGATCTCTTAGTATTTCGTCATCTCTCTAGGATCAGAAACTTGGGATTATTTTTCTCTTTTTTGTACCAACCTCCCAGGTTGTTATGGGGGTTTCCACTTGCCATATTACTTTAGGAATCCTCCTCAGTGCTCTGTGAAACTCTTGGTGTGATGATGTGCCTTATTCATAGGGAAATTGCCTCTCCATGGATATTGTAGCAAGCATTTGGTTTCTTAACAGTGCAGGCGGGGATGGGGGCAGTTTGACTGCTGGGCTCAAGCTGGCAGGGCAGAATGTCATTTTTCCAGGGGGTCTGTGTGTAATGGACATACATATCCATCTGTTTTATCATCCCATTAGAAACAATGGGAGGGGAGGTAGAGATTTAGTGATCTCTCTTTCAGGAGCTTGACTGAATAATTCTCTAGTATGGGGGATGTCCAAGCCACTTCCCAGCATACCCTCTTTTTTCTGGCCCTTCTGACAGTACTTTTAAGGTCAGTTGGACCCGCCCTTTTTGGAGCTAGCAGAGGTGGGAAGGGAAGCTCCAACACTGGACCTCCCTTTCTGATTTTGAAGCTCTATGTCTGACATAGAGGGTAGGTCCATTCTAGTCCATGGCTTGTAAGGGTGGCCCTCCTTGCCAAGGACGGTACCTTGAATTGCTAATATACTGGCATAAAAAGAGGTTTTTCAAAGGATATGTGTACACTGTCTTCTGCACAGGAGGAAGTATCTACACACATCAGAAACTGCTAAATCAGCCCCGTTCCAATTTGGACAAAGTGGACTAGCCACACCAGACCCAAGTGCTAGAAGTTTTTCCCGATGTCTGGGTCCTATTGCAACCTTCACATTGCTAAATTGGGCATTCCACTACCATCCCTCCATATTACTTACAGGAGGTAGAGGGGAGAGTTAGGAGGGGAAAGCTAGGATATCTAATTTACAGCATCAAGACTACAAGCTCTCTTGTCCAGGCAAGCGTAAAAATGTAACTGCCACAATGTGAAATGAGCGTTCTGCATGCGTTGCAGGTGACGATGGTGTGCATACTTTCTCCTACTTTAAGATGCTCTTCATGTGGAAAGCATCATTGTATGTGAAGCTGTGGATGGGTTTGCCTGTGGAATCCAAGCAGCTTGGGATCAAGTGCCACTAAAAACATGATTGCCGTGCGCCAGCTGCATCACTTATGCTCTTGGAAGAGCAATTTCCATACAGGAGCACAAGGAACTCCAGCTATTGTTAGGGTTGGGAGATACATTGCAGTGTTGAAAACCAGGTATCAGCAGCTAAATATCAGCATATGCTGACATATCACAATGGCTGAAATGTATATCAGCTGCTGCTTTCTCCCCTAATTGGGGAGGAAGAAGCAGTAGAGATACATTGCCCAACCGCATACTGCTGTGGCTTCTGCAAGCAAGAGCAGTAGGAGGGTTTGATCAGCTATGGGGTGGGCAGCTTCCCACCCACCCTGCAGCTGATCAAACCCTTCCCTTCCAGCTCACATGAGCAAGCTCAAAGGCCCTGGCCTGCTTTGCCCGAGTGGGCAAGCTGCGTCTTTCCTCTTGGGGTGGTTGGTCGCTCTGGGATGAAAAAGACAGCCCACCTTCCTGGGCGAAGGCAGGCAGGCAGCAACCAAGCACACAGAGCCTGAGAAGCATGTTCAGGTTCTGTGAATCTGTCTGCCTTTGCCTTCGTCCATTTGGGCAGCCTGACTCTTGCCTCCCGGAGCGACCAAGGACCCCACGAGGAAAGACGCAGCCCGCCCAGACACCTTTGCCTTTTGCAGACAATTTGAGCTGCTGATTCACTGCAGCTCCCTGGTTGCCGCTTGCACAGCACAGGGGAGACAGGACGTGTGCTGTGCTGGTGGTGGCTGGGGAACCACGATGTATCAGGTGACCCAGCACATGCTGTGTTTACAACCAAGACAAGGGTTCATTGTTTAAAGCAGAAAACACAATTCTCAGTCTTCAGTTCCTCCTAAGATGGGCATTGGGGTTGCCCAGATGATTCTTTTGAATCAAGGACACGCAAAAAAACTAAGCGACCCACAGATTTTGCGGAAAGCAAAACAGTTGCATGGCAAGCTGCCTCCCTGCTGCTTCCTCTGCATGTTCGCAAAGTCCGGCTACAGCACACTCCCTGCTCAACGGCACGCTGCTGGGAAAAGTAAGGCCCTTCTGTTTTGATTTTGGTAGATAAACTTGTGCCGTGGAAGCCAGACGAACAAGAGGTCATGAGGAGTGGCAAACAGCAGAGCACGGAGCGACGGATGGGAGGTAGTTTGGAGAAACAAAAAATGGGAAAGTGGAAGATCCCACAAGTGAGGGGGGAAGCCAGAGGTGCTCCAGTGCTTTTAACACAGTATGTTTCTTCTTAGCCCCAACCCTTTCTGGCCCTTTGTGTGTATTCTCTTAAAAGTGCTGTGTGGGTTTGGTATCAATGTACTGTATATGCACATTGCTCTATACTCGAGTGTAAATGTAACCCCCCCCCACAAAAGAACCTGAATTTTATACACATGCCTGCCCTTTTCTAATTTATGTCGTGTATAAATGTACTTAACAGAAGTCTATTGATCTATGTCCTTCGTACAGTATATATACATAATATTTTACCCAGGCAGAATATTTTTGCAGTGACCTATTAGGGAGACAGGAAAAAAAAGAGAACTCCAACTTACTGTGTTGGCACTCTGTTTAAATACCTGTTAATAAAGTCACCATCGTGTCAGCAGCAGCAGCTGTCGCCTTGTGTTCTGTCTTGTTTTGAACGGAGCCCTAAAGATGTCAGCCTTGATTAAGTTTTACCAGTGGAACTGCTGCATCTGCTTGCAAATAGAATCCCGTTTTCTTTCTACTGTACGCCATGCCTCAGTTGCTATTTTCAGAGAATCGTGTCAGGAGATCCACAATGAGAATTGTCTCCCTTATTTTCCTTCATATGTTGTGGACCATCCTGCCTGCAAAGAAAGAGAGATACTGTATTTTTCTGTGTCTAAGACAATATTTCCCCCAAATTTTTAAAGTATATTTAAAATTGGGGGTAGTCTTATACACGGAATGTTGGAATTATTTAATTTTGGGCTCAAAAAATAGAGGTTGTCTTATACATGGGGGCGTCTTACACACACAAAAATACGGTAATTATGTCTATAGCATAGTAAGGACCCGAGTCACTATTATTATTTAAATAATAATTCTTTAGATTTTCAGATCCTTGTAATTGGCTCTACCCGATATTGCAGTGACTCCATATGCCTAAGACCTACTTTAAAGACCCCCTCAAATGTCTTGGGCCATGGCTCCTACTTAAAATAAAAATGGCAACCGTCTGTCTGGTTCTCGTGTCCCTGTTTGTAACACCTTACGCAACTAACTCGTCTCATCCTGATGTCAAGATGCAGCAAGCCCTGCCAGTCCGTGATGCAGAGATGGAGATAGGGAAATGCATAATCAGGTCACAGGTAAGTGATGCCAGACATGACGGAGGGGGGCAAACCAGACATGTTGCTATTTTGGGTGGCCGTCACTCAAGTGTGACTGCTTCCAGCACTGGATTGAGGTGACTTTTGCAGAGAGCAGGAATTGCTTAAGGAGTTAAATGCCACCGATGCTGAGATGAAATTTCCCCATTTACAAAAAAAAAGCAAAAAAAAGCGGTAAGTCTACAGTCTTATAGGTGGGAGGGTCCCCTAGAAAGTTGCATATACACTGCTCTTCTAACAGGATAGCATGTGCATCCTCAGAGGAGCTCCAAGTACACCTGCAGAAAGCTTTTTTTTTTTTTTTTTTGCAGGGAGAGACACATGTTGGGGTGGGCCTTGGATCCAGAAGCCCCTTTTTTCTCCAAAGCACTAAGAACTACACCAGTCTTTAGGGTGGCATATAGTTCATTTTCCCTCAAGTAGTAAAGGTAAAGGGACCCCTGACCATTAGGTCCAGGCGTGGCCGACTGGGGTTGCGGCACTCATCTCGCTTTATTGGCCGAGGGGGCCGGCGTACATGTGGTCATGTGGCCAGCATGACTAAGCCGCTTCTGGCGAACCAGAGCAGTGCATTGAAATGCCATTTACCTTCCTGCCGGAGCGCTACCTGTTTTATCTTGCACTTTGAGGTGCTTTCAAACTGCTAGGTTGGCAGGAGCTAGGACCGAGCAACAGGCGCTCACCCCGTTGCAGGGATTTGAACCGCCGACCTTCTGATCAGCAAGCCCTAGTCTCTGTGGTTCAACTCACAGCGCCACCCGCGTCCCTCAAGTATTATGCATTAAATCAGCAGGGCTGAGGCAATAGTTCTCTACCATGAATGCTTCTGTGTCCCACCTACTCCACCAACAATAGGATTGCTCTGGTTTAAACAAAATACAGTTATTTACTTGATCGTTTCCTTACAATAATAAGAACAAATTCTCTGGGCGCTTTACAGTCAAAGTCGAAAGTAAAAAAACAAGAACAACATACATACATACATACAAACTTGCAACAGAACAAAGCAAAAGTATAAACAAGGGCTAACAATACAGTGGGTGCTCGGGTTGCGAACGTGATCCGTGTGGCACGTTCGCAACCCGCAGCATTTGCAGCCCACAGCGCTGCATCTGAGCATACGCAGGTTGCAATTTGGCGCTTCTGCGCATGCGCAAAGCATGATTTAGTGCTTCTGCGCATGAGCAAGCACCAAAATCTGGAAGTAACCCATTCGGGTAACATGCAACCCGAAGTGTCTGTAACCCGAGGTATGACTGTAGTGCCAAAGTTGTAAAAAGCAGATCCAAAATTAGGGAGCCTGGCTTGTGTGCATAAAGACTTGGAGCCATGTTAGAAATCTAGTCTGATTATAAAAGAAACAGCAGATGGAAGCTGCCCCAAATGGCACTGATTCAAAATATTTACATACCACTTTTCAACCCAAAATTATCAGAATGGTTTAGGATGTAACAAAGTTTCCCCTGCTATTCTAACCTTGAGTCTTGTAGGCTTCACTTTCCGTATCAGCTCAGCATCTCTGGGATGAGTTGGAATAAGCCAGCTGGCACCGGCAGACCAAATGCTGTGGGTTGCAGCAGGGTGTCACAGCTGGGTCATGAGAGTAGTCCGCTGTAGAGACATTGTCTGTTGCAATATTCCACAGAATGTCCAGGAGAGCCTTGTTCGCCACTGGCAGGACAGCACGGTACTCTGCAGTCTCAATGTCCAGTGGTGCCGCCTCCTGGATGTCATGCTGTAAGTTAAAAATGAGAGGTGGCTGATGGCGCCGTTCCTTCCCAATGCTCCCATCACAGGCCTTGGCACCACCTGGAAACAAGGAGGCATGCAAGATGTCAGGGCTGCTATCTTTTAACAGGTATTCCTGTTGCAGAAGTCATGCAGTTAAAAGGAAAAACACCCAGAGCTCATTAGTGTAGCTTAAGCATGATACAATCTAGCCAACGGTAAACACTTTTACCCATTGATTTTGTGGAGGGGAACTAAGCACAGGCCCATTACAAGAATGGACCGGTTGCAGGAGCAATGGGTGGTCCAATGTCTGAAATAGGTATCTAAACTGTTTGCAGTTGGTTGCTTCTCTGTTTATTGTTTAAATACAAAACTTGGAAGTATGGAAGACATTCCTTGGAAATAATGCAAGATAGGTTCAGGAGGACCTGATAACAGCATCGCATGATGGGAACATTGGGTTTCCCACTTTACAAGTTTGTGAAATGCCATGAGAAAAATGGAATTCTGCTGTTACACAAAATACTACAGCCATCAATGAAAAACAGGAGCATCAAACAGAGGAATAGCCAAGGCGGGCAAGAGTGGGCTCCTATGTTTATCAAGGACTTGTTTACTTCACTGGCTGTCTCACAACCAACAGATCACACAAGGAAAGCCTTGCTGGACCAAAGAAAATGCCCATCTATTCCGCATCATCTATCTCACAGTGGCCAGCTGGACGCGTACAGGAATTCCACAAGCAGAACCTGAGAGCCACTGCAGACTCCTTGCAACTGGTATTTTAAAGGGATAAAGGTCTCTTAACAATCATTGTGGTAATCCTACATCTGGGCTGTACCACTTGTTCTCCACTCCCTGCTCTGGCTAGCACTGGAGGCAATGCCTGTTATTTATATATTTGGGTGTCACCAGTGCCAGATCCTCGAGCCCCCAAAATAAAAAGACAATTTAAAAATACCTAGGTACAAGGACACCTCATCTGAAACATCCTCATTAACCACAGCTATACAGACCAAAACTTCCCCATACAAAAATGCAGATGGCAACACCAATGAACCATATTAAAGCCATCGAGGAGAAGGAGATGGTTGGTGCAACCCTTAAGAAGGTGCTCCTGTTGAAAACAATTAACTCCTTGGCTGCTTTGGCTTCACCGTGTGAGGGGTTGGGCTCCTGCCCACACCACAGAGGAAGCAAACCTTCAGGTACACAGACTGTCCTTATTAACAGGAGGCAAACCTGACCTTGCTACCCAGGAGGAGCAGGAGCACAAAATGTTCTGCCCACACAAGCATGCACTTCTATTTGCCTGGTAATAATTAGCCCTGGCGACAGAGCAAAAGCATCCTCCTAATGATCCAGCAAACTAATTTAACAGTTGTTTACATCCCTTAAGGACAGGTTCCCTGCACCACGATTCGGCACTCTGCTGTTTTGCACTTGGCACTCAAGGCCAAGTATAGCCTGGACTTGGGAGGCCTCTTCAGACCAGATCACAACCCCTTCCCTTTGCTCCCTAAAACTGCCCTGTCCATCCTATGGCGGGAAACTTGTAGCATCATATACCTCCGATGGTTCAGCATGCCCGCCTATTGTTTCAGGAACCCCTTCCTCCAAAGGGATGTGGGTGGCGCTGTGGTCTAAACCACTGAGCCTTGGGCTTGCCAGTCAGAAAGTTGGTGGTTCGAATCCCCACGACAGGGTGAGTTCCCATTGCTCGGTCCCAGCTCCTGCCCACCTAGCAGTTTGAAAGCACGTCAAAGTGCAAGTAGATAAATAGGTACCGATCTGGTGGGAAGGTAAACGATGTTTCTGTGCACTGCTCTGGCTTCGCAGCTTAGTTATGCTGGCCACATGACCCGGAAAAAACTGTCTGCGGACAAACGTCGGCTCCCTCGGCCAGTAAAGCAAGATGAGCGCCGCAACCCCAGAGTTGTTTGCGACTGAACTTAACTGCCGGGGATCCTTTACCTTTACCCTTCCTCCTCTAGCCTCAGCTTCAACATCCCTCACCTTTTGTTCTTAGGTAACCTCTTCCCTCAGGAAACCGATTTTGGGAGTGTGTTCAAGATCTGTTACTTGGAAAGGACGTTGTGAGTGCAACCTAGTAGTGACTAGCTCAGTGAGGCAGCATGTGCCTTGAGGATGGCTCTAGCTCAGGGGAAGAGCACACACTTTGCATGCACACTTTCAGGCGACTTGAGGTAGGGCAAGATGTGAGGTGGAGAGATCAGCAGTACTGAGCTAGGTGGACACGTTGGTCTGACCAAGTATAAAAGCAGCTTCCTAAGTGATTCAAACCATGCATTATAGACCTTGATTACATTGTTTTAATGGAGGGTAGGGCTGGGCGATAATCTGGTTTTCAACATCACGATAAATCAACAGCTAAACTTCATGATATACCGATATATCACGATGTCTGAAATAAGGATGGCGCTATGTAGAGGCATTGGCTGGCTTCAGTTTTCCCCGCCTCATGATTTTTGCATAGCGCACCCCCAATATCATGACATGCAATATATTGCTAGGTCACAAAATTATGAAATCGGTATCACGACATGAACTTCAAATGTGTTTTGGAGAATATATCGCCCAGCCCTAACACACATCACAATTTGCGATATAATTGCCAGGTCAAAAAGAATGAAATGGATAGCATGATATGGACTTCAAAACCTGTTTTGAATGATGTATCAATATATTGTTCAGCCCTATTTGGGGGATGAGGATAAAATGTACCCAGATTTTAACTGGAAGGCAGGGTGGAGAAAGAAGGGAATAACTAACTACTGATCTGATAAAAGGGCTCTTCCAATCCTTCACAGCTGCAAGTGCTGTATATGAGCAATTGCATCAGTGGAAGCTAAGATTGTGTGTGTGTATAAAAACTTGCAGGAGGACTAAATCAGGCAAGGAGTCTCTGGGGAGAACGACAACGGAGGAAGGGAAGAGAGGGACACACATTACGTGCAGTGACAGCCCATGCTGCTTAGCAGAGATGATAAGAAAGCAGCCCTTTGGTAATTATAGCTCAAGAAGCCTGAGTCGCAGCTGCCTCTGCAGGTTTCTGTAGGTCTGGCCCATGCTTGACCCCATTCCAGAATGCCGGCTTGAAGGCCCAGGATGGGTGAGCAAGCCACCACCAGTGTCTATTTTCATTTTGCTAGAAAAAGAAGAACGCGCAGATATAAAAATAGCTGTGAGGTCGCACGGTGTGGCATGAAAGCTGAAAAGGTAGATCTTGAAGAGGAATGCTAACAGGTGCCAGCATCTTGAGGGCAGTGCTCCCCTCTTGCTGCTGCTGACAGGCGCACTTTTCTAATTAGGAAAGGGAGAAAGAAGTGCCTTAACGCTGGGCCTTTCTCTCCGCTACTTGTCGGGAGAAAGAATGGAAGTGAGAAGGCTTTTGAAAGCAGCAAGACTGGTCTGTAAACTACTAAAGTCAAGGCTGGGGAGAGGAGGGAAGAAGTGTGGGGAATGGGTACCCCACAAAACTGCCCAGTGGCTTCATCCACACTGCAGACAGAAGTGCATTCTGGTACAGTGGTACCTCAGGTTAAGAACTTAACTCATTCTGGAGGTCTGTTCTTAACCTGAAACTGTTCTTAACCTGAGGTACCACTTTAGCCAATGAGGCCTCCCACTGCCCTGCCGCGCGATTTCTGTTCTTATCCTGAAGCAAAGTTCTTAACCTGAGGTACTATTTCTGGGTTAGCGGAGTCTGTGACCTGAAGCATCTGTAACCTGAGGTACCATTGTATAGCTGAATGCAGGTGGGCTAAGAGTTGGTCTCTAGCTGAGTTTCCTCTCCTTTTATTCTTTTTTAAAGTGCGCCTTCTTAGCCATACCTGCGCAAATGCACGATGTGTTTTGGCAAAGTGGGAAACTGAGGCAACTGCCTCAGGCGGTGGATGCAAGATGGTGGCCTCCCCTGTGCCTACTGCTTCCTTCCACTGGTCCTGCTGCTGCTACCACATTCTGCTCTCTGCCTCCTCCTTTTCCTTCCTCCCTAATTCCACATCCTCGGAAGGGCCGAGAAATGATGGGCAGGGTGTGTAGCTGCTGCCGCTAAATAATTTTTAAATTTAGGCAGCATTTTTAGTCGCTGCCGCAAACTACAGGCATGTGCCCAGCACACCCAAAAAGCTTTGCACTGCTAGTCAGATGCAGATGCAGAGAAGCACCAGCCTGGAAAGATACACAGAGAGTCTGGGGACTCAGCCAACTGCAGGGACTCTTAAGTAAAGGTAAAGGTACCCCTGCCTGTACGGGCCAGTCGTGTCCGACTCTAGGGTTGTGCGCCCATCTCACTTAAGAGGCTGGGAGCCAGCGCTGTCCGGAGAAACTTCCGGGTCACGTGGCCAGCGTGACGAAGCTGCTCTGGCGAGCCAGCACCAGCGAAGCACACGGAAACGCTGTTTACCTTCCCGCTATAAAGCGGTACCTATTTATCTACTTGCACTTAGGGGTGCTTTCAAACTGCTAGGGGGCAGGAGCTGGGACCGAAAGACGGGAGCTCACCCCGCCGCGGGGATTCGAACCGCTGACCATGCGATCGGCAAGTCCTAGGCACTGAGGTTTTACCCACAGCGCCACCCATGTCCCTTGCAGGGACTCTTAACCCCCTTCAAAATCTGCTTGGATCTCCTGGTGTTCCTCTAAACAAACCTAGGGGATACAACAGCCACTCTAGAAGATCTGAGTGGATTTTGGGTGGGTGGCTGTTCTGTTCACCCAGCCAGATTCTATTCAAGTGTCACGCAGTACCACAGCAGACCACGAAACACACATCTGCCAAGACATCTCTGCTCATTTGGCAGAGGATTGCTCCACCTGCGGGCCTAAATTCTTCTTCTTTGTGTGGGTGTCCATCTTTACAAAACTAGGGCTGCCATATGTCCGGATTTTCCCAGACATGCCCGGGAATCGAGCAGCATTTTGGCGTCCAGGCAGATTTCCCCCAAATCAGCAAAATGTCCAGGAAAACCTAGACGTATGTCACGGGGGTAATTTTATTTTTTAAAATCCCCCCCCCCAAAAAAATGAAGAAAAAGCCCCACAACTGATTTTTGGGGGGAGATCTTCCCCCCAAAAGCTGAACAGACTTTCAGATTTGGGAACCCTAACAAAACAGAATGATTAAAAATTAAAAACAATATTCTGCTTGGGGTGGGTTTTGTTTTTGGTGGAATGAAGGGGGATGGTTAACTGTCTTAGAGATACAGCTAAATATTTGATTTGGTTCTGGGGGAAGATGACTGGTTTTATTCAGAAATGCATCAGAAGGGGAGAGGGAACATCCCACAAGGTTGTTTTTTTTAAAGCACCTAACAAGTCGAAGTAAGCAACATACCTGTGAGATAAAAGGCCTTGTACTGGTCCACCCGAAGAGCTTGTATCTCTCCATATTCTCCAGCTGCCCCACTGTTGGGATGGAACAACGTCTAGGGGAAAGAAAGCACCAGAAGCTTAGAAAGTCAGCCCTTTTTAGTGGAATACTGAATGGTTTGGTTTACAGTGGTACCTCAGGTTACATATGCTTCAGGTTACAGACTCTGCTAACCCAGAAATAGTACCTCAGGTTAAGAACTTTGCTTCAGGATGAGAACAGAAATTGTGTGGCGGCAGCGGGAGGCCCCAGTAGCTAAAGTGGTATCTCAGGTTAAGAACAGTTTCAGGTTAAGAATGGACCTCCGGAATGAATTAAGTACGTAACCAGAGGTACCACATGAACCATGGAAAGAGAAGAGGGGAAGTCATTGATATTTTAAGGTTGCATAAATGAGTATTCTAAATTGTAAAACAGAAAATTTAATAAAAATTATAAAAAAGGAGAAAAGAAAAAGAAAGTCAGCCCTTTTCACTTGGTAAAGCTTAGGGAGGAAATGCATGAATTCAAGAGCATGAAAAATAGACGCATTTGTTGCTCAAAATAGCAGCTATGCATATAGCACCCTTCTGTATCCCCTGATAACGAAACTAGATGTGCTGTTTAAATGCATATTTGCATTTAACTTTTTTTAAAGTGTGAATAGCATCTGCTGAGCAGGTGGGCATAACTGAAAAGGTGCTTTGAAAGAGGGATAGTTGCTTTTCATCTACACTCTGGTAATCAGGTTTCGTAGGTAAGTGCATTGTGTTTAAATAAAACCTGCCAAACCTTGTTTCGCCAGAGCAGTAGTGAGACGATGGGAAGCCATGCGTCTGTCAAATATATCCAGCTCTCTTAAGTTGTTTTCCTGTACTCGTCTATCAGAGAAGGTGCACGCACCACACAGGAATTAGTTCTGGGTGGCTGTGTCTAAGGATCATGCTGTTCAGTAATACTGTTGGTCTCAGTGTCAGCAAACCTTGAAGTGCCACTTACAGAAATCAGGGAGATTTACTCCTCCGGTTCTTAGCATCCATCTTATTTGAGCGACAGCTTTGTAATGCCCACATGCATGTGTCAATACAAGACAGCCATGAATCTGTCTCTGCAGAATACAAATCCTTGATTCTCAATGACCTAATGAACAACAACAGCAAAAAGGGTCTCCTTTTCCCTTTCGCAGAGGGGTGACCCAAGTCATTCATACATTTCTCCTCCCATGCGAAAACCGGTTTGGTGACTACGCTTAACGCAAATTTCTCTTTTAACTTTTAATCCCTCTTGGGCACTTAATCCCTCTGGGTCTCAATTTCCCACATATACAATGACCGTAACAGCATTCCTAGTGCTCCACAAGACTTTAGTATGGAAAATAAATACATTCACATGGCCGTTTCATACACGAATGAATGGGAGCCATGTGCTACATTCAAAGTGCACGCAAGGGGGGGGGGGAATCTTGGGCAATAAGTAAGAACTGCAGGAACAAATGTATCCATATGTCTAAGTCCATGGTTCTCCTTACCCAACACAGGTTGGGAATAAGTTTGCAATTATGTATTATTATTTTTTGTCATGTTGTAAGCCACCTTTAGCATGGTTTGAACAATGGAAAGGCAGCATACAATAAAAGTATGTATGTATGTATTGTTACATGACACCCCTGTCTCCAGATGGCGTGAGATTCCCAAGGCATGCTTTGTAACCTTGTGTTTCACTTTGGACAATTCGGCATGGCAGAGACTGTGGTGTCTTTATGATCTATGGTTTCCACATCCTGAAGCCTCCTATGGAGGAAGTTCAGCACATCAATATTCCAAGCTGCTTGCAATAAGAGACATCAGCATCTCTCTCTAGCACAGTTGTTTTGTCCCAGCCAGCCTACTTCCCATGGTCATCCTAAAACTCTGAACTGCAGCCCACATTGCTTCTTAACACCTAAGTGCTATTCTAAACTCTGCTCTCAAAGCATTGGCATTGCCAGGTGAAGGAGGGAGGAAACCCGCCCCTTTGCAAATGAGACTTGCCCTTTTCATCCCTTTGTTGTTGCCTAAATGGCTCATCCTAATGCCTCTCAAGGAAATTATTTGAGTTCATCAGCTTTTACACTTGTCTTAATTAGAGGATAGACAAAGTCTGGCAGAGGCTTAAACAAACACGGACACTGGCTTGAATACACATGTGAGTCTAGCTCAGGGCGTTTCAACACACAGGCTGGGGGTCACAGTTGCTTGAAGCCCCCCACAACAGCCCTTGCGAGCTAGGCAAGTGAGGTGATGGGCTTTGGGAAAGGGGCGTGAGGGCTGGGAGCCATCAAATTGTAGCCTCAAGCTCTCTGCCCCCCATGCAACAGGGCAGTGTGTTGCCCACGGGTTCTGTGTCAAAGTACCCTTGTGGCACAGTTATGATAAGTTGGACCACCCTGATTTCCCAGTTCCAACACCCAAGCTTTATTTAAATTCTGGCACTAACTTGATCCAGAATTTAGGGTTTCTTGCACCCCCATATTCATAACACTATATACATAGATATACAATATGTATATTGTGTCAGAAAACACAGAGGTTGGAGGGGGGTTGTTGGGGGAAGGTGCCTTCAAAAAAAAATAAAATACCCTGTTGTTTCTTTCTCCTGGATTTTGTTTGTCTTCTCATTTCATAAGGCTGGGAGAGCTGCATATATTTATATGGAGACTAAACCCGAACATGACAGAGGAAAACTTCAAACCAGGAAGACAGGTGCAATACCCCTGAAATTCATTTACAGTTGTACCTCAGGTTCAGGTTACAGACTCCACTAACCCAGAAATATTACCTCGGATTAAGAACTTTGCTTCAGGATGAGAACAGAAATCGTGCTCTGGCAGTGTGGCAGCAGCAGGAAGCCCCATTAGCTAAAGTGGTGCTTCAGGTTAAGAACGGACCTCCAGAACGAATTAAGTTCTTAACCCAAGGTACCACCATACAGCGAGTCTTATACACTCAGCCTCACACCATTGATACATCACTAAGGATGCAATCGTGTGTCTCCTGAGTGTTATCGCAGCAAACACAGGATAGAGCAGTGCTCCAAATCAGAAAGGAAGATTTGATGTCAGATGCCCCATTCCTCACCCCACCACAGCAATTCCTGCAGCCCTGGCCCAACCAGTGTCAAAATCCTCAGGGCCAGAAAGGGGGTGCAGGAGCCGGGGGGGGGGCTGGGAAACTGTTGTAAACAAAATATAACAAACAACTTGGATCTGAGCATCCCAAACCATCCTGGTGCCCCAACATGCCTCTAAATCAGGGACAGATTTATGCTGGCATGCTGGATAGCTCAGTTGGTTGGAGTGTGGTGCTGACAAGGCCAAGGTCGCCGGTTTGATCCCTGTATGGGACAGCTGCATTGCAAGGGGTTGGACTAGATGATCCTCAGGGTCCCTTTCAACTCTACAATTCCATGATTCTATGATCTTGCATCTTTCCCTCCCAAGGTTTCAGATGGGAGGGAAACAGTTTAAAAAATAGTAAAATGGCCAGAGGAGGGCAAGATTGGTACTCCAACCTCAGCCTTAGGATTGCACCCTAAATGATACGTGACTATAATCCAACAGCATGAATGCACAGGGCTTTTTTTTCCAGTTGGAACTCACCGGAACTCATTTCCGGCACCTCTCAGGTGGTCGCCATGGCCATTATGAAAGAACAAGAGAGGCACTTACCCCCCAGAAAAGCAGCACTGCTGATGCATATGATGTAGAAGCTCTGCTCACATCTGTGAACAGGGGGAAGAGTGTCATTTTAAATGAGGGATGTGGTTAACGCTTTACCCTGCACTCCCTAATTTGTCCCGTCTGTGTCCTGCGGTACCACGAGGACGACAACAAGACAAGCTGTCCCCTCCTGCCGCAACGCCGCTCTGTCTAGAGGCGGTAACATCAGAGAGCCTAGGCTGGGTCAGCTGCCGAAGCAGAGGGGCTTGCACAATGGCTGTGCCTGTGAAGCATAAACTGGCTTTCTGCTCTGTTTCCCAGAACAGCAGCACAGCTCTCCTCTGCTGACTCAGTGTGGCACATTCAACTTCCTCTCTGGAGCTGGGATTCCCATATTCCCAAATTACAGCAACAAGGGATGGGAGCAGAGAGTCGGCAGCTCATGTAGTAAGAAGTCCAAGCTTCTCAGTTTCCTGGCTACACACAAGAGATGCTTCTCTCCAGGTAAAAAGAAAATATAAAGGGTCATTGTCAAATACAGTGGTACCTCGGGTTATAGGCGCTTCAGGTTACAGACACTTCAGGTTACAGATTCCGCTAACCCAGAAATAGTACCTCGGGTTAAAAACTCTGCTTCAGGATGAGAACATAAATTGCATGGCGGCAGCAGCGGGAGGCCCCGTTAGCTAAAGTGGTACCTCAGGTTAAGAACAGTTTCAGGTTAAGAATGGACCTCCAGAACAATTAAGTTCTTAACAAGAGGTACCACTGTATCCATTTGGAACAGCAATCTCACCACAGGGGTAAGGTAAAAAGGAAATTTACCGCGAGTTATCCAGGCTTCTCAGAGGATACTGTGATTTATTCATCTCTGAGATGCATCAGAGCACTGCCACCTCCTGGCATGGGTGTCCAAATGGGTGCCCAACATCCTCAAGCCCCCCCCCACCCAGATACCTTGTGCTACTTTTGCGCCAGGACTGTCCGGTGTGCTGGGGCAGTGTTGTGGAGCCACTCTCCTGGCCCTGCCTACCAAGGGAGGGGTGGGGCAGGGTAGGAGCAAGCTTGGGGTGCGTGGGCAGCCACACGGCACTCCCAAGTGTGCCCGCACAGCCCCACCCTCACCACTGCCCTATTCTCGTAAGTGGCAGTGATGTCAGAGTCCTAGGAGAGCTGCAAAGCCCCACCATGTCAGCTGCTTCTGCCAGACACAGCACCTGAGGAGGAGCTCCTGTCTGCTGAACAATCCCTGGTGCACAAATGTGGCAGAAACCTGTGTGGTTTGAGCTCAGCAAACCACTTCCGAAAGAGACTGGTTCCACAGTGCTGCTGAAAAACCGGGGGGGGGGGGGCGGCGCAGAAGTCATGCCAGGTGTAGCAAGGCTGCTCCTTCCAGCTGATCAGCAATATGACAACTTTGCAGGTATCCCAGCAGCCACTGACAGCCGAACTAGAAATAGCTGGTCACACCTTTAACCTCCAAAAGGCTGTTGTCTGTTTAAAGTGGTGCCAAGGTATTTTCTACCAATTGATTCTCCAGTTCTCCATAAAGAGTAATGTGGAAACTTTGGAAATACCAGTTCAAACAGGAAGCAGAGGCATAGGGTGGGGGTGGGGGTGCGGTGGAATAGATGACCCCTCACCCCCTTCTCAGGTGCACTGATGGGAGGAATTCAACACATTGCAGATCACACCACCTTTGCAAGCACCTCTGCTTCCTGATGGAACAGGCCTCTCTCCCCTGTGCTATTCCAGGTGTTTTGCTGACCTTACCCCTCAGAGTCAATTGTGGGGGGAGGCATGCCCCACTGCAACGGCAGAAGTCCTTGTGCAGGCTTCCGCAGGCGGCGCTCTATTAGGTGTAAAGGTAAAGGGACCCCTGACCATTAGGTCCAGTCGTGGCTGACTCTGGGGTTGCAGCGCTCATCTCGCTTTATTGGCCGAGGGAGCCGGCATACAGCTTCCGGGTCATGTGGCCAGCATGACTAAGCTGCTTCTGGCGAACCAGAGCAGCACACGGAAACGCCGTTTACCTTCCCGCCAGAGCGGTACCTATTTATCTACTTGCACTTTGACGTGCTTTTGAACTGCTAGGTTGGCAGGAGCAGGGACCGAGCAATGGGAGCTCACCTCGTCGCGGGGATTCGAACCGCCAACTTTCTGATTGGCAAGTTCTAGGCTCTGTGGTTTAACCCACAGCGCCACCCGCGTCCCTTCTATTAGTTGAGTCCCACCCAATTTCTCTACTTTTTGTGAAATATAAATATAAGCATAATGAAGGTGTTCAAAACACACAACACACACTCCTGCTTCAATCTGCATCCAGTAGGCTCTCAGCACTGGTCTGGGAAGCGGTGTGTACACGTTGGCCACAATCCATACTTTTCCTATCCTGATGTTTCTTACAAAATGCCATGTTTTCTCCCAAACCAGCTATTCTCCAAATAGAGAAAAGGGATGACCGAGCTGTGTTTCAAGGCGGCAATGTGTACACAGCCTTACTGGAACTGCTGTGTGTTGTGCTGTATTTCCTTTGTTTCATCATGCCTGCTACCCGCTCAGAGCAGCTTTTCACAATGTAAATGAGTTTGTTGCCCAACAGCTGTCATTATTCATTCCTTACCCAGCTTTAATTGGCCACAGAACTGGAGGCAGGAAATTGTTACCAAGGTATGTTGATTTAGGGTTTAGAGAAATGAGCTGGGACTTCTGGCTTTCCCTTTTTGTGCTCATCCAGCATCAGACATGCTTAGGGCTAAAGACACAGTGGCTAACTAGTGTTGCAGCACCAAGTCAGAAGCAGCCTAGAAGTTTGGGAATAGGCTCCACCTCGGATTCTTTGAAATGGCCTCTGATCCAAACAGGTAAGCAAGTCTCGCACGCTGCTCGGGGCCGTCAACCACGCTGAGCGATAAAGAAAGGCAGCCCCCTACATCACGGCACATTTTGCTATTCTAAAATGTTATTTATCATAGAGAAGAAGTAAGTATACTTCACAAGAGTTCTTTCTAAGAACATTGTTTTGCATGCATGCTTTTAAGAACCCTGCCTTGGCTGCTGGCAACTGACTTTCCCCGAAAGGGTTCTGTGCCTGGATAAGCAAATAGATCGGACACTCCTTCCCCCAAGCTGGTCTTTGTTTGGGGAATCCAGAACACTCCTTCCCCCAAGCTGGTCTTTGTCTTAAGAACACTCCTTCCCCCAAGCTGGTCTTAGTTTGGGGCATCCAGAGTTCTGCAATTCTCTGTGGGTAGCAGTTTTGAAGGAAGCACCCTTCCGACATGACAGGAGGCTCTTAGGCTATATTTAACACCTGAAACATGTCAAGGAAAAGGGCAACAAGAAACAAAGCTAGATTTGGTTTTGTGAAATACTGGTCTGCATCTAATACAGTGGTACCTCGGGTTACAGATGCTTCAGGTTACAGACTCCACTAACCCAGAAATAGTACCTTGGGTTAAGAACTTTGCTTCGGGATGAGAACAGAAATCGCGTGGTGGTGGCACAGCAGCCCCATTAGCTAAAGTGGTACCTCAGGTTAAGAACAGTTTCAGGTTAAGAACGGACCTCCAGAACAAATTAAGTTCTTAACCAGAGGTACCATTGTACTGTACGGAAGGGGGTGGGGGAAATCACAATTATTTTCCTCCCGCCCAGCCATGTAGAGGTACAGCTAAACTCAAATCATCCATCAGTGGGAGACTCCCTTGCGAGAAACTGTCAGCTCTCCTAAATTGTTCTGGAATTAACCGATATTTTATTGGTCTTCGGTTTTGAAGGTTTGGGGTTTCATAGCAGTCCTCAACAGCTTCAGAGAACTGCTTGTTTTCAGGTCTGCTGTGAAACTGCTGCTCCAAATCCCCAGTTGGCACATGTAGCTAAAAAACAAATGCCTCCTTGTAACTGTGGGAAGTTAGGGAAAGTGCCCTGGAATTTGGAGACACCAAAGCTAACAAGCAGGTTTTTCTGCCCAGCACAGAATCTAAGTGGAAAGCTTCCTTCATTTCATCAGGTCATCCATTGGCTTCTCTCTTCTTAGCCGGAGACCTGATGGGTACAAGATGCTGAATATTTCTTACTGGGTGTGGGGAATGCACATCTGTTACTCTCAATGAGCATCAAGGGATATCGAACATCATGACCATCTTCAACAACAATGCAAACAACTGTCTTTCTGTAGTCTCCTCACATAGCAACAAAAAGCTACTGAAGCACTAGATAGGAAGAGGAAGGGATATTCGACCCCTGCCTGAGCAGCCCCAGGGCAACAGCGTAAAAGGAAGATGAAGAATACCATCTTCCCCCAGTTGCTCAAAAGGCTTCATATTCATGTTGTTAAGGAGGATACATACTGTACTTTTCCGTGTATAAGACTAGGTTTCTTATTAGAAAATAATGTTTAAAATTGGGGGTCATCTTATACACAGTTATAGCCTCCCCCCATTTTCTTAACTTGGAGTCCCCTAAAATAGGGGACATCTTAAACCCAGGGGCATCTTATACATGGGAAAATACGGTACGTGCAACAACAAAAGAGAAGTCATGGTGAGTTTTTCCCAGAGGTCCAGTTCAGATGTAGCAGGAAACCACTGAGTTTGATATACCACTATAATAATGGATGGTTGCATCATTTTTGCCATTGAAGTGTTCACTCTTGAACCTCTGCCATCTCATTCTATCCCTGGGTAGCTACTGGAGGCAGGAATATCTGAATTGTTGGGTTAAAACAAAAGCAGACCAATGCTTTCAAGTTCTGGTCTCTCAAGTGGTCACTGACTGCCCAAATGTGAAACCATTGTAATGAATAAAGTCCCTAAACTGGACATATTGCACTTGGGATAATTATCCAGAATTTATGCCTAGCTGAAAATATCCTTGGGGGGCAAACACTGATATTATAATCCAAGTGAAAGTACTGTATTTTTTGCCCTATAGGACGCACTTTTTCCCCTCCAAAAATGAAGGGGAAATGTGTGTGCGCGTCCTATGGGGCGAATGCAGGCTTTCACTGAAGCGCACCGACCCCTCTCGCACTCCAGGCTTCAGGAAGCTCTGCGCAACCCTTGGGAGACCGGCGCAAAGCCGGGCCGGGCACCTGAAGGTTGCGCAGAGCTGCCTGCATTCCGAAGCCTGGTGCGCGCTGAAGAGCGCACCCGGGCTTCGCGCAGCTCTCCGCAAGCCTGGGGAGACCGGCACGGCTCCCTAGGCTTGCGGATAGCAGGCTGTTCTGGGGGCTGGGGTCGGGGGAAGCTCGGGCTTCCCCCGTGCCTGTGGGGGGGGGGAATTGTTATTTTTTCTTTATTTCCTCCTCCCCTCAAAAAATTAGGTGCGTCCTATGGGGCGAAAAATACGGTAAATCTGAAAAGCTCCAATGAACAGCTTAGTATGATCATGACAATGCAGTGAAGGGATGTTCTGCCATTTTGATGTAAGGCAATAACAATAATAATCTGAAAATAAAAGCAAGCATTTTCTCTCAGATATTCATATTGTCCAAGCAACCTCAAGATCCAGGGTTTACATGGCCTATTTACTTCCCTCTCCTGCTCTGGCTGATGCCATTGTGGTCTCCAGCCTGGGAAGGAACCCTCCAGAAATCTTTTCAACTAGAAATACTTGGAACAAATTCTGACAGATGCTTACATTCATAGGGGCCTGGAACTGGGCTCCCTCCACTTGTGCTAATCACCCCCTGGGAATGTTGTTGCCAAGAGCATTTTAGGATTCAGATCTTGGAATGCAAATTTGTCCCGGGCCTTTTAACAGGCCACAACTTGTCTGGAAAATAAGAGTTCTGGGGAAGGGAAGGGATAGGAGGGCAAAGGTGGAATTTGAAATAAAATCAATGCAGCTTTTAACAGTGTCTGGTTTTTAAAAATATATATGTATATTTTATCCTGCAATGAAAAAGTAATGAATAATCTAATTTCCAAGAAAGGCTCCAAGTCAGATGCTGTTCCTCAAGGAAAGGAGGTTCACTGAAATAAACATCTTGTTTTCCATCTAAGTTGCTTGTTTTCCTAAAAACCTATAATCCTCTTCTGTACTCCCACCACCTCTGCCGCTGTGGGGAGGTACGGCAGGACCCTCTCCCACCGCAGGGAGGCCTGACTAGGCCCTCTGTCACTGTATATATATATCGTGATATATCATGATATTTAGCTGGTGATAATATTGAAAAAATCAGATATCGCCCAGCCGTAGTGGGAACAAGTCTCTGTGTTCTGTGGGGCTTGTTCCCTAGCAAATGTGTTCAGGAAAGCAGCCTTAGAAGAGGAGAATCACTTGTGTTTCACAAAGTATCCTGCATCATCAGGTGGAGAGTTGCCATCGCCAGCTCTCAAATGCAATACAGAAAGGGAGCGCCAGGCCCACTTCACTAAGTGACCAGCCTGATGGAACACCACAGCATGCCACCATCTCTACAGAACGGGCGCATCAAGAGAGCGCTACCGAAAAGAACGAGACGGATTGGAACAGAATACATTGGTGGTAAGAGGTGTAGCTCCAAATCTGGAATGCACTGTGCTGCTGCTGCTGCACATTATGCCACCTCCATGTGCAACAATCTGCTGGCACTAGTGCAACACGAGTCTCCATCCTGCCCATTCTCTCACTTGTTTAGTTAAGACAGGCTTCCTCAACCTCAGCCCTCCAGATGTTTTGAGACTACAATTCCCATCATCCCTGACCACTGGTCCTGCTAGCTAGGGATCATGGGAGTTGCAGGCCTAAAACATCTGGAGGGCCGAGGTTGAGGAAGCCTGAGTTAAAATAACAGATGTTTTGCTTGTGTTGGGGGACTGGATTATAGAGGACCTTCAACTCTAATCATTGCATGGAATGGCAGCTTCAGTTGCATATGGAGGAATTCAGTGTTGCGCTCTTCCAATTGTTCCGTCAGCTTGCCCGAGGGAATGCACCTCTCTCTGTGCAAGGTTCTGGGGGGTTCACCAGAGGTTCTGGGGGGTTCACCAGACCTCCCAGAGCCGATATGGTGGGGGACGTGGGGACATGAGAAGGCGGGGGCGTGCCATTGGAAATCTCAATGGGACTTAATCAATCACTTCCTTTTGAGGATCCATGCAGAGGATTGTACTACAATAGGACTGGTTTCAATAAACAGGTCACATTTTCAAATAATCATAGCGTCTATGGTGAACAAAAGAGATCACTGATTGTGCAACGGACCAGGTAAAGGTAAAGGGACCCCTGACCATTAGGTCCAGTCGCAGACGACTCAGGGGTTGCGGCGCTCATCTCGCTTTACTGGCTGTGGGAGCCGGCGTACAGCTTTCGGGTCATGAGGCCAGCATGACTAAGCCGCTTCTGGCGAACCAGAGCAGCGCACAGAAATGCCGTTTACCTTCCTGCTGGACCTATTTATCTACTTGCACTTCGTGCTTTCGAACTGCTACGTTGGCAGGAGCAGGGACCAAGCAACGGGAACTCACCCCGTCTTGGGGATTTGAACCGTGAACCTTCTGATTGGCAAGTCCTAGGCTCTGTGGGGTTTAACCCAGAGCGCCACCTGTTAGGGCAACCAAAATGTTCTGCCCGCTGCGTTAAAACTAGAAAAACAATCGTCTCTACTGCAAATGAACAAGAAGGTTTTCCCTTTCTTATCTGTGACAGAAATGGAAAGGGGAAACTGACAAAGGCACTGACGTTAAGCATCAAGAGAAAATGAAATTTCAACCGTGGAGACTGTCGACTTAGCGAAAATGGCACCCTTCAGATGTTCTTGGACTCTTTCCCCAGCCAATATGGCCAATGCTGAGGGATGATGGGAGTTGTAGTTAGGCAATATGTGGAAGATACACCTTTGGTTACCCCTGGAGTAGAGGGACACAAAAGTTCACATTAAACTGTAATCACAAGTGAATTACAGCCCAATCCTATGTATGTTTTCTCAGAAGTAAGTCCCATTGAATTCAACTCTAATTGCCACTATCATTTGCACCAATATACACAGTGTGGCCATTGGAGGTGTGGCTGGAATTGGGCATCGGGTTATGCTAATAAAAGGTTAAAATTGCTAAATATGTTTTAAAAAATGCTTTTAAAAAAATTACTCAAGCATAATGTTATAATGGTTATGCTATCAGTCTGCTCTGGTTTTATTAAACTGGTCCAAACCTGATTATTTTTTTACAATGTGATTGTATTTCATATTGATACAATTGGTTTAGTCGTTCCCACTGGTGTCCCTAGGGATGAGGGGTGGTTTAAAATTATTTCAGTTAATAAAATGCAAATAATGATCTCAAATGCCTTAAAAATTCCTGCTGTAATGCCGACTCCAAACTAAGCCTACTTTCAAAAAGAAAAAGGAAATGAAAGAAACACAGTGATAGTTCATTAGGTGGTGTTGCCTTTGTTCAATTTGTGCCATATTTACAGAACACAAGTAGAGGAAAGATTACAATAATGCACCTGTTTTCAAGTTGGCTCGCCTTGGCAAAATCTGTGCAGCTCACTGCGTCAGGGTCACAATGAGCAATCAAACTAGCTGTGGCCATTCCTCACCTCAAGGCCTATTCTGAAGGACAGCGTGTGCTCTCGATGTTCAAAAACAACACTGCGCAAGTCTTCAAGAAAGATTGTTAACAGAACTTTGGCACTGATGCACTTCATCTTGTTGACGCTGCTACAATAATGAGTCATGACATGCTGCTTATGAAGAATTATATTTCTAAGTGAATTAAACTACAACCCGCCCTATGAACCGATGCTTGTTCCATATTCCCCTTTCAGCCACTGGACGTACAATTTTGCAAAAATAAAAAACAATGTGCCATAAGAACATGATGTCCCTTGCCATTCAACACGGAGCGTTTCATAACTTATTTTATGCAACAGCTTGAATAACAGAAAAAGCACAGAGGCACATAGCAACCAAAGGATGTTCATCATAGCAGAGGTGGAAAGACACTAGTGGCAATAAAGCTAACCATAAAAACAAACTTCTCAAGTAGAATTATGAATTGATTGACTCAATGTATCATCTTGGTCTCTTGTACTATGTTATGACCACGTGCTAATCCGTCACCACATTGGCAGATCTCACTAAAACGCCTCTTCTTTACATTACCAACACACAAGGTGAAGTTCTTTAGAAAAAGGGATTTTGACAACCACAGCAGAGGTCATTTAACTTATTCATTTCTACCCAAAATGTTGACTAAAAATTAGACCCAGGGTGACATTACAATGGCTTTAACCCAAATTAAGCAGCAGAACAGATAAACAAACCACTGATGAAAAACTTCAGTGGCAGCTAGAATGGTGACTGGGAGTGGCTGCCAAGACCATATAACACCGGTCCTGAAAGACCCACATTGGCTCCCAGTATGTTTCCGGGCACAATTCAAAGTGTTCATGCTGACCTTTAAAACCCTAAATGGCCTCAGCCCAGTATACATGAAGGAGTGCCTCCATCCCATCATTCAACCCGGACGGACACTGAGGTCCAGCTCTGAGGGTATTCTGGCAGTTCCCTCCCTGCGGGAAGTTAGGTTGCAGGGAAATAGGCAGAGGGCCTTCTCGGTACTGGCGCACGCCCTGTGGAACGCCCTCCCATCAGATGTCAAGGAAATAAACACCTGACTTTTAGAAGACATCTGAAGGCAGCCCTGTTTAGGGAACTTTTTTAATGTTTGATGTTTTGTTCTGTTTTTGATATTCTGTTGGGAGCCGCCCAGGGTGGCTGGGGTATAAATAAATAAATAAATAAATATTATTATTATTACTACTACTACTATTCAGCAGCGAGCATATAACAGCGGACCCAGCAGTATCAACAGGGAAAACCCGCTGTATACTGCTGAATTGGAGGACCCTATCATTTGTAGGACTTTGCAAGCAAGTGAACTAAAGACGTGGCTGCGGACTTAAACACAGCAAGCACTTTGAAGCAAAGGACCCTCTCAGGGCTCAAAGAGAGAGAAGACTAATTGTAACCTCTGTAAATAGTGTGGTATTTGTTGTTGCTGGTCTAGTAAAGACAACTCTCCTAAATGGCTGTTTTCCGTGGTTGAACTTCGGAGGCGCTACACCCAACAACACCCCAACAGTGATTAGGAGACAAAATCAGAAAATGTGGATGCATCTGAACCAATTACTGCCAAAGACACCCCAGCTTTCCATCAGGGCTCAGCACTCCTGTTGGGAGAACCAAGACCTTGCACACGCCCTCATCAAGGCAATTTTTTACCTTCTCTTTGAACTTGTCTCAAAACATTCATTCAATGCTATGGAGATGTCTCTTAAAACGGTTCATCTGAGACTTGCTGCCTACATACGGCACAACCTTTGCCAATCCAATCATTTCACCATGAACCCTTCATGTCATGCCCTGTCTTTACCGTCATAATTGGACCATTGCAAAAGAGAACATTCTGTCTTATGGCGACGCTTCTCCTTCCTAACTGCTTGCCCCCAGGGTTAAGCTCCAGCACCCACAATTTTTTTACTAAATTGAATACACAAAAACCACAGTGAAATCTGAAATGCCCAGTGGGAGCTAGTGTGCAGGAGCTTGCAGTAGGGGCAGGCTTTCAAAACAACATACAGGATTTCATCTTTAGGTTTCCAGTTTGTGGCTGGGAGAGGCAAACAAGAGGGCAGCGTTTAGAAAATGTGCCCTCTGATAACTGCCCTGCAAACTGCTGTTCTCATGCTTACGCTTGCAGCTCTCCCATTATCATGTGAACAGAAAATGACAGAGTGTAGACGGGTTGGGGTTGGGGGTTTGCCCCACTTACAAATTGATAATGGACACAGTAGCCGGAGCCAGGACTCCAGGCTGAATGAGAACTTAATGATGTCCCTGTTTGTTCAGGCAAAGACTAGCACCAAGCACCCTGGGACCTATTTTTGTTGTTTCTCTTGTTTGGTTTCAGAATCCAAAGCAATTAAGAAAAGAAATCTGTTGTGATGTGAGGGAACAAAACCCGGTTTTGCCTTGAAAAGCAAAGGAAATGGGAGTCACCTGGCCATCAACGAGAGAGAAAGAAAATGACAGGAGGCAAGCAAAGCTAAAGTGGGGAAAGGAGATTGCATCAGCTTACCAGCTCCAGCAAGACTTGAGGCAAAGACCTCCTATGCACACCAATTTTAGTACAGTCGTACCTTGGAAGCCGAATGCCTTGGGAGTCAAACGTTTTGGCTCTTGAACGCCGCAAACCCGGAAGTGAGTGTTCCAGTTTGCAAACATTCTTTGGAACCCGAACATCTGATGCGGCTTCCGATTGGCTGCAGGAGCTTCCTGCAGCCGATCGGAAGCCATGCCTTGGTTTTTGAATGCTTGGGAAGTTGAATGGACTTCCGGAACAGATCCCACTCGACTTCCGAGGTACCACTGTAATAATATTATTGGTCCATTACATATTTTGGATGGACATATGCTCCACACTCTGTGGGTGTGTGATTTCACTAGTAGTGAAAGAATAGCACCATACATAGCTCCAAATATTTCTGGAATTATACAACCTTTTCTACTAAATCTTTGAAGAAGAATATATTACCATATTTTTCGCTCTATAACACGCACCTGACCATAACACGCACATCGTTTTTAGAGGAGGAAAACAAGGGAAAAAACATTCTGAATGAAACAGTGGATGTATCATTTTTGTGCTTCATGCTGTCGCCACAGACATGTGATCTGATGGTGAATTTGAGGTGACCCAATGCAAAAATCCTGAGAATCCCTGTGGATCCATGCTTTGTAACCACGTTTTTGCACCATTGCAGCCCCAGGCAACAGTGGGTGCGTGATTTTTGGGGGGCAGGCTGTAGCCATGGACATGCTATGTGCTCTGATGGTGAATTTGGGCTGACCCAATGCAAAGATCCTGAGGATCCATGTGGATCCATGTTTTGTAACCACGTTTTTGCACCATTGCAGCCCCAGGCAACAATGGGTGCGTGGTTTTTGGGGGGCAGGCTGTAGCCATGGACATGCTATGTGATCTGATGGTGAATTTGGGCTGACCCAATGCAAAGATCCTGAGGATCCATGTGGATCCATGCTTTTTAACCACATTTTTGCACCATTGCAGCCCCAGGCAACAGTGGGTGCGTGATTTTTCGGGGGCAGGCTGTAGCCATGGACATGCTCTGTGATCTGATGGTGAATTTGGGCTGACCCAATGCAAAGATCCTGAGGATCCATGTGGATCCATGCTTTGTAACCACATTTTAAGTGGGGAGGGAAGGAAAAACACAGAAGGGACAAGGAGCAGGAGAGGGGTGTGCAGAGAAGCAGCTGGCTAAGAATGCAGGAGAGGGGTAGGGAGGAAAGGAAGGCAAAAGTTTTCCCTCACCTACCCACCCAAGCCAGCCAGCTCTCTCTCTCTCTCTCTCTCTCTCTCTCTCTCTCTCTCTCTCTCCCTCCTGCATGTTTTCACTCTGCTTTCCCCTCTGCTTGCCTGGAGGGGAGGGGCTTTCCCTGCTCTTCGTTCCGTTTGAGCAAACACAGCAAGGAAACAGAGGTGGGTGGGCAGTAAGACCCTGAGGCAGAATGCCAGAAAGCAGCCGCTTCCTCTTTTCAGGTTTCCCTTCTAGGAGACGCGCGATTTGATTTTTGCCTGCTTTTTTTTGCCTCCCCTCGCACCATTTGGCTCCAGGGACCACACATTCGCTCAATAACACGCACAGACATTTCCCCTTCCTTTTTAGGAGAAAAAATCTGTGTGTTATAGAAGGAAAAATAAGGTAAGTTAGTGCTGCAACCTTTAATAATAATAATAATAATAATAATAATAATAATAATAATAATAATATCATGAATTAGATGGCATTCTAATTTCTCTAATTTACAGCTCTGGCTGTATACAGTAAAGAATTCCCTACATGCATAGGACAGCCTGAATTCCCCAAACGCTCTCCCACTCCTCACTAGGTCTTATGCAGTTGTCGTCGCAAGTGGCTAATATTACATATGGCTTCTCAAAATTTAACATGCACGTAGAGCAAGTTCTAAATCTTGGAAATACTAAGAACATAAATTGTAAAATTCACTTGGTGCATGTGATAAGTTCTGTGAAGCCAAACATGATGTCCAACTGATGCCTTGCTCAGGTTTTGGAGATTTCCCTCAGCAAAACAGCATCTTATTCATGAAAAAAGGAAGTATTTTTCAATACTCCTTTGAGTTTGAGGCTAGTTGCAATCTCCAAGGGCCAAATTAGGAAAACTTCAGAGTTCACCACGAGAGTTCAGAAGTCCTCACTTCTTCCTCAACACAGTCTCGTGAAATTATATAACCAAGGACTGTGCCCCTCCTGCTCAGGAAACCCAAGGTAAGCAAGCAAAAAATTATGTGCCCCACCCACCACACCCTCAGTTAAAGGAACGCTTTAAATAATAACACCCTGGAGAGTGCTGCTTAGATTTTTCACTTCAGGCAACGAAAAATCTCAGGCCTTTCCATCTGGAATGTTGATAAATTAGGATGCAAAAAGCTGATTTGGACTATGGACTGCATCCTGTTGTTGCCACCGAGGGCAAAAAGAAACACACCGTACCACTGTAATAAAGGCCACACTATTTCCACACAAAAAATCAGCTAAATATTAAGGTTAATTCCATACCTGGTGTCCTTTATTTGACCGCCCGAAGAGGACCTCAGACACATCCATACCATCAAACTGTCTGTTGGGAGGGAGGCTTGCATTTGCCAGAGAAACCAAGGTAGGGAATATATCTAAAGTGCTGCAGGAGAGAAGAGACTGTGATCAGAAGAACACAGGACAGGAACAGTGTTCAAGAAGCAAGAGCTACTTCACCACGAAGGAGAGCTTTGGAGCAAATAAAATTAACACACACCCCCACCCCGGTCATAACACATTCTACACCAAAAGTACAGAATTCAGATGAGTACCTCACTTACGCAAAAAAGCAACAACCCTATATCAACCAGACTGGACCTCCTCTTTTTCAGGTTGGTACGTGTGTGTTTTAAGAAACAAAGAAATTCAATTCCCAAACACAAATCCAACTACAAAATATACCATTTGCACATACTGACTATTTTACCTTAAGGGTTGGATTCATTGTCAGGACATTTCCTCAAGGATTAGATTTGGGGAAGGATGTAGGGGTGGGGAAAGGTCACAAAAATGGTGGGGAGAAAATAGATATATTGATTTGAGATGGAGGGCAGCAATTGTACAGAAAAAGGATCTTTGTACAGGACACTCAAACCCAACTTCTCAAATGCTAATCTGCCAAGTAATATGCTCCAAGGAACTTGAGCCAAAGCCTCGCATTAGACTGAAATTATTTACATCCATATTAATTAGCACATTTAAATGAGTGAGCACCCCCTTTTACAAATGTTAATTTGCTAGGAGGAAGCTGGCTATATCGCTGAATCACCCAAGAGAAGGGTGGTCCAGTGCCTGCAGTTCTTGATGGAAAATTAATGAATGCCTAGTGGACACAAATGCCATGTGGAAAATTTCTAATGCCTCAAGTGCAGAATGGGTTCCCAAATTATGGAGCAGCATTATGTTATTTCCACTTATCGTCTCCAGCTCTTGATCATGAAGACAGTGGCCTCACTGAGGTTTGTTCTGAGGTAAATATGATGGGAGGGATGCTAGCATATAATGAACAAGACTTCCTTATGCTGCGTCAGACAGATGCCCAGCGGGGTTGTATCTGGGGAAGAACTGGGCCCAGGTGTTTGATGATGAGTGACATCCTTGTTCTGCTGGCTCCACTCTCCTCTTTCCAAGGCCAGGTGCCCAGAAAAAGTAGACACGTCCCTTATATATGCACCTGCTTCCCCCTTACCACTGGGCCTTCCTTTCCTGCTGTCCCTATGCCATTGGAGTGCCAGAGGGCAGCTCAGTAAGGCCAGAGGGAGTTAGCAACTCCTTCAGAAAACACAGAAAGGTGGGCTCAGTTGTGATGGCGCATAGTCTCTGAACCACTTGATGCACATGAGTTCCAGAAGAGACCCAAGCAACAACCCAGACGTGTATGGAACCATACAAAGGACCCACAGAAATACCAAGATTTGAGCTCCAAGTTCCATCAAACCTCAAGGCCACATAGCTTCCTGTCAAGACTTGCATACTGGTGGGGAGCCAGGGTGGGTCAATATAAACTTCTATTGTGCGCTGCCGGGTCCAGCTGCACAGAAACACTACAATGATGCAGTCCTTGGCGATAAAACCACAGTGGCAGGATTAAATAAGTAAGGTAAATACATCAGAATTATGCCATGCTGAGCACATCAATTCACTTTCTAGGAAAGTATGGTTTCACTTATGTACAGCACAGCAGCTTCCATACGAAGCCAGGATGGAAAATGAGAGTGGCATTGGGTTCTGCAGTTGCCACCATCAACTCTATCAACATTTCCACTGCAGTCTTCTTATTTCAGGGACTTAAACCTGAGCCACAAAGCACATGATTCCATAATCATATACTTGATAACACAGCACATGGAGTGTGGTACTGTAATAATACACACACACAGCTGGGTAATCTGACATCCAGCAACCAGCACAATATGGGAAATGGATCACTGAAGCAGCTCAACAGAAGATGGTCAAGCTTGTAATTGATCCTAATCACCTGGAGATTGAACCAATTCAGCTGGTTTCTTCAAATTAGTATGCAAGTAGGCTAAACACCTGATGCTTCTTGTATATCACAGACACAAGGGATGTCTTCAAGGGATGTCTTCCCCTGGATTCCTGGGAGAGGAAGAGCTAACACACCTCACATCTTCCACATCAGTCATGGTTTTATTAATATTTTATTTTCTTATTGTTGTCTTTTTAAATAAGCCAGGCAGTATTAGGGATGCTCGAGGAATTCATTCTTTGACCATTTTAATAAAAAGGGACAGGATTAATGTTTAGATCATAAATAAAACCTTCGGAGCAAATAAATAAATAAAATCTTCAGAGCAGTTTGTGTTCTTGTGCTGCAATGTAATGCATTTTTAAAATCTCTGAATGTTAGTTAACATTGTTTTGACGGAACACAATTTGGGAGAGTTCCTCTAAAAGGCAGCTAATGTCCATTATTAGGAGTCATAGTCTAATTTGCAGAGTGAATATGGAATCTTGAGGTTCCAGGCACTTCCGCTTTGCTGCCTGTGCTGCGCAAACTAGCAGACCCATTTTCAAAAGCAATTTTCAGGCTTGGAAAACTTGGCACAACACACCTAACTTCTTGGATATTGCCACTCCATTCCCTTCCTGGAACACCCAGATTTTGCAGTGGGAAGCATGAATGTGCAGGTTATAAGAGGCCTTTTTGAGAATGTCAAGCCAATTAGCAGAGAAAACATTGTCGCAATGATGCAGAGGTACAGAAAAAATTGGTTGCATGGCGTCCAAATACAAAGCTTTTCTAGCACACTGGAGAAAATGCCATGAATTCACAAAAGTTTAAAATGTTTGTAAGTATGTGCCTCCAGCAAGCTTACCAGGAAAAAAGAGAACAGTTTCACTAATTAATAACCTATTTGTTGAGGGGTTTTTGTTTGTTTTAGTTTTTTTCAAACTATGGGATTAGAAATGGTGTGGGAGACAGACCAGGGTCTGTTATTTGAGATTCAGCTTGGGAGGTTGTATAGAGAGGAACAGCACCCTTCAAAACAGCTTCAACGTTAGCAATGAAGTTCTTAATTAAACTGATGCATCGGTGCATAGCTGTCAACCGTCCCTTATTTGGCGGGAAAGTCCCTTATCCTAGCGCCGTGTCCCGCTGTTGTCCCTTATTGATGATGTCCCTTAAATTTCCCGGGTTTCAAAGGAAGCAGCTCCTCTCCCTCCCTCCCTGCGGGCCAGGGAGGAGGGAGGCTCCAACTGTGTTACTCACCCAAAAAGGAGTCTAAGAACAACTGCGGGGGGTGGAGCTTGCATGCCTTGTGCCGATCAAATCGGCCGCGTTGCCTGGGGACTCGCCTTTGCTCAGTGCTTCCCAGCGGAGAGGTGACGGTGTTTTCCTTGCTGCATCTGCTTTGCTGGGTTGCTGCACTGTGGGAACCAAAGCTTGAGGCTTTGTTTGGCTGCTGGTTGGGCTTTCTGCCTTTGGCTCGGAGGGGCTCAGAAGTTGAACATACCTGTGCTCGCAAAATCCCTTATTTTGGCTGCTGATCCCTTATTTTCGAGGCTGCTGGTCCCTTATTTTCAAATCTGTAAGTTGACAGCTATGCATCGGTGACACCTTAAAGGTAAAGGTAAAGGTACCCCTGCCCGTACGGGCCAGTCTTGACAGACTCTGGGGTTGTGCACCCATCTCACTTGAGAGGCCAGGGGCCAGCGCTGTCCAGAGACACTTCCGGGTCACGTGGCCAGCGTGACAAAGCTGCATCTGGCGAGCCAGCGCAGCACACGGAAACGCTGTTTACCTTCCCACCAGTAAGCGGTCCCTATTTATCTACTTGCACCCGGGGGTGCTTTCGAACTGCTAGGTTGGCAGGCGCTGGGACCGAGCAATGGGAGCGCACCCCACCGCGGGGATTCGAACCACCGACCTTTCGATCGGCAAGCCCTAGGCGCTGAGGCTTTTACCCACAGCGCCACCCGCGTCCCACAAGGTGACACCTTACCTTAGTTAAATTAATGCATTTTTTGCACAATCAACCAAGTGAAAGGACAAGTGAAAGCAGGTAACTTTGATGATGCCATGATAGTTAAAGCCTGCTTTCTGTTTCCCTTCTAGCTACATAACCTGATGATGCACCTTCCCAAAAAGTCACATGCCGCGAACCTGAACTCTTAGGTAACGGCACCTACGCACACAACAAACAGCCACCGCTCAATCTATAGAGCTCTGCCAAAGCACTTTGCTGCAAAACGATGGCACAATTTCTTCCTTATTCATTTGGGCGACCTACTTTACTGACCTACTTTTTAATGAGCAGGAAAATCAAAGTCATTGCGGGCACTCGTCATCAAATGCCGTTAAGCGAAGCAGTTTGGCACGACAGATTTTGGTGGAAAGGCACCAGCTCCACGCCATGAGGCATGGGAAACTGATAAGCATTTTCCACTCAATGGAAGAGAAAATGAGCGCCTGCTCCCTAGCTAGAGGTCTAGGAAAAAGAGTTGGCTCTGCACAGGTTGAGAACCCAGGTGTGTAAATGCAGAGGAACCACAGACAGAAAAAGGACAAGTTTTAAGATTTGCAGTGACACAGAGAAGGAAAAGCATAGCAGCGAATGCTGGGAACATCAGCTGCTTTCTCTATGACTCTGCACTTGTAGAGACAAACAGAAAGAAAACACCAGTTAGGAAATCGAAAGTGCCTTAGAAAATACAAGAGGCAACAAATGGACAGCTAAGAGCACCAGGTAAGCCTCCTTGGGTAGGGAAGGGATTCCAAAGGAACAGTCCTCTGCAACATAACCCTCAATGCGTGATCCTGAAAGCGGCTTTGAACCCTCAGTTGTGGGGGCAACCTTTGTTCACAGAGCAGCTTCTCAGCTAACTCCATATATCCTGATTTCCGCCTGTTCATTACTCACCACTTCTAGTGGGTCCCATATTCTCAAAGGCCGTGCATGCAAAACCTCTGACGTCAACTATTCACGCACGGCAGTTCATCATTTATCAATATGCTTCCTTCCTTCCTAAACATTAGGAAGAACTTCCTGACAGTAAGACCTGTTCGACAGTGGAATTTGCTGCCAAGGAGTGTGGTGGAGTCTCCTTTGGAGGTCTTTAAGCAGAGGCTTGACAACCATATGTCAGGAGTGCTCTGATGGTGTTTCCTGCTTGGCAGGGGGTTGGACTCGATGGCCCTTGTGGTCTCTTCCAACTCTATGATTCGATGATTCCTTTCTCAGACATCCAGGTGCACTGAAGGAGGCTCCCGCCCACAAGCATTCGTGCCACAATGATTTTGCTAGCCGCTGGGGAGCCAAAGGATTCACCTCTCCTTCCTGTCCATCCTACCCAACCCTGCAGTTGTTGCTGGTCTTTAAAAGCACCAATTGCCCACGATTCCAAAGAAATTATTGGTCTTGTAGTGTTAAATATGCACAGTTGAGATAAAGTCTTTCCCAACAGATGCTTAGCGACTGTTCCATGAAAATGCTGGAGCCCAGCCAGCAATGCCACCCTTTTCACAATACAGCCAGCTGGGTTCTCCTCCTTTTCCCAGGGCAACTAGCTTCATGTGGGAGGTACATGCTGTCAGCCGAGATGATGGGAGCAAAAGATAGAAAGAATCTCTCCCACCCACCACCCCCATAAATCCTCCTATATCTTCGCACTGGGATAATCATATATGTAACCAAGAGCTGCTACACACAGTACTGAAATTTAGCATCACCGCAGTGCAGTGAAGAAATATTCATCTTGCATGGAATATGGATCAGGAAAGCCATTGGGTTTAGTGGGAGGGAGGCAGTTGCTGCTAACCTAAGTTTAATGTATCTAATAATAATAATAATAATAATAATAATAATAATAATAATAATAATATAATATCCTGTCCATCTGGCTGGGTTTCCCCAACCACTCTGGGTGGCTCACAACAGAGGACTTGGAGGTGAGTCTCTGCCTGTTTGTTTAAGTTTTAATTAATAAACATAACAGGAAAAAGGGGGAGATAAATTAATAAAAATTAATAAAAATAGCAATAAAGCAAAATTGTACAACCTTGTACAACCCTCTGTAATGCAGGAATCTCAACACGTTTGAAACCATTCCGGACCCTGCTTAGCTCTGCAAATGTGCTAGCAGTTTTATTACTGTGCCACTTTTTTTTAGACTCTTAGCCACCGTAAACAATCACAGAAAACGTACTTTTGTTGTCCATCCATTAGTCCCTCAAACTACAGGAGTGCTCCAAAATCCACAAATAACAAGTATTTCTCAGAAACAAAGTAGATATAAATAAACATTTCTGAGCAGAAAGAAAATACCACAGGACTTGCCCCCACATTAGATGCAAACGTCACATGTAACTTGGCCCCAAGTTTCTAACACACTGTATGTACTAGGATTTCAGCAACCCCAATTCAACACAGACAATCTCCCGAGTTTCACAGTAAGACTTAAAACGCATCCTAGAATTGCACCAAACGCTTAGAGAGGAAGGCATTTCATTTCTGGGGAAAGGCACCCAATTCCACTAGATAGTTCACCGGAACAATCCATTCTCAGAGCACCATGCTCTTGTCTGCATACTTGTTGATGCAAAAAATACTCAAGAATGTTTTGTTTCAGTGAAACACTAGGCATGAGCTTTTGACACACAAATACTTTGGTTGCCATTTTACATTTTTGCTCTATCTCTCAATAGCTATCTTCCCAGCTATCAAAGACCTGTTACGATCACTAGATCATAACATGTCACTCATTATCATCTTTTTTATTGAGGCTCGGATTCTGTAATTATGGCTGGCTGATTGTAATAGATGTACGACTACTGCTAAGTAAGCAACAACAACTGCCAATCTTTCCGTTGAATAATAACTCCAAAATATATAGCTTACAAACACCATACAGTATCCGTGACACACCAGCACTGATGCACCTTTTCTAAACTTCAGCATAAGGAGGCAGTGGAGAATGAAAGCGTTTAGCCTCAAGGCTTCGCATAAGTAGTCAGATTGTGACAGCGTTCTGGGCTAACTCCTTAGAAACAGCCTGCAGAAGACTGAAATGTCACAGCAATTAATGGCATTAGTAATAACTTTTGTGGTGCACGGAAAGACATTTCCGTGGCCAAAGGGGCTTACATAATGCCAATTAATAAGGAAATCACACCCAAGGAACTCATTTACAACTACTTATAAAAGCCCAATTATCACTGCTATTATTCCAGTGGTTTTACCCTTGCAATCCCAAAGAGATTTATGTCCACTGTTGAAAGCAACAACAAGGGGACTTGGGGTCCAAAAAGCTGGGATCAGGGATGTTGTCGTTTAGTCGTGTCTGACTCTTCGAGACCTCATGGACCAGAGCACACCAGGCACTCCTATCTTCCACTGCCTCCCGCAGTTTGGTCAAACTCATGTTAATAGCTTCGAGAACACTGTCCAACCATTTTATCCTCTGTCGTCCCCTTCTCCTTGTACCCTCCATCCTTCCCAACATCAGGGTCTTTCCCAGGGAGTCTTCTCTTCTCATGAGGTGGCCAAGTATTGGAGCCTCAGCTTCAGGATCTGTCCTTCCAGTGAGAACTCAAGGCTGATTTCCTTCAGAATGGATAGGTTTGATCTTCTTGCAGTCCATGGGACTTCTCAAGAGTCTTCTCCAGCATCATAATTCAAAGGCATCAATTCTTTGGCAATCAGCCTTCTTTCTGGTCCAGCTCTCACTTCCATACATCACTACTGGGGAAACCATAGTTTTAACTATACGGACCTTTGTCAGCAGGGATCAGAGATAGAAGGCCCTAAAATCGGAAAAGCCCACTCCCAATGGTAATAGCCAGAGGCACCGTCAAGAGCATCAAGAGCATCATCTAAGCCAGGTACACAGTGGATGGTAATCAAAGGTGATGTGCAGACAGGAGCTGAGAGCAGGGAAGTAGATAAGATGTATGCAACATAAAGAGGTCAGCAGCAGCTTGCTCCTGCCCGGATGACTTAATATCCAGAGCAGAAGGTGGTGAAATCGTATTGGTTCCCTAGGCTCCTGGGTTCAAATCCCTACACAGCCAGGAAATACACACCAGTTGGCCTTGGGCAAATAATGGTCTCAGTTCACAGAGTTGTTTTGAGGATTCTGTCCTGAGCCTGCCTGTCCCTGAGATAAGCCAGGGAAAGAGCATAAATAACAAGAATTGATGTGAGCATGTTTCTACCAGCAGGTCAAGGCCAGATTACAATTCCAAAGCAAAGATCCTGGGGTTATATAATAATAATAATAATAAAATTTATTTATACCCCACCCACCCCAGCCAAGACAGGGCTCAGGGCAGCTAACACCAGGTATAAAACAATTGATTAAAATACAGCTTAAAAACAAGATTAAAATGTAGTCTCATTTCAGTAGAAACTCAAATCAAAAACTTTTTGGGGATGAAAACGTCAAATCTTCACCAAGGCCAACTATCCAGACTGGTCCTACGTGGGCCAGAAAAAAAGCCAAGGAAGTCCCCAAATAAGAGTTCCATCACAGGAGGAGAAAGGAAAAAGGAAAGAAGGAAGGGGATCAAGTTGATTCCAAGCCAAAGGCCAGGCAGAACAACTCTGTCTTACAGGCCCTGCGGCAAGAAATCAGATCTTGCAGGGCCCTGGTCTCCTGAGACAGAGCGTTCCACCAGGCCGGAGCCAGTGTTGAAAAGGCCCTGACACAATACACCTCTTTTTGCCCTTGCATGCCTGATTTTTTTCAAAAGAAATCACTGGTGCTGTCGGAGAAGGCAACGTTGGGGCAAGGCAACCCCTGACTGTCACCTGCTGGAACCTGTGATACAAGCAGAACGGTTTTTAAACACTCACACCTACTTCAGGCTGTGCTTTATCTTTTGGTTCTCAAGCAAGTGTTAGCTGTGCCGTAGCTTCCTGAGATCTTGTCTCCCAGGAGTGATGCCAAGGAGATGACACCCCAGGGAGCATCTTACACTGTTGCAATCTGGCCTTGGAAACACCTGATTCCCACGCATAGACAGTGACAGCCTTGACTGCTCCCTGGGTTGCTTTCCCCTCCTCATGGGAGATGCAGAACTATGTGCTCCTGGCTACTGGTGACTTGGAGGAGAGCAACCACCAGGGGCTGTTTAGGGGAAGGGATAGTGGCCACGATCCCTTTCAAACACCTCACAAGATGCACCTGCGCTAGGGTTGCCCCCGTTCCTTAGAAAAACAGGGTCGCCCCGTTTTGAACAGCAGCGTCCCCTGTGCTGTTTGGGATGCCTTTTGCCCCATTTTCAGTCATGGAAAATATAAAATGGGCATTAAAAGTTTCCTCCTTTGTGCACTCACCCCAACATGCTTGTCTTGTGCAGCCTAGCTTGCTAGGCACCTCAGAAGTTAAGCCAGATGATTGATGCTCCAGGTTAGCCAATAGAGCTCAGCAGCCTGCAGCAGGCTCTTCTGGAATGGGCCGAGCTCTTGCCGATGGCTCTAAGAGGGAAGAGCAAAACGTTCCCCGGAGCAGCAGCCTCAGCCCCTTCAAAGCTAAGAATTTGTCGTTATCTCTCCCCCTCGTTCCTCTTTTGGCTGGGTTTCTACATTTCTCATCTTTCTGGCAGGCAGAAATCCAGCAGGTGGGAAAGATTTCCTTTCCATATTGTTCTTGGATGGCTTGCAGTGACTGGCAGATTCATTTGGTCATTGCAGTGGATTGCTTTGAACTCATTTCTGCACCAGGTAAAAGTAAATTTTACACCCACAAATTCCCCTCTTTTTTGCCTGACCTGTCCCGTATTTTGCCCAAACAAAAGTGGCAACCCGAACCTGTACCCTCCCCTCCTTTGCTGCCAAGCGCAATGCCCCCTTTGCCCCATCTCCTATTCCTCTCTCTTGAAGGCACTTTGCAAAGCGTCGCCGCCAACAGCAGGAAGCAAAATAGATCCCACAGTTCCTGTCGCCATTTGTGACTGCTTAGCTGTTTGCCTATGAAAGCAAAGCTCGGTACCACTTTAGGAAAACAAGAGGGCAGGCCTGCACTCTCCACATCTACACTTAAGACCCAGTAACCACAGTTTTCAGTGCTGAGGACCACATGCCAGGCTGTGGGTTGGAGGCAAAAGGAGGAGGAGCAATAGATTGCATTTCTACCTCTGTACAGTGAGATAGTTTTACACTCACACACAGCCTGCTGGTGTTACACTCAACAACAGCAACAACAACATCAGTGATGATGATGATGATGATGATGATGATGATGATGATAATAATAATAATAATGTATTTTGTGTTTTTATATTGTTATTTTATCTTGTGAGACCTGCGAGTATAGGGTGGTATATAAATTTTAACAACAACAACAATATTAATTAATAACAACAACAACAATAACAATAGCAACAATAATAATGTTGTTGTTGAAATTTATATACAACCCTATACCCGCAGGTCTCCAGACAAAATCACAATATAAAAACACAAAATACAAAATAAAAACAAAAGCAAAAGCAACCCAATCACCCCCTCCCAACACATTTTAAAGACATTGGATTATTTCATGTATTTTTAATTTTTTGTTGGAAGCTGCCCAGAGTGGCTGGGGAAACCCAGACAGATGGGCAGGGTATAAATAATAAAGTGTTGTTGTTGTTGTTAGATGTTAATCAGTCAAAGGCCTGGATAAAGAGGAACGTTTTTGCCTGGCGCCTAAAGATGTATAATGAAGGCGCCAGGCAAAATTCCTTGAGGAGAGCATTCCACAGAAGGGGAGCCACTGCAGAGAAGGCCCTTTCTCGTGTTGCCACCCTCCGCACCTCTCGTAGAGGGAGTGGGGCACACGAAGAAGGGCCTCAGAAGAGATGATCTCAGGGTGCGGGTACTATCTTCCAGGACCATCTCAGCAGTCCTGACAACAGTACTGTAAGACAGACCCCACATTAAGAATCCTATCTTATGTATGGGGGAAGCTGAGGATGAGAGGCAGCAGTTTGCCAAAAGCAAAGTTAATGACAGAGGTGAGATCTGAACGGTCAGCTTCCCACTTATTAACACATTTTGGCCAAGACAACAAAAAGCTCATCCACGAAATACCATGCAGAGTAACAATACAGAAGCAAGTATCCTTGACTGCTTAAAAGCAGTGTCCCCAGCAGGCCATCTGGATTAATGTGGGCGCTCTCTATAGGTTTTTGTCTGTGTGCGGTAAGCAGTTTTTGATTCATGATACCAATGCAGTTACCAATCACAACAAAAAGCATTGCATCACTTTACAGCAGCCGTTCTCTGCCTTGAGTCCCTAGATGTTGTTGGACTACAATTCCCATCATTCCTAGCCAGCATGGCCAGTGGACAAGGATGATAGGAGTTGTAGTTCAGTAGCATCTGAGGACCCAAGTTTGAGAAAGGCTGCCTTAGGGACAAACACATTTATTATGGCACAAGCTTTCAGGAACCAGTCAAGTTGATCAGAAGCATGAAGTACTAGAGAGTTGGAAGCAATGAGGTCAGAAGGAAGTGAAGTTACGTAAGGTTATTAGTGGGGAATAATTTTTACTCCCGTTCTCATGAGACAGGGATTTTGAAATCTTTATCCGAGTAAACATCTCAAAAGTTAACTTTTGGGCACTTTCAAACCCAGCATTCTCCAGAAGGAAAACAACCCCCTTGGAAGAACTCAGCTGTTGACTCAGTGGCCAGCACCTCTGAACCCCTTCACCCTGAACAGCCACAATTTTTTTTTGTCCCCTCTGCCCCAAAAAGCCTTCTTCTTAATCCTTATTTGCTGACACGGTCACACAGGTCTGAGAAAGGAGCTAAAGAGTGCAGAGGGTTGCATAAATCTGTGGGGGCTTAACAGAGTTTATTACTAGTTAACTCAGGACAACACCTCCATTTTCGTTGTTCTGTTTATCCCTCTGGAAACGGCAGGTTCCTCCACTTCCCAGGAATGTATGTTCTCAGCAGTTCCGGTTCACGCCAGAGCAGTTCAGCTGTTCCCCACATGAAGCCTGTGCCAGTTTTGGGTTTGGCCATCAACGCCCCTCTCCAGGTGGATCTTGAAAATGATCCCAGAAGAACAGCAGGCACTGTTACGTTCTCTTACCTCAACATTACAGGACTCGTGGCATTTGCCGGGATCTTCCCTGCCCAGTAGGCAAGCGTGGGAACCCGGTGACCCCCTTCCCAGGTCGTTTGCTTTGCTGAGCTCCCGCCTGCAAAATTTAAACAGAGAAAATGTATTTGCGGAGGCCTGTCTGCCAGGAGAGTTCCCAAAGAGCCAAGATTGCAAAACAAAAGCTAAATAGTTAAGAGACAGGGGGACAAGTTCTCTCCTTTTAAAAAATGAGACAAACAATCCAATAACGGGGATGTGAAATTGTGCTAGCCCAAAACAGTGCATAACATAAATGATACAGCAATCCTAATGATCTCATCAATTCCTTCCTCTGCAATGCTTCAGTTTATTCAGCACTGGCAACAGCAGAATGCAAGGCCTATTCAAGGTTGAACCTGGGATATTTTTAGCTTTTGCAACATGCACAGGGTGGGGACGGGGGAGACACTCCTGAAGATTATAAATGTTTACAAAGTACTGGTGCAGCACATAGCATGCTAAGCTTGAGCTCCATCCCAGCTGGATTGGCCGAATTTGGGTTAAGTCATCATGGTCTTGCAGTCACATTAACCTTCCTTCAGGACTAGCTGTGAATGCGCACAAGGCAAAGACTTGGCATGGACAAAAAGTGTGATGTCAAATCATCTACATAAAAGCCCAGTACAGTTGTACCTTAGAAGTCGAACGGAATCTGTTCCGGAAGTCCATTCTGACTTCTAAAACTTTCAGAACCCAAAGCGCAGCTTCTGATTGGCTGCTGGAAGCTCCTGCAGTCAATCAGAAGCTGTGGAAGCCCTGTCGGATGTTCGGCTTCCAGAAATAGTTCGCAAACTGGAACACTCACTTCCGGGTTTGTGGCGTTCAGGAACCAAAAGGTTTGAGAACTAAGCTGTTCAAAAACCAAGGAACGACTGATAGATGGGGGTAGGGAATGAAGTGCAAATCCTGCTGTGGAGTCTGGAGTCACTGCCAGGACGAGGGACAGAGCAGGGAGGGAATGACAGCTGTGGCTGAGAGGAGGAAGCGAGGACAGGCTTGTCGGGGAGTGGGCTTGGACCGCTCTGCCTTAACACAAAGGAACACAGGAAGCTGCCTTAGACCAAGTCAAAAGTTCATCTGGTTTTGCATTGTCCACCTTGGCATTTCAGTGGCTTCCCCAAGATTTCAGAGAGAAGTTTCTCCCAGTCCTACTTGGAGACGATGGGGGCTGCATCTGGGACTTTCTGCATGCAAGGAAAATGCACTAACACTGAGCTATGGCCTCTAATGCGTACACTTGCAGCAGCAGCAGCAGCAGCGAAAACATAGTTTCAGAGACAGTGCACCTGACAAAGGGTCAGGATGAAGAGAGGTGGGTGGAAAGGCTGACCTCTGATCTAGGAGATGCAAAGGTTCTCCGCTGACAACAAAAAGAACTCATGAGAGCAGGTGCCCCGCTTTAAAAACTTTTTATTCCACTTTCAAGATTTAGGAAGAACACCTTCGCCTTCCATTGTACTTCTTATAAATAGTTTCAAAAGTCGCACAGCTGTTTTCAACCACTGGAACATCCACATTTTTTCTCATTGCCTAAGTCAGATAGGAGGCATACAGGAAACACTTTAATTGATTCCGATTCAGTTCTGCTTGTACATCTAGTCCTCAGGGGCTAGACAGAGATGGGCTTGTCTGTGCTTTGTTTCCCCAACAAGATTTGGAAATGTTTGGTACGTAGAGCTGTTACATCCAGACTGCATAAACATTTATATAACCATGTCAGACCGTGCTGCTTTGTTTAAAAATGATCTCTCCTCCTCATGCTGCTGCTGCTGCTGCTGCTGCTGCTGCTGATGGCAAATTGTTTTTATTTAACAAAATATATAAGTTGCTTGACTGCAGCAAAAATCTCTGAAACGGTTTACAAGAAGTTTCAAAATTACCTGTACAGTTTTAAATATTGAAAAACAATTATTTTAGGACACATTAGCCCCTACACATTTGCACAAAAATGTTCTAAGCAGGCCATGAAAACAGTACAGGGAAGGTGTCTGTCTCATGTCAACAGGCAGGTGCTGCCATACTAAAAGACTGATTTCTTAAAATTGTAAGCAACATCTGAAAGCAGCCCTGTTTAGGGAAGTTTTCAATGTTTGATCTTTTACTGTATTTTAAATATTCTGCTGGGAGCCGCCCAGAGTGGATGGGGAAACCCAGCCAGATGGGTGGAGTATAATTAAATTTATTACGATGATTAATTGCGGAAGAGGAATTATACGGTCCCTGTAACGGTGCCAGTTCCGCAGATCAGAATAGTGGAATGGGCACAAAAGGGATTCAGGTACCAACTGTGACACCTTGAATTTGGCCTGGTAACAAGCGGTAACCGGTGCCATTCTCGAAGCAGAGGTATTACATGCAGACAATCACTCACTCCTGTCAGCAATCGTGCTGCAGCATTCTGAATTAACTGCGGCTTCTGCACCACAGACCTCTGACTTTGTTTGGGTTATGTAGGCTGCTTGAGCAATGAAGGCTCTCCTTACTCCGATGTGGAACCCTGATTGTCACATGATAGGCTCCACACTCTACAGATGTGCCACTCAATGCATGAATGGTGGGAGTATAGTATGGGAACCAGTCATATTAGAAAAACTAACCAATAAACTGAAACTGACAGGGGGACAAATGCAAGATGACGCCTCCACCCCGTTATGGCTCCCCTTTATCACATACACAGCCCAACAAGACAATAACAAGTATCCACCAACAGCATACGAATCAATATGGCTAACCTGATTCAAAAAACACCCACCCACCCCACTCACACATGAAAACGAAGTTCACCACAGCCAACCCCAAACAAACAACCACACCCTAGGCCAGGCTTCCTCAACCTTGGCCCTCCAGATGTTTTTGAGACCACTAGTCCTGCTAGCTAGGGATCACGGGAGTTGTAGGCCAAAAACATCTGGAGGGCCGAGGTTGAAGAGGCCTGCCCTAGGCCAACCCCAATCTCGCTCACCACCAAAGGAACACAAGCGAATAGTAAAGAAAACCTGCACAAGCAACGCTGGCACAAAACCCCACACATACATTAAGTAAAATAGAAACATTGCCACCGGACCCCACGCCCACTCACCATGGCCCCCTCCACCTCTTTCCCCCTTTTCTTTCTGATGTAACACTAATGTCTCAACAAATGAAACCGATCTGTAGAAAATGCAACTTGAAAAAAGAGACATTGCCCATACTTCTGTAAACGAAGAAATTGTTAATAAAAAATACATGGGGGGTGGGAATGAATGGTGGAAGTAGGTAGAGCTGCCCCAAATGCAATCATGGTTGAGGCCCTGATCTCCACCTCACAAAACTGATAAGCTCTGGGGAAGGGAGGGAGTAGGTCAAATAGGATTAGAGCACTTTGAACTCAATTTTTCCCCTGGCCCCACCATCTAAACACAGTGTTTTCCAAGATTGGGTCTCCAGCAGTTGTTGAACTACAACTCCCACCATCCCTGGCTAGCAGGACCAGTGGTGAGGGATCATGGGAATTGTAGTCCAGAAACAGCAGGAGACTCAAATTTGGGAAAGACTGGCAACACCCAGCCTCTATGTACAAGCTGGAAAACTACACCTTCCCGTATGATAGGAATTTTATGGCCTTAGATATATGGTAATGTTCATAAGTGTACCAACCAAACACATACATAGATCAGCACAGGAAGACCGACCTGGAACCATTTTGATTCCTAAACTGAGCAAATGTTTTCTCTGTAAGATCAAAGTGGGAAACCTCCCCATTGTCTTTTCCTTCACAAATCCTGTCTTAAGGGTATGTCTGTGTTTGAATAGGGTGTGAGCCTGTGACATGGCCCAGGAACTAAGTATTTATCACTACAAAAGAATGGCCAAGTTCCCCAGGCAATCGAATCAAGTAACCTGCCAGACAGGAGATAAACAAGGACAAGAGAGAAACAACATTTAAATTTCTGTTTAGACCGCCTTTTCTGTGATATAGGTATGATGTATATGAGGGGTGGTCTTAGGTTACACCCCTTCTGTGATGTATGTATGATGTTTCTGGGGGTGGTCTTGATCTACAGGGTGGCAATTTCAAAAGTCTTTATAAGGCCTTGCACACTATTTTTCGGGGTCCTCCTCCTTTCCTGTGTGTGAGGGGAGCACCCTGTTGCAACAGATCAATAAAGATCAAGCTTACTAGCTGCTTTGCTTCTCAATATTCTCTGGTTGGCCTCTGTTGTTTTCTCCTACCAATAGGGAACCTATGTAAGGACTCTATATGGGCTCTTGGATAGCCCATAAGGGAAAAGGGCAATTTTTTGTTTACAACACCGGCCTAGGTTTGGATACGGCTGCCTAAAACCCTGGGAACACTCCTCACATTCAAGCTGAAGAAAGATAAAAGAGATGTTTGCTGCTTTCTGTTGTAGCTGCATTGGCTAATTGTTGTTTTTTTAATGGAAAGGCTCTGCTTTGCAAATAGGCTAAATGAAACAAACTCAATTCAAGTGACTTCCTCCCCCGCCCCTTCCAAAATCAAAAATGATGAGTGCTTGTTGAACAAGCTCATTCATCTCCCTTCTTCCCCAAAGCACAGTGTCCGTAAACACAAAGGATACAAATCGCACCGGCCCTAATAAGGTGCTTTTTCTGGACCAACTCTGTGCTGAAGTGCCCATCCACACAAAATAACACAGGCCTGTGGCATTTATTTCAATAATCAAATGTTATGCAAGCATCCTGTTGCATTAAATTACAAAGGCCAAGGCTTCTGGGGGGAATCTGACGGAGGAGAGAAAACAGAATGTTTCCTTGTAAGGAAGAGGGGGTGGGGATGGACAAACCCAAATACACCCCCTGGAAAGGCCCAAAATGGAAAATTACCAGGGCATGGGATGTCACTTGATTTATTGCATGCATAACTTTTTGCCAGGGAACATATTGAGATGCTTTCTGGAGGACTTTAGGGACTTTAGTCCTGCTGTTGGCAAGTTTGCCATTTTAGAGGGGTGGTTTTCAACCCATTCCGAACAGCGCTGCACTACTTCTGAAGAATGAGGTTCACAGGCTAGGGAAGGGGCCCTGGTGGTTTGGAGCAGAGCTTAGTGCACCTGCTGTGGCCACTTATGGATAGAGATCACCTGGCTATGTCTCTTATATTCTGGTAGCCTTCAGATTAGACCACTGCCACACGCAGATCATGCTGCTTCCTTTGAAGTCTGTGGTTAGTTCAAAATACAGGTGGTGACACAGGTGCAGAAGACCAGGCGTTGGGATTATATTTATACTGCTGGTGTTGAAAACACTGCCTCCCAATCTGTTTCCAAGATCAAGTCAAAGTGGCTGGTTCACCACTTCGGCACCAGAGTACTAGCTGACCATCTTCGCCCTTAGCTAATCACCATGGCTGTCCTCAGATATTTTCTCCTCTGCTTCCGAAGGAAAGGCAGGTGATTATAACTCCCACCATCCCTGGCCATTTGCCACACTGGCTGGGGCTGATGGGATTTGCAGCCCAAAACACCTTTCCTCCACTCTCCAGAATTTCAGCTTTTCCCAATTTTACCTGGAGGTGTTAGGGATTGAACCTTGAGCATGCCAAGCAAGTGTTCTACCACTCAGCTATAGTCCTTCCCATGGTTCTGGGAAGCAGGACAGGAAGACTACAGACATCTCGCTGTTGGTTCCAGACTTCCAACATCAGGCTTTCAGTAGTATGCTTCCTTTGAATCTGGAGCTTCCATCTAGCCATTATGACTAACAACCATTAAAAGCATAATCCGCTGTAAATTTAATCTACTTCAAAGGCCTCTGAGCTCTTGGCCGTCACATCTTGTGGCAGCACATGCCTAATTTGAAGATGTGATTTGTTTTATACTGTGTAAACAAGGAATAATTAATGTTGCCGGACTACAACTCCCATCATTCCTTGGCCACTGTACAGCATGGGGTGGGGCTGATGGGAACTGGGATCCAATAACATGCAGAGGACCACAGGTTCTTTACCCTTGTGATATAGTGAGATGCTGGGTTGAAATATGGCTCTTAGAGATGCGAACTGGTTAACTAATTTCCAGAAATAAATGAGAAGTTAAGTCGTATGGCCAGAGAGGAAGTTTTAGAAGCGGGGAAGGGATTTTAAATGAAGACAGCAAAGCCCTGGGACTGTAAGTTCTGCGGCAGCTTTTTATTATAAATGTCAGACCATTCCTTTCTATATTTGGAAACGGACAGGAAACATATGTGGAAATAGCTGCTGCTTCTGCTCTCAAAGAGCAACTGGGGAAATATGACTTTACACAAACACACACACAAACACACACACACACACAGAGAGAGAGAGAGAGAGAGAGAGAGAGAGAGAGAGAGAGAGAGTACTAGAAGCAGGAATCAAATACTTCACAGTGCGGCCTCTTGCCTACCTCAACATAAATAATCCCACCAATGCAAAAGAGACACACAGATGCAGATCTGATCAGAGTTATCTTTACAACGAGAGAGATGTTTTCAAAGGCATGAAAAACAAAGGGAGCCTCTTGGGTAATTTGGCACCTCTTAGAAAAAAACTAACGTTTCAGTGAAACCAAATACAGATAAATGGAACTAACAGGCAGAATTATGCCAAAGTGAACACCTTGGAGTCTCTGTATTCTGTCAGAGAGCATAAATTCCACCACTCGGACTCGGTCAGCACTGCAGCTGCTAGTTTGTTTTGGGGCATTTTTGATGAGCTTACAGCACAGTTGCAATGATCCCAGTAAAAATCCCGGTCTACTGTTTACCTTTCCACCGGAGAGGTGCCTATTTATCTACTTGCACTTTGACATGCTTTCGAACTGCTAGGTTGGCAGGAGCTCACCCCGTCGCGGGGATTCGAACTGCCGACTTTCTGATTGGCAAGCCCTAGGCTCTGTGGTTTAACCCACAGCGTCACCCGCATCCCATCACTCCAGTAGACAAGCAGAAATGCTTATGCTGACGGAGTGATCTGCTCAGCACGACACTGAATTCCAATTTGTAGGAATCCAATTTGTGTGTGCTCTCCTCTGCCAACCGGTCTCATAATTTCCAGAATAGGAACAAGATGCCTACACTGATTCCCAGATGTTTCCAATATGGGTGACACAGTACAGAGGTATCTTGTATGTGCCTCATTCAGCACTGACTCATTGAAATCTCCTCCCCGGCAGAAAAGGCCATGGCACTGCATCGCTGTCATTTCAGGGCAAAGCAAGACGTGGATCCTATTCTCCTGATGAAATCAAAATGATGGCAGGAGATCGCTTTTCATCAGTGTTTCTTACATATAACAAGGAGGTCCCAATATCTGCTCACTACACAGCATCAAAGGGGTAAGGAAAGAAGGAGGGAAACCAAGCTCCACAATTCATTAACAAACTCTGAGCCCATGAGAAAAATCAGGCCACTTCAAAATAATCCAGATCACAACTCCGGCGCTTTGCGGGGAATGAGAGACAGTCTGTCAGTATCTCTCCTAGTGAATTACAAACTGATAATAAACATCTTTGGGTATTATCTCTCTGTAAACATGTGGTGCTATTTTTAAGATAATCCCCGCTAAGAGGGCACTGTCCATCAAAATTTGAACTTTGGCTAGTACATCAAAGTTAAAACTGGGAACACTGAAATTATTATCGAGTCCAAGTACTCCCTCTCAAGTGGAAACTATCCCCAGTAACCACAGCGACAGTGAGAATACAAGAAAATTTCCTCTTCTATGAATCCACTGGCAAGCACTTGAAAAACTGTGTTCAATGTTGTATGAGCAAATCTGAAAGTCCAAGACAGCTAAAACACGCACATAAGTATAAGACACTTTCTGATGTTCCAGTTGGTTGTTTAGGGTGGAGGAGCTCTTCGTTTTGTTTGGCTTTGGGTGTGCATCATCAGCAGACCCTCCAAGTGTCCCTATTTTCCAGAGACAGTCCTGAATTTACAGATTTGATCCCACAATGTCCCGCTTTTCCTTAGGACATCTCTATTTTCATTGGGGAAATGTTGGAGGGTATGGAGTTATGTGACCCTAGAGCCAAGGACATGGGTAGGCAAACTAAGGCCCAGGGGCCAGATCTGGCCCAATCACCTTCTAAATCCGGCCTGCGGATGGTCCAGGAATCAGAGTGTTTTTACATGAGGAGAATGTGTCCTTTTATTTAAAATGCATCTCTGGATTATTTGTGGGGCATAGGAATTCATTCATTATTATTTTTTTCAAAATATAGTCCAGCCCCCCACAAGGTTTGAGGGACCGGCCCGTGGCTGAAAAACTTTGCTGACCCCTGGTCAAGGAGATAAATAACTATACACCCTTTAGAAGACATCTGAAGGCAGTCCTGTAAAGGGAAGTTTATAAATGTATAATGTTTTATTATGTTTTCATATTTGTCGGAAGCCTCCCAGAGTGGCTGGGGCAACCCAGCCAGATGATAATATCACCATCACCATCATCATCACTACTACTACTACTACTACTACTACTACTACTGAGTAAGGTAAAGGTAATGGGGCCCCTGACCATTAGGTCCAGTCATGACCGACTCAGGGGTTGCGGTGCTCATCTCTCTTTATTGGCTGAGGGAGCTGGCGTAGCATGACTAAGCCGCTTCTGGCGAACGAGAGCAGCACACGGAAACAGCGTTTACTTTCCCATCGGAGCGGTACCTATTTATCTACTTGCACTTTGGCAAGCTTTCGAACTGCTAAGTTGGCAGGTAGGACGTCTGTATTTTCATCAGATAAATGTCGGAGGGCATGCACCAGTTTGTATTCTGTGAAATGGGTACTTTATTTTTCCAACCCCAAAATGCCCCAACCCCAAAATGTTGGGCCTCCCTGATCTAAGTCTTCCATGGCAAGGGTGCTACAACCAGTGAAGGAGGAAGAGGTCAGTGCTATTGGACTGAAACAGAGGATACATCCTAACTTCCCTTCCAGCTTTTTGCCTGAATTTTGATAAGGGAGCTTATAGAAAACAAGATCCTGATTTCTGCACACGTGCTGCGAAAGAGCCGAACAAGCCTTAAGAAACGAATGAGTGCCAGCAGTTACCTCTTCTTGTTTGCCATCTCCCCGTGTAGGGACCGACACTGCCCGCATAGTCACACTTCTCAGCCCAAGGCCCGTTATCTCCTAGGAGGGAAAGAAAACTCTGTGTTGAAAACAGAACGGGAAAGTCCTTTTAACCCAAAACAAGGAGAACTAGCAAGAAAGTTAATAGAGCATGCTTCTGTTCCCCTTCAAATGAAACTTAATACGTTAAGAAAGCTACAGTGGTACCTCAGCTTACATACACTTCAGGTTACATACACTTCATGTTACATACGCTTCAGGTTACAGACTCTGCTAACCCAGATATAGCGCTTCAGGTTAAGAACTTTGCTTCAGGATGAGAACAGAAATTGTGCTCTGGCGGTGCGGCAGCAGCAGGAGGCCCCATTAGCTAAAGTGGTGCTTCAGGTTAAGAACAGTTTCAGGTTAAGAACGGACCTCCGGAACGAATTAAGTACTTAACCCGAGGTACCACTGTACTTCCAAAGAATGATTATGGGCAGTACAAAAAGCTTCCTTTTAATATTGTTACCAATATAATGGCTTATACTGAGCTAAAAAATAATTTAAAAAGCAAGAGTCACAAGAACATTCAGGAAACACCAGAGTTCAAGGGAGGCTTTATTTGCAGGCAAATGGCTTGTTTGTTTGTTTCTAAATGGGCTGGTACCCTGTCCTTTTTTTTCAGCCAGAGCGCTTTACGGCACCTCTCAGGCGGGTACCATTGTGGGCCGGTGTCATCCCCCCCACTCCATGCCTTTACATACTTCCAAGAAGTCTAAAACAAACATTTAAGTCAAAACAGAAGCTGGCCTGCTTGTATGAGTCTATGTTTTTTTTTTATATCAATGACTCCACTTAGCTCCTAGCTGTTCCTAGCTGCCACTGGTCAAGCTACAGGGTGGGACCAATTTTGTATTTTCTTTTCTTTAATCCATCTCCCGTGTAGTGGCAGCGGGCCTCTGGATTCTTTATTAAAAGGTTACAAAGGATGCAGAACAATCAGCAAAATTGATAGTAAATAACTTATCAACTGAGAATTGTAAGATAACTAAAGGCACTAGACAAGGTTGTACGCTGTCACCTTTATATTAGTTTTAGAAGTTTTGGCACAAAGAATAAGAATAAGAATAAATTAAAGGAATAAGGGTGGGAAAGAGACAATACAAATTAAAAGCATTTGCATATGGTGTGGTGATATCGGTAGAAGAACTAACAGAGTTAATTCCGAAAGCATTAGAAGAGATCAATTTTTCTGGAGAAATAGCAGGTTTTAAAATTAATAAAGATAATACCAACCTCCTGGTAAAGAACATGAATGATGATAGTAAAAATAAATTACAAAATATATCAGGGCTACAGATTGAAAAGAAGGTTAGGTATTTATTGTGTATGGTTAACAGCAAAGAATATAAATCTATATAAAGATAATTATTTGAAAGACAACAGACTTTTTAGAAAGGAATGGAAGTGGTTTATTGAGTATTTACAAACTGTAAACAAATCAAGACATTGGCAGGATCACTGTAAAAACTTGCAGTTTTAAAAAAATATATGAGAATAGACGATTAAAAGAATAAGTTAAGGCAATTTAGAGTATGCAGGAAACGACGAAAATAAATGCAAGGAACCACAGAAAGAGGGGGAAGGGAGTCAAAAATGTTAAAACTTTGTTAAATAATTGTTGTAATGTATATAAATGAAAATTATATAAATATTTTTAAAAAATTAAGGGATACAAAGGATGACAATTTTGAACAAAAGGGTTAGTGTGGAAGAAACCCAGGAAAGATGGTTGCCAGAATGGATGGGTGCTATTGAAGTTAACAAGCAGGGGATAAATATGCTACCTAGAATAACTAATTATAGGTTGTTGTTGTTTTAATAAATTCAATGACACAAATGCCACCCTATCAGTTAAGCTGCCTTGCGGCCTGAGAGAAACTGAGTAGAAGGTAGTGGTCAAGTCCTGTGATGGATGGTCCAGGAACCAGATGCCTGGTTGTAGGACAGGGACCAAGTGCTCCTTCAGTCATGTCAAGCTTTTCAAAGGAGCCAGGTCTGAGCATCAGTGAGGTCACTCAAAGGCATCTATCACACCCCAACCAGACACATAAAGCACATTTATACCATTTTGGCAGTCATAGCTTCCCCAAAACAATGCTGGGAACTGTAGTTTATGACCCACAGAGCTACAATCCCCATCACCTTTAGCATACTACAGTTCCCAGCATTCGGGGGGGGTTGGTGGGGGGGCCATGATTGCTAAAGTACAGTGGTACTTAATTCGTTCCAGAGGTCCGTTCTTAACCTGAAACTGTCCTTAACCTGAAGCACCACTTTAGCTAATGGGGCCTCCTGCTGCTGCTGCGCTGCCGGAGCACGATTTCTTTTCTCATCCTGAAGCAAAGTTCTTAACCCGAGGTACTATTTCTGGATTAGCGGAGTCTGTAACCTGAAGCGTATGTAACCTGAGGTACCACTGTAGTTAAGAGTGTTTTAAATGTATGCTGTGGATCCAACCTGAGTCACTACTCTCTCCAGGAACCAGAAGAAACTCAAGACATAAGAGTACCGTATATTTATTTATTGAGGAAGAAAACCAACCTTCCAGTCTATGGGTTGCAAACATAAGGAAAGGAAACGATTCAGGCTTGGATCTTAATGAGCCAAATGTGATCTCATTAAAAATGGATTTAGGGACTGGAAATTCCGTTTCAATTAAGTAGGGATTTGTGCTTTAATTTTTAGACGTGGATGACAAGGTTCGTCCTTTTGACTGAAATGACACAGTCAAATGAAGATAACCCAACAATAATGGACGTGTTCCCAAGTTTCACAGTCTGGGAATGTGAAATAGAAAGAGTCCTGAATGAAGCACTGAGAGATGGAATGAGTCTTAGCTCGGAGGCTAAGCATATCGAGTCATACCCTCCAACGTTTCTCCGATGAAAACAGGGGCGTCCCATTCCATAATGATATTTTTTACTATTGATACCCCACACATATCTTACTGGGTTGCCCCCGGCACTCTGGGCAGTTTCCAACATGTATAAAAACATAATAAAACATTACACATTTTTTTAAAAAAAACTTCCCTATACAAGATTGCCTTCAGATGGCTTGGGGGGGGGGGTCAGATAACTCCATACCCTTCAACATTTCTTCAGTGAAAATAGGAATATCCTAAGGAAAAGCTGAGGCTCCAATACTTTGGCCACCTCATGAGAAGAGAAGACTCCCTAGAAAAGACCCTGATATTGGGAAAGATGGAGGGCACAAGGAGAAGGGGACAACAGAGGACGAGATGGTTGGACACTGTTCTTGAAGCTACCAGCATGAGTTTGACCAAACTGCGGGATGCAGTGGAAGACAGGAGTGCCTGGCGTGCTCTGGTCCATGGGGTCACAAAGAGTCGGACATGACTAAACAACTAAACAACAACAACAACGACAAAGGAAAAGCGGGACATTCTGGGATCAAATCAGAAACCAGGACAGCTTCTCTAAATCAGGGACATCCCTGGAAAATAGGGACACTTGGAGGGGCTGTCGAGTTAACTCTGCTATTGCACAAGTTCAAGAAAACAGGGGCTTGGGTGACAGGCTTTCAGCTGCCTCAGAGAAGAGCAGATTTCAGTGCACTAAGCCCTCAGCTGCATGAATCTATAGATCACCTTGAGGAACACATCCCATTATGGGTCAAACAAATAGATTTGGGTTCAGTCCAGCTTGAGGGCAAGCGGAAGCTCCCTCAAAAGACTGTCATGTGCAGGGTGCAGTAGAGTGTGTGCAGAGCTACGTGTTCCTCCACTGTTACTGAAGCTAAGCAGCTGCAGACCTGGCCAGATCCTTGGATGGGAGACCATGGGTAGCTTCACACAAGAACGAGACACAGCACATGAAGAAATATTTTCAAGAACAGAATGTAATGTGCAGAGGCAGAATATTCCGACTAATTAATCAAACTGAAAGTCACTGACAGTCCCTTCTCTGCACCTGAGGCTAGCTGGGGCTGACTGGAGTTGTGGGTCAAAACATCTAGAGGGTACCAGGTTGGCCAAGCCTGATGTGAGCTGGAAGGGTCTCCAAGGGTCAGGTAGTCCAAAGCCCTGCAACGCAGGAAAAGTGGGCCTTCCCTATTGCCTGAAAGGCCCCCTCCTTACCCCACTGATGAAATTAGGCTTGAAAGAAGCATTCCATTACAGGCAACAGATTATAGGGTTCAATCTGGTTTACAAATAGGCTTATGGGCCCCAAAAAATTGGCAGCCCATGATGGCGTGTTATACAATTTCTAAAGACCATACAAGAGAACACTGTTTATTCAAGTTTTTCAAAGCTCCCCTCAGATCAACTTGGAAATTACCCAAGTTCTTAGTGGGGGATAAGGAGAGAGATTTGAAGATGTCAGGTATTTATTTATTTTTAAACCAACTGAAGGATCCTTTTTCTTCCCCTACAGAAATGAATGGCAGCCATTGGCGGGTGAATGGATGGGGGAGGGGACAAAGGGTCCTCCCGAAAGAACAGATTTTCCCATCAGCCTCCAGTTTTGCCCCCCCCCCCACCTCTTGAAACCAGGCCTATGCAACACGTGTGACGTAGCTTCTTTACATTGCTCTGGGCCAATTTTAAAGAAGCTTGAGGGGGGTTTTGGCAACAGAAACAATATTGTCTGCAGCTGCCAAAAAACCCCTTCAAAATCCCTGGCTGACAAAGTCTTTACTCAGGGTAATGCCAAGCCTTTGCCAGTCAGGGAAGACAGAAAATCTTCATCCACTCCGATTTCAATTTGGGCAGAAGCTCTGTGCAGTAGAACTTGGCGCAGGGTGGAGGGGGCGAATACAGTGGTACCTCGGGTTACATACGCTTCAGGTTACATACACTTCAGCTTATAGACTCCGCTAACCCAGAAATAGTGCTTCAGGTTAAGAACTTTGCTTCAGGTTGAGAACAGAAATTGTGCTCTGGCGGCGCGGCAGCAGCAGGAGGCCCCATTAGCTAAAGTGGTGCTTCAGGTTAAGAACAGTTTCAGGTTAAGAACGGACCTCCGGAACGAATTAAGTACTTAACCTGAGGTACTACTGTATTTAAAAATTCGTCCCTCTTTTTACGAGACCCTGAAGTTCTTTTCCTGGGTTGCGAGAACTGCCATGGCACCCTTACTGAAATCTGCCCTATCCAAATGTTCCTTTTCTTCTTTTTATTAATTTTTTTGGTCAGATTATTTCCCCTCCCCCTAGTTTTCCGTAAGACTACTGTGTAAGGTAAATAAGGCTCAGGGATAATAACTAGCTCAAGGTCCCCTTTGAGCTTAATGGCTGAGGAAGGATTTGAATCCAAGGCCAACACGCCACAACTAAGCCATTTGACATTCTGCTGGAACAAGGCACTGTGTTGTACATTCGTATTTATTAAGTTATTCAGGCTGCTTTGTGTTAGCGCAGCTGAAGCCAAAGAAAGCCTCATAACATTCCCCCTAAAATCAGCCGCCTAAGCTATCTTCGTTACAGTGACTGGGGTTGTATTGCTTCACCTGTGAACCAGAGGAGCGTGTTTTCCTTCACGGTGCTGTCAACTTTGTCTTTTATTCGTCCCACCAGGGCATCCATCTCCCTCAGGTTTGCTCCGTATGGATCTTGTCCAGGCAGGTACCATGTTGGCTGAGCCAACGTCAAAGGCACATGCATATGAGCCAGGGCGATATATAGGAAGAATGGGTGTCCACTCCGGCTAGAGAGAAAACAAAGAAAGGCACACTGGTTAATTAAATGGAGGAAGGCATGATTTGGTCAGAATGGAGACCGCACGGCTGCCCAACAGTCTATTACTACGGCCATGATAATATAACATCTTTCCACTCAGCTGGCCTGAAATTGTAAGAGATTCTTTCTCCAAAATTGCAGTGGTTCTGCTTCTTTAAATCTGTGTTTTTCAAACTAAACAGGGGACCTCATGTCCACCATAGATGTCCCCAGACTGCTTGTTGCAGAGGAAGCTAAGCCACGTTCTAAGAACCACTGTCAGTTCATGCAGAACATTAGCTGGGCCTGTTGAGCCTCACCATTGTCCCCAAGTAAACTAAGAGGGCTGTTCAGAATGTAACCAATCCTTATCTGTAACTGTGCATTGCAAGGGAAGTGCTGGTCAGGAAAGCTTGTCAGCCACTACTGATATTCTCACCAAGGCATACTGCTGAGGAACCCAAACCACAAGTTTGAAAATCACCAATTTAGGCCATGCCTGCACTGTTGTCGGGCAATAGAAGGGGAGGAGTGGGCAGTGTATCCCTTGATTCAGGAATCACAAAACACCAGAGATTCATGCAACAACGCGGCTTCAGTAACAACACAAACATTGATTCAGGTGTGTCAGTACAGTGATACCTTGGTTTACGAACTTAATCCGTTTCAGAAGTCATTTCTTAAACCAAAATGTTCTTAAACTAAGGTGTGCTTTCCCATAGCAGCGAGGGACTCAAATTACAAATGGAATACATTCAACAGGAAGTGGAACATGTTCTGTTTCCAAGGCAAAGTTCACAAACCAAAACACCTACTTCCGGTGTTCTTAATCCAAGTTGTTCATAAACTAAGCTGTTCTTAAACCAAGGTACTACTGTATAATGAAGAGGACTACAACCTATATAGTGCGAATTCTTGGATGTACATTCAGTATACAGCTGCAAATCTGGAAACGAAAAGTATTCCTTCCTTCCTATTTCCTATATGGAGATTTATTTATTTTTTGCTAAATCAGATTTAACAGGAAGATGCCCCAAGGACAGGTCTGACATCAACACATGGTGCTCTCAGGCAAATCATGCAGGCATCCCTTTCATTAAAAGAAGAAGAATTACAGGCCTGACACCATGTGGACACAGGCACTGGGTTGGATAACTTATACTCTCAGTGGGTAGGATGCAGTGAAAGAAGCATTGGGTGGATTGAACCTCCACTGCCTGCAAAGTCCCTGGGAAGGGGTTCTTCCAGAGACTGGGGCTCCCTTAAACTGGCATAGGTTGGTGTTGCCAAAAAGCCTGGCCACTGAAGAACACTACCCACCCCCTCCCCTTTAAATTAAAACAGGACACACAATTCACTCTCTAACAACAACAACACCTTTATTGTCATTATACAACCTGTGTACAATGAAATTAAAGCTCTGGAAGTAGGCACACTCAGAGCAGGGACTCAGGCAGGGATGCAATGGGCGACCTCCTTTAAGGACAGGTCATTTTGGCATCACGTACGATGCCGTCAATCACTCCCAGTGCCAAGGAACAGAAGAACTGCCTAGCAGCAGAGGTTAAATGAAAGGAGGCACTCCCAGAGCCTCTTGGGATCCTTTGTTCTATTAGGTAATTCTGCATGACACTCTGGTGATTCTCTCTCTCTCTCCCCCACCCACCCACACCCTGGCAAGTGTACTCAGTTTGGGAATGACAGTTGCAGATGGCTCCATGATTGAGAATAACAATGTCTGTTTTCACCCACAGAAACAGTTGCTGACTGCCCCTTTATCAAGCACAGCACGGCATATATCCTTAGCAAGGGAAGATGGGATAGTAGTTATTCCTAGCAAGAAGTACAGGAGGAAGGAGATTAAAGTGAAAGGAGGAGAAATTACATCAGGAACTGGAGTCTGCTATCTTCCACCACCGGAAATAAACTGATGGACCTGGGAGTGGGGGAGATGAAAAGAAGACACACCCCGCAACCAGGAAATTAGCCTGGAAGCATCATTGTGCAAGGCGTAAACCTGGAGCAGAAGAATAGTAATTCCATAAGAGGACAAATCACTTTGTATTAAGACTTGACTTTGTGCGACTTTGGTTTAAATGCTTACTTTTGTGGGTGAAAGGACAACAGGGTAAAGTGATTCTTTGCAGACCAACCCAGGTCCAACCCTCATGCTGCAAAGAAACCAAACTGCACTGAACAGTCATAGATACTACAGGCAAAAGAGGTTCCCCTGTGTTTCACAGATGCAACCAAGGCTCATGCCTAGGGCTGGATGATATATCAATATATCGTCCAAAACCGGTTTGAAGTTCATATCATGATACAATATCGGTTTCATAGCTTCTGACCTGGTAATATACTGCAAATCATGATGTGTGTGTGCTATGCAAAAATCACAATGTGGGAACAAAAGTGAAGCCAGCCGATGACTCTACATAGCTTATTTAATAAATAATAATAAATAATAAATTTTATTTATACCCCGCCCTCCCCAGCCAAGATCAGGCTCAGGGTGGCTAACAACCGATATAAAAACAAATTGATTGAACTACAACTTAAAAAACAAGATTTAAATACAACATTAAAACATTAAAATGCAGCCTCATTTCAATGGAAACTCAAATCAAAAAAAAATTTGGGGATGAAAACATCAAGTCTTCACCAAGGCTAACTATCCAGACTGGTCCTACATGGGCCAGAAAAAAGCCAGGGAAGTCCCCAAATAGGAGTTCCATCACAGGAGAGGAAAGGAAAAATAAAGAGGGAGGGAATCAAATTGATTCCAAGCCAAAGGCCAGGTGGAACAACTCTGTCTTACAGGCCCTGTGGAAAGAAATCAGATCCTGCAGGGCCCTGGTCTCATGAGACAGAGCGTTCCAGCAGGCTGGAGCCAGTGTTGAAAAAGCCCTGGTTCTGGTTAAGGCTAATCTGACTTCCTTAGGGCCTGGGACCTCTAGGGTGTTGCTATTTATGTACCTTAAGATCCTCCGTGGGGCATACCGGGAGAAGCGGTCCTGTAGGTATGAGGGTCCTAGGCCGTGAATTTCAGACATTGTGATATATGTTTAGCTGGTGATATATCACAATGTTGAAAACCAGATAGCGCCCAGCCCTACTCTGTAGCTACCTTGAGTATACTTCTGTGTAGAAAGGTGAGAGATGTATCACAGGTTAAACAGGCAAACAAAAATTTGACTTGCATGACATACAAGCCCTCTCCAGGTGTTCTGCAAGCACGCTATAAAATACATCACACTTATCGCCCTCGGCAAGTTGGAGGGTGACCGCAAGTAGGGAGCCTCCAAACTCATGTGCCTCCCTGCACATTTTAGAACCTTGACAAAAGCTCTAGAACCCTGATAAGGTTCTAGCTCCACAGCATTCATCGTTCTCCAGGAGCTCAGAAGGCTCCCCATTTCAGAAAGTCGCCCTCCAACTTAACAGAGGGTGATGAGAACAAAGAGCAGATCATGGATGTTTAGTTAACACACTTACGGAACATCTGAAGAGGGTTACATATCCTTGGCTTCTCCCTTTCCCTCTGGTCCAGGAGCCATTCTTTAAGGCATGTTTCATATATCACAGGAGATGTTTGATTCCCCTTAGTTCAACAGCCTCATAAACACGCCCAGGGCAGCTAATCAAGCAAGTTTAAACATCAATAAAGATGCAAGTCGGTTGAAATTATGTGATAAGGATAAGGTGGAAGGGGTTCAAAGAGAGGGTTCAAAGAGTCCAAATCAAGACTCAGTGAGCAGTAGATGCGTCCAAAGGAGCAAAAATCTAAGTGCGCCAGCTCTCAGCTCCTAAGAAAAGGCAAGGTAATCTCTGGAAGAATCGCTGTACCTGCCTCAAGTACTGACCTTTGGAGCTATCTGTAGAAGCAAAGCTGTCTTTCGCTTTAGTACCTTAAGAATGGTTCTGTGGCGTATTAGTGCAGTCCACGAGGCAGGTGCACCCTGGATGTGAACCAAGAAAACTGGCCTGCACATTCCGTGCTGAAAACCATTTTTTGCAACGCATCAATTTAGGATAGAAAAATATAAAATGATCATTAGCCCTTCTTCCTGCTGGAACCGAAAGGCCGACAACGTAGCAGTCCTTTCAGAACCATGCTCTTATTAGTGCAGGCGACACCCTGCGAGGAAGTCTTAATGGTTTAAAATGGCCTGTATTTGGGTAATGGAGATGGCGGAGAGAGGGCGGTAAAATGTCTCGATCTAAGCCAGTCACATGAGCAAAAAAAATTTGAACTCAGTGATTCCCAAGCACCACATCAATGTGACCAACTCCCACCCCAATCTCTCACCTAATTGTCCATTCTCAAAACCTCCAGTTTCTTTAAGCAACAGCCTCGCCCACCATTTCAGTACGAATTTCTGAAGAGCACAACAAATGTATTGTTGGCTTCTGCATTTGCAGACTAAGATATGGGATGCAAAGCAGCCAGTGAAATTACTCAAAAGGTGGCTCTGACCAGCCCAACCGCTGCACTTCGATTCTAGAATCTGCAGAAAATTGGGGTAGGGGGAAGAACCCCAGGCTTTGGCAGTGGCGTTGCTCTTTCCTGTTATAAGCAGATAATCAAATTTTCTGTTGACACGTCCTAGGTTTCTTCTGTTTACTTTTTTCTCCCCTGTTGCTAAGTGCCTCTTTGGAGATTTGAGGCCTATGTGCACAGCACAAGGCTCCGCCCTGAATGACTGGCTCAAAAAAAGCTGACAGCAGTCATTTCCTCTCCCACAACCTAGTTCCTAATTGTATTAGCTTTTTATTTCCCTGAAGTGATATGCAGGCAACGGCTTCTCTCGACACTGCCAACTGTTTTGTTGCAACAGGATGAAGCAGAGCTTGGGCGCTACCCGCCTTCCGTTGCAATTTCCTTCTCAAAACGGCCTTGACCCCAACACTGAATTGCTAATGAACTTCTTCGCACATTACTTCTCAACAAACCTGTTCATACCATTTAAAGTATAGTCGATATTTTTAAATCCATACATGCATCTTCGCAGGTGCAAATCTCTCTCTTTTTCCAAAGTGTTATGTTGGCTCTTCCAAATAATTGAAGTGTGTTTAGTGTGGGGTTTTTTTGGGGGGGGGGCAATTATTGTGTAGGTGTACACAATAGATGAGTTCAAACTTATGTCATGTCGTATGGCTTTTTTTTCCTCCTAAGTAAGATGCATGGAGTCAATCTTGTCTGGAATTGATAAAAATCAATGCATGGAGTCAATCTTGTCTGGAATTGATAAAAATCAATTTAAAAATAAAATAAAAATAAAAATCAGATTTTAAAAAATTTAAATCGGATTTTTTTTTTTAATTTAAATAAGATTTTTAAAATAAAATGTTTTTGGAGGGAAATTCTTTCTAAAGATAGTTTTCTATTTAAGTTACATTATAGTCCAAAGGCTATTCATCAGGAAATAAGGATTTGTTTTATTTTATTTTTTTAAATAATATTTATTAAAGTTTCAAAGAGGTTGCAAAGATTTAAAAAAGAAAAACAAACAAAAAATACAAAGTACAAAAAAGTAAAAACAATTTAAAAACACATCATCCTTTCCATATCTTATCTTTCATTTACTTGTTTCCCTGACCTCCTCACACCTCCCTTTTTTGTATTCTAGTTCAATTAGTAATTTCAGCAAATCCTTTCCATTTTTGCTTTTATCTTGATAATTCATCTTAATATATTATAACTTTACATTTTCACCTAATAACACTCAATTTTTATTAAATTGTTCCCAGGATCCTAGTCACCACAGCTGGAAAATCCCCAGATCGACTCTGGCAACAATTTAACAAACTCCCTCTAGAGGAGACAATTTCTATTTGTATCCATCTTTTGAAAGCAAATCCAACAAAAGAAAGTTACTTTCACTTTTCGAGTTTTTAGTTTCTTTTAGATGCAAAAGGCAACATTGGAGATAATTTGTTTCCCTTCTTTAGCTATCTGTCAAAAGATGTTTCTTTCACAGTCAATGAAGTTCACCAAAAATCTCTGTCTCTGACACCCCGTTCCCAGGTTTGAGACAGTGGAAATTTATCTTTCTTTACTCTCTCTTCTGCAGGCTTAAACAGTCAAAATTCCCCCTCTTTACTCCTGCTTCAAAGAGGGGTTTGGATGGTTAAAACAGGAGGGATTTTAGACCTTTATGAACAGCTTTTCAGACTTTAGCTTGCACGATTTTTGCTTCAGGCTATTTACAAAAGCTGACTTCCTGTTTAGAACCTTCCCGCTTGAGTGCCAAATTAAAATGTTTCTTAGCCCAATTTTCCGTTCTACTCACGGGTACTTGTTTTAGAGTCCAATTGTCCACAGGAAAAAGTCAGCGCTCTCCGGCAACGGCTGTGCAGCTTCACTCCGTAAAAATAGCGGTCGATTCAAAACACCGCGCCACTCACCCCACGTCGCTTCGGATCCCCAAAGAAGGGGTTTCCTTGCGTGTAGGGTGTCAGCCGAATCCCACGTTCCCAGGCTTCATCCGCCTGGGATTTTTAAGGGGTCTCCGCCTTCGCCGTGGCGGCAAGACCCAATTTTCGCGGAGCGGGTTCCTCTGGATCAGAGGAATTCCGCCATTGCCAATGGCGCTAACCCGGAAGTCCAAAATAAGGATTTGTTTTAAGTTTTTCAGGTGTGCTAAAACTCAGTCTAAGGGTTTTTTTTAAGTTTAACCACATCAGTTAACAAACATGGATACATATGCTATAATGTTATTGCTTTAGTTAAATAAAACGTTTAAATTGTTATTAAGGAAATGATTATTTTTCTCCTTCCAATAAAGAACAGCAGAAAAGTTGTCAAATTATAAACAGTATTTGGACAACTTTTCTGCTGTACTTTATTGGAAGGAGAAAAATAAGTAAACTTATTAAACCTTACAATAATTTCATAATTATCTGTCTATGTATTTCTAATAGTACAACCAAATCAGTAATTTTTTATATAACTGTAAAAACTAATCTGAAAATTTATTATTCCAAAATTATTCCTCTGGTTGTAAATATTAAGATAATACCAGCAAGAATGAGTCTTTCTGTTAAAAAAATAAAAATAAATCAAGTCTTACTGACTAGTGATTTAAATTGTGATTTAAATCGATTTGATTTAAATCAAATCCACCCTGTCTGGAAATCACAATTGGGCCCTCTTACATGGAAGCTCCTTCCCTGTCCATTGCTGTGGGTTGTTTGTTTGTTTATAAAGAGGAGATAATGGCACTCTGCACACGTGTAATAGCACACTTTCCTAAGCAAGTGCTTTGTAAGTTCAGTTGTGATGAAAACAGCAAGGTTAAAAACTGCAGTCCTGCCAAGACAAAATGTTAACACCTGTTGCTGGCTAGATCGAGCTCAGTTAGTAGAGCATGAGACTCTTAACCTCAGGGTTCCTGCCCCACATTAGGCAGAAGATCCCTGCATTGCAGGGGGTTGGACTAGATTATTTTTGTGGTCCTTTCCAACTCTATAATTCTATGATCTCTTCAGTACACAAGTTAGCCTGGCTGCAGAGGGGCAAGAACCCACATTCTACCAAGGGAGAGACCATAGGCTATCAAACTCGGTGCTGTCTCACTCAAACAGACAGCAGCTTACAGGACTTTCCCAGGTCTGCTACCTGAGACTGGACCAGTGAAGCCTGAGATCTGAAATCCCACCTGCATTTGCATTTGACCATTGATCAGTGGCGTAGCATGGGTTGTCAGCACCCGGGGCAAGGCAAGTAATTTGCAGCCCCTAACCCGTGGATTTGCGCCCCCTAACCCGTGGATTTGCACCCCCTAACCCTAACCCCCAGATGTTGCGCCCGGTGCGGCTGGCCCCCCCTGCATCCCCCACACTACGCCACTGCCATTGATGGAGACAACTGCATGACCATCTGCAGAGCAGCCTTAATACTTGTCGTTGCCAGAGTGCAGCCCAAATAGCTGTTATTCACTCCGAAAGGAAATGGCACGGACTTGAATGCAATCCTACGCGTCTGTTCAAAAGCAAGTCCCACTTACTGGGCTCAATCCCAGGGTTACCATTGCACAAATGGAACAGGCTTATGCTTGCATAATGGGACTTTGCTTTCTAACCACACCATCCAAGCTCCCTCAAAATCCGCTTCGGTGAGGATATCTTCCCCAAAAGTATGAAAAATATATTCCTTTACACAACAGCAGCTGCCAGGATCTTGACTGCAAAAAAAAAAAACTGGAAAGGGGAACAAGCCCCAACAATAAGGGACTGGCAGAGCAAATTTTGTGAATTTGTAAATATGGCAAAATTGACCGCAATTATAAGAGGAAAATCAAACCAAACAATAAAGAAATAATGGAGTTGAGTAAAGGAATATATGGAAAAACATTGTTTTGGTATTGAAATATTGATATGAAGTCTAAGATATCGCAAGGACAGAGGGACAAGCGACAGAGTAATGACAGGCATGACAGAAACAGTGGTATAAGATGGTACAGTAGTATCTCATTTTGAGTACGCCCTGTTTAGTGCCCATTTCGTGGAACTTCCACAACAAACCCGGAAGTACCAGAATGGGTTACTTCTGGGTTTGCCGCTTGCGCACACGCAAAATCGCTAAATCACACTTGGCGCATGCGCAGTAGCGCAAAACAGTTCACGCACATGCACAAAGCAGCATTTTTTAAAGCGTCTGGTGCTCCAGAACGGATCCCGGACTCAAAATAAAGTACCACTGTATAAGAACACAACGAGAGAAGTAAAATTTAAAAGGAAAAGTCACATAGGGGTGGAGAGAAGTCGTTTTTACTCTTTTAATGTCATCTTAATTTATATAGATTATTCTATCTGATGTCTGTTGTCTTTGTTCATGGAGTTTTCTTGGCAGAGTGGCTTGCCCATTCCTGCTCCAGGTGGATCACGTTTAGTCAAAACTTTCCACTATGACCTGTCCATCTTGGGTGGCCCTGCACGGCATAGCTCATAGCTTCTCTGAGTTATTCAAGCCCCTTCGCCACGGCAAGGCAGTGATCCATGAAGGATCTGCTCACTGCTCACTGGAATAACAGATCGTGAAGCTGAGGCTCAAATACTTTGGCCACCTCATGAGAAGAGAAGACTCCCTGGAAAAGACCCTGATGTTGGGAAAGATGGAGGGCACAAGGAGAAGGGGACAACAGAGGACGAGATGGTTGGACAGTGTTCTCGGAGCTACCAGCATGAGTTTGACCAAGCTGTGGGAGGCAGTGGAAGACTGGAGTGCCTGGCGTGCTCTGGTCCATGGGGTCACGAAGAGTCGGACACGACTAAACGACTAAACAACAACAAATTCTATCTGATATGTTGATATTTGAAACTTGTTTTTGCAAAAAAAACCAAAACCCCGCTTTGGTGAGCTGGGGGGGGGGGGCGCGCACTGGAGCCGATTCTGGATATGCATGGATGCTGGATCCACGGTGTTCCATGCCATGCACTTCCAGGCAAGTGTGTATAGGATTGCAGCTTTAACTACATAAAAGGAAATCACTTTGCAAATGCCAGGTGGCTTCAACATTCCCACAAAGAAGTTGGGGGAAGCCTAGGCAATTATAACCTAGGCTAGGTTATTTTTAAATTGCCAGAGAACATCTCCTGTTTTCTTGTTTACAGCTATATTTGTCTCTTCTAACAAGTCCTGCTCTTCCTCTGGGCCCTCTGAAGGGAAAAGGGCGGGATGACAAATGGTGAAGAGGAACAAGATTACAGCAAGTGCGTGTGCATTTGCGTATTTGTGTGTGTATAAACTCTTGGATGTTGGGAACAAACAAACTCACAGTTCCCAAACGGACTCGCGGTGCCCTGCATGAAATATATCTTTACCATCATTTCCATCTTGAATTGTATCAAGTCTTCCACCACATATATGACAAATACATGCCACGAATATTTACAAGTCACGGCACATATTACAATTAAAAAATAAATAAATTGGCCCTTTCCAAGCAGAGTTGTTTACACCCTGTAGCCTGAATTTCCTTCCATTTCCTATACACGAATTCAAAACTTAGTTGTTCCTAGCATTACCTACATTATTTCCCTGATTTCATGAACAAGGGAGACAAGCTGTCAGCCATGAGAGATCCACAGACTTCACTTTGTTGCCATATTCCCCCAATGTGCAACTTAAAAAGAAACACTAATATTACCCCTGAAAAGTCAACATTCATAAACAGCCTATCACCCTTTCCTTAAAAAATAATTCACTTTTCATTCAAAGGGACCCCACTTTAAAAAGAACAATAAATAAACAAACTGCAAGTTCCTCTCTTCAATCACAATGACCTGAAAAATGAAGGGGAAAGACTATTTATGTATGCGAGCACGGCTGCGCGGATGTTACTGGCCCAGAGATGGAAAGAAGATAAAGTCCCTACAAGAGAAGAATGGCAGATTAAGTTGATGGATTATGCCGAATTGGGTACAATGACCGGAAGAATCAGAAATCAGGAATACCAGAATTTTAATAAGGAATGGGGGAAATTTATAATTTACCTTAAAAACGATTGTTAACAGTTAAAACTGTTAGTAGGACTGGAATAAAACAAATTTTTGAAAAGAAAAGAAAGAAAAAGGAAGGGGGAAAGAAAGCTGGACTATTTTACTATATGAGTTCCCAAACTTTGGGGCGATACAGAGACATTTTCAAGCTACGGAAACTGTTGTGGTTACCACACACTTAACTCATTCTACTGCTACAACAGATTGCTTCTTTCCTGCCTAATTACAACAGAGAGGGAGAAAGGGATCCTTTGCAATACTTTGAACAAAATAGGTAAAGGTAAATGTACCCCAACCTTTAGGTTCAGTTGCGGATGACTCTGGGGTTGCGGCGCTCATCTCGCTCTATAGGCCGAAGGAGCCGGCGTTTGTCCGCAGACAGCTTCTGGGTCATGTGGCCAGCATGACTAAACCACTTCTGGTGAACCAGAGCAGCGCACAGAAACGCCGTTTACCTTCCCACCGGAGCGGTACCTATTTATCTACTTGCACTTTGATGTGCTTTCGAACTGTTATGTGGGGCAAGAGCTGGGACCGAACTACAGGAGCTCACCCCGTTGTGGGGATCTGAACTGCCAACCTTCTGATGGGCAAGCCCTAGGTTTAGACCACAGCGCCAATGATCACAAAAACCAAGGTTGGCTCTCCTATACAAACAGACTAAGCAGCTGCCTGGTGTGGCATACAAATCAACAGGCTCACCTGTTGTTAGGAACTGCAGAAACTGGTCCCTGCCCATATTGCTGGACCATTTATAGCCTGAATTTTTTTAACAATCAATCCCTCTTCAAGGGGAATTCTGGGAATTTAGAGCTCTGTGAGGCCTCCCAATAGCTCTCAGCACCTTTTAACAAACTACAGCTCCCAGAATTCCTTAGGGAAAGCCATGAGAGTTTGAAGTGGCATCATAGCACTTTAAGTCTACATCAGCTGCTCACAGAACAATGTCTCTGACACAGCCAAGGTTGCTTTCCCCAAACAGTTGTGCTCCTGATGTTATTGGACTCCACCTCCCATCAGCCCAAGCAAGACCAATGGCTCAAGGCCAATGGGAGCTATAATCCAAAAACATCTGGAAGGCCAATAGGTTGGGAGGAGACTTCACTGGGGCAACAATTACAGAGCCCTGCACAATGAGGCCTGTGATCATATTGGCTCACCGCTAGAAGAGAAAGTGAACTATGGAGTAGCTATGGGCAGGTCTTCAGCATTTAGACATCAGGAGACTCGTGTCTTCTCTTTTCACTGGGCTGGGCTCAGAATCTACTCAAGGGAATAAGCTACGGTAACTTGGATCAGAAAACCAGTTACTGTACTATAATCGTCAAGTTCATGCACAAACATGGGCAAGATTAGCAGCCCAGTGACTGCCAAGTATCCCGAGGGCTGTATCCAACGCTAGTCCTACTCAAAGTAAACCCACTGAAATTAAAGACCAGGGTCAACTAAAGACTATTAATTTAAATGGCTCTATACTGAGCACGGCTAGCACCCTGAGGTTCCTAAGACATTCAAGAACCAGCGAGCAGTTTTAGACATATCAATTCGGTTTACATTTTCTTCAGAGTGTAAGAACTTAAGAAGAGCTTGCTGAATCAGGCCAGTGGTCCATCTACTGCAGCGTTTTTTTTCTCACAATGGCCAACCAGATGCCTGTTGGAAACCCTCAAGCAGAACATGAGAGCAAGCGAACAGCAGCTTTGTTTGGAATATTTGTGGAAGGACAGTCATTAGGGTTTGGCCCATTTATTTACCATGCAGTAAGGACAAAGTTTCTCCTAGGTGGAGTGAAACCCTGACAGGATTTGTTTCAGTTCCGTCCAGCCCTGAGCCCTCCCAATTCCTTGAAGGAACAGCACACAGGGGAAAAGGAGGCAGGCAATTCCATTAATTTTGAAGATTTAGTAAATAATTCCAGCGTGGGGCACTCATGATAGCCGGCTTCACCTTCTTGCTGTCTCCGTCCCAGAACTGTCCGTTCTCCTGAGGATTAGGCTTGCTATCTATCATGAGGTAGTCATCAACTTATTTAATTATAAAGCACACGGGGGCAATTAACTCAGTTTTTACTTGGGAGTCTTAAGAACAAAACCGGATCAGGCAAGCTGAAAATTAATATTTAATAATATTAATTATTATTAACTGCTCAAGACAGCAAAAGGCCCAAGAGAACTGTTTCCTGGATCAGCTTCACTAACTTATGTAAGAGATTAACCAGATCAATCCGGTTCTTGATACCCAATTAAAGAGAATCCCTGCAATTAGTTAAAAAGCTTTTTCATTAACCCAACACCCAGTAGCCTGTACCTTGATCTAACTTGGGTACAAGTAGTTCTGAAATAGTAACAGTAAAATCAGCTATATCACTTCAGGTCACAAACATTTATCCCAGTGCTCAAAACCATGTAGCAATGTTATGATAAAAAAAAAAAAAACTAGTTAGATCCAGTTCAAGCATAGGTTTATTTGTGTGGCTTGGCTTTTGCTTCTTGTGACAATCCAGATGCAGAACTTTGTCAATCACATCAACAACCCCGCCCCCAGGCAGGTAAGAGTTTTACAAGGCTACTTTGAAATATCTGTGTGCCTACTCAGAAGTAAACCAAAATGAACTCAGTGGGACTTGTACCCAGGTAAGCTGAGTCTTAAGCATATTCACAGCCCAGAATTTCACATTCCAAAAATCAAAATATCTGATTCCATACAATGAGGGGAGGAACATCTAAAGAAGACAACAGAGTGCACCAAGTATACATTATTTTTTAAAATCTAATTAAAACGTTTATCAAGCTTAGGACAAAATCAAAGCAATTGCTTCCCCTTCAGAAGTCACTGTGAATCTTTTACAGCTTGCAAAAATAAAACTTGCAACTGATTCAGTTCCATAAGGTTACAGCTAAACCTTATAATTTGCCTGCCCCAGTATCACACGCCTTCATTTCTACAAAGTAACAGTGTAAAGTCAATGGCAAGATCTGCTGATTTGAAATTGATGGCATGGATATAGGAAGGCTCAATGCCACCAACACTGGTTCAGCCTTCATTGGTTCTGTTTACACAGTACATCTAGGGAACTGGAAGAGACCTCACTTTGTTCAGGCTACTATTTCCACAAACGCAAAATCATAAAGGATTACATTAGAATGTGGGTGAGCTATGCTTGCATCTGAAGAAGGTGATATACAAGACACTATTAAGAGATAAGGACTGGGCTATTTGCCCAAAGTGATAATTAACAGAAGTCAATCAGAGGTGCTTAATTCTACAGAATTAAAGGAATAGTGAAAAAATAAGCAGAAACTAGCATTTAACATGCACATTAAGGCAATTATATCAGTCCTCCTTTACTGCTGATTATTCAACTGGCGAATTATCAGTTAGCACTTACAGAGGGACAAAGGTCGGCGGTTCGAATCCCCACGACAGGGTGAGTTCCCGTTGCTCTGTTCCAGCTCCTGCCAACCTAGCAGTTCGAAAGCATGCCAGTGAGAGCAGATAAATAGGTACCACTGCGGTGGGAAGGTAAACAGCGTTTCTGTGTGCTCTGGCTTCCATCAAAGTGTTCCATTGCACCAGAAGCGGTTTAGTTATGCTGGCCACATAACCCGGAAAACTATCTGTGGCCAAACACCGGCTCCCTTGGCCTGAAAGCGAAATGAGCCCCGCAACCCCATAGTCGCCTTTTACTGGACTTAATGTCCAGGGGTCCTTTCCCTTTCCCTAGTACTTATAGATCATTGTGTAATGCTTGGCCATACTTTGTGGATACAAGGGCTTTGTTCTATTGTTCTTGTCAACAATGAACTTTAAAAAGCCCATCTATTAGTGTCTAATATATATACACTATATTGTTCTTGACTTATCTCACATTATCATACTGTAATTAATTGTGGAACATATCCTGTAATGCTGGATGCTTAATCTGTACTTCTTGCATGGTTTATTTCTATGGATGATGGCATCACTGCGGCTGCCGTAAGGTTAATATAAAATATTATGAATTATCTGTGACCCTGGTACAAGCTCCTATCTCAGATGTGATCTGGTAGGAATAATTAACATCCTGATCCTAATTGCTGCAGGAAAAAATAAGCAAACCCTTGTGCTTCTCAGTAAAACTTAATTATCACCCTCCTGTAAGCAGGACCCAGAATTCACAGACTGCTGAATCTCTTTTAAGGTAAATTTATTATTCAGGAACTAAAGATAGAAAGATAGAGTGTTCCCAAAATTAAGATCCTGTCCACTTCAAAACACAACAGTAAACGAGGAGGAACAAACACTTCCAGACTTTTACTGCTTTGCGGGCAGGATTCAATTATCTACTGGCAAATTCAGGTTCGACAATTAAAGGAGATTTGGCACTCATGTGCAACCAACTCGCTGGTGGTGGAGTGGGGCAGGACCAGTATTTTTGTAGTAAGAAAAGTATCCAGAAAAAGCATTAGATATTGTGGGACAGTAACACAACATTACATAACCTCCTTGCAAACAAATAATAATGCAGGATCAATTACACAAACTTTGTGAAATCATGATGAATGCCCAATACAGAGATCTGGAAGAGCCCACAGACTTCTAGGCTCTTCTTATATCCCAGCATTCTAACTTTCTCTTCCCATGAGGATTTGCGATTTACTAAGCTACTTTGATTAATAAAATTATTCAGGTCCATTTTGTTGTTCCCCATTGTATCCTGCACACTACTACATAGATACAGCTTCCTGGGTGTTTCTGGGCACCTTAAGTATTAGGTATTGTTTTTTAAATTTTTTTTTTTTTAAAAAAAGTCATTGAACTGCCCACAGGACTTGAGTGAGGGGAAGAATAGAAATGTCATAAATAAAACAGCTGTGCTGGTTTTCTTAAAAACCAACAAAAAACCCCAACAAAACGCTGAAGCTCTCTTTTCTTGAGAAACACAGCTAAATAACTTTATTGAAATAATACCACAAAATCACAGAACCACAACAGAACCATTAGCTTCTCCCTGCCCCCCAACCACCCACCCACCCACACATTTTCAGACTCTGATTAATTCAAAGACTCATTTCATTTCAATTATCATCCTTTCCCTTTGGTGCAGTAAGGCTTTTCTTTCCTGCTATGCCTTTTGTTTCCTGTTACGCTACGGTGCACCTGCACTCAAAATGCTATGAACAGTTTGAGCCACCATGCCGCAAAAAGGATACTGTAGAGATGAAGAACAATCAGAAAAGTAGAACTCTCTTTACACAACACTTGGGGCTTTTTGGTTTAGAAATAAACAAGAGAGGAAGAAGGAAATTATTTCTCATATATATATATATTATGCAAGGGCTAGAGAAAGTCAATAATAATAATAATAATAATTTTTTATTTATATCCCGCCCTCCCCAGCCAAAGCCGGGCTCAGAGAGGCTAACAACAGTAAAATGATAAAACATTCTAAAATCAGAGAAGGAAGCTGTATCTAATGAAGGTGAATGTTCAGGACAGACAAAGTGCAGAATTAAACTATAGAATTTGTTCCCACAGGGCGTAGTGAGGGTCACCAGTTTGGATGGCTTAAGAATGCGATTTTTAAGGAGGAGAAGGATGCCAATAACTATTATCCATGATGGCAATTTTATGTGGTTTCAGAGGTAGTATCCTTCCGAACACCAGTTGCTGGGGAATCACAAATAAGGAGAAACCTGTTATATTCAGGTTCCACTTACAGGCTTTCCAGAGGCATCTGGTCAGCCATGGGAAGAACAGGACGATGTTTTTATGTCCTCTAGTTGCCTCGTTTTAATACACCTCACCTGAAAAGTGTCCAGCTGCTCAGTCAGCTTGTGAACAAAGAAAGTCATCTATTTATTGAATTTCTATACTGCCCTATACTCGCAGGTCTCAGTTCAGAGAGATTTTTATAGTACAGTGGTACCTCAGGTTAAGAACTTAATTCATTCTGGAGGTCCGTTCTTAACCTGAAAGTGTTCTTACTCTGAGGTAGCACTTTAGCTAATGGGGCCTCCCGCTGCCACCACACGATTTCTATTCTCCTCCTGAGGTAAAGTTCTTAACCCGAGGTACTATTTCTGGGTTAGCAGAGTCTGTAACCTGAAGCATCTGTAACCTAAAGTGTCTGTAACCTGAGGTACCACTGTACAAGATGACAACGCTGAGCTGTTGAGATGTTCAACTCTGAGCAATGTTACTTAGAACAAACCTGGCTGTACTACCAAAGCAGTGGTGGACCATGGCACCTCAAATTTCAGTAGCGACCTGTGTTGGTGTATTGCCAACATAAACTTGGAACAAGTCTTGAAGCACATCCTTGAGGCATGCCTAAAACATCTGCTTAGCAACGAGATTTCCCCCAGCAACAGGTGTCCTTTTCAGGGCATGGCTGGAGAGATGCAACTTCTTCAGGTCAGCTGATTAGCCTTTTCAAAAAAAGAGCAATGTGTCATTCTAAGGTTGGAGCTGATTTATTTAGTGGAGCATTGAATTGCTTTTCGGGCAGACAAGAAGATTCACAAAACAGAGACTGAAATCCGTGTACCTTGTTGTCAGAGCTCTGTTGGGATTGCACCAGCACAAGTACACAAATAGAAAGTTGTTCTCATGGACATATTTCAGGAATATTGGGGCTGTTTGGCTTTGAGTTGCACATGTCATTATTATTTTCGCATTGTATATATTAATTAAAATTTCATGAATTAGAAATTGTTGAAATGTCATACATTACTGTTAATGATTTTTTTTGTAAACTACAGAGTTGTTAAGTGAGTGAAATTAGACAGCATTAACCGTGGCTGGAAGGCTTGTTTCAGTCAGTCATAATGAGGCATAATGCAAAACTGCAGATAGCAAAAGCTCCCAATCTCCTCCTCACTGCTGTACTGCACGAGGAGAAGAAAGTGTGCAAGCCTTAGGGTTAGGCAGGCCCGTTCATGTAATGCAGCTAAGTCATAGTTTAGTGTCACATCCAAATAAGATAATTGACTACTGAGATGTCCTCACCTTGCGTAGTGAATGAACTGAATCGCCTTCTCTCTGTACTTTGCAGCCAGGCTGGTTAGGTCCACAGGCTGTTGGACAATTGTGAGGTTTTCAAAAAGAGGTAGTGCTATTTCAGGATAACAGTCTTTCTGATGTTTCCTGGGTGGAGAAAGATTTATTATTATTATTATTATTATTGGAAAGGTGTGGCTAAGCAACGATAGGCTACAAGAGAATCTATTTTTAAAATCTAATTAGTTTTTCTTTCATTGATATCTATTATGAAACAGAAGTTTATAAAATTATGAACAGTGGGGGAAGAGTAAATGAGAATTCTCTCTCTCACCCACCCACCCACCCACCCACCCACAGATACTACTAAAACTCAGGGTCATTCAACAAAGCTTAATGGCAGAAAATTCAGGGCAGGAAAATAGAAGTACTTGTTCACTCAGCAAATAATTAATATATGAAAATCACTGTCACGTGATGTGGTGAAGGTTGTTGCCTTAGACGGTACTCTGCAAACGTCGTTGGACTACAACTCCCATCAGCCCCACCCATTATGGCAAATGGACAGGGTTGATGGGAGTTGTAGACTATCAAAACATGTGGAGGTCACCAGCTTGGGGAAAGCTGCTTACATATCCGACAGCAAACTCATTCTTCTAATGTGGGTTCTTACATGTCAGTTTGCATTTCTTAGTACTTGGATCTGATGTCTAGAGATATTTCCTATTCTAATTAATTCAAGAAGGTTCTGGAAGCTTCTCTGTGTGAAAGAAGCAAGCAGAAGGTTCCTGATGTTTGGGTTATTCCTTCAGAGAAGCTGAGTACAGCTGGTTTTAAACTGGTTCTGTTATCTCTTTCTGTCAAGGTCATGCTGCCTATAATAATAGTTACAACATGACATTCCGGGGACCTTTCCTTAATCATTCGAGGACTGTGTAACACAAGAATGTATTAAGAAGGAAAAAATAGATCTGCATTGGATTTAATTAAATAGGTTATATACCTTAAGGATCGTATATGGTGTACATCCTAGACTTGATTCGCATGTTAGGATGTAACCAGTAAAGAAATTTGTTTCAAACATTACCATTCAGCCTGTTGCGCTCTATACGTTGTAACAATTGCATCTGTGTAACAAGGTATTGTATATGTTTTGAGTCTAGAAGGAGCCTGGTTTTCACTTTCTTTTTCTATCTCTCTGTTTTGGTGTGGTGTTCTGCATGCTTAGTGTTAAAGTTTAGTATTATAATTTACTGTACGTTTAAGTTAAGTCTGCTGCAACTGGATTTCTTATGGACAGGGCCAATCCTGAATGCATTGGATTTGAGACCATTATGCTCATTTGCCTTCAGCAGCAGTAAAGCTCTGCTGGATGAAATACAATTGCCTCTGAGAATCCTGCAACGTGTGTAAGTTTTTACTCTGCTAACTATACGTTGGAGTTCTGCTCCAGATCAATACTGAGTAGAATTTCATGACATGATTTGGCCAAAATGACCCTGTCCGTACACAAAAGGCAGATTTACAAGAGCTTTTGGAGGAGCAGGAGGAATGCTGAGTGTCTGCTGAAGGAGAACAGAAAATTGGGGTGGGGGGATGGAATGGAGTATCCTGAAAGGAAGCATGCCTGGCCAGCTGTAACCATGAACAAGAACGCTACACACTGCAACATTTTGTTGCAGGCACCTCTGATTACCTAACATGGGGGACAAACAAGAGGGGATGGCTCTCTCTATCATGCCCCGGTTGTGAATTTTCCAGCAGAATCTGGCTCCTACTGAGCTCCGGAAGCCTGTCTGCAAGGACACCAGGAATCATACCTCATTGCTGCAGAGTGCCGGGGGCAAGCTGGGCAAGGAGGGAGGTTATAGCCCGGTGTGTCAGTGCAGCCCATATCATGGCTATAGGGTATCCCCAGGTAGTAATCAAAACCTGGAATTAAAGCCACAGTATTAGAATATGCAAGGCCACTTGTTGTGCCCAGAAAACAATTTTGGGTTATTTCTAAGCAAACAGGTTTATACTGTTGGTTGTATAAAGTCCACCTGCAACAACTGCAGACACAAGAAGCGTTGCTACCAGGCAGAACAGCTGTCCCAAGTTCCACTGCTGACAATTCCAATCCATGCAGGCAAATATCTGAAATTTCCCTGCAAAAATCCACTCTTTAAAGCCGAATCGGAACAAATATCAATTCGAGTTTTCCGTGGATTGGCGTTTGCTCCAAATGAGCTTTAAAGAGCAGGTTTTCACAGGGAAAGCTCTGGAGCGAAAAGAAAAAGGAATTTAAAAAGAAGGAAGGGACCTATTAAGCCTTAACTGCAGATAGCATCAGTACAGAGAAGGGAGTTTGCTCCAGGAAGGGATCATGCAACCTAGTCTTGATGTCTTCACTGTGATTGGGAGATTAGACTCCAAGGGTTTGTTCTTACTGAGGCAGTAAATCTGAGTAATGATTTAAGGGCAGGGGCTAACCTAATCAAATGCTTCTCTATACAAAACCCCGCCATAGCCATAGAAAACTAGCATTTCAAGAAGAGAGTTTTCATCTTGACACGTTATATAATAATAAGAATATTATTTATACCCCGCCCATCTGGCTGGGTTTCCCCAGCCACTCTGGGCGGCTTCCATCCGAATATTAAAAACAATACAGTGTCAGACATTAAAAATTTCCCTAAACAGGGCTGCCTTCAGATGTCTTCTAAACATCGGAGAGTTGTCTATTTCTTTGACATCTGATCGGAGGGCGTTCCAAAGGGCAGGCGCCACTACAGAGAAGGCCCTCTGCCTGGTTCCCTGTAACCTCACTTCTCACAGCAGGGAAACCACCAGAATAATAATTTAGGAGGGCTTGACACTGAGGGCATGCACTGGTACAAAGAAACACCCAAGCATGTGAGCTCACATCTAAAGTTTCAAGTCTTGAGCAAGAACCAGGCCTAAATCTGCAGTGGACGTTCAGATTTCAAGATGGGGTGGGGTGGGGAATATAGCATGGTATCCTTACCACGAAAGTTGGGATGATAAGGGCCGTTGTGTCCCAAGTGCCATTTTCCTGCAAGGAAGCAATGTCCGAAGAGCAACATTAGCAATTCATATGTACCAGTCACTGGGGAGAGTACTTAATGCTTTCTATTTGAGGTGTGGTGAACAGGGCTATGCAAAGAGGTGACCAGTGGGATTAGGCCATCAAACTCGAGAAGCCTTCAGGTAGCAGCTTCTATGAACACCAATATCTTAAAAGATGCAAAACAACCCATCCTTAGCGGACACAGTGAGCTCTTAAAAGTTAAGTTATTTCTTTCTGGCCAAGTGATAGCATCCCTCAAGGGAGTGGACAGAAGGATCTAGTCAGGAAATTTCCGGCCATCATTCTTGCATGCCAAAGAGGTAGATGGGAATTTCCTGCACATTCAGTTGCCAGTGTATGACCCACATCTGTGATTATTATGCCTCCCTTTCACGGTAGAGTGGAAAGCAAAATGTATGTTTCTCTTCCACCAGTGATGCATGATTAATATGATAGCAGCAGCATCCCAGATGCTCCTCCACAGTCTCACGCAAGGGGTGCCTGAAATTCACATGCCATTATTTGTTCATGGAGTTTATATTTCACCTTCTCTTGCAAAGGGCCTCAGCACAGCTTACCATAATCATCAAAACAAATGCAACGTAATAAAAGTAAAAAAACCAACAACCCTCAAACCAGCAATAAAACACAAAGATTAAAAGCAGAAAAAACCATCATTGTGTGGTATTCAACTAAATAAATGTGTGAGCCAAACGTCTTGCACATGGGCAACAGGACTTTCCCATGTCTTCCCCCCCCCCATGTGTGCCGACCCCCAAAATCTGCTCTGAAGGACTGGGGGGGCGACCCAGATTCAGGGCGTGGGGAGTCCCATTGTGCAAGTCAAAGTTGTTCCACCCACACAATAAACTACTTTGCGCTACTTTAAATAAAACCCATTATGTGGCTTTTAAAATACCCATTGAAACAGAGAACAGATGGGGTTTGGCTGACACGCTCAAAAGGCAATAGAGATTTACCAGGCAAACATTTTTAACAAGCAGACATTTTTAGATAGTTCCATAGGTTGGGCGTCCCCGCAGAAAAGGCCCTCTTTCTGGCAAAAGGTGGGGGAACCCAAAGAACAGCCTCTGAAGATCACAATTTGCCCATGGTGAACCCTAACAATGTAACCAGAAATGCTGCTTTTATTGACAATGCAAGATACTACGCCAATGGTGTTTAGTATCAGCCTAATGTGGAATTGATGTGGCCAACAGACTGTGAGCAAGGAAATCCCTGGTTCACATCTCACCGCTGCCATGAACTTCAGAGGTAGCTTTGGACAACTCTATCCCTCTCTCTCTCTGCCTGAGTCTCACATCTACATTATGGATGCACTTCTGCTAATCTCTTTACAGGATTTTTGTACAGAGATGATTTGTGGGAAAGACTTTGAACACTCAAAAAGCATGGGGAAATATGCAGAGTTGTGCTACTGATAATATAATTTAGCAGAAATATATAGATACACAGACATGTAGGTACATATAAAAACAACAACCAGCAAAACCCAGTTAATTTTCTATTGGAGGTCGGTTAAATTACCTATCGCAGCAGTGAGGTAGCCAGCTTCCTTCAGAACATCTCCCAAGGTTGTCTCGTTCAACGGGAGGCCGGCCACTGAGGTGACAGCAAAATTGTGGGTCACTCCATTGCGGAGGCCAAGGCGGCCTGTAAGCAGAGAAGCTCGTGATGGGGAACAGGTGGATGCCGCTGAATGGAAATCAATAAATCTAGAGGAGGCAAAAAAAGAAGAGAGGTTCCAACTATTATTTACCATTTATTGTGCTTCCTTTTTCTTGAAAGAATTCACTCTGATCGAGTCAAGTTTAATGCAGGTTTTCTTAATGGTGGCCTCAACGACACTGCAATCCTAATCTCTGTGCGTCCCCCACCCCCTTCTTGGTCCGCTTTCCTCTTTATAAAACACTTTGAACTCTCAGATCCATTTGTGACACAGCAAATGGTGACACAGCAAATTCTAGTAAAAGTGTTCTTTCTGGTGGAAAGCAATGCCTCTCTCCCTGCCTCCTCTGGTTAGAGGCTCAGGTCTCTGCGCCTCCAAGTCCATTGATAAGAAGTCTGGTCTTTATCCCCACATCCTTTGCCATGGTTACATTGTGGGGGAAATAAAGCCCTTTCTGACTGGCTAGAAGCAACAAGCTCAGCTCCCAACCCCATCTTGGGTGTCCTCTATAGGTGGGTAAGGAAAAGGTCCAGCAGTTGTTACACACGCATGAAAGTATTTGTGCCCACAGAATTAGCAAAACTACTAACTTGGCAGGGAGGACACTAGAGAGCAAACAGAATTCGTTGATGATACGAATGCTGATGCTATCACAAAAGGAGAGATCTATAAAATTGTCCCAACGCTCTGACATCTCCAGCCAGGCTGGAGTTATCTAACCTCTCCCAGGAACATCATTCCCTAAGCAGGCTGGATCAAAATGTAGTTGCTTTTCTTTCGGAGCATCATGTTCTTAACTATGGACTGAGATGCATACTGTCCAAAAACCAGCATACATGTCATGGGGGTTTAGGATTGGAGATGTGGCTTTTAATCCAGCTAAGGCAGGGGTCAGCAACCTTTTTCAGCCGTGGGCCGATCCACCGTCCCTCAGACCATGTGGGGGGCAAAATGAAGGAATTCCTAAGCCCCACAAATAACCCAGAGATGCATTTTAAATAAAAGGACACATTCTACTTATGTAGAAACACGCTGATTCCTGGACCGTCCGCGGGCCAGATTGAGAAGGCAATTGGGCTGCATCCGGCTCACAGGCCTTAGGTTGCCTACCCCTGAGCTAAGGGGTAATTGATACCAGCTTTTGAAGAATTTGACAGTGTTAGAGGCCTGAGGAGTCTAAAAGGATCAAAACATAGGCCTGATGTTCCTGGAGGCTAGAATCAACTCATGGGCAGGCAAGTCTTTGGCAACACCTGAAGATTTTGTGTTGTGTTCACGTTCAGCTCTGAGGCAAGAATTTATCAGCTGGTGTGGCGTTTTAAAAACCCAAACAGAACAAGAGTGGTATGAAGCAATCACCTCCAAGATGGATGCCTTGGTATAAAAACGGAACAGCAAACAGAGGTTCTAATCACTTTTGTTATCTTAGCTCCCTGGACTGACAATTTGCCTGGGCAGGTTTTATAAGTCAGTGCTGACGTCTGTTGAGGAAGTTTTTATGAACTTTTCCCATCTGGAAGAAGACACAACCTTTCATTATCAGGGAGAATCTTTGAACTAATCTTTGTTTTACATGCCCTGAGGTTACAGAGGCACATTTTGAAAATGTGACAGGGAAAGGTAGAAATGAAAAGTGGGTTCTCTGGGTTTTGGAAAGCTTTCTGCGATTAGCATTAATATCACAAGGAATCATAGAATCATAGGTTGGAAGAGACCACAAGGGCCATCGAGTCCAACCCCCTGCCAAGCAGGACATTCCTTGGAGGACATTCCTCCAAGGAGCTCAAGGTGGTATACATGGTTCTTCCCCCTTGTCATTTAATCCCCACAACAACCCTGTGAGGTACGTTAGGTTGAGAGGCAGTGACTGGGCCCAAGGTCACTCGCTGAGCTTCATGGCTGAGTGGGGATTTGAACTCTGGTCTCCCAAATCCTAGTCTGACACTCAAACCATGATGCCATATAGACTGCTAGTTTACACAGACAACAGCGTTGATAACGGAGGGTTCTGGGGGGCTGGGGAAGCTAATACAATGTTGAAAGTCATCCACCGTACACATGGACTGGAAAATGATGGTGATTATGTTGGCTGGCCTCACAGAAATAAACAGAAATGTTAATAGTGAATAGTGAATAGCACAACCTGTCCCAACAAAACTGGTTGCTCCGTTCTACTTTATGTACCGTATATTTCCACAGTGTTTTTTGGAAAAGTCGAAAATTGGGGGTCATCTTATAGACAGATGGTGAATGCACAGGGGTTGGGGCTCTGGTGTGGGCAGCCCAGGCTCGGGTTTGGGTTCTGGCCAGATTTCTTAATGTTGGGTTAAAAAAAAAATAGGGGTTGTCTTATACATGAAAAATATGGTAATTTGATTGTGTTGATATCTGAATTGGCTTGTTGTCCTCTTCCCTCACCATCCCTTTTCCATCACATTTTTAAAAGTGCACATTTTTAAAGGGACAGGGTCTGCGTGACTTTTTAATCTTTGTGCAGTGCCTGGGGTAGCTTCCACCCTTTTTACGAACAGCAACAATAGTGGACGCTAAGCGCTGGTTTGAAGCTTACCTCATGCCTTCCATTGCTATCTTATCCAAGTGAGGCGTGTCTTTTCTTAGGTTCCAGTTGGCTCCAAGATCTCCCCATCCAATATCATCTGCCAAAATTACTATGAAATTGGGTTTTTTGTAGCCTGATATTTTCCCACTCACAGAGACAAGTGGGTGTTGATAGTATAAGAGCCCTATGAAGCAGCTGGCCAGCACCAAGAGTAGTCCCTTCAGAAGCAAAATCTCCATTGTATCAGAAATGTTCCACTAGGAAACATCTCATGGATGCTAGCAAGTTAGCTAAAAATATGCTCTTATAACTCCTTTCATGCTTTCTTCACAGGCAATGTAAGAATTTCACATCATCAGAAACATATGCACCATCTGCAAAAAAATAGGAAATTATAAATAAAGATGAGAGGGAGGAAAACCCAGAGGCAATAGCAGCACACATAATATTTATATGGAGTGGGCCTCGGCCTATACCAAGCCTCTAGGTGATGGCCTGACTTGATGATGTGGAAACCTCTGACAACATGGAGGGGAAGTTGCTGGAACCCACCAGAATTTTGCTAAAGCTTCCAGGAAAGTCCAGCTCCACATCTATGGGAAGCAGAATCCCAAATTCATTAACAGACTCCAGTTTTCAGACAATTCTACAGCAAGCCTGCTTCAACCGTCTTTGCAAGGTAGAGAGAAGTGTCTTTGGACACTGAAGTCCAACCCCAGAAAAAAGTTAGGACATGCTGTATTTTTCCATGTATAAAACTATACTTTCCCCCAAGGGGAAAAGTATAAGGGGGTCGTCTTATACATGGAATGTTTAAAATATTTATTTCTTAATTTGAGGCTCAAAAATAGGGGTTGTCTTATATATGGGAGCTTCTTATACACAGAAAAATACAGTACTTAAGCCATATTGAAATCAACGGGTAGGTTGGTCACACAACTAACAAGTTCACTTCTTCTATGAATGCTTCCTTGAAGAAAAGTCTCTGTGTTCAAGGGGCATGTTCAGAAGCAAGTGTTCAGGATAGCACTCTGAAGGTCCCTAGATTCCACACAACTGAAGTACAATTGTCTCTAGAGCAGACCCAGCTGCCAAAACATTATTCACCTACTTATTCTCCCCCCCCCCCCACGATAGTCTCAGTAGTTGAGGGTTCAGGTTTGGGTGAGGCGAGGGGCATCACTGGCACTCTTGACAGCTTCATGCAGAGTTCAGGCCTCCACCACAAGAGCAGATCTCAAATTTTGCTTCAGGCATAATCATCCTCACACTGAGCCTTAACCAGAAGTTGCATCTCCATCTGAGTAGCTAGCTCGGCTTTCCTTGAGCTAAGCCTCCTTGTTTAAAAGGAGCCCAGCTTGCTATATCAGTCGTCAATTCTGAAGGAGGTGGTGGTGGTGCGGAGACGCTGGCACGATGGGGTCCTTCAGCCCAGGTACTTCTGGTTTAGTATAAATACCCTGATGGTTATTCTTTCTGTCACTCCAAACCTCCAGTGATATCCCTTTAAATCAGGCATAGGCAAACTCTGCCCTCCAGATGTTTTGAGGCTACAATTCCCATCATCCCTGACCACTGGTCCTGTTAGCTAGGGATGATGGGAGTTGTAGTCCCAAAACATCTGGAGGGCCAAGTTTGCCTATGCCTGCTTTAAATCCACAAAATTCTCACTTTGGCATCTTAAGTTGATGTCTGTTTTTCTTCTTCTGTGTATCTCAACCCGCATTAGATGACTTCTGAATTTGATCTGGAGAAGAGAGAACTTCTGACATACCTAGTTTGCCTATACCAGAAGACAAAAATAAATAAAAACAAAAATTTCATTGGAGCGGGGGTGTGGTGTGGAGGACACATTTTTGCTTTGGCAGAAATCAGAATTGCCATTTTCAAATGCACAGCTGAGTTAAATTTATGAGTGTTTTCACACATATGTAAGGCAAGGTTAAAAGAAGACAACAGTATGCTTGCACACAGAAACAAAAACACAAGAAGAGCAGCATCTGTTCTTCCTAACCACCACCATGCATAGATCTTTTAAAAATAAAAATAGTTTTATTAATTTCCAGTATACAGACACCCCCCATTTATGCATTCAGTATGTACGCAACTGTGTATATGTGTATATATGGAAGTGAATTAAGAATCGCTAAAACAGCCCAGAAGAGGCGTAAAGCTGTCAGAAAAGGCGCAAAAACAGAACTTTGCAATCCCACAGGCCTTCACAATTGCAATCCCAAGAGGCCTTCCATCAACCGTTGAGACCTGTGGAGAGTTGGAATTTGAAAGAGGAGGTTGAGAGAGAGGAATTGTGCTGGAGTTTGGAGGTTTTGGGGGTGTTTTTTGAGTCGTTCTTTGAGATGGCACCTAAATGCACAGCCTCTTTAACTTCCTCAGGTGATGACAAACCCAACAGGCAGCGAGTGGTACCCACGCTGGAGGAGGAATTGGAAGTGCTAGACTGCTGACAGGATGGCTTGAACATGTGTGCTGTGGCACACGTTTGGTAGGAATTGTTAGTACAGTGGTATCTCGGGTTAAGTACTTAATTCATTCCGGAGGTCCGTTCTTAACTTGAAACTGTTCTTAACCTGAAGCACCACTTTAGCTAATGGGGCCTCCTGCTGCCGCTGCCGTGTGATTTCTGTTCTCATCCTGAAGCAAAGTGCTTAACCCGAGGTACTATTTCTGGATTAGAGGAGTCTGTAACCTGAAGCGTATGTAACCTGAAGCGTATGTAACCCGAGGTACCACTGTATATCAGTCCTTCATTGCTGGGTGTGTGATGGTTACATCACACGTCCATATTTACTTTCTAGGTTTGGAAAAGCCTAAGAACGGAAGGTAGCCTTATCTCTTCCGCTCTGTTGTGTTTTTGTACTTTTTACTTTCTGTTCTCTCTCGGAGCTGAAGTGAGAGGACGCCATGATTGTTTGTCCTGTAAATATTGCTGAATAAAAGCTTAGAATGAGCACACAATTCTCCAATTCGTTTCTGCTGATCTCTGCTGAGTGTGCGCGCGCATAGGCATCTGCTATGTGACGCTGGAGCATCCCAGGACTGTTGATTTATGGATGCCCCGGAGCTGTGCAACACCAGGAAGACGCCCAGAGAGGTTTCGTCTCATCTCGGGGGCTGCATGCCCCCCCGGCGTATCCTTGAACCTACAGGACCGCCTCTTCTGGTATGCCCACATAGGACCTTAAGGTCCATAAATAGCAACACCCTAGAGGTCCTGGGCCCTAAGGAAGTCAGATTAGCCTCAACCAGAGCCAGGACCTTCTCAACACTGGCTCCAGCCTGGTGGAACGCTCTGTCTCATGAGACCAGGGCCCTGCAGGATCTGATTTCTTTCTGCAGGGCTTGTAAGACAGAATTGCTCCGCCTGGCCTTTGGCTTGGAGCCAATTTGATTCCGTCCCCCCTCTTTCTTTTTCCTTTCTCCTCCGGTGAAGAGGCTACATCCTAATGTTTTAATGTTGTATTTTAATCTTTTTTAAATTGTATTTTAATCAACTTGTTTTTATTATTGGTTGTTAGCTGCCCTGAGCCCGGTCTTGGCTGGGGAGGGTGGGGTATAAATAAAATTTTTACTATTATTATTATTATCCTGACAGGAATGAGTCCAGCATACGTGCCGTTAAGGCACATGAGAAGAAAATCCGGGCATCGGAGGCAGCGAGTGCCTGTACACCCACAACTGCCAAGGTACCCAGCCACTTGCAGGATGAGGCCTTGGTGAAGGCACGTGAGGCACTGAACCAATGGCTAGAAGACATGAACCACCGTTGATGGCAGCACCTTGCGCAAGAAGATTCTCAGGCTGTATGTGCCCTTCTAGCAGCCTGAGAAAGAGTTCTGAGTAGGTTCTGGCTGGCTGATCTGCTTCAAACAATGCTTCAATTTGAAGAAGAACGGCACCTGTGTTGAAACTGCATCCACAGACCATGAGGCTGCCCAAAAAAGTCCTGACCAACTGAAGAGACAGAAGCGCCAGCTGCCCATCATCATGTTCCTCCGCAAGACACCATCAGCTCCACCAAGTGAGTCTCACCCACAGCCAAGTACTTTGGGGGTACCGGTCCACCCTGCTTGTCATTGTTTGCAAATTGTCCTTCAGCAATGAGGAAGACTGAGTGCCTCCATTGCCACCAATGCTGGTTTGTAAAAGGGTCTTTTTTTTCTGGGGTTCCCAGAGGTTTTAGTCTGCAAGCTTTTTCAATGGGTGCTCCAATTAAACACAATTTCACCTATGCGCACAGTGCCTCGGAACGTAACCCGCACATATATGGGGGGTGCTGTAGAAGGGGAAAAGATACAAAAACAAAATGCTAATTTGCCACCCACACGTATAAATCCTTACTGTAAAAACACATTCATGCCTGAACTCTCACTTATACTTACAAGGTTTTGAAGGTTACCAGAAAAGCAATTTTCTCTAGATCTGCAATATGATCAAGATAGGACATGCAAAGGACAGGTCATAAAGGAGTCAGGGTTCTCTGTGCAGACAAGTGCAGAAGGCGGCAAGCGCAAGGATTTAAGAGTTTTAAACGTACAAGGACATATTAAGGGTCTTTGCTGCAAAGAGTAGCTTGCTCCTGCTTGCTTATGGGGTCCCAACTTAACCATCACTCGATTTGGGCAGGCTCTGAAGTGAGCTGCTGTATATCACTGGTGCCATAAGGCAGCTGGATTTTCCAAAGAATAAATAAATACAAAAATAAAATGCACACAAGCGCATTCGAAAAAGATAATTTTATTGGGGAGCATTATGATTTTACTATATGTATTAATAAACAAAAACCTAACCTATCCTCTCCTTCCCACCATGTAAGACACAGTAACATGATAATTCTATGCTGGTGTGCATTGTTCGGGCTACTTTCTTCTAATTTTGCTAACTTGAACAAAAAATATGATTTATTTTTTTTTTGTAATGATCTTCTTTTCTCTTGTCCTGTCATAGCTCAGCAAATGATGTTCAGCTTTCGTTTGTCACATAAATGTATTGTGAAACTCAGGGAATGGGTAGGGACAGTCTTTTTTTCTCTCCTCTGTGCCTTATTTGTTGTAATGTCTGTTTCATGTGTATATGTGTATGTATTTGTGTGTGTGTACTGCAGTGAAAAAAAGTATGTTAGAAATCAGGACAGAAGAGCTTGGATTGTAACCTGTAAAACTCGTTTAATAAACCGAGCATCTGAATGCAGCTTCTGTGCAGTATGAGCTGAAAAAGAGCTTGCAGATTGTTTTAAGACTTTTAAGGTCTCAAGTGTAGAATACCGTATTTTTGCCTTCTTTTGTGATGTATGTATGTATGTATGTTTTGAGGTGGTGGTCTTGGGCTACAGGGTGGGCAATTTCAAAAGTCTATAAAAGGGCTTGCACACCATCGTTTAGGGTTCTCCCTCCTGCGTGTGGTGAGTGGGGACCCTGCTGCACAGTTCCTTTAATAAAGATCAGGCTTACTAGCCACTTTGCTTCTCAATTTACAGCCATACGTCGGGTTAAATGTGCTTCAGGTTGAGCGTTTTCAGGTTATGCTCCGCAACGACCCGGAAGTAATGGAGCGCGTTACGTCCGGGTTTCGCCGCTCGCGCAGATGCTCAAGATGACGTCATACACATGCGCGGAAGCGGCAAATCACGACCCACGCAGACGCAGGTTGAGTTTGCTTCAGGATGCAAACAGGGCTCCGGAACGGATTCCGTTCGCATCCAGAGGTACCACTGTACTCTGGTTGGCCTCTGTTATTTTCTCCTACCGATAGGACTCTATACGGGCTCTGGAATACCCCATAAGGGAAAGGGAGCAGTTTTTCTTATAACACAGATCAAAAACAGTACCCACAGTTAGAACTGCCAAGAAGTATAAACAAAACAAAATAAAAATTCCTTCCAGTAGCACCTTAGAGACCAACTAAGTTTGTTATTGGTATGAGCTTTCGTGTACATGAAAGTGTGCATGCACACGAAAGCTCTTACCAATAACAAGCTTAGTTGGTCTCTAAGATGCTACTGGAAGAAATTAGTTTGTTTGTTTGTTTGTTTCGACTTTGGCAGACCAACACGGCTACCTACCTGCGCCAAGAATTATGTTACTTGTACCCCTGGCCATTTTGGCTTTTGTCACAAAAGGGTTCTGCCATCCTATCAAAACCATGAAACAGTAAATTGCATCCCCGGGATGCAATCATAGAATTGTAGAGCTGGAAGGGTCCCCAAAGGTCATGCAGCCCAACCCCCTGCAATGTCAGAAATTATATTAGGACCAGCGGATGAGCCAGTTTTATAACTAAATGAGCATACACATGGGCATGAAAAAGCTGACGACTACAAAGTCCGAGCTGATGCCAACCTTCTGAGTAACTGGACAAAACTGACTCAGTTTCCAGGGCTGAAAGCTAGTTGTTTGCAGTCATCAGCACCAGCCTAATCTGAAATGGCAAAATGAATGTTATCAGGGGAGGGCACTTGAAAAGTAGAAAGAACCAGCTTGAATAGCAAGGAGTACGAGACATTGTCAGTATAAGCAGTCACTAGAGGTGGGTGGAATGGGCTGGTTGAGTCCTGCTAAGACCAGTATTATGACAGATGTTTCCAGTTGTGTATCAATGACCTTGGGGAAAGAATGTGCAGCTGAAGATACAAAATTGGTAGGTCATTCCATGCGACCAAGGGGTGGGGGGGCAGAAAAAGAGTGACCTAGTTAAATGAGGGGCATGAGTAAATACTTGAATAAACAAAACAAAACAAAGCCCTGTGATAGCAAGAAGGGGAAAGGAAGAAAACCCAAGAAGCACCCGCTGCATGCCAAGAATTCAGAGGCGGACTGTTCTCAAACTCCCAGAGTCAAGTTCACTGTCAAAGGCCAAACTTAATGAATGAGTGTGTGTGTGTAACGATTGGAGATAACAACTGTGGTTTAATAAAAGACAGAAAGGGCATCTGTACATGAGTTTCCTCCTGTCATTCAATATTTTAGTAAAACGCAATAACTGGTTATTCTGTTTTATAATGGTTAATATATGAAACATATCTCCAAGCAGTGTATGGAAAACTGAAGCAACAACAGACAACTTAAATAAAATATTACAAAAATACACAGTTGCATATAAAAACGCTACATTAATACCAAGTTACACACACACACACATCAAGCAATATCAGTTCATTTTCCTTCTGACACATCCTCAGCTTTATCAAAAGGCCCCCAAAACAGATTGCTTGGCAGGCTCTCTTCACTTTGACTGATGAGCCTAAGTCAGTCTGAACTTCTGGCAAAGGGCTCTGTTTACTCTTAGAAAGCAAGCATTTCTCATGTGGTTTGCAAAACAGCAAACACCTCTCTCTTTTTGAAGGGGACACTGTGCTCTACCTATTTTAAAGGGCAAGAGAGACGCCTGGCCTGAACTTCTGGTTTAATGTTTGAGAAAGCTAAAACAAAGGTTGTGACGTCTTTGGAAGTACCTTGGAACAGGTACCCTGAGAGCCCTATCTGCGTCAGAAATGATTACTTTAAAGCAGGGGTCAGCAAACTTTTTCAGCAGGGGGCCGGACCACTGTCCCTCAGACCTTGGGGGGGGGCTGGACTATATTCTGAAAAAAAGAAGAACGAATTCCTAGGCCCCACAAATAACCCAGAGATGCATTTAAATAAAGGGAGACATTCTACTCATGTAAAAACACGCTGATTCCCGGACCAGATTTAAAGGCGATTGGGCCGGATCCAGCCCCCGGGCCTTAGTTTGCCTACCCATGCTTTAAAAGTCTTCCTCTTCTTCCATCCTGTCCAGGAATCATTGAATTGTAGAGTTGGAAGGGACTGATCTAGTCCAACCCCCTGCAATGCAGGAATCTCGGCTAAAGCATCCATGACAGATGGCCACCCAAGCTTTGCTTAAATACTTCCAATGAAGGAGAGACCACTACCTTCCAAGGGAGTACATTCTGCTGTCAAATGAACAGCTTGACCCCCTTTTCACCAATCCTTTCTCTAGTTGGAAAAAAATCCAGTGTCCGGCCTACAATTGTATCCCAATCATTGCTGCCCTAGACAGCATCTTAAAAAGAAGCAGAGACATCACCTTGCCAACAAAGGTCCGTATAGTTAAAACTGTGGTGTTCCCAGTAGTGGTGTATGGAAGGGAGAGCTGGATTAGACTTGGTATACTTATTTGTACAACATTATTCTTGTTTATAAAACCCAATTAAAAAATTAAAAAATTAACCAGGATTAGAATACTGCTGTGTTAAGAGAAGTATGCTTACGGCATTACCTTCAAAGGAAGACTGGCTTATGGAAATCTTAGAAGACGCAGAGATGGCAAAACTGACGGCACTGATAAGAGACACAAGTTTAGAATCTTTCAAGGATGGAAAACCCTTCTGGTAATTTTCCATAGGCTAAGTTCACAGCAGGGCTTGAAGTCTAAGAAGAAAAATAGCAGAACATAGTAAGAAATCTGTTAAAAAGAATGAAACCGGATAGGATGGAATTCTTAAAATACAACTGTGATTATAAACGTTGAGTGTGGGTGAGTCATTAGTATTGTAGAATAGGATTATAACCACTGAGTGGCATGGTGTAACTTTGAATATTGAAATAAAATAAAGTAATAAAAGGGAATGGATCACGGGTGGCGCAGAGCCTAGGACTTGCCGATCAGAAGGTTGGTGGTTCGAATCCCCGAGACGGGGTGAGCTCCCGTTGCTCGGTCCCACCTCCTGCCAACCTAGCAGTTCGAAAGCACGTCAAAGTCCAAGTAGATAAATAGGTACCGCTCTGGCGGGAAGGTAAACGGCATTTCCGTGCGCTGCTCTGGTTCGCCAGAAGATGTTTAATCATGCTGGCCACATGACCTGGAAGCTGTACGCCGGCTCCCTCGGCCAATAAAGCGAAATGAGCGCCGCAACCCCAGAGTCGGCCACGACTGGACCTAATGGTCAGGGGTCCCTTTACCTTTAGTAAAAGGGAAAGAAAGGCAGCGAAGACTTAAAGAGTATGTGGGAAATGCTTGGTAAAACATCAAATGCTCAGTTGTTGGGGGGAAATGAGGAGCATTAGCAGTTTCCTGTAATCAGGGAAAGGGCTTCAGCGGAAGCAGAGAACAGTAGCAGAGTGTTTACAGATCACAGAATTCCACTATTCAGGGCAATTTCTTTTGTGTAGGAGTTTGCTTTCCAGCCTTGACGCAGTATATATGGTTCTGTCCACAGCATTGGCAAGTGTCTCTCTTAAGAGTGTATGAATGGGTGGGTTGATTCATTAAGAAGTTGTGAATCAGTTGCCCAAGGAAAATAAACAGTAAAGAATGGAAATTATCTCAGCACTGCAGAGGTGGTGATAAGTTTATCATCTTCTTTTCCATGAGCTTCCCTACTTTCATGACTCACGAAGGGGGCAGATACTCTCTCTTTTCCAAACTAGTTCCCAGGCATGGATGCAAACCTTAACTTGCTGAGTAAGCGCTGAGTCATCATGTAATCCAATTTGCTTGGTATAGCTACGTGTATGAGTCACCGACCAGCCAAAACTTGGATTTCTTGGAATCGCAACACTAAAACACACATGTAACACTGCTATGTTATCTTCTGATACACCTGATTTGTGCCTCTTACAGACACTCACACCCTCCCTGTGAAGGGCTTAGGAACAATGTGCCTCAGGTCATCTTTGGAGGAGGGTCTAGAGACAGACCTGCCAACTGCCGGACTTGTTCTCTGCAGTTCACGGAGAACTCACAAGGACTTGCACATAAACTTTAATTCCTAGCCAACTGTATCAATGGCCAGTCTTACACGGTGCCACTTCTTAGGAAATTCTAGCACAGAAGACTGGAAATTCTATTGTAAATCAACTACGTACAGTCATACCTCGGGTTACAGACACTTCAGGTTCTGTTTTTTTCGGGTTATGGACCCGCCAAAAGCTGGAAGTACTGGAACAGGTTACTTCCAGTTTCAGGGGTTGCGCATGCGCAGCAGTGCTAAATCGCGCTTTGTGCATGCGCAGAAGCACTGAATCGCAACCTGCGCGTGCGCAGACATGCCACTGTGGATTGCCAACGTGGATCCTGCATGGATCACGTTCGCAACCCGAGGGTCCACTGTACAGTGGAACCTCGGATTAAGAACTTAATTTGTTCCTGAGGTCCGATCTTAACCTGAAACTGTTCTTAACCTGAGACACCACTTTAGCTAATGGGGCCTCCCGCTGCTGTCGTGGCACTATTTCTGTTCTCATCATGAGGTAAAGTTCTTAACCCAAGGTACTATTTCTGGGTTAGCAGAGTCTGTAACCTGAAGCATCTGTAAACTGAAGCGTCTGTAACCCAAGGTACCACTGTATTGGAAATGTTGCAACATCACGCACGCTGTCGCTTTCTGCAGAACTGAACTGCAAGGAGATAATGTTGGAACTGCCCTGTTGTCTGGAAGAAAGTGGTGATATATGGACTTGCTGAACATTAACCAGCAGGGAACATCTTTAGTTAAACAAAACAAAAGACTAAAATTCAATTTCCTAACCTTTAATCCATTACAAGGGCAAACTGAACACTAGAAAACAGACACGAAGGGCAAAAAAATGGCTTTTTATAGAATTGTGCTTTTTTAACATTATTATTTATAGGGGAGGATAACAGCCTTGTGAAAGCTGACAGCCAGCTGCAGAGATACCATATTTCTCTGCGTATAACACGTCCCCATGTATAAGATGACGCCTACTTTTGGGAGCCCCAAATTTAGAAATTGTTATTGTTGTTGAGCTTTATGGTGGCAATCCCCTCCTCGATTCCCCACGTCTCAGCACAGCCTTGCCTCGCCAGCCATCTCCCGGCCCTGAGCGCCTTGCCAACTCACCTAATACTTACCATGTAAATCTGTGTATAAGACAACCTCCAATCTTTGACTAAAAAATTGGGGGGAATTCATTGTCTTGTACACAGAAAGAAAACGGTATTTAAAATCTTTGATGCTCTTATAAATATCCAAGACAGCACTAGAACCGACTTCAATTGAACATAAAATTGGGAGAAGCCTCAATTACAGTGACTTGGTTGAGGACTTTACTTCCAGGAAGAAAGTTCATTTCATTGAATAGGATGGACTCTTGACTGTAATGTTATTCATCAGTAAACTGACTGTCACCAATTTACCATATGTCATACAATATGCTTTTTAAGGAGGGTTTCTTCTTTTCTGTTGCTATTTACATAAGAGCAACACATATGAAGACAATGCCCTTTTTCCTTCTGCTATGATCTGTATTCATGTATTTACAGTGTGGTGTTGATAATGTGTATTAAGTAATACTCTCTGCTCCAGTTGTAATAAACACTGACAGCAATGATGCATTTATTCAAACATTCATTGCAGCTTTACGTACAGAATTAAGTGAAATTGTATGTGCTTCCATACATTTAAGGGGCCCCAAATGACTCTTTTGCCCAAGAGACCCCAAACCCAACCCCCCCCCCAAAAAAAACCTCTGCCTGGGCTATAAGGCAGGCCTATGTCTGGATCCTCCTTTTCTGGATGCAGATATAAAGATAATAGCCAAGAGAAAAATTATCATTATATGGATAAGACTACAATTTTTTAAAAAAAAATAAACTTTCAAATATAAATAGTTAATGGCCTAATTACAAGAACAGCAAAGGAAATGTGCCTGTTTCTAAAATCCTAACAGCTTTTCTTGTTTTACAATTACTTTCTAATTATTTGCCCCCTGTGTATCATCAGAAAGAAGGCACGCTATGCTTAAGCAGTACTTTTCATCCCGTACAATTATTGCATTTTACACTACATTTTTATTCCATGGGATCAAGATTGAGAAAGATTTGCCACCCAAGGAAAACCGAAATTTTCTGCTGCCCCCAGTTTCTCACCCTGCCCTGAACTATACAACAAAGGCACATTAAACGTTCACAATTGCCTGGAATACTTCCTTCCGCCTGTTGGTTCTGATATTATTTTCATCCTGGACTTTGCAACTATGCCTATGCCCTGGGTGGGCAGCCAATGAGAGACCAGGGGCCCCACATTATATCCCCAGGAATGCGAGGGGTATCACCCAATGAACCGCCAAGCTGCTTCTGGGCTTCCCCTCCAAGCTGTTCCACCAAGACATTTTTACATAGCTTGAAGGAAGCAGCCCGGATCTTTTTGGAAACCAGAGCATTTCCCTACTTAGCCTCAATGGCCGGTGAAATCTAAGGTTATATACTGCAGCTTGGTAAAGTTAGTTATTAGCTTATGCTGGAAAAATATAAGACAGCACCTTAGCAGGGGGGATGAGCAACTTCTCCAAAGTTATTCCTCTGGAGGAGGAGTTTAAGCCCTTATAAATATCCAAGCTTATTTGCTTAAAAAGAGTTGGGCATAGAGGCATCTTCCTTGTTCTCCCCTCATCGCCCTCCTTGAAACTGTGGAGCCGAAGAGCTATCCGCTGTCTCTGTAGAGGCATTTAGCTGGTCCTCCAGCCCAGAGGACAGCGGTTTCTACAACACTGGCAACGGGGTAAGTCTACTCTCATTTTGCTTTTCATTTTAAAGCCAAGGGAGAAATCTGGTTTGTACAGAGTATTTCAAGGAGGACGTGTCTCCCAGAGTGAAGTTCTGCATGATGCTCCTTGGATTCTGGTCGGATCTGTTTTAAAACAAGAGACCCAAGAAACTCAGCTTCCATTAGAAGAACAACAGCAGGTACCTATCTGTGCGCAGATAAATATATATGGAGATAAGGTGGCAATTTCAGGATTTGTATCTACAAAAGGGAGTTATAGCACTGGGAGAATTCAACTGCTGTTCCAGTTCCTCTTTGGGGACATTTCAGCGGCAAACAATGCACTTTTGGTCTCGCCAGAGTGGTGCATGCTCTAGTTATCTCCCGCTTGGATTACTGCAATGCACTCTAGGTGGGGCTACCTTTGAAGGTGACTCAGAAACTACAGCTAATCCAAAATGTGGCAGCTAGACTGGTGACTGGGAGCAGCCGCCAAGACCATATAACACCAGTCCTAAAGGATCTTCACTGGCTCCCTGTACATTTCCGAACACGTTTCAAAGTGTTGGTACTGACCTTTAAAGCCCTCCCTATATGGTTCAACTTCAACTCTGACCGCTGGCCATGTTGGCTGGGGGCTGATGGGAGTTGGGATTGTGATAACGTTTGGTGGGTCAAGATTCTGAGATAACTGAGCAAGTAAGATAGGAATGGCTTTATTCTATCTTCCTGCTCCTCTCTCCACTTTGGTGCTGGGAACCCCTGCGAGCAGCTGGATCAAATAACAGAACTTAGCTGAGTTGGAAGGGATTGAGGACCGATTAACACTCCAAGCTCCCTACACCAGCCTTCCTGTTGAGAGTTGAAATAAATAGTGACATGCTATCCTTCCCAACAGACTGCTGTGCCAATATTTGAGTGGTAGAGGCCAAAGACAAAGGAAATAAGACCAAAATACAGCTTCAAAATGAACTAGGAAGTCTCACCTACATTGCTACGAGAAGGGATTACCGTACTTGGGCCATTTTGGAGTACGCCCTGATGCCCGTGTAACTCTTAAAGTTCTCTATAGCTGGGATGGGGAACCTCAGACCCTTGGGTCAGGCTACCAACCAAAGTCAAATGGAGTTTCTTGCAAGGTGAAATTAGTAGTAGGCTTATCGCGTGTCCTGTGAAATCATAATTCCTACACCTTAGTAGGGCTTCAGGGACAGATCTTAAAGTACAGACAGATTAGTAAGGATGCAGGCAGTTCTTCAAGTAACATAGCAGAATCATAGACTAGTAGAGTTAGAAGAGACCAAGAGGATCATCTAGTCCACAGTATTGCTTGTGTGATATTTGCACAATTTATTCTGCTCTTAGCAAACCTGGTGAGAATGAAATTTTCTGGGCTGCAGATGTTTCCTCGTCAAAGGCGTCCTTACAAAAATTTTTTTTTAAAGTTCTCCCTTGATTAAGCAAAGCAAAAGTTTGCTTTGCAATGTGTTTGATCAGCATGGCAGCATGTCAAGTTTCCACCAAGTTTCCACCAATAGAGTTTAATTTTACCATTCAAGGATGAATGAAGTTATTATTACTTACTACAGGAGGATACAAAGTCAAGAGTTCAAATACAAAAAATCAGCAATGATTAAAACTACAGGGCTCGGGAATCCAGTGCTTTAAATGGCAATGGGATTATGTTCACGCATATGAGCATGTACATTTGCGTGTGTTTGTGTAAGGGGAGAGCAGAAACTGGTAAAATAAAAACAAGCCTGTCCAGAGCTTGCTCTTCAAGCAGCCCAGCTGCACATGCTTCAGAGAAGGACGTTAAGAAATTCAGTGAATGCAGGAACAAAAAGACACATACAGCGTCATCCTTTTTGTTTGAAATGTAAATAACTTATCAGGCCAAAAGGTGTTCTCTTCCAGAGGCTGAATAAACATCAGAAATCAGCCTTTGAATATTTTTTTTTATGTAGCCCTGAGAGAGCCAGGAGTTGAGGAAATGAAATCAATTTTCTGTACAGCCAGAGTCTACATTGTGACAGGTCACAGCCTTTCAAAAGCTGGCATCTTGCAGACGCAGATTACTCACAACACTATTTCTCGGTGAGGCTGCAGGCAAGGTAGGCAAGCACCAATATCAGCATCTCTCAGGAGCCAGGTCAAAACATTTTTCCCCCACCAGGATTTTTAATTAGGAGTGCAATTTAACTGATTAATTGTGCACTAGTGGGACTTGTGTTGGCTCCCGCTAGTGCAACGATTTAGTTGACTCAAGGTCTAAGTTCATCGTCTTCAGAGGTCCCTACTCTATATTGCCCTCTGCATCTGAGTAGTAGACAGGCAAGCAGTGACCAAAGAAAGCCTTTTTAGTAATTGTGGCACACCCACTAAAAACACACACAAATAACACACCTCCCACACCCATGGAGGCTTGCCTGAAGCCAAGTTTGTGGGCATTTTATAACTTTGAATCACTTTGTTTTTATGTTAACTGCTGCTGCCCTGATGTGTTTTTACTGTATATTATACTGATAGTTGTATTCTTTTAGCATATTTATAAGCAACTCTGGAAGGGCAATGCCTATTTATTGTTGTTTGTTTTATTTCGGTATTGGTAAGGTTTCCAGCTGTGCGAGAACAGAGCAGAGATATTCTGGTTGACCACCTTGCTTTTTTAAGCTAAGGATGGTCCAGAATGGTATTAGTTCCTTTCAATTACTGAATAGTTAAAAGGCATTTGTAACAATTGGAAATATAGTTTTAACACCGAAAACAAGCTAATCCTCCAGAGTTGTGACCCCTAAAGGTAAAGGTAAAGGTACCCCTGCCCGTACGGGCCAGTCTTGACAGACTCTGGGGTTGTTCGCCCATCTCACTTAAGAGGCCAGGGGCCAGCGCTGTCCGGAGACACTTCCAGGTCACGTGGCCAGCGTGACAAAGCTGCATCTGGCGAGCCGTTTACCTTCCCGCTGGTAAGCGGTCCCTATTTATCTACTTGCACCCGGAGGTGCTTTCGAACTGCTAGGTTGGCAGGCGCTGGGACCGAGCAGCGGGAGCGCACCCCGCCGCAGGGATTCGAACCGCCGACCTTTCGATCGGCAAGTCCTAGGCGCTGAGGCTTTAACCCACAGCGCCACCTGCGTCCCGTTGTGACCCCTACTCACATCCTATTGCAAGCCCCACTGAGTTACTCGTCTGGAAATATAACTGCAGCCTTATGTTTTGCTACAGCAGGAATTGCAATGAAAATACTGGTTTGCTGTTTAACATCCCAATAGGTACAGTGTAAATATTGATTTCAATGGAATATTTCACAGACCTTTAGCCTTATGTGTTTCACTACAAGTAAGCCCCTTGGATATAAGAAGGATTTGCTTCCAAAGGCCCTTTGAACAAACATATCAGAGCTCATTTCATAGAACTATGCTACATTTGTTTTTTAATGTGCAGCTAACAGAAAGTCATTATGAATATTGCTTTGTTTTCTGTATGGGATTTTACACACTGGGGTAAAAATGTTAATTCAGTATAAACCAAACTAGGGTGGGGTGGGGGAAAACCTTAACAAAAATCACTCCAGCAATCACCTTTTTAAAATCCACTGAAAAAATGTGACTTTTAAAAAATAGAGCTGAGATCTATGGGCCATTGAAAAAAACCACACTAATCATTTGAATGTTTCTTGCTCTAAAGAAACCCCTGAAATTATTTTAAACAAAGGCAGGTTTACCTGCACACTGCTTTTTTAAAAGGGGCTAATTTTCAACTGTATTTAACATAACGCTAAAGAAAAGTTAACCCTCTCCTGCTGCAGTTCTACATCCAAAACTAAGAAAAAAATACATTACATTACAAAAATAAGAAAAATCAGTACTGTGATTAATCTGGGCCGTTAGTCTAGTTTTGACTTACATCTTAACCCCTTCCACAGTAAAGACAAGTAAGTTAGGAGCTTGTATTAGGAATTTAACTTCATTAAAAAATACCCCACAAAAACCTCACAGGGGTCTGAGCAGAGATGGCAAACATTTCTGAAAACCCTGCTAAAGCTTTATTTGTTCCAGAGCCATAAAAAAAAATGAATTAAAAACAAAACAAAAACCTTCCTACATTCAAAAGACTTTGCTGGCGGACCCGAAGGTTCAAAGTGAAGACTGCAAACTGTTGACTCCAAGGGGGTAGGCGCACACACGCAAAGGACACTGTGCCAGGAAGGATCCCCCCCCCCCCGGCTTTGCCCAGAGCGCTTTGCAAAGCACTGCCAGCCAGCCCAACTGAGTCACCAGCATTCCCCCAATGCAACAAGGAGAGCTCAGCTTCCGGGAGATTACGAGTCTCTAGTGTGTGCACACACAGCAACAGCCAGACACACACCCAAACTGGCAGAAACCTGTTCTGCCCGGATCGGCTCGAGCAGCAGCAGCTGCAGCGGCACGAGCTCGAACCTGGGAAAGTGGAACGCGCTCGCGCCGCCGCCGCCGCCAAGCAGGGCGCCCGCGCTCGTGCCCGACAGAGCGCCGCCGGGCAATGCAGCCGCTAGGAGGCGCTCGCCGGGTCCCGCGCGTAATACAATTGTCATTGATGGGGGCAGATTTTTTTAAAAAACAAAACAAAAAAATGCTGGGAGAAAGGGGGCGCGCGCACAAAAGTTCATTATGCACTACATAAGTCCTGGAGCCCCTTAGGGTAGCAATCTAGCAATTGGTTTCCTTTGAAGCCCCACCCCAAGGAAGCTGTGGGTTTGCACAGGACTTGCTCGGCACTGGGGTCGGAAACGTCTTACGGAGCTGCAAGAAAGCCCACTATGAAATTCTCCCCATAGATTTGAAACTGCGGGGGATCAGAACTGCGTTTTGTCGTCACTTAAGCAGTGAGCGACTCCGCATTAATTCCTTAGGAAAGCGCTTACGTCGGGGCTGCGGCACGGGCAGCATCCGTCGAGGATGCTTGGCGGATCTAACTCTCATCCAGGGCTTGCTCTCAATAGGGAAGCATTGGAATGAACATGAAGCCCATCCTCGCTCTCCCTAGTGCCAATAGGGAGCGCACGGAGCGGCTCCCAAGTCCCGACCCTCCAGATACAAGATGTACACGCGCGCACATTCTTAGGGAAATGCAGAACACGCGGTGGGGGGGGGGGGAGAGAGAGAGCAAGAAATCCGTGCAGATAACGGGGAAGAAGATTCCAGGCGGCTTGCAGCGAGCAGAAAGCTGCTTGCCTTGCCTGCCTGCGGCGCAGTTCACCTTAAGGGACCTTACAGCGCAGACTTGGCCAACCGGGCGCGCTCCTCTTGGCTGAAGGAGTGGCTCTCCTCCTGCCTTAAGGCACAACGATCCCTGCAATACTCGAACTGCACACCTCACTCCAGAGACCCAGCAGGGCGAAGTTAGGGAGCGGGTTCCCCTCTTTCCCCCCCAAAGGCTCCAATAAAGGAGGACGGTAGCAGGAAAGCATCCTTTACAGGGCACAGCAAAGGGGGCAAATGTTAGTTCGTATTATGGGCGAGAGAGGAGGCGGCACATGATGATGTCCATTCCCCAGAGGGTGGCAGGGATGCCCAGTCTCACTTCGAGAAAGGACATAAAGGTGGCTCTAGTGAGGAACTCTGGCTAGGCGAGCTCTCCAGCCGTTGCCCCAAACTCGGCTGAAGAGGCGGTCGACTATCATGTCTCCGCTTTTGGGGGAAGGGGGAATAGAGGCAGCGGCATTGCCTCGTGGAGAGGAGCCACTTGGAAGAGGAGCCTCAAACGCCCGCGGCGCAAATTAAAAATAAGATTATTCTGCAAGGTCTGAGGGAAAGCGGCGCGACATAAAAGCAGACGTGGCAGAGGCCCGCGCGCTATCTGAAGCGCCTCTCGCCCTCACCCCCCATGCCGCCGCCCGGCGCGCGCCCCTGCCTCTGCGCCGCCCCGCCTTCCCCTCAGAGCACGCGGGAGCAGCAGCCCGCCCCTCCTCCGCTGCAATTGCAAAGCCGGGCCCGGCGCGCACATGGCGCTGCTGAGCTGCTGCCGCGCGCGCCGGGTCCGCCGGCGGAGACCGGCTCGAGCCGGTATAAAAAGCTTGAGCTCGAGCACAGCAGCAGCACTGCCGCAGTTGCGAGAGGGACCGGGCGGAGGAGAGTCAGGTGGGGGGTGCGAAGAGGGAGCCCGCCTGGCTAGCTGGCAGGCGAGGAGCGGCGCCCCACAGGGACCCCCCTTCTCGAAAAGCTAGGCGCGGACGGTGCACCCCGCTGGGCATGGGGCAGCCTTGGCACCGGCGGAGAGAGCCTTGCGTCGGGTAACGGGGGGTGGGGGAGCAGCGACCTGCTCCTCTCTTCCCCGCCGAAGCGAAGAGGGTCTTGTCTGAGGCGCAGGCTCCACCCTCTCCAAAAGGGGTCCCGAAGCTGAGGCGGCAGAAAGGGTTGCGTGTTCCTCCCAGGCCACCTCAGCATGTTACTGACCGGGTCATAGGCCAAAGCTGCACTGCTCTGCAGCTCGGGGAGGAATTTTTTTTTTCCTTCCTCCGTTTCCTCTGCCCAAGTTGCAGCTGCAGCATCTACCGACTCGGTAAGTGGCTTTTCTTCTGGACACTGAAGTTTGGTTGTCTTGCTGCTGTAGCTTTTTCTTTTTAAACGTTATTTGATACTACATACCTTTTTTTTTTAAGGGGGGGAGAGAGACTATGTGGCCCCTTCTGAAGGAGCCCGCTAAATTGTGAAGTGCAAAGTGATGCAGACATATGGAGGGCTTAGCTTTCCTGCATCACAAGGAAAGTAGATGGGCTCTTTCCTCATCCATATCCCTTCAGGTTGGAGGGGGCTGGGTTTTTTTTCTCCCTTCAGAAGAAAGCATTTCCCCCTCTCCCAGAGGAACCTCTTTGCACACAATAGTGTGGTCTCTTGTCATTGGCCACCCCTCCTTAAAGAAACTTAGCTTGGGGTCGTTTATGCAATGCTATAGACCTGGACATCTCTGCATTCCAACAAGGTATCAAGGCGCTTTAAACCGGATTAAGGATAACCGCATGGCGCAACGTGGGCGCTAAAAGTGTCTCCCTCGCTTTTCTCTCTGACTGCAAATTCTGCAGGCATCATCCTATCCTGATTCAGCCTGGCATGCTGCTTAAGTTCTGTTACCCAGGCTGTAGTCAGGTCTTTGCTTGAGCAGCAGCAGGAGGCTGGAATGCCCTCAATGGGACTCACAGCATGGTACTCATCAGAAGTGGATCAAACTGGTATCTAAGCATGTCCTGCACAGCAGAGATGAGAGAGTGTATTTTCTCAAAACCAGACCAGCCTTGCAGATGCACCGGAGTGCATTGCCTTTAACTTCTGTATAGCCAAGCACGTTACACAGTCACAGCGAAAATGCAGTCCATGAATGTCTTTTTCCTTCTGCCCCACATGATGAAAAATTCATCTGCAAGTCAGTATTTCAGAGGATTTGTTGCAATGCTAACATGACTTGATATGGTTTATCGCACTGATATTTTTAGCCAGTTTGCATCAAGACTGCAATTTGAAAAGAGTTGTTGCTCTTATTTTACACAGTGTGGTTGAAAAAATAGGCTTCAGATTCCTTCAAACACGAGATCATTGGGGCATAGACTGTCCTGTCCTGTGATTTCATAAGCACCTGCGCACTGCAGGCATTACTAGAGATAGCAACTGCTGTTCATAGCTAGTTAATTCTTTGCATATTACTAAGCATTCTATACCTTTATTGGCCTTGCATCTAATGGATGTACTACAGGATGGCAATGAAATATATTTAGATTTGATGAATGGATAAAAGATAATCTTCCTTTAATTTGGTTCTTGCAAACTCAAGTTCAAAAACTACCTCCAATCTACAGCCCAGTTATAGTCTCCAGGTGAAAGAAGTACAATGCCAGTGGGATTCATTTAAAGGCTAATATTATTCATTCTTAAGTTACTAGAAAATAACCTTTCAGATAGTTGCTGACCATGTTTTAATGCATTTAAAATTCTCTCCATAAGCAATTCTGAAAATAACCTACTAGATATTTCAGTACTACCACTAAAAGAATCAACAGAGCCCAATCCTAGGCAAATGAAGGTATAACTAAACGCACTGAAGATACTCTCAATGGTTTAGACACACCGTACTCTGCATACATTACAATTAGACGAACTAGAAGATAAAATATCTATTATATATAAACAATTACATATTATATGCAGTTAAACTTGAAACAGTTATAATTGTGTAGCAGAACTTGCCACACAATGGGAGCATTTGGATATTGTTTTCAAAACTCATGTACAGACTTTTCTAAGTAATTAAAATGAGTAAAACTGATAAGAACAAAAATGCTAGCTGTTGAGGTGAGGCAAGATGAAGGTTTGCTGAAGGACATCTTCCACTCTCCTCCCCAATATTTCATAACACAAACCAGTCCTTACCTCTAGGAAACTACAGCTTAAGGACATTCAGAGGAAAGGTAAATTACTGAAGAATCCCAAAACAGTGAACCAGTCCCCCCCCCTTTCAATTATGTCTACCTGGTCAGATGCAGAAAGTTAATTGTAGGGTTGTGTGTTCTATGGAGAGTGTCTCTGCAGAGCATTCTGAAAATATATTTACTACCCTGAAAACAAATTTGGTTGCATTGTATCCTGGGAGCAAGATGATCACAAAATGGGTATCATTTGCCCACAAAACTGGCCCAGAATCACCCACTGAGCTTCATGACTGAGTGGGGATTTGAAAACTGATCTCCCAGGTCCTAGTCAGACGCTCTAACCACTATAGCACACTGGCTTCCTAGAGTACTTCTGCTATGGGGCAGCTATATAAATTAAGAAGGTAAATAAATATGGGGGAAAGCAAAGTGCCACTTAAGATTCTTCTCTTAACTGCTTTGAGATTATTTCTTTAAAATATAAAGTCATATAGAAATGAAATTATTATTAATAATTAAGAACACCATTGGAGGAAAATGGAGCCTAGACATTCTGTTGTGGTGACCGCAACCTAGGTTTAAGGTGCCCTTTGGAGATTTACTCATATATCTGAGTTTCTAACATGAACTAAGGAGATTTGCCAAGTGTGTCTGAATTCCCTAGCTTGTGGATGCATGTGATGCACAATAGTGGCATAGTTATTTTTGTTTTGTTTTTTAAAGTTACCTCAAAAGTTTTAGCAGTATGTAGAAAACCTAGATGGCTATGAGGAAGTCCCTAGCTGGATTGAAATTAACCTGGGTTATATAAAGCAGCTGCACAAGAAACAAGTTGGCTTGACTTTGTTGTCTTGAAGTCAACACCAAGCAGCTCAATGTAGGTCCTTTATCAACATTATCCAGAAACCTTAGCATGTGCAACTGCTGACTAGAATCATAGATAGGCTTGGGCTGCGACAGAACTCAAGTCTGGAAGGAAGGATGGAAGGCAGAGTCCCTTCTAGGGGTTGCCATCTGTCTGCTTATGCAATGCAAAACTGCAAGTTTGGGAGAACCCTTTCACAGCATTTGTGAAATTTCACAGGGCCTTTGGGTCTGTCATGGGTTTTTCACTAAATTACCTCCTTTCCACTGTATTTAAGTCAGATGACTGCTTCTTAATTGCTTGTTCTTAAATGGAACCAGCTGGTCCTTACGATGAAACATATTTTTCTGATTCTTGATTCAACTAGTTCAATCTTATCCTAAAAGGAAAATGCTTCCATTAGGATACGGTCCCGAAGCAGCAGAAAATCTCTGTGTGAGATGGAAAAGACAAGTTACCTTTTGTAACAAGGTCTGTGATCCCAAGCCTGCTTAGGAGGAAGTAAGCCCCACTGAATTGAGTAAGCCTACTTCCAAGCAGACATATGAGATGTTCTTAGAAAATGTGCTGATCTCGCTCTGTTTCTGTCTCTCCCTGTCATTCCAGGTTAAAAATGACTGTCAAAGCAACAAGAATGTCATGCCTTGCTCCCAATGTTTATACTAAAGTGCCTGATGGAGGATGGGGCTGGATTGTGGCTTTTGCTTTCTTCTTTGTGGAAGCCCTGACATACGGCATTATCAAGTCTTTTGGAGTCTTCTTTATAGACCTAATGGAAAGTTTTGATGAAAGCAACAGTAGGATATCATGGATTATCTCAATATGTGTTTTTGTACTAACATTTACAGGTGAGCATGCAGCACCTCTTGTGTTTAAACTGAGAGCCTGGTCCCTATGCAAAGAGAAGCATGCCTACCTATTATTTCATAGAAGCACAGAATTGTAGAGCAAAAGGGACCATGAGGGTTATCTAGTCCAACCCCCTGCAATGCAGGAATCTTTCACCCAACCTGGGGCTCACAACCCTGAGATTAAGAATCTCATGCTCTACCGACTGAGCTATCCCTTTTCACTCTGTAGAAGTCTGGGCTCTTAGGATCGTGTGGTTGTAGGGCTGTAATTTTGCACATATATCACAGTCCTACAAAAGTACCAAGAAACTATATGTATGGTATCCACGTACTATGTTAATTGTTGGTAAACACTGACAAGCAAAATGCACACAGAGGTTCACTGGACACCCTGTTTACACACACAGATTGAGAGTACTTTTAAAAGCCTCCATTTCTCAGACTCCCCTCATTTATAGGGCTGGCTTAACAACTAGAGCTGATGCATAAGAACACTACTTTGCTTAATTTTCAAGGTCAGTTGTGACACTTCCAAGGATTTAGATGTGCTTCTGTAAGAACAGAAAAGGAAAGAAATGTTAAAGAGAGTGAAGGGACCAAGAGGGCAAAATAATCTGAGAGAAGATGTAGAAAGTAGTGTTAAGAGTTGGGCACAATATACTTTTGCTCCACCTCCACCATTGTAATGCATGGAGAGTTAAAGCGAAGGACAAAGCTGGTTTCAGTGTGGCTAGAACAGAGGAATCTCCTCCCAGCAGACACTGCTCCTTAGTGTTTATCCCAAGAAGGCAACTCAATCAAACCAGTTCTTTGGTTAGGGGAAAATAAGTCTGAAAAAAGGGACCAGAACAATGAAGGCTTGTGTCTGACATTAACAGTTGTTTTTTCGAGTTAATTAAATCACATTAGTTAACCTTCTGGGAAACAGTCTCCCTTCAATTTTTGTGTGTTAGCATATGCTCTGTATGGTAGTTTAATTCAAGTTTACTGACAGAAGGCAAATTACACTTGAGCCCTTGTCTACTGGTCCTCTGGAAAAGCAAAGAAAAGCAAATATGGAACTGAAACTGAATCACTGGAACATTGACCTACATGGTGTCAGCTATTTCATATTTCATACAAAAGTGTGCCGGGAGGGGTGTTAATTGGGGATCTGCCAACCTGGAATTTGCCTAAAATTAAAGCATTTTTTATTTTTTACAAATAAATAGCAGCTAGGCCCTTTGTTTTTAAATTAACACCAACCCATGGTTTATGCAAGATAAATACTACAGTGCCACTTGTAATATAATACAGTGCCACTTGTAATATAATAAAAAGCCAGCAAAGCTTATTATTGCATATGATGAGAGTCGCTATTGTAATTTGAAAGAGGTACATGTTGGGAAAAAATTGTTTCCCTCTTTTGCAGCTCCTCTTTCTACAGTACTGACTAATCGTTTTGGTCATCGCCTGGTGGTGGTGATTGGAGGTTTACTGATCAGTACTGGGATGGTCACAGGCTCCTTTGCACGCACAGTTGTCGAAATGTACATCTCCATTGGCATAGTCTCAGGTAAGTTAACATGGTCCATCGTCTAGTGAAATTGCCAGTTATCTCTCTCCCCCCCCCCCCCAAGATAAATGTTTTATATTCAGGGCTGGAAGTCCTCCAGGTTCATAATGGCCAAGAAATCTTGCAAAAACAACCACCTCCTAATACTAATTCTTGGTGGGTCTTGGGTTTGTGGAGTTATTGGGCTTTATGGAAACTTACCTGTTATTGTTGTTATTAACAGTATCATAGATGGGTAGAACTAAAGAGATAACCTCACTCAGAAGCCTGGTATGATGCATTCAAATAGCTTGAAAAATTACGCTTGCTGTTAATAAGAAATGGCCAACTTTGCAAATATTTAGCAAGCAACATCACTAATTGTGGGTGGTATGTCTAGAGCAGGGGTTGGCAAGGTTTACCTCGCCTGGGCCTGTTTACTCCAGTGGAGATACCTCCATGGGCCAGATCGCGTGTGCGCAGATGCAATTTCCGGGGTCTGCGTCTGTGCAGACGCGATTTTGGGTGTCTGCACATTCACAGACGTGATTTCTGGCGCTGCGGAAGCGAGTCCCTGCACGGTTTAGCACAGCGCAGGGACTCGCTGACCAGGCAGCTTGGTTCAGGGTGGCTCGTGGGCCGGTTAAATGACCCCTGTGGGCTGCTTGTGGCCCATAGGCCTTAGGTTGCTGACCCCTGGTCTAGAGTGAGTGGTTTAAAAAAACCACACACTAATGAAATGGTTTCATCCAATGTCTGCAATTCCGCTATTGTCATGCACTAATAGCATTTGTTTGGCTTTTATTTATAGGCTTAGGATACTGCCTTGCTTTTCTGCCTACAGTCACCATTCTGTCACAGTACTTTGACAAGAAGCGTTCATTAGTCACAGCGGTAGCTTCCACAGGAGAATGCTTTGCTGTCTTCTCTTTTGCACCAGGTACTGAAATACCCTTCTGAGATTTTCCCATGATCACAATGTTAACTTGAATCTTAAATACATGTTAAAACAGCTCAGTTGGCTTAATGGTGTGACCTTACTCCCACCAAATGTTTGATTAAGGGCCATCTAATCCAGGGATTGGGCATGGTGGTGTAGAGGAAATTGGACCCCTTCAGCTATAGTTCCAGCACACAAATTTTGAGCTGGTTGTGGAGGCTCCCCAAAGTTCAGATTATAATGGTTCAGTGGGTCATTTTGCTCCAAGTCACCAAAGCACAGATCATTAATATCCTTGTACCTTGTACCTCCATTAAAGAACTGTTACATCTTTGGGAGGAAATCGGTCAAGAGAAGATATATGTCAGGCATGGTCCTTTGCTAGAGCCAAATCATCTTTCCACTCTTATGTGGACTCCCAGGAACAGTCAGTTGGAAAGTCACAGGTGTGGAGGTGCAAAAATACATTGTTGGGAACAGAGAATGGGGGATAAATATAACCACAGCACCTTTATATCTTGAAAGCATGCAGAAGAGAAAATGCAAAGTTCCCATCTTTGTAATTATGTTCTAACCTGCTGGTTGTTAGATTTGAATTCAGACTATTCCCGCCACCACCACTGGCAAACCCATGCCCCCACTCTCAGCCTAGCACTATTTTTACAAACTTTAAAGGGCATAGCAACCCGATGACATACAATCTGGTGGGTTCCCAATATAGTTTTTTCCAAGCTAAAATTAGCGCTAAGCGCTAACCCCAGCTACCTTGGAATAACGCAGAGCCTATATGAAACGTTATTTGATATGGAAACCAGAGGATTTCTCACTTGAGAAATCCCAAACCTGAGATCTCAAAAAGCTGAATTACATCAAGCCTTCTCAAACGTGCTAAGATAAGTTCTGCTTTCTCCTAGTCCTTTTGCCATTTTAAAAACTCCCTTTTGCCTTTAAACTGCGTCATCTCCAGCTGTGTTGTAGAATAAGGGAGAGCCTGCCTTCTATCTTGATGCGGTTGAGAAAGATACCTTCCCTATCTCTTTCTCCAGAGGGTGTAGGTTAACATACCTGGGAAAGTAAGACCTCTGAACTAGATTACCCCCTAACAAGCAGACAGTGTCTGTGCCTAGTTTGAGCTGATATATACTGTCACCATCCCTGCTTTCCTGCATAGCATATGTGAGAAATGGCTTGTTATATGGAGGCCAGGCGGTGCATGAAACCTCGTTCCTTGTTAACATCTTCTTATATCTTAGATCCTGCTTCATATACTGCCAAAGCTGGTCCCAAATGTTTGAGTCAAGTGTGTAGGAGACACTATGAACAAGTTTGGGCATAACTTGACCCTAAAACTTGAGCCTCAGTGTTACCTTTGTAAATCAGAGCTTCCTGTTCCATCAGTGAAAGATGTGTTTTACTTTTTCTTATCTGTAGCTATCACTGCTTTGAAGGAGCACATTGGCTGGAGGCATAGCCTCCTGCTTGTTGGCCTACTGCAGCTTGGAATTGCGGCCTGTGGATTCTTGCTGCGGCCCATCATAATCAAAGTGCAGGAAGAAGTGAGTGTGTCGGCAGCAGAAGAGCAGAGTCAGACAAAATACATGCTTGAAAATGAACAGACACGCACCTCCATAGATTCCATTGACTCAGGAGTAGAAGTAACTACCTCACTTCGCAACACGCCTGGAGATGCCAAATCAGAACTGAAAAGTGAAGGACCACCAAAGGAAATCACAGAGGTGCTCATAGAAGCTAGTAGCATCCCTGCCAAGGAACCAAAACCTCAACTCCTAGACTTCTCTGTGATGAAAGACCATGGCTTTATTTGTTATGCACTTTTTGGTTTATTTGCTACTCTGGGATTCTTTGCTCCTTCCCTATACATCATTCCACTTAGCAGGAGCCTTGGAATAAACAAGGACCACTCCGCATACATACTCTCAGCGATGGCAATTGCCGAGGTCTTTGGCAGAATCAGCGCCGGCTGGGTCCTCAACAAAAAGCCTATCCGAAAAATTTACATTGAACTCATCTGTGTCATTCTGCTGGATATTGCCCTCTTTGCCTTCCCTTTTGCATACAATTTTTGGGGACTAATGATATGTAGCATTTACTTCGGGTTCATGCTTGGGACAGTGGCAGGCACACACATCCCTATGTTGGCTGAAGATGACGTCGTCGGCATAGAGAAGATGTCCTCTGCTGCGGGAGTTTACGTATTTATTCAAAGTTTATCAGGGTTGGCTGGACCACCCCTTGCAGGTAAAAATGAGATGCACCCAACTGTTCTTAATTTCTGTTCTAGCTAGGTAACAACTGGGAAAGGGAACAAATGCTTTCAAACAACTAGAGGTGAGCTAAGGGTGAGATCAATAGAAAGATGTGGGAGCATTCATGGAAAACAGTGACTAGCAGGTTAGCAATTGGAAATGGCTGCATCTTGGAAGACGACACTACACAACAGCACATGCACATTTTCCAGAAAACCAAGTTACCATCAGCACCCTTAAATAAATTAGCCTGATTACTGCCATCCAGGTTACCTTTCGCTGGAGACTAAGTAGCTCACACCTAAGCGAAAAGAAATCCCTTCCCCGCAACACATTTCAGCCATCTCCAAGGATAGACAAAAGACAACTTGACTGCTGGCACTGTTGTTGTTAGTACAGTGGTACCTCTGGTTGCGAACGGGATCCGTTCCGGAGGCCCGTTCGCAACATGAAAGGAACACAACCTGCGCACGTGTGCGTCGCAATTCACCACTTCTGTGTATGCGCGAGACGTCATTTTGCGCGTCTGCACATGCAGCAAAACCCGGAAGTAACCCTTTCTGGTACTTCCGGGTCGCCACGGGACGCAACATGAAAACACGTAACCTGAAGCAAATGTAACAAGAGATATGATTGTATAGTACTTTTAATTTACAACGTGCTTCAGAATCTCTATTGTGTGTTACTCCTCAGAAGAATTATGGTGGGAATTGACAATCAGGTGAGAAGGTGACTGCCCAAGGCCATTCTTGTTTTCAATTCAAGTGCAAGTAAGCAAAGAACAAAGAGGGGATAGGTCATGGGGGGCCCTTCAATCTCCTTGAAGGGGAAAGGTCTAAATGATGCACAAGGCTTATGAGAAGGGCATCAGCTAACACATTTGATTGAAAGACACAGACACTATCAACAACACAAAAACAGGAAGGGGTCGTTTCACTTATTCCAAGTAGACATTAAATAAGGGGGGGGTCTCTTCCTTTAGTAGTTTCTTCTTCCTTAAGAAAACCTGTTTATCCTAGACAGCCGTGATTCTATGTGGTTGTTAATAGCTACCACAACATGCATGGAAAGCCTTGCACTGGTGGGGTAATACTCTTTCTAAGAATGACTTTTAATTACCTTTGCTTGCAAAAGGCTCGCTTGAGAACTGCAGTTCAGGAACTGCAACAACATTCCGAAAACTGTTTACAAGCATGAGGTCATAGGAAATCATGGGCAAAAATCCAGAGTACACTTACTGGGAAGTACTTTAGTCAAAAGGGTCATTCTTTCCAGTGATTTTTGCAAGCCCATCTTCTAAGTAATTTGGGGGAGGTAGTGGCTGCAGTATACATTTTTGCTTTAGAAATTACCCACAGAACTCTAACCCTGCAAACGAAGGGATATAGCATGAGAGAAGTGCAAAGTTTTAAGATGCTTTGGATATGTTGGATGCTGCCAGAGTCAGATGGGCGGGGTGCAATTATTTATCATCAGCAGCATTACTGTTAATAATATGTGCAGGGGGAGGAGAGATGTTGTTTATGCACAAGTGGCACTTCTCCCTCAGCGTTTTCCTCTAATATCTTCCTTTAAATCATCTAGTATAGTAAATAATAGTATCTAGTATCTTCCTTTAAATTATCTTGCATAAAATCCTCAAACTTCATTTAGGCGTTCCATAGCTACAGCTCTGGACTACTTTGCAAAAAAATTTTAATGAACTTGTACAAAGAGATTTTTATAGGCTTGTACAAAACGCAGCTTTTGACATGATGTTGCAATATATATATATTTTCCCCTCTCGCCCTTATAGGTATGCTAGTGGATACCACAAAGAACTATAGCTCTGCATTCTATTCTTGTGCTGCTGGGATGCTGCTGGCTGCCGTGTTCCTTTCTTTGGTGAGGCCTTGCAAGAAGGTACGTCAAAGGAAGAAGGACCCAGTAGAAGAGAATGTGTCAAAGCCTTTGCAGGATGTACCAGAAGACTTTATAGAGCCTGATCTTGGAAGAAACGAGGATTCTTCAAGAAGCAGTGATAGCGTGGCCTGAGTATTTTTTTACACACACACACACACACACACACACACACACACACACACACACACAGTTTAGATTGGGGGGGGGGCAAAGCACATCAGCCCTGATCCACCTTCTCAAATCTACACTTTAAAGGGAATGCAAAATCATAAATGTGAACAGATGCTATCAACCCTTTCAGAAAGATTTATTGTTAGTTTTTTTGTATAAACACCACAAATTCTGATGCCCCCCACCATTGACCTCCATTAAGCGCACTCCTATCTAGCATGAAGTTGTGGTTCAAGCTATCGTATTCCCAATTCCAAAATCACGGGGAAGAAACCAACTATTGCATTAGACAAAGAGCAAGGATGTGTCTTGTAACAAAATAAGTTATTTTGAACTTTTTAGTTGTTTTAATTAGTAGATACTAATTTCAGAGAGGGTAAAGGGGGGGTAAAGGGGGTTGAGCTAAATGATATATCGAAGAGAATTAACAGGGTTTGTTTTTTAAAACTTGTTTGAACTTCATGTAGGTTGGGAAGTTGGAGGTTACTATTCTATTTTTATGGCCAGTTATTGTGGATATTTCATGGGACCATTATCTTTCCAGATTTAACGCCGATACAGTCCAACCCTATGTATGTTTATTCAGAACTTTTCAGTGCTTTCAATAGGGCATATTTAAAAGTGGGCATACAAACTGCAACCTTAGGGCTGGAATCCTGTGCTCATTTATAGTTTGGACAGGGTCCCTATGGGGTAGAACTGGGCCAGACATGGATCTACTGGATTCTAAATTGGCCTGTTTTGCAGAGAGGGACTTGAGCTGGACCCCTCTGGAGTTTGCATACCCCATGGTCCTCTTCTACCCCCAAACTGGCAGGGCAAAAGACTACTGCTCCAGCCCTTCCTGGTCTCTCATTAAGATTTCCCATCTCATTGAAATTTAGTGGGGATTCCCTCTGAGCACTGCTGAAGTCATGCTCTCTTTTGGTAGTTAGATAAACCAACTTGATTGCATTTTTTAAAATATAAAATAAAATTACCTATTTATTTTAAGACTATTAGACAATGTCTGTATGGGCAAGTGTGGGGAGGTAGGGGGTTAACACTTTTCACAGGTATTTTAAATGCATTGATATTTTGTAAAACTTTATTGATATGGGGTTTTTTTAAGGTGTAGGTAGCAGTGTTATCTGTTCTTTTCGAGACAAACTATTTTAAAACACAAGGCACGCAAACATGCTGTTCTTGAATTCAGTCCTGAACAGGAATCATAGTTCCAGCTGTTGAGTAAAACTGAACCCAGTGGTTAAACAAGTTGCTGAATCTAGTGAGAGAATTTTCAAGACAATACCTTCTTTTTACTGTATGTTGGTTGTTTTTCCTTTCCTTTCCTTTTGTATGTTGTGAAGCAGGCCTTCAGCTCTCACAGTGAGTCTCCCTACACCTGTAGGCTTGAGCCAGGCTTGCACCAAAGTATATAGGTTTCACATTCTCAGGTGGTGCAAGACATGCTCAAGCCTACAGACACTGCCTTGTATGGGGCTTTGAGCTGCATGGAAGCACTGACTGTGTGTGTGTGTGTGTGTGTGTCATATAGCCCAAAGTTCTGCCATTTGTAAGACTGAAAGCGGTCCCTGTATTGAGCAGTCATGACTACACACATGGCAATCATCAACTCCATGCAACTCACACTGGGCTATGAGCCCCTAAGCAGGCAAACCGGGGATCACATGGAGCCAAACGTTATGAGCTGGGCCTTGGCGTCTCATGTGTTTGTGAATGTTCACAACAGCTAAATTCTGCACACGGATCACTAGAGAGAACCTAAAGCAAAAAGAAACTTGCAGTGTGATTCTTATTTTAAATTTAACAAGTGTACTCAACAGCTGCCACAGGCATCAAATAACTGGTCCTAAAAATGATTATGCCACCACCCTGGATGCTCAATTGGCTGCAGAGTTGGGTTTGCTTCCCATTAACAGTCAATTATGTGTAAAGAAAGGGAATGATTAAACAAGGCAACATGTCAGCTATTCACTTACACTCAATAGATAACTATCAGTGGTAACACAAGCTTGCTTGTCCCACTTTTACACATTTTTTTTTTTTTTTTTTTGTCAATGAGACAACTCAGGAGGACAAAATGAGAAAATAAAAATGTTTCTTTTGGTCCTGGATACACACAGTACAGATTCAAATGCATTTCAGTATTTCAGTAGAAGTGGCATTGTATGCTGACTGCTCCGCTAAGATGCTTATGCATTGTCAGCCATAGAAATGAGGGACAATCCGATTTTAAAAGAGAGCAACCACTGGGACCCGAATACATTTTTTGAGGTCCTTGCACTTTCAATGTGTTTAAGGTTCAAACCCATTTACGAAGATTCTTGTTGATCTTTAGAGTGGAACATACTTGCAAGCTAAGTGTCCTTAACATTGAAATATAGTTGTACCTCCCTTTATGTAACCGTCTGGTTACGTAAACTTTGAGATGCACATGCGGCAAACCCGGAAGTATTTTACCAGGTTTCGCCACTTGCACAGAAGGGGTCCTCAGGTTGTGGAAACCTTGGGATCCGACCGGACCTCCAGAACAGATCCCATCTGCAACCAGAGGTACCACTGTACCAGTCTGAAACCTAAGCATACTTATTTGGAAGTATGTCCCACTCGAGTCATTTCAATTCAGGGTGGTAAGCTGCCCCCCCCCCCAAAAAAAACGGGAAAGGGTGCTCTATCATTAGGAGTGGCTTTTGCAATCCACCCTCCTCCCTCACTGCATGAAAACTGCATGAAAACAACTGCAGTTTAGTGTGCTTTGAATAACTTCAGCACTTTATAATGTACAGCAGAACCTTGATAAATTGCAGCCGCAAGTGGGAGACATGCACTATCCCCAATGGGGAGGTGAGTTACTTTTCTGGAACTAGCAAGTAAATGAACAAAACATGAAACTTATGTTTGCAAAATGTGTTATTTATTTATTTATTTAGCAAGCTTACCTTATGAATTATTTGTCACTATACCTCTAGAAAAGTTAACATACTAAATTAACTGGCTAAATTAATGACATCTCCGTAATAAAAGACCTCAGTACAGTACTTTTTGCTGTTACAACTTTGCTGAAGATGAAACGGTTAAGGAGCACATTCTGTGTTTGTGGGGAAAACCTAGCTGGTCCTGCAGTTTAACAAGGTTCTACTGTATCTTCTTCTTTATACAAGGATTTCCATTACTAAATAATATGTGTATAACAGACCACATCGTAAGTTATTGTTCCAAGTACATACTATATTAGCATGACTAAGAGCATATTTGTGTGCATAAAAGATCCAAAATCAGGATATAACATGGATTGCTGGTTTGTTCTGTACTGTAATTAGTGAACTCTGGAAGTGCTACCAAACACTGAATTTTGCAATAAACTTTTTTTAAAAAAGAAATCAACCTTCATGTTTCAGTTTAATAATTCCTCTTTACTCCTCCGTCTTCCCATGTGCCTTTCAGCCAAGCAAATTTTATTCATTAAAAACCTACGGCAATCTCACAAACACTAAAACACAGAAATGGCCCGAGCTCTGGAAATCTGATCTGCCGTGAACACAACATAGTATCTAAACTGAGGGAGATCAAGATGATAAATGGTGGAAACCAAGATTTACAAGGCATGGCTGAGGAAGTTGGGTATGTTTAGCCTGGATAAGAGGGGACTGAGGGGAGATATGATAGCCATCTTCAAATATCACAAGGGCTGTCACATGGAGGATGGAGCAATCTTGCTTTCTCCTCCAGAGGCTGGGACCCAAACGAATGGATTCAAGTTACAAGAGATTGCATCTAAACACCAGGAAGAACTTTCTGACAGTAAGAGCTGTTCAACAGTGGAACAGACTCCCATGAAAGTTGGTGGATTCTTCCTTGGAGGTTTTTAAGCAAAGGTTAGATGGCCATCTGTCATGCATCATCCGGTCAAAAAGTATTGTACTGGAAGAAATAGATACGCATTCAGAGCATCTCTACATGAGGCAGGTTACGGATTGGTTCGGGATCCTTGCTCACATGGAAAAGGATCCATGTACACTGTAACGCATGCCTCTGACACACTATGAACATGTAGTCAGTGTGGTTCTTAGACTTGACTCCAAAAGGGTGTGCAGCTGGAGGAAACCCCCCACAAACACATTCTTTCAACATGTGTATGTTGGCAGGGGAAGTTGCCTAAAACCGCCTCATCTAACAAAGTTAAGCTGAAGTTTCTACCACAATGAGACGACTTCTATTCTCACCATCCCACACCTTGGTCTCCGCCATGTATCAGCCAGCTATCAGGCACAGCCATCACAACCACCTGTCACAGGAGGGGTCACTCCAAGCAGGGGAACAGCTCGGCTACTTTTTCTGGCCAAAAGTGAATCAAATGGCCCCGCCAGAGTACAGAACTTGTAGCAGACGCACACCCCTCTCCCACCCACAAAGACACTCGCATTCACTTAAGTGGACAACTCTGCACAGGCAGAGTTTAAGTGAATGGGGAAATCCACTTGTGCATAAGTCCTGCATGCCCGTTAACAACATGAAACTCTAGATTGGTTGTACAAGCGTCAAACTTCTTTCCCCCATGCTATAAAGCTGTAACATTAATAACGGCATTACAAAGTAGAAGCACTTTCTGGTTGGAGTAAAATAGGTGTACAGCATATGCATGGGATTGCCAAATGTTTGGCCATTAAACAAAATGCTTCTCCCCCAACCCTCAATATCCTTTGGGGGAAAAGATTTGTTTTCCAAGCATCCTTTTGTGGATCACCTATTGCTAGCCACTTGATTGAAGCACCCACTTTTGATGGCCTCGCTAGCTCATCTTCAGCAAGTCACAAGCTGCCACCTTCAGTTTCTTATCTTTATAGTAAGAATGATTGCTATCTTCATTATTGGTAATTTTTCTATCCTTCCCTTCCTTCCAAAGGACCTGCTTCACTGAATTGTGATGATGAAGAGGATTACTGCCCCATGGCTTCTATGTTAGAAGCACTACATAATCAAGTGTGATGGTCTTTATTACTACAGAGAAGTCCTTATTAAACTGTCTGAATTTTTATTAGTTACAGCAGACCAATTCACAGTCCCCATATGCTCAACGGTATCGTGGAGATGTGGAGGTCTAAAAATAAGTAGGAGCATTTTTCCAGGCTTTGAGGGGCTTTCACATACACACAGATTGGAGGATGTTCTCATTCATTCAAAAAGGAGGGAACAAATCTATATTGCGGGGGAGGAGGAACGGATGTGCAAACTTGGTTGATGGGTAGCTTTATCTGTCTAGTGGCGCTCCCATCCCAAGACCAAATTGCTGTATTTACATAACTTTAAGGAACGTTCAATGCTTATTCACATCTCTAAAACAAGAAAAATGTATCCTGTTCAATTTTTTGATTCCTTAAAATGTTGTTCCTTTAAAGCTATAACAAAATATTCATTTCACTTGAAGCATTCTTTTTAAAACTTTAAATGTGCGGCAGATTTTAGTATTCAGGTGTGAATTTTAGGAAGGAAGGGGAAAAGAACACATTTCATTTTAATTACAAAAAGATCTTCAAACGTATTTGCTTTGCAGAAATTCTCATTAAATACACATAGGGTGTAAGGCTAGAGAGAGCAGACTTTGCTTTAAAGAGGCTAGAGAGTTCCCTCTAGTGTGCTGTTCTAGAAAAGATTTACCGTACTTATATTAAGACATGTTGTGGGCATCACAAATACAAACAATATTCTTTAGGATGTAAGAAGTTACACACACACCCTTGGTGGAATTTAACTTTTACTCAGAGTTTAGTCCATTAATTTAAACAGGTCTACTCTGAGTAAAACCTGCTTGACTATCACATCTAAGTTCATCTCTCCCATCAAGCTTTCAGTTTTCCTTGGGGGACTGGCTGCCAATTCACTCCAAACTAAGCAGGATTTTACTGACTTCACTGGTCCTTCCAGAGACCCCACATCTAGCAGATCAAGACCAGTAGGCCCATAAGCTATGGCTGGCCTCCAAAAGCCGTAATGAGAGGGTTCAATAACACATCTTCACATTTCATGCTGCCTTGTAGCAGACCAGGCTATTTGCCCCATTAGGCCAGGAGTGGCAAACTTTTGGCTCTCAAATTTCAGCAGCGACGCTAAAATTTTGTAAAACCCCCCCCCCACTCCATTCTACTGCATTGTTGTGGCCCCCCTGCAGTGCAGCAATCAAGCTGTACCAGTCACGTTACCCTAAAACCAGCTCTGAGCCCAGACCGCCAGAGGCTCTGGCAAGGGTATTTTTATATCATCTACTACCTGGTCCTTTTAAACTAGAGATGCCACTGATCTACATGCAACGTACGTGCTCTGCTACTGAGATACAGAATCTCCCCCCCAATGGCAAGCAAGCCCACCAAGACAGAAGTGAAGCCCAAACCCTGCTGGATTACTTTAAAACCTGCTTTTTTTGTTAGTTTCGTGGGGTTTCCCAGGATCTGGCCATATTGGCAGGTCTCAATAAAATCCAATGTTGCTTTTGTTTTTCCTTTGTGGCAAGCAATACTTTGTTTTAACATTTTCCTCTTGAATTCACCTTTTCTTCAGGAACAAGCCCGGCAAGCATTTGCAGCTGAATAAAAACAGAGCTAGGTTTTTTGGGGGAAACACTTCATCCAATTCAGCAACAAGTTAGTCTATACTGTAGGCTATAATGACAATACAATACATTGTGGAAGGCCATAACGAGCAGTGCATACTAGCTCATGCCAGGAATTAGGCAGGAAAAGCCTAAATTTCACGGGTCCCTCAAACGAAACAGCCCTGGGCTGAGTTAAATATACAGATGAATGCTTTCTTTGTACAAACCAATTAAACTGGCCCTGTCAGCTGTCACTTTTCACTTCCTGGTTGCAATGTAGAAAAAAAGTTACCAAATATTGATCTCAGACAGAGATCAGTTACACCATAGTTCTTTACCATTTTAGTATGTTCATGTGTATATATATCCTAGCGCATAACCTGAATATTAGGGAGTGAGGTTTCAGGTGGGAGGACACCAGCAGCATCTCCTGTTCTCCAAGAGGTCACTTTAGAGGCATTTGGAGGGGGGTTGTTGAGGAGGCAGCAGTGGCAGATCTGTCTTCCATGGTGTGCCCCATAGCTGCAGAAGCAGGTGATGCGTTCCTTGGAGGCCGGGTCTGCTGCCCTTGTAGATCTCGCCATCCAAGGTGGTCCTTTCACCTTGCATCGTGGGTGGGCCAGCCCTGTTCCTAGGAGCAGATTTAGGGGAACGCAACCAGTTCGGTTGCACCGGGCGTGTATCCTTGTGGGGCGCTGCGCCACAGCTATGGTGCAGAATGGAAGGCGAGTGGCACTAGATTGTGTCTTCCACACGACTAAAACTTTGACTTGCTGCTCGCAAAGCAGTTGCTCTGTAACTGACCCACGGCCCTACCATATCTATCTACAGTGGTACCTCAGGTTAAAGACGCTTCAGGTTGCAGACGCTTCAGGTTACAGACCTCGCTAACCCAGAAATAGTTCCTCAGGTTAAGAACTTTGCTTCAGGATGAGAACAGAAATCGTGCAGCAGGCCCCATTAGCTAAAGTGGTACCTCAGGTTAAGAACAGTTTCAGGTTAAGAACGGACCTGCAAAACGAATTAAATTCTTAACCCGAGGTACCACTGTATCCAGATCTATGTATGTGAAAAGAAAGAAAACCAGCTTAACGCATCAGTTGGCAGAGAGTATATTTGGGGCTGACTCTGCTCCAACCTGAGCACGACAACAGGAGAGGGGCTTCAACGCGACGTTTTCTGTTTTTCCTTGTCAGAGGCGGACGGGAGAGGAAACACCCCCTAAAACCACGCGGGGAAAGTAGGGGGCGGTAAGGGAACCCTCCAATTGCGTCAGCGCGCTACGTACCGCGAGCTGCGCCCCGCCCTCTACGCGCCGGGCATCGGGGCCAGCTGGGCGGGCAGAGAGAAGCATGGCTTCCCAAGCAGGCGGCGCAGCGGCGGAAATTTCCATTGCGCCGCCCTGCACCGGAAGCGCCGCACTCCGCCTTCCATTGGCTCCCATCCCCAGCGACGATTTTGAAGCGATTGCGGACGCGAAACCTCCACGCCCCCCAGTTGGAGTTGGCGAAGCTTGCCACCCCAATCCTATTGAACCCCCCTCCCCAGAACATCATGATCCCCTGGATTGCCACAAAAACCCACAAGAGCTTTGTTTGGGGGTAGATATCTCGATGCATCCCTTCCTCAGGCTGGCCCCATACTAAAGAGGCCAGGGCACCGACTCCTTCAACAGCTGCGTGCAGAAGAGGGAATAGGAGCAGGTGTAGCCTGCAGCACACGGCAACGCTAGCTGAAATTCCCTTCTCCTGCACCCAAGCAAAGATGCGGGAGCCCCCGGCCTCTTTTGCATCCAGTGACCGGACCCTTCCTTCTGCATCCCTCCCCGATTGTTTACGAGACACTTCCAAAACCGCCCTCTCCCTCGGAAAAGGCTGGCGGCTGCTAAATTGCTCGTGCCACTCAGGATCGGTCCCACCCATCACCCGGCTTGTCCCCTGCAAAATCTGCAAATCCCCGCTCGCACCCCCAGCAAAGACAGCCTGCCCCAAAGGGGCAATTCACTCACAGGTTTGCGTCGCTGAGTTACCCCACCGCTGCTGCTGCAGGCGCCGCTCGCTCCCACGTTGCACGGTTCGCGGCCCGTGTGAGCGCGGGCTTTGCGCCGCCCCTTTCTCCGATCCTGGACCAATGGGAACCTTCCCTCTAAACTCCCGAGCTCGGCGAATCCGCATCGCTCCGCGTAACGCAACGCCTTTGGGCAAGGCGAAGTTGCAAGTGGTCGTTGTCTCCCTGCGCAGGCGAGATTTTGCAAGGCCGGCGATGCAGCGAGCAGCAGGGACGCCCGTGGGCGCTTTGCAGGAGAGATCTCCGAAAGCCGTGGCCTGCGCAACGCCGCTGCCCTCATGCTCCAGGAGCTTGCGTCCGGCACGAAAGCTGAGCTGAGCAGGGGCACTTCGACCGGCTGTCCGCGTACCTATTTGCTGCGCCAGGCTGCAGCCGGGGCGAGATCCGAGTGCCTCAGCGCACGTGCAGCGGGCACTTCCTGGATCAGCCACTTGCGGCGCAGTGCAGAGAAGGCAGCCACGCCCACCCGCACTTTAATACGCACCACCTGCTTCCAACGCGCCTCTTGTTTGTTTTGCAAACTGTGGCACGATCCTGTGCACGTTTACCCAGGAGTAAGTTATTGACAGGAGTTTACATCCGTACAAGCATGCATACGATTGGGCTGTACACTGTTACTAAATAACCAGTGAGTCCAAGGATAGTGTAAGTGCAACATCCTCTATTGATCATTGATCAAAGTAGTGCAGCCAGAGACATTTCGATCTGTTATAAAGGTAAAGGGACCCCTGAGCATTAGGTCTAGTTGTGGCCGACTCTGGGGTTGCGGCGCTCATCTCGCTTTATCGGCCGACGGAGCCGGCGTACAGCTTCCGGGTCATGTGGCCAGCATGACTAAGCCGCTTCTGGTGAACCAGAGCAGCGCACGGAAACGCCGTTTACCTTCCCGCCGGAGCGGTACCTATTTATCTACTTGCACTTTGACGTCCTTTCGAACTGCTAGGTTGGCAGGAGCTGGGACCGAAAAATGGGAGCTCACTCCGTCGTGGGAATTCAAACCACCAACCTTCTGATTGGCAAGTCCTAGGCTCTGTGGTTTAACCCACAGCGTCACCAACGTCCCTTTTTTGATCTGTTATAGCTGAACCCTATCTTGCCCATACAGTGGTACCCCGGGTTACAGACACTTCAGGTTACAGACTCCGCTAACCCAGAAATAGTACCTTGGGTTAAGAACTTTGCTTCAGGATGAGAACAGAAATCGCGCGGCGGCAGCAGGAGACCCCATTAGCTAAAGTGGTACCCCAGGTTAAGAACAGTTTCAGGTTAAGAACAGACCTCCGGAATGAATTAAGTTCTTAACCCGAGGTACCACTGTATATACCTGCTGGGTGCTGCTCAGATAAGCCACTGCAGAGAGCACCACATGCCCCAGAAGTGCGCTACTTTGTACTAGAAATAGGGCTTTTAGTGTTGCTGCTCCAGCTCTTTGGAATTGGTTACCAGCTGAGATCAGACAGATGCAGTGTCTTGATACTTATGCAGCTGTTGAGGATCTTTTTGTTCAAGAAGGCTTTCCCTGAATTGTGACCCAATCTAATTATGGAATACTATTTGTAAAATTAATAGAAATGGTTTAATGCTTTTTTAAAAAGAATTTTTATAGAGTTTGTATTATAGAGCACAAATCAAACAGGGAACCAGGCAGAGGGCCTTCTCTGTAGTGGCACCCGCCCTGTGGAACGCCCTCTGATCAGATGTCAAAGAAATAGACAACTCTCCGATGTTTAGAAGACATCTGAAGGCAGCCCTGTTTAGGGAAGTTTTTAATGACTGATGTTTTAATGTATTTTTAATCTTTTGTTGGAAGCCACCCAGAGTAGCTGTGGAAACCCAGCCAGATGGGCGGGGTAAAACAAACAAACAAACAAATAAATACCGGTAATATTAACAATGAAGGGTGGGCTATGAATCTTTCATATAAGTAAAAATAATCCTTAACTCTCTGAACAACTCCAACTATTAGAGAATTTAAATTGATTGCATAGCTAAAAACTATGTACCTGTATGTTTTAGTTTAACGGATTCAAGACTGGCAGTGTTGTCTGTTCAGTCTACTCATCTTAAGGAAAATTCCCACTACCTTCAGATAATGGACACATCAATCCTCATAAACATTCATTTGAAACTAAATGCTGATTTCAATGGATATTGCTGCTGAAACCTCACTGTTCCTGACTTTTAGCTTTATAATAGGTAACTCACAGAATTGAGGCAATGAAAAGCTAAGGTTTACTTGATCCATCTATATTGTATGAATGTTCTCTGATTAAAAAAAAGTTGTGTACATCACTCTGTGCCAGAGCCATTGCTTGTTTTAGAATTCCAGATTTTCAAGGTATGTAAATGTTACACAACTGTCCTGCAGGTAGATATTGGTAAGACTGCCAATCAAAAGGGGGACAAGTATGAATCTCTGGTGTTAGTTCTTTGGATTTTAACGTAGCTGAAGTATTTTGAAATGTTTTATAGAGTTTTCTCTGATAGCTCAGAACAAAGAATTAAAGTAAGTAGCAAGGGGAAACCTTGCTCACAAAATAAACTCACTAAACTTTTAAGGACAAGTTGTTTAGTTTCTAACGAAAGAACTAAACAAATCATTCATTCGTTCATCACCATCTCACATTTTAGCAGCTGCCCACCACTGAAATAAGAGTGTTCACTTTAACATTACCTACACCCCAAAGGATTTTACTTCTGTAGAACTTCTAGGCATTTGGAAATCCAGTCATAGCTTTCTTTAAATGCTTCCAATGGTTTCTCCAAACTTGGCCTTGCTTCACTGCTAAGCCCTTCTTCTGTTCCAGTAGCTTCTTCCTCCATCCATTTCTGCAGTGCCTAGGAGAAATCCAAACACTAACTAAAAGTCTTATATAAAATGGTTGTTTCAAATAAAATAAACAGTTAAGATAAACCAATTGGTTTGGCATGGAACCATGATTATGCACCAACAATGACTTCTTTTGTGCATTTTTTTTGACCACAGCTTTCTCTAGGGCCTTTCAGTTTATTTGTGCTTTTATTTGTTGAAGATAAGAAGACAAAGAGAAGCAAAGAAACAAACCGTAGCAGAAGAAACACAAAGAAATATTTCTTCAGGCTGTGTGTGGCAGATCTGTGGATTTATCTCCTCATAAAGAAAATAGTGTGTTAAAATATAACCAGTTCTTAAGCAGTTCAGTGGCTTATTGACATTCACCTCTCAAAATCTAGGGTGGATCTGGGTTGAGGACTGAGAATCCTCAACAATCTAATCTCACAATCTGTACAGGGTTGTTTGTACAAGGAGGCAGTGTGGGATGGGGGTCACAGAGGAGAAAGTGATAACTTGTCTCTTAAGTTATTTCATTTTCAACATTGTTATGCTGTCCCATAAAAAAGTTCTCTGTGTGGTGTACAATAAATAAGCAAAAAATACTTTATCTGTTAAATACAAAAGGAGACGTAAAATCAAAAGCTACATTAAATGCACACACCCCCAACCAATAAGTTGAGAGCAGCCTGCAGTAGTTCCTACACTGCTGGGGTAACACTTGCCCATGTTTAGTTTTAGAGTAAAAGGCAAAAAGGATGGATGTCTCCAACCTGAATGGCAATCTTTTTATACCTTGTATCTTTCCAGAATGTTGAAGCCAAGGGCAGACTGTAGCTTGCGCAGACAAATGGGGCAAAGGTCCAATGGGCGTCGGTCCGATTCCTCCAAATGGTTGGAGCCCTGCATGACGCATTCTAACCACTGGCAGTGATGCAGCCCAAAGATGTGCCCAATTTCGTGAGTCAGGGTCTGAAACGCAGGACCAAATGAAACAAGGAACAATTGGAGCGTGTGTTCTAAGGACCTGACATTCCCCATGGCACTACATATAGGGAAGCTTTTTAATGTATGATGTTTCTATATATATATTGGAAGCTGCCCAGAGTGGCTGGGGCGACCCAGTCAGGTGGGAGAGGCACAATCAATCAATCAATCAATCAATCATAAGTACTGTATTGTTAGCTCTTTTCCAAGACAAGGTATACACTTAACGGTGATAAAATTCTTGCTCTTTCAGGGAACTTGAACTTGCTGTTACGCAGAGCATTACGCAATAAACCCTCCCAAAACAAAACTTGATATTTTCACTTCCCCAACAAAAACTGTTTATGTATTCTGCGCACAGTGGCTTCCACAGGAAAGGCTTGCTTATGCAGAGCTCCAGCCACATCTGCTTCCCAGTTAAACCAAAACGGTTAACTGTGAGCTGACTACAGGTTTGTCCGCGCTTCTGCTTATCCCACAATTTCTAGGCATGGGTCCGAGCAGTTCTTCATTAGCCCTACCGCTTTCCCCGAGAAAAGCCACAGTTTACTGCTGAATCGGAACAAACAACAATCTGCAGGGGGGAATGTCCAATTGACATTTGTTCCAATTCAGTGGTAAACAATGGGTTTTCCTGAGGGAAAGCAGGGTGGATGAGCCTCATTGCCTTAAGAGGGAGGTGAATTGAGCGGCCTATTCTGAGAGGTTTCGTGTAAGTAAAGCCAAAGTAAAGCAGCACATCCAAGCAACATGAGCCTCCCAAACACCACACACAAGACAAAAATGTTGAACTCCTAATAAGACTAAATAAATAAACAATGTATTTTTCTGGAGCTCTGCTAAACATCCAGTTTGTTATTCTAGATCCAAATACTCCCTTGCTAGGGCTAGGCCATCAAGCCACAGTGAAGTGACAAAACTGGGATTACTGTATATCATCATTTTGGTTTACTGCCAGCAACAAAGTATTATGTTATTTTGTGGTTGTATGCCTTTTAGATAGATAGATGATAGGTAGATAGATAGATAGATAGATAGATAGATAGATAGATAGATATTAAAAAGGAGTATAGAAATGGCCTTAAAGAAGTAAAATAAATAAACAGTGTTAAGTCCACTTACTTTAACGGAATTAAAGTATTAAAGGAAATTAATTAAAGAATTAAAGGAAATGTGACTAAAACACAATTTCATTTATATGCGGAAATGTAGTGCTAGGAATCTAAAGCACACCCACTTTGCAGGACCTCAGAAGCAGCTTGCTTGTGATCTCAGGGGTATAGTAGCCATCAAACACAGAATAGTCAGATGGAGGAAGCTTCTTTGTAGTCTTCAGTGTGCCTTTGTAGTTTGCAGTGTAAAAGTCGCTGTCATACCTGGCAAAGCTGAAGATCCCCATTCCTTAACAATGCAAAGAGGAAATCAAATTAAGACTCCCACAAAGGGCAGACGGCTGTGGTGACAGGGTAATAGCACCAAAATGCTGAATATACTACTGGAAAAGCAAGTACAATACTTCTAGAAAGTCAGAAATGAGGCTTCCTCCCCTCTTCCACCTAGAAGTGACATGGGGGAAACTTACCCATAGGCCCCTGTTGACATCAGTCCAGCTACAAAAATGTTTTTGCTCAGACACGTGAGCTTCATAAGGTCCTATGGTCTCCCTAGAACTCCTGGGGCCAGCTGTGGCTTCACAGCAGTCATCTCTAAGAAGAATTCCAAGTTTGATGTGGGAATGGAACATGTACGACTAAGGTCAGGCTGAGAAAGCATGGGTGGGGCTGGGAGTAACCACAGAACTGCAGCCCCACTGCAGCACCCACCCTTAGCTGCAACTTGCTTCAAGCAAGTTGATGGATAGCATTTTTATTTTATTTTTACATTTGAATCCTAAAGGTAAAGGTACCCCTGCCCGTACGGGCCAGTCTTGACAGACTCTAGGGTTGTGCGCTCATCTCACTCTATAGGCTGGGAGCCAGTGCTGTCCGCAGACACTTCCGGGTCACCTGGCCAGCGTGACAAGCTGCATCTGGCGAGCCAGCGCAGCACACGGAACGCCGTTTACCTTCCCACTGGTAAGCAGTCCCTATTTATCTACTTGCACCCGGGGGTGCTTTCGAACTGTTAGGTTGGCAGGCGCTGGGACCGAACGGCGGAAGCGCACCCCGCCGCGGGGATTCGAACCGCCAACCATGCGATCAGCAAGTCCTAGGCGCTGAGGCTAAGGGAGTCAGGTGAAGGGAGGACAGGCCTCCTGCACTTTTAATAGTTTGTGTAGAGATGGGAGTTTTAGCAAGTGTACTTGCATTACTGAGTTTCCTACTGAAATGGTCTCTCGTGTGTGACTAATAAAGTTGCAGGAGTCCAGCCCTCTTCTGAATCTGGCCACTCTCCTCTTACCTTAGGGAAATGACTTGCTCAAAACTCAAACCACTTCATCGCACTCAAAGGAAATTTGTATTTTGCATAGATTTGTATGGCCCTCCTCTGAACTTGGTAAGCGCTGTTGTTCATTAGCACACCTCAAGGTGGTGTGTTGCAAAGGCCAGAGTTTCAGGAAGGGGGTGGTAGGTTTTATCATGAAAATTATACATGAGGAAATGGATATCCCTGACATCTATACCTATATCTGAGTGTTGTTGTCCTCCGAGTTGCTTTTTGCAAAAATGAGAAGAGACCCAATCTCGCCTAGTTTTATCCTCATGGTCCAGAATGCCCTACTGTCCTAGACAGAGCAGGAGACTTCATTATAAAACTGTTTTGTATGTGCTATTGCCACCCCTCTGTGGTCAAGAGATGTACTGCAACCCTCTTGCAAATCCTCACTCCCTCTGCACTGTTTATTGGACCTTTATTGAATCGAAAGAACCCAGCAGAACCTTTTCAAAAGAATAATTCATTTTCACAACACCAAGCTGGAAATTCTGCAGAAACATCTATCATCTCCGGTTTGAAATCCACTGTCCGGTTCATACTAGCATGGGGCCTTAAAAGTTTCTGTTCAGCTTACTTATAGTTACTGCCAGTGCCTTAAATGTGAAGAGGCTGGCTCCGCCATTCAAAGGCTGGGAAGGTAGGGAACGATGTACACCAGGAGTGGAGAAACTCAACCCCCAACAGCCCCAGCCAAGAAGGCCAATGGTCAGGGATGATGGCTGGAGAGCCACAGGTTTCTGACCCCTCATCTACATAGTCAGAGCCATGCTGGATCTGCACAAAGGCTTCTAGGATCCTGTGTGAGTAAATAATGCCATTAATCTATTCCAGAAGGCTCTGTGCTGTGTGGAGGACATCCTTCATTCTCACAAGCTGAGCTCTGCTATCATGGCCATGCAGTCATGCATCACACCCTGTCCTCAAGTGGGATGCCTGCAGCTTCAGAGTTGGACTTCAGCTTGCCAGAAGGAAGGATGCCAATCTGAATTCCATCTGTGGCAAAGTTTAACACTGACAACACAGGGTTGGCAGCGGAACAGGATGTGTGGCACAGCTCCCTCAGAAGCAGCCTCATTTTCAAAGCTTTCTTTCTTCCGCATCATGTGCACTGATAAATAAGAAATGCTTTCTCCTCAATGTGTGTTGTATTTTAATATATAAATACATATACAAAAATAAAAAGTGCACTTTTGGAGCAGCCCCACTGCTCAAAAAATAGTTGGCTTGTCTTCAGTCTTACAGTGGTACCTCTGGTTACGAACTTAATTTGTTCCAGAGGTCTGTTCTTAACCTGAAAGCGTTCTTAATCTGAGGTACCACTTTAGCTAATGGGGCCTCCTGCTGCCGCGGCACAATTTCTGTTCTCATCCTGAGGTAAAGTTTTTAACCCAAGGTACTACTTCTGGGTTAGCAGAGTCTGTAACCCGAGGTACCACTGTACTGATGTTTTGTGCAAAGATAGAAGAAGCTCATTATCAAATTAGTCATATATAGTCTTGATGACTTAATATAACAATAAACAATGTATATACCTTCAGTCAAGGAGGCTTGGCCAAAGACGAAATTCCAGGAGTCCTTTGGGTAAAGATCTATCATGGTTACTCCCACAATACAAAAAGCATCCTTTGGCTTTTTTTTCTTTAGGTAACTCAAGAGGTGACCTGTATGAACAACAGACGTAGGTCTCTCTCAGCAGAAGCAAAAGGACAGGAGATTGTAAATGCCCTAACACAGTGATAGCATAACCCAGACGGCTTTTTAGAGTGTTGTTTGTGCTGTACTTATTGTACTGTTTTGTTGTTGTTAGCCGCCCTGAGCCCGGCTTTGGCTGGGGAGGGCGGGATATAAATAAAATTTATTATTATTATTATTATTATTATTATTATTAAGCTATCAATTTCTATTAAAATTAATGTGACATTTGCAATGATAATAAGTAGAGATGACATCACCTTGCCAACAAAGGTCCGTATAGTTAAAGCTATGGTTTTCCCAGTAGTGATGTATGGAAGTGAGAGCTGGACCATAAAGAAGGCTGATCGCCAAAGAATTGATGCATTTAAATTATGGTGCTGGAGGAGACTCTTGGGAGTCCCATGGACTGCAAGAAGATCAAACCTCTCCATTCTTAAGGAAATCAGCCCTGAGTGCTCACTGGAAGGACAGATCGTGAAGCTGAGGCTCTAATACTTTGGCCACCTCATGAGAAGAGAAGACTCTCTGGAAAAGACCCTGATGTTGGAAAAGATGGAGGGCACAAGGAGAAGGGGATGAAAGAGGAAGAGATGGTTGGACAGTGTTCTCGAAGCTACCAGCATGAGTTTGACCAAACGGGGGGAGGCAGTGGAAGACAGGAGTGCCTGGCGTGCTCTGGTCCATGGCGTCATGAAGAGTCGGACACGACTAAACAACAACAACATACAGGGGGGAAACTATGGTAGAGAGCAGGGCAAAGAGATTTCCTTTATTGTGCCCTCCAGTATGTCTCCTCACTTTTGGAAGGTTTTTTTTTTTGGCTTGATGGAAGAGGGCCCAGGATCTGAAAGCTCTCAAGTCCCTGTGATGGCTTACAATCATAGGGCTGTAGAGTTGGAAGGGACCCTGAGGATCATCTAGTCCAACCCCCTGCAATGTAGGAATAGGCAGCTGTCCCATATGGGGATGGAGCCTGAGACCCTGGTGTTATCAACACCACGCTCTAACCACCGAGCCTACCGCATTTAGAATGCTTCTGACCCAGGGGAGGCAAATTTTGCTCATCCCTTTGTAAGCGCTGAAGTCATCGTGCAAATTTGTCTTGGGTTCCTGCCCAGGCTCCATGAAACGTTCAGGACTGAAGGGCAACAGGATGAGCCTGCCTCCTCCTTGGGCTTGGGCTGGGCTGGAGGGAAGCAAGAAGTGAGTGTCATGGTTTCCTTTCAGCCGCCCACTTCGAGCACCAGCCAGCTGAGAGCTTATGCCTACACACTTGCTTTCCACACTTGCTTGTAGCCTGTGCCTACACATTGCCCTGTACACACATTGCCCAGAGACTGCTTTTGGCGGAGGGGAGGGGTGTTCCCAAACCCACTATTTTCCAGCAGCTTTAGAGGGTCTTAATGCTAAGCCATGCTATACAAAAGGAATATCAGATACCTATGTCCTTTACCTACCACCGAGTTAAGCATTCTCCACAGAGAAAAGCAGCAAAACCAACAAGTCTACTACTCGGTTTACCACTAAGCAAATGAAACTGCAGTTTTGTACTCTCCCATTTTGTTTCCGCACAGGCCTCTATCTATAGCGCCGGGGGAAAGACACAGCCAGAATTTCCCTCCAGATATAAATAATTTTCAGTTGAAAAGGAATCTAGCCGTCATAACTCTTGCTTACTATCAAGAGTCTACACAACAGATTTTAAGACAGTTACAGTTAATGTGAATAAGATCCAGCCAAATACAATAAGTAACAATAAGTAATGGTTTGTTGTTATGTGAATAAGCCAGGGAGAGTCACAGAACTGTGCACCCTTCTTCATTTCATCTCCTTATGTGGCATGGAGAACATTGGGAAGTTTTTGCTTCTGCTTGTACCGAAGTAGAGTTTACTATTATGTCAGAACTGAGACAAACTGTGGTTTGCCTTAGCTATGGTTAACTGAAACAAGCATTCTGTGGACCAAGCTAGGTGCTGAGGGGCCTGTCATCTAATCTTCTACGCTTTATTTTTCAAGTTGAAAGCAGCTACAGCAAGATGGAGTGGCTCTTGGGGAGAGGGTATTTAACCCTCTCAACCTCCAGTGTTGTTTTCCTGCTTTAAGGCAGCAAACCTATACAGCCAGTTGACTCAGTATGGCTTATTCTTAAGTATGCATGTACTGAATAGGACTGTAAATCACAAACACAACCTTCCAAAGCTGTTGTTTGTCCCACAGCTGGCAAAACCATACAAAAACTGAACAAGAGCACTAGTACTGGGAGGAGCCATAACTCAGCGGAAAAGCACATGCAGACGGTTCCTGGTTCAATCCCAGGCAACTTCAGTTAAAAAGATCACATAGCAAGACCCTGAAGAGCAGCTGCCAGCCAGAGTAGGCTATAATGGGCTGGACAGAGAAATATTCTCAAATCTGAAGAAGCTTCCTAGGTTTTATATTTCTAAGTGTTGCTCTTTGCAACTGGTGTGAACTGCCAGTCACCCTTCTTGCCTTCATGGTTAAGAACTGCACAGAAGAATGACAGGCTCACATGGAAGAATCCCAAAGGCTCAATGCATGAAGCTGACATAAAATCCACGAGAGTTTGAAGACTTTTGGAGTACCTTCTCATTTGCTTTCTGATTACAGCCAGTCATTCAGGAGTAAGAATTCTCAGTGTTCTTACTTGCTAAAAAGAGTGCCATGATGCTATTTTAACACAGCTGAGATTTATAAGCTAGCTCACAGAACTGGCAAAATTGATTTAACGCCATGAGAAAGTCCCAATCGGATGCAGGGGTACGCATACCCCTAAACATTTTGTGAATCTAAGTTTGGCCTCATTGAGGGGCAGTATTTCAATATGAGTAGGAAAATGAGAGTACCCCTAAACATTTTTTAAAAGAAAAAAAAAAGCACTGCTCATACCTGCATGAATCTGCAGATTGTGTGTGTTTTCATTGATCCTAAAAGGGCAACCTGTGTGTGAAACTGGCACTGGTCCTAGGATTCGTACAATCAAGCCGTAGTAAAAGGCTTCACAGTAATCCTTCAGCCATTTCATGTAGACATCTGTGCTAACTCTGGAATCTCCAAAAGAACCTACCAAAAAACAGTGAAGAAAAGCAGCATGTTATAGCTTCAGCTATATAGTTCTGCCCCCCTCCCACCTCAAACTACATGAAGAGCTATTGTATACATAGTACCATTTTAAAATATGAGATATGGGTTTGCATTCAATATAGTGCTAAAGAAATGCAAACATTTCTGCTTGAAAAAGAACAATCTTCCCTCTCCTCCCTCCCCGATGTGCTGTCTTAGAAGTTCTTGCAACGCTTTTGAGCAGATTTGGGGAGGGCATGGAGGGGGGGGAGTCATGTTGTGCTAGCGAGAATCATTGTGCTGGCTTCAGTTACTACATTAATTTAGTTGAATACATCCCATGATTTGTAGTATTTATCTTGTCTGGCTTTAGAATAAGACTCTGAGATGTGCACCATTAGTCTTGTTTTAAAAATGAGGAACAAAGGCAGAGAGATAATGGTTTGCCATAGACCATCTAATGCAGGAATGGCCAACGTGGTGCCCTCTAGATTTTGTTGGACTACAACTCCCACAAGCCCAAGTAAGCATGGGAAAAGGCCAGAGATAATGGAAGTTGTAGTCTAACATTTGGATGGCACCATGTTGGCTATCTCTCATTTAATAAGTCATAGGGCAGAAGGTTCACAATGCAGAGAAATGTAGACTTATTTATTGGGCAGCAAGCCATACTGAATTTAATTAGACTTACTTCTGAGTAAACATGTACACGGTTTATCTGTCTGTTTATATCCCACTGGGCACGATATTTATCTCCTGCATATTTTGGTAGGGAGAGCCACATTGTCTTGGCTGCCATTCCAAATAGTAAGCCGGGGTGGGGGGCTGAGATAAAAGTGAAAAGGGGTGTGTTGGCAAAATTATCCAGCACAGTCACAACTGGCTATCAAAGCCAGGAAACATTATCTGAGGGTCAAATTTAGATTTTCCCTTTTTAATGGCATACAAAAAGCAAAAACTCTACAAAGGCAAGCACTCAAAAAGTAGTGAAGGTTAAAATTATGGTTGTATATATGATGGAAGAACACAGCAGACATGCTTAAATTCAATTTATTGCAATGGGATATACCTGTACACTTAAGTCTGTTGATATCAGTGGGACTTTTAAACAAAGTAAACAAAAGTTTGAACTACACTTATATAACTAGGACACCCTTTTTAAAGTTCTTTTGCTCAGCAGTAGAGTGCATACTCCTCTCTGAAATCTTGGAGAACTGCTACCACTCAGTGCAAACTAGAGGTCAGAAGACTTTAGGCTTGTGGCCCACCTTGTTTTTTACTAGAACATCAAGAACCAAAGCCATGTGCAAAATACATACATTAGTTTGGATAAATGAGGGTGACTATAAGCAAACTCTGAGCTTAGGAATTTGTTTTCAATTCTAGAACTCAATTTTGCTCACAGTCCTTTCTCACAAATGACCACTCCTGTTTAAAAAGGTAAAAGTAAAGGACTCCTGACAGTTAAGTCCAGTCGCGAACAACTCTGGGGTTGCAGTGCTCATCTCGCTTTACTGGCCAAGGGAGCCGACATTTGTCTGCAGACAGTTTTTCCGGGTCATGTGGACAGTATGACTAAGCCGCTTCTGGTGAAACCAGAGGAGCACACAGAAACGCCGTTTACCTTCCCACCAGAGCGGTACCTAGTTGCACTTTGACGTGCTTTCAAACTGCTAGGTTGGCAGGTGCTGGGACCGAGCAACGGGAGCTCACCCCGTCGCGGGGATTTGAACCGCCAACCTTCCAATCGGCAAACCCCAGGCTCAGTGGTTTAGACCATAGCGCCACCCACCCGCGTCACAAATGCCCACTCCTGTTTAGCTTTCTTTATTTCAGCAGTCTAATTTAGGTATAAGAAACCGCTATGTTGTTGCTACTGCTAGACAACTGAAAGTCAGACTCCCTGGCTAGGCATAACTTGCAAACCACCCAGAGATCTACCAGTAGATCCTGATCTACTTTCTGCCCACTTCTGAGCAAGACGTTCCCCAGGACTCTATGTAAAGCAGGTTTCTATGCTTCTCTCTTTTTTTAAAAAAAAATATTTAATTTTCCAACATACATTTATAGTATCCAATCTAAATTTATCACATATTTTCTCTTTTAGACTATCTGAAATGTGTATGTGATGAGCAAATAACGCTAGTGGGATTTCAAGAAGTTCTGTAAATGATAGAGGACTATTGTATTGATGAAAACTAAGTATGTGAAGGTTTATAACATGCAATATAAAATTAGGTTTCTATGCTTCTCATGTACCTCATCCCCATCTACCAATTCCTATGTGTCATGAAACACTTTCTAGACTTCAAAGGACTGGATATACAATAAGGCACATGGTGAGGCTTCACGGGTGTCCTTTGCCAACCAAGTGCACTCCAAAATATGAGTGATATCTGCTGCAATGTCCAAGGGCTCTGTGGTAGATGGGCACAGTGTTCAAAGTGAAAAGGCTTCCCTGAAGGTGAAAAGCTTGAAAAACCCCAGCTTAATTAGTTCCTATTTAATGACTCATTAAAGAACCTGCCTAACTTGGTTAGCATGCTTTATTGGCCATAAGGTTCTGTAGGCAGCATTACCAATGGGCTGAACATAAATCCGATTTTTCTGGGGAGTTGGTGTCTTTCTGCAAGGGTCATGATAAAACTGTGCAAAATCCTGGGTGGGTTCTGGGTGTGAGGAGATCCAATCCGACTCAGAATGCAGTGTGATGGGCTTGAAAAGAACACTGCCTGGCCGAAATGCTTCATTTAGCAAACACTTCTCCTTAGGGTTAAACTTCTCATAAAGTTTTGCAAGCTGTGTGTCCTTGGAAACCAGGGCTGCCTTCAGCACCTCCTCAGAATGTTTAATAACCTTCATCTAATGAAAGAGAAAGACGAAAAGTGTTACAACATCTGCATTTCACATGCACACATTTTTTTTTATTTTAAACTGTTCCCTTTCTTCCATCACTCCTCACAAGCTCCTATTATTCCTTTCATGATTAGTAACTAGCCACCCACCAGCCATATTTTGCAGCTTGCTGCTTACTCAGCAACCATCAAGTCCTACATATGCAACATTCAGCTTCCTCATTCCTGTCCTATTTCCATACCCAACCATCATTTCACAATCAGCTTCTGCTTTTGGACAAGACGAGCATGTGAAAGGCTTGCTACAAACTCAGTCGTCAGCCTAGTTCCATACAATGTTCACTGGGTCACTACATCCCAACTTTCACAAAAAAAAAATAAAAATCCAGCCACATTTACATCAGTCTGAAACCCACATTGTAACAAGATCTAGGTGGTTCTTAAATCCAGTTACAATTCATGACGTCTGTCCTAATGAAATCGAAGCAGTGGTTTATTAAACTTGTCACTCTGTCTTCAACCACAGCCCATTCTGAACATCTGAGAAACATTAAACAGCACAGGAAACCCATTCTATCATGAATGGCCTTTTAAAATCACATATTAATGATCAGCAGAGCCATCAGTACAGGATGTTGTGGTATGTTCTTATCTTCCTCTTCTGACATGCGTGTGTTTGGGGCAGGAGAAGGGGAGAGGTGGAGTTCGAGAAGAAGTCCCAGACCCTGAATCTTCCCTAATGAGAACAGCAAGACACACATGGCTTTGAGAACTATCTGTATGATTTACCAATTTGCTCATTTAGGTAGGCATTTCTGGCTCTGCGTTTTCAGACTATGCCTCAGAATATTTAGAGGGATGCTATAGGAAAATCCCAGTAGAAAAGCGGCTTTTTATATGTGGCAGTTGAAGATCTATACCATTATGTACTATATTGTCCTTTGTATTCTGAACTGAGAGCTAAGTATATTCTTGAATTGTTATGTAAGATGACTGAAGCAGACTACTGAGTGAAGATCACTTATTTGTTGTCTGACTTGATAAGTTTGTGACAAACAACATGGCAAGATTTGCAGTTGCTACCCAAAAACTAAGAAGAATGTTCATCAAGGATACTATGGTGGACTACAAAGATCTGATCATCAATGAAATATGGAAACGTGTGCTTTGGTTTGGATTTTAAGATATACAGGTATATGTATCAATTGGCTAATACTGACTTTTAATGGTGTATCTAGGCACATACCGTATAGCATGGATAGGATGTATACAGTGGTAAAAAAGGTAAAGGTACCCCTGACTGTTAGGTCCAGTCGCGGATGACTCTGGGGTTGCGGCGCGCATCTCGCTCTATAGGCCGAGGGAGCAGGCGTTTGTCTGCAGACAGCTTCCGGGTCATGTGGCCAGCATGACTAAGCTGCTTCTGGCGAACTAGAGCAGCGCACGGAAACACCATTTACCTTCTCACTGGAGCAGGACCTACTTGCACTTTGACCTGCTTTCAAACTGCTAGGTTGGCAGGAGCAGGGACCGAGCAATGGGAGCTCACCCCATCACGGGGATTCGAACTGCCGACCTTCTGATCAGCAAGCCCTAGGCTCTGTGGTTTAAACCACAGCGCCACCCACACCCCATGTACACAGGTTTGGTTTAAGAACAGCTTAGTTTATGAACCACTTGGATTAAGAATGCTGCAAACCTGGAAGTAGGTGTTTTGGATTGTGAACTTTGCCTTGGAAGCAGAACATGTTTCACTTCCTGTTGAGTGTGTTCTATTTGTAAATTGAGTCCCTCACTGCTATGGGAAAGCACACCTTGGTTTAAGAATGCTTTGGTTTAAGAACAGACTTCCAGAACTGATTAAGTTCGTAAACCAAGGTACCCCTGTATTTATTTTTAGTGACGGTTTGACCATGATGATCCCAAATGACCAGGATGGCCACAACAACAAATAATTTCTATTCTGATTTGTATTTTACCTGAGTCTGTTGTAGGTGCCATTAAAAACTCCAGGAAACACCAAAAGATTACTTTAGGTCTGTTCAAGAGCTTGGGCCTGCCCAATGGAAGTTTAAAGGAAAAAAAGAAGGAAAAAACCATTGACATCTTAACATATCCCAAACTTCTTTCAAAAGTTCTCTCAGTTTCAAAAACAAATTGCTACATGACTTGGGTGGGTAAGAAAAGCTGCTATTTTACACACATATTCCAAAAGCCACCTTGCATGCATGAAGCTAAGGGTTCCAGACTGGGTGTCATGGGAGCACTTCTTAAGGCACACTAGCTTCACCTAATTTTTCAGAGCTTGTTTCCTGAAACAATTTTCTAGAATTTATTGTTTGTTTGCTTATTTAATACATGTTTCCCTTGCCCTTCCTGCTATCAGAGCTCAGGACACCTTGGCAATTAAAAGCCATAAAAGTCATCATATGAACAGGTGATGGACTATATGGAATTGGCAGAAATGACTGGCAGAATCCGAGACCAGGGAGAAGAACCGGTAGAAGAAGACTGGAAGAAATTTAAAGACTATTTACAGAAACATTGCAAAATTAAGGAATGTTAGAAGGATGCTGAAATGAAGTTATATGGTTTTAGCAGTAATGTTATAGAATTAAGTGAAATTGGATTAAGAACAGGTGAGAAAGTAAAGATACAATATATTGAGATAAATTATTATGATAAAAGCAAAAATGGAAAGGATTTGCTGAAACAACTAACTGAATTAGAATACAAAAAAGGGAGGTGTGAGGAGGTCAGGGAAACAAGTAAATGAAAGAAAAGATATGGAAAGATTGATTTGTTTTTAATTGTTTCTATTTTTCTTTGTATTGTGTATTTTCTGTTTTCTTTTTCTTTTTGTAATTCTTTGAAATTTTAATAAATATTATTTTTTAAAAAAGAAGTCATCATATGAACACAACCTTAAAAACAGTAGCTACTCATCATGCTCAATACAGTAGAAAGAAATAATATGCTGTCATTCCCAATCACCCTTCCCCAAAGGCTTAGCCAAGTATTTCTTTATTTTTACTGTTAGCAAAAAGAAGACAGTTATATAGATCAGCCACAGTTCTGTGAAGGTGGTTCTGACAGAACAATGAAGCTGCTTAGCAAACCTCTTCATCATCTAGCCTATAAAATATAATTTTGTGCCTATATGCATTGGACAGTGTGCAGTTACCCAGACCCCTTGCTATTTTATTCTGAGCAAATCAGCTGCCATTGCTATACACTTACAAACACATGGCAGGACCAGCTTCAGGGGCTCCTTGGGCAAGATGCACCAAATGGGCCCCTTTTCAGAATGGATTTACCTCCTCCTTCCTTCACCCCTCTGCTGACCTCTCACTCTTGTTCCCCCAGAGCAGCCTTTCTCAACCTGTGGGTCCCCAGATGTTGTTGGACCACAACTCCCATCACCCCTAGCTAGCAAGGGATGATGGGAGTTGTAGTCCAACAACATCTGGGGACCCAAAGGTTGAGAACTGCTGCCCCAGAGGGAAGGCACAAGGCAAGTGAAGGAAGCTGCTCTGTCTTCTCACTTGTATGCTCAACGGGGACAGGTGAGCAGGATGTGACAGTGAGGAGGAACAGCGCTAGGAGGTGGGCATGTGTGTTAGCAGTGGACGCTGCTTTTTGTTGAGATTCCTGCATTGCAGAAGAGGACTGGAGGAAATTTAAGGACTATTTGCATAAATACTGTAATATAAAAAATTAGAAATTACTTGAAAGAAACAAATAGGCCTAGAATTAAGCTAAGTTATAATTAAATAAATGGGATTTAGAATGTTAAGAAAAGTGAATAAGATGGACTATAATTGGAAATTGTTTTAGTTTAATAATGATATTGGAAAGCTGTTACCTTTAATTACAAGGAAACTCAAAAGGGAGGGATTTGAGGAAGCCAACCAAGATGTTTAAAAGGTTAGATTTGTGAAGAATTAAGTTTGTTGTTATTGTTTATCTGTTTATTGTTCCTTCCCCCTCCCCCCTCCGTTTTTGTGTATCATTTTGCTTTGTGGTTTGTGTTATCATTGTGGAAAAATCTAATAAAAAATTATTTTTTTTAAAAAAAGTTTCCTGCATTGCAGGGGGTTAGACTAGATGACCCTCGGGATCCCTTCCAACTCAACAATTCTGTGATTCTCTAACTTTTCAAGAGACTGCATTTAATATTTCAGTTTCCGGCTAAGTGCGTGTGCTTTATATTTGACTTGGTTTTCTAATGTTTGGGTTGTTTTATTTGATGTTTTAATATAGGTTATAAACTGCTTTGAGATTTCCCCCCCTTAAATATATATATATATATATATATATATAGAGAGAGAGAGAGAGAGAGAGAGAGAGAGAGAGAGTCTGTCTGTCCGTGGGAAATGGGGACTCTTGGGAGGGCCTGAGCAGTTGGCACCCCTGACCCAGTACAATACACCCCCCCCCTGCCCTGACTGTGACACTTCCATCTTTACCGGAACTCATGGGTGTAACCAAGGGGGGCAACTGCCCCCCAAATCAATCAAAATCAATACATGAAGTTCTGCCCCCCCCCCCGTAACAAAAGCCTGTCCCCTCCTTAACAAAAATCCTGGCTATGCCCATGCTAAAAGGCCCCCTCCGTCCCTCCCTCAAGCGTCGTCCTCGGGGCCCTCTGCTTTGACACCCACACCCAAGCACCTCCCCTCACAGCTGAACCCCCCCAAAGCAACGCGCCGCTTCCGCGGGCCGCCACGCCCAGGCGAGGCCTACCTCCTCAGGCACGCCCCTCTCTCATAGCCGCGGCCCACACGGCCCGGCTCGGCCTGCTCCGCCCTTCTGCGTCGGCCGCGAAGCCCGGCTCGGTTCCAGCCGTTGCCAGGCGGACTGAGAGGGCGGAGGCCGGGCGGGGAGGAGGGCTTGCTCGGGTCTTCTCCAGACGCGAGGGCTCTGCTCCCGGATTCGTAGCCCGGCCGGCCGTGAGGGAAGCAGCAGGCCGGCTGGTCTGCCTTCCTGCCTCAGAATATGCAGGGCCTGGTCGACGGGAGAGATGCTGCCATCCCCTCTTTGGAATATATATATATACATTTACGCCTACGCTAAGGCACAGGCATAGGAGCTAACTCCTAGGGGGTCGAGGTCCCTTCGCCCCCCCCCCCCCGCTACAAAAAAAATAAAATATTTGAGGGGGTCTGCCCCCTCCCCTAAAACAGTTTGATGGGCATTGCGGCCCAAAGTGGCTGGGGAAACTCAGCTAGATGGGCGGGGTATAAATAATAAATTATTGTTGTTGTTATTGTTACTGTATTATTACTATTATTATTATTAAAATGTTGTGGGTGCACCCCATCATGTGATCGATTATGCAGGCTTACCTGGGCCTCCCCCCGCTCCCAGAATATATTATTCAAGTTGGCACCCCTGGGCACAATGCAGTCGCACGCAGGTAGTGAGTGTCTCTAAGCATGTGCCAAGTGCATTTCTCTCAACGCTGTTTAAGGGGGCTGCTGCCATGGGCGTATCCAGGGATTTATGTTGGGACATCCACCTGTCATCCTCCTCTGTCTGGCTCTATCTAGCAAGATGCGGAATGAAATGTCTCCACAACAGCTCTTTTAAATTACTTTCTTTTCACCCCAAGCGCTCAGGAAAATCTGTCCAAATCTTCAGTAGTTTGCAAACTAGGAAGTTACCGATAAATAAAAACAATTGCATTCATGAGATTAACGAGTATATTTTGCAAAATTACAAGGAACATGCCTTTTTCCATTTTATTTTAAAATCTATAAACTAAAACAAGCTTTCTTGGATTTGCCAAAAACCTTTTCAGCACTTCCTTCTCAAATTCCTCCTTTTGCCCCCATAGTTTTTCTGTGCACACTCAGTAAGCATAGCCGATTGAGATGCTCCAGTCATCTTCCAACAGTAGCCAGGTCTGTACTCTCTGCAAGAATGACTGCTCTGTGGTACAAGTGACCACAATGAGCATTTTCATTTCAAATATTTCAATTTTTATTTATTTTTATTTATTTGATTTAGGGGCAGCTTTACCCTCCCCCCTCCAGCTACTCCCATGGCTCTTGCTGCCAACCTGGTCATAGGACAACCAGGCAGGTTCCCGTGCAGGATCTCTTGAAAATAAGCACTGGAATATACAGTAGGACAAAGTAATATGTATATTATGCAATGAGTCCAGCCCAGAACATCACGTGAGGAGATGTGATGCCTTTAGTGTAAAACTAAGGTTTTGGACTGGTTTTCATTTTGAACAGGAGCCTTTTCTAACTTGATGTGAGTTTTAGATTAGTATGTCAAGTATAGATTTTCCCTCTGCACATGCAGAAATTTAGTTTTTAGATTCCTCTATTATGTTACTTTTATTGCAGAACCAAACAATGACAAGTATCCTGCGAACAATAGGGCAATGCTGGGGAAGGGTGTGTACTAAATGAAAAATAGCTATTTCCTGTTGTCCCAGCTGCAAGATAGCTACAGAAGTTAATAAGAGTGTGTGAATGAATTGATGCTCTGGGATGGGTCTTACCTTATTCAGGAAGAAAGAAACTACACTTTATCATTGGTAAACCTTTCAATGTCATTTCCACTTTATTATATATATTCTTGTTGCATCCCAGCTTTGTTTTCCACTGTATAGATACACATTGCAGCATGTGCAGTTCCCACATATATGAACCAATCCATCAAATTTGGGCTTTAGCTTTTCTTCTATTAAAAAAATAGAATTTCAGCAACATATCCTAAATATTTATGATGGTACACTGAAAAACTACAGATGGGATATTGAGAAACAATTGTCAAATAGGTAGATTCTGAGAAAGCAAAGCCAAGTTTAGCTTCTACAAAAGAAATTAGTTTGGTGTTAGCATAATGTTCTGAATTAAGCAATTTTTAAAAAAAGGTTTGTGTAATGAATGAAAGAGAAACAACTGCAGAGACACACTTCTGTCCAGTCCAATTGTGCAAAGGGTTTTACTGAGGAGGTACAAGCTTTTGTACAAATGAACGCCACTTCCTTATCTGATTTCCTGTAGCAGAATATACAAAATCCTCTTGCCTAGACACACCCCAACAGCAATACTTTGTCAGTTTCACCATAAGAGTGTGCAGCTTACACTATAGTCTAAATAGCATATGGTATTTCTAGGTGTGCCAATGTCAGTTTATTGGGCTAAGTAATTGGATTACACTGGATCTATAGGATATTTTGTGTCAACCCCATTTTCAAACATTGCAAGACAAAAGAGTACTCCATTTTTCTTTTTTACAGAATTCTCTAAAACTTTATAGTAAACTCAAATTTAATGTAAATTAAGTAGCCATATTTTTTGAGAATCTTTTTAAATTTTAAGTTCTGCTATTAGGAAATCAGGACAACAATGTTTATTTCTAACAGCAGTACCGCATGCAAAAATTTTTTTAATGCAATACTGTGATGATACAATTGAATCAAATATTTGATGTGCTCAGAAACATGTTCTGTGTGTACTGTATTATAGAGAAGCCTTCCTTTTTTAAAAAAAAAAATCTTTCCTGTGACACATACTCAGAGAGGGGAAGATTTTATCACAGTAACATTTCACTTTAAAGTAAATAAATAAAATGAAGAAATGTGCCTTTGCCTTTTGCACATTTTAGATACATTTAGTTTCTGGAATTTCTGGAGATAAAAGAATGAACTCTACCAACTAAGTCTTGAATGCATACATCAGAGAAAATAGTGAAGTAGAATGTGTTCAGGGAACAAGGAAACAGAAAATAGGGGTAATAATGTTCTTTTTTTAGTAGAGGGGAGAATCAAAATTAAATATCAAAACTTATTTTTAAAGTTTAAAAAGTGAGCAGACTTGCTTGATACTGGCATATAGATAGAAAAGCAAGCAACACCACCTGAAAATCACCACCTAAGACCCTTACTAGTTTTGTAAAGTTTATATTTACTGGTGTTCCTTCTGCCTCGTAACTAGGTTGGAGCTGCGTTTAGACGAATAGCTAAAAGGCTTCCAAATCTGTCCCTGTGCTCCAGTAGATAGAACAAAGGCAACAGGTTTTTACAAATCAATTTAGCTCAGTATTTTCTAATGATATGCAGCACCTCTCCAGGATTTCAGACAGGTCTTTCCCAGCCCCACCTGGAGATGTCAGGAATAGGTGCTCTGCAACTGAACCACAGCCCTCCCGTGATGTCAGACACCCCTCAAGGTGTTTCATGGCCCTGAAAGGCAATATAAATATCCAGTTAAGTTTTGCATCACCAGAACAGGGATCAATGTGGTTTTAAATGATTTTGCCATCTTTATAAATCTGCCCAACCCTTCAGAGCAGCATGACACATGATATAGGAATATCACCTGAATACCTATTCCACTGACAAGGCGCTAGTGCATCAAAGAGCCTTAATATCAGTGGAGGCACACTCATTGGATGCAGCCACAATGTCTCAATTGCTTTAGCCTAGGGTAGCTGGAAAACTAAAGTGCTCTTCTGCAATTCCTAATGAGGTTATGTCTGGGTAAAAAGGACTCCTGTGGTTGGAGGCTGTATTCTTCTAAATACCAGTTGCTGGAAACTACAGGCAGGGAGAGTGCTCTTGCACTCAGTTCCTGCTTGCAGGTTTCCCATAGACATCTGGTTGGCCATTGTGAGAAAAAGAGGCTGGAATAGATGGGCCTCTGGCCTGATCCAGCGGGCTTTTCTTGCAACTGCACCCAAGGAAAAAGGGACACTTCTTTCCTTCCTTTTGCCTCTGCCACCCATATTTGAATTCGGAATGATTTGGCTGGTTGTGTTAATTCCACACTATTGCATGTCCAAAACACTACACGGATCATTTATTTTCTAGATTTACGAATGTTTAAATGTCATCTACCCCTTCATGGATCACTGCCCTGCCATGGCGAAGGGGCTTGAATAACTCAGGGAAGCTATGAACTATGCCGTGCAGGGCACCTAAGATGGACAGGTCATAGTGGAGAGTTTTGACCAAACGTGATCCACCTGGAGCAGGAACCGGCAAGCCACTCCAGTATCCCTGCCAAGAAAACTCCACGGACAAAGACAACAGGCCTGAAGCTGAGACTCCAATACTTTGGCCACCTCATGAGAAGAGAAGACTCCCTGGAAAAGACCCTGATATTGGGAAAGATGGAGGGCACAAGGAGAAGGGGACGATGGAGGATGAGATGGTTGGATAGTGTTCTCAAAGCTCCCAGCATGATTTTGACCAAACTGCGGGAGGCAGTGGGAGACAGGAGTGCCTGGCGTGCTCTGGTCCATGGGGTCACGAAGAGTCGGACACAACTAAACGACCAAACAACAACAAATGCCATCTTGGAGTGTGTATAGAAGAGGTATGAATTAAAACAAGCGCACACACACACACACACACGTTGAAACTTCATTTCAGCTCTGATAATCCTGACCGGAATTAGGAATGCACTACCACAATGAGGCCACTCAGTGAGTGTTTAGCAAAACGTCACAAAAGGAGTGCTCTTCCACTTTTTTCTGCTCATTGTGCAACCTTAAAACTACTTTCAGAGGAAGGAAGGCTTGAGAAATTTCACTCAACACGTAGAGGGCTTCTTGGGGAAAAGAACGAACTTCAAATCAAGTCACATGGATGTATCCCGTAAATGGAGACCATAAAGCTCTTTCCTAACACTGACCTATTGGTTTCTAAGTAGCTCTATTACTCTGCTAAGTCAACATGCTAATACTATTGTGCCGACTGCCATCTGAAAGTTTTCCTTTTATAGGCAAGGATCAAGCTCTGCTTCTAAATACTTGTTTGTTTTGGGCAACGTGACACCAGCACATGTCTGAGAATAACTACTACATGCTGCAATCCTATGTAGAATAAAACTTAAATAGGAATTACTTACAAGTTATCAAGGTTAGGACTGTACTGCTAGTGACATAATGTGAAAAGTGAAATAATGGAGTTAGTAGTCATGCCTACAAAATGCCTTGGACTGCAGAATATAAAACTTAGGACTAATACAATCAGAATTCTTTTCAACATTCTAGCCTTGGCAAGCCCTCACTTTACTCTCTATGCTTCTACTCTTCCCACTATTTTCCTCCTCTTCCAAATAAATTCCAAATTACACCAAAATTCTGTATTTCAACACGGGATGAGATTCAATGTTTAGTAAACTTTTCGCTTAACTTTTGGACACTTGGGTGTGTCAAAACTCTAAAATGGCACTTATTTTTCCAATGGCAAGAATGCACAGAATTGCTTACTTTGCAGCTAGAGAAGACAACGCAAACCCACAAAATACAATTAAGTTCCACATACGTTAGAATTTCAAAGACAGGCAGTTGTCAAAATCTGGCTGCACTGCCAGCAAGTTATAAAACCTCAATCTAATATACACAAAGATACAAACTCCATATGCACAGTGAGGATGTATATTGTTTATTTACCGTCAGTAATTTACATAAGGCAAATATTAATAGTTGGAACACCTGCAATGTATGTACAGAGAGCAACGTAAATCTCAAAGAGGCTTTCGTCTATTAGTAACCGAACCATTTTAAAATTATGCCTTTAAGACCTTCTTTAGAAATAATTTATTGCTGATGCTGAACTAAGGCAAGAGGGATTTTTTTTTTTACAAAGTAGCAGATTCTCTTAGTCCCTGGAAAGTTACAAAAGTTACAAATATAAAAAAAAATGTAAAGCCACAAAACACCCCACATTTATACAAAGCTAATACAAATCCTGGTTTCATTAGATAAATATTATGTGAGGTTGTTACCAAATATATTTTGAGAAAAGGTTTCTAGAATGTAAGCTCTCAATATTCTTGAAGAATGAGAAAGCAGTTTTAAGTAAGTGGCAATTTGCTTTCAAGTACAAGATAAAAGAAAACTGCAAATGGCAGTATTACAATGCTGTGTCATCTTTACAAGTCTGGTTTTAGGGATGTCTTTGTTGTGGTACCAGAAAAAGGCCTATTAAAAAAAACTGGTCTTTGTGCAGTTGACTCTAGCACAAAGAAAATCTAATCAGGGGCTCAAGCAAGAATTTGCTGCCAATGAATTGGATGTGGACTTAGTCATGCTTAGAACAGATCCTCTGAAATCATTATGGGAAGAGTCCCATAATTTTCCAAATATGACCAAGTCTGGATTCAACCTAGGCTTCTTCTTAAGATAAGTTTCCAAATAATTTTACAAGAAAATCACATTTGGTTTAAGTGAAAAGCATCTTGAGAGTGTGCAACCATCACCTTGTCTTCAAAGGCTGATTTCAAAGTCTCCCTCTAGTTTTTGGGTTCTTCAAACTGCTCTCCCACACTGCAGTGAACTTTTCAAGAAGCCTGAGAGTGGGGCAGCAGTAGTCCCATCTTGCACTTCATTGAGAAAAGAGGGTTCTTTAAGCTTTGAAAAGCTTTGAAAAGTGGCTGTTTATACAGTGCTACTCCAAAATAAGGCATGAGGCTAAAGTTAAGACTGTTTTTTTGTTGTTTAAAAAGATCAGTTGTATTAATTTTTCTACTGAATTTTTAAATGAATTTTGACATTAAATGTTTTATTTCAGATTTTTGTTGCAGTCTAAAATATTATATGCAAGATCACTCCATGTTTATTCCACGGAGGTTAGAATGAAAATTCTACTCTCTAATTTTACTTAAATACAAATCCCGGAATTTGCAAAAGCAATTTGGAAGCATTTTGTTAAGCGACACTTGAGAAAAAGTGTTCTTACAAACCAGCCCTGTATTTGAAGGTGACATCTGAAAATGTAAGGTTCTACCAAACTAGACATGACACACAGTTGTATGTATCTTTCCCATGACTTTTTTTGAAGTTGCCATGAAAGGTTAAGCGGATGAGTAGCCAGGGGCTGCTTCACTCTTTTCCCTCTAGCTGATTTTCCTATCAAAATGACACCCCCACCACCAAGCTGTGGAGGAAAAGCAGCTGTGTATGTGTGAGACTGAGTGGGAAAGCTGCCAGCGGGGAAAGGACCACCCCTCTCCTCCCTAGTTCCCTTAATTAAATTTGCAGCCCTACCCCCAAATGTCTCCTTTTGGTTAAAAAATCCAAATACTCCAAATCTCTCCACTTCTAGCAATTCTTCTGGAGTACAATGGAAAATTTGTGCACCACACACTTTAAAAACTATACCCATTAACAATATTATAAAACTGAACCAATGAAACCAATTTGTTTCTTCCTATTTGCTTGTAGTTCCACATAAATCATGATTTGTTAACACATTTAAAAACAAATACTGCCCTTAACTATATATTACTTAGAAGACTAGCAAAAAGCGCTTTGCATACCGATTTTGATTGACTCCTGAAAGAATACAGGAGTGGGAGAAATATTATCTTCAGAACACCTACACCTATACTGTTACACTTCAGAATATCTGAGTGGGTGGTTTCATTTTTATTTTTAGTATTTTCTAGCAAATATGCAACATCTCTGTGCTGTAGCTAAGTTTAACCTGGCAATGGAGTCCCCACCCCACCCCACAGAAGGCCACAATCTGAAACATTGGCATTTGTGTTAAGGCCACCGTAAGGAAAAGCAATTAAGAGGCACTTTAGGTTAAAGGATTCTGCATCAATTAACAGTGTTTTCTGATGCTGTAATAGGCTCACTATTCCACACTGAGCCTGTTCTATTAAAGCACTTAATTGGCACGAGCTCTCAAGTTACCTGGATCTAGACAGCAAAACTAAATTGGTTTCAAACCTATGGATTTTGCTGACTGACTTCCTTCCACAAAGATTACGGAATTACAATAGCAATGCATCAAATTTGGCCTGTATAACAAAAAAAGGGGGAACTGTGCTGCTAATCTCTGATCATGTTAACCATTAAAACATTTATGAGAGTAAAGCGTTATAACAGGCATAAGTATCCATTGCTTTTGTAGATGTTCCCTTTAAAGCATAGCATAAAGTTATGTTTACAATTTACTTGGAAATCCAGAGTAACTAGTAGCATATGGGCTTTTAAACCAACACCTGAGAAATCAAAAATGTCACTAGCCTCCTCAGAATTGAGATGAAAAAAGGCAGTTAGTTCCACAAAACTGTTGTTTTCCGTGAATGAGGTGCTTACAAGGCTGAATTATTGAGGTGTGCAGCAACTGACGTGGAAAGTGGAGGCCTTTTAAAATTTCACTGTCTTGGAATATGGCATTTCAAGGTTATCATTCAGTTCCCTTATAATTTTTGATAATCACTTTCTGCCTTTTTGGCCAGCAATATAATATTCAGTGCTGTATGTTAATACAGTTATGTGCATTCTCAGTATTGTCAACACTATAGATGCACCTGACATCTATAAACACTGCTGCTGCTTAACAGAAACAAATCTCTCGCTTGGTTTCCTCCATCATCCAAACCATAATGTATGAGCTAACTGAACAACAACAACAATCCTCAAGGAACATTCTTAAAACAGTTAATTCACAGCAACTGGCAGACATCTAAAGCTGCAAACAGCTGTGCGATTTAAGCTAGTTAGTTCCAAACTTAAAGCATAGATTTTTTTGTCAAACCACGTGATCTAACAATGACCAATTAAGATCAGAAGTCCCTTTGCATGATTCTTTTTGATTAAAAAATTCCCGGGTAGCGGACCTCCTTTCTGGTACCATTTGGCGAACATCCTATATTGGCATGGAAGCAAAAATGCATTTGTAAACTTCAAAGACAGCTTAATTATTTGACAGGGTGGAGCTATTTGCCACAAAGAACTGACGGTGGTGGTTGGCCAAGCTTGGAGAGCAGTCCAGAGTTATACAAATCTCTTCTATAGCCCTTTCACATGCCAAAACTGCTTTTTAAACTTAATCAAGTTTCCGAAGTAAATTCTTTAAACCGCATGTCTACAAGTTACTTGTTATTGGAGTACAGGCTTCGTCAGGCTGAAAAGAGGGAAGAGGTTAAAACTTGTGAGTTAGCTTTAAAAAAGTTGAGGTCTGTTAAGAAATGAAAACTCTTTCAAGACACGAGATATAGCGGAAAAGATTTAAGCCTGAATTTTGAGAGAAGTTGGCAATTAACTGGAACAGCAGCAGCTTTACCCCACACATCGTGAGGTCGGACAAGACCTTTTTCCAACTCCTGCTGTAAACTATTAACACAAATCAAAGTTTTTTGTTGTTGCTGCGCATCACTGTAGCATGAGCTGCTTGAGGTTGTCATGAAGGATGGTATCCTTTACATCACGGAATACCAGGCGGATATTTTCTGTATTAATAGCAGTGGTGAAGTGGTTGTACAAGGGCTTCTGCTGCTGCTGGTCCCGGCGTTTCGTGCGAAAACAATCCACCAGGAATTTTTGGACGTCTGTTAAATTGTGGGGATCCCCTTCAAACTCTGGGAAATAGTCTTTGATGCTCACTTTTTGCACTTTTTCCTCAAGTAAGTCTGTCTTGTTTAGGAAGAGGATTATGGAGACATTGCTGAAAACCCGGTTGTTGACTATAGTTTCAAAAATGTTCAGAGATTCTGTAAGGCGATTTGTTAGTCGATCCTCCATAAGTACCTGGTCGAATTCACTCGATGAAACCAGGAACAATATAGAAGTGACGCTGTCAAAGCATTCAAACCAACGTTTTCGCTCTGACCTTTGGCCACCTACATCAACCATCTTGAAGGGAACATTTTTAATCTCAAAATCATACTCATGAATCCCTTTTGTAGGTCTTCGTGCCAGTAGAATATCTTGCTGGGAGGGAAGATAGTCCTAAGAAACAAACAAACAAACAAACAAACAAACAAACAAACAAACAAACAAACAAACAAACAGCCAAAGTTAATTAAGGTGCTATAAATGGTACTGAACATTAAAATGAACTGCCCTGGAATGTTTGAAACAGAAAAGATTTTATCATCCTTTGTTACCTAAATGTGTGTTTTTTTAAAATAACTCAGTAGTTGCGTGTACGATACAGTGCCAAACGTATAATGAGAATGATACCATTCTAAGTTTATCTCATTTAATTGATTAAAAAGTTTTCAGTGACAAATATATGGTTTCAGAAAGAGAAATTATTGGGGGCAGGGAGAGAAGAGAAGGGAACCATTTTCTATGACTGTGTTTTATTCGGGAAAGCACTTACCTAATTTCTAACATTCTGCAAAGTTAGCTATATTATTAAGTAACTAATAGTGTGTCTGAACATTAAATAAAGCCCCTCATAAACTTAAATTCATAGAATTTAAAGTTGGAAGGGACCTTCAGGGTCATCTACGTCAACCCCCTGCAATGCACTTGAGAGAAAAAATATAATTCTTCCCTGTGCAGATTGATCAAATTATACCTTGTCATCTTGAAGATTTCTAACAGGAGCATTTTTTGCAAAGCAGAATTAAAATGCTAACATACCCTAGCTGATTTGTTCTAATCAAGAAAAGAAATACAGAATACAGAATACAGAAGAGCTTTATGGACAGAAAAGGGCACAGCTTGATACTTTTCAATCTTTTTGGCTATGCAGATTTGCAATGCTATTTCTTCTCCGCATAATATCGTTCAAGTTTAGGATCTTTATCTTTCAGAAGCAGACACCTAAGCCCAGAATAATGCTGCTTAACAAGCAGAAGAATGTGGAAGACAAACACGGGAGCTGAAGAAAGGCGTGTGCTGCTTGATGTGAAGGCAAGATAGATTGAGAAATGCTGGGAGCTTCCCCTCCTTCCCAAGACGCTTGTCACGACTTCACTGCTGCTGGGGCCTAAAGCCCAATACAACAGGCTCACTCCCGCTACACAAGATTAACCAACTCAACTAAAACAGAACTGTCTAGCTGAAAGTGATTATGGCTCAATTTGCACATCATGGTAAGCAGAGAGTCAGGGGTCAGCAATCTTTTTCAGCCACTGTCGCTCAGACCATGTGGTGGGCCGGACTATATTTTGGAAAAAAATTTAAATGAACGAATTCCTATGCCCCACAAATAACCCAGAGATGCATTTTAAATAAAAGGACACCACATTCTACTCATGTAAAAACAAGCTGATTCCCAGACTATCCGCAGGCCGGATTCAGAAGGCGACTGGGCCGCATCCAGCCCCCGGGCCTTAGGTTGCCTACCCCTGCAGTAAGCCATGGCTTGCCGTGAATAAGCAATGTGCTCAAGCACACTGCTCAAATTGCTCCTGCTTCATCGTTCCATCCAGTCTAGAGATGTGAGAAACAACCATGAAACCTAGGCTTAGTGTTAACATGCAAACCTGCATTGGTAGTTTGTTTCTCTCCAAACAAATCATAAACAGAAGTCAGGCTTTGCTCCTTACTTACCCATTAATGTTTAGAGATAAAACAAACCATGAGCACTGGTTTGCTCATAACACTAAGCCAAGGCCTGCGTTAGCTTCCACCTTTTTTGTATGCCTTTGGAGCTTATAAACAATTCTATAATCCTGATGGAAACTGTGGCCCTGAAGCCGCTGTTATTCGCTTTACTGTGTTTTAGAGCTGCCCAAGAAGTGGGCAACATGCAATTTGAGCAGACGAAAAACACTATTAGCATCAACCATAGCACTCTGAGTTAATGGAGGAAGCTTAGTAGAGGACGCCAATGACTACTGAACACAAACACCACATAAGCAGTTTGTTGGCAGGTTTTCTCACTTTTAATTTGCAATATAAATTAACTTTCAACTGTTACAAGCTGTTAAATAAATAAAAACATTCAAAACATACCAGACTGCTTTAAAAATCAATGAAGTTACACTTACTTGTTCTCCAAGTTTATCCAAGTTATCCAGAAAATATTTCACAGATTCCCCCTAAAATGAAGGAATTGTACAGTTAATTGCTTTTCATAGGTAATATATGAATACAACTATCTAATGCAAATTAGATAAAGCAGGTATATTGCACCCCATTCCTAAACACACTTGCTTGAAAACAAATGCCACCAAGATCTGTGGGACTTGCATCAAATCAATGGCCACAATCTATCATAGGGCAAGCACATTGATTCCAGGGAATTTAAGCATTCTGAACACTCCTGGATTGGGACCAATGTACATGGGATCAGGGTGTGCAAGGTAACTGTTTAGAAATTCTGCTTACAAGGAGGTAAAGATGGGGAAATGACTCCAAGTGTGACAATGATTTCTGAACTTCTGCATAATTTGCCTGCACAAATTTGCTGCTCATCTGTTTAAAGGGGGAAGATTGATGCATTGACATTCATATGTGTTACATGCACATAAGATTCTATTTCAATAAATACAACTGGCTGTAGCAAGCAGCAACCCAAATTTCAAGGAAGTGCAAATTCACTAATAACAGAACGTTGGAATATAGCTCCCGCCATGTTCACCATAAACTAGTACATTTTTTAAAGAAAGTGTTTTGAAAAACGCACATTTCAAATTACCTTTCCATGCATACAGAAAGTTAATATAGCTGGCACAAGCCAGAGATGGCTCATCATCGGGGGGGGGGGGCGCTATCATTTGACTCAGTATCCTTCAAACAAAATATTCTTTAAGTAGTGAAATGCTTTGTTATGTATGGCAGGTTCGAGAAAGATTACAACTGCCCTATAGTACTGGGGCTAGCACGGTGTGATTCCTAGAAAACACAATTGCTATTAGAGTAAGTCAGCATGCCCTGCAACAAAATGCTGCAGTGTACCCCACTTCTCTTAAAATATGTGCTCTTATCCACCATTTGATGCAGCCATTCTCTCCAAGCAGAGCATTGCACTCTGTATCCTCCACACTCCAGTACTTGCAGTTCTCACTGGATGTTTGGCTTTTTTGTTCTCTTATTTTTTCTTTTTACAAAGTTTACTTTTCCCCTGCAAATCTCAGAAAACGCTCAAGCATGCTCTTTTTAAATCTAAAAACATTTATTCCATATTTCCCCAAAAAAAGAACCCAGAGCAGTTTAAAGCAATAAAACAAATATGCCCAGATAATTTATTAAAACACCATCACAATAAAGCAGAACACAAGAATAGTACTCCAGAAAGCACCAGTCCATAAGATTGAACTCAAGATAAAAGATAAAAAGAAAAGCATCAACATACCACTCTTGTTTCTCCCAGCCCCCTTTATGGTTACAATCCTGCTAGTACTCACAAAATGCACACAGCATATCTTCAGGCTTTAGATTTTAATTTGGTCAAATCAGGTTTTCATAATAAGAAACAAATCTGCATTTAGAGCAACTGCAGGGCCTGGGGCTGATGCATGTAATAACCACTGTGAACAGTGACAAATTCTGGAAGGAAAACCGTGTCATTCTCCTGACGTACAATAAAGAATCTTGAGGAACTGTAAGCATGAAGATTTACTGTGGTGTAAACATGCACTCTATTAGATGTATAAATGTTTATCCTCAATTGGAAGATTTTCAAATATCCTCTTTCCCTCTTTTAGCGACTCCCTTTTCTCTGTTCCCTTTCTCCCACACAGTCGTCCCTCTCACTTTCTCTCCTTTTCCATCTTATGTGTACAGTTATCATCGCCATCAATCACTGCCAATGTGAATGGACGCTTGCATATATCTCACATTTCATGACGATTTGGCCTCACTAATGAATTTTATCTTTCCTGTAACCAGTCTCCTGACTCAGGATCACATTTCTTGCACCTAATGAAGTGGGATTTAGCTTGAGAAATCTTGTGTCACAACAATCGTGCTAATGTAAATGTCCTGCCAGACTTGTGTTGCACGAAGCACTCCTGTTTGCCAATGTGAAAAGTATGCAATGGTTACTCATAGAATCTCATAGAAAACGAAGTTCCAGCCAAGGACATACGGGGTAGATATGGGACAAACCTGAGGCTCACATGCATCTTTGACCCAGAGAATATGTGGAATAAATCTTGGCTTCCAAACTGTTGGGGAAAGTCATGCAGAGGTATGAGGTTGAAGTGTCATCACTGCACTGATGACACTCAGCTTTACTTCTACGTTGTTCTGCACAGCACTGTATAATTGCAATTGTGTCATATAACACTTAGCAGTGGGGAGGGAGAAGAAATCATAAATACAACTAGTATGGTGCAGCAAGGCAGCACTCAGCACATCTCCTGGAATCTTCTCTGTGTCCATTCACGAATTGCATGAACTTCTGTCGTTCTGCACCATCTTTCAATCTGAGAGTTATTTTAATCAGGGGTACATGCTGTAATCTCACATCCTGCTTTATTAGGCTTTAAATCTATATTAATGTGTACTGGCCACCTTACCAGGATACCTGATGTATCCAGTGGAAGCAAACTGTTGCCACAATAAAACATTTAGGATTATAGATGTTACAGTACTCATTCAGAATCATTTATTGAGAAATACAGTGTGCTTGCTTGCTTGAATTTCACTTTCTCAAATCTGTGCTTATTCTAAGGGGTTATCCACTGTGCAGGTAACATATGATGAATTCATTCCCAGATCCCCAGTAGTGATGTATGGAAGTGAGAGCTGGACCATAAAGAAGGCTGATTGCCTAAGAATTGATGCTTTTGAATTATGGTGCTGGAGGAGACTCTTGAGAGTCCCATGGACTACAAGAAGATCAAACCTCTACATTCTGAAGGTAACCAGCCCTGAGTGCTCACTGAAAGACAGATCCTGAAGCTGAGGCTCCAATACTCTGGCCACCTCATGAGAAGAGAAGACTCTCTGGAAAAAGACCCTGATGCTGGGAAAGATTGAGGGCACAAGGAGAAGGGGATGACAGAGGACGAGATGGTTGGACTGTGTTCTCAAAGCTACGAACATGAGTTTGACCAAACTGCGGGAGGCAGTGGAAGACAGGAGTGCCTGCCGTGCTCTGGTCCGTGGGGTTACGAAGAGTCAGACACGACTAAACAACAACTGATCCACTGTCCAGAAATTTCCATGACATATATTGTGGCATTCAGGATCAGAGTAAGTTTACAGTTCACCATTCATGTCTATGTCTATCCCTTCATTTTACAGAGGTTAACCCTCTTCTGTTGTTATTCTGAACACACTTACCTGGTAGCAAATCCCAATGAACTCAGTGGAACTTACTTTTTAGTAGATATGTGCACGGCTATGTTTTTAATCATTCCTAGACTATGCTTTTAATGATTCCTAAATTATAGATTGCGCTATAATTTCATCTGCACCTTTAAAGAGGAAGAGATCAATCACTCGGTAATTTGCTTGAGGTCAAAAAGAACTCTGTGGTGAAAGAGGAAACTGCACTGAGGTTTCTTATAACCAAGGATAGCATTAAATGATGAATTTTTCAACCACATAGCAAACCATGTTCTACCAGGAAAAAATACAGAACAATTTAGACAAACTTGCAAGCCTATAGTATTGTCTGACAAGCTTTTGCTAACTTAGGGAAAACTTTTACAGTACTCACCAAATAAGTAATGTTATTGTTTGTAGGCTGAGACAAGCTAGTTCTGAAGGTTGTATTTTATGTACTTTGGGATGCCAAATGTGAATTTTGCTTTCCCCTAAGCAAATGAATAAATAGTATTTTACCTGAAATTTAAGATGACAGCCATTTGTTCTAGATGTCTATAAAATCCAGACCACTTGCCCAAACTATGAAATAGAGCACCTAAGTGTTGAATGCCGTACTCATATGAAATCTCAAACATTTCTGTTAAGAAGTCGCCAAGATACAGCAAATATCTTTCCTTGTTTCGTTTCTGTCATCCCCATTTACAACTCCCGCTCCACAGTGTATCTTTGTTTCCCCCTTTTCTTTCACCTAGAGATGCATCAAAATTTCAGGAGAATGCCAAAGGACTTGCTCTTCCAGGTTTTTGTGCAAATCCACTGTGTATTTTATTGAATATCAGACTTAACTATTGTAATGCACTCTACGTAGGGCTGCTCGTGAAGAGTATTTGGATGCTGCAGCTTGTGCAGAAAGCACAGCGAAGCTGCTAACGGCCAGCACTGACCAGACATGTATTACACTAGTCCAGAAATCTGCATTGGTTGTGAATTTGCTTTTGAGCCCAATTTAAGGTGTTAATACCGGCATATGATGCCCAAAATATATGAAGGAGAGGCTACACTCAAATTGGGCATAGAGCACTAGAATATCCCATTTAAAACAATCACAGAACATGTCAAGATGAAAAGTATAAAAATATGAGAAAATCACAAGCAATTTCAAACACACATGCATGCCATTCGTTTCCTTATACAGTCAGAAGCTATCAGTAACCAAGTGTTAACTCTCTAAATCTAACAGACTTGTGACCACTGATATTTGACCTTGGATGTTTCCACAGGGTTACAAATAGAGATCCTCCAACCCTACCCTGTAACTGAACGGTGTATGGATTTCTGTACACTAAGATGGCAAAGAAGCTTAACAACATCACTGGTGTACAAAGTTAAAAAAGGCCTTCTGTCATTTTGCTGGCCTTCAGCCAGTGTCCCTGAATGCGCATGGAACATCTGCTCTCTTGTTGAATTCATCAGCATTATCCAGGGCCAAACTCAGCTACAAAGCCTGGTCTTTTTTTCCACCTGAAAGATCTGAGTAATCTACAGATGCTCACTGTTAAATACACTGATTCATAAACAGCAAGTATTCGGTTTTCAGAGGGGCTGTATTTAGATAGCATGTGGTTCTCCCCGTAGTCTTGTGATCAACTGAAGAAAGTTTAAGCAAACATTTTAGTACAGTTAGACAAGTGCTGGTTTATGATGAACTGTGAGAAAGGAAATACTTAACCTAGAACTTGATGACACATCCAAAGCAAAATCAGTATTTTCTCCTTAAATATTGTATTCATTTACAGAAGCCTAGCCTATTTCCATCTGAGTCAGACATCTGGCAAATTAGTCATAGAATCCAGTTTCAGTTTGCAAACAGGCAACAGCACTAACTATCTATGCGCTATAAACCAATGTGCCCTTCTGCTGGCGAGGCAGTCAGAATTATTCACAAATGGGAGAGCTGAATATCCAAAAAGGCTTCTAAGAAAAGATCCCTTGCAACTTAACTGCACAATTAAGTTGCCCAATGCAACATGTGTTACTTGTCACACCCGACCTTGGTCTCCTAGTACCACCAGTTCTCCAAGTCAAGCTGTTCCATCCTCTTCAAATGCAAAGAGTACTTAAGATGCCTACCTGAGAGACCTGAGCAATTGGCTCTGGACCCAATGTTCAGCAAGTCAGAGGTCACCCCCTCAAAAGACAGGGGAAAGAGCCTGTAAAAAAGCTGAGCTGCCCTGCAGTTTTGCTCTTCCCACCACCAGAGATACAGACCAGACTATCATTGCCCACTACTTGTCAGTAAACCAGAACAACTATAGTACGCTAGGATTGGTGCAGTTTTAGAGCCACATTATTCTGAATTCTGTTCTACTTTGTCCTTCACCCTGAATGAGGAGGAAGATGAAGAAGAGCTGGAGTGGGAGGACCTGGCCCCCCAAGAAGAAACCGGGGGAAACTCAGATGTGGACACCAGCTTCCTGCCTGACAGTGACAGGAGGAAGAAAACCGACAGTGAGGTTCTTCACCTATGAGAAGAACTTCGCCAAGAGTGGGAAGCCAAACAGGAGAAAATCAAGAGTGAAAAAACCCCTATACCAGAATGACATTCGAACAAGGTTATATGACTCTTTGCTAGTTACTCTGTGCTGTCCAATGAGGGATTAAAGCTTGCAAGTAAAAATGGAAAAGGGTATGACTACAAATTTCATTATGTGATCTGGCACTGGGGTTGGGCATTTGACTAGTCAACAAAGATTTAGCTGATTGATCGGTAAAACATTTGTCAGTGTTGTTTTGAAGCACTGTTAAAACAAAGTAATACTTTAATCCAGTCTTCCCCAACTTAGTGTCTTCCAAATATCTGGAGGACACTAAGTTGGGGAAGACTGGATTAAAGTATTGCTTTGTTTTAACAGTGCTTCAAAAAAAACAAAACACTGACAAATGTTTTACCAATCAATCAGCTAAACTGGCCAGAAGAATACCATGGTCAATGGTACTGAAAGCCACTGAAGAACCAACAGGGTCACATCCCCTCTGCCCCACCCAATCTACTCCCTAATGTAAGCCGTCCACATGAGACAGAGACTGTTCTTACCCAAACTAAGGTATGAAGACTAATTGAAACAGATCCAAATAATCAGCATCAGCATGTCAAGTTGGGAAGCTATCATGTGTTCTAATACTGTGACTAATAATGAAATATTAGCGATCGGAGGCTAGTTCAAGGTTGGTGGATTCAATAAGGATTTACTTTATTTAATGAATTTAACCACCACCTCCAGAACGATAGGAACCACACCCTTTTTCTGTGAAATGTTCACTACCTTCATCTCCAGCCCAGTTCTATTGCTGATTTCAATAGCCACAATTGTCAAGGATCCAGAGTATACATGTTGGGATTCAATTATCTAAGAAGCTTATCCACATCCTCCAACTGCATAAGCCATGAAATTCCAAGGTCCTCCTGACAAAGTAGCCTAAGCATGGACATTAAAGTCCTCAACCCCATTGCCTTGGAGTCTTCAATAAGACCACCTATATCAGTTCAAATAGGGTGATGTGGGCAGAAAAACAATAGGTACAGAACTGGCCAACTGCTGAATAGGGCATCTGATGAGGCAGATGCTGTCCAGAGTCCCTGTCCAGAGTCCAAAGCCATACATCCTGCCCCTCAAATTATGCTTGGTGCTACATCCAATAGCTTGGGCATCTGGGAGAGGTTCATACCTCCCTCAATATCCAGCAATGTTTCAGTAACACAGCCAGACAGCTCACTGATCACAAATCAACACTTATAGTGTTTTCCTCCACGGCTTACCAAAACATTCACAATTACAGTGGTACCTCGGGTTAAGTACTTAATTCGTTCCAGAGGTCCGTACTTAACCTGAAACTGTTCTTAACCTGAAGCACCACTTTAGCTAATGGGGCCTCCTGCTGCCGCCGGAGCACAATTTCTGTTCTCATCCTGAAGCAAAGTTCTTAACCTGAAGCACTATTTCTGGGTTAGCAGCGTCTGTAACCTGAAGCGTAAGTAACCTGAAGCGTATGTAACCCGAGGTACCACTGTAAAATGCACAATACTAAAAGCCTTTGTAGTATGTGCTAATGACTAAGTAAAATTCAGCACCCACCTGATGCCCACTAATTTCTAGCTCTCATTCTTTCCCCCCCATTACTAGGGTCAGAATGTTGTAGACAAAGGTGAAACCATGACTGTCAAACCACCACTTTCAGGGTCCACAACCCTATAGCCCTTGGTTTCATGGGCCGCATATGCCCCCCCTCCCTCACCTGTCTATTTCCATACTGCTGATAATTCATAGTCCCTAGTTTAGTTTTGCCTCTGACAGCTTTCTTCTTGGTTCCTCAGTTCTGTGCCTTCACCACTGTTTCTTCATGCCCTCCTTGTCAGTCCACAGCCTGCTTTGTCCCCCTTCCTTCAGCCACCTTGTCTTTTGACTCATCTTCCTTCCTGCCCCACCCCACAACCTTTACTGATCTTCAGGGTTTTCTTCGGATTCTCCTTTTGCTGCAGTTTCTTATTTCCTTCATCCTTTTCCTGAAGCCTCGTTCTCCAGTTAGCCTTCCAGTCCATTTCGAGTGCTGATTTCAACATCTATATAAAATTCTGGAGAAAACTAAAAGGAAAAGTAGGAAAATAAATAAAGCATTTGAGTAGTATAAGCTACTCATATGAAAGGCCTGCTGCATTTAGCAAACTGTTTTTCATGTCTTTCCACCACTAGATGCTTTCTCTCTGAAAGCCTGACAACATTTGTCTTTGTTGGCCTGCATTTCCTGCTTGGGCTGGAAAACACAGTGTAGCAACTTCTTCATGTCCTAATTTAAATCTACTTCTATGAGATCAGAGGAGAGAGTACTGCAAAAGTTTAATCCAGAAATATTTCAACAGGCGAAATGCAGCCTCTTAATAAGGGTGAAAGCTAACTCCTAGTGATGAACAGCGGATCAAGTATTGAACTTGGATGGGGGAAATCAGTGTTCAGGTCCCCATTCAGCCACGTAGGTTCACAGGGGAACACAGAGAATGGAAGCTGAACCCTTCTTGCATGTCCATTGCTAATCTCTTTGCAAGTCATCCTTCATGAGTTCTTTTCTTATCTCCAGGTTCAGCGTCCTTACAGGAGAAAAGGAATTCTGGAAATCGAACACCCCAAGCTTTGTGCCTCACTAGGTCAGAAGCAGGTTTAAACAAACGGGTTTGGCGTCATCACATAAAACTTGAGCATTGAAGACATACAAAAACAAAAAGTTCATTGAAATATAGCTACACAGCCATGAGCATTTCTGAGGCTGGCTCTCTTGTTGTTTCTACGCTGGTTCCCAACCGATTAGATCAACCCTATACATAGCTATTCAAAGACAGGCTGGTAAGCTCTCATGCCAGTTGTTTACATGCACAACCCTTTCCCCCTCTCCAGCTTCATCTTTTCTAGTGCTAAAAGCAATTCAGGCCTTACTTTTATGGTATTTCCTTAGTGCCACTGAGATAGTGACCTAGCTACACACAACCTAACCTAGTATGATTCTTTAAGCAAGGTGGTAACGCTTTAACATTAGATGCACAGCACCAGTAATTCAGCCTTTATTGCAGAATATTCATTCCATGTTTTTTTTGTCCTTTGCCATTAAAGGACTATAAATTCTTTAATGCTCTGATAGCAAGACTGACACAACATACTGTAACTCTGGGCTAGAAGTTGAACATATTTATCACTACAGCAGGGGCCATTTCCCAATCAAGTGTTCACCTAGGGATAGGCAAGTGACAAATCACAGGGCTGCAATTGCTTACGTGGATAATGAACATTTCTCTCCACTGCTTTTCATGCTAAAAAGAGAAACAAACTGTAGAGATTGTAACCAAACACACCTTTTCCTGTCATTGACAATCTGATCAAAGGCTTGCAAGCATTGTCACAGACGTAAACAGGATTCTGAAGAAAGACACTGTTCTAATTCTTCCTGGAATGGTCTTGCACTAGTTTTAATGACAATTCTCTTTCAAAGTTGCTAACAGACCAAGGGGCCAATTCTACATCCTATTTCAGTTAAATGACAGAAGTGAGCATCCAAAGATCTGAATACTGCATGAACATGTTAAGAGAATATTCAAATTATTTAGAGAGATGCTAAATCTACATAGAAGCCACAACATTATTCAAACGCAAACTATGCCTCACTGGATTTAAACAAATATATTCCAGTGTAAAACTATGCAGAAGCAAATTAATTCAATTTAGATTTATCCAAATTGTTCTAACTTCAAATTTAAAATTAAAATGCAACTGGCTTATATAGTTGTATTTACAGTTAGACACTATTTGCAAGGTTTTTCTATTCCACTAAATATTCCTTTAGCTAATAATCTTGTACAGAAATAGTTGATTTTGTTTAAGAAATAAGATGCCACCACTCTAAGACATCTCTCCCTTCCTCTTACATGCTAGCCCTTCAAAAACCTCTAAAGTGAAGATCAGCATCAGATTAAAAACAGTCACCTGATTATGCCATTGCCATCACAAAAAGCTATTAATTCATACCTGTATCACTTGCCCCATGAATCTATACAATTTAATCTCAAATACACTAGTACCTACCACCAGACAATACATTTGTTCCAGTCACACAATACTATTTTTGTTTCAAATGTTTGATAGGTGCTTCAAGCTAAAATATCAAATGATGATTTACTGAACATTTCATAATACAATCTGCCTGCCTCCAGTTCCATAGAGCATGACATTTGTGTGTGTATCTGAGAGCTGCATATGGCCAGGAAGGTGGCCAAGTTGATTCACTTTTGCTGAGCCCTGAGAGGAACAGGGGATTTATGAAGGCACTATTAACAGTGGAGTACATTGCAGGGATACTGTAGGCTAGTCTGCCTCTTTGCACAGCTGTCCATTCTGCAACAGGAGTAAAACACTGAACTACACAGTAGGGTTGCTGTAAACATAATAATAATAATAATAATAATAATAATAATAATAATAATAATAATAATAATAATTAATTTATTTGTACCCTGCCCATCTGGCTGGGTTTCCCCAGCCACTCTGGGCAGCTTCCATAGAAACCAAAAAACACTAAAATATCACACATTAAAAACTTCCCTGAACAGGGCTGCCTTAAGATGTCTTCTGAATGTCAGGTAGTTGTTTATCACTTTGACATCTGATGGGAGGGCGTTCCAAAGGGGGGGGCGCCACTACCGAGAAGGCCCTCTGCCTGGTTCTCTGTAGCTTTGCTTCTCGCAATGAGGGAACTGCCAGAAGGCCCTCGGCACTGGACCTCAGCGTCCGGGCAGCATGATGGGGGTGAAGATGCTCCTTCAGGTATACTGGGCTGAGGCCGTTTAGGGCTTTAAAGGTCAACACCAGCACTTTGAATTGTGCTCGGAAACATACTGGGAGCCAATGTAGGTCTTTCAACTACTCTCAGTCCAATCTACAATGTGAGGATAAAAATGGGCAACAATGCAGGGCTATTGCAAGCTACCCTACGAGACCCCTAACCTGCAGGGGAGGTCTAATACCTCTACGCAACATTGCTCAGTTGTTGTAAACCAGAGGTGGGGACCATTTTCTACCCTGAGGACCGGATCCAGAACTTGTCCACCCCTGAATGCCATTTTTGTTTTTCTTTGTTATTATGTTATGCATGTTTGTGTTTTCATATTGTAAACTGTCCTGTGATCCTTGGATGAAAGGCAGCATAGAAATTTAATAAATAATAATGATGATAATTTTGACAAGTAGGTGGGGTACCTACTTTTCAATTGCCTGACATCAGGCAATTCAAATTTCAAGCCAGAAGCAGGCACAGGCTTATCTCCAGTCTTAAGTGATGTATGGTTAGACTCTGCTTTGATGGTTAAAAGGCAGCAGTTAAGAGCACACTTATCACTGATCTTAGCTCTGTCCCTGTCCAGAAACATCTGTAGCTGGTGAACCACATCAAGCTGGTAAAAGGTAGTCATGGCCACAAAGGACACTTGGGCCTCTAGCGGCAAAGATATATCTAGGAGTGCCCACATCTGCTTCTTCAGAGGGAGTGCAACCCCATCCAGAATGGGTAATTTGCCTATCTTCCAGGTATGGAGCCACCCACCTAAGGAATGTTTATCTGTGGGTGCTTCTGGAGGGAGAATTGTACAGTGGAACCTCGGTTGTCAAACATAATCCGTTCTGGAAGACCGTTTGACTTCTCAAACATTCAACAACCAAGGCGCAATTGCCAGTCAGCAAAATCCATTGAAAAAAAATGGAGAAACGCGCCTTGGAAGCCATTTGACTTACGAGGCATGTTCAAAAATGGAAGCATTCACTTCCGGGTTGTTGTTCGAAAGCCGAAACGTTCAACTTCCAAAGTGTTCGACAACTGAGGTTCCACTGTACACTGATTTGCAATTAAGCAGCCTCTAATAAAAATATTAATCTGTTCTTTATTGTTGTTGTTTATATTGTGCTTATTTTAATTGTTCCTGGCCATGGGGTTGTTTTGTAAAACTATGTTAAATAATATAAATAAAATTTATGAAAAGGGGCTGTTTTCAGAGATTTCAAAATGAACCAGAAAGTCTGATCATTCCTGATAATTTCTATCAGATTCTGTGTATGAAGTGGCTGCCACATACGAAGTTGGGTGCTTTGGGGGGTGGGGTGGCGGCTTCTGGGAACCACCAGCTCTTTTTACGTGAAATGGAAACTTAGTGGTGCTCACATCAGTTTCTTATATGTCCAAATGTGCCCCAAGGGCTTAAAGAGGTTGTGAACCCCTGTATTAATGGCCAGATCACTGTATCAAATCCAGTAAACTTCAATCTTTCTAGACAGTAAGTCGCAATCTCTGATCACCTGACTCTGAGGCAAATATTTTCCCTACTCCTTATTGGGGAAAAATAAAGAGAGCGATCTCACCAGGTAAGTTCTCCTAGAGAGGAGCTACATCTACAGTGGTACCTCCGGTTACAAACTTAATTCGTTCCAGAGGTCTGTTCTTAAGCCAAAACTGTTCTTAACATGAGGCGTGCTTTCACTAATGGCGCCTCTCGCCGCTGCAGTGCGACTTCCACTTGCATCCCAGGGCAAAGTTTGCAACTGGGAGCATCTACTTCTGGGTTAGTGGAGCTGGTAACCCAAAGTATTCATAAGGAGGACGGTACGTAACATGAGGTTCCACGGTAATGTCAATTCATTCTAAAGCACAGGTGCTGTGTGGGAACTGCTCTGCATGACATGAAGTAATTTCATGTGAGACTCAAAATGATTCAGAAATACCGCATTTTTCCACACTGTAGCAGAAATCACCCAAATCTTGCAATGTACTTTATTTAGTACTCAAACATGTTAAGCAGTGAATAAAAGGCTAGCACACAGACCCTACTAAGCACAACAAATGGAAAACAGTAAAACTGAAAACAAGCAGACCGTCTGCTACAAACAATAAAGGTAAAGGGAACCCTGACCATTAGGTCCAGTCGTGACTGACTCCGGGGTTGCGGCACTCATCTCGCTCTATAGGCCGAGGGAGCCGGCGTTTGTCCGCAGACAGCTTCCAGGTCACGTGGCCAGCATGACTAAGACGCTCCTGGCGAACCAGAGCAGCACACGGAAATGCCGTTTACTTTCCCGCCGGAGCAGTCCCTATTTATCTACTTGCACATGACGTGCTTTTGAAGTCACTACCTAAACAGTACTACACATGTTTGTTTCAGGCCAAAATGTCCTCATGGCAGATCTTTTATTTAATGCATAGATTGTTTAATTTATGGTTTACATCTATTCAGTAGATTTCTATTATCTACTCTGAGAGTCATCTGAAACCTTTGGTCGACTCTAAATATCTATTTGTATAACCTATTTAATGTTATGACATGTTTACACCATAGTCCCTTATAACTTGAAGAAACATGATCTATGATTCATATCTCAAAATAGTTCATATTGCCTCGTGAATTAGACAACTACACAAAAAATATTAGCATTGTATAGCAAACCTGGAAGTTAATTAAATAGAGCATGACTTTGATCTATGCATACTATGTGATTATATTGAAAAAGGTAGCAATGTCGCTTAACAAAAATTGTAGCATTTTAAAGACTAGCTGGTTTACTGAGGCACACACTTTCTTGGGTGCAGCCCAATTCAATCAGTTTTATCGAATTAAAAAGTCTCTAGGCTAGGAGTATATTCCACACAGTATGTGGGATCTCAAATATAACAATAGTGTTCCCTTTAGAACCAAGATTTACTGTTGCAAAATGAATAGCTTATGCTAGCAGGGGTGGACAACTGGATCCCAGCCTGCTCCTGACAGTTCCCCAATCCCAGCGATGGGTGGGCATTTAAGTTCAGTGCGCAATGCAAGCCTTGAATGTAGCAGGGATCTTCTCAGTTTAGGAGCCTTCCAAATAGAGCCCAACTCAGCAAGCAGCCAAATTTAAAATGAATCTGAAGCACACTTTTATCTCCCCCACATCTGACATCATATGATATTGAGAGTAGAGAACGTAGGCACGGCTGTGAGAAAATGGCCTTGCAAGTCAAATTAGGATCCCAGCCTGCCCAGCATTGTGGGCAGAGGTTTCCCAAGCATGCATTACAGGTACCTAGCAGAGACATTCAGTTAGCAGTCTTCATCTTGGAAGACAGTTTAGAAGCTGAGCATATGGCACCTAGCTTAATTCTTTTACTTTTTTGCTCTTTATTCTTCCTCATCCTCCCCCACACCCTTCTGCTTTAACTTCTTGTCTGGTGAAGAATTCTGGAGAAGCTGACAGCTTGCCAATATTTTGCAACATTTTGGTTGGCCCTAATAAAGGTACTGCCTACCTTTTTTGATTTTGGAGGGGGGTTTTCTCAGCTGCCTTTACTCTTAACATGCCTTTTATTACACTTTCTTACACTTCTGCAATATTTACTGGGAGACATTTGTGACTTTGTTGGAATAAAGACTGAACTGAATTCCCATGTTCAGACCAGAACTGCAGTTAGTTAACTTTTATGTTCCAAAAAAACAAACACAAGAGTTGTAGTAAAAACTTGGTGTTAGAAGTACAGCTGACTTCACATGTCCAGATCTTCTGCATTAGCAAGAAGCCACAACTAAGCAAAGCAGACAGTGGAAAGTATTGCAATAACAAAGTTCTCACTATACAACTCCATGGGCAAAGCAACAGAAAAATAGTCAAATTTGAATTTAAAAGGTGGAGAGTAGCTAGCAATTTTGCAAGCTTAAGTTAAGAGTTACTCTGTATAATCATCTACTTTTGTGGAGCTATATTCTCCAGTATATTCTACAGTATACCAGGCACCTCACCGTGATACTCAGGCAATAAAAGCAAAGCAGTTTTTTATACAACTAGACTATGTGAGTTGCAGTCTAGTTGCAGTTTTATATGCAACGCAACCATCTGACCCCTACAACTAGACTATGTGACGGGTGGCGTTGTGGGTAAAACCTCAGCACCTAGGACTTGCCGATCGCTTACCAGCGGGAAGGTAAACAGCGTTCCGTGTGCTGCGCTGGCTTGCCAGATGCAGCTTGTCACACTGGCCACGTGACCCAGAAGTGTCTGCGGACAGCGCTGGCTCCCGGCCTACAGAGTGAGATGAGCGCACAACCCTAGAGTCTGTCAAGACTGGCCCGTACGGGCAGGGGTACCTTTACCTTAGACTATGTGAACTTTGTAAAGAACAAGCTATTGCCAAATTCTAAAGTGTTAATGTTCACATTTCTATTTGGGGAAGTGGAAGGGAGAGGGAGAGGGGGAAGGGGAGAGAGAGAGAAGGAAATGACAGCTGTGTGCTGTTCAAACATTCATCAAGCCAGGAAACTTTGGAGTATGCATCGAAAGTGAAACTGACTAATGTTTCCTTCCCTTCTCTCCCATATACCCCAAAGCCAAGATGCAATTATTACTTAAAACAGTACATAAATCAAATTAGTTAAAAACACAAACAAAAAAGTTGTCACTTGCAACAAAGCATCACACAAATGAAATGAGGTTTCTGAGATTTGAAGTAGTTTGCTTTAATGATTTAAGGCATTCAAAGGAACACCTAAATTATGTCACGAGAACTGGATAAATACAAAAGTTTGTAACTAGAGGCTGGATTCAGTTAACTAGCTCCACTAGTGGTAGGAAGTGCAATGGCTCATGCTGGCATGACAGGCTTCCCCCATATTGTCTTGGGTGGGGTGGGAGAAACCCCAGATGGGTGTGCAGGGGGAGAGGGGAAGTCTGGGCAAGCAGAAATGCTTGAGCTAAAATAACATCTGTATTAGCACAACGTTGAATTCCTCTCTTTGTTTCCACATTTGCCAAAGGACTGACAACCTGAATGAAAACGTTCTGAAGAAACTCTGCATATACGTGCCCATTTATTTTTCTTAAAATATAAATGCTAAGAGTTTTATGTCTTATTTCTCTTGTTGTTGTCATTGGCTTGGATCCAATATTGCCAACCAAAAAGGAACTTAAATTAGCAGAAAGTCAACCCCGTCCCTCTTTATTGATTCTGCAGCTCCCCACAACACATTCCATCCCATTCCATTCTGGAGGGTCCTTTGACCCTTAGGAGCAGCTTTTCAAGGGCTGTAATGTGGAAGATGGGGCAGGAAAGCCCCATTGTGTAAGCAGGGTTCTACACGTGCTTCTTGGAATCCAAGCCGTTATTGCATACATGCTATTCTGGAAGCAGAGGTAAATTTTTGTCACAGTTCTTCATTTCATAATATGGAGATTGAGAAGTATGGGCAACAACAGCATGGTTTCACATATAATGACAAACCATAGGGTGACTCTACATGAGCAAGTCTTGGGCTCACACACTTCCACTTTTCCCCATTTCTCTTGCACAGCAAGATGATCTTACTTACCGTTTCTACAAACCATAGTTTCCCGTTATGTCTGAACCAGAAAATTATAGTTTGATTTAGACATAGTTTCAAAGTAAATGAACAAGCCTGGAATGACCCTTAGGCTTGCATATTCACTCTCTCTCATATGCTACAATGCCTCATTTTCTTGATCTGTAGCAAAACAAAATTGGCCAACATCCAAACCAACAAGATGTACCAGAATTGTAAACCAGTTTGATCTTGATTTTCAGAAGCACATAGACAGACAATTTAATGCAAACAGTGGTTTATATAATAGGATGTCGCTACTTGAATATTGGGGACGCGGGTGGCGCTGTGGGTTAAACCACAGAGCCTAGGACCTGCTGATCGAAAGGTCGGCAGTTCAAATCCCCGCGGCGGGGTGAGCTCCCGTTGTTCGGTCCCAGCTCCTGCCTACCTAGCAGTTCGAAAGCACCCCTAAGTGCAAGTAGATAAATAGGGACCGCTTTCTAGCGGGAAGGTAAACGGCGTTTCCGTGTGCAGCGCTGGTGCTGGCTTGCCAGATGCAGCTTAGTCACGCTGGCCACGTGACCCGGAAGTGTCTTCGGACAGCACCAGCTCCCGGCCTCTTGAGCGAGATAAGCGCGCAACCCTAGAGTCGGTCACGACTGGCCCTGATGGGCAGGGGTACCTTTACCTTTACTTGAATATTAGTGCATGAGGTGAGAAGGATAAACTGTGGTTTTGAGAACTGGGAACACAACTGGGAAGTGCAACAAAATGTAGACATATGGAAGGCTTCCCTAAGTAACATCTTGCTTTCCCCCATATTTATTTACCTACTTAATTTATATAGTTGCCCCATATCAGAAATACTCTAGAAGCCAGTTTGCTGTAGTTGTTAGAGTGTCTGACTAGGACCTGGGAGACCAGGATTCAAATCCCCACTCAGTAGTGAAGCTCACTGGGTGACCTTGGGCCAGGCACAGCCTCTATAGCAGCCTTTCTCAACCTGTGGGTCCCCAGATGTTGTTGGACTACAACTCACATCACCCCTAGCTAGCAAGGCCAGAGCTCAGGGATGATGGGAGTTGTAGTCCAACAACATCTGGGGACCCACAGGTTGAGAACCGCTGCTCTATAGGGTCTTTGTAGGGATTAACTGAGGAGAGGGAGTGAACCATGTACTCAGAGGAGGTGGGATATAAATGCAATAAATAAGCTCTTCTGTGTACCTCCTCAAGAAAGCTGGAGAGGCAAGCCAGATGGAGATGTCAGGTGCCAACCTGGCATCCAGAAATCTCCATGTGGTCGTAATTGGACCCGTGCCAATAGCAAAATGTGCCTGGTACCTGGTTAATTTCTAACACTGGCAGTTCATATGCTCGTGTTTAGCATCCTAGGACTCTTTTGAGCAAAGGTAACCTTACCAAGAGTTAAGTGACTGGGAATAAGAGGAGCCATAGCTCAGTGGTAGAGCAACTGTTCTGTATGCGGAATGTTTGATACCTTGCATCTCCAGGTACGTAGGGAAAAGAATCCTGTCTGAAATCCCGAACAGCTGCTGCCAGTTAGTGTAGATAACACTTAGCTATACAGACCAATGCTCTGGCACTAAGGCGGTTTCCCATTTCCCATGTAAAATAACACCATGCTGTAGTTATTTGTGCCTTGCTCCTCTAGAAACCAAATATTCCCACATCAGTACCCCTGACTGTGTTTATCATCATCCCTAAACTTCTTTCAAAATCTACACCTGATTTTAACCAGACATATGTGGTGCACAAGTAGCTTGTAATACCTCCCCCCCTTTTTGTATCTTTAGTTTATCTGAAGTACATTAAGAGAAGGAAATCATTCTTATATGATCTCAAGGCCAGGTTCAAATTTCAGGGTCTGCTACAATTATGGTGGGCCTTGTGGATATTAAGTTCTGTGTAATGATTCTTAATAATGAATTTGTAATATGAAAATCATATCAGACTAGGCTATACATCTTCGGAGTATTTTGATCATGGCTGATGATAACTTTTACAATGGCTCAGAAAGGAACCGTTATTTCACCTGAAAACATTTTACAATATGTGATCTCAACAGGAACAACAAGTATCAAATGTGCTTCTTACCAGTTGAAATTCTCTGCGTCTGTCGTAGGCATGCTGGATACCACTATCTGCCCACAAGCTTCTTATTGCTGGAAGGAACTGCAAAAAAACTTGGGTCTCCACCATTCCGTGCGCCACCACTCCTGAGCGGGTATCAAAGGCCATCAGCATGTCACCATTTCTTTGGTTAGAAGGATTTCCCCAAGGAATATGAAGTTTCTCTCGAGCATCCACAAGGACTCTTACACCTTTAACAAAATTGAAAGCACTTTGTTATTTTCCTAGTGGTATTTATTTTAGGCCCAATAAACAGCTTCTCTCAAAAAGCCATGAGTGACACACATAGAGAGACCAGATCTAATGAGAAGTACTGTAATGGATAGAAAAATGTCTGTAGTAGCCCCGACTGTTTTCTGCATAACCAGATCCTGTGCAATTTTGGGTCTGGAGAATAGCTGTTTCATATATGCCTAAGACAGCTGCTGGAATAGGACACTTAACAGAGTCCAAAGTGGTAATCAGAAATAGGGAGGTTATCAGCTTTGACAAAGCATGTCTTCAAATTTTCTTTTCAAATAATGAACTATAGACATGGCAATAACTTGGGATGCAATTGCAAAACTGGCCTAACACCTTAATTCTAGCACATTGTGAAATAGGGTTGAGTGAGACCTGGTTTTCAATCTTGTGATGTATCGCCAGCTAAACATCATGATATACCAATATATCATGTCAGAAATAAGGATGGAGCTATGCAGAGGCACTGACGAGCTTCACAGTTTTGCCCACATTGTGATTTTTGCAAATCGCGCACACACACCATGATTTGCAATATATTGCCAGGTCAAAAATTATGAAACTGGTATCACAATATGGACTTCGAACCGTTTGGGACAATTTATCACCCAGCCCTATCGGGAAATAAGTCCTACAGACTTCAGTGCAGTCCAGCTCATCTTGAAAATGTGAAGAAAATACTATTCTTAAAATATAAGCTAAAAAATAGAATGTGTACAAGCTGTTACATTTTACTGATAAAATGAAAATACTGGTGTAAGGGATTCAGTCATGAACAACTTGTGGGTTTAAAATTTACCTGCCATGAAGTTCCTACGTAACTGTAGGTAGGCACTCTTTTTCAGCCTCAAGACACTTAACACTAACATATATTACAGGTGTGCTACAGGTGTGCTACAAACATAGTATCTGAAGCAAGGCATTTTTAACACTGTGCTATATGAATACTAAGTACTGTTATTTGATGAAAGTGGAAATACGTGTATAAGACCAGAACAACCTACTTTGGTGTCAAAGTTAAAAATATATTTGAAGTTTCAAAAACACTATTAAGTATTTTCAGTAAGATATTGATTATCTAGTATCAGTTATCATGATCCTGGAAAATAGTTGGTGAAATATATTCAGTCTCTCTTTCAGACTCTCTTACTTTCAAAGTAAGAAGAATGGGAGAATTTTAGTTTTAAATGCCAAAACAGTTAGAATTGTGTCTATTAGTTGAGATCTTTTCATTTGGGATTGTTGATGCCTATAAAGAAAAAAAGAGGGACCATTTTACTGCAGATAGTCATGACGATAGAACAATATAATCTCTCTTTTGTAAACATAGGCTTGTATCCAACTGTATCCTTTGGCTCAACAGAAGGCTCTTTCATCCATCAGAGGCTTCCATGAAACAGGGAAAGGCAATTTTCATCAATTTCCCTTTCCTTCTGGAGCCCTCAAACACCTCCCCCTACCCCTTTGGAACAGCGTGGGAGGTGCTGCAGAATGGAGGCTCTAGGGAAAAGGGAGCCAAAAAACATCCCCTCCTTCCCCTTTTCACTCAAGAAAGTCTCCACTAAGTGAAGAGCCTTCAATTAATGGAATGGCAATCTATAGCTGTGTAATATATCTGCATAATTTTCTCAAAGTGCCACCACTGTTTGATTCCCAAGAAGCCCAGCCATGTAAAATTCCTTCAATCTTAGGTGATCTAGTGTAACAACTGGGTGGAAAAAGCCTGAGGCAGCTAACATTTAGGTCTGGTAGGAGAGACATGCACATCCTGATGACACATGTGAAGAAGACATATATTAACCTGTGTAGGAATTTAAGAGAGCATGACAGCCCAGAAGGCATATTTTCTTGGCACAGAAAGTCTCAGCATGACAAGACTATGCTTACACTACAGATAACTCCCCATTCTTGTGATCGTGTATAAATTAAGCACCACCACAGACAAGGCTCAGAAGCCAAGAGCCCCATCTTATGATTTTTGAACAGATTCTAGACACTTCAAAAACTGGAGAATCAGAGAACAACTTTCCCCTACATACAGATCAAGGATATAAGCAGCTCCTCCATACGTGAAGCTTGTAAGCTGTCATGGTAAAACCTCCTGTACGCATCTTTCCAGAGAGCTATCTTCAAATATTTGAAATGTATACACTTTTTTGGTAGATACTTGAGATGGGAAGCACTTTCAGCTTTAACGCCTTATTTTTGCAAACATATGTTCTGTATGGAGATGTGAGGCCCGTGGGGAAAATGGAAAAATTGAAGCGGGGAGAGATGGTCCCCTGAAAAATATGTGTTTCTCCCCCGCAAAAAAGAAAAGAAAAAAGGATTATGAAATATTTTTATTTAGAATGACAAAGAAAGAATTTAGGCCAAAGTGTTCATATATTTTCCCCATACCCTGCCAAATGATTTCTAAAACTATGTAATAGGAAGATTTTTATGTGAGACTATGTATGTACAGTATCAAATCATTACAATTCCTGCACAGTGAGAACAAGTCCTGAGCTGTCAACTGAGAGTACAATGCTCACATGCAAGAGCAAGATGCATTTCGGCCCCTTGGAGGGCATTGTCACCGTCACATGAGAAGGAAGAAGCATTCAATGCCATCTTTGCTTGTGGTCTTCCTCTTACTGGCACATTTGTTGATCCTGTTTCTGTCCTCTCATCTAGGCCTCAAAGGACTGGGAGTGGGAGCTAATACATAGCAACATTATCTGTTGTCATCTAATCACGTTGCTGTTGGATCCAAGATTCAAAGTCATTAAGTGATGATAGTACTACTTCTGAATATGATCAAATTACAAAACAAACAGCACACTTAAGGCTTGTTGTTGGAAAAGTGCTTTCAAATGCTGCAGGCTTCAGAACATCTTCACACATTTGGTCAAGGAATACAGTGTGGAGTTGTGCCAAACATATCCTGCCTGCAGAATGATGGCAAGGTCTCTGCACAACAAAGTCTCTGACTCCTCTTGCTTCTTACATACTTCAGATTGCTCCATCTGCTCCAACATGTGAAAGAAACTGGTCTATGTTTGAAACACCAAATCAAGAAATAAACTGATTATGTGAAAGGACAGAAGTTTATTTCAATCTGGGGAAACCTTCAGCTTTTAGAGGTCCATGATAATATGAAGAAACAGAAAGTGATACCACAGAAAAAGAGACCGTTCAAATTTCATGTACTGTAGTGTTCACTGAGTTTTGTTCCTCCTCCCATCTTTCTCTTGGCTCTTTTTATATCTGTTTTATACTGTGGAGGACTGAAGAAGACGACATCATAATTTTCTGAATAATCATTTGTTTTACTATAATGTTGATGGTTTCTAGTTATTGTTTTTGAGTGCTCATTTACTGGCAAAACCAAATAAATGCTAGGTCCCTTACAGTTTGCAGCTTGAAGCTCAATTTTTTAATGAAAGCTTTAAATTCCATTTGCCTGAACAAACATTATTTTTATTATACCAGACATGATAATTCTATGGTAAATCAAGTTATACATAATGCATCTAATGTTCCTAAAGTAACAACATGCCTTTTAATATGTAAAGAGTATGTAATGTACAAGTATTGTATTTAAAAATAAATAAATCCAAAAATTTCCAGAGAAGGGCATTCAGGGCAAACACTGGGGAAAAAACCTTCCTCTCCTCAATGACTTCCAAATTCCCAGAAATCTTACATCTCTAATTCTGTGCTTTTTTACTCAATTGAGATTTGTACACATCAACTCCTCTCAATGTGCATAAAAAGAGAAACTGTTAGGAAGTTGAAAACGAGACTGGACAGGTTAAAGCTGGAATCTTAGACTGTACCATATTGTCACCAGTTGTAGCTTGAGCCAAACCCAAATATTTTGTAAGCCAGGAGGGGGCAGGGAGAGGAAGCACACAAGCCAACTGACATGCAAAAATAATTTGTTCCTATACTACTCACTTCCATGTCACAAGACAGCATTAGAATGACACTAAGCAACGGTACACATATATCCATTCTTGGACAAGTTTTGGACATATTTCCATAACTGTTCATCACTTTGTGAAAGCTAAAAAAATTCCCTCTCCCCATGCCTACCCTTCTCTCCTCACTGTGTAACCACCAAGAACTCTCCTCGCTTACCCTTCACGTCCCCAATTTCATATGCAACAAATTTCACATGCAAAAAACTACAGACACAATTGAACTGTCAGGTGTCATAAGCAAGGCATGATAACAAGCTTCTATGAACTCCTGTTTGATAAATCTCAAGAATATTTTTTAAAAATAAACTCCCCAGGCAGGATTTGCACGCCACTCCACATTGTTCCGTTATGGACCATTCACCTCCCACAGCAGACATTGAAACATTTGGCTGTCTAATCTTGAGTGACTATAAACACACACATGACTACTCACACTTATAATCCATTTTCACCATATGCAAGCCTTACGTTTTTAGGTCCACAATTCTTCTGTACACTCAGGTAACTGACTTCTGGAAACTTTTCTCTGAAGCCCCTCATTAACCTTGCAATTGCAATTCCTATGCCTATAATGCTATGCCTAGTTTCGTCTCTCTACATACCCAGAGTCACAGCTTCATATCACAATATACCCATAACATAATATATATTTGCTACAACTACTGGCACACTACACCAGGTATCTTCAACCTTTTCAGGCTCAGGACTCACTTTTAACCCTAACATGCATCTGGGGACCCATTCTTAATCTTTCATCACCTACATGCATGGCGGTGGTACTTCTGCTGCACCCCACTTTGGATCAGGTTGTGAAGTGGGTTCCAACCTGCCAATTGATGGCCAACGAGTGTACAGGATCTGGCACAAGGCCATGCTGACCACCACACTATTAATTCCATATACATGCCAGGACCCCAACTACTCCTCCAACATAAAAGAGCACTCGCATCTTTAAGCCAACGTACTGAGCACTGACAAACCTAGAGAGCATCCTAAAAAGCAGAGACATCACCTTGCCAACAAAGGTCCGTATAGTTAAAGCTATGGTTTTCCCAGTAGTGATGTATGGAAGTGAGAGCTGGACCATAAAGAAGGCTGATTGCCGAAGAATTGATGCTTTTGAATTATGGTGCTGGAGGAGACTCTTGAGAGTCCCATGGACTGCAATAAGATCAAGCCTCTCCATTCTTAAGGAAATCAGCCCTGAGTACTCACTGAAGGACAGATCCTGAAGCTGAGGCTCCAGTACTTTGGCCACCTCATGAGAAGAGAAGACTCCCTGGAAAAGACCCTGATGTTGGGAAAGATGGAGGGCACAAGGAGACGGGATGACAGAGAGATGGATGGTTGGACAGTGTTCTCGAAGCTACCAGCACTGTGGGAGGCAGTGGAAGACAGAAGTGCCTGGCGTGCTCTGGTCCATGGGGTCACGAAGAGTCGGACACGACTTAACAACTGACTAAACAGCATGCTTCTAATTCAGGATTCAAAATAAAAGAGCGCAAGCCAGTGTTGCCACCCAGACTCTCTGGGCCCCCAACTCCGCTTTACTCCCTCCCTCCCGTCCCTTCTTCATCATGCTCTGATCACGTTTCTCCGAGTTATGTCGTACCCACGACATGTCCACCCCCACTAGCTCAGTGGTAGAGAACATGCTTCGCCTGCAAAGCGTCCCAGGTTCTCAGTGCTGTAGAAAGCCCTCCGTTTTCACACGGCTCAAGGCAGCTGTCAGGTTCCTTCTAAAGGCCCCGTTCGAAAATCCCCAACTCGTCACAGCGCAGCCGAGTCGGGCGACTCACGCGCGGGGGGACCTTTCCATAGCCAAGCACCCTCCAAAACCGATGACACGTGTACTGAAAAAGTGAAAACAGGAAAGCTGCGGCGAGGGCGGCTGGGGATCCCAAGGGCCAAAAAAAACAACAACAACGGGGCAAGAAGTGAGACGTTCGTTCTGGCCCGTCTCCCCCAAGACACCCTCTCCAGCCGCAGCCCTCACACGCGTGTTTTCTTTTCCTCACGTACACCCTAAAGGCTCCAGCGACCTCGCCTCCACAGACCTTTCCCACCCTCACTTTTTTTCTTCTCTCTCTGGGCTTCCGTCTTTCAGCAGCAGCAGCAGCTGAAGTGTTTCTCCCTGCAAAAGCTACGGTTCTTTTTTCTCTCTCCCCACCCACCCACCGCTTTCTTGTTGTTTTGCTGGCTTCCCCCTCCCCCACATCAACGGATATCGGGGGGCGCGCGCCTCTTCTGCTCCCCCTCCCTCTTTCCGGTGACCCCAAAGTTTGGGGAGGGGGACGGACGGGGGCGCGCGCGAGGGAGACCCCCCGCCTTCCACCCTCACCCTTGATGACGTTGCTGTAGATGGTGGCGCGGAACTCCTCTCGAGCGGCCCGGTCCCAGTCCTGCCCGTGGATGATGCGCATCTGCTTGAGGAAGGTGCTTTTGCCGCTCTCGCCCGCGCCCAGCAGCAGGATCTTGACGAGCCGCTTGACGTAGGTCTTCTCGCGGTACAGGCACTTGTCGATCTCTTTGGACTTTCGCTGCTGCTCCGCCTCGCTGCTGTTGAGCAGGCAGCCCGGGAAGCAGCCCGACAGCGGGGACCGCGATGGCAGGAAATCCGCCATCTTAGCGAGCACTGCCAGCCAGGGAGCGGCCGCCGCGGCCCTGCGCCGCTCTGCGCCTGCGTAGCTCCCGGGGACGGGCAGCCCGGCCCCCTCCCCCCAGCCCCCTCCCACGTGACGCGAGGCGCCGCTCCGAGGGCGTCACGTGGCGAGCTCCCCAATCAAGAGCCTCCCTGTCGTCACGCGGCTGACTTCTTCTCGCTTTCCGTCCGTCGACGCTCCCGCCGTCCTCCGTCACGTGGCCGTGTGGTGTACTCCCTACAAAACTCCCCCGCGCGCTTTTTTGTCACGTGATTTCTCTTCTGCGAGGCAGAATCCCCCTCGTATCGGTTTCCTTTCACGGTAGCCGAGGCGCCTAAAGTATAGTGAGAAAAGTGCTCAGAGCATGTGCAGAGTGCGTTTCTCGCCAGGGGCGGGCGGGGAGGAGCTGCACTGTCTCCGCCAAAAATCAAGTAATTAAATAAAAATACTTCACTAAAAGTAGAAATTGTAGAATGATTTTGACAATTCCCCTTCCCCAGCACGGGTTAAAAGGAAAAATTGAAACGACTGCTGTTGAGACGTTCCATTCCAAATCTGCTAAGCAAAGCCAGAGAGGCATGTGCGTAGCCAGGATTTATTTTAGGGGCGCAGGCTTTATGTTGGGGGGGGGGCAGAAGCGAGTTATCTGTGACGCAATTGGTCAGTTAGTTATTTAAGCATTTTTATTTACTTGATTTAGGGGTGCAGCTGCCTCCCTGCACCCACTGACTACGCCCATGGACAGTGGATGATGACAGGTGGGTGTCCTGCCCACTCCTCTAACATAAATCCTGGCTATGCCCATGTTTCCCTCTGTCCTCAAATACATAACCGAATCTGATCACTGGAGGGTGAAGAAGAAGAAGAAGAGTTTGGATTTGATATCCCGCTTTATCACTACCCGAAGGAGTCTCAAAGCGGCTAACATTCTCCTTTCCCTTCCTCCCCCACAACAAACACTCTGTGAGGTGAGTGGGGCTGAGAGACTTCAGAGAAGTGTGACTAGCCCAAGGTCACCCAGCAGCTGCAGGTGGAGGAGCGGGGAAGCGAACCCGGTTCCCCAGATTACGAGACTACCGCTCTTAACCACTATACCACACTGGTTTTCTGGTTCTCGAATGTTGCTTCGAAGCAGGGTAGGGGCATCTTCACCTGTCCTGTTAGAAATTAAGCATTCCAGCACAGAAGAAAGGAGATCTCCCCATCAGGTTGAGCCTACTCTGATTGCGTTTGGCTGCAATTTTTCAGTAGGAAACACATGAGACCATTGTTTTATCCAAGATACAGTTCCCATTAGCCTTAAACTACAGTTCCGAGGATAAAGTAATGTTCTTTATATGCACATTGCTTGTATGTGGGGATCTGCCCCACTTGTAAGCACTGCTTATCCCAAGGTCTCTAAAGTGATTTTATGAAGCAGTCACATCTGGATGCCATAAGGGAAGCACATTTCTTTATATATACAATAATAATAATAAAAATAAGACACAATCAGCAAACACAATTTAAAACATAAACTGTGAGGTAGGGAGGAAAGGAAAGACAGAAAAGCTCAGGCTGTGATAATTACATTATTAACAGTGGCCATTCACAGTTTCATTGAAGACACAGATATAACACTTGCTTATCTCCCATTCTTCAGAGCCTCTCCTCTACCTGAGATACATCTATTGATGATTGTCATCTTTATAATCCGGACTCCCTGACTGGGGATATCTGAACTATTCCACCACGACTCCAGCAATTTCTACCTCACCATCAGTGTGATCCTAGACCAGTCTGCATAAGAGGTTCACATGCCACTGTGCAAGTTCATAACAGAGCATCTCCTTATATAGGAGACTCACTGGTAGCTGCACATACTAACATGCTTTCTGTTTTCACCCCAACACACTATTGTCTACAGCTAATCCCTATGATGTAACCACATCTGCTCAGATTATAACAACAACAACAACAATCGGAGTTTCCTCTTAGCACAATGTTCCCCTAACAAAGTGAAAAAACAACAGACCAACAAGAACAGATTAAAACTTGGGAAGTATTATCTATTATCCAAAAGCAGAGGCAAAACTAGGCTTCATTTCACCCAGGCCAAAGACCCAGTTTGACACACACCCCATGTGCATTTGCATACAAACACATACAGCTTGGGAGCCTCAATGGTGCCCCTCTGGAGGCTTTAACCGGAGCAAAAAATCCCCCCTATAACTACAGCACTGCCTAGAGGAGAAAATGACAGGCCACATTTTTTTGTCACCTCAGTTCCCAGTTAAAATCCCTCGAGATCAATAATAAACAGTCTATCCTGGACAATAGTGCAGGCCTTGGGTGAAATCCTACACCTGATCACAGGCAAGCTAAAATACTGTAGCTACTAACTAGTAACGACAAGACATGTAGCAGAAATGAACACAGGAATCAGGTCTCGGAGCCAACTCTGACCCTATGTCTACTATAACAAGACCTAGTAAGTGTCATCCTCAACACTGGAGGTTCATTCACCTGTATATCTTCCAGTGTGATATATGGCAATACTTGCCAGCAGCGCCCTACTTAAGGCACAAATGTTGAAAAACCAGGGGAAAACATTCAAACTCCCAGGATACCCTACCAGTGACCTAAAGGTGGCCATCCTTGAACCAAAGGAACTTCAAAGGGAGATTGCAAAGTGAAACCGCTCAGATCACAAGACTTCAAGAGACTTCAAGAGGCTCAGTGCTATCATTTGTGTACTGAATGAGCACAATGGATTTTCATCACGCTACATGTGTTAATTGGCTTGCTAATGTCAATGTTATTCACACAACTGTTTGCTTATGTGCTAATAGCTGCTGTTAATAATGTAATGTATCCCTGCACCTTTCTGCATTTCATTTCATTTTCTGACCTCACTGTTTACAATCCCCCCCCTTCCATCACTATGTGTGTATATATATACCTGCAACTCAGGATACAAGGGCATGTATCTTATGAAGTAAGGACAGTAATAGGGGTTGTTACAATACCCCTGATATGTCAATTGTTGCTATATAAAAAAATGCTCTTGATAATTTTTCCAAAATGCATTTGATAAATGCTGACTTGTAATGCCATAGTTTATTCTGTTCCTATCGTTTGTGTGTGTTTATGGGAGGTGATTAATGGTGTTACCCTACTTTTGCGATTGGTTTCCTGCAATGTTACACATGAGTACTCAAAAACAAGCGCACTGAGTTCAATTAGGCTTTTCCCCAGATATACGTGTAGAGAACCGAAACCTCAAGTGCTTGGGGCCACTCTGCTATATTCTCTTGAAATCAAATTCTAATTTATTCTTTTCCATTTACAAATTGTGGCCTATGAAACAACTCAAAGCAAAATGGCAGTTGCGTTTAACACTCATATGCTGGCTAGGATTCTTAAAGAGCAGCTTTCAGTATGCCCCAGGACTCGGGAATTTCCAGGGATATATGATGATGATGATGATGATGATGAACAGAAGACCTAATTGCCATATTACAATGGTATCTGAAGAAGTGTGCATGCACACAAAAGCTCATACCAAGAACTAAGTTAGTTGGTCTTTAAGGTGCTACTGGAAGGAATTTTGTTTTGTTTTGACTATGGCAGACCAACACGGCTACCTATCTGTAACTGCCATATTACAATCTGCCTTTGAAAGGTCCCCTCAATTCAAAAAACGAATTGCCATACGTTATGTGGAGAGCTGTTGTTTTAGAAACACAAACCCAAAGTTAAATTAGGTCTGTGGAACTAGTTGTGGTTCTTTGGAAGCCAGCCAACGTCGATGATGTGAAGGAAAAACGTACATTTCCAACAGGAACAAACAGTAGGCTCACGATGATGGCACATCTGAAAACTCAGGTTTTGACACTCTCTGTTCATTGGAGCACTGATCAAATACTGGTTATTGGGGGGCAAGAACAGCAGGTGGTCATGGGCTGAAGTTTTGACTCCAAGCACCCTCTTGTGTTTAATATGGCAAGGCTGGGTTTTCCTCTGCATGGGAGATATGTCCAAGCCTTAGCATCTTTCTGAAGTTTACAACAGCCAAACAGGGAGCATCATCAGGTGAGGTCATGAGCTATGGAGACCCCTCAGTCTGGATTTTGAATATTTGTGGCCTGGATCTGGACTACAGCCCAGAGAAGCTGCACATCAGTGGAATGTAGAAAATATGCATCCTGTATTTTTCTCGGTGCAACCGGCTGCTTTACAGCTTTTTAATGTTACCTGCAGGTGGGGATCTAAATAAATCCAGCGTTTCCAGTTAAACAGCGTTTGAGATTGAAACAAGTCTGTTTCCCCATATTTTTCAACACCTCAACTCATCCTGAAGAAGAAAGAAAAGAGCATCTGTTCCAATTTTGTTCCTTTGCTGGGACGTGCAACCTGCTAACAATTTCTAATCTCGTAAACGATTCAGATTAGTTTCCGATCCGAATTCTCCTTCCGTTTCTTATCCCGTTAGTATTGTAAATAGATGAGTGGGCTCCCCCTAATGCTGGCAGCTTGGAAAGACTCCAAAAACACATGCAAATAAGACCTCGGCGCTCCTTGCTGATTGGCTATGGCGGGACAGTGCCCGATTCCACCGCTGCCTTTATTCTCTAGGCTGGGGATTTCGAGTCATGCAGTTTGCCTGAAATCAGTAACAAGAGGACCAGCTTCCCTGCAATTGGTTAGGCCGGTTTTTTCTTTTTCTTTCTTCCTCTTCTTTTTGTAGCTTTCGGCTTGGCTAAGTAGACCACCATGACCATCAGACGCATAGATCAAGGGCAGCGTTACAGGCCAAGAATGGCATTCCTGAAAAAGGTAACTTGCTATTATTTTAAGAGTCTACCTGAGAAATAGATGAACTGGCTAGTGCAGGAACCCTGAACACATCTGGGAAACATCTGCCCTCTGACCAGAATTGTATATCACAAAGATTTTTGCATGCAAACAATAGGCATATTATCCGGATCAGGTGTGCTGTTTCTTACAGTTTTCAGAATTAATTATTTTCCAAGGAGCCTATGATTCCATTAGCGGAGTATTTTAAAAAGAACCTTTGCTTGCTGTTTTCCCCAGCCCTTTTGCTACAGAGCAAATAAAGACAAAAATACCCTTGTTTTCGGAAGTCACCGTATGAAAGCAACCTGTTACACACAGTTTGTTTGCGAATGGGAACAGCAATAGCTGCTTGAAATAAAACTGAGCAGCTATAAGCATTTTGGATATATCATTATTTTTTATATTTAAAAATAGCTCTTATTATTTTACCTCATTCATAAGGCTACAATTTCTTGCATGGAGGGTATTTTTTTGCTTTGATGGCCATTAATATTTTAATTTTGAGGGATAAAAGCTCATCACCTCAGGGTTTGCAGCCCTAATTCAGCACTGAACTGTAACCAGGTTAATTTCACGTCCCCCTCCAAGCGTTATTCATTGCTGCAGTTCTATCCTAACCCCATGTAGACCCAGATGTTTTTATGCTGAGGTTATTAATCTAGAGTATCTACAACCCCCTGGTGCTGTACTCCCAGCCTTTCACATAGATTTGGAATCCTATTTATTTAGATAATTTATGACTGCTTAACATTTTTAGGGGGAAAAACCCAACAACTCTAAGCAGCTAACAGATTGGTCTACATCGCATAATCCATTATCCATTATTTGATTTTGGAGAAGAGAGCCAACCTCATTTGCATTCATTTACCTCACTCATAAACGTGCAGAGGAAAGGATGAAAAAAACACACCTTTTTTTCATCAACCTTTTTTGGAGGTAAATGACAGTACAATCTTAACCATATCTGCTCAGAAGTAAGTCATATTGAAGTCACTGGGACTTACTCCCAGGTAAGTGGGGTTTAGACTGCCGCCTAAGCCATTTATTTGAGTAAATATACTTGACATATTGATGGTGTCTTTCCGCCCCCTCAAAAGATGCTGCAAGCTGTTTTCTCTGCCTGTTCATGATCTACTTTAAAGTGGGTGTATATATGCCTTTATAATAGTTTAAGCCTTACAGACAGCATGTTGACAAATAACTATGTTTGGGATTAACTACCTCATTCTTTCCCCCAAAGCATCTATATAAAAGCATTTTATTAGCACCAATATGTGAAAAGAGTTTAAGCAGGCAAGGTATTAGCCCAGCTTTTCTCCCCTGAACGTTCCTGCCTTTTTTGTCTGTGGCTTATCCTGCTGAATAGAATTAGCTGACTTCCCAGTGATATGGACAGCTGCCCATTTCTGGTGTGTGTGTGTGAGATTGTGTGTGCACACACTATGGCACAACATAGGAACACATTCACATCTAAGCTGTTTTAGCTGAGTATCAAACATAGGAGGCAGCGACAGGATTACAAGCAAAAAAGAAAAGAGATGAGAGGGAGTGTGAATTTATTTTGTGTCACAATATTTGTCATACATCACCAGCACTTGTACTTTTCATGCTCAAAGCGGGATACCACAATGTTTTCCTTTGGAACTGTTTGTTCCTAGAGCCTGTCAAGATTTATTTAAAAGAGCAATTGGGCCATGTTCTGTTTTGATTTACATGCTTGCAAATTCCACAGAAGGCAAGGAGATCAACTCCAGGAGGAACAAAAGATCAGTTTAGGAATTACATTTTCCTTATATTAAGACAGCTGGCGTAGCTCAGTCGGTAGAGCATGAGAGCCCAATGTTGGGCAAAGTATTCCCACATTTCAGGGGGTTGGACTAGATGACCCTTGTGGTCTCTTCCAACTCTATAAATTCAATGATTCTACCAGAATATGCTTGTACTTAAGCCAAAACACACACAGAGATCTTTCTTTTTTTTTGCCACAGATTATAATAAATTATCCTCATATTGTTCACTTGTCATAAAGCACAAGATGAAACTGGATCCAGTTTATAAAAAATGCCCACAGGTAGTAAAGATGGGATAGTAGTGATCATGTCCACATATTTGTGTCTTCATCTTGCCTTCCTCTAATATTTAAAAAGAAGTTGCAGGGCTCACCCCTCTCTCTTTTGAGCCTTACTGCAACAACCTAAGTCCCTTGTCTTCCGTTACTTGTTTCTAAAATTTAAAAAGCAATTCCCATTGATGCCTGTGGGAAGCTTTGAGGAAAACGGGGCCTCTTGCGAGATGCTACTGCATACTTCATACCTGAGAATTTGGTCTAAAACTCAAGACACCTGTGGCCACCATTCTGCTGAAGTTAAGCAGGTCTGGGCCTAGTCAGTAACTGGATGGTACTGAGAACCATGCTGCCTTGGGCCCCATAATGCAATGAAAGTTAAATTATACTGCAGTGGTGTTGCCGACCTTTGTCTACTCAGAATAAGCCAGCCTCTTTCAGTTCATTGGGGCATCAGAAGATTGCAGCTGCAAATGACTGTCCCAAACCAGTCAGTCATGCACTCCTCTTAGGTAGAGAGTCAACAAAGGATGGATTGACAGGATTTGTAGATCGATATCTCAATAACAATAGAAAGATGCCGAAAGCTCAATGGGGGAGGGCTATTGTGTGAGCCTTGTTATATAATACATTATATAGGGCATCTGGCAAACCTGGAACAAGGTGATACAATGTAACATTGGGCTGTTATATGTTCAGAATTTCTTGGACGTAGCCAGGGTTTGTCCTTCGAAAATGGCGTCCAGGCAGAATTTTCTGAAAGTGGTTAAAACGTCTGGGAAAACCTGGATATATGTTAGCACATATTGGAAGTGTTGATTTTTTGGCGATTTCCCTAAAAAATAGGTTAAAAACTTCATTTCTTGTTGAGATTTTTTTTTTGGGGGGGGGGGGAGCGCAACAAACAAACCTCAACAACTTTTGTGTCCGGATTTTCACTTTTTGAAATACGGCAACCCTATGTAGCATAAAGATACTGAGAGAGCAGTAAAAGCAGGTAAGGAAAGGCTTGGGACATCTTTTGACACACCAAGCTGAATGAGAGGTAAAGGACCCCTGGACAGTTAAGTCCAGTCAAAGGCGACTATGGGGCTGTGGCGCTCATCACACTTTCGGGCTGAGGGAGCTGGCGTTTGTCCACAAACAGCTTTCCGGTTCATGTGGCCAGCATGACTAAACTGCTTCTGGTGCAATGGGACACCGTGACGACTGCCAGAGTGCACGGAAATGCCGTTTACGTTCCCGCCACAGTAGTACCTATTTATCTACTTGCACCGGTGTGCTTTCAAACTGCTAGGTTGGCAGGAGCTGGGACAGAGCAACGGGAGCTCACCCCGTCGCAGGGATTCAAAACGTCGACCTTCCGATCGGCAAGCCCAAGAGGTTCAGTGGTTTAGACCACAGCCCCACCCACATCTGGGAGGTACTAAGATATGGCAACATTGATGTTTTTGCTGCCTGCCCATGACCGCAAGGATAAGATTGTTAAGTATACAGTACCCTTATTCCTTCAGTTAAGTTTTCAGTCAGAAACCTATTTCAAGGCGTGCCTGCCGTGTTTCCTGCTGCTTCCCCTCAAGTTTCTTATTCAGTGTTTAGCACATCAGTAGATCCAGGGCCTTGTTGGTACTGGCCCATAGTCCTTCAAATCAGAGGGCACACACACAGCCTCCCTCACGCACTTGTGCAATATGTGCTGGGGTCCTAGAGCTGCACCAGATAGCTCCACTGCTTGCTAGCCTCATCTTCGGGATAGACAGATCTGTTAATTTTGGTTTGTCACACAGCTCAGCGCAAGGATGCCAGCCTAGGAAGTTTGGAGGTTCCTCTGCTCTCTCACATGCAGATTCCACAGTGGAAGCTGAGTCGCACCCTGATACTTTCAACAATTTCCATTAATATGTGTGCTGTCATACAATTTAATTTGTTTAAAGAACCACACTGCAAAATTTGGAGAAGTGTAAATTTCAAAAGATAGCCTTGTTTCGATTTGCTATATTATTTCAGGAAGTGCGAATGAGGTAGGCTTGCGTTGAAACACAAACTGAATTGAATTTCTCCCCATTCCTTCCTCGACTGTTATGCAAACTAGCCCTTCTGGGCATTGGTTGGCCTGCCAGCATGGCTAGCAATTTTTAATATATCGGAACTCTTAATAAGCAGCCACTTTCCTTCTCAGATGAGGGAAAAGGCCTGCTGTGTTCTCATCAGCAAAAGGCATGGTTTGTGGCTGAGTCAGTACAGCAGCACCTAATGAAAGCTTCCTACCCAATCTCCCTTGTTCACTTTGATATATATATTATATTTCTTAAATGACAAGAGGGCACTCGGCGGGAAGAGGGAAGTGACAAGCCTCTGGAGTTATTTGCTCATTACAAAAACAGTATGCCCTGCACCATCCGACTGATCCGAGTTTTCTGAACACACTGTTTGCTCTTTACAGAGGCAAGTACATAGGGATGAGGCAGCAGTAGGGATGTGTTTGTGTATGTTAAGAACCTGCGGGCTCAAAACAGCACAGCCTGACAAATTACTTTGGCCAAAGACCTAGAGGGGCTTGGGAGATTCGCTTCGTTTTGAACACAGTGAGACTTGCAGCAAGATTCTGATTTTTACTGAAGATTCTATGGAACGTTTCTGACTTCTTCCTATTGTTCAGGGGAATTAAATTAGGCAAATGCATGAAAATCTGGTCTGCGACACTTGAAGGCTTGGGCGCGCATGTACTTGGCCATTCTTTGAATCCTTGAAAGGACTTGTTCGCATATACATATTATGATTTCTGCAAGAAACATCGGGGTTTCCTGCAGCAAACACAAATGGCGGATAGCATACATTTAGGGACATGTGTCTGGGATCCATAGATGTATTACTAGTGCTTTTTGATGCAGTTATTTGGGTGTGTTAAGTGTTAAGACATAACCACCACGTGCCAGGTCCTTGCCACATGCATTCTGGGTTATGTTCAAGTGAATGAAAGGTGAACAGGATGGAACCGTCTTCGGTGGCATCAGTAGATATTGGGAATGTCATTGCTCCTTCTTGACTTACCGTACCTTTCACATTTGAAAAAAGTACACTATGCCCCAGGCTCTAAGCAATCCATTTTATTCCACTGTGACCAGAGCCTTCTTGGTAAAATGGAAGAGATGTGAGCGGCATTAGCACTTTCCTGTAACTTCTCCAACTGCAGGACATAATTTTTTATCCCTCCCATAGACAATAAAGTTTTTTTAAGGAGAAGGACATATTTCCAAATTATTGTGGGTTTTAGGTCAATACTTTCAAATCAGGAGACAATTTCTCCAGCCCCATGTGTTATGCAGGTGTGCGGTCTTCATGTCCAAAAATGAGACTTATCTGCCCCTTTCTTGCAGAGGTTGAATGTTCCTGCAGTTACTCCAGCCCCTACCTGCATACAACAGCTGCTTTATTTTATTACAGAACAACAAGATGAGGGACAGAAGTCCTTATCCTATCCTGCACATTCTTCAACTCTCCACACTGAGCTGGGACAGGCCCTATGATCTCTTATGAATATATTGTCGAGTATAGAGTTCTTTTGTCCTGCATCAAGCTGGAACAACAGGCAGATGCCCTTTCGTTTCCCCCTCCCTTCTGCTGGGAAGGAGGAGAAGGGAAAATACAAATGTGTGACCTGTACATCATGAGTCACAGTGGCACCATTTTATAGCTCAGCACACCTTCAGTACCAGCAAGAGGAGCAGATCAGCCTGCCTTGTCTACTGAGTGCTTTGCCAGAACAGGTAGAGCAACATTCTGGCTTCTGCTCTCAGGTGCCCTTGTCTCCTCCTCCCCACCACACTTCCATTTGAATCCCCTTTCTGTTCCTCATACCAGTGGCTGCCGTTTGCTTTCCAGGGACAGCAGACATATGTTAACAGCAAGAGCTCCTGACTGACGCACAGTTCTCCTCCGTAGTCAATGTCAACCGAGGTTGTAGTTGTCTTGGTCCGCAAGTGCAAGTGGTCAGCTGGTTTGGTGAATGTGGTAGTACTCCTTTTCCTCTCCCCCCACTATCTAGCATAGTGGTCTGTGGATCATAAGAAAAGAAGGAAGACTTGTTACACCTTAGGCCAAGGGTAGCCAACTGCTCAGGTGCTGTTAGACCACAACTCCTATAATCCCAGGACTTTGGCCATGCTGGAGGGATTGATGGGCGTTGAACAACATTTGTATTTTCACCATGTTGACTACCCCTGCCTTAAGCTTTCTCTTTTTGCTTTGCCTTGTGTCTGTGCCTTTTGCAGCCACCTAGATTCTTAATTCCTGCCTGCTTTGTTTATTTGCTTCTTATGATTAGGGATGGGCAGCCACCCACCTGATTGGCTCCCAAAAATGTTGGGTTGCTCAAGTTGAATAGTAAAAATAAAAAACCTCAATAAAGTTTTTAAGTACGTTGATGAATCTCAGCCGTGCCTAGCAATGGACTTTGAGGCTGGAATTTCAAAGAATACTTGAGCAACTCAGTTCTTCCTTACTTCCTTCTCTCCTCTTCCCTGCTGTTATCTATCTTGCCCAAGAACATCATAATCCCATTGGGAAATGTGGGGTGGGAATGGGAAGCAGGAGAGCAGGATGAGCTCTGGCAGGTAAGAGTGTTGTTGTTTAGTTGTTTAGTCGTTTAGTCATGTCTGACACTTCGTGACCCCATGGACCAGTCGCCAAAGTATTGGAGCCTCCGCTTCAGGATCTGTCCTTCCAGTGAGCACTCAGGGCTGATTCCTTAAGAATGAAGAGGTTTGATCTTTTTGCAGTCCATGGGACTCTCAAGATTCTCCTTCAGCACCAAATTCAAAAGCATCAATTATTCGGCAATCAGCCTTCTTTATGGTCCAGCTCTCACTTCCATACATCACTACTGGGAAAACCATAGCTTTAACTATTTGGACCTTTGTTGGCAAGGTGATGTCTCTGCTTTAAAAGATACTGTCTAGGTAAGAGTACCTGACCGCTAATGTAATGCATTCCTAGTGAGAAGTATGTGTATTATAAGTAGTAGCTGTCACTGGAATGCTTTGACCACCAAATGCAACAACAAGCATCATGGGACACACGAAATACTCATTTGGTTTTTCTGTAATAGAATAACACCACTGGAATAGCTATGAAATTGATGGGATATTGGAAGAGAAAGTGAGGCCGACCAAACTTCTTGACTCTCTTGATTTTGTTCTACATGCTCAACACATTCCCCCTGTTTTTCTTAACACGCTCCTGCTCCAATTTGCAGCTGGAAGTTCTGTTGGTGGAGATGCAGGACCCAAGTTCTGGCATCAAAACGCACGCTCAGAAGGTCACGGTCGTCGATATCCCGCATGCAATGACTGGTAAGTCTGACAGTAGCAGCTACAAAGTGCAACAGAAACCATTTACCCCCTTTTGTATAAAATAATCCGACAGTCAAAATTACACAGTCCTTCAGCCGCAAGGGGACTGCCATCCTGACACTGCAAAAGAAGACAATTTATGATAAGGAATGTTTGTGCTGTCGTGGGATCACAAAATTGGGAGCAAAATATCCAACCTACCCCTAGGCCTGTAAATCACAGCAGTCCTTCCCTCAGAACACACTGAATCTGAAATAGGCAGGTAGCGGTGGTGCTTTGAAGTTGCGAGCCTGTCATTACTGTCTACTGAGTATTCTACAACAACAATTGTACTCTGGTGCCTGCCAGCTATGTTCACACAAGGGAACCCTGCAAACATACTCTAAGCACCTCCTTGTGGGTTGCTATTATTATTATTTTTCTAAAAAAGCAAGCTCCAGAACATGTTGTAAATACTTTACTACCATTTTGCCCTTGTCATATGTACCAAACCCTCTTCACTGAAGACAAAGGTGTCCTGGAAGTCAGTTGAAATTAGCAGGTATAACTGGAAGGGGAAGTTATGGTTCACAGTAGTTCCTTTGTGCCTTTATGAGGCAGAGGTTCTCTTGTGCCCTTGGCAAGGAGCTGTATTTGTGCCTGCCCCCCTCCCTTGTGTTTGTCTGCTGAGGCGCCCAGAGGAGATGTGTGCCTCACCTGGTTGCCCAGAGCAGCGGAAGAGTGGCCCAGTGAGGACTCGGGTAGATGGGTGGGTGAAATCCTTGCCACTACAAGCCAAGAGTGGAGAGGCATGATTTCTGCGCTCTCCTGGGCCTGCGTCCTTGTCAGGGGGTCAACCCTGACCCACCCCTAGGTATGCCCCTGTTATGAGAAGCATCGGTTTGATCTTTCTAATGAAGGAACTAAACTGCAGACCATCGCCAAGTGCATTGTGGTTGAATTCAGTGGAAAACCAGAACCACACAAATGTGCTTAAAAGTTCAGTCCAAGGGGTAGATTCACATAAGAAAATAGAACTTGTTCGTTTCTTTTTAGCTAGGACCACTCGGGTGCTGATTGTATGACGAGTTCCACCATTCCCTGGTAATATTCCAATAAGTTCAGGAGACCAGCTCTTAACCCACAGATTGTTCCTTTCAGTGTTCCAAGGCACTGAGAGAAAGTGCAGCCCCTGCCTGTCCCACACTGTTTCTTTGCCAATCTGATGATTGCTGTAGCCAGCAGATTTTAATTTTGCTCCACAACAGACAGAGGAGAGGAGTGGGTCATGTTCACCAGCTGCATTCTGTCATTGTGTCTTAGAATATTTAAAGGCATAGGCTCAGTCTCTCAGTGAAGAACCAACAGCCCTGTAGGAACCTGTTTTAGTGAGTTTGCCAAATGAGCATGGACTCACCCGGAACAATTGTTGACTTATTCAAAAGAATGAGGTTGATTTTTAACTTCGCTACAAGGTGTGTACAGAAAGTTGCCCTGAGGTCGGGGAAAACAGTTCTGTGAAATTTTCCAAGACCACACTCTGTCTCGCCAGAAGCTGAACACTAAATTTGTTAAAACTGATTGGTATTTATATCGACTTTATTGCTGTTTTGTTTGCTTTGTTTCCCCTCCCTGATATTGATCGCAATGTTATTGGTGTTGCTATTATTATTGCTAGTTGCCTTGAGTGTTATTCGACAAAAGATGGAACAAATTTTTGACTAATGAATAACAAGCACCTGAGAGCTTTATGTCAAAAGCCAGGAATGGAGAGATGACTTGAGAAATGTACGGTATACCTCTGAGACAAAGCCAGCCTCTTCTTGGTTGATAGTACCACTGAAGTCAACAGAATGACTTAAGAGTGCTGAAACGTACATTGCATCGGTTTGCACTAAGCCAAACCTTGGTTTAGCATGGCATGGGAGTTAAAGAACTGGGGAGAAGCAAAGTAACTGTGAGTTCCTCTCCAGGAGACTGGATATCAGTGCAGTCTTGGTACACCATAGTTTGACTGGCTGTGTCATGTGAATCAGTACACTATTTATTTATTTGTTTGTTTGTTTGATATATTTGTATGCTGCCCTGTGGTTAAAAAATCCCAGGGCAGTTTGCATATTAAACAAATAGAATCCAATCCATCTAGGTAGTCAGCATTCACATGAGAATATCAACATTCACCAAACTTTTAACATCTCCTATAACAGTATAAAACCAGTCTTGTCTCTGACTGAGGCAACAGGAAAATGGGATACTTTCTATTTTTAAATCATAGCTGCCTTTCTCTGGATGTTAAACATCTGTACAGTCCTGCTAACACTGCATTTTTATAATTGAAAAGGTTTTTGGGGGTTAGCATCTGATTGTAAGGCTTCCAACAAGTAGGGGTACAGTTTTCCATGTTTTCCCCAACCTCTGCAGCTCCAGCTCCCGATATCAGCTTCAGAAGGTTGGGGAACTCTCCAGAGCATGTTTACGGTGCATTGTGTGTTTCTTTGGTTTCTGGGTGTGCATGCAGGGTAGAGGGAGGAATAACTGAAAAAAATCTTTCTTATTGTCATTAAATAAGTTTCTGTGCCGAGGACCACAAGGTGGTTTGCAAAATAAAGACCTAAAATTATATACCATAGTAACAAATGAAAACAATACCCTGCAGTTTTAAAGGCCATAGATTGTTTCATTGGCCAATGGCACCTAAGAAGATATGCAATGAAGGAAACCTTATTACTGCAGTGCATTGCACAAGGGGCTGCCTTTGAAGATGGTTCAGAAACTGCAGCTAGTGCAGAGTTCATTGGCCAGATTGTTGATCAGAGGTAGGAAGTCTGAGCATATAGCGCCATTTTTAGCATAGTTGCACTGGCTGCTGATCAGCTCCCAGACTCAATTTAAAGTGTTGTTTTTGAGCTATAAACCCCTATGAGGACCAGGACCCTAATACCTTAGGATCCGCCACTCTCTGCATGAATCTACTCAGACCCTGTGTTTGTCATCTGAGTCCCTACTTGATGTGCCCCACTGAGGGAGGCCTGGAGGGTGTCAACACAAGAATTGGCGGCTCTTGAATAGTTGAATGTTTGTGTTTCAACAATGCTCCTGGCACCATCATTATCAGGTAAAGATATTCCTGTTCACCCAAGAATTCGGCTTTTAGGGTAAGATTTCCCCCTTTTATGTTATTGCAGGATGAGCATTTTTAGTCAATGATTAATATCATTTGGATGCATTTTATTTTACACACTGTACAGTCATACCTTGGGTTGAAGTAGCTTCGGGTTGAGCATTTTCGGGTTGCACTCCGTTAGGCGTTACTTCCGGGTTTCAACGCTCGCGCATGCGCAAACGCTCAAAATGACATCATGCGCGGAAGCGGTGAATCGTGACCCGCAGACGCGATCCCGTTCGTATCCAGAGGTACCACTGTATCTTTTTTTATCATTATAAGCTGCTTTGAGGTACTTTATGGAGTAAGCGACAAATAAATGCAGCTGAGCAACACCATTGGCTACAACTCTATGAACTTTAGAGATCTTAGGCCACACTCTCGCCTGGAATAAACAGGAACGGCTCCACTCACATCGTGCCAGGGATGGATGATGTTTCCCCAGGATTCAGAAAATAAGCACCGCCTCTTTAAGGGAAAAGAACAGGTGCAAGCTGGGTTGCCTAGCACAGGTCTGCATTACAGGCTAATCTTTTAATTTCATCTATTTCAGGAAGCAGATAGTAGGGATAAGAGCTCCTGGCTGCTTGGCAAAAGTCTCAAGTGATCAGCACAATGTCAGGAAAGGTTAACATTTTTAATCTGCATTGTGGAGGCATTTGCAGATGAAGATTAGGACATGCTCAGGGAGGGAGTGCATTCCTGAAGCCTTGCCCTATTTAAAACTTCTAGTTTTAACCTGTCCTACAGTGCAGAGTACAAAGATAGGTGGCAGAAACAGGGGTGGCTTAATGCCAGATTAATTCATGATATGTATTAAACTCTTCTCCCGACTCCAACTGGTTGATATCATATTTTTTCCTGTATGTATCTATGTATGTATATTTTTAATGCCTTTGAAACAAAGCACTCTGTGGCTTATTTATCATTTTCCTCCACCCAGTCAATTCCCCTACAGCTCACCAAACATACCTCTGTTGAAGATGGTAATGTCTCCTTTTGTATTGGTTCCATGCCTCCTTTTATTTTGCTCCCCAAGTTACAAGCTCTGGCCTCTGAAACCTGACATCTCTCTTTGTGTTCCATTTTAATTTACAAACCACTAATTGAATTGCACAGTTCCTGGCTAGCTTGCCCTTTCTCTTTCGCACAGGAAATAATAAGGTTCCCAATGAGTCACCTTGTCGAGAGAACACAATTCCGTTTCCCCTGATGTTGGATTATGATTTAGCCTTTCAGTGGCAATCCTGAATACTCTCCCTCTTTCACGAAAGTATGCAGTAAAACATATGCATTGAGAACTGGCAGGAATATGAGCTTTTAGAAAGCAGAGGGATTTAGATTAGAGTCATAATATTAACTCCCGAAGTGTTTTTTTTTTTTTAAAAAAGACCAATTTCCCCCAACCTGGTGCCCTCCAGATGTTTTGGTCTAAAACTTCCTGTCAGCCCATTTGCTATGAAGGAGTTGGTGAGAGGATGAGAAGGCAGTTATTCCATCTTACGGCTTTTAGAATTTGAACAGGAAGTGCAACATCACAAGAACAGAGCATCTCCTGTCATCCCACCCCTCTTGCCTTGGTTGCTGTATTGCTAAGATTTCCATGTCACCTCTGATGTCTGTAACCAAATGAACCAGAATAGTTTACTGCCCTGAAACTGCTTTGTTCCCAGATAGCTAACTTTCAACTTCAGATTCTCTGTGTTTCCATTCCCCCCCCACACCTTAATTTTAGTTCTCCACATTTTCAAGTCAGTTAAAAATGACATAAAGGATTTTGAATGCTCATCAAGGAAAGGGATGTAAACGCAAATATTCATCCTGCTTTTTTAAAAACAGAGCTTCATTAAAAAAAGTATGACCAACCAACCTGTGACTCAGAAACTGTGTTAGAAACTGAAATATGAAAGCTAGGAGCTAAATGGAACCTTAAACCTTGGTTATGGGTGCCGCAATGGAGTGTTTAGGCACACTTTTTTATAACAATAATACAAAACTGAAATTGAATGAAGTGCAGCTAAAGTCTTGTGTTCATTTTTCACGTGGTCTAGTCCTCATCTAAAGAGTGCAAAAAAAAGCCATGCTTCCTGAAATATACTTGGAGTCGAGAGTGGATTTCATGCTCTTTATTCAGCTCATAGTGGTGAGGAGGAATGCAAGTTCCCCCAGAATGTCTGCTTTATATACATTATTTACACAATGGGCCCCACGTGATTGGCTAATTCCAGGATTCACCTGTAGGCCAATCAGGTTGCAGATTCACTTCCATCTGGAGCTGGATTGGGTGGCTCCTGTGGACCAATCAGACTGCTGCATTCTGGATCCTATTGTTCTGGGACCAATCAGACTGCTGCATCCTGAATCCTATTGTTCTAGGACCAATCTGATGCATTTTGGATCCTATTCAACTCAGTATATAACACTTCCCTTGCCCACCCCTCTAATATTCTTATGAGGGTCCCTTCTCCATTCTTCAGAGAGTGGCTGGAAGTGGGGAGGCAGAAAAAGGCCCTCTACTTCCAGCAGTGGCAGTTTTAATCTGAAATCTTAGGCGCAGTAGTGTGCCCAGAAACTGCTGCCATTAATGAAATCCCCTGTCACAAAATGCGCCTGGAACAATGGGAGTTTCGAACACTGTGCGCATGGTTTCCCAGATTCTCCTGGTCCCTGTTGGAGTAGCAAGTTGAAGCCAGGCGAGAGACTAGCTAGGAGACAGACTCACCGGGAGAGTTGTGAACCATAGCTCACTCCATCAACTCTGCTGTGGCAGGGCAGCTGCATCAGGCCTCCTCTCCCCTCAGCTGTCATTTGGGGGTAGCCATTCTAGCTGCATTAATGGGGGAAATAGGAATCACGTGTCATTTCATCAGCTTTGCTGAATGCAATGTTCCATCAAGTACCTCCTTCACAGAACTGTTCCAGCTGGTCATCATAGGAACATCTGGTGTAGGAAATTGGTGGCCAAGCTTTGATTTTGATTTTTCTTTCCTTCCTTACTGTCCCTTGTGTGTCAAGGTTGTCCGCTTTCCAGTGGGCGGCGTTGCGGGTGGGCATCGGGCCCGCAGTGATCTGGCTAGGGGCGGAGGCCAACGCTATCCGGCCGCTGTCCAATCAGCACTGCGCTGGCAAAACTTAAACCACGGTGCGGCTGTGGGACAGCCCTCTCGCGCCCTTCGCCGGATTTCCCACCCGCCCACCCTCTTTTTATGCTTTGCTATGACACCGCCTTGCTATGGACAAATGTTTGCCCTTCTGAGACAAATCAATAAGATATCAAATACAAAGAGAAATGAAAGTGGGACGAGCGTACAAGTGACCGTCACTTTTTCAACCCACGTTTGAAACCTATCTGGAAAAAAGCCAAGCTGTTACCCATTTCCAGTCTGACAAGTCTCTTGTAGTGGCTGAGGATGGGAGTTGCAGGTCTGGATCTGCCTTTTCCTCAGGGGCGGGGGGGGGGGGGGCTTTCTAGATGAGAGGCGGTTCTTGTAAGCAGGTCGCGGAGGTCAGAATGTGAAGTTTTGTTATTCTGATGATTTACACTGTCTGCTCTTGCTTCCCAGGTTCTGATATGCTACAGTGGCTTATGCAGCGACTGCAGATTACCGACGAAGGTGAGTTTTGGCGGGAAACACGGGTGGCGTTTAGTCCAGCTTCCTCCCCACCCTTTCCCTCTTCTCTCCCCCCGCCCCCCCAGTACGGTGGTACCTTGGTTCTCAAACACCGAAAACCTGGAAGTAAATGTTCCGGTTTTTGAATGTTTTTTGGAAGGCGAATGTCTGATTGGCTATTGTTTCCAGGGCACCTGCACCAATCAGAAGCTGCGCCTTGGTTTTCAAACATTTTGGAAGTCATACTGATTTCCAGAACAGATTAAGTTTGGCGCTTTTGTTTTTGCTATTTATTTTGCATTTTCGTTTTTGATTCTTTTTCGGTTAATTCGTTTTTGCGACTGTGTGGAACCCAGTTCAGCTACTGATTGATTGATTGATTGATTGATTGTGTGACTGCGGAAATGGATAAAAGCCCCCCATCCAAACAATGACTATCATCAGTGCAGGGAAGAAAAAAAATAATAATTTTAATTTTTATCATCTACAATACTGTCTTATTTATTGAATAGTACAGTACATTGATTATTGCTTTCATTTTATGGATAAATGGGCTCTTTAGATAGCAAAATTCATGTTAAATTGCTGCTTTAGGGGTTGCTTTTAAACGTCTGGAACGGATTAATCCGTTTTGCATTACTTTCTACGGGAAAGGGCACCTTGGTTTCTAACGCTTTGGTTTTGGAACAGACTAAGTTTGAGAACCAAGGTACCACTGTATTTGAATTCTTGTCTTTTTAATAGCTGGTTGCTTCTGCATGTTTGGCCGTGCTCTGTGTGCGCCAGTGAAGGCAGCTGATATCTTTCTTTTTTAGAGGCACTCAGTTTGGGAAGTATGATTATCAGGTACGGATACATCTATCCTCTTCAGGATTCGAAGAATCTGAATCTCAGACCAGACAGCAGCCTCTACAGGTTTCAGGTGAGCAGAGCAGTGAGCCACACGCAGGAGAAATGGAAGCCTGCTAAGGTCTTTTAGACTTTTCACATAAACTTCATTCGCATATCAGGTAAAACCTTTTTCAACTCAAGGTTGACACTGCTTCATAGAGAACTGCACTGGGACTGCAACACAGAGGAACCAGGACTCGAGCTGCAGAGGGAACTCTTTACATTTCTACAGTCAGCAGTGCTCCAGCCATGCAAAAAATGGACTCTCCATCCTAGCAAGGCCTTATCCCAGTTCAAAACACTTGAGCCCAAGGGAGGGGTGTGGCCTAGGAAGAAGGGGCATGGCCTGGGGGAGAGAGAGACTGTTGCATGTGGCCTGGAAGGCCCACTTGGCCTCTGGGCCTGAGGTTCACCACCCTTCCATGAAATCAAGGATAAAATTAACAATGGTTAAATGTGAAAGAGCAGCATGCTAATTCTTGTTGCTGAAATTGTGGGCGCTTTGTTGTTACCTGAAGGGACGTGGGTGGCGCTGTGGGTTAAACCACAGAGCCTAGGACTTGCTGATCAGAAGGTCGGCGATTTGAATGTCTGTGATGGGGTGAGCTCCCTGCTCCTTCCAACCCAGCAGTTCGAAAGCACGCCAGTGTAAGCAGATAAATAGGTACCACTCCAGCAGGAAGGTAAATGGCATTTCCGTGCGCTGCTCTGGTTCACCAGAAGCGGCTTAGTCATGCTGGCCACATGACCCGGAAGCTGTACGCCGGCTCCCTCGGCCAATAAAGTGAAATGAGCGCCGCAACCCAGAGTCGGTCACGACTGGACCTAATGGTCAGGGGTTCCTTTAGCTTTTACCCAGCTCCAACTGGTGCCACTCTAGGGAGGAAATAAGCCAAAGCAAGGGTGCCAACAGGAATAAAATGGGGGGGCAGGTAAGCCCCACCCCACATAATCAATTACAAAACGCCCACACCATTTGAATGGAATGCCCATCAACTTTGAGGGGTGCCTGCCCTCCCCCAATATTTTATTGGGGGGAGGGCAAAGGGACCTCAGCCCATAGGAGTTGGCTCCTGTGAGTCATAGTCTTGTTTGGCATCTTTACTGAACCGGGACTCGTTTTCACCAAACCATGAGTGGTAAGCCAGGAACAAACCTTGGCTTCAGATTGTGGTTCATTTGAAGAGAAACCACAAGCCTGGATTTAGATGTAATGAAAAGCCAGAGTATTACTTGATTCTTCCCTCGGGTTGTAGCACCTGGGATGGGGGTCACAAACAGGGACCTTTCAAGCAACATCCATCTGCATGCTCCTTGTTCATGTTAAGCGATGCTTTTATTTTAACGATGGTTTAATAGGATAGGTGAAGTGGGCCACAGACGTTAAGACTTCTTTAAAGCCTTTGGCAATTCATTCCTGCATGAGTTCGCTCTTAACTCTGAGAAGCTTCTCACAGTCCTTTCAATCTGTGACTTTGCCTTATCTTTCACCTCGGTCCTTCTTTGTCAGCCTTTAGGAAACGTTGAAAGATATCCTTATTTGGAAGACTTTTTCAGTGGCTTCATTGTGCTACATTTAGCTTTTTAAAATGTTTTAACTAGATTGTTTTAATGTTAGCAGGTGCGCAGCTCAAATAACTGCGTAGGGATGCCGTAGAGGAAGGGCTACAGCTGTAATTTTACTGTTCATTATTTTTAAACTATACTGTGATCTGTGTACATGTCACTTTACAAAGAGTAGGTATGATGGGTTCCTCAGCAACCTAAAAATACACACAAGGAAAATTGTTCTCTTCTTTGTTGGGTCCCTTTCCTGGCTGTGCTGCACTCTGAGGGCAGTTTTTGTTAACTCAGCAAGGCCCCAGCACTAAGTTAGCCACAGGACATCATTTTTATTGCAATTTGCTTCAGTGTCCCCCTTTAAATGAATTTATTACTGATCTCCCTTTCTCCCTCTAGGTCTCCCTTTCTGCACCACTGCAGGCCTCACTCACCTTCTCTTTTAACCATGCAGCCTTCTGCCTCTGTACCCATCCTTACTTCTTTCACATTTTACCACCAAAAGTTGGCATCCCATAGCACTCTTGTTTTTGCTTTGAAATATTTTTTATTTGATTTTACAAGTGCAAAGTTATAACAATACCAAATATATGTTCATGTTTAGAGATTTCTCTGAATCTCCAGACTCGCCACCATCCCCTCCCTGGGTCCTATTGTCAACATTTTCAACTGCATAATATTTCATCATCCATATTTTATATCTCTCCATATTGTCCATAGTCTTTGTTACATTACAAGTGTTATTAGAATCCTCCAGTGTTTTCATTTGTTTACAGTGGTCTCCTAAATAAATATTTTCCCATAGCATTCTTGCATTGCCACAAGCCTCTCATTTCTGCCACTCATCCAACATGTCTGTTTGTCCATCCCTTTCCCCCTCTTTTTCCTTCTCTCCCTTCACACCATAGTGCTCACCAGGCCCAAGCAGAGCTTGTCTGAGGCCCTGAACAGGAGTCGTTTTAGAATAAAGTTATAAACACAAACAAAAAAGCACCTGGGTCCTTGCAGGACCCCCTGGCTGGCTTTGGCCTCCTAGGCCCAGGACAAGTGTACATTTGGGACCCGCACCCGTATGGTCTGATGCTCGGTCTCTACCCCTATCTTGGTTACTTCCTCTTTCCCCATCTTACTGGGTCCTCGGTTGCTCCCTTTTCCTTCCTCCAGTTCCCATTTTTCTCTGCTTCTCTTTATTGTTCCCCCACTCCACCCCATATGTACTTCTCCTCACTGAATTTGTCAGCAACAGTACACAAAAACTCTCATTTTTAACCCCCTGACAGAATCTGTCAGAGACCTGTGGCCTGGGAAGTTGGCAACAATCCAGGCGAAGAGGAAGCAATGGCAATGTAGTGACACAGCACCCTCCCATTCTCCCCCCCCCCCCGTCTCTCTCACATACATACACAGGAAGGGTGTAGAGATGTTGGGAAATTCTGGTGGAAGGAGGAATGGAAATCGTTGATGTTCATTTACCCATCTCATTTCCTGGACAGACGTCAATTCGGCGAATTTGATTTGCATTCACTGTTGTTGTTATTTTCAGTCTGCAGCTGATAGTCTCCTATGGATAACTCTCTCCAGTTGCATTGTGTTTCCTTTGCATTGAAAGGAATGGTGTGGAATAACATGATAATTACGTGATTAATTGTGCAGAATTTCACTATAGCAGACAGTGTGACCGAATAATGTGGTTTTACGAAAGGCTGAAATGCAGTGGAATGGAAGCAGCACTGCACATGACAAATATGGGTCGGAACGGAAACCAATGCCTTCTTACATCCCTAGTTGGGTGGACCTTACCTATTTGGACCAGAAAGTGGGAAGGGGCCATGAACAATCATTTAAAAACCTCACATAGGGAGAGAGCTGTAGCTTCAACATCCACTGAAAGTTACTATTTTTAGTGTTGTTGTTAATATTTGTATAACCACCCTTCATTTGCAGATATCAGGGTGGCTCAGAGCATAAAAACACATGATAAAAACACAAAATACATATAAAAAGCAAGAACAGAAACAAAACAATAGCCCCCACCCCCAAAGATTGAGGGCTTACCTCTCCCTGCCTTTTTTATTTTATTTGATTCTTTTGTTTTCCAGGCCTCATTTAGAATGGATATAAAATAGCTCAGAACATACATTTACAAAAACATGAAAAATATGCAGGGCTGCCATTCACATGCCAGCTGGTAGAATGATTTAGAGGAATTTAGTTAAAGAATCAATTGATAACCTGGGTCTTAGTTTTTGTGTTCTTTCTTACAGACACCGTATTTTTGGCCCACCCAGCAGTGGGCAGCAGATGATACAGACTATGGTAAGCCATAAGATCGGGAAGGTATTCTCTGCCCTTTTAGTGAAATCTTAAAGGTGTAGATCCATAGCTGTCAACTTTCCCCTTTTTTAAAAGGGAAATTCCCTTATTCTGAATAGGATTCCTCGCAAGAAAAGGGAAAAGTTGACAGCTCTGTGTAAATCATGTGCAATTGGAGGAAAAGATGGAGTAAGTGTTTGTATGAACTCCAAAGATGATGTTTGTAGAAACTAATCAGTTCTGGGAAAGGTCCAGTGGTACCTTGGTTTCCTAACATCTCTGTTGACGAATATTTGGTTTACGTACGTCGTAAACCCGGAAATAAATGCTTTGGTTTTTGAACACGCCTCAGAAGTCGAACATGCCACGCGGTTTCCGCTGAGTGCAAGATCCTGAGGCCTAGCTGTCGGCTGTTGAGTCCTTGGTTTTCGAACGTTTCAGAACTCGAACGGTCTTCCGGAACGGATTACGTTCGAAAACCGAGGTACTTCACTTTGAAGAGGAGGGTACCCGCTTACACTCTCATTTCAACTATCATTAAAAAAAAAAGATTTACAAAACATGCAGATACTGTGGTACCTCGGGTTAAGAACTTAATTCGTTCTGGAGGTCCGTTCTTAACCTGAAACTGTTCTTAACCTGAGGGACCACTTTAGCTAATGGGGCCTCCTGCCGCTGCCGCACAATTTCTGTTCTCATCCAGAAGCAAAGTTCTTAACCCGAGGTACTATTTCTGGGTTAGCGGCATCTGTAACCTGAAGCATCTGTAACCTGAAGCGTCTGTAATCCGAGGTACCACTGTATATAATGCGTTGGACCCTTCCTAGGACTGTAGTACTTCAAGGTATGCATGGGATGTTCACATGTTTAAGCACCTCTTCATATGAAGGCAATCCATTCATATTGAAAACTGGCACGAAGGAGAAAGCTGGTCAGAATCCCTTTTTCCTGACATGCTAGCTATCCGCAGGTAGGGAGTTTTTAACATAGCAGAGCATTTGAATTTACAACCTTCCACTTGTAGTCTGGAGTGTAACAGTACAGGTAAAAGCTGTGTTCCTTGATAATTCTGAACATCTTTAATTGCCTTAGACCTGGTCAATGGTGTGGTAGCAGGTTCCTGAAACTATAGCCTCATAGACGCTGTTCCATGTGGCAAGTTGCAATGTGAAGCAGTACCTCGCACAATTCTGGCAGTGCTGAAACCACCGAAAAGAAGGATTGAAATGACATGTTAAGGCAATCCACACACAGAAAGCCAAGATGCATTGATTGCATATGCAAATTGGGCCATCTGTTTCTTATACTTTTTAGAGAATGTATGTGAATTTTGTTCCCCTCTTTCAGCCTTAAATAAAGAATAAGATTATGTTTTATTAAAGAAATATTCCATAGTCTGATACACCCTTACGTGGGACTAAGTCAACTGAACTTTGGTTTAGCTCAGGGGTAGGCAACCTAAGGCCCGGGGGCCGGATGTGGCCCAATCACCTTCTCAATCCGGCCCACAGACGGTCTAGGAATCAGTGTGCTTTTACATGAGTAGGATGTGTCCTTTTATTTAAAATGCATCTCTGGGTTATTTGTGGGGCACAGGAATTCGTTCTTCTTTTTTCAAAATATAGTCCGGCCCCCCACATGGTCTGAGGGATGGTGGACCCGCCCACGGCTGAAAAAGGTTGCTGACCCCTGCTTTAGCTATTAGTTTACTCAGAGTAGACCCATTGAAATGTATGGGCATTTCTAATGGAGGTCTGTTCTTTTCAGTTGGTCCATTTTGCATATAGCTTGATTGGATGCGGCCCTTACTTTTGCATAAACGTGCTACAGGATTGGACTAAACTTCTTCGGCTTAATTTGGTTTGTGGAATGTGTTATTAGAAATGTGTTAATTTGGCTCCTTAACTTGCCTTCCTCTGCACCTCACTGCCGCATGAATATGTAGCTGAGACACCAGAAATTAGCAAACTGGCTTTAACCAGAGCACAAGGTTAGAATTCACAGCGGGAAAATAAGAACGGAGCAATAAAAACACCACACAAATTGAACAAACCGACACACACACCCTCAGAACATTTTCTCATGCACGACACCAATTTTATGTTGAAATGAAACTGCCGTTCCTTTTCCAATCATGTTGGTATTAGCCAAACCTGCAATTGTGCTGCATTCATTACCCTCTACCTGTGTTAATTATACGCTGCTTAAATTGCCAGCTTTTATGGACACACTGCCTAGTTAGGAGAAATAATTTCCATAGCTAGATATTTAGTTCAAAGAGCTTCAATAAGACTTCCGGATAAAACAAAGCGTGGGAAAGATGGCTGCTTACAGAAAATTCTAGATGTGCATGCCAGGAAAATAGGAGCACTCTCTGCTGAATGGGCTTCTGTAGGAAGTGTGGTCATTTGTTTCTTGAATTCAAAGCCATTCAGAACAACATACAGCTGTTCTGATCTTAGTCCTATACACATTAGTCCTATACACATTAAGAAAAAAGTTACAATCACGGTGAAGCTTACTAACACCACTTAGAATATCCCCCCCCTCCTACATTTGCCCTAAGCTTCCCGCTGCACCAGAGTTGTCACTATAATGCAGATTCCTTTCACTACTCCTGTGGGAATCACCTATTGTGAAAAACAGCATTGGCTGGAGACACAAGCTTATGTGGATCTTGCGCCATGTGGATTCACCCGGGACAAAATCTTTATTTGGAAAAGATGTAATTTTACTTTTCTTTCACTGGGCCTTCTCATTAATTACATGTGTATGTTGTTGTTTTTCATCCCCAGCCATCTACCTAGCCAAGAAAAATATCAAAAGGAAAGGAGTTTTAGAAGAATATGAAAAGGTAAGAAAGTATTATGGCATATTGTGCAAGCTTTTGGCTAAGTATCTTTTGTGCAAGCTTTTTGGTTAACCAAAGGTTGAGGGGCCCCAGTGGGACGTCATAGAAGGCTGCACCAGTATGCATGATGTCGAGAGATGCCACAGGGATCGGCGCAGCCTGGTGTGAGGTCACATTGGCCTGTGCAGTGTCTCCAGGTGCTGCAGGAATCCATGCTGACTAGTGGAAGGTTGCACCAGACTGCACAGCGTTGTATGTGACGACATGTGTTGGCTCCCCCAATCTTGGGGGCAACCTGCGCCTCTGGTAAAGCACATCCATGGCGGTGGAGCATTAAAGCTCAGTAGTGGAACATGTGCTCTGCATGCAGAAGATCACAGTCTCTGACATCGGTCTGGCAGGGCGCCACTGCAGGTTAACTGCAGAAAATACTGGGCTACCTAGGCTGATGATCTGACTTAGCAGAAGGCAACTTCATGTGTTCCTGTAATTCAGCCATGGACTACCAAGATTAGCAGCAGCCCTGAGCTTTTGGATAGTATGTAGTTCCAGCATCATAGATTCACAACTGTAGTGTTTCCGCCCCTACTCTACTTCTCTACTTTCAGATTTTGGTTTTCCCCCTCACCTATTAAACTACATCTGTTAAACAAATTTGTCAGCTTAAATATACACAAAATTGCTACAACAGCAGTGGGCTAAGCTAATAAATCTTACTGAGAAATCTCATCAATCTTACTTGTTCCGTGTTTCGTACGTGTGGCCGTGTGCTGTAGCACTTTATCACATCCTTCGTGCTGCGAGCGAAACAGAAGTCTGTGTCTTTCCTTGCTGTCTCACTGCTGCTGTTTTTCCAGGAAAATTATAACACGCTGCACAAAAAAATCAACCACAAATGGGACTTCGTTGTTATGCAGGCCCAGGAACAGTATAGGTGAGATGCTTAACACTGTTTCCCCCCCTCTTTTCACCTTTGTTTTGAGTGATGCAGTGAGCAGTAAGCAATTTTCAAGTTCTCAGTAGCCGAGGAATTATAACACATTCCCATTCTCTCTAAAACAGCTTTCAAAAATTGACACGGACTCCTGCTACATCTGTGAAACTCTGCCTTTGCTTTTGCACCTGCCTGTTAGCAAATGAGCTTGCAGTTCTGCTTACAAATAACCACACTGGTGGCAGTTTGTGCTGCCTGCTTGAAAGGGGTAAATACTGCTTTCTGTCAATGCAGTTTCATTTTTCTCTGATAATGAGGGTGCCTGACTTGGAAATCCATTTTCAGAGAACTCTTCTACTGATTCTCAGTAGCAGGTTTTTATTTTTGTTAGAGCTGTTGGCAGTAGCTGCTCTTTTGCACTGGCAGGCTCATTGTGCTGGTTTCAGCTAGTGGAATTAGGGTGGTTGGATCTGGCTCAAGCTGTCAATGCTTGGTGATGTCCATCGATATCTTTGACCATGTACTAAGCCAGGGAACCTTAACAAAATGTCTTAAGTGAGTCTACAAAAGCAGAGTTGCTGTGACCTCTGTGGTTGCTGGTTAAATGGCCTTTCCTGTGAGATAACTTGAAAGGATGATTGTGCTCACACTTAGGGAATGTGTCTTGTCCTCACATCAAATTCGGTAGTAACCATTGTAACTTTCCCTTTACCAACAAGGTCTGCAGGCTCTTCACTGCAGTTCGTCCATTGTCTGCTTGCACAGCATCTGTGGTATTAACTCCTCCTCCCCAGTTTGGTGTCATTTGCAAATTTGATGAGCCATCCCCTTAATTCCTTCACCCAATATATAAAAATGTTGAACAGTAATGGGCCAAGAACAGAATGTTCTGACACCCCACTTGTCACTTATTTCCAGGATGATGAATAACCATTAGTGAGCATTCTTTGGGGCTGGTTGATTATCCAGCTACAAATCCACCTAACAGTCACCTCATCCAGTCCACATTTTACCAGCTTCTCCACAAGAATATCATGGAGACTTTGCCAAAAGCCTTACTGAAATCAAGATACACTGTGTCCACAGCATTCCCCTGACCCACCAAGTCTATCAGAGAGAGAGAGAAAGAAATTCGTCTGGCATGACTTCTTTTTGAGAAACCCCTGCTGCATCCTAGTAAACAAAGCATCCTTTTCTAAGTGCTCACCTACAGACTGTTTAACTATCTGTTCTAGCACCTTTCCTTGTATTGACATCAATAGTGACCTAGGTCTTCCTTTTCCCCAACTCCAGTCCTCAGGTGCCTCACCAAGAATTCTAAAATGCTTGTTGTGATTTGAACAGTCTGGTAGATGTGTGGAGCCCTTGGGCCAGGGAACTTTCTGTTCCCTCCTATCATTCTGTGGATAGTTATTTTATTCTATTTAAGTAGCCCACTTTGTTCGTGGTTCACCATGGAAAAGTAGTGTCTGTATAAACAACACTGATGGTGATTTTAGGGGGGGGGGGAATTCTACTCTGACTTTTGGTTCAGTCGCTAAAGGGTATAGTCATGTGGACAGGAGAGGAAGGATGAGAGGAAGAGTGCCTGTATCCAAAAAGGAAAATACTCGCAGTAAAATCGTAGGCAGTGGACCATTCTGGAGCATGAGAGTTAAGAAATAATTTCGTTATACACCAAATTCCTGGTCCATGTTATGCTACTTGCCAGGGATGTGCAGGTAGTCCTGTGACAGGGAAGTGGGCCTATTCCGCTTTGATTTGTTGAAATGACACTTCCCTCCTGAATTTGCAGGACAGGAAAAGAACGAAAGAAGGAAGATCGATATGCTCTGGACTGTCAGGAGAAAGCCTATTGGCTAGTGCACCGAACAGCTGTAAGTGAAGAATAGACATATCTAGTAAACAATGTGGTTCTGTGATTCTTATTAGAGTAATAATAATAGGATCATATTATTGTAGAGTTTGAAGGGACCCCAAGGGTTATGTGGTCCAACTCCCTGCGCTATAGTTTTGCACACCCGAATCGGTGAGTACTAAGAGGTCTAGGGGGCTTTGGCTTAACGTTTCCTTAGAATGAAGGTCATGGGAAGCTGTGGTTTCTTTCTGCTGTATGGTTTTATTTCAACGTACATGGAAACGGAGCATATGAAAGAGGTTCACAGCATGAACACCCTTATATTTTATGACACACCTTATTTCAGTAATTGTGAGTTGTTTGGAACAGTTTTAATATTGTGTTTTAACTGTTGCAACCCACCTACAGTCATACCTTGGGTTAAATATGCTTCAAGCTGAGCGCTTTCGGGTTGCGCTCCGTGTCGACCCGGAAGTAACAGAATGCGTTACTTCTGGGTTTCGCAGCTCGCGCATGCGCAGACGGTTAAAATGATGTCACGCGCATGCGTGGAAGAGATGAATTGCAACCCGCGCATGCGCAGATGCAGATTACATTCGCTTCAGGATGCGAACGGGGATCCGGAACAGATCCCGTTCGTATCCAGAGGTACCACTGTACAAATCTTGAGCCGTTATTAAGTTTTTGGTGGTTCCGTCCCCAAAACCGTGGCTTTGGATTCAGTAGAGGTGTCGCGTCAAGTTCAAGATGAGACTGACTATTCTTCAACACTTTCCTCCTGCTGGGGCCCAATTTTAGCTCACCTTACAGAAGCCTCTGTAGTTAGTAGCTTCTTTGGCAACCAGCTTCTTTGGCAACTCTTTAGACATGCAAGGAGACAGACTTGACAAGAGACTGGTTTGTCCACTTTGGCATTATCTTTTTTCTACAGAATCTCATCTCACAGTTTTAACTCTTGCAATAGGTAGTTTGGAATCACTGCAAGGGAGAAGGGAGGAATGGCTCTTCTGGCAGAGAGATAAGGACGCCCAGATATCCTGCTTCCTGCAGGTGGGGGAAGTGAGGCACAAGCTTGCACCGGAAGCAGCTGGGGTTTAAGCCCCTGTCTTCTGAGAACTGTGCATGCTGCATACATCTGTGTCGGGTGCATTTTGTTCCTTGAAGTCAGCTCCTGCAGCTTGACCTCAGTAATTGCAAAGGGGTTGCGATCGCACTCCCACCCGCCAAACGCAGCAGGAAGAATGGAGGCAAACCTGATACAGTGGTACCTCAGGTTACATACACTTCAGGTTACAGACTTCGCTAACCCAGAAATAGTGCTTCAGGTTGAGAACTTTGCTTCAGAATGGGAACAGAAATCGTGCTCCGGCGGCGCGGTGGCAGCAGGAGGCCCCATTAGCTAAAGTGGTGCTTCAGGTTAAGAACAGTTTCAAGTTAAGTACGGTCCTCCGGAACGAATTAAGTACTTAACCCGAGGTACCACTGTACACAAACGCACAGCACCACTGCCTCCTCTCATGGCCTGATCTATCCGCGTTGATCTTTCCACGCCCACGAGCGCTTTTGGGCGAATCTTCCATGCTGGGGAAAGACTCCAAGCTGTGGAGCGCAGCACCGAGTTTCTGTTATTTTGGAGGCACTTCTGGCAGATGCCGGTGGGGTGTTTTCCTGAGCAGTGCCGCACTGATCACAGCATGCCGCATGGCTCTGACACATGCCAAAGAGCTACATTCCCTAATCCCAAGTCATAATCAAAGATCCACTTTTAATTGTGCACACGGTGTAAGCGGCCAACTGAGAGCCCAGCGGTTAACAGACAGAGAAGGTATAAGCCTCCGGCAAATGTCAGGCCGTAATTGGAGCTTAGCTTGCAGGGGGGCGGGGAAATACCATCTGTAGAAAAGGCCCCTGTGCCACAGCAGCCCCTTTGGTCCTAGTTCATCTTCCCTGCTGAATCCCCTTTGATCACACCAGAGCTGAATTTGGATCCTTCTCTTTCTTGAGCTGTTTCCCCTCTTTTCGCCCTTTTAAGATAGCGCTGGCTGGAGTTTAATTATTGATGGCCAAACTTCAGCAGACGTCAGATAGCTGATCAAAAACAAAGCTGTGCTCCAAACAGATGCGACAGTGGTACCAGTCTGTTTGCCATGTCGAGACACCCCCTTCCCTCACTGGGCAGGGTTTTCTCTGCATCGTCCCAAGTTCCCATGCCAATAATTTTATTTTATTTTTTTTGCTGAAAACACACTTAGAAACATACAGAAGGTGCTGTTATCGTTCGGTTTGTCAGGTGCGATGAAAGACGAGACTCGCGTGCTTTTAAGAGACCTGATCAAAGGAAAATTTGCCCAGTGATGCTTTTCTCAATTGTTCATTACCGTGGCCATTGCTAGGATAAGCCTGCTCACCCTTTCGCGTGCGGCGGGATTGCGGGACGGAGGAGGCTTCACTGGGGCCCCAATGGAGGAATTCAACCTGGCTGGGCTCTTCCTCATGGGCGGAGGGGGCATAAGCCTATCAGGAACCAGATCCTATGCCTGCACCCAGTGGTGGAGCTTCATGCTCCCCTTGGACCCGCCCCTCGCTCATTTAAGCAGCCAGCACCCTGGCCTCAGCTGGTTTCTTCCTGTGCCGGGTTTTCTCACCAGTCTCTTCGGTCTCTCATTATACGGGTTGGGGTATGGGAAGCCCGATGCCTGGTCCTGTAAGACCATCAGAAGACTTGAAGACTCGGCCACCTGGGATACTGGGCCCATAGCAAGTGTGTCAATGCCAGTGGACACTGCCAGACTGCCAGGGCTCTGACACCTGCCCAGTGGGGCTGGGTGCTAATGCTGAACTCAGCCACGGCTGTGCATAGTCTGTGCCAGCCTTCACCATTCTGGTGCCCTCAGAATGTTTAGGACTAAAACTCCCATTAGCGCCAGCTAGCATGACTGTGCTGATGAGGGCTGATGGGAGTTGAAGTCCAAAACATCTGGCAAAAGGCTGGCAAAGGTTGCTCTGCACTGGAAACGAAACAGCGTTTTCCACCAAGAATTCTGTGCTCTGTGGAAATTTGCAAAATGGAACAAATTTGCATCTGTTTCCCCATAGCTGCTTATTTTTATGTATTGAATTAGCAGTTGCAGGATATTGAATTTTGTCTGCTTCTCTTAACCCTAGGAATAGCCCAGGGATTACTCGGGCAGAATTGTAGAGAACACACAACGCTAGCTGTGGCATATTAATTAATATTTCTGCAGCAAACACAACTAGAATAAAGGTCTTTTGTAATTTAGGCTTCTCTGGTGGACAAGCTGGTGGAGTTGGAGAAGTATTAGGAAAGTAAAAAAAATTGGAGACCTTTTTGTTGGGGATAGTTTTGATGGAAATTCCCAGGTGTCAAAAAATGTTATTTCTGTATGCCACTACTGTGGCCCATGTTTTGTTAGCCCCAAAATGGAAAACGTGTGAGGTCCCAACTAATGGCAACTTAAGCTGACGGAATATGCACAGCTTGCAGACTTAACATATAGAATAAGAGAACAAGAAGAACATACGTTTAGAGAAGATTGGAAAATGATTACAGGGGGAAATTGTGTACACTTGAAAACATTGGCAACATTAACATAAATTCAACAGTGTAAATAAGTTTTGATGGATGCAATAATGGAATAATGAATGGTTTAGTTTATGTAAAATATGCAGGGATTTATGATATGCAAAATGAACTATGGAAAGAGAAGAAGGGAAGTCACTCATATTTTAAGGATGTTTAAATGAGTATTCTAAATTGTAAAACAGAAGATATATATAAAAATTTTGGAATATATATATATATATATATATATATATATATATATGGAGGTCAAAAATTATTCCAAAATTTATTTGTCTTACCACTGGCAGCTAAATAATTGATGCAATCATACTTGATATTATAAACAATATTTTTTTTAAAACAACACAAATATGTAATTGTATGTTTTGTTGTTTTTTGACTGTAATAGCCAGGGATGCAGGACACACTTGACTATGGCTTAGACCGAGTAACTGATCCCTGTGAAAATACGGTAAAATAGGTAAGTTTGATTTCCTTAGTAGCACTCTGATTGTATTTTTGAATGGTGACAAAGCTTTCTGTATCTGCATTGTAAGGACATAAGACCCAACGAAGTCAAGATTGGGACTGAATATCTGACAGCTGGGGGTGAAAATGGGCAGATATGGAGGGGGTATGATGCAGTATTGAGAACAGAAGACTCCCTGGAAAAGACCCTGATGTTGGGAAAGATGGAGGGCACAAGGAGAAGGGGACGACAGAGAACGAGATGGTTAGGCAGTGTTCTCGAAGCTATGAACATGAGCTTGACCAAACTGCGGGAGGCAGTGGAAGACAGGAGTGACTGGCCTGCTCTGGTCCCTGGGGTCACAAAGAGTCGGGCATGACTAAACGACTAAACAACAACATGATGCAGTATACAATCATTATGAAGTTCCAGAAAATGTTTGATCCACACTGATCACTCAGTTTTGAGTACCAACAAGAAGTATGAGAGTGCTAACCATTTCTGCCACTGGGTGTTTTCTTCTTCTGAATAGGAATAACAACTTAATACAAATATAATGTCTTGCTCAGGGTTTGTTTGACCTAGTTCTTACTAAGGCAGTCAACCTATATCCTAGCTGTTTTTATTTCAGGGTGATATTAAACAAGGCGAAGGAGATCTGTGAGTGGAACCCCTATCGCTTTTGATTTGGGCAAATATGAGTTGCAGGGGAGAGGAACTGGGTCCAGATTGGGACTATAGTGTTGCAGGGAGAGAGGGCTTATCTATTTGCTTCCTTGTGCCATTTTCCAGGTGAAATAGGCTACGACTGCAGCTCCTGTTTGCTGCCTTAGGGAAAATTCACATGCCTGGGAATTTCCCTTGAGGTCGAATAGCAGCTTGGAACAGATAGGGGAGACAAATTTCAGCAAGCAAACCAGGTGTAGGGGAAAAGTTAAACCCCTCCCTTCCACCAGTGCCCTGGTCCTGAACTAAACTGCATCCCTCCCACAGCCAAAATACAATGGTACCTTGGGTTATAAACACGTCGGATTACAAACACTTCAGGTTACAGACTCCGCTAACCCGGAAGTAGTACCTTGGGTTAAGAACTTTACCTCAGGATGAGAACAGAAATCGCGTGGCGGCAGTGGCAGCAGCGGTAGGCCCATTAGCTAAAGTGGTACCTCAGGTTAAGAACAGTTTCAGGTTAAGAACGCACCTCCAGAACGAATTAAGGTACCACTGTATAAAGAGGTATGGGATGTGATTATGGATCTCTGCCATCTTACTTGACCTTCGGACTGCAGCTGGGATTTAATTAGTTTTTACGTGGAAGGATTTCGATTTAAAAACATCACGGGCACCTCATGGAAAAGGGGTCCTAGCCTACCTTCCCATATTATGGTTCTGCGTTGGAGTGGGGTTATTCGTGGGGGATATTCAGCCATGCAATAATGCAGAGGGAAGAGAAGCTCTGGCAGCAATAGTTTAAAGGGACCCCTGACCATTAGGTAAAGGGACCCCTGACCATTAGGTCCAGCCGTGACCGATTCTGGGGTTGCGGCGCTCATCTCGCTTTATTGGCCGAGGGAGCCGGCGTACAGCTTCCGAGTCATGTGGCCAGCATGACTAAGCCGCTTCTGGTGAACCAGAGCAGCGCACGGAAACGCCGTTTACCTTCCCGCCAGAGTGGTACCTATTTATCTACTCACACTTTGACATGCTTTCGAACTGCTAGGCTGGCAGGAGCAGGGACTGAGCAACGGGAGCTCACCCTGTTGCAGGGATTCGAACCGCCGACTTTCTGATCAGCAAGCCCACAGCGCCACCCACGTCCCTTCATGAATAGGATACTGTAGCTTAATTTTGTGTAGGGCAGGCCGAGAGCAGTGGTGGAGCAAGCCGATCGGGCACCTGGGATGGCGCGCATGCCCTGTGCCCACGGCAGGGCCAGCCGCTCACGGGAGCGGGGCGGGGCCAGCTGGGACAGGACACTCTGTGGGGCCTCCAAGGAGTCTGCCTGCCTCCTCTCACTTAGTGGGCAGACCATTTGGGGCAGAGTGGAGCCTGTGGGCATCCAAGCCACCACATCACTCCCAGGAGAGATGCGTGGCTCAGGCGCACTGCAGGCCTTGCAGCGAGTGCCGCCCGGCATTTTGCCACCCCCCTCAGTGGTGACACCCGGGGCGGACCACCTCCACTGCACCCCCTTCCTCTGCCCCTGGCTGAGAGTACATTCTGTAGCCATGTTAGCTTCTCGCGGAGAATGAAGGGAATAGGGGAGACCGCACACCAGGCAGTTGAAGTGATCTGTTATTTATGGGCCTGCAGCTGAAGGTGAGGCTTGTATGCTGCTTGTCTGAACCCTCTTCATAGCAATTGTTTTCGAGGGACCACTAGGGGCGCATCAGAAGATGGCTAACAATAACATCTCTCCGACCCACACGAGGTAAATTGGAGGCTGTGATGGGAGTAAATAGCCTCCCTACCCCCCCAGGATTGTGGTGGGGGACTGCCCTTGCCTGCTGTGCCCTATACCACCCCTGAATTTGTGGGGATGGGGGCACTAAGCACAATGCCCTCCTGTGGGATTTCGGCGCTCCTGGACGCCGTCTCTGATCCGCGCCACTAGCTGCAAGAACTTCAAAAGAAACAATTTGGATGAAGCGAATGCACATGTTTCAAGAAAGAAGGGGGAGTAAAGACTGCTAACAGAAGAGATCTCTGATAAAACAGGACGGGTCGGAGGAACAAGTATAAATCATGAGAAGATACGCCAAGACTCAGTATGGCAAAGGGACTGATTGGGGAGGGGAAAAAAAAACTTTCCTTTCTTTCCCTTATGTGATTAAACAAGACCCCCCCCCTCACAAGTCAGAAATGTCGTTTTAAGGACTTAAGCTATGGATTTAAAGCTGTGTGGAGATAAACTTTTGAACCAAAGCATGTTTTAAGGAGAGCATGGAATGTATAAGGGCTTTGGGAATGACACAGTTAAAAATTCCGTCGCCATATTGGGAAGTTCTGTCGGAGGACTTAAGTCTGAGAGGAGAAATAGAGAAATAGAGAAATAGAGCTGTTTTTATATTGTGGGTGAAACTCCTCAATGGGACTTAAGAACGACAGTTCTGTAATTAATGATGGAAAGAGTGCTGTTATCTATGAAGGCGATGATATATGGAAACCATCTCGATTTGAGGATTGGAAGAATGGAAAAACTCACACAGGATTATTATTGGTGTTTATCGGCTTAAGGAGACTATCATAAAGAAAAAAGAGAAAATATATGAACAAGATGTGATGTGGAAACAGCAAGATAAGACTGGATAGAATTATGAACTTTGTTTGGATTGATTTGGACATTAACGCAGTGGCAAGAAGGTGATCAGAATCCCCCTTTGAATCTTGAAATATGGGTTCCCTCAACAAAATTTAAAATTCGGCTTTGTAATTCGGAATTTATGTGATGTGATTTGATTTGATTGGCCGGTTAATAAATTATTTTTTTTTAAAAAAAAGCAATTGTTTTCATCAAACCCTGCGCAGTACTAATCATTTGCGTGAGGACTCTCAGCTGCAAATAATTGCGGTGGCCAAGTGGGCTTGGTTGCCATGGAGACTGAAGAGGAGAGCTAAATGCTGAGGCTGAGGATTTACCTCTTACCGTTAAGGGGAGGTGGCTGGCATGTCTTTTTTAAAAAGGAGAACAGGAGTCTATGTCAGCCGGTAGGGGACCAAATATAGACTTCAGGAGGAGGTTATCATGCCAAGCTATGTCATATCATGCTTGTATTTACAGAGTCCTGCAGAGAGGGAAGATTTTGGTGTGTTTTTTTAATGCTACAGAATGCTACTCTCCCCGGACCTGTTTACACATGCAAGCCTCGACACTTTCAGAACTGGCTGCTTTCCATCTTTTCCCCAATCCTGACTAATAAGGCTTCTGTCTTTTTAAAATCTCTTCCCTCCCTGCGATGTAGTTGAATGCTCCATTTCTCTTGAGACTCAGAAGCGCCTCTTCTGTTGGGGAGAGATGCAGATTGAATTGGGGTACTGGACAGGAGAGGCATTTCATAGTGAACTCATCAATGCTTCTTCACAATGAGCGGAAGCTGTGGGAGCAGCAGGTTGTAAAGAGACAGACTTAGACGCAGAAAATTTGAGAGGCAGGAGCTGTGCGGGGAAGATGAGCTGGTTCCTCCCCTTCCTGGTGAGCAGAGCGGATGAGAGTACCTAGGACAAAATCCCCCGTCCTCCCCAGCAATTGCAGACAGACACACCTAAATGCCGGTGAAATGCAGCCCCTTAGTAATTGACAGACCAGCACAGTAGGAAGGAATTTGTGGCCCTGTAGATATTGATTCATGGGACGTGGATTCATGGGGTGTGTAGATATTAATTCCTGTAGATATTAATTCATGGGACGTGGGTGGCGCTGTGGGTTAAACCCCAGAGCCTAGGACTTGCCGATCAGAAGGTCGGCGGTTCGAATCCCCGTGAAGGGGTGAGCTCCCGTTGCTCGGTCCCTGCTCCTGCCAACCTAGCAGTTTGAAAGCACGTCAAAGTGCAAGTAGATAAATAGGTATTGCTCCGGCAGGAAGGTAAACGGCGTTTCCGTGCACTGCTCTGGTTCACCAGAAGCAGCTTAGTCATGCTGGCCACATGACCCGGAAGCTGTATGCCGGCTCCCTTGGCCAATAAAGTGAGATGAGCGCTGCAACCCCAGAGTCGGTCACGACGACCTAATGGTCAGGGGTCCCTTTACCTTTACCTTTAGATATTAATTGGTCTCCAGCTCCCGTTAGCCATAGCCAATGATAAGGCCAACGATAAGGCATGATGGGAAGTGGAGTCTAACAATATCCACAGGACCACAGTGCTGGGCTAGTAGGATGCCTGAGTTCTTCTATAACAGATGCACTTTCAGGGTGATGGCATCTGGAGAACGCACACAACAGTTTGGGCTAGGAACGCACATCCGGAAAGGCCCACTGCAATTGTGCACAGGCAAAGATAGTTGGAAAACGTGAAACACGTTGATGCTGTTTGGCCTCCTTTCCCTTAAATAAGTGTCCTGTGAAAATACTGATATAATATGTACTCTCATGGCAACTGGTATCAAATAGAGAAGTGAAAGCCTGATTGAAGTCAACAGAGGTTTGTTTGTTTGTTTGTTTGTTTGTTTAACACAAAAAGCGGTGGGGATTTTATGAGCCCGGTCGAGTGGGGAGTGATGGCGGGAGTGGAATCATATAAGTATCTTTGGGCTACATCTATCTCCCTGCAAAGGAGAATTCTTTTGTGACTGGTTCCCCAAAGGACCACCCCTTTCCGTATGATGAAATTATGGTCTAAATTTGAAACATGGAGGTTGTTTTTATAGATTTATGTATTTTGTGTTCTTTGTGTTTTATGTGCAGCTATATTTTGTGCTTGGAGTATTCTATAGCCTGCTTCACACTTCACGGCAAACCATACTTTGAAACAAACTATGGTTTAATGTGATTGAGCAGTGTGCTGAAAAGTTCTAGTTCTGCCCCTGCCCCCTGTCCCACTCCTGCTGCTGCCACACTGCCAGGAAACAATCAAGAGTCTGGTTTGTCATGAAATCTGAAACCAGGCTCATGGTTTGTTTCTCTTTAAAACCAGTGTTTCTCAAACTTAGGTTCCTAGCTGTCATTGGACGAAACTCCCATCATCCCTGTAAACTGGTCCTGCTAGCTAGGGATGATGGGAGTTGTAGTCCAGCAACTGCTGGAGACCTAAGTTTGAGAAAAACAGTTCTAAACAAACTACAAGTGGTATCCAGGGTTTGTTCTTGGCTTATTACTCAGGGTTTATTTTGGAGGAAACAGCCCAAATAATAACATGCCAGAATCTGACTTCTTCCCTGGTGCTATGTGATTAGCGTAAATCTCTTTGAAGTCCATACTGGGTAAACTGCATTTTTACATTTTTTAACTAGCTAATAGAGCGCAACAGGAACACTTTGTATGGAGTCCCTTTGTCCAGGCCCTTTGTGCTTTGGTGTTGATCAATGTCAATGTCAAATGAGAAGATTATGTTAAATCTGGAGAGACACTTTCATGAGCTGCTGTATCGATGGGGGGAAATGCAGCAAATAGCTTCTGTAAGACAGTTCAATGCATTGTGAGTTTTGTTACTGTTTTCAGTGAATTCTAGGATTTGTTCAGTTGAGTCCATGACCAATAGAATATAGGGGTGACAACCCTGAACTAACAGCTCGTTGCATTTAGAGAAATTATAAATAGTGAATGAATGAATAGTAAATAACAAAGTGATGACTAAAATGGAAGGGGGAAAATAGCATGGATGATACTATTCTCGTTGGAATAGCAAATATGATAACCATTTAATTAAGAGCTTTGTTGCTTTCTGAAATAGTTAATTAACCATTTCCCCCCTGTCTTTTCTCTTTCTTTCCAGTTTATTTTTTCTGGGATGTGTGCATGGCCTTCCTGTCTGTGAAGTCCTGGGTTGATTGTTCCGTAGAAGACTAAAGCTCTATAACCTCCATATGAGTTACATTCTGTTATTTCACCTCTGTTCCCCTTATACAACTGTACTGTGTACCTAAGAAACATCATCCTTGGAAATGAAGATTAATGGGAATGAGGGACGGATCTAATTTAAATTAGCAACTTTTTTATCTTTTAATGCAAAACCTTTGCTTTCTGTGGATTAGCCACACAATTCAATTAATGTTTCCTGGGAACTCTGATGGGATTTAAGTGTAACTTTGGACTTTTCTAATGGGATGATGAACTGCCTAAACATGCAAAAAAGTTTCCATTTTAGAGTCACGCACCAGGTGAAGTCTGTGGGTGCATTTTTAACCCCCCCCCCCGAATATTAGTTAATGGCCGCCATTCACTCCTAAGGGGGAAATCAACGTGCTTCAATTGGGGGCAGTTCTGCCCATCACCCCTGACACAGTTGCTCAGCCTCAAGGACTCCATTGGGGAAGCCTTGGGGAAGCTACATTGACACACAAGCCATCTGCTGAACTTGGCATTCAGTTTGGGCACATGTATTTATGTGACTTTCAGATCAACAACCACAGGGATAGATTTCTTCACTGCATTGTGCACTTGAATCACATGTAAAGTCAAATGCGCAATGTAGCTTGTGAAGAAGTCCTCATACAGTTGTAAGTTTTGATACAGTTTATTATTGTCTCCTGATTGTCAGACTTTTTAAGTGTTCACAGCATAGTTCCAGAAGTCAGTAGCATGAAGCAACATCTACTGGTATTCCCTATGCTGTAGCATTGCAGCTGGCAGAAAGCCCTGGTTCATCCTAACAAACTAAGGGTGTTAATAGATGAGACATTGGCAGGACCTGCAAGCTGTCGTTTCCTAAAAGTTTTAACAGCCACAATTGGCCCTGGCATCACTTGGGACTGCAGTGCTGGGGAAAGCAGGTTAACCTTTCCCAAAAATGCTGTTTTCCTGTTGAAAATTGAGCTTCCTGTCTCTGAACATAGGGGCAAAATGTGCAGGTATTATATAGACACTATGTGGCTCTTCTGGTGTCATGTCATATTGACCTGGTTTGGACAGTCAACTCATGGTTAAATAAGCCAGGATATGCATGAACTCTGCACATCTTCACATAGCTTCTTTGCTTCCACTCCACTCTTTCTGTTGCGAGATCAGCTAAGCAAACCAAGAAGCTGAAGTTAGCTATAGCTTCCTGCTAGATCTGAACCAGCAAACCATAGCTAATGGCTTCTTGTTGAGCCAGGAAATTAAGTAATGGTTTAAAGCTGGCTTTCAAATCCAGATGCGCTTGGAAGCCATTCTCTACAGTGCCTGGTTTGGACATCATGGGAGGCTGCGATTAATCACAGGGAAGGTTCTACATGCAAGGTGCCCAGAGCTTCATGCATGCTCAGTGATTGTCTAAAAGCAGCTATTGTGACAATTAATTCTTGCATGCTTTTATTTGGTAAGCGCTGTCCCTTTACATATTGGATTAAGGGCCTAGCTACATGTTACACACTAGTGTGTATGACAGTAGTTCAGTCCTGCTCTTTAAAAAGCAAAGCCACTTGAAGGGGTGGGGAGCACGGGTGCTAAAACCCCTCCCTTCTAGCTGTTTTCTGGGAAAACCATCTTCCATGAAATGCAAATATCCATTTGGAATCCAGCGGGGTGGGTGGGGTAGAAGTTGGGGAGTTTTGAGTAGAAATCTGGCTGACAAATCCCTCGCCCTCCTCAAATGGCTTTCCAAGAAATAAAGAAAGAGAACGGGCGCCCACATCCTATTGCATGCATTTGCATATTATAATTAGTTAGCCCCTTACACATGGCAGGTTTGCAAGGCATGAGCTGAGTGCGTACTTGGATGTCTTAGAAGGAAAAGGGCCTCCACAAAACTTGGAGGCTTTCCTGACAGCCCTCGCTTGGCGTGCCTCTCCTCTGTTTCCATCTGCTTATTCCAAACAAAGTCACGGCATGATACTTCAAAGGGAGCTGCAGGAACAAACAGCCTGCAGTTAATTTCTAGCTTTCAGTTGCTTGCTGGCTGGTGGGTGACACATAACATCATCTGAGCTATTTAAATAGCAGCATAAGCACAGCAGATATTGTTTCTGAGGCTTTTAATTGCTATGTTTATGTTTTGCAATATGTCAGTTCCTGTCGCCTTTAACTAATACTGAATGATCTAATCCCTGTCTCCTAAATGAATCTGTATTAGCTCCATTAGAATAACCCTGTAATTAAATGCACACACATATATGGGCTGAGAGGGGAACAGGCAACGCTATCTGCAAAGTTAGGCTTTACAAAATCGTACAGCGGGTGGAAAACTCTTCACATCAATGTTCTCTTTGTTAAATAGGCTCAGTAGATGCTAGTCTGAATTTAGCACTAATTGTTAAAGTGAGTTGGATAGAGAGCAATGCACTATTTGTTCAGATACAGCTTTTTTGAACACCCAGTCAATTATTATTGTTGTTGTTATTTTGCTACCGTGTTCCTTTCTTTTACAGAAAAAAACCATGGATGTTTACAGGAGAGAGGTAATTTCTTTCTCACATATTAATCAGTGATTGTTGCTGCTGTTAATAACGAGTAATAATACAGTCCTGGTAAAAACCTCATTTTCCTTGAAACCTTATTCACAAGCCTTCAACTAAGTTTTACTCAAAGTAGACCTGAAATATACTCAGAGTCGCAAAGTGATTTCATGCTCTTTATTCAGCTCATAGTGGTGAAGAGGAATGAATGAATGTCCCCTCAAAGTATCTGCTTTATATACATTATTTACACAATGGGCTGCACATGATTGGCTAATTCTGGAATTCTACTGTAAGCCAATCAGGTTGTGGATTCACTTATATCTGGAGCATGATTGGATGGTTCCTGCCAACCAATCATATTGCTGCATTGTTCTAGGACCAATCAGACTGCTGCATTCTGAATCCTATTGTTCTAGGACCAATCAGACTGCTGCAATTTGGATCCTATTGTTCTAGGACCAATCAGACTGCTGCAGTTTGGATCCTATTCAACTCAGTACATAACAAGACCCATTAAAATGAATGCTGGCAAGAGTTTTCCACTTCTCACAGCATGCTGTGGCAGGGGGTGGTGGGTGGGTGAGAGAGAAGACTGTGGCAGAAAGAGAGATGACAAGAAAACAAGATGGCAGAATGAGAGGAGGGCTGGCCACACCCACTTTTGACCCCTGGTCCCCATCTGCCATTGGGCTTTGGTCCCATTCAAGGCCAGCATGCAGCCTCCAGCAAATCAACTCTAAGGGAATATCGTCCTTAACGATCCTGGGAGGGAAGGATTTGTACTTCTGCTTCACAGCCAGCCAGATAAGGATTCTTGGGGAGTTATAATCTGCATTTTCTATCTCTTGTGTCCTTGGCTTGGCAACAGCTTCCTCCCCCCCCCCCCAATGTATTTCATGATACCTTGGTGCAGAAGATCTAAAATCCTCCCCCTGCCATGGTAAAATATATAAAATTCCAAATTATTTAATCGTTGGTGAAGGTTCGGTAACCCCTCAGTCCACACATGCTGTTTAATAGCAGGGACAGCTCTTTGCCCTCGCTCCCCGACTCCCCAGCTACCAATGCTCAGCCCAAATTACCAACTTGAGACCACATGTAGCGCATTTTCACTTACATGTCAATTAATGTACAGCCCTCACAGTTCACCCACCCATGCACAAGTGTGTGTGTTTGTGACTTCATCCCATGTTGGTCCCCTTGACTAGCCACGCCTCACATTGTTGCAGATGGAGGTGACGGTAGGAATAGCGCAGACTGGGCTCTTTGCATAGCAGGGGATGCGTGGATGGAAGAAGAGCACTGCTCTGGACCAGGCCAAGGGCTCATCTAGTCCAGCGGTTTGCTCTCAAAATGGCCGACCAGATGCCTACGGGAAGCCTGCAAGCAGGACTTTAAAAAACACACACTATTTAACCATTTTTTCGATACAAACATCAACCACAAAAGACACATACAACAAAAACCATAATAACAATAATAACACAATTTGACAATTCAGATTTGAATAGACTGATATACCTATGACTACACCTTTTTAAACAATATTTCCCCACCTCTCTCTCCTCCCCCTACTTCCCACCAATATCCGCCTTATCGCTTAAGGCGGATTCGTTCCATATTTCTTCATATTTATCCATTCTTATTTTGTGTCGACATGCAGTTTGTTCGTATGTAGCTGATCTGTCCATATTATCAATCCATGTGCTCAATGGAATCTTTTTGCGGCTCTTCCAATTCATCAAAACAAGTTTTTTTGCTTCTAATATAGCACGGTACACCCTTTTTTTTTTTGCTCCCTTGAAATCTCCCACATTTCCGTAATATAATTTAGAATTAAATTCAATTCCCCTAAATAACAATTTATTTTTATTACTCTTACTATAAATATCCTCACCTCACACCAAAATGATCTTATCATCAGGCAGTTAATCAACATATGTACTAAGTTCGCATTTTTACTCCCAGCAGTTGTCTGCACTTGTTATTTTCTTCTGGTATAATTTTGCTGGAGTCCAGTGGACTCTGAATATTATTTTCTGTTGAATAAGTCTTAGTCTTAGATCCATAGAGGCTATTTCTGTTGATTTTATACTTGACTCCCATATATCATTTGTTATCTGTACCCCTAACTCTAAACTCCATTTTTGTCTTTCATATTCTAAATCATATTTCTTCCTGTTGAGTAGGGTTTTATATAGTGCAAGTGTAGAGTTTTTTGTTTTTGTTGCACTCTCCCCACCTGTGATTCCTGGCAACTGGCATTTGGGGACACGCTCCCTCTGAGAGCCAGTGTGGTGTAGTGGTTAAGAGCGGGAGTCTCGTAATCTGGTGAACCGGGTTCGCGTCTCCGCTCCTCCACATGCAGCTGCTGGGTGACCTTGGGCCAGTCACACTTCTCTGAAGTCTCTCAGCCCCACTCACCTCACAGAGTGTTTGTTGTGGGGGAGGAAGGGAAAGGAGAATGTTAGCTACTTTGAGACTCCTTAGGGTAGTGATAAAGCGGGATATCAAATCCAAGCTGCTCTTCTTCTGACAGAGGAGGTTGAATGTGGCCATCATCATCATACAGTGGCGCCTCCTTCCCAAAGCCCAGGAAGCTTCTGCCCAGCTTAGGGAGGGAGGCGCAATGCTCACATGCGCAACATCAGGACATCAAAACATTGCTCATGTGACATCGCCCTCACAAACTGGCACCTCTGGCCCTAACTCTTCGCCTATGAAAAGTTTCACCACACACCACTGATCATCATCATCAACAACAACATTATCATTTATTAAATTTGCATACCTCCCTTCCTCCGATGATCACAGATAACACAAAACGCATAATGAAACAAAAGCTAATCCAATAGCCCTGCTCCCACAAGCACATCTAAAAGGCCCTAGTAGCTTCTGATAGCCTTCTCCTCCATGAATGGAGCTTTCCAAATGGTATCTGCTTCAACTTCTTGTATTTCCATTGTGAGAATTTCTGGACACTCACCTAGGTAACCTTCTTATAAGGGTATAGGAAACCTCTTGCTAGCTTCTTGGTGGATGAGGATTTCTCGCAAGCGCCTGTGGTTCTGCTGACATAATGAAAACTGTTTTCCTGCTTAGATCATGTACTACCAGCAGGCCATAATGAAAACCACAGTAAAGTCCTCTGTCTCCCTGGGAGGGTAAGTGCTAACTTTGTTTTAAGGCATAGCATATTATGCCCTTCCATTTATTAGTGATTGAGGGCTTACACGCACTTAACTTTTCTGCCACTCTTTCCAAGCGCAGTCTGTGACTTAAAGCTTTTTGTCCAAGCACACCCACCCACCCCATTTGGGGGGGCTTTCCCTTTGAAAACCCACTCTTTAAAGCTCAATCAGAGCAAATGTCAATCCACAGAAAACCTGAATTGATGCTTGCTCTGAATCAGCTTTAAAGAGCGGGTTTTCGTGGGGAAAGCTCCGGGCAAAAAAATAAAAATGCTCCGACACACGAGTGTCACAGCACAGGCCACTGTCTAGAAAGAGTGGACCCAAAGGTCAGTGTGGATAGGCCCTAATTCAATACTTTCAATAATGTGATTTAGCTAGTGATTATTTTAAAAAGAAAAGAAAAGAAATGGCAGGAAGGGTATCTGTTTTGAGCTTTGCCCTTTCTGACCTGGAAGCCTTTCTTTCTAATCTCAGATCATAGAACCATAGAATTGTAGAGTTGGAAGGCTCATCTATTCAAGGCTAAGTTACACGAATCCAACTCCGTTCAAGAATTCCTGGCCTGAACGGAATAGGGCAGTGGGGAGTCTCTTCTCTTCGCCTGATACACTGCCTGCCCCTGGGAGACATCGCCATGTGAATCTCCCCCTCTGAACTCTCCTGCTCTTTGTCAGGCTGGGCCACTGAATGCTCCCCATCCTCCACAGGCTGGGAAAAGGCAGGGGGACAGAATCTTTCCCAGCGGAAGCATCTAGAAGCAGGAGCTTTCTATTAGCCTAGAGCAGTGTTTCCCAACCTTGTGCCTCCAGCTGTTTTTGAACTACAACTCCCATCATCCCTGACTAGCAAGACCAGTGGCAAGGGATGATGGGAATTGTAGTCCAAAAACAGCTGGAGGCACAAGGTTGGGAAACACTGGCCTAGAGGGAAGCCAAAGCTAAGGGGACCAGATGCACGTCAAATTACACTTGCTAAAATTCCCTGTTCTGCACAACTATTGAAGAAAGTGCAGGATCGCTTTACGGTTTTGCACCTGGCCTCCTCAGCCAAAACAGTTGTCTGTTTTCTGGCATGCATGAGCAATCAATAGCTGGAAAGCACTGCCAGGTTGAAAAAAAGCCCAGGTGCATGCCTGCACCGAAGCATGCAAACACCAGGAATGCAGCCAGGTTTTTGAGTTTTTAAAGTAAGATAACACAAAGTTGGATACCTGCCAGGTTGGGTGTCTGCTAACGGAGGCCCAGCTCCCATCAACTCATTGCATGATTAAGCAAACTGGTTGCCTAGAAACATCATTTGGTGCAGCTCTTCCTGGACATCGGCACTTCAGACTGCAGGTTTTAATAATCTCCCATGTTAAAATAGCTTTCTAGAGAGGAACTACCATATCTACAGGAAGGCTAGGCTATGCCACTTTTGCTCCATGTACAGTGGTGCCTCGCTAGACGAAATTAATCCGTTCCGCGATTCTCTTCGTCTAGCGGTTTTTTCGTCTTGCGAAGCAAGCCCATTGACAGCTTAGCGGATTAGTGCTAGAGCTGTCAAGCGGCTTCCAGCGATCAGCTGTTAAGCGGCTTATCAGCGGAACAGCTGATAAGCGGCTTAGCAGCTTAGGAAAAGGGCGAAAAAAGCAAAAAAAAACCGCCGGGGGACACAAGATTTTTTCGTCTTGTGAAGCAACCCCATAGGGAAATTCGTTTTGCGAAGCGCCTCCAAAACGGAAAAACCCTTTCGTCTAGCGGGTTTTTCGTCTTGCGAGGCGTTCGTCTTGCGGGGCACCACTGTAGTTGCTTTCTGCTAAATAGGTGGGGTTTTTTTTTTAATACATTCAGGGGTACATTCAAACCCATGATCCTTCACCTGCATTCCAAAGTGGTGGAGTACAGGCTGGGCTTTGCCAGGTGATATTCTGGAATGTGTTGTTCAGCTTTGAGTTCCCCATAGGCATATGCATGTAATGGATTGTTCAGCCTTTTCGCTCTTCTGCAGTGAGCTTAGAACCAACACAAAATTTGTAGCTGTTCTGTGAAATGACGGGTATAAAAATCACTGTTGGGCTAGGTAGGAAGGTTCCAAGTGTTATAATTCACAGCACAGAGCGTCCTTCATCTAGTTTCCTTCCTACTGTGCTGTTTATGATGTTGCCCACAGATGATCACCTTGTTTTCATCTCCAATGTTTTCAGAATTGTGAAGTACTGTGAACAGTTCCGCTCCAATGACTGCATAATCTCAGGATGCCTCCCCAGCAACCCCTGGATCTCAGATGAGGTTGACTTTTGGGATTACAACGCAAAGCTGTACGTACTACATTTACATTCATTTTGTGAGTTACAGTGGCTTTACCTAAGCAGGGGTGAATCTGTCAGTTTCAGTTTCTCTTAGACTCTCATTTTCCCAATCTTAAGCACAATTCTCCACATTTCCACATCAGTTTGAGATTTTTTTAATTTTTTTAAAAAAAAGTTCACATGAAAATTCACCAGCCTTTTTTGTGCAAATTTCTCCTTACGTATGTTTCTGTGCAATTTTGCTTGATATACACTTTTTTTTTGGCAAAGCAATTTCCCCTTATATAATGAACACTTTATCTCCATTATATGCATTATATTCACGTTACTTGGCTGAAGAACAAGTGTGCATTTTGAAGGATGACCGTGTTTTGGTTTTTACAGTACATTGTTTAGATTGGAAAATGTGTCTTTGGAAAGCAGAGGAGAGGCATTTGTAACATGGATGAGCATTCCTGACCGAGATAGGTTTTACCTTCCCATTACAAACCTGTTTTCAAAAAGAGCTGCTTCAAGCCTCATGAATGTTGGCCTAAGGGAGGGGTGTAGAATCTTTGTTGTTGTTGTTATTGAGAACTATGCTGTGTCAGGAATAATCTGTTGGCAGCCATGCTGTTGGTGGACAGAGTCAGAGTCAGTGGTGGAAAGTAGCTGAAACCAGTGGTTGGCAAAAGTGGACGAGACCAGAGCTAAACACAGGTGAGACAAACTGCATCCTCTCTGTTTGGCCTTCTTTCCTGTCTCTCCCCTGTTGCCACCTACAGGAAGTTAGGTCTAGGGCTGCACATTTCTCACCCTGGGTGAAGAGCTGATCTGAGCATGCTCTGGTGTTAGTTGCAGGTGCCAACGCAAATATATGCCTCCTTCTTACGGTGTGCCTTCTCCAAAATGTAATTAGGATTCGTGCTTTGTCGTTGGACAATGGGAATCAATAATACCTGCTCAGTGAAGCTATTGCATTATGAATCAAATTAGAATCAGACGCTTTGTGTATAAACGGCCTCGGTCCAGCTCCATTGTTCTGCCCGGAAACTGAGGTCCAGCACCGAGGGCCTTCTGGTGGTTCCCTCGCTGCGAGAAGCCAAGTTACAGGGAACCAGGCAGAGGGCCTTCTCGGTAGTGGTGCCCACCCTTTGGAACGCCCTTCCAGCAGATGTCAAAGAGAAAAATAACTACCATACTTTTAGAAGACATCTAAAGGCAGCCCTGTTTAGGGAAGCTTTTAATGTTTAATAGGTTATTGTATTTTAGTGTTTTGTTGGAAGCTGCCCAGAGTGGCTGGGGGGACCCAGCCAGATGGGCGGGGTATAAATAAATTATTATTATTATTATTATTATTATTATTATTATTATTATTATTATCCTGCTATATGCAACAATGCTTAATTGCTAGTTACTTGGACTCGAGAGCTCATTGTGGTGTATTGGAAAGCAGAGGGGAAATCTCTATGCTGTCAACCTGGTATGTGTGGAGTGTGTGTGTGTGTGTGTGTGTGTGTTTGTGTGGTGTGTGTGGGTGTGTGCCTGCACATGGGGCTTCTGCTTTCTATTAAAGCACACAATCTCACAGGAAATGATTTCAGAAAGAAACAGTGCAACCTCTTTGCCATTAAACTTCTGCAGGGTGGAAATCCCCACCAAATCACGAGTGGAGAGATGGGCCTTCAATTTTAGCGAGCTGATGAGGGATCCCAAAGGCCGCCAGAACTTCCAGCTGTTCCTGAAGAAAGAGTTCAGCGGTGGGTGTGAAATTGTGTCTCTGCTTTTCCACCTCTCTAGCTCCTCTTTAAAGTGCTGGAAGACTTTGATGTCATATGTGGCTCCCCTGAGATGAATCTCATTTTCAAAAAAAACCTGCTTCCTTTCTCCCTTTACAATAGGTGAGGTGCCCTGAGGTAACAGTGCAAAGAGTACAAATCTGTCCATTATAGCTTTTGCCCATGGCTTTACATCCAAGTGGCTCAAGACATAAAACAATACAAAGCCTGCTGCCACAAAGGGGCTGCTGTGATGTATTAAAAGGGCTTGAAAACGCAAAGCTTTTTGCATATTGTAGCTCCTCTCTGTATTTGCAAGGCCACAAATGAATAGGGCAAGAAGTAGTATGCCCAGATACAAAGACAGAGAAAGCTCCCATACTTCTGACATTTGTGCAAAAGCAAGAATTCTGGGAAGGGCAACTTTCCATGAGGAGGAAATAAGAAAATCTCTGCACCTGCTTCTAGAAGAGTCAATTCAGGGTCCCCCTTTGCATCACCACACTAGAATCACATTCAGCCGATTTAGGCTATTGACTTAAAATATTATATATCACGCAGGATTATTTTCCTTTCTCTTTTAATTCAGGGGAGAATCTAGGATTTTGGGAAGCTTGTGAAGATCTGAAGTATGGAGACCAATCCAAGGTGAAAGAAAAAGCAGAAGAAATTTACAAGTGAGCACAGTATATAGTGTTACAAAAACTTTCCCTGGTGTCCTTTTCCTACATTGTGCCAGTTTTTGTAAAAAAAATAATGAAACGAAACGCTGAGTTGTAATTTCTTTCATGTTTTTAGTAGGATTTCAAAGCACTGGTAAATCCATGCAGAAGTCTTCATGTGACCTAGTTGCACATAGATTTCTGCCACATGATAGATGCAAAAAAAAAGCTACTTTACGGGGAGAAGAAGGGTCACACAAATTCAAATTAAGAATATGATTGTAAGCACATTTGCCAGGCAATAAGCTATGCCGGAACGTTCTCCTTTCTAGCGCTGGAAGACTATCTACATGGCCTGAGACTTTTGCACTGAGGAGTCTTTAGAATACAGTGGTACCTTGGGTTACAGACGCTTTGGGTTACAAACGCTTTGGGTTACAAACTCCGCTGACCTGGAAGTGGTTGCTCCAGGTTAACAACTTTGCACCAGGATAAGAACGGAAATTGCATGCCAGTGGTGCAGTGGCAGCAGAAGGCCCCATTAGCGAAAGCGCGCCTCAGGTTAAGAACTGTTTCAGGTTAAGAACGGACCTCTGGAATGAATTAAGTTCTTAACCCGAGGTGCCACTGTATCCTAAGTGAAATGTCAGCTGGAGCCGCTGGAGTGGTTCCAGTGGAGTACTGGTGGCATTAAAGCTACACATCATTAGGTACATGTGCAGCATCCGAGATAACAGGAGACCTTTAGCGATACCTGTTCACGTCAAAGAGTAAGAATTGCATTCCGTCGGTCGACGGGAGAACATTTAGAGCTACCTCAAACAGGAAGTATGTCCCTACAGCCTTTCTTCCCCAGCTTTATTTTAATCCCCTTTATTTTCATTTTCGATTTCAGGACCTTCTTGGCACCTGGAGCCAGGCGCTGGATCAATATTGATGGCACCACTATGGGCATCACGGTCAGAGGCCTCAAACACCCTCACCGCTATGTCTTAGATGCCGCACAGACTCACATCTATATGCTGATGAAGAAGGTTTGTTGTTTTTTTGCTTATTAATTCCGGCTAGCTGTCCTTCCCAGTTATCCAAGTGGCATTGCCATCACTCCCACTCAAGCCTTTTTGAGAGTAGCAGTATTTGCCCGTTGTCCGAATCTACCCTGCTGAAGTTTGAAGAAAACACATGAAATATTTTTTTTTGTGACAGTCTTGGGACACCTCCTTTTGGGACTGACTCAGCCCTTTTTTTGGCCATGCAAAAATATAATCAAAGCTATGCTTTGATGAGGAAGGAACTAATACACTATTTATGTAGAAGAAAATTATGTAAGATCTAAGAATGCCCAACGTATACAATGGAAGTATTTTTGAAATTAGAAGACAAAACAGGATAGCTTTGATCTTTTGTACAACAGAGCTGCAGTTCTTAATTTCTCTGGCATTTTCCTATAAAGTGGCCCGGTCTGCACTTAAAGCAAACCCATGGTTTGTTTGACCAAACTGTGACTTCTATTTGAACATCTAAACCCAGTCTAACAGACTAATCATGGTTTGTTTTCTAATGAAACCCATTATGCGAAGCCATGGTATGGTGTTGGCTTACAAACCATGGCTCGTTTTAACTATGGTTTAGCATCATGCCTTGGCCACCCTACCTCAGATGCTTGCTAAGCACAAGGCTGGAGCAGCTGAAAAACAAACTAAAGCTTCGGGGAAATGAAGCATGACTAGTTTGCTCATCTACGTAGGAAACTGCCTAATGCCATTTCAAACCGTTGGTCCATCTAACTCAGCGTGGTCTAAACTAATTGACAGCAGCTCTCTGGGATTTCAGGTGTAAAGCAGCTTTTCTCCTGAGCTATGGCCCTTCATCCACCGTCTGTGGGATGACTTGTGGTTTGCTGAGCAAGCAATGGTTAAAACAAGACTTAGCGTTATGTACGAACACACCCTTTCCCATCCCTGGGCACTCTTTTTCAGATGAAGGCATACCTGCCTCTTTTCCTGTTTGGCTGACCTCATAACATTACAGAAGCAGTAGCATAGCTGTCAAGCGTCTCTTATTTGGCGGGAAAGTCCCTTATCCTAGCGCCGTGTCCCGCTGTTGTCCCTTATTGATGATGTCCCTTAAATTTCCCGGGTTTCAAAGGAAGCAGCTCCTCTCCCTCCCTCCCTGCCAGCCAGGGATGAGGGAGGCTCCAACTGTGTTGCTTGGCTGTGTTGCTCACCCAATAAGGAGTCTAAGAACGACTGCGGGTGGAGCTTGCATGCCTTGTGCCGATTAAATCAGCCATGTTGCCTGGGGACTCGCCTTTGCTCAGCGGTTCCCAGTGGAGAGGTGACGGTGGTTTTCCTTGCTGCATCTCCTTTGCTGGGTTGCTGCGCTGTGGGAACCACTGCTTGAGGCTTTGTTTGGCTGCTGGCTGGACTTTCTGCCTTTGGCTCGGAGGGGCTCAGAAGTCAAACATGCCTGTGCTCGCAAAATCCCTTATTTTGGCTGCTGATCCCTTATTTTTAAGGCTGCTGGTCTCTTATTTTCAAATTTGGAAGTTGACAGCTATGAGCAGTAGCCAAATGAAGAAGGTTGCGAAGGTGGCATTCAGTTCAGTAGTCAACTTATTTCTCTGGGGTTCAGCTTTCTCAGAAGACTTTAAAGCCTCTTAGTGTGCTTTCAGAAAATGTAATGCAACCACAGGAAACTTAATTTCAGCTGACACCGACTGCAACTTGACACAGGAGATGGATGGAGGAAGCGAAATAGTTTAACCACAACATTTGTCCTCCCCTCTCCGCCCCAGCAAGTTTGATAATGTGATTTGAAATGTGTTGGGGCAGATGGTGGCAAAATGATGTGTCATTACAAGAACAATAGATCCAATAGATTTAAGAAATCAGAAGGCCATCTAGCCCAAACGGCAGCAGTGTTTCCGAGCACAATTCAAAGTGTTGGTGCTGACCTTTAAATCCCTAAACGGCCTCGGTCCAGTATACCTGAAGGAGCGTCTCCACCCCCATCGTTCTGCCCAGACAGTGAGGTCCAGCACCGAAGGCCTTCTGGTGGTTCCCTCACTATGAGAAGCCAAGTTACAGGGAACCAGGCAGAGGGCCTTCTCAGTAGTGGCACCTGCCCTGTGGAACGCCCTCCCACCAGATGTCAAAGAGAACAACAACTACCAGACTTTTAGAAGACATCTGAAGGCAGTCCTGTTTAGGGAAGCTTTCAATGTTTGATGTGTTACAGTATTTTAATATTTTTTTGGAAGCCGCCCAGAGTGGCTGGGAAAGCCCAGCCAGATGGGTGGGGTATAAATAATATATTATTATTATTATTGTTGTTGTTGTTGTTGTTGTTGTTGTTGTTAGGACCATCTTACCTCTTCCAATCTCAGTTAGGTAATCCCACCACACTTAGGGTATGTGCCCTGCAAAGGTGCTTACATAATATAGTAGCTCTGGGTGACTCAAGGTCTATCAGGCCATAGCCTTCAAGGAGTCATAGTATATATACCCTTTAATAATACAATTCCCACTTCCTTTCGCTGGCTTTGAATGGCTGAAATGCACACTTGAAGAAGGGAGCGTTGGAGCTTATGTGATGTTTTTTCCTTCCTAGGATGAGAACCTCTCCCCCATCTCGTACTGAGTGCTCTGGCCACAGATTTCTAACCACATGGGCGTTAATTTAACCAGTGGTTTTCATAACACATATGTAGTGTGGAGAAGAGATGTTCCGTTGTGCTCTTGGGCGACATTATTCTCTTCCCTTGCATGCCCCCCCGCCCGCCTCTTTGACTCCCAAACAGCTGTAAGGAGAGATGATTTTAATTAGGATGCTTGTAATCTATAACTACCGTTTCCCCTTTCCTTCTCCCCAGTAGGATTCGTTCGGTCGCTATTTAAAGTCTCCAATATACAAGGAAATACTGTGCAAGGCAATTGTGCCGCAAGAAGCCGCCGTGAAGAAAAGGCAAGCAGATTGGGGTTTAATTGCGGGCTATTTGCTGTTGGTTTAATCGAGGGCACAAAGTGCTGGGGCCTGAGCAAAAACTACTGTGATTTAGGCATTTGCATAATTTAAAGTGGGTTTTTCATGGTGGGCGGGACAGAGAGATAACCCCTCATTTTGGACGCTGCAGATGCTTCGCTTCCAAGAAGGAATGGCTATTGCGGAAAAGCCTTTTGCCCTAACAGCAGTTTCCTCTGGCCACTAGCCTGCGCCACATCCCCCTTTTTCTTTAAAGCATAGCTGGACAGAAACAGCTGTACCTTGCACTGCTGTTGGTTGTCATGGAAACCACCCTATGGTAAGCCTCATCTGCAGGCTCCTGAAGCTGGTTTATTGAGCAGCAGCAATAAGAAGAGTTAATATTAATATTAATATTAATATTAGCAGCGGTCGTGTATTAATTGAGTGGTTTCCCAAGCTGCTTGAAGGGCGTGTTCTCGAGATCCTTACTAGCATCCTTGTGTAGTAGGCCTGTAGTAGGCCTCATGTTGCAGAAGGGGCTGAGAAATGGGGGGTTCCCTAAAGGCCAGGCAGCCTGCTGACATTCCGCGCAAAAGACAAGACTAGTGGCTGGCTTAGCATTCTACCTTCTGGAATATGCATCTCTCGCGCAAACTGCAAAGCTGAGAGCTCACCCTACAGGTGAATAACATGATGCAGTTTCTCTTTCAAGGACACATTTGTCTTTATCTTTTTGGGACGGTTTCCTCAAACCACCCTCCTCCTTTACTTCTTCAGATGCCAGAACAAGGCGACTCGTTTCCAGCAAGCTTTTGAAATATTCCAACTGCTTCTTTATGAAAACTGTCCCCCCCCCACCTCCTCGCCCACTTTTGTTGCTGTTGCAGCAGGGCTTTATTTGTTCTTTGCATGCTGTTTCGCCGTGCGTGTTTTTAGTAAGCCACTTTCTGAATTGCAAGATTACGAGAAGTGCGAATTTCGAAAGGCAGCTGCGTTTCAGTGTTGTTGAGTTCAGAAAGCGTGAATTAGGTAGATTTGCCTTTAAATGTGAACTGAATCAAAACTCTCTCACCCCCCATCCCTACTGTAGAATGACATAGGGCTACATCAGGGGTCAGCAACCTTTTTCAGCCATGGGCCGGTCCACCATCCCTCAGACTATGTGGGGGGCCGAACTAATTTTTTTTTGGGGGGGGGAATGAATGAATTCCTATACGCCACAAATAAGCCAGAGATGAATTTTAAATAAAAGCACACATTCTACTCATGTACAGTGGTACCTCGGGTTAAGAACTTAATTCGTTCCGGAGGTCTGTTCTTAACCTGAAACTGTTCTTAACCTGAGGGACCACTTTGGCTAATGGGGCCTCCCACTGCTGCCGCTCCATGATTTCTGTTCTCATCCTGAAGCAAAGTTCTTAACCCGAGGTACTATTTCTGGGTTAGCGGAGTCTGTAACCTGAAGCGTATGTAACCCGAGGTACCACTGTACTTAAAATTCTACATCAGCAGACCCTCCAGGTGTCTCTATTTTTCAAGGATACTCCCAGATTTACAGAAACCATCCCAGTTTCTGATTTGATCCTGGGTTGTCCCGCTTTTCCTTAGGATGTCCCTATTTTAATCAGAAAAATGTTGGAGGGTATGGAGTTATGTGTTCCCCGAGTTAAGGAGATAAGTAACTATACAACCTTTAGAAGACATGTGAAGGCAGCCCTAAGTTTTTTTTAAAAAAAGTTTGATGTTTTATTATGTCTTTATATATGTTGGAAGCCACCCAAAGTGGCTGGATGGGGTATAATATAACAACAACAACAACAACAAGAGCGTCTGTAACCCAAGGTACTACTGTAAAAAGCACCAGGCAGGACCCCAAAGTAACCTAGAGATGCATTTTAAATAAAAGCACACATTCTGCTCATGTAAAAACACCAGGCAGGCCCCCAAAATAACCCAGAGATGCATTTTAAATAAAAGCACACATTCTACTCATGTAAAAACCCGCTGATTCCCTGATCATCCGTGGACTGGATTGAAAAGGCGATTGGGCCGCATCTGGCCCCCAGGCCTTAGGTTGCCTACCCCTGGGCTCCATCAAGTAGACACAGACAGTAGCTGAAGCTGCCTTTTGCTATGAAAACCAACATAGAAATATATTACCCTACGAATAAGCGCTTCTCCTGCCTGCTGCTTCTCCCCACCCTTTTCCCTGGGCTGCCCCCACCTGGACTTCTTTCTAGTCTTCGGGCAAGTTGTGAGGAAAGCCAGCAAGTTGTGAGGAAAGCTCTGTGGCTCTTTGGCAACCATCATCCCTGTTCTAAGACACAGTTCTCACTTCCGTGTATATACACTCAAATGGAAACATGTGTTATATCCCTCTGTTAACAGCAGTTAGAATGGGCATTTTGGCTTCCCATAAATTAACAAAGGGTTCAGAGGACTAGATATCGATCTCATCTCCCTGCTTGATAACATTTGGATCTGCACTAAGAATGTGAGTCTTGGGTTCTGTCTCTTAGCAGGAGAGAGAGTTCAACATTACCCTGTATAAGATTTGTCTAGACAGAGAATTGCCGTAGTTTAATCAAAACCAGATTCTAGGGAACCCAGATTAAGCATGTGTTTGAATACTCTGTACATAATCTTTTGAGTGTTTTTATTTTTTAGGACTGCTCCGCTTTTTATGTGGCAGTTGTGTTTGTTGTGGCAAGGCCAGTGTTTCCTTCATTAAGTGCATAAAGGCTGTGCACACATGGTACTTTAAAGTGGATTTGATGCATCTCATGTTGTCCACTCAACATTGTCCTCATCCAAATGATTGCCAATGCACAGATCCTTTTGGATGTGGGGTGGGGATATTTATACCTGGAGTACTGACATGCACAGAGGTCGGGAATGGGACCCCCATGCAAAATGGTCATCGTCTGTAGACTTCCTTTGTGAGTTAGAAGTACCCCCCCCCAATTCACATAACAACCTTTGAATCCTGAATTGAGAATTAACAAGATATCTCATTCACAGAAGTAGCATGTTCTTGCCATATATGGTACAATCCTCCAGAGTAATCCTGTCAGATGGCTGTTGCGGTTGCTTGAGAGTAACCAGGCAGGACTCCGACCTGTGTTTTACAGGCTTTATTTTGGTGCAAACTATTTACAGTGAAGAGCCCCAAAGCTCATGTCTGGCTCAATCGCTAGCAGAATCTGGGGGTGGTCTTCTTTTGGACCTTCCCCAACATAAGAGTTTCGTTACCCCCAACCGTGTCCGCCCCTCTGTGCCTTAGACTACTGCGCAGGATGGGCGATGGCAAAGGCGTGTTTCCCTTCTATCCGGTTTGCTCAGGAGTGGTGTTAAGGCTCCTACCAGCATCCTCTGGTCCTTGCACCTCTTCCCCACTGGATGTGGGGCTTTCCTCCTCCCCGGAAGAGGAACTGGAGGCTCCCTGTAACACAACTGCCCTTCTATTTCTCGCCTCTGAGCCGATGGCAGTTCCCTGACAAATCCCATTGACTTTAGTCGAAATGTTGTCTCCCTGCCCCCCCTCCAGCCAATGGATGTAGCTCTCTTATTCTGGGACCACACTGTCATTTGGTGTGTGTGTGTGTGAGAGAGAGAGAGGTAGATGGAACTTAGTCTAGGTCTTTTTAATATATATAGTTCCCAATTACCAAAGTCTCACAATGAGAATTTCATATGCCTGATCCAGAGTGTTTGCAAATGCCAGCTTCTATCTGCATTTTCCCAAGGTGTAAAGGGAAAAGGTAAAGGACCCCTGGACTGTTAAGTCCAGTCATACTTGAACTCTGAAGTGTGTGCAGCCTGCAGCTCTCTAAAATACTGTACCTGGCTGCCACCAATGCGATTTTCAAATGCTGCTATGTTGCGCAATGTTGCAAGCAGCACTCACAAATGTAGTCGTGTTTGCTGTGAAGTGCTTCTGAAAAGGCTTCGCACATAACCAGAAGGCTGCAGACAGCATTCAACTGCACTTTGGAATAATTTGCAGGTACAGAATGAAGTGGTGGCATAGAGCAGGTATTTGTAAAGCTGAGAGAGTGATCTGCTACCATCTTTCAGCCATGAATATATCACTGAAATCACTTGCAGGTTGAAAATCTAAGGAGAGATCTTGTTCCTCCCAAATGGAGTTTGGTTGCTAGCGTTAATAACAGAAGTGCTTGCTTTTTAAAATGTTTTGCTTAGGATTTAGGGAGCACGTATCTGTAGAATCAGTAATCATATCTTAGGAAGGGGTTTGCATTGAGGGACAAGTCCTGAAATGTACACACACATACACACAGAAAACAATTAGAGGTCACTATCTCAAGCTTGGGGTGCGGGTTAGCACTGTGGGTTAAACCACAGAGCCTAGGACTTGCCAATCAGAAGGTTGGTGGTTCGAATCCCCGCGATGGGGTGAGCTCCCGTTGCTCGGTCCCTGCTCCTGCCAACCTAGCAGTTCGAAAGCACGTCAAAGTGCAAGTAGATAAATAGGTACCTCTCCAGCGGGAAGGCAAACGGCGTTTCCGTGCGCTGCTCTGGTTTGCCAGAAGCGGCTTAGTCATGCTGGCCACATGACCTGGAAGCTGTACGCTGCCTCCCTCGGCCAATAAAGCGAGACGAGCGCCACAACCCCAGAGTCGGTCAAGACTGGACCTAATGGTCAGGGGTCCCTTTACCTTTTATCTCAAGCTTGTTGACAGACCTATCAAGGAATTCTAGGATATTTCTACTATGCTCCCTTGCTGGCTATCCTAGATAATTTTCAGATCTCTTGGAATTCTTTATAGTACTCTGAACCTTACCCATCAGAGATCTCTACTCAAAAATGTGGGTGTTTATTGTTGTTGTTATTTATTCAACATATATTTTGCCCTTTATCAGAAGATCCCAGGACAATGTACAATATTAAAAACACATTACAGAATATCAGTGATAAAAACATACAGACCACCAATAATCAAATAGTCATCTTAATAAGAGTGCACTCCCTCATGCTTTCACGGGCCATAGATTATTTAATAGCCATAGGCCTGGGTAAAGAGAAATGTTTTTGCCTGGTGCCTAAAGACATGTAGTGATGGCGCTAGGCAAGCCTCTCTGGGGAGAGAATTCTACAATCGGGAGCCACCACAGAAAAGGCTTGTTCTCTTGTTGCCACCCTTTGAACCTCTCTGGGATGAGGGACACAGAGAAGGGCCTCAGATAACCCAAAAGTGATCTGTATAAGGCATGAGTAAAGCGGCGGCAGGAAATGAGCTTATGCAGTCATGAAGATCTCACAAAGCAAAGGGTTGGTGGGGATGAGCCCAGTCTAGAAGCCAGGGGACAGCGTTCATGAGTCCAGGGTTGGTAACAAGAAGTGCAGGAGCTGAGAAGTTGTCCCAACAAGTTTCCCACACCAAGCCATCAAGTTTTAAGGTAGACCTTCTTTCTCCAGCATCACGGCCTCGTCCTGGGAGAAAGCATCGGACTCACCTCCCTATCTGAATCCTGCTCGGCCACCCCAAGCTCAGAGTCCTCCTGAGACTCCTGACAGTGCTCTCTCCTGTCTCAACATTAGAACCAGATGAGTTCAGAGGGAGGCTTCCATCTGTTGCAGCCTCCTCCTCCCACTCTTTCTCGTCTCTCTGCTCATCTTCCCCCAGAGTCTGCCATCCTGAGTCTGAGACCAGCGGCACCAAAGGAGTAATGACGTCATGTTATTTGATGTAGGAAATCTTGCTCTCCCTTTGATGTGCACACATTTGCCACTGAAAGTGTGGAACATCGATGTAGGTGCAGCAAATATGCTACAGAAAGGGTGGCACTCCCTCTAATCCTGATCTAGGGATGGGGACCTTGCAGCGCTCCAGATGTTGTTGTGGAGTCCCAACTCTCATCAGCCCATGCCAGCATGGCCAATGTTTAGGGCTGATGGGAGTTGGAGCCCGGCAACAGCCACATGTTCCTCATCCAGCCCTGGGATGAAAGGCAAGGACCTCTGACCTTTCCAGCATTTGCTGCCTCCCTTTCATAGAATTGCAGAGTTGGAAGAGGCCCCCAAAGGTCATCCAGCCCAGCCCCCTGCAATGCAGGAATCTCAGCTGAAGCATCCATGACAGATGGCCACCCAAACTGTCCTTAAAAACCTCCAAGGAAGGGAGAGTCCACAACCTCCCGAGGGAGACCGTTCCACCGTCGAACAACTCTCCCTGTCAGAAGGGTTTAGTCGGAATCTTCTTTCTTGTAACTTGAAGACATTGGTTCGAGTCCTACCCTCCAGAGCAGTTTGATTCAACCCCTGATTCATTCCCCCTGTCTGTATAGAAGAAGAAGAGGAGTTTGGATTTGATATCCCGCTTTATGACTACCTGAAGGAGTCTCAAAGTGGCTAACATTCTCCTTTCCCTTCCTCCCCCACAACAAACACTCTGTGAGGTGAGTGGGGCTGAGAGACTTCAGAGAAGTGTGACTGGCCCAAGGTCACCCAGCAGCTGCATGTGGAGGAGCAGAGACGCGAACCCGGTTCCCCAGATTACGAGTCCACTGCTCTTAACCACTACACCACACTGAGTTTATGGGATGTTATCCCAGGGCAATTCGTTTTGTAAACAGGCACTGATTAATCCATTGGCGCAGAGCTGGGTTTGATGTGGTTTCTCGACGCTCCTGTGTTTTTCTGCCTCCCCAGACACCCTCAGATACGTCCGCCTTCCACTGTCGTACACAACGACCCTCGTCTTACTGTCTTCTCCTCTGCTTTCTTTTTTAGCTCTAATAATCCGTTTGCTCGCCGGCACCTCCGCTCCAGCCCCAGCCCCGTCGTCTTGAGGCAACAGGAGGAAGAAGCCAAGGCGAAAGAAGCAGCGGCCAACGTGGACATCACCCAGGTTATGAGCAAGCTGGATCGTAGAAGCCAGCTCAAGCAGGAGCCCCCACCTGCTAAGTAGGGCTCAGATATTGGTGAAAAGGCCAAGCGGAGGAGTCGTGAGGGTGTTGGCTGAATGTAGAGCTGCATTTCCTGTCTCCTCCCTGCAGGTGGCAGTGGTGCTTCATCATTATGCGAAACATTTCTCTGTGCTCTCCATCCCTCCTTTACACACAGCATGTTGTTGCCATGGCGCCCAGAGTAGTGTCACTTCACAAGCCATCGCTGGTAGAATCGTTGAACGCAGGTGGCAGTAGTTGCCATGTGAACCTCACAGTGACTTTCCCCATATCAAATGGGCTTGTGTGTGTGTGTGTGTGTGTGTGTGTGTGTGTGTTTTAAACAAGCCAAGGAAACAATGTTTTCTATAAACTGCCTGAAACATCCCTCCCGGTTCTAAATATTCGGAAATCTAGATACCATGGCAACTGGCTTCCCTCTTCTCCCGCTGCCTGCAAAGGATGGAGGGGAAGAGATGGCAAAAGTGTGCTCTGAGGGCAAAGCTTATTCTGGTTTCCGGGCGCTGTTGAGGAATCCTAAATAAGGGTGCATACTTAACACAGCTCAGGCACCACTCACCTTGCCATGCAAACAGTTCAGACGGTTAAATATCAAACAAAGGGTAGATTATTTCCCCCCTTTCTTTTCAGGGTATGCTTGGGGATTAGGTATTCTGATCAGTATTTGTTGGTGTTAAGCACAGAACCAAGTGGCCGCAGTTGGCCCATACGAATTAACAAGCAGTACGTACATGGTCTTGTGCATGTAAACATGCATTCCGCATTTCCAAAGCAACTTGAAGCAGCTGTCTGCTCAAATGCATATTCATTTGAGCGGAATAGGAGTATCAGTTGGCCGGGGTGCAACTTGGTCATAGAGGGAGGAAGTCCTTTATGGATTCAGAGCCTCTCTAACAGGGAGGGCCGTAGCTTGGGGAGTTGGAGCATCTACTCTGCATGTTGAAGGCCCCAAGTTAAGTCCCTAACATCTCTGGGTAGGGCTGGAGATATCCCCTGGAAAGCTGCTGTCCATCAGGGTAGAGAATACTGAACTGGATGGATCAATAGTCTTGACTCAATATCAGGCAGCTTCCTATGTTCCTTAGGGTTCTTGTATTAAAAGGTAAGCTAACAAATGGAGAACGTTCGTTTTCCTCCACCTAGCTCCAAGTCCCATTTGGTTTTATTTGCTGTGAAATTCCCCAAAGATGGGAACCTAATATCTTAGAGGCGTGCACATGGGGCTGCCATACTGTAAAGTAAGAAGACGGGTGCTTTTCGGAAGGAATCTTCCTAATATTCTTGCAGCACTCTACGGCAGTCTTCTGGCAAGCAGCTGGCCTGTGTTGACTCCAACAGCCAACCCCCTGGAACACAAGGCAAGCAATTTGTATGCATCTTGTTTGTGGAGGGAGGATCACATGACTGACGAGCGGTAGCCATGTTAACTACCCCTGCATTTGCTGAAAGTTTAAGAATTGAGATATGGTATTCTAGGCAAGAGGCTTTTTCTCTGCCATAGTGTGGAAAGCCAGTTGACAGCCATAGGGATCTATCCCTGCTTGCTGTGCAGACTGAAAATAACATAGGTCAAAGCCATCGGAGTTGTACTGACTGGAAGTGTTGAATAAAATGTAGCCTCTCTTGTTTCCTTTGTGGGCATAGTCAGGAGGACTTAAATGCTTGCCTCCTCCCACCCTCTCAAAAAAAAACAAAAAACACCCCTAATCCAAAAACAACGACAATATCATTTTTTCCTTAAATGTTCAGTGCTTCATAAGTCTGGATCAAGAAGTGTTTAAAACATTCCGGAATCTTATGGGCATCTGAATGGAATCGGGACTCCCTCCTACTCATCTCTTTTCCCATTAAGTTATTTCAGCTGTATGATTTATATCTCTTTATCGTCTGCTCCATCTCTGGGCTTGCTTGCAGTTTCTCTCTCCTCTTTGTCACTGCATTTCATCATTTCCTGCAAAATGCACTCTGACAGTAGCAGACAGAACACCACAGTCAAAAAGGCTGAGAGAAAATAACACAAAAATGCAATATTAAAAGCAGTGTAGGAGTGATAGCTTCTACCAGCTCAAGGAAGTGTAAAGGTAGCCAAGGGAAATAAATAAAAATGTTGTCCAGTAGCACCTTAGAGACCAACTAAGTTTGTTCTGGGTTTCCGAGCACAATTCAGAGTCTTGGTGCTGACCTTTAAAGCCGTAAACCGCCTCGGTCCAGTATACCTGAGGGAGCGTCTCCACCCCCATCGTTCTGCCCAGACAGTGAGGTCCAGCGCCGAGGGCCTTCTGACGGTTCCCTCACTGCGAGAAGCAAAGCTACAGGGAACCAGGCAGAGGGCCTTCTCGGTAGTGGCACCCGCCCTGTGGAATGCCCTCCCATCAGATGTCAAAGAGATAAACAACTACCAGACTTTTAGAAGATATCTGAAGGCAGCCCTGTTTAGGGAAGCTTTTAATGTTTAATAGGTTTTTAAATATTCTGTTGGAAGCTGCCCAGAGTGGCTGGGGAAACCCAGCCAGATGGGTGGGGTATAAATAATAAATTTATTGTTATTATTATTATTATTATTATTATTATTATTATTATTATTATCTGGTTATAAGCATTTATTTTGTAAGCAGAGTCCCATGAAGCACTCAAGTTTGAAAGTGCGACTATGGAGATTAGCTCATTAAAGGAAACCCCATACCTTGTCTTGCCTCTTTGTTTATCGAGGCCAATATGGAAACAACAGAATAGCCTGAAGCAAGAGGTTTCAAACTGTGTTTCAGTCAACCTTGAGGTTCCTTGGGGACTTCTTCAGTGGTAACTTCAGCAGTGGCAGCCAAAAAGTGCATGCCCATCAGTGTTGATGCCCCCCCCCCCCGCAATGTATAGTGACAGTAGAGCATTGGAAGCATTGTAGGTTACATTCTCCATTTACATGGGATGACTGTAAGGCCAAGGACATAGTGGGTGAGATTCAACTAAGTTGTGTGCATTGAATGACGTCCGCTCGCCCCTTCTCCCCATCTGCTCTGGAGGTTTGGTTGTGCACAAATACCCCATTTAGCACTACACTGAATTCCACCCAGTATGCCCTAAAAGGTACTCTAGAACCCTTTGTAATGAGTAGGTGGCCTTCAGTGTGGAAAGAGTTCAAGTTCACAAGTAGAAAGCTTGAAAACTGCTTAAGATACCACAGAGCTGTAAGCCTGTTTGTTGGCCTCCAAGCTTGTACTGTCTTCCATCTTTCTTTCCTTGTAGCAAATATGTCAGTGCATGTATATGATGTCATTGCTTTTCATTTTCTGTTAAATGCCCAAGATGGAATGGGCTTCACATCTAGTTAAATAAATTAAGAAGAGGGGGACTTCTAGGGGGATTTCAGAATGCTGCTTTATTTTTCTCACTTTTCCTTTCTTTTATCTCCTCTGGTCAAATAAAACTAGAAAGCGAAACCATCACTGTGCTTGTCTGTCATGTCTTTTGCCTCTCTTCTGTGCATCTTTCATTTGTTCATACTGTGTTGCCTCTGTCCCATTGGTTTGAATTGGTTTTCCTTTTCTAAAATACTGGTGAATAGTGCATACATCGATCCTTAGTGCTTCAAGAGAGCTTGAAAAACCATTGTGTAAGACAATGTCAAATTAGGTAGGCTTCTACTTAATTTGTCAACATTAAGTCTTGCTACATGTCTTAATCATAAAGTACCATCTTCTAAAACTGCCTTCTACTGGCTGTGTTTGTAGCAATACCAGAGCCTAATAGTCTTCAGAAGCTCCTCATTTACATCCTTATCCTAACTATACACACCCCAGTCCTATACACCTGTACTTAGACGTACTTCTAAGTAAGTGGGCATAGGAATGCAGCTTTCATAAAGGGAAGCTGATTTCAACCTGGCCACTATTTGCTCCTCTATCCCACAGTCACATGGCGGGAAAAAGTGGTGGTGGGGAAACATCACAAAATTACTGGGAACACAATTATGCTACTGCAAAGCGTGTAGTGAATCTAGTGAAAAGAGTGAAGTTACACTTGGATCCATTCCCTAAGGAGTGACTGCCTAAAAGGCATCCCACCTCACGCGTGAAGGACAATTCCTGACAGTAGTTGCAATGTAAGCCCAGTATCTGTGCAAGATCACACCATTCTGTCTCTGCTTGATGGACTACTATGTATTCTCCATTATATTTGGATTAGGATTTGTGGATCACTTCTCTACAGCGGGTCTAATTCAACAAACAGAGAAATTAGATAGCCACAAAGCAGACTAGAAAACAACAAACACTTAAATAACCAAACCAAACCATTTTGAAAAGCAGAGCTGAGTTAGAAACCTTGTTGCACAGATTAAGTCTTAACCTGATGCCAAAATGAGACCCAAGAAGGCAATTACCGTATTTTTTGCTCTATAAGACTCACTTTTTCCCTCCTAAAAAGTAAAGAGAAATGTGTGTGCGTCTTATGGAGCAAATGCAGGCTGCGCAGCTATCTCAGAAGCCAGAACATCAAGAGGGATTGCTGCTTTCACTGCACAGCGATCCCTCTTGCTATTCTGGCTTCTGAGATTCAGAATATTTTTTTTCATGTTTTCCTCCTCCAAAAACTAGGTGCGTCTTGTGGTCTGGTGCATCTTATAGAGCGAAAAATACAGTATTTGATCTTTTGGTGGAGGGACTTCCAGAGACGATATGGCAATACTCAAAAAGGCAACCTCCCCATACATAGAGGGTTCTCGGAAGAAGACATTAATGGTCAGGCAGGCTCACGTAGTCTGAACTGTTGTTCAACACGATAATCAGCTATCAGTTAAACTTTGAACCTTCCCTTTTTTCATTTTAGAAAAATGACGACACAGAACTAAGCCACATTAGAGTTTGCACATGAGTTAGTTCTTTAAAATGCAAGATCACCCACTGAAACAAATAGCCATGTTTGTATACTTTATTGTTTTTTAGGTTGCATCCAACTTAAATCATTGCATGTGCAGAACATCTCCCACAAGCACAACCAAACTCCGCTCTAGAGGGGGGGGGATGGGACCCAGAGCAGACTTAGGGGGAAAGCAAGGGGGCGGGAAATTCCTTTGCACTTGTGGGAGAATTCTGTGCATGCAATTATTTAGTTAGACAGAAATATAGGGTTGGCTCCATCACATTTTTATCGGTCCACAAGCCTTTCGTTACATATGGTACATGGCACAAAGTAAGTGAAACATGCAATTTTTATGAAGTTAAACAATCCAGGGCAAATGCCCTATAAAATATCAAGCCATTTTGCTAGAGGTTATTCGAGTGTCGCTGATGAATTCCTGGATCATCGTCCTTGGGTACCTGCCATCAAACATCACTTCCTTCCGGCTTGAACCAGTATGACTGGCACCACTACGTTCATTGGTATATATCAAGGCCGTGTGTAAATTCATATTCCCCATATTTTCTCCCATCTGTCTTCATTTATTCATTCCACCAGCAACATATCTACATCAGCAGCTTTGGCTTTGTCATTCAACTCCGAATGTACTTCACCTGATCATTGAGAAAAGAAGAGAAAAAACTGTTTCTCTTACCCTACTGTGATGGGATAATGAGCTGCTTGTGCGTAAAAGCTTGATCCCGCTGGGGTTTGGCCGGTCATCCAAACCCAGGCACTAACGGAGCCCCCAAAAGCATGACTCCGTCAGTCGCTGGTAGAATCTGACAGTGGGCGTCTACGGAATTTACGCCAACATAAAAGCTGTTTGACGGACATGCGCTTTCGTGACTCTCTGCGTGACAGTTTCCGGCGAAGGGAGGGAATTCCTAAAGGGGGTCTAGTTACCTCTTCACTATTCTCACTAGAAGCGTCTGAGAGCCTCCCCTCCGCTGTAACTCCTGCACTCCCCCTGCTGGTTCCTGCTTCTGCTGCAGAGTCTCTCCTACTCTGCTGGAGCCTGTCCAGCACCTCTAACTCCGATGGCAGTTCCCTGACATCCACCTCCCCCCCAGGCCCCCCTTCACCCCCTCCCGCCTCCTCTCCCACTGGCGGTGAGGGCGGAAAGCCCCTGAAAGAGCAATCCTCGTCATCAGAGGATTCAAACACTTCTAGCCACGGCGTCCCGTCTCTCTCCCCGTCTTCTTCTTCGTCGGAGGCAGCTTCCTCACCCACCCCTGACTCTGGGAACCCTTCAAACTCTCCCTCCTCATCGGTGGTCCCAAAGTGTTCCCTTCTAAATCGTGCCACGGGTTGCGGTTTTCTTGGGAAACGCTGATGAAATGTTTCTATTAAGATCTCGTCATTCACTACCTCTGCTGGCACCCAAGTGTTTTCCGACTCTACTTCCCCCTCCCATTCTACCAGATATTCCACCTGATTCCCCTTCCACCTGGAATCAATGATTCCTGCCACGTTCATGTCGCGCTCTCTCTCTTCTATCACGAGCGTTTGGGTGGCCTCTCTCTCACGCTCCCCCCACTCACGTCCCTCTCGGTACGGCGACAGTAATGACCTGTGAAATACTGGGTGTAATTTCATGTGACTGGGCAGTCTGAGTTTGAATGCTACTGGGTTGACCTGCTGTATGACCTCAAAGGGTCCCAATTTCTTGGGTCTCAATTTCTTACTCCCACCCTTGAACGGTAGTCCTTGGGTGGACAACCACACTCGGTCTCCCACCCTTATGATTTCACCTTCCCTCCTATTTCTGTCTGCTTGCTTCTTATATTCTTCCTTGGCTCTCTCTAAGTTAAGTTGAAGCTGACGGTGGATCGCTTCCATCTCTTCAAAAAAATGTTCCGCTGCCGGCACGCTCCACCTCTCCCCCCCCTCTCCTGGGAATGCCCGGGGATGGCACCCATAGTTTGCCAGGAAAGGACTCATCCCTGTGGACACATTCTCCGCGTTGTTGTAGGCAAATTCGGCCAGCGGTAGCTTATCTACCCAATCATTTTCTCTGTCCTTTACATAACACCTCAGGTATTGTTGCAAAATGCCGTTTGCCCTTTCCGCTTGCCCATTAGTTTCTGGGTGTCGGGCAGTGGAGAAATTGAGTTCTACTTGCAGTAAGCTCATAAGTTTCCTCCAGAACCTGGAAGTAAATTGTTTGCCTCTGTCACTGACCACCCTCAAGGGGGCGCCATGCAACCTGAAAATATGCTCTACAAACAACTTGGCGGTCTCCTCCGCTGTAACCGCATGTGAACAGGCTATAAAATGACACATTTTGGTTAATAGATCTACCACCACCATGACAGCTGTTTTGCCTTTGGATTTTGGCAGGTCCGTCATAAAATCTATGGATACTGCCTCCCAAGGCCTTTCTGGCGTGGGTAAGGGTTGTAATAGCCCCGCTGGCGCCACCCTCTCTCCTTTTGCTCGCTGACACCTGTCGCAACCCCTAACATATTCCCGCACGTCCTCCCTCACCTTGGGCCACCAAAACTCCCTGGTAACCAACCACATGGTTTTGTGCTGTCCAAAATGTCCCGCTGTAGGGCTGTCATGCAACTGCTTGAGTACTCTGCCCCTCAGTTCCCCATCTGGTATGTACAGTGCCCCTTTGTAATACAACGCCCCGTTCTTTTCTTCAAATCCCCCTGTGTTCTCTTCTGTCCTCCTGAGTTCTCTGAGTTTCTCTTGGGCGTATTCATCGTTCTCCGTACCTTCCATCAGTTCCCTTTGCCCCACCAATGCCGCCCCACACACCCAGCGGTCTTCGGAGATTACATGCCTTGCCTCAGGCGCTCCCTCCCCCTCTAAGTACTCAGGTTTCCTGGAAAGGGCATCCGCTCTCACGTTCTCTGAACCTGGCACGTAACGAATCTCAAAGTGGAATTTGGAGAACTCCTGGGCCCATCGCACTTGTCTCTGGTTCAGGACACGGGCTGTTCTCCAATATTCCAGATTTTTGTGGTCAGTTCGGACTTGAACCTTGTGTTGCGCCCCAATCAGCAAGTGCCGCCATTTCCGGAATGCTTCATGAATGGCGAGCAGTTCTCTGTCGTACACTGTGTAGTTCCTCTCGGATTTGTTCAATTTCCGCGAAAAGAATGCACACGGTCTCCATTCCGACGTATCCTTTCCCGGCTGGAGAAGCACGGCCCCCACTGCTCGGTCTGACGCGTCAGTCTCCACTCTCATTGGTTGTTGTAGATCCACGTGCAGAAGCTGTTCTTCCGACGCAAACGCCTGCTTTAGGCGTTCGAACGCCCGCTGCGCTTCTTCCGTCCAAACAAATTTCTTTTTGCTACTAAGACAATCTGTGATGGGCGCGGTCAAATGGGCAAAGTTTTTGATGAACTTCCTATAGAAGTTTCCGAACCCCAGGAACCTTTGCACGTCCTTCTTGGTCTTTGGTGTTTTCCATTCCAGTACCGCTTGAACCTTGCTGGGATCCATGGCCAATCCCTTGTCAGACAACCGGTACCCCAGGAATTCCACCTCCCTAGTATGAAACTGACACTTCTCCAGTTTCACCCACAGCCGGTTTTCTCGCAGTTTGCTCAGTACCTCTCTTACATCTCGCACATGCTGCTCCTCATTCTCTGAGTACACCAGGACGTCATCTAAGAACGCTACGCAGTTCTTGTAGAGCAATGGCCCCAGGACGTGATTCATGAATGATTGAAAACAGGCGGAGCCTCCTTGTAATCCGAAAGGCATAACGAGGTACTCAAACGCCCCCAAGGGGGTGAACATAGTGGTCTTCCACTCATCCCCCTTCCTCACACGTATCAAGTTATATGCCCCCCTAAGGTCCAGCTTGGTAAAAATCTTCCCTTTTCTCACCTGTGTCAGAATGTCATCAATTCTAGGCATAGGGAAAGTCACTGGTTCTGACACTGCATTCAGGGACCTGAAATCACACACAAGTCTGGGCTTGCCCGTGTTTTTTTTGTCCACAAAGAACACTGGACTGCCCCCCACCGCTCGTGACTCTCTGATGAAACCTCTCTTGAGATTCTTGTCAATGAACTCCCTTAACTCCTGCATCTCACTGTCTGACATTGCATACAGCTTCCCCACTGGCAATTGTGCTCCTGGGAGTAAGGTAATTTGACAGTCAAAGGGTCTGTGCGGGGGCAATTTATCCGCTTCCTTTTCGCTGAATACGTCAATCAAGTCAGCGTATTGTGGTGGCACCTTCCCCTTGTCCATCACTTCCACCCCTGCTAGAGTGGCCCTGCTGCCTGCCTGGGCCTCTCCCTCCTTGCAGTGTTCTAGGCAATGTGCTGATCCAAAGGAAACCACGCGCTGATGCCAGCCTACTAGCGGATCATGTAGTGCCAGCCAGCTCATTCCCAAGATAATAGGGGCTCCTCCCAGGGTGGCTACGTTAAACGCTATCAGTTCTGTGTGCCGTGCCACCCTCATTATCATTGGTACAGTCTGTTGGCTCACTTCTCCTCCCAACAGCTCCCTCCCATCAATCGTGGTAACCTGCAAAGGCTTACTTAATGGGATAGTCTGTATCTGGTGCTCAGCTGCAAACTCCTTACTCATGAAATTACATGAGCTACCTGAGTCCAATAGCGCTCTTATCTTTAGTGGGTGTCCGTTTGCCAGTTCCAGCAACACCTCTATCACAAGTGCTGGTCTTGGGGGTTCCGGCGTGGGCACGTTCACTACTCCCTGGCCTGGCTGCTGTGCCCCGATGTTGGCAACCAGGCGTTGGCTTTTACTTGCTCCTTCATTTCATCCTCCTCCTTCCCCCCAACAGTTCCTGCCATCCCTTGCCATTCCTTCCTTTGCGGACAGACTCTGGCAAAGTGACCTGGCTGTTGGCAGAGATAGCATCTCTTGCCGCTCTTTCCCTCCTTCTTCCGCCCTTCACTGGTGTTTGAAACTGTGCGCGCGCGCGCTGCTCCAAGTTCCATCGGCTCTGCTGGCGGGAAAGGCTGCTCCGGAATCTCTGGAATGCGGAAGTCCTTCCAACGTTCCCCCTTTCCTTCCCGCTTTTCCAAAGCTCTAGCCTCCTGGCGTGCTCCTATGGACAGCGCTGATTTAGTCAGCTGGTCCATAGACTCCGCCCTAGGCGCCCGGGAAAGTTCATCTTTCACTGCCGGAGAGAGACCTTCTTCAAATAGCATTTGAATAGGTTCACTAGCAAGGTTCCACCCCAGTCTATGAATCAGCATGGTGAACTCAGTCCAGTACTCACGTACAGATCGGCTCCCCTGTTTACAAGCCATCAACTCCCTGCGCACCATCCCCTGCTCAATCTCGCTGGAAAACATCAAGTCCATGGCGCGAAAAAACTTCATTGTGTCCTTTAAGATTTCATTATTGGCTGCCATCAGGGGGCGAACCCAGTCCCTCGCCCCTCCCTCTAGATGGCCAATCACGTACGCCACTCTAGAGTTCTCATCGGGGAAGTCATCAAACAGTAGATTGAGAGCATATTGCATCTCTGTTCTAAAGGCTTGATAGTTCCTGGGATTCCCCCCAAATTTCTGCACCAATCCAGGCACCCTTCTGGCAAGTGGGGTGGTTTTCCCCTTATCTGCATCTTGAGCCCTCCTCTCCTCCAGCCTCGCCGTTTGCAGTGCGAGCTGGACCTCCAACGCCCTGTACCTTTCTTCCAGGCTTGGATCTGCTCCAGCTCCAGCTGCCCCGGTTCCTGCTGGTTCACTCATGATGCCCTCTGCTGCCCTCTGACTGTCAGATTGCTGTGATGGGATAATGAGCTGCTTGTGCGTAAAAGCTTGATCCCGCTGGGGTTTGGCCGGTCATCCAAACCCAGGCACTAACGGAGCCCCCAAAAGCATGACTCCGTCAGTCGCTGGTAGAATCTGACAGTGGGCGTCTACGGAATTTACGCCAACATAAAAGCTGTTTGACGGACATGCGCTTTCGTGACTCTCTGCGTGACAGTTTCCGGCGAAGGGAGGGAATTCCTAAAGGGGGTCTAGTTACCTCTTCACTATTCTCACTAGAAGCGTCTGAGAGCCTCCCCTCCGCTGTAACTCCTGCACTCCCCCTGCTGGTTCCTGCTTCTGCTGCAGAGTCTCTCCTACTCTGCTGGAGCCTGTCCAGCACCTCTAACTCCGATGGCAGTTCCCTGACACCTACTTTTGAAAAAAAATTAAGAACTTGGTAAGAGATAGGAAGGGGAAGTTGACATTCAAAGTGAGATTCCTTCTTCCCAGGACCATGTTTTTTAAGTAGAATACCAGAATTTATTACAGTGTGCCAAAGCTTTAATTAAACATCTTTGCTTGAATTGGATAGGTATTACAGTGGTACCTCAGGTTACATACGCTTCAGGTTACAGACTCCGCTAACCCAGAAATAGTGCTTCAGGTTAAGAACTTTGCTTCAGGATGAGAACAGAAATCGTGCTCCGGCGGCGCGGCGGCAGTAGGAGGCCCCATTAGCTAAAGTGGTGCTTCAGGTTAAGAACAGTTTCAGGTTAAGTACAGACCTCCGGAATGAATTAAGTACTTAACCTGAGGTACGACTGTATTTTCTTCCCCCCCTTTTAATGCACTAATTTTTTCCATGTTCAGTAGCAACTTTTATTGGTTATTGGGTGCCATCTTTACTTTGTACATTGCTTTGCACATAACTGCATTGAAAGGCAACTTTGGCAGTATTCAGACCATCACTTTCGTCTATCTTCGTGATGTTCCTTTTCACATTTTATGTGATCGTGGTGGAATCTAGTGAAAGTTTTAACACTCATTTCCATGTGAATTGTTTGCAACCCTGCCAACTCGGAGAATCACAGAGTTTTGCACTGACAAAATCTGGAGCATTGTATCAGCAAACTCTACTGCCATTTAACATTTAGCATGACATGCAGGTATATTGATCAAGAAGCCATAGTTCCATAACACAAGATACTGCGATGTAAAGGGAATGTTAGAACTTGGGACAGAACTAAAGCAATAAGGCCCACATCTGATTGAAGATCTGAAATCTTCGGTGGGTGGGGACTGCTGGATAGAATGGAGGGTTGGGAACAGCAATAAGAAGATCAATCGAATTATGTGCATCCTTCAGATGAAGCAAGATGGTTGGCTGGATTAGCTAATGTTTCAAAGAATTAAATCGCTGTGGTTTAAACCACAACCCATAGGGTGAGCTCCCGTTACTCGGTCCCTGCTCCTGCCAACCTAGCAGTTCAAAAGCACGTCAAACTGCAAGTAGATAAATAGGTATCACTGCAGCGGGAAGGTAAACAGTGTTTCCATGCGCTGCTCTGGTTTGCCAGAACCGGCTTAGTCATGCTGGCCACATGACCTGGAGCCTGTATGCCGGCTCCCTCGACCAATAAAGCGAGATGAGCGCCGCAACCCCAGAGTCGGCCACAGCTGGACCTAATGGTCAGGGGTCCCTTTACTTTTACCTAACTAGCTAAAGGTAAGGTAGGAAAGAGATCCAAATCAGGACCAGCTCCATGGTTTTGTGGGCCTTCAGGTAAAGAGGTGGGAGCATGAGAATGGCTGGCAGATACAACATGACCATGCTTCCTAGGAATTCCACTCTGCTTCCTGTGCTATAAATGTTCTCCTTTTCTTCCATGCAGTTGTGCCAATTCACTGCTCCTGTTCCCCATCTGGCCATTTACAGTGGTACCTCTGACTCTCCATCGACGTCCAATGCTTTCTCTTCCTCCCGCCGTGTGCCTAGCGATCGTCCTCTCCAGTGCCCTGGGCGCATTACTCTACCAAACAGTGCTAGCTCCTCCTCTGTTAAGGTAGCTCCAGACAACACCTCTGTCACGGGCAGGAACTGGGATGGGCCTAGCTCTAACTCCGCCCCTTCCTTCATGGAAAGCACTGAGATCGCCATGGATTCTGAGCTGGAGCCCTGCCGCAGCTCCCAGTGCCCTATGAGCTCTAAGACCAAGCTGCTGCCCAAGCCCCAGATGTCCTCATCCCTTGGCAGGTTCCTCAAACTGGGATGCTTGAACTCTCCAATGTTTGCAACATTCTCACCCAAGTGCCCTGGAGTGACTCATGGGAAAGTACAACCACTCGATGGTCTGAACCCACAACTGCAACAGAGGTCCAAAAAAGTGTCCAAGTGAGTATCCTTCTGAGTTATTCCATCGTGCTTTGCTTTGAGAGCTGCTATAAGGGGAGATAAGGGAGAACTCTGGTTTTGTATGCATCTTAATGAGAAAATACCTAATTTGCTGTTGTTATCTAACCAATACAGTGGTACCTTGGTTTGCATATGTCTTGGTTTGCATACCTTTTGGATTACAAACACATCAAACCCGGAAGTGCATGTCCCGGTTTGCAACCTTTTCTTTGGATTACAACCTTTTTTATTATTATTACGAACAATTTTTGGGGGGAGGCCCCAACTGGCGAAAGCGCACCTTGGGTTACAACCTGTTTTGGTTTACAAACAGACCTCTGGAACGGATTATGGTTGTAAACCAAGGTACCACTGTACATGAATGGAAATGTCTCTGAACTGTGGTGGTTCAGTTCTCCAACCAATGTGTACTAAAATACATCCATTAGGTGAAAGTGTGCATAAAAATGCATCTCCTGGTGAAAATAACATGGAGAAATGCATTGCTATGTTAGGGAAAATTGCTTGCAAAAATGTGTATGTTAGTCAAAACTGCATGCAAAAATGTTTTGCCCCCAAATATATTTTCTTAAATTTCCACAAATCTCACATAAAATCCCAATACATAATATTTTTTTCTTTTGTTTTATAGACATCCCATTTTTGTTGGTGTTTTCCCCCACCTCTATGCTGCACCCTATCTTCCCTCTCTCGTATCATAATCATAGTACAATGATTTCTGTTGCTCATAGTTCAAATCCTGCTCACGAATTCACCACATTATAACATTTCTTTATAAATAGTCTGAAAAAGACTTCTGTTCTTCAGTGAAGCAGTCATTGTTAAGTTCCCTTATTTTAGCTGATTCAGCATAGTCCATCACCTTGCTTATCCATTCTTCTTTGATGGGAACTTCCTCATCTTTCCATTTCTGTGCATAAAGAATCCTAGCTCTTATAGTTACATACATAAAAAAAACCTTGACCATCATTTTTGGAACTACAAAAATGTTTTTATTGGGGGAAAATTTGCACTAAAATACTGATGGATTTTCATGAGGATTTTTTTTTAAATCAAATATGTGTGCAGAAATGTGGAGAACTGAATTTAAGATTGGAAAAATGAGAAACTCAAATTAACAGATTCATGGATCTCTAGATGGACATCCCCCCTTGTGTGTCTTTTGGAAGAAGCCACCTCTGGTTTAGCCATAAGTTCTGAACTGTGAGAGCATTTCCATTAAAAAAAAAAAAACAACTTACACCTTAGGAATTAGCAGCCTAGTAATCCAGTTGTTACTAATTTATTGTGATTGGGAGCCACTTTGTAGATTTCACTGTAGAACTGAAAGGTGGGATACACACATGTTAATAAAATAAATAAATCCATCCACTTCTTAATTCCAAATACATCAGCCAGCCACATCTGTGAGGCAGGTGCCTCTAGACTCAGAATGCAAAGCTTTGCCTCCAACCATATATGGTATTTTTCACTCTATAAGACGCACCAGACCACAAGACGCACCTAGTTTTTGGAGGAGGAAAACAAAACAAAACAAAATTCTGAATCTCAGAAGCCAGAACAGCAAGAGGGATCGCTGCGCAGTGAAAGCAGCAATCCCTCTTGCTGTTCTAGCTTCTGGGATAGCTGCGCAGCCTGCATTCGCTCCATAAGACACACACACATTTCCTCTTACTTTTTAGGAGGGAAAAAGTGAGTCTTATAGAGCAAAAAATACAGTACCCTCTGGTTGCCCCAGAAACAATTTGAGGCAACCATAGTAATGGGGAACTGATTGGCAGATGTGCTGGAAGATCCCCTGTTTTGATGCTATCACAATAGCAAAAGTCCAGGCCAAACAGCTTGCTCTTGGACTGTCTGCCTGACAGATGCCCACACTGTGACGAGTTTTTCATTTTGCATCCCAGCTTCTTCCAGATAAAAATGGAAATACCTCTGGAGAGCAAGGTCTACCCAATAGATTTGGAGGAGGAGGAAGAGGGCAGCCACTGGGCTTGCAAGGATTCTGCAAATGAAGTTATCTGCCCATGGGAGAATCTGATAGAAGATGGAAAAGCTGGATAAAAAGAAGCCTTTGACGCTATTTGGATATTTTTAAATGGCTAATTTTTTATCCTGCTCCTGAATTAGCAGGTATTATTTCCTACAGTTCGATTGATTTCATAATGCTGTTAAAAGGAGTGCAATGGAATAAAGAATGAGAATAATCCACATGGATTGCAAAGCAAGAAGCCAGATACATATTTATTTCAAAATTCAGAAATTTAAGGTTGGCCTTTGTTTTTGGCAGTTCAGTGCCATCACTTCCTGGTTTCTTTTATGTAACTCTTAACTACATCAAGTGTATTTAGGAAACTCTCCTGCTTTGTTAGCCTTTCAGAACTATTGCAATTGTATTTATTATGCCTGTGCCCTGCTCTTCCTTTGGAAGGTCAGATTTACGTATATCTCCTACAGATCTCCTAACCAGGTACTGATTAGGTTGACATCTGCTTGGCTTCAACAATGCTATAGCATCAGGTACTCTTTAGGCCTCATATCTAACTCTGAGTTAGACTCAAATCTTGGAGCAGAAAATATATGTTTGATACAACATCATTTTCATTTATCAGATAAATATGACATTTTTTCGTTGAACTTTAATTGCCCTTCACAAAATCCTTTGCAAACATCTGTGAAGGGAAGATTGATATTTCCTTATCAGGAAGTTCTACTGCAATTCATGTAGCTAAATTGACACATATTTTTCTTCTTTTTTGTTGTTTCATATCAAATGTTATTTGCTAAATCCACATGACTCTTGGTGATGATGAAGGTTGCCTTCTGATAAACGGCTTGTAGCTTCTGAGTGAAATCAGACTCAGGTTCTGGACAGTCCTATGTCTGAGTAATTATAAAGCTGATGAAATATTGGTAGCAGGGTCCTGCCTTTTTCTGTTGCTCCAACCTTGCAACATAGTCCATATTTCAGCGAAGCCAAAGACTTGACACGACTAATTGGAAGTCCGTTGTCTGTTATTACTTTTAATCCCTTAGAGAACAGAGAACTTTCAACTGCAATATTAGTCATCCTTTTTATCTTGTTGCATTCTCAACAGTTTTGTAAAGGTAAGTCACCATCGCTCCTGTTTTATATATAAATAACAGCTGAAGGGATTGACTTTGTCTGTAGCCAAACAGACAGACAGACACACACAGGGCTTCCCTGTCCTTGTCCAGCTGTCCACACCCTGAACCATTCTGGATCTCATCTGCACCAATTTATCTGCCTGCGATGCCTGCAATAACTTCATGTTTGTGATAATCTTATGGTTGACCAGAGGCCTCATTTCATGCTATCATGCCCTGTGGAACGCCCTCCCACCAGATGTCAAAGAGAAAAACAACTACCAGACTTTTAGAAGACATTTGAAGGCAGCCCTGTTTAGGGAAGCTTTTAATATTTAATAGCTTATTGTATTTTAGTGTTCTGTTGGAAGCCGCCCAGAGTGGCTGGGAAAAGCCAGCCAGATGGGCGGGGTATAAATAATAAATTATTATTATTATGTTATTATAACACAGTTAAATCCTATGAACACTTCTGTATACCAGCCATGCATTCGGACTTGTACCTGCATCAATAGCACCACAATATCAGATCAGTTCTTTACTAGGTCCATTTTCGATCAGTACTCTCCCCTCCCGCATCCCCACGACCTTCCCTACAATTGGGACCAGTCACGAGATCAGAAACACTAAATGCAAAACACCTCTACAAACAAGCTGGGGATCAGACTGTCAAATCTAGTTTGATTTGGTTCAAACAAGTTTAAAACCCATTCCCTCTTCCCAAGCAACCGTAGGATTTAGTTCTGTATGGAAAGAAGAGTTTTTTAACTGAGAGTTATCAGCACCTCACCAAACCATTCACATAATATTTGGGATGTAAAACCAGTCTAAACTGTAGTGCAGATACTTCTATATTCTTCTGAAACACGAGCCCCTTATTTGTTACCAACTTTCTCACTGAGGTTATTTTTTGCTTCTGTTTCCCTGTGTTTGGTTCAGTTGAAATTTGCAGATTGACTGCATCTCCATCAAGCGTTCCTCTATGTTCATATATTTGTTTTAGCCTTTAATAAACCAACACTGTCCAGCTCTTTCAGCTGTCTGCCCTCATTACACACTATAACTGCCTTTCTATATGGGTGATTTCCTGATAATTGAGTATATTTCCTTTATCTGTATCAAGTGTTTTTGCTTCTAATAAGTTATAAATAAAACTACTTTGAATGACTCTGCTTGCGATAGGATATTTATGATCAGCATGTTGTGTCTCTCTTACGTTTTACTTGTTTTGATTTCATTTATTGTTTTTTATTATTATTTATCAATTCATATATCACATGCCAAAATGCCATCCAAGTGGTTTACACTTATAAAATCAATACATGCACAACGATAAATCCATTGGAGCATAAAGAAATCCTTAATTAAATGCGCCAGATTTGCAGAAGTTGCGGGCTAATGCGTGGTGGTCACTTTCCAACAAAAGTGCTGCCTTCATGTCTGAGAATGAAGACTTGAGTGTTTGTACACAAACATGTAATGTAAAGCAGCTCTCTTTATTAGGTTTTGTTCCAAGGTGCTGGGATTATTATTATTCAAAAAACAACATCCTGGAAACCAAATTTCCTTTTAAAAATTCCTGTGGCCATAGCTTCTTGGTAGAGTACACCGTGTTCTCATTTTTCTCAACTTTGATCATTGTAATAGAGAAAATGTGTGCGCCTTTGTGTGAACGTGAACCCATTCTGCTTTTCACCTCTTAGCGACTTACATTCTCAGGAATCTGATGCTCTCCTCTTGCTGCATTCTGAAGTTTATGGCTATGTTTTAGTGTGGCTTTTAAAAAAACAAAACAAAGATCATGGGCACTGGTCCCATCACCTCCTGGCAAATAGAAGGGGAAGAAATGGAGGCAGTGAGAGATTTTACTTTCTTGGGCTCCATGATCACTGCAGATGGTGACAGCAGTCATGAAATTAAAAGACGCCTGCTTCTTGGGAGAATAGTAATGACAAACCTAGACAGCATCTAAAAAAGCAGAGACATCACCTTGCCAACAAAGGTCCGTATAGTTAAAGCCATGCTTTTCCCAGTAGTGATGTATGGAAGTGAGTGCTAGACCATAAAGAAGGCTGATCACCGAAGAATTGATGCTTTTGAATTATGGTGCTGGAGGAGACTCTTGAGAGTCCCATGGACTGCAAGAAGATCAAACCTCTCCATTCTGAAGGAAATCAGCCCTGAGTGCTCACTGGAAGGACAGATCCTGAAGCTGGGGCTCCAATACTTTGGCCACCTCGTGAGAAGAGAAGACTCCCTGGAAAAGACCCTGATGTTGGGAAAATTGAGGGCACAAGGAGAAGGGGACGACAGAGGAAGAGATGGATGGTTGGACAGTATTCTTGAAGCTACCAGCATGAGTTTGACCAAACTGCGGGAGGCAGTGGAAGACAGGAGTGCCTGGTGTGCTCTGGTCCATGGGGTCACGAAGAGTCGGACACGACTAAATGACTAAACAACAACAACAAAAATGTTAACCATGTTTGCAGCCTGTCTTCCTCCAAGGAGATCAGGACTGGGTATATTATCTATATCTCTTGACAGAGGAGATAGTCAGAAACCCAATTTTTAAAGTTGTTTAAGAGCGTGGGCAGTCCAAAGCATTTCAGCAGCTGAGGCAAAACACCCTATTGCTACCCCCGTGATACGCCAGGGGGCGGGGGCGGGAGACTCCATAAGAGCTTCTTAAGGAGAAGTCTCCTTGTTGGGTTGTGGTGGACATCCTTTTGGGATCCCTGCCCTCCAGACTGGTGGCGAAGCTTTGCACTGGCTTCTCCCTTCAGGAGAAGATGATGCAAAGCCCTGTCACACTGCCGGATTGGGGATGGGGGAGATGTCTGGCAAAGCTGGGTGCCTGAATGTGTCCTCTCTCGCCAACTAGGCAATAAGGGAGGTGTTCTACAGAGCTTTGCTGCTTGTTGTTGTCGTTTAGTCGTGTCTGATTCTTCGTGACCCTATGGACCAGAGAACACCAGGCACTCCTGTCTTCCACTGCCTCCCGCAGTTTGGTCAAACTCATGCTGGTAGCTTCAAGAACAGTGTCCAACCATCTTGTCCTCTGTCGTCCCCTTCTCCTTGTGCCCTCAATCTTTCCCAACATCAGGGTCTTTTCCAGGGAGTCTTCTCTTCTCACGAGGTGGCCAAAGTATTGGAGCCTCAGCTTCAGGATCTGTCCTTCCAGTGAGCACTCAGGGCTGATTTCCTTCAGAATGGAGAGGTTTGATCTTCTTGCAGTCCATGGGACTCTCAAGAGTCTCCTCCAGCACCATAAGTCAAAGGTTTGCTGCTAGTTCTTCTCTATTCTGGAAGCTGGGCAGCAGAATGTGGATGTCGCACCTTGGCGGGTGTGTGGTTGCCGCCTGAGGTGGCCGCTTGATCCAGCCTCATGGATTTAAGGGCTAAGTCACAGAGGCTGAGGGAAGCCGTGCCTGGCTTGGAAGCTAATGACAAAATGAAATATTTGGTCCGCTGCTCTTTGGGAGCATGCTTCACCATCATAAGAGGAAACTGACTCATGTCGATTGGCTTAAAATGGCTGCCGATATCAATCTGTCCCCAGGCACAATCAGAAACTAGACTTTTTGGGAGTGAGGTCAGCTTGGTTTCTATTAGCACACGCAGCAAAATGTCTTCCAATTTGTACTCCTCCCACCAGTCCACCTGAGATAAAAGGGGAAGAACCTGAAGAAGAAATTAGGGTAAAAGTTGAAGACTTTAATTTTTAAGAAAAGGAGCTAAATAATTGATGCAGCCCTGGTGCCAAAGGTAATTTCAGCTGTGCTCTCTCTCTCTCTCTCTCTTCCCCCCTCTCATACAAAGACATTTAGCATTGATTGAGATCAAAGTATTTAAAACCCCTGCTGTTGAACCGAAAGGCAAAACTTTCAGCTGCCTTTCTCCACTCTAATAATATCATCTTTATGTAGTTAATAAACTGCACACTTCAGTCAAACTATATCATTACAGAAGACTTAGGGAGCTAATAATTTAAAAGCAAAGAAGGTGCCTCTGTTCTCTGCTTTGAACTAAACAACATTCTGTTGAATGAGGGAGACATCAAAGCTTAGTCACTATTGCCAGTGTGGATGGAGCAGAGGGTCTCGCAGAGTGTGTACTTCAGTCATCTGAGGTAAAAAATTGGGGGGGGGGCAGGTTGAGAGTAAAGATACTGGCTTATCAAGCCACGGGTAAAACCAGGTGTTTTCTTTTTCTGCTGCGCAAGCATCAGGTGGTTTGCTTATCAATGAGTTTGCTTGTTAAATGGATGTATATGAATTAGGCTGGGCCTGGTGCTCTCAGCCCCAGCCAGCTTTAATAAGATCATTTGGTCCCATTCAGCCCTTCCAAAAAAAAGTAAAAAAAAAAGTATTGTTGACAAAAATCACAGTTACACAGCAGGGGACAGGAAGGGATGGAGGACACTGAATGTTGAGAACTATTTGCCCTTTTCTGAAGATGTCACAGAATTATAGAATTGGAAGGGACCCCAAAGGTCATTTAGTTCAGCACCCTGCAATGCAGGAATCTCAGCTAAAGCGTCCATGACAGGTGACCACCCAACCTCACCTTGAAAACCTCCAAGGAAAGAGAGTCCACAACATCCCAGGGGAGACTGTTCCACTGTCGAACAGCTCTTGCTGTCAAGAGGTTTTTCTGTATGTTTAGTCGGAATCTCCTTTTTTCTAACTTGAATCTCCCTATCTTGAAGCCTGTAATATCAAACCTGGTCAGTCATTCAAGGTTTGAGTGGACTGCTGTAATATGCTCTCTGTGAGGCTGCCCTTGAAGACTGCACAGACATTTCAAATGGTCCAGAATAAGGCAGCCACAAAGTTGCCTGGGGGGCTTCCAGTTTGTTTCCAGGTTGAATTCAAAGTGCAAAGTTTGATGGTTAAATCCTTAAATGGCCTAGGAAAAGGTCCTCTCAAGAGTCATCTCCTCCCATACAAATCTCCTCAGGGATCCCTCCACTGATGGGAACTTTCAATTTCTCACACCCAGAATATGGAATGATCGTTCTACAGAGGTGGCTTCCACATTGCTGGCTTTTAAATGGAAACTCCTGTATCCTTAGTCCGGACATTTGCTCATCTAGCCTGGAATTGTCTACTCTGGCAGTGGCTCTCTTTCTCCCATGTTTTCCAGCCCTGTGACCTGAAATTCTTTCATCTGGAGTTGCCAGGGATTGAATCTGAAATCTTTTGCCTACAGAGCAGGTGCTCTACCGCTGAGCTCCGAGACCTTCCTTTGCACGTGAAAAGCTAGCCATGTGGATTAACACAGCTGTGCATGGATCATTTCCAAGCCAACCTCCAGATGTGCCTCTGGCTTGAAGACATCCCACATTGATTCACATGGCTAGCTGTTCACATACATGAGAATAGCTAGGCATCGACCATGCATCTGCCATCACTTACAAAGCTGGCCTCATCCACTCGCAGGCTCTTTTCTGGCTCTTCAGTTTCAGGCCAGGCTTGTGCAATGCACCTGATCCAGCAACTATAATAACATTGGAAAGAAAACAGTATGCGGTGGAGACAAGAATGGGGAAGTCGTGGTTGTCTGAGGCATCCTGACAAAGTATTTATAGACATGGAATTAGGGCCTCCAGCCTTTCAGCTGGTCCCTGTTAGTTGTGCCTTTAAGCGCCTCTTGATCTTCAGCAATTAGCATAAGGATAACATTTTAATTCCGTCTTATGAAGAGCTTCATCTTCTAATTCCTGCAGAACAAGCTCCTGTTAAAGGTCTAGATGCAGAGGCTGCTTGAAGAGCTGGCAACCTGACACACGGAGCTCCCCCATCAAATCCTGGGGTGTCCACTAGGGGACAGGTGGTAATATGACCTACAACAGGGGTCAACAAACTTTTCCAGCAGGAGGCCAGACCACTGTCCCTCAGACCTTGTGGGGGGCCAGACTATATTGGGGGGGATGGATGAATTCCTATGCCCCACAAATAACTCAGAGATGTATTTTAAATAAATGCACACATTCTACTCATGTAAAAACACACTGATTCTCGGACCGTCCACGGGCCGGATTTAGAAGGCGATTGGGCCGGATCCGGCCCCCAGACCTTAGTTTGCCTACCCGTGACCTACAACTGTTTTGGGGGTAATTGTGAATTGTCTCTCAGGTTTGATAAAGGCCCCAGGTCCCCAGGATCACTATAGCTGTAGCACAGACACCTTCCTTCCTCCTCTTTCATTTGCACCACAAGCTGTCAATGCTCCTCTGTGGTTCTGATCGCGTTGCCCATCAAATAAAGTGATTTTTTTTTTAAGTGAAAAATAATGGCTTATTTCAAAGCAACAATCCCACTGCCCAATGACACCTTCTCAAGGACCATTTAAGTTTACACATCTTTTCAGAGGCTTTATTATCACGAGAGGCTGAATAGATTTGGATCTAATGCTCCAGCATCACACACACACACACACACACACACACACACACACACAGTCAGTCTTCTCCTTGATTTCTGCATCAGGAACCTGAGGTGTAATACTTTGGCCACCTCGTGAGAAGAGAAGACTCCCTGGAAAAGACCCTGATGTTGGGAAAGATGGAGAGCACAAGGAGAAGGGGACGACAGAGGACGAGATGGTTGGATAGTGTTCTCAAAGCTACCAGCATGAGTTTGACCAAACTGCGGGAGGCAGTGGAAGACAGGAGTGCCTGGCATGCTCTGGTCCATGGGGTCACAAAGAGTCGGACACGACTAAACAACAACAGCATTTTCATCGGAGAATTGTTGGAAGGTTTGGATATCAGTAGACCACAACTCCCATCACCCTTAACTATTCACCATTCTCGCTGGGACTTATGGGGAGTGGGAGTCCAGTAGCACATCTGGAGGGCCACGGGTTCCTTGTTTCTGCACTGCAGGCATAATCTTAGACCTGACCATGAGGGTGCCGTGGAGGTTGCTCATGTGAAAGTTACTGGGGTGGTGGGACAAAACACCAAGAACAGTGAACAAAATGAGCAAATAGAAATGTTCAAGGGGTGTGCATAGGTCCACTTTTTCTGAAACATGCTAGGACATCCATGGGAGAATGATTAGCCAGAGTGGGCTACCCCCATCACTTTTCTATAGCATGACTCTAAAGGAAGGATACAACCAGGGTTGTTTTTGTTTCCCACCCCACCCCGCAAATTGGAACTCAGTTCTGGCACCTCTCAGGTGGGTGCCATTGCATTATAATAGAACAAGGGAGGCATTCATGGTGAATTCCGGCACCTCTTTTTCTAGAAAAATAACACTGGGTACAATGGCAGCTCTCCAGTTGACTTCAGAAAGGTGGGTGGGAGTTGTTACATCAGAACTGGATTTCCCTGTCGCAGTGCGTGTGAGGAAGCGATAGTGTGAGTCTGTACCTGAAATTGTGCGCCGCACAGGCCTCCTTTCCCCAATGGACTGAGAAGAATGAGCAGGCCCCAGTGGAACTAATCAAGAAGTTTCAATGACTGAGGAGATCAAATGCAGCAAATCTCCTCCTTCTTCGAGCTGCATTTAGTTTTCTAACCCATTCCCTGGCTTTTTCACTCCCCACCACCAGCACCGCCTGCAAAAAAGGGAAGCATTCTGGCCTGCTCCTCAGCATCTGATATTACAATATTCCAGCTCTTTCCTCTGAGCCATTTTCAAGTGTGCAAGTTGAAAAGAAAATGTTTTATTTGAGGCCAAATTCTGTCTCTTCCTCCTTTTATATTTTCCTTTTCTCTCTCCTCCCTCCCACCATCTCCTGCTCGCAACACACACACACACACACACACACACACACACACACACACACACAGTCTGGAAGGAAAACAAAGTGATTCAAATCAGGACCTAAGGAACTCTGTGTATATTTTCCGCTGGGACTTCATCCCCTACTGGGTTGGGGTTGAGCTGATTGAAGTGAAATGTAATCCCCTCATCATTTGCCATCATGCCATTTCTATGGAAGAAGTAGAAGAAGAAAAAGCCTGCATCTGAATTTCAAACGCACTGCAGAGTTATTCAGGCAGGGGGAATTATTTGGTAAGCTTTGGTAGAGGGGAAGGGATAAATAACTGGCGGAGGACCAAGAGGGTTTTCAAGGATTTGTCGCCATGCTAAAAATGCAAGGCGTATTGTGATTCCTTTACTCTTTGTGTGGCTTGACAAGCGCCCACCATAATACGTGCTGGGCTCCAATCTGTATTACTTGGGATGTCTAGGTAGAGAAGGAAGAGAGGAGAGGGAATGTGTGGTGCAATGGCCAAAGTGTTGAGTCTGGGAACAGGAAACGTGCAACTCAGTCCTAAGCATGCTTATCCAGACTCCTGCAAACATTCTCTTGGAGCCCCCCACCCCCACCATGGCACTCTGTGGGGCTTCTTTCCAAATCGGTGTATAGGATTAGGTCAGTAGATTTGGTTCTCACATTTACCGGTGCAGGGGAGTTGTTGCATACCCTCCAATATTTCTCCAATGAAAATAGGGATGTCCTATTCCATATTATTATTATTATTATTATTATTATTATTATTATATAATATTTATTATTTTAAAATAATAATAATAATTATTACCGGTACTTTTAAACATTACAAAAAAGAAAAAAGGAAAGGAAGAAGAGAAAAAACGAAAAAACAATACAATACAATGTATAAACAACACACAACACAACATTAAGACAATTAACTAAACAAAACAAAGCAAAAACAATTTAAAACACACATCATACCATTTCAATATCATATCTTACATTCACTTGTTTCAACGACCTCCTCACACCTCCCTTTTTGTATTCCACTTCTATTAATTGTTTCAGCAATTCCTTTCCATCTTCCTCTATTTTCTGTCATATAATTGTCTTAACATATTTTAACCTTATTATTATTACCCTGCCCATCTGACTGGGTTGCCCCAGCCACTCTGGGGCAGGTTCCAATATATATAAAAACATAATAAAACATTAAATATTTTTTAAAAAATCTTCCCTATACAGGGATGGCTTCAGATGTCTTCTAAAGGTTGTATAGTTACTTATCTCTGGGGGTTGTGAGCCGTATAACTCCATACCCTCCAACACTTCTCTGATGAAAATAGGGACATCCTAAGGAAAAGCTGGACATTCTGGGATCAGATCAGAAACTGGGACGGTGTCTGTAAATCCGGAGCTGTCCCCCCAAAATAGGGACACTTGGAGGGCCTGTTGTTTCTTTTCAGTGTTTCGATCTCCGGTTATGCTTGAGGTGCCACAAGAAAGCTGCTGTTGGCTGCGCCATTACAGTGGTACCTTGGTTCTCAAACTTAATCCATTCCAGAAGTCCGTTCCAAAACGAAAGCATTCCAAAACCAAGGGGCAATCTGCCCAGGGGGGATTTTGTCACCTCCCCCTGGAATGACACCCAGGGTAGACCGCCCCACCGCAACCCCCTTCCAACGCCCCTGTGTCTAGGGTTATAGGCAGTGATTACCTAGGAGTCAAGCTGCTATTGTGGCTTGCCACTGCTGCCTGTTTCTTCTGTATGGGATAGCTTTAAATGTAAACATTTGCCTCAGTATTTACACTGGCATTATAGTCCCGTGGTACTGGCATAACAGGTTTCTGGTAACAGCGAGAAGTGAATTCAGCCAATGACCATAGATGTGGCATGCGACAGCGGCATTTGTTGCTTGCAGGAGGAGCAAACTGTCGAGCTGAGGGACTCTCTGAAAGCCCCATCTGATCCGCAGGCCAGTTGGATTATTTGGACTTAAGTCACATCAGCCCCATTTGAATTAATGAGACCTTCACATCAATTAACCTGGAGAATTTGAGACTTAAGCCGGTTTAATGAGATTTGCATTCATAAGGTTACAAAATCGGGAGTTGGGGAATTCAGAATGGGCAGCTTGACCTGAAGGTATCATTAAAATGGCAGCTGCTGCAATACAATGGTACCTCAGGTTAAGTACTTAATTCGTTCCGGAGGTCTGTTCCTAACCTGAAACTGTTCTTAACCTAAAGCACTACTTTAGCTAATGGGGGCCTCCTGCTGTTGCCACGCTGCCGGAGCCCGATTTCTGTTCTTATCCTGAAGCAAAGTTCTTAACCTGAAGCACTATTTCTGGGTTCGTGGAGTCTGTAACCTGAAGCGTATGTAACCTGAGGTACCACTGTATTGTTTTGTACTGGAGAGAGAGACAAACAAACAAACAAACAAAAATGGTACAGCCTTCCTGGGACTATACCACATTAGAATGCAAGTGCGGCATTGAACCCATAAAGTACCAATGATAAGCTGAAAATTGGTTTTGCAGGGCCTGCAACCTCAGCTTTCAACTCAGACAGGTCTTCACCTGCCCCACCCCTGACATATGACATCACATATGACATCAAATGGGGGGCAGGTGGGCATAGATTGGCCAAAATGGCTTCATGGGCCAAATGGGGAGGTCCTGTGGGCCTAATCAGAGGAATGGTGGCTAAACTAAAGGTAAATTTGCTATTTACCTTTGGGGTTTCATGAAATTATATTGTATTTGCTGTTTTAAATTAATTGTTTCTCCCCACCCTAAGCAACTGAAATAGTTTGAACTACACCAGCCTTCCCAACTTGCACAGCTGGGGCTGATGGGAGTTGTAGTCCAAAATGTCTTGAGGGTCCCAGGGAGGTTGGGGTATATCGGGGAGCAAAAATGTAGATCTTATTTGGCAAGCTCAGACTCCAAGCTCGGAAGCTCTAGATCCACGCTCTAGATCCTGGAATATTTTTCTAGCTTGCTAGCAAAATAGCAAGCTCGCCTTTCCCACCACCTGTGGGTTAAAAGTCCTACAGTGGTACCTCGGGTTAAGTACTTAATTCGTTCCGGAGGTCCATTCTTAACCTGAAACTGTTCTTAACCTGAAGCACCACTTTCGCTAATGGGGCCTCCTGCTGCCGCTGCACCGCCGGAGCCCGATTTCTGTTCTCATCCTGAAGTAAAGTTCTTAACCCGAGGTACTATTTCTGGTTAGTGGAGTCTGTAACCTGAAGCATATGTAACCTGAAGCGTATGTAACCCGAGGTACCACTGTAACAGTAAAAGGAAGATCTGCTACTCTGGGGCAATTTAGAACCACTCCCGCGGAAAGCATCATAAACAACCCATGCAAGCAAACCGAGGGGCTCTCTCGGGAAGAGAGAGAGAGGGAACTTTGATCCGTTGCAGGTGGTAACTTTTCCTCTGCTCAAAGAGGAGTGGCCCTGCCGGAGAGCTCTCTTGTAATTGCGATACTTTTGTGGTGCAGCCCCAAGGCTTTAGCTTGCACCTGTGTGCCAAGGCGATACAAAGTGAACAGGCAGGGCTGTAATTTAACACACACAGCCGGGGGAACATCAGCTGACTTGGGAGCGAGAGAAGGGTCTTTTTCATCTTCTGTCAAGCCCCTTTGGCTCAACTGAGCGTTTCCAAAACTTCCTGGCATGGCTGGAAAGCGGCTTTGCAAAGCTGGCTTGAAAACCTTTCCAGGTGGGCATAATGGCCCGTGCCATATCTAGACATGTGTGGCACAGGTGTATAACTGGGAAGCAAGCAGGGCAAAAGCGAGAGTGGGGTGGCGGTGGAGAGAATCGCAGGGCAATTGGGTGGCTGGTGAGGGAGAAAGGGGGAAATAACTGAAGAAGCTTGAGATAATCTGAGTGGTAGACTCAACCGACGAGGATGGTAAATGGATCTGAAACACACACACCCCCCCCCCCCCCCGGCAAGAAGGAATAAATGTGAGGAAAGGGATGAGGTCAGGTTTTCCCCAAAAAAAAACAAAACAAGCAGTGCTGCATATTTCAGTGTTTAATCAGAAGAATGAATAGAATGTTCACTGAGGACAGGAACATTTGAAAAGTGTACGGAGGGTTCCATTTTTGAAATTTATGTTTCATCATCAACAAGCTTGCATGTTATAACCATGCAATCTAATATGAACAATGCCCATATGAGGTGGTGGCTTTTACTGTATTATCCATTTCACTTGTTTACTGGTTGTTTGTATTTATTTTTAAGGGTACTGCAAGAGAAGGGGAGTTGGGAGAGATACGATATGATAATCTTTATTGTCATTGTCCCATACAGAACAACGAAATAGAAAAAAATCTACATCATTGCCTATGATGAAAGAAGGGAATCTGCAGGCAGGGTGGGCAATTGTGGGGAAACAGCTATCCCTAGAGGACACCATTCATCCACATATATAAGGCTGTACCTCTAAAGTACACTCAAAGCACATTTCCCCCTTCCCAAAGCATTCTGGGCACTGTAGTTTGTTAAGAGCTCTTGGGAACTGTAACTCTGTGAGGGGGAAACTACTGTGCCCAGAATGCTTTGAGTGGGAAAATTTGCTTTGAAGGTGCAGTGTGTACGCAGTCTGTGTTATCCAAGCCCAGACTGGTTGTGCCTCATAAATACATAGCTTATCTAGAGCCCTTGTTGCCCTGTAGTGTGTGTGTATATGTCTGTGTTCTAATTATCATAAACATTCCTGGAATTAATCCATTTTGATGAGGGGCAGCCTAGAAATATTTAAATCAATAAATATACTGTGGCCAGGAATGAATAGATATTGATAAAACAGTTGCCCTAGGAACAACCGGAAGACCAAGGAGCTGGTATAATCTCTCTGTGTGTCTTTAGTAATCGCCACAGAAATAGAGTCGGTTTTTGGCCACCTCACTTTGAAAGGCACATGAGGTGGGCAGGGTGTGGAAAGTGAGTTGAATCATAACCTGCAAAAATCTGAAATGCCATCCAAAACAGCACTAGTGTACTAACACTAATAATGAGGAAGTATGGAGTGCTTACTGGTACACCAACAGCCATTTGCAGCTTTTCGTACCTGTTCTCTGAATGAAAGTAAAGCTAGTCGAACTACACATCTCAACAAACCATAATGCAAATGGGGAAGTGGCATATTCATAAAAATTGGTGGATGGGAGGGAGGGGTACCTAGTTCTTCTCACGGTTATAAATCCTGTCCTTCAGATGCCCCATTGCCAGAGATCCCCCCTCCCACCAGCCAGGCTTACTTGGACAAGCCCCCCCCCCCCCAGCTTTCACATTAAAATTATGAAGCAATCACAGCATCGAAAACCTTGTCTTTGGTTATGCGCCTGAGGCCTGAACACTATTTCAGCAAATCCGTGATCTGTGCTTATAAGCTTCTGCATAAGAGAGCACTTGACACAGGTGGAATTTGACTTTTACATGAGGGATGAAGATATGTATCAGATCTTGCAAATGGGATTTGCAAAGCTGACTTGCAAGAAGGAACGTTCTTGACTTCTGAGTGTCAATGTGTGTGAGTGAGTGAGTGAGTGAGAGAGAGGACAACTCATTCCCTTTCCCTAGTTTGAGTGCCACCCTCTTATGGCATCCTAATGGCTCGATTCTAAAGAAAAGCCTCATAGTCTTTGGCAAGAAAACCACCCTTTTAGAGCAGCATTTAATGATGTGAATGGATTTCATAGATTTCTGTTCTCCTTTCATACATGCGCATGCACACCCTGAGTTTTGCAGAGCGCAAAACTGCTAAAATCAGATCTGGGATGTTTAAGAGGCGTTCTGAAACTGGTCTGCTTTGCAAACAGTCACTCCCTCCCTCCCCTCCCTTCTCTCGGCATTATCAACAAGGAGGTCATAAATCACTGGCTGTGCGAGAGGTGAAAAGACCACCGTCATGTAACTCAAACAGGCTCAAAGTAAAAAGAGTCCCTTCAGCGTGAGGGTGGTCTATGAAGTTAGGAGGCACCTGCTAGCAGATCCCGGGGACACTAGCATCTGTGTAAACTTGCCCCCTCCCTACGACCGCAACCCTTATAAAGGTGTTGAATGAATGGGTTTCATGAAAAAGGCTCTGTCTGAAACAGCCCCCAAAGCTTTCTAATATACCTCAGCAAAACAGAGGCTGTGTTGTTCTGGGGTGGATTATTAGAGACCACAGGGAAACCTATTAATTATAGTTACAAACTGATCTGTTTGTTGACTGTTGGATTGAGTTCCACGATGCGAATATTACAAAGTAAGATATAAGGTGTCTCAGACATCTTCCTCCACCTCCAGCCCTCACCTCCATCTACCCAGCTTCCCAGATTAAGGGATTTTGGATGCCTGTAGATTTCTGTCACTGAAAATCAACTGCACTGCTAAAATGGGTCCTTGCTGCGCAATTTACTAACGGGTTGGGAATAGCATCCTATAAATACTTCCTGTCAGAAGCACTGGCATTGGATCAGTTCAAGACTGGTTGCATCTCATGACGGGCAACATGACCGATACTTTCTGCAGATCCTGTGCCCATGTCTGTCTCAAACACATTTTGTCAGCAAATTGTGAAATTGCACTTCTGAATACCGTGGCCCCTGACAAAGAATCAGAGGAGGGTGGGTTCGGTCTGCTTCATTTGGGAGTGACCCTTCAGTACCTTCTCTGATACCTTCCTTGCCAGAAGATGTGGCCATACCGCATCATCCTGGACTCAAGAGATCAGTCTCCAACAGCACCTTCATCTTCCTGACCTCACAGAAGCCAGTAGTTACAATTGCTGCAAAAACAAGAAGGTGGACCAACAACTGGCCTTCCCAGCTTACACAAGTCTTCAGGTGGGAGCTGTCCTTAGTCCTGACTTCCTGGCTCTCTGCTTAATAGCCTTGACCTACCTTGACCTGCTGTTGCCTGACTTGACTCTGTCTACCAGCTCCACCTGGTACGCAGGCTGAGACCCTACCTGCCTGCAGACTTTTTTCCCAGAGTGGTGCATGCTCTAGTTATCTCCTGCATGGACTACTGCAATGCGCTCTATGTAGGGCTACCTTTGAAGGTGACTTGGAAACTGCAATTAATCCAGAATGTGGCAGCTAGACTGGTGACTGGGAGTGGCCGCCAAGATTGCATAACACCGGTCCTGAAAGGTCTTCATTGGCTCCTGGTATGTTTCTGAGCACTCTTCATAGTGTTGGTGCTGACCTTTAAAGCCCTAAACGGCCTCAGTCCTGTATACCTGAAGGAGCGTCTCCACCCCCATCATCCAGGCCGGACACTGAGGTCCAGTGCTCAGGGCCTTCTGGCAGTTTCCTCGCTGTGAGAAGTGAGGTTACAGGGAACCAGGCAGAGGGCCTTCTCGGTAGTGGCGCCCGCCCTGTGGAACCCCCTCCCAGCAGATGTCAAGGCAATAAACAAATATTTTACTTTTAAAAGACAACTGAAGGCGGGCCTGTTTAGGGAGGTTTTTAATGTCTGATGCTGTATTGTTTTTAATATTCAGTTGGAAGCCACACAGAGTGGCTGGGGAAACCCAGCCAGATGGGCGGGGTATCAATCAATCAATCAATCAATCAATCATCCCCTATGAGCCTTAAGCCCCAGCAGAGAGGGATACGACTACAGTGGTACCTCGGGATGCGAACGGCGTGTCTGCGCGTGCGCAGGTCACGTTTTACTGCTTCCGCGCATGACGTCATTTTGAGTGTCTGCGCATGCGTGAGCGGCAAAACCTGGAAGTAACGCGTCCGTTACTTCCGGGTTGCCGTGGAGCGCAACTCAAACGCATTCAACCCGAAGCACATTCAACCCGAGGTATGACTGTATTGTATTTACTTTGGCTCTGTAACCCAATTGTTGCACTCAGACTCCACTTTCAATATTAGGAGTGAGATTGCAGCCACAGACCTGCCCTCAGCTTGGGGGCGGTTGCCAGCCCCATCCTCTCACATCTGTGTCCTGGGCATCTTAGCCACTGGAATTATCATTCTGAGACTATTTTTAATAATCATAATTCTAATCATTCTGTTTGATGCACTTAGAAACTTTTTTGCAATTCAGCTATGGATGAATCCAACAGCAGAGCCAGCCTCCCCTGGAAAACTTTTTTCACCTCCTAAAAATCTGAAATTGCTGACATGCTTCCTGTTACCCTGTATTGGTGGGATGTGGATACGGCGTAAAAAAACAACAGCTCTGCACAAAAATCGCATTCACAGAAAACAGGGAAGCTGATGAGAGGAGGGCTTGTGTTTGTTTCTGGTCCGTAAAATCTGAGGACAGGCTATTGCTCCTTTGCATCCTTTACCACGCTTTTTGAGTATATAGTGTCTTTTCTCTGCTCAAGGCTTAGGAATGTGGGACAGGGAGCTGAATACCTTAAAAACCTGAAACAATTTGCAGTGGATTCTGGGGGCAGCTCCTTTCAAAGTCATTAGTTAAGAGCACTTGCGATGACAAAAGGCAGCTGCTTTGGAGATTTCCCTTCATAATTAGTTAATAACCTCCATGTGCTTTTCCTATCTAATTAAGCTGCTGTGAGAGCTTCCACTTTGTCAGGACTGCTAAAGAATTATGGACATGAAGGGTCCTTTAGGCTTCTCCTCTCTCAATCTCTCTGTCTCTCCAAAGATGCCTTTGAAAAAGAAGCAGTTTGCTGGATTAAAAGTTTGCCACTCCTCGCGGACTGTGACTTGAGCTGCAAAGAACCACGTACTATTGCGACCAGCAGGTTGAGGCCCCTGAGCTAAATCTTCCCACCTTCTCAAGGACTGCTGCCTAACCCCCAGACCTGGCAAGTTGCCAGCCAAGAGGGGAAAATATGTAAAGAAAGTGGTGTCTCTAGAAACAGAGTTTGGTCTTCCAGGAAGTGGAAGATGGGAGTGATCTCCCATTTCCCTACCATATCAGCCACCACACTTTCCTCCAAGACTACTTTCTCAGTGCTATCTTCTCATTCTACCCACATTTTAAGATCTTCTTTGGCAGCCATGCTATAGGTGCCCCTACCAAATAAGATCAGGAATCACCATGGAAAGGGTGTTTTCCTATTTCCAGGAAGGTTTGCCTGGTGTCAGTTCTGTGGTCTCTCTGACACCAGGTGAAGATCTTTCTGTTCCCCAGGCCTTTTAAATAACCATGCAATCTGGACTTGAACTTGCAAAATAGGTTGCGTCTCGAGGCCCCAAGACCCACCCCCAAAATAAATACACACGGACACTTATATTAGTTTACGTTTTTGGGCAACATTTTTGGCCACAGATTTATTGAAATACAATCACGTGAGCGGTATTGGCTTAGGCATTGACTCCCCACTATAACTGGCTCCACCTCTCAGGGTGATCGTCCATTGGGGTAAACCAAATGAGGGAGCTAGGTCATTGAGGACCAACCTAAGCTCACCCCGGGGTTCCTGTGGTCCTGGCATGGCCCTAGCCCCTCAAGCGGGCTTCGGACGAGATCCAGGACCCCCAGGTTCCTTTAACAGAATACCCAGTTCCTGGAGGGGCAGGTGATGGTCGCACGTCCCCTCCCCACAATCCAACTGAGCCAATGCCTGACTGCCACCTTACAAGTTGTGACAATTTGCTAAGGGGTAGGTGAAAACCAAATGGCTAAAGCCAATCTGCCAAATGGAAAAATTCCTACCCAGCCCCTGTTCGAAAACAGGCGACCCAAACCAAAGCAAGGCCAAGCGACTCTACCTAAACTAGGGAGGGTGGGCGGATGTTCAACAGTGCGAAGCAAGTGCCCCTCCTTGCGTCACACTGCCATTTTTAAAGCATCTGGGATCACGCCACCCACTGGCTATTGGCTAAAATCGCCTGGTGTGATCCCAGGGGAATGGCCAGGACTTCTTGCTCCTCCTCCCCCCATTTTAACCCTATCAGGTGAGCTCTTGGGTCCCGCGCGCAACCAGGACCCTTTGTTATGAGGATCCCATTTATGTAAAAATTATACATTGTGTGAATTTACTCCATTTGTATACATGCTGAGGAATTTGGTTTGCACAGGCTTTTGCACAGAATTTGGATTGCCTGCGCGCATAATTTTAATTTTTCTTCCTGAAAAGTACCCACAGCCAGGATGATATGCCTATTAGATTTCCCCACTTCCCGCCCACTGACTTCATTTTAAAACTTATGTATCTTTCTCCTGCGAGATTTAATGCATGTCAAACGTATATGAGAGATATGTGTCTGGATATATTTTCCTCTGCCCTATAAAAAGCACTGATTGGATTTAAATATGAATAGCACTGTAACTTTCACAGGTTAAGCCTTTGGTTAAAAGTCCAGGATGTTAAAAGCTATATGGCTGTTTTAAAAAATGTCTTTCATTATAAATACATCTAGATATTTCTGCTGCAGTTTTACGAGACGGTGTTGAAAGCTTTTGTGATATAATGATCTCACGTTGATCGTACATGTGACATTGTTCCCTTTCTCGGTTTCCTCAGCCTAATGCCAAAATAAATTCGGGGACGGCTGTGCTCCTTTACACGTTTGCACAAAAGTAGTCCCACTGGAGCTCTGTAGGGCTTCCTTCTGAATAATCAGAAGTTGGGTTGGGTTGTGCTGCTGCAGTCACAAGAATATAGTGGTACCTCGGGTTACAGACGCTTCAGGTTACAGACTCTGCTAACCCAGAAATAGTACCTGAACTTTGCTTCAGGGTGAGAACAGAAACTGCATGGTGGCAGCAGCGGGAGGCCCCGTTAGGTAAAGTGCTACCTCAGGTTAAGAACAGTTTCAGGTTAAGAACAGACCTCCAGAACGAATTAAGTTCTTAACCAGAGGTACCACTATACAAGAGACCAAAGGCCCATCAACCCCTGTTTTCTGTTTCCAAAAATAGCTAACTACTGTTTGATGCCCACAAATAAGAAATAAGGGGAAGGACCTTCTTCCTGCAGTTTGTCCTCATTGCCTGTATTCAGAGGTGTGTATACTTCTTCTGTACATAGATGTTCTGTCAAGTCTATCAAAAAAGCTGCTTACAAACCATGAATTTATCTAATTCTGTGGGGGTTTTTAAAATTCACCTACAACTGTGGTCACTGCCATATCTTCCAGAACTATTCTTCTTATTTCTGCATTTTCCTAAATGGGCATACTTTTGCTTTAGAAGAAGAAGAAGAAGAGTTTGGATTTGATATCCCGCCTTTCACTCCTTTTAAGGAGTCTCAAAGCGGCTAACATTCTCCTTTCCCTTCCTCCCCCACAACAAACACTCTGTGAGGTGAGTGGGGCTGAGAGACTTCAGAGAAGTGTGACTGGCCCAAGGTCACCCAGCAGCCGCATGTGAAGGAGCGGAGATGTGAAGCCGGTTCCCCAGATTACGAGACTACCGTTCTTAACCACTACACCACACTGGCTCTCTTTTTACTACACCACACTTTTTTACTACACCACACTGGCTCTCTTTTTTACTACACCACACTGGCTCTCTTTTTAGTTACAAAAGTGGTTGATTCATTCAGTTAGGTTCCTGGTCTCTGAGAGACTGATATTGTATTTGGATTGTTTGATAGTGTTTGTTTGTTCATTTTGCTATATACGGGCAGATCCACACCATGGACTCAGCTACATTAGTAAAAAAAATTAAAAGAGAGAGAGAGCTTTTTTAAAATTACACCAGATGGCGCTGCAGAGTTCAGTCTTTTGGCAACATGATTTCCCATTATGAGGTTTACAACACGTTTTCCTGAAACGTTTTTTTTTAATGTGTCTAGATCCAGTTCATACATTTAAAGTACATTCAGAGCACATGACTCCCTCCCTCCAAAGAATCCCAGGGAATGTAGTTTCCTCCCTCACAGAACTGCAATTCCCAGACCCTTTAAAAAAAACTACAGTTCCCAGGATCCTTTGGGGGTATGTCATATGCTTTAAATGTATGGTGTGGATCTGCCTTTGACAGGCACCATTTCTCTTCTACGTTACATTGGGCAATGCATAGGAGTTCACAGAGGCTCCAGGACAACTTCTTATCTCTCTGATCAGTTCGAAAACTGCAACTAATCCAGAATTCAGCAGCTAGACTGGTGACTGGAAGCAGGGAACCAGGAAGAGGGCCTTCTCAGTAGTGGCACCCACCCTGTGGAACACCCTCCCATCAGATATCAAGGATATGAATGACTATATAACCTTTAAAAGACATCTGAAGGCAGCCCTATATAGGGAAGCCTTTTACTGTGTAATGTTTTATGATGTTTTTATATATGTTGGAAGCCATCTAGAGTGGCTGGGGAAACCCATTCAGATGGGCAGGGTATATAAATATAAAAGGTAATAATTACCTTTAAACAGTTTCTTTCCTGGAGGAGAAGGGACTCTAGACCTGACGCAACCACACCTCTTCTAGTGGTAGATACACGGAGCGCTATCTGTGGTGGTCAGAAAGCATTCTGCACATGCTCAGAGGTCCTGTCTGTAGTATGACTCCCAGCTCTGCCCTGATTCTGAATAAGCCTCCTGCATGCCTAGAGAAGGGAAGACACAAATGAAAATGGGTTGATGTAGAATAACATAAACGTGTCTGAAAGGGAAAGAAAAATGCCTGTTTGCTGCCAAGAGCTGGCCACTTGAGATGAACTTTGCCTAGATTGCTTTGTGTTCTGTCCCACTGTCACAAACTCATGAGTAGCCACTATTCCTCCTGAGACATAAAAGGTAAAGGGACCCTTGACCATTAGGTCTAGTCGTGGCCGACTCTGGAGTTGTAGTGCTCATCTCCCTTTATTGGCCGAGGGAGCCGGCGTACAGCTTCTGGGTCCGCTTCCACCAGAGCGGTACCTATTTATCTACTTGCACTTTGACGTGCTTTCGAACCACCAACCTTCTGATTGGCGAGTCCTAGGCTCTGTGGTTTAACCCACAGTGCCATCCGTGTCCTCCTGAGACATATGTAGTACTTAATCTGACCTCATAGAAAGCCTGTCTGAGGACTCCTAAAGAATCCACACCATCTTAAGTCCCCACAGAACTTTCCCTGCCTTCCTTTTCGGATTGCCTCAGCAAAACAAACCTCCATTTTGAATTCTTTCCCCCTTTCCCTGACACTAAGGCAAACAAACTTTTTGTCTTTTCCTGCTTCTTACCCCAGCTTTCCTTTTAGCTGGCTTAGTGGGAGACCTTTCCCCCCACCCTTTTTTTCTTTCTTGTTGTGGTTGGGGAAGCAGGAGAGTGCAAGAATTTCGTCCTGGGCCTCCTAAACAACGTTCTCTGGGGAGACGCAGATGGCGACAAAGAAGCAGAGCCCAGATATAGGAGCTCTCCCTTGGAAACACTGTGGGAATAGCCTTCCCCCGCCCCTCCCCTCTCTCCTTCTAACCCCTCGACGCTTCTCTCTTCTGCAGCCCTATGATAAATCTATAATACCAACTTTAAGAGAAAGCTGTAAATAATAGAGACGACATCCTATGGGATAATTTTGTAAGGGGTAACAGAGGTAGAATTACTTGATGACTTTAGAAATGAAGGCAGAAATGAGAACAGCAGAGCAATGGGCTGAATGAGACGTGCATAAATTGTCGGAGCATAAGACATTGCTACCCTCAGGAGGTTGACTAGCTCTTTCTTTTCTTTTCTTTCTTTTTTTAATGACTGCACTTCTTAAAGACATAAATACTCAGCCAGTCCTTTCTCTCTCTTTCTTTTTTAGGCTGACTTGGAGCCTTCTGGAGTTGAGCATCCCTCCTTTGATGTGTAAATAATGAGTGACTGCTGATGATCAAAGAGCATTAGCTTGATAGACACGATTCAGATCCTCCTTATTTGATATCCATATAGGACGACTGCAGCCCCCTTGCAGCAAGCTAGATCATTTAGGCAAGGCGGCATGAATCGGACCTTGGCACCCAAAGGGATGAAACGCTTTCTTGGTTAGAGGGCCGGGCCTTGGGCTGTTAACTGGGGCAACCGTGCTCCTCCACTACCTGAAAGTAGCTTCCGGTGTTGGACAGGTTCAAGCTGTGATTTCTTCAGCTGCGTTGTGTGCAGGTTTGCAAGGTGTTTCAGCCAGGAAACAGGGCCACCTATACCTTTAAATGGCAGGGAGGAAAGATGCAAACCTTGGTGTCTGCTGCTACACACCCTGCCAACCACTAGATATTATAAAGCTGGGTTTTGATGAAGCAATGAAATAAGGTACAATTTGGAGAACTCAGCAGCTAAAAACTCTACAACACATTCTTTTTAGATTCAGCTTCACGGGGACATTTTTATGTTTGGGGCTTTTTAATGTTTTATTTTGGCTGCAAAGTGAGCCTAGTTTTGCACAGGTTACAAGTCCATTTCATATATGTTGTTATATATTAAAGGTAAAGGGACCCCTGACCGTTAGGTCCAGTTGTGGATGACTCTGGGTTGCGGTGCTCATCTCGCTTTATTGGCCGAGGGAGCCGGCGTACAGCTTCCGGGTCATGTGGCCAGCATGACTAAGCTGCTTCTGGCAAACCAGAGCAGTGCACAGAAACACCATTTACCTTCCTGCCAGAGCGGTACCTGCCAGAGCGGTACCAGAGCAGTATCTACTTGCACTTTGACGTGCTTTTGAACTGCTAGGCCTTCTGGGACCAAGCAATGGGAGCTCACCCCGTCTCGGGGATTCAAACTGCCGACCTTTTAATTGGCAAGTCCTAGGCTCTGTGGTTTAACCCACAGCGCCACCTGCATCCCTTTGTTCTATATTAAAGGTAAAGGTACCCCTGCCCATACGGGCCAGTCTTGACAGACTCTGGGGTTGTGCGTCCATCTCACTCAAGAGGCCAGGGGCCAGCGCTGTCCGAAGACACTTCCGGGTCATGTGGCCAGCGTGACATCGCTGCTCTGGCAAGCCAGAGCTGCACACGGAAACGCTGTTTACCTTCCCGCTAGAAAGCGGTCCCTATTTATCTACTTGCACCCGAGGGTGCTTTCGAACTGCTAGGTTGGCAGGCGCTGGGACCAAGCAACGGGAGCGCACCCCGCCGTGGGGATTCGAACCGCCGACCTTTCGATCGGCAAGCCCTAGGCGCTGAGGCTTTTACCCACAGCGCCACCCGCGTCCCCTGTTCTATATTACTGCTGTGCTATTTCGTACCATTGTATCGGCCAATTGCATTGAGGTTGTGTCCTAGCTCCCACCCAAGAAAGACAGGCACACTTTCTTTACGTCAGAAGCCAACCTTTAAACTGGCAGTTCAAACTCGGCAGCGGGAGAAGAGCAGAAATTAGCCCAGGTTTCCCTGGGTGCCGGCAATGAGACCAGGATCAAACCAACTCAAGAGACTTCAGTTCCCTAAAGGCAGTTTTGGGACAAGGCCAGGGAGTCAGGATTCCAGGATCAGGAGCTGTCATCTGAAAATGCACATGAGCTTGAAATTGTTCCAACCATCAACCCTGCCTACTCATCATGCTTTTAAACATGGGGAGAGTCCAGCTATGTACTTGCAAGAACTCTTGAGGCACTGCTGTTGCCTTGGAGACAAGGTCAGACTTTTCTTCTCCCCTGACAATTCAGACTGTGTTCCGGAGCTCCCTCCCTCCCCTGGCATTAGGTGTCCTGTTGCCCACCTTCCTCCTTTAATTGCTGTAAGAACATAGGAAGAACCGTGTCAGATTGGACCAAAGGCTCAACTCATCTAGCCTCATGTTTTCCACAGTGGCGAACCAGATCCTGAACCTGACTTGCGATTGTTCACACAAAAATGAGAGCGATGCCATTTCTGTCTGCCTGCTTGGCCTGTCATGTGACCTGGCCCCTCCATCTTGGGGGCCATCAATGGGCAGTCCACCAATATGAGGCAGAAATAAAGACCAGCAGTGATTCACACTCTGGCTTTGTCACACTTGATTTCATCCTTTCCTTTTATTCTCCTTTCCATAGTCCTCCTGATAGCACCATGTCTTGCTTTCAGATGGTTAGCCTGAGAATAGGGACTGTGTCAGTTCTGAGGGATGGAGTCATTCAAGCTGTTGCACTAGCAGAAACCTGAAGTGTAGGTGGGTTCCCACGAGGCAAGTCACAGTGATAACAGCAAGAACTAACAGAACTAGACAACAGGAGCAAAGCAACTGCTTATATACATTTCTGAAGGCCTGGACCACTCCCAGTCCCAACGTGGTTGGCTGTATAAACTTCCAAGCTGCGAATCATGACTCAGAGTTTAAGGGCCAATGGCAGAGGCCCAAATCCTGAAATGTTCTGTGATTGGATATCATGCATCGAATCAGAACACAGGGACTCAGAATCCTTAGTCCAGACTCAAGCTCAGGCAAACACAGACCACTGAATACATAACAAAGCCCATCTGCAGTTAGTATCTGGACAACAGGCTAAGTAGGTCTTCCCTGCTATGGTGAGATGTATTTCCATTTGAGTCAGAGCACTGGTATGTCTAAACATTCAGATACACATTTTATACAAAGCTGTGTCTTCATTCATGCTCCCAGGGATGTCCTATTCTAATAATAATAATAATAATAATAATAATAATAATAATAATAATAGTAGTAGTAGTACTCTGCCCATCAACTGTGTTGCCCCAGCTACTCTGGGTGGCTTCCAACATATCTAAATCATAATAAAACATTTAAAAACTTCCCTATACAGGGCTGCCTTCAGGTGTCTTCTAAAGGTTGTATAGCTACTTATCTCCTTGGCTCAGGGGTCGCATAACTCCATACCCTCCGACATTTCTCTGATTAAAATGGGGGCGCCCTACCATACCCTCCAACATTTTCCCGATGAATATAGTGAACATTTCTCTTAAGGAAAAGCGGGACATTCCAGGATCAAATAAGAAAGCAGGACGGCTTATGTACATCTGGGACTCTCCCTGGAAAATACGGACACTTGGATGACCTGTCTTTGTGATGTTGTGTAGGGGTGGCCACCTTACATGAGGCTCCCTGTACAGGTTTACCGAAGGTTCAGGTGTGGGTGGATTGCCCATCCATTGGACCTAACCAGGCAACCCGTTACTTTTCTTTGAAGTGGAAGAAGCTCTTTGAAACCTGCAACCCAGCAGGCCTTCTATGCTCGCCTGTCCTAGTGAAACCAAGGCCTCCTTTTAAAGCTAAGTGCAGAATTGCAACCTAAGTGCTCTCGAACTATTTCTCTCCTCACCATCTAGCACTCAGGATGCACAGAGTGCAATGCAAAAACTCACCTTTGTGCGTGAAAGCGTGTGTGTTAGCTGCACAGAATCATTAAATCACAATAAAAGAAATCTTTGGAAATCTCCCCGGGGCGACAGTAATTGACCCAGGAATTTTCCAGTACAAGGCCCGCATTTTTTTTTTCATATATTTTTTTCATATTGTAATAACCATGCAGAGATGTAGACACGTATCTCCATTGGGGGATACACCCCCATTGTTCTTCTCAGCCCCGATGCTTTGCCTTCACCCTTTGAGCTTTTCAGAGGATTCAGATTATTTGGTTTCTTTGAAGAACAAAGGCCTAAAGGGGGAGGGGGCATTTTTTATTTTTTTTTAGACGACTGGCTATTTTGATCTAGTAGGTATGCTCACAGTATGATGGAACAAACATCAGCAATCATTAAGGAAAAAGCAGAGGAGGAAACATAATCAAAAGGAGAAGTGCAGAAGCTTTTGCTTTGTCTAGTCATAGGACCTGGGGGTCTGATGCTAAGGCGTCACTTCCAGCTGTGGCACTGGATACATCTTTCGCCACGTTGGAGGTACCCTCTTCCTTCCCTGCGCTACTCCACTCTGCCATTACCTTCTCTGTCCTAAAACAGGGCGAATGAGCCTTGTGATTTTAGGATGCGGCTGGCTCTGTGGGTTAAACCACAGAGCCTAGGGCTTGCCGATCAGAAGGTCGGTGGTTCAAATCCCCATGACAGGGTGAGCTCCTGTTGCTCGGTCCCTGCTCCTGCCAACCTAGCAGTTCGGAAGCACGTCAGAGTGCAAGTAGATAAATAGGTACCGCTCCAGCGGGAAGGTAAATGGCATTTCTGTGCGCTGCTCTGGTTTGCCAGAAGCGGCTTGGTCATGCTAGCCACATGACCCAGAAGCTGTCTGGGGACAAACGCTGGCTTCCTCAGCCTATAGAGCGAGATGAGTGCCGCAACCCCAGAGTCGTCTGCGACTGGACCTAACGGTGAGGGGTACCTTTACCTTTAGGGCTCAATATAATTTGGAAGGTGCCTAGCCAGAGTCTATGTTCTGGCTAAGTCGTGATGCATATGGCTGGAACAGCAGCTGTGTGCCAGGGACAGAGACAGCATGATGAAGGCGGAGGCCTTACACTTTCCTTGCATGCAAGATTGGTGGTGGTGGGGAGCAGTCAACACATGTTTTTCCTGCAACAAATACAAGAAAGAGTTCAGTGGCACCTCAAGGACGACTGATTTGAAGGCATCCATTGTTGACAGCTTGCCAAGCAGGCCTGGGTCTGGTCAGTGTGCCTGGATGAGAGACTGCATAGGAACTCCATGCACACTGCTTTAAAACCTATGGCAGGCAGAACGTTGGGTGCAATGTAAAGGTAAAGGGGCCCCTGACCATTAGGTCCAGTCGTGGCCGACTCTGGGGTTGCGGCGCTCATCTCGCTTTATTGGCCGAGGGAGCCGGCGTACAGCTTCTGGGTCATGTGGCCAGCATGACTAAGCCACTTCTGGCGAACCAGAGCAGCTCACGGAAATGCCGTTTACCTTTCCGTTGCAGTGGTACCTATTTATCTACTTGCACTTTGACGTGCTTCCGAACTACTAGGTTGGCAGGAGCAGGGACCAAGCAACGGGAGCTCACCCTGTCACGGGGATTCGAGCTGCTGACCTTCTGATCGGCAAGTCCTAGGCTCTGTGGTTTAACCCACAGCACCACCCACGTCCCTTGGGTGCAATGTACCAAAGGCATGAAGTTACAACACAATATTGTATTGTGCAGGGGGCTAGAGTCCAGTTCATCAGAGGCATGAAATGTTGCCCTCAGTTTGCAAGTGCATTAAAAAAATTAAAAATACAGACCCTGCAAGTGTCCCTATTTTCCAGGGTCAGTCCCGGATTTAAAGAAGCAATTCTGGTTTTTTATTTGATCCCAGAATGTCCCGTTTTACCTTAGGGCGTCCCTATCTTCCAGCGGAGAAATGTTGGTGGGTATGAAAATCTTCACCTGTCAACTTAGCACAAAAAGAACTCTGGAAGAGACCTTACAAGAACCATCATTGAATTGCATGCAACCTAAGATGTGCAACTGCAGCCGGGGCACCTCCAAATTGAAAAGCAGCCATGTTCAAACCCTGTGAAATAGAAACACGCAGCTAAATGAACACAACCAATGGGATTTCCCCCCCCTTTAAGCCACCAGTGCCATTTCTTTAAGGGGAAAAAGGTTCCCTGTGTAAAACCTCCATGAATGAACAATGCACAAGCAACATTAAGCAGCACTGCTTAAAGAAAAAGGCTAATAATCTTTGTTGAAACAGGACCTGGGCACCTGCAAATTCCACCTCCTCCTTCCAACCTCAGCTTAATTCCGTTAGATTAACTCTGTAAGTAACGCTTTACTTTAACTCTGGAAAATCAGTTCCTTTAGCAGAAACTCCTAACCTTTCGGCTGCTTCTTCAAATGAAAGACTTGTGTTTTCAGAAGTGTGCTTCATTTCCATGAACTTGCCAGATGTTCAGGTCCAGTTAGTGGGCATACTGCATACATTTTAAAAAAGTGATTAATCCTGATATTGTGTATGTGAGAGAGGGAGGGAGGTGGAATCTACACATATATAAAAAATGTTCTGAAAATGCTTTTTTAAAAAAGCGTTTCTAAAAGTACATTGAAGTTTCCATTAGGCTCACCATCCTCATCTAGTGTCATGTTGTATATTACACTTGAAACACACTTAAAACGTCTTATTTGCAGCTGTATAGCTGAGTCCAGGACATGGGTGGCGCTGTGGGTTAAACCACAGAGCCTAGGACTTGCCGATCGGAAGGTCGGCGGTTTGAATCCCCGCGACGGCGTGAGCTCCCGTTGCTCGGTCCCTGCTCCTGCCAACCTAGCAGTTCGAAAGCACACCAGTGCAAGTAGATAAATAGGTACCGCTGCAGCGGGAAGGTAAACAGCATTTCCATAAGCTCTGGTTTCCGTCACGGTGTCCCGTTGCACCAGTCATGCCGGCCACATGAACCTGAAAACTGTGGACAAACGCCGGCTCTCTCGTCCTGAAGTGAGATGAGCGCCACACCCCATAGTTGCCTTTGACTGCATTTAACCATCCAGGGGTCCTTTACCTGTACCTTACATGCTTATAGGCTTCCCATAAGCATCTGCTTAATCAGTGTGAGAACAGGATGCTAGATCAGGTCGATCTTTGGCTCTTTCAATGTTTTTTGCGGGTTGGGATCCTGACAATCTCTCAGTATCGTCAGCTGCTAGCAGCAACCAGCAACCACACAGATATCAAGTAGCATGTATTGTCGGAATAGCAAAATAAGCATGTATTTGTTCCGGGAGTCTTTTAAAACCTTAGCACATGAAAGTACGCTGTGCAAATGAGAGCAAAGAAAGGCTTCATGCATCCGATATCAAGGGAAATAGCAACACACAACGGAAGGACAACCATTTCTGATTAACTAGCCCACGGTGCCTCAGACTGCAAATCAGGCAGGTTTTTTTTTACCTTTGGAATTTGCATCACAATAAAAAGCTCAATCTTTTATTTATTTAAGTTCAAAAAAATCACTTTTGCATCTGAGCTTCATATGTGCAGGAAATGTGCTTTGATCATCTTAATACAGAAGCCACACGTTTACAATAGATACTGTGTTTACTTCCCGTACTTCTTTTTTGTTCTTTGAAAAGATTAGAGCCAAAGAAACGAATAAAGTTATCATGACCTCGTTACAATTTGCAGGGTGGAACAGAAACTGTCAGCGGGGCCTGTGCTGCTGAGTCTGAGTAATATTGTGGCAGAATCGAAGAGATGGTGTCAAGCACAAGCCAATAGGGCCACTAACATATGCTGCAGTGAACAGGTATTGATACATGTCACAACTAACATGCAACAGGAAACCTCCGCCCCCCCTATTGTTAAGTTTCCTTTTTCTGCAGGTTTGAAAGCAGACACTTTATCATGTCGCCACTAGATGGCTCTGTTTCACACCCTCATAGTGGATGTTGGTCATGCTTGTAACCTTTCAACAGGAACACCAAGTATTTATGATGGGGATGGAATAAATCTGGGAGGGGAAAAAACAGTCGAGTCTTTCCACTTCGATTTGCTTGGCAAATTGCAAACTTATATTTTCTAAGTCAAATATTTTGCCCACCTCCCTATTCATCGATGCAGTTGAATTCAGTGAGTTTAAGAGATGCCATCTACCTTGTTTACATATCCTCCAACATTTCTCCCATGAAAATAGGGACATCCTCTTGTTGTTGTTGTTGTTATATTATACCCCATCCAGCCACTTTGGGTGGCTTCCAACATATATAAAGACATAATAAAACATCAAACTTTTTTTTTTTTAAAAAAACTTAGGGCTGCCTTAACATGTCTTCTAAAGGTTGTATAGTTACTTATCTCCTTAACTCGGGGAACACATAACTCCATACCCTCCAACATTTCTCTGATTAAAATAGGGACATCCTAAGGAAAAGCGGGACAACCCAGGATCAAATCAGAAACTGGGATGGTTTCTGTAAATCTGGGAGTATCCTTGAAAAATAGAGACACCTGGAGGGTCTGCTGATGTAGAATTTTAAGTACAGTGGCACCTCGGGTTACATACGCTTCAGGTTACAGACTCTGCTAACCCAGAAATAGTGCTTCAGGTTAAGAACTTTGCTTCAGGATGAGAACAGAAATCATGGTCCGGCAGCGCAGCGGCAGCAGGAGGCCCCATTCGTTAAAGTGGTGCTTCAGGTTAAGAACAGTTTCAGGTTAAGAATGGAGCTCCGGAACAAATTAAGTACTTAACCCGAGGTACCACTCTACTGTTACTGGCTGCTTGATTGGACTTGATTTTAATTGTCTTTGTGTATGATTGTATTGCATTTTATGATACAACTGTCCCTGCCTTGAAATGCTTGCATATCAGGCAGAATATGAATAGCTAACACACACACACATTTTTAATTGTGGTTTTGGGCTTGCAACCCAGCCCAAATCCCATGGAAGGCCCAGTCTCCCCTTCTCTACATCCACTCTATACTAGCAGGGTCATCTTTTGCATATGTGCCACCGGGGTGCAAAGATCCGTTCAGGGCCCCGAATTTAGTTTAGCCCCAAATTAACATTTATTATGCTTATGTCAGACACCATGCTTACACCTTAGGTCTTTGGTAAATGAGCGCAGAAAGTTGAAAGTCCTTCAGTCAGTAGGTATCTGTTTCGGCAATACCTAGGTATATATGTATTTTGTTTTTCTAGCTTGATCGAAATTATTTATTATTTCATTTTTTAATTTTTTAAACATTTTTTAAATGTTTTTATTAGTAATTTCAATATAACATTTTATCAAAAAGCATATCATCCTTGAATCCCCCCTTATTTTCCCCCCTCCCCCCAAGACTTCCCTCAGCTCCTCTCACTCGTTTATCAACATATGTTATTTCCTGCATGTTACAAAACTGTACAGATCCTTAACTTATCTATCTAAATGTTATCAATAAAAAGTTAGTAAATGTTTATTCAAAACCTACCAAGGAGTTCAGTTCATTTTGTTGCTTCTTTAAGTACTTTGTAAAGGGTTCCCATTCATCTTTAAAATCACAGTTATCCTTGTCACGTAGTTTGTGTGTCAATTTTGCCAATTCTGCGTAGTCCATCAATTTCTCTTGCCATAGTTCTTTAGTCGGGATTTCCTCATTCTTCCATCCTTGTACTATTAAGACTCTTGCTGAAAATTATTTATTATTTCATAACAGGTAGATAGTTAAGAGCTTAGGCGGCTTTAGTGGCAGGTGCCTGGAGCCCCCCCAAATTTGGCACCCGGGTGCCCCGCACCCCTTGCACCCCGGGAGAAGATGGCCCTGTGTACTAGGTTGAGGTTGACAAGAAATGCAGATGTCACTCTGTAACCATTGTATGGCGTAGCAAAAGTGATGGGTTGCCACTGAGCAGCGGTGAAGTGGGTGGGGCAGTTTTGTGTGAAGAGGCAGAAGGGGCAGATGGTGCTGGGAGGCAAATCCTGGACCTGAAAGTGCTTCGCAGTCCTGGCCGCCTACAACTCCTTCGCTTCATATCAACCTCTGCCCATGCGTCATTTATGTGTACAGTCACAACCCACAATCGTAACAGCCAGGCCATGCCTTGTTAGATCTCATGACCACACACACATGCCTTTATACTAACTCAGAACTAGGGCTGAACAAATCTGCCCCAAACCCTCTAAATTTTCTCCAATGAAAATAGGGACATCCCAACATTTCTCCAATGGAAATAGGGGCGCCCTGGTTTCTTGGTTTCTCAGTTTTTCCCCAGTCTGAAGTTCAGCTCATAACATTTCCACATCTGTTTGCTTAAAAAAAAAATCCTCATGAAAATTTGTCAGTATTTTACTCCACATTTCTCCCAGTGTATAAACATTTTGCCTATTTTTGAAAGCATTTCCCTCTAATATAATCCATCTTTGTCTGTTGTTTTCACAGATATGCATTTTTATGCCCACTTTCCCCTAGTATGCACATTCTTGCACACATGCTTTGACTGGAGACGTGCACTGAAAAATTTGGAGAAGTGAACATTTTGAAGGATGGTTGGTGCTTGTGTATGGGTTCCATGAAAATGCAAGAACTGAATTTCTTCCCTCTCCTTACTTGAGACCTTTGTTTATCTACCCAAATGCTAATGACTCTTATGGAGAGTGGCTCTTAGGATCTCAGTTTTTCCCTCGCCTCATGACTTGAGATTCTTTGGAGATGGCAGAGTCCACATTTGGACTCTGAGATCTTATGCATACAAACCTTGTGTTCTTCCACAGGAAGTTGCATCCATGTTCCCTTACCTATAATATGAGAGAGGTGATGCTACAACCATCAGATCCATCAGCAGTCAGCCAAAAAAATGTAGCATCTCCACTATTGAAATGTTAGCAAATTTTGAAGAACCTGGAGACTTTTGACAGGTTGTGCCAAAGGGATAAGGACAATTTGTCAAAAGACTTGACAAGCTTTCTTCTTCTTCTTCTTCTTCTTCTTCTTCTTCTTCTTCTTCTTCTTCTTCTTCTCCTCCTCCTCCTCCTCCTCCTCCTCCTCCTCCTCTCCTTCCTCTTCTTCTTCTCATTATAAGATCTGTGCACATCATTTTCGGTCCAGCTGACTCATATGTCAAACGATTTCCTGTGAAGCTGTTTTGCTTTGGAGTCTCCAGGACCTTTCGAAGGCAGGCAGAGATACAAAGCCAGTCCTTTGAAACAAAAATCACTATTCAGGCCATCTCGAACAAACGCGGCTTTCTTCCAAAGTAATCCAGTGTAAAGGAAAGTGTTTCGTTTCCTTTCTAGAGCAGCTGCAGAGAAACGGACCTAAGATGTTTTGTGTCTGTTTAGCCATCCCCAACTCTTGGAAGGGATGAAGCAGCTCCAGCTTACAGGTGTGAATTCTGGGCTTGCTCTTAACAAGACAAGCAATTTTCATGCACTTAAGAGAGGCTTATAAAAATGGCCTGTCTACTTAACTAGGAAAAGTCTTCCCCTTTCTCACCATATGTGTTCAAATAAAATTGTTTTGTGTTCTTCCTCACAGCCGCAGACCTTCAGCTGCCCTTCTCCCTTTTCCTATTAACCTCCGATTGGGAACTAGAAAGTGAATACCGTATTTTTTGCTCTATAAGACTCACTTTTTCCCTCCTAAAAAGTAAGGCGAAATGTGTGTGCGTCTTATGGAGCGAATGCAGGCTGCGCAGCTATCACAGAAGCCAGAACAGCAAGAGGGATCGCTGCTTTCACTGCGCAGTGATCCCTCTTGCTGTTTTGGCTTTTGAGATTCAGAATATTTTTTTCCTTATTTTCCTCCTCCCAAAACTAGGTGCGTCTTACGGTCTGGTGCGCCTTATAGAGCGAAAAATACGGTATTTCTTTTAAGGATCATCCTTCCAAAACATTATTATTATCGTTGTCATGAAGGAATTTATATAATGGGGGTGCATTTGCTTTGGAGAAATCCCAGATCCAGAGCCAAAGTGCCCATTTCAGTGAGATTTGGACCTCGTTCAGAATGAACATATCTTGCACTGACAGAACGCTCAAAATTGTGTGACACTGAATTCCTTCTCCTGGTTCTTTACATCTCCTGGGGAAAATATACCAGCAGACCCTCCAAATTCCCCTATTTTCCAGGGACTGTCCCAGATTTACAGAAGCTGTCCTGGTGTCTGATTTGATCCTGGAATGTCCCACTTTTCCTTAGCACGTCCCTATTTTCATTGAAGAAATGTTGGAGAGTATGTGACCCCAAAGCCAAGGAGGTAAGTAACTATACAACTTTTAGAAGACATCTGAAGGCAGCTCTTGATAGGGAAGTGGGTTTTAAAAAATGTTTAGTGTTTTATTATGTTTTTATATATGTTGGAAGCTGTCCAGAATGGCTGTGGCAACCCAGTCAGATGGGTAGGGTATAAATAATAAAATGGTGCCGCTCAGTAAGCAGGTTGGGGAACACCAGACCTATCTCTCCATGTTGGAACTTCGGAACAGGGAGATTAATTTAAGGATAAGATCGATACCAGAAGTGGAAGAAGGTAATCTAGCTGAGTTTCTGACCAAAGAATTCTCCAAGTTCTGGGGTCTAGAGGAGGAAGACTTTAAAATTGTGTCAGCCTTCAGACTTGGAAGACTTACAAAGAGAGAAAGGCCCAGAGACTGTTTGATTACGTTGAGATCAAAGGAGGAAAGGGACAAGATTTTGGGCCTGCACTACGGAAGCTCCTTGAACATTTCGGACAAAAGAATTGAGATTTTTAAGGACATTCCTAAACAGCTGTTGGATCTTAGATCTGAATATTTGGACTTAGTAAAACTGTTGAGAAGCAACTCAATCATCTTTAGGTGGGATTTTCCCCAAGGACTATCTTTTACCTTTAGAGGGAAGAAGATTAAAATTAGAACTTTGGAAGATAGGGACAAGTTTTTGACTGCCTACGGAGAGGACCTTCATAAAGGACTTGAACTACCCTCAGGGCCTGAACCACCACAGGTGCCTGTACCTCAGAACCCTGAAGACTCACAGAACAAAATACCATCCCAAGGAAACTAAACAGATCTATCCAGGATGTCTCTGCAACTTTTAAGTTGGAATATAAATGGCTGCAACAGTCCGGAAAAAAGGAAGAAAATCTTTCACATATTAAAAAAGGAGCAACTAGACATTACTTGTTTACAAGAAACACATGTGACTAGGCTCCACAGAAAAATATTGGTAAATAAAAGGTTAGGCCAAGAATTTATATCTTCGGACTTAGTTAAGAAGAGAGGAGTGGTGATATATGCAAAGGAGAGCCTCTCACCAAAATTTCTATTTAAAGATGAACATGGAAGAATTTTGGCAATTGAAATACAGCACCAAGGAGAGAAAATTTTGATATTAGGAATCTACGCTCCAAATGAAGGGAAATCAGAATTCTACAAGAAGTTGCATGAGATTATGCTGGATTATCTGGACTATGATAACATCATTATGATGGGAGATATGAATGGGATCGTTTCTACAAACATGGATAGGTCACAAAGCCAAAAGGTTACTAAAGAAGGCAGACTACCAAAGACCTTTTTTGAAATGACAGACAACATGGACTGGATTGATATATGGAGGACAAAGAACCCCTTAGGGAAAGAAGGAACATTTTTCTCTGAAGCCCAACTGACTTGGACAAGAATTGACCAAATATGGATTTCTAGAGGTCTGGCTCCTAAGGTGAAGAAAGTGGAAATCTGCCCAAAGACCTGCTCCGATCATAACGCGTTGAAAATGGGCATGACATTATTACCAACCGGCTCCTTTAGATGGAAGATGAATGACAACTTGTTTAGAGATCAGGAGATTATCAAGAAGGCCAAAAAAACAATAAAGGACTATTTTGAGATAAATTTGAACACTGCTGTGGAAAAAAGAACAATCTGGGACGCAAGCAAAGCTGTGATGAGAGGGTTCTTGATACAACAGAACGCCATAAAGAAAAGACTACAAAATGAGAAAAAGGACAAGATTTTGGGGAAAATTAAAGAGTTAGAGAAGAAACTAAGAGTAAACCCGAAGTCACAGCCGATTTTGAGAGAAATTAAACTTCATCAGGCACAATATTCCAAACTGATAAATCAGGAAATAGAATGGAAGATTAAATCAATGAAACAAAAAACATTTGAATCGGCTAATAAATGTGGGAAACTGCTGGCTTGGCAGTTGAAGAAGAGACAAAAGCTGAACATAGTAACAAATTTGGAAATAGAAGGAAGGAATATTCAGAACCCGGCGGAAATTAGAAAATGTTTCCAGAAATATTTTAAGAAATTATACACTCAAGGGCCACAAAAGGAGGAAGAGATTGCAAAATTTTTGGAGAAAAATGGACTTAAAAAACTATCACAAGAAAATAGATCACTCCTGAATAGTAAAATAACACGACTAGAGATAGAACAGGCCATTCAGAATATGAAGTTGGGCAAGTCTCCAGGGCCAGATGGCTTGACCTCCAAGTACTATAAGACATTAAGTGACTATTTGATTCAACCACTGATGGAGGTCAGCAATGAAATTATGGAGGGAAAGAAGGCGCCTGAATCGTGGAAGGAAGCTTTCATCACATTGATACCAAAATCAGAAACTGAAAAGACACAACTTAAGAACTACCGTCCCATTTCCCTTTTAAATGTGGATTACAAAATATTTGCTGACGTTTTGGCAGGAAGACTCAAAAGAGTTTTAAATGAGATAATTCATAAAGACCAGGCAGGCTTTCTCCCAGGAAGACATTTATTTGCTAATACAAGGAACATTATTGACATTTTGGAACTTTTGCAAACAAATATTAACACTAAAGCAGTTCTAATTTTTATAGACGCGGAGAAGGCCTTCGATAATATTTCTTGGAAATTTATGAAGGGGAATTTAAAAGAAATGGGAGTGGGGCGGGGTTTTGAAAATGGGATTGACGCGATTTATTCAGAACAAAAGGCAAAACTGATAGTCAACAATGTGGTTACAGAAGAGTTTAAGATTGAAAAAGGGACACGACAAGGCTGCCCGATTTCCCCCTTGCTGTTTATTTCTGTCCTGGAGGTGCTCTTGAACTTGATTAGAGGGGACCGGTTGGTGCAAGGGATTCAGATCGGAGCGAAACAATATAAACTTAAAGCTTTTGCAGATGACCTTGTTTTGACATTGCAAGAGCCAGAATCTAGTACAAAAAGAGTGTTACAATTGATTCAGGACTTTGGTCGGGTAGCGGGCTTTAAACTAAACAAACAGAAAACTAAGGTGTTGGGAAAAAACTTGACAGATGCAGAGTCAGAACGGTTTCAGAGAGAAACAGAACTAACTGTGGTTAAAAAAGTAAAGTACCTAGGGGTAAACATAACAGCAAAAAATCTGAGTCTATTTAAGGATAATTATGAAAAATGTTGGTCTGAAATTAAGAGAGACTTGGACAGTTGGTCAAAATTGAAGCTTTCTTTGTTAGGCCGAATTGCTGCTATTAAGATGAATGTATTGCCTAAGATGTTGTTTTTGTTTCAAACATTGCAAATTGTGGATAAGACGGAGTGCTTCAGGAAGTGGCAGAGAGATATTTCTAAATTTGTCTGGCAGGGCAAAAAGCCCAGAATTAAGTTTAAGATATTAACTGATGCGAAAGAAAGAGGGGGCTTTGCCCTGCCAGACTTAAGGTTGTACTACGAAGCCGCAGCTTTCTGCTGGCTAAAAGACTGGCTACTTCTAGAGGACACTGACGTGTTAGATTTAGAAGGTTTTAACAATGCATTTGGCTGGCATGCATACTTATGGTATGACAAAGTTAAGATCAATAAGGCCTTTAAGAACCATATTGTCAGGAAAGCAGTGTTTAATGTCTGGACAAAATACAAAGACCTATTGGAAAATAAAACTCCAAGATGGCTATCACCTCTGGAGGCTAAGGCCCGAAAAAGACCCAATATGGAGGCCAAATGGCCGAAATATTGGGAAATAATAGAGAAAGAGGGCAACAATTGGAAATTGCAGAGTTTGGAAAAAATGAAAGACAAAGTGCGAGACTGGTTACATTACGCTCAGATTCAAGAAATTTTTAAAAAGGATAAAAAGTTAGGATTCCAGGTGGAGAAATCGAAGTTGGAAACAGAATTGTTAGAACCTAAGACTAAAGTACTCTCAAGAATGTATAACTTGCTGTTGAAATGGAATACACAAGATGAAATGGTTAAGTCGGCCATGATAAAGTGGGCACAGGATATTGGGCATAATATTATGTTTGAGGATTGGGAAAGGTTGTGGACCACGGGGATGAACTTCACGGCATGTAATGCTCTGAAGGAAAATGTAATGAAAATGATATATAGGTGGTACATGACCCCAGTTAAACTAGCCAAAATATGCCATGTGCCAGACAACAAATGTTGGAAATGTAAGGAAAATGAAGGAACATTCTTTCACCTCTGGTGGACTTGTCCCAGGGTGAGGGTCTTCTGGGAAATGATATATAATGAGCTGAAAAAGGTATTTAAGTATACCTTCCTTAAGAAACCAGAGGCCTTCCTCCTGGGCATTGTCGGCCAGATGGTGTCAAAGAAGGACCGAACATTCTTTTTGTACGCAACAGCAGCAGCAAGGATACTTATCGCCAAGAAGTGGAAAACTCAAGATCTACCCACTCTGGAAGAATGGCAGATGCAGCTGATGGACTATATGCAACTGGCTGAGATGACTGGCAGAATTCGAGACCTGGGAGAAGAGAGGGTTGAAGAAGATTGGAGGAAATTTAAGACTTATTTACAAAAATATTGTGACTTGGTGGAAAGTTAAGTAGGATGTTTGATCATAAATAATTGGCCACCACAAAATCGGATCGAAATGGGATGTAAAGTGAGATTAAGAGAAATTAATTTACAGACGATTATATTTAAATAAGTGGTTATAAAATTTGCAAATTAGATGATAAATTGCTGGGAAAAATTTATGATGATGAAAATGGCAGCGGGAGATGTGAGGAAGTCCAAAGAAGTTATGAAACTCTGTTGAGATAAAAGAAAGGTTGTTTATCTTTGTACTTTATTTTGTAAAAACCCCTAATAAAAATTTATTAAAAAAAAAAAAATAAATAATAAAATGGTGATGATGACGATGATGGAATAGGACATCCCTATTTTCATCGGAGAAATGTTGGAGAGTAAAAAGGCAAAGGTAAAGGACCCCTGGATGGTTAAGTCCATTCAAAGGCGACTATGGGGTGCAGCGCTCATCTCGCTTTCAGGCCAAGGGAGCCGGCATTTGTCCGCAGACAGCTTTTCGGGTCATGTGACCAGCATGGCTAAACCGCTTCTGGCACAACGGGACACTGCGACAGAAGCCAAAGCACACGGAAACGGCATTTACGTTCCCGCTGCAGCAGTACTTAGTTATCTACTTGCACTGGTGTGCTTTCGAACTGTTAGGTTGGCAGGAGCTGGGACAGAGCAATGGGAGTTCACCCCGTTGTGGGGATTCAAACCACCAACCTTCTGATCGGCAAGCCCAAGAGGCTCAGTGGTTTAGACCACAGCACCACCTGTTGGAGGGTATGTACTAGTCACATGCTATGGATAGGCAGTTCTGCCACTGTACCCAAGCACATGTACATGTTGTTGTTGGCATCTGCCTGTCTCAGGAGACCATGGAGGAGTGCGCCTTTGGGGGTGGAGTCAAACTGTTGGAAGGTTGCAGTGTCTGCTGTGGCTTTAGACCAATACGGGAGAGACATGTTTTTTGCAACTGGGGCAGATGAAGGTGTCCGGTTGTGCGGCTGCAGATGCAGCCTAGCCATGTATCCAAATATCTATATGTGACCTTTTTTTTTAAGTGTCAGCTGCCAATAAGTCACATGGAACATTCATACTTACCTTGCAGAGGTTTTTTTTTTCTTGACTCAATAATAATAAAAATAATAATAATAATTTATTATTTATACCCCAGCCACTCTGGGTGGCTTCCAACAGAACACTAAAATACAATAACCTATTAAACATTCAAAGCTTCCCTAAACAGGGCTGCTTTCAGATGTCTTCTAAAAGTTTGGTAGTTATTTTTCTCTCTGACATCTGGTGGGAGGGCGTTCCACAGGGCGGGTGCCACTACTGAGAAGGCCCTCTGCCTGGTTCCCTGTAACTTGGCTTCTCGTAGCGAGGGAACCGCCAGAAGGCTCTCGGCGCTGGACCTCAGTGTCTAGGCCGAACGATGGAGGTGGAGATGCTCCTTCATAAGTATTTATCGCTTTTTCTCTAATGAGTAATGTTGATGCAACTTTTAATTACATTTCCCCACTGCATGGCTTTCATGTATAGGTTTGCACTTAAAGGGGAACGTTCAAAATCTAGAGGAATCGGATTCTTCCTGCATTGTAAACACAGTATCAATGCATCGAGTAAGATAAAGACTGTTCTCCAAAGAAGTTGTTGGCTACATAAACAGAAAAAGGATTAGCTGAAGGACAAGGCAACACACCCATTTAACAGCTGAGGAAGCAAGGCTCAGGGAGATTAAGTGACTCAATCAAGGTCACATACAAAGTCTGTAATGGAGACAGGAATTGCATTCAGATCTTCTGAGTTGCAGTCCATTTGCTTTGAAGAGTGCAGCCAGTTTCCTTAGACTGAAGATTAGCCTGGAGCCGAGAGAGTGTGCCACAATTCTATCAGGGTGGAGGAAAGGATTTTATGAGGATACTGTCTCGCAGGCTTCTAGGAAAAGAGACACAGAGTCCCGTTTACGCAATCTCTCCTTGATCAGTTTCATAGATCGTGTATGCTAAAAAGCTGCAGGCTGTCTGGCCAAACCAGGATAGACACCAATTTCTCCGAAGTCAAGTGCATAAGAGGACTTCAAAGCAAAGTGGGGAGTTGAGTTTTGCTTCCAGCAACATCCAATTCATGTCAGCGAGGTTTGTTTTAGCTGCTGGCCTTTGTCTTACATAGATGTCCTCACCACTAATCTTTATAGAACTCCGTGAGGGAGTTCTGGATTGCGACTTCAGGTGATCTTTCCACCACATCAAAACACAGGATGTTCTGAGGAGGGGCAAACACTGATAGTCAAAAGCTCCTTCTGCAAATTGGTGCTTGCTAATTCAGATGAACAGATGCACATTTGGAAATAAGTTTAAATAGAAATGGATCAGGTGACCTGGTTGCCTGCTTTATTTATAAAATAAATAACTTTATGACCACTGCTCCATAGCAGTTGTTGTTATACAATTCCATTCACCATATAGATGGGTTTATAAAGCATTTCTGTATCCTTCTGCTGTACTGAAGAAGAATTCCACAAAACAGTGGGTATATCCAGAATCACTGTTCACTACGTCTGTTTGCGGACCACTTCGGCAGCGTTGGACGTCATAAAACAAAGCTTTACGGCTTGTTGTCACCAGATAAGAATCTTACCCATTGCTTCTTTTAGAGACTTGCATACTCTAAAAAGTCTTTCAGAGACTTATAAGACTTACGTTTATTTGGTTCTATGTTTCAAGAGAATCCTTCAAGAGTGCATGTTTTGTGACTTTCAGAGATTTATAAGATTTCTGTTTATTTGGTTTTGCAGAGAGTGCATATTTCATATATTTTATACTGTTCAATGTTCTGTATAGATTATATAAAGAGTTTATATTGACATCACATTGTTGTACTTGGTCATCGTGTTGCCTTGGGTATTACTGATAATTGTTTGCAACACGGGGTTAATTGTTTGGTTACTTATTTATAAAATGGACTGGGACACCTTCAAACAGAGAACTGTACCCTGAAAAGTAGGACCCGTGGTCAACCCTACAACCACCAACCACTCAGTTTTTGGGTGACATCCTAAGGAAAAGCAGGACATTCTGGGATAAGATCAGAAACCAGGACGGCCTCTGTAAATCTGGAAGGATCTGCCAGCTACACTTCTCTTTTTTAAAATTCAGCCCTGCCTCCACTTCTCTTAAATCGTCTGAAAGCCTGGTCCATCGCTGAGAAACCTCTTTGAAAATGCAGGAGTGGGATTCCTCAAAGAATAAAGAGGTGTGTACACACACACACACACAAATTCCCACCGTAAATTTAATTCTCAGTGTCATTCTTTTAAATAATGGGTCCTGCTGGTAACATTCTGAGTTATTAGCCAATGGCTGATTGAATTTGGTTCCTTACCGCCACATCCCTCAGCAGTGAAACAACAGTAGCAGAAGGCATTTTATGGCTTCTCCTATATTTAGTACCTTTCAAGTGAAGATATTGTGGGGCTGTATATTATTTTGTGGGCTTGAGATAACGATTTGCACCATATATTATTTGCAAGTGCACCTTCGCTTTTGGGAAAGCTCCGCGACGTTTGGTTTTATGCTTTCTGCCTCGGCTGTAATTAGAAAATGGTGTGCTTCTTGCACGACCTCCCCCATTAAAAACATATTTCGAACCAGACAATACTGTGTAATTCTCTCTGGAAGCCGCTAAAAAGAGAGAGAAGATTTTTCAAGGCATTGTCATTCAACTCTTCTCACTGTTTTCAGTGCCCAGTCACTTGGGTGGTCCTTTCCCACTTGCCCCCCACATCAATATACTCACTGGGTTTCTTGTTTTTAAGAGAAAAATGTGTAAGCGACTGCAGCAGAAAAGCTAGAAAATAATTAGATCGAAAGTACCATTGCAGTCTTGTACTCAGCAGCCCTGGGTTATTCCTTTCTAGAGTTTCCCAAACTTGGGTCTCCTGCTGTTTTCGGACTTTAACTCCCATCATCCCTAGCTAACAGGAGCAGGAGGGATGATGGGAATTGTAGTCCAAAAACAGTGGGAGACCCAAGTTTGGGAAACCCTGCATTAGGCAATGAAAAAAGAGCTATCATCATAGCAAAAGAAAAGTCCTGCTTGGTTTCTCTCTCTCTCTCTCTCTCTCTCTCTCTCTCTCTCTCTCTCTCTCTCTCTCTCTCTGTCTAATAGCTGTTGCTTGAATGATATGCCTGGGTCACAAATTTGGGGTGAAATAATTGATTTGATTCTGAGCTGTGCTAAAGGGGGAGTTTGTGAATCTATTGTTGGGACAGTGACATATTGGGGCATCACTATGTTTGTCATGGTCATGAGATTCGGAGCACACCTCTAATAGTTTGGAAACATTTCTATAATTGAAACCAACCTAACATTAATTTGTCCACCGATAAACCTTTTAAGTTTAAACCATTTGTTGGTGGAAACTTAGGTGCCACCCCTTATGCACATATCACCTGTGAGCAAGGCCTTTAGAACACAGCAGCACTTATTGCGAAGTAAACTTACATGGGACTGGGCTGCAAATGTAAAGTGTGACTCACATTTTAAGTTAATTTATGTCAGATGTGTTCATTTTGGTTCCACATTTGCTTTCCCCAACAAATCAGCTAGCTAATGAATATTACGGGCAAGAACATTTGCTTAAGCAGTTGTTTTTTTAAAAAATGATCCTGGAAGAGAGCTGTAAAAAGACACTTTCTGGCTTTGGAATACTGATACTAGAAATTTGATTCTAATGCTTGCATTCTAAGGCTGTATCAAGTGGCCTTTGTGTCCAATCACGTCTAACCAAAAATGCTTTGAATTTCCGCGTTTGCAGTGAACTTCACAAGCAACATGTCCTTAGCAATAAAGCAATCTCTAGGCAGTTCTTGGAAACAGGTCAGAACATGAAAGTCTAAAAAGTGTTCCAAAGTATTAGATGGATGTGTCAGTGTGCTGCATATACACGTATCTGTGCCTCAGGATCTTTAAGTGTCAAAGGAGAGAACACACAAATGTAAATACCTAAACCTGGCACAACCTAGCCGCAGAATTGCCACTTAAAGGGAACTGGCTTGGCTATGGAATGTTAAATGGAACGCCAAGGGATCTGTTTTGGGTCTCTGTAAACAGATGTTTCCTTCCTATATGAAGGCACCTTGCAGGGAATTACTGGCTAGTCTGAAGGTGCTGCAGTCCCACCTGCTGAACGCAGAGGAAATGTTCAGGAAAAATAGAAGGGAGCTTTTCTTTAATTAGAACATGAAATCACAACATATCACTTTTCCTCCTAGTTGGGGGGGGGGAGAGTTCCCTTAAGCAAAATAGTATTTAGGGGTGTTTTTTTTTATTAAAAAAAAACCACATAATCAAATTCATTTTTAAATGGCTTCCCTTATTTTAATACTGGGAGGAGGGGAAAGTACATACAGTGGTACCTCATTCTGGAGGTCCGTACTTAACCTGAAACTGTTCTTAACCTGAAGCACCACTTTAGCTAATGGGGCCTCCCGCTGCTGCCGCGCCGCTGGAGCACAATTTCTGTTCTCATCCTGAAGCAAAGTTCTTAAGCTGAAGCACTATTTCTGGGTTAGCGGAGTCTGGAACCTGAAGTGTATGTAACCTGAAGTGTATGTAACCCGAGGTACCACTGTATAGGGAAAGCGGTTTGTGTGGTGTGCATTTTTTGTGTAACGTTTGCTTCTTAGAATGCTGAAAATTCAAACAAAATGGCTGGTTTCTGGAGATGTTGGGAACTGGAGTCAAACAACAGCTGTATGGCAACCTTTTACCAAACATATCTCTATAGGAAACAGATGAAATTATGTGCCTTATTGCTAGAGTCTTTCCATTTCGTCCCGTCTAGGAAAATACCCACTTACTTTCCATTTTATTTTGCCTGTCAAATTGTTTTTCATGGTGTTTGTGTGTGTTAAGTTTTCAGTGATCGGTACAATTTGCCTCTGCCTTTGATTTTACCCGAAGGGAAACCCAGATGTTGAAGAGCAAAAAAATGCAGACTTAAGTATTAATAAAAGACGTGGCTGGGTGGTTTGCCTTTGTCTTCAGAATCTCAGAACGTGTCTGTTATGTACTGAAGTTCTCACCCTGGGCCAGCAGGGGGATACTGTAGATATGCAAATGAAGGATCGAAAAGTGACGTTCAGTGATTGGATAGTTTTGTATGCAAATGAAGGATCGAAAAGTGACGTTCAGTGATTGGATAGTTTTAGAACGTTGCAACAGTTACAATTGTTCTGTAGCTCTATATAAGCAGGCTGACTGAGCTCCTCAGCTTAGTTCTGTTCCAGCTTACAAAATAAAGAGCTGCTTTGGAGAAATCGCGGTGTCGTCTGCTATGTCAACCCACAGCTTAACAGTGTCTGTGTGTCTGTGATGAGAATCATTAAGTTTGAGTTCTTCACATGCAAGTGGAGAAACAAGTTAAAAAACAAAAACAGAGCAAACAAAAAAAACACTCCCCAACAAAAATCATTGTAGTCTGAGTCTGCTCCACATTTCTTTAATGTATTTTTGAAAGCTTGATTTGACCCATTACTTCCGAAAGGCCATTTCTTGTGTATTGCTCTTGCTGCCAGTATTATACAAGGAGGTATTGCATGCTCTACTCCAGGCATAGGCAAACTCGGTCCTCCAGATGTTTTGGGACTACAACTCCCATCATCCCTGGCGGAAGTAACCTGATATTGAGAGAGATATATATACATGGGTACGCTGGGAGCACACCATTGGCTTTTTCTTCTTGTTGGGTCAAACCATGCTGCAGGATTGCTGCTGATGTCCAGAGACAATCTTCGTATCCCTAGTAGACAGTCTTTATCTGAGCTTGATGATAAATTCCTCCTGGCTGGTATTTTTTCTATCTTTCTGTAAGCAAATTCACTTTGGAGTTCAGAGAGAAAACAAATCCTAATAACACCTTTTCTGGGATACTGATAAAAGCTAGTGTATAGTTTGAGGAGAAAGGAACAAGGAGGCTTTGTTTTTCTCACTTGTGTATAGCATGGAGAAATTCAACCAAACATACAGAGGAAGAACTTCCTCACTACTAGACAGCACATGTGACCTCAGTGAAGTCCCTACCACTCTGCTTGGTTGCTAAGCAACACCTCCACTCATCACAGTCTGGCCTGGTTCACTTTAACACTAACATAATTAACTCTTAAATTACAAACTGAATGAACCCTGCTGTAGCGCTTCCTTGGACACTTAGCCTTGGACACTGTGAACATGTTATCCTCTCACATTGTTTGCAACATCTACCTGGCACGAGACACTTAGGGGACTTAGAAATCTGCCTTAAAGAGGAGCAGACATTTGTCCATCTACCTCATTTTCCCCTAGCTCTCCATGACCTCAGAGGTCATTCGTGTTACCTGCTATCTGATGCTTTTAGCTAAAGATGGTAAGATATAACCTGGGGGTTACTGCATACAAACTACTCCTGAGCTGTGGTCCCATTCCTGTAGGCTTGCCCTCATATTTTTATACTGCTTTGTTTTAGGCCAGGTCTAGAGGGTGGTCCTTGGAGAAGTGAGGCCAGAAGCCTAGGAGTTGTCATGTAGGGGGGAAATCTGATCACCATGTCTGACATAAACCTGGTACCGCAAATGACATTTCCACGGGGAAGTCCTCATGTCATTGCTTTAAAAAGTGCCCAAGGCCAGAAATGTCACCCAATGGATCTATTTAGAATCATAGAATCATAGAATCATAGAGTTGGAAGAGACCACAAGGGCCATCGGGTCCAAGCCCCTGCCAAGCAGGAAACACCATCAGAGCACTCCTGACATATTGTTGTCAAGCCTCTGCTTAAAGACCTCCAAAGAAGGAGACTCCACTACACTCCTTGGCAGCAAATTCCACTGCCGAACAGCTCTTACTGTCAGGAAGTTCTTCCTAATGTTTAGGTGGAATCTTCTTTCTTGTAGTTTGGATCCATTGCTCCGTGTCCGCTTCTCTGGAGCAGCAGAAAACAACCTTTCTCCCTCCTCTATGTGACATCCTTTTATATATTTGAACATGGCTATCATATCACCCCTTAACCTCCTCTTCTATTTAAGACTCATCCAATTATCAGGAGTGTTTCCTGCTTGGCAGGGGGTTGGACTCGATGGCCCTTGTGGTCTCTTCCAACTCTATGATTCTATTCTATGATTCTATTCTATTCTATTCTAGCTTCTGATAGCTATCAGGCACAATTTCTCTCTCCAGCCATATCATTGGTGGTCATTATCTTTGCATCTGGGCTGATGGAAGTTGGAGCCGAACAGGTATTTGGTAAGTCACAGGTTTTTCATACCTGTGCAAAAGATTACTATTATACGACAGGGCAAAAATGGTGAAAGTGCTTTGGATGGGCAGAGGATTGTATTCTCTTCATTCTCTCCTAAACTGAATTTATATATTTCAGTTGAATCCCCTTTTAACTTTCCCTTCTCTAAACCAAATGGCCCTATTTCTTAAGCTTTTAATTGAATAAAAGAGTGGTGATGTTTACCACTGTCCCTCCACTTGTTGTTGGTGTTGTTGTTTTTGCTGTGTACTCCTGTGAGCGGCCCAAGGAAATTGTATTTGAATGTTGGGTATAAATAATCATGATCATGATCATAAACACAATAATAACGCAAGCAAATCTATGCAAAAAGAGCCTTCTGGCTTAATTTCTGTGTTTTTTATGGTTAGGGTTTTTTTTTAGGGAAACTTTTGTGGAAGGTAGGTGGTTTGAAATTGATCAAAACCAGCTAGGAGCTCAGAAGAGCCTCAGAAGCGGTTTACCATGTGGCATGAAGGTCTCCTCTTTGATGAAATGAGTTCAAAGCTCACAGGTGCACTGGAGCCATTTCCTAGGGGCCAAGGTCCCTTCAGCCTCCCCAAAAAAATATTTGAGGGGGCAGCCTCCCATTGATGTGCATTGGTGTGTGTGCATATCACAACACGCACCACATCCTGCGGTTAGGTGGGGCAGGGCTTACCTGGCCTCCCTCAATATTTTATTCAAGCTGGCACCCCTGCACAGGTGTGAAGTGGCCCTTTGGACCATATCTTGTGTGGAACAGATAATGAGAAGCCATTAAAAATTATTATTTTGAAGATCACTGCAGAATGTCCCAGATTCTATCTCCAGGTAGAGCTGAGGAAGACTTGAAACCCTGGTGAGTTGCTGTCTCAGTAAAAGGCAGCTTCCTATGTTCCTTATGGTACATACTCTGTCTCCTTGCTAATGTATATAATCACTTCCATGGGATACAACTGATGCTCTGTGTAATTATAAAAATGAGTAGAAACAAATGTGGCCAGTATCCAAAACACTGAAAACGGTGGAAGAATGCTGAAAACAAAGAAGGAAAAATGTCTCTGTGTGTAGAAAAATCTGGGGACAACACAACACAACACACACACACACACACACGCTCAAGAGAAAAATAACAGCATTGCAAGTGTTTTCAAACTACACAACGTAACTTTTGCTGTGGGAAAAGGGGGCAGAAAAGAAGCAGCACGACTGATCTGGTTCCATCTTTTGCAAGTCAATAGCAACAACAACAAAAAGGTCACCGTTTCTAACTGCGTGGTCTGCATTTCAGAAACTTTCTTCCGTGGGAAAAAATGTATCAATGACTAGGGGTGACTCAGTCCTCTCACCACAACGAGCCTGTACTTAAGCGTGATTATAGAAAGCTGTGCTGCGAAGGAAATACCCCGTCGTTTAAGGCCCAATGGTGGGGACATCCTTTCTCCCTCAGCCTGATGTTATGGTGGTTTCTGCGGCAGAGGATATTTTCAACCTAGGCCAAGCCAATCAGGCTCTGCTTGGAAGTATTTTTCCCATGCATGTGATTGGTTGTTACTCTAGAACTGGTGATGGGTAATGGCGACAGGGACGTGGGGTGGGGTTAGGAGCCGCAGAAATGATTGCCCGTTGCATGGTCTTAGTAAGCTCTCGACACTGGGCAGATCCCTGATGCGCTCATTAAGACCCCATTCTAATTTCTAATGACCCATTTGCAACACATCAAGCACATATCACAGTCTAATGGAGAGGTGGGGAACTTTTATTTTCCCGGCTTCAGGTCCGCATCCCCTTCTTTGAAGGGCCACATGGCAGTAGGATATGGGGCCAGAGGCAAAGTTGGCAGAACAATGGGTGCAAATTTTACTTTTGTTCGACGGGCTAGGGCTCAGCTACATTAATAATAATAAAAAGCATTTTAAATGTGTTATTACACCGTGACACCAAATGGCGCTGTAGAGTTCTGTCTTTCGGCAACGTGAAATTCCCCATTATAAGGTTTATAATGCGTTTTCCTGAAATGCCTTTTTGATGTGTCTAGATCCAGCCCTAGTTTCTACCCCCCCACACCCAATCAAACCCCTGATTGGAGGTTGATCCAGGCTGGTCCCATCACCTCCTGGCAAATAGAAGGGGAAGAAATGGAGGCAGTGAGAGATTTTACCTTCTTGGGCTCCATGATCACTGCAGATGGTGACAGCAGCCACGAAATTAAAAGACGCCTGCTTCTTGGGAGTAAAGCAATGACAAACCTAGACAGCATCTTAGAAAGCAGAGACATTACCTTGCCAACAAAGGTCCGTATAGTTAAAGCTATGGTCTTCCCAGTAGAATCATAGAATCATAGAGTTGGAAGAGACCACAAGGGCCATCGAGTCCAACCCCCTGCCAAGCAGGAAACACCATCAGAGCACTCCTGACATATGGTTGTCAAGCCTCTGCTTAAAGACCTCCAAAGAAGGAGACTCCACCACACTCCTTGGCAGCAAATTCCACTGTCGAACAGCTCTTACTGTCAGTTGGTGCTTCAGGTTAAGAACAGTTTCAGGTTAAGAATGGACCTCCGGAACGATTTAAGTTCTTAACCAGAGGTACCACTGTACTACTACTTCTTTTCAAGCAATCAGCAATAAATTATTTCCAGACATTGTTGCAGAGTTAGGTCTATATAGGGCCTGCGAAAGAGTGTCTTCTCCTCCTTCATCTGGCATGTGGAAGTTTGCTGTGGCTTGTAATTAGCACATCACATATGGAGACAAATGGTGTGTGTGTTTATACACACACATATATATCTGAAAGGTTTCACAGTAGATTTCAGAAATACATATCACAACACGAGCACACAAACCCATATATCTTGCCACTGATTTTTTTTTGAATGAATGAACCACTAACAGCTCAACTTAATTTGTTTCTTTGTAGTAGAAGATCTTTGAACCTCCTGTGTGTGTGATGCCTTCTGCAGATTAGGACTGTTGTGTGCCTGCTTTGGGGGAATTTGTTCCATCTCCCTGCCATCCTCTTCCCTCCCTCCACTGATAAGACATCTGTAAACACTCTCTGAAACTCTTAACAGAGCCTTCTCTGTATGTTGCTTTGAAGGAGATCTGCATGAAGACCTCTGTACCAATTTGAAAATATCTTGCAAACTGATAAAGAAGTGAAGATACAGCCGAACATCCGCTGTGTAATAAGGATTAGGAAACCCAAGGATGTTTGCTAGGCTTGGAGATTGACTTGAAATAGATGGGAGTCTGGGATTCAATCAGAACTAATCTGATTCCTTCTGATGGTGGAATCGGCTTGCACCCTCCCCAAACCCATATCCATAATAAATATTCAGCCCTTCAAATCAAAATTGAGTAGTTTAATTTTAACAGCAGTTTGGAGTATTTAAACTACCCTCTCTTCATTAAGACATCAGATGGCTTAGTGGAAACATCTGCCGGCATAATGTAACTAGAGGATCAGTGATGGAATTCTCTGAGATATGTTGGGTGGGGTGGCCCAAATTTGAATTTTGGCTAGGAATACTATCCCCAAATTCCTATTAGCATTTCCAAAGGACATCAGATATCTATAGGTGCCCCTGTGTAGGTGATTAGTCGATTCAACAAAACCCCAAAGGCTCTGATTTGATTTGATTGATGATAAAATGGACCATATTATCCATTGTAGCTAATTGTATTCATGGATATCAAGCATACTTTAACTAATGGGGGAGAAAAAGAGTGAGCCTGGTCAAAGCTTATTTGAAGAAATGGCATGTTTTAAAAGCTGACATGACTTAAAACAGAATCATATAAGTTCCTTGCTAAACCACTTTCAGGATATATTAGGTATAACAATAGTTTTCTACATGAAAATGGCTTTGAAAAAATCTCCAAAGAAAAGTATTTTAAAAGAAAAGATTTTATTTTTTTTTGGTGCGCATTAAATTGGATGTGAATTTGACAGATTTCAAAGACTGTCAAAATAACGAATTTACATCATAAATGTGCAGGCTTCCTTTTTAAAGGCTCTTCAACAACTCAGGAAGGCATTTAATGGTGAGCGAGTTCAAAGTGTCACGGACTCCCACTGGTATAAAAAGAAGGCAATACCTACGATAGTCTCTCTCTGTTTCAGATAATGTATCTGTCTCCTTTTCAAGTTAATAAACTGCACTCCTGTCAAATTGCAGATAAATGAAAGCGACCAAGACATTGTTTTCCCCACATATTGCTAAGAAAGATATCTCCCAATATTTCTGAACTACCAGTATGCTAAAGAGAACTTAAAATGAATCTACCCTGCAGTTATTTTACAGCATCAAAGACAATGAAATTTCCACAGAGGCACTTTCTGAAGTTTTAAAAGCTTTATTTCTGATAGCTGCTCATTAAGAAGCTTCCAAGGCTTTTTTTATTGTTTCAAAGGCAGTCATCTAAATTTTTAATCATTCAACAGTGCTATATGGTCACGATGTTACATTCTCTATCTTGCGCAGGGAGGTTTTTTTTTGGGGGGGGCGTTATTTTGTCTTTTCAAAAACCTACATGCTAATGTCAACATAATGTTCCTCCTGAATAATAGCTAAGCACAGAGCTTCGGCTTAAAAAAAAGATGATTGAGAAAGGCCGCCGTTTTCGAGCAAAGGGTCAAAAGGTCCACATGTATTAGAAAATTAATAACCTTAATGCTTAGGGCACGACCCTTCCTTGTGCAAGGTAGTAGTGCCTGCATGTGGCGAGACTTGTGGTTCCATCTAGCGCAGTGCTGTAAACACAATCTGTCAGCAGCCCTTGGGGGCTCAGACAGGAGTTTATTCTTTCCTCCCCCTCCTCTCCTCTAGGGGGCAACACACAAACAGGTTCATGCACTAGCAGGGTAGGGGTGGTGTCCCTGTGCCTCCCTCCCCACTCCCCACAGAGGTGCACACCATGCTTTTAGAGCACTTTCGAAGCACACAGCCCTGCAAATAATTCTGGTCGCTGTAGTTTGTTAAGCGTTGATGGGAATTGCAACTCTGGGAGGGTGAACTGCAGCGGCCCAGAATTCTTTGAGGGAAAGAATGCACCTTGAATGGGCTTTAAAGGTATACAGTGGTACCTCAGGTTAAGTACTTAATTCATTCCAGAGGTTTGTTCTTAACCTGAAACTGTTCTTAACCTGAAGCACCACTTTAGCTAATTTGGCTTCTTGCTGCTGTGTGATTTCTGTTCTCCTCTTGAAACAAAGTTCTTAACCCAAGGTACTATTTCTGGGTTAGCGGAGTCTGTAACCTAAAGCGTATGTAACCTGAAGCACCTGTAACCTGAAGCGTATGTAACCCGAGGTACCACTGTACTGTTTGCAGGCTTTTGGTGCCTTCTGTCAGGTTGGATAATTTGTACACCTAGCCCAGACCTGTCTAATGTTCCAGGGTCTAAGGCAGAGGATGTGTTTGTCACCTGCTGCTCTTGGATACTTTTGACTAGAGATGCAAAGCAGGGGCTCTCGAACTGAGCTAGAGAACCCAACCCCCCCCCCAAAAGGGAGTGGTGGGAAGAGAGACGAGAAGCATGCACAAACTGCCCATTCCATTGGGCACTGGTTCTGCGCACATGCAATGTTGTGGCGACCGTGGATCGAGAAACAAGGCTCTGCTAAGCCCTGTTGTGATGCCTTTGCGCAAAAGTGCAGCATCTTGGCGCAAGGAAGGACCGTGACTTCAGCATATATGAAACATCTTTCTTAAGTGCCCAGAGCATATTGCATGCATTAACTGTCTATTCTGTATAGAAGTTTAAGGAATATGTGAAAAACCATGGATAGGTAAACTAAGGCCCGGGGGCCAGATCCGGCCCAATCGCCTTCTAAATCTGGCCCGCGGACAGTCCAGGAATCAGCGTGTTTTACATGAGTAGAATGTCCCCTTCTATTTAAAATGCATCTCTGGGTTATTTGTAGGGCATAGGAATTCATTCATTCCCCCCACAAAAAATATAGTCTGGCCCCCCACAAGGTCTGAGGGACAGTGAACTGGCCCTCTGCTGAAAAAGTTTGCTGACCCCTGGCCTAAACAAACCACTCACTATCTGTAATCAATAAAGTTGTGGCCAAAATTATGCCAATAACCTAAAATTAAATTCCGTGTCATGTGCGTAATTATTTTTTGGGGTAGCTCCTGGGGGCCTTCACACACAAGGAGGGCTGTGCTAGAAGGAAGGGAGCTGTGGACGGCCTTACATGCTGTACCCAGAGCCAGGATACTTGGGAAACAGCATAACTGTCATGGTGGAATTACAGATGGTTTGGCTTTGCTTCTGCCCTCTTTCCCACACAGCGATGTCTCTTTGAAGGACAGGCTGGGTTTCCTTCTCAGCCACAATGACTGTTGATTCTCACATTCATGCACCAAGGGGGCCGGGAGTAGGAGGGATTGTGCTACAAACCTGCATCAAATTTCCTCCTCCAGAAACCACAAACCACCTCCTCATCTCTTTGGGGACTATTTTCCATTCTTGGGAACATAATACAGTGTGTGATTGAGGCCTCCTGTCCTAGGCTGAGCATCATTCCTCTTCCACAGTTTTCAATGCAATCCGGTTCAGATAAGGATTAGGGGGAGAGAAGCTCAGAAGAGTTGCTATTGGCTGGAGAGAGGATGTTGACCCGGACAGGTCAGTGGGCTGATCCAATCAAAAGAAGCTCCTGGGGTTTTTGGGGGGGGGCACGGAATCAAAGCTAGTAGAACTTGTAGGGTGCCTCAGGGTTCTTGTCCTCTCCTCCATGCTTCTCAACATCTACATGCAGCCGCTAGGAGAGATCATCAGGGGGTTTGGGCTGGGTGTCCATCAATATGCAGATGATACCCAGCTCTACCTCTCTTTTAAATCAGAACCAGTGAAGGCGGTGAAGGTCCGTCCTGGAGGCGGTTGGAGGATGGATGGCGGCTAACAGATTGAGGTTGAATCCTGACAAGACAGAAGTACTGTTTTTGGGGGACAGGAGGCGGGCGGGTGTGGAGGACTCCCTGATGGAGATCAGCCTTATACATGTTTTTTAGGGAGTTCAGAGCTGAACAGGAACCAAAAACCATACTTTCATAGATAAAGCAGAGTGAAGACAGAACCTGCCCCAGGTATAACCCAGATGTGCTTGTGTATACAAAAGCCAATCTTCCGTTCAACATTTACCTCCAAAGTGAGCATTTAGGATTTCATTTTGTGCCGTATACAAAGAACTGTTTTTTAAAATAAAACAAAAACAAGCGCACAAACAGGGTCACAGAGAATTGATTTAAAACAACAACAACAACAACACACCAAACCCAAACCTCACACACATTATTTATTTCATTAATTCCCTTTTGCTCTGTGCATCTCCCTCCACAGTTCTTCCTCCTGCCTCCCCTTGTAAATGGTGTTTTTGTCAATCAATATGACTGATGGGAGAGGAAGAGAGAGCGGTGCAGAGCAATTTGTCCGACTTCAGATGGCCTGAAAGACAAACCATTTCAAAGGCGGGTTGACTATCATTTAATAAGGAGCCATGAGGGTGTTGCATGTAACACACAGTCCCTAGACTGGCCCTTATCCTCAGAGGCAGACGGACTCAACTTGACAGGGAAGCAAGAGGCGGAGGGAGGGGGGAAAAACCCTGCTGGTTGCAATTAACAAGAGATATCATAGGAATGAAAAAGAAGGGTAGTTCGGGGGGGGGGGCGCTGTGTGGCTCTGCTAGTGCCAAGCCTTGGAAGAAGGATTAGTTACCAACCGTTTCTACCAGGAAAAAAATGAGAGCTTTCTGGAGATTGTTGCTTACAAGTGTCAAGGCAAGGTGTGGCAGTGAAAGACTTGTTTTGTGTCTGTGCACACACCACATCAGCCTGGCTTAGCTTCCTTGTAAAATCTTTTTTTATATATATAAATATTTATTAGGGTTTTTTTTTTTATAAAAGAGATACACAGATAATAAACAACATTACTTATATCATAACAAAATTTGATAACTTCTTTGGACTTCCTCACGTCTCCTGCTCCCACTTACATCGTTAAAAAGTTTTTTCAAACAAATTATCATCTTGTTTACAATCTTATATCCACTCATTTAAATATAATCTAGCAATTCTCCAAAAGGTTTATGTTTTCCTTAATCTCACTTATCATCAAATTCCAGTCTAATTTGGTGGTGGCCAATTATTTATGATCAAGCATCCTTCTTAACATTCAACCAAATTACAATATTTTTGTAAATAAATCTTAAATTTCTTCCAATCTTCTTCAATCCTTTCTTCCCCCAGGTCTCGGATTCTGCCAGTCATCTCCGCCAATTGCATATAGTCCATCAGCTGCATCTGCCACTCTTCCAGTGTGGGTACATCTTGAGTTTTCCAGTTCTTAGCGATGAGTATCCTTGCTGCCGTTGTTGCATACATAAAAAATGTTCGGTCCTTCCTTGTAAAATCCAGTGTGCATTCATGGCTCCTAAGGGACGCGGGTGGTGCTATGGGTTAAACCACAGAGCCTAGGACTTGCCGATCACAAGGTTGGCGGTTCGAATCCCCGCAATGGGGTGAGCTCCCGTTGCTCGGTCCCTGCTCCTGCCAACCTAGCAGTTCGAAAGCATGTCAAAGAGCAAGTAGATAAATAGGTACCGCTCCGGCGGGAAGGTAAATGGTATTTCCGTACGCTGCTCTGGTTCACCAGAAGCGGCTTAGTCATGCTGGCCACATGACCCGGAAGCTGTACGCAGGCTCCCTCGGCCAATAAAGTGAGATGAGCGCTGCAACCCCAGAGTTGGCCACGACTGGACCTAATGGTCAGGGGTCCCCTTACCTTTTACCTTTACTCTTTGGCTCCTATCAGAGCAGCGAGCTCACTTGATGCTCCGAGTTGTGAATTGTCTGTGATTTGGGTCCCCCGTTTCCTTCTCCCAGCTAGAGGAAAGCTCATGGAGGTGTGAACACATGTGACACAGAATCCCCCTACCAATTGTCAGAGTCCTTGTTGGCCAACCATGAAGTTTGCTCATCACATCCGAGTTGGTTGCATAGTGTTCAGTGGAGAAGTGGGGCATGGGACCCAAGACTTTCTAGATGCAAAGCAGATGCTCTACCTAAGAAGAGACCTGCTGGATCAGGCCAAAGTCCCCTCCAATGTATGGTTACCAGATATTTTTTTTCAATGAATCCAGGGACACTTTTCAACTTCAATGGATTTTGTATGGGAACTGATTTGTAAATCCGGGGACTGTCCCCGGGAAACGGGGACATCTAGTAACCAATGCAGCAAAATGTTGAAGTTGAATTTATTTAGCAACACCATATATATTTTGTGTGTGTGTGTGTGTGTGTGTGTGTAACTCAGCAATTTCCCAACAAATAAATGTCACCAACAGCTTTGATAACATGCTTTCATTGCTTAGATCTACCACCTCCCCGCTTAAAAAACCCCCAGAAACCACACGTTCTTCATCTCAGCCATTCTTCCCATTTCTGCCTATATGAATCAGTTCTCTATTGCATGGAACTCCTGCTGGGATTAATTTCACTGTATTTTATTTCATATGGAGAGTGCAAGGTGAAAGGCACCGAGAGCTCATTTCTTTGTGCTGGTTTGTGCGGGGTCAGGAGAAAGTTACTAGGCTGGATGAAAGTCAGGGCGACTTTCACAGGACTTGCGGTCCACTCCATCCGAAAGGCTGAGCGTGGGAAGGAAGAATGCATTGTAAAAGGGTGTGTTTGTCTATATGCTGTGTTTGTGTGTAGGAACGGGGTGGGTGAGTGGGACGACGCTTTAGTTCGCATCTAGATATGAAACCGCCCAATATCCACTTCTCTGAATTTTGTAATGTAGTTTTCGGGCCAAGTAATGTTGTTGTTTTTTTTTTTTAAAAAAGCATAAACAGGTGTAAAGTGTGCATATCAGTGCCTATATTAGTAGAATACTTTTTTCTGGGGGGGATGCATATCCCTAAACATTTTGTGAATCTAAGTTTGGCCTCATTGAGGGGCAGTATTTCAATATGAGTATGACAGGGTCTCTCTCTCTCTCACCCCCCCCCCCACAAGAAACCTTTTTTTAAAAAAAAAATATTGAAAGTAAACTGACATATAAACTTCGAGATAAGGACTTCAAAGAAGAATGGGAACTTTTTGCAAATTATTTTTAAAAACCCAAAATGAATTGGGCTCTTTGGCAGGTTTTGCATAAACATACACAAATTTATTCATTGTTAACATAATAGACAGATAATATAAGTATTTATACAATTTTACCGTATGCAGAGAATAACTTGCGTTGAGAAATCAGAGAGAGGAGCTGAGGGAAGTCTCGGGGGGGGGGGAGGAAAGAGGGTTTGATGGGGAGGTGGGAAAAGGGGGGGGGATAATGAATATGATATGTTTTGATATTTTGTTATGTTGAAATTGTTAATAATTTTTTTAAAAATGAAAGAATTTCAATTATAAAGAATATATTGTATTGTACTGTTATAATTCTATATTTGTAAACCAAAAAAACAAATTATTTCAGAAATAATTAATGCAGATAAACCCTTAATATCACAATGTAAGAGTCTGCTCTAAATCAAATGACTGTAGAGTTCTTTCTTTCCTTTTCTAGCCTTTACTGGCATATAAGTGAAAACAGTAAAATCATAAAAATCATGTAAAGTCACCCAAATACAATGATAATCCAAACACATACAATAGATAACCACCACTGAATAAATCAGGTAATTGTAGATTTAGCTTTAAAGATCTCGGCTAAGTATCCTGAAACAATCTTGGTAGTTTCGGGAGTATCATCCCTCGACAAATATTGGATTACAGACTCTTACAAACTCTATGAGTTGGAAGGGACCCTGAGAGTCACCTAGTCCCGCCCTCTGCAATGCAGAAATATCTCATTACCTCAGATTTGTTCAGTGGAGAAGTGGGGTATGGAACCTGAGACCTTCTAAGTACAAAGCAGGATCAGGCCAATACAGCATCTCTGTTCTCACAAAGATCAACTAGATGCCTATGGGAAGCCTGCAAGCAGAAGAATGAGCACAACAGGAATCTCCTCACTTGAGGTTCTCAGCAATGGATATTCAGAGGCATATGACCTGCAACAGTGAAGGAAGAACATCGCCCCTGATAGGCTTGTCCTCCATGAATTTATCTAACCCTTTTTTATACTTTTTTTTTTAAAAAAAAAAAGCTGCCCAAGTTGTTGGCCATCACCAACATACAGTGGTGCCTTGGTTCTCAAGCGCCTTGGTACTCAAACAACCTGGAACCCAAACACTGCAAACCCGGAGGTAAGTGTTCTGGTTCGCAAACTTTCTTTGGAAGCCAAACGTGCTCTGTTTTGAGTGTTATGCTTCTGATTTGAGTGCCACACTTCCGTTTTGAGTGTTATGCTGAGGTCTGTCTGTTTTTGCTATTTATTTTGTGTTTTTGTTTTTTGCGGCTCTTTTTTGGTTGTTTTTGTCACTGTGTGGAACCCAGTTCAGCTACTAATTGATTGACTGATTGATTGATTGATTGATTGATTGTGTGATTGTAGTACATTGTTTATTGCTTTCATTTTATGGATCAGTGGTCTTGTTAGATAGTAATGTTAAATTTCTGTTTTAGGGGTTGTTTTTAAAGGTCTGGAATGGATTAATCCATTTTGCATTACTTTCTATGGGAAAGTGCATCCTGGTTTTGGAATGCTTTGGTTTTGGAACAGACTTCCGGAACGGATTAAGTTTGGGAACCAAGGTACCACTGTAGTTTGAAAGTGAATTCCTACCACTACTCCTGAACAACAACCTTTTGCCAAATGAAAAGTAGCTCCAGGTTGCTGACACTTAAGTCCAAGTGAACAAAGAAGCTCTGGAGCCAAGTGAGAATTCCCAGGTAAGATCCTCCCTCCTTTGTGTGGGCAGGTAATCCCTCCCCTACCTGGCCTGGTCTCCTTGGCAACTCTTCCCCCAGGTGGGATTGGACAACTGACTGAGGTAGGCGGAGACCTCCAGGTATTCCACCTGAGGGAAGGCAAAGCCTAGCCTATGCTGTTGGAGCCGCTCCAGATCTAGGGGCTGCACACGTCCACGCAAAGGGCGCCCCCCGTTTTAAGCGGGGAGCGGTCATTGGTAAGACATTAGCAATTTAGGAATTGGATAGATAGCTTGAAGCTCCCTATAAAATCACGACAGCTAGCAATATCTAGCAACTTATTTGTGATCCTCCTCCTCATTGCGCCAGGGTATTTTCCCTTCCCCCCAGTGTTTTACGATGCACAGTGCCAATATGACTCTCCCTTTCTCCAGAAACAAACTTCGCGTTTCATAATAATCACAAAATTATCCAAGGGGTGCGGGTGGGTGGGTGGAGGAATCAAGTTGTTTCCTTCTTTCATCATGTCCCTAAAAACCACGAAGCCTGGCTTCAAAAAGCAGGAGGCTTCAAAGTGTCGAAAGCGACAGTGTGCACACTCTGGTCCAGCCAAGCAGCCAGCCAGCCCCTCTCAAGTTTCTGTTTGTGGCAGTCTGATCATTGCAGAGCTGCGGCACAAATTTCCTCCTCTTTCCCCTGAACCGATGCCATCACTCAGTAGATTTGGAGAAAGGTCACAGAATCGGCTGCTTGAGCGGGATCCTTTCCAGGACTGCTGGTCCTCATTTTTGAAGTGGGCAGTCGGGAGGAAGCAAAGAAGAAGAAGAAGAAGCTGTCACTGCAACACAACAAGAACTTTTGAAACATCTGTGAGGATGGGGGGACTCAGCACAGCAGCAAACTCTCGAGTTTTGTTCTTCGCTTCTCACTTTGAGGCATGATCCTGATTTCCCTAGATGTGCTTGAGACAGGAGATAAATGGATGCTATTGGCATCTGTGTTATGTACAGTGGTACCTCGGGTTACAGACGCTTCAGGTTACAGACTCTGCTATCCCAGAAGTAGTCCCTCGGGTTAAGAACTTTGCTTCAGGAAGAGAACAGAAATCACGGGCGGCGGCGGCAGTGGGAGGCCCCATTAGCTAAAGTGGTACCTCAGGTTAATAACAGTTTCGGGTTAAGAATGGACCTCCAGAACGAATTAAGGTACCACTGTACTGTTCCTCCATTTTCTTTATGAAATATATGTATCTAAAACATTTAATACAGTGGTTTCCCCCGCTATTCCTCCAAGGAATTCAGGGCATCCTGTGTTTTATTTTCACATGAGCTCTGTAGGATAAGGCAGGGTAATTAATATAAGTTTTACAGAGGGCAGTCCAACAACCTCTGGAATACACCTGGTTTGATTAGTCTTTAAGATGTTATAAAATACAACCACCCCTTGAAAAGGTTGGGATTGAGCCAAACTGAAGAGGTAGAGGCTGTGAATATTTTAATGCACCTTGAAAAGGGGACCTGTTTATGTTTTTTTGGTTTTTTGTTTGGTGGGGAGGGAGGTATGCTCTTAAGGATGTGAAAGCAAAAGGGGAAGGGAATGTGCCCCTGTTGCCTTGGCCCGTTAAAGTTCCAAAGCAGCAGCAGCAGATCAGAGGAAAGATATCTTCAAACAGATGTGGAAAACTGCATGAGGGGGGGGGAAACCCACCAGTTGTGTGACTGGCTGGAGATGAAGTAACATGTGGAGAAATGCACAGCATCTCATCTGCAGCCTTTTGCAGCCAGACCATCAGCCCAAAGAGAAAATCACCCTTGGGTCCTCAACTGCATGGCTTATGCCTATAGGTCTTTTAACTACAAAGATGGACAGTGGAATGTCCAGGTGCCATGGCTATAATGGGTGGAAATCTTTCCCTGCACGGAACATTTTTATCTATCTATCCATCCCACAGTCTAATCATCACCACCACCATCATCAAATCAAACATGCTTTACCTCCACAGTTGGAGGGCAATATGGCTCTGTCAGGCTTTGGGGGATCAGATCCCTTCCCCAGTGGCATTAAATATGCAGATCAAATGGAAGGAGCATTCTTACCAGTTAGTTTCTTTAATAATCACAGTGAGAGACAAAGGAATGCATATCTCTCTAGAAATGGCATTGCTCCCAGTAAAGGTTCACCCCCTCCGTCCCCATTAATCTATGTCACTCCTGCATTGGGAAATCTGAGCTTGCTGCTGCTGCGCTCTCTGTTCTATCACTCTCAAAGCTCGTCTACTCTTAAGAGAAGGGGGGTCAGGAATACTGTCCAAAGACATTGCATCTGCCAGCTCTCTCTCTCTCTCTCCCCTGGTGTTTCCTCTTCCAGCTGTTCCTCACCCGGTATTTCCCAGCTTTCCCCCTCTGGACTTTGCCCTTCTACAAACCACTGTTCTAAATCAATACTGTCCTCCTGCCCTTGGGAAGGTTCAAGGGAAGGGGGGTGCGGCTCCCATCATTCCTTCTCAGTCCAGCCCCTGACAGCCTCTGAATGGGGGAAGTGATGTTATATGTAGGTCCTGTTTGGTCACTGTGTAAACAGGGTGAAGGACTAGGTAGGTCTTCCCTCTGATCTACCAGGATCATTATACCTAATGATCCATATCCTTTGTTGTTGTTGTTTAGTCGTTTAGTCGTGTCCAACTCTTCATGACCCCATGGACCAGAGCACGCCAGGCACTCCTGTCTTCCACTGCCTCCCGCAATTTGGTCAAACTCATGCTGGTAGCTTCGAGAACACTGTCCAACCATCTTGTCCTCTGTTGTCCCCTGCTCCTGGTGCCCTCAATCTTTCCCAACATCAGGGTCTTTTCCAGGGAGTCTTCTCTTCTCATGAGGTGGCCAAAGTATTGGAGCCTCAGCTTCACGATCTGTCCTTCCAGTGAGCACTCAGGGCTGATTTCCTTCAGAATGGAGAGGTTTGTTCTTCTTGCAGTCCATGGGACTCTCAAGAGTCTCCTCCAGCACCATAATTCAAAAGCATCCATTCTTTGGCGATCAGCCTTCTTTATGGTCCAGCTCTCACTTCCATACATCACTATTGGGAAAACCGTAGCTTTTACTATATGGGCCTTTGTTGGCAAGGTGATGTCTCTGCTTTTTAAGATGCTGTCTAGGTTTGTCATTGCTTTTCTCCCAAGAAGCAGACGTCTTTTAATTTCGTGACTGCTGTCTCCATCTGCAGTGATCATGGAACCCAAGAAAGTAAAATCTCTCAATCCCTTCATTTCTTCCCCTTCTATTTGCCAGCAGGTCATGGGACCAGTGGCCATGACCCTTAATGGTGACTAAATCATAGTAAATAGTAAGCTATATACTTATATAAGCACAAGGGGCGCCAGCTCTAGGGGTGAAGGTGTCTTCTGCCCCCTCAATATTTGTTTCAAGAGGGCCCTGCCACCCCCCAAAAAAATATTGAGGGGACCCGGCCTGCATGCTCTGTCAATGCTGGGTGGAACATTTTGTTTACTGGATTATATGCTCTGATCCTGTGGTTTATTTAGGCTGGATCTAGACACACCAAAAAAAGCGTTTTGGGAAAACACACTGACTTCATAGAGGGAAATCACATTGGCCAAAGACGGGACTCCACAGCGCCATCTGGTGTCACAGTATTATAACACACATAAAGCGCTTTTTCTTTACTAATGTCGCCAAGTCCATATTCCTACAAACCTCTGCTCATGCAACAGGGACTCACCTTCCATCCCTTGTCTTTGCAGACCCCAATGCTCCCTCCAGATCTGATCCAGAGGGTCCACCCCCCAATCCTCCAGCAGAGATTTTTTGAGAGAGTGTGGGGAGCTTCGAGGTGGGCGGTGGGAGGAACATCCTGTTGCACCACTGGAAGGCCAATCTGCTTACACACAGACAGCATTGGCTATCACCCATGGACAAGGGGGAATAGCTATTCTCTTTAGTTTTTCCACCATTGTACATTGCAAAATTGGATAATCCTGTTGCCCTGATTAAGCTGATTGGTTCAGCTGAATGTTTGCAGTTCCCTGTGTAACTAGGAGGCCACATTGGCGGGTATGTCAAGCCATGCTGGCATTGCCATTGGTAGCCTGGAGGGGAAAGCACAGCAGACAGTATTCCAGAAGACAGAACTGGGCCATCCTGTCCCGAAGGACACCCTTGCATTCTGTTGCAAGCCCAGAAACAACCTGTTGGAAAATGAAGTATTTGCAAGAAATCAACACTGGATCCTTCAGAAGACAACGCAGTAGGTGCACCAATTAGAAGCGACACAGAGATGTCTGTTGTTCTTGAGTTCATTGTGACAGACAGACAGACAACCACAGGGGTCGTAAAATAATGGCTTCTTTTATCATATGATTGGCAGCAGAGGGATGAAAAAAAGATAACATATTTTATTTATTTACAGTATCTTTTCATATCTATAAAGAAATGTGAGCAAAGGAGGATCAATTTGAAATACGTAAATTGCTAGAAGTTCTTCCTTGTGAATTCTTCCTATGCCCATCTACCCTCCTCCCCCAAATTAACAGGTTCTCTACAATCTTTTGTGATCCACCTGCCCTTCTAGAGGCCTATGCCCTCCTAGTCTTCATTCTTCCCTTAATTTCTGGACTGATAAACTTAGGCATTAGTGACTTTATTCATGGCTTCGGACACATTTGTAACTGTGGAGAAAAAAAATGTAAGTACATACTGGAAGCATAGATTTGGTTTGCTGGTACAAATGCCATGTGTCGGATCTGGTATTAAGTTACAGATAGGTAGCCGTGTTGGTCTGCCATAGTCAAAACAAAAAAATTCCTTCCAGTAGCACCTTAAAGACCAACTAAGTCAGTTCTTGGTATGAGCTTTCGTGTGCATGCACACTTCTTCAGATACACTTCTTCAGATACACTGTGTATCTGAAGAAGTGTGCATGCACACGAAAGCTCATACCAAGAACTGACTTAGTTGGTCTTTAAGGTGCTACTGGAAGGAATTTTTTTGTTTTGATCTGGTATTAAGTTAGGGATTGCCAACCTCTTTGGAAGTTTTGAAAAAGGGCTATGGGTGCCAGTCACAAAATGGCTGCCATCTGGACCTGGCAAAAAACAAAATGGCTGCTGTGGTGGCATGGTATAACACAAGATGGTGGCCACATCTTAAAAATCAGTAAAGGGGACACTGTTAGAAGGATCTAGAGTGGCTCAATGATCCTCCATGTTTCCTCGAAAACCTTCTACTGGTGATGTTTTGACAGAAAAAGAAGCAGCACCTTCAAACAGAGGTGCCAAATGTGAGAGGAGGGTGACAGACCAATACAAATGGCTGCAGAGGCCAGGCCATGGGCTTGCTCCCCTGTACTGTGATATGCTTGCTATTTCTTTGTCAGTTTTCTAAGGAGTATATGCCAGGTGGATGCTATTGACTTTGTCCAAACAGATTGCTTGTCTAGCAAGTACTGTGCACTGTTAGCTGTGGCAGAATCAATTCTGGGTAAAAGGACCGAGTTTTCTTCCTCTCCTCAGTTGTGTGTGTGGTGGGGATATATTGTATTCAGGACCCCATTCCCCTCAAGCACATGGTTGGCACAGTCAGAACAGCTAGGTGCACAGGTTGCAAAGTGTGGGCAGCCTATGCTGTGTATATTTTGCATTTTGATCATGACCATTAAAGAAAATTCAGAGAAAGAGAGCAGAAGACCCTCTGGAGAGTCTCGACAAAACAAAGCACACAATGCCTAACTGTTATTGGAAAAGTTAAAATGTAGAGATGCCCCATGAAGAAGCAAAAGAGCTGATCAATGGCCATGCTAAATGTATTTTGCATGACAGTTAGAAGAAGTCTATTCCGTTTCATTTTGATTCCTGCCCGCCCCCCATATTTTGAAGATGAAAATAAACAAAGCCACTGAGGGTCTTCTTTCCACATGAAAAATTGACATTGCAGTTGTGGTTTTTAAAGAATAGCTTTTACCAAACAGCAAATATCAAAATGCCATTAAATATTGATAAAGAAAGTTTACAAAATTAAAGAAAGAAAAAAGTGGCTGGAAGTCTTCTAAAGTCTTTACATTTTTATGCTGCTGTTCCCAGGAATGTGGTTTTTTTAAAAAACAACAACAACAACTTATCTTCCTGAGAGAAATACTCTGGAAGGCATATTTGAATGTTCATGGAGTGGATCTATGTGAACTGGCTAAAGGGAATTCTCTTTAGAACATGATAAGAATTCTGCTGGATCAGACCAGAGGCTGTTCAAGGGCAGCATTTTGTTTCTGCAGTGTCCAACCAGATGCCCATGGAGGCATGAGGACGATAGCACTCTTCCCCTCATGTTTCTCTGGTAGCCTTCTTCACCATGGATTTCTTTAATCCCTCTGGGAAGCCATCTAAGCTAGCAAGCATAATGGCATTTTATGGTAACAAATCCCATAGTTTAACTATGTGAAGAAGTCTGTCTGACTGTTCCAACATTCAGTTTCGTCAGATGGGTTCTAGTATTATGTTTTTAAACACTTCTATCACACACCTCTTTATTCACCTTCTCTCTAAACTGAGTCACTCCAGTCTCGTGATCATTTTGTTTGCTTTTGGGGGGCATATTTTCATCTTTTTTTGTGTTGCAACCAAAACTGTGCACAGTATTCGAAGTGCAGTTGCATCTTGATTCATTGGAAATCACATCTCTCCTCCCGTTTTGGCACATCTAACATTATTTATAAAACTTTTTTATATATAAATAACCAGGATTAGATGCTGGTTAAACCACTGTTTCTTGGTTCAGCTGTGTTTTAACAAACCCTGGTGCTCTTTATGGCATGAGAGAGAAGGAAGGGAAAAAGGGAGTATATATGGGCCCAACATTCATTCTTGGTCTAATAAACCACAATTTATTAGACTGACAATGCAATCCTGTACATACTAATTCAAAAGTAAGTCCCACTGAATGCAGTAGAACTCATTTCCAGACATGTGTGCACAGGATTGTAGCCCAAGATTATTACATTTGAACTGGACCTATGAGAGAGAGAGAGACCGCAAATGTATGTACAGGAAGTGAACTATCATATCTGGATTGCATACACGGGAACTGTGTATTAGCTGTCCACTTCATTATCCACTGGAGATGGGAAACAGATCCTGCAACCTCAAAATTCCTTCTGATTACGTGTGTGGCATCAGCTAAACGATGAATGAGAGGAAATAGGCATTTAGATTTCATCATCATCATCATCATCATCATCATCATCTATTATTTACACCCTGCCCATCTGGCTGGGTTTTCCCAGCCACTCTGGGCAGCTTCCAACAAAATATTAAAAATACAATAAAACATCAAACATTTAAAAATTCCCTAAACAGGGCTGCCTTCAGATGTCTTCTAAAAGTCTGGTAGTTGTTTTTCTCTTTGACATCTGGTGGGAGGGCATTCCACAGGGCAGGTGCCATTACTGAGAAGGCCTTCTGCCTGGTTCCCTGTAACTTGGCTTCTCTCAGTGAGGGAACCTGCGAGATACAATAAGCCTCTACATTCCCTTAATGTGCTGGATGTTACACATCTTTCTAGAAGTGTTGAGGTAGGGAAGGCCTACCTAGTGAGTCAGAAGGAGGGATCTTCTCCACTGTGCGTAGAGGAAAGGAAAGTGGGCAATACCCAAATCAGGTGGGCATTAAAATATATTCCACAAATAACTGCACAGTCTGTCTGGACGTACCTTCCTCTAACATGGAGAAGGCCTTCGATAGCAGGGGCAGAATGGAGGCAGGCGGAGCAAGAAAAGAACTTGGTATGTCAGACCCAAAGCCTGGGCTCAGCCCAGTAGGCTGGGGGCAATGCCAACGGCAAGGAAGGTGGCTCTGTAGTGGGGCATATGCATTGCATGCAGAATGTCTCAGTTTCAATCCCTAGGGCTGGGAGAGAACCCTGCCTGAAACCCTGCAGGAGGCACTGCCACTCAATGTAGACCAGGGTTTCCCAAACTTGGGTCTCCAGCGGTTTTTGGACTACAACTCCCATCATCCATAGCTAGCAGGACCAGTGGTCAGGGATGATGGGAACTGCAGTCTGAAAACAGCTGGAGACTCAAGTTTGGGAAACCCTGGTGTAGACAATTGGTAGCTAGATGGTCCTCAGGGCTGCCTTAGTATCGGCCAGTATCCAATGTTCCGACAACGGAAATAGCAGCTTATGAGCAGAGCAGAGCTAAATCTGGATTTTGGGAGCAGAACGACTCATCTGATGGCCCATTGGCCTGATCCTGCAAGCTCTACTTATCTTCATATCCCAATACTGGCTGAACAATAGTTTCACTGGTCAGCGAGTAAAACATCAGTTGGTTGGAAGACGTCTCTCCCCAGAATTTGTATAATAATCTTTTTTTTTTCCTCCCCCAAATGACTCTTCTCTCTGCTCGTCACTACTCTAACTTATGTGACTGGCAATTTGTTTCTTTTTAAGAAGAATTAATTGGGGAGGAGGGAGTTTGCATAAATAAAGAATCTCTTCCTTTAATGCGGATGATTCTGCTGGCAAAATGTGGCACGTGTAAGTGGGGAGGAATTGTAGCATGTCATCCTCCACTTGGAAATCGGATCCTGAAATCCTGTCTCTTTGCTCGCTGCAGTCGATGGAGCAGTGGGGAACCAGCTCTCCACATTTTGTTAGGGAGTAATTACATTATTCATATTTTATTTATCCCCTCAAAAGAAACAAGTAATTATTATTACACAATCTGTACCCCCCCCCCCCCGCAAAAAAATACTGCTTTGGAAAAATTATCAATTATAATCTAGAAGATTGTCCCCCAAGTAAGACTTCAAATGCGTCTCATTACAGATTTTGTTTTGTTTTGTTTAAGGAAGTGTGGTGGAAAAAACAAAGAACTGCTGTGCCGTTGTCTTTTACTTCTCTTTAATGTCGGGTTCAGAAGTAATGATGGTGAGAACAATCAGCCTTCAAGTCTCTGTTTTCCTGTGTTTACTCATTAAACATGAGAACCAGGTGCTCTCATGGGGAGAAAAGCTCATTGTAACATTGGCTTTAGATATCAAAAAAGCCTTTCACCTTTCACTAACAAGCATAACTTCACAGGCAAGGGGGCTGAGATAAATAAAGGAATAAATAAAGGAAGGGGGCCTGCTTTAAAATGAAATGGCGGGGCCCGATCCTGTAAACAAATACTTCTGGCGTGGGGGCAGAAGACTCCCCTTCTCTTGGAGAGGAATCTGACGGAACACAACAAAGCTTTGCCTTGCGCAAAGGCTATGCAGATGGAGGTGCTTTGCCATATTTCAGTCTCTTGCACATGTTACTGGAGTAGCCTTAACCTTAAATCAAATGCTGCCTATAAAAACAATGATAAACTGGACCCAGTTCCAGAATATAATTTTGTGACAGGAACATGTGGCACACCAGTGTCTCTTAACTCTTCACCCTTCCTTCATCCTGACCTCACCAACACCACCCTTGCCTTTGGGATCCTTGTCCTTTATCTCCCCTATTTCCTGGCCCCTCTTCCAAGCCCTCAGCCTCCTGTTATGTGAGATTTTGATCCCAGCCAAGCAGACAATTTTCGCTTCCCTCGCAGAAGTTGGATTGCAAACCTTTTACTTGCAGGAGCAGCTGAACATTCTCTTCCAATCAGGGGCTTTATCACCATGAACAATATTTTAGACTGTATAATAAAATAATTTAAATAAATAAGAGAAAGAAAGAAAGAAAGAAAGAAAGAAAGAAAGAAAGAAAGAAAGAAAGAAAGAAAGAAATCCGAGTCCCCTGACCTAGGCTTCTTCTTTTTTGTCTTCCTTTCAGGAAAGGGAAGGTGAGAAAGGGTGAAGAGAGAGAGAAGAGTAGAAAGTCTCCCAGTTGATTTATCTCCCGAGGTGATGGTCTCTTCAAGCACTAGAGGCAGCACTGGTGACCAGGGTTGGCCTGGTAACAACAACAACAACAATTTATTATTTATAGCTTGCCCATCCAACTGGGTTTCCCCAGCCACTCTGGGTGGCTTCCAACAAAATATTTAAAAAACAATAAAACATCAAACATTAAAAAATTCCCTAAACAGGGCTGCCTTCAGATGTCTTCTAAAAGTCAGGTAGCTGTTTATTTCCTTGACATCTGATGGGAGAGTGTTCCACAGGGCGGGCAACACTACCGAGAAGGCCCTCTGCCTGGTTTCCTGTAACTTCGCTTCTCACGGTGAGGGAACCACCAGAAGGCCCTCAGAGCTGGATCTCAGTGTCCGGGCTGAATGGTGAGGGTGGAGATGCTCCTTCAGGTATAATGGGCCGAGGCCATTTAGGGCTTTAAAGGTCAGCACCAACACTTTGAAGAGTGCTCAGAACCCAGTTGTGTCCCACTAACAAGGGGGCCAGTTGGGCCCCTTGCCCAAGGGCTCTGGAGATCCTAGAGTGGTAGCACCTCATTGAGCTCCCTGTCTTGCATGTCTGTTCTCTTCTTTTTGGTTTTTATTTCTTCTGATGCCATCCCATAGAATTGTGGCGTTTGAAGGACCGTCTTGCCCAACCAACCCCCTGCAAGGCAGGAATCTTTTGCCCATGCCACCCACGACCACACTGTCCCTAAGCTCCCTTCTTAGAACTCGTCCCCTCTGCGTTTTCTTTCTCCGAAACCAAAACAAAACCTTGTAATGGGAGCTTATATTGTGTGTGGAGGGGGATCAATAGGAATATGGCTGGCATGTTTTGTGTGGTTCGTTTGTTATGCTTTCTGGAGACTTTCCTCTTTTCTTCTGGTTTTTATGGCTGACCTTGTTCCTGTTGTTAGTACAGAGGGGTGGAGTTTTTTTTGTGTCCCCCCCTCCTCCTTTTTCCTCCTCCAGTGTGGCACTTCTGTAATGTTTTTGTTCTTTGTTCTAGTTCATTCTCCCTTTGAGGTTCCCTCTGATGTTGAGTCAGCGGCATGTTTTTGATACATTCTTCCCTGGCATGTGCATCCTCACTCCAGGTATCAAAAACCCAGAGCAGCAGTTATTTGGAGGGACACTTGTTCGGAGCGACAATGCCTGCCTCGTCCTAATGCCGTCCGCCGCAATGGCCACCTGAGTCAACAAATGACCGGTGTTTGAACAAAGGAACAACAGACCTGCACTTTCTCTCAGGCTTTGCGTTTTCACTTTGGCTGTGGAGCGCGCGCGCACGCACACACACACACACACACACACACACAGGACTCCTGTGCTGTGGGGCTTTGAGGAGCAGGTGTGTGACCAGGAGGCAGCTGAAAAGGCATGATGACTTGTGTCGTATGGATAATACCCAGCAGCCAGGCCTCCAACAAAAGGGCAGCTTGTTTTGCCATTGTCTTTTAAGGTCAGGGTCATAAGAACAAACATAAGAAGAGCTCTGCCACATCAGACCAATGGTCGCTCCAGTCCTGTTTCCCACAGTGGCCAACCAGGTGTCTCCAAGAATCACACACAAAGGGAAGCCTTTTCCCATTGCATCTCCTGGTGTAAACTGTAGTATTTCAGTTCAGTCCTTGTTTCATGTACAGTGGTACCTCGGGTTACATACACCTCAGGTTACATACGCTTCAGGTTACAGACCCCACTAACCCAGAAATAGTACCTCGGGTTAAGAACTTTGCTTCAGGATGAGAACAGAAATTGTGCAGCGGCAGCAGGAGGCCCCATTAGCTAAGGTGGTGCTTCAGGTTAAGAACAGTTTCAGGTTAAGAACAGACCTCCAGAACGAATTAAATGCTTAACCCAAGGTACCACTGTATAGGCATACTTCGGATCTCAAAAGCCTTGGCTCCCGAACAAAATGGCTCCCGAACGATCGAAACCTGGAAGTGAGTGTTCCAGTTTTTAAACGATTTTCAGAAGCCGAACATCTGGCACAGCTTCTGCAGCTTCCGATAATCAGAAGCCACACCTTGGTTTTTTAATGTTTCTGGGAGTCGAATGGGCTCCTGAAACGCATTCTGTTTGAGAACCAAGGTACGACTGTATGTTCCAGTACACAGAGGCTTTAGAGACCAGGCCCTGAGGCAACAACGTGAGGTTTCTAATGGTCTCTTTCTCATGTATAATAGGATGTCCCTATTTTCTTTGGAGAAATGTTGTTGGAGGGTATGTAATGTTTGCTTAGGTGTGTAAAAAATAAAGTATTCCAGTTACCATCCTTTGTGCCAATCCTACATCTTACATATAGTAGTGCTTTCTTGGAAGCTATTTTTCATGAGTTTGACTAATCCTTTTTTTAAAAGCCATCTGAGGCTGCCCTCCTCTGTACACTTACTTGGAAGCAAGGCACATTGAACACAGTGGGATTTCCTTCTGAATAAATATGCAAAATATTGTACTGTAAGCCAGTGGCCTTTGTCCCATCTTGTGGTACCAACTTCACTAAGGCAGCAAACCTATGTGCACCCACCTGAGAGTAAGTCCCACTGAACTTTTATTCAAAAAGATTTCTGAAAAGCTTGATATTTTTTTAAACCTCTAAACAGTATACAAAAAACAACACCAAGACAATAAAACCACACACACAAATGAAAGTAAAATAACATTATAAGAACAGATGGAAAGAGGAACAGATAAAAAGAGGAATTCAGAAACAAGGGTGTGATCTTATGGGTCAGGGAAAATCTGAGCAGAAAGATATGTCTTCACAAGACATCAGAAGCAACTAAAATAAACAATGCTTCAAATATGACAGAGGGAAGGGCTTTCCACAATGCAGGGGCAATGGTAGAAAATGCCCACCACACTTTAGGTTGCTTTGCCATGGGTAGAACTTCCACTGATGAAATAAGGGATCTTATGATGACCATGGGGCTGTCCTAAGATGTCACCAGCCCAATGCATATAGCAGGCCACACCCTGGACCTTGTTTTCTCAACTGGGCAGGGAGAGGGTGATCTGAAATTGGGGGATATTGACACCAGTCCCATGTCATGGGCAGATCATTTCCTGTTGAGATCTAGATTTTCAGGACCCTTTCCACTCTGGAGAGGTGGGGGAAACTATTGGGATGGTCCATTCTTGGAGGCTGATGGACCCAATATGTTTCCAGGTGGCTCTGGGGGATGATAGGCTCATCCTGCACATCACCCTAAAGTTGTGCAATGCAGGCAGCAGAGCAGTGTGGATATGCCTGTCTACAGCCAAACGTCTGGAACTGTAGCATGCAAGGGTAGACTTCAGCGACCTGAGAACTTTAACCTCATTTCTCTTTTAAGAGCAATTTGCCAAGGAAAAACGTTCCTTTTTAACCAGGCCTTTGATTGACCTGATTGACATCCCATACCCTTTTAAAATGTGGCTCTTTTGGGGTGTGTGTGTTATTTTGATTTTATGTATTGTGATCTTTTCTGTGAACTGCCCTGAGACCTCCGGGTATAGGGCAGTATATAAATTCAATATACATACATTGGCTCCCAGTATATTTCCCGGCACAATTCAAAGTTTAAAGCCTCAAACAACCTCAGCCCAGTATACCTGAAGGAGCGTCTCCACCCCCATCATTCTGCCCAGAAACTGAGGTCCAGCGCTGAGGGCCTTCTGGTGGTTCCCTCACTGCAAGAAGTGAAGTTACAGGGAACCAGGCAGAGGGCCTTCTTGGTAGTTGCGCCCACCCTGTGGAATGCCCTCCCACCAGATGTCAAAGAACTATCTGACTTTTAGAAGAAATCAGAAGGTATCCCTGTTTAGGGAAGCTTTTAATATTTGATGAATTATTGTATTTTAATATTTTGCTGGAAGTCGCCCAGAGTGGCTGGGGAAACCCAGCCAGATGGGTGGGGTATAATTTTTTTTTAAATTTTATTTTATTATCATCATCATCAACAACAACAACAACATCAACAACAACTGAATGCAACCAACTTCTCACACTGCACAAACAAACAAACAAACAAACAAATAGATAACTACACATACACTAAACAAAAGGATGGAAAATCATTATCTCGCCCTTCTTCCTCCCCCTGCTCCCTAATTTACTTCCCCCACCCTACCTCACAATGTTGATGACAGCAGCCTCTCACACCGAATGTAGCTGATCTGTAGAAAGGACTCAATGAATTTAGAACAAAGAAGTTGTATGTACCCTTGTTGTCTATGAAAATCCTTCAGTTAAAACAATTAAAACCAAAACACCCAGGAGCACATGAGGTGGAAAGAAGAAAGACTAATGCTGAGCCTACTCTAAATTTTAGTGGCCCTCCAAAATTTTGCTGTCCTCAGGGAGGAGCTATGACCTAGGCAGGAACAGGGCACAGTATAACAACATTTCAGAATGTAAGCCTTGCCTATTTGAACACACAATTCAGAACACCTCCACGAACACAGAAAAAGTCACCCAAGAGAAGGCTAACCTGGAACATTTCTCCCCACCGTGAAATCTATTCCTGGCCTTTAACCTTAGCGTTGGAGAGAGCCTTCAGTCCTGCATTGCATTTTGTGGTCTGAACCATACGGGCTTTTCTCCAGAATGTGTAAATTAACTCATAGAGGCCGATGTGCATTGAGTATGCAAAACTCAGAAGCCTGTTTGCATGATTAAGATAGCTTTTCATCTCACATAATCACACACCCCATAAGCTCTTGGGGGAAATTTAAACCAACTGTAGTGTTGCTCATTCCTGAACTTTTTCTTTTGGACTTTCAAGTGATGCACTTAAGTTTGAACTGTGAACTATGCAAGAACCTTCCAAATCCTTAGCGCTTGGTCCAAGTCCATTGCCAGTCATTCAGTAATACAATAATTATACCCTGTTCACCTATTAAAACTCAGCCTATTAAGATAAATATCCAGGGTTAAGACCTGGATTGCTCCTATATACACCTGCCTGGATATCAGGAGCGGCTGGGAACATCACCTTAATAGTGCTGTACCTGCCAGGTGTGCATTATGAGGCAGCTCACAATATTCACAGACCTGACACCCTAACAATGGAGTGCCCACCCCTTACAGATCTGGCTGGTGCTGATGGCTTTTTGGCACCATATCTAATCACCCAGGCTTCAGGCTAATGGCAATTTGGGTAGGGGTGATGGACATATGTTCACAGATGTGCTGATCTGGTTCATGCCGTATCAGAGTTGAGTTTTTAAGTAATACTGGTTGTCTTATTGAGCTGGTGCTGTTAATTTTAACTTGCTCTGGGATTTGTTTTTGAAACGACGAGCAAGCTATAAATGTTTCTAATTAAAAATGAAGCAAAAACATCATGGCAAAACCCAATATATTTTACAGTGATAAAATACTATACTATACTATATACTATAAAATGACTAAAACAGGATCTTCCCCTAAGAAATGCATACTGAGAGATTAGATTGGAAAATTTTCAGACAGGATTGATGTTCTGGCTTCGGGGATAGCCACACAAAGCCTCTTCAACAACATTTGATTCAGAATATTTTTTTCTTGTTTTCCTCCTCTAAAAACTAAGTGCGTCTTATGGTCGGGTGCATCTTATAGAGCGAAAAATACGGTAATCCAATGCTTCAGCAACAGAACAGACCCTACACTATTGGTCCCCCACTATTTGGGATTTTTAAATCCTCTTTAATAGTTCCAAATCAGGAGAGGGGAGCCCTATTCCAGCCGGAGGGCCACATTCCCTTTTGGACAATCTTGCAGGGGCCGCATCACATGGCGTGTTTGGCATGTGGTGTGTTTGGAGCAATGAGTGCAAATTTTACCTTCGTACAGGAGGCTAGTTCCTACTCGGACTCGCACACTAGTCTCCACCCAGACAAGCAAGAGGCATTGTGGGAGTACAGGGACACATTCCAGCCAATCACAAACACCCCAAAGGGTGGAAAGTAGGCCTGGTGAGGGGTGTGGCCCAAGTAGAAGGGGTGTGCTGAGCAGGGGCTGCATAGAGAGGACTGAAGGGTCTCAGCTGGCTGAGGTTCCCTCCTCCAGTTGTAAATCATGCTGGCAGCCCATCGTATGGAATCCACCCATTTGTTTTTAACAGGCAAAACTGCAACTAGAAAACTAGCTAGAGCAAATATGATCCTATAATAGGTCTGTTTTGTCAGCAAAAAGACCGATAGATCTTTGCCTTCCCGATTCCTTTTGTTTCTCCAAAACAAACCAGTCCATTACAGATTTGTCTATACCTGTAACTACCCTATAACGCTACATGTTCCCAAGGTTTCTGCTGTGGATTGTCCACATAGACACCACAGTCCTTTCAGTGCATCCCGTGAGGAATTGTCCTTGAGGTCACAGAAGGTCCAGGAAGCACAGCAGAACTCACCTATCTTGAGTGGTACATTCAACCACAGAATAGTTATTCCCAGAGTCTGCCAGGTGGGTGAAAGCAATTTTGTGATTTGTTTGCCCGTGTCAAAACGGAGCACATCAGGGAGGGAATGAGATTAGTTTTCATAGAAAGCTGCCTCTCATCTCTTGACTGGTATGGCAATAGCTCTCCAAGGTTTCAGGCACAGATTCCCTCCTAGTCCTCATCCCTGAGAGTTTGCAAAAGCCAGAAACCGAACAAGGAATGAGCTGTATTCCTGAGCCCTTCTTCTTATTGTTCTCCTTGATTTCTTTGAGCAGGGAAGACTTTTGCCAGCTCGGATTTGCAGTTCTCCTCACTTCGAGGTGAAGAGGTAGAGAAAGCCATATGATGCTTCTTGAAGGCATAGGCCAGCCGCTGGTGCGTTTTACCACCATGCCACGCAGCTAATGCATGTTTGAAGTGGAGAAAAAGAAAGCAAGGACGCTGATTCACTTCTCATCTGCAATGCCCTAATGATGTGTCACCGTCACCACCACCTAAAGCAGCCTGGTGTGTGTTGCAGGGGGAAGGGAATACCTAATATTATCCCACTAATAAGAAGATCTGTTTATTACTTCATTTGAAAAATGCAGACTCCTTGCTGGAAGCATTCTCACTCGCTGCAGCATGCCATGGCTTGATGGAGCAAACATACCATTTGAAACACGCTTGACCTCGGTTCATCCTTAACACGCCTATCTAAATTGCTGGTGGCATAACTCTGTTAATTGAACATATGCACCACTTGCGGCCTGGGACTTCGGCAAGGAACTCGTTGCCTTGTTGTTGCTTTGAGTGCAGGTTGGCACAACCAGATACCTTGCAAAGAGCGAACCCACCCAGTCCTCTCCCTTCTTCTCTTCCCACCCCCCACGCCATACTTTTGAAAGGCAATGCAAAATAGGAGGTTTGGCCCCACTCTGGTGAGAATCTTCAAAGCGGGACTCCCCCCTCTGTGATCTGAAGGATTTTCAAGAAGGAATCCCCTCCAGCACTAGCAACTCTCAGAAGGGATGCCAGCACCCTGTAGAACAAAAGCTTTGAAGATGGGGCCTCCCCATTGATAGAAGTCTTTGCAGAAGCTCCATCCCTACCTTCCCTGTTGGAAAGTCTTTCAAGTGCCAGGAAGTTAGAGACTTTCAAAGGCTTCAGTCACAAAAAGGACAGGAGGACGGCTCTTTGTTTGGATCTCAGGTTGAAGGTCAGTTATAAGGTCTGCTGGAAGCGCCAGCTGCACAAAGGCAGAAAATATACCAGCCTTTTGTCAATCAAACTCACAGGGGTCTTGCTTCTGCAAAATCTTCAGCAGAAAATGGGATCATCTGCCCTGCCTTTGTGCTGCTCTTATATTCATTTTGCAATATGGGGAATCTTTGGCACTCCAGATTCTATTGGACTCCATTGGCCATCAGACCCGGCAAGCTCGATCAATGGTCTGAGATTATGGGACTTGCAGTCCGGAAACATCAGCGTGGGGTACATGTTCCCCATCCCTGATCGAAAGAAAGAGTCCTATTCCTCTCTTAGCATCTCCTTCTGTTCCAGTAGTTCAATTAACTCTAGATTGCCAGGTGCTACCTCCTACAGCAAAGAACCTAATTCTGTTCCTTTTCAAGCGGGAACCACTTTGTAAACAACGTTGGGTGAAATTAATAGATCATTATAAATAGTAAGTGGCTGAAAACTGGGGGGAATTGTTTATTACTGTGCAAATTACACTTAGAACAGGGCTGGCCAACATTTAGCCTTTCAGATGTTGCTGGACCACAATTCCCATTGTCCCTGACTTTTGACCACACGGCTGGAATTGATGGGAGTTGGAGTTCAACATCAGGAGGGTGACAGGTAAACCATCCTTGTCCTAGAAGAACTATGTAGGTTGTCTTCTGTGGACCTTCCACAATGAAAAGTGCATGGCAAGGGAGTAATTACACCCCAAGATCTTGGTTAGGGTAATCAGGGGTCAGCAAACTTTTTCAGCAGTGGGCCAGACCACTGTCCCTCAGACCTTGTGGTGGGCCGGACTATATTTTGGAAAAAAAATACTGAACGAATTCCTATGCCTCACAAATATGCCAGAGATGCATTTTAAATAAAAGCACACATTCTACTCATGTTAAAAACACCAGGCAGGCCCCACAAATAACCCAGAGATGCATTTTAAATAAAAGGACACATTCTACTCATGTAAAAACACACTGATTCCCGGACCATCCACGGGCCAGATTTAGAAGGCGATTGGGCCGGATCCGGCCCCCGGGCCTTAGTTTGCCTACCCATGGGGTAAATGATCACATCAGATTTATTATAATCAGAATTAGGAATTATTGCCTGGTGTGGAATTTAACTAGGGAAAAAGGTGTTGGCGTTTGCCTTCATATATCTGAGTCTTAACCTTCCTTTCTAGACTTGGTGCTGCCTCAATATAGCTGTGTGCTTCTGCCACTGGGCTCCATTGAAAACAGCTTCTCCATGTAAACCAGGAAGTGACTTCTCCAGACGATGGAGCAATTCTTCTTTTATCTCTGTGGCTGCAATCTCCTGGGTGATGCAGATGCCCTTAGTAAGTTGGATGCACATGCATACTCTGTCTGTTTCCCTCCCATGGCCCTGGGCACTGGCAATGCACGGTACACCACTGCCTCAACCTCACATTGCTTACAAGAAAAACGTCTCAAATTGACTGTTATTGACCTGCATGAAAGACTGTAATTTGAAAATAGAGACACTGAATGTACTCTTGTTACTTATAGAAAATCTCTATATCATCTATCATCTATCTATCTATCTATCTATCTATCTATCTATCTATCATCTATCTATCATCTATCTATATCTATCTATATCTATCTATATCATCTATATCTATCATCTATCTATCTATCTATCTATATCTATCTATCTATCTATCTATCTATCTATCTATCATCTATCTATCTATCTATCTATCATCTATCTATCTATCTATCTATCTATCTATCTATCTATCATCTATCTATCTATCATCTATCTATCTATCATCCATCTATATCTATCTATCATCTATCTATCTATCTATCTATCTATCTATCTATCTATCTATCTATCTATCATCTATCTATCTATCTATCTATCTATCTATCTATCTATCATCTATCTATCATCTATCTACCTATATCTATCTATCTATCTATCTATCTATCTATCTATCTATCTATCTATCTATCTATCATCTATCTATCATCTATCTATCATCTCTATCTATCTATCATCTATCTATCTATCATCTATTTATCTATCTATCTATCTATCTATCTATCTATCTATCTATCTATCATCTATCATCATCTATCTATCTATCTATCTATCTATCTATCTATCTATCTATCTATCATCTATCTATCTATCTATCATCTATCTATCTATCTATCTATCTATCTATCATCTATCTATCTATCATCTATCTATCTATCTATCTATCTATCTATCTATCTATCTATCTATATCTATCTATCTATCTATCTATCTATCTATCTATCTATCTATCTACTATCATCTATCTATCTATCTATCTATCTATCTATCTATCTATCATCTATATCTATCATCATCATCTATCTATCTATCTATCTATCTATCTATCTATCATCTATATCTATCATCATCATCTATCTATCTATCTATCTATCTATCTATCTATCTATCTATCTATTATCTATCATCTATCTATCCAACACTTAGGGGGAGGTCTTTTTAGGGGGAATGGGCCAACAGCCATTTCTCCACTTCAGACTCCTCCACTGCCATTCTACCTCTTTGGTGAGGCCCACATGAGCACATCCATGGCTCACACTTTTTGCAGCATCTCATTCAGTGTTTCCCAAACTTGGGTCTCCAGCTGTTTTTGGACTACAACTCTCATCATCCTTAGCTAGCAGGTACAATGGTCAGGGATGATGGGAATTGTAGTTCAAAAACAGTGGGAGACCCAAGTTTGGGAAACCCTGCGTTAGGCAATGAAAAATGAGCTATCATCATAGCAAAAGAAAAGTTCTGCTTGGTTTTTCTCTCTGTGTCTCATAGCTGTTGCTTGAATGATATGCCTGGGTCACAAATTGGGGGTGAAATAATTGATTTGATTCTGAGCTGTGCTAAAGGGGGAGTTTGTGAATCTATTGTTGGGACAGTGATATACTTCTCTGTCGACCTGGGAACAACTTAAAACCTGTTTGATTGCCTTGCAGGGATGCGGGTGGTGCTGTGGTCTAAACCACTGAGCCTTGGGCTTGCCGATCAAAAGATGGGCAGTTCGAATCCCTGCGATGGGGTGAGCTCCCATTGCTCAATCCCAGCTCTTGCCAACCTAGCAGTTCGAAAGCATGCCAGTGCAAGTAGATAAATAGGTACTGCTCCGGTGGGAAGATAAACAACGTTTCTGTATGCTGTTCTGGTGTAAGTGTTCCGTTTCACCAGAAGCGGCTTAGTCATGACCCAGAAAAACTGTCTGCAGACAAACGCCAGCTCCCTCAGCCTGTAAAGTGAGATGAGCGCCGCAACCCCAGAGTCGTTCGCAACTGGACTTAACTGTCAGGGGTCCTTCACCTTTACCTTTAGATTGCCTTACATTTCTGCTGTAGGCTGCCGTACTTCATATTCCTATTATGCTGGTGACAAGGAGGACAAACTGGTGTGTGTGTGTGTGTGTGTGTGTGTGTGAGAGAGAGAGAGAGAGAGAGAGGGGGTGTGTGTGTGTGTGTGGAGTACTGAACAGAGCAGTTCTAAGTTGCGGATTATTTTACTGCTTCACTAAAAACACCTACGAATTGGCCTCTGGGGTTATTGGATCCAGAGCCTCTGCACACAGAAATATTTTTTCAATCAAAGTGTTTGGTTTCTCTTGGCTTTGAGAAGCAACCTGCTTTTAGCAATGGTGCCCAATTTGGACGGCAGTGATGCCATTCTGCAGGGCTCCCACCTTCACAATAGAAACAGTGTAAGAAGCCAAAAGCCCCAGCAGCGCCTGGCTTTGCAAACAAGGATTCTGGTGCAAAGATTCATGCTTGTTTGTTTAATCCACCTCCGTTTAATTTTTTTTTAAAGAAACATGAATAGAGCCGTGGCTATCTGCATATTTTTCAATATATTTCCTTGCCATCCTACCCCCACCCCCCCTCACCGAGAAGGCATTTCATGTTTCCTTTCTCTGCATCTGTTTTTATAAAAGCAGGCACAGAGTGTGTTTTGGATAGTGTCTGGGAGGAGAATGAAAAGTAAATTCTCGATTGTTTTTGAGCCAGTTTCCTCTCTCCAACTCCCCCCCCCCTTCCACACACCCTTCTCTCTGACTTTGCTCTTTGCAGACACATCAACGGTTTCCCTCAAGTGCTTATTATTAGCATGACAAGTCTTGTTGCCTTTGCTCTTTAATCCTTGTTGGCAAAACACATAAAACTTCCAGTTCTGTATCTGGATGGGGCACGGATTCTGCTTGTGGCTCTGTCAGCACTTGATAACGCGAAGCAAGCACCAGGAGTTAATTGCATCGTCCAAGTTGCAGAGCCGCCATTTCATCAGTATTTCTCCCTCTGCAGCCACTGGGGGCCTGGGAGGTGGGGGACAAGTGAGATACGATCTGGTGGTTTTATCACCTTCTTCTTCTTCTTCTTCTTCTTCTTCTTCTTCTTCTTCTTCTTCTTCTTCTTCTTCTTCTTCTTCTTCCTCCTCCTCCTCCTCCTCCTCCTCCTCCTCCTCCTCTTCTTCTTCTTCAGAATAACAACAAATGCAGACCCTCCAAGCGTCCCTATTTTCCAGGGACACTCCCGGATTTACAGAAGCCGTCCCAGTTTCTGATTTGATCCTGGAACATCCCGCTTTCCCTTAGGATGTCCCTATTTTCATCAGAGAAATGTTGGAGGGTATGGAGTTATGCAATGCTTTTTTTTCTTTAAAAAAGGGGGGGTACTCTCATTTTCCTACTCATATTGAAATACTGCGTACCGCCAGAAAAAAAGCACTGGAGTTATGTGACCCCAGAGCCAAGCTTTAGAAGACATCTGAAGGCAGCCCTATATCGGGAAGTGTTTTTAATGTGTGATGTTTAATTATGTTTTTATAAACGTTGGAGTCTGCCTAGAGTGACTGAGACACCCCAGTCAGTTGGGCGGGGTATAAATAATAAAATTATTATTATTATGGAATAGGTAAAAGTAAAGGGACCCCTGACCTTTAGGTCCATTCGCAGATGACTCTGGGGTTGTGGCGCTCATCTCGCTTTATTGGCCGAGGGAGCCAGCATACAGCTTCCAGGTCATGTGGCCAGCATGACTAAGCCGCTTCTGGCAAACCAGAGCAGCGCACGGAAATGCCGTTTACCTTCCCGCCGGAGCGGTACCTATTTATCTATTTGCACTTCGTGCTTCCGAACTTCTAGTTTGGCAGGAGCAGGGACCAAGCAACGGGAGCTCACCCTGTCACGGGGATTCGAACCGCCAACCTTCTGATCGGCAAGCCCTAGGCTCTGTGGTTTAACCCACAGCGCCACCCGCGTCCCTTGTGGAATAGGATGTCCCTATTTTCATTGGAGAAATGTTGGAGAGTATGCAAAGGATCTGTGGGGCTGCCTTTCAAGGCTGCTTTAGGGTGGGGTGGCCATGTGCCCTACTTTATAGGGGACATTTCTCTAAATGAAAGGTTTTCAAGCACAGTCCTCTAGTTGAAGGGTTCACCAAGTTTGCTTCCACCGTTGATTCATCTTGGCCCATGTCCCCAGTTACAGGAGGCAGTCTAGGGTAAGGTTACCAGATTTTTTTTTTCAACGAATCCGGGGACACTTTTCAACTTCAATAGGAATGATAGGATTTTGTATGGGGAGTGATTTGTAAATCCGGGGACTGTCCCTGGGAAAAGGGGACGTCTGGTAACCTTAGTCTAGGGCAGACTAGGACCTCTGCCATTGGCTAGGGAACCAAGAACCAATGGGGTGCTGCTTTCCTTGCCTCCCAGGAAGAACACTGTGGCAAGAGAACTGTCCTCATCCATCCAACCTAAGTGAAGCGACTTCTGAGAACTTTCTTTTCCCTACCCTACTAGAAGGAACACTTAGAATGACTTTGTTGGTGCCTGTTTGCTTTCTCTCCTTCCCCTCTCAACCCTCTTTTCTTTTGCATCATGTCTTTCTTTTGCATCATGCCTTTTTGAGGGCAGCAGGTCTTCTTATGATTGAACACTGAAAGCCTCTCTAGGGGTCTTTTTAGGCTGAAGAATGAGGTGAAAAATTCATTGAGTAAATAAACAAACTAGTGGCTCCAGAAACGTATTTGATAAGCAAGAGGAAGCAAAGGGAAAACAGGTGAAGGAAGAACAAGCTTTGTTGCATTGTGTCCCTACCAGTTTGCATATATGAGATAAAGCAGTTGCTTGTTTGGGGAGCTGCAGTGACAACAGTACCAGCCATGTTCCTGCATGGAGGAAGCCTAAATGACACACACATAGACACACACCCCTGCTTGCTGGGGCCAACACTATAAGAAAGTCAATCTGCACCAACCCCAACCAGTTTCTGCTTTGAAATGTCTTCCCACTATGGTGTTGCCTGAAGCAGTTTGCTTCATCCTGTTTCATGTCATAGCTGAACAGTCCAGAATTCCAGTTGCAATCATTCACTTGCACCATTTATGCTGTTCTACCAGTTGCAGTCAAAGGGGAATGAGGTTTTTTTGTTTAGATGGGAGGCATTGTTCTACTTTACTCCTTGTAGCAACACTTCTTACCCTAAGTAAGGGCCTTTGGTATCACTCGCTGAACCTCATCCGTGGAAAGCCCTCAGAGGCTTGTCTGAAGCCAACTTTTTGAATGGTTGGTTTCTTTTGACTATGCAACATATGCAACGATAAGCACACAACATTTCCATGAAATTTCCATGACAGTACAATTTGCAGAGGGATCAGGTTTGACACGTGCAGATTCTAACTGGTATCGCATTCTCCCCATTGTTTCCACAAGTCTTTCTGAGAGCCAGTGTGGTGTAGTGGTTAAGAGCAGTAGTCTTGTAATCTGGGGAACCGGGTTCGCATCTCCGCTCCTCCACATGCAGCTGCTGGGTGACCTTGGGCCAGTCACACTTCTTTGAAGTCTCTCAGCCTCACTCACCTCACAGAGTGTTTGTTGTGGGGGAGGAAGGGAAAGGAGAATGTTAGCCGCTTTGAGACTCCTTAAAGGGAGTGAAAGGCGGGATATCAAATCCAAACTCTTCTTCTTCTTCTGAAAGGAGTGCAAATGGCCTGAAGACATCAACCAGATTGTAAGAATGGGTACAAGAACCCCACAAAGTTGAAAAACGTGACAGATACAGAGTCAGAACGGTTTCAGAGAGAAACAGAACTAACTGTGGTTAAAAAAGTAAAGTACCTAGGGGTAAACATAACAGCAAAAAATCTGAGTCTATTTAAGGATAATTATGAAAAATGTTGGTCTGAAATTAAGAGAGACTTGGACAGTTGGTCAAAATTGAAGCTTTCTTTGTTAGGCCGAATTGCTGCTATTAAGATGAATGTATTGCCAAAGATGTTGTTTTTGTTTCAAACATTGCAAATTGTGGACAAGACGGAGTGTTTCCGGAAGTGGCAGAGAGATATTTCTAAATTTGTCTGGCAGGGCAAAAAGCCCAGAATTAAGTATAAGATATTAACTGACGCGAAAGAAAGAGGGGGCTTCGCCCTGCCAGACTTAAAACTGTACTATGAAGCCGCAGCTTTCTGCTGGCTAAAAGACTGGCTACTTCTTGAAGACACTGATGTGTTGGATTTGGAAGGTTTTCACAATGCTTTTGGCTGGCATGCATATTTATGGTATGATAAAGTTAAGATCAATAAGGCCTTTAAGAACCATATTGTCAGGAAATCAGTATTTAATGTCTGGACAAAATATAAAGACTTATTTGAAAATAAAACTCCGAGGTGGCTGTCCCCTCTGGAAGCCAAGGCCCGAAAAAGACCCAACATGGAGGCCAAATGGCCAAAATACTGGGAAATATTAGAAAAAGACGGTGACAATTGGAAATTGCAGAGTTTGGAGAAAATGGAGGGTAAAGTGCGAGACTGGTTACATTACGCCCAGATTAAAGAAGTTTTTTAAAATGACAAAAAACTAGGGTTCCAGGTGGAGAAATCGAAGTTGGAGACAGAACTGTTAGAACCAAAGACTAAGGTACTATCAAGAATGTATAACCTGCTGTTAAAATGGAATACACAAGACGAACTGGTTAAATCTGCTATGATAAAGTGGGCACAGGATATCGGGCATAACATTATGTTTGAGGACTGGGAAAGGTTGTGGACCACTGGGCTGAACTTCACTGCATGTAATGCTTTGAAGGAAAATGTAATGAAAATGATATATAGATGGTACATGACCCCAGTTAAACTTGCCAAAATATACCATTCGTCTGATAATAAATGTTGGAAATGTAAGGAAAATGAAGGAACATTCTTTCACCTCTGGTGGACCTGCCCTAAAGTGAAGGCCTTCTGGGAAATGATATATAATGAGCTGAAAAAGGTATTTAAGTATACCTTCACCAAGAAACCAGAGGCCTTCCTCTTGGGTATTGTCGGCCAGGGGGTGTTAAAGAAGGACCGAACATTTTTTATGTATGCAACAACAGCAGCAAGGATACTCATTGCCAAGAATTGGAAGACTCAAGATCTACCCACACTGGAAGAATGGCAGATGCAGCTGATAGACTATATGCAACTGGCAGAGATGACCGGCAGAATCCGAGACCTGGGAGAAGAAAGGATGGAAGAAGACTGGAAGAAATTCAAAACTTATTTACAAAAATATTGTAATTTGATTGAATGTTAAGAAGGATGCTTGATCATAAATAATTGGCCACCACTAAACTAGATTGAAATTAGATGATAAGTGAGATTAAGGAAAAGACAAATCCTTTGGGAGAACTATCAGATTATATTTAAACGAGTGGATATAAGATTGTAAACAAGATGATAATTTGCTTGAAAAAAATTTTTTAACAATGTAAGTGGGAGCGGGAGACGTGAGGAAGTCCAAACGAGTTATGAAATTTTGTGTATGACATAAGCAATGTTGTTTGTTATTTATGCTTTTTTCTTATAAAAATTCTTAATAAATATTTATAAAAAAAAAAGAACCCCACAAAGTTCCCCCATCGGCCTGCTATGAGGGCTCAATCTCTTCAGTAGCAGAATTATTCATGCCGCAGTGACCCAATCTTATATGGAGAAGTGAGATTCTGTTTCTCAGTCTTGGCCACTCCCAACCTGGCCACAACTAGATGAAAATGGACAGCCTCCTTATATAGTGGAACCTCGGTTTTTGAATGTAATCTATTCCGGAAGACTGCTCGACTTCCAAAATGTTTGAATACCGAGGCTCAAAGGGTTGTCGGAAAATTCAATTGAAAAAAATTAAAAACACACAGCGGAAGCTGTTTGACTTTGGAGGTGCGTTTGAAAACGGAAGCATTTACTTCTGGGTTTTCGGCATTCGAGTTCCGAAATGTTAGTCAACGGAGACGTTCAAGAACCAAGGTTCCACTGTATGTGTACATTTCTTGATATGAAAAGCAGTGCTAACACTACCTCAGGGAGGAAAATAGTGTTAGCGATGCCCAAATTTGCTTCATAGATTTCCGATGCAAAGCTTTGAACTCTGGGGCAGACTCACCACATGTGAAACAGTGTCCCCACCATACTATGGCTTCTCCAACAGAGCAGAGACAGCAAACTCTTTATCCTGTGTTGTCTCAGGGGTGTATAATGCTACATTTACATTGTCATTATGATCTAAATAAAAATATTGTGGCATTGTGTTGCAGAAAATACGTATACAAAAGAGGATAAGTGGGCATAAGAAGGAAATAAAGTAAAAAGTATACAAAACAGAAAAGATAACAGTTATGCATGAATGGAATGAGGTCCTTTCATGCAATGGGACTTTCCTCCCCTCCCCCCATGAAGGGGGGAGACAGGAGAGAGGTCTTGTTGCACAAGCGCACCTCTCTCCATACACTTAGCGCCATGTTGAGTTCTACCTACTGTCTCTTACTATCTATTTGAAACATGGATTGATCCAGGGGGTGCTGAGTGAGGAACGTGGCAGCCATTGAGAGACTTCACAATGGGACTGTTCTTCATCTCCCTCAGCATCAACTCATATTAATTTCACCAGGTAACCATTATGTTAAAAAATGATTATGGAAGTCAATCCATATGCATGTTTTCATAGAAAGACAACTGTCTGTGATGCCATGTTTGAAGTAAAACTCCGCGTTCTACTTTTATTATTCTACTGCCAGAAATGATACCCGGTGTAAGAAGGCAAGAACTTTGTCCTGGAACTAGGTCGGCCACTCCTAGTTCCTAATTGGACAAAGCTGAAAGTATTAACAGTAAGAAAGGAAAATGAATCTGGACAAAAAGCAGATCCTTTGCTAGTAAGAGACTGTCTCAGAACTAATATGCACCTCTACTGAGAAACATCACTAAATTCTCAGTTGTCTACACCTGATGATCCCACGACGGAGTAAGCTCCCATTGCCTTGTCCCAGCTTCTGCCAACCTAGCAGTTCCAAAGCATACCAGTGCCAGTAGATAAATAGGTACCACTGTGTCAGGAAGGTAAACAGTGTTTCCAGGCCCTGTGGTTTCTGTCACGGTGTTCCGTTGCGCCAGTAGCGGTTTAATAATAATAATAATAAATTTTATTTATATCCCGCCCTCCCCAGCCGAAGCCGGGCTCAGGGCGGCTAACAACACTAAAACAGTACAACATTATAAAAACATTATAAAAAGTAATTAAAATCAAAATTGATGGCAACCATAAACTAAAGTTTTGTAAAGATTGCCAAAGGAGGGAGTCAGGCTGCGCCCTGACCAAAGGCCAGGTGGAACAGCTCTGTCTTGCAGGCCCTGCGGAAGTCCTGCAGGGCCCTTGTCTCTTGTGACAGAGCGTTCCACCAGGTTGGAGCCGCAGCCGAAAAAGCCCTGGCTCTAGTTGAGGCCAGCCTAACCTCTCTGTGGCCTGGGACCTTCAAGGTGTTTTTATTTGAAGACCGTAAGTTCCTCTGTGGGGCATACCAGGAGAGGCGGTCCCGTAGGTACGAGGGTCCTAGGCCGTATAGGGCTTTGAAGGTTAAAACCAGCACCTTAAACCTGATCCTGTACTCCACCGGGAGCCAGTGCAGCTGGTATAGCACCGGATGAATGTGATCTCTAAGCGAAGACCCCGTAAGGAGTCTCGCTGCAGCATTCTGCACTCACTGGAGTTTCTGGGTCAGTCTCAAGGGCAGCCCCACGTAGAGCGAATTACAATAATCCAGTCTGGAGGTGACCGTCGCGTGGATCACAGTGGCTAGGTCAGGGCGAGAGAGGTAAGGAGCCAACTGCTTAGCTTGGCGGAGATGAAAAAATGCCGCCTTTGTTATAGCTGCAATCTGCGCCTCCATGGAGAGGGAGGTATCGGTTTAGTCATGCTGGCCACATGACCCATAAAGCTGTCTGTAGACAAACGCCGGTTCCCTTGGCCTGAAAGCGAGAAGAACGCCACAATCCTATAGTCACCTTTGATTGGACTTAATCGTCCAGGGGTCCTTTACCTTTTACCTTTATCTCTAAGATGTGCATTTAGCATGTTACAGTGGTACCTCGGGTTAAGAACTTAATTCGTTCTGGAGGTCTGTTCTTAACCTGGAACTGTTCTTAACCTGAAGCACCACTTTAGCTAATGGGGCCTCCTGCTGCCGCTGCACGATTTCTGTTCTCATCCTGAAGCAAAGTTCTTAACCCGAGGTACTATTTCTGGGTTAGTGGAGTCTGTAACCTGAAACGTATGTAACCTGAAGCGTATGTAACCTGAGGTACCACTATATTTCATATTATCCACTGAAGAGATGAGCCTTTTCAGGATTTTGGTGCCCTCTCAAAAATTAATTCAGCTACAATGCCAACATCTTAAAAACTACAACTTCCTAAATAGACATGAGAAATTCTGCTACATCAGACTAGTGTGGACTTCCCAATGGACATGTCAATCTTGGTTTTCATTCTGAAGGTATTTAAATTTCATCCTCTCTGAGTAAGTCACCTTACGTCTCAAACAGCTTCACAGGGGCAAGTTGGCCACAATCAGTGGCTTGAGTCTTGGGGCCTAAGCACCATTGAAGGTGGCTTCTAAAGTCTTTGTAGACTTGCAGAGCAATGTGGTAGAACCAAGGCATGTTTGCACTGCCGGAGGATCTCTGTCTCCCCAAAGATGATGTGATCTCATTTGTTAAAGAACTTCTGATCCAAGACCAACCATTGTTTGGTGTCTCAGGCTGGCAGCATGGAAGGTCCCACACACACATTCTTCTCTACTGCTGGTCCTGTGGTGTTTGATTTCAGTGCTTTGTTAAAGGGGTGTTCCTTTGTCACAGGCCCAGTGCCACACTATGAATATTCAAATTAAGAGGTACAGGGGACCAGATGCCTGGTCTGGTGTAGATCACCAATCTTCTCTTGACTTTGATGGTTTTAGCAAAGGCTAATTCCAGCAGAGGAGGCAGAGATAGCTAATCACCAAAGGGAACTTAAAAAAAAATAAAAAATATCCCATTGAATACATTTTTTGCTTTAAATATACAGAAGCAGTCCTGGAAGGAACATGATCAAGCAATCACATGCATGTGCGTGCACACACACAAATGAAACGACTGACCATTATGAAAGAGCAAGCTTTTAAAATGCTGCATTTTAGCTGAAAAGGTCTTTGTGTGGGTTTTAAAGAACGTTAAATTAGATGTACATTTAACAGTGTAGAGCACTCAGTCCAGTAGATCTCCACTGCAATCTCCTCTGAAGTAAAAAATAAAATAAAATCACAAAGGATTGTGATGTTTCTTCTTACAGACTTTCTCTCTCAGAAAATACTGAACTTTTTTTTTTTTAAGAGCTACATTCTGGTGAAATATCCTCCGTTCTTTTCTCTCTCTTTTTTTCTTGCTGAAGCTGCAGATGTACATTATGCTAGTGTGGAAAAAAAATAGCTAATTAAACTGCATAGGCTCTGCAGGAGGCAGAGAAGGCCTGCAGTGCGCAGGGAATGATTGATTTGGACTGTCACACAGCTCTGCTGGGTGTCATAACTTAGTGACAAATAAAGGATTAGAGTGTCCCAGAGTAGCGCTCTCCCTTTTATTGTTCACCAGACATCAAAGCACAAAAGCATATTAGCATTTTTAATAAGTAGTTAGGTCAGTCTGTGGCTTACAGTTTGGAATTACTTTATGGAAAGCAAAAGAAGGAGAAGAAAGAAAGGAAGAAGAAAAAAAACACTAACCCAAACTTCTTGGTAGATTAAAATACAGAATGCCCACAAGGCAGGAATGATCCTTCCATTGCTTTCGATTGAGATTGTATTATTTGTCTAAAGCATGCAGGGAGGAAACGTTTCTTAGTGTATTGTCTACCAGGGCTAGATCTGTAGCTGTTAAAAATAGAGACAATTGCACACACCAAAAAGAGAGGAGGGAGGGAGGTAAAGTTTAAAGAAGGATCATCAAAGGAGCAATAAGCAACAAAGTGGTTTGTGTGGAATGTTGCACGTTGATTGTTCATGCAGAGTGGATTGTCGTCCCCCCAATACAATTAGTGCATTCTGGACATTTTGAAAAAGACAAAAAAAAAAAAAAGACAGCTTATCTCAATAAACATATATCCCTAAAAAAATAAAACTGTTGGCTTTTTTTTAAAAAAAAAAAAAGAAAGGGGGAAAACATTGGTGGTGATGGGGGAATAGAATGTGTTTACCTAAAAGTAAACAGAAACAGGCTATGGAAATGGGAACTACGATGGAATAATGAAGTTCGCTTCCTTATCAGCAATAGTATTAGCTCACCAGAACTGTTAACATTTCTCTTTGAAGTGGGCACAGTCCTTTCCCTCCCCCAACTTCCCTTCTTCTTCGGTTTTTTGATCGTGCTGCTCTGTAATGACAGAACCGGAGGAAATGACAGGATTGCAACTTCATTTGCATATCAGATGTCAAATCTATATTGCTCTTTTGAAGCTGGCAGATCTATATGCATTCATATGCAGGAATGCCACTGTACGGCATTGCTGAGAGCGTTAAGGCTCATCTGCCTGTACAACACATCTAGCAACAGCAATGCTCTAGTTAAGAACAGAATTAGGACTTTAATTCCAATATACAGGTGATTACAGTTCCTGACCCAATTGCTAAAAAGGGATTGTCTCCCCCGCAGCATTTTCTTTTTGCTATGAGCACGATTTTTAATAATTCATACTATATTTTACTGACCAATATATTGACAAACCTTTCTGACCTGAACCTGGTCTTAAAAAGTCAGCGAGACGGTGTCCTTTACGGTAAAACCCATGCAATCTGATTTCTTTAGGAGGAGCTTCCAAGAGTATTCTGCACCTTGGTGACTGGCAGTCTGATCCTGACTCTGCTTTCTTATAAATTAATGGGTTGAGGGTTATAGCCTTGGGCTGCGCTCTCTTAACTGGGCTTGAGAAAAGGCCCTGCGACACATTGGAATGGCAGCCTGGGCAGGATTAGCAAGCCTGAACAATCAGAATTGTTGAATTCAAGTTAATCCGTGATCCTGACATCTGTGGGACCCCTTCCCATGACCCAGATCAACCACATTTTTTCCTCGAGGTGACTGCAAAGTCACGGCACAATAGGCAAGTGGTTGTTTGAATCAACTGGTTATTTGTTTTCAGTTGCCTTTTTTTCTATTTAAAAGAAGTAGACGTGGTATCATATAACCAAGTCACCCTTTGAAGAACACTGCCAAATCTTTTCATGCGCTACCTGTGACTAATAAGACCAAAGTCTGGGAATTGCTGCAATACAGCATGGCAGCTTCAGATCGTATTACCTCTTTTAGAATTTTTTTTGTTCACCCTTTCATTGCAAGATACAAATAGGCAGATTCCCAACATAAAAAGTGGCAGTTAGGTATCATCTTGACAGGCACTAAACAGTGATTAAACAGCAAAAGAAAAACCAACATGAACATGCATATGTATATATATCTACATGCATTTTCATTTTCAGGTGAATAAATCAATAAATGCAAATGAGAATACAAGTGGCCCTCAACTTATGCAGGGGTTACCGTATTTTTCAGTGTATAAAACGCCCCCATGTATAAGACGGCCTCTATTTTTGGGGACTCAAATTTAAGAAAATGGGAGGAGATGGCACAGAGTTGTTGAGGTTTTTTGGGGGAAAGATTGCCTCTATTGATTGTCCCCTCACCGACAGAAGCTGCCAATCGCCCACCCAATTGCTGCAGCGTCAGCCAATCAACACCAGCCCCTGACGCAGCAACCAATAACACACCTAATAGCCACTGACAGCCGCAGCAACAACCAATCAAACATCCACCCTATGCACTATCCAGGTAGAAGACAACCCCCCACTTTTTAGCATAATTTTAAAAGAAAAAACCTAGTCTTATACACGGAAAAGTATGGTATGTTTCGGGGACAGCACATATAGCCAAAATTGTGTATTGTCAAAACACGTAGGGTGCAATGGCATGTGGAATTTCCTTTCCCAGATGCCCACCTGCTTTCCTTAAAAAATAAATAAATCCAAACATGTAAAGTTAATGCACACAAGTTAAATGTGGGCAGGTCATGAGTTACCTGCAGTTTACTGTGACATGAATAAGAGTAGCATCTGCCCAGGCATACATGTTCCCCTATCCTCTTGTCTCCTCTGGTGTGGAGGATTTCAAAAGCGTTCCCTTCCACTTCTTATTTGTTCTTTTGTCCGAATCTTGCAAGATGCATTTTAACTGTGGCTTGTTTCAAACAAGCCAACTTCAAGCCATAGTTTACAAAGTTGGATTGTTTCAAAGCACTGTAGTTAAGATGAATCATAGTTTAGGGTTAAGACGGAACACCAAACTGTGGTTAACTAAGATTGGAAGCAGGGATTTCAAGTCCCTTCATGGCAGCTGTGCTAGAAGAGTGGAGGGACTGCATAAGCCGGGGTGAAGTGTATATAATATTATATATATATATTACTATATTATTCATAACTTCATTCATTGGCACAAGTAGAGTGCATTTAATTTCTTTATAATATCTTGCTGTAAATCCATCCGGTCCCAGTGTCTTTCCACTTTTCCTGAATGAAGCCTTTTAGAGTCACTTCCCACATTGCATTAATTGTCACAAAAGTGATTTGGAAATGCATTCATGGCAATAGAGGTAATAATGGAGAGGTCACCTCTACCAGAGTCAAGGCAACATTTCTGAGTTAGAGACAAAACTGTCTCCTTAGCCACTGCACAGCGATTTTCAGAAACCTCAAGAGTTGATAGTCATCGTCTATCGTAGCAGTGCCCAGATTCCTAGACACTCTCCCCAGTCAAAACTGTTTCCCATATGGACTTGTTTGTTTCGGCATGAGGTGGGGTGGGGTGGGAGCAAGGCTGGGACAATGAAAGAAAAACTCTACCCAGTTTATGAACTCGGAGTGCACTTCGCATAATGGGAGAATGTGCAAACTGTTCCCTCTGAAAAGCAGTGTGCTTGAGCTGACATTGTTTGACATGAATATTCTGTTTGTGGTGATCAACGCATAATAATGGCTCATTCATCATTTGAAACAACACTCAGTGAATCACAAGCATGCATGTGGGAATACGACTGCAGCAAAGGAGGCTTTCCAGCTGCTGCAAAGTGGCAGCAAAGATACTGCTGCTGTTGCAGTCCCCATCTCTTCAAGGTTCTTTTTGTCATGCACATACAGATTCCCAGAACATAACCCAGACAACGCTTGCATTTCCTTCTAGTGGTTCAGGAATAAGAAATCAATGCCAACAAACATCCCTGATGGACTTGGTAATGCGACACAAATGTCCTATTTATCCTATTAAAACACACACACACACACACCCCACAAAATCTGGAAAGGTAAAGGTAAAGGACCCCTGACAGTTAAGTCCAGTCGCAGATGACTATGGGGTTGAAGCACTCATCTCGCTTTACAGGGCGAGGGAGCAGGTGTTTGTCTGCAAATGGTTTTCCCGGGTCATGTGGCTAGCATGACTAAGCCGCTTCTGGCGCAACCAGAGCAGCACACAGAAACACCATTTAACTTCCCACTGGGGCGGTACCTATTTATCTACTTGCACTTTTGGGGATGCTTTCAAACTGCTAGGTTGGCAGGAGCTGGGACAGAGCAATGGGAGCTCACCCCATTGCAGGGATTCGAACCACCAACATTCTGATCGGCAAGGCTAAAGGAGCCTTTATTCCATTGTTCAACACGGACACTGAGGTCCAGCTCCGAGGGCCTTCTGGCAGCTCCCTCACTGCAAGAAGCAAAGCTACAGGGAACCAGGCAGAGGGCCTTCTTGGTGGTGGCACCCGCCCTGTGGAATGCCCTCCCATCAGATGTCAAGAAAATAAACAGCTATCTGACTTTTAGAAGACATCTGAAGGCAGCCCTGTTTAGGGATTTTTTAAATGTTTGATGTTTTATTGTATTTTTAATATTTTGTTGGAAGCCACCCAGAGTGGCTGGGGAAACCCAGCCAGATGGGCAGGGTATGTATGTATGTATGTATGTATGTATGTATGTATGTATAAATAAATAAATAAAATTATTATTATTATTATTATTATTATTATTTATTACACCCTTGCTGAAAACCTCGTCAAGTTATTTGATCTGAACTGAACAGCTTGCAAAGGATCTGTTCTTTGGTTTGGAATACAGCAGGTTGATTTCAGTGATGATGATGATTGTCACACATTTCAAACCTCATAGCCTTCCTTTGCACGGATTTCTTTTTGTGCCCCCCAAAAACCCTTCTCTATCTTTTTAGAATGTTGGCATTCATTCATGAATAGTCAGTTTAGATTTTTCTGAATTCTTTTTGTGCCATTTGGCTTTCTCTTCCGGCGCACGATGTATAGTGGCTTACAATAATGAATATGAGGGCTCCTGTGCATTTGGGAATAATAGCTCCAATCTTTCCCCCTAGACAGAGTCACTTCCCATTGTACAACTAACATTCCAAGTTTGGGATTCATGAAAGCAGCTTTCTCTTCTCTTTAAACGATTTTACGTCATGAAGTCCCCCCACATTCACACTCCTTCCAGTTGATACATTTATACACTATTCATGAAATATGCCTTTATCCACATACGCACTCAAAAGGGCCTTTCAAATAATAATGATATAGCGGCTTGGTGATAATCTGTGAGATGACTTCAGCTATTAAACTGGTTTGGGGCCAAAAACTAGGGTTTGTTCTTCTCAAGAGGTGCATTTATGGTGTCTGCTGCCTCTGGACACAAGAGATTCTCCCCTCACACTCCAAAAAGAAACTATTTAGCCTTAGAATTAACCCACAACCAGCAGCAGGAAGGATTGTGTGCTATGGCACTTTTCTTGAAAGACATCTTATCCTTCATGAAGCCACTTCACCTTCTCTTATCCAGGAAGGCAGTGTGTGGCAGGACATGCACAGAAGCATGAGAATACAAGGGGCTGTTCTGACTCCCCTCACCAATCCCTCTGCCATAATCCCCTGGAGGGGACACTCAGGAGCAACTGTTGACGTTCCACCACATCTCAACCTCCCATAATGCATTGGTGGGGAATTTGCAGCCTAAGCATCCCTTCATTGCAATCTCCTTCATTGCTTTGGAGCTGCTTAAAAAAGACAAGACTGCTGCCAACACAAAGATAGCAGTCCACCCCAATCAGATGGAAAGTTCCTAGAGTCCCTCTTTTCCAGGGACAGTCCAGGATTTACAGAAGCTGTCCTGGTTTCTGATTTGATCCTGGAATGTCTCGCTTTTCCTTAGGACGTCCCTATTTTCATCAGAGAAATGTTGGAGGGTACAGAGTTATTCAACCCCCAAGTCATCTGAAGGCAGTCCCACATAGGGAAGTTATTACATGTATAATGTGTTGTGTTCCAGATTTAAAAACTTCCCTATGTGGGAATGTATAAGTATGTCTGGGGCAACACAGTCAGATGGGTGGGCCTCGGTCCAGTATACCTGAAAGAGCGTCACCACCTCCATCGTTCTGCCTGGACACTGAGGTCCAATGCCGAGGGCCTTCTGGTGGTTCTCTCGCTGCGAGAAGCCAAGTTACAGGGAACCAGGCAGAGGGCCTTCTCGGCAGTGGCACCCGCCCTATGGAACACCCTCTCACCAGATGTCAAAGAGAAAAATAACTAGCAAACTTTTAGAAGACATCTGAAGGTAGCCCTGTTTAGGGAAGCTTTTAATGTTTAATAGGTTATTGTATTTTAGTGTTCTGTTGGAAGCTGCCCAGAGTGGCTGGGGAAACCCAGCCAGATGGGCGGGGTATAAATAATAAATTATTATTATTATTATTATTATTATTATTATTATTATTATTATTTTGCTCATCAACCCCCCTGCTATTCCCCCATTAAACCCTAGAGCTTCCCCTTTCCAACCCTTGCTACTACTAAGCTTGCTTTCTCATTTCTGAATCCACTTCTCTCTCCTGTTCTGCAGCCCTGCTTTGCCCACTGTCTGACCTGTCACTGGTAAGGACTTAAAGCAGCCACTTGGAGCAACCGTTGTGGTCTTTGTTGAAGCAACATGTGCTCTGATTGGCTGTGTGGTTCTGAGGGAGTTTTTCCTCTGTGTGTTTGGTTGAATGTCTTCCTGCTATGTACGAGGTTTCACGCTTGCTGTTAAGCAAAAGAGGTACCTTCTTCGCCCACTGCTCCCCAACCCAGCCACAGTGAATCCTATAAGCGCACACCTACTTTCAAGGGGCATTCCACCTGCTTCGTACATCACACATAAAGTGTGAAAAAAGGAAGGGTGAGTCATGTGCTTCTTTGTTCCCTCTGTGGAATGTCTAAAGACACCCTGATATTTCCTGCACAGCACAGCAGCACCGCACAAAGAAAGATATAAATCAGGTCTTACTGCTAGGAGATGCCCAAGAGTGCCCTGACCTCCCACAATAACAATATGAAAAGATACACATTAAAATAGTCTTCCGTGAGATCACAGCGACTTCTGAAATTCCTTTCGCCCTTCTTCCCTTTTTCTTCCCCGACTGCCCCCACCTCCCTTTTTCTCATCTCTCTTTGGTTGCTTGGCCCATATGTTGCTAATTTTCTGTCTTTTCAAAGTGCTCTGTTTCATTTAAACTCCAAATACATTCTATTCATCACTAGTGAATACTAGGGGAGGCAGGGGTTCGGGGGGGGGGAGGAGAGAGAAAAGCTATCACAAAGGTCAGCGTTCCCCTTAATATATAAAATAAATGAGCAAAGCGCTATGTTTCTTTTTCTTTAGCTTATTACTTTTTCTTAATCCACTTTTTAACTCTACTGTGTGAGATCACAGGAGGGACTTAAGCAATCATGCCTAGAAAGGCTTCTTATGTATTCCGGGGGAAGAAAGAGAGGAGAAAAGTTCCTCAAAACTGCATGCCTTTGTAGTTAGTGCTGCTAGGCGGGACTTCGGCAAAGCTAATTACTGGTCAGCAAGCTGGTGCTTCACAGAAGAAGTGGCAGAAGCAGACTTTGCGTGCCAGAGGGACCTGCGGCCTTCCCTGTCTCCGTGCCTTTCAAGCTGGAGTCCTAGGACAGGCCTCGTTGGGTGTATACCTCATTGAATTCAATGGGACTCAGGTCCAAGGCACTCTACATTGGATCAGGCCACATAGATTCTCCTCAGAAATTATGGACAGGACAGTACAGTGGTACCCCGGTTGCCGAACGTAATCTGTTCCGGAAGACCGTTTTACTTCCGAAACATTCGACGACCGAGGGGCAAAGTCAATGGAGAAAATTGAAAAACACACGACGGAAGCCGTTTGACTTCTGAGGCACGTTCGAAAAGGGAAGCAATTACTTCTGGGTTTTTGGCGTTCAGAAACCAAAACATTCGGCTTCCATGACACTTGAAAACCTAGGTACCACTGTAATAAAAAGGAGGAACAAAGAAAGTAGACCAACCAAGATTTAAGCTAATCTTAAATTACTTATGGTAAAGGATGTGGACAAGCTCAGAGGGATCTTAATAATAATAATAATAATAATAATAATAATAATAAAAAAAAATTTTATTTATATCCCGTCCTCCCCAGCCGAAGCTGAGCTCAGAGCGGCTAACAACAGTAACAATCTTGAGATGGAGGATAGAATCCAGGAGCCATCCTTAAGAGGAAATGTTGTAGTGATGGGTGACTTCAATTACCCTCACATAGGCCTCATCTTCACTATACCATATGCCTCAACTGCCCCAATTAAATTGGGAGATCCTGTTTTGGGGCTCTGTGCTCTAGTGCGGATCATGTGACCTGCACAGGAGTGCAGCAAGGAAGACTCCCGGTTTTCGGCCTCAGCATGTTGGAGGGTATGCTATACATGCAAAGTAGTACCGTATCACCTCAAACAGTCATGGCTTCCCCCAAAGAATTCTGGGAACTCTAGTGCTGAGAGTTGTTAGAAGATCCCTATTTCCCTCAGAGAGTTACAATGTCCAGTGTTTCCTGAAAAGAGGGGCTGGTTGTTAAAATACTCTGGGAATTGGAACAATGGTCTGATTCACAATAAGACAGCTTTTTTTATTCCTGTGTTCTAGAACAGTGATTCTTAAACTCCCCGCTCCCCATGAAAATTGCAGATGGAGTCGGCGATACCACTGAATGATTTATTTATTATTTTGGCCTTTTGTAGCAACTGTAATGCATTGTCCTAAATCAAAGCCTCCAACATTTCTCTGATGAAAATAGGGACATCCTATAACAACAACAACAACAACAACAACAACAACAACAACAACAACAACAACAACAAATTTTATTATTTATACCCTGCCCATCTGACTGGGTTGCCCCAGTCACTCTGGGTGGCTTCCAACATATATAAAAACATAATGAAACATTAAACATGAAAACATTAAACATTAAGAAACGTCCCTATACAGGGCTGCCTTCAGATGTCTTCTAAAGGTTCAGAGTTACTCATCTCCTTGGCTCAAGGGTCACATAACTCCATATCCTTCAACATTTCTCTGATGAAAACAGGGATGTTCTGAGGAAAAGCGGGACATTCCGAGATCAAATCAGAAAACGGGACGGCTTCTGTAAATCTGGGACTGTCCCTGGAAAATAGGGACACTTGGAAGGTCTGCTAGATGCTGTATGATTTTTAAATGTGTTCCACAGAACTCATACAATAAATAAAATATAAGTAATAAAAGAAACAATGAAAGCACAATGTAAGATCAATATGATTATTTAATGTTTACATTCCGCAGACCACTCAATGAAGCTCCTGGACCACAATTTTGGAGTCCCTGTTCTATGAAGCAGAGAGTAGGCCTGTTCTCCCATTGGAGTTCCCTCAAGGATCAACCTGTGCTTTTTAACTTGTTCAGAAATGATCTACCGTTAGCGGTGAGCAGTGAGGTATCCAAGCCTGTTGGTGATACCTAATTGTTCAGGCTAGTTAGACCATAAAGGGATCGCAAAGAGTTCTGAAACGATCCCTCCATACTGGGTGAATGGGCAGGGAAATGACAAACGTAATTCTATGTAAGCAAGTGCAAAGTGGCGCAGTGGGTTAAAGCCTCAGCGCCTAGGACTTGCCGATCAAAAGGTCGGCGGTTCGAATCCCTGCGGCGGGGTGCGCTCCCGCTGCTCGGTCCCAGCGCCTGCCAACCTAGCAGTTCGAAAGCACCTCCGGGTGCAAGTAGATAAATAGGGACCGCTTACCAGCGGGAAGGTAAACGGTGTTTCCGTGTGCGGCTCTGGCTCGCCAGAGCAGCGATGTCACGCTGGCCACGTGACCCGGAAGTGTCTCCGGACAGCGCTGGCCCCTGGCCTCTTAAGTGAGATGGGCGCACAACCCCAGAGTCTGTCAAGACTGGCCCGTACGGGCAGGGGTACCTTTACCTTTACCTTTTTAAGTGCAAAGTAATGTGAATTGGGGGTGGAGGGGGAGAAGAAAGTTTAAATTTCACAAACACAGTCAAAGATCTGAACTGGTGGAGACTGACCAGGAAGCAGAACTCAGGGTTGTGGTGGTTACCTTGATGAAGATGTTAGGAGGCAAATCTCCTGTATCTTCACTCATGTGACACATATACGGTACTTCCTTCTGAATCTAATACTGATTTTGTCTCATTGTTTACTCCCATTCAATCATTAAAGTAACTCAGAACACAAACATAATTAATTCTCTTTCTGTTTTAATCAAAGATTGTTTTTTTTAAAAAATCCTTACAGAAATTCATATTTAAAACACTATTTAATCAAAAAGTGCAAAACATTATTGGTAGTATCCTTCAATTTATGTCCCACTCTTCCTCCCAAAGGGACCCAGGGTGACAAATGCTTTTAAGATTATAATTTTTTTAAAAAAACCATATATATATATATATATATATATGCTTTCGTAGATTTTCACGGGTACAGGAATGCAGGTTTTGGTGTCCTCGGGTGTCTTCCCGTGTAAAAGTTGGGGTGTCTAGGCGACGTTTCGACGAGGTCTCACTCGTCATCTTCAGGCTGGTGCTTTCGGCTTCTTGTTACTGGAACAGAGCGGGATCTCAATGTTTGAGTTCCTATAAATACTGTAGAGGGGGTGTGGTGTCTAGCCTCCAATGTTCTGGGCAGAGAGGAAGTTCCCAGGCTAGTGTGCCTTTTCTTCTTTTGTTCCTTAATTACTTGAGAGATACCTTGAGTGATTTCTTGAGTGATATCCTGAGTACCACTTAGGTGGGTCATTAGGTGTGGATTAGTTGCTAAAGTCTTTGTGTCTTGACCTCTAGAACTTTGTGAAGAGTTTTCCTGAGAAGATGGCTGTATTGCACTTAGTTGTGCTTTGGCTTGGCTTCGTGTATAGGGGTGAGCTGTGGTTTTGTGGCTTGTGTCAGCCAGATCTGTGTAGGGATTGCAGGGGGGTGCAGCATCCAGAGGTGCCACCATGGATTGGCTACTGGATGGTGTCAGTAATTCATCTGTGGAGAGGGTCTGGGTTTGGGTCTGGTGTGGTTGATTGGTGTTGGCGTTCTGTGTGCCTCTGGATCTGGTGTCAGTTTTTGTGGGGAGGGCTAATTTCCAGATGTCTGGCAAGCGGGATGTGTCGTCACGCTTGTTCATGTTGTGAGGGTGTTTCTCTATCTCGATGGCTTCCATGATTATTCTCTTGTGGTGATGTTCCGTGTTAAAGAGCAATTTGGAATCTGCAAAATTAATTTCGTGTCCTGTTTCTTTCATGTGTTGGAAAAGAGAGGAAGTTTTTTCTTCTTTTTTGACGGCATTCTTGTGTTCTGCGATACGTGCATTTATTCGTCTGTTTGTTTGTCCAATGTACGTGGCTGGGCAGACTTTGCAGGGTATTTCATAGATCCCTTGGTTTTCCAACTGGATTTTATCCTTGGGGTTTCTGAGGATATCAAGACACAAAGACTTTAGCAACTAATCCACACCTAATGACCCACCTAAGTGGTACTCAGGATATCACTCAAGAAATCACTCAAGGTATCTCTCAAGTAATTAAGGAACAAAAGAAGAAAAGGCACACTAGCCTGGGAACTTCCTCTCTGCCCAGAACATTGGAGGCTAGACACCACACCCCCTCTACAGTATTTATAGGAACTCAAACATTGAGATCCCGCTCTGTTCCAGTAACAAGAAGCCGAAAGCACCAGCCTGAAGATGACGAGTGAGACCTCGTCGAAACGTCGCCTAGACACCCCAACTTTTACACGGGAAGACACCCGAGGACACCAAAACCTGCATATATATATATATATATATGCAGGTTTTGGTGTCCTCGGGTGTCTTCCCGTGTAAAAGTTGGGGTGTCTAGGCGACGTTTCGACGAGGTCTCACTCGTCATCTTCAGGCTGGTGCTTTCGGCTTCTTGTTACTGGAACAGAGCGGGATCTCAATGTTTGAGTTCCTATAAATACTGTAGAGGGGGTGTGGTGTCTAGCCTCCAATGTTCTGGGCAGAGAGGAAGTTCCCAGGCTAGTGTGCCTTTTCTTCTTTTGTTCCTTAATTACTTGAGAGATACCTTGAGTGATTTCTTGAGTGATATCCTGAGTACCACTTAGGTGGGTCATTAGGTGTGGATTAGTTGCTAAAGTCTTTGTGTCTTGACCTCTTGAACTTTGTGAAGAGTTTTCCTGAGAAGATGGCTGTATTGCACTTAGTTGTGCTTTGGCTTGGCTTCGTGTATAGGGGCGAGCTGTGGTTTTGTGGCTTGTGTCAGCCAGATCTGTGTAGGGATTGCAGGGGGGTGCAGCATCCGGAGGTGCCACCATGGATTGGCTACTGGATGGTGTCAGTAATTCATCTGTGGAGAGGGTCTGGGTTTGGGTCTGGTGTGGTTGATTGGTGTTGGCGTTCTGTGTGCCTCTGGATCTGGTGTCAGTTTTTGTGGAGAGGGCTAATTTCCAGATGTCTGGCAAGCGGGATGTGTCGTCACGCTTGTTCATGTTGTGAGGGTGTTTCTCTATCTCGATGGCTTCCATGATTATTCTCTTGTGGTGATGTTCCGTGTTAAAGAGCAATTTGGAATCTGCAAAATTAATTTCGTGTCCTGTTTCTTTCATGTGTTGGAAAAGAGAGGAAGTTTTTTCTTCTTTTTTGACGGCATTCTTGTGTTCTGCGATACGTGCATTTATTCGTCTGTTTGTTTGTCCAATGTACGTGGCTGGGCAGACTTTGCAGGGTATTTCATAGATCCCTTGGTTTTCCAACTGGATTTTATCCTTGGGGTTTCTGAGGATATTGGCTATTTTTTGGTTGGTGCAAAAGGCTGTTTTGATATTGTGTTTATGGAGGATTTTGCTAATTTTATCTGTAGTGCCCTTGATATAAGGAAGGAGGGCCATGCCATTGTTTTCTTCTGTGTCTTGGTTTTTGGGGGGTGTTTCCTTTTGGATTAGCTTCGTAATCCTGTTTTGCTGGTATCCATTGGCAATTAACACATTTGAGAGAGACTTTAGCAACTAATCCACACCTAATGACCCACCTAAGTGGTACTCAGGATATCACTCAAGAAATCACTCAAGGTATCTCTCAAGTAATTAAGGAACAAAAGAAGAAAAGGCACACTAGCCTGGGAACTTCCTCTCTGCCCAGAACATTGGAGGCTAGACACCACACCCCCTCTACAGTATTTATAGGAACTCAAACATTGAGATCCCGCTCTGTTCCAGTAACAAGAAGCCGAAAGCACCAGCCTGAAGATGACGAGTGAGACCTCGTCGAAACGTCGCCTAGACACCCCAACTTTTACACGGGAAGACACCCGAGGACACCAAAACCTGCATTCCTGTACCCGTGAAAATCTACGAAAGCATATATATATATATATATATATATATATATATATATAAAATGGGTATTTTTAATGAGAACTGTATTGCAAAATATGCAGATCGGAGTTCTGAACATCCAGCATTTTCATACAATAAAACGAATCATAGCACAATACTTCAAACAATTAACACATCTATACGTTTTAAAAAACACACACACACAGCCTATTAACTGCAACAAATTCATTGGTTTGATTTCAGCTGGTGTCCATCAAGCATTTCCAGTTTTCCCCAAAGGCATCAGTGAAAGGGTCTTTAAACAGTCCTGGTTTTCCCAGTAGTGATGTATGGAAGTGAGAGCTGGACCATATAGAAGGTTGATCACAAAATAATTGATGCTTTTGAATTATGGTGCTGGAGGAGACTCTTGAGAGTCCCATGGACTGCAAGAAGATCAAACCTCTCCATTCTGAATGAAATCAGCCCTGAGTGCTCACTGGAAGGACAGATCCTGAAGCTGAGGCTCCAATACTTTGACCACCTCATGAGAAGAGAAGACTCCCTGGAAAAGACCCTGAAGTTGAGGGCACAAGGAGAAGTGGACAAAAGAGGATGAGATGGTTGGACAGTGTTCTCGAAGCTACCAGCATGAGTTTGACCAAACTGCGGGAGGCAGTGGAAGACAGGAGTGCCTGGCATGCTCTGGTCCATGGGGTCATGAAGAGTCGGACACAACTAAACAACTAAACAACAACACCAAAAACCCATCAGTGAAGGTGCTCTATGCATTTCCAAGGGTCTGTCCTGATCTAACAAATGTACATTTGAAATCTTTTTGCTTTCTAACCCTGATTCAAAATAGATATTATTATTATTTATTTTTATTTTAAATCCTTTTGAGTACATGCTGTATGGCTTCCTCTTCGCAATGCAGAGCTGCCCGCCACTCCTCTCATATATCAGAGGTTATGACACAGCCAAATTTGAATAGCACTACCACTTGAAAGGGACGCGGGTGGCGCTGTGGGTAAAACCTCAGTACCTAGGACTTGCTAATCGTAAGGTCGGCGGTTCGAATCCCTGCAACGGAGTGAGCTCCCGTTGCTCGGTCCCAGCTCCTGCCCACCTAGCAGTTCGAAAGCACCCCTAAGTGCAAGTAGATAAATAGGTACTGCTTTCTAGCGGGAAGGTAAACGGCGTTTCCGTGTGCGGCGCTGGTGCTGGTTCGCCAGAGCAGCTTCGTCACGCTGGCCACGTGACCCGGAAGTGTCTCCGGACAGCGCTGGCTCCCGGCCTCTTAAGTGAGATGAGCGCACAACCCTAGAGTCGGTCACGACTGGCCGTGTCAGGCAGGGGTACCTTTACCTTTTACCACTTGATAACAACCACCTATGGCACCTTAGAGACTAAACAGATTTATTATAAGTTTTGTTGACTCAAACCTACTTCAGCTGCGTGAAGACTTTGCTGGCGGGTATAAAATGGAGAAAATGATAAGGTGAGAGCTGAATGGCAATGAGATGCAACAATGGCAGTCCGTGATATTTGGAGCTTAAATGTGTGTAAAAATAGACACTGCGCCTTTTGCAAAAAGCAGACTAGTGATTCAGCACTGCTGAGATTACTGCAGTAGCACTTTAATGCATGCAGTGGGATTTTTCTTTTTTAAAACCCTTTGTCCCTCTGGAAGTTTCTAGAGTGTGTAGAGATGAGGTGGGCCGGTGACATGCAACAGATTAAGTACACAGTGCTGTGTGTGTCTGCAATACCTCCTTGAACACCAAATGCTCTGGAGCAGGGGTAGGCAACCTAAGGCCCATGGGCCGGATGCGGCCCAATCGCTTTCTCAATCCGGTCCGCAGACAGTCCGGTAATCAGCATGTTTTTACCTGAGTAGAATGTGTGCTTTTATTTAAAATGCATCTCTGGGCTATTTGTGGGGCGTAGGAATTTGTTCACCCCCTCCCCCAAATATAGTCTGGCCCACCACATGGTCTGAGGAACGGTGGACCAGCCCATGGCTAAAAAGGGTTGCTGACCCCTGCTCTGGAGGGTAGGACTTCAACCAGTGGCTTCAAGTTACAAGAAATAAGATTCCAACTAAACATCAGGAAGAACATTCTGACAGAGAGAGCTGTTCGATGGTGGAATGGTCTCCCTCAGGAGGTGGTGAACTCTCCTTCTTTAGAGGTTTTCAAGCAGAGGTTGGATGGCCATCTGTCATGGATGCTTTAGCAGAGAGTTGGATTAGATAACCCGTGGGGTCCCTTCCAACTCTACAATTCTATGATGTGTGGCTGCTTGAATGGGTGATGATGATGATGATGATGATGATGATGATGACGACAACAACAACAACAACAATTTATTATTTGTACCCCACCCATCTGGCTGGGGAAACTCTGGGCGGCTTCCAACAAAGATTAAAAATACATTAAAATGTCACACATTAAAAACTTCCCTGAACAGGGCTGCCTTCAGATGTCTTCTAAATGTCAGGTAGTTGTTTATCTCTTTGACATCTGATGGGAGGGAATTCCACAGGGCGGGTGCCACTACCGAAAAGGCCCTCTGCCTGGTTCTCTGTAGTTTTGCTTCTTGCAGTGAGGGAACCACCAGAAGGCCCTGGGCACTGATGTGCTAGCAGGCCAGGCATCTGGGTATCAGGTCAGCTGCATAGCCAGCAGGTGTGGTGGTCCTGCTTCCTTCTCAATGCTTTTGGTGTCCATGTGGAAAGGAACCTTTCGCACAGGGCTGGAGTGCCCATACCCTCCAACATCTCTCCAATGAAAATAGGGACGTCCTAAGAAAAAGAGGGACATTCCAGGATCAAATCAGAAACCAGGATGGCTTCTGTAAATCCGGGACTGTCTCTGGAAAATAGGGACACTTGAAGGGTATGGATTGTCCTGCCTGAATGCAGGAGATCCTTGTATTGTCAATGCTAATGCCCGTCTTGATGATGCAGCCTTGCTGCATGATCCGACGTACCACTGTTCAGTAGTGCTGGTACAGCCTCTTATGAGGCCAAGGCCTTGAATACTGCTTCATCGCCAGAACTCTGTATTTAAATCTGCCAGAAGTAAATTAGCTTAATCTTCTGCTTTATCATTCCACTGCTGACCGGAGCATCTTTTATGAGGGTGACTGCAGTCACCTTAGACCAGAGAAACAAAAGCACTTTTTACAAAGTGCATACCTTCAAAGGCTAGCTGCCTCTTATCTTCTGCTGCTTTCTATATATGCGCAATTAATTTAACACCCAGCTGGCAGTAAAATTAGGTGCTTCCTGAGCATTATGCTTTTTAAATTGCTTTTTTAATGCTAGCCAGCATATCGGAATTGTCCTGCTGAGGATGGGTCTAATATCCTCTCCCAAATTCAGCTGTGCTCACCACAGCCTGCATGAAGGAGAACAAAGTCCCTGTTGTAAACGTTAACGTTATATCCATAATTCCAACAGGCTCTCTGGAATCCTTATAAATCTTCCACATCCCGAGGAGGTTTTAAGATCCTCAGCTCTCAGATTCATTAAGCTGTGCATTCTATTACTGTAATAAGAATACTGTGAACTCCTAATAGGCAATCTTTGAGTGACCGCTTTATCCCATCCGCAACTGCAAATGTTAAACCTGGTGTGTGTTTTTTAAAATCATTTGACAACTTTAGATATCTGGCAACTTAATACAGTCATTTTGAAGTTTTCACAGTGGAAGTAGTTTAAAAAAGAAAAGAACAGTATAGCATCTTCCAGGAAACCAGCTATATTAACTTCCTCTCTTTCCGATCCCATCTTGATTTCCTGAAAATTTCACTTATAGTTAAGCACCTGTAGCCGACAAGCAAAACAGAGCCTTTCCCCCGACTTAGCAGAAATCAGTATTTCTTCTGAGAAATGTACTGGAGAAATGATGTGGTACAATACATGCCTACTCAAAAGTAAGCCCTATGGAGCCCAATGGGACTTAAATCACAGGTATGTGTGTACAGGATTATAGTCTGAACCACATCTCCAAGCCATTTTAGACACTTCAAGCAATTTTTTTTTAATCACGTAAATATAAAAATAAGAAAGCAAAGAGCAAATTACGGTATTATTATTTTTTTTTAAAAAGGGTTTAATATTCTATTCGGTGTAAAAGACCCAAGGAGTAAGCTTTTTCTCATGGGGAAAAAACTCATTTAGCAATGCAGTCTTACACATCTTCTGAAAAGCAAGTCCCACAGTGCTCATTGGAACTTACTCCAATGTAAGTGTGCTTACCCATTTACCTAGAAGTAAGTCCCACTGAACTCAATGAGAGTTTTGAGCAGACATTCATAGGATTGTTGAAGGTGACTCAGAAACTATAACCAATCCAGAATGTGGCAGCTAGACTGGTGACTGGGAGTGGCCGCTAAGACCATATGACACTGGTCCTAAAGGATCTTCACTGGCTCCCAGTATGTTTCCAAGCACATTTCAAAGTATTGGTGCTGACCTTTAAAGCCTAAATGGCCTCAGCCCTGTATACCTGAAGGAGCGTCTCCACCCCCATCATTCAGCCCGATGTCCTCCTCCGAGATCCTCCTCCGAGGGCCTTCTGGCGGTTCCCTCACTGCGAGGAGTGAAGTTACAGAAAACCAGGCAGAGGGCCTTCTCGGTAGTGGTGCCCTCCCTTCAGATGGCAAGGAAATAAACATCTATCTGACTTTTAGAAGACATCTGAAGGCAGCCCTGTTTAGGGAAGTTTTTAAGGATTGATGTTTTTATTATGTTTTTAGATATGTTGTAAGCTGCCCAGAGTGGCTGGGGAAACCCAGGCAGATGGGTGAGGTATAAATAATAAAATTATTGTTGTTGTTGCTCTGAGTTGTTGATAAAAAGCCATAAAGGAAGGGGCCAAGCAGAGCACATTCAGGTGTGTGCTCCCAAGAGGCAGCCTAAAAAAGCTTACAGCAAGTCTTAAAGGGTAAAGGGAACCCCTGACCATTAGGTCCAGTCGTGGCTTTATTGGCCAAGGGAGCCAGCATACAGCTTCCGGGTCATGTGGCCAGCATGACAAAGCCACTTCTGGTGAACCAGAGCAGCGCACGGAAACGCGGTTTACCTTCCCGCCAGAGCGGTACCTATTTATCTACTTGCACTTTGACGTGCTTTCGAACTGCTAGGTTGGCAGGAGTCTTACTTATTTATTTAATACTTGCTGTGTGCTCTTACTATGTTAAAAGTGGGAGAGGTGGAGAAGGAACATAGGGGAGAAGATGCTCCCACAGCAATCCAGAACCCAGCTCACTAAAGGCTATATAAAACATAAGAACTAGTACCTTGAATTGGGCCCACTTCTTCATTGGAAGTCGCTACAGTTGGCAGCATAGCGAAGCTCCTCACTACTCCACTTCAAAAACTTCACTCTATTATAGCGAAGAACAACCACGCATCTTTTGGCACACATTTTCTGTTTCCAAAACTTACTTTTCTGCTTTTAAAACCCCCCAAAAAAACCATTTAACTCAACTGGTATTATCCTTAAAAGTAAGAGAACTGAAACCAATTATAGGTGTCAAAATAAATAAGGAGATAGTAAGCCGTCAGAGGTTTTCTTAAGCTACATGAAAGTACAGCCCCCAACAAAAACCAACCTATGTCTGATTTCTTTCCATGCATCCATGGCTATTGAGTCTCTGTGATTCTCTTGTTTGAGATTTAGCTGCAACATGCATTTGTTCGGAGGAGATATGTGAGGGCTCCTTGGTGTTCAGGTTCATTTAGAGATGTACATTTTGTATTTCCTTGCTCTGTTTCTGACTACATACATAAAACAGAATTGTAAATGTTTAGCAGAATCAAAGCTATTCTTAGATGCCTACAGTTCCACTAAGTTAGTTTTCTCTAATTTGTGCAATGAAAGGGGGGGGGGAGGAGAGGAAATGTAGGATATTGGCTTTGGGTTGAATTCAGACTAAGCTAGTTGCACTTTAGTCCCTGTGAAATCAAAGTTAGTTAGGATGATGACAGAAGCCCCATTGATTTCAATGAGGACTGTGCTGAAATGAGTGTGAATCCAATCCTTGAGTCAACTATTTTTTTCTCAGAGTTAGACCCACTGAAATCAAGATAACAACTGTAAGTAAAACTTAGCTGAATAGTGCCTGTTCTATTTTTGTTGTCTTTATATAGGGCTCCCACATCCTTGCAATGCTGTATCCATTGAAATTTGGGGATTGGCCCAAGGATTTAAAAGGAAGCTTTTAAAAGTACAGTGGTACCTTGGTTGTCAAACTTAATCCGTTCCAGGAGTCCGTTTGACTCCCAGAACGGTTCAAAAACCAAGGCACAACTTCTGATTTGGTTGCAGGAGCTTCTTGCACCCAATCAGAAGCTGTGTAAACCGTGTCGGGCATTCAGCTTCCAAAAAACATCCGTAAACCGGAACATTCACTTCCTGGTTTGCGGCATTCGGGAGCCAATTTGTTCGGGAGCCAAGCCATTCAGGAACCAAGGTACCACTGTATAGGAGATATACATATTCACCAAGATAGCTCAATTGGTTAGAGCATGGTGCTGATAATGTCAAGGTTCCAAGTTCGAATCCCGTATAGAACAGCTGCATATTCCTGAATTGTAAGGGTTGGACTACAACATGATCCTCGGGGTCCCTTCCAACGGTGGGACACGGGTGGCGCTGTGGGTTAAACCACAGAGCCTAGGACTTGCTGATCAGAAGGTTGGCGGTTCGAATCCCCGTGATGGGGTGAGCTCCCGTTGCTCAGTCCCTGCTCCTGCCAACCTAGCAGTTCGAAAGCACGTCAAAGTGCAAGTACATAAATTGGTACTGCTCTGGCGGGAAGGTAAACGACGTTTCCATGCGCTGCTCTGGTTTGCCAGAAGCGGCTTAGTCAAGCTGGCCACATGAACCAGAAGCTGTACGCCGGCTCCCTCGGCCAATAAAGCGAGATGAGCGCCGCATCCCCAGAGTCGGCCACAACTGGACCTAATGGTCAGGGGTCCCTTTACCCTTTACCTTTATGATTTCCAGAGAACAGTTTGTTAGGAGATTGTTTAAGCAGGAGTACCTGTTTGTGTGAAGCACGATTCGCTACAAATGCCTTCATGACATAATCTGTGCACCAAATCCATATGAGGAGTTCACACAAAGAGGCATTCTTGGTGGTGACCTCATTGTTTTGGAACTTCTCCCCAGAAAATAAGCCTTCCCATTTGAACTGGATTCTATTTGGGATTAAGCATATATAAATCTGACTATGGAGTCAGAGCAGCGATCCATGCAGCAGTTTTCAAATGCAAGGCTTTCTGGCAACTTGAGAGATCCATCCGTTTCAGATGCCTGGAATTGTAGCAGGGAGCTTCTCCATGTAAGACAAGCACTTTGGCAATGCGCTACAACTCCTTTATCATGTACCTAGCCACAATTAAACCTGTGTTCCATGAAAGGAAGACAAATCCACTGCTATGACAAGGTAGCTGGCAAATAAGCAGAACTTAACCAGCTGCTTCTATAATGAAGCAATTTAAACTTTGTAAGATTTTGCGTGCATGACACTTTGCATCGCAGCTCAGATCCCTTTCAGACTACCTAACACTAGGTAAAACGGACTCATCAGTCACAGAATCATAGAGTCGGAAGGGTCCCTGAGGAGCATCTAGTCCAACCCCCTGCAATGCAGGAATATTCAGCTGTCCTGTCCCTTACGAGGTTCAAACCTGCAACCTTGGCACTATCAGCACCATGCTCTAGCCAACTGAGCTATCCAGCTGATGTCGAAGTTGTGGAGAAACAAACTTGGCATCCCATTCAGGTTAGATGAAGTCATCACCTTCGTTTTCATAACTCAAAAATTGATCAACATGGGATGAGATGGGATTTTGTGCAAGGGTGTCTAGTAGCTGAAATCCCATCGATTGCAGTATGAACTAATCAAACTGTGCCCAATGCCTGATGAGCTCTCGCAGCCTGATGCATACGTCCCAGTTTCTCTGTAGCGGCCATATCTGAGCTGTGGGAGAAACTACTTTGCTGTCCTTAGCTACGGAGACTGGGAGCTTCTGAAAGCTATTGTGCTAGCCAGATTTGAGCTGCCTGCAGCCTAGCCGCCTAAGCCTAGCCAAGGGGCGTGTTTCATGCACATCTTGGGGCAGTTAGTGGAATTTGGTACGGAGCTTTTCCTTCACAGGTCACCTTTAGAGGAATGCTTTGCACATATGAACTATCTCAAGCTCACCAAGCAGCTTATTAGTTTCAGGCCGTGGCCCCCATACTCTTATGCTCTTGATAACTTTATTAAACGCAGCCCTGCTTATTCATCTAACTGAGCGGCCTTTTAACTATTTGTCGATAGTTTGAAGTAGCCATCCTTGGGCAGTGATGGCTTCCAGATCTCACCAAGACGAGCACATATGTTTGAAATGCCTGCTCTCCTTCTCCATTTCGCCATAAAGTAGCCAATTTAATTTTGCACAATACCGTTTGATAACAAACATGTGTGTATGTGTCTTCTGCATTTAGACACTTCAGAGAAGACCCTGCTTGGTCAGTGTGGGAGATAATTTCACGAGGAAAAATGGAACCAGATGTCCCTCCTTTCATTCTCCCTTCTCAATCCAGCTAATTCCCAGTGTCAATCACACTGTAGAGACATGCCACAATTGTCAGGCGAGGCCTCCCGCTGTATCTCTCTGCACGTTGCTACACTGGACATGCCCCCGTCCGGTCTTTCCCTGCATTCCCAATTTTAATTCAGAAGATCAACAGCGCCTTGCTTATCAGAAGTCTAGCTAGTTCATGTGGAACTTAAAGAGATCTGACGCTGCAGCTGACTAAACATTGATTCAAATAATGCTCCGAGAAGATACACTACCATTTCATTTACCGAGATTGCTCAGTGGAGATCTAAGCTCCGTAAAAGATAATTGGAGATTTAGCTAAAGTGGAACATAGGAAACTGCCTTACACGGAGTCAGGCCATTGGTCCATCAGGCTCAGAACTGTTGACACTGATTGGCAATGGTTCTCCAGGATTTCAGACATAGGCCTCTCCCAGAACTACCTGGAGAGGCCAGGGATTAAACTTGGGACCTTCCAAATGAAAAGCAGATGCTTAACCGCTAAGTTTCAGTCCTTCCCCTTCTTGTTACGTGGCATAACACTGATGTGAAGATACAACAGGAACCAAAAGGGCATTGGCACAGATAGGAGTTTTGTAACCCTTTGCAAAATGATATTTGTATGTTAAATTGTAAAATGTAGATGTGTGGCTGGGCAACAGTTTTCCAAACCATGGTGAGATAGAAGACCAGGTGACAGACTGGTTAAGTTACCATCAGCTGAATGCATTATTTTTGTTAGACACACACACACAGGATTTGCAGAACAAAACTCGCAGTTTGAAAGGGAGGTATTAGGCTCCCGGATTTCAACATTGTGTAAAGTATATAACCTACTACTTGAGTGGGATACAGAGGACAAAATGGTGAAATCTTCAATGATAAGTTGGGTCAGAGACGTAGGACATAATATTGACTTTGCATTATGGGAACAATTGTGGAAAGCAAATCTAGGGTTTACGGCATGCTACACACTAAGGGACACGGGTGGCGCTGTGGGTTAAACCACAGAGCCTAGGGCTTGCGGATCAGAAGGTCGGCGGTTTGAATCCCCATGAGGGGTGAGCTCCCGTTGCTCGGTCCCTGCTCCTGCCAACCTAGCAGTTTGTAAGCACAAAGTGCAAGTAGATAAATAGGTACTGCTCTGGCGGGAAGGTAAACAGCGTTTCTGTGCGCTGCTCTGGTTCGCCAGAAGCGGCTTAGTCATGCTGGCCACATGACCTGGAAGCTGTACGCCGGCTCCCTCGGCCAATAAAGCGAGATGAACGCCGCAACCCCAGAGTCGGGCACGACTGGACCTAATGGTCAGGGGTCCCTTTACCTTCACCTTTACACACTAAGGGAAAGCTTCATGAAGATGTACAGGTGGTATTTAATGCCAACAGACTAGCAAAAATGTCAAAATCAATAAAGGGCAACTGCTGGAAATGTAAGGTAGCAGAGGAAACATTCTACCATGTGTGGTGGTTGTGCAGTATAATTAAAAATTATTGGGAAATGATCCATAATGAACTTTTAAAAATGTTTTTTAAAAAACCCTTTCCTAAAAATCCAGAAGCATTTTTGTTGGGGTTAATAACAACAAAAGTTACTAAAGAGAGAGAGAGAATTTTGTGTTTGTATGTGACAAGTGCCGTACGTGTGTTACTAGTGTAAAAATGGAAAACAGATAAGGTACCAACAAAAGAAGAATGACATACTAAATTATATGCGGAGGACTGGGTATTTTTTATTGAGTATATGAAAAAGTATTATAAGCAGAGAATCAACCTAACAGGTAATATTCTCAGCAGTGTTAAGTAATAACTAGAGGTAAAATGAGGAATTGTGATAGACTGGCTGAACCATGAAAGTGGAGGTGAAAGGAACCATGGAAGGAGAAGAAGGGAAGTTGGTCAAGGAATGTTTTCTGATTTTCTGGAGTTTTTTGTTGTTGTTATTTCTAAATTTCTATCTCTTATTATTACATAGGTTCTTTTTTATATTATTTATGTTTATATTATGCTTGTATTGAAATGTATCAGAAATGCAAATTATTACAGTCATACCTCATATTATGTTTGCTTCCTGTTATGTTCTTTCAGGTTACGTCCCGCGGTGACCCGGAAGTACCGGAAAGGGTTACTTCCAGGTTTCGCCGCTCGCGCATGCGCAGAAGTGCAAAATGGCGTCACGCGCATGCGCAGAAGCAGCGAATCGCAACCTGCGCGTGCGCAGACGCACAGCTGCAGGTTGCGTTCTTTTCATGTTGGGAATGGGGCTCCGGAACGGATCCTGTTCGCAACCAGAGGTACCAATGTATTATTATTATTTTAAAAAAGGTTTTCAAAACCACTGGTGGTACTATGACAAAGTTGACTCATACCCTCCAAGTGTCCCGATTTTCCAGGGACAGTCCTGGAATTACAAAAGCCACCCGGGCTTCTGAGTTAATCCCAGAATGTCCCTGTTTTCTCTGTTGGTGCTTCTGCTGCCAAGCTCAGAGAGGAGGATGAGCTGGTGCTTGCTCTGAGAGGTAGTAGCAGCTGCCACTGCAAAAGAGCGTCCCATAGGCTCCCCATGGCTGCTAGTGTTGGCCTCCTCCCCTGGGCAGCTCAGAGCAGCCGCTGGAGAGCAGCTGAGGAGGAGGAGGAGAAGCTGCTGCTGGTCAGGAATAAAGAAGAAGTTGAATGAAGCACAAGAAGTCTTGATTTTTAAAAATTATGCATTGCACATCCATGTCTAATCTTGCCCCATTCTAGAACGAAAGAAGAGTGGCAGATGATGATGATGGACTTTGCAGAACTGGCGAAGCTGACAGGAAAAATCTGAAACCAGCACAAACAATAAAAACATCACATAATAAAAGAGCAGAATCGTATTTATTAGGAATTTTGAATGGAGACATCCCGAATGACAAAATTAATATTTTCTTGTACGCAACAACAGCAGCAAGAATATTAATAGCCAATAACTGGAAAGGAAATTACATTCCAACCAACAAAGAATGGTTGAATAAATCATGTGAATACTTGGAATTAGCAAAGTTGACTGATTTGATAAGACAAAACCCCAAAAATATAATCCAGAAACAATGGAAATGTTTAAATGATTATTTATGTAGACAAAGTTTAAATGTAAGGTATTGGTTGTGTTTAGAATAGATTTATGAAAGATTTGGAAAACTTATTGATTAGAATAATTGTGTGCGATCGTATGGGAAAAATACAGAATAACAGAAACAGTCTTGCTTAAAATGTATATAGGAAGTGCAGTGTAAGCGATGGAAGTCAATCAATGAAATTTTATTATTGTGATATTTGTAGGATAAATTTGGAAGAAATTCTCCCAACTTTTCTTCTTCTTTTATTTTTTCTTTCTCTTTTTTCCTTTTTTCTTTTCTTCCTTTTCTCTCTTTTTTTATATATGTGTGTGTATCTGAAATATATATCTATGTATGTATTTGCAATATTTTGCTTATATTTTGTAATAATTATGTTAAATAAATTATTACAATTTAAAAAATAAATAAATAGAAGTACCAACGAAAGAAGAGTGGCAGATGAAGATGATGGACTTTGCAGAACTGGCAAAGCTGACAGGAAAAATCCGAAACCAGCACAAACAAGTATTCCAAAAAGACCGGAGTAAATTTGTACGATATCTGAAAGATCATTGTAAGCAATTAACATCACCAGCAGAGTTGCCTGAAGACTTGTAATGAGGAATTTTCTACCTTTCTATATTTATTTAATTTTTTGAGATACTCTGCAGTGAGTGTCATTAGAATTGGAAAATGTATAAATCGCAAGGATATAAAGGTTAATTCTGAAAGCCACGAGGTAGGAGGGAAGGAAGTCGACAAGCTCTAAGAGCCAAGGCGATATAGTGGATAAAGATGATGTGAATGTATAATATTAAATGGAATAATAATAATAATAATAATAATATCTTGCCCCTTTCAAAAATTTATGCATTGCCGTGTGTGCTTTTTGCTTTTTGTAAACCTACCAAGGAATAAAATGAAATAAAATTGGAGTTGAAGGGTTTTCTCAGGATGGAGGAAGGCATGTGTGCTGTGTCCCATTGGTGGTGGTCCTTTTTCTGACAGGAAACGCTCTGCAGAGAGAGGAGACCCCCAAAAATAGAGAGTTGAAGAGGGTCAGTAGTGGGGGAGTGAGAAATGTCCATATTTTCACCTGAGGAACGTTGGTATGCTATCCTTGCCTGGTCATTTTCTTTCTGTCTTAGTAGTTAAAGAGGTCTTGCAGGTTGCCCAAGACCATGATGAGAACAGGGTGAGGGAAAGTGACCCCCACATTCTTCTCACAGGCAACAATAGCTCTGTGCAAACACCTTTCCGTTTCTAACAATAAAAGGATTCAGGAAGATCGTGTGTAAGTCAAATTTCTTGGATGTTTAGATTCTGTGCTTCGTTTCAGCCTCTACAGCCTTGCCAGAATACACACATTCTGATTTATAACATGGCAGACTATAAGTAGGGATGAACCTCACATTTGGATGGATCTTGAACCAAAACCTTAGACTTGGAGGATGCCTGAGCCAAACCAGGATCTCTCCAAATCAAAGCAAGCACCTCCAAACATTTTCAGGTGTTTCAGACATTTAAAAATACAGTACAGAGAGTAAGAGTCTGAAAACTGAGATATTTTACCCTGAGCTGGCCATATAAGGAAAATGCCTGGATGGGGAGAGGGAGGTAGGTATTTGTGACTGGCAGGTCTGGCTTCAAATAAGAGGGAGTGATTTTACCAGAGGTCTCCAATGCCAGTGCTTTGGGGAGAGGACATTGAAGTAAGGTATCACTTTGTTCTTGTCTGTCCTGGGCTCTTTGCTAATTCTGCCTAGTGGTGCTTGCTTAGAAAATGCTGGGCATTCGAGTCCTGTTCTATATGCCCACACATCCACTTTTGTCAAATCCACTTTGCACTTCATTTCTGCGACTTTTAATGCCAATTGAGCTGAACAGAAGCCTGAAGCTGTTATTTCATTCATCATAATTCCCTCACCCTTGCAACTATCCTTCTGAAATTTCCAGGATAGTTTCCTAAGGGCACCTCTATAGTGTATGCTTGCCCCCTACCCCCCGTAATAAAATCATTGCCCATAAAACCACAGGGAGGGAAGTGAATTCCATTTGGTCTCCTTCCATAATCAACTTTAAAGACACTTTGTTGCTGTTGTTGTTTAGTCATGTCCGACTCTTCGTGACCCCATGGACCAGAGCACGCCAGGCACTCCTGTCTTCCACTGCCTCCCGCAGTTTGGTCAAACTCATGCTGGTAGCTTCGAGGACACTGTCCAACCATCTCGTCCTATGTCGTCCCCTTCTCCTTGTGCCCTCAATCTTTCCCAACATCAGGGTCTTTTCCAGGGAGTCTTCTCTTCTTATGAGGTGGCCAAAGTATTGGAGCTACAGCTTCAGGATCTGTCCTTCCAGTGAGCACTCAGGGCTGATTTCCTTCAGAATGGATAGGTTTGATCTTCTTGCAATCAATGGGACTCTCAAGAGTCTCCTCCAGCACAATTCAAAAGCATCAATTCTTTGGTGATCAGCCTTCTTTCTGGTCCAGCTCTCACTTCCATACATCACTACTGGGAAAACCATAGTTTTAACTATATGGACCTTTGTCACAAAACCCCCCCGAAACCATTTGCCTATAATATAGTAGCAGCAGGGAGGATAAGGGCCAAAACTAGAATCAGATGGCTATGACTATCACTGGCCCTGGCTCCACCTATTGTAGGACTTTCTACCTACCAGCCAGTCCTGTCTAGAGAATGTGATGAGAATGCAGTGAAGTCAGTTGACTCCACTTGTTGTAAAAGGGGAAATGTCCCACCTTACAGCTTCTAACTGTACGTGGCCTTGGTTCATAGAAGGGTTCTGGTGTGGCTTTGTCATTATTTACTCATCGGGGGCATGTTTTTCAATCTCTTCTTTCTGTTTAAATATCCCTCAAGGCAGTTTGCAGTGCAAATAAAAAAAAATTAAAATCTTGAAAAAGGTACATCTGCACTGCTTTCTCTTTGCACTCGCAGATCTGGACCTTCAAAGTCTGTTATCTGGGTTGTGCGTCTATTGACATCTGGCAAATCTGTTTCCAGCTGTTGAGCATCATTCCACACCTGATGGGTGATGGTATATAAAACTTTCTCAGTGACTGAGCAATTTGGGGGTATTTCAGCAGGTTGATTGCTTTGAATTTGCAAAAGTGGCAGAGGGAGCTTGTTTGGAGAGTGGAAAAGATCCCTGAAGGGGAAAGAAACCACCCGGCTTTCAGGATGAAACATGCATGCTATTTGGAGCAGAATATGCCCTTATGAAGTAGGGCTTGTGTGTACATCGCTGCTCAGTCGGTTTTAATGAATTGTGATTCAGCAGAAATCCTTACCTATGCGAGCGAGCTGATCTGATGAGGCATGCCTGTCACAGTGAACATAATACAAGAGGTAACAAACAGAAAAGAATGGGGAAAGCTTCCTAAAGCCACTGGCAAGGATCTCTGTACAGATCCTTTTTCCTCGAGGGCGTACACACATTTTTTCCCTCAGATAATCACTCTTTCTTTTAGACTAATCCAAAATGGCTTCTTTCCATAAGATTTGCCCTACAGCTAACATAGCAGATGTCCATGCTGAAATTCCGACTTTGACGTTCTTACCAACTCTCTCCCGCCTACTGGTACTGTTGTTGGCTTAAAACTGTTTTTTAGAAGGTCTCTGTAATCATTTGTCATGCTGATGAATGCTCCTGAGGTAATTATGAATTTGGTAAATGAGTGGTATTTGAAAAATAAGGGAAGATACCCGTCCAGGGACCAAGCATTGTTTTTCAAGCCATGAAAACGTGGACCTCCTGCCATGCACTTCTTCTTTTTATTTAGTATTTCATACACACCTCATCTTTTCCCCATGAAACTCAAGGAGGTGTACATGTTTCTCCCCACTCCCCTTTTTATGCTCACAACAACCCTGTGAGGTAAAATCAGACTGGCCCACACTCAGCCTTCATGGGAGCTTCATGGGCTGAAGAGGATGCCAGCCAGATGAGTGGGGTATAAATAATAAAATTATTTAAAATTATCATGATGTTGTAAACTGCCGCATGATCATCAGCTCAAGAGTGGTATAGAAAAATTATAATAATAATAATAATAATCCAAGGAAACAGGACTGTTCAGGTCATAGAACATACTTGGGACTGATTCGGATGGTCCGCCCCCACCACTTAATGGATCCAAATGGTTTCCAGAGAGTGGTAGGGGATGCTTTATCCCCTGCTGATGGCCTTTCAGCTGATTCCCTGGTGGCCCGCTGGAATGTGGAGTTAACCAGGGCTATTGACTGTTTGGATCCCAGACAGTCCGTGATTTTCCATGGATCTGAGGGCAATGAAACAATCGCTAAGACGGTTAGAGCGCCGGTGGCAGATAACTCATTCTGAATCTGACTGGACATGGGTTAGAGCTCAATGTCAAGCCTACCAAGTGGCGATAGCAACGGCGAAGAAGACCTTCTTCACCGCCTCTATTGCATCTGCGGAAAACAGCAGCAGGAGACTCTTTCAAGTGGTTCGCAATTTAGCGGAACCACCTGCTCCATCGGGGCCCAGTACAGGCCACATGATCTCCTGCAATGATTTTGCAAAGTTTTTAGCAGATAAAGTCGCTCAGATTCGGGAAGAGGTAGACTCCACCGTGGGAGCAGGGCCGGAGTGGGAGAGTGCTAGAGTCCTGTCTAGTCAAGTTGCGTGGGATCAATTCCAACCTGTTACCTCCGAAGATGTGGACAGGCTGCCTGGATGAGTAAAACCAACCACCTGTCTTCTTGATCCTTGCCTTTCTCCTGGTATGTTTCCGAGCACAATTCAAAGTGTTGGTGCTGACCTTTAAAGGCTTAAACAGCCTCGGTCCAGTATATCTGAAGGAGCATCGCCACCCCCATCATTCTACCCAGACACTGAGGTCGAGCACCAAGGGCCTTCTTGCGGTTCCCTCACTGTGAGAAGCCAAGTTACAGGGAACCAGGCAGAGGGCCTTCTCAGTAGTGGCACCCGCCCTGTGGAACGCCCTCCCACCAGATATCAAAGAGAACAACAACTACAGTGGTACCTCAGGTTACATACGCTTCAGGTTACATACGCTTCAGGTTACAGACTCTGCTAACACAGAAATAGCGCTTTGGGTTAAGAACTTTGCTTCAGGATGAGAACAGAAATCGTGCTCTGGCAGCGCGGCGGCAGCAGGAGGCCCCATTAGCTAAAGTGGTGCTTCAGGTTAAGAACAGTTTCAGGTTAAGTACGGATCTCCGGAACGAATTAAGTACTTAACCCGAGGTACCACTGTACCAGACTTTTAGAAGACATCTGAAGGCAGCCCTGTTTAGGGAAGCTTTTAATGTTTGATGGATTATTGTCTTTTAATATTTTATTGGAAGCCACCCAGGGTGGCTGGGGAAGCCCAGCCAGATGGGCGGGGTATAAATAAATTATTATTATTATTATTATTATTATTATTATTATTATTATTATTTCAAAAATACAGGGAAAGGGTGTTTAGTTTCCCCCTTTCATGATGAAAGTCACTGCTATTTGATCCCTTCAGAACCAGCACCCCCCCCCCCCGCATGCTAGGTATACGAGCATTGGGCTCAATGTTAAAAAACATACTCTTAAACGCTAATGTCCAGAACACGACATTTATCACCATATTTCAAAACAGAGTAGCTGATTCAGGCTTTCTTCTTTTCTTTGGTCGATCCTACTCCTAAGCAAGCTGCGGCTGGTTTCTTGCACAGACTTGATTCGTGTATCTTGCTTACAGAGGAGATGAGTTCTTGCAACGGTCTGGGCTTCCATTTAGCAGGTCAGGGTTTGCAAAGCGATGTTAATTAGTTTGCAGAGAAGGTGAGTTGGATAAAAAGGGGAGGATGTCAGAGCAGTGCAACTGGTGGGTTTATTTTAATGGAATATTCTTAGCAGCAAAGAAATAGAACTTGCTACGTTAATTGATTCCAGTGGTGCCACCTTATTGGCAGTAAGTACGATTTGCCAAACGCCTCTTCTTCTGAGCAAGCTCTGCTGGTGTGAATGAGGCTGTGTGGGAGCAATTCCTGGTGGACGGATCTTACGTGAACGGTCAAAGGCCTTGCTGAGAATATAAACTGATTGTGCAATATGACTTCACTGCAGTTTATCCTCATTAAGCAACAGACAGTTGGAGCATTCCAGCACAATTTCAACCTGGTAAAGCCAAGGCAAAAATGGGACCTTCTGCCACTCTTCATTACTAACACAGAAGAAACTTAATATATTATAATCACTGAAATTAGTGGGAATATTAAATGTCCTAGTAAAGCGTTTTCTCTCTCTCTCTCTCTCTGTATATGTATGTTTTTAAAATTGTTCTGTGAGAGTCACAGATGCATACACACACTTTTGGGGCGTGGGGGGAGGAATCTCTGAAGTATTAAATCCTCATTAATATAAGCTCAATGCATTTATGGTGTCAAAAATGTGTTTTATAAAAGCCAAAAGCAGAGTTGCACAAGTTGCCTCATTATCAATAATCTAGCAGGGCTCCTTTTATGTGTCATTTCTTTACACAATATACTATCATTTATGACTTTTAGCAAATACATCATGGCAAAGGATTACTCTCATCAGAGGCAGTCTTTGAAAAGGATATGCTAATTTCTAGAGAGCAAGAAAACATCAAAACAGTGCCAGCAAATAGCCAAGGGACTTTCATGTCTTAATATCCCTCAGAAGTGCTTTATCTCCTAGTGCAACGTGTATCATAGTATAAACAGGAAATGAAACAGCCAAGGCATCAAAGAAGCACCAGTGCATGGCTGTAATTTTAGATCAGGTTTAATAAAGGTTATCTACAGCAGGCTAATCAAACAAAAGGGTGTATGTTTTAAAGCACCATTTGATAATTTCCATTTAAGGCCCCCTCGATCAAAGAGATCCTAACAATGTCTCGGTGACTCCAGATAGATCCCTTCCCCTCACTTTTCAAAGTAGCTTGGTTTATTGGTTGTAAAAATTGTTTTGATGTTCTAATGGTTATTGGGGGCTGGGGGAAATGGATGAGAGGCGAGGAATGGCTTGGGCCTCATCTGCGCCTTAATTGGAAAAGCAACTAGCGTGGGACTGAAAGGGAATCAGCAGATGTAGCAGAGGGGGCAGGAGCTCCTCAGTCACCTGGGCTGCTTTGCTGGACGGGACAAAATGGACGCCAGTGGCTTTCATCACATCTTCCCATCAGCAAATCTCCTGAGACCCAGCAGTCATAGGGTCCAGGCTTAGTTTATCTTTCTAGGAAAAAGGAACGTAAAGATTGGCATTGCACTCAAATGTTACTAGCAGACCTTCCAAGTGTCCCTGTTTTTCAGGGACAGTCTCAGATTTGCAGAAGCCGTCCCAGTTTTTGATTTGATCCCAGAATGTCCCGCTTTCCCTTAGGATATCCTTATTTTCATTGGAGAAATGTTGGAGGATATGGAGTTATGCAACCCCGACCCAAGGAGATAAGTAATTATGCAACCTTAAAAAGACATAATACGATACGATAATCTTTATTGTCATTGCCCCATACAGATCAACGAAATTGAAAAAATCCCTAAAATTATGATACCCCACAACAAAATGCAATATACTCCCATAGAGACTACCTTACACTGCGTTTAAAACCAAAATTGTATTTGGATAGAAACTGTTTCTCAGGTGGCTAGTCCTAGTCTTTAGAACCCTGTACCTTCTTCCAGTAGGCAGAAGCTGAAAGAAATAATTTCCGGGGTGCGCACTGTCCTGCACTATCTCTGAAGTTTTCTTATGGCACCTGGAAGCGTCTGAATGCAACCTTGTATAGGGAAGGTTTTTTCAATGTTTAATGTTTTATTATGTTTTTTTACATAGGTTGAAAGCTGCCCAGAGTGGCTGGGACAACCCAGTCAGGTGGGTGGGGTATAATAATAATAATAATAATAATAATAATAATAATAATAGACTAGGGTGTCCCTATTTTCATTGGAGAAATGTTGGAGGGTATGCCATTGTGGTTGGTAAGCTGGAGGCACAGGAAGTCAGAATTAAAAGGACATCCCTAAGTAGTTGTTAACATCTGTGTTGGGGCAGGGGGTGGGTGGGGGGTGGCCAAGGAGATGAAACTGCATATGCTTATGACTCCAAGGGGCTGGAGCTTCTTTCAAAGTGCATTGAAGTCAATGAAAGGAATATCCTTGACTTCAAGGGGCTTCAGATCAATCTCTTGTTTCTCCTGTCAGTGTATACTCATGTAGATCTGGAGCAATGTACATTGCAATCACTAACACAATGGCAGGGATGTTGTAACACTGTCATCGGAAACACGGAAAACAGGGATTTGCCTCACTGTGTACTGCAGAAAGAGAGAGAGAGAGAGAGAGAGAGAGAGAGAGAGAGAGAGAGAAAGAGAGAGAGGAGAAGCAAGAATCTGTTGACAAGGCAAAGCCTCCTTCTTAGATCAATTTATTACACAAGAGTAGGAATGAACAAGTCTGTCAATTTTGGTTTCTCTCTCAATTTCTCATCTTCCCAGTCTTAAGTTCAGTTCTCTACATTTCTGCATCACAGAAAGCATTGCAGGTTTATAAGATTTCCCCTGCTAAGTCCTTTTCAAGATTCATTTGCATTTTAGCATGCATTCCTCCTAATATGCACATTCTTATATGTAGTTTTGCACAGTACAGACATTTTTGCAAGCTATTTGCCTCAATACAATACATTTTATATGCCATTTTCACTTATACTGTACAGTGGTACCTCAGGTTAAGTACTTAATTCGTTCCGGAGGTCTGTACGTAACCTGAAACTGTTCTTAACCTGAAGACCACTTTAGCTAATGGGACCTCCTGCTGCTGCCGTGCCGCTGGAACACAATTTCTGTTCTCATCCTGAAGCAAAGTTCTTAACCCGGGGTACTATTTATGGGTTAGCAGAGTCTGTAACCTGAAGCGTATGTAACCCGAGGTACCACTCCTCAGGTTAAGTACTTAATTTGTTCCAGAGGTCCGTTCTTAACCTGAAACTGTTCTTAACCTGAAGCACCACTTTACCTAATGGGGCCTCCTGCTGCTGCCATGCCGCCGGAGCCCAATTCTGTTCTCATTAAGAACAGTTTCAGGTTAAGTACGGACCTCCAGAAAGAATTACTTAAGCTGAGGTACCACTGTATTGTTGAATATAGGCCCCACGGGAAAGGGTTTGTAGCATCTAAACCTAGTTGATATTATTTCTGGAGATTTGACCAGTTTGGAATCTATATGGGAGGTGGGCCTGGAGGAGAGTATTGATGGTGAAAAATGGAAGGAGGTATGGAAAGTGTGTCCTTTTAAGACACCCTACCAGGAGATACCAGGGATAGAACAAGGGACCTTTTGGATGCAAAACAGCTGCTCTACTCCTGAGTTACAACTTTTCATTAGAAGATGCCTTGTTGGGATCATAATTTTTAAGACAAATAACCATAACTGGCTTTTGAAAGTATTCACAATTCCACCCCAAAGGTATCAGAGTTGTATTCAGGGGCCAGAACAGTTACAACCGTATGACAATCATATCTGCGCAAAGAAATGTATTGGTATATTTAAGAGAGCAACAGCAGGGATCTTATTTTTTAAAGATGTTTGCGGGGCAAGTCCCCCCCCCCCAATGGAAATAAAGATACATGACACAATTATTAAGGTTAATGGGCTAAATAAGGCCACAAATTTATTGTTTACAGGTGTTGAGCAGTATTGGCTTAGGCATTGGTCCTAACCCACTATATCCGGCTTCAGCCCATCCACTTGAAGTCTGGGAAGGGTTAACCACCAGTAGGGGGAATCCTGCCGATGCACATCAACTAGGAACTCCCCCAGGGTCAATGCTCGGGGGTATGCCTTAGGCCCTCACCTCCATAGGCTTCGGACAGGGCCACACACCCCGGAATCCTTTATCGGACTACCCTTCAATATGTGGGGCAGGTGATGGCACTTCCTCCCATCTACATAACAATACCAATACCAATGCCTAACCGCCAATACCAAGCAAGTTGTGATGATTTGCTATGAGGTAGACAAAAAACCCAAGTAGCTGGTACCAATTTGCCAAGTGGAAAAAACCAGGCCCCTCAATGGCGACCAACCAAGGTCCATAGCAAGGTCAAGGAATGAAATCTTAAAGGGCTTTGTGGGATTGAAAACATTTGAGAATTGAGATTTCTGACTGGCGTGTGTGTGTGTGTGTTTCTCCCAGGATAAAATGCATATTTATTTTAATTTTTACCTAAATATCTGCTTAGATGTTTTGGGCTCACGTACATGAAAAAGAATGAGGAAAGCTATTATTATCTTCCCTGACTCCCACACAAGTAGCTTTGTGAGACTGTTTCTATCTCCTTCTCTTACTTCTCCTAAAAGATTGTACAATGTCTTTCTGTTCTTTCTCCATGTATTATCCATTGCCAAAGACTGCTGATTAGAGTTCTCAGAACTGCTGAACCACCACCAAGGAGTCATGCCTGTTGCAGCTTTCAGTTCTGACAACTGCTACAGTCACCTGTGGCTAAAGATCATCTCCCAGTCGTCTCTTAGTCCCATCTTCCTAGCAAGGAGAGAGCTGCTACTGGTCACTCACCATCCAAGTACCAAATCACTTGCACTTAACTATCCAAGTCTAGCCAATGTTGTGCCCTCCAGATGTTGGTCAACTCCCATCATCCCTGACCGTTGACTATACCCATTGTCACATAATTGATGGCCACATAATTGGCTACCCCTGAACTAAGGAGAAAGAAAGAATTAGGCTGAGGCAGAACCAATTTCTTCCTTTCTCTCTCTGACTCAGCCTCCATCTCTCAGCACATGCTACTTTGGGGCATCTTCCTCTTTCCATGAAAGTACACAATACACACTCTCCAAAATGATGAAATGTACATATTGCATATACTTAAGCAGTGTATACCAAGGCCTGTAAATAAGCATGTATCCATTTTCATGGGAGATTCTGGTTGCAGTCACTTGAAAGACCTGGAGTAACCTTATGTATCTTGAGATGCCATTTACAATAGGTAAACAGGCTCTGGAGCATTAGAAAGGCAAAAGAAGAATGAAGGTTCTGTTGGTCTTCTCTGAAACCATCATGGAAAAATGCTGCTCTAAAAAGAATATGTCAATATGCATAGATTAAAGGTGTAAAGTGGATGTGTGAATATAACTATATGGTTAGCAAGTATAGATTAAGTATGTAAAGGAAAGGTGAAAATAAAATCAGAAATGGTTGTAAGAGATGAAGATGAAGATTTTTAGAAATACAATGAAATAATTAAGTTAAAATTTAAGGAAGTTGAGCCATGGTGGAGGGGGGCCATGGGGTGGGTAAGGTGTCTTGTTCTAGTTTGTATATGTAGCATATGTGTCTCTCTGTGTATTTGTGGTATCTGTATGTCTTTGTTCATGTATTTTTCCCCCTCAATAAACAAACAAACAAAACAAAATGATGAAATTGACATAAATGCTTCCTTGAATTTCCTGGACACACATGCAGGATTCTCTGTTTATACTTTCTGTTAAGGAACATGGGGCTAGAAACCAATATATTTTCATAAATGTCAACACACAGGCTTTTAACCACTTCATCCCAGGAATGAAGGCTTCCTAAAGCAGGAGTCAGCAACCTTTTTCAGCCGTGGGCTGGTCCACCATCCCTCAGACCATGTGGTGGGCCAGAGTATATTTTGGGAAAGACAAAAATGAACAAATTCCTATGCCCCACAAAAAACCCAGACATGCGTTTTAAATAAAAGCACATATTCTACTCATGTAAAAACACCAGACAGGCCCCACAAATAACCCAGAGATGCATTTTAAATAAAAGGACACATTCTACTCATGTAAAAACACGCTGATTCCCAGACCAGGCTGGATTGAGAAGGCAATTGGGCCGGATCCAGCCCCCGGGCCTTAGGTTGCCTACCCCTGTCCTAAAGGGAACACTACAAGTCACAATAAACTGAATCAGAGCACACACTCTGCCCGAACAAATCAAAAGGCAAGTTTTGCAGGAGTAAAATTAAGATAACTTCTCAGCAGTTCATGATCATGAGCTTACAGAGATATCCCTGCACTCTGCAATTTGGGGGTGAAAGAAAAAGGAAAAAAACACCACCCATACCTTCCACCTAGCAAAGGTTGGAAATCAAATCCATGCACATGGCTGAGCCAAACAGCGCTCCTAAGTCCTAAATTATCCAAGGCAGCTTCCATAATCTTTATGAAGGGAAATATTAAGTCTTCAAAGAAAGAAGGAATTTAAACAATCTCTGGTTCAAAGAAAATTGCCACATGCCGACAAACATTAAGAATGATAATATTTTCCTAAAACCCCTTTAAATCATTATGCAGCTTCTCTGCATTTCCTTTCCCACTGCCTCTCATTGAACACACACCCAGTAGGTGGAGGGAGCAGCAAGGCAACGGCAAATGGGGGGAAAAAATTAAAACTGTTCTATTTTTCTTCAGTACTTTTAGAGAGTGAGTATGTTACGGCTTCGACCCCATTTCCCAATGTACACTTTTCCCCATCTGGGTGCTGTTCAGTTGTTAGTAATTGCTCTAGAATATGAAGAGAAAAGCAAGAAATCACCTTTCTGATCAATTACTTCTGCCTCCCTGACATGATATTTGACTTTTAAAAAGGGGGTGGGGTTAGGGAGATCTTTTGGTCACTTCAGGACTCTTCACACATTATAAGTAAAAGTGTAGAGGGAGCAACTTGACCCTTCTGCAGGCACCACCTCTTTGCGCCATCATAACCTGTCCCAACTAATGTACACAAGTGTATGTGCCCTTACTCAGGGATGGAGGAAGGGGGTGAGGTGGGGGCGGGTCGCCCCGGGTATCACCACTGAGGGGGGTGGCAAAATGCTGGGCAGCACTCACTGCAGCACACCCAAGCCACATGTCTCCTAAGAGTGACGTGGTGGCTTGGGCGCCTGCAGACTCTGGGCTGCCCCAAACGGTCCGCCCACCGTTTGTAGGGCAGCTGAGTGGGAGGAGGCAGGCAGACTCCTCGGAGGTCCCTCGGAGGCCCCGCCCCGCAGGCAGTTGGCCCTGCCTCCATGGGTGGTTGGCCCCGCCCCTGGGTGCAGGGCATGCACATTGCCCCAAGCGCCCGATTGGCTTGCTCTGCCGCTGCCCATACAGGCTATGTGGATGTGACCCGGTTTTCAAGGGGGCAGTCTTGGAATTACGAAAACCATCCTGGCTTCTGATTTGATGTCCCTATTTCCCTCACCAGTGCTGCTGCCACTGAGCTCAGGGAGGCGGATGAGCCAGCGCTTGTCTCGGGCAATGGCGGTGGTGGCTGTGAGGAAGCATCCCTGTTGCCTCTTCAAGGCTGCTCCTGCTGGCCTTCTCCCTTGGGCACCTCATACAGTGGTACCTCAGGTTACAGGTGCTTCAGGGTACAGACGCTTCAAGTTACAGACTCTGCTAACCCAGAAATAGTACCTCAGGTTAAGAACTTTACCTCAGGATGAGAACAGAAATCGTGCGGCGGCGGTGGGAGGCCCCATTAGCTAAAGTGGTACCTCAGGTTAAGAACAGTTTCAGGTTAAGAACGGACCTCCAGAACGAATTAAGTTCTTAACCCGAGGTACCACTGTATTGGCTTCTGGAGAGCAAGTGAGGAGGAAGAGGAGGAGGAGAGGCTGCAGCCATTGAGGCCCAGCTCCATGGAACTTTTCCTCCATGAATTTGTCTTATCCTTTCTGAAGGTCATCCAGTTAGCTGGCCATCATTATATCTTGTGGTAGCTTAACAATGTGCTATATGTGAAGAAGTCCTTAGGCCTTTTTTTGAATCCCCCACTGTTCCTCTTCATAGGATGACCCTAGGCTTTAGTACTGACAAAGGGAGAAAAACCTCTTTCGATCCAATTTCTCTCCAGCATGCATAAATTTCTAGGGCTGCTGGACATAACCGGAATACGGCAGTCAGAAATCGCTGAAATATCTGGGGAAATCCAAACGTATATGGCAACCTATGTCGGAAGTCTAGATTTGGGTGAATTTCCTTAAAAATAGCTCAAAAACTTAATTGTTCTTTTTTTGAGATTCAACAACAACAACAAAACAGCTAAAAAAATAACTTTGCCAAAAGAAACTCAACAACCTTTGTGTCCGGATTTTCACTTTTTGAAAAATGGCAACCGTAATTTATGCCCTTCTATCATGTCCCCCCCCCCCCAACACTATAATGTTTACTTAAAGTGGGTGTAAACATTATGTTTCCCAACTTAATCATGTTACTTTCCCTATTCTGCACCTTTTCTAAATCTACAATATCATTTTTTGGATGAATATGGCCATCCATATTGGCCATATGGGCCATCACAATAATAATATTATTTTGGGGGTGGGAGTGACTAGAACTGTACATAGTATTCCAAGAAGATTAAGCAAAAACCAACATTAGAGGTTGCAGGCCACTGACTGGGGTATTCCCTTGTCCATCTCTACAGAGGTTGCCAATGGGAACTGGAAAGGCCTTCTGCCCTAACTTCCTAGACGTAGCCAGCGAATGTGCTCAGGCAAAATGGAGACTTAGAATCAAGTTGATTGTGAGGGGACAGAAAATGGAGGCAATCTGATGCTAGGTGGAAACACAGACTGGGAACTATATTATATCACCCTTAGTTGAGGCGAGGTATGCCCCATACCCAATGCTTTTTTTTCTAAAAAAAATGTTTAGGGGTATTCTCATTTTCCTACTCATTTTGAAATACTACCCCTCAGTGAGGCCAAATGTTTAGGGGTATGTGTACCCCTGTGTAACCCCAGAAAAAAGCACTCCCATTCTCTGTTTGCACACCAAATAGCACCCGAAGTTCCTGGGATACTAACACACCCCTCTCAAACGCAGGGATTCTAGCTGGTAATTGCTTTAAGGCAGTGCATAGCAATGGTCCTGTTTGCGGACATTTGACAGGATTACACCTAAAGCCTGATTACACCTTCTCTTCAAGCTTTTCTACCATGTTGAAGCTTCTGTTTGACAAAGGGGTTGAAGCAGACCATTTGCTTCCAAACGGATGATATCCCCTTCACAATATCTCCTTTAGATTTTAGCACGTCACGGGTGGCACTGTGGGCTAAACCACAGAGCCTAGGGCTTGCCGATCAGAAGGTCGGCAGTTCGAATCCCTGCAACGGGGTGAGCTCCCGTTGCTTGGTCCCTGCTCCTGTCAACCTAGCAGTTCGAAAGTACGTCAAAGTGCAAGCAGATAAATAGGTACCGCTCTGGCGGGAAAGTAAACGGCATTTCCATACGCTGCTCTGGTTCACCAGAAGCGGCTTAGTCATGCTGGCCACATGACCTGGAAGCTGTACGCCGGCTCCCTTGGCCAATAACGCGAGATGAGCGCTGCAACCCCAGAGTCAGTCACAACTGGACCTAATGGTCAGGGGTCCTTTATCTTTAATACCATTGCGCTGGTCAGGAGGAAGAAGGAGGAGTCCCCCATCCTTTCACAATGCCTTCGCCCCTTTGAATTTGGCTGGCAACATCCTCTCCTCTTTTTTGCTGAGTAGGCAAGAGCTACACGGTGAAAGGCATACAGTTATAAAACCACGGCAGCGTTTCGTTATATGCCGGTCAGGCATGATCCTGCTAAAAGAAGCTTCTCAATCTATCGGAGGAATTCTCCCAGCCACAGCTGCAGACGCTTTCAAAGACAGAAAGCCCAGCTCCAGCCGTCCATCTGCACCCAATTTCGCAGTCCGAAAAAGGGGGCTCAGCTACCTTAGTGAGAGAATATACGACATTAAAGTGATGAAGAACAGAAGTGGTTCAGCAAAGATCAAAAAACTTACGTCGCTCTACACTGACCCTTTTAAACATGGAGCATATTAAAGCAACCACATCAAAACAATGCAGAGATGATTAAGTTCAAGGTTAATGACAGAACAGTTTCGTTCTCAACTTTGTCCTTTTATTTATTTTTGTTTGTTTAAGGGGCAGCAGGAATTTATGGAAGAAAAAGGCAAACACCTGCCCTTAATAAACACAGGCATTATACACTCGGGCAAAGCTCTTGCCTCCCCGACACACCACCCTCAAACCCACCACAAGTTGTGGGTTGATATCATGGCTATCTTAAAATAATATTAATTTGCTGGTCATGGCAACGGGGACGAGGACAAGAATTGGGAGATTGCTCTCACAGGGAAACAGAGGTGCAGTGCGGTTGTTCCAGAGCTTATTTTGTGATGTGCATTGACTAAACAGCAGCCAATATGATGATAGAGTGGGTGAGCATAAACAATCTCTGGGGGTGAGGAAACTTCAATTTCCTGCCACCTTCATATGCTGACCCCTTTCAGGTATTCCTAGGACTGTGGAAGAGGCACTGGAGCCCATGGAGCAGCTCTAACTTTGCTCACTCCACCCCCACCGTCCCATAATGCCCTGCTTTTTGCAGGCACAGGTTCGCACTTAAAAGCTCTGTGTCCGAGTATGTGTGAGGGGTTTTTTGCCCCAGAACTATCACTTCAAAAACCCACTCTTTAGTGCTCAATCAGAGCAAATGTCAATTGGGGTGCACTACCTTTAAATAAAGCCAGGGCTTTTGTTTTCAGCCAGAACTCACCGGAAGTCCCTTCCGGGACCTCTCAGATGGGCACCATTGCCATTATAAGGGAATAAGGGTACATGTTCATGGTACATTCCGGCACCTATTTTTCTGGAAAAATAGTACTGTTCCTGTTTGAGTTTATCTGAGGAGTCTGCTTCTGAGAAAGGCAGCCCTGCTGTACAGCATCCAGAATGGCAGTGCTACCTGAGAAGAAGAAGAAGAAGAAGAAGAAGAAGAAGAAGAAGAAGAAGAAGAAGAAGAAGAAGAAGAAGAAATGAGGACGACAATCTGTCTGGCTGCAACATATGTCACCCCATTGATCGCCAGGGTTGATTCAGCTGATCTGGCTGGCTAGGCAGATGTCCCCTTCCTCCCTTACCGCTACATGTGCGTCCCTCCCAAAACTGTGCACTCGGTGGAAGAGGACGACCATCCCAGATAGAAGGAGTGTACTGTTCTTCTGTCAAGGGTATACGATAGCTGCGCTCCCCTGCTAGAACCTCCAAACAAGCTCAAGGTCCATTTGTAGGATAACGTAGGGTAGTCAAGCTTCCAAGACTCCAAGTAAGGCGCTGCTTGTGGCAGTTTGCCATTCTTTTAAAAAATAATAGTAGTAATAATAACATTTATTTATTTATTTGTTTGTTTATTTATGCCTGCCCATCTGGCTGGGTTTCCCCAGCCACGCTGGCCGGCTCCCAACAGAATATTAAAAACACAATAAAACATCAAACATTAAAAACTCCCCTAAACAGGGTTGCCTTCAGATGTCTTCTAAATTTCAGGCAGTTGTTTATTTCCTTGCCATCTGAAGGGAGGGCGCCACTACCGAGAAGCCCCTCTGCCTGGTTCCCTGTAACCTCACTTCTCACAGTGAAGAAACTGCCAGAAGGCCCTTGGCGCTGGACTTTAGTGTCTGGGCTGAATGGTAGGGGTGGAGACGCTCCTTCAGGTATACAGGGCTGAGGCCATTTAGGGCTTTAAAGGTCAGCACCAAGGCTGGTGAAAACTGATGTGATTTGTACCCCTTTACATCATTCAGCAGATGTACACAGATCATATTCTCCCAGATGCTATTTCCATAATGATTTCCTTAACTTTGAAATGGCTAAACTGAGATTCAGGCCAATGGAAAGCTAAATCCACAGACAGGAAACCAATAATCTAATATCAACCAATGCTGAGACGTGGATATAGTAACCGAGGAACAGGATTCAGGCTGCCGCTGCAAAGTTTCTCATCGCCTCCCACCCGCTGATAAAAACCATCATCTAGAAGACTGTCATTTCTGACTGTGATAGGCATTTGTGGAATTCCACACTGAAGATTCCTCTGTACTAAAAGCAGCGTAAGCACTGAACATCCAAGCTGCTTTCATCCTGCATTTCTCACCAGAATAGAGCTGAGCTTAGTGAAGTTTTGGCCGGCAAATATAGCACTCATTATCAGCTGTAACGCTGCTGTACGTTCTGTGTAAAGGGAAAAAGGTTTTCTCAGAATAATGGCATGTACTTATGTTTTGCAACAATCAGTTCCCAGATACAAAAGCCTATTGGGAGGAAGATTCCTGGGATGTCTTGGACACCTGCCTAGAGGCAAAAGTCACGGAGCGGCAACTGAAAACGTTGAAGCAATTGTTGACATTCTCAATTGAGATTGCGCAATGGATAATGAACTTCGTGCCTGTGCATGAATGAAGAGTTCTGGAAGGTGCAGGCTAATGTACAATGAAGGATCAGAACAACTCAAACCAATAGGTACAAAAAAAATTCTAGTGAGCTGCATCAAGCTGAATTCCAGTGATGATTCAAGCAGAAAAGTTGTTCTTAGGGCAAACAGAAAAACATGGTTCGACTTCTGTTTTCTATTCATGAAGGAAGTGACCACTTCCAAGAAATCCATCTACAGTGGCAGCTGACCCAGGTTAGCAAGACAACAACTAAGTACAGTGGTACCTCGAGTTACAGAGGCTTCAGGTTACAGACTCCACTAAACCAGAAATAGTACCTCAGGTTAAGAACTTTGCTTCAGGATGAGAACAGAAATCGCACAGTGGCAGCGCGGCAGCAGCGGGAGGCCCCATTAGCTAAAGTGGTACCTCAGGTTAAAAACAGTTTCAGGTTAAGAACAGACCTCCAGAACGAATTAAGTTCTTAACCCGAGGTACCACTGTACAGTGAGAACTGTGCTCCATATGGACACAGCCATTTGGACACATACCCATTGTAACCACCATACGACAACTATTCTCAAGCCACCTATCAAACTGTACATGGTTGGCATATATCTGTCTTGAGAGACAATGGAGTGTGTCTCCAGGGGTGAAGTCAAACTGCTGTGTTAGCAACACCAAAGTGATCTCTCTTGGGGCACAAGCCTGGGCAGTGTGTCTGGAGGTCCTGGGCTGCCCAGACGTCAAGACCCCCTTCTTGGCTTTGCTAATGTGGCCCAAAGGAAAGCAGAGTAATACGTTTGGCACCAGCTTGACTGCAGGAGTTGCCAGAAGGAGGCATACAAGGTACCATCCAACTATCTTAGGGACTCCACTCTGGGTCCACTCCTCAGCCTTTTCTTCTCCTGAAGATATCCTGCAAGACAGCCCGATCTTCCCCTTACTTCCAGTTACATCATGTGCAGAAGCTGCCTTCTTGACCTTTGGACCCACTAATTGGTCTCGACCGCCCAATCCACAGGAGCTTCTTTTCGTCTTATGTATTGAAGTTCTCACCCTGGCCACTAGGGGTATTGTGTATATAGTTTTCACTCAGGTCCACATACCGTATTTTTCGCTCTATAAGACGCACCAGACCACAAGACACACCTAGTTTTTGGAGGAGGAAAACAAGAAAAATAATATTCTGAATCTCAGAAGCCAGAACAACAAGAGGGATCGCTGCGCAGTGAAAGCAGCAATCCCTCTTGCTGTTCTGGCTTCTGTGATAGCTGTGCAGCCTGCATTCGTTCCATAAGAAGCACACACATTTCCCCTTACTTTTTAGGAGGGAAAAAGTGAGTCTTATAGAGCAAAAAATACGGTTAGTTAATTTAGGCGGGAAACCCTGGGTTGCTGTTGTTACAATGTTGACAGCTGGCTGCCTATAAAAGCAGGCCGGCTGAGCTGTTTAGTTCAGTTCAGTTCCAGCTTACTATAAAGAACCACTTGGAGAAATCTCTGTGTCAACTGCTATGTCCACCCACAACTTACTATTTCGCATGCAGGGGAAGTCCCTAACTCACCAAGGGCTTGAGACGCATCAGCTCCCCGTCACCTGGTTTAGCAGGCCAGTCGAAGCCATTCCTGGGGTGTGGCCACTATCATATGCTGACATAGGAGCCACAGGTGAGAGCTGAGTACAGGGTGGGGACCAAAGATGGACAAACTACCCCAGAAGGAGCACAATGCACCCCCCCAACAGAGGTGCTGATGCAGGCTAATAAAGTGTTCTTTTGTTAAGAGCGGTGGAGTGGATGGGGGGCATAACTGGGCATCCCAGTTTATTTTTAAAGCTAGACACTCAAGAATCCCTTGCTCACTCACCGGCACTCAATTCTTGCCCCCAAAGCACGCCTTGCTCTGTTCTTGGTTGCCATTTTGGCCTTTGTGAATTGCTGAAGAAAGTGTTCAAAAGGTGGGGAGCCCATTGGGCTGAATTCAGCACCTGTGCTTACAGAAGCTAGCGCAACCGGTCCCACTAGTGCAATGCAGCCCACCCCCCGCTTCCTTCGCCTGTGTCCTCTCCCGATTTCCTATTTAGGGAGGCAGTCAGGAGAACCCCGAGAGCAGTATGCAGCAGGGAGGAGAGGAGTGATTGTTCCATTGGGCAAGCAGAAAGGATTGCACTGGTGGAATGTTCATGACAGCACCACATTAAATTCCCCCTGAGAACGGTTCTTTACCTGCTCTCACGGTTCAGACTTGGCAGTGTGTAGAGGTCACAGCCAAGGTGCTGCTCTTAGATATGCTACAAAGGAGGAGACAAAGAAAGCGGGAGGTGGAAAGTTGCTGGTTTTACAAGGCCACAAAAGGGGATTTTTTTTTTAGCATTTGCAGTAATAAAGCCAAATTGTTTTGGAGTCATTTCATTTTATTTATGACAATTTATGAATTGCTGCTTCCCGTAAACTATCTCAGAGCAACTTCACAGTGAAAACATCAACAATGAAGAACAATCGTCTATAGAAGAACAATTCCATATATACAGGCAATTGAAAACAATTTCATATATTCAAACAATTACAAATCCAATATAGATGCAGATCGAGATAAAGATAAAGAACTCGCTGAGATAATAGGAGAAAGTTTTCAGGGTGAACTTTATAGATCATTACATTCTGATTATAGCAAGGCTTTTATATGCTTGAGCTTAGAATAATACCTGTAAAACAAATAAATTTGATATAATTAGGAAAATATGGGAGTAGTTAAACCTGATGAACAACTATGTTAAATAATAGAAAAACTATCAAAAGGAGCTAGATAAATGGAGTTTATGTAAAAAGAAAATTAGCAATATCTATCAGAGTGGATTATTTGCTGCACAGAACAAGCTAAGTTTTAGAAATTTTAATATAGTAGAGTTCTGTAAGTATGAGTAACAATAACTTTCTAATTTAATAGTTTCATATGTGTTCGTTTTTCTAACAAAATAGTATTGTAAGGCTGTCTCATTTTATTTTCATATTTTTTACAACAAAGTAAATTTTAAAAATATAAATGGTAGGAGGCAATGTTAAAGTACTGTTGATTAGATCAGGCCTGGAACACTGTAGGAAACTAGTTCATACAATGGAATAGTACTGATGTAAAAATTTCCCCAGCTTCATTCTGGAAGGGCAGCCCCACATAGAATGCATTATGATAGGCAAGTCTCAGTATGGCAGTGACGGGATAGCTTGATTCGTGAATTACCCAAGGTGTTGGGGGGCAGTCCTAACCTACACTGTGGGGGTGTCATAAGGATAAAAACAGTGACCTGAGCCAGCAGCAGAGCAAGCTGATCGGGGGCAGGGCCAGTGTGGCGTTTGCCCATTCGTTTGAAAATGTCTGTACAGGAGGAGAGAAAGAGTTAATACGTAGACCAATAGAAAAGCCAGAGGTGGAGCCTACCTGTTTATAAAAGGGCTTAGCCCGAGGTTGGTTTTAGTTGGTTGGTTAGTTGGGAAAGGCAGTTGGCAGACAGTTGGAATTAGAGAGACAGTTAGTGTCGTTGGTTCTTGTGTGAGGGGAGGTAGAAGAGTTAGAGACAGGATCAAAATAAGACTAAGAAGGTAAAGAGTAACAATGTTTTGAATGCAGTTAAAGTTTATTTGTGTCTGCAATAAACTACACTCTTCTTTGTTAATTTAAGAACCTGACTGAGATTAAGTGATTTACTGGAGAGGACCTGGTTGGTGGCAGCGGATTAGTGGTGTACGGGTCAATAGTCCATGATACGACTGGGGGCTCCATACGAACGCTGGATTTGTGAATTACCCAAGGTGTTGGGAGGGCAGTCCTAACCTACACTGTGGGGGTGTCATAAGGATAAAAACAGTGACCTGAGCCAGCAGCAGAGCAAGCCGATCGGGTGCCTGGGGCGGGAATGCATCTGGCTCTGTGGGGCCTCTGAGGAGTCTGCCTGCCTCCTCTCACTCAGCCACCCTACAGCTGAGAAGGAGGCAGTGGGCGGACAGTTTGGGGCAGTGCGGAGCCTGCGGGCGCCAAAGCCGCTGCTTCACTCCCAGGAGAGACGCATGGCTCGGGCGTGCTGCAGGCCCTGCGGTGATTGCTGCCCGCCATTTTGCCACCCCCTCAGTGGTGACACCCGAGGCAGCCTGCCCCCACCGCACCACCCTTCTTCCACCCCTGGCCTGAGCTCATTGGGAGGAAGTAAAGGTAAAGGTAAAGGGACCCCTGACCATTAGGTCCAGTCGTGGCCGTCACTGGGGTTGCGGCGCTCATCTCGCTTTATTGGCTGAGGCAGCCGGCGTACAGCTTCCAGGTCATGTGGCCAGCATGAGTAAGCCGCTTCTGGCGAACCAGAGCAGCACACGGAAACGCCATTTACCTTCCCGCTGGAGTAGTACCTATTTATCTACTTGCACTTTGACATGCTTTCGAACTGCTAGGTTGACAGGAGCAGGGACCGAGCAACGGGAGCTCACCCCCTTGCGGGGATTCGAACCATCGACCTTCTGATCAGAAAGCCCTAGGCTCTGTGGTTTAACCCACAGTGCTACCCACGTCCCATTTGGAGGAAGAACGGAGTACAAATGTAACAGCTAAATGGAAGCACCTCATAGATGAAAGCCTAAATGAGTCAAGGACTAGTGTGACTACACTTCCTGTAAATCTCAGGGCCTTAATTATCTCAGTCTCGTATCTGAATTAAGTTTCAATTATCTTGGAGTCAAGTCTGCAGTTCTGACATCTGAACAGAAGCAGGTCTTCAGCATACAGATGATGACACGTCACCCAATATTTTTGCACCCACTGGCCTCCTGTTGAGCAAGAGCTGGGTTATGATGGAATTCTGTGGAACCCCACAGGGAAATTCCTAAGAAAAATCTCAGCAATCATAATCGGTGCTCTCTGGTGGCCTCTTTTTTGGCCAAGATCAAAGTGAATTTCTGTTGTATATTACGATAAACACCTTTCCGGTTCTTTCACCATGGCAACAGCACCTCGTGTACAATAGGAAAGGAGCAGCCTTTGACACACTTGCCTAGCGTGATGGTGTAATTGAAAGCAGGTAACAAGCAGTAGCTGTTTGCTGAACTTGGAACTTGGAAAATAAATAAATCTCCCAGAAATTATTAGTTCTCAGGGCTCTACTCACACGATACGTTTTCAGTACAGTGGTACCTTGGGTTAAGTACTTAATTCATTCCAGAGGTCCATTCTTAACCTGAAACTGTTCTTAACCTGAAGCACCACTTTAGCTAATGGGGCACGATTTCTGTTCTCATCCTGAAGCAAAGTTCTTAACCTGAGGTACTATTTCTGGGTTAGCGGAGTCTGTAACCTGAAGCGTATGTAACCTGAAGCGTATGTAACCCGAGGTACCACTGTAGATCACTTCCCATATCCAGCCTTCATGATTTGCATGGGGAGGTCCTATCATCATGCTTGCATAGTCCAGGACAGAACTGATGACACTTCCGTAACAATTGAGTGCCAGTTTTGTATTTGTACAATTGCGCAAAAACACATCCAAAATCTTGTTCTCTATTTTTTCTTAATTAAGTGGCAGTGGCAGGGGAATGTAAAGTCAGGGCAGATGACAGTTATGGGAGCCTGATTTTAGTAAAAATAAACATCTAGTGCAATACTAGAAAAGGGAAATAGGGCAATGTAATGTGCGTGCTATCCCATTGCGTGGCTATTCCCTCCCCCCCCCCACAGGTGTAAAGAATAAAGACACAGGACACAAGAATTTAAGTTAATGGGCGAAAATGGCCACAACTTTATTGATTACAGGTAAGAGAGGTATTGGCTTTAGGCATTGGCCCCTAACCGACTATCCGGTCTAACCGGGAAGGGTTAAACACCAACAGGGGGAGCTACCTGAGATGCGTATCCCTAGGCGCTCCCCGAGGGGTTACCGCTCGGGGGCGCGCTTTAGGCCCTAGCCTCCGTAGGTTTCAGACGAGGCGTCGCCCCTCGGAGTCCTTTAACGAACTACCCTTCAATCATTGGGGGAGGTGATGGCGCTCCTCCCCCCCGACCTCATTTGCATGACAATACCCCGGCCAATGCCTACCGCTAAAACCGGGAAAGTTGTGACGAATTTGCTACGAGGTAGGCGAAAAACCAAGTGGCTCACGAACCAGCCAATTAGCCAAATGGGAAAAAATTCCTACCTGGCCCCAGACGGCAACCGGCCGAAGCCCATAGCAAGGTCGATGGCGGAACCTAAAGGGTGGGTGGGTGGGAATTCGCGCTCGCTGCCAGGGAGAAAAGGGGCGAGCCGGTGGCTGCCCCGACCTTATGTGGCCTCTAGGAGGCCCGCCCCTGCCGCCAGCCGGTTGGCTGGCGCGCGGGGGTGTGACTGGGGAATCCCTGAATCGCGCGAGGCTGACCTCAGCCTCGCCGGAACGTGGGGGGTGACTGGGGAAACCCTGTAATCCCGCGAGGCTGACCTCAGCCCCGCGGGAGTGTGGGAGGGGTCGTGAGCCCGCAACTCCACCCCCTCCTGAGGATCGGTAGTGGCATTAGAGACGCATTGGGCAAAATCAAACATGACCCATAACTACTTGCACCAATTATGAGATGTGTCTTAGCCGTAATACAGCCATGCCCAAACACACAGTTGTTATTTTTTTTTAAAATGAGGGGTTCTGATCTACAGCAAGGTCATGTTCCAAGCAACATTAACACTTAAGGAAAAAATCCAATAAATGAAAATGACAAGATCATAGAGGAGAATGATAGAGAAAGAGTTGAATACACACAAAGAAGTAGAAAAAAGGAGAAAGAAGATGCATGTGTTATAATAATAATAATAATAATAATAATAATAATAATAATAATAATAATAATAGATGCTCCACCCATCTGGCTGGGTTTCTCCAGCCACTCTGGGAGGCTCCCAACAAAATATTAAAAATACAATAAAACATCAAACATTTAAAACTTCCCTAAAAAGGGCTGCCTTCAGATGTCTTCTCAAAGTCAGCTAGTTGTTTATTTCCTTGACATCTGATGGGAGGGCGTTCCACAGGGCGGGTGCCACTACCAAGAAGGCCCTCTGCCTGGTTTCCCTGTAACTTCGCTTCTCGCAGTGAGGGAACCACCAGATGGCCCTTGGAGCTGGACCTCAGTGGGATGGCATGATGCACATTGAGGTTAAAAGCGAGTACCAGAATGGAACAGCATGAAAACTAATGCCCCAAGATCAGTGATGGGAACCTGTTATTGGACCTCAACTCACATCAGCCCCAGCCAGCAAGGCTGATGGTTGGGGTGAAGGGTGTTGTAGCCCAAATCACACCTGGAGGACCACATAGCTTCCCCATCCTGGTCCTCAACAGAAGCTGGTGTTTTTGGACGCATTGTTTGAATATTATAAGGTGATAATGAGACTATGTTGCAATAAAACAGGGTTTTCCCAGTCCTTACTTGTCTATTGGAAATGACAGTGGTGCATGGGGGGGTCAAGGGTCAATCCTACATAGATGAAGTAGATTGCCAACAAAAACTGGGGGGGAGGGTGGAATTACGAAATCTTGACAGACCGCCGGCAACATTGTCTTGGGGCAGGGGGCTAGCCCCAGCTGGGTCGTCTCCTTCCAGCCATCCCACTGCAAAGACCCATTGGCCTCTGCTCCAATGTACATCAGCGACCCGGGCTTCAAAGCCAGGGCACACTATTTCAGCAGAGTGAACTGCGCACACAGAATAGGCGTGAGGCTTGTGGAAGCATCCTACAACTACGGATTTATTAATCATAAATCAGGGCAAAGAAACATGTTGACTCTCTCTTTGTCTTCTCAGAGAGACAGAGAGAAGCAAAAGCTATACACACAACAGAAGTTCCCAGCAAGCTGTGCTGGTATGTAAACAGACATGTGACACGCAACAGTTCCATGTCTGCTCCTTAAGGTGGAATGGAAATTCTCAACACTTTTGTGCTAGGCCCCAGATCTCTTTCCTATTCCCCTCCATGTATGTATGTATGTATGTATGTATGTATGTATGTATGTATGTATTTATTTATTTATTTATTTTCACTCTGCTTACAGGGCTTGTGGTTCTGCTGCAAAGCTCAGCTCCATTGTGACTGTGACCACCCACTATCTCATTTTGCATCTATAAATATAAAGTTGCTTATGCAAATTTCATGCAAATTTGTCCCACAAGCCCATGCCCTCCATTATCTTTTAAGTGCCTAGCAAGTGATGCCCCCCTGTAGGCCGGCCACAGGTAATGCAACACCATCTCTGAAAACTAAAGGAATCCAAAGATGGTCAGAAAAATGAAAGAGATGTTCTGGTGTTTTGAGGGATGGGGAGTGTGTTCAAAATTACAGCAAATAACACCAGAGGTTAGCGCCTAATATTTAGCAGAACAGATGATAAAGAAACAGAGAAAGGGGGGGGGGAACCTGTTTGCCTCCCACCCGTTCTCTCTGGCTGTGTGTACATACACACTTTATTTCCTGGCTTTTACTGTGGAGCAACGCTACAGGCTAAGATGACACAGAGGGAGCATTTCAGAGTAGTTAGCAATATCTGAAGCCTGGCAGGAATGCCAGACTGCAATTCTATCATCCAGAAAAATAAAGTAGGCTGTCCTTTGGCTCCACTGCCTTTTCTTGCCAAAGATGAAGGAGGGAAGTTTAATCATCCGATCTCCATCGTGATTCCTGTAGGTCACACACGGAGACAAAGTCAGACGCTATAGCATGTAACAACCTTATCTCTTCCGCAATAAAAGAGCAAAGCACAGGCAGTTCTGTGTTTGTGTGCGTGTGTAATGCCATTTTGGAGGGCGGGGGGAAACAACTCACCAGCGAAGTGTGGTATTTTCCACACAGCAGCATTGGTAAACAGGATGCAATCAGATAAAGAAATTACAGTAAAAAATATTGCCTCATCTCCAAAGCTCAGAAATGCCTCCCCCTTTTGCTCTCTCTCTCTTTCTCTTTTAATCTTTGAGAAAGATAATGAAAGAGGAAGCTTGAAACCACATTTCCATTGATGTTCGAATACACAACTGCTGGATTTAAGAACTGGAGAAGATCAAAGAGAATGGTTTTCATCCCGATAAAATTATACCAGTTCTAGTACAGGGTGACGGGCTCATTTATGAACTCTGTGAGGCAAATAGTGTGGTTTTTCCCCCCCTCCCCCGGCACCTTCCCCACACCCACCCAACTGTCTCACTTTCCTTTTGCTGAAAATTGGGGGGTGGGGAGGGAGGAGGCAGGGGGAAATGCCTGGAATTCCAAAGGATTAATGAGGATTTCTAAAAGTGTTATAATAGATAAGTAGTAATAGCATGTTGCAGGACACCCATCCTGCAGAAGCTGGCCGTACTTAGAATGTGTAGGCCAACTACGTAGACTCATTGCAATTATTGTGCATAATTGGGGGTTCCCCCCCCCCAAGAAAACGAGCATAAAATTACACTGCTAGTTCTGAATCCTTTAAATAATAACTAGTAACCTGGGGCATGATCTGAAGGTTCACGGTGTAGCATCCTTGATAGCTCCTCTCCCTGTTGACCTGGCTGTGATTTGAGAACTCTTAAGGAACCTTCCTTGCCAAAGGCTCTCCCCAGTAGCACCTCACTTCCCCTAGGAGCGTGGGTGGCATTCAGCATTAGGACACCAGCTGATGACCTGTCTTTTCTGTCAGGCTTTTTCTGTCATCCCAGTTTCTGATCTGATCCCAGAACATCCCACTTTTCCTTAGGACATCCCTATTTTCATTGGAGAAATGTTGGAGGATATGGAATTATGTCACCCCCCAAGTCAAGGAGATGAGTAACTATACAACCCATAGAAGACATCTGAAGGCAACCCTGTATAAAGACAGTTATTATTATTATTATTATTATTATTATTATTATTATTATTAATTGGAAGCCGCTCAGAGTGGCTGGGGCAACCCAGTCCAATGGGTGGGGTATAAATATTAAAATTATTATTATTGTTATTAAGTAGGGCATCCCTATTTTCAATGGAGGAATGTTGGAGGATATGCGATGTTGCAGGGAACAATTGCTGTCCCATACTTTCCAGTGCATTTCCTCCTCACTTTCCCTATCTAAAAAAGAAGTATGGTTTTAAGGGTGAGGCGGGTTCATTCTGCAAGAGCACCAAATCGACTCCAGTTGCGCAACCTGACTTTGCTGGTATGCGATTGGATCCCTGTGATGCGGATAATTTGCATGCCACGCCTTTATATATAGAAGCGCCCTGGTATTTAACCAGAATATCACCCTGCTTTAATTTTCCTCTAGCAGGAGCCTAGTCGCACCTAATGAAGTAGAAGCAATAAAGTACCACAACTATGATGGGGCGCCATTTTCAGTGGTTGTCATCGTACTATGGACAAAAGGAATGTAGCAAAGCTGGGTGTAAGACTTTTACTTTGATCACACAGTAAGAAGAGAGAAGAAGCCTAATTACATCCATTCCGGGATGTCAGTTTTTATGTCTTTTTATTATTGGGTTGAGGCAGAGCTGTGTGAAAACAGCATGTACAATCTTTTTAATATATATAAACAGAACCTTCTGGTGGTTATTAGCAGCCTACTTTCTTCATACTCCTTTTCGGTGTTCCAGAGTGGAGGAGAAATGATTTATCTAATACTAACATCACGCCATGTTCCTCCAGCCACATTCTGCCTTACAACTCTCTTGATTTGTTGTTAGAACTTTAAACAGAATTCCCCCCTCCCCTTCCAGCTTCACTTATGCCAAATGGAATATGCCTCAAAGGGCACAGAATTGGTTGAGCTACTAACCCAAATTATTTTACTTAGAGTTTCCTTTATTGGCAAAATGCCCTGCATGGTGTCATCTAGACTTGACTGTGCATTAGGAACTATGTTGTCCTGGTCTTACAAACTGTACTGCCTCTGGGTCAATTGCACCAGTTTAAAAGAATGATTTAGATGATAAAGAAGGCTGATCGCTCAAGAATTGATGCTTTTGAATTATGGTGCTGGAGGAGACTCTTGAGAGTCCCATGGACTGCAAGAAGATCAAACCTATCCATTCTGAAGGAAATCAGCCCTGAGTGCTCACTGGAAGGACAGATCCTGAAGCTGAGGCTCCAATACTTTGGCCAACTCATGAGAAGAGAAGACTCCCTGGCTGCAACAACAGCAGCAAGGATACTCGTTGCTAAGCATTGGAAAACCCAAGATCTACCCACACTGGAAGAATGGCAGATGCAACTGATAGACTATATGGAACTGGCCGAGATGACTGGCAGAATCTGAGACCTGGGAGAGGAGACGGTGGAAGAAGACTGGAAGAAATTTAAGGACTATTTGCAAAAATATTGTAAACTGTATGAATGTTAAGGAGGATGCTTGAGCATAAACAATTTGGCACCATCGAATCAGATGAAGTGAATTATGAAGATAAGTTAAATTCATGAAAAAATCAATTTTTAGATAATTATTAGGCTAAGCTAAATGTCTTAAAGAGTGAAATGAATATATCTAAAATTTAAGATATAACATTGGAAAACTAGATTGTAAGGTGGGGACAAGGTGATAAATTGCTGGATTAATTTTTTATAATTTTGGAACGTAGGAGCGGGAGATGTGAGGAAGTCCAAAGAGGATAAGAAAATATGTTATAAAATGTGATATTTTTGTATGTTTTGTTTCTGTGTTGTAATTAAAAAACCCTTAATAAATATTTTTTTAAAAAAGAGAAGACTCCCTGGAAAAGACCCTGATGTTGGGAAAGATTGAGGGCACAAGGAGAAGGGGACGACAGAGGACGAGATGTTTGTACAGTGTTCTCGAAGCTACCAGCATGAGTTTGACCAAACTGTGGAAGACAGGAGGGCCTGGCATGCTCTGGTCCATGGGGTCACGAAGAGTCGGACATGACTAAATGACTTAACAACAAAAAGAATGATTATCAAAGTCACTTGGCAATACACTTACCCACTGAATGCAGATGCCATTATTATTAATCAGTAGCAGGGATGCTGTGGACAAATCATCTGAGGGTTTGTTATAGCAATGGGTGGAAACTGGCTACAGATGTGTTCCTGTGCCCACAACAGTTTGTCATGGAACAGACAAGATGGGTGGCAAACCTAGACTTGATCTCAGGTGGAGCCCAGGACATGGTGCGATATGTAAGTATTGTTAAACCAAATCGAGAGCAGTAACCATAGTGCTATTGAATTAAATATCAATGTAAATGACTAGTTTCCAAGAAAATCCAGCATGGTCACATTTCACTTCAGAAGAGGAAGTTTCTCCCCCCCCCCCCCAAAAAAAATGGATTGGTAAGAAGGAAGTTGAAAGGCACAACCAAGAGGGGCTGATCAGTCTAAAATGCTTGGGATTTGTTTAAAAACATCATCTCGAAAGCTCAACAAGAGTGTATGCCACAGATCAGAAAAGATACTACCAGGTCCAAAAAGATGCCACTGTGATTAATCAGCAGAGTCAAGGAAGCTATTACCGGCAAGAAGGCTTCCTTTAAAAAATAAAAGTCTTGACCAAATGAGGAGGACAAAAAGGAACACAAACTTTGTAAAAGAAATGCAAGCAGACAGCAAGGAACACTAAAAATAATAATTTGAGGAACACATTGCTGAAACCATAAAGGTGGACAACAACAAAAATATCTGAATACATTAGTAGCAGGAAACCCACTAGAGAGGCAGGTGGACCATTGGATGACAGCAGAATCAGAGATGGGCTACAGGAGGGTGAGGAGATTGCAGAGAAGCTGAACAAATTATTTGCATCTGTCTTCACAGAAGAAGATATAGAGCAGATCCCAGTGCCTGAAGTAATTTCTGCTGGCTGGATGTCTGAGGAACTGAGGCAAACAGAGGTGATGAGAGATGACGTTCTAGGCCCCATAGACAAAATAAAAGCTGACAGATCGCCCAATATTGGCATCCACCTGATAGTTCACAAAGAACTCAGATGTGAATTTGCTGATCTTCTAACAAAAAAATGCCACTTGTCCCTCCAGTAACTGAGGCCACAATATCTTTCTACACCACCTGCCTACCTGAACAAGGGCTTTAGCCAGTTTACATTTTGAGGGGCCTCCCACAGACCTCACAGACTTTGTCCCTATTTTCAATTATTTTTCCCCCTCAGCAAAGGCACTACAGTGGTACCTCTGGTTACGAACTTAATTAGTTCCAGAGGTCCGTTCTTAAGCTGAAACCATTCTTATCCTGAGGAGCGCTTTCACTAATGGGGCCTCCAGCGTACGATTTTCGGTCGCATCCTGGGGCAAAATTCACAACCAGGAGCAGCTACTTCCGGGTTAGCGGAGCTCGTAACCTGAAGCATTTGTAAAGCGTGTTCTCCTTCATGGAGAGCACGTGTGGCAGTGGGGTCTAACAAGACATCCCACTGTTGCTGGGCGGGTAAAGGTAGTTGGCCACCATTGTGATTGGGCTCCTCTTGTTGTTAAGGAGAATTTGATGTTGTCATTTTGTGATTGACAGCCAGAAGATTTATATTCCCTGCGCGCAGCGTTGAGGTTCCTCTTTTCGCTGCGCGCATCGGATTACCCACCCTCCTTATATTTAGGGTTGTTCACATTGACCTTGCTATGCCTGTCATGGGGTCGTCTGCGTTTGGGGCAGGGGCCCAGTAGGAATTTTGTCCATTTGACAGATTGGCTGGTGCCATTTGGTTTTTGCCTTGTTGTTGTTTAGTCGTTTAGTTGTGTCCGACTCTTCATGACCCCATGGACCAGAGCACGCCAGGCACTCCTGCCTTCCACTGCCTCCCGCAGTTTGGTCAGACTCATGTTTGTAGCTTCGAGAACACTGTCCAACCATCTCGTTCTCTGTCGTCCCCTTCTCCTTGTGCCCCTTCATGGATCACTGCCTTGCTGTGGTGAAGGGGCTTGAATAAGTCAGAGAAGCTATGAGCTATGCCATGCAGGGCCACACAAGATGGACAGGTCATAGTGGAGAGTTTTGACCAAACGTGATCCACCTGGAGCAGGAACCGGCAAGCCACTCCAGTATCCCTGCCAAGAAAACTCCATGGTTTTTGCCTACTGTGTAGCAAATCGTCACAACTTGTAAGGTTGCGGTTAGGCATTGGTTTTATGAATTGGTTGGTGGAGGGGCATGGTTTGGCTGTGCCTGCCCCTCCAATGCTGCTGCTGCAATGGTATTCCGTTAAAGAAATCCAGGGGCTCGCCATGCTCTTGTCCGAACCCCTGTCAAGGGGCTAGGGCCACGCAAGAGCCCCTGGCAGCATTTGGGGAGAGGTGAGGGCATGGATCCCAGCCTCATCTTTCTCCCCAAAATGTTTTCTCTTTCTGACTTTTGCAGGCATGCAAATATCAGTCTGTCCCCGTGCGGGGTCAGATAGTCGCAACCAATGCCTAAGCAATCACTCACATTTTTTTTTGTATTTTAATGAAGTTGTGGCCAAAATTATGCCAGAAACCTTAAACAAAAATTCTGTGTGAATTGTGTTTTATTGGGGTGGCTTGGGGACCTTGATACACAACCAGAAGTGTTCATAACCAGAGGTACCACTGTAGTCCTAACAAGACACCCCAGTGTGCATCTGAGGGCAACATGTAAGAACCCAAATATTCCTCTGGCCACACCATCAAGATAAAAGGGCATTCGAAAATATCTGTGACATACTATCCAAGGGTTTCGTGGTCCCTTTGTTCCAAGCACAGGTGGCAAAGTAGGGCTTCTTTCTTCTCTCTCCGCTGCCCTTCCCCTGCTAATTGTGGGTGCTTTCAGACAGTGGTATTTCTCCTGGAACAAAGCCCGTCCAACCGAAGACTTCAGAAAGAAGTTTCCTTGGGAGCAAAGAAGAAGAAAAATGTGCTGCTTTATTGTCAACTGTGCTGCTGGCTGTGTCTGGGGGGCACTTCCCTAAGATCTCGAGTCTTCATTAGGGTTTTCTGCCTTGAGAAAAAGAGCAAGAGCTAGGCTTCATCTTACAATGATTAATGGAGCTCTAGGAGACAGTCATACTCGGCTCTGAAGGATTCATTACCCACAACGGAAGGAACATCAAAGTGACATTCCTGAGACAGGCTTGAGAGTCTCCACACACACACACACACACACACACACAAAAAAAAAAAACCTTGCACATTTTTAGAGTTAGCCTTCCCTGGTCCAAGAACTTCAGAAGGACTAGCTGCCCTAGAATGAGAAAGAGAGCAGGTAAAATGTATATAGTATATTACAACACAGGGTTCTGTGTTTCATTTTCCCTCTGTCCTTTTGTCTGATGAGGATCAGGGTTGTGGATTAGTAGTGGGGGAAGGATGGTTGATCCTGTAATATTGTTGGGGCTGGCAGTTGGCAGAGGCAACTCAATGTGCACTGAGCATGTGCAGAATGCTGCTGACTGTCGTGGACAAAACTGGAAGGAGGAATACTATGGATTATTCTGGGGGGGGGGGGGAATGTCATGGTTGGCTGACTGAAAAGGAATCCCGAAGAGGATTTGCAAGTCCAAATTGCATATATAAACAGCAAGAGCACTTATATAACGTTGCAGAGGGGGAAAGTAACATTCCCATAGGTAGGCAATGTTCAGAAATCCACTGTTCTATTCAGCTACTGACTTGCTGGCTTAAGCACCCTAGTCCTAAACTTGCAATTACACTTATGGAGCAGTTTAAGCTTCTAATGTGAAAGCGAGTGTGTTATGGTCCATTGGTAAAACAGTTAAATTTAACTTTATAGAATATTTATTGATGACTTCCAAAAATATGGCATGGAAGAAGGTAGATGATATATATACCATTTCATAAATACTGTTAAAATCATTTGTGATCATCTGTAGCATTTAATAACCAGCAAAGTGTAAACAACCATTCTTGTTGATTTGGATTAATTTCCAAGCATGCACAAACAAGACTCAAGCAGCCTATCTTAATGCATATTTACTTGGAAGTGTTTCATATTAAAATGCACACCAAACCAAATATCGCCCCCATTCAAGGAAATGAGATACAGAAATTAATAAGCTACATACATCAATGTGTGGTTCATTAACACACCTCTTTATGATAGCTTTTCAGATGAGACTGAAAGAGAATTTCCAAAGCATTCTATAACAACCCACAAAGTATGCTTTGCTGTGAGAAGAAGCAACAACTAATGCAATTCAGTGTTTGTTTAGCTTCCCACACACTCTCTCCTTATTAATCATGTTTCAGAACATTGATTTGAGAGGAATCGAACAAGCCCATCTGCTCCACAGCCGCCCTGCACTTCAGCGTGGTTTCCAAGCAGACTCCACTGAAATGAATGAGAATAGGATGTGGTAGACTGAACTCCAGCATGTTCCTATTCTGATGGAAAGGAGTAGTTTCATTGCAATCTTGAGGCAAAAATGGTGTAAGCTATGGGTTGCATCCAATGTAGGACTAAGTCGCTCATTCCCTCAGAGCTAGGATGCATGCTTGTGCAAAAAGCCTTTCTCCCTTCTCCTCCCCTTGCACTCCTCCCTCAAATCTGTTCTTTCTCCAACCTTCCAGAGCAGATTTTGGAAGGGCTCCTCAGGGGGAGGACAGAGGAGTTGTTCCATTGCACAAGTGTAGCTATTAGATACCTCCCTATATCTAGGTAAAGGACCCCTGGATGGTTAAGTCCAGTCAAAGGTGACTATGGGGTGTGGCACTCATCTCCGCTTTCAGGCTGAGGGAGCCGGCGTTTGTCCACAGACAGCTTTCTGAGTCATGTGGCCAGCATGACTAAACCAATTCTGGCACAATGGGACACAGTGATGAGTGCCAGAGCTCACAGAAACACTGTTTACCTTCCCGCCGCAGCGGTACCTATTTATCTACTGGCACTGGTGTGCTTTTGAACTGCTAGGTTGGCAGAAGCTGGGACAGAGCAACGGGAGCTCACCCCATTGCACGGATTCGAACCACCGACCTTTCAATCAGCAAGCCCAAGAGTCTCCGTGGTTTAGACCACAGCGCCACCAGTGTCTTCCCTGTATCTAGGCTTTGGTATTCATTGGTATGCGCTGACCACAAGCACAGTGGTCAGTGATTGCTATCAGCATTCCCTCAGCCAGGAAGTGGATAGGAGCTCAAATAAGCCCAGAGAAGTGATGCCAGTTCCTTCTTCAAGTTCCCAAGTGATCAGCAGTAAGGCCCAGCTCAGAGCACTGTAGAAGCTGCGTCACCATGGCTGAACCTGACAGTTTGGTAATGTTTGAATTGGAGGATCACATGAGTGGGGCTAATGCAAAATTCTCCCAGGGGGCAGGTAACCTTGATGTGGAAAGGAGCCAGATTATCCATCTCTCCTACACAGTTATTCCATGCAGATGTTACTGAAGCACCATGAAACTGGGCCATGAAGAAGCCACTCTGAAAGGGTTGGGTCTTGTATCTGGGACTGGGAACTTGTGGTCCCTCCATAAGTTGTTGGACATCAACTCCATCAGCCCTGGCCATCCTGGCCAAGGGTGATGGGAGTCATCATCCAACAACATCTGAAGTACCACAGATTCCCCAACTATGCCTTATACAAATGTTGGACTATGGGGAATGGGATGCTGGAAGGATGGCTCGTTGCAAGACCAAGATGGAGAAAGTTGTAAAAATGTCAGGTTGCCCTGATTCTAATAGGATATAAATATTGAACAAGCTATAAAAACAAAGACATGCAGTAGATAAGAAGCATTGGGCAATACGTGTTTAAAGAACAGTTTTATTAAATCACGGCGAGTCGTCCAAGCAGCACATTCCTCAAGAGCAGAAAAGGGAAACTGACGGTCTACAGGCTGGATCTGACGCAGTATTTGATCTGGAACATGTAGCATTGCCCTACCATGTATTTTAATCAAGGGGTGTTAAAAAATGATTGTCCACAGTCTCACTCATAAGAAAGGGGGAGAAATGGCTTCAAAACTTGTCTGTGGGAGAGGGAGTTTCCCACATTTTAAAGTTATACATATTTAAAGTTATACACAAAGTTATACATATTCCCACATTTTAAAGTTATATATATTCCTTTTTTCCATTTTTTTATTGATTTTCCACATTTATCACAAAAATAACATAACAAAACACACAACAGAGAAAAACACATTACGTACACTACAATAAACTAAATACAAAGAAAAATAGTTTCTTCAAATACCTAATTCTCTTTACATTGATAACTGACTTCCTCGAATCCCCTCTCACTGAATTTCATTATATCACCTATATAACAGTTCTCCAAATTCATATTACTGATAATATTGACTCCTTTCATTTACTAACCTCTTCTCCTTTATTGATATTTTAATCCTTAATATTTACTATAACATATTCTTATTCTACCCCTAAGTCTATTTATTATTTCCAAGAATTTTCTATTTATCTTATATCACAATATTTAGCTAAATATTCTTTAAATTTCTTCCAGTCCTCTTGTATCTCCTCTTCTTTCTGGTCACAGATTCTTCCAGTCAGGTCGGCCAGCTCCAAAAAGTCCAACATCTTCATCTGCCATTCTTCTGTTATTGGTATTTCTTGTGATTTCCAGTTTTTGGCTAATAAAAGTCTTGCCGTTGTGGTGGCATACAAAAACAATCTAACATCTTTTGGGAACCAATACTTCTAACTGCTTTTAATACTGTATGGGCAAACTAGTTTTGACACTAAACACATAGTTAGAGAGCTATCGATTTTTATTTTTATTTTTTAAAAAAGCATGTGTATGCTGATTTTCATTGGTACTGTTCAGAGGGGAAGATTAACCCCTTCTTCTCCTGCTGAGGTGCCAACAACCCCTCTCTGCTGCTATTAACCCTGAGGTGGGAATTTCCTCTTGTAAGGTCATTTTCTTCTAGGATAGCTGAAGTATTTGTGTGGGGTGTGATTTCATTGGGCCCACAGTCAAACATCCATGTGGCACAGTCCTGATGGAAGCTGGGACAGGGTGAGGGGGGACATACCTGTTATTATTTTTAGCTTTCCAAAAAGCAACAACTGATAAGCTTCCGAACAACACATTCAGCATCATGTCAATTTTGACCCTTAGAAGGGATGTTTTACATCATTTGCAAGCTGGGCAGCACAACTGATTATTAAGGCATCATGTCCTTCTCAGGAGGTATGTCATGGTCATTTCATTTTATTGGAGGGAAGAAGCAGGGTGGCTGAAAAGAACAGGGGGCCAATAGTGGAGAGGAAATGAATATCTGCTGCAAGACAAAAACCGCGGTGCCTCCATCTCTCGCCCCCATTCCATGCCTGACCACCTCTATATCAAACACATTCCAGCCATGCTTGTTTGATGCTACGAAGGAGGCCAGCTTAATAATTAATTGCAGGAAGGCTTTGCAGAGATTAACCACTGGGACGCTTGAAGTACAATAGGGGCTCCAAAAGCAGTGTAACGTCTTAATGCCTTCTGCTCATGCTTTCATACAAGCCATCTCCAAAATGCATTAAACAGCATCATGCCCTCCAAAAGACATTACAGCCCTTCCTATTGACTGGCAGTCTTCTCCAAGGTCAGCTGCTGTGGTCTTCATAGGATCACCTAGATAAGTTTTAATGAGACAGTGAACATAAATGCATTCATAAACCACGTGTGAAATGCTTGAGGAAAGTTCCACATAAATTCTTGGTAATTTATATGGCACTTTTCCGAAGCACTTCATGTGTGATTTATGTATGCATTTGTATTAGCTGCTTCATTATAAGTGATCTAGGTGACACACAGATTAAAACACAATACACACGGGGCATTTTCTCCCTCTCCTCCCTCCACACCATCCTCAAATCTGCTCTGAAAGGTTTGGGGGAATCCCCAGAACAGATTTAGGACTCCGCTGCACAAAGAGCTGTCCTTACATTGATGTACAGTATAGATCATGTTGCTTACAACCCACTGGAATAGCAAAATCTTAGACAACCCAACATAAGAACAAGGCAAACATAAGAACAACCCAACACAAGAACAGGCAAATCATTTCACACAGAGAAAGAGCTAAACACTGCCACAAGACTAAAAAGCAAAACCACTCAGCCACTATCATCCTCCCCACATCCCTGTAGGTCAGTATCATGATTCAGCTATTGCAGATTGGAAGGTGGGTTATGGGTTTTAGTTTGCTTAAAGTCACACAGTAAGTTAATGGCTGAAGCAAAAGTTGAACCACACAGACTTTGAGCCCACAGTGCATGCTCTTCTCTACCAATCTGATAGATGATAGATTAGATAGATGATAGATAGATAGATAGATAGATAGATAGATAGATAGATAGACAGATAGATGATAGATAGATACACACACACACATCTGAAATGCTCGAGTGCATGGAAGTAGGAGAATGAGTCATTTTCTCACGTTTTTGGCAGAAGAGACCTCTTGGTTGAGGAGATTGTCTTTACCGTTGAGCCTGACAGACAGTGACAATTGTCCCCAACAAAAATAATACACTAGTTGATTAGCAAGGTAGTGTTGGTGGTAACACAAAAAAACCTGGCACTGTTACGCAAATCTTGCACGTCTAGCATGATAAAAACAAACAAACATAATCTCAATTTCGGACAGAATTTAATTGCCTGGTAGATTGTAATTCAACAGTTTTAACACTGGCGTTTCCAATAGGTTTCATCACTTAAATCTTACCCTCCAATAGCTTTACAGCTGGTTCGAGCAAAAGGTAGGAAAACCTATAGGCAGGTGCTAATGTGGTTGAGCTCCACATTGTACTTAACCCCAGTCTTATGTCATCATTACAAATGACACTGGAATCCAGGATTGTGAGGCTTCCAGAGATGGGTTTAGAGGTCTCCTTCTTTTCCTAGACCCACTTGGACGAGAATCTGTGCTTACAAGAGTTCAGTGTAAACCTGGAATGGATGTTTGTGGAGGCCTGCCCAGGCCTACCTAGAGGCTTCTACCTGAAAAGTCACCAGGAACAGCTGTATGTGGGTACCTCCGTAGGGTGGTAACCATAGGCACAGGAGCAGCATCTGGAGCCTTGAAACAACCCTGCACCAATGGGATTGGATCTTCTAAACCACCTCTCTACCATTTGGATTACTCCAAGGAAGGAAATCTATAGCCTGCTACAGAAGTTCAGGTGCTTTGACGGGCACAATGATAAAACCTTCAGCATACACCAGGTCCTATTCCAACTTGTAAATTAACTTGGACTCTGATTTTCTGAAAGTCTGCTTGGTTTGGGGGAACATCAACACAGTATTGTCACATTAATTCTCAGGCTGAGCATTTGTGTTCTGTTCATTGTCAATTCACGATGATACAGAATTTTGTTTACATGTCTCCTAAACTTTGGTGCTTGTTGTTGTTTAGTCGTTTAGTCATGTCCGACTCTTCGTGACCCCATGGACCAGAGCACGGCAGGCACTTCTGTCTTCCATTGCCTCCCACAGTTTGGTCAAACTCATGCTGGTAGCTTCGAGAACACTGTCCAACCATCTCGTCCTCTGTCGTCCCCAACATCAGGGTCTTTTCCAGGGAATCTTCTCTTCTCATGAGGTGGCCAAAGTAGTGGAGCCTCAGCTTCACAATCTGTCCTTCCAGTGAGCACTCAGGGCTGATTTCCTTAAGGGCTGATTTCCTTAAACTTTGGTGCTTACAAGATGGCAACTCTAACGATAACGAGTGTTTGTATCCCGGAGATTCTGGTTTCTCCCTCTGTGGTTTCCTTTTCCTGTGCTTCTCTAAGTGAGCCACCCACCATCTTGGCTCTTCCTCTGGCACAGTCAATGCTGGATTTACATATAAGCTAAACAAGCTATAGCTTAGGGTCCCAATCTCTTGGGGGCCCCAAAAAAAATTAAAGGGGAAAAAACTGGATGTACATTTCCAAAATATAAGATAAAAATCAAATAAAACCTACATACAGCAACAGTGTTTTGTTTTGTTTTGTTTTGTTTTGTTTTGTTTTGTTTTGTTTTGTTTTGTTTTGTTTTGTTTTGTTTTGTTTTGTTTTGTTTTGGCTCCTATGATGTAAGCAATGGGCCCCACCTGCTAGCCTGCTCCCAAAAATATCACATATAAAGGGCCCCTTTGCCTTCAGTAGCTTAGGGCCTCATCAAACCTAAATCTGGCCCTGGGCATTACAGATGAGCCCCTTGGCTGGTCAAACAGCTCAAAATAAGGTGGAGTCGAGGTACAAACCAAGAGGGATGATTAGGTCAACCATTAAAAAGGGCCATTTGCTGTTGTGAAGTGCCATGCCATTTGGTTCTCCTGGAAAGAGAGAGAGAGAGAGAGAGAGAGAGAGAGAGAGAGAGAGAGAGAGAGAGAGAGAGTTGTACAAAAAGAAAATAACAGATCTGGGATGGGTGTCCAAAGCCAGGGAAGCCTCAGAACGAAAAGAGGAGGAAATAAAGTTTCAGAAAAGCTACACATTGAAACAATTTTGAGAAAGGCATTTAGAAGCAAAAACTCAACAGTTAGCTTAAAATCAAAATCTGATGTTGTGTTGGGGGGGAGGGGGAGAGTTTCAGCTTTAAACCCTGCATTTTCAAGTGAGGGTCAGCGCTGGATTTAAAGAGGGCCAGAAGCTTTTGAAAGTCAAACTTCAGACCCCCAAAGGGGGGAAAACAGCATGAATTAGGACTAGAACAGTAGGCAGCGAGATGAGTTGGGGCATGAGCGCTACAAGCGAAACTATGTCAGCTCTGTGTCGATTAAAATAGTTTCTGGGAACTCCTTGGCCTTACTTAGAAAGTGGGTTTTGTTTCAGTAAAATCCCAAATTGCTCCAAAATGAAGGCTGGGAGTTCTACCAATCTGGTATCAAGTTGCAAGCAAGTTACTATCATGCATGTGCAAAAAAACATCCCTTTCATCTTCTGGGAAGCAAAAGAACCGAGGCACTATAACATCAGACAGCATTAAGCAGAGTGAACGCTGCCAAAGTAAATATGCCAATATTTATCTATATACAAACACAATAGACAACTCCCCCCTCCCAAAGACAGAAAATTAGTTGTTTTTTGTCTTTCTCTCTACATTTCCCCCCGCTGATCTTCCCAGTCTCTTCAAATATCACAAAAAGCACAGAGAAGAGAAATGTCATCTGTCTCCCAAACAACTATGGTTGATAGATATAAATGGCAGTCGGCTTGTGGGGAAAGGGACTGGTTTTCTCTTGTAACTCCTTGGGCAAGCTGGCTTTACTCACATAAATTCTGTAGTCAGTATGAGGACAAGTCCAACTATGGAACATTATGCCTGAGCGCCAAACTAAACCATGACAGTAGTTATTTCCTTAACAACATATACTGCACCAGCACATGACGTGGAAGTAAAATCCATTGAATCCAATAAGCAGCATGTTGACTTAGCTTGAGTAAGGAAGGGTTCGAAATTCACTTCAGCTGGTGCTACAAACAGGGTGGCGGCACATGCTTCAGTTTTCATGCATACCCTCCACAGATCTAGCATGTTCACTGCAACATGTGAAGTGGCCGTATGCCTCGAATTTGCCGTGTGGGCAAGTTTTAAGAGCCCAGGGCCAGTTGCAGTATACAGTGGTACCTCGGGTTACAGACGCTTCAGGTTACAGACTCAGCTAACCCAGAAATAGTACATAGGGTTAAGAACTTTGCTTCAGGATGAAAACAGAAATTGCGCGGTGGCAGCACGGCAGCAGGCCCCATTAACTAAAGTGGTACCTCAGGTTAATAACAGTTTCAGGTTAAGAACGGACCTCCAGAATGAATTAAGTTCTTAACCCAAGGTACCGCTGTACATAGCAGCATGGGGCTTGGATCTAGAGTTCACATAGGCAGAAATCCATTCAGGGGAGGACTTTGGTCGTTAAAATTTCAGGGGTGCCCTGTGAGAGGCCAAAATTCGGCGCCCCCACCTCTCATGCCTCCCGTTCTGCTCAATTCACTACGTCATAGTTGAGACGCCATGGGGCATCTCCTAGGCTTGGTGCCCAGAAAGGAGGAACTGGTCACACTGCCCTAAATCTGCCTCTGATCCGCTGCCAGGGCATTCTCAGTAGTGCGGGGAGAGCCATTCTTTGCCAGTTCCTCCTTCCCACTGCAGCCCCTGGAAAGCCGCTCTGGAGGGTTTGGTGCAGCATAGGTGGCAATGTGAGTGGTTACAGGGGAGAGAAGGGATCAGCAAAAATGAATGCCCCCTCCCTTTCTATCAGAGTTCAACCCAATCATAACTCTGTCTCTGGGAAGAGCTTCATACAAAGAAGAAGAGTAGGATTTGCAGAGAGCACCATCAGGGACCCTTAAGAGTAGTGTCAGATTTACGTATAAGCTGAACAAGCGATAGCTTAGGGCCCCCCAAAAAAATTAAAGGAAAAAAACTAGATGTACATTTCCAAATTATGATAAAAAAGTTAAAAACCTACATACAGCAACAGTGTTTTGTGTTGTATAGGCTCCTATGATGTAAGTAATGGGCCCCGCCGGCTAGCCTGCTCCATAAAATATCACTGGTTTGCTCATTTCTATATATAGGGTGCCTACATTCTGCATGGACTGGTTATTTTGATATGTGAAAATGGCTTTAGATACCTATTAGGTCCATAAATTAAAAAGTAAAGGACCCCTGACAGTTAAGTCCAGTCGCAAACGACTCTTGGGTTGTGGCGCTCATCTCGCTTTACTGGCCGAGGGAGCCGACCTTTGTCTGCAGACAGTTTTTCTGGGTCATGTGGCCAGCCTGACTAAGCTGCTTCTGGTGAAACCAGAGCAGCGCATGGAAACCTTCCCATTTACCTTCCCACTGGAGTGGTACCTATTTATCTACTTACACTTTGACATGCTTTCGAACTGCTAGGTTGGCAGGAGCTGGGACCAAGCAATGGGAGTTCGCCCTGTCGCGGGGATTCGAACCACCGACCTTCTGATTGGCAACCCCTAGGCTCAGTGGTTTAGACCACAGCGCCACCCACGTCCCCATAAATTACCATGTAGCATATATTCAACACAAAATAACAGTGACAATTTGTTGTTGACAAAAGACAGCTGGACATATAAAGGGCCCCGTTACCTTCAGTAGCTTAGGGCCTCATCAAACCTAAATCGGGCCCTGCTTAAGAGCCTGGTGTCACAGCTAAGCCATCCAAGTTGCACATTGACTAGCCTCCTGCATCATAGCTGAAGCCCTTTCTCAACCCCAGACTCACCTTCTTCATCCCTGATCCCCCACGAGGCTGCACTGAACTTAGCGAGATGTCCAGAGCCAATAGCTGAGTGCACACCACGAGGCAGACTGAGGACTTCACTATAGGGGTCTTTTAGGGTGGAAGGAGTAGTCAGACAACGACTGGATGTGCACCAGAGACTATTACAGTGGTACCTCGGGTTACATACACTTCAGGCTACATATACTTCAGGTTACAGACTCTGCTAACCCAGAAATATTACCTCGGGTTAAGAACTTTGCTTCAGGATGAGAATAGAAATTGTGCTCCGGCGGCACAGCAGCAGCAGGAGACCCCATTAGCTAAAGTGGTGCTTCAGGTTAAGAACAGATTCAGGTTAAGAACAGACCTCTGGAACGAATTAAGTACTTAACCCGAGGTACCACTGTACTGAGATTGTGTCTGGGACAGTGTTTGCTAGGAAAACCCTGACATATCTGCTATCCCCTTCTCTTGTGCCCCTGGTTTAGACACAAAATCTAGGGTTTGCCATGGGAAAATCATGGCACTGCAGGATAACGGTTTCCCTGCAGTGCCCTCTATGATTTCTGGACAAATATTATGAGGAAACTCATTTCCCTCAAGCCACTTGATATAGCAAGCTGATGCAACCACCTATATGCAAATCTGCTCACCGGCGGACATGTCATTTTGCCATTTCAAGCAGCAAGCTGTAGCATAGCTGCCATCAAGTAAATTTACCCACAGGTCAGGATACCTACTTATCACCTGGCAAGCAGCATGACTACTTATGATTCTCCCCCATCCCAAGATTTATGGCTCCTCCTCCACTCCTTGCACATCAACATGGAAAACATACAAAGAGAAGGACAAGAAGAAATGAAGAACAAAACAAACGGTAACGTTCAAAGCAAACCCAAGTGTCACAAGCAACACAAACTGAACAAAGGGAACGTAGGGCGTATTTTTACAAAAACGTTTGTGCCAACAGCCAATGAATCCCCACTGAACAAATCTACTGAACCCAAAGTTATAATCAGTTTCTGTTATTCGTTTCAAACCACAATGACTTTCAATTACAAAGAATACCCCTCAGTTGAAATCCATGTACAAGCAACAGCAGATAATCAGGGTTTGGCCGCAGATAATCTACATTCTATAGAGACTGTGTTTTATAGGTATTGTTCTGAAACGCTTCATCTCCTTGGTTTAATTTTTTTTTTTTAAGAGTGGAAGGCAGTAATTGAAACATGTGCTGATTTAACATACCTTAGATCAGAGCTGAAGAACTGAAGGTGGGCTTTTTTTCCCCCTGCTGCAGAAATTATTTGGCCTTGAACCATACAGACCTTGCTAGCTATTCTGCAATTGAAAAGATTCTTTTGTCAGTACTTTTTAAAATAATTACTATAAAGCACTTCAAGTAGAATTCTGATTGTCGTCTATTCCTGATTTCATGCTTTCACCATGTTTTTGTTCAAGGATGAATCTTTTATGAAATGTCTGTTTTAGGTTACGCCCTCACGAACCTTATTATTTTGCCAAAAGATGGGCGGGGGAGAGAGAGAAACCCATTGCGGGCAGAAAGTTATTCTTTAAGCTTTCTCATTAGTCCAACTAAATTCATCAGAGTAGCAGAGCTATTCACGGAAAAATAGGTGTCAATTTTCATTATAACTCCAAGACTATCAATAGATCGAGTTTCAGTGCACGTGATCTTCTGCTAGAAGAATCTGTAATATATAGGGGGGGAGGAAATCCAAGCAAGTAAGCCCTTGTTGACTTGTATGACTTTTGTTCACAGCTGTTTGTGTCCAATAGTATTCACTGTGCTGTAGATGGACTGGAAACAAAGCCATTTATTTGTGTACATCAGGGTAACAATCATGGAAGCTCACCAGATGTTTCTGGACTACAACTCCCATCATCCCTGATCAATGGCCATGCTGGTTGAGGCTGATGGGAGTAGGAGTCCAATAACATCTGGACGGCCACAGGTTCCCAGTTGGAATAAACCCCAGGGAAGCACCTGGGCAGTCAAAATCTCAGGGGGGGGGGGCTCGTGTGCGTGCTCTAGTGGCATAACATTGAACTAAGGGAGCTTGATTGTAATTTTCTTTCAAGATCAAATCAATATTATTTTGATCCATTGTTTCCCCTAAAAGACATGGGCTCATAGGCCAGTGCCTACTCTGCCTATTTGGTAATCTGGCACTGGAGGGTCCCTAGCTAAGCTTTCATTGAGAACGTTATGTATTTAATTCAGTTATATACCACTTAATTTGCAGCATTTCTAAGGGTTCATCCACAGCAGCTAGGCTGGTGACTGGGAGTGGCTGCCGAGACCATATAAAACCAGTCCTGAAAGACCTACATTGGCTCCAAGTACGTTTCCGAGCACAATTCAAAGTGTTGATGCTGACCTTTAAAGCCCTAAATAGTCTCGGCGCAGTATACCTGAAGGAGCATCTCCACAATCATCATTAAGCCTGGACACTGAGGTCGAGCGCCGAGGGCCTTCTTGCGGTTCCCTCACTGCGAGAAGCCAAGTTACAGGGAACAAGGCAGAGGGCCTTCTCAGTAGTGGCACCTGCCCTGTGGAACACTCTCCCATCACATGTCAAAGAAATAAACAACTACCTGACTTTTAGAAGACATCTGAAGGCAGGGAAGTTTTTAACGTTTGATGTTTTATCGTGTTTTTAATATTCTATTTGGAGCCACCCAGAGTGGCTGGAGAAACCCAGCCAGATTGGCAGGGTATAAATATTATTATTATTATTATTATTATTATTATTATTATTATTATTACTATTCCTTACCAAGGAAAACCTAATCTTTACCTCTAAATCAAAACAAATAGGTAGCCATGGAACGGAAAACCCAAATTGCCATTCACTCCGATTGAGCAAAGTCAACTTAAACACAAGCATATTTAATCTACTGGGGGAAAACAGTGTTGACTATGTACGAAGATTTACCTTCTCATATTTTGTTCAAGAAAACAAAACCTTCAATCCTACATTCTTCATAAAACTGAAAATTCCTGAGAACTATCTCCCCAAAAAGTGTAAGATGGGTCAAGGATTTTTAAAGGGCTTTTAACAACCTGGTTCCATGCTCTGCTGCTCAGAGTGATGAATGCCCATGACAGGACTATTAGAAAACAGTTCACTCCCTTTTTCAAAGGCATTCATAGATTTCAGAGGGAAGACAGAAGTCTAATGCTGGGCCAGCCCATGACATTTTGGTGCCTGAGATGGAAAATCCAAGTAAGAGCATCCCATATACAGTGGTAACTCTGGTTAAGTACTTAATTCATTCTGGAGGTCCGTACTTAACCTGAAACTGTTCTTAACCTGAAGCACCACTTTAGCTAATGGGGCCTCCTGCTGCCGCCATGCCACCAGAGCCCGATTTCTGTTCTCATCCTGAAGCAAAGTTCTTAACCTGAAGCACTATTTCTGGGTTAGCGGAGTCTGTAACCTGAAGCATATGTAACCCGAGGTACCACTGTACTCTAATGATATACCCTCCAACATTTCTTCGGTGAAAACAGGAACATCCTATTTAATAATAATAATAATAATAATAATAATAATAATAATAATAATAATTTTATACCCCACCCATCTGACTGGGTTGCCCCAACTACTCTGGGTGGTTTCCAACATATATAAAAACATTATAAAACATTAAACATTAAAAAACCTTGCCTATACATGGCTGACTTCAGATGTCTTCTAAAGGTTGTATAGTTAGGTACTTATCTCCTTGGCTTGAGGGTTGCATAACTCCATACCCTCCGGCATTTCTCCAAAGAAAATAGGGATGTCCTAAGGAAAAGCAAGACATTCCGGAATCAAAAGAGAAATTGGGGTGGCTTTTGTAAATCCGGGACTGTCCCTGGAAAATAGGGACACTTGGAAGGTCTGTAATTAACAGGGGACACAGTGCACCTAAAAGTTCTCCTAGGAATGGGACTTTCAAAAAAGCAGCTTGCACAACTCCCATTTACTTCAATCGTGTTCGTATAAGATTACCTTTCTAGTAGCTTCTGCCCGCTGAATCAGAATTGGTATTTCTGCAGAAGCAGCTTACTAAGCATGGTGCAGTTGCTATGCTATCTTGTGGGCTGCCGTTAATTACCAAGAGGGGGAAAAGGAAAAGCAAAGTGGTAGGAGGTCAGCACAGTGTATACTAATACAAATGCAAACCTCCAACACCTCGAGTCCCCAAATTGGGATGCACATTTTCCTGTCCATGCTCCCATGTGAGTCACGTGACTTGCGGGGAGGCATATTCGCATGGCACCCCAAAATGTGTGTTTTGGGTTGCCACACGAAAAGCGTTTCTCGGCGTGAAATGGCACGGGATCATAGCACCCAAAATGGCTGCCAAGCTCTCCTCCCAATAAGTAACAATGACCCACCTGCTGGGTAGCTGGCGCAGCAGCGCTGCCTCACCCAGCAAGCTACTTCTACTTCCCTGTATCCCAAACCCATCACCTCAGGTGGCCAAAGTACCCTTACCTTGGTGAGGTAAAGTTGCCTTCAGGCCCTAACAAGATGGCTCCCGTTTGCTAGACAAAAACTGGCCACATACAGAGGCCTTCTCTTCATGTCTTAATATTGCAAGGGCCCCTCACATATGTGAAGGATTCACAACGACCAGATGGGGGAAGGGGAAACTTTTATGAAAAGAAGGAAAAAAAAAAAGCAGCATCTGCCTGGCTTCCTAAGGTCATTTCAGAATCTGTTTGATCTCACCATGGTATTTATTATCACTGGCTATTTGTTAAGGGTTTGTGGTGTCCTCACAGAGAGGCAAAGGAGCTTAAAAGGCAGCCAAGCTTCCTTGAAGAAAGCCTTGGAGGGGTGGGGAGGGGATGGAGCAGAGGCCGTTGTGAAGGCAACCACCATTGACAGCCATTTACCCAGAGTCATAAACCTGGAGAGTTTTAGGCCACACCAAACAGTGCGTCAGAAGGTAATCCACTTGCAGAGGTGTGGCCATCAAACTCTTGATTCTTGTCAGTCCTAAGTCACATTCACACCACATATCAAAAGCACTATGGCATATTTCAGCACTCATGGCTGCCCCCAAAGAATTCTGGCAGGTGTAGTTTGTTAAAGCTGGTGAGAATTGTTAGGAGAACACCTATCCTCACAGAGCTACAATTTCCAGAATTCCTTGAGTGGAAAGATTGACTAAGAATTCCCCATCCCTACTCTAGAGGTGCCTTTCTTATGAGATTTGCAAGGTTGCTGCTCACACATGCATGTTTCTGACCCGCTGACTGTGACATCAAGTGATACGCATGGGTGAACGCCGAAGTTCAGTTAGCAGAAGTTTCGTATCATCTGAGGCCAACTCTCACACACAGAGGAGCCGATTTGCGCTCAAAATTGAGGGGCCCTGTTGCGTGTGGCATGTGTGTAACATCATGCGCATGTTGCAACAGCTATTGGGGGCCCCCAAACACACTTTGGCCCCATAGAGTTGACTTCCCTGTACACACAATGCTTTTCAGTTAAGGCAGCTTACACATTTAGCTGAGGAGTGACCCAAGTACTGATTAACCTTCTTGCCAGAGGTTTGTGAAGTAGTCCTGAGCTTGAGTAGGAACTATTCAGAGAGAGACTTTCAAGAGTGTCAATGAGGAATTGCTTCCTGTGTTTGTTGCAGAATATTGAGGAGGTAAACCTCCATAATGAAAAATGCTACTGAAATGTTCTACATCTACCTAATAACCTACCGTACATTTGTAGGAATAAGCTCATGTAATGTGCTGTTCCCAATGCGTTTTCGTATCTATTTAAATTTTTCGTTTCCTGTCCTCTGCAGTATGAGCAAGGACTTGTGAGAGCTTCACAACTGGAGAGGGCCAGACCCGACAGGGTGATAAATAATCATAAACATTGTTTGAAGTTTTGGAATTTATCTGAAGTCAAGGCGCACATGGCTAAAATAATTCATTCAAAACAAATAAAAAATACCAAGACAGGGGGAAAAGTAGCAGCTGGGAAGAAGAGCATGAGTTGAAGAGGTTTCAAAATAGTACGATAACTCCTTGTTTTGTTTCTGTGTCCCCATCATTTTGAGGTGAGCAATTTTTTGAAGAAATGCAGTAGCCTCTGAATGGTTTTTGCTGAAACGTTTTGTTGTTGGGTGGTGGTGGTAGATGCAGGATTGCTGACTAACCACAGCAAATGACTTGAACGATCCACTATGGCCCAGCGCAGACACGGTGATATTGGCAGTTGGGAGAGCCATATGATATCTCCTCACACTTCCTCTCGCACATCCAGCTTTGGTGTTGATATCATGGCTTGTTTAAACCACAATTTTCTGGTTTCATATTCTGATTAGTAAGCATGGATTAAATGACAGACAAACTACGCTATTGGTTTCAGAGGCAGAGAGGACGGGGCAATGAGGGAGCAGGCCTCATTTTTGAGTCAATAAAGGTAAACGTAAAGGGATCCCTGACCATTAGGTCCAGTTGTGGCCGACTCTGGGGTTACGGCACTCATCTCGCTTTGTTGGCTGAGGGAGCCGGCGTACAGCTTCCAGGTCATGTGGCCAGTATGACTAAGACACTTCTGGTGAACCAGAGCAGCGCACAGAAACGCCGTTTACCTTCCCGCCAGAGTGGTACCTATTTATCTACTTGCACTTTGACGTGCTTTCGAAATGCTAGGTTGGCAGGAGCTGGGACCAAGCAACAGGAGCTCACCCCGTCGTGGGGATTCGAACCGCCCACAGAGCCACCTGCGTCCCTTTTTTGAGTCAATAAACTATGGTTTATCAGTCCATCAGCATTATGACCGAACTGTCCCTAAATACTCAGCAGGCTATGAAAAACTGCTTCGTAAAACGCCTGAGAAGCATTTTTAGACGATCCCTTAACATACTAATTAATAAAAAGTGTCAGATCTGACTTTTCTCATGTTTATGCCAATATAAAGTCAGATTCGGTTGGAATTTTTCACTTTTCCTCCAGAATAGCACTCTTGTCACCTTTATTATTAGAGTTTTTAATGTGAAACTTGGCTGGGAACCCAACCCTCTCATTAAAAAGAGGAAAAGGAAAAGAAAGAGAACTGCACAGGCACCACGGCATATTTTGCATTCTCTCTCCCCCCCCCCCATTCTTTTTAATATGCTGCACATTTTTTATGCGAATACTGGTTATTATTAATGTTCCACTTGGTCCTGTGGAAACATAAAGCAATTGCAGATTGGTGCTTGATAGCTTTACAGCAGCACCTCACATTTGATTCCTCAGAAGTGAGGCTGCGGTTGCGGAAGGGGAAAGAAGAACAGTAGCCCAGCGGCAGAGCCAGGTGCCGGGTTCGAATTCCATCATCTCCAGGAAGGGATAGGGAAGACTCTATTCCAGCGTGAAGCCCTGGAAAGTCACTGCCATTGCAGATAATTTGAAGCCAGGTGGGCCAATGGTCTGATTCCGTAGAAGGCAGATTAACATATTCCCTTTTTTAAATGAACAATTGTGACTAGATGTGTGACAAATTTTAGTTCAAAAAATACAGGCAACCCCCCTGGGGGGGGGGTATATTTTCGCATATTTTCTGTTGATTTTTCAGGTGTTTATCCTGGCTGTCAAAGGTGGTTCACAACAGATTGTTACACTATAGTGTGGTTTTTTAAAAAAATAAAATAAAAATTCATTTATTAAACTTATTTGTTACTTTTTTCTTTTTCAAAATGTAACTCCAAGCGTCTTACAAAAATAAATAATGCGTGCGTTAAAACAAAGGAACACAAAGAAACACCCCAAAATTAAAACTTGAATGCAAACATACTATTTGAAAAAGTAAATTTTCTGCTGAAAGGAAAAGAAGCATTGAGGCCTTTTTATTAAAGGAAGGTAAGAGGCGTGGCAGCAAGGCGGGGGTAGCCTAAACACTTTCCCAACTCCCTCCCTCTGTGTGATGCATGCAAAATTGCAGAATGGAACGAGTAAGTGTAGCAGTTCAAAGCAGCTTTTTTAATTGATCCTGATCCAGGGATCCCTTACTCACTCATTAGCACAAGTGAAATTAATGTGCCTGCTAGCATGAGTAAGCCCTACCCGTATTAGCCAAAGGTTGCAAGATCAAGCCCCAGGGCCGCTAAATGACTAGGGTTAATCAAAACAAGTAGGTTTGTTTTAATTAAGTTTGCAAGGATCCAGCCTTACTGGCACAACGTTACCTATTTTCCGGGTACTGAAATAGCAGGACAGTGTCAACAGACTGGATATGATTCAGGGAATGGAAATAAAAACGATGAAAGGTATGGGCTGATTTATGAGGAAAGATTAAAAAGAAAAAGAGCTACGTGTATTTAGTTTGGCTAAGTGACATATGATGGTGGATATGAACCGAATGTGGAATCCAAAGGGTGTAAACTCCAAAGGAGAGGAATTATACACCGTGGTTCAAAGAGGATGAAAGAAACAGGAACATGACGAAACGACAAAGGACTTTTGTGACTAGTACATAAGCAGGCAAAAAATAAAGGTGGGAAAAAGGCTGATGTTTGCTTCCATTCGTGTGTAGAAAACACACAACATAGAGCACCTCACGAAAACGTTACAAACAAGGCAAAGAAGGGCAGGCGTTGGGGGCTGCAATAAAAATAAATAAATAAAAATAGGTTTTGAAGTTTTGTATCGAGTGATTAAACAGATCACAGGAAATGGGGTGGGAGGAAGAGTCGTTGACATATACAAATAATCTCTCTGCAAAAAAAAAGGGCTTGGAGAAGAAAAAACTGCTAAGCATGAAAGAAAGTTTGTTAGCAGGGCTGAGGCAAAAGTGGTTTAGTACTGAAATATACTCAGAGTCGAGAGTGGATTTCATGCTCTTTATTCAGCTCATAGTGGTGAGGAGGAATGAATGTTTCCCCAAAATATCTGCTTTATATACATTATTTACACAATGGGCTGCACGTGACTGGCTAATTCCGGAATTCTCCTGTAAGCCAATCAGGTTGTGGATTCACTTCCATCTGGAGCTGGATTGGGTGGCTCCTGCAAACCAATCATACTGCTGCATTCTGAATCCTATTGTTCTAGGACCAATCAGACTGCTGCATTTTGGATCCTATTCAACTCAGTACATAACACATACATGTGGGCACACCTGTAGGACCCCAATTCCTCAGTGCCTTCAGCCCTCATGGTCCCTTCCAACTCTTTGATTCTATGATCTAAAGGAAGGGCCATCACTCAAGTGGTAGAGGACCTGCTTTGATGCAGAAGACCCCGGGTTCAATGTCTGCCATCTCCAGGCAGGTCTCTTCACATCCTGAAACCCTGGAAGTCTGCTGCCGGTCCGTGTATGCAGTACAGAGTTGGATCAGCCAGTAGTCTGGCTCAATATAAGGCAGCTTCCTATGTCCCTATGCTTAGTGATGGTGAGTCTAGTTAAGCAGGAGTCAAAATGCCACCGATAGCAGGTTGTTTTCCTCTCTGTTCCTTGAAGAGTCATTAGAAAGAAATGTTTCGTCCGCCACATTTCTGAAAGGAAGGGAATATTAATAAGAGAATAATGCTACGATATGAGGCACTCTACTTTCACAAAACAAGAACCATATGTTGATTTATCATGAGAAGTATGTAAATACAAAGTCTCCGCTGATATAGAGCACATGTTGTTAGTCATGAAGCAACTATTTAAAATTCCACAGCTAGATCATTAATTTCACAGGATCCTTTATAGAAGACAACAGAGGGTGAATAATAAGTATGGCATTGGAAAGAGAAAGAAATAGCGTTTTTGGCGCATTTTTATGGGCAGTCCTTTGTGACCAGGCCTTTGAGTCAGCCTGACTTTGCCTTTGCACCAATTAAAGGACAGATCCTATTGCTTTGAAGTCAGGAAGTTGCCCCAAAATCTCCTCCCTGCAGCTAAACAATCCTGTACCTTGGAGCAAGTCCCTTTGACGTCACCAGCTGTTTTTCAGTTAAACAAAAACTGTGCAGCTTTCAGGACAGAGAAGCAGACGACCACATATGCTATGTAGTTTGGCCTTCGCTTGTATGCCATTTTGCACGAGTCCAGGTCAATAATTTAAATAGATGTTGATACGGCAAATTACAAATAGATGGAAATCTCGCAGAATGTAGTTGGTGTAGGTTTGGCACAGGAAGTCTATATAACTTTCTTCAGGCAGTTGCTCAAATTCACGAAGTTTTAAGGGTGTGGAGGGGCCGGGTGGGAACACAAACCCTACTGCCACCCTCTCTGGACCTGCCTCTTCCTCTCAGACATGGAGCCTGAAGTTCTGAAGATGGCTTCTAGACTTGTTCAACTGAGAACTTGTTCAACTGAGGTTGTTGTTGTTGTTTAGTCGTTTAGTCATGTCCGACTCTTGGTGACCCCATGGACCAGAGCACGCCAGGCACTCCTGTCTTCCACTGCCTCCCGCAGTTTGGTCAAACTCATGCTGGTAGCTTCGAGAACACTGTCCAACCATCTCGTCCTCTGTCGTCCCCTTCTCCTTGTGCCCTCCATCTTTCCCAACATCAGGGTCTTTTCCAGGGAGTCTTCTCTTCTCATGAGGTGGCCAAAGTACTGGAGCCTCAGCTTCAGGATCTGTCCTTCCAGTGAGCACTCAGGGCTGATTTCCTTCAGAATGGATAGGTTTGATCTTCTTGCAGTCCATGGGACTCTCAAGAGTCTCCTCCAGACCATAGTTCAAAAGCATCAGTTCTTCGGCAATCAGCCTTCTTTATGGTCTAGCTCTCAACTGAGGACTCTATCCCAATTCCTGATCACATGATGGCTTCTAAGTGCGTTCAGTTGAATGCACATGAAAGCCCCTATCAGTCCCCAACATATGAAGGCCTGAGAGGTGCCAGCATGCCTACAGAATGTGGGGGCGAAGCTTTCCTCAGTCCCTTCATCCAATGCAAGTTCCGTTTCTGAAATGGAAGAGAGAAGAGAGCAGTAGTCCAGAAATGAGGATGGGTGCGAGCAACTCCCTCAGTAGCAAGAGATGCTACTCTTTTTACTGGCCCTGCTCCTCTGTCTTGAACAGTAGCCAGGCACAAAGACATTAAGTAAGCGAAGTGACTTCCAGCCATATTTTAGATGTGTGCCAGGAATCTTAGTTGAATGCCAAATGGCTGATTTTGTATGGAGCATGACAGAAATAAGTAAACTGCTCTCAGAGATTACTGTAGCAGAGGATGGTATAAATCCTAAAGAACAAGTAACAATACCCTCGCCAACTGAGGTGGAAATGTGCACAACTTGATTTAAGATTGAAAGAATAAGAAACTATCACTTTGTATTCAACCTATGCCATTCAACCGCTACTTCCATTTTCCTAAGTCTGCTTCATTAATACTAATGACGGAAATTTTTGTTTCTTCAGAAATTTACAACTTGTAGTGGGGACTCCACATCGCAGTTGCTGCACTCCAACCTAGATGCATTACCTAGCTTTGCCTTAGCAGTACAACCCATATCTACAAAGGGAAATTATTCAATACAACCAGAGGTCCCAAACCACCTAACTTTGCCTCAGTTGGAGATATGGGCCCCCCTGAATCATAACCTGAATTAGACATTATTTACACAATAAATGAGGGTTGGGGAGGGTCTTGAGCAGTGTTTTTATGCCACCTTGCGCAGCCAAACGAGAAGATGGAGGATAGTGGCTGACCCAGGCAGCAGATGCTGGAAGATGAGGAAAAGGTGGCAAGGAGTTGAAGAGAGTTACATGTGCCACACAGCCCACCCTGTGGCCCTTAAGTTGCCCTGATGACCTTGGGTGATGAGAACAGGGTCCCATTGCCCTGTGTGGAAGGAAGATTCAGTGGGCAGCTTCTTTACATGGAACGGTTGTCCAGGAGGGGACCATATTGTCCTCCTCCTCCTCAGGCAGCCACATATATCAGACGGGCCTTGACTTTACCCCTTCCTAGAGTTCCCCTCTCACATCCTTCGGCCCTTACTGCTGATTCCAGGGTACCCCCTTCTCGCTTGCCCTTGGTAATGCCATATATATATATATCTCAATTTGCAAGGAGATGCAAATTCATGGCATACATGCAGAGGGCCTTCTCAGTAGTGGCACCCTGTGGAATGCCCTCCCATCAGATGTCAAGGAAATAAACAACTATCTGACTTTTAGAAGACATTGGAAGGCAACCCTGTATCGAAAAAATTTTAACATCTAATTTTTAATGTGCTGTAAGCCGCCCAGAGTGGCTGCGGAAACCCAGGCAGATGGGTGGGGTATAACTATTAAAAGTGTTGTTGTTGTTATTGTTATTTATTTGTGCCCCCCCTTTCTGTATTAGGCACAAGATTCCTCATCATTGATCAGGTCTGGTTTAGCATATTCCTTAGCAAAATGGGGGAAAGTGACATTCAAACCATCCTGGATTTGTTTCTTCCAAGTTGTCTGACAAATGCTAACATTTTCATGCACTGAGCATGCTCAGATTCCAAGTAGAATTTGCAAAATCCAGGTGTATGCGCCCAAATCGTGCATGCACTCACACACACACACACAAGGCAGACAGTCTGCTGAAGATGTCGCCAACAAGGTCATTCTGTCCTCTAGGCTCATCAAGCAGAGCGTATTCAGAATTTTAAACAGAGTATCTCCTCACAAGGGATAGGCTCTTTCCACAGTAACGATCAACAAAAAGCAGAAAGCCTAAACTTTAATAACTCTGAATGGGAAGCAACTCAAATCACATCCAGAACAGGGAAGGGGAGGAGGGAATCTCCGAGTCTATTAAAACATCATTTTCTCCTCTTGATTGATATTTAAAGGGATCAGAAGCAAGAATTCAAGGCAGCATCTAGAATCAGCCAGCCTGCTAGCTTAATATTTTAGAGCACCTGTGTTTCTCATCAAATGTGCGACCAAAAAGGACTGGTTAAAGGGGCTTTGATCTGACTTTAAATACCTCCAAACATCAGTAGCTGGAGGCATTTTAATCTGATTTTACTGGAGCTGGGCTGGCGTTAAGAGAAACAGAATGTAAAATTAAGTTCACATTTTCCCATCAATCCTTGAAGTTCCTAATGCACCCCTGACCCCAAAGGTAGGGGTGGCAAAGAGGGATATTCTCAGGTGGTTCACACATGGGTGACAGTGAGAATACAGCATCTTGGGAACACACAGCTGTCCACTGGCTTATTGGGTGCAGTAAGAGCTTTTTAAAGTTAATGTGCACATGCTGTCTTTCATGTTGTATCCCACCCCCTTGCGCTTAATTGCTTTATAAAGCAATTACCCAGAAAATTAGCCTTTCAAATATATACTAGCAATTCTTTCAGTAATGGGATTCAAAAACACCAGAGTGTTCACACATGCAATAGCACTGATACCAGATGTACTGGTTTCGTCTAGTAAAAATTGTGAGTATTCCTTGATTCTGAGATGGGCAAACTGTAGGTTGTTGACATCCGTATGTCGCGAGAGACAATGGAGTGTGCCTCCAAGGGTGAAGTCAGACTTGCTCATTAGCAGCACCAAAATGAGCTCCCCAGGTCACTAGGGCTGGCTTTCAACATTGCAATATGTCACCAGCTAAACATTGCGATATAAGGATATATCACGATGTCTGAAATAAGGATGGAACTATGTAGAGGCATTGGCTGGTTTCACGGTTTCCCCTGCATTGTGATTTTTGCATAGCGCATACTCTCTCTCTCTCTCTCTCTCTCTCTCTCTCTCTCTCTTACACACACACACACACACACACACACACACACACCATGATTGTCAGGTCAAAAATTATGAAACCAATATCATGATATGTATTCTGCATATGGTATACATGATTATCGTCTTCCAAAGCAACTACTCTACTCTGAACTTAAAAATGGTAAGTGTACTGCTAGTGGTCAACAAAAGAGGTTCAGAGACCCTCTCAAGGCAAATCTATATTAAAAAAGTGTAGTATAAACACTGACAACTGGGAAACACTGGCCTGTGAGTGCTCCAATTGGAGAACAGCCTTTACCCAAGATGTCATGGGTTTTGAAGATGCTCAAACTCAGGAGGAAAGGGAGAAACCTGCTAAGAGGATCAACTCCCGCCCACAAACCTAGGTCCCCACTGTGGAAGGATGTGTGGATCCAGAATTGGCCTCCACAGTCACTTACGGACTCACTTTTAAAACCTTGTTTATTGAAGACAATCTTATTCGGCTATGACTGATTACCAAAGAAGAAGGAGAAGGAGAAGGAGAAGGAGAAGGAGAAGGAGAAGGAGAAGGAGGAGAAGAAGAAGAAGAAGAAGAAGAAGAAGAAGAAGAAGAAGAAGAAGAAGAAGAAGAAAAAGAAAACTCTCTGGGAGAAGGGAAGTTATGCTGGGGGAAGCAAGGAGTTCCCTTGGGCGTCTTGCAAAAGCAGGTACAAAAAATAAGGTGAATAAGGTGAGGAGGAAAAAAGTTGCCAAACACGGCAGAAGAGTCTTCTTTTTAAAGCCTCAGATTTGTCAAAGGAAGGAGGAGAGGGAAGGGATATCCAGTGCTGCCAGTGAGGTTTTCATTTTCCTACACCGAGTGGTGTGTGCGAAAAATGTATGTGAGGTTCCTAAGCGCCCCGTTGGGAAGTGGGTCCCAGCAGTGATGCATTTGATGTAGGGTTGGGACTGGTGAGTCTCCACTGCTTGGGGGTTCGAGGAGACAACCTGGTGCTTCCAATGGCATTTCCAGGCAACTCTGACCTCACCCTTGCCCCACCCCAACACTGTCAGTGTTGCTGGTGCCAGGAGGGCAGCTCTGCCCCACCATGTGGGTTGCCAACGAGAGGAAATCTTGTGCACGCTTGCAACCGATTTGTGACCTCTCTTGAACCAGCTCATCTTCTTGGACCAAATGGGGACATTAAGAGTCAGGGTTCTCAAAATAACAGGGGCTCAGGGCAGGGGGGGAGAGATGTGCTCTCTTGGCAACATTCAAAGAAAGCTAACTCATGTGCAGCCATTGAGACATCTTCAGCATGAGATCTTGAAGAGGATTGCAGAGATTTTTTATGCTGATGTTTTTTTAAAAATGGGTAAAGTGCAGTGTCTCTATTTTCCAGGGACAGTCCTGGTTTTACAGAAGCCATCCCAGTTTCTGATTTGATCCCGGAATGTCCCGCTTTTCCTTAGGACGTCCCTATTTTCATCGGAGAAATGTTGGAGGGTATGGACTTACCCAACCCCCAAGCCATCTGAAGGCAGCCCTGTATAGGGAAGTTTTTAACATGTTTAATGTTTTAATGTTTCAGGTTGTATAATGTTTTTATATATGTTGGAAGCAACCCAGATGGGTGGGGTATAAATAGTAAAATCACTACTACAGTGGTACCTCAGGTTAAGTACTTAATTTGTTCCGGAGGTCTGTTCTTAACCTGAAACTGTTCTTAACCTGAAGCACCACTTTATCTAATGGGGCCTCCCGCTGCCACCATGCCACCACTAAACAATTTCTATTCTCATCCTGAAGCAAAGTTCTTAACCTGAGGTAATATTTCTGGGTTAGTGAAGTCTGTAACCTGAAGCGTATGTAACCTGAAGCATATGTAACCTGAGGTACCACTGTACTACTGAAAACTTTCCTCAGGTAACTGTTGGAGGGTACAAAAGTGTCTCATCTCTGTTTCACATCCTAAAACATTTTTTACCCTGCCTTTTCTTTGGATTCCCTCCGCTTTTGAACATGATAAAAAGAGACGAGAAAAAGATAAAGTCCATAGATAGGAATCAATCAAGTCTGGAAATGTTGCAGCAGAGGAAGGCCTTCGCTTTTCTCTTGTCTTTCAGAATCCTGTGAAAGGCAAAGAAACTGTTTTTAATATACAAGAGTTCAAACAGTGAAGCTCCGTAGCCAACAGTCACGCCATAAACTCTAAACTTTACATGGAAACTCTCTGATCTCTTTGAACTCTCCACCCCCCACCCCACTCCATTTGGCAGAGAATTCCAGTGTTTAGGCTTTTTTTGTGGGGAGATTTTCAGGCAGGATCATAAGGAGGGTTTAATATATTTTTAAAACACTCTCCTGCCTTCAAAAACCACTAATGCCCACTCAGAAACATCAAGGCGTTACTTTGAAGTGCCTTCTGGCTATAAACCTCTTACACTCTTTGCTTGCTAGGTAATCAAATAATTTAATGTAGACCTGGTAGTATAATATTGGACAGTTGTGAGGATTTTTTTAAAAAATTAATTAATTAATTAATTGACAAAAAAAAAGAGTCATTCGTTGCAATTCTGCAAAGCAATCGCTGTCCCTAAAAAATACATGATAAGTTGCTTTTGCTTCCTTTTGGGAATCTGTCACATGCAGTGAAAGTCTCTTTGTCGTTCCTCTCTTGCTCCCAGCAAATGCCTGTCTCCTGATATATTAGCATCCAGGTAGTAAACAAAGCTTTGTTCACTCCACCCAACTACACAGGGTTAGTCCGAGACATTTCGTTCACTGAGGCAAGTCAAGATGGGTATCCACTCCTCCAGGGGTCAGCAAACTTTTTCAGCAGGGGGTTGCTGTCCCTCAGACCTTGCAGGAGACCAGACTATATTTGGGGGGGGGGGGGATGAACGAATTCCTATGCCCCACAGAGATGCATTTTAAATAAAAGCACACATTCTAAAGGTAAAGGGACCCGTGACCATTAGGTCCAGTCGTGACCAACTCTGGGGTACATTTTGGTACCATGGAAACACTGTCCTGCCACACACACAACGTTTAAGAAATGGGAGTCATGAGCCCCTAAGATGTGTGGAATATAACTCACCAGAGTCTCATGGTAACTTAAAAACTAAGGGTGTCTCTAGTCACTACTTTGCAGGAGGGATTCAAGCACGTGCCAGTTAAAATAGATTAAAGGGCTCTGTCACCCTACTGCAATGTATTCACTTAAAAAAAATAATTGGTCTGTTTGCTGTTTAGAAAGTGATCAGGAAACACACTGATAATTGCAGGATGAACGAATTAGAATGGATGCTGAATTAAGACTGGATATAATCTAACTTCCTCATCAACTTGGTGCAAACTAATAATCATGAATTCTCAATGAAGAAGTCATCTGCAGGGCCCCCAAGCCTGCAATCCTAACCCCCTCTTACCTGGGCATAAATCCATTTCCATTCACCACAACTTACTTCAGCATAGACATGTTTAGGATTGTACTGTTACAGATTTGCTGTGGCATAAGCTCTTGTGCAGCGCAGTCCACTTTTGTCAGGTGCATGCAGCGGGCTCTCTGATCCGCAAAAGCTTGTGCCACAATGAATCTGCCGGCTTCAAGGTGTTACAAAGACCTCTGTTGTCTTTGCTCCCAAAGACTAAGATGACTACCCCTTCTGGAATTTGTCTCATAAATCACCTGCCCACCATCTGTATAGGAATGGTTCCCTATGTACGTTACTCTCCACGGACTAAACGGGCAAACCAACAAGCCCACAAATATTCTCCACAGGTAAAGATGGCCCTGATGTTGCCGGGAGAGTAATGAACATGACACACGGTTAAGCCTGCAAAGTGTCTGCTGGTGCGATTTGAAGGAACACAAGTGCAGAAGTACGAAACGAAAGTGTTCCAACCAGGGCCGGATTTGGGGTTGATGAGGCCCTAAGCTACTGAAGGTAATGGGGCCCTTTGTATGTCCAGCTGTCCTTTGTCTTGTGTTGAATATATGCTATATGGTAATTTATGGACCGAATAGGTATCTAAAGCCATTTGCATATGTATTTTATCAAAGTCATTGATATAGAAATGAGCAAACCAGTGATATTTTAGGGAGCAGGCTAGCAGGTGGGGCCCATTACTTACATCACAGAAGCCTACACAACACAAAACACTGTTGCTGTATGTAGGTTTTATTTTATTTGTTTTTATCTTATATTTTGGAAATGTACATCCAGGTGTTTTTTTTCCTTTAAATTTTTTTTGGGGGCCCCAAGAGAGTGGGGCCCTAAGCTATAGCTTGTTTAGCTTATACATAAATCTGGCACTGGTTCTGACTGCAAATGTGATGGCTGCTGTACCAGCTGCCTGTGCATTGTGAGCAAATGTGCGTCTCAAAGAGTGAACTGTAGAATTCAGAAGCATCCGAGGCTCCTGCAGAGCCCAAGACAAATGTAGGAAGCTAGAAATCCCAAAGGGTCTTTCTCTCTCTCTCTCTCTCTGTGTGTGTGTGTCAAATTTTATCAACTCAAAGCACTGAACTACACAATGCAAAAGTTAACGGTACGTGCTGCCTATAAATATATACAGAGGATAAAGAGAAAAGGAGGGTTGTCTGAGGAGGTCAGTGGAAATTATTCCAAACTATTAAGGCCAGGGAAAACCAATGTTTCAAGGAAGGATTTCACCCTGGAACATTTTTGTGGATCCCATAGAGCAACTCCTCCAAGTGTCTGTATTTTCCAGGGACAGTCCCGGATTTACAGAATCTGCCTTGGTTTCTGATTCGATCCCAGAATGTTCCTCTTTTCCTTAGGATGTCCCTATTTTCATCAGAGAAATGTTGGAGCGTATGGAACCCCCAAGCCAAGGAGATAAGTAACTATACAGCCTTTAGAAGAGATCCAAAGGCAGCTCTGTATTGGAAAAGTTTTTTTAAAAAATGTTTAATGTTTTCTTATGTTTTTATATATGTTGGAAGCCACCCAGCGTGGCTGGGGCTACCCAGCCAGATGGGTGCAGTATAAATAATAAAATTGTTGTTGTTGTTGAATAGGACATCCCTATTTTCATCAGAGAAACGTTGGAGGGTATGAGTCAAATAGGTATTCTGGGCTGGGCTTCATATGCAGGCAAAAAGCAACCGTTCAAACCATTCAGCATGAAATGAAAGCAAGACTACATATGCTCCCCAGCTAATTAAATTAAAGTTTGCTATAAATTGGTTGAAATCCAAAAGCCACAGCAGGGTAACACCTTTATTAGGACCAGCCAAAATGTTGCAACGTTAGTTAGTCCTATTAAAAGTATGACTGCACTGTGGCTTTTGGGTTTTTTCCAGCAGATCAAGACGACAACCTGCTATTTTTGGTAACATTTACCCTTCAAAGTGCATTGGTATTCCAGCTATCCCACCTCAGGAAAGAAACATTTTCAGCACAACTCTACACATGTCTGCTCAAAATTAAGTCTCATTAGGATAAATAGGGATTACTCCCAAGGTGGTGGGGAGGCTATAGCATTGCAGCCCAACAGCTAACCCCTCATCAACACCACTGGGACTTGGGGTTGGAGGAGGTGCTGGAGATCCCTCTGCCACAGTCTGCCAGGTTCTGTCACCATGGGGCTGCCTAAGGGGGCATGATCTGAGAGTCTATATACAGTTCTGTCCCTGGGGACGCGGGTGGCGCTGTGGGTTAAACCACAGAGCCTAGGACTTGCCATTCAGAAGGTTTGAATTCCCACGATGGGGTGAGCTCCCATTGCTCGGTCCCTGCTCCTGCCAACCTAGCAGTTTGAAAGCACATCAGAGTGCAAATAGATAAATAGGTACTGCTCCGGCGGGAAGGTAAACAGCATTTCCGTGTGCTGCTCTGGTTCGCCAGAAGCGGCTTAGTCATGCTGGCCGCATGACCCGGAAGCTGTACGCCGGCTCCCTCGGCCCATAAAGCGAGATGAGTGCCGCAACCCCAGAGTCGGCCACGACTGGACCTAATGGTCAGGGGTCCCTTTACCTTTACCTTTACCTGGACTATGCCTGTACTTTTCCATTCAGCCCCAGATACCCTGTGACAAAGTACCCTGGAGAGCAGCTCTTCCATTCCTTTGATCTGGGAAACCACTCCTTTCAGGAACCAGGCCCTTTAAAAGTTCATTCTCTGAGAACCTCAGGTCACATTGGCTAGAGTTGCCATATGTCCTCTTTTTCCAGAACACGTCCTTTTTTTCATGGTTAGAGTCATCATAGTGATCCAAAAGTAGAAGTCGTTAAATGTGTCCTCTTTTGTTTTCAGAATATGGCAACCCTACGAAGCATTCTTATACCACTTTAAGTGACATGGCTTCCCCCTCTTTTTTCTGTGTCTCTTTGCTGCTTTCTGTTCTCATGAGGGAACAAAAGGGGAGGAGGCCTCCAAGACATACAGGACGCCATTCGTTGTTCAATACATTTCAAATATTAAAAGCCCTTCCTCTGATTCAGTGCTTAAGAAGACAAAGCAAAGCAATCCTCCACACCTCAGCACGTTTACTGTCAGGAAATGTGAGACTACCTGAACATGCTAACACTTTTCCATACCCACAGTGTGGTCAAAACAAAATGAAAAGAAATGCTTAAGGCGTATTTTGGAAATAATAAATAATCATAATCATAATACTTTCATTATTTATGTGTTACCCCAGCCACTGTGGGTGGCTTCCAACAGATTTAAACACAATAGGACAACATTAAAAACTTTCCTAAACACAGCTGCCTTCAGGGGTCTTATAATAGTCAGATAGTTGTTTATTTCCTTGACATCTGAAGGGAGGGCGCCACTACCGAGAAGGCCCTCTGCCTCGTCCCCTGTAATTTGGCTTCTCACAGTGAGGGAACCGCCAGAAGGCCCTCGGAGCTGGATATCAGTGTCTGGGCTGAATGATGGGGGTGGAGACGCTCCTTTAAAAAGTATAAACTCCTTTAAAAACTTATTTTCTGTAAGTTATCTATGTTTGCCAGTAGCAAGATATTCCACACATATTTAAATGGGTGAATATGACAGGCACAAAATTTTGTGGGTCATCCTTTTGGCGTGGTGGGGTCCGTACTCAAGAAACAAACTGCAACAAGATAGAAGCTTGGTTTTTAAAAAGAAAATCTGTGCAGACATTCTATGAATGGTCTCTTATTAAAAGTGCTGGGGTTGGGGACTTCAGCCAGTATTTGTCAATATGAAGACTGATGAAATCGGTCGACTTCTAGACAAAGTTTCCTTTGGCATGTCTTCTTTCTTCCCGGGTGCTTTAATATCTTTGCTGTCATATTTTCTCACTGATATCAGCAAGTGTGAGAGTCAGAACTTTTTTTGATTGTTTGTTTAATGAAAGCTCAAGTTCTCTGCGTTCTAAGAGTGCTTGAAAGAACAGCTCAAAACTGCTCCAGGAACCACTTTCAGGAACCCCTGCATCATTCTGGTCAGGTCAATCTGCATCAGAGTGCAGGATCAGAGCGCAGGATCAGGACCGGCACTTCTGAAATAGTCAAGGTGGTGCCATTCTTTGAAAGCGACATATTAAGGTGGTATTTAATGATCACCACATCCGACTTACAATCAAAACAGGAGAGAGTTTTTCCACTTCTCATTCATTTTTAAAGGACTATTCAAACACCCTTTTATCTCCACTAAACAGCCTGCCATGTATTTGAAGACATTTTATTTTTTGTTTCTACAGACATCCAGGGGGAGGCAAAAAGAGAGGAAAGAAAAAGAAAAGAAGAAGAAAAGAGAGAGGCGAGTATTTCAGAATAGAGATATATGAAGATGCAAAGGCTTATATAGCAAGCGAAGGACTTCAAACATTCATCTTCCCAAGAAGAATTAGACTCAGTGTGATTCATTTTAATAGCAGAAGAAGAAGAAATAATACTACCGTGCAGTCTAAGTTCCTAACCTTTGATGGTAGAATAGGGAGAAAAAAAATAACTTTCTTCCCCCATGTTGCTGAAGTCTCCCTACCCATCTGTTATGTCCAGCTCATCAATTAAGGTGAACCCGCGAACTTGAGGTGTTTAATAAAGACAGCAATCCATTTAAATGTGGGGAACCGCCTGCAGCTTTATTTTAACTGAGAATTCAGTTCTTAGCCCTGTGTACTCAGTGTGAAGTTTTTCTCATGTTAGGAATGAAGTCTCCTCTCACAGGCAAAATAATTCCAGATGCACTGTTACTACCTGGGCAAGAGCAGAACAGGGAGAGGGCGGAGGAAGGACTAGATGCCATTTCTGGATGACACAAAGGAAAGAAAGCCCAAGTTTTTAACAAGGGGTGTAAAAAGGGCACTGCAATGGATGGCAAGTCACAGATAAGAGAGGTCTTAGGTGTCAGGTATCAAGAAGACGGGCACTACGGTGAAACAGAGGTTTTCACCAGGTATAAATCATCATCTGAAGCAATGTGACTGGTCACAAAATTAAATTCCTGAATCATAAGATGAGAAGGATGCAGAAACTGAATATGAGGTGTGTGTGTGTTTCAATATCCAAGTCTTTTTACAGAATGCAGAAACAATGGCTGGGAGCATTTGGAAACCTATACAGTGGTACCTCAGGTTACATACACTTCAGGTTACATACGCTTCAGGTTACAGACTCCGCTAACCCAGAAATATTACCTCGGGTTAAGAACTTTGCTTCAGGATGAGAACAGAAATCGTGCTCCGGCAGCGCAGCAGCAGCAGGAGGCCCCCATTAGCAAAAGTGGTGCTTCATGTTAAGAACAGTTTCAGGTTAAGAACGGACCTCCAGAACGAATTAAGTACTTAACCCAAGGTACCATTGTATTTAGAGCTTACAGCCCAGTGATCAAATATACTGCTAGGACAAGCCCTATTGAACGGGAATAGGATATAGTTACTCTCTAGATCAGGGTTTCCCAAACTTGGGTCTCCAGCTGTTTTTGGACTACAACTCCCACCATCCCTAGCTATCAGGATCAGTGGTCAAGGATGATGGGAATGACCCATTCCCATCCCAAGGATGATGCTGAAGACCCAAGTTTGGGGGGAAACTGCCTAGGACCATGTCTGGAAGTAACCAAAAACCCTCTACGGTAAGAGGAACTGTGGCTCTCTGGATTTTACCATTAATGCACATTGTGAGAACGTTAGAAACTCCTCTTGACTTCAGAAGTCACTCTCTTCAGCGGGGACTGTAAGGTAAGTGTTGTTTAGCTTCTTACTGAAGTGGGACACCAGGTCTATATACCTTTTTGACAAGGCCACCTCTATGTTAATGAGCATTAATGGGGCTGAGTGACTCAAGGAGCCACCATTTTTCTTTCAGCACTGCCTCAAACCTTGCCCTGAAGACCTCTTATATGATGTGATACACATTGATTTAATCTATGCCTAGGGTCTAGTTATTTCTGCTTTGATGGTTACCCACACGGACTTTTCAAGGCTTAATTTGCTGTGACTTGAGTCTGCCCAAAACGACATGTTTCGTCCTAGTCCCTCTGCTTTCAGATACATAGGAGGTGACTGTAGATACTTACGTTAGCTACTATTAGTAAGATAATATCAAAACATTTAAACTGAGAGGAAACAGAACCCTGCATATGCTCAAAGACACTCTCTTCTTTGCCTGAAGGCAAAATGAGCCATGTTTTCCTGGCATCCAGGGTCTCAAGGCTAAATTAAGGTTCATTGTAAAACCGCTTGCGATTTCAACTTTCATTACTTCAACTTTTCAAACTTAGAATGTTTTAAACTTCCAAAATTGCCTGGATTCCTGTGGTTTGAGATTCAGTGATCTTAGGACAGCTGTCTAAAGATGATAACTTACTTAAGATTTCTTCACTCCCAGTTAATTAACCCACCACTCAATTCAACCCCTTGCATTTTCCTTTTGGTCTCCCTTCCCTCCCCCTTCCCACGCAACAAAGTTCTTAAAATGAAACTCCTAGGAATGTATCTCTTTGGATTCAGGATGGTTTGGATGGTTGAAACTTGCTCTAATAAGCAAAAAAAAAAAAAAGACTCTTAGATTAAAAAACCAGGACAAAAAAAGGGGGGAAAGATAATATTAATTTGAAAAATATAAAAATTTTAATAAAGGCTACATCTCTTAATTACAATAATTATTGTACCAAGTAATTTTTTTTCTTTAAATGAAACTCTTTATAATGCATAATTTACAGTATAAGTAGAACAAATGTCATGGCAAAAGTCATAAAGTACAAGGACTTGTAGTAAAAAGGCATAAAATATATTATACATAAACCCCTTTACACAAAGAAGGGAAGAGTTTGGACCCTGAACACAGGGCGTAACATGGCATATTAACACCATGTAGGCACAGGTACTGTACTGATTGAAGTGTTTTTCTTAAAAACACACACTAGAGATAGTGTATTAATAGCGTTTTCGCATCACATTCTTTCCTACACTATATACAGACATATTATACAAAAGAAATGTAACATTGGCATACAATGCACCAATTAAAAACAAAACACAATAGAAATAAAATGTGTTTTCAGGGTGGGTAGGTGGGGCTTTTAAAAAAAAAACTTTTTTTGCCACAACACACACAATCCAATTAGAGGATGTATTTGATAGTCTGAACAACGACACACCCAAAGCGAGAGACTCTGTTGCCCTTATATAGCTCAGTGGAATCTTTTATTATGGGGAGCCATAATTTCATCATCTAGAAAGTTGGAAGCAAGCTATGCAGGATTGAACAGGGCACTAGCTTCCATTTGCTATAATGGAATGGGATGGGGCACCATACATTTTGACGGTTTGGCCTATTAAATACAGTTTACCATACAGAAAAGTACCACTACCGGAAATGTGACTACATTTCTTCAAATAAATAAATAAAAAAGCATCACTGATTTCGTTGAAAAACATTCTATTCAGGGTTTCCCAAACTTAAGCCTCCAGCTGTTTTTGGAATACAACTCCCATCACCCCTAGCAGGAGCTGTGGTCAGGGATGATGGGAACTGCAGTCCAAAAACAGCTGGAGACCAAAGTTGTGTGTGTGATCTGGCTAAACTGGTGTTTATGTGAACTGGATGGTTTCATGTACCGCTTTTCATAAAACTGGACTATATGAACCATTTGGGTCTGCATTAACTTCATAATTCTGCACTTGGGGACTTGTTATAGGATGCTTTGCTGAAGACACTGGAAGCAATGCAATGCATTGCATATTGCAATGCTACAAAAATACAGACAACTGTATATTCTTACCACAGAAACTGACTGATAAGACCCATATATTGTTATTACCCCTTGTAGCTGTTATATTTATCCCATGAGAACACTGCTAGGTCTGGTGCAGAGCCAACATTCTCAATCTGCCCATGGTTAGGGGAATCAGGAACACCTATGGGCTTGTGTATTCATTCTTCGTCCTCTCCTGCAGTGAATTTTCCCCAAGCTCACCAAGGTGCAGAATTCCTTTGGACTATCATTAATGGTAGCCATGGTGAGCTTCAAACCAAACTTCGCAACTATGATTGGAAGCAGGCTTGAGCAAACTCTTCTAAACATAATCACAGCTAGCATTACCATCAGGGCAGATATAACCCTGCACTGTGGTTACGTGGGTGGCGCTGTGGTCTAAACCACTGAGCCTCTTGGGCTTGCCGATCAGAATGTCGGAGGTTCAAATCCCCATGACGCGGTGAGCTCCCGTTGCGTTGTCCCAGCTTATGCCAACCTAGAAATTCGAAAGCATACCAGCGCAAGTAGATAAATAGGTACCACTGTGGCGGGAAGGTAAACGTCGTTTCTGTGCGCTCTGGCTTCCGTCAGTGTTTCGCTGTGCTAGAAGTGGTTTAGTCATGCTGGCCACATGACTCGAAAAGCTGTCTGCAGATGAGCGCCACACCCCAGAGTTATCTTTGACTGCACTTCACCATTGAGGGGTCCTTTACCTTTTACCTTTACTGTGGTTATACCCAAAAGAGGATTCGTAGGGAAAGGGAGCAGGACGAAGAATGTAGCAGTCTAAGGGGTGATCCTGATCTCCTAACCACTGATAGGCAACCGAGTATTATACATCTGAACGAGACCTAACAAACAGAGCAGCATTGATTCAAAATCTACCAATTTTTAGAAGAGCAAATGTGTAAGACAATATTCCCTCTTCCTCCCCTTTTCCTCCAAAAAAACAAAAACAAAAACAGCTGGAGGAATAATGCTGGACAGAACATGATTCCAGCTTGTTTTCTAAGGTGGCAGAAATGAATTCACTTTTCTTTTCTTCTTAATAAAAGACAAAATCTAATGATTTAGATAGTGGAAACAAAGTAAATAATAAAATATAAAACCACCCCTTTTTTCCATATCACATCGTCTCTTCTCTCCATTGTTTAAAGCAGCATGTCCATAAACTGGACTTAAGGGAAAAAACCAGACTGTTCAATAAATATCAATAAGGATTACTGTAAGGTAAGCTATACACAGTTTCTCTTAGTCCATAAGGTTTGGGATCCCCAGGAAGCCATATATTATATATGGAAGTCTTTCAAAACATGGTCTGCATCTTCAATAACCCAGAGTGGTCATGTTTTCAATAAATAGTTCGGGGTTGTTAACATCCTTGCATCCAGCTCAACAGACACCTTTTAAAAAAAATATATAATGTAAGGCTGATTTGGCAAAGTCTTCATAGACCTTAGTTTGTCTGTGTTGCTTTTTCTTCATTGGTTCCAACCTTCCTTCAAAAGCTTTGTTTGGTGGTTTTGTCCAAAAGCCAGCGTCCTTTAGCTTATTGTCTCCTTAAAACACACTCACACAGACAATGCCAGCCAGTCAATCTATCAGTCAATCCTCTCCACTTTCCCAAGGACTCTTCCTTCGTACATTGGCAGAACAGTGTCGTCGTCCCAGATTTCCTCGAAAACTGCACCGCAGTCAAACTCTTTGCTTGCCTTCTTGAAGTAATACCTGGAATCAATAAGATCAACAGATGCAAAATAAATGAAGAGCATTTTGGAATTGCTGTTTTTGAAAGTGTCTGTAGCAAACATCCAGGCAACATTCCATATCCAGAATGCCGTAGGAGCCCAACACCCCTTGCCCAAACACCAAACTCTTATGTTTCCATGGGTAGCTATGGCAGAATTGAGACAAAGAACACCAAACATAGCATTAGAAGACCCAATGGCCCATCTAAGTCCAGGATCCTGTTCTCACAGCGGCCAACCAGGTTCCTGTGGGAAGCCCACAAGCAGATTGAAAGCAACCTGCTGGATCAAACCAAAGATGAAGTTCAGCAGCCATAATCTGCTGCCTCCCAATTGCTTCTAGCATCGTCTTGCAAGGTAGGAGATAACAGAACACCCAACTGGCCCGAGCAACTAATATTCAACAGCACAGTGCCTCTGAATTTGGCTACCACCATTGATCAACCCTACACTCTGTGAATTCCACCCCTTCCATGCCTCTTTTACAAAGGCATTTAAGGCAAGTGGCTATTAGCTCATCTTGTGATCAAATTGTGATCCATTTGCCACAGGCTGGCATTACCTGACTGCTTCTTTGACATAGTACATCAATATGATCCTCAACGCACTCTTCCCCAAAAGCCTTGCTACATCTTATAATGTTGTTAACTCTCAGGCTAGTTATCCATATGATTCACCCTAAAGACACACATTATGGTTACAAAAGAGATGCTACTGAAAAACAGCCTGGGCATGGCAAGCGAACCTTGCCCTGTTTGTCAACATAAGGACACATGGATTTCCATCATCACCGTGTGAAACTCCATAGTCCCATTTCGTGCTGCTGACTGTTGTTGAAGTGGTGCATGTCTCGAAATGTGGTGGCAGAGACCCACATGGCAAGTTATGTTACATCTAAGGGAGAGGGATTTTGACAGGCCCCATTGGTATGCAGAATTGGCTTAGCTTGCAGAATGTAACTTTTATCTATGGTTTGGGGGCAGGAAATGGGAGCTTGTGACCCTCCAGATATTGTTGGAGTACAACTGCCATAATCTCTGACTATTGGCTGGGGCTGATGGGAACTGGAGTCTAGTTGCCTGCCTTTGGTTAAGGGACAAGAGGGGCACCCCCTCACACACACACACACATGGAGAGGGAGAGAGAGTTCAGACTGGACCTCAGCATTGTAATTGAGCCCAAGCTGTTTTGAGAGAGTTGTGCTGACAGAGAAATTATCGCAACTCAGTATTCTGCCTTATATTCCTGTCATAAGATATACAAATGCTGGACTGGAAGGAGTTTGTGTCTTCACAGAAGCTGCTGAGACTATTTCAAGGAGAGTTATCCACTGGCTAGGTTTTAAACCTCCACGCTTTTTGAAAAACCCTACTGTCGTTCTCTGTGTCAAAGTTTTGCAATAGACCACTTTAAAATGACACTGCATTATCAGCATCCTTGCTATATTGATATTATTATTATTATTATTATTATTATTATTATTATTTCAGCAAACCCTCACAGAACGTATTATTTAGTTGTATGCCTTTGCTTTTAAAAGTTTTATTTATCTGTGGGTAAGAAACAGGCTTTGGGATTTCTGCTGTGTTTTATTGTGTTAATTTTGTTATGTACAGTAAACCCACAAACTTAGGTGCATTTCACTTGTGTACATTCAGCTTTACGCACTAGGCAGAAATGTTTGAAAAATTAAAAAGGGGGCAGAAATGAGGCGGGTGTCCCATCCAAGAAAAAAGACTTTGGAAATCCCACCTGCCATTTACCCAAAGTGTTTTGACTATACATAATGATGGCTTTAGGTGTGATCCTCAGAACATAACCCTCTTGTAAGTCGTGGGCACAACTTGTGCTTAATGTGATTAAGTGCTCTATAAATCTTTGTGTACAAGCAGATGGGAAAGAAGAGTCAGTGAACTGAAGCCCTGAAATGGGAGGTAAATCTGCTTTACTGGAACTTGGAAGTGCAAGTTCAATTCTGACCACAACGAGGTGATTGCAGCACCATGGTTCTCAAATATTAGGAAATGTCTGGCTTACCCCCTCAGTTTATATCAGGGGTAGGCAACCTAAGGCCCGTGGGCAAGATGCGGCCCAATCACCTTCTCAATCTGGCCTGTGGACAGCCTGGGAATCAGTGTGGTTTTTACATGAGTAGAATGTGCCCTTTTATTTAAAATGCATATCTGGGTTATTTGTGGGGCATAGGAATTCATTCATATTTTTTTTCCAAAACATAGTCTGGCCCACCATATGGTCTGAGGGATGGTGGACTGGCCCATGGTTGCTGACCCCTGGGTTTATATCAACGCCCACAATCTTGTCTTTTATCATTTGCAAGACCAGCACCACTGATTTTGCTCAACCACATATATTTTGACAAAGCAGTCTCCATGAGAACAAGCCCTACAGCAGTGAACTGCCCTCCCAAACCAAGCTAAGCTTCCACAGCTCAAAGATCTACACGATTTAGACTGGACATATCACACTCTGGACATATAAATGCAACTTAAGAGGAAAGCTCTTGGAAAAACAAAAGAAGGGCAAAAAAGCAAACTGAATGTACCACTTAATAATTTTTTTGAAAGAAGAGGCACCTTTGGGACAGTTCTTTAAACCACTTACAGATATTGGCAGCAGGAATGCAAAGTTTCTCCCTGGCCAAGCATCTGATTTAAGGAAATAAAAATCCAAAACAAAACACATTATTTCTGATTTAGCCATATGACTAAACTTTATACAGCACCGCTCCTACAATTTTGAGACTTCTACTAAAGTGGCTTTTAAAGAAGAGAGAAAAGTTAGACATTGTAAAACCGGGAATATTTCATTTGAGGCATGTTGTTTTTTCCTTTTTCTTTTTTAGTAAAAGCTCCAAACTGCTGACACATTCCAAAGAAGAACATCCAAAAACAGAACAACACTTTAAAAAAGGACAGAGATTGCTACATCTCTGCTTCGATATTTCCGAGTGGCCCCCTGCGTAATGAGCAATCTTGGCTTAGATTGCAATATTTGACACAGAAAGGTCAAGAAGGAGTGTCCCGCTTTCCCTTTCTTCAGGCTTGGGATCGTTAGATCACGAAGCCAGTGCTCATGCAGACAAAAAAAATTAAAAAATAGCGCCCCTTCCCCTCTTGTGTCAAACAGTAAGGACCCCTCTATTATCCTGAATTAGACCGTTCAGCTTCTTGATTAAAGGTTCCTTTTATCCCCCCTTCCAGCATTCTTCCTTCTCAGGCTGCTTAATTGCATATGCACAAAATGAAGGCCTTCCATTCAGAGGGTTAGCATTTCGGGAGCCTGCTTGTCTACTACCACACACACACACACACACACACACACACTCCTTGCACCCAGGCTGATCTCTCGCCCTCTTCCAAGGAGCTCTCTTTTGCCATGCAGTCACAGGCAAGGAAATATTCTTATCCGATCAGCCTTAAGGGGAAAACACCAACAAGCACCACCCAAGTTTTAAACTAACTAAGTATATTCAAAGGAAAGGCAGCTTAGTCACATTTTCTACCGTTTTTATTTAAGTATCCCCTCAACTTTGAATTCCCTCTTATAAAGCAACTTTCTTTGGCTAGGGATCTACTCGAGCACCCGTTTTTGCTTTGATATTTAAGACCTCTGAACATACCAACAAGAGACTGGTTTATCTGACAGGAGGTTTTATTTATCTGACTTTGATTAAGGAGATAACAAGATGGGTCTCTTAATCAAGTTAGAAAAGGAAAACTGTTCAGTCATTGGACTTTTTTTGTCACTTTCAGATGAACCCATGGATGTAACAAAATCCATTTACTTCAGAAGAGGCCAAAATTCTCCCACCGACCAGCCTTCCTTTTGCTGATCCAAAACCAAAATACAATGAAACTTCCTTCTAGAATCCCTCAAGCTAGCAGGCCAGAGAGGAAAAATGAGGAGGGAGGGGGGAAAACTTTGAATGAGGCACAAAAGGACTTTCACTCCGTTTTATCTCCTCCTTTCCAAGAGGATAAACAGCTGTAGCAATAACTTCCCCCTTGATCTTAAAACTCTGGCAGCGTTGACAAAATTCTTTGTTTGAACGCCACATTTTTATTTTCTTGAAAGAAAGAAGAAAAAGGAGGGGGGGAGCTCCACACGCTGACCTTTTCCATAACTACAACCTTATTTCTCACAGAGAAGTGCAAAAGGGGGGGAGGTGGGGGTTTGGTGAGGGAGAATGCAAACTAATATCTCCACCCCCCCACACACAACCTCTTAAAACACATCAGGAGGTCCTTATTTGCTTGTGGAGGGGGGACTCTCTCCATTGAAACAATTTTTGAAAAAATGTGGCAAGGTTTGCTTTCTTTCTCTCCCCCTCTTCTGCTGCATGTCTCTCCCCCCCATTTCCCCCCCCCCCACTTTTTCTACATCTGGCACCCATACAGTCTACAAGGCTTGGAGTTACTGCTCTTTTTCTGAACTACTGCCATGTTACCCAACACTACGCAGAGTGAATAAGAGAGAGAGAGAGAGAGAGAGAGAGAGACTGTGTGTTTGTTAAGTGTAAGGGCATGCTTCTGATATTGTGTGTGTGTGTGTGTGTGTGTGTTGAGAGAGAGAGAGAAACTCCAAAACTATTATATCGCCTCCTAATATTTCCCCTAAAAACAATCAACAAAGGTACATACCCACCCCTGAGTTCACACCGCCTCAGCTGAAGAGTACCCCAGCAGAAACCTACGTTGTTGCAGACTGACTCGTTCAATAAAGAATTTTGAGTGTCAACCATTTATGCATGCCTTTGTGTGTTAAAAATGAAAGGCACAGGCTTCAAAGACATGCTTATTAAGTGTGCCTTGGAACAAAATCAATGCCAGATGTGACCAGAGCAACCAAGCCAATCCTTCCCCTCAGCAATGCCTGCAACTCTGGGCAGTATATATATGGCCCTGTTCCTTGAAGGTCACCTGCAGCTTCGCTCTTCGTCCCCCTCTTCTCCCCCCAACCAACCCACCCACCCCCAAATAATAATAATCAAAGCTTGGATCAAAATGATTCCCTGAGGGAGCAACACATTCAGATAATTAGTTTCACCTTGGGTCTGTACAAAATTCCTCCCCTCAATATATATATATGGGAATCTTGTACAGTATGTCTATCATTTCTCTCTCTCTCTCCGCCCCCCCACTGGTCTTTGGCCTCAGCTCCTTTAGTACACATTGCATACAAAAGTCAAAGAAATAATAAGCCCAAACTTATCTGTCACTTTAAAATGCTCTAACCACATTTACAGCGCGATCCTATAGCAGGGGCCGGCAACCTGAGCCACCCGCTCAGCGAGTCCCCCCGCACTGCGCTAAACTGCCACAGCGCAGCGCGGGGACTTGCTTCCATGGTGCCGGAAATCGCGTCTGTGCATGCGCAGATGGCGGAAATCGCAGGTGCGCACACGTGATCCGGCCCATGAAGGGATCTACACTGGAGTGAACCGGCCCAGGTGAGGTAAACCTTGCAGACCCCTGTCCTATAGGAATGGTAACAACCTCAGCTAAGCATCATCAGTTTCATTCTAGGAGTTCTTCAGAGGTTATCAGAATGATCCGGTTCTGATTTTCCCATCACTGACTTCCATAAAATACACAGTAAGCAAATTCAGGGCCCCTGGCTTTGTGTCTACTTAAGAGATCTAAAAAATTCTGGAAATTTTGAAGTCATTGGAGGAGGGAGGGTTTTGTCAGGAAAAAAGAGGAAATTTGGGGATAAATGGGGAATGAACTACTTTGCATATCAAAAGTCACTTTGTAACTTTATGCATTATGTATATTGGTCTACCATATAATTATCATATCTGGTATATTAAAAGTTACAGTTCATCCAGACAATAATTAACAATTGAATTTATTAAGGTGTTTTGGGGTGTGTCCCTCCCCAAGCAGCGTGAACTGAACGGCAACAAAATTTTGTCGCTCTCTACTTTCTCCCGCTTCCAACTACTCCAACAAGAGGAAGGCCATGATCAAAAGAGGCCTCAGAACCTTCTTCCTTCTCTTGTGACAATGGGAGTGCCTTCCAAGAGACAGAGATGCATCTTGCTCTTGTAGGTGAGAGTTGCACTCGCCAGTGGCGTAGCGTGGGTTGTCAGCACCCGGGGCAAGGCAAGTAATTTGCACCCCCTAACCCATGGATTTGCGCCCCCTAACCCTAACCCCCAGATGTTGTGCCCAGTGCGGCCGGCCCCCCTGCACCCCCCACGCTACGCCACTGGCACTCGCAGTTGACAGATGAGGACTTAATACAGGAATTGTAACGATGGGATACTGTACATAGTCTTACATAAAGGTTTTCCTGTTGCACACTTTTAGAAATCATTTGGGAGGGGGAGTGAATAGATGAACACCTTGTCTTAAACATTTTGTTCATCATTGTAAAAGAAAGTGTTTCACGATCCCCATTTTTTAAAAAAAATAATAATTGAAGGGAAATGAGGAAAAACACGGGGGGGGGGGTTAAAATAGAATTTTTCATTCCCTGCCCCTGGGACTTTTGCATCTCCACTATATGTTTTCAGACCCATGTCTCCACTCCATTTATGGCAGTGTATGCCACAGAGACATGGTATGCAAACAGAAATCTAGGTTTCCCTTAGAGTGTGGTCCTGAATTTTTTTGTGCTTGGGACGGGATGGGGAGCAGATTTGAACAGTGTTAGAAACTGGGGTAGAAAAGCTAGGAGCCAAATGGCTTCTAGAACCTGAGTTGTGGGTGCCAAAACAGAATGTCTAGTTGCCCCAGGCGGTCGGCAACATTTTTTTAATCATTTTGATAAGCATGCACTAATACGCAATTCACATAAGTGACACATTGTTAATATCACCTTCTTAGCATAAATCATGAATACATGTTTTAATTTTGTGTTTACAACAAAAAATATTGGTAGCGTACTTCGGTTTTCAAAACACTCTACAGTGGTACTTCGGGTTACATACACTTCAGGTTACATATGCTTCAGGTTACAGACTCCACTAACCCAGAAATAGTACATTCGGGTTAAGAACTTTGCTTCAGGATGAGAACAGAAATCGTGCTCCGGCAGCGCAGCAGCAGCAGGAGGCCCCATTAGCTAAAGTGGTGCTTCAGGTTAAGAACAGTTTCAGGTTAAGAACGGACCTCCAGAACGAATTAAGTACTTAACCCAAGGTACCGCTGTACTCTTTATTGTTAAACTCCTTAACATATTGTCTATCCTTAACATATACTCCGAGGCTTCAAAGCACATACATTTCAGCAATCCTTGAGTGTCAGCCAGGCATGAAATAAGGCACTTAAGACTTTCTGAGGTGCTCGCAAATGGAGAATCTTTAGGCACAAAATGCGCCCGGCGCCCTGCTAATTTCAAACCCTGGATTTGGAGGGGAGGGGGAAGCCCCGTTGTGCTAGCAGGAGCCCTTGAGCCGGCATCCACTAGCACACCAGATTAGTTTAATCTGGGCCTATGCTTGCTATGTACAAGAGATGCAGGCCCTACTATGCTTTCCTCTATGCGCATCATGAAAACATATTAAGGCAATTTACGAAAAGCCTACACTCAGATTGGTGGTGGGGAGCATAGATCCATTCCGTAAAACTGGCATCAAAGGACTGGACAGCACAGTGAATAAAGGGCCTATGTTCACTGAGTTCTACAATCAAGTTTACATGAGAGCTCTGCTTGATCAGCTGAACGTACCATCTAGGCCAGGGGTAAGGTAAAGGTAAAGGGACCCCTGACCATTAGGTCCAGTCGTGACAGACTCTGGGGTTGCGGTGCTCATCTCGCTTTATTGGCCAAGGGAGCCGGCGTACAGCTTCCGGGTCATGTGGCCAGCATGACTAAGCCACTTCTGGCGAACCAGAGCAGTACACCGAAACGCCGTTTACCTTCCCGCCAGAGCGGTACCTATTTATCTACTTGCACTTTGACGTGCTTTCGAACTGCTAGGTTGGCAGGAGTAGAGACCGAGCAATGGGAGCTCATCCCATCATGGGGATTCGAACTGCCGACCTTCTGATTGGCAAGCCCTAGGCTCTGTGGTTTAACGCACAGCGCCACCCGCGTCCCATAGGCCAGGGGTAGTCAGCCTTTATATACCTACTGCCCACTAATGCATCTTTCTTGATGGTAAAATTTCCTTACCGCCCACCAGTGCTCGATGGAAGGAGGATTCAGCTTGTACCATAGAACACCCCCTACCGCCAACCTAGAATCCTGAAAAGCCCACTAGTGGGCGGTAGGGACCAGGTTGACAACCCCTGATCTAGGCCATCATTCTGCTCTCACGGTAGCCAACCAGATGCCTGTAGGAAGCCCACAAGCAGGGCCTGAGTGAAGCAGCATTCTCCCCACCTGTGATGCTCCCAATGCTACCAGGAACCCAAAATGCACAATAACTTCTCCTTGGTGTGTTCAGCCACCACTTCATAGAATTGTAGAGTTGGAAGGGACCCTGAAGATCATCTGGTCCAATCCTCTGCCAATGCAGGAATACGCAGACTGTCCTTTACGGGGACCGAACCTGCAACCTTGGCATTATCAGCACCACACTCAAACCAACTGAGCTATGCATGCACTTGCACAACAGCTGTCTATACAGGGAAATCTGTCATTTCAGGCTAAGGAAGCAAGGAAGAAAAGCACTGGCAGCTCAAACCACATGGATACTGCCTGCCACATGCTGGTTGCCCCTTGGAGAGTTTTAGTTCGCATTCCCATCAGCAAACACACCACTTTGGTAGCATATGTGCTGCCCCGTAGGGATGGACTTTATATGCTGTAATTTCACACGTTTATATTCTGCTTTCCATCTGGTATGGGCACCAGATTCAAAGTGATTCAGAGTGATTTAAAAAAACACCACAAACAACCCAGAGTGATAACCAACAAATGGCTATAGAAGCCAGATAAAAAACATCAGAGTAAAGCTACAATGTGCTGAAAACCTGGAGGAATAAAAAGAAAAAAGCAGGGCAAAAGGATAAAGACAGAGTTGGTTGCCAGGCAAGCCTCCCTAGAGCACACATTCCTCAGGCAGTAACAGCAAAAGGCCCTATACTGGATTGCTTCCTGCCTCTCCTCTGGTGGCAGATGGACAGCTTCCAATGAGGACCTTAATACATAGGCAGGGCATGTCTTCATAACACAGAAAACACATCAAGGCAGGGGTGGCTCTCCAAATGCTGCTGGACTGCACCCCTATCACCCCTGACCATTGGGCATGCTGGCTGGGGCTGATGGTTGGTGGTGGTCCAACAATGTCTGGAGCAGAACAAGACCCCCTACCCCTGCTTTAAAGCAGTAAGTTTTCCAAAGGAACCAATGGCATGTTGTGAGCTTTTGGCAAAAACTCAAGTGCACCAGGGCAACTGTGAGTGGAGAAGACACAGAGGATCAGGAGGTTAAGAGTAACAAAGGGTAGGGAGGAAAATAGCTATGTGCGTAATTATATGGTCCTGCGGTAGAATGAATCCACAGCTTCCAATCTGGGTTTTGAGCCCCTCCACTGATGCTCATACATTTCCCACTGTCACAGTCCTGCCAGCTACAGACATTCACACCTTGGCTAATGTGAGAAGTGGGTATAATGTGAGCAGTGGGTTTGCTTGACTAAGGGACATTTGGCAACACAAATTCCAAATGCACATAGAATCATACAATAGAACTGTAGAGCTGGAAGGGATCCCAAGGGTCATCTAGTCCAATCCCTTGCAATGCGGGAATCTCAACTTAAGGCGTATCTCACTAAAGGCACATTCACACATTGGGTATTTACGCAGGACGTGCCAACAGAGGAAATGTGAGCTGCATGTCCGGTTGATCCTATGTACTGTCCAAGAGATAGATATGTACCTCAGGATCTAAAATCTTCACTCAATACTACAATTTTGATTTCGTAGCATCTAGTTTGCAGTACATTCTGTGAAACCTACACCTCTCCTCACACAGTTTGTGTCCTATACCTTCAGCAAATAGTGTACCAAGTACAATAAATCAAAGTGGCTTATTTCTAGTCACAAATTATGGTTTATCATTTTAGTCTGTTTCCATGGGCAAGCAGGACTTTGATTTAAGGCTTAGTTGCTTACATAGCCTTGTGCAAAACAAACCCCAGAATCACCTAACCAAAGGAAGAACACACTTCAGACGCTATCACCTCCCTTGCAAATAGAGACACATAGCTGTGATCTCGTAGGAAGCACTTACATGCGCAATAAACATTACTACCCCTCAGCAGCTGATTACTCTGAAGCTGATTATTTACATTTTGCAAACTGCAAAGAGGGAATAATTAGCTACAGAGAAATTGATTGCAGGGAAATCAAATTACTTGTTACAAACAAAACCAGAAGCACTTCTAAGGCAGCAGCAATAGCCAGGGAATGAACTCAGAATGAATGAATACCTATTACGCTAGACTGTGGCTCATCCGCTTGTGAAAGGAAACTGCGCTGACAACATCGTTATATAGTCTATCTATATAGGTGAGGCCTAGTCTGGTTGCTGGAGCAACCAATCCACCTCTTAACTACTATTGGTTTGGTGGGTAAATACAAAGAGGACAGCAGAAACTCAGACAGACTAGTGAGCAAAGTTGCAGCCAACCATCAAAAGCCTTTCCTTGTGGGAGGATGCTTAGAAATATCTCTTTGGTTATTTTGGCACACGGTCTCTGCAAACACAAGGGAAGAAGAAGAAGAAGAAAGAAACCACAAATATGCTTACCTATAATTTCCCTTCTTGCTCAGCTGCTCTTTAAAGTGCCCAAGTGTCAGGCTCTGGGCCTTTAACATCCTCCTATAGGGAATTTCCTCTCCACAGAAAAAATAAGTGACAACCAACTCACTAGGCTGGGAAGAGTGAGCAACAGGGAGTTTCTTTGGTTCTTTGTGACTGAAACATAAAAGGGAGGAAAGAAATAGACATTATTTAGAAAGCATTTATGCCATAGTCAGAGAGCACAACTTCATGAGGAGCATATATAGTCACCTAACCACCTATATTAGCTGGATAGTAAAATAAATGCATACGCTTGATATCTATTAGTACACCGAATTCCGAAAGCCTCCATGCCTGATAAACATTACCAGTGGATGGTTAGAGGAATGGGGTTTGCATTTAAACACAGAGCATTAAAGCCAAGGGGCAAGACCAGCATACTTTGTGGAGTTTTGAACCTGGAAATACACAAGCTTTAATTGCCAACCTGAAACCCATGTAAAAATCTCAAACTAGCCACTGAACATGTTTTGTGGCCTAAAGTTGGGGTTGTAGAACCTGTGGCCTATAGTGGATGGCAGCGTGGGGGCGGGCACTCGCCTAACCTGCTAATGCCCATGTAGCCGTTGCATACAGGGATGGAGAGGGAGCAAGGTAGAAGTGAGGCTGGTGCAGTGCAAACGCACCAGTGGAACTAACCTGCTACTCACACCAGTGCTTTTGTGCCTTGCCAACCTCCCCCTTTCTTTTCCAATATGCAGCAACAACAGAGGCAACCAGGGGTCAGGTGAGTGCTATTGCCCCACCCCACCTTCTGATATTGCCTGTCATCCTCCATACGGCGATACCCATCTGCTCCAGCCATCATGGCCAATGGGCAGGGATGATGAGAAATGTGGTCCAGAAATATCCGGAGGCCCACAGATGTCTCATCCCTGCTTTATAGGCTCAAGTCAATTTGGTCCACATGGCAACACTCCTTGGAGCACAATGTCAGTCTCATTCCCACCTCTAATTTGTTGTTTATATGTTGTATGAGCTTGGTCAAGTCAAGTCATTCCTTTATCAACCTAAAAGCAACCACAACCCTGCTGTCCATTTCCAAACACCAACAGAATAGGCCAAATGGGGGAAGTTGAGCACTGGAGCTTTAGCCCTCCCCATGTTTGCAATGGTTCAGTTCAACTACATGGAGTCTGGCTGAGGTGCTTTCTAGCCACTTCTCAGCCAGGTTCACTTTGCCATAGACAACTAGAGTGTTTGTTCCTTTGGGGAGCTTAGCTGAATTACTGAGCTCTCAGGACTGTGTAAGACTTCTTAGAAACTAAACGGTATACAGGTGAATTCTGAGAAAAGATAGCCCTTGAGGAAACTTTCCACTATCGTTCCCAGCACTCTGTAACCTTCTCAGAAGGAGTTGCTGTTGTTGCTGCTATTTAAATTTGGCAGTTGCCCAAGGCAACCCAAAGCAACTTACAACCAAACATGCAGGCAATGAACCCACATAGATATGTTAGAGCCAAAAGAAAAAAGAAATACATTAAAAACATCTTGCCCACAGATAGTTAAAGACCAAAGGCCTGGCTGCAGAGGAATTTTTTTTGCCTTGCACCTAAAGATATGCGATGGTGCCTTCTGGACCTCTTATGAAGGGGGCACGACAAAGGTCCAGGATTATGAGCGCAGGATCTGGGCCAAATCATATGGGGAAAGGTGGTCATTCAGGTATTGTGGATGAAGAATTAAACTCAGTCAGAACCAACTAAGAAACTGCAGTGTTATTCTCCATGGATTTATAGTAATATAAATTGATGGAGAACATCTTCTGAAACTAGTTGCCTGTGAAGCTTCTGTATTTTTCCATGCTGAATTTCTGGACTTTCTTTCAGCAGTGGTTAGATTTTTAAGCCTTCATCTATGTGTTTTGAACTGCATTTTACCAATTTGTTGCATTTTATCAATGATCTCCTTGTTTTTAATGCAACAGACTAACATGGTTATCCCTCTGGAAACTAACTTGATTTCCAAGCCTCTACAACAATGTGGAATACAATCTTGTCTACACACACGTGTGCGCGCACACACACACGCCTTTTTGGTGGTGGCCCCATATCTGCGGAATAAGAATTCACTCTTTCTGTCAAGCTTTTAGAGGTGGAATGGTTAAGCCATTTTTATGATGCTGTCAATTAAGTTATACATGGTTAAATTAAGTTATACATTTTTAAAAATCTTTTTGCTTATTATTTTTTTATTGCCTTATCTTTTGTAAGTTGACCTGCGACTTGTGTGTGTGTGAGAGAGAAGGATGGTATAGCAATCTCTAACTAAATAAATAAAACAAATCCAAAGCTTCACATGAGCAGAGGTTTCCAATTCACTTCCGTGTCAAGGCAAACACCATACTTTCTTCTACACTGATGTGAATTAGAAAGCTGCTCATTATGTGTACCAGCACATGCATATTAAAAACTGCTCTGTGTCCAGGTAAGAGATCTGCCTGTTGCACCAGATTCTGTGGTGCAGTTACAGTCAAGCAGATTTTTGGAGCCATGATGTTGTGGAGCCAATGGCAAGAGCAGCAGATAGCTAAGCTCTTCTCACACCTTGGGACTCCCAAGGAAGATCGACCCTCTTAGGGAATAACAAACAACTCAGTTACTCAGCAGAATAGCAACGCCGCTTTGAATGCCATGCAGGCAACTTCTGAGGCAACATTGACTTGGCATGTCAAAAGGTCACAAAGTGTTACTCCACAGTAATTTACTCTTCCTAATTTGTTCCAAGTCTTTGTAGAGTGGCTTCAGGAAGAGAAAAAAAGCTACTCGCACAGACAGCTGGTGGACTTAAGGTCAACCAATTAAAAATGAAAGGCTACAGTCAGGTGGCTTAGCCTGGACTTCAAACATTGCTCATTGCTTAAGATGAAGAGCGTAAGAAAGAAAACTTTAATTATTTAGACTGTAGCAGATTTCTTGTTAAAAAGAACTATCCTGTAATTAGACTAATCCAATCTTTGTCCACTTTACAGGAATGCAAGCTTTTTTCAAAAATAAAAAAATCAGAAGACAAGATTTGGAAAAAAATGTTTTGTTCTGTTTTCACCCCCCTCAAAAGAGGAAAGACCAAGCATTAGCTGCCACGGAAAGATTACATTTTCAAAGCACCACCCCAGTGATAAAACACAAGTTTTGAAAGGTAATGAATGATATCCAAAGCTAGATGTTGCATATGGCAACACTCACTCTTCTGCCGCTACGCTTGCATTGCAGAAAGGACTGTTTCCTCCTGGTACAGAAGTCAAGTGGTTGCGATCCCTGGGCTGACTCGAAGCTGAACATCTAAAGGTTGAAAAACGGGGAGGGGGAGCAGAGAAAGGGAAGAATGATTAAGGATGTCAAAATCCCACCAGGGCAGACAGTTAAAACTATGCCTGAGTTTTCCAGTGAAAGACAGCAAGGCTCTTTGGCCAAGTAACCGGATTCACTTCCACAAGATGTTTAAGAAAAACAAACAAGGGCAGAGTTCAATATTCTAATTGTTTGTGATAAGAACGGGAGATTATAATTTCTAAGGCAATGTTCCGTTTAATGGCTAGGCCTTTTGTGGCTTTGCACCACCAGACCTTTACATCACCTGCAGTGCCATAAACATCCACTAGGATGAAGACAGCCAAACTAAAATGGTATTAACTTGCAAGGGGATTTACAAATAAAGCTACTGTGTGGTTTTTTTTACAGCTTTTAAGAAGTTTTGTTTCTTCTCCATCTTAAAAAGGGCTGCGTGAAGCTCAAACTGGACTGGAAAGAGCCTTCCAAAATGACAAAAGCATTAAGGTCGGGGAGGGGGCAAAGAGGTGGCCGCTGTGCTTCAGCCCCAAGTCACCCCTCCAAGAGGGCTAAATGAACCGCATGAATTAGCATCACATCCTTCCCATCTTTCATTCTCAGGACTGACCACCAGACACAAGCCTGCAAGAACATAGCCCAATTTGCTTTATTTTCTTGCCACAAACCATCAGCTATCTGATAAGGAAGTGAAAACATTCAACTTTTGAAGATAATGTTCACATGTGCAAGACCTTTTGCACCTATGTTGCAGTAAGGGCAGTAAAGAGGCACCCCAGCACCCAACCTGTAGGAAGGTTACCGTTGTTTCTGTGGCTTGGACACTTCCGCTAGCCTGCGGCAAGCTTCCTCCAGCTGGGCCAGAGTGTTAGGCGGCGTCAGCGGGGGCATGGCAGGATCCTGGACGAAAGGGTGGGCGGGCTGAGCACCACGCGGCTGGCTGCTGCTCCCCCAGAGGTGGTGACGGGCCGGGCGCTCGCCAGGCATGCCTCTGGCGGACTCCGAATTGTAGGCCTTCTTTGTGCTTTGTGTGCTGCAGAGAAGAAGACAGGGGAGAGGGAAGGAACAAGGTTATAAAAGCTGGAAAATATGAGTTTAATAGCAGCTTCTGTTCTGTGCACTCACTCTCCCAAAAAAAGAAAGAAAGAAAAGAAAAAGTCTGTCATAACATGAAAAGGGGCTCTTGCCAAAAACATGACATTTTTGTGGTTTTTCTGGTTCCGCAGAACAGCTTTCATATTAAACCGGAGGAGCAAAAGAGCTCCATTTGTTTTTAGTGATTGTAAAAATAGACAGCTGTGTAATAGATAAATATTTACCGGGAGCAAGAGTGTTGCAGACAGCTTATATTTACCTATGGGGTTTGTGCTTAGATTGTCTTTCACTCTCCAGCATCCACTGCCAGACATTCTGAGAGCGGTCCGCCTCCCCTCCAGGTAGCTGGATTCCTGGTGGTATGGAGAGCCCTCCTCCTTCTCCGCCTGGCAGAATGATGCCATCTGGTAGCTTACAGTTCCTTTTGGGTAGTGTCCCGGTTCGGCTGAGGCTTCAGTGAGAGAGAAAAGAGAAGAGCACTTAAGGCTGCTCCTTGTTTGCCGTTCTGCTAGCTCATGCCAGAAACACACAGCACCCCAGCTCTCCTCCTCTTCCCCGTAATCCCCAGCTCTTTGCGATTTCATAAACTACCAACAGCTACCCATTGTTTACAGAGCACGGCGTGAGTCACAGCACTATAGCCAAGTTTTTGACACCTGCCCTTCCCCATGCTCAACCACCAGAGGAAACTTACCCAAACGGCTCTAGCTGAGCCATAGGGAGGTCCACCCCCTTGGAGTGCCCTTTGCACTTTGAGTAGCAATAATAGTCACTGCCCCCGGCGGCGCATAAACACTGGACTCGCTGGGCAGCTTCCGCTTCTATCTGCTCTTTCGTCTTGGGAATGGTGTGGTGGTGGATGTAGTGGTGGTGAACGTGGTTGGTGGTCTGCTTCGTGATAAATCCTTTGCCGATGAGCGCGCAGGCTGTGGGGATCGAGGCTGTGCCCGGTGCAAGGAGCAACTTGCCCCCGGGGAGGCGGTCCGGAGAGCGTGCGCGAGGGCTGTGCCGGCCCATGCCAGGCGACTGGCACCCCGGGGTCTTCAGCACTCGGGAGAGGTGGTCGTCTAGGATTGCCTGAGGGTCGTCCTCGTAGCTGCCGGAGGGCAAGAGGGCAAGGGGGTGCTGCGGGTGCTGATTGGCCCCAACCTCTCGGCCAGGCTGTGCGCCCGCAGGTGCGTCGGATCCCTCCTTCTCTTCATCCTTCAAGGGCAAAACACGAAGGACAATCAATCAATCAATCAATCCATCCATCCATCCATCTGCAGAGCTGAACAAGGGCAATTGAGAAACTGCTCCAGACATTATACATTTCTGCATTAACAGCCTGAAGAGGAGATAACAGACCTATAAGGGGGGTGCGGTCAGGTCCATTATTGTCTTTTAAATACCAAGAGGCACGCAGAGAAAACGGGAAGAGGGAATCATTTGCATTTTCGGGTTTTAAAGGCAGGAGAATCAACAGCTTGCCCCTAAGTAGAAGAGGAACGAAGAAGCCCCGTGGTCTTGCCATCTCTTAACATCCCGCTTCGAACCCCCGCCTCTGCTACCCCCTCCTTCCCTCCCTCCCCCCTCCTAGCCAAGGGAGGCTGCCGCCCAGCAGGCGTCCGCCCCTGAAAGGGTTAATCCACCTACCTCTGTGATTTGCTGCAGCCTCTCTTCCAAGCAGTCCATGGTCTCTTGCTCCCGCTTGAGCTTCTCCAGCCGAGAGATGAGCTCGGCTGCGAAGGTGGCTGGTTCCACGGGGGTCATTTCCTTAGGAAGGCGGTGGGTTCGCTACACAGAGCGGGGACAAAAACAGCGAGCCATGTTTAGCAGGCGGTTTCAGCAGCTCAGCCCATGCGGCATTCCTGGCCCCGTTCAGCTGGTTGCGTCTCCATGTTTGGATGAAAAGGAGTCCGCAACCAGGCATGGTCTGCTCTGGATTTTTATGAGCCGTTGCCGCGGCCTCATGGAGTGACATTCTCCCCAATAGCGCTTGCCTTCGGCAGGAGCAGTTGGTCGCACTCCGAGGAACCCTGCTTGTTCTCTCTGTAGTACAACCAGCCCATCAGTAACTACTCTGAAGTAGAAAATCTTCAAAGACTGTTGTCAAACATCAAATGAAAAACTCCGAGGTGGGAGGGAGAGACTTTAACTCAAGGAATAAAAGTGGAGTATAAACAGAAAGGAGTTGGAAATTAAAAAAAAATATAATAAGATGTTTGGGGGGGGGGAAAGGGAAGGGAACTGAGGGGGGGAGAAAAAGAGAAGTCAAACGGTTGCAGATCAGAGAAGTGCTGGTAATTTATTTCCTGGCTACACACTGGGCACCTTTGAGGTAGTGTTGTCTCAACAGTGTCCTAGATCTCCCTCTCTCTCTCTTTTTCTCTCTCACTCCCCCCCTCTCCCTGCCCTCCATCTCTTTGTACAGAAAATGAAGGAAGCTGCTGCAGGCAAGCAGTGCTACACTGCTGAGCGTGGCTGCCTCAAGCAGATCTATCAAGGGAAAAGGGAACATCTCCAAATCAAGTGTAGAATATAAAAAAGCAGGCGAGAGAATCTCTGCCAAAAGGAGCTAGGAAAGACCCCCACCCACCCACAATCGCTGCTCTCATCTCCCCACAAGTACTCCCCTCCGTTTCTTTTTGACTTTACCCTTAAATTCTGCAGGCACACGCACACACAAACACACATTTTATTGTATTTTTATTTTTTAAAGCAGAAAGCCGAACTGCCAGCTCTTTCACATACTACCCATGAGATGAGGTGGGGCCTCTCTCTCTCTCTCTCCTGCAACCACTTAGCTTCAGAAATGATGTGAGGGTAGAAAAAGGCCACTCTGCTGGAAATTGTCACTCTTACACAAGCTGGCTCTATTCAGTTCCCTGATCAAAGCACTGCCTTACAGAGAAAGTCGATTTGCACGCCCCAGGACAAAATAATCTAATTTACAAGCGGAGGCTATAGAACTTTCTTTATGGAAGGGATAGGGAAATATAATAAATAAATAAATAGAGAGCGCACACATACACAAAACATCTCCGTACACCTCAAATTATCAATCTGCCTACCTATCTATCTACTAATGTTTTCTCTACTACATAAGGAGAGGGATTTGGTTACACAAATCATGAGACAAGATAGGTTAGCACTTGTCTGGGTAAACAGTTTTGCAGAGAAATGCCTCGCTAGAAGAATCACACCAGCATCTCCCTCAAATCTTCTGTACTTTAAAGGAGAGGGCAAGCCAACCTTCCAAAATATATAGAACCAGATTAGCGGCTTTCCTTGAAAACCAAGAGGCAGGAAAAACACTGGTTTTTTAATTTATTTTTAATTTTTGAAGGCACATATTTGGTACAAATATCCTCTTTCCTTTGCAGAGGCTGGGATGTCTATTTCCTGCCAAGAAGTTGTAAGTGGTGGTAGAAATCCTGGCTCTGCTCAAACAAATAGCAGAACTCCCAGTGACTTCAATGAACACAGGATTTCTCCTGGTGTGTTTCTCTCTCTTTGACGTCCTGGAGCAGAACAGAAAATGCAAAGCATGATCCCTTTTTTTTAGAAAAAAAGAAAGAAAGGGTGGAAAGCAGCTGTGGAAGTTAGGGGAGAGATTTAAGAAGAGTCTCTCCCCCCCCCCCATTTCCCTCCTAGCCTTCCATTCATGTGGCTTAAAATGGGTAGGAGGGCGGACACTTCATATCAGTTCTTCAGAGCTAATCAACATGGTGCAAACATACCAGAAGGCAAGTCCATATTCAGTGTCCTCAGAAAAGAGGCAGTGTTTGGGAGGAGGAAGAGGGGGGGGGGAGTTCTACCCAGAATTCATCTTTCCAATGGTGGCTGGGCACATGGAGCCCAGTGTGAAAAGAGAACACAGTGGGGAGGGGGGGAAGTATGTCAAATTGGAAAAGGAGTCATACAGGAAAATGGAAACAAGAAAGAACATACAGAGAAGTCTTGCCGGATCATATCAAACATCCGTCAAGTCTCCAATTTCCAATGGGGTAAAAGATATGTGACAGCATAAGAAGACTGCAAAAGCAGGACCTGAGTGCAAGACCACCCTCCTCACTTGGGATTCAGAGGCCTACTGTTTGGCAGGTGCTTCTGTAACAGTGGCACTTCGGACACTATGGGACTACAGCTCCCATCATTTTTGCCTGGATTTAGGGTGGTGCAGGTGGTCCCCCCCCACAGGATGCAGAGTTGGGACACACACGAAATCATCATCATCCTATACGTATAGGGGTATCTACTCAATACATGTGAAAATAAGGAATATTTAGGAGGGGCGCCCAATTTGTCCTCTCTCAGCAGAGACATCACCTTGCCAACAAAGGTCCGTATAGTTAAAGCTATGGTTTTCCCACTAGTGATGTATGGAAGTGAGAGCTGGACCATAAAGAAGGCTGATCGCTGAAGAATTGATGCTTTTGAATTATGGTGGTGCAGGAGACTCTTGAGAGTCCCATGGCTGCAAGAAGATCAAACCTATCCATTCTGAAGGAAATCAGCCCTGAGTGCTCACTGGAAGAAGGAAAGGACTGGGGCTCCAATACTTTGGCCACCTCATGAGAAGAGAAGACTCCCTGGAAAAGACCCTGATGTTGGGAAAGATGGAGGGCACAAGGAGAAGGGCACGACTGAGGATGAGATGGTTGGACAGTGTTCTTGAAGCTACCAGCATGAGTTTGACCAAACTGCAGGAGGCAGTGGAAGACAGGAGTGCTTGGCGTGCTCTGGTCCATGGGGTCACAAAGAGTCATACACGACTAAACGACTAAACAACAACAGGGTGTCTTATTACCAAAGTCCACCCCTGGCCACAGGCTTGCCCATACCTAGTTTAGAAGCTCACAGAGTATGAAGGAAACAGCCAGGTAACCTTTTGACCTGCCAACTGCCCTTAGCATATAGTACTCAGAGTGCCAGGGATACGGGTTTTTCATAGCCAGCAAAAAGGAAACATTGAGGGAAAAGAGGCAGGCGGAAAACTTTCAGGTTTAAACCTAGAAAGAATTTCTCGTGCACCAGGAATGAAACTCTGGAAGCACATTTTTAGGAAGCTTATCTAAACATGTTGGATAGCTGCTGGTGTAAGGCACCTGGTATCTTGTTTAGCTATGGAAGGGAGGGAGGGAGGGAGGGATGCTTGGATCTGTCTTCCACCATCTTGTACATTCCTTCCTCTTCTTTTATTTTAGGCTGATGCAACTTTGCATTCTAACCAAGCCAAACCAAACACCACCCAACGGATCAGCATTCCATCTCTCTCCTATATTGAAGCAAGCAACAACAAGGAATGGCTCAAAAAGGCATCAAGGCTAAATTCATCTAGAGATTGCATAGCCTTATCAAAGTGCCATGACTGGACAAAGTAGCTCAGATATGAACAGAGATTGGCTTCAATCCCTACTGCCGCCGCCACACTATGAAGGAAGCTTAATGACATGGCCTATCTTGCCTCTGAGAGGTTTTTATGTCCATAGAACACAAAGAGCAAAAAAGCTGGAGAGGAAACATAGCCCCCATTGAAAGAGGATGTGTGTCGCATGCAGAAGAACCCCCATCTCAAGTGTAAAAAGAAAAACAGTAAGTATCAGATAGTCGGGTGATAAGAAAGGCTGTTGGCCTGAAACCCCGAAGAGCTGCTGCCAATCAGAGTAGACAAAACTAGGTTGGATGGACAAACAGGGCCGTTTCCTATGTCTCCTTATGCTGGTTGGAAGAAGCGTGGAACTCCATCGCTACTGCCTCCAGTGAAGATGAGTCCAGTTGCCCCAGGTAAGCACCATTCATAGGATGTGGGCAGTGAGCCTGCTGTGCCATTTCTAGGAAAAACAAACCCCTGTGTTGCAAAATGTGACAATCTACAAAAATGCAAATGCAAGTCGCTGGCTAATAACTGTTTGTAAATATATAATCGGCATGATGTCATTCAAAATATATAAATAAGCCACTTCAAAACTATCTATCTATCTATCTATCTATCTATCTATCTATCTATCTATCTATCATCTATCTATCTAATACAACACATCTCGCAAAATATACAAGTTAGTTCAAGTTGTTATATGTATCAGAGTCAAACAAAGATTCAAACAACCAATGAATAGCGAGGAACGCCAAACCGTCTCTCAAAGGAAGACGTCTCACAAAAGTCTGGAAAGGACAGTGCATTCGGAATAGTTCAACTGTTTCGGAATAAAGTCTTTATCAGCGAATAATTATCAATGAAATATACATACTAGTGAAGATCATACTAGTGGGTATCACTGGATAATGTAGCTGCTGATGAAGTGATCTTTGTTTGACTCTGATACATATAACAAGTTGCAGTTACTTGTATATTTTGTGAGACGTGTTGTATTATACACACACACACACACACACACACACACACACACACACACAGAGTTTTGAAGTGGCTTATTCGTATATTTTGAATGACATCATGCCGATTATATATTTACTAACAGTTATTAGCCAGCGTGTTGTGTTTGCATTTTGGTAGACTGCCATTTCTAGGGGCTTCTCTCTTCCCAGTTTTGCTTAGCACACTTTTAGGGCAAGTAAGTCTTGATGGGTTCTCTCTATCGCCTGAACAAACTCAAGTACTTACTGGAAAGTGAGGTAGAGAAACTTGACCGTTGGCCTTGACGCTCCGATGTATTTCCCGCTGGAGTTGCTTTTTGCTCCCGAGTCTGTATGGAGGGATCCCATCACTAGAAGTAAAGGGATACAAATTTTTCAAACAAGGTACTGTTATTTTTCAAACAAGGTACTCAGCTAAGATGCAATGAAACAAACATGGAAGCATCTCCCGCTGCCCAACAACAACAAAAAGGGTGCTTAAATAGGACTGGCTCAAACTCCAGCCCTGAAACTCCACCTCCTTCACTCATTTAAGAAAAGAGAATTTGACAGCCCTACTTCAGAGATTCTCGTAGGTAGTTGTACAACAGAGAGGCAGGTTGATGGGCTGAGTATTTGACCAATCTGCTGTCTTTTGCCCACAGGCCTACACAAACTTGGAGCTGGGCCTTCAGATAACTAGTCATGTGTTGCAGTCAAAACAGCTTCTTCCTCTTCCACAGTCAAACTTCGCTGAAAAATATCTATTATTTTATTTACTTTAAGAGTTTATATATACTGCTCATCAACTGAATAATATTTGAGTGGTTCATAGAATATTATGTTTTTATATATGTTGGAAGTCGCCTAACAACAACAACAACAATTCTTATATTCTGCCTTTCCTCTTGAAGGACCCTAGACTGGCTAACAACACATCGTACAGATAAAATCAGAATGGTGGCATGATATTTATTCATCCCAGTACAAACAGATACACATTAAAACATTAGAAACCACGGACAAATTACATCCTCCATAACCAGCAATGTATATTATTCTGAGCTTAGAATTAGTAGCCAGCAAATGCCAGAATAAACAGGAAGGCCTGCATAAAAGTTCATCACGGTTGGCATCTACCTCATTTTAGAGAAGAGGAAGTTCCTGAAACCAAGAGCCAACACAGAAAAGGCCCTCCGTTGGGTTGTCACACCCTGTGCCTCAACTAGCAGTAGCTCCACCAGAAAAGCCTGCTCCAATTATCTTAGCAAATGAGCAGGTCTATACAAAAAGCAAGTGTTTCTTCAGAAATCCAGGCCCCAAGTTGCAGAGAGCTTATGCCTAAAGAAATCTCTATGTGCAAAAACAAAAACAACCCTGCAGGGCAAAATGACAATATGTTCTGCTTCCTAACTTCTGCAATCTGGTTACTACGCCTCCCCCTCTTGATAATTTCTTTACTGAGTTTGCTCCTTTCGGTGTCTGTATATGCATGTAAATTAGGATACAAATAGGAATAAAAAGGCATATTGCAAACTGGAATATGGTTTTGCCTGCCAGCATACCACATCTAACTGAGGTCTTGTTACATATGGCGCACTGAAAATAGGAAGAACAGCTGCTGTTTGGCAGAGTGGTATGGCTTTTGTCCCTACTCCTTTTGTAATATGGAAAGCAGGAATTGTGGAAATTTCCAGTGGTGGGATCTTTAAGTCCCAATGTGGGCTGAACCTGTGAATGTGAACAGCCTGTGTTTGCCCCCTCTGTTTGTGTGCATATGTGTAACTTAGGATGAAGACATGCAATATTTCAGAGCAATAGGGCCACTCTGTAATTTCCTCACTGCATTGAGCCTGAATGAATGTTTCTGCTCCAGGATCAATCTCAGGCTTATGGTTTGGTGTAGTTCTGCAGATCTGAAGCACAAGCTGGCTATGGCTGGTCTGACTGGCTGGCTCGTCATGAAGACTGCAACATGCAACTTGGCACAATCAATGAGAGACAGATGACTAAGCCAGAATTCTTTTCCTAGACAGGCCCACCTGGCACTTCAGTTGCAAAGCTAGGCTTGCTCCATGTCTGAGGGACACCCTTGGAAGGTCTCTTTTCACCCACTGCATGCCTTCACTGTGACTTTCATGGCTCTAGCCCAGGGATGGGGAACCAGTGGCCTTCCAGATGTTGTTAGACTCCAGCTCCCATCAGCTCCAGACAGCTGGCCAATAGTCAGGGATGATGGGAGGGGGACTCTTTCAAGATCATCTAGAGAGCCACTGGTCTCCCCATCTTTGCTCTGTCATTTAAGAAGGAAAGCCTGTATAATACAGGTGTCTTTAAACACCTGTGTGCTCACCTAGGAACCCTGATCAATCAGGGAACCCAGACACACAACTTTTTAAAATGTGTGCATAGCTAAATTTTGTGTTTGCTGCTGTGATAGGGATATCGCCTGCTTTTGTTCATGCATTACTGTTAGCCTAAATCCAAAGGATGAGTCATGATTGCCTTTCTCTATAATCTTTATTGTAGAACCTATTATTCCAAAAGTCATTGAGACTACATACTACATGAGTATTAGTATAAAATGAAAGCTGCCATACGTAAATTAGGGCTGCCATCCAGAATGCCATTTGAGCAAAAAATTTGGAAAATTGGTCAAAATGACTGGGAAAATGCATATGGGAACTGTTGAATGGGGGGGGGGGCAAATTTCCTAAGGAATAGCTTAAAAACTTCATTTTGGGGGGATTTCACTTCTTGAAATATGGCAACCCTAGATAGGTGCTTTCTTTAAGGGTGCTCCAACACACAAACCTTTTTAAGCTCAGTCAATAGAGCATGAGATTCTTAATCTCGGGGTAGTGGGTTTGAGCCCCGCATTGGGCAAAAGATTCCTCTGTTGCAGAGGGTTGGACTAGATGACCCTCATAGTCCCTTCCAACACTGTAATTCTATGACTCTATGAATAGTATGTCCTGCTGAACACAATTACACTTCAAGAAAAAAACAGTGCGCTGGTCGCCAGCCCAATTTTTGTTGTTGTTGGACTTGAGCTCCCATCAGTCCCCACCTAGCAAGGTCAACAGCTAAGGATGATGGGACTCGTAGCCTGGGATCATCTAGAGGGCCATAGGTTCTCCATTTCCCAGCAAAGCTTTCCATGCATGTCCAGTCCCATTTCAATGCACTTTCCATCTGCGCTAGGCTGGGCCGTTCATATACTGACAACTGCACATGAGCAATGGATGTCCTGGACACCTGAACCACAAAATGGGCCAACGCATGCCATAGCTGCAAAAAACACAACCAGGGATACATGGAGCGCAGACAAGGGCTTTCCAAATGGCACACATATTACACAGATCAGGCCTAATATTTGTGGAAAGATCTGTTTTGTCTGACAAGGAGAAAGAACATGCAGACTTGCTGTGAAGGCATCCTTTATTTACTACAGAGCTTCAGATAAAAGCATTTGCCAGAATTTGCACTGGCCCTGCAGAACAACTCCAGCTCCAAACAAACAGGATGCTCAGTTTCCCAAATATTTAACAGCCCCTGCATCACCCCACAGTCCATTGCGGGGAATCAATAAATAAATATTTCTAGACAGGGATGTGATCCACCTCTCCAAATTTTACTTGTAGATAGTCATAACTGATCAGTCACTAGGGGTTTCTTCTAGATAGCTTTATCTAGGCTGACTAGATAGTTCAAGCAATTTGTTTCTTCTACTCAGCCTTAACAGTCATCAATGGACAATTTCAAATTTGCATTCATTTAAATAATTCTGGCACCCCTGCTTCTCGGAAGAGGAAACAACCTTTTCACGTACACAAAGCATTTGCTCCCAACAGATGTGTAAATATGAATGGCTCTGTGGACGAATACTGGACGCTGTACCAAACAGCTATAAAGCAAATACATGCTGGTTTGTATGAAAGCTACACAGTCCATCCAAATCAGCAATTGTGGGTTTGCTGGGTGAAAGAAAAAAACCAACCCCCAAGTCATTGCTCATTCGCCCACTTCCACATAGGCATGAGGTTTGTTCACCAAATTATTGTGGGCTGTGGAGCTTTTAAATGTGGCATTTCATTCGGAACTCTCAAAATTCTTTCTGAAGATTCACATCTGGTGAAAATAGTTTCATTGGGAGAGTGGACGTCTGTTCCTTTTGGCCTCCCCAAAAGCAAAAAGCAAAAACAAATCTGAATAAAGTAATTCCATGGGGCTACTTCTTGAGCGACTGGAATCTTCAGCTGGTGTGGAATGAAACAACCTGCTTCCTGACTGGGTGGGTGAGGTGCTCATGGAACATTACAATTCCAACATTTGCATTGGCTACATGTTGTTTTCTGGAAGCAATTTAAGTGTCAGCTTTAATCTACAGAGGCCAGAATTCTTGAAGAGTCCAAAAGAGGCTGCTTCCACACATAAGAAGTTCCAACTACAGTCTTACACAACTGCCAGAAAGAACCCCCTTAGCAGTGTCATCTGTACAGCAAAGGTGTGGAGACTTGCCATGGCCAGCGGCTAAACATCTTTCTGAAGCATTATGCATTGTTTGCATTCAATCTTGGCTGGTGTTCCCTGTGGTCAGTGGAGCATTTTTAACATTTGTGCAATTTCATCTACCTCCACCTTCCAAGAAATGGAGGAAACAAAGATGGCACCCAAATAGTTTGTGCTAACCATAGTTGGGAGCTTCCAAATGGAAGACAGGCAAACCACAGTTTACAGTTACTTGTCTGCTTCCCCACCTGCTCAGCCCTCGGCTTTGTCACTCCCATTTCCACACAGTAGAAGCCTCTTGAGTGGCACAACAGTGCCCAAATCTGCAGTTTGCCAAACAAGATGTAACCTTAGACAGCGAACACAATTGTGGTTTTCAAGTCAGCTTCATACCATGGTTTGACATCCTGGATTGCTACCCTCTTGACACAGCACTTTGTGAACAGGCAATGGCATCATTTTGAAATTCCTCCATGGCTTTCTCCACTGATGTTGATGAAGCTGCACAGAGCAGGTGGTGGGAAGTCTCCACCCCAATTAGGCCCTGCAAGGCATTTTCCCCAAACCATGAGCAACAAGCCCCACACCAGACACCATATCAGGTATGGACACAGCAACCAAGAGGGGCTAGCAGACACCAGGATTTGGCTGTGCTGCAGAAGTCCTGGTGGAGAAATCGCTTTGAGGTGCCTCAAGGGGAGTGATTCAAACATGAAACAAGTAAATAAATAGCCATAATGGGGAATGCAGGAAATTAACCAACCCCTGCCGAAAGCAGGGCTTGAGGTCATTGATCAGCACGGACTTGGGTCAACCTGGATCTTCCTTTGCAGCATAGCTTGATCTCAAGCCATGTTGCAAAGGATAAATGGGTTACCTGGAATCATGGTGACATCAAGTAATGGATAGGTGGGCAGCCCAGGATCTGGCCCATCACCTGGAGGTGGTTATCCAGGCTGTAGAACAACCTTCCCCAACCTTACATCCCCTGACGCTGCTACAACGCAGCCTCTGTGATCCCCAGGCAGCATGGCCAAAGGTCAAGGACGATGAGGGTTGTAGTTCAACAGTATCTATGGACACATGGTTAGGAAAGATTGCTGTAGAGGAACGTTCTCATTCAGGTTTCAAGAGCTGAGGTGTATGCTTCTAAGACTGGTGAGAAAAATGTGCATTGTAAGATGGTATGTTCCTATTCTGATTCTCTAGCAGTGGTGCATGGGTTTGTGAAAAAGCCAGCTCTTCACTTTATCTGACCCTGAAACGTGTGGCTTATGTCTGCTACTAGAGTAGGTACAGGCTCCCTTCTTTGCTAATGCTGAACTTTGGTGTGGTTTGCTTAGATTCTAAGCCAGAGGCAGTCAACATGGCATCCTCCAGATGTTGTTGGATCACAGCTCCCATCATCTCTGGCCTTTAGCCACGGTAGCTGAGGCTGCTGGGAGTTGTAATCCAACACCCTCTGGAGGATCCCATACTGATTACTCCTGCTCCAAGTCTTAGAGTCAAACAGAGTTTGACCTTTGGATCCTTTGTAGGACTGCAACGGGAGGAAGCCCCAGTGAACTCCACAGAGCTTACTTCTGAGCAGACAAGTAAAAGATCACACTATTAGGATTTTTCTCATCAACTTGGACTGGAATTACTTGGCATACAGCAAAAATACATATGCAACATTTGGACAGACGAAACAGCATGTCGCAAAAACAATTCGCATGGCTTGCTCAAGTAAGAGACAGCTGCACCATCAACCAGGAGGAAGTTTGTTCTCCCTTCCCAGTTTGCTACATTTGTTCTTTAGGTTCTGCCAAGAAAGCTGCTGGACAACCAAGAAAGAAACATCGCGCAAACACCTCTTATGTCTTCACTTAAGCTCCAGTGGATGCAGAAATGAAATGCCAGCCATAAATCTAAGACAGGCTAGGATTCCATTCCAAGTATCCCAAGGGGGAGGAGATGCAAAGTTTAGCTCTTTGAAGGCAAAAGCATCCTATCAGTTTTTGGACACTATGAGCGTTTCTGCATCCAGAGAGAGAGGACAGCATAGAACTGTCAAGTGTATTGAATGTGGCAACTCCATCAAGGCAGAGGCAGGTGGGGAGACTGTTTTACCAAATACATGCTGTTTAGATGCAATTGCATACCCCCGAAGCTTCAGTCAAGAATGACCCATGCTCCATATCAACAGAGTTTCACACAGAGGCAGATCTCTTTGCAAGAAAGAACTTGCCATCTAAAGGAGCAAGAGGTGGCAAACCTGTGGCCCGTCAAGATGCTGTTGGGACTCCCATCTCCCAACAGCCCCCAGCCAACATGGCCAGTGACTGGGGATGATGGGAGTTGCAGGCCAGCAACATCTGGTGGCCCCCGCAGGTTCCTCACTCCTGCACTACAGCCTGACAGAGGAATAGCAGACAAGGGATGAATGAGAGCCACTTGTATGGATAGGACTGGGTAGTCCTAGCAGTGTTGCAGCACAAGCAAAGTCAAATAATGAGCAGTGCATGGGGATACATAGAAAATCATGCAGCTTGCCTGTATGAGGTCCTGTGTTTAGTCCTTCGCAACTCCATTTAAATGATCTCAGGCAGCAGCTCTGAAGCCATGAAGTATAAAGCAGGCATAGGCAAACTTGGTCCTCCAGATGTTTTGGGACTACAACTCCCATTATCCCTAGCTAACAGGACCAGTGGTCAGGGATGATGGGAGTTGTAGTCCCAAAACATCTGGAGTTTGGGGGTGCCTGGTATAAAGCATCATATGTCCAGCTGTTACTGAATGCTACCTGGTCGGGTGGAATGGTGAGCCAGGGGGAACATGGAAACGTAATGCTTTCCCTTCCACTAACTGCCTTTTTTTCCCTATGTGATGCTTTATTAAATAGATTCTGAGGATAGAAACACCAAAAGCTTGACATGCCACAGTTGGGCATTTTCTTACTTGGCTTTATTTTGTCTCATTTAGGGAGCATCTTCCTTGCGATAAGGGAACGTCCTCTAAATGGAAACTTACCAATACACATTCACTACGAGTCCACCATGATGCACAGCGGCCGTCTAAGTGTCCATGTGACACTCCTCTCTATTCATTGAGGCCTCCCTGATTAGCCCGAATGTTTTGAGTGCTCCCTAACACCACAATTTGGGTAAATGAGGGTGTCCTCTTAATTGGCTGACTCAAACAAGCAGCTATCTTGGTTGCGGGGGATGGGGGGTGGGAGATGTTAATTACAATTAAATAGAAAGGGCTGGCGAATCTCATTTTAAAAAGAAGGGTGGCGTTACTGAACAGCCCTGAGAAACAGAACTGAGAATCGTAACGTGGGCTTGCAACAAGCTTCCTAAACTCCGGTTCTTGGGTATTTAAAATAAAAGGGCATTGAAGGAAAGTAAGAATCCATAATGCATTAAATAAAGAAAAGACGGGCAGCTGGTGCTTGAATTTCAAGTCTAACAAGGGTAGCCAAGAAGATCAAGTGAGGTTACAAGGGAGAGAATTCTTGACTTTTATTTTTGGCTCAAGCCCTGTTTCAGCCAAAGGTTCACAGGGTGGGCTTAGCCAAGTTTCTGCCTGCCTGCCTGCCTGCCTGCCTGTCTCTCTGCCATCTAAAAAAAACGAGAACAATGGCGGCTGCACCTCATAAGGTAGCTGCAAGATCACAGAAAAAGAGAATGCGCAAAGCATTTTTACAAGCTGAGTCAGAATGGCACAGAGGTGTTGGACCTGAATGAGCGAGGTCCTGCCCAGCCATGAAGCTCATCTGGGTAAGTCTCAATTTATCAGGATAAAATATATTGTAAGAGTTGGTGTGAGGCTAAAACAGCATCACCTCATAGATACCATGCTAGTTCCTTAGAAGATTAGCGGAACCCAGAGCTAATACAGAAAAAACATATCTAAGGGCTGTTGCCAACCAAGTAGACCCATTGAAATTAGAGTAGACCCATTGAAATTAGCAAACCTAAGCTAGTTATGTTTGTTAATTTCAGTGAGCCTGCTCAGAGTAGGACCAACATTGGGCACAACTCTAAGCCAACAACAAAAACCAAAGGTCACTGACTGAATGCATCTCGACAAAACTGAAAACATTTTTAAGTGTTTTAGGATAAAATGCTATCCAAAACCGCACAATTAATACTGCTGCCTAAAAAGAAAAATGGGGGGGAAAATACAACTCCTGATGTCCATGTTAATCCAACCCCACTCCCTTCTCCAGAAGCACAGTATTTGTGCTAGATTTCCTGGTGTGCATGTGTTTTAAATCCAACTCTGGGCTGAAGAACAGCATAGTTTTAGGCACTGAATAGCACAGTTTAATTATAAACATTTTAGCTAACCAGTCTGGTACTAAGCCAATCTGTTTCTGGGGAAACACTAGTTTTGAAGTCTTCTTTCCAGTCAGCTGCCATTTAAGCTGAGCCAATTATCTTAGCCTTTTGACTTAGATGTGCCTGACCTAACCTGAATGTAGTTTCACTGCTTCTTTTGAAATATCAGACTCTGTGCGCATATGCATTCACTCCCATCTTCATTTGGCAATGGCTCTGAAACGGAGCCTCTGATCTTGCCAACATCAAAAGCCTGGTTTGTAAGATAAGGTAATATTTGAAGTTTGCTCAGCAGTATTCCCCTGTGTCCAAAGTAAATCCATAAATAAGATATAACCAAATAATAAAAAGTCCCCCTTTCGTCTCTCCCTCCCTCCCTCACCCCTTCCCTCCAATCAAGAAATGGAAATGTGAATTTGCCTGGGTGCTTTGTGGCTAACACCAAAAAGGGGCAGATTAAACAAAACGCAACATTGATCCTTTGGGTTAAATGTAAGTTCAGGAAAAGGGGGGGAGAGGGATTGTGTGCATTTTCTTTGCTGGGAATGCCACCTGGGGGCCACCATGAAAACAAGAGACCAGATCATACCGGCTTTTCAGATGTCTGTGGGTTCTGTTGTCTGATTTGCACCCCACCAAAACCAATGCACACACGCACGCACACAGTAGAGTGGTGCATTGCTGCACAAATTTGTTGGCACGGAAGCTACAGGAAAAGTGCCCTACATCATCAAAGGTGACAAATGAACCACAACAGCAGCTGATTTCACTTTTCTCCCAACTTCGCTCCCCTCCAAAAGCAAAAAGAAAAGAAAAGAAGGCGGCTTGAGCGGGAACACGCCGCCCTCCCCACTTTCCTCCCTTTTGCTCAAGTTTCTCTTTCATACACCCATGGCAGGGAAGGAAATTCAAACACAAAAACAACTTGGCACACGTGCTAGTGTTACCGCAGCTTGCAACAGCTGTTGAAGCCTATCAGCGTGCTCTGCTTCTAGGAGTTTACAACACTGAGACGCCACAGAGCTGGAAAAAGTGTGCGTCCCACTTTCCTCCTCTCTCTCTCTCTCTCTCTCTCTCTCTCTCTCTCACTCTCACACACAAACTCCTCAGTCGTTTGGAGACAACACCACAGGAAATTCAAACCTTTCCAAAGGCTTCGAGAGGGTTGGGAAGGGGGAGTTTGGGATCAGTTTTCAGCAGGAACTGGTTAAATGCCTTGAGTTTTTGCAGGTTGCTCTCTAAAGCCATATAACCATTCTGGGCCCTATTGAAATCCAGGTTGGCTCCCCGCCCCCCCCCTCCGGCCTCAGCACCACCACCACCTCCGCAACACCCCCACTGCCCATATCTTGAAGCTCCCAGCAGTTTAATCAGGCAAGCTTCCCTTGCTCCTCACAGCCTGTACTGGCTATTGTTATGGCAGGAAAAAACAGCCAGGCTCCTTTCATGCCCGGCTTTATGGGGAGCTCCTATTCACTTGTTCAAGTAAATTTCAAAGCAGCCTGCTACCCTCTTATCCCCTCTAAGCTCCCCTAGACTAACAATAGGCTGAAAGCGATTCAGTTAAGCCTTTCATCCAGCATGCACTTTATTTCTCACTCAGTGCTCTCATCTGTAGAAGGCCCCACAATTGGCATTGCTGTGAAGAGAGGGTATAATCCTAGCCCTGCTCGTCCCAAGTGACCCAACACTGGTCCAGAAATGACTAACCCAGTGAATGCTCTGTTGACACACCGAGCACATATACAAACCGCAGCCCAGCTGGCAAAGAGAAATAAAATAGTGATGCAGCTTTTAAGAAAATGCAAGGCTGATGTTGTTCAACGAGAAAGCGGGGTAAGGCAGGAATGGGTTTCTTCTTCTTCCATAAAACCATTTTTTAAAAAAGTACTGCACACATATTAGAAGGAGGGTGGATAACCAAGTCTGCACTATTTTATATCTAGAGACTTTTTTATTTTAAAAAGTGCATATTCTTCCCCTGCCACCAAAAGGATTACAAGGAATTGCAAAGCGTTTCCTTGAAGGTTTCCAAACCACCATGGGTACAGTACACTAACAGTACAATCCTGTTACTCACAAGTTAAGTCCTACTGTTTTGGGTTGGAATTGCTTCCAGATATGTGCATGCATGGGAAGCAGAACTAAGCATTTCAAGTTAAGACCTTGGGAATTGTGTGTGTGTTTGTGCGCATATGTATATCAATGCCAAGTTAAAACCAGGCTACTTTGCACTCCCCAACCCCAACCTGCCTCCAAAAAGCGTTCCTTCCACTGGAAATAAAGAATATGCTCCCCTATCCTCACAGCACTTTGGGATATTTAGCAATGAAGTCCAATCTCTCTACCCAGCAGCAGGAAGAGGAATGCAAGATGAAGTAGAGGTGGGAGAGAGAAACCATTGACAACGTACGTAGTTGTATGGCTAAAGCAGATTACAACAAAAAACTTCTTCCCATTTCCTTCTCTGTAGAAGACCACAAATTTTACAGCACAGATTGTTCCTCCCATCCTTCTCCCAGAGACTAAGGAATAATTGTCATCACATTCCAAATAGCCTCCACCCTCTTACAGAAGTAAAGTCAGCCAGGTTCAGCCCAAGAAGGCTGTTGACTCTTTGGGTCAATAGAGCATCGCTCCTAAGTTCAGCAGCTAACCTCAGAAAGCACCGCCTAGAGGAATCAATTCCTTTTTTTACGACTGTTAATTAGATAATAAGACTACACCTAGTCCTTAAAAAAACACCAAGGGCTGGGGCAAAATTGTGGCTATGGGGACGATTATGGATACATCCCATGGGTAAGAGGCTGGATTTCTAGTCCTACTGGGAGAACAAGGTTGTTCACCTGAGAGTTGGGTGAGAATACCTGCAAAGTGATGGAAATGAGAGAGTCATTTCCTACCATTGCGTCAAAGGCATACACACTGTGCTCAAACTCCTAGTTTATGGCAATATGGTGGGTAAAGAATCCATCAGAAATATAACTGGGTAGCAAAATTTTAAACAGAAAATTAAAGCAGAGATCATGGTCAGGTAGGATTCTTTTAAGAACCAACAGTTTTTCAAAAAATTCAACCAAGGGAAATACTTACACGCTACTGTCCGTCATAGACATGGAGTCATCAGTCAGAGCATCACTAGATATTTCGCTATCATTTGCACTGGTGGCAGGAGCAAAGACATAGCCAGAGTTCACATGGTAAGGGTTAACAGGATCGTTCCTCTTAAAGGACCTAGAGACAAGCAAAAAGTGAAAGCTCAGTTACTCTTCCATGAACTCAGGAAATACACACATAAAAAGCCAAAGAGCAATGAGCTAAGTTATATATGTGCACACAAGACTAACTAAATGACTAATATTCTCAATGCTTGGAAGTAACTCAGTCAATTTCAATGGACCGCTTATAAATAAGAAGTGTTTAGGATCACGGCCTTCATTTTCCACCCACCATAAACAGCTGGCTAACCAGCATGTGATCTGCCAGAAGTATATGTAATATATAGGAGAAATAAACCCATGCTACTAAATCCTTGTTTACCTGTGTAGGTCTGTGTTCACAGCATACCCATTTGTATATAATAGCTTTCATTGTGCTGTGTAGATGGAATGGAAGCAAAGCAAGTTGTTTGTGTACATTGGGGTGGCAAACATGGTGAATCTCCAGATGTTGATGGAACTACAACTCCCATCATCCATGACCATTGGCCATGCCGGCTGGGGCTGACAGGAGTTGAAGAACAGCAACATTTGGGAGCCAAAGGTTCCCCATTCATGATCTACAAAGTCACAGAGTATTTTAAAGCCATCAGCTGTCATACAGTTTTAAAATGGTGGATTCGTGAAATCCCTTGTTATGGCACCACACAAAAAAGTATCATGTTTTCTCCTGTTGTTCCACCAAAGAGAAGAGGCAGCATACATCCTCCATCACTATTTTATCCTCACAACAACCTTATGAAGCAGGTTAGACCAGGCTTCCTCGGCCCTCCAGATGTTTTTGGCTACATCTCCCATGATCCCTAGCTAGCAGGACCAGTGGTCAGGGATGATAGGAATTGTAGTCTCAAAACATCTGGAGGGCAAAGGTTGAGGAAGCCTGGGTTAGACTGAGGGATCACAGAACTGTAGAGTTTGAAGGGATGCTGAAGGTCATCTGGTCCAACAAAGGAATATGCAGCTGTTCCATATGGGGATCAAACCTGCAATCTTGGCATTATCAGCACCATGGTTTAACCTCACAACAACCCCACAAGGAAGGATAGAGGCCAGTCCTAGGTCACCAGTGAGCTTCATTCTTGAGTGGGGACTTAGACCCAAACCTCCTTGCTTTTAGTCCAATATACCAGACTAGTGGCAAGACTCACAAGGAAGGCAATATTGTGAACAGATCCAGCTTGTCTCGGACACTCCCACATAACAAACTGAGATTCAGAAACAACTACCAAGGTCTCCATGTGGTAGAGAGAAAACTGTCCTGCCACAACACTCTAGCCATCGACACTTTTACAGTTTTCACAATCCTACACGTGCCTGTCAAAAAGTAAGTGAGTTCAAGGATGCTTACTCACAGGTAAGTAGGAATAAGATTGGAGCTTCAGTGATCATGCAGGGCCTATCATGAACATTTTGACAAGTTCCTTCCTAGGTTTGTTCTACTCCCTAACATTTCAAATTGGGCTAGGATCTCCTCACAAAAACACTCAACTCCTACTTTCCCACACCAATGTGTCTTAAACCCAAATACATGTGCATTGTTATTCCTGGTCCATCTGCAGCAAGGATGGGGGAAATGTGGTCCTCCATAAGCTGCCGGACTACAATTCCCATTATCCTTGACCATTAGCTATGAATGATGGGGCTAATGGGAGTGGGAATCTAAGATCTACAGAAAAGGGCAATGCAAGATTTTAGACAAGTGAGCTAGGGCCAGGCAGTTAAGAACAGCAGCTGAATGCCCTGAAACTGAATCTTTATCATGCACTCATCAAGTGGCCTTAAAAGCATATTTTCTTTCTTTCTTTCTTTCTTTCTTCCTTCCTTCCTTCTCTCTCTCTGCTTCAAATCTGTGCCAGCAGTACAAGACAGTTGTAATGGCTAGAGCAGGCATAGGCAAATTTTGCCTTCCAGATGTTTTGGGACTACAACTCCCATCATCCCTGACCATTGGTCGTTAGCTAGGGGTGATGGGAGTTGTAGTCCCAAAACATCTGGAAGGCAAAGTTTGCCTATGCCTGGGCTAGAGCAAAGTTTCCCAAACTTGGGTCTCCAGCTGTTTTGGACTACAACTCCGATCATTCCTAGCTAGCAGAACCAGGGGTGATGGGAACTGTATTCCAAAAACAGCTGGAGACCCAGGTTTGGGAAACTCTAAGCTCGAGTGAAGTGCTTAAGAAAAAAGTGGTAAATATTATTAAGTGCCCGCAGTATTTTCAGGTCATTTTCAGCTCTGGATTCAAAAGGTCCCCAAGCATGTCAAATTAACAAATATAACTTCTACAGATGGTCTTATCTCAAAATGGTTCGATTGACATCTTATTTCAGAGGATGCTGCAAAAGAAAGTGTGGCCCTATATACAGAGAGCTCTGCATTGGTAAAGCGATAATAAGGGGATAATAAGTGAAGAGCAATCTTTTCCAATCCAAATCACAGAGGGGAGTAAATTTCAGTTTTGTATCCCCACCAAGTTGGTCCAATAAATGGAGCCATTATGTAGGACCAACAAGGCAGCAACCTAACAATTTATGGGGCAGCCTTTGCCAACCTGCTACCTTCCAGATGTTTTGGACTACAACTCCCATCAGCCATCACAACCATGGTGCCTGAGGAAGAAAGGAGCAAGGAGTCCCAAACATCTGGAGGGCATCAGTTTGGCAAAGGGAGACCAATAGGGATGGACACCTGTGTTTTATATTCTGTACCCTAATCACCATGGACTATTAAAGACTAAATTAGGGATTGACAAACATTTACAGGATTGCGATCACTGCTCTCAGCCAAACGTTTTAAGAGGGCCTTGTTTATATAGACAGCACCACCTTTAAGCACACAGAATCCAAACGCCTGGAATCCAGACTAAGTTTGCCAGATGTTCCTCATTTCAAGCCATCACCCCTTACTCCAGATGCCTGCTCTACAGAACACTAAAAAGGGACACCCCTTATTCGACCACTTCCATAACATTCCACAGAAGAGACATCACAGAGGCAGACCACATCCCTCATTCTGAAGAAATTCAGCTTGGCAACTCCGATCCACTCAGGCTCCCATGGTCTGCTGTTTGTTCAATTCTAAGACAGTCACTTGCTCAAAATTGGAGTCACTTGTGAGCAACTTGGGAGGCACAGGGTTGAGGGAGGGAGGGAGGGAGAGGGAGAGGGAGAGAGGGAAGGGAAGTCTTTCTTTAAGGCCTAAACATAAAAGAGAGAAACTTTTGGGTTTTGTTATTTAAAAAAAACAACCCACCAAGCCACTTGCAATGAGATCGGAGGAGGCATCAGGCCTGAGTTAAGTGAGCAGCCTGGTAGTCTTAATGAAAAGCAGCACTTCCCCCTAGTAGTAGTATTCTGGTCCCTTTGTTTCCATTTGCCCCGGTTACCCACTTTCGACCTCTTCAGTAGTAGTCTTCACTCAGTTCTCTCACAAACAAGTCCTCCCACCCTCCCCTTAACTCCCCTCCTGCTGTGTTGCATTCCTCCATTTCACTGGCAAGGGGAAAACATGAGCCCTTGCGAAGGCTTAAGCAAAGAAAGGGGCTTGGGAAGGGGAGAGAAAGAGAGATGGAGGGAGAGACAGACAGACAGCCCTCTTCAAGTTATGACGGCAAACAGCATGACTGAAGTTCTAGGCCTCCACATCTCAAGCTGACCTTTGCAGGAGGCCTCGCTGCAAAAGACTCAGGTATTTAAGCGCAGCTGGGAACACATTCTTTCCCAAAGCACACAAAGATATTTCAGTGGGAAGATCAAGACATTCAAAAGATGAAGGAAGGGAGCGGGGAAGAGAAAAGAAAAGAAGGAAAGAATGGGAGATAACCAAAGAGTGACAGAAGACGGTAGGGGGGGAAAAATCAGATCCTTCAGATCTTCAAGACAGATCAACCCCACATGTTTCCAGTTGAAAGTTACTCTGCAAAAGGGGGGGGGGGGAGAAAGCAAGGGGAAGCAGGATCCAAATGTTGTACCTTTAGAAAACAAAAACTTATCTATGTTTGTAAAGTTCCCGTGACATTCTTAAGGCAGCTATTGGGGTTTTTTTGGGGGTCTTTCAAGGAAGTGGGGTGGGAGAGGGGGAAGGATAAAGGCTTTACTTTTTATTACTGTCCTTGAAACAGCTTCGTGTCCTGCTCTAACAAAACGCAGGCCCATTAGGGCTTATTGTTGTAAGGTATCTGGTTGCAAGATGCTCGCCATCTGTACAGAACCAAGCCTGCTCCTTAAGTGGATCCTACAGACCTTCCTTTTAAAGTGCATGTCATGCTGCTACGTCCTTAATCGTGCCGCCCGTTAGTTTATGTTTACATGTCATCCCTATGGGAAGGTTAAGGGGAAGCTCTTCCATACTGTAAGGCAGCCACGAGAGAGAGAGAGAGAGAGAGAGAGAGAGAGAGAGAGAGAGAGAGAGAATCTCCAAAATCTTTTTGGAAGAGCTCAACTTCCCAAGCTATGCCGAACTTTTGGAAAAGTCCTGCTCCAAAGTTCAACGGATCTATAAATCACCTTAAACTAGTCAGCAGAAACTCAAAGCACAAGAAATTACCAAGACATTTAGCTAGCAAAATGCCATTCCCCCACTCCTCAGAACTTGTACAATCATATCATTAAACAATAAATTTCTTTTTATTTAAAAAATAATAATCACAGTTTGCCCAGTTAAAACAGATCTGTACAGAAAATCCCCACATACATTAAGTAAACCAATTAGGGATGTTTTCATAGCCACTTTTTTTTTTAAAAAAAGAAAGATCTTGACCACACTACAAACTTAATTGTAGCCAGATGCTATCAAGCTGCCTTAAAGGAGTTTTAATTCCTGTGTGAAGCAGAGTCTCCAGTGTAAATTTCTACATGGACTCTCTTTTTCTCTCTCTCAAAAAAAGTGCCTCCACAGGACACAATACTGACAAATGTTTTCCACAATCATGTAGCAGTTCCCCTTCAGCTTCAAGGAGAATGTCTCAAGTTTCTCAAACTACTACCACTTATACTGATAAAAATGGTACTTGTTTGTCACTCCCTGTGCTGTGTTGGGGAGCAGGCCTGTGTCATAGACAAAGCACACAGAACTTATCTTTCCAGGTGTCTTTTGTGGGTAGCCCTGCAAGAAAACCCCCCAAAACCCAACAACACCCTGAACAGCACAGCTGTTTTCTCCTCTGTGATTAGCCTCTAGCCTTATAAGTAGCCTCAGATCTTGGTTTTTCAACCAAAGTAATGGAAAGTCTATACAGGGAGCCTTGTAAATTAGGAAGCTAAGCTTTGCTGCACTGCAGTTGGCATTCCACAGGTGTTCAGGTGGGTTATCAGAGGTATATGAAGAAAGCTCTGGATTGCTCTCACTGCTGTTGAGAAAACATCGTGTGAATCTGCAGCCACATTGTCTGGCAAATGGTTTTTGGTCAGAAACATTGTGTTTATAATTTTCAGGGGAAGCAAATATGTAGCTTTCATCACACTACTTTGCCAACAAAACAAAACAAAACAAAAACCCGATTGCTTGGTGTGTGCAAGCACACACACATGTACACATTTGTCTTTCTCCCCTCCTGGCTTAATTTTATTATGATAACTGAAGCCATCTCGGTTCCAACACCTTCCCCCACAAATAAGTGCCAATCTGCAAAAGTGGGCCATCTGCTAGCTATAGCCCCATGTGGTGGGAAGGCGAGCTTCAATAACTTTACAAGAGAAAACTTAACAGCAGAGAGGCTACCTTATTGGCTGCTATGATATATGAGTGTGCCGTAAGAGGGCAGTTTTCTGCACATTAACTTTTGTGTGATACATTCAGAATCCAATGTAAACAAAACTTTTTTTCAATTTCACTTTTGTTGCACTGAACTGCCGAAAGTGGAAGAGCATCAAGATCCTCATTCCAAGGAAGCAATTAATACACAAAGCAGCCCTGAGAAAGAGGGGAAGACACCTAAAACCAAGTCCAAAGTGTTTATTTTGACTCGGGGAAATCCCAAATTCATAAAAATACCTTATAACACATACAGCATGAGGATGTGATTGGGGTAAAGAAAGTGTGTTCGCCAAACCTAACCTAGGAGCAGAAAACAGCCAGGGGAGGGAGACAAATAGGCTTCACACTCCTCATTAAAGCTTACATGCTAAAACAACCTCCAATTAATATTTTTTTTTAAAGTTTGGTTACCTACAGGTCCGGAAAGATGAAGACACATTGCAGACACCAGCCAAGGGGAAAGGGGATTCACCTGTCAACTGCTAGCAGACTAGGCAAATAACAGCAACTCATCCACAAGCTGAGAAAACTACTGGACTTTAATATCTTTGAGACAGGAGGAGAAGCAATGTCTGGTGACCACTGGCTTGGGGGAAAAGGCTTCTCAGCTAGTTCCCTTTGGTAACAACAATGAGATTCTAGTCCAGAAATTGCTAAGAGCAGCACCTCTAACTGGCAAAGGACTTGGCAACCTTTACTGAGACCATGCCTACCCTCCCCTATGGGATATTATTCCCATTTCATAGCTGAGGAACTGAGTCTGAGACCTACCGACTTACCAAAGACCACACAAAGTGTCCATGGCAGGCAGCAGTGGAACTGGAACCTGGGTTCAAGGCCAAGCTCTCAGTTCAGTTACATACAAGAATCCAGTCAAGGAGACAAAAAAAAAAAAAAGGAGAAGCAACTTCTTGCCTTTTTGGAGAACAGCGCAGCACAAAGTACATATCTGCTTAAGAGGAAGGTTTTCAGCATAAAATCATAGAATTGTAGAGTTGGAAGGGACCCTAAGGATCCTCTAGTCCAACCCCCTACAATGCAGTTGCCCCATACAGGGATCGAACTTGCAACCTTGGCATTATCAGCACCATGCTTCAACCAGCTGAGCTATCCAGCTCCCTCAATATATGCCTAATCAAAAGCATGCATGAATTGGGTGGGCTGAAGTTTCCTCACCTGAACAGAAAGTTACCTGCTAGGTGTTTTTCAGAGTGGCACTGACATTAATAGCTCCATGCCTTCTGCCACCTCAATGTCAACAGAGTTTAGACATGCCAATGCCTTCTACAATGTCATCTCAACTTGGGGAGAGTGTTAGGTGTGTGCAGGGGTGTGTGTGTACACAACCCCCCACCACCACATATACACATGCATACACACATATAAACACTGTTTGATCTGGGCAACAGCAAATATGGTTGTCAGGCTCATGCAACTGGTACAGTTCAGAGGTTGTGAAAGAAAATTGGCTTGCTAGGGCTTCAAACTTGAAAACTTGCCTTTACCACAGAAAGATACTGGGGCAAACAGAGGCTTGAGCAAGCATATACCTCCACAGAGATTAAAACAAACGGGTAACACACACTGATGCCATTTGTACAGCCAAGAACTAGAAGAAGCCCCTCGCCTATCTGGAGCCCCCGCAGATTTGCCCTGGTGTGAGTGAAAGCCAAATTAGAACCAGCTGCCTTTCCAACCCTATCGCTGGAAAAGACCATAAACACTGCTGCAAGCTAGAAACACAACAGATGCAATTCAAGAACCCTCCTCTTAGAGGCAGGCCATAGTTGAAACAAGCTGAAAACAGAAGAGATGCCTGAAGCCCTTTGATGTCCCATGAATCACAGAAACACTCACAAAAATTCCTGTAAACCAGATGTCAAATACTTACCAGACTGAGAAAGAAACTCCCAAAGCAAGAGAGAGAATACACAGAACAGAGGGGAGAGGGAGAGAGCAGGTCCTTCTGCTCTATAGATCCTTGTTCAACCAATTCCCATTTATGAAGGGGAAAGGGAGGGGAGAAAGAGAATAAGGTGTCAGAAGATTATACCACTCTGTCGCGATTAAGGTAGAGAAAGAATACGCTGGTGTTGCCATTTTGTGAGAAACTGGTCTTGCCCACTTTCATCAGCCTATGCCACCAAAGGAGGGTCTCATATCACTCTCCTGAGGTACTGAATTGGGAATAGGACCACCTTTTAATGCAGCTTGAATTCCATTAACTAGGAAGGGCTGTCAGTCAATGGTAGAGTGCATGCTAAAAGGCCTAGGTTCATCTCCAGGTCAGGCTAGGAAAAGTTCCTGGCTGAAACTCTGAAGAGCCATTGTCAGTCACTGTAGACAGTTCTGAGCCTGAGAAACCAAAGGTCCAACTCAGTTCCTATATACCTGGAGCACACACCTCTTTTACTCAGCGGTTGGAATTCTGCCCCTAACACTAATGTCCCATACCTGAAGCCATCTCATTGGCCAAACAGATTTCCTTTGGCTTAAAGACACCGATAGCAAGCCACACAAGGTATTCTCCAAGAATACATGTGTTTCATGTCTCCTTGTAAGTTACAAAGTTCAGTCACACGGGCTGCCGCAGTAATAATATGGATTTTCTCCCGCAGTAATAATATGGATTTTCTCGTTCCATCATCACATAATTGCTTCCCATTTTCTATATGTAATCCACATATTTCGACACTAGCTGGGGATGAAGCTGGCAAACTAGTATTTCATTACTCATTCACATGCCTAGATGGTGCTCTTCCCAGCTCCTCTTAATGTGGTTTAAAGTGGTAACAATTAACGCATGTCTCAAAGAACAAGAGTCGCTTTGAAGTTCTTTTTTGATGTCTAAGAGAGCTTTAGGAACTGGTGGGTCTTAAGAACCACAATGTACTGCTTTCTTTATTATGGAGAAAGACAGCCCTCCCCACCAAGCCAGAAATAAATGCCAAGTTGTTAAGGTTCATTAAAAAAAAAAGTATCTTTGCCAAAATCTACTCCAAAGGACAAGCATGTGCACATATACCCACTTTGCAAGATTTGTTTAAAGGAGCAACAGACTCTCAAAAAGTCATTCAAAGCAAGTTATCTTACCTGAACCCATTCTCCACAGTTTCTGTAGCCCGGACACTTGCTGTAGCCCTCAATGCCTTACTGGATAGCCCTAGCACGGATGGCAAAAGTTTGTTCTTAAAGTCTGCACAGCTCCACTCCTCTTCTTCATTCAAGGTAGGGAGATAGCCACAGTCAACTTTTAAGCTCCCCAGTCCATGGCTGTTAATGTAAGCAGGATTTTCTCCCCCACTCCTTACATATTCGAGGTATATATCAGAAGTTAAAAACATCTGGTAAGCATTTTCCTCCATCACTGTCTGAATCTCAGTCTGTGCCTGATCAAACATTATAGAATCGATCTGCTGCTTCTTGATATTATCCCTTATGTAGGTCTTAGTGGCAGGCTTGAGCTGTTTGGAGACAATGCTGTTGTTCTCAATGTACCGTTTGTATATAGCTTTGGCTACTCGTAAAGTTTTGGTATCCTTAAGGTCCATCTGCCTGAAGCCATTGCAGGCAAACCAGAAGTCCAAAGTATCCACACATTTTTCTCTTTCCAGGAAGGTCCGGAAGAGATAGGCACCATCTTGATCCCCCAGTAAGGAATGCAAGGATTTGGTCCATCGTGCTAGAGGAGAGTCTGGGAATGCACTGCCTTCTGGCTCCCCAAGGCCATCTTCATTTCTCCTTGGCGTGGAAGAAACTGACATGGCCTTGAAGCTTTGGTTTTTCATGGCAAACAAAGTGGCAGCCAGGTGGCATGGTGTCTCTCCTTCTTCCCCTGGTACAGGGGGGCGTGGGGCATCTTCTCTGAAGCTGCTGCTGGGGTCTGGGAGGTGAGTCAGCAATGCTGCGCTGCTCATGGTTCCGGGAGTCCCTTCTGGCAGGACTTTTTCTTTTTAAGTTCCTCAGTAATCTGTATGTGTGTTGTTTCTCTCCCTCTCTCTTTTCTTCCTCAAGTCAGCAGGGGATTCTTCAGAGTCTTCTCTCTTGAAGGAAAAAAAAAAGGAAAAGAAAGAGGGGGGGAAGTATTGATCTAATCAAAACCAGATCCACCCAACATCAAAGACAAAAAGTAAACAGGCTTTTCAACTCCTCACATTAAAATAAAGAGGCAACCGCAGCTATCTGCAGTGCTAATCAAAAGTATCAGATACGCTTTTCAAAGAGGAAGATTGAACTCTGGGCACACTTTTAACTTTGGTGTGGAGGGAGCAAAAGGAGTGGGGGCGGAGGCAAAAACAAAAATGAAGTCTTAATTATTGCATTGCCTATAAAATCAAAACACGCAAAAGAAAAGAAAAGAAACCCCCCTGTGAACCTTTCCCTCCTACTAATGATAACATCTGAGAAGTCCCAGGAACAATACTGGATCCCTTGTGTTGTTAAACCTATTTTGTGTGCAAGCACACACACACACACACACACACACACACACACACATCCTTCAAAATTTTGCCTCCCTCTCTTTCTTCAGTAGATAACTCAAAGCAAAGAACAAAACATGCTTTCCTCAGCATCTGGTTTCCATTTCTCTGCCCCCCCCCCTCCTCCAAAACCCTTCAACTCCTTAAACATTTAGATTATGATCACCAGAAACCCTTCTAAGCACAATGCTGGATGCTCCTCTGAAAAAAACAAATGGCATATTGAGAAAGTGTTTAAAATAAAATGGGGGGGGGGGAGAGAGAGAGAGAATCTTGACCACAGTAGTGTTTTAGTTTAAAAACTAGGTCTGTCTGACTCATTTCTGATCAGTTGCCTACAGCCTTCAAAGGCATCTCATGGACTTGCTTAAGTTATACCATTCACATGTTAAAGACATCCACATGTTTAAAAACTTCCAACCACTTGGAAGCAAAGGATTCCAATTCTCCCTCCCCCCCCCCCACCACCTCCCTTGCTCGGGTTGTCATGCACTTTTTCTTCTCAAACTTAGCCAGTTTCCACCATTAAAGATGGATTAATGAGATCTTGAGAAGTTTTGTGGCTTCTTCCAAACATCCTTCCTTAGTTCACTCGGGAGAAAATGGGATTGCAAAGACTTCAACCAGTTTATTTAAACACACACACATACACAAAACCAACCAACATCCAATTTTAAAAAGTTGGTTTATGAAGTTATGTGAAGAGTTCAGAACTACTCATAAGATGACATTTCTCCACACCACCATTTTAAACGCCTGCTTGCCTTTACAACAAACAAATACAAACTACTGCCAAGAAAGTATTTTCCCCCTCTCTTCTGTAATGTACCTGAACGCGTGCAGAAACTCCAAGCCCGGCTGTTATATTCTCCAGCTCCCCCCATCAAAGAGAGTGAGCGAGTAAAGAGGGCGACTGGTGGGGGGAGGATTTAAAAGAAGACATTGTAGTCCAGCGAGCTGCTAAAATGCAACCCTTAAGAGGGGGGTAAAAATAAAAGAGGGGGGTGGTAAGTAACCCTCCAGAAATGGCGACTGACTGGAGGGGAGAGGGGGGTGGAAAGGCCGAGAGATCTCAGGAACCGAGAAGAGGAATTGGAAGAGTGAAGGTGGGGAGAGCGGGGGGGGGGAAGAGAGCGAGAAAGCCACAGAGAAGTCTTAAGCCAGTTGCTTTCTCCGAGCCCTGTGCAACAACTGACCCCTAAGTAAGCCTGCAGCGCCTCTTTGGAGTTCGCAGGGGGTGCCGAGAGAAGTGGGAGGGGTGTAAAGGAAGAGTTGGGGGGGGGGGGAGAAGGAGAAGAGGCAGGGAGTCCTCGCATCCTCGCTGCATCCCTGCCTCCCCGGCACATAAAGAAATGCACATCCTTGATCTCGACCTCCCTTCCCAATCTGAAAAGTCCAAATCTGAAAATGGAACCTTCTTTCCCCCCACACCCACGCACACACCTTACCGGGATATCTGCAATTGGGGTGCGTTGGTTGGAGGTGGGGGGGGGCTTGTCCTGTGCAAGACCCCACTCCTTCCCCAGATCTCTCCCGTCTCTCGAACACACACAAACGCAACACACACACACACACACCTCTGCTGTTTATTATTGTTCGCGTACAAAACCCTCGCCTATCGCCTCAACCGAGCCCTGCCTGCTCATAACTAACGCATAAATAGCTTTCCTTAACAACTTCAAAGCTCAAGCCAAGAGGACATCAAAGCGATCGGGAGAAAGCGGGCGCGCGGGGGGGGGGGGATAGAGAAACAGGCAAGCAGGCAGCTGGGGAATCGCGTACATTCTTGTGCAACTTACCATTGATCCAGTAGTTTTTAGTGGGTCCTTTTCCCCTTCTCTCTTCTCCTTCTCTTTTTCTTTTCCCGCCCCCTCCGTAAACGGGCGCTCGGTACTTCCTTTAAAAAAAAACCCACCTCCTTTAGCCTTCCCACCCCCCCTTCTCTCTCTCGCTTTACAGAATGAAGAAAAGTAATCCGCAGCGTTGCGCCGATTCCCCCTATATTTTCATCACCCGCCTCCTCTCATGCTTCATAATAGCATCTGAGAGTTTAAAAGGGGGGGGGGAGCGGAGGGGGGGAGAGAGAGAGAGAGAGAGCAGGACATTGCACGCGAAACGTATCAGCGGAGAGAGGGAGAGAGGAGTTTCAGCATGATCCTCTCCCTTCCTTCACGCCCCGCTTCTTCTTTAAGCCGAAAGGAAAAGGGAGAGGGGAAAAAATAAATAAATATATATATATATATCAAAAGACCTGATCCCTCCCCCACTTCTCCTGACCCCCCACCCGCCCCCCTTCTTTCAACTCAGGTCCTGTTTCAAGCAGTCATTCCATGCACCAAATGTCCTCCGGGCTATTCCAACAAACACTGAGCTGTGGGTTTAACTGTGCACATCAAAGTGAACAACCGAGAGAACGGTCCTGTAAGGGAGATAAGCGTCCTTTTTTCCCGGCAACACCTTCCGCCTTAAAATAAAATAAAATATATCTGTGTGCGCTTCTCTATCTCTGTGTGTGTGCATCTGTAAAGGTATACGCGGTTCCTACTATCGCAAGATCAACCGGCATTACGTACTGGCATTGCTCGGCAGCTACAGGGACTAATTATTCCCCCACACTTTGGATGGTTTTTCTTTCTTTCTTTTTTATTTTACTCCGAAGCGCTTAGATTTTTATTATTATTATTATTATTATTGCTTCTTGAGTTGCTACCAAGTTGCCAGGACCTTATCAAAGGGAAACAATCTCTAGCCAACTCCCCCAGGCTTTGGAACGTCAGAAGTAAGTGATCCTGCCGCCCCAATCGTATTATCCCTGCAATTCTCTCAGTGCTGCAGGAACCTTAAAGGGACAGGCAACATTCCCTCCTCCCGGTTCTGCCAGCTACACTCCCTTGCCTTTAACCCGTTCGTTGCTCAATCAACTTAGCCCTTTCTTTGCAAACTATCCTTCCCCCCCCACCCACACACACACATACCTCCAACACACCGCCCCTCCTTCACCCCATGAGATAAATATCAATTGCTGTTTGAACTCTCTTCCTTTTATTTTCCCATACAATGCAGAGCAACTGCTGTATTGCTCTTTTGGAGAGGTGGCGGGCGGCGCGGGGGGGGGGGCGGGCGGGGAGAGGAGGGAGGATGGAATGATCAACTTTAGTAGTGCAAGACTGTGATATCATTTTGCGGTAGAGTCCCCCACCCCACCCCCACCCCACTCCCGCGCGCTTCCCCCCCCCCACTGCCTTTTCTTCTTCTTTAAAGTTTCATGTTAGAAGAAAATTGGCCTTTTCCTTTTCCTTTCTTTTTTATTCTGCATCTTAACTAAACAATATCTGATTGTAATATAACTGGCACACCAACAAAACTCTGTTCCCCCACCCCCCATATGTTAAATATTAAACAGACACGGAATGCTTTAGAAAAGACTTTAGACAAAAGGTTCTAATTAGAGATTGGATCTGGCGTGCAGGTTTCGGGCCAATCCATCTCCCTTCCCCCACTAAACTCAGTCCCCTTATGAAGTCTGGGTCTGTTGTCTTTTAGAGCTTTTTCGTTTTTTTAAATTTTATTTTACGGGCAGCCTCAGAACACGGAAATCCAAAACCTCTGAACTTTATGGAAGTTCCAGTGCCATAATGCATCTGAACTCAGCGGTTCCAGTCTGTTTTTTCTCTTCGTTTAATTTACTCCTTTATGCGCGCGCAGGGGTGCGAACAGGCGCGCGGGCACACACGCACACACACATACCGTATACACACACTTTTCTTGTCTTCATCTATTCTACGTGCTTATTTTTAAGGGATTTAATTTTTTAATTACATTTACAAAACAAGCAAGACTAATACCCATGAATAAAACTTGGCCACCGGGGTATTCTCTTCCCAACCCCCTCAATAGTAGAAAGATGGTCTTTAATCACATTACTATAATTAGTTTTTATCATACAGCCCAGAGACCCAGCCCATTGTGCTAGGAGCTGTACAAAAACACGGGGAACCACAGGACCTTTTTTTCTCTCTCTAAGGGAAGGTACCATAAAAAATCTAGGTGGTTTGCAGCCTGATCCTCAGTCCCACTACAGCCTAATGGAATTACTCCCAAGTAAATTTGCCTGGATTATTGCCACAGGGCAATTAAATGAAAACCATGCACACATTTTTTGGAAGGAAGTGCGGCTAGATGAAGTGGGCCTTTTGTGCATCTTTGCTAATTACTTAGGATAATTTTCATCAAATCCAAGGTACAGTGGTACCCCGGGTTAAGAACGTAATTTGTTCCGGAGGTCCATTGTTAACCTGAAACTGTTCTTAACCTGAAGCACCACTTTAGCTAATGGGGCCTCCCGCTGCCACTGCTGCGTGATTTCTGTTCTCATCCTGAAGCAAAGTTCTTAACCTGAGGTACTATTTCTGGGTTAGCGGAGTCTGTAACCTGAAGCATCTGTAACCTGAAGCGTCTGTAACCCAAGGTACACATCCACATCATACATTTAAATGCACGTGGTTTCTCCCAGGAATCCTGGAAGCTTTGGTTTGTAAAGGGTCTGTGAGGGAGTAGACTCCCAGGATTCTTTGCGAGAAGCCATGAGCCTTGAATGTACAATGTGAATGTGTCTCATGGCTCTTTGAACATGGAGCACTGATTCACCTTTCTGTTTCATTGCCACTACAGTGGTACCTCGGGTTACATACGCTTCAGGTTACAGACTCCGCTAACCCAGAAATAGTACCTTGGGTTAAGAACTTTGCTTCAGGATGAGAACAGAAATCGTGCAGTGGCAGCAGGGGGCCCCATTAGCTAAAGTAGTGCTTCAGGTTAAGAACAGTTTCAGGTTAAGAACAGACCTCCAGAACGAATTAAGTTCTTAACCCGAGGTACCACTGTATATGGGCATCAACTTCGTTCTGTGAGATTTACAGCTGTGGTCTATGCTAGCAGCTTACAGGGCAAGAGGAAGCATTACCCAGGCATCATGGCTGGTTCCATCCCTCGGATCCCCATTGGCTGGGCAGGGAAGGCAAGGCAGGATGCCTAGGAGACAGTATTAAGCAGGCTATCCCCTTGTTGTTGGAGGATGTTTGGCCATTGTCTTGGAAGCTCTTCGAGGACATATGTATGTGGGGGTTTTGAGCATCCTTGTGAAATGTGTCACCAGATCTAAACAACCACCAGCCTGTGTCCCAGCTATTTACTCAGAGGTAAATGTGCAGAAGATCTGTGAATGCATACCCTCCAACATTTCCCCAATGAAAATAGGAACATCCTAAATAATAATAAAAAATAATAATAATAGAACAGTAATTTTAATATGAATACCCCTCCTATCTGACTGGGTAGCCCCAGCCACGCTGGGTGGCTTCCAACATATATAAAAACATAATAAAACATTAAATATTAAGAAACTTCCCTATACAGGGCTATACAGTATAGATGTCTTCTAAAGGTTGTAACTTATCTCCTTGGCTTTGGGGTCGCATACCCTCCAACACTTCTCCAATGAAAATAGGGACGTGCTTAGGAAAAGCGGGACATTCCGGGATCAAATCAGAAATCGGGATGGCTTCTGTAAATCTGGGACTGTCCCTGGAAAATAGGGACACTTGGGAGGGTCTGTGAATGACTCAGATGTAAGTTTATCTGTGTTATTTTCTTATGGTTTATTTTCAGAAGTGCAGATGGGGATGCAATTCCAAAGCACAATTCTAGTATCCAGGCTTTACGTGTCCCAAATACATTCATATAAATGAGCTTATGTGTGTCGAAGTGACCTAAATGGCCATAGTCTTACCAAGACCAAAGGCATCCCTTAAGAGCAGCACTCTTACAGGCTAATGCAAGAACAACAACTCCATCAACGCATCACGTGGCTCTGTGGAGATTCGGCTACCTTTTTGTGTGAATGCAATTTATGTTAAGTCCCTTGGAAATACACTAAGAACACATGCAGCCTATAATTAGCCCTCCAGCCCAACTTTTATAATTACAAACATTCATTTATTTTGCTATTGGACGCATTTCATGCAGCAACCCGCAACACAAGCAGCAATCGTGTAGAATGGCTCAACCAGGCCATTGTCGCAGCTCTTGGCCAGATACAAACACTGACTCGCCAATAAAGACAAGTGAAGAACGTTTTGGATTCTAAAAATATAGGGGCGAGAGATTTCTTCTGGAATACTTTTTTTAAAAATCCCATTTCCTTACTATGCATTAACTTGGGCCAATGGTACAAACTTGAATAAAATATTGGGGGGACCCAGGTAAGCCCCACCCTGCATAAATGACCACATGATTCAGCATGCACACACCATTTGAAGGGCAAAGCCCATCAAAGGGGGGGAGGGCAGGCCCTCAAATACTTTATGGGGGGGGCAAAATGTACCTCAGCCCCTAGAAGTTGGCTTGGGCCAAATCCTAAGGTTTAAATAAAATTCAAATAATTTAACCAACTTGATGTTGATTTCAATCATATACAGTGGTACCTCAGGTTAAGTACTTAATTCATTCTGGAGGTCTGTTTTTAACCTGAAACTGTTCTTAACCTGAAGCACCACTTTAGCTAATGGGGCCTCCTGCTGCCGCCGCGCTGCCGGAGCAAGATTTCTGTTCTCATCCTGAAGCAAAGTTCTTAACCTGAAGCACTATTTCTGGGTTAGTGGAGTCTGTAACCTGAAGCGTATGTAACCTGAAGCGTATGTAACCCGAGGTACCACTGTACACCAAAATGGTAAAATAGATTTACACATGTCGGGGCTGCGAGTGGGGCATCTGACGGCTGGCGACAATGTCAGAGGTGTCTGCGATACCTGGCGCCTAGAACTGGGTGTCTTTGGAGTAAATGACAGCGATGGGGAAGGTGTCTTGACATTCCCAGACCCAGACTCGCAGTTAGGAGAAAGGCCCTGTCATAGCTGTTCTCCCAGCCTCGGATATTTTGCCAGATTGAAAGATCTGGAGGCAAGGGAAAGAAGACTTCTGTTTACACATCGCCCCGTTCCCAATCTGATTCGATTGTGGGAAGACTCGCATCCAGGTACACGCATGCCTAGAGCACCTCAGCCATACTCCACCCCTTCGCCTGCCGCGGAAGGAAAGGTGCCGCGCGCTGCCTCCCAAACTGCAGATTGCGTGCCAAACGCAAGCACCTCCCGCCGCCCCATCGAGGGAGCCACAGATCACCGCGTTTGGCAACTCGGCCGCTCTCTCGCACCCCAAGCCGCGCCGATGGGTGTCGCCCAGGCACCTCCCATTGGCCCTTCAGCTAGCTCTTACTCCCTAGCCGGGATCCTCTGATTGGACAGTCAGGTGGCGGGGAGGCGGTGGCGGACGCACATGCTTACGATTGATACATTAGCAGAGCGCGCGGAGGAGGTGCCGCCCCGCGCTCTCACTTTATTAATGAATGCTCCGCTCCGCTCTCGCTCGGGTGGGCGGGGGCACATCAGCCATTGTCACAGAGGATGGGCGGGGCTTGAGCGGGTTTGATACTACAGTATAGCTTCGACGGGACTCCCGCCTTCGCTTAGGCGAGCTTCAAAAACGCAGGAGGCGCCACGAGGCTCTCGGCAGAGCGAGGGGGATGGGGGCGCATCCTTTTGAAACTGAAGAATCTCGAAGCGGAAATGAACAAAGTTTTGCTGGCTTAGCAGCGCTTGCGTGCAAAACTTGCCCCGATGCGGAGCCACACCACATTTCCACTTAAAAACAGCCGCATAGGATAACGCGCATGTATTATCGAGGGTCATTTTTAAAAGCTCTTTCAATGTACAAAGTAAAGTATTACTTGGATGCTTTATCGTGAAGGGTGCATGAGACACTTCGTAGGCAACATTTTTCCAGTTCCTTAAAGGTAAAGGGACCCCTGACCATTAGGTCCAGTTGTGGCCGACTCTGGGGTTACAGCGCTCATCTCGCTTTATTGGCCAAGGGAGCCAGTGTACAGCTTTCGGGTCATGTGGCCAACATGATTAAGCCACTTCTGGCAAACCAGAACAGCACACGGAAATGCCATTTACCTTCCCGCCAGAGCAGTACCTATTTATCTACTTGCGCTTTGACATGCTTTTGAACTGCTAGGTTGGCAGGAGCAGGGACCGAGCAACGGCCTCAGGGATTCGAACCGCTGACCTTCTGATTGGCAAGTCCTAGGCTCTGTGGTTTAACTCACAGCGCCACCCGCGTTCAGTTCCTTACATATGTTCAAACGAATGGATTGACGAAGGGGGAGACGGGAGTGCAACCGACTATTCATTTGTATGTGAGCAAAGTTCCCCGGCTGCACAGAGGGTTGGCTTGGCTGCATCCATAGGAGCATGGCACTTAGTTGTGATCAGTCACAAGGGTCCGGGGGGTAGCCAATATGGTGCCCTTCAGATATTTTGGACTGCAACCTCTGTCAGCCCCAGCCAGCTGGGGCTGGGCCAATGGCCAAGGATGATGGGAGTCTGCATCATCTGAAAAGCACAATTGGAAATTGTCTACCCTGATCTAATGCTGAATGGTGGGAGACTTGAGGCAGACAAAAGGAAGTATTCTGTCCTCATAGTCAGATGTGCTGACCTTTAGTCAAAATGTTGGTGTTGACCTTTAAACCCCTAAATGGCTTTGGCACTCTGTACCTGAAGGAGCGTCTCCACCCCCATCTTTCAGCCCGAACACTGAGATCCATTTCCAAGGGCCTTCTGGCTGTTCCCTCACTGCGAGAAGTGAAGTTATGGGGAACCAGCAAGAGGGCCTTCTTGGCAGTGGTGCCATTTCTGTGGAACGCCTTCCCATCAGATGTCAAGGAGATAAAGAACTACACAGTCATGTCATCTGAAGACAGCCCTGTATTGGGAAGTTTTTAATGTTTTGTTATGTTTTTATATGTGTTGGAAGCTTCCCAGAGTGGCTGGGGCAACCCAGACGGGTGGGGTATAGGTATTATCATTATCATCACTACTACTACTTGCTAGTGTGCTGAACTGGTGTTCAGTTTTTCAGTAACATCAGTTGGGCTTGGTAGCATGTTTTTATTGTAACCCGTGCTGGGATTTCTTTGTTAACCTCTGGAGAATCACGATCCACAGGACTCATGTCACTTCAGCACTGCATAGTTTACACAGGTTTTCTAATTTAAAGGTTCCACTTTGGATTTCTATAATCCTAAACAGGCCATCCACAAGGATCAGCTTGGATAGCTCAGTTGGTTAGAGTGTGGTGCTGATAATGCCAAGGTTGCAGGTTTGATGCCTGTAAGTAAGGGACAGTTGCACTGCAGGGGGTTGGACTAGGCTAGAGGATCCTCAGGGTCTCTTCCAACTCTACGATTCTATGATCTATGAACCACATTTCTTCCTCTGCATGACTGCAATTGTTAAGGCCGACTGAAGGTACCACAGTTATGGCATTATTCATGCATGCAAACCATGTGACAAGAGCATTCGCATAGGCCTGCTTGGTGGCTGCTCCACAACTGGACCTCCCTCCCTGCAGAAGTCCTGCAAGACACAAAAGCACTCCAAGGGAAGCCTCACACATCTTTCCAAGTAAGTTCCCCTCTCATTTGCCAGTGTGGTGTAGACTGTGTAAACACAAAGCCTTTGAAATGCACAGGGGTCATTTTTCCCTCCACAGGGCGCTTTTTGTACTATAGTAGATCCGTTGTGGTCTGTGGGAGAGTTTAACAGTGAGGATGACTGCTATGGTTGGAGATGAAACAAAACAAGGGATTGAGCTGAAAAGGGTAAACACAACAGGGGTATCCCAGATGCTTTATAGAGACCATTTCGTGATGCTGTCTCTGCGTAACCTCTTCCCGTCTTTGCCAGTTTGGAGCAACATCAACTCTTACCAACAAAACCATACAATAATTTGTAACGCTTGGGGCATGTGCACTGCTAAAAGCTAGACTGATGGACTAGATAAGGAAATGCAGGAACAAGTAGCCCTTTCATGCTTTCCTTCATGCTTGAAAGTCAAGAGTTTCCTAAATTTCATCATCTCTGTAATTACACATAGATGCCCTTCTTGTTAGGCCTAGAGGGAAGCCGATAGACACGTAGCTTGTACAAGCAGCATGGAAGTTGGGTATCTTTGAATTTCCATCCGATTCTCCAGTCTGCCAATGGAAATGAATTCCCAGATCGAGCAGATGGCAAAATTAACAATTCATATTTTGCTTCTTTGCCTGTCACCTATTCATTAAGGCAGCGAAAGTGATACAAGGCAGCAACTTAAAACATAAAACTGACCCAGATAACCTTGCCCCACTCTCCCAATGGTACACCCTCAGTTTACTGTTGCTGTTACACACGACGTACACACGCCTTAAGTGTGAGTTTCTGCTTATCATCCAAAAGCAATAGTTTGGGGGGCGCTCAGTGTCCAAAAAGCAACCGAAAGTAAAGCGGAATCAAAGAAGGAAATGATTCCGAAATGTCTGATTCAGAAGCCAATGCAGAAAAAAATATGCAAGAAACTTTTGGGTGAAGTCAGACATATAAAAAGAGCACACAGCATGTTCCTCTGTGGTGGGATAAGACCGGTTTCCTTCCCAGTTTGTTACTGACGTGACTGATAAGCATATCAGTGAATTAACACACTGATTTTACTGCCTCTGCCCACCACCCTCTAACTTTTTAAAAAATAAAAATTAAACATGGCTGGATGAATGCTCTATCTTCTCTTTCGTTCCCATATAAATTAGAGAAGAAACTATTTTTATAATGCAGATCTGCACTGGGGATTGTGGGGTGTTTCTGATGATACGATAGGAATCATAGAATTGTAGAGTTGGAAGGGACTGCGTGGGTCATCTGGTCTAACCTCCTTGCAATGCAGATGAATCTTTTGCCCAACGTGGAGCTCAAGCCCATATCCCTGAGATTAAGAGTTTCATGTTGTACTGGCTACATAGGAAGTTGCTTTCTACTGAGACAAAACTATTGGTGCATTCAGCTCAGTGTTGTAAATCAGGCATGTCCAAAGTCCACTTCAGGGGCCTAATCTGGCCCGTTGGTTGGTTTAATCCAGCCCCTGTGGCAGTTTATTTCCTGGGGTAAAATCCTAAAAAAAACCTCAACAACTTCAATCATAAAAAAGTCAACAACTTTGGTTGGCCCTTCTGTCGCCCCCCACGGCCCTTCACTTCATCAAATCTGGCCCTCTTTGAAAAAAGTTTGGACACCACTGAATGTAAACACTGGCTGGCAGTGCTTCTCCAGGATTTGAGACAGGAATCTTCCCTAACCCTAATTGCTGCTGCCTGGGTGCTGGAAGAAAGAAATACTTCCTCCATGTTGGGAGGCCCATTTCCACCTGGCCTAGGGGCAGGGCCCAGACTCACCCTGAACAGCTAAAAAAGGCTCCTGGGAGGCAGGAGGGACATTGCTGGAATAACTCTTAGTTTGCGCCAACTGGCTAAAATGTTTCTAAAATGTTTTAAATGGCACTAATTTTGGTTCTTCTGTCTTGTTTTTTGTCGGGTTGGTGTTGGTTAACTGTTTAGTTGGTGCTGGTGGTTATTTTAATTTGGGCATAACTTTAAACTGCTTGTTGTTGTTGTTATCGATTTCTGTTGATTTATTGGTTTGTTTGTTGCTTGTATAGGATTTTTTTAATGTTTGGTGTTTTGTTGTATTTGTTATACACACACACACACACACACACATAAACATATATATATGTTTGTGTGTGTGTGTGTGTGTGTGTGTGTGTGTGTATAATGTTGTAAGCCACCCAGAGTGGTAAGGGAAACCCAGCCAGATGGGTGAGATATAAATTAAAATGAAGTAAATAAATAAATAAATAAATATAATAATAACTGGAGATGCCATGGATTGAACCCAGGGATCTTCTGTATGTGAAAAGGATGCTTCCAGAGTGGCCGCACTACAGTGGTAGCTCTATTTATGTTCACCTCCGGTTACGTATCCTTCGGGATATGTATGCGGCAAACCCAGAAGTATTTTTCCGGGTTTTGCTGCGTGCGCATGCACAGAAGCACTCTACCGAGCTGCGCACATGCGCAGAAGCGGTGCCTCCTTGGGAAACCTTGGGATCCGACCGGAGGTCTGGAACAGATCCCATCCGCAACCGGCGGTACTACTGCATCTGCCTTCGCCCTTTAAAGTTCAAATGAGCTTATGCTCAATGCTACAGTGGAAGTCAAGGTCCTTTTCATTTCATTTCATTTCATTTCATTTCATTGGACTTTTGCAGGCGACATTCTCTCAGGATCGCACCCAGTTATGAGAGAGGTTCATAAGGGAGGGAGTGGGACACACACACAGAGCCATTTAGCACAGCCCTGGTCTGGTGAATTGCAGAATTATCACCTGGGGAATCCCCCATCTGGCTTGTGAATGAGCCACTAGCAAAGCAGCAAGTCAGTAGCACAGCTAGTTTAAAAGAACATCTTATCATCTTTACCCTGGATAAATGCATGACATTACTGAAGCACCACAAAGGTGCTCTGCAACCTCTTTACCGCAAAGTGAATGTGTTACCGGAAAGTACCTGCCAGAGGTATAAATTGCAGTGGCTCTGAGAGAAGTCAAGATTTCACCCAGAATTGAAAACCTGCTATTCAGGCACAGCAACTGACACCATATACGCTGTCACACGCAATGCAAGTTGTAGCGTTCTCACCAGTGGTCACGTTGATAACAAGATCAAAGGCTTGCAACTACTTCAGCTGAAGTGATGGAACAGGTTTGATCAAAATGAAAGGAAAGCCCTGTATATAGAACACCATGAGAGGCTTGGAGCCCACATGTGAGTTAATACCTTTGAAGTTATTCTTGTTTTAATTGTAAATTGCTTCATAGGTGCATTAAACTCCTCTCAGTAGTGTTCATATGTATATGTGGATTTTATAATAAGTCAGAAAGTACGTGACAAGCCACAAAGTGAAATAAATTACAGCTCCCAGATGAGTCAATATGGCACTTTTATCAGATCAAGGAAGTGGAGGACAGAGGAAAGTAAACCTTAATAGTACAGGTATGATCTTCACTTACCACCCTTCCATCTCTCCAGTAGATGACAAATGCTCCCTTTCATTGCTTTAGACTACACATATGCACTCAGTAAGAGATCTTATACCTCTAGCCGGAATGACTTGTTGTTGACTGCTTTTTTGAATAATTAAATGGGCTTATATTTGAGATATTAGGATTGCCAATTTTTCATTGGTCTCTGCTCCTGTACCTGTAATGGTAGCTTGAGCCACTCATAGTAGCAGTTGGTAATGCTTATTCCAGGGGTGGGGAACTATTTGGCCCACAAGGCTATATCCCGCAAACCATGCCAACCTGTCAATCAGCTGGTGTCAATTGTGACATGGGCTGGTGTGTGTCAATTCTGCCTGGGCTGCAAGTGCCTATTCCGAGCAGTGAGCCTTATTCTCCATGTTCTGAAAAATATCAGTGGCTGGTTTCCTCAGGGTACACTGCTGTTAAAGACACAGGAACAGGCTAGAACCGTTTTTTTCTGGTCACTTCACAATCGTTAATAGATATGCCTACCGAAAGGATACCATCCTAAAGGTGGGGGGGTGGAGACAGCAAAGGGGGAAATTAGATTTCCACCCCTGCTGTGTTTATCATGTTGCTATACTTATGAGGAATGAAAAAGTTATCCAGAAGAAATATCCTTGAGATATAGTGTGTGGCTTGACCTAGCCTAACCAGCCTAACTCCAACCCTTAAAACAGCTCAACAACTTCAACCCTAAAACAAGCTCAACAACTTCAATCCAACTTCAAGGTCAACAACTTTGGACAGCCCCCACAGCCCTTCACTTCATCAAATCTGGCCCTCTTTGAAAAAAGGTTTGGACACCTTGGCCCTAACCCTTTACTTCTGGAAAAAGTTTCACTAAATTCAGTGCAACTCCAAGTATAAGACTGCAATCCCATTTTACACACGTTGATCCACTTCCTGCACTAACATCTCAAATGGCACTGAATGTTTTCATTCTCCTCTGAGCGGAATGTGCCCAAGGGCACATTCACACAAATGGCCTCTGCGCATCTCCCCACCCTCAACCTCTGATTGCCATAGGAACTCATCTGGATGGTCTTAAGGAAATACTCTGATCTGCTTAACATTCACAAAAATACTGCATCAGGCCAAGCAGTTGCCGTAGCCTGTTTGCCACAGCCAGTGCACAGCCAGCTCAGCTAGGGGGAAAAGGTTTGTTGAAGCCAGGAGTGAAGATGTAGATGGGGCTGGAAGAAGGAAGCTGGAAAGGAGAGGGACTGGCCAGCAGGAGATTCTTTCCTGCCTGAGCCAGGCATGTAGATCAGTAGCACAAGGAAGCTGCAGCTCTGACAGCAGGGGTGAGATAAGCAGGGAGGAGAGAATTTCCTGTGCAGGGAACTTCTTTTCCTTCCCAGTCTTCTCCTTACAGCCACCCACTTTGCTCTCAGCTTCCTTTCCTTCCCATATGTAGGTTTTGCATTTCCTTCCTTTGTACATGGAGGAGAACTATGGGCCGTTCCTGCCATTTTTTTAATACAGTCAATATTTTTAAAAACAAAAGGGGGAGAGGAGATTTCATGCTACACAATGGCACATGGTTACGTTCCACAGTATTTTAATTGTGATTTAAATGCCTGTCGTTTTACTTGCTCACACTCCTTTTAAGTACCCCTGGGTTTGAGCTGATTTCCATCAGGGAAGTCATCAGGCAAGATGGTACAATTTCATTTCCATGCGAGCATGCAAGCACTGCCTTTGCTATGCCAACACCAAGACAACTGCATGCATTTGTCCTAAAGTTGCCCATTATGGAGAAGATAAGACTTGCATTATAGCAATGGCTAACTGGAGCAGCCTTGTAAAGGTGATACAGAGTTGATTGCATATCCTTCCTGCCATTTGTCTGATCAAAATTACATATGCACACCAACCAAGCTGTTTTCTCACCTTTGCAGGTGGAAAAGGTACCGTACTCTCTCTCTCTCTCTCTCTCTCTCTGTGTGTGTGTGTGTGTGAGAGAGAGAGAGAGAGGGAGGGAGGTTTTTTGTTTAGAGGACACACAGAAGGAAAGGAAGATGTAATACAGAACCATCTCTTGCTGTTCTCCTGTTGCCATTGGCAGCAGTTTAGGCTACTTTATTTGCAAAAAAGAGGGGAAATAAGTTAGTTTAGTCTCTAGGCTCCCAAGTTAAAAAGCTATGAACATGTGTGTGTGTGTGAGTGAGAGAGAGAGAGAGAGAGAGAGAGAGAGAGAGAGAGAGAGAATATCAGAAGACAGCCAAAGAGGACCGGTTGCAGAGTGAAAAACACTGTCTTGTTGATTTTGTCCCCCATACCTCCCTAGTCATTCCAGATTTTGAGCACTCGAAGATCTTCAAGCACAGTACCATCCAGATGAAAGGGGGCTAGGGGACCACCCTACAATGTGAGATATCTGGGAGGAAAAGAAGAACTCATTTGTAGCATAGACGTTGAAGGGCCCCAAAGTAAGTTGAGAGATTTGCAGGCGGGTGGGAGAAAGAAGCAGAGTTTTGGTAAAGACTGGGAGGGAGATATGATGGCTCTGCAGTTTGTATGAATGGGGCACTCTTGAAAGGTGTAGAAAATGCAGGGGCCAGAGCAAGGATGCCCTGAGTATTCTGTATCTCTCACAGACAATACAATGAAGATGCTGGTTCAAATCAATTTTAGTGTCGTGAAGAATCCTAGGTCTCTGTGTGTGTTTGTGGGCATACTCTGACACTTCTCTTAAGAATTACTGACCGCTGCTCCCTCACCAAACTATTATTACCAGGGGGGACTGCCAAAGCCATCACTATTAAGTCCCTGATCGCAGAAAGTATCTGTGTTCCCGAACTCACTCACTCTCTCTCTCTCTCTCTCTCTCTCTCTCTCTCTCTCTCTCTCTGTGTGTGTGTGTGTGTGAAGGTAGGACTAAACACTGAGAGCCAGGGTAGCATAGTAGCTAAGAAATTATTATTATTATGATTATTTGCATTAATTAGTCACTTTCTTCTCAAGAAGTGACCCAAAGTGACTTACAAAACAATATCGGCAAAGCAGGAAGTTTCACCTCAGTTATGAACTCACTAGATGGCAATCCTCCATTCTCGTAGCTTCACCCCTCCAAATGTGGATCATAATACGGATCAAAGTCACTGTAAGGTTATTCAAAGTTATTGTGAGAATTATTAAAATATTCTCCATGTCCTTTTGACTGAACCATAAAAAAAAAGTATTCATAAGTTCACAAACTGCCAAGAAAGTTTTAAAAAAACTGAGTTTCATATCTGCCTGCATTTAAGGAAACACAATTTTAATGATATTATTCATACGCAGACACCCACTTATAACAAGGGGAGTGAGAAGAAGAAAAAGGATTGTGAAACAGACTTCAGTGAGAGAAGAAAGCACACAATTTTACTGGATTTGAAGCCAGCCTTGTCAGCCAACACACTTTTGTTACTGGGGATGAACTCGATAAGAGATACATTTTCTCTTCCTTTTATCCTCTCAAATGTCTACACACACACACACACACACACACACACACACACACACACCCCAGTCTTTTTCAACTTGATATTTTGTTCAGCACATTCTCGCTATTGGGACATTCTTTTTCTTGGCCAGTTTTCCTTTAAGATGACATTAAAAGGGCCCTGCATCTGCACCAAATGTTTCATATCAGTTGATAAAGGACATGAAAATGATTTGCTATCTATTAACATTTCTCAACTGCTTTTCTTCACCAAGATGGAATATGGATTGGAGAGCGGCGGAGCAGGTGATGGATTCCTAAACTGTGGAATAAGGCACAACTAACAACCACAAAAAGCACTGATGTAGCAAATGGAATACTGTACTCTAAACCGCTTCATACAACAGCTCCATAAATAGCTACTAGCCATGACGGCTGAATGCTACCCTCCAAGGTTGGAGGTAGCATGCCTGTGAGTACTCGTTGCCTGGATACAACAGCAGGAGATGTCTGTTGCCCTCCTGACCTGCTTGTGGGCTTCCCGTAGGAATCTGGCTAGCCGCTGTGGGAATCAGGATGCTAAACTAGCTGGGCTCTTCTTCCTACAGTGAGTATTATTGAAGATGGGGCACAGAGAATGGAGAAAGGCTTGCGCCTCAATCCACGTCGTCATTCTAGGGAGCCCATAGCAGAGGTGTCGTTCAACCTTGGATCTTTGTGATGGGGCAGCTCAGTTTCTTAACCTAGTGCCAGAATGAGAAGTCACAACATCATCCACTTCACCTGCATGACTTGTGAATATAGTTATTTCACGGCATCATAGTCCTGATCACACATAAGTAGCAATCTTACAGAAGATGTAGCTATGAGCTGCGGAGCCTCACAAGCGACTCAACAACTTTGGGCGATCTTTTCGAGTTTAAAAAAATAGGGGTTGTCTTATACATGGGGGGGCAGTTTTATACACTGAAAAATGGGGTAAATATCTGGTTGCCTGTGACAAGCAAAAATTTCTAGGCAACTTATACTGCTCAACTGTTGGGTACACATGTTCAACTAATAATAAGAGTAGTAGTAGTAGTAATAGTAGTAGTAGTAGTAGTAGTAGTAGTAGTAGTAGTAATAATTTATGGCCTCCCCAGCCACTCTGGGTGGTATTCCAACAGGATAACACATTAAACACAATACAACACGTGAGCAAGTGTGCAGCTCAGCTATTTGCCCACACCGGTACACAAATTCTACACTTGTTGAATGTAATGTGTGAACAACTCACACTGTTAACCGGTTCAAAATTTCAAAGACAGTTACTAAAAGGGAAAAAGAAAGACAAGGCTAAAAAACAATTGCAACAGGAACCAAAATAACCAGGGATCAAAGATGCAAAATAAAAATAAAAAGGTATTCAGCTGGCCCCTAAAATACCTTTTCCCCGAGGAGAAGGTGTTATAGCTGAAAATGCCCTTCCCCTTGTAGCCTTGTAGAAGGCTATTGAACGCTACCACTGGCTACCAGCCATGACAGCTCTGCTCTGTCTCGACAAGTAATAACATTTCTGAATGCCCGTTGATGGGAACCGCAGGATGAGAAAGTGCTCTTGGTTCTTGGGTTCTGATTGTGGGTTTCCATCCCACATGCATCTGGTTGGTCATTATGAGAATAGAGACTAGATGGGCCATTGGCCTGATCCAGGAAGCTCTTCTCATGTTCTTAGCCAGCCATCTAACTTCAGGTGGTGGAAGCACCTGGAAGTGGGTTGGGTGGGGTGGCAGGTTGATGTGGGGGAAGATGTCACCCCGGGTATCCCTGTCCCAAGCCATGTAACAAATTACTAACTTTCCTAATTATTGAGCTACTCTATTTATTGAGCTGATTACACTTTTTGCGAACCTATTTGCAAGGTAGTTCCAGCGTCGTGACATCCACCAGTTTCCATCCCATTCCACTTCTGGGTTTAGTATCTCTCCATGCAATCATCAAGAGGAGGAGGAAGTTGTAGCAGATGAATGCTCAAGAGCAAATCTACCTAAAAGAAGATGGAAATGGGACTGGGAGGCAAAAACCTGCAGGTCAAGGGTGCTAAGGAAGCCATAGAAACTAGAATATGCATTTCCCAGCACATTTAAGGAAAATGTTATGGGTATGAGGAACGTGTTTTTTTTTTTTGAAAAGTCTGTCAGTCTGAGGGTTGCATGATTGTGGCCTGTTTTGCTATTATATATTATCATTGCTGCCATTATTATTATTATTATTATTATTATTATTATTATTTGTGGAAGTGTGTGTGTCTGTGTGACAGAGAGAGAGAAATGGGCAGAATGAAACATCTGATGTATTACCAGGGCTGAGTTGGTGCAATTTGATGCTGCAGAACTGCAAATCCCTTTTGTTTTTGCTGTCTGGCTTCCATAGCTTTATAAAAAAAATATGTTGCTTAAATCCTGGACTAAGAACGAAGTGATCTAACTGGGGGTGGCGACAGAGAGGGAAAGGAAATCCAAATGTTTTCAGTTTAACTATCAAGCATAGTTTCCAGCTAGTGTGCTCAGAACTTGAAATTAAACAAATGAAATAAACATGTTTCAGTTTTTGTTGTTGTTGGTTTCTTCTCTCTCTCTCTCTCTCTCTCTCTCATTCTCTCTCTCTCTCTTTAATGCGGGCAATGATGTGATTAACAGGAAATAAAGAAATGGAGCTTTGTACAATTTAACCCTTTGCATTCTGAAATGATTGTTCCATGTAAACAACAACAACCACGCACACATAGCACATAAGAGGTGCCTAACATGGAAGACAGAAATAGTATTGCTCCTGCATTTTCATGAACTAGGTGCATCATCAATTCAGCTGTATATTACTGACTATGGGTGCTTCCAGTCTGTCACTATTTTCAAGTTGGCTTCAGATCTCATCCTGGTAAATACGGGTTGCACAGTTAAAACTGATTTGGCCTTTCCTGGGCCACAAATTCACTTATCTCCAAAACTGCCCTTTTTTGTGGTAAGAAAAGTAATGGGGAAATGCAGCGTAAAGTGTGGGATTACACTAGCTTTGAGGCAATGTCATCTACCCTTCCCATGAACAAGTCAGAATGAATGCTACGTAAACGGCCAATGTTGTCCAATCTCGCTGCAAATAAATTCAGGATGAGCGCTCAGGAAGCAGTTTGTCTAAAATCTTCTTATGATAGTTAAAGGCTGTTGCCTTAGTTTTGTTTGGAAGCTTAAATAATGGTTTGGCACCATGTCTAGAACTGTGTGTGTGTGTGTGTATGTGTGTGTGTTTGTTTCATGGTCTTCTATCCAGCATCCTTAAATTTACATCAAAGCCCTTAAAGTAGAGGTGACCAAGACTACCCTAAAAAGAATCCTGTTATTATGAGAAGGGGGTGGGGGAAGCAGAGCATTTTATAACATTATCTGCTTCTGGTAAACTGATTTGAGGTTTCCCATAATCAAGCATTATATAAATTCTACAAAATAAATAAAGCAAACAAAGACTTGGAAGTCCCCATTCCCCTCTTGACGATTACTGGTTTGAGTTAGCTGGCTATGGCAATACTACTACTACTACTACTACTATTAATAATAATATATATTTTTATACCCCACCCATCTGGCTGGGTTTCCCCAGCCACTCTGGGCGGCTCCCAACAGAATATTAAAAACACAATAAAAGATCAAACATTAAAAACTTCCCTAAAGAGGGCTGCTTTCAGATGTCTTCTAAAAGCCAGATAGTTGTTTATTTCCTTGACATCTGATGGGAGGGCGTTCCACAAGGTGGGCGCCACTACCGAGAAGGCCCTCTGCCTGGTTCCCTGCAACCTCAGTTCTTGCAGTGAGGGAACCACCAGAAGGCCCTTGGTGCTGGACCTCAGTGTCCGGGCTGAACGATGGGGGTGGAGATGCTTTTTCAGTATAAACAACAACAACAGCTAAAGAATCTTCACTCTATTTAACATTCTCAATTTTAAGACTCTAAGAATAAAAATATCTTTGAGGATATTTAACTAAGATAATTATTATTATCATTTTACTTGTTAGTGGACACAAAATGCATTGCTTGAGGGTGGTGGTGGTGGGGAATATATCTTCTAATCATAATGTCTGGATGGAGAGGTGTGTTTGATTTTTCTACACCAACCATTCCAACTACTGAACAGTACTTTCACAGGGAATGGCTTGTCAAAATCCAGTTAATATAGCGATCCTTTTAAACCCATAATTAATAAATTGATCTCTACATCAATCAGGTATTCCAGCTTTTGGCCTTTATGTTTGGATGAACGTAATTCCACTTATGCAGATGGAACAATTTAATTTGAAGTATTGGTTTCTAAACCGCCCCCCCCCCCCCCCCGGATCGAAAATATCTGCAAGATGCTGTATATGAGATTATACAATTCAATACAAAACTATGGTGGTGTGAAAACTGTGGTTCACTTCACTGTGGTTCTTGTTCTTTTATAGCTGCTGCCACTGTTGGTGTATTTAGAGGGCTGGAATGAATCCAGAGGAAACAGCTCCAGTTCAGGTGATGTGATGCCAGGCAGCACTGGAGTGTAGGGCTCAAAGGTGTAGTTGTCAGAGATCAACAATATCAGGAGGGCCATGGGTTCCCCATTCCTCAGTTAAGAGGATCATGGGGCTGGGCATAGGCAAAGGACCCCTGGACTGTTAAATCTACTCAAACTTAACTATGGGGTGCGGGGCTCATCTTGCTTTTCAGGCCAAGGGAGCTGGTGTTTGTCCGCAGACAACTTTCCGGGTCATGTGGCCAGCATAACTAAACTGCTTCTGGGAGCAATGGGACACTGTGACAAGTGCCAAAGCACACGGAAACCATTTACCTTCCCACCACAGTGGTACCTATTTATCTACTCACGAACTGCTAGGTTGGCAGGAGCTGGGACAGAGCAACGGGAGCTCATCCCGTTGCGCGGATTTGAACTGCCAACCTTCTGATCGGCAGGCCTGAAAGTGGTTTAGACTATAGTGCCATTTGCTCCCCTCTGGGTATAACCTCTGCCTGAGATACTATTCCAGTTGGAATTCTGTGCTAGACAGGCCAGCAGCTTAACTTCAGTATGAGGCAGCTTCAAATTATGTATGCATGTGTGTGTGTACCTATAGTTTTAAAAAACAGATATGCATATAGATCCTCTGATGTTGAGGATATCCCCATTTGAGTGACAAAATCCTCTATCTGAAGAAGTGTGCATGCACACAAAAGCTCATACTAATAACAAACTTAGTTGGTCTCTAAGGTGCTATTGGAAGGAATTTTTTTATATTTTGTTTCGACTATGGCAGACCAACACGGCTACCTACTTGTAACTAAAATCCTCTATCGTTATCAAAATGTCATGTTAGGTCTCTAACACAGGTCCCGTAGAAATAACAGTTATATTTATATGAGAACAGAAATCATGCTCCAGCGGCATGGCGGCAGCAGGAGGCCCCATTAGCTAAAGTGGTGCTTCAGGTTAAGAACAGTTTCAGGTTAAGAACAGACCTCCAGAACGAATTAAGTTCTTAACCCGAGGTACCACTGTATAGCTGAAGAGACACAGAGAGGGGGCATGCATAGAAACTACCCTACTGTACAAAGCAAGAGTTGCATACATTGCTCCATCCAGTTTTGTCTTAGCCCCGCCCACCATCGCCACAGGGCCCTGGGAAGGATGTCCGAAAGGTTGTGTGTGTGATCTGCCTGCAAAAGTTGCATTGGCTGAATTGAATGCATCCTGATTTCTGAGCTTGCACCAAAAGCTGCATTTGTATCAGAAACTCTCTTCATTTTGCCACGTTGATTTCCTGCATTTCCCAAGATCAGAAATATGTATATTGCAGCATAAATCTTCCACGGCACAAGGCAGACATAAAGTTGTACAGGCATGTGTGTGTGTGTATTTCCAAATATTTATTTTTTGAATAACCTATTCTTCAGTCTGTAACAATACTGTGTTCTTTATAGCCTGGAATGTGCCTGTGGTCTGTTGGACTCTCATGTCATCTGCATGCATGGGTAATGAAAAGACAATGGGACATTATAAATCTGCGGAATTTGTGCTAATGTCTTTAGCCATGTCTGGAGTAATAAGCAATTACGTTCACATTTTGGGTGTGCTTTTAATGAGCCTATTGTCAGCTATACAAAAGGGCTGGTTGGCTGTGAGATGACCTCAACTTGCAAGCTGGGGTTTGAACCAAATGTAACTATTTTTTTCTTTTTCGAAGTCTTCAGTACCTGTGACCAAAGGAGGTGGCTTTATTTTGGGGTGGGCGGTATTGTGTTCATTATGTTGCACTGCTATTTCAAAACTGTCTTTCTATGTACCATGGATCCAGGTGTAGCTACTTGCTATGCCGTTTCCTGCCTGAACCCTCTCCCGGAGCCCCCATTTTTCACACAAAAGCGTTTGAATGAGAAAACCATATAATGTCACAGTCAGCTCATCTAATTTCTACAATAGCAGTGGTATGCGCAGCGGTGACATGAGAATGGGACCTTTGGTCTCCTCCACTGTAGGACACCAACACTTCTCTCATGACATATGCAGGAGAAAGCTTTCATGCAGGATTAAGACAATAGAGTATTCTTTTTTCCTCCACTATTCAAGGGAGTTGTGTGCCTAGTTCTCATTAATATTACTGGAACTTGCCTGGTAAAGCCAGAGGACACACGCATAAACACATTAGTAGTACACCCTTTTGAATCTCATTTTTCCCAGCTTTGTATGGCCTCAAACACTCAATTACTCTCATCCACCCATTGTTGTTGCCATTGTTATTCAGATTCTGATTGGACAGACCCTGTTACTTTCTGCAAGTAACAAACAAGCCACATGCTTGAGCATGGATTTTTTTTTTATGTCCTCCTCAGAGATGGGAGGTGGGTTTTGTGGGTTGGGGCTCTTTCCCTATTGTGAATAAGAGTGCTCAGCCTTAGCCCATGGTGCAAAACGCCACAAAACTAGCAGAAAACGTTGGAACTGGTTTGGAGTCAATCAGACAAGTTTGGATTTTTGGGATTAACTTGTGACCCCAATTTGTTTTGTCAATTACTCAGTTTGGTGTGGTGGCGGCACAAAATGTGGTGTTTGCAGCACAAAATTATCACAAAACTTTGGCATCAGGGTTTTTTTTTGGGGGGGGGGGAGATCCTGAATTTCGGCATCACCGGTTAATGAACCTCCTGTGGACCTTGGATTCAGTCAAAAAGATGTGAGACTGCAGAGTCCCTTATTCATGAGAAATTAGTCACTGATTCATAAACATAAGAGAGACCACTTTGAATATTATTCAGAGTGTATTTGAGTAGCTCACCCACCTTCCCATGCAGTTCCAGGACAGGTGTGAAAGAAGAGATGTGCATTTTCCCAGAGTAGGGATAGAGCATGTATCAATCTCACAGGGGTAAATTAACATGGAGACCCTACAAACGTGACCTGGGAGTAAAGGAATGGAAAACCTTTGTTTTCTTTCTGGCCTCTTCTTGGAAAATGTGTGTAATAATACTCAAAGAGCAGTTGAAAGGCAGTGTGCCCACACAACCCTCCCTTCAAGGCACAAATGGATTGTGGACCTGCTTTCCCTTTAAGAGTTGTACGGAAGGAGTTTGGACCACCGCAGCTTGTCATGCAAAAGTGAAAAGGGCTTTGCCTATTGAAATCCTTCCTTTGTTCTATGTTACCTTCTTCCGAGCCCAGTTAAAGGTATTTCAAATTTGGTAGGCCAGTGTGCAGCCCCTCCAAGTGTCCTTATTTTCCAGGGACAGCCCCAAATTTACAGAACCCATCCCGGTTTCTGAATTGATCCCAGAATGTCCTGCTTTTCCTTGGGACGTCCCTATTTTCATCAGAGAAATGTTGGAGGATATGGAATTATGTGACCCTGGAGCCAAGGTGATAAGGAACTACACAACCTTCACAAGACATCTGAAAGCAGCCCTGTAAAAGGGAAGTTTTTAAAATGCTTAATGTTTTAATATGTTATTTATACTGGAAGCCACCCAGAGTGGCTGGGGCAACCACGCAAATGTGTGTGTGTGTTTATAAATAATAAAGTTGTTGTTGTTGTATCTGACATCCCAGTTTTCATCGGAGAAATGTTGGAGGGTATGAAGGGTGTGTGTGTGTATGAATAGGCCCCATCATGGGTCACTCATACCAGTCTTAGCTCTAAAACAGGGATAGGGGACCTGTCATCCACCAAATTTTGTTACATTCCAATATCCCTCAGCTATGGGCATAGCCAAGATTTATGGGGGGGGGTAGGACATTTTTTGGGGGGCAGAACTGAGCTATCTGTGACTCGATTGGTCCGTTAAGTATTTTAATTTATTTACTTGATATAGGGAGGTCAGCTGCCCTCAGCTCCTGCCAGCAAGGCCAATGGTCAAGCATGATGGGAGTTGTAGTGTAACAATATCTGGGCATTCTCCTTTCCTGTGCTTTAAAAGGCAGGCAACCTGAGGACTTCCAAAAAGCATCTCAGTAGCCAACCAGGTTTGTGCAGGAAAAAGTGACGCTTAAGGTGTCAGAGTCCCAAGACACTTAGATTTGTAAAGGTTAGAACAAGCACCATGGTTTGGGCCTAGAAATGGAAGCCAGTGCAGCACAAAAATGATAACAACAGCTCTTAACATTAACATATTCCCTTCTTTTCTTTTTCTTTTTGGTTTGCCCGTGCCTAGGGAATACATTGATCCACAGTTTCTTGAAATTTCCATGCATTTGCTGAACGGGGGAAAAGTTGAAACAAAAGTGCCAGCATAAATTATTAAATCTCCCCTTTGAAATAGTTATCGAGGGAGGTTTTTCAGGAAAGAAACATGCAAGTGAGGAGCAAAAATATTTTGGTATGTAATAATAAAGGCAAGATGGATGCCAGGCGCTCGGGAAAAGAATCCAGAAGTTGGGAAATTGAACCAGGACTTCTCTTATCCTTGGATTCCCACCAACTCTGATAACTTTTTGCTCAGGACTGCACAACCTGTAACTCACTAAATGAAACACAGCCCATTAGTTATGTGGTGTGACTTCTCAGATACTTGGCATCTCCAATCCTTCTGCTTTTGGAATCCAAGGTAGCTAAATAAATCCAGAAGGCTTGTTCTGACAGTACGAACTGCTTGGCTGCTGTTTGACAGTTGACAGCCTGTCCTGGGAGGTTGTAGCCTTTCCTTCCTTGGAGGTTTTTAAGCAGAAGTTGGATGGACATCTGTCATAGATGCTTTGGTTGAGATTCCTAAATTGCAGGGGGTTTGGACTAAATGACCCGCAGAATCCCTTCCAACTCTACAATTCCATGGTTCTTTCTATTCTCTTTTTAAGATTTGACACTCCTTTATTACGTAAACAGGGGAACCATCGTTTTCAAGACAACTTGGCAAATCTGGAACTAGACTGGGCGGTCAGACAACCCTGATTCCTTTACTTGGGGGCTCTGTAGTTCGAAATTCTATATGATTTTTGCATGGTGTAACCATTGAGAGATTCTCTCTTATTTCTCACTTAGATTTATATCCCACCTTCATCCCTTTTTTTGATTCGAGTGTGGGTTTACAACAATTTCAAAAGCTGTAGCAATGATTGAAACAATCTGCAAAAAAACACCCCCCCAAAACCAACAAAAGCAGCTGCCAATAACAACGAGCAAAGCTTATATCACAAAATGAGGATGCAAATATACATGGCCGATGAGTGGTGTTTTGTTTTGGCTGGCATCAGCTGATGTCTTGAGCCTGTGCAACTTGGGTCTCACCAAACCCATTCCAACTGCTATGTGTATGTCTGGCAGGGCTCACTGTGGTTTGATAAACCTCATGACTCAAAAGCGTTGCCTGAATACAGGATGGTGGGACAGCAGTCATGCCGCCATTGCTCATACATCCGCTGACCTCACTCAGTTGGTGGCTGCAAATTTGACGGTAGAATGAAAGTGGGTTTGCACACATACAGATATGTGTGTTTCACACTATTTCTGCATGCATGTTTGCTGGGAGGACATGGAGAATGGGCATAGAAGCATTGGGCGGAGATGGGTTTTTTCTTTCTTTCCGGGGGGTGTCATCTGAAAAAGGCTTTAGACATAAAAACCTCAGGATATCTTAATGCAGCGCCACATATGTGGGTCAATTCCTGTGTGTTTTAAGGGTTCCACCTGCAGTCAGGTTATGGGAGAGAGGGCACTTCGTTTGTGGAACTCTTCCCCCTGGCACCTAGGCTCATGTTTTTTAGTGCCTTAAGGTTTTGGCAAATGATTTGTTCAAAGTTTTCGAACAGGCTTTAAAACCTCTTATATCACCCCCTTAAAAAAACAACAGAACTTTTTATTGTTTGCAGCACTGCCTTATCGTGCTTTAATTAGTTATTGCAAAGTCCCTCGGAATTTTAAATTGAAGGACCATATAGACATGTATTAAACTTGATAAATAAAATAAAACTCTGCCCAAGCAGGGTTTTGCTTCTAACCTCTTCTGGTCACAGAGTTGCTAGCTTTCCCTTCTAAGGCTCTTCTGAGTTTAACAGCTGCACCACAGGCAGAAATACAGCAGTGCTGGGAGGAAGTGGCCAGAAATCTATACAAATGACAAGAAATAAAGAAAAAACCTCTTCTGGGATTATTTTAGGATACAGGTTGTGGACTTGGATTTGATATCTATCTATCTATCTCCATCCTGGTGTCAGGTTCCCCATTTAAGAGTGTTACCTTCTCCAGCTTTGAAGTTTGTAATGACTCTGAGAGCAAGCATCAAGAAGCCAAGGAGCTGCTACAAATGTTAATAAAATTAAAGCCATCTGAAAGTAGGGATTCACATGTGCCTTTGAAAAGCTGGTCTGTGATCAGTTATTACCCTCAATTACCTTGTTGTCCACTCTTTTTAGCTCGGGGGTTAAACTCTTAACACTTCCCTTTGAAGTGGTTATCCTTTTATCTATGACCGGACTGAGGAATTTAAAGGCAATAATCAATGTGAGCTTCATAAGAATAGGAGAGCCAAGGCAACACGAAAATAGGTGTGAATGTGCCTTTAGCCACACTGGCTGAGCTTCTTTTGGAGCTGGGGGTGAGGGGAAGAAGGGGAGAAGTGGGTACATTGTTCTGGGCAGATATGATCTCTCCAAAAATGGGGGGGGGGGTTGCGCACTGGAGAAAGCACTCAGCACTAAAAACTAAACCAGAGGGGTGATAATTTGGGGGAGGACCAGCAAAGAGGAGAGTCCTTCATCAAAGGTGGGGGGGGATGAAGTAATGAAGCACAAAGATACAATTAAAGCATTGGCTTAATCAGGGCTTTGATGTCTGACATGGTCCATAACACTGTTAAAAAAAAAAAAAGGCGGGTGGAAAGCAAGATGGATTCTCCGCTTGCATTGAGCAAAAAAAAAAGGGGGGGCAGTTCAGCAACAAACCCCAGTCCTTTCAGCTCTACTGGGAAACAGATGGCTTTGCAACAGAAAGGTAGGCTTAAAGCACAAGCTGTGCTGGCAACCTTGGTAAAAGGTAAAGGGACCCCTGACCGTTAGGTCCAGTCGTAGCCGACTCTGGGGTTGCGACGCTCATCTTGCTTTACTGGCCGAGGGAGCCGGCATACAGCTTCCGGGTCATGTGGCCAGCATGACTAAGCCACTTCTGGTGAACGGAAGCACCGTTTACCTTCCCGCCGGAGCGGTACCTATTTATCTACTTGCACTTTGACGTGCTTTCGAACTGCTAGGTTGGCAGGAACAGGGACCGAGCAATGGGAGCTCACGCCGTCACGGGGATTCAAACCGCTGATCAGCAAGTCCTAGGCTCCGTGGTTTAACACACAGCATCACCCGCGTCCCTTAGGGCAACCTTGGTGCTCTTGCACTAATTCAGATGTCTTAGGGTGGCCCTGCTCAATCTCTGTGAGCACAGGAGCCAACTCCTAGGAGCCAAGGTCCCTTCACGCCCTCAATAAAATATTTGAGGCCCCTCCCCAAAGTTCATGGGCATTGCCATTCAACTTGTGTGTGACATCATGTGATCAATTATGTGGGGCGGAGCTTACCTGCCCCCCTCGCAATATTTTATTCAAGTTGGCACCCCTGGTTGTGAGGATAAAGGGGAGGGGAGATTCAGAGGGAACTGTGTACGTACACTGCTCTGAACAATCTGGAGAAGGGGCAGAGCAAGGGCAGCAACATGCAATAAGCAATATATTGTTTAAAAAAGTCAGTAGCACAGCACGGAATTTCCATTTCATCCATAGGCAAGCACTGAAAGGGTGAGAAACCCACTCACCACATAGACTTCTTGACAGCGTTTTCCATGGTGGAAGCTTCTAATCGCAATGAACAAGTCATCTTGAGCACGCACACCTGATGTTGGAATGAGCAACCTATTCCTGAGATTGAGATGACTTAGGGAAAACGGCTGTAGTTCCCTCTCCATACAGCCACACAATCCAATACAGCCCCTGGGGTGTACCTGTTAAAAAGCCTTGCACCGAAGATCCTCGAAGCAGCAAAGGGCCAGTTCTGACAGCACGCAGGACTCGGCTCAGCTGTATCCATCCCTGGCAGCACAAAAATAAAGAGGCGCCCATTAATTTACCTTCCCTCAGTTCTGTGTTGAACAAAACACCTGGCATGCCACTCCTAGCCCTGCAGGAAGTAAAGCGAGAGAGGTTGTTTTGCCTTCCTTGCTCTGGCCGGATTCAACAGAACAAAGTGAAAGTCTTTTCTTTCTTTCTTTGGTGATCACTGGTAGCCAAGTAAGATTGTCTTCCAGGAACACGGTCTTAACAGTGAGTCCATAAGTGACTGTGGAGGCCAATTCTGGATCCACACGTCCTTCCACAGTGGGGACATACCTGTTCCTAGTGCTCTCCTTCTTAATATATATATATATCCCTACACAGTATCCCTGCAATCCCTACACAGATCTGGCTGACACAAGCCACAAAACCACAGCTCGCCCCTATACACGAAGCCAAGCCAAAGCACAACTAAGTGCAATACAGCCATCTTCTCAGGAAAACTCTTCACAAAGTTCAAGAGGTCAAGACACAAAGACTTTAGCAACTAATCCACACCTAATGACCCACCTAAGTGGTACTCAGGATATCACTCAAGAAATCACTCAAGGTATCTCTCAAGTAATTAAGGAACAAAAGAAGAAAAGGCACACTAGCCTGGGAACTTCCTCTCTGCCCAGAACATTGGAGGCTAGACACCACACCCCCTCTACAGTATTTATAGGAACTCAAACATTGAGATCCCGCTCTGTTCCAGTAACAAGAAGCCGAAAGCACCAGCCTGAAGATGACGAGTGAGACCTCGTCGAAACGTCGCCTAGACACCCCAACTTTTACACGGGAAGACACCCGAGGACACCAAAACCTGCATTCCTGTACCCGTGAAAATCTACGAAAGCATATATATATATATATATATATATATATATATATATATATATATACCTGCTCTATAATAAAGTTTCCTTGAGCAGGAGGAAACTAGAGAGCCTCCAAGTGTCCCTATTTTCCTGGGACAGCCCCAGATTTGCAGAAATCCCAGAATGTCCCACTTTTCCTTAGGACGTCCCTATTTTCATTGGAGAAGTATTGGAGGGTATGGAGTTATGTGACCCCCGAGCCAAAGAGATAAATAACTCTACAACCTTTAGAAGACATCTTAAGGCAGCCCTGTATTGGGAAGTTTTTAATGTTTGATGTCATATTACCTTTTTATATATGTTGGAAACCACCCAGAGCGGCCTTGGCAACCCAGTCAGATGGGTCAGATACAAATCATCATCATCATCATCATCATCATCCATTATTATTTTTTATTATTATTAAATAGGACATCTCTATTTTAATTGGAGAAATATTGGAGAATATGTAACTAAGTCACATGGCTAGAAGCAGAGACACAGGTTCTGTGCTGAGGCCTGTTTTTAGTAACAGCTCGTTCTTATTATTTCAATTAATAAATTGTTTACTTATCAACAACCTGGCCTCAAATACAATTTTTCCAACCTGAAGCTTCCTGGGCTTTATGCTATGGTGTACCACACACAAAACCATTTTTTCACCAATGCTTTTTTTAAAAAATCCATATGAAATGAAGCCAATGGGAATGACTGTTATACATTTTGGGGCGGGATGCTATCAGAATGCTGATGACCCCGAGTTCTCCTCCTCTATTTCAGCTGAATCAGGGGAGGCTGTGCAAGACCTGGAACCGGTGCCTGGATGTAAGCGTTGGGCTGGACAGGGACCAATAAACTGCCCTCTGAATCGCAACAAGATGAAGGTGCTGTGGGAGGCGAGCGGATCTGTGAGACAGGCAGTTCTGGATGGAGTCACACACACACGCACACTCTAACACTAGAGGCTCCTGTGGTCTTGGAAGCTGGGAACTCTTCCTATAAACTTTTGAAAGAATTAGGATCGCTTAGGTGCTGCACATTGGGAACCTCAAAATCAGTGCATCGTGGAGCTTCCCTTACACAGCAGCCCAGTTGCCAGTGGGGGCTTCCCACCAACAGCATAAAAAACTTCTGCTGAAAGAACTGCACTGGCTGCTTATATGGTCCAAATACACAGTCTTACTATCAGTATATTAAAGCCTTGAGAACAGTTGACATGAAGGACCATCTTGCCCCATATCTACCTGTCCAATTTTTATGTACAGCCAGAGGGGCTCTATTAAGGATGCTACCTGGCGCCTGCCTTGCTTCTACAAAGCATTTAGTGCTCTTGCACCTGGACTGTGGCAATCTTTGCCTATTATTATTATTAAGCAACCACCATCCATGCTTTGCTTTGGTTGCCTGCTTCATAACACTCCTGTTTGCACAAGTCTTTTCTGGTGTATCGCTCAGCCATCGGTAACTGCGTTATCACTGTCCAGATGTTGACTAGGTGTTTCTATGCCGCTTTGTGGATGTGTTCGCTGCCTGGATACTTTGTTTATTGTCCAGCAGTAAGCCAATAAATAAATAAAATAAAATGGAGCATTAAACCACCCCTGAATGTGTTTTGCTTTCCCAAGGACTACAGAGACAGGGTTGTCTAGAATATCTCCCTGCTATTCTTGTTTTTGCCTCAAAAGGAGTTTGTTTTGTCTTTAAACCTCTGGGGGAGTGGGGAGCATTCAAAAATGCTGTTGCCCTGCTTGCGGTCTGAAGTGTTCCAGGAGCCCAGTCTTTTGACTCTTTCTGCTGTGTGCGGAGAGCTGCCCCCCTGTGCTTGCTTATCAGAAAACGGCATGTCTGCAATGGATTTTTAGGAGGTCACCGTGTCCCCTTCCTTTGCCCGTGGTAGGATTTTCTATGTATCTGCCCGGTACAAAGTGACCTGCATAATCCAGAGCAAAAGAACAAACAGAAATATTTCTATTTTTTAAAATAAGGCACCATGGCCAGATATCTACACAGCCTGAAAGGAATCCTTCCATGGGACTGTCTTTTAGGAATGTTTGCTTAAATCAGGATGTAGAGAAGAGAATATAGCAGGATGAGCAATGATGCCAGCAAAATCCCTGGGTCTGTAAGGTGATAAATTGCTGGGAGTGGCGAGTGCTGCCTGGGTGGGGTGGTTTCAAACTGTCTTGAAACTCTCACTCTGGATTTCCTGCATCAAGCAAGGGCTGAACTGGGAGGTCCACAAGACCCTCTTCCTGGTCTAGGATTCTATAATTAGGAAGGTTATCACTATGCTCAATGGAGTAGGTAGAGGGGAGCATTTTTTAATTTCTCATTTCGTAATTTTTTTTTTATTTGGTTTAAGGCTCCTTGCTTCAGCCAGGTTTGTACAGTGGTACCTCGGGTTACATACACTTCAGGTCACATACGCTTTAGGTCACAGACTCCGCTAACCCAGAAATAGTGCTTCAGGTTAAGAACTTTGCTTCAGGATGAGAACAGAAATTGTGCTCCGGCGGCACGGCAGCAGCAGGAGGGCCCATTAGCTAAAGTGGTGCTTCAGGTTAAGAACAGTTTCAGGTTAAGTACGGACCTCCGGAACGAATTAAGTACTTAACCCGAGGTACCACTGTAATCTGAAGGTAGTATCTGTTTTGGTCAGAATGTTCATTTGCATTACAAATGCCTCTGTTTCTTTATCTTTCACAGCAACAACAATCAGACATTTGGACATTAACATAAATGGCCTTGAGGGTTGCTCACAAATGGAAGTGCCCTAATGTGTTAATGATCAATTGCAAGGTCAGCATGATAAAGCACTAGGAGTAATCTGTTCTGAGTTTAGTAGCCTATGCAAACAAAATCAACCCCCATGTCTTCCAGGCTACCCATCACTATACCCACACACAAACCACATCACATGTCATGTCCTAGGAGAATTCACTTTAAAGCAAGATTATTTGCTATATAGGAAATTAATCAAAGGGCATGCCTACATAGGAATGTCTTGAGGTCCTAGTGCGTACTTGGGAGGAAAGCCTGGGAGGTTGTGGGTTTTCCCTGTATAAGATGCTCTGCCTTCCTATGATCCCATTAGTTCAGAAGAGGATCATAAGGCTTGTAGCAATATGATGAGTGGATTGAGTACATCCAATAGGATAGGCAGGGGAAGGCAGGAAAATCTCTGTGCACACATTCCCTTGCCGTAAACATGGCCCTACATTTCTGAAGAGCCAAATGCAGAAACAAAATGCTCAATACCCAGGAAGCTTCTAAACTGTGTTTTCCACAAGCATTACCAACCTAGATGTGAAGACGTTTCTGAGTTTTGCTTGTTTCAGTTTCACTGACAGGAACTGCTGCATTCAGTGGTAGCAATCGCAGGCCGCCTCTCACCAGGTCACAGCCAATATACCCTGTTCATGTGCTCACGCATGTGTGCAGACAAACAGCCCCCAATCCCTCCTTTCAGCCCCTGCTCTCACTTTTGATTCTCCGTTATTCTCTTTGTCTTGGTGGGGCAACATCTGGTGTGTCCTCCCCTTCTATACCCTGACAATATTTCCAACCACAACAGCAAAACTTCCCATGTCACAAAGCTGCCATAGTATTAGCAATCCCCCTTTTCCCAGGAAGCTGAGCCTTATGAGATCAGCTGCAAAACTTTGATCTCTCTCTCTCTCTCTCTCTCTCTCTCTCTCTCTCTCTCTCTCTCACACACACACACACACACACACACACACACATTTTCAGGGGTGAATTTCTTTTACAACTTCCCCCCTCACTTGCCTACCCCGTGAACAAACACAGCATTCAGCTTCCCAACCATTATTCTAACACCTTCCTTTCTTTAAAAAGGGTTTCTATCTCAAGGTTTAGCCCTCTAGCAGCTGAATATTGCTCAAGATTATGAGTGACTTTGAGGAGATTACCTGGCATGTCCCAAGGTAAACAAAGCGGCAGAATCTCTGTTGGTCCTTTACTGGAAGAACATGGGGGATAAAAAAACTATTTGAGGGCTGAGGCCTCCCAAACAGCCCAGTTTTCTAATTCTACTTCCCTTCCTCGTCTTTCAACATGGTGCACGGCTAACACTTCCCTGAAGGTCAGCGCCAAATTGCTCCCATTTCAAAAGCCAGTGGCTGGCTGAGAAGGACAGCTGCTGGGAATTACAGGTAAATGGAGATTAATGTGTTTTCTCTGAGGCAAGGTTTTCCCCATTACACACTAGCGGCCTACTTTTATTCGGCCTTAGCAGCAGTCCCTCACGACTCACCTTTTTGGTGTGAGGCCTGACATTTCCACTCCTCTGTTCTTTTTTGTATTTAAAAGAAAGTGCCAAGAGAGTGAGTGAGGAAAAATATCCTACGTTAGGTTTATAACACAGGGGCGAGGAACCTCAGGCCCGGGGGCCAAATGGGCTCTTAAAACCCCTCTACCTGGCCCTCAAAATTCTCCTCACAACACACCCCTCTCCCCAGGCCACCATTTCACAATAGTGCCCTTTTTGGCACCTGAGGAGGACCCCAAAATGGCATCCCCCTCCTCACCAAAGAAGAAGGGCTGAGGTAAGGTCTATATCAGTAACAAGGCGGAAAAGAAAGATCAACATTAGGGATCTTCTCCCTGGTGAATCCTGCTGCCTGAGGCGTTTGCCTCAGCTTGCCTCTTGGCTGAGCTGGCCCTGGCAGGACACTCCAGGAGAAGCAAATGCCCACATTTTTCCAGGAGGAGATGCTACCCTGACATCCAATGCTGTCCTTCAGGAGACTCTGAGAACCATCATTCCCAATAAGGGCATTTTTCATTTTAAAGAGGGAATTGAGAAAGTCAGAGAGGTGGGCCCATTTGGGCTGCTCCAAGCTGCAAGGGTGAAAGAGGCGTCATTTATCTACAGCCAGTCCTGCATAATGACAGTGCCCTTTCACAGGCCTTGGGGTGGCAGGCCGGTACTTGCTTACAGACCATTCCTCCGACTTAAATCAGCAGCAAAAGGCACAGACACAAGTCAAGAGGCCAGCTTTGTCCCCATATCCAAGCAGTAGCAACACTACTGCAGAACCTAGCAATGCCAGACATACTGTCACAGTTAATTCATTGCTCGTCTTCCAAAGTGCTGTGTGTCATCGGCTGCCAGCATTTAACACATGGCCAGCAGATCAATTGATGCAAGATGAATAAATCGACACAAAGCTGATATGGCAAAGTCCAGAAACTTATTTCAGTCTACCAGAATGCTCTGCAACTGACCTTGAGTTGCACTTCTTTCAAACAAAGGGACATCAAAGAGAAACTCCATTGTGAAACCCTAAATTGCAATTTATTAGGCAATTTGGTTCTGTTATCTGTTGCTTGAATCGAGATGAGCTGATTTTCATCATACTAAATGCGTCGATTACCAATGTTTGCTGTGAATCCTTAAGTTGCTGGCCTCTTGCCCAATTAGTCTGAACAGATGTGGTTGCATCTTCGTTTGTGCTTGGGCTGTATGTACAATGAATTTTCTGGTGTGTTCCGGGTAGAAGTTGTAGGGCGTTTGCAGTTTTCACCAGCGCTGCCTTGTTAATTGGTTACATAATTGTCTCTCTAATTGTCACTGCCTATCCTTTTTTTGCATTTCATTCCCCCTAGTGTCCCTCCCTTACATACATACCTACCCAACTCATTGGCATCTGATGAAGTGAACTGTGATCCATGTAAACTGATGCCATAAGAAATTGTTAGTTTTTTAGGTGGCACAAGACTCTTAGTTTTGGGAGGGATTCCAGCATCACACAATCATCATGGCATGTAGCATTTTTTACTTAGTTTTTAACCTTTATCAGACAGGCATGGCCAAACTTGGCCCTCCAGTTGTTTTGGGACTACAATTACCATCATTCCTGACCACTGGTCCTGTTAGCTAGGGATGATGGGAGTTGTAGTCCCAAAACAGCTGGAGGGTCAAGTTTGGCCATCCTTGGAAGCAACGTTTTGTATTTTATCAGTTCCCCTAAAACTGATGGATACAATCCAGTTCCGGATTTGCGTATGAGCTAAACAAGCTATAGTTTAGGGCTCCACTCTCTTGGGGGCCCCAAAAAAAATTAAAGGAAAGAAAACCTGGATGTGCATTTCCAAAATATAAAATAAAATAAAATCCTACATACAGCAACAGTGGTTTGTGTTGTGTTGTGTAGGCTCCTATGATGTAAGTAATGGGCTAGCCTGCTCCCTAAAATACCATTGGCATATATTCAACACAAAAAGCAGTGACAATTTGTTGTTGACAAAGGACAGCTGGACATATAAAGGGCTCCATTACCTTCAGTAGCTTAGGGCCTCATCAAACCTAAATCCGGCCCTGATACAATCTTTAAAAAAAGTTAGCTGCAGATGAAGCCTAAACTGGATGTGACTTTTCCCTGCTCTAATGTGGTTCTGTTTTTTACTTCATGTGCAATTCTTAAAGATAGCTTAAAAAAAAAGAACTGTGTATGCAAGTCAATTAAGTACTTGATTTAGCTGAGAGGAGATCTTTGGGGGGGGGGCGGCTGCAATTTAAATACCGGTAAGTCTGCAGTGCTAATGGGGATATTGTAAGTTACTCAACACAGCCCTCCCGCTTGCAGTAGGGTATATTACAGTGAACTGCACTGCAGGGATGTTGTATCCTGCTGCCTCAGTTCAACTTGCAGTGTGGGGATAGAAGCAATGGATAACACCCTCTGTATTTCTGCCTAACATCCAACCTGAAACAGAGTCCTAATACCTCTGAACAGCACAGAAATCACATAAAGCCTTGCCTACACTGCAGGGCTGTTGTAGGTCTTGCTGTACATGGGGATAATTCACTTTGGAATTCCATTGGCAGGGTTGTTTTGTAATAACCACACTAAATAAGAACTTAGAAGAGCAGGAACTCTCTGTTGGGTGTGTGTGTGAATGGATGCACTGGTGTCCAAGCCCAGCAATATTAAGGCCCCCCCCCCCCGATTTCTATGGGCAGTTATTGACATCTTTTCCTGGGGATATTTAAAAACAGCTTCCTACTGTGAACTAGGAAGCGCCCTATCCTGACGATGAGAGGGATCTGTCTACCCCATTTATATTGATATTGCTTCTAATTTTCTAGACACTCCATTCAATCTCCTCCACCCCATTTTTTAACCTCCCTCTCCAACAGTCAAGTTGGCATTAACGGACACTGAGCATGCTTAGCCATCATGGGGACGTTTTTGGGTCCTTCCCCCTCTAACTCCCATCTACTTCTGCAAACTACCCCAGGTTTGCCAAGACCTCCTTCCTTGTGGGTGGGCATTGCTGATTTGGCTCTGTTAACTGTGGGCCCTCATCCCTGAAGATTAGAAATAGAACGTGAGATGGTGTCAACTGATGTTTCGCTAGACTTCTCCATTACTTCGAATTGCCCGTCTCCCTGTTTTCGTGGAAGCCTTGTGGATGCGAAAAGTCTGAGCCGTTTAATGCTGGAAAGTGAATGGAATGTCTTTGTCTGGAAAGAAAGGGGGTGGGATTAGGACACCCACCCACCCCCAATTCTGGGGTGTTGTTGATCCTCAAAGGTCTACCTTCCACCACCTCAGGTCTTTCTCGAGGGAAGAGATTCTCCATGTTATGTGTCTTTGCACATGTAAGGGTGGTTTAGGATCACAACTCTCCGTGAAGCAAAGGTTGCGAGGGGAGCTGTAACGAATAGGTACCTTGTTATCTGAAACTGAAAGTGTACTCTGGAGAGAGGAGAAGATAATAAATAATAAATAATAATAATAATAATAAGGAAAGAAGAAGTGTCAGAATGCAGAGATGGCTGGCAGGGGTGTGGTGGAGGAGAGGGATCATAGAATTGCAGAACTATGTTGATAAAACTTGTTAGTGAGGGACAGTTGGATTAGTGGTGGGATTCTGGCTATGAAGTCCTTTGGGTAGTGGGAAAGGAGTGTGTGTGTGTGTGTGTGTGTGTGTGTGTGTGCGTGTGTGCGTGTGAACAATAATCTTGTTCTCTCCCCCCTCCCTTCATGGTCAAAAGAAGGCCCCATAGCCAAAACATCAGCCCTTCTAATCTTTTCTTTTCTCTACGCCCCCCCTACCCCACCCGCAACATGTGCTTTATTAACCCCCTTTTCTCATTTAACTGCTTTGAATAGCTCAGTGGGTAGCATCCTTCTTAGAAAGTGAAGACTGGGCTCGCTGGTGGGGGGGTGTGGGTGGCGGCGGGATTGGTGGGGGGGGGAGAGAGAGAGCTTCCTTGGAGATGAGATGTCAGAAGAGAAATGCAGACAACCCCCAGCCCTGGCCTAGAGAAAGAAAAGCCCCCTCTGTAATCCTGTCTGCAGTGTCCTCATGACCACAGGCTCCAAGGTAGCCAGGAATTCCAGGTCCCCCTTTTGAGGGAAGACAAATGGTGAGATTTGGAAGAACCGGGTCACTGGGGCAGCTCCTTCTAAGCTCTGCAGGCATGGAAGGGATATTTTCTTTTTTTAAAAAAGTAATCTCACTGCTGCGTTTTGCTAGTAAACTAAATTAGAGGGAGGAATGAAAGGGCCCCTTGGATATGCTCCAGGCAGCGCAAAGAGGAGAGGGCTTGCATGTTTGAGGTCACACTTAAGCTTGGGCAAGTTTGTTTATTTATATTTAAATGTAATGGTTGCTTTGTGGCCACAGGGGCTCTCAAAAGAGGCTTACAATAATAATAATAATTTAAAAAGCAACAGTAGAAGTATCATGAAGCTAATTCCTTAAAGGCAATGCACAATTGTGTAGAGTCCATGGGAAAACTGCCTTATATATATCCAGTCCATCTAGCCCAATACTGTTGACTCAGACTGGCAGCAGCTCTCCAGGCTGAGGTCTTTCACATCATCTATATTTCCTCTTCAACCAGGCTTTGGGCTGATTAATATTCTACAGCCTTTTAAATTAAGGTTACCAGAAGTCCCCGTTTCCTGGGGACAGTCCCCGGATTTACAAATCAGTCCCCATACAAAATCCATTGAAGTTGAAAAGTGTCCCGGATTCATTGAAAAAAATCTGGTAACCTTATTTTAAATGTGTCTGTGGGAAGGGGTTGAGTTGTCGTTATGCTGTTTTGTTGTTTTTTTGTCCTGTATTTTATTCTGTGAGCAGCCCTGATATCTTAGGATGAAGGGCAGTATTTAAATCTAATAAACAAAATAAAAATAAAATCTACTAGCTAATTTCTCCCAATAAGGAGACTGAGGAGCATTTTACCACAGGTGATCCCCAAATGAGTGATAAATGGTTCATTTGTGCACCCCCCACTCCGTAAACATTTTACTCCTGGCATGGCAGTTTTGTTCCAAACAGAAAATAAGTCTCTACAAAAATAAGGCTATAGATGGGGCCCTCCAAATCTTTATTGCTCTTTCGTTTGACAACTGCGCGCGCACACACACACACACACACACACACACAGACACACACACACACACACACACACACAGAGAGAGAGAGAGAGAGAGAGAGAGGTCTGGTTCACACATCACATTCAGCAATCATTAATATAAACTATGGTTTAAGATAAGCACACAGTGTGCGCGACTTCTCCCCTGCTCCTCACCATGGTCCGCTTAGCGTTACATCCAAATCCAGGTTCATGCTTTGTCCCCCCCCCCAAAAAAAAAACCCCAACTATGAGCAGTAAGCCGAGAACAAACCTTGGCTGTGTGTTGCCTGGTGACCAACAAACCACAAGCTTGGGTTTGAGCACAATACTAAGCCAGATCATGGTTTGTTTTCAGGTGGCAGCAGCAGCAGCGGAGGAGGAGCTAAGTGCATGCTATTTCAGCCAGAAGCTGGCCACATAACCCGGGAAAGCTATCTGCGCACAGACGCTGGCTCCCTCATAGATGAGCACCACACCCCATAGTCAAATTTGACTGGACATAACCTATTTTACCTATTTCAGCAGCATGCATGTTTACGTTAGATCGTAGTATATTTTAACTATGTTTTAATACAATGTGCAAAATGCCTTCGTTCATTCTGCAGTTCCCCATTCTTCAGTTCAGACTGGGCAAAACCAGAACCACCTAAGACATACCATTGGGGTGGAGAACCTCAGGCTTGGGGGCAGAATGTGGCCCTCAAGGCCTTTCCTTCTGGCCCTTGGGACTCTTCCCAAGCTACACACCCTCTCCCTAGACCACACACCGCACCAGCTCTCCTTAAGTATTCCCCCCCCCCCGGATGAAATGTGTCCTTGAACTTTGATATTGCTTCCTGTTTGCCTGATTGGAGGGCGTGTGAGTGTGTGTAGAAAACTCATCTTCTGTACAAAGGGAAAAGTCACATTTGCTGCCCCACCCAATTTTGCTCTATGCCTTGCCCCCTACTGATTTGTGCCACCCACACCCCAGCAGGCTGCTTAGATTCCACCTGCCTGTATGGCAGGGTGCATGCCATTTTCTAGTTATTATAATCTTTATAACAACTTTATATAATCCTTAAGGCAGCACTGTTGTCTCTCATATTGCAGGTGGTGTGTGTGTGTTTGTTTGTATGTATGTATGTGTAAAATAGGGTTGCCAGACGTCTGGGAATTTCCAGCCATGTCCTCTTTTGTGGGCCCTACATGCCCATGTAAGGGGAATTTTACATTTTAAAGCAAATGTCCTGGATTTGGGGGTGTTTTTTTTTAAAAAAAATGTGCATGGGTGGCTCTGGCACGGATGACCCGGGCTCTGGCATGGGCAGCTTGGGCTTGGCAGCGGAGGGGCTATCAGGTGATTGCCCTCGAAAAGCACAACCACCTTTTGTGTGTGGATTTTTACCTCTTGAAATATGGCAACCCTAAAACATGGTGGAGTATGGCTTGCCTAAGAGTTTGTGGCAGAGGTTACCAGAGACTCCCCGATTCATCGCTTACTCACTTAGCCACTATGAAGCACTAGCTGTTGCAATTTCACCCCCTCGTCACCCAATTACTGAACACTTAGAATCATAGAATTGTAGAGTTGGAAGGGACCCCCAAGGGTAATCGTAAATCCAACCCCCTGAAATGCAGGAATCTCAGCTAAAGCATCCCTGGCCACCCAACCTCTGCTTAAAAACCTCCAAGGAAGAAGAAGTCCACCATCTCTCATGGGAGACCATTCCACTGTCAAGCAGCTTTTACGGCTCGACAGTAAGAGTCAAACACATCTTGCAAATGTGAACCAATTCTACGTTAAAGCACCAGCTGGAATGTGCTTCCCTGGATGGGTGTGTGTAGTGTTAGTGGAGGGGTAGTACCTCTGGTGGGGGACACCTTCTTGGGTACTTTGTCCACCTTTGGTCCCCACTGTACTAAGCTCTAACCTGCTCCCTTCTGTGGATTGAGTGGACAAGATTCAATTGGGGCTCAAGTGGGCCGAAACGTCAAGAAGGCGGTTTCTGCACATGCTGTAGTGAGGGGCAGATGGTGTTCATCAACCTGGGAAAGCAGCCCATCTAGGAAAACTCTGACCCTAAATCTCCGCTGGCTTGTGGGATATCTTCTGGAGAATAAAAGGCTAAAGAGTAAACCCTTACAGAAATCCAGAGTGGAGTCCCTAGGCAGTTGGATGGTGCCTTGTACACCTCTTTCCAGCAACTCCTGCAGCCATATTGGTGCCAAACATATTTTTCTGCTTTCCTTTGGATCACATCAGTGAGGCTGAGAAGGATGGGGGGGGTCCTGTTGTCTGGGCAGCCCAGGACCTCCATATGCACTGCCCTGATTTGTGCCCCGGAGTGCTCACTCTGGTGCTGCTAATGCAGCAGTTTGACCTCACCTCCAGAGGCGCACTGCATTGTCTCTTGAGACAGATGGATGCCAATAACCCTGTATGTTTGCATGTGTGTCGTAAAAAGCAGAGGCATCACCTTGCCGACAAAGGTCTGTATAGTTAAAGCTATGGTTTTCCCAGTAGTCATGTATGGAAGTGTGAGCTGGACCCTAAAGAAGGCTGATCGCCGAAGAATTGATGCTTTTGAATTATGGTGCTGGAGGAGACTCTTGAGAGTCCCATGGACTGCAAGATCAAACCTATCCATTCTGAAGGAAATCAGCCCTGAGTGCTCACTGGAAGGACAGATCCTGAAGTTGAGGCTCCAATACTTTGGCCACCTCATGAGAAGAGAAGACTCCCTGGAAAAGACCCTGATGTTGGGGAAGATTGAGGGCACAAGGAGAAGGGGACAACAGAGGGTGAGATGGTTGGACAGTGTTCTTGAAGCTACCAGCATGAGTTTGACCAAACTGTGGGAGGCAGTGGAAGACAGGAGTGCCTGGCGTGCTCTGGTCCTTGGGGTCACAAAGAGTCGGACACGACTAAACGACTAAACAACAACAACAGAAATAGCTGTGTGTAGAAATCGCATTCATGGCTATTCATCCAGTTTTGCTTCTTGCCCTACCTTCCATTGGCGTGTGACCCGTGGAGGAATGCAACTGTTGGGTGGGAAAAGGTTCCCCATCCCTGTCTCAAATAAAGGGGGAGAGCTATCCATTGTGGAAGAGCAGAAACTACGGCAAACGAAACTATGAGCTCCTTGGCCGCTGCAGCCAATCCACAGCACCAGATCGCCACAGCTGACTTCAAGGCAGTCAACCTGGCCTTTGGCGTATTGTGCCTGCCAGTGATTTATAGATTGTGCCGCTTGAAAGCAACAGCATGCACAGCCTCTCCATCATTCCAAGCTACCTCACGACATTGTAAACAACTGTTTCGGCAGCATTTCTACTCATTTCCCTTAAAGCTTCTACAGAGGGCCTTTGCCAGGCATTGTGTGGAGTAAACTCAATTAATTAGTTCATCCTAGGTCTGGGGTTTCAGCCAGAGAAGCAAGTAGTATGAGACCACACAGAATCCCCTCCTAGGAATAAAATCAATTTCCTTTATACATTTAAAAAAAAAAGATGATTAAAATTCTGTCTGCTTTAATTCACCAGGATGATTCAATTGTCTCTGCCATGTAGCTCCAGTGGGAGTTTTAGCAAATGATAACAAATAAATGACCAGCCGAAGCACAATTCTTGGACAAGCAACATTTCTCAAATTGCTCCTCCCTAGACAATCATGAGGGAAAACATGGAGAAATTCCGTGGCATGGGAAACATGGTGGGCGAGAAGGAAAAGAGGACCGGACACAGAGGAGCTGTTGAATTAAGCCACTTTGCCCATTCAGGGAGAAGAGGACCCGTCCCCGGTGCCATTTGTGTGAGGAGGTTTCTATTGCAAATGAGCAGGAGCCATTGGCAAGGGCCTGTTTAATTTGATCGCAGTTCATGGCAGACCGAGAACAAAGGAAGCAACTGAGGCAATAATTGCCTCCTGGTGGGGAGCTGGAGAGTTTAAACTTGGTTGGCACTTGCACTTGGAATCAGACCACTCTTCCACTGGCCCTGCCAGGCCCACAATAGGCCAGGTAACAAAGATTGTGGGGGGTGGGAAGCAGGGGGATGCTTTCAAAGTCACACACAGCATGTTAGCACAGCCTGGGCGAATTGGAGGAGACTCTCACATGGAGGAAATGTCTCCAGGGGTCTAGGGAGGGAAGTCTACTCTTTATCACATTTGAAGTACAGCACAAGAGTTTTTCACCACAACCCCATAGGGCAGGGGCTGCTTGGTCCATGACCTTCGGGTAATCTAAACCCTTGGCCAGCAACTCATGAATGACGTCACACATTTTCTCCTACATAGAGATGATCGGCATATAGGAATAATGTTTAGCTGTATTTTTATTTCATTCCTCTTCCTATGTTTTTAGCTGTTCTTATTTTATCTGTAAGCTGCCTTGAGGCTAAAAGGCTGGGGTAAAATATTATTATTATTATTATTATTATTATTATTATTATTATTATTATTAGCAGCAGCAGCAGCAGTATTCATATGAAGCAGCTCTAAAGAAAGGCATAGAGCATGAAGAGGGGCTGCAAGGGAAATTTTCTAGTGATTTATTTTTATGTGAAATATTTTCCATTTCACAAGCTCATTTGCAACAATGAATGGATGCCAATTGCCAAATGCAATATTGGGCAAGCTTGGCAGTGTCAAGGTTGTTGTTTTTCTTTGTTTACTAAATACAAGTGCAATAAACATGCCAAATAAGATCACTCTCTAGGGCATAAGAAAATGTTGCACTGGAAACTTACTCTTTTCTTCTGAAAATTGCTACATGTGTAAGTACCTGAAATTGCAAATTTCCATTTCGATTTTTCCAATTCAAAATTTCCCAGGTAACCTACATCACCAAAAGCACAGTGCTTATGACCCTTAGAGCAAAACCTGAAACAGTGGTGGTATCTGGAGTACTGGATTTGGATTTTGGAACTTGAGGTTCAAATTCTTGCTCTGTCACGCTTGGCCTGGGAAAATTTGCAGCCAGAACTTGCGTACTGAGAAGGCAAAAAGCGACTGCAAAACAATCAATCAGGCAGCTTAATATGTTCTGAAATGTTAATATGTTTTAAAATTTATTCTATTTTAATAAAAGTGATTTTGTAAAATATCATTTTTATAAACTAAAATTAACGGCCAAATTTGTGTCAGTTATCCCAGTGAGGAATTCAGCGTAGGGCTATGGCAATTGTTGCATCAGCACAAGTCTTTCAGATGCACCCCTTCCCCGGCGTGCTGTTATGGGGGTTGTTCTACCCCTTCCAACCCAACTTTGGGGGTCATAGGGGAGAAGGGAAAGCCCTGTTGTGCTAGCTAGCAAGCAACCTTGTGCAAACATCTGCTAGTGGGACTACTTAGTTGAATTCTGTCCTTTGTACACATTTATCAGAACACTGGAATACCCAGTTGTACATTTACTTCTTAGTGAACCATTGGGCAGACAACTGTCTGCTTGCTTTTGATACCTCCAGGAGTAGAGATTTACTTTTAAAAGCCAAGGAAAATGATAATTCAGACGGTAATATTCCAGAGGGGACTAAACTGCTAGATTTCCCCCTCATGCTTTAACCTGGCCCTTGGGCAACAGGATGTTTTAGTCTGAACTACCTCTTGGCGTTATGAGGTAAACTGACATACAGTGGTACCTCGAGTTACATACTTAATTCGTTCCAGAGGTCCGTTCTTAACCTGAAACTGTTCTTAACCTGAAGCACCACTTTAGCTAATGGGGCCTCCTGCTGCTGCCGCCCCGCCGGAGCACAATTTCTGTTCTCGTTCTGAAGCAAAATTCTTAACCCGAGGTACTATTTCCGGGTTAGCGGAGTCTGTAACCTGAAGCGTATGTAACCTGAAGTGTATGTAACTCGAGGTACCACTGTAATTGTGCAAAGTCCTTGGAGGAAGGAGTAGGATGGAACAAATATATAAAATGTAAGAGAGATTATAAAATAAATAAGCACTAAAAAAATCTGTAATTACCAAGAGGACCCTCTCAAGTTTGAATTCATGCGAACTGAACTGAGGCAATACTGACCCTACCATGCTAACTTCCAGACTATAACTGAGGTTTACATGTGGTCTCCCCAAGCTGTATTGAGAGGTAAGTTTATACAGCTTCTAGCAGTGTAGTGAGACATACATTCCCAAGTGACTCATTAGAAGTCAAGGGATTTGGGCTAGATTCAAGGTTTTGGGGGGCCTTGGGTAAAAGATCACTGGTAGGTGTTCTTAACCAGCAATTTATCTTAGAATATCGATGTCTCTACCATTTTCCCCAGGCTCAAGTTCATTTTTTCTAAGAATTCTAACTCTGTGTGCGCCTACATTACATGACCAACCCCACATGTCCATAAACGTTTGGAGGGAGCAGGTTGTGACCACTGGCCATACCTCCTGCCAGGAAGGGAAGGGAGGAAAGCACACACACAAGAGCAACATTTTTATTGAACTCAGTGCATTTCAAACTGATTTCTTCATCAGTGTCTCCCTCATATGCAAGTCCTATGCACACTGCCACCAAATGTACAGCCAGCAGCTGTTACGGCTGGAGCATGCATTAGACCTATTTCCCCCATCTAAGTCATTGTTACACAACAAGCAAAATACAAACTCACACCGCACAATCCAGCAGCCCCAAAACAAAACAGCTCCAATCAAATCAGCCTCCAAACGACTCCCAGACGCGGAGAATCTTGTTAATTTCAGACAGAGTCCTGATGACCATGGAGACCGTCATTCCAGAAACCAGGGGCACCTGTCATAAAAAGCCCTACTTTTAGCTGCTATTGATTTCCAGGGTTGGCATAAAATATGTTGTAGCCTGAGGCAGCAAGGCAAATAGCGCCCTGTCTTCCCAAGTCAAGTTGCATAGTCATTCTGGCACTTGAGGCCGAAAATCCAACAAGCCCTTTGCCCGTTTCTTCCCTGGCGGTGAAATTATGATAGTAGCAAATAAATCACCATTTGCTGCCCTTTCGTGACACCCAAAATTGGCTGCCTGCAGCAGACAACTCACACTGCCTAGTGCTAAGTGCTGGGTCTGGTGATCTCACCATACTTAGTGAGCAGAGCCTGATTAGAGGATTTCAACCAGCATGGAGGTTCCTATAGTGGGAGGTGATCTTGGAGGTAGGCTGGTCCCTCGCCTGGAGGGCTCCAAAAAAGTCCACCCCAGCACACTGACCTGGACCTGGATGCTAACAAAAAACCAGGTCAGGTGCTATAGACCTGGTTGGAGATGTTTTCAAGGAGTGGAGCCATCAAATCCAAAGTCTGATTATAAGAGACTCAGTTGTAAGGTTTTGTTTGATAGAGATGTTCATTTTCTCCTGTACCCCCCTTTTTTACAGTGCAAGAGAATTATGGACGGCCTCTACATTCGAGTCACGTCCATATGAGGAACCGGACTGTCTCTATACCTGGCAGCCGCCGCCTTGAGCAGAGTTCAACCTCACTGGCATCTCCTGAAAACAGTGAAAAGGTACAATGGAGCTTTGTGGTTTTGTCTTGTTCTCTTTGTGGATGTGTACATTGGATTCACAGGGGGCCTCCATTATTTATTTAATGTATTATATTAGACTTGCAGTATTTGAAATTTCAGAAAAGCACACCAGAAAACCACCAGTTTCCTTTTATTTAGTTGCTATTTGAAGTTTTAAAGATCTGTCTGAAACGGTTAAAAAAAATGAGAAAATGAAAGTGTAACGCACAGACATTGAAATTTGTTATTTAATCTGTAGTCTACCTCTCTGCCTTGAACTCTAATCAAGGTGTTTCACACAGAAAGCAACTAAACCTCCTCACTCCAAGAATTAAAATCCTCATAGTGTTCGTGTGTACTGTTCTTATTTTGAGATGTAGAATTGAGAGATGTTTTCGAAGCATCCCAGGCACAACCTGGAACAATTTTCCATGGAGAACAAAGTGCAGAGCCAGCAGGTTCAAGAGAGGCAGGCAATTTGAGGCCCTGTTGAATTTGCTTTGAAGTCTTTGGAAGGTGCTATAACACCAAGAGCTATTATTATGTTAATGTACTGTGGACCAGATTCTGAAGGCTGTTCCATAAACCATCATCCTCAGCATTCCATCCCCTGTTCCCTGAAGGTCATAACCCTGACACCTGGTTTATGACCCTTAGAACTGAAGACTCCTCTTCCCTGTACATATGCCTCACGATCAGAGGCAGGTCAGAGTCAGAAGGACAATTTGCAGCTTGAGTGTTTTGCAAGGATGCAAATTGCGTTATGAATCTCAGAAATGCAAATGGTGGAGTTTTCTCATTGGCTGCTATGAGTGGGGGAAATGGAGATGGAGAATGTGTAGGTCATACAAACCTCAAAGGTTTATTTGTCCATGACGCTAATTCACTTCTGGGCTGTTTGCCTAATGCAGTCTTCTCTCACTCCCAAGGATATCGTGAAGTATTTAAACTGCTGGAAACGACCAGCAAGGATTGGTGCAACCTATTGGTTACTTGTTCAATTAAAACATCTCAAAAATGAAAGCTACTGAGAATGTGTTACGGTGACTAAACTAGATCTGATCTGGTAATCTTAATTTTACTTTGGAACGCTTATAAAGCAAAACAGCTAGCTACTAGTTTGGGTCTTTGAGGTCACAGCCCTTTGTTCTCTTAAGTCCAAAGGTGCATCGAGTTCCAGGTTATTTGATTACGTTGCATTTTGTACCCTTCTTTCCCCTTCCTATACCGCCTAACATCAATAAAAAGCAAAATAGCTAATCAACAACAAAATAATCCAAATAAAACGGGGGAAAATCAAAGTGGCAGATAAAAAGACCAGTAAACAAACAACCAACTGGAAAAATCTTGCACAAGACAGGCTTGCCAGATGATCTCAAAGTTCAGACTGATTAATGTAGGGGAATTTTGCCCTTTGGATAACTTGGCCCCAAGCTGTTTGGGGCTTTAAAGGTAATAACCTCCCTCACCTTAAATTGCAGAAGGAAATCGGCCTACAACTAAGCAGTAGACATAACAAGGAAGCAACATGATCCTTAATGGCAACATAGTGCAACAACGGAAATTTCTGAATGGTTTTCAAGGGCAGCCTCGCAAAGAGAGCTTGACAGTAGTCCAGCAAGAGGCCTAGCGTGGTGTAATGGTTTACAGTGCTTCACAAGGACCTAACCTGAGCAAAGGCCCTTGTAACCACTGCGGCAACTTGAGCAAAGCTAAATCAAGGAACATCCCCCCAAATCTGATCTTTTGAGAGATTTCTTACTTAATACGCAGTAGTCCAGTGAATTAAAGATGTTACACCTCTTATCACACCCACTCTTGTACTTAAGGTGCTGTTGTTAGATTGGACCCCAGATGATGGAATGGTTGTTTTTGTGACAAGGTAAACAATATTTTAATTTAGATTCCTGGTCTAAAATTCAGGTTTAGATCCTGGGTTCAGTTATGCAACCAAGACGTACGGTACTGAGTTTAGTTCTGGGGGCAAACATAGATGATGGGAATTGAGGCTGGTCCATTAGGGCAAATGGGGGCTTGCCCTACTAAGCTGTCAGCTGCCAGCTGTCCCTAAAGGTAAAGTGACCCCTGACCGTTAGGTCCAGTCGTCGCCGACTCTGGGGTTGAGGCCCTCATCTCGTTTTAGTGGCTGAGGGAGCTGGTGTACAGCTTCCGGGTCATGTGGCCAGCATGACTAAGCCGCTTCTGGCGAAGGAGAGCAGTGCACAGAAACGCCGTTTACCTTCCCGCAGGAGCGGTGCCTATTTATCTACGTGCTTTTGAACTGCTAGGTGGGCAGGAGCAGGGACCAAGCTCACCCCGTTGCGGGGATTCGAACCACTGACCTTCTGATCGGCAAGTCTTAGGCTCTGTGGTTTAACCCACAGCGCCACCCATGTGCCAGCTGTCCCTACCCCCAGCCTATTCCCTTAGTTACAAAGCAGTCTGGGTTGGAGGTTGATAGCTTCCTTCTCCTTTGTCTCACTGTTGCCCTTGTAGCACTCAGCAGGGAGAGGATGGGGTGAAAAATAGAATTAGCTGGCCATATGTATCACTGGCTCTGACTCTATCTGCTGTTGGCCAACCCGGCTTCCACCATACCAATCATGAGTAGGAAACATGAGAAGCAACAATTTTAAGATCGAAACAGACAAGATGTGAAAGTAATGCCCCATTTAAAAACAAACAAACCTGAAATATATAGTAGTTCTGTTCTAAACTGAATCTGGACAGTTGTATCCGGCAAGTATCTTTTGCACAGAGCTATCAAACCATACCTAGGAGAAGTATGGGACTGTTCTGTAGGTATTCTGCTTTCATGCACGACTTCTACACTCAGATTTCTTGATGCAAGAATGGTTGAAGATCTACGTGTTGCATCCAAGGCTGCAAGAGGAGAGTTCTACTTGTGCACAAAGACTTCCCTTTCCTCTCCTCTCCTGTGCCCTGAAAATCTTCTCCAAATAGTCCTCCAACCCTTTGGAGCAGGGTGCACTGGGGAGAAGAGGGGAAATGATATTGTGCAAGCAGAGGTCTGCTGTCTTGGAGCCACAGAACAGCAGCATTTAATATAATCCTATAAGCTACGAACATGAGTTTGACCAAGCTGCGGGAGGCAGTGGAAGACAGGAGTGCCTGGTGTGCCCTGGTCCATGGGATCATGAAGAGTCGGACACGACTAAACGACTAAACAACAAATATCAATATCTGAATACCAGTGGCCAGGTACAGACATTTTAGATGATCTACACTAAAAATAGGTGTCTTTTGGTTTGAATTTAATCTTCTAGAATTGAAGAATGAGGGTAGTAGACACGTTCCATTTGATTAGGGTCAGAGATGGAGCACCTACAGCCCTCCAGATGCTGCTGAACTCCAATTCCCATCAGCCCCAGCCATTGTGGCCAAATGTCAAGGATGATGGGAGATGATGTTCAGCAAATCTGGAGGGCTGCAGGTTCCTCACTCCTGGTTATGGTTTGAAAACTGTGCTCTGAGGAGTCTAGGAAGCTGTTGGCAGCTTATCAGTGGCGAGACTACACAACAACAGCCTGTTCTTCACTTGAGGGTTGTTGGGTTTTTTTCCCCAAAGGGGATGTAGGATGTGGTGGAAGAGTGAATTCTCAGTGGTGATAGTGCCCAGCAGGCTTAGACAGCACTTTGTTAAGAAAGGTCCTTCTACTGAGGTTCTTTGGTCTTGTGAATCGTGCATTTAAACTTAAGGATTTTGACTTTATCGTCTTTATTCATTGTTTTAGATCAGAGTTTTCCAACCTTCTCATGTTGGCGACACACTTTTTAAAGACATGCATCATTTCGCGACACAGTAATTCAATTTTACTAGCAAACCGGACATTAAATGCCCTTATAAGAGCATTTGTGCAACACACCTACACACTGTAGCTGACACACTAGCATGCCGTGATACGCAATTTGGAAAGCTCTGTCCTTCAGGGTAGACTTCCTTCTCTTAAATTGTGCAACAGAGCCATATACAGTGATGGCTCTGTATAAAAAACAGTTAATAATGTGATAATAAGTGGAAAGAGTGATGCTTCCTGAATATCCTGCTTGTGGCTTCCCACGTGCTGTGCATGGCAAGCACAGAACCCTGGACTAGATAGGCATTTTGGTCTGACCCAACCGGCCTTTTCTTATAGAAAGGCATTCTACTGTTCATTTTAGAACTACAGATTTATCACAGTCACAAACCAACTTAAGTTGATATGCTCAGGGTAATTAATGTTAAGTTTCATGCATTACATCTCAGCCACTAAGGGTTGATAGGAGCCTAGAGTTATTAGTTTGGAGAATGTCTTGCAGGAAAGATTTTAAGGGCAAATCAAAAGCCCCAAAAGGACAACAGGAAAGAAGCTCTAGACTGCAATCCAAAACCCACTTACCTGATGGCTCCATTGACATACAATACACCACATTTCTGAGTAAATGTGTAATAGGATTGTACAGTAAGTCTGCCAACCTGGTACTTCCTATCCTTTGCCTCTATAGAAATGATCCATATTACCTTTGCTGGTATGCAGTGTTCCCCCCTAGGTGCCAGTACTCACCATAAAGTTGTTACAGTAAGCGCCACACTTTTTAACAACAACAACAAAAAGAGGTGCTGGTACTGTGTACCACTGAGTACCTCCTGAAAAAAGCACTACTGGTATGCTTTCTTATAATGCAATATAATCAGAAACAGCTTCCCCTGGAGCAATTGTTCTGTGGCATCTCCAAGCCGCTTCCTTGCTGATGGGAGCTGAGGGGGGCGGGCAAACAAAACCTGCAGAAGCCGCATCTGCATTCCGGTTTCCCCAGCCACTCTGTGCAGCTCCCAACAGAATATTAAAAACACAATAAAACTTCAAACATTAAAATCTTCCCAATACAGGGCTGCCTTCAGATGTCTTCTGAAAGTCAGATAGTTGTTTGTTTCATTGATATCTGATGGGAGGGCGTTCCACAGGGCGGGCACCACTACCGAGAAGGCCCCCTGTCTGGTTCCCTGTAACCTCACTTCCCGCAGGGAGGGAACAGCCAGAAGGCCCTCGGAGCTGGACCTCAGTGTCTGGGCTGAACGGTGGGGGTGGAGATGCTCCTTCAGGTATACTGGGCCAAGGCCGCTTAGGGCTTTAAAGGTCAGCACCAGCACTTTGAATTGTGCTCAGAAATGGACTGGGAGCCAATGTAGGAGTGCCAGTGCTACTTCCTAGTACCCTGTCTGAACTCTTTCAGAGAAAGGTGTGTGTGTGGGGGGGGTTCCCTCTTGATCTGCAATCTGCTGGAATGTGGATGTTTAACACAGAGAAAGCTTGGGAACACAAGCAAGCATGTGTCTCCTGGAAAATGCAAGCTAAGTTAATGGTGGCATTTACAGAGGCATTACTTTTTTCACAGGTGTGGTATGGAGGGGGGGGGGTTAACCGCCCTCCCCCATCTTTCAGATGACAAAAATGTTCTTCTTGAGGTGCACCTGTCCCTGAGCAGTGAGACAAGAAAATGAACCACAACAATGCTCTTAATATACACTGGTTTTTGGAATCTAAACTTAGATGTATCCAACACTTTGAATTTCATAGTCAAGCTTAGAATATCCAATCCTTTGAACTTTTAAAGGGTACCACTGGCACCCCTGAAATCTCTTCTCACCCTCCATTAGTACTGGAATGGCCCACAAGTGCTTCCGAACCTCCTCCATCTGTGTTTGAACATCATGCTTGTCAATGTAATACTATTCAATCATGCAATTTCAGTTCCACTTTAGAAATTTGTGCCTACTGACTGGGCCAAGATAGCATATGAAAATGGTGATCTAGCCATTTCCAGGTGTGGTGGAAATTAACCGTGTTATTTCTAGATGGTGATGCTTTGTGTGTTGCATGCCGTGCCATCCCATTCATGATGCCAACCCTTCCCTTACCAAATCTTAAAGCACAATGGAAAGGAATCCCTCAGACACTTTTGATGCATCATTGGAATGGTGGGAAACATTCTGAGCAAAGGCAGGCACCAGGGAAACATTCTGTGAGCCAAATGGGTAAGTGGGAAAATCGACACTTCAGGAGCTGTGATGTCACTTGTGGAGCCCTCTGGAATGACCAAATGGTCTACAAAAGCATTCTAGTGCTTTAAAAATAATGTTATATGAATCAATATCTTCCACAGGTAGTAGGGCCATGACTGAATGAAAACAAAGTTTGTGTGTGGCTGCAAACAAATGTATTATACTTGGTGTTGAACACCTTTATCAGGGAAATACACCTTGGTGTGTTCAAAACCAGTTCAACAAAAGTTATACAGGCCAATTCTATATGTGTGTAACTCAGAAGTAAGCTCCATCGTTTTCTTACTTACTTAAGTGTAAGGACTACAGTCACAAAGATTCAGGTTTTAACATTGCAGGAGTGCAAATCAAGTTCTCTAGTGAGCAAGGGCTCCCCTTTCGCTTCCATACCAAAGCTTAATGTGAAAACGAGTCACATGAAAGCTTCACACATGACCTGCAGTTCCCATGAGCAGAGGGAATATTGGATCAGGGCTAACATAGTTTGCATCTGGAAAAGCCAATATGGTGCCGTTCAGATGCTGTGGGGACTACAATTCCCACCAGCGCAAGTTGGTATGGCAAATGTTCAGGGATGATGGGAGTTAGAGCCTCACAACATATGAAGGGCACCATATTTGCTACCCCTGACTCAGGCTCATTTATTGGAAAAAAGGAGTAACATCTGTGATGCTTACAATTCTAAGAAGAAAATGTATGGTGCATTACTGTCTGCAAATTTCCACCTAAGTCCTACAAAGCTACTGCATTTCAGTGTAAAGTTACAACGATTTCCCTGTGTATGTATGTGTGTGATATATATATATATATATATATATGACTCCCCAAAATGAAGGAAAGGTGAATGGTTCCCCATTATATCCCAGCTTGTTATCAAAGTACCGTTTGAGATACTTTTAAAGAGTCTGTCACCCTTGTGCGATAGCTCTGGAAAGACAATGGGTTGTACCTAATGCAATACTCAAGAGTAGACCCATTAAAATTAATGGGAATGACAATCTTAGTTCCATTAACTTCAACGGGCGGTAGTCAACTAAATCCTTGCACAAGAGGAACAACTTCTGCTTGCACGATGGGACTCCCCCTGCTTGCCCAAATATGATCCTGATGGTTGGGGAACAAATTCAGAGTACGCACAGGGAGAGGAGATTGGGGGAGAAGAGTCCCTTTGCACAAGCACAAATAGCTCTACTTCCACAACAATTTACTTAGTGCTATGCTGAGTTCAACCAGGGCTTTTTCTCCAGCCGGAACTTGCTGGAACCTCTCAGGTGGGTTCTGGCACCTCTCCAATGCCATCCTAAGAGAATGAGGGAGGTGTTCATGGTGAGTTGTGGCACCTCTTTTTATAGAAAAATAGCACCAAGTGCAACCCAGTGGGTCTGCTCCAAGTAAAATTTATTTGGATACAACCCATTCTGTTCTCTCTCTCAAGAGTGGAATGCAGTAATTATGACTATAACACAGTGGGGTGAATCTGAGTTGGGCAGATTTTGACCAGGATCCATATGTTAAGGTTAGAGTAAACGTTTCACTTAGTTTCCTTGTAAAGACCTATACATGGCCTGAATGTACAAGTGTTACAACGTGAACATTTTAAACCACCACTTTACCACTGAAAAGTAATGCAGATTGTAAAGAAAATGAGTTTTTCTCTCTCTCTCTCTCCCTCTCTCTCTCTCTCTCTCTCTCTCTCTCACACACACACACACACACACACTCAAATTAACCAATGGTTTGGCTTCTTCTGGCTTTACATTTTAAAAGCCATACCCTTCTGCCATATGTTTTTCAATTGCATCCTTTGGTTCATTTCACACACACCCTCTAGCCCAGGAGTAACCCATAACCTTCAGGGCAGGGGAGCCCAAAGGGGTGCTGGTTATGTTTGTATAGCCTATGGGAGCTTTGTAAACCACAATAACAAAAACACACACAAAAAAAACAAAAAACCCAAGCATAATAAAAGCCCAACTAATTTTAAGTGTGTGTGTTAGGTTACCAAACCTAAACACAAAATGCAGTGCGGATGGGCTATGTTTGTACAATGTTGCATAAAAAAGAAATGTAGGAAACCCTCGCTGTAACACTAATACTGGGGGGGGGGGGCAGGGAGCACTAGCACAAAAGCCAAACTGTGTTTTTTCCTTTTTTGGGGTTACCAGACTTAGAACTGATCACGCAATTGCATTTCAGTAACTTACAATTTCTACTCTCTTTGATAATGTGCAGTAAAGGAGCCAACTTTCTTTAATGACAAGGCTTTAAGAGGAATGACTTTTCTGAACAAAAAATATCAAAGCTGAGCAAAGATGAGGTTTTTTTTAAAAAAAAGGAAACTATGAATTAAAATGACCTTGTGTTCCGAAACTTTTTCACACGTTGCTTGATGTTCTCAGTTCCTCTCCCCTGCCAGCGCCCCCACCCCAGAAACAGAGCTGGTGCCTTTGGCAAATGGAGACTTGAGAGGGCAGAGAAATCATAATCTCACTGCATTATCTATTGGAACTGCTTAGCACTGAGGGTGCCTGGTGTTTTTCAGCGTAACCTTTAGCAGTTATTAAAGCAATCACAAATATTTTCTTCCTATCGGAGTTGGAGTCCTCTCTGCTAGGAGCAAAGGCTGAACACAGCATGAACCACTGAAGTTGTTTTTATAAGAGAGCTGAACAACTAACAAGAGCGCAACAGCTCTGCTGCAGGAGAAAATAAATAAATGAACCTACCATGTTACAATTAAAGCACCGTTATATCATGCACAGCCAAAAAAGGGGCAAGGGTATTATAACTAAGAAAACAAACATATGTGTTACTTGGGTAACAAAAAGAAAAGTGACTATCTGGGAAACAATACTTCACCTCAATAAAATACAGAAAGCCATCTATATTGATGAAATAGTTAGGACCATTACATTTTTAAGGAAAGAAAAGAAAAATCATTTTGTACAGAACTCAACAATCTATTTATATTGCATTTTAATGTGCCAACAGACTGTGTAGTGACCAGGGAATACTGTATTGTGAATGAGTGATATGGAATGTATGTGTGTGCATATGTGTACGAGAGAGAAAGTAAGGAAGAAAAACGAGAGAGAGAGAGAGAGAGAGAGAGAGAGAGAGAGAGAGGTGTCTTAAGGAAATAGTCTTGTATTGGAAAATACCCATTAGCCTATCATCTGCTACTAACTGCCTGATAATAACCTGGAAGCAACCTGTGTTTTAAAAAGTCTTCATGCCACAAGTTTATTCCTCTGTAGACAGGGCAGGTCTGTAACATCCAGTTTCAGGGTCTCTACTGAATCCTTTTACCCCTACCTGTGTCTGCCGGTGAGAGTTTTGCTATGCTTCACAAGCTCACTAGTCTCTGTATGCACGTGCTCCCAGGAAACCCCATGCCTCACCAAATCCCAGCACCCAAGTATTTTTTCCAAAGCTTTATGGCTTTGTTCAACTTACACAGTGATGTGTCCACAGTAGCTCCTTTTTGCAGGGCCCAGACGTTTGCTCAGTCTGAGCAAAGAGTCGGTTTTATATTGCTCCATCACATTCCCAAGAAAGTCATGTCCCTGTTACTTGCTGCTACAAGTGCTGTTCTCTTTCAAATGCAAGCCTAGGCCCACACATTAGTAGGGGTCAGCCTCAATTCAAAGCTTTGAGCAATGTGATTATTTCCCCCAGAGCAGTCCCCTTATACAGGATAAGTGTGTGATGTCATCACAAAGTTGGTATCTGGTGATATCTGAATCAACGTACCCGTTGGGAATCTACTACTGGCTGAGTTAACTGAGAGAAGGCTTCATTCGATGCAGCAGATCTCATGACCTAGGCCAGGGTTTCCCAAACATGGGTCTCCAGCTGTTTCTGGACTACAACTCCCATCATCCCTGGCTAGCAAAACCAGTGGTCAGGGATAATGGGAACTGTAGTCCAACAACAGCTGGAGACCCTAGCTTGGGACAGACTGGCCCAGGCATCCCATGAGCACTGGTGGTCATGAAATTGAGTGAATGACTATACTCTTCATAAAGTAAAGTGAATAATATATACCCTGAAAGCAGCAAAACAGCATACCAATCAGAAATCGTAGGCTTGAATCTCACCTTTGTCATGGTCTTAGATGGCCTTAGGCAAGCCACTCTCAGCCTCGGTTTTCCCACCCCAATCTGCATAATGGGGAATATTAATAGTGACTTACAGAGTCCCTTTGAAGCACTTTGAACCTTGGAAGTCCTATACAAAACTATTATTATTTCTAACCTATCATCTAATGTTTCAAAATAGTTCATTGTGCAACATTTTGGACTTAAGCACCATGTTGCTCGAGTTGCAAGGTGCACAAGCATGTGGTATTTGCTTTGAGAGACATGAAACAAGGGCCCCAATCCTTGCCTAATCACTACTTCTGTATATTTCAAAGGGATAAATGGCAAATACATGTGTGTGCTCCTCTCAGTTGATGATGCTTTTAATTATTATTATTATCATTATTTCAAAAAAGAAAAAAGTTAAAAAGAAAACAAGGGTGGCTTTTTACATAACGTTCTGTATAAAAAAATTGTTACATACAGAAGAATTTAGCTTTGAAACCTTTTGGTTGAAAATGGCTTACTTTTCAGCAAATGCTGCCTATCCTTACTTGGAGGTTGGAACACACTCCAGGCATGTGCTTCCTTAAATACTACTACTACTACTACTACTACTACTACTACTACTACTAATATGCTGCCTAAAGCAGGAAGTGTCAATGTGGTCCCTCTAGATGTTGTTGGATTCCAACTCCCATTAGTCCTAGCCAACATAGCCAGTGACAGGGAAGATGACGTGGGCATGTTTTGCAGTCCAGCAAGGCAACAGATTGGCTACTCCTGATGTAGACAATTCATTGTAATTTCCCTATCAGTGTTTCATATTGCTAGCTTCGATTTCCTACCAAACCCACCAGGAAATCCACGCTAAATGTTAAAGGAACTGCTCAAATAACATTTACACCTGAATTGTAGGGAAATACTTTTCCAAGGCCTGTAAAACAGTGTAAAAGTTTCCTTGTCAAGAATCTACAATACACTTACAGTGTTTTGCTATAGCAAATTATTTAAAAGTTATGCACTCCAGACTAAGAGAGATTCTTATTATCCCTAGTGAAGGCACTTATTGTTCAATCAATTAGCCAAGCTAAGGAACAGAAACAATTATATAGTCTTTCCATATAGCCACAAAAGTGTACTCTACTAAATACAAAATCTTACAAGACGTTATCGATAAGAAACATTAAAGGAATCATTGCAGCTATTCTTGCAGCAAATGATATGTCACTGATAATGGAAATAATGTGGAAACATAATCTACAAAAAATACTTTAATATTACATAACATGTGAACATGAAAATAATGCCATATATGTTTTAACATATTTTGGACACTATAATAATAATGATGATTCTAACAAGGACGTGATTTTTAGCATGTGTAAAAGCGAACAAACTGCAGCAGGAAGCTGGTAACAAAAGCAAAATGAGCAAACAAAATTAAGTTTTTCAGTAAGTATATTGACATATATAGATATCCAATATATCAAAAGCTTTAAAATTTGTAATATAATGATAAAATAATTCAAATAAGTGGTAACTTAAAATACTGTTATGAATGAAGGATGTGCTTTCAGAAACTTAATTACATTGTCTGATTTAACAAAGCAACCACTGATCTCTCAATTAGTTTCACAAGATCCAAATCTTCAAACCTGCTGAAAAGAAGTCCTCTGAAGAAACCAGTCAGCTCCAACAGTTACCTAAGAAATAAAATGTTCTCATCAGTCACAAATGTTCCCTTTACTACTGACAATGCTGAAAACACCAAACACTTTTCTACTTGCTGGGGTCAGAGCCCTCACTAAGAGGTAGTGCTTAAAGGTAAAGGGAACCCTGACCATTAGGTCCATTCGTGACTGACTCTGGGGTTGCGCGCTCATCTCACTCTATAGGCTGAGGGAGCCGGCGTTTGTCCACAGACAGCTTCCAGGTCATGTGGAAGCAGGGACCGAGCAATGGGAGCTCACCCCGTCACGGGGATTCGAACCACCGACCTTCTGATTGGCAAGTCCTAGGCTCTGTGGTTTAACCCACAGCGCCACCCGCGTCCCTGGTAGTGCTTAGAAGAGGTAGTGCTTAGAAGGACTTTAATAGTCAATTTGGAACATGGTCACCTGAGATACCTACATGCAAAAAGGTAACGACTGGGATCTTAAAAAGCCATGTGCACAAAGGAGCATTTGAGGACCTTCTTCTCTATGGACCCTAATGCCCTGAAAAGCTGGTCTGAGTATTGGGAGACCAGCAGGACTGGCATTGAAGACAATGGACAGAATCTAATTTATCCACTGCTGTTGCTCCAACAGAAGCTGTCCACTAAAGGAACAAGGAGAGAGGCAAAGAAGCTGTCCACTAAAGGAACAAGGAGTGAGGCAACTTTTGCTACTCCCCCCCTGCCCCGAAGTCTGTTTGGGGGACCAGGGGGACCAGTAAAACTACTTCTCTATTAGGGGATACTACTTGCTGGATCAAAATGTAGCCACTAACCAGATACAACCCATTGTAAAGAGATGCAATGCAGATAGAAGTGAAAATGGGTTCAAGCCCTTATAGGTGGTGATGCTTTAACCAAAGCTTCCCAAACTTATTTGGCCTATTGCCCACTTTTCAGGGGGGGAATATATACTTAGCACCCCCTGGAAATCGACCTTCTTTAAATGAAGGGGCAGGGCTGGATTTGCAGCCTGTCTGCCATTGGTCAAATGGCCAGACAAGCTTCCTGGGCCTGGGATCACCAAAGCCCAGAAAAACCTCTTGCCTCCAGTTGGATCCAGGGGTGGCGTTGTCGTCCCCCCGCAACAGAGCCCAACCTGGCAGTAAGCATCATTACACAACAGATGGAACATGTATGAACTGTTTTTCAATTGTTTTCTCCTCCTCTCTTCTTTCTTTATGCTTCTACCGCCCCCTTATTTTTATTTAGTGCCCCCCAACTGCACACAGGGCATGGTATTGCCCACTTTGGGAAACACTGCTTTAGACAATGCTCTTGGGACCTCAACCAACTTGTACAATGAGAAATGCTTGCCGTACTTTCATCTTTGGTATGAATAGTCAGTCCTCTCAGACATGCTATCTGCAATGCATCATCACTGAGCCCCTTATTATTTTCTGTGCATGTGGGAACAGACCTGCAGGTAAAACATGCTGGATGGTGGATGGTGAGATAATATTTTTGTTACCTAAGCTCATAAGACATGGATTCTCCACGCAGAATATATATTGTGTGCAGGCAAACCACTTCATTGAGTGATGTCCCCACCTCTACAGTGCTTTATAAAGTAACTTACATATTATTTCTTCCTTCGCTCTCTAATTCTGCTTTTCCAAAAGGCAAAGCAGTGGCCCAGCATTCAGGACTTCTGGGTCAAGTAGCCATAGCTTCAAATTAGTATGCAGGAACTGGGAAATATTTGTTTGTTTGTTTCATAAAATTTGTACACTGCTGGATTGTAAAAGAGCTCAAAGCGGTTTACCAAAAGATAAAACAAAAAAATCAAGAAAAATTACAGCTCTGCTTTAAAACATACAAAAATAAAAATACTAAAACACATTAAAACTGTCTCAACTTTCTTAGCATCTGGGTAAGGCTTGTCTAAACAGGAATGTTTTTAACAGGTGCCAAAATGGAAACAGTGTAGGCGACTGCTTGCTCTCAATGGTTATGAGGACCAGAACATGGCAGGATTTGAAGACATGAAGCTGGTTTCTGATCATGGCCTATTCTGGTTTTGGCAACCATAGTTACTCCGTTCAGACATACTGGGGGAAACTATGGCTAATTAATCGAGGAAGTCTTCAATCGTGATACACAAAGAAGGGAGGTGGGAAGGGGCAGAACAAGGACAAAATGTTCCAGCACAAGGCTCAAACTGAGCCAGAATCTCACACATAAGTTTAGCTCTCATTGTTGCTATCTGTTGAAATTAAACGAGGCCAAGGTCTATGGAGAAGCTTGTTGAGAAATCTGAGATATCCCTGCTTTCATGTTACAGTCTTACATCTTCCATACACACAGTTTCAATTAAAACCCTATTTGCATATCCTGCCCTGAAGAAATAAGGGGTGATCAGTGAGACTATCAGTGTGAAAACTTTCAGTGACATCACCTGGAAGGTCCCTTTCACTTAATCACCCATGTGAATCACCCTTCCCAAAGGTGCAGTTGCTGTTGCAACATCTGTGGCTATTTATTCACAATGGTGTGAATGTCTAAGTAAAGCTAAGTGGGTGAAGATCCGGTGCTTTGAAGATACAATCTGCAATATTACAAACTGCATCACCTTCGAAGGCGGCGGCGGTGTGTTGAGCCACCATCTCACGATGAATGCCAAGGCGAGGCCCAGGCTTGCAAGGCACCTGCAAGTTCTCATCTTGCTCGAACGCTAAGCACGGGGGTTACGGGAGGGGCGTAGCTTCCCAAAGCCGTTTTGTTTACCGAACAGTAAGCTGCTTTCAAACTTGCCAAGGCACCAGAGTCCTTCTCACTACACTTTGCAGCTCTGCAATGCCAGGTGCGAAGTGTTACAGCCTGAAGAGGAAGTATCGGCTTACCTCCTGGTACGGTATGTGCTCAGTTCCTCTTGCAGGATGGATGCTCTTTTCTGCAGAAAATTCACCTGGAAAACACAGCTGTCATGACAAAGGGGCTCCCAGCTGACAGAAGACCAACGAACAATGGTTGTGGTTTCCCAGAGGTGTCCATTCATTTACCTTCATTATTTAAATTTGGTTTATCTGCATTTATTATCTATTTGCTGGTGGCTACTGTGCATTGCGCTAGCAAGGGAGGCAGCCGGAATGCAATCCAGCAAATTACATGATCTGGAAACACCTTCCGTGACCCACATTCATACATATAGTCTAGAACTGCGCAACACCTTGAAAGAACATGTCGGTCGGGAGTGGTGTACTTTTAAAAACGTCAGCCTTAATAGATGCTTACAAGAACTCAGGGGTTTAGGAACTAAGCCTGGGTACAAGACTCCCATGTTCTGCCATTTCAGTGTTAACAATGACACATCGCAGGCAATATTAAAATCCTTTGCCTTTGATTCTCCTTTTGGAAAAAGAAAGAAAAAGGATCAGACTGTCCTCACCAGAGAGGTAAAATCCTAAGCATACTCTAACAGGGCACTGGTGCCATGCTAGGACAGGACACAAAGAATACACTGAAAGTCTCAGAAGGGAGGAGGAGGCCAACATATTTTAAACATAAGCAAAGCTTTGTTTGAGAAGTGAATGTTTCCTATTTGTTCATTGTTAAAGCCGCCTAGTTGGTACTTTTACCCAGCCAAGCCCTCTCATTCCTCTGGAACAATTAATAACCCTGACAGGTGCAAGGATTCCACTGCTCTTTCCGTCTGATGTTTTTGAAGCAGGAATTTCAGCAATTTCAAAGGAGAGGACACCTGTGCTTCAGAAGGGAGCCCTGCTTACTGAACAGTCTGTAGCTGGCTACTGTATTTCACTGGCAGCTGCCAGCTAGGCTTTTTCTGCATTAACACCCACTATTAGGAGTCTGGAGTGACTTTTGCTCCTTTGAAATGCTGTGTATACTCACAAAAGCCCTGCAGGTGTAAATCAGATCTCATTTAAAAAAGAAAAAGAAAAAAGAAACCAAACAACTCCAAACTTCACTACAGGGGAAGCTGCAGATTTTTCCAGTTGTCACCTCTTCAATGTTTTGTACTGGCAAAATTATTAGATAAGCACACTTGTTAACTTAAAATAGGTTTCCTAGTTAAATTTTTAACTCCTATATACCGTATTTTTTGCTCTATAAGACTCACTTTTTCCCTCCTAAAAAGTAAGGGGAAATGTGTGGCTTCTGAGATTCAGAATATATTTTTTCCTCCTCCAAAAACTAGGTGCGTCTTGTGGTCTGGTGCGTCTTATAGAGCGAAAAATACAATATATATGTCATTTTTTTTGGTTTACTATATATATAGTAAACCACCCTGTGATCCTCGGATGTAGGGAAGTATAGAAATTTATTAAGTTAAGTAAGTAAATATTTATTTATTTATTTATTTATTTATTTATTTATTTATTTATTTAGCTAGCAGTGAATTCCAATAGAAATTTTTTCCCACAAGCAAAAGCTTCTAAGAGTCTTCTGGAACCCTGGGGACCAAGGCTGCAATCCTAACTCCACTTCTAATACATGGCTAGAATTGTACTGAGACAAATTTATTACAGTGTAAGTTTCCATGGACTGTAGCCCAATAGCAGCTTATGCCATGATAACTTTGTTGGTCTTTAAGATGCCATATTTTTGCTACTAAGACATTCCCTCTAGAAATTATAAAACTCCTGTTATGATTGGCAAGTGGGGACCCAGAACTTTTCGGTCAAAGATATCCCATATAATGTTCCATTTTTATTTCTCTTATGTATTTATAAACAGAGGCTAAAAGCAAAATTAACAGCAAGTTTCTTTCTAATGGAGCTCCTCCTGTCTTCAAAGTTGGTGGTGTTTCATCCAATGTCTTATGTGCCAGAAATTATAGCGAGAAAATAACTCATTTCAAACTAGTATTTTACCAAATAAATATGTGGGAAAATGATTTTTTAACATTTTTTAAATTAAAGGTTTCCTCTCCTAATTCAGTGGGAACTCATATAACAAATATCCATTTTAACCTTTTGATCGTCCCCTGAAAAGCTCTGGAATTAAAGGAATGTGAGAGCAGCAAAGTATTTCAAGTTTCTCCAAGTAGAGCGCAAATGGCTCCTAAAGGTTCCTGCTCCAAAATGAATGAGTATATCATAGTATCGGAATGCTTGTTGTACACTCAGCAGTGGACTGAACAGTGCAGCCAAGCTGAACTGTATTCAGCCACTCTGTGCCTCCTTATTCTACACCCTTCTTATTCTTCTGATCCCTACACCCTGCCTGCACTCACATACAACAACAACAACAACAAAAATAATAATAAATTTATACCCTGCCCATCTGGCTGGGTTTCCCCAGCCACTCTGGGCAGCTCCCAACAGAATATTAAAACCACAATAAAACATTGATCCTTAAAAACTTCCCTAAACAGGGCTGCCTTCAGATGTCTTCTAAAAGTCAGATAGTTATTTATTTCCTTGACATCTGATGGGAGGGCATTCCGCAGGGCGGGCACCACTAACAAGAAGGCCCTCTGCCTGGTTCCCTGTAACCTCACTTCTCGCAGTGAGGGAACCGCCAGAAGGCCCTGGGTGCTGGACCTCAGTGTCTGGGCTGAAAAATGGGGGTGGAGATGCTCCTATAGATACACAGAGGCAATCCCTGTCATGCCATGGTTGGAGTAGGGATGGCTACCCCATGGCCTTCAGATATTGTTGGATCCCAACTCCCATCAGCTCCACCTAGCATGACCAATGCTCAGGGATGATGGGAGTTGGGAGTCCAACAACATATGGAGGTTTGCAGGTTCCCTGTCATTGGGTTAGAGCAAAGTTTCCCAAACTTGGGTCTCCAGCTGTTTTTGGGATGACAGTCCCCATCATCCCTGAACACTGGTCCTACTAGTTAGGGATGATGGGAGTTGTAGTCCAACAACAGCTGGAGACCCAAGTTTGAGAAACCCTGGGTTAGAGCTTCAGACCAGGGTTCAAATCCCTACTCAGCCATGAAGCTCACTGATTGATCTTGGGCCACTCGCAGCGTCTCAGTCTAACCTACTTCACAGGGTTGTTGTGAGGGTCAAATGGGGTGTAGGAGAGCATCACATTGCACCCTGAACTCCTCGTAGGAAAGGTGCAATATAAAGATAGTGATAAATAGGTAAAATGAACCAGAGAGCACAAGCCCCATTTTTGTGTGTCAGTAATGTCTTACTGCAGAAGTGTGCCATTGTCTTCCTCAATTGGGTCCTCATGGTGGAAAGCATAGCAGCATTGTAAAAATTAACCTACCTGTTGCGCTGTGGGTTAAACCACAGAGCCTAGGGCTTGCCGATCAGAAGGTCGGCGGTTCAATCCCCGCGACGGGGTGAGCTCCCGTTGCTCTGTCCCTGCTCCTGCCAACCTAGCAGTTCGAAAGCACGTCAAAGTGCAAGTAGATAAATAGGTACCACTCCGGCGGGAAGGTAAACAGTGTTTCTGTTTGCTGCTCTGGTTTGTCAGAAGCAGCTTAGTCATGCTGACCACATGACCCGGAAGCTGTACACCGGATCCCTCGGCCAATAAAGCGAGATGAACGCTGCAACCCCAGAGTTGGTCACGACTGGACCTAATGGTCAGGGTCCCTTTACCTTTACCTTAAGGAACAGCCACCATGCTCTATCTTTTAGGGAATTTTTAATGAACCCCCAAAGGGATAATTTGAGTTCTTCCCATATGATTCTACTGCATATACAGCAGTAATGATTCAGCCACAGTATCAGCCATTCTGGTGAAAAACAGGCTGGAAAAGAAACCAAAACTAGGACTATGTAAAACTGCTGGCCAAACTGGGATGCTGTGTGCCATTAAATATATTGACAATTCTTGGAACCGTCAAATGTCAGGATGTGCACAGTTCCAGTCTTACAAAGAGAGGGACGTTTCAGATTTTACCTGAGATTTTAGCGAAATAATTGTGTCTTCAAGTTCTTGTCTCACAGATGCTGGCATCAGACCTTTGAGTTTGGTTTCATATTCCTGCCGTATAGAAGTCATCTGAAACCAAAGATATGAGCATTTACATAGCTAATAGGAGGTCACACAGTTGGGAGCTGTCACAGCCTACTTTTCCCAGTCTGAACTCCACATTCATCAAATCTATAGGCAGGGTGTATAGATATACAAGAAAACAATTTTGTTGTGTTCCATTAAACTGAAGGATCTCTGAGTACTCTCACATGACAAATCAAGGTTGTCTCCTTCTCTACATTCAATTACTGTATTTTTCGCTCTATAAGATGCACCAGACCACAAGACGCACCTAGTTTTTGGAGGAGCAAAGCAAGAAAAAAAATATTCTGAATCTCAGAAGCCAGAACAGCAAGAGCGATCGCTGCATAGTGAAAGCAGCGATCCCTCTTGCTGTCCTGGCTTCTGGGATAGCCACGCAGCCTGCATTCGCTCCATAAGACGCACACACATTTCCCCTTACTTTTTAGGAGGGAAAAAGTGAGTCTTATAGAGCAAAATATACGGTAAGTGGTTATCTCAAGTTGTTTAGAACTGAAATGGTCAACTTCAACTTGTTTTCAGAGTCTTAAATAACGGCTGCAGAATCGTGTCAAAGATGCCAACATGAGCTTTTTGCACATGTTGTGTCTCTCCCACCAAAAACTAAGACATGAAAACTGAATAAATTATTGCAGGTATAGTCTCCCAAAACCCATGTGCAGTCACTTCCTGCTCCTACTCACTCAGCACTGAATCTGTTCTTTTTTCAAGGCCTGGCCCACATGCTGTTTTTTCTTCCATCCTTCTCATAGCAAAGGTGGAGTGCATATTTTTTCTATTACAACGTATCCCCTTTTAAATATATAGAAAAGTTACAAGAACGGTTTTATTGTGTGTGTTGTTTTCCCCCCTTTGCATCCTGGATATTTTGGGACTGCTTTCCAGTGCTATTAAGTATCCTTCAGTAGAGTAATAAAGCTAAATAAAGCTAAAATAGCGAATGACCTAATGATAGCCAACACAGTATTTTAAAGACATCTCCCTAGCAGGAAAAAAAATAAACCCTACAAGACACTCCTTGATGCTCCTTCAATTCCCAATCATATTAATATGGCAGCTGAGCAAAATAATAATAATAATTGTCCTACTGTCCCCACAATGCTTTTAAAGTATAAATGAATAAAAGCAAAAGCCCTCTCTTAAGGAAGGTTTCCCTTCCCTTTTAAAACATCAAATCATTTTTAAAGATCGTATGAATAGAGGGTTCCTTCGGTGACCTCAAAACTTATGCTAAGATTCAATATTCCATGAGAATTCAAGCTAATTTGAGAAAACTTTTTGGGCATCTTGAAGAGTTTGTGACGTCTTTCTCTACAGGTAAGAGTGAATAATGCCATGGAAATACAAAGCAATTGAAATATGACTCTTACTGGCATAACTGTTTTGGGTGAAAGCAACAGGGCTGCATCCTGCCTGTGAACGCTTCATCCTTTTGTGCCTACATGGTCATTCCCAGAGAAGAGAAAAAGAAAAGGTTTGGCTTGTAGACTACAATCCTCAGTCCTTACATTTAGGATCTGACAGGAATGCTGGAAGTCAGCTTTGCTGTAGTCAGTTCTTCATCAATCTCAGATATTCAGAGCAAAACTTTGAAATAAAATGCATTCAAACCGACTACGGTCTGACACGAGTTGTTGCTTTTCAGAACAAAAGGAAGGCCTACGCAACTCTCCCCCTTCCTCTTTGGACAAGTAAGGCTGATTAAGAACATGCCATTCAAAACCTGGCCCACAAGGGATGGATGAGATAAAGGTTCCTCACCCCTTTGATCTGGAAAAGGGGGCGTTTCCTTTTCATGTGTAATAGAACCATAGAACTGTAGCGTTGGAAGGGATCCTGAGCATCATCTAGTCCAATCCTTTGAAATGCAGAAATATGCAGCTGCCCCAAACAGGGATCGAACCTGCAACCTTGGCATTATTAGCACCAGGCTCTAACCAGCTGAGCGATCAAGGCTCTAAAGCAATGGAGGCAATCTAGCTATGCAAACTGCAATGCTCATTCCCATTTCACTGATTAGGAGAAAAGACTCCAGTAGGTTTAGGACACATTATTATTTGAACGGGGATTGGAATGGATAAAACTGACCAACTAAACAAAATATAGTTGAGTACCACTGCATTCTGAAGTCGAGTGCTAAAACATTTCACAAACTCAAATGGGGCAAATCATCTCATGTACTAATTAATCCGAACATTCTAACATGTAGCAGCATAGAAGTTTGTACCAAATTAGCATGTTGAATGTAGAAATAATTGTTTCTCAAACACAATGAATTATCTTGCTCAATAACTACTGGGGTGCCATTCCATTGTGTAAGGAAGGTGTTGAGATGTATAGCTCTGAGCATGCCTTTCACCAGCTGACACAATCACTCATAAAAGATACTGGCTTCCACAAGACTGACAGAAAACCAACAACATACATTAGCATATAAAGTATCACTGAGCTGAACTAAAGATGTATATTGAATTTTTGAAACAACATTGAATTACCTGACAAGCAGGACCAATAATCAAAATGTTGCTCTGTTTTTTTTGTTTTTGTTTTAAATGCAGAGTTTGGGTTTATACAGTGGTTCTTTTCGGCGTGTTCGTGACAGGCTTTGAAATAGCCACATCATAATCGCCTTCCTTCCACCTCTGCTCATATTAAATAAATAGGATGACTTGAGTCACAGTACTCGCTGAATGAGTTCAGTTGCAGCAGCTGCACAACTCTCTTGCCAGTGAGATGAAGAAACACTGAACACTGGATTGAACAGTAATTTGGCAGTTTACTTCAAAGAGAAAATGAAACTTTGGAAGTTGTGTTTAGCAGTTTGTTTGAGGTAGTCAAGGCAAAACAAACAGTTTTAAGCTGAAGCTTCTTTCTGCTTTTAGTTCCTTTCATGAAAAGTGAATGTATCCTATTCCTGAAGAACTATTATCAAATTTGTGAATACTTTCAGTAAACTCATTAACGGACTGTGGAGCTTACTTTTTACATTTAATTAGTTCTCAACAGCATGCCAGACACTGTCCAGAAGTGATGGGGTCCTTCCCTGGATGGCTGACACTGTATGTACTTAGACCCAAAGCAAACCTTCAAAAGAAATGTGTGGTAGGACTGTACCACTTTAAGCTGTATTGCACGGAATGGATTGTCATGCAAGAAGCTTCCCACATGTAGGGCGCTGACTTATTGGAAAGATTCTAGTCTAATCTTCATTCTAATGTACTGGCTTCTTTGTTGTATGACAAGAGTCATATATGAAACTCTCTCTCGGCATTGTAAAGTGGTGCAATCTCCATGAGACTATTACACTTGTTTTCTGAAGGCTTTTAACTGGCTCTAGATTGGTGAAGATGGCAGGAAAGATCAAAGAAGCCGACAAAGGGCAGTGGAAGTGTACAACAGAAAAATATTCCAGGTTTAAAGTGGGCTAAAATTGGTTTTAAAGTGACACTTGCTCATAAGCCTGCTCTGAGCAGGAAAACAAGAGGCCGAAAGCAAAAGACTTCTCTGGAGCACAAACCTCTATTGCACAATTCTTCTTCTTTTTAATAAATAAAATCCCTCAAAACAAACAGAAGAATCGCAAATTAGCAAAAATGTGCAAGAGTGACATTCATGGACTGTGCCTTGGATGTGTAAAAGGAGATTAGGAGGGAGCTAGATACAAATTGTTGTTACAGCCTACAAACTTGCATGTTCTTACAACAGTGTTCATGTGTCATGATGCTTCATGCTAATAAGGTAAAGGTAAAGGGACCCCTGACCATTAGGTCCAGTCGTGGCTGACTCTGGGGTTGCGGTGCTCATCTTGCTTTATTGGCCGAGGGAGCCAGCGTACAGCTTCCGGGTCATGTGGCCAGCATGACCAAGCTGCCTCTGGTGAACCAGAGCAGCACACGGAAATGCCCTTTACCTTCCTGCCGGAGCGGTACCTATTTATCTACTTGCACTTTGACGTGCTTTCGAACTGCTAGGTTGGCAGGAGGCATACCTTTAAGCTACAAACTTGTTACAGTTGCTGGAACGCTTTTGCCCTTTGGACTAAAAATCAACAAGCTTAAGAACTTCAAGTAAACTTACTTGAAAACAAAACGAGTTATGATGTACATTTATCTGCAAAACCTATACAATTTATGTTTAATTGTCAAGACTGTGACAGAAGTTAAGACCTACTTGAAGTACCAGCAAACATATTCAAGCGGGGGGAAATCTTGCCAAACATAGTACGATGCGATAAAAAATATAAATGCAAAAGGGAATATGACACGCAGTTTCAATTCAAGCAATAATGAGAGATGTAAATCTTTTGAATGCATGTTAAACAAAAAGGATAGGCAATGAAGTCATAGCAGGCAGGCTTCACATGTAAAGAAGTAGGAGAAAGCACCATGTGAAACAGATCTCCCCTTCCTTAGGCCAGTCTTTCCCAACCTGGTGCCCTTCAGATGTTTAGTGAGACAGCTCCTATCCTCCCTGATGATGGACCAAACAAGCTGGGATGGATGGCAGCTGTAGTCCTAGACACATGGAGGCCACCAAGTTGAGGAAGGCTGCTTTAGGTTTGACCCAGGGGTTTTATTTATTTATTTATATTATGACTTCTATCAGAGGTCAATGGTCAGAGAACTGTGACTTGACTTATGTACATCCCATTACTGTTGGAGCAACATTTTGTGATTAAAGCTGCACTCCTACACCTGAGATGAAGCCGCACTGAATATTTTGATAATATTACATCTGAGTAAACATGCATAGGATTCGGCTGGAATTTTAACAAGGTGAGGAGCTAGGTCTTGAGCCTACTGAGAACAACAATCATTATTATTATTATTATTATTTCTTCTTCTTCTTCTTCTTCTTCTTCTTCTTCTTCTTCTTCTTCTTCTTCTTCTTCCAAAAGTTACAATACAGCTTTGTTTACTGTCATAATATCACAGAATGATCACCTCAATCCCACATCACGGCCATGTTGGCTCGCCAAATACCCTCAATAGGAACCCTATTTCTAACAGCTCAAAACACATCTTATACATTATCTAAATGATCTTTTGTCACAGCACTGTAAAATTAAGCCAATATCATCACCATCGTTCAACAGGGTGGCTCCATATGATCAAAGCACTTCAAAAGTAAGAGAGTGGCCAATCACCAGAATGGCCAACCATCGAGGATGCTGGAAACCATGGTCCAGCAATACCTGGAAGGCTACAAGCTCCCCATGACTGACCCAAGGCCACCTAGTGAGTTCATCCCATTGGTTAGGTTCTAACTGGGGATCCCCTCATCTATACCTTGGTCTCTGGAACCACAGAGCTCACAGCTAGGAAGGTATACTTTTAATCATTATGCACAATTTGAAATTGATTGATTGATTAGATTTGGATACCACCCTTCATCCGAAGATCACAGGGCGGTTCGCAATGTATGGAACCATTTCATTTGACCTTGAATACAAGTCTCCTGTCTTGTCTTCTTGATCTTAGTGGTATCTTAAGACATATATGCTGAAGGAGTGGTCAAGGACAGACTCTGCATATGCTCAGAGGCACTCTCCTTTATCATTGCCTCACATGCCCTCAGCAGTACTTGTATGGTATTTGTATAAAACTTTGGCTGTGGGGGTGGCATTGCTCATGTTCTTATGTGATCCCATTTAAGCGTGGTAAAGAACTGTTCTAAATGTGTGATTTCCCACCCTGCCTTCCTGTGTGCATTTTAAAAACCGTGTGGTATTTGAGCTTTTTCAGAATAAATCATCCATTCACTCAGGGTGGGGCTTTTTGGGGTTGTTGTTTTTTTTTATCTAATAAAACATTAAATAAAATGTGTTTGAGTTTGCTTAACATATGGTACACATTTTCTTGAGAAGAAACAAAACACCAGAACAGCTCAGTGTTTTCATTTTCAGGCATTCAGAAAATAAGTGCTGTGTTTTATGAATCTGGTAATTTTGTGGATCTTATGGACTGAAAGGTATCACCTACCAAGGAAGGCTAAAGTAATAGCAAAACTTACACCTCTGTGTAAGAAGTAAACAGTTGGTTATGTAACAGTGGGGTGGTGATGAAAGGCCCCAGGGAATATCAGCCAAAGGTCTTAGTTTGGGTTGGGACATCACCTTGGTTAGGCTGCAACTTTCACAGTATCACATTGCTCTACTGAAGGGGGAAAGATATGATTCCAGAAGTTACTACATTTCCAAAGTATTAACAAGTATTCATATTGGCACAAGTGGCTTCTCTGCTGCCTATTGAGTATCCAGCTCTTTTAAAAGTCTCAAAATTAATTTTTTAAATTGTATTAGCTATATTTAAAGGTATTGTATATGAAATAAAACTCAGCAAATATATAAAAGACACTGAATCCCGCCCCCTATCCTTATCCAAGGGAAGGAGTACATATTCAAAATACAGTGGTACCTCAGGTTAAGAACTTAATTCGTTCCGGAGGTCCGTACTTAACCTGAAGCTGTTCTTAACCTGAAGCACTACTTTAGCTAATAGGGCCTCCTGCTGCCGCCGTGCCGCCAGAGCACAATTTCTGTTCTTATCCAGAAGCAAAGTTCTTAACCTGGAGCACTATTTCTGGGTTAGCAGAGTCTGTAACCTGAAGGGTATGTAACCTGAGCTACCACTGTAATCAGGTAATGCGGTTTGTCTGGGACTGCACCACTTCATAATGCATGATGTTTGAATGTTCCTCCATGACAGGGGGGAACCCAAACATAACACACACACACACACACACACACACACACACACACACACACACGACTCCTTGCCTATAGAAACTAGATTGCCCAGGATTAGAGCATAAGTTTGGAGATTTTTTTATTCAGTCATGCAATTCCCCCACCTGCTTTCTGAAGGGGTATGACCCAAGGGCTGCACCATGTGATTTGTCTGAACATGTAGCTTGTCTCCAAGAAAACGTATTATTTTAGTGACTGCTGGTCTTTTCTTTCTAAAACCAGATCACCCACCTGGAAAATCCTCTGTTTGTAGTTAAGCACTTACAGTTTATATAATTCATAACTGCCAAAGAGAAGCAGCCAAGCAAACCTTAGGAAGCAATATGCTACATAACAGCAGCATTCTTGCGATTACGTGAGTTGGAGAGGAATAAAAGTCATCACTCAACACCATGGCATAGCTGTGGTCAGAAAACACTTGCTACTTGACTATTCTGCCAGTGTAAAGAATCCTTCATTGCCTCTGCAGGGATCTTACTGCCAATGAGCTCCTTCTCCTGAAAGAAAATATATTGGTGGCTGAAGGTCTTCTATCATGAGATGACAGATGTGTTGCACAATATGTTTCACAATATGCATCCCTCCTCAAGAAATGAAGGAGGGAGCCTCCATAATACCCTTGGAATACCCCCCCCAAACAATATGACCTAGGCAGCCAAAGAACAGTTGCAGAGTTTTACCATAAGAACCTAGGGTTCTACATTTGCTACTGGTGTTGAGTTGGGGATTGTGTTATTTAAGTTTTTCATCTGGCCTCCCCCAAAAGGCTCAGATTATTTCCAAGCAGCCAATCTGTACCAGTATATATTCATTATTAACTATTCACTAGCTCTCAAACTATGTTATCAGTGAAGATAAGCACCGAGAATAGCAGGGTGGTTGGCAGGAGAGAGAGCCATTTCACTTCTTAGAGGTAATGAGTTCTGTCTCTCTGTCTTTCTTAGCCACTCTGGGGTAACTGATCTGACAAGAGCATAGGTCAGGGGTGAATTACAATTCCCATCAGCCACAGCAAGCATTGGATGATGGAGGTAGTCATTCAGCAATATCTGGAGGGCAAAAGATTCCCCACACCTCTTCTAGGACAGTAAGAGACAGGAATGAATGAATGATTGATTGATTGATTGATTGATTGATTGATTCATTCAAACAAACAAACAGTTCCTTACATGGACAGTTCCTAAACAAGTTCAAAATTAAATGCCCATGTATATAAGATCATAGTAGGCAAGGGCATAATCCACCCTCACAACTTGCAGAATGCTCTTGGTGGAGGTAGCTTGTACTTCTTTGCAAAGCATGGAAGGCAATGTTTGGGTGCTTGGTCGGGGTACAGTGAGAGATCTACAGACTCCAAATATGGATTCCCATCTAACAAAGAGCTGTTGTGCAGGAGGGAGCAGTTCAGGTATTGGAAACCTGTGTCGTCCCCCCAATGTTCTTGCACTACAACTCCAATCACCCTTGTTCATTAGCCATGCTAGATGGAGCAGATGGCAGTTGGGAATCCAACAGCATATGGAGGGGTCACAGTTCCTGACCCGTGAACAGAACATGGCCCAATTCTTTCTCAGTACAGTGGTACCTCAGGTTACAGACGTTTCAGGTTACAGATTCTACTAACCCAGAAATAGTACCTCGGGTTAAGAACTTTGCTTCAGGATGAGAACAGAAATCGTGCTCTGGGGCGCGGCAGCAGCAGGAGGCCCCATTAGCTAAAGTGGTGCTTCAGGTTAAGAACAGTTTCAGCTTAAGAAACTGTTCTGAAGGCGAGAGTTAAATAAATTACTTATGCTCTCATGTTATAAATCCCCTTCTTGGAAAAGGACAGGGTATCAATTTAACTCTCAATTTCAGACAGACATATCATACTGTTCTCCAATGCTTCTCACAGGGTACAGCTGGGGGGGTGGCTAACAATTTCAGCTAAAATTCCACAGTTGCAGAGAATTTAAAATAGACATTCACTAAAATAAAAACCTGAAAAATATTCTTAATCATGCGCTACAGACCCTTGTCAACCAATATTATTTCCATCTATATACACGGGAACCTAAAGTCAAGATGCATTACTTGCTCAAGGTCAAAATAAGCAGAGACGCCATAGAAAATCCTTGGCTGGTCACTGTAGGAGGAACTGAGGCTTCATCAGAGAAGAACCGACAAGCAAGTAAACTTGAGAGTGAAATGGTGGCTCAGAATTATAACCAATAAGTCATACACTGTTTATTGGCTCAATTAAAACAGGATTGAAATAAAGCCCAGTGAAATGTTTTAGGATCAAAGTATAATTTTAAGAAGTGGCCTGTTGGAAAATAAATTATGTCCCAACCAGCTGCAAGTATCATAGAATCCTGGCCTCCTTCCCATCCCACTGCAAAAAAAGAGAGAAAAACCCTACATAGATCCCATACTTTGTATGTAGCAGATTTGGTGATTTAGATACATATTAATTTCAGTTAATAGCTTAGTTACTTTTCTGTATTTACTTTGGACTTAATATTTTGTTCCTGCCTAAGACATTACTGATTGTCCACTTCTGCTATGGCTGAAGTTGTGTTGTGCAAGCTTTGAGTAGGGCTGCAGACATTAACTTTAAAACACGCCACCACCAAATAGTCATTATTAGCCAAAGTACCAGCTTGGAATTTACAGTCTCCATTGCAGCGTTTATGCTACTAATGTAGGGGTAAAGATCCTTGTTTTTTCTCGATATTTACTCCAGACAGTTTATATATTGCTTGATTGTAAAAACAACGACAACCCTGCTTCCAACACTTCAATTTTTTTGCTAATGTACCCTGCAGCAAATCAGCGCTGCAAATATATTGCTGGTTAACAATAGAATTTTTGTCTCCTCTGTTAGAATATGTATGAGGCTTTCTGTAAGAGTTACCCCATCGGTTGAGAAATTCAGCACTACTTCATTAGACAGTTAAAATATTGTTCCTGATGAAGAGCTATCAGGAACCTGCTACACTTCTTGTCTACTGATGCCCTTTTTTGTATTTGTGTTTCCATTACCACATTTTTTCTTTACTGAATAGCCCAGCTCAGGCAGCCCTGTTCTAAACTATTGCAAATAATTCTGCCCCATGAAAGGAGACAAATCCTTCAATTGTTTCTATGGTTCTGCAAAATGATTCATTGTGTAAAAAGAAAATCTGTATCTTCCAACGTGTCCTTTCCTAATAAGGAAAATAAATAACTGAAATTGCAGAACATCTCATCAATACTGGAACACTGGCACAGTCACTTAATATTCTTATCAAAATTTCACTCTCTTCCTTTTAAGCAAGTTTACTCAGTGCCTTTCAACTTTGTTTACATGCCTTTTCTATCTCCCTTATCCCCTCTTTCCACTTCCTATTTCCAGCTGCTCAAATCACGTTAACTATCTGTTCTTTGCCACGGCAGCTGCACGCTCACCTTTGTACTTTTCTGAGACTGTGCCTGATTATCAAGGTTCACTTCTTTGTAGCTACCATTTACCTCTGTTGGCCTCTTTGGCAATGTTCTGCTTGTACAAGAACTCTCTACCCACTTTGGTATCTTTCCACTTAGATAAAAGGACTGGAAAAATGGGCTTAGAAAATGATCCTAGCCCTCATTTCCCGTGTTTGATGATTCTACTATATACATTCGTTGCAGATTATGAAATCAAATTGTCCCTGTTACTACAAAGACACTTAGCAAGCCACTAGTCTCTTGTGTGCTGTTGCTTAACACCAGAGCAGTACACAACAAGACCTCACTCAAGAGCCTCAATGGTGCCCCTCTGGAGGCTTCACCCAGAGCAAAAAAACCCAGCTAGCCCTCCAATAGCTACAGCGCTGCTAGGGAGGGCTGTTACTAGTGTACCATCTACCCTGATGCCCAGTAGCTTCTCTGACTGAGCTGGTGGAAGTAATCTCAGGAGTGTGCTGGAGGAATTAAGAATGATAGCTCTGGTTGATTTCAACATCCATGTTCTGGCTCAGGACTTCATGGCCTCTATGACAACCATGGGGCTGTCTCAAGTTGTCATCTGTCCTTGACTTGGTCAGGAAATGGGATGGTGGTGGATAGGAAAAATTGGATAGTCAACTTAAGGTTCTACTTTCCTTTATCTTTCACTTATATAGAGTTGTTACAGAAACAAGTTCTACCCAGTAATACAGAATCACAGTATTCATCTAATGGACAATACATGGTTTTCACTTATCCATTAGTGATATTGATGTGAACAGTCCCGTTCCCCATTTTCCCTTCATATAATTTCAATCAATTGGGCTGTTTCCAGTGTCTCTAAAGTTTTAACATAGTCTGAGCCCTCTAGCACCTGACAAGACCAATCTTGAGATCAACCAACAAGTAAAAGAATAGAATGTCTCAGAGAAATTTGATACCTACTGTCTAAACCACTAAAACAGGCAGCAAGAGGATCCATTATAACATAAGCATTATGATTTAACTTATTATATCCATAACCTGCGACCAATCACATTTCCTTTAATAAGAAGATGTGGCAAATGTTCTCTATGATTAGCAACCAAATTTTTCAAAAGATGCATCACTGTTGTGTGAGAACACATTTATTTAATTGGAATAGACACAGACAAGTTAGGCTGAAGACTGTAAACACCCAATGGTCAAAAAAATAACTTAGGTTAGAATAATAAACATTCAACTGGCAAACTCAATGTGCCATTGAATCATATTTCTCTTGCAATTATCACTTCTGTTTTCATTTTGCACTTTGGAATGAAATGGAATCAGTATTTTCTAAACAGACTTCACTCTATTTCTAGACAACAACATATTCAAGCCTCCATTTTCTTGTGTTTGAATTTATTTCAAAATAAATATTAAAGAATGTGGAAATGATAGTGGAACTTATCCTTATTCTTTTAATAATATTCACAAATTATTTATATTTGATTTTCAGTTTGGGACCAATTATCTTCTATTTAAGATGCTTTGGGGACTTGTCCTAGATTAAATGTCTTCAGAGATATAAAGGTGGAGCTACAGAAGGGAGATCTTAGCGATTGTGTACATTCAGGCAGAGATCCCTTTTTGACTAGTGCCTGTCAAAAGTTTTAGCTGTCAAACTTTCCTTCGGTTTCTAGTTTCAGAAGCCACATTTAGGTCTGGCAATTTTGCTTAGCAATACTGCCTTTTTTAGAGATCCATTCTATTAAATTTAACAGAAGTTTAAAAATATTTCTCACATGCACAGTGGGGAAAGCCAATGCCTTGCATGCTGCTAAGATGAAGGCCAAGCAAAAGTGCATTCATCTGAAGAACAAATGACACAATACAATATAGCCATGTCTGTGTAATGAAGCACTAATGGTGTATTCTTCCTAGCAGGGGTGACAGGCGTCAGAGAAGCGATCGGAGTGAAGCAAGTGCTTAACTGTTTACAGCCCTAAACTTTCCCCTCCCTCACCAATGCTTGTAACCCCACCTGCAGCACTGAAGGAGGCCGCAGGGCCATCATTACACATGGCTGAAGAGTAATGTGTAGTTTGCCCTCTAGTGAACTTGTGAGACATGAGCACAAAGTTAGAGAGTTGCCTCATCTAAAAACAAGGCAAACATGAAGAACCAAGATACCACCCAACAGGAAATAATGAGAAACAGCCTTGTGTTTTTAATTAAAAACACAACAATTTTTTTTCATGTCTCATTCATTTGTTTGTTATAGAATCAAAACACAAGAGTTTTCCTTTTAATGAAAAACAGCAGCCATTTAAACCTGCATTTCTCTCACTCAAAACAGACTTGCAAAGGCCCAGGAAATTGCCTTTTGTAATTGTGCCAAGGCAAATTGTGAACCTTTAGAAAATGTGTTATCAAGACAATAATATTTGGTACACTTAGGGGGGGAAGTACTAAGGATGTGCTTTAATTATCACGGCTGTTAATTAGCTGAACTGGAATGGGCTACTATTCTCTCTCTCTCTCTCTCTCTCTCTCTCTCTCTCTGTGTGTGTGTGTGTGTGTGTATGAGACACACAGTCCATTCTACCATTTCAGGATTCTTCAACTTATTCCCATATCATCCTGCTGTATGTATATTCTTAGCCGTGTATCACTGAGTGATAGACATCAGATGAACTCTCCAGTGATGCATTATGTGAATCAGCAGTTAGAAACTATAGTAGGGAGGGAGAAGGCAGCTAATAGAAGAGCATCTCCCCCAAAATTTGTTTCAAATCCCCATTTTTGTTTTTATTCTCCTCTGCTGAACATACAAAGTATTTGTGGTTCGAGGGCCCGACCCCCGCGAAGTGAAATGAAGACACAAGGACACATGATATAAGGTTAATGGGCTAGAAAAGGCCACAACTTTATTGATTACAGCAATGAAAAGGTATTGGCTTAGGCATTGGATCAAAACAAGTGGGTTTATTCACCAGGGGTTCATCACCTGTTGATGCTAATCCAACTATAGGCTCACCCCTGCTGTCACCGCGGGTCGTGCCATAGCCTCCCGCCAAGCAGGCATCGGACAGAATACACGACCGCCAGATTCCTTTAACGGAATACCCCTAAATCGTGACGGGACAACAACGAGGAATGAGGCCAGGGAAAGGCTGGCGCTGCAGCAAAAGGCTGCTGAACACGCCCCCACCGCGGCACCTGGTTGGGTGGCCACCGGGGGGGGGGCGTGAGCGCCAGCCAGGTGAGCTGGAGGCAGGGGGCAACGCCCCCTGCTGGGCGGTGCTCGGGCTCCCGCCTACAACCACTCCCCTCTCTTTCAGGGAGGAGAGTCTTTGTCCTGGTATTAAGGAACACTTTTTACATGTGCTGATTTACTGACAGATTAGGTGGCATAGGACGCGGTGGCACTGTGGGTTAAATCACAGAGCCTAGGACTTGCCAATCAGAAGGTCAGTGGTTCGAATCCCCACAATGGGGTGAGCTCCTGTTGCTCGGTCCCTGCTCCTGCCAACTTAGCAGTTCGAAAGCACGTTAAAGTACAAGTAGATAAATAGGTACCACTTTGGCGGGAAGGTAAACGGCGTTTCCGTGTGCTGCTCTAGTTCGCCAGAAGCGGCTTAGTCATGCTGGCCACATGACCCGGAAGCTGTACGCCGGCTCCCTCGGCCAATAAACGAGATGAGTACCGCAACCCCAGAGTTGGTCATGACTGGACCTAATGGTCAGGGGTCCCTTTACCTTTACCTAGGTGGCATGTAGATGTACATAGGAAACAACAGTGTGCTGGAAGTATACCCAGTGAGCTGTTGACTAGTGTACCTATTCCCCTCCAGGACAGAGCATGGAGAAAATGGGTTGTATCCAGTGTCAAATCATACTCAGAGTCTACCATGAGTTGGAGTAGAACACAATGGGTTTGTGGGTATCACATGACTGTTCACATGCAGTTCAACCCATTTCCAGAATGTTGTGTAACTCCTCCAAGAAAGGGTTGATCAGATCGTCAATGGCAGCCAACCTACACCCTCCCCAGTCAACCATAGCAAACCCCACAAAGCCACTGACTGATAAAAGCAGCTGGGCTCAATCCATCGGAACACATCACAGCAACTTCTCATTTGTTGTACATGCATATAACCTTATTATCAGCCCCGCTACTTAACTCCCATTTGTTATAAAAACGTGTGGACATTTATGTATAACTAAGAATGACAGAAGGAATTATGAGTTATAGGTAGCAGATAAAGATCAGAAAGATGAACGGAAGCCTGCATAAAAATTAGTCTTGGCAGAATTTTTGGCAACTGTTAAAGGACACCTAGGATTTATTATGTACTACCTTTCAGCCTGTTCTTTCTCCAAGGATCTCAGGGTGGCATACAACTTTATACCATCCCATCATATTATCATGTTAACTTACTGAGATAGGTTACGTTGAGAAATAGTGATAACTACACAGCGGAATGGGTATTTGAACCAAGTTCTCTCAAGTCCTAGTATGAAACTTTAAACCCCACATAATTCTAGCCCCCTTGCTGTACAAAATGCAAGGATAATAGACTATATGAAGTAGAAGGTAATGAATGATAAACATGAAAGTATAAAAATCAGGAATCAGAGAGTTGGTTAATTTCCTTAAACAATGAACCGCTCCCTCAGAAAACATTTTCTCTCTTCTAAATATGCAAACAGCCACAGCATTACTCATGGAAAAAGAATCTTTCAGATTATCTGATAACTGTTCTTGCAATATAACTACGCAAAGTATACAGAGTTAAGAATGAACAGCAAATATTTTGGCATTGGACCAAAAACTGAAAACTTTACATGTGGGGTTGTAAAGAAAGAAACTTTTTAATCCTCATAACAAGCAAAGGATCCATGGCTAAATATCATGGCTCTAAGAATAAGTATTTCTTTATTCTCTTTTACACTGCAGTATTTCTTGTGTTGCCCAACTCTACATGTCTAATCAGATGTCTAAGTTCAATGTCTCCCCCCCCCCCCGTAAGTGTGCACAGTACAACTGCAGCCTTAAAAGCTCAGGATATTTCATATGCCCCTTTAAATAAACATTTTGTTTTTCATCTATATAGCACTTGAAACCCACAAGTCACTTCATCAGGAGTAGGATGCGTGGGGAAAAAGCAGTGTTCCAGTACTTACCTTTTGCATTCCCAAGTCATACTCACTCCTATTTATTCAGCATGTTTTAGCATTATGACCATGAGCAACCCTGGTCTTTAGACTTGAATGTTTCCTTTCCACTTCCCCACCCTTCAAGGGAGAAAAGAGTTTAAAACTTCTGTGAGTTTTTGTTCAAAACTGATGGTCAGAAGCTTTAAACTTCTTTCCCCCACGCATCCAGGAAGGGAAGGCCTCTCACCTGTTGATCCTTGTGACGCTAAATCATGGTTTAACACTACATCTGAATATAACATGTCAAGAGAAGAGGGCAAGAGAATGTCATATAGTTAATATGATTTTATCTCTACTTAAAAGTTTTATTTGGTGTGTAAAGGCATCAACCTTTTTAGGCACATCCAACTGATGCTCGATCACCAATGCATGGATCCTTTTGGACCTCGAAGTAGGCAGAATGGGGGAGTAATAGGGGGCGTAAGGGGGTTGGCTGCACTTATACATGCTCTGCTAATACGCATGGAGGTCAAAAACAGAAGCCCTGTGTGAAATGTTTGCCACCTGTATAGGTTTTCTGAAAATGGTTAAATTGCCCACCTGAATAAATACCTAAAAACATATATTACAAATAGTATTGCCATTTACAAATAAATATGTATCATTTGACAGCATAAGGTAGCTGAAATACTGGGTTGAAAGAGACAAAACTACATAAAAACCTGTCCCCAGGGTACAGACAGTTTAATTCTTTTTCTATGAACAAAAACAAATATAAAGCACACTGAAAATTCAGCCAAAAATGTGGTTGCGTTTTCAAGCAAGAAATTGTTTTCCAGTATACGCACAGTCTCCCTGCCCAAGGGCAGAAATCTATCAAGCAACAACATTTTACCTGTTCCTGTGTCTCCAGATCTCTGTGCTGTAACTTCTTTTGAACAGAGCGAACCTGATTGCAGTAGGTTTCAATTTCATCCTGCAAGCCCTGAAAAAATATCAAAACAAAGCAGATATGAACATTCTTAAGATCAGAAAGAAACAAAATGGAATGAATGCAACATCTGAAAGCTTAACCCATGGGTCTTCTGCATTCCGCAATGACAAACAGAGTGTTGGCCTCCATTAGCTTTCTTTTCATTAATTCCTTTCTACAGCAGCACTGATAGCAGTTGTATTTGTTAAAACAAGGCACACTAGTGTCCTTTAGGACTGCTGGCAAGTCATGGGAACAACAAGAGGCTTCCAGGAGCCTGCAAAGGAGCCTGCTCATTTATATGATCCATGGCTCTGACCTGGTCTCATTTCCCTGTGGGGAGTGGAATGGTAAATTCTTTTCCATGTCCTCAGCAGCTGTATTGCAAGTTCCTTCCATTGCTTCTACTTTAAGCATTGATTTCGTATGCACAGAGTTGGGTCTCTGCATGGATCTTGCTCTGGGTTTGCCTCCCTCCAGTCAGAGGGCAACACCAAGAACATCAACTCTCTCACACACAAAAGGTAGGCTCTCTCTAACAATCCAGTGTAACGAGAATCAGAGGTTCAACACTTAGACACATGCCTTGCATGCAGCACTTTCCTGGGTTCAGTCTCTAAGGCTGGGAGAATATTTCTATCAGAAACCCCTGAGAACTCCTACCAGCCTATATGGAAAATACTGAGCTAGTTGGAGAAATGGTCCAACTAGATAGAAAGTGAATTCTAGGTTTTCAAAGTAAACAATCTTTTTCAGATGTAAGAGCGAAATGTGTCCTTGATAATAGATTGTGGGAAGCATTCAGTTAGATAAAGGTAAAGGGACCCCTGACCATTAGGTCCAGTCGTGGCCGACTCTGGGGATGCGGCGCTCATCTCGCTTTATTGGCCAAGGGAGCCGGCATACAGCTTCCAGGTCATGTGGCCAGCATGACTAAGCCGCTTCTGGTGAACCAGAGCAGCGCATGGAAACACCATTTACCGTACCTTCCCGCCAGAGCGGTTCCTATTTATCTACTTCCACTTTGACGTGCTTTCGAACTGCTAGGTTGGCAGGAGCAGGAACTGAGCAACGGGAGCTCACTGTGTCGCGGGGATTTGAACTGCCGACCTTCTTATTGGCAAGTCCTAGGCTCTGTGGTTTAACCCACAGCGCCACCTGTGTCAGTTAGATAGTTGTGTGCAATACACAATGAGACTTTCCTTCCCTCTCTTCCCCAGATTTGTTCCGGAGGGTTGGGAGGACACCCCCCCCACCAGCAGATTTAGGGGGCACACCAGGGGAAGGGATGGAGGAAAATTCTGTTGCACCAAGAGAAATCCTTCTATGGATGTGCAACTTTGAATGCTGCTCCCTGAGATTAATGATAGAATGTGGAATTTGCAATGAATGTGTAGTTTGCAATGGACTGCATATCCTCTTTGAATTGGACTTAAACCTCTGAACATTACTATCTCATCACTATCTCTGAATTCTATCTCATTGCCCACTAAAAAATGTAGACTGGATAAACTAGAAAACATAGGACGTGATTCATTTGGGTGTTTGTGGCACACTTAGCACTTCCTTCTCAATGAGCAAAACTACTGGAAGCAACTAAAATAACTTGCAGTACAAAGATCTAACATCATCCCCTTTCTAACTCTTAGACAATTAACAGAGCAGAGTAGGCTTAAATCTTTTACAGGATAAAATGGCTATCCAGATAAGATAAGAGAAATACTTCTGATAGCCCTTGCATAATTGTTCTGAAGTGATTCCAAGAGTTAACTTGAAAGCATTAATGCTGTAAAGCTTTAACATATTATGATGCCAAAAACCTTAATCGACACCGAGAGAGCTTCAGATGTTAACAATTCCATATTGTTATACATTACATACATACACAGCGTGCCATAATGGAAGTCCACCATAAAACACATGTTGCAACATTTGCTGCCAAAGGAACCAAGGTTAGGGCAGTTAAAAGAAAGGTCTGTAACGCCGTCTTTTGTCCCCACATCCCTTTCATTACATTGGGCAACGAGGTGAAAAGGCTCAGTTGTTGTACCATGCTCTTCTGAAGTTCTGGGTCCGCCAAATTCATACATGCTTCTACTTTTCAACAGCAGTATGACACTGTATCTGTAATTAACAGCATACAAATTACAGCATCTGAACTTTTTAATTATCTGTGTGCTTTGGGTTCCTCCACCCTCTACCAAGTGCTTCCAAAAAGCTAAATTATGGAGTAAAGAATGGGCTTCAAACTTGTTTGAAATTAATTGCCACAAGTTATGCATATTACAGGTCTGATGCAACTAATGAGAGCAGGCTGACTATGCTGAACTCCAGCAAAGTTGCCCCATCGTATGCCTTCAGACTATCCCCTGGGATCATTATCATTCTAAAAAGATAATATGCGTAAATGGGAAAGGAATGAACTTTACATTCCAACTTCCTGGTATTTCTAAATGGTGGCATGGTGTAACTTTTGGCATCGTTGTTTCTCTTCCAGTGGTGCGTTATGATCTGGATTATGGGAATTAAGACTGCTAAGAGATGTGCCAAAAGTAGAACTGGGAATTAAAAGCTGTGGCAAGTATCAGCGGGAAAAGTGCACTTTAACTATACAGAAAGAAATTCGTGTGCATTCTTATTTTAATTTGCCCAGAGAATAGTTCGGATTTGACAAGAAGCTTCATGCAGTCGTTTTGTTAATAATATCCATATTAAAATACATCTTCAAAATAATATCACAATTCACAAATGAGGACACATATGGTTTAACAACTGACAGAAGAATTTTTACGCAGTCTGTTGACATGTCAATTTATTGGCAAATTCAGATTCAGTTCAAAATGGCAGCCAGTGTTCAAACATCCACAAAGACTACTGGCCCCACCTTGGGAATCCCATGCAAAGTTTGGTGACGATATCTTGAGAGGCGTCCAAACTCACAGAATACAAGCAAATGGGCAAACCATTTCCCCAAATATATAGATGGTACATTGGTCTTCAGAAAATAGGGTGCTACTTCACATCCAATAGCTTTGCATTTGAAAAAGGAAGGCAGTTGCCCTTCCTATCTGGTCTCTTTAAGGTCACTGTTAGCTAGGAAATTTTCCCCATACATGAAAGAAAGGAGTGCGTTTTATTAAAGAAGAGCAACTTGACAGACACTAGAAGACACCTGCAAGATGTAAATTAATCTGGGACATCAATTCTGCCCCAGGATAAAGATGCACTACCTACAATCTGGTCAGTTTTTCTCCAGTTTGGGAAAGTATGTCATTTACAGTATCCATCGCTAAAGACCTAATCCCTTCACTAAAGACCAGATATACTTTATAAATCAGATTCTTAATAAGAACTATTGGATGCATCACTGACATGCTACATTTTGCAAGCAATTTGAGTTAATGGGCTGGGGAAATACTCTATATTCAAGTGAGAGATTCGGGCTGTGGATATTAATCCAGAAACCTGCATGCCCTATGCTGCAGTTAATATGCTAGCCTTCCTTTCTTCAAGCAGGATGCATTTAAAAATGTAATAAGCAGCACTTGGCAGCTTTTTCTGGAAACACAATATAGCATCTTTTGAAAATTAAATGTAGAATTAAGGTTCAGAAGTCATGATTCAGCAAAAAAACCTTACTGCACTAGTTTCAACTGCTCAATAATACACTAGGCATTTTTTTCAGGAAAAAAACACACCATTCAGGGTCAAACCTTTAAAACCCAAAGCCTACAGATTCCTGTTAAATGACTAGTTGGGATGGACCATACAGTGTCGCTTAAAAATAAAGTCTGATGGAATGATACCAGCACTATGGAATTATGAAAGTGACTGATGTGTTATCCTCAAGGGATAAATAATGACTAAAAGTTACACTGTACAAGGAACAAGTATTAATCAGATTCTCTCAGCTGCAGAGATGACTTGCATCACTGCTATAAAGATAGCTTTTTATTTCAGCCAAGTTGGCTTTCAAATGACAAGCAAATATGTTTGCTGTTGAAGGTTTACACCATACCTGACCTTGGATGTGCTTTGTATTGGCCAGAGAACAAGGAAGTGCAATGTTTTGCTTTCTAGCACAGATATTCCATACTTTGAAAGGCACTTAAAAATGTAAATGAGATAAGCTCTACTCCTGTAACAATGTGAGTGCACTATAGAGTTATGGAAAAAGGCATAATCACTTTGATATACTGATATAAGTGGGGGGAAACCAGATAAATGATAAACCTTTGATTTATTACATTTTCTCTTGCACCTAATACTTTATTATTAAATATAGCATAGAACAATGCCTTGCAGTTATAATACTATCATCAAGGTCAAAACTGGCAGCCATGGTGGGGTGGCTCTTTGGTGGTTTTTTTCCTTGTGAGTATACAGAGGAAAATGGTTTTGCTGGAACTGAGCATCCATGCAACTTTCTCATTGATGATCCTATGACCTACTACTATCAAGGAATCCAGTCTCCACTAAAAGAGATAAACTGTGATGCAGAGCAAGGCTGAGAACAATACAGTGGAACCATGGTTCTCAAACTTAATCTGTTCCGGAAGTCTGTTCGACTCCCCAAACTGTTCGAAAACAGAGGCGCAGCTTCCAATTGGCTGCAGGAGCTTCCTGCACTCAAGCGGAAGCCGCGTCAGATGTTTGGCTTCCGAAAAACGTTCAAAAGCTGGAACACTTGCTTCCAGGTTTTCGGTGTCCGGGAGCCGATTTGTTTGACAACTAAGCCGGTTAGAGAACCTAGGTTTGACTGCACTTTCACATGAATGGAGCCATTGGTTCTGTTCATTAAGCACGTTTTGTTGGCAAACAATGATGCCAAAAGTAGCTCTCAGAATTTATTTAATTTTTACCACCACATATGGTTAATCACTCAACATGAAGTTACATTTGTAAACTGCTAACCATGGAGATCAACTAGGTTTACTTGGAGCTGTGCATTTCTGGCAGCTGGCACTGGCATGAGATTCTCTACTTAATTAAACTGACCCACTTAAAAATGCTATGGTTTTCCTGTGGAGCAGTTACCAGGTAGAAGCGAATTTTTAAAAGCTTCCATGTGTGGCTACAACATTTGAATCAAAAGCAAGATTTAAAATAGCAGGTACAAATAATGATTTTGCTACATGCTTCCTGTGGTCTCACTGTCCCTATGCTGGTTTTCCAGATACTATTACTGGAAGATTATTAAGAGGAGTTCTGACACTTGTGGGCAAGGGAGTTTCCCATCAGCATCTTGACTGATATGCACCTAAAGGTCTTGCTTTCCTTCCGAATACCTTCCAAAACTCTCTTACAATGTTGTAGAGAAAGCATTATTCTGACTGACTTTTCAGATTTTTCACTCACCAACATGGCAATTAACTATGCTTAAAAACAAACAAAAAACAGGTGATTAGTTTGGTCAGCAGATTTTAAAAACAGATTTAAAACTCTATTCAGGACACCAGAGTAGTTTTGATATGGAGTCATTAAAACATCTACTTGGTAACAATTTCATAAATTTTGTACAAAATGCGAAAGTGAAACGGTTTGATTGAATTCTAAGATCTAACATTGTGAGTGCTTAACTTGGAGAAATTGATTGAACGCAAGCAATACTTCTTTGCATATAGATCTATATTGAGAAATATCACAGATATACCCACCCAAACGGCTCTCCACTGCACTTTAAGATAACTTGCAAGGGAGAGGTTTAACTACTTAGACCTACTGTGAGGCCTGCAAAAACAATGAGAAATATAGTTGTTTATGTTTGCTTCCTAACCCTCTATCAAGAAGCTCAGAACAGCGTTTTCCTTTTTCAATAGAACTGCAAGGCAAATGGGGCTAAAAGAAAGTTAATTATACTATTTAGTGGTATTGCTTAGCTTCACAGCCATGTCTGCAGCACACATTTCCCCTGACTGGTACAAATAAATAAATCAATCACAGTACACGAGCAGCGTTATAACTCCACCTAGCAAGGCTCCTCCCTGACTGTATTTGGGTGGCAGGATTATAATGCTACCACCATTATATTGGGGTTGGCACAATTATGGTGTGGGGCGACATCACTGGAAAAGCCCTAAAGGAATGTTGGCTATGATTGGGTATTAGGCTTGGTATTTGAAAGAGGAGGGAAACTTTTCATTACCACATGAATAAGCTTGACATGATAGCACTTGTAAATGTTTGGGAGTTTAATTCACTCAAAATTCCCTCTGACTCATAATGTACTTAACAGACCAAATGTGTGGATATTCAATCTAGGTTAAATTCAAGTTGCTGCAGTCAGAAATGTTTGGCAACAAGTTTTGCAAGCGAGAACATCAGCTGAAGCAGCTGCAATTTAACATTATCTTCATAAAATTGATAGCATCCTCCCACAGTCTATTCTTTCCCCCCTGTTTCTTTCTGCAAGAGATTGAGCATACGTAGCTTGCTGAAATCCTGAGCGAAAGTCAATGGCAAATAATTAAAATGCCAGAGCTAGGAAAGGTCAGAAGGAATTTATAGGGATATAAATTATATAGCTCAGTGTACCAGAGCAGTTAGCATAAAAGGGAGGAAATTTAAATTCACTTATCAAGGGTTTTTTCGATTTCGATTTCCACGTTTTTGAAGAACAGAGTGGTTTATACCTGATAACAACTGAATGTCTAGGTCAGGTTCTTTCCTGTTTGCAGCCCCTAAAGAGGCGGTGGAAATCCTAAGTGCCATGATGTGTGTGGATATTTTCTGCCTGTGGAAATATCCAAGGCTTTCTTCTGATGCGATGTTGAGAGAGAACCAACGCAGCCCATTGCCAGGATGACAAGAGAAAGCCTGGGCTGCCAATGCCCAACCACATCAGAATTGCCCCAGACTCCTAGAAGGCTGAAATCTGTAGCTGTAATATCCTTACCCCTGCACCAGGGCTTAAAGAATTGGGGTTTAAAGGGAGGTAGTTTAGGAGAAAAGGGCTTGAAGGGGAATTTCAGCTCCCCTCACCCAAGTGCAGTTTTTTTTTGTGAAAAGTGGGACTCTTCCCCTGTTTAGGTGAGCTGGGGATAGCACAGAAACAAATATTGCTGCCTTGGAAGGTCTATGTTGATTCCAAGTGCTGTGGAAAAATAGTAATGGTCAAACCCCTAAGCCTTCCTGAGCTGCAGTGAAAGAACTGTCTTGGAAGGTTTATGCAAAAACGGTGGTATTTTAAGTTGGGTAGTCTCCATATTTATTTTGACTGGTGATGGGGCAAATCTATACCCAGCATTCTGCTGCCCTATGCCTTCCTGTAAAATAATACTCGCTGTGATTGCTCAATATCCCCCAATTAAATGTGGACCTGTTGATGATAGTACTAAAACAAGACAAGGAAAAGTTGACAGCAAACTTTGATAACTGCTGGTGTATTCTGTACATACCACCAAGTTATAACTTCTTAATCATTTGGTAAAATATTATCTGTTATTGTAAAGCAGATACTTCAGGTGATTTCAGCTGAAAATGGCATCATGGGATCCATGAGAGGTCCTCTCCTTATCCCTCTTAAACTGCAGAATTGTAGGTGTGTTTTTTAAAGAAATGTTAATAACACAATACCCTTTTTCTTTCTGTACAAGGAAAACAAAACAAAAGTGTATGCAGTTAACTTAAGGCACATGTGCACATATGGAAAAATTCTTTTCTGGTGGGAACTTTTGCAGTTGTTGCAAAATACCAATATATCTAAGAAGCTCTCTCTTTGATGTTGAATTATTGCTCCGCTACTCATTGAGCTACTTGTCCAATACAAACTCCAGTATTGAAGTCTCTATTTCTTTATTCTGAAAACAAAAAATAGGGGCTGGAGATAAACTGAAATTGACCCTAATGTCTGCAAGGGTGGAAAGTTGTATTTTGTACTACACCCAGTACTGAAATATATTGGAGAGTTTTTGTATTGCATATACACAATCTCTCCAGGACACTGAAAAATCCTAGTGAGGATTTACACCACCACATAAAGGAACAACCTCTGCTTCTTAATGCAACAGCATTTCTCAAACTCACTGTAGATTTAGCCCATGGTGTTGAATAAGTTGTGAGATCAATCCCTGGCAGGATACTGACATGCTAAGAACCTTACAATGTGGGAAAGTGGTGAAAAGAATCCATTCCCGAGCAAGAACTATCAAGCAACAAACCTGTGTCTGGTTTGACACACCTTATACTGGTCTGGTTCACACATAACAAGAAACCACTGTTCAAAGTAAATGATTGTTCTCCCCTGGTCTTGACTTAGAAGCCAAGGTTTGTTTGTGGCTTACCAGTTGTGGTTTGTTTGGAGAGAACAAACCATGGTCTTGGCTTCACACCTTACAATAGGCCAGACTCTGGCTTGTTTTAGGCATGTTCCCTCTGCTGCATGGCTCTATCAGGAGCCAGGGAGGAGCAAAGTACCTGTGCATGTTAAAGCAAAGTTTATTTTAAATGATGCATTAACATTGCATGCAAACTGGACCACTATTAATTTGCCCATTACATTCATGTAAACTAGTTGTACAGTGCGGTAGAGACAGTATTGCTGTGTAAATTATGGGTAAAGTAGAAAAAAATACAATTGATAACACAAATTGTTATTGTTCAGTTTGATTCCCTGTTCTTAAAAATTTACTCAAATACTGTTTTTCATCTAGGAACCCAGGCAGCTATAAGCTCAAGAAGTTCTTTAAAGACTCTTAACATTTTCTTATGTTTCATCCTTTTCTCCAACTCATATTTTTTAGCACTGTTCAAAACGTTTTTCTGACTACTGGAACACAATGATTAAGAAAAATACTTAAACATATGCCTATTAAAATGAAACAAGAACGGTTTTATTCTTTGAAGTGTGATACCTTTGAATTCTTCACCTTACTCTGGAGCAAATTAAAATCTAAACAATGAAATCAGGTAGAATGATTCTTGGAATTACAAAATCAGAAATGAAAACAGTGCTTACAGTATTAATAGGTCCAGGTAATGTGTTAACATCACAATCTGTAAAGCATGCCAAATGCAGGGGTTTCTTATGTGCCCCTCCAAAGCCCCCTGCCAAAACTACAGGAGTCTAACCATTTCTGAAGATCTGCTTAGGAGGGCAGCAGTTGTCCCCTTTTTAAGGAGCTGGGGCCTGAAGATTTCCTTTCCCTTTTTGTTTTGTGCCAGTCGTGTTGGCATTGCCAGGGGTGCCTTCAGCTTCAGCTGATCAGATGGGCTTGCATTTACTAGCAGCGCCAAATTTAGGGTGGTGTGAGCAGTTCCTTCACATAGGGTGTCAAAATGGGGGGGGGGGGTGCGCAAAATTGAGGCGACCCATAACTGAGAATATCCATTTGAGGGCGCCAAACTTTGGCCTTGCACATTACGAAATATTACCAAAGTTCATTCCCAGTCACACAAAGTGCAAAATTGGGTTACCCATTAACAAATAGGATAGCAGGTTTCCCTATCCTTTCTGACATTGGGGCAGTTGGGTCAGGGGTTTTCTTCCCATATGGTTGAGTGTGAATTGATACTCCTGTCAGCATTTGAACTCAATCAATTCCACCATGAGCTCATGTTGAAAAAAATGGAAAAAAAGTTATCTACTCCTAAAGGGAACATTTTGTTTTGCAGTAGAGCAACTATTGGGGAAATATTTTTCGTCCAAAGGCTATTTTTATGTAGAGACTGTGCAAAATAAGCCTCTGAATCAACTGTTTGTTTCTGGCGGAAGTCCTGAGGACCTGATGGAGAGGCCTGCAGGGCCACATTTACCGTATTTTTCGCTCCATAAGGCGCACTGGACCATAAGGCGCACCTAGTTTTTAGAGGGGGAAATCAAGAAAAAAAAAATCTTATTCCCCCTCCCCCCCCAGTCCCAAAGAGCAAAGAAGCCAAGACAGCCAGCGGGATGGATCCTGCTCGCTGTCTTGGCTTCCTCTTTAGCCGCGCACAACCACTCCAGCCGGGAGAGGCTGCGCGCGGCTAAAGAAGCCATAGCCACGCGCAGCCTCTCCCGGCTGGAGGGCCTGCGCACGGCTATGGCAATACCCCTACCTCCCACAAAAGCCCACAGGAGCCGCTCACCCTTTAAGGAGTGCGTGGCTCCTGCGGGCTTTTCTACGTGGAGGGAGAAGGGACTGACTGGCCGCGTCAGTTCCTTCTGCCTCCTGGGGAAAAGCCCACAAGAGCTGTGCGGAGCTTGTGTGCGGCTCTTGGGGGATTTTTCTGCCTGCCTCCCCCCTGCATTCGCTCCATAAGATGCACACACATTTCCCCTTGCTTTTTAGGAGGGAAAAAGTGCGTCTTATGGAGTGAAAAATACAGTATCTACCGAAACTGAGCACCCACCCACCCCAACACTGATCTATTATATCATTCACTGAGAAGCCTTCCCACTGACATCAGCAGCCTTTTGGATTACTGTCAAGAGTGCTAGTGGGAGATCACTCAAAGGTCAGAGATCACTGCATAAAACAGTACCCTCTAGATAAATATTTTAAAGGCTAGAATATTAATATTGGTGTATTGCTAGTACAGTTGGTTAGGATATCTAATGCATTTTTGCTTCAGTTGGGCAAGAGGAAACAACTTAGATAAAAACTCATGTTTTTCAGAAAATAGATCTTCTAAACTCAAAGATACCAGAACAGCTTTAGCATACACTTGTGGAGGAAAAAGTTCAAAACTTCCAATTTAAAACTACTTATATTGAGAGGATTTAAAAGATTCTGTCTAACATTTAGCTGACGCATTGTCAAAAACATTATCACACCACTTTTTGAAGTTTCTTAGCTTCCCTCTAGTTATTAAAGCTTGAACTGCAGAGTTTGTTATCAGTCTCAAAGCATACATGTTAAGGTTGTTTTTCTCCCCTTTAAATACAGCCAGCCCTTTGGGTTTGATTTCAGAACTATGAAGCACACAGACACACACAAAAAAACAAATTAATCAGAGGGAGTGCCAGGTAAGAATTTAATGGCTTAATCCTTGGTCCAGATCACATACAGCAAGACTTAAGAATCATTCAGTTGGCAAAGTCTTGAACTCACTCCTGACCCCTGCTGAATCCCAGCTTTCTCGGGGTAATAGGGAAAAGATGGAGGCAGGGTCCTCATCTGACTGCTATAAAATGTACCACTGGACCATTCCATCCTGCTTCCACAGTGAAAACGAACCTCAGATAATCTAACAGCAAGGAAAGTGGATTGACCTTTTTTGTCACAAAGAGGGCACAACAACCATGCTTAGCAGGGATGAGATTGTGATTGGGTCCATGGAATTGTGGTGTATCAAACAGACCATTATGCTGATCGCAGAAAAGAGTATGAGAGATTGACCCATTAGGCTTCATAGAACTACTACTTGTTTGTTTGTTTTTACATTTACTTTTATTAACAGATTGTAACGTGCAATATAGTTCATTTATATAAATAACCCCAATATCATAAAACGAACATGACATTGGGTTGTATTCAAAGTAGCGTTAAGTAGCGTCTTCCACAAGCAAAACTACTTCCGCTTGCACAAGAAAACTTTTCCTCCCCCTCCCCCCGCCAGACGCCACTAAATCTGTTCTAGATTTCCCCCAACCTGCCAGCGCAGAACTGAGGATAGTGGGCGGAGGGGAGGAGAAGAGAAGGGGGAATTCCCATTGCCCAAGCAGAAATCATTCCGCTTACGCAATTATTTAATTGAATACCACGCCCTATATTTGTTAGTGCTTTTATATCCTAGGTAAAGGTAAATGTACCCCTTTACCTAGGACTCTGGGGTTGCGGTGCTCATCTCGCTCTATAGGCCGAGGGAGCCAGCGTCTGACCGCAGTCAGCTTCCGGGTCATGTGGCCAGCATGACTAAGCAACTTCTGGCAAACCAGAGCAGTGCACAGAAATACCGTTTACCGTCCCGCCGGAGTGGTACCTATTTATCTACTTGCTATTTGAACTGAGCAAAAGCTGGCTTGAATCAATATGGCCTGACAATTCAATCTGTGATGTGAAAAGCACCCAAAATCTTTTAAATATTATGTCTTTGAGCCAACAGTGCTTGGCAAGGGAGGACAGTCAAGTCACACAAAACTCTTCATCAAGCCTTTAAGATAAGGTAGTCCAATTGCAAAGGCAATTAAGAGTCAATAAAGAGGGTGAATTAAGAGTTTTTAAGTTTTCTTTTATTTTGTTTCAATATTTGACTGCGATTTAGCTAATTTACGTAAGAAAAACAAATGAGAATAATGTCTTCAGCAGCTGGTCAAAAAGATTATTAGAACTTAATCTTATTAGCCTGAGGGAAAAGATGACTGCCTTTTCAAATATTTGCTATACAGTTCCATTAGTAGCATGTGAGTGTGTGTCTTTTTAAGTCATACTAACTTCTACTGATTTCCAAGAAAGCTTGTTCCTCAAAGTCCCTGATCTAGTGAGTTACAGAAAGATATGGCAAAGATGCTTGTCAGCATAAATTATATGGAAAAGCATATCTACATTTCACATGCTCTTCTGGATTTTAAAGTATTTTTTATGTAAATGGAAAATTTACTGCAGCTTTCTTTTATACTCATATTCATTGTCAAGTTTTTGAAAGCCTTTCACAAACTGGTAAGAAGACTTGATTTAAAAAAATAAGCATGCTCATTTTTCCAGATTTTAATTCCACTTCGTTGATTTGCATCACCGCTTCCTCTATCTATAGACTTTGGGGGCTGATAGAGGAGGAATTTGCCTTACAAATAACAGTAGGTCTTTGATTTTTGTGAACATTTAAACTGAAAATTAGCACAGGTGAATTCCACATAAAGCCAAACAGCTATGTAAGGATGGATGAAAGTAGGGATTATATCTAAAACAAAATAATTGAGCAGGGATTATATCTGAAACAAAAACCCCGAGGACAAGTAATAATAAGTACTTTGCTGACCTAACAGAAATTGTTTGGGCCCGTGCTGTTTTTCTAGAAAAAGAGGTGCCAAGACTCATCATGAAGTCCTCTCTTCTTCTCTTATACAATGGTACCTTGGGTTAAGTACTTAATTCGTTAAGCCAAGGAAAATGATAATTCAGACGGTAATATTCCAGAGGGGACTAAACTGCTAGATTTCCCCCTCATGCTTTAACCTGGCCCTTGGGCAACAGGATGTTTTAGTCTGAACTACCTCTTGGCGTTATGAGGTAAACTGACATACAGTGGTACCTCGGGTTACGTACTTAATTCGTTCCGGAGGTCCGTTCTTAACCTGAAGCTGTTCTTAACCTGAAGCACCACTTTAGCTAATGGGGCCTCCTGCTGCCGCCGCGCCGCCGTAGCACAATTTCTGTTCTTATCCTGAGGCAAAGTTCTTGACCTGAAGCACTATTTCCGGGTTAGCAGAGTCTGCAACCTGAAGCGTATGTAACCTGAAGCATATGAAACCCGAGGTACCACTGTAATGACAATGGTACCCATTGGGGAGGTGCCAGAACTGAAGTCTGGGGAGTTCCAGCTGAAAAAAAGCTGTGGTTTTTGACTTCCAGTTCATTGGAAACACCTCATTTAATTTAATACAAGCTCAACAACGTCACACAAAACAAACCTTTTTCACTCTTGGGAATATGGCAACCCTAGTATAGAAGTCATAAAACTTTCAATGAAACCTGGCATAGGTGCCATCAGTTCTGATAATGTGGCATTTCTCATGGATTTCCGGAATCATAGTTCATTAAATCATTGCAGATGCGAGGTTGAAGTTTCAGAGATTTAGAATCTAACTACAGGTGACACTAACTGCAATCACGTGGTGTCCACCCTTTGTTTAATTGCCAGTAAGGATATTCACTTGTCATAACTTTTCCGTAGTTTTTGAAATGACTGACGATGCTGCTTGATCTATTTTATTGTTATTGTATCATTAATAGTAAACCATCTTGAGATATTTTCATAATAGGCAGTATATGAATATTTTAATAAATAATAATAATAATAATAATAATAATAATAATGAAGAAATTCATTTCAGATTTATTATTCCAGCCAGAGAAAAGGAGAATTCAATCTGTTTTTGGCAGATCAGAACTCACTTCTCTAGGCTCCAAACATTTTCAAAGTGGAACCCAGCAATTCTGCCAGTTGTTGTTTTTTTAATGTACTGTTACTACTCCCATTTCTCTATTTATTTCCTGTCAAAGCTGTTTAATCAAATACATCTACGAGCATATGCACCACAAATCCTTATGGTTACTGTCCTCAACATTCGACTACAACCATTTGAACTATACTGAGATCCTTAATTTGTTCAACTCTACTGAGATACTTAAAGCTGCAGTCTGAATATGGGAGGTGATAGTAGAACGAAGAGGAGCTGTAAAAAGAAAGTTAAAATCATCACATACTGACAAGCCATGCAGAGGACATAAGCAATTCTTCTGCAATAACCATTTTATGTCTAATAACCGTATTCTTAGGGAACAGAGATTTTACGAGTTTCTTGGCCACTTTGGCAGAGAAAGAAAACATACTGAAACTAGTGGTGTTCAGTTCCATCCCTTCGTGACTACAATGTTCCTATACAGGTAGAAAGTATTCTGAAGGCCAGAGTGTTTGAATAGTACTTCATCAATTCAAAATGAGTTCATGCCAAGCTTGCTTGGCACATTTCTGGTAAGATGGGCCCCTTTAGTTTTCTCTTACTTTTTAATATATAATTTCAAATATTTTTGAGGTATGGATGACATTTTTAAAATGCAAAAGCATTAAAAAATAACAGAAAGCAGAACAAGTTCCAGAGCACCACCGGTTTCCCATTTGTGCAGCTACATCTCAGCCTTCTCTCATTAGAAGCGCGCAGAAAAGTAGGGCGTTTCAGCCCTTTCAAAACCATCTCGCACATCTAATAAAATGCTGCCTTCTTACACAGCTGAGATACCAACAGCAGCGAAACCAAGGATACCACGGCATAACAAGGCTTAGTACTATTTGTATTTTGAATGCTTAACTGAAAAAAGAAAACACGGGGAACTTCTCATTCAGCCGAGTTGGATGCAAAAGGCACTAATTTAAGAAGCAGAAGGCAAAACTGTAGCTGCAGAAAGCAATGAAGTTTTAGGTCTCTAGTAAAACTGAGCTGGCAGCACCAAGCTCATGTGCACGCCAAACGCCAGCTGCAAACGAGGACTGTTGTAAACCACTCATGGGGACTGAGCAGAAAACAGTCAGAAGGGCATAAAAAACGGAGTATTAAAAAAAAAAAAAGGAAGGCAGCACTTCCACAAAGTATAGTGCATTAACCTTGACAACTTAAACCACACTATAATCTCAAAACATCAATCACCTTTCGTTTCCCTCTACCCCCTTCCTAGTTTCCAGACTTTTCACCAAATTTGGTCAATTACCGTGTGGTATTTTAGAGGAGCTGAGGAAACACATAATATCAGCTGTGAGCCAAGCATGGTGGCTTGGTAGCGAGCAGTGGTGAAGGGTGTTACCAGGTATGCAGACAATTAGAACCTGCTGATACGGTTCAAATTATTGCATAGGCACCAGTAATTGCTGTTTTTACTCAGGGGAATTGCAAGGACATGAATTACATTAACTTTAGAAAGGAAAACATAAGGAACCTAAATATAGCCCTATAAGGAGAGACCTACATTTTTACTAAAGCTAGAGAAAATGAGCATGTTCTCCAGCATCTCCAAAAACAGTCTCCTGAAGATGGAAGGACTCCCAGTCTGTAGAAAGTGCATCAGGTATGAAGGATTTGGCAATGCAAATTTTTATTGATACAGGTCCAATCTGTTTCTCTCTTTTTTCTGTTGTTGGGTTTTTTAAAGCACCAAGCAAACTTGCTTTTTCATCTCCCTTCCCCTAGCCCCACTATATATCTTTTAGATATAGGAGGCCAACTCCTGTGTCAGATTATGCCTCAAGCGATGTGGCATGCACAGCTTTCCGGAAACACAGATGTGAGAGAAGTAATATCTTCTTGAAGACTCAGGTGGGCAGAGTCAGCAGTAGGGACCCAATGAGGCTGGGTTGGGAAGTGTATCAGATGAAGCCTATGACAGTTGCGTGGGAAAAGCAAGGAACTTCTGTGCTTGAGGAACCAGGCATGTGTTGTTGACTGCTGCACCACGTCCTGTCCCTTAGTGGTTTTTTAGTCTCCAAAGATAGGGAATACAGATGTTATGGCAAGGCTGGTAACTATCAAGGAATCTGTAAAAATGATTTCAATCCATCTCCTTAGTTTTCTTCAGACAGTGCATTAGCAAGGGGGGTGGGTACTATCTTGTAGAACTGGCTTTAAAATGGAGTTATGCTAAGAGTACAAAAGGCAGAGTAGTTAATACTTAGGCAAGCATAGCACCCCAAGGTTTTTCTGAGCTCATCCGCATGGTAAAACAGAATACTTCTTTCTCTTCCTGGTTGGGCACACTATGAAAACCTACATGCTTCCAGAACCACAATAATGGATTTCATAGTTAATTGGCCAAAGAAAATGCAGTTGGAGAGATTTAGTGCAATATATAAAATACCATATTGCTTCGTTATGAAATCAGGAGACTATGAATGTCTCAACAGGCTAGGTTCAGTTTACTATCAATGGAAGCACATGCATGTTCTTTTGCTCTTTAAATTTCACCCTCACCCTCTGCCTGAAATAGAGAATTTCCCCACAAAAGCGTAAGAACATCACTGGGCCTTCCAAGATCAGATCAAGGTCCTTGTTGTCCAGCATCCCAAAGAGGACAGCTAGATGCCTTTGGAAACCAACAAACAGGGAAATTGAGGCAATAGTCCTCAGGTGCTGTTTCTTTCTTCCCAAAATTGGCATTCAGTTGGATCTTGACTCCGAACTTGGCTTCTATTAAGCCAACATGGCTAATATCCTTTGACTGACTGACTGATTGATCTATCCTATGTGAATATGTCTAAGGAGTAGGGCTCCCTTAGGAATCTAAGAAGCTACTTGGCAGGGGCATTAAGCAAAGCACCTTTACAGACTGATATAGAAGCCTGCTTCCTAAGCTATCTGAAGGGGATGGGTCAGTTCTAATAACTTGAACATTGACATCTTCTGTCACACCTTCCAACCAAACACCCTCCATGTTTTTTCTCACAGGTTTTGGCTTGTCCACCTTTCTTGAAAATATCAGGTGTAGTTTAATATTTCATTTGAAAATGCAAATGCCTATAACTTTCTATTAATATGTCAAACTCTGAAAACTAGGTGCAAATAGCTTTACTGCACAGCAATAAAATTTGTAGGCTTACAGACATTTGCTTTGAAAATGCCAAATGCTCCCACAGCCTTTTGGTGGTGAATATAAAAGTTGGTTCATATTGTATTTCCACCTACACTGCTGGAAGAGCCTCCAAGTCAATGCTGTTCCAGAAGAGAAAAGGAAAAAGGCAGAATTCCAGAAAGTCTCTGGAAGCAGAACAAAGCCTGACAATTGGAAAGCCTACACAGGCTTTTGTACAGGCTATTTCGTTGATACTTGGTTGGAAGAGGTGGAATCCTGGCTTTTTAAACTGCCTTTTTTGTGATGCCCCAGATTTTTGAGGCTAGGGTCATTCTGAATGATGCTTGATTCTTAGGAGCCCACTATTAAATTCATTCTAAAAGCTGCCTTCTCCATAACACATTTAAAGTTGTTTCATGTATTACTTTCTGTACCTGGGAGCCCATTTCTGTTCATCTTTCATAATTTCATCTTACTTGTCTAAAACAAAAACTAATAATAATAATAATAATAAATTTTATTTATATCCCGCCCTCCCCAGCCGAAGCTGGGCTCAGGGCGGCGAACAACAGTCAAAATAGTTCACACTCTAAAAACATTCATTATAAAATTAATTAAAATCAAATTAATGGCAACCATCAAGCAAAATCCTGTGCAGGTTGCCAGAGGAGGGGGTCAGGCTGCGCCCTGACCAAAGGCCTGGTGGAACAGCTCTGTCTTGCAGGCCCTGCGGAAAGATGTCAGGTCCCGCAGAGCCCTAGTCTCTTGTGACAGAGCGTTCCACCAGATTGGAGCCGCGGCCGAGAAAGCCCTGGCTCTAGTTGAGGCCAGCCTAACCTCTCTGTGGCTTGGGATCTTTAGGATGTTTTTATTTGCAGACCGTAAATTTCTCTGTGGGACATACCAGGAGAGGCGGTCCCGTAGGTACGAGGGTCCTAGGCCGTATAGGGCTTTAAAGGTTAAAACCAGCACCTTGAACCTGATCCTGTACTCCACCGGGAGCCAGTGCAGCTTGTATAGTACTGGATGAATATGATCTCGCGGCGAAGACCCCATAAGGAGTCTCGACGCGGCATTTTGCACCCGCTGGAGTTTCTGGGTCAGTCTCAAGGGCAGCCCCACGTAGAGCGAGTTACAATAATCCAGTCTGGAGGTGACCGTTGCGTGGATCACTGTGGCTAGGTCAGGGCGGGAGAGATAAGGAGCCAACTGCTTAGCTTGGCGGAGATGAAAAAATGCCGCCTTTGTTATAGCTGTAATCTGCGCCTCCATAGAGAGGGAGGTATCGAAGATTACACCCAAACTCTTAACGGACGATGCTGGCACTAACTGCACCCCCGCAAGAGATGGGAGTTGCCCCCTCAATCCCATATCGCTCCGTCCCAGCCAGAGGACCTCTGTCTTCGAAGGATTTAACTTCAACCGGCTCCCACGTAACCATCCAGCCACAGCTTCCAGACATCTGGTCAGTGTATCTGGGGCCGAGTCAGGATGGCCGTCCATCAACAGATAGAGCTGGGTGTCATCGGCATACTGATGGCAACCCAGCCCAAAACTCCGGACAAGCTGGGCGAGGGGGCGCATAAAGATGTTAAAAAGCATCGGGGAGAGAATCGCACCCTGAGGCACTCCACACACCAAGGAGTGGCGCGATGACAATTCCCCCCCAAGCGCCACCCTCTGTCCCCGACCAGAGAGAAACGAGCGCAGCCATTGAAGGACTGTGCCCTGGATCCCCACGTCGGCAAGGCGGCAGTCTAGGAGTTTGTGGTCGACCATGTCGAAGGCTGCTGACAGGTCTAGAAGAATCAGCAGCCCCGACCCGCCTCGATCCAGCTGCCTGCGGAGATCATCTGTTAGGGCGACCAGAGCCGTCTCGGTCCCATGACCAGTGCGGAAGCCGGACTGGAATGGATCGAGAGCCGATGTTTCATCCAGAAACCTACCAAGCTGTTCAGCAACCAATCTCTCAATCACCTTACCCAGGAATGGAAGATTCGAAACCGGGCGGTAATTGGATAGATCTAAAGGATCTAATGATGTTTTCTTTAAGAGCGGACGCACCACTGCCTCCTTCAGTTCCCCTGGGAATATCCCGGTGCAAAGGGACAAATTGATGATATCACCCAGGGGGGCCCGCACCTCGTCTGGACACGCTCTAATCAGCCAAGACGGGCATGGGTCAAGAGGACAGGTGGTGGGCTTTCCAGCTTGGAGGAGTCTGTCCACATCGGCTGGGGATATCCAGTCAAAGTGGTCCAATACTGGACCCAAGGACAGTCGAGGGGCCTCCAGTTCCTTTATTGTATCCAAATTGGCAGGGAGGTCATGGCGGAGCAACAGGACCTTCTTCGCAAAAAAGCTCGCAAATGCCTCACAGCTGTGTGTCGAATTGTTATTTAAATTTGGCTGTCCTTCAAGGGACATTAAAGACCTAATTATACTAAATAATTGTGCCGGGTGAGAGCTAGCGGAGGCAATGGAGGCCGAGAAGTAGGACTTCTTAGCGGCCTTCACTGCCATCTCGTAGGTTTTCATAAAAACCCTATAAGATGTTCTTGAGGCTCCGTCAAGAACAGTAAACAACAAGTGGGTGAACTGTTGCATTATTTTGGGAATGTACCATGTTGGACAAAATGCAACATTTCCCAAAAGTACTGTTGAATGAAAAATGGCACCTGACGTTATTTAAAAATTAACTTCAATTTAAAATTCTTTCGCAATAAACTTCAACATATAGACCAGTCTGTTTACGTCAGTAATTTGCAACATTTCTATTTTCAGGGAAACCTTTCCACAACAGGTACACAATATTCCCGGTCACATTTGAAGGTAGGTACAGTTCATTCCTAGACTTGCATTTTTCCCTGGACTGTGTTGCTTGAATGGCAAGTGTGACATAAAGGTAAAGGGACACCTGACCATTAGGTCCAGTCGTGGTTGACTCTGGGGTTGCGGTGCTCATCTCACTTTATTGGCCGAGGGAGCCAGCGTACAGCTTCCAGGTCATGTGGCCAGCATGACTAAGCCACTTCTGGCGAACCAGAGCAGCACATGGAAACACCGTTTACCTTCCCACTGGAACGGTACCTATTTATCTACTTGCACTTTGAGGTGCTTTCGAACTGCTAGGTTGGCAGGAGCTGGGACCGAGCAATGAGAGCTCATCCCGTTGCGGGGATTCGAACCGCTGACCTTCTGATTGGCAAGTCCTAGGCTCTGTGGTTTAACCCACAGCGCCACCCATAACATGCACTGGGTGCACATTACCGGGGAAGGAAAAATCAGAAATGAAGAAACAAGATGCCTTTCAGTAAATGGCGTTCACCTTTACAGATGCCTTGATTGCAATTGTTGGGAGTCTGCCATGACCCCTGAAATGTTGTGGAGAGGCTGGTCAGAGCAGGACGAAGTGTGGGAGGAGTTGCCTACTGACGAACCTGGGAAGCAGAGCATGGGTAATATCCCTGCCTCAAAACACAGCAGAGTCACCCTGAGGGACATTACTAATGAGAACTTGGATCCCAGAGAGGGTTCCCATGGCAGATCCAGCCTGTCCCCTCTCATATCAGCCAGATGCTGTGTGCCCAGTTGGCCCCAGTTCCTGTGCCCTCCTTGCCTCCTGTCTCAGCACCATCTCTGGTGCCACCAGAGCCTGCCTCTAGCCAATCCTCTCAGGAGAAGTCCACTCCGTGTGGCTTGGAGCTGCTGCTAACAGTTCCTCAGTTGCCTAGGCCATGGAGATGCCAGACCCAGCACAAGCAGAGAGCTTGGGACCATCTCTCCGGAAGGAATTCCCATTTGCTAGCCCAGTCCAAAGGAATATCCTACTTGCTCTGCTGAAGTTATACCCTTACAACGTTATTCCCCTGTAACAAGAGCCAACGGGGCGTATTGTTCATTGCATCAGTGTCTTAGCTTATTTAGCCATGAACTAATGCTGTGCCTTTGAACCCTATGTACCACAACTGATTTGAGCATTAAAGTTTTTGGTGGAAAATGTAATATGAGTTCAAGTTCTACAAGATCTACGGGGTAGATATTGTTTTATTTTGTTTATTTAAAAGCATTTCTAAAACACTTAATATTTAAGCAGTATACAGAGGGACGCGGGTGGCGCTGTGGGTTAAACCACAGAGCTTAGGACTTGCTGATCAGAAGGTCGGCGGTTTGAATCCCCGCGACAGGTGAGCTCCCGTTGCTCAATCCCTGCTCCTGCCAACCTAGCAGTTCGAAAGAACCTCAAAGTGCAAGTAGATAAATAGGTACCGCTTCGGTGGGAAGGTAAACGGCGTTTCCGTGCGCTGCTCTGGTTTGCCAGAAGCGGCTTAGTCATGCTGACCACATGACCCGGAAGCTGTATGCCAGCTCCCTCAGCCAGTAAAGCGAGATGAGCGCCGCAACCCCAGAGTCGGCCACGACTGGACCTAATGGTCAGGGGTCCCTTTACCTTTAAGCAGTATACAAAAAAGATCATGTAAAAACATGTCCAGCATCCTGGACACATTGCAAAATGATATTGATTACAGCATCAAGGATCAGGAGACTGTGGTTTCAGGTGGCTCTTAATAGTGCTAGATCAAGCACTAGGCATGAGGCTTTGCTGAACAGAAATGGTTTGTCTAGATTCCACATGGCTGCTTTGTAGCATCTGTCTGCTTTCCAGCTTGAGGTAGCAGAACAAACAAGTCTGCAGAGAAAGGTCATGGAGCGTGTTTGAGACAATGCCGTCTTTTCCCATCCAAATCCAATTTTGTACAGAGAGAAGTGCCTAAGAAAGGCACTAAAAGCCCATCTCATGCCAGGTGTCACCATTTTTCCGTTTTATTACAGAACCTGTCTTTGGGAGTGGATTATTATCGGGGGGGGGGGGGGGAAATAACTGGTACTGAGATGGCCAGGTTAATATTCCAGGATCTTTTCAAGGGATTAGTAATTCTCATGCATGGCAACATGTCTGATCACTGAGAAGCATGAGAGCTTTCATTCTCTAACAGGAAGCCAGCAAGGTCATAGCCAAGGTGAAGGTATTTTTAAATCACCTTTCCCCCAATCCTCATAGTAGAAACATTACCTCAATAGATTAGCTCTTCGTGTAAACCCTCACCCAGTTAGAGTGCATCCTTCATCCTCTAAAAGATAGCATTATGTTGCAGCCAACCTTTTTGCCAATTCACAAATCTACCTGGTTCACAGCTGCCGCCACTCATGATCAAGAAATTTTCAGTGCAAGCAGCTGAATATAGGACTGAAGCAGTAAGGTGAGAATCTAGGAAATGACATGGTTCAGTCAGGCTAAAAATCACTGCTAAGTGCTAGAAAGCAGACACATTTTCCATTTGCCGTTGCTCTTACCAGCTAATTTGGGATCCTATTCTCTCCCCACCCACCTTCCTGAGCACATCAATCCCACCTGTCCTGTGAGGAAGAGCAGCAAGACCATTTGGGGCCCAGTGAACTTACCTGCCACAATGGGAATGACAATAAGATTCCACCTAGGCCCCAGAGGGCCAAGATGCCACTCTCAAAGGTAAACAGTTTCCAGCTGCATTACGGTCACTTCCAGGAAAGTGCAGCTGCCATGTTGTTGATTTTTCCATCAAGTCCTGTTTTACGTTTTTAAATGTGAGCAGCCCATTCTAAATAAGATGCAATCCCTAAATCTAATTCATAAAATAAATGCAAACACGGACACTAAAAAAAAAAAGCTTCCCTTTTACTGAACAGATGAATATAAACATTATAGCACCTTGTATATGAAGAGGAGCATCATCTCTCCACATTGTAATAGGTTTTTGGAGAATAATTGTTTTCTTTTGGGTGAAGGATGCTTTTCAGAGGATCATTCTATTCCCTAAAATTACGAAATGATACAAATCACAATCTTGTCTAGTAATGAAGGCTGATGCTTCTCCTCCTTTGTAACTCAAATTGTGAATGGTTTGCAAGGGTAGCCCCTCAGAGATTAACCTTTCATTCACCATATTTGCCTGGAGGGAAACACTTTAAGAAATGATTTCACACTGACTGAAATATCAGGAACAAGAAAATGTGTTGCTGCTTCTCTAAACATGATCCTTAGAAACCAGAGAAAATCAAGGTAAGTCTCATCCTCACCTTACACATGTTGAAATACTGTTAGAAATTGAATGCCATATAAAAAGTAGGAAAAAATAATGAAAGTAGCATAGTGGAAGATTTCTTGCCACAAAGGCTGAGTCTGCATATAACAGGAAGCCATAGTTAAACGAAGTATGGCTTATCAAGAATGTGCAAGCATTCACATACATGCCTGCTCATACTGTGCCCACCCTCTTCCTTTTGCCACACCAGAAGGAAACAAGGCAGAACACTGCCATAGGGTTACGTGGAAACCAGCACAAATGGTTTATTTTTCTCCAAACCACAAGAACAAGCCACAAATGTTCTTGATACGAGAACTGGTTCTCAGGCAGTCACCATTTGAACAGTTTCCTCATTGCTGGTAAGCCATACTTTGTTTGAATTTACCATTATGTGCAAACCTGGCCAAAACGTACTGGTAACTTAATGCAGTCCTTGTTTTGCAGTTAAATGTAACCGCAGTACATTTCTATTCAAGAAAGCATGTGCAGGGATGTCAATTTGAAGAACGTAATATGGTCCTCAAGCACTTATGGCATCTTTACAATTAAGATGACCCTGGCTCATTCTGGTAGTTTTAACTTGCATTGCTTAGAATACATCTTTTTGTTGCATGATTCCCCCCTTGTTCAGAGGCACTGCCCACCCCACCCCCCGGTATCTGTACACCCTGAGTTATATGGGGGATTGGGACTGAATCTTTGCTACATACCAATTAGGAGAAATACCAGTTGAAGCACCCCCATTATACTGAAATAGCTCATAGGAGAAGAAATAATGCAAAATAGCTGGAAAATAAACCAATCTGGGTACACACAAACTTTTTTGAAACAACATCTAATGGACAGAGACAGCATGGAGAAAGTCGATGCAAAACAAAAAGGCCAACTGGCCCCAAGCCTACAAACAGTCACAAAGGCGAGTCCATCTACTTACATGCATGCATATCACTGTGACACCAAGAATATGAGTGCTCTTTTAAAGAATTAGAAAATCCTGACATTATTCGTTCGTATTTCTAGCCCACTCAGTCCCAGAGACTGGTCATGTGTTAGTAAGTTAAAACAAATTTATAAACATGTAAAGTGGTGTCAGGGAACTGCCATCAGAACGAGAGACGGAGGCAGGGCCACCCAGCGATGCCGGAGAGGGGACGAGCAGGGGGGAAGGATTTCAACGTAACACCCATAGAGAAGAGAGGGAGATGGAGGAATTGGTGACAGGGCTCCAAGACCCTTCCCCCGACGATAGTGGAGAGAGTGCTGGGACGCCCCTGCCTTCCCCTTACTTGCGTAGACGCGTTCCGCGCAGAGAACATAGGAAGAGACTTGGGGTCAAACAGCTTTTATGCTGGAAGAGGTTCAAGAGACGCCCACTCTCGGATTCTGCAAGTGACTAACAGGTCACGGAGGGCGAGCTCCGACCCTGGGCATGGTTGGGGCAAGCAAGCTAACTGAACTGAAGTAAAGTTACGCACAAGTAACCCCTAACAACCATTACAAGTGGCAAATTAAAATCTGCTGAACAGATTTAAATCCAAAACCGAAGCTCCAAACTGACTGAGCTCCTAAAACCAAGCCAAAACAAATGGCATTACACTGCTCTGAAAAGATGTTCCTTAAGGCAGGCGAGGTTCCAAAGGAAGAGTACTGCAGTTATGGGGCAGTTACTGAGGATGACACTATTCATGCTTGTGTTGTCTGTTGCTAAGACAGAGGTCAGCAAACTTTTTCAGCAGGGGGCTGGTCCACTGTCCCTCAGACCTTGTACGGGGCCGGACTCTATTTTTTTTGGGGGGGGGGGGGAGACTGAACGAATTCCTATGCCCCACAAATAACCCAGAGATGCATTTTAAATAAAAGCACACATTCTACTCATGTAAAAACACCAGGCGGACCCCACAAATAACCCAGAGATGCATTTTAAATAAAAGGACACATTCTACTTATGTAAAAACACGCTGATTCCCAGACCGCCCACGGGCCAGATCTAGAAGGAGATTGGGCTGGATCCGGCCCCTGGGCCTTAGTTTGCCTACCCATGGCTAAGACGGTCCACCTCTATCATTCTTAAGAGGCTTCAAATGGATGGACAATGGCCCCAGATAGTGCCTATTTTTATAGCTGTTGACTTGGAAAGGAACCACAAAGCAATGTGGCACTAACTTTATCAGAAGGGTCAATTTACCAGGTCTGGTTGAGTGCTTTCCAGTATATGTCCCAACACGAAAATATTTTACACTAAGGGCTGTCTTTGCAATAGCAGAATTTATTGCAGTAGGGCTTTCCCCATCTCCTTTCTCCGCATCCCCCAATCAGCTTTGGGGGAGTCAGGAGTATTCCAAGAACAGCATGAGAGGGGAGACAGTTCCATCAGGCAAGCACAAATGTTTATGCGTACGAAGCAGTCTCTATAAAGCTACTTTGAATCCCACCCTAAAGTTCCAGAATATTTTCAAAAAATGCTATCCCATACCTAAATGTTGACTGTTGTTATTCAAAAAAAAATTACTACAGTAAATTTCTCTCCAATTATTTCCCATAGAAAAACCAGTCAATGAATATATCACAGTTCAAGTCCAGTGAATGAAATTGTTGAGTGCTATAAGAACATGAATGCTACATGCATTCATGCAGCCACAGTCAATGCTTTCAAAACTTTTAATTATGCTCAAACAGCTGGTAGCATCATTGACTCAAAGCCCAAGATTACCTTGATTGCTCTGTCATTATCTCTAATCAGCTGCTTCTTCTCATCTTCAAACTTTTGTAAAACATCCTGCAGACGCCTTTCTGCAGCAAGCTGCTGCTGGCTGCTTTCCTCTGTCAGAGAGGAAATGGTTGTCTTAAGTTCAGCTATGATCTAAAAAGAAAACAGCATGCTAAAACTCCTACAATAGTAAGAAGTTTATGTTTTGCATGTATTTACACTTGACACAAAAATCTGAGTTAGCAAACTCAACTGTGAAAACTAAATAGTTGAAATTAACATATTACAACACTAGCAAGCATAACATTCTACACAGAGAAAAGAAATACAGCAAGACCCAGAATGGCATAAAATTGCTGAACGTAAAAATATATGAAAAAATTTTCCACTATAAAATTCCCCAATAATTTACTCACCAGAACAAAGCACATTTGTTATGAGAAAACATGGGAAATAAGGGTTTCCAATTTTCCACTTCGCTGCAATGATTTTGTAAAATCAATCGTCTGAAATATTCTTGCACATTAGGATATGTAGCAATGATTCATGACATTCTGAGCTAACCCCCAGAGAATGACAATTGCAATATAAACGATAAACATTGGATACTTTGGTTTAGTTGGCATTTGCCAACTTTCTTGAAGTTGCTTTTGCCAGCTTGAAGAAGCTGCAGTCAATTGCAGCGTATGCTATGGGGAGGGAAGCAGTTTTTTAGGGGCTGCAAAAGCTGTGGTCTGAATTGGACTCTGGAAATTCCCTACACATGTGCTGAGAATTGTGTCAGGGGTGGGTTTTTTGTGGGGGGGGGCTCTAGACTCTGGTTCATGACATATCACATTTAGTTTATGAAATTAATCTAACATAGCAGTTAGTTCCTACTACTAAGTTTTGAATGAGAGTCTCACAAAAGTCTGCATGCATGCTTGTCATAACACTTGTCTTCTATCTAAGGCCACTGCTTTCAGCACACTCACTTAAGAGAAAGCCTTACTAGACTCCACTGGGCCAAGTTCTGAGAAAACATCCCAGGGTTCAGGCAGTAATGACAGTCAGTCACCGATATATAAAAATCCTTGTTTGCACTAGAGAACTCTGGACCCAAGTTGGGAACAAAAAGTTTGGCAATATTGTGATGAGGTAGACTGTGTACGTGCTTGAGCAGGGGATTTTATTGCTGTTAGTTTGTTGTTTTGTTTTATTGCAGCTGTTTTGTCATACTTTCTCTCTCTTTTTTAATAAATAATTTTTATTGATTTTCTTTCTTGCAACAAATATCCATCATCATTACTAAACATTCATTTTCCAATCCCCCCCACCCCGTTGACTTCCCTCAACCTCCATTTCTGGCTTGTTACATCAAATGATACAATCTGCTGTTTATATTGTCATACTTATTCTCCAGTTGCATCTGTCCATAATGGATTTTTAAAAATATCAAATTGCCCAGATGCATCTGAGTAACTAATAATAATAATAATAATAATAATAATAATAATAATAATAATAAAATGATATATAGACTGTTTAGCACAGTTTGTCAGCTTTTCAACAACAAGGATAATTCAAAGGAAACAGTTGTCCCTAGTAAAGAACTGATATGAAAATATATTAAATAAGGGAACACAACTGGGAAATGCTTTCTTGAAAGGAGCTCATCTGTAGCTGAATAAAGGTACAATCTTGTACAATTTTTTACAATCTTGTACAATCTTATACAATCTTGTACAAGGTACAATCATCTCATGGCTGCCTTTCTGTCCTAAATAAATGGCATGTTGAGCAGAAAAAAATTGTGTATGTGCATCTACCTACTTACCCAATGTTCTGGGACTAAATCACTAATTCAACAGTGCAGATGTATACAACATTAGACTAGTCATTCGGCTTGTGAAGTTGGGACGCTCTAAAAAAGCACACCCAATCCCACCAAAAGAGTCCATGGAAACATACGTTAAAGAATCCAGCTCAAGTAATTTTAAATTATTCGCTTAATTAAGATAAAATTGCAGAGAGAACACAGGGTGAGAATACCTGGATGGGACTCTAAGGTTCTTCTGGGTTAAAAAGCTGTGATGTTTTAATAATGTATTAATAAATTTTTGAAAGCAGCGGATAGACAAGGAAATGCTTTGGGCAGTAAATCTCAGGGGAGAAAAATGTAATTGTTTATTTTGCCCAAACTTCAGAGAGAATTTCTTGGAATCTATTTTTCGTGTGTGGGTGTTAAAAAGCAAATGTTCCAAGAGGCCAGAGAGTGTTAGATTAGGCTGATGTTGTCAGCAGCCCGGCCACATGAAAGTTACAAGTGACCTATTATTAACATTACATTACGAAAACTTTGTTCAAATGACAGTGTGAGGCTGATGCAAATTCCACAAGAAGTGAAGACATTCAGAATTAAAGATGAAGTCCAATATTTTAATTTGGTCTCTGTGCCAATAATGTGACCTAAAAGGCTGTGATACGTGTACAAACCCTTACAACAGCCTCCTCAGATTAAAAGAAAATAGAAACACACAGGCTAAGAATATGTCCACTCGTTCTCCAGGATATGTATAGAAACTGCTTGTACAGTTTGAATCCCATCCTTGGTGCAGTCACTGATTAATTTATTTATAAAATTATTTGGACCTTGCGTTTTGGCTCTCAATAGGTGCTCCATTTCCACGTCTTGGAGGAACTTGCTTTGCTGAAATATTTCTGAACAGATATCACCAAGAACACTGCCCAGTTCCCCAGAACAAGACCCGCTGCTTACAATGACAGACTGATATTCTTCCCAGTCAGTGGATTTGCTCCAAAAAAAAAAGAGGGTTGATGAAAATCTGCTGCCCAGGAAGGACTCCAGCCAGCTGTTTCAGCAGAAAGCTAGAGAAGTTCCTGCTTGTGGATCATTAAGTGAGTCCTACAGGCTGCCAGTTCAGCCAAGTTAGGTTCTTATTGCTGCGCCATTTTCACGCCAAGTTTTGGAGTTAGGAGTATTAGCAGTCTTTAGGCAGAATTCCTCCCAAGGGTCTCTTTTCTTGCTATAGCTCCTATTAGAGAAGTGGGTAGGTAGGATCAGTGCTTTTTTTTCAGGGGGGGTGCAGGGGGACGCATACCCCTAAACATTTTGTGAATCTAAGTTTGGCCTCACTAAGGGGGAGTACTTCAATATGAGTGGAAAATGAGAGTAACCCTAAACATTTTTTTTCTAAAAAACAAACAAAAAACCACTGGATAGGATAATATGTTTTATGATTCAGTAGCATCTAGGCCACTTTGCATCATATGTAAGATTATATTTCAAGCAACCACCTCTGAATTTCCAATCAGTTCATGCATAAAGCAAACCAGGTCGCAATAGTTCCTTGTTCTACCATTTCCTGTATCACCCAGCAAGGAAGCTGTATGAGCCTTTCCTGAGTGATATAGAGCAGAGTGATTTTGCCCCCAAAAGGGCAAAAAGTATTCATCAACAAAGTACAAAACAACATGGGAACAACTGGAGCTGGGTTTACATACTAACACTGCAAGAACAGAAGCAAGTCTGCCTTATTTCTATTTTCATTTTTAAAACTGAAAGAAAAGGGGGGAAAAACAACCCAATACAGTAACAAAAACCCAAGTTTTGTAAAAGTAGGGTTTTTTTTGTTTTATTTTGATGTTTCCTACCTGTGAAGATTTGGCAAACTTCTGACTGTATTCCTTTTCAATCTGCTTCAACCTGCTGTTGGCCTGAAATACACACACATACACACACACAAAAAGGAAACCAGATTATCTCAGATGAAGAACGTGTACAGACATTTTGCCACTGACCCCTATTGCCTGGCACCTCGTCTACATGCCTATCACTAAGCAGCTGGGATCTCTGCCAATTCCAACGCCCTTTTGTGGCAGCCAAAAAACCGCTAGGGCTTGTCTTTGATCTACAGCCAACTATTCATCACTTGAAAGGCGGGGGGGGGGGGGAGGAGAATAGTACCTCTGCTGCCAATTATTAGAGAAACATAAAGGACTCTGTGGATTAAAAAAAGACAGGGGGAGAAACAGAGTTTATCAGGATGACTTCATCTCTGTGAGAAGAAAAAAGGGAAGGAAAAAACCCATAAGCTCCACTGGAGGCTGTGAGGGTACAATGTGATGCATACTCTATGATTCTGTATGCCAGCTGATGCCTGCAAGTTCCTTTTGTCATATTCTTACACCTTTTTTTACTGAAAGCTGGCGGCCGTTGAAGTAAAAATCCAATACGCTATGGAACCACTTGGCTTCCCTTTGACCCCCCCCCCTTTATCTTTCATATCATATGCATAAGCCAAAAAGCAATCTGGAAAGAGGGGGTTCGTTGCTGCTTTTGATATCACATTCAGTTCCTGAAATTCACCACACACACGCAAAAAACACCACGTAAATTTTCTCTACCTCCCCTTTCCCCCAGCCTACTTGGGCCACAATTTTGAAATAAAGATTTCTTTTAATAACCGGTTCCAAAAAGACATCTCTCAGAACTAATTACACCCAAGTAATTTGCTCAGTGTTCTCATGTTTCTGGATGCAGAATGGCAAAGCCATACGTTCTAAGTAAATGTTTGTAGGTGACACAGCACAGTGGCTGTGCTCCAACAGCTCTGATGCATGGGCTCCTCTGTTCCATTACGGAGCAGGCAGGCACTAGGCACAGCACACCACAGACAATCATTGTGCTGATGTGGAATGTTTTTATGAAAGGGGACAAGAAGCTCTGGACAACGCCCACTGAGTTTCGAGAAAAGCATTAGAAAAAGCAAGCAGTGAAAAGAACTGACTCTGTGGCTAAAGCTATGAGCTCAACTTTAGAGCTCAATTCTGCAGCTGTGGGTCAGAATTAACTTCTCTCTGAACTAAATATAAAAAAGAAAATAACTTAGCCTGTGCCAGCAATGAACTCCTCTGATGCCAAAAGAACACTGTGCAGGTACTGCAGACCACCCACAGGTGATCAAGGGCAGAGCTAGGGCCCAAAGAGTCTCTTCAACATTGGGCAGAGTAAAACTGGGTCATGTATATACAAAGACTCTATGCATTTTTTCAATTATTTTTGTGTGTGTGGAGCAGTGAAAAAGATGTACAGCTTGCAGTTGCTGTGGGACCAGCTCTATACAGAAATTATAGAAATCTAACAGTGGAGGAGGAGTGTTGCTTTGAGGACTGAAGCCTAGTGGCTTTGACAGAATAAGAATACCCCGCCCACCTGGCTGGGTTGTCCCAGCCACTCCAACAAATATAAAAACACAATAATACTCCCCCCAGTCCTTCTAGTATTCAAAAATATATATGCAAAACTGACCAAATTAGACTGCAAGCAGTGTAGGGGGTGAAATGGATGGAGTCATTTTTGTTATACAGTGATACCCCAGAAGACCATTTGACTTTCAAAACGTTCGACAACTGAGGCACAAAGGGCGGTCTGCGAAGTCAACGGAGAAAATTGGAAGAAATGGCAGTGGAAGCCATTTGACTTCCAAGGTGCCTTCGAAAATGGAAGCATTTACTTCTGGGTTTTCAGCGTTTGAAAACCAGAATGTTCGGCTTCCGAAAACCGAGGTACCACTGCACTTATATCACCCTCTTAAGTGTTCCCAATAATCACCAACCCCATCCACAAGCAGTTTAGCTTCAATAATGGTGCAGAACCAAACCCTTCTAGACACCCACAGCATCCATGCTCATGTAAAGTTTGCTACCCATGACAGTAAGCATTCACTGAGAAAACACTGGGGAAAAACACACATAAACTCCACCCCAAACCAGTTTGACCAGAGAGAATGGCAGTACAGATGCCATTACAATGCAAAGGTAGTAATGATCATTCAACACAACACTGCCACCAAATTTGTAGAAACTAGCATCTGTTCTGTACGCTGCCTAGAAAGATAAAGGGTAGGGAGCTCTTGAGTGCTGCTAAAACTATTTTTGTTTGGTTTCTCTCCTCATCTCTATGATTTTTATATCTGGCTTGTTGTTTTGCTTGGTTTTTTTCTTAGTCTGTATTGTAACATGGATCGTATATTGTTGTAATTAGTGTTCCAAGCTGTCTTGCAGGCCCCATGAGGGCATGATATATATTGTTGCATGTAAATAAATACCCCAGGCTCAAGCCTGGGCGCTCAAAGGCAGAACTGTGTAAACAGGAATACATTTTGAGGGCCTTCTTATATAGGGGAAAGCTATGGTGTCATCAAATGAAAAAATTATTTGTCTGATGAGGCCACTCTGGAATTACACACATGGCATTATGGTCAGACAAGCAATTCACTGCAGCGTCCAGCTAACAGAAAACCAGTCCTGTGACTGTGCAGTAGAAGCCTACTGTGTATAGCACTAATTGGCTAGTATCTGTAACAATCCCCAATCCCCAGAGCAGTTTCAGAACTTTGTAGAACTCACAAAAAGAAGGTACTCAGCTGAATGTGTACCTCCTGCCATGGAAGACAAAACTCCTGTTTTAGTATTTTGTTTGTATGCAACTTACTCTGACTAACATTGTGTACATTCTGAATGAAATAATTTGCCAAAGTTATTCAATTCTGCAAACTCTGCTAGCAAACAAATTTGCATTATCTTCGTCACGCTGGCCACGTGACCCGGAAGTGTCTTCGGACGGCGCCGGCTCACGGCCTCTAGAGCGAGATGAGCACGCAACCCTAGAGTCGGACACGACTGGCCCGTACGGGCAGGGGTATCTTTACCTTTATATGCTATTTCAGAACCAAGAATGAGAAGGAAAGAAAAGTCCGCTGGAAAGCCAAGGAGTGTTTATTGTGTTCCAACTCATTTCTTATTAGAGGGACCCACAGAGCCCAATAGTCTCTACGACCAGTTTCATGGTGCCTTATGAAACTGCTATTTTACATCTGGCTGAACTTGTTAATTGAGAAAATGAAATTGTGTAAGTCATGGTGAAACTAGATCCTATCCGATCCTACTTTTTGTTTTTAAATAGTCAAATTCCCCTTATATTTTAAACCTTGTTTCTGAAAGATTTCCCTTTTATCCAATTAAAGGTAAAGGGACCCCTGATCATTAGGTCCAGTTGTGGCCGACTCTGGGGTTGTGGTGCTCATCTCGCTTTATTGGCCGAGGGAGCTGGCGTACAGCTTCCGGGTCATGTGGCCAGCATGACTAAGCCGCTTCTGGCGAACCAGAGCAGCGCACGGAAACGCCGTTTACCTTCCTGCAGGAGCGGTACCTATTTATCTACTTGCACTTTGACGTGCTTTCGAACTGCTAGGTTGACAGGAGCAGGGACCGAGCAAAGGGAGCTCACCCCGTTGCGGGGATTCGAACCGCTGACTTTCTAATTGGCAAGTCCTAGGCTCTGTGGTTTAACCCACAGCGCCACCTGTGTCCCTATTTTTATCCAATTAGGCTCTGGTAATACCCATGCTTCCTTGGAAGAACATTCTATTGACATCAATAAGGTCTGAACATTTTAAAATCAAGTTTCATGAGTTAAATACAGGGGCAAGTGTTTAAGCAGGGGTGCCAGTGTTGTGGGGAGATGTGTAATTGATGCACTTGTCGTTCTACCAGTGATGAAAAGCTGCTACAGGTATGCAGTTTGTTTATATGTCAGCATTCTGTACTAATTATAACCATATTGTAAGCTGCACCATGTTCAGCCAAAGCCTGAATGATAACAGTTAGCTGGAATTAGATCAAAAGGATGTACAGTGCTATCTTTTAAGGCCTTCATACTGTGCTAATGAAGGCTGTATTATCTGCTTTCTTTTCAGTTATATCTTAACAGATACACTACAATTTAACACCAGCTCTACTCTTCAGAAAACACACTACTTGCTGGTAAAACCATGTTAAACTTCCTTAAGCGGATCAAAAGTGATGATTAACAGATATTTGTCTTGTAAAGAGAACTTTTGAAGCATTCCTTTCCTCTTGTCTGACTCACTCAGCAGAGCTGTGGGCCAGTGTTTGTGACACTACAAACAATTGCTTATACAGTGATCAGTTCTGACATCATAAACACTGGGTTGTGGTTTCCCTGAATGAATGAGCTCTGCAGCTGGCTGCTGCCTAAGTGAAAGTTTTCATTCCTAAATACCTTGATGAGCAGCCACGAGGAGAACGGAAATGACAAATGGGTTTGGTTTTGGCAAAAACATAATGGCTCATAGTTTGCAAGAGCAGCTGTCTCTCTAAAGTATTATAGCTCTGAAGTCCACATAGGCATCAAATCTCTGTGTTTATGATTATGTCCTTAGCTCACCCTGTATTGCCCAGTTACTGTGGGGCATATGGCATGCTATTATCTCATGCGTTTTGAAGGAGAGGCAAACACTGTTCCTTACCTAAGTGTTATCAATAGCCAATAAGTATTGATTGACGGAAGCCATAAGTTATTTAAAACAAGCACAATGTCTGAAGCAACAGGAAACATGAGCAACTGAGTTTCCCAATTCTCATTTAACATAAAAGCCATTGCTAAAACAAATCTTTAATAAATATTTCTAGTTGCGACTCACTGATAAATGAATCACCTTTGCAATCCATTGAAACTTTGGAAAGCAGTTTGGCAAAGCATCTAGAAAGGTAGCCTAAGGTACAAGTCCAACCAGAGGTAATGCACTGACATCAATCTAGAAGATGTCACAAGAATATCAGCAGGCATCTCACACACTAATGAAAAGGTACCACTGTTCTCCCTTCCTGTTCTGGTACTATTCAACCTCAGGCAGAGAAATCAAAGGAAGGAAAATATTGGGCTGACCGACACATAATGCTGAAATGCTTGCACACCTCTCCTCCTTCCCCATGGCTGGCAGAAGAACTTCTGAAACATTTCATTTCATTTTTTGATGAACCCTGGCCAATATGACCCAGAGATTTTGGTTTAAAAGGCTCTCAAGTGAGCAAACAAGCCCACTTCAAACCATAAGGTAGGCTTGTTTAACTCACCAGAATGCACTTTAGTCAATGATTTCTGGTCCATACACAATGACAAGGGGGGAAACAACTGAGAAGGCACCGAAAGAAAAAATGGAGGCCTTAAGGTGTACAGGAAAAGGTTTGTTTGGCCCAGCACGTTTCAGAACAAATCTCCAGAGGCACTTGTGAATAACATCTCTCAACCTGGTCCATAAACCACTCTTGTCTGCACTCACCAACATCCAAATAAGGGCAGCCAACATGACGACAAAATACCCATGAATCAGGGGGGCAGCACTAGATCAAGGTCTCTACTGATGAAGCCCTCTCTCATACTTGATTTGATAGAGATGTATATATCTAGTGTCCACATGTTAGGAGGCTGTCAGCGGCTCCTGGATGGTGGCCCAGGAAAGTATAAAGACAAGGGAAGGATTCTTATCATCCTATTTTAATTATTATTCAGTAATTATAGACAGAGGCTATAGGACACAGGCTCTTGGATAATGGCCTTGCCCTAGTGAATCTCCACCCCCTGTCTCTCCCACTTCTTCATTCGTCACTTCTAATGGTGGTGCTACGTGCCCTCTGTCTTTGAGCTCTTTGCTCTTCTACTTTCAAGGCTCACCAGGTTCTCTCTCTCTCTCTCTCTCTCTCTCTCTCTCTCTCTCTCTCTTTCTGTGTTTGTGTGTGTCCCCTGGAATGCTTTCTAATGACATGTCAGCCAGGTGTTGCTCTGACTCTCCTATGATTTCCCAACCTTTCCCTTCATCTGCCTCTGAGCTGCTACCTTCCTCAAACCCCTGTTGTAAATCTATACTGTGTTTCTCTTCCTCCGCCCTGGAAGGTTCAGAAGGGGGAGGCGGTCTCCGACCTGGCCACAGTGATCCATGCGACAGTCACCTCCAGGCTTGACTAGTGTAATTCGCTCTATGCGGGGCTGCCCTTGAAGCTGTCCCAGAAACTCCAGTGGGTGTAGAATGCTGCAGCGAGGCTCCTCACGGGGTCTCTGCCATGGGAGCATATTCACCCAGTGCTTTTCCAGCTGCACTGGCTCCCGGTGTAGTACAGGGGCAGATTTAAGGTGCTGGTTTTGACCTTTAAAGCCCTTCATGGCCTAGGACCCTCGTACCTACGGGACCGCCTCTCCTGGTATGCCCCACGGAGAGCCTCAAGGTCCATAAATAGCAACACCCTAGTGGTCCCGGGCCCTAAGGAAGTTAGATTAGCTTCAACCAGAGCCCAGGGCCTTTTCAACTCTGGCTCCGGCCTGGTGGAACGCTCTGCCTCATGAGACCAGGGCCCTGCAGGATCTGATTTCTTTCCACAGGGCCTGCAAGATAGAGTTGTTCCGCCTGGCCTTTGGCTTGGAGCCAATTTGACTCCCTCCCCCTCTTTCTTTTTTCTTTTTCCTTTCTCCTCCTGTAATGAGGCTGCATTTTAATATTTTAATGTTTCAATATTTTAATGTTGTATTTTAATCTTGTTTTTAAGTTGTATTCATTTAATTTGTTTTTATTATTGCTTGTTAGCCGCCCTGAGACCGGCCTTGGCTGGGGAGGGCGGGGTATAAATAAAAATTTTATTATTATTTTATTTTATTATTATTTTTATTATTCCTCCTCTGCCCAGTCCCTGACACCACATCAGTGGAGCACATCAGTGGCAACCAGAACACCCAAGCAGACTAATTCAGCAACTGACCTAAAACCTAAATGTCTGTCTGTCTGTCTGTCTGTGTCCCCCCTCCTTTCCTTGTTATCCTTGTTCCTCTCTATCCATTCTTCCTTTAATGTCTTCTTCATTGCCCACATCTAGACCGTAAGCTCTTTGAGGTGGAGGCCTCTCTTTTGGCTTCAGTGGTATTCTATACATTGTAAATTGTACCAAGTATTTTATACATGGATGGTAAAAGGTAAAGGTAAAGGTACCCCTGCCCGTACGGGCCAGTCTTGACAGACTCTGGGGTTGTGCGCCCATCTCACTTAAGAGGCCAGGGGCCAGCGCTGTCCGGAGACACTTCCGGGTCACGTGGCCAGCGTGACATCGCTGCTCTGGCGAGCCAGAGCCGCACACGGAAACGCCGTTTACCTTCCCGCTGGTAAGCGGTCCCTATTTATCTACTTGCACCCGGAGGTGCTTTCGAACTGCTAGGTTGGCAGGCGCTGGGACCGAGCAGCGGGAGCGCACCCCGCCGCAGGGATTCGAACCGCCGACCTTTCGATCGGCAAGTCCTAGGTGCTGAGGCTTTAACCCACAGCGCCACCTGCGTCCCTATACATGGATGGTACTAGCTGTAAAAATGGTGTCTGGGAGGAATTTTGTCGATTCGGCAAAATGTCAGGGAAAACCCGGATGTATGGCAACGTGATGGGGGAAAACAGTGGAAACAGCTCAAAAACACTATTTTGGGGGTAGGTTTCCCCAAATTTGGGTCTGCTCCCTCCAAAAGCTAAACAACTGGTGGGTTTCTTAAAAAGTTCAATAATTCTGCAGGTGTCAGGAATTTTACTTTTTGAAATATGGCAACCCCATACTGCCCACTAGTTGCCAAAATCCATGTTCCTGAGTTGTCCCTATTACTTGGTCTGCATTCAACACTATCTGACCGCCAGTGCATGGGCTGCTGTGCCAGTGAGAGGGCAATTATAATGGAAGCTTGTGCAACTGGTTGGGTATTAGGCCTGCAATAATATATTGTGCAGCTAGCCAGAAGAACCAAGCTGGCTTCCTACATCTTCTTTATGCAAGCCATTCCACTAGCATCGCTAGTACACCTGTAAGGGACTTTAACTTAGTATTACATGTCTCACATTTTAACCCTTATTTTCAGGAGAAGTAAACATGAAGTCATAACTTTTTAATGATGAACAGGTTGATTTTCTAGAACCTCAGTAAGTTCTCATGGATGTGATGACTCAATTGCTCCACAAAAATGGACTGAAGACTAATACAAAAGGCAGGATCTGTAGTTTAGTTATCAAGTTTCTAAATGGGATGATTTTTCACAAGCAAATGTAGCACTCAGTAAAATAATAAAGAATTAATAACTCGGTCACATTTTCAGAAGTGATCTAATCCCCCACCCCACCCCAAAATACCTCTGGCCTCTTTCCTTATGGAGTTTATATGTGAATGGCTTCCTTCAATTCCAGTAAGCACATTCTGAGTATGTTTCCCACAATGCATTTTTCAAAGAACAGGCTTCAGCCGGTTAAACAATGAAATAAAATTTAACAATATTTTAAAAAGCACAATGGTAAGGCAATCGTTCTATATGAGTTAATATTCTCTAATTAGCTGAGTAAAAATATAACCATACTTTTAAAAGACAGGGAGGGAACTACAGAAGGGAGACTTGCTCCAGGGAAGAAGCAACAGTTCTCTGATGTATAGCAAAGAACTGCACATTAAAGGGCTAATGTAAATGGGTCCATATTCTAAAAATAATAATTAAAAAACTTCCTTACAGAAGTCTCCTATACGAAAAAAGGGGGGGGGAGCACTGAATAGTTTTGACTCATGTCAAGAAAATTACTCCAAGAATGGCTAATTCTACCATATATCCTAAAAGGGATCAGAGATAAGACATGGTCTCAAAAGATAGCATGTAACTACTCTACTAAAACATCTGCCCTGGCCGCTCATACACTGCCAGGGCAGGTTCAAGGTTCTTCTTGTACAAAGTCCTGAAAAACTTGAGCCCTTAAGGACTGCCCGAGCCCTTACATCACTGAGATCATTCAGAGGTGAGGTTTTAATTGTCCCGCGTGTTACAGAGGCCTGGCTGGCCTCAGGCATTTAGTACTGCCAGCCCCATTCTGCGGAATACTCTTCTAGCAGAGATTTGGCAGGCATCCTTGCTTTGACTTTCAACTGTCTCTTGAAGACCTTTTCATGCCAGCAGGCTCTTTATTTTTGATTAGCCGGTCACCTTATTTTTATTTTTTAATGGCATTTCACCCCGCCCTGGCATTTTATGAATCGGCAGTTTAGAAATACTTTTGCAAATAAGTAAGTCCTGCTGCTATCGAAGTCAATAGCAAAACTCCCAAATTTTAATGCTATCCTGGATATGGGAAGGACAGGTCTTCTCCTGTGATGACAATCAGCTGATGGTCAGTGCTCGGGAAGCACTGCTCACCCTTTTCGCTAGTGGATCATGTGATGCCATTGTGATGGAAGGTGATGATAGGGCAGCCTCACCCATCTGTCAAACTTGGCCCACAGGTATGTGTATGGAGAGAATGTTTTGGCATACTGAACCAATGGTGTATTCCCTACCCCTATTTGAGCCAATCTGCTCAGTCTCCAAACTGCTGATGTTCTGCATACACCCAGGCATAGGTTCATTCTCAGACAGGGGAGAAGTAACAAGAAAATGAATAAAGGCAAACCGTTTTGTAGAAGCCTACGGAAGAGCTTCTTTTGAAGTTGAAACTGTGAATTAATTGCAAACCAAACTGCAAAGATGCTAATGGTTAAGAAGAAATCAATGTGATTAGTGCAAAAAAATAGTGCTGAGTTTTGTGGGAAAGACTTTATGAAATATAAATGTTAACAAAAGGGTGTGTGTGTGCTCTAATAATTTAATAAATGCCTTTGATAAGTAATGCAAAATCTCCCGCTGTTTTCTGAAGTACAGCCAAAATCCATGATATGAAGTAATCAATGTTCCTTTGTAAGATTACACTGGATTACTTTAAATAGTTTTAAATAGAACAAAAGCTTCAAAAAAGAAAAATAGTGCAACTTCACAAAGCCAGAAAGCATTACCAAACCAATGACTAATCATATGCAAGTCCAGCAAAATCCCAATTAAAAGTAGAATGGAATGTATTGCTCAATCATGAATACAATTAAAAACATAAATAAGAGTTTTTGGAGACTCTAGTTTTTCAGTATTTCATTGTTTATCTGCACCCAGTTTGCAGCTGTAGGTCAGAATTAACTTCTCTAGACTAAATATCAAAAAGAAAACAGTTTTCAGGATTTGTCTTCCATTCATATATATTACACACACAAAGACACTCCAATTCAACCACTCACCCTCTCACACACACTCCAATTTATTTCAAATTCACACCAGAATGGCAACAGTTTCACCTAAATCAGATTTTATACAAGTTAAACATCCTTCCTATACTCAAATGTGATTGTAAAAGTACTTTGATCTCTATTTCCAAATATATTTCTCTGTGTAATCCATGACAAAATATAATGTGATTTACTGTATCTCTGTATGACAGCCCAACAGCTGACAGAACTTAGTAATTTAGCATAAGGGAAAAAAACCTTCTGGCACCAAAATATACAAATCGTAATTGAGGCACTTTAGTATCGTATTACAATGAAACATATGCATGCTGATCATAAAGACTTCAAAACAATTATAATTCTTTCTCACCCATTTAATGAAGGTGGTTTTTATTCCCTGACATGTTCTGCAGCTGCAAGTCATTTTGGAACACTTTGGGTTTTTTTTTTCCACATTAAAAGACTGTGTAGGCCTAAAAGCATCAAATTACGCAACTCCTGGTTTTGCAGCCATTCCCACCATCCTTAAAATCTTTTACATTTCTCAAGTCAGGGTGAGACAAAGGAAGAAGAAAACGATTTTCTGAAACATGTACTCTAAATCAGGACTGGCCTGACATCAGTCTTCCCTGGCCTTTAGAATCCCCGCGGTCCACCAATTTAAGTTTACAAAGGAAAAATGCACACTCAGAACCTCTTCATAGTTCATGCCATTGCCACCCTGTGTTAACTGATTCCGCATATGCGGTCTTGCATTAACAAGTGTCTTACTGGGTGGATCAGACAAGGTCTGTCTAATCTAGCAAGAATCCCAGGGAAATGGAAGTTGGCCGGAAGCCCGCCACTTTCTTTTCACTTCAATGCCCTGTTGCATAGCTTTGAAGTAAACATCATCGCAGGACAAATTCAACATTCTGGTTAGAACTATTCAATTGCCGAGAAAGAGAATTATTGAGAGAAACAATCCTACATATCCTAGGGTTACCAGACGTCCCCGGTTCCCGGGGAGAGTCCCCGGATTTACAAATCTGTCCCCAAGAAACGTGACAGCGGCAGCCTCATGTGCCTTGCGTGCAACACATCATATGCGGACTTCCGGAGAGGAAAAATGGTGGGCGCCACGGCAGCAAGGATTTCCTGAAGCCAGCCAGAACCAACTGCGCTACCAGGCTGCTGACTGCCACCGCCACTGCCAACAGGAAACCAGGGACGTCCGGTGGTACAGATCTCCTTCCTCCTGCCCCCTTTGTTTTGAACGATTGGGGGAGAATCGGGAGTCATGGGCGGCCAGTCACTGCCCAGTTTTTTAAAAAAACTATACATTTATGTTTCACAGGGTGTGAATAAGGGCTTTGCACCTCGCCTGGCAGAGAAACCGTGTGCCTTGCACCCCTCCACCCACCTGCAACTCCCAAGCCCCCCCCCCCCGTTCTGTCAAAACAAAGGGAGAAGGGGACAGGAGTTTGGGGAAGGCTCAGGAGTTACGGCGGGCGGCACGCCGTTGCTCAGTTTTTTAAAAACTCTGCACATTTATGTTTCACAGGGTGTGAAAGAAGGGCTTTGCACCTTTATACAATATGCATGTGTGCTTGGGCCCAGGGTCTTTTGCTTCACCATCCCTACTACTGACTCCCTGTTGCTACTCAGTTAAAAAAAAAAAAGTGTCCCCAGATTCATTTAAAAAAATCTGGTAACCATAACATATCCAGCCAAAGAAGGCAGAACGAGTACAAGTAAAAACAAAGAACATTCCTCAAAGCGAGCGGCATTTTGGATGAAACATGCAAGCCGAGCTGACTTGAAGAGCGTTGCGGTAACCTAACTGGTTTATAATGGCCAGAGATTTTGTAGATGTCAAATGCGAGATCTATGGTTCCTAATGCATAGATGACTATGTGGCTTTCAAATACTGGATTTTGCAAACAAACACAAATATGCTAAGCTGGAGGATGTAATGAACCCAGGTAAGTTAGCATTTGTATGCTGATGTAGTGTGCTTTTCAATGAAGCAAGGACGGCATGTTAAATAATAGATGCTTGGGGCTACGCAAAGAAAAAACAAAACACAAACAATGGATAAGGATATTTTGGAAAAGCTGACAACTTGCTGCTTTATCTCAGGAGAATCTTACCAAGACAGGTATTTACAGTTATTTCTAGGAAAGAAAGAAAAAGTTGTGGCAACATGGAGGTGGACTGTGGGGTGAGAGAGAGAGGGGTGAGTTCCAACATTAAAAGGGTTGTCCCGTACTAAAGAGCTGCTTTAGCTCCCAGCTATAGCTTAGACCCTCCAAGTGTCCCCATATACAGAAGCCATCCTGGTTTCTGATTTGATACTGGAATGTCCTGCTTTTCCTTAGGACATTTGCATTAAAAAGGTACAAACAAACAAAATAGATAATTAAAGTAAATAATGAAAATGAAATGAAATGTTGAAATCCAGGCAAACTTCAGATAAGAGCAAAACTGAGTATGGTTTCTACACTGCCAACTTCAGACTTAAAATTGGGGGTTGCAGGGTTTTTGTGCTAGAATGCTGTGATTAGCATGTAAACCTGATCTGTTTTCAGTGTGTAGACTGTAGGTAGGCAAACTAAGGCCCGGGGGCCAGATCCGGCCCAATTGCCTTCTAAATCTGGCCCACGGATGGTCTGGGAATCAGCATGTTTTTATATTAGTAGAATGTGTCTTTTTATTTAAAATGCATCTCTGTATTATTTGTGGAGCATAGGAATTTGCTCTTTATTATTTTTTTCAAAATATAGTCTGGCCCCCCACAAGGTCTGAGGGACAGTGGACCGGCTCCCTGCTGAAAAAGTTTGCTGACTGCTGTAGACCTGCCTCTTTTGCAATGGCCACTTTGAAAATTATCTTACAGAACAATGTGGCAACACAATAAAGGCTTGCACTGATCATTCTTACAGACCTAGCAGAATAGCATGGCAACAATGATGAGCAGAGATTGTCAACTATCTATATATGGGATTTCAGGGGAAGGAAGGCAGAACTCTGGCAATCTGATCAGGGAAGCTGCTACTCTCATTCTTCACAGCCTGATGATGTCCAGAGTGCAAGAACATGAGTCAGCATGATATCCATGCCATTTAATCGAGCCTGGCTACCTTCCGCATGCGCTAAATGGAGATGCACTTGCAAGCAAGTATACCATTCTTGTCTATAGAAGTATTAGCAATGGGACAGAAGCAGATGCCATATAGAGTAAGGAAAAACAATGCAAGGTTTTAAAAGGTGATTTAAAATTCAGAAACCAATGGAATGAAAAACATCTTCTTGCAAATTGTTCAGCAACAAGATATATATGACTTCAACTGCAATACCATGGCCTTAAACCACATAGTTTTGGTGCAGTAGCATGCTGCAAACATGCTACTGTGACCAAGAGTTGTTCTCACTGAATAGAACATCAGTACAGGCAGATTTGACAGCTTCTAGTGTTGTAAGAGACAGTGAGCATCTCCAGAGGGTGAACTGAGTGTGGTATCCTTTTGAAGGTGCATGCACTGTGTGTTTGGGGACAGAAAATGCACAAGCGTCTGTGCGCGTGCATGCACACACACACACAAAATATTATACATATGGTTCAAAATGCACATGGCTCAAAATACAGCTGTTTTATGAGATGTCTGAAGTGTTCCAAGGTTGCTTCCTTAGAGTATTGTTAGCATGTCAACTGATATTTTAGGGTCATTCGTTCTGAATGATTATTTTCTTTGCCAAGTAAATTCCAAAGACGAATGTTACTAACAGATATATTTCGCCAAAAATCACATCTGCACCCACTTAAAACTACAGCTGATCTCTTTCTTTTACTAATGTCCAGCAAACTCACAAATCCACATGAGCTTTTTTCATTGTATTACACCTGGCTAACTAATGTTTACCCCAAAGGTTCTGTTGACACAACCCGTAACATCTGTCAGACAGAAAGGCAAACTACACATTACACGGCAGCTGTGTGTGTAACAAAGCTCTAACTGCACCTTCTCCACTGTGGGGAAGAGAGATTTGTTCCAGAGAAGGTGCAAGAGGAAAGGAAGTGACCTTTCCATTGTCACTTGCTTTCCATCTGAACCGCCGCCCCACAGCTGCAAAATATCCAAGGAGATATCAGCAGCAACGTAATGCAAAGTCCTTGCTCCCACCCCACTTCAACAATAATTGTTAGTGCAATCTGAGCTTCAGTAGGACCTACCTCCAGCATACTGATTTGTCAAAACAATATATATCATAATTTAGTAGAACTAGAATGACTGCCTATGAGATGCCAATATATATATTTGAAGAGAAGAAACAAATTAATTCTATCTTAATCTAATTGTATTAAATATGTTAAGATATTGCATGACATAAATCTAATAACCAAGCTCATAAAATATTTTTTGTGTTCTGAAGAAGTCAGACAAAATACAATACCCAGTCTGTATATTTTTTTAAAGTGTAGGATGGTTGATATATATACATATTTGCTTTTCTAACTTTACATGAAATAAAAAGCTGAAAGAAAGATCATAATTCAAATTCAAAGTAACCCCCTCACCCAAACCAGTGACCAATGCAACAAGTGAGATTATGGATATGGAATTATATCCTTTGTTGAGTCCTTTGGGATGACATGAAACTGCACACAATGCAAAGATGTCCATTGATGTTATTGTGACCACAAATTACAGAATAAGGCTGGTATTTGTCTCTCTTTTGAGGTTGCATTCATATATTGCACTAGGCACCAGTCCACCACAAATGTCTCTTTTTTTCCTCTGACCCCTTCAAATTGTAGTGTTTGCCTTAGTTTTTCCGTTAAGTGCTACTTTCCACATCACATAGCACTATTTTTGTATATTAAGTTGTTGGCTTCTTTCTAGCATCTGGCTATCAACAGTGTTGCCATTACTAAAAAATATCCAATCAAATTATTACACAGTAAGATTGGGTTTTCTCCCTTTGGACAGATCCAATAAAGCCAGTTCTGGACTTTTCTGCAATATTTCCCAATTAATCCAGCTGTCTCTTGAAAGGGCTTCTTCCAGAACTTGGGTGCCCTCTCACAGTTCCAACCACACATGGATAAACAAGCCCCCCCCCCCCGCGTCTAATCTAGCTAAGCAATTTTTGTACTTTCCCCCCCTATTTAAATCGGTGCTAGGTGCCATTTTTGTACTAGTTTCAAATACATTTCCTTCAATCTTGCTGAGGTTGTTTTGTGCAGAAATGTTCATTTGCTGTGGTGCAGCAATAAAATTACTAGCACATTTGCTAAGCTAATCAGGATCCGGTTTGGTTAATCGCTTCCAATCTAATTCCCATACCCGTCTTAAGATATTATTCAACCCATGTAGGGTTATCTGTGATCCTTGTTTTTATGTTTGTTCTTATCCACTATTTATTTCACAGCAGAAGTTCATATCTGGTGGATATTTGGATATTCTGCACTTTTATGAAACATTAAGAAATTTCAATCCTAAACTAGTACAGTGGATGCTCAGGTTGCGAATGTGATCCGTGCAGGATGCACGCTCGCAACCAGCGTCTGTGCACGCGCGGATTGCGATTCGGCGCTTTTGCGCATGTGCAAAGCGCGATTTAGCACTTTTGCACATGTGAGACCCCCGAAACCCAGAAGTAATCCATTGTGGTAGTAGTAGTAGTAGTTGTTATTATTATTTACTTATATGCCACCTATCTAACTGGATTGCCCCAGCCACTCTGGACAGCTTCCAACAGAATATAAAAAAGATAGCAAAACATCAAACATTAAAAACATCCTGATACAGGGCTGCCTTCAGATGTCTTCTAAAAGTTGTGTAGTTCTTTATCTCCTTAGCATTCCACAGGGCGGGCGCCACTATTGAGAAGGCCCTCTGCCTGGTTCTCTGTAACTTCACTTCTCACAGTGAGTGAAATGCCAGAAGGCCCTCAGAGCTGGACCTCAGTGTCCCAGCTGCACAATGAGGGTAGAGACGCTCCTTCAGGTATACAGAGCCAAGGTCATTTAGGGCTTTAAAGGTCAGCACCTTTAAAGTGTCTACTTGTTGTATGGGCTTAGAAGGATTTAACTTTGATCCCTATCCTGCAAATACTAGCAAATACTTATCTTTTTCAGCTGACGCCAGAAATTACCGGTATTTTGGTTGTATTTATTATTATTAAAGTCAGCCATTTTTAAAGAAGTTGACAATATATCACAGCAAGGAAGCAATGCAACTTTAATTTGGAGAGAAGTTAACTTTTCCTTTTGCTATGCTTTAAATATATAAAGATCAAAGAAAAGAAAAGAACTGAGATTCAAATTCAACTTTTAAGCAAAAATGACAATGTCTTCATGAGTTAATATTAATCCTTTAATTATGAATTTCAAAGGTTTAAATACTTTCTCTGACCTTGGCTTTAAATAATTATGCCAAGTGCAGCTTTCTTTAAATTCAAAAAAGATTCTGAATTGTTGATCACAGCCTTTAATGGTTTCAGGCTGGCAGATTTCCAACGTAATCCTTAGAATGCTGTTTAAAATTATAGACCAAGAACCTGATGCAGGTAAATGAAATGTCAGTTTCACAAAAGGCTGTTCCAACTCTATATGCAAATTGCCCCATTTGGTTGCTACATTTCATCTTGGAATAAATTGCAGATTGTGTTTTAATACACGCTAAAACAGTTAAACTCCTGAATGTTGACCAATGGAGATAAGCATTTTGAGAAGTTCCAACGCAGTTTTAACACTGAGCCACAAAAAATGTATCATTTTTATTAGGGCCATAAATATCAGGGATTCAAGATAAAGTCAAAGCAGCACCAGAGAATCTGCCACAGCAGTGGCCAATGCCCTCACTCCCAAAAGAATAAAGTAAAATCAAAACAAATGAGATCAAAATGTCAAGTTCAATAGGCTTTCTTAATTTACATTAAGAATTCTGTGCAATTTAAAGTGCTCAAAATGACCTTATTCATATGGTGAGATGTTGGGCATTATAATAATGTATATAATGTGTATACTGCAGGCCTACACATATACATCTGTCCACAACGCTGGCACTTAGTTTTAGGGGACCCCTGGGTATGACTCTGTCAGGAATTGCCATCAGAACAGGGACGGGAAACAGAGGGGTAGTTGTGTTACAGGGAGCCTCTGAAAATCATGTGAAGCAGTTCCTCTTCCGGTGATGAGGAAAACCCCACCTCCAGTGGGGAAGAGGTGAAAGGACCAGAGGATGCTGGTGGGAGCCTCAGCACCACTTCTGGCAAAGCCGGCCAGGAGGGAAGCATGCCCCTTCCATTGCCCACCCTGCGCAGAAGTCTAAATCGCAAAGAGGGAAGGAAGAGGCTGGGTGTAACGAGGCCTTTATGCTGGAGGAGGTCCAGGAAACAGGCACTCCCGGATTCTGCTAGTGACTGAGGCAGACATGAACTTTGGGGTTCTGCACTGTAAATAGTTTGCACCTAAATAAAACCTGTAAAAGACAGGTCGGAGTCCTGCCTGGTTACTCGTGAGCCCTTATTACAAATACATTCACTTTGCTGAAGTCACCACCTATTGAAGGTGATGTCTCTCTATTGCTGTTCACCATAGTGCGGGGGTTTTCAACCAGTGTGCCGTGGCACCCTAGGATGCCTTAAATGATGGTCAGGAGTGCCACAGTCAACACTGGCCTCTATCCCTCTTTCCTTCTCTCCCTCCTCTGATGCCCTCTTGTGTCTCTGTCCCCATCAGGCCGCTAGGGCTGGGGGCATCCTCTTCCCAGACCCCTGGTGGGGTTGCATGAAGAGACACCTCTCTTTGGGGTGGGGTGGGTGGCTTAGAGACATGGGGCAACTGCCCGGAGGACTCCCAAGAAGAGGGGGGGAGGAGAGGAGCCTGAGGGAAAACTCAACAAGGGAGGGTGTTTGAAAAGGGATGGCTCTGCAGGCAAGGGGTGACATAATGGGATTTCTGAGGCTCAGAGCACGTTTGGCCACGGGGAGCGGCAGAAAAAATGTAGTTCCAGGCAGCCATGGACTGAGAAAGGTTGAAAACCTCTGACCTATTCCCTTGTCTACTTCCCTTGACCACAGCAAGAGAGGGAGGGAGGGAGGGAGGGAGGAAGCAAGTTTCACAGTCATTTTCCTAGAAATGGGAAAGTCAGGTACTGTTTTCATGCTTACCTTTTCGAGTGCCATCTCCATTTCTGTGGCATTAGACTTTTGCAGATCTAGAATCATCTTTTCTGACTCAACTTTCAGCTTGTTCATGGCAGTCTCATGATCCCGAAGAGTTTTTTGTTTTTCTTCTTCTCTAAGAAGGCTAAGTTCAACTAGCTGCTGTTTTCTCTGTGTATTCACTTGAATGAGCTCTTCTCGCAGTGTGTGGATCTGGGCTTCCATATCAGAGATGATCTTTAAAATAGTAATGATAGTAGAAGTTACTTTTTATGTTTAGTTTTTCTACTAAAAACAAAAACATGAGATGACCATTTTGAGTAGAGAACTACCACATCATAGGTGTGAAAGCATTTCCCTAAATTATGGGGAAGTGAGAGTGTATGAAGGTATGTATATGTGCTGTTAAAATGCATCCAACATATAAAGTCTGGCACACAACGCAGACACATTTTGTGCTCTCATTAAAGCTCCCTATTCAAGACTGTAATCCATAAAGCCGTGAATTAAAAGGAGGTTTGCTACAAGCATAATATTCCGTAATATTTCACAAAATCAGAAAACAAGATTCTCTCGCATCCTGATCCATGCATTTCACTAGGGAAAAAGTTGCATTTATTTCAGTGGGACTTATTTCCAAGGAAAAAGCATGTTCAAGATTGTAGACTGTGGGCCTACTCTTGAGACAGTCGAGGGAAAACTAGAAAATGCAAAGTTGAAAATCACTTACTAGAAAATAATTCTTATTTTTATACCTCATAACGACTTATAGCAAATGTTAGCAACTCTGAGGCCTCCAAAAACAACAACAATAGGATCTGTGCCTTTGGATTGAACAAATACTGCATATCATAAACTCACGAACTTGTTTATAAATAGTATCTAGTCACACCTGTTGCAAATTAAAAATAAATTAACACACATGTACTGAGAAATGGAGAGGGTTTTTAAAAAAAAAAAAATCAGTTGCATTTGTTTATTTACTGTATTTTTCCATGTATAAGACTAGGTTTTTTCCCTAAAAAATAATGTCCAAAAATAGGGGTCGTCTTATACATGGGGGTGTCTTATAGATGGAAAAATACAGTTTCTTGCCATTCCACTGCATTTGCAGTTAAAAAACAATAAAAACCAAACAGTAAAAAAAGAGAAAGGTGCAACAGATAAAAATAATCTTAAAAAATTCAGGGGCAGTTGCAAAGGTCTATTTAATCCAGCAAGTACAGTGCCTGCAACTGTAGGGTGGGGAGCACTTTAACCTCCCAGAGTAGGGAGCTACAAAAGCTACACACAACCACAGAGAAGGCCCTCTCCCACATACCAACCAGTGACATCTGGACTCAAAAACAAGCCTACCCAGTAGAATTTAGGGCAAGGAAGGCTGCTTTGGGATGAGATTGTGAACTGCTGACTGTGGGTACTGTATTCAAGTCTGAAGAACTTCCAGATGGAGAGTTATAATCATGCACTCACTCGTGTGAATCATCATATCCATCAACACTCAATCAGACGTAGTTCGTAAAACACACTTGGTTCAATATACATTAAGAGGCAGTGGTGTAGCGTGGGTTGCCAGTGCCTAGGGCCGTGCAGAGGGTGGGAGTGAGGGATAGAAACCGGTGGAATATATGCATTCAACTGCCTAACGGTGTTTGCGTCACCCAGGAAATCACAGCCACAGAGATAAGAAGAGTCATTCAATTGCCTGGAGAGGTCACTTCCTGGTTCGCATGGAGAAGCTGTTTTCAACCAAGCCCAGCAATGGAAGCTTACAGCTGTATTGAGGCAGCATTGGGTGCTGAAATTTTGTGCCCCCTAACAATTTTGCACTCGGGACAACTGTCCCCGTGGCCCCCTACGCTATGCTACTATTAAGAGGTCTCTATATATCTCAAGAAAGACAGGAGTGCCTGGCATGCTCTGGTCCATGGGGTCACGAAGAGCCGGAAACGACTAAGCAATAACAACAAATATATCTCAAGATTCAATTGATAAAAGAAATGGTTTAGTATGCAATTCACATACATAATTGCAGCTTTTTACCTTCCCTCGCTTACAGAGCTTGGCAATGTGGACTAGAAGGAGCAAACAGTATAGCTACGTGGTTACTTGGCAGTTGGGGAGTGGGGACCACAAGGACGCATAAATGAGAGATAAACAGCAGCAGCAAATAGCTATCCATTGCAATTAACGTATTTCATAGTGCACAGCACAAATAATCTGAAAAAAAGTTGTTTCACTTTATTAAATCATTTCAGGTATGTAAGTTTCTAAACCTTCTGTGGCTTACTTGTCAAAACACTTATCACTTGGGTTGCCATTAAAACAAACAAACAAACAAACAAACAAACAAACAAACAAACAAACAATTGAGTAGTAGTTGACAAGAATCAAGGACAAGAACAACCAACAATCAAGGACAAAATAGCAGGTGCTATTTTTAAATGTGTTGCATTCAATATGGCAAAACTAAATTTCAATGGAATGTCAACAATTTGTAAGAATAGTCAGTTTTACACAAATATTACAGAACTACTCAACAACACATTATATTTTGGGGGAGATCTTAAGGGACTGTAGGGGTTAAAAGTAATGGTAATGGCAGCAGGTTCATATCTGGTTTTGTTGTTGTTGTTGTTGTTGTTGTTGTTGTTGTTGTTATTATTTATTTATTTATACCCCAGCCATCCGCCTGGGTTTCCCCAGCCACTCTGGGTGAAGGACGGGTATGAAATCTTATAAACAAAACAGGTGCCAGTGGTGTTATTAAAAAAGCAAAACAGTGAGGAATACTAAAACATCCTTTAAAACAACAACATCTCCCCAAAGTCTGCCCTCCACCTGGGTTTCAATACCCAAAGGGAGATCAGCTAGAAGAAAATCACCTTAGGTGGGAACATACCATGCCCCTCGCTGCACACACCCCTTTATCTTCAAAATTAGATTGAAAACCTGCTGTTTTTCTCTGCACTTGGAGAAGATCCAGTTTTAAGTGTATAGAACTGCTGTAGTCTCATCTAGTTTGACCCATTCAGGTTGTAACTTCTCCCTCAGCACATAATGGCGTTTTCTGGGTTTGGCTAACCTTCTTCCTTTCTTTCTTTCTTAAATTGCTAAATGTGCCCCCCTTCCCAAAATCTATAAATTCCACTAAGCTTTGCATAACATATTGTCTAATTATTTCTAACTTTCGTCTATTATGTGCTGAGCTCCTTTAGAAGATAACAGCTTGTCTGAGAAGGAAGAGAGAACAAAGTGAATGAAGATAATGTGATACATACAAGAATTGCTACTCCATTGTTCTTTTAGTGATTGAATAATTTCTGGTAGTTTCCCCCCAGATTTTTTCCACTCAAATATTTGCATTTTGTAACAGTAAAGCAAAAATGTTCTTCTTTATAATAAGTTGCCTCATTTTTATGCATACACCGCTTTAAACAAGAATATTTTTTACCGAACAGCTTATGTATGAGAATGTGCTTAATGGCAAAGCAAACACTGAAATTCACAGGGGCCTGCATACGAAATACGTTTTCAACCTAGAAAATATGTACGTTTTTGAACTGTAAATCCCAGTTTTGTAATAAGAGAGTTTCATCCACATAAATGCCACTGCTATCCAAAGGGATATAGGGAATCAGTTTCGAATTGATTCTTAAGTCTTAAATACTACCAAGATTTTGCATTGCCAAAAGGAGAAATAGGCTTACTATGTACCATTAAAGTGAAATTACCTATTAGTATTCAGATTCTACAGCTAGTATTTGGAAGGGAACCCTATAACAAGATTGCTTTTAAAAACACATTCTCAGTAGCCTACAGTGTCAGCTGTCGCTTTATGATCTCTGCGCTGCTCTTCTCTAAGTACTTCTTTCCCAAATGTCTGCCAAGCCAAATTTATATTCCGTAGCATCTGAATAAATTAGGTTTTGTTTTCTTCCACAGTATTTGACAACTATGGTTGTGGTCTTCAGACTTGTCAACAGTACATAAGCCCTAGACATTCTAGAGGAGTGCAAGTTGGAATTGCACTTTGAAGGTTTATGGGATGGGGGAAAGGAATGAATTAGTACACAGTAGTAATGTCAACCTAATAATAATAAATTCTTCAGTTGTAGCAGCACAAATAGTGGCTTGCACTGTCACAGCAAAATATCATCAGATGCCTAGATAATTTCTGTTTCAGTAGAGGTGAATGATATGATAATGCCTACTGGGGCACTGCAGTGAGGCAAGGTGGGTTTTTAACCAATAGGGCAGCTATGCTACTTCCAAAGTCACGTCAGGCTAATAACCTGCTGCAACTAGTCATGCCATCATGTTGATAGAAGACCTCTAGACTTGGCTCTTTGGTGCTATGAAAGCAGAAATATGAATAATATAAAAATGTCTTTTGTAAAATCATTACAGCCTAAAGCAAAAACTGAACATTAACTCGGCAAATGACTCTTAGTTGAATGAGGAAATGTAAAATGGGAGAAGATAAATGGCTATTATTGTGAGAAGATTATCACTTTAAAGTCCAGGCGTAGAGTGAGAAAGGCTTACACTGACAAGAATGTGCCTGTGATCTGATTTTCATAAAGCTATGCTCTCTGGAAATTAAAAATGGCAATAATTTTTTTTTGAACCACTAAGACAGAGAGCCTTACACATCAGATAACACAGACTGAGGGTCACCAACTTTTTGGGGTCCATGGGAGCATTTCAAGATTTGAGAAATGGTCATATGCACACCCACTTAATCAACATTATTTATTTATTTAATCTTATTTATATCCCACCTTTTCCCCCAAACAGAGACTTAAGGCAGCTCACAAAAATTAAAACGAATACAGATAAAACACACATATCTAAAACAAGGTTACCAGTTTTTTTTTTCAATGACTCCGGGGATACTTTTCAACTTCCTACTAAATAGATGGATTTTGTCAGGGGACTGATTTGTAAATCCGGGGACCGTCCCCAGGAAATGGGGACGTCTGGTAACCTTATTCTAAAATCATATGGAAGGCTGTTTTTTAAATTACTGTGCATGGAATCAAAACAATGCAAAATATAGATAAGAGGAATAATAGTAATTAAAAACAGTACGGAATACTATTAAGAGTCCTTAAGAGCAGTTAAGTTTCTAAAAGCCTGACAGAATAAAATCAAAAAATCACCTGCCCTGGAAATGGAAGGACAACAAGGAGGAAGCCAGTCTAGCTTCTCTAGGAAGGGACTTCAAAAGCCTGGGAGCAGCCACCGAGACCTCTCCCACATCCACACCTGGATTCTAAAGTGCCTTGCAGAACCCCAAACATCTCCATTTTTGCAAGGCAGACTTCTCAAAACCACTGCAGCCTAAATTCACCCATGTAATTATAAAACCAACATGAACTTGAAATCACGTTTATCTCCATGGTTGCATGAAAAGGTTCATGTTCGTTGTGTCCATATGTTTTGTGCGCAGTAATACCTCAAGTTCTTAATTAAAAGGCGCTTTGTTGACCCTCAACGTTACTCTGTGGTTAAATCAATAGGCTGTTTCTATGACCCCATCTAACGTACCTTAAAGATAAAAGGTAAACGTAAAGGACCCCTGGACAGTTAAGTACAGTCAAAGGCGGTGTGGTGATCATCTCCGCTTTCAGGCCGAGGGTGCCGGTGTTCATCCGCAGAAAGCTTTTCTGGGTCATGTGGCCAGCATGACAAAACCGCTTCTGGCACAATGGAACACCGTGACAAGTGCCAGCGCACACAGAAATGCCGTTTAACCTTCCTGCCACAGTGGTACCTATTTATCTACTCACACTGGTATGCTTTCAAACTGCTAGGTTGGCAGGAGCTGGGCCAGAGCAACGGGAGCTCACCCTGTCACACAGGAACTCCTTCAGGGGCAAATAGCAGCTTGGGAGAATATTCCCTCATGCAACAGTTCCAATTTGGATCCACACAACTATCCAGCTGCTGCTTTTTCTAAAGAAAGACATGACACTTGTTAAGGCCTTTATTCGTGTGCCCCTTCCACAAGAGGTTTGGAGGGTGGTAACATGAGAACGAGTCTTTTCTGCAGTGGCCCCTGTTTTGTGGGATGCTGTCCCCAGGGAGCTTTGGCTGGTACCTTCATTATACACCTTTAGGCACCAGGCAAAAAGGTTCCTCCTCAACCAGGCCTTTGGATGATTATCATCCTATACCCTTTTAAATGTGTTGTGGGAGGGGTGAGGGGTTCTTGGTTTTTGTTCTTGCTTTTATTATGGAATTTAAGCTTTTTATCTTGTATTTTTATGTAATTTTATCTTATATTTTATGACATTTAGGGATGAAGAACAGTATACTAAATACATACATACATACATACATACATTCATACATATATACATACTTGTTTTCTGTGTGGATTTATCCCCCTATACTTGATTTTGCACACACACACATGAAATGTATGGCCAGTTCTAAGTTTTAAAAAAACCCTATTTACACAACATGTTGTTTGATCCTCATTGTCCACTTTGACATTTCTGTGAAGTGGTTTGCAGTTAAAGTGATTTGCATCCAACTGACTAGAACAAATTGAAGCCAAGCCAAAGAGCCTTCAAAATCAGATTATGGTTCCTTGTATTAGTTTCATTGCTGTATACATATAACATACTTGACAGTAGTGTCAATTTGCTCTTTGTCCATCCTGGCTTAGAACATTTTGCTGGAATAAATTGGCACCATGAGTTTAGAGCATTGCAAACACCTTTGGGAGGGCTCAGCACAACCCCCAAGGAAGGCAATTTTCTGTTTCTTTCTGGCAAAACTATAATTAAATCATCATGATGGTAATTTAGAGACATTCTCCAATGCAAAATCAAACAGGGTAATTGAGTTGGTGGTGGCTGGTCAACTCCATATATTTCTGAATGAGACTAAATTTCTAGGTCAGCTTCAGTTGTTCTGCAGGACTGGTAGTGAAACTAAAAACACATTAGAAGATAAGTTAAAAGTGAATATAGATGAAATAGAAGTATGTTAGTGAGATTATCTGGTCTAGATAGGGGTCACACCCCTTGAAAGATCAGGATGACAGACTGCACATAGTTTTTGATCACTACTTCTCAATGGACCAGTCTGAGCTGTGGCAAAGAGGACTTTCCTAATCTGCCTCAAATGTATTCTCTCTTGCAGGCCAGGACAAACTATTTCGTATTCCTGGGGTAAGGCACCACCTAGCAGAATATTGGCACGATTTGGCAACAAAACAGGCTACTTGCAGGAGAACAGGACCCTGGTCAGCTCCTTATGGAGTATTGGTGACTGGTTACAGGAGAACTCAGGGCAGCAAGCTATGAATATTGCTCTAGCCAGCAAATGTCTAAAATGTGAGCTTTCATAGCTGTGTAGCTAAGGGGTTGTCCCTTGCGCTGCCTCATCTGAGAGTATATATACTGAGTTAAAGGGACCACACCCTGTTGCTCAGGCATTGGTTCTGGTGGGGCTCTTGCTATCCCTGTCTGAAGGGTGGAAGGGACCTGGAAGGAAAACAAGTGAGCCTGGGCTGAGGAGCATTGGTCCCTTATGCTGGCCCTTGCCCCACCCCCAGCTGGCTGCCCATAGGCCTGCTGAGATGGGGGCAGGGCAATGGCTCCCTGGAACAAAGGTGGGTGGCTCACCTGTACCAGGAGGTCGTGCGGTGTCACAAACCCCGCCCACCCAAGGGAGGGGGTGAGTGAAAATTCCCTTCTTACATCCTCAGTGTCAGAGAAGGAGTGCAGGGCTACCTCCTCATGTTAAGGAGATACTGGTAAAGTTAGAACCTGGTTCCTCTCCCATAGGAATGCCCAGCAATCTTTCTAGGGCTTTCTTCAAACATGATGCCATCAGGATCCACATCTCAGACTGTGGAAATCTCAAAATGAATATTATAAATGTGCTCTCTTTTGGAGCTGAAACATTCCTGGGAAATGTTAAAGAGGCATAGGCAATGAAATCTTATTACAAAATGTGTCAGGCAGCATCATACATGGCCATCCTCTGAGAATAATGTTCAGGCTTCGTGTTCCTCTTTTGAGATCCTTCCCCTATAAGCTGCAGTGGTTGCCAGTTAGGTTCCAAACCCAATTCAAAGAGCTGAACTGTTTGCCTCTCAAAGTCCTAAATGATCTCAGCCTAGTGTATCTTAGAATAGTATGGTTCCTGTGGGCACCGAGCAAGATGAAATCAAGTGCATCTTGTTACACAAACATTTGGGTTCCACTTCCTTCTATCACAAACACCACTGGCAAGAAGATAAAAAGTTATTTGTCAAATACAATGCATTAAAAAGTCTATATACAGACTTGCAACGCAAAAGAAGGCCAAATGTAACACACAATAATTGCTGATTTTCTCAGTCTATGAAATGTGAAGGGGAGACTTATACCCACAAAAAGTGGGTTCTTATGCTAAGGAAGTGTCTGACACACATCTCCTGTGAGTTTGGAGATTTATATCTCTGTTCATATGGAATCCCTGCTAGGAATACTTTGACTAGATCGTGCCCTAGTTTATTTTCATTTAAATAATTTTAAAAAATATGTTAGGCAGAGGATTATTTAATGTGTCAACAGCGCTATGATCTCTCAAGAATGCTTAAGGTTTTTAGATTAAAGGAAGATGAAATATAGCACATAGGCAAGTGAAATTGTGGATTTGACTTTAACATTTGCTTGGTGCTTCTTGAAGTTGTATCTAATGTTATAAAGTCTAAATCAGCTCCATCATAACTCTGACTGAGGTTGTCAAAAGTTGAAAGATTAGATGGTAAATGTAGTTGCATATTTTCCTTTTAAAATGTAGCTTACAAATCCAACTGATAGAAGGTTAAATACTTAGACATTTACGCTGTCCCAGTATTTCTAGTTTCTTTCACCTTTGCAAGCATCTCTGACAGATCCTTTAAAAAATTGTCTACTAGGAGTAAGGTGTTATGTTGCTAACTTGCATATGTCCTCCATTAATTTTAACAGCAGTAATCTGCTTACAAATGTCAAAGCTCTGCTGTAAGATACATTACAAGTGACAGCTTTGAAGTTTTGCATACGCTGAAATCTGTTTTGCTATCTGTTGTGAATCTATTGGAGGCACATCCTCAACTTGTAAAACAGCTGCTTTCATTTCAAGTTTTATGGGTTTAGAGGTATATATTTAATTGCTGTATTATCACAAATCACCCTGCAAATATTGTTTGATGAAAGGTAGAATATAAAATATTTCAAATAAATGCAATTCGTATACTAAGATAAATAAACTCCTGCAAATGATGCAGTGAAAACTGAGGACTTTTCAAGGCCCATTGATTTCCATGAAATAATTAAGCCACTCCATAAGTTTATTCATGCCCACATAATACCAAAAGATTCTCCTATAGCTTCTAAAACAGCCAAATTACAATCCAATTGGCTGCATACAACTATCACAACCTTTGAAGGCTTTGAAAGGAGTGTGGTGTTTGCCCTCCTAGATGGGTCATAAGGAAAGGGTTAAATGAGTCTGAAGTGATTGGCCAGTGGGAACCCAAGGGGAGGAGTTCGAGTTCGAGTTGGAGTTGTCGGGAAGTCAGTTGGAAGTTGGAGAAGGAAGAGGGAGGATAAGCCTGTGGGTTGGTCTAGTTTTGATGTGAGAGAGGGAGAGAAACTGTTAGGAGGAGTCAGGTAGACAGTTGGGATAATCAGTTAGAAGTTATTAGGAAGGTATAGGCTGATATAGAAACTAAGGATAAAAAACTGACAAGAAAAATTATCTGAAACCATAAACTTGTTCATGCTTATAAAATAAACTTGATTATTTGTTTTAACGTTAACAACTGTCTGGACTCAGTGTGTACCCGAGAGAAACGGGTTGGTGGCAGCGGGGAAGTGATCATAGTGGTGGCACAGGGATCAATAGACCGCCAAACGTCCAGGGACCCTGTGTGATCGCCACAAGGAGATTCGACAAATTTGTGGCGAATAAATCCATCAATGGTACCTAGATACGGCCCCCAGAAACAGAGGGAGTATGCTTCTGAATACCAGTTGGTGGGAATCCCAAATGTCTTGCTTGTTGGCTTGTCATAGGCATCTGGTTGGCTACTGTGGGAACAGAATACCAGACAAGATGCACCTCTGGTCTGACTGAGCAGCACTCTTCTGATGTCACTAAAGTGAAGAAGGAAATGGTATAGTAAAAACTTGTCTGATGTGGCAGAGGCAGAAAGCTGAGTAATAGAGGTCAGAGGAAGCAGAGAATTTAGCATTTTACACGGGCGGGAGATATATATTATTACTGAGAAAGGGTGGTTTGCTGTCGAAACAAACAATTGAAATACCTAACATATTTGCATGCAGATTTCTGTTTCAATGTCTGGGAGATAGGCCAGTTGCCATCTTAAAGTGTGAATGCGGGGGGTACTCCTGGACCTACCTTTGTCATGGGTGAGGCAGATGGTACTCCTGAATCTACCTTTGTCATGGGTGAGGCAGATGGCCTTAATAGCTAGTAACTCCTTTTACTAAATTTGGCCATTGTTGGACATGAATGGCATGGCCACAGTGATAACCCAAAGGCTGGATTACTGCAGTGCATTCTATGTGGGACCTCCTTCAAGACAGGTCTGTAAGCTGCAGCTGATACAGGATGCAGCAGCTACCGACAGCTTGTAACACCTTTGCTGATACAGTGGTAAAAGGTAAAGGGACCCCTGACCATTAGGTCCAGTTGTGGCCGACTCTGGGGTTGCGGCGCTCATCTCGCTTTATCGGCCGAGGGAGCCGGCGTACAGCTTCCGGGTCATGTGGCCAGCATGACTAAACTGCTTCTGGTGAACCAGAGCAGCGCACAGAAACGCCGTTTACCTTCCCGCTGGTGCGGTACCTATTTATCTACTTGCACTTTGACGTGCTTTCGAACTGGTAGGTTGGCAGGAGCAGGGACCGAGCAACTGGAGCTCACCCCGTCGTGGGGATTCGAACCGCCGACCTTCTGATTGGCAAGTCCTAGGCTCTGTGGTTTAACCCACATTCGTTCCAGAGGTTCGTTCTTAACCTGAAACTGTTCTTAACCTGAAGCACCACTTTAGCTAATGGGGCCTCCTGCTGCCGCCGCGCCGCCAGAGCACAATTTCTGTTCTCATCCTGAAGCAAAGTTCTTAACCTGAAGCACTATTTTTTTAAATATAATTTTTATTAACAAACCAATCAAATCACATTTGTTCCAAATTACAAAACCAAATTTTTAAATTTTTGTTGGGGGTACCCATGCTTCGAGCTCAGAAAGGGATCCAAACATCTCTCTTGCTGCTGCTTTGATGTTACAGTTCTGTCCAAATAGTATTCACAGTTCTATCCAATCTCCTCTTTATTGTTTTCCTCATTTTCTTGTTGTTGTCATATATTCCTTTCTTTCTTTGTGACCTCTGATAGTCTCCACAAGCGGGTTGAAAACCGACGTTGTTTATCCTGTGTGGGTTTTCCGTTCCTCCAAGAGCCATATACAAACAGATGCCATTTCCACACTTCCGAACAAAACATTAAAGTCTGCCCATTAAATCCTCACAGGTCTGACAGTCTCTCCTCAATCTTAGGGGGTTCTGCCAGGTCAAACTCACATTCCAATACCATGGTCTCCTCCCCCTCGATCGTAAATCCAGTAGCCAGGCCTGCTTATCAAACAAGTCTCTTTTTATGACTGCGTCATTCCAAAGGCTCTTCATTCCTTCCCTGATGTTTCACAAACCATGTCTTTGATTAATAATTCATTTCCACACAGTTCTTAATCATCCCGCTTATAATCAGTAATTGCAATGGTTCTTCTTGGGGGGAGGGTTGTTGGGTAATCACATAAGATAAAAGAAAAGAAAAGTTCCTCCTCCATTCCGTCCCATTCCAACATACCGACCCTTTGGTGTATCTTCTTCTTGTTATGTTTTCCTGTTAAATCCAAACGATTGCTCCACTTCACAGAGGTCACTTCAGTTAGCAGTCTTAACTCCCGTTCTTCGCTCAAAATATGTGCATTTGCTTCTCTCTAATTGTTTATTTTGAGCTCCTGCAACCAGGCCGTGTGGTCAGAGACAGCGTCAGGGAGAGCCGATCCACACGGGTGCTGTGCGCCTAGTGCCTTCACCCCCTTCTTTCGAACTTGGGGGTGATTTATGGCAACCGCAGGCGAGGCAGTGTTCCCCATTCCCTTGGGGTAACAAGGGAGGCTGCATACTCCCATATCAGCCTCTTAATTACCTCGTGTGAGTCAGAGAGATGGTATTGTCGGCCATCTTCCAATGCGCCCCTAGCGGCCCCCTTAACCTGAAGCACTATTTCTGGGTTAGCCGAGTCTGTAACCTGAAGCGTATGTAACCCGAGGTACCACTGTATAACTGCATGGACTGCCAATGTGCTATCTGGCCATGGTTTTCCTAGTGTTGTCACTCCCCTCCAAGCTCATTCAGAGCAGTGCCTATCAGTGTTGTAGCACATGCCCTTTGGAATTCCCTCCTTGTTGAGTTTAGGTAGCACAGACAATAGGTTTCTGGTGCATGCTCAACACATTATTGTGCTTATGTAGGTGGTTTCAGACAAACGAGCTGAACCATGTATCTTTGTGAAGTGAATTTTATGCTTTGTTGTGGCTTTGGTTACAGTCATACTTCGGGTTAAAGTCGCTTCAGGTTGAGCGTTTTCAGGTTACGCTCCGTGGAGACCGAGAAGTAACGGAACACGTTACTTCCGGGTTTCGCTGCTCGCGCATGTGCAGACGCTCAAAATGAGGTCACACGCATGCACAGAAGCAGCAAATCGCAACCACAGACACGGGTTGCGTTCTGTTCAGTATGCGAACGGGGCTCCAGAACGGATCCCATTCACAACCAGAGGTACCACTGTATTGGCTCTCCAGATGCCATTGTGCTTCAACTCCCACCATCCATGACCACTGTCAATGCTAGTCCCTAGGAATGAAAGGAGTTGGGATTACCCACATATTGAGGGCTGCGGGTTCCCCATTTTTGATTTCAGCTTGCAATTTTGCCAGCACAACAAACAGTTGCTGTAAGTCACTGACCACAGAAATGTTTGATATCTATTTTTAACAGCAAATTTTTGTGTTCTGACTAAAGCCAAGAATTCTGAGCACTGCTAATAATTAAAGTTAACATGGTTGATTAGTACTCCCTATTTTGTGTGTGCACAAAGTGATTACACATTAGTTTGCAGCAGAAAAAAACACAAAAAAACAGCAGCCCTCTACCATCACAGGATAGTTTTGTTCATATTTTCCCACAGGCTGTATATCAAAAATAATTATGTATAATCTATCAGTTCTCAAGAAACATGTAATGGCCAGCTGCCAAGTGTCCTTTCTTTTCCTCTCAGCATGACTTAAATTGAAATGCAGGATCCAGTCTCCTCTCACCAAACCAGTATAAACTAAACTGTTGAATTTTCTCCCCTCAGAGGCGTGTCTGGCACCTTCACTATATAACTTTTGACAAATGCTGCAGATGCACCTATTTACCCAGGTGTGTTTTGGGGGGAACTACCCTATATAATAATAATAATAATAATTATTATTATTATTTATTATTTATACCCCACCCATCTGGCTGGGCCTCCCCAGCCACTCTGGGCGGCTTCCATAAAAACCAAAAATACAGTAAAATATCACACGTTAAAAACTTCCCTGAACAGGGCTGCCTTAAGATGTCTTCTGAATGTCAGGTAGTTGTTTATCGCTTTGACATCTGCTGGAAGGGCGTTCCACAGGGTGGGCACCACTACCGAGAAGGCCCTCTGCCTGGTTCCCTGTAGCTTTGCTTCTCGCAATGAGGGAACCGCCAGAAGGCCCTCGGCGCTGGACCTCAGCGTCCGGGCAGAATGGTGGGGGTGGAGACGCTCCTTCAGGTATACTGGACCGAGGCCGTTTAGGGCTTTAAAGGTCAGCACCAACACTTTGAATTGTGCTCGGAAACATACTGGGAGCCAATGTAGGCCTTTTCCTGTGATTTGTTATAAAAGTTTTTATATTGAATTTTAAACTGCGGCAACCTGCCCTAAGATATGATGGCAAAGAGTGGGCAAAAAATTTAACAACATCCTTTGCCCTTTTAAAATGTGGGGATTTGGGGGGAAGCTATTGGGTTGTTGTTTTGTGGTTTTATATTTTGATTTTATTCAGTGAACTGCCCCGAGACCTCTGGGTGTAGGGCGGAATATTAATTCAGTAAACAACAACAATCTGCCGCTACTGGATATGAAACAAAAGGCAACTACACATAGCATTGATTGTTGGTAGGGCTGCAACCTTGGATTAATCAATTTAATTGACTTACATAGTACTCATGATTAATCAGGGTGCAGATACACAGGCGTTTATAAATTTTGCATAGGGAAACCCTATATATGAAGGCATTCCCATTCCCTCTCTCAAATAGGAGAGAATGCCTCTTCAAATATTATTGATTCAGAACTGTTCTTTTTATTCAAATGCAAATTTAGTTCAGTACTCAACTAAGATTACCTTAATCAAGGGACAAATCGAACTGTAAGCACTGGCGGAAACAGTGCTAACTCTTTCTGCTTTAAATATATGCTGATGAGACCATGAGATGAGTTGCCCTGCCACTGATGTTCACCACCATCATTTTATCAACAAAGTTTGTCTGAACTGACATTGTGGTTAACTTTAACTATGTTTAGCTTTAAAATGCACAACTTCAAACCAACACAGTTTCTGAAACTGTGTTGCTGAAACTAACCACAGTTAATCGGAGTTCTTGGTTCAGATAACACAGCAAGTTGTGGCTGATCAAAAGCAGAAGCTGGCAGTGGCTCTCGGAGCCCTATGGGTTTATGTGGATGCTAGGGGTGAACTTGGGAACTTCTATATATAAAGTAGGTGTTCTGTGACTGAGCTACTGCTCTTCCCTTAACATGTGAAGCTCTGCAGGTGCTGGATGAGTGTGGTAGCTGTAATGTGTTAGACCAGGGATGTGCAACAGCGAGCTGTTGGTTAATCTCAATTTCGACATTTTCCTCTCCATAACGGGACATTCCTCCCTAAAAAAAGCTCAACAACTGCTGAACCCCCCCCCCAAAAAAGGGGTAGATCACTGCCAGTTTTTTATTCTGTGAGTAGTCTCTTGGGAGTTGGACGTCCCTGTGTTAGACGATAGCTAATAAACTAAAACTGAATCCCACCAAGATGGAGGAGCTGTGGATTGCTGGTTGTCAGACCTGGGAAACACCAGCCTATTCTTGACAACATTCAACTATTCCTGGATCAGGTATGTAGTCTAGGGATACACCTTGATTTGACCTTGTCACTGGAGACTCAGATAGTCCTGGTGGCATGGGGTGCCTTTTTCTAGCAATGTCTGGTTTGACAGCTACAGCCATTTCTGGACAGCGATAGCTTGAACACAGTGCCTCCACACTCTAGTAACCTCCCATTGAGAGTACTGCAATTTGTCCATGCAAAGCTACCCTTGAATACACTCTAGGACAGGGGTCAGCAAACTTTTTCAGCAGGGGGCCGGTCCACTGTCCCCCAGACCTTGTGGGGGGGGGCAGACTATTTTTTTTTGGGGGGGATGAACGAATTCCTATGCCCCACAAACAACCCAGAGATGCATTTTAAATAAAAGGGCACATTCTACTCAGGTAAAAACACGCTGATTCCCAGACCATCCTCAGGCAGGATTTAGAAGGCGATTGGGCTGGATCCGGTCCCCAGGCCTTAGTTTGCCTACCCATTCCCTAGGAGTCTAGGTATTGCAGCAGCTATCACAAAATACAACAACTGAAGTATTAACAGGCATCTCTGCACAAAATACCGTATTTTTCCGTATATAAGACTAGGTTTCCCCCCTAAAAATAATGTCCAAAATTTGGGGGCATCTTATACATGGATAAATCTCTCCCCATTTTCTTAAATCAGAGGCCACCAAAATAGGGGGCATCTTATACATGGGGCATCTTATAGACGGAAAAATATGGTATGTAACACTGGTCCATAATAATTCACACTGGCTGCCTTTTGTCACTGGGCCCACTTCAAAGTGTTAGTTGATTTGCAAAGCCCTGAACAGCTCAGGACTTGGGTTTTCTGAAATAACACCTACTGATTGTTCTGCCCAAGCTTTTAAGTTTGGCTGGGGAGGCCTTCCTCAGCAAGGGTACCTCAGTTGTGGAATACAGCTCCCCTAAAGTTCAGCTGGTGCCTCCTTTGTCCCTCTTTCAGCACTAGCTGAAAACAGTTCTCTTCTACTATGGTGACCTGGCCGTAGATGAGATGAGAACCAGGCTATAAATACCATTAATAATCACAGTGGCTTTCAGCAATGTCAAATTGCATGTGATGAATACTATTTCCCTCCACCCATCCCAAACTATGGGTGATATTCAATAAGTTTTGCTCGGAACAGAGCTACTGAGATTGGGGGACCTAATTTATGCTCATGAATTTCAATGCATTTAGTCTGAGTAAAACCTAGAAGACCTAGGTGGTTTTTAACTGTCATTCAAGCTGAACCTGGTATCAGTGATGGTTTCCCTATAAAATCCTATGAAATTCTACTACAGAGACAGAATACACAATGGTTGACTGGAAAGCCAACTTCAGTGTCAGTTCTGGAACTGCTGTCCTGAAGGTGTAAGCTATATTGTGCAGCACTCACAGGTACCTGTATGAAGAATGAAATGAACAGCAATATGCCTTGTACAGCATTGTAATAAGCAAGCTGATGAAAACAAATATGACATTGAATGTGTCATTGAAAGAGATGATATTCACAATGACCTTTATGATTAAAATACTGGAGAAAATGTACTTCAGCTTTGCAGTTTTCATGATTTGTGAATGAAGGTATGGTAGCTACATATTGACTTAATAAAAGTACATGTTTTCTTTCATTTTCCTCTCTCTGACTTTTATTTCACGTAGAAGAGGTCCCCACCCACCCAAGTAAAAGCTACTCATTACTGACAGCCATCATGGCTAATAATTTTACTAAGGTTATAGGCTATGAAAGAAATGTAATCCCTCAAGATGGTACCAACTACCCCGCTTTAAGGCTCACATAATTGGAAGGAATCGTGCTGACAGATGAAGAGAGGGAGGAGTATTGTTTTACACCGAGAAAGTTACCTCAATAGGGATATGATCAATCACTGATCAGTGTCGGATAACAGGCTAAGTACTGTAAGGAACATTTTGGTGTATACTTTGCAGAGGGCAGATCACATCTTGGACTCTAGTAACTATGTTAACTGTAAGTGACATCTTTTCTTTAAAAAATCATTGCATTATTTACAGACCTTGAACAGTCTGTTCTTCATCTTTGCCATGATGCTCCCAAAATTATTTCAATATTTTATGGGTCTTTTTTGGGACGACGTGAGCATTTCGGAGCCAAACTGGACAAAAGGTGTGAAATTTATAGCCCCAAACTGGATACAGTGGTACCTCGGGTTACATACGCTTCAGGTTACATACACTTCAGGTTACAGACTCCGCTAACCCAGAAATAGTACCTCGGGTTAAGAACTTTGCTTCAGGATGAGAACAGAAATTGTGCTTCGGCAGCATGGCAGCAGCGGGAGGCCCCATTAGCTAAAGTGGTGCTTCAGATTAAGAACAGTTTCAGGTTAAGTACGGACCTCCGGAATGAATTAAGTACTTAACCCGAGGTACCACTGTATTACACATTTTGGTTATTCTATTTATCGCTTTTGTTATGAAGGCTACTAAATACCAACAGACGTGGTGATTTTGCTAGATTCATAGCCTATCAAATAAAGATAGCTCAGTTGGTTAGAGAATGGTGCTGATAACCCCAGGGTCACAGGTTTGATTCCCATATGGGACAGCTGCATATTCCTGCATTGTAGAGGGATGGACTAGATGATCCTCAGGGTCCCTTCCAACTCTACCATTCTATGATTCTATTCACCCAAGATAGTAACAACCACACTTTCTGGCCCACAAACTATTACAAGATAGACCATTTGCTTTAAGATCTTGCCTATCCATAACCTCTATTCCAATTCTGAATGCACTCCTTGGTGAATACTATCTTGACCTTGTGCTTGTTACCTATCAGTTCTTCAATTAGTCCTAAAACATCATCCTTAGAATTGACAATTAAGTAGTATGAGTCACAAGGGCTTCACAGCAATCACCTGAGAGTTTTTAACTGAAATCTGAATCAATTATCTTATAATGGCCGGAGATCAGAGAAAAGCAAAGCAAAATCTCTGGAGTTGAGATTATGCCAAGAACATCTTTAATCTCTGATAATGATGAGCTCTGACACATTCACGTACAGACCTTCAGATTTGGTACCATGTCACTTTAGGTTTGGTACCATGAATTCTGTGTACAGCCCTTACCCATCTAATTTTTGTAAATGTTTATTCACTAAACATATTCCTTCATCTATAGAGATCAGAAACACTGATGAGTATCTTTTTCAGATAAGAAATTCCAGAGTAAGTAAAAAAAAAAGCTATTATAAAGCAACGAACCATATATTTTTTTAAAAAAGTCTTTTGATCTCATAATATAATAATTACAGCTTTAATGAAGGCAGCTGTTATGAGGGAAGAGCAATAATTTTCACGACTGAAAGATGTTCAAACCAAAAATTCAACAAGACAAGTGATGCTGCAAATATAAATTACACAATGGTTAATACTATGTATTATTTTACTGCAGGAGGATGCCAAGGGAATAATTCTTATTCAAATAAAGTGAGTGTTAAAATCTGATTCTGGGACAGTTTTGGAAAAGATGCTATATCCGTCAAGAGCAGTTGCACAAGCATCAGGTGATGCTGGTACTAATTAATTGGCAGCTTTTTCTCCCTGTCGTCTTCTCTGAATCTCAAATGATGAAACTGCTTGTTCCTTTTATTGAACCAGCTTGGCCTAGACTAGCTTGTCCCGCAGTGACATGTATATTGAATACAAATCAGACAGCATAGCTTTAAATCTGTGTTGCAGCTCTCATTTCCAATTCGAGAACTGTACTATAATCATAAGCTTCTAGTGGATGAAAGGAAATCACTGCTCTGAATATTAGCTAATGCCACATTTGCAAGTCCTGAAAAGATCTGTGCTGTTTTTTAAAAAATAGATCATTTCTCGTGAACCTATATATATGAATTGCTTTGTACTGCTCGACTGATAGAAGCAATGCCTGTGCTGGGATTAAACCCTTTTCATCATAAAGCCTCATCTGGTTCGGAGTCCAAGTCCATCAAACCTTTTCCCTTTAAAGTCCCGCCTTTGATTCGACATCAATTTATTCAAACCGCAGCTGGGTGGCTGAAAACGAAAGGACAGCATCATTTAAACCAACCGTGTTCCCAACTTGAAAGAAGGGCTATAATTAAAAAAATGGGCATAAAAGAATGGAAATGGGATAATATTTTTTAATGGTAGTTCAAAGGCTGACAGATGTCAAAGCCTTTGAAGATGTCAGTACAGTGAGCAAGAAGTTGCCATTAAATAGTTTGCCTGAGAGGTGAAGCAGCTTTTTAATGACTGAAAAAGCCCTTGCAGACACATCCTTCTGTTTTTAATTTGTCAGAGTTTCTGCTGTATTTTCTGAATAATGACATATGATTATAACTGCATAGCATACATATTTTTATAGTAGGTTAAATGAATACTTTATTTCGCATTCTCACAAAGCTAGATAAGAACTTTGCCCACAGAGAGCCCACACTATTTAGATTCCTTCACATATTTATGGTAAATTTGATGGGACTGGCCAAAGACAAGAGTTATTGTGCGTTGCATGCTTTGTTCTTTAAATGGTGCGAGAACTAGAGCTCTCCCAATTTGCATGCATCCACTGATGATCAGACTGACTTATGCCCTTCTTGGGGGTGATGACTGGCTTACGCCATCATCGACAATGAGTCCCTTTATAATTAGCGGATGGGCAAAGATGTCAAAACAAAGTAATGCTTTATTGAGGGCAGGGTGGGGATCCATGTCGTAACCCAAATATATGAAAACAACAGAACCTTTAGAACACAGTTTTCTAAGAAAAAGCAGACTTGCACGTTGGTTTAAGATTAAGCAACAATGTGCTCCATATCAATAGAGAGGAAGCAGTAACGTTATCCACAACCTGCAAATATGCACAAATTACACAATCAATTCATAAAATCTTAGTCACTGCGACAAAAGCAGCTCTGCACATCAATATACAAAAGAGGTACAGGCTTCTAAGGATACTGTGCCAGCTTTAACATTATTTTTACATGATATATCCTTGAACATACTGCAAATAGCTGGCACAATCTGCACTTCATTTCAGATTCTGTATTAGATTTCTGTTCTCAGGTTTCTTCAGGTGGAAATTAGTAAACCCCTCTGACCCCTCCAATCTCCTTCACATCATTTGGACACAGTGAAAATTTCTCTCATCCTCATTATTATTAGGAAGCTTTCTTCCCCATCATAAAAAGTAGGCTTAAAAAGCTATCTGCGTGCATACTCTGTGCTACATTACAAAAAATAAATAGAATTATCCCAAAGACTAGTCTACTATCCCACGAAGCAAAACCTATGTATGGGAAACGTAAGGAGTAGTATTCTGCACTTCTTAAAACAAAACAAAAGAGAAAGAGATACTCCTCCCAACACCCCCCCCCAAATATGTTCTAACTTGCCATAAAAGACAGGACACACTAAGGGCACTTCTCTTACTTGTTTATATACCCCCACTCTGTCCATTTCTTTGTCTCTCAAACCCACCATGAGAAAACAAGGCCTGCTGCATACACTCCTTGTACAGCAGAGGGAGCTGATTTCTGCCAGTGTGACCTCACAATACTCAACATGCAAGCCTTTCCTTCCCAACAAGTACCCTGCAAGGAGACCCATGGGATTCATTCATATACATACACTCACATTCATTGAAGGGTGCCAAATCAGATGACCCTACAGGTCCCTTCCAACTCTCTACAATTCTCTGCTTCTAGAGGTGTGGGATTGCCTTGTGAGGAAGCGGTTCCTGGGATGCTAGTATGTGTCAAGGGTGGTCTGAGAGTGGGAGAGGGAAATTCTGAACATTCCATCCCCGTACTTCAAGCTGCAAGAGGGAAAATGAGTCTCTTCTCTTCATGCTTTCCATACCCCCTTTCTACTAGCCAAGAAAGTAGGAGTGTTTGAGGGACATTCGCAGGGAAACCAAAATACTTGTTTACAAAGCTATTGTACTACCAACCTTACTGTATGCTTGTGAAACATGGACCACTTATAAACGCCATCTCTAACTCCTTGAAAGATTCCATCAACAGTGTCTCAGAAAACTTTTACACCTCACTTGGGAAGACAGGCAAACTAATATCAGTGTACTAGAAGAAGCAAAGATCACCAGTGTTGAAGCAAGGATTCTTCAACATCAACTTCGTTGGACTGGTCATGTTCTGTGGATGCCTGATGATCGTCTCCCAAAGCAACTACTCTATTCCGAACTTAAAAATGGAAAGCGTAATGCTGGTGGTCAACAAAAGAGGTTTAAAGACTGACTCAAGGCAAATCTTAAAAAATGTGGTATAAGCACTGAAAACTGGGAAACACTGGCCTGCGAGCGCTCCAGTTGGAGAATAGCCTTTACCAAAGGTGTCATGGGCTTTGAAGACACTCGAACTCAGGACACAAGGGAGAAACATGCTAAGAGGAAGGCACACTTGGCAAATCCACACCGTGATCAACTCTCGCCCAGAAACCAATGTCCACACTGTGAAAGGATGTGTGGATCCAGAATTGGCCTCCACAGTCACTTACGGACTCATTGTTAAAACTGTGTTTATGGAAGACAATCTTACTCTGCTATGAGTGATCACCAAAGAAGAAAGAAGAACTCTACCTTCCTGGTTCTGTAGTGGAGAAGCAAATAAAATGCCTTTTATATAGTTGGTGCAATGACCATAATGTTTTGTGGGAAGACTTACATTTACTAAACTAAACTATACAAACAAGGTGGATCAATGAACTTGAACCTGTAATCACAACTGACAAAAAAACACCACTGAGCTAAACCAGAAAGTTTCAGCCTCTTATCTATGTAGAAAATGGAAATTGTAATGACCAACCTCACAGGTTGTTATGACAAAAGAAACAGTGATTACAAAAAGCACTTGACATTAAAACTGCTACAGGCATCATAAATAAACATCCTTATTTATAGTAAGTTACAGGGGACACCAACTATTTATCTATGTAGACCTTGTTATTAAAGTAAGTTTTACATGCCACAAATCATCCTGTTTGTTTATTTTATTAATACATTTATATACTGCTTATTTTCATTTCTAAGCGGTGTACATCAAAACAACACACAGAAAATTGGACAATAAAACACAAATAATTCAGCATAAAACCAAACACTACCTTAAAATGTCTTCTGCAGCAAGAAAGCATCAGTCACATGCCTGAAATTCAGCAAGGAGGGTGCCTATATAATCTCACCTGGGAGGCTTGGGCAGCTTGTAATATTTAAGCACTGTGAATCTGAGCCCAGGGGGACCACCAACAGAGATTCCTACACAGATTCCTCTCCCTCAGGTGGGGATAGAGATCAGGCAGTCTTTAAGATATCCTGGATCCATGTTGTTAAGCGCCTTGTAAATTATTATAAGAACCTTGAATCTGACCCAGTAACATATGGGCACCCAGTGCAAGCTTTTAAGCACTGGAGCTTCTGGTCCAGACATAAGGGTAGCCTCACAGAAAGTGCATTGGAATAATCAAACGTTAAGTTAACCAATACATGAACCACTGCAGCCAGGGTACCCTTGTCTAAGAGTGGCCGTAGTCGGCTCACTACCTATAACAGGTAAAAGGCACTCCTAGCCACTTGACTCCTAGTGTCAAGTGACAAAGATAAATCCAGAAACATACCTAAACTATTATTTCAGAAGAAGAGTAGCCCCATCCAAAACAAGCATTGACCTATCTTCCGGACAATGGAACCACCCACGAACCATGCCTCTGTCTTCCCATTGCTCAAACCATCATTCTACAATTATATCTAGACAAGATTTGAGACCATGCTCAGCCTCTTCTGACTCAGATCCTATGGAGAAACAGCTGAGTATCAGCAGAGTATCATATTTATTTTTGCTCCAAAACTCCTAATAACTACCCCCCCAGTGGTTTCATATAGTTGTTTAACAGGACTGTGCCCTGTGGCACACCATAGCACAAGGACCGTGGGTCCAAGACACAATATCCTAATGCTGTTCTCTGGACACGGCCATGTAGGAAGGAATAAGAACCAGCGCAAAACACTGCCCCCAGGTCCCATCCCACAGAGCTGGTCCAAGATACCATGGTCAAGTGTATCAAAAGCTGCCAACAGGTCAGGAAGCAGGAGTAGAGATGCATTCCCTCTCAACACATCAGGGTGACCAAAGCTGATTCAGTCCCTAAACCATGCCTGAACCCGGATTGAAATGAATCCAGATAGTATCATCAAGAAACTCCTGCAACTGCTCCACCATCACTCTCCTGCACCACTGTGCCCAAGAAGGTGGCTTGGCAGTAGTTACTGTAAACCACAGAGTTGATAATGGGCTTCTTCATTACCGCTTAAGGGCTGCAGGCTCCATTCCATTGAATATAGCCATGATCACCATACTCTGGACCCTCCCACCCAGTCAGTCAGTCCCACCACACAAACTAGCTTTGACCAGCCAGGATGGACAGGGGTCAAGAAAGCAAGAAGTTGGTCACATTATTACCCTGTCTACACCATCAAGGCACATAAACCAAAATTAATTCCATAAAATATGGGAAGGTGCTGCATTGGACACCTCAAATGGGCTTGCAAAAACTGCTGTGTCTAAGGCACTATAGGGTTGAGCAACATTATTCTTGAAGTCCCATGCAAACTGCTCTCAACATGCTATGAGGGCCATTCACCATCTGGTAGGCAGAACTGTGTGACCTAACAAGTGTCAAGGGCAGACCATCTGAATTGGTCCTCCACCACTGCAGGGCAAGGTTGCAGGCAATAGTCCAAACTTCCCTGGAAGTGGTCAGATCATGACAAGAAGGTTACACTCAGCCCACCTATATGCGGATCCTACATTTGCACCAGTCACTGCACGTTGTTCCAAGCTCATAACTTATCACAAGCTGCATCTGCCAAAGTGCAAAGAGAAGGGAGAAATATTGAACAGAGGAGTAGCCTCAAGAAGGATGAATGAGCAACATGTCAATGTAAGAGATCATAATCTGGATCAGCCAACTGACAGTTTGTGTTTGGTTGGCTGATGCTGAGTGGACCTTTCCACAAAATGCATCATATATATCTGATTAAAATAGATTAATGGTCAAAACCTGTAACTGTACAAAGGACAAAGAAGTCTTTCAACAATTGCAAATTTTCCGGAAGCAAAAGAAAAAGGAAAAAAAGAAAGGAAAATAATAAACACCAGGTGAACACTATAAATATAGCACATTTTCAGTTATATGTGATATGCAAAGCCCACAAATTTATATTGTACCATTATCAATCATACTGTATAGTGGTACCTCAGGTTAAGTACTTAATTCGTTCCGGAGGTCCGTTCTTAACCTGAAACTGTTCTTAACCTGAAGCACCACTTTAGCTAATGGGGCCTCCTGCTGCCACTGCGCCGCTGGAGCACGATTTCTGTTCTCATCCTGAAGCAAAGTTCTTAACCTGAAGCACTATTTCTGGGTTAGCGAAGTCTGTAACCTGAAGCATATGTAACCCGGGGTACCACTGTATTTCCATTGTTATTCTGTTTACACTTAACTTCTGCCTGTTATTCATTTCCTACCAAATACACAGAAATGGGTGGCATCAAAATACTTGTGAGAAGATGTCACTTTATATATTTCTGCCTGAAGCTTCCAAGAACAACCTTTATTCAAAACAATGGAGTGAGAAAACCAGTGATTCACAATCTACAAACAATAAAACACAATGTCTTAGCTGAAACTGGAATTCATCTTAGCAAACCAAAATCTGATCTCAAGACACAATTATGATAAGCATATATTGGGATGCTTAACACTTGGGCTTCCAGCCAAGAAGTCATTTCTATTTTGTACCTCGCCGTCTGTTACAAATAAGGAGCGCACTTTCTAGTCCAACTACAAGTCAAGCTTCCCGGAACTCCCTATTTGAAATGTTAACCACTCTGTTACTACACATTAGTTACCCTGCTTTGGTTAATGAGGCAATTCCTGACTAGGATGACCCAGAGTGGATAATATGATCTTCTTCCTGCTTATCTCTATAGTAGCATGGGGAATGAGAAACATTCACAAGCATCTTTTTGGCTTCTCACAAACTCTGCTTATGAGATATTGATTGGTCCAAGTCATGAGGATAGATAACCTTCTTTTTCTCATCCTAAATGCCTCAAGCTTAAAAAGAGATGAGATAGGAAGCATTCACCCTTCCTCCAAATGATCACACAGCACACTACACTCTACTAAATAAACAAAAACATCTGGCCTGCTTAACCTCCATTTTCGTCAGAACGAAACAATTGGACATTAACCATCAGACCTCCAAAAATCCATTTCCTAGAGACAATGGTCCTAGATCTCAGGTGAGGTAGGATGACAAACACTGAAGAGAGTTCTCCCCTAAGCTTCCCACAAGTTACAGAAAATGAAGGGCAAGCATGCTAACTTATGCTGAGCTTTGCAACAGCAGATCTGTCTGATCTAAAGCTCAGTGTGCTCCAATACCTCTCTTCTCCTGCATGAAAGAGGAGAGAGTGGTTCTCTCTGGACGCTACCTACTCCAAAGATCAACACAACAGACAAAAGCAACATAAGAAACTCATGCTGCTGCTATCTAGTCCAAAGCTTAGTGTGGTATGAGAAACCTCTACCCCTGTGGCAAGCACAAAGAATGGCAGCCTACTAGGGAAAGCCAAAATATGTGAACTCCTGGTCATACATTGCCACCAGATAGTGTAGAACAGATGAAAATATATCAACCAAATAAATTTAAGTTTACAATGTCTTTGATAAGTTCAGTTTCTCCATCGCCCTTTGCATATTGATTTCTTTTAAGTACCACAAAAAGTCTTCTCAAATTTAAAGTAATTGTGGTATGAACAGTGTTTGTAATTTGGGCCAAACCGAGTTGAAAGATAAAAAAAATGACTCAGTACTTCAAAGGAAGAGCTATAGTGTTCTTGTATTCCCCTTACCCCCAAGCTAACTTGCTACCTGAATTTCAGGAATCTGAAAGGCATGCCGCTTTAAAGACATGCTATGAAACCAACGGCTATTTTATCATCTTAAAAAAATCTACAAAAAATGTTAAAACACTGACAGCTTTTCAGTCGCTCCCTGTTTCTGAAAGAGTGAATTACTTTGATTTTGAAAACAAAAAATTACAGTCATGTGTTCTAAATAAATTGACCTATACAGAATAGGGTAGTAAGCTTTAAATAACATATTACTTTCGGTGAATCTATTTGAAACAATCTGCTGTTCAACAAGTATTAGAAAATGACATGGAGAGGCTGCTGTAAAAGGAAACCTAAGTTCTTTCCCTTACAACGGAGGTTTTCAACCTTTTTGGGTCCACAGCATCCTTGACCAACCACATTCTTTCTGCGGCACCCCTGTGGGGCCCAGGTGCCCGGTTATGTCACCACTTGCCTACAGAGCCAGCAGCCCCTCACCCCTTTTAGAATACCCTCCCTTGTGGAGTGTTCCCTCAGCCTCCTCTCCTCTCCTCTCTCCTTGGGAGTCCTCCGGGCAGCCACTGCTGCCACCCGGGTCTCTGAGCTGCACACCCTGTGCCAAAAAGAGGTGCCTCCTCACACTACCCCACAGGGCCCTGGGAAGCACCCCCTGGCCAGCCCCAGAGGCACCATTTGCCTGGGGAGCTTGTAGCCAAGGCTGCTGCAACAAACAGCCATGGAAGCCGTGGAAGCTCTGGGAGGCAAAGACGTGAGAGGGCATCAGAAGAGGGAGGGAAGGAAAGAAGGACAGAGGCCGATGTTTCCCGCGGCACCCTGATCATCATTCAAGGCACCCCAGGGTGCCACAGCACACTTGTTACCTTAGGAGTTTGCATAGGCAGGAGGCCAGAACAATCCAGAAAGATGCATGCACCACAAACTGTGTTAAGTATCAATGGAACTGTATAATCATTTTTTTTCTGCAGAAGCATGAACGTGAGAACTTAGGAAAGCTTGTTCAATCAGGCCAATGGCCAATCTAGTCCAGCATCCTGTTCTCACAGTGGCTGAACAGTTGCCTTTAGGAAACCAGCAATCAGGATTTGAACACAAGAGCACTCTCCCCTCCCCTGGTTTCCAGCAACCAGGATTCAGAAGCATGGTTTCCTCCAACTGTGGAGGCAGACTATAGACACTGTGGCTATGGTTTAATGTTTAAAGAAGTCTAAGAACTATTTCCTTTTCCTTTACCTAAACCCTCTCCTACCCACTTCCAGGATTGTTTCTTAATATGTCTGTTGCACTATGTTGGAACTTTTTTTGCAAAAACCAGCAGTGAATTCCTGATTGGATAAATGCCAGGGCCTCTATCACCTTCTTAATGTACTTCCTCCTTTCCTGTTTTTCATGCTTAACTCTTTTAAAGAGCTATGTCAGATAGAGATGGGAGAGGAATCTGCTTGTCTTAGATTCCACAGTAGATTCACCTGATCTGATCCTGGTGGAACATGGGACCTGGATCATATCAATGCTCCATAATCTGTAATTTCTTTATTCCTTCAAGGATTGTGTGCTGCCTCCTTCCCCTATTCCCCTATTCCCCCCTCCCATTTATCCTTTTAAATTTTCTAAAACAGAACACCACCCATAGTCTGAGCAGCTAGTGCTTGGGCACCTTTGAATGTACATGCAGCAAGTTCCCCTGAGAATGATGAGACTTGAGGGCATTCTATGGCTCTTGGGGAACTTTACGGGAGTCAAAATATGGCTGCCCTCTGTTTACATCCTGTTGCTCCTAGGGGAACTTGTTGTATGTGTATTCAAAGCATGAGGTGGCAGGCAGCGGGGAGAGAATCAAGGCAATACACAATCCTCAGACTGACCTTCTAAATACTTTTTTTAAAAGTGTGTTTCCAGGCAGATTTTTAAGCATTTCCCATTAAAAACCCATCTGGAAACAGAATGGGACAGCCTTGGCCTCATCCTCTCTGAGACCTGGGCTAGACCAACTGTAAAGGATCTGCCCAACCCCATAAAAAAATTAACAAGGAAAAAATGGGAGGGAGGAGTTAAAGAAAAAAAAACCATCAATACACACTGATAATACAGTAAGTCCCTCTTAATTTAAACATATAGATATTAGCCTTCCAAATGTCCAGAGAGGTATCCACATTTGTGAGGAATATATTCAAATGCAAAAAGGGCAGTGAGGTCTTAGCAACCACAAGGACTCATAAAACACACTTTTGTTGTTTGCTAATTCCCACACTACAGGAATCTGATTTAAAAGCACATAAACATCAGCAAATATCACCCTTAACAAACTGCAGTTCCCAGGATTCCTTGGGAGATGTCATGTGCTTTAAACGTATAGTGTGTACTAAATATAAACGTATAGTGTGTACTAATGATGGGGTTCCAATATCCACCTTTTTAATGATCCCTGGTTCTGAAAGCTTGCCTTCCCGTAAGAATGTATCTGAGAAACAGAGAATGGTAAGGTTTTAACTGCTGTTAATTTGGAAGTCAGAGGGCATCTTATATCTCATGTAAACCTACTGATCATTAAGGCCACAAACTTGCTTTCTGAAGCACAGAGTCCAGGAGTTCAATAGGTTCTGATTCAGAGTCCCCATAATAATTTTGCCCAGTGGGCAGGTTCAATGATCTCAACAGTAGCACCACAGATTATCCCTGATTTGTGATTGGAAGTTGCCATTTCACTCTATTGTATTTCTGCCAAGAGCCAGAGGGGGCTAAGCAGGAGGGTGCAAGGAAAGAGAGGCTTCCTGTAGACTTGGAAAAGTGCAAAGGGCACTATAGGAAAACTCTAGACGCACCTATCTAGGGAACAAGTACTAAAGTAAAAATGAACTGTCTTCTCAGATACTTGTATAACAAGGCTAATACAGAATATCAGTATCCAAAGAAAAGGTTAAGGGGAAAGCTAAGCAGAGTCTGCTCCCTTGGCTAGCTGGACAACTGGGCTTCAATGGGAATGGGCTTTCCCAAGTTTGGCATTTCAGAATTCAACAGAATGTTGGCCTTCTTTCGGATCAACCTAGAGAAAACACCCACAGATGACTGGTAAATAAGCTCCAACACATGGAATAAAATAAAGTATTATGGCTGATTAAGAATACTATGAAACTTGAAAGTTTGCATATTACAACAGATACAAAAATTGGTCTAATGAGATTTTGTTTCACCTATTCTTTGTTGCCTGTCCTTTGGGATCAACTGTGCAGCGAGAAATAGGAAAACATTTTAGCACTTGAGAAAACCAACCACTCAGAATCATAATCACAAATTATTTTTTGTATTTTCAACATCTTTTAAGCAACTTAAGAATTAATGGATCTATAAAGCGAATAATTCTCCAGACCTGAGGCAGAGATTTTGGATTACCATAATGCCCACACTTAATATTTGAATCTTAAGTTACCTAGTAATAGTTTGCTGTGGCTGTTCCTCCCACTTGACCCAGAGGAGGAGATTCAGTGAGTTTAGTTTCACCTTTCAAGAAGCTCAGCTTAGCATTACATATGAGACAAACTCTACTCAATTTCACAAGCCAGTTTTAAGCCAGGAGTTATGAAAGCGGTTTATCGAACTAGCCAGAGTTCTTTTTAATCTAGGATTCCTGGTTTCTACTTAATGCGAAGCTGAAATTCTTTAAAAGTGAAAATAGACTTGACAGAAGTCCTTCTCCAGGCCACATGGAGGTGTAGGACATGCAGAAGCTGAGTGTTTTGCTCAAGCTCATTGAGGCTAGTCTGTGAAACACTAAACTATGATTTAGCATCACATGCAAACCAGCCTTGTGTGTGTTGCATGGATTATGAAGAGAAAAACAGCAATGGAAGAAAGAAGAAGAGAGTGGGAATGTGTCTATATTACAAATTTATACTGGTCCCATAACACTTTAACAATCACAGCTCCCTCCCCAATTATTGGAGCTGTGATTTGATGAGAATGCTAAAAATACTTGGAGATCTCTACCCACCCCTGACTACAAGTCTCAGATTCTCTAGGGAGAACAAATGACTTAGACCTAGATCTCTGCAGAGTAGATATACCCTGAGTGAAACAGAGCAAAGAGAAAAAAGGAACATGTACATTTTTAAAACAATTAAACAAGGTCCCATGTTGCAGGCTATGGTTAGAAAATGGGTGCGAAAAATTGAAGGTGGCTGCAAGGGCCAGTGAAAGCTTTACTAATAAAATCTGCATCCTAATTTATCAGTGTGGCCAAGACTGAAAAACAAACTGCTGAAGAATATCTGAAGAATATCTGAAGAAGTGTGCATGCACACGAAAGCTCATACCAAGAACTAACTTAGTTGGTCTTTACGGTGCTACTGGAAGGAATTTTTTTTGTTCTAACAATGAGGATCACAGCAAATGCAAGCTGACAGCATCTTCAGCGAATGGATAAATATCTGAAATTCTTGTCTACTAACTAAAGCAGAATGTGCAATGTGGTAACCAAAGTCACTTACAACTCTGCGGCAACATTCAGACGTAATGCTAAACCATTGTTTGGCATTACAAAAAAATGAGTCTAGCCTCTGCTGCACCATTTCTCCTCCTCTGGCCTGGTCACAAGGAGGAAATTGGAAGGATGTGCTTTAATTGCAGTTTAGCATGTCACCTGAGTTTTGAATTCTGGTTAATCTTAACTATGGCTACTGAAAACGAGTTAGATGCATAAACTATGGTTGAAAGCCAAGTTGCTTCCACAAACCATAGCTATGATTTTCAAGTTTGCATGGTTCACATGACAAGACAACAGAAAAACAGAAAGGGGTAAATAAAACAAAAAACAGAAGTGAAAGCTTTGCATCTCCTCACCACAACTGTACCAGAGGGCAAGGGGCATGCTTGCAAGCCAAGGGGAGCCTCATATGAATGTCTCTGTTGGTCTCTCTGTTGTCTTTGACTTCAGGAAAAGGCATATCCCTCACCCACTAGCATTCTAAGCAAGAAACATGTAGCAAGATTTCATGGGGTTGTTTCTCAATAAAAACTAAAATTACCATAGATCAAGATTAAAACTAGCTTTTCAAATAAATAGTGATAAAAAGAGGGCAAAAGCTACACCCCAAATGGACTACCACCTTGATTGTTTAAGAACCCATTAAGCAGCAAACAGGTGGCAGAAGTGAATTTTAAAGATAGAGTAAGAAAAGGAAGGAAAATGTAGCAAAGAACTGTGAAGCTTAAGAGAAACCAAGTAGGAATATATATACAACAAGAAAAGGGCGACAGAAAAGAAGACATGCAAATAGAGTAAACTAACAAGAACAGAATGCAAGGAAGGCTATAAACACTATTTCATCAAGCTCAGTTCTCTCAGAGTTTTGAAAGTATTCTAAACTAATAAAGCTATTATTTTCATTCATCTTGAAACTTGAATATATATATATAGAGAGAGAGAGAGAGAGATGGAATTTATCCTTTCACCTTATGGGATGGAAACTGTTCCGGGACAAGTGGACAGTATATCAACTTTTTAACTACTAATACTCTGTGACGTTACTGGTGCTCTATTTATTGCTGAAACATTTATGAGTGGAAGAAAATGGCAGGGCAGCACATTGTAACAGAAAATGGGAGAAAAGGTTTCATTTTTGGTGCCCATTTTACAACAGAACAAAGTAATGTGATTTCTCTGAAGTTCATTCCTTTCTTCTTTGTCCAAAGGTCAAACAGCCAAGGAATAAGGATTAAGAAGATACAACTATGAAGCAGATGTGAACAGTTCACTCCTTGAAGTGGCAAGAATATGTGTCATGTGCTTGGGAAAAGGTGATAACTGGATCAAGAAAGAGTGTGATGGTGAAACTGATACATTTGCTGGCGGCTAGGTAAAAATTGGTTATAAGGCAATGACGGTTTTTTTAAGAAAAAAGAGCACCAATCTTTTCTTTTAGAAAGATGTCTATTTGTAATAGCAAGGTTATGGTTTTTAGAAGTCACAATTTGAGTACTTTTCATTGGTTATTAAAATAACTCCAAAGATGGAAATATAATGCACACATTTATTCTCAGTCTCTATCCGTACTGCATTTTTAAAAAAAATTAATTGTTTTATAACTTGAATGTTTGCTGCCCTGGGCCCCTTTGGGAGGAAGAGCAGGATAGAAATTACACAGTGTGTGTGTGTGTAAATAAAGTTCATAGTATTTATGCACATAAGCAAGTGTTAGCATAGTGAATTAAAACAGAGTTTAATAAAAACATTTACTCCCAAATGTCAAAGTAAGGAGGCTATTTAACCTCAATGGAATTACTGACCTGCAAAGAATGCAAAAACCCTAAAGGTATGCTCTTGGGATGTCGAGGTGACCATCCCCTTATGAGATTAGCTATTGTTGCCAAATGTTATCACCCAACAAGAGATAAAAGGTTAGACATATGTTTATAGTGATGAGAAAATGAAATTCAAATGGTATATGAAAATGAAAACAAACAATTGTTGATCGGCCACATAAAAGTGATATTCGTTCTAATCAAGAAAATTCAGTTTGAGTTATTTGTTTAAAACTGGACATATGCAACATTTTGATATAATTGTGGGGACATTAACTAATATTAACAAATATTCATACAAGTTTCACATTCTTGAGTTGCAAACCAATTTGAATGTATCTTATATTAATAATGTCTATAATATCTTGTTTATTTCAGTAGTTAATTTAAAACTTCAGCAGTACATTGCAAGAGTGTAAACGTTTCTAGTGACTCTTCAAAATGCTCCTCTCTTCAGAACTTTGTGAAACTTTCCCGTGAATATGGAGGGTTAAAAAAAATGCATCCACTTATGGTTACAGCAGAAGAGTCATGGAAAATGCCTCCATAGCCGTAACGGCAAACAACCAAACTATGGATCATTCAGGTTTTTCAGAAAAAGTAAAGTATGTTTATCTGACGAATAATGATTACAAGAATACGAAGAAGCTAGCTCAACAAAATGGCTTCCACTATGTTGTTGAGGGAATGGGGGTGTGAAGTCACACTGTACAAACGTGGTTCATGTAAAACTTACACCTTATAACTGATTTCATATATACTGATTTCCTAGACACACATTGCTATTGCTTTGTTAATGTCACTATCTAAATCGCTTTAGCAGATGGCGGTAAAACACATCACTAAATACCAATTGTATGAAAAGCCAGGTGTAAATAGAATATTTTATCAGTAACATCACTTCCGTTTATCAGTTTGATCCAACAGGATTGGTCCTTCATCCCCCCCCCCCAAAAAAAAATCCTAATAAAAGTAATAGTCATCAGATAGCATTTTGAAACAAGTGGCCTAGTCGTGAACAAGTACATTCCTCTTATTGAGCTGCCATGATAGTTACGCTGAAATAATAGTAAAAATAATAAACATGGAATTTAATCATTTCAATAGAAAAACAACCAATTTTGAAAGCTTATTAGGGATTGCTTAATCTCTAATATATACCAGAACCATCAGGAAGCATACAAGCTCAAGGGATAATTTAGAGTGCTACTAAAATAATACTGTATATATGAAATAAATATTTTTAAAAATATCATTGCCAACCGCTACCATGAATTGAACTCATTAGGCAGTACATACAAGCTGATTAGTAAAGATGAAACAGTTTCAACAGTGACAACTCAAAAGTCATATCCCTGCCTGGTACAATCCAGCAACATTCGGCATAGATAATTTTCTGTCAATGGAACTGAAGTGCACAATTAAATAAGTCCCAATGATTACAACTGAACTTGGACTAAATGCTTAAGACCTACTGATTACAGTCAAACTTTTTGTGCATTGCATCCCCTGCAAATATCCAACTAGCAGGAAAAGCACTGGTTCCAATAATTCTAATATATTAACGTATTTATTAAAATGTATAATGGTCTAGATGCACCCCATACTCACAATTTGTAAAAGATATTACTTTCATGAGGCAAAATAATAAAGTAAGCTGTTAATTTTGCTTAGATATGGACCAATGCAATAGTTAAGATTTTACAATGAACGGCGCCAACACGGCCATCATGTTCCACCCAGAATGGGGGAAGAAATACAAAACGCGAAAACTATATGGCAGTTAACCCACAGAAACAAAGAAGCCCATTTCTGTATAAAATTATCCAAGCTATTCTAATGCAGATAGATAAATATAGATAGATACACATATCACATCACTATACATGCTTTCAAGTTATTGTCTTTACTTCAGGCTTTCAGAGCACATATATTCTTGATAATAAACTACGCCTATATACTTGCATGATAAATGCAAACACCACACAATGAACTAAAATGATTTGTTTCAAACGGAACAATTAATAAAGATAATTTTCCATGCTGACAGTCCACATTTCATCCATAAGTTTGAAGAGTCAAATGCTACCACAGCTGGAGGTTATTCTGCCAAATGGCTTCCAACAGTGACCATAGAACTGGGAAGTGTGAATATATGAATGCATTCATGTATGTGTATGTGTGTGTGTGTGCTCATTTGTGTGATTACATATAATATATATCAGTTTTTTAGACATTCACACATAGGGTTATATACATGGGGTGTGTGGTGACATACCTAATGAAAACTCCAAATTCAAAGCGTTTCAACTGTTCATCAGGTGAACTCAAGTCAAACATATTCAAAAAATTATTTTAAAAAATACCCCAAACCCAAAACACTAAGGAATCAAATGGAAACTTAAGCACAAGGTATTTGCAGGCTGACTGCGGAGAAAAATTAAAACAAAAAGTCCATACGAATAACTGAGATATGTTGAAAATAGATTTATCCGAAGGGGGGGAGGGGGTTATTGTAGATAAAGTGGGAGGGAGGAAATACCTCCCCCCCTTAAGTCCATCATGAAAGAAAATGAGACAAGATTATAAATAAGAGGCCAAGTTATTGCACACCATGGGATTCTTAATCTGGCTACCTGTGGTTTTTGCAGTTAAAGCCTTTTTTCTGCAGGGGGAGGGAGCGGTAGAAGGAAAAAGGGAGAAAATTTTGTGTTTATATGCCAGTTTTGCAAGTGATCAAAAGCGTGCATTAACCACCAAACTGGAAAAACATAAAATTATTATTATTATTATTGCTGTTGTTGTTGTTGTTAGTATTATTTAAAAGCCTATGACTTTCGAAATGCTATTGATTATTACCTGTACATCTCGCTTCCTGCATTCTTGGGTTTTATTGTCGTACTCTGTCATGGCAGCCCGAAGCTGTTTTTCCAGTTTCTCAATTTGCCGTTCATGTTCTCGGACCAGGCAATCCTTTTCTGTGTTATTCTGCTGGAATAGGTGCGTCTTCTCCTGTTCATGCTCCAGCTTCAGCTCTACTATCTGATTGGACAATGGAGAGTACAGTTCATCAATAGAACATCCCTGTCGTCATGACAACTCATCTTACAGCTTAATTTCCCACCCTCCACAATTTCAAGTTCACTTTATTATTATTATTATTATTATTATTACGTCATCCTTACCTCAAATTACCTTTGTCTTTATTTTTTTAAAAAATAAAAATAAAAAACACAATCAGAGCAATTTTGTTAAGCGTGACAGCTAAACAAATACGGCACATCTTGAAACGCAATGTACTTGTATGGATGTCAGAATGTGTGTGTGTGTGGTTTTTAATTTTTTAAAAAAAAACCACCAAAAAAATCCCACGCCATTGTCGCATTCTGTATACGTTTCCCCAAGTATCCTGCTGTTGACATCCAGCAGCGACGCAGATTAAAAATGGTTAAATCAGCCTCTTCTGCTCTTCATGCTTGCACACAAAAGCATCGGTAAATCTGTTAAAATATTTTGCTATGATTTCTCCAAAATAAAAGCCCAGCCCATCTAGGCGACTGTACATATATTATTTTCGTTAAAGAGAAATATATATACGCACACAAACACACAGACACATTAAACAAGAGCTCTATTATTCCGCTGTCAGCTACGGTACACCAACATAAACAGATGTATGTGTTTCAGGAGGGAACCTGCTGTGCTGCAAGCTTGCGCCATGATTTCATAAGAAGCATTCTATTCTCAGGAAGGATCCTTTCCCAGTCCACACCACACTGGATACGATGACCTTGGCCAGTCTTAGCCTCTCCCCGCTAGACTGAATGGCAGCCCGAGACCAAGGGCCTGGTTGCCGCAGCTTTGATACTAATCCTCCCAGGCTGTGCACAATGGCACCCTACCTGGCCTGCAAACTATAGCCAGCTAGGCTGCCTTTGAAGCAGGTGATGAATAGGGGACTGCAGGAAGCCAGCTTTCCTAGTGAACTCCAGGCCACACAGCTGCTAAGAACAGTCACTTGGATTTTTCTTCAGTTTTGGTGGATTTCAGGAGAAGAAAAAAAAGCACGTTATCGAGAATATGTTGGTTATAGTCAGCGTGAGAATCCCACTTCTTCCTCTTCTTCTTCAGAAAAGAAAGCAAACAGTAGGAGTCTGCTCAAAATCGATCTTGTTTGTGTGGGTAAAAGTGCGCAGGCACCTTATCTTAAAGCGATAGCATTCATTTTTTAAGTCCGCATTTTCTGCCACCGGCAGCTGCAAATGTGTCCTTGGAAATGGCTGTTATGTGCATTTGTAACACTGCAATTAAAAGATTCCCGCCCCCTCCCTATTCAGGGACTAAGGGGAAATGTGTGGTTTTTTAAATATTTTATTTCCAACCTCAGAAGGGAATCGGGTTGTGTTACACACTGGGCTGTACATCTTTTTGTACAGTTTAATAAAAACAAAGCATCATAATTCTAATCTTGAAAAAGAAAGATACATTCAGCAATGAGTTACCTGGAATTACGCATTAGTTAAAACCGGCTAATTTTGCCTGGCGTTGCGTACATACTCACACATTTTTATCTAACACATCAAGGCCTGAATCCACTTATATGGAAGGAAGCTGCTTTGAGCAGAACAGGATGCGCTTCCATGCAAAATGAGCACCGGAATCAAGACACACTGTTTCAAACTTCTAAAATGGCTCATAAATATTTGTCAAACTAAAATAAAACTGAAGCTCCAATCCATTCTTAAGGAAATCAGCCCTGAGTGCTCACTGGAAGGACAGATCCTGAAGCTGAGGCTCCAATACTTTGGCCACCTCATGAGAAGAGAAGACTCCCTGGAAAAGACCCTGATGTTGGGAAAGATTGGGAACACAAGGAGAAGGGACGACAGAGGACGAGATGGTTGGACAGTGTTCTTGAAGCTACCAGCATGAGTTTGACCAAACTGCGGGAGGCAGTGGAAGACAGGAGTGCCTGGCGCCTCTGGTCCATGGGGTCACAAGGAGTCGGACACGACTAAATGGCAACACTAGAAACACTTTCATGGACACCACGGTTTTCCCTTTGCCAACTGATTTTCTGGTGGTCCACCCATGCTGCCCTTTCTAGTCCCCTTAAACCAGGGACAGCACTACCATGAGACAGAGTGAGGTTCCAGGTGGCAAAATGCTAAGTAGGGGACAGAGCTGTGGGTGCCATGTGTTCTGACCTACTTCCTCTAAGCCAGTTTGTGCCATCTGTTGCAGTAGAGGACACTGTGCTGTCACCGCTGTGAATGACCAGTCTGTAGTACAAGGACTGGAGAGAGGTGCCATCTTGCCATTTGCCTCAGGCCGCAAAATGGCTTGGGCGGCATTGCCTTGAACCCTTTCAGCTCATCAAAGAACTGTATGAAGTATCCCTACCTGTGAACTCTTAAATCAAAAAGAGAATAGTCAGAAAAGCACAAATATCAGTTTCTGTATCCTCTCTTTCCTATATGCTTGTTTTCACTATAACTAGCAGAATATCCATCATTATGATACTGTAAAAGGGAGTGTACAACAAAGAGGAAGTCCAAATATTTACAGAAACACAGGGTGGTGCTTAGAGAGAAGAAACCCTGTATGCTTTGAGAAGAGACAGAGTTAAGTCCTCTGAAGATCTCTCCTTTAGGAGTGGATGACTTGTATGGTAAAGTGTAATGTTTTGAATTTGGTGACACTACTAGTGTGGAGATTGAACCTAGCCACTACCCCTGGTGATCCAAATCCTACATAGATGAAGCAGGGACACACTTATACAAGTCTTCCAATTGTAGCCTGGTATAGTAACCATCTAGGGTTTCATTTCTTGGATACACTACAGTGGGATGGCAAACCTGGAATTGAGGGGTGATACATTTAAAGAGCTGGACCATACAGAAGGCTGATCGCCGAAGAATTGATGCTTTTGAATTATGGTGCTGGAGGAGACTCTTGAGAGTCCCATGGACTGCAAGAAGATCAAACCTATCCATTCTGAAAGAAATCAGCTCTGAGTGCTCACTGGAAGGACAGATCCTGAAGCTGAGGCTCATGAGACCACCTCATGGGAAGAGAAGACTCCCTGGAAAAGACCCTGATGCCGGGAAAAACTGAGGACACAAGGAGAAGGGGACGACAGAGGATGAGATGGTTGGACAGTGTTCTCGAAGCTACCAGCATGAGTTTGACTAGACTGCGGGAGGCAGTGGAAGACAGGAGTGCCTGGCGTGCTCTGGTCCATGGGGTCACGAAGAGTCAGACACAACTAAACGACTAAACAACAACAACAACCAACACATTTAAATATAGATGTATTAGAGAAAATTGCCCCTAACATCAATGGAGGACAGCATGGTGGAGCTGTGGAGCTCACCTGACCTCCCCTCTGGCTATGTCACTACTTTATACCAGGCAGAGTGGGGGAGTTGTAAGGCAGTGGTAAAGTGCAATAACATTGGTGGAGACAATTCAGTGCTCTTGCCGGTGTGTTTGCATTGTACTGACCTCATTGTTCCTGCTCTTTCTCTCAGAATGCAGCAGCAATTTAGCTGGGACAGTGCAGGAAAATTCAAAAGATGTGGTGTGTAAGGAGATGGATTCTAATGAATACCTGGGATTTCTTTGCCACGGATTAAAACCTTGGCAAGTAGGAGGGGAAACTTGTTGGAACTACTTTGCAGCTCTCGCTAATCCTGAACTCCTGAACCTTGGCCCTTGTTCTCAGATGCATAGGAGTGGAATGTCAAACACGTAAGTCACAAGGAAAGAAATGGGACTTAAGCATAATAATAATAATAATAATAATAATAATAATAATAATAATAATTTATTTGTACCCCGCCCATCTGGCTGGGTTTCCCCAGCCACTCTGGGAGGCTTCCAACGAAGATTAAAAATACATTAAAATGTCACACATTAAAAACTTCCCTGAACAGGGCTGCCTTCAGATGTCTTCTAAATGTCAGGTAGTTGTTTATCTCTTTGACATCTGATGAGAGGGCGTTCCACAGGGTGAGCGCCACTACCACGAAGGCCATTTAGCATTTCACCTTTTCTTGAAGGCATCTATAGGCATTGATCCAGATATCTGCTTGTATGGTGGCTAAATTCGCTTTTAAAGAAAGCTTTTGTATCCATTGAGAAATGCCTTTGCAGGCACTTTCTCTCCCCACAGGGGATGGGGAAAGGTACATTTGGGGTAACATATACCCCTTGGATTATGGTTACAGTGTTGAGAATCAAATTATACACCTGGCATATCTTTGTTTGAGAAGTTTGGAACAGCACCCAGGATTTCCGAAATTCTAAATACTGCATATTTATACATTCAAGAACCTGCGGCTTTTAATGAAAGCGCTTTCAGTCAGTACCATCCAGAAGGTGTTTTGTGTAAATTAAAAGCATTCCAAACACATGCACAAACAGCAAGAGAAGTATATAATATATACACATACACACCATAACAGTTTTGTGTGCTGAGGGTCTTTTAAGCCTGACCCAGGCACTGAAGCCGTTTCAAAGGCAGAAAAAGCTGCTGCCTTCTCTGTGGTGTCCAATACCTTTGAAGTATCTAAGGCAGCTGCTCCTGGCAGATAGGAACTCTTGTTCTCTCTCTCTCTCTCTCTCTCTCTCTCTCTCTCACACACACACACACACACTTTGTTCTCCTTACAGCTGGTATATTTGAAAGACCAACTAAATTAAGTAAAAGTGAAAAACAGAAAGTTTCTCTTTTTAAAAATGACCTTAGTAGATACTTCAAAGGAAAGTGACAAATCTAACGCTGAATGTGAGTGAGATGTCTAGATGGTACCAACAAGGGCCTTGCCATCATATTTTGTTAAAAGAAGGACATTTTGATGAAGAAATATGTAGAGCTCTTTTAAACTGACTCTCAGACTCAGATTGTGTCCTACTATAAACTCCCTTTCGAATGCCAATTCCCAATGTTGACTTTAGCCACTGTCAAACCTTATGTGAGAAGCTCGATTTTTAATGGTGCACAAGGATTTAATTTTAATTTTATAGTACTTTTTATATTCTTTGCTGTGTTATAAGGTGCCCCGCGATCTGATCTGGACACAGGATGGAGTTTTAAATCTCTGACATAAATAAATCAAGCAAGGTTGACTAGTCTAACCAGAATATTCTACCACTATATGGCACCAGTAACCATCTTAGATTACTTTTTAAAAGGATTAAACATATCCACAGATATGTCTGTCAATAGCTATTTATTATTGACATCCACATCACAGAAACAAAATAGCTGTCTGAATACCAAATAATGGAAACAAAGGCAGGTTCACCCTTAACCTCACTCCCTGTGAACCACCGGCATCCAGCTGACTGATGGTCGAATTAATAAATTATTATTTTTGCTGGATACAAATCTAAGGGTTGAGGTTATTTAATATTTTGGTATTTATATCATGCTCTTCTACCAGCAAGGACCCAGAGTAAATTACAAAAGAAGGGAAGAAAGAAAAGATAAGCTAATACATAAATTAATGAACTTGACCAAGGACTGCTGTTTTTTAACCAAACATAACACCAACATTTTTGCAATCAGGATATCAGATTCAAATCTCAATTGATGATCAAATTTTAGGGCAATGTCCATTCTGGAATCCACACATCATTCACAACTGTCCCATTTAGAGTGCTGAAATCCTTCATCGTCTTCATCAATAAAGGCATCTAAGATGTTCACATCATGTTTTTGGTCCATGCTACATGACTGAAGTTTTAGCTCCCAGACATCTCTTCCTGGGAAAAAACAAAACAAACTACCCACCCTTCTGGCAACCTATGACAGGTCCCTCCACTGCTCACAAAAAACCCCCAGGCTATTAAGCTAATTTTCTGCTTAGCTGATAAATCCTTAGAAGGCCACATCTTCCCCCACCTCCCAGTAAAAGCTGGTCCACCAGCATCTCCACAGCAAATACATGAAGGGTAAGGATGGAGTACTCATGGGCCCTCTTCCTATCTGTTTCATTTAAGCAGCAACTTACTGCAGCTGGCATATTGAATCTTGGATAAGGCTAGTGGGGCTGGGGACATTGCACTGCAGATGGAGAGAAAGCACAGAGGTCGCCCATGATGTTCCATGATATCATTTGAACATTCCAGGCTGAATATTTCAAATCACAGGCTTTGCCTTGGCAACATCATTGTATCACCTGAGGCATCTTATATGTAATGCAGAGGAATACACTACCTGTTTGTTTTAGGACTCAATTATAACTCACTTTAATCAACATTTTGGAATGCACTCTTTTACCAAAAAGGCATGACAACCTTCAAGACACAAATCCACAACAGTGCTGCAGAACCTGACTCTACGTAACGCATGAATGAAAAGTTGGTACCATTAAAAGGGATATTTAGAACCTGCGGAGACCATGCTAAAGTTCAGAAATATTCAGAAATGACTCACGCTGAAGTTATCTTGTAGTCTGTTGCCAAAAAAGGCAGCATAAAATGAACAGAATGAACTATTAGTGTAAAGTTTTAAAGAACAGACATCCAAGCAGGGATGAGAAAAAAGAATTTAGCATTAGCTCATAAAGAAGATTTCATGTGAAATTTATATAGATATTCTGGCAGAGGGGCAACTCATGGTTTGTTTTCTGCCAACAAACCATAGTGTGAAACCATAGCTATTGGCTTACAAACATGGCTTGCTTTAACTATGAAGTGATAATATGGGATTTAAACAAAGGAGATGAGTTTCGAGTTCAGCAAACCAGGGTCTGGAATATGTTGAGATATAGCAATATACACCAAACACAATTTGAAACCTCTGGAAATAAATAGGAAGCCTTGCTACAAGTGTAAACAATAGAAAAGAATGCAAACCTTGTGTTAATGAACTGCCTGTGAAACTTAAGTCAACAACATCCAATATTATTATTTTTTAAGAAGAAAATGCAAGTTGGGCCCAGCTGTATCAAAAGGTAAATGCTAGAGGAGTTGTTGTTTATAATATGTATTTATTTTAAAGCTAGCTAGCTAACCTGTTGCTCATATCTTTGCTTGAGCTCTTCAAGCTGCCAGGAGAATTCTTTTGACTGCTTTTCACGGAGAGATTTTGATCTGCTTAGATCTGCTTCCACTCTTTCCATCTAGAAAGTAAGAGACAATATTTAACATATATAAATTAGTTATTTCAAGACAAGACACTGCTGATAACAGTTTTGCCATCAAACAGCTTAAAATGGTCCTGCAGCATTGTTGTGTGTTGCTGAGGGTGATTCAAGGATACAATATCTGTAGTGACAAGACCACCAGCACAATCCAGTTAAAATTTAGTAATTTTCACTGGGAGACTGAAACCAGTGCTGAGCTCTCTCCAGTTTTGCATCTGATGAAGCGGACTCTAGCTCATGAAAAACTGAGGAATAGATTTTGTCTAAAATACTTTGTTGCAGCATTTAATTTAAAACAATGGCAGTTTAAAATGCTGGACTTTGGCTGGAGAATATTCCATCTTTATTTTCCCCTCTCATGCAACTGTGTTTGAATTTCATTATAAATGTGTTTGTCTGTAGTAATTAAATGCAATACTGTATACTGATTCTGAAAACAGTCATCACTGGGGTTATTATATTTGCACTCAGGAAAGACTTTTGCTCAAGCTTTCCTGGCTTCTTACATTTTTTTTTTATCTTATAGACTACATGACATGACTTGCTTGCTAAATATACCTGGATTGTTTAACCAAATATTTGCCTGTTTGCCCTTGCATTCTGAATGCGATAATACAGTTGAACAATACAGTTGACATTATTGTATGATACATAGAAGTGGCACAGAAAATCCAACAAGCAAATATCATCAATAATTTGTGCATGGAAAATTGCATGCACTTATAATCTACAGTATTTCCAGGTAGGGAAAAGATCCCTATCTGGAAATCTGGAAAGCCACTGCCAGTCAATGTTGGCATCACTGTGCAAGACAGACCAATGGCTCGACTCTGAAAAAAGGCAAGTGATGCTCCTAACTCATTTCCTAATTTAGTTATTTGTATTATCAGCATGTGGACGCAGGTGGCGCTGTGGGTTAAAGCCTCAGCGCCTAGGACTTGCCGATCGAAAGGTCGGCGGTTCGAATCCCTGCGGCGGGGTGCGCTCCCGCTGCTCGGTCCCAGCGCCTGCCAACCTAGCAGTTCGAAAGCACCTCCTGGTGCAAGTAGATAAATAGGGACCGCTTACCAGCGGGAAGGTAAACGGCGTTTCCGTGTGCGGCTCTGGCTTGCCAGAGCAGCGATGTCACGCTGGCCACGTGACCCGGAAGTGTCTCCGGACAGCGCTGGCCCCTGGCCTCTTAAGTGAGATGGGCGCACAACCCCAGAGTCTGTCAAGACTGGCCCGTACGGGCAGGGGTACCTTTACCTTTACCTTTTATTATCAGCATAGTGGTCAGATTTGTGTCATGCATGCTTCCAGAGACCTAAATTAAGCAGAATCATCACTCTTTCTACTTCTGATGTTCAAACTATGAGTGCCTTTGTTTACGTAGCCAAAAGAGAAGCATCGATGCACAAAGAGGGAGGTGTCAGCAGGCTTCCCCCCAAAAAACAATAGTAGAAAAAAATAAATATGGGGGGGGGGTTTTTCCAGGTAGTGGATGGGAACTAAAACTAATGACATCAGAAGCCCCTAGAACAGAATCTACTGAAAGCAAATAAAACTTGTGGGCTACATAGAAGGGGCTAGGTAATAATATTTAGGTAAATAAATGAAAAAGATCGCTTGCTAGAAGCTATCTAGAAAGGCATATACAAATGGACATCCAGAGAGGTTAGCTTTTAGGAAGTCTCATCTGGAAGGAGGAGAACATCATGTGCCCCAAGTTCCAATTCATGAGCATGACCTCAAGATGAAAAAAGACTATAATTCAAGGTAAATGTCTGCTCTGTTTAGAATCATAGGGAGCAAGTCAGATGTTGAAGAGAGAGGATGCATTGTATAGCACCTTTAATTTTGTCTTTGCTTAGCTGTGTAATTAAACATTTGAGACTCTTTGATTTTTACTACCACTTTGTGCTCAATATTTTTAGAAAGGTATTCTTTTAAAAGAAAATGGAGGGACCACATCCTGTGTTGTTTTTGGTTTCTCCTAACTGGACTATGAAGGTTGATGAAACACTATGTTTTTTAAAAAGGGTGGGGTGATAAAACTAGGGTTCGCAGGAGTAACATCCCATAGTAACACTTGGGAGGGAATAGTAGGGGCATGAATACTGTGATTGAAGAGTTCATAGTCTCAAGAGATAAAGGAAGGCCAAGATTATCAGAAGTATTATCAGAGGTATTTAGCTGGAAGATACCCATAATCCCTCTGGCGGTGGTTGCTTGGAAGTACACATCTTCTGCCAGTATTGGGATTATAAGGCGGGGGACGACGACGACCTGGAGTTCTAATAACGTCAGATTTCAACTTGTGCAGAATTTCTGTCCCCAGTTAGAACCACTTGTTACAGTTATTTGCTATTTAGTGATAATCCTTATTCAATTTAAATACCACCCCTGTTTATAATTATTATTTTGTCTTTGATTTGCTTATGTGCATTTATTGACCACTCTTCCCTGTGCAGTCTCAAAGTGGGTTACACAAAGGGTTGTATCCAACCAAATCACCCTGTTAGCACAATGATTTCCACCTGTGCAGCGGGACTCCTCCTACCCCACAATCTGCTCTGGAGGGTTGGGAAACTCCCCAGAAGAGATGAAGGGGCATAGGGAGAGGATAGGGAGTGGAAGTCCTATTGCACAGTTGAAAGTCCTTGAGCTAATGACATGACTTCTTGAATACAACTCATACAGTTTAAATCAGTGATGGCCAAACTTGGCCCTCCAGCTGTTTTTTGACTACAACTCCCATCATCCCTAGCTAACAGGACCAGTGGTCAGGGATGATGGGAATTGTAGTCCCAAAACAGCTGTAGGGCCAAGTTTGGCCATCACTGGTTTAAATTAAAACAAGTAAGCCATACAATACTTAAACCATCAGTTAGGCCATTTCAAACAGTAAGCAAAAAGAGCAACAACAGTCTCAACAGCGATTCTCATCTTTCACCCCAAAAAGGTGGACTCAGACGCACTGATGAAATGGGGAATACCACATGTGTGGAACCCTTGGCTCCACAAGATAGAGTAGAATGGGATACAAATGTGATAAAGAATGTATTTCACATTAGAACAAATTATGTAATAGTACACACCCCAGTCCTCAGACCCACATAAAATGAAGCTTAAGAACATATGATTGCATTTTCCCACATTCTTCCTCTCTTTTTCTGTTATCTCCATACTTCCTTCAGCTGTTGAATTTTAGATAACAGCCTCTTTTTAAAACTAATATTACCCTGGGGGGAAATGCGTGTGTGGATGGCACTGCATAAATAAAAATACTAATACCAAATCCCTCTCTAAAATAAAAATGAAAAGTGTGGCCTGGTCGTCTCATTTGCCAAGACTGACAAGCACTAGAGCTAAAATAGTGGGCATTATTTATATGATCATTTCTTCTGGTACAGTAGCCAATTATTTCACTTCCATTTTTTATTTGTTTCAGATTAGGTTAAGCCATCATGAAGTCCACAGTCCACAGGCAGCACACCAGCCGTGAATTGCTAACTGACCACATAAGGAAACCAAAGAAAAAGTTGATTTGAAACCACTTATCAAAATCACCCTTCACAAATGAAGAACACTACAACAATCAATTGTGTCATAAGTGTCTGTTTGTGTGCGTAGAAGAACACAGATGCATCCAGGGCCTTCTTCAAAGGATTTCCCCACGCAGCTCCAATGGTGAACAATACAGTGGTACCTCGGGTTAAGTACTTAATTCGTTCCAGAGGTCTGTTCTTAACCTGAAACTGTTCTTAACCTGAAGCACTACTTTAACTAATGGGGCCTCCTGCTGCCGCCGCGCTGCAGAAGCACGATTTCTGGTCTTATCCTGAAGCAAAGTTCTTAACCTGAAGCACTATTTCTGGGTTAGCAGAGTCTGTAACCTGAAGCATATGTGACCTGAAGTGTATGTAACCCGAGGTACCACTGTACATGCATCATGTTTCGTGATATGTTCAAACTTTGGCAATGACTATATTCATTTAACTCTGGCATGGTTCATAGCAGCAGAATCAAGGCTTAAGGGTAGAAATGATGTGGAGAAATTATCAAAGCGCAGAAATATTCGGCGATGAACTGGGCACAAACCGAGAGAAAACACACACACCTCCATAGTTAGCATTCTATCAACAGCCCCATTAACAGACATCTGATTATTACGACAGCCATGAGCCTTGGCAAAATAAAAAGCAGATGGTAACAATATCAGAAAGCCATAAATTATATAGTCTAATAAATAAAATATTGGTTATAGTAACTGAAAAATCCACAATACTGTCCACACTTACTTTCTCAATAAAAGAATAAAATGAAAAAATGAGGATATATAAAAGATATTGTGTTGCTAAAACTTTAACTTTATGCCATCGATAGCTACATTAAAAAGAAGATAATTCTTTCTGATACAACATTGTACTATGAACAGAAATTTAAGAATATAAAACCTATGGGCTTAGAACTGCAACATTTTACCATGTTGATCCTTTTTGCATGCACTACAGCAGAACTTTAAGGTTTAACTGAGCTCCAATGTTAATTAGAACAAATGTGAAGTCTACCTTAGCACCTGGACCCAGGCTATTTAGCACACCGAATCCCTGTGACAGGTGGATTTAATCGATTCAAAAATAACACCAAACCACGATCAGGCATTAAATGATTAAGCCATGTGCTCAAATGCTCCCCATTACCCCTCATGTTCTGCTGGATTAAACCACAGAGCCTAGTGCTTGCCAATCAGAAGGTCGGCGGTTCGAATCCCCGCGACGGGGTGAGCTCCCGTTGCTCAGTCCCTGCTCTTGCCAACCTAGCAGTTCGAAAACACGTCAAAGTGCAAGTAGATAAATAGGTACAGCTCTGGCAGGAAGGTAAATGGCGTTTCCATGCACTGCTCTGGTTCGCCAGAAGTGGGAAGCTGTCTGCGGATAAACGCCGGCTCCCTCGGTCAGTAAAGCGAGATAGGCACCACAACCCCAGAGTCGTCTGCAAGTGGACTTAACGGTCAGGGGTTTACCTTTAATTTCTCAGCCTGTTCATAATTTGCTGGTTCTGATGTAACAGCAAGCAACAATTTGACCAAATATGTTCTAAAACTCAGGTGTAGGAAATATGTGTAGGTTGGCTATCACCAACATTTCCTCAAGGAGCCTCTTATGCAGAATCATGAATTTTTGACTTTTTAACAGAGGATTATATTTACTTCAAACAAGCCAAGTGTTGTTCCTGTTGTTGTTTAGTCATCTTAGTCGTGTTCAACTCTCCCTGACCCCATGAACCAGAGCATGCTCCCCCTCAGTCAAATTGTTGTTGTTGTTGTTGTTGTTTAGTCGTTTAGTTGTGTCTGACTCTTCGTGACCCCATGGACCAGAGCACGCCAGGCACTCCTGTCTCCCATTGCCTCCCACAGTCTAGTCAAACTCATGCTGGTAGCTTCGAGAACATTGTCCAACCATCTCATCCTCTGTCGTCCCCTTCTCCTTGTGCCCTCCATCGTTCCCAACATCAGGGTCTTTTCCAGGGAGTCTTCTCTTCTCATGAGGTAGTCTCATGAGCCTCAGCTTCAGGATCTGTCCTTCGAGTGAGCACTCAGGGCTGATTTCCTTCAGAATGGATAGGTTTGATCTTCTTGCAGTCCATGAAACTCTCAAGAGTCTCCTCCAGCACCATAATTCAAAAGCATCAATTCTTCGGCGATCAGCCTTCTTTATGGTCCAGCTCTCGCTTCCATACATCACTCCTGGGGAAACCATAGCTTTAACTATACGGACCTTTGTTGGCAAGGTGATGTCTCTGCTTTTTAGGACTCCTTAATTCAACAACTGTAACTGTGATGAACATGGGTGTGGGAGCTGAAGGAATCAGCCTTAGAACTCAGTATATGACTCAGTTCCCTACGCAGTACAGATGTTTTTGTCAGCAGGTCTATTCAGTTCTTTTTTTCTGGGGGTACGCAGGGGTACGCATACCCCTAAACATTTTGTGAATTTAAGTTTGGCCTCATTGAGGGGCAGTATTTCAATATGAGTAGGAAAATGAGAGAACCCCTAAACATTTTTAATGGGAAAAAAAAGCCCTGAGTCTATTTATTTTATTGGGTGTTTTTTAAAAAAGTTTGTGGCTTCTTCAGCAGCTCCAGAGTGCAGACTATGTGTACTCCCCAGTGTACAGATTATCCCCAAGGAGCTGGCAAACGTGATGTTCCTTCCTACCAGGGGTTCCTTTGTGGGCGGAGAGGGGGTGCCTCACTGCTCTTCCATCCAACTTGAATTCTTTCTGCCCAACACCTAATATCTGGAGACACCATCCAGAATATATGCCTCCCATATTTTTCTAACTAAAAATTAAGCTATTTACTGGTTTCACAAGTGTACCAATATACACACACACAACCAGTGAACCACTAAACAAGGCTATATTGCACTATACGTATATTGAGACAAATATTTTAGAATTTCTGGAGTAATTGCACTCCTGTTTCACATTTCTGTCCCACCCATCACTGATATATTGCCGCATCCCTGTGTTTCCACTGGCCTATAAGAAATTGGCTGGGAAATCCTTCCTCCTCTCTACCCCAGTGGTACAGGGATCCCTCAAACTCACTCAACAAACAGAGCCTCACATGACAATGGTTCCCCCCTTCCTTTTGTTTTAAAAATATATCACTTGCTATTTGCCATGCTTACATGGCCCTTTCTCCATTTCTTTTCATTTGCCTTAAACAGTCATTGTGCTGCTGCATCCGAGAGAATACCTATGACCCTTTCACAGGAAATATTGTGCCTTACCTGCACTGCAAGACTGAAATTAAATGCAAGTGGCTTCAGTAATGAAATGAGGAGAAAGGTTTCCTACCCTGCCAGGCTTTCACATTATCGCAACAGTGAGATTGGCTAGATACATCTAAAGTGAATTTTCCATTAAAATGAAGAAATAAGAGATGTGAAAAAAGGGAGATAAGATGCAACCCAGAACAATGCATAAACTAGTATTTTATTCTTGGAACTTCTGGAAAAAGCCCTAATCAGTAATACTGCTACGGATAGTTTTATAGCAATGTCAATCCTGGCTTTGTTATAAAGATAAATCAACGGCTAACATCCTTTTTTCTGACTTGCTGGAAAAGCCGTTGCATTGTGAAAGAGTTTGATGTAGCACTATCAAGTGAAGTATGTTTCTGGAAATATAAGATGAGAATATGCTTCCCCACTGAGACAGATAGTTGCAGAAAGGCTGGCATTGTGACCTCCTCACCTGCTCTTTCATTTCAGCATAGACTTTTTCTGAGTTCAGCTCCACCTGCCGCTTAAACTCCTCCAGGGCAGCATCAGCCTGCTGGGCATGCAGCCTCTGTACCTCCATCGCCCGAGTCAGCTGCTCCTCCTTCTCCCTAGAAAGTCAGAGAAATTTTCCATAGTTCAAGTTTCAAATAAAAGAACATGTGCGCTTGTGTAGAAGAAAGGCCTTTAACCCTATCCATTTAAAGTAGTACTCAGGCTTTAATTTCCTGTCCATGGTAATGTCAAACTTCCCTTAGCAATACTTTGAAGGAGAGAACAACAAGTTGGATGATAAATCAACTTGTATAAATCAGAGATTATTTTCACTTGCTCACTGAGTAGTAATAATAATAATAATAATAATAATAATAATAATAATAATTTATTATTTGTACCCCGCCCATCTGGCTGGGCTTCCCCAGCCACTCTGGGTGGCTTCCAACAAAGATAAAAAATACATTAAAATGTCACACATTAAAAACCTCCCTGAACAGGGCTGCCTTCAGATGTCTTCTAAATGTCAGGTACTTGTTTATCTCTTTGACATCTGATGGGAGGGCGTTCCACAGGGCGGGTGCCACTATCGAAAAGGCCCTCTGCCTGGTTCCCTGTAGCTTTGCTTCTCGCAGTGAGGAAACTGCCAGAAGGCCCTCAGCGCTGGACCTCAGTGTCCGGGTAGAACGATGGGGGTGGAGACGCACCTTCAGATATACTGGACCGAGGCCGTTTAGGGCTTTAAAGGTCAACACCAAGACTGAATTGTGCTCGGAAACGCACTGGGAGCTAAAAAGAGCCCAAACATAGGACTAGGCTCTTGTGCAGGTTATTTCACCTTCAAATTTTTCAGCTGTACCAAGGAAGCTTAAGTAGTGCAGCTTTATTGTACCCCATAGAACCGTTTTCTTTAATCTTCCATTAAGTAACGTTAACACATCATCCAAAGATATTTAATCAAGAAAACATTTGGAATATATATGCCTGCATTGTTACAGTATATGCCTACATTAACACATCAACAGAAGTATATCCCCTCCACCATCTCCTCTAAGAAAGAAAGAGGATTACTTGCTGCCTGGTATACGTCAGATTATTAAGTATGGAGAACATGACACACATTGGGATCTTCTCAAGTCAATTTAGTGAAAACTCTTAATGCACAGTTATGATATCAATTCAGCATTTGCATGGGTGACACAACTTATGCTTCAAAAGAGTATGATTATCCCAAGTCACTTTATCTTAATGTCAAACAGTGAACACTAATTTTTAAAGACTAAAGATGCAGCTTTCAGGAGCATTAGAAACTAAAGTATCACAACTGACCATAATATGGTCTTTTTCAGAATTATGCACAGGTTCTTATTCTCGTAACAACCTTTGATCTTGGTATGATGCATGCAGCTGACATGTTTTAAAGCAATATATCATTCCCTCTATTTCCAAAGTTCAGAGGTAGGTGTAGATTCTTACATATCCGAAATCGCACCATCCATGCACAAAAGGGCAGGTTTGGAGAAACTCCAGTGTTTGCAGACGTACAAAAAAGAATGGAAGGAAACAGTCCAAAGTAGCCCAATGATGACTGAATGTGCTCAGGGGACACTGTATGCTGCTTGCTGGTCAGGGGGAATGGAAAACTAGGTGCTGAGACCGGAGCAACTTCCTAGAAGAGAATATGAATAGTTGGCTCGAGCACCAAACAGAAGCACTCCACATTTGTTCATGAATACAAGCATGCCTATTTTCAATTCTCCTTGTATTTATGGTATAAGTTATTGTTTATACTACATTTCCTCTCAACTTCTCTCTTAAATGTGAGTATTCTTAGGTGGTGGTGGTTTTTCTTTCAAAAAAGACTGCTATTTTGTGAGAATAAAACGAATCTGATTTTTACATCCCCCCCCCCAATCTAGGACTCATACCTAACTTGCTTTCTTTATGGTTTTAATATAACAATACATGCGTGTAATATATTTATTTTATGTTTATTTTATTCAGAAAGCTGTTAACCCTTTTTCTTTATAAACTCAAAATGGCTGACAAAAACAATTATACATAAAACAGATGCCTGCTTTTGTTTTTCCAGATTTGTATATTTTTAAATAAATTTCTCTGTTAGCTTTGCCTTTATATATAGCAAAATTATTACTTTTTAAATACATTTCCATTTCTACAGATCTGCATACTGACATATTTCTACACTGTTATGAAGTAACAATGATCTACTATAAACATATCAAACTGAATTTGATATAACTGAAAGGCTATCTGTCATTGGGGTGTGTGTGTAAAAGATTGATTAAAGTCACAGGTTATACATTTCCACAAAAAAGGCTCATAGGCATGTAAACTCTAGAATAATTTCCACTAGGCTTAGATAGAAGTTTTGAAAGGTTTGGAGTGTGTGTGTTTTTTAAAAAAATAGTGATCTATGTCTTCCAAAGGGACGCGGGTGGCGCTGTGGGTTAAACCACAGAGCCTAGGACTTGCCAATCGGAAGGTTAGCGGTTCAAAACCCCGCAACGGGGTGAGCTCCCATTGCTCGGTCCCTGTTCCTGCCAACCTAGCAGTTCGAAAACACATCAAAGTGCAAATAGATAAATAGGTACCACTCCGGCGGGAAGGAAAACGGCGTTTCCATGTGCTGCTCTGGTTCACCAGAAGCTGCTTAGTCATGCTGGCCACATGACCCAGAAGCTGTATGCTGGCTCCCTCAGCCAATAAAGTGAGATGAGTGCCGCAACCTCAGAGTCGGCCATGACTGGACCTAATGGTCAGGGGTCCCTTTACCTTTACCTATGTCTTTTAAAGATAGTGGTTAATTTTAGCTTTGGCTGCACTACTTAGAAGGAAGTTCCACTGAATTCCGATGTGTGTAGAACTGCAGTCTAACGCTGCCATTCAACACCCCCCCCACACACACATACACACACTTTGTGTGGGGCTGGATTGTGTGCAGTTTTTTGTCCCACCCACCAAATGGGCAGGTAGGCAGAAGGGCTGCTGGTGGGTTCCCCACTAATAGAAACCTGTAGAAAGTCCTGAAAAGGCCCTTTTTCATGAGTGCATCACACCCAATTCAGGTTGAATTCTGCTCTAGCTCCAAGCTGGCACTGTTATTTGCCCCCACTTTCCTCCTGGATGGTGTGAGCAGCAGGGCTGCTTATACAGTGTTGGTTCCACCGTTCTGTTAAGCACTGCCAACTTGCAAAGCCAGGGTTTTGATTGCACCCTTACCAAAGATGAAAAAGCAGCTTGCTGCAAATAGCTGTTTAGGAAAACATGTACTTGTGCAGAGTCATCAACATTCAGCCAGCTCAAAAGAAAACAAATAAAAACAGAATAATAGAACTGTATAATAAAGGGACTCTGAGGACCATCTTGTCCAGTCCCCTACAATGATGGAATATGCAGCTGACTCATACGGGGATCGAACCTGCAACCTTGCCTCCTGTGAAACCCTTTGCGTTGAAGGAACACAGAGAGGCAAACGCAAGCTGCCGATGAACCGAAAACATGACATTCAATGTTATTGCCTTTGAATATGCAAAGTAAGTTTATCTTCTCAGACTGTTGGCTGATACTTACATTATCTAAACCAACCAACGCACTCCATCTTACTCTCTGAGATAACTGCATTGAAATCTGTTGTGCTTCAGGAATCTGATTTCATTTCTGATGTATTTCAACTATCAACCTCTTGAGAAGTTGCCAGCCAGGAATCACCATCCATTGATTTTCCAGGGTGCAGAAGCCAGTTCTACATCTACAGCAATAATTTGTAGTTCGCAACTTTTCCCCTCCAGGATATTGAGAAGTATTGTTTCCATCAAGCATTAAAATATTCACTTTGAAGGTCTCCCTCCCACCCCCGGTATTACTTGTTGCAGTGCCCAATACTATACAGTTACATCACTCAAATCCCTTAAAAACTGAGCTGGCATGAATATTAAAAGCACAAATTTAATCTTTGGCCTCAATTTATTTGTAAGAAAAAAAATCCTTTCATCTCAATGTATAAAGGATATGGTTACAGAATTAGCAGAATTGCGTAAATAATCTCCATTTAAACATGACTATGAAGTCTAAATAACAATTTAAGGAAGAAATGTACAAATAAAGTGAGAATATGTATTCTAAATACTTGTCTTAAGTGTTTAAGCAATTATTTCACTTCCATCTCTCTTCCAAAATATAAAAACAACTCTGTACAGAAGAGATAATAGCAAAATATTCACAATGAGATCAACTAAAACTAGGGGTGATCCAATGGTTGGTATACTAATAATCTCAGAATATATTTGTGGCTTACTACATGTCAAAACACAAACAATTACTTGTAATAACCACCGCAACTCAACAGTAACTTTGTGCATAAGGGAAAGGGCAAATCAATTAACAGAACAACTATTTCAGCATTTGAAAAGTCCTCTGGAACTACTTCCCATTTGATATCACTTATTTCAGATATTAAAAAGCCACAAGAAACACTAGGGAGATAAGAAGACCTTGCGACTGACTCAGTTGGTTTAACAGGTCCACAGGTTTCTGTTAAAAACCTCGTAATCTGAATGGATTTATGCTTGACTGGTGTATAACTTTCCCAACAAAGGATAAGAGTTAAAAACTTTATCAGGCAGAAGATGTTTTTGCACTCCACTCCAGGGACAAACTTTATGAAATACCAATAAAACTCGCTAGCAAGAGTATGCATTACAAGGAAAATCCTGAGAAACTTTGTTCAGGAACTTGATTTCTTCTCTTAGACTTTTTCAATTTATTTATACCTCTCAGAGAAAACACACACACACACCCCAAAACCTCCTGGGTATTCTAATTACTATTCCTGCCCAAAAGAAAGGGAGCAGCCTCTGCAGGTTTTAATAAATCAAATAAGAATCATTTTTATCTTTTGTCTTAAGGTACGTAGGTACTTGAAAGTATCAGGAGCTTGGAGCATTTGTCATTTATTTCTCAATCCATCCCAGAGACCTACAACGACCCTCCAAGCTGCTTAACACAAGCCACTGAAACATCAACCTAAACCTGGATGATACACATATTCTGACAAAAATAAAGAGGAATAGTGGCTGTCATGTTGCTAAGCAACAGTTACTAAGCCAAGGCTACCACTGGAAATTCCAGGTACGTTACAGACAGAAGAGACCTGTGGCTGTAATGGAAGTCTAGAAATAAAGAGCCACTGCAAAAGGAAGAGGGTGTATGTTCACATTTCTCGGATTTGGGAGACAAAGGAAAAGCCCATTTTTCTGCAAACTATTTCCACTCTTCTGTCTTGGTCAAGGACCATCCCATCCAGCCTTACTTTCTCCCAAGAAGCTTTCCATGGGAAGGAACAATTCTATGTTTCTTTTCTTAAGGACAATTGTAGAATAAGGGTTTGGGATAGTCCATTTCTGTTTTGGTATCACAGTTCCAAAGTATACTTCCAGAAGAGCCTCATCTTTCTCCGACTTTACTTAGTGATAGGGAAATGATGATCTAGCTCCTGTACTTAAGACTTGTGCACATCTTTAGTATCTCAGCATTCTCCTGAGATGCTACAACTGCTATGTGGCTGAATAGACTGTAAATTAGGAGAGTAAAATACAGCAGCTTCCATCTAGACATTTAAAAGTGTTTACAAACAGCTGTAAATCTTCTGGGAAGTAGCCAGTTATTTTTCCCCCTGCAGTTTATTGTATTATATATACAAAATATTGTGGGTTGTTGTTGTTAGGAAATACATTGAAAGAAATCATACAAATGAGCTTATAAATGACACTCCCTATACGAGGTTATCGAAATAAATCTGAAAGATCTGTCAGGCACCTTGATAAAATATTACATATGAAAATATTCTGCACCCTAGTCTCTCATCTTCCTGACTTCTTTGCATCTTCAAAAGAACTGTCACAATCAGTTCTGATATTATATATTCTACTATTCTAAGGCAGAGGGATGTATGTCTTCTTCTCTAAAACAGGCCAATATGAATCACCCAACATTATTAGAGGGCTTTTAACCATGGAAATAACTGCGGACATTTGAACTTCTGGCTGGTGAAAAGATTTTTAAATACAGGGTAAAATATGTTTATTTTGTAGGGTATAAACAGATGTGCCCTTGGGGTGGGGGCTTAAACTCTTATTTGGAAACAGACTCTTGTTCCCACTTCTAGGGATGTGCACTGGAACACATGTATCCTCAAACATGCCAACATTTCTGGTCTCATATTGCAGAACACACAAATGTGAACAAAATGCAACAGCCATCGACTGGTGACTTAAGACACATTTTCAACATTATTTATGCTTGCATGACAAGAAAGTCCTGCAGGATTCAGAAGAGTCCTGCTTCTCTACTCATGGTGTACTGTACAGGACTGTTTCCACATTGCTTTAAAACACAGTTATGCTTAACTATGACTTAAAATGAATGTGCAGAATGCTGGTGCATGTGAGCAAAACAGTAGCCATTTTGCTCCTTTCCTACTTGAGCTTCTACTTCGCTGTCTGGAGGGAAGCCATGGTTTGGCTTTGTGTTACATCCAAACTCTGGTTGATGAGTTTGTCTCTCTGCAAACAAAACATGAAGGTTGCTTCTTGGCTTGCTTCTCGTGCTTTCTTTGGGGGAAAGAAAGCACAAGCCCTCATTCAGGCGTAAGCCAAACCATGGCTTAGCTCCCAGTAGCACGGGAGGAGAAAAGCAGCCATAAATTTAGCCTCATATACCAGCATGCTATGGGACGCGGGTGGCGCTGTGGGTTAAACCACAGAGCCTAGGACTTGCCGATTAGAAGGTTGGCAGTTCGAAGCCCCACGACGGGGTGAGCTCCCGTTGCTCGGTCCCTGCTCCTGCCAACCTAGCAGTTCGAAAGCACCTCAAAGTGCAAGTAGATAAATAGGTACCACTCTAGGGGGAAGGTAAACGGCGTTTCTGTGCGCTGCTCTGGTTCTCCAGAAGCAGCTTAGTCATGCTGGCTGCATGACCTGGAAGCTGTCTGCAGACAAACGCTGGCTCCCTCGGCCAATAAAGCGAGATGAGCGCCGCAACCCCAGAGTCAGTCACGACTGGACCTAAAGGTCAGGGGTCCCTTTACCTTTACCTTACCAGCACGCTATGTTTCACCTTTATACCACAACAATGCTTAACTGTTGTTTAAAGTGATATGTAAACCAGTTTACAGACATGTGCATAGACAACATACTATGGCATTCCAAAGAAGAGAAGTTCTATTTGCACCGTCTTTATCCAGCTTTTCCTCCCCACTGAGCCACATTATTTAAGTCTTGGAGCTCACAGAAACCTGACCAGACAGAGGATGAGATTATGGGCACCCCTTAGCTCCCCAAGGCACCATCTTGGCCTGCTACACTGACTCAGTACTTCTCAGGTTCATGTATTGAGGAAGGAAGGTAGAAACAGGACACCATTGTGCCATATGAGCATCCTTCCATGCACAAGCACAGCATCCACATGATGAAGGACTGTATCCTTCATATTTGTGCTATTTTTCTGTCCTTTAATTGTGAAATAAAAAACAGACAATAAACTGCATAATTAAAGATAAGCCTTTTTATAACTATCCACTGGAGTTAAGATGTAATTAAATACATTATTTAAGCAGCAGTTATCAGAATCAAAGAATGGCCATCTTTTACAGCAAAAAAAATCCCAACCATATGGAATATGTGCGGAATTACTATTTTTGTTCAGAGAAGGGGGAGGAGAGGAAGAGACAGTGTGAAGTCATTCAAGCAGAATGATAACTAAACCAAACCCAGATCAAAGGAATAAAGAAGAAAGGCTGAAATGTGAAGCTGAAATATTTATTGCCTTCAAAACATCATCCCTGTCCTGTCCCTGGGCACTTTAATATTGTGAAGTTGCTAGAAAGCATTCTAAGTTGCATTCATCACTGCAGACAAATGAACCAAAAATTTAAGGAGACAACAGGCTTGTTCATTATTCAGTGGTTCTGAATCTAATATGGAATTTCTTGTTTAGGGTGGAAGAAAGCAAGCATTTAATTGAAGAATTGTATACAGTGTTGTGTATTTGGTGATGTTAACATCAAATAAACTGTATGCAGCATTTTTAGTACTAAACTAAACCACAACTGAAAACTCCTTTGGGTATTATTATTAATATTAGCATATCAAAAATACAAAATTAAAAGTACATAATCCCCATATCCTATATACTAATAATGAATTAATTATCTGAGCATGGATACTTTTGCAACCAAAACAGCACCATCCATGCACAAGAGAAAGGTTCCAGCGAGCTTAGAGGTACTCAACAGAAGAACAAAAGATCTTTAAGCAGGCAAAACCCTGAAGGGCACCCCAAGGAGGACTGAGCATGTTTAGTGGGCAAGAAATGCTGACTGATTGTTGGTTGGGTTGGGGGACTGGCAAATGAAAATCTGACGGGAGTGGGAATAGAATGGAGAATTAGAGGAGAGCAGCCAACTGGCTGGAACAATGAATATGGGGACTCCACACTACAACTTAATATTACAGATCTGACTGGTCCATCATAAGTACATAATTGTGAGTTGCCATCAGTACAAATTACAAATCTACCTGCAGCATTGTGGAAACAGTTTAAAAACAAAATCCATAAGGGAAACATTCAGCAATTGATAATAAACATAATAAAATAGCAAATGCTTCAGTTATTCTGATGTCCAGTCTCTTCTAATAGCTAAGATAAAGGTCTCTTGTTTTTGAGTGACCATTTCTGTATTATCAACAAGTTTGTTAATTTAACCATTCCTGTAGGAGTCTACACACTGATGACAGTGAACTCCAAAATCCCAAAGGCATCCATAGGAAAAGATGGGAAATAATACTTCCAAATTGCAAACTTGATCTTTCAAGCCCTATTCAGAACAGGCTAACACCTTAACACTGGAACAATTTGTTTCTTAATGAGGAGCAATTATGTTTGTCCACATTCAACAGTCCATCAGGACCAACACAGCCTCCCCAAGGAGATCTAGAGCTGAATGTTAGGGGCAGCCTACTCCAGTTCCTGGATGATCTGAGATAAAGCATCTGGGGCTTCGGAGTTGGCTGCCATCAATATGTCAGCTTTTGCAAAGATACAAAATAGCCATTTAAAAGCAAATACCTTTAAAATGGAGAGAAAAGTTTATTCACTACGGGAAACAACTGGGCTCCATTAGTTTAACTGACCAACATGCTATTCTATAATGTTGATTAGAAATCGCTGAATGTTTCTCCTCCTAGTTTTTCGCTTTGGCTGCTTAAAATCTATTTTCACAATGCTGTTTGTAGGTCTGTTTGTAAACTAGATCTCAAAGGAAAAAACAACTATCTGACTTTTAGAAGACATCTGAAGGCAGCCCTGTTTAGGGAAGCTTTTAATATCTGAAGGACTACTCTATTTTAATATTGTGTTGGAAGCCACCCAGAGTGGCTGGGGAAACCATGAAAGATGGGCGGGGTATAAATAAATTATTATTATTATTATTATTATTATTATTATTATTATTATTATTGATACAGAATATGGAAGAATTGTTAGGTGTTTTGATGTATGTTTTTAATATGGTATCCAGTTGTTAAATACAAAGGAGACAGCACAGAACCCTAGGCCAAAAGGTAAAGCATTGAACTGCCATCTCCCATTGCTATCTCCTAGAATCCTAAGAGTCTGATACAGTTATAATTTCTGGATTGCTTATGAAAGCATCATGTTACTTACTTCAACCCCATTTTAACATATCAGCAGGCTTAGAATATAAGCATAGTGTGTGGTTTATATGTATCGGTCTAGGATGGCAAAGAAGACTTGTTTCCTCACCCTCAGTCCTACTGGAAGTGGCATTTACGGCCTTGGCAGGGTGATGGGGAAATATGTTGCTGTTTCCCAGCCTCAGCGTGCCAGACGGGGTGATTTTACTGCTCCTCTCAGCCATGTGGAGGGCTGGGAAACATGATGAGACCCCAGAGAGCCAATTACTTAGGCTTAGCTCCTGGTGGGTGGAGATCCCGGGGCAGACCTGGGTGAAGACTTTGTCCATCCAGATCCACTCTGGGAGCATTTAAGGCAAGCTGCAGGGGATTGGAAACCCCACAGTTTACATGCGGCTTTCCCTCCTACCCTCCCTTTATTGCACTCATTTATGGGCTGTCCTTTCAGAAGGCAACAACCCTGCATTGACTTTCCTTTAGGTAATTTAGTGGTCACTGTTTTCAGGGGCAGGGAGGAATTTGCCCTACAGAGTGATTGTCTGGATCTGCAGGCTTGGCCTACCTGATAACAATAATCCCAACTTTATAGTGGAAGAGGCACTGGGTGGGATTTCTGATGGGGATGGGTGGTGGGGAGGGAATTTAGTTTGGATGGATAGCCTCCAATATGATTTTAAGGTTCTAGATGCATAAGAATAGTTGATAGGCACTGACATACAATGTGAGCATGCAATATGTTCAGTTACAATAACAAAACATCCTAAAGAAATTCTTCTAAAATGCTCGTTCATTTCACAGCATGTAATATTACTTTGTAACCATCAAGTTATATATCATGGCGGTGAATCCATCACCTACTGTACCTATCCTGTTGAAGATACATCCACTAGTACATTCGAAATAGGCCTAAAGAGAAATCAAGTGCAGAAAGGTTTTTTAATTTATTTATGTTTTAGGTATAAGCATCTCACTAGCATTAACAGGCCCTGTGGAGAAATAAGGCGTGGGATCAGTTTTGAAACAGTTAACGGGATACTTATTCTTTTAAATGGCAACTATAAAACAAAGGTTTCCACATATTTTCTATTTTCTGTTCATACTTTACGTTGTGCCCCCTAGAGTGAGGGTTATGTCAGCATGTTCACTAGAACTAAAGGAATGTTTACAATATGATGGAAACTTTGACTGCTTTGGGACTAAATGGTTTCAGATGCTCAGAGTACCAAGTGGAGAACAGATGCTTTCCCCCAATGATTTAGGAGTAGAGGAAGAATATTAAAGTTGGGGGGGGGGGGAAATAATCAAACTCTTCAGCCCTGCATATATCATTGTTTTTAAATCACAAAGATCACTACTCTCATCATGATACAACTCTTTTAATGAGCAGAGTACTTAGCATCTATATAATGCCACGAACACAGGATTGAGCCCCTATAACATATCAGCTTTGCCATTCCATGTTAAAATGTTCAGAAACTTGGTCCCTGTGTTCAGAAACCTCAGCGTTCCTAGATCTGCAGGATAAAGACGCCAAAACAATTGTGACACCCACACTCAATAAACAACCTTGACATTCTCCAATTTAGCTATGGAGGTTCCAGAATCTCAGGGATTCACATGATACCGTCCTGGTCTGCAGTAAGACAAAGCAAGGTCTCAGGTCTTCCTGGTCTTCTGCAGTAGAGTCCTCTGAGTTAAAGGATGTCAGTACCGTATCATCAGGCTGGGCGTGGGGTGTGAAACTCTGGTTCCTGACATATATAACAGTGAGTAATTAAAGAGTGGGCATACCCCTTACATAGTATCTAGCGGGATATTAATTCAGGCTGCTCCATGTTCAACCTCTGGCTTTCAGGTCTAAACCACAAGCTCAAAGGATTTGGAAACTTCTTCCTACAGATATGTGATGTGCTACCCAGTGGAAACTTGAATCTTGCCATATAAATTTTCAGAAGCGACTTCATGAATGACACATTCCCTAAACCACAATTAAATAACATTAGACACCACTTCTTAAAAAAATGGCTCTGTGCAAATCTTCCACAGGTTATCTCCAATATTCACTTATGCAAAAAAATGGCGGGTCTGTAACTAGCAATATTGAAGGCAAGTCTTATCCGATATCTTCGCCCACCATCTTCAAACACACTCAGTTTAGCTCATTTCCAGCTCTGTGTCTTGTCTGGCTTGGAAACAAAATCACCAAACCTTACGGGTTGCCTCTGAATCTGCTTACCCAACAAATGGCTCTCTGTGAATTTTGCACCAGTAAAATCTTAGCTGATTCTGAAAGAAGAATATTATAAATTTTAACTATGAGCTATTTATAGTTGATGTCCAGGGCACATTAGATCAAAAACACCAATCCTAGTAACACAAGATAAGGCACATGGGTATGCAGGCCAACATGCCAAAGGACAATTTGTGAAACTATAACAATAAAGAGGTGGTTGGGGGGGGGAGCATTCAAAATTCTAGGCCTAACGGACAACATAAAAACTGCCAAATTGCTGGGTTCAAATGGAATTCACTCAAGAATTCTCAAAGAACTCAAATGCTGATCTTCTGACAAGAACATGTAACTTGTCCATCAGAATAGCCTCCATACCTGAGGACTGGAAAGTAGTCAATGTAACATCGATTTTTAAAAAAGGGACAGACTTAAAAAAGGAAAATACAGACTGATCAGCTTAACATCATTCCCAGGGAAACTTGGTCGAGAGGGTGATTTAAAAACAAAACAACAACAAAAAACAACCAAGCATATACAGTGGTACCTCGGGTTACATATGCTTCAGGTTACATACTACGCTAACCCAGAAATAGTGCTTCAGGTTAAGAACTTTGCTTCAGGTTGAGAACAGAAATCATGCTCCGGCGGCGCGGCGGCAGCAGAATGCCCCATTAGCTAAAGTGGTGCTTCAGGTTAAGAACAGTTTCAGGTTAAGTACAAACCTCCGGAACGAATTAAGTGCTTAACCCGAGGTACCACTGTAGAAGAATAAGTCTTACTGAAGCAGGACCAGCAGGGTTTCCACAAGGGCAACTCCTGGACAACCCATAAAGCTGAATGTTGGAAGATTCAGGACAGATAAAATAAAGCACTTCTTCATGTAGCGCATAGTTGAACTATGGAACTTGCTCCCACAAGAGGCAGTGATGGCCACCAATCTCAATGGCTTTAAAAGAGGATTAGAGAAATTCATGGAGGAGAGGGCTATCGATGGCTACTAGTCATGATAACTATGGACTTCCTCCACAGTTGGAGGCAGTGATGCTTCTGAATACCAGTTGCTGGAAACCATTTTTTTGGGGGGGGGGAGGGAAGAGTGCTCTTGTGTTTGAATCTTGCTTGGAGGTTTCCCACAGTCATCTGTTTGGCCACTATGAAAACAGAATGATGGACCAGATAGGTTCATTGGCCTGATCCAACAGGCTTTTCTCATATTAGAAGTTGGGGAATGCTGAGTTCTAGAAGCAATGAGGTTGCTGGTTATCATACAATTTGATTATGTACGTGACTGAATTCTTCTATTAAGCTCAACATGCTGTGTTCAGGTACTCGACATATTGATGTACCACAAAGATATCACAATGATTTAGACGTATAGCTCATACAAAGGGTGATAATTCCTAAATAGATGTCAAGACAACTTTAATTGAGAGGAACAAGCTTTTTGATGGGTGATGAAGACATTTCAGGAGTCTAATGCTGTAATATGACAAACATCTTGTTCATATGAAGCAAGACACTCCAGGCAAGCAATTACTGTAGAAGTTATGTAAGTCTTCCTGCCATTACCAACAAGGGTGTTATCAACTTTTCTCACAATGTCACAATCTACTAAAAAATAACAACACCTCAGTAAGCACACTAAGCATTCAAACCCTCAGAAGTCACCGAAGAATCACATTACTCCCAACACATTTTGTTACAAAGAGACAAAATTGGTTTTTTTATTCATGTATTCCCAAAGAACAAGACAATAAATTTTAAAAAGTATTCTTAATGGGCTATCTTATCCAAATGATCATAATTTCATACCAACTTCTGCATATTGTGGAAAAGAAGTCTGTACAGTATATGATACAGTCACTGAGATTTTGTAAAGCTTGACCTTCCAAACACTGCCATTGTGCAAATCCTTTCATTTTAAACAAGATCTGGTCAGATGTATACACTGAAGAAAGAGAAGTGGCACTACCTTCTTACATAAAAAATAGAATGAATTTAAAGCAGTTGGTGGGTGAGCATTCGCTCTATAACATCAGCACTTGCAACAGCTTTAGGCTTGGCTCCCAAGACAGGTAAGGAAAGTAACATAAAGGTTCATCATCATAATCTCCATCACCAAACACTTGACCACAGATCACATCCACATATGCTTTTGACAATTTAATGTGTGTTTGAAAAAGCTTCAGCACTATTCTTCACCCATTTCACTCACCAAGCTATGTGAGTGTGAGTGGAAAATTATGGCCTATGGATAACATATTTGCAGAAAACAACTACAATCAAAGCAAATATAGTAACAGTGCAATTCTATGCATGTCTACTCATAACTAAGTCCCACTGATCTCAATTAAGGCTTTCTCCCAGGAAACGATGTAGAGCAAGGATGGGGAATCTGTTGCCCTTCAGATGTTGTCCAGTTCTTGTCAGCTCCAGCCCAACATGGACAATGGCCAGTGATAGCTGTAGTCCACAACATGTGGAACTCCACAGGTCCCCTTTCTCTGGTAGAGATCACTTTGAAAAATAATATCTGATCTCACACGAGAGTTGTGTTAAGTGAAGTAACTCTGTGGTCCCCGGTCCGTCCCCCCCCAATTTACGGATCACACCAACACCTTACTGTGGAATATCAGTTTATTGTGTAAGTAAGTATTGTGTAAGTAAGCTGAACAGGATACAAGAATGAAGTGTATTCCTGCTCTGATATTTACAGCATACACATAAGTAGTTTAATTATGGAACTGTGCCAGCCCACTAGTAGTTGATCTGCCATTCATGTAGATCAATCAATGTACTAGAAAATGTATCGGGTCCCTGTGCAAAGATCACCAGGGAAAGAATGAGAACAGCTGGAAAAGTAAATTAATGACAGCACTTGCAAGTCACATATCGGAAAACAATATCCCTGTGCAAATAGCTTAGACAACTATCAGATCTTAGAATCACCAATATTACACCTAACATTTCAGAGCTGACAGCAAAGCAGGCTATATGGAACTAAATTATTTGCTAATGTAATACATACCCCACTTAAAGCACAGTGTACATGGTGCTCCTAACAATATCTATCTAAGTACTTAATAGGCCCTGATGTACTTAAAGAACATGCTCTGGATCTTAGTTTCATTGCATGCATGCCCGTACACATTTTTAATTGGCCAGGTCATTTTGTTTATGAATATATTTTCTTTCATCCATTTTTTACTACGCTTACCATTTTTTACATTTCTTAACCTACCCAACCCGGCTTTTTCAACACACACTTAAAAACCCCGCTTTTCAGCATCTGGTGTCTACTCTGTATATACTTAGCAATGTAATCCCAGCCCCAGTATTCATTGAAAATGAGATTATATCGAGAAAGGTTTAGCCTAATAAGTGATCTGTCCCTCATAACATGCCATTATGATTCAACTAACATACAGTAATCAGAAAGAACCTCCCTTGCCCTAAGTAATTATATAGGCATTATGTGTTCAGTCATGGTGTGTAGACATTTTAAATTACTTTCTAAAGAAACACTAACTTATATTAAAGCAATTTCCACTAAGGAGAACATGGCAGTGACTAGTTTGCCAACATTAAATATAAATCAGCATTGACAGGAAATGTGCAGCAATTACGAGAACTGCAAAGCAGTAAAGAGTATTTTTTAAACAAGCTTCCACTGGAAGCATAGGCACACTAATAAGAATTCAAACCCGCAAATCTGCTGGGCTGGAGCAAGTTAGGAGATGGCCTATGTCCCCTGGCAGAAGGGAGTCTTTATCTGTGGAAATACCCCTACTAGCAGAAGTCGGCTGAGGACCATGAAGGCTCTGTGGCTTCAGATGGAGTGCTTGTTGCAGGAGCCAGTGCCTCCCTTGAAACATGCCTTGATGGTAACTCCAGTGGTGGGGGAAAGGAACATAGCTCAAGTAAATGACCATCTCCATGCAGGGAGTGCATGGCAATGAGGGTTTCACAGTCTCCCTGGACCATGCTAAGCACTCACCATGAGATATGGAAAACATTCCCCATTGCTTGTGGAAAGGGTGGCAGATGTGCCAGGCATTTCCAGAAGCATGAAATATGGCAGAGTCAGTTATAACGTATACAGTAAATTACAAAATGCCACGAACAGAACACCCTAAATTTAAAGTAGCAGGGGCCACCCTATTATTTCCTAGTTGGAAACATTTAGTTACATGATACTTTAATGCAAGAGCAAGACTAGATTTTGGAATACAATGTAACTACAACTTTAATTGTCATAAAGGTGGATACAGAATAAAACAGTAACTTGCTGCAACAATCTACATACCTAAAGACTGCTTTTTTATCTGATGGGCAGACCGAAAAAAACAGTCATTATAGCATTTTTACCGTAGACATAAGCATAACACAATTCTTTTAGAGGCTCACATTTTATTTCTTGGTTTAAGGGATTAAAAAAACAAACAAACCCTTGCTCTATTTAACTTAATAACTTTTCCTGTTGAAACCCTCATTTGTTTGCTTGAACAACACTCAACCGAATCAAACTCTGGTCATTCATTCATTCATTCGATTTGTATGCCTTCGTCCAAAGATTACAGGGCAGCTGACAACATAATACAACATGAGAGCACAAATATTACAAAATGAAAACCAACCCCCCCCCCCCAAAAAAAAACCATTTTAAAGATGATAGAATGTTAATCATCCAAAGGCCTGGTTATAAGAGAGAAATGGGACTGCAAAATTGCTCCATCTCCTTTGCTCTACTCAAAGCCCAGTTCCATCAGGCTCCTCCCTGAATTGTCATCTAGCAACAGCCATTTAATCAGAGAACAGGGGGAGAGAAAGAGGGATCTGCACGGGCTCTACATCAGTGTTGCTGAAAGATAGTAACTTTTAGCTTTTCCTCTCCCAGAGATCTTTTCATTCCAAATGATCATTACAAGAACTCTATGCCTAAGTTCTCTTCCCCGCCTCCATCCCTTTTCAGTTTGCATTGCCTTTTAGATTGTGAGGGGATGAGAGGGAGAATGCCCCATTGTGCAAGTCCCACTGTACAAGTTAATGCCTTTGCACAGAGCTTGCGCTGATGGGACTCATTAGGTAATTGCTGCCCTTATGGTTTTGCTTTGGAGAAAACAAGCCATTAACAGTGTACTGTGTTTACAGTTTAAAGTAAGGTATTCTCTGCAACATATATACCAATAAACAGCACAACCCTACTCAAAAGTAAGTCCAAGTGAATTCAGTAGGGTTTACTCGCAAGTCAGGATGGGGACAAAATTCAATTTTATTCACCTTTAAAGATGAACCTGCCTAATTTCCACATTCAGAAAAAATACATAAACTGAAGCCATCCTTCAAAATTCACATTTCTACGAAACTTGCAATGCTGCTCCCCAACCAAGTAATCTGTACATAAACGTGTATACTAGGGCAAAATGGGCATAAAAATGCATTTGCTGGTCAAAATTGCTTTGCAAAAATATGTAGATTATGCAGAATTGTGTACATTCCTTTCTGCAGCAGCGCTGTTAGCAGAGGGACTCAGGAACAGTAGTGGTTTCACCAGCGATATACCGCTGAGTGAAACCAACATTGCACTCTGCCCTCATACGATGCAAAGGACGAAACAAGCTGTATTGCGAGGCGCCAATATAGCTTGTTCCTCCCTCTGCATCTTTAAACTGCTCGACTGAGGACAAGTGTACAGCTGCTCTTACCTCTACCAAAAGAGTCCCCAGCCCAACGCTGGCTCCCGCGTGCTGGTGGGAGGGGGGGGCTCCATGAAACTGCTCAGCTGAGGGGAACACAGTTGGCGCTCCTCACAGCAAGCAGTTAAAGGAGCACTAGTGCTCTGCCTGCTCACAGCGGGACTGTTTCAGCTGGGGAATGGGAACCTTCCCTTCACCCAGCTGTGCTGGACAAACAAGTTGTGTTGCCCTAGCCCACAAGTGCCCAAGGTGAGAGCTGGAGCAGTTTCACCAGGTACCTCATGGGCAGAGACCAATGCAGATTGTTTTTTTTCAAACTGCAATGTTTGGTTGGCGATAAACCGTGATGTTGAAAAGCTAATATCGCCTAGTCCTACTGTGTGTTATGTTTGTTATCTAAGAAATAACATATTTGTGTCCCTCTAGAAAAATCTGAATGAGTTTCCCATGAAGAAAAGGACAGGATACTTGTTAAACTGCCCTAAAATATTGTTCACCTCTCTTAAGCCAGCAACTAGTAAAACTCAAAGCTGCATGACTTCTTTGACTCTAGTTTGGATGTGAAAAGAATACACCTATATATGGTTGTTTAATCATATTGATTTTTAATTGTGATCTTATTGCTTCTTTTATTTCTCACATATCATGTTTTATTGTATTACAATCTGAATTCTATGGAATTGCAAAGTTCACAAAGTGCAGGGCTTGCAAAGCTTGCAATCAATTGGTTGGGCACTTGGGAAACACTGCACAAGGGATTTCGCAGGCACTGAACTTTGTGAGATGTAGGGAAGGTGGTTGGGCGTGGCCAAAATGGCCTAGAAAACCAAATTGGGAGGCCTGTCCAACTACACTTGGCCCAGGTAGGTTCCCCACCAGTCCTCTATAGTCTCTAAACACATGGTTAAGATCAGTGTTAGGTAAAGGTAAAGGGGCCTCTGACCATTAGGGCCAGTCGTGGCCGACTCCAGGGTTGCGGCACTCATGTCACTTTATTGACCGAGGGAGCTGGCGTACAGCTTCCGGGTCATGTGGCCAGCATGACAAAGCCGCTTCTGGCGAACCAGAGCAGCGCACGGAAATGCCGTTTATCTTCCCGCCGGAAGGTATTTATCTACTTGCACTTTGACATGCTTTCGAACTGCTAGGTTGGCAATTGTCTAGATTTTCAAGCAACACAGAGGGATGATAAGCTGTTTAATAGTTGCTGTGCAGCTTTTGGTATAATCCATATCCATTTCTCTGGATTAATGGGAGTGACTACATTTTCACTGCTACGGTGGCCCTAATCCAGCAAGCATTTGTAAGATAGTAACAGAAGGAACGTAATAGAGGGAAGAAAAGAATCTTGCAGCTGCTCTTTTTCTAGTCCCAGAATTCAAAAGAAATGTGGAACTGAATAGACCAGATCAGAGTCAGCTTCTGATCTAGTAAATTTCACTCCTGAAATAAATTTCACACTTTTTTTTCTTTTAAGGGGCTGCATAAATCATTTAAGATATTTAAGCATCCTTTCACTTAGGAAAACCAGGAAGTGCAATTAAAAATAACAGTTTCAAAAACTGTCAAAAAACAGTTTCAAAACTGCTTTGTGTATGGAGTGGAAGCAATATATTATCAGTCACAGGCACCATACTGCAGGCACTCAGAATCATGCTAAAAGGGGCACATTTCTATCTCAAGTGTGCTGGCTATGTTTCTGTTTTTCTGTCACAGAGCTTGAAACACTACAAGTCAGTCTCACATGAGATGATGGTGAAACAAAACAGCTGCTCACACGCAGAAGCACATTGCCCAGAAGCAGTAAGACCCCTATAATATTGCCTCAAATCTCTGAAAAATTATCTGTACATAGTCTAAACATCTGCCAAGTTGAGAACTTATAAAGGCATAGTATAAGCACATACATGAAATAAACACAAAACACTACACACACACACACACACCACACCCCTTTCAACATATAGCTGTTTTACCCCCTTTCCTTCCCATACAGAATCTATGCTTCTGGGTTCTGCATGATCATCAGGTGTGCAGAATCAGGCCATACATCTATTCCCTGAAAACACACAATACAACCTTTATTCCTTTATATGCTGCTATTACCTAAAAAGAACCATGAGAACACCATAAGATAATATTTTAATGTGAGTATGAGCATCATCTTTGGGATTTAAATTAATACTGCAGCCATCAACACTAAACGCTCTCAGTGTAAACGTTCTCTCATCTCAGTGTGCTGGAATATTTATTAGGGTTGAACTAAAAAGAAGAGTTTGTGGTTTTTGCCAAAGCTTTCATCTGCTGAAAAAAGCACACAGCTTTAGCAGTTGGGGGTTGGAAATGGGAAAATGCACTCACTTATTCAGAGTCAGGACATGGAGCATTGACTTAGATCTTAAATGGTTTTGTAATGCTGTTATATAGGATAAGTTACAGGTAGGTAGCCGTGTTGGTCTGCTGTAGTCGAAACAAAATAAAAAAATTCCTTCCAGTAGCACATTACAAACTTAGTTGGTCTCTAAGGTGCTACTGGAGGGAATTTTTTTATATAGGATAAGGTGCACCATCATTACGTCCATGCAAACCCTGACTTTCAGGGGGAAAGTGGGGGAGCACTTGGGTGACAGTCTTGAAGCAGCAACAGAGAGGGTAAAAATATTGCTACAAGCTCAGATAGTTTTTATACTTTTGAAACTTTTGAGCACTGCTCTGTACAGATCTATATCCCCGGGACCGCCTCTCCTGGTATGCCCCACGGAGAGCCTCAAGGTCCATAAATAACAACACCCTAGTGGTCCCGGGCCCTAAGGAAGTTAGATTGGCTTCGACCAGAGCCAGGGCCTTTTCAAGTCTGGCTCCGGCCTGGTGGAACGCTCTGCCTCATGAGACCAGGGCCCTGCAGGATCTGATTTCTTTCCGCAGGGCCTGTAAGACAGAGTTGTTCCGCCTGGCCTTTGGCTTGGAGCCAGTTTGATTCCCTCCCTCCCTCCCCCCCCTCTCTCTTTTTCCCCCTTCTTTTCCTTCTCCTCCTGCGATGAGGCTACATTTTAATATTTTAATGTTCCATTATTTTAATTGTTGTGTTTTATTTTTGTTTTTAAGTTTGTAATCATTCATCTTGTTTTTATTATTGCTTGTAAGCCGCTCTGAGCCCGGCCTTGGCTGGGGAGGGCGGGGTATAAATAAAAAATTATTATTATTATTATTATATTTCACACTGAAAAAACAAAATACAATATTTATTTGTATCACCATATTGTCTTTGCTTTGTTATATTACTGCTTATAAAAGCTATGAGCAAAAGGCGACATTAAACTCTGCATGAACAGGAACTTTTCAAATGCCATAAAAAAACCACAACTGGATATGCACAAATAACACAGGCAGCAATTTTAATCTCCAGACCTAATTGTTTTTAATCACATACTGGGTGACGCATTTTGGTTAGACAGTAGAAAGAAAGAACAGCACTCTTCTTAAGAGTTTGATGCCTTTTCTTGAGAAGAGCTCCTTGCCTACAATGAAGACAGCCCTTTTCTTTTTACACTGAGAAATGAGGATATAGTGAAAGTATCCAAATAGTAGAGTTAAGTGGAACTTCACCACTTCTGATTCTATTTGATGGCTAAGAGCCACCTCTCTCCATCATGTATATTTAGATACAAGCATGACTCCAGTATCAACAAAACCTACATATGTATTAGGATAATAAGACTATATTAATTTATATAATGTATAGGAATGTATGGGAGTATATTACATTGCATTTGTGTGTGTGTGTGTGTGTGTGTGTGTGTGTGTGTATTTCTCTCTCTTTCTTATACACATTTTTGTTCTCCCCACCCCCTCACGTCTCCCCTTTTTTCCTTTGTATCAATTTATTTCTTTATAGCTGAGATTCTTTCAATAAAAATATTGATATTTTAAAAACAAAACATAATCTTCCTCAGGAACATTCTGGAGCCATTTTACTCACCTCAGCATGTCTTCCATTTTTCGTATTCTCCTATGAGAATCCTTTCTCTCCTTCTCAAAGTCATTCTGCAACCCATGCATCTAACATTTAAAAAAGAAAAAGAGTTACGTTCCAGCCATCACACACACCCTGATAACCGTGACATATGGTCACTGCCATTCATTCTCTGAGGTCTTCCACAACAGACTCTATGTGAGGTTGCATTTGAAGATGGTTCTGAAACTTCAGCTAATGCAGAATACAGCATCCTGCCCATTAACCAGCACAGACCACTATTCTCACATACAGTGGTACCTCGGGTTAAGAACTTACTTAGTTCCGGAGGTCCGTTCTTAACTTGAAACTGTTCTTAACCTGAAGCACCACTTTAGCTAATGTGGCCTCCCACTGCCGCTGCACGACTTCTGTTCTCATCCTGAAGCAAAGTTCTTAACCCAAGGTACTATTTCTGGGTTAGTGGAGTCTGTAACCTGAAGCATCTGTAACCTGAAGCATCTGTAACCCAAGGTACCACTGTATCTATCACCTGTTTTGAAATACAGTCGTACCTAAGTTCCCAAACGCCTTGCGAGCCAAATGTTTTGGCTCCCGAACGCCACAAACCCAGAAGTGAGTATTCCAGTTTGCAAACATGCTTTGGAACCCGAACATCTGACACAGCTTCCGTGGCTTCCATTTGGCTGCAGGAGCTTACTGCAGCCAATTGGAAGCCGCACCTTGGTTTCCGAACATTTTGGAAGTCAAACGGACTTCTGGAATGGATTCCGTTCGACTTCCGATGTACCACTGTATCTGCAATTGTCCCAGTTTGTTTTCCAGTCCAATATTAAGGGCTTATTTAAGGCAGAGCTTTCCAAACTGTGTGTTACAACATATCTGGCATGCCCTGCGGAGGACCTTAAGGTCTACAAATGACAACACTTTGGAGGTCCCAAGTCGCAAGGTGGTTAGATTGGTCTCAACTAGGGCAGGAGCCTTTTCAATACTGGCCCCGACATGGTGGAACGCTCTGTCACAAGAGACTAGGGCCCTGCGGGACTTGACCTCTTTCTGCAGGGCCTGCAAGACAGAGCTGTTCCGCCTGGCCCTACGGTTTTGATCTATGGGCTACTTCTAAAATGAGGCTGCATTTTAAATTGTATTTTAACCTGTATTTTAAATTGTCCCCCCCCCCCATTATGTTTTTATTGTAATTTTACTGGTGTTAACTGCCTGAGCCCGGCTCTAGCCGGGGTATAAATAAAAATTTATTATTATTATTATTATTATTATTATTATTATTATTATTATTATTATTAGCATGTCAGCTGCAATGTGTGTGTTGCATGAACACTCCCTGCATTCCTCCCAGGGCTGGAAAGGGCCAGTCTGTTTTCTGTAAAAGCCTACTCCTGCCTTTGTCCACTAGAGTTGCAAGTAACCCCAACCAGTGATGCAAGTGACCTTGGGACAAAGCTAAGTGAGCATGAGCCAGATAGTCATGTAAAATACAGTATTGTTAAGAAATAAAACAGCATAACTGAGAGTTTTAAATGTTTCTTTAAAATTTTACTTCTTGTTAGTGGAACTTGCCAGGGAGAGCTTTGTCCCTTTTGCCACCTTGTACTGCAAAGCAGATGGAAAGCTGCCATCTCACCATTCTTGACCAATGTGATCACAGATTTTACATACTCTAAATATTTCCCACTATGTCGTCCTCAATTAAATAAGTCGAAAGTTATGGAAAGTCATGAAGACCAGCTAATATACCTATGATTGTAATGTTTGGTTGCTAGCAATTCTGCTCTGTAGTGGGTCTTTTACTTTGAGGTCTCCTTTTCTTTATTGGTCCAACAGTCAAAACTTTAAACTTGCTAGACATATGTTCCCAGTGCTTTTGCCCAAGGCAGAATAGGTGTTAAAGTTGTTTCTTCCTTTGATATGGTTCTGATACCTATGTGGAACTGTCAGCCTCATGTCTGCTGCAGAGATAGTTCTCCTCATTTGTCTAGTGGAGTTTTCAAGCTTAATATGCTGCAATAAATAAAATAATAACACTAGAATACGTCTGTTGAATTAGCCCCTACTAATGTAGTTGCATTTAATGGCTGTTTTTATGCCTTGTAGGTAAACCACAGATGGCTTATAATTTCAGCCCTGGGGTCATATATTATCCTCCGGAGAACCCTTCAAAGGATGTCTGCCAGTGGACAAAAAAAAAAAAATAATGCATGTGGCAAAAACAGAAGCCATCCCACCCACCCACACCAGAAAATGAACACAAAATGCTGAAGATGGTGGTGTCAAACCTACGGGCTCAAAAGGCAATCTCAGTGCAATTTTTTAATCACTGAATGCAACTTTCCCACATCCCCCCCACCCACCCAGAGCACAAACCTATGCTCTACCATGTGACAACACAGCCTCAATGTGATTGGATTCTCAGGGGTTTTCAGGGGCCACAAAAATCACATGGGGATGCCACATGGGGCCATGAGATAGCTACCCCTGATGTAAAGCAAGTAACCTCTTGGTTTGGGGCAACTGGCTAAAACATTTTAAAATGTTTTAAGTAAAGGTAAAGGGACCCCTGACCATTAGGTCCAGTCGTGGCCGACTCTGGGGTTGCGGCGCTCATCTCGCTTTATTGCCCGAGGGAGCCGGTGTACAGCTTCCGGGTCATGTGGCCAGCATGACTAAGCCACTTCTGGCGAACCAGAGCAGCACACGGAAATGCTGTTTATCTCCCTGCCGGAGTAGTACCTATTTATCTACTTGCACTTTGATGTGCTTTCGAACTGCTAGGTTGGCAGGAGCAGGGACCAAGCAACGGGAGCTCACCCCGTTGCGGGGATTCAAACTGCTGACCTTCTGATCAGCAAGTCCTAAGCTCTGTGGTTTAACCCACTGCGCCACACATGTAAAATGTTTTAAATGGTTCTAATTTTGGTTCCTCTGTTTTGTTTTTGTCGGGCGGGTGTTGGTTAAATGTTTAGTTGGGGTTGGCAGTTATTTTAATCTGGGTATAACTGTAAACTGTTATTATTGTTATTGTTGCTGCTGTTATTATTGATTTCTATTGCTTTATTGGTTTGTATGTTGTTGGATAGGATATTTTGTTTTTTAACGTTTGATGTTTTGTTATGTTTTTATATATGCTGTAAACCGCCCAGGGTAGCTGGGAAAACCCAGCCCAATGGGCGGGATAGGCATTTATTATTCTTAATAATAATAATTAAAGCATATATCAATACAGCCACACTTTCCCTTTTCCAATACATTTTTAACTGCCAGATCTGATGATAATCAGTTCTATGGGAGCTGCTCCATGCCTTGGCTTTAATAATATATGTGGTATGTGGTAAGAGGTGGTATGTGGGCTACTGACACACATGTGCTTTTAGCATATCACAGACAACCTATGTAGAACTATCAACAGCTCAAACACCAGGTCTCTACACTATACAGTGGTACCTCGGGTTACATACGCTTCAGGTTACAGACGCTTCAGGTTACAGAGTCCGCTAACCCAGAAATAGTGCTTCAGGTTAAGAACTTTGCTTCAGGATAAGAACAGAAATCGTGCTCCGGCGGCGCGGCGGCAGTAGGAGGCCCCATTAGCTAAAGTGGTGCTTCAGGTTAAGAACAGTTTCAGGTTAAGTACAGACCTCCGGAACGAATTAAATACTTAACCCGAGGTACCACTGTAGTATATGCAGTGGGCAGCTGCATTAATGGGCATCTCTTCTAAATCAAGACATCAACTGAGTGATGGCCAACAGGCACCCAACAATATATATCTGAAACAATCACACTATCATGCGCATTCCGGAAAAGCAAAGTTGGCCAGCCTTGATTTACGTTTTCCTACACCGCTGCAAGGGAATGTACACACAGCAATGATCAAACATAACTCTTTTGTACTCTCAGGAACCTAGAATCATAGAGTTGGAAGAGTCCACAAGGGCCATCGAGTCCAACCCCCTGCCAAGCAGGAAACAATATTAAGAGTTCCAACAAGTGTTGTTAAGAGTTCCAACAAGTGTTGGATATCAAGAGAGATATTTGCAGGATTCTTTATATATGATTGTGTTCTCCATTGTTTCCTACAGCTCAAGTGAAATATTTCTGTATTTTGCTAAGAATTCTGGGTGATTGGGGTTGATGGACTGCCATGAAAATTTCAAGGACAGGCTTGTCAGCAAAGAGGTGGTTGTGAAGACTGAAAGTGGAAGAAAACAGTTTAATATTACTTTTCTCAATCTGGCACAAGGAGCTGCTGTATTGGGGTGGAATGAGCCTGTGTCCTCCAGTCTCTGCCTCATTGATTACTTTGGAGAACAGGCAATATAATCTGTGATTTGTTTTTTAGTTAGTAGATCTTCCAATTCAACCTTTTAAATCTGGATGTCATTATAACTAAAAATAATTACTGAAAGATCTTAAGCATTTTCAGACAGGGCACTATTCAAATCTTTAACCTAAGAGGGTTTCCCCCACTTTATGGACTAAAATATGCTAGTGACTATAACTTAACCAAGACAGTATAGCTCTCTGACAAACATTAACAGGTTTATCATTGAAAAAAGCTCCTTGGCAGATAAGCTTTTACATTTCACCAGTTCTGTGTTCCTTTTCTGGCCAACATTTGCATTTTACAGTTTATAAATAAATCTTTTAATGGTTACAGTGGATATTCCATATAATAAAACTGATACTTCAATTCATTACCTTCTTTTCAAGATCTCTCTCTAAATGAAGTTTCTCCTGCATATATGTCTGTTCTTGATCCTGAAAAACAGAGGTCAAGGAACTGACGATTACATGATAACTAAAACTTTTGGAACTATCTGATAACCATATTCAATGCACATGTAACAGCAAGTTTGATCAGACGGCGGGGAGTTGACTTAGCTAATCAATTTTAAAACAGGTGAAAAACTGGTCTATAGAAAAGGTGTGGGTATCTGAGCTCAAGATGCCACCAGTTCCAGTTTCCCATTAAGGTAAAGGTAAAGGGACCCCTGACCATTAGTTCCAGTCGTGACCAACTCTGGGGTTGCAGTGCTCATCTCGCTTTATTGGCCGAGGGAGCCGGCATACAGCTTCCAGGTCATGTGACCAGCATGACTAAACCGCTTCTGGCGAACCAGAGCAGCACACGGAAACGCTGTTTACCTTCCCGCCAGAGCGGTACCTATTTATCTACTTGGACTTTTTGATGTGCTTTCAAACTGCTAGGTGGGCAGGAGCAGGGACTGAGCAACAGGAGCTCACCCCGTCGCAGGGATTCGAACCGCCGACCTTCTGATCAGCGAGTCTTAGGCTCTGTGGTTTAACCGACAGCGCCACCCGCGTCCCAGTAGAGGTGTGCAAACATGCAGAACCAGTTTCCATATGCCCCCACCCCAAAGTGGGGAGAGAGGTTTGCATACATGAGCAAAATACCACAAACAGTTAAAGGCATAATATGGCCTCCTCTCCCTAAAGGGTTACACAACCTGTAGTAAAGGCAGCTAATGGATAAAGAAGGAAAGGATGTTGGGCAGTGGAAAGCTGAAAAGGAGATGCAGTGAATTTACTGGTTAGGAATGAGAAAGAATAAGAGCCGGGCATAATTTGGACAGCAAGGAAAAGGCATCAAATATTTGAAATGTAGGAACCATGCGACATGTTTATGCTAATGTACTAATTTATACAAATGTAGCTATCACTATGTAAGACAGACACAGGGATTACTTTCAACTTCACTGTATGCATTTCTTTAATCCACTGATATATACGCTTTTCATATCAGTTCAATAAGTAAGGAAATAAGACAAATAGCCCCCAAGTTTCTTTAAAGGGTTTAGCCAGAAATAAGAACATATTCCATTATTACGGATGTTGAGTGATTGGCTCACATTTCCAAGAACTCCAGAAACTCTCTCACTTGAGCATTCTATTCATACAAATCACAGAAAGTAGTAAAACGAAAAAAGAAAAAAAAAAGGCTCATCATTTTTCCTGAGTGAAAAATGCAGGGCTCACCCTCAGCTGTTGCTGTCTTTGATGTTCTGATTCCAGTAACTGTTGTTTTAATTGCGACACACACTGTTCTAATTCTTCAATCACATCAGATGCCTGTAGGGATTTAATAGACAAGGGAATGTTGGTCTTGTATTAGCTCCGGCAGAAGTAAACTTTTTTCAAAGTTCAACTTAAAAGACAGGGGGAGGAGAAGATGATCTACTTGGAAAAAATACAGAAAACTTTTAAACTCAGTCTCTCCATATTTCATTTGTCCTTAAAATGCAAATACTACTATAGTTACTGATAGATTAAACAGTGTTGTTAGAATAGACATTGGCACCCAATTAAAAATTGTGCACACACTTCAGAGAAACAAACTAACACTGAAACATTAGACTTCAATGTCTACATGCATGCATATTAAGTATATTAAGGGAGCTGAGAAGAATCAGCTGATTAAATTAAACCCAGTCATATCTATACATGTGTATGCAAGCATAAAACCTCAAAAATTAACACTGAAAACTTGCTTTAATATATTGTTTATATATAAGCCTATCTGCATATAAGCCTATCCTATTCTTGAGTGTGAACTTACTTTCACTGCAGAAAGAGCATGTTCCTGTTTCAACAAATCTATGTCATCATCATATTTGCTTTGTAGAGTCTGAATGTTCTGCTCAAAGTCTTGTACAATACGCCCCTTTTCTTTCTGAAGTGAGTTGCATCTAGAAATATTGCAAGGAAATCTAAGCAGAGGTATCTGAAATAACACAACATTCTCTTCTCTTACACATCTTACAGCATGAACAGAACAATATTAACCTTCATTTTCTTATGAAGCATGAAAATGAAATCACTTCAAAGAATGAACTGCTTTTACAAAAATACAACCAACGAGAAAACAAGCGGTTTCATATACCAATCCCCATAGCTTTATATAGAGCTCCATTTTCAACCAGGGACTCCACACCCACCATTGGGAAATCCTGTGAGAAGCAACCAATAACAGATCAAGTACATTATCTGAGGTAATGGCAGATGAAGGTTCACTTTTCTCATAAAGTTACTATCCGGATCAAGGAGAACAAGAAGTTCAATAATGATTATGCTACACTATTTTGCTGACTTTCCTGGGTTCTTTATAGGTTCATTGTATTTCTCCATAGAACTGTGAATTCCTCAACCACTGATGTGCCTTGGTGCCACAAGATTGTTTGTTGTCTTTGCTACAACATATCAACATCACTACCCCCTTAGAAATTGTACCTCTGCTATTGATTATTATCACCGTTGATTTATCCCATTAACCGCCATGGAAACACATCAGAAGGTGAGGAAATTATTCCACAGTATGTGATCCAAGTAAATAGGCAAGTAAAACATACCCAGATATTTAAGAAACTCAAAATGCAACTTTTCGTTTTCATTTACCAGTCAGTTATTACTAAATACGAATGTTTTATTACAGGTGGCACCTGTAACACCTATTATCCAGTGGAAATGTTCATTAAGTACCTTGCCTTGACTTCTTCGAGTTCTGTGCACACAGCCTGGTAGGCTTGCTCAAGACTGGTCTTTTCTTGAGATAACTTCTGATGCTGCAAATTACTGGATTCTGCTTCCACAGTCAACTGGTGGACACGGGCCTCCAGCTCTTTGACCATCTGGTTCTAAATAAAGTGGTTAAAACTCTGTTAGGAATTGAGTTGATGTGCAGATTCTCTATGGAAAATACAAAGGTTGGAAAAGCAAGCCCATCAAATCACATACAACAAAGCAAATTAAATGTGTATCGATTTCAAACAATTTCAAACAGAATGAACAGCCTTTCATTCAAAATTTAAAATTTCAAAAACAATTTCCAGATGGGAGAGTCATTATAGAGAGTTGCTCCAGAATAATATACCACTCTATACTTAATCTTGGACTGGACTTAACCGTCCAAGGTTCCTTTTCCTTTACCTTTATACCTAATCTTATCATAAAGCTATAAAAATTGAGACTGTAAAGAATTGGTAGATTTACTAATGCAGTGGTACCTCGGGTTACATACACTTCAGGTTACAGACTCCGCTAACCCAGAAATATTACCTCGGGTTAAGAACTTTGCTTTAGGATAAGAACAGAAATCGTGCTCCGGCGGCGCGGCGGCAACAGGAGGCCCCATTAGCTAAAGTGGTGCTTCAGGTTAAGAACAGTTTCAGGTGAAGAACGGACCTCCAGTACGAATTAAGTACTTAACCCGAGGTACCACTGTACAGAGAACTGAATAATACTGGCATCATATGGTTGGCATTTGTTTCTCTCGAGAGACAATGGAGTGCACCTCTGGAGGTGAAGTCAAACCGCTGCATTAGCAACACTGAAGTGACCTCCCTGGAGCACAAGCCTGGACAGTGTGGACAGATGACAAGACCCCACTCTCAGCTTCACTGGTGTGCTCCAAAGGAAAGCAGAGCAGTACGTTTGGCACTAGCTTGGCTGCAGTAGCTGCTGGAAGGAGGCATACAAAGCACCATCCAAGAAACTCCACTCCAGATTTGTGCAGGATTTATTCCTTAACCTTTTTTTCTCCTGAGGATATCCCACAAGGCAGCAGAAGTTTCAGATCAGAGTTTTCCTTTGTCCCTTATCTGAAAGTAGGTTTGTTATGACCCTGCACTTTTGTTTTGCCACTGCAGTATTCTATATATCATGCCATGAGGCAAATACATGCTATTTCTTCCTTTTAGATAGCACTACTGTACAGGGACTAGATGTCAGGGGGCCTTTTGCATAGTGCTGCTGATGGGTCCCCAACACAGACAACCTGAACCCTTCAACGCTGTTGCATTATTGTTATTTTTTTAAAAACCTCTGGCAGCAACATCACTCATGGTCCTCCCTCCTGGACCTCCGGGCAGCATTTTAGCAGCAGGTGTATGGTAGTACCATTTTTTAATCTTGGCTCCCTAGGTGAAAAGGCTGTTCGCTATCTGAATTTATCCAAAATGCAAATACACATGATTCATTTACATAGTGAATGTACACAAGCCATTAATTAATTAATGGTAGGTTAGGCTGAGAGGCAGTGATTGGCCCAGGGTCATCCAGTGAAGTGGAGATTTGAAACCCGGTCGTCCCCCCACCCCCCCGCACCGGTCCTACTCTGACGCTTGAACTACTACATGACACAGGCTCTCTTCTCATTTCTACCACTTCTTATTCCAAAAGCAATCTCTACACCATCTGTTTCATAGATCTATGGGTCCACGCATTACAATTTGAGCAACTTAGAACAGCAAGTGGCCATTGCAAAATGAGCTGAAATTGCCTCCTGTCCAAAAGATGCACTGCTGCCATCCCACTGCAATTTATTTATTTATTAATCATCTAGATGTTGCTCTTCGGGGCACTGTCCACCCAGAACTATTCACAACATCATAAAACAATACATAAATAAAATAGAACGTAACGACAGCACTGGTGTTCGCAATCCTTTAAAAGTCTGAGCAGTTTACAAGCATCAGTACAAATTAGCACTTAAGAAGCATAACCATCTGTGGTAAAATAACCAGTTCTAAGAGTATAGCCTTTAAGAGGTTTGATAGAGGTAGGTTTTTAAGACACACATAAACACCGGCAGTAGAGAGGCCATACACATCCTTGTGGGGTTCCTCAATCTGGAGGGCACTACAGAGAAGGTCCCATCTCTCATGCCCAGCAGCCGAACTGACCTGATAGGCAGATATACAAGCAAAACCTCTGAGCTTGCTCAGAAATGTACCGGCAACCAATGCCACTGGTATAGATTTGGTGTCCTATGCACCACACACTCACTATCAACTAGCATTCTGCACCAGCTGAAAGTTTCTGGACAGTCTTCAGAGGCAGCCCAATGTAGAGTACATTACAGTAGTCTTTCCTGAATGCGACCAGCCAATGTATTGCTGGGGCAGGGTTTGATCTCTCTAGATAAATTTGTAACTGGCATAACAGTCTCAACTGGTAAAGGTCAGATGCCTCCCATGACAACCAGGCAAGTGGTTAAAATCAAAGCTGGGTCAGGATTCAGGAATTTAAACAGGACACACAAATATCATTATGTTAACAAAGGCTTGTGCGGCAGAAGCACGTGGAAAGAATGAATATTTCCAGCCACTGTTAAAGTGAAACTTAGCATCCATCAACTCAGTGCTTTTTTATAGTATGTAGCTGAAATTATTGTTGACACAATTATGTAAACTGGAGATTTTTATGGCTCATACGTGGGTAAAGCACTTGCATTATAACTTCTGAAACACGAACATCACATACGCAATGCATTCTTAAAATATATTCTTTCAAATTGTTCTTAACACATCTTTAAGGACTGTATTTGTTTGGACAAAAAGTCAAGCACATTTTTCTTTTCAATTATAGGATTTGCTGTGCAGCCAGTGGAGATTACTATCCTGCTTTTGATAAACAGCAGCTTTCAGACATCCTGTATCCAGTAGATTTGGCCATATGATAAGATCAAGAGGATATCCCACTTTGCCAATTGGACAGTATTTGGCAAGGGGGGGGGAATAATTTGAAACACTCGAAAGAGAATAAACTTTTCTTGTTTAAGAAACAGTTAGCAGTTCATAATGGCACACGAGAGAAAACTGAAAGGGCCCAAATAATCATTTTAAAAGCACTGATAATGAAAACAATAAACCCACTGGCTAGAAATTAAAACACATCTCCTAGATGATTTCAAGTAAAATTACTTTTTAAAAAAATGTTCTACCAGAAAAGGACTCAAGGCAATGTACTGTAAATGAAAAAATAGCTCATATATAAAAACAATAAAAACCAAAGGCAACAGAGTGTAAGCTATTTTAATAGGACAAGAAAATTAAAATATTTACTCCCTGTCTGAACTCTGATGCTGAGGCAGGGTGGGATGCTTTCCAAGAAAGCAGATTCCAAAGTTCTGGTGCTACTACAGAGAACACCCTGCCCCAGGCTCCACAAAAATTTCACAAAGACGTAGAGGGAAAACCTGGACCAAGAGCTCTACAACCAATCACAAAGAATGGAGACGTTCATATGGAAGGAAATGTGTGCCTGTTAGAAATTCAAATGGAAATATATTTTAACCTAGATGACAGAGATAAAATGAATTGTAATCTTAATTGAAAAATATGAAACTTCATTACATAAACTCTGCATATAGGTCATTAGCAATGGTGTGGCCAACTTAATAAAGTGTCCACACCAGATCTACCCTTGTAAGGCAGGCCTCCTGAAAACACTCTCGGAAGAGGTTAAAATGTTCATCTTATAGTGTTTTGGTAAAGGTATGTCCTGAACACCGTGGCTGCCTGAACATCTCACATAAATAAGTCCTTTCTCACAAAGCTGCTGAGGTGGCAGCTTCCCAACCAAGCATGCCACAAAACCCTCAGGGACTTGAAAGTTAATGCAACTCTGTAGAGCAATACACCAACCATGGAAGAGAAAAGGTTGTGAAGACTCTTCTGACCATTATGGGAGTGGGACACTGAGGAGCACTGAAACTCTCCATGTACACTGACAATCCCCAGAGAGAAAATGACTGTGTGCCCTACCTTCCTGTGTCATACATTTGGTAATGGCTGTGTCCTCTGTGGTGAATCAAACCACATGGTTGTTTAGGCAACCATGATTCTAATGACAAAATCTGTGGAATCTGCCATTTGGAAAGTCTATTGAAGAAGTCTGTATTCCACTTTTCTCCCTACTGGTGCTCCCTAGATCCTCTCCCATCAGTTCCAGCTAGCATGGCCAATTTATGCAGCCTGGGGCTCATGGGTGTTGTAGTTGAAAACATCTGGAGAGCACCAGGTTGGACATGCAAGACTTGTCACTCCACAAGTTCATGTGTCCACCGGTGCTTGTGAAGTGGAAGCCTATGCCATGAAGAATGACTGCCAGAACATGACTATACGCGGAAAAACAGACCTAAGGGAAACTCTCTCTCTCTCTTTCCCATCTCCAAGTGAAGTGTATGCCAGGATAGTGTAACCAAAGGGGCAGTCTCTCTACTCTGTTCTTTAGGCTAGAGTTCTTAACTTAGCTCCTTCTTTCAAAATACTAAACTGCCACAAGTAAGGAACAATGCCAGAGTCTATCTGCCCATGACAAAGGTGGGAAGAGCATGATCCTCTTCCAAAAGTAAGTTTAGGAGATGGCCCTTCCTGCCCCCCAAAAAACATAATTTCCCTATGCTAGGTGTCCTACTCCAGGAGAAAATATTGTCCCTGTAAATTTGACATCTAAAATAATAGACTGGAAAGCCTCCTCGCAATGAAGAACCAGCCATCCAAATGTACGCTGCTATAATTCCTAGTAATTCTTTACTGATGTTTATGCATACAGGCAGACTGTTACCTGAAATAAGGGGAAGTAAGAGACAGCAAGGGGCAATACAAAATAAAAACTAGACAAAGCAGTAGAGATTATGTGGAAGCAACATTAGAATTAAGCATTTTAAAAATACTGTACAAAAAAGTGAAGAGGTGGGTGAATAAAATCATAAACCATAAAAAAGAAAGTTCATAATTCCATAATATACCAGGTTACACAAGAGGAATTTGCGATTGAACGAAATATCTAATACTTATTTAAAGCTGAATCTGATCAAGCAGAATCATATCAAGTGTTTTAGATCTTATCTGCTATCTAGCAAGTCACAGGAAATAAGAAGATATTTAACTCCTATTGTATACAGGGGATAGGAAGATATTTGATTCCTGTTATGATGAAATGTAAACACATGTAATTGGAAGAGAAAACAATGTGGCTATTAGGCAGTGAATCACTTTCAGATTTCTTGAGACTCTTTGCCTCAAAGCAAAGAAAAACAATGCGAGAGGAAATAAATATGATTGCCTAACAACCTGGTTGTTTAGACACATGCTAATGCTGAAATCTTTCAACTTTTACACATAAGTGTGATTGAAACAAAATGAAATTTAGTGTACAAAGCAATATACACAAAGTAAATTATCAATAAAAACTCCATATGACTACTGAAAGGTCTGGGTGCCTGAATGTGTGAAAATATGTGGTTCATAATGTTACCAGGGTAACTGCTCAGGAGAAGATATAAGAGAAACAATACGACTGCAGGAGGAAGGAGGAGTCAGTGAAAGTTGTCTCCCCCGCTTCCTCCCCACTTTCCCACTTCCATCTTGTTTGTGGAACTGGGCGTAGGGAATGCTCCCACCAGTAGAAGCCTAGTTACGCAGTTTCTAAGCCTTTATTTCCCCTTCATTTCATTTCATCAGCCAGAAAATTAAACATCATACTGAACCATGCCTCCCTCACATGTTGTGGTTGTATCCGAAAACAACAATGTTTAATATTTGAATTTATATAAAGCATATGTATATTTTGGGTGAGGTGCAGTGCGGTGCAGAGGGATGGTCTTCAACATTTTGAAAGGGAGGGAAGGCGTTATCAAAAACAAGCACTGTGGATTTCAGGTGAATTAAAAAATAACAACACCCCATGTGGTACATGACAGACAACATAGGCAACACCTGCGTTGATAAATTGATGTACTGTTGTATTATTATGCATTATTATTATGATTAGACTGCATAGCTGGCAAGCAGAAACTAAAAGTTGGATACCAAGCCCAGCCACAATTTGGAGACCCCATACAGTGGTACCTCAGGTTACAGACGCTTCAGAATACATACGCTTCAGGTTACAGACTCTATTAACCCAGAAATATTACCTCAGGTTAAGAACTTTGCTTCAGGATGAGAGCAGAAATCGTGCTCCGGCGGCGCAGCAAAAGGGAGGCTCCATTAGCTAAAGTGGTGCTTCAGGTTAAGAACAGTTTCAGGTTAAGAAAGGACCTCAGTAACGAATTAAGTATTTAACCCGAGGTACCAGTGTACACAGATCAGATTCAAGCTCCTATTGAAGCAGAATTTTCTTTAACAGAATTTTTTTAACAAGTTATCAGCCCTGCTGATAACTAAACTTCATTGTTCACATAACCCTTCTCTCTGGCTAAAGGCACAAGAAGATAAAATATGAACTGGTGGTTTTAAGAAACAAAATAAATGTTTATTTATCAAGTGATGAATTGCAGAAGATAAATTAAGCTGGTATGTAAAACATAATTCTTATTGCTGTAGACTTCTTATACAAAACTATTGCATGCTATTTGAGAATGCTAATAAGCTACTTGTTTGAAGGCTTTAAAAAGACCTCCAGATATATATTTATTTGCCCACTTACAGTTATAAAAAGCCCACACTCTCGCCCAGTAGAAAGCAATATCCAACCTGGCCAAATACTTCATTCATTCTTACTGGGATATCCCTGAATTTGATGTCTTTCACAGGAGAATATGATGATTTGCTGGGTAAGATGCTACACCTACTGCTCAGGGACAGCAGCCAAGCAAAACACAGGAATCATGCGAGTCAGAGAGTCACTCCAATGCATGCTATGTTCAGAGAGTAATATCCAACATGACCAGAAATCCATCCGTCTCTAAATCCCATTTCTGTTTTAAAAGGCTGCCAATTTTCAAATATTCCAAAATGAATCATTCACCACCATGTGTGTGACACCCCCCCAAATTCGTTCCAATATATTTTTTAAAATTCCATTTATATGTTTATTATAAGCTTAAAAAGGATTAGGAGTCAAATGCCAAATCTAATGTTGACTTTTGGGTGAAACCATTGTTCCAACTTACTTGTCAAATTCTAATAATTTTTCTGGTCCAAAATCTAGCAATAACTATTGTTGTATGTTTAAGATAGCAATATTTCTCCTCAGAAATAGAACTATGTATAATAGAATAATGCATGTGTCAAGAATATAATTTGCAAGTCTCGTCACTCAGCAAAATTCACTTGTGCACAACAAATGGCACTCTTGACAGTAGAAAACTCTATGAAAAAGGGAGGTGGGGGAGTCTGAAATAATAAGAAAAGAGAAACTAATTTTCAGTGACAGTCTAGTCTTTCATCTTAAGCCATACCTTGAACCCTACTATGTTTAATTATTAAATCAGGAGCTGCTGTGCAAGATCTGTCTGCTTTTGATGGTTCTAAAATTCAATCCTGCTGACAGACTGTGTCCATTTCTTGCCATATTTATCATTACCTATGCCAAGGTTTGAATGCTAATTTTTTTCAATTCAGCTTTCATTAACAACAGAATCTAAAATTTGATTGAGCTTTAAAGGCAACATCAAACAAATGATCACTACTTTAAATGTGCCACACTGATGAAAAATGTCAAAAGGGACCTGTTGAGTTTTAAGGCACAAATACCTGCCTTGCAAACTCCAAGTACAAAATTCATCTCACAAGCGACTCAGAAGGGAAGGACACCAAGACACAAAACCTTGTGAAACATCAACACCTGAGCATAGAACAGAGAGACACTTTTGCAATGAGTTTGTATTCTGTCTCTACTGTCAAACTAGAATAAAGAAATGATGAAGGACCATGCGGGAATTGCAAGATGAAAAGTGGCTTCCCATCTATATGAGGAACCAATCTGGGATGATGGATGACCCCTTTTAATGAGATTCCCCCCTAGGGGTTACAGCTTCCCAATATGTGTCCAGTTCCCTATCTGCTAACAAGTACTTTCAAATCTTTTAACGTTGCTCAAGTGTGACACCATTCCATCCTGCAAATCTGCAAGTCATTACTTGTGCCCACTGTTGCAATACAACCTCTGATACCATAACTATGCTGATGCTATGACAACTCAAAGAAAGCATTCATGGTCTTTGTTGTCTTTCAACAGGCCTTGTCAATGCTGGGAGCGGGGACAGACAACCATGCCATATCATGAAGAGTGCAAAGAGTTCAATCGTAACACATGCAAGCTACTACCAGCACTAACAATAACTTGAAAAGAATTTATTTAAGATGATGAACGTTTTCCCTTTCCATAAATCAAAATACTTTGCATTTATAGGTCCTGTTCACATGTCATGGAAAGCCACAATCCATGACTGTTCCTGACTTGTTCCTGTTTCATTTCACCTTTCCTTGGGCAGGGGGAAAGGAACCACGAGTGCTGCTTTGCACATCACAGCTTGTGGTTTGCTTCCCCTTGCTTGAGTAAGGACAGAGTGAAATGGGAGGAATTCGACAGTCTGCAATAGAACACTGCTCATTCACACTGAGCAACAGCTCATGGCTTGCTGTAATATGCAAACATGGTCAGAGAGAGCATCTCAAATCTTCCAAGTGCTGCATACACATTGATATAACTGCCTTGGAAGAAAGGGCCAAAATTATCACCGAGAGATAATGGTTCGTCTAAGGCCACCTAATGAGTTAATGGCCAGGGAGAGATGGGAAGAAACAACACTAGCAACTTCTTTCTTCTTGCCATACTTCAGCTCCCCTCTGCCCTTCCACTACTTAAGACTGGAAAAGAGCAAAAAGAGGTAAGAAAAAGATTAATGTGTCCAATCATAATGAAGGAAGAGAAAGAAGAAAAAAGAAAACCGTTTTAAAACAGAATCTGGTGCCCTGTGAAGTCTTATTGACCACTCTGATTATCACAACCAATCAGGCTCAGCCTTTCAGAACACAGAAGAGGAATCAAAGACTGACTACAGTGGTACCTCTGGATGCAAATGGGATCCGTTCCAGAGCCCCATTCACATCCTAAAGCGAACGCAACCTGCATCCGTGGGTCGCGATTTGCCGCTTCTGCGCATGCGCGTGACGTCATTTTGAGTGTCTGCGCATGCGCGAGCACCGATACCCGGAAGTAACGTGCTCCATTACTTCCAACCCGAAAATGCTTAACCCGAAGCTACTTCAACCTGAGGTATGGCACTACTTGCCAGACTTGCCAGTACCCAAGAAAGGTGTCAGTTTTCCTGCAACATCTCTGCCTTCCAGACCAGAGATGGGGAGGATTTTTTTAAGCAAAATGACCTCATTTGAACCTCCTGGACTACCATAAGGGCCAGAACATAAATATCCTGCAGATTTGGCACTCGGAATTTTGTGATACAGTTCTTAGCTTTTAAGAAAAGAACCAAAATGCATTCTGAAGTACTTATTTTATGAAAAAACACATTTAGAAATGTGTGCATTGAGATAAAATAGGTATTTGAAGATGTATTCCGTGATTATCCACATATTTAAGCATCTATGAATTTTCATACAGATTTAGCTTTTTTAAAAAACCTGCAAGTTAACTGCAGAAATGGGATGGAACAGACTTCAGAATAAACACACTTGACATAGATACAAACCAGAGACAGAGTGATCTGGCCAACCCTACCTTCCAATTCTCTGTGTTCTTCATACTCTACACTAAACTGATTGAACTTGCAGATCTGAAAGTAGGTCACTTCAGGGGGAAGGAGATAAAAAAGTGGAGATTTTCTAACTAACTGAGCAATTCTTTTGATAAGGTCTCTTGGCACCCTATGTGGCAAATATCCACGAAGAAACATTAAGATGGAGCAATGGAACAATCAGGAGACACCAGCAGAGCAGATTTATCATAGCATAAAACCTATAGGTTTAAATATCCCATGCTAAGAACATTAAAACTGGAAAATAAAGTGCAAACATAAGGAAAAGGCATGGACCTACATTATATGTAGGGCTGCCTCTGAAGACAGTTTGGGAACTTAAGGTAGTGCAGAATTCAGCGGCCAGGTTGCTCACCGGAGCAAGCCAGTTTGAGCACATTGCACCAATGCTGGTCTGACTACACTGGCTACCAGTTCTGGGTCCAATTCAAAGTGCTGATTTTGAACTATAGAGCCATAAACACGTCAGGACTGCAATACCTCAAGGACCACCACTTTCCCTATGAACCTATCCAGACCCTGATATCACCTTCTGAGGCCCTCTGAGACATTCGGAATGTGGCGACACGAGAACAGGGCCTTCTCTGCAGTGGCTCCCCATCTATGGAATGCTCTCCTCAGGGAGGTTTGCCTGGCGCCTTCATTATACACCTTTAGGCACCAGGCAAAAACGTTCCCTTTTAATCAGGATTTGACTGACATCCTATGCCCTTTGAAAATGTGTTGGGTGAGGGATTATTGGGTTGTTGTTGTTGTTGTTATTTTATTATGTACTTTGTGGTTTCATATTCTAATTTTATTCTGTGAACCACCCTGAGACCTGCATGTATAGCATGGAAGAAGAAGAAGAAGAAGAAGAAGAAGAAGAAGAAGAAGAAGAAGAAGAAGAAGAGCAGCAGCAGCAGCAGCAGCAGCAACAACAACAACAACAACAGCAACGACTCCTCATTGCAGGAAAGTAATCCACACTTTAGCTCAAGGAAACCCACTATTACAATGATACAGAAAAAAATGTGACCTAAAGCGGAACCAGTTGTTGATTAGCCATAATAACATAAAAGGCAAGGCCCACACTTCAATGCAGGTTTTGCACCTCTACAGGTTTGATTCTCTATAGAACTAAAAAGTAGGAGAAAAGCTTTAGCTGGAGCTCTGAATCACTACTGCCATTTCATAATAAAAATCTTACAATAAACTGTAAAATGTATCAGCTATTATATTCAAAACAAACATGGAGGCGAAGTGAAACCTTGTGTGAAGTAGGATGGGGGAGAGGAAGAGACACAGTGTTCCCACTTCAACTATCCGTTTAGTAAAGCAATGTCACTGTTTACAGTCTTGTACTGCACAAGAGTTACAATAATTCTCAGCCTGACAATATTTTCGCATATTTCTGTGACACAAATAATTTTTTTACCTAAATTTTTATATCAGCACTGCAAAACACCCGTTTATGTCACTTGAACTATACAAATTTCCACATTCTGGAATACTTACAGTTGATTTGTTTTGTGCCAAATATTCTGCTTCCATTTTACTTAGTCGTGCATTTGTATCCTCCAGCAATTCCTGGATGTTTTCCGTGTGTTTTTTCTGAAGGTCAAACTTCTCCTTTTCCATTTCAGCCACAGCATTATGGAGCTATACACAAACACACACAAAAATTAGGATAGCATTCAGCAGCTCCTATTCTAAAATGACTGTGGTATTATAAAAAGGCAATGTATTATTTTTAAAAAATAGAAATATTTTTTCCATATCAATATCTTCCTACATTTATAGTGAATCCAGAAAAAAAAAATACAGATTACCCTTTTCTCCCATTCATTGTTCAAGGAATCTGTACTTTGCTCACACAACTTCTTTAGTTCTGCAATTTGCTTTTCCTTTGCTTCTCTAACAACTTGTGACTCACGGACAAGCGTCTGAACTGTCAGAAAAGAGAAATATAAAAGAAGAAAATGCAATACATGAGAAAATGGGCCTTTCTGATATTACATCTGGCAACGGATATAATCAGATGAGTGTTCCAGCTGACCTCACTTTGTTTAAAAGCAGCATTTCATTTTAATGTGTGAAACCTGCCTTTGATTACATTTCTAAAAAAAACCTTGAACGACAAAATTAGTTTGCTTCCAATTTATTTCTGGATAAGTGTGATCATAAAACGTATCAATGTTTTGAATAGAAAGCGTGGTCAGGTTCCAAAGAACTACAGGTAGTGACCATTTTAGACACATCCAATTGACGCATGATTGCGTCATCATGGAAGGATCCATGATTGTGGATCCTTTTGGACCCAGAAGAGGGCAGAATGGGGACCGGATAAGGGAAGAGCTTAATGGGGGCAGGGCATAATGGGGTGGAGGCATTTATGCATGCTCTGCGGAACGAAACCTCCGCACAAAATGGTCACCTTCTGTACTCTAATTGTACAGAATTCAGTAGATAGGTCTACCAAGATTTTGTTTGTTTCTCATCTGATTAATGGACTACGCTGCCATATTGTTGTTTTTTTAATCCCAAGTTGCAAAAGTTGTTTGCCATAGGATACGGGGGGGGCTGGTGGAGAGGGGGTGCCCATCACTAAACTCATTGGGTCGGCAGAACAGTCCTGAGCCAAATAATTTCACTTTAGAAAACCAAGCCAAACACTTGAGCAAAGCTCAGGGTGCTCAAATGCTTCTAACAGCAAAACAATTAAGACTTTTCAAATGTATTCAGATTAATTCTATGCAGGTTCAAAGGTATACCCTCCAAATGAGACAGTAACTCCCAACAGTAGCTGTTGACCACCACACCAGCAGACTCATCCTGCTTCCTTTTACAAAGGCTGCTGAGAAGATCTAACCAAAGAGAACAGGGATGCTCTTTTTTTGTTCTGTAGCAATCCATGGCAAAGCCAGTTTGAGGAGCAATTTCTGACAAAGTCCTGAATATTTGCCTCTAGTTAGATAAGGTGAAAATTAATACTTTTGAGTCCAGAGTACTTTGTTTATGCTTCATCACCTTTTTTTTCAAGCTTTCGAATGGTCTCTTCAGCTTCACTCTGCTTAGTTTTGTACAAGGTCTTCAGTACCTCAGTTTCATTATTCTTTCTGTCCAAAATCTATAGGATAAATCACCAGTGCTTAGTAAATCTATGAGGCTAAGTATATACAGGAAAGACTACAATCAGAATACAGTATAGTATCAGCGGGAACCAAGATAAATTTGGTATATTAAAAGAAACTCCATCAAGTGCGTATTTCTCACACACTTAATAAGGATTTATGAATTTAGAAAGTATTTAGAGCAACTAAATGTAACATAAACAAAGGATGCATTCAGCTGGTCAAAACAGCACAAAACTTTTTAAAAGACTCGTAGTTTTAGTGTAAATGTCCTTTGTGAAAGGAACTGAAAAGAGAGGGAAACGTTACACAAAAGACTGATTTTGAGAAGATTTATTTTCCCCAAGGCATCAACATCCCTTTGCAATCATATAAAGAATTTTGAAGTCTAACAAGTTCTGAAAGAGAACTCTAAAATGCAAGTGTAAGTATTATTGCTAAATGCTCTGTTTAATCCTTTGGGATCCCAGCAAGAAAAGAAAAGAATGTTCATGAACACAGTGAAGAAAACATTCAAGATGAAATGTTTTCTTTACAAAAGAACTCGGTATTCAGTCTGCAAACAAAAAATAATAATAAAGGGATTATTCTTTACTTTAGAATACCATAGGACATCTCATCTGGAGACCCTGCTGTGTCAGTCAAAACAAAACTACTAGTTTCAAAGGAAAAGCAAGGGCAATATTTTTGTTCTAAACCTCCCCAGAATACAGGGCTGTACATATTTATGATTATTAACCAGCTTAAACTTTTCAGTGGATTCCCCAAATCCTGGGATAATTCCCACCGCCATATTCTCTGGCCACAATCTCACCTTTGTGAAAAATATATTCTATTCCCTTTACACTCAACCAATATTTAGTGGTACTCGCAATTCTGAATAGTATAGAAATGTAAGTTTTCTAGCCTTATGCCTTTCGTACTGGGCTGAATATACAAACCCAAACTACTATGGCTCCTACAGGCCTAGACAATGGTCTACTTCCATTGATCGTAACAATAAAACTTGGTTATTTGCAAAACTGCCAGCTCTCCACTGTACCACATGTGGTCATGAAATACCACAAGATATCCCACAAATTTATAAAATAATGTTCTGCCTCACTGTCTTTCAGTTCATGACACACGGACATTTCCTATTCACTCTCAGCAATGCATAAACTTAAAGGAAGCAAGGCATTACTTCCACCCACACTGTGAATCTGGAATACAAATATATAGTAATGTTACAGGCTGGAGGCAAAATGTCCACTGGCTCTTCTTTTAATCTCTTACTATGCTCAAAGCAATTAGGACCACTTTTTTGAGGGGAGCTGAGGGGAAACTGCTTCCCAACCATCTCCATATCCCATCACCTTTTGCCACCGATCTTGCCAACATATCTTTCAGTTTTCTTATGCTGTTATATTCTTTCTCAGTTTGGCTGACATACGAGAGACCTGGCCAGGATTCATGACTGTACTCCTTGTTGAGGTCTCCATCAGCAGATTCACTTCATCTTCAACCACCCAGGACATTTACTCACCCCAGGCTCAGTTCAGAGTTCTGGTACAAGTGAACTTTAACTGAGAAATCATATTGCCTCTGACACCAATCCTAACATTACTGTTTAAGAGGATGTGGTTTCACACTGGACACCTTTGGGAGCTGTTGGTGCCTTGGGTTGACCAACCTCCCATTCCATGTTATTCTTTCAAAACTCTTACATCCTCTCATATTCAGCACCTAGACACAGTGGCAAGAGCCAATTAACAAAATATGTACATTGCCAAATATTACAATCCTTTTGAAGAATCTTCGATGTTTTATACTTTGGGGTCAAACAATGTTATCATTATTACGTATGAATTTATACCCTGCCTTTCTACAAAGGTTCACAACACAGTTTACACAAAATCAACACAGTATAAGAAAAATCCCCAAACAGCATAGCCTTAAAACAAAGCAAACAAGCATGAAAAACCAACATTCACCAAGTCTTCTGACAGATTTTCAGTACTGCTATCCCCTCTGAGTCATTACAACAAATTAACTTCTATTATTACCCTGCTAGTACCCTGCAAGATACTCAATGCTACAACATGCATTTTATGTATTTCATTTATTCAGAAAGTTTATACCCCCTTTTTCACCACATCTGGGTCTCAAAACAGCTTACAAAATCAAAATATACAATGCACAAAATGTAAAGATAAATTAAAACACTGGAGAAGAAAACATCAAAACAGCATTCACACCGCAAAGGCCTCCTGAAATAAATCCACTTTTATCTTGCATGTGAAAGTGAGTAAGGGACAGCACCTGCCTAATTTCCAATGGGATGAAGCTCCACAGAGTTGGGTGCACTACACTGAAGGAAGGAATAACTCCTCGTTGACATGAGTCATGCTTCTGGCCCAATAACAGTACTGCCCTACGTGATCTCAGCGATCAATCTGGGACATACAGCGTAAGACAATTCTTAAGGTGTCCTGGGTCTAAATTGTTCAGAGCTTTGTTCACTACCAGTATGAGAACCTTGACCTGATCTGCTAGCAGATGGGAAGTCAGTACAGATCTTTTAACACTTGTGGAATGAGCTGGCAGTTGTCTGTTCCCACCACCAGTCTAGGTGCAGTATTCCACACTAGCTCAAGCTTCGGACTGCCCAAGGGCAGTTGCAGATAAAGCACATAATCCAGTCTTGAGACTACCAGTGCATGGACTACAGTGGCCAAGCTGTTCCTATCCAGGAGCTGCTGTAGCAGGCATACCAGCCAAAGCTGATACAAGACACTGCTAACCACCAAGGACTCCTATACCTCAGACGACAAATATGGTACCCCAAAGTATGTCCCTTCTGCTTCAGAGGGTCCCATAAGAAAATCACTCCATAACCCATCGAAAACATGAAGTTAGATCCAGAGGTACATGGGCATTAGTAATTCTGGCAGTGGTACTGCCCCATTAACTGTTATGCAGGGACTAGTGAGTAGAAGACAGCCTGCAGCACCATGCAAGCCCTTGTGCCAGTATGCATCTTGAGATGCTGAGCAAAACCTCACGCAAGGGACTGTGCAATGCCTTGCACAAATGGAAGTGGACTTCTGGATTTCAGTTCGCTGAAAACCCTTCTTTATGTGGCAGCGGCCTTCTGCTCATGGAGCGTTGTAAGATCAAATGCATTCAGAGTGGAAATACTCTGAATTGTAGCTTATACTAGTCAGAGGTTAATTGGATGTTAAGCCACATTAAACTAAACTGTGTTTGGCATTATGTGCTCTTTGCAAACTCTTCTAAATAAATAAAAAAATTAACTCCCTCAGACCTTCTAATGTAAATCTAGTAGTAAACAGAAGACTTCTTGGTAATTGGAAGGTTTTACAGAGCCAATGGAATGCCTATTAACAAAATGAGAAATGTTTCCAACAATCAAATGCTATTACCAATGTAGGATCAGGCATGGGATTAACTAGTTGGGAGATAACGTGCTCTCTTGTACCACCAGTGGGACCAACTTCTGTTCTGGCAAATACAAAGAAATAGCCACAAGCCCTATCTACTGAAATCCAACTCAGTGGTTGCCAAAGCTTTTACCACAGCTCTTTAGACAGCAGGCTTCAAGCCATTTGCAGAATCTCTCTCACATGCATCACCACAAGGTTACAGTAGCAAAATACAGGGTTTTAGGAGTGTTCAAATTTTTGTGTTTGTGCACAAGCGAGCACATATGTGCATTTTCCATATAAGTGGAACTGCCTACCAAGGCCAAGTAGTTTGTAATCCTACTAACATGATCAGTGCAAGCTACAAAAGACAGCACAATGCTGCATCCAAAAATTCTGATTATTCCAATATACAAAATCCCATTCATATCAGTTTTCGAGCGTTTCACATAGCCAATGGAATCCTATTTTAAAGCCAAATACTGGATAAACTGCCTAAGGAAAAGCTTTACTTTTATTATTTCTTTGCACACTACAATGTCATATACAATCATCATTCAAACCTTTTTCACAATATACTATACCTTCTGAACATCTCCATCGTGCTTCTGCTGTAATTTAAGCTTTTCTTCTTGAATTCTAGCTTCCATTAGTTTGGATTTCATCTCCAGCTGCAAATGGAAAATTTAAATATATTGATCAGCTTCAAGAGAAACAAAATAATATTATTTTTTACCAACCTCCAAAATAAGCTCAATATTTTAAAAGTTAAAGTCACTCATTTTATTTATTTATATAAATAAATATCAATCTGCTGAAAATGGTTTCAGCTGAAGTTAGACAAGTAGAAAAAGCCTTTTTCAACAACAAACTGTTTTCTACTTGCAAGTACCGATATATTGGTCTCAATTTGATAAGAGGCCAATTCCCATTTTCTACAAACATAATCTAAATAAATGCAAGATGCTTGTAAATGCAAATACCAGTATATAATTATAAAAGCATGTTGGGCACCGAAGTTAACACTGAAAAATAATTGCTGAAAACAAAATGCACCAAGCAATCAAATGAAGGCAAAAAGAGTACTATAATACACAGAGAACTCCTTAAAAGGGGGGGGGGGTGTTCAGCCAGTGTAAGCCAACAATAATGTATGTGCTTTGTCAAGATTGGATCTCTTTTATTTTATATTGCCCAAGAATTTAATAGTTTATATTAAAGGGATTCTCAAACCGGTCTTCTACATTTTCTCAGTTGCAATCAGTTTACCATAGCCATAAGTGAGAAATGCCACATATCTTCTTGAAGTATGTTTTGAAATTCAACAGGGAAACAGATGGATACCATGAAACACCCAGAAGGCAGAAGGAATAATCTTAGACATCAGGTTGCTGGACCAAGGTGAACAAGCAGCCTGGGGAGCTTGCAGCATGCTAATAAGGCATAAGTGCATACAGGTATGGGCAGCAATGGGAGGTGGTCCGGCCAGGGCTGCTAGAAAGGCAAGGCATCCTGGAGACAGGCCCATTATGTCACAAGATGTTTTCATCATGATAGGTCTGGGTGTAGCAAAAATGGTATTCCATAGACAGCTGCTGCTCAGCAATACCCAGGGAGATGTCCCCAAATGGAGACAGCCACTACATGCCAGCAGTGTGATCTGATGATGCATCATGACCCAGTGCACCATCTCAGGTGCTACACTCCAGATAACCCCATACAATGCCTGTCAATGGAAGGAAGAGGAAACCGTTATCTGCTCAGGTCCCAGAGGCTGTAGGAGCGTCACAGCTTGCATCTACTGTTGGGGATCACCATGGCCCCAAGTTCTGAGGCTCTAAAGAAGCTATACTCAACCCAGCTCCACTGCCAGTAGAAATTCAAGAAATCAATCTTCCACCCAGTTTGTGAGTACTGGGAGCACAATGGGGCTGCCAGTGCAGATCTGCCTGCCTTTAATGAGCTGGTGCTCTCTGCTTGTGGGAGCAGGTACAGAAGCCCAGAAAGGTTGATGTTTTATCGTGTTTTTAATATTCTATTGGCAGCTGCCAAGAGTGGGTTCGGAAACTCAGCCTGAAGGGTGGGGTATAAATAATAATTTATATATCATCATCATCATCATCTCCTGATGTGGCATTCTACTAGCATTCAGGGACTAGAGACCCCTCTGGCAGCTGTCACTCCATTGCCCCTTCCCAAACACCTACTCTGAATGATGTTGTGAAATTCCAGGGACATACTGTGTGGTTTCAAGAGACTATTCCAATTAACCCCAGGTCTTCCCAACAAACAGCCTCGTCTATCAAGAACATACATCTTTAAAGCTGCTCCTGAAGTGAATTTTTGCACAGCAATTTTTAATGTAGGTTTGTAACAATTGCTTTAGCCCAGGGATGGGAAACATTTCTTAATCAGTGACTGCATTCCCTGCTGCAGGCCACATGTCAGCAGTGGGCAGAGCCAGAACAAATAGTGAATAAGTCTGCTTTTTTCCCCCCTCTCTCTCTATCCTCCTCCCTTTCTCTGTCCCTCCTCCCTGTTTTTTCTCCTCTTTGCCACTCACATAAAATTAGGCTGAAGTCCTCATGGAATTAAGCCAAGATCCATAAATGTCCCTTGAGCTACAAGAGGCATATACAGTGAGGGGAAAACGTACTTGATCCCCTGCTAAATTTGCCCGTTTGCCCTCTGATGAAGAAATGACCAGTCCATAATTTTAATGGTAGGTTTATTGTAGCCGTGAGAGACAGAATAACAACAGGAAATACTTTCCCACCTCACTGTATGTCCTACAAGAAGGGAATATGCAGCACCTAACAACTTCAGTTTATCTTTTCTGAGATGACAATGGTCACCTTCTCCATATATTATAAGGCAGCATGACTCAGAATAAAGCTTTGGCTCAAGGAAAGTAACCGTATGAAAGGTCTCAAACATTCTATGTTCCCTGTGTGAAAGTACAGGAGAAAGAAATTAATTAACTAACTACTATTGTTTGGGGGGGGGGGCGGAATTAAAAGCACAGGCCAAAACCAAAAAAAACAAAGAATCCTGGAGCTCATTTAAGCTTTCTCCAAATAAAGCTTCGAAAATTCAGTACAGACTGGTCTTAACTTTTCCACCAAAAATCACTGTAGAAACACAGAAGAATGTAGAACTGATATCACAAAATGTAAGGTGGTTGCATTTGCAGGTGCAAGTGATCGATAATCCAATTTAAGGAATGTGTCCCTAAAAGTGAGACTCCCTTTGAATTTAAGAATGCAGTGAACTTAGGCTGGCTAACTATATTGTGATTATTAGGCTAACAAATAAATCCAGTTTATGATCAACCACTCATTTTAGTTTCTTACTACAGTATACAGCTGACAACACATTAGTAAGTTTTATCAGCTCCTCTTGCTTAATGGCCTAGTGCCAAACAGGCAAATACATCTCCAAAATAGGTTCAAAAGAATATTATGATACTCCTATGTCTTTTTTCAGAATGAAAAACAATGAAGCTGATTAATCATAATAAAAGCAGCAACTGTTCCTGGCAAAACTGTCGATAAAAATAGAAAACGGTAATAATGTTTTAGATTATTATGTGTATTCTTCCCATACTGAAATGTTTGCAAGTGCAAAATTTTTATCATTGCCACAACTCATTCCTTTGTGTTTCTGTCATTGTTTATGCTCTTTACAAAGAACTATGAAGAAATTAAGCCTTACGGGCATGTAAACACTACTGATGTCAAACATCTGTTCTTTCCCTATAATTAAAGCTATTGAGAGTGATACCAATGAAATGGATTTTATGTGCTCTCTCACACACACTTTGCTTCTTTTTAAATAAAACAATATTTTTTTAAAAAAAATCAACAACTTGTTTTATGTTTTTCATAATATCCTGCTTGCTTAAGCTTTGGACTGAACATTAAACCACTTATTTCAAAATAGTTCCATTTGGTTTCTGGGGTTACCAGACACTTTTTCTGCTCATGGGACTACCAAACTAGTCCTGAGACCATGAGCAGAACTGAAACTAAAGTTATTTAGTTCAATCCTCTATTCAAGGCATGGTGGGAATGGACTTCCACACTGGACCAACTTTTACCAATTCCTTTCCAGGCCAGCTGTTGCCCAAATATCTGGACCTGACGACTCTTACCACACAAAGACCAGACCTTATCACCAGGGCTACTTTTCTGGCTCCATGGGATTCTTATCAAGATCTGTCTCATGGGCCAAAGTTGATGTCAAAATCCCTTTCACTCCCAATGGAACAAGATTGGTCTTAAAAGGGAAAGTGGGAAGAAGCCTTTGGGAGTCTCCTTTAAGCCAAATCTCACTGCAATTTTAAAGGGGGGGGGACAACAAAGCTTTTGTGAGAATTTGCACGCCCCCTCCACTTTAAGACTGCAGCAATATCAGGCCTATTAACAGGAAAGTGGGCATAAGCCTTTGGAGCTCTTTGAGATCACAAGAAGATCTGACTTAAAAGGGAAGGGAATATCCCCGTCTTCCCTTTTTGCACTGAGTTTGGGATGGAATGAGCTTGCTGGAGTGCCCAATTGATTTCCTGAGCCCAGTACCAAGAAGAATCCCCCCTCTCCTAATGGGGGCATGGAGATCCTGCTTAGTGCACCTGAACTCAGCAAGATCTCTCTCCCTTTGTATCATCTGATGTGAAGGGGGAGATAGACTGCTTAGCACTGGGTTCCTGCTTTGTGCAGCGCTTCAAAGGCTCCTGACAACCAGCTGGTTGGTGGGTGCTTTGGGAACTGGATAAAGCAGTTTTGGGCCTCCAGTCCTCCAGACTCCAGCCTTTCAGTCAAGCCCTGCCCTTACCAATATGGCATCAGGTATAGGTGGGCGGCCATGGCTAGCCCTAAGTGGCCTAGTGGGGAGGTTTGGCAGGCCAAGCTCTCATGCTTCAGGGAATAATACAACCAGTACTATTTTTCTAGAAAAATAGGTGCCAGAACTCACAGTGAGCACCTCCCTTGTTCTCTTTTAATGGCAATAGCGTCCACCTGACAGGTGCCAGGACTGAGTTACAGTGAGTTCCTGCTGAAAAAGCCCTATCACCATGTGAAAGGTTTAAGGCAGTCTTGAACACAAAGAGTAAATGATTTTTAAACACAATTTAAAATAGACACCACAAACACAGTGAATGATGTCCCTATAGTATATGCAATTATTCTGAAATAAAGCACAGAAACAGTCACTGAAGTGCTGATGTCAGTGGCCAACTTTGTTATTGTTGAGTTGGAGACTGGCACAATGAAAAAAAAAATGTTAGCCAGGCGATGCAATATGATATTCAGTAGTATGAAATCTTCTTTTTAAAAGGGGGGCTCCTGTGACATGATGAATGAAATGATAAATATTGATTTGAACGGAACCATATCATTAGGGTGTTGCCATAGCTAAGTATAAATTCCTGAAGGTGTTACAACTTCTCACATGGACTTGATGCTGGTCTGCAGCTTTTGAATTCATAGCAAAGAGTCACATACACAAGATTTTGCTTTAGAGGAACTTATTTGGGGGTTTCTATCAAGAAATTCTCACATATAACGTTGGCCAGGGGTCATTTGCCACTTTTAGAGAAAACACTTTACAGATAAGTTCTTGAGGTTGCAAAACCTCAATGGCATGGGTCTGACATGGGTCACAGCTTTCAAAAACAAGAAAACAAGAAAGCATTTAAACTACCAGTGGCATGTCATCTTGATTAATTTTGTAGGGAGGATCAAGGCAATTAACACAATGAGTTTAACGTTAATCGGAATGAAATAAAAGTAGCTAAAACACAAAACATTATGTAAAGCAGCTTACAAATGTTAGATTGGTCAAAATGGAATTACCCAACAAAGGCACCTTTAGGAAGCTTGTTTATTAAGGATTGGGTGGTAATTTATTGATGTTTTGCTGAAGAAGTAAACAACGCAATTCCTTTTATTCAAAATTTACTGCAGTTTAAGAGGAAGCAGCCTGAATGGGGGAAAAACAGCCTTCCTTTACATTTGCCGTTTAATTTCCACAGAGAAGCAACACTTAAAATTCCTATGAGTGTTGGTTTTGAAAACTTAAAAATTTACATCTTTTTGTACTTGAAAATTAAAAATTTAGAACTATTACCTATTCATTATTAATATAAATGTCTGTTTGGAGAGTTTTCAAAAAGAAAATGCCACCTATGATTTTATGCTTCTAATGTTTTATGTATGTCAACCCTGGGGAAAAAATATTTTAAACTAAAGGTTTATATTCCCAAGAAGTCTTCACTCCCCCATCCACAATCCTTACTTCCATAAAGTCACTTTGCCAAAAACACTTTTCAAACAGATTACCCCAGATGAAGATGCTAAATCCCATGTAATGCACTTTACTCAGTAATGGTCCAGCTGTGCAGTTTTTGTTTTTTGATTTGTCTGAATGTCTCCCCATCAACAGATATAAACTATAATTCACTGTCATTTTAATAGGTTTCCCTTCCATGCCCTGGAAATTAATAAACATGAAGAATCCATACCTGTTCCCATCTGTCCAAATAATGTCCAACCCTCTAGTAAGCCAACATGGTGACTTCCATAGATTTTGGGAGTGCAGTTCCCAATCCATCAACCTTGGCCTGAATAGCCAATTGCCCACAATGATGTGAGTTGAAGTCCAACGTAATCTGAAGTGCACCACATTGATTACCACTCCTCTGTTGTTTCTCTCTCCCCATACCACTTGCCTTCTGATATCCAAACCTTTTACCATTTAACTATCACATTAAAGGATGGCAACAATGATGACCAAACTGTCCCTTGGAAATGGCAGCACAATACTTTCTACCAATGTTGAAAACACTGGGTGGAATTCAACAGAGTAAAGTGGGTTGTGTTTGTGTAGACTGAGGTCCACTTATGCAACAGGATCCCCCCTTCCCCCTAAACTTGTTCTGGGGGCTCCCTCAACCTTCCAGAGCAGATTTAGGGGCACATAGGAGAGGATAGGCAGAAAAAGTCCCAATATGAGAGTGGATCTCATTCCTCTCCTCTTACAACCTGGACAGGAGGGTTTGTGTCTGACATGGAGTCATGGAGACAGGCTGGGAATACTGTTGGGTGTATTTTTATTAGTACCACCATTTATTTATTAACTGGCTTCTAAACAGCTTTCTCAAGCTCAAGGTACTGTACACTGAAGATAATTTAGAACAGTTCAAAAGAACAAAACCAGCCAATACATTTAAAACGAAACTAAAGCCATACAAAGCAGACACTTATGGTGAAGACACAGCTGGGGAAGCCTGTCGGAACAAAAATATCTTCAGTTGCTTCCAGATAGTGGGCACCTGTTGCATCTCCACAGAACAGGAACAGCCAAATTAAAATCCCTCTACCAAGTTACTGTGAAAGCAGGCTTCTGAGGCCTTTGGAACTTGCAGGAGAAACTCTCCCACAGATCACAGCTGAATGTACCACCCACCCTGCTGTCCAATGGCCTTGCTGAGGTATTCTGTGGGCTTGTGTTGTAGACAGCAAAGACTATGGTCTTCAATATGCATGTAGAGGACTCCTCCTTCCCTTCTCCATTGGATAGCTCAGATAGTCATCAGCCCAATGCACGGTTTAGGGCATACCTTTGACTTGGTCTCTGCTCTAAGCAGGGAGAGGGGAGGTCTTGATATGGGAAGGGTAACCCTACAGTTATAGTGTTAAATAAAAGTAGTGGTCTTGTATCAACTGATAACAGGTGTTTTGTGACTTTCTTCTGGAGTCTCGGGGAAAATTCACAGTAAGAGACTTGCAATATCTGTCCGATCATGTGAGCTACCAAGATTCAAATTTGAAGGTAGAAAGAGGTGAGATATTTCAGCTGCAAATGCTACTTTGTACACTAGGATTCTAGTTCTAAATCGGAAAGATAGCTAAAGATTTTCCCCCAGAAGCATACACTGCTTAAGTTTCCACGAAGGTAACAGCAAAGCCCATCACTCAGCAAGAAATATTCAGAGGATCAAAGCACAGTCAAAGCCTGATTTGCCCTATGGTCATAAAGCACCCTTGATGTAATGAAAGTAATACTTAGTCAGTACTTTCACCTAACATGCAATTATTCAACCACAAGATGGCATTACACTGTGTAAAAATAACTATGAAGTATCCAGAACATGAAATTGGTTCATTCTTATATTTGTACCACAGTGCTAGAACAGTCACGAATTTGTCTTTCAAAAATATTTATTTTTTTCCTTAGTGAGACTGAGAAAAAACAGAAAACCTTTATCTTCGCTTAGCAAAAGTTTCATTAAAAATTATACATTTCTTTATTCCTTACTTCCAAGGGGAGAAATTAGAGAATTTTAAAGATGCAATCCAAAATATGACAACACAGAATGGAAGCTTTAAAATTAAACAGGAACACTAAAAGGCTCTAAAACTCCACAGTTTACACCAACTAAATCAATTGTTTGAAAGCTGTTTATAACTACTAAAATCATACTGGCATTATACAGCTAGACTTGTTTTCTATTCTACACAAGTTAAAAAACTAATTTCCAGAAACATGTTTGGTTTCATATTGTTCAGAATGTAAATAAGAACTTTACTCCCTTCTCTTTATGGGTGGGTGGCATTCAGGATGGGTGGAGTTCAAAGCGAACTTTCCTATTTCTCAAAATGAACCACTTCTGCCATCTGGTTCTCAGTTGCTCTAGAGCTGTTGAAAACCAGCATGCTCTTGCTGGTTTCTTCTTTCCTTATTTGAACCCATGATTTTTAATTGATGACAGTCATCCAACAGTTGAATTGATGTCAAAAGTACACAGAAAAGAGCTACTAGAATCTGCTGGTTGGTAACTTTCATATTTTCAAAGATCTATCATCCAAGAGTATTAAAAGAACTGGCAGATGTGATCTCAGAACCACTGGCAGTCATCTTTGAGAATTCCTGGAGAACAGGCGAAGTCCCGGCAGACTGGAGGAGGGCAAATGTTGTCCCTATTTTCAAAAAGGGGAAAAGAGAGGACCCAAATAATTACCACCCAGTCAGTCTGACATCAATACCAGGGAAGATTCTGGAGCAGATCATTAAGCAAACAGTCTGTGAGCACCTAGAAAGGAATGCTGTGATCACCAATAGTCAGCATGGATTTCTGAAAAATAAGTCATGTCAGACTAACCTAATCTCGTTTTTTGACAGAATTACAAGCCTGGTAGATGAAGGGAACGCAGTGGATGTAGCCTACCTTGATTTCAGCAAGGCATTTGACAAGGTGCCCCATGATATTCTTGTAAAGAAGCTGGTAAAATGCGGACTTGACTATGCTACCACTCAGTGGATTTGTAACTGGCTAACTGACCAAACCCAAATGGTGCTCATCAATGGTTCCTCTTCATCCTGGAGAAGAGTGACTAGTGGGGTGCCACAGGGTTCTGTCTTGGGCCCGGTCTTATTCAACACCTTTAAAAACGACTTGGATGATGGACTCAAGGGCATTCTGATCAAATTTGCAGATGACACCAAACTGGGAGGGGTGGCTAACACCCCAGAGGACAGGATCACACTTCAAAACGACCTTGACAGATTAGAGAACTGGGCCAAAACAAACAAGATGAATTTTAACAAGGAGAAATGTAAAGTATTGCACTTGGGCAAAAAAAAAATGAGAGGCACAAATACAAGATGGGTGACACCTGGCTTGAGAGCAGTACATGTGAAAAGGATCTAGGAGTCTTGGTTGACCACAAACTTGACATGAGCCAACAGTGTGACGTGGCAGCTAAAAAAGCCAATGCAATTCTGGGCTGCATCAATAGGAGTATAGCATCTAGATCAAGGGAAGTAATAGTGCCACTGTATTCTGCTCTGGTCAGACCTCACCTGGAGTACTGTGTCCAGTTCTGGGTACCACAGTTCAAGAAGGACACTGTCAAACTGGAACATGTCCAGAGGAGGGCAACCAAAATGGTGAAAGGCCTGGAAACGATGCCTTATGAGGAACGGCTAAGGGAGCTGGGCATGTTTAGCCTGGAGAAGAGGTTAAGGGGTGATATGATAGCCATGTTCAAATATATAAAAGGATGTCACATAGAGGAGGGAGAAAGGTTGTTTTCTGCTGCTCCAGAGAAGCGGACACGGAGCAATGGATCCAAACTACAAGAAAGAAGATTCCACCTAAGCATTAGGAAGAACTTCCTGACAGTAAGAGCTGTTCAACAGTGGAATTTGCTGCCAAGGAGTGTCTCCTTCTTTGGAGGTCTTTAAGCAGAGGCTTGACAACCATATGTCAGGAGTGCTCTGATGGTGTTTCCTGCTTGGCAGGGGGTTGGACTCGATGGCCCATGTGGTCTCTTCCAATTCTATGATTCTATGATTCTAAGAAGGCCATGTGTTTGCTGTTAGGGAGTAAAAACAGGTGCAGGAATGGTTTATGAACGAAGGGGAAAGGTTAAAAGCAAAGAGCCAGTTATCCTATTTAACGCAGTCCATTTTGATGTCAATCAGTTTCTATTCTGAAAAAGGCCTATATTTAGAACCATTCCATTTGAATAAAGTTTCATTTTGAGTACATTTTGTACTACAAAGCAAAAGATCTTTGTTATTACTGAGTTTATACAACAAAGCAATACCACAACTGTATTTCCTTAAAACTTGCTAACTGTTTGTAGATACAAAGAAAAGTTAAAAAGAACAAAAAGAAATGTAAGGAGCTAGATAATATAATTAAAAGAATGGAAACTTCCACTTTTCCACTATATTTCCTCTGTATTCTTAACAACACTGTGAAATAGTTCTAGTTACAGGTAGGTAGCCGTGTTGGTCTACCGTAGTCGAAACAAAATAAAAAAAATCCTTCCAGCTCATACCAATAACACCTTAGTTGGTCTCTAAGGTGCTCCTGGAAGGAATTTTTTTATACTGTGAAATAGGTTACTAATATCCCCATATACCAGTCACAATGGCTGGATCGTTTTGATTTTCCTAACATAACCCAGCAAAGACTATGGCTGTGTAGGGCTTTATTTATTTTTTAAAGTCTTTCATTCCAGACCCCTCTCGCTGCTTACTGTACATTTTGACCTTCACAGCAAGTCATTTCACAGTTAGTCACTGTACAGCAGAGGTGGGAAATCTTTTTGGCTCAGTGAGTCTGATCTTTATATCCCTCACCCCAGTGTGCCAACACTGAGAGGTGGGTGGGACCACTCACGTGTCAATCACCTGATGCCATCTTGATGTCAAGTGGGCATGTGGGTTGTTCCGTCCACCTCTCAATGGTGGCCTGCCAACATGGGCGGCGGGGCGGGGGGGGGGGGGAAATACTGCACAAAGCTTGGGCGTGCCAGCCATTTCTCAGTACATGTAAACTGAGCAAGACTCAATTCCTCCCTCAACAGGGTCCAGGCATTTCCTAGTAGGACTGAGCTTCCTACACATCAGCTTGTTTCATGGGAGAGTTCAATCTTGTGTTCGGCAATCACATCTCTACCTGCCTCATACTCATCTTGTTGCATGTGATGTCAATGTGCAACAATAGTTCAATATACAGCAATAGAGAGGCCCTGGTCTGGACAATAGAGAATTTGTTCTGAGCCATGCCATGGTTACAGCACCAAAATAAATATTAATGAGCTTCAAGCAGAAAATATTTATTCTGAGATTCTGCACTGTGACAAATGAGATGCAGTTGTTACAAGAAATTATTGATCCTAGCTTCAAGGAATGCAGGACATCACAAAGTTATCAAACTGAAGAGAGCAGCACATTTATAGGTGAACTTCTTGTATACAAGATGAACCTATTTTAGTCACGAATGTTCCTTCCCAAGCCATTACTTTATGTTCATTATGAATCCATTCACAATTCCAAATGTACGTACAGAAAAACACTGCCATCTTTTCAGCAGAAAAGTTGAGCTCAACTCTGCATAGTAAGTATTGACACTTTGGGGTGGGACAGGCAGAAGGTAAACCACAATACATTCACCATGGGGCTGCTTACTACGTATGTCTGTTCATTTTTAGCTAGTTTGCCATTTAGTCACATCTTAAACTACATACCAAAGCATGTTGTATTTGCAAGCTTCTTATAGAAACCACACACTAAAATACATGTGAGCTATCGTCAGACAACAAAAAATAACTCAGGGTGTGGAAGAGACACAAAACCACAACAAATTTAAGAATAATCTTAAGATACAGTATATGAACAGGTTCAGGAGAGGTTCCTTCCTTTAAATGTACACATGTGGTACAATCTGGATGTTTACTTCAATACCAAGATGTCATCTCAGAAAATAAAGATTCCATTACATGTATGGCAAAGACATCAAAAGGGAGCAGTCACTTTTAATTATTCTATATAATATATTCCAAAAGGGAGCAAGTACCAGAATAGCAGCCACCAGCAAGAACAACATAGACTCAAAACTATAAAAAAAACCCCAAACAGAACAACTTGCTATTATACGTTAAAAAAAAATAGGTTGCATTCCCTGAATTAATCTGTGAAAACACTGGCTGCAATCCTGCAGAGTTACACATAATTAAGTCCTATCAACTTCTGTGGAACTTATGAATATATAACCATGTGTCATGTTGCAGTTTTAAAGAAAACCACAGAAGTCCAAGAGCAGGTTATGTTAACTTCGGTATAAAATGAGTTATTTGCCAAGTTTCTGTTTTTTAATATTCCAGTACGACTTTCTGTTCATTAGTTCTACAGATAACCAAGGGCACTATTTCTTTAATGCAATCAGGCTCTGTTCAAATAGTGGCCAGGATCCAAAGATTTTTTTGTGCCTTTTCTTTGAAAACCAGATTACTAAACCACAAATTGGTTTTCCTGGAGGAAAGCGATTACCTGAATCCATTTCTATCAGGTTCCACAGCCTCACTTTGGTGATGAAATTGCCTTGGTGCCCTAGTGGATATTCTGGCCTGGGAGATGGAATCCTACTAAAGCACCTCACCAGGATGGACTGGGGTCATTGAGTTTAAATGGTTCCAGTAATTACTGGAAGAAGGCCTAGCACTCTCTCAAAAAGTATTTGCTTGAATGCTGTAAGGACACTCTAGTAGCTCATGGGAAGTGGGGCAGAAGGCTATAGAGGGAATCTGTAAACATGGCCTCCCCTCCCTTTCCATGAGCATCCCCAACCTATAGCAAATAGGAGCCTGAGATTCAAGATGGCTGTTCCGGAGCATCATTTATCACATTAAAAGGCTTGTTCTATTTCACTTCTAGTACTGGGCCTGTCATCCAAAGAAGCTTCTTGAACTTTAGTCATAGGAACCCTGCATCCAACCCTTTGTTTTTCATATTTTTATTGCTTTAAAAGACAGGCATTCACACATTAACTAAAACAAATAAATGAGACTGTTAGCCCCACAAGTAATATATATACATATATATTACCTCCTTTTCAAACATGCGGGAAAATGTCTGTTCCTCTTGAGAAGTATTGTGCTTCCTCATACCTATCCTGGGTGACATCTATTGAAAAAATAAAAAAGTCAACTTTGCATGGCCTTTGGGGCAATTGTAGACTTGAAATTATTACAAAGCAAAATAGAAAAACGCAACCTACCAGTGAAAATGGTATAGGTTTCTCACGTAAATATCTGGGATTTTCAAGCTGAAAGAGAAGTATTGCAAGAGGTTAAGTGCATAGATCTTTCTTATTGTGTTGTTAATATTCAAAGATGGCATTCAGAAAAACGGTTCCAAGATGCCTGGTTTAATAGAAATGTCCTCATTTCATAAGAAAGTCATATCCTAAAGATCACAAAATGGATTCAAACCCTCGTAGTCATTAAACTTACTGGTTGAGTTTAGAAAGGTTTGATGTGAGGAAAAGTAATCCTCACAATGTCTCCCTGACATTCATTTATATTCCTTCTTTCTTCCAAGGACCTCAAGGTTACATTGATGGCCCCCTTTTTATCCCCACAATAACCAAGATCCTCTGATATCCAAATAAAACCCTGCTTCTTTCCTCCTTACTGCTGTAACCATTTGGTTTTGAAATACTAGTGATTTTGGACTGAAGATAGCCTTCCTTTCGATTCAGGCCAGCAATGGAGGCAATGGAATACGCACATTTTTAAGGGATGTGGTGAGAGAGAAACGTATTTTCTTTTTTCCTTCAAATTTTTTTTATTAGTTTTCCAAATTTATAACAGACATAAAAAAATTACAGTATAAAGCAAACAAACAAACATTTATTCTAGCTGTTAAAATCCCAATTTTGTTATCGTTGTTGGGTGACTTCCTCAAATCCCCCTAGCTGAGTTTCCATATAAATCATTGTAGCAGTTTTCCAATACTTCTTTCAAATGAAATAAACTTAATCAATTAACATCTTTTTTCTTTTCATATTATTCTCTATCCATAATGTTATACAATTTAACATATTTAACTCCTAGGCCAATTTGGTACTTACAAATAGTTCTACTTATATTATCTTAGCATATTTAACTAAATATCTTTGAATTTCTTCCATTCTTCTTGGTGCTCCTTTCATATGTGCTTATTTATTTTCAAATTCTGTATCTTGCATTTTGGGCGGGAGGAGAGTTTACTCAAGGCAACAATATAGTTCTGTTTTTAGATAAAACTTCAACTGCTTAGATAAAACTACAATGACTTGTTCCTATCTCCACTCAGCTCTCCTGTCCAACAAATTACAGTGCCTCCCATTTAGCCAATGTAGATGAATAGTACAGTAAAATTTAGTTCCATGAAACAAGGATCACCTGAAGGCCATTTTAAAGCTTAGCATGAAAACAGGTCTTTATCTGACAATATTGTAATGTTGTAGCTAGGACCCATCTTTGGTTTTATTATATTGTATAGCACTTCGGCTTGAAAATACTTTATAAAACTTTGAATATATTATATAGTCTTAAACATCTTCCTGCCTGCTTTTCCTTTATGAAGACACAATCAACTCCAATGAGAATTCTATAGAAATTGATTAACACAGGATTAAGTACAGTATTCAGGACATATATTTTTTCATATCCCCATCCCTCATATAAAAGGCACTTAATTTCTTAAAATGTTTTCATTTTTTAAAATGAAGTATGCAAATAAACATGCAGCTATTAATGGAAATGAAAACTGACAGCTGCTTTGCATATTTTATTTGGCATGAAATGCAATAAACTAGTTCTAAAATAAAGTAAGGCTATAAGTGGGAAAGGTAAACATCACTTGTTTACAAATGAACAGAATGTGGCTGAGTGGTTCCTTTACACAAAGTCTTGCATTTTCCAGTTTAGAGAGAGAGGGAGCAGCACTTTGAAATTAAATGCTCCTCCAGTCCATAAGCTTATGGATTACATTCACTCAAACTGATCTGCAAACCACGCTGTGTCTGAATGCTCATTCCTTTCCAGCTACTCATCCTCACAATTTCTCATTTCCCTAGTAATACCATAGCAAAAAGGCTGTCACAATCAGTATCACCCAATTAAAAAAAAGAAAGCGGCACACAAGCAAACATAAAATATGTTAAGTTCCAAAAAAAACACACAAACAAGCAGAAGCATATTTTCCAAATTGGGGGAAATGGCTGTTTTTGCACCCTACTGAAGTATCATGAGATGCAAAGACTTGCTTGGAAAGATTTAATGTAAAAGGTTTAGGATTCATTAATCTTCCCATTACTTATTCTACAGGGCTTGAGAAGCAACATATTACAACTGAATATTCGCAATAATGTTATACATGTAATATATATATTCATGCACACATATGCACATAAAAATGGTTTTTTATGTACAGTGGTACCTCAGGTTACATACGCTAAAGGTTACTTACGCTTCAGGTTACAGACTCCACTAACCCAAAAACAGTACCTCAGGTTAAGAACTTTGCTTCAGGATGAGAACAGAAATTGTGCTCCGGTGGCATGGTGGCAGCAGGAGCCCCATTAGCTAAAGTGGTGCTTCAGGTTAAGAACAGTTTCAGGTTAAGAATGGACCTCCGGAACGAATTAAGTACTTAACCCGAGGTACCACTGTATTTTGCTTGGGGGGCTGCACCCCAGCTCACTCTGCCTGCCAACCCCGCTGTCATTCTCCCATTAACCCCCTAGCACTTCCGCTTCCCACCCCATGCAACTATTAAGCTCATTATTCACCTTTCCAACCCCATTTTCTGAAGCCACTTCTGCTGTGCAACCCTGCTTCGTACCCATTTTTATCTTCACCCCATGACCACGCCTGCCTCCCACTTTCATTCCTTTTATGCAGCTCCTCTTGCAAACAATTCGTCCCCATGGTAACCTCTTGCATCTTCCTCCCCTCACACATTGCAACTACTAAGCACCCAATTCACTTTCCTCTCAAATATGAAGCCACCATCCCCTCCTACTCCTTTTTTGCACCCTGATTTTCACCTTCTCCTCCCACATTTTTCCAACACTCTCTTGCACACAGACCACCCCCATTTATATGCCTTTGTCCTCTCCTATTCTGCAGCCCCCTTAGCACACAGCCCATGATGTTCTTTATTGCTGTATCTTTAAGATGAATAGACTTCTAAGGGCAAGTCAGCCAGTTTGTTGGTTCAGTTAGAGAAAGGTAGGCTCAGCTGGTGGATGTTGTACATACAGTGGTACCTCAAGTTAAGTACTTAATTCATTCTGGAGGTCTGTACTTAACCTGAAACTGTTCTTAACCTGAAGCACCACTTTAGCTAAAGGGGCCTCCTGCTGCCGCTGTGCTGCTGGAGCACGATTTCTGTTCTCATCCTGAAGCAAATATCTTAATCCGAGGTACTATTTCTGGTTTAGCGGAGTCTGTAACCTGAAGCGTATGTAACCTGAAGTGTATGTAACCCGAGGTATCACTGTAGATGCTTGTTAACAAATTATGTTCTATTTTTTTTAAAAAAATATTTTTATTAAGTTTCTTTTCTTATAGTCAAAGATATACAGAATACAGAAAAAAGAAAGAAAACAGAAAGAAAAAAGAAAATATGAAAAATCCAACTTTCCTTAATATTTTTAACAAACCAACTGGACTTCCCCACATCCTCCAAACCCTGCATTCTTTGTTATACAAACATCAGCAATTTATTACCTTATTTCATAACTTACTATACCTTTCGATTTATCATGTTTCTAGATTCACAATATTTGTATCCCAATTTCTATATACTTAAATTTAACATAATAAAGTTATTTCCTAATTCCACCTCTTATTTCTTGTATCTTAGTTTTCATTTTACCTAATCAAGTTGCTGAAGCTAGAGTTTCCTTAATCGTGCATTTTCTTAACATTCATACAGCTTATGGTGTTTTTGCAAATAGTCCTTAAATTTTTTCCAGTCCTCTTCCATTGTTTCTTCTCCCAAGTCTCGGATTCTGCCAGTCATCTCGGCCAGTTCCACGTAGTCCATCAACTGCGTCTGCCATTCCTCCAATGTAGGTAGATCTTGAGTCTTCCAGTACTTAGCGATGAGAATTCTTGCTGCTGCAGTAGCATACATAAAGAGATTTCTATCCTTCTTTAACACTTTCTGGTCCACAATGCCCAGAAGAAAGGCCTCCGGTTTCTTAATAAAGGTATACCTAAATACCTTTTTTAACTCGTTGTAAATCGCCTCCCAGAAGGCCTTCACTTTTGGACAAGTCCACCAGAGGTGAAAGAATGTCCCTTCCGCCTCCTTACATTTCCAGCATTTATTGTCAGACAGGTGATATATCTTAGCAAGCTTGACTGGGGTCATGTACCACCGGTATACCATTTTCATAATGTTTTCCTTCAAGGCATTACATGCCGTGAATTTCATTCCGGTGTTCCATAACTTTTCCCAGTCCTCAAACATGATGTTATGCCCAATATCCTGTGCCCATTTTATCATGGCAGATTTAACTATCTCATCCTGTGTATTCCATTTTAGCAGCAAGTTATACATTCTTGAAAGTACCTTAGTTTTTGATTCTAACAATTCCGTCTCTAGTTTCGATTTTTCCACCCAACCTTTTTATCCATTTTAAAAACCTCTTGAATTTGAGCATAATGTAGCCAATCTCGCACCTTATTTTTTAATTTTTCCAAGTTCTGCAGCCTCCAATTGTCTCCAGTTTTTTCAATTATTTCCCAATATTTCGGCCAGTAGGCCTCCATGTTAAGTCTTTTTCGGGCCTTAGCCTCCACCGGTGATAGCCACCTCGGGGTCTTACCCTCTAATAAGTCTTTGTATTTTGTCCAGACCATAAATAATGCTCTTCTGACAATATGGTTTTTGAACAATCTGTGAACCTTAACCTTGTCGTACCACAAATATGCATGCCAACCAAACGCATTGTCAAACCCTTCCAGATCCAGGACATCAGTGTTCTCCAAAAGAAACCAATCTTTCAACCAGCAAAAGGCTGCAGACTCATAATATAACCTCAAGTCCGGCAGGGCAAACCCCCCTCTTTCTTTCGAATCAGTTAATATTTTAAACTTTATTCGGGGCTTTTTGCCCTGCCAGACAAACTTAGAAATATCCTTTTGCCACTTTCCAAAACATTCCACTTTGTCCACGATCTGTAGGGCCTGGAACAGAAATAACATTTTCGGCAATACATTCATTTTTATAGCTGCTATTCGGCCCAACAAGGAGAGTTTCAGTCTTGACCAAATTTCCAAATCTCTTTTGATTTCCGACCAACATTTTTCATAATTGTCTTTAAACAAATTCAAATTTTTTGAGGTCAGATGGACCCCTAGGTATTTCACCTTTTTAGCCACATTTAATTCTGTCTCTTTCTGAAACTCCTCTGTTTCTGCAGAAGTCAAGTTTTTAGCCAAAACCTTAGTTTTTTGCTTATTCAGCTTAAATCCCGCCACCCGACCAAATTCGTGAATCAATTCTAAAACTTTTTTTGTACTGGGTACTGGCTCCTGTAATGTTAAAACCAAATCATCTGCAAATGCTTTCAGTTTATATTGTTTCACTCCCACCTGAATTCCTTGTACCAACCGGTCCTCCCTGATCATGTTCAAAAGCACCTCCAGGACTGAGATAAATAAAAGAGGGGATAGGGGGCACCCCTGTCGTGTCCCTTTTTCAATTTTAAACTCCTCTGTCACCACATTGTTCACTATCAATTTAGCTTTTTGCTCTGTATAAATTGCTTCTATTCCATTTTCAAACCCCCGTCCCACTCCCATCCCTTCCAAATTTTTCTTCATAAACATCCAGGAGATATTATCAAAGGCTTTCTCCGCATCAATAAAAATTAACACCGCTCTCGTATTAATATTTGTTTGTAAAAATTCCAAAATGTCAATGATGTTTCTGGTGTTGTCAAACAAATGTCTACCAGGGAGAAAGCCCGCCTGGTCCTTATGGATCACTCCATTAAGTACTTTTTTAAACCTACTTGCCAGAATGTCCGCAAAAATTTTATAATCCACGTTTAGGAGTGAGATGGGACGGTAGTTCTTGAGTTGGGTCTTTTCAGTCTCTGATTTGGGTATCAATGTGATGAAAGCTTCTTTCCACGTTTCCGGTGCCTTCTTCCCCTCCATAATCTGGTTGCAAACCTCCATCAAAGGTTGTATCAAATAATCTTTCAAAATCTTGTAATATTTGGAGGTTAGTCCATCAGGGCCTGGAGATTTGCCTAATTGTAAGTTCTGGATGGCACCTTCAATTTCTTGTTGTGTTATTTTACAGTTCAGGATTGTTCTCTTTTCCTGAGGTAATTTTGGTAATCCATTAATTTTTAAAAATTGATCCACCTCAAACTCTTTCTGTGGCCCCTGTGCATAAAGTTCTTTAAAGTATCTCTGGAAACACTTTCTAATTTCTTCTGGTTTCTGAACAATTCTCCCTTCAGTCTCTAGATTTGTAACTGTATTTAATTTTTGTCTCTTTTTTAACTGCCATGCTAGCAGTTTCCCACATTTATTCGCTGATTCAAATGATCTTTGCTTCATTTGTTTGATTTTCCATTCCACCTCTTGATTTATCAATTTCGAATATTGTGCTTCGTAGAATTTCACTTCTCTCAGCACCTCCTTCGACTTTGGCCTAGATCTTAGTTTTTTCTCTCCTTCTCTTATTTTCTCCAATATCTTATCCTTCTTTTCATTCCAGAGTCTTTTCTTAATCGTATTTTGTTGTATCAGAAACCCTCTCATAACTGCTTTACTTGCGTCCCAGATTGTTCTTTTTTCCACCATAGTATTTAGGTTTATCTCAAAGTAGTCTTTTAAAGTTTTTTGGGCCTTCTTCACAATCTCCTGATCTCTTAATAAGGTGTCATTCATTTTCCATCTAAAAGAACCGGTTAAATTAAGTCTCAATTCCACTTTCAAGGCATTATGGTCGGAGCAGGTTCTTGGGCAGATTTCCACTTTTCTAGTCTTGGGTGCCAGTCCTCTAGTTGTCCATATCTGGTCGATTCGTGTCCATGACAGGTGAGCCTCAGAAAAGAAGGTTCCTTCTTTACCTAGGGCAGGGGTCTGCAACCTTTAAGACAAAAAGAGCCACTTGGACCCGTTTCCGAAGGAAAAAAAAAAAGGGAGCCGCAAAACTCGTCATTATAAAAATAACTTTTTTGTCACTTTTTTATTATTTCTTTGTTTGACCCCTCAGAATTACTCCTCCTCATAGAAATAAATGTTAAATTAACAGTTTACCTTTTTGTGTGTGTGTGTTCTTCACTCCCTTCAAAACAGTGACCAGCGTACATGCCCCCTTTCAATGCAGTGACCAGCGTACATGCCCCTTACAATGTAGCGGGCGGGCGGGAAGGTGACGTCGGGACAGCCATGCGACGTCACAGCCAGTACAGCGCCCGCCACAGTGGGGAGTGTTGGGGCGCACAATGTGCCTCTTCCCCTCGCTAGTATCCGCCCCGGAGCCGCGGCAAAGTTGTAAAAGAGCCACATGCGGCTCCGGAGCCGCGGGTTGCAGACCCCTGACCTAGGGGGTTCTTTATCCTCCATATGTCAATCAAATCCATATTGTCAGTTAATTCAAAAAAAGTTTTAGGTAGCCTGCCGTCTTTTGTTATGTTTTGATTATGTGACTTGTCCATATTTGTTGATACGACCCCGTTCATATCTCCCATCATAATGATGTTGGAGTAGTCCAAATAGTCCAGCATAGTCTCATGCAGCTTCTTGAAAAATTCTGATTTCCCCTCGTTTGGTGCATATATTCCTAGTATCAAAATTTTTTCTCCTTGTGTCTGAATTTCAATCGCCAGAATTCTTCCTTGTTCATCTTTAAATAAAAATTTCGGTGACAGGCTCTCCTTTGCATATATCACCACTCCTCTTTTCTTGACTTTGTCCGATGAAATAAATTCCTGGCCTAATCTTTTGTTAATTAACACTTTCCTATGGAGCCTAGTCACATGAGTTTCTTGCAAACAGATAATGTCCAATTGTTCCTTTTTCAAAATATGAAATACTTTTCTTCTTTTTTCCGGGGAATTTCCACCATTTATATTCCAACTGAGTAGCTGCAGAGACATCCTGGATTAATTTGTTGATCCTACAATGGGGTGTCTTCTTTTTCCTCTGATCCTGGAGGTGGAAGCGTAGGTCCAGCTCCAGGTGGTGTTGGTCCAGGTAATGGTGGTGGCCAAGATGCTGTTGCTCCTTTTTGAAGGTCTTCCCCGTGGTCGTGCAGGAACTTTTGCTGGTCTTCTGTTGTTTTAATTCTAACTTTCTTCCCCTTGTAGGTAAAAGATAGTCCTTGTGGGAACTCCCACCTATAAGGGATTGCATTGTATCTCAACAATTTAGACAATTCTATATAGGTGGCTCTAAGGTCCAATAGTTGTTTCGGTATATCTCTGTAAATTTCAGCCTTTTTACCTTGTATCTCAAGTGATTTTCTAAAATGCAGGCCTAGTATCTTGTCTCTTTCTTCCCTTGATCTCAGAATAATCAAACAGTCTCTGGACTTGTCTTTCTTTACCAATCTTCCCAGTCTGAATGCAGTTACAATTTTAAAATCCTTATCTTCTTCTATGCCCCAGAACTTAGAAAATTCAGATGTCAAATAACCACTCAAATTTTCTTGTTCAAGTTCTGGGATGGCTCTCAGCCTGAGATTATTCTCCCGATTTTTCAATTCAACCATTGACAGGTAGGCTTGTTGTTCACCTATCTGTCTTTGCAAAGGCTTCACTTCTCCCTTGATCTCATCAACCTTCTTGTTAGCTTGCTCTGCTTTTTGGTTGGCTTCCTCAGCTAGTTTGTGATTTTCAGCCGTTGCTGCTTGCAAATTTTCGATTGCCTGAGTGTGCTGGGAAACCTGATCAGTTAATTTACTAATCGAGGATGTAGCTTGGTCAATTTTTGTTGATTGGTTATCCACTTTTTGATTTAAAATTGCCAGTTGCTCCAAAATTTGTTTCAGAACTCCTTCAGATCCTCCTGTTGCCATATCTTCTGCTGCAGGCTGTTCAACTTCCCCCCTCTGTGCTTCCAGCACAGCTGGGACCGATGATCTACGTTGATGAGTCAAAGTTGTTTGAACAAGTTGTACAGTTTGTTTGGCTTTCGCTTTAGCTGCCCTTGTTCTCCCTGAGCCACTCATTCCACACCTGCCTCTGTTCAAGGTCAAATTGTCTATTATTCCATGGGAAAGACAAGTCCAGAGTAAAAACAATTGAAACAACAAGTCAAAATAAAATATAGTTCCCAGGCCTCTATAACTCCGCAATCCTCTAGGGGGAGTGCCTCAAAAGTTCAGAAGAAAGAAAGAACTTTTTCCGCCATTAAAGTTCCTGTAATCCCAATGCTAAATCCTTGTAGTTCCAAAACAAAAGGAAGGTTCTCCAGAGCTCTCTTTTTTAAAGTCACAAAGTTTCTAAACAGGTGCCAGCAACAATGTTCCAACAACAATGTTCCAATGTAGCAGTATAAGTTCTAATGGCAGTTTCCGCAGTTTGACAGTTCTCTTACGCCCGACAGCCCGACGACTTGGTTCCTTTAATTTTTAATCCTTGTAATCCACAAATGAGAGGAAAGTTCCAGTTACAAGTCCAACAAATTTAAGAGAGTTTCCACTTTTTCCCTTAGAGGCAAAATCACCCAATACACGGTAGTCCCAACTTTTTACAGCCTCTTTTAAATCGCTTCCCGCTTCTCAGAGTCTTTGCTTTGATCTTATAAGCAGAATCGGAAGACGGACTTCCTGTTTCTCGTCTCCCGTTTTCAGCCGAATTTAGCAATTTAGTCCCGAAATTTTAGTACCCCTTACTCACGGGTGTGTTGCTTGTAATCCAAAGTTTCAAGAAGAAAGGTCGGCGCTCATCGGCAGCAGCCGCGCGGCTTCGCTTCCGCAGAAAGAGCGATGAACTCACAGCACCGCTCCCCCTTCTACGTTCCGGAGCCCCTTACGAGGTTCCTTCTCCGTTTCTGGGGGGGCTTCTGGTGCCCGCCGAGTCCCACGGCCACGGGCTCACCTCGCCCGTGGTTTTTCTTAATGGGTCGCCGCTATGCCGCAGCTGGCGACCCTTTTCCGCGGAGCCCCTCTTCACAGACAGAAGAGGACCGCCATTGCCGTTTCGCGCCGCCTCCTGATTTTCACCTTCTCCTCCCACATTTTTCCAACACTCTCTTGCACACAGACCACCCCCATTTATATGCCTTTGTCCTCTCCTATTCTGCAGCCCCCTTAGCACACAGCCCATGATGTTCTTTATTGCTGTATCTTTAAGATGAATAGACTTCTAAGGGCAAGTCAGCCAGTTTGTTGGTTCAGTTAGAGAAAGGTAGGCTCAGCTGGTGGATGTTGTACATACAGTGGTACCTCAAGTTAAGTACTTAATTCATTCTGGAGGTCTGTACTTAACCTGAAACTGTTCTTAACCTGAAGCACCACTTTAGCTAAAGGGGCCTCCTGCTGCCGCTGTGCTGCTGGAGCACGATTTCTGTTCTCATCCTGAAGCAAATATCTTAATCCGAGGTACTATTTCTGGTTTAGCGGAGTCTGTAACCTGAAGCGTATGTAACCTGAAGTGTATGTAACCCGAGGTATCACTGTAGATGCTTGTTAACAAATTATGTTCTAAATTACTACACTGAATCTAGAACTTCACGTTGAAGACAATACACAGCACCAGGAGTGAAACACATTGTGTGAAGACACTATGGTATATTTGAGGGCTTCGTATCCTTTATTCCTCTAACATGCAGCAGCTGAGGAATAGAAGAGGGAGACGTTTGAGTACAGTGAGACACTGTACACTGAAAGGAAAAAAGTGGCTGTTACAAACAACAACAGAAGTTCTAGTAAAATAGGGATAGAAAAACACTGAGAGGTTGTTTATCAAGAAAATAAGCAAACAATTTTAAAAAGGAAGAAATAGAAGTGATAACACAAAAAATCTAACACAACAGGGCCTTTTCAAACTCTTCTTGATGTACTCAAACCTTGTTTTAAACTGCCACCTAGGACCTGTGTCACTTCCTACTTGCTCAATTCAAATCTCTGCCATTGTTTAAAATTGACACTTTTTCCTGTGTGTCTCTCCATCCCTGCTTTATTTAAACCTCTGCCATTCCTTATAATGAGTAATTTTGAGTTGAATCCAGACTTAGGCATGCTTAGAGAAAACCCATTGAAATGAACAGGAAATTCATCACAACTACCTTAAGCCACATGGATTTCTACAAGTCTGTTCCAATAAGTCTGGATCTACATATTGGTTCAGTATTTGAGTGGAGATTAATTCTTTCCCTGTTGACTGGTGTCAAGAAGATGTTGTACTTGTTGTACACATACAGCACAGACAGATTCTTTTACATACAAATTGAACTGGCAAGTCAGCCCAAGTTCAAAATTCAGAATCTTGGTGTGTTGCCCTTTGCCTTGCGTTAGTGAAAGCATCATGCAAAAGTAGCTATTAAGCATAAGGTAGAACAGATGCTGGGAACTATCCATAGTTTCACTCCCACTAGAAAGGATTATCAGAAAGATTTCAACACTACTTAGCATAATATTATTTGCAAGCCAGAAGAGTAAGATCTGGGATACTAAAATAAACGCACAAAATAACAAAACTAGTTGCAGGCCAGGTATGTATGGGCTTGCCAACAGAGCACTATTTTAACTCCAAAGAACAGTAGACAGTCAGTCCTTTCTATTACACATTACAAATTTAAATTCTAGACCACAAAGTCTAATCTGCAGTGGTCCTGTATCAATGAGATATGTTAATAAAAGCTTAGGAAGAGGCACTAATAATCTTCTATTAGAGTTTCAATTACGAAAGGCAAAATTAGTCAAGATCGTATGTCCACTGCTTTTCAAAATGTATCAAAACATGATTTGAATATATAACCATAATTTGTGAATAAAATCATAGGACAATACCAACAACGTGAGAACAGGAGAGAAACATATTTACACTCTGAAGAAAAGAACCAACAGGTGAAGTCCATCGGTATAACACTGAATATCAAAATGTGTAAGGCAGGGCATGCTAGCAAGGTCCCTTAACAGCTAAACTGGAACATGTTTTTCATTCCTAATCAGGCTGAGTAAAGAAAACCTCTTGGCTGTGATGCATGCATGTCTCATAGCAGCAATCAGCATCTAATAGGGTAAAGAAAGAGCTGTGAGTGGAAGGGGGCCTTTTCCCCATCCTTTGGAGCCAATGAGAAACTCAACAAACTTGCTGTACCTGGAACTGGGTGGGTGTGGAGAGTGCAGTTGAATGGAACGCAGTTGTGGGCAGCTTAAGGAAGTATCATCCACCTTGGGCCTGCTCATAAAAATTAAGTCTAGTATGAGAGACTAGGGTGATGCCAGCTGTTTCCAGGACCTCTTCTTGTTGTGAGACTTTTGTGGGTGACCTGGGAGTTTGATGGACCCTGTGTGAGAACCCAGAGGCTGAGAGGGAGGGTCTGTCAAAAGGAAAATGAAGTGATACTGATTTTTATATATTAGTAACATTGTATTATCGTAACCTTTTTTGTAATATTTTATTTAAGTTTTCTGTTGTTGCTTCAATTTTCTGCATACCTCTTAGAGATGTGTTTAATATATTAAGCAGCACAGAAATTAAATAAAAGTTTTTTTAAAAAAACCTATAAAGCAACACAGACCTTTTTATTTCAACAAGTCAGTTTTCTGATTTTATGGTTAATTATAACCTATTGAATTAAATGGGACTTTCCCCCCTTTCCTACCCTGAGGAACCCTGAGATTTACCCCTCCTAAATCTGCTCTGGGGAGGGAGTCTGGTTGTGCAAGTGGACCTCATTCTCCATGGGTATACCCCATTCAGTGCATTCATATTTGAGAAATCTCAAAAGAGCGTAGTTTAAAGAAACTTGAATCTAAGAGAACCAAGCATAATCATGACGACAATATAATGGTAATATACTTATTAAAGGTTTGGAAACACTAAAATACACATGTTTTCACTAGATTAATCAATGATGAAACATTTTGCAAATAGATGTCAATATTTAGTGGAACTACTATACATTGTATAGAATAGTTTGTCTGTCCATTTTCCCCTTTGTTCTCTGAGTTGAAGAAGAAGAAGAAGAAGAGGAGGAGGAGGAGGAGGAGGAGTTTGGATTTGATATCCCGCTTTATCACTACCCGAAGGAGTCTCAAAGTGGCTAACATTCTCCTTTCCCTTCCTCCCCCACAACAAACACTCTGTGAGGTGAGTGGGGCTGAGAGACTTCAGAGAAGTGTGACTGGCCCAAGGTCACCCAGCAGCTGAACGTGGAGGAACGGAGACGCGAACCCGGTTCACCAGATTACGACTCTATCGCTCTTAACCACTACACCACACTGGGTCTCTTGAGATATCACCAAACTCAGGAAAAGGATTCCCAAGGTGGGAAAAGTGGTCTTCATCCACATTTGGAAACTGGATCCCATTTTCAATCAAGATGGCAAACCTAAATACCACTTTGGTTTAACTTTGCATGTTTTATGACATAGTTTTGGCTGTCTCAATAACATCACCAAATTCAGCATGAGGGTTCCCAAGCTGGGGGGTTTCCACTGACAATTGGATGCCAGATGCCATTCTGAATCAAGATGGTAGACCAAATGTGACTTTGGCATGACTACGCCTGATTTTCAGTATAATGGGTCCAAACTCGGACATTATACTATCCATTTAAAAAACACATTTTTTTGGTTTCTAAAAAATTCCAGGAAGCACTTGCCTCTTAAAAACATATCACTATCTTCTATCTCAAGAGAGAGATATGTCATTAACATTTTTGCTTTTATTGGGTGTGTGTAGGCAGCAGGTTATATTGAAGAGGAAGCTGCCCAAAAAGTGCCTCTGTGACAACTGATCTGTGACTTGTCCTAACATAGACACTACATCAATCTCCACCAGTAGAACCAGAGTACATGCTGGTGCCCCCTAAGCCTGAACTGTAACTAATCCGAAGTAATCAGATTAATTTCTCATAAATCTAGGCTTCACAGGAAGTGCTAGGACTGTTCAGCTGCGTCCAAGCCTTAATCTTTTGCAATGTCATCACTATTACTTATGCAAGTGTAAAAAGTGTTTGGGTCCTGAATTAAACCTCTTCTTTCTAGCACTTAATCCTGCTACAACCTGTACAACTAATACATGAGAACAGGACTGGATTCCCAAGTTCTCGCATCTCGAAAAATATTGTCATACTCTTTCAAGAGCATCGTTCTCATTTTGGTGCTACAAGAAACATATTGCTATCCAGGGGCAGCAGCAATTATACAAACCACGTGAAACACTGTTCTATGGAAAAACACAGCCAATTAACAGACCAAGAGCCAGAAACCATGAGGTCAAAGGCAGAGCCAGCCAGAAGGAGAGGCAGAAAATCCAATTAGGTTACCTATCTAATCAAAGAGGCACATCTACTTGCTTCAGTCTCGAGAACTTGAATCAATTGTTAAAAAGATCAATAGAAAAACACTAAATTTGTATGCAAATACAAATGTGTGAGAATATCCCACACTGTTTAATATAGTATTTAGTGCATTTTATCAGCCAATCCCTTTCATCTTACTGTAATAAATACATTGATTGTCTCCTTGATCTGCATCTCAGTAACACACAAAAGCAAATATATGAGCCATACATTTTTTAGGCTGTCTGTGCTTCAAAACAAACAAACAAGCCAGTGCTAATGCTTTCCGCATGGGATTTTCCCAAAATGTCATTACAGTGGAACCTCGGTTCCCGAACGCCTCCATTCTCGTACATTTTGGTTCCCGAACACCGAAAACCTGGAAGTACCAGTAAACGCTTCCATTTTCAAACGTTTCTGAAGCCAAACGGGCTTCCAGAATGGATTTCATTTGGGAACCGAGGTTCCACTGTAACTTATGCAAGGCCAAGGCCAAAAGCAGCCCTCCTCAATCTTGGGTCTCCAAATAATGTTGAACCACAACCGTATTTGACTACTGGACATTCCAGCTGAGAATGACAAGAGTTGCAGTTCAACAACATCTGGTGACCTAAAATCAGGAAAGAGTCACTGAGAGACCCAGTATGGAGTGTTTATGCACTTGTCAACTGAGTTTTCTTCCTTCCTCAAAAACCTGTGGCCAAGTGAGTGAAGATGTGAAGGCCAAGGGAAATGGAAATATTGGGGGTTCTCCCCCTTTTTATACCTCCTAAGAAATTTTCATCAAAGTTTAGAAATCTTGCTGTCTTTTTAAGTCTGATCTTTGCAAATGACAACCTGGGAAAAACTATTTGGATTTATTTTTTAAAAAAAGGTTTAGAAAACAGTAGAAAAATTCCTATGAAGTATTTTTTTTAGAATGAAAATGATGCTTTTGAAGTTTTATGTAGGGCAATCTTACACCATTAGAGCATGATAATACTGACATATATAATGCTAAAATCCAATATTTCTGCACTTAGGAGTTGCTACCATCTTCATGAAGAGGACTATCCTTTATTCTAGTTTGGAGATATGGGACACAAGCATCCTGTTTCTATTGTCTTTTTATACTTGCACTGGGCTTTGCAGTCAACTTTTACACCTGTCTCATATGTCTATGATGGGGACAACCTACTACTGATGGTAAAACAAGCAGCTGATTGTCCTGCCTTCCTGGAGAAAAAGATTCAGAAGAAGGTGGAGCAGAAACTGCAAGAGACCTGTTGTGTGTGCCAAAGCCAAGGAGGAAAAATATGAAAAGTTAGGTGAGAACAAAGCTCTTAGCAAGACTCACAAAGAATGTAAACTACAACTGGGTATTAGCAATTTTGCTTACACCAAACATAAGGCATTTTCATTTAATTTTCCTAAATGCCAAATGGTACAATTTTATGTCCTAACCAGGTTATAAAACGATACATTATGTTGTTAAACCATTTCAGCTTTGAGTAACCATTGCATATATTTCTCCCCACCACCACCACCACCAAAAGAACCAGGTTTTTAGGGTGGCAGGACAGAATTGCCCACAACATCAAACATTCTGGAAATTTTGACTCTCTGCATGATGTTCAGAACAAGACATCTCAGAAACTACAACAAACAAGCTTAAGCATGCACATATGCATCATTAGATCCTAACAAAAACACTCTACTGTTATTGTAAACATACACACACATAAAAAAAAAATATTATTGAAGAATACTGGGAAACAGTCCATTTCCTAATGAAGTCAATGGGAAATCCCCCCTTTGTAAACAGTGGTTGATTACACTCTTTGATCATAAGATGAGAAGCTGTTAAACGGGGGGGGGGGGCATACACTTTAAATCAAAATACTGAAATATAGATCTTAGGGAGCACTCCTAAAACAGGCTTTAGTCAGCTGAAGGGTGACTGAAGTAAAGTACGTACTGCTCCTCCAGCAGAGAGGAAAGCTCACCACCAGAAAAGCACTTGTGCCCCCAGAGAAGCACCCATTTTTGCAGCAGAAAGACCTGCCAGCAGAGACGAACTGTATTTCCATAGCAGTAGAGGATAAAAAAGGGTGTGTCAGAGGCAGATTGGGAGAGGCCTTGGATCTGCAGGATCCACAGTCCCTTTGTTTCTCTGGCATGCCCCCCCAAAGGCCAAAACTACACCAGCACTTCTCCCCTTCCATCGATGTCAGAAGAATGGAAAACATTTTATAATGCAAAACAGGAACAGGATACCTTCCACCCTGACCAGATCCAGCACATCCACTCCTCCTGAAAATATCATCATGCTGAAACCCCTTCCCTATAGTAAAATACAACGATGTTCGGAACTTATCGGATTGGGAAAAGTGTTGGGTAGGGGGAGGAAACCAAAGTTTGTAAAATAGTGTATGGTGTGGGGGAATGGCTAGAGACAGCCACCCTGCTAGGAAACTGATAGCCAGTAAATTCAGGCCGTGTTTGTCTTTTTCATGCATCACAACATTAATGTATGAAATTTGCTGCCCTAAGATTTGAAAATGGCAGCTAGCTTACATTGTTTTAAAAGCAGGCTGGAGAAATTTATGAAGGATAGATGGCACCAATGGCTACATTGATTCTCCAGGACCAATGACATTAAAATTCTGATCAAATAACAAATTTGAGGAGCAATAGCAGGTGAGAGGGCTTTGGCTTTATGCCTTGCTTCTGGATTTTCCAGGAGGTATCTGTTAAGACCCCTTGGGAAGCCGGATATTGAACGAGATGGACTTTTGCCTGATCCAGCTGGGCCCTCTTTATTTACTTATGCAAATATTCTAAAGGTGGAGGAATTTTCTTTTTTCTCACTCATCTTAACATCCCTTGTAGTGTTATGAATCTATGGCATCATTTGTTCAGCAAATGATGAACATTTCATCATTTCAGCCTACCTTGATGTGTCAAAAACAATAACCTTCATAGCCTACCTACCTGAATCTTCATAGCCTCTTAAGATTTATTCCAATTTCTTTCCATGCTAACATTATGGCTGATGCATAACATTAAACCAAATGTTTAAGATAAGCTGTGGCTTAATGCCTCGTGCACACTGCTTGAAAGCCCCCATTGTGTTCCTCTCCTGCTCCTTTCATTGGCACACCAGAGAGGAAACTAACCAGAGGCTTGCTTTGCATGATGTACAAACCATGGCTCATGGTTCATTACCCCCAAAATACACCACAAGCAGAAACCAAGATTCATTCTGGGCTGGCAATTCATGGTTTGTTTAAGGGAAACATATAATGCAAAGCCAGTCTTTGGCAGACTGAGGAGCAAACAAACCAAAGAAAGGAATGGGCAAAGAGAACAATAGGGACTTCACAGTCCCACTATTTTAAACCATAGTTTAATGTGACATGTGAACCAGGCCTAATAAGACACTTAGTGGCCATACTGAGTGTTGAGACTAAATTACAAATACATTTTCTTCTAAAGTCAGCAAATCAAAGAAATGCATGTTTATTTTACCCCAAGATTCCAACTGTTGAGACGAGCTTCAAGGTCACTGTCATCCAAAGACATTTTGTGTGTGTGACGATCCTCCTGGAATATTAAATGTTCAGATGAAAGGTTATAGCTGGACCAAACATGGAGAAACAGCAAAGCAAAAAGTTTATCATTTCTAACAAGGAAATGTTGGAAATTCATTTTCTATCACCAGTTCAAGGTGGATCACATATTGAAGTTGCTCAGGCAATTTATTAATCCAAGCAGAAGTCCCAACACATTAGCCACTAACAGTGCAATCCTACGTCCTGTATATGTACATACAAGAAAGTCCCCCAATGTTCACTGAAACACAGTCCCTAGAATGTGCTTTGGATTACAGGCTAAATAAATATATTGGCGGGGCGGGAATGAGAACTGCATTTTATTCTGAACAGTCTACTCCAGGTCCCATAAATTTAAAGCAAGCGGTGATTGTTTAATGCCACTACTCCCCATGAAACTGTATTTGACTGCTGGTATTTCTATATCATGCAGCTACAGTGAGTACCCAATACGTTAATCAATAACATGGTCAATCATCTAAAGCCCCATAAACAATCAGTTATTCATGTCTTTGGTGACTTGCTTACAAAATCTCAAAAGGAATCCAACTCCTCAGCAATCTGTAGAAGGCAACTACTACAAATATACACAAGTCTAGCCTTGAAAATTATTAGGATGGCCCTTGGTGATTGCCTTCTCTCACAAGTGGGCCATTTCGGAAACAAAGTTTGTATGATTTACCATATCTGATGAAAACACTCCCTTAAAACCCATGCTGTCAAAATGCAATGGTCCAGGTAAGACCACCATTCCTGGCTTCATAAACCACGGTTTATGGAACCAGGAATAAGCACCCCTTTTCCTTTCCCTATCACAAGTCCAGCACTGTTGAAATGTCAGTTAACAAACCAGTAAAAAAACAGCCAGGATCTTCATGTTGAAATACAAGCCAATCTCCATTGCACCTTGCCATGTATTTCAACATGAAGATCCTGGCTTATTTTCCTTATTTGTTAACTGACATTAAAACAGTCCACTGGTTAGGACATAATGAGGAATTTTGGCTTAATGCAAGCCAGGATCCTTGTGCCAGAGCAGGCATGTAACATTTCTGTATGAAATGCCAGGTTTTTCTCCTATTTATCACAAATTTCTTGCCTGTACGGTTCATGAGTCTCAGCATACAAACTGACCATTCAAGAAATTTTACTGCAAATAGAAAATAATCTTACTGGTGTCTTTGAGGTAAAGTTGTTCTCTTCTGGCAGATGAAGTGGACTCATAGAACGGGACTTTAGTGCTCGCTTCCCATTATATGTATACTGTTCCCTATTGTGGGCGGCGGGGAGGGGGATACAAAACCAATTAGAGCTTACTGAAAACTATTGTTTGTTTATTTATTTCATTTGTATATCACTTCCCATGAGGCATCCCAAAGCAATTTACAAAAAAACATTTGTTTATTTATATTTCTATCATGCCTTTCCATCACAAGGGTATTAAAAGGCCATATGAAATTAAAACAAAACATAAAATATGTTGCATTATAGAAGATAAAGCCATTAAACAAAGGGGGGAGCAGCTGCAGCCATTTGAACATCCAGGGATATTATATTCCTAGATTACTTTATACTAGCTAATTCCATAGCGACCAATGAAACATTTGCAAGCTTCTTTACATAATATTTTATGTCTTAGCTAATACTATTTCATTCCAATTAACCTTAAACTATTTGTTAACTGCCTTGATCCTCCCTACAAAAGTAATCAAGAAGCATGCCACTGGTAGTTTAAGTGCTTTTTTTTAATATAAATTTTATTTAAGATTCGACAATAACAATAAATCAACAATAACTTAAACATCAATTCATTACAGTTGACCATCTTTAACAATAATTAATAAACTACAAAACATCACTTTGTGTTAGTCAACTTTTCATGTTTAACTTTATCTCTTTCTTAGCAGATCAGAAAGAAGGAGACCAAAAGAAGAAAGTGAAAAGTGAAAAAGAACCAGAGGAGGACGGCGAGAGAAGGGGGAGAGAGAGAGAGAGAGAGAGAGAGAGAGAGAGAGAGAGAAGAAAAGAAAAGAAAAGAAAAGAAAAGAAAAGAAAAGAAAAGAAAAGAAAAGAAGGAAATTAATAAAGAAAAGAATTGAAAAAAAGAATAAACTTCCGATTAGACTATTTCTATTCTTCTTTCATACACAGTTCCAAATTACTGTATTACTTTCTTTATTTTTATCAGATACCAAAAGCATTATGTTTCTTATTTTACAAGAATCATTCTAGTTCTGCCAGGAGATGTTTATTATTAAAATAGTTTTCCAGGTATTCTTTAAAGATTTTCCATTCTTTCTGTACTTTCTGTTTTGGATATTCTCTGACTCTCCCTGTCATCATGGCCAACTGCAGATATCTATCATTTGAACCTGCCACTCATTTATTGTAGGCGTTTTATCACTTTTCCAGTTTCTTGCAATTAAAATCCTGGCTGCTACTGTCGTGTACATAAAAAGTGGTCTAACATCTTTTTTGATTGCTGATGACATTATGCCTAGGAGGAAGGTTTCAGGTTTTTTCTTAAATGAGAACTTAAATCACTTTTTTAATTCATTATAGATGTTATTCCAAAATTCCTTAATGGCTGTGCATTCCCACCACATGTGCATATAGGTTTAAGTGCTTTCTTGTTATTTCGTTTCTGAAAGCTGTGACCCAAGCATCCTTCCAGACCTTGGCAGATATACAGGCTCTGACCAAGAGGCTGATCCAGAAAGTCATGGTGGCTTTCTGGCATGGACAAACAACCACCTGGTGGAAGCTCATCAACGGTGGAAACAGCGCCAAGAAGAAAGAAGATGAAACTCAGCAAAGAGGACTCATTTGCAACATTAGATACAGGCCTTCCCCTTGCGGAAGAGGAATATGTTACATCTACTCAACAACCAAAGCTATCCCCCTCCCCTTTTTCAAAGCTATTTTTGTCTTTGTATCAGAAAGGCACCCAGCCAATTTGGTTGCCAATAAATATTGCTGCAGACATTTCTGAGATCATGGTCTTTCCAACGGGTGGCTCTTGTCCAGGTTTGTTAATTGTCTTACTTTAAATGTTGTGAGGAGGATCCTGCGCCCTTTTAAAATGTGGTTTTTTGGGGGGAGTGGGGTTATTGGGTTGTTGTTTTTATTTTGATGATGAACTTGTGATTTTATATTTTATTCTGTGAACCGCCCTGAGACCTCCAGGTATAGGATGGTATTAATAATAATAATAATAATAATAATAATAATAATAATAATAATGTAATAGTTTAGCAACCTCAATAATTTATGTGTAACTTAGATAAGTTACACTTAGATAAGTTAAGGACGTGGGTGGCGCTGTGGTCTAAACCACTGAGCCTTGAGCTTGCTGATCAAAAGGTTGGCGGTTCGAATCCCCGTGATGGGGAGAGCTCCCATTGTTCAGTCCCAGCTCCTGCCAACCTAGCAGTTTGAAAGCACACCAAAAGTGCAAGTAGATTAATAGGTACCGCTCCGGCGGGAAGGTAAACGGCGTTTCCGTGCGCTGCTCTGGTTTCAGTGTTCCATTGCACCGGAAGCGGCTTAGTCATGCTGGCCACATGACCCGGAAAAACTGTCTGCGGACAAATGTCGGTTCCCTCAGCCTGTAAAGCGAGATGAGGGCTGCAACCCCAGAGTTGTTCGCGACTGGGCTTAACTTACAGGGGTCCCTTTACCTTTACCTTAGGTAAGTGTTTTCTTTAAATGTGTGTATCACTTTTCTCCCCATCTGTGGCAATATACATAAACCAATATACATAAACAGCTAATGTTTCATGGGCAGTTGTCAAACTTATGGTAATACTTATTGGAAACAGTGGGGAAAAAAGGTTTTCTGGCAAATGACCTGTGACCAATTTGTGATGTGTGAAAATTCATTGATGAATGATTTCATAAATAAATGCCTCCAAAGCAAGACCTTGTGCCTGTGACATTTTACTATGCATTCACAAATTGCAGGCCAGCATCATGTCCACGTGGCAAGTTGTAATGCCCATGGAAAATTATACTTAGCTGTGGCGACACCCTAATGCTTTGCTTCTTTTTGAATCAACATTTATCATTTGCATGGAAGAGAAATACCGCAGAGGTTCCCCTGTTTAAAAATGGGATTTCATAATAATGAACATCAAATTTCATCAGCTGGCTCCTGAATTTTCCTTTCAATATCCCAGCCACCAATTCAAGAATAACCACATTGCCAATTGACACCAGTGCTTTAGTAGCTGTTACTACTTTTGCACTTTCTGCCAGGCTATTTCTCACAGTGACATTCTTGCCTGTGATGGGGGTTTGAACTTTGTGTTCAAGACTGCTTTGAACATCTTACAGGGTTATACTGTTCCCTGAGGCAAGGCAAGATACCTTCAGCATCTCAGGTGATTTTTTTGTATCTCTAGATCAGGGTAGAGAACCACTCTTGGCACATCAGACTTCTCTATTTGACCCATGAGGCTGTCACCCACTCTGCACTTCATGTCAGACAGGTAAGGACAAGTAAGGACAGGATTTGGCCTTTTTTTTTGTGCAGCTCCCAAAATGCCTGACCACCTTATGAACCATGCAGAGAACTCTCAGGCACGCTGAATCTTGGAGCTAAACAGAAAGGTTCTCTTCCCTTCCCAAGCTTGCTGTGATCATAAATGATGAACAGAGTTTAGAACTGCCATATCTGATACACTATATAGCAGACTTTTCATTTCAGAAGAAAGCCTAGGAAGTAAACTTCCTATTTGGTTGAATAATGGATGAATACAAAAACAAAAATCCTGTTTAATATTTTATTAATGTTTAAATTTTTAAACATTCTATTTTCTCCTAATTGTTAAACAAATTATTAAAACATGCTAGAAATGTACATAACATCTTGTTGTATTTCATCCATAAACTGTACTGCTACAAAAAAAAAAAAGTGTTAGCTATAAAGAACCATTTCTTAATGCTAATCAATTAGACTTCCTGTTCAGATTTTACTCCGCTGAGATGGGTGCATATTAGCTAGGAGTTTGCTCCAATTCATGTTGGAAGCAATCCTAAAGTGGTCGTGGGGATATTTTGTGGTGGAAGAACCCTACCTAATCCCTGGTGGCTCACACCTGCTAGCCAGAAAGTGGGAGTGGCTGGTTTATAACGTAGGCCATTAAGCAATGTTCCATTACCTGTGACATCGTGTCATTCAATCCAAGGCACTGTGGGGGACTATGGTTGGCTGGCTAGCTACAGTGGTATCTCTGGATGTGAACGGGATCCATTCCGGAGCCCCATTCGCATCCTGGAGCAAACGCAACCCGCATCTGTGCGTGCCACAATTTGCCGCTTCCGTGCATGCGCATGTCATTTTGAGCGTCTGCACATGCGGCGAAACCCGGAAGTAACGTGTTCCAACCCGAAAATGCTCAACCTGAAGCTACTTCAATCCGAGCTATGACAGTACATCACTTAAAGTGGAATAAAAATCTTAAAGAAAGAAAAGTTGTAAAAACAAAACAAAAAAGGCCATACCTGCCTTTACTGCTTAAATCACCCTACCTCCCCATTTCTTTTTAAAAATCCCATCAATCCTAGCTACCAAGACCAGTAGTCAGGAACAATGAGGCTCGTAGTCCAAAAACAGGTGGAGACCAAAGCTTGGGAAATCCTGTCCTAGAATGTCACTGTCAGTATGTGTAGGCAATAAAAAGCTAGATGGGCCAATGATCTGACTTGTTTACAAGGTAGGCTTTCTGTATTTCTATGTTCACATTCCCCAGGGATGGGGAACCTATGACACTCCAGTGTGCCTCTAACTCCCACCAGCCTCTGCCAGCATGGTCATTAGTCAGGGCTGATGGGAGCTGAAGTCCTATTAATCTAGAAGGCAATCCATTTCCCATTCCTGGTACAGACCTATGTAAATAAATGCAATAAAGACCTTAAAAAAAAGGAGAAATTTTTCTACTAAACTCTACCCATCCAACCATTTCTGAATTAAAACGATTGACTCTCCTCTGATCAATAATGTTTAATGCTTCTGAGTCCTTAACTTGTAAGAAAAGCTCTTCAGGAAATAAACTAATTCAATTGGAAACAGAGTAGCTACCAACATAACATACTTGCAGAGACCACCCTACCAAAGAACTTGGCTAGCAAAAAAATAAGGAACCTCTTTTAGTCTATTCTACAGAACAAGATCGCCACCTGCTGACATTTTCAGACACTTACACCAAGAAACCAGCAATAGGCATCCCAAAAATAATTTGTACTTTTTACCGCTTCAGTTGTGGGTCAATTTCTAGAGCACAATGAGAAAACAATTCAAGTTGTTGTGCTAAACTTTTTTTAAAAAAAATACTGCCTGTGTATGTAGCTAGTCCTTCCTTCTTGCATATTTCAGAAGTCCTGTATCATCTTGTTGAATTGTATAGATTAGTAACCAAAATAATGGTTCACCCAGTCTTGTAAACAGTTTGACAGTCTTGCAATGTGAGATGAATTTTGTAATAGCTAAATATGTTTCGTCCTACCAAATATGCCAACTAGGACACTGGTATAATGTATGTATTGGTGGATTTTAGGGCTTCCCAAACCACCTGACTGGCTGGGAGTAGATGATTAGCAGCTAGAATGCAGTCATGCCAAACTGCTAGCTAGAAAAAGAGTTTTGCGTGAGTATTGGGAGAATCAATTCCACTTAAAGAAAGGCACTATTTTTCTGAGTGCCTGTTCATTCCCATACTGACCCCACCCCCCTCCAAATATGTTTCTTTACACACATATACCTAAGCTCTGAATATTCACTTTGTTCAAGGCTGCTGTTCCTGTAAAGATTGCCACTGAAACTTGCTACTGATCAGGGTAGTTGAAAGCATGAAACTATAAATATTATTCATTATCAATAGCACTGCCTTTTGGCAGCCCAATACAAACCAAAGGAAGGCATTCTGAGTCTGAAATGGGAATCTCTCCTAGTGAATGAAGGAAACAGCATATCCAGGGAAAGCTCTGACTAAAAAATTAATAAAATAAAAATCAAGACAGAGGATGTTAAGGACCCTAGAGAAGTCCTCTACCACCTCTCATTCCTCCCTCTGCTCACTATGTGTACCTTCCTAAAAAGGTTACGTTGGATATTTTTAAAAGTTCAAGAGACTAGATGGGCTGTTCTGTTGGACAGTTTGATGTATTTATGAAGCATTCATGATTTCTCTAATACATCCTTAAGAAAAGGGTGCTACGGATTCTACATCGTTAATAATAAAAAGCAGCCTTGAACACAAACAGCATAATGTAAAATGTTGTTAGAAATGCTTCACAAATAAGGTTTTAATCAAAGATTTTTTAGTAACAATGATCAAACGCATATTGAAGGGGGGACAGCTTTTAAGATTAAAGTGATTTTTCAAAGTACAAGGAGCTATAAAATTTGAGGCAGCATTAGACTTCAGCTCCAAGTTTCAATAAATTACTCACCATAAAAAGCACATGTGTGAAATATTACAAATAAAAAACACTCGTCTTTTGTTGAGGGGGGTATATTTACTAATGATGAATCAGGTCATGACCAGTAAACACTGACTTTAGCTAACTACCCAAACTGTTTGCCCAAACTGACTTTAGCTAACTACCCAAACTGTTTGCCCTAAGTCAAAGTTACACTTTAAAAAAAAAAAAAATTACCCATAATCTCCACAGGAGGCTAAATTACATCACAGGAATAAAATCATGGTAAGAAAAATGCCCTTCTAAACAAAGTAATCAAAACATTTTGTTCCAACAAAACAAACTGGAATTATATTCAAACAAGTACTGCATTTGCCACGCTAGAAAGTTCACTGCAAAAATCTACAATTCTTTTTTGCAAAGAAAGTCAAGCTGTTATCCAAGGACTGCATCCAAGTTATAGATATGCATCTAGAAATAGAGAAATGGGGTTAAAAATTATTTGGCTTTTCCTGTAGCAGTCAGCAAATTATTTGCATTTCCTGTAGCAGTCAGCCAAATAGTTTGTTCACACAATGCTTCTTAGTTACCTTACTCTTAATATTAAGCGTAACCAACATATGTTTCCAGGACTGTAGGGTCTTACTGAGGAAAGGTGCTACATCCCTCATCTAAAAATACAGTCCAACACACATTTCTTTCAGTTCTCTGAAAATTCAGCTGCAAAGAAAACTCTGGGCTGGGTTATATCTAACAGCAAACCATGGTTCAGAGCTACAGCAATGAGTTTATGTTCACGTCATATTCCCAACTAGCTACTTCCTCTTCTGCAGAAGTCAGAATTTGCTATTATATCCAAATTGGCAAATAATTATTTGCACTTGCCTTTCAAAACAGGGTTACAAACCAGCTTCAGCTTCTGATTTTAAGCATACATCAGTTTGTCAGTTCAGATACAATATCAAACTATGCTTAATCAAAGGGAAACACATGTGGGAACAGAAATCTTTTGTCACACAGTAGTACAGTGGTACCTCGGGTTAAGTACTTAATTCGTTCCGGAGGTCCGTTTTTAACCTGAAACTATTCTTAACCTGAAGCACCACTTTAATAATAATAATAATAATATTTTTTTTTTTATTTATATCCCGCCCTCCCCAGCCAAGGCCGGGCTCAGAGCGGCTTACAAGCAATAATAAAAACAAGATGAATGATTACAACTTAAAAACAAAAATAAAATACAACATTAAAATAATGGAACATTAAAATATTAAAATGTAGCCTCATTGCAGGAGGAGAAGGAAAAGAAAGAAGAAGAAGAAAGAGAGAGGGAGGGAATTAAATTGGCTCCAAGCCAAAGGCCAGGCGGAACAACTCTGTCTTACAGGCCCTGCGGAAAGAAATCAGATCCTGCAGGGCCCTGGTCTCATGAGGCAGAGCGTTCCACCAGGCCGGAGCCAGAGTTGAAAAGGCCCTGGCTCTGGTTGAAGCCAATCTAACTTCTTTACGGCCTGGGACCACTAGGGTGTTGTTATTTATGGACCTTGAGGCTCTCCGTGGGGCATACCAGGAGAGGCGGTCCCGTAGGTACGAGGGTCCTAGGCCGTGAAGGGCTTTAAAGGTCAAAAGCAGCACCTTAAATCTGACCCTGTACTCCACCGGGAGCCAGTGCAGCTTGAAAAGCACTGGGTGAATATGCTCCCATGGCAGAGACCCCATGAGGAGCCTCGCTGCAGCATTCTGTACCTGCTGGAGTTTCTGGGACAGCTTCATGGGCAGCCCCGCGTAGAGCGAATTACAGTAGTCAAGCCTGGAGATGACCGTCGCATGGATCACTGTGGCCAGGTCGGGGCAGGAAAGGTAAGGGACCAACTGCTTGATGCGGCGAAGGTGGAAAAATGTCGCCTTGGCTGTTGCTGTAACTTGCGCCTCCATGGAAAGGGAGGTAATAATAATAAAGCTAATAGGGCCTCCCGCTGCTGCCGTGCCACCGGAGCACGATTTCTGTTCTCATCCTGAAGCAAAGTTCTTAACCTGAAGCACTATTTCTGGGTTAGCGGAGTGTGTAACCTGAAGCGTATGTAACCTGAAGTGTATGTAACCCGAGGTACCACTGTACTCGGTAAAGGTAAAGGACCCCTGGATGGTTAAGTCCAGTCAAAGGTGACTATGGGCTACAGCGCTCATCTTGCACAGGCTGAGGGAGCCAGCGTTTTCCACAGACAGCTTTCCAGGGTCATGTGGCCAGCATAACTAAACTGCTACTGGTGCACAGAGGACCGTGATGAGTGCCCGAGCACACAGAAACACCATTTACTTTCCCACTGCAGCAGTACCTATTTATCTACTTGCACTGGTGTGCTTTCGAACTGCTAGTTTGGCAGGAGCTGGGACCGAGCAACGGGAGCTCACCCCATCGCAGGGATTCGAACCACCGACCTTCTGATCAGCAAGCCCAAGAGGCTCAGTGGTTTGGACCACACAGTAGTACTAAACCATTATTTAGCATTATACCTGAACTATGGTCTACAATTCAAATGAGGTGCATAGACAGAAAGCATAACAGAAGTGAATTTCTAAAGCAAGTTGCACAGCCATGTTTACAGCCACCAGCTAAGTTAAAAGCAAAAACTATCATTCTGTTGCACAGCAAATTCCAACATCAAAAGAGAATCACAGTATAATGACTTTTACTTTTATTGATCCTTTCACAGGATCTCAAATTCATTTACAACAAGGAACAATTATCTGTAATTACTGTATACCCCACACTTCCTCCTGTAGAGCCCACAGAAGCTAACAAAAAATAGAAAAATACACTCAGCCTTAAAAAACAACAACATAGCAACAATAGAATACAATGCAGCAGGCAATAGGAGTTCGATTACTAAACTCTGCTCCAGCTATAAATCCAAAAGCTAAACATGCAAACATGTCAAAGGCTCAAATTAAGACTCAAAACTAATCTACAAAATAAGTACCGTAACTGGTGGAACCATTCCACTCATTAATGCATGGTGGGTCGTCTTTGTTTCTGGGGCCTATTGGCACATTTGCAAACCAGAAAACTGCCATGGGTATGAAACGCACTGCCACTGTGCATACAGCGAATTATTATTTCTTTGAAGCCTAATTTCAGTGGGAGGAGGGGACACTGTGAGCACCAGGGAAGACCTTCACAGAAACATGTGTACACTCAAGTGCCATATTAGCAACCAAAGACATTGGTCGCATTAAAGAAGAAGAATAAATAATAAAATCAGGGTGATATGACAGGCCAAAGGCTTTCTAAATGTATATTAAAAAGTCTTTTAAAGAATTGGAAGAAAGGGGGTGCTAAGGAAGACCTCTCTAAGAATAGGTTTACAAATATTGGGGTAGCCATTTAGAAGCATAAAGAGCTTTACAAAATTAGAATAAGCAAATGAAGGCAGAAAAAGAATATCGTGTTTTTGCATGCCCACTAGATCATTAAAAGCCCCAATGAAGCAGACAGGGACCTCATTCTTATCATGCATGCTGCTGAAATCATAAGCACTTCGCTTGTCCCTCACTACCACTGCCACACCACTGGGGAACAAAGCCATGGTCTGGCTTAATGTTACGTGCAGGCCCTGCCTCATGATTTCTTTCTCTCCAAACAAACCACGAGCAGCAATCTTGGGTTACCGCAGTAAGCCAAGGAAAAAACCTTGGCTCAGATATAACATGCAGACAGACCATGGCTTAGTTTATCAGCAGGTGTGAGGAAGGAGTGGTATCAGCAGCATGCACATTCACATTAAACCAGTTTATTTCAACTATAATTTAATGTGATGTGCAAGCCAGGCCTTTTATGGCCCTTCTCTACAATTTACACTGTAAGCACAATTTCTTAGCGTGAGTGCCAAGGTGATGTTTTAACATGCTTCAAAGGCGTCTCTTTTCAGTGTTACTCGTTTTGGATATATTTATGTAGATTAGCAAAGCACTTCTTACCTGTGTCCAAGGGGTGAGGTTACTAGAGCAGACTCCTCTCTAAAAGATACCTTCCAGGATTCATCCATTTTAGAATCACTTTGTCCCAGCTCTCCCATGACCCAATCAGGTAAACCTTCTGGGCTGCTGTTCCACACTCTTGCTGAATTTGGTTCATCAAAGTAGATAGACTACATTTAAAAAATAAAAAAAAATAAAAATGCTTTTAAGTTTCCAGGAACATCTCCTAGCTTCTCTTCATAAACTATGAGTTTCCAGGACCTAGGCAACAGAAGTGATGTATTATCACCAAAATACTTCTACACATATTCAGGCAAGTGATAACCTTTCAGAAACCTGACTTTCAGTTCTAACTTATCCTTGACTGTGTTTAACACAATTTATCAGCTTCTTGGCTATCTTTGCCATTTGCTTAGTATCATTTTTAAAAATCAAAAATTTATGTCAGACTCAGCTAGAGTAACCTTTTCATATTTAGTTTGAAGGTCAACTCTGTATTAAACTTCTCACTTAGTTTCACAGACTCTTACCACGCTGCATTATCTCCTATATACATATTGAAGAGCCAGAAATATAAAACCTTCATAAATGGTCACGCATTTTGCTATCATCAAACATCAACACTGTCCAGCAACTTAGACCAACTACACCATACATCTGTGTCCCAGTGACACACCCGAGTACTTGTGCCTTAGCTTATGTCAGAATAGATTCTCAAATTGCTCAAGTTGTAAAGCATTTTGAGGAGTTCCATAGTTCAGGTAGACAAACAAATTGAAACTGAACCCCATTTAAAGTGTTGGAACCAGTGTACAAAGCCCTGGATGGCATGAGGCCCAAGTATCTAATTCTTTGAGATCAGGAGGTACATCCCTACTTGTGTTTCCAAAAACAGATATGGCCTGCAGTGTGATAACGTAAGGCAGTCCGAACAACAGTATCCATATGTAGTTTTTAAAAAAACCTCTTAATTGTATTTTATTATGCTGTAAACTACCCTGGATATGGAACAACTGATTGGTTCAAAATTGGGAAAGGAGTATGGCAAGGCTGTATATTATCTCCCTGCTTATTTAACTTATCTGCAGAATTCATCATGCGAAAGGCTGGGCTGGATGAATCTCAAGCTGGAATTAAGATCGCCGGAAGAAATATCAACAACCTCACATATGCAGATGACACAACCTTGATGGCAGAAAGTGAGGAGGAATTAAATAACCTTTTAATGAGGGTGAAAGAGGAGAGCGCAAAATATGGTCTGAAGCTCAACATCAAAAAAACAAAGATCATGGCCACTGGTCCCATCACCTCCTGGCAAATAGAAGGGGGAGAAATGGAGGCAGTGAGAGATTTTACTTTCTTGGGCTCCATGATCACTGCAGATGGTGACAGCAGCCACGAAATTAAAAGACGCCTGCTCCTTGGGAGAAAGGTGATGGCAAACCTAGACAGCATCTTAAAAAGCAGAGACATCACCTTGCCAACAAAGGTCCGTATAGTGAAAGCCATGGTTTTCCCAGTAGTGATGTATGGAAGTGAAAGCTGGACCATAAAGAAGGCTGATCGCCGAAGAATTGATGCTTTTGAATTGTGGTGCTAGAGGAGACTCTTGAGAGTCCCATGGACTGCAAGAAGATCAAACACATCCATTCTTAAGGAAATTAGCCCTGGGTGCTAACTGGAAGGACAGATTGTGAAGCTGAGGCTCTAATACTTTGGCCACCTCATGAGAAGAGAAGACTCCCTGGAAAAGACCCTGATGTTGGGAAAGATGGAGGGCACAAGGAGAAGGGGACGACAGAGGACGAGATGGTTGGACAGTGTTCTTGAAGCTACCAGCATGAGTTTGACCAAACTGCAGGAGGCAGTGGAAGACAGGAGTGCCTGGCGTGCTCTGGTCCATGGGTTCATGAAAAGTCAGACACAACTAAACAACTAAACAACAACAACAAACTACCCTAGGCTTCTATGAGAATGGCAGTTTAGCACAGTAAAAGCAACAATAGCAAAAATAAAATGCATTTAAAAAAAAATCATATCCCATTTTGTCCTGTTTGCAACCCCAAAAGGATTTCTGTGTGCATTGCCATAAATACAAAATAGGTACGTTAACTTGCTGACTATGGGTGAAATCCAATTAGCAAGTTAACGCTGACTATGGGTGAAATCCAATTAGTGTTCTTAGCACAGCTGCACTGGAGGGAGGCATCCATGGGAAGAAGCCATTTTTGCTGATTCTCCATCCCTGGAACCCCAAAATATTGCCCTAGAGAGGATCCCCTAGGACAGGGCAGAATCTGCCCAAAACAGCATGCCGCCTCTTGTGAGAGTGATGCCTCCTGCTGGATCAAAAGCCCTCAGGCTCATACAGTGACAACAACTATCCTTCCATAGTAATGCACTTCATATTTACCATGTATGAAGGAAGAGTTTTCAGTGTTCCTGTTTCTGGTTTCTGTGTAAAGGGACCCTCCAGCACTCCTCTCTTCAGCATATGCAGAAGCAGCTTTCCATACAAGTTCCGGTTCTTCCTACCAACAGTACCTGCGCCCGCACCTGAAGGCTCACAAAGCTTTTTGATCCAAAGGGCACATCTCTGACGTTCTGAGAAGGGTGGGGGTGGAATGTATCAAGTGTAAGAAGCTGATATTACAGTGGTCTAAACATTTACCTTTTCTATCAATAAATAAATTTATGCCAAGCTGAAAATGTTTTATTGCAAAATATAAACTTCAAAAGAAATCTTGTGTTTCCGAAGTTAGTAATAGTGCACAAACTGTTAGACTTACACAGACTAATTAACACAAGGAAGCACTCGGATATTGGTAGTTTGACCCTTAACGCATGTATTTGCGTGTAAAAGCTACCTATAAATTTAAAGGAAGTACAGGCTATGAGCTTTATTCAAGCATCATTCAGCTGATGGTAAGGCTTGCATAAGTGCAACAAGAAGTAATTTTTAGGAATACCCTTTCCCTGCAGCACAAAGACACATTATAAATCTGTTCCAAGGTGTTAGGGGATACATGAAAGCAGATTTAGTGAATGAATGCAAAAAAAAATTGCTGGCAGTATTACTGTCAGCTGATCAATACCACAGAATACACCTCTATAGATTTAAAGTTTGCCACATGGGACTTTTTTTATATACGTTAGAGAAAAAACTTCTAATGTGTTCAGTGTAATGTGTGAATCATCTGTATATTTTGTGTATTACAAGTTTGAATATACACCTTTATAATTTCTATACACTAAATCATACATATTTTATGTATAGATTTTCTCATACTGTATATGAAACGGATCTAAATCTTTGGATCAGCGTGTGGTATAATCACACCACAGCCTTAGCAACATTTTTTCCTAAGCATACCCCTTCAAATTCTTGTGATGTTGTATACATTTCATGGCTGTGTTGGGAGACAATAAATGAAAGCATTTTAAGGATAATGTATTAAATTTAGTGATAAAATACAGGCATATTCCCTCTACAGAATTAAGGCCAAAATGTCATGTGTGTTCTTCAGGAAGTGAAACAATTTTCTATCCTCTTTATGAAAAACCACATCCTGTTACTAATGTACTGAGCCTACTTGTGAAAATATTTTAACTAGAAGAGTAAATTTAGCAACCTCTCATGGCATTACATTGGTTGTTCTTCTGTAACAAGATGTACCACTAGTAGGATTAAAAAACTGATCAAAAAATATTTATCAAGCACTTACACTTTGTAGATTATATCCACATAGTAAGTCCATTTTCTGTCTGTAATCTCTAAATTTATAAAAATGCTGTTTTCATTTATTAATAGCAATAATATTAGTTAACCTGCTATAGTGTTTATTTGTTTTTAAGTAAGATCAGGAAGAGAAGCTTCTAAAAATCATTTGTAATTTTATAAAATGATATAATCCTCAACAAATCCTTTTTTTAAAAAAAATCATTATCTCTATGTGATTAATCATAAAATAACCAGAATTCTTTATATAAAAGGATATTTACATCATTAAGAAGGATGAGCCTGAATAATCAGTATTAACAGAAATGCTTAAAAGATAAAACAATGAAAACAAATGTTATGATTATGCACATTTGTAGCACTTTTCAGTATTTAATTTGGTAAAGCATTTATTCCATCATTTCTCTTCCTTTACGAAACTGACACTAGACACCATCACCTGCCCTCTATACACAGCGCAAGTGCCAGGGAGACTGTATCCCTTTTCTTGGAACAACAATAACTGTTCACATCATCAAATCCTAACTTACCATATTTTATATATTTTACTAATCCCTCAATCCAATTTTATACCCAGCAAAGAATATTCCACTAGGCTTCTTTCCTATGGGTTGCATTCAACACTGTGCAAACAGTTCTACTTGCGCAACAGAACTCTCCCTTCTGCTCATCTGCCCATACAGCCCCCAAATCTGCCCCATTTTGAGGGTGGGGTGGGCTGCAGGGGAGAAAAGGGGTAAAGTTCTGCTCAGGAAGCCTATGCCCTTTTAAAATGTAAGTTGTGGGCGGCGGCTATTGGGTTGTGCTTTTTAATTTTGATTATGTATTTTGTGGTTTCATATTTTGATTTTATTGTGTGAACCGCCCCAAGACCTCCAGGTATAGGGTAGTAAATCAATCAATCAATCAATCAATCAATCAATCAGCAAGCCTGCTGTGCAAGTGGAGCAGAAGAGTTGGATACAATCTTATGCTCCAGGGTTAGTGGAATTGGGCAACCATCAGCACTGTGACCCTGCCCTTGAAAGCCCTTCAAAAGCAAGTGACAGGACTGGATTCCCAGACTCTTCCATTGCATGAAGCTTCCTCAATGAATTGAACATCCCCATCACCATGCCCATGTCTCCGAGATCTGGGTATAAGGGAGGTAGTTCAATATCAGCAGTATATATGATTTTTGTTACTTTTGCTCAAGACACACAAAGTTGTTACAATAGTCTTAGCTGCCTAGACATAAAGCATGCTACACACAGCAATCCAACTGTAAGCAATGCTTTGATATGATAAATTACTCAGACAAAAATTCATTCCTCCCTCCCCACCATAATATTCACAACATACCATGAGTCCATAAGATAAATTAGGACTCAGTTTATTTAACTGGTCAATTACATGGTTCTTGGTCATATAGCAAAGCCAAGATTAAAGAGCATATATGGTTATCTTATTTGGTTTAAGCGTGCTACTGTAAAATGGAAAAATAAAATATTACGGATAGCGTTTCATTCCAATGTTTACCTGATTTGTGAGGCAGTTTCAAAACATAAGGCTTCATATCCACAACATAGTGATCAAATTCTGAATCCAGTTTCTCCCAAGTTTCTTCTTCACCACTCATTCTGCTCATTCAACAATCGGAATATAGATGCGTTTAAAAGGATAACTGGAAACACAATGCAAAAAAACACAATGCAATCTTTTATTTTAAATAATATTTTATTTATACACAGCAAAGTTCAACAAACAGGTCTCCCAGCCTGGGTCAAATATTGTCCAATGTAAATTGCCAACACAGATGTTAAAGAGCAATGTAGGAAGTTGTAGTGTGTCAACAGAACTTGACATCTAAAACAGTTGGAAGTGAGATACTACCTGCCTCATACTCTTCCCAAAATGGCCCTCCCAAAAGAAGAACCTGCTGACAGGGATATATATCATGTCCATCATCTGGATCAGAATTTCCCAAACTTGAGTCTCCAGCTGTTGTTGGACTACAACTCTCATCATCCCTAGCTAGCAGGGATCTGGATTGAAAACCAGTAACAGTGGCGGCATACACAAAACATATTTAAAGCACATTCCCCCCACACACACACACCCCAAGAACCCTGAGAAATGTAGTTTAATAAGGGTGTTGGAAATTGTAGCTATGTGAGAGAGAAGCTACAGTCAGATAAACTGAGATATGAAAGCTAGGAGGTAAATGGCACCTTAAACCTAGGTTATGGCCTTTTTTTAATATAACAATACAAAGCTGAAAATGAATGAACTGCAGCTACAATATTATTATTATATTATATATATATATATATATATATATATATATATATATATATATGTGTGTGTGTGTGTGTGTCTAGTAGCACCTTAGAGACCAACTATGTTTGTACTTAGTATGAGCTTTTGTGTGCATGCACACTTCTTCAGATACCCAACACTGCTACCTACCTGAATCTAAAATACTATGTTTTTTCTTCACATGACCAATCCTTTTCCTGCCCAACCCCTTAATATTCTTAAGTGGGTCTTTTCTCCAGTCTTCAGAGAGTAGCTGGAAGTAGGGAGGCAGAAAACAGTCCTCCTTTCCTTCCACGCTGTAGTTTTAATCTGAAATCTTAGGTGCAGTACTGTGCCCAGACCTCAGAAACTGCTCATGCTAATGAAATTCCCTGTTGCAAAATGTACCCAGAACACTGGCTACAGTTGCCAGACTTCTTGGGTTTAAATAGAATTTGGAGCAGACAAACAGTAATACTACCGAAAAAAACTATCAGAATTATACGTGGAGTTTGTGCAGCATTGGTTAAGTATAAGATATGCACTGCTTTGCCAAGTTAGAAGCTGCAGTCATGTACTTGAAAGCATGCCTCCACTGGTTAAAATGGAATTGACATTCAATTAATATGTGTCATAGGCAAGAGACATAAAATAAACACTTCCTTGACATCATGTACATTGTTACTCTTTTGAGTTTACTTGCTTAGCTAAATTGCTTTTCAACACAGGTCAACACAGATATTTACAGTATCCTCAAAAAAACTTCACTACTATCATTATTATATCTTTTTATATTCCACATTTTCCCTGACAGAGACTTAAGGCGGCTTACAGCTAAAACAGAAACAGCTAAAAACATATTTTTTAAAGCAATAATTAAAACACAATTAAACACTAGTAGAACACACACACACACACACACTGCTTTTTTCTAAATGATGTTTAGGGGTACTCTTGTTTTGACTCAAGAAAATCACCATTTTATAGTTCAAATCGGGGAAAATAAATACAGTAAATGGACAAAGGTACAAAGATTCACAAAATATTTAGTGGTATGCATACCCCTGCGTCCCCCCAGAAAAAAACCACTGTATATACAAGATCACATACAGATCATCACAAATAAAAACACAACACCTGCCTTTCATTAAAAGCATTCAGTTCCCAAAAGACTGTTAGAACAAGCACATCTTCACTTGCCAGAGAAGGACAACAAGTATAACTTCTCTAGGAAGGGAGTTCCAAAGTCTGGGAACAGACACTGAGAAGGCCTTCTCCCACAAGTATGCCTGTGAGGGTGGTGGGAGCATGGGAAGGGCCTCCCTTGAAGATCTCACAGCCCTGGCAGGTTTATATGAGGGACTACAGTATTTCAGATATCCTTGACCTAAGCTGAATAAGATTTTATGCATCCTAACCAGCACTTTAAATTGTGCCCACAAGCAGACCAGTCGCCACTGGAGTTGTATGCTTCCTATAATCAACCCAGGTAAACAATCTGGCTACAGCTCTTTGACCCAATTGAGTGTTCTGTTTAAAAACATCATTCTAATTGCATTATTTTGCCGTTTCTCTCCCACTAACAAATCATCAGGCCGGCCAGAGTAGTTTCTCTCCACCCTACAAGGATGTGTATATGACATGGCCACAGCAAATCTCTCAGGCAGTAATCCTGTGCACCCTTATGCCCTAGTAATGCTTACAAACATAGTGGGACACACACACAGAATTGTTGATATGGGATTTCAGTGGAAAGGCAAGGACCCTGCAAGCGCAATCCTTGGCACACCTGTGCAGAAATATGCCTGACAGTTCAATGGGACCTTGATCAGTGTACATAGGACGGCTGCCTTTTTAACCCCACCATAAACGCATTCACTCCAAGGTCCCCCCCCATCCCGACCCCACCCCCAGGTTCAGTGGGGCAAAAAAACCCACCCCAATGTAAATGTGCAAAAGTCAGAGCCGGATTACCAAATAGGCAGCGTAGGCACCAGCCTAGGGCCCCCTCATGCCTTTCAGGGGCCACAACGGATCCAAATGGCTACGGTTTGTTTTTGTGCAATGAAATCAGTTTGTTGAAATTGTTGGTTGGTAAAAATGAAATAAAGGATGCAGGTGGCACTGTGGGTTAAACCACAGAGCCTAGGACTTGCCGATCAGAAGGTTGGCGGTTCGAATCCCCGCGACGGGGTGAGCTCCCGTTGCTCGGTCCCTGCTCCTGCCAACCTAGCAGTTTGAAAGCACGTCAAAGTGCAAGTAGATAAATAGGTACCACTCCAGCGGGGAAGGTAAGCAGCGTTTCTGTGCGCTGCTCTGGTTCGCCAGAAGTGGCTTAGTCATGCTGGCCACATGACCCGGAAGCTGTATGCCGGCTCCCTCGGCCAGTAAAGCGAGATGAGCGCCGCAACCCTAGAGTTGGTCACGACTGGACCTAATGGTCAGGGGTACCTTTACCTTTAAAAATGAAATATAGTATTAGGAGATAATTTAGGGGGGGGGGCAAAATTTCGACTGCCTAGGGGCTTAATCCGGCACTGGCCCATGCCCAGGCTTATGCATACCTACTCGGAAAATTAGCCCCTTCCAATTAAATGGGATTTATTCCCAAGCAACTGTGCAGAGGAGGGCTGCAACAAGCTCCTTAAGCCCAGAAATGACAACATAGCTCCGTTTACCTCGCGCAGTCCACGACGTCGAGGCTTTGGGCAAAGGTTCGCCCCCTGGCAGAGAAAGAGAGGGGGGTTGACACAACCCCACTTCCCCTCCCCACACAAGGGCGAGGCTTCAAGGAGATGGCACAGAAGTGGGGCTGCGGTGGGTGCAGTGAACTGAGGGAATGACCTAACCCCCCCCCCCCACAGGCCTCGCAAACCTGCGCCTCCCTCTCTCCCCCTTATTACAGTGGGGCTGAACGACGCGACCCCGAGAAACGGGGCTCCGAGGAGAGTCGGGGAACCGGCGCGGCTGCCAGGAGACCAGCCGAAAGGCAGCCAACGGTTCAAACCAACCCCGCCCTTTCCCGCCGGGCTCCCTCAGCGAGGGGCAGGCCCGACGGGCCCGAACTACTTCCGCTTCCGGCGCAGCGAGCTTCGCCGCGTCGGCGGGGTTGCTAGGCGACGTGGCCTGCGCTTGGGAAAAGCGGCTATGCCTTGCCGGGAGTGGCGCCGCTTGCGGGCTGGGCAGGGTAGCGTGGCAGCAGCAACGGCCGAGTTTTAAGAAAGGGAGGGGGGGTGTGAAATTGCGTGTCCCGTTTGGAGCCCTGCCTTCTCAATGGGGTTTCGGAGGCAGTAGGCTCAGGTGGCAAAGGAGAATTGACAGACTGCTGGGGAGCTGCAGGGGGCGGTGGTGGGCCGCTGGACATTTATTACAGGCGGAATAGAATAATAATAACAACAACAACAATAATAGTAGTAGTAGTAGTAGTTGCTGTTTATATGGTCTAAACCACAGAGTCTAGGGCTTGCCGGTCAGAGGTTTGAATCCCCATGACGGGGTGAGCTCCCGTTTCTCGGTCCCAGCTCCTGCCAAACTAGCAGTTCGAAAGCACGTCAAGTGCAAGTAGATAAACAGGTACCGCTCCAGCAGGAAAGTAAACAGCATTTCTGTGTGCTGCTCTGGTTCGCCAGAAGCGGCTTAGTCATGCTGGCCACATGACCCGGAAGCTGTACGCCGACTCCCGGAAGCTGTACGCCGACTCCCTCGGCCAATAAAGCAAGATGAGCGCCGCAACCCCACAGTCGGCCATGACTGGACCTAATGTTCAGGGGTACCTTTATCCAGGTGCATAAATTACCATATAGCATATATTCAACACAAAAAAGCGACAAAGGACAGCTGGACACATAAAAGGGGCCCCATTACCTTCAGTAGCTTAGGGCCTCATCAAACCTAAATCCAGCCCTGTGACAGACTGTCCCTGTTTCACTTCCCAGGAGCTACTGCCTGGCCTCCCCCCCCCCCCAATTATTAAAATTCATTTATATCTGCTTGCAGTCACTTACTCTACAGTAGCCTGTATCCTGCAGCGATCGTGTTTTTTTAAAAAATAAGAAGACAATCACTATCTTGGGTAAAGAAGTGCCACAAAAACATGTTTGTTCTGCTGTATATTACCAAGGGCTAGAAATGAGCCTCGTGTCAGCATATTCAGTGACAGCCTGAACACTTCCTGGCTCCTTGAGGTACTGAAAGGGAAAACTTTTGCGTTTGTGTTCTTCCATTCTCTCCACTCTCCCACCTTTCACTGCAAGTCAAAAACGTATTTACTTAGACGTCCATCCCACTCAGTTCATTTACTTATTTATTATTGCACTATATTTGTATCCTGTTTTTTGGGCAATAATTTGTCCTTAGAGCCACTCATAGCAAATGCAAATTGGATGAGGATGCTTCACTCAGCCCGCATTGCTGTCTCTTGGCTATTGGTCTCTGCAGCCACAGCAGGTGCTGTAACTCTCCCAGCGGTTTGACTTCAGTCCCAAAGGCACACTCTGTTGTATCCTGAGGCAGGTGGATGCCAACCATTTCTGCTCAATACAGTTTCAGCAGTCATTGACCAGTAAAAGTTGCTAAATATCAAGTGACAACAGCTGTTATTCTTTATACTGTTCCATGAATGTACATGGTAAACATACTTCAGATAGGGATAGCTACCCTGTGGCCCTTCAGGTTTTGCTGAACTACAACTCCCATCAGTCCCAGCTAGCATGACCAGTGATCAGAGATTATGGGGGCTGTAGTTCAACCGCATCTGGAGGGCCAAAGTTTCCCAACACCTCTAGTAGACACGAAGGGCCAGGGAACTACTAGTCACCCTGGGCCTAGCGTAATTTACGAAGGGATCATGTTACTGTATTTTGATAGCTTCATTTTCAAGCACTGAAGAAGAGAATGGCTTGTAAAAGGGAAAGAATTCCTGTACAGATTTATGTGACTTGATAACCTGCCTAATTTCTATCCAAGAGTGAAAAGGCAGATGTCACTATGCTCATCATAATCCAACTACAAAAGAAAGTCGCTGTACTAAACATATGTTGCATACCGTCCCTCCAGAGGTATTGATTCTGAAAATACAATGGTTGAATATGTACAAATCCCCAATGTGATACAACTCACAATTTGAATTGTAAAAAAAAGTGTTCATTTAGATAGACTGTAGCTTGCTGCTTTTTTAAACCTCCCCCCCCCCCCCCATGCTCTCTTATCTTTGCGAGTACCACAGCAGGTTGCCACAAGAAGCATAAGCACAGCTTGAGGCACTCTTTCAGTTGTCTACAAAGAAAAAGGCAGGCTTCATTCATCATAATAAACTCTTGAAAACACTTCTAGTCACAGTATAATATTTCAGGGTTTCTGTGCAAACCTTTCATGTTTGAAATGTGAGTCACAAAATTCATTTCACAGCTTCAGAGGCTTTGGGGTAATAATTTTTATTCTACTTGCCAAGGGATATAATTACAAAAATACCATCATTTTACTCTGGAAGAATAGTGTTTTAAGCGCTTTAATGCATCCATCTTGGAAATTGGTAAGTAGAATGAATGAGCCACCATTGGTGGGGTAAGTAGAATTCAAGAAAACCTCAAGTTTCTTGTTTGGAAAATCAGTATGACACAACCTGAATCCTGCTGTGATATAACAGCCAAGTAGCATTTTGTGATATTTTGAGCCAGTCAACACACATGTTTCTTGACGTATTCTGTTTTGCAATGTATTAGTTGTGAAACAGAAAAATATTTTATTTTTTATTTTTTCATAAAATTTTTATTAGGGGTTTTTACAGAATAAAGTACAAAGACAATAAACAACCTTACTTTTATCTCAACAGAGTTTCATAACTTCTTTGGACTTCCTCACATCTCCCGCTGCCATTTTCATCATCATAGATTTTTTCCATGCAATTTATCATCTAATTTGCAAATTTTATAACCACTTATTTAAATATAGTCCTCTGCAAATTAATTTCTCTTAATCTCACTTTACATCCCATTCCGATCCGATTTTGTGGTGGCCAATTATTTATGATCAAACATCCTACTTAACTTTCCACCAAATCACAGTATTTTTGTAAATAAGTCTTAAATTTCCTCCAATCTTCTTCAACCCTCTCTTCTCCCAGGTCTCGAATTCTGCCAGTCATCTCAGCCAGTTGCATATAGTCCATCAGCTGCATCTGCCATTCTTCCAGAGTGGGTAGATCTTGAGTTTTCCACTTCTTGGCGATAAGTATCCTTGCTGCTGCTGTTGCGTACGAAAAGAATGTTCGATCCTTCTTTGGCACCATCTGGCCGACAATGCCCAGGAGGAAGGCCTCTGGTTTCTTAAGGAAGGTATACTTAAATACCTTTTTCAGCTCATTATATATCATTTCCCAGAAGACCTTCACCCTGGGACAAGTCCACCAGAGGTGAAAGAATGTTCCTTCATTTTCCTTACATTTCCAACATTTATTGTCTGGCACATGGCATATTTTGGCAAGTTTAACTGGGGTCATGTACCACCTATATATCATTTTCATTACATTTTCCTTCAGAGCATTACATGCCGTGAAGTTCATCCCCGTGGTCCACAACCTTTCCCAATCCTCAAACATAATATTATGCCCAATATCCTGTGCCCACTTTATCATGGCCGACTTAACCATTTCATCTTGTGTATTCCATTTCAACAGCAAGTTATACATTCTTGAGAGTACTTTAGTCTTAGGTTCTAACAATTCTGTTTCCAACTTCGATTTCTCCACCTGGAATCCTAACTTTTTATCCTTTTTAAAAATTTCTTGAATCTGAGCGTAATGTAACCAGTCTCGCACTTTGTCTTTCATTTTTTCCAAACTCTGCAATTTCCAATTATTGCCCTCTTTCTCTATTATTTCCCAATATTTCGGCCATTTGGCCTCCATATTGGGTCTTTTTCGGGCCTTAGCCTCCAGAGGTGATAGCCATCTTGGAGTTTTATTTTCCAATAGGTCTTTGTATTTTGTCCAGACATTAAACACTGCTTTCCTGACAATATGGTTCTTAAAGGCCTTATTGATCTTAACTTTGTCATACCATAAGTATGCATGCCAACCAAATGCATTGTTAAAACCTTCTAAATCTAACACATCAGTGTCCTCTAGAAGTAGCCAGTCTTTTAGCCAGCAGAAAGCTGCGGCTTCATAGTACAACCTTAAGTCTGGCAGGGCAAAGCCCCCTCTTTCTTTCACATCAGTTAATATCTTAAACTTAATTCTGGGCTTTTTGCCCTGCCAGACAAATTTAGAAATATCTCTCTGCCACTTCCTGAAACACTCCGTCTTGTCCACAATTTGCAATGTTTGAAACAAAAACAGCATCTTAGGCAATACATTCATCTTAATAGCAGCAATTCGGCCTAGCAAAGAAAGCTTCAATTTTGACCAACTGTCCAAGTCTCTCTTAATTTCAGACCAACATTTTTCATAGTTGTCCTTAAATAGACTCAGATTTTTTGCTGTTATGTTTACCCCTAGGTACTTTACTTTTTTAACCACAGTTAGTTCTGTTTCTCTCTGAAACCGTTCTGACTCTGCATCTGTCAAGTTTTTTCCCAACACCTTAGTTTTCTGTTTATTTAGTTTGAAGCCCGCTACCCGACCAAAGTCCTGAATCAATTGTAACACTCTTTTTGTGCTAGATTCTGGCTCTTGCAATGTCAAAACAAGGTCATCTGCAAAAGCTTTAAGTTTATATTGTTTCGCTCCGATCTGAATCCCTTGCACCAACCGGTCCCCTCTAATCAAGTTCAAGAGCACCTCCAGGACAGAAATAAACAGCAAGGGGGAAATCGGGCAGCCTTGTCGTGTCCCTTTTTCAATCTTAAACTCTTCTGTAACCACATTGTTGACTATCAGTTTTGCCTTTTGTTCTGAATAAATCGCGTCAATCCCATTTTCAAAACCCCGCCCCACTCCCATTTCTTTTAAATTCCCCTTCATAAATTTCCAAGAGATGTTATCGAAGGCCTTCTCCGCGTCTATAAAAATTAAAACTGCTTTAGTGTTAATATTTGTTTGCAAAAGTTCCAAAATGTCAATAATGTTCCTTGTATTAGCAAACAAGTGTCTTCCTGGGAGAAAGCCTGCCTGGTCTTTATGAATTATCTCATTTAAAACTCTTTTGAGTCTTCCTGCCAAAACGTCAGCAAATATTTTATAATCCACATTTAAAAGGGAAATGGGACGGTAGTTCTTAAGTTGTGTCTTTTCAGTTTCTAATTTTGGTATCAATGTGATGAAAGCTTCCTTCCACGATTCAGGCGCCTTCTTTCCCTCCATAATTTCATTGCTGACCTCCATCAGTGGTTGAATCAAATAGTCACTTAATGTCTTATAATACTTGGAGGTCAAGCCATCTGGCCCTGGAGACTTGCCCAGCTTCATATTCTGAATGGCATGTTCTATCTCTAATCGTGTTATTTTACTATTCAGGAGTGATCTATTTTCTTGTGATAGTTTTTTAAGTCCATTTTTCTCCAAAAATTTTACAATCTCTTCCTCATTTTGTGGCCCTTGAGTGTATAATTTCTTAAAATATTTCTGGAAACATTTTCTAATTTCCACCGGGTTCTGAATATATCTTCCTTCTATTTCCAAATTTGTTACTATGTTCAACTTTTGTCTCTTCTTCAACTGCCAAGCCAGCAGTTTCCCACATTTGTTAGCCGATTCAAATGTTTTTTGTTTCATTAATTTAATCTTCCATTCTATTTCCTGATTTATCAGTTTGGAATATTGTGCCTGATGAAGTTTAATTTCTCTCAAGATCGGCTGTGACTTCGGGTTTACTCTTAGTTTCTTCTCTAACTCTTTAATTTTCCCCAAAATCTTATCCTTTTTCTCATTTTGTAGTCTTTTCTTTATAGCGTTCTGTTGTATCAAGAACCCTCTCATCACAGCTTTGCTTGCGTCCCAGATTGTTCTTTTTTCCACAGCAGTGTTCAAATTTATCTCGAAGTAGTCCTTTATTGTTTTTTTGGCCTTCTTAATAATCTCCTGATCTCTAAACAAGTTGTCATTCATCTTCCATCTAAAGGAGCCGGTTGGTAATAATGTCATGTCCATTTTCAACGCGTTATGATCGGAGCAGGTCTTTGGGCAGATTTCCACTTTCTTCACCTTAGGAGCCAGACCTCTAGAAATCCATATTTGGTCAATTCTTGTCCAAGTCAGTTGGGCTTCAGAGAAAAATGTTCCTTCTTTCCCCAAGGGGTTCTTTGTCCTCCATATATCAATCCAGTCCATGTTGTCTGTCATTTCGAAAAAGGTCTTTGGTAGTCTGCCATCTTTAGTAACCTTTTGGCTTTGTGACCTATCCATGTTCGTTGAAACGATCCCATTCATATCTCCCATCATGATGATGTTATCATAGTCCAGATAATCCAGCATAATCTCATGCAACTTCTTGTAGAATTCTGATTTCCCTTCATTTGGAGCGTAGATTCCTAATATCAAAATTTTCTCTCCTTGGTGCTGTATTTCAATTGCCAAAATTCTTCCATGTTCATCTTTAAATAGAAATTTTGGTGAGAGGCTCTCCTTTGCATATATCACCACTCCTCTCTTCTTAACTGAATCCGAAGATATAAATTCTTGGCCTAACCTTTTATTTACCAATATTTTTCTGTGGAGCCTAGTCACATGTGTTTCTTGTAGACAAGTAATGTCTAGTTGCTCCTTTTTTAATATGTGAAAGATTTTCTTCCTTTTTTCCGGGCTGTTACAGCCATTTATGTTCCAGCTTAAAAGTTGCAGAGACATCCTGGATGGATCTGTTTAGTTTCCTTGGGATGGTGTTTTGTTCTGTGAGTCTTCAGGGTTCTGAGGTACAGGTACCTGTGGTGGTTCAGGCCCTGAGGGTAGTTCAAGTCCTTTATGAAGGTCCTCTCCGTAGGCAGTCAAAAACTTATCCCTATCTTCCAAAGTTCTAATTTTAATCTTCTTCCCTCTAAAGGTAAAAGATAATCCTTGGGGAAAGTCCCACCTAAAGATGATTGAGTTGCTTCTCAGCAGTTTTACTAAGTCCAAATATTCAGATCTGAGGTCCAACAGCTGTTTAGGAATGTCCTTAAAAATCTCAATTCTTTTGTCCGAAATGTTCAGGGATCTTCCGTAGTGCAGGCCCAAAATCTTGTCCCTTTCCTCCTTTGATCTCAACGTAATCAAACAGTCTCTGGGCTTTTCTCTCTTTGTGAGTCTTCCAAGTCTGAAGGCTGACACAATTTTAAAGTCTTCCTCCTCTAGACCCCAGAACTTGGAGAATTCTTTGGTCAAAAACTCAGCTAGATTACCTTCTTCCACTTCTGGTATCGATCTTATCCTTAAGTTAGTCTCCCTGTTCCGAAGTTCCAACATAGAGAGGTAGGTCTGGTGTTCCCCAACCTGCTTGCTGAGCAGCCTTACTTCTTTTTCCAACTCTCCCACTCTTTGGCTGGTCTCTTCGGCCAGTTTCTGATTTTCACCTGCAGCCTCCTTCAGTTGTCCGATTGCTTGTGCATTCTGTGCAACTTGCCCAGATAATTTGTTTAAAGTTTCTGTATTAAGGTCAATTTTCGCAGTTTGTTGGTCAACTTTCCTGTCCAAAGACTCCAATTTCTCAAGAATTCTCTCTAATACAGAACCAGATCCTCCTGAGGCCATCTCTTCTAGTTGTAATTCCTCAGTTTCTCCCTCCCCTGCCTGTGACAGGGAGGTAGCTTTTTCCTCCGAGGGCAGAGTAGGCACAGATGATCTGCGTGTTTGTGAGGCTGCAGTTAAGGTTGTCAGAGTTGTTTGTCTAGTTCTTAATCCCTTTCTTTTTGCGCCACTCATTCCAAAGTTATCTAGCAGTCAAGGTCAAGCTGAGTTGTTCCCATGAGAAAGCTACGGCCCAGGTGGTAGCAGTCAAACAGAGGGCCGGGAAATAGAAAGTAAAACAATGTTTTTGTTATAAATCCTCAATCCTCTAGGGGGAGCATAAAATGTCCTAAGAAGAAGAGTCCATTCCAATCATACGAAATCTGAACCAATACTTAGGGATCTTCACAAAAGTAATTTTAGCAGAGTTGGTTTTAGGTTTGCCACAATATTTCAAGTTGTGCTTACTGGAGTTCCATAATGCAAGAACGTAACCATTCTGAACTCCCTCAGACTGTCTCAAAGTTTAAATACAATGTATCCAAATTTGCAGTCTGACAGTTCTACTGCTCAGGCAGTTCTGACACCTGGGCTTCTTAAATAAAATTGTAATCCACAAAGAAGAGAATATATAAGTCCTGATAAAAGTCCAAAAATCAGTTGCTTACAGTCTTTAAGGGGATTGAAAGTAATTTCTGCGGGTGCTCAATCTGAGCTGTCAAAAGTTCTCTCTATGCCTCCACTCCTCCTGCTCTTTGCTTTAAAAGTCAATGGCTGCGGAAGACGGACTTCCTTTTCCTCGTCTCTCCGCTTTCAGCTTATTTTCAGTATTTTTAGTCCCAAAATTTAGTAAAGTCCTCAGTTACTCACGGGTTGTTGCGTTTTAGAATCTTGTGTTGCAGGAAGAAAGGTCGGCGCTCACCGGCAACGGCAGCGCGGCTTCGCTCCGCTGAATGCGCATAGACCCACAGCGCCGCTGCCCCCTCTGCGATCCGGAGCCCCTTACGGGGTTCCCTCAACGTTTCGGGGGTTGCTCCTGGCGCCCGCCGGGTCCCGAGACCGCAGGCTTCCGCTGCCTGCGGTTTTCCAGAATGGGTCTCCGCTTCGCCGTAGCGGACGACCCTTTTCCAGCGGAGCTTCCCTCTCCCGGTTAGGAAAGGGCAGCCATTACCGTTCGCGCCGCCTCCGGAAGTGAAACAGAAAAATATTTTAAACAGTGAAAAAGCATATGCTTGAAACCATTCTTACTAAATGCTTAAGTATTATTTACACAGTATTAGGAGTAGATTTCGCTTTGTAACCCAAGTAAATCTTTAATAATAAAAAATATATAGGTTTTTAAAAAAGTAGATTTCACCAGGGAGGTATGTACTTGTTTGTCAGTTTGTAAATATCTAGATAATTGTTCCCTGTCTTTCCCCCCTCTCCAGATGTTCTGATTGGTACATTGTTAAGTAGCTTGATCTGCACACACTTTATTATTGTCCTTTTTCATGTTTCATTTCTTAATCCTATTGTGTTGGCTTCTGGATACAGGAGCAATTCGTAACAATTCATTGACATAAGTGTGGGGAGGCATCAGACCCAAAGCACCAGCTACAGGCCTGACCAGAACTCCAGCACTTTGCTTCATTGTGGCTCGGCACCTACAGGGATCAATGGATCTTGGCCATTGTCAGAGAAGGACACCAGTTTGAATTTGCCCAATTCTCCCACCTTATTCCTTATCCTCATTCAGGTCCAAAAGGCTTCAGAAATACTAGCTGATGCCATCAAGAATCTGAGCAGCATATAAATGATAGAGCCTGTTTTCCTGGGGCAATGCTTGCTATTCCATTCTAGTCACCATTTCCAGGAAATTGGGGACTGGAGGGCAATTCTGAATCTAAAGTGGGTCAAAGACAATACAGTGGTACCTCGGGTTACAGGCGCTTCAGGTTACAGACTCTGCTAACCCAGAAATAGTACCTCGGGTTAAGAACTTTAGCTCAGGATAAGAACAGAAATTGTGTGCCAACGGCGCGGTGGCAGCAAGAGGCCCCATTAGCTAAAGTGGTACCTCTGGTTAAGAACAGTTTCAGATTAAGAACGGACCTCCGGAACGAATTAAGTTCTTAACCCGAGGTATCACTGTAGTGGAAAGCCCCAAGCCACATTGGATCTCACAGAGGCCTGTCTTCACATACCACTTCATCAGCTTCATCACCAGTATGTGAGATTTGCATACCGGGGACTTCACTATGAATACAACTCTCCTGATTTGGCTTGTGTGCAGCACCGAGTGTATTCATGTAGGTATTTGTAGCAGTTGTGGCCTGTCTGAGGAAATAGGTGGTCCATGCATTTGCTTATTTAGCCAACATCCTGATCAGACCAGGCTCCCAGGGACAGCAGGATCTGGAGGGGACTGGGGACTGTTTCCACATTAATCTAAAAAATAGCCAGCTGACACCTGCACAGCTCATGCTGCACCTGAGAGCATGGATAGACACACAGACGAACACTGTGAGCCTGCCACAGGTATGTCTTTCAAGATACACAGGGATGAGAGAGATCTTGTTTCAAAACCCAGATATTTTTCTCCTAGTCCAGCTACAAGGGGCAATGGTTGTCTCCACAGGCTGTGTCTCCTGGGGGAAGTTCCATTCCACAAGGCTACAGCAGATCATTCAGGTAGCATACCCTGATGCGCTAGTGCTGGGTGAAGTCTGGACAAAACAGTAGTCCGCTTCCTTCGTTGCTGGCCCTTTCTAGCCCAGCTCACAAATTAACAACATTTTCATCAGGAAAATTATTTAAAACCTAATAATGCAATATGATGTAATTACATCGTACTTGAAACTGATTTGCCACAAAGAGAGACACTGGTTACATTAACAGAGCAATCACCTACTGCTGGTTCATGCAGCTTTTCAACTGTATGTTAACTGCTACATGTTTATTTCCTGTAGACAGGCTAAAAGCATGTTTCTTAAAAATAATGAGGACAAAATTAGCACAAGATGATGTAGCTTAAAGACAATTTTGATGGAAAGTTGCTGTAAAGGGGCAGTTTAGAATCCGCTGGTAGGGTTGTGCTTGCATTGCATGTATCTAGAAGGAACTCTATTGTACCATTCATGTGCATCTTTTTTCAAACAACACTTGGAGATATCCTCTTCAATTGATGTTCTCGCATGGTGTCATGTCTGCTACATCTGTTTTCACCAAGGATGAAAACCACCCACGTTCTATTAAAGAAAAAATGAACATTTAGTTAAGATACTTGTAACTCAAAATATGATACACATACATTCATATGCTTTGTGTACAGATGGGCAGAACAGTGATCATCAGTCCATGCAAAAGATGAAGCAACTTAGTGTACAGTGGTGCCCCGCAAGACGAATGCCTCACAAGACGAAAAACCTGCTAGACGAAAGGGTTTTCCGTTTTTCAAGGCGCTTCGCAAGACAAATTTCCCTATGGGCTTGCTTTGCAAAACGAAAACGTCTTGCGAGTCTTGCGAGTTTTTCCCTCCCCCCCCCTTTTTCTAAGCCGCTAAGCCGCTAATAGCGCTAAGCCACTAATAGGGGTGCTTCGCAAGACGAAAAAACCACAAGACGTAGAGACTCGCGGAATGAATTATTTTCGTCTTGCGAGGCACCACTGTATTAACAGGCAAAAGTATAGCATTTTTCTTTTTCCAAATAAAGCTATGCCAAATAAAATTATTAAGGTTTAATCATTGGGGGGGGGGTACTGAGATCAAAAAGCAGCTCCCCCAGACAAATTTTCCTTTCTTGTCCTCCCAGCTACAGATTCCTATGCCTCACAAAAAGAAAGGAATTGCTGGAAATCTGGCATAGGAATTGTGCAATGCTCACACAAAGTTCCTGATTTCAGTCGATTCCCTTCCCCACTGTAGCCCCATAAGACAGCCTGCAATGTTTGGTAGGTTCTCCCAACCCTTTGGAGAGCCTTTAGGTGGAGGAAAATAATTTATGAGCAGATGTCAGTTCATGGAACCCATGTTTGATACAGCCCCTTGTATGTGCTTGCCACCTGAATTTTTTTATATGTTTATACATAATTTCGGGCTTTCCTCTACATATATATTTGGGCTCAAGAACTATGCTTCTCTAATACCAGCCCTGAAGTGAAAAGAGTCAGCCAGTGTTTCTTTTTTTAAAAAAAAAAATATTAAGGATTTTCTTGTTTTACAAGAAATTTTTTTACAAATCCGTTTCATTTGTTGAGACATTAGGGAGAGAAGAAAAAAAGGGGTGGAAAGGGGGGTGGAGGGAGGGTAGATGGGTGGGGGTGGGGTCAGGTGGCGATGTTTCTATTATGCTTAATGTATGTAGTGTTTGGTGTCAGTGTTGTTTGTGTTGTTCACTTGTGTTCCTTCGGTGGTGAGAGAGGTTGGGGTTGGCCTAGGGTGTGATTGTTTGTTTGTGATTGGCTGTGGTGATCTTTGTTTTCGTGTGTGAGTGGGGTGGGTGGGTGTTTTGGATCAGGTTAGCCATATTGATTTGTATATCAGCCAGTGTTTCTGAAGTCAATTTAGGAAGGAAATAAATTAGGCAGGTGGATAACCTAAATTCTTCTCTTACGCCACTTATCCAAGCTCTGTGCTAGGCAAGGATGGGAGCTGTCTCTTAGGCAGTGCTTTTTTTTCTTTAAAAAAATGTTTAGGGGTACTCTCATTTTGACTCAAGAAAATCACCATTTTATAGTTCAAATCAGGGGAAATTAATACAGTAAATGGACAAAAGTACAAAGATTCACAAAATGTTTAGGGGGGGTGCCCCCCGAGAAAATAGCACTGCTCTCAGGATATGAACACTATAGAAAATAACCACCTTGGTTGTTTTGTCTTAATTAGATTCTTATTTACATATATGCTAAATGCAGCATTGGATGTTTGGGCCGGAATCTAATGCAAATAACTATTTCACAGACAAAGCCATTTCCTTTTTGTCTGGGAAAATAGGAATGCAATACAGTGGTACCTCGGGTTACAGATGCTTCAGGTTACAGACTCCGCTAACCCAGAAATAGTACCTTGGGTTAAGAACTTTGCTTCAGGATGAGAACAGAAATCGTGCGGCAGCAGCAGGAGGCCCCATTAGCTAAAGTGGTGCTTCATGTTAAGAACAGTTTCAGGTTAAGAATGGACCTCCGGAACAAATTAAGTACTTAACCTGAGGTACCACTGTAGACTTGGCTTTTTTTAAAAAATGACCAGCTCTGAGTTTGTAGGACCCTCAGATAGGTCATTTCATTGGGCTCTCATCAGTGGGCTAACCCTGCAGGGATGTGGGTTCTCAACAGATGCTCAACCACATGGGCTAACCCTTTACACTGGCTCTGTTAAGTGCAAAAAAATATATCTACAACATGGGTCCATCAGGTCAGTTCTGTAGACTGAAACCAGTATCAGTACTTTTAATGCTTTGCTCTACTCCATGGATAGGCAGACTAAGGCCCAGGAGCCAGATCTGGCCCAATCACCTTCTAAATCCGGCCCACGGACAGTCCGGGAATCAGCATGTTTTAACATGAGTAGAATGTGTCCTTTTATTTAAAATGCATCTCTGGGTTATTTGTGGGGCCTGCCTGGTATTTTTCACTTGTGTAGAACGTGTGCTTTTATTTAAAGTGCATCTCTGGGTTATTTGTGGGGCATAGGAATTCGTTCATTCCCCCCCCAAAAAAATATAGTCCAGCCCCCCACAAGGTCTGAGGGACAGTGGACTGGCCCCCTGCTGGAAAAGTTTGCTGACCCCTGCTCTACTCCCATTGCTGTTTAGGAGAGATTAGGGACTCAGCTATACAGCTGCAAGTACAGTGGTACCTCAGGTTACATACGCTTCAGGTTACAGACTACGCTAACCTAGAGATAGTACCTCGGGTTAAAAACTTTGCTTCAGGATGAGAACAGAAATCGTGCTCCAGCGGCGCGGCGGCAGCAGGAGGCCCCATTAGCTAAAGTGGTGCTTCAGGTTAAGAACAGTTTCAGGTTAAGAACGGACCTCCAGAATGAATTAAGTACTTAACCCGAGGTACCACTGTAATACATTTTGAATGTGTTGTAAAGTGCAATATTCAATTGTGACACTAGATGGTGACTGTGAGCTAAAGCAAATTCAATGCATTTTTCAAAACGATTTTTTGTTAAAAAAGCATTTTCACAACATTTTTAACGTGTGTATATTCTACCCAGGATGGAAGAGCTAGGCTTGCTTGTATAGATTGCACATAATCCCTCTTCCCCACTTGTTGGTTCTTCAGTCCCACTCAAAAGCATTGGAGGGAGGCAGACTGGTTGTTTTCTTGTGTTTCAAAATGGTATGATCAGTGCTCTGGATATTTGGATTCTTTTCATCAGCCTAAGCTTCTGAGACATCAGTGCATCCCAATACATGACAGGAGGTGTGTAAACACAAAAATAGAGTGTGTCTTGCACTTTGCTTTAGCATACTAAATTGTCAGCTGAGTAATTTGCTTCCGGTTAACATAGACCACAATAAATGATATATATATATATATTTATTTATTTATTTATTTATTTTACAAAAAGGGGGTGGAAAACCCAGCTTGATCTTACCTTTGAAGCAGGCAGGGACCGAAAGAGTGCCATCTATGCATTGAGTAGGTACAGTGTAACTACACTGCTGTTCTTTATTTTTGCAGAAAAACCAGATGGTCTCACCATGTTTTATTCCATTCCTGAGATGGTCTTGCACCTTTAGTTTCTGCTCATTGTATAATACTGTAGCCCTTTTTACTGGTATGGCACATGATGCTACAAGGGGGTGGGAAAGGGATACAAACAGTATGGTTGAACAAGCACATATCTTGGAGCAGTCAGATGCTTCAGCAATAATACAAATGCAATTGTGGGGCGAATGACATCATTATTCAGACAAATGGCTTTATGAATAAATCAAGCAAAATTGACCTGATGAAGCCTCCTCAAGTAATCATTGTTATTTTCCTAGCAACCTCTTCTATCTGCATTGCCAAAAGGGTTCTGTCCCTCTAGCATTGCTTACATGTTCTTAAGCAGCAGATCACATGCAAGAAGCGATGTCTACTACTTACAACCGTAATATTACACCTATTGTAGATAACTATTACATATCATTATAAATATACATGTAATATATTTAAGGGTCTGGTAAATGTTTCTAAGAGGGACGCGGGTGGCGCTGTGGGTAAAAGCCTCAGCGCCTAGGGCTTGCCGATCGAAAGGTCGGCGGTTTGAATCCCCGTGGCGGGGTGCGCTCCCACTGCTCGGTCCCAGTGCCTGCCAACCTAGCAGTTCGAAAGCATCCCCGGGTGCAAGTAGATAAATAGGGACCGCTTACCAGCGGGAAGGTAAACGGCGTTTCCGTGTGCTGCGCTGGCTCGCCAGATGCAGCTTTGTCACGCTGGCCACGTGACCCGGAAGTGTCTCCGGACAGTGCTGGCCCCCGGCCTCTTGAATGAGATGGGCGCACAACCCCAGAGTCTGTCAAGACTGGCCTGTACGGGCAGGGGTACCTAAATGTTTCTAAGCCCCACTCAAAACAATGGACCACATTAATAACATCTAGCTTTGGTTTTCCCAGTAGTGATGTATGGAAGTGAGAGCTGGACCATAAAGAAGGCTGATTGCCAAAGAATTGATGCTTTTGAATCATGGTGCTGGAGGAGACTCTTGAGAGTCCCATGGACTGCAAGAAGATCAAACCGATCCATTCTGAAGAAAATCAACCCTGAGTGCTCACTGGAAGGACAAATCCTGAAGCTGAGACTCCAATACTTTGGCCACCTCATGAGAAGAGAAGACTCCCTGGAAAAGACCCTGATGTTGGGAAAGATTGAGGGCACAAGGAGCAGGGGACAACAGAGGACAAGATGGTTGGACAGTGTTCTCAAAGCTACCAGCATGAGTTTGACCAAATTGCGGGAGGCAGTGGAAGAAAGGAGTGCCTGGCGTGCTCTGGTCCATGGGGTCACGAAGAGTCAGACACGACTAAACAACTAAACAACAACAAGAAGCTTTGCCTAGACTGAAACCCTGATGTGTTCACATTGTGCTGTGAAATTGTACTTGTTAAGGTAGGCACACATAACAACTTGGCAGGGGAGTCCTAATGGGCATCTATACAGAGGGTAGCTCAAGAGTTATGAGCTTACAGATGCTGAATTCATATACAGCACAACAGGCAACACTGATTTGTATTTACAGTCTAGGTTCATTGTCTCACAACCGGCTGACTTTTATGATTGCATGAAAAATACATAAGCTTTATGACATAAAGATATCCGAAAAGCTGGGAACGGGATTCCACTAACTAATTTCGCTTGTTGAAGGCTATATGAGAATGTCCACAACAAGACTCCCCCCCCCCCTCAAATACACCCCTTCGCTCCCTGAAACTGATAGGAGCGTACAGTTCTGCAGAATTACTAGAACAGCGCACAAAGGGAGAAGGGAAGGGATCATTCCATTTGGCAAACTGAAAAGCTTGTGCTGAGAAAACAATTGCTCTAGTGTTATGCTGAATTCCTACCTGGGTCACTTTTTCAAAAATGAAAAGCCGCTGTATAGTTAGATACATCAGATGCTAAGTTTTACCTCTGCAAGTTGGTTTTGTTGACCATGTCCCTGTTTTTTCACAACTGGATTCTGAAGCCCCATCTAGTACATATGGAGGATTACAGCCATATTGCACAGTTTCTTTGTATTTGTAAGTACGACGAAGAGCAAAGTTTATAAACCCATTTTCTATTTGCTCTGGATATGGACATTCTACAGCTGTGTTAGGGGGAAGAAAAAGATTGCTATGGTTTAGAGGCCATGGGGGAAGGGCAAAAAGAGAGAACTTGCATACCCAAACTGTCTTTCAAATAGCAAGATTATATTTAGAGGACTTACACCTGCATTCAGGTAGTTCACTCCAGTTTCCACTGGCCAGACATTTGGCTGTTTCGTTTCCAAACAAAGCAAGAGGCGGTAAGCACTCAAACTTGATTACGTCTTGGAAGACTGATACATTTCCAGGCACAAGTTTGCGGTAAGAAAGGGCTCCAAATTCAGAAACTGGAGGCGGAGGACAAACGACAGCTGGAGGAAAAACAAATTTATTTGAGACAGTGTAAAAACTTTACTCTTGTGCCTATTTGGCTAAATATCTTATAAAACACTCCTGTTCTTATGGAATTCATTCTGATACATCGGAGTATTTGCTTCACCTGTAAAAAAAATCTCTTGATTAGTTAACATAAGCTAAGGTGGCTGGAAAGTTTGAGTGGGCGTCTAGTGCACTTCTCTTAAAGAGAATTGTAAATGTGAAAGACCAAAACACGGCAACTGTACACCGAGTCTGCAGGCTTTCCCCCAAAATACACTGAGGCCCCCAATATATTTCTGTTCCTATATTGAAGCTCACTTTTGGATATGTTTAGCCAAAATTAGTTTCACGGATATTGTAAAAGATGGGTTGGAAATGTAGCCATTCAGGGATTAAAGGGGAGGGGAATTCAAATATACATGGGATATAATTGGTACTTCACATAACTCACCACCAAGGGAGATGCTGATTCATTTCTTACAAAGAGAAAATTAAACAAGTGTCTTCCCCATCATTTTTTTTTTTAAAAAGGTTTCTTTTTCTAAGAACTGAGAGAGAGTTCTAATACAGTTGTACCTTGGTTTTCGAACAGCTTAGTTCTCGAACATTTTGGCTCCCGAACACCACAAACCTGGAAGCGAGTGTTTTGGTTTGCGAACTATTTTTGGAAGCCGAACGTCCGACATGGCTTCCGCTGCTTCTGATTGGCTGCGGGAGCTTCCTGCAGCCAATCAGAAGCCGCACTTTGGTTTCCGAACATTTTGGAAGTCGAATGGACTTCCAGAACGGATTCCGTTTGACTTCCAAGGTATGACTATACTTGAAAGCAGGCCCATGCAGAGTGTGGGGCAGCCGGGTACACATTGCCTTGGTCTTGGAGGGCTAAGGAGGTTTACGCTGTCATGCCAGGGATGTTTATAATTTTATTATAACAAGACTCTCACCCCGGGCCTTAGACAAGCTCTGCACAGGCTTACTTGAAAGCAGTGTTGCAGCTAGAGCTGAACCTCAGGGCCAAAATCAAGGGCCTTGCTGGATTCTCCCTGCCCACAATGACTATCTGTAAAGCTGTAGAAACAAGCCCTGTTAAGAGTTTGGCTGGCTAGATATCAGCATGATTGCAGAAACTCATTTTATTATTTACATTTTTAAAATACACGAACTTTTTCTGCAACGAAATAGAATCAGCATTAAAAAAAATATTCCAGTAGTCATGATGGTGCCATGATTTAGGTGAGTTTAAAATGCAAGCTGCTTGCTCAGATTTTATCTCTTTTATCATTGGGAGATGTATCAGGAACATAGAAGCATATGAAAAATATGGAAATAGGGGTGGAGATGAGATTGGGTACTTCGCAATGTGTGGATATCAAAAGTGCTGTGTGAAACCAATGGGTTGAATCCAATGAAATAATTGCAGACACAGAATGACTTCCACTCAGGGAAAAGAATTTTCCTCCTGCACACACAAACACACACAAATCATCTGCAGTGAATTGAGAGGTAATCCAGAACAGATGGGGGGGGGATGTAGAAGTACTGTACAATTATCTATTTTGAGAGTATGACTCTACTGTTTTGAATGGAAAAGGTACCCATACAGTATCTATTTAAGCAATTGTACATAACCTTTCAAGACCACACAGGTTGTTCATATCATAAACACACATGAAAAGAAAATTTCACAATTCTCTCTAAAACGTAGCTGTATTATAGAAAATAGAACAGAAAAACAGCACCAGCTGTTAAATCGTGCTTAATACCCTAGACGAACCTCAAATTAATCAGTTAAAAATGAATGTAAAAAGATGGGTTTTTCTGTGTATCATTTAAAAACAATTGAGCTAAGCGCACTTCCTGTGTGAAGGGAATTCTGTCACTGAGAAGGTCTTATCTCCTGCAAGCACCAACCTGATGGACCTTGGACCTTAACCAGCAGGCCCACAAGCAAGGCCTCAACGATTAGCTAATCTGACAGGAGTTCGGGCAGTCCTTCAAATAACCTGGTTCCAAGACATCACGATACCCAGACCTTTATCCAGGATGTCTTAACATTACACATGTACAAAGGTTGCTACATTTGATACCCCCGTGATTGGGTCAGTCAGCCCGTCACATCTTCATACACAAAACGAACCCATTTCTCACATACGTTGGCATTTGGGTAATTTTTCACTCCACTGTCCATCTGCCAGGCATTGGGCAGTTTTTTCCCCTTGAAGAATATACCTGAGAAATAAAACACATCTATAACAGCAGTTTTAAAAAATATTTTGCACTCGTGATTGACAAAAAAACAAAACCAGCTGGGTTGGGTATCCCACATGGAGTTTCTAATATGGCCCAGTAATGGCCTTGATTTTGGTGCTGTTTCTTTTACTTCACACTTTATATATACTTAGAAAATTGCCAAGAGTCGCCCGTTGAGGCTATTCTCACTTTTGCCAATTAACACCAAAATGTGTAATATAGCCTAAGCTACATATAACTCACTGAACAATTCTGTGTTAAATCAGAAGCTTACATACTCCTACACCAACAGATGGCCAAGTAAGAGTAATCTCATCCACTGGAATGAGATTCAGCAGCCCTTGCCAAGCTTTTTGACATTTGGGCATGGATATTTGTTGTAACAACAGTTTATTTGTTCTTATTTCTTTTCAGACAAAATAACATAACAATCTCCAGATCCATATACAGGACCGTGGAGGTTTTAATCTTCTGGCCTATATGCTACCTGTCCCTGGCAGGGACAGCAAAAATCCATGGGATTGGAATCGCTCCTTTAAATAGAACACCGCCGCACAACTTACCCTGGATGACACGAAAACCTTATAGAACTCTGGTAGTTGAGGTCTGTATGTTCGGTCTCTCCATTTTCCAAAGGTCCAGGGTAGTAACATTTTTTTGCTGTTTTAGTATAAGACAATGTTTCATTATTTTTGTTCATTTCCAGAACAGAGGCATACAAGACATTCCAAAAGAGCCACTGTGTATTTTAATCACAACAATCTCTTGGGGATAGATTAGCACCCAATGAACTTAAGCATGTGACCACGTGAAGAGTACATCAAATCCCTAAATAGTATGGACTCCTACAGAGTAAAAGTGGTAGCTCAGTGGTGGTCAGGTACCTGTTTTTGCATGTCTGAGACCCTACTGTGTTTAATTTTTGGTGCCTGCAGTTAAATATATCAGGAAGCAGTTGATATGTAGGACTCGCCACTCTCCTGAAACCAGCGTACAATGCTGGCAAAACAGAAATAATGCATTCAAATGTTCCTAAGTTGTTCCTCTGATGCAGCTTGCAGTGCAAAAGCTGTTCCTGTCCATAGCTGTCAATTTACAGATTTGACAATAAGGGACCAGCAGCCAAAATAAGGGACCTGCAGCCTCACCTGTTCTAGGCACTCCAGTCTTCCTGTCCTCCTGCAGTGTGGTCAAATGCATGCCGGTAGCTTCGAGAACAATGTCCAACCAACTTTGTAACCAGAGGTTCAAATGAATAGAATCTGAATCACATGCACCACAAGGCCTATGCAGCCTCAACTTAAGATGACTCCCCGGCCTGGCTTTGCACTGCAAAGTTTGCAGCAGCACATGCAACAAAATGGCATCCAGCATTCAAAAAACCCCTCAGCTTGCATTAACTAGCTACACAAAAGGCATGCAAGCTCCACCCCCCAGTCGTTCTTAGACTTCTTATTGGGTGAGCAACACAGCCAAGCAACACAGTTGGAGCCTCCCTCCTCCCTGGCCGGCAGGGAAGGAGGGAGAGGAGCTGCTTCCTTTGAAATTTAAGGGACAATATCTAATGGACATTTAAGGGACATCCATCAATAAGGGACAGCAGTGGGACATGGCGCTGGAATAAGGGACTGTCCCTTCAAATAAGGGACACTTAACAGCTATGTTCCTGTCACACATCATAAAGTCACATTCAGAACTGTTTGCCTTACTTCAGTTTTGTACAAGGCTCACGCTACTAGGGACCCTCCCTTAGAAATGCTTTTAACAACCACATGGCAGGCAGAAAGCAATAGTGACAGCTTTTCCCATCATTGCAAGGAAAGCTTTAACTATTGTTTCTGCCCATTGCATAGCTGTTAAAAGCAATTATTAGGAACTATTTAGAAGGGATGATCAACGGATGATGGCGATAAACGGACCACTTTGTGGTCCATTGTGACTATGCTGTGAAACACAGCACAACACTACTTGGGTTTGTTCTTCCTTGGATTCCACAGCTATTACAAATTGAGGGGGTGTACCACTGAGGACGCTGGTGGCGCTGTGGGTTAAACCACAGAACCTAGGACTTGCCGATCAGAAGGTCGGCGGTTCGAATCCCCATAACGGGGTGCGCTCCTGTTGCTCGGTCCCTGCTCCTGCCAACCTAGCAGTTTGAAAGCCCGTCAAAGTGCAAGTAGATAAATAGGTATCACTCCAGTGGGAAGGTAAACAGCTTTTCTGTGCGCTGCTCTGGTTCTCCAGAAGCGGCTTAGTCATGCTGGCCACATGACCCGGAAGCTGTACGCCGGCTCCCTCGGCCAGTAAACCGAGATGAGCGCCGCAACCCCAGAGTCGGCCACAACTGGACCTAATGGTCAGGGGTACCTTTACCTTTACCTTTACCACTGAGGACTGCTTGTTGTATGGATATTTTAAAAGGTTGCATAGCTTGAGGATGTGGACAGGATTCAGACATTTCCTGCATTTTACTAAATGACCCTCAGGGCACTTTCCACTCTACAATACAGTCATACCTTGGAAGCCAAATGACTTGCGAGTCGAATGTTTTGGCTCCCAAAAGTTGCAAACACAGAAGTGAGTGTTCTTTGGAAGCCGAATGTCTAACGTGGTTCCGTGGCCAATCAGAAGCCACGCCTTGGTTGTCAAAAGTTTTGGAAGTCGAATGGACTTCTGGAATGGATTTTCTTCAGCTTCCAAGGTATGACTGTACTATAATTCTATGACCAACCACATGTATTCTTGTCTCTCTCTTGTTTTTTCTTTAAATCTCACCAAACCAGAAAACTTCCAGCTAGTTTCCTTTCTTGGGTAAGATATTTGCACCTTTCTTCCTGATTTTCCTAGATGTGGGTTCTTTTCCTTGATTTATTCAATCCAGCTTTAGGCTCAATTATAGAATAAAGACAGCTTTTGGTCACCTTGAGAAATGGCCTATGCCAGGAAATGTGTGCTTGTTGAGATTTCTATCCAAATATCATCTTGCAGTAGGTTGAGTTAAAACATTTAAATATTACTTTCTTGAAACTATTATATTTAACCACATCACCATCTCTGTCTTGCCAAAGTGGTACATGCTCTGGTTATCTTGGACTACTGCAATGTTCTCTACATGGAGCTACCTTTGAAGTTGACTCAGAAACTAAAACTAATCCAGAATGTAACAGTTAGACTTGTGACTAGGAGCAGCTGCCAGGATCATATAACACTGATCCTAAAGGACCTTCACTGGCTCCCAGTATGTTTCTGAGTGGTGTTTCTGACCCTTTAAAGCCCTAAACAGCCTTGGCCCTATATACCTAAAGGAGCATCTCCACCCCTATTTTTCAGCCTGGACCCTGAGGTCCAGCTCCGAGGACTTTCTGGCAGTTCCCTAACTGTGAGAAGTGAAGTTACAGGGAACCAGGCAGAGGGCTTTCTTGGCAGTGGTGCCCTCTCTGTGGAATGCCCTCCCATCAGATGTCAAGGAGATAAAGGACTACACAACTTTTAGAAGACATCTTAAGGCAGCCTTGTATCAGTAACTTTTTAATGTTTGACGTTTTATTGTGTTTTTATGTGTTGGAAGCCGCCCAGAGTGCCTGGGGCAACCTAGCCAGAATGGCAGAGTATAAACAATAGAAATTATGATGGTGACGCTGATGATGTATCTACACTGATATCCAGGTGATTTCAATGCACAAATCAGAAGCATATTACAAGCGCTTGAAATAGCTGTTGTGGCAAAGTGTTACCGTAGCTGAGCTCTAAAACACACCCTGTGAGTATAATGTATTGCCTCTTCCAGGGTGAAGTTAATAAAATATAATTCTCATACTTTTGCTGAGGTAGTAGGGACAAGATATCAAGCATTAGAGAGAAGGGTTTCTGAAGACAGACAGATTCTGTATACAAACTAAATACAGTGGTACCTCGGGTTAAGACCTTAATTCGTTCTGGAGGTCTTAACCTGAAACTGTTCTTAACCTGAAGCACCACTATAGCTAATGGGGCCTCCCGCTGCTGCCGCGCTACCAGAGCACAATTTCTGTTCTCATCCTGAAGCAAAGTTCTTAACCCGAGGTAATATTTCAGGGTTAGCGGAGTCTGTAACCAGAAGTGTCTGTAACCTGAAGAGTATGTAACCTGAGGTACCACTGTACAAGGTTTGCTTTGTATTTTGTAAAATGAATAGTTCTTACTCGAATAGGTTATGGTAAGCAAAAAAGCCCAGCAAGACACATTATACAAAGAATGTACTTACGTATACATCTAAATGTAACAATAGGCCATCTACCAGACCAAGGGCATGTATAGCTCCTTGAGCCTGAATAAGGCACATAACCAGGGTTACAGTGGTATGTAATTTCTTCTCCCACATTGAATTCTTCCTTCTGTATGTCAGCAGTAGCCAATGGTATTTCAGGTGGTCTGGGACAGACTAGAAGACACAAAGTACTTTATTTATCAGGCTTTGTATTCATTAACAGCTATAGCATCCCCATGTTTTGAAGCAACCAAATAAACAGGGAATAATAATATGAGCACATTGTGCCTTTGGTTCATCACATAAAGATGGTATAAAGGTAAAGGTAAAGGGACCCCTGACCATTAGGCTCAGTCGTGGCCGACTCTGGGGTTGCAGCGCTCATCTCGCTTTATTGGCCGAGCGAGTCGGTGTACAGCTTCTGGGTCATGTGGCCAGCATGACTAAGCTGCTTCTGGCGAACCAGAGCAGCGCAGAGAAACGCCGTTTACCTTCCCGCCGGAGTGGTACCTATTTATCTACTTGCGCTTTGATGTGCTTTTGAACTGCTAGGTTGGCAGGAGCAGGGACCGAGCAACGGGAGCTCACCCCGTCGCAGGGATTCGAACCGCCGACCTTCTGATCGGCAAGTCCTAGGCTCTGTGGTTTAACCCACAGCGCCACCTGCGTCCCATAAAGATGGTGTACTGAAGGCATAAATGGCAGCAGGACTGTGATCAATTTTAATCCCGCATCAGCCTCCATCAGTATATGAAGTTGACCCTCGGGCCCTTGACTATAGCCACCAGCTAGCACTGCTTCTTGGAGTAGTTCAAAGGAAAGAGGGGGAAAGGATATGGTTCCTCCTGCCAAAAAAACTGGAAAACTGGCAGGGAGAAGATCTACACTTGACCCATTTGCTACACGTGCTGATGGGAAAATAATTCACCAGTTATTTGGCTGAAAGCTTTATCAATAAGAACACACCGACCAAAATCACCTTTCTTTCACTGGATTCTTTGAGGCACCACTCACAGAATTATATCTGCTCTTGTGAATATCTCCCCACCCTCTTTTCAAACATTTGATGTCCCTGAAGTCATGCCCGGTGCTATCCACTAAATAAATAAATCACAACCATGTTACAATATTTACCACTGACTTTTTATGTGACTTTTTTCTTCTTAAGGCTACATCATGGCTTGCTCTCTGAACTCTGGCTTTTAAAAATTAATATTCTAACAATCCATTTATGATGATGCAGAAGCAGAAACAGGAAAGCTTTCAGAAATGTAGGCTTGAAATTAATACCGAACTAATTCAGTTTCCCAGATTTTGCCACACATTTATAACCTTTGCAATCAGATTTGCAAAGGGGATTTAGTTAATCCATAGTTCATGAGGCTACGGCTCTCTGACAAGTGCCAGCTAAATTTTTGCTAAGAGAGGTAAAGTCAAGTTAGCTTCTCTCATATGCTGGAGTCTTTATTTTTACAACACATGCCTCACATGATATACCAGGTTAACATACCTGAACTGAATTAAATGATGGAAGCAGATGCATACTAAGCAAACCAGGTCAAATTCAGTGACTTGTTAGATAATATTGTGACATTCCAGCATAAAAAAGACCTGACCATTAGGTCCAGTCATGGCTGACTCTCGGGTTGCGGCACTCATCTTGCTTTATTGGCCGAGGGAGCCGGCATACAGCTTCTGGGTCATGTGGCCAACATGACTAAGCCGCTTCTGGAGAACCAGAGCAGCGCACGGAAAAGCTGTTTACCTTCCCGCCGGAGTGGTACCTATTTATCTACTTGCACTTTGACGGGCTTTCGAACTGCTAGGTTGGCAGGAGCAGGGACAGAGCAACGGGAGCTCACCCCGTTGTGGGGATTCAAACCGCCGGCCTTCTGATCAGCAAGTTCTAGGCTCTGTGGTTTAACCCACAGCGCCACCCACGTCCCTTCCAGCATGCTCCAACACAAATTAAGGTCAACTACTCTTTAGAGCATAGGAATCATCTTGCCCAGGTTAGCCCTGCCCTGCATAATCAATCACATGACGCAGTGCACACACACCATTTGAATGGGAATGCCCATCAACTTTGTGGAGGTCCGGTCCCCTCAAATATTTTATGTGGGGGGTGCGAAGCCCCTGCAGCCCCTAGGAGTTGGTTCCTATGAACATCAGGAAAACACGGGTTATTACTTGCAAAATCTCATACTACATTACATTTCAGTCTCTAAGCTATCACAGACTGGTTTGTTTGCTTTTTGTCCTGTTAAAATATTAGAGATGCTTACCACGTCCTGCGAAGACAGTGTGGGCTAGAGCAATCGTCCAGAAGATGAGTGGGACAGGAGACATTGTTGCTTCGTTACAGACTGCCCAAATGTGTCCAAATTCAGTCCTTTGCCTCCTAAAAATAAACAGAATGGAAGGCTAAATATTAACTTCCCATGTTTCTTTTGATTCTCATAAACAAAAGGAGGGGAAAAGAGGGATTCCCGAAACCTGCAGGGTAAACAGACTGAACAAGCAACGGTGCCCCGAACATTTTGCAATACTTAAAAGAAAAAAAGCCTCTTAAAGCTCCAGTTCACTCTTGTTTGGGAATCTTTTGTACACAATACCTTTCTGGACAGAATGTTTCATTACCCAGTCTTTATCAGGTGTGGAGGTGGGATGGTTGAAAGGCGATACTGTAGGTTGTTTCTTCTTACCCAAGTCTTAAGACTTGCCGAATTGTGGAGCAATTTTCTCTTTTCTTTTCAAGAGCAAGAGTGATAATGTCATTGACCAGAGCAATATTTGCTAGTGTTGTAAGCTGGGAGAGGGTGGGTAGAGGTCATGTCTGGCTTGGCACATGATGATCCCTTCGTTAGGAGTCTAGACTCAGGCTATGCTCATATTAGTAGCTTAAAATGTTTCAGTGTTGTTTTCAAAGTTGCTTTCTTCCACGCCTGTTCACACAAGAGTGGGAGTGAAGATGCCATCACCCAATGATTTCTTCAACCATGCTAAACTCCAAGTCCGTGAAGAGTTTTTCATTTATTGTTTCTGGTGGGGAGGGAGCAAAGAAAAAACAACATTTCCGACTTAGACTGCTACACCCAGGTCTTCCCGGACATTTTAGTTGCTTTTTGGAAAATTTGAAATTTCATCTGCCCATATGCTATTATCTGCGTGTGCACAACCCCCCCCCCCCCCCGAATCGTGGCTTCCATTTTAGAGTATTTCTCTAAAAACTACAGGATCTGGGATACGGGATGTGGGTAACTTTACGTGGGAGCTGGGTTCACATGACATTACCCACAATCCATCAGGCAGCTTTCATGCTCACACCCATGATGGCGCATGTGCAGATGAACGTTTCACTGACTTGGAACTTGCCCTTACTTGTAAGATCTGCTTCAGAGGGACTAGCCACCAAATGAGGTTAGGTTGATAGAAGCACAGAGCAAGGCCTTTTTTTGTGGTGGCACCCCAGGTATAGTTCCCTTCCTAGGAAAATGTGTGCCTTGTGGCAGCAGCCCCCCCAAAAGTGCAGCCCCAAATTGCATGAGGTGGCAGTGGCCATTTTGACCACTGTCCTCTCAAGAGAAAAAACAGGATGTCCCATATTTTATTCACACACACACACACACACACACACGAGAATAAAATAAAATTTTCTGTTTTACAATTTAAAATACTATTCTACATCCTTAAGATATCAATGACTTCCCTTCTTTTATTTCCATGGTTCATTTTACATATCATAAATCCCTGCATATTTTACAAAAACCATACCATTCAGTATTCCATTATTGCATCCATGAAAACTTGTTTATACTGTTGCATTTATCTTAATGCTGCCAGCATTTTCAGCTGTACACAGTTATTCTCCATATATTCAATAAACGTTTTCCTATCTTTAAACATATGTGCTTCTTGTTCTCTTATTCTATATGTTAAGTCTGTGAGTTGTGTATATTCTGTCAACTTAAGTTGCCATTCTTCTTGGGACAGATGTCCCATATTTTCTGGGACAGTTGACAGGCATGTTTTTTCTATGTTTGAAGCAAGATGAAGGACAAGAAATAATAGGTCTTCGGTGTGGAGAAGATGGAGAAGCGCTATTCAGGTGACAGGAGGCAGAACTGCTCAGCACTTACAGTGTCCAACCTGTTGAAAAGAATAAATGATGCCGGAAGGGAGCTGCAGCTCAAGGTAAGAAAAGGGTTGGTAGGGAGCAAGTATGAATTATGAATAAAATGGAGGAGGAGGAGAAAGAAGAAAGAAGGAGACAGTTTTACAGATCTTTTTGTGGAGGGCTTTTACAGCTCTCAAAGGGTCCAATAAACTGCCATAATGGTGAGAGACAGAATTGTGTGCTGGAGACCTGAAATCTAGGACTGATATTTCTTTCTTAGCAGGCCTCTGTTACCTTATCTGAAAAAAGCTCCTCCTCCTCTTCTTCTTTTTATAACTCACCTATCTGGCTGTGTTGCCCCAGCCACTCTGAGCAGCTTCCATAATAAAATATCAAACATTTAAAAAACTCCCTGTACAGGGCTGCCTTCAGCTGTATATTTATTTATATCCTTGACATCTGATGGGAGGGCGTTCCACAGGGCGGGCGCCACTACCGAGAAGGCCCTCTGCTTTGTTCTCTGTTACTTCACCTCTCGCAGTGAGAGAACCACTGGAAGGCCCTTGGAGCTGGATCACAGTGAACAATAGGGGTGGAAACACTCCTTCAGGTATAATCAACAATATGTGTTTTCTAAGGCAACAAAAAATGTGACTTCCTCTGGACTGAATCTGGGACCTTTCTTCACCAATGGCTTCATCATATATGGTTAGAGTGCCCTAAACTGAAACAATTTTGGGCAATGATAATCTCTGAAATGAGACTAATTGCTGGTTATCAACTCACTTTAAAACTGAAAGAGTTTCTTCCATTCAGAGGAAAACTATTTTGATAAACACCTGGTGACATATCAACTAGACATGTCATTCTAGAAGCTAGAATGTTAATTGCCAGTTGCTGGAAGTTTAAAGAGCATCTGCCAATTTCACAGTGGTACAACCAAGTTTTGGAAAGTGCCCTAACTGGGGGTGGGGGTGGAATCACTAGCCAGATCAAAACATTATCTGGCTGACAAGATCAGATGAATAATTAGAAAAATTGCTTCCAAGGCTCTGGGATACAGAAAATTTGCCAGCGATATCCAGACCACAACAAGAAAGTAGTACTTTTAATATTAAAAAAACAACATGCGGTTCTTATGGCCTTAAGAAAAGACATTGCTGTATTATTCCGTAGTTATTGTAACACATACCTGTTTGCTGTTATTTAACAACGGACAGAAAAATCCTAGATACCAATTACGCAATGGTGGGAGTGCAGAGATACACAGCTGCTGTGCTAGCAGAACAAGTACTGTAACTGCAGAGATGGGATGAAAAGGTTCCCTAAGGACCACTTTCCCCTCTGGACCAATCCAGTGGTAGGCAGGGCAAGAGGCAAAAAAAGTGGGCAATGCAACAAGTGTGAATTTTCCCTTTGTACAGTAGGTTAGTTCATTCACACTCACATGTTCCTCTCTGTCCTCTTTCCAGGCAAGCAAAAAGTCAAGCCTGGTCCCAACTTGGCTGACTGCCCATTCGTTTCGGGGCCCACTTCAAAGTGCTGGTTCTGACCTATAAAGTCTTACATGGAGCAGGACCTCAACACCTTAAGGACCACCTCTCCCCATATGAACCAACCCAGACCCTGAACTTGTCATCCAAGGCCCTTCTCTATGTACCCCTCCTTGAGAGGTTGGGAGGGTGGCAGCACAAGAACGGGTCCTTTTTGGGATGGCTCCCTGTCTCTCCCCAGAGAGACTCGCCTGGCACCATCAGTACAATGTCATTAGACACCAGACAAAAACATTCCTCTTTACCCAGGCCTTTGGCCAGTTAGAGCTGTGGGTGGGGGACTGTTGTTATGATTATTTGATTATTATGCTGTCTGCTATTATGTTTTTATTATGGTGCTCCATAAAATGTGATCTTTTGCTAAAGTGTGTAACAACAACAACAACAACAATACCCCACCTATCTGGCTGAGTTTCCCCAGCCACTCTGGGTGGCTCCCAACAGAATATTAAAAATACAATAAAACATCAAACATAAAAACTTCCTTAAACAGAGCTGCCTTCACATGTCTTCTAAATGTCAGATACAGTGGAACCTCGGCTGTCGAATGCTTTGAAAGTCAAACATTTCGGCTTTCAAAAGACAACAACCTGGAAGTGAATGCTTTCATTCTTGAACGCGCCTTGGAAGTCAAACAGCTCCTGAGGCGCATTTCTCCATTTTTTCAATGGATTTTGCCAACTGGCAATTGCGCCTCGGTTGTTGAACATTTCGGAAGTCGAACGGTCTTCCAGAACGGATTACGTTTGACAACTGGGGTTCCACGGTAGTTGTTTATTTCCTTGACGTCTGAAGTGAGGGTGTTCCACAGGGTGGCCCCACTACCGAGACGGCCCTCTGCCTGGTTCCCTGTAACCTCACTTCTCACAAGGAGGGAGCCTCCAGAAGGCCCTCAGAACTGGACCTCAGTGTCCAGGCTGAACAATGAGGGTAGAGATGCTCCCTCAATTCAATGATACAGATTTTTCTCTGTATAAGCAAACCATCCATATTGTATATCATTCTGATTTTAACATTTTTAAATGTTTCTACTTTTTTATATGTAAAAAAATTAAGATTATACTGCACGATTTTTGCCACTGGACACGTCTTATGTAATTTCTTATCATTGCCCAAGAGAAACTGCAGGAACATTACTCTGCTGCTTTCAGACTGGTTTTCCCAAAGTGTGTTTCTAAAAAGTCTGAGGTTCTGCCAAGTGTAATTAAGGGAAACCAAGATGGCTTGGCTCATACAAACTTACTTGCATTAGAGGCTCTAGGAATATTGATAAAAGACAAAGCCAGGTTCTGTGGCATGTTTGTTTAAGATCCTAAAAGAGCAGGATTTCAAAGAAATGAAAATCAAAAAACCGAGGCTTATCATGCTGAATACAGTCAGTATTAATAAATGCATCACATGGGTGGGAGCGCACAGCTACCTATCAATTGTTCAGGCTTTCCTGAGTTACCTTTAATCCGCTCTGATGCAATGCCTGTATACTCAGAAGTAAACCCCGGCTGGATTCAATGGGATTGACTTCCAAGTAGCATGCTGCATTTTACCGTTGGCTCATCTAGCAGGGCATTGTCTACCAATTACAGTGGTACCTCAGGTTACATACGCTTCAGGTTACAGACTCTGCTAACCCAGAAATAGTACCTCAGGTTAAGAACTTTGCTTCAGGCTGAGAAGAGAAATCGTGCTCCGCCAGCGCGGCAGCAGCAGGAGGCCGCATTAGCTAAAGTGGTCTTCAGGTTAAGAACAGTTTCAGGTTAAGAATGGCCCTCCAGAACAAATTAAGTACTTAACCCGAGGTACCACTGTATCTGGGTCCTGCTACAAATGTCAGGAGTGACTGCAGGAGCTAGGCCCTGTAGGGCCTCGCAGGACTGGGGCCTTCCTGAGTTTGGCTTGGAAGGGCAAGGTGCGGCCGCACAGGTGAGGCTTGACAGAAGACTTGTAGCCATAGCCATAGAATGAGGAAATTCCCTCATTCTGAATAGGATTCCTTGCAAGAAAAGGGAAAAGTTGACAGCTATGCTTGTAGCACCTGGTGGCAAGGGCTGGGAGGGGTATATAAGACCAGCATTTTCCTCCGGCTCTTTGCTACAGCAATGTGCTACCCACCCTAGCTGTGCTTTGACTTCCTGACTCCTGGTATCCTGACCCTTGGACTCTTGGCTTCCTGACCCCTGGACTGCTGATTCCCCCTTCCTGACCTCTACCCTGGTCCTGACATACCAAGCCAGGACTCCGACTGCCTGTAACCTGGACTGTGACAACAAAACATCCTGCTTATTGGAGATGTCAGGTATTAGACCATGGACGTTTTGGATGCAATGCACCTGCTGCACTCTTTTGAGCTATGGCCCCAAGTGAAAGAAGGGCAAGAGCCTTAGGTCTCTTAACTCATCCTACATACACCAAAGAGGAGGCTTTTGAACACTGAAAAATAATCTTGCATTTTCATGTTCTAAAGTCAGCCCAGTATCACCTTCAGCCTGTGCCTCACCTTTTATCTCAAGACATTAGGATCTAGGCACTCTGGATTTTTATTTTTTATTTTATATGTCTTTCTGATGTGTTTTTAAATCAGACACAAGGAATTCCAGCAGCTTTCTCACTTTACTTAGTCACCATATGAGCGCTTCTGAACATGATCACCAGAGGGCGCAACATACTCTAGAAAACTAAAAGCAGTCTTAATTTACTGTACTTTCTTTTTAAAGGTTTCCTACAGAAAAACCTTTCAGAGTCGATGGCCCATTAGCTGCCCCTAAATGCTTAATACTCCATTTTCTTCCCTTCTGCTTTATACTGGGAAGAGAAATTAAATTATAATTGGTCAAATTCTACCGAGAAGAGGTATCAAATAATCTCTAGGTCTTCTAAGGAGCAAGGCTATGGTTTTGTGTTTTCTGTAGCAGGGTAGCATAGCTACACTTCTTGAAATTATTCCCCATTCAGTGGCGCAATTTCCCTGAAATGAGTAGAACTGCAGCTTGCCCTTCAATATGTAATACTTTCCTGCAATAGCTGTCCGCAAATGACAACACTTTGGAGGTCCCAGGTCGAAAGGTGGTTAGATTGGTCTCAACTAGGGCCAGGGCCTTTTCAGTACTGGCCCCAACTTGGTGGAATGCTCTGTCACAAGAGACTAGGGCCCTGCAGGACTTGACATCTTTCCGCAGGGCCTGTAAGACAGAGCTGTTCCGCCTGGCCTTTGGTTTGGACTCAGTCTGACCCTTGTTTCCCTCCCCTTACAGTTTTGATTTATGGGCTACTTTTAAAATGAGGCTGCATTTTAAATTGCATTTTAACCTGTATTTTAAATTGGTTTTTTCCCCCCTATTATGTTTTTATTGTAATTTTACTGGTGTCAGCTGCCCTGAGCCCGGCTCTGGCTGGGGAGGGTGGGGTATAAGCAAAATTTATTATTATTATTATTGTGTCCAACAACCCTTAGGGGCAGAACCTGCAGGCAAGCAGGCCCCACACACATTCACCCCTGCTGACATTTTGATTACAATGCAATGCACTCTTAAAGGGGAATTAAAATGGTAACAGGTCAAGTCCAGCCACATGGGAACGTCAGGTGTCTTCTAAAGGTTGTTTAGTTACTTATCTCCTTTGCTCGGGGGTCACATTACTCCATACCCTCCAACATTTCTCTGATGAAAATACAGTCATACCTCTTCTTGCAAACGCTTCATGTTGTGTTTTTTCAGGTTAAGAACGCGGCAAACCCAGAAGCATTTACTTCCGGGTTTCGCTGCACACGCATGCACAAAAGCGTTCTGCAAGGTTCACACATGCGCAGAAGCGTTCTGCACAGTTTGCGCATGCACAGAAGTGCTCTATCATTCTTCGCACATGTGCAGAAGCGCCGTTCTGGTTGCGGACTTTTCAGGGTGCGAACGGCACCCTAGAACAGATCGTGTCCGCACTCAGAGGTACCACTGTATAGGAAAGCAGGACATTCCAGGATCAAATAAAAAACCAGAATGGCTTCTGTAAATCCAGGACTGTCCCTGGAAAACAGGGACACTTGGAGGGTCTGTTATTCTACCCAGAACAGCCTGTTTTGGGAGCAACCCCCTAGATTCCCTGTCATTTTTTGAATTCTACCTGCAACATAGCAGGGTTTCTGCTAGATTCCATCGCCCCTCAACTGGCATAACTTGAGTCTAGGATTGCTCTTAGGAACATGCTGATAACTCATTAGCAGTATTAATTGCAAAGGAATGTTCAAATGTATATTATCCATAATAATAATAAAAACACTTTCCAGTAAATGCAAATGAATAATTAAGAAGAGATTATGTGCTTCATAGTATATGGTTACCCCTGGCAAAGCATCAGCAAACCAACTGAGCTAAAGATAAAATGTTTTTCTTTTTCTCTCCACAAGGTATTATTTGGAGGGTATCGTGTAATTATACATGACATCTAAGTCTCTGATCTAAAGTACAAAGATAAATTTAGCCCATTTAATTTAATCCATGTAAGGCATGTTTTGAACTATCCTGAGCACTCCTGCCTCAACAGTAAAAAGAGAAGCTACTCTCTCGCCCCAAGAAGGATAGCATTGCTTTTACTCTTTATAGCAGGTGATTACATTCAGGTATGAATTCTGTGGTTTTATGAAACAGCCCAGTGTTGTTATTGTTGTTTCTTAACAACAAAAGCCCTGAAGGTACCAATTATTTGCAGATGGAAACTCTAGGCCACGCTTCCTTCACCTCGGCCCTCCAGATTTTTTTGGCCTACAACTCCCATGATCCCTAGCTAGTAGGACCAGTGGTCAGGGATGATGGGAATTGTAGTTTCAAAACATCTGGAGGGCCAATGTTGAGGAAGCCTCCTCTAGGCCTCCAAATAAAAATGAAACCAGTGCCCAGATATTGGCTTGGAGGGCTCTTCCTGAATACTGAAAGCAGAAGCCAACTTTCCCCACCTCACCCCCCAAAATGCCTCTCCAGAGGGTTGGGGAACCCTCTTGAGAAACACCGGATGTGGATGGTTGTGGAAGGTCAACCCAAAAGCAAATTGACAACATGTTTTTGTTTTTCCTGAGGATTGCAAGTCAGGGTCCACAACTCATTACATTTCGGTGATCATTTGGATGAGCAATAGCATTGTTTTGCTGTTTGAGGGGAAACAGCACCTGTGGAGAAATGCCAGATATGTGTTTGTGTTTGGAAAGAAGGGGAGAAATGACTCCTGTGTCCTCTGTGACAAGAGTTTGAGGCCTTGTACAGTGGTACCTTGGGTTAAGTTCTTAATTCGTTTCTGAGGTCCTTTCTTAACCTCAAACTGTTCTTAACCTGAAGCACCACTTTAGTTAATGGGGCCTCCTGCTGCTGCCGCGCCGCCACAGGACCTCCCAATGCCAGGACTGAATTACAGTGGTACCTCTGGTTATGTACTTAATTCGTTCCAGAGGTCCGTTCTTAACCTCAAACTGTTCTTAACCTGAAGCACCACTTTAGTTAATGGGGCCTCCTGCTGCTGCCGCGCCGCCGGAGCATGATTTCTGTTCTCATCCTGAAGCAAAGTTCTTAACCTGAAGCACTATTTCTGGGTTAGTGGAGTCTGTAACCTTAAGCGTATGTAACCTGAAGCGTATGTAACCTGAGGTACCATTGTACTGTTAAGATGTCACAAGCCCATGCAACAAACAGCAGTTCTTGGCAAAACTTTCTTAGGCAGGGCCTGGTTCAGATAAATTCAGTCTGAGGAGTCTGGAGTTAGCTGAAAGTCAAAGAGACAGTTGCGATTTTGACAGTTGAGGATTTGGTGGGAATAAAGGTGCTGAGGAGGAAAGTGTGAAGAATAAGACTAGATAATAGCTGAGGGGGGAATTGAGGCCTACATATTAACACCCGGTGTGTTATTTATACTTGTTTGGGGAAGTTCAGGGAAGGTTGCCAGTGGCTGAGTTAGTCTGAGATGCTGCCCTATATAAAGATATTACCAGAGTGAGGTTACACAAGTGAGCTAAACTGTCCAAGCAGCCAGAAGTTCAACCAGGGGATCCTTGGGATACAGAGGCAGATTATTCTCCGTAGCTGGACAGATTTGTAGGAATAATTGGCTGGGGTGGAGGCATGAGGAATTAGGCCTGAGGTAAAAGTCATTTAGAGGCTACTGTCAACAACAGAGTCCCTTGAGTCATCAGAACCTTTGAGACTCCAACCTGTATCGATATTTCCTTATGTAAATAGTATCCCTTTAGTAAACCTTTGATTTAGTTTGAAATACACCCTGTCTCTAGCGTTGGTGTCCATCTTATGCCTAAGCCTACCACGCATGCTACTAGGAGGTGTCGAATTGGGCACCACAATTTAAGAAGGATGTTGACACGCTGGAATGTTTGCAGGGGAGGGCAAGCAAGATGATCAAGGGTCTGGAAACCAAGCCTTATGAGGAACGGTTGAAGGAGCTGGGTACGTTTATCCTGGAAAAGAGGAGAATGAGAAGAGATAGGATAGCCATCTTCAAATATATCAAGGGCTGTCCCATGGAAGAGGGAGCAAACTTGTTTTCTCTTGTTCTGGAAGGTGAGACTCGAATAAATGGCCTCAAGATACAAGAAAGGAGAGTCCGACTAAACATCAGGAAGAACTTTGACAGTAAGAGCTATTCAACAGTGGAACAGACTCACGCAAGAGGTGGTGGACTCTCCTTCCTTGGAGAGGTCCAGTGCCAGATTTACGTATAAGCTAAAGAAGCTATAGCTTAGGGCCCTACTCTTGGGGCCCCCCAAAAAATATACTTCTTCTTAATTGTATTTCACTATAAATATACTTCTTCTTAACTGTATTTCAGTTCAACAATTACTTGGATAAAATACATATTTTGTTATGTGCAAATGGCTCTAGATACCTATTAGGTCCATAAATTACCATATAGCATATATTCAACACAAAAAACAGCAACAGTTAGTTGTTTACAAAGGGCAGCTGGACATATAAAGCGCCCCATTACCTTCAGTAGCTTCGGGCCTCATCAAACCTAAATCCAGCCCTGGAGAGGTTGGATGGCCATCTATCATGGATGCTTTAGCTGAGATTCCTGCTTTGCAGTGAGTTGGACTACATGACCCTTGGAGTCCCTTCCAACTCAGAATTCAGATTCCAAGAAAGCATTCTGAGTAATTTGGTGGCACCAGAAAATTAAAGAAGCGCAGATACTAAATACAAGTGAGGTTGAGGGAACTTGGGCATCCCTGACAATCCATAAAATGCACTGTATAAGCAGTCAATCCCTCTGTGTTTAATGTGTTCCAATGGCAGAGGGAGAGAAGAAGAGAGGCCACCAACAGCTCTGCTGAGAAGCCAGGTAGATCAGGCTCCTCTTTACATCTGCTGTCACCTGGCATCAGCCATCCCAACAGTTGGAGAAGGGCAAAACCATTGCATTGACTTCGCTGCCAATGGCTTTTGGCTTCTCCCTTGTTGTCTATGATGAGCACTAAGTCTGAACACCATCTCCAGTGGGAAGCTTTTAAACCAGCAAGGCTCTCAAAGACACTGAGATACCCTCACTGCCAGCTCCTCATCTTCCTGGTCCTGCACTGGGTCATCGTTTATAGCTGGTTCTCTTTCCCCCCAAGTAGGAAGCTGTAGGCCGCTTTGAGCATGAATTTTTTTGGGGTGTGTGTGGGGGAAAGAGGCATACAAATAAAATGAATGAGCGAATGAATTTTGGATAATTCACCGCCATCACAGCAGCCCGTGTCTCAAATCACACTGTCTGTACAAAAGGATTCCCCAAACATCTTCAGAGCCTTTTGGAGGTTCACATGGAAGTTGCATGGGAGAAGAGGTGAAAGGAAAGTAACTTTCCTGTTGCTTCTTTCTGCTTCCTATAGTCAGCAACCAAGTCATGGTGTTGGGATGCAGCAGCCTTGGACCTAACCCAAAGGCCATCACTATGCAGGCAAAATGCAATTCAATCTTGGCTTTTATTTTACAGGTGCTGTTTCTCTGCGGCCGTCCCACCATACTCCACATACTGGAATACTGATCTCCCTCTTCCCTCCCTATCTCTGAGTTGTATTTGCTTTTATAGCTAAGTGGGTATGAAACCCTAACTATTTATGCAGCCTGCCCCGAGGACAGGGCAGTCTACTTATCTAAGTAAACATCCTTGCAGCTATTACAATGGCTTTCACCAGGATCGCATTGTGTTAAGCAAATGCACAGAGGAGGGCAACATAACAGTGACAGCTGTGGCCTGAAGGAGCTGTGCCCCCCCCCCCCGAACCATTTCCACTAAGCCGTACACTCTTCAAACTTTCATTCACGGTATATTGAGGTCCTCTTGAATTAATTAATTCATTATTGGGTGAATTGCCTTTCACATTTATCCTGAAAATAGTCCAAGAATGACCAAGAATAGACTTTAAAAAATAACAGTGTTTCCCTTTCAGCTAGCTGGAAATGTTTACATACCATGGATTATATATTAGCTTTCCTACTATTGACCTTTGCCACCACTTTACTCTCCTGAACTAGTCACCCAGGGACTCAGAAACACATACAAAGCAACCTCAGAGTGAGACGACGTTGCAAGTGTCATGATTACATTCCACAGCATGCGAGTCAACGCCTGGATCTAGACGCATCAATGAAGAATTTCAGTTAAACGCGTTGTAAACATTGTATGAGAAATTGGGTTGGCAAAAACGGAACTCCACAGCGCCCTCTGGTGTCACAGTGTTATAATGCATATACAACACATATAAAGCGCTTTTTCTTTGCCAATGTATCTGAGTCCCAGCATGCTTTTTGCCCCTCCTTCACTGTCAAAGAGGGAGTTTCCTGTTTTATGGAATAGTGTTTTCTCCCTTTGTTCTTCTAAAGCAGGAGTGGGGGACCGGCTGACTGCTGCGCTGGATTTTGGGGGGCTCTGACTCCCACCCAGCTCAGCTAGCATGGCCAATGATCAGAGATTACGGGAGTTGCAGACCCTCCAAGTGTCCGTATTTTCCAGTGACAGTCCCGAAATTTACAGAAGCCATCCCAGTTTCTGATTTGATCCCAGAATGTCCTTCTTCTCCTTAGGACGTCCCTATTTCATTGGAAAAATGTCGGAGGGTATGGAGTTGTAGTCCAATAACATCTGGAGGACTCTATTTCTACTCTACAGAAAACCACAAAGAAGTCTTAGGTGTTTTGGTACAAGGCTCCTATAGCCATAAGAAACAACCTGGATGTCAACAATGGTAAAGGTGATGTGCAATTCTTTAAATAAATGAAACAAAATAAACTGGAAAAGAGAATTAGGGGACCTGGTTTTGGAGCAGCACTTTGTCAACCTGAGCTTCCCACTGCCCAAAATGGCCAACCCAAATCTATTGTCCTTGGATTACTTTTTCCACTCTCACAGAGGGTTGATTCCAGTTGCGCAAAGATTTGTATGGACTCACGCCAAATATCTGGCTGTGTCACAGTATTGAGCAACCTCTGACAACTTTGCCATAAGCACAATGCTTATGGTTACATGAGTCTGAGGTAATGTGAATTGGCTCAGTCTTTGGCACGAGGAAGTGAGGTGATGACAACCCAGCCAACTTTCTTCAGCGTCTTCCTTTCACTCTCCAGGAAGATACATATTACTCAGCATGGAAGGGGAGAGCCTGGTGCTATAAAGATGGATGATTCACGAGAGCTTCGAATCCCCAGCTGCTCATTTGTGCCAGCTGCAATGTCCTTTATGCACAAGCAACAACTTCCAAGTGTTAAGGTGGATAAATGCTCGGAGGGGTCCTTCCTCTTCACTTTGCGCTTGGGTGTGTGACTCCAGCGGGGGCGCAAGTGCCCTTTTCAAAATGGATGATATTGTTACAGAACAAATTTGCCCAGGTCTGTGTACTTGCTGGGACTACTCCCATTTTGTAAACACAGCCTAGCGGGTCATTTATGCTATGCCTGTAGCCTGGTACCAAGTAGAGAGTCTAAATTTAGCTGACAGCTAACTGCTCTGAGGCAAAAGCGAAAACGAAAAATTGAGGCACAAAACTAATTATGCCAAGTGATGATGGTTTTCTCTGCTAGAGCGTATCCTTCAGAACAGGGGTTGGGGGGGATGGGTGGCACCTGCAGGCCTTGGACTCTTTTATTCAGCTCTCAGGCTATTTTCAGAATCAAAAATCCTCTGCAAACAAATCAAACTATCGCCAAGACCATATAACACCAGTCCTGAAAGACCTACATTGGCTCTCAGTACGTTTCCGAGCACAATTCAAAGTGTTGGTGCTGACCTTTAAAGCCCTAAACAGCCTCGGCCCAGTATACCTGTAGGAGCATCTCCACCCCCATCATTCAGTCCAGCTTTGAGAGCCTTCTGGCGGTTCCCTCCCTGCAAGAAGCAAAGCTATAGGGAACCAGGCAAGAGGGCCTTCTTGGTAGTGGCGTCCGCCCTGTGGAACGCCCTCCCTGTGGAACGCCCTCCCAACAGATGTCAAGGCATTAAAAAACTATCTTACTTTTAAAAGACATCTGTTTAGGGAAGTTTTTAATGTTTTGTTGTTGTTTTTATTATTTCTGTTGGGAGCCGCCCAGAGTGGCTGAGGAAATCCATTAAGATGGGTGGGGTATTAATAATAAATAATAAATAATAATAATCTGTTTCTGTCCCAGCAACCTGCTAGGTGGGGAGGGAGAGAAGAGAGCAAGGAAAGGGGGTGTCAGACAAAGAAAGAGAAGGCCAGTTCTGGCTCTGGTGCCACCAAAAGATTACCCACAGAGCCCTGCTTTGAACACGGAAGCTTACTGGCTGAGACTGGGGGAAGGCAAGGAAGCACTGAGCTGTGTGATCCACCAGCAGGTGTAGTGCTGTGTCCATGCAAGGGTTTCCCTGCTGATGCCTCGCCTCAGCATCACCCAGGTAAGATGCAGCATTGGGAGGGTTGTTCCATCACTCTGCCCCCCCCCAAGGGAATCTGACCCATAGCAGGAAAAAAAGGTTGCTCATCCCCAATCTGAAAACAGTGCTCCTATGAAAACGTTCCACCTTATTTCTTCTTCCTGGAAGTGATTTGTGCAGCATAGTGGCCAAGGCTGCAACCCCAGCCTCATTGGCCTAGGAGTAAACAGCACGCTGGGGCTTACTTCTGAGTAAACGTGGAAAAGATTGCGAGCTGGGAAACGCAAGAGTCAAATTTCATCTCCGCAATGAACTTATGCAAGCCGCTGTTCTCTCTCTGCCTCAACAGCTCCTCCAGCCTTTCATTTGCAATATGGGCAGTTTGGATGTTTGTTACTGGTCTAAACCACTGGGCCTCTTGGGCTTGCCAATCAGAAGGTCGGTGGTTTGAATTCCCGCGATGGGGTGAGCTGCCGTTGCTCTGCCCCAACTCCTGCCAACCTACCAAGTAGATAAATAGGTACCACCGCAGTGGGAAGGTAAACAGTGTTTCCGTGCGCTCTGGCATTCATCATGGTGTCCCGTTGCGTCGGTAGCAGTTTAGTCATGCTGGCCACATGACCCAGAAAGTTGTCTGCGGACAAATCCCAGCTCCCTCAACCTGAAAGCGAAATAAGTGCCGCAACCCCAGAGTCGCCTTTGACTGGACTTTACCGTCCAGAGGTCCTTTACCTTTACCTTTTACCTTGTTACATGGCTATATAAATATTAAGGGCTATTAGTAAAGAGATGCCCAGAGGAATAACAGGACAGTTCCCAGACTAACCTTGCTCTTAGGACCCATGGCCATTTTTAAAAGAATGCATCAGCAACATTTCAGCCCTTCTTCAAATATTGTCACAGGCCCCTTTTCGACAGCACACTATTTTGTGAACACATAATGTACCTCCTGCAGGGGAATCACTGCACTGTTGTTTAGTCCTTGAAACACACCTACATACCTGGTTAGATCTACTTCCTTCCACAAAAGACTGCAAATCTGCAGCTCCCCCAAATGCTAGGCTATTGCTGCTGGGATAGGTTTGCTGTAACTTGTCACTTAAAAAATAATAATTACTGGAGAAGCACTTCTTGAGGTCAACTGCACACAGACTGTAATGGATTTTTTTTTTAAGACTTTAAAAATCTATGAACATTTTTGAAATGCTGTAGGTTTATGAGGAGTAAACTGTGTCTCACAAAAATTATCTAGGCATTTCAAACTTTGTTTTTAAACAGCAGAAACAGACATGGTTCTTGAAACTCCGCAAGGTGTCAGAAGGATATTCAAATTCAATACTGGGGAACTTTCTTTCGTAAAAGTCCTACTGCACATATGTGCAAATGGCTTTTGGCCCATAACAGAGCTTGCTGGACCCATACCAATAGCCGGACTTCTGGGTAAGAGTTGTGATGCCAATTGCATAAATAGTACATAAGTTGGAGATAATATTTAATGTCCACAATAACTGAAATACTTCATACTTGGCTAGCAACAAGTCAATAGGGATTAGACAGTGCAGTTCTGGCTTCCTGTTTAGTATACATTGTTCAAGATTAACATCCCTGTCTGTGTCTCCTGCACATTGTTTTGATTGAAATCCACTCTGGCCATAAATAGACTACATATGGAATGAAATCTGGATGGAGTCAATGGCCGTCCTGCCCCATGTAATGTGTTTGAGATGGTAGTTTTAATCTGAGGTTGTGGCATCAGCAGGGAATTTGTCATGCAGTTAATCTTATTAAGTAGTGTGGGTTATCTCGTTGTTCAGAGCTAATTATGAGCTTAAGTGTTCTGCTAGACGGGGCCAGGGTACTCAGTAACTGGCAGAATGACAATATAGGTAACCCAAAGCTGATTTGGGACATATGCACTGAAAATATATAGGAACCAGGACTTCTTTACACACTGTGCCTTAGACATACATGTCACAAGTCTCCACAGGAAAGGAGGTCCTGGTAATGGCAGGTAATGTTGCTGAATTACAATTCCCATCAGCCCCAACCACCATGGTCAAAGACTAGGGAAGATGGGAGTTGTAGTCCATCAACATCTGGAGGAGCAACATATTGGCTATCCTTGATCTAGAACAGCCTTTCTCAACCTTAGATCTCCAGATGTTCTTGAACTCCCATCACCCTGACCACAGAGCATGCTGGATAGGAACGATGGGAGTTGTAGTCCAATAACATCTAGCAACCCAAGGTTGAGAAAGGCTGATGTAGACATTCTCATTTTGCACCTCAGCAGGAACAGCTCCAGCCCTGTGGCTGATAATATGGTAGATTAACCAAGGAGGAGGACTCACTTCATCACTGGTGGTCAGCGCAGCTGATGAGCAATAGCCCGGATAAATCAAACCCTTCTGATGGTTGACTTCCTCAGCCAGCTGCCTCCTCACTTCATCTCCAATTGGCTGTCTCTCCTGCTTTTCAGAGGTCTGCCACAACTCCTTGTTGAATATCCCTGCACTAGCAAAACCTAGTATGATGTTGTGTGATGCGCAGCAACATCAGAGAATGATATCCACTGGTGAAAAGCTGCTACCTAGAAGAGGAGCAGACTTCCCTGTTCAAATTTACGTAAGATTCTTGCAGAAGTGTCAGCATACTTTAAGCAACCAAGTTTGGAACATTTATTTATTTGAATAATGTTATACCACTTTACTTTGGCAAAAGATAAAGATTCAAAAACATTTGCAATGCTAAAATATTAAAACAGAGTGGGCAAAAAGAGTGTATTCCATTATGATCCATTTCCATGCTGATGTAGGGGAACAACAACCCATTAAAACGCATTACACCAGCTAATGTCCCATTAAAATAGCAATTTCCCTAATTCTAAAAACTATATGGGTGGGACACCGGGGGGGGGGGGGATCAACCAGAAGGTTTTGGCCAGCTTCCTAAGAGTTGATAGAGAAAAGCATCTATGAATCTCCATGGGACCATAATTCCAAAGGGCTAAAACCAATATAGCCTCGTAGTTTGCTATCAGTATCGGTACTTTTGAAAGAGGAGAGCAGAAGGGTAAGCTCTTTGAAGCTGGGGGTCTTCTAAAGCTGAGGCCTTCTATGGAGAGAGATGCTAATAACATCAGGCCAAACTCAGGAGGGCTGGGGCTCTATAACCAACAACCTGAACTGAACCTGGAAGCAAACTGATAGCTATCTGTTCCCAGAATAAGGCTGGACCTTGTATTCTGCAGCAGCTTGTGTTTAAATTTATGAAAAGTCATCAAGGGCAGTCCCATGCAAAATGAGTTACAGTAGTCAAGTCCAATGCTTACCAAACAGTGGGAAATAGTTGCAAACTCTCATTACTTTAGCTGCCAGAGAGTGAGGTGGAGATAGCAAAATATCCCATATGATCCCACTGTCTACTGTGTCTCTAGGAACAAGCCAGCCTCTATAAGTCTAGGGGTGGCCTTGAGTAACAAATGACAATCAAATGGCCATCTGTCATGGATGCCTTAGCTGAGATTCATGCATTGCAGGGGTTGACCCTCAGGGTCCCTTCCAACGCTACAATTCTTTGAGTCTATGATTCTATGAAGCGTCATCAATAATTAGACAAATCAAGATGTATAACCAGTATCTCTCCTGTCTTGTCTATTAGCCCTCATCCATCCAACTACAGCTGTCCACTGCTGGTTAAAAGGACAGAGATGGCTGCTTCTGGACCATGTCAGACAACATCTTAGGTGTCACAGTTGTTAAAAACAGACCTGGTCTCATCAATTTGTTGATGATAGGTAAAGGTAAAGGGACTCCTGACCATTAGGTCCAGTCATGACTGACCCTGGGGTTGTGGCGCTCATCTCGCTTTATTGGCCGAGGGAGCCAGCGTTCAGCTTCTGGGTCATGTGGCCAGCATGACTAAGCCGCTTCTGGTGAACCAGAGCAGCGCATAGAAACGCCGTTTACCTTCCTGCCGGAGTGATACCTATTTATCTACTTGCACTTTGCCGTGCTTTCGAACTGCTAGGTTGGCAGGAGCAGGGACCAAGCAACGGGAGCTCACCCTGTCGCTGGGATTTGAACCGCCAACCTTCTGATCGGCAAGTCCTAGGTTCTGTGGTTTAACCCACAACGCCACCCGTGTCCCTTTCCCCTCCGTTTGCGAGTTGTTGATGATACCTTGTTCTAAATCTTCAGACGATTTCTTCCAGCAGCTTTATAGAGATGTTAGGTAGAACCTGGGTTGAACTCATCAAAGCAACCCTCGGGGATCCAAGGAGTGATCCATTTGCCTGATCCTCTGAGATCATCTGATCAGAAAAAGGGAACGGGGAGCCAGCAGAGAGCGGAACTTCTAATTCCCAACAAATATTGTAAGCAGCTTATGAGTTATTCCAGTCTACTTTATCAAACCATTTCCTCCTGTTATTTTATTTAGACCTCACTTCACACATAAGATGTTTTAAGTATGCATTCCTGAAAACATAAAGTGTGGATGCCGTGATTAAATACATGTGCCATATTGCTACATTTATCAGAGAACCATGGTTCCCTGTAGCTCTCTGCTGAGCTGTTCACCCAGTGGCAAAACTCCTTCCCACTATGTGTAATGCTTGGCCAAAATGGCCATAAGTCACCATGTCAGTTCTGTGCTCTGCACAATGTCTAGTGCTCTGCTCTTCAAGCCACTGAACCACTGCCTGATGCCAGACCAATGGAACTGGTTCATATCACAACTTCACATAAAGACAACATAATTTATTAGTATTATGTTATTACTGCAGATTTAGTGTTCCATTAAGAATCCGGCTAAAGTGGACCACAAACAAAATGGCTTTCAAGTTACAGATCCCAGCCTTCAGAGAGGGTGAAATAATTTCTCGTCAGCTTGCAAGAAAGGAACACTTAAGTATAGCAATCATAGTGTAACATAGGCAAACAGCATAAATTTTCATTGCTCAGCCAGAGCAAACTATCAAGCCTAGACGTTGAACCACACCAAAGTTCCTGCTTTGTACAAATAACACTGCATGCTCTGTATTCCCTGGCTGCTTTCCTGGTTCCCATAGCTTACTTACCAGGAATTTTAATAAGGTTGTAAAATCTCTTAGAAAAACATTTCGCTTAGAGAAGCATAATTCCATCAGAGGATGGAAGTTTGCACATTTGTGGTGGCAGACAGCTTTCAGATCACCATGCCACCTGGTCTTCCTGCAGGAGAAAGATTTGACTCTTTGGTGCACTGTAGAGCAAGATGCTAACAAGGACTGCCCTCTCCGCCTTCTCTTCTCTCCCCCCACCTCTTGCATATTCAGGACTTAACTCCTTCTCAGCAGGGAAAAGGGGAAGAGAGCACAGAGTCTGCTTACTCTCTCTCCATTGCACTTAATGATAAGGTAAAGGTAAAGGGACCCCTGACCATTAGGTTCAGTCATGGCCAACTCTGGGATTGCGGCGCTCATGTCGCTTTAAAGGCCGAGGGAGCCGGCATACAGCTTCCGGGTCATGTGGCCAGCATGACTAAGCCGCTTCTGGCGAACCAGAGCAGCGCACAGAAACACCGTTTACCTTCCCGTCGGAGTGGTACCTATTTATCTACTTGCACTTTGACGTGCTTTTGAACTGCTAGTTTGGCAGGAGCAGGGACAGAGCAATGGGAGCTCACCCTGTTATGGGTATTCGAACCGCCGACCTTCTGATCGGCAAGTCCTAGGCTCTGTGGTTTAACCCACAGCGCCACACGCATCCCTTGCACTTAATGAAGTGACACAAAAAGTATGTGTGTGCCTGGGTGCATTTAATTAGCAGAACTGAGGCAAAACCATCTTGCTTTTAGCAAAGGGGTTCCACCTCTGGTTGGAAGGAAATCCTATATCCAGAAGCCCTTTTGTCCTTCCTGGCCAGTGTTTGCTTCTGCTCTACCCTCCACCCCCAGCTTAGGAGCATAGGAATCTGCCCTATACAAGGCAGATCCTTGGCCCATGTAGCTTAGTGTTGCCTGTCTTGACTGACAGCAGTTCCCCAGAGTTTCAGGCAAGGGACACTCCCAGAAATACAATGACTGCACGTAGGATGTCACTGTTTTCATCAGAGAAATGTTGGAGGGGACGTTGCTATTTTCTTCAGAGAAATGTTGGAGGGTATGGAATAGGACATCCCTATTTTCATCACAGAAATGTTGGAGGGGACATCCCTATTTTCATCGGAGAAATGTTGGAAAGTATGGAATAGGACATCCCTATTTTCATTGGATAAATGTTGGAGGGGACATCTCTGTTTTCATTGGGGAAATGTTGGAGATATGCTAGTGTCAGGAACATGGCTCACCCGAGTGCAGGGGAAGAGTCAGACTCAAAAATTGAGCTAAGTGAAGAGAGAGACCGACTCTGCAGATAAGAGCTGGCTAACAGAACTGAGAAGGGGTAGTCTGACACACCCCCTTCCCAAAGAAGACACTGTTAGCTCTCAAGAAGCGGGAGAGTTAGGAGGCAGCCAGAGTGTTGCTAGGCAATCAGCAGATAAGCAGAGGACTGAGAATGTGTTGAGTGGAAGTGGGGAGGGGGAAGGCCAACCTCTTAGTCCCTGTTCTAGGAGACTGGATAAGGTCAGAGGACAATGGAAGAGCAAGAGGAGAAGGGAGGGAATTTGGCATCCTTCCTGCTGTGAAAGGGGCAGAGACTCAGAATGACCAACTCTTATCAATGCGAGCAAGCAAGAAGCAGTGCTCTGGATGTGTTTTTGAAAATAAACATAACATAAAACTGCTGGAGAGTCATTATCAGGGCTTGCTTGCCTGCCTGAGAGCATTACTGCTAGAACCTTCTGTTTGCAAAAGAGGTATTCTGCCACTGTGTTGACTTAATTTATATCCCACCCTTCCTTCAAGGAATTCAGGGCAGTGGACGTGAAACTCTCGCCTCCCCCATTGTACCCTCCCAGTGTGGTTTAGGTAAGATGCAGAGAGGGCGGCTGGCTCACAATCACCAAGTGAGCTTCACTCTCCCTGAGTCCTTGTCTGACTGCTTTTACTGCCACTTCTGATTTTGTATTACCTTTCAATAATTATCTTTCTCTTTTGTCACCAAACACTAAGCTTCTGGTGTGTTGTGGTGTATCCTCCTATCTTCCAAGGGACATTCGCGCAGCACAAAGCCCAACGTGTCCAAAAGACAGACAGTCTAACATGGTAACAGCAGGCCTCCATTTCTCTTTGTTGCTTCCATGATAGTAAGCCGAGTAATAGGCCAAGATGTTTGACGGCGAGGAAGGAACATCACCATGGTACCCACCCTCCAGTTTCCTACACATCTGGCTTGCTTTGCAGTGAGACCGGCCAGCTGTGAGGTAACAGGCCAGTCAGCAGCGAGGAAAGGAATATTTCTCTGCCTCCCAGCACAGCACAGCCTCAGTCGACAGGGCACCACTGCAGGGAAGGAGTGCAACTCTGAATGCAGAGAGTCGTTATTGCTGGCATTCAGCTTCAGACTAATTGCTATGCTATGCACTTTGCAGAGCATGACAGCAACGAAACAGAGATTCCTGCTACAGTTTAAATCTTTGGAAAGCCCCCAGTGTAGCGTCTGAGAATTTGAGACTAGGAAAAGCACACAGATATACAAGCTGCTTACAGAGGAATAGTGATTATGTTCTCTTGTGAGGTACATGAAAATGTCAAATGCCACTAACCTGCCTAGCATTTAGAACAGGGTGACTCTGATGCCTAGGCTATGTCACCAGGGCGTAAGAGTTGAAGACTAACCCCAATTCTTAAGGTTGGAAGCACCCTTATGTGTGCTTTTGTGAATGTTGTGAGCCATGAATCATCCTAAAAGACAGCAGTATTTTTCTAGAAAAAGAGGTGCCGGAACTCACCACAAACGCCTCCCTTGATCTCTTATAATGGCAATGGCACCCACCTGAGAAGTGAGTTTCGGCAAGTTCCAGACGAAAAAAAGGCCTTGCTAAAAGAATACGTTCAACAGGTCAGGAATATGAGGCCCTCGTTCACAGCTTATCTATAAACCGAAAGCAATTTTTAAAGCCACCCTCTGGGTAAGCCATTATGGCACATATTGCAGAAGCTGAAAATACGAAGGAGGCATCCAAGCAGCTGCAGGATTTTAAAACAAGTGTAAAAAAATAGAGGTAGACACAGGAGGAAGTACTGATAAGCTCCCCAAGCACAAGATACAAGAGATCAGGCATCGCTCATCATCATGGCATTAACTGAGTTGCCAGGGAGTCCTGAAACGCCAGTCAACATTGCCAGTGCAAAGGGCCTCGGGGAGAGAAGGGGCTGCATGTTGTTGGTGAAAAGGGTTACAGAGAACCAGAGAGGCAGAACGGTTCCAACCATGGTCATTTGGCCAAGTGCATGAAGGGATGTAAGAGAGAGAGGAGTGTGAATGTGTAGCTGGCGACTGTGGACGATTATCCCAGAGCAAAAATCACACCGACACCAAGCCAAAGAAGTCGCTCACCTTTCCCTTCAAAGTGTGATGTGCCGCAGCTGCTCCGGTGATTCCACAGAAATTAAAACTGCAGGGCGTCAGGACACAGCTGCCGCCGGAATGGAACAGCAGATGACCCTCCCTATCAATTTCAAGCTTGCTACAGAGTTTACAACCTGCTGCATAGACCAGAGCTTGTGCTGGGAAAACTCCAGCTTCAAGGAACAAGGCAGCACGGCCATTAAAAGGCAGGCTTGCTTTGAAAACAAGGAACCTCCGGAAGTTTAACGCAGCAGGTTAGCATTGGGTGGGTTGTGTTGGTTCCTTCCCTCAACCCAGCAGCTTGCACAAGGGGAGCCGAATTTTTGTTGTTGTTGTTTAGTCGTGTCCGACTCTTCGTGACCCCATGGACCAGAGCATGCCAGGCACTTCTGTCTTCCACTGCCTCCTGCAGTTTAGTCAAACTCATGCTGGTAGCTTCGAGAACACTGTCCAACCATCTCATCCTCTGTCGTCCCCTTCTCCTTGTGTCCTCAATCTTTCCCAACATCAGGGTCTTTCCCAGGGAGTCTTCTCTTCTCATAAGGTGGCCAAAGTATTGGAGCCTCAGCTTCAGGATCTGTCCTTCCAGTGAGCACTCAGGACTGGTTTCCTGAAGAATGGAGAGGTTTGATCTTCTTGCAGTCCATGGGACTCTCAAGAGTCTCCTCCAGCACCATAATTCAAAAGCATCAATTCTTCGGCGATCAGCCTTGTTTATGGTCCAGCTCTCACTTCCATACATCACTATGGGGAAAACCATAGCTTTATTACTCTTTTTGAATCTAGCTGTTGGGGCCATGAGAGGGAAGGGCATGGCAGTGCCAGTCAATTAGATCGGTTTTGCTACTCAATGGCATACTGAATGCAGGGTTCTGTAGAAGGAATTGGCATTCAAATGCAGCAAAGGAAACTTGGGGACTTAATTGGACAATATGTTGCACATTCTCTCTCATGCACACTTGTTCTGTGCCACTCTCACTGCCAAGTGCCAATGGGGATAACTTCTCCCTTCATTCCATGGTGGTCAGTTTGTTTCCCCTTCCTTCTCGCTTGGCCCCTGGGCTGCGGGAGTTTATTCACTTCTGGTCCCTCCCGTGCTGTTCCAAGCCAGCCCATTAACTCCATCTAATGGTTTGTCTGGTTCTGCCAATGTGATGTTGTTAAAAGCTCCAAAAGCCCGAATTAGCCTGATCAGTACTTGGGCACGAGTTCTCCCAGGATGTGTGGCGGTACAGAAATGCACTTTACCGATTCAAAATGCCATCTATGTTTTACCACTCTGCGGCCCCAGCACCGTCTCTCTGGCTCACTTTTTTTAAGAGGATGACTCAGTATCACCTGGGCAACCAGCTTCTACCCACAGCATAATGGCACTAGAGAAACTCAGGGGGACCATAGTCTGGCATGAGACAATTCCAGTTTGAGTGGCTGTCCACCTTGGCTGAGCAAGATCTTCCCGCAGACGCGTCAATATCGGTTCTTAATTTCCCAAATGAAAGCAATGTATTTCAAAGCCTCTGAGTTGTTCCAAGCACTCCAGGGCAAAACTTGAAGAGCAGAAAACAACACTGAGTCCAGTAAATATACCATGGTGTTGAGGCATTGCACACTCAGCCTGCAATCCTGTGCACAATTAAGTCCCATTTAACACACTGGGATTTAACTTCTGACACTGCCACAGAGCTCTTCCCCAGTGCTGGGTGTGAGACTTCCACGACCCCTACAATTATCTTTGAATACTTTTAGGATGTTGAGTGAGACATCCTAGTATAGACCGTGTTCATAAGTCTTTGTGTTGTTTGTAGGGACTGAATGTGCTGTGAACTAAAGTTATGAAGTCCATAAAACCCCTCAAAAATAGAAGACATACTAGTTTATTATTATTATTATTATTATTATTATTATTATTATTATTATTATTATTACCCCACCCATCTGACCATCTGACTGGGTTCCCCCAGCCACTCTGGGCAGCTTACAACATATCTAAAAACATAATAAAAACACCAGTCCTTAAAAACTTCCCTAAATAGGGCTGCCTTCGGATGTCTTCTAAAAGCCAGATAGTTGCTTATTTCCTTGATATCTGAAGGGAGGGTGTTCCACAGGGATGGTGCCACTGCTGAGAAGGCCCTGTGCCTGGTTCCCTGTAACTTTGCTTCTCACAGTGAGGGAACCAACAGAAGACCCTCGGAGGAGGACCTCATTGTTCGAGGTGAGCAATGGGGGCATTAAAAAGAAAAGGATTTCCCTACTGTTAGGACTAGCAACTGCAGCATATGCTAATGTTGCAAAGGAGACAGCTACAAGGTTATATGATCCAGGTTTAGGGAAAGAAAAGCTTTCACAGGGCCCTGAGGCAGAGGTGTCCTAAGACAGAGACAGAGACCACAGCTGAAATCCAAACTCCACTTACCTGGGAGTAACCCCCACTGAATTCAATAATACTTTCTTTTGAGTAGACGTGGTTAGGATTGCACTGGAAATTGATCCACTCTGGATTGACATTCATGTCTCAGGCCTCTTCTGCCCACTCACATTCTCCCAAGTCCATCCACATTTCACAGATTCCACTTCATGCTTACCAATAGCCACTCCTAATCTCCCTTATCCAGACTATGCAGAGGAGTGGTGGGAGGCATCAGCTGGGGAACCTCCAAGGGAGAAGGCCCAGAGCCAGGGCATTGGTGGTGGGATGATGATGAGCGGTCAGAGGGAGAAGAGGGAGCAGACTGGGAGGAGGAGGCGGTATCAGAAGATGAAGGGGCAACAGGATTTAGTGAGAAGGAAGAGGCTGTGGCAGAAGACAGTCCAGAAGCAGAGGCAGAAGCAGAGGAGGCACAGTGGAGGCAGGCTACTGAAGAATCTAGGGAGTCTTTCCCTCCTGTGGCAACCAGCTACCCTTCCTCCTGGTCACCCAGAACACGAAGAGAAATGAAGAGGGCAGTACAATGAGAGGCAAGAAATCGCAGCCTTAGGCTGCTAGGGAAAGAACCATCCATGGGAGCAGTGGGAAGGCAGGGACTTTCAGCCGTCACAACTACCTCATTGGGGTTCCTCAATGACATCCTTTGCTCTCTTTCCAACCAAGCCCCCCTTGAGCAAATCTCTATTGTGCTGGATGGCAATAATGTATTTATTACTGCACGGGTCGCAAAATGTGCCTTGGCTGCAAGTAAGTTGAGAGCTAGGCACCAAGACAAGAATCATAAGGTGGAGTGCGAGACGGGGAGCGCTTAACTCAGGCATGGCCAAACTTGGCCCTCCAGCTGTTTGGGGACTACAATTCCCATCATCCCTGACCACTGGTCCTGTTAGCTAGGGATGATAGGAGTAGGCCTAAAACAACTGGAGGGCCAAGTTTGGTGATGCCTGGCTTAACCTATGCAAGAGTGATTTTTGCATTTTTGTATGTTCGCTTTGCTGCTGCTGTTCAGTTTTAAATCAAATACAGTGGTACCCTGGGTTAAGTACTTAATTCATTACAGAGGTCCGTTCTTAACCTGAAACTGTTCTTAACCTGAAGCACCTCCTGCTGCCGCTGCACCGCCAGAGCACGATTTCTGTTCTCACCCTGAAGCAAAGTTCTTAACCCGAGGTAATATTTCTGGGTTAGCGGAGTCTGTAAACTGAAGCGCATGTAACCTGAGGTACCACTGTATTTGTGACCAATTGTGATGGCTCATAGCTTTTAGCAAGCTATGAGCCATCATTCATTCATTCATACCTCATTGGGGCAAGACTTGCTGTGATAACAGCACTGTTTTAGTTTCTTTGAACAAAGAGTTAACTTCACTGACACCTGTGTTTTTTATTGCTGACCTACTCCTGACTCCAGCTCCTGAAAGCTAACTTTTTTAAGTACGTGGAATTTTAGTAACAAATCAATATAAGTGGGGAAAAGGGCCCATGCATTAGCTTTGCTGAGACCACTGACATCCCAGAACACTTCTGTCTAGTGACCGTTCCACCTGATTATATAACCATCTGAAACATTTGTTACCTGAATCTATTTTTCCTTCCCTTCACACACACACACACATATTCTTTTGTAGCATTATTTTAAGCCATAAAACACCTTGAGCTATTTGCCAAGAGGTGACGCAGAAATGTAGTAAACTTTTTACAAAGCCTGACCTCCTAGTTAATTATCAGACGGTCTCCAATTTGCCATTTTGAAGCAAGATAGTTGAGAAAGTGGTGGTGACTCAGCTCCAGGCTTTGTTGGATTTTTTCCCATCTGGCCTGGCTTTGGAGTGGAAACTGCTTAGTTGATGCTCTTCACTGAGAATTGGACGATGGCCTGTTACAGGCACTAGACAGTGCAGAGTCCAAACACAGAGGCAGGGTTTTGTGAAAGACTAGGTAGTTTGGGGTTTACATGCATCTGAGAGTTGATACACAGACATTATTCCAGCAGTCTGAGGCTAAAATGGAAGGCTTTGAAGCTTGAGCTTTCAGAACGCCATCTGACTCTGCAGGCTACCAGGACCCCAGCAATTTTCCTTTGAGGAGTGGTTTAGTCGTGCTTATCCTTTTACCCCTGCAGGATCCTCATTCCTCAGATAGTCAGTTTTTTTGTTTTTTTAAAAAGATTTTATAAGTTATTTATTAAAGATTTTCTTAATACAATAGAAAAAAACAAACAAAATAACATATAACTTTACAATAAACATACTTTCTTCGCTTCATTGGACTTCCTCGCGTCTCTCGTTCCTGCGTTCCAAGTTTATCAAACTTTATCCAGCAATTTATCACCTTGTTTCAATTCTTATTTTATAATTTTCAAATATTGTGTCCCTAATTTTAGATAATTTTACCCAAACCGTAAAAGCTTAATTTTGACATAATATTTATCCAGAGTTTAACTTTTCTTATATTTTCACTTATCTTCATATTCCTTTCGACTAATTTAATGGTGCCATATTATTTATAATCTTGCATCTTTCTTAACACTCATACAATTTACAATATTTTTGTAAATAGTCCTTAAATTTCTTCCAGTCCTCCTCCACGGCCTCTTCTCCCAGGTCTCGGATTCTGCCGGTCATTTCTGCTAACTCCATATAGTCTATCAGTTGCATCTGCCATTCTTCCAGTGTGGGTAAATCTTGGGTTTTCCAGTGCTTGGCAACTAGTATCCTTGCTGCTGCTGTTGCATACATAAAAAATGTTTGGTCCTTCTTTAACACCCTCTGGCCGACGATGCCTAAAAGAAAGGCCTCTGGTTTCTTAGGGAAGGTATACTTAAACACCTTTTTCAGCTCATTATATATCATTTCCCAGAAAGCCTTGACTCTAGGGCAGGTCCACCAGAGGTGAAAGAACGTTCCTTCAGTTTCTTTACATTTCCAACATTTATTATCAGACAAATGGTATATTTTTGCAAGCTTGACTGGGGTCATGTACCACCTATATATCATTTTCATAATATTTTCTTTCAAGGCATTACATGCCGTGAATTTCAGACCGGTGGTCCATAACGTTTCCCAGTCAGCAAACATAATATTGTACCCAATGTCCTGTGCCCATTTTATCATAACCGATTTGACCATTTCATCTTGTGTATTCCATTTTAACAGCAAATTATACATTCTTGAAAGTACCTTAGGTTCTAACAATTCCGTTTCCAACTTTGATTTTTCCACCTGGAATCCTATCTTTTTATCCAACTTAAAAACCTCTTTGATCTGAGCATAATGTAACCAATCTCGCACTTTGTCTTTTACTTTCTCCAAACTCTGCAGCCTCCAATTATCTCCATCTTTTTCTAATATTTCCCAATATTTCGGCCATTTGGCCTCCATATTGAGTCTTTTCCGGGCCTTAGCTTCCATTGGTGATAACCACCTTGGGATCTTGTTTTCCAGCAAGTCTTTATATTTTATCCAGACATTAAACACTGCTTTCCTGACAATATGGTTCTTGAAAGCCTTGTGACTTTTAACCTTGTCATACCACAAATATGCATGCCATCCATAAGCATTGTTAAAACCTTCCAAATCCAAAACATCAGTGTTTTCAAGAAGCAGCCAATCTTTCAGCCAGCAGAAAGCTGCTGATTCATAGTACAACTTTAAGTCTGGCAGGGCAAAGCCCCCTCTTTCTTTAGCATCAGTTAATATATTAAACTTAATTCTGGGCTTTTTGCCCTGCCAGACAAATTTAGAAATGTCTCTTTGCCACCTCCCAAAACACTCCATTTTATCCACAATCTGTAAAGTCTGGAACAAAAACAGCATTTTTGGCAATACATTCATCTTTATAGCAGCAATTCGGCCCGACAAGGAAAGTTTCAATCTTGACCAACCTTCTAAATCCCTTTTAATTTCTAACCAACACTTTTCATAGTTATCCTTAAATAGACTCAAATTCTTAGCTGTTATGTTTACCCCTAGGTATCTTACTTTTTTAACCACGTTTAACTCTGTCTCTTTCTGAAACCTTTCTGATTCTGAAGGTGTCAAATTTTTTTCCAATACCTTAGTTTTCTGCTTGTTAAGTTTAAATCCCGCCACCCGACCAAACTCCTGAATCAATTGTAATACCCTTTTCGTACTAGATTCTGGCTCCTGTAAGGTCAAAACCAGGTCATCTGCAAAAGCTTTGAGTTTATACTGTTTCGCTCCGACCTGAATTCCTTCCACCAACCGGTCCCCTCTAATCATGTTCAAGAGCACCTCCAGGACCGAAATGAATAACAAAGGAGAGATAGGGCAACCTTGTCGTGTTCCTTTTTCAATTTTGAACTCTTCCGTCACCACATTGTTCACTATCAATTTAGCCTTTTGTTCTGAATAAATTGCATCTATCCCATTCTCAAATCCCCGTCCCACTCCCATCCCTTCCAAGTTTTTCTTCATAAACTTCCATGAAATATTATCAAAGGCCTTCTCCGCATCTATAAATATTAACACTGCTTTTGTATTAATATTTGTTTGCAAAAGTTCCAAAATGTCAATAATGTTCCTTGTGTTAGCAAACAAATGTCTACCTGGGAGAAAGCCTGCCTGGTCCTTGTGGATTACCTCATTTAAAACTTTTTTAAACCTGCTTGCTAAAATGTCTGCAAATATTTTATAATCCACATTCAGGAGGGAGATGGGCGGTAGTTCTTGAGTTGTGTCTTTTCAGTTTCTAGATTAGGTATCAATGTGATGAAAGCTTCTTTCCACGACTCCGGTGCCTACTTCCCCTCCATAATTTCATTGCAAACCTCCATCCTCAGATAGTCAGTTTTGTGTGTCTAGTGGTTGACAGACCCTGCAAGGTATCTGTACTCTCTGGGACTAAGTGGCCACTTGTCAGGCTTTGGGGAATTGGCTTTCTCCCCCGTGGCAGTAAATAAGAAGATCAAACGAAAGGAACGTCTTACCAGTTAGATTCTTTAATAATCACAGTGAGAGAGAGAAAGAACATGTCTCCCTAGAAATGGCGGTGCTCCCCTTTTAGTCTCTCTCCACCCCCTCCAACCCCATTAATCTACTTCTCTCCTACGTCTCATCATCTGAGTTTGGAGCCTTTGTGTTTTCTGTTCCGACACTTTCTGAGCTCTCCTTGTCCTTGGAGAAGGGGGGTAGAACTATCCAAATCTGTTAACTCTCTCTCTTTTCTAGTGTTTCTTCTGCTAGCTGTTCCCCATCCAATATTTCCCAGCTTCTGCCTTCTGAACTGTGCCCCTCTGCAAACCCCTGTTCCAAATCTATACTGTCCTCCTGCTCCTGGGAGGATTCAGGATCAGGGTGAGGGGGTGGTTCCCACCATTCTTCCTCAGTGCAGCCCTCCTCAGCACGGTCCCGGACACCACTTGACCTCCAGTTCAGAAAAAAAGTAATCCATGGCTTGCAAAGGCTCTTCTTTTTTTAAAAAAAGAAAGTTTCCATAAAATAGGGAAGAGGCTGGAAATCTGCACAAGACCCATGGCTGGCACCTACTAGGCTACCCTCAACAATATCCTGGGCTGAATTTATTGTTTTGATGTATTTTAATATATATATATATATATTTAAGTCACATTGAATTTATTTATAAAGAAAACCAGGCAGAAATTCCTGTATCAGCTACTGAATAAATAAATATCAGAACCCCTGCTTGAAAACCATTATAACTGTTTGGCACAGTCAAAAGTGTCCTCTAATGTTATCAGCTGAGAGATCAAATGCTTCCATCTACATGGTCTTAGCATCTGTGATCACTATTAGCCTCTGGGTATTAGCTCTCAGATTCCTTCTAGGCAAAGCTCCAAAGTGATTGACATGAAAATCTGACCTCTCTATTCACTCAACTATTCACTAAGCTTCCAAAGCACTCTTGGCGCTGTGGGTTAAAGCCTCAGCGCCTAGGATGTGCCGATCGAAAGGTCGGCGGTTCGAATCCCTGCGGCGGGGTGCGCTCCCGCTGCTCGGTCCCAGCGCCTGCCAACCTAGCAGCTCGAAAGCACCTCCGGGTGCAAGTAGATAAATAGGGACCGCTTACCAGCGGGAAGGTAAACGGCGTTTCCGTGTGTGGCTCTGGCTCGCCAGAGCAGCGATGTCACGCTGGCCACGTGACCCGGAAGTGTCTCCGGACAGCGCTGGCCTCTGGCCTCTTGAGTGAGATGGGCGCACAACCCCAGAGTCTGTCAAGACTGGCCCGTACGGGCAGGGGTACCTTTACCTTTACCTTACCTCTCTAAACTAAGATGCACCAAGGGAGAATAATGTCTTCTGATTGACTTTGATGACAGTCCTCCTCTCTAGCCAGAGTAACTTTATTCCTATGCTTTGACAACTCCATATTTATCCGGGTGTGTGTGTGTGTGCATGAGCACACACACACACACCCTTTCGTATTTTCAGAAAGCACAGTATTACAATAGATATGGAACAAAACCAACCAGAGAGCAAGAAATCCACTTCCCCGACAAAACCAAGAATCATAGAACACTTCAAGATCTTAGTCACATTTTGTTTTAGTCAGAGCTGTCAGTAAATAGACATGGAAGATAATTGCTTCTTATCTGAGCAGTTTATTATAAATATAGGTGCAGAAACCAAAGAAGTGATCGGGTTGAGTCTTTCCTCATATGTTTCTTGTCTTCAAGGCAATTTTGTCCGCAGCAAAAAGATCCCAAATTCAAGAAAAGCCCCAGCATATTGAAAAACTCTTCCTGCTCTCCCTCCCCCCTTTCATGTCCAGTTGAAATCAGACAGCTTTTGCTGGTTTGGCAAGCTTGCTCATACACATCCAACCCCCCACCCCCAGTTACAGGATCCCAAGTATTGGAAGGAACTCAGGACATCCTACAGCCTGACCGCCCCCACCTTATAATTTATAACAATACTTGCATTCCACTCTGCAGGCCTGACTGGCTTGCAAAAGATGCTCAAAATAAAATCACACTCAAACCTCGCACAGGAACAAAAATGGCACAGTGTCCATATGGAACCAGGATAATTCAGGCAGCATTTTTCCCCACCCTCTTCCTAGTTCTTCCCTGGTGTCACACAAGGCAACAGCTCCCACCCAAATCATCTCAGGCATGGGAACCGGGATGAGCAGTTGGATGAGCTATCAGTTTCCTTCCTGATAGCTGGTAGCCTGAAGGACGGTTCACACACAATATTATTCTGTCCATGTAAATAAACATGTAGCTGGGCACTTTATTCACAGATAATTCCCAACATGAAACAGAAGTGCTACTGTCTCTTGTGAGGAATGTGTACCATGTCAAAAGTTTACATATGAATCAAATCTTAATTTATTAAAAGACAGATTGCAGGAGACTCCAAATTTAGACCTGGCTAGTTTTTGTATGTTGGCTGTTTTGTATAAGATGCCATTCTACTGTTCCCATCCAGCCTCAAACTTTCTCTAATTAAAATTAAAACATTAAAAGCAATCAAAGTCATTTTCCAAACTTAGCCTGTTTACACAATATGGTTCACCCTAGGGGTTCCTAAACTGTGGCCTGCAAGCTTAATTCAGGTGGATTTGTGGTTAAATATGTGAGACGGCACATCCATTGTATTAAATATTCATATTGGGATTTAATTGTATGCTACTGCTGTTTTTATTTATTATATATTGCATTTCATTGGATTATTATTTGAATTCTGTGGTGCTGCAACCATTAGAATTCTGTGTAATACAATAAAATACAATATATAGTAAATAAAGTTTTAAGAAATAAGACTGCAATTAAAAAGCCTACAGCATTTAGCACAGCACAATACAACTGCTGCAACCGGTAGAAAAATCTTTAAGTGCTCCCCCAAGACCCTCAGCAATCCTTGAGTGGTCCGTGGTTAACCACTTGTTTACATATTACAGAGCAATAAATCCTTTCTATCATTCCAGTGCTTGACAAGAACATATGAATCTACACTGCTCTTGCAAATGTAGCTTTCCAGGCTGACAAGTTCCAAACGTTAGAGGTAGATGAAAAGAGCAGACTTGTATTTTGCTTCTTGCATTTCCATATGCTTGTAGGTGTGCAATATTTATAAACTAGGGTTTCATTTTCTACAGTTTAGTGAGTGCCTTCATCGCCATCAAAGACGGTTCTTTTTTTGGGATGCCAGCAAAGTAGTCACCTAATGAATGAATTTGTCTGCATGATGATTCCTTCTAGCTCTTTTGGCTTCTAGTTAATTCTATCAATTCTAGAGACAAATAAAAAGAACTGTTGGCTTTCATGTTTTCAAAAGCTTAAAAGCCTTGCTTGGGGGGCAAAGCCCTCACAGTACACGGGCTCTAGACGTTTAAGGATGCTCATGCAAGGATGGTGTGGCGATCACACAGGGTCCCTGGAGGTTTCATCGTCTATTGATCCCTGTGCCACCACTTTATTTCTCGCTGCCACCACCCAGGCCCTACCTGGGACAATACTGAGTCCAGTCAGGGTTAAATTGGAACATAAACTTCTGTTTATTTATTGCAGTTTGACAAGCGTGTGGTTTCATAAACGGTATCAGTCAATTACAATCATGGGGTGCCTATCCAGACCTATAACGTCCACTACCTGCTCTCTCACTAAACCACCTCTCAGATATTTACTTGTCTTCCTAGCCCCTAACTGTTCCTGACTCAGCTTATTTCTCTACACTAACTCAACCTACCCACAGACTCTATCCCAATTCACTCCCACTCCAAGCAACCACCCAACTCCCAACAAACTCCTCCCTTCGCCCCTCCCAGAGCTGGTTTTATAGTCCCTCTGACTCCACACCCCCTGGGTTCTGACTGTGTAACCTGTTTAACTATTTCATCTCCAGCACTCTCATATGTTAACGTCACAGATGGTTCCAAGGGTGTGATTTGAGTATACATGTTTTTTCCATTTTTGAATTCGTACAGTCGTACCTTGGATCCCGAACGCCCTGGAACTTGGACGTTTTGGCTCCTGAATGCTGCAAACCCAGAAGTGATTGTTCTGGTTTGCAAACATTCTTTTGGAACCCGAACATCCGATGGGCGCTTATGCGGCTTCTGATTGGCTGCAGGAGCTTCCTGCAGCCAATCAGAAGCCGTGATTTGGTTTCTCAATGTTTTAGAAGTCGAACGGACCTCCGGAATGGATTCCGTTCGACTTCCAAGGTACGACTGTAGTTTGCTAGTTTATGCAATGACAGAAAGTCTATGTTTTGTATATAGTTTTTCTCTGTTCGTTTTTATCACTGCATTCCCCACTCTGGGATTGGAAATATTAGTGAAGAGTGTGCTACAAATATTGTAAATAAATAAATAAATAAATAAGTTTAGTTCCATGGGAGTAACCCCAGTGAAATCGGATTAACTTACTTCTGAGTAGATCACATGTAGGATTGTACTGTAACCTACAAATTATGTCTGTTTAAGCTACTCTGAGTTAAGCAGGTTGTGGCAGTATTTGTGGCAGGTTTCAAAGACTATTGGAAGAATATTGAGAACATTCTGTGAGTATAAAATGTCCTCCATTTGGTTCTTTTTCTTCTTGCAGCAGAGGAAAAATGTACACCCTTTAAATAATACTCATTTCTTAAAAACTAAGATTGAAATGTATTTTATGTGGGAAGATGTTCCGTAGCTTAGTACAATCTAATTTATTTTCCCGTAAATCATAGCTATTGTTTGCTAGGATTACCATTTACTCAAATACTAAATGGCAGTAAAGGGAATTCTGTAATGGAGTCAAGAAGAGACATTTCATTTGTTATGGCTCACAGAACCTCTACTTGGTATTTTCCATTGTTTGACTTGTAATGCTAAACATTTCTTCATATAATAGTTTCTCCATTACTAATGGATGTTTCATGTCTGTTCTCTGGGACATTTAAAATAAGGCTGAGGGAAGAATTTCAATTATAACTCATTTTAAGAGTACGCTATTAGCAGGGTAGAGTATTGGGAACGGGGCATTTTAATATATGAAGTTATCAAAGCTATAGCCTCATCATGCAGCCAATAATCTTTCTGCGAGGCAATTGTTGTCACAGACTGGAATGAATGACTAAGCTTTTGCATACATGAGGCTAAAATAGGCATTTAAGCTTCTCTTGTGCTATTTATGTCAATGTATGATCATTGTGCCTGCAGAAGAGACAAGCAAAGAGAGGCATTTGTAATGCCACGAGCACTCTGACCACTGCAAGTTTTACATTTTCATTCTAAGCCAATTGGAGGGGGTGGGGTGGGAAAACCACATTAAGCCTCAAGACTGGAAATTCCCCAAGAACCATTATTTATTTCTGCCCATCATATCAATCATTTAGGCTGCAATCCTGTATGTGGTTTCTGAGGTGTAAGCCCCAAAGAACTCAATGTACAGGATTAGACAACCATCTTGTTATGCTTTCAGCTTATGACTCTTATACCTGGGGAACAGAGGCAGTGAGCAAGACTGCCAAGAACCAGCCATTAGAGTTCTATTTTTCTTTTTTAAAAGAGGTGGTAGAATTTTGTACCATGGAGTACCGCCGGGGGGGAAAGCACTGCCATCTACACACAAGCAACTGACTTTATCAACAAATACAGAACACTTTTTTTCAAAAGTCTGTGAAATATTTGAGGCCCACATTCCCCCATTCCACCAAATCCACATGCAATAAGCTCCACTTGTTTCAACGTTTCCTTATTGTTCCATGACAATGCAGGATTCTTAGGAAGCGTGCCTCATTTCAGAATATTCCTAATCCATATAGTAAACAAATATCAATATATGTCCCACCAATATGTCCCACAGACCAGGTGGGCTTTATGAAATCATGCTCTCTTAGTGTGCCCAAAGACTTTTCTTTCACACAAAGATCCAGAGTATTCCACAAAAGCCCTGAATCACTGGTAGTAAATATTAAGGATTAGAATATTAATAAAGGAGAAGAGGTTAGTAAATGAAAGGAGTTAATATTATTAGAAATATGAACTAGGAGAACTTTTATAAAGGTGATATAATGAAATTCAGTTAGAGGGGATTGGAGGAAGTCAGTCATCAATGTGATGAAAGTTGGATATTTAAAGAGATAATCTCTTTTTTTCTTGTGTGTTTAGTTTATTGTAGTGTGGTGGTTTTTTCCCCTTTTTTTCTTTCTTTGTTGTGTATTTTGTTATGTTTTTTGTGATAAATGTTGAAAAGCAATTAAAAAATGGGGGGGGGAGCCCTGAATCACTGCAATATTTATTGAAGGTGGCAGCCTGTCCTTATATCTCATTGCAAGGATAGGGTTGCCATATTCTGAAGAGCATAAAGAAGGACACATCTGCCAACTTCTAAACTATGGATGGCTATGACGACTCTACCCATGAAAAAAGAGGACGTGTCCTGGAAAAAGAGGACACATGGCAACCCTAAATATAGAAAGCTTGCCCCCTAGGTTGCAGCTCTTGGCATGAAACATGGCATCAATGTACCCACCGAGAAATTCCGCAAAAGGGCAGGAGTCAAGCTGCAGAAGAAAATTACCAGCTAACATCTTGATATGTAGGTGGATTGTGTAACAAGGCCCTCCTTGAACTCCTTCAAATGCCAGAGAAAGCAGAAAATGGTCAATCGTTCCCCTTGGCCTTTTGGCATGTTTGCACGTGTATGCAACATTTTAACCTGCTTCTTCTCAAACTGAAAGAAGCAGACACATATGCGAAGCATGGACAATTGTGCATCTCTTATTATTACTTTTTCCAAATTTTGTTATTAGTTTTCACAATATTATAAACAAACACACACACAAAACATATATCATAGCCTTATTGAAAATTACAGTTATTAACTTTGTTAAGTGACTTCCTCGCTTCCCCTTGGTTGAATTTCATTGCATGTCCTTTTAACGATTTTCCAAATCCCAATTTTTATGAAATTTAACTTAAACATTAACATCCTTAGATCTTCACCTTATGGAATTAAACATATTAATTCATCACTTAATATAAATAAAATCCTTAGCCCATTAAGTATCTGCAAGCTGTTTTCAGTTAGTTTAACTTAACAAATTTAACTAAGTAATCATTAAATTTATTCCACTCTTCTTGTGCATTTCTTATAGATGACAAACCTCTAATCAGCCAAAGGGCAAAAGTGTGTTTGGCCGAAATATTGGGAGATATTAGAATTAGAAGGAGATAAACTGAAATTGCAGAGTTTTGAGAAATTAAAGGACAAAGTGCGAGATTGGCTTCATTATTATCAAGTAAGAGAGGCCTATAATTTGGACAAAAAGTTGGGTTTCCAGGTGGAAAAATCAAAATTGGAAACAGAACTGTTAGAACCTAAAACTAAGATCCTTTCAAGAATGTATAACTTGCTGTTGAAATGGAACACTCAGGATGAAACAGTCAAATCAGCCATGATTAAATGGGCACAGGACATAGGTCATAACATTTTGTTTGCTGACTGGGAAAAGTTATGGACCACCGGTATGAAATTCACGGCATGTAATGCCCTAAGAGAGAATATTATTAAAATGATTTATAGGTGGTACATGACCCCAGTCAAGCTTGCTAAAATTTATCACCTGCCTGATAACAAATGTTGGAAATGCAAAGAAATTGAGGGCACTTTCTTTCACCTTTGGTGGACGTACCCAAAGATTAAGGCGTTCTGGGAAATGATATATAATGAACTGAAAAATGTATTCAAATATACCTTCCTTAAGAAACCAGAGGCCTTTCTCTTGGGCATAGTCGGACAATTGGTGTTAAAGAAAGATAGAACGTTTTTTATGTATGCGACAACAGCAGCAAGAATACTCATCGCAAAGTATTGGAAGACACAAGATTTGCCCACCTTGGAAGAATGGCAGATGCAAGTGATAGACTATATGGAGTTGGCAGAAATGACTGGCAGAATCCGAGACCTGGGAGAAGAATCAGTGGAAGAGGACTGGAAGAAGTTTAAAGACTATCTGCAGAAATACTGCAAAGTTTATGAATGTTAAAATAATGTTGGATTTGGAAATAATAAGGCATTAGTGAAATAGCTTTAAAAAGTATGCAAAATGCAACAGAAAAGGAGGAAAGATTAAAGTGATATTATGTCGAAAGTAAATAATATTATAAAGGTGTTTAAGTATGAGGAAAAAAGATTGGTGACATAATAGAATGAACTTAATAATTAGAAATGAGATCTGAAAGAGGGTAAGGATTTGCTGTATCTGATTGGGTAAAGAGGAACACAAAAAAGGGAGGCGTGAGGAAGTCAAGAAAGGAAGTTAATTAAGTATGATCGAAAAAGTTGGAGTTTTTATGTTTTTGTATTTGGTTGGGTGGAATTTTTCTTTACTGTATTCTATATTCTAGTGTTTTGATGTGTATTTTTGATTATGTTTTATTTCTTTTTACATTCTTTCTACTTTTGTGGTGGCTATATACTTTTCTTTTTTGTAAAAACCTAATAAACATATTTAAAAAAAACAAAACTAAGAGAGGAATGAGCTAGTTGGCACCTGCAGGCCCATTTACCTCAAGCCGGCGATTAAGGTCTACAGGCAGCATGGTGCACATGAGTCAGAGGAGAAAATGCACATCAGTGTGTCTGTTTGTGGTAAGTGGTTCCCAGGTCTGTGGCAACTTGGCAGGATGGAAAAGCAGTATGATTGAGTGAGCTGAGCAAGCACATCCCCTGTGGTTTGCAAGGTGCAGGAAGGCACAGAACACCCAATACATTTAGAAATAGCTCAGTTTCGTCAAATTTGAGAATAAACCCCTGCAAAAACAAGTGTTTTCAGGACCAGCTCCATCCTTTTCCCCTCTGTAGACTTTGCCATGCTGTGTTTTTACACTATACACATTCAAAGCACATTCTGTCCTTCAAAGAATTCGGAACACTGTAGTTTGTTAAGGGTTGGTAGGAATGGCAACTCTGTGAGGGGTAAACTACAGTGCCCGGGATTTTTGAGGGAAAGAATGTGTTTTAAATGTGCTTTAAATTTATAGTCAGGGTCTTTTCCCCCAGCCAGAACTCAGTGGAACTCAGTTCTGGCACCCCTCTAGTAGGCGCCTTTGCCTTTTAAAAAAATTGCTTTACAAGTATTAACAATCTCTTATATCATATGACACATTTCATATAGCATATTTCGTATAACATATTGTACGTATTGTTTCGTATAACATTTAGCATATTTTGTATGTATTGTACATCTTCTTGAGTAAACATATATATAATCCGTGTAAGCAAAAACCATATACAAGTAGTATTCTGTTTACTTATATAAACTGAACTAATTCGTATTTTTACTATCTTTTGTTGCCTTATCTATTTAATATGAATTAAAGAAAGAAAAAAACCAGAAAAAAGAAAAAGGTGTAGTTGGACTTCCTATCATTTCCGGGTGTATAGCCTTCTTCTAGTCATGAATATACCTAACATGCCTTTCTTAAAAAGTCTGAGGCCTTTCTGCTAAGCATTCTTGGCAACAATATTCTGAAAAAATTGAGAGAAATTTTTCTATATGCCACAGCTGCAGCTCGAACATTGATAGCACTGAACTAGAAAGGAGAAAATGTTCCAACCATAACGGACTGGCAAAATAAATTACAGGAATATGTAGAAATTGTGCAACTGACTAATAGCTTGAGAGGCAACACAAGACAAGTATTCGTACAAAAATGGAATAAATATAAGAAATATTTACGAAATTATAACAGTGGTATAACGTCTATGGCAGCATTTGCTTGACCCTTATATAGTGAAAGATATGAGAAATAAGGTACTAACTGTTGTAAGAATGTATTAGACGGAATATAAAGAATAACTTAATAATGTCATTGCCATTATAAGAGAACAAGGGAGGTGTTTGGACACTTCTTTTTCTAGAAAAATAGCACTGGGTATCTTCTTTGGTGATCAGTCGTAGCCGAGTAAGATTGACTTCCATAAACACGGTTTTAACAGTGAGTCCGTAATTGGCTGTGGAAGCCAATTTTGGATCCACACGTCCTTCCTTCCACAGTGGGGACCTAGGTTTCCAGGAGTTGAGCACTGGTTATAGTGTGTACACAGCATAAGCTTAGCCCACAGCTTCCCAACACCAGCCACAGAGAAGCAAAGGAACAAGAGCTGAGGCAGACATCTGGGTGGCCAGTTTAGTGCCAGAGGCATCTTCACCTACCACTTAGGAGCAAGTGTGAGCACCATGGCCTTGTTGGCCTGATGGCAGCTTATGGTGTTGCAATGGAAGAACACTTTACAACATGTTCCCCTCCACCATACCCTCCAACATTTCTCCGATGAAAATAGGGACATCCCATTCCATCATGATAATTTTGCTATTTATACCCCACACATCTTACTGGGTTGCCACTCTGGGCAGCTTCCAACATATATAAAGGTAAAGGGACCCCTGGCCATTAGGTCCAGTCGTGTCCGACTCTGGGGTTGCGGCGCTCATCTCACTTTATTGGCCGAGGGAGTCGGCGTACAGCTTCCAGGTCATGTGGCCAGCATGACTAAGCCACTTCTGGCGAACCAGAGCAGCACACCGAAACACCGTTTACCTTCCCGCCGGAGCGGTACCTATTTATCTACTTTCACTTTTACGTGCTTTCCAGTGGCGTAGCGTGGGTTGTCAGCACCCGGGGCAAGGCAAGTAATTTGCGCCCCCTAACCCGTGGATTTGCGCCCCCTAACCCTAACCCCCAGATGTTGCGCCCGGTACAGCCGGCTCCCCCTGCACCCCCCACGCTACGCCACTGGTGCTTTTGAACTGCTAGGTTGGCAGGAGCAGAGACCGAGCAACGGGAGCTCACCCCATCGCTGGGATTCAAACCGCCCACCTTCTGATCGGCAAGCCCAAGAGGCTCAGTGGTTTAACTCACAGCGCCACCCGAGTCCCTTTTTCCAACATATATAAAAACATAATAAAACATTAAACATAAAAAACTTCCCTATATAGGATTGCCTTCAGATGGTTCAGGGGTCAGATAATGCCAACATTTCTCCAATGAAAAAAAGGGACAGCTTCTCTAAGTCAGGGATGTCCCTGGAAAATAAGGACACTTAGAGGGTCTGCATACAAACTACCCAAAAAATATACTGTCTTCTCCTTGGCTGGCATACATACCTACAGTGTGACCAGGGAAAAGTCCCTCTGTCTAGAATCAATATGCACTGTATATATGGCAGACTACATTTATAAGAGTTTAAAAGCTAGTGATGCATGACTGTTACATTTTTTGCAGTCTAAGCAATGTGATTTGGCAACATGCCCCTTTCATAGCGTATTCTCTGAAGAGGCACACAGGGGAGTCACGCTGTTGAAAGAATACTAGTTTGTAAGGAGCTACGAAACTCATTATTTTTGCTACAAGAGACTAACACAGCTACTCTTCTGGAAAACGTTCTAACTTAAATGTGGTGGGATTTCTGATTTGTTTGTTTTTTCTGGTTCTTTCCCATAGGCTGTAGTCCTGTACATGCTTTAGTTCAGTGAGACTTGCTCCTGAACAAAGATGAATAGGACTGGGTTTCATCTATCCCATCTCTGCGTGGAAGACTGTAATAGTCTTGCTGAGACATTAATTCTGCAAATGGCCTCCACAAATCTAATTAATCCCTTTGGCACTGATTGTAAATGGCACGAAAGTGTTATGTTGCCCTTTTGGACAGATTGGGATTTAATAGTCAATGGCAGCGAGGGAAGCAATGATTAAGCATTACTGGATGTGAGCCAACTAAAGTTAAACATTGGTAATTTCCATTGATTTGAATGTGAAATCATTGATACTTAGTGGTCCATAGCTTTAGCTGGACTATAACTAATGTTAACAAATATTTATTAATCAACTGCATCTCCTGCTGTTGCATGGAGCTTCCCATGGGTCTCTCACCCAGATTACTGATCAGGTCTGATGCTGTTCCCAGATTATCATGCCCATGGTTCAGTGCTGGGCATGACCTTGTACACACTGATTTATTTATTGATTAGCTCAATTCCCAATTGCCATTGGTTGCTTATGATCCCAGGGTGGTTTACCATTCAAACCGACACAATAAAATTAAGTTGCTGTGGTCTAAACCACTGAGCCTTGACCTTGATGATCAAAAGGTCAGAGGTTCAAATCCCTGCGATGGGGTGAGCTCCCGTTGTTCGGTCCCTGCTCCTGCCAACCTAGCAGTTCGAAAGCACACCAAAAGTGCAAGTAGATTAATAGGTACCACTCCAGCGGGAAGGTAAACAGAGTTTCTGTTGCTGCTCTGGTTCGCCAGAAGCGGCTTAGTCATGCTGGCCACATGACCCGGAAAAACTGTCTGCGGAAGCGGACAAACACAGGCTCCCTCGACCTGTAAAGTGAGATGCGCCCAGAGTCATTCGTGACTGGACTTAACTGTCAGGGGTCCCTTTACCTTTACCTAGAGAACAATATATTGGGCTAGATAGGCCATTGGCATGATCCAGCAGGTTCAATAAGCAATTTAAAATCAATTGCAGCAAGTGGACATCATCTTGTACAACCTCCTCCCAAGCCCTGTGTGCAAAGCTACATTTTTAACTGGCTCCAAAAACCAAGTGTTGAAGGTACCAGTTGTACCTCTGAGCAAAGGCTGTATACATGGGGTGCCACCACAGAGAAGGTCCTGTTTTGTGTCACCTTACAGTGGCTGATGTACACAGTCATGAGACAACTACTAACTTTACTGGTAAATAATATATTGAACATTTAAAGACTCCAGATATTTATGAGTGGAACAGCACTTACACAGTTTCATGAAGCCCCTCAGCTGGTTTCTAGCAGAGGAATGAATGGTAGATATATCTGATAATTTTCAAATTATCAGCAATGTTCTATACCAGATCCATTCTTATTTGCAATCCACAGCCCTTTTTTCTTCTTTTTAAACAAGTGTCCACTTTAGGTTATGTGTGTGCATTAAATACCTAGTTGTAATTTTCTTACTTAGTAGGGAAAATATATATTTTAATGATTCCATATGTATGCAATACGTTATTTATTGTCATGCTTTGTCCATAGATTTTAACAAAAACAGTGGAATATATTTATAGAAGCCATGAGTCAAATCCTTTAAGCAAATGCTTAAAGATTATTTTTTTAAAACAATTTGTTACATATAATTTGCTACATCATTATAATTGCACAGGGACTATAATAGAACACCCACATAATATAACTTCACATAATACAACCACTGACAGGGTTACTTTAATAGGGTAAAATTACAATTCCTGCCCCCTGTTAGTGGTTCATATTTTCATAAAGTGCTGATTTCCCCCTTTAATCTGAATTTTAATTGTTTTTCTAATATGCCCTGAAGTGATAATGAATAGGTATGATTTAGCCAAATTATAGAGAGTGAAGAATGTGTGAACATGTGAAGAAATATAACTGCTATGTGAATTGTATACTTAGTCCAAAGAGTTAATTTACTCAGGACCACAGCAGGAAATAAAAGAGTTCAGTTCACCCCTCCATGCCTGCTGTGAACATCATAGTTATCAGCAACCCTCAGCTGATTTTACCTGTAGGCTCTTTTTTGTCTTTTTTAAGGAGTCCAGGGCACTAAACAACAAAACAGCCATGCAATACAAATTAAAAGGAATTAAAAGTAATTGGAAACATCTGAAAACATTTGAAAACAATAGAATAAGGGCAAAATCTGGCTATAAGTCCAAGTGGGAAAAGGGGCAGGTGTCAGACAGGGTGAGGTGGTGGCCTCAGGCAGCGAGTGGTGGAGGGGCAGAGGTAGCAGGGAGGTAAAGGAGCATCTCCACCCCCATCGTTCAACCCGGGCACTGATGTCCAGCTCCAAGGGCCTTTTGGCGGTTCCCTCACTGTGAGAAGCAAAGCTACAGGGAACCAGGCAGAGGGCCTTCTCAGTAGAGGCACACGCCCTGTGGAACATCCTCCCATCAGATGTCAAAGAAATAAACAACTATCTGACGTTTAGAAGACATCTGAAGGCAGCCCTGTTTAGGGACGTTTTTAATGAATAATGTTTTAATGCATTTTTAATCTTTTGGTGGGACGTGGGTGACACTGTGGGTTAAACCACTGAGCCTAGGACTTACCAATCAGAAGGTCGGCGGTTCAAATCCCCGCAATGGGGTGAGCTCCCGTTGCTCGGTCCCTGCTCCTGCTGACCTAGCAGTTTGAAAGCACGTCAATGTGCAAGTGGCAGTAAATGGCTGCTCTAGTTCGCCAGAAGCGGCTTAGTCATGCTGGCCACATGACCTGGAAGCTGTACGCTGGCTCCCTCGGCCAGTAAAGCGAGATGAGCAGCGCAACCCCCGAGTCGGTCACAACTGGACCTAATGGTCAGGGGTCCCTTTACCTTGACCTAATCTTTTGTTGGAAGCCACCCAGAGTGGCTGGGGAAGCCCAGCCAGATGGGTGGGGTATAAATAATAAATTATTATTATTATTATTATTATTATTATTATTATTATTATTATTGGCAGGGCTGCATGTGTGTGCACCATGTGGCCTCAGGTGAAGGATGCTGTCCTAACACAAATGTTGAAATAAGATTTGACTGCCAGTCCAGCTGGAACTGTAACTGTAAGTGGAAATGGGGAGGACCAACTTGTTATTTCCTGCAGGCAGCAAAATGGCTTCTGCTGGCCCTGGGTGGGAAATTGCATTTGACTCTGGAATCCTTTGTGGCTGCTGTGTGAGGCAATAGGTACAACAGCATCCTGTCCTCTTTTCTTTTACTAAACAGTTTTCTGACTCAACCGTTTTCTGCGCAGCATGACACCCACTTTGGGTAGACCCACTGAGAGGTTCCAGACACACACTGCACACTCATCCTTTTCATATCACGGTAATTGTATGGGACTTAATATTATTGGGAATAATCCAATGTCACTTTTATAGTTCCATCAATGCAAGCATTTAAATTTGCTAGACTCCCCCTTCTCTGGCACACTGTTCTTGGACTTCCTCCTGACCCCGCTAAGCTAATTTTGAGGAGTGCTGGGAGTTAGGGGAGAGCCCCATTGCTCAAACAGCAGTAATAATAATAATAATAATAATAATAATAATAATAATAATAATAATTTATTTATACCCTGCCCACTTCCAACAAAACACTAAACTAAAATAACCTATTAAACATTAAAAGGTTCCCTAAACAGGGCTGCCTTCAGATGTCTTCTAAAAGTTTGGTAGTTATTTTTCTCTTTGACATCTGGTGGGAGGGCGTTCCACAGGGCAGGTGCCACTACCGAGAAGGCCCTCTGCCTGGTTCCCTGTAACTTGGCTTCTTGCAGCGAGGGAACCGCCAGAAGGCCCTCGGCACTGGACCTTGGTGTCCGGGCAGATCAATGGAGGTGGAGACGCTCCTTCAGGTATACTGGACCGAGGCCGTTTAAGGCTTTAAAGGTCAGCACCAACACTTTGAATTGTGCCCAGAAACATACTGAGAGCCAGTGTAGGTCTTTCAAGACCAGTGTTATATGGTCTCGGCGGCCACTCCCAGTCACCAGTCTAACTGCTGCATTCTGGATTAGTTGTAGTTTCCGGGTCACCTTCAAAGGTAGCTCCACATAGAGCGCATTGCAGTAGTCCAAGCGAGAGATAACCAGAGCATGCACCACTCTGGTGAGACAGTCTGTGGGCAGGTAGGGTCTCAGCCTGCGTACCAGATGGAGCTGGTAAACAGTTGCCCTGGACACAGAATTGACCTGTGCCTCCATGGGCAGCTGTGAGTCCAGAATGACTCCTAGGCTGCACACCTGGTCCTTCAGGGGCACAGTTACCCCATTCAGGACCAGGGAGTCCTCCACACCTGCCTGCCTCCTGTCCCCCAAAAACAGTACTTCTGTCTTGTCAGGATTCAACCTCAGTCTGTTAGCCGCCATTCATCCTTGCACAGGGCTACCGCTGATGGGATTTCTTAGGTCAACCTCATCCATTATGCCCTTGCTTGAACATGCCTGGACCCTGAGTTCATCATCGGACACCCTTCTCCAAGTACCTCTTGTGAAATACATTTGGAGAGGGGGTGACCAAGGAGAGGGCCTTTTCGATTGCATCCTCAACAAGACCTACGTGGTCCACTTTGGATGTCAGGTTAAGTTGCACCTCTTCTCCCTGGCTTTGAAGGGATTATAATAATCATGTTTATTGCTGTTTGTGTGTATGGGGTGTGCTGTTTTATTGTTAAACTTGATGGTTGCTTTTAAAATTTGTCTATGAGTCATCTAGAGATGTTTTGTATTAGGTTACAAATAAAACAACTCCCCCAACCCGCACTTTGACTACTAAGTCTAACAGTTGCATTGCAGTGTAACAAATGACGTTTGCCAGAGTAGGGTTACATGGTTACTACGTATGTCCCTGCAGAGGCTTCCTTGCTACCTACAGTCTTGAAATAATTATTCCTTTGTAGCCTTTTGAATTGGCTGCAATGTGTGTGTGGCCGAAAGGGGTTGTGTACGGTGCTCACAACAGTTTAGCTGGTTTGGAAATGTATGCCCACTGGCCAGCAAAGCTTGATGATCTGTGTTAAATAAAAGGAAAATAGTTTACAACAGTGGGGAATAGCGAGTCATTGGAATAGGAAAAAGGCATCCACTTAAAAAATAAACAATTCCTTATGGATCACTGCTATGACAGTTGCAAAGGCACTCACTCCCCAAACTGCTGCTGCATCCCAATCTATCTGGATGTTGTTAGACTGCAACTCGCATCAGCCCAACTTCGTGAATGTTGGGGAGGGTGGGCTTCTGCTGTCTAACACAAGCAGTATGTTTTGCAGCCATCAATAAAATAACGATAATTTATTTCTTGTACACACAGCTCATCTAACTGGGTTGCCCCAGCCACTCTGGGTAGAATGCAACAAAATAGAACAGAACAAACCTGAGAGACCATAGGAGCCAACTCCTGGGGGCCAAGGTATCTTTGCCCCCCTTAAAATATTTTAGGGGCAGACCCCCCCCCACCAAAGTTGACGAGCATTGCCATTCAAATGGTGTGTGTGCACCATATCTTGTGATGAATTGTGCAGGGTGGGGCCTACCTGGGCCACCCCAATATCTCATTCAAAAGTTGGCACGCCTGCGACAGGCCTGCCCAAGGAGGAGCGTTAATTTCTTTGAGCCAACACAAGCCACGCTCCAAGCGGTGGAGGAGCCACAGGGGTTCCAATTTGAATAAAATATTGGGGGAGGGCAGGTTAGCCCTGCCCGCATAATTGATCACAGGGCAGGGCACACCCACACTATTTGAATAGTTGTTGTTGTTTAGTCGTGTCCTGCTCTTCGTGACCCCATGGACCAGAGCACGCCAGGCACTCCTGTCTTCCACTGCCTCCCACAGTTTGGTCAAACTCATGTTTGTAGCTTGGTCAAACTCATGTTCGTTGAACACTGTCCAACCATCTCGTTCTCTGCTGTCCCTTTCTCATTGTGCCCTCCATCTTTCCCAACACCAGGGTCTTTTCCAGGGAGTCTTCTCTTCTCATGAGGTGGCCAGAGTATTGGAGCCTCAGCTTCAGGATCTGTCCTTCCAGTGAGCACCCAGGGCTGATTTCCTTAAGAATGGATAGGTTTTATCTTCTTGCAGTCCATGGGACTCTCAAGAGTCTCCTCCAGCACCATAATTCAAAAGCATCAATTCTTCGGCGATCAGCCTTCTTTATGGTCCAGCTCTCACTTCCATACATCACTACTGGGAAAACCATAGCTTTAATTATGAGAGCCAGTGTGGTGTAGTGGTTAAGAGCAGTGGACTTGTAATTTGGTGAACCGGGTTTGATTCCCCGCTCCTCCACATGCAGCTGCTGGGTGACCTTGGGCTAGTCTCTCAGCCCCACTCACCTCACAGAGTGTTTGTTGTGGGGGAAGAAGGGAAAGGAGAATGTTAGCTGCTTTGAGACTCCTTAGGGTAGTGATAAAGCGGGATATCAAATCCAAACTCTTCTTCTTCTTCTTCAACTATACGGACCTTTGTTGGCAAAGTGATGTCTCTGCTTTTTAAGATGCTGTCTAGGTTTGCCATCGCTTTTCTCCCAAGAAGCAGGCATCTCTTAATTTCATGACTGCTGTCACCATCTGCAGTGATCATGGAGCCCAAGAAAGTAAAATCTCTCACTGCCTCCATTTCTTCCCCTTCTATTTGCCAGGAGGTGATGGGACCAGGGGCCATGATCTTCGGTTTTTTGATGTTGAGCTTCAGACAATACTTTGCGCTCTCCTCTTTCACCCTCATTAAAAGGTTCTTTAATTCCTCCTCACTTTCTGCCATCAAGATTGTGTCATCTGCATATCTGAGGTTGTTGATATTTCGTCCGGCAATCTTAATTCTGGTTTGGGATTCATCCAGCCCAGACTTTCGCATGGTGAATTCATGGTATTGCCCATCAACTGTGGTGGTGGTGGTGAGTTCCAGCCCCCTCAAATATTTTCTGGGGGACGACGAGGAAGGGACCTCGGCGCGTAGGAATTGGCTCCTTTGCTGGGATCTCTGGGCTCCTGCTGGATTTTAGAAGGGAAAAAAGGCCCTTTAGAATTAAGCAAGCTGCGCGCTCTGTGCGCTGCTTTCCCCTATGTAAGAACGGGGATTCCATGCGCGGAGTCTCCTGAGTGAGACTCGCGGCTGCCTTTGTCTACCCAGCGGATTGTTTGCAGTCCCGGCCTTTTTGCTGAGGAGCGACTTGTCAGTCCCGCCGCGGCTCCTCCTCCCGCCCAGAGACCTTTCTAGAGGCTTGAGGGACGCGGGAACAGCGGGGTGTTTTTAGCCTTCTTCGCGTTCAAACTCGGAAACTGTGGCCCGCCGTGTGTGTGTGTGTGTGTGAGGGAGAAGAGGGCGCAGTACTCCGGCTGCTGCCTTTTCTCCGACCCCTTCCGTTCGCCTCAGCCCTGAAGGCGGGAGTCCCTCCTCAAATCCCCGCAGCCCAGTCGCTCCCACCCACGTGAGGAGGGGCCGCCGCCTGGTCGTGTCAGGAACCGGTCTGTCGGTGCCCTGGTCTGACAGGAAGGAAGGGTGAAGCAACAGGTTCCCCTCCAGCCGGGGGCCGAGTGCTGTTCTCGACGCCGCGCTCAGCGGCAAAGCTGAAGGCAGCTTTGGCTGTGCCACCTCCGAGGAACGGCTCCTTGTGGCCCGGCTGGCATTATATATCCGGGCATTGCGAGGCGCAGAGGGGTCTCCCCGCAGTCTCGGAAGCGAGGAGCGGAGCTCGCGCGCCAACAAGGCTTGTGCCTCGCTCCTCGTGAGGCGACGCTTCCTTGCCCGACTCGGTGTGGCAATAGGTATACACGGAGGTGTGGTCCGCGCGCAACGTGAAAGCTCAATCCCTCGTGTGGCACGTGAACACGAGTTGGCCAAGGACTGTTCGGAGTCCACCCCGCGGATTTCTCTCCCCTCCCCAGCCTGGCTGCCAAACAACCCCAAACGAAACCGGCTGGAAGCGATGCGTTCCTCCGGGAAACCTTTGGGGCCCGATCAGCGCGCTGAGGAGCCGGGAGGGGAGTCGATAAATGGGCAGGGCGGCGGGCCCATTTCTTTTGAGTGCCTTTCAACGTGAGGGAATAAGGGTCCGGCGCGTGACTTTTTTTCTTCTCCACGGGTGGCAAAAAAGTCTCTCAAGCGCCACGTCGACGACGCGCACACACACGCAAGCGCGTTATTTTGAAAAACTGAAGCGATCCGAGGTGCGGCTGCTTGAGCGCCGAATGCAACAGGTGCTGAGCAGGGCGCTCGCTCGCAGGGCGCTGCTGAGGGGAGGCGCCGCGCGAAGCAATGAAGAGGGCCCTTTTCGGCGAGCGCCATCCTCCTCCCTCCCCCTCTCTCTCTCCACCCCTCCTCCTCCCCCCCCCCGGAGTTGGGGGAGTCGCCCACACGCCGCCTTGTTGCCCTAGAGACGGGCTTCCCCGACTCTCGCTCTGTCTCTCCGGCGCTCGCTAGCCCTCCCCCTTCTGGTGGCCCCTCCCCCCGCCGCAGGGGGTCCAGTGAGCGCGCGGGCAGGCGGAGCCGTCGGGGGCTGGCCCGGGGAAAGGGATCCTCCCCCCCGCCTGCCTGCTGCGCGTGGCTCAGACGTCAGGAGGAGCCCGAGCGGGCAGGAGGCAGCGCCCATCCCCGCCGCTGCCAGAGTGTCGGCGGCTGCCGGACGGGGCAGAGGGAGAGAAGTGGGAGGGAAGGAGGCGCTTCCTGGCTGAGGCGAAGTCAAAAGTCGACGCGGCGCGGCAAGCAAGGAGCGAGCAGGGGGCGGGGGCGCGCGCCATGGCCGACGTCTTTCCCAACCCGGAGCCCGGCGCGGGTCCCGACGCAGCGCGGGGCTTCGCCCGCAAAGGGGCCCTCCGGCAGAAGAACGTGCACGAGGTCCGCGACCACAAATTCATCGCGCGCTTCTTCAAGCAGCCCACCTTCTGCAGCCACTGCACCGACTTCATCTGGTAAGGAGCGAGCGCGGCCTCAACCCCCCACCCACCACAACCCCCCGCCCGAGAACCGGGCGCTGCGCTGGCTGCAGAGGGGGAACTCCAGCGGCACTCCCTCGCCGCCTTGCCTTTCCTCCAACCGGGAGCCTCGCAGTCTTCCACTCGCGGAGAGGCAAGCGAGGCGGGCGGGTAGGCAGGCAGGCAGGCAGGCAGGCAGGCTGGCTCTCTCCCCGCGCCGCCTCAGAGCTGTTAGTCATCTCCTTCCCTTCAGCCGCTCGGCAGACTTCACAGGTGAAGGACTTGGGGCAGAAAGAGAGACACACTCTCTCTCTCCACCGGCAGGAGGAAGCGCTTGAGGTTCGCCGTCTCTCCGGGGGCTCCGTCGGTTCGACGAGACCCCAGCGCACTCCTTCCCCGCTGACAGGAGCTCGTTTCCCCGCCCCATGCAGTCGCATGTATGGGAGGCGTCTCTCCTTCTTACTTTCCTCCTACGGAGAGGAGAGGGAGGGAGGGAGGCACCACCCCTGTGTGGGGTGGTTCATGTGGCGCTGCATTTTTCATCGGGGCACACAAACACTTCTGGGCCAGGCTGACCCAATGGACTTAGTTTTCCTGCACTCCAACTTGCCAGAAAGGATCTTTCTACTTTAAGGCTCTTGGGAGATGTAGTGTGGCACCTTTTTCACGCGGAAAGAGAGCTTACTCCCTCCCACCCCACAAATACGTCAACCCATTTATGCACTTCTGGGGAAAAAACCCAACACCAGTCCTTCTGTCCATTTCACCGCTCCGCTGACCACATCTGGGGGGGGATTAGTGCCTTTAGATAGACCTTCTGTATCACACATGCATGCACACCCCATAAAAGCCCATTTGATTTCATACAGTAAAAGACTTCCACCCCCACGCAGTACCGTGCTCTCAGAACCAAAAACTTCTCCTACGACGCAACCCGTTTTGCTGGGATCCTGGAACGACACTCTTTTTTAAAGGGAAGGCTCTGTAGCCCCCTTCTTCTCAGCCGCCACACTCTTGCGCTGAAGAGAGATCCACACCAGCTGTATCTTCCAGAGGAAGCTGGTTGTATCCAGAACTCCGTTCATCACTCCCACTGATATGAAAGCAACTCCAATACGAGTCTTCCTGTGCAGACCAGAACACACACTCTCCCTCTCTTCCATCTACAATCCTCTTCTTGGTCCTTGAGTCGGCTTCCTTCTGAAACAGTCTCACCCTGTCCCCCTCTGGACACTTAAAATCCATTTGCACTGATGCAGATGCAGACCAGGCTCTACACCAGCGGTGATGGGAAATGGTTGGCTGTCAGCTTTTGTTAGAGAGCAACTCCCATAATCTCTGGCCATTGGCCATGCTGTTTGGAGTGACCCATCTTTTCCAAGTTGTTTGGGAAGTGCAGATTTTCCCAACTCTAGCTGCCAATTTTCTCACTCTGCATCTCTCAAAGTTCCCTCTTCTTTGCAACTATTAGACACACAAAAACCTTGTCCTCCGCATCTCATTGTTGTTTCCATATGTGATCCCGGTTTTTGTTCCTGGCACCTCCAGGTAGCACTTGGAATGTTGCCTGCTTGAGCTCTTAGAGGACTGCTGCCAGTTAGTGCGGACAGTATTGCGCTAGATGGATCTTGGGTCTAACTGCGTAAGGCTGCTCTTTCGCTCTTTCACTATTTCGTGTGAGATTCTTTCCCACTGTTGCACCACGATAAGTACTCTTCACCTCCCCCCCCCCCCCAGATCAGGAAGTCAAGGAACGGACGTTAACTGGGGAGCTACACCATCATAGATTGGATTGCACACTGTATAACTCTCCCAACATCACAGCAGAAACATCTGGAGTGAGATTTGTCATCCCCATGCTGAAAGTGTGCAAACAACACCAACAACATCTGCTTAAGGGATTGTTTTAAATCCCATTCAGCCACAGGGGGCAACTTTCGCAAGCAGCTGCATGGTGTAGTGGTTAGAGTATCAGACTAAGACCTGGGAGTTCAGGGTTCAAATCCCCACTTGGCCATTAAGCTAACTGGGTGATTTTGGGTCAGTCACTGCCTCTCAGTGGTGATTAGTTGAGGAGAGGGAGAATTGTGTGCTCTGCATTGAGCTGCTTGGACAAAAAGATGGGATATACCATATTTTTCTGTGTATAAGACTAGGTCCCCCCCTAATTAGGGTGATGTCTTATGCATGGATATCTCTCTCCCCCTTTCTTAAATCTGAGTCCCCCAAAATAGGGGGCATTTTATACCTGGGGGTGTCTTATAGAAGGAAAAATATGGTGAATGCAACAACAACAACAATATTACAAAACAGATGCAAGACACCCTCTTCCTCCATCACCCTCAGCGGTCCTTTTTCTATGTCTCATCTTTGCAAAACGGCTTTTTGGAGTTTCCTCTTTCCATACACAAAGTTTCTTTGTTGCACAGACCATAGATACAAGATTTTGTATCTTACCATAGGATGTTGTAGGATGCTGCCTAGTACTGAGTTAGACCAATGGTCCATCTAGCTCAGTTTTGTCCATCCTGTCTGCTAGCAGCTCTCCAGGGCTTCAGACAGATTTCTCTCCCAATCCTACCTGGGGATTGAAAAAAATCTTATACATTATTGTACTCTGTACTGCACCAGCTTTATCTAGTGAGACTTCCAACTGCATTTCACTTGAGATAAAGAGAACCCTTCTTCAAATTTCTTAAACTCACTGATGGAAATTCCCTGTAGTGATGCTGTGGGCTATCAGTTGCCTTGTGTATTGTTCTATTTGCTGCTTTACCAACTTACTTAGGTAGAGGCTTAACTAACCACGTTTCTGCCCCCCTGTCGTCTGTTGAAGTACAATTTGCTACCACCCCACTGCACCCTAAAGTTTACTGTACGTGCTTATCTCTTGTCTATTGTGTGCAATCCATTTATTGACTCCAAAGGCATGCTCCATGGAGGATCCAACCCTTGCAATCTAATTATTTTCTGTAGCTGATCTCTTGCCTGCCCTTTTGGCCAGTCTGCACTCAAGATGTTCAGATGGATCTCTCAACATTTTTATTTTTATTTACTTAAAAGCGGCTGAAGTGAGTAGGGTGGGGAGAGATTTTGAATTAGGTCAGAGCAGTATTGCTGGAGGATTTCAGCTCTTTCCCCATGCTATCCCATCCTGAAGTAAAATTAAGGGAAAAGAACAATACCTGTATTATTTCCTTGAAGGGTAAAACAGCAGCTTTCTGTATGTGTTGACTATAGATCAGGAAAATAGTGTGTGGAAATATGATTTCCCCTTGCCATGCCATTGGTCCAATCAAATTCACAGTCCTCCAAAGTAAAAATTTAAAATATCTGCAGATCTACTCTTGGAGCTCCTATTATCATATGTAGTTTGGCTTTTGTTTACCTAGCTGACAAGGAAATTGTTGTACATAAATTTCACCCAGGGGAGTTATTTTCTGCTACAACCCTACTCTCTAGAAGTTTACTTATTGTATGTTATGTTACATTCATTTCTCTACCCCTGTTGCAATCCAACCTGAGTCAATGTACAAGTTAAAATGATTTTAAAAAGCAACAGCACAGTAACATTGCAACATTAGAGGTGGTATCCAGCAAAGTACTTCTCCTAGCAGAAGGACTTTGGGCTGTGCCACAGAACTTCCCCTCTCTACTTATGTGCACCCTCCAAATTGGTCGCTGGTTTTCCTAACATTAAACTCCAGAAAAGGCTGGAATGCACAAGTAGGCTTTTAAGAAGTGCTAAAATATATTTGCAGTTGTCAGAGCTCTGAGGGGAGGTGATTCTGTAAGAAGGGGGCTACCACTGAGAAGGCCCTTCATGCTAGTTGCCCAACCCAGACGAACTCTGCAGCTGAGCAGAATATTCAGATGGCAGTAGGGAGAGAGAGCGGCTCCTGCAGGTATCCTGGTTGGCAGACATCAAAACCTTGAACTTTGCCCTGTAGTTTATGGGCAGCCCATGCAGCTCCTTTAGTAGTGGTGTAATATGTGTGTGGTAGGATACTCCACTGAGTAACCTTGTTACACGGTTGCAGCATTCTGCAGCAGCCCTGGCTTTGGGACCAACCTCAAGCAAAGTCCCAGATGATGGAGCAGATTCACACTATCCAGTCTAGAGGAATGTTCACAGCGGCCAGGCTATCCCGATCCGGAACCAGACATTGTATGTGTACCTGCCAAAGGTGGCATTCACTTATAGCTACCACTGCCACCTGAGTTTCTGTGGATAAATACAAATCAAAGACTACACCTAAACTGTGCTATTACCTGTTTCTGGAACCAAGAGCCACCCATCTCTCCACAGGACCTCCCAATGCCAGGACTGAATTACAGTGGTACCTCTGGTTATGTACTTAATTCGTTCCAGAGGTCCGTTCTTAACCTCAAACTGTTCTTAACCTGAAGCACCACTTTAGCTAATGGGGCCTCCCACTGCTGCCGCATGATTTCTGTTCTCATCCTGAAGCAAAGTTCTTAACCCAAGGTACTATTTATGGGTTAGCAGAGTCTGTAACCTGAAGCGTATGTAACCCGAGGTACCACTGTACAGTTTTTGGCCCTCATCTTAGCATCTTACTACACCCATACACTTGTTTAGGAGCTGCCATAAGATGCCAGTGAACTCATAACAGAGTGCATTCTCTTTAACCGCAGCATAAGTTGTCCTACCCATTGAATTCATTTAGTTTTTCTTTCTCCTATATATATTCCCCTTTAGCAGTTGGGTTATGTCATGTACACAGTGCTTGCATGCAGCTGTTCCACTTAACCTTGATTTTGTAACCACTTCATGCATATAAGCATTTGTGTGCATGCTGCCCTTCTTCTTACACAGCCCTGTCACTTTACAAACTCTTATGATTCTGCAGTTGCTTAGGACGAGATTGCTTGAATCTCTTGCACTGAGTTTGGTATTTCCCTTTTTTGTGTTTCCTGTTGCTGCCTCTGGTGGGCAAGGGGATTTGAAAATACTTTTGCAGATTGCACCTCTTAGATGTTCATACTCATAAATAAGATTTATGCGCATAGCCGATACGGAGGAAACTAATAAAAACCACTCAGGAGCCACAAGGGGATAAAGCAGTGCTTTCTTTCCTCAAGACAATGCCAGGCTGTTACAATGCCAGCTAGCTGAAGTGGTGTTGTACGTCGTTTGCATGCACATATCTGGCTGTGGTTTAGACTGTGAATGGTTGTGCACCTTGGGCTCATCTTGAATGAAGAAAAACGAGTGTTCATGTTGTCTTATTGTGAATTGCTTGTATCCAAATGCATCCATTTTATTTGCATGCTGCAACTTATTTGTCCGAGAGTATGGTATGGACTGGATACTCAGCCATTCCCATAGTATCAGCTATGAGAGAACCTTAGGACTTCCACGTGTCAGGTCTATCCTCACAGGCAACCCTCCCTTTTACGTGCATTCAACATGTGTGTCACTGTGTGTACGCTCATCACGCCGAGCCAGAAGTGAATTTTAAAATGGCTAAAATGGCCCCAGAAGAGGCGTGAAGAAGCCAGAAAAGGCGCAGGAACAGCACATAGCAATCCCATGGGCTTTCACAATTGCAATCCCAAGAGCCCTTGCACCAAGGACTGAGGCCTGTGGAGAGTTTGAATTTGAGGAAAGAGGTTGAGAGAGAGGGGTTGTGTTGGAGTTTTTGCAGGTGTGTTTTTTTTCCTTGAGGTGTTCTTTGAGATGGCACCTAAATGCACCACATCGTCATCTTCCTCGGGGGATGACAAACAAACCCAAGAGGCAGCGAGTGGTGCCCGGGAGAAGAAAATCCGGGCATTGGAGGTGGCGAGTGCATGTACAACTACAACTGCCAAGGTCCCCAGCCATGTGCAGGATGAGGTCCTGTCGAAGGCACATGAAGCACTGAATCTCTGTGGCTAAAGGACATGAACCATCAGCATATCCCCATTGATGGCAGCACCTTGCGCAAGAAGACTCTCATACTGTATGTGCACTTCAGGCAGCCTGAGAAGGAGTTCTGAGCCAGTTCTGGCTGGCTGACCCACTTCAAACAATGCTTCGATTTGAAGAACATTGGCACCTGTGTTGAAACTGCATCCATGGACCTTGAGGCTGCCCAAAAATGTCTTGACCAACTGAAGAAACAGAAGTGCCAGCTGGCCATCATCATGTTCCTCCGCAAGACATCATCAGCTCCACCAAGTGAGTCTCACCCACAGCCAAGCACTTTGGGGGTACTGGTCCACCCTGCTTGTCATTGTTTGCAAATTGTCCTTCAGCAATGAGGAAGACTGAGTGCCTCCATTGCCACCATTCTTACCCGTATGGTAGGGCTGCTGGTTTGTAAAAGGGTTTTTCTAGGGTTCCCAGAGGTTCAGAGGGTGTTTGCAGGATGCTTCAATTATACGCAAGGTGACTCGGAACGTAACCCCCGCGTAAATGGGGGTTGCCTGCACTTTGGAGGAAGCCCTGCTGAAGAAAGCATTCTGCTTGTCAGATGATACTTCGAATCCAGTGTTTGTTACTAAATATTTTTGTATTGCCTTGGTTAGGAAGAGCACAAGGGTAGCTTCCAGTGTCTCCCTTTAAAATACACACAAGCAAAAGCTGAGAACTTTCTGTTGCATGTGCATTAAAGGAAAATGTATGGATTGTGAATGCATGAACCCTTAATACTTTAGATATTTTGTGTTTGTTTTGTGCTATAGTATCAGACTTTGAGTACTAAGTGTTGTCTAAGAAGTGCCAAAACAAAAGTTTTCTTGGCCTTGACATCCTATCACAGGGGAAAGCCTGTTTCTAAACCTATGCCCACTTACTTGTGTTAAGTTCTGCTTAATACAGTGGGGCTTATTTCCAAGCAAACATATATGTTTGCATTTACAGCCCTTCATGATATTTATCCCAAGGCGGTTTACAATATAATTGAAATAAAACAATAATATACAATAAATAAGTAAATTGATGTGATTACATAATTAATGCAACACACACTTAAAATATCAGTTGAAGCAGTCAGGTTAAGAAGCATTCAATTCCAGTGTTTTAAAAGCATCCCAATACTGTTTTGGAAGACAAACCCAGTTAAAATGGATAGAATTGGTCTACTGCATATCATTCCACTTCTGTGTACTTGTTGAGAAGTCCATCATATGGGCATGCAGAACTTTGGAGAGAGAAATGAGGAGGTGATAAAAATGATATAGTTGTTTACATTTTAAAGATAATGCCCAATTTATTTAATGTAATTAGAAGAGGAAAATAATTTTGGGGGGAATGAAACAAAAAGAAGAGTAGAGTTATATAGATATAAAATTGCTGTAGGGCCCATTTAATCATGTTTATAATGATAGCGAATACAGTTTAAAACTGCATTGATAAAAGGCACTTAATCACAGGCTGCATTTGAATGGGGAAACATATCCTGTGGCTGGCAGGTGACAAGAAAAGTTGTTTTCTACTGCCTTTTCCAGCTAGGAAGGATTTTTAATATTCTTCAGAGACAGCATGCAGTAACCTTTTTCTGCTTCAGAGATAAAATATAGGCGCCTTTTTAATGAGAGTCTGGGAAACTTCAGAAAACCTGTGAATTGTAAATACAAAATTTGGGTAGCTGTTCTCTAAAGGGGCAGCACTGTTAACACCACTGTCACCCAATCAGTTCTTTTTTTTAATGTTGCAATTTTTTCCAATACGCTTGTAAGCAGAATCTAAGCTTTAAAAAAATTGTTTAATTGTAGAGTATTTGCAGTGAGAGAGAGAGCCTAGTGGAGGAACCACCACTTTTTGGCCCCCTTCAATGAAGGATCAGAAAAAAAGTCTGTACCACTCAACTTCAATTTATTACTAATATATATAGAGAGAGAGGGAGGGAGAAATTGCAGCCTTTACCCTTTCCTGCTTTGCTTCTATGTTTTCAATACAGTAAGCCCGCAACTTACACAGGGGTTACATTCCAGGAAGAGCACCTAAAGCCAAAATTGTGTATAGTCAAAACACATTGGGTGCAATAGAGGGTGGGATTGCCAAAGTATTTTTTTTTCCTGTACACCTGCCTGCTTTCCATTCCATTTTATTTATTTGCCAAGTTCGTAAAACTGAATTAGCACCAGCTAAATGTGTGTAGGTTGCAAGTGTACTGCACTTATCTTTAACTGTGTTAAAAATCAATAAATCAGAGATAAAGTAATCTGTTATGTGGCATCAATTGATTACTCGTTTTATTTAGAAGTTAGTTCTGTCAAGTATAGAAACTTTTAAAAACACGAAAAAGGGATGCTCTGATTACGTATTAGTAACTTTCAGTAGCATCAATTTAGTTGTTAGTTTAGCATTATTGCTTATACAGTATTGCATTTGACCTCAACAATCTGGCTATCTTGAGACAGTTGCAGCAGTGTTTTTTAAAGGTGGCATGTATATTAAAAAAATGGTGGTTAAAATAAACACCCTTCAATATCAGGACGGTTTTCACAAACAACATTGTTAAGCTTTGTTTGAATTCCTCTGTGTGTTTAATTTTATTCCCACAGATTTCTGCATATAAACAAAGTAAATGTGTGTGTGTGTTTGAAGTCTCCACTTCACTGTGGAAAAAACTTGTGTGTGTGCCATCCTACAGTGTTGCAGGCTGCTCCTAGCAAGTAGGTTTGAGTAGTATAAACTAAGTATCTGTATATAAACACCTATGAGGAAAGTATTTGTATATGAGCTCCTTAATGTAGCCCCCCCCCCGAAATGCATGTTAGCAAAATAAATAACAGAGGTTCATGTTTGTGTTTTGTCAACTGGTAGAAATTCCGTTTGTCTTGCATCCTTATATATAAGGCCAAGCTATCTTTTTGTGAGTGTGTATGTGTTAGTTTTTCACTTAGATTCTCTTAAAAGAAGAAAAGGCAGGAACCACAACAAAGGGGGTAGGGGGCTATCAAGGCCATCCAGACAGTTTTGAGAAGGTGAATAACTAGAATCTTGCAGCTCTAGTATTCTCACTGAATCCAACAAATCCTTGGAGATTAGGTGTTTTGGCCCACTTACTAACAAATGTATCTCACTTGCCAGTTTATCACACACACCCCACCTGATATTCTCCTGCATCGCAAGTATATTTTGGACAGTAAAACAAGCCAAGACAATTTATTCCTTTATTAGTGTTGCTGCATACAAAGTTGTGGGCTGCATCCATCAAGAGCCATAATAGTATTAATGATATGAACCCTTACATTGTGAATATAATGCATAAATTGTATCAGAAGGTAATCTTTGCAAGTTAATTGTTCAGAATTTTTTTTGGTTGAGTGTAAAGAGGCTGAGAGCAGAACCCTGTACAGGGCTACTCATAAGTAAGCGCTATTAAACTCAGTGGGACTTACTCCATAAGCAGAAGTTAAGAAAACTTATTCCTTTGACAGGAAATAATATTGCTGTTGCATATTACGACAACAAAAAAAGGTAACTTTGTCTTTCTCTCTCTTTTTCCTTGCCTAGGGGGTTTGGCAAACAAGGATTTCAGTGTCAAGGTAAGTAAGTAATAATGGCTTCCATTTCTGCTTTAATCATGAAATCTAGGTGAAATATACCGCAAGAAGGAATTAATTATGCTAGAAAGAAAGAAAAGTATTAAATTATCTAAAAGGATGTGTATTATTTAATCATTTATTATCTCATGAACTGTGAATCATGCACAGAAGAGTTTCATTTCAGCAGAGTTTCCTAAAATTAAATGTCATGTAATCTGCATATAGAGCACTCTTTAATTTTTCATGAAAAGAATCTTTGTGGTTTATTTTTGTAGAGAACATTTTTCTTGTCGGGAGCTGCTGTCTCTGTGTGGGTGTTCTGAATAGTGGATTCGCTCTCCATTGGGCTCCCTTTAATGCTCTAATCCATCTTTTCTCTCCCTTAGTAATTTACATGGTTTTCATGAATACATTTAGGTGGACCTTTGGTCTTTATTTTAATCTGTTTATTCAACTGAATGGAGTAAAATACAGTAAACATTTTTATTGTGAATGAACTTCAATTCAATGTCAATTGTTCAGTGTTAAAATATTGGGACAGGAAGTAACTTTATTTACATGAGTTGCTCTATTGGCCATAATATGGCTGTATTTTTGTTCAGTGCTTATTTTCACTAAACTGTAGGATATGTACAGAACACAAAACCCTCAAAGCTGTCTTATGTGAAATTAAACTATTGGTCTCCCTAGCCCAGCATAGTGTATGTTGAGACAACAACTCTCCAGTTACTCAAAAGAGATGCACTGCTCCCAGATATTCTTTTGATTGGCTATGTCCAGGATTAAACTGGGAATGTCTGCATGGAAAAACCTACAACTGAAATTTGCCCTTTCCTCATATTCTTAGGTCCATAGCCTGATTTTCTAAGGTCTGTAGGTTGATCACCATTTCAGGTTATCAATATATTTCTCACTTCAGCAACCTCCCTCGTCATAACTCATCAGCGTTCTTGTTTGCTAATTGTATATGTTACGTTTTCCTACCATGGAGACAGGTTTGATTAAGTGGGAATAGCATTTGGTCTGATGATTTCATAGATTTTAGGGCAGCTGACAGTGGCAGCTGGTGAATTTTGGAGTTGGTGTGACACTTGCAGGTTAACCCCCCCCCCCAAAAAAAAACCTGTTGTCTTTTGATCTGCTTATACACCGTATAGCAGGGGCCAGCAAACTTTTTCAGCAGGGGGCTGGTCCACTGTCCCTCAGACCTTTGGGGGGGGGGAGGCGGCGGCCTATATTTTGAAAAAAATATATATGAATGAATTCCTATGCCCCACAAATAACCCAGAGATACATTTTAAATAAAAGGACACATTCTACCCATGTAAAAACATGCTGATTCCTGAACCATCCGCAGGCCGGGTTTAGAAGGCGATTGGGCTGGATCCGGCCCCCGGGCCTTAGTTTGCCTTGCTGTATAGGCATGTTTTGCTAGCATGGCTGGGAGATACACATGAGTTAAGTGTGTTGTGGTGACTAAGATTTTTGTACAGTGAGCCAGGAATTTTTATTTGAGGAAGATGCTAAAGGGGGAATTAGCACATTGGCTACAAAAGGCAAAAAGCGCACTTCTCCCTATGTTAAAGTTTCAAAAGCAGGCATGGTGTGGTGGCTGAGAGTATGCGCTGGGACAACTCCAGTCCACATTTTACCGCAGCCATGTATCCACTGGGTGACCTAACCCAGCAAACTATTTTTCACTCTCACCTCCCCTGTACCTGTTTCCAGGAGAGGGACGAAGAATACTTTAGAGATAATATATGTGAAGTACTTGGAATTCCTTGAACAACTGTATCAGTACTGTGTAGTATTTTCTATATACCTCGGGTTACATACACTTCAGGTTAGAGACTCCGCTAACCCAGAAATATTAGTTACAGATAGGTAGCCGTGTTGGTCTGCCATAGTCAAAACAAAAAAAAATTCCTTCCAGTAGCACCTTAAAGACCAACTAAGTTAGTTCTTGGTATGAGCTTTCGTGTGCATGCACACTTCTTCAGATACACTGAAACAGAAGTTTCCAGACCCTTCTATATAGTGAGAAGGTGGGGAGGGGTATTACAGAGAAACCAGTAGGAGAACACTTCAGTAGCACCTTAAAGACCAACTAAGTTAGTTCTTGGTATGAGCTTTCGTGTGCATGCACACTTCTTCAGATACACTGAAACAGAAGTTTCCAGACCCTTCTATATAGTGAGAAGGTGGGGAGGGGTATTACAGAGAAACCAGTAGGAGAACACTTCAATCTCCCAGGACATTCTATACAAGATCTCAAAGTAGCTGTTTTACTACAAAGGAATTTCAGAAATAGACTGGAAAGAGAAGCTGCTGAATTGCAACTTATCACCAAACTTAAAACCATGGAGAGACCTGGTCTGAACAAAGACATTGGATTCTTATCTCATTATACATGACAAAGCCATTTTTCACCTTCTCACCCCTTGCTTTTTCCTGTAAGACCTATTGCAGTCGTTAAGAGTCGTCAACAGGCTCATCACAGCTATCTGCCAATCACCCATTCCCACCACCCTTCTGAGTAATACCCCTCCCCACCTTCTCACTATATAGAAGGGTCTGGAAACTTCTGTTTCAGTGTATCTGAAGAAGTGTGCATGCACACGAAAGCTCATACCAAGAACTAACTTAGTTGGTCTTTAAGGTGCTACTGGAAGGAATTTTTTTTTGTTCAGAAATATTACCTTGGGTTAAGAACTTTGCTTCAGGATGAGAACAGAAATCATGTTCCGGTGGTGCGGCGGCAGAGTGAGGCCCCATTAGGTAAAGTGGTGCTTCAGGTTAAGAACAGTTTCAGGTTAAGAACGGACCTCCAGAATGAATTAAGTTTTTAACCCCGGGTACTACTGTACTAGCCCAAAATTTGCAAAGATTAAGCTTCTACCCCTCACAATGCCCTGTAATGAGAGCATACTGAAAGCCACATCTTCTCACCTGGTGTTCTTTAGTTTTTCCAGGAATACTAAAATGTGAATACATGCAGAGGCGTAGGAAGGTCAGGTGGTACCCAGTGTGGAAAATTTCTTGTCACCCTCCCCCCATTGAATTATTTATTTTTCGCCTGCAAAAATGGTTTTACCTTATTTCCTATTTTCTTACAAAGGAATGTGGATTCTGGGCCCCAGATAACAAGTAGGCGACTGTGGACAGATACTTAAATCTACAGGATGGATTGTGTTTTGGCTCCACTGAATTGAAATTTCAGCCTTCACGACATATGAAAACGGCCAAATACCTGGTGCCCTCCAGGTATTTCAGGCTGCAACTCCTTGTCACCCCTGACCATTGGCCATGCTGGCTGGAGCCCAACAATACCTGGAGATTAATGGGCTACAGAAGGCCAGCCTTTATATGGCTTTATGGTTGAGTTGTGGTGTTCTGCCCTGCCCAGAAATGACCAAGGATTCCACCTTTGTACAGTGGTACCTTGGGTTAAGTACTTAATTCGTTCTGGAGGTCCGTTCTTAACCTGAAACTGTTCTTAACCTGAAGCACCACTTTAGCTAATGGGGCTTCCTGCTGCCGCCATGCCGCCGGAACCCGATTTCTGTTCTTATCCTGAAGCAAAGTTCTTAACCTGAAGCACTATTTCTGGGTTAGTGGAGTGTGTAACCTGAAGCGTATGTAACCCGAGGTACTACTGTATTGGTCTTAAAAACAACAACACACCCATCTATTTTTCTTGAACATCCTCAATTAAAATTTTGAATTTGAGTCTGTAATGGAGGAAAACTCTTGCGTTAATTACAGGGTTGGCTTGTGCTGACAATCTGCTGAGTTGTGGTTGTATCATAAAACTGAAATATAAAACTGCTAGCCATTAAGTTCATTCTCATAGCTGTCAACTTTTCCCTTTTCTTGCGAGGAATCCTATTCGGAATAAGGCAATTTCCCTTAAAAAAAGGGAAACGTTGACAGCTATGTTCATTCTTCAGGTGTTTAATTTCAGAAAGATAGGTTGCTTTTGTATGTGTTAACTTTGCTGTTAACATTGACATATTTAGGAGTGTGCAAATGACCATTTAAAGATGCAGTAGTTTACAATGCATGTGCCTCGATTTCTGTCAATGTCCATGATTGATAGTAGCGTGGAATATTCATGAAGACTTGATGACAGCCGCTGGTCAATGAAGTAGCTATTTTAGGCAGCTAGAATATTCAGTTATAAGCTGTCTAGGTGTGGGTAACCTGTATTTGTTGTACAAGTGACTGGATAGAATTTTGAACTGAGGGGATATGGATGGCTGTGTCTTTGTGTTACTGACTAAATAGTATAATAGTGTTATGAGTTTGTGGGTACTAGTAAAGGTAAAGGGACCCCTGACCATTAGGTCCAGTCCTGACTGACTCTGGGGTTGCGGCACTCATCTCGCTTTATTGGCCGAGGGAGCCGGCGTACAGCTTTTGGGTCATGTGGCCAGCATGACTAAGCCGCTTCTGGCGAACCAGAGCAGCGCATGGAAACGCCGTTTACCTTCCCGCCGGAGCGGTACCTATTTATCTACTTGCACTTTGATGTGCTTTCGAACTGCTAGGTTGGCAGGAGCAGGGCCCGAGCAACGGGAGCTCACCCCGTTTCGGGGATTCGAACCACCAACCTTCTGATCAGCAAGCCCTAGGCCCAGTGGTTTAACCCACAGCGCCACCCGCATTGTGGGTACTAGACTCCCCTAAATTCTGGGATCCAGTAAATGTTAAAATATAAGCCAGGCCAGTTTCCTGACCAGGAAATTGCCTGGGGTGTAGGCTGTTAGGAGAACAAATGGAAGGTGATGAGTCATTAAGAAAGTCATTAAGAAAGCAAAGGCTCTGTGCCAGACTGCAAGTGGGTGGGGCCCCTCCTCCAGATCTGAGTTACTTAGAACACAAAGGCAGAGTTTGAGGTGGTGTGTTTCCGGCTGACTGGGATGGAGGGGAAAGGTTTCAGTCTGGTAAAAGTGGCTGGGGAGAAGGCCAGAGTACAAGGGTTGATTTCTGTTTGAATCCATGGCTGCAGCTATGGGAGCAGTAAGACCCACTTGGAGTGTTAATGTTGTGAGCCCCTCCATTGTAGGCTCAGGTTGTATATCTGTGTAAATAAACCATATATCATAAAGACACCACACTTTCCACTGTGCCTCATTTCCAAAAGGAAACACAGACCCTGGGCGAGTGCCTGGGACCCCTGGAATCTCATACTGCTCAGACATAGGAGTGGCACGTTACAATATTTTAATAGGTTTTTGTTTATCAGAATATTGTACTTGGCTTATATTCAGAACAATAAAAGATTTTTTTAATAAGAAATTTTGTTAAATTTCAGTGAGTGGAATTCTGCTGATAGGATGCTGCTAGGTGAAGGGGGAAGTGTTTTTTTGCCCTGCAGCCCCCTCATTCTCTGACAAGTTGTGTTGGGAGACCCTCTAGAATAGTGGCAGTGGAGGAAGGCTGCAAGGGAAGGGGGAACTGGCAAGAACTGTCTGCCTTCTTCTGCCAGAGGGAGCTTCTACTGGACCAGAGGCCCACCGGTGAAGGTCCAAGTCGTTGAGCTCAATCCAGAAGATGAATTGATAAAGAGGAAGATACTGCTATGATGCTTAATTAGTCTGTAAAAGAAAAACAAAAAGAGATGTAGCTTGGTGGTGGTGAGTGAGTGAAAAAGAACGCTTAAAACACAGTAGGTGGAAGATAACTAATGAATGTCTTATTCAAACTCTTAAAAAAGGAGAGAGGAAAAGGTGGCTGTACAGCTACTTCAATACTATCCTAAATCCAAGCGCCTTCCAACAGTGACCCCCCCCCCTTGGGTGTCTTAACTGTCCAGTTCTAAAAATGCTTCCTGGTTAAATATACTTTGGATTGCAGCTCTGGTAAGGTCACTGTGAGGTGATACATTCGAAATAGTGTTAGTAGCAGATAAGAACCGACTTGCAAAGTCATGCATAATACAACTTGAGACAGTTCAAAGCTTTGGGTGGTGTTCAGCTAAGTTTTACTCTGAGGAGACCGCTTAAAATTAATATGGGCCTAACTTGGTCATGGTCATTAATTTCAATGGATCTATTCTGATTAATACGTAGTTGAATGCCACACGTTTTCTTGGAGTGCACATTCTCTCCAGCCACTAGGTAAAGCTGCCATATTCAGTTTCCATTGATATTTCCCCCCAACCTGGTACACTACCTAAGAATGATCTCTGCTTTGTGCATATATATATATATATAGTTTCCTACCACCACTAACTTCTGTAGTTTGTATATGACTGTAGACAGAGCTAGTGAACTACTGTACTGGGTTTTATATTTTTAAAAAGGGGAATCAGGCACTACTTCATCCCAGTGCCCCTAGGTGTAACTCGAAACCTAATCTATTATGCCTGATCCCTCTTCCCACTCCCTATCTTAAGAGAGATACTAGTACATTTTATGGCCTCAACACTCTGCCCCCTGCCCCTCCCACTTCCTGTTTTGCGTAACAAACAGGCCTGATGAAGATTTCTGGAGAACTCAGAGACACTTGCTCCCTGTTTTGTGACAGTTTGGTTTTTCTAACGAAAGTATTGTCATACTATGGATTCTAGAAGGCATTTTTTGGGTACATTATCTCTGTAATCCTTGCGGTAATCTGGTAAAAGAGGTCAGCGTTGTTATCATCGTATTGCGGAGGGGGAGGGGGATGGAGGAACTGGGACAGAAAGAGAAATTGAGGGAACCACGCTTAAAGCCATCTGCAGTTCATGGCTGTTTGAACAGGGAACTTTGCAGCTCACACTTGCCCACTAAAACTACATGAGCCGTACACGACATGCTGCCAACAATCAGTACAGGTTGGACTGAACAAATTAATTGTTTTGCTCCTTTCCTTCCCCCGTTCCCATTCCAACAAACTTGGCTTTCTTCAATGGTTTACTTGTCTGCTGCTTTTCTATGGTAGGCTCCCCTCTGCAAAGCACTTCGTAACGTTAGACTTCAATTTCAAGATAATTCACTAAGAATTCACAAGAGAGCCCAGCAAATTTAAATAGCCATAAAAACAACATTTCCAATAAGCCCCAAACATCTCATATTAATAGTCACTGTTACGCTAAGATTAAACAATCGGCTAATAATTCATACTGAATCCTAACAATAAAAAATAAGGGAATCTGTACACCCGCCAAAATAGTGGGCATGCTATGCAAAACTTAATATTGTGTCCATCAGGAACTTCTAAACAAGTCTACTGCTGTCCTAGGCAGGGTGGATTGGACCAGGGAGAAAAACTGGTCAGTGAGCTTTCCTGTTGCTGCTTTTCCTCACACTGGCAGCCCCGTTTTACTACCCCTCCAGAGCTGTAGACCCTTGTTGGGCCAAAGATGGCATTCAGGAGCTGCCAGCAAATCACTTCTACTTTGGACATAGCTATGATTATTTCTGGCTGGCCGGTCATGTTAGACATGGCACCCCACAGAGTACGATCATCAGGGTACTTTTTATTTTAGCTGTGTCTGTTAACAGCATAATTTCCTTTAGGCAGATTTCAATTGTCAACCCATAACACTTCTCTAGGTTCGCGGATTATAGGCATTACAACATTCTTTAGGTTTGTCTTCCAACAAGTGCAGTTTCTTGTGGAATAATGTTAGAGCAAGCCATAAATTGTTAAGCAAGCTTCTAACAGACTTCTTTGATTAGGCAAGCGGTGGTGGGGGGTGGGCAGGGGAGGGAAGCTACATTTTGTCTGCCTTGAAAAGTAACAATCTTCTTAAAAATAATTAACCTTGCTTAGGTGAATGTTTCGATACCTGAGGGACTGCGGTTGAGCCCTGAGGCTGTGTGCTCTGAGCCTTTGTAGCTGGCTAGAAATATCCTCCTTCCCCTTCTCTGCACACTTTCTGTTGCATTATTATAGGCATAGGCAAACTCAGCCCTCCGGATGTTTTTGGCCTGCAACTCCCATGATCCCTAGCTAACAGGACCTGTGGTCAGGGATGATGGGAATTGTAGTCCCAAAACATCTGGAGGGCCGAGTTTGCCTATGCCTGCATTATTACCAGCCAATCTGCCAATTAATTAAGGAGTTTCTACAATATGAATATCCTTAAACCGCTACAGCTAAAACTGCACAGACTCTAGGAGCACCTCACATTCATACTGCTCTTTAAAAAAAGAAACTGTGAACAGGATATTATAATTCGGTTATAAGGTCATACTTTCAAGATCTAAAATGCTCTTAACTTGCAATAACTTAGGTACTTGAGAGTGACCTATAAATGCATGTCAAGTTTTCATCAGGCAGTTTGTGTCTTCTTCTGCTTTTTCTTTCTGTGGTTTATTTGTCACTTTTGGGCATTCGAAACTGTCGGCCTCATTTGGTCATAGTCTCCATTTGTGACATTTGCTTCTACCATGCAGTAAATGCTCAGTTTAAGAGCAGGTTGTATTTAAGAGTCCTTTGAAATCCTCACTTTCTTTATGCAAGTGTTAGAAACTGTTATATTACAGTTTCCTTGCTGGATAGGGTATATTTTCATTGGCTGGTATCCAAAGGCTGTGGATTTTGTGCAAGCCTAGGAAGGCATTTCTGAGGCCCTCTGAAATGGTATGTACTGAGATGCCCTCTGAAATGGTATGTACTGAGATGCCCTCTGAAATGGTATGTACTGAGATGCAGCAGGATGAAACTGGGGGATAACTTAGCCCCCATTCTCATGTTAATGAAGTTCTTGTTGCTCATGCATGGGATCTGGGCTATTGTGCTGTGGACACAAATGCTTGTGGCAGGTATTTCCCTGTTTAACTGTATTGGTGGTCTTTCAGCTGTTGTAAACTAGTATCATTTATGTATACCCAGACTATTTGTTATTAGGGGAAACTTTTTTTTCCTTTGGAAAGCTGAAGTTTCTCATTTGTTACGGAAAAAGAAAGAAAGACTCCAACCCTGTTTTTTTGCACTGAAAGCATAAGTTTAAAATTAACACACATTCTGGCAGTTTATTTTGCAGAGCAAGCAGGAGAACACACTGACTATGAAATTAATGGCATTTATTCTAATACAAATTATGTGAAGGCATGACAAGGAAATTACTGGAAATTAGACAAATCTGTCTGTCTATATATATATTCCCGAATATGAATGCTCCCTGTGTTAAGGAAATTAAGGGAAGATAAGCACCGTGCTTTGCTCCTTTTCATTAACTGTACAAACTATTTCTGTATGAAGCATTGGCCCTTCTTTCTCCTGGCTCTTCCTTTTGAAGAAATTATTTTCTTGAGGAGCAGCTTATAATTACTTCAGGGAAGGAGAGTGGAGCTCGTTGGAGAATTGAGAGGCCAGGAGGCATTCATAGCACGCGCTTCTCTGCTTGTAACCTAAATAGTGGTGTTAATGGAATAACTATTAGCCTTGGTTCCATTAGAGCAAGCATTTTTCACCCACATTAATTATTACATAAACAGTGCTGTATGGTGTGTTCAAACTTTCCTCAACATTTCAGTGCTTAGAATTGGTGATAACCAAGTAGGGTCTCCAACTACATTACTTAAAGTTTGTTTAAATGTGGTTTTGGTTCTTCGTCTTCCATTTGCCAGCTTTTTGGGGGAAGAGTTGTATGGTGGGAGCAGCCCTGTTGTCTTGCTGTGTACACACTATAAGTCTGTGTGCATGGTTGTGCATGCATGCTTTGGGGGAGGCCTTGATCTTTGCTTCATTGCCATGGCCAAAAAAGCCAGAATTTGAGTAGACACCAGTCTCAAAGTGAAGTACCGGTAGTCATTTTTGTCCTAGACTGGAAGATCTGCATGCGCTCAAAACGTTCATCAATGACTCTTCATCAAATGTTGAGAAGCTAGATGTGCACAACACTAGCACACGTCTGTGGCAGCGACTGGGAACAGCAGTAAGCAGAATGTGAAAACTACGCATCCCTTGAAGCTTTTTTTTTTTTTAAAAAAAGCAATTTGTTTTGTTTTGTTTTAAAAAGTCATTTAAATTATTTTAAGGAGACTTTTATGTGCAACTGCCTGCCTAAACAAGGAAAACAAAAGACGAAAAACAGTACAGAATGCAAAACATGAGCATACTGCACAGCAGCATTTAAGGTACAAGGCACAGAATACACAACCAGAGAGAATGTAATTGAGCAAGACCATCTCCTAGCTAACAAGCTTCATAGCTGGAAGTCCCATTGAAAAATAAGTCTTCAGAGCCTTTCAAAAAGTCTGCAGCATAAAGATTTGTCATGGGCTCAGTGGGAGGGACTTCTGTAGCTGTGGGTTCAATACAGAGAAGGAGCTCTCCACGGTCGGCACCCATCCTGAAAGTTGCGTGTCTCTCTGTCTAGTCCTGTTGCAGTTCTAGTAGCAAGCACTATATATTTTTGTTTTACTATATTTGGAATGTGAGATCTTTTGAGAACATTATAGAGACCCTTTCAAATTGCTCCATGTAGCATTTCAGTCAGGTGCAACCAGAGGCCGAACTTCATGCTCCAGCACCGGGGGTGGGGTGGGTGGAGAGCAGGCAGGGCGGGTCCCCCCGCATTCCTCTTCCTCCGCCACTGTGTGCAGCAGCTTCTCAGTGGACTAAGACAGTTTCTACTGTGCCACAAACATTTTATTTTTATTTCACTTAGTTGAATTTGTGTAGAGAAAGTCGCTGAATTTGTCTTCACACAATTTGATTGCCATGCAGAAAGTTTCTGCAGAGAACAGTTTTGAAGTGGCTTTCATGTGGCAACTTTGATTTAGGAACTAGAACTAACAGAAGCAGTTTGTAGCTCAGGGAACAGCATATCCAACAAGACCTAGCCAGGGACTGGTTTTCTGAGCTTTTCATATTTCAGATTAGTCAGCAAGGCTACAGTCTACCAAAGGGTAACTCCATTTAAAGAGATTTGGGATCTCTTTGTTTCTTTGTGTCCAACGAAGGAACACAATTGTTAAGAATATTTTGGTGCCTTTTTTGTCAGACAACAGTGCATATTATGCACTTTAATAGTTTAGGGAATTCTTGCCTAACTCACTTAATGGGTACACAAAAGATATTGCTGCAGCCATAACTTAATGTTCCCTTCTCTGCTTCAGGCTTAATGAGAAATGATGTTACTTATTAATTTTGAATGTTTTATTCCTTGATTGTATCTGCCTTTCCTTTGCCCTCCTCAGCCAAGCAGGAATTGCATTGCCAATCAAAGGCCTAAATCCACTCGCTTCCTTAAGGTTCGCTTGAGAATGACGGGCACATTGCTCAGTTATGAAAAACACTTCATCATAAATACATCTTTGTGTCAAGCAGAACGAAAATCATTTGCTATTAACAATACTTCGTTCTGTGGATTGCTGTGCAAACTGATCTGTGTGCAGGGCTTTTCTTCCACCACCTCTGCTTAAATTCATTTCAACCTCTCACTTTCACCAAATGGTATAAGTTTCTCAACTTACGTTTTCTAATGTGTTTCTAATGTAGCTCGCCAACCTGATTTCTTTTCATAAAGGGCAATATATAAACTGAATAATAATAATAACAATAATAACTTGGAAGTGGTGTAAAGAACCACTTAGGGCTATATAACTTGATATTTTAATTTCCCACAATGCTCTTCCATGATGTTCCATCCAGTATATTTTTGTGGGACTTTAATAAGATTGCTAGACCTAACTTGGAGCATTAACCTGGATTCCCCCCCCCCTTTTATAATAGACACCTCATTCATGGTCACTCTTCTTATTTAACATTAGTAACTCCCATTTTAAATGTCCGGTTTTAAAATAAAGGGGCATATGTAGAAATAGAACAAATTAGGTAGCCTCATCTTGAAGAAATTCAGCAAGGCACCAAAGTCAGTCTAATGTGTTTCTAATATACAGCTTTTCACAGGAAGTTCCAGATGCTGCCAACTGCATAACCCATAAATATTAGCCTCTCCCTTTTTCCTTCTATTTAATTAGGGAAGCTGGACTATGTAGAGGGAAGTTTCAAACCCTAGTTCTGTTTGGGAAAACTTGCTGGATTATGTCAGCCAGGAAGTTGGATTTATTCATGTTTGTTTTTCTAACATTCAGAGGGCAGTAGATACCCCTACAAGTATTCTGAAAAGAAAACCTGGAATCACCATAAGGCAGAGCTTCCTACCTACATTAAAGCTGTCAGAGAGCTAGGGAGAACTTGATAATAATCAGTGGTATTATCTTGGTACAAGTTGTTGAGAGGTTTAGCACTACCAGCAAGAGAGGTGCTATATCCTAATCTTCAGGTGCAGCTCACCCATCAGAATGAAGTTCACTTAGATGTGTTTAACATAGACACATGGTAATAGTCACTATTTTCAGAAGCTGCAGAAACAGGAGCCCTTTTGTACGTATAGAAGTTAAGGCAATTACTATGTGTGTTGATTCAGAAACCAAAATTAAACGACACTGTGCTATTTGTACTATTTAAGACAAGGAAATAGCTGCATTTAGAAAGCAAACACCATATTGAGACACCTCGGTAAAATACCACATTCCCTCCCCCCCAAAGTTTTTGGGGAAGAATATGATATACCTAACGTTTTAATTGGGGCAAAGCTTTCATTTTTAACAGGGCTTTGAACAATCTCTTTCCCCCCCTCCCCCAAGTTCTAAATCAACTGTGCATGTTACAGACAACTTTGTAAAACATTTTGGATCATCTTTATAAGTAACAGGTTGCAGCCCATGTTTCAAACCTCTGCATTAACTATGATGTAAGTTATCTAAGATGTTATTATTATTAATAATAATAATTGTTATTATTATTTATACTTTGGTTTCCCCAGCCACTCTGGGCAGCTTCCAACCGAATATTAAAAACAATACAGCACCAGACATAAAAAACTTCCCTAAACAGGGCCGCCTTCAGTTGTCTTTTAAAAGTAAAATAGTTGTTTATTGCCTTCACATCTGCTGGGAGGGCATTTAACAAAGTTGCCTTTTACATATCCTTTGCAACTTTATCGGTGGCTCAATAAACATTCTGGGTTGTATGCAGCTAAATCATTGTGTGCATGGAATGACTTCTGCGGACTCAGTGGAACTGCCTCCAATCTCCTGAAGCAGATTTTAGGGTTGTGCAGGGATAGAGAGAGTGCAGTTTTCATTACTGTTGTGGGAACTATTCTGCATTCACAGTTATTTAGTCGGAGACAATCTTGTAACTTCCTGATTCTGCTTCTGGTAGCCACTTACAATCTGCTTGAAAAAATTTGAAGATTAATAACCATGCTACTTTAAAAATGTATTAGAGGGCTGAGTTTGGTGCTCTTAGTCTACAGAGTACAGTAGTTTATTCATTTGCCAAACTGGAAAACTCTCAATCAATTAATTTCTGAATATATGCATCCAGGTGCATTTTTTTCTATTTCAGCTGTGTTGAAAAGGCCATCAAAATTAGTCAACATTATTTCAGAAGCTGGTACAGAAAACTCCTAGTCCTGGCTAAGCTCCTGTGTGTTTGAAGAAGCTGTTTACAGTTTTCTAGCTAATGGGAACGATTTTCTGAAGGGCAAAATTAATTTACTTCTAATTTTACTATGCACTTTTTTGGTTCTTTTAACTCTGAGTGTATGTACACGTACACACACTTGTGTGTGTTCTGCTTTCAAACATAGACAGTAGAAATCTAGAACTCGCCTACTAGTGACAGGTCCTCAGTACATCATCACTTGGGGAAGAATTGCATTGTTTGTTTGTTTGTTTGTTCATTTGGGAACTTCAGACGTTTACATCCACAGGGCAACAGAATGTAGAAAAGTTGAATCCAGAAGTCTTTCACCTCTCTGTACAATGTATGAAAAGCTTTTGTGACACTTTGGGGTACCTAGATTACACCATGGGCATGCAAGCAACACAGATTGACTGCCTTAGTTCTTCAGCTCTCTCAGTACCTCAGTTTCAGGCAAGATCAATGAAGGCGTTTCAGAAAGTGATGGCAATTTGGGGTACTAGAAGCCCTTTTGCCACGATGTTTTGAAATTAAATTGCATATGACTAGGGCCTTCTGCCCAGGACATTATATGCTCAAGCTTGGAGTCACCAGACTCCTTTGATATAAGCTTTCTGTGAATAGGTGTTGTTGTTTTTTAAGTCATAGGTACTACATTGTCACCAATGCAGTACAGCCAGTTTGTACTCAGTTGAACAAAGAACTTTACATCTCATTTCTGAATGAGAAAGATTTTGGATATGTATTCTTGCTAAACATTTTATTTGTGATTCACTCAAATATTGTACTTGCAGAAAAATAGCATCCACTAACTTTGTGTTAAGTAGTTATTTTTAGCTGAAAGGTTATGAGCAAAGGCTAAGGCAGTGAACATCTGTGGATTCATAGTTCGTTCTTCCAGATACCAGAAATGGAATTGTCTTTATTAAACATGCAAGCATACTGAAAATAGGATAGCTTAACTCAGTTACAAAATCATGTAAGTACTTGGTTGGAATGTTAAAATGACCACTACAGCTGTATTTTTAAGACAGCATTTTTAGGTCAAAGAGGCAATATGGAAACTGTCTGGTGTCTCCCCCCTCCCAAATTTGATTGGATTGTTCTTCTTTTCAAGACAACCATGAAAAACTGTTCTGGTAAATAATTTGTGCAGACAGCAGAAGAATTTGAAAGAATTGCAAGTAATCTTTGAGATTTCCAGCACATTGCTATACATATTTTCTTGGTAGTAAGTGCAGCTGAATTCAGTGGATATTACTTCTGAGTAAGTGTATATTGGCTTGCAGCATGAACTAAATTAAATACAGTGGTACCTCAGGTTACAGATGCTTCAGGTTACGCTATTTCGGGTTGTGCTCCGCGCCAAACCCAGAAGTGCCGGAATGGGTTACTTCCGGGTTTCGGCGCTCGCGCATTCGCAGAAGCGCCGAATCGCGACCTGCATGTGCGAGTTGTGAACGCTGCGGGTTGCGAATGTGCCTCCCGCACGGATCACGTTCGCAACCCGAGGTTCCACTGTACTGCAAAAAGGGAATAGGGCATCTATTATGTTGTTTCACTTCTACATTTTACCTGGATTTTAAAATCACCAGGACTTTAAAAACAGAGTAGATAGCACTTTCCTGAAAGTTTCAAGAAAGTTATTCCTTTTGGAGACATTTTTTGTATTTACATCATGGAAAAATCACATCTGATGTTGTTGCCGTTCAATTTGTGATGCAGTAGATGTTTATGATATGTTTTTCTGCATGATTTATAGTACTACTGTAAATGGAAACATATGGCACATTCTTTGGCCTTCAAGGAATAATGTTTCATGTGTACATGACCACTAAAAGTTATGGAGAATTCTACCCTGAAGGTGTTTCCATAATTCATTTTTTTAAAAAAATTAAACCTGCATGCAATCTATTTGATTTTGCTTGTTGGATCTGTTATCATTTGCGGGGTGGGGAAGGTCTAGTTTATTAACTCCAGCTTAATTATTTCAAAGTTAATACAATGGCTAATACCAACAACTCTATGGCAATGCAAATAACCACATGGATCTACATGTGGGCTGGAGATTTCACACACTCTTCAGTGTAGGAGGAATGTGTGTAGTGTGGAAGGCATTCCACCTCATAGAAGAAAATTAGGGACCACCTCCTTGCACAGAGCATCTCATAGAATCATAGAATTGTAGAGTTGGAAGGGACCCACAAGGGTCATCTAGTCCAACTCCCTGCAATGCAGGAATCTCAGCTAAAGTATCCTTGGCATGTGGCTATCCAACCTCTGCTTAAAAACCTCCAAGGAAGGAGAGTCCACAACCTCCCCAGGGAGACCGTTCCACTGTCAGAAAAGCTCTTTCTGTCAAGAAGGTTTTTTCCTGATGTTTAGTCGGAATCTCCTTTCTTGTAACTTGAAGCCACTGATTCGAGTCCTACCCTCCAGAGCAGGAGAAAACAAGCTTGTTCCCTCTTCTGTGTGACAACCCTTGAGTTATTTGAAGATAGCTATCATCAGTCTCTTCTTTTCCAGACTAAACACACCCAGCTCCTTCAACTTTTCCTCGTAAGGCTTGGTTTCCATTACCAGTACATTTCCAAGCACAATTCAAAGTGTTGGTGCTGACCTTTAAAGCCCTAAATGGCCTTGGCCCAGTATTCCTGAAGGAGTGTTCCCACCCCCATCGTTCTGCCCGGACACTGAGGTCCAGCTCCAAGGGCCTTCTGGCAGTTCGTTCATTGCGAGAAGCGAAGTTACAGGGAACCAGGCAGAGGGCCTTCTCGGTAGTGGCGACCACCCTGTGGAACGCCATCCAGTCAGATGTCAAAGAAATAAACAACTATTTGACGTTTAGAAAACATCTGAAGGCAGCCCTGTTTAGGGAAGTTTTTAGTGACTGATGTTTTAATGTGTTTTTAATCTCTTGTTGGAAGCTGCCCAGAGTGGCTGGGGAAACCCAGCCAGATTGGCGGGGTATAAGTAATAAATTATTATTATTATTATTATTATTATTATTATTATTATTATTATTATTATTAATTATTATCTTGGTTGCCCTCCTAGGCAACCAGCTTGATCACTCAATCAGTGCTCCTTCAATGCACACTGACTCAGCATAGTCATGGGGGCGTCCCAAAATGTGCAATATTAGTATGATATTTGTGCCTGAATATAGATAGATAGATGATAGATAGATAGATGATAGATAATAATAAAAAATAGTTTGAGATTACTTGCTTAACTTATTCCAAGCTAAGTGAAGTCTTTTCTATTTCTTGTGATGATCCATTGCACCGTGCCCAATTCTTGACTCTACTACTGTAGTAAACATGCCCATCGGAACTGAGGACCAGCTAAACAGATGGAAACCTCCGCTGGATCCAGAAACCTTCCGTCAGTGGAGTGACGCAGCTACATACAGCCCGTTGTTTTGCTATTACAGCAAGTGATGTCTCTTGCCCCAGCGTCAGATGCTGTCAGTGATATAGTGGGAGAGAAATCGGTATGTTCCAAGTCTCAGGGTTATTCACAGGGCCATCTGTTTCCCATATATAACCAGAACATCTCTCACATTCTTATCCTGATACAGTATATCTCATTTATTATGAATGAAAGCTAATTGTCTGGTTAATGCAGGATTCCAGCCAATGCTTAAGTATGTGTACTGCTTTCAATCAAGTATTTGTTTCAGTAATTAAGTTTGTGGGGTTCCCATTGAGCGAGAAATGTAATCTCATGTATTTTAGATGCAACAGGCAACACTCATAAATTTTTCATAGCTGTTTCGCTGGTGTGACACATGGAAGGATAAACTGCATGTTTGTCTAGAGCTATCCTTTGATGTGGAACAGGACCTTAGTTTTCTTTCTCCTCCTCTTCTTCCTCTGGTCCATTGTGCCTATTTTCCCTTTCCTCACGTTATAAAGTGGGTGGAATCATGTCACTTTTACAATGGAAATATTTCATACAGTGTGAATCACACTGCTGTTTCAATATGCATTGACATTTATCTGTTTAATGTAACAGGAACCCTTTAAGGTAGAACCAGTGACAGTATATCACATCTGACTCAAAACCACAGAAGTCAGGAATTGACTAGTCATCTGAAAGGGATTTTGGCGTTTTCTCCTTCACTCACAGACCTTTAAAGAGTTGCTACTTTCAGATATAGTAGAGAATGTGCCAGCATATATGAAACTCATAATTCTTACAACCTAGCTTGACAAGGAGAGCATACAGCTTGGCAAATGCAGGCTAACCAAATGGTGTACAGGCTTTGCATCTATTATCTTGATGACCCAAGGGGAGAGACAACAACTACTTGTATGATATTTTCACTGTGACTTTATTAACCTTGATGTCTACTTTGGCTCCATGACCAGCCTGGGGTAATTAGGTCATGCCAGTGTTGGGTGAGACCAGAGAAAATGGTGGATGAAGCAGTGGTAAATTTCGTATTTGTACAGTAGGCTCATTTCTGCACTCACACACCTTGCTTATCTTCTATTCAGGTAAGGAAGAGTCATTATCCGAATTCAAGGACATATTCCAGTCAGAGAAAAACATTCATGGTAGTTCTGGAGCAAGGCCTGTGTGTGTGTGTGTGTGTGTGTGTGTGTGTGTGTTCATGTGTTCATTCTGGGCCTGCAGAGAATTCCAAGGCCAGACAGAGAGGCCCAGAGGACTGCATTTGACTCCAAAGCCCGAGGTTCCCTGTTCTTGTTCCAAAGCACAAAGGGGCAAAAGCTTATCTGCCTCCCGCTTTGTCAGTATCTGGGCCAGAGCAGTTTGCACTGCCCCTGTGGCATATCGAATAATAATATAATTTAATAATTTATTATTTATACCCCGCCCATCTGGCTGGGTTTCCCCAGCCAGTCTGGGCGGCTTCCAAAAAAGATTAAAAATACATTAACACACCAGTCATTTAAAACTTCCCTAAACAGGGCTGCCTTCAGATGTCTTCTAAATGCCAGATAGCTGTTTATTTCTTTGACATCTGACGGGAGGGCTTTCCACTTCCATGGTATACTAGCCACGTTATTGTGGAGGTCAGTGGCCTGTGTATATTTGTAGGGCTTCCGCCCACAACTAATAATAGTGATCACAACTAATAACGGTGCTTCTCCAGATGGATCACCCTATGATGCTAAGATTATGTCTCCTCCGAGTTTGCATGCCTTGGTTGAATGTAGTTTAAATGGCATAGTGTATACACTGCCAAAGCGAATTCACCTCAAGCAGATAAGAGGTTCTTAGGATTATAGGTTGTTTCTGTTCAGTTGTGTTAGCAACAAATTATTTGCTTAAAATGTATCATACACTGCTCCGTTATTCTGTGTTCTTTTTTTTGATGGTATGCAAATTGCCTATTTTTCTAAGACATTTCCATTATTTCTTAAGGAGGCTTATAAATGATGTGATTTCTCCTTTGGTTCATATTTTATATTCTATAAAAATATAAAAAATTCTATAAAATATGAACCAAAGGAGAAATCACATCATTTATAAGCCTCCTTAAGAAATAATGGAAATGTCTTAGAAAAATAGACATTTTTATATTCTATAAAATATGTGGCAGGGGATTGTGAAAATGCATATTATTACTGCCATTCATAAGCAATTAACCGGAGACTGTTGATACTACCAGTTTCATCCTGGCACAGAGCAATTGCGTCTTCATTTAGAAGTGTAGCTTATTACCTGTGTAACAATGTACGCATGCCTTGGCTTGATTAAAGAGCTGATTTGTCTTAATCTAAATTTGGTAATACTTCTTTTTTGTTCCTCCCGTTAATTTTTTTTAAATTGAAAATTACATATTTCTGCATGTATGCTGTAATCTTATGACTGCCTAATACTGTTGTTCGTTATATTCCTAGTAACCTGTTAGTAGTAGAAGCTACAAGCACTCCATACATGTCTAATAAGTTCCTAGTTCTTAATCTGTTCTGCTAAATATTCCCCTAAAGTTTCTGAAAGGTATTTTTCACATGTTGCAGTTTTCTTAGAACACTCTCCTATTCCTAACAGATGTTGCTAGGATGAAGCACAGGGACATTTGCTACAAGGTCATGGGAGTGTTTCTGGAGACATCTTGGCCTTATAGTGACCTTTTAAAATGTACTGCATCTATCCAATTGGCTGAAGTTAATGTTGATTCCCCCCCCCCCCCGTTCTGCCCATTTGCAATACTTTGACGGCAAATATCTGTTCTGGAAATGTTTGCTGGCTTTTCACCATTGTGTGGTTCGATAAGAGGATAGTAGGACCCTTGTTCACTTTTGTTCTTTTTGGTTGTTGAGGGGGAGATAGTGAAGTAGCTCTTCATTCAACTTTTCTGTGTTGAACAAGCCACACATGTTTAAGGGGAACCTTGTTAGTCTATGTCTATTTTAAGTGCAAGATGATATGTGCAATATTTATAGTTGTGTAGCACATGGAGGAGGGCTTGTGAATTTACTTTGGCAAACTATTCTCTCAGTCTCAATAATAGGTTTAAGTTCTGCTTGTGTAATTGGCAGCTTAGACATTTAATTTCACTAGAAAACACAGTGTTGCAGGCTCCTAAATTCATTTTAAGGTTCCTTCTACCTCAGGGAGGTATGGTGCCCAGACAGGAGGTAGTCACTTATTGAGTTCCCCACCCACTCCCTATGGCATCCCATTAGATTTGACCTGCGTCCCTTCTTTGCTCCTGGTCATTGGCAGTTGCTGGTGGCAAAATGTGGGGAAATAGCACAGGGAGGTCTGATCAAACATCACTGAGAGATGTCAATGCTCCTATTTCTGGTGGCAGTGTTCCCATATTCATAATTGGGTGCAGAATTCCCTCACTTATGAGGAACCTTGACTGAACAAAATTAAGGAACTATATTTGTAAAAAGGTAAAGGGACCCCTGACCATTAGGTCCAGTCGTGGCTGACTCTGGGGTTGCGGCGCTTATCTCGCTTTATTGTCCGAGGGAGCCGGTGTACCGCTTCCGGGTCATGTGGCTAGCATGACTAAGCCGCTTCTGGTGAACCAGAGCAGCACACGGAAACGCCGTTTACCTTCCTGCCGGAGTGGTACCTATTGATCTACTTGCACTTTAACATGCTTTCGAACTGCTAGGTTGGCAGGAACTGGGACCGAGCAACGGGAGCTTATTCGAACTGATGACCTTCTGATCGGCAAATCCTAGGCTCTGTGGTTTAACCCACAGCGCCACCCGTGTCCGTGACTGAACAAAATTAAGGAACTATATTTGTACTTGTGCTTTAATAAAGAAGCAATGAAAACTTCGCTTCTAGCTTGCATCCTTTGAGATATCCGGTATGACTCCCAGGTAACCCGACCACTTTAGCACACCCAGCACCCAACCCTAGTTAAGTTCAGCTGCCAAAAGATCTACAGCCTTGTCTTAACTGCATCAGGTCATCCTAACCCCGTCGTAGGGCAGATAATTCAGGGTGTTTGCACTCAGTGTCATTTCCTCACTTTCTCTGACCTACATTGTCACAATCTTCTTAGCATAAAAAAGTTAGCTAATTATAATGAAGCAGTACTAATCCTTCTTTTCCCTAGTGCCTTTGCAGCGATTCGTTAAAAAACACACACGCAGTTGTACAAACTACTAATCTGCCAGACAGACGAATGGTGTCGGGAAGTTTTAGTCTTGTTCTGCTCTCCAAAGGCACTTAGCAGCCGGAAGAACTTCCTAAGAGGTCATGTAGCGTTGCTTGTGCTGACCTGCATGCAGTTCACAGAACAAGTCAAAAGTTTTTCCTCCCTTCCTGGGGGGGGGGGGGGAGGAGGCCTACAGCATTTCTCTTGATTTTCTTTATTGTCTTCTTCTTGTTGTTGTTTAGTCGTTTAGTCGTTTAGTCGTGTCCGACTCTTTGTGACCTCATGGACCAGAGCATGCCAGGCACTCCTGTCTTCCACTGCCTCCCGCAGCTTGGTCAAACTCATGTTGGTAGCTTTGAGAACACTGTCCAACCATCTTGTCCTCTATCTTCCCCCTCTTCTTGTGCCCTCCATCTTTCCAACACCAGGGTCTTTTCTAGGGAGTCTTCTCTTCTCATGAGGTGGCCAAAGTATTGGCGCCTCAGCTTCAGGAACTGTCCTTCCAGTGAGCACTCAGGGCTGATTTCTTTAAGAATGGATAGGTTTGATCTTCTTGCAGTCCATGGGACTCTCAAGAGTCTCCTCCAGGACCATATTTCAAAAGCATCAATTCTTCGGCGATCAGCCTTCTTGATGGTCCAGCTCTCACTTCCATACATCTTGTAGCCATCTTGAAAGCACACTGGTCCATAGGTCACAGTGTAACACACACACACACACACACACACACACACACACAGTGTTAACACTGGGACAGGAAAATGCTGCATTCTTTGTAATGGCTATACTGTAATTACAATGATGGGTAAGGATTGCTTTGCGAAATGTTTTCTGATATTGAAAGCTAAGCACACTTTTTAGAATAAGTATGATAAAAGATGAGGCTGCCATTCTCTTAAATGATAGTTGAATGCACTTGATGGTCAGGTGGACAGTACAGGTTTCCTTCGTTTGATTTTTGCAAGTTTTTCTTCTCTAACACAGCTACTGTATTGAAATCTGTTCGGGTATTTTTGTGTTTGCATGATGCATTTCAATAAGCTCTTGTAATCTTACGATAAACTGCTTAGTTTGAAAGAGAATATCATGCATCACCGAAGGCATGCTATTGTGGCCGTAAAGTCAGACTTATTTTGTAACATGCTTTCAAAGGATATGCTACAGCAGCTGTGTAGCTATCATTGCATTAACCTAATCAACCCTCCTCTGACAGAGGGGCATGTCCCAGATTATCATTTCTAAAACCTTGCCATTATCAACAATTCCACTGGGTCTGCACATTTGGAAAGATTTTAATCATTTTACAGATTTGTGTTCTGACAACGCTTTCTCATTTATGTAATTGCTTTTTGTTCGATTCCCGCCCCCCTTTAGAAAGCCTTTCTTTAGACCTTGCTTCCATTGTTGAGGTGGCATGTTCTCCCACAGCAGCCATAGCCTAACCAGAGAGGGTGTGTTGACCCTTTTACTGTACAGTGGTACCTCGGGTTACAAACACCTTGGGTTACAAACACTTTGGGTTACAGACTCTGCTGACCCGGAAGTACCTCGGGTTAAGAATTTTACCTCAGGATGAGAACAGATATCATGGAGGCAGCAGGAGGCCCCATTAGCTAAAGTGGTACCTCAGGTTAAGAACGGTTTCAGGTTAAGAATGGACCTCTGGAACAAATTAAATTTGTAACCAGAGGTATAATAATAATAATTTATTATTTACACCCCACCCATCTGGCTGAGTTTCCCCAGCCACTCTGGGTGGCTCCCATCGAGTTAAAAACAATACAGCATTAAATATTAAAAACTTCCCTAAACAGGGCTGCCTTCAGATGTCTTTTAAAAATAGGATAGCTGCTTATTTCCTTGACATCTGTTGGGAGGGCGTTCCACAGGGCGGGTGCCACTACCGAGAAGGCCCTCTGTCTGGTTCCCTGTAACCTCACTTCTTGCAATGAGGGAACTGCCAGAAGGCCCTCGGTGCTGGACCTCAGTGTCTGGGCAGAACAATGGGGGTGGAGACGCTGCTTCAGGTATACAGGGCTGAGGCTGTTTAGGGCTTTAAAGGTCAGCACCAACACTTTGAATTGTGCTCGGAAACGTACTGGGAGCCAATGCAGAGGTACCACTGTAGTTGATAATTATTAGTGAAACAAGCCAAAGACCCACTGACCATTCCTCCATGTCAGACTTTGGACCCACTACAAAAGGGGAGGGGGAACACACTATTGCTGGTGTTTAAACTCTGACCTTAATATCTCGCTACCATATCTTGATAATATATCTCCCCCATATCCAGGGTAGGAAGAATTTAATGTGGAATAAAACAGAGATGCGCCTGCCTCCTCTGTTCATGACCTCTTCAAAACAAATATTTCCTCCCTTATTATGACAGTCGAAACTTTACTGTTAACGTTTATTATTTATATATCATAACTCTGCTACCTTCCAATTGCTCTTTTGAGTTCGGTGGTTCTGTCTAGCAATAGCATTACAGAAGATGTTCACTGAATTGTGTGTTTAATTTGTATTAGTGCAGCCATCCACAAACATTATAATGCATAAAGACAAATATGGTCTGTGCAATTTTGGGGATTAAATGTCAGGTCCCCTTTCCAATTTAAATAACTTGGAAAACTATTTTTTATGAGTAAGATACTTCTGTCTTACACATATTAGTTCCTATTTTTTAAAAAAACAAACAAACAACAACTAACTTTTGTACTCTTGTATACTTCCGGTTGGAGAAGAGTAGAAAGTGCAAATACCCATTTGGCAGCTGCCTGAATATGGGATTCCTGTCACCATTATAATTGCACAATTGCACCCTTCTTCCCATATCAGCACCAACAGGTATAGTGTTTTCTCTGCATTAACGCTCATCATGGTTGTCTTTTAACTTAGAATTTGAATCCAGAGTTAGGAGTTTGTTTGCAAACCCTGGTGAAAGGTAGTATAGTATAACTCTAGTGTTGGCATCGTGCTACTGTGTGGTTAAACATGTTGTAAAATTAAACACTGAAAACAGGTAGAGAAAAACGGGACTCCACAGCGCCTTCTGGTGGCACAATGTTATATTGCATATGCAACACATATAAATCGCTTTTCCTTTACCCATCTAGCTGAGCCCACACTTTGGCATCCCCCCCCCATGCTCATTTGTGTGCTCTCTCTCTCTCTCTCTCTCTCTCACACACACACACACACACACAAGGCTGGGAGCCTCAATGGCACCCTCTGGAGGCTTCATCCAGCTAGCACCCCCTCCCTCTGCTATGGCTCTGGGTTATTGGTGACAAAGAGTGAAATAGAACAAAGAATACAGGTAAAAGGGAAGGGCGAATGTCTATTCTCTCAGCATGCTATTGATCTGTTATCACGCTTGGTTGGTTCCTAGTATTGTGTCTGCTTCAGGCCTAAGTATCCTTTTGCAATTATACTGGCCTACATTGCAAGTGGGTTGTAAGAATGAACCGAGATCTATGTGAACCACTTTGAAAACCCTCTAAGTGGTTTATAAATGCTAACATTATTCTTTGACACAGTGCATCAGACCATAGTATGAAGCAGGGCATTTTTTTTAAAAAAAGAAAAATAGTTTAAATGTTTTCATTAATCCTAGTAATCTGGCTTGTGTTAAAAGAGTTATCTTTCCAAAGCAATGTGTTGTTGTTTTTGAAGTTACGCAATGCTTTTGAAATCACATTGTGATTTCAACAGACTTCAGGTGCGACTGTGAGAGGGTGACTCGAGGCCGACCTGTTAAGTGGGAAAGCTGAAATGTATTGCTAGATAGTTCGTTATTGTTGGGATAAAAGGTGTGGTTCATGTTTAGTTACACAGTAAGACAACAGCTGAAGTAGCTTCCTATGTGTCAACCTCTGCTGACTTTTCAGGTGAAGAACCTGAAAATCCTGCCACGTTTCTTCAGTAAGTAGTGCCAGTGTGCTCACAGAATTTCATTGTTAGGTTTTGCTTGGAATTATGTTTGTCCCTAACCACGTTTTCCTTCTTTACATGCTCAGTAGTTGCTGCACCCTCTGCTCTGAGGGTGAGGTTCTTAATGAGCAGAGGAATGTTTCAACCAGTGCAACTTCCTTGAGCGGTGAAACAAGCACAGTTAATGAGAGTGCTTTTAGGTCCAGTCGCGGATGACTCTGGGGTTGCGGCGCTCATCTCGCTTTATTGTCCGAGGGAGCCAGCGTACAGCTTCCAGGTCATGTGGCCAGCTTGACTAAGCCGCTTCTGGCGAACCAGAGAAGCACACGGAAATGCTGTTTACCTTCCCACTGGAGCGGTACCTATTTATCTACTTGCACTTTGACATGCTTTCAAACTACTAGGTAGGCAGGAGCAGGGACCGAGCAATGGGAGCTCACCCCGTGGCGGGGATTCGAACCGCTGACCTTCTGATCAGCAAGCCCTAGGCTCTGTGGTTTAACCCACAGCGCCACCCGCGTCCTATAAACCAGTGCTAGGCCAGAGCTTTTTGGTGCTTATCTGAAAATTGTTCCAAGGGATACCTTGCAACCCTTACAGAAGATTGTAAATCATAGCTTTCCCTAGCAATTACTTTGAGCTACTGGTTAGTACTTGGATTGGAAGCTATTCCTACAGTTAGATGCCTCCTGTGCCCTCCCTTTGTTTTAACTTTATGTAATAGTTGCACAGGCTTCTAATTCAGAGGCAGCACTGCAGTCTGCGTTAATGACTGAAGTGGGAAAGGAAGAGATGTATGGCTCTCCCCCCCCCCCCATTTAAATCCAGCTGCAATTTGCACTGCAGCAGGAGAAAGGAAAGTAGTACACATCCTTTAAAGAACTAAATAAAAACATAAGATTGTTAAAATCACAGAGGATTGTTGCAGAGAAAAATTACACTGGTTGGCATTTCGTTTGGAAGGTTGAGGGACTGCTTCTTCTGAAGTTTCGTTTTTAAAGAAAATACTTAAGAATGCTGAAAATGTCACAGAACGGCATAGATGTTGGATGCGTACACATGTTTCCTTTTGAACAATTCATGCCACACAGTTAAGGTGCCTGAGACCCTGGTGAAACTGCAATCTGCATAGCAGTTGCAACATAATGAATGTGCAATTTTATTTCCTGAGTATTTGAAAATGAGGAAGCCTAGAGCAGAAACATAGCCTTAAGGGTATGCTGAGTTTTCTGTTACACATGGGTGGCAAGTCAGCTTTTTTTTCTTTAAAAAAAAAGCTAAACACTGATGAACTGGAAAGGCCCAAACAGGTTGCTGAAGTTTGTACAAATGACATCATTATGCTTCTGGTTCGCATATCTTGCGTGGCTGACAGGAATAGACCAATCTCATGAGTTAACACAGCACACAAAGTATTCATCTGAGTTGACTCGAAATCTTGGGATTATCTGCAGTAGAAACTGACTGCAGAGAGTTAAAGGATTGATTGGATGATGTAATAATACTTTTGTTTCCAGGAGTAGTGGCCCCATTCTACCCTCTCAAACAAAACATTATTATGTTAGCATTAGCTGAAAGGGGAGAATTCTTCAAACACACACTGTTTCAATCACACAGACACACACACACACAAAAAAAATCATAATCCCTGTTTAGGGACGCTTTTAATGTTTGATGCATTACTGTATTTTAATATTTTGTTGGAAGCCAACCAGAGTGGCTGGGGAAGTCCAGCCAGATGGGTGGGGTATGAAGAAGAAGAAGAAGAAGAAGAAGAAGAAGAAGAAGAAGAAGAAGAAAGTGTGCAAGGCTGACTGAGGACCACTGACATCCCGTCATTTCCACATTCCTGCAGTTGTTACTGATCCTAAGATGTTACTACAGCAACCCTGTGTGTGTGTATTGTTGCATGCCACTAATCTCTGAGTGGCGTGAGATTCCGGGGTTCCAGGGGCTTGCCCAGGGTTCATGGTTCCTTTTGAAAATGAGGCACAGCGTAAACTGTGTTGTCTTTATGATATGTTGCTTATTTACACATATATACACAGCCTGAGCCTACGATGGAGGGGCTCACACCATTAATACCCCAGGAAGGACTTATTTCTCCCATAGCTGCAGTCTTGGGTTCAGTCAGAAATCAGCCATGGCTTTTTCCTCTGCCTTTCTGGTCTGCAGATTCTTCCACAGCAAACTCTGCTCTCAAACTCCAGCTTTGTCCTAGTAATTTATCTTAGAGGAGGAGCCCCACCCCTTTAACCTCTGGCACAAAGCCCCCTCTCCTTTGCTCTCTTAATGGCCCATCACTGTGTTCTTCTTAATTACTCATCATCCAGGCTGGCCTGGCTATTCCAGCAATTTAATCCATGCTGGATCCAAGAATTAGTAGGGAGCCCCAGACATTCAGTCTAACCCCTTCCCCAAACCCCCCTCATATAATATGTGTATGCACACATAGAGACACACACTCAACAAGAAGTAGGGAGGCAGGGAATTGGTTAAATATCATAACCAAGGATTCTCTTCAGTCTGCCCCCTGATTCGACAAAATAATAGGTCTCCTGTCAGCATAGTTTGAATGACTTGGTGGTGTGTCTTCGTATATATGTTTGGCATTCTATTTTTTTTTTTTGACATGTAAAAGTTGTGTTTAATTTTAGACTACTCATATTAGCATTTCTGCCAGTTTTACTTTTTATCTTGTGGTAATCTGAAAAGTTTAAGAACTCTGAATCTCCTGTTTTATGCAGTTGCAATCTAATTGCATACTGTCTTTTTTTTTTTTTAAGGTAGCATTTTGTTTTTTTATAAAGATATTTATTAGGGTTTTTTATAAAAAATACAAAAATAATAAACAACATTCCTTTCGTCTTAACAAATTTTCAAACCTTTTTGGACTTCCTCACGTTTCCCGTTCACACTTACATTATCAATACATTTTTCCATATATGTTTGGCATTCTAATTGAGCTGCCTTAAGTTCATGTTTTATTGGCATCATTGTCACTGTGAATAATTGTAATCAAGGTAGACCTCTTGACACCCACCCATGCTGCAGAATGAGTAAAACAGCCCTTGCTATTAGGAATGTATAATCTGTGAGATAATTATAAGCAACACTACAAGACCTTTTAGGCCTATGAAAATGTAGGCTGTTTTCTCATCCATCTTCTAGCTATCTTGCTGGCTGCAATCCACCCATTGCCATACAGCTTGCTTTTTATTCTCTTCCCCTGAGCTGATGGCATATTTTTGATGCCATTCCAGTTCCCATTATTATAAATGCATTTAAATAAAGGACAGAAATAAGCTTTAATAATCTGGATATATATTTTTTGTCTTGCATACAAGACCCACTGGCTAGATTCGGAAGTATATATTGCTTTGAGAAGTAACACAGGTATTTTCTAGAATTATGTGGGCTAGAGATGTATTTTTATTTTCATCATCATCAACAACCTTTATTACAGTCCAGAGACCCAACAAATTGTTACAAAGCAATACACAATTCATACAGCCTACCTCCAGGTTAAACAAGCATTTCGTTCAGAATATAGGGATCATTGGTTCTTGCAACCACCGATAAAAATTTGGCCACTAATGTTCTAGCATCTGTCCGGTCTTCCAATAGGAACCTGACATAGTGAGCCTCTGATTTTCCCGGGAAAGGTACCAGCAAGGGTAATATCAGTTCAGCCCTGGCTTGCTCATATTTTGCACAGTGCAACAAAATATGTTTTATGGAATCGAAGTCTTGAGCACACGAGCAAAGTCTGTCCTGGTAGGGAACTCCTCTCAACCTGCCATCCAACATTGCAGAAGGAAAGATGTTTAGTCTGGCTTTGGTGAAAAGCCTTTTTGTTTTAAAGCCTTTTTGTTTTTTAAAGAAGGTTCTCATTTTACAATTCATTCTACAATTCCATCGTTACTTCTTTATGCAAATGTTGCACCACAGAAGTATTGTGGGAAGGCGCTCCAGAGTCCCGTGAAGCCCATGTACAGAGTCGTAGAGTATGAGACAAACAGCGATATTTCCAAAGCTTTCTTGTATGTGGTTATCATTGTGTTATAAATAGCAGGTCTCATAAACTGCAAAGGTGCCTTCTATCTTTGAACTTAGCAAAGGTTGCAGGAGAGATGATTTGCCTTTGAGACTTGTCACAGTCCTTTTCTCTTGTAATACTGTATTTAAGCTCAAGAGCTATTAACTATAACACCCCTCTGAGAAATGGTATTTTAACGTAATATAGTTTGCCATCCTGTAGCTGCCTGGAAAAGCTGCATAAAGTTGATTCTGGTATTCCAAATCGCTTCTAAGGATTATCTATGTTTCTGATGTCCAAATATGATACTGCTGATTTTTCTCTCACATTGGAGGATGTAAGCTTCTACTTCCTGTGTTTGCTTTTAAAGTGTAATTTGAAATGAAAGACTGAGTATTTTTTCCTTCTACATGTTTGCTTCCTATACTTGTTCCAGGGTTCTGGTTGGAAAGGACCTAAATCTCATAAGCTCATCTAGTACTATGGTTCTTTTGTTTCAAACTGCATTTTCCTAACCTTGGTTTGAACTGCCACTCAACATGACAATACAAAACAGGCTCCCGAGTTTTTCAAGCCCAGGGGCACATTTTGAAATTAAAACAATATCACGGGCATCACAAAATACCCATTTCACAAAAGAAAAACTGGTAATGGTCATAATCCAAACACCTCCAAACAAAACCAGTCAAAACATAGTCAAAACAAAAAAGCGGCCCCACCCCCAAACCCAAGAAACCTCATTTTAAAAAGAATAAAAATAGGGAAGGGTATGTGCCCTTGGTGGGGACCAGAATCTGAAGAGTTAAGTGCTCTTTGTTTCCCCATGGGATAGTAGTGCTTTTCAGAAGAGAGCTGAGCTTGCATCTAGGTTCAAAGCTCACTTGATCCATTGGCTCTTCACATGACTTTTAATGGAAGAGATGGACTCAGTGTGAGCAGTACATATTACCCAAACTTCCACCCCAAGACCTGGAACCAACACTGTATGACACTCCAAGCTCATTCATTAATAAATACAGGGAGAGGACCAAAACTTTCACATCCTTTGCCTACAAAAGTCTCAGGTTTAATTTCCACCTAGAAAAGACTGACTAGCTCAATGGGAAATTTGGGGGGTTCTCTTTTAGTTAACTCAACCAGCCCATCTGTATTCAGTGGTACCTTGGTTTCCGAATGGCTTAGTTGACGAAGAAATTAGTTCCTGAACTCCACAAACCCGGAAGTAAGTGTTCCGTTTTGTGAACGTTTTTTGGAAGCCAAATGTCTGTTTCGGCTGTTGGCATTGTTTCCAGGGCCAATCAGCCAGTCAGAAGCCACGCCTTGGTTTTTGAATATTTTGGAAGTTGAACGGACTTCCAGAACGGATTGAGTTCAAGAACCAAGGTACCACTGTATTGGCAAGGTCGTGTGTGGTTTAATGTCAGAGAATATGGGTGTAATGTGTCTGCTTACTGAGAGCTGTTGAAGTGTCATCTCTTCCTTGTATAAACATATTCAGCTGATCTGGCTCATGTCAGAGGTGTTAGGACTGTAAAGGAACCTTTAAAGCTGATATCATTTCCTCTGTCTTTCATCCATTTGGTTTAAAGCAATAGTTAGGGCAGAGTGACATGTGTCTTCCTATGGAGGAGTGCATTGTTGGTGGGGCTGGAACAAAGAAATGTTTTCTCTTTCTATGCTCATTCAGGCTGAACTATACAGTGGTACCTCGGGTTAAATAAGCTTCAGGTTACAGAATCCACTAACCCAGAAATAGTACCTCGGATTAAGAACTTTGCTTCAGGATGAGAACAGACATTGTGATCCAGCAGCGTGGCAGCAGTGGGAGACCCCATTAGCTAAAGTGGTGCTTCAGGTTAAGAACAGTTTCAGGTTAAGAATGGACCTCCGGAATGAATTAAGTACTTAACCCGAGGTACCACTGCCCTTTATTTCAGAAAAATACTGTCCTGCTGCAGTTTAGTTATTCCTATTCCAGTGTTCTATTCCTAACACTGAAGGCTAAGAATGTGTCTGCATTTTCAGAGGTAAGGCATTTGTTGCCTTTCAGGGCTAGCAAGTGGCAACCATCTTCTTCAGTGATTTTGTAGCATATCAGGAACCAACTGATAAACTGTCACACTTTCTATAAGCACAAGTGCTTCTGTGATGAGTATTAGGGGCTGCCAGATAATAGTTTAAGGACTGGAGTGGGCCATATGATTATGTGTAAACTCTCACCTGCACCGTAAAGGTAAAGGGACCCCCTGACCATTAGGTCCAGTTGTGGCCGACACTGGGGTTGCGGCGCTCATCTCGCTTTATTGGCCGAGGGAGCCGGCATACAGCTTCCAGGTCATGTGGCCAGCATGACTAAGCCGCTTCTGGTGAACCAGAGCAGCGCACGGAAATGCCGTTTACCTTCCTGCTGGAGCGCTACCTATTTATCTACTTGCACTTTGACATGCTTTTGAACTGCTAGGTTGGCAGGAGCAGGGACTGAGCAACGGGAGCTCACCCTGTCGCGGAGGTTCGAACCGCCGACCTTCTGATCGGCAAGTCCTAGGCTCTGTGGTTTAACCCACAGTGCCACCTGCATCCCTATAGGTCCCACCTGCACTATAGTTAAATATTATCTATGACCATTGCCAAGCTCTAGTTAATGGTACTGCTATTTTCTGGAGGGGAGCACAAGCACTGGTGATGTTAAATTACAGGAGACTGTGACATGGGCATTTCACACTTGCAAGTGTAGAAGCCCAAGGGGAAACCTGGAAGATGGAATGTGCCCCTCATCACCTGGTTGATAAAGCGTTGGTGCTCATTTCTGTTTGCGTTGTTCTGCAAACCATTATTATGACAACATTTTGATTGGTCTGTGTTTTGAGCTTACACCCTGTGATGTCTTGCTGTGAATGTTTGTGGGCAAAATTTAATGTTGTCTACGTAACAACAACAACAACAACAACAAAACCAGTCTTATCTCAAGTAATAGTTTTCCAAATACAGCATGGTGCCCAAATTAAATGTGGAACCTGTCTTCCTCTCTGCTCCCTAAAAACTTGGTGTTACTTTACAGCATGTTTGAATTCAAGGAGAACTTAATTGGACTTAATAAGATTTGGCAGGGAATGATGTAGTTCTGCACAAATGGTACTGAAACTGAAGCAGTCCGGCTGCTGCTTGCAGCGACTTGGTAAGCAGACTCATATAGAGAATTTATAAAAGAACGCCTAGGGAAAAAACCCAGCATTAATGTACTTGATTGGATTAACCGCAGTTCACCTAAATAAAATTGGAGCCTACCTTTGTATTTAAAAGGAAATAAGGAGTAAGGTTTCCTATTTAAAACCTTTTAAAAGGCTCTCCTGTATTGAATTGACTAAATATGCAAAGGACTGTGTAGTTAAGAAGCTAGCAGTGTAATCAACAGTCCTGCTTTTTTTGTGGAATGTGGCAAGTGTTACAGAGGGTTTTCTGTAGCAGTGGAAAACCAGGATAAATTGTAAGAAGTTGCTGGTTTTGCAGTCCTCTGTGGAGGCAATAGAGTGGTACCTCGGGTTACATATGCTTCAGGTTACAGACTCCACTAACCCAGAAATAATACCTCGGGTTAAGAACTTTGCTTCAGGATGAGAACAGAAATCATGCTCCGGCAGCGCAGCGGCAGCAGGAGGCCCCATTAGCTAAAGTGGTGCTTCAGGTTAAAAACAGTTTCAGGTTACGAATGGACCTCCGGAACGAATTAAGTACTTAACCCGAGGTATCACTCTATTACTGAAGTCTTAATTAGAATTTAGTGTCTGGTTGTTTTTTTGTAAAACAAAACAACTTGGGGGGAATTGCATTAACTACTTGGGAGAATTTGACTTCTTATAGAAGCAAAATTTGGACAAGACTATTTAGAGTGAATCTAATAGGTAAAATTTTCATGCTTAATTCTGTGCTCTGTGTATGTTCTGGAGAAACAAAATATTTTAAAGATGTGCTTGGAGTCAGGAAATGAGGCTTTCCAGCTTTGGTTTCTTGAAACCTGAATGTATTTAAAGACCTAGGACTTGCAAGGATTTCTGAAGCATTCATGTCGTTTGCTTTCAGATTTGGACACCAGCTCATTACTTAGATCTCTTTAATGGCAAGGGCTACTTGGAAATAGCATAATTGGATTTCCTGCTTAATGGTATTAACCACTGCCTTGGCTTTGATGACCTCCTAATGCCTTTCTGATTAAGATACTGTTAACTGAAAAAGAGTGAGTCTAAGTGAGATTTGGCATGGAAGCAAATAACCCACTTGCCATGTAAACTAAACTGGATTCTAAAGTTAAGAAACTCCTCTCTTACGTATATTTTATTTATTGTTTGTCCTTCAAGATCACTTTTCAGTACTGTAAATGGTCCAAGGGTCAATTACTCAAAACTGCTGATGCTGATTCAAGAAGATACTGTGGTTAGTGGTGTTGAAAGCTGCTGAGAGGAGAAGGCGAACCATCAAGGTGGCTCTTTCCCTATCCTTCTTCTGATAAAGGTAATCAACCAGGGGCAGTGGTGGCCAAACTTGACCCTCCAGCTGTTTTTGGACTACAACTCCCATCATCCCTAGCTAACAGGACCAGTGGCCAGGGATGATGGGAACTGTAGTCCCAAAACAGCTGGAGGGCCAAATTTGGCCACCACCGAACTAGGATTACCAAGGCTGTTTCAGTGCCATATCTGGGTTTGCAGCCGGGTCCAGATCATTTGCTTCTTCCAAACAGGCCTGTAATTGCATCACCAATTAAGTATAGTACTTAAATATTTCTGTTGGCATATCTGCTTCACTGAATTTCAGTCCACTCATTTCATTATAATTGCAAAGTTTATGCTCAACTTGTGGGGGGTGGGGGACACACAGCAGCATATTGACAGAAATATACTTCGTTCTTGTAACTCATTCCAACTCCTTCAACTGCAAGCACTCTGCTTAAATCCACTTTGTTCGGGCCCCTGCTTTGTACTTAAGAAGCAAGAATAAGCAGAAATGAGCGTTAGGCTACAATACTGACGTTTGTGGTGGGTTCGGGGGATGTGGGCTAAAGTGTTTAGATGATGATTCAAGCCCTGATGCCTGAAGAATTTCGGCTGAACGGTAGAGGCTTACCCAACCACATGAGGTCACATGCGTGCTTTAGCATTCTCCTGCCCTTCAAGTTGTCAACCTATGATGATGATGATGATTATTATTATTATTAACAAGGGTTCCTGGTTAGACCTTCAGTTTGGTCATAATGCTTTGAATCCAGACAACCTCACATTGTTCTTACCAGGTTGCATTTGCTCTTAACTTCGACAGTCATTTATTTCAGTCAAGCTTATTCAGAAACTCTTCCTGATGGACAGCTTAATGGGACTTCTAAGGAGGTACCAGGCAAAAACTTTCCTCTGTAACCAGACCTTTGGCCTTTAACTATCTGCACTATCCCACTATCTGTGGGATGTTTTTAAATGTATTTCTTTTTCCTCTTGGTTTTAATGTATCTATGTGGGTTTTTTTGTTTCGGTCTGTCTGTTTGTTTGGCTGCAAGTTGCTTTGAGTTGCCCTGGGCAAGATGAAGCGACTAACAAATTCAACATGAATACATGTTTGTATTCAAACTGTATTGGCTTGAAATTTGAAGTGCTAAGGAGTTGTCATGGTGCTTTACTGCTGAGTGTCATCGGCTCTTGCAACTCCTGATCATTCGTGCTAGGTCACTGAAAGCGATAGCAATCGTTATCTATTTTACTCTATGGGCATTTTGTTCACCCAGTTATTCATTCAGCAGAATTTAATTACGTGAAAGACAGGAAGGATTTATTATTTCATACGTTTCTTGCTTTTGCCTTATTGACAAGTCTTTCCTGCTCCCGCCAAAACGTGCATATAAATGGATTGATTTTAGATAACAAAATTTCAAGAAACAAATGGCTGATTATTTAACGTAGAAGATTATTTTGCTGGTCATACATTTTAGCTCTAAATAAAGATGCAATATAGTTGTAGCATATTAATTTCAATTAAGGTCATGTAATTTGTTTTATAGTTCTATTTTGAGGATCATAAGTTGATCTTGTGCTGTCTTGGTATATTTTCTTTAAAAAATATATCAAAATTGCATTACTTTTAAGCAGTGTATTGATTTCTGTTGCAGTTGCTTTCCTGTTGCTTCTAGGCCATACAGACTGACACAGCTTATAAGAACCAGTTAATGTTTCAGAAGCTATGTGTGGGTGGAATATGTACAGTATCTAGTGATGATTTCCCCTTTCGGTTATTCCTAATAGTATAATGCTAGGCAGTATTAAGAATCTATAGACGGTGCATTTGTGATTTCAGAAATCATTAAGTTGATTAGTTCTTCAAAATCACACTGTATTTTAAAATTCAGTCTTGTATTCCTCCTCCTCCTCCTCCTCCTCCCCCTCTTCTTCTTCTTCTTCTTCTTCTTCTTCTTCTTCTTCCCGGCATTGGAACCCAGCTGTATTCTTCTCAGAATGGCTCAGCCATGGCAAGTTCAACATCCACTAAAGGAAAGGTGAGATAGAGAGGCTTTCTAGGAGACTTAAATGTTTCCATACCAAAAAAAGGTTTTATACCTTTTATACCAGCCTCACAGAATTTACATTTGGCCTCTGTAGCTGGATGTGATCAGATAACCTGACAGTTAGGGTGTATTTTTAAAAAATAATTATTTTGAGGTAATGAACTCAAAGCTAATGCTTTTAATCTTATGTATGCAAAATCCTGGCCTTAATGTAGAATTCAGAAAGTGTGTGTATACTGTGTAGATGACAGAACATGACAGGTGGACTAATTAATTTATTTTCTTTCAGTGCAAAGTGACTGAGCAAGATCTAGCTTTTATTAGGGGGCTGTATGTAGCCTGTGTGCCAGCCCGGCACTACCAAAATATAGCGTAATCTCAAATATTTGCCAAGGGGGAAAGGCAGGAGCTGGCTGGAGTGGCATGAACTGGCAATCCTGAATTCTTGTGCAGGATTCAGAAAGGTTGACTTGCAGGCTATGGGCAGCTGTAAAGTCTAGAGCTACTTACCATGTGGATTGCCACAATTGCAGCGCTAAGTCCTGTGCCCCATGTCTGCATTGGTTGCTTCAAGTGCATGTGATATTTCCACTGGATGTAGTAGTCAGTGAAATGCTGACTTGCTAATTTTTACACAAACTGCTCTGTTGATGAAGCATCTGTACCCCAAGAATATCATCAGGATTAAGACAATATTGACTTTATCGTTCTGGTCTCTCTCTCTCATTTTCCGTTGGCAATATCATCTGAATAACTCTACCTTGATGAAAATGTTTTGTACAAATAAGTCACGGGAACGAGTGAAGATTCTTCAATAGCTATTAAGCTGTCTGGATTCTTCATTGCTGTAGCTTAGTTCTTCTGTGCTGCAAAGAGATGTCTATGCATGAAGCAATTAAACTATTGTATCCAACACGGCTATAATAGGAAACATCAAACATCAAAATTAGTACTGTGCAGGAGTTTCTAACTACAGACCATAGGTTTGCATGGAATCTTTTGAACTGCTCTTTAAACTTCTCTTTAAATTCCTCTAACTGCAAAAAAAGAGTTTGTGATTGTCCACACTAGTAGCATGCCATATACCTGTTTGGAGTGGGGTGATTATAAATAGATCTGGGTCATGGTATTTAAGGAAGCAGGGCCGTCTTTACCCGGGGGTGCAAGGGGTTACTTGTACTTCATTTGAGGTGTGTTTTGGCCACTGTCATGAATACGTGTGATATTTGTTTGACCACAGTTTTAAACAGTATTTGAAATTAGCCAGGCACATTTTGTACCTGGCTTTCGACCACTTGCAACCAAGTGACGATGTCTGGGTGCCAGGATGTCACCTGACAACACCACTGGGGGATCTGAACTGTTTGCACACACTAATAACCCACCTGTGGAATTATGTCAGTTCCATTTTATCTGCACAGTCAGAATGAATTTCTGGAACCAAAATGCTTTTCTGTGCAGCCTGAGCAGGAGCAGTCACCATTATGTGAAAGAGGTAGGAATAGGCCAATTTATATGTAGACTGTCCCTGGTTCAAGTGACTTTTCTTCTTTAAGTTCTCAAAGCTCTTAACGTAGTTCAAGGTTGTTATCTGAACTAGCCAAATATTGAACTGAGAAGCAATCGCAGTCAGTCCATCATTTGAAAAATTATACTTACCCCAAAATGGTAACTAGACATTCCATTTGGGCCATTACAACCTGGGTTTAAGGAGCCATTTGGCTTCTAGGTTATGCATATGTACATTTGGGTTTCTAACACTGGTTTTAAATATCAAGCTGTTACTGCCGGTTTTTCAACAGCCGCTTCCTTCTTTGAACCCACTGAAAATTTGTTGTAAGCCAAATCATTGTAGTATTTTCTGGGCATCCTGATCCTGCCCTTGCTGCTGTAGTTAGTTGCTGTTCAAGTTTAAGTTGTGATCACACTGCTGTGTTAATCCAGTCTCCAACTCTTCGTTCTTTTGCTACTCTCAGGGAACACTTGAGAGAGTTGGATTTGGGGCTCTGGATTGTGTTAACCTTAAAGTTCCCTTGCATAAAGTCCTCTTGCACAGCATCACTGCTGGCCACAAACTCTTGTTGCTGTGGGTTTTCCATGGATAGAAATAGGGTATGCTGCCAAAACACGTATCAAAGGAGTGATATGTGCTCCTTTGTGCTGGTACTAGGAGGCCTGCTTTGCTGATTCTGCAGCCGCATAATGGATAATTTCACCAGCCTCTTAGAAATGCACAGTTAATCACACCTCTCTCTCTCTCTCTCTCTCTCTCTCTCTCATTCACATATTAGAAAGGTCATTAAAAGGTTTGTCTACATATTTTTAGGCCTTATATTTCAGGAAAGAAGCTGAGTGTGCAGGACACAATCCACCCTGTACCAGATGGAAGTCCTACAGTTAGTGCACTCTGCCAACCCATGCTGTGTTAATTTTGTGTCAGAGCAAAAAAATGAACAAAAGGGCAATAATAAATACTTGTTGGTTTGGTAGCTATAATACTGGATTTATTTATTTTTTACAAAGAATTTGGACCACTTGCCTAACACCTGCTGGTTTGTGGAAACTTGTCTGGTTTGGCATTGTGCAAGCTTTTAACAGTGTGTTCCTGAACCTCTTTGCCTATTTATTTATTTATTTATTTATTTGGTTGGTTAGTTAGTTCAGGATCACTTCTTGTCAAGTAACTCAGAAGACCTCCCTAAACCCTTTTGATTCTTGCTTTGTGTTAGAACTGGTGACATTATTTGTTAGGACTCAGGAAGGAGACTGGGCTTGGCAAGCTCTATATTTGCAAATGTGCTTAAGAAGTGCGGACTTTAGCTGACATCATAGCGAGGCAAGTGCCGCTGAAGGAATGTGGGAGGCAGTGCAGCAATGCACACTTACTGCTTCAGTTACATTGGCACAACTTGCAAGGAACAGGCTGGATACTAGATAGTGCTCCATTTGGTCACCAGTGAAAACCTTTCTGTGAAGACCAGGGGTAAGCTAAGCATGCCCCGTTAACTCTGTGGATGCGAGCCAGAGTTTTTGACATTTTTGCAAGGCAAAGAATCCTTGCATGTGGTCAGAACAACCAAAAGTACAGGCGGAAAAAAAACTGAAAATAGAAGGCAAGCCAGAGGGGTGGTAAGGCCCAGCCCAAATTAGACCCTGGCCTTATTAGTAAGGCTGTCGAGATTTTAGCTGAACCCAAGGTGCTCACATTTAACATGCTGCTGGAAAACTGTTTTGCTTTCTAAAGCACGGAGATTGGTTAGATGCATCCTTTCATGGGTTTTAGGATTAAGAGACTAAGCAGCTTTTGGACACTGCATCAAATGTACACTACTTCATCGGTGGACATTAAAAGCCAAAATGTCTTAGTAGATTTAGCAGATTTAAATTTGGATGCATTTCACTGATGACTTTCTGGCTAATGATTTTTTAAAAAAAATTAATCACTTGAACATTCAGTAGTTTTATTTCTTGAGTTGTCTGCATGTCTTCAATTTATGAATATATTAAGAGCATATTTTAATGTGGATTCTATTTTTGTTGGTTCACTCTTGCCGTCCTAAATTCTGTTTTTAAGCAGAGAAGCTATGAAAATGAGTGGGAGTTCAGTTGAAATAGTCATGGTATTTAACGTGAGATTGATTATTTTTTAAAAAAACGACTTCCTGACTATATTTTCTTTATTATCCAGTTCCAATTGGGTCCCCACCACCTTTTACTTCAGATTCAAAAAGAGATGTAGTTGGTGGTGGTTAGGCTGCTTCTGTTCTTCTGAGCACATACTGCTGCTTATTTCAGGAATTGCAACATATCCACAGATGAGAACACAGAGTGACTCCCTTTTTGTTAAGTTGTGTGTGAACATATCAGACGACAGAGCGATTCTTCAAACAACTCTTGTTTATTCACAGGCCAAAACAGAACTGAACTGAAGGGTTCAGCCAGCCTGCTTATATAGAGCTCCAGTACAACGCAACTGTAACAACTTTCTGTAACTATCCAATCACTGAATGTCACTTTCAATCCCTTATTTGCATATGTGGACCTGAGTGAAAACTATCTACAGTATCCCCCTGCTGGCCCAGGGTGAAAACTTCAGTACATAACACTTTTCACTGTGAAGAGTTAAAGGCCATGTTGCTGTGGCTGAATGCTTCTAAGGAGCATTGAGTGCCAACCCACAGAGTGGTCACTTTATTTATTTATTTATTTATTTATTTATTTATTTATTTATTTAAAATGAGTTTATTTGAGAGCAAATAGATTGTGAAAATAGTACTGTATTGGTTTAACTGCTGCTGTTACCCCCGAGAGCTCTGTTTAGTGCACATAATTATTTCTCCCCTTCTTCTTGTTTCACTGAGAAAGGATCACCTCTGGTCTCAAAGCCCCACTGCGGAAGGAGTGGAGTGGAACTAGATAATGGAAATGCATGGAGAGTGGGGAGGGGGGAGGGGGTCTGGAAACCTCCCTCCCATCTGCTGATGTCGAATTTTATGCCATTTCTCTCCTTCACACCCACCAGTTTTATTTGTTGCTTGTACTTATAATTGGCTCTGCACCAGATGGTCCCAGGGTGAGTTGCAAAAATGTCGTAACTAAAACAATAACAGATTATGTTTAAAATTATACATGAAACTACAGCAGCAGGACATAACTTGCATTATTGCACACATAGGCTCTGCTGCCATAATGCCTGAACCCTAAATGGCTGTTGTAGAAAGTGTGAGTTGAAAAGTCATAGAGCAGGGAGCACCCTACAGCAGGGGTGGTTAACCTATTGTCTTTTATACGTAGTTGGACTGCAGTCCCCATCGTTCATGACCATTAGCACTGGTGAGAGCCAGTGTGGTGTAGTGGTTAAAACCGGTGGACTCGTAATCTGGTGAACCGGGTTCGCATCTCCGCTCCTCCACATGCAGCTGCTGGGTGACCTTGGGCTAGTCACACTTCTTTGAAGTCTCTCAGCCCCACTCACCTCACAGAGTGTTTGTTGTGGGGGAGGAAGGGAAAGGAGAATGTTAGCCGCTTTGAGACTCCTTCGGGTAGTGATAAAGCGGGATATCAAATCCAGACTCCTCCTCCTCTTCTTCTTCTTCTTCTTGGCTGGGGCTGATGGGAGTCCAACAACGCCTCAAGGGCCTCATGTTCCCTGGTCTATAGAATCAGGCGACATTATGGAACAGCCTGCTGGATCAGCATCTATCTCTTGAGAGGAGCCAGGATAACACAGAGTTAGTTCACACGTTTACCATATAGAAGTATCATTAGCACAAACTAATGTTGGGGCTATGCGTGGTTCCTTCAGCGCACAGGCTACATGTGTTGGTTGACTGCATGGTGCTGTCAGTTCAGATTCCTGTGATCCTACTTTGTCAGGAAAGGGAGAGATTGAAAGATCACATGAACTGTAGCATTATTTCAGTTGTGCGCATGCTGCATGCTCAAATTAGCCCCTACAACTGTGGCTGCTTCATATCAGAAAAGGGATATTTGTTGGTATTCCATCCCATTTCTTGACTACAAACAGTGTCCCTTGTATATGAGGTCATAGCTGGCTTTAATCAGATAGGTAGTCTTGGTCTACATCAGGGGTCTGCAACCTTTTTCAGCCATGGGCCGGTCCACCGTCCCTCAGACCATGTGGTGGGCCAGACTATATTTTTTGGGGGGAAATGAACAAATTCCTATTTCCCACAAATAACCTGTTGTTGTTGTTTAGTCGTTTAGTTGTATCCGACTCTTTGTGACCCCATGGACCAAAGCACGCCAGGCACTCCTGTCTTCCACTGCCTCCCGCAGTTTGGTCAAACTCATGCTGGTAGCTTCGAGAACACTATCCAACCATCTTGTCCTCTGTTGTCCCCTTCACTTTGTGCCCTCCATCTTTCCCAACATCAGGGTCTTTTCCAGGGAGTCTTCTCTTCTCATGAGTATTGGAGTCTCAGCTTCAGGATCTGTCCTTCCAGTGAGCACTCAGGGCTGATTTCCTTAAGAATGGCTAGGTTTGATCTTCTTGCAGTCCATGGGACTCTCAAGAGTCTCCTCCAGGACCATAATTCAAAAGCATCAATTCTTCGGCGATCAGCCCTCTTTATGGTCCAGCTCTCACTTCCATACATTACTACTGGGAAAACCATAGCTTTAACTATACGGACCTTTGTTGGCAAGGTGAGATGCATTTTAAATAAAAGCACACATTCTATTCATGTAAAAACATGCTGATTCCTGGACCGTCAACAGGCCAAATAGAGAAGGCGATTGCTGCATCCAGCCCCTGGGCTTTAGGTTGCCTACCCCTGATCTACATGATAGGGAGGGACAAGGGAAGAAGGGATAAAACAAATAAGCTGTAAATTTGCAACAAAACTAATAAAACCATCAAACTTATCTTGCACTACTGCTGACTTAACTGGTTCTGACCATAGATCTCCTTTCTTTCATGTTTTGTTAGTCAGAGGCACTTCTGCCAGTTTCAGCCAAAAAAGAGGTAGGGGAAAACCCTTGAGATTCTGACTCATAAATTCTGTCTAAACACTGCCAGCTATGTATGTGGTGCAAACAAGTGCATCTAGTCTTAAGTGCAAAACAGAATTAGTAGAATGAACATGAATTTAACAGCTGTTTGATGTTTTATCCCTAGCATCTGGTATCTGAAGGTACATAACTTCTAAAATATGGAGGCTTCCTTAGATTTTATGACCAGTGGCTGTTGACAAACTTTAATCTTCCATCACCACACCTTGCAGCAGTGATTTCCACAAGTTGATTGTGTGTTGTATGACTAAATGTGTACAGAACTGTGAGGCTGCTTTTGTTTTCTTTTGTGTCCTCATCAGCTTGTAGCCAATGTGTGGAGCTACATCACAACCCAGCTTTGTTTGTTATTTTTTGGAGGCATAAGGAACTAGTGAGTCATAATAATTTTATCTGTTTCAGACGTAAATCCATAGTGGCTACTGCTCTAAATGTGTGGGATCAGAACTCCCTAAGAACCTCTTAGGCCACATTCATATGTCATGATAAGCCAGGGTTGTTGGTTTGATGTGCACTCCTCCCTTGCTGTGAGTCAGAGAAACAAACCAGGAAGCCACAGTTAGGCTTGGGTTCCTGTTATGTCTGGACCCACGGTTGTCACTTTTTTCCGCCTAACTTTTTCCTACCTGTGTTGGCATATGAGTCCTGTCTTCTTAAGAAACAAGCCGCGCCCTTGGGTTGGGTTGTAATGGGAAGCCAAGTTCTGTTCTGGCTTCCTGGTTTGTTTCACCTTCTCATGCCAGGCGAGAAATTAAGCAGGAGTGATTAGGCATGCACAATAATTCTGCAGCTCTAGCTCACTGTCATGTGCAAATGTGGCCTATGCGTTGCATGTTTTGTAATCAGGGCCTTCTGTAGTTTTAAATCTCATTGTCTTGAATTAATAATAGAACTACCGCTTTGCTGTGCTTTTCTAAAGGCACAATTTCATTCAGAGGCAAATGATTTCTTGGTGAAAAGGTTTATTCCATCCTGATGCCAGTGCCTCACTAGCATTGATCCCAAGATGGACAGGTGCCATCTGTAGCTTAGGATAAAGGTAACATAGTGTGCTACTGTTATATTGTGTCAGCACTGCAATACCAATGGTGTTTTCATGTTTCAGGCCAGTCATAACACAGCACTAATGTCGCCTTCCTATCATGTTGATAAGCAATCTGTTTCCTAAACCCTGTTTTTTCATGTATCAACTTCATTTGCTATTAAAGTGTAACTTAGCAGTAGCGCAGCACAATCCTTTCCGTTTGGCTTTTGGTTTCATTCAGACTCCCAGTATAAGAGTAATTAAGGATTGCAACCTTACTCTCCAAAGTGGCTCTTCACACCCTTTAGCTTTGTGTCATATGCATAATTGCAAGCTAATATTAAATATGATTGAATCTGGGTGATTTTTGCACAGTATTTTGTTCCATACACACTCACTTTATGTATTCGGTCTACTGACTAATATCTGGCTGTGTAAATAAGGTTTAAAATAATTTCTTTCTTTTTACTGTAATAGATCATAGTCTCACAATAGTACAGGAAGGGGGGGAAACATAACTTGAAACATAGGCCTAGTTGTGTGTTTTAAAAGTACTGTTGAAATGTTCCAGCCACTGTTTTAGAATATAAACATCATTCTTCTAAAGAGGCTAGATGAGCGTTTCCTCCGAATATTGGTATTAAAAACTTATTGCCATTCACAAAGCTTTAATATAGTGCTCATCTTACAGACATTCTTCCTTATTCATTTGTTTTCATTCAGCATTGTCACTAACTCCGGTGGGAAAATGAGCAGGGAATATTTGATAAACAAAAGTGTTTTGAGATGGTTTCTGTATAACACATAGTAAAATAAATCGGCCCTGCTACAAAGGATGCTGCCAAAGTGATTCACTTTGTTTTGAATTTAACTGCAGTGATTCCTCTGATGATAGTTATATGACAAATGGACCTGTTAAGTGGCAGAATTTGCAAGGAAGTGGACATAAAATAAATACAGCAAATAATTAATTTTCAAAACTACACCCCCCTGAGTCTTCTGATCACTCTTATCACTCATTCTTCTGTTTACCTTTCTCCCCCTTCTTCAAAATGGTCTGTGTTTCTTTCTGAACTATCCAGAAAGGGAAAAATATCTCATTTGCGGAGTGCCCCGTTTTCAAAGAGTTGCAGTCTTTAGGCTGCAGTCCTGTGCATAACAACTGAAAGTCATGCAACAGCTTGACGGTACTGTACTGTAGTTGCTGCTGCAAGGAATAAAGGCAAAATACAATAGGGCATTCAAAATTCTCCAGGCGCATTTTGCATCTGACCATCGGCCACTTGCAACCAGGTGAGGGTGCCAGGATGGCACCTGATGTCTCCACCACCTGAAGGTGCATGCTTGGGGATCTTTGGATCTTGACTGTTTTCACAAACTAGCAACACATCCTGTAGAATTCTACCTGTTATATTTTATCTGCACAATCAGAATGAATTGAAGGAACCAAAATGTCGTATTGAAAAATGTGACTTTTGAGCTGACTGCCCCCAAAAGAGCAATTTGGCATTCTGTTTTGTTGACTGTAACCCTGGTTTAAGGCACCTAGCTTATATATCTGAGTTTCTAACACTGCAATGGGAGGCATTCAGCTCTGTGCTCTTCCAAGCATGATCAGTATCAAGCATTTCATCTTGCCTGATAGAATCACATCCCTGTGTGTTTTTCTGGGGTTCTCCAGACCCCTCAGAGCTGATTTGGGGGAACAACCTATTTCGCTAGCCGGATTTGTGCTGGTTCCTGCTAGCACATCTACTTAGTTGAATCTGGCCATTTGCAGGTAAAGCATGGATATTCTGACTTGTTTTAAAGTCTCGTGATAACCTAACTGGGTAAGCGCTTAATCTTGGTTTGTGTGTCTTGGCTTGGCCTAGCAGTTTTCAGACTTTTACCATTTCCTCATTGCCATGGCTGCCACGAACGACAAACACTCCTCTGTAGCCGTGTGTTTTGGTTTTGTTTTTTTTTTGAGATGGTATTTATCAGGGACATTTTTCTACCACTACATATCTCATTGAGAAAACACTAAAAAGCTTCCACCGGGGGACGGATGGACACAGTCTTCTGATCACTGTATAGCAGGGCAGGGTTCCACTGCCCATTACACCACGAATATTAGCAAATTACTAACAGGATGGCATTTAAGGCATGTTGCTGGCCCCATTCCTGCATGTGTCCCCTCAACTAAGTAGGGCTGGAGGGAGATCTTGTATGCTGCAAATGCCTTGTGTTGTTATTTTTAAATGGAGAGACAGGATAGAAATATTGTAATTAAATCATCTGTGCCACACATTGCAATTCTGATGCCTGCTTTTGTATCTGTGCCTGGGACCCCGAGGCAGAGGGTGGTTGTGTTGACTCGAGACAGACGAATTTCTTCCCCTTGCACTATATGCTGGGATCTCTATGCTAGATCCAGTGAACTATCACCTTACACAACACCTTGTGGAGCCCAGTTGATGTCTCATGACAGTGTGGCGGGGATTACAGAACTCCACAACCATTTCTGGCCCCTCCGCATGCCTTTCTGTTCTACTGAAAGGCTGTTCGTGATGATCAGGGGATCTTCCAGGCCCGCAAGCTAGGTCTAGTAGTTGGGAATGGGCAAGAAGGGAGCAACACTTCTGCTTGCACAGCTGGCTCTGTGGACCCCAGCTGCTGTGCTTTAGTGTGTTCCTACATTTGTCAGACTCTGGATTTAAATTATAAAATTAAATTATTCCAATATTTTGCTTGGTTTTCACTGCCTGCTCTTTTCGGCTCAAATGGCTCTCGGTGCCTTTGAGCTTAATGGCCTAATTAAAACACAGCAATCATAAATGTCTCTTGTTTACCTTTCATAAACACTGAAGCACAGCATGAATTTCATTTCCCTAGTCTAAGCCAGTTATCATGCGAAGATACACACACACACACGGAACTACTACGACTAGTCATATTTATATAGTGACGGTGTTAGGCACTGGAAATAATCAACTTGTGTATCTGTTTTGCAGTGTGTGCATGAGTGTGGAATGCAATTTTTTGAAAGTCTGTGATGTTGCTTAAAACCTTTTGGGGGTGGGGAACCTATATTTTACCTTGATTTTGAGTATGTCAGAAACGGAACAGAACTCAGCTTGTTCTGCCCTGGATGCAACCCTTTATCGTTTTCCACTATGGAAATATGACTGCTATTCCGGGAGTGTCAAGAAATGGAGGTGGTGGACATGTAAATTTGCGAATGGGAAAAAAATGAATGGGAAAAAAAGTTTAAAAAGACTTTTAATAAAAATACCAGAAACCTTCTTGTTAGGAACATTAGGAATGGAGGACCCCACAGACCAAAATAATTTTTTTCTCTACGCAGCTACGGCAGCCCAAATGGTATATGCTGAGAAATGGAAATAGAGAACAATGTCAACAAAGGAGGATTAGCAGATGAAATTAATGGAATATGTAGAACTAGCAAATTTAACTAGTAGAATAAGAGATCAGGAAGACAGAGTATTTAAGGAGGAATGAAGAGTGTTTGTGGAATATCTGAAAACTATGTTCACAGGTTAAAATGTTAGCAGGGTTAATGCAAGTTCAGCAGTTTAAAGTATTGAAGATATAGGGGTAAGGGGGAAATTAGAATATTCAGTCTTAATGGATAAATAAATGGAATCATAGAAGGGGGGAGGGAAGTCAGTTTTTGAATGTATGGCTATATTTAATGGAAAATTATAAATGAAATTGAAAAAAGTATGTTATTCTATCTCCAGGTTTGTTGTTTCCAAAAAAGAGTAAATACTTGACATGATTGGCCTTTATTAACTATACTTGAAAATACGTAATAGGGCACCTGGAGTTTTTGAAGCAGAGCTGGTGAGATATAAACTCCAGAATAAATAATAAATATAATTTACAACTGATGAATATACTTAATCATTTCCATTTCTTGCATAGTTTTCAGCTCTTCAAGACAAGCAAGACAGCTGGTTTGAAGCTTCATAGTTAAATCATCATTAATCCTTTGGGTAGCTTTGCATTAAATGTTTAGAGCTATCCAATATCTGTAAAGTTTATTTGATTCTAGCAATACACAAGCCAATTCTATTCTATTTCAGCCACTACTGCTCTTGTTAGCTCGGAAATTTCATCTCATCTTATAAGGTCTCTGGCATGTGCCCTGGGGGGTGACAGCCATAATTAATTTTGCTTTCAGGGAAACTATTTTAAAATGCATTCCTTCTAGGAGTAACTGAATGTCTAATACCCTACAACTAGTTTATATTAGGGCAATAAATTACTATAATCCCCAAACTTTCTCCAGGTTTTCCCCCTGATGAGACTCAAATGTGGCTTACGGATAAAAACAAGAATCGCTAAAAAAAATCATAGAAAAATTCAGTCATTAAGAAACAACTAAACATTAATAGAATTAAAACTATGTAAACTATATTAAACTATATTAAAACAGATATAAAATCTGTTTAAAACATACACATACAGTGTACCTCGGGTTAAGAACTGAATTTGTTCTGGAGGTCCGTTCTTGACCTGAAACTGTTCTTAACCTGAGGTACCACTTTAGCTAATGGGGCCTCCCACGGCCGCCACACAATTTCTGTTTTCATCCTGAAACAAAGTTCTTAACCTGAGGTACTATTTCTGGGTTAGCGGAGTCTGTAACCTGAAGCGTCTGTAACCTGAAGTGTCTGTAACCCGAGGTACCACTGTAATTGCAATAAAAACAGTACGGAACTAGCCCTTTCATTAAAAGCATCCTTGACCTCAGGATTCCAGAATTTATGGCTGTCAGTTCTTAGGGAAGACAGGCAAGGACCCACAGCACAGGTGGGACTCGCCAGCTTGGGGAGCAGGTATGTGATTCCTAAGCTGGAGTAGGCTCAGGTGAGGTTCAGATGCCTTGTCAATCCCAGATGCTATAACAGGAAAGTCATCCTGGCCAGTCCAAAGTTCTCCTGACAGAACATTTGGTTGGAACTACAGTGTGGAAATAAAGGATGAGATTGCCCCACCTACTGTGCCCGGGGTCTCTAATGTGGTGCACCCAGCCTCCACTCACACTACTCCTATGCTGTGAAATTTGGGGTTTTTGCGAGGGGGAAGACAAACACCTCCCTTGTTGAAAAAAATCCCCGTAGTGATGTTTGGCTGGGTGCTGTTTCACTCCATGCTCCCTACTTCCATTTTGTTTCCATCAGCCCAAAGGAAAGGCTGCCTTTTCCCACAAGATTTATGGACCTCCCTGCCCTCCCCCACTTGGTATGGGTAGAAGAGATGGGGAATAAATTAAGCAACAGGCAGCCTTTTCATGTGAACAACCTCAAATCCTTACGTAGTTTGGAGTGAGGCGTCGCTAATTTTTATTTTTGGACTGCTGTTTTGTGCAAACATGGTAGATCACAAAAGGTGTATGTGCACATGTGAACAAATACCCATGGATCTCTGGTTTCATGGCTTGGAGCAACCACCCACCCACCCACCCATACACATGGCTGCTGTTTTGTGCAAAGCTGGTAGATTGAGAAACTTTTATTTTTATTTTTTTAAAAAAGATAAATTAAAGGCGTGTGCTTACAGGTAAACAGATGCCAGCGTGCATACCCATAATGACCGCAGGCAAGGCCAGCCCATCCTTTGAGAAAAATAAGTGGCTCACGTAAATGTAAACTAAGCTTTTATAATAAAGAAAACTGTAACAAAATAACACAATGAGAGAAACTAAATACAGCAACATGAGGCAAGAAACAAGAGGCAGTTGGTCCTCCTTAACTGACACTCTTAACTGAACAGAACTGAACACACACTGAAGGGAGGGGCTGATTCCGGAGCAAAGCACACAAGCCCCGCCCACCAGATACCAAGCACTCTACTATTCAAATTAGGCCCCAGTGTTTTTCTTACAGCAGCACCCTCATGGGTGCCTCCTTTCATACCCCCACATCTGCTAGAGAAGCAGTGCCAGTAAAGGTGCTGATTTCCTGCAAGATCTTGCGAGATCTCATCAAAGTCTTGCAAGGTATCAAGGAGAGCAAAAGCTCTCCTGAGATTTGGGTGAGATCTTGCAAGCTCTTTCAGGGCATCAGCACCAAAGCCAGCACTTCAGTGCTGGTACAAGAGCTGCTCCAAGTGTCCCTATTTTCCAGGGACGTCCGTGATTTAGAGAAGCTGTCCTGGTTTCTAATTTCATCCCGAAATGTCCTGCTTTTCCTTGGGATGTTCTTATTTTCAATGGATAAATTTTGGAGGGTATGGAATTATCCGACCCCCGAGCCATCTGAAGGCAATCTTGTATAGGGAAGGTTTTTAAAAAATGTTTAATGTTTTGTCATGTTTTTATATATGCTGGAAGCTGCCCAGAGTGGCTGGGGTGACCCAGTAAGATGTGTGGGGTATAAATAGTAAAATATCAATATGGAATGGGACTATTTTCATCGGAGAAATGTTGAAGGGTATGTGGATCTCCCTCTTTGGGGATGTTTGCAGCTGGTCCCTCTGAGACCTTGAATTTAATCAGTTGCATCCTGTTTGCTGTTCACCTTTATTGTGTTTTATGGATCCTGGTTTCAATTCCTATTTACTTTTTTATTGTGCCTTTATGAATACTGTTAGTTGTCTTCTTGTAGCTCTTTTTAAAAACCGTATGGGTGGTATACATGTGTTTTAATTAATGTAATGATTCATGAGTATTGGCTTTGGAGTTGTAGTCACACGTGGAGGTGTATGGAAATCTGCAGTATGAATATGGTAGAGAATATACCTCCTACATTTTATGCTACTAGTGTGTCCAGTGTGTGTGAGAAAAGAACGAGAGAGCGAGAGGATGCACTAATATAGCAGGATGCGATCTGTAAAAGTGTGTGTGTGTGTGTGTATGTCAGCTTAAATGAATAAATGTTTTCATAAGATGAGGTAAGATCCTTTTCATCTATCATAATGGGACATACAAATAAATAAAGGTTTATTTGCCAAAAGTCTCCCCATATAGAGATGCATTTTATTTCTCCTAGAAACTTGGTCTTTAATGCAGTGCTTTCATTTTTAATGAACGCTAAAGTTGCTTTTTTGCTGCAAATAGGATGCTGTGCAACAGGCTTTTTAAATAGGCGGCATAGGGAAATTTAGAATTGGCTCCAGGTGACCAGGTAGAAAGATTTTCAGTGGACGGCTAATGGCAGAAAACCAGCCAGCCCGCAGGAACAGCCTTTCTATTGTAATTAGGAAAACTGAACAGTGCTATATCTGCATTGGTCCTCAGTGCAGTTGACTTGCAAGGGACAGCATAATTTCAGTACTTAATTAAACACAAAAGCCATTGATTCAGTCCTTGAATGGTTTTGCTGGCAGAGTCAGAAAAGATGGCATTTTTCTTTACTGACATCACTTTGTAATCTTTTCTGTGCTACTGCAAATCACAAATAATGAAATTGATTGCACATGGCTAATCAGCACTCTCTATTCCCCCCCTCTCCTTTTTGGCAAATGGAGTTAGCACTAAAATTATCCCTTTTAGATTAATTAAATCACACCAGAAATCCTACTTTCCAAGTTCAGAGCCATTTGTTTTGAATTTTAATATTTCCAATAATTTTTGCTTGTAAATATGTGAGAAATATCCAAGTCAGGCTTTAAAAAAACCTAATATGCTACTTTTTAATATAAAGAGTATACTATAAAGCAATTTTTATGGTCTCATTTCTTGATTAAATTGGAATTTTTTATGGAAATCTGTATTAAAACCTTCCACTTTTATACACTCTAAGGATTCTCAAGCATTTCTTTGGAAAGCCTCCCATAGTTTCAGCATCAAACACTTTCCCCAAACAACAGGGGAACAACTTTGAAATCAGGAGAAGTACATGCCTTCTCCGTTTTCTCATATTCAGCTTCTGAATCCGAAAAAAGAAAGCTCAAAGCAGATAATTTGGTTTACGAATGGACTTAATCTCATTTTGTGTAATATTGCGAATGAGTGAACCAAAGGTTTAGAACTCCCACTGTGCTTATTCGCTCATAATTAATAATTTACCCTGGACAAAACATTTGCACAACATTCCATGCCTTCCAATTTCAACATTTTGTTCCCAGCCTCTGTATCTCTATTGACAGTCAATACTGTTATGTAAAATATTAACCAAATGCATCGAGAAGGATAATGATGAGTGTTGGTGTCCAACAACTTCTAGAGGACATTGCATTGACTACCTCTGTTACAAGCAAACCATGAGTATATGCTTTCATTTTCTATCTGCTTAGTAGTCCTGTCTCTATGGCTGAGGTGGTGCAATGGCCACAACTAAGGTACTTCAGATATCACACCAGACATAGTTTTTGTGTGTGTTTTTTAAAAAAGGTAAAAACCTCTTAAACCATTAGATTAAAAAAACTGATTTGCTTCCTGATTGCTAACTTGGAATCATCAATTCAGACATGCCAAATCGTAGTGATGGTTTGGTGTGATGGTTCTGTCCTACAGACTTATAGCCATTCAGGACTCGGGTGTTTCCTGATACATAGGTCACCCTACCAAGATTGCTGGAGGAAAAAGCTGAGGTAGAACTCCCTTATAGTCACCCCAGACTGGAGTTGATGAGAAGGGGAGGCCAACTTATATGTATTGAAAGGTGGAGAAAGTCTTGAGATAGAGCATCACCATCCTAGGGTGATGCAGGAACTGGTGGCTAGGCTGGAGGTAAGCAGGGTCTGTAATAATTTTAGATGTCACAATTTATTCAACTTTTTGAGAAGTACAATACAACTTTTGATACGAAAATATTTGATAGATCAGCCTTAAACATAGCTGTCAACTTACAGATTTGAAAATAAGGGACCAGCAGCCTTGAAAATAAGGGATAAGCAGCCCAAATAAGGGATTTTAGTCAACCAGCTGAAATACCAAGTTAAAAGGAACCAGATAATTTGGGAGAGCAGCGCCGGTTTTGAGCCCTTCGTTTCCGGAGGTTGCTGCTCAAGACATCAGCTGATGAAACACTGCAATTAAACAACTACAAGCAGCAACCACTTTTCGTGCAAAACGAAGTCCAAGCTACGAAGATGCTGCTGCAGTTCTGTATCTTTTCTCTCGTGCTCCATCTGCAGCTCTCAGTTCCATCAGGCGGGGCAGGAGGAAGAGAGGGGGGGGGGGGAAATAGCGTCCGAAGTAAACCCGCAGATCAGACCATCTATTCTAGTCTACCACTACAAATCCATGGGAGAAGCGCTTGCGGTCCTTCCTCTGCTTTCCCCCTCCATGGAACACCTGCCCTTGGAACCCCTGTCCGTGCCTCTGCCTCCTCCTCCTCCTCTCTCTGAACTGCTTTCTCTATGGTTGCCCTCACTCTCCTCTCAAGGCTCCTCAGTCCTGGCAGGGAGGGGCTCCTGGGGGTCCACAAGCAACACAGTTGGAGCCTCCCTCCTTCCTGGCCAGCAGGGAGGGAGGGAGGGAGAGGAGCTGCTTCCTTTGAAACCTGGGAAATTTAAGGAACATCATCAATAAGGGACAGCAGTGGGACACGGTGCTGGGATAAGGGAGTTTCCCGCCAAATAAGGGAGGGTTGACAGCTTTGGCCTTAAAACTTTCTCTGTGGGCATCTTTTTGCAACTAGGCATCGGTGAAAAGTATTATTACAAATGCCATCATTAGTGATCTCTGCTTCTCAATTTGTATTGTATTATTTTATCTTGTAAACCGCCTTGAGTATTGTAAGATAGAAAGACGGTATACAAATTAAAAATGATGATGATGACGACTATCTCATTCAATTTGCTATGTTCCCCCTTTTAAATTAAACACATTTATGTAGGACCTTGATTTGTTTGTTTTCAGTCCAGTCCTGTGTGGGTCTGTTAAATCCTGCCACAACCTTCCTCCTCCCTGCTGGGAACTTTGAGGATCTCCCTCTTCTTCTGCCACCCACTACATGGCCATGGAAGTATCAACATGTTGTTGTAGCAGCAATGATTTAAGCCCTAGAAGGCAGCAGAAACAGTAATTCAGGATCCAGGACTGCTAGACTTAGTGTTTTCTAATGTTTCTGGGCCTGTAGTCCTGAAAAATTGCAATTACCAGCACTTCTTGTGCTCAGGATTCTGGTGTAGAACATTAATGGTTGTCAAGATGACCAGGAATAGCTGTTTCCTTGGGCCCTTGAATCCTTACTAATTAGTTAGAAACTTTTGGAAGCTACCACACCCACCAGTAATATCAGTTACAGTTAAAGCTTTGGAAATGCTAATCTTGGCATAGAGCTCTTTAAAACAGTGACAGCTATTTTATACAATTAATGATAATGACGAATCAGGCCTTTCTTATCTCCCTCCCCCCCAAATCTGCTGACTTAATAAAGAAATGACTTAAAACGACTCTGATTATGGCTGACACATGTTACCGTTAAATGTGGCTGTCCCTTGCCAGTTTTAGCTTTACTGTTATAGCCTTAGTGATTTAATTTGTGTAGTTTAGAATAGATTTTCGTACTGAAATGTCTCCATGCATGCTGCTGTAGGAGTAAAAGTGTTCCCAATTAGAAATCTGGAGGTGGTATGCCTGGAGAGAGGAAAAACCCAGAATTTGAGATTGAAATAATTCAAGCCCAAACCCTTTCATTTAAACTGCTGTGTTTGTAATCGTGATGGGGAGTCAATTGTTGCTCCGTTTATGTCCTTTTCACAGTGAACTGCTTACTAAGAGTTACAAAACTTTCATTTTGGGGGAGAAAGTTATAAATTTGATAAGGAAGTCTTTAAGATATTTATTCATTTAACCATGGTAGTTGTTACTTCTTGCCCTTCTGGTTTCAGGCAGGGGAGCAATTTCTGAAATGTCATTCTCAGACTTTCCCAGTGTGATGGAGATGGAGTCTGTCTGCTAGCACTCTTTGCTGTTGCACAAAACAAAAAGGGGGAAAGTATGGCATTCAGGCAAGGGTTTGAAGCAAAACCTCCTTCCTCACACAGCAATTTATTTATTTCAGATTGTTTTTAACCCCCTCATCACCCATCCCACCCAATAAAAATACCTGGGCAAATAAACAGATCTCAAAGGTTCCAGTGCTTGGTGTGTTTCCAGGGGGAAGGGACAGTAAGAAGGGAACCCCTTCCCCCGAGATCTAATGACGATCTGGAACTAATAGAGTGGGGAGTTAGAACACCCTGCATCTGGGATGAAATGAATCACCTTGAGAAGCTCTTTCCCCAAAGCCCCACTGTAGTTGCAGTCCTCCTTACTGCTCCGTAAACTGCCCTTGAAACTTTTGGCTGCAGTTCAAGGAGATGTATTGGAAAAAATGGAATTTGGAGAAGCCCTGTGACATGTGCAGAAGCTTCTTTGGAGTTTGATAAGACATCTCCTGTGAAGCTGAATGTGAAGTAAAGACAGCAGTTTATGATGGGGGTTGTAATTGGGTGAGAGACTGCTCTCTTTTCAGGAAGCTGTGTGTACCTCTGGTCACAGGAACTATCCCTTTGTTTAGGGCTGCCATATGTTCGGAACTTCCCGAACATATCTGGGATTCATCTGCTTGAAAATAGCGTCCGGGTGGAAAACCTAGGTGTATGCCCCCCCCCAAAAAAGTTCAGTTTTTATCTTATTTTTTTGAGATATTGCAAAAGAAGCTCAACAACTTTTGACAAAAAAAGCTCAACAACTTTGCTCAACAACTTTTGTGTCCAGACTTTTTGAAATATACATAAAAGAAACTATACATTTGAATGAACTTTTAATTCACATCATTCCTAGTGAGGTTGGCGGAAAGCTCTTTTCTTTCAAGGCTCTCCATATTCCTTATTCTGTGAACAAACAAATAGAGCAAACATTGTGATTAGAGTGTTTGGAAAAGAAGAATAAGGAAACTTTAGATCCCTGTAGTTACGGTTTCTCAGTTGTAGAGATAAGGCATGAGGACCAATCCTAGCTGGTCAATATTGACTTCTCAGGATACAATCCACTATCACACACAGGTCTGGGAAATACAGTGGTACCTTGGGTTAAGTACTTAATTCGTTCCGGAGGTCCGTTCTTAACCTGAAACGGTTCTTAACCTGAAGCACCACTTTAGCTAATGGGGCCTCTTGCTGCCACCGCACGATTTCTCTTCTCATCCTGAAGCAAAGTTCTTAACCCCAGGTACTATTTCTTGGTTAGCAGAGTCTGTAACCTGAAGCGTATGTAACCTGAAGCGTATGTAACCTGAGGTACTACTGTATACCCTGGTGAATTACTTTGTGGTGTTTTTTGTTTTTTTTAAATAAATGTTCCTTTGCAGTGTTTCAACTTTGCTGTTCCCCCATGGGTATGCATTTGTACATCTGAGTTGGGCAGCTGTTACTACATACGTGCAAACTTGTGTGTGTGTGTATGCTGTTTTACAATTGTGAAGTTACTTGTGAAGGAAATCAAACACAACCATCACATTCTTCCTTTGCAGCTGTTGTTTGGTGTAGACGCATGGCAATTTCATTTCTGGCAATTTCTGTGTGGCAGATAGTTCATACACTGTTGAAGTTTTTCCTTCTGAGAACTGTGTAGTTCCCGTGATTCATGCATACTGTTTTCAAGCTGCTGCTACTGCTGAAACTTGAAGGCTTACGGAGTGTTGGAAGGGGTTAAGCAATAAGCTTTTGGAATGTACTGTTTTGGTTAGGAATGCTCTAGACATCTTGACCCTCATTACCTTTATGCGTTTGGGGGAGGTGGGGAACTTTACCTTCTTGTATGGCTTGTACAACCCTAAATTAATGCTTGACAAACACTCAAAGATTTAACCATGGCATATGTTATCCAGCAAGCTAATTATCTCTTTTTGGGAGCAAAGCCTTCTATCCTTGCTGATTTGATTAACCAGCCGCAGCAGCAGCTGGCAGATCTGAATAGCCGAGTTGCAGTCAAGAAAGGTCAGAAGCGTAAACAATTCTCATGCTCAAAATGTTTTATTACTGAAAGGCTGTAGAACTGCTCGTGAAAGGGCAGAGTAGCAATTCACTGCTACAAAAATACTGGGAGTAGCCTGAAGTCTGAAAAGTTGTACCTGACGGGTGCTAAGAAATGCCCACTGTTTTTAGCTCAGAAGAAAGTTCAAAGCACGAAGCCTGCAGGATCATTCAGTGCAATAAAACACCTACATTGCAACTGCACAGAAAATTTAAAAGGAGGTCAACAAAAACGAAATAGTGATAAATGAAAGAATTAGTAGCCTTGGTGTGACCTTCTGTCAAATCTGACCCTGTGGTTCCCCTGTCCAACAGTAGCTGCTCCTCTTCCCCTCTTTGAAGTAGGAATCAGGAAGCGAAGAGTTTGCAGGGCTCAGATCTTTCAAAACCATTTTGGGAAGAAGATACAGTGGAACCTCGGGTTGCGGACGTAATCCATGATGGAGGCACGTCCGCAACCTGCAGAGTTTGCATCCTGAGGAGCTGGTGCTTCTGCACATGCGCAAAGCTCGATTTAGCACTTCTGCGCATGTGTGAGTGGCAAAACCCGGAAGTAACCTGTTCTGGTACTTCCAGGTTTCCCGCGGTCCGCAATCCAAAAATATGTAACCTGAAGCGTCCGTAACATGAGGTATGACTGTATAAGGCATGGAAGGGAGAGGGAGACCTGGGGAGCAAAGAGAGTAATCGCGGGAAAAGGCCAATGGACTTCTTGCACCTTATCCCCTATTATAGTGGCCCATTGGCAAAGCCAGGGGCCAAAGGTGATGGTGGAGATTTATAAATTTTCATTCAAGGTTGTTATGAGTTTAACATCTAGTTCAAACTGTTGAGGTTGCGTATGGCTCCGGCGTTTCTGAAAGTGTGAAACCTCTACTAAAGGCTGGCCAAGAAGGCAATTACATCGTGCTTGGCCTGTCCTGACGAAAAACGCTGCATTGTATTCCCTATTCCCATGCTTCCTTCTTCCTAGCAATAAGTCTGTCATTTTCATGTGGAAAATATTTTGAAAGTGCAGCTTCCAAACTGACTGGAACAATGATTCAGCTGTGTCCAAAGGCTGCCTAACACAGGAAGCCCTTTTTTCATCACCCCTAGACCGGGTGGCAATAGCAAAACGTTCCCCTTGCTGTGTGTGAATCTCATCTGCTATGTGAGGACGCAAGTATTTAACTCAGGGTGAAAATTAAAGTCCATCTCAAAAAGTTTACACTGGGTTACAAACTATATTTATCTGGTTTTCTTTTCTCATCTTAAGTATTCTGTAAGTCAAAAGCATGATGACTTTACCAAGAATTCCAACTGGAATTCAAAGCGAACTGATACAAAACATAGGAAAACAGAAAGCTGTGTTATAACCAACTCAGGCCATTGGTCTACCTAGCTAAGTATTGTCCACATTGATTGGCAGCCGCTCTTCTGAATTTGAGACAGGATTCTGTTCTATTCCCTACCTGGAGATGCCAGGGACTGAACTCATGCATGCAGTCCTTGTAAGCCACATAGATTTCAAAAGGAGTGCCTTGCCTGTTGCAAATCATAAAGACCCTGCAGTTCTTCTGCATTAGCTTTTTGCTTTTTGCGTTGTTCCTATTATTCCTGAGGACATTGCCCCCAAACCATTGCATTACACCAGAAGGTATAGTGCTGTGGGATTTGCTTAAAAAACAACAGCTTATTTGGAGATTCTATAGTAGTGGTAGTGCAGTTTTTTCGGGCATGAAATGTCTCACCTGGTTTCGAAGTGTGGTTGTACATGGTTGGTGATCCATTAATCCTGTGTCTTTGTATTTTCTGGTTCGTGACCCAACTTCTGTTTCTTACCTTCCTGTTCCTCTGACATTACATTTCCACATAGCTGTCATGAATTCTAGTAACCCTTCTTCCTTCTCTCGAAAGTTTTTGCTGATATGCACATATGCCCATTATGAAAGAGAAAGAAACTCTTCACCCTCTCTGGAATATATCTATTCCTGAATGTTATTTCTAAGGTACTAGATTGTGTATAAACAGCACTGAATGCGCTTAGCACTAGGTAAAGGTACCCCAACTATTAGGTCCAGTTGCGGATGACTCTGGGGTTGTGCGCTCATCTCACTCTATAGGCCAAGGGAGCCGGTGTTTGTCTGCAGACAGCTTCCGGGTCATGTGGCCAGCATGACTAAACCACTTCTGGTGAACCAGAGCAGCACATGGAAATGCCGATTACCTTCCCGCCGGAGCGGTACCTATTTATCTACTTGCACTTGACGTGCTTTTGAACTGCTGGGTGGGCAGGAGCTGGGACTGAACAACGGGAACTCACCCCACTGCGGGGATTTGAACCGCCGACCTTCTGATCAGCAAGCCCAAGAGGCTCAGTGGTTTACACCACAGCGCCACCTGCTTAGCACTATTACGTCATTAATAGCAAAAAGAAAAAAACACTTCCCCCTGCGTTTAGGTTACCGGAAGCATGCTGAGCTGTTAATTTGCTGGATCCTCTTGTTATCTCTACAAGTAGGGGCAAATTTGGGAGTGCATGCTAGCTTCACACAACTGGAGGTAAGAATAAATTCTACTTTGTCCCATGAATAGGACCGGCCCATACATGAGGCAAAGTGAGGCGACCTCCTCAGGCAGCAGCATCCCCAGGGGCAGCAAATCCAGCCTGCAAGAAATATATTGCTTGTTATAGTAATGGCTGTGGCATGCATACCCCTTGGAGGGTGGATCTCCCTCTTCCTCGGCAGCCTCCCCAGTGCCACCACTATTGTAGCATCTCGGCGAATGGGAGGCATTGCTGGTCTCTTCCCATCTCTCTAGAGAGGGAATGGTGGGGCTGCTCTCTGGGGTCTCATGCATGATTCAGAGTGGGCCCCTATCTCTCTCCCCCCCCCCCCATGACAGCCTTTGATTTTCACTTCAACCATTGGGTCATGTTGATTTGATTTCCTGCCTTGTTCCTGATGTAGGTCTCTACTCTCTCCTTCCCTGGAGAGAGGGGCATTTTGAGGATTGCCTCAGGTGCTGAAGTGTCTTAGGCTGGTCCTGCCCATGAGACCACTTTCTGGAAGGGCAGCATTATTTTTGGTCATTGGAGTGTAGAACCTGGGTATTCTGGGTGTGTGTTTTGCTATGTAGAATTTGAGAAGATGTTGCTGTGTGTGTGTGTGTGTGTGTGTGTGTGTGTGTGTGTGTGTGTGTAAGCACATCTCTCTCTGTCTACATGGCCAGACTTCTTTTATTTTATTTCAATATTTTGGCTCGTGTTAATGATTGGCTACCAGGCTTTAATTGCGGGGCTCACCAAGGGCTAACTCTTCAACTATAGGCCTGTGTGCTTTCAGAAAACGAATGATGCCTTTCCAATATAATTAAAAAGTGGTGATTCCAAGATAGTAGTAGATTAGCCTACTGTAAAGTATCTAAAGACCTCTGCTTCAATCTGGTTAATGTCATGCAGAACATGGAAGATAGCTGTTAACAAATCAGATGCTGATTGTAAGTTGCTTAGCAATCTCATTCTCTTTGCAGATTGAGGAAATTGAATGACCAGTTTTAAGTCTCACATCTGAAAATGGCCTTATTTGTCAGCTGATTTTTGTGCTTCACATTGTTTGTGAAGCTAGCACAGGGCTTGGCTCACTCTGTCTCACTCTGTCGTGAAGGAAGTGGGACTGACTGAAGCGGCAACTATAGGAAATGATGCTTTCCCCCTACTACTTGAGAATAACATATGCATCTTGGTCAGTATACATTTCATAAAGATTAATAAGGTAATAATAATTGGACTCTGGAAATGCGAAGTGAAATTCTGCACAGTGCATTCTATTTTATTTGATGGGGTTTCCTTCACAAAAGTGTTGCAGTTTATTGAGGTAATAAGTTAAATGCATTTCAGGTGTCAAGAAGCCTTTCCATTTTATTAACGCTCTGAATGAGCAAGTTAAACCCTATGTCATCTTCTTATGAGTATAACATTTTATATCTTTGAAAGAATAGAGATGTAAAAGGGGAGAGGCAGGGAGCCAGAAGGCAGTCCCTCTGCCTTCTCTTTTTTAAAACTTTTGGTCCCACGCTGCTTCTTGTTTTTCCCCCCACGTCCTCCTCTCCTCATCCTTTTGACTCCCAACACCTAGCCAGCTTTCCTGAAGACATAGTAACACCATTTGGCTTATCTCATAGGCACCCAATGTGGTTAAACTAAAACTCCCACCAGCCAATGGACAGTGATGATGGGAGTTGTAGTCTGGCAACATCTGGAGGGCACCCCGATGGCTACTCCTGGCTTACCAGACTGACTGTAGGATTGCAGTATAAGTGGCTGATAAAGGTTTTGGCATCATAACCATATGTATTATTGATTTTGTGAATTGACCAGGTAACAGGTTCGATACCTTCATCTGATAAGGGGCTTATCTTGGGGTGGGAAACCTCTGCCCTCGGCCAACCAGGCTGTTTCCTCCAAACCACTTGTCCCATTACTTGATGTCATTTGTGACATCAGCCAACAGTTGGGATGGCGGTGTTTGGTTGTGCATTGGCTGCTGGTGGCTGTTCCCAGCAAGGAAAAGGCACCTGCAGCCTGAGCAGCAAAATATAACCTCAGTGCAGAAGCTGCTGAGCGGAAGTTAAATGCTTCTCAGATTGTTTGAGTGTGCCTCAAACATAACCAAGGAAACAAGCATCAGCAGTGCTTGAGGTAGCACATCTGCCAAAAGTAGGTTTCTTCTCTCTGATTTTTGGAGATCCACTGCTAGAGGGATTCTCTCCCCCCCTTTTTTTCCTCTCAGTTAGGCATAGCAGCATGAATTTGTATATATATTAATGGGGACTCCGTGAAATAGGTCCTATATCCCCATGAACAGGAATAGTGATTGAACTGGGCAGATGTTGGTGGATTGCTCATTTTAATGAGAATAAACACAACCAAGATCTGGAAATTTGTCCAGCAAATGCTTTTGTGTTTTACTTAATCTGTTGATTAAATAGATTGCTTTGATATCAAACAGATTGTGTTTTGAACATCTCTGTTGGGGAGATCTGATCTTAAAACATACGTGTTCTGAATGACAAATAAATAGTGCAGTGCAAATCATTACTGTGTAATTGCAAAATACCTCTCTCTTGATTATCCCTCATCATGTAACTTCAGCTTCCTTTTTTGCTTTTTGTTTTGTTACTATGGTTTTTCCAGAAAAAAAGAGGTTTCTTTCTTCAGAGAAATACTTCGTTCAAACTTTAGGTCTAGAAATGATTGAGAGGGACTATAACATTTCTAATCAGAATTTAGCTACGCTTATGTTTCCTCATTCAATGGTTCCCAAAATTGCTGAGAGACTTGGCACACCTCTTAATGAGTTTTCTACTTGCCACAATTGTAATGCGCCGTCCTAAATCTTATATGATTTTTAATTCACAGAATTGTAGGGTTAGGAAGGGATCTCCAGTGCCCATCCAGTCCAACCCCTAGGAAGGCTGGAAACATAGCTAAAAAATCCACCCAACCTTTGCTTAAAAACCAACTTTTTAATCATCTGCTCTAGGACGTTTCCAGGTATTGATGCCAAACTGACAGGTTGGTAGTTGTCTGGATCTGCCCTCCCCCTTTTGAAGATGGGGACAACATTTGCCCACCTCCAGTCTGCAGGGACTTCATCTGTTTTCCAATAATTATTAAAGATTATAGACAGAGGCTCTGATGTTACACCTGCAAGTTCCTTTAGTACCCTTGGAAACAGTTCATCAGGCATGGAGATTTGAATTCATTTAAAGTAGCTAGATGTTCCCTTGCCAACTCTTCTCCTATTTTGGGTTGCACCTTCCTCTCTGCTCCATTTATTCCAGTATCACCAGGTTGGGTACTGTTTTCCTTTCGGGAGAAGACAGAGACAACCTAGGTGTTGAGCAGTTCTTGTTTCTTTCTGTCACCCAATAGCATTTATTTACCTTCTCCACACAGAGGACTTAATACTTCCTTGTTCTTCCTCTTGATTCAAACATCCTTTTATTATTTTCAACTTCTCTTGCAAGCCTGAGCTCATTCTGAATTTTAGCTTTCTTGTATATTGTATTCTACACATTCTGATTTGAATACTGTAGAAATAATAAATAAAAGAAGCAATAAACATAAAGTTAAAATTCAATATGAATATTTCATGCAGTGGATGTGGTATCTTCCATCTTCAACCACAAATCCACAGATGTTCTGCAGACTGCCTGAATGAAGCTTTCAAACCACAGTTTGGGATCCCCTGCCTAGCCGATACTTGTATATTGCTTTAACTAAGTGGGTAGCCAAAGGTAACCAGGACATCTATGAAAATTTCTGTTTGATAACTCCTGGTAAGAAAAGGATGAGCCTGAAAGATAAATGCCTTGCTTTGTATTATAAATTGTATGATCTCTTGTCCTTTTGTCCCTTTTTTAATGCTCTTTTTATGCACTTCTGAAGCCTGGTCCTCATTATGTTTCCTCAAAAGTGTGTTTCGCTTTGTCCAGTGGGACTTAACTCTCAGCTAAATCTGCATACAATCACAATCTTAAATTGTTTTCATTTTCTCCTAGCAAAATGTTAACTTTTCTCATCTTGGGTTAAAATGAAGATGTTTTTGGCATTTGAAATTCCCTTGTGCTTTTCCTTTCTGGCAATTCTCCTTTCCATGACTCAACTGCTGAACTATCATTTTCAAAAGATGGTTAGCCTGATGCAATCAAACTATTTTAGCAGCAACAGTTTGAGCAGTGACTTGCGATGCTCCATGCAGTCTTCCCCTGGCAAGCATAACTTCTCCTACAAGAGAACCCCTCACCCCTGGCATGTGTGCCAATGCCGTGGTTGGTGCTGATTCCCTTTTGTATAGGAGCCACACTTGTGAATGACCTCAAATGTTCTGGAATATGACAGGTTACTTGGGCTTGAACTTTGATGTTGCTCTTAGCGCATATTCACATGTGTTGTCTATTTTTATGCTAACACTTACCTGCTGGGAGAGCCAGTGTGGTGTAGTGGTTAAGAGCGGTGGACTCGTAATATGGTGAACTGGGTTCGCGTCTCCGCTCCTCCGCATTCAGCTGCTGGGTGACCTTGGGCTAGTCACACTTCTTTGAAGTTTCTCAGCCCCACTCACCTCACAGAGTGTTTGTTGTGGGGGAGGAAGGGAAAGGAGAATGTTAACTGCTTTGAGACGCCTTCGGGTAGTGATAAAGCGGGATATCAAATCCAAACTCCTCCTCCTCCTCCTCCTCCTCGTCTTCTTCTCATAACCAGGGCTCACCCCCCAGCTGGAACTCACCAGAACTCAGTTCCAGCACCTCTCAGGTTGATGCCATTGATATTACAAGTTCAGGGTGAGTTCCGGCACCTCTTTTTCTAGAAAAATAGCACTGCTCATAACTGCCATTGTGTTTGCGTGGTCCCTATCCCCAGTTGTATTCTGGAATAATAATAATAATAATAATAATAATAATAATAATAATAATAATAATAAAATTTATTATTTATACCCCGCCCATCTGGCTGGGTTTCCCCAGCCACTCTGGGCGGCTTCCACAAATACCAAAAATACACTAATATGTCATACATTAAAAACATCCCTGGAAGTGTTAATTGGAAGAGGAGAAGGATAACTGGTGGTTTTTAGCAGCTATTTCCTCATCAAAGGACTCCGGGTGTCTGTAGCTTTCTGCAATATGTTCTTCTCTGTAACTCTTTGCCATTGTTCCCCAATCACTAGCTTTTCTTTTCCTTCTGTGGTCAAGTGGGGCGGGGCACACACGTTGAGCATTTTAATGGTGACTTGTGTTCCCTTCTGTCTAGACAGGCGTAGGGGTGTGTTTGTGTATGTGTGTGAAAGAGATACTGAGATTGTCTAGCTGCTCCAACCCTAACATGCTAACTTGACAATTTTTCTAAGTCCTGTTCAGTATTAGAAACCCAGATAGATAAGAGAAGCACCAATCGGATCCTTAAACCAAGGTTACAGTTGCCAAAAAGGAATGCCTAGTTGCCATTTTTGGGGTCCGATGTCTCAAAAGTGGTATTTTTCAATATGACTTTTTGGTTCCTGAAATCATTCTGTCTGTGCCGATAAAATATAACAAGGCCGCTCTTACGACTAAATAACTGTTGATATATAATTTTTGTACTGTGTCTTTTGGGCCTATGGACCACAGTAAAGTTCTCTGTGTGTGATAAAATATAACAGATAGAATTCTACAGGACATGTTCCCAACCAAAGAAGAATGGTAACTTAAGCTGACAGAATAGGCACAACTTGCAGACTTAACATATAGAATAAGGGAACAAGAAGAACATACATTTAAAGAAGATTGGGAAACATTCATTGAATAAATGGGAAATAATTGTGAACAGCTGAAAACATTGGCAGCATTAAGATAAATTCAACAGTGTAAACAAGTTTTGATGGATGCAGTAATGGAATACTGAATGGTATAGTTTTTGTAAAATATGCAGGGATTTATGATATGTAAAATGAACCATGGAAAAATAAGGGAAGTCACTGATGTCTTAAAATGATTATTTTAAATTGTAAAACAGGAGCATGTTGCTACTGTGTGAAAACAGTCAAGATCCAGGGATCCCCAGGCATGCACCTCCAGATGGTGGAGATGTCAGGTGACATTCTGGTGCCCAGGAATCTTCACTTGATCACAAGTAGATGATAGCCAGGTGTACCTGGTGCCTGGCAAATTTCAAATGCTGATCTCGTGCAGTATAGACTCCTGGTATAAATGGCTTGTAGCGGTACAGTTCTTTAGATGTAATGTAGTGGCTAGATCTGTTGTGCCAGCATAAGGAGAGGAATGCGTGACCATATGCCAGTCATCCTCTTTCTAGCAGAGGATAGAACTGTGGCCAAAAAAAGGGACTGAAGGTATCAGAAAGGTCAGATTCAAACTTGCCTCTTCCACCCTAGGTGAACTTTTGCTTTCATGTCAGGCTGAAACCTCTTAACTTCCCACTGTTCTGTGCAAGGTGAAATCTATTGGCTGCTAAATTAATCTGCGGATTTCTGGTGTTAATGCTTTTTGTACATCAACACATCAAACATTTGAGATGGCAAAGATTTGAGAACAAATCGTATGTTTGATCTATTTCAGGTGAATCTGCAGCTGGGTATTCCTTGGTATTAAATTAAAATTTGTGTAATGTGCTTTCACAAATATTTATTCATCCCGGAAAAATGCTGGCTTCCTTGGTGCAAAACCTAACCTAACCTTACATAAGAGGTAGATGTGATGTTTACTATATAGAACTTCTAAATAGTAATAATACTATTAATTACAATTAAGATTAATAAAGGATTACACCACTATTACTATTACTACTGCTACTGGTCTCTCCTGCAGCCCCTTGCGCACCCTCAAAAATCTGCAGCAGAGGTTTGATGGAACCTCTATAGCAGATTTTGTGGGAGCAGGAAAAATAGATGAAGGATAAGACCCATTGTGCAAGCAGATCATCACCCGTGGAGCTTTGGATACAACCCTTAGTTATAATGCATGGATCCCTTTAAAGCAAGATAAATGAAACTGAATATATTAGGTAGTAGAAGCTTTCAAGATACTTGACACTCTTTGACAATGTGCCATTTTAATTGGCGAAATAATGTACTAATGCTGTAAGCAGACTCCCTGTTTGGCTTCGGGCCAATTCATATAACCTTTTTTGAGTTCACACGATCTAGGATAGCTCAGCTGGTAGAGCATGGGACTCTTAATTTCAGGGTTGTGGGTTTGAGTCCCATGTTGGGCAAATGATGTCTGCCTTGCAGGGGGTTGGACTAGATGACCCTCGTGGTCCCTTCCAACTCCACAATTCTATGAGTTTCTAGACTTCCCTTCCAGTATCCTTTATTATTACTTATCATTTATTAAATTTCTATACAGCCCATCATCAGAGGATCTCAGGGTTGTTTACAACATAAGAAACACAAAAATACACACCATAGTAACCAATGAAAACAGAACCCCCCTACAGTTTAAAAAGCTATAGATTATTTAATTAACTAAAGGCCTGGGAGAAGATGAATGTTGTTTTACAGGTTACTGGTTGGATACTGCATGGGGTGTATGGATAACTGTGGAGTCACACAGTGTGGTCAGGCGTTCTTGTTGCTGTGAGAGCATTTGTTATCCCTATCCATCTCCCTACCAGTGTTTGCCTTGTGCTTGTGTTTTTCATCCCTGCTGTTTTCTCTGTAGAATACAATATTTCGACCTCCCTCGGGGTGGCTTTACATATGCTTTTGACAAGGACGGATGCCTTCTGAAGAGTGACACAATCCGCTGGAGATCCATGGAAACAAAACATGAATTGCTGATACATGAATTTCATCTTGTTGAATAGGGTTTTTTTGTTTTGTTTTTTGGTAGAGCAAGAATTTAAGAGTGGCTTTGGAATTCTTCTAGCTTCTTTCAAAGATACAGGTCTATTATATTTTAGAGTTCACTGGATATTGAAAGGCTGGCTGAAAACTGTCAACCAAGCGGGACACTAAATTCAAACCCTCACTCAGCTATAACGTTTTTAATTGTGCAGGCTTGCACTAACTAGTCAGTTTCAGCAATGTCTACCTCACAAGCTTATTGTGAACAGAAAATGGTATAACTACAGTGGTACCTCTGGTTACGTACTTAATTTGTTCTGGAGGTCTGTTCTTAACCTGAAACTGTTCTTAACCTGAAGCACCACTTTAGCTAGTGGGGTCTTCCGCTGCTGCCACGCCACTGCCGCACAATTTCTGTTCTCATCCTGAAGCAAAGTTCTTAACCTGAGGTACTATTTCTGGGTTAGCAGAGTATGTAACCTGAAGCGTATGTAACCTGATGTGTATGTAACCCGAGGTACCACTGTACATGTACGTAGGCCTTGGTTTTTTGGAGGAGTGGTGGAATGTAAATGAGATAATATAGACAGACGGATGTGCATATTCACATCAGTAAAGCTGATTTCATCAGTAAGGTTATATCTGTGCTGCCAAATTGACCATGCACCCTAGTTAATTGGTCTCTCTCCGTTGACTTAATCTCAAACCCTGCACTCAATTGATCATAAGAGGGTCATAGGAGAGCCATCATTTTCATTAGCTATCTCACTTCGTAAAGGAAGTGGCATTTTGAATTATGCCTTTGAAAAGTGAGTTTAAGAAACAAAGCCGTTAATTCATTGATTTGACATTTATATAGGTTCCAATACTGATTCGGAAGGCAGGGAAAAGAAGTACAGTAGTGATCAGTAGTGATTTCAGCCTGCTTTAAAAGCCTCCCCCCCCCCCGTCACCATTCACAACACTTTCCCACATGAAACATTGAGATAATCAAAGGTTTTTGAGACTGTGCATTTGCATTTTTTCTTTTGACTTCCTTAGGAAACAGTCTTTCAGTGCTGGCATTTTACCTTAGTTGTCTCATGTGTTCTTCCACTAGTTTTATACAGATGTGTTTGGAGCACCGTTCCTAAGTGTTGACTGAGAAAGAGGTTTATAAAAGAGTGTATTTCAGCAACCTGGAATACGTGTGATTGTGTTGCAGTTTTCTGATTAAAGATGATTGTCCCTATTTCTAGCAAAGTCTAAATCAGGCTTCCTCAGCCTCGGCCCTCCAGATGTTTTTGGCCTACAACTCCCATGATCCCTGGCTAGCAGGACCAGTGGTCAGGGATGATGGGAATTGTAGTATCAAAACATCTGGAGGGCTGAGGTTGAGGAAGCCTGGTCTAAATCCTTTCCACATCAGAATTCAGACTCCTTGTTTTCCTCCTCTCAAATAAGGACACCCTTCCTCATAGACCAGAGCTTGCTTACCTGTCGCCCTCCATATGTTGAAGGACTCTAACTCCCATCAACCTCATCTGGTATAATCAGCTGTCAGGTTTGATAGGAGTTTGAAGACAGCAACATCTGGCTGGCAAAAGGTCTGCTGCATAGATTCTCACTTTATCTTTCGGGAAGTCATTATCATCAAAATCATTTTTTAAAAAAAGAAAAATATGGAGAGAAATGAGAGGAGAGAGATTCATAAGCAGTGACCCAGGAGCTGTTTTTGCTCTGACCTCCATCCACATTGTGCAGGGTGTTCCTTGTAGTACATTCTCCCCCCCCCCCCCCCCGGTACAATAAGTCACCATATATTTCAGCTTTAAGGTGACCTTGAATGTTAAAATGACATTAGGCCAGTTCTTAAATAGAAAAGTATTCTCTGCATTTCCAGGAAGGTGCTAACTTTGTATGGAATCTTAAATTGCAATCCTGTGCAGTTAAGCTGAGACAAGGGATGTGTATCTTTCTTTCTGCGTGCCTGACTTGAGTCCTGATTCGAAAGCTCATAGAAATGACTCATGTAGAATGCAACATGTGGCCCTAGAAACTGTAATTTTGCTGCATTTTTGAATTGGGAGTGATTGCGCAACCAAAATCTGATGCAGCACACCTCCAATCGAATCCGATTGAAAAGGAAGTATAAGACCAGAGCAAAGAGTCTACCAGCATAATCTCAGAAGAAAACTTTTCCTATGTAGATGTTTCCTTTGGTCTCTCAAGAACCTTATTTAATTGTTTGTTGTGATCCACTAGCCATTTATTTTATGTCACAGTTCAGGTTTAGAATTAATGTAGATATAACAGTCGTTGCAATAGGGCTCCATAGGCCAAGGCTGATCTTAAGCCTTTAGCTAGAGCAATAAACTTATGAACTGAATACGTACAGTTGTTTTACAATCCACCATCTTGTTCTGACAGGTGTCTATGGGAAGCATGTAAGCAGGACTGGAGTGCAACAGCACACTCTCCCCTCCTGTGGTTTCAGATAAATGATATTTAGAAGCTTGCTACCCCTGACAGAAGGGACGCGGGTGGCGCTGTGGGTTAAACCACAGAGCGTAGGACTTGCTGATCAGAAGGTTGGCGGTTCGAATCCCCGTGACAGGGTGAGCTCCCGTTGCTAGGTCCCTGCTCCTGCCAACCTAGCAGTTCGGAAGCACATCAAAGTGCAAGTAGATAAATAGGTACCGCTCCTGCGGGAAGGTAAACGGCATTTCTGTGCACTGCTTTGGTTCACCAGAAGCGGCTTAGTCATGCTGGCCACATGACCCGGAAGCTGTACGCCGGCTCCCTCGGCCAATAAAGCGAGATGAGTGCCGCAACCCCAGAGTCGGCCACGACTGGACCTAATGGTCAGGGGGTCCCTTTACCTTTACCCCTGACAGTGTGATAGAGAATGTAGCCATCAGGATTAGGAGCCATTGATGGCCTTTTGATGATGGTTTTCTACATGCTAAGCAACTAATACCCAGGGTTCACATTTGGCCATGTTGCCTTTCTATCATCATAACAGCAATGTTTTTCAGTAGTTAGATATGCACCAATAGTATGTTAACATGTTATTCAATTACTCTTAAGGATAGAGCCCACCCTAACTTAAGGTTTTGCGGAACGCATCCTGATGTCTGTATTTTGAAAATGTAATTTTATCAATCACACATCATTGCCCAAGAGCATTGGAGAATTGCCAGTAATTGATTTATGTCTATCCTGCCTTTCTACCAAGGTACACAAGATGGTTTCCAACTTGCACAGAGCAATGTATAAAGTCCTGCTAAAACAATAAAGCACGGCTAAAGTAACTAAAATAACCAAGCGTATACTTTTATAGATATAGCAAACTTGTATCAGAAATAAAAATTCTTCAAAAAAACCCCTATCAAATAAATGCTTCTTTTTCATCCTCTGTTGAAGAATGTGGGATACTGTTGCCTGCATGAAAAGTGGTACTGTTGCCTGCATGAAAAGTGGTAACTGTAAAATCTCAGGCAAAATAACAATGGGGAATTACTCTGTCTTGTATCTTAATGGGCGAAGAGTTAAATTTTGTTTGTTTTGACCACAGCTTGTGTTAAAAAACCCCGAGCAAAATTAGATATACTGTCATTTTACAATATGTGGACATCATGTGTTAGAAGCAATTGCCTGTGCTGAAAGAAGGTTGTGTTTCTTGAAGACTTGAGAATTAATTTTTCCATGATTTGAATGTCTATCAACACTATTCACAAGGCAGCTTATTTCAATTCACTTCAGTAGATTGGCAGTAAACTTGTTAACAAATCTGCAATTGCTTGATTTTTTTCTTCTTCTTTTCCTAGTTTGCTGCTTTGTGGTTCACAAGAGGTGCCATGAATTCGTTACCTTTTCTTGTCCCGGGGCAGACAAGGGGCCGGACACGGATGTAAGTACATTGTACTTTGCTCTCTGATCTGTGTTGATTCATTGCTCTGTTGATGCGTTTTGTTGATGCACGGATGGTAGATATTGGCAGCTTAGAGGTCAGTTAATATGTTCTTTAATAGGTTGTGCTTATTAAGTTTATTCTGTCACAGTCTGTCTTCTCCATGATCACAGTCAATTGCAACAATGAAGCCAATGAGAGACAAGTAAGAGAAAAGCAGAGTTTTGAAGCAAAAAAAAATAAAAGAGAAGGAGAGACTATATGAAAGACAACATATATTATAAAGTCACTTTTATTAATATTGAGAGCAAGTTATAGTCAGCTTTTAGCCATGTCAGACTTCCAACTACTGCACTATTGCATATTTCCAATAATGTGTGACGCTATATTCTTCATTCATTCTGAGCCACTATTTTTATTATTATTATTCAGCCAGTCACTGACTTCAGGTAGACACTGTAGCATTCATTGATTTCACAATTTTGTTTTTCAGTGGGGAATAGAAGGTTGATTAACCTCTGTACATCTGACTCTGGAGCTTACACAACAATTTCGATAGCCTGTCTGTTAGAGTAAATGTCTTTGACCTTAGGCTTTTGGGCTTTTCAATCCAGATTTCAGTTCTGCATGCACTCAATCCTAAATCTGTTCCATACTGTTTTCTACAAAAAATTAAACAACACACAATTATTATTATTATTATTATTATTATTATTATTATTATTATTATTAAAAAAATACACAAGTATTATACACACTTCTGAACATACTTTCTCAAAAACTTGCATTTTGTATGCATTTCCCCTGATCTGCATTCTTATGCCTTCCTATGCATTGCCCTATTTTTGTACATTTTGTGTGTGTGTGTGTAACACACATTTTTGGACACATTTTTGAACAAAAACCCTCATTGCAAAATTTAGGAACGTGTGCAATCTGATTGTGAACTGTGTTCTATTTTGTGTCTGTGTCTGTATCTTATCTATCTTATCTTTTTGTCTAAGTCTTCGAACTTAGGTCAGTTTGCTTTAAAGAGTGGACTGAATTTTTCATCCCTATATTGTAGCATGGGTTGACACCTCCTTAGGACCAGAATCAACTTTGCCTGATTCATGCTGCAGAATGGAGGGTTGCCTATGTAAATATCCCCCCACACACACACCTAACAGGAGCTTCTAGAGAACAACCAATTAGCATGTCAGAGAGGGGAGTTATATATTCTTTCCCGTTTGTATGGCACATTTTTGTGCAATAGCATTCATATATACAATCTCACCTGTCCAATTGCTGGTAGAAGTGCCGGTGTCTCAAAAAATAATAATTCATGGCTTGATTCCTTTGCACATATAAAGTGGCAGTGTGTTTCCTTACTATGGAACCTTTGTGGTAGGGACCATTTTGTTTTGCCTGTCTGGATTGGATTGCATGGTTAGGGTGTCTTTGATAATCACATGCTCCTAAAGAACTGAGGTTCCTCTGTGTGTTTTGTAATTACTTTTTGTTTTTATTTTATGTAAACAAAGTGCAGACATATATTTGATTTCAAAATGAAGACAGGCTAAGGAAGGGGCAACAATTTGCTGTTCATAATGATATCCATTGAAGATTATCTAATGCTGAGATCTTCTTTTTAAAATCCCCTAGTAGTGTTAAGTTTCATTACTTTCTGACTTTTATTTTATTTTCTGCTTTCATTCTAAGGTGTCCTGAGAATTTACTGGAAAGGCTTGCTGAAAATAATCTCTAATAATTGAATAGATGTGTGGCTTCTAAAGTTGTTTTCAAACTGCATCTCCTCACTCGGCAATACGCTTTTGAAACATTAGAGTTTCAAAAGCAGTTTAAAATAATGTGAGGACTGCCATATCGACACTCATATCTCAAGAGGCCCTCTGAATCATGGCTAAAGGGATTTTGGTATTCTGATATATTTTTCTGGGATGACTTTATAAATCTCCCTTGTGTGAATGAGTTCAAATGGTAACAAATAGACCTAAATTTAAGCACATTATTCTATATTTTCTGTTCAAAAGTGCCTTTTGGCAAGTAGTTTCATTACAGGACACTCTTTGTAGAAGTTGCAAAGATAATCTTAGATACATTTGTTGAAATTAAAATGCCATGGAAAAGGAGGGTGGATGGATGTATACGACATATATAATTTTAGCTCAGCTGCAGTTAGTAGAATGACTCCAATCTCCTCAGCAATTCATTACTGTAGTCTTCAAGTTGTGAATTGGATCAACTGATTACCTCCCATTGTAAGGGATGCTATGTTCTATATAATTCTGGCCTAAGAAATGGTATTTATAACTGAAAGACACATTTAAAACTGATCATTTCAATCCCCTTCAACAGACTTCTGATGAACAAAGACTAGAAAGAACCATTTGCCCTTTGGAAATTAGAGAGACTAGCTATTTCTCAACTTTAAAAAAATAATGAAAATGACTCTTCATTTCAGAGTCATTTCAGAGGAGAATAGCTATGTATAACTAGAACTCTTCATACTCTTGGAGATAATGTTGGCTTGCCAGGTTTTCTCTCCAGTTATTGAACACCCTTACCTTTTGTTACCAGTTTTTCAGCTGAAAACTAGCAGGGACAGTTCTTTCATGCCAGTAGCTAAATGGTTGGCATGTGAAAAGCAACGTTGGAATGGATGCAACACCAGTACATTCATTCCAACATTTTTCCATCCTAAGGAAGTGTATATTTTATATGCATGGCATATCAAATATACATCACATATACATATGTTTACAGTTTTCACTGCTCTCATTTTGGTTCTCAGAATTTAAGGAATGCATGGGAACTGTGTGCTACTGGCTTGTCATGCCTATTTACATGTAACAATAATAATTTTATCCTCAAGTAAACTACAAGTTTACTTACTTTATCCTCAAGTGTGCTTTCTTAGATTTAGCTTCCTTGATTAAGTACTTCACTTCAAACACTTTTGAAATTTTGTAAAATTCGCACTGTATATTTTTTTTAAAAGTTTCATTCTTTAAATATAATATAAAGCGAGATCTCCATACAGGGCAGCAAAAATGTTTCTCGAAATTCCCTCCCAGAAAACTTATGTTACAAATGGTGTGGCAAGTCTTTAGCTTCCCTCATGGCTGCAGCAGATTCAGTGATGTCACACACCTTGAGGTAGCTTCTATCACAGTTGCAAGAGATTCACTTATGTCACAAATCTTGTTTCTTAGAGGGTTGTGATGACATGTTGAAGATGACTACAGCCACAAGGAAAGCTTTCACAAGTGACTTGCCTCCACATAGTTCCATTTCAAGTGCATATTTCCATATTCATATTTTCCATCAAGAATTGGCCCTGATGGGAATTCTGTCATGGACCAGTTCATGTCTCATAAGCATTCTTTTGAAATCATAGCCACATCTTTCCCCTTTGACATTTTAAATTAGTAGTTCTGTATGCAAACGCTTTCTAGTTTTAAAGTTGGGAGTTTGCAAAGTGTCTCTAAAATTTGCCTCAGTTTCTTTTTAAGTAGCATTTAAAGAATTAGTTGTTGTTGTTTCATAAAGTTATAAAAGGCATCGTGCAGTTGATTAACTTTATAGCTGTTTAAAGAGGTGGGGGCAATCCTGAATGTACCTTCATGTGAGCCACACTGCAATCAGCTGTGGTCCTAGATTGTAGAGAATTTTTTATTTCCTGTGCTAAAACATATTGTCAGGTCTGTAGGGGGGTTGCTTGCAAGTAAACAGCCAGGACTCCGACCTGTCTTTTCCAGGGTTTATTTAGTGCAACTATGTACAGTTCAGAGTTCCAAAGTTCATGACTGTCAGTCACTCACAGATTCCGTGAGTGGGTTCTTCCTGTCTCCCCCCCCCCCCAGCATAAGAACTTTGACACCCCCAGTCTCCTCCTCCTTTCCTTATGTTTGAATCCCTGGCAAAAACTAGGCGACGGAAGCTGCACGTCTGTTTCCCTATCAGCCTGCCTGGGAGCAGTGCTTGGGCTTGCAGTATCCTCTGTGAGCCTTTGCCTCCCTTCGCCCCTCCTTTCCCCTTCTGTTTCGCCAGAGTCTTCGCTCTCACCAGTCCCTGATGTGGTGTTACTGCTCAGCAAAGTCAGAGGCTCCCTGTACGCTTCTGCCTCCCTCCCCCCTTTCGATGGCAGTACCCTGACACATATCAACAGATTATCTTGTATACTAATGTCATATGAGTATTTGTGCATATATTTTGCACTGTATACATAAGGACTAAGGGACGCGGGTGGCGCTGTGGGTTAAACCAAAGAGCCTAGGACTTGCCGATCAGAAGGTCAGCGGTTCGAATCCCCGAGACTAGGTGAGCTCCCGTTGCTCGGTCCCTGTTCCTGCCAACCTAGCAGTTTGAAAGCATGTCAAAGTGCAAATAGATAAATAGGTACCACTTCGGTGGGAAGGTAAACGGCGTTTCCGTGCGCTGCTCTGGTTCGCCAGAAGCGGCTTAGTCATGCTGCCACATGACCCGGGAGCTGTACACCGGCTCCCTCGGCCAATAAAGCGAGATGAGTGCCACAACCTCAGAGTCAGCCACGACTGGACCTAATAGTCAGGGGTCCCTTTACCTTTACCTTTACATAAGGACTATGACTAGATACAATTTATATGGAATTCCTAGAATATCAGTTTTTGGCTTTCTTGAATCCTGCTGAAGATCAAATGGAAATTTTGTAACTGTGGAATGAGCCCAGGGGTTGCATACCCCTTTCCCTGTCCTTCTCAGGCACAGCCATGAGGAAGAGACTGGAAGCTTCCACTTTTGGTTTCAGTTAACCACAATTTAGTACTGCATATGCAATTAGTGTTAAAGTTTGTTGAAACAAGCCTGTTTTTTAACCCGTGGTTTGAAGTTGGCTTTTTCCAAAGAAAGCATTGTTAAGATAAATCAGAGTTTACTTGGTTCATCAAATAGAGCAAATGTGATTAATCAAATGCTGTTTCACACTCTTTTTCGGGGTGTGTGTGTGTACAAATTAACCCTAGACTTGCTTAGGCTTTTTTCTGTCATGATAAACAATGCATTGCTTCCAAAAGCAGCCTGACAAGTTCAGAAAGTGTTAGTTTCCCCTTGAAGGCACTTGTACAAACACAAGTTAACATGAGTTATACCGCCAAATATTTTAATGTCCCTTTATTTCTCTACCGTACAATAAGAATAAATGAAGGGGAAAGAGCTGGGAAGACTGCTTTTACTTCAGCAAAATTTGTGACTTTGTGGAAAATGCACTTATTTATGTATGCTAATTTATGCATGAATTTGTTTCATCAACATTAAAGAGAATAGAATGTCTGTGCCTATTTCCCTGCACTAGCCTCAGCACTAGCTCATACTTTCTAATGGATCCCTTTGGGGGTTGGAGAGTATATATTTTAAGGAACATGGGCTCAAATGTGAAATTCAAAATTACTGTTAGCTACCAGCAACACTTGGGGTTAAATATATATATGCATATATATTGATTGCAACATTGATATAACATGGTTTTAGGACTCTGAGGACACATGGCAACTTGTGGAAAGGTGCATTTGTTTAAAAACCGAATGTTTAATGTAATTAAACAGACATTTGGTGCTTATGTTGTGGTGGTGGTGGTGGGGGATCGTTGAATGTTTGTTGCTCCTTGTATAAATAAGTGAAAACAATGAAATACTTTGAAGTGGGAAAGGAGTAGCCTAAACTGTGTGGGAGGGTCTACTTGGTTATTTCAGTACTGTCTATGGATTTCTGGATTCTATACACTCCGAACTAATAAAATATATATCTACACACATACACACACACACACACACACACACACAGAGAGAGAGAGAGAGAGAGAGAGAGAGAGAGAGAGAGAGAAGTTTCCAGAAAAGAAGAGGAATGAGGGACATTTTGTAAGATGCTCGTCCTTCATTTTTTTCTGTGAGAGAATGCAAATACTGGTTTCTGGTGAATGGAAACTCACTTAAAATAATGCTGGACAAGTGAGATCTGCCCATTAAGAAAGCTGTCTCCAATAAGTCATTTTTAGTGGGAAGCTTTCCAAACTCTTGAAATTCAGCTGTAACAGTAAGCCTGTGGGAATTGAACTGTAAAAGGTTACAAGGATCAACAGGCAATAAGAATCCATGCACATCTTGCATTTGCCTGGGCATTTTTACAAAAGAAATAGTAGTTTCATCCTAGGCACCAGAAAAATATGCCATATTAAAGTCAGAAACCTTTGCTAAACTGTCCTTAATATTAATGGAACAGCCTAGTATCCATGCACTAATCCTGCCTACCTGTCTTCAGAAACATGCTGAAATTCTATTGGGGTCTCCTTTTGGAAAGGAACAAATCTAAAAGTCCTTTAGCACATAACTAGTTCCACAATTCTGTGGGTCTTGTCTCTTAATTCCATGGGAATGATAAATCCATGTAAGAATATGCACCATTATTTGTTTCCAGTATTGCCTCTTATCTTTGTCACAGGAAGTTGCCAGTTCAGCTTTTTGTTCTGAGCCCTTACAGAGAACTGTTTGGCAAAACAACAAATCAATACTATACCATACATCTGCATTTTGACCTGTATGAACATTATTGCTTGTTATTGTATCCAGAAATCTAAATCAGGGGTGGTCAGCATGGTGCCCTCCTGTTTCTATTGGACTGCAGCTCTCATCATTTTCAACCAGATTGGCCCGTGGTTCAGGATAATGGGAGCTGTAATTCAACATGTGACGGGCTTTGTGATAGTTACCCCTATCTATCGTATTTTTCGCCCCATAGGACGCACTTTTTCCCCTCCAAAAATGAAGGGGAAATGTGTGTGCATCCTATGGGGCGAATGCAGGCTTTCGCTGAAGCCTGGAGAGCGAGAGGCATCGGTGCGCACCGACCCCTCTCGCTCTCCAGGCTTCAGGAAGCTATCCCCAAGCCTTGCAAGCCCGGCGGGAGTACCCACGGGCTCACAAGGCTTGCGGGCAGCAGCCTGCCGCCCCAAGCACAGGGAGCCCTCCGGAGGCCTCCCCGTGCTTCGGGTGAGTGTCTGCAAGCCTTGCGTGCCCAGCAGGAGCTCCCACCGGGCATGCGAGGCTTGGGGCGGCAGCCTGCCGCCTGAAGCACGCGGAGCCCTCCGGAGGGCTCCCCATTCTTCAGGTGAGTGTCTGCAAGCGTTATGCGCCCGGCGGGAGGCTTGGGGCGGCAGCCTGCAGCCCGAAGCACGCGGAGCCCTCCGGAGGGTGCCCCGTGCTTTGGGCAGGTGTGTGCAAGGCTTGGGGCGGCAGCTGCGGCTGGGGGGGGGGGAGAAATAATTTTTTTTATTCATTTCCCTCCCCAAAAAACGAGATGCGTCCTATGGGCCGGTGTGTCCTATAGGACGAAAAATACGGTAAACGTGACCTGCTTTCATTGAGTGCAGATATTTTCAGTGCAGCACAGAAGCAAGAACATCTATCAAGTTACACACATGGTTGTCTTAGTAAAGGTATTGAGAGAAAGGACTTAGCAAAGGCATGCTTAAGCTTCACTGAAATGAAGAATGCTTAATTGTATGCTACAAATACATCCCAGTGTCAGGAGGGATATTTGTTCATAGTACACTGCTGTGAAAAAGAAAACTCATCCTGACATTGGAACACAGTCTAGCATACAATTAAGTATTCTTAAATCCCACTAATTTTTGAAAGATTTCGGTACACCTAATTATGAGGTGGATTGGCCCTATAATCAGTTGGAGGTAAGGGCAATGCAGAATATGGAGCCCTTGATAGTGTAACTGAGTAAGTGTAATCCTCCCTGAGGAAATATAGCTAGGTTTTTTTTATATATTAGCAGTGCAAAATACTTTAAAGAACTCTTCAGGAGAGTTCTGGCCACTTCACTATAACTGCTAACATTATTTGTCATTTATAGTTTTCAATGTGTAAAAAAACCTGCAGTGTTGGGAATACATCTTGATTTGCAGGGTGATATAGTGGTTAGTCTTGCCAACAAAGGTCCATATAGTAAAAGCTATGGTTTTCCCAGTAGTGATGTATGGAAGTCAAAGCTGGACCATAAAGAAGGCTGATCGCCAAAGAATTGATGCTTTTGAATTATGGTGCCGGAGGAGACTCTTGAGAGTCCCATGGACTGCAAGAAGATCAAACCGAAGGAAATCAGCCCTGAGTGCTCACTGGAAGGACAGATCCTGAAGCTGAGGCTCCAATACTTTGGCCACCTCATGAGAAGAGAAGACTCCCTGGAAAAGACCCTGATGTTGGGAAAGATGGAGGGCACAAGGAGAAGGGGATGACAGAGGACGAGATGGTTGGAGAGTGTTCTCGAAGCTACCAGCATGAGTTTGAACAAACTGCGTGAGGCAGTGGAAGACAGAAGTGCCTGGCGTGCTCTGGTCCATGGTGTCACGAAGAGTTGGACACGACTAAACAACAACAACATAGTGATTAGGGTACTGGTTTAAAGGTGGGGCGATTGGGGCTCACAACTCGTCAGCCTTTAAGCTTACTGTAGATCAGGGTTTCCCAAACATAGGTCTCCAACTGTTTTTGGACTACAGTTCCCATCATCCCTGAACACTGATCTTGCTAGCTAGGGATGATGGGAGTTGTAGTCCAAAAACAGCAGGAGACCCAAGTTTGGGAAACTGCTACAGATGATGTTCAGCTAAGTCCTTTGGTCTGTCACAGGACTGTTGAGGGGATGAAAGTGGCAGAGAGGGGAAAGCATGATAATCTCATGAGGTCCTTGGTGGAAGGGCAGGGGGCTTCCTCAAAGCTGAGGAAATGTGAAGAGAGTTTTAACAGCACTTCTTCTACTTCAGTTGGGTGTCTAAATATTTGGGTATGTAGTAGAACAAGAATGTGTTAAGGCACAAAACACAGCTCATTAAAAACCAGCAATAAGAAATTGAAAACTGCAGAAATCAAGTATAAAATGCATACATCTCCTTTCATTTGCAGATGCCTATACTGTATTGAATCAAGCCCTTCCATGTTTTCAGTGTCCAGCCAAGTTGGAACTTTATAGTGTTTGAGTTATAGCTTATTTTCATTGTTGAAAATATAAGAAGACTATTGAGTTTCTTCCCAGCAGAACTTGGAGAGGACAAGTTTCCCCCCCTATGACTTGATATTGTGTAACCATTTTATACTTTCCCACAAAGAGTTCAAAATACATTGGGCATTTGTGGAAATACAAAATCAGTTTTTCGATAAATATTCAATAAATAAATAAATTTTCCCCTTTTATCATTTTTCTGCTATGTAGCACAGCCCCCGTGTCTGCAGACTGTGGGTTTATGTGAAATTATATGGCTTCCCCAAACCACTGAGAACCAGGCTAAGTTTATGTAAACAAATTTGAAATAAACATATATCATAGAAGAGGGAAAGAGACACATAAAATTCCTTTCACATGAATCCTGTTCTTATACTGATGCCGTTAAACGTGTCAGATTTTAATGTAGTGGGCGTCTTGTGACACATGAACAAATCTTCCAGATTAAAACAAGCCCACTAAATCAAGATTTGGCGGTGATGATATGTTGAAGTGAATGAAATATGTTCTAAATATTTTTGCAGGGGTCCAAATTTTAAAACTGTATTCTGCGTACCAACTCAATTTTGGCTCATTGATTCCTGTACCAACTGAAATGGGCTACGAAGAAAGGGGAGAAAGAAAAAGCTTTAAATATTGGAGGATTCCATAAACCTATTTATAAAACAACAGTTATGCCTTCTTCCTGTTGCGTGCCACGATTGCATGGCTCAAATATCTATAATTTAATTTCAACCCTCTCTTTATTTTCCCAGGAAGCAATAGTAATTTAGGATAATCCCAGATTTAAATGTGATTGAAATGTATGATCTGTTAAATTGGAGTGTGGGCGTTTTCTATTGGTCTTTAAAATTCATGATTTGTATTTGCACTTCTGAATGTATTTTCTACACACCTCTTGCCCCCTGCCCCAAACACTCCATGCCCTATAGATTTATTTGTACACAAAAAACATTGGAATAAAATTTTGGTTCAGTTAGTGATAACTGGCAGTCATGTGAACAATGGCTGTGATGAAGATAGGAAACATCTTTTTGGCAGGAAACGTATTCTCATGATTTAAGGTAAAGGTAAAGGGACCCCTGACCATTAGGTCCAGTCGTGGCCGACTCTGGGGTTGCAGCGCTCATCTCACTTTATTGGCTGAGGGAGCCGGCGTACAGCTTCCGGGTCATGTGGCCAGCATGACTAAGCCGCTTCTGGCAAACCAGAGCAGCACACGGAAATGCCATTTACCTTCCCACCGGAGCGGTACCTATTTATCTACTTGCACTTTGATGTGCTTTCGAACTGCTAGGTTGGCAGGAGCAGGGGCCGAGCAACGGGAGCTCACCCCGTTGCGGGGATTCAAACTGCTGACCTTCTGATTGGCAAGTCCTAGGCTCTGTGGTTTAACCCACAGCACCATCCGTGTCCCATATACTCATGATTTTAGCCATAGGATAATTGAACCTATGGAAGGGTAATGGGATGAAGCTGGCTTGGCCTGATGCTTCCCCATTCCCAGTCTTTATTCTCAGTGTGAGGAGAGCAATGGGCTCTGTATCCCTATAGTTGTACATGTGTTCACAAACCCAAATGTTCCTGAATGTGCATTCAAGTCTTGCATGCCTACCACCTTTTTCTCACTTTACACTGACTTCATGGATGATGAATGTAGCACCAATGAACACATGCAGGTTGGAGGTCAACGCAGGCTCAGCAGACCTGCTCTCTTTGACATGCTCATTGTGCATTTGACTGGATCATAAGAAGAGGGCATAAGCTGTATCTGTCAGCTGGCCTGTGGGCCACCTATTTCTAAACAAGGTTATGTATAGGATTGAATTCAGTTTGGTGATGCCCAGTGTTTTTCCAAAATGACAAATATGTCAGAGAGAGGGCTGAGTGGGCCTCTTGGGGTGTGGGAGTTCCATAGATTGGGCACAGCCACTAAGAAGGTCATCACCACAGATTTCTCATGGGTTTCTGTCTAATCCTTGTCACCCTCCCTAGCCTGTGCCCTTCACTTTCCTGGCTTCACCCTGTACTCAAACACTTTTTCCTGCCTGAATTGAGTTTTTCAACTGTGATGATGCTTCTTGGAATCATAGAGTGATAGAGTTGGAAGGGACCCCCCCCCCAACCTCCTGCAATTGTCTGCCTGGATGGGGAGCTATGTAGGTATATGTAGAAACATGACATGCACACGGCTGAAATGAAGTCTTCTACTATACAAAGCTGAGAGTTGCAGCTACCCTTCTCCGTTCATTTGCCTCTGGCCACCATCACCACTAGCATGCAGTTCCTGGAAGGCTGCCTATTATGGCGTATAATTTTGGGGTTGAAAAAAGGCTCCTCAGGTCCTGCTCCAGAGGTTGTGGAAACCCTTCATGATGCAGTGGCAGCAAGGGAATGAAATCAGTGCATCCTCCAGAAACCCACAGAGGTAATAAGAGTTCAGGCTTCAATGCAAGAATTAAATCTTCCACAAGGATCTCTTGAATTTCTCATGATTTACATCTTCTAAAGTCAATAATTGTATTACACATTTCTGAAGGGAGTGAGTCAGAGGAAATATTTGTCATTCATTTACTTATTTAGATATTCAGATTAGAGAATAATCTTTGTACTAAACTAGGAATTATAAAAGCAGAATAACATGCTGATCCATGCTAAGCTTTATGTGTGGGTACAATGAGCAGTTCATATCCCCCCCATTAATCCTTATTGAAGCATTAATTTGAATTAGTTATTTTTAATTTATTTCTACTTTGCTATAAATACCCTAAAACTAAACAATCTCACCCACCATCTTGTCCAAAGACCCTAATGAACCCGTTCATATGTCATGAATTTTAATACACCGCAGAGAGCTATGCTACTGTGTTTGTTCAGGACACCTATCTAAAATGTCTGGCATGCAATGTTTAGGGAGTAAGCCCTCTCCAAATGCAAATGACTAAGAGGGAATTAACTATGGAGTTAGGGCAGCCTTTTCCCTCTCTGTTCCCTGGCTCTGTTCTGCTGGAGGACACAATGCTGTCAGCACAGTGAAGCTGTCCCACCAGCAGATTTACTAAGATACACAGAAGCACGGTGTGCATAATTTAAGAAACTTTAATCTAGGTAGCAGATTGCCCTTGTAAGGTATTCAAGAGGGAGAAACAGATGGAAGTGAGTACTCTTCAAGAAAATGGGTTTTGTTGAGATAGAAAACTGGGCAATTTATAGGTTAACTCTTGAAGATTATCTCATATAGAAGGAGGAGGCAGAGGAATTGAGTAGTGAGTTGGCAGTGAACACAAGGCAGGTGCACAGTAATGCATTAGCACTGGGGAGATAGTGAATGCTGGCAAGCGGTAAATAGGGAAAGGATAAGTTCCTCTATGATCTGTCTGAAAATACACCAAAGACAGAGGGAGCAAAGGCCCTTAGGGTTGAATAATTTAAAAACAAGGCAGAAAGAGCCAGCATTCCTGGGCAAGGTGCTACTGTGTAAGGATATCTGGATGAAGGAATGCAGGGAATGAAGATTGAAGTTGCAAGAGTCAGCGTGCCCCAGCAAGACTGTTATGCTCATGGGGTATATCAGGGATCTTGAATGAAGGAGGTTGTGCTTCAATGCTAATGGGAAAGTCACTCAAGAACTCAGGGCTCCAAGTATCCAGTTGATGTGATATAAGCCCCCTTCATGCATTAAATGCATGGAGGAATCACGCAACTAGCTGCAGGGTTGAACTAGATGTTTCTGAAAGAGAAAATGCAAAACTCCAAGGAGAAAGATCTATCAGTCTAACATACAGGCTATCCTAAATTCTGTCCAGCATGATTTTCAAAAGCATGTGCTTTGTTTATGCTTATGAGTTCAGACTGTTCCTTAGAATTCTGATTTAGCTTCAAGGCCATTTCTCACTGAAATATAGCTCATTATAATAAGCTAAACATCATGATCGGATATTCAGTTACTTCTTTGCCTTAGAAATTCAGAGTATGGCAACGGAAACCCGGGGTTATTAATCGCAGTGAACTAGGGAAAATAGTGTCCTGTACAGTATTTGGATTGGAATTCTTGTAACAAATATGTGTTTTCTAAGAAAATAGAGGGAACAAAGGCATCAGCAGCTATGCAAAAATAGATTTTGGCTGAACGTGAACATCACCTTTCAAGAAAGATCCCTAAAAGTGCCAGAACTATAATTAACTCCAGATGTGACTATACAATTGTATGGGACCTTCAGTTGCTCTGAGATGCTACAGATGCTGCAGCTGTATTCAGTAGTTTAAATCTGTGTTTGTGTGGGAAGGGAAATGCCCCTTTTGGTAAATTAAGGATGATATTTTTAAAAAGTAAGCTCTTTTTTGGCAGGGTGTGCTGCCGGTCTTCTGTCTGGTGTGAAGTTTAAGTTAACAGACTTTATAACAAAAACAGAAATAAAGTATCATCTATACTAGTAACTGGGATGCGGGTGGTGATGTGGGTTAAACTACAGAGCCTAGGACTTGCCGATCAGAAGGTTGGCAGTTCGAATCCCCACGACAGGGTGAGCTCCCGTTGCTTGGTCTCTGCTCCTGCCAACCTAGCAGTTCGAAAGCACGTCAAAGTGCAAGTATATAAATAGGTACCGCTCCAGCGGGAAGGTAAACACCGTTTCTGTGCACTGCTCTGGTTTGCCAGAAGCTGCTTAGTCATGCTGGCCACATGACCCGAAAGCTGTACGCCAGCTCCCTCGACCAATAAAGCGAGATGAGCGCCGCAACCCCAGAGTCAGTCACAATGGGACCTAATGGTCAGGGGTCCCTTTACCTTTATACCAGTAACTGAGTGTATACTCAGTTACTAATCACCAATCTTTTTAGGTTAGTGGGCACATTTTGAAATTTATTTGTGGTTACTGTTTTTTTTTTTTAAATACTGTGTTTTTCTGTGTATAACATGTACCCATGAATAAGTCAACCCCTATTGAGCCAATCTCTCTACAGCCTGCCCGCCACTGCAAATAACACACATCGCCGCGGCCACCAGTTGTCTGCACGCTCGCCACAAGAACGCTCGCCACAAAAGCACTCAACACAACCACACCAGATTACACGTATGCCTCGTCACTGCTGTCAATTGACTGCCCAATTGCCGCAGCCAATCGTCAGTTGTCCTTGCCACAGCAACCAATCATATGCCGAATCGCCACTGCCGATTTCCTACTGGATGCTGCCACCAATTGCCTGTCTCCCCCCTCCCCCCGCTGTCCGTGTATAAGATGACCCACAATTTTTGCCTATTATTTCTAAGGAAAAAATAGCAGCTTATACACTGAAAAATATGGTGTATCTCGCTTTATAGCCGTAAGAGAAAGTAGAAAAAGTGTTGTGAGAGTCAACTGCAGAACACTAAATGGCTGCTTTGGAGCTGTGGCTTTACACTTCTCAAAAAACAAAAAAAGAGACAGGATCACAAAATGGTGCTAGCGTTCCATTTGGGAGGGGGGGAAAGGATCTACTTACCTACCACTTACTCACAGAGAGAGTAGCTATTTGCAGCTCTTCTCTGTTTAGAATGGAAGGGAGAATAGTTGACCACTCCTGGCAACCAGTGAAATGTGGCCATGTTTAAGGGGGTGTGTTCAGCTTCAGAGATGCCAAGCCAGGGCAGGTGGGAGTAGATAATGGTAGCATGTTCTGTAGATGCTTGTAGAGCCTGCAGAAAAATATATTTGCAGCCAATGTTTTGCTCTCCATCTTGAAGTATGGGCTAATAGTTTGTAGTTTGTCATTTCCGCTCTATAAGCTACCTGTTGACCTTCAGACCGTCTTACTATGTATACTTTTTAAAAAAATAACAACCAGCATTATAACTTAAATGGAATACCTCTTCAACACTGTTGTCTTAATAAATGTTGAACCCTTACAATAATTTAAGAAAAATGTGCATTTAAATACATTTAAAATTATCATTGCACATCAAAATTAAGGTGAAAAAGAGCCCTTTAATGTTCAAGATAGGAAAGCATGCACACTCCTTTCTGCTAACCGTACAGTGTTTTATCTCTCCTGAATCTCTGCCTATGTCATGCTGTTGTTGCCAAGGAAACTGATCTGTGACAAGCTTTATTATGCAGTATAACAGACTTCCTGAGATGGAGAAATCTTTCAGATCTTAATACTGCTAGCAGAGCTTCCTATAGAGACCCCACACCCTCCAGATAAGCCCTCTAAAACTTTTGCCTAATGGTTCTTGTTAGGGCAATCTAGCATCCTTGTCGACATATAAGGTTGTAATCGTCCATTGACACATTTAGTATCTACAGCATTAATAAGTATGACTTACATTCTCCTACTACCAACTGAGTAGTATGGAATTGGAAAAAAACAGTTTGATATAGTTTGAATATTCCACACACTTTTTTCTTCTTCCAATTTTCCCAGAAAAAACAGCTTTGGGGGGAAATGGAAAAACCCCTGGGTTTCCCCCCAATTTTTCCAGTTTTTTCCAGGTCTTCCCATCTCTAGTCCCTGTTGAAATTCATTTTGTTAGCTTGGGCTCAATTGTCCAATCTGTTAAAGTTACTCTGAATACCAATTCTTTGTCATCTGCTAATTTAATGAGCATGCCCTCAATTCCTTCATTCAAGTCATTTATAAAGACGTTGAACAACAACGGACCCAGGACAGAACCCTGCAACACCTCACTTGTCACTTTTCCCCAGGATGACAAGGAACCATTAATGACTACTCTTTTGGTACTCAAATCCACCTAACAGTTACCTCTTTCAACCCACATTGTACCAGCTTCGTCGTGAGAATATCATGGGGGACTTTGTCAAAAGCCTTAATGAAATCAAAAATGTCCACAGCATTCCCCTGATCCACCAAACTTGTAACTCCATTAAAGAAAGAAAAAATTAGATTTCTCTGGCTTGATGAATTTTTCTATGTGAACTTTTAGCCCACTTTATTTTCAGCTATTGTGTGCCTTTTTCTCTTAGGAGGGTGCTGAATTGTCCTGACATTCTAAGATCCTGTAATATCTTGTATTTATCCAGTCATCTGCATTTTTTGTTGTTTTCTCTTCTTGAGAAAGTGATTCTTAGAACTCAGTTTGTGATTCCTTGTCATTTGGATTCATTCATATTTATACTGTGTTCATTCCATATTATCCTTTGATGCCCTTGTATTCTTCTGCGTGTTCTCTACCACTGCAATACATTCCCTTCCCTGTACAGATACCATTCTACAATAACGAATTGGCTAAAAATACCATGTGGAGTGTCTCTTTTAATGTGTGGATACTAAATAACTGAACATAATCAATATTTGACTCTGTTGCCATCCTGACTTGTTAAAACGATACCAAGGAAAGAAAGAAAAGCAAGAATTAGCCATATTGTAACAGATACAGTGGAACCTTGGTTTTCGAACATAATCCATTCCAGAAGTCCATTCAACTTCCAAAATGTTTGAAAACCAAGGATAAAAGGGCTATCAGCAAGTTCAATGGTGGAAATGGAGAAACATGCCTTGGAAGCCATTTGACTTCCGAGGCGCATTCAAAAATGGAAGCATTCATTTCCAGGTTTTCTGTGTTAAGTTTACGAAACGTTCGGCAGCTGAGACATTTGGAAACCAAGGTTTGTGTGTATAGGAGGGAAATATCAATGTCAACGAAAATTAATTTATTTTTTAAACTTACTTTGTATCTGACCTTCTACCCAAAGGGGCCAGGGTGGCAAAAACTTCTGTGATTAAAAATAAAGCAATTAGAAATAAATAAATGAAAATGAAATTTTTAAAAAACTGTTAGAAACATCTAAAAACAATTAAAAACGACAGAATATTCAAAACAAGTTAGGGAAAAAATAAGATTAAAGCTGCCAATAATAAGCAGGTATACAACTTCAGCTCAAGATGTTAGAGGGGAAAAGGGCTTGCTGGCACACTATTTATTGTTGCCTGGACTTTGCTCCTTGCAAAACCACTTCAACCTTCTTGTTCAAAGAAGGAGTTGGCATCATAAATCATGTGCCAGGAAAAGTTTGTTGATCTGTTTATACACTCTTCTGTCTGGGTCATGAATATATTGAGAAAGAAATGGAGATAAAAGGAACAATTTGATTAGTTATGCTCCTCAACTTTATGTGAGAGGTCCTTTAGTAAGGATAAGGAAACTTTTATCATATCACTACATATCAAGCATCTGCAATAAACTGAACTCTTACAGTTGCCTTGACTGTTGAGCAAGAAAGGGGAAGCAGCTGTAAAAACAGTTCTAGGTCACTTAGGGATTTCCTTAAGAATGAAGCTTGAACCACTGCCAACAATAATCTCTAAGATTAAAGACGAGTCAAGATAACATCTATTTGCTTGATTTTTTTTTTTTCATATTAAAAGCCACTTCCTGTACTTGGCCAAACTAATTTTGGTTGGAAATTGCCTTTTTGTGTTTTTATACTGTAAGCTGCTCTGTAATCCTTGGTTGAAGGGCGGTGTAGAAATTTAATAAATAAATAGTAAAACTTATGCTGTTTATTCAAATAGTGAAGTGAGCCGGAAATAGAAGAATGAAACCTGGTGGATGAGGAGAATGGAAGAACTGTAGGCACACAAGGCTTTGCCTTCCTTTGCTTTCTGATTCCCTGGAGCAGCAGCTGTGCGTGTCCAGATTTAACTTTTCTCTAGTTGATAGGATATGAAAATGGAAGGGAGAAAAGATACCAGTATTTATGATACTCATTTATGATACTCATTTCCCATGAAACACAAGGCTCCAATCCTCCTTTTCTTGCATGTATACCCTGTTTTCTTTCTTCATTATCACCATCATTTTATTTGTTTGCTGCCTTTCCACGGTTAAAACAATGCCACATGATAAAATTCCCTTTAGGGGTGGCGCTCATTTGAAAATAATTATTACTGGAGATAATAGCGCAATCACATCTTTCACAACAGCAGCTTCTTAATCCACATAGAACAACTCTAAACAAAGGTTAAGTAATTTGCAGTTTGTTGTACTTATTCCTCTTCATTTTGATTTCGATCTGAGGAGATTGAAGAATCCAAAGGGATGTGTGTGTGCTTTATTCTAAATTTTTGCAGTTTTAATCATTGGCCATAAGTCCCCTTATAAGAGTGACATACAGTATTGCTCACATGGAATCCTGAGTTTGAGCAATCTTTTGGACCATTGAAGGTAGGAGATGACATTATTCCACAAGAGTGTTTTCATCTGTTGATATTAAGGCATATTTCATAAGTGATTTTGTGACCTGAAACAAAAGCTGTTGACTTTCTAAAACGTGTTGCTCACTAGTTTTCACCTTCATGGACATTCTTTACAGTAAAATGTATTGTATTCTTACTAAGATCTGTGCCTAGTTACACTGGAATGCATTTGATAGACGGATGGTTTAAATATTTTTCAGGTCGTGACACCACTCATAGTATAATGCTGTCTGTAAATTAAGGTTGCTAAGAATGAGAATCTGTCTAGTAATCAGTTGCATTCTATTAGCTCCTGTCTGAAACATGTGGGGAAATATAGCACTCGCAAACCTGATTTTTTAAAGGTATATGATTACTGAAGTGTACTTCAGGTTACCACTTTCCATGTTGCATTCAGAGTCTTCATTTTCTTAATTATTTAATTCATTCATATACCATATTTTATCTAAAAAATAAGGTCAAAGCAGTTCACAATACAAGAGATGGAAGATAGTGGCAGACCTGCATGAATTATGTAAATTGTGAATGTGTGCAAAATTTTTAACCCAGGAGAAACCCCTCCATGTTGCAAGGTAAAGCCACCTGCTTAAGGCAGCATCAGGGAGGATGTTTATGCAAGTCCCTGAATGTTTACGTGATCACCCATATCTCCAGTACAGTGCTTCCTTGTCAGACATGGTGCCCCCATGCCAGTAATTCTCAATAGCCTGCTTCACTTATAACACAAAACCATTGTTTGTTTGATCATCCAAACCCTTCCCTGCAGGTTATCTATGGTTTGTTTACTGCCAACAAAGCACGATCTGAAGCCGTGTTTTGTTGACTTACAAATTTCGATTTGTTTTTAACTATGACTTGGTTATGTGTGAACCAGCCACCCTTCCTTAGCAATGATTTGTTTGGCCATCCTACCCCAGATGCTTATCAAGCTGCAAAGGCATCGTGCAAGAGCAGGTGGAAAACAAAACCAAGCTTTGAAAAAAGGAAGCCATGGTTGGTAGATTTGTCTGTGAGACAACTTGTGTTTTGTTAAACATAAAAAGGTAAAGGGACCCCTGACCATTAGGTCTAGTCGTTTTATTGGCCGAGGGAGCCGGCATACAGCTTCCAGGTCATGTGGCCAGCATGACTAAGCCGCTTCTGGTGAACCAGAGCAGCACATGGAAACGCCGTTTACCTTCTCGCTGGAGTGGTACCTATTTATCTACTTGCACTTTGACGTGCTTTCGAACTGCTAGGTTGGCAGGAGCTGGGACTGAACAAAGGGAGCTCACCCCGTTGCGGGGATTCGAACCACCAACCTTTTGATCGGCAAGTACTAGGCTCTGTGGTTTAACCTATAGTGCCACCCGCGTTCCATGTTCGTTAAACATAAACATAGTAGACCTTTAAACAACCCCATTGCTTAGGGTTGGGTGCAAACCTAAATCTGGAAATGAATAAAGAACTGGACGGGCATCCCACAAGGAACTTTGTGCTAAACCAAATCCTACATTCATATCCTGGATGTAGTATCTGCCAGCACTTGAGACCATGCTTGGTCTACTTGTCTACAGTTTCACCAAGAAGTACACAATGCCAATGAAATGTCTGCTTTAAATGCATTGATATGTGCAAACACCAACATGCGGAAAGTCAGGCATTGGTTTCAGAGAATGTTGACCATCTAACTAAGGATAAATAGTTTATTTTATTTTAATTTTATTAAATTTATATACTTCCCTTCATCCGAGGATCACAGGGCTGTTTGCACAAAAACACAAAAATACATAACAACAAAGAAAATGATACCCCTTCCCCTAGTATAAAAGGCTATAGATTGTTTAAATAACCAAAGGCCTGGGAGAAGAGAAATGTTTTCGCCTGGTGCCTAATGATATGTAATGAAGGTGCCAAGCAAGCCTCCCTTGGGAGAACATTCCACAAATGGGGAGCCGCCACAGAAAAGGCCTTTCTCATGTTGCCACCCTCTGGATGGTTATTGTTAACAACTAATTTGAAAAGGAACATGTAAGACCAGATTAAGTTTAGCATTATATATGGCAAGAATTCGTGAATTAATTCTCATCCTGGCTCTGAGATGAATTTTCTCCAAACAGTGGCCTCAAAGGTCTGTTTTCCTGCAGTGCTGAAGAAGGCTTGTTACACATTTTTAAACTGACAGTTCCATTTTCAGCAGACAAGTTTAGTGATTTGAAGGCAGTCATGTGAAACAGGTAGAGAAAACTTGGATACGAAGAAGTAAAACGCATGTAAAGAGTGTGTTCAAGCACTTATTATGCAGCTGCTATCTTGTTTTCTAAATTTTATTGAAGCTTTGACTTACCCAGCTGCACAAGAAATGCAAAATCTGTGCAGTAGCAAGTTTTGTGGTCTGACTTTTTATGTCCTAGTTTGCATTTCATTTGCTAGTATGTAATATTCTTTGAGATAATAAATGCTAGGAGTATGCATGGATCACAGCTTTTAGTTCTGGGGCTGCCCAGTTTGCTCTGAGGCAGCGTCTGCAGTGGTGTCATTTCCTTCCAATTTTCAACAGGAAAAATTTAAAAATCAATATAACATCCCCCCTTGACATAAGTGGATGAAATTTGCAGGCATAGTAGCCCCTCCTGGAATGGATTTAGAAAAAAAGTTTAAGCAAATAGGCCCAGCAGTTTTTGTGCTAGACATCTTTAACATGTGCTTATTTATCTTTGTTTACTAAACCTTTTATACCCCCCACCTTTGGAACAATTATTTCTTCTCTCTTTCAGTATGTCTACTGAACCTCCTGTATCTTTCTAAGTGGTACTTGACTTCTTTTATTTCCAAAGTTCTACCATGTAGATTGTTGAAGAATGTTGTTTTGAGAGACTTTAAACTTTTTTTTTTAACACCTATATAAATGTAGAGCACCATGAAAATTAATCACATTTTGCAGTCTGTGGGTGGAAGGCTTTGGAATTGATTCACCTTTCGGTTCGTTTCAGATGTAATCATTGCTAGAAGAAAAATGATTTATAGATGCTTAAGGAAATCAATGGTAGAGTTTATTTGGATTTTTTTCCTTGTACAGAATCCTTCTTAGTCAGCTATTCATAAATTTACTCTTGCCACTTGTATTTAAATTAATCATTTTAATAGGCAATGTTTTCTCATGGGTCTGGGAACCAAGTTTCATTGTTATATATCCAACCACTGGCTACAGTAAACTGTCTGGAGATACAGTGGTACCTCGCAAGACGAATGCCTCGCAAGACGAAAAACGCGCAAGACAAAAGGGTTTTTCGTTTTTTGCGTTGCTTCGCAAGACGATTTTCCCTATGGGCTTGCTTTGCAAGACGTAAACGTCTTGCGAGTTTGCTTCCTTTTTCTTAAAGCTGTTAATACCCAGCGAATCCACGCTCCGCAAGACGAAAAAATCGCAAGACGACACAACTCGCGGAACGAATTAATTTCATTTTGCGAGGCACCACTGTAGATTAGTCAGCCAAACAGCTCTTGACAATTTAGTCATACAGTCAATCTGCTTTTATGGAAAGAGAAGTTTTCATCAATGTTCTTTTCTTTTCTCTGTTCAGAAATATGTTTTAATTGCCATATAATGCTTGTTTGAGAGCTATAGGAATTTCAGAAGAGGAAGCTTGATTTAAATTCAGTCATCAGTTGAAACCATCAAACATAGTTCATTTTTAAATGCAAATATGTTCCTGAACAATCATGCCTACTACCTGGTTGCTATAACAAAACATCCTGGTTTGCAACTAAATACAACCTAGTAACTTAATTCAAATCCTTTGCTCATGTGGCCAATATGCATGGAAGAATTTTATCTCCTTTGCGACAAGAGGCAAATAAGGGGAGGGAGGTTCTGTGTACATGAAAGAATATTAAACAAGATCAGTTCACACACTTGGAACCCAAGTTTGCTATCCTACGCAATCTTATTTTGAAGTCAGCAGAAATGAATAATGTGGGAGTAAATAAATGTATGCACGTGAATGCAGAAAGATTGGGATAGTGTTTTGTCACAAGGTAGAAAGCTAGCTGGGTTATAATAAATATTCACAGCTTTAGAACTACTTATATTGCAGAGTTCATGCCATAGCGAGCAAAGAGGAGAACAAAACCATCCATATACGCTCTGTTGAAAATCCTGGTGAAATACTGAATGGCATTTCCTGTCAGAAATCTGAAACCTCTCTACTCTGTGCCACAGTTCTTATTTTACACCAAAAAGCAACCATTAACTCAATATGTTTGATGGTCACGACTCATTTTAAGTGATGATGTGTAGACTTGAAATGAGTTGTATTAGATTTCAGTTTTGTTTTAAACCAGGTTGTTTTTAAGAGGAACCTTTTCTTGAAATTTCAAAAATAAAAAGTTATTTAAAAATCCTACTTGGTGGTCTGTTTTTAATTACATACAACTGTTGGTGTTTTCCTCCAGTATTGCATTGGGAAAGCACTGGTGTCCTATGGAGTATGCTGCTCAAATGGGCATGGGGAATGACTCAATATCTGTCTCGCATAGTCTTGCCCCATAGAACCCACAGAAGAGGGATGAGGAGCCTGTGGCACTCCAGATGTTGCTGGAGTCCAAATCTCATCATCCCCAGCCAGTATGAACAATAGTCAGGGATGATGGGAGCTGGACCATGAGTAGGACCACAGCTTCTCCATTCCTGCAATATATATCCCTTGAAATTCACTTCTGAAGCTTCCTTAGTCAAAACTAATATTAAGCAAAGGAATAACCTTTCATTGGGAAGAATAGAAAGCCAACTACATCAACTTCCCAGACGAAAGACTGTACTTTAGTTTCAGCAGCTTAAGTACATATACCGTATTTTTTGCACCATAACACTCACTTTTTTCCTCCTAGAAAGTAAGGGGAAATGTCTGTGCGTGTTATGGAGGGAATGCCTACGGGTGGCATGCCTACGGATTTTCCTCCTCTAAAAACTATGTGCGTGTTATGGTCGAGTGCGTGTTATAGAGCGAAAAATACGGTAAATTGTGTCATGTTGTCCGAAGGCTACACAGTTTCGGTCTTGAGCAGTGACTGGACTGGAGTATCCAGTTTGTGCTCCTTTGTTTGTTTACTTTTACTGAAGCTGATAAGTTGCCTTGTGGACCCAGAGGGCTTTAGAGCAAAACTTGTTAATACTCTGTATTAACTCTTATCTCATATCAATACACAACAAAACTATGTTTACAGGAAACTTCACTTAACGTTCAGTGAACATTTCTATCCTTTAACCATATCACAAGACATGAGCTACATAGGGCTATCTTAGTAGGTGGCTTTCATTGGCTGTCTTTTTAGCTTCAGGGTTCCCAATGTGTCCTTTTGCTGGCACTAGAAATTCAAAAGAGAAGCTTTGTATCAGCATGAGCTACCAAATCAGAAATGCTGTTGTGATGTGTCAGCAGAGTTGCAAAAATAGGAGATGTTTTTAATGATAAGACTGAAGTGTTTTCTTATTTTTCAGAAGCTAAAAAAGTGTCCAGTGATATAAGGGAATGCTCTGTAGATATGCCTTACTGTTTCATGCTTTTTATTTCTTTGGGATAAATAATAGAACGATTTCAATAATTAAGGGTATGGGGTTTCTAACACACAAGAGTTGGCTCAGTAATTGACAAGAGCTCTTAACTGAGGGTGTCCCCTGGATTTTTCAAAATGCAAAGTTCTAGATTCATGCTGTCAGAATATGCTGCAAATTATGGGCCTATATAATTGCATCTGGGTGATCAGGTCGCTTCCATTGGTCATTGGGATGAGCCGGCTCTGCCATTGAGCGAACTGAGGTGGCTGAAGCCCTAAGCAGCAGCCCTGCCTGTCCTGCTGCCTGCACAGAAGTGCTGCTGAAATCACCCAAAATTGCGGAAGTGGTAGGGCGGTTGGAGAAGCAATGCCAGCGGCAACAGGCATTGTGATAGGGGAATAGCTGGCGTGGCAAGGTAAGGCAGCACTTCCCATTTTGCTTCAAGCAGAGAAATGGGACATGCCACCTCTGCCATCAGGTAACATTGCATGCTGAGGTGTTTTGTTTTTAGCTCAGCAAATATATTTCTCCACCTGCTTCCACCACACTTCTGAATTCACCTGATATTCATTTCGGGTGCTTCCAAGCAATCAAAATCTTTAGAGCAGCAAAAAATGAATAACAATATATATATGGGCAGACTTGCAGGGACTGAGTTTGCAGAAAGCATTTGGAACAAATTCAAATTTTGACTGGGTTTTGACCAGACAGGTGGAGTCAACTAGGGGAAAGATCAAGAATGTACAGCAGTTGGGTTCAATAATAAGTTAATGTTTAAAAAACCAAAACCACCCAGAGAGACTCACATGATGCCCTCATTACATATCTTTAGGCATCAGGTGAAGATGTTTCTCTATAACCAGGGCTTTGGCTGATTAACATTCTATCACCTTTTAAATGTGTTTGTAGGAGGGGGATTATTGGTTTGGTTTTATCTTATTGTGTGTTTTGTGTTCTCATTTTGCATTTTTATGTTGTGAACTTTGCTGTGACCTGCCCTGTTTGGTTTAAAAAACAACAACGGTGTGGTAAATTAATACTTCCATCCATTACCATAAAGTGGCAGAAGGGATGATTTGCTCTTAAAGAGTGTGACAACACATTCCTGCTTTGTTTAGGATCAAACCCCAATGTAGGAACAGCCTTTTGGATGAACTTAAGCCACTTTGGGGTGCAGTGACTGAGCTGCAAAATGATTGACTCACATGGAAAGCAGCAATACAAGAAACATATTGTTTATTGTAACGTGAAATAAATGTTACCAGAAAAGCTGATGTTCTGGCTCAGTAAATGGCTTATTCAGTTTAAGCTACATTGTGATTTTTTTCATGTACTCTGAGCAATATTTTTATGATACTATCTAAGTGTTCAGTTAAGTGAAGGAACTTCACTGTTTTCTTATATGCTTCTAGTGGTGAGAAAGAATAACCAGGAGGAAGCTAATTTCTCCTGAGAGCACTGGAAACTATGTCGTTTTTGGCTGCTAATTTTATAAATATTTACTCTGTGTTTTAAGATCTGTGTCTCTCAGTTGTATGGTCTGGATGAAAGGTTTTGTCCGTTATTTTCTTTACATCCTGAAACAGAACTTATGGTCAGAATATATGTTCTTTAGATGCAACTATGTCAGACTTACAAAAGATACCATGATGGTATAACCTATTAAATCATAGAAGAATGTTTGTTGTTTTCAGTTCAGAAAATGAATGGTTTCCTTACAAACACCTCCCCTTAAAGAGTGTTTAGTATATTGAAAACTTGAATGCTGCCCCATGTTGGCTTGCCAAAGAATTATTTTGTTTCTTAGTAAAGGTCATTCTGCATTTTTAAAATACCACAGACTCTTACAGTTGGTCAAGTACTGCAAATTCCACTTACGCTTATGGATTAGTTGCATTTGTTCCTTTTCATGGAGCCTTACGTAAGGTTCACCAGACGACAAAGTAATCTTTTGACCTGCATATTACGATTTTGGATTTTGTACCTCCAGCAGGGCATTTGCGGATGCTTCTGGAAATGAAAATCTAATGTTTTGACTTCAGAACAATAATGAATTTTGCAGTTGCCCATTAAAATATCCAATTGCCCATTAAATACCCAATTGCTCATTAAAATACCAGCCCATTATAAACCAAAAGTATTCTAGAGGGTGGTTTCCATGTGAGAGAAAAAAGAATATGGGTTCACTATGAGGAAACAGCTGCCATGATGCTCTGTGGGTAATATAAATGGGAACTATTCCAGAGGGTGTCACATGCATTGGAATGAAAAGCTCCACAAGACTAAATTGTCTACAGTAAGAATGTGTAGTCTTTGGATCCTAATTGAAAACTTATTTCACGATCACCATTCACTGCGATCTATCTCAGTGGAGATCAAAACGACTGAGAAACAGCTAGTTCCAGAGAATGCGAATTGCTACATAAAAATGCTGTTTGTTGTCTTTCTTCTTCTCTTTCTAAGTTCATGAGTTCTGCCTTGAGTACATGATAACTTAGTTACAGCTTTAAATTGCCTGTTAGAGCAGAAGTTGCACTGATTCTCTCTGTGCCTTAAGGTCACAAGTTTTCACATTGAAACTTGGCAGATGTAAAATTGGGTAGTACTTTTATATGTCCATGTGGAGAAAGGAGGTTTTAAAATGTGTTTAGTAGAACTGGGTTTGGTTTGTAAAATTGCACCTCTGAATGGCTTATTTGGGTAAAAATTATTGATCACTTATTGGATGAGAAAAGTGGTCTGATGAGGGGGAGGGTTTTGTGCCCCTAAAAGCTGATTGGCTGAAGGATAGGCTGGCTGAAACATAAACAGGCCTATTCTACTGCTGTTCAGAGGAAAGAGATGCTCAGAGCTGAAAAAAAAGAGGCAACAACAAAAAAGACACTGAGACTGGCTGAGGCAGAAGTCTGAAGTATTGAGCTGAAGCAGAAGCAGGTCAATGACAGGCAAGGGACTATCCAGGCTACAGAAAACTAGAATCAGTCTGCCTCAAAATAGCTGAATCACTGGCTTAAGCCAAAGATTGACCCTGAGGTCATATAAGTGATTTGCATAGTGAGGAGAATTCCGCAAGGAGCTTCTGGAGCTGACCAGAGTGAGAACTGCCTGCAAACCTAGCTCAAAGTTCACCAACTAAAATTCACAGGACCTAGTGGCAGGATTGACTGGAAAATAGAGATTAAGGGTATTGGCATATAAATTAGGAACGGCACTTTAATTATAAAAGGGTGCTTGGCTGGTTTTGCTAAACTAGCACATCTAAACTAGCACAGCTACCATGTTATAGATAAAGGCCTGTTTAATTGTAAATACATGGTGGTAGAGGTTAGATGGTTTTGAATATATGTACAGGGAGTGAGATCAAAGCAGGAACCCCTGCACACACACTGGTGAAATAAGAGAGTATAAATAGAAAGTGAACTCCTCATATATAAATTATCAAGAAAAGGTGGGACTCCCCATAGTCCAGTTTTTCAAACTGGAGAAAGTTGTGGTGTGTTCAGCCACAGCAATCCCACCATGGCCAAAATAACCCACTTGGAAACAGAACAAGTTATACAAAGTGGGAAATTGTATAAGGCCATAGTATATTGGCACATGATTTGTGTGTGTGTGTGTGTGTGTGTGTGTGTGTGTGTAAATGCAAAGTGTTTGTTTGTAAAGTGGTGTGAGCAGCCCTAATTCACAACTATGTATACTAACAAAATTGATCCCAGTATTCAGATTCCAGAGAAATCAGGATTACATTGCATATACAACTAAGGATAGGCTCTTCTTGTTAGAGCATGCAACGTAAATCTTACCCAGAAGCCTTGATGATACTATGCTTCGTGGAGAGGGCAGGATTGTTTTTGCATTCTGGTTTCTTATTAAATGCTCTTCTGCCCTATCTATACATTAAAGGCAATTGTAAACAGTCCAAATAGTAGTATGGCAAGGAAACAAAGAAGTCGGTAGTTGACAAACTTATGTGAAACAGAAGTGGAAAAATTAAGTGAGGAGGGGTCATTAGAAAAGTAATGAAGAAATGTCAAGCTATTAGAAAGGAGCTGGACAGGGTTTCCCAAAATTGCGTCTCCTGCTGTTTCTGGGCTACAATTCCCAGATCATCTCTGACCGCTGCTCCTGATAGCTAGGGAGATGGGAGTTGTAGTCCAAAAACAGCTGGAGACCTAAGTTTGGGAAACTCTGGACCTGGACATAGAAAATAAGGCAGCAAACCAAACAACAAAGGGAATGACAGAACTAAAATACCCAACAGATGAAGTTAGACAACAGATCAACAGAGCCAGACTGATACCCAGAGAGAACTTGCTGCAAGACAGACCCAAAAAAGAAAATAACAGAACACCTCTAGTCATCACATACAGCTCCCAAGTTAAAACAGTGCAACGCATCATCAGAGATCTACAACCTCTCCTGGACAATGACAGTTCTCTTTCTCAAGCTCTGGGAGGAAGACCTTTCATTGCCTACAGACAGCCACCCAGTCTTAAACAACTCCTAACCCACAATAATACTACAACAACCAGACCTAACACGGACACTGGCACCAGAGCCTGCAATAAACCCAGATGCCAACTTTGCTGCCACATACACCCAGACAACACCATTACTGGCCCCAACAACATCACACATACCATCTCGGGACTATTTAATTGCTCATCGTCTAACATTGTGTATGCCATCAAATGCCAACAGTGTCCTTCAGCTCTCTATATTGGACAAACAGGCCAGACCTTACGCCAAAGAATAAACGGACATAAATCGGACATCAGGAATCACAAGACAGAGAAACCAGTAGGAGAACACTTCAATCTCCCAGGACATTCTATACAAGATCTCAAAGTAGCTGTTTTACTACAAAGGAATTTCAGAAATAGACTGGAAAGAGAAGCTGCTGAATTACAACTTATCACCAAACTTAAAACCATGGAGAAACCTGGCCTGAACAAAGACCTTGGATTCTTATCTCATTATACATGACAAAGCCATTTTTCACCTTTTCACCCCTTGCTTCTTCCTGAAAGACCTATTGCAGTCGTTAAGAGTCGTCAACAGGCTCATCACAGCTATCTGCCAATCACCCATTCCCACCAGCCTTCTGAGTAATACCCCTCCCCACCTTCTCACTATATAGAAGGGTCTGTTTCAGTGTATCTGAAGAAGTGTGCATGCACATGAAAGCTCATACCAAGAACTGACTTAGTTGGTCTTTAAGGTGCTACTGGAAGGATTTTTTTTTTTTTTAAGAATAGGCAGAAGAAGAAAATAATGAGTTAAATATGGTATGTGGACATTCAGTTGGGTCTTGTAAATATTCTTCTTGAATACTTCAAAATCTTATATAATAGATGAGAAAAGGGGCAGGCAGTGAGGAGAATTGATATGATAGCAATTTACTATATGGTATATAATGTTATTAAATGAATGTTAATAATTACACCAGCAAGGAAAGAAAAATGTGTGTAGCTGTTACTGAATTCATCACTGTTGCCTCTGCATTTTCAGTTTTAAATGAGTAAGTGCTAAGAAACTGCTGACTCATAGGGCCTATCGCTGTTGCTCAAGCCAAGATAAAGCTTGTGTTTTTGACCATAAGGATTTTCTTTCTTTCTCTCAAGATGACTAATGAATCCAGACTCCGAGTTTAGATGGCTTAACAGCTGGAAAGCTTCATAGGTTTAAGAGTGTTTAGAAATCATTTTAAAAGCACCATTGTATTGCATTTTTATTTGCAAAACAAAGTTATGAAAGGGAGAAGACCTGGATTAATATGCTTGCCACATTTCAATCTTATGATATTTGATCTTAAAACATTTATGTTCCCCTCTTGGCCTGGATTTACCCAGAACAGTAAATTGACTCCTCACAAGATTCCTTGTTTATGTGTTGCCTCTAATTAAGTTGCAGTTCCTTCAATAAAAACAGTGTACAAAATATAGTTAGTTTAGTAAATACTGAGTGCATTCCAAATTTAACAGCCCATATTGTAATTAGGAAATGAGAAACCCCTGTGGGTGCCGGCACATAGCTCTTTCTGTGCTTCCCAGCTAAATCAGTACTATTATAAACAACAAGAACATTAATAGCAGGCAGCAATCAAACCCAGGAGGCTCAGAGATTATCTTGCTTTTTATGTTACAAGCAATAGCATTCATTAATGTAAAATATGAACTTAAAATTACAGCATGAAACAGATGTTCTCTCCTGACTAGTATGTGCATCTCAAAATGTGTTTTGTCAGTGAAAAATGATTTACCAAATGCTAGGTGAGCTGCTTTTCTTCGATAATACTGTTAATTTATTTCATTTATTAATCTGTTAAGCATCTCGGAGTGATTTCACAATATAATAAAACATGTATAAAACAATTACTTTAAATTGCATGTATAATTTTTAATTGAATAGTTTACATAACAAAATCAGTAATGATGTTCTTCAAATGGGGGTGTCTTGTGGATACCATATGACTTTTCAGACTGGTCACAACCTCTAAAGGTCTTCGTACAGCAGAGCTGTTTATTAATACTGTATAGGAAATTGCATAGCATAATGGTTATACTGTAGCTGTACTTTATAGGTTAAAGTTGTTTCTATTTTTTTGCTAATGGTATTTATACAAAGGGATAAAACTAGCAACTTATTTCATAACATGAAAACTGACCTTATTTTAGGTCATGAGTATGTTCAGAGTTAGGCAGAGTAGCAATTAATTAAAAACTCTCTCAATAATTTATATATCACTTAATACTGTAGTTTCTGTGGTGTACTATAAGGATGCAAGAGGGAGACCTAAAATCAATTAAAATTAACAATAAAGTTAGAAAAAGTTACCTAAAATTGCTGCTGAGATCAAAGCCTTCCCCAAGCACTGGGAGTTCTCCTGATCTGTGTGATCTTGCCTGAAAAGGAGTTCTACAGACTTGGACCTGTAATACTGATCACCACTGCTTCTGAGGCACATGAGTCATTTGTCTGATCTGTGGGCGGTGCTTTTTCTGGGGGTACGCGGGGGGATGCATACCCCTAAATATTTTGTGAATCTAAGTTTGGCCTCATTGAGGGGCAGTATTTCAATATGAGTAGGAAAATGAGAGTACCCCTAAACTTTTTTACAGAAAAAAAGCACTGGCCATGGGGAACTAGAAACATCCTTCCAAAATCTCAGTGATTGAACAGAGATATAAGGTTTCAGGCAGCCCTCAATGTATGCTGAGACCCACTAAGGCCCTTGTCAATTAATATAAAAGAAACTTTAACTTGGCTTGATAGTATATGGGCAGCCAGTGCAAGCTTTTAAGTCCTTGTGGTAGTTAGTCTAAGGTTACCAGATTTTTTTCAAAGAATCCGGGAAAACCTCCCCTTTTTTAAAAGAAAAAAAATTATTTAAAAAAGCTCAGCCACATGTCCTTGCCCTCTCGCACTCCCTGTGCTCTCCTACCTCTCCTCCCCAGCGGCAGCGGCGTGGCAAGGTTGGGGCTCCCCTCTTTTTTCTCCTTCTCTTTCTCTCTCTTCCTTTTCTTTCTCCTCTCCTCCTTCTCCCTGCATCGGCTCCAGGGCTTTCCTGGCCCCGGAGCGTCGCTTGGCAGTCGGCCAGGTGCTCTCGCTCCCGGCTCAATTTGGGTTGTGGGGTGTGTGTGTCAGCGGTTCCCCCAGTTGACGTGCCGGGTGTCCCCGGTTCCCCCTCGGCAGTGGCGGCAGCAGCAGCAGTCTCAGCAGCCCGGAGCCAGCCTGGTAGCGCTGTTGGCTCTGGCTGGCTTCAGGAGCTGCTCGCTGCCATGGCGCCCGCCATTTTGCCTTGCCAGAAGTCCCCATATGATGTGTCTTGTGCCGTTGAACCATTCATGCAACATTCATTCCCTACTAGTAAATCTACAACACTTAAAATAGAAATCTGGGGACATTAAATGAAATCCAGGGACATTCCAGGGACGGATTTTGTCCGGGGACAGATTTGTAAATCTGGGGACTGTCCCTGGGAAACAGGGACATCTGATAACCATAAGTTAGTCATCACCAGCATTCTAGCTGCAGCATGAAAACCTACCGGAATGAAACCATTTTAACCAGTTGTCTGAAATTTAGCAAGGACTGGTTTCTACTGGGAAGGAATTCCATAGGGTTGAGCCCACTACATGGAAGGCATGATTCCTCATTGATACGAATTGTGGGGCCAATGCCCCTCCCATGTGATCTCAGTGATTGACTTGGGACATTTTGCTGGAGTGTCCAGACCAGGTGGTAATCCCACATTGAGTGCATTGCAGTAAGCAAGAGTTGAGGGTACTAGTCCATGAATCAATATGGCTAAGCTATCTCTGTTCAAGTACAGCCATAGTTCACATGTGAGCTGTAGGTGGTAAAAAGCACTCCTAAACTGCTAAGGCCACCTGAGCTTCTAATACCAAAGATGGACCCAAGAGTCCTGTTCTTTCATAGGGAATAGAACCCCATGCAGAACAGGCAACTGCCCAATCTTGTAGACATGAGACCGTGTTTTTAGCTTTTTGGAGTCATTTCTTTAAGTTATGGGCTGTTTTGAGGACCTCATGACTACTCATCCAGACAGATTGTAAGGCAAGTTCTTTTTACAGCCTATAGGCCGTGCCCATAGATAATCATGGCTTAGAGATATGTGGATGAGCCGGAACAAGCCTGAGTGTTGGGCTTGCACATTCTGCCTCCCCTCTCCTACACCTGTGTGGCAGAGAGGAAGGCTTCATAAGAGTTTGTTTCATTTTAACTAAATACTGGTTTTAGTGTTATCTTTGAACAGGGTCCTCAGTTTAGAGTAAACTTTGGTTAGTTTCATAACAAGTAAGCTCTGGAATATTAAACTAATCATAGTTCCTTTTAAACTAGGATCTATTGCTTTATTAGAATCTATGACCAGGTTCTTCAAAACCTCCTCCAGTTCATATGCTGCTCTCGGGGCTGCCCTTATAGTGCTAATCTTTGGTTTAGCATCATGTGCCATAGAATTGTGCATCCGTAGAGTCAGAAGGCTGAAACCTGAACATTACTCAAGTGACAGGCTGTATCTCTGACAGTGTTCTAAATACTGAACACGATAAATTGAGACTACAATTTTAGATCTCAGACTAAACAAAAAACCCATTGTTAAATAAAACACGATAATTAATCAGCTGTATTTAAATCATCTTCTAAGATCAAAACTTCAGTGCTGTCATTTTAGTTTTTGAAAGTATCCTTGGAATCAAAGCTATATTTTCAGGAACAACATCATGGGGAAGATGTTTCTAGGACAAGAGTTATTTTTGTTACTGTTATTATTATTATTATTATTATTGCTATTGTCAGGAATTATAATGTTCTTAGTATGATCCCATTAAATTTCTAGTACTAAAATGCTGTTTTTTGTATGTTAAATTTGGTATTACGTTGTTGTTGCATAATTATGAAATTGTTTCTGCCATGGCTGATTTTGATTTTGTATTCCTTTTCTCTCAATTGAAAGCTGCTTTGAGCTTGATTGTTTTTGTAGAAAGGTGGCATATGAATAAAATTATGCTGATGCTGAGGTTTGTATGTAACAATTGCTGTGCCCTAAACAATGCTTTTAAAAGCCTTGAAAACACTGAATTTATTATTTTTCTCAGAAATAGATTGTATGTTAGGTGTTCATATTAGTTGTAGCTGCATTGTAGAGCTCCAGCTTTTGAGTTGCTTAATTTTGGATTTGTGCATTAAATTGCCATTATGTTGATTGTTGTTGTTGTTGTTGTTGTTTTAATGATAATTAGAAAGTGGCATGTTTCTGTTGTACCAACTGCTGGCAAGCTCTGTATTAATCAGAGATGGATAGACTTCAGGGTTGTAAGAATTAGGTTTTGTGTTGTTTTATTAAACTGCCAGAATTTGGTTTCCGGTAGCAAAATGGAAACTGAGCTCATTGTCTTTTCACACAGAAGCTGGCCCTTGCTTAGCACTTGATTACCAACAGAGCGGAAGAGAAGTGTATGCACAGCTTTTACGAGGGGTGTAAAACATTATCCTCCTTGGGTTGTCTTCTCTCTGCTGGTTGTACTTCCATTTCACTGCTGGTTTTCTCACACCCTTGTCCCGGGTGTAGATCTTCACTCACCCCTTCTTCCCTAGTGGTGGTGGGACAGCCACCATTTTGTGGTTCACCTCCGGTGCCAAAATGTCTTGGGCGAACCTGCTGTTGGTGTGAAGAACCTGTGGGAATAGAGGAAGGTTGTCCAGTGTGTTGCCCAAGGGCCACATGTGGCCCTCAGTGCCTTTATCTGTGTCCCACAGCAACATTTTGATGCCTCCCAGCCCTTGCACTGCTACCCCAAAGCTGGTCTTTGGCAAGGAGGTGCAAGACTCTGACAGAGTCCTATATTCCTCCCACTTTCTTCCCAAAGCCTAGTTAGTGTTCTCCAAGCTTTGGGGAGGAGGTGGGAGGGCCTTTGCACCGCCTTCCAAATCCAAGCCTCTTGCTTACCTGGCTTTGGGAAGGTAGTGCAAGGGCTGGGGGGTTGTCGAATTTTGACACACACATACACCCTGTGTGACAAGGCAGTGTGTGACCCATGGGTTCCGTGTTGAAGTACTCTTGCAGCACACTTAGTATGAAAAGTTGGGCTGCCCTGGAATAGAGTAAATACAATTTTGCAAGTTTCAAAGGTGGGTAAGCTAATATACTTAGTCCTCTGTATAATTTTCAGTAATGCAACCCTTGCCTCTCACTAAATGGTAAACAAACAAAAAACCGCTTAGTCTTGGTATTTTAAGTTTATTTCATATGGTCATTGTTTTCTCTCTCACTGGGAAAAAAATGTTGTTGTTTTTTACTTTTTCATTTAAATTATCTTGCCCTCAAGGAGCCCATTTTTTAGGGTTCCTAAAATGCTTCCTGTTTTTGTTTTTTCTTCAACATGTTCATTAAAGTGTAAAGTGTTGCTTTCAATAAACCGTTGCATCTAATACAAACATATATCTATACACAGTGGTGTCTCGGGTTACATACGCTTCAGGTTACATACGCTTCAGGTTACAGACTCCGCTAACCCAGAAATATTACCTTGGGTTAAGAACTTTGCTTCAGGATGAGAACAGAAATCGTGCAGCAGTGGCAGCAGGAGGCCCCATTAGCTAAAGTGGTGCTTCAGGTTAAGAAGAGACCTCCAGAACGAATTAAGTACTTAACCAGAGGTACCACTGTATAGATATTAATTTTTCTTCCTATAGTTTTCCAGTAATAGTTGTGTGCTGTTTTTATATCCTTAATAAGGGTAAAGCTATGATTGTCTACATTACATTTCTTCCATCTATGCTTTTGAGCAACTGTCATAGAAGCCATATGTCAAGCTTTAGAAGTTACTTTTTTTCAGTGGCAGCATCTGCCATCTTGGCACCGTCCAGAGAACTTTCAGGCAATTCTGGAAATGTCTGGAGATCTGCTGTGTCTCTGCTTCCTGATAGGTGGCTGCCCTGGCATTTTATCTGCTGCTCTTTCCTTGGCCAGAAAAGTATCAACACTGAGGGATTAAGTCAATAGAAAAAGAGAGAGGATACACCTAAGGTCTTAGTTCAAACTAACCTTTTAAATAGCAGCTATGTAGAGTTAATATGAAACAGGTTTTTTATTTTATTTTTGTAAGCTGTGCTTTAGGAAATAATAACTGGAGAGGAAGTTATTATAAGCTTTGACCCTGGCACCAAAATGCCGCAAGCAATCCTTTCAGTAATAGTAGTGTTGCAGAAGAGACTTGCTGTGTTAACTGCTGCCCCAGTCTTTTTCACCTCTTCATATGGTAATGACACTCTTCTTTAAAAAAATAAATTAATTAAAACATAAAACAACCGGTAGAAATGTGTTACCACATACCCTTTTGTGTGTTTCCATGAAGTTTCAACATCATTATTGCTAAATAGCATTGTGACTTCTTTGAAATTGAGAATATGGGCCAATCACTTCCTTTACCAATGCAGGGCACGCTCCCTTTTTTATAAGCTTTCCATCTTTAGAACGAAAAATAATATTCAATGTAAATCTGTTAAATGTCTAACACTGTAACATACCGGATTTCTAAAACGAGTGCAAATTGAAATGATAGCAAAGCATCCTTTGAGTGCACCATCAAATCTGCGGTCATGTACATAATATCTGTGCTTCAAGAGGAAAGTCTGATAAGTGCCTAGGCCCTAGGCAGCCCTTGAAGACATGTTGATACCCGTTCTAAGATTGTTCTCACTTGCATATCAACAGTTTCCCACACCCCTGCATGGTGGTGATTTCCAGTGCATCAAGGAGGAGCCATAGGTGGCTAAACCCAATTCCTGTTTCAGGAATGAATAAGTAGCTGTGACACATAAACAAAAAGCAAATAAACCCATTGTATGAGGCCTTGGTGACTTCACCATTCACCTGATAGGGCATGGGAATTGCTTCAGGCCCTGTGGAATTGTTAACATCCACAAGGGCATTGCTGGAGAACATTGCCAATTATTAAGAAGCGAGTAGAAATACAAGACATTTTGTATAGCTTTTTGGAGACGCCTTCTTGTACCTTTTAAGCAATTGACCATATTCAGTGGTTGAAGGGGGATTATTAAGGAAGGTCTAATGAAAGGATTCTGCATTAGAAATTTAGGAGCCTACCTTGGTTGGCTCTTTTCCAGATGTGAAGTTCTTGTCCTTCCCTGATGCCAGATGTTCAGAGGAGAGTGAAGGGGAGAACCCTAGCAAGGAAACCACTGCTGGATGAGCTACAGTGGCTTCCTTACATTTGTCAGTGCTATCCTTGTTCCCTCTGGGAGTTTTTTGCAGGGTTGCTTATGAAAATTTACATTATTACAGTTACAGAAAGTTCTGGACCAGAGAAAACAGTGAAGTGTAGCTTGCCCTCATTATAAGTGCAGAGATCTCAGCACAGACGTGCTGGTTGCCATATGCCTCAGACATCTGTTTGGCAATTTTTGTTCAAAGAAATATCATTTGTACCCACTTATTATTCACTTATTTAGGTTAGGGACGGAGAACCTGCTGCCCTCCAGATGATGGTGGACTACAGCTCCCATTATCCCTGATCATTGGCAATTTTGACCAGGACTGATAGGAATTAGAGTCCATGTGGACCAAAGGTTCCACATGCATACCTCATGTTTTATTGTTGTGAGTCAACTTGTGAATCCCTTGGGGGTAAAGGTGAACTACATGAAAGTCACATGTTGAAAAATGATAGAAGATGCTACCTGTTGAGAACAAGTTGGACAGACACCAATGCAAAAAATAATTGTTTTGATTAGACTTCCCTATATGTTGTTCTGCCTCCCTCTAGAGGGGCATGTAGGTATTTTAGACACTTCTCAGTTTAGATATTCTTCAATGTTTTGAAGGTTAAAAGAAATCATTCACTGAAAGATCTGTACCTTTAGTGGCATGAAAAAACATATACAACATATCCCCTCTCTAGGGACTATTGCTGCATGTGTATAGGGCAGCTTTGGGGTGTGGCCTGTATGTGGTATGGGACTTAAAGGAATAAGTGGTCTTTTGTCCACAGAAATCTGAAGTATGGTTGTCAATTGCCCAATTTGTTATTGGGCAATTGAATTCGGCTTCAAGGAGCTCATTGACAAGGGTTTAAATATCACATCTAATTTATCTTGCATCTATTTTGATGTTGTTACAACAATGCAAAAACACAATATTAAAATCAGTTTTAGGGTGGATTCTAAAAGCATTCATCTCAGGTGTTAAATCCTAGTGTTAAAGAGATACAGCCTTCAGCATATTATGAAAGCTGTATGATGGCGGTGTCATAAGCCTCTCTTCTTGCAGGGAGGGAATGCCACAGAGAATCCGTTCTCCTGGGCTGCCACCTCCCAAGTCTCTGATGTGGAGCCACCTGAGAGATTCTGTAGGGAAGGAGATGGTCTTTTAGGTATTTCAGGTAGTTATTTAGGGCATTAAGCAGTGATGTGAGCACCATGAATTGGGCAGGCAACCAGTGCAGCTGTTGTAAAACAAGGGTTATGTGAGTTCTAAATAATCATCAGTTTCAAGTTGTCTTCAGGGGCAACCTGGTAGAGAGTGCATTGCAATAACCTGGTCTGGAAGTTACAAAAGCCTGGAGTACATTGACGAGGTTATCTCTATCCAAAAGGGGCTGTAGATGGCAGACCAGCTGTACCTGAAAATAGGCACTCCTAGCCATCAAGGCCACTTATTTATGTATGTATTTATTTCATGAAATTTAAGCACTGCTCAATTGTAAACCCTCAAAGTGGTTTACAAATTGATCCCGTGACAATGTTGGACCCAGGAGTGCCTCCAAGCAATGGAAGAAATTAAGTAGATTATTGCACACCAGAGCTTTCGGCACAGTAAATTAATGTCCAAGCCTCTAGAGACCTCTCTGTTCTTTTGCTGCTGCAAAGAAATTTGGGAGCTCTTCTGGAACTTCACTCGTCTGCAGCAGAAATGTTTCTGTCCCACGGTAGAGAAATGAGGTCTCTGTCCCTAATAATGCTCCAGATCTGATGCATAAGACTCGCTTACCAGTGCATGCATGTGAGGTTGTATTTGCCTCCTCCTTTTTGCCTCCATATTATATTGTTATACTTAATTTGGACCTGCGTTATAACATCGTGGGTCATTTTATTGTTTGTTCCTGCAAAACGACCTTCTGCTTTTGTAAATAGAGCTGCACAAAACCTGCTACTTTATGATCCTGTAATAGTACTTAAAATATAACTCAATATAAATATTTGCAAATGAATTCATGGTCCAACTGAGATGCATCTTGTTGCTAAGGAGCTACATTCCAGATTTCAAACTTTTCTTTCCAGCCTTGGCTGAGAGAGAGCTGCTAGATTTCTCTTCCTTTCCCTCTCTGTTCTCTTCTATCCTTATATATTGCTAACAACAACAACAATCATAACAATAAAATAAGAAAATAAGGCAGATGAAACTGCTACTATAGTATCTTTAAGAAGCTGCCTTATACCAGGTCAGAATATTTGTCTATTTCATCCAGGGTTGTCCTCTTTGTCTGTGACTCTCTCCAGGGACTTGGGCAAAGTCTTTTTCATCATCTGCTAGGTGACACTGCAGGAGATGCCAGAGACTTGAAGCTGGATCCTTCTATGCACAAAGTTACCACTCAGCTACAGATTCTGCTGTATATAAATGCACCCCTGTAGGTCAGCTAATGGAAGGGAACATGATGTCTCTTATTCTGTGTCCGTCAGCTATATGTCAGATTCCTAGACTGTTTGGGGGGGGGGGGTCTTGTCCCATGAGGGACCACACTAGCTTTCCCTCTCCTGCTGCCAACTATAGGGCAGTTGAGAGCGGATGGAGCCAAGCTGTGCTGCTTGTTCTGGAATGTGTTTCTCTTCCTGTGACTGGTTCAAATGCCGAGCAAAAGAAAGGAGGCAATAACTATATACCTCTCTTTCTCCCTCTTGCGCACACACAAAATCTAAAGCAGGATCTTAGCTTTTATCTTGAAAAAAATGTAAAGCACAGTTCACACATGTAGGCAAACATACAGGTGGCTGATTGAATGAAGCAGAACTATACGGGAGCCGTTCTGCATAGTTACGCTCACAAGTGGGGATTCGCTCCCCATGTGGTCCTGGCTATTTCCACCATGATACCGAAAGTTGTTAAAGGAGGGTTCCACGTTGCAGGAGTCACATGCCACAGTGCCACAATTTCATAATGTTCAAGTTCAGGTGGCCACCTAGGTTCCAGATTTCGGTTATTGCTATGTTGTATGATGAGATTTAAACGAACTTTTCAGCACTATGTGAAGAGTTATATGCTTTTATTTCTGAAATATGATTTGACATCTGATTTCTGCCTTCTTCCTTAGGACCCCAGAAGCAAGCACAAATTCAAAATCCACACGTATGGAAGCCCAACATTTTGCGACCATTGTGGGTCATTGCTTTATGGACTTCTACACCAAGGGATGAAATGCGACAGTAAGCAAAAACACCATTCACCTCATGCTATTAAGAAAGATTTTTTTTAAAAAAGTGAATGCAACCATTAGGCACTGACCAACTTCTTGGCAGGAAAATATTGCTTCAGTTACTGTTAATTGCAAGCATGACTGTCCATTTCAAATTAATATTTGAGCACATCTAGCAAAATACCGTATATGAAAGGAACTTTCTCCAATGTGGATTTTGCTATTGCGATATTTTAATGGAAACTTACTGGAAGAAAGAGCTACTACTTTCAATCAGCGGTTGAGTTGGAACACTGTGGTCAAAAACCCAAGCATTAAAAAAAAATTAAATGCAATTTGTGGCTTCATAGTTCTTTTCTGTACTGTCTGCTCAACCATTCTGCTGTCTTCATTACTTCTAACTTCAGTCTTCCTTAAACCACGATCATGGAGACTAGGACAGTGTTTCATGTGGCATGTCCCTTCTTGGATGGGTGGTGGGAACCGGTTTGCGACGCCCTCTAATGGAGGAGTAGTACCCATTCCCAACACTTGGGCCTCAACCTCAGTTTCTTCTGGGGAGAGCAAACTCTTGCCAGAGGAGTCACCATTCTTGAGTCTATTTCACTCAATGGTTCCTAGCACCAGGCTTTGGCTGGATGCAGAAGATGAGTATATGATCCTAGGGTCAGAGGTAGTACCAACCATGGTTCAAAAGAAAACTGGAGTCATGCCCAAGCATTTCAAAGAACCTGGCTTGTCAAGCGCTTGGGAAGTCATTCCTTTGAAAGAAGCTTTCAGTCAGTGTCCCAACACGACTATTGCAGAAGAAGAGTTACTCTGAAGAAGAAGCAGATGCAGGCATGTACCTGTCATTATGAAGACATAGAGAAAGGCATAAATGTAAGAGGAATCACCTTCCAAAGCACCAGTGATTGGGAAACCACTAAGAGAAATTCTGCAGTTCCAATGTGCCTTTGTTGTCTCCACCACTGTGGTAGCTTGAAGTGGAGGGCAATGCTGACCTGCTCTCTACAGCCCCAACACTGCATATAACACTCATGGGCACACCATTTACTCATAACATTTTAATACCCAGAAATAGGGCTCAAGGTATTGATCATTTTGTCTAAAGGCCCATGTTTCTTTTACGTGTAGCAATCTAGTAGGGATCCAGTTCTCCTAGAGACATCTCCACTGTTCAGAATCAGGCTAATACTATAGGAATAGGAATTCCACTACTGTACCTCAAATTGGTCTTTGGGGGGGGGGGGGTCTCAAGAGGAATTTCACCTTATTGGGACCAGGCATTGAAGGTCTGAATGGCATTAGCCATGGTAGTCTAGTTTTACCTCTTAGAATGCTTTGTACATTATCTAAAATAGTTTTTCCCCAACTCAGTGCCCTCCAGATGTTGTTGGACTACAACTAACATTAGTCCCAGTCAGCATGGCTAATAGTTGGGGATCTCAAATATTATTGTAGCATGTCAGGTTGTAGCACAAGCTAATTTGCTGTTCTTTTTGGAGATGCAAGACTAGTTATAACAGTTTTTTAAACTAAAAGCAGCTGTTGCCAGGAAATGCACAAACATTTGTTTTTGAGTTGCACTCCTCTTCAGTAGCTTTAAAAATAGTAAGCTCTCACATATGACTAATGAGGGCTTACAAGCTATTTTGGGATTCCTTCGAAGTCAGTATTTACTGAGACCAGTGATAAGATTAGCGTCTGAAGAGGAGTCAGAGGCTCTCATCCAATATATTCCTGTCTGGGAGCCTCCCCTTTTCTTCTGATATTTGACATTACTATTCATTCCATTTTCTGCCTTAGATGTATACACATCACAAAGATCCCTGCACCTCCAGGTATTCTTCTCCATCGTTGTCTGGTGTACATCATGGCAAACCAGGACATCAACTGTAATTTAAAGTCCTCAAGATCTTCCTTCCTTCCTTCCTTCCTTCCTTCCTTCCTTTCTTTCTTTCTTTCTTTCTTTCTTTCTTTCTTTCTTTCTTTCTTATTTACTTACTAGCCAGCTTTGAGAGAAGCTATTTAGGTCCATCTCCCTCTTCTTCATATGGAAGTAAACCAGAGCAGGGACTGAAGAGTATTGGAATCCAGCAACATTCGGAGGCCCACAGATTCTGTACCACTGCATTAGAACTTCCTGTTTCAGATATGCCTGGGCTTATTTCCACACCATGCATGGCAATGGTGTCTGAAGAGTTGTCAGCGGTGCAGATGAATCTCTGGAGGTGCAGGGATCTTTGTGATGTGTATACCTCTAAGGTGGAAAATGGATGAATAGTAATGTCAAATATCAGAAGAAAAGGGGAGAGGGTCTTCACAGACAGGAATATATTAGATGAGAGCCTCTTACTCTTCTTCAGACACTGGTCTTATCACTGTTCTCAGTAAATACTGACTTCTAAAGGTAAAGGTAAAGGGACCCCTGACCATTAGGTCCAGTCGTGGCCGACTCTGGGGTTGCGGTGCTCATTTCGCTTTATTGGCCGAGGGAGCCGGCATACAGCTTCCGGGTCATGTGGCCAGCATGACTAAGCCACTTCTGGCGAACCTGAGCAGCGCACAGAAACGCCGTTTACCTTCCTGCCGGAGCGGTACCTATTTATCTACTTGCACTTTGACGTGCTTTCGAGCTGCTAGGTTGGCAGGAGCAGGGTCTGAGCAACGGGAGCTCACCCCGTCGCGGGGATTCAAACCGCCGACCTTCTGATCGGCAAGTCCTAGGCTCTGTGGTTTAACCCACAGCGCCACCCGCGTCCCACACCGACTTCTAAGGAATCCCCAAATAGCTTGTAAGCTATCATTAGTCATATGTGAGAGCTTACTATTTTAAAAGCCACTGAAGAGGAGTGCAACTCAAAAAAAAACATCAAGAAAAAGAAATTGTATGGAAATTGTTTCTGAGAGTATTTGGCTGCTCCCACCCCCCCACCCCCCATAATGGGAACAGGGAGTGTTTTTCCCTCCTTGGATTCTGCCAGAAACTTCTTCCTGCCCCAGCACCAAGTCAGAGAGACGAGCCATGTTGGATGAGAATGAAACCTTACTGTCTTGTTCTTTGCTAGGAAGCCATGGTTTTCTTTCCTATCCATCCTAGTTCTTATCTGATACAGGGCCTTTTTTCCCCCATACACGCAAGTTACTCTTATAAATTGTCTTAATGATATTTCCATGTATCATGTAGTCATAGTTCTTCTGCCAGACACTTTCTTCATCCCTTTCCTTGTTCTTGACATTCTCAATTGCATTTGTCTTGATATTCTGCCCTTTCTAATCTTCTCTGTCCTTTTTAAGATCTCCTGGCAGATGTTTGATCAACTTAAGTTTTGCCACATCTTAGGCAGAGTTTGTTGTCTTCAGTTCAAATCCATACCAGTTTTTGATGCCACCTCTGACACTAAAGTCCTTTCCAATCAGCTTGGTGAATTGGAATGTTGTCTTTGGTTCTGAGTCCATCTGCATCTTACTGTCTTGTAGTTCCAACACAGAGAGACACACAGACACACACAGAAACACATCTCTAAGGCTACATGTTTCAACGGATGTGCGAAGTGGGAAGGAGCAATGGCTCTATCCTTTCACTTCTGGATGTTCCTCCACTTAAAACTGCCTTTCCACAAACTGCTTATTTTGCCTATACGGAAAGGATACAGTCACAGGATCTTGTCTTAATTTTAAAATCATTAACACCTTACCTTGTTTTTTTACCGTTTTAGTATAATTATTCTATATTTTTCATTGTTTCCACATATTTTACATTGTTTTTAACTCTACATTTAATAGTATACTTAATGTATTTTATTGTGTTTTATGTGCTTTCTTTTCTTCTTATCTTCTTTACTGGTCCATTGACCAATTTTTTTTGCCATAATTCATATGGAGCATATGGGTCCTGCCATAGGGGCTATGAACTCACAGATTTCCAGTACTCACCTAAAGAAGTAGTTTGGATAGATCTGCTGTTTGCTGTGATTGGCTTTTGTAATGCAGTACAGTCGCAATCCTTAGGATTCTACCCATCGCCAATGCTACGTAATGTAAGATGTCGAATTGTCTCCTTTCTGATCTGCAGCCTGTGATATGAATGTTCACAAGCAATGCGTAATAAATGTACCCAGTCTTTGCGGAATGGATCACACAGAAAAAAGAGGAAGGCTCTATCTGAAGGCTGAAGTGAATGGTGAAAAGCTTGAAGTCACAGGTAAGGAAGCTGCAAGCCTCATTATGGGACTCCTATTGGTTTGGTAGTATGTCTGCTCAATTGCATTTAATAGCTTACTTCAGCACAATAATAACATTTTCTAGCATTGCTTTTGTCTGGTCAGTAAGCCCAGTAGCTTGTGCGTGGCTACACACAGTTGGCTGCACACAGTTAAAATTGTATATTCTCGCAATCAGCATTACAGCCTAGTGGTTTTTCATCACATAGATAAATGACTTCAGATGCTGAACACACATTAAGAAACCACTGGAATTCTGCACCATCCACCACCCCTGAAGACAGCCATTTCCTCTTGCCGCTGTGCCGTTTGCTGGTGATTTGGCTTGAGACATTTCACCAAGGCAGCATATAAAGTACAATTGGTATAGTACAGTGGTACCTCGGGTTACATACGCTTCAGGTTACATACGCTTCAGGTTACAGACTCCGCTAACCCAGAAATAGTGCTTCATATTAAGAACTTTGCTTCAGGATGAGAACAGAAATCGTGCGGCGGCAGCGCAGCAGCAGCAGGAGGCCCCATGAGCTAAAGTGGTGCTTCAGGTTAAGAACAGTTTCAGGTTAAGAATGGACCTCCGGAACAAATTAAGTACTTAACCCGAGGTACCACTGTATATGTGTCTGTGTGTGTGTGCGCGCGCGTGTCTGCGCGCACGCGGTTTGCGATTCGCCGCTTCTGCACATGCGCATGATGTTATTTTGTGTGTCTGCGCATGCACGAGCGGCGAAACCTGGAAGTAACGTTTTCTGGTACTTCCGGGTCACCGCAGGACGTAACCTGAAAGAATGTAACATGAAGCGGACGTAACATGAGGTATGACTGTACATAGTTTTGAAAACTTCCCATGTTTCCCAAAGATCTCAAAATCACAAATAATCAATAAATGTAAACTAGTGGTGGGAGTCACCAGGCAAGTCTTCTCGGTGGAAGCTCTACTTGACGGCTTCCACTTGCGCAATGTGGCTTTCCCCCTCCCCTCCCCTCCCCCGTTGGCCTCCTGCACCCCTCAAAATTGGTGAGGGGTATGTGAGAGAACTCCAAAGTGGGAGGAGAAAAGGGATGAAGGTTCCATCTGACAAACTTATAGGAATTCGACATAGCGCAGCAATAAATTCCACCCCAAATAATTATTTTTGGAAATCCTGGAATTATGTCATGCCTTTCTGAATGTTTTGCTACATCTATCATTGAATTCTTACACAAACGTTAAACTTAAGATTATATATTTTTAACTTCTACTTGCGCAACCGCTTGCTTTCGCTGGGGCTTATATTTCTTCTCTTGCCTGTACCGTAGCTTCACCATCAAGAAGAACTGAGACTAGCTATTTGTTATTAAGGCTTGGATCTAAAACAAAGGCTCACAATTAAAAAAAACCCACTTAAAATATTTATAGTTTAGTAACTTTTTATTTTGGCACTCTTCTCCAAAACAAACATGCTGTGGAAGGGTTATAAAATATTCTTAATACTTACAATTTTGGCAACTTGTCATCTCACCCACATTGACCTTTACTGGACTGTATTTCAAATAGAGTTTAAAAAAATAAAATAAACACAATTCTTGTTGACAGCAGTTGGTACACCCAGTTATTTAATGTGTTTACAGAGAAGAATTTCCAGCTTGAAATTAATTGCTCTCTGTACTTTGCAATGGCTGTTTGTTGTGCTTATACAGTGTATATAACTTTGTCTACTTTTGTGGCATGTTTTCATTATGGATGTGCCAGCAGTCTGATTTTCGAAAGCACAGGGTGGCACTCAGTGTAGCCATAAGTTGATATAAACCTGGGGGTCGAGGTCCACTTGTGCCATGAGACTTTTCCACCCTTTCTACCCCCTAAACCCATTCCAGGTGTGGCCCCAATCCTCCAGAGAAGATTTAGGGGGCACAGAGATGGGGAGGAGAGAGTGACAGGTTTTGTTGTGCAACTGGACCTCGTTCTGCACACACAACAACTTAGTTGAATCCTGCTCTTAGACAATAAATGCTAGTAAAAAAAAATAGCAACAGAGGGTAAAGGTAAAGGGACCCCTGACCATTAGGTCCAGTCGTGGCCGACTCTGGGGTTGCGGCACTCATCTCGCTTTATTGGCCAAGGGAGCCGGCGTACAGCTTCCAGGTCATGTGGCCAGCATGACTAAGCCGCTTCTGGCGAATCAGAGCAGTGCACAGAAATGCCGTTTACCTTCCCGCTGCAGTGGTACCTATTTATCTACTTGCACTTTGACATGCTTTCGAATTGCTAGGTTGGCAGGAGCAGGGACCGAGCAACGGGAGCTCACCCCGTCATGGGGATTTGAACCAACGACCTTCTGATCAACAAGTCCTAGGCTCTTGTGGTTTAACCCACAGCGCCACCCATGTCCCATGCAACAGAGGGTAGTTTGGAGCAAATGAGATTAGATGCTTTTTCTGTGGAGACCTAAGGAGCTGCCAGAGCTGGTGACTTGGGTGCGGAGTTCCACTCTATTTATGGAATGCTCTCACTGGAGGAAGTGGGGAAAGGTGGTTTCTCCAGTTATCTGTGCTCCTTATAGTTCCCTGCAAATCTGCTTGGGACTATTGGAGACCATCTAGAATTATATGGGATGTTCTGTTAGGGGCTGCAGGGGTAAGGAGAAATTCCCTTGCCTCACACTTGCCTTCAGCTGAAGGCATAGCTGTCAACTTTCCCCTTTTCTTGCGAGGAATCCTATTTGGAATAAGGGAATTTCCCTTTTAAAAAGGGAAACATTGACAGCTATGGCTGAAGGGATCTACTGGATCTTCCATGACTGGAAGCAATCCATCCGTTTGTGGAATGATCATCAGAGGGCCTAAGTAGATGTGTGACCACATTTAACGTGTGCAAGTTCTTTCCTTCCAAATCTTTACCACAAAATACATAATTCTACTCTCTGATCTAAGTCTGGTATTAAATCCAATACATCACACCAGCTCTCAGCTTTGTAGAAAGCTACAGCCTTGGACCCCACTATAGGAAAGCTTATTATTTTGACTTGCCTCTCTCTTTAATTAGGGTATTGGATTCTCTCATTTCCACCTCACATATACACCTCTAGAATTAAAGACCAGCTCTGGCTAGATATGTGAATTCCTTTTTCTCGCCCTTTCTCTCCCCTTTACGTTCGGTTGTTTTCTTGAAGCTGTTTCTTTGCTTTTGTAATTATTCTTAATACCAGGAAATGTTTTTGTTTATTTTTTAAAAAGTGAACAGATAATATTTTTTTTGCCCTTTTTGTTCTAAAAATGCATGCTGTTAAATATTACTGCTGGGTGCTACTCAGGCTAATAAAAATGCTTTCTCTTCGGCTGTATTGGCATATCTGAAGCAATAGCCCATGAAAATGCAAAGCATGTTTTCTGCATTCTCTGTGAAATAGCATCATTTATCAGCTTAGTGAGTGCAAAGCATTATTAGGGTCTGTTTCTGTTAATGCACCAGTCGGAAGTTGAATTTGCGCTGAGCTAGCAGGCTGTTTTCTATGGTCCATCTACTGCTTTCAGTTCCAAGGTTATTATTTCCAAGGCAATAGTAAAATAATAAAAATGTGTCTCATATATACACAATTTGTGTGATGTGTGTATGTATATAAAATAAAGCATTTATTTCTGATTTATTGTGTGTTTGTATATATACACATGCACACCCCTTGAGTCTGGCAGGGCTATCTGTGGTGTACTTTTGTTCAATTATAATTATGATGTTTCAGCAGTTATTTTGAGAAGGAGTTGCACCCATACTGGAAAATTGCACTGGATCCCTAAATTTAATTTGTCCTGTGCTCTAGATAGGGAAGTATACAGTCATACCTCGGGTTACAGACACTTCAGCTTGCATTTTTTCAGTTTATGGACCGCTGAAACCTGGTCGTGCATATATATATGTGTGTGTGTGTATGTATGTATGTATGTGTATATATATATATATATATATTTGCTTTCGTAGATTTTCACGGGTACAGGAATGCAGGTTTTGGTGTCCTCGGGTGTCTTCCCGTGTAAAAGTTGGGGTGTCTAGGCGACGTTTCGACGAGGTCTCACTCGTCATCTTCAGGCTGGTGCTTTCGGCTTCTTGTTACTGGAACAGAGCGGGATCTCAATGTTTGAGTTCCTATAAATACTGTAGAGGGGGTGTGGTGTCTAGCCTCCAATGTTCTGGGCAGAGAGGAAGTTCCCAGGCTAGTGTGCCTTTTCTTCTTTTGTTCCTTAATTACTTGAGAGATACCTTGAGTGATTTCTTGAGTGATATCCTGAGTACCACTTAGGTGGGTCATTAGGTGTGGATTAGTTGCTAAAGTCTTTGTGTCTTGACCTCTTGAACTTTGTGAAGAGTTTTCCTGAGAAGATGGCTGTATTGCACTTAGTTGTGCTTTGGCTTGGCTTCGTGTATAGGGGCGAGCTGTGGTTTTGTGGCTTGTGTCAGCCAGATCTGTGTAGGGATTGCAGGGGGGTGCAGCATCCGGAGGTGCCACCATGGATTGGCTACTGGATGGTGTCAGTAATTCATCTGTGGAGAGGGTCTGGGTTTGGGTCTGGTGTGGTTGATTGGTGTTGGCGTTCTGTGTGCCTCTGGATCTGGTGTCAGTTTTTGTGGGGAGGGCTAATTTCCAGATGTCTGGCAAGCGGGATGTGTCGTCACGCTTGTTCATGTTGTGAGGGTGTTTCTCTATCTCGATGGCTTCCATGATTATTCTCTTGTGGTGATGTTCCGGAACATCACCACAAGAGAATAATCATGGAAGCCATCGAGATAGAGAAACACCCTCACAACATGAACAAGCGTGACGACACATCCCGCTTGCCAGACATCTGGAAATTAGCCCTCCCCACAAAAACTGACACCAGATCCAGAGGCACACAGAACGCCAACACCAATCAACCACACCAGACCCAAACCCAGACCCTCTCCACAGATGAATTACTGACACCATCCAGTAGCCAATCCATGGTGGCACCTCCGGATGCTGCACCCCCCTGCAATCCCTACACAGATCTGGCTGACACAAGCCACAAAACCACAGCTCGCCCCTATACACGAAGCCAAGCCAAAGCACAACTAAGTGCAATACAGCCATCTTCTCAGGAAAACTCTTCACAAAGTTCAAGAGGTCAAGACACAAAGACTTTAGCAACTAATCCACACCTAATGACCCACCTAAGTGGTACTCAGGATATCACTCAAGAAATCACTCAAGGTATCTCTCAAGTAATTAAGGAACAAAAGAAGAAAAGGCACACTAGCCTGGGAACTTCCTCTCTGCCCAGAACATTGGAGGCTAGACACCACACCCCCTCTACAGTATTTATAGGAACTCAAACATTGAGATCCCGCTCTGTTCCAGTAACAAGAAGCCGAAAGCACCAGCCTGAAGATGACGAGTGAGACCTCGTCGAAACATCGCCTAGACACCCCAACTTTTACACGGGAAGACACCCGAGGACACCAAAACCTGCATATATATATATATATATATATATATATATATATATATATATGAGAGACCTTAGAATTCCTATGACATATGATAATAATGAAAGTTCTCTTAACCTACCCCACAGTGTATGCACTAAGAGGAAATTAAGAGAGGGTTTTTGAGTGTCAATTAGTAGACTTTGCAACATTCTCACTTCTCTGCTTGAGAAGAAGCAATAAAGAATCCAGAACCTGCAAGCAGGAACGTTTTAATTAAAATTTGAAGGAGCCTTTATTAATGAAACCTCTTGAAATGAGTTTATCTCAGAGAAACCGCAAGCAGTTGGGGATAATGAAGTGAGAGGTAGACCATTCACTTCTGTGAAATGGGGCTTGCTTCTGAGTAAACATTACAGAAGGATGATGACCATGAGGCAGGGTAACACTGGTAAATATTGCATTACATTGTGCTGTTTAGAACCTCCATTTTAATTCTGTTTGCAGCTTATGGGTAACAGTGCTAGGGGACTCTAGTGTGGAAGCTACATAAAATGGATTAAGCATCTTTTTCATTTTCTTTGTTAAACTTTTTGCATTCATGAACTATTGAAATTGGTTCTAGTGTTCTTTGGCCACCACACATATTCTGCTGCCACTGCGCCACTTGCGCGCAATTTTCGTTCTTTTCCTGGGGCAAAGTTCTTAACCTGGAGCAACCACTTCCTGGTTAGCGGAGTTTGTAACCCGAAGCGTTTGTAACTCGAAGCATCTGTAACCCGAGGTACCGCTGTAGTCATTAGGATTTGTAAAGTGATGCACTTGCCTTAATATATATATATGCTTACAACTACATCAAAACCTCTAGTTGTTACTCAAGGCACTTTATACAATGCAATGAAACTCAATCCAAAGCAAAGCACTTTTTGTAAGACAAAATGGGGACAGAAGAGTGAATTTCACTTTTATATGCATATGGCAAAAATTGTCCATATATTTCAGTGCAAATGTGTGGACAGAATGGCAAGTTTACATCACAGGGTGAAGGATCCTGCCTTAAATAAATTGGTACCATATCCTTTTAGTGACTTAATTCGTATCTAGCATGGCTATTGGGAAGTTTTTTTCCTATTCCAAAAAAGAATTGGACATTAATAATACATCTGCTTTGACCTCTGTGAATTCTATTAAAACATGTTCCCCCTTATGGCACAGATGAAGCAAGATTTGGTGGTTGACTGCTCCTTAGCAAGTTCCTCCAATAGTTGCCTTTATTTCTATTGGTTCGCATCTTAAATTCAGTTTAATCTTGGGCTAGGTCTTTAAACTTTAGAACACCACTTCCATTACTTCCAAATTTGTATTGACTTCCACTTGAGGCCAAGAGCTTCAGTTGATGAATGTGAAAGTAATGCTGTTTTCTTCACACACACACACCTTTCATTTCCCTTTTTGCTGATCTTGGATTTTAATTTAGTGTTATGCAGTGCAAAAATTCTGTAGGAGGCTGAATCAGAGTTCCATTTGCTCTTAAAATGCTCCGTGCAAAAGGTCTTACCTTGCCTGATGCCCTGAAGCAAGAAGAGCTAGTTATTTCGGAATTTTAATGTTTTAGGTTAAAATGAGTTGAATACAAAATTGACACTGTTGCACCATCTCTAGTTACTGAGGAGGTGGCTGCTATGCTTGCCTCAGCTGCTCATACTTCATCTCCCCCTTGGAGGTACACTTTGTCTTCTCTCTCTCTCTCTCTCCCTCTCTCTCTCTCTCTGTGTGTGTGTGTGTGTGTGTGTGTGTGTGTTTTAAAAAACCATAGTTATTTCAGGCTGAAAGAAAGGGAGTGTAGGATATACAGCTACCATAGTCAATATAGGCCTGGACCCAAATGGACTACTTTGAAAAGCAGCTCAGGAGCTTCAACTCGTACAAAATGCAGCCACTCAACTGCTAAGACCATACAGTCAAGCGCTTGTAAAAAAGGGGGAAAGGGACCCCTGAGCATTAGGTCTAGTTGTGGCCGACTCTGGGGTTGCGGCGCTCATCTCGCTTTGTTGGCCGAGGGAGCCAGCGTACAGCTTCCGGGTCATTTGGCAGCATGACTAAGCCGCTTCTGGCGAACCAGAGCAGTGCACGGAAATGCCGTTTACCTTCCTGCCAAAGTGGTACCTATTTATCTACTTGCACTTTGACGTGCTTTCGAACTGCTAGGTTGGCAGGAGAAGGGACCGAGCAACGAGAGCTCACCCCATCGTGGGGATTCGAACCTTCTGATTGGCAAGTCCTAGGCTCTGTGGTTTAACCCACAGTGCCACCCGCGTCCCAAGCGCTTGAGTATATTGCAAATATTGTACTGGTTACCATTAGGTTTCTGAAGCCAGTTGAAAGCACAGGTGATTACCTTGAAAGTCATGAATGGTTTTGGACTGGGTCACATACGGGGCCACCTACATCTGTATCAACCTGCTCAGATGCCGAAATGCAAAGATAATTTGGTCGGCAGGCAAACAGAATAGGGTCCTCTTAGTGGCAGCTATACTCCACCTTGTTCGGGTTTGATGGTCAGCTGCAGGTGTAAGACCGGGGGAAAGAGTTATGTTGGGTTTATTATAGAGAACTCATTGAAAATGTCAACCTAGCATATTGTGGCTGTGAAAATGTCAAATTCTTGATTAAGACCTTCAGACTCATGGAGGACTCTCATCTAAGTAGGAATGATAGGCCTGGGGAGATAAGGCTTCACAATGTGCCACAGTTTCTCCTTGCCAGCTTGTTTACAGATTCAGATAAAGCCAAGGTAAATAGAAGCTACTTATTTACAGCAAGTAAAAATGTACAGTATTTCCTGATGACCTAGAAACTGTGGCCCTATTGTTAGGAAGGGGGGGGGGAGGCAAAACAAAAGTGGGGTCATGTTACTTCCAAGTCACCCAAAAAGCTGAAATTTATCACTCATAGAGAACAAGGTATACTGATTACTAAACCAGTCTGAAAAGGGGAATTTTTGCTGTTAGCCCTCAACACTTGCGGGTATTTCCCCCATATAATAAATCAAGTCGATCTGCATATGAGGTAGAATGTTGGACTGTGGGAATTCTGTTGCCTCTTCACATACAGGAATCAGTCTTGGATTTGGGAAGATAATATTTCCAGTAGGAGCCAAGAACTTGTTTGCAGGATGCAAGCTTCATTTACATCGTATGTGTTTTATGTCATAATACTTGGTGAAGAGGCTTATTTAAGTTTTCAGGGTATGAGAGTTCCACAGTTGTGGGGCAATGACTAAGAACGTATATCCATGCATCCTTATAGTTGTTGCCATAGTTTTATTATTTATACTCCAGTGTTAGAGGGTGCTTGGAGATCATCATGACTAGAGTGTAGGAGATTCTTAAAGACTAGACTTGAGCTGTTTACACTGTGCTAACATTTCAAAGGCATATTGTATAAGCCACTGTTCTATTTTCATGTACACGCTTTCCTCCACTATGGAATATATATGGAGGTGTTTTCTTCCTTAGTTTAAGGAGAGTTCTTTTGGCTTCCAATGCGAATGGCACTCTGTAAAACTGAGAATTTATGGGATTTGAATTCAGGAGCAAGAATAATGGCTGGTCATCACATTCTTTATTTAGGCAGCTTGTGAAAGAAGGTAATTTTCATATTTAAAAAGGCACTCATATTTTGCTGATTGAACATCCTGCTGAATGACTTCAGCCGTGACTTCTGTGTGATAATGAACACCAGAGTTTTAGATAGGATTGGACTGAAGCAACCTACCCACCCCAAGTTTGTTACTGCGTTTCCAAAGCTTCACTGAAGCAATTTCCCCTCCCTACTGTTAACATGTATTTATTAATTTAGAAGATTTCTAAGTCACTTTACATTCAGAAGACTTGTCAAATCATTGAACAGGAGATAGAAATCAAATACAATTTAACCGAGTTTCAGAGCGTTAAATAAAGTAGAGATCTAATGATGTACAAAAGAATAACAGAACTATGTATAAAATAGAGATAAAATAAAATAGAGATCAAACATAAACTCAGATCTTACAACAATGTAACAGTCAAGTACACTGTGAAGAAATCTCAAAACAATGATACAATGCGTAGGTCAATTACAATTCAAAGAAATCAAGCAATATACCAAACAGAACTTGAAGACAAAAAAATAATTAAGTCTCAAAATGGTATACAGTATAAAAATCAAATGCAGTATAAAGTATTAATAATCAAATAAAACTTTTAAAAATAACCTTATACTATTAAATCATTAACACCTACAAAGACAGGTGACAGATAATGTCAGATATAATAAAGCATCACAATATTTTTTATGTTATATATTAACATTATTTTCTCCCCAGTCCCCACACTCAAATAGAGACTTTTTAATGCTCTGTGATTATTATAGACTTACCTTTCAGAAGTCAGACCTGTGAATGTAATGAAGAGTCATTGCCCTCATGAGGCATATTAAAATAGTATTGCTGAACTGAGAATAGTAGTGTGTTACAGAGCCTCATAATGCAGAGGGCCATAATGAAGATGATAACTGGAATGAAATTTGATGCCATAAGGAAAACACAGTCCTCATAATTTATTTTGGTGCTTAGACCAACAGCTCCACTGCAAAAATAAAAATGCAAAAGTCTAATGTTTCATTTATGGTGTCATTTGACAACTCAGTAGAATAATATTTGATGTGTGTGTGTGTTTCATGTGGGCAATGTGTTTCATACTCTCTAAGAGCAATGGGCAATGTGTTTCGTACTCTCTAAGAGCATATTATTGCCATCAAAAGTAATATAATTTGGGAAAGGTTGGCTTCTGGTATCTGTAATATTGATTGCATTGGAGATTAGATTCACTCTCTAATATTTATTGCATTGGAGATTAGATTCAGTCTCAACCTATCAAGCAGATGTGATTGAGGCACAGACTAATTTCCATTTGGCACGTAGGGGAGTGAAGTTCTCAACAGCATAGGAGAAAGGGAGAGGTCTAAGCATTTGCAGTGCCGAAAATATGCAATAAATCATTAAACATACTCTGTTGTAGATTTTACTGTCAGCAAGTCCCTGCCTCCACTGTTGCTTAGAACAAAACACAAATCCTAAAAAAACCACCACATTATTTCAGTGTAACATTTCAAAAGTACAGAATGCTTGAAGCTCTTGGTCATAATTGAGAATTAGTGACTCTTCAAGTTCAGTGTATTTATTATTTGTATTTTGTCTGAGGTTTAATCTCTTGCCCACCTTATTCCAGAGATTGGGGTATGTAGCATTAAATTAACAAGCAGGTTAGTATAGAATAAAACTGATAACATTTAAAAGATTTAAAAAGGCAATCCCCACCTCCCGGATTTAAAGTAATATGAAAGGGGAAGGGATTTGTGTCAAAAGACACTGGATTTTTAGGGGGAAAGTATTCTCCTGAAACAGCTGCTGGGTTCTTTCTGTTATCCTCAGTGATGTCAGACCCTCCAAATGTCCCCATTTTCCAGGAACAGTCCCAGATTTACAGAAGCTGTCTTGGTTCTGATTAGATCCCAGAATGCCTTGCTTTTTCTTAAAGGTAAAGGTAAAGGGACCCCTGACCATTAGGTCCAGTCATGACCGACTCTGGGGTTGCGGCGCTCATCTCGCTTTATTGGCCATCCCTATTTTCACTGGAGAAATATTGGAAGATATGGAGTTCTGCGACCCCCCCAAGCCAATGAGATTAGCAACCTACAGAGGACAACTGAATGCAGCCCTCTATAGGGAAGTTTTTAAAAAAAGTTTAATGTTTTATTGTGTTTTTAAATATGTTGGAAGCCAGTTAGATGGGTGTCATATTAATAACAATAACAATACAGTGGTACCTTGGGTTAAGTACTTAATTCGTTCCGGAGGTCCGTACTTAACCTGAAACTGTTCTTAACCTGATGCACCACTTTAGCTAATGGGGCCTCCTGCTGCTGCCGCGCCGCCGGAACACAATTTCTGTTCTCAACCTGAAGCAAAGTTCTTAACCTGAAGTATGTAACCTGAAGCGTATGTAAACTGAAGCGTACGTAACCTGAGGTACCACTCTAATAATAATTGAAAAAGATGTGCCTATTTTCATCAGATAAATATTGGAGGGTATGCGGAGTGGGTTTTATTGGAAATATTTTCCTATGCAAATTAGAGTAATAGAGGTCTTCAGCAGACTGAGTCATATATAGAAGCAGTTGGAATATACTGGTACCCACATGATGTTTTCTCCCCATGGGGCTCTCACAAGAAACTGTAACTTTTGGTTGCCTTATTCTCCCTAGAAGCTATTGGCATCTCTAAGTAGGGTTTCTATTTAGGAACTTAGCAATTCCTTGCAAATTGAACTCTTGTGACTCTTTTTCTTCAAGGTTTTAAAAGCCTTTATATTCTTCAATATTATAAAAGCCTCATAAAAGGCACAGAAACAGTTCTACATGGGGGAGCTAAGCATGGGGGAGGGGGAGCTTTCTGGAGAAAGGGAGGGCTTCTAATTTACTTTCCAAGGCTATTTTTTTTTTTTATTTAGTGTGTCTGTGTTAACATCAAACCTCTCATTTGGGGAGTAAAGAGCTGCTCCTTTCAGCTATGCCTGACCCTGTCTCATTAAAAATAGGCTGCCATCAAAGAGGTGGACTACAGAGACAGTATTTCTCTCCGAATACCATCATCATCCTGCTCTTTTGAAAAAGAAGCACTCGTTCAACGGAGGGAGGAGGCAAAATCAGAGTGCTAATTATGCAGACAAAAATACAAATAGGCCAGAAAACAAAAAAAGGAGCAAAATAATGACCTTTTTCTTTAGCAACCTGTGTTTAATGTGAACTTTACTAACAATTCTTCTTTGAGCATTCTCCCTTTGTTTTGTGCCATTCAGTAGACTCATTCGCACAACGTGCTAATGCAATATTTGCACATAATACGATGCCAAGGTACATGGCCTGCTTTAGTAATATACGTGTGTTTCACCCTCACACCTTCTGTAATTGGCAGTGAAACAAACCCCGGAGTGCCAGGCTTAGCATTACACCTGAACCAGTGCTTGTACTGTGTTTCTCCCAAAGAAACCATTATTGGGAAGCCAGTAACAAACCTTGGCTTCACGTTGTGGGTTGTTTAGAGAGGGTTATGCTCTCCCATGAGGCTTATGTAGCTTAGCCCCTGGGTAGTATGTAGTGGCAGGACCATGGCAGAAGCTCAACAGCTGTGATCACTCTGGAGACCTGCACCTGTTTAGACTAAGCCATGGTTTGCACTACATCCAAGCCAATTAGAGTAAACCATGGTAGCACACTACATCAGGTCATTGTGCCACCCTAGCTTTCTAATTAGGGACCTTTGGCCACCTCATGAGAAGAGAAGACTCCCTGGAAAAGACCAATTAGAGTAAACCATGGTAGCACACTACATCAGGTCATTGTGCCATCCTAGCTTTCTAATTAGGGATTTGTTTCCCAGGATTTTTATTCAGTTTAAGCTAAGTGCTGCTTTTCTGCAAATTTAAATGATCATTTGTATTCTGGAAAGTATAGATTTACCCATATCTAATACTACACTTTTAATGAGGGTGAAAGAGGAAAGCACAAAATATGGTCTGAAGCTCAACATAAAAAAAAACCAACAACAACCCAAGATCGTGGCCACTGGGCCCATCACCTCCTAGCAAATAGAAGGGGAAGAAATGGAGGCAGTGAGAGATTTTACTTCCTTGGGCTCCATGATCACTGCAGATGGTGACAGCAGCCACGAAATTAAAAGACGCCTGCTTCTTGGGAGAAAAGCAATGACAAACCTAGACAGCATCTTAAAAAGCAGAGACATCACCTTACCAACAAAGGTCCGTATAGTTAAAGCCATGGTTTTCCCAGTAGTGATGTATGGAAGTGAGAGCTGGACCATAAAGAAGGCTGATCGCCAAAGAATTGATGCTTTTGAATTATGGTGCTGGAGGAGACTCTTGAGAGTCCCATGGACTGCAAGAAGATCAAACGTATCCATTCTGAAGGAAATCGGCCCTGAGTGTTCACTGGTAGGACAGATCCTGAAGCTGAGGCTCCAATACTTTGGCCACCTCATGAGAAGAGGCAACTCCCTGGAAAAGACCCTGATGTTGGGAAAGATTGAGGGCACAAGGAGAAGGGGACAACAGAGGATGAGATGGTTGGACAGTGTTCTCGAAGCTACCAGCATGAGTTTGACCAAACTGTGGGAGGCAGTAGAAGACAGGAGTGCCTGGCGTGCTCTGGTCCATGGGGTCACGAAGAGTCGGACACGACTAAACAACTAAACAACAACAACAACAATACTACTACACTGAGCTGTTTTCCTCTCCCTGCAATGCATATAGTATGTAATGGTGCAGCAAGCAGTTCATTTGATTTCGTTTTGAAGCTTACAAAACATTTCAAGTAAAATGATGCAACCTATACATGTTGCTTTCCTTACTTGGCATTATATTTTTAATGCTGGGTTTCATAGTGTAGAACAATAATTTAAGAAATGTTTCTTCTGGCCTTTTATTGAACAAATATACCCTTTGCTGTGTGCTTTTGTGACATGGCTAGAGATTCTCGGCCCTTTGCTTTTCATTGTTTATTGTTTCTGTTAGACAAAAGCTCTAGTGTGCCGCTGTAACTCCCACCACAGTCATGCTTTTATTTTCAGAAAGGAAAATGGGTCATTTTCTCAAAAGCTGGTTGGGGAGAGATGTTCCAAGTTGTGATTTTTCCGTGGAGCTGTTTCTGCACACAATTAAAGTTTACAGAATATTAGACTCTGGTTTATCCAACACCTAAGTTAATTATTCAGATACTTTCTACCTTCAGAAATCAAGTGAAAGCCGCAGCAGTGACCCAAATCACCTGCCTCAAATGTCTGCAAGTTGTTGTTTTATTGTGGTAATAGAAATTAAGCTGGGAGACAGTTTAAAAACAAATCGCGTTGCTTGAATCCAGGGTTCCTACACTTGCAGGACGTTCCTGCTGGAAAAGTGGTGGAGAAGTCATCTTCCCCTGATATTTCTTTCCTTCCTGTAGCCCTTTTACTCATTGAAAATCTCTTCTGGTGGACTGGATGCCCCTCTAGGACTGTGTGGGTGAGAGAGTAGGGGGCTGCAGCGGGGAGAGAAAATGGGCAAAAATCACCTGCCTACTTTCTCTCATGGGAGCCTACACTGGATTGCAGTCTCCTTCCTCAAATGAAAGGGCAGGGGCCCCCATTCTTTAATAGCTTTTGTCTCTTTTTAGCAACTGTTAATTTTAAACATCTTTTGAAAGTTTTTAATACCTGTTTTTAACTGTTATTTAATGAGAATTTTAATGTTTCGTTTTATATTTTTGTGGACGTTTTAGAGGTTTTTTTTTGCAATCAAGCAGTATATAAATTTTGTTAAATAAATATAAATTAAAAATAAAGGATTTGGTTTTCTGCAGATGCATTTATGTGTCTGTATGAAGCCAGACAGTGAACTGGTAGGACTAGAAAGTACAAAACATAATGGTATTGAATTTAACTATGGCTTTCTGCTTTCTACACTTCTCAGTGCAGACTTGATACCTGCTTTCAGTTTCACTGTGAATTGTCCACCATCTCTTCTTCTTTTTTATGCAGAGACTGTGGAAAACAAAAGTGTTTTATCTGCTAGGTTGTGTGTGTGTGTGTGTGTATGAGAGAGAGATTATCACAAGAATAAGGTGATTATTATAATATTACTTTCCATATGTATGGAGACATGTACTTAAACCATAACTTACCGGTAATTCTTTTGGGCAACTTGTGGATACAGTTTCATCTTAAAGCCACCCCAGCAGTTCTGAAAGGTAGGTAATGTTTTGAGCCCAGAATTATTAGATGCAGTCATTCTTGATACATAATGATGCCTCTGGCTGCTTCTAAAACTTCACCAAATGTTTGACTTCATTGGAAATTTGGTGAAATTTGCTGTTTGTTTATTGCAAATGAATGTGAACCAAATGTTCTAAGCTGAAAGCAGGTGGGTTTAAGGTCAGCAATACAAAACCCAGACGTTGATAGTTAATATTTCCAAAGCAGAACTTTCCGTGACATATTCCCTTTATTGCCCATCGCACAAATGACCACATGGGCATCTTACAGTCTTCAGTTCAGCATGGGAGAAATCATTGTATATTGCCACTAAATATATCTATTGACATCTCTGTCTCTTGTCTTTGGGCAGTAAAATCACAGAGGGGGTGGCAGCAAACTAAGTGCCATCTAACTTCGTTAATTTTACCTGTGATTCCTAGCATGAGACATACTGGCATGGTTTTTATTATGTCATTAGCAATAAGTTGCTAAATGCCACAGGTAGAGAAAAATAAGTATGAACAAGAGTTCATTAATAGGATACAGTATTCCTCCTATTATTCTCCCAGCCATGCTCTGAGCAGAGTTGTTATGGAATCCAGAAATGCTCCACACTTACTTCTCTAGGTGTTATTTGCACTAGCCTGAATCTAGTGCTTGCATCATGGTCCTCCATTCCAGTGAAAAGGAGTGAAGTGAGGTGGTCATTCTGGAAGAGGTGTGGGCAACCTTTGGCCCTCCAGATGTTGCTGAACTGCAACTCACATCATCCCTGGCCAGTGGCCACACTAGCTGGGGCTGATGGGAGTTGTAGTTAGAATCATAGAATTGTAGAGTTGAAAGGGACCCCAAGGTCCAGCCCCGTGAGATGCAGGAATCTCAGCTAAAGCATCCATAACAGATGGCCATCCAACCTCTGCTTAAAAACCTCCCAAGGATAGAGAGTCCACAACTTCCTGAGAGAGACTGTTCCATCTATAGTGGGGCTGCAGGTTGCTCACCCATGCTCTATTAGATCAGCACCAGGTTCAGTTGTTGTTGTTGTTGTTGTTCTGCAAGGGAACACAAAGTCAGTTAAGAGAAAATTCATTGTTGGATAGAGTAGTGTGAGGCTTCCTCTTCATAACTGAATGGGAATTTCAGGGCTGAATAAAGAAAACACACAAGGATGCAGACAGCGCAGTGGGGCTATTGTATCATATGGGCAATATACCGGTAAGGTAAAGGTAAAGGTACCCCTGCCCATACGGGCCAGTCTTGACAGACTCTGGGGTTGTGCGCCCATCTCACTTAAGAGGCCAGGGGCCAGCGCTGTCCGGAGACACTTCCGGGTCACGTGGCCAGCGTGACATCGCTGCTCTGGCGAGCCAGAGCCGCACACGGAAACGCCGTTTACCTTCCCGTTGGTAAGCGGTTCCTATTTATCTACTTGCACCCGGAGGTGCTTTCGAACTGCTAGGTTGGCAGGCGCTGGGACCAAGCAGCGGGAGCGCACCCCGCCACAGGGATTCGAACCGCCGACCTTTCAATCGGCAGGTCCTAGGCGCTGAGGCTTTAACCCACAGCGCCACCTGCGTCCCAATATACCGGTAACTTGTGCTAAAAACTTGCAATGCAGAAAAGTCTCTCAACATTGCCTAGGAATGGTTTTTAAAATGGTGTTGCTCATCTCACAATAAAATGTGAGCAGGCATGCCAGTTAATTGTTATATAATTTTTAAAAACCAACTTACAATAAGATTGTTTTTTGACATGGGCTCTGCGGGTTTGTATGATTACCATTGTTCAAAAGGAATTTTAATCCATAGGGAGCATACTCCCTTATACTGAGTCAGGCCATTGATCCATTCAGTATTGTCTGCACTGACTGGTAGCAGCTCTCTAGGGATTCAGACTTTCTCAGTGCTGCCTGGATATTCTGGGATTGAACCAGTGCCTTCTACATTCAGAACAGATGGTCTATTGGTGAGCAACAGGCATTCCCCTAACTCTGTTTCTGTGTGGTTGAGAAAAATACAAGTGTGTTAGACAATTTACACAATAAGACACTGGCGACGATCCTGTTTTATCAGATCAGCTTAAGTTTCTTTTCTTTTTGCTGTGGGGGATTGATTTTTTTTTAATAAGCACATCCCACTAATATTTGTGGGCTAGGAGTATTGCGTTGGATGTGATGAATGAGAAACTGAGTGCAGGTGTTATTGACTTCCTAAAAAAATATGCATGAGGGTTTGAGGACACAACAGTACTGTTGTTGTCCTTACTAATAATCAAATACTCCCCCAGTCAACCCACACCCGCATACCTAATGCAGAATTTAGCATTCCAAGCAGTCGGTTCTTTTGCTTGCCCTTCTACTATTGTTTTTCTCCAGATCTAGCTCCAAATCGCATGCATTTAAATTGTTCTTGGCCCAGTGGGACTGAAAACTATGTCTGATTTGACCTTATCTTTTAAAAGGGTATCTGTATTGACACTTCATTATCCAACACATTGATAATTGCTAGAAATCCAATCCTGTTTCCTCCTGCTGCGGGAAAAGTCATGGGTGCTCTTTTCCTACCTCTGCTACAAAGGGATCCCTAATCTCCTTGCTCCTAAACTGGGGAGACATCAAAGAACTGTATCAGGGGTCCTTCTCATCTGTATTTATCAACACATCGGATGGAACTATCCAGTGCTGTCCAACTTGAGTCATATAGGATACTACTTTAGATCTTGTTACAGATAACTTTAGCTGCTGTCACCAAGGATAGGAATGGGCGGTCCACTTCTTGGGTGTTCGTACTGGGGGTAAAAAGAACTGGGCTATTCCAATGAATAGAGGTGGCAAAGAGGTGTGTTGTTTTTTTTACTTTCGTCACATTAACATCAGTTTTCATAGGCTTCTGCAGGGGTTTCCATTACCCCACACAAACCTATAGAAAGCTTATGCTGGCAATATCACTTACATAAGGGTCTTTTGGGTTGCAGGAAAACCTTTTCTTTCCCTTTGAATCTTTGTCTAATCCTTATTGTTCGTCTATATATTTTCAGTACGAGATGCAAGAAATCTGATTCCTATGGATCCAAATGGACTTTCAGATCCTTACGTGAAGCTGAAACTTATTCCAGATCCTAAGAATGAAAGTAAACAAAAAACAAAAACCATCCGTTCCACACTTAATCCACAATGGGGTGAGACATTCACATTGTAAGTTGAAATTTGATACTTTTCCTAGTGATATTTCCGATTGCATACGTCATCGTGTGTTTTAATAAATTAACAGAACGGCACCTATTTTTTTTCTCCTCTTCGTTCTTTTTGTAGTAAGTTAAAGCCTACAGACAAAGACAGAAGATTATCCGTGGAAGTCTGGGATTGGGATCGGACAACTCGGAATGATTTCATGGGCTCTCTTTCTTTTGGAGTGTCGGAACTCATGAAATCACCTGCATGTGGATGGTAAAAAGCTCTTTGTTATGAATATGTTACTAATGCATCACTATAATTATGGGCAATAAATCCTATTGTCATATTTAAATATTTCCTAAACGTATCACCTGTGTCTTCACAGAATGCACAGTGTTGAAAACCTCAGTCAATAGATATTGAGGACAAAAATCACACAGAAACTAACTATTCTTTTTTTAAAAAAAATAAATATCAAAGCAATCATGTAACATCTCTCACTGTTTCCCTGGAAGGGCAAAAACAGTCAGACACTCACTGCATGTTGTGTTAAGTTTCTTATCTCAGGCTATTGCTGCAAACTTAAGCACACTTGCTAAGGAGAGAGTCTCTTTAACCTGACAGTAGTTACGTTGGCCCATAAGAAAAAAAAACCTGAGATCTGTACTTGGCCAATACCTTTTTTTAAGGCCAGCTGAAATAAGAAAAAGATGCAAAATCAGTCTCTCCTTTTAATACACTGACTGCAGGTACAAACTACTTAACCAGGAAGAAGGCGAGTATTACAATGTTCCGATACCAGAAGCAGATGACGATGGGAATGTAGAACTGAGACAGAAGTTTGAGGTGAGAATATTAGCATACATTGTATGGCAAATCCCATGTTGAGCCTGTTTCTGTGCTTCTGCTGCTGCAGTGCTTACTATAACAGACAGGAGCGACTTCCTGTCTCTTGCTTACTGTACAATTCTTTCTCTTGCCAGTCCACGGATCGTCAATAATCACTAACTCTGAACGTGGTTTGCATAATTTTTGGCCAGTGTTAATGGTACGAATCTACTTTCACAATGGAATTTGGGACTGTAATTCGTTGCTATCGAACCGACATAGCAAGCGGACTGTGAGTTTCTGTGACTTTGAGGGCTCCATCCTTTCCTCACATGAAAGTTTTCCAGTAGACTGCATTACCATTAAGTAACGAAAATGAAGGAGGACCTAGTTACTATTTTCTTGCCACTTTCCACAGGCAAGTTGTTGATTGTCCCATTGGCAGCTGGGGTCTCCCTTTGCCTCTGCTCCAGTGTAGCTCTATCTGTATGATTAAGTTTCATCATTTGACTAGTAGCCTCATCTACTTCGTTTAGATTTTACGTGTGCTGACTCCAAAGGTGGCACAGTGTTTCTTTGTCTATATCTGCTTGAAAGAGAGGAACTGAGAGAAGTATTTGACAGAATGATGAGAGAGAGGAAGAAAGGCGAATTTTGAGGAGGGGGGTGGAGTAAGAAAATAGAATCAGGAGGCCTGAGAAAAGTGGTTTGGGGAGATTAAGGACTAAAAGTGAATGGTGAAAATGGCAGGGGAAAGTGACTGAGGACAGAAGGAAGTTAGGTACAGAGAAGGGGATGAAAGTGGTAGAATTTAGGAAATGCTTCTAGAGAATATTAACATCATCTTGATGCTGACAACACCATGAAGCTGACAGTATTGTGAAAATAATTCGTTCCACTGTAGGGAGTTGTGTTATAACTCTGCTTCCATAGAAAATCAAGAGTTTCCAGACTTGGCTCTAATACATTTCTAGCACATCTTTCCTTTTATAATTATTCTCACAGCATAATTGGCCTCTAAGCTTCTTTTCCTGCTTCATCAAATGTTTGAGGGTCTTTTGGACAGTTTAGTAACATGATGTAAAATAAAATATCTCATTTGATCATCTTAATCTGATAGGTTTTCGGGTACAGGGTATATAAAGTAATGCAACTAATTACACAAATGTTGTAGAATCCTTAATTATTTTGCTTTGGTGTGAATATGGAACTTGCTGAAAAGATTTTAGGTTGTATCCAATGCTGTGTTCATATAGATCATATTGATCATATCTCTGGAACAAATTTTGATTGTCCGTGATAGTTAGGAATGTAGGGGAATTCTGTTGTGCTAGCAGAATGACATCATTGGAGACAACGCTTTATTTTCATGTTACATTCTGAACTGCCTCTGGCAGGCACAAAAAGTGAACTGCGCTTCAGTAATGTTAACAATATACAATTCCAGCAGTGGAAGTGTCAATATACTTTTGAAGTTCTGGACACTTTAAAAAATGCCAATAGTACCAATATAATAGGGACGCGGGTGGCACTGTGGTCTAAACCACTGAGCCTTGGGCTTGCTGATCAGAAGGTCAGCGGTTCAAATCCCCACAACGGGGTGAGCTCCCGTTGCTCGGTCCCTGCTCCTGCCAACCTAGCAGTTCGAAAGCATGTCAAAGTGCAAGTAGATAAATAGGGACCGCTCCGGCGGGAAGGTAAACGGCGTTTCCATGCGCTGCTCTGGTTCGCCAGAAGCAGCTTAGTCATGCTGGCCACATGACCCGGAAGCTGTACACTGGCTCCCTCTGCCTATAGAGCGAGATAAGCGCTGCAACCCCAGAGTCGTCCGCGACTGGACCTAATGGTCAGGGGTTCCTTTACCTTTACCAATGTAATATTAAGGCGTATTTTTTTTACATTTTCTGCAGGTGCAATACTTTGCAACTGTATATAAAGCTATTGTATCTATTGAAATAATAGATGCGTTTTTGGACATTGACATATTGTTCCTTTTTTATGATCTGTAGACCAAATGAGCTGAATATTGCAACTCTTCCTACAGTTAATGGAGTGCACAGCGGAAAATTTAAGTAGCTTAAACCATGGGTAGGCAAACTAAGGCCCGGGGGCTGGATCCAGCCAAATCGCCTTCTAAATCTGGTCCAGGAATCTGCGTGTTTTTACATGAGTAGAACTTGTCCTTTTATTTAAAATGCATCTCTGGGTTATTTGTGGGGCATAGGAATTCATTCTCCCCCCCTCCCAAAAAATATAGTCTGGCCGCCCACAAAGTCTGAACAGTGGACCGGCCCCCTGCTAAAAAAATTTGCTGACCCCTGTAAACCAAGTTCCTTTTTTTTAGTTTTCAGACATCTCAGAGTACATATCAGGCAAGTGGTATTAAACCACAACGTCTCTCCATTTTTTTATTGGCTCACATTAGTCTTAGTCATATTTTTTCAGTTAATTACACAGAGTAATAAAAACCACACTATGGCTAGTAGTCCTCCTGAAGAGCACCGTTCTGCTGTTTGTGTTCCCATTTTATGCCTGAGAGCCTTTCAGTGCTTCTGATCTGAGGAGCCATTTTCCTGGACATAAATTCCTGAATAAGCTCATTCCTTATCGCTAGCAATCAGCACCGTCAGATCTGTTTCAGGCAGGGCTCCACAAAGGCAACAGCAAGGGCACACCCTTTTACCGTGTTGCTAGATCTCACATGCACTAGCCCAGGGGTCAGCAAACTTTTTCAGCAGGGGGCCGGTCCTCTGTCCCTCAGACCTTGTGGGGTGCCGGACTATATTTTGAAAAGGAAAAAAAAAGAACAAATTTCTATGCCCCACAAATAATCCAGAGATGCATTTTAAATAAAAGGACAAATTCTACTCATGTAAAAACACGCTGATTCCTGGACCATCCGCAGGCCGGATTTAGAAGGCGATTGGGCCGGATCCGGCCCCCAGGCCTTAGTTTGCCTACCCATGCACTAGCCTGTATATGGAATCTTGCTCCCCACAACAACCCCCTTGTTTGTTGTGCAATGTGTGGGGGCTGCCATGTTCTCTGTGAGGCTTACAATAAATGAAAAAACAATTTGAATATAAAATAAGACATAAAAATATAACGTAAAAAAACCCATTGCACCCCCCAGAGTTAAAACATGGGCCTCTAGGGGATATTGGGGTGGGTGGAAATCAGTCAGTAATATATATTTCTGCATACTGGCTGCAGGCTTCGAGGCCTGGCCTAAATGGCCTTTTCAAAATTACCTGGTGCAGGCACAAATGTTCCAGGTGAGAGAACAGAACCCAGCAGAGGAGTCACAGCTGATTAGAAGAGAAAGCTGCAGCTGGTATTGAACATGTTGAAATCATTATTCCTTTATGGCCTGTAGCCTATTTCCAATGCACACACAATTTAGTTTATTTTGGCAGGTTCTGTGCATAACTATTAGTAATTTAGGATCCATGAGAGATTTAAAAATAAGTCTGAAAGCTTTGTTGCTCTCCTGCAGGACCAAGAAACAGCTCAGAAGAGCAGGTTACCTGGACCCTGAGACCATCCTCTGAGGCCCTTCTTCGTGTGCCTCCCCCACGAGAGGTCCGGAGGGTGGCAACACGAGAACAGGCCTTTTCTGCAGTGGCTCCCTGTTTGTGGAATGCTCTCCCCAGGGTGATTTGCCTGGCGCCTTCATTATATACCTATAGGCGCCAGGCAGAAACGTTCCTCTCAAACCAGGCCTTTGGCTGATGACATCTGATACCCTTTTAATTATGTTGTGAGGGTGGGCTTATTGACTCGCTAATCTTCTTATTTTTACAATGTATCTTGTGGCTTTTATATTGTAATTTTGTGTTGTGAACTGCCCAGAGTTCTATGGATGAAGGGCAGTGTTAAGTTGTGGGTGAACATATCAGACGGCACAGTGATTCTTCAAACAGCTCTTGTTTACTCACAGGCCAGAAGAGAACTGAACTGAAGGGTTCAGCCAGCCTGCTTATATAGAGCTCACCTAGAACGCAACAGTAACCATTTTCTGTAACTATCCAGTCACTGAACATCACTTTCAATCCCTTATTTGCATATGTGGACCTGAGTGAAAACTGTCTACAGTATCCCCCTGCTGGCCCAGGGTGAGAACTTCAGTACATAACAGGCAGTATACAAATTTAATGAATGAATGAATTATAATAATAATAATGGTCAGGCAGTGTGGATGGAAGTGGCCTCAGCTCAGTGATTCCAATACACTGAATGGGATACAATTCGTCAACTTTTTTGCATTGATGCTTCCATTTCCCAAGAAACTGGCATCATGAAAGGGAACTTCAGTAGTGTGGAGAATAACTTTATTATTATTATTTACTTTTCCCATAGCATTGATTGTTGAGTGTTTGTTGGTACTGGGGCAGGGAAACCTGGGCAGGTAAAAATAAAATAAATGGAATGACTACCTAGCTCCTTGATTCCACACTTAGTTGCTGTTGTTTTTGTAAATCAAATTTTATTTGCAGGATTGCAAGGATGTTCTGGGCAGTATGTAACTGTCTTGCTCCACTTATTGAAGGCTCTTTACACCAGCCAAGGCTTTTGTGAAAGAAAAGTAGGAAGGGTGATCTTAGCAAACAACCGTCTTTATCCTGCAACCTTCCATGATGAGCAAGTTTTACTCAGAGTAGACCAAATGAATTTAACTAACTTAGACTAGATCTACACTGACCTGTTTAACATTATTTCCCTCATTAGAATGATATTAGATATGTCATTCTAAAATGTCACAGGGCATACTTGTTAATTTAAACTTTTTTTTTTACCTTTCTCTTCGACAAATGTAAGTAATATCCAGCCACACCATTTTCCAAAACACTGTTTTTTCCCCTGCTGCTGGTCACTGGTTGCTCTGCTCTGTCTCTGTGGTGTCACATTTTAATTCTTCCTCCCATCTTCTGTGTCCTTTGTTATCCGCCACTCAAATACCACTGGAGGGGAGTCAGGGTTTGAATGCAGTCAAAAAGGTAAAACACTGCATTAGGGACATATGAGCAGTGTTCTACCGATATAGCAGCATAAAATAATTTTTAAAATTAAGCGATAAAAGGGACAAGATAATAACTCATTATGAGCGTAAAAAGTAGGACGTCCTCTTGTCCATCCACATTATCAAACCATTCCTTAACCCTTCCTTAAGATTAAAAACCATGAATGTAGATATGCCCTTGGTCATGTTTTTTAATTCCAGTCATTCTACTTGGGAGTAAAACCTCCAGTAATTCTACTTGGGAGTAAAACCTCTTTGAATATCACCCCATGTCTCAACCCTCTGGAGCAGATTGAGGGGGTGGCAGGGAGCTGAAGAGAGATGCTGGAATTCTGACTCAGGCATTGAACTGCTATCAGAAGATTCTAAGTCGCTGATGGTCTGGTGTCAAGGGCCATTGGCTTAGATAGCTTTTAACAGGGATTAGACAAGTTTGTAGAGGATAGATAAGTTGAATGTGCCATGTTCAGAAGCAAAGTACCCTTGAATATCTGATGTCCCTGTAGGAATCGGAACGCTGGATTAAATTGGACCTTTGGTCACATCCAGCAGGGCTCGTCTTGTGTTAAGTCCCTTCCACTGCATCTTTTTTGAATTTAGCTTTTAGGAGTGTGTGTGAGAATCTAAGTATGTATAATACACACACACATTCATGCAGACTCTCTCTCCCACCCTGCTACAGATGCTAACTGAGCTCTACAGCCTGTCACATTTTTTAATGTACACAAATTAATAGAGGATTAGCACCTTGCACAGCAAAAAAATAAAAATAAAAAATCACACATTTGCATTAACTGAGTTTATCCTTACCTATTTTCAGATAATCCAATAAAGCTGTGACTTAATAATAGTCAGTTCTTGACAATATTATCCTCTTATTTTTCTTTTATGTAATTTCTTGACGGATAAACACAAGCAAATAAACCCACCCACTTCGTATGGTGTTTTGCAGCTTAAGAGCTTTCACGGAAACTATGTTGCTGCAAAGAGTGGATTTCATAGCAGCATAGAATTGTTGAGTTGGAAGGGACCCTGAGGACCATCTAGTCCAACCCCCTGCAATGCAGGAATATTCAGCTGTCTCATACCTGCAGCCTTTGCATTCTTAGCACCATGCTCTAACTGACTGAGCTATCCAGGCTGTTTCTGAGAAATAAGCATTTTTCGTAGTGTCTGTGAAATTCAGTGTTTGAAAAAGAAAAGGTTCTGACCTCCATTTTACTCCTTTGCCTAGTCCTTAGTTGGTACAAAAGAGTATTTGAGAAAGAGTATTCTTGCAGAGTATTGCTGCTTTTATTCTTAAAAAGTCTTCTTCTCCAACCACGACTGACAGCTTTTACACACAGCAAACGCAACCAGCTTTCTACCATCCAACCAACCCGCACCCAACACTAACATTGACCACACTATATATGCAGGTGCCATTTGGTGAAAGGTTGCAGGAGTCATTGTAGGCCGCTGACTCATGCTGATTCAGTTCTTTTAGCATTAAAGAAACAGCGGTCAATTTTTAGCCTCTGAACAACTTTGTTTCTCTGACTTTATTGCAAACCTACAGTTTGCTACAACCCGCCCCCCCCTGAACTCTCTGACCTGTAAAAATTATAGGGTCTGCGTAAATTTGTATATATCCAAATATAGTCATAAGAAGAGGCAAAGAGCTATCTAGAACATGGAAAACTGTGCCACCAACTCTGAGTGCTGCAGATACCATTCATCCTTTTCTTGTGGGTTCTGTGAGTTTGTAATTACAATGCCAAGCCTATATTCCCCTCCAGATTTAAGAGCTAGAGGCTGGTTTCTCCCCCTAATGAAAACTGGAGTTCTCCAGAAAATGACATTAATTTCAGAACCTGCCCGGTGCAATCACAGCATACGCACAACCCTGATTAAATGCCTTCTCAATTTATTGTTCAAATCATGTATCTGAACACAGTCACACTAGAATGCCTAACCACCACAGAAGATGCCAACTGGCTTGTGCAGTGAAAAGAATAATGAACCCAAATCACTGCTCAAATCTTAAGCAGAACTGATAGAAAAGTCTTTTCCAGGCTTCAAGCTGTTGTCTTAGGGGTGCTCAGATGGCTAGACAGGAGGAGGCAAAATTGCATCCAGGGAATTTCTTTCTCTTATGATAGTAATGATCTGTCCTAGGCAGTAAGTACCAGCAAAGAATTGTTTTTCCAAGTGCCTTCACCTTGATGACTTGTTTTCTATTTACCTTAAACATACCAAGCAAAGAATGCAGAAGATGCTTCTTAAATGCTCCATTAGAAAATATTTTACTCCAAATCCTACTTGAGGGATGGTCCTGATTACTTCTAGGAAACAATTAATCCATTGTTTGTGTTCGTATAGCAAGCATCCAATTGGATAGACCTTTCCAACTCTACAATATCTTTTTTGAGCCAAGGCAACCAGAACTGTACACCGTATTCTGAGTCTGGTTGCACCATAGATTCCCAACTCTTTAAGTCATTTATGAACAAGTTAAAAAGCACAGGTCCCAAGACCAATCCTTGGGGAATCCATTTTTTTACCTCCCTCCATCAGACAAAAATGTTTGTTTATAACCATGCTTTCAGCTGATTAAACATTCTATGGCCTTTTAAATGTTTTTTTTGGGGGGACGGGGGCTATTTGTTTGTGTTTGTTTGTATTTTGTGTTCTCATTTTGAATTTTTATGTTGTAAACCACCCTGTGATTTTCAGATGAAGGGCAATATACAAATTTAATAAATGGTAAGAAGAAGAAGAAGAACTGTCCATTTATTCTTACTCTGTGCTTCTTTAGAAAAATCTGTGTGCTAATGGACTAAACTGAAAATACAAGAAGTCAAATATCTCAACAATGATGGTCTCTTAGCTCATGGGCTACAAAGAGGATGTTTCATTCATCATGACATGATGATCTCCTTAAGAAGCAGGTGGTTTACCTCTTCCAGTGGTGCATCTCTTCAGAAACAATTGGCTTTTATTGCATAGTACACAATTGTGTCATCTTGCTTGCACAATAACTTTCCACTTGTGCAAACTCCTTGTCCTCTCCCCCAGAGACCCCAGCATACCCTCAAAAATAATTTGAGAAGGTTGGGGGACCCTCAAGAGCAGGCCTAGGAGAGGAAAGAGGGGAGTCCCATCGTGTCTACTGGCGCAACATTGGATCTTGCCCATTTAGTGAATAGCCAGTGCTTAGTACAGTGTTCTCACATCTCATTATGATGTGATGAACATCATAATGAGACGGATACACAATCATGAATGTGGAAAAACCGGGGTGTGAGTGTACACACAGTAATGTGAATCTAGCTGCATACATTATTATGGCCCTCCTGAATCATGAAATGGATGGAGCAGCTCACAGTGGGCAAAATAACAAACGGTTTGCATTTGTTGCACTGAAGCAATGCATTAAAACCCCTAAATAAAGAACTATGTTGATATGTTCATACAATTGGTAGTAGTGATATATAAGTGATTTTACTGCAGCCCGCAAGGAAAGCAAAGACCGTGGAGGAGCATTTGCATACATCACTCTCTCCCTGTCGCCGAGGTTCTGCACTGAAGTTCTTTCAGAATCTAGTGCTGCTCTTGCCCTTGCCAATGCTTCCCTAGGGTTATTCAGGAACCTTGGAACAGAACAAGATTGGCTTCAGACCGAAGCACCGGAAAAGGTGGTGGTTTGTGGGGGAAGGGTTAACCGTTACGGTCTTGTTCATCACGGGTGATGTGCTTCTGTGTTGTCTAATTTTAAACTATCTTTACCACAGTTTCATGTTAAAGGCCAGCAGAATGTATCAGTACAAGTCTTGGCTATAAATAAGTAAGACTCCTCAGTTTTCACCTCGCAAGAGGTAGGTGACTCAGAGCTGCCATAAATAACTCTTTATGATGATTCCCTCGCCCTTTAGCAAGCAAGCAGTGTAGTACACGGCTGTGCCACATATAAGATGATGGATCACATAGTGTGTGCTAACTAGCAGGAATGAGTCTGAGAACAAGAAGCACAAATATATATTTTTTAAAAGGCACAAAGAGTCAATGTATAACATGGCCTTTTATGAAATTGGCATGGCTGTTGCTGAGTCAGTTCTGGCATTGTCCTGCTCAGAACTTACAAAGTTCAAGTTTCAGAAGGGACCTCGCCCATCTACTCTCTGCCCTGCTGTGCTTTGTCATTCACGAACAATTGCTGTTTCCTAAATTAAGTAAAAAATATATATACAGATTTCAGAAAAATGAAATGCTGCATGGCAGTGTGAGAGGGGCATTCAGGCAAAAGTACCAAAGGGCATGAATGAGTGGGAGATAATTTTTGAGGGAAGAACCCATCATGATTCAAGCTGGAAGCACCCTATGTTAATAGGGATGAATATATGTTTGCAGGGACGCAGGTGGCGCTGTGGGTAAAACCTCAGTGCCTAGGACTTGCCGATCATATGGTCGGTGGTTCGAATCCCTGCGGCGGGGTGAGCTCCCATTGTTCAGTCCCAGCTCCTGCCCACCTAGCAGTTCGAAAGCACCCTTAAGTGCAAGTAGATAAATAGGGACCGCTTTATAGCGGGAAGGTAACGGCGTTTCCGTGTGCTGCGCTGGTGCTGGCTCGCCAGAGCAGCTTCGTCACACTGGCCACGTGACCCGGAAGTGTCTCCGGACAGCGCTGGCTCCCGGCCTCTTAAGCGAGATGAGCACGCAACCCCAGAGTCGGTCACGACTGGCCCGTACAGGCAGGGGTACCTTTACCTTTACCTTTACCTTTATATATGTTTGCAGGTGGAGATTTACACAGTTCTACCTCACTGCATGAGAAACATGGTGCTCCCTCTTAAGGGTTCTCTCATTGCCACACCTCCATAAAATTACAGTATATAGAATTGCACTATATTCATGTTTTCTCCCTCCCCCAGAGATCAGCAAGTTATCCTTGCATGCAAGCCTCATTAAACTTATTGCTGTTCTCAAATGGATACCTTTAACAGGCAAATGGTAGGCTGGGAATGCTGTCTTGGTCAATGATTCCATCTGTCAAATGGTGCTGTGTATTGAGGTAAATGACAATTTATGCAGATAGGGGTATGTTTTGCTTCCTTCATTAATGATGTACTTTCCCCTTTTTGCTTAAGGACAATGCCATGCATTGTGTCTGCTATTGGAGGTGAAGTTACTGATTTTTACTGGGCTCTCAGCTATCCCTTCAAAAATAAGTGGTTTTTCCTACATTGCTGCTGCCATAAATCTGTTGCAACTCATTATTATTGTTTTGGTTCGCTCTCCCATTTTTAACAAGGCAGGCTCCCTCCATCCTTTTCTGTCGTTTTCAGTACTCCAAGTACATATTGCCTTCTTCAAGGTCGTTTTCTCCTTTTGAATTGTTTCATTTGCATCCACAACATTTCTTTCCAGGGTTATTTTTCGCTTTCCAAAATTCAGATCCCAGTTCATATGTGTCACCTCTTTAGGATGCATTGAATCTTCTAATATTAGTTATCGCTGCTCATCCACTTAAATCAGGCATAGGCAAACTCCAGCCCTCCAGGTGTTTGGGACTACAATTCCCACCATCCCTGACCACTGGTCTTGTTAGCTAGGGATGATGGGAATCGTAGTCCCAAACATCTGGAGGACCGGAGTTTGCCTATGCCTGACTCAAAAGCTTTAGAAAGTTGCTTGTTCACTATGCATTTCAACACCTCTTAAGATATCATAACCAAATTTTGCACAGTGGTCCCTGAGATCAAGTTGCAGGTTTTTGTCTGAGTAGAACTTCACTCACACAACATTGGATTCAATTTTACTTTTTAAAGAGTCTGTGTGTGCAGTGCCGGATTTACGTGTAAGCTAAACAAGCTATAAGCTAAACAAGCTATAGTTTAGGGCCCCACTCTCTTGGGGGCCCCCAAAAAAATTTAAAGGAAAAAACCCTGAATGTACATTTCCAAAATATAAGATAAAAAAAAACAAATCAAATGGCTTCAGATACCTGTTAGGTCCATAAATTACCATATAGCATATATTCAACACAAAAAACAGCGACAAAGGACAGCTGGACATATAAAGGGCCCCATTACCTTCAGTAGCTTAGGGCTCATCAAAACTAAATCCAGCCCTGTGTGTTTGTGTATTAAAAAGCAGGTCTTTGCTATAGAAAAGTATCTTCAGAAGAGGACTTCATTTTATATATATATAATAGGATCATTTCCTCCCCCCCCCCGTTACAATGTTAAAACCCCAAAGCCTATCTATAAATATATGATGAAGCATCACACATAAGTGACTTGAAATCGCTAACAAGCTGGCCGTTACAACATATTTATTTATTTCCCCCCTTGCATTTATAGATATTTCTTGCCTATGTTGTACTTGATGTGGAATATAATTTATTCATTTATTTTATTTTACTTAAAACGGTGCTGAGGGTCACATCGAGAAGAAGTTTGTAAAATTCACCTTCCTTCACTTTACGCTGATGTCAGCGGAGGGAAATCAATGGGCACAACCTGAAGCAACTTAGCCTCAGAATAAAATGAATATCCAGGCTAAAATAAGTCTAAATATAAACACTAAAAGAACAGGGGAAATAAAAGGGGCTTAATCTGGTGCTGGAAGATAGGAAGTCATTTCTAGTGAGATTACAGCTATTGTGAGTACTTCTGTGTGCGTGCATGCTTTAAAATATACTGGAAAAATCTGTTCCCTGCACAACTGCATTTCTGAAAGAAGGTTTGCCTGTGCTTTAAAACTGTAGTCCTACAAACAGGCAGCTAAATTTAAAATATGTTAGCTGCTTCCCTTAGATCCTGAATATTAGCTTGTAATTTCATACTCGTTTTGTTCTTTGCACAATATAACAAAGAATTTCTGTGTCTAAACCATGCCAAACATTCTGTATTGTTCAAATTAACAGTATTCTTAATCGGAAGGATTTTGTGTTGCTTTTAAAACTGATAGCTGTGGTAAAAAGCTTTTAAAAAACACAAAAAAGTCCCTGGCATTCGTCTTCCCATGACATTTTCTTCCGTTACATTTTTGCTTTCAGTAACCTCCACTTTTACAAGAGCCAATAAAGACTAAATACAAGAAGCCTCAATTGGTTACAAGTTTATGAAAAAGGTTGAAATACATCAGAGGGATTTCTGATAATTAACTTGAGGAAATTAAAACCCTTTGCATTCAAGGCTTCTGCCTTCACAGTTTAATTAAAAATCCTAAGGTCTTTTGATGCAATCCTGCTGACCAGCATTCCTGCTTATCAGAATAAATTGATGAAACACAAAAATTATATATATGAATCTTGCTTAGATCAATCTCAAAATAATGCAGATCTGAGTAAAAAATAAATACAGAAAAACAGTGCAGCTTTGAATCTATATCACTTGTGGGACTCAGGCTTTGGCCCTGAGTCTTGAAATAGTTCAGACAAGAGATGGAAATAGAACTTATCAAAAGCCCTGTTAGTCAAGGAAGGTAGACTAGGCACCCTACCTTTTGGGGGTGGATGATGATGATGATGATGATAATTTTATTCTTTATATGCCGCTCCATCTGACTGAGTTGCTCCAGGTACTATGGGCAGCTTCCAGCAAAATATTAAAACACAATAAAACTTCAAACATTAAAAACTTCCCTGTACAGGGCTGCCTTCAGATGTCTTCTAAAAGTCATATAATTGTTTATCTGTTTGACGTTTGATGGGAGGGTGTTCCACAGGGTGGGCACCACTACCGAGAAGACCCTCTGCCTGGTTCCCTGTAACCTCACTTGTCACAGTGAGGGAACCGCCAGAAAGCCCTCAGAGCTGGACCTCAGTGTCTGGGCTGTGAATGATGGGGGTGGAGATGCTCCTTATGGGAGTTAGAAAGAAATAGTTCACAATCGTTTTGATAAGACTTTTGTTCTGCCTTTTCATGTTTAATCTCCCTTGAGATTTTATTTTTCATAGGTTGTGTTTTCATGGAGAATGTACATTGGCTAAATTTTTCTCTCTTGCTGAAAGTTAGGCAGAAGGACCAATGCAGATCTGGTAAATCTAAGCGTTAGGGGGAGAATGGGAATGTTATACATTCCTTGCAAAAGAGAGGTGTAAACAGTGGGATCCCACAAAGAACTGTATTGAGATCAATGCTTTTTAACTAGTTCATAAATGATTTGGAGTTAGGGTTTTGAACAGTGAGGTGGCCAGGTTTGTAGGTGGCACTAAATCTTTTAGTTTGGTGAAAACATAGACCTAGTCCACATGGTGAAGGTAAAGGAACCCCTGACCATTAGGTCCAGTTATGGCCGACTCTGGGGTTGTGGCGCTCATCTCACTTTATTGGCCGAGGGAGCCGGCATACAGCTTCCGGGTCATGTGGCCAGCATGACTAAGCTGCTTCTGGCGAACCAGAGCAGCGCATGAAAATGCCGTTTACCTTCCCGCCAGAGCGGTACCTATTTATCCACTTGCACTTTGACGTGCTTTTGAACTGCTAGGTTGGCAGGAGCAGGGACCGAGCAATGGGAGCTCACTCCGTTGTGGGGATTTGAACTGCTGACCTTCTGATCAGCAAGTCCTAGGCTCTGTGGTTTAACCCACAGCGCCACCCGCGTCCACATGTTAAGCTAAATCATGGGCTTGGGAAAAGAGGGCGGTGCCCAGTTAGCGGTGAGGTGGCTGCCCAAGGGAGGGCAGGAGGCAGGAGAGGAGGGTGTGTCAACTTGCAGAAAATATTGGGGGGGGGGCAACATCCCTACATATTTTATTGAGGGAGGGCCAAAGGGACCAGGGCCCCAAGAGTTGGCACCTTTGCCCACAAGGGAGACCAATTACCTTATACAATTGCTGGGCAATCAGTAGATGACTTTTCCATGGCAATCTCCCTGAATAAGGGGTCAAAAGACGTTTGAACTATCCTATCCATGCTAGTTTTATGAGATACATGGTAGGACATGCTCCTTTCAAAAGAAGTTGTGGTCTGTTTAAATGCCTTTCACAGATTGCTGCTTCTTTATTTGTTCTCCTCCACCTCCAATCAACCTTCAATCATCCATGAATGTGGGTGACCCATTATATTGTAAGTAGTCAGGTAAGTAGACGCAGGTGGCGCTGTGGTCTAAAACACTGAGACTCTTGGGCTTGCCGACCGGAAGGTTGGAGGTTCGAATCCATGCGATAGGGTGAGCGCCTGTTGCTCTGTCCCAGCTTCTGCCAACCTAGCAGTTCGAAAGCACACCAGTGCAAGTAGATAAATAGGTACTGCTGTGGCAGGAAGGTAAACGACATTTCCATGCACTCTGGCACTCATCACAGTGTCCCATTGCGCCAGTAGCAGTTTAGTCATGCTGTCCACATGACCCGGAAAGCTCCCTTGGCCTGAAAAGTGGGATGAGTGCCGCACCTCATAGTTGCCTTTGACTGGACCTAACCGTTCAGGGGTCCTTTACCTTTATCTTTTTTTTACCTAAGTAGTCAGTGAATTGCTTCTGAAAACTGACTTTTGCAAATACTGTTGCAGGAAGTAATATGAAACAACTTTGTCTACAGGTTTCATTGGCATGATGAATTCTACCGCTACGATACTTCCGATATACAATACACAAAAGTGTGTTTGTTTGTGTGTGCGCACATGTCTGTAATTTTAAACTGAGTATAATACCGGTAAATTTCCTTTAAATTTGCAAGCCACAGGAGGGCAGTAGTGCATTACTATAACAAAGCAAATACGCAGCAAGTCCTTTTAAACATCTCTTAAGAATTAAATCAGGTTGTTGGGATCCTAATGTAAGAAATTAGAACTGCATACATTTATTTATGTGTTTGTTTGTTTATTACTGCAGACCGCATAATTGTGATTTCATGCCATTATTTTTATATGTAGCATATAATGCTGCAGGTAGTCTCTGTTCTGCTTTAAGCTATAATTTGTCTTCTTACTCTGTGGTAGAAGCAGCAATACAGTGAGTGAAGCATTCCGAGAGACTCATTAATCTGATTCAGGAACAATTCTCTTCCTAATGCTTAAAGGCACAGTATGCAATCCAGGCAAAAGGAATTGATTTTTTTAAAGTTCCACTTTTAATGTCAATGGGGAAATGTTTAACACACATTCTATCTCTCCCTCCATATACATTAAAGCATAGCAGGAAAATAACATAGACTGCTGCTTTAATACTTAAACTGGTATTATCCTGGGTGTCCAGGGAGATACACGGGCTTGAAAAGAGGCTTCTGGGTAGGGAAGATCTGTGAACTTAAAACAAAACAAAACAAAAAAAAACCCTTGCCTAATTTCCAGTGATTACCTAGGATGGCAGTTCCTAGTTGCAGTGCTCAATCCCTATGGACTCCTCCCTGTCATGTGAGCAACTCCACTCTCTCCCAGTAGAGCAGGGTTGGGCAACCTGCTCACTCCCTCAGTATATTTGGCCTAATTTTATGGGAGTGGCAAAAAAGGGCTGCAGGAAGAGAAAAAAGGAGTGGCAGAAAGAAAGACAGGGACACACCTGTCGTTCCAACCCTGCTCTGCTCCCTACTGGTGAGCAGCCCCTGAACCAATGACTTTCAACAGGGACTGAAGTCCTCAACATGCTAATGCCTATCCCTGCCATTCATCATTCTAGACCAGGGATAGCAAACATGGATCGCGGGCATTGAAATTCCCAACTCCCCTCAGCCCCAGCCAGCACAGCTCGGTGGTCAGAGGTCATGGGGAGTTGTAGTCCAGCAACATCTGGAGGGCACCATGTTGGCCACTCCTGTTTTGCATCCTTTTATCCCCTCCCGGTTCCGAAGATAGAGCTCAGTTGTATTCCTAGACTGCTGTGGGGAACAGGTGGAATTCTGGGAGTGCTACACCACATGATCTCCTTCCTCACTTGATGGTTTCAACCAGAAACTTGTTATTTTACTCATTTCCTATGGCATTCCTCCTGTTACTCCATCTAGCCCAGTCTTTCTCCCTTCAGCTCATCTTTACCAAGTAGCAGCCATTGCCTTCTTTTTGTTGTCTTGGCTCCTAGGCTGAACACATGTGCGCGCACACACACACACACACAGAGAGAGAGAGAGAGAGGCTGGTTACCTCCGCTCTGATTAGTAAGAGAATAGCTAAGGCACCCATCCCGGGGCTACCTTTGAAGGTGACCTGGAAACTACAATTAATCCAGAATGCGGCAGCTAGACTGGTGACTGGGAGTGGCCGCCGGGACCGCATAACACCGGTTCTGAGAGATCTGCATTGGCTCCCAGTACGTTTCCGAGCACTATTCAAAGTGTTGGTGTTGACCTTTAAAGCCATAAACGGCCTCGGTCCTGTATACCTGAAGGAGCGTCTCCACCTCCATCGTTCTGCCTGGACACTGAGGTCCAGCACCGAGGGCCTTCTGGCGGTTCCCTCATTGCGAGAAGTGAGGTTACAGGGAACCAGACAGAGGGCCTTCTCGGTAGTGGCGCCCACCCTGTGGAATGCCCTCCCTTCAGATGTGAAGGAAATAAGTAACTATCTTATCTTTAAAAGACATCTGAAGGCAGCCCTGTTTAGGGAAGTTTTTAATATTTAATGCTGTATTGTTTTTAACATTCGATTGGAAGCCGCCAGATGGGCGGGGTATAAATATATTATTATTATTATTATTATTGTTGTTGTTGTTGTTGTTGTTGTTGTTGTTGTTTTTAAATCAACAGCAGGGATATAAACAAACTGATTTCTCTTCCTCACAGCTCAATAACATTTTGGGGAATCTGCATGGGCTCTGCTGCATTGGTCACATACTGTTTATATCTCCTAAGCCTTCCTGAGCTCAGAGTAGTAATTTGTAGTGAGCCACAGAGATGATTGTCACATAAGTCTAGAATCATTGTACTGTAGAGTTGGAAGGGACCCCGAGGGTCATCTAGTCCAACCCCCTGCAATGCAGGGATCAACTGCAGGATGACTTTGAAGTGATTGTTTGCCAAAAAGAAACTACAGAAAACATAGGTTCATATTCCAGTGTATTAGATGAAAACACACACATAAACCATTTTTCATGTGTACTGAAGAGAAGGCAGGCAAGAGAGCTCCTTCGAGATTGTCTTAAACGTGTTGCTATGACAACAGGCATACTGTGCCTTCTCAAATGGACCAGATAGTAGTCCTGCTACTATTTGCAGTTAGTTGTAGTGTGACTCATAGGTTTAATTCAAACGTAGCACAAAAGCAAAGTGCTTTCCCATTCTTGTCCATGGGTTCCTTCTTCCACTTCCTGGGTTTATTATTATTATTTGTTTGCTTTTTGTTTTTTGCTAAGCATTGTTTGCTGAGGTAAAATTTGCTGAGGCAAATTTGTGTTTCGAGCCAACCTCTAAACCATGGTTTGCAAACCCACATCAAACTGCAGGTTCAAATCATGGTTTGGAGACAAGACGCAATACCAGACTATAGTTACTTTAAACTGAACCCAGAAGATTTTGTATAGAAATAAACGAGGGTGTGTGTGAGACATTTTGGAACAATGGATAACGTGTAATTGCCACTGAAGTTAATAGTTCAATTTTGAACTATTTGCAACTGTTAACAGTCATGGCTCTCCCCACCCCAAAAAATCCTGGGTTCTGCAGTGTATCTCCAAACTATTATTCCCAACCCCTTTAACAAACTACAGTTCCCAGAATTCTTTGGGTGAAGCCATAACATTAAAGAGTGCTTTAAATGTATGGTATGGATGCAACCATGGTTACTTCTCTGCTTGTGTATAACAGATTGGCTTTTGAATTCAGAAAAGCACCCTGCTCAGCCTCCCTCTAGTCTGTAATTAATCTGCAGACACAATTCTTGAAATTGTGAAATCCACAAATTAGGAAAAAACATATCAGTTTCTGAAGATATACTTCTGAAGATACCCATTCCTGTTTTTTTTTCATGAAGGCAAGCTAACATGTTTTGTGGCAGTGCTATTGGTACATGCCCTTCTAAGGATTAATTTGCTGGCAAAGAAAGCATCAGGACTGGGCTATGATCGCTTTTCTCCTCCTGTTGAGTTGGGAGGGTATGTTCTTGCTAGTTCTCCGTGAAGGAATGCTCTCCATAAAGTACTTGCAGGTAAAACCCAAAGAGAGTTGTGGAGTAGATAGTGAATGGAACCCCCTATAATTGTACCAGGTGGGACTGGGGTTTGTTTGTTTTTTGCTTATAGAATTATAGTGGCTTCGTTCAATGCCCAAAAGTAATAACTTGCCTGTGGTTACAGGGTAAAAGAAAGGTCCAAGATAAGGTGCGTCCAAACCAAAGAAAGTAAGACTACGTGCATGTCTTGGGATTTTTCTACCCTCTTCGTGGTGCAACTAATTTCCATTTGAAATCTGCATTTGAAGTTTGCCTGTGGGTTTTTCGTTTAGTTTTACTAAGAGATAATAATAACATGTGTAGTGTCAATATGCAAGATGAGTTTCTAATAATGACAAATCATCAAAAAAGAGATTCCGATAGTTATCTCCTGGGCAGCTTTATGTATAGTTTTAACCTGCTTTGGCTTGCACTTAAAGTAGGATCCTATGTGCAATGAAAAGCTCCCCAGCCAATTTGCACAGGTCTTGCATGCCTGAAAGGAGACCAGAACAGTCTTTGCTCCTTCTGTGCTCTTGGCTTAAAATTTGAAAGCCCAGTTGTGTTATGCAGAGCAATGAGGAAATCAGCGATCCTAATAAGTGCTGCTGAACCAGGGGAGGACTATGAATGTACCCCACCATTAGCAGAAATGGTATCAGACTGTAAAGTGTATATTTTCCAGTGGTATTTTGCTTCTTCAGAAAGCACTGGTTTCTGAAACATTAACATGAAAATCCAAAGGGCAAAAGCAGTGTTCTGAGTTTTATACTGAACACAACTTTTTTCTCCTTGTTTAAATGTCTACCTATAGCACCTTCTCTGGCTAAGGCAGAATAAGTCCATTGCATGGTATTCTGCCTGAAGTCTATTCAGCATGCATTGCATATTGCATGGTGAGATTTGGCTTGTGATACAGCGTGACAGAATATTGTGATTCAGAGGCTTAAAAGCTCTCTGAGTTCTTCATAACCAATACCACAAAAAGTTTGTATTATATATATATATAAAATAAATCTGAAAATTTGACCTTTATTTATTTTTGTGTTGGGCTAAAAATCTGTTTCATATATTGATTTCTGATTAAAAAAGGAGGACGGCTATGAAAAATATTCAAGTGAAGGTTCTTGTCCTAATAAATTATGTTGAATTCAATTAAAACCCCTTGGGATTATTTCCCATCTGATGGATGTACTGTGTCAGGTTTGATAGACTGATAGGATGCTTGCTTCTTTTCAACCTCAGTTCAAAGCTCAGGAGCCAGCCTTGGGATACACACGTGTTCAGAGGAGGGCAACCAAAATGGTGAAAGGCCTGGAAACGATGCCTTATGAGGAACGGCTAAGGGAGCTGGGCATGTTTAGCCTGGAGAAGAGGAGGTTAAGGGGTGATATGATAGCCATGTTCAAATATATAAAAGGATGTCACATAGAGGAGGGAGAAAGGTTGTTTTCTGCTGCTCCAGAGAAGCGGACACGGAGCAATGGATCCAAACTACAAGAAAGAAGATTCCACCTAAGCATTAGGAAGAACTTCCTGACAGTAAGAGCTGTTCGACAGTGGAATTTGCTGCCAAGGAGTGTGGTGGAGTCTCCTTCTTTGGAGGTCTTTAAGCAGAGGCTTGACAATCATATGTCAGGAGTGCTCTGATGGTGTTTCCTGCTTGGCAGGGGGTTGGACTCGATGGCCCTTGTGGTCTCTTCCAACTCTATGATTCTATGAAATAATATTTTCTGCCTGGAGTAATATGAGGCATATGCTATAATGCAGTAATTATCATACTCTGTGTCCTAGGCATATAATTAATTTTAGGTATTGTGATATTTCATATTCTGCAATTTGGCTCCAATATGTAAAAAAAAAAAGCTAGCGCTTCAGGCAAGAACCTTGTGTTTTGAGAATGATTATTGGTCGTCCCCAATAATTGGGAGTGGGTTGTCTAGATGGTTGTCTAAATTAAAGCTTCCTACCTCCTTTCTTAGATCTTCTAGCAATGTAAGACATGTCCCCCAGTATTACCTGTTGTCTTGTCAGTTACCTTTACAAATTCCTCCAGATTTTGTATCCAGTCCTGGTTCCACTGAACTCTGTAGCAAAAATAAGTGGGACAGTATTACACTCTTTATTATTGTTGTGCTCTTACCGATATCTTGGACCCATTTTGATCTGGTTTCAGGCCAGGGTTTAGCGCTGAAACAGACTTGATCACCCTGGTTGATTCCTTATATCAGGGGAATGATAACTGTTTATTCATCTTGACCTCTGAATGGCTTTTGATTCTATGATATTCTCCTGGAACGGCTCTGTTACACTCCTACCTGTAGGATCATTGCCAGAGCATAGCACTGGGACACAGCTGCTCAACCTTGTGATGATTATGCTGTGGGGGTTTGCAGGGTTCAGTATTGTCCCTTATTCCTTTTAACATCTGTACAAAGCCTCTATAAGAGGTCATCCAGAGATTTGGATGATGGTATATGGATAACACCATAATTGCCATTATGACATGGTGTGAGGATTCACTGACTTTTAGTGTAGTGGTTGTGGCTTTAAACACAACCTTTTATTCAAGTAATAGGGGTTACTCTTTACTTACTGTTGTTGTTGTTTTTATTATTACTGAAATGATAGTGAAAATTTGTTGAAGCATTTCTGACTCTACACATCACCTTTGGCTGTAATTTTTTTGCAGAGGGTGGGGCGGGGCGGGACTTTTTGAAGCAGCTAGAAAACCCCAGTATTCATGCTTCTTTATTAAAATGATTGGATGTTAATTTTAGGCACAAAAATGACAAGGAAGATCTGGGGAAATTTCCTAGGGGTTTTGTAGAGGTTTCTCTAACCCTTTGGAGCAGGTTTGTGGGGTACAGGGGGCACAGACTGAGAGAAGAGACTGTTCCATTGTGCAGGTGCAAATTTTGGTGCTAACAAAATGAATTCATTGACTGTAGCCCAAGCTAGTTATATTTTAGGGAGAGATTTTCCTTAAGAGATAAGTCTTTGAATTCTCCTTGTCTTAACATTCTGTGGTTTGGAAAGCAGCTTATACAAAGAACTGTTCATTGCTGCTTTTAAATTTTATTTACCCTAAAGGATGCATTTGCAAATCATAAACATCTCATGACAAATGCTTTGAGTGCAACAATATTTTTCCCACTGAGAACAATGTTTTGATTGAAAATCAAATTTGTTGGTGGTAATTGGTCAGAAAGTAATGTGGGTTGCTATAATATGCTGTCCGTTGAGAGTAAAGACTTTCTTTCCAAAAAAGCATGTCACATGTTGTGAAAAACATCACTATGAAGAGCATATTTCAACTGAAACATTTCAAAATGTTTTGTATACCCTGCAACATATTAAATGCATGAATTTAATTAAGGACACTCTTCGTGTTTTGAAAGGGAAGCTCTCAAATCAATTGATTTGAGGGATTTTGGCATGAAGGTAATAATTTATTTTGATGTTCTCTTGGATGTTCTTAACCAGGTGAGAGAAGTTGCTTCTATCTAGTCGCACAGATTATTGCCACCTATAACAATACCCACAATATTGTTGGAATGGGTCTTTTGAATTTGTGCTTATGCAATATTTTGCGCAGTTCCTTCTCTGAGAACAAACCTTCAGATTAATCCCATGCAGGCATTTGCCTGGTTCAGGCTCTGTCCCAGTTGCTCTGTTCCAGCTCCTGCCAACCTAGCAGTTCAAAAGCACGCCAGTGCAAGTAGATAAATAGGTACCATTGCAGTGGAAAGGTAAACAACATTTCTGTGCGCTCTGGTTTCCATCACAGTGTTCTGATGTACCAGAAGCAGTTTAGTCATGCTGGACACATGACCTGGAAAGCTATGTGTGAACAAACCTCAACTCCCTCAACCCGAAAGCGAGATGAGTGCTACAACCCCATAGTCACCTTTGACTGGACTTAACCATCCAGGGGTCCTTTACCTATGAGTAGAAAAGGCTCCCACTTCAGAAGTTAGCCCTCCAACTCATGGAGTGTGATGAGGATGTAGCTAGTACTCTCATTCCTACTCCCTCTCTCATTGCACAAGGGTCAGAATCATAGCTTTGAAAGCAAAGTGCAAACCTTACAGCTATATTCTTTATTTATTTAGAAAGCCAGACTTGGACCTTCAGCTAACAAAGTCATATCTCCAATTGAAGACCGGAGCTGTAGTTTACCATCCAATAACCTTGATCAGGTTAAGCTGACAGATTTCAACTTTCTCATGGTGCTTGGAAAGGGGAGTTTTGGGAAGGTAGGAAGCCTTGATGATTTCTTCTCATGTGCCTTATTTTAATGGGGTTTTGTGTTTTACTCAAATGAATAATACACAGGGGCTGGGGGGGGGGGAGCAACAACTATTAAAGGAAAAAGAGGAATACTGAATGTATGAAGGAAGAGAGTCAGTGTTCCCAATCCTTGATAAAGGGAAGAACTGTGCTAAACAGAATTAGTAACTACTGGGCATGTGTCTCCAGAAAAGCAGACTTAATATCCTCGTAGGTGTGCTGTTGTGCTCAGAGTGAGTATAAAATAGGGAATGCGAGTTCTCAATCCATTCTTGTATTGGATGGTGAAGAATTCAATAACTGCTCTTAACTGCACTGAGTGCCCTCACATGTCATAATTCCTTGCCTGGTGCCTGATTCCAAATAACATCTGTATTCAAGACCTCACCTAAGAAAAGTAACATTAGTGAACAGCTCAACATCATGCATATGGGAGTCCACACTGCCAACATTTGAGAAAGGAGGATAATAGCTCAACTCCCTTTTTTTTCATTTCTGAATGAGATGCATCTTTAATTGCTTAATGGCTGAAAATGCTGCAGACCATTCCTTAAGTCATAAGAGGCATTCTAGAGATGGCCATGCGACATTATGATTAAAATTTGAATTTACAAGAGTAGGAAGGTCTTCTAGTTCAGCTATTAGCCACTAAGCAACCTGCTATTGTTCTGTTACTTTAATGGTGTTTAATAAAAGAAGATGTAATCTCTACATCAAAAAATATGTACATATTCCTGGGAGATGTAATTGGCTGTTGAGATCTGATGCAGTTCCTTATATATATATTTTTACAAAACCGATTGTGTAGCATAGCTTCATTGTAGAACAGTAAGATTTTAATAAGAATTTGACTGCACTTCCTTAGAGCAGGAGACAAATCACCAGGGCTGCTTGTCTGTAGATTTTTATAAGAAATAACCTGTCTCTTGTGGCCATCAAATTTTTCACCCTCTCCTTTGTGCAGGTGATGCTGGCAGAACGAAAAGGGACAGAAGAACTGTATGCAGTCAAAATATTGAAAAAAGATGTGGTGATTCAGGATGATGATGTAGAGTGTACCATGGTTGAAAAGAGAGTTCTAGCCTTGCAGGACAAGCCTCCCTTCCTAACCCAGCTTCATTCTTGCTTCCAGACTGTGGTACGTCACATGTTCACGGGTGACCCTGATTTCTTCTGACTCCTGCGGCTATTCAGTTGTCTGCCAAGGTCACCACTCTTGGCACTGTCTTTCAGTAACATTCGCAACAAACTTCTGAGCTCTTTGAGATTTAGATGGTAATGATAATTTAGTTAACAAATTGTTAAAATAAGGACAGAGTTTTGAATATACAGGCTCTAGGTGGAATTCTGCATACCACAAGGTGCTGTATGCATGCATGGAACAGAGGCTACTCACACAACAAGACTTTCCCGCCCCCCTACACCCCCCCTGCACACACCCTAGACCTGTTATGGGGTTCCCCAACCAGCCAGAGCAGATTTAGGGGTGTGGGTTGCCCAGGGGATTAGAGAGGCGGAAGCCTCATTGTGTGAGAAGACTCTGGTCCATGCATGGAACAATTTGGTTGAATCCCATCCTCTTCATTTTGTCATTGAACTAGGCTTGCCATATGTCAAGTGTTTTCCTGACATCAGCCTTAAGCAACAACTAACAACTTTGCTTAGAAATGACTGCCTCTAGAACCTTTGCAGTAGATATTTCAAACTTAAAAAACTCATCATTGGCTTTCTCATGCATGTTCAGTTTAACTTGAACTGATGATGCGCAAGAAAACTAGTCAGTTCATCCATGCACACACTCATTACATGATGGGTGTCAATGGGTGATCAGCATGTGTGAAATGGCTGTTCCAGAACTAATAGCACAGGCAGAGTTTTTATAATGCTTTTCAGTGAAGACAGTTCACAGGCTGAGCTTACAAGTGACCATGCACCAGACTTCAATGAACTCTGTCACTTTATTCTCTGAGCAATTTCTCAGATGCCATTCTGAGCTACAACCTTGAATGAATTACGGTTTCATTCTGTATTTCATTCCATATTCTCCCGGATGGAATTGGATCTGTAATAAAGGAAATAAGCATTATAGAATTAAGAATGGGAGGGGAACCCTATTTCTGCACAAAAGATTTGAACGTGTCATTGAGTAAGCATATGCAGTAAAGCAGTGTAATGCTTATTTAAAATTTTAATTTAATAGCGAGTTTTGTAAGAGATATATCTCTATCACACAACCCCAAAATAAATCTTGAAAGCTGTGATTTGCCCACATTAATTAAAATAATGAAATTTGCTGGGGCATCCACTTCAAACCAATGAAAAGAAATTTCTTTTTCTAAAAAAAGAAAAAAGAAAAATAATAAGCTACTGGACAGTAAATTAATGATGCTGTGGCAAAGGAATAAAAATGAATGTATAAATCCTATAATAGGAATGCTAAATTAATGAGTTTCTGGTACAGTGTGTTCTAAATATACTTCAAACTGTTTGACTGTTGATGAAGCAATTAATAGACATAAGGAAAAGAAGTCATAAGGGTAGCTCTGTAATTGGGAAGTAAATTTAACCATTTCTATGTGGCACTAAATTGGATCTTCTCTCCCTCCCCCAGCTGGGCACCTTGTGTGGGTGAACCACTCTCCCTGCCCTATATCTGGCACTGGTTCCATTTATTTTTCTGTAAAAACAGAAATTTAGGGAAATTAAAGTCAACACTGCAATATCAATTTATTTGTTCCTTATTTTGTCTCAGAAATAATGATTGGGAGGGGAAGGCTCCCACCCACCCCCTCAGTGACAGGCTCAATAATCAAATATCATTATGAAAAGCCAATATGAGTTTGTCTACCAAACAGAAGATGTAATTATAGCTATACATTATTGTTACATGACTTGTCTGTGCAGCTGTGTTATAATAATACAGATTTGTTTTCAGTGTAGATCTGCTTAAGATTTCTCTTAACAATTTCATAGTGACAGGTCTCTGCTGCCTGATATATATTTTTGCTTTCACGTTGTATGCTAGGATCGCCTATATTTTGTCATGGAGTACGTGAATGGCGGTGACCTCATGTATCATATCCAGCAAGTAGGAAAATTCAAGGAGCCTCAAGCCGTGTGAGTGTCTCTTTCTCTGTTCATTTTCAAATCAGAGTTGTCATTTAATATTTTGTTCTAGGGCTATATTTGTCCTCTCTCCTTCCCATCACCACCCTGCCCCCTTTACTAGGGTGTGTCGTTGGCAACCCTACGCAGTAACTCTGGCTTCCAAAAGCTCGTCAGTATTACGCAGATTTGTGAACTGCTCAGAACAATTACATTCTAGGCGCCAGTCATTTCCGTTATCTTCATGTAATTACGTCACTGAGCATTTGGCAAGGAAATGTATTTCTTGGATCTCTGTATCCTGTGCGACTCTTAAACAAGCTAAGCAACAGTGGCAGTCACAAAAATGAGATATCGTCTAATAGGACATATGCTATCTCCTGTTCACACAGCTTTTGTCAGGTTGTATTATATTTCTTTTAAGCTTTGTGTAACATTCTGGGCTGATACCGATAACTCTCCTTCAGGAGAGAAAGGGACATAGGCCCCTCCAGGATGAGGCCCCTGGTAACCAGCCAGAGAGCCCTGAGGGATCGAAAAGAGCAAGGAAGGACATAAAACAGAGGTCTGGAACCTTAAGCTCAGGCCCAAATGCAGACCTCTCTATCTGGCCCATAGAACACTCTCCAGGCCACATTCCTTTCTTGACACATTCCTTGAGTTATTTTGCTGGTTGTAATAAAGCCCAACAACAACAGCAACAACAACAAGCAGCCTCCCATACATGCACACAAACAGCCAAAAAAACCCCCAAAAAGCCAGAACAATTTTTAAAATAGGGAGAGGCAGCGGTTCCTTGGCAAGTGCCACGATGGAAGCTCCAAAACATTTTCCTGTATCTAATGCGGTGTCCTTTTCTTGCAGGTTCTATGCTTCAGAGATCTCAGTGGGGCTGTTCTTCCTGCATAAAAAAGGAATCATTTATCGGTGAGTATTCAAGTCGCACCCAGAAACACTTTTGTTTGCTCTGCAGAAAAACAAAGTTTGTCACCACCGGCGGAAAAATAGTTATGAGGGCGGGAGGAAGTTGGCTGCATGCATTCTCAGGAAGGAATAGGTTAGGCTGATAAATGGTAACTGGCCCAAGGCCCAACTAGTGAGTTTCATGGCTAAGTGGGAATTTGAACCCTGAATTGCTTGATTATGTGGTCTATTCTGGCCACCTTAGAGCATAAAACTGAGTATCTGGAAACTGAACAATAACCACAGCTGTTGCCACAATTCAGACTGAAGAAACAAATGTATTCCAATTTCCAAAATGAGAGTATACATACTGCATAAGTGGAAACTTCTGAACTCCCTTTGAGGGCAGAATACTTTAGGCAGAGTACAATACATGTTACAGTAGTTAGTTTTTGGAGTTTCACCGTATCTGACCACCTGAGATTCTCACACCTAACCCATGAGCACTCCCAGACTATGAACCTGTGTCACTGGAATTGAAATCTCCATTGGAGCCCATGGAGAGGAGCATTGTCGCCTCTAGTTTGGATTCAGACTTTTAATTTCTGTGTGATTTCTCATAGGGATCTGAAATTAGATAACGTAATGTTGGATCATGAAGGGCACATTAAGATTGCAGATTTTGGGATGTGCAAGGAGAATATGGCTGATGGAGTGTCAACGAGGACCTTCTGTGGGACTCCTGATTACATTGCACCTGAGGTACTTACTATCTGAGACACGAAACACCATACAACCATTTCCCCAAGGCAACTGTGAAATGCATGTTTAAGCATCCTGTCCAGTACCAGATTCCTTTCACTGATAATCACATGATGATAAAAATGGTGCATAGTGACAAACTGGGGAAAACCACACCCTCCTCCTGGGCCTTCCTGAAGCACTGCAAGCCCAATTTGGATGGGCAGTTACAAATTAAGTACAGTGAAGGAAAACTTTGCCAAGCAATTACCGTATTTAAAGCCCTATAGGTCGCACCTTTCCCCCTCCAAAAATGACGGGGAAATGTGTGTGTGTGTGTGTGTCCTATGGGGCATGTGCAAGCTTCAGGAAGCTATCCACAAGCCTTGGGAACCCGCGAGAGTTCCCGCCGGGCTCCCAAGGCTTGCGGATAGCAGCCTGTTCTGGGGGCTGGGGTCGGGGGAAGCTCGGGTTTTCCCCGCCCCAGCCCCGCGCCTGGGAGGGAAATAATTTTTTTTTCCTTTATCCTCCCCCCCCCCAAAAAAAAACTAGGTGCGCCCTATGGGCCGGTGCACCCTATAGGGCGAAAAATATGGTAATTTGTCTCTTAGGCCCAGTGCTACCCAACTGTGTTTATCCCAAAGGAAATCATTGACACAGCCAGTTTCTTTGAGTTTTATAGGTTATACAGCCATAAGAGTAAAGTCTGAATTTACCACACAGTTATATCTTGAATTAGTGTCAGTTAGGACTGGCTTGTTATTTACAGGCAGATAAATCCTTACTGGAATTAATATATATTCATATTTTGTGTATCTAGACATCATCTCTGTCAGTGAAGCAAGTGAGCCGAATGTTTTTTTTTAATTTATTTGGCTCTCACCTTTCTGCTCACTTTCCTTTTATATCATGAAAGGGAATAATTCAGCTTCCCAATTACTTATGTCTTTGAAGTACACATTCTCCCAATTAGTGCCTCAGACAGCACCTGCTTGTTAGGTGTGAACACAGTTTCCACTCTCATTTTATGTGGCGTGCATTAGCACAGTAAGGCTGCCTTCCTGCATTTTATTTATACTGTAGAAATTGAAATGGAATAGAATTCAATTGATGATTCAACTAGTATGTCTTTAACCAGGGTTTGCAGATTTTAAAAAATGCCTTTAAAGCCCCAGAACAAAGCAATAATTGGTTCAATGTTAGTGTTCACTTCCTATGAAGTTCTGTTACTACAGCAGAGCAAAAGGATCTCGGTCTCTTCCATTAAAACCAGTGTTTACTAACATTTATTTTTGAAGTAGCATGTAATAGATCTGGTCTGCAATGTGAATTTCCACTGAAACACCTTGTTTAACATACTTAACTACTTCACCAAACAAATAACTGATGTTCAGTAGTCCTTGTGCAGATACAGCACTTAGGGTAGGTTTACACATAATGCTTAAACAGGTGTTATGTGTACAAGTGTCAGACTTGCACACTCCCTCTTTCTCCCCTGTGGCCAGAATACTGACTTCTGCCTAGCTTGTGTACAAAAATATAATCTTGGTTTGAAACAGGCAATGGCTAAACAACCTAGCTTCATAACTCCTGATTCGAAGTTGGCTTACTGAGAATCATCCATGTGCTGCTAAACCATGGTTTAGCATTAAGTGCAAACATACCTTTAATTCTGGTTAGGACTTCCGGAGGCGGCGCCTCCGACAATGGCGGATTCTCCCTGATTCAGGGGGAGAGAGCTCCACAGAAACCGGGTCTTACCGCTGCAGCGAAGCGGGGACCCTTTCCAAAATCGCAGACGGAAGAAGCCTGCGACCGTGGGACTCGGCGGGCACCGTTTGCGCCCCTCTGTTTGGCAAAGGAGCTCTACAAAGGGCTCCGGAGTGAGACGGGGGTTGGCGTGGTGCTGAGAGTCAATCGCTACTTCTGTGGAGTGAAGCTGCACAGCCAAAGTCGGAGAGCGCTGTCCTTTTTCCTATGCTAATTCGGATTTCAAACAACAACCCGTGAGTAGGACAATTGAAACTTGTAGATCAAAATTATACCTTTGAATTAGAGCCGAGACGGGAAGGTGTAAAAATAGGAAGTCCGCCTCCTGCTCTTTGTAGAAAGATCAAAGCAAAGACTTTACAAGCTAAAAGCCGTAAATTGACAGCCTGGAATTTCCTGCTCTTTTAACTACCAAATCCGTCCTAGACAGCAGGAGGATAGGGGGAAAACAAATCGTGACTTTGCAAATTCTGCAGAGAGTAACTTAAGAAAATAAGTCTTCACTGTTCCTAACCTGGGGACGGAATGAAAGGAAAGAAATTGTCGGTGGTGCCTATAATAGGAATATAAGGAAACTGACAGATAGAGTTGGAAGGAAAATAAGTCCTATGCTGCCTTCTGCCTGTTTGCTTTAGATTGAAAGGAAACAAAATATCTGAAAATTGAAAGTAACTTTTATTTTCCCTTGCTGGATACACTGTAAAAATGGATGCTAAAAAGTAACTACCCCTCCTAGAGGAGGTCTACCAGTGCTTTTGTTTTATTTTACAAAGAGAACATAGCAGCTGAGAAAATCAGACCGTGAGACCAGCTTTCTGACCTTGACAGAATGATGAGAGAGGAAGTTTTATCTGCCCTGGACAAAATATATGATGTGCTGCAACAGATGGATGAGAAAGTGTTTCTTATGAATCAAGAGACGGCATACATTTTATGGAATTAGTGTAATTCTAATGAAATATTAAGAGATGTTGGAAAGGAAGTAATTGGCTTTAGTAATGGTTTAAATCTAAGAACTTTAAAGATTTGAGGACAAGATAAAATTAATGAAATTAATGTAAGAAAAAATGAAGTGGTTTGAGTAATAAGGGGAAATAAGAATTTGCAAGAATGGTTTGATTATAAATAAGGGTAAGACAAGTGGTATGAATTTGCTGAATTAATTTTAAAATGGAATACAAGGAGGGAAGTGAGAGGAAGTCAGGAAAATAAGTAAAAGAATGCTGAGAATTTGAAAGGAGAGATTTTTATTTTTTATTTTTCTTATCCTTTTGTTTTTTGTGTGGAATTTTTGATTTCTGATTGTTGTAATTTTTCTTTTTTTGTCTTTGATGTTTACTTTTTGTTATCTTTGTGGTCTTTTTTCTTGAGAAAACCTAATAAAATATTATTGTAAAAAAAATTTTTAATTCTGGTTAGCACTCACTATGATTTGTTTCCTTAGCCCCTGTTAAAATCAGAATGTTTTACCTTGCCTTCCCTCTGGAGTTGATTCATAGGAAGATACTGTCAACATCAGTTTCTCCCCTTAACAAACATAGAGACTGGAGAGTTGAGAATATTGTCTTAACCATGGTTTGCTTGTTGCAGCTTTAAAACTTCATGCAAACCATGGTTGTAAACCCCTGATTGCACACCGTGGTCATTTCTTGCCCTTTTCAGTTTGCCACAGTTACAGATGTCTGTAGCCAGGCCCATGCAGAACTTGTCTGAGGTCTTGCTCTTAGCATGCCAACATAAATCTGGCGGGTCTCCACCCCCCCACCCCCACCGGGCTGGCTCAGCCCTCTGAGGCCTGTGGCTACTCCCTGTTCTGCATGGGCCTGCCTGTAGCTGTTCCTGTGAAATGCATGGAGATACAAATGTTAATTACATGAAGCTGAATCAACCAATTGTTCCAACTGTGTCCCTCCATAGCATATCTTGATTTTGTTTATAAAATTATTTCTACAGAATATTTCAGTTAGACGTTTGATTAAAAAATAATAAAATCAACCTTAAAACATAGGTTTCTTCATTACAATTCACAGATTATTGCCTATCAGCCATATGGAAGGTCAGTCGACTGGTGGGCCTATGGCGTGCTGTTATACGAGATGCTAGCTGGTCAGGTAAGGAAAGGATGTTTGTGCTTCTGCATTTAATACTTCAATGAGTGAGCATTGATGCCAGGTGAATGATTAAATGTGAAAGATGCCTTATTAGTAGAGAAATTAACAGCAGGGTTGTTAGATTCAGTTGGTTCAATCCATATTCCCCCCCCCCAACGCTCTGTGAAAGTTAAATCAAGTCACGAGATTATAATATGCACATTGTCTGCATAGCTAACAGCTCATCAGCCTTAATAACCAACCTGTTCCTGTGTGCACACAAACTGATAGCGTTTAAGTATGCAATGAGAAATGCAAACACAGAGTGACTGAGTTCAGTTGAAGGCAACATATCAGTTAGGTTTAATTTTGTTCTGCTGGCTCATGGAAGAGGTGATCCAGTAACCCATTAAGAGCTAGCCTTCCCATTGAAAGCTGTGCTGTTTTCCATCGCTGGGAGTGAAGGAGCAAAACTGCACATAAAGTGCGGTTTATAGTTATATAGTTCTGCTTCTTTTGACTCCAATACTTAGGGATTTCTGGGGCATCATCGGCCACTTTCAGATTGAAAATAGTTTGTCACCTTCCCTTATGTAAAGGTAAAGGTAAAAGGGACCACTGACCATTAGGTCCAGTCATGACCAACTCTGGGGTTGCGGCGCTCATCTCGCTTTATTGGCCGAGGGAGCCGGCGTACAGCTTCCGGATCATGTGGCCAGCATGACTAAGCTGCTTCTGGCGAACCAGAGCAGAACACGGAAACGCCATTTACCTTCCCGCTGGAGCGGTACCTATTTATCTACTTGCACTTTGACGTGCTTTCTAACTGCTAGGTGGGCAGGAGCAGGGACCGAGCAATGGGAGCTCACCCCGTCGTGGGGATTCGAACCACCGTCCTTCTGATCGGCAAGTCCTAGGCTCTGTGGTTTAACCCACAGCGCCACCCATGTCCCTTCCCTTATGTAATGCAGCACAAACTAAAGCCTCATTTGGATGATCAAATCTGGGTTTAGTAAGCTGAAGTGTGAATGAGTTTTATGTACCTGGACAGAGTCCTTTTGCTCCTCCCTTCATGTGAGCATGGAAACAAGCCAGGAAGCTATGGCTAACCATGCCTTCATGTTATGTCCAAACCAGGAAACTATGGCTAATACCATCCAAACCATCCACAACATAAACCCATGGAACTTGTCTTCCTAATCTGGTTTGTGTGGAAGCCATTAACTGTGGTTTTCAGTCTGTATATAAAGAAAGCTGTATCTAACTGTGTCCTCCTGATTTGTTTCCAAGCTTGTGCAGAGGAAGGAGCAAAATAAGTGTGTGTGCAGTAAGCTCACTCCTATCTTGATTTATTAAGCCAAGATTTGAACATCTAAACTTGAGGTGTGCACACAAACAAAAATCTTCAGATCCTGATTGAGTGCTTCATATAGAAGGCCTACACAGACCTTGGAGTGCTTCAGACAACACCTTTGCTCTGTAAACACTGTTACTTTGTTTCTCTCCCTTGATTATAATGTCTCTCCATTGATTATAATGGGGAAATCAACAAACCGCTGTAACATTTTGTTTGTCAGAATTGGATTACATTTGTAGTCATAGCAGACACATCTGAGGGGACAAAGCCTTCTAAATTCAGGTAGATTAGGCACAGGCAGTTAGGTGTCTTTAAATCTGATTTGGGGATGAGAACAAGTCTTGCTGCTTCTGCCTCTCTTCCAAAAAACTGCTGGGGGTGGGGAAGAAACTCAAGCTTTTACATGCTCTTGTTCCACCCCTGACACTTTAAATTGGAAAGTGTATGCAAATATAATACTATGAAATGGATGCCAGGAGCAGCATAAATGGCAGGGTTTTGTGACACTCAGGGAGAGGAATCGGAAGGCATATGTGCTGAACTATGGCACTGAGGCTGGTCTGCTGCCCCGTTTGCCTCTCTAGGATAACAGTGCTGGCTGCTCCTTCATTTGGTGGAGTAGAAGCAAAGCCTTAGCAATGTATAGCTGTCACACAGTAGTGTGCACAGAATAGCGCATTATCTCATACTTCAGGGTTGACCTTGGCCACGTTTTTGTTATTAAATGTATCTCACCTTTCCATAAAATTGTGATCAAGGCACCTAACAGCATAGATATTCATCTGAAGGTAATTAAAACTGCCTTCCTCAATCTGGTGCCTCCCAGATGTTTTAGACTCCATCGCCCATCATCCCTGACCACTGGCAGTGCTGGCTGGGGAAGATGGCAATTGGAGTCCAAAACATATGGAGAGCAACAAGTTGGGGGAGGCTGACCTATGCTCAATAGATTAATCTGCGTTTGAGTAAATATTCTGTGTTGACATTAACTCTGAATTACCCATTTAACATTTAATTTAACAATTACCCCACATTTTAACAGCCTCCATTTGATGGCGAAGATGAAGATGAGCTCTTTCAATCAATAATGGAACATAATGTTTCGTACCCCAAAGCAATGTCCAAAGAAGCTGTGTCCATTTGCAAGGGGGTAAGAAAGTTTGCTGCAATTATCTGTTTTGCTGTTCAGGTTAATTACTGTATTTTACTGTTGAGATTATTGATTTTACTATTTTCTATGCTTTATTTAAATATAGTGGTTTGAGATGCATCATCAGCCACGTGTAACGGTTTTATACTTGGAGCTACTCCATGGTTCAGGTGGTTTTGCCTATTCATACTGATGAATATCTTGGAACTTCTGCCTTCCCCATAAGTTTCTGCTTTAATGTTTCCCATCTCATCGGTTTCAACTACAATCTGGTTATTCCTGGAGGTCCCTTTCATAGCCACACAGTTTCATAGAACCAGGAAGCACAAATTCAATTTCATAGGTATTAGAAACTGAAGAGGGAGCTCCCAGATCTTGCACTGGTTCTAAAGATAGAAGCTGGTGGCAATATAAATTAATTTTTCTATCCTTAAGGTGCTTGAATGTAAAGGAGATGCTCAATATCTCAGGGAGGATTCTAAAATTTGATTTTGTGCTCCTTGGGTCTGCATTCTTCCTGTTCTTTGTTTAGTTTGGTTTTTGTTTCATGCTGTCAGGGGTTCAGAAGGAGAGACACAGGAGGGGGAGCAAATGGAGAGTGAGGAGGAGGAGTACGAGGGGGCGCAGGCAGTGACAGTGGCCAGAGTTATTCCACAAGCCTCTCTAGCGAATCGGAGGACTCACAGAAGGGAGCGCCGGTGGCCAGAGCGAGGGGGGTTCCAGGGGGGAAGCCCCAGGAGGAAGGGGCCAGCGGGGAGTCCCTGAGCAGCAGTTGGAGATCAGGACCAGCGTCTCCACCAGAGCGCAGTGGGGAGGGGGAGTCCCAGGAGTCGGGACCAGTGTCCTCACCACCAGAGGGAGGAGAGGAGTCAGGTTTGGCAACGCCCACATCAGGAAGCGGGGAAACGGTCAGAAGGAAAGTCACCGGCTGGGCGCGCGCGCCAAGTTCAAATGTACAGGAGTGCGGCACAGCGGGGAGCCCGGGAAGGGAGCCAGGTCCCTTCAGAGTACAAATGGCTGCTATACTTTAGGGCACCCCGCCTCAACCTGGTTGCCCTCTAAATGTTCTGACCTACACATGTGGAAGTCCTTTGTGGGGCACCAGGTTTGGGAAGCTTGCTTTAGGAGGAGGGAGTTGCTTGTTGTATTTCTCTCTGTTTTCAGGATGATGATGATGATACCACTGATATTATTACTAAATATTTTATTAAGCTCTGTTAATAAAAAACAAAACAAAAAATCATTGGGTCCTTTGGTTGTTCACTAGACACTTCTGAACCAAAACTTCCTTGTTTTATTAATACAGAAAGAATTTTGTGTTTGAATTGTTTACTTGCATTCTTGAGTATTCTGAAGGCTTCTTCGCTCATAGAAGGCTGCCTTCCTCCATAGGAGAAAATGGTCACATCTTTCTTTGTATTTAAGTTTCTCTTCTGTCCACCCTTGAAATTAATTTCCAGTTGTGCAGCCACAAAAGGTCACTGCCCTAGGACCTTATGGTAAAGGGTGCGTAAGAAATCTAACAAAGGAGCTTCATTTATTGCTCACCTGCACCGCTAGGTGGCATATGCATTGTGTCTTGCAAATTGAGCAGACACCTCCCACAGCAATATCTGCTTAAACTCATGCTTTTAGGAGGGCATACTGTCCATAAATTAAGGGGGGGTGAGAAACAGCTTATTTACTCCCCGATGCAGAAATCTTTTCTGAAACAGATGGATTTTCCTTCTTCTTCCTAGCAATTCAACCTGATCCATCAGCAGGAGAGCAGTTATGCACCTGTTCCTAACAGAGGAGTTTATTTCACTGTAGAGTAGGGGGAACATATACAGTACTTGTGATAAGAAACCATTTCTGGAGCCAGCTGCTCCTCAAACAAATGCTTTAGATGTGCTCTGGTTATTTTATATCCAGAAACAAGCGTGACATTCCCTTAGATCTCTGGTGCTCAACCTGCACAGTCCTTCTTTCCATTTTGTAATTGTGACAAAGTGATAATCTGCATTTGGCTTGTGTCCAAAGATTCAGAAACTCTGCAATTAACAGTGCAGTCCTAAGCATGCATATTAAGAAGTCCTATGTAGCTTTGGTAAGTGAGCTTAAAGGTAAAGGTAGCCCTGACTGTTAAGTCCAGTCGTGAATAACTCTGGGGTTGCAGTGCTCATCTCACTTTACTGCCCAAGGGAGCCAGCATTTGTCTGCAGACAGTTTTTCCGGGTCATGTGGCCAGCATGACTAAGCCGCTTCTGGTGAAACCAGAAGGTTGGCAGGACCTGGGATCAAACAACGGGGGCACACCCCGTCATGGGGATTTGAACCGCCGACCTTCTGATCGGCAAGCCCTAGGCTCAGTGGTTTACACCACAGCACCACCTGTGTCCCAGTGGGCTTAGGATTCCCCTATAAGACACTTTAAGTGTTACAGAAAAACAGGTCTGTTTTTTATTGACTTTAGGGGTCTTAATAAGGAGATGCTGCAGAAGTGAATGGAGACATTAATCTACCCTGCCCTCTTCCTCTCTTAAGTACCCAAGGTTGCATACAGATAAGCAAAGAATACAAAGGAAACATTTAAAAACCACACAAAATTAGACCTAATTGACACATTCCTATATTGTATATAAGTTGCCATCTTGTTAAAAACGTTGCAGCCTTGAAAGTGACTTCTCCATGTGGGTTTGTTTGTTTTTTTGCTGTCTGTTTCAAAGTTTGAATTGTTTTGATTTCTGCTTATTCTAACTCCGCATTTATTCATGTTGAACACATAACTAGAGATGAACATTAAAGAAATCGCTGAGGTGTTGAAGCCGGTAGACAGACCACAGAATTCATTGAAACCGTACTCCCTGCAACTATCCATTTGCCCTCCTTTTTAAGAGAGCCATTCAAGTTACAAATATAAAGGCTTTCTCCTTTTCCAAGATCATGCTTCCTCCACGCAGATGGTATTGATCAGATAAGTAGAAAATATACAAACAAAAAAAGAGGCATACTTGTTGCCACTGGGTTAAATCGCTTAGTGGCCTGGTTTGCATGTCATGCTATGCCAAACTCTGGCTTAATGCGAGCTTGTGGACTCCCAGGATAGAGATTGTGGCTGCTTTGTGTCACCCTGGTCATTTTCCTGCCAAGCCAATGGTTTGGCTTAGCATGTTGTCGAACCATGGCTCTAACAACAAGGTATAATGAAGACTTGCTCTTGGTTTTACATCTCTTGGCTTGTCCAGGAGCTGAGGTTCAGGTGACATGCTAAGCCATGGCGTGACCTAGCTTGGTTTGGTGCAGCAGCAAAATGTCCAAGGAGGAGCAAAGAGGCCACAATCTTCTCCCAACAAGCCAGTATTTGGCTTAACATGATGCATGAGCCAGGCCAATGGGATGGCTAGAGTGTGCCCAAAAGATAAAGGGTAAATTGCATTTCTTACAGTTTCAGCATAATGGAATTTATCAAGTTTAACTGGCTTTTTTTTTTAAAAAAAAAAAGGACGACAAAGTAAAGGCTGTTTCCAGAGATAAAAACATGACCAGGTTTGCAACAATTAAAGGACATTTTCAAATATCCTATTCCCAGGCACAGCTCTACTTTGTTGCTCCCATTCTGGAAACCTCTCTTCATCAGTTTTGTGCTTGATTTCCAGCTAATGACTAAACATCCTGGAAAGCGTCTTGGCTGTGGGCCTGAGGGGGAGAGAGACATCCGAGAGCATGCCTTCTTCAGGAGAATTGACTGGGAGAGGCTGGAAAACCGAGAGATCCAGCCTCCCTTCAAACCTAAAGTGGTAAGTGACACAAACAAACACTTCCTTTCCCCAATGAACTGTTTCTGGAGTTGTTGTTTTTTAAAAAAGAAATATTTAAAACTTGTTTTGTTTTTCATAATTTAAGTACACAGACTACAAAAAGAAAAACATTGAGCTTCTTTAAATACACATTTTCAATCCAAATTATCTCAATGATCATAACAAGTATGCTGAAATATGCTCAGGTTTGAAACAGCAAAGAGAACAATAGAATAACTCAAGTAGCCTTTGCAGCATTCAATAAAACAGAAGCCAGAAATGGGACTACATCATTCTAAGATTAAACATCAAGCACATTAGCCCTTACACTTTTGAGCATGGAGTGAGAATATACTCACATCATTCAATGGAGTAGGCAGGTACCCTGTAATCTGTTTTTATATCAGCCACCTGTTTTTAACACTTAAAACTAAAGTAGCAGCTGAAGTTGATAGATACAATTGGATCCAGTCACTGTAAAGTGTGTGAAGCATGTCAGTTTCAATGGTAGTTCAGTGGAGTGACAGTCTTATACAGTCTGCATTTTTCTCTTTTTTCCTTTCCCATGCTCTTATACTTTTGCCCTTCCGGCTTATCGCTTCTTCACTTCTCTGAGTAAGAATCCCAATCTGGAATACCTGTGGTTTTTTTAATTCCATGTGTGCCTGGAAGTTTGATACTAATAATCATAATAAGCAGCAGCATATCACAAAGTAGGGTAGTGCTGGTTTTTCACCTCATGGGAATTCATCAGAGTTTCATTAATATTTCTTGAATTTTGTATTTCATTTCCTTTTTCACAAAAAAAACCAACCACCACCCAAAACTTTGGCTCTCAATGTCAGTTGAAATAACAGTAATACTTTTTAATGTGTTTGGTAATGCTTGCTATGCATACTTAGATAATGGAAAGCTGTTTTTCAGCTTTGGTGTGGGCAGCCGAAGGCTTTGAAATGCTTCATAGTTTATGAACATTACATTTGATGGAACAATTAATTGCAGTCACATGCTGCTTAGTACAGAATAAACTGGGGACCTGGAAAAAGTTTTCTCTAAAATGTCTATTTTTGGTTTGTGGGCTGGAATGCCACCAAAAGACCCACCAAGCTAAAGGCCTTTGTGATTGTCACAGCGTTGCTTGGTTTAAAAACAAAACAAAACAAAAAAAAACCCACAGCAAAAGGGTAAGAGTGTATCATTTGAAACACTTTCCCATTTATAGCAAACCAGACATTAAGGTGGTGCATGTTGGCAGAATAGTGACAGACTAATGACAAATCCCACTGTAGGGCAATTATGAGTCATAGCCATGGCCACATAATGTTGAGATTTTAAAGAATGTAATATAGAACTTGTGCCTCTCTAATAGCAGTGTGAGCATTTGAGCTTCAGGATGCTGCAGCAAAAACCGAGGTTAAATACATGGGAGGGGGCTGAGCAGCTAGCGGGACATTATTACTCGTGCTATTCTACAGTTTAGCTGCTGCAGATGAAATGGGAGTTCCTTGACTAATTATTGCTCCCAGTCCTGTTAGGCATACATCTACAGAAGCAGGCTCCTGCACACATGCTAACTGCACACTGCTAACTGAATTATGAGCCTTTAGATATTATCTACACATTTCCTCCCCAAATCTTCCCCCTCACTGGTTAGGCAGGATCACGTGAGCAAAAGGCCCTTACTGGAGGAGGAGTCATCTCAAGCTCTCCAGTTCAGAAGGTCAAGCAAGAAAGAGGATAGCTCAGTTGGTTAGAGCAGGGTTTTGATAAGACCAAGGTTGCAGGTTTGATCCCTGTGTGGGACAGCTGCATATTTCTGCATTGCAAGGGGGTTGGACTAGATTATTCTCAGAGTCACTTCCAATTCTATGATTCCATGTATATTTCTATGTATACTTCTGGCTCACAGGACTAGAGTCATAGTACACCAGTCAACAGTTGGTTATGAGGTGGTGTGGGGAGATGAATTTATTCCTCTACCTGAGTCCTTGATAAATGCTATTGTCAGTTATCTGACCAAGGAGTTACATGTGCACAATTCCAGACTATGTTTCTCTGGCTCAAGAGTTATGATTGTGATAATTATTTTTAAAACTTCACGACCATCAGATATCTATGTCTGTATGTGTGAGATTTTTTTCTGGCCGTCTGTACCGTATATTTGAGGCATGTTCCTCAAGCCTTCTTAGTTAGTTCATTGCAGAAATGATCATACATTATATTCTGTTGTAGGACTATTTTATATGTAGCTCAGATAATCTGAAATAAGCAAGAATCCGGGTAGCTAATATATTAGTCCTAAATTAAATTGTAAAGGTAAAGGGACCCCCTGACCATTAGGTCCAGTCGTTACCGACTCTGGGGTTGCGGCGCTCATCTCACTTTATTGGCCGAGAGAGCCGGCATACAGCTTCCGGGTCATGTGGCCAGCATGACTAAGCTGCTTCTGGCGAACCAGAGCAGCACACAGAAACGCCGTTTACCTTCCCGCCAGAGTGGTACCTATTTATCTACTTGCACTTTGACATGCTTTTGAACTGCTAGGTTGGCAGGAGCTGGGACCGAGCAATGGGAGCTCACCCCATCATGGGGATTCGAACCGCTGACCTTCTGATCGGCAAGTCCTAGGCTCTGTGGTTTAACCCACAGCGCCACCCACATTCCTAATTAAATTGTAGCATGTATTAAAACTTCTGCCTTTTACTCGAGAGCAGTCAGTTAGGAGCTTGTGTGAAGTACATATATTGGACATTGTGGTAATTGCAATAGCATTTCATGATTTTTAAGAGGAAAATTCCAAATCAAATGTTTCCGAAGTACAATACATTTAATTCAATATTAAATAACGAGAATACCATAGTTGAGTTTGCCCATTCAGTTCTCTTCTAATGTTGTGGACTACAGCTCCGATCACTCTTGACAAGTAGCCATGCTAGCTGGGGCTGATAGGAGTTGTAGTCCAAAACATTTGAAGAGCACCCTGTTGGCTACTCCTGATCCAGCAACTCAATCTTTTTTTTTAGTGCAACTGTTGGAAGTGTTTTCCTATGGCTGTTGTCTGATGGAATATGCCAGTGACAAAATTGCCTGCCACGTCCCTTTCAAAAGCTGTTTGTGGCATTTGGAAACCGCCCCCCCCCCATTTCCCTTGGTTTTTCATCTTTATTTTACAGCTGTCTAGAGTCTGAGTACATACATCCTTCAAGAAAGAAAGAAAAGAATACTTAACATTAAAACTCGTGCAGCTCTCCTTTTCAATTATAACAACAATAGACTGGGTTGTAAACTAGCTTTCAGGGGGAATCAGTACAAAAAACAAAAAATTCATAAGCTGCCCTGACCACTCCTAGATTCTCATGAACAAATGCTCATGTAATATCCGAATTATTACAGATTATTCAACTGGAATGAGCACTAAAGTGCTGCTCATGCAAAGTGCCACCACAACAACTGGAATCCTTGCTTTGTTTCATTTCATGTATTATATTTCTACGCTACTTTTTGTTCACACCAATTACAAAGCACTACGGCACTCATAACCCACAAGGCAGTATTAACAACATTAACAAACTAACAGTCAAAAACAAACTAAGTACCACTTAATTAATACTGTTGAATAGCTTTATTATTACTTACTTCACTTGAATGCACTAAGATAGTTGGAACTGTTTGTATGGAACAAAACAATATGCGTACTGCGCTTCATTCATCGCTTGTGTCGAAAAGAAATGGTACAAATTAGCGAGGTCCAGTGCAATTAGCACACTTTCAGAACACTGTAGTGCCTTTGTGGGGAACCTTTGGCCCTTCATATGTTGCTGAACTTCAACTCTCATCAGCCCCAGCCAGTGTGGCCCCAGGCATGGCGGGACTTGGAGTCTAGCAACATCTGGAGGGCCACAGCTTCTCCATACCTGGTACAATGTTTTAAATTACTTCAGAACTTACAGCAAGATTCTCTTTTTCTGACTGATTTTTTTCGTTCTTCCCACCTTACAGTGCGGCAAGGGTGCCGAAAACTTCGACAAGTTCTTTACCAGAGGACAGCCAGTGTTAACACCGCCTGATCAGCTGGTCATTTCTAACATAGACCAAGCAGATTTCGAAGGGTTCTCCTATGTCAACCCACAGTTTGTACATCCCCTGTTGCAGAGCTCAGTATGAAAACGATAGACGCGAAGAAGCCACACAGTGGGAAATTGCCCTTAGCCCTGGAGTTTTTAGACCTTTGCCTTGTTGATTCCATTTGGGTCTGAAAATTGTAGGGGTAAGAAGCAGGGGAAGATGCCAAGGTTTACAGCAAAGATCGTGTGGTCTCAGGAGATCACCACATACTACCCATTGTATTCATCTAGGAATCACTGCTGCTTTTAGGTTAATCTTACGAAGCTAGCCTTTGTCATTTTTTTTTATATAACTTCTGTTGTTTCCCATTGTACCCTGCACCTCTGGGATTCTTTCCTTTCAGGGGGTTAATTAAGAGTATCATGTAGACTTGGGGGGGGGGGTAATCATAATAAGCAAATCTGAATTATTGCATGTAGAACCCTATGGGACCAGGTCTTTCTTTGGTCTGCTTGGTGTCACATGACAGGATGAATGGCTGGGTAATAGGCCCGGAAATGTAAAATAATTGAAACAGAGAGAAAACAAGAGCAGAGTGGGGGGAAATGCTTCAATGTTAAAAATTGAGCATGTATACCTATTACAGCAAACAAATGAACAAATCAGATCCATGAGATCTTTGTAAAATCATTTGATCAAAGTAGCGGCAAACGTATGAAAATATGAAATGGAAAAGATAAGATACGTAAGATTACTATTAACTGAACCTATGATGAACTATCTCAAAGGTAAAACTGCATCATGCTGATAATGTGTATTAACTTTAATCTCCATGAGATTACACTGTGATCCAGGGTGCCATTTGTACTGCTTAATTTACGCCACTACTCAATGTTTATCATTAAGCCAAGTTCTAATACTGTGTTCTAAAAATTGTTTCTTAGCTCGGCTCTGAGACAAACCTGCAAAGCCCCAAGTCCCCAGTTTATACTTATTTATTTAGCAAACTGCATGGTAGGAAGGTGTTTGTACAGTGAATTAACAGAAATGTAGAATTCAGAGTCAGTCCCTGCTTTTCCCAATAAAAGTAAGGTTTTTAAAAATTTAAAGCTTAGGGTGGAATTCAACATTGTGTTAGGATTAAAGTTCCGTCCGTAAAAGCATTTCAGCTTGCCAGACAGAACGATCACCCTCTCTTCTCCCCACGGGCTGTTCTGGGGGGATCTCTAGGCACAAGGAGAAGTCCTTGCACAGGACTTCTGCAGATGGGGCTCATTAGATGAATCCCTTCCCTCAGTATTTTACATGGTTTAAGAGCCCTGGAGCCACAGAAAAACAAAACGAGAATTGAAAAGCAGCTGAAGATGTTGTCTTTGGCTGCAGTTGTCCTGGCTGAAGACGTTGAATACATTTTTGCATATGCATCATGCAATGGATTTTGCATGTTTAATAATAAGCATTAAGTGAATCTATATTACGGATGATTGTTATCAAGTATGAAGAAGATATATACATTTTTTATAAGACACAGCTGTGCTATCTTTGTGAAGGTTATTGTTCTGAATGACTCTTTATTTAGATTTAGCTTAATGTTTTATTATTACTAGTTTTGGAGGTGTGTTTTTTTTTTAGGTTCTGCATAACGTGGATAGTTTAGGGAAATCTATGCCTTGTTCTTACGTAGGCCTAATGCTAAATTATAACAGCCACCTGCAGCTTTTCTGCAAGGCTCTGACCACCATCAAAAAACTTTTAACCACTGCCTTCTGAGCCCCCAGGCTGCTGAACAAAAATTCTGTTGGTGCATGTAGATAATTTCTCTACCCTCCTCACCCAAGGTTTCCCTTTGCACCAAATCCCTAAAAGACATTTTGATTGCTGGCAGTTTTAAGAGCAGCTTTCATGTGTATGGGAAAAGAGGACTGGAACAGAAAAAAATGAAAAGAACTGACTGCATGCTCAGAACATGTTCATATCCTCTTTGAGACATGGTTGAAGTTGAGTGGCTATTACACATCAATTAGATTTTCAAAACAGGAAAATAATAATAGGCCATTGCTATAATTGATAGATGCTTCCTCTAGAGTTCTAGCCCCCATGTTTTAAATTGCGTAAGCTCTCCCCACCTTATTTTTTTATTATTATTAGAATATGTTGATTTTAAAAATCAGTTTTGTATTTGATTTGCACTTTCGACATGCGGTATGGTACACTCCTCTCCATTGGTTAACATTCCCCCTTTTAATATTTGCAAACCTAGATGCTGAATATGCACTCCAGTGCCAGAATCTTGTCATGCCTTTTCCTTCATGGAGGGTGATGCGCCTGCTGTTTTGGCCGCACGAATGTGCTTCCTAGAAATGGGATGAGTTCCACAAGATTACTGTGAAGGAAAGAGAGGTCTCCACTTTTATGAAACTGTTACATAGTACACTATAGCTCCGAACAGTGCCAAAATATTTCATCTCTCCTCTTCTTGAAAGCACTTGCTGAACGGCCCCACTATTCTCTGAAGGTACCTTAACACAGAGTGTTTTACCTTCATGTGTGCTCACTGGTGTAGAGGCACCTATGCCAACACACAAAGCATACTAGTGGCCCCAGGGTCACGTGTGTGCATGTGGAACATCACATAAGCATGCCACTTGAAATCTGCAGCAAATTATCAATACTGTGAATAAGAGGCATATGAACTTTATACTATAAAAATAGTATAACAATGAAAAATGTGGTCAGTGTGGGTGGACTACCTTTACGCATAAAAGTATCAAAGCTATCAGACATTGGTACCTTTACTTTACCTTAAAGGTGTTCTGAGCTGAATTCTGGCACCATATCTCCTTCACATTTGCCTCTTTTTCTAAACAGTTGTCACAGTTTGAGAGAAAATTAAGCATATTTTATCATAATTGGGCAGATAATTTTTAATTCCCAGACTTAACGCTTAGTGGTTTATCTATAATTGGCACAGCCTAGCTAGCAAAATTAAACTTTCATTTGATAAAGAAACAAACGCTAGCGTTCCACTTACTTGATATGTTTTTGCCACTGGGGCGAGGGAACACAATATATTTGGTGATGACACTTTTGGGACTATATTGTGGCTCAAAATCTGCCCATCAGCATGCTGAGAAGGGAACGTTATTTTAGGACATGTTCTTTTCCCATGAAATCCCCACTTTCTGCAGCCACGGACACAGACAGGGGATTGCAATATATACGTTGAGTGTGCATGGATTGCAATAACGTGGAGGTGGTGGTGCAATTTATAGAGCAACAAACAAGAAGACTTGTATCTGCCCTGAGGAGCTTACAGTCTAAAAAGCAAGATGCAAGACTGCTTTGCCCCCATTGGGAAAGGAGGCCTAGCTCCACGGTAGAGCCCATGTTTTTCTTGTGCAAAGTACCAGTTCAATTCCTGACATCTCCCGTTTAAAAAGATAAGGGAGGGGTGTTGTAAAAGGCCTCTTCCTGCCCTTAGACTATGAAGAACTGCTGCCATTCATAGGTGATAGCACTGGGGTAAATAGACCAATAGTCTAACCAGGTATATGACGCTACCCTATGTTCCTTTGGCTCTGAGTGCTAGATAATGTGGAGTTGAACTGAGCAAAGGAATGCTTCTAAAATTATCACCCAACGAAAGCCAGTGGAATAATGGCAAATAGATGGTAACAACAGGAACTTGTATTTATAGCACATATATGGAAAAGTGTGATACTGAGCAGTAACCGGCCCTGACTAGGTTTTGTTTCCGGGCCCTGTGTCTCAGCTGTTCAGTGTGCATACAGCTGCTTAAAACGCAGGTGGAGCATTGCACTACAAAGTACAATAATTTGCTTTTCCTTCCTTTCCCAGCAGACAAACATACCAGCACTTTCATAAGCTGTTTCAATTGCTCTGGAATTTGCCTGTTCAATAGCAGACAGTAGTCTCTGTTCTTGCTCTTTTGAAATCTCAGCATTGGTCTAATGCGGTATATGCTCAGTGCTTTTAAGCCATTAGTTACCTTTTACATAACTGGGGAAATCACCAGTTACAGAAACACAGAGGCTCCCCCCCCCTTTTTTTTGTATAGCAAAATGGCAGGCGTTAAGAGTGTGCCGCAAGGGTTTAACAGCGAAGTATTTGGCGACTGTTATTTTTTTTTTTAGCACAAAGCAAGCTAGTTTCCCCTAGAATCTCCGAGAGCAGGTATTCTTAACCAGGACCAGCTGTAGACACTTGTGCATCTGATACAGAATATTAAAATGGCACAAGCCTCTACACACCAGCTCCTACAACAGTTCATCCATGATAGCTGGACTTCTATTTCTAATAGTGGAAATAAATGCATGCTCAAGAAGCCACGGTCCTCTGAAAGTCAACATTTCATTTTACGCAGACTTAATGAACACCGGAGACAAAGATTATTTAATCGTCTGTGGAATTAAAAGCAATTCTTATTGGCCCGGGGGGGGGGGGTTAAGGTTGCATATGAAAATTTTAGCAAGTCTAGTATCCACAGAACAGAGTTCTTTCCCGACTTTTTTTTGCAATAGGAGACAAATGGAGGACAAAAAGGATCTTCTAGGAATATGAAGCTGAAGGTTGCATTATTTTATTTTTATTTTTGTATATTCAGGACACAACCCCACCTTTTTTGCATCCTTCCCATCACATTAGCAGCATCCTGTAAGTTGAAAGCTGTGCTCACAGGACCAACTGAATTGGGCCCTCAGTGCATATTGGTTCACGGTTATCAAAATACAAGCGATTCCCTCGTGGCCAAATTCAACATAGTGTGGGAAATGTATTTATAGTGTTCAGTTTATAATGTTTATGCCCATTAAGGAATTTGGTAGGTTTTTTTAAAAAAAATCATGTGATTTGTTATCTTTGTTGTCTAGGCCATTAGAATGTAATGGTTGTCGCTTTTATTTCAGTTTTTAATCTGTTTGCATCTGTAAAAATGTGTCAAATATTAAGAATTTGGTTGTAGCAAGGTTTGGTTCAAAGGAAAAAAAATGTTTACTTGCAAGACAACAAAATGGTTAAACCTCACATCTTTGCCAACAAAATGTATCTGAAATATTTAAATTAAATTGGGAATGATTTAGCACTGATAATTACATATCACTTCATATCATCAGCTGATAACTGTGCCAGTGAGAGCTGGCATCTATACAGCCTTATAGTGAATCTGTAAGCATGCAGCAAAGTTTATAAGAAAATCTGGGGAGGGGAGTATTGTTATAATGTTGTCATAGTTGTACCACAGGTCTGGGATCTAGGAACAGTGGGCTTCTTTCTCAGCTCTACCGATGACTCCCTTGGTGGCCTTTGGCATGGTACTAAACCTCTCTGCCTCAGTTTCCCCATCTGTAAAATGGGGACAATAATACTACTTACGTCCCTCGCAGGCTGCTGTGAGAGCTCTTTAGTTGTTGTTCCTGGTACACTTTTAATATGAAATATATATATTAAAAGTATTATACTTTTTATTAAGGAATCCATTTGTTCAATTTACATGGTTTGCTGAAAAAACCAATGCTATTTATACTTTTTATACAACTGTAATAGTACGGGGGGGGGATTACTGAACTTATCCTAATCAATGTCTTACGGGGGTATGGAATACAACTTCGCTCTTGCCAGGCAATGTCCTATATAGTACTATCAAGTGCTGCTTTTGCAAAAAAACCAAAAAAAACCATGTAGATGGTTTTCCTATTGAAGAGATTCAAATCACTGATTACTGTAGAATGAAATGTTAAGGAAATTTGACACCATATTTTCAGTGTACCCCAAAGCACCAGAAAATAAAATAAGTTATCCTTATGAAGGCAACCAATCCCATCAGCAAAAAATCTATTTTCGTTGTTAATTCGGTTTGACTGAGGCTTGCTGGCCTTGACTGCTACAACTATTTGTAGAAGAGAGATTTGATCTTTATTGGTGGGTGCCATGAAGAAATGGATGCCAGAAAGAAATAAAAAAGGTTTCAGATCATGCAGCAGGCCACAGTCTGATTCCATCGGATACATCTTATGTACCACATCGGACATTCAAAGCTCACAAATTCCACTGGGAATTTCTCCTATGCAAACCCCATTGAAACCTATGTGTGGGATTTTCACACAAGCGCATTGGGCAAGATTGGGCAAAGCACTTGAGTCCATCACCCCCACCCATTTTCCAGCAAAGGTTAAAAATTCATCTCTCCAATGTCCTTGAGGTGCTCCCTAGATTTTCAGTGCAATGCACATCTTGCCCCTGAGCTTTCCCATTCATTGCCAAGCAGCCCCATAGCTCTCTGTCCTATTAACGTGAATTGGGAGGCCCTTGAAGGAGAGGAGCCTATCTCTGTGCCATGCAAGTACCTTACAGGTACATCAGTACCAAGCAAAAATGGCTGGGCCAGGATGGATGGATTTTTAACCAACCCATAATTAATTTCGTCAGAGTCATTGATGGTGTGTGCTTATCTGCGTGCTATGCAGGGTTTCAGGCCTAGGGTTTAAATGGTTCTTTTCTTTGGTATGATACTATAGCTGATCTCCAAGTAAGTAATACCCAAAGTGAACCCCTTTAAATCAGTGGGAAAGTCTATTTATTTCAGAGGGTCTGCTCTATTACTTAGCTGGAAGATCACTGCCTAAACTGTTTCATGGAAATAACGTAAGAGCTGTTCCTTTCTTTTTGTTATTTATATGAATGCAAGCCAGTCTTAACATAAAATGTGATTTCATTGTTATTTTATTTTATTTGCTTAATGTAAAGCCTACAAATATGCAGGTCACACACTACAGTCAGGTTGCAGCCCTGGAATGTGTCAACACGGGACCTTATAACATCATGGTATTTGCTATGTTAACCCTTATCTTTTCTTTTGACAAAGGATAGAATCAATAAAAGTTACCTTGTATGTATGATACCACTTTTAAGGCTCAACATTTATATTATGGACAGAAGGGAACCTTTTCTAATTATTTAATGACGATAAGGTACTGTAGGGATAATGGGAGAAGCCATTCGTTTGCAGGGGGAAATCTAAAAAAAAAAGCAGGCAAGATTAATGTACAAATTGTTGCATTTCTTCCCCACACCCCTTAATATTAATATTTAATCTTTGTTTGCATGACATTTTCTTTTGTTAAATATTAATGGTAGTTTGAAAGCAAGTGAATATGAATAAAGATACTGATAATTATTTTGTGGAGGAGTGTCTTCCTTACACTGCAAGTTTTTTACTTGTTAAGAGTTTGAATGTATTGCTTTTTATCCCTGATGGTACTCCAGTTGAAGTACAGTTCTTACAGTTCGCGGTGTGAACTGCCTTTCCTTTCTTTAATATATTTTTTTCTTTATTCCCCCCCCCCCTAAAAACTAGGTGCGCCCTATGGTCCGGTGCACCCTATGGAGCGAAAAATATGGTAGCTGCATTTTTGCTGCCATTACTTCAAAAGAGCAATCATCATTTGATTGTGCCTGGTTTATTAGTAGTAGTATTTGATTGTGCCTTTGAAGGACATTAACCTTAAGAACCAGGGGTGAAGAACCTGTAGCTCTCCAGATGTTGCTGGAGTCCAGCTCACATCATCCCAGACTAATAGCTATGTCAGCTGAGGCTGGTGGGAGTTGTAGTCCAACACCATCTCAAAGGCCACAAGTTCCCCCACAATAATGCATCCTTGAAGTTTGAGAACTACTCTTGCTTGCCTGAGTGGGTGATGGACTGGGGTGTGCATGGGAAAGTAGAGATTTCTGGCTTTTGCATGGCTGGAATGGTATCTACTGGATAAATGCTTGCTGGGGGGCCCACTTAATGCCTCTGGCCCTGCCTTCCACTGGTATGCAGTCCACCCTCGGGCTGAAAAGAGTCCCCCACCCCCTATCTAAAGCAGCATTTGGGCTGTGTGTAAGGGCTAACAACTAGCGTTTTTTCACTTCACACATTACTTAGCATTTCCGGGTTCTGGAGGCATTGAAATGACATTCTGAAATACTTCTAAGGCACAGCTCATTGTTGAAACAAACCAGAGAGCAATTTATGTCTGCTGTTTTTCTTTTGTTATCATTTCATTCTTGTCCGCCGCTGCTCCCCCCCTCCAGTTCTTCAGCTGCCTAATTACTTCCATTGCAGACGAATTCTTTACCTGTGATTGTTAACAGTCATTTGCAAAATTGCCACCAAAGCGAAAAGGGGGCTTCTCTTAAGTTATTGCTAAAACCTGAGAAGCACATGACTGAGTTTTAAGAAAGAAAAGAAAGCCATTTTTAGCACCATCTCTGCATATTTAAATTGTTCTGCCTGACAAAACCCGCAAAGAGTTGTGTGCGCTTCAGAGAGCAGATTGATTTTGTGCTTTAAATGTGGGCAAGGCTTGGCAGGAATGAACTCTGTGAACCGTTGGACTGGCAAAGCTGTAATCTCGCAACACATGAAAGATGTTTCCCACTATATGCAGTATTTCTAGAGATATATAGATAGACACACACACACACACACACACACACTGCATTGCTAATGTGGTCCATTTTTATGTACAGCTTCTAGTACAGGTCTGGGCACCTCTTGTGACAGTTACATAAAAGGGAGATGTAGAAGAAGCCATGCTTGGAAAAACTACCTCCTTACCCTGGTGGGAGTGGCTGTAGGTTTCCTCCTCAATACACAGGAACCACTGCATACACAAGAACCCTGCCAGGTCTCTAATTCAACAGTTGCCTCCTGTGCTCTTTTATCGAAGGCCAGAGTTTTTCTTCTCTTGCACACAACTTGCACGCACACAACTTGCACGCACAACTTGCACAATAAACAATAACATAAACTATTCTAAGAAGCAGCTGTCTGTTCCCACCTCCCCTTTAATAGGCAACCAAAGTACATCACGTTTGTGTTTCTTGCAAAACTCAAGGTGGCCAGTGCATATATGTTGCCTTGTTTTCGCTCTATGCTGCAGGAGTGTGCTGCGAATTGGGTCAAAGCTATCCAGTAAATTTCACAGCAGACAATTTGAATCAGGTGTCCTGTGCTGGTTGTCACATAGGAGATTCTATAAGAACAAAGAGAATGTACAAGCAGAGCTTCATCTTAACATGGTTGTTCGTTTGTTTTTAAATCTACTTTCCTTGTCTAAAAGCCCTCTTCCCCCTTTGCACCTTTGTGAAAAGTATCATATAACTTTGACATTCAATTTTCACATCTACTCCATTCCAAACCACTGCCACTTAATTTTTTTTTCTGCTCTCACTGAGAAAACCTAGGGTACATTTTCACTCAACTTCCTCCATGGCACCTGCTTGGGTTGAAAATTTGCTTTTGTTTCACATTGGAAATGACTATGGACACAATTTATCCCCTCCTGTGCTTTAGCTGTGATTCAGTATCCAAAGGTGTAATAATACACCAAGCCCTCTGCACCTCTGACTAGTTGCAGCACTAACTAGTTATTTGTAACAGAGCTGGACCATAAAGAAGGCTGGTCGCCGAAGAATTGATGCTTTTGAATTATGGTGCTGGAGGAGACTCTTGAGAGTCCCATGGACTGCAAGAAGATCAAACCTTTTCATTCTTAAGGAAATCAGCCCTGAGTGCTCACTGGAAGGACAGATCCTGAAGCTGAGACTCCAATATTTTGGCCATCTCATGAGAAGAGAAGACTCCCTGGAAAAGACCCTGATGTTGGGAAAGATGGAGGGCACAAGGAGAAGGGGACGACAGAGGACAAGATGGTTGGACAGTGTTCTTGAAGGTACCAGCATGAGTTTGACAAACTGTGGGAGGCAGTGGAAGACAGGAGTGCCTGGCGTGCTCTGGTCCATGGGGTCACGAAGAGTCGGACACGACTAAACAACAGAAGTTCACAGAAGAACTAAAATTTCTGCAAGGCACCCGGGTAAAATCACTTTGCTCTAATCCACACTATGAGTTCCTCTAACCATGACAATTCTTTTCAAATGTTGCTCAGTTCCTCTCTGTAACCATGTCAGCAGAATGCAGAAAAGGAAATAAGCTGATAGAACATAAATATCTCATACTCGCAAAGCAGGCACCTGCTCTAGCAGAAGGGGAGAGTCACAGCGCTGCTGGAATTTCAGGTCAGATGGAGCTCATTAGAAATCGGTTGCTGAAATACCCTGGTGGATTAAATCCTCCTCGAGGGAACAGTTAGTGCTTTTAGACTGAGGTGCATGCAGAGGGATTGTTATTTTGGACCTTGGCTTATGTAGAAGACAAACTGTCAGATCCATAAACAGATATATGAAAACTCTTAATAGTCATGTTGACCTGACACTCTCATCAAGCAAATGTCAGCCGCATTTATAAAAAATAATTGTAAATGGCCAATACAAAATATATCCTTCAGAACCCCCAGAACAGTAGCCTGGGAGCAATTCCATGTCCATGGCAGGACCACACACTTGTGACACAAATCTCACAAGGAATATAAATAAACGCAACTAAAGGCACCTAATGATATTTACCATGTGGTAGTGGTAAAGAAGGGATATTATTTCTCTGCCACCATTGCATTCTCAGTGTCGAACCAGCATCCCAGTCACTGAGAGGAAGTTCTTCATTACTGTGTTGATAACTATATTAGACATGATCCCTCTATTCGACCGGCTAAAATAAATTAACTTCAGCAAATACTTTTATAGGACCTCAACAGTGTACATTTAGGTTGCTTATATTTTATATTTTTATATTTTATTTCCAATGCAAAATTATAACAAAAATTACAAACATTGAATCCAAAATAATACTGTACAAAAAAGAAAGAAAAACAGAACACAAAAAAGAAAACAAAAAACAAAAGAAAAAGAACACATCTACAAATAAAACCATATTTTATCATATTTCATCATTCTAATCTAGTCATTACAGTGATACCTCGGGTTACACACACTTCAGGTTACAGACTTCGCTAACCCAGAAAGTTCAGGTTAAGAACTTTGCTTCAGGATGAGAACAGAAATTGTGCTCCGGCTGCGTGGCAGCAGCAGCAGGAGGCCCCATTAGCTAAAGTGGTGCTTCAGGTTAAGAACAGTTTCAGGTTAAGAACGGACCTCCAGAACGAATTAAGTACTTAACCCGAGGTACCACTGTACATACATGTACACATATTGACTTCCTTCCTTTGTTCTAAGACCTCAATTTTTTTACTTTTACTAAGTTGTTGTGTCTAATGTAGATTACTTCTATCTTTATACTTTTTGATATAAAATATAAATATAAAAAAGAAATAAAAGTACAGTTAGGTTGTTTAAATCCCACTGAAGTCAGTGCAATGTAAGCAACCTAACTGAGTTCAGGCTTTACAGTCTATGACTCTTAATCTGAAGTTAATTTATGAGCAATTTATTTTTAGGATTGGGCAGCTTTCCTGAGACACGCTCCTCTGCTGTTCACCATTCCTCATATTTTTGCAATCTTAGAAATAATACCATATTCTAGGAAAAGTCTTGTGTGCCAGAGGATTTTGTGCTTCCACACACCTGTGACACCAACCTGATTTCAGAATGCAAAACTGGTGGCTTAGAGGTGTTTTCAGCCCACTTCTCTTCTCACAGCCAGCAAAAATGAAGAAGAAAAGAACTTCTTGCTACTGTGAGGGAATGTCATGAAGCGAGCCAACCAACCACAATATGTTTTGATTCCAGCCTGTGGGCAACATTTCACAGAGTCTGATAATATTTATTTGTTAAAACTATTTATATACTGCCTATAATACAATATAAAGGTGGTTTAAACGAAGCAAAAACGTAAAATCTCTTAAAATACAACAGCAATAAAATAAAATGTGTACTGACAATGCTCCTTGGTTTAGCAAAACCTTATGACAAATGGCTGGCAATCAACAGCCAGCAAAAGCCTCAGCATAAACAGGTAAGTTATCCTATTTTTCCTAACACTTGTACCCCAATATCCTGGAATGTTTTTACAATTTCAGATCTTTTAATTGGGAGTGGGTGGGTTGGGTATCCTTCCAATCCTCGCTGAGAGAAATGAAGTTACAGGGAACCAGGTAGAGGGCCTTCTCGGTAGTGGCACCCACCCTGAGGGACACCCTCCCCTCAGATGTCAAGGAGATTAGTAACTTTGTTGTTGTTTAGTCGTTTAGTCATGTCCAACTCTTCGTGACCCCATGGACCAGAGCATGCCAGGCACTCCTGTCTTCCACTGCTTCTCACAGTTTGGTCAGACTCATGTTTGTAGCTTCGAGAACATGTCCAACCATCTCGTCCTCTGTCGTCCCCTTCTCCTTGTGCCCTCGATCTTTCCCAACATCAGGGTCTTTTCCAGGGAGTCTTCTCATGAGGTGGCCAAAGTACTGGAGCCTCAGCTTCACAATCTGTCCTTCCAGTGAGCACTCAGGGCCAATTTCCTTAAGAATGGATGCGTTTGATCTTCTTGCAGTCCATGGGACTCTCAAGAGTCTCCTCCAGCACCATAATTCAAAAACATCAATTCTTCGGCGATCAGCCTTCTTTATGGTCCAGCTCTCACTTCCATACATCACTACTGGGAAAACCATGGCTTTAACTATATGGACCTTTGTTGGCAGGGTGATGTCTCTGCTTTTTAAGATGCTGTCTAAGTTTGCCATCGCCTTTCTCCCAAGGAGCAGGCGTCTTTTAATTTTGTGACTGCTGTCACCATCTGCAGTGATCATGGAGCCCAAGAAAATAAAATCTCTCACTGCCTCCATTTCTTCCCCTTCTATTTGCCAGGAGGTGATGGGACCAGTGGCCATGATCTTTGTTTTTTTGATGTTGAGCTTCAGACCATATTTTGTGCTCTCCTCTTTCACCCTCATTAAAAGGTTCTTTAATTCCTCCTCACTTTCTGCCATCAAGGTTGTGTCATCTGCATATCTGAGGTTGTTGATTTTTCTTCCGGCGATCTTAATTCCGGCTTGGGATTCATCCAGCCCAGCCTTTCGCATGATGAATTCTGCATATAAGTTAAATAAGCAGGGTAACTATACAACCTTTAGAAGACATCTGAAGGCATCCCTGCATAGGGAAGCCACCCAGAGTGGCTGGGGCAACCTGGTCAGATAGGCAGGGTACAAATTATTATTATTATTATTATTATTATTATTATTATTATTATTATTATTACTACTACTACTACTACTACCAACAGGACCACTATCCTGTTGTAATTCTGATCACACTTCTAATTTTGTTAGGTACATTCTACAATGAGCAATGTTTGTACCCTTCATCATCCGCATCTGTGAAATCTGGCCTTTCCTGTTTCTGCCAGCAGCTATGAATAATGTTCCATTTATCTTTTGGATCTTGATATTGGAATAATTTCAATCAGTAATTGGTGTGTGTGTGTGAATGTGTGTCCTACAATGGCCATGTCCAATATCTCCCTCTTTCCCTCTCTCTCCCTTTTTGATAGAGCCATGTCTGGAAGCATTCTTCCATTAATCACTGATGTAGCAACCCTGCTTTTTCCTTGTGAGGGAGGGGGTGAATTATCATTTACTATTTTTAAAAAACGGTCCTCCAGTTTCTTGCCATAATTGGCTGCAAAGTACAGTACTTCAAAACCCCACCTTGTTTGCCTAACTAAATTGGTGCAGGTGCCACCAGCCCAGAGAGCTTTTCAGCCACCGATTGCTATGGCAACCCTTCGTTTCAGCTGTTGCCTTTGCCAGGAGCACAGCTATTTATCTCCCCCTAAAGAAAAAGAGGCATGAAGTGTATTGAACTCTCCGTTTACCGTGGGATGTAGCTCAGGTCTAAATTGGGAACAGCCTGCATCTCAGGAAGGCTGTCTCGCTGCCCATGTTCAAAGGACGATGAGCTCCATAGTGGTTCATCAACTGAACAGTGCCACCTTAACTGCTGTGGGAATAATACTGTAAATATCTAGGCATCCGTGTGTGTGTGTGTGTGTGTGTGTGTGTGTGTGTGTGTGTGTGTGTGTTTGTGTGTGTGCTTTCTTGTTGTCCCTGCTTCTTTAAACATCAGCCTGAAGCTCAAATAAAACGTGGCATGCAACCATGGGTGATAGTTTCCTTGCAGAGCAAGGGAAGTCACCTCTGATGGGGGCAGTTGGAAGCAGAGGAGACAACACTCAGGTCTTATGCTGCTCCACAATGTACTCTCTTGCCCACACCCCTTGGGATTTCAAATAAGCACGTGCTGTGGGGAATTTCAGCTGGAAGATTTGGAATGGAGAAATGGCACAAAGGGAAAGCCTGCATGCGCACGCACTTTTTGACATGCAGAAGTGACTTTGTTTAATTTCTATACCAGCCTTCATCCAAGGATCACAGGGCTATTTAGAACATGGGTAGGCAAACTAAGGCCCAGGGGCCGGATCCAGCCCAATCGCCTTCTCAATCCGGCCCGCGGACGGTCCAGAATTCAGCGTGTTTTTACATGAGTAGAATGTGCCCTTTTATTTAAAATGCATCTCTGGGTTATTTGTGGGGCCTGCCTGGTGTTTTTACATGAGTAGAATGTGTGCTTTTATTTAAAATGCATCTCTGCTTTATTTGTGGGGCATAGGAATTCATTCATTTGCCCCCCCAATTTAGTCCGGCCCCCCACAAGGTCTGAGGGACAGTGGACCGGCCCCCTGTTGAAAAGGTTTGCTGACCCCTGGTTTAGAATATAAAAAACACAAAAATGCATACCATAGAAACAAAAAGAACCCCAATTACCCCAGTTTAAAAGGATATTGAATGTTTAATTAGCCAAAGGCCTGGGAGAAGAGGAATATTTTTGTCTTGGGCTTAAAGAGATATAACGAAGGCGCCAGACAAGCTTTCCTGAGGAGAGCTTTCCATAAGTGGGAAGCCGCCATAGAAAAGGCCCGTTCTCATGTTGCCACTCGCTGGACCTCTTGCAGAGACAGCACTTGAGGAAGGGCCTCAGGTGATGAAGGCAAGGGCTGGCTCAGTTTATATGGGGAGAGGCAGACTTTGAGGTGTTGAGGTCCTGAGCTGTTTCAGGCTTTATAGGTCAAATCAGCACTTTGAACTGGACCTGGAAACTAATTGGCAGCCAATGCAGTTGGGCCAGGATGTTCAAACCATCTTTTCCTGGTGAGCAACCTGAAGTTTCTAAACCATCAGAGGCAGCCCCACATATAAAACATTGCAGTAATCTAACTTAGAAGTTATCAAAGCATAGGTGACAAAAGTTAGGCTATCCATGTCCAGATAGGGGCACTTGCTGTCAACACGTCTCTGAGTCAAGCAGGCTTCTGTCAGTCACAGAAATAGGACCAGTAAGGAAGTGCCAATTCTATAGGGATGCCATTAACAGATATGGTGGGCAGGATATTTCTCAACCTATAGCAGGAGACTTCGGAGAGCATAGCCCAAGGGGCCTTGAAAAACCACCTGGACCTCCTTTTTTTTAACAACTTGTTTTCCTTTGCTTATAGGGCGGCTTTCCCTTTAAAAGTTGGCCTAAATTTGCATCTACGCCCATATACAGTGGTACCTCTGGTTACATACGCTTCAGGTTACATACACTTCAGGTTACAAACTCTGCTAACCCAGAAATAGTGCTTCAGGTTAAGAACTTTGCTTCAGGATGAGAACAAAAATCGTGTGGCGGTGGTGCGGCAGCAGCGGGAGGCCCCATTAGCTAAAGTGGTGCTTCAGGTTAAGAACAGACCTCCGGTACGTATTAAGCACTTAACCTGAGGTACCACTGTATTAGCATATGCACATTTATGTCACGGTCCTGTGCCCTGAGTGTTTTAGGGTCTAGCAAAGCTCCTGGGCTGCCAGCTAGCTTCACCACACCAACGTAGAAGAAGGAAAAGCTTTCCCCCCCCGTCTCTATCTTGTGGCTTCCTTCTCAATAGAAGATAAAGCTTGAGGTATTATGGAAAGGACCCCTCAAGACGATGAGGGTCAAGGTATTATGGATGCTTCAGATTTGCACCAGCACAGGAAACTCTGAGTGGCCTTGGTATTTCACCTCCATCAAAGCAAAATTGCAACTTGGTTCCAAATAGATGCTAGCTGCCAGGTACTTATAGATGCCACCTCCTCACACAGCTGTCTAAAATTAGGCAATTTCCGGAAATGCTGAGGCACCAACCCTTAATTTAGCATGCTGGTGCCTTTGTTATGAGAGTGAAGCACAGGAGAGTGAAAAGTGTTCTATTTTAACAGGGCATAGTATGACTTCCTGTCACACGTTGGCCTTTGTTATCTTTGTGACTCAGGCCCAAACCAGATGTGATGGCTGCAGGCCCATCTCTGTAAATGCAGGTTTGTCTCCGTTACGTATAAAGCAAAGGGCATGAGCTCAATTTATATGTGTAAAAGGCTGTGCATGGTTATGAAGTGCAAGGCCACCCCACAATTCACTTCCCTGTAGTCTCTCCATCCAAGCACTTCCCTCACAACCAGGACACCTTTGTGAGAAGGTACCGTGTGGGCTGTGGGTTAAACCACAGAGCCTAGGATTTGCCAATCAGAAGGTTGGCGGTTCGAATCCCCGCAACGAGGTGAGCTCCCGTTGCTTGGTCCCTGCTCCTGCCAACCTAGCAGTTCGAAAGCACAAAGTGCAAGTAGATAAAGAGGTACTGCTCTGGTGGGAAGGTAAACAGCATTTCCGTGCGCTGCTCTGGTTCACCAGAAGCGGCTTAGTCATGCTGGCCACATGATCTGGAAGCTGTACGCCGGCTCCCTCGGCCAGTAAAGCAAGATGAGCGCCGCAACCCCAGAGTCGTCCACGACTGGACCTAATGGTCAGGGGTCCCTTTACCTTTACCGTGTGGGCAAAGAGAAGGTTCAGAACCTCTGAGGCTCAAGTCCCTTTTGTCCTTGAAACAGGACCTTCCACCTTTTCATCTGATGTGAATGAGCCTTGCTTTTTCCTTGGCCAATTAAATAAATGCTCATTTATTAACTATATAAGTTCTGGTTGGTTAACCCATTAACCTGCCCATTAAATTTGCATCTGAGTAACAACAATGGGTGGTGTCCAAAAAAATACAAAAAAAAATCCATTAGCAGAAGGACTGCTGTCTGCACAACAGAACTCCCCCTCCTTCTCCTTTGACCTGAGGGGTCCCACAACCTCCTGGAGCAGATTTGGGCAGGGTGCAGAGCCACAAAGAGAATAGATAAGAGCGTAGCTGTCAACTTTCCCCCTTTTTTAAAGGGAAATTCCCTTATTCCGAATAGGATTCCTCACAAGAAAAGGGAAAAGTTGACAGCTATGGACAAGAGGATGTTCCATTGCATGGAAATCCTTGAGCTAATGGAACCCACCTGATATTTCTGAGACAAGGCACCTATTTGATTAAACATTTCCCCTAAATAAGAATGGGTGAGGTATATGCAGCCTGTCAACAAAATAAGGCCCACCAGATTCCCTAATTTGTCCTGTGAAGCAATTTCCCCAGCCACACCTACCTCCCAGTCCCCTGTGCTCACTCCTATGCTCAGCTGTGAGACTGGTAAAGCCATGACTTTGGCCCTCTAGATGTGGCTGAACTACAACTCCCATCAGCCCTTGCAATCACGGCCATTGGCCAGGGATGATGGGAAATCAACAACACCTGGAGAGCCAGCGATTCCCCGCACCTGCTGTGGAGGAACAAATGCATTCCTGACCGTTGGTTTGGAAGTGCAGCTTGCATCTGGCCTTGTTCGAATTTGGTGCTAAATGTAAACGGTGCTGCTTTCGGCTCAACAACTCAATGTTGTTGATATGTCACCACAGAAAGAGATCTCTTCGGCAACAGGTACTTTTCTCTCCTGTTGGCTTCCATCTTTGCTCCTCAGTCTCACTCTGTTGCCTTCTCACATCCCTTTTCCCTGAGTCCAGTGTAGTTATTTGTGTTTGTCAGCTGGTCCAGGCAACTTTGCTTAGACCTTGCTATATCTGCTGCCGCCTGCTTCCCAGTGCCCTTGGTATTTTTGGGAACTGGCAGCAGGCCCAGCCAGTTATTGGCTCTCATTAATTCCACTCAGAATCATATGGTTGACTTGGTACTCCTTCAAACGTGCAGTTTAGGCCCATGTAGTTTAGCCATCTTTTTGTCCACTTCTTACCAGCCATTTTGATTTTTCTCCCCACTCAAGCTGTTATCCAGTCATACAAATGGCACTCAGCTGCAACCATTTGAAGAGCTGCTGTTGCATTTTAGTGCCAGAATCTAAAGAGCCTTGAGGTCAGAATGTGGTGGCTGGTACTAACTTAGGTGTGTTTTAAGGCTACCATGACGAAAAACCACATCCTCTGTGAGCTGCTTGAGGCTGAGATTCATTTTCATAGACCTTTCCTGCTTTAAACAAACTTGTTTCTATGCAGAAAGCGATGGACAAATCAATCAGTTTTGGACAAATCTCTCAGTTCCTTATTTTGCCAGAGGTTCAGTTTTCCACATTTTTGTACACCACTTTCCAATATATATTGTCCTCATGAAAATTCATTATTATTTTAAGGCATCCCCCCCCCCAATCCACCCATGTTCATATGCAATATGATAGTGCATGAAATGTGTTGATTTTACTAATATTTGCATTTTATGAACCCTTTCTCTGAGACTGTGTGTGTGTTATCTGGTAAGACAGCTGTGTCACAAAATTTAAAGAAGTGTGAATTTCCAAGGATAGCTGCAAGTTGGTTCTCGGGTTGTTTCAAGAAAGTGTGAATTGGGTAGGTTTACATTAACACAATGTATTGTTGCCATGGTCTCAGGGAAGTACAAGATCAGAGTCTTCAACTCAAATGAAAGCTTTTCTTACGCTTTCCCCCCAACCATTTTTGTTTTCAACTCGAGTATTTGGGTATAAAGTACACAGAGTGGATCTGAGTCACCGTTAGCCTTTCCTACCCTCAAGTATATATATATACTGCATATATCTTAGATCCATTTTACACCTTCCACAGGGCAAAGCTAGGTTTGGCACCAATCCTGGCTCCCTGAGAAGTGTACCTGGCATGATACAAGGGATTGCAAATTTGTCTTCATTGCATTCACACTTCCGAACATTTCTAGATGTACACTCTAAAACCCAATATGTGAAGAGCCCCTGAGTGACCTGACTTCAGTTTCCAATTTGCACTCATGTTCTGACTCCCATCTCCACATGCACTCCAAGTTAACAGACTTTTTGTGGGTTATTGAATTTTGTCTGCTGGGCCGATTTTATGTATGGGGAGGAGAAGAATATAGCCAATGCAGTTCCTTCTTTTCCCAAACATCCTCTGCTAAATGGGCTCTCAACAGAGAAAAATCCAGCTGTTTTCCACCACAGGGCCTGCAGAAATCTCTGCAATTAATGATTCTGAGACTGTTTAAGTGTCCTTTCTTTATATGCAGTCGGGTGGGATTAATGTAATTTATTTTTTGCGCGCAAGTGGTACCCCCCCCCAACCAGCCTCCCCCAGGAGAGGAGTCTGAAGTGGAGCTATTACTGCATAAATGTGCAAAGACACAATGCCACTGATGTCCTCTCTGGCTTTCCTCTCGCCCCCTTCTTTTTGAACGCAATGCAGCAAGGGACAGAACTGAAAGACATCGGATGGCAATGTTCTTTTTGCTGGCAATAATGCAGCATCCCTTAGGAAAGCTGGCATCTGCTGACAGCTGCTCTGAAATGCTTATGCTGCAAACCTATCTGACCTGAGCTGCGTGGAGAACCTCCAGCTTAGCTCGGATGGGTACATTCCCAGACGTGCGCCTCGTGGCACGCTGACTTCAGAAAACCCCACGCATGCACGCACCTTGGAACTGAGCGCTGCTTTAACATAAGCCACCTCAGGCAAATGTGGGGGTGGGGGACAGAGAGTTGAATATGTATTGGCAGGGATTGCGGAGAGAGGGAAAGCCCGTTCCAGACAGTTATTGGGAGGAGAGGGAGAGTTCCCAGGGAATGTCTTCAGAGAGGGCAAGGACAGGAGAGGTTCTCACCAGTGGATGCACGAAAGCCCTGCTGCACGGAGGAACTTGAACCTCTTTGAACCTGGTGACACCCCCCATGCCTGTACAATACCCTGGGATCACCACATAACAGCTTATGTACTGACCATGCAATAGGAATTCTGCATAGCATTTGTGCTGCTGCTGCTGCCTTCTGTAGTTTTCTGGTTCAGCAGCCAGGCAGACCACTGACTTCCTGCGGATTTGACATGCCAGCAGGTCACAAACTGCTAATATTGAAGTTGTTTTATAGGTTACAGTGGTACATACGCTTCAGGTTACATACGCTTCAGGTTACATACTCCGCTAACCCAGAAATAGTGCTTCAGGTTGAGAACAGAAATCGTGCTCTGGCGGTGCAGCAGCAGCAGGAGGCCCCATTAGCTAAAGTGGTGCTTCAGGTTAAGAACAGTTTCAGGTTAAGTACAGACCTCCGGAACAAATTAAGTACTTAGCCCGAGGTACCACTGTATTGTTTTCTTAACTTCTGATTCTCTTAAGTAACCCCCACCCCCATACAGCAGGCAGGCAGGCTGTGTTGAGGTTGTTTTTTTGTATTGCTTTTTTAAAAAGTTAATTATTCATTGTCCTTTTTTGTGCGTGGGTGGGGTGGGGGGAGAAACTCCAAGTTTGGGTCCTGCTCCACGGTGAATCAGAAAATCATTTCTGCTGACTTAAGTTGCAGCTTCAGAGTTGCGTAACACAACTTTGTGGGTGTGCAGGCAGAAATGTGCCGGCGTGCTTTGAGAGTGACAATAGCCCAGCCCTCCCACCTCCCACTGAAGTCAGATGAGATCTTGATTAGTTAGTGTTGCTAAATACCATAAATCAATATTTATGTTAGCCTGCATGAGCCCCCCTGGGAAAGATGAATTAGCATTAAAGCTTTTTGCAGTGCAAGGGGGAGAGAAAACATGGTTGCATCAAAGCTCAAAGTGGGACAGTTCATCTTGTCTCCAAGGTGTTCAAACGGCCCCTTTCCAGCCCAGGTCCCTAGGTACTCTTTCGTGTTTGGATTTCAACTCGGCCCCAAGCAGCGACTGCAGCATTTCCCCCTTTTTTGATGCTTTGTGTAGCCATGTCTCCTGTGCTTTGAAGTCTCCTCTTCCACTTGGCATGCTTTTCTCCATGTTTCATTGTGGAGAGCTGATTCCAGCAAATGCCCTTTCCCTATGCAGAACAAACCCAGTTCTTAGACAATGAAAAGGCCTGCTTCTATTAGATTCCTCACCCAACATACGCACAAACAACCATTCGTTTGAGGTAGATACATGTCCACAAGGTAAGTGCTCTATGATATCCACAGCGGAATGCCTTGCTGTCAGGAGTGTGCATCAGATTTGGAGGAAAGGCAAATCCTTAAGTGGTTTCTGGCCAGTTTTGGAGATATTCCGGACTTGTTGGGGTCAAACTGTGCTCCCTCTGTAATCATGTGGCTGATCAAAATCAGGGGCCTCTCAAAGTCCTGGGAGCGATTTGGAGATCAAAACAAAAACCTGCAGGCACTGTATCTGCAAAACCTAAAACGTGTCTCTTTCCCCAGGCTTGAAAAGAAGGGTCTGTAGTTTTGAGCCTAGCTTTCAATCAGAGGGAATGATTATCTGAGGGCTCTCTAATCACACTGCTGATATGGAGGGATGTTAAAGTGATGTTGTCACCTGCTTCTTGTGTGCTCTGTGCTCCTTGTTAATTCCGACACAACCACTCCTGTCAAATCAGCCTCGCAGCTGTTGCTTTCTGCAACTCAGACTGGGTTTGGTACGCCTGCAAATGGAATCCACTTCTGTCAAAAACAAAACGGATGTCGCCATTTGTTGATTTCCCCATTATAATCAGGTGGTGGTGGTGGTGGGGAGACATGAAATTCGGCACTCTGGAATTGGGATTCCGATTCAGACCCAAGCCAAATTTCTGCAACGGTCTGAGCTGAATCAGGCTCTTTTCCGAAGCACTGAATTGCAGTCTGTGCTGAATCGTGTGGTCGGTGCTCAATACTGGTAGCTGTCTTCCTGCCCTTTATAGAACACATTATTATTATTATTATTATTATTATTATTATTATTATTATTATTAATTCCACTTATACAATACCCTATACCCGGAGGTCTCAGGGAAGTTCACAACAAGACCACAAAATATAAAATCAAACCAAAAACAGTAACCCAATAACTCCCACCCCCCAAAAGCCACATTTTAAAAGGGTGTTGGATGTCAATAAGATCAACCTAAGGCCTGGTTAAAAAGGAATGTTTTTGCCTGGTGCCTAAAGGCAGAACAACTGTAATGTAGTAGTGTACAGTGGTACCTCAGGTTACAGATGCTTCAGGTTACAGACGTTTCAGGTTACAGATGCTTCAGGTTAAAGATTCCACTAATCCAGAAATAGTACCTTGGGTTAAGAACTTTGCTTCAGGATGAGAACAGAAATTGTGTGGCAGTGGTGCAGCAGCAGCAGGAGGAGACCCCATTAACTAAAGTGGTGCTTCAGGTTAAGAACGTTTTCAGGTTAAGAACGGACCTCCGGAACAAATTAAGTTCTTTACCCGAGGTACCACTGTACTAGTGAGCTCAGTATGTTTTTTGCCCATCCTAGATTCTAAGGGCAGGGGGAAATGGAATATTTCTGTAAGCCAGCCCAGTTCCCAGTGTTCTTGACAGCTCTCAACGCCAGTCAAGCTATTGTGACGAAGAATCAAAATCCTGAATGGGGCTATGCAAAGAGGAGTAGGCTTGCTGCTTAGTAGCAAGAGATCAGGTTTAGCCCCACCCTGTGGTGTATCGCTTACCTTCCCCCATATAAAGCACTGCCAGGGCCGGCCAGCCCATGAGGCAGACTGAGACAGCTACCTCAGGCGGTAGAATCCAAAGGGCGGCGCTGCAAAAGGCTGCTGTCCCACCACTGCTGGATAAGTCAAGAGAAGCGGCAGTTGTGGGTTCCATCAAGAACTTGCCGGAAGCAGCAGCTGCTTCTTGCTTCTCCAGTGCTATTGTGGATGTCCTGCCCACCTGCTGTGGCTGTGGCAGCGGCTTTGGGGTTTTGATGAGATCTGGCAAGAGCCCTGTAAAAACTCACAAGAGCCCTGCAAGATCTTGCTGGGCTCTCACGAGATCTTGACAGAGCATGGAAGCTACACCTCAGCGTGACTTCAGTAAGCAAGGCTTCAGTGCGTTTGTGTGTGCTCATGTTTCCCATTTTGCCTCAGGCGGCGAAATGGGATGAGCCACCCCTGAGTACTGCCCTTAGGAACACAGTTGTGTTCAGGGCAAAACCTGCTCACAAAAAATACTGCAGCCCCACAGGGTACAATATCTAAGCAGCCCCTGCAAGCATAGACAGGCACACAGCAAATTACCTATAAGACATGGCTTCCGTGTGGCATGCCCTGTTGTGTCTTGCCCAGTGGCGTAGCATGGGTTGTCAGCACCCGGGGCAAGGCAAGTAATTTGCACCCCCTAACTCGTGGATTTTAGGAGGGGCAGAGAGCTGCGAGTGCGAGCGCGCCCCCCAGATGTTGCGCCCGGTGTGGCCGGCACCCCCACGCTACGCCACTGGTCTTGCATCATGAACTTAATCTCCCCACCAGCCTTTGGTGGATTTAACAAAACTGAGCTACTTTGCAGGGTGGTTGAAAAACACCGTCTCTGCTCAAGCGCCATCTCTGCACTATTAACTGTGGGCTGCACAGGTGGCGCTGTGGGTTAAACCACAGAGCCTAGGACTTGCCGATCAGAAGTTTGGCGGTTCAAATCCCCACGATGGGGTGAGCTCCCGTTGCTCGGTCCCTGCTCTTGCCCACCTAGCAGTTCGAAAACACATCAAAGTGCAAGTAGATAAATAGGTACCGCTCCGGTGGGAAGGTAAATGGTGTTTCCATGTACTGCTCTGGTTCGCCAGAAGCGGCTTAGTCATGCTGGCCACATGACCCGGAAGCTGTACATCGGCTCCCTCAGCCAGTAAAGCGAGATGAGCGCCGCAACCCCAGAGTCAGCCACGACTGGACCTAATGGTCAGGGGTCCCTTTACCTTTACTTACTTTGAAGATCAAACCTATCTATTCTGAAGGAAATCAGCCCTGAGTGCTCACTGGAAGGAGAGATCCTGAAGCTGAGACTCCAATACTTTGGCCACCTCATGGGAAGAGAAGACTTCCTAGAAAAGTCCCTGATGTTGGGAAAGATTGAAGACACAAGGAGAAGTGGACAACAGAGGACGAAATGGTTGGACAATGTTCTCAAAGCTACCAGCATGAGTTTGACCAAACTGCGGGAGGCAGTGGAAGACAGGAGTGCCTGGCGTGCTCTGGTCCATGGGATCACAAAGAGTCGGACACGACTAAATGACTAAACAACAACAACAACTTTGCAGAGCTGTTGTAAGCCACAGTCTTTTGACAACAGCTCTCATCTCCACCCCAATAATACAGAGGTCACCATGAAGGGTTGTAATTGCATTGTTGTTGGTAAGGCTTTTAAATATATAATTTTATTACCTTTTCTGGAATAAGGTTGAGAGTGCCTGCAAATTAAAACTCACGTAGGCCGGCTCCTCATCGGTGGGGAACCTGTGACTTGTATTTCCAAAACTTTTTGTGTGTGTACACACACCAGCTGTGGCTTTGTTACCTACGGGGTTCAAATCCATCGTGTCAAATTGCAGCAGTGACGTTAAGACGCAGCATTTTGCTTCTCCAGGCAGCGGTGAAGCATTTCACTTCTCTAGGCAAGTCGCTGGGTAGATTGTCAGCCACGGCAAGGGCAGATCATGAATAATGAAGCCAATGCATTTTGAGCCATTGTTTTATTAAAAAGACTTGGAGCGACTAATTTGTCAGATCCGAGGAAACTGCTCATTACCGCACATCTTTGGATGAGTTTCCCCTTTTTTATTTTTGTCCTGGGAAATCTCTGCTCTGCTGACTGGTATTGAAAGCTACAAAACTATATATTTATCTTCTGTGCAGCCTCTCCATTGCTGTTTAATAAATAAAGGCTCTTGCCTACATCCCTCATGCAGTTGCCAAGGCTGCTGAACTATCCGCCTCTGTAGCCTCAGCTATTCAGACTCTGGAAATGGGAATGCTTTCAAATGAACAAGACTCTTAATTCCAGAATAACCAGAGACTCAGTCCCTCAAAATTGAATACATAAGCCCCCACAGCTTATCAGAAGCCGGATCCTGGCCTGCATCCTGCTTTGGCAAATGGGCATGCAGGCTGGGACTTGGGCTGTGCCAGGGGGCAGAGCTGACAGAGTGGGAAGGCTTCCATTGGGTCCGCCCCCTGACCATTTAAGCAGCCCACACCTGGGGCACTACGTGTTTGTTCCTTCGTCGGATTTCTCCACCCACTCGTCCTGATAGTCAAGGACCTTGCTGTGGCTAGGGTGGTCGCTGTTTTTATGGGGCCAGGTAGGAATTGTCCACCGGGCAAATTGGCTCTGACCTGGTGGTTTTTTGCCTACCTCACAGCAATCGTCACAACTGGGTTGGGCATTAGGGCAATCCTTTGTCTTGGATGGAGGGGAGGTTGTAGTCTCCACGTGCCCCTCCAAACACTGGGGTATCTCATCAAAGGGATCCGGGGGGAGTGGCCATGTCCGCATGCCCAGGCGGGGCCAGGGCCAAAGGCACTCTCTGTCAGGAGCTCGTCCTGCACTCGAGTAGGACCCTGGCAGAGACACATGCCCGACTGGCATGTTCTCTCCCTCCTGGTCGTTTGTTTGGAAGCTTCAAAAGCTTTCTTCTGCCCAAACATCACAGCGACCGATGCCAACAGACACCAGCACACTTAGGGATCCGCAGAGTCACCGCAGCTTGCATAACAGACCTCAGCAACTCAGCATTTTGGCTAATCTACTTTATTTACATATAAGCACACACAGAGCACTGCAACATGGCTCCCTCTCTCTCTAGCATCAGACAGCAAAGAGAAAGAACAAAGGACAATAGCCCCACTTCATGGAACACAGTAACACAAACATCCTGTCTCCGTCACTTCCCACTTTGTGGAGTTAAAACATACACTGTCATGTGATAGACAAAAATCCCATGACTGCAATCATGGAGCAGGAATTCTAACATCCTCCCAGTCGACGGTCCCTGCGGGGGTCACCCTATTTGATGTAAATCTTAGCGACCCCTGCCTGGAATGACCTACGTGTCACTTCCGGTGGGCGGGCCAGAAATATTTCAATTGCTCCATGCCCAAGCCAAACCCCCTAGTGCTGATGTCAATATGCTTGCAAGTGAAAATATTGCGCTGAAAAGTAAGAGCAGGACCCAATTAACTCTCAGGAAGTTTCAGTCAAAAGGTATATGGTTTTTCAATATGGTTTAGGCAGTTTGTTGTAGGTATGGAAGCTAAGCACATTCTAGCCTGGTATAATTTGTGTACGGTATATGCTATCCCTGACGTTTCCTGTCATCAGTGCTATAGAGGTTCCGGAACTCGCCATGAACTCCTCCCTCATTCTCTTATAATGGAAAATTCTAAGAAGTTCTGGAACTGAGTTCCGGCAAGTTCCAGCTGGGGAAAAAGCCCTGCCTGCCATTTAAGCGCTCAATAAGCACATAAACGGGACAAGTTTCCCTCATTTTTCCCACTGCATATTCTCTGCTTTCCAACTGCACAATTTCCCCCCAGCTGCATATATTTTTTAATCCAACTGCACACTCAGCCATCCTACCACGTGACTCAAATAACACTCCACATGCCAGTTTGACTCCAGGACGAGGGTCAAGTGTACCCTTGGCACAAAATCCACTTCTGAAGGAGAAAAAGGGGGCAGTGTTGAAGGGAAGGAGCAAAGGGAAAAGGGGGAGCTGAAACTCGTGGTTAAATTTATTTTGAAATGAAAAAATGGGGGGAAAGGAATTCATCAATATGCAAGTTTTATATCCAATGTATTCATCCTGGGATAATTCCTTTTTACGGAAGCTCTCGGATTTTACCTGTCGCTTCTGCATTCAGATAATTGGAAACCTGAATCACTCTGAAAAGTTGGGAGCTTCAAAACATGCCAGTCCAGATGGCAGGCTACTATGCCTGTAAGCTAAAGTGAGAGAGAGCAGGGAATCTTTTTTTAACCATCACCACAATACTGAAATGCAAATATATCTACTTCAGTACACAAATTGCCCTTTAAAAATGTGGGTGATTTGGGGGGATTATTGGGCGGTGGTTGTTGTTGTTGCTTTGATTGCACATTTTGTGGTTTTATTCTGTAAACCACCCTGAGACCTCTGGGTAAAAAAAAGGTAAAGGACCCCTGACAGTTAAGTCCAGTCGCGAACAACTCTGGGGTTGCGGTGCTCATCTTGCTTTACTGGCCGAGGGAGCTGACGTTTGTCTGCAGTTTTTCCGGGTCATGTGGCCAGCATGACTAAGCCGCTTCTGGCAAAACCAGAGCAGCACATGGAAACGCCGTTTACCTTCCTGCCAGAGTGGTACCTATTTATCTACTTGCACTCTGGGTATAGGGTGGTATATAAATTCAATAAAATAAATAAATAAACTGTGACAAAGGTTACCATGAAATACTGTGATGTCCTCCAACTTGGACAGCTTTAGCAGGGGATTAGACAAACTCATGGAGGATAAGGCTAGTCATGAATGCTGTATGAGGTGGGCCTTTGGCGTGATCCAGAAGGGCTTTCCTATGTCCTTATGACAAAATAAATGTAAGCCAACTTGGATCAGAGAACAGTTAACATATATGGAGTCATAACCCCAAAGACCTATGAAGTAGAGGACAATATGGTTACTTTTCTAACTCAGGAAGCATGCCCTCCCAAGAATCATAGGATTTCTTCTTAGGTGTATATTTCAAAAATGGTAGATTACAGAGCAGAAATCTCCATTCAGTGGTGCCACTAGGGAATTTTAGATTCTAGAATTAATGGTCTAACTGAAATTGTTAAACAAGCAATTAACATTCCCGCCCCAAACAATTGCAATCCCTTTTTTCATAACTGCTTTGACATTCCTAATATGTCAGAGCAAAGAAGAAACCAAGTGTTTTGCCAGCCAAGTGCATTTTTGCAACGTCGACCGCCATTTTGCTTTTCTCTGCCTTCATCCTCTCCATTGCTTTCAGCAACTTGTTCTTACAAATCTGCTTCCCACTCAAGGGTTAAATCAGTCACAGTGATCTGGATCTCAGTCTGCCTGACTTCATGTTGCATGCTAATCTTGATATTCAAAAGCTCCACAAATTCAGAAGTTCATGGGAACAGCTTTAAACTTAGTTGGTCACAGATGGGTTAGTGTGCTTTCTCCCTCACTCGGAGTTCTAGTGAAGAACTTGTGCCTTTCATGTGCAATAATTCTTCTGCGTGTGCAGGGTGTTTCAAATTTATTATCAAAACTTAAACATTCACTTATTATCAGGTTGTATTCAAGCTGAACTGTTTCTTGATGTGAGGAGGAAGCTTCATTCCAAACCAGAACCACTTCAGCTCCTGTTGGCTCCCCCTACCCACCATCATTTTAGGTTTTTATTTTAAGTGCCAGCAATCTGGTTCCATCCCAGTTCAAGCAGAGCACATCCCTTTTCTACAGACCCAGCCTGTCCTAAATTGCTCCCCAGTGCCTATCTGCTCCAAACTCTGCCTCCCAACATTATTGGCTCTCCAAACATTGAGACTACGTAATGGCACCCGTCCAGCTGGCAATAATAATAATAATAATAATAATAATAATAATAATAATAATAATAATAATAATATTTATACCCCGCCCTTCCCGGTTCAGAAAACTGGGCTCAGGGCGGCTAACAACAGATTTAAAGCACTTAATTGATGCAACAAAAAACAGCTTAAAATACAGTATAAAACGTGCATAACAATAAATTCAGAATTCAGAAATCAATTTGGGGTGGGGGGAATCCATCCAATAAACATTAGATGATCACCAGGGCTAGCTGGCTAAATTAGTCCTATTTGGGCCGGTGAGGAGGAATTCCTCTTTCAGAGGAAGCTACCTTGGAGGTTCTAGCTTTTAGCACCCTACCTGGCAACCTAAATTTTGCTTCCAGGACCATCCACTCTGAGCTTCCCTGATGTCTGGGAGGCAGGGTTTTGTTTTTTTTCAGCCGGAAGTCGCTGGAATTCAGTTCCATCACCTCTCAGCCAGTGTGGTGTAGTGGTTAAGAACAGTAGTCTCGTAATCTGGGGAACCGGGTTTGCGTCTCCGCTCCTCCACATGCAGCTGCTGGGTGACCTTGGGCTAATCACACTTCTCTGAAGTCTCTCAGACCCACTCACCTCACAGAGTGTTTGTTGTGGGGGAGGAAGGGAAAGGAGAATGTTAACCGCTTTGAGACTCCCTCGGGTAGTGATAAACTCCTCCTCCTCTTCTTCTTCTTCTTCTTCTTCTTCTCCTCCTCCTCCTCCTCCTCCTCCTCAGGTGGGTGCCATTCCCATTGTAGGAGAACAAGTTCATGATGAGTCCTGGAACCTCTTTTTCTAGAAAAATAGCACTGCTGGGTGGTCAGGAGGAGGTTGAAGTAAGGACCGCAGGAGTTAAGTGAGTGGCATAATCTCCCTAAAAACCCTAGTACTTCAAGACGCCCATAAAAGTGCCTGGCTTAAAACCGTCTATCAAAAACTTCACTCTTGTGGCCTATCCCCACAACAGCTACTCACTATGGGCCCTACTAAAGCAAACAATCTAATTGGTCAACGTCTAAAAGATATCGAGCATCAGAACAACCTGGCCACTATAAGGAAATTCTGCCCTTGGTAGGTTCATTTTCCACCTCTCCATTTTGATTCTCTGGCCCCATATCTGCACAAACTTATTATCCCAAAATACAGATGTGCTTTTACACTTGCAAGACTGGATGTTTTGCCATCTGCAGTACTTGAGGGTCGATTCCAAAAAATCCCACCTGAGAAACGTCTTTGCCCCCTTTGGAGACGGTAGCACCAGAACAGCAGCACACGTCCTCCTGTCTTGGACTCTCTACAAAGACCTGAGGAACGAGATCTTCACCCCACTCGTACTAACCATCCCAGGGCGCTCAACCACTGCCACAATGTCCTTTCTTCTGTCAGATCAAAATAATCAGATAACAGCAAAGGTTGCTAGGTTCATAGCAGGGGCAATCAGAATAAGGGCCACTAATTGACGGCTGATTCAGGACTTTAAATTGTGCTCTTATATCAATTGTTTTTCTGCGTATACTGTAATGTTTTGCTGTTGTTATGGCCATTGGCTAATGCGAATAAAGTTTTATCTTTATCTTTAATCTCCCTAAAAAGGGACCCTCTGGACACAAAACTCTATGGTGTGAAAGAGTGCGTCGCTCACATCATTTCTTTAGGGTGCAGCCTCAAACTCACTGAAGGACTCTTGCCCCAGATAGAGAGCTGAAATATCTAGAGCTCTCCCTGGACACAACTCCGGATCTTGGATGTAGCTAATATTGTACGCTGATAGTGAAGTTCCCTGGACTGGTTGATGTATGCTTGAATGGCATTTGTTTCTCTTCATCACTGCATTATTCAACACTTCATGATTCACTATTGTTTGCATGTTTGTTTGTTTCATTGATGCATCACCTCCCATGAGGCATCCTGGAGAAAATATACAAAGTCATAAAACATATATAGAATAGCTGCATATATAAAATCAATTAAAACATTGAGTCAGTACTTTGCAGTTCTTTTAGAGCTGTGCTGTATTTTTGTCCTTCCAGGCTGTGATATTTTACGTTTTACACTTTCTATTCTTTTTTCCAAGTTTGTACCTCTTAACAAAATCAATTTAAAAAATATTAAAATTAGCTTGGGGCAATTAAAACACTTGCATCTATTAAAAAAACTTTCTTTTTAAAAGCCATAAAAACAACAATGGCACACAGAGAAAATCAATACGGATACCAATTAAGATAAAGATTTCCATTTAAAAGACTTGTTGAAAGAGGAACGTCGTTGTTGTTTAATCGTTTAGTCGTGTCCGTCTCTTCGTAACCCATGGACCAGAGCATGCCAGGCACTCCTGCCTTCCACTGCCTCCCGCAGATTGGTCAAACTCATGCTGATAGCTTCGAGAACATTGTCCAACCATCTCATCCTCTCTCGTCCCCTTCTCCTTGGGCCCTCCATCTTTCCTTTCCCAACATCAGGGTCTTTTCCAGGGAGTCTTCTCTTCTCATGAGGTGGCCAAAGTATTGGAGCCTCAGCTTCAGGATCTGTCCTTCCAGTGAGCACTCAGGGCTGATTTCCCTTAGGAATGGATAGGTTTGATCTTCTTGCAGTCCATGGGACTCTCAAGAATCTCCTCCAGCACCATAATTCAAAAGCATCAATTCTTCGGCAATCAGCCTTCTTTATGGTCCAGCTCTCACTTCCAGGAACGTCCTTAGCAGGGACCAAAAAATCAAACAAAAAGGCTGTGCCTGTCCAATATATAGGGGGTTCCAATGAGCAGGTATTGCCACACTAAAGGCCTGATTCTTGACATACAATGGTATCTCTGGTTACGAACTTAATTCATTCCAGAGGCCGTTCTTAAGCTGAAACCGTTCTTATCTTGAGACGCGCTTTCGCTAATGGGGCCTCCCGCTGAGCACACACCTTCGTCGCACGGCTTCCGTTCACATCCTGGGGCAAAATTCGCAACCAGTAGCAGCTACTTTTGGGTTAGCGGAGCTTGTAACCTGAAGTCTTCATAACCAGAGGTACCACTGTATTGACAGAATGGTATCTGCAGCATGCTCACTCCTGCAGAATGCAGGGACTGGTTGGCTACGTAAGGGCTGAGGCGATCCAAGTCCCAAACTATATAGGACTTTGTACAGCAATACCAACACCTTTAAGCTACCCTGGTAGTTAAATGACAGGCAGTGCAATCATCGTGTCAATTGCTGCCGTTGAAAAGTGTTGTATATAAGGTGTGGCACGCGGTGTTTTGTCTCTGTCTGTTTACTCACATGTGCAAATCATCACTTGACAACAGAGTCTCAAATGATGGACATGCAAGCAGAAAGGTTGTAAAAGGTAAAGGGACCCCTGACCATTAGGTCCAGTCGTGACCGGCTCTGGGTTTGCGGCGCTCATCTCGCTTTATTGGCTGAGGGAGCCGATGTACAGCTTCCGGGTCATGTGGCCAGCATGACTAAGCCGCTTCTAGCGAACCAGAGCAGTACATGGAAACACCATTTACCTTCCCACTGGAGCGGTACCTATTTATCTACTTGCACTTTGACATGCTTTCGAACTGCTAGGTTGGCAGGAGCTGGGACCGAGCAATGGGAGCTCACCCCATCGCGGGGATTTGAACCGCCAAACTTCTGATCAGCAAGTCCTAGGCTCTGTGGTTTAACCCACAGCACCACCCGTGTCCCAGAAAGGTTGTAATCCCTGCTTAATTACTACCACCCCAAGCTTTAGTAATGTCCCAAAGTTGCAAAGGACCTGGATAGATTTTGGAAGCTGACTATGCCTTGTAACAAATTTTCAGCCATTTGTGTAAGCCTTCAACTGCGGAGCACGGCCATAATTCTAGCATATTTTTGATTATCATAACCACACAGGGCATGTTTCATCCAAGGTTAGAGAGAGCTAGTTCTCATTCCCTTAACTTCTATAAGAGAGTTAAACATGTGCTTTGAGTATCCTATTGAAATGAAAGGGATTTCTAACTGGCATGAATCATACCTTCGATTCTGTTATTTATTTTTTAAATACGTCTATAGTTTAAATTTTATTTGTTTGTTTGGTATACTGCCCCACTTGCTAGATCTCAGAGTGGTTCCCTGTCGTTTTTTTCTTAAAGAGCTTTTACAGATGGGGGCGGGGGCGGGATTTAAAAACGGAAATGTACTCATTTCTTAACAACAACAAAGAGAGAGCTCCAGCGGTGGTTGGTTAGGTTAGGATCTCCCATTAAGGACCCTGCTGGTTCCGACCTTGTTGACCTTCAGTGAGGCACTTCTTGGATCTGCTGGGGCGGGCGGCAGATGACTTTTAGATGTCGCAGGGCATTCTCCATCAGCCTGCCGGTTATTCCAGGGGGGGGGGGGGCAAGAGGAGGAGACCAGGAAGGGTCTCCTCGCCCCGTCCGGCATCCTTGAGCCTGTTCCAGCCTCCGTCCTCTCCTCCCCTCCGTTCTCTCTTCGTGGAAGCGAGCCCTCGAGCTTTCTGGCTGCTGTAACTCAGCAGCGATGCCCAGGACTCCACTCCCCTCCCCTCCGCGTCCTGGGTGCAGCTGCCAAAGAGGCTGCCCAGCCGAGGGAAGCCTTTGTGATTTGGGGAGGGGGGGGATCTCTGCAGCAATACTCCCCGCTGCCACCAGCTCCTCCTGCCGGCACGCCGCCTTCGCGCCTCTTCTCCTCTAGGGGGCCCCCCTCCCTCCCGCGCTGGCCGCCCCTCGAAGCAACGCCCCGAGGGGAGGCGGGCGAGCGAGGGATAAAAAGCGCGGCGCTGGAGCAGCGCGGAACTCTGCGCGCCCTTCCAGCGCTCCAGTTAGAGACCCTCGCAGCCGCGCGCCCCAGTTCCGCTGCCTCGGATCGGAGCGTTGCCACCCCGCATCCTAGGGGGAAAGGGGCGCGTCTAAACTGTGGGGAGCTCGGGTCCTTTGCAAAGGGGAGCTCCGGACTCACCTGGCGCCCAAAGGTAAGAGCTACTCCCTCTTTGAATTGGCGAGGAAGGGAGGAGGGTGGCAGCCGATGCGTCCTAGGGAGAGCGCGGGGTGCAGGGCGAAGAAAGCTTGGGGCTCTGCTGCTTTGGAGGTGGGGGTCGCAAGACGTTTGTGGGGAGGTGTTCATTGCGCCTTGGCCATGTGCCGATCAGCAAAGAGGACTCTGCGTTGTGTGTGAGAAAGAGAGCGATTCTGGATTCCTGGGCTCGTGCGCAACTTTGACTCCCGCTTTGGGTGCCCTCGGTGTTCCCTTGGATGTGGGGATATTCCAGACAACCACAGTTCCCCTTGGAGGCTGTAGGCGGTCCTGGGGTGAGACCTGGCGAGAGTGGAGCGGCGCGGCGTGTCACGGGGACCCCGACGACTCGATGCAGGCGGTTGTCGCTTTTATTGGAGCATCTGCGGAAGGACAGGGTAGCCGAGAACCTCTCACTCTCTCCTCTCTGGTCCACACACGCACCTCACCCTGTAACGCTTGGCGACTCTGGGGTTTAGCTGAACGTGTGAGCGGTCTCCACTGACCTGCACTTGTGAAAGTTTTGCCTGCGCTTGTGAACCTGGGAGGCTGGTTCAGGTGCGCAAGCCACCGCCTGCTGTTGCAGTTCTTGGGTGACCGTGACTTAGCTGTGGGTAGTAGTAGGGGCTGTGGAATGGTGGCCTCCGGAAGGCAGAGGCAACGCTGTTTCTTCTCCCACTCCGTCTGTGGCACTCCAATAAGCAAAGCTGCGCTCCACTCACCAGCAGGACACTACCAGTCTCTGAATAGGGATGGAGTCTGTAATCCCTGCAGTTTTTCACAAGTGGTGGCCTTTGAACCTTGACCTTAGCTGGGTCCCTTGCATGGGTGTAGCCAGGGGTGCAGGGAGGAGCAGCTGCTCCTCCCCCAGAATCAAGTAATATAAATACTTAACTGACTAATCAGGTCGGTTCTGCACCCCCTCCCCCGACAAAAGTCCTACCCCCCCCCCCCAAATCCTGGCTATGCCCATGGTCCCTTGGAAAGCTCTCGCCACGTGGCAGGGGTGACGGACTGCTAATAAACGACAACAGGAGAAGCTTCTATACATAAGTTTGTTTCAGGTGAGATGGCAAAAGCAGCACTTGCATTTAGCATCAGCCGTCCTGGGAATGAATGCAGAGTTATTCCACTTTCACAGGAGCCATGCCTGAGTGAGAGACTTCCCAAGAGTAGTTTTGTTTGCTTGTTTGATAGTTTACTAGATTTATGTCCCGCCTTTTAGGCAGCTTGCTACCCAAGCCGTATACTAAGATTCCAGTTATTGAAATAATAACATTGCATTAAGTGTAGCAGTGGCAGATCAGCGTCTACAACAGCTCAGCTCCATAACACCACCTGAATGCAGACCACCAGAAGAAAAAGTCTTTATGGTTTTCCAAACGGTCATGTAGAACATCCCCTGGGTAGGACTGAGAGAGATGCCTGCTTGAGACTCTGGAGACCGTGTAGACCAGGGTTTCCCAAACTTGGGTCTCCTGCTGTTTTTGGACTACAACTCGTATCATCCCTAGCCAGTAGGACCAGTGTTCAGGGATGATGGGAACTGTAGTCCGAAAACAGCTGGAGACCCAACTTTGAGAAACCCTGGTGTAGACAATACTGAATGAGATGCACCAATGTAATGCAGCTTCCTGTGTTCCAAAACAAGGTATCTCCCTGGATATGGTGTTCAAGAAATGCGGGGCCACCACAAGAAAGACTCTGTCCCTGGTGCTCACCAGTTTAACAACTCTCACCAGTGGAACACAAAGCAGGGGCCTCAGATGCCAATCTTACAAGTAGGGCAGGGTGCAGATACAGTCATACCTCATGTTGCGTTAGATTCATGTTGCATCTTTTCAGCTTGCGAACGCGACAAACCTGGAAGTGTATACTTCCAGGTTTCACCGCACACGCAGAAGTGTTCTGCACGCTTCGCACATGTGCAGAAGTGCTCTATCATGCTCTGCTCGTACACAGAAGCGCCACTCTAGTTGCGGACTTTTCAGGGTGCGAACGGCACCCCGGAACGGATCATGTCTGCAACTAGAGGTACCACTGTAGCTTCCTCAGATAGCCAAGTCAGGCTTTAAATCAGCACGTTGTGCTGGGTCCATAAATAAACAGGCAGCCGATCTAACTGGTGTATAAATAGCATGTGATCCAAACACCTGTTTCCTAAAAGTGTGCTAACTGCCATATTCTGCAAGTTTCCAAACCGTTGTTGTGAAGGTGCTTCCAAAGGAAAGCAGAGAGGATCTCCACCGGCCCAGACTGTGCCTCGTATGGGGCCAACTGGTAGAGTAGAACAGTCCTGAGTTCAACAGGACTCTTCTCCTTGCCCTGCCTCAAATAGCATTCCTGCTCCCCATCATTAGGAGTTTTGCTTATGAGAGCTGCTTCAAACTTCTTATGGTTCAATGGATGCACACCCTGCACATGTGCATTGTGCCCAAACCAGATGTGACTTGAAAAAAATGGCAAAACAGCCCTAAAAGAGTCCAGAAAGGGCAAAAAACAAAACAAAAATACACAGCAACAGTGCCTAGCAATCCCACAAGCCTTTGCAAGTTCAATCCCAGGAGCCCTTGCACTGACCATTGAAGCCTGTGGAGAGTTGGAATTTTTGAGCTTGGAAGTTTGGAGGGTAGTGATTGTGGTGGAGTTTGGCATCTCATAAGTGCTGCTGGTTTCTTAAAGAGTTTTTCCAGGGGTTCCAGAGGTTTGGAGAGTGTTTGCAGGCTTTCCCAATGGTGTTTCAGATATACAGCGGTACCTCGGGTTACATACACTTCAGGTTACAGATGCTTCAGGTTACAGACTCCACTAACTCAGAAATAGTACCTCGGGGTAAGAACTTTGCTTCAGGATGAGAACAGAAATCGTGTGGCGGCGGCAGCAGCAGCAGTGGGAGGCCCCATTAGCTGAAGTGGTACCTCAGGCTAAGAACAGTTTCACGTTAAGAATGGACCTCCAGAACAAATTAAGTTTTTAACCCCTGGTACCACTGTTTGTGATTTCACTTAACCACGCGGGGCTTTGCAACGTAACCCCCGTGTGAATTGGGAACTGCCTGTCTCTAGTTTCCACATGGTTTGCTCATTTATATACCAAAAAAAATATTCCTTGAATATCGAAGGTTTCCTTAGATTTGGTTTTAAGTATTAGCATATGGGTTGCTGGGGTGGGTGGCAGTGAACTACTCCTGACACATTTTTGTTACACCAAACATGAGAAAATGTACTTTCACATGTAGGAGAATGATATTTTGGACTATAAATCTGCTAAGAGCCATAAAAATAAACTACCACTGGTACGTGACTAGTTTAGAGGAATGAAGCATTTTTTTTTATCCCCAGAAAGGATAAAATTAGCATAGTACAAGTTTAGGAACATTGGCAATTAGCTGATTGTTTTTTGAATAATGGTCCTTAAATCAATGTAATGTTGGAATGAAAAGTTTTGTGACCTAATATTCTGACCCAAACAGATGCACAATCCATCCAGTTAAGTACTTCAAAGTGGAGGGTGTGCTCAGTGGGGCTTACTCCTCGGTAAGCCTGCATAGGATTTCAGCTTTAAACTCCCATTGAGTTTGATGGGGAAATTGAGCTTAAATTTCTCCTACTTACAACCTGCATTTGAGGTTCATTAAGACTGCAGCTGGGACGCGGGTGGTGCTGTGGGTTAAACCACAGAGCCCAGGGCTTGCCAATCAGAAGGTCGGCAGTTCGAATCCCTGTGACGGGGTGAGCTCCCATTGCTCGGTCCCTGCTCCTGCCAACCTAGCAGTTCGAAAGCACATCAAAGAGCAAGTAGATAAATAGGTACCACTCTGGCGGGAAGGTAAACGGCATTTCCGTGTACTGCTCTGGTTCACCAGAAGCAGCTTAGTCATGCTGGCCACATGACCCGGAAGCTGTACGCTGGTTCCCTCAGCCAATAAAGCAAGATGAGCGCCGCAACCCCAGAGTCGTCCATGACTGGACCTAATGGTCAGGGGTCCCTTTACCTTTACCTTTAAGGCTGCAGCTCTCTACACGCTTACCTGGAAGGAACTCTCATTGAATTCAATAGACCTTACATCTGAGTAGGCTCACTTTTCTTGGCATAATCCCCGTTAACTATTGAATTACTCACTTCCGTGTGAACATACATAGGATTATGCTGTTTTTGGATGAGGAAATTTAAAACATTTCTGTACCTTTAGATCTCACATCTCTTCCTTCGTGGGACCCAAGCGGTATTGGGAATAACAGCTCTCAGCACCATTAACAAGCTCCATCTCCCAGAATTCTTTGGGGGAAGCCATGGATGTCAAAAGTGTACCATAGTGCTTTAATGAAGTGGTGGCCAAACTTGGCCCTCCAGCCGTTTTGGGACTACAACTCCCATCATCCCTAGCTAACAGGACCAGTGGTCAGGGATGATGGGCATTGTAGTCCAAAAACAGCTGGAGGGCCAAGTGTGGCCATGCCTGGCTTTAATGTATGCTATGAGTGGCCTTAGCCTTAGACGAGGCCTTAGCCTTAGTAGACGAATACTAACCAGTAAGCAGTGGCCTTGTGTAGGGAGGGCCAGAGGGGTGATGCTCCCAGATGCATGGGGGTGCATTTTGCTCCTCCCCACCCTGCCAGCCCCATGCTGCTGCACCCCTACCCACCCACAGCCCTTGGCGGGTGCAACACACATGAGTCCAAGGAGCATGTGTGAGGATGCAACAGGGACACACCCTTCCTGTTCATGGCGCAGATCTGTTCCATAGTCCTCACACAGCCCTGCAGCATCGCAAAGCATTTAGGGGCTGGCAGCGCTGTGTGAGTGCGCCCTTCAGGTGTGTATGCCTGTTTGTGCCCGCCAAGGGTCACAGGTAGGTAGGGGCACAGCACAGCCCCGAACCTGGGCACACGTCAGGCACAAGCCATGCACGCTACGCCTCTGACAGTACGGTAGTCAAAAGGTTGGTCGCTAGTCATTGCTGCCAATACTGTGGTACCTTGGGTTAAGAACTTAATTTGTTCCGGAGGTCCGTTCTTAACCTGAAATTGTCCTTAGCCTGAAGCACCACTTTAGCTAATGGGGCCTCCTGTTGCCGCCGCACAATTTCTGTTCTCATCCTGAAGCAAAGTTCTTAATCTGAGGTAATATTTGTGGGTTAGCGGAGTCTGTAACCTGAAGATATGTAACCTGAAGCGTATGTAACCTGAGGTACCACTGTAGTCACTTAGCACTGTTTCTGCCACCGGCAAGGTTTGCTGTGATTGCTTCTACGTTCCTTGCTTACACAGATGTGTGTACATGTGCAGTTGTAAATATCTGCTCATCTTTATACAGAATAATAGGAAAAGCTGTACTGAGGCATGAGCAGCTGGGTGCGGAGGGGCGGGGGAGCGCCCCGCCCCCAGCACCATCGGGGAGGGGGTACTATCGCGGCCACCCCCCCAGACACGCACCATGCACCTGCCACCATGCCGGGTGCCACGGCCCCACAGGCAGCACTGGGACATCTGTCAAGGGCCTCTTGTCCATTGCTTTCCCTGCATGCATAGACTAGTATCCCAGCCTTCCCAGCCCACCATTGCTTCACATTAAGAACCTCTACGAAACATTCCTCTTGAATAAGGCTCTTCAAACTGCCTGGGCAACTTCTCTGATGATATCAGCCTGCAAAATGGATGAGTTTGCTTTCTTTCCCAGAACAAAACAAAACAAAACAAAACCCCATTCATCATACTTGGCACTCCTTGGCGCTCTATCGCAACGCCGGTTTGAACGTGCTGGTGTTGCAAGGCGCAAGGTGTCCGCTTATGTATTTGCCATTCCCCACCCCTCCCAGAGAGAAAAGCATTTTCAGCTGCATTCGCAAGGTTAGCAGGCTGACTTCTCACACATCGGTTCCACTGCTTTTTAAAAATTTATTATTATTATTATTATTATTATTACTGATTTTATAATATCAGTATTCACAAAGCAAAACCTATCACATGCGTCATTTCAAATATGTTAGATGTGCAGGTTGTTTGAGGTTTTGTCCATTGCAGACCTATGCCCTTCCTCTATAATAGGGTTTCCAAAACTTGGGTCTCCTGCTGTTTTGGACTACAATTCCCATCATCCCTTACCAATGGTCCTGCTAGTTAGAGATGATAGGAGTTGTAGTCCAAAAAGAGCTGGAGTTCAAAAACAGCTCTATAATTTATTTATTCATTTATTTCATTTCTGTACCGCTTTATATTTTTAAGAAAAATCTCAAAGCGGTTTATGGCATATTAAAACATCAATAAAACAAGCCAGAATCAAACATTTCTGAAGAAAGTCAAATATAGAGTATACAGTCAAAGCAACATATAGTCATACCTCATGTTACGTCCACTTCATGTTACGTCCTTTCAGGTTACGTCCCGTGGCGACCCAGAAGTACCGGTAAGGGACCCAAGCACCAGAGCACTCTCCCCTCCTGTGGTTTCTGCCAGCTGGTCTGCAGAAGCATCACCATTGTTGGTGAGTAGCCTTTTGTGGCCCTCTCCTCTATGAAATGGGACACGGGTGGCACTGTGGGTTAAACCACAAGAGCCTAGGACTTGCCGATCAGAAGGTCGGTGGTTCAAATCCCCACGAGGGAGTGAGCTCCCGTTGCTCGGTCCCTGCTCCTGCCAACCTAGCAGTTCAAAAGCACGCCAATGCAAGTAGATAAATAGGTACCGCTCCAGCGGGAAGGTAAACGGTGTTTCCGTGTGCAGCTCTGGTTCGCCAGAAGCGGCTTAGTCATGCTGGCCACATGACCCAGAAGCTGTACGCCAGCTCCCTTGGCCAATAAAGCGAGATGAGTGCCATAAACTCAGAGTCCGCCACGATTGGACCTAATGGTCAGGGGTCCCTTTACCTTTACCTCCATGAAATGGTTCCTTTTAGACTTGCCTTAGTCCTTAATTCCACTGATTCTAACAAACGGTATCTAAAAAAATGAGTTAAATGAGATTTCTTGCAATACAGGTTGGAATTGTTTTTCTTTTATTTCTGTTCATTCTGTTAAGTGCCCTGGGCTCCTTTGGGAGGGAAGAGTCCTTGAGAAATGCAATAACAATAAAATGATAAATCTTGTACAGAACAGATGCTCATTGGGAGCGCAGTGGTTTTCACCTCTGTCTGCCTCCCACAATATATACTTGCATAGCTATGTGCAGAGACCCTCCAAGTGCCCCTATTTTCCAGGGACAGTCCCGGTTTTACAAAAGCCGTCCCAGTTTCTGATTTGATTCTGGAGTATCCCACTTTTCTTTAGGATTTCCCCATTTTCACTGGAGAAATGGAGTCATGTGAACCCCAAGTCAAGGAGATAAACTATACAACCTTTAGAAGACATATAAAGGCAGCCCTGTACAGTGGTACCTCGGGTTACATACACTTCAGGTTACACACGCTTCAGGTTACAGACTCTGCTAACCCAGAAATAGTACCTTGGGTTAAGAACTTTACTTCAGGATGAGAACCGAAATTGTGTTCTGGCAATGTGGCAGCAGCAGGAGGCCCCATTAGTTAAAGTGGTGCTTCAGGTTAAGAACGGACCTCTGGAACGAATTAAGTACTTAACCCGAGGTACCACTGTATAGGGAAGTGTTTTGAGGGAGTTTTTTAAATATTAAATGTTCTATATATATTTTGGAAGCCACCCAGAGAGGCTGGGACAACCCAGTTACATGGGTGGGGTATAAATAAATTATTATTATTATAATTATCATTATGGACTAGGATGTCCCTATTTTCTTTTTTTAAGAATAATTTTTTATTAACCGACCAATCACATCAAATCAAACCAAATTACATAAATTCCAAATTACACAACCGAATTTTAAATTTTTGTTGGGGGTACCCATATTTCAAGTTCCAAAGGAGATCCAATCAACTTCTTGCTTCTTACTGCTGTTTTAATGTCCACAAATCTAACCTTATGATGTTCACAGTACTATCCAGTCCTTTCTTATTGTTTTTCCACATCTCTTGTTGTTATTTTCATATATTTTTCCTTTCTTTTTGTGACCTCTGATAGTCTCCACAAGCTGGTTAGAACAGTTTGTAATCCTGCGTGGATATTATTTTTTTTATCCAGTAGCCATATCCAGACGTTTTCCATATAACATCACTTCCATACATCAAAACAGTCTTAGTGTCATTAATCTTCACCAATCTGCCTCCTTTCTCAAAACCTCTGAGGAGATTCACCAGGAATGCAATCTGAAAATAAGTCCGTTCCTCCTCCCGGCTATAAATCCTTTGGCAAGATGGTGACTCCGAATTAATTGCTGCGCCATTCCAAAAGCTCTTATTGCTTCTCAATCTCCATAAAGCATACTTTTGGTTAAAGTTTATCTCCACACAGACCTTAATCATCCTGCTTGGGTCAGTTCAACCGATGATTCTAATGAGGAGGGGTTCTTGTAAATCACATAGAAGGAAAGTAAAAAAGGTTTCCCCCATTCAGTCCTGTTGTCAACATACCCAGCCTTTGGTGTATCTTCATCGTAAAATATTCCTGTTTCTCCAACCCGTCGTTTTCTTTCACAGAGGTCACTTAAATTAGCAGACTTCACTCCCCTTCTTCACTTGAAATATGTGCATTTGCTTCTTTTGTAATTAATTATTCCAAATTGCTGCAGCTAGTGCACGATCAGAGACAGCATCCAGGAGAGCCGAGGTCCACATGGGAGCATTCTGCCTAGGGCCCTCACCCCCTTCTTTTGAATTAGGGGGTGATTTATGGGCACAGCAGGCAAGGGCAGTGTTCCCCATTTCCTTGGGGCAACAAGGGAGGCTGCCTACTCCCATAACAGCCTCTTAATTACCCCGTGTGGGTTGGAGAGATGGTATTGTCGACCATCTTCCAATGCGCCCCTAGTGGCCCCCAGGATGTCCCTATTTTCATTGGAGAAATGTTGGAGGGAAAGTGTACCTGTTCTGTCACACATGTGCACAGGTGTGCACTCCCTCTGACACGATTACTGCATCAGATTATTCGTTGTTTCAACCACCACCATCTTGAGCTAGGGGAACATTTGCCCTACTTCAAAGAGGACAGGCCTCTCTTTGAAGGAGTGTCCAGTTGAAGCATCTATTAAAGATAAAGAACCACTGCAAGGGAGAGCAAGAAAAGCCTTGAAGTGGATACATGGGTAATCTGGAATCTAAAGGTAAAGGTAAAGGTACCCCTGCCCGTACGGGCCAGTCTTGACAGACTCTGGGGTTGTGCGCCCATCTCACTTAAGAGGCCAGGGGCCAGCGCTGTCCGGAGACACTTCCGGGTCACGTGGCCAGCGTGACATCGCTGCTCTGGCGAGCCAGAGCCGCACACGGAAACGCCGTTTACCTTCCCGCTGGTAAGCGGTCCCTATTTATCTACTTGCACCCGGAGGTGCTTTCGAACTGCTAGGTTGGCAGGCGCTGGGACCGAGTAGCGGGAGCGCACCCCGCTGCAGGGATTCGAACCGCCGACCTTTCGATCGGCAAGTCCTAGGCGCTGAGGCTTTAACCCACAGCGCCACCTGCGTCCCAATCTGGAATCTACACACACACAAATTATTGTTGTTGTTGTTGTTGTTGTTATTTATTTGTATCCTGCCCATCTGGCTGGGTTTCCCCAGCCACTCTGGGCGGCTTCCAACAAAGCTTAAAAATACATTAAAATGTCACACATTTAAAACATTTTTAAAAAAACGCTGTGAAAATGCTTTTCAAAAAAAATCATTTTGAAAAATACATTGAATTTTGCATAGCTCATTGTCGCCATCTATTGTCACATTTGTATATCGCACAACACATTTAAAACGTATAATTTGCAGCTGTGTAGCAGAGCCCCAGGTCACAGTCATCTTCGCCATTCTTGGTAAGATTTATTATGCTTCTGTTTAAATCACAGCAATTATTTCTGCATTGGTGTATAGCCATATGAATTAGCATGCACAACATGTAACTAGTCACCCTACTCCTTGCCATATTTACCCACATTTTAAACCACAAATAGAGGAAAATAAAGTGGGTGGGGATGAGAAATCTATAGGCTAGCCTTTGAATTGGCATTCTGGCAGGCGTTTGCCTGCTAAGGTCTTACGGTCTTGCTCATTGCGGCTTCTAAATGGATGTTTGATGTATGTTTGCTGTTGGATTCTTTCCATCTCTGAGATATATATATATGGAGGCTAGACACCACACCCCCTCTACAGTATTTATAGGAACTCAAACATTGAGATCCCGCTCTGTTCCAGTAACAAGAAGCCGAAAGCACCAGCCTGAAGATGACGAGTGAGACCTCGTCGAAACGTCGCCTAGACACCCCAACTTTTACACGGGAAGACACCCGAGGACACCAAAACCTGCATTCCTGTACCCGTGAAAATCTACGAAAGCAAATATATATATATATATATATATATATATATATATATATATATATATGTGTGTGTGTGTGTGTGTGTGTGTACTGTGGTTTTAAAATGTTGCTAAAGAGCCCTGAGTAGTACATTGACATTAGAAGGGCAGGGATAGTTATTTCTAGATAAACAAAATAAAATAAACAAGGGGTATTCCATTCAGTCAGCCTTACCAACAAATGTGTGGCCTGGATGTTAAATGAAGTATAAGTAAAATAATGCCATGCCAGGCCATGTGTTTTTAGGCTGGAATCGGCAAACTGCAGCAAGGAGCATTGCAAATGTTGATTTTTGACAAAGGCTAAAAATGGCTTAGAGTTTGGTGCCCACCAGAACTGGCAGGGCTGCTAGGAAGTCAAGGGTGTGTGACTGTGAGGTCACAGGGGTGTGACTGTGAGGTCACAGAGGTGTGGGGAATTGTTCTGGTTTTCTCTCCATCCTCTTCCCTTGCGAAGATGTGGATATGTAAGCACTGCAGTTGTACAATATACCTAGCATCCAACTAAGCGTTTTGTGAAGTGTTTTGCTTTGGTTGAGAGAGGGTTTTGGCTGCCACAATTGCTTCTCTGATTGGAGAAAAATTCTGCCCTTTCCTTACCTAAGACACTTGGTTGTGAGAATTTCTGTCACAATTGCAAGCACAGATTCATGCCAGAATAACTGTACAGTGGTACCTTGGATTACAGACTCTTAAGGTTACATATGCTTCAGGTTACAGACTCCGCTAACCCAGAAATAGTACCTCAGGTTAAGAACTTTGCTTCAGGATGAGAACAGAAATCATGTGGCGGCAGTGGGAGACCCCATTAGCTAAAGTAGTACCTCACGTTAAGAACAGTTTCAGGTTAAGAACGGACCTCCAAAATGAATTAAGCTCTTCTTCTTCCTCCTCCTCTTCTGCTCTCCCTTGCCTCTCCTTACCATCACATCCAAGCCATTCTTCAGTGAACAGGTGGAAAATGGCTTGCCTTAGAGAAAGCTCTTGTCAGCTTGACAAAGCTTGTCCCTTCCCTAGCTGTTTGGGCAACCCCCAGAACCAAGTCCTTACTGGGAATTGATTCCTTTAAGTAGAGTTTGCTGTGATTACAGGGCCCAGTGAGGAGCTGCATTGACAGGGAGGAAGGAGCTGCCTTCTTGGCAGGGTGCCTTTTGAAAAGGCAGCGCTTTAGACATTGTAAAGGTAACAAAAAACGGAGCTAATGATTTCATCCTACCGCAGGGACATTAACACACAAGGTGCTTGTTCTGCCAAAGCCTCTTTTGTTTCTGTGTTTTCTTTTCCTTTTGAATTCGCAAAATGACACATGTTCCGGCTAATTTTAGTGGCAAATGTGACTCTTTTGTAGGTGGGAATGCTTTGCACTGTTGCAGCAAGGTTTAAATTAAAGCACAGGACTTAACCGAGAGTTGCTGCCTACAAGACTAGGTTAGGAGGGTGAGGGAATAATTTATCGCTCAAGAGCTTCCGTTGCAGGCAAGGTGTGGCGTCTGTGCAAGAGACTCTTGAAGCCCAGAGTAGTTTAGGTATTGTTCTTCCTTTGTTTGTCTGTTTCTTCAAAATAGATTCTTTACAAAGGAGGACAGCATCCTCAAAAGTAGAAGCAAGTAGAAGCTGTAGGGGCTGTAGAACGCGTTCTTCACAGAAAGAAGTGTATGTATTGCGGACCCAACATACTTGAATATAACCACTCCTTCTGAAAGGCAAACTGTATCCCGAGACAGCTCACTCAATGTAACTTCTTCACAAGCATCTCTTATGAGCAATTGTCCCCTGCCATAGAGTGACAGTTCTCAAAATATATGGGGTTCCATTTCCCCAGAGCATGTTGAAGCCGCATGCTTCAGTTCCATTGCACAAGCTAAGCAGATCCGTGCCGGGATGAGAGGCCTTTTGGCAGACCCATTTCAGCTGCTACAAGGACCTCTTCATCTATCAGCAAGAATACATGTGGGCTTTATCGGTACACTTGCCCAGGAGCTGGGATTGGCTGCAGTTCCGTGGCTGACCTTGACAATCAATGTAGGTGGATGCTTGTCAAGAGTTGCCCATGGCCCACCACCAACCAACTGGAGATACTTGACTGTATCCCCCAGATAGAGGGATGCCTGCTTGACATCTGGAACGTTTTTGAAGGAGGGGGCCAAAAGGAGTGCAAGAAGTTGTGATTCATCTCTCCAACTCCTTTCAAGACAGAAGAGTGCTCAGAGACTCCTGGGGTGGTGTCTTTGTTTCCATCTGTGGAGCCACAACCCAGCCACAACCCCCTTCTGCTCCTCTTGGGCCCCACCAGCACCAGACATCTTGATGCTTGTCAGATAAGGAGAAGGAGTATCTGCTGCAGTAGAAGCTACAATGGCTTGGGATGTGATGGCAAGACTCTTGGAATCTCGAGGGTTGTAGAGTTCACCACTGAATGGCAAATCTGACTTTGCTGTTGTGTGACATAGTGATAGCTTCAGAGGGAGAACATGGTGTAATTATTATAGGTCCAAGTCATGTATAACACATAGTGCTTTCTAACAAATACAGCCTTCTTCCATAGTACAGCCACTGATCAAAGCTATATTCCCTCCTGGTGGACACCTCCTCTTGAGCTATCAGCAGGGGGAGTGAGGCAGGGATGGCATGGGGCAATGACTTTCTAACAGTGTGCTAGGAGGACACATGTGGCAAATGTTCCAGCTACTGATACAGGACACAGTGAGGATAGACAGCAGATGGTTGCTTGGCTTAGGGCACTTGTGACAAATGCCTACTTTTCCAGGTCGATCCTGCCAGGGTGATCAGTAGGTCACTGGTCAGTGTCACAAGAGAGGTGGCTTCTGGACACAGCCAAAATTCCCAGGAAAACACCTCTTTGGGTTGTTGCTGTTTTTTTTAAAAAAGGAGCAAGCTCCTTACACACGGACCCCTTTCTTGGCTCCCTGGCATTAGGAATTCCCTCTGCAAGCATGCAGAACTGCTGCGGTGAAATGCTGTTGTTTCTGGGTTAAATTCTGCCCTCCTTTTCCACATGCCTAGTTGGCTTCAGTGAGATTAATTTTAAGTCTTGGCCTTTAAATAAGCCATTTCGGTAAAAGTAGAGGCATTTCTTGCAAAGGCTTCCTCCATCTGCCAGCTCTTGGAAGTGCCTCTGTTAAATGTGAAGGCCAACATCAGGGCTATTTCTGCTCTGTCCCAGTTCCTTGCAAGCTCCCATGTAGCCGTTTGATATATTCACTGAGTTGAACTAATCTCCATCTGGCACAATGTCCTTGCTGCAAAAAGTAGCAACTCCAGCTTTGCTTTTGGCACAAAAAGGTATTTAATCGATCGACATGCTAAGTTTGGCATAAGGCGGGGATAGCTTTGCGATGCAGACTCTTTTTAAAAAGAAGTTAAAAATTGACAACAAAAGAGGCAGAGCAGGGATGGGGGACCTTTGACCCTCCAGGTATTCCGACTCCCAGCAGCCCCAGACAACACGGCAAATGGCAAGAAATGATGGGAGTTGTGGTCTAATAACATATGGAGGACCAAAGGCTCCCGAGAAGCCAGAACACAAGAGTCAGCATGAAGCTGATGTTGCAGGAATGATGCGGAAGGAGATCTCTGCGTGTTAAATTTCACACGGCTCACTAGCTCCTGTACTATTTTCAGAAGAAGCTTAGCAGGTCTCTCCACCCCCTGCCGCCCCTTCCTTGGTTGGTAAATATTACTCAAATTTAAGGAATCTGCATTTGCAGATCAGCATGGCTCTTGCTTATGGTTAAGGGCTCGTAAACTTATGGTTACAAAAAGGTACCGCTGATGTCAAAGCTGAACTTTGTGTAGCAGATGGTATCCATCGAAGCACATTGATTTAGTCATTTTCCCATTCAGTGGATCTCTCTATACCCAGCATGGGGAAACTCCTGTCCTCAGAGGAGCAAATTTCAGATCTGTTGAGAAAGGAAAACTCTGTTTCTGCTTTCCCCTTTGTGGGCCCTATCTAGTTCCACAATACAGTTGTACACTGGTACCTCGGGTTACAGACGCTTCAGGTTACAGACACTTCAGGTTACAGACACTTCAGGTTACAGACTCCGCTAACACAGAAATAGGTTAAGAACAGTTTCAGGTTAAGAACAAACCTCCAGAACAAATTAAGTTCTTATCCCAAGATACCACTGTACCTTGGAAGTTGAACAGAATCCGTTCCGGAAGTCCGTTCAACTTCAAAAACGTTAGAAAACCAAAGTGCGGCTTCTGATTGACTGCAGGAACCTCCTGCAGTCAACTGGAAGCCACAGAAGCCCCATCGGATGTTCGGCTTCCAAAAACAGTTGGCAAACTGGAACACTCACTTCCAGGTTTGTGGCGTTCGGGAGCCAAAACGTTTGAGAACTAAGCTGTTCGAAAACCAAGGTACAACTGTACTTTTTTTGAGGAGTGCCCAGATTACAGAGAATGCAGTCATTACAGAGGGTGGAACTTTAACCTGGTGCAGAATCTCTTCTATCTGTTCTCAATTATATGAAAGAGTTCTTAGCAAGGACTGTCCCCATCAAATGGTAGAGTCAGGCAGTCAATGCAAGGAGCAGCAGCAGTAGGAAGGGCTTTGTGTTTTCCCTGTGGCTTCGCCTCTGTCTTCAGGTGCAGTGGAGAACGTTGGCCTTTTGTCAGTAACAATCAGTAAAATTATTGTTAAATTTATCCTACCTTTCCTCCAAAGAGCTCAAAGTGGCCTACATGGTGACTGGCCCAAAGTCACCCAGTGACCTTTTTGGCAAAGTGGGAATTTGAACTCTGGTCTCCCAGGTCCTGGTCCAACACTCTAACCACTAAACTACAGTGGATCTAACATTATTTGCTGACCATGAGGCTCACGGATGTGATGTGCAAATGTTGCTATTCAGCACTCAGTAAAGAAACAAGAAAGAAGGGACTCCATGGGAGAAAGTAATATTTCTGTTCCTTCTTAGCTGAGTCTTGCCAGCGCGGAGGCAACCAGCACACCATGAACTCAAGCAATATTTTTGCCTGCAAAGCAATCCGACCATTCTTCTTGTCGAGAAAAGCAGTAAGGAAGACCAAGCTTGCCAAATGTCTGCTTCCCAGCTGGTGCCATAGGCTCTTGCTCACAAGGATGACAGATGTGTAGATGAGATTTGCAATGCCAGCTCCAAAGTGTACTTGGGAAGTGTAACAAACTGTAAGAAAGCCTTGCCTCTAGATCATTTACACTCAACTCAGGGGTCCCCCCCCCCCCCGTGTTCTCAGAGCACTGGTTCTTTGTCAACGTGTAACCTTTTATATAAGGGCCGCGGGTGGTGCTGTGGGTTAAACCACAGAGCCTAGGGCTTGCCAATCAGAAGGTTGGCGGTTCGAATCCCTGCAATGGGGTGAGCTCCCGTTGCTTGGTCGCAGCTCCTGCCAACCTAGCAGTTCAAAAGCACGTCAAAGTGCAAGGAGATAAATAGGTACCACTCCGGCGGGAAGGTAAATGGCATTTCCGTGCGCTGCTCTGCTTCGCCAGAAGCGGCTTAGTCATGCTGGCCACATGACCCAGAAGCCGTACACTGGCTCCTTCAGCCAATAAAGCAAGATGAGCGCCGCAACCCCAGAGTTGGCCACAACTGGACCTAATGGTCAGGGGTCCCTTTACCTTAACCTTTTTTATATAAAATATTAAAGTGGGAGCTCCCCCCCAAGTCCTTGCTAATTTCTATGGCACTTGTCAACGCACAAAGTGCTTTCCAGAGCTTACCCTGATATTACCTTGATTGTCTTTAAAACAGTCCCATTGGATAAAAGTAGGCCAGCTGGCCATATTGCCCAAGGCCACCTAATAAATGTTATTCTTTAGCGCATAGATTGGTTGAATCTGGTTTTCCGTATTTGAGTCCACCCTGCTATTTGCTATACAATACTCATTCTCTGTGTATTCAGCAACCCTCCAAATGAGGGACTGCTCACCTTGAGAGACAGTGTGACCCCGAAAGTGTTTGTAGATCCAGTGACCCACCCTACCTTTCATCAGTTTATATTAGTGTACTAGCTGTGTCTCCTCCTGGGACAGAGATATAGCTAAGCCAAAGTTACTTATGCTCAGGGGTGCCAGCTTGACCCCCATATTGGGGGGGGGGTGCCTCACGTGACGTGTTGCATCCTGACCCTGCCTAGTGCACCAGTGGGGAATGAGGAGTGTGGAGCTGAGCCTCCTTATGCCTGAGCAATATCAGGTGGGGAGGAGCAGGCAGAATGGGGCACAGGGTTTTGGGGGGGTAACCCCCTCCTTGAAAATTTCTGGGGGGGCTGAAGCCCCCTCAGTCCCCACTACTCGGTGCCCCTGCTTATGCTCTGGTAAGCTCCATTTTGGGTTACCACAACATGTTGAATGTGGGGAAGCCTTTGGCCACAATTCAAGAAACTGCAGCTAGGTCAAAATACCAGGCTGTTAACTGGGACCAGATACTGAGACCGTATCTCACCTGTACTGAAGCATCTTCACTGTCTCCTGGTCCATTTCCAAGCTCAACTCAATTCAGCTGATTTTTACTCTGAGTGAACCTATTAAAATTAAGGGGCCTAACCTTGTCATGTTCAGTAATTGAAATTGGTCTACTCTTCGTTAAACACCACCCCAAAGTGCTGGTGCTTGCTTTTAAAGTCCCATGTGCTTTATTGCCCAAGGACTTGTTAGGCTGTGATGCCCATATTGTTCATCTGATCACTGAGATTTCAGAATCTCTTCCATGTGCCTCCGCCATGTAAGGTAAGGCAAATGAGTCCCTGGTCAGGTGTGGCACCCCCTTTCTGGAATGCTGTCCCTAGGGAATCTCTCCTGGTTGTCATAGCACCAAGGAAAGATATCTGTATTCTTCCATGTTTGTTGTAACCATTTGGTTACTGTGATAATTTTATCATCTCTTATCTCCTTATTAGGTTTTATGTGATGTTTGTTCTTGGTGCTTTAATGATTTTAAGGCTGAATGTACTGTGTTTTTCTTTTTCTTTTTAAGGTTGGCAGTCCTAAGGGGAATTGGGTGCTGAAGGTACAGGGATAAAAATTTAACGGAAAAATCATGTCCGTGTAAACTTTTGCATGGAACTAGAACATGCAAGTGAGATAGTATATTTAAAATAAAGCAGACATTTATGCTACACAAATTTTATTTATCTCTAGAAAAACTTGTTTCCATATACGGTACACATCAATCCTATTTGCTTAATACAGATATAGTCTGTTCTGAGATAGGCAGCTTTTTCAGAAGAAGAAAGATATCTTCATGAGCCAAGGGAGGGAGATCTTAAAAAGTTGTCTTTGATGTGAGAATAAGCAGTGTGCATGGATTTGACCGGCACATTCTATGTTCTGCCTTTTGGACAATGTGAGCAGAGATGTTGCTGAACCAAAGCTAGCTTCCTTCTACCAAGTCTTTTAATAATAGCAACGAATAAGTCTGTTGTATTGAGTTAGCCTTACGCTTTGCTTTCTAGCTCTTTGACCTAGATAAGGTGGTATAGCACAGAGAATAATTTAAGTCAAGGCTCATCTGAGGTGGAGTTGGCTTAATGGAAGCCAGGAGTTGTTCATTTCTATAACTTGTTAAATATATTATGAGCCTAAGAGCAGAAATTATATCCAGAGGGTTTTGATCTGCCATATTGCATTCTGCTGATTAACTTGAAGAACATGAAAAAAGCAGCCTTTCCCTTTTTACCTTTGAACAATTTAAAGTTTTGGGGAGGAGGGAATCCAACAAGGTAACAGATGTAATTTGCACTCCCCAGAAGCTTACTTGGGCCTTTGCTTATTGTGAAATTCAAAATTAGATAAGACACTTTCATGTTGCAATTTGTAAACATGTGTGAATAAACACCTAGGGGTTACCCAGTGAATTGCACATAGCATTTGCGTGTTCACATGAGAATGCTTTCAAAACCAGATTCCTTTTTCAGTCCTTCCTGTATTTGTTGGGTAGTCTTTGTTGAGAGCCAGTGTGGTGTAGTGGTTAAGAGCAGTAGTCTCGTAATCTGGGGAACCGGGTTTGTGTCTCCGCTCCTCCACATGCAGCTGCTGGGTGACCTTGGGCCAGTCACACTTCTTTGAAGTCTCTCAGCCCCACTCACCTCACAGAGTGTTTGTTGTGGGGGAGGAAGAGAAAGGAGAATGTTAGCCGCTTTGAGACTCCTTAAAGGGAGTGAAAGGCGGAATATCAAATCCAAACTCCTCCTCCTCCTCCTCCTCCTCCTCCTCCTCCTCTTCTTCTTCTTCTTCAGCAAGAACATTCTGGCTTCCATTGGCGTGCACCTATCTACTAAGGAGCACGAGAGGATATTAGAATTTCAGTTCCAGAATCATTGGGTTGTTGAATGACTCTGCTGCTTCCCACTCTGTGCCTCATCATAGTTGACTAGTTTCTACCACCTTGTGTGTCTAGCACCCAGAACAAATCATTATCCTTATAATGGAGTGACTGGCTCTATTTTATTTCATTTGCTTTAAACAAAAATCTATAAGTGAGGTGCTTACCACTTCATAGAGAGATACAAGCTCCAAGTTCTAGATACTAATTTATTAGAATCATAGACTTGGAGAGTAGGAAAGGGACCCTAAGGATCATCTAGTCCAACCCCCTGCAATGCAGGAATATGCAGTTGCCCCATACGGGAATCGAACCTGCCACCTTGGCATTATAAGCACCATGCTCTGACCAACTGAGCTATCCTGTGCAGGAGAGACAGAGACCCTGCGAGAAAAGTAAAAGTTTGTATCTTCAGTGCTCTGACTACCAATCACTTGGGACTGTTTCAGAGCCATTTTTATAGTTATATTTTTATCTAATTCTATACATTAAAAAAAAAATACTTTTTTGTACTTGAAGACAAAATACAAAGCAATAAGACTGTAGCATGACCTCTGATGACACAACCAGAAATGTAGGAAAACATGACTTCATAAAACATAGCATCTAATAACTAGGTTAGTTCTTTATTTACATCTATAAATAGTATATAAATGCAATTAGAAAGGAATAAATTAACCGGTATTTTCTGAAAGAGCCTCCTTTTTTAGGATAAGAAAGGACAATGAATCTAAGTAAGTAAAATGTGGTGGTCTTGGTGGCTAATAGAGTCTTTGGAAGCAGACTGAGTTGTGGAAATAAATGGAATAAATTAAGAGAGGCAGTTCAGACGCAGGGAGCAAACGTTGATCCTGGAATGTGGGAGTGAAATGATGTATCACTTAGCGAGGACAAAAAAACACACTGCAGAAACATTATTGGAAAGTATCTGGGCCATTGCAGATGGTAATTCTTTCACCCTCCGACTATGTGATCTTGGGATGAAGACGGCTTTCAGATGATTAGCTGTCAGCCAGTCTGCTCCCCATCTCTCTCCCACTTGACTCTTGGGGGGTTTTTTTCATGCTAGTTTAGGGCTTTCAGCTTTCCTTCCTGCATCAATGCTTCTCTTAAAGCCTTTGCTTAAAGCTAGCACTTCTAGGCTTGAGTTAGCACAAAGCACTGAAGGCAAAGTAGCATTGCTGGATCTCTGTAAGCATTTAGAATGTAAATGAAAATGCCATCCTGACAGTGGGATAGAAAAGTCAGTGGATATGTTCCCTAATTGGTAACTGGAGCACTGGGCACACTAACATGATATTTCTCTCTTAGGACCCACCTTTTCTTCACGTTTAGAGTAGATTTGCATGGGGCAACGTGGAACTTAACTCTCTCCTAAGTGAGGAGCACCTCAATGGCAGGTTAATGGGAAGGTGTTAAAAATGAGTGTGGAGTAACATGTCCCCCAACACCACAAAAAAAAACCCACTAGTGCATGCACAAATGCATCTGTTGACAAAGACATTTCATGCAATAGTTCAGGGACCCCTGACCATTAGGTCCAGTCGTGGATGACTCTGGGGTTGCGGTGCTCATCTCGCTCTACTGGCCGCTTTACAGCTTCCGGTCATGTGGCCAGCATGACTAAGCCGCTTCTGGTGAACCAGAGCAGTGCACGGAAACGCCGTTTACCTTCCCACTGGAGCGGTACCTATTTATCTACTTGCACTTCATGCTTTTGAACTGCTAGGTGGGCAGGAGCAGGGACTGAGCAACGGGAGCTTACCCCGTTGCGGGGATTTGAACCGCCAACCTTCTGATTGGCAAGCCCTAGGCTCTGTGGTTTAACCCACAGCACCACCCGCGTCCCTGTTCAGGGGTAGTCAACCTTTTTATACCTACCGCCCACTAATGCATCTTTCTTGATGGTAAAATTTCCTTACTGCCCACCAGTGCTCAATGGAAGGAGGTTTCAGCTTGTGCCGTAGAACACCCCCCCCCCCCGCCCACCTAGAATCCTGAAATGCCCACTAGTGGGCGGTAGGGACCAGGTTGATAACCCCTTCAATAGTTACATATTCCTTCTGATTTGCAAACCCTTTTTCCTGACACTTTTGTGTGCTGTTATTGCTGTGCCTTTTTTTTGCCTTCACTGCATTATTTTATCATCAGTAACTGATAAGCAGAATACATAAATATTGTATGTGTGCAGCCTTGCAGATGCACGTAGCATTTAAGGAATCTACAAAGAGAAAAGTCACAACCAGTAACATATTTTTTTGTTGCAAGGGGATTGGGAAATAGAACATGTAGGTATGATTCCACTGGAAGAGCAAACTTTTATGTCATTTGCTTCTTACTTAAAGGGTTATTTTAAGATTTTAAAATACAGAGTATAGAAAACAAGAAAGTGTTCTTCTTCTTCACACACTTCCACTTTTTAGCCTGTAATCTTAATCACGCCAATGTGATCTTATAAAGCCTCAATTGATCTACTCCGGTCTCTTGTCATGTGCATGCGCCCTATTGTATTGCCCTAGTTCCCATAATCTGGAGCAGGGGTCAGCAAACTTTTTCAGCAGGGGGCCAGTCTACTGTCCCTCAGACCTTGTGGGGGGAGCGGACTATATGGGGGGGAATGAATGAATTCCTATGCCCCACAAATAACCCAGAGATGCAATTTAAATAAAAGCACACATTCTACTCATGTAAAAACACCAGGCAGGCCCCACAAATACCCCAGAGATGCATTTTAAATAAAAGGGCACATTCTACTCATGTAAAAACATGCTGATTCCCGGACCGTCCATGGGCCGGATTTAGAAGGTGTTTGGGCCGGATCCGGCCCCCGGGCCTTAGTTTGCCTACCCATGATCTGGGAGCCTATGGGGCATAGCATTACATAAGTAGCTGATAAAATGCTGCATTTTCAGGACCCTGGATAGCTCCAATCAGACAGTTTCCTCTGTTGAGGGTCTGGAGCTCAAGGGAGACTTTTTATTCCTCTTGGGCCAGACTACCCTTCCCAGATTCTGTCCACCTTCTGAAGAAGCCCTCTGGTCTTGCACTTCATCGTCTCTCACTCAGCTCCTACCTTGTGCATGGATTGTGCTGGTGAGCAGGCACTGGGAAGCCCGAGGCCCCTTGGTGCATGATCTCTTAGGAGAATCTGGCTGAATCTATCTTAGGGTTCCAGGTTGGGGGTCTCTAGCTCAAGGGGTTCCTGTTGAGAAGTTGAGAGCTTAGGCTTGGTGTCAGGGTCTGAGACTGGGTCTAGCTCCTCTGTAGTTTGTGTCAGTGACATTTCACATCTCGCTGGTGTATTCTCCTCTGAGTCCCAGGTTCTGCTCTGATCTCAGGAATTTCTGGTTCCCAGAAGTGGCCTCTATGAAGAACCATTCTGGAGATTCAACTATCCCTTTCCCCCCTCCCAAGAGAGGGTTTTAGATCTGGATGGGGAACAGCAACCATTGTAAGAGACAATGGAGAGAACTGACTCAAATTGATGACATGCACGTCAAATAAGACTGCTTAGACAGGGTCTGGTTGCATTGGTCACAGGGAGTGTTTCCATTGAGGTTTAAGGTTCTAGATCATTGAATACGTGGGTCTACAAAGCAGATGGCTCTGAACACATGGCATTCCGATCACTGACCACTCAATGCACAGATTCTCACAGAAACTCATTTCACATTCTGAGCCATAAACATTTGGGGGGGGGGTGATGTCACATGATTCATGATGAGCAGCATGGTGCTGGAAAAACACATTCAGAACTAGGTAGAGCAAACTTCAGTGACATCAGTACTATTTGTATACATTAATACTGTACATGTTGTGCTCTCTAGCTCACAGGCAATTTAGATTTGCCTGTACCTGACTTGAGCAAACTATCAAGAAAATTCCTTTTTTGGCCAAATATTTTGCTTAGGAGAGTTTAAAAAGTGATAGGCCAGAGCAAATCAAGTGGGGTGTGCTGAAGGAACTCCCCAAGGAGAAAATCCTCCAGCTACTATTTTGATGGCATTTTAGGCCATTTTGCAAATTACACACAAATAAGTGGTTATTGTGTTGTTTGATCTCGGATTATGTAGTAGAATGATTGCTGGCTTGCCTTAATCCAAGTTTGAGCATTTCACATGCAGCCGGTTCCACTCTCCCTCAAAGTCTAAAAATTGGTGTCTTCCCTGACTGGTCTAAGTGGTGCTCATATTGAAGCTAATTTTTTGCACTTGTCTTAATCAGAGTGGGTTCTTTTAAAGAGCTTAGCTTCAACAATCTTGTATCTGGGCTTCACTGTACTATATGTGTCTATCACCCTCTTGGATCTGACATAACTCTGTCTAGCCTAAAAACTATGTAATGAAAGTTACTTACAGTGAAAGCCATAAAGTGCTTAAGCCAGTTTTCTTGCACTTAAGCACCATAAGGGCAAGTCCTATGTGTTAATTATATTCTGCTGTTCTTCTACCATGCTCCAGGGCTTATAGGAACCTATGGAGGTTGCACAAACCGGTAACAGCCATATTTGTTTTGAAGAAAAGTTTTTTATTGATTGACATGTGGGGGTGTGCTGAATGGCCTTGCCACCCTCCAACATTCATAGGTACTTGCTTGAAAATTACATCCCTGAAATTGGGCCAGCTGTGCTAAGCAGAAGGAACTGGCACCTCACTATTCAACACAACTCTTTTGAAATAAGTCTCACTGGTGTCCATGGAAATTGCCTCTTGGGAGAAAGGAACGTGCTTAAGAACTTTGTCGGGTTTATTTTTGAGTGAACACAGATGGGGCTTTGGGGGTGGGGTGCTCCAAAGCTATCAATTATGAGCATACATTTGCAAGTGATTAATTTCAAAAAAAAGTCATCCAGTGTGCATTGACTGTTGCAATTAGCAGATTTGCCAACTGTGAACTTGAAACTTCCCTCTTAGCTTGATTCCAGCTTGCACATGCCAGAACTGAAGAACAGGTCTCTCTGCTAAAAAGCAGCATAGAAATACTTGAAATAAATTAAATGCTAGAAATGAAAAAAAAAATAGAAGGCTTGGGTCGTAAAAGGAAAGTAGTTTCTAAAGAGCTTACCGCTGAGTGCTGAAACCTTGGGAAATAATATAGGAAAATATGCTCACTGCCATAATTTGTGTGGGTCGCCCAGTGGTTGGTGAGATCTGTTGAAACTAAGAACTTAAGATCATAAGAAGAACTGACTGGATCAGGCCAATGGTTCTAATGCTGCATCCTGTTCTCATTGTGGCCAATCAGCATATGGTCAATCCTCTGGTCCTTGAGAGATTAGAACTGTTCGTTACCGCCATAAATGATGAATTTCATAAACAAGGTGTTTGCCAGCATATGTTCCGACTCTTCCTGCTCTGTACTTTCAAAATTAGTCACTTCCCTCCTCTGTTTAGGAACCAGCTCCAGGTTTTTTCAACTGTCAGTCCCTCCTCTGTTTTGTTTTTGTGCTCAGCTGTGATTCAATGATATCTTATGTAATGGTATCCCAGAGTAATATCTTTTTTGCCCTAGATGATGGGAAAGTGCCTAAAAGTTAGGTCTAGAGTCATTCCTGAACCATGGTCATCTTCCCAGTTGTGTAATGGTTGCATCCACTGTCAAATATGGTACCCTCCCAATGGTTTGGACTACAGCTCCTGTCAGCCCCAGCCAGCATGACCAAAGCTCAGGTTTGATGGAAGTTGTAGTACAAAATATCTGAGGGGCAAAGGTTTGGGAAAGGCTGATCCATTAGATCAAAAGCTCACTGAAGAAGCCCGACAACTTGCAACAGTACAGCATGTAGATCCATGTTGGGGTTGACTGACTATTATGATAGATAGATATTACGTTTGTAACAGCCCTATTTGAGACCATTCCTGTTTCCAATCCCCTCAGTATAACTGAGGTTGTGAAAAGGAGTTAACGACATGCCTTGACCTACTTACTGCATATGGCTTGAATTTTGACCTGTAGAAGAGCTTCTGGCATTTGGAAAGTTCCTTGTTTTTCTCTGTTAAAAAGCATTCACTCTACCTTTGTAGCCTGGAACATATTACAAGGTGCATTCTCATGACAGGGGGCACCCAAGAGGCTAAAAGGTGCCCATTCCTCTTCTGAGACTGAATATTGCAGAGGAAAGTCGGTCATGCTGGACGGGCACTTCTTTTAGGAAAGAAACTTGTCTGCCATTACTGATCTTTCGGTTGAGCTCCTCCATCCCAATATGCTCCCAGGGAATCTACAGTTCCTAAGGGATACAGTGGTGTATTGCCACCAACTGAAGGTGCTTTTCAGATGTCCATGACTCAACCTCGTCATGTCTCATTCAGCTAGGTTGCTGTTGATGTGGGTGTGCAACAGGGGTGTGTGCAAGGCCAGGCCTTCCTCAGAGTGCCACCTGTTTGTTCCCTATTGTGGCTGGGTTGTTATCGGGTCAGCTGCATGCAACTGAATTGCAAGTGGGTTGTCAACATCGGACCCAGAAACAACTTGGATCAGCCAGTGCTGAAAATTATTATTATTATTATTATTATTATTATTATTATTATTATTATTATTATTAAATAATAATAATAATAATAATAATAATAATAATTTTTATTTATACCCCACCCTCCCCGGCAAGACCAGGCTCAGGGTGGCTAACACCAGGTATAAAACAATTGATTAAAATACAACTTTAAAATGCAGCCTCATTTCAGTAGAAACTCAAATCAAAAACTTTTTGGAGATGAAAATGTCAAATCTTCACCAGGCCAACTATCCAGACTGATCCTACATGGGCCAGAAAAAAAGCCAAGGAAGTCCCCAAATAGGAGTTCCATCACAGAAGGAGAAAGGAAAAAGGATAGAGGGGAAGGGGATCAAGTTGATTCCAAGCCAAAGGCCAGGCGGAACAACTCTGTCTTACAAGCCCTGCGGAAAGAAATCAGATCCCGCAGGGCCCTGGTCTCATGAGACAGTGTTCCACCAGGCCGGAGCCAGTGTTGAAAAGACCCTGGCTCTGGTTGAGGCTAATCTGACTTCCTAATCTGACTTGCCTGGGACATGGGTATGCCCTGGTATCCGCGGGGCATACCAGGAGAGGCAGTCCCGTAGGTATGAGGGTTCTAGGCCATGAAGGGCTTTAAAGGTCAAAACCAGCACCTTAAATCTGATCCTGTACTCCACTGGGAGCCAGTGCAGCTGGAAAAGCACTGGGTGAATATGCTCCCATGGCAGGGACCCTGTGAGACGCCTCGCTGCAGCATTCTGCAGCCACTGGAGTTTCTGGGACACCTTCAAGGGCAGCCCCGCATAGAGCAAATTACAATAGTCAAGCCTGGAGGTGACTGTCACATGGATCAGGTGCCCTGTTTTTCATATTGATAGCAAGTGCCCCTAATGAGCCCCTTTAGCAGACAAGCCCTCTGCATCTCCATATAGTCAGAGACACTTAGTCCCGATGAATGTACTGACTGTGGAAACCTTGAGATCTCTGTAGGAATTTCAAGCAGGTGATGTCTGATATGAGGTGAGCTCTGCATTACATCAGCATCCATTTTCTGACTTTCAAAGCTTCCTGGTCAGAGAAGGCCTCTGGTAACTTGGGGTCTACATTGGACCGTACGCCCTGCAGGGTGAGGGCTGCCTTCTTGTGTGTTTAAGTACAGCTTCGTAAGTAACTGGCGTGACATTGTGATGATTGCTTCTCTAAAGGACTTGTGTGGCTGCTTCCTATTATTTAGGAGAGTTATGTGTTTGTTCCGAGGGACGCAGGTGGCGCTGTGGGTTAAAGCCTCAGCACCTAGGACTTGCCGATCGAAAGGTCGGCGGTTCGAATCCCTGCGGCGGGGTGCGCTCCTGCTGCTCGGTCCCAGCGCCTGCCAACCTAGCAGTTCGAAAGCACCTCCGGGTGCAAGTAGATAAATAGGGACCGCTTACCAGCGGGAAGGTAAACGGCGTTTCCGTGTGCAGCTCTGGCTCGCCAGAGCAGCGATGTCACGCTGGCCACGTGACCCGGAAGTGTCTCCGGACAGCGCTGGCCCCTGGCCTCTTGAGTGAGATGGGCGCACAACCCCAGAGTCTGTCAAGACTGGCCCGTACGGGCAGGGGTACCTTTACCTTTACCTTTATGTGTTTGTTCCGGCAGAGAAAGGACAGAGGTGCAGCTCACAAACTGCACGTTACACATGCCGGAGTATCGAGACTTTGTGTGCTTTTCCCTGAACCAGTGCCAAAAAGGGCTAATTAACGGGAAGCCAAATGGCAGTGCTAGGAATATATATATTGAAGGGGGGGAACACTACCCCAGTAATTTGTCGTGCTACACTGCATTGCTGAGCCCCACATCTTCATAATATCTACATCAAGAATCCGCTGAGGGAGAGATTTGTCAGAGTCGAAGGCAGCGGGATTTCGAATCCTGTGTGAGAGGTGGCTGTCTCACTGTGCATGTATCACCAGTCCAGTGATGATAAAAGGACTCTGAGCATCTTGAAAGCTTGCAGTGTGGCCTGGCAAACGGCTTCTCTCTCTCTCTCTCTCTCTGATGTAATGGATGAGTGTTCAGTCTTGCCTCAAATCCACAAATTCGCTAGGCACCCAGGCAGCACAATTCTTTGCAGTAAGTCACACTACATTCAACAGGGCTTGCTCCCTAGTGAGTGCCTGTAGAACTGCAGCCTTAGGCAAGCCTCTCAGTACTGCTAGTGCAGGGGTTAGCAAACTTACCGCACCTCAGGCAGGTGTCTCCAGCACTGATTGCATGGCGGGCTGGAGGGCGGGGGAGCGCATGCCCATACACACTACAGTGGTACCTCAGGTTACATACGCTTCAGGTTACAGACTCCGCTAACCCAGAAATAGTAATTCAGGTTAAGAACTTTGCTTCAGGATGAGAACAGCGCGGCAGCAGCAAGAGGCCCCATTAGCTAAAGTGGTGCTTCAGGTTAAGAACAGTTTCAGGTTAAGTACGGACCTATGGAACAAATTAAGTACTTAACCCGGGGTACCACTGTATTTCCAGCACACTTCCAGGTCGGAGGAGCACCGGAAATAGCTTGTGCGCATGTGCACGGGCCTCCTCCGACCTGGATGTGCACCAGAAATAACGCTTGCGCATGCACACAAGCTATTTCCAGCGCTCCTCTGACCCGGAAGTGGGCAGCCATGCAGCACAGCGCCAGTAAGAGTGGGCGGTGGGGGTTGCTGCGGGCCGGATAAATGAATCCCTTGGGCCTTATCTGGCCCACGGGCCTTAGTTTGGGGACCCCTGTGCTAGTGGAAGCCCCTTACAAGGAATTCCACTCACACCATGAGGCTTCTTCCCTCTCTAAGCCCCCTGAGTGCATCCTCTAAATTGGCTGGGGGTGGGGAGAGTGTAGAACAAAATAGAAGGGGAAGAGTGGGTAGATGGTTCCAGCAGGCAAGCAGAGATACTTGAACTGATGGAGCAATCGGCTTATTACTCTGTCAAATTCCTCCTGATGTAAAGTCCCACCCCTCTTATATTTATATCCTGCCTTTATTCCAGGCAGCTCAAGGCAGTGTATGTGGTTCCCTGCCCCCACTTTTTAAAAAAAATCCTCACCCCAGCCCTGTAAATTAAATTGCAAAGAATCTGTAATCCAGTATTTGTTGGGGGATGATATTCCCGAAACTACTGAGATTGTATCAGGATATTTAGCCAAGATTTTTAAAGTCGAATCTAAAATTTTATTTATTTATTTATTTATTTATTTTAATTTTATTTAATGGTGGCTATTGAGTCTTTTGTATGTTTTATGTCTTTAATATGTCTGGATTACCATTATTTTCATGGATGGTTTTCCTCCTATGGTTTTATTGTCTAAATTATGCCAATGAATGGGGGGGGGGACACAAATGAATGAATGGGGGGGGGAATAGGCCGAGAGATGACTGGGCTGAGAGTATTGCCTAGTGGCTAGAGCGTAAGCTCTAGTCTTATCCTCTTTCCACCATGCCACACTGGGATACTATTGTAATATTATGACTATACTATGTTACTATATGTAATACTATGACTCCATATGGACCCAGATGTCCAGGCTGAACGATGCGGGTGGAGATGCTCCTTCAGGTATACAGGACCGAGGCCGTTTAAAGGTCAGCATCAATACTTTGAATTGTGCTTGGAAATGTACTGGGAGCCAATGTAGGTTTTTCAGGACCGGTGTTATATGGTCTCAGCGGCCACTCCCAGTCACCAGTCTCATTGCCACATTCTGGGTTAGTTGTAGTTTCCGGGTCACCTTCAAAGGTAGCCCCACCTAGAGCGCATTGCATTGAGCAGGCATAGGCAAGCTCAGCCCTCCAGATGTTTTGGGACTACAACTCCCATCATCCCTAGCTAACAGGACCAGTGGTCAGGGATGATGGGAACTGTAGTCCCAAAACATCTGGAGGGCCGAGTTTGCCTATACCTGGACATGAAGGGACATGACAATGGTGTGCCACATTCATTTTCAACTTATATGGGGCTTTTGTGCTGTTTCCGTACCGATAACTCTGATATCAAAGCGTGCACTGATTCATTCAGTGCATGTAATGTCCCCAATTCACTGCTAACAGTTCTTGTATTCTTCTCTGCCCACGCAGGAGTTCTCTTTTGTCCCGTCGGACCCTGATGCTTTTGGGAATGAGCACCTGTGGCAGAAAGGCCCTGACTCTGCTTAGCAGCGTGTTTGCCGTGTGCGGATTGGGACTCCTGGGGATTGCTGTGAGCACCGACTACTGGCTATACCTGGAGGAAGGGATTATCCTGCCCCAAAACCAGAGTGCTGAAATCAAGATGTCTCTGCACTCTGGGCTCTGGAGGGTCTGCTTTTTGGCAGGTACTGCGCTTTATTGAAAAGTGAATCTGTTTTTGCTCGCTGTCCCTGTGGCTAGTCATGTCTAGCAACTAATGTTTCTGAGTCCTGTGAGTTGTGCATTTTGATTAAATTTAGAATTAAGGTCTGTGAAATATTCCAGTTATATCATGCATGGATATGTGCACAGTTTTAATTTCCACCACCTTGGGGTGGGGGTGGGGAGAATGGACAGGTGGCCCATTTTGAAGTTATTGGAATATTCCAGTGAGTCACTGGATTGGTTCACATGTGCAATTCACTATGTAGATTTGCGTAGGCTCAAATATATATATATACACATACACACACACACACACACACACACACACACACACATATATATATGTATATATATATACACACACACTGCAACCTCAGTCCGCAGCCACTTCATTATTATTATAACAATAATTTATTATTTATACCCCGCCCATCTGGCTGGTTTCCCCGGCTACTCTGGGCTGCTCCCAAGCGAATATTAAAAAGACAATACAGCATTGAACATTGTAAACTTTCCTAAACAGGGCTGCCTTCAGATGTCTTTTAAAAGTCAAATAGTTGATTATTTCCTTGACATCTGATGGGAGGGTGTTCCACAGGGCGGGTGCCACTACCAAGAAGGCCCTCTGCCTGGTTCCCTGTAACCTCGCTTCTTGCAATGAGGGAACTGCCAGAAGGCCCTCGGTGCTGGATCTCAGTGTCCAGGTAGAATGATGGGGGTGGAGATGCCCCTTCAGATATACTGGGCTGAGGCCATATAGGGCTTTAAAGGTCTGCACCAACACTTTGAACTGTGCTCGGAAACATACTGGGAGCCATTCTCTCAGGACCGGTGTTATGTGGTCTCAGTGACCACATTATCCACTGCCAATGGCTAATGGAGTTCTCCTGCAAGGACATATCTTTGTGTAGTGAAATTTTCCCTCCCTCTCTTCTGCCTGTATGCCCCCAGATCTGATTTTGGGGTTCTCCCAATGCTCTGGAGCAGTTTGGGGGCAAGGATGTACAAAGAAAGGGATGCATGTGAAAGTCCTTTAGCAAACAGGACAACCCTTGCCTGCACTGAATCCAATAGGACTTACTTCTGAGTAGATCTTTTTAGGATTGCACTGTAAATCCACCAACAATCAAACCATGGCAGGCTTTGGAAGAGGAATGAGGTGCATACATTGACCTCTGAGCACAATCCATTCATTATACCAGGGGTCCCCAAACTAAGGCCTGCGGGGCAGATAAGGCCTGAGGGACTTGTTTATCCAACCCACGGCGCCCCCTGCTGCCCACTGCCTGCTCTTACCAGTGCTGCACTGCGTGGCTGCCCACTTCTGGGTCGGAGAAGCCCCGGAAATAGCTTGTGCGCTTGTGGAAGCGTTATTTGCGCATGCACAAGCCTTATTTCCGGTGCACATCCGGGTTGGAGGAGACCTGTGCACATGCGTGCAAGACTGGTGCTCCTCTGACCCGGAAGTGCACCAGAAAAAGCATGTAGGCATGCGTATGGGCACACGCTCCCCCGCTCTCCGGCCCGCCGCACGATCGGCGCTGGAGACACCGGCCCGAGGCGCGGTAAGTTTGCTGACCCCTGCATTATACTCTTGTCATGAAGATGAAACCTGTGCTATTGCTATATCAGTGGAGTTTACATATTTCTAAGCAATATTTAAAATCAGGCTGCTTGGTTTCTGTTCTTTTACTTGTGATATTTTAAAGGGCCCTTAGCCAAGCTAAACAAGTAAATACACCAATTACACAATTTGCAATTGTATGAATGGCTTAAAAGAAGCAAATAACCATCGCAGGGGATCCTGGTGGGAAGTATGGGGCTTGATGCCTTTGCTCCCCCAAAAAGTGTAAAATGGGCTTTTCCCATTCCAGGTGAAGAACGTGGGAGGTGCTTCACGATAGAATACGTCATGCCAATGAATGTCCAGCTGACATCTGAATCAACAGTCAATGTTTTAAGTAGGTGGTTATCTTTTCTTATTGCGGGAGCAGTGTTTATGTGTGTTCATTCTAACACCGGCTTTTCAGAGACGAGGAAAGAGGTCATGTGCTTTATCTTCAGAAAAGGACTGCATCAAAACATTGTGTATGGGAGAAGCCTTTGCTGTTTGCGTTGCTTCCTGGGTTTCTTTGTCAAAGGAAAGTCAAGAGTTCATGAGCACATGTGGAAGGGAGACAGGAAGCCATTCCAATAGTCCTGCTAGGCTGGGCAGCTGTTTACATCAGCATCACAGTGTGAAGTAGTTGTAGATCAATCCTTTCCACTTCAAGCAGCAAAGAGGATAGCAGAATGGTGCTCCTTTAAATTAGAGGGGGCAATAGCAATTTTTAAAAAAAATTATTAAAGAATTTCAACATACCAAATTATCAAACCATATAATCACATACATTATTTCTCCCCCTTTCTCCACCTCCCAACCCTCTCCCTCCCCCACCACAGACTTCCCTCAGCTCCTCTCTCTGATTTCTCTGCACATATTATTCTCTGCATGTTATAAAATTGTACTTATCCTTACATTATCTATCCATCATATTATCAACCAATGAATTTGTGTATGTTTCTTCAAAACCTGCCAGGGAGTCCAATTCATTTTGTTGTCTTTTTAAATAATTTGTTAAAAGTTCCCATTCCTACTTGAAGTCACAGTTGTCCTTCTCACAATTTATAAGTCAATTTGGCCAGTTCTGCATAATCCATCAATTTCTCTTGCCACTGTTCTTTCATCAGGATTTCCTCATTCTTCCATCCTTATTCTATCAAGACTCTTGCCGTTGTTGTAGCATACATAAATAAATTATTTATTTTCCTTGGCAGGTCTTGTCCTACAATCCCTAACAAAAATGCTTCTGGTTTTTTTACAAATGTTGTTTTAAACATTTTTTTCAATTCATTGTATATCATTTCCCATTTTTTTAAACTTCTCTACACTCCCACCACATATGATAAAAAGTGCCTTCTTTTTCTTTACATTTCCAACAAGTGTTTGAGCCGGTTTTGTACATTTTTGCTATCTGTACTAGTGTTATATACCATCTATACATCATTTTCATGTAATTTTCTTTCAGGAGGGAACAGTCTGTAAATTTCAAATCTATTTTCCAGTTTTTCCCAATCCTCAAATTGTATATTATGTCCTATTCGGCAATAGCAATTCTGACACACACACCCATTCTCTAGAAACTCCCGCTACTGCCCACCAATCATGGCTTTGTGTACCAATCACATGCCCCACATTAGCCATGCATGGTAATGGCAGAATGATGCTAACCTAGCCAGCAAACATACAATAGACAATTGCTGTAAACTGATCTATACGCTGCAGACCACCATGGCAAAGCAAGAAGGAATCTACTGGTAACAGACACTGATAACTGTTCCCTGCAAACAGGTGTTTTAATCTCCTTGTAGCACAGAGATAATCTGGAACAACCCCCTTTTTCCATGGAAGCAAGGCACGACCTTTCTATCACAACGTTCAGCTAACTCTGTAACTCAACTGGAAATAAGTATCCATAGAGATAGGGGTAGATGAGAACGTCACTTTTAAGCAAACTGATATATTTTTGCATCTTTCCAATTATGATATGGATCAGAATGTAATTAGCTGACAGATTTGGCTGCATACACATACCAAACTGCATCCTTTAAATGTGTGTTTAAACATAGAATGTGTTTAGAAAGCACAATATTTGTGTACTTTAGGATCACAGATGTGTTTGAGTACAAATTGAAATAGGAATTTTCATATGGCTTTTAAAAACAAGAGTAAACAGCGTAGATTTATGGGGAAATGAGTCTGAATGGGTGGGAGGGGCTTATGAATAAACACATGCAGAACTGGCACAGGGCAGAAATAGATTTCTGTGCACGGAGAACTTGCAGGCACCCCAGGAGAAGGTTCAATAAGTGGTACATAACTCAGGAATATGTGAAGGGCTGTAGGCTAACAGAGGAGGTGGGTGGGATTATGCTCCCAAAGGGTCCCACAGACACTGCAAACAACAGAGTTGTATCAGGGTTACTGGGAGGGAAGCAAACATTTTGTAAAGTTGAGGACTGTATGTAGCGATGTTCACCTTGGAGCCATAGAAGCTGTTCAGTCTTAAGTTTCTAAGGCAATTTTTTTTCTGTGTTCCAAATGCTTCATTGTGCTTGAGAGCTAATCTCCCCTCTGATGAGTTACTGATTTGATGTAAGACATTTAATTATTGGCTTCGGCTAAATTTTAAGTTCTCCGGTCTACTACCTTTAGTATCACAAGATTGTCTTGAGAGCACTTGGACAGTGCCTCAACTTCCATCAGCCCCAGGCAGCATGGCCAATGGTCAGAGATGATGGGAGGAGTAGTTCACCAATGTCTGGCAAGCCAAAGGTTCCAGCCACTCTAGGTGGCTCCCAACAGAATATTAAAAGCACGATAGAACATCAAACATTAAAAACTTCCCTAAACAGGGCTGCCTTCAGGTGTCTTCTAAAAGTCAGATTGTTGTTTATTTCCTTGACATCTGGTGGGAGGGCACCACTACCGAGAAGGCCCTTTGCCTGGTTCCTGTAAACTCGCTTCTCACAGTGAGGGAACTGCCAGAAGGCCCTCGGAGCTGGACCTCACAACAACTCTCTGTGGTAGGTTAGGCTGAGAGGCAGTGACTGGCCCAAGGTCACCCTTCATGGCCAAATGGGGATTTAGACTTTAGTCTCCCAGGTCCTAGTCTGACTCCTTATCCACTACACCACACAAGTTTCTAAGGTCAGACTGTTTGTAACATGGGCATTCCATGTTTGGAAATATCCCACCGGGCATGGGGTGATTTGCTCCCATACCATGGTAGTGATCCAAGTCTACCCCCTGCAAAAAAGGAATCCTATTAGCTAAGAGGAGAAAATATCCTGCACTTATACACATGGTGTTATTTTACTAATTTTTATAGGGACGCATTGGCCCTATAAAGTTCTCCAGGACTTTGTTGGACGAGGTGGAAGAATAGAGCACTGCAAATCTCAAAACTGAAAAGGATATTTTGTTTACTTGTGGGGTGGGGATAACATCTGCATTGTAAATGTTTCAGTGTTGACAGATGAGAAATGATATTTTAAAATGATCTTAGGTTTATCCCATTCCACAAAGTAAGCAAGCAACAGCAGCCAATGCTTCTTCTGAGATCTTTGCTTTGGCCAACGTATTTCAAATTATTTTTTTAGGAGGAATTCACATAGGCCATCTACCCTTCATCTTTTTTTTAAGCATCTTCTGTTGCTATAGCAATCCATATCTCTGTTTCTGGAACAGATGGTTTTGTATTTTGTGCTCACAAGAGACAAGTAAATAATTTGCAGCAATTAATATTACATTCTACCACCATCTATTTTACAGCTCTTTGAAGAGAGATGCTATAAAGATCAAAAGGTGGTATCCAACTAAGTTTTACTTAAAGTAGAGCCAGTGAAATGAATAGTCCTAAGTTAGTCATGTCTTTAAATTTTAGTGTGCCTACTCTGAGTAGCATCCACTACACCCCAGAGTGCAACCGCTGTCAACATGCATTCATTTGTTTTTGACAATTAGGCATGAGCTAAAGCCACAGGGGGTGATATTTTGCTACAAGTGAGTGAACATTCATCCAGCAATGTCATAAAAATACAGTATAACAGTGCAATCCTATGTAAGTCTACCAGAAGTACATTCAAAGTGGCTTTCTCCCAGGTAAGTGGCTATAGAACTTGATGGGACTTACTTCTGAGTGGGCACCCTGGCACTGTGTTGTTAGTTATTTAGTGGGACACTAGGATATCAGACAATAAGATGTTTTTAGACTAACAACAGCTAAGAAAAGAAAGGGTGTAAACTCCACAGAAAGTGGGAGTTTTCCCATTGACAGGTATGTGTGGCCATATCTCACAGAATTTCAGTTCTCAGTGTGGCATAAAAGTCAGTCCTTCTTCCCAGGGGATTCTGGGAATTGTAGCTTTGTGAGGGGGAATAGTTGTCTCGTGGCAACTCTCAGCACCCTTAAACTACAATTCCCAGGATTCTTGGGGGGGGGGGGAAGAGCCATGGCTGTTAAAGTGATACAATGGCACTTTAAATATGTGGTGTTGGAGATATGGCAGTTATTTCTATTCATATGCAGATTTTAAAAAAACAAAAACAAAGCAAATTATGAGTCACAAGTGCAGAAAACGTTCTTATACACATGGTGTTATTTTACTAATTTTTATAGGGACGCATTGGCCATATTAACCTTTCTCATGTTATTTCTGCCCATTATATTTTACAGAGATGATTCGTTCTGCCACCCCATTTCCCTTGGTCAGCCTATTCTTCATGTTTATCGGGTTCATTCTCAGCAACATAGGGCATATTCGACCTCACAGAACCATCCTGGCCTTCGTATCTGGGATCTTCTTCATTCTGTCCGGTGAGTTTTAAGAATCTGACATTCTTATTTGCCAGCTCCTTAGTCTGCATCTGAAATCCAGTCTTTTGTGTTCACATCTAAGAAGGACGATGGAATCGGGGGGGGGGGGGGACCAATTAAGAAAGTCAGTGTGTGACAGATTTTGATGTTGTATTCTGTCAGCCTGCTCAGCCCCAGCATAATATCATATCACAGTTCTGCATTCGCCTCAGTAGGGCTCATTCCAAGTATCGAACAATCAAACAGATGATAATAATAATAATAATAATAATAATAATAATAATAATAATAATAATATGTGTATACCACCCTATATCTGCAGGTCTTGGGGCAGTTACAACACAAAAGCACAATATAAAAGCACAAAATGCATAATAAAAGTAAAAACATCTCAGGAAAGTGTCATGGCTAGTGTGTCAGACTAGGCCTGAGGAAATCCCGGTTCAAATCCCCACACAACCAAGAAAGTTACTGGGTGGCGTTGAGTCAGTCACTATTTCTCAGCCAAACCTGCCTCACAGTGTTGTTACAAGGATTAAATGAGAGTGAGGAGAACTGCCTTGAGCTCCCTGGATGAAAGGGAGGACATAAAACGCAGTAAATAAATCAGCTCCCTTCGCCCCAACTAAGTAAATTAGCCAAAGTGCTGCATCTCATCAATTTTAGCCAAGTAGATGACTGTCACAAAAAATGTAAAAGGGTGGGTGTCAATGCATTAGCGTTGCCCTTGTTGCAACGCTCCCTGAGGAAAAGCTCTTTATTGAAGCGTGTCTCTGTGTGAGCTCTTTTCCCAAAGGTTTGCAGCCATTCCATGGAGATCCACTTTTCCCCATGGCCCTGTGGCAGTCGTGCCAGATATTCCAGATAGTAGTACAATTGCTGGAATGGACATACTGCAGAAGATGCTTATAAAGACAAAATGGGCAATCAAGGCTGCATTGCATTGAACACAATGGGGCTTACTTCTAAGTAAACATATAGCAACGTGCCCTGGGAATCAATGGGATTTCGCCATCCTTTCACCGAACCTGCAAACCCAGCTCAATCAGGCTGGTTTTACCATGTTTCCGAAAAGTGCTCAGGCTTAGATTTCGAAGGACAATTGGAGTCTAGCCCTGGCTAACTGAACCTGATAAAATGAGGTGTGTGCATGTACATACGCACGCATGCAAAATCTTCTGTGGTGTTTGAACATTCTGCTGAAGCTCCAGACATGGTTTTTTAAAAATCTGGCACAATTCTTTCAACTTATGGTGGCTGGAGTTAACAGGGGAGAGCTGGAATTTAGAAATAACCAGCCATCGTGTTTCCATTTGAGAGGAGAAGCTGATGGTTTATTCATAGCATTAAGCGAGTGTTAAACCAGCAGCTGTGAAGGCAGATCTTAAAAGCTTTCTCTCGTATCAAGAGCTTGTAGTTCAGAAGAACCATGTCTGAGAACATAAATATGTTGTTTAATTCAGCATAGGGCGCTCATTCTCAGTGAGTGACTGCGGTTGCAGCCTCAGGGTAATGGGCAAGATTGTTACCTCGGGTTGCATGTTTCATCTTAGACCAGCGATGAGCTGAGAGGGGATATGTTTATTAGATAATAATCTTCCTTCCTCACTTTTCGAGAATAGCAGAGTGCATTCTAAAAAGGCTAGTTTTAGCCTTTTAATTTAACTAATCCAGGGTGCTTTAAGGCATGCATACTGGATCCTCCTGGTATCTCACCCTTAAAACAATAACCACACAGTCAATCTTGTGAAAGGTAAAAAATAACATTTACTCAGAATACTTGTTGAAGAGCGACAGATACAGCAGTTTTGTTCAGGCAGGCTTAAAATGGTAATCAGGTAACAAATACATGTTTTTAGTCTAGTTTAAAATGGATGGCTCAGACTTAGCATATGTTCTCATGTTCCTGGAATGATGATGAGACATCGAGCAAAGAGGAATGCCGTGTTCAGGTGAGACTATATGTATGGCTACGGCCTCCCCTGACAGGCACAGTGGGAGTATCTCAGAGTTCTTTCTACAGGAAAAACTTTGAGCTCCTATCTAGCAAACATGCATTGTCGGTTTGACTGCATTTGTAAATATCCTGTTGTGGCCCTCCTAGTATTATTGAACTGCCCCAGGCAGCATTGCCAATGGGCTGCAGGTTCCCCGATCCCCATCCTTGCCATTGAGGAAACAATGGGTGCTTTGGAGTCTTACCCTGTGTGTGTGTGTGTGTTTTGTTCTAATCTCAAACTTTTCTCCACCCCAGGTTTATCTCTAGTTGTGGGGCTCGTTCTGTACATTTCCAGCATCAACGATGAGATGCTCAACAGAACCAAGGACTCCGAGACTTACTTCACTTATAGATATGGGTGGTCGTTTGCTTTTTCTGCCATCTCTTTTCTCCTGACAGAGGTAAAGCTTGGCTGCGAGATCATTAGAAAGCCCTGTGCTAAAGATTCTCTGTGTATTTTGATAGAGAATAATCTCATAATTTTATCTTGATGTGTCAATAGTTGATGCTCAACATCAGTATTTGATATCCAGGGATATTTATCATTCTCTAGCACAGGGGTGTAGTCAGAGGGGCCCTGGTGTGAAAGCAGGCACCCCCAGCATGGTCTGGCCCAGCACTCCTCTCCTGGTGTCTGAGGAACCAATGCTCACAGAGAGAAGCTCTAGGCCAAGCCATGCTGGCATGGGAGCACCTCAGCTGGCTGGGCGGCACGTGGTTCTTGCACTGCTGTCCCTGGATCCCAGCCTCACGTGAGGGTGCATGGCTTGGAACCAGGGACGGTAGTGTGAGGAAGGAGCAAGAGCCATACTGCTCAGGACTGTTGTCACTCCAGCATGGAGACAGGCTTTGCCGCTGATCTGACTTGCAGTAGAATTTAGTAAATGATGTATAACCCTCATTCATCAGCCCCTCCGGAGGTGAAGTGCGGCCATGTTTCTGGTTCCACCCCCAGACATCCATGGGCGGTAGGCTTTGGCTATACATTCATACCTTGGTTTAGAGATGCTTCAGGTTGCGCATTTTCGGGTTATGGACGCACTGAAACTCGGAATTGGTTACTTCCGGGTTTCAGCGCTGAATCACAATCCACACACGCGCAGATGTGGCACTGCGGGTTGTGAACGTGCCTCCCACGCGGATCACATTCGCAACCCGAGCATCCACTGTATATCAGTATATCACCCAGGACTGTTATGAGGGGCAGACCACAATGACGGCTTCACTCAGCAGTATATCACTGATGAAACTGCCTCTGCCTCAAGTGCACCGAGGGACAAACCAGCTGCAGCCGGGCACTGGAGGCAGAGGACTCAGGAGCAGTGGCGGTTTCATCAGCAACATACCGCTGAGTGAAGCCATCATCACTGTCTGCCCCTCATAGCGGCAGAGGAAGAAACAAGCTGCATCAGTGAGGCACAATAGAGCATGTTCCTCCCTTTGCTTAGCTGAGGCGTGTGCCAAAAGTTTTAGGGAGCTGTCAGGGGCTCCCCAGCTGAGAGAGTCCAGCTCCTGCTTGCACCCGAGCTGCTCAGCTGGAGACGTGCGGGTCTGTCACACTGTTCCCTGCTGTGGGAGGGGGTAGGTGGCTGCGTGCCCCCTCAAGGGAGAAGTTTAAAAGAGCCCCCACCTCACCTCCTGCTGGTGGCAGGGTGTGGGCCTCATTAGACTCCTGCCCTGCCAAGGCAGCCGTGCTCTCTGATGCTGCCAGGCCCTTGCAGACCCAGCAGCTGCATGTGGAGGAGTGGCGAATCAAACCTGGTTCACCAGATTACGAGTTCACCGCTCTTAACCACTACACAACACTGGCTGTCAGAAAGGAGTCTGGATGCCAATCAGGCCATGGTGGTCTGAGCCTGGAGGGAGAAAGAGGCTCAAAGCCGCCCTGTTCCCAAAGGAGGGGCAGCTGCCAAAGCCTCATGCCTCTCTCCTCAGTGGGCAGTGGCAGCACTCTCCTCGCTCATCCTCTCAGCTGACCCAGAGGCGGACATCCCTTCACCAACCAAGAGCAGAAGGAGGCACCACCACAGCCGCAGCCCTGAAGGCTCAGTGTGGCTTGGCAAGTGAGGGAGCTTGTTATGGTGGTACCTTATGCCCTTCCAAAAATCTGGCCTGCTTGGGGTGGGCACATGGGGCAGGACACAGGGCGCCCCCTGCATGCCACAGTCTGGGTGTGGATAGGGGTGGGGAAGCTGCCACCAACTCACCTCACACTCTCCACTCCTGGGTCAAACCTGGTACAGCTCCTTCATATGCTGTCGTAGGGGTGCCTGGTCATGCTGCTGCACTTATGTCCTGCTTGTGGGCTTTCCAGGGACATCTGGTTGGCCTCTGTGAAAACAGAATGCTATACTAGATGGGCTTTTCTTACGGAACCAGCACCAGTCACTGACATAACCAATAAATTCCGGATTCCTCCCATCCTCTCCCTGCCAAGTTTTACAAAAGCAACACAGAGAAGGAAGCTGACAGCCAGCACCACCTCCTAGACTTCTTGTAAGGAAGTACACAGGTGAGAGCAGGCCGAGGGAATGCCAAGCTCGATGGGGTCGTGCCCAAATGCACCAGCCTACCCTGTGTTTGCACATGTAGGAAATAACAGATCAGTTGTTCCCTCTGCTTAAAGGTGATGTTCCCCTCTTGCCTACACTGTCACTTGCTTGGATTCTAACCCACCCCCCAAAACCAAGAATGCCTTACCTGTAAACTTGAGTGGGCTGTGGAGCTGCAAGCATCCCTGCTGCAAAGCAGCCCTTCATGCATTTAGAAATCGGAAATACCTATCTGTTAGGGGACACATGAAAGAATGGGTTTGTCAGGTCGAAATATGAACAGGCTTGGTTTTTCATAGATTACTTTTCTTCCAGTTATAAATTCATTGCTTCTTTAAATTACATTTAAATCACAAAGTAGTTGGTGGCAAAACCTGGAATAGGTCTGTCCCTTTCACTGGGAAAAAGTGGAACAGCACAGCAGGGTGTGGGAAGGGACATTCAATGTATAGAAACGAGCATGTCCTCCTCAAAGGAGGGTTCATTTGCTCAGGCAGGCATCAGCATCCCCATAATCAATTAACCATGTCTCTTAATAAATGTAAAGGTAAAGGGACCTCTGACCATTAGGTCCAGTTGTGGACGACTCTGGGGTTGCGGCGCTCATCTCACTTTATTGGCCGAGGGAGCCGGTGTACAACTTCTGGGTCATGTATCCAGCATGACTAAGTCACTTCTGGCAAACCAGAAGAGCGGCGGTGCACAGAAACGCCATTTACCTTCCCGCTGGAGTGGTACCAATTTATCTCCTTGCACTTGACGTGCTTTCGAACTGCTAGGTTGGCAGGAGCAGGGACTGAGCAACGGGAGCTCACCCCGTAGCGGGGATTTGAACCGCTGACCTTCTGATTGGCAAGCCCTAGGCTCTGTGGTTTAACCCACAAGCCACCCGCATCCCCATGTCTCTTTAGAGCATCCCATTTTGTTTTGCTTTTAGCTCAAACTCCATACATTCCTCCACTGCCTGGTGCAACTGACAGGCGGGTGATGTGGTCTCACAGTACATTTCTGGACTGTTGACTTGCCATCTTCAAGTCAGAAGCAGAACCACAGAGAAATCGTGTGAGCTAGGCCTCCTTATTTATGCTAAGAATCATTAGCATTATGCAAAGAACACAGCAGCAGAAATCCTGTTCCTGTGAAGTCCTGTGTTGCATACAATTCTGCACAATGGCTTAAGTAACACCAGGATAACAGGAAGCGAAACGTGTGCTTTCCTTTCACCAACTCAAAGACTCCTGATCCCAGTGCAGCAGCTTCCATTGGCACTGTTGTCCCAGTGGTTTCTTCCAGCTCCTCTTTGGAGCAGTTTTGCTTGATAAGTAAGAGTGGCTTGAGTGCTCTGGTAGTGGAGGAAAGAGCCACTCAGATTATGTTCCCCACAGAGCGTGCTGTGATGCCCCTTTCACTGTTGGCAAAAGAGTACAGTGGTACCTCGAGTTAAGAGCTTAATTCATTTTGGAGGTCCGTACTTAACCTAAAACTGTTCTTAGCCTAAAGCACTACTTTGGCTAATGGGGCCTCCCGCTGCACCACCGGAGCACGATTTCTGTTCTCATCCTGAAGCAAAGTTCTTAACCCGAGGTATTATTTCTGGGTTAGCGGAGTCTGTAACCTGAAGCGGATGTAACCCGAGGTACCACTGTATTGGCCATAATGTATAGTCAAGGGGGAGGATTGCACATTCCCAGAGAGAAGATGAAGACCATTTGACTTACCAGCCAATGAAAATCCGCCTGCACTACAGACTGAAATAATATGTTGGGACAAGATGTTCAGTTATAACAACTCCAGCTGGGAGTGATATTTCTGAAGTATTAATGCATGCAAAAATTCTGCTGTCAAATCCCCCAGCAGCCTCACAACCAAAACACACTCCTACCCTCAGATGCCCATCATGTGATATAAGGAAGCTACCTTATATCACTGCTGCCTTGAGTCCCATCAGGGAAAAAGGAGGGGAATCATAGAACCATAGACTTGTGGAGTTGGGATCACTCCAGTCCAACCCCCTGCAATGCAAGAATGTGCAGGTGTCCCACAGGGGGATTGAACTTGCGACCTTGGTGCTATCAGCACCATACCTTAACTAACTGAGCTATCTTAATAATATTAAAATGCATTGAGTCAGACTATTGGACCATTTAGCCCAGTCTTGTCTATGCTCTCCAGGGTTCCTAACAGAGCTCATTCCCAGCCTTACTGGGAGTGGCCAGAGATTGAATATAGACCCTTCTACTTGCAAAGCAAAGCAAAAAATATAGACTCTTCTACCTGCAAAGCAAAGGGACGTGGGTGGCGCTGTGGGTTAAACCACAGAGCCAAGGGCTTGCTTATCAGAAGCTCGGCGGTTCGAATCCCCGCGATGAGGTGAGCACCCGTTGCTCGGTCCCTGCTCCTGCCAACCTAGCACTTCAAAAGCACGTCAAAGTGTTTAAATAGGTACCGCTCTGGCGGGAAGGTAAACAGCGTTTCCGTGCGCTGCTCTGGTTTGCCAGAAGCGGCTTAGTCATGCTGGCCACATGACCCGGAAGCTGTACACCGGATTCCTCAGCCAATAAAGCGAGATGAGCGCCACAACCCCAGAGTCGGTCACAACTGTACCTAAAGGTCAGGGATCCCTTTACCTTTACCTTTTTACCTGCAAAGCAGTTTCTGTACCACGGAGCTACAGATCTCCCTCAAAGGCAGCAGCATCCCACAAGGTTCAAAGTGGAGATATTTCATGCTTGGTTTGCCTGCCTGGCTCATCAGCATGTCACATCCTATCAGAACATTAGAACGGCAACCCCAGTCCTTCCGACAACTCGAGCAATTGTTTTGTTTTTGCTCTCCTTTCCAGAGCGCAGGTGTCATGTCTGTCTACCTGTTCATGAAGAGATATACTGCAGAGGAGATGTACAGGCCTCATCCTGGCTTCTACCGCCCACGGCTTAGCAACTGCTCCGACTACTCTGGGCAGTTCCTCCACCCAGATGCCTGGGTTCGTGGACGCAGCCCTTCCGACATCTCCAGCGATGCATCTCTCCAGATGAACAGTAGTTACCCTGCTCTACTGAAATGTCCAGATTATGACCAGATGTCATCCTCTCCGTGTTGAATCGAAAGTAACTCCTTCGCCTTTTAGGAATGAAAACCTGGTGGAGGCTGTTGTGTCCTCAGTATGTACTTTTAAATAAATAAATAAAAAGCCCACTGTTACAGGACAATCCCTCTCCATTTATACAATTAGTGAATAATATTAATTCTTACCTAGAGTTTAAACGGGTTCTCGCAGCGATGCACATATGCATATCCAGAAAACTACAGTGGAGGTTTTGATCCTGCAGCTGGTCCATATGCCCAGATCTCTTTGAGTCGCGAGAGAGTGTGGAAAAGATACAGGATCGTACCCAGCGGAAGCTTGAGACCAGAAGGATACTTGTAGGGTTTTCGTAAAGGCAACCTGCGATAAGCAACAAAGGTTTGCGGATTAGAATATGTTCATTGTAAAACATTACCAGAATAAGATGTAAATGTCCATTCCTAGTGAATGATTGTTAGAAAACTGCAGATTGGTGCCATTGTCTTCAAGCTGGAAGGTAGAATTTTAGAATTAACTAAAAGTACTTCCTCTTGGCAGTATTTCATTATGAACTGAGGTTGGGGGTTTCGTTAGGAACCAGACAATTAGTCCTCACCAATTATCCCTTTCCATTCCGGTGAGGCTAGTCCTCAATCCAATTTGATAACTTCACGACAAACCCTCTGACATTGCAGTTCAACACGTTGAAATAAGGTGCCTGGTGCTCTGCACGTGTAAACACAATCTATTCTTCTGATATCAGACTGAAAATATAGGCTTTGAAGTAATAATAGATCCAAATATAATTTGGCTCATAATACGTGGTCTTAGAACTGAGTGAATAGGGGATACGATAATTTATGCCCTGCAAAAACCAAGCCCAAAGGCGTCATTCCATCAATCAGCTTTAGTTTATTTTGCTATTTTCCTTTCTTTGGGAAACCCACTGCAATGGAAGTGCTTGTATTATAACTGGCGCCTCGGGGGATTGATTGGGTCATGTTGGCATTCAGCTCTGCCTGTAAATAAAAGTATACAGAAAAGAAAAGTTCATATCTGTATGTTGTACCATGTGTATATTATGGCTAGATTGTTCAGAGAACTGCAGTCAAATGTACAGAATACAGTAAGCTGATTGGCTGCTCTGAAAAACGTAAGTGTACAAAATTCTATGTACATGCCAGTTTTTGTTTCCACTCTGAAGTTATCCTGAGTTGTAATCAAAAAGAATCCAGACTTTCAGTCTGTTTACAACATATTTGTAAGAATTAATTACGGTAAAAAATAAAATAATGACAAAGATTCCGAAAACACTCAGGCCGTTGCAGCCGGGATGACTGTTCTCATTGAATAACACAGGACCGTGAACAAATACACATATTGGAGCTGGTATACTTTTTGATCTGACATGTCCAGTATTTCCTTCCTTACTAGATGTGTCAGATGCTGGTGTTAAATTTGTCTCTGTATGTAATAATGAAATATTCACCAATTTTACTTCCAGGATTCCAAGTTTTCCATCTCAGATTGTGGAATTGAAATGTGAAATTAATTATTCTGCCTTAAAGGTAAAGGGGACCCTGACCATTAGGTCCAGTCGTGACCGGCTCTCACTTTATTGGCCAAAGAAGCCGGCGTCCAGCTTCCGGGTCATGTGGCCAGCATGACTAAGCCGCTTCTGGCGAACCAGAGCAGCGCACAGAAACGCTGTTTACCTTCCCGCTGGAGCGGTACCTATTCATCTACTTGCACTTTGACATGCTTTCGAACTGCTAGGTTGGCAGGAGCAGGGACTGAGCAACGGGAGCTCACCCCGTCACAGGGATTTGAACCACCAACCTTCTGACTGGCAAGTCCTAGGGTCTGTGGTTTAACCCACAGCGCCACCCAGGTCCCTCTAAACTCATGCGCAATGGAGCCCTCCCCCCTCCCCCAAAGCTAAAATCCCACTGATCAGATATTTGGTGGGGAAGGGTGAGCAGGGGGACTAAATCGCCACACACACACACCCTTCCTCCAAACAGCCAGATTTTACCTTTCAGAAAGGAGCTCTGTACATACATTTCTGGCTACTGAATTGGCGAGTGGAACACTGTGCACAGTTCATGTCTGCCCATCCAGCTCTTAAGACAAATGCAGAAGCTTTCTTCAAATGCAGAAGCCTCCTGCTAGGAGCATGCACAGTGCTCCTAGACCATGAGCAGGCAAACTAAGACCCGGGGGCTGGATCCGGCCCAATCACCTCCTAAATCTGGCCTGCGGGTGGTCCAGGAATCAGCGTGTTTTTAGAATTGTAGAATGTGTCCTTTTATTTAAAATGCATCTCTGGGTTATTTGTGGGGCATAGGAATTCGTTCATTTTTTAAAATTATTTTTCAAAATATAGTCCAGTCAAGGTCTGAGGGACAGTGAACCGGCCCCCGCTGGAAAAGTTTGCTGACCCCTGTCCTAGACAGATTGGAACCCTAGTGTTCAAGTCATGAGAATGAAGGAAGGTAATGTACTTCTGCTACTTCTTTCTCTCTAGTATGTGGCTCTATACTCCCCTACATCTCTCCCTCTCTTCATGTTAAGAAAAGGGCACCAGTGTTCATCTGGCAACTTAATTATGTGGAAGGACATACACTAGCTTTTCCTGGTATGGCAATGCAATATGCCAGTTCTAGCTGATATCTTCATTCCAAGTCAAGCGCTCGTATATAAACTGAAAGGTCAAGTCACTCCAGCCCAGACTGAAGAAACAGGAGCTATATAGGGCTCCATCGATATACAGGTTGAAATCATTTTGTAATTCGCTTTGTTTCAAAATTCAGAGCGTGATTTTGGGCCTTCTAATGTGTGTAAATGCTTTTGGCATTATCTCCTTGAAGTTGAAGCTATTCTACTTCTTCCACAGAAAACACATGCTTATTGAGTATTTTTAGGAATGTTCAAGGATTAAGCAGAAAACTTTTAAATAAATTTTATACCTATGATGGAAGCAGGGAACATTTTAATCAGGTACCAGGGAGTTTTTGTACCTCAGTACTAGTACTTTTATTTACCAGCCTTTATTTAAGACAGGGGTGGCCCTCCAGATGTTGTTGCATTGCAGCTTCCATTATACTTGACAATGTTAGCTGAGGCTATTGGAGTTGAGAAACCTGGAGGGCCACAGGTTCCCCACTCAAGAGTTTAAGAGTTAATTCAAACCTAGCTTGATCCACTACAGATCCTGAAGCTGAGGCTCCAATACTTTGGCCACCTCAAGAGAAGACTCCCTGGAAAAGACCCTGATGTTGGGAAAGATGGAGGGCACAGGGAGAAGGGGACGACAGAGGACGAGATGGTTCGACAGTGTTCTTGAAGCTACCAGCATGAGTTTGACCAAACTGTGGGAGGCAGTAGAAGACAGGAGTGCCTGGCGTGCTCTGGTCCATGGGGTCACGACTAAACGACTAAACAACAACAACAACAGCTTGATCCACTAGCATGGGGACAAACAAAAGAGGATGCCTTCACCCCGGTGTGGCTTCCCTTTATGACATACACAAGACAACAACAAGAACCCACCAAAAGCATAACTTGTCCTAGCAACCCACTCCCTCACACACATGCAAACAAAACTCACTGCGGTGAACTGACAGAAACCAATCGGGCCCTGGGCCCCCAAATCTCTCTCACAACCAAAAAAACCCCTAATAAATGAATAGAAATAGAACTTACCCACATGACACTGACACAAAAGCCTTGATCATGCACTGTGTAAAAGAATGAAAGTTTACTACCCCCCCCCTTCTCTCCCCACCTTGGAAAGCCCTGCTCTAGTGTCTCACATCAAAAATAACGGAACTGTAGAAAGGACTCTACGAATTGAAAGCAGAGATGCTGTATGTACTTTTGTAACCCAAAAAAAACTTTAATAGAAGCAATTTAAAAGACAACCCTAATTTGATCCATTTCACCATGATTCAGTCCCATACATCAGAGTTCAGCTCTTCAACATATAAAATTATACTAAAAAAAGAAGACAACTGTGGCTTAGTAGGATACACAATATTCTTTGTTTGTCAGATGTATATTCCACCTTTCCTCCAAGGAGCTCAGGGTGGTGAAAATGGTCCCCTCCCACCCCACCCTATTTTATCCTCTGTAGGTACGTTAGGTTGAGAAAGGACTTTTCCAAGGTCACCAAGTGGACTTCATGAATGAGTGGGGATGAATCAACATGGATCTACTGTACCTAGTCTTAGTACAATCAATACTCTCACTTCTGATAACTGCCAGGTAAGATGGTCTCTGGGTGTTCTGAAACTCCATAATTCACACACACACACACACACACACACACACACCCCCCACCAAAATCATCATTGGAAGTAAGAACATGAAAACAAGATGCTGCAAGAGATCCCTTTGGATTCTACGCTCAAAATAGCCAGTATGGTGGCTAAATATATCCAAATATCATTATTGTTTTTGAAATGTAAGACACGTATTAGAAAATATTATTTTCAATCTACTCAGTTTGTTGAATCTGTAAATATGTTAATATCTCAGCAATATGCCTCTCAAAAACATACATGCCCAGCAGTTTGGTTTGCTACTCGGGTCAATGAAAACAATGGCTTGGGATTTTCGTTGTAAAGATTTCCTATGTTCTTTGGAGCTACTAAATATTGCATCAGGCTGAAAGTCACTTGCAACCGACACCTTTCTCTCTCTCTCTTTTACACACGCACAGAGACAAAAATGAATTCTAACCATTTGGATGACATATGGAGTTCATGACACCAGAAAGCTGTTCAGAAGATCAGGAAGGAGTGAAGAAATAGCATGTGGGGGAGACAGATAAGCCCACAGTTTGAAAAGAAGCTGAGAAGTCTCATGATGAATTGGAGTTTCGTGATGAATGCTCTTCTCAGGCTAATGCTACGTGTCATGGCTTTCCACACTGTCATTTTTTAAAAAATACTAATCTTATTTTGAGAGTTTTCAAAACATTTTTTTTTTCCTAGCATGCAATGATCTAACGGAGAAGGCATGTGGGTCTGGAGTGGCAGAGTACAGATACACACTAGGATTTATTTATTTTTCTCATGCAACATCCCCCCCCCCCAGGCCAATGTAAATTATTGCAAAGGTACCAGATAAAATCCTTTTTGTTGTGGAAACAAGGGAATAAGGGCAATTGTTCTATTGCTCAGTTTGTTAGTTTGTTTGGGGAGGGGGTGGGGGAAACAACCCATGAAATAGCAGGAAAGCAAAACGAATTGTTGAAATGAAGACAGCTCTGTCATTCCCATTGAAATGGGTCTTAAAGTCACAGTGAACTTGCTCAATTGATTTCAGTGAGGCATCTTCTGCTACATTACTACAACTGAAATCCCGTGTTCCCATGTGAAACTGCTTGGCCTCAGAAACTCAAAGTTCTCAGGAAACCCCAACCTATCCCATTGGCTATTCCACATTTCCTTCATACAGTTGTCTGTGCTTATCTTGTCTGAAGTGGCAGGTGTCTGTAAGAAGATGCAAGCAAAACAAGCAGTCTCTCCTCATCACTGCTCTCTTGGACCTCTGTGCATGGAGATTGTCTGGGTGGAAACGGGGGGGGGGGGGGGAGTCCTTGATAATAATCTTTGCCCATGGTCCTTTCAATGAATTCAACTTTTGTCAAACCTGAGCAATCTGCCAAGCACCCTTGTGACAACAATGCTTTATTTAGGTTATTTCAGGATTTTACTGTTGCTTACCAGTAATCTAAGGAGTCATGATTATGCTAATGAAATGTCCACCGAAATGGTAGAGTTGCATATGGAAATGAGGCCTAACTTTTAATAAAGAGCAGCAAATTTGATTTATTTTTTTTTGCCCCAAACTGGACAATGTGGTCCTGCAGCTTGTTGTGTTTCTAGACATTAAGTATGCTAATTTTCTACAACTCAAATTTGCCCTCATTCATTCTTGATCATTTCTTTCCAGGCCTATTATGCATGGCAGTCTTTATTCATTTGTGTGTGTGTGTGTGTGTGTTGATTGCTTGTAGACATGCAAGCAAGTCTGGTCTTTCCTGCAATGCAAGTTCTTTTCTTTTCGTATGATATTTCCTTAATACGCACACACTCTTGTTCCCATACGATTTCCCATATCTTTTGTTCTACGCCACAGTCTTAAAGGACAAAACGCTGAGGTAGGCAATAGATCATCCAATGTAGCACACGTTGCAAGTTTCTCCATACACAGTCATTTACAGGAAAAGGCATTTAACAGAGTGCCAATTCACCAGTGGTACAAAATGGTTACAGCAGTATATATATTTTAAGGGCATTTTATCAGTGCTGAAGCAAAGGCTAGGATAAAAAATGGCAAGAAAACAAGGAAGACTGACAAGAAAAACACCCAACCTCACTATCTTGGCTAAATATCAAATCCAAGTATTTGTAAGAGTTATAGGGTGATCATAACCATGCCTACTCAGAAGTAAGCCCCATTGAATTCAGTGTGAATTACCCCCAGGTAACTGAGGTTTAGGGTTGCCGCCTTAGTTTGTTAAAACTTTATGGAATTCACTTGAAAGCGGAATTGCTTTTTTCTGAAGATAATCCTAGGGGAGCAAACTGTGCCATGTGAAGGGAATAATCCTATTGGGTTATATCCAACACTGTGTTGCACAAGTGGAACAGATATCCCCTCATACTAAGACTAAGTTAGTGTGCTTTTAACACATCTTGACAACACTGCTGCTCCGCTCCTATAGTATTTTGCTAAGTGTGCGTATGTGTGCATTTTTGCTGCAACAGCCTCCACCCCTGGTGTTTACTCTGGAATAAGGGCAAGAAAAGAAAAAGAAAGAAAGACCCAAAATGGTGATAAAATATATTGGAAGCTTTAAGAGATATAACACGCCCGATGCATTTTGTTTCACATTGTCCTTGTGGGCAATGAAAGATGCAAACTCTATTTCTAAAACACTCCCTACAAAAGTATTTGTTAACTCAAATTAAATACAGCATTCATAATCATAAAAACATGGCATATCATTTATATGAGCTTAATTTCATGTGAGACTGATCATCCACTTTTCTAGAATGAATCTATGAATAAGACCCAAGTAGCACACTGTTCATTAATCCACCGGGGGAAATTTTTACAGTCTCTGCATAACATTTCTACATGAAGGTACATTTCCTGTGATCGTTTTAAAAACTAATCCGTGCCTCATCAGAGTCCCCAAGAAACAGTCTAGAAATATGGTTGTTTGTTCCTTGATACCTTGATTAATATTTATGGTTAGAAAGAGAAGTGCCTTACTCCTTTCAATTTAGCTTTTACGATTCCAATTTAGGCAATAACATGTAAGTAAACGCAAGTTAAATATTTGTTTCTCTACATTAAGAAGACCTATGAAAGAATGATGAGAAGTACTTGGCAGGGCTTTAAAACAGTGTGATTTGCTGCAAATGTGATCAATACACAGACTGAAAGGAGCTAGCTGGCGTGTGTTTCCATTACCCTGGGTTAGGTTTGCACAAGCTTTCCACAAAAACATCAGCCATATTTATGCAGAACAATAGCATATTCCATATTATTATTCATTATCTAGATAAATAGAAAGAGGCATTTCTAAGTAGGGCACAGCTAATTTGGTGAAACCCTTGTGAAATTATGTAAATTACACACCATCCAACATGCTTCTTGTCTACACTGGGAAGTCAAACCCTCGGCTTCTAAGGGTGCCATGGTAATGCAAAATGTAGAATTAAGTGTGATCACCCTATATGAGTCATTGTGACATATATCACTGTTCCTTGTATGACTCCAAAGAATAAAAAACAACGCAGTATAGTTACACAACTGGAGGAATGAAAACAAGGGAAATGAATATCATTAAGTGCTCCCTATTTTCTCTGAGATCCAAGGGCTATGCTAAAGAGCTTGGCTTTCTTTTGGATGATAGAAAACGGGAGATATAGGGTTCCTTTGTAGCATTTGCTTTATTTACATACCAAGGTGCCAACACGAATAAAATGTTGGGGAGGGGCCAGGGAAACTTCTCCCTGCATAATCAATCACAAGACAAAGCACACGCATACCATTTGAATGGCAACATCCATCAACTTTGGGAGGGGCCCTCAAATATTTTATGGGGGGGTGAGGTTGAAGAGACCCCAGCCCCTTGGAGTTGGCTCCTAAGTTTACAGAGACAAATGCACACCCCACCCCACTTTCTGCAACCTCCAGAGTGAAAATTCACACTATCTTTCCCAAATTCAAATTGCAATCTTCCTGCTTCTCCAACACAGTTGCATTGTACAGGTGCCAAACCCTTCTCTTAGCTCTGGGAGGTGTTGCCATCTGAAGGCTGGATTCCTGTTCATCAACAGAACATCTCCAGTCTAAGAGGACATTTAGATTCTTCTGTTTCAAAGTCCTATCACATATCAGACACCCACCCATTCACCACGATCAAGACTGCCAACTCACAACAATATGGATTTATTTTTTTTAGATATACACTTCTTCTTTTTGCAAGAAGAAAGTAGGTCACCTTCTCCCCTGGCAAGCTGTGTTCTTTTCATGTAAACACATTTATTGCAATTAAAAATGCATCAGAATCTTGTTTGTATCAAGAGAGAAAACGAGGCCAGAGAAACTAGGTCAAGGCAGATTGAGTAATCCAAAATGCTGGGCTTGTCCATTTGAAAAACTGTTTTCTGCAACTTATGTTAGCCGACATTTTTTTTTTTCCAGAAGGAAAGTTGCCACTCCTTTTGGACTGTGACCTCTGTATCTTCCCCAGTCACAAACAGAAAAAACTCTCCATCCTACTACAAAACCGTTGGATCTTGCCAATTTTTCTAAGCCAAGGTGATACTAATGGCAGCTTTAAATATGGATATACACAAGGTTCAAGATAAAGCATATTTAGAACCACACTTAAATTTATTTATTCAAAATATTTATCTATAACGCACATAGGACTTGTCAGCCCCACCATTACTCCTTACACACACTACAGTCACATGACTCTTTTTCCTTCCTCCCCTGTTGATCCGCAATATCATAGCCCGGTTTAGCTGGAGCCACTACTGTGACTTGCCAACAAGCTGGACTTTCTAGGGATTCTCAGAATTATGACGTAATGGAAATTCCGAAACCTTGGCAGACTTCTGAGTAAGGAGATTATTCGTCTTTCCTGTGCTCCAGCTGTGCTGTCAGTCTGCAGCAAAGGTTTTAGATAAAATATTCATGATCTCAATAGATTGCAAAGTCCCGACTCCTACCCATTCTTCAAAAGATTGTTTTGCTATATTGCCAAGAGGTGACATTTATGTATCAAGAGTTCCTTAGTAGTCTTTGGAAAAAATGGAGATAAGCAATTAAAAACCAAATGATTGACACCATATGAGAGAGAGAGAGAGAGAGAGAGAGAGAGAGAGAGAGAGCGCTATGGGAGAGAATCCTGTTAGTGCTATGGGAGAGAATCCTGCTTTTTCAACAAGAAGGGTATAGCAATAAGGGCTTTTTGACCTTCAGAATATGTGGCAGATGCCAGCAGTTTCTTTCCCCATACTGCTTGCACTTACTCCATGCTCTTTCTCTGGAAGGCTCTTTTCTCTAGAACTGGTGATGCTACTTTTAGGAGGCTGGGAACACGTACTAGAGGACCATAGGGTCAATGGTAAGCACCTGCTCTCAATCCTTGCCATCCCCAGGAAGGACTGGTAAAGACTGCCAATCAGTGTAGCCAATAGTGAGTTAAATGGGCCAATGATCTGACTCACTACAAGGCATCTTCTTCTGTTCCTTCCATCATTGTGTGATCAAATCTACATGCATGACATAACTCCTTCTCAAATCAGTGTTGCTCCAGTTTCTTTATGAATAAACCTTTAATGGGATTGTGCCACAGTCCATGCATAATCCAAAAGCAGGGAGTTATAACAAGTTATTGTCCTGTTCAGGTCTGATGTCAGAACCCATGGGGCAAGGCAGATCAAAAGGTTCAGGACCATGGACAGCTCTAAGCAAACAACTTGCTCCAGCAATGGTTGGGAACAGACCGAACTTTATTAAAGTCTCTGCCCAGGCAATGTGAGGTTCTTCTGGGGAGTCCTGTCTGTCGCAGGCTCAGTGTCAATGATCTCCTAATGTCCAGCAGCAGACTTGGAGCCATGCACCTGGTCTGGCTTCTTAGAGACTCTGCAGCCTCTGACTCTGAGCCTTGATTGCTAATGGACTCTGGGGTCGGGGCCAATATAGAACAACTCTATTTATTCCAATTTGAAAGCATGGTTCTGTTGTTTTCTTACGAGACAATCTTTTAAATACCTTTCAACCCAAATTCATTGACAATATAAAAGATCTGGTCCACAGACCATGAGTTGCCCTTCACTGATCTCTACGGTTTTTGGTGGTGGTGGTGGGGAGTTCCTCACCAGATTCCTCCCACTGATAGAATTAGTCATGGCTCATCTTAGGGCTAACTCCAGGTTTGAGGAGGTATTTGGTAAAAGATGCTGACTGATCGGCCCCCTCCTACCATGGTGGTCCTCCCTGGTGGACTCATCTGGTGACAGCAGCAACGGTAGACAACGACGACACTCCAATTAAGTGACCATTTACAATGACTTGGAACAATGCCAGTTGGGTGGCAGAGGGGGATGGTGATGGTCCCTGGGAAACAATGGGGTTGTCCAAAGATGTGTGTACTATCACCAGGCCTTCTTCATACCAGACTCATTGCTGGGAATTTATAGGACTCGGGGTATAAAGCTGGCACGTAAATTTGCATGTGCAAATTTAGACCTCTGAGCAAAACTAATATGGCGGGTGGCTGTTTTTCACCAGCACTGGGTTTTATAGCCTTCCCTGCCACACTGTAAACATAGTTTTAAAAGGGGTGGTTATGAGCTGAGGGGACCACTGCAAAATGCCTGATAGCATATGGAGTTCATATGCATCAGCAGAGGCCTGAACTTTTGTGAGAGCTGGACCATAAAGAAAGATGATCGCCGAAGAATTGATGCTTTTGAATTATGGTGCTGGAGGAGACTCTTGAGAGGCCCATGGACTGCAAGAAGATCAAACCTATCCATTCTTAAGGAAATCAGCCCTGAGTGCTCACTGGAAGGACAGATCCTGAAGCTGAGACTCCAATACTTTGGCCACCTCATGAGAAGAGAAGACTCCCTGGAAAAGAACCTGATGTTGGGAAAGATGGCGGGCACAAGGAGAAGGGGACAACAGAGGACGAGATGGTTGGATAGTGTTCTCGAAGCTACCAGCATGAGTTTGACCAAACTGCGGGAGGCAGTGGAAGACAGGAGTGCCTGGAGTGCTCTGGTCCATGGGGGCACGAAAAGTCGTACACAACTAAACAACAACAACACCTTGGAAGCAACCACACTGTGATTTTCAGTCTGCAAAAATACGAAAACTAAGTTTATTATAGGAAATGCATGCTTGATAGTAAAGAGATCCTAGCTGCATCTAACGAAGCTGTAGGTGCAGAGAAAAGCCAGATGATTCTTCTCTCATGGTGGGATGAAGAAGAAGGGAGGAGCAGGAAATGAGGTCAGCAACCCTAAGAAGTCTCAATCTAACATCTGAAGGAAGATCAGCCCAGGCAAAGGGCAGTGAAACAGTTTAGGAAGCTTAGAGATTCCCCTCTCTGTTTTTCTTTTCTCTCAGAGCAATACAAGCCAAGTTGCACTCCAACACTTCCAACAAGACCCAAGACTTGGGCTCCCTGGCCCACCCGCTAATAAATGCCCCTGCTTCATACAGTGTTGTCTGATCATGAATGAACTATCATATTTAGAGTCCACTGTGTCATCCTCTGAAAACCTTCCATGCCCTGCCCTCTGTTGCATGAAGCCAGATTTCCCAAATTGCCTGACAGTGTTTTTACAAAAGGTCTAATGTCAACTCAAACATCCACAACTCTTTCTGTTTTTAAATGGAACATTTTGCCCAGCAGCCATCTGACTCCTCACTGACACAGGACTAGCAGCTTGGAGGAAGAAAAATAGATGAGATGCTTTCTTAACACACACAAAAGCAACGCTCCACTAATTTCACTCATCTTATAGTCTCCTTTGATTTGTGTGGATGGCAGAAATGGCTGTAAAAGGCAACTTGTGCAGCAATCTGTGAAGGGCACTGAGGGAAAGCAATTATCTTAAATGACACAATCCTTTTCTTGAAGAATTCTTTTTTCATTCTTTTCCATTTGCCTTTTCTATTTCTTCTATGCGTCTCTTGGAAGTAGTTTTTCCTTGTGCTTGTTTTATAGCACCCCCACCTGTGCCTGAAGAGAAACAGCACATCCAAGCCTTTAAAATTCATTCTGAAAGCTGCATTCCAAAAATATTTGTCTTTTCCCACAGCTCTGCTACTTTGTAAGCCAATGCTTTTTAAAAAACAAACAAACCCATAGAAGCATTTTTTTTAAAACATAGAAGCAATACGTCATATTCAGTTGGACTTACTCCCAGGAAACTATGCACAGGTTTCCAACCTAAACCTTCATAACATGAGAGAACAGACAATCTTCTAAGACCTTAGGCACTACAACCGACTAACACAAGAATAAAAAAAAAAAATCAAATTGTTTGCGGCGGCAGGGGGTGGGGGCAGCAATGGATATAATATATGCGTCAGAAGACAAGAGAGTGGGTACAGTCAATTGACTTGGTAAATCACACAGCTGCACCCTATATTTCTTGATTCTAATTTGTGACCCCTTTTCACTTTTAAACTAATTTTTTATTCATTTGCTTCCCCACCCCACCCCCCGTAACCTGCTTGTCATAATTCAGTATATATATTTTGAAAACAATCCATAAATAACACTCAGGCAGGCATTTCCAAAAGTCCAATGATAACGGCAAATGCACACAATTATCAGAAATATAAAGGAAGATGTCCCTGTGGACTCATCACATATGGGGAGGAAAATACATGTCAGGACCCTTTTGAGTAAAAACCATACATGAGTGAACAATAAATAAAAGCAGGGATCCAGGTAAAATGTACCCTTCCCAAATGAATGCAGGTCTGCCCGGCTGCCTCCTGTTTTGTATTTTGCTGGGGGGTGTTTAAAAGGTGAATAATTCAGCATGCACCCTTTCTCTACTCATCATGAACCAAGCATACACAGTGCAATGGGAAACTCTGGGTGACATTTTGATTGCAGTTGTTGGAATCTTGCTGTCAGATGCGATTACTTAGGGCTCTATTGGACCCTGACGCCCACAGAACAAGAATCCTATTTTTATGCCATTCAGATGCAGCAATGCACTCAGTCAACAAAGAACCAGGTTGTTTTCTTTCTTAGTGGGGAGAGGATTTTCTCTCCTGTTTAGCCATAATATTTATTTGAGGATTAAAGTGACCCTGCCACCACAAATCTATTTTTTTTGGCCAAGAGTATATAGCCTGTCCTTGAAAGCAAAACAATTCTTGGAGCGGTGAAGCAGTTGACTTTTCTACACAATTTTGGCACGGTGAAATGATCTCCTGGGTGCTGCAACCTATGAGATTGCAGCTCATTACATTCCAGAAAAGCTTCAAATGGTTTGTTGTGTTGGCACATTGGGAGCTTGGTCTTTCGTGACCCGAAAACAAAAAAGATTCGCTGGAAACGTGATTCCAAGGCAAGTTCACCATGAGGATAAATGACTCAACCACACCTTGAGCTTGCTCCCAAATATCCAGAAAGCTTATGGTTAGAGGTGAGACCACACAAAAACCTTCCATAAGGCAAGCCCAACCCACTTATTTCAGGATGACGTGGAAAGTAAACCATGGAGATACCATGCTGGAAGCAAAGGTTTTTATCTGGTATTTACAAGTGGGGCCAGCAAAAAAGTGTTGTGGGTTAGCTTGCTTCTGTGTAGGGTTCTAGCCAGACAGCCTTGCCAGCTTCCAAGATTCTTAATTCCCTTTGCCCCACTCTCTGGTATTGTATTTTCCCATCTCCAGAAGTTAGCATTCTATGGCCACTGAGAATGCCCAGTTGCATCAGGCTGCTTTGGGTCTCCTGCCCTGTGTTTTGTGTACTTCTGAAAACCATGGACTGCCCACAAGGCTGTTGATGCCTACTGCTTGTGCACAGATAGTGCTGCTTTGGCTACACAAAGAATAGACTTCCCTGTTAGATTGCATATGTAGAATTATTATTATTATTATTATTAAAATATTTTTATTAGGAATTTCAACATAACATTTTATCAAAAGACATATCATCCATAATTCCCCCTTATTTTTCCCTCCCCCTCCCCAAAATATAACCCCCCTCCCCTCCCCACCCCTCAGACTTCCCTCAGTGCCTCTCTCTGGTTTGTCAGCATTTGCCTCTGCATGTTACAAAATTGTACAGATCCTTAATTTATCTATCTAGATGTTATCAATAAAAAGTTTGTGAATGTTTATTCAAAACCTGCCAAGGAGTCCAGTTCATTCTGTTGTTTCTTTAAGTACTTTGTAAAGGGTTCCCATTCATCTTGAAAGTCACAGTTATCCTTGTCAGGTAGTTTATGTGTCAGTTTTGCCAATTCTGTGTAGTCCATCAGTTTCTCTTGCCACAGTTCTTTGGTCGGGATTTCCTCGTTCTTCCATCCTTGTGCTATTAAGACTCTTGCCGCCGTTGTCGCATACATAAACATATTTTTCATTTTCCTTGGCAGGTTTTTTCCTACAATCCCAGTTTTAGAATTACAGTGGTACCTCAGGTTACATACACTTCAGGTTACATACGCTTCAGGTTACAGACTCCGCTAACCCAGAAATAGTGCTTCAGGTTAAGAACTTTGCAAGAGAATGAGAACAGAAATCATGCTCCGGAGGTGCGGCAGTAGCAGGAGGCCCCATTAGCTAAAGTGGTGCTTCAGGTTAAGAACAGTTTCAGGTTAAGAACTGACCTCTGGAACAAATTAAGTACTTAACCCGAGGTACCACTGTAAAAGCATTTGTTTGCCACCTCATGAAGTTGGCTTTTAGCTCAAAAGTGTTTACCTTCATGCCCAATAGGCATTATGTGTGGAGTTAACAGAGAGACTGTTGTGCTGGAACTGAACACTAACTTTCGCCCTACTTCTCATCTCCTTGCTTAGCTCCACCTAGTGGTAAATCTGGTGTTTATACAGCTACCACTGATGGTGCCAGCTAAAAGTATGGAGGTTGTCCAAATAGAGGTACAGTGGTACCTCTGATTAAGAACTTAATTCGTTCCTGAGGTCCGTTCTTAACCTGAAACTGTTCTTAACCTGAGGTACCACTTTAGCTAATGGGGCCTTCTGCTGCTGCTGCTGCTGCTGCTGCTACTGCTGCGCCGCCGTCGTGCGATTTCTGTTCTCATCCTGAGGTAAAGTTCTTAACCGAGGTACTACTTCCAGGTTAGTGGAGTCTGTAACCTGAAGCGTTTGTAACCCCAAGCATTTGTAACCCAAGGTACCACTGTAATAGCAGTGGTCAAGCCCAATGAACTTTTACGCTTGCCTCAGAATTCAACTTGTCACCACCATCATGCAACCAATGGAAGGCCCATTCAAGTCTTGCAAATTCAACTTCAGAAATACAGGGGATCCTTCCCAAAGCCGCTCCCAGGTTCTTCAATGATGGAGATGCCAGGAAAAAAAGAGGGCTAGAAATGAGGGGCTAATTCCATTTGGTTCACATTTTAATGAATATCTATCTAATCTGCACCTTCCAAAACAACACACACACACACATCCAAAATATAGCCAACCATTGAAATTCACAGTTCCTTGAATTTTGCGACATAGTTCTCCAACCAAACAATGTGCAGAAAAAGTGGATTTCAGGTGCACGTGTACATTATGACACATATTTTAGTGAAAATAACATACAAACTGCATTCTATTAGGAAAACATGCTGACAGAACTGTGTGATAATAGGAGAGGTACACGCTGAAATGCTGGTGAATTTTCATGGGAATTTATTTTTAATGGCAAAGTGATGTGGAATTGTGAAGTACCGAATTTAAGATTGCAAAAATGAGAAACTGTCAATTTCAGACTTGCTCATCCCTGGTGAGAGTTTGCTATGTCCTGAAAAACATGGGCTTATAAGCAAGATCTTCACACCAGGCCTCTTTTAGTCCTTTTTGCTTTGCAACCTTTGCAAAGTCTGCCCTCTGTGCCACTGTGGTCTGCTTATTTATCAGCCAGTAAAAATGACACATAAAATGCCTTTTTAAATGCCACCTTGTTTATCTTTTGCTGGTGTGCCCGTGTTTGGATGAACAACTCTATCCACTGTGAAACAAACATTGTGATTCACCCATTTAGCTAAGAGCAACAGAGTCTCCTAGCCAGATAGCGACATACATATGTCATTTTCTATTGCTGCGATGGGTGTGCTTGTAGATTACTGCCTCCATTTTTTCCCCTTGGAGGAAACGCCTCTCTTTGTCAGCAGACCAAGAATATAATTGTTCTTAGCACATTCACCACTTGTTTGTTGCACTTGAAACCGCATGCCACAAAGTAGATCACTTATCTATCCAGTTGGGTTTACAAGTTATTCTAGTGGTGGGCTTCACTGGTTTGCGGGAGGACGTGAAGCTGGAAATCAGACCATATCCTCATGCCCTATTTCGTAGTAAATAGCCACATATTTTATGAAAAAGATAAAGAGATTGGGGGGGGGATCTTTTTCTGAAAGGCAGTAACTCCTCATGAACATAAGGTGGCAGAAGAGTTGTAATTGAAAGGCTCGACTACAGGCAAGCCAGTTTCTAAGGTTTTACAAACGTATTCCCCCCACTCCAAAGAGAATGCATGTAGTATCTTTGTACTGACAGTTCGGTGCTTTCTCTTCAGAAAGCATTAATCTCTAGGGTTTATGAGTTTTTGTTCTCGCGTCTCCAGCAGTAGCGGTTAAAAGATAATCTAGGCAGTTGACGCACTGCTCTTCTCTATAAAATATTCCAAACTTCTCCTCACAGCCTATGAAGCAACTGATTAAGCTGTTTAACTGGCATTCATTGGAATGTATCTGTGGATCAATGCTACTCAGCAGTGGAATTATTTGTACATGCTTACAAGCTGGAGCCAGTGCTAGCAAGGAAACGTCAACCACCCTACCATTCCCATTTCAGAACACATTGCATTACTTCTTGTAAATATTCCCATATCTGACCAGCTCACCAGTTCCATACCTTCCACGACTATCATTGCAGGCAAATCCAGTGGGTTATTTACCAGGTAGACCTACTGAAGGTACAATACTTGGGTTGGTGATATTGCACTGAGTTATTCCAGGCTATGATCTGAAGAGACATGAGACCGCCATCTTGCTGAAGCTAAGAAGATCTAGTTCTGGTTGATTCCTTGGATGAGTGCCTGTCTGAATGACATAGACACTTTGTCGGGTGCCAAGGAAGAAAGGTGGCATATAAATGTCATAATAAATAAAAAATAAAATAAAAACTTTTCCTTAAGAGAAAGGCTTTAACCCTTCTGTTGATAACATCACTATGGATGCTTATATAATAAATAAATATCTACACCTATACTAGGTGCAACTGTCCCTGCTTGCATCACTTGCAAACCCTGTTGTTGTTGTTTAGGTGTTTAGTTGTGTCCAACTCCTCGTGACCCCATGGACCAGAGCACGCCAGGCACTCCTGTCTTCCACTGCCTCTCGCAGTTTGGTTAAACTCATGCTGGTAGCTTCGAGAACACTGTCCAACCATCTCATCCTCTGTCATCCCCTTCTCCTTGTGCCCTCCATCTTTCCCAACATCAGGGTCTTTTCCAGGGAGTCTTCTCTTCTCATGAGGTGGCCAAAGTATTGGAGCCTCAGCTTCAGGATCTGTCCTTCCAGTGAGCACTCAGGGTTGATGTCCTTAAGAATGGATAGGTTTGTTCTTCTTGCAGTCCATGGGACTCTCAAGAGTCTCCTCCAGCACCATAATTCAAAAGCATCAGTTCTTCGGCCATCAGCCTTCTTTATGGTCCAGCTCTCACTTCCATACATCACTACTAGAAAAACCATAGATCTCACTATATGGACCTTTGTTGGCCAGGTGATGTCTCTGCTTTTTTTGCCAAACTCTTGCCAACCTCCTTCAAACCCCTATCCCCCCTAAAAAAAAAACCCACATACCTGTCTAACTGCTATCACAAGCTGCCAATCCCCACCCTGCAATTCACCACAAATTGCCCTCTCCCACACAGTGCAACGCTAAATTCCCCTTCCTCGTTGTTTGCACCCAAACTCTTCCTTCCCCCTCACCATGCAGATTGACCAAATCCCAAGATAGTGCAGCCACTTGCAGAGGACAGAGGAGCAGGAAAAGACTGTCTCCGCTTCATTCTTCACTGCTGTCGGACAGAAGTGGTCAGTGGGGCAGGAAGGAATACATTCATTCCCCTCTGCTTTGTGAGTGGGAGGGCAGCAAGATCTTGGGCGTGTGCTGAGGTATGAGGGGAGCAGGAGTTAGTTTTTTTAGTGAGCTGTAGGCAGCAGTGGAAGGGACGCAGGTGGTGCTGTGGGTTAAACCACAGAGCCTAGGACCTGCCGATCAGAAGGTCGGCAGTTCAAATCCCTGCGACGGGGTGAGCTCCCATTGCTCGGTTCCTGCTCTTGCCAACCTAGCACTTCAAAAGCACATCAAAGTGCAAGTAGATAAATAGGTACCTCTCTGGCAGGAAGGTAAACAGTGTTTCTGTGCGCTGCTCTGGTTTGCCAAAAGCGGCTTAGTCATGCTGGCCACATGACCCAGAAGCTGTACGCCGGCTCCCTCAACCAATAAAGCGAGATGAGCGCCGCAACCCCAGAGTTGGTCACGACTGGACCTAATGGTCAGGGGTCCCATTACCTTTAGGCAGCAGTGGCAATGGAAATCATGGCAGGGAGCATTGAAGGCTTGCCTGGGCCAGCTGCCTGGCTGTCAGCTCACTTGTTGCACCCAACCTCTCAGTCCCCAACTGCCCATTTGCTCACAGCTTACACAGAATAGCCATTCCTCAATCCAGATGCTTTGGATTCCCAACTCCCATCAGTCCCTGATAGCAGGGGGAAAGGGCTCAAGGGCACTATGGCTCCCACGGGCACCATAGGAATCAACACCTTCTAGAAGTATTTTAAGGCACGGAAAGCAATTGCTCCAAAAGAATCTGGGCTATAGTTCTGGCTTTAAAATCACGGGTGGCTCCTGGAACAAATTTTGCACCCTTTGTACAACTGTGCCCCCCCCCCCTAAGTAATGGTACTCGCACTCTGTTCTACCTTAGCCTGATTCCCTTGGGTTCTGCAGTTGGCAGATTCATGAAACCAAAAACCCAAAGATTTATACAAATCAGCCTGATGAATAGGAAGGTTCATGTAGGAGAAAGTGGGCCTTTACCTACAGGAGAGCCAATCCAGTTAGTGCTTTAAGAGCAAACAAAAACCCCAGCATTCTGAATTGTGCTTGGAAACAGACTGTGAACATGTCATAGGCACCCAGCTCTTAGGGGCCCAGATTCCTTTGCCCCCTCCCCAAAAAAAATTTGACGGGGGAATAAACCTTCACCAGTACTATGTATGTCCATTGCTAGGATTGGAGGTGGGGCTTATCTGCTCCCCCCAATATTTTATTCAAGTTGGCACCCCTGGAACATGTACGACCATTTCAGAAATGGTGAGACATGTTCCACAGGCCCAGTCCACCTGCTGTATGTTGATATACAGTGGTACCTCAGGTTAAGTACTTAATTTGTTCCGGAGGTCCGTTCTTAACCTGAAACTGTTCTTAACCTGAAGCACCACTTTAGCTAATGGGGCCTCCTGCTGCCGCCGTGCTGCCGGAGCACGTTTTCTGTTCTCATCCTGAAGCAAAGTTCTTAACCCGAGGTACTATTTCTGGGTTAGCGCAGTCTGTAACCTGAAGTGTATGTAACCTGAGGTACCATTGTAACTTCAGTTTCCAGACAACTTTCAGAGGCACTTCCCTGCGGGACACACTGCAGTATTTCAGGCAGGGTATTACTATAATGGGATGCTGGTGGCGCTGTGGGTTAAACCACAGAGCCTAGAACCTGCCGATCAGAAGGTCGGGGGTTCGAATCCCCGTGACGGGGTGAGCTCCCGTTGCTCGGTCCCTGCTCCTGCCAACCTAGCAGTTCGAAAGCATGTGAAAGTGCAAGTAGATAAATAGGTGCTGCTCTGGCGGGAAGGTAAACGGCGTTTTTGTGCGCTGCTCTGGTTCGCCAAAAGTGGCTTAGTCATGCTGGCCACATGACCCAGAAGCTGTATGCCAGCTCCCTCGGCCAATAAAGCAAGATGAGTGCCGCAACCCCAGAGTCTGTCACGACTGGACCTACTGGTCAGGGGTCCCTTTACCTTTACATTACTATAATGGTGGCCTGCTATTTCTGTCTCTGCAGAGGCCACCTGATGAAATCTTGGACCCTGATGTTACCTGGGATCTGGCAACGACATGGGGAAAGAATATCTCTGTGACACAGTCAGATGAATTGGGCTGTTCCTCTTCCAGCGAGGAGCAAAGACCCATTTCCCTCGTCCTCTCCACCTCATTGTCAAAATAACATTAGATATAGACAGCAGCAAAAAGAACAGGCAACCCCTAGGAGGCACCTAATTAAAGCCCCTTGAGGTACTTTTATTTTCCATGCCTTTTAATAGGTGATTAGGAGCTGCTGCTTTTCTTCCTTTGCTCTCTGTTTTATATGAGTTGCTGCTGGCTTTTTAAATAGTCTGAATCTGACACAGACTCGTTTCATGCCGAATTTGTTGGGTGCAGCTTTCAACATTTTAAAAGAAAAGCGACCTATTTATATTTTAAACATGCAAACAAAGAAAACAGCCTCAGATCGTCCGTCGCGACTTAAAAGGGTCAAATGCTCCCCAATTTCTCCTTCACTCTATCCCATTCTTTTAAAAATAAAATAAAAGCAAGAGTCAAAGCCTAAAAGGGGAAGAAGAAGAAGAGAAAGATACTGAGATTGGAACGGTAGCATCTACCATTTTCTCTATTTACTACACAGTTAGACATACAAGCTAAATGACACTCCCTGAAGTCCGGTCGCATTCAGGTGAAAAGGTTTCCTTCTCCCACTTTTATTCTGCTAGTTGACAACCAATTGATGTGTATTTATATCAGGAAATTGCAGTCTCCGGGCTGTGAGCACAGTGGGAGCAAAATCCTGCCATGGTTCATTATAGTGCTTTCAACGTTTAAAAGATGTTATGCAACAAAAGAAGCCAAACTGGCAATCATGCTACCGTTTCAAGAGACCTCTCTGCTCTATAATTTTATATATATATTATGAGAGATTGGGCTTGCAGGGGTTTTTCTCCCCCTTCGTGACCTGTCTGGGCACACTATCAGAGAAAGCATTAGAGATATTTTTCTTTTCATACACTTGTCTGGTGTGTCTGTGTGCCATTGCTTTTCCTTAATATGAACAGATAATTTCTATCTTTATGAGTAAGTAGAGCACAGGAGACAGGGGTTTATTTTGTTTTCTCCTTTTGACACTATCAGGTCAGATCTCAGGAAGATGCAGTATGCTGTATATTTATTACCGAATCAAATTTCCTTTGCTTCTGCCTGCAAAAATTTGCCTCCGAAATAACGTGTTCTCTTTTTTTTCTGTACCAACTGTATTGTACATCCCTTGGTAGGCCATTTAAAATAATAATAATAATAAAGCTTGTTTTACAAGGAATTGAAAATGTTTCATAGTTCTGCATTTCCATATGTACTTGTCAAATATTATAAACAGGCAGAAGACCTGTCCTGCTGGGTCACTCAGAGGCCCATCTTATTGAGGCAATAGCCTCCAGTGCTGTTTGTTCCTAGCATCCAGTATCCAGATATACTGCTCCTGCCCATGGAGTCTCCATTTAGTTGACAGAGCTAATAGACAATGAAATACTCATATTCCCTAATGCTGCCTAATCATTTTTTTAAAAAACTATACACATTTTCATTTTTTTAAAGGAAAACAATGTCAAAAATAAAAAATCAGTTGAGTAAAAAGTTCCATTTTTGTCATGTGTAACGTTTTTCTGGGATTTAGTACTTTCATGTGCGTAATGTCCATAGGATTCTGGTTCTAAGTGTCTCTTTTCAGAACAGCACCTGAAATTATGGAAGTCTGGGAATACAGATATCACTATTCATGTGGGGGAAAGAAGGATACATCCATGTTGTTTCTGGTCATATTTCTGGGGAACTTTAATTCATGAGTCCAATTTTCTAATGCTGCCACATCAGATACACAAGTGTATCTAAAGACCTCAGGGTCCTTTTCAGTGCTGTGCAACATTCTCTGTCGGCTAAGCAACCTTCCAGAAGCATTGGAAGCGCAAAAACAGAAGGAAAGGGAAGCAATACAGAAGAAGAAGAAGAAGAAGAAGAAGAAGAAGAAGAAGAAGAAGAAGAAGAAGAAGTTTGAATTTGATGTCGGCTTTATCACTAGCCGAAGGAGTCTCAAAGTGGCTAGCACCCTTTTCCTGCTGGCCATTATTATTTCTCTGCTTCAAAATGCTCCCTGCACTGCAGGGCTGCTGCTTTTGATGTTCAGAAATACCTGGAGCCAAACAGTAGTGACCCTCTGTTTGCCACATCGTTTACAAAATGCCTATACAAGTGACCATGGGATCCTGCAACTCCCAGTTCTGTTCCAAGTGCTACTGGGGTGTTAATATTAATATTGCAACCCTCAAGAGTTTGCTGCACTGTGCAAGTAGAATTTGCATCCAAGTGCTGCCCAAAAACTAAAAGCCAGACTAGAAATGGGAGCATAAATAACTTGTTCTGTAGGGCTCAGCACACCCAGCAGGGAAGGCTGCTTACTGAAGAGGCTGGCTAGAAAATGAGTGCAAAAGGCCTTGGTGGATTGAGGGGATGATTATCTCAGAACAGACAGATGACTAATATTGCTAATTCTGCAAGGCTATGTTATGGGCCTAATGTAATTGCCTTGCTGGATTGTGGAGCCACACAAAAAAACAACCACAACCCTATTTCTAAATTCTAGCTATGTTCTTCATCCTGAAATAGTTGGATAAGCATCAAGAACATTAAAACCAGGAATTCCCCAGGAATTTTGATGTGAACCTGTATGCTTGTGAAAATTTTTAACTATTACACACACACACTTTGGATCAGCTGAAATAGCATTGTCCTTGTAAGTTTTGGGGTGAGTAGGGAATAGGGATGAGAGTGGTGCTGTGGTCTAAACCACTGAGCCTAGGGCTTGCCGATCAGAAGGTCAGAGGTTTGAATCCATGCGATGGGGTGAGCTCCCATTGCTCGGTCCCAGCTCCTGCCAACCTAGCAGTTCGAAAGCACGCCAATGTGCAAGTAGATAAATAGGTACCACTCCGGCGGGAAGGTAAACAGCGTTTCCGTGCGCTGCTCTGGTTCGCCAGAAGCAGCTTAGTCATGCTGGCCACATGACCCAGAAGCTGTACGCCAGCTCCCTCGGCCAGTAAAGCGAGATGAGCGCCGCAACCCCACAGTTGTTCGCAACTGGGGATCCCTTTAGCTTTACTTTTAGGGAATTGAAGCTCAAACAGTTACACAAATGTGTTTTCACAGGGTACAAAAGCAGCTTTGGAGACTTTGGAGAAGGTTTCATGTTATGGATAGCATATATTCTTAGAACTGAGCGGTGCAGTGCCACCCCAAGACATTTTGCCGCTTGAGGCAAAATAGAAAATGGCGCCCCCTGCCTCCTCCACCACTGCTGCTTGAGGCGACCTGAGGTGGTGGGGGAGAAAAAAGTAGTCTGGAAAGGAGCAGGAGTTGGTGAGGTAAGCAGTGTGCTCCTCAGTGACATTGAGAGCTGTTTTTGACTCCAGTTTCAAGGTGCTGAAGGCAGCAGGGAGACGTTTCCTCTCAGAGGGAGACTGGGATGGCGGTGGCAGCTCCTATCTGCAGCTAGAGCAGGAGCAGCAAAGGTGCACAAGGATGCCCCCTCACCTTCCTTTCCAGATCTGCAAGGCCTCCCAGCTGTCCCTAGCCTGTCTCCTGAGGTGACTACCTTAGTAAGGCTAATGGGCAGGCCAGTTGGCCCTGGAGTAGCAGTTCATATTCTGCAACCATTTTGGAAACACTTTTCAGTGTCTGGCCACTATGTTTGCTTCTCCTTTCAAACTTAAGGAATACGCCACAAAAACAGGTCCATAGTGAACTGATTCTGGGACACGCATTAGTTTAACTTCATTACACTAACCAATATCATAATAAATTTATTCTACTTTCCCATTGGTTACTGCTTATGCTGCTGACTCTACTGAAATCTAGGCTGCTTAAAGTACAGTGGTACCTCGGGTTACATACGTTTCAGGTTACAGACTCCGCTAACCCAGAAATAGTACCTCGGGTTAAGAACTTTGCTTCAGGATGAGAACAGAAATCGTGCTCCAGCGGCGCGGCGGCAGCTGGAGGCCCCATTAGCTAAAGTGGTAAAGTGGTACCTCAGGTTAAGAACGGACCTCCGGAATGAATTAAGTACTTAAACCGAGGTACCACTGTATTTTGGAGGAGAGTCATTTTTGAGTTCTTTGAGAGTTGCAACAAATGTTTGGGTGGAGTGAGCCAGCAGAGATTATATCCTCAGTCGTTGTCGTCCCCCAAACCCAAGGCTTTTGACAGATACTGCTACCAAAATGTCCCAAGTAAACGTCCCAAGCTTTGGGACCAGAGGGCAGATCCCCTCATGGCAAGGTAAACTGATAAACAGCAGAAAACAGAGAGTGGCTTCTATGTAGAGTGGCAGCATGTCCTACTTTACAGCAGATGGCCCTCTGCTTTGAAGGGCTGTTCAGTCCAAATGTCTTTTAAAAGATAAAGAATCATAAAAAGAGAGAACAGGAATCTTGAAGTTAGCAACACCTAGCCAACAGACTAAGGCGGCACACAAGACACCTGCTGCTTTCCTCAGTATGGTGAATATATTGTATTCCTCTCTCTAAATTATAATACAGTGGTACCTCAGGTTACATACACTTCAGGTTACATACGCTTCAGGTTACATACACTTCAGGTTACATACGCTTCAGGTTACATACGCTTCAGGTTACAGACTCTGCTAGCCCAGAAATAGTGCTTCAGGTTAAGAACTTTGCTTCAGGATAAGAACAGAAATTGTGCTCCAGCGGCGCGGCAGCAGGAGGCCCCATTAGCTAAAGTGGTGCTTCAGGTTAAGAACAGTTTCAGGTTAAGAATGGACCGTCGGAATGAATTAAGTACTTAACCCGAGGCACCACTGTATTTCTAATTTTATGTCTTTTGTTGTTGTTTAGTCGTTTAGTCGTGTCCGACTCTTCGTGACCCCATGGACCAGAGCACGCCAGGCACTCCTGTCTTCCACTGCCTCCCGCAGCTTGGTCAAACTCATGCTGGTAGCTTCGAGAACACTGTCCAACCATCCCGTCTATACATATATAAAAAACCATACACAAATACTGTTCAAATTCTTGCCTCTGTTTCCCCCCGGTGCAAATCATCTTTTCGGCAATGCATAACTGGCCATGAGATCTACATGGACACAATGAGGCAATATCAGGGCAGAATTATTTCCCCGTGCTTTTGAGGCATTTGATGTCCCATAGCCATATCGTTCCGCTGCACTTCTTTTTGGCTTGAGAAGACGTATGATGAAACTAGTCACATCTAATGCACAGTGACTGCCTTATCCGTTGATGGAGCTAGAAGGTAAATGCATATGATTGATGTACAGCTGCAGACAGCCTCCTAGCAGCCTGATCTCTTTGGGTTGTGCTAAATTATAAATCAAGGCAGAGACCTCTTCTGTCTTGTAAATTTGTTTTGCACAGATGGAGGCAACTCTGAGATCAAGGTGTGTTTGTGTGAGAAGTATGAAGGGAAGGCTGAATCACTCACACCCAGTATGTAGCAAATTGTTTCTAATTCTTAAATGAATAAGAATGGCAAAAGGCTGCAGAGAAATAGAGAACCTCTGGCTTAATATGGCAGCACCAACGCCAACAGTAAACTTGTGAGCAAAGGATCCTAATTTATATATCGCTTTATCTCACTGTGTCCTCTCTCTTTTTGTGAGCCACCTTGAGCATTTTAATGAAAAGGTGGGGTAGAAATGTATCATAGAAATAATAAACACATAAATATTTTGCCGATCAAAATATTACTGCAGAGTAGAAAATACTCTTGTTTTAATCATTGGCACCAGGTTTTAGATGGCAAATCTTTCTGATGTAGGATCAAACTGGGTTGTAAATGATGCTCTGATGTGCCGGTGAGTTGAGCCCCATTAGTTGAATAGTTTACACTGAGCCAACTTGAATCTGTTTTGATTCCCTGACATTCAGGCAGATTTGCCACATCTAGATGCGGCACTCAAAACATGCACCCCTTGACATTTACAGACACCGTTGATTTTTAATAGGATCTTTCACTTGTGTGAGCAAATTTTGCATCCTTTTTAAATAATAGATTTTTGGCCCTTGTCTGGCTGCTGCTAATTATTCACGTGCTGGCTCATTTTGAACCTTGCTGATAAAAGCCTGTGAAGCTGCATTAAAAATGCCTAATGTTGATTTTATTATTTTTGTACAAGCCCACAATTGCTGTCCAGTAAAACAAAACGAAAACCCTAAGCTGATAATGCAATAATTTTTCACTGAGCTAATTACTGGAGTGGAAGATGCAAAGCTTTCTGCCAACTGTGCCTCCTCTGCTGGCAATCAGGAAGGTCACAAACTGTTCACAGAGCCTTTGCTTCCCTGTCAGCAGAAAGAGGGCAGATCTGTACTTCACTAGCCCATATTTATTCTTTCTTGCAAAATAGCTAATGACCTCCTGCTAAGCTAACTTTGCCTATGTTGTGGGTTCTGATTTCTTGTTTTGTGGGGCAGAGGGGTGGGGTAGGGGAGTATTTGGTCCATCACATGGTTATTTTTTAATTAAATAAATATTGCCAGCATCCAGTACACTCATCTAATCACAAAATAGGCCACCTAAAACTCTAGATAAATATAGACAATTTAGGCACTGGAAATCCAAAGACAAATTATAGAATTTGGGGTATTTTGGTGAGAGGACAGCCTATTTCTGACGGGACATTCTGGGAGAAGTTGCAGAATATCCCCTCCAACTAGTTCCAGGCTTCTCAGGTGCATCCCTTTGCAGGTCAGCTGATTTTGAATCACTCCAACATGGAACTCAAGGGTGCCGCATCAACCATCTACAAGCCATTAATTGCCACAACTATGGGTCGCTGACATAGTTTGATTTTGGTATGGGAAGGGGACCTGGGTATGCAACTTGAGGAATACAAGTGTGATTGCATTTGGTTCCAGAACCCTTTGAAATCTATTTTGGCCAGAATCCAGGAGGTCACAGTTAAAGCTCTGTTGGGGTGGCATGGAGCTCCGTGTTGTCTCTTCAAGATTAACCACTCTTCATCCACACAATGCTGGTATGAATGTGGGGTTGAGGGCACATTCCTCCATATGTGGAGGAAATGCAGTGTAATCCATTGTGTGTGTGTTTTCACTACCATTTCCATCATAATTGGTCAGAAATTACTCCCCAACCCTGCCTTTGCCTTCCTACCCATAGAAAGTAATGCCAGTCCAACCTTACTGTTCCTGATTTTCAAAGAGGTTAAGGTGTCAGCAGTGAGAAATAGGAAATCCTCCTCTCCCCCTTCCCAAGAATCCTGATTTTGTAAAGTTTGGGATATAATTCTCTTGGAGCACCTCACTTATCAGCACTTATCAAACTGACAATTTCAATAAGATTTGGTCTTCAAAGGGGAAGAAATGGAGGCGGTGAGAGATTTTACTTTCTTGGGCTCCATGATCACTGCAGACGGTGACAACACTCACGAAATTAAAAGACGCCTGCTTCATGGGAGAAAAGCAATGACAAACCTAGACAGCATCTTAAAAAGCAGAGACAGCACCTTGCCGACAAAGCTCCGTATAGTTAAAGCTATGGTTTTCCCAGTAGTGATGTATGGAAGTGACAGCTGGACCATAAAGAAGGCTGATCGCCAAAGAATTGATGCTTTTGAATTATGGTGCTGGAGGAGACTCTTGAGAGTCCCATGGACTGCAAGAAGGTCAAACCTATCCATTCTGAAGGAAATCAGCCCTGAGTGCTCACTGGAAGCACAGATCCTGAAGCTGAGGCTCCAATACTTTGGCCATCTCATGAGAAGAGAAGACTCCCTGGAAAAGACCCTGATGTTGGGAAAGATGGAGGGCACAAGGAGAAGGGGATGACAGAGGACAAGATGGTTGGACAGTGTTCTCGAAGCTACCAGCATGAGTTTGACCAAACTGCGGAAGGCGGTGGAAGACAGGAGTGCCTGGTGTGCTCTGGTCCATGGGGTCACGAAGAGTCGGACACGACTAAACAACTAAACAAACAACAACAGTTTCTTATGTCTTACATAATGCAGAAGCAGGTCATGCTCCAGCTACACATTCATCCTTATGGAAAGGCTACATCAAGGAATTCCGACATGGAGACAGGAGCAGAAATTGACAATTTTTGCTTATTTGTCTCTTGTCTGGAATGGAAATCAATCCAGTGAGTAGGACTAGAATTCACGGTAGTTGCTTTCAGTCGACAAACAATTTATTTACATCCCTCCCCCCTCCTGCTGCATTTGTATTGTGTTGCCTTTGCATTGTAAGGAATGACAGGGAATAATGTAATTGTAACGCAAGTTATGCAATTGTTTATGTAAGGTACACGAGTTACATAACCTACATGTGTCATTTTGCCACAGTGGACGGTGTCAAGGCAGACTGCAGTGGAATGGAAACAGCGCTGCATTCAACAGCTAAAGTAAGTAATAGAAAGCAATGCCCTCTTAGATCACTACTCCTAGGTCACACCTTCTGACTACATGTCCCCTTCATCATCCTTTTTTTTTTTTTAAGGGATAAGATGCATTAGTAAGAGTAACAGCATAATGGCAATAGAAAACTCAGTCTTTTTATAGGCATTGGTATATTGCACTGAGGATGCGGGTGGCGGTTAAACCACAGAGCCCAGGGCTTGCCAATCAGAAGGTTGGTGGTTCGAATCCCCGCGATGGGGTGAGCTCCCATTGCTCGGTCCCTGCTCCTGCCAACCTAGCACTTCAAAAGCACGTCAAAGTGCTTAAATAGGTACCGCTCCGGCGGGAAGGTAGACGGTGTTTCCGTGCGCTGCTCTGGTTCACCAGAAGCGGCTTAGTCATGATGGTCACATGACCTGAAAGCTGTATGCCAGCTCCCTCGGCCAATAAAACGAGATGTGCACCGCAACCCCAGAGTTGGCCACAACTGGACCTAATGGTCAGGGGTCCCTTTATCTTTTTATATTGCACTATTTTCAACACAGAGTTTGGACGTAGGCTTTATGTAGCCTTCTGGTGGACTCTGCGGAGGTAGCCAAAGAGTAGCTTCAGCATACTATTACCTGAAAAGCATACTATATTCCCCGCTCATTAAAATGAGGAGGAGGAGGAATAATAGAATCGAAGTTTGAAAGGACCGCGAGGAGACCCAACTCTTTCTGAATATGAAGCTCAAAAAAAGCTGAGGATAGAAAATGCCAACCTCCAGATGCAATAGTTTTATCTGAACATAAGTGAAGCAACTGAGTTTTCTATATGTATAAACTTGCTTTGTGCAGGTCAATTTCATAATAAGACGTGGTATTTCTGGAGCGCAAAAGTGCATTGACTGAGAGTACAAGATCTATTGACTTTTTAGATAATGAAATGGGAATTTATCTTTTAGGAACAGGAGCTTCGGCTTCTTCTTCTAACTAAAATGGGAGAACTGTAGCATAATTTCCATGAGTGAAGCACACAATGGTATGCTTTCCAATCCACACTATAGATCTGCAGCCAAGGTAATAGCTATAATAGTAGAGAAATGCTAACTCATTTCCATGTCTCAGTTTCAAGGTAAAAAAAAATCGACACAAATCAGCTCATGTTACTACATTCAAACAGAACTCACACAGCAGAAAGCAATCTATTTTCTAATGTATTCCATTACCTAAATAGCTGATTAGACCAACAGAAAAGCCACATGCATAATTCTGAGAGAGAGAGAGAGAGAGAGAGAGAGAGAGAGAGAGAGAGAGAGAATATATGTGCAGAACAGCTTAAACTAAAGCTGCAGATTTGATGTGGAAAAGACCACACACATTGCCTTTTTAAAAAGCAAGAAAGTGTGGGTTCCCTGCTTATATGTCATAAACCCCTTTTTGAAGATGATAGAATATAAATCCGGATGAGTGTTCATCACACAGCTTATCTCACTGAGCAACCATATCAATATACACTCACTGGAATACTATAGCAAACTCCATTTTCTAAGAACTAGTCACAGAACATGAAAAATGTGAACCTTTGCATAAAATCCCTCTGAATATTAATAAGGAACAGAGTAGAATTTCTCACATACCATCAGGGTTCACAGCAGCTTAGCAGTTATATACTGTTTGCCAATGATGTGCTGTTGAATTACCACATACTGTATGGGAAAGGTGGGCGGGTGACACAGTTTCTAACAGTGGAATGCAAAAGTCCAGTACATTTCTGCTTTTCCATTCTAAATGGAAATACAAGAACTTCGCTATTCGCACACTCTCTTCACAACTGATTAATATCTATCCAACCACAAAATAGAAGGTAAGAACAAGCCCTCGGGTTGCAAGTTTGATATTTGGGCTTTGTTGTTGTTGTTGTTTAGTCGTTTAGTCGTGTCCGACTCTTCGTGACCCCATGGACCAGAGCACGCCAGGCACTTCTGTCTTCCACTGCCTCCCGCAGTTTGGTCAGATTCATGTTTGTAGCTTCGAGAACACTGTCCAACCATATCGTCCTCTGTCGTCCCCTTCTTCTTGTGCCCTCAGTCTTTCCCAACATCAGGGTCTTTTCCAGGGAGTCTTCTCTTCTCATGAGGTGGCCAAAGTATTGGAGCCTCAGCTTCATGATCTGTCCTTCCAGTGAGCACTCAGGGCTGATTTCCTTCAGAATGGATACGTTTGATCTTCTTGCAGTCCATGGGACTCTCAAGAGTCTCCTCCAGCACCATAATTCAAAAGCATCAATTCTTTGGCGATCAGCCTTCTTTATGGTCCAGCTCTCACTTCCATACATCACTACTGGGAAAACCATAGCTTTTACTATACGGACCTTTGTGGCAAGGTGATGTCTCTACTTTTTAAGATGCTGTCTAGGTTTGTCATTGCTTTTCTCCCAAGGAGCAGGCATCTTGTAATTTCATGACTGCTGTCTCCATCTGCAGTGATCATGGAGCCCAAGAAAGTAAAATCTCTCACTGCCTCCATTTCTTCCCCTTCTATTTGCCAGGAGGTAATGGGCCCAGTGGCCATGATCTTCGTTTTCTTGATGTTGAGCTTCAGGCCATATTTTGCGCTCTCCTCTTTCACCCTCATTAAAAGGTTCTTTAATTCCTCCTCACTTTCTGCCATCAAGGTTGTGTCATCTTTGGGCTTTAATATTATGTAAAATTACACAAGCATTTACCCAACGATGGGAAGCAACACTGCACTTTATAGCGGTACTTTGGCCAAGAGTTGCCTGCTCTGATCAAGCAAGGAAGAGCCAAACCTGGGAGCAGGACTGTGCATGTGTAACTGGAGCGAATGCAGATGTCCCTCTGGTTGCTGGGACCGCAGTGCTCACCTGGGCTCCAATGAGCAGGTGGGATTTGCCTTCTGGAGTCCATATAGGAACACAGAGACGTAGGAAGCAGTAGCAGCCAATGAGGCGGCATGGGTGGGGCATTCTTGCTCTCCCAGCTTCTTACCTAGGAGGGTCAAGGCATGGGGAGCTTGGGGCCTATGCAGCACATGGTGCTAGGAATGTTCGATTGGCTCTGCCATCAAGTGCCATACTAGGTCAACCTCCCCATGCCTCTCCCTTCCCCTCTCTGTTTCAGTAAGTGCCAGTGAGCCACTGTGTTGGGAAGCTGGAAGAACAATAGTACCCCAATACAATGCCTCACGAGCCACTACTGATGAAAAGATGCCTTATACCGCGTCAGTCTACCAAAATGCAAACGCAACACACTGGCTAATAACTGTTAGTAAATATATAATTGGTATGATGTCATTCAAAATATATGATATATATATTATTTCGAAGTGGCTTTTTAGTATAACACATCTCACAAAATATACAAGAAACTGCAAGTTGTTATATGTATCTCAAACAACCAACGAATAGTGAGGAACGCCAAACCATCTCTCAAAAGAAAGACGTCTCACAAAAGTCTCAAAGGAAGACGTCTCTCCGAAGTCTCAGAAGGACAGCGCATCTGGAATAGTTCAACTGTTTTGGAATAAAGTCTTCATCAGCTATTATTCCGAAACAGTTAAACTATTCCGGATACACTGTCCATTTGAGACTTCGGAGAGACGTCTTTGTTTGAGAGACAGTTTGGCGTTCCTCGCTATTCATTGGTTGTTTGAGATACATATAACAACTTGCAGTTACTTGTATATTTTGTGAGATGTGTTATATGATATATATATATTATTTTGAAGTGACTTATTAGTATATTTTGAATGACATCATACCAATTACATATTTATTAGCCAGTTATTAGCCAGCGTGTTGCATTTGCATTTTTGTAGATTGTCACATTCTGCAACACGGGGGTTTGTGTTTGTTCAGATTATTATACTGAGTCAGAGCATTAGTCCAGCTAATTCAGCATTGTCTATACCAGGTATGTCCAACCGGTCAATCGCGATCTACTGGTCGATTGCGGAGCATCCATGGTCGATCCTGGTTGATCTCGTGATCCTGATTGATCGCGCCCCCCCCCAAAAAAAAAGAAAGAAAAGAAAGCTCAACAACTTTGGTTCTTCCCCCAAAAATGCTCAGCAACCTTGGTCAATCCAATGGGTAGATCACTGTTGGTATTTTTTATAGTGGGAGTAGATCGCAGTCTCTTGGGAGTTGGACCTGCCTGGTCTATACCCACTGGCAGCATCTCTCCAGGATTTCTGATTTCTGGAAGTCTCTCCCAGCCTTACTTGGAGATGCTGGGAACTGAATTGGGGACCTTTTACATGCAAAGCAGATGCTCTAACCCTGAGCCACAGCCCTTCCCCTAGGGTTGGACTTGCATGCCTTCTGCAACTTGCATAGGCATCTCTGCATCTTGAGATGAATCAGAGCCTTCAACACCAATATACGTAATTGTGCATTCTTTCGGCTAGTCTCCGTAGACTCTTAGTACCAAAAAAAAGAAAAAAAGGAACTTGGTCCTGCACTCTAGGGCTTTAAGGCAGTGAATCCATGAGAAACATTTGCAAGTTTCATCTATGCCAGACAGTGTCATCAAACAGGGCGCATGAAAGATGTAGAGTCGCAATAATACAACAGAAGCCCAGCATGCCTTTATATTAATTTCATAATGTTCCTCACTGCCACCGGTTAACTATTAAGCACAAAGAAGAAGAATCCAACTTGCAGTTCTACAGCCGACACTCTCCCATAGCGCTAGATTTGTTTTTTGGATTTGGGTATATTCTGCCACATTGTATTAGATCAACTGACATACTATGATAGAGGCTAATGCACCGTGCTAGAAATGTGAATTTAAAACAATAAACCATTTCTCACTGTGGTTCATTAATCACTGTGGCTGCCTCCAAGAATAGAAATGACATTTTGGGAAATGAGGATCTGTATTAGGTAGAGTGCCATAGAATATTTTTCAAGTGCTCAGCATTCATTCATTCAATCAATCAATCAATCAATCAATCCATCCATCCATCCATCGCCCTTTTGCAAAGCTGGGGAAACTGTGGTACTATAGATGGTATTGGACTCCAATTCCCATCAGCTCCAGCCAGACTGACCAATGGACAAGGATGCTGGGAGTTGTAATCCAACGTTGAGTGGTACAGGTTTCTCATCCCTGCCCTATAGCAATTCCCAGTATCCAAGACCAGCCAACAAATTGTGGACTTTTCCTTCTCTGCTACTCTGACCAGTGTCATGAATCTTGATATTGGCAACTGATATCTTGGCTCCATTCTTGTCTAACGCAAATGACGACAAGTAGGAAGATGTTGGCTAGTCCCTAACACCAGGGTTTGCAACTGTACTAAGTTTAACCAGTCTATTAAAATATCTGAACACAATACCCACAGATTTGCTCAGATTTGCTTCTGTGGTCTCATTGTAGGTTTCATTCCCAGTTACTGTTGAAGACTACTGACCATGCATAAGGGACAGGACCTGGAGAAAGTTTTTAATGCAGAAATATGCAGAAAGGACTAGTGCCAGACTTTAGGGGGACTGTGACATAGAAGAGCTAATGACTCCCCCACTCAACAAGGGCAGGATCCATGCCCACTGCTGCACTTCTCCCAAGGATGCTCCCCACCACCCCTCCCCAATCAGGAGAGTGTTGGAGTTGTTCATCAAAATCCCTGATCTGGACCTTGTGTAGAAATAAGTGAGCTTTCCACCCAAATAATGAGTTTCAAAGCTTTACTGCAGAACTGTCTTGAATCTAGTTACAAGAACAAAATAAGAAGTACCACAATTGCACTTAAGCAATGTGGTTTAGTCCTTTATGCAGTTCAGTGAACTTTCCTCTCTCTGGTCCCAGAGAGAGCCTAAGCTTGTTCATCATTGCAGAGCTTTTCAGCAACAACTGCTGCTGCTAACTATCACCGACATCTCAAGTTTGCTCTCCTGCTGCGAAAGCTGCAGCTCAGATTTCCAGACGTGAGCCATAAGGTAGTGTAACTTATTGAAATGGAAAAATACCAGCCTTCCGCTTTCACCTAGAGTTGAACCTCTTGTTAAGGTAAACTTCTCTTCACAGCATTCCAAATAGAACACAGCATTAAACTTTTAACTTTAACATGCAGGACACCTGCCTTGCTTGTTGCTGTGCATGAGAGTGACAACAATACCAACCCCCCTCTTCTCATGGGCTGCCATGCACCACCTTCCCCACTGGGCTCCCAGAACTGTTTCTGTGCCAGGTGGGCAGGATAGCTGCTTTTGAATGGGACCTCAGCTCAGCTCCCATCTGTGGCAATTGACTACCAAAGTCAATTGCCCAAGGTGCAATGCCAGACCTACAGATCTATAAAACAACAGATCTATATAGATTTGTACATCTACAGAGTCTACAGACTCAGTAGGACCAGGGTTCTTGTAAGCCAACTTAGCAATTACTCTGTAAAAAACAGACAGACAAGCTACACTCATTATAACTATAGCCAAACAGCTCCCCTTTTCTGCTTCTTTTTTTAGCCTGAAAAGGCCCATTGGGATGATGCAATTAACAGCAGGGGAGTCCACTCCACCATTATCCCATTCCAAATTGTTTCCCCAAGCAGACAAGGTTTCAAATGATTGTTTCTCCAGTTGCCTATGTGAGGAGGCAATGGAAGCAATGAACAGAGTCTCCTCCCCACCCAACCCCAGAAAATGGGCTGCATACCCATTTTAAAGCACATCTGCACATTCTTTCTCTCAAAGAATTCTGGGCACTGTAGTATACTCCTCGAGTAACAATTCCAAGCAATCCTTAAATGATAGTTCCCAGAATTCTTTGAGGGGAAAACATGCTTTGAATATGCTTTAAAGGTATACTGTGCATGCACGCCAAGTCTCTCCCCCCCACAGTGGTTTTTCAAGGGGTGGGAGATTAGAGAAATATTGCTACTACAGTTACATTTGCATATAATGTGAAATTTGTCTCTCAGACATATATCTGCCATGATCAGACTTTGTACAGAACAACAAACCCCTGTGTTGCAAACTTAACACAACAAACAATACAAGCAACACGTAGACCAGTATACTAGATAGCACTGTATGTTTAAGACCATTCACCCTGAAGGACTCAATTCTGAACTGGATTTAAATTGTTTCATTTGATGTTTTTCTATTGTTGTTGTATTGCTTTGTACCTTTAAATTGAATTACTGCAATTCATTCTCCCTGTAATGAGCGCCACCTGGAAATGGTTACTTATGCTTCAGGGACGGTGCATCCCGTTTCACCACTTGAAATGAAATAGGAAGTGCGGTCTTCCTCTGCTGCTGCCACTGCTGCCATCACCACATGCCCTGCCACAGCCATCATGGGTGGAGTGCCACTGCCACCTGTGCCAATTTCAGGCAAGATGGTGCCAATTTTGGGGGAGATCTTCCTGAAAAGAGTGTGCAAGTTCTTCTGTGATTTCAGGTGAGATCTCGCCCAAATTCTCTGCCACCTGAGGCCGTGGCCTCACTCTGCCTGCATTTCTCAGACAAACCAATTAAACAGGTTCCAGCTGGCTCAGAAACATTTCTTTTTACACATTTCTGTTACACAGCCAGTTTACAAATGACTGCTATTATTTGTGTTCTTCCACCTCCCAAGGCCTACATGTGTGTTTGAAAAGGGGGGCTCGATCTTTAATTAATATTGACTAACTTACTTAGCAACTTGCATAGCAACAGCTAGCACCAATTAGTGGGTTCTAACAGATACACCACATTAAGCTGAGATGGCCAGCTGTGTGATAAAATGAGACACAAGGTGGAATAGCCTTTTCAGTATGCTTTCCCCCCATTTTGATATCATAGAAATGCCAACACACATTCAGGATGGAAGCATAAGAGCAGCAAGCTGAATTTTCACAATTTGTAAACATGTAAATTTACCAGAGAAGTGTCCGGGGGAGCAGGCGGTGGCATGGAGGAATAAAAAATTCTCAGTGTCTTTGGCTTTAGAACATGTAGATCGGGGAGCAGTAAGTTCTCTGTCCCAAGTTATATATAGAAATTATGTGACTGCCAAGAGGGCATTTATTTCTATATTCATGCTTATATTGTTTTAATTCTATTACAGTTTAATTACTTTTTAACTGTTTTTATATGTTTCTAGCCTTCTGTATTTTGTCTGGGTTGTTTGAATTTGTATAAACCACCTTGTAGGAAATAGGCAGGGTGATGATGATTATGATGATAAAATAAAATAACAACGTCATCATCACTAAAGAATTTAGTAGGGACAGAGGAGTTGCCAGCACCACATCTCAATAATAAAGGTAAAGATAAAGGGACCCCTGACCATTAGGTCCAGTCATGGACGACTCTGGGGTTGTGGCGCTCATCTCGCTTTATTGGCCGAGGGAGCCAGCGTACAGCTTCCGGGTCATTTGGCCAGCATGACTAAGCCGCTTCTGGCGAACCAGAGCAGTGCACGGAAACGCCGTTTACCTTCTCACCAGAGCGGTACCTATTTATCTACTGGAACTTTGCCGTGCTTTCGAACTGCTAGGTTGACAGGAGAAGGGACCGAGCAATGGGAACTCACCCTGATGTGGGGATTCGAACCGCCGACCTTCCAATTGGCAAGTCCTAAGCTCTGTGGTTTAACCCACAGTGCCACCTGCGTCCCTTAATAGTCTTCCCCAAAAACATTGAGAGTGATCCTTGTGTTCTCCATTCCCCATCAGTCCATTAGCCTCTGAACCTCCCTGCAATTGCCTCATAACCTCTCCATCAGGGACACAGTCGTCTCATAAGCAATCCCCATTATCAACCAACCACTGAATTAATGATCCTTCCCCCTCCAATCCTATTGCAACTTTTCACTGAGCAGAACAGTGGAATAGTGTAGACATAACAATACTTAAAAGCAAGGGGGGCTGAACAGAAGACCGCCCCTACAGCCTGTCAGGTTATTTGGGGGTCCCCCAGCATAGCCCATACTACCCCACCGTGAAATTCAAACATTTTCAGTGCTGATGCCATAATACGATAAAGGAACTTATGCCAATGGTTTCTATGGCAAGCCACAGCTTCAACCTGCCCCTCCCTCCCTCCCTGCGCTCCTTTTACATTTGCCATGCAGAGTGGAAGTATGGAAGGCAAACTCCAGAGCAAATCAGCATCTGATGTGCTGTAGCCTGCAGCCAAACTGAATACCAAACTACACGCCATTTATGGAAATCCAGCATGGGATCCTAACAATGTTTTTATTTTATTTTTTACTTAAAAACAGGAGGGATGAGGGGATTCCAAAAAATGAGACTAGAACTGTGGCGCTGTGTGATGAGGCAATTAACACATTCACCCACCCACAGCTACTATTTGCAAGGCACAAATACAAGGAACTGTGCTTTTAATACTATAGGGCCAGCTTGGACGGAAGGGTATATTTAGATAAGGAAAAACACCCTCTTCCCAAGCACTGCTGCTCCAATCCAATTCAATACTCCCAAACAGCTGCTGCTTTTAAGTAAAACTAAAAACATTGGGAGATATTCTGCACCACCTATGTTTTGGCCTTACAGCTATGTCCTCAAGGCAGCTCCTGTTTTCATTTTTGTCTCCCCACCCACCCCACCCCCACCTTTCCTTGCTCCTTCTTGGTGTTGTCTGTTCCTGTGCTAGTCTTTGTATATTTGTAGTCTTCATATGAAAAAGCAGCACAGGAATCATTTGTGGGTAAATGCCCTAGCCTGGGATATAGTCAGGGCTGCAAAACATTTACATCTGCTGGTGGAAATATAATCAACTCAAGAAAATACATTTCGCACTTTATGAAATGTTGAAATCCTACATTTTTGTTCTATTCTGAGGAGGAAGTGCAGAAAACATGTCCAACAAGCTTGCATTTTATTGATTTCAATGGGGGTGTTAATTTGTCTGCTTACATCTTCCCCAGCGAAATCACTGAGGCTTAAAAGATCTTAGCTTTGGCTGAATCTTGCCATAAATAGAAATAAACATGAGACATGGGTAATTTATAGTGGGTCTTACTCCCACAACTTGTGTGTCCCTGCCCCCTCCAGTGAAGAAAACTATACACATAAAATACTTGCAGGATGAGGGTAATAATGGGCAAATATGTTAATGACACTGATACATTTTTAATGTTCACGGTGTGAAAAGAGAAGATTGTAATCAAGAGTTATGAAAAGCCAGGCATCACACTGTCAACCTCATCAGTCAGTGTGTCTTTATGAGGTTGTACAGATTGCATAGTCTTAAAATCTCAATTCCTCCCCGTCTCACGAAAGCATAATAAATTAGCATTAAAGTCTAATTGACAAAGTAAAAGATAAACTCATGTGGAATCTACTGAGTAACTTCCCCATCTCTCTCGCTCGCTCGCTCCTTTTCTCCAAGAAGGCATAAAAAGCATTCTGCATTCTAATTCCTCCCATGTCAGAATTGTCAGGAACTGGAGAAACCAGTCAGAGGATTTCTTCTGGCTAATGCCACGACCTGCAGGGAAATTTATTTACTTTCTATTTTACTATCCTACTCATGGGAAAAGGTCAGGTGTGTCAGAGCTGGTTAAGGCTTTAAAGGAGATGGGCATTTGTGTCCTGGAAGATAACACAGGGAGGAAAAGACACAGGGTTCTGCACAAAGCCACAACCCCTGCCTTCCTGAGAGCCTTCGCGTCTACCTTAAGTTTCATTTCACTGCCAGAACTTGATTTTGGCAGCCCTATGGTTCCTTTGCTATCCTCATGGTCCCTGTTCTACATACCTCTGTGTCCAGCCACAACATTCCAGAACATTCTAGGCATTCTCCAGCATCTTTAATTCAACATTTTGAACTCTTGCGTTCTGCACTAGTGTTTGGTTTTAGGAGCAACATTTAGTTTTGTATCTTTTATACATTGCCATGTACTCTTAGCATTTTTAGTCCTCGGTTAACAACAGTCCTGTGCTGGAGCCAGAAGCTACTACAAGCTAAGTGCTGTCTTACTCTACAAAGTTTTGCAATTTGCTGTGATGAGGTGCCCAGTTCTGCCTCTATGGTCTCAAAGATACAAAACATCGTAAATAAAAACAGCACAGTCTGTCTAAACACAAAGCACCACACACAATTAGTGTCTTTCAGAATAAAAAACAGTTTCTGGCAATCTTTTCGGCAAACTTACAGCTCTGTGTAATTGGTAGACTCATAGCGTCAGCCAATACTCATTAAAATAAGCTTTCCTACCTATCAGCCCTATTTGGTTTGCCTAACTAAGCTGTGTTCCGTGATTCTGGAGACTGGGAAGCTCAAATGTGTTACCAATTTTGGAATTTGTCCTCTGGGAAAGGATTTTAATCCATTTTGTACTGTTTTCGGTGCACCACAACCACCTTTCATGTTTAAGTCATGCCTTAATGCTTGCGGAACTTGAATGAGCATTAGCATAGTAAGAAACAACCAGTGAACAGCGAGAATAAAGTTAGTGTTATCAGTTGCTGTAACCCATGAAAAAACATAGTTATGTTTTTGCCAATGTTGGCAGACTTTGGTCTTCTCAATCTCAAGATCCAACAATGTTTCGCCTGAATTAAAGGGACGCTACCATTGCTTCATTATTTCTATAACATGTTTACTTGAGAACAAGATGAACAATACTTGTTTCTTACATACCTTATGAAGTAGGTACAGTTGACCCCATCATGTGTAAAGGGATAGCAGATATCTCTGGGTTTTCCTGGCAAACACTGTCCCAGACACAATCTCAGGACAGCAGGAAACAGCAAGATAGGACCAGGAACCACAGGTGTTGTTTGCTGCTTCTGATTCCTGCTGAGAGCTTTGTTTAAGAAGCCCAGAGTCAGCTGGTTCTCATCAGTGCCTTCTGCTCTGTCCTGGAAGGCTGATTAGCTGCAGCTGGAGTAACTCCACCTGCTCCCTCCTTCAGGCTGCTGTTCAGCAGGCAAAGCTGACTTCTGGCCCATGGCAGCCACAGGTTCTGCCACCCCTGCACAAAAAGTCTTCAGTATGACACATCCTGGCTAGGTCCCTTCACAAACTCTGGGTTTCCATCAACAATCCTTTGAGTTTCAAACAATCAGCTAACCAAATACTTCCATTCTTCTGCTTTCACACCAGCATCATAAAATGTTGTTGGCATCCGTCTGTCTCGCAAGGCAATGAAGTGCGCCTCCAGGGCTGAAGTCAAACCGTTGCATTAGCGGCACCAAAGTGACCTCCCCAAAGCACAAGCCTGGACAGTGGGTACGGAGCTCCAGGGCTGCCCAAATGAGAAGACTCCACCCTCTTGGCCTCGCTGATGTGGTCCAAAGGAAAGCAGAGCAATGCGTTTGGCACCAGCTTGGCTGCAGGAGTTGCCAGAAGAAGGTGTACAAGGCAGCATCCAACCATGTTAGGCTCTTCACTTTGGATTTGTGTAGGGTTTGCTCCTTAGCCTTTTCTTCTTAGCCAGTTTGGTGTAGTGGTTAAAAGTGGTAGACTCATAATCTGGGGAACCAGGTTCGCGTCTCTGCTCCTCCACATGCAGCTGCTGGGTGACCTTGGGCTAGTCACACTTCTTTGAAGTCTCTCAGCCCCACTCACCTCACAAAGTGTTTGTTGTTGGGGAAGAAGGGAAAGGAGAATGTTAGCTACTTTGACACTCCTTCAGGTAGTGATAAAGCAGGATATCAAATCCAAACAACTCCTCTTCTTCCTCTTCTTCCTCTTCGTCCAAAGGTATCCCTCTAGGCAGCAGAGGTTTAGGACCAGAGTCTTCCCTCTCCTCAATGGCCTACCTTCCCAGGCTGATGAGTCCCATCTGCTCCTCCTACAGCATGTGTAGAAACTTGCTTCTTGTCCATTGGACCAACTATTGGTCTTGTCTGCTCAATCGGCCAGTGCTTGTCTTCTCATGCAGGGGAAGTCCCTACCCCCAGCTGGTTTAGCCAGCTAGTTGAAGCTGCTCCCAGGGTGTGGCCACAATCACATGCTGACAGCTTCTAGGAGCCACAGGTACGAGCTTAGTGCAGGGTAGGGACCAAAGGCAATCAAATGTGGGGGGACCTATCATAAAATACCATCTTTAAAAAAGCAAAATAACCAACAGTGATATAAAGCATTAAATATAGCCAACAGCAGAATAGGAAGCAGTGAAAACCTACACAATTAAAAGCCTGCCAAAGCAGAAGTGTGTTTGTTAAAAAATAATACCAGAAGCCAGTTTCTTCATTCATGCTTCATGATTCAGCACCTCAATGTGCATTTTACTTGCTCTGCTGAGCACCCAGTTTGCTTTTTGCAAAGGAGGACCACTCCCTCCTGACCTGGATGGTACATGTGGTTTGTGGGTTTCTGATGAGACAGATAGTATATAAAAGCCTTTAGTAAAAGCATCTGCTTCTTTCATGAAAATGTTACTGATGATGCATGTTTTTCTTTGCAATGTATAATGTAGCTGAATACTGTGTTTGAATGCGTATCTCCTTCATTGTTTCCCTCAGCAAGCCCATTCATGTACAAAAATAAGAAAATAGTATGGCTTCTTCCTTTACTTTTGGGCTCTGTTCCCCAAAGAACATTCAGATAATTTTAAAGTGCAAGGCTTCTAAGTATGCATTTGTATAGACTACGCTACCCTTCACACTTACAGCACATTGTTTGCAGCGCATGGTTCCTTCGGCATATTCATTTTCATGGGTCCAAGGACTGTGGTAGAAAGATTATTCGGGAATGTATTTTTTCATGACCCAAGGCACAGGAAATGAGCAAGCAGATTAAAGTCCATGAACCACAACCATTTTTACTCTGCTGGGTTAGGCAAACCCAGTTCAGCTTCTGTAATTTTGCAAAGTTCCTGCGCAACACAGAATGTGCCATTTCTGGTTTGTTCCCACTTGGGACGCTTTCACAACAGTGCACCTCAACGTATTAAGTTAATCATTCTACTATTCAGAAGCCATATTTGGATGTGGAATTAATCCATCAGTTGTGTTTATTTGTTTCTGTAGGATTGCATATGAATAACCAGAGATTCTGACAGTCAAATCAAATATCTACATATTTACATAGTCAGGTGGGAACAGTCTATGTGTGGTGGAAAAGCAGCTGCCGAGAAGCATTTTGACAAAGCAATATATCCAGTGCTAGTCCTACTCAGAGTATACCCATTGAAATAAATAGACATGACTAACTTAGGTTCAATCATTTAAATGTAAGGAATTCAATGTGGCACTAGCAGATCATTCCTTCAGCACAAGCATTTGGTATCTAATCTAATAAATAATAATTATGATAAATAATAACCTGACCTCTCCTTGCCCATGCACTGTTCTGGGGGAGTCTCCCAACATACAAACACACACAAGCCAATTTGTGGGGGGGGGATGGGAACATGGGGTACCTGTTGTTTCTTCTGACAATTACTTTGCAAATGATGGCTGTGCTAGACAGGCTACTCTTGAGAACTTTATTTTTATAATGTTTTTACTCAGTTTTACAACAGTAAGCATCACAATTATGCTAGTACATCAACAGACATTTGTAACCCCCCCAAAAAAATACAGTCCCCCAAAAGTATATTTAACAAAGTACATTGCACCACAATTGCCCATGTGTAGAATTTTCTGACCATGAAAATTTAAAGTGCGGCTTAAATTCGCGACCTTACAAAAATTGGCTTTTACGGTATCGCTGCTGAAACACACATACGGTAAAACGGAACGGATGTGAGTGTCTTGAGTTTCATTTAGAGCTTTCATCTATTTTGTAAGTTTCTCCAGTGACGCCACTGTCCATACCTTTTGTCTCCATATGGAAAGTTCCAAGTTCACCAGTTTTGTGCCACCAGTGGTCAGGCTGCCACAAGTAGAAATGTTATTAGTTCCCAAGAATGTAATTCCCTTTGCTCTCTGTAAAAAACGGCCAACAAAGCTAACTGTGGTAAACCATTGCCTGTCTGTTATGTAATAAGACTTCTTTTGTTGAATACTCAAGAACTTGAATGGGAGTCTGGCCAAAATCCTATGCTGAAAGTAAACCCCGCGGAACTGATTAAGACTTGTTTTTGAGTAGACACATAAGATTACACAGCCAGTCATATAACTAACCTGAGCCAGTTCAGAGCTGTTGTATTCACAACATCTTAAAACACTGAAGATGATTATGGAATCTATTGGGAATTTAAACATTTCAAACTAGTCAGAACTAGACGTTACTGTGTCTGCGAATCACCCTTCTTCTTCCATGAGTTTGTCCCCTGCCCCAATCCCCATATTCTGAACCTTTCCACATTTTAGTAAGCACAAGCAGAATTAATAATTCATTGGTAACTTACTTTCTTCTTTCCTAATGTAATGGGCAAAGAGTTTATACAGCTTTTCAGGAAGAATATGCAAGGCAGTTCCTTCCAGAGAGCATATCGCTGCTGGAAAAGGAAATTTGTGGAAATTCTAATCTAAAGCACCTTGGCTTCTCTGGAACTGCAGCAGAATATCCGTTCAAATCTTGCTTTGCACAGCACACCCTCTGCAAGAGCACAAGTTACATCCCCTGTTACTCTTGGGGGATTAATTCAAAGAAGATTAAAAGATAAAAACGTGATTTAGAATTATATCATGAATGATTGAATTATTGAATCACTGAATTATTGAAGACACATCTTAAATAGGTCTCTTTTTAGCCCCTTGTCCGGCACAGATTTTGAAGTGCTTTTAGAACAGCAGTCTGTTAACAGATCTAAACATTTTAGCACAAGTTTAGGTGAATTCTGTCTTCTCCGTGCCAGTGGCACGCTAGTTGCTTTTTAAAGGTGAGAAGCTGTTCAGCAAACTGGTTGGTTTTACACATTATAGGATTCTAGTAGCTCCCTTAGGTCTAGGGAAGAAAAACATTTCTTCCAAACAGAAATGGATTTTTTATATGAATAAAAACAAATGTACATTAAAGACTCTAATTCTGCTTTGTTCAAATTTACAAAAGAAAATTCAGTGGGGTGCTTAGGGTCTTGGAAATAAGCAAATCCCACTCCCCAAAACACCCCTCCAGTACTAATTGTCCCCAGTACAGGCAACTTAAAGGTAAAGGAAAAGGAACCCCAGACCATTAGGTCCAGTCATGGCCAACTCTGGGGTTGCGGCGCTCATCTTGCTATATTGGCTGAGGGAGCCGGCGTTCAGCATACAGTCATGTGGCCAGCATGACTAAGCCGCTTCTGGCGAACCAGAGCAGTGCACGGAAACGCCGTTTACCTTCCCACTGGAGCGGTACCTATTTATCTACTTGCACTGGCGTGCTTTCGAACTGCGAGGTTGGCAGCAGGGACTGAGCAACGGGAGCTCACCCCGTCGCGGGGATTCGAACCGCCAACCTTCTGATCGGCAAGTCCTAGGCTCTGTGGTTTAACCCTCAGCGCCACCCGTGTCCCTTCACAGGCAGCTTACACATGTTCAATAAGTGCACAACTGTTCGTCGCACTGAACCCAGAAGTGACTTGGAAACATCATATAGACACCACTGAAATGTCGCTAAAAGAGTGGAACAGGGGCAGGGCGGGGTGGAATGAAGTGCTTGCAGGATTTTTCAATGGGTTTCATTATGTTCTGGTGCCTCAGAACATAATCCCCATGTAAATGGGGGGGCTACTTGTATCTAGTATTTGGAGATATCTGGCACCTGGCAGTTTCCTTTAGCTATACAGTCATACCTTGGCAGTCGCGTAGCGTGGGGGGTGCAGGGGGGGCCGGCGGCACCAGGCGCAACATCGGGGGGTTAGGGTTAGGGGGCGCAAATCCACGGGTTAGGGGGCGCAAATTACTTGCTTTGCCCCGGATGCTGACAACCCACGCTACGCCACTGTACCTTGGTTTCTGAACAGCTTAGTTCTCGAACGCCGCAAACCCAGAAGTGATTGTTCCGGTTTGCGAACTATTTTTGGAAGCCAAACGTCTGATGGGGCTTCTGCAGCTTCTGACTGGCTGCAGGAGCTTCCTGCAGCCAATCAGAAGCCACGTTTTGGTTTCCGAACGTTTTGATAGTCGAACGGACTTCAGGAACGGATTCCATTCAACTTCCAAGGTACGACTCTAGCTACAAATAGATTGCCACTACTATAGTTTTTCTCAGAGTAGACCTATTGAAATTAATAGACCTAACCTTAATCATAAAAATGTTGGGCTGGATTCAAGCAGCGTAGCACCCTTGCAGAAGCCAGCATAAGGGCTCCTGCTAACACAACAGGGCTTTCTTGCCTCTCCTCCCTGCATGAGCCCCACACGCCTCTCCCATATCTACTGTGGGGGTTTGAAAGAGCCCCCAGAAGAGTGCACAATGGGAGGAGAGGAGGAACCAATATGTCTGGCAAGCAGAAATGTATGCACTGACACAATCAGATGAGTGCAAGGTTGAAATCCTTCCAATATTACTGAGTTGCCTTTCATCTATTATCCCAGGGTGATTTATATAAACACGATTGCATGCCACCCGACTTCTCAAGCGGTGTGAGATTTCAGGGGTTCCAGGCACTTAGCTGGGGTTCGGTTTCCTCAGAATGCAGGACTATGGAGACTGTGGCATCTTTAGGATATATGGTTTATTTCAGGGGTCAGCAAACTTTTTCAGCTGGGGGCCGGTCCACTGTCCCTCAGACGATGTGGCCCAGAGATGCATTTTAAATAAAAGGACACATTCTACTCATGTAAAAATACGCTGATTCCCGGACCGCCCGCCAGCCAGATTTAGAAGGCGATTGGCCCGAATCTGGCCCCCAAGTCTTAGTTTGCCTACCCATGGTTTATTTACACATATCCGATGGCGGGGCTCACAGCATGAACGCCCCAATAAGGAATTGCTTCTCCCATATCCACAACCTTGGATTCAAGCAGAAATCAAGCACGCCTCTCACTCAGGCTTTTGCCTGCTTCTAGCCCAGTTCTCTCTCACACTGCTGGCCTTTGTCTACCAGCCAGGTGAGGGAAGGGGCCCACCCATTTGCCCTCTAGCACAAGGCCACTTCCTTTGTTACTCTAAGGACCCCATACTTAGCAGCTATTAACCAAGAAGCTGGCCTAGCAATAATAACAACAACAACAACAACAACAATTTGTTGGGTCTCTGGACCGTAATAAAGATTGTTGTTGTTGGTTGTTTGTTTCTACAGCTTTGTAAACCACCTTGAGTATTGTAAGATAGAAAGATGGTATAATAATAATAATAATAATAATAATAATGTTTTATTTATACCCAATATTAATATACATTGAAATGCAGCCTCATTTCAGTAGAAACTCAAATCAAAAACTTTTTGGGGATGAAAACGTCAAATCTTCACCAAGGCCAACTATCCAGACTGGTCCTACGTGGGCCAGAAAAAAGCCAACATTTGAATCCTTGCTGGATCCAGGAATTAGAAGGGACTCAGGCATACAGCCTAACTGCTCCCCCCTCCCCAAAGAAACTCACACCAATACCATAAAACACTAATACTGATTATCTATATTACTGATTGGCTGTTCAACGGAGGGCCTGAGGCAGGGTCTAGGACTAGAGAACATACCATTCACTCTCCTAAGCTAAGACATGCTATAATTTTCTGACCAGGGTTATGTTTGCAAAGCCATGGCAACTGGCCTGCAGTACGCATGGGTTCACGCACCTCCTCAATTAGGTAGGGATCACATTCAGATGTCTTCTTCTATGCCCCCTTGACAGGATGAAGCCAATTGTATTTGAGGCAATGAGACTGTTGGGGCAGGCATATCTGTAGCTGCTTATTCACCCGTGCAAGTACATAAGTACAATTTCTCCATTCAGTGCATTTAGTTTTTCTTTTAACCTGATCGTTTTTTAAAAAATCTTTCTCCTTGCAATATACTTTTTCAGCCATTAGTAAGCTGGATCAAATGGAGGCTTAAATAAAGAGTGAGCTTCTTTTAAGCACAGTCATTAGAGTTAGGAGGGAAAGCAATTATGCATAATGGGGGGAAAGACGCCAAGAATCTTAAACTCACTGACTTGTGAAATGTATGTGGTTTAATGGTTTTTAAAGACATGTTCCATATATAATATGTTAATTGACAGGCCAATTAACTTCATCCATCATTTTTTCCCAATGACAAACAAGTAAACAGATGGATATTTTACCTCAGAGTGAACAGGATACATCACCTTCTTCAATATTCAGAACCATTCTGTACCTTTTTATAGAACAGCTTATATATCCCTCTGAAAAAAACGTACGAACGCCATTTGCAACCTTAAAATCTTAAAACAATCATGCCAAAGTAAAGCCACTATAAAATTTCACCGAGAAATGTTTCCAATTTCCCTTTGAATTGGCTTAGTGTTGCTGCAGGCATGAGGCACAAACTCCTTTTCCTTCCCCTCCCTTCATCTTAAAAAATGTCAGTTTCTGGCTTTACAGCAAACAATAGTTTGCCAAGCTTGGACAAAAGGCATAACATGGTTTACCCCCAAACCAGGAACAGAAGTTTTCAATTCCCAGTCATGAGGTGGAGGGGAGGAGGAATGAGCTTGAGGGATTGTATCTGCTTGTGATGCTAAACCAGTTTAACACAGCCTTCCTCAACCAGGTGCCCTCCTGATGTTTTTGGACTCCATCTCTCATCAGCCCCAGAAAATATGGCCTGGGATGACGGGAGTGACAGAGTCCAACAACATCTAGAGGGCAACAGGTTGGAGAAAACTCCTCTCGTTCTCACCTGATTTGTGTGGAGTGCAAATGCCTCCCTTTAAAATAATTTTTTATACTTGCATAGTGTTATGCTGAAGAGCAATAGAGACATTATTTTTTTTTCTGGCCATTTTTGTTTCCTTTTTTTTAAAAAAGGTGGGAAACAGTTTTCAGCCCATGAGCCACATTTCCTTCTCTTTTATGAGGGCCACATTCCAGTGTTTTTTCCCAATTTTTTTTTATTGATTTTCCACATCTATAACGCATATAACATATAAAACATACAAAACAAAACACATTACAATACTACAAGAAACAAAGAAGAATAAAAACACATACTCTTTCTTATATTCATTTTAAATTCCATTGTTGCGTGACTTCCTCAAATCCCCCCTAACCGATTTCCCTTGTAACAGTTCTCCCAGTCATCTTTCTTATTACAATCAGTTCCTTCAATTTACTATCTTCATCTCTTTTCTTATTGTCTTAAATCCATCTTACTATACAACATTCTTATTACAATCCAAGGCCTGTTTAATACTTTCAAATAATAATAATAATAATAATAATAATAATAATAATAATAATAATTTATTATTTATACCCCACCCATCTGGCACACACCTTCCTTAGATGTACAGTCATACCTCGGGATAAATACTCTTCAGGATAAGTATTTTCGGGCTGTGCTCCGCGGCGACCTGGAAGTAACGGAGCGTGTTACTTCCGGGTTTCGCCGCTCGCGCATGCACAGACGGTCAAAATGCCATCACGCGCATGCGCGGAAGCAGCAAAATTTGACCTGTGCACGCGCAGACGCGCTCTTGCGTATTACATTCTGTTCAGGATGCGAACGGGGCTCCGGAACAGATCCTGTTCGCATCCTGAGGTACCACTGTACTGCCGGATGAGTGTTTAATGGTTATTGTATTTATTTAAAAACTAATAAAAATATTTTTTATATATAAAAAAGGGGGTCAGTGAGGCATGTGGTCTAGAGAGCAGCAGTTGGCCTGGGGAGAGTTCTGAGGGGGAGATAAAGGGGCCTGGAAGATTGAACTTGGTCCCTGGGCTAAAGTTCCCCAAGCTTATTTTCAGAGGATGCACTCAGCATTATTTTCAAGGAACAAAGAGGCACATGAAAGAGATAATACTGTAGCTCACTTCCACAAATGCTGTGGAAATTAGGAAAGCAAGTTAATTAGAAAAGTAAATTAGCAACGAAGACATGTAATTACCCCTCTGAAATGGAAACAGTTTCTAGATATGAGAAATGACTGTACCCTAAAAAACAATTTGCCTTGGAGCCAGCTAGTGGAGAGGTGATTCTCAGCTGAATACTGAGTTGTGCACAGTTCTGGTGTGTGATCTAAGCCTTGTTAAACCTCCCAGGAATAGTTGACAACATTGCTGTCAATTCCAACATATACGTGTGAATGGTTAAGTTGTCAAAAGGTACAGCAGGGTCAGGTTTACTTTCAAATGAGGAATCTTTTTTAAAGATGAGCAGATTTGCTAAAAGGAAAGTTGAACAGGAGAGCTAAGAGGGCCAAAGCTCTTCAAAATGGGTGGAAGTTATTTAAAACCATGTGAAGCTAGAATGTATACCTAAGATTAGGAAATGTAGCAAAAAGTACTGAAGGGATGCTGGTGTGGTTAACGAGGAGAGTTATGGAAGCTTCAGAGAATTAGACTTCTTTCTTAAAAAATAAAATCTGATCCCCTCACCAAATGAGGAATAAATGGAAGAGCACAAATTCTGGCAAAACAGATGTTGGTAATAATGCAAACAAGACTTCAAGGAGCAAAGGAGCAAATAAACATGAAAACAGACAAGAGAAACTTATTTAACTATATCAGAAGCAGAAAACCAGCTAGGGCAGGCTTCCTCAACCTCAGCCATCCAGATGTTTTTCGCCTACAACTCCCATGATCCCTAGCTAGCATGACCAGTCGTCAGGGATGATGGGAATTGTAATCTCAAAACATCTGGAGGGCTGAGGTTGAGGAAGCCTGAGCTAGGGAGACTCTTGTGCCACCAGATGACACTTGAGTGAAACTATTACTGAAGGGAGATTGCGAAGAAGCTGAATGAATTCTTTGTGGCAGCTTTGGCAGCAGAAGATCTCGGACGGATACTTCCGCCTCAGCGACTTATTCCTTTGCACCTCCCCTCAGGAAGGCACTCAAAGAACCCGTCAAATAGAAGCGATGAGAGATGGCAAACCAACAAATTAAAAACGAACAAGCCAACAGGTCCAGCCAGGGCACCCAGCCTGAAAATTCAAATATGAAATGGTTGGGTCTCCCCACATGAATATACGAAACTTGTCACTAAAATCAGCTTCTGTCAGTGCAAGTAGTCAGTGCAACAGATTATCTTTTTGAAAGGGTTTAGGGATGAGCTGTGAAGTTACAGGTTTGATGCTAGAATTCTTAGACATAAGGGCCCTATTGAGCTTAGGTTCAAGGTGTCAAAGGGACTCCTAAACACTTATATACAGCTCGATCACTGAGGTCATCTGCAGGAATGCTATTGGTTGTCCCAGATGTTGGTAAGGTTCATCTGACATCATTATAAAATAAAGCCTTTAGTGTAATTGGCCCAGAAGTATGGGGAAAGCGCATGAGAGGGGAGGGGAGGAAAATGGCCCCTGCACAGATGTGCATGGGAGATGGTGCTTGCTGCCCTGTCCATCCACTGGAACCACTGAATTGAGTTGGCCCCATCCCAAAACAAATACACTGGGAGATTCAAGAAGGTGTGATCCACCCCTTTCAACATGTTGTTGCCAGCCTCACTTGACTTGGGCTACCTGTATGACAAGGAACAGGAGTCAGCAAACCTTTTCAGCAGGGAGCTGGTCCACTGTCCCTCAGACCTTGTGGGGGGCCGGACTATATTTTTTTGGGGGCGTGAATGAATTCCTATGCCCCACAAATAACCCAGAGATGCATTTTAAGTAAAAGGACACCTTCTACTCATGTAAAAACACGCTGATTCCCGGACTATCCACCGGCCGGATTGAGAAGGCGATTGGGTCGGATCTGGCCCTGGGCCTTAGTTTGCCTATCCATGACAAGGAGGAATAAGAAGACCTCCTCTATCCTTGGAGAACCATAGGGGAAGAAGAGAGGGAGCAGTCAGTTTTTCCATATATTTTGTAGGAATTAGGAATGGGCAGATTTTGGGTTTCTCTCAGGGTCTCATTATTTGCAAATTTAGTCCGTTTCTCTGCATTTCTATATCTATACTTTTTTTTAAAAAAAGGTCCTCATGGAAACTTGTTAGCATTCTTGTGAACATTTCTCCTACTATACACATCTGGATATGCAATTTCCCCTAATATACGTATTTTAACATTACAATTTCCCTAAATATATACACATTTATTTGCACCCTTTACCCTAATGTATTCATTTTGGTACACATTGCTTGGCTGGAGAACTGCATTACGAAGTTTGGATAAGGGTGAATTTCAAAGGATAGCTGCCATTTGGTTTGCTTATTGTAAGTTCACCTTTAAATGTGAACTGAATCTAATTTCTTCCCCCATCCCTACTCACAACTAAGTCTTGTGTGTTTATAAACCACATACACTTCACAGAAACAGCAGTGGAGCAAGAAAAGATTAGTTGCTCCTCCTCCTAGAAAAAAACAAACCAAATGTGACATATGAACTCACCTGTAGCTGCATTAGGCATTGCCCATACTATGTGAAACCCATTGCAGACCAAAGGACTAGAAACCTGGAGGCTTGGTTTGCTTTTTCGACAAAAGTTGAGATTGTCAGGTAGCTGAACGTTACATGCAGTAGTCAATTCCGACCAATTTTTAGGCGGCATACGAATAACTAGAATAATCTTTCATCTCTTCCATTCATATCCTTACTGGAAATGTGGTGAAACTGTTAATTTGCTAACTGCTTCGGAATAGCTTATTTATGTCATTACGGAAGTAAAAGTAGTCGAGTCTAATACTGTAGTACGTGAGACATAAAACACATTTTTCATCTCTTTATGCTCAGTATAATTAGAATAAAGTGTTTAAGGATGATTTATTTCCTAATAAGTGGCAAAAATTAGATAGGAAAGATATCAAAGCCCATAGGAGATGACAATAATCAATTATACTGATGTGCTTACAGCTTCGGGGCATTCTTAGATGTTTAATTCACACATGCACACAGCAGGGACATACAGCTAAAAGCTTGGAAAGGGCACAGTAGGAAGGGGTGGGGGAAAGCAGTGAGAAATTACAATCTTAGCCTTTGATGATGGCCAGACTATAGCTACATCAAAAGCTTTATTTGAGGAAGCAATGGTTTCTATTCAGGTGGAGGGAGGGGAGGGAAGAGAAGTCCATTCTTTATTCTAGCAATGCCTTGCACAAAAGTATCTTTCAGGAAATTTTCTGGACATATCCCCTTTAAGCTCTGAGAGAAGAAAAACTGTATGTCATATCTTGTTGGGAGATAATTCCACCAATTAATGTGTGACAAATGGCTGAGAGTAGGAGACGGTTATTCTGAATATTTAAAAGTATTTTTTTGCTCTCCTTTCAATACCATAGCCATCTGATCTCTTCTCACACACAGAAAACACTCAGGTGAACAATAGCTGTCAATGAAGATGAGGCTGCCAGGAAGCCCCCCAAAAAACCTAGCCAGTGGTCCCGTGATCCAGATAAAATGTCCATCTTTGCATGTCATGGTAAGCCATACATACAGCATGGCTTACTGTGCTCAAATGACTGTTTCAATTCCTCCAGGGAGTGAACAAATGGCAATCCTCGTCTTAGTGTTATGTCTGAACTAGGGATTGAGGTTTGTTTTGCTAAAAATACGATGGACAACCCAAGGTTTCTTCTTGGTTCACCCATCGTGATTTGCTTGCTCGAGTGAAACAAACAATGATCCCTGGTCCCAAACTAAGCCGGGGGTTGTGATCTGTTTCTGGTCAGCAGAAGTGCAAAGGTGCTAAACAGGTGCACTTTGCCTGTGCATGGTAAGTAGGACTGGGCAATATATCGATATATCGTCCAAAATTGGTTTAAATTCCATATTGCAATATCGGTTTCATAATTTTTGACCTGGCAATGTATTGCGAATCATGGTGTGTGAGTGTGCGCGCGCGCTATGCAAAAATCACAATGTGGGGGAAACCGTGAAGCCAGTCAATGCCTCTACATAGCTCCATCCTTATTTCAGACATCGTGATATATTGGTATAGCATGCTGTTTAGCTGGTGATTTATCACAATGTTCTGCCCATAGCGATTCAGCAGACTCCTCCTCATCACAGAATCATAGAAGGGACTTTGAGGATCATCTAGTCAAGGCATAGGCAACCTCGGCCCTCCAGATGTTTTGGGACTACAACTCCCATGATCCCTAGCTAACAGGACTAGTGGTCAGGGATGATGGGAATTGTAGTCCCAAAAATCTGGCAGGTCGAGGTTGCCTATGCCTGATCTAGTCCAACCCTCTGCAATGAAGGACTATGCAGCTGTCCCGTACGGGGATCAAACCTGCAACCTTGGTATTCTCAGCACCATGCTCTAACCAACCGAGCTAAGGAACGCTCGGCGAAAACTTCTCTATGCATCCAATTAAGAAAATTTCTTTCCATAGTCGATTTTAATTTTTTTATGTGTTTTTATTATAGATATTATTGCAAGCCACTTTGATATTTTTTAATGACATACTGATGTATACATATTGTTATAAATACAGAAATTGTATAACTTCCCTACATACAAATCAGAATGACTTTTCAATAAACAGCCGCCATCATGTAACTTCCCTGCAAACTTTGTGCAAACAAATCAGAACGAATGCTCAGTAGACAAGTCATGTGCAAGTGACCCTAGTTAATTAGAATGAGCTTCTCATTGCCTGCAAAGCTCTGTGCCCATCCCTCTTACTGGCAGAATTAGCAAATACATGCATATTTGTTTAATGTGGATAATTTATATACAGGTCACAAAATTTCACTTCTATTGGCGCAAGCTTAAGCTGCTCTGGCACAGATTTCTGACTCTTTTCCCCCCAGCACAGAGTACACAAAGCCCTAGAGTATGTGCCAAAATGATGAATCTAAATCTCTAAATTAGAGGGTGGTGGGTATATCCTGCAATAAAACCAGTGCAACTGGTTAATCCAGACCAGAACAAATTTGAGGAACACGGCCAGCAGCATTCCTCAAGTCAGTGTTCTTCAGATATCTATGGTCTTATAAAGTATAAGCTTCCTAAGAAAATACATTGATTAGTACAGTATTATCAACCTTCTTATTGCTTCAACATACTGAGATGCTTTGATGGGTCTGGATTTGGAAATAACTAGCGGATTGTAAAGGGACGCGGGTGGCGCTGTGGGTTAAACCACAGAGCCTAGGACTTGCCGATCAGAAGGTCGGCAGTTTGAATCCCCGCGACGAGGTGAGCTCCTATTCCTCAGTCCCAGCTCCTGCCAACCTAGCAGTTCGAAAGCACGTCAAAGTGCAAGTAGATAAATAGGTACCGCTCTGGCGGGAAGGTAAACTGCTCTGGTTCGCCAGAAGCGGCTTAGTCCTGCTGGCCACATGATCTGGAAGCTGTACACCAGCTCCCTCGGCCAATAAAGCGAGATGAGCTCCGCAACCCCAGAGTCGGCCATGACTGCACCTAATGGTCAGGGGTCCCTTTACCCTTTACCTTTAGCTGTTTGTAAAACGACAAGTCTTAATCTATGACATTATTTAGAATATCAGTGCAGAACTCTGGTTTGGTAAGATTTTTTCACACTTGAGATGGGCCCATTGGTAGAGCACATGCTCTGTGTGCAAAATATCCTAGGTTTAATCCTTGTGGCTTCGCAAGGTAAGGTTTGTGGGTACTCTTTGGTGAGTGAATGCCAGCAGGGATTTAAAATCACAAAATCGGCAATGTCTTAATGAGTGATATCTTACGTGGCTGTCGTGCTCCTTTGGGATGATGGACATGTGAAAAGTGTGTTTTATTTCAGGGATAGGGGTGTACTTACTACTGCTGTTTTTCTGTGAAGTTTTGGGTTTTATTGAAAATTTTTGCCTTGTATTCTATTTTATAATTGTTAGGAATTGTAAATTTATTTTTTACTGCATAAACCCAGACACTGAGGTCCAGCTCCGAGGGCCTTCTGCGGATTCCCTCACTGAGAGAGGTGAAGTTACGGGAAACCCGGCAAAGGGCCTTCTCAGTAGTAGCGCCCACCCTGTGGAACACCCTCCAATCAGTAAATAAATAACTATCTGACATTTAGAAAACATCTGAAGGCAGCCCAATTCAGGGAAGTTTTAAATTTTTGATGTCGTATTGTGTTTTTATTTGTTGGAAGCCGCTCAGAGTGGCTGGGGGAACCCAGTCAGATGGGTGGCATATAAATAATAAATTTGTTGTTGTTAGTTAGTTTTATTCATATATGTTGTTGTTGTTTAGTCGTTTAGTCGTGTCCGACTCTTTGTGACCCCATGGACCAGAGCACGCCAGGCACTCCTGTCTTCTACTGCCTCCCGCAGTTTGGTCAAACTCATGCTGGTAGCTTCAAGAACACTGTCCAACCATCTCTTCCTCGGTCGTGCCCTTCTCCTTGTGCCCTCCATCTTTCCCAACATCAGGGTCTTTTCCAGGGAGTCTTCTCTTCTCATGAGGTGGCCAAAGTATTGGAGCCTCAGCTTCAGGATCTGTCCTTCCAGTGAGCACTCAGAGCTGATTTCCTTAAGAATGGATAGGTTTCATCTTCTTGCAGTCCATGGGACTCTCAAGAGTAGGTGGCCTAAAAATATTTTAAAATAATTTTTTTAACCTGCTCCAGAGGGCTGAGCAGTACATGAGGGGAGAAGAAAGGAAATCATTCTCTCTGGCAAGCAGGAATGCTTGTGCTGATGGAACCATCTCTTTGAACTGCACCCAATGATTGCACTAAGATTCTTTTTGGTCTGGTGTTTTTACCAATGTTTGTGGGGACCTGTTGGCACTGATGCTTTGCTCGAACTCACAGGGGCTTATCAGAGCAGTGCTAAACCTTTGTTTAATCTTATGTGTGGCCACAGCCTTTGTGTTGTTTCTGCATATTTCCCCTTGGTGATCTGCAAGTTACTGCATATGAGATGGTGTCGAGAAATAAGGCTGAAGTCAAATTCAAAGGCATGTTTTGAATCAAAAGTGCCGCACATTGAACGAGATAAATGTTAATCAAAGGTCAACCACTTCAACAAGAGGAAAGACTATTATCAAGCTGAAACCTGGAGTATCTGTGTTTGTAAAAGCCTGTTACAGATTCTGTCTGCTCTATGGAGACAGTATCATTATAATTTCTAACGGAGCTCCACTGCTAACACTCCTGCTCTCTGATTCAGACTCAGATATGGCACGTTGCCATAGTCACTCAATCTAAATGCGTTTGCCAAACTGCAATACCTTTCATTCATATTATTTGTAACTCAGAGGAAAGCCCTGATTGACGTATGACTTCACTGCGCTCAGACCTCAGAAAAGAAAGATGAACAACACTTGGAAATTTCTTCCACAGGGCTCTGCCGCACGACAGACCTTTTCCTGACACTCCCCCACCTCACCCCCCAAAATATACAGCTTCATTAATGTGTGACTCCGAAATTCCAGATCCAACCCCCAAACTGATGCCAAAGTTTTGCGCAAGCTTTGTGCTGCGACTCTGCATTTTGGGCTACCACCACCCCAAATTGAATAATTGACAAAGCAATTAGGAGTCACAAGTTAATGCCAGAAGTTCCAACGTTGTCCGATTGACTCCAAAAGTGGAGTGCTGATTTTGTGCCGTTTTATGCCGCAAGCCCCACTTTCTGCGCAGCCCCCCAAACTGAGTAATTGACACAAAAACTGGGGGCCATAGGGACACCCCACAACCCAGTCATCAGGGTTAAAATGGTTCTCTATTCCCTGGGATTATGGTGTGCCTTTCTCTCTTGTATGAGTACAGATGAAGAGTGGCCCCTAAATCTTTGTAATAACAGCCCAGCAAAGGGACAAATTGCTGCTGAGCTGCACCCACCATTGTGAGGGCTGAGGCAGTTGATGATGATGCCTCCCCAGCTGCTGCCATTGGCTGTGGGCTGCCTGTGATGTCACAAAAGCCCGTGGCAGTTGAGCGGACAGTTGAGTGGCCAAGGGGTAAGCCAAGGCAGAAGCCTTTCTCTTTCCCAAAGAGAAGACAGTGGGCAACAGCTATGGCATTAAGCTCTGGGTGGTCTCCTTCCACATCAGACAAGGTGAGGTGACCATCTATAGCAGCAAGATGCTATGGAACAATGAGAAGGTAAGTTCATTTGCTTTGTGGGGTTGTGGCTTGAAGATGGCTGATCTACGCAGTCTGAAGCTGGCTGGTGCCTGATGGTGGAAACTGGCAGATACTGGTGGGTGGAAGCCAGTGGAGTTCGCATTTGGATGCTGCTGGATGCCGCAAGGCTGATATCTGTGGGTGGAAGCTGGATTAAATTCACCTTTGGAATCCTATTGACAGAAGCTGTGTGGATATTTGTGCGTTGAAGCTGGGGCTTGTATGTAAGCGAACAAGAGTGGCTGATGAGTGGAATGTGTCTGTGTGCGCATGAATGGGGAGTTTCAAATGTGCTTGAGGTGACTCATGTGTCTGGGTGCATTCAGGGGGTGGCACAGATCATCTCTCCATATGTGGTGTGCCTGGGAATGACATATTCAGGGTGTGAGGGAGGTGACCCTCCAGGGTGAATGGATGAACCACTGGATATTCATGGGTGGAAACCTGTGAAGCCAGGGGTGAAGTTGCCAGGCAGTAGCGAGTGGAGGTGCCTGTGTGATGCTGTCAGATGGTAGACACCCCAACCACTGAGCCTGTGGTTGGCTTTCAGTGATCTCTGAAGCCTGTGAGGTTTCTCCTGAGAAGACCCATGGAAATACGGAAGGAAACTGCACCTGCAATATTCACCTTTCAGTGATTGCTGAAGAGGCACCTCATTACTCTGGCTGTTGAGACGCAAGTTGTGTGTTTTCATAGAATCATAGAGTTGGAAGGGACTCAATGGTCATCTAGTCCAACTCCCTGCAGTGCAAAAAAACCTAAACTAAAGCATCCATGACAGATGGCCATCCAACCTCAATAGGCCCACCGTATTCCTGTGACTGGGGACGTGGGTGGCACTGTGGGTTAAACCACAGAGCCTAGGACTTGCCGATCAGAAGGTCGGCAGTTTGAATCCCCACAACGGGGTGAGCTCCCGTTGCTCAGTCCCTGCTCCTGCCAACCTAGCAGTTCAAAAGTACGTCAAAGTGCAAGTCTATAAATAGGTACCACTCGGGCGGGAAGGTAAACAGTGTTTCCGTGCGCTGCTCTGGTTCACCAGAAGCAGCTTAGTCATGCTGGCCACATGACCCGGAAGCTGTACGCCGGCTCCCTCGGCCAATAAAGCGATATGAGCGCTGCAACCCCAGAGTCAGCCACGACTGGACCTAATGGTCAGGGATCCCTTTACCTTTTATTCCTGTGACTGTAATCTAACTGCTTTTAATACTTGGTTTTAAATTGTTGCGAGCAACTTTGGGATCTGATAGTTAATAAATTTAATCACCATCATCAAATGGGAGGTCAAAGACACCAATGAAGTACAGCTAAATCATACTCAGTTACTGGATTCCAGACATCACAGGTCAGACAACACCGTCTTCTTCCCTTGTTGCAATTTTTTACAGCTTCACTGCTTCCTGGCACACTTTACGAACTAGTTCAGTGGATTCCCACCCTCTCCCTCTCCCTCTCCCTCTCCCTCTCTGCTCATTTACCAAAGAGATTTCAAAAAATTAGACTCTACCGCTTTTGCATCCCCTTTCTTCCAGGATTGAGCAGCTGGAGGTCATCTTCCAGCTAGATTTTCATATTCCTCTCTCAAGAACAGTTAAGTGTGGGGAAGCGTCATTATCATTTCCACTCATTTTCTGCAATTGCTCCACTTCTCCGGTTGTCTTGGTAAGGCACCGCTTGTCCTTTAGAAAACAGGCCTTTGCCAAATGTAAATGAAGCTATCCAGTCTCTTCACATGCAGGGCACTCTCACCTCAACTTGGAAAACATCCGGTCCACAAAGGTTTGCAAAGTTCCCAGAAGCAAGCATGTAAAGGGTGTGCTATGCTGAAGGCAAGGTCATCCAGCATTGGGCATCTCATTCAAATGTGGAGTATGGCAGCTGTCCTTAGTTGTGAAGCACATTACAGTGGTACCTTGGTTCTCAAATGCCTTGGTATTCAAACACCTCGGTTCCCAAACGCCAAAAACCCAGAAGTAAGTGTTCTGGTTTTCGAACATTTTTTGGAAGCTGAACATCTGATGCATCTGTTGGCTATTGTTTCCAGGGTGCCCGCACCAGTCAGAAGCTGTGCCTTAGTTTTCGAACATTTCAGAAGTCAAACAGATTTCTGGAACGGATTAGGTTTGGCACTTTTGTTTTTGCTATTTTGCGTTTTCTGTTTTTGAGGCTCTTTCAATTAATTTGTTTTTGTGTCTGTGTGGAAACTAGTTCAGCTATTGATTGATTGATTGATTGATTGATTGTGTGACTGCAGAAATGGATAAAAGCCCCTCATCCAAACAATGACTATCATCGGTGCAGGTAAGAATTTATTCATTTTTTAATTCTTATCATCTGCAATACTGTCTTGTTTATTTTATAGTACAGTACATTGATTATTGCTTTCATTTTATGGATCAATGGTCTCGTTAGATAGTAAAATTCATGTTAAATAGCTGTTTTAGGGGTTTTTAAAAGTCTGGAATGGATTAATCTGCTTTGCATTACTTTCTATGGGAAAGCGCACCTTGGTTTTGGAACGGACTTCCGGAACGGACTAAGTTTGGAGAAGAACCAAGGTACCGCTGTAGTTTCTTTCTCTATGTAAGCTATGGGGGATGTTGCTTCTCAATGTCCTGATTTCAGACTAGCACCATTCCTTGTTTCCTTGTGTTGCATTTAGTAAAAGAATTTCTCTTGCTGACACCCAACTTGCCTCTTACTGTATACACACCATGCATCTAAAGCACAGCACTCGCCCTGCAAAGAATCCTGGGAACTGTTGTTCGCTGCTCCCGGAGGTATTATTCCCAGCACCCTTAACAAACTACAACCCGCAAAAGTCTTTGGAAGAAGTCATGCATGACACCAGTCCTAAAGTATCTGCACTGGCTCCTGGTACGTTCCTGAGCACAATTCAAAGTGTTGGCGTTGACTTTTAAAGCCCTAAATGGCATTGGAGCATCTCCACCCCCATTATTCAGCCCAGACACTGAGGTCTCCTCCAAGGGTCTTCTGGCAGTCCTCCACTTCTTGAAGTGAAGTTACAGGGAACCAGGCACAGGGCCTTCTCAGCAATGGTGCCCTCCCTGTGGAACGTCCTCCCATCAGATGTCAACGAGATAAAGAACTACAATGGTACCTCGGGTTACATACTCTTCAGGTTACATACGCTTCAGGTTACAGACTCCGCTAACCCAGAAATAGTACCTCAGGTTAATAACTTTGCTTCAGGATGAGAACAGAAATCGTGCTCCGGCGATGCAGCGGCAGCAGGAGGCCCCATTAGCTGAAGTGGTGCTTCAGGTTAAGAACAGTTTCAGGTTAAGAACGGACCTCCAGAACGAATTAAGTTCTTAACCCGAGGTACAACTGTATACACTGTTTTAGAAGACATCTGAGGGCAGCCCAGGATAGGAAAGCCTTTTAATGTGTCATGTTTTATTATGTCTTTATATGTGTTGGAAGCTGCTCAGAGTGCCAGGGGCAACTCAGCAAGATAGGCGGGGTATAAATAATGAAATTATTATTATTATTATTATTATTATTATTATTATTATTATTAATTATTATTATTATTTATACACAGTGGGTGTTATATGTATACAGTGCACTGTTTTGAAAATGAAAACCGGGTACCAAATTGGCCACTAAGTACCAGCAGCCAAGCACACCTGCTTCCTCTCAAACTTTTAGCGCAATTGTCTTTCAGTTGAAAATGAGCAGTGCCCTGGCACGGTGCGCGTCAAGTCCCGCGGCTGAAAGAGAGTACCCTTTCCAAATTTCGGAGTCACAACGGCGCAGTCCTGAAACAGTTTCCTCGAACTCGCCGAAACTAGGCTGCCACCTGTTTCCTGAAAAACTCCCTCCCTTTCGCGGCGGGGGGGGGGGATCCTTTCTCTTACTTGCCCTCTCCCTTTACGTCTCCTCCGCCTAGAAAGATTTCCTTCCGTCGACTCACCCTTAGAGGCGAGCGCCTCGAGGGCTGCTCTTTGGAGAGGTGTTGCCGCGCGCGTAGCCAAACTCGCGCTCGCTTCTCACCCCTTCAGTCGCGCGTGGGGGGCTTTTTGCCCAGCGCCTGTGGGGCGGGGGGGAGGCGGAGCCTGAGCCGGGGAGGGGACGCCTCCCGAGAGCCCTCGGAGACGCCCCACCTCCTCCTTGGCGGAGTTGAGGCGGCGGGAAGAGGCGATTTGTGGCGGGTGCCGCCGTGCGCGCAGCACGCTGGAGAGAGCGCCCGCGGCCAGGCGAGGGAGCGCCCGGACCCCGCGCCGCCCGAGGGGGCTTGGCGGAGCAGCCGCTGTTCCTCGCGCCCCCGGAGGCGGAGACCTTTTGCAGGAGCACTTTCTTTCTTTTCTTTTTCTTCTTCTTCTTCTTTCCTCTTTTTCCTTTCGGGCCCCTGGGCGCGCCTTTCGCCTGTCTCCTCGCCCCCTCCCCTCCGCCCATGTCTTGGCTTCCTAGCTGCGATCTGCGTCGATGGAAGGAGGGAGGCGAGGGGGAGCCGGAGGAGGGGGAAGAAGGAGGGGAAGCCGCCGCTCGGGCGCGGTGGGGGGAAGGCAGTGCTCGGCTGCGTCTGTCTCTTGCCGCTGCCCCCTGAGCCCGTCGGGGGGAGTATGAAGCACCATGGTGTGGTGCGACCGTGGGGTCCAGTTGCTGCTGACCACGGTGGGTGCCTTCGCCGCCTTCAGCCTCATGACCATCGCTATCGGCACCGACTACTGGCTCTACTCGAGCGCCAACATCTGCAACGGGACCAACATCACCACGGACGAGACGTCGCCAAGCCAACCCAAGAAACTCAAGGGGGACCTCACCCACTCCGGGCTCTGGAGGATCTGCTGTATTGAAGGTAGCGAGCCGGGGTTGGGAAGGCTTGAGCTGTGTGGGGCGTGGTGGACGAAGGGTGGAGAGGGCTCTTGGCTGCCTGTGTGCGTGCGCGAGCGAGCGAGCGAGCGCGCGTCGCTGGGAAAGAGCAGGCGTCGCGAAACAAAGAAAAGATTCGGGGAAAGTGTCCAACTTCCGCGGCTTGGAGTGGCGGGCGAGAAACAATGGAACGCTTTCACTCGAAACAGGAGGCTGTGCGGACGGTTCCTGGGAGCGTTCACCGTTTGCCAGGCGAGGGTTTGGTGCCGGCAGTTCCCCAGCCACATCCTTCTCCTCTTTCTATCTTCCCTTCTCCGCCCCCCCCCCCCGACGCCGCGCGCCCTAGTACACACCCTCCTCTCCTCCACACACCCTCCCCTCCAGATGCAGCCGGCCGCAGCCGAGTTGGTACCTCTGATCTGATACTGTCTGGGAGGGAGGATGTTGTTGCCTTGGCAACCGGTGTCTTTCTGATTGCTATGGGAACCGGACATAGGGAGGTGATGCTTAGCCCTGGGTGTCTGCTTCTCTCCAACCCAGCGCTGCCGAGTCGTTACCCTTTCCTGGGGCACTTCAGCTCACACGGGGAGGGAAAGAAAGGCAGGAGGAGGAGATCGGGGTTTTTCGAGGGGAAAGTGCCTGTGTGTGTGGCGGGGGCGGGGAGGAGGAAAGTATTCCGGTAGCACTATTTTCTGGGGTTGTGAAAGCAGAACTGTCACTTTATTTGTACATGCGTGCCTGTGAACTAGACGGAGGGAGAGCGGTTCCTCCAGCCCTTCTAGAGTACATATCTGGGACTTACAACGGGGCTTTCTTAAGATGCCCGCTTTCTTTAACAGGTTGATGTTTTAAAGATGAGAGTAAATAAATACAAAACAACCGTTTTAACTTAATGCCGGGCTAGTTCCAGGTTATGGGGGTCTCTTTATCAATATGCCTTTCGGGGGTCCCCTGTTTTCCCTGCTACCTTCCAATCAGTACGAATTCCCCTACCTTCCTGCCAAGTGCAGGTGGCAGAGGGGTGCCCATTCTCTCTCTCTGGGTTGCATGATGGACAGGAGGGGATTGGGCCCATGGCACTGCCCAGAGAGAGAAAGTGGAACTTGCTGTTTCAAACCCACCCACCCCCACCCCACTGCCACACACACTCTCACACACACGGTGCAACAACACCCACCATTATAAAGCCCAGAAAGAGAGATCAGATAATAAGCCAATGGGCAGATGGAGACGATCACTCACAGAGCTGCCACCTTCAGCTTCTCCCTCTGAGTGGCATGTTGGTTGGGATGGGCCAGCCTCTGAGTCAGTCCGCCAGACTGTGCTGCCCAGAAAGGGGGGCGGTGAGTGAAGAAGAGGAGGCTGCCGCCACAGCTGCTCCTCTCACTTGCCTGAGGAGCACCCCTTCTGGGCAGGGCAGCAGCGAGGTTTGGGCGGACTTCTGCCTCTCCCTGGTACAGGGTGAAGGCAAAGGGAGAGGAGGAGGAAGCAAGCTGTCCTTTGCAGCTGGCTCATATCCTCATCCTCTCTCTCTCTTTCTCTCTTTGGGTGGCACAGAGGGGAAGAATAGGTCCTGTGGCACCACCCATAGTGTGTGAGGGGAGCAGAAGCTGTGGCTGGTTTGGTTCTGCTTTTTCACCCTATTCCCTCTCTCTCCCCCAGCAACATGGGGAGGGGGGGTGCAGCTTGGTGTTGGTGGACCCAGTCCCTACTTCCTCTTGCCCAGAGGGAGGGTGCAAGTGAGTGAGCAAGATGGCTGCCCACAGCCAATGAACGAGTGAGTGGAAGTCATGGCTACACCATCGCATACTCCCCTGCCTTTACGCTCTGGGTGCCACAGCTGGGAGAGTTGGGTTCGCTGGATCAGCCCTCACTAACCTGAGAGAGCAAGAAAGTGCAGGTCAGCTGGCAAGAGGGTGGGGCATGAACCGCTCCTCTCCCTTTTATGCCCACACAATCTGCCTCTAGGCAAAGCATGGTGTGGTGGGGGGCTGTGCCCAGGAGGTCCAGTTGTCTGTGTTTCAACATGGAGAGAGAGGGCAGGGTGAGCAAGGAAGAGGCACTGACAGAGCAGCCACATTTTTCTTTGGCTTTTGTGTGCTTTCTGGACAGCCCTATGGGCTCCCAGGCTCCCTGCTAGGCTGCCCAGAAGTGGGGAAGCAGCAGAAAAAGCCCATACCCCTCTTGATCATATGTTCAACACCAGTGCTCTCTTAGCTCCCTCTGTGCACTGAGGCAAATCCAGTCCATACCATTGTACTTCCCAGAGGAAGAAGCTAACCGTAGCTCTTCCTTCCATCCATCCATCCCTCTTTTATGGGCACTGGGGTGCCAACTTGAATAAAATATTGGACGGCCCAGGTAATCCCCACCCTGCATAATCAATCACATAATGTAGCGCATGCACAACATTTATCAAATATTACATTTGTACCTCAGGTTACAGACGCTTCAGGTTACAAACTCCGCTAACCCAGAAATAGTACCTCGGGTTAGGAACTTTACCTCAGGATGAGAACAGAAATCATGAAGCGGCAGCAGGAGGCCCCATTAGCTAAAGTGGTACATCAGGTTAAGAACAGTTTCAGGTTAAGAACGGACCTCCAGAACGAATTAAGTACTTAACCCGAGCTACCACTGTATATCAGAGGGACTAGGAGTTAGCTCCTATGATGAGCACGTGAACAGCAGAAACCTGCCACCTGAATCTGAGCAGGAGGAGAAGGAAATGGGGAGGAGGGTGTGCGTTGTTGCTGCAGTTGGCACAGAGACTCTTCCCCACCACCACCATCACCACCACCCTTTGGGTCCCATATTTCCCAGGGACAGCTGGTCCAGCGGCCAACACAAGTTGGGTTCTCTTGAGAACCTGGAGCCTTCAGCAGCCACCCAGCGGTGCCTACTACTCCTAGATGCCACCACCATTGACTTATAACACAGAGTGGAGAAGCCTGGAATCTCAAACACTCAAATCCAGGAGAAGCCTGGAATCTCAAAAACCTTGCAATGAGGCTCTCCAGGTTTGCTTGCACAGAGATAAGCCCCGGATGGTCAGGAGCTGCTTCTTACAAGGAAACACATGGCATGTTGAGGAAATACAGCATTGACAACCCGTGCAAGCCTCACAGAAGCAGCATCTGCTAGCCAGATGCACAAGCCAAGCACCTGGCTCTCTGGAAATACGACACATATCCATCCATACTGCGTGCAAGGGTTCCTTCCTGAGGAGACGCCACACCCCAGCAGCCCTTAATATTTCTCCCCTGTCAAGATAGGGATGGCAGATAAGAGAGAAGCTTAGAAGGGAAAGCTGTTGACTTTTCACTTGACTTTAGCTCATGGAGTGGAGTGCGCTGGGGGGGGGCAGCTTTCCTTTCCACGCGAACGCACTTGCCATATCAGCTTCGGTGCACCTAATTCAGTCGTTGCAACTTAGCACACACAAACTTTGCAAGCCAGGTTCCCCAGCTTATTCTAAATGACAGACGGGTAACACAGTAGCACAAACAAAGCTAGGAATAGTTCAGAGACCTTCGTTCACTTCGGGAGGAGGCTAAGCTGGGCTTCTAAAGCGCTATTCATGCTGTGTGTTTTTCTGCAGTGATTTAGAGGCATCATTGATTCCTGAGCTTATTTATTCAGAGGCGACATTTACTTCAACTGAACTTTATACCCAAGGAAGCATGCAATAGGGTAGTAGCCTTAGTCTACAGGAGAAATGATTATTCAAGCTGCATAAAACGGAAAGCTTGTGATTTATTCAAGAATGCTGCGTTCTATATATATACAAGTTTTGATTTAAAGTAGAGATGGGTGCATTTCTGCTTGTTTACCTTCTTAAGTAACCCGGTTTTCCTTTGTACAGTGGTACCTCTGGTTACATACTTATTTCGTTCCGGAGGTCCGTTCTTAACCTGAAACTGTTCTTAACCTAAAGCACCACTTTAGCTGATGGGGCCTCCTACTGCTGCTGCGCTGCCGGAGCACAATTTCTGTTCTCATCCTGAAGCAAAGTTCTTAACCTGAGGTACTATTTCTGGGTTAGCGGAGTCTGTAACCTGAAGCGTATGTAACCTGAAGTGTATGTAACCCGAGGTACCACTGTACTTTTGGTGAAAACTCAGGAAGACCTACCCCAAAGGAATTTCCCCCCAACTCTCCCTGTTAGTACCCTCTTCTCCCCAGTCGTACCCTGTCAACAATGAGGGAGGGTGGTGTGGGGTGATTAAGCAGTGGAGAGATAATTTATAAGACCTGAGCACATGGGTGGAGGAAGGGGGTGCAGTGGGAGTGGACTGCCCCGGGTGTCTTCGCTGGGGGGGGGGGTGACATTTGGTGTGACACCCGCCCGCAACTCCCAAGCCTACCCTAAGCCATCGGGGGAAAGGGGGAGCTGCGCTGCTTTGCTGATAGCATTTTCCCTTCCCCCTTCATTTTGACAGCTGGGAGAGGCTTTGGAGTCGCACACAGGTGGCACGCCAAATGTCCACCATTGGCGGCTCGCTCCGCCCCTATGGGTGGCTTGCTCCACGCTTGGCTGCAGGGTGCGCATGCCACTCCGTGCACCCGAGCGGCTATCCTGTGCCTGGGAGGGCACCCTCCAGGCCCCGCCCCCTTGGGAGTGCCCCTGCCCCGGGCAGTGCGGGCATATGCTCCGCCGCTGTCTGTGCACACTTGCAGTGCATCAGTCGTGACTCTGGAGTCTGGGAGTTTCTTGTGTCCGGTATACCTGAAGGAGCGTCTCCACCCCCATCATTCTGCCTGGACACTGTGGTCCAGCACCAAGGGTCTTCTGGTGGTTCCCACACTGCAAGAAGCAAAATTACAGGGAAGCAGACGGAGGGCCTTCTCGGTAGTGGCACCCGCCCTGTGGAACACCCTATCATCAGATGTCAAAGGAAAAAACAACTACCAGACTCTATTTCCCAGCTCCCACAGTTGCAATTGATGCTCCTAAGGAGCACCCAAGTCTTGAAGAGACCCTCTGCTTCTACAGAAACCCTCCACTACCCTCTCTGAGGCCACATCACCATTGCTGGGATAAGTTCTGGGAGAGGGCAGGCAATGGAAGTGGAGAGCACCTGGCGATGTGGAATGCTGGTGCTAGGGCCAGTCGTTATCTGCGATATCCAGATTCAAGGGAATTTGAGTTTGGCTCATTGTTTTCACAGTTGGCAGGTGCCATTTCTTAACACACACACCCCCCCGCCAGTCCCAAATTTCAGTGAAATCACACAGCTGGAAGATAACTTGGAATTCCAGTCTGGAGAGGGAGGAAGAGAGATTTTGACCGGATATGATCGAATCTCAAGGAACCAGATTTTTGACTGTTGAGTGAAATGGAAAATGTGGCGTCGTTTCTGTGAATTCATGCTTTTATGGTAAAATGAGAAGTTATCCAATGGGAGTCAGCTTTGTCCTGGGTCTTGCCAGGTTGGAAACAGCCAGGACACGAAACCAGTTCTAAGCTTCAGCTGCAGTCACTCAATAGCAGCCAACAGATTGTACAGAGTCAGGGTACAGGTTCTAGTGAAACAGCATCAGACAGGCTCTGTGTTAGAAACTCATATATATACAGTAATCTAATCACCAAATGGCGCCTGACTCTTTTAAGGTCATATGGTGTGTGGTGTTTTGTTTTTTGGTCAGAATATTTTTCCCCAGTAATGGGTAAATATGACATCAACAGTAGAAATTCAGTCTCCACAAACATCTAAACAAGTTAGATTTCATTCAATTTCAGAAATGTCTTATTTGCAATTCAGATTTGGCAAACACTAGATTATTATTTTTAACGCTGCAATTCTGTGTGTGCCTTCTCAGAAGTAAGTCCCATTAACTGGGGCATACTCATGGGTATGTCAGTAAAGGATTGTAACCTGATTTATGGATTTGGTAATGACTTTCTGCAAATCCATTATATTTCTGTGTATGGGGTTTTTAGTTTTGCAGCCTGGTCCTAGCCATGTTTCTCAGAACCAAGACTCATTTATTTTGATGGGACTTTGCTTCTAAGTATGTGGGACTTTGCTTCTAAGTACTTATTTTCACCTGCAGATCCATCTAAAAGATAAAAATACTGCTTAACAGCTGAACATTTCTCAGACTGCATGATAAACTGATATTGACCTGGATAACAGCAGGAAATGCAAGTTCATTTCAGGCCAACTGACATTTTCTGTTTAAGTGCTTCTTATCCTCATTTATAAAATATCGGTTCGAAAACTGTTGCATAAAAAAAAAATTAACCAAAGGATTCCCAAATGTTTTAGTAGAAAAGATGATATAACAGCATTATAGAATGGTCTCTGTTTTCAAATGCCCAACCTGGTTGGTTTTCCTTAGATGTTAAAATTTAAATAATCAGATTTCCTTTCTGTTGGGGTTGATTTGCTCTAGTTAGTGCTACAAAGCCTCAGCTATAGCTACACCTGGATATTAGTAGCCTGTTCCCTAGCCTGTCTAGTACTGAGTTCCCAAAGATGGAAATAAGAAACTTAGAGGGCTGCTGATAAATGATTTTTACTTATAATTTGGCAGTGGTGTTTCTCTTAATAACTAAGAAAAATGCACTTGCCACTGCCGTCTATTCCACTAAACATATCTATGAGTAAACTTGAGCAGTAAGAAATTTGCTCTAAGGGCCACGGATCCAACCTGCCAGATGAGATACTTCCGTCAGTCCAACAGGCTACCAAAAATCTGACCAGCAAACCAAAGAAAACATGCGTCCAGATGTTTCATTCAAATTAGTATTACTATGAATGTAGTGAAATACAGGTCCATCCTTTCTCCTCAGCCAAAGATGCATTCTGCTGTCTCAAAGGCACAGTGTCCTCTTGAAGGATATTTCCGGACAAGTGTTTCCCAAATTTGGGTCTCCAGCTGTTTTTGAACTACAACTCCCATCATCCCTGACCACTGGTCCTGCTAGCTATGGTTGATGGGTGTTGTAGTCCAAAAACAGCTGGAGACTCAAGTTAGGGAAACACTGTTTTAGGAGAAGGTAGAAGTAGCTGCTGTCCATGGTATCTCCAAACATATTGAGATCTAACATGCTTTCTTCATTGTCTCCTCCCCAGCCAATCAGAACCCTGACTGAGTAGACTTAATACTAACTTACAGCATTAATTACCAGCTAGTTTGGGACTAAATACGGGTGTTTGGGGCCTGTGCAGTCCTTGGGGCAGATTGTTCTGGGCTTCAGGCTGCTTCCCAGGTTTTCTAGCAAACTTGACACAGCTAAATCAGCATGGCTCCTCTAACAGAAGTGTATTTAAGAATGTGATGTTTACATTTAAGAACCACATTTTAGCCATGATGGTTGTGTACTGCCTAATGCTTCTGAATACCAATTGCTGGAAAAAACAGGAGCAGGGAGTGCTCTTGCGCAAAGGTCCTGATAGTGGGTTTTCCCACATGTATCTGCTTGGCCACTGTGACAGCGGGATGCAGGATTAGACCTGATCCAGCAGGCTCTTCTTGTGTTCTTAAATTCTCGCATCTAGTCACGCTGCAAAATCTTCACAAAACAAACCCGCAGTTGTGATTCCTCCCTAATATTAGCTAGGCCTATCAAGAGTGGACAGGAGAGGGGAAATAAAATTTTCCTATTGAGATTTTGTTCCTACTCCCCCCCCCCCCTTTTACATTTTATGTCAAACCACCTAAGAAGCATCTACAGTTGAAAAGCAGCTCATGTATAAACTGTGCTCCTAGCCCGGAAAAAAAATATTTTTAAGCCAGAGCTAAAATAACCCTAAAATAAGTAGGTGTTGACAGTATACATTCATGTAACCTTAACAAGGGATGAGAAACTTTTGGTCCTCTGGATCAGGCATCCCGAAACTCGGCCCTCCAGCTGTTTTGGGACTGCAATTCCCATCATCCCTGACCACTGGTGCTGTTAGCTAGGGATGATGGGAGTTGTAGTCCCAAAACAGCTGGAGGGCCGAGTTTGGGGGTGCCTGCTCTGATGTTGGATTTGGCCTTCTGTGGCCTGGTAGCTACTGGGCACTGGCTACCATCCTCTTCAGAGATGTTTTCAAGGCGTTCCATCTTGGAGTTGAGGTCAAGCAGATTTAGGGATCCTGACATCTCTTGACCAAACAATCTACCTCATAGGCAAGGTCTAAAAAAGTGCTAAGAAAAAGCTTGGAGTTCTGAACTTCCTTCTCAAACCTCATCTGCCCACTGGGTGACAGTAGGCTACCAAGCTATCTTTAAAGTCCAGCGCCTCTCCACCTTTAGGATGCCCCATTTAAGGGACTCCCCCTGGCCTCTGCTGGGTACCGTACCACCAGCCAGCGCTTCCACTCCTTTGGTGAGCTGAGTGAAGCTGAGGCCAGCTTAGATGGCAGATATGGGCAAGAGGTCTCCCTTGCTCATTCCACCACCACCAACCCTCAGCTTGACACTAAGGATATTTGGACTGCTCTGTAAAGCCCTAAACAGTCTGGGGCCTTTGTACTTAAAATGTTGCTTCATTTCTTATACCTCTGCCTGATCTTTGCGACTGAGATAAGTCTGCCTGTGCCTGCCAGCACCACTTTCCTCAAGAAGAAATTGTGCTTTTAGTTTGCGTGGCACCAGAGTTATGAAACTCCCTGCCTAGTGAAATCAAGCTGCAATGAGTTTTAGGTGCCAACTTCAGACTATTGACTATTTTGGCAGGCTTTCTTATGAAAATGATTTACTGCTTTTATAATCTGCTTGTCAGGTGACCCCTTCTATACTTCGTTTTCTTTCTTGTATTTTTGCTTTCATTTAATTGTTTGTTTGTTTGTTTGTTTGTTTGTTTGTTTGTGTGTGTTGGGATTTTGTACACTGCAGATATATGTTTTTTACATGAGTTTGCAGTCTTGAAATGAATAAAATTATGATGATGGGACTTGTATTCCAGCAACATCAAGTTCCCCACTGCAGCACTGCTGTCGAGACTGTCACCATCATTAAATGGGTTCCTAAACAACATGCAAACCTGTTGTTTATTTGTTTCTTATATATCCCGCCTTTCCTCTAAGGAGCTCAAAGCAGTACCTATGTTTTGACCCCTGTGTTTTGAATAACATCCTCACAGCTACCCTGTATGGTACTTTAAGCTGAGATAGGATGGCTGGCTGAAGGTCACACAATGAATTTCATGGTTGAGTAGTGATTTGAACTTGGGTATCCCCAGTCTACAAAGGCCTAACTAGGGTCCCTTGCACCCTTGGCCACTTGTGACCAAGTGAAGATGCCCAGGTACCAGGTTGATATATGGCACCACAACCATCTGGAGGTGAACGCCTGGGGATCCTTGGATCTGGCCTGCTTTCACACACCAGCAACACATCTTGCAGAATTCTGTTAGTTATATTTTATCTGCACAGTCACAACAAATTTCAGGAACCAAAATTCCCCGTCAAAAAATACGACTTTTGAACCGCCTGTTCCCCAAATGGCAACTAGACATTCCATTTTGGCGACTAACCCTGGTTTAAGGAGCCATTTGGTGCTTAGCTTATATACCTGAGTTTCTAACACTGCTGATAGGAGATTTTTGCACATATCCCTGGGCCTGGGCCCCCCGACAGAGGCTGGTTTCACCAACCCTTAGGTTTGCCTCTGCCAGTCTGATCCTTCTGACCATTACACCACACTTGCACTCATGAATCCATGCTGACATTATTTATTTATTCCATTACTCACTTTCCATGAGGCATCCCAGAGCTGACCTGCAACTTCGATGAGACAGAACACCCTTAATTACGTCACCTATTAAACTTTATTGGTTGTGCTAGCAAATAGTGCCTTTACAGTGACATCCTATGCAAATAAGCCTCAGTGAGATCAAGTGGCTTACTCCCAGGTAAGTATGTATAGGAGTGCAGCCATAATATATCATTCAGTACATCCCTTTAGAATCAGGGTGCAAACTGCAGGTTTGGAATGCTTAATGGGATGCTTATGAAGCACATTTAAAACTAGGAATTGGCCATTAACAATTTTCTATATTATTTTTGATCAATCACTGCATAGACCTTTGCATATTGCGCTGGCAGTAAAAAACAATGTTCAATATGAAATTGACCAGAGGAAAGGCAAAAACCTTTTACTTTTTTGCTACCTGGGAGCCTACTCATGGAATACATTAAGCAGCATATACAAGGTCTTCATCTTTCATCTCACTTCCATGAGAATGTGGAATATGGCTTGTGCCCTCTGCCATTTGGACTCTTAAATTCTCCTACTTTGGATGTCCACAAAAGCTTTTCAAGTCCTTGTTTTTCAGAGCATGGATGGGAGGGACTTGACTGTTTCTCTATAGCTGCTTTCTCATGAAAATCATTTGCTTTTAATAATTGCTGGGTCGCAATTAGCCATTTGAACTGTCACTCATTTGGCTTCCTTACCGTGTCTTGATCAGAACATCTCTGACCAGACGATATGAAGCAGAAATGGACAACAGGAAAGCTTATGTAAATTGTTTGCTGATAACAGTTGCAAAATATGTCTGACACTTGCAAAATTAATGCCTTGCCGCTTGTTTATGTTGCCAAGAAGTGGTGCAAATTAGTTTACGTAAGCAGAATTCTGGTGTATGTAGAATGTCTGTAAAAATGCTGCCTTTGGTGCAAATTTGCATCTGTGCTGGACAATTGTCAACACAAGTGCAAAGTAGTTAGTAGTCACAGTTCAAAGCACTATATTGGCACAAGGGTGTGTTTGGCTTGATGTGGTTCTTATGCACTTATGAGGAATTATGCCTTGAGACAGACAAATAGGCCTTGGCACAACATTCGGCTTCCACAGATGTTCTAGTTAACTAAAAGTAATTGCTTGAACAAATGTTTGTGACAAGCTAATGAAATGGAATTAGCAGTAAAGGTGATCCCGTCAAGCCATGCTTGTAGATCTGCTCAGCCAAATAAATTCCGGGGAGCTTCTCAAGTATTTACTCGGCAGCAGTTATAAAGTCATAGCTGCCCACAATATAATTTCAAAAAAAAGAGCAGCTCCCAATGAAATTCTGTTTTGGCTAGATTAGGGATGTGACGACCATTAACTAGTATTTATTTCTTACATTTATATCCCACCTTTCCTGCCAAGGTGCCCAAGGTGGAGTTCATCCCTCCCACCATGGTATTCATACAACAGCCCTGCAAAGTAGGTTAGGCTGAGAGACAACGATTGGCCCAAGGTCACCTAGTTGAACTTTATATTAGAGGGGAGAGGGGAATTGCTTTGATGCTTTGGGTAGCTGGTCGGTTCACCTTGGTCCACTTTGGGCAAGATCCAGTTTAATTCAGACCAATGTAGGGCCTTGATTTCTGCTCCCCCCCCAAAAAAAAGACCCAAATATCTCCCTCGTATGTAAGTGCAGATTTGAAATGTGCTGTGTCCCTTGGCTTCCATAAGGCTAAACAGAGGCTGTACCTCAGCAGTGGGGTGGTGTGTGAGAAAGCCATCTTTCACCAATGATCCTGCTGCCCAAAATATAATTCCCATGTGTCGTTGTGGCAAGGGATGCTCCTGAACAAGGGTAGGCAATGTGGTGCCCTGCTTTGTGTTCAAAGGGACTTTTATCCAGGTAAGTCTGTATAGGTTTCCAGCCTAGAAGTCCAGACCAGCATCAGCAAGTAAGGACCACCACTGAAAAGAGTCTGTCTCTTCTGCCCTCCAGATTAATTCACTCTGATGGCAGGACTGTGAGCCGAGCCTCTGTGACTGATCTAAAGGACCGGGCAGGTTAATTACAGGTGCAGATAACCTGGTCCAAACCATTTGAGACGTTAAATTGGGCCCAGAAATGCAACCAGTGTGATAGCAGACGGGTTGCCATCACAGTGGTACCTCGGTTTTTGAACAGCTTAGTTCATGAACAACTTGCAACCTGAACGCAACCTGGAAGTAGGTGTTCCGGTTTCCGAACTTTTTTTCGGAAGCCGAACATGCTCTGTTTTGAGTCCCCCCGTGTTTCCTGTTGCGCTGCTAATTTGTGTCCCCCCCCCCATTGTAATTCAAGCCTTCCTTTTCCGTGTTTCCTGTTGCGCTGCTAATTTGCATACCCCTTGTTTCCTGTTGTGCTACTAATTTGCACCCCCCCATTGTAATTCAAGCCTTCCATTTCCGATTGCAATGTTCTGAGGTGATATTTGGAGCTTATATTTGGTGCTTTTGTTTTTGCTATTTATTGCGTTTTTTGTTTTGAGGGTTTTTCAGTTAATTTGTTTTTGTTACTGTGTGGATCCAATCAGCTACTGATTGATTGATTGATTGATTGATTGATTGATTGTGTGACTGCGGAAATGGATAAAAGCTCCCCATCCAAACAATGACTATCATCAGTGCAGGTAAGAAGAAATTAATTTTAATTTTTATCATCTACAATACTCTTTTATTTATTTTATAGTACAGTACATTGATTATTGCTTTCATTTTATGGATCAATGGTCTCGTTAGATAGCAAAATTCATGTTAAATTGCTGTTTTGGGGGTTGTTTTTAAAAGTATGGAACGGATTAATCCGTTTTGCATTACTTTGTATGGGAAAGCGTGCCTTGGTTTTGGAACGCTTTGGTTTTGGAACGGACTTCCAGAACGGATTAAGTTTGAGAACCAAGGTACCGCTGTATCACTCTTCAATGTGTAGGCTCCAGAGAGCATATTGCATAGGATAGGGAAGGAAACACACAACAGGAAGGGAGGCTGAAGAACAAAAGAAAACATAGAAGCAGCAAACGATGCGGAGACAGGGCAGGGAAATGCACAATGTGCAGCATCATGACAAGACGTAAGTGATAATGAATTGGAGAATATGTTTTCGAGGGCAGCCTTTTGCCCAGCATAATAATAATAATACGAGATTCTGCCCTAATTCCATGAAAATGGAAGTCACAAGCAGGATCCGAGGAATCCAGCCAAATGCAAAGTACACTGGCAGTGGGCGTCCCACAGTTTCTGCTCTTTGTACACATGCTGCTGATCACGCCAGCTGTGCCAGTTTAAGTCGCAGATCATAAGAAAGAAAATGCTAATCTGACAAAATATTACATGTAAAAGTCACTAAAAAGGCATTTTGCATACATATGTGTGAGCTACTGTTCTAAAATAAAAATCACTTTTTTAAAAAAATCCCCTACCCCTAGGCCTTACTTTACTAAGGGGTCCTGAGAACCCCAAGCTATTTGAAAGTCTCAAGAATAAAGCTGAAGAGGCAAGGAACCTCCCACCTTAGAAGTGAAGACAGGCCCCAAAATCCAATTATTCTGGACAACAGCCATAAGAGAAATACAGTGGTACTTCGGGTTAAGAACTTTATTCGTTCTGGAGGTCCGTTCTTAACCTGAAACTGTTCTTAACCTGAGGTACCCCTTTAGCTAATGGGGCCTCCCGCGCCATGCGATTTCTGTTCTCACCCTGAAGCAAAGTTCTTAACCCAAGATACTATTTCTGGGTTAGCGGAGTCTGTAACCTGAAGCGTCTATAACCTGAGGTACCACTGTATGCAAAGTAACTAAGCAAGTATTAGTAATCACCCCAGAACTGGCCCTACTAAACATCTTCCAAGACAATAATGCCCACTCACATCACAAAGAACTGATAACCCACCGACTCTCAGCAGCCAGAAACATCATAACCAGACACTGGAGAGACCTGTCAGGAGTAAGCATGGACGAATGGTACCAAATAGTATGGGAAACAGCCCTACTAGAAAAATTAACCAATAAACTGAAACTGACACAGGGACAAATGGAAGAAGACGCTTTCACCCAGGTATGGCTCCCCTTTATCACATACACAGCCCAACAAGACAACGACAAGAATCCACCAACAGCATACGAATCAATATGGCTAACCTGATCCAAAAACACGCACCCACCCCACTCACACAGCCAATCACAACCAACCAACCACACCCTAGGCCAACCCCAACCTCTCTCACAACCAAAGGAACACAAGCGAATAGCACAGAGAACCTGCACAAGCGATGCTGACACAAAACCCCATTTTATTAAGTAAAATAGAAACATTGCCACCCGACCCCGACCCCACTCACCATTCCCCCCTCCACCTCTTCCCCCGTTTTCTTCCTAATGTAACACTAATGTCTTAACAGATCTGTAGGAAATGTAACTTGAAGAAAGAGACATTGCACATACTTTTGTAAACCAATAAATCTTTAATAAAAAAATACAAAAAGAAGTGAAGGCGGGCGTAACCCCTCACACACTCCCTCCTGCTTTATGCTGCCTTTATCATAATGCCCTCCAAGCTCTCTGCAGCCATTGGCTGTTTCCCAATACTCCTCAAAGCATTTAAGCAGGAAAAGCTGCAGGCATACCAAAAGGGGATGGTGTAGACATTTTTAAAAAGCAAAGGAATTGTCTACAGCATTGTCGGCAGCAGCACAGAGTTGGAACTCTGGGGGCGTCTGTTCCTTTGCAGAAACAAATCTCTGGGCCATTGGGTCAATGACTGTTGTGCCCATGTAACATCGTCATACAGCATAACAGGGTGAGTGATAATGTGACAACAGGAGCAGCTAACACACACCTGATGCAGTTGAGGCCTTGGCTGAGATAACTTGTTATTCCATGGCAGTGGGTTGCATCCAGCTTAAGTTCTGTTCAGAGCAGACCCCCTGAAATGAATGTAGCCAAGTTACTTTGTTGTTGTTTAGTCGTTTAGTCGTGTCCGACTCTTTGTGACCCCATGGACCAGAGCACGCCAGGCACTCCTGTCTTCCACTGCCTAGCCAAGTTTCTTACGTCCATTAATTTCAATGGGATTAATGTAAGATTACAACTTCAGTGTCTAGGTAAGGGAACCTCATGCATGTGGTTCACAACATGGTTCCTTTCCAAGCAGATTCTCCCTGCTGTGAAGATGCCACCCAGACTGACCGTGGGGAAATCTGCTGCTGTGGTGATGTGTGGATCGAGTATGGGTGCAATGGATTTGAAGTGCAGGGGCTTTTTGGACCAGTGGACACATTTCAAATGCTGAGAGTGCTAGAGCACCAATCAAGAAACAGGTGCTGTGTGAGGGCATTGCATAACACAAAATTAAGAGACAGCCACCCCTGGCAACCTTATCTATGTTCTGCTATTGTAGAGATGATGCAATATTGATTTCACACACACAAACATTGGTACTGTTGCAGTCTAACAGCAGCACAGAGCATTCCACGGTGTACAAGGTGGCCACGCTCACTCTCATTGAACATAAATCATTTAGAAGGTATCTTGCATATTTTGCCCCATAACTGTCTTTCTAGGAGGGCTAGAGATTTACTTTAAAAGGAAAAAAGAAACCTCAGAGTTTAGGATACCTGCCTGGGACACCAATGAAAACCTTTGCAGATGCTGGATTGGCAACCCAAATTGTAATGCAATGGTTATAAAATCTTGTCATGTTGATCTTTCTGCTGTAGACCCCTGGACATCTGTTTTGCAATACCTGCAGACTGCAGAGAATTCTGAGGCATGTTCTTGGGTGTGTTCTAAGTTGACATGGGGTGGTAGGTAGGCTTGGGCTTTGGGCATTGCTCTTGTTGTTGTTTAATCGTTTAGTTGTGTCCGACTCTTCGTGACCCCATGGACCAGAGCACGTCAGGCACTCCTGTCTTCCACTGCCTCCCACAGTTTGGTCAAAGTCATGCTGTTAGCTTCAAGAACACTGTCCAACCATCCCATCCTCTGTCGTCCCCTTCTCCTTGTGCCCTCCATCTTTCCCAACATCAGGGTCTTTTCCAGGGAGCCTTCTCTTCTCATGAGGTGGCCAAAGTATTGGAGCCTCAGCTTCAGGATCTGTCCTTCCAGTGAGCACCCAGGGCTGATTTCCTTAAGAATGGATAGGTTTGATCTTCTTGCAGTCCATGGGACTCTCAAGAGTCTCCTCCAACACCATAATTCAAAAGCATCAATTCTTTGGTGATCAGCCTTCTTTATGGTCCAGCTCTCACTTCCATACATCACTACTGGGAAAACCATAGCTTTAACTATACGGACCTTTGTTGGCAAGGTGATGTCTCTGCTTTTTAGGATGCTGTCTAGGTTTGTCATTGCTTTTCTCCCAAGAAGCAGGCGTCTTTTAATTTCGTGCTCTTAGGTCTTCATAATAAAGCACAAGCCTTGGAAGACACCGAGGGTGTAGTGATCAGGTGGGCTTAGTTACAATTGCATATATTGCAATGATGATTATTTTTTAACATACTGTTTGGAAACTCCCAACAATGCAAATCTGCTCTGTCGCAGAACTATACAAAAGGTATTAGATGACAGAAGATGTAAAGCCCCAAACTGCCAAATGGCAATTGAAGGATATGATTGTGTGCCACTATACACAGCTGATTAAGGAGTAGTATAATATTGCAAAGAAAAATACTAAGCCCCTGCTAAACCCAGTAAGGCATATGGGAAGGAAAGAAAGCAGCTTTTTGCTCTCTGCTGCTTTATTTATTTTATTTTGTTTGTTATTTAAAAAAAGTTTTTCATCTGCCATAAAAAAAAAATTATTGCCTTGCTTTGTTTTTTAATTGTATTGTTCAGTTGCACTCCACCATCCAGCCTTGGAAACAGGTGCCAAGAAGGGATACAAGGAAATGATAAGAGTAAACAAAAGAAGCAAAACATTCCTGTTGTGTCTTAGAATTAGCGCTTTGCATCTGAACCATAGCTCTTTAAGTCTAGGCAAGATTCTATTGGTAGGAAAAGAAAAATGCTCCAATTGTTCTGCTGTTCTCAATAAACAAAGCTGAGCTGAAAACTATTGGGAAAATGCAGCTGCCTCATACTGAAGCAGTGGGACAAACTAGTTGGGGTTTTATGGGCACACATGACTAAAATCTCCTTCGAACATGTATCTACATGGACATTAGGGTTCCTAGAGCCCAGCTTAGATGCAAGGTGTCTAAACACCTGGTGTAGTCCCAGACAAACAATGCTGGTGTTCCCTGCCTCCATTGTACTTCTGCACTATACAAACATAATAGCTTTGCTGGATCAGACCAAAGGCCCATCTAGTCCAGCATCTGGTTCTCACAGTGGCCATGCCTATGGGTAGTGCACAAGAAGGACCTGAGCACAAGAGCATTCTCTAAACTTGCACACCCTAGTAAATGGTTTTCAGATGTTCAATACTTCCAGTACAGCTGTCATGACTGTTGTATGGCAAGTACTGTACAGTGGTACATCTGGTGATGAACTTAATTCATTCTGGAGGTCTGTTCTTAACCTGAGGTACCACTTTAGCTAATGGGGCCTCCTGCTGCCGCCGTGCCACCACCATGCGATTTCTGTTCTCATCCTGAAGCAAAGTTCTTAACCTGAGGTACTATTCTTGGTTAGCAGAGTCTGTAACCTGAAACGTCTGTAACCCAAGGTACCACTGTACAAAGTTTTCCAAGTGTGGCCACGCTGCAGATTTGTACAGCGGCATTCTGTTAGTGGCTGTTTTATTATAAATCGCTTTCCAAATGACCCCTCACATGAAATTCACGTTTTTCCCACTTGGCTGGCATTTTCATTGAGCTACCCACCATGGTCCTAAGTTCATCCCTATTAAAGTATAGGTGAGCATAAGGGTGTGTTTTTTTGTTTTGTTTTTTTTGCTCCAGTATGCATTCTTCACAGTTGTTTACATTAAACTGCATTTGCCATTTCATTGTCCATTAATGTAATGCCCAGTGTGAGTATATCCTTGGGGAGCCCCTCACAAATCCCCTTTTTGTTCCCTGAACAACTTGGAGTCATCAGCAAAGCTGGCCTTCTCCCTGCTCACTCCTAGCTCCGGATAATTTAGAAATGAGTTAAAAAGCATCAGTCCCTTAGGGCAGTGTTCCCCAACCTTGGGCCTCCAGCTGTTTTTGGACTACAATTCCCATCATCCTTGACCACTGGTCTTGTTAGCGAGGGATGATGGGAGTTGTAGTCCAAAAACAGCTGGAGGCCCAAGGTTGGGGAACACTGCCTTAGGGGACCCAACTCTTTGGGGATCCTCCTTTATTAGAACAGTCCGTTTATTTCAGTGGTTCCCAAAGTGGGTGGTGCCGCCCTTTGGGGGGCAGTGGGACTCCCTCAGAGGGGTGCTAAGAGACAAGCAGATGGAAGGGGCAATTGGAGGCGTAAAGGACTATCAGACTTTGAAAAGCTGGTATCGCCAGATCAAGTTCATCCATTTTGTTAAATTGATTAAACTAAATAGTTTTAATTGGATTTTGAATAGATGTGCCTTTAATTGTTACTGTTGTGTTCTTATCTTCCTAGTGAGTCATTCAAACCACTCTTATGAATAATACTTTTTTTATAGAGCAAAGGGGCACTGGGGATGAGTTTGTGGAACCAAGGGAGCAGTGACCCAAAAAAGTTTGAGAGCCACTGGTTTGTTCCAACACTCTGCTTCCTGTTTTTGATCTGTCTTGCTATCCCAAGGTAGCTAAGCTTACTGGGGAGTCTTTGATGAGGGACTTTATCAAGAGTTTCTTGAAAGTCCAGGTGCACATCAACTCTGTTCAAACAACTTTCCCAACCTATGTCATGGTTAGAAAGATGCTTGTTTTATATGTTACTTTATATTTAAGAACTATGTTGCCAGGATTGCTAAACTTTTGCTGTTATTAGCCTTTAATATAAGAATTTTCAAACAGAAATCTAGTTATGTAAAAAAGGTAATGGACCCCTGACAGTTAAGTCCTGTCGCAAACGACTGGGGTTGCAGCGCTCATCTCTCTTTACAGGCCGAGGGAGCCAATGTTTGTCCACAGTCAGTTTTTCCAGGTCATGTGGCCAGCATGACTAAGCTGCTTCTGGCGAAACCAGAGCAGCGCACGGAAACGCCATTTACCTTCCCACCGGAGCAGTATCTATTGATCTACTTGCACTTTTTGGCATGCTTTTGAACTGCTAGGTTGGCAGGAGCAGAAACCGAGCAACGGGTACTCACCCTGTCACGGGGATTCGAACCACCGACCTTCTGATCGGCAAGCCCAAGAGGCTCAGTGGATTAGACCACAGCGCCACCCACGTCTCATGGTTATGTAGCCCTTGGTAGAACATGCAATGGTGGTGCTATGAGAGAGAAATGCTCATTCAGCGCAGTCACGGGCCCATAGGAAGCGAACGAGCCCCCCCGTCCCAACTACTGAGGGTGGGGACTTCGGTCTTTTGCCCAGTTTTTCATATGTAGTCGTGCTACTGCCAATCCACTTACTCATGTGGACTAATGCACATTTGTCTTCAATCAGATCACAGTCCTTCACGCTCTCTCTACAAGACTGCTCATGCTTAATGTATATTTTTGTTTGTCCTGGTGTTCTTTCTGTAGTCTGCTATCCTGATTTCCCATGTCTCCTGAACTGCCATGTACGTTGCCCAGCATTTGGTCCTGTTTTCTCAAAATACGCTTGTTTGCTTCTGCTTTACAAAAGCATACAAAGCAAACAGATGGTTGTAGTCTGTGTTTTCATTCAGAATGGCATTCTGAATTATATCAAAGTGACTATTGCTGGTCTGCACTGGATCTGAGGAGTCTATGAATAGAAATGCTTTGTTCTTTCCCAATATGACCACCGCTTGATTTCTTGCCAGCTGTAGCAGCCCCTGGATGAAATTAACGGATGTTAATGAAGTGGCACGTGATTTCTGTATCTTAATTTGGCCCTAATTCTCTTACATCAAGTTGCTAGAATGAGCAGGCCAGTTTTGTATTTTCTCTTGTTGCTTCTTGTCGACATTATTCCCCATCCCACCACCCGTGTCAGCAGTAAGATTTGTGTATCTTTAAGGTGTAGACTTAGGGTTGCAGCGACATAGCTGTCTTCACTATGGCCCAAAACCTGGAGGGTGGTTGGCAAAAATCCTTGTTCAGACTTAGTGGAACCCACTGTATCCAGCTCTAGTGTTGTTGTTGTGGAGATTTGTGCATGTAGACTCTCTGTAGAGAGATCACTCTGCAATAAGCATTTATATGGCAAAGTGCGGGGGTGCATGTACCAGCATCCCTGAAAGGAATATGTGTTGCTTTTTGCTTGTCCTATGTGCAATTGCTATTCACACAGACACCACAGGCACTGTGCTTGCAGTATATGTAAACCTGACAGAACAGACAAGATGTGGCTATAGGCTGATGCCAGCAGCAGCAGCAGCAGTTCCTTCCATTTTGAGTCTTCTTCTTTTTTGGTGATCACTCATAGCCGAGTAAGATTGTCTTCCATGAACATGGTCTTAACAGTGAGTCCGTAAGTGACTGTGGAGGCCAATTCTGGATCCACACATTCTTCCACAGTGGGGATCGTGGTGAGGGTTTGCCAAACGTGCCTTCCTCTTAGCACATTTCTCCCTTTCGTCCTGAGTTCAAGTGTCTTCAAAGTCCATGGTGCCTTTGATAAAGGCTGTTCTCCAATTGGATTACTCTCAGGCCAGTGTTTCCCAATTGTCAGTGTTTATACTACTTTTTTTTTTAGTTTTGCCTTGAGAGAGTCTTTAAACCTCTTTTGTTGGCCACCAGAATTACGCTTTCCATTTTTAAGTTCAGAATAGAGTAGTTGCTTTCGAAGACAATAGTCAAGCATCTGAACAACATGACCAGTCTAACAAAGTTGATGTTGAGGAATCATCTCTTCAACACTGGTGATATTTGCTTCTTCCAGTACACTGGCATTAGTTCGCCTGTCTTCCCAAGTGATATGTAGAATTTTTTGGAGACACCATTGAGGAGTTGGAGATGGCGTTTATAAGTTGTCCATGTTTCACAAGCATACAGTAAGGTTAGTAGTTCAATAGCTTTGTAATGTCCCGGTCCTCAAACACTCTGCACTTCAATCAGGAGAAAGCTGCACTCACAGAGCTCGGGTAATGCTGGATTTTGGCATCGATGTCAGCCCTTGTGGAAAGGTAGGAGAAGTGATCAAGACTTTCCAACGTTACACCAGGAGACAGAGTTCAGAGGAAATGTTGAAGGAAATTAGCAAATGAGATAAAAGAGTAATTAATAATAAAAAGAAAGCTCTTATAGGATGGAGAATTGATAAGGCACAAGTTGAGTGTGAAAGGAGAATGAGGGAAGTAATTATAGGAGATGAGTAATAATACTTGGAGAGGCATGTGGGGTTGCGAAGGGAAAAGATATAAAAGAAAAAGGTTTTCTCCCTTAAAGCCTCTTGATTAGTAAATTCTGCCTGAAATGGGGAGGCTGACTCGCAGTATTTCCAGTGCAAATGTCCATAGTTAGCCTGGTGAAGGCAGAGCTGTGAAACTCCTCACCACAAAGAAAATGCAGCACAAAAGCGTTCGGCATTCTCCAAAGATGGAATAGCTATCAGGAGAAAGTGATGTCAGTAATTACCCAGCTGATTATATCAAACTCTGCCTCAGCCTGCTATCTATTCTGTGACTGGCTTTGTCCCTACACCACCATTTTGTGGCTGGTGAGCCTCAGTAATTTTCAGACGTCTCAAGTGAGCCCAGGGGGTAGGAAGTTTTGGAACCCCTGCATTATCTGAGATGTAGCCTGCATTTGCTAATGGCATGGCATTATTGTCTTTAATCTCAATGACAGCTCTGTCCTTCCAGATGTTTTTGTAAAATGAACTTATATCTCCAGCCTCAAGCTGACACCTTCTAACCTAAGTAGGCCCCATTCTTTTCAAATTTTGCCCATAAAATGAACTTTCCAGTACAGTGGTACCTCGGGTTAAGAACTTAATTTGTTCCGGAGGTCCGTTCTTAACCTGAAACTGCTCTTAACCTGAGGTACCACTTTAGCTAATGGAGCCTCTCGCGCCGTCGTCACGCGATTTCTGTTCTCATCATGAAGCAAAGTTCTTAACCTGAGGTACTATTTCTGGGCTAGCTGAGTCTGTAACCTGAAGCATCTGTAACCTGAAACATCTGTAACCTGAGGTATACCACTGTACTGCATAATCATCACCACTGCCTTCTTTTTTGTGCCTTCCTCCCAAAGAAAGCCCAAAGCAGTTAACGTACTGCCAATTTTTTTAAAAAAAATTCCTATAGCATAATGCAAACAGCGCTAAGCATTATTTGACAATTCTGTTAATACCACAGCCATAAAACAATCAACAAGGGGAGAATGAAACAGCCACCCCTATCTTAGCTAAAACGCACATTTACACCTTCACTCCAGCAGCCAATACATGAAACTGTTCAGCTTTAACGTCAGAGATGACAAATCCACCCCCAAGCCTATGGATTAATCAATAAAGGTAATCACACAGAAACACCATACCCAGGGTTTTTGTTCATCCGGAACTTGCCAGAACTCAGTTCCAGCCTCTCTCAAGTGGGGACCATTGCCATTCTAAGAGAATGAGGGAGGTGTTTGTGGTGAGTTTTCTTTTTCTAGAAAAACAGCACTGACCATACTCTACTGACAGGGACCGTGCTGAGAAGGACTGTACTGAGGAAGAATGGTGGGAGCCCCCCCTCCCCCTGATCCTGACCCTGAATCTTCCCAGGAGCAGGAGAGCAGTATAGATTTGGAACAGTGGTTTGCAGAGGGGCATAGTTCAGAAGGGAGAAGCTGGGAAATATTGGGTGGGGAACAGCTAGCAGAAGAAACACTAGAAGAGAGAGAGTTAACAGATTCGCAGACTCTAGATAGTTCCCCCCCCCTTCTCCAAGGACAAGGAGAGCTCAGAAAGTGTCAGAACAGAAAACACAGAGGCCCCAAGCTCAGATGACTAGATGTAGGAGTGACATACATTAAGAGGGACGGAGGGGGAAGTGAACTTAATTGGGAGCACCGCCATTCTAGTTAGATGCTTTCTTTGGTCCTTCACTGTGTTTATTAAAGAAACTAACAGGTAAGAATTCCCTTTCGCATGATCTGCTCATTTATGGCCACTGGGGAGGAAGCCGATTCACTGAAGCCTGACATCTACCCCCCACCCTGATAGGAAATATGTTCTCTCAGCCACAGATCGATAAAGGCAGAAAAAGAGGAGGCTGCTCAGAAAGAGAGCCCTCCTGGATCAGGCCCATCCAGCCCAGCAGTCTGTTCTCAGAGTGGCCAACTAGAGGGAACCCACAAGCAGGACATGGGCACAACAGCACCTTCCTCACCTGTGTTCCCCACCAACTGGCACTGAGAGGCACAAAGAGGAGTCAATGATAGTTTGCACTATCCTCATGCCAGTCTCATAGATCACGGGTGTTAGAGGCAGCGGCTCACCAGAGCCCAGGCACGAAAGTCTTAGCCAAGCCGATGTTTCAGATGGCAGAGGCAGCTTCTCCTACAGGCATTCTAGTTGCGCCTTGTTTCTATTCCGGATTAAATGCCTCCACACTGGACATATACGTCCACCAGAATCGTTTCCCAAGGATTTATGATTCAAGGACTTGTGATTGAAACATCAGTTGAAGTTTCCCCCCTCTCCTTGCCTTGTCTGATCAGGATGATCTTGAGGCAGGGTGTGAAAGAGAAGGAATGTTATTCTAATCTTATTAATGAGTATGACTTTCCTCCCACCCTTCTCCCAAGATTAAATAATTAAGGCTAAATCCTATGCACATCAAACTACCTTCTGAGGACATTTGCATAGGGGTTGTTGGAGTAGGAACTTGACTTTGGGCATGCATCCTCAGAGCTAAATGAGTTTCATCTATCTGTGCCTTGTAGTATGAAAGCAACTTACAGGACAAGAATGAGAAAGGCATAGGAAGGAAGGGAGGGAGGGAGGGAGGGAGGGAGGGAGGGAGGGAGGGAGGAAGGAAGGAAGGGAGGGAGGGAGGGAACGTTCCCTTTTCCTGAACACTGCTGATTCGCTTTTTAAATTTTGACGGTTTTTTTAACTTGGTTTCCGTATTTGCACATGCCACTCCGTTATGCCCTTTGAATTGCTCTTGTTTAACTGATCTCATTGGATTTGAGATGAGGAGCATTTTCAAAAGAGGGAGCCAGCTTTGGAATCATGTTCCTTCTTCCCATCAACTTCTCCACAGTTGACCAATAATGAAGATTTCAGATCAGCTCTTTTTCTGCTCACAAGCCTTAAATAAAACGTTTTGCTAAGGATACGGATGGTTGAACATTTACTCTTGTCCCAAATTGTAATGTTCAATACCGTTAAGATAGCAATTCTGTTGTCTTTGCTTCCCAAAGGCATAGTCTGTGAATTATTGCATTGAGATATTAGATAAAAACTGTGCCGGGTAACAATTAAAACACAAAACAGAATATTGCTCAGGGGTGTCATGCTTAAGTGAAATCAAATCTAAAATGAAACATATCACATGCAAGTTTTATGGCTCAATGAAATACGCTAATTACCGTCGCCAGCAAATTTCTGGACTATTTTAGTGTGCGATTTTTCTTTCTGCATCAATTCCTGCTATTTAAACTGATACTCCTATTGAAATTATTTGTTTCATTTATGAACTGCTTTCCACGAGGCATTCTGAAGCAATTCTCAGTGCAACAAGATATATACAACAAAATTTATTTTAATAAAACAGTTCAAACAATTGCATATATCAAAGCAATTATAACTATAAAAACAGGTTAAAACGACACATGTTGTTGTTGTTTAGTCATTTAGTCATGTCTGACTCTTCATGACCCCATGGACCAGAGCACGCCAGGCACTTCTGTCTTCCACTGCCTCCCGCAGTTAGTCAAACTCATGCTGGTAGCTTCAAGAACACTATCCAATCATCTCGTCCTCTATTGTCCCCTTCTCCTTGTGCCCTCCATCTTTCCCAACATCAGGGTCTTTTCCAGGGAGTCTTCTCTTCTCATGAGGTGGCCAAAGTATTGCAGCCTCAGCTTCAGGATCTGTCCTTCCAGTGAGCACTCAGGGCTGATTTCCTTAAGAATGGATAGGTTTGATCTTCTTGCAGTCCATGGGACTCTCAAGAGTCTCCTCCAGCACCATAATTCAAAAGCATCAATTCTTCGGCAATCAGCCTTCTTTATGGTCCAGCTCTCACTTCCATACATCAAAACGACACATACATAAAATCAATTCAAATCCAAAACAGGTACCAACTAAGATAAATATTTTAGAACCGTAGAACTGTAGAGTTGGAAGGAACCCTGAGGACCATCTAGTAAAACTTCTCTGACACACAGGAATATGCAGCTGGCCCATGTAGGGATTGAACTCACGACCTTGGCATTATGAGCGTCACACTCTAACCAACTGAGTAACTGAAGCTTGGTGAAAGAGGGATGTCTTTAGCAGGTGCTGAAAAGATAACAGAGAAGGTACCTACCTGGTGTGTTATGTGAAGGAGATCCAAAGGGTAGATGCCACCAAACTTCTGACATTGTGCAGAGTAGACCTCATCGTTGGATGTTGTCTGCATGATGCCCTCCCCTGCAAAACACAATGATGGATTGGGTACATAAGGAATGAGATTATCTTTTAGTTAGCCTGGTCCTAAACTGTATACAGTGGTATCTCGGGTTACATACGCTTCAGGTTACAGACTCCGCTAACCCAGAAATAGTACCTCAGGTTAAGAACTTTGCTTCAGGATCAGAACAGAAATTGTGCTCCGGTGGTGCAGCGGCAGCAGGAGGCCCCATTTGGCTAAAGTGGTGCTTCAGGTTAAGAACACTTTCAGGTTAAGAACGGACCTCCAGAATGAATTAAGTTCTTAACCCGTACCACTGTATGGCTTTCTACACCAACACCTTGGGTGGGGGGGGGGGAGAGAGCCCCTGAAGATTGCATTAATCTTTGGCGGTGAGGTTAAATTCTTACAATTTTCATGGAGGCAGGGGGCTTACCATTACAACTGAGGTGGCTGGTTTTTTTAAAACTTGTCAGTGCTTTCTTTTCTGGCAAGGTTTTCAGCATATGCTTAACTGTTAAGCGTGCCAGATATGAATGTGGACAGGTTTGGCATCAGATGACATCAGTGGAAAAGACAATGTCATATATGTAGGAGGACTGGCAATACTGCGCTGGGGCTGTTTTGCACCTGGAGGTGCAAACAATGTGTGCACATAACAAAGTTATTAGATTTGCAGCACAATTTATGACCGCCAATCATTTCAAATCGTGGCATGCATAGGAAATATACGCAGCTACAACTGAGTGGAATATGCATACACAAGGAAGTGGTGTGTGTGTGTTGTTGTTGCTGCTGCTGCTGCTGTTGCTTTTCAAGCACTGATACACACCTGTTTTGGCATAGAACTTAACCAAGAAGTGTTTTTTTAAGCCCTCTGTTAAAATAGGCACTAAATTCAACAGACATCAAACATGCCATTAAGCACCTGCCTGACAGATGCAATACAGGATAATGAACGTGATGGCTCCCAATAGTAAGCTTCTTCTTCTCTCTCTTTTTTACAAATATTCTTGCTTGAAATGGACTAAGAACCAAGTGAGACTGTTGTATGTCACCAGTTTATAATTAAAATGTAGCGCTTGAATCTCAATGTATTGTAACCTTCAATTAGCCAGCACGACCCAGCTTCCGGCTTTACTTCACACTGAAAAGCAATGATAACAAGCTCACATTTATTATCAGAGTGGGTCCCCCCCCCTTCCTTGAGCAGTGCATTGAAACATGCTCACATCTGAGCCCTTTCACTGAAGACATTTTTTCGCTTCAGCAGCTTGGCATGCCATACAAAGGCTTCTCTGATTTTTAGCGATGTTCACCTCCTCCAGCATAAAAATGATTTCTGTTTCACTATACAGGCATATTCATTCGGTGCCCAGGTGCATGAACTACCCAAACACTAAATGGGTCATTAACTGTTTTTATTACAGCCTAATAACCAGGGGTTTCTTACCAAATTGGGCATTAGGTTATAATCAACAAAGACAGAAGATACCTGCAGCATGAAGGAGCCGCCTGCCAAAATGCAAGGAAATTCCCTGCAAAGTTCTTTCGTGCCACCATTTCATTACGAGAGAATGACAAAGGGAGCCTGCAACAAAATGTTGCAGTGTGGTTCAGGATTCCATTCAGTCTCTTCCATTCCCCCAACACTGATTTTCCATTCTCCACACTGCCCACCCACCAGTCAACCCATACCCATTGAGCATCCTCAATCTTCATTGAGCTGTTTGGGCAATCTCCATCTTTAGGGTTTCTTTCTAAACATTTTGGTACCTCTGCAGACCTTGGGGCCTCCCCAGGGCTGCTGATACCTCTGCGTATCTGGTGCCCTATTGGCTATGTCAGCGATCATTCACAGCCTGAACACTGAAAATACAGGGATCGGTTATTCCTACTTAAAATGAATTCCTAATATCAGTATTTCTGTTCTAGCTAGTGGATCAACTAAGGCTGCAGTTCTAAACCCAACTTACATGAGCACGCCAACTTGAATAAAATCAGGGCCGTCTTTAGCAAAGATCCACCCAGCGCCCCCAAAATTTTTAGGGGGCCGCTCAAAGTTGTTGAGCTATTGGGGCAGCTCAAGGTTGTTGCGCTTTTAAGGAGGGGAACAACGAAAACCACTAACATGAAGAAATAAAAAAGCAGCAGCAATAACTCCGTTTTCCCGTTTTTGCGATCATGTGGAAATGAAAGACACCACTAGGGAATGGCACCGGATACATTGATTCTGCAGCTCTTCCGCAAAAGAGAACAGAAATGACCCATCGACCGAAATCAGCCAGGGATTTCGGTTAAGAGCTTAGGCGGCTTCAGTGGCGGGCGCTCCCCCTGAATTCAACGCTTGGGTGCACCGCACCCCTTGCACCCCCGGGGAATCCAGGTAATTCTTCATTTGGCAACACTGCATGAATTAAAAGAAACTCTTAAGCAATAAACCCTTATGGCCCCTAAATGTGGCACTTGCTGCTGGAAAGAGCTGGGTGGAGACTTGCCACGCCTGCCCCTTGATCTTCACCCCAAATGACTCTGATTTTAAGGCTGCAGGCTGCTCTTTAAAGCAGGGGATGTGAGGGGGGCAGAAATCATTTTGACCTTTAAGTTAAAAAAAACAACAACACCTGACTTGTGCTCTTATTTTTGGTTCAGTGAGTGATGAATGGAGTGGGTTAAAGTTATGGATATGCTGGGTTTCATTCGATGTTAGATTTGCAGAGGATAGGAGAATGACCTCTACAGCACATGCCAAGCAGCAGCCATCTCTCTTGATTGCATTTAATAACTAACCATGGAGAAAATTACACTTTACTGAAAAGGCCAAATTCACCCTTGGCTTAACCCCATTGATACTGGCAAAATTATACACAAGGAAGAACTCAGCCTGAAACTCTTCCTTCCTTATGCTGATGGCCAGCAGGTGACCTATAGTAATCTGCCTCGGAAACAAGATATAGGGAGGTGTGGGGCGGGTGGGTGGGATCACACATGTTTTTAATAGCAAGACATTTTTATTACCATCTCCCATGCAATGTGGAATTTCAGCTCTCTAGTGCTGTGAGATGATCAGTCAATATTTATACAGCAGCAGTGTCGAGACCGTGTTAGCACATTTCGAACCCTACCTTTCTATTATTCCAAAGGAGAATTTTAATTTTCCTCCCTGTGTTGCCTCGTATCATGTACTCTGTATTTATGCTATCTGGAGAACTACCCCCCCCCCTCATATATGTAGCATGGAACAATGAAGATGTCAAAATGATGCTCGGGGCATTGGGGAAATCTAATTCTTGAAACACAACTCTTGTTGCCATGGAGGAAATGTGCTCAATGGTGCACTGTGCTTCTTTGCTAGCCAACAGGATTAAAGGGCACACTGCCTCCTCTCCACTGCATCCCTGGTTTCTCTGAACATGCTTTGTCAATGCATCAGGGCATAGTAAGAACATGTGCTATTAATTTAATTAACAGGGGGTCCATATTTTCCTAGGGTGGGGTGTTTTATGGTAACTGGATGGAAACTGCAAACTAGAGATTCTCGTTCAGGATAGTTATTATGGAAAGGAGCACCTAAGGGGATGCTTATTTAGATTAATGCAAACAATACACAACACACATCTTTTGATATCTTTCGTGTTGTTGTTGTTGTGTGGAAAATACTAATAAAATTCATTTTTTAAAAATAGATTAATGCAAACAGTGTTAATGTGGAACCTATGTGGGCATTGATTTTGGATGGATACGTTGACCCCACAGCATTCCTGCAATAAGATTTGGGTTTTTAATACCCTTATCGAAATGGAAACCTGTCATTTTTGTTTGCTTATTTAAGTTTTTGTTTGTTTGTTTGCTATTTTTTTTGTGTGTGCAAAATAAAAAGAACCTTTTTTCATATCTGGGATGCTTTTGAAACGTGACCCTAATCGAAAGAGAGAGAAGGGTGTTAGGAGTGGAGAGGGAGGAAAAGGGAAAAGTAACCTTTCTAATCTTTTAAAAACCGTTTTTAAAATGTTGCTTTCTTGAATTATTTATATGTAAAGTGTCCAGTTCATCGTTTCACAGGGAAAACAGCGAGGAGGGGTGCTCCATTTTGCATGGGGCATGAAGGAATTCTTGAAGCATAAAGCCTGTTGTGAATTTGTATATATATATATATATATATGCAGGTTTTGGTGTCCTCGGGTGTCTTCCCGTGTAAAAGTTGGGGTGTCTAGGCGACGTTTCGACGAGGTCTCACTCGTCATCTTCAGGCTGGTGCTTTCGGCTTCTTGTTACTGGAACAGAGCGGGATCTCAATGTTTGAGTTCCTATAAATACTGTATCTCTCAAGTAATTAAGGAACAAAAGAAGAAAAGGCACACTAGCCTGGGAACTTCCTCTCTGCCCAGAACATTGGAGGCTAGACACCACACCCCCTCTACAGTATTTATAGGAACTCAAACATTGAGATCCCGCTCTGTTCCAGTAACAAGAAGCCGAAAGCACCAGCCTGAAGATGACGAGTGAGACCTCGTCGAAACGTCGCCTAGACACCCCAACTTTTACACAGGAAGACACCCGAGGACACCAAAACCTGCATTCCTGTACCCGTGAAAATCTACGAAAGCATATATATATATATATGTGTGTGTGTGTGTGTGTGTGTGTGTGTGAATATATGGGGGGGGGGGGTTTTCAATTTAAACACTATAGATGAGAAATAATTTCCATATTCCCATGCACTGTTAAAAAAAAGTGAATTTTGGAGCTTCAGAATCTTGTAGCTGGAGGTTATTGCTGGCTGCTTGGGCTCCAGAGAGCAATCTGCAAGGCATTCTCAGATGTCAAGAACTGAAAAGGATGTGGAAAGGAGAAATTTCCATCCAATCAGCGGAAGACTTTTATCTGTATCATTGGGCAGCCTCTCTGTCCAGCCTGATGTGGATGATCCTTGGGGTGCTGCCTTATTACTCCCATGCTAGTAATGCCCTGGGACGCAGGTGGCGCTGTGGGTTAAAGCCTCAGCGCCTAGGACTTGCCGATCGAAAGGTCGGCGGTTCGAATCCCTGCGGCGGGGTGCGCTCCCGCTGCTTGGTCCCAGCGCCTGCCAACCTAGCAGTTCGAAAGCACCTCCGGGTGCAAGTAGATAAATAGGGACCGCTTACCAGCGGGAAGGTAAACGGCGTTTCCGTGTGCGGCTCTGGCTCGCCAGATGCAGCTTTGTCACGCTGGCCACGTGACCCGGAAGTGTCTCCGGACAGCGCTGGCCCCTGGCCTCTTAAGTGAGATGGGCGCACAACCCCAGAGTCTGTCAAGACTGGCCCGTACGGGCAGGGGTACCTTTACCTTTACCTAGTGATGCCCTAATATGGCATCAAGGGATGGGGGTGGCGCTGTGGTCTAAACCACTGAGCCTCTTGGGCTTGCCGATCGGAAGATCAGTGGTTCGAATCCCCGCGACGGATTGAGCTCCCGTTGCTCTGTCCCAGCTCCTGCCAACCTAGCAGTTCGAAAGCACGCCAGTGCAAGTAGATAAATAGGTACCACTGTGGCAGAAAGGTAAACTGTGTTTCCGTGCACTCTGGCTTCCATCACAGTGTTCCATTGTGCCAGAAGCTTACTCATGCTGGCCACATGACCCGGAAAGCTGTCTGTGGACAAACGCCAGTTCCCTCAGCCTGAAAGCGAGATGAGCAGCGCAACCCCATAGTCACCTTTGACTGGACTTAACCATCCAGGGCTCCTTTATCTTTTTCTTTTTTAGTTTTAGTATGGCATCAAGTGCACTTTTTATTTTAAATGGCCCTCTGCAGACTCTTAGCATTCCCAACGCAGGTGCACACATGCTAAGAAGACATGACTTCAGATTCTCATTGAGCCACAAAACTCTGCGGCCCTGGACAAATCTCACAGGGTTGATGTACTGTAAGAGGTAAACAGGAAAATCCATATATGACCTCCCACCCTGCTCTCCTCAAAGGAAGAGTAAGATACAAATGGGACTAGGACAAATTATCCCAAGTTCTGATGCTGAACATATGTGGCTTTTAAAGCCATTGAAGTCTAAGCACAGACCAAGAGCTGCATGCATGGTTTATCGCTATTTATCGTGCATATGTAAGATGTTCAGCACATCACAGCATTTATGGTTTGTTGTTCGTTAACAGTTTTGTGGTGCATGCTGTTAATTGTTCACTTTATGCAGCAGTGAATTTGAGGTGGTTGTCCAAGTAGCGAGGTTTGGATTTAAACCCAGGTTTGGTACTTCAGCTTGCATGCCTACTTTAGAAGACATTGTGTGGTAGTCAACTAAATTTTACTCAGATTAAGCCTGTTAACATAATGAACATGACTAAGTTAAGTTAATTTCAGTGTGCCTGCTACTTCGATTTGTATATGTATATGTTGCAATGCTTGATATGCTCAGCACTAGCTAGTCTAGTCAGTGCTACATAGAGTAAAAATCCTTGTGAATTAGGTCCATGCACACATCAGCTCTGATCATGTGTGTTGGGGTTAGGAGGATTTCCATTCTCTTCTTCAGCAGATTAATGCACTGCCAGAGCTGATTCACACTTGAATTATTTAGGCCTAAATTATATATTGTGTAGGTGGTACGGTGGCTGCTAAGAAATAAAACTGCATTGGTTGTAATGCTCTGCATATAAAAGGTAAAGGGACCCCTGACCATTAGGTCCAGTTGTAGCCGACTCTGGGGTTGCGGCGCTCATCTTGCTTTATTAGCCGAGGGAACTGGCGTACAGCTTCCAGGTCATGTGGCCAGCATGACTAAGACGCTTCTGGCGAACCAGCGCAGCGCACGGAAACACCGTTTACCTTCCCACCAGAGCGGTACCTATTTATCTACTTGCACTTTGACGTGCTTTTGAACTGCTAGGTTGACAGGAGCAGGGACTGAGCAACGGGAGCTCACCCTGTCGCAGGGATTCGAACCGCCAACCTTCTGATCGGCCAGTCCTAGGCTTCTGTGGTTTAACCCACAGTGCCACCTGCATATGCATATACTAGCTTCATTAATCCGTAAACTAATCTGCCATCCCTTGAGTCCAAATTTATTAAGAGTGAATCATATCTACTCACAAGTTTTCATCAACATTTCACAGAACATAAAAAAGAAGTCTCCTTCCCCCAACCCCAACCATTTTTTCTACCTGCTGCCCTCTCTTGCTCTCGCTTTCAGTTGCCTTCACTTGTCCTCAATAAGGTCATCTTTTAGCCAAATTTGATTGGCTCTGTAGAATCATGAGATCATCCTTTTAACTATGTGATTGGTTGAGATCACTCCTGTTACGGATCAAGGAAACAGAAAGAAGAAGCCTGAGAGTGGAGCAGAGCACCAAAAAGTGCTGGAAAGGGGGGATATTAAGATAAAAGTGGTTTTCGATGTTTTCCCTAGCTTTAAGTAACATCATCTTTTTAAACAAAGGAACTAGTAAATTGCAATGTTTAAGAGGCTTCACTTTGGATATCACATTGCACTTTCCTCAGCCAGTTAATAAATAAATCACCACTTATTTTGCTAGAGGGGTCAGTGCCCATGGTTTTTAATAAGCAAAACAAACAAGAGAATAGGGCAGGGGAACATTGTCATCCTGGCATAATCATGTTTTATACATTTTCATTTTTCTTTCTTCCCCTGAATATTGCAAAATCACCAGTGTCCAACTGTACTATGTCCCACAAAAGCCTGTAAATGCATAATTAAGGCTGCCACTTAAACATTTGCCTTGTTGCGCTTCTAAATATTAACACTATATTCTTCTAATAATAGGCTCTGGGCACCACTCCAGCCACATCATTGCAAAAACATTTCAAAGCATTTGCATGCTGCTGTTGCTCAGATCAGCGTCTAGTGCTACATGTGCAAATTCCTGAATTTGCCGCAGATCTTTTGGAAGGAATTCAACACCATGCCAAGGTGGTTGTGCATCAGGATAAGTGTTTCAGCATTCTGGGTGGAGTGTTCTTCCCTCTTCTCCCACCCCTGTTCTGTTCCACAGATTCTCCTGACACACAGACACCCGAGCCAGTGGCGGGGGGCCTGGGAGGAGGGGATGAGGAAAGCCCCGTTTTGTAAACAGATGTCTTTGCAGAGGGCTTCCACTGGTGGGACTCTTTAGCTGAAACCTGCCCTGTGCCCTATGTCAATGGATTGTCCTGAAAATAATATGCGCTTCTATAGAAACATAGCTTGTGCAGAGCAGCTTACTGGGCCTTCCTATAAAGAGATACAGCTTTAGCTGTGAAATGCAACGTGAATTGTTAGAAGCTCAGAATATGCCTCATCACAAGGACCCTTTGCAAGTATTCTGGAACGCCCTTCCATCAGATGTCAAGAAGATAAAGAACTACAGTGGTACCTCGGGCTACAGACGATTCAGGTTACAGACGCTTCAGGTTACAGACTCCGCTAACCCAGAAATAGTACCTCGGGTTAAGAACTTTGCTTCAGGATGAGAACACAAATTGCACAGCTGCACGGCGGCAGCGGGAGGCCCCATTAGCTAAAGTGGTACCTCAGGTTAAGAACAGTTTCAGGTTAAGAATGGACCTCTGGAACGAATTAAGTTCTTAACCCGAGGTACCACTGTACACAGCTTTTAGAAGACATCTGTATCAGAAAGTTTTCAATTTTTGACGTTTAATTATGTTTTTTATATGTGTTGGAAGCTGCCCAGAGTGGCTGGGGCAACCCAGCCAGATGGATGGAGTATAAATAAATTGTTATTATTATTCATTTAAAGGTAAAGGTTCCCCTGACCACTAGGTCCAGTCGTGGACGACTCTGGGGTTGCGCGCTCATCTCACTCTATAAGAGCCTCTAAGCCGCTTACAGAAAACTATAAGACAAAGGCACAGCATGAAAAACACGCCCATTATAGTAAAACCATTGCAATGATCCATAAACACACCTTGAAAAATTTCGGCAGTGAAAAACTAGTTAGCAATAAACAGCAGTACATGCATCTCAGTCTGTCAAATGCTTGGCACTGAAAATATATTAACGATGGCCTACTGGTATATTACACTTTTAAGTGTTTAAAAACATCTCTGGGGAAGCTGCCTTGCATTAAATAAGACCATTAGTCCATCTAGTTCAGGACTTTGGACAGGAATCTTTCCAAAACATACCCGGAAATGCCAGGAATTGGACCCAGGACTTTCTGTGTAGAAAGTATGTGTTCTGTCATCAAGCCATGACCCCTCCCAATCTCACAGACTGTAATTATTTTGGTGAGGTCTTCTCCTTGGTGGCCTTGACCTCGTACATTCTACCCTGGTTGCTCAGCCTGTTCTCCAGTGTGGCCTCAAACCAGTCTCTGGCTTCCATATCATATCATTATCCACAACTTTCCTACTGGACTATCTTAGGCTGACGACTTCAGCATGCTTTCAGCACAGCCTCCTCCTGCTTTCTGTTTCTGCTAGATCCTGCTCACCATCCGTTACAAAGCTGTAGCTGAAATAAAAGCATGAGCACCATCTCACCACAAAAGAGAATCCACCCAGCACTCATGGGAAAATGTGGTGTGATCTCTTAGAGCAATCAAATGAAATGTTAACACACAGCATGGTAAAAGTCTGTGATTCTTATCAGGACAAGTGGCTTGTTGTTTACTGTCGTAACAATGGTTTTCTCAAAACTGTAAATAAATAAAATAAATGAAAATAAATAAAAACAGTATCAGAAGAAGAAGAAGAAGAAGAAGAAGAAGAAGAAGAAGAAGAAGAAGTAGTCCTGTATACCTGAAGGAGTGTCTCCACCCCCATCTTTCAGCCCGGACACTGAGATCCAGCACCAAGGCCCTTTTGGAAGTTCCCTCATTGCAAGAAGTGAGGTTACAGGGAACCAGACAGAGGGCCTTCTTGGTAGTGGCGCCCACCCTGTGGAACGCCCGCCCTTCAGATGTGAAGGAAGTAAGCAGCTATCTTATCTTTAAAAGACATCTGAAGGCAGCCCTGTTTAGGGAAGTTTTTAATATTTAATGCTGTATTGTTTTTAACACTCAATTGGGAGCTGCCCAGAGTGGCTGAGGAAACGCAGCCAGATGGGCGGGGTATAAATAATAAATTATTATTATTATTATTATTATTATTATTATTATTATTATTATTATTATGAAGAAGAAGAAGAAGAAGAAGTGTTGCTTATACTGTTTTTGTTTCGGTTGCTGTGCTGTATAGGAAGACAGACATATACATATGAAACAGACAATATTAAGAGGAAAGCATTCCATCCTACTTGTTCATCATGGATTTTTAAACATAAGTGGAGGCTGGTTCAGTACGGGAAATGAGACAGTGCCCCACCCTATGTCAGCCTGTCTTCAGCCATCTTCCCACCTGCCTACCGTCTCACAACCAATCCAAGGCATGGCACCGCCTGCCAGCTTCCTACTGCTTAGTGTCAATCCTGGATGAGGAGAATACCAGAGATGGTTGGCTCTGCTTGCCATTGGTTCTGCCTTAGGGTTGCTACCATTGTTCTGGCAAAATACAGGATAGGGCAGGGCAGGGCAATTTCCCCCCTCACTTGGTGTTGAAGTGACTCCAAAACAATCCAGTAACATCTATTGCAGCCTAACAGGATGGTCCCTCTGGAATTTGTCACACACACATGTGCACGTGCACACACACACACATGCACATGAATTTGCAAATCTGTCTGTGCTTGGCTTCCTGGAGCTTAAATACATGACCTTTCAAGCATCCTTTTGAACACATTCATTTGGAGAGGATCCGTAACTTGGCAGAAATAGAGAGAGACAGAGAGAGAACCTGAAATACAGGACAAAACCGTATCAATACAGGACGTAGCATTCTACATTGAAATGCGTGACAATCCAGTCTTCCAATGGGTGCCAGCCACCACTGGGATACATATGGGTGAGTGGGTGTTCATATATGGTATGAAAGAGCATTGAGTCACATAAGCTCCACCAGTAATTTGAAATGGCACAGCCTAAACATAGGTTTAGTACCCCAGTGAGTATTAAGCCTTCAGACCTTCCCTTTCCTTGTCAAAACTGCTAGGTAGTAGATGATCCTTCAGGATGCTGGGAGCGTTGCTCAAGACAAGCCTGATTTTGCATCTCAGCACAAATTCCTCCAGACAGCTGATTCAAAACGTCAGTAATCACCCACCATCCCTAATTGTGGCCACGGGTACAGAGAAGAGGCGGCCACGTCAGTCAATGTTGTTTGATGGCCATGTGCATGAGGTGTCCAAGGACCAGCAATGACATTTTCCATGCAGCATTGAATCACAAAACGGGACATCCTGCCTGCATTTCCCTCATCTCATTTATTTACTCCGCATCTTTTCTAATACTCATTAGTTGAACTGCACCTCATTAGACTGTGAATTATACTTACTCACCAGCAGGATCAGCTCTATGGGATCAATTAATTGGGAATATGCTTAGTTTCCTGATTAACTTAAACCCATGGGCATATTTATTTGCTGTACAAGGAGCAGTTTCCTCAGGCATCATATTTGAGAAATGGGATAATGTTTGTTTTAATAATTGTAATGAGGGAAGGACCACCATAAGGGGAAGGAAACAGGGGCTTTGCTTCCAGCACCCTTGCACTGTCTGTGTGTGTGTGTGTGTGTGTGTGTGTGTGTGAGAGAGAGAGAGAGAGAGAGAGAGAGAGAGAGAGAGAACACAAACCAGAGAGTGAGAGAACCACTCTATCACTGTGAGGCAATGTTTTTGCACAGTCCTCACAGTGAGTTCCTGATGGAACTAGGTCATCAGCAGGTATCAACATGAGACAAGCAGTTTTCAAAACTGATGGCTTCCCACCCCATGTTGGATAACGACTGAAACATTTTGGAAGATTTTCACAGCTGAGAGAGAGAGAGAGAGAGAGAGGGAGAGAGAGAGGGAGAAATAACCTTGCCGCTGAAGAACTGATAGTCTTTTTTTAAAAAAAAAAATTATTTTCAATGCAGAATCATAACAAAAATTACAAACATTGAATCCAAAATAGTACTATACAGACAAAAATCCCCGGAACATATAAAAAAAACAAAAAACAAAAAACAGAAAAAGAAAAAAGGGGGGGCAAAGGAAACAAAACAAAACTAAACAAAAACGAAAAAACACACATCTACAGAGCAAAACCATATCATTACATACATAAACACAAATTGACTTCCTTCCTTTGTTCTAAGACCTCCAAAAAATTTACTCTTACTGTATTGTTGTGTCTAATTAGATTACTTCCATCTTTGTGCTTTTTTACACCATTTTTCTTGTTCTTTAACCCTGTAAAGCATCATTCATTACATACCAATATACTAACTCCAGAACAATGTTTTTTCATATACTCTTTAGCACAACCCCATTCTTTTAATAATTTCTGGTCCGATTGTCCCCTTATGTAAGCTGTGAGTCTTACATCTTTTAAACAAAAGGTTGTCGGCATAAGGTGTTTGGGATGCATTTATTTACATCTTCGTATGATATGGGATTCTCCTGGTTGCCTTAACTTTCTCAGAGGCCAAGCTGTTTCCAGGAGAGTGAGCTAAGCTCCCTTTTGCTGGTGCAAATCCAAGCTAGTTTCTTGGGGTTTCAATAAATCAGCCTGTGTACTTTAATGGCAGGATGCAACTGTTTCCTTACATATGCAACTGTAAACAGAAAGCTACTCCGAGTTGTCAAAAAACATGACGAAAAATGGAATAAAATGAATGTTAAAGCTGAGCAGCAACCTAGAATATATTCATCCATTTATCATTTCTGAAGTTCCTGTCTCTCCTGTTTCTGTGCCACAAGGCTTAAACTGCAGATTTCCACCCCCACCCCCTTTATATTATGTTTACTTTTCTAAGAATAGATCTCAATTTGTGTGCATGCAGAAGGACAATACCGCTGAAAGAGCATTTCTTTTAGCACACTGACTTATAGTGTACATTTCTTTAAAATGCTTCTTAGACCAACTTTTAAACTTTTAAAACACACTTTGTTGAACTGGTAACACACACACACAAAATTGCAGCTTGCAGGTTGGGATTTCTTTGGAAAATCTCCCAAGGAAATATATTTATAGTTCAAGCCTCAATCTTAAATAGTCTCTTGTATCTCCATCTTCTGGGTTGATATACTAAGGAATTTAATCCAGATAGGAATCCAGAAAGTAGTATGGGATATGGAAAGTTGCTGGCTGAGCAGAGCCTAGGGTTGAATAGGCAAGTGAGACCAACGGAATATTAAGTACAACAGACCCTTTATGCCTGAAGACTGCAAGGACAGAGACTATAACTTTAGAGAAAAGTCTTGACACATGCAGTATTTCCTGTGTCTGTTGACTGGCTCAGAAATAATGGCGTCAGCTTGATTCATTGCATTGGATTCAAAGGGGAATTGGACTTGTCTGAGAGGGTGCAAGGCGTTTTAATTAGAACAAGTTAAAATGGGGCAGGCAACCTAAGGCCCCCGGGCCAGATGCAGCCCAATCGCCTTCTCAATCCGGCCCGCAGACGGTCTGGGAATCAGCGTGTATTCACATGAGTAGAATGTGTGCTTTTATTTAAAATGCATCTCTGGGTTATTTGTGGGGCATAGGAATTCATTCATATATTTTTTTCCAAAATATAGTCCAGCCCCCCACAAGGTCTGAGGGACGGTGGACCGGCCCACGGCTGAAAAAGGTTGCTGACTCCTGAGTTAACCCACCCTGTGGTAACTTATCCAAGCTTTGTAATGCAAGCCAAGCACTGCCATCTCTGTTGACACTGTTGCTGGAGTTAAGAGAAGCATGGCAGGATGTTCAAAAGCATTGCTGTAACAATGGTAACATGTGCAGAGATGCAGCTGTCATACGGAGTGGGTGTGAAACACAGGCCTTTCCAGATCTGAGCCGCACTCTAAGAAGGCCCAGCACAAAGTTGCACTCTTAGGTGTGGTGCTAAGATTTTTCAGTACCGACAACTGAATGCATATTGAACAGGGATGTGTTTACTTACATGTGAGCACACTGCTACAAAGGATCATAAAATCCACTCTTCCTTTGTTGGTATGTCCTGAGATTTCCATTTAGTAGCAATAGGAGTGGATTTAGTAAATAACTGAGTATATAGAATTGGCAAAATCAACTTCAATTATAAGATATCAATCAAATCAAAAGTTAAGAATGGGGTGGAAGTATTTTGAAGATTATATGTCAAAATATTGATCTAAAAATGACATGTTAATAGGCTTAGAATAAAAAATGTAAGCAATAACAAAACAAAGAAAGAAAGAAGGAAAAATCAGAATTTAACAAAAATAATTTATTATAGAATGCAAGGAGAAAAAGGTAGAAAGAAATATAGAGAAGTTGAATTGCTGTGGAGGGAAGTAGAGGGTGGGTGGTGGGTTTTATAATTAGGTGTATAATTATGCAGCTGTTGTGATTTAGATATTATATTTTAAATGAGGGAATCGTTGGGAATTTTGGTTATTATGTATATTTGTTAAGTTTCAATAAAGATCTTTGAAAATTAAAAAAAATATATCATAGAATTGTAGAGTTAAAAAATTGTAGAGTTGAAAGGTGCCCCAAGGGTCGCCAAAGTCCAAGCGCCTGCAATGCAGGAATCTCAGCTAAAGGATCCACGACAGCTGGCCATCCAACCTCTGCCTAAAAGCCTACAGCCTTCCAAGGGAGACCGTTCCACTGTCAAACAACTCTCGCTGTCAGAAAGCTCTGCCTGATGTTTAGTTGGAATCTCCTTTCTTGCAATTTGAAGCCATTGGTTCGAGTCCTACCCCCTAGAGCAGGAGAAAACAAGCTTGCTCCCTCTTCCATGCGACACCCCTTGAGATATTAGAAGATGGCTTTCATATATCCTCTCAATCTCCTCTTTTCCAGGCTAAACATACCCAGCTCCTTCAACCTTTCTTCATAAGGCTTGGTTTCCAGACCCTTGATCAACTTGGCTGCCCTCCTCTGCACATGTCAATATCCTTGTTAAATTGTGGTGCCCAGAATTGGACGCAGCATTCCAGGTGTGGTCTGACCAAGGCAGAATAGAGTGGTACTTTTATGGTATTATTACTTCCCTTGATCTGGACACTATACTTCTGTTGGTGCAACCTAGAATAGCATCAACTTCTTCTTTTGCTGCTTCATCATACTGTTGACTCATATTAAGGTTGTGGTCCACTGAGACCCCAAGATCCTATTCACATGTACAGCTAGCAAGCAAAGTGTCCTAGATCTTATATAGGTGCATCTTATTCTTCTTGCCTAAGTGCAGAACCTTACATTTGCCTGTATTGAATTAAATTTTGAAAATAAGCAGATATGAATATGGTCAGCAAGCTGTAAGGGAAGCCAGCAGGAGCTCTGCATAAGATACAATATAGCTTTTAAAAAGAGAATTGAAGGTGCTAATCTTACAGTCTTTTACACCGAGGCAGGTTAGGAATCAGGAAGCGGTGGCTACCTGAAGCTGTGGATTCACATCTCTCCCTGTTGCAGGTGATCACAATGGAGCTAAATTCTAGTTTCTTACTAGAACAATAGCAAAGGAACAAGGGACCATTCTTCAGAAGAAGGAATGATAATTTGGATAAAGACACATATTTCCAGGTGGCATTCCAAAGAAGCTGGTACTAACCAAATCAGGCACATTCAATTATTTGCTGGCAGGTTAAGATTGTTGGTGCAGAACAGAATTATATTTCGAAGAATATGCAAGATTCCAGCCCAGTATGTTACCCACTTTCTACCGAAGAATAGTTACTTATTCATGAATACATGCCTGTTGCAGTGGCTGGAGAGTTAAAAATTCCTGCAGAAATTCTGCCTTTCCTTTGCCTACGTAATGGCCAGTTTCATACATATGATTTGCATACTTGATAGGATACTGCTCTCAGAATAACTTCATTTATATCTTATGTTTTCAATCACACTGCAAACCATCTCATGGGGAGAAGCTGATCAGCAGCACAGTCTGGCCAGCATCCTTTCCTGTAAATACCTGTGTTATTCTGGGGAAAGATGACAGACCATACTCGCATCAACCATGTTCAAGAGGCAAATTATGCCTACACTGATGCTGGACCCCGTGGTGAGAGAGTAACGGCCTCTGTGAGTCACTGCAGTAAGTGGCCACACGCCATAATCTCTGACCGCAACTTTTAGAAAAGGCACCATGACTTTGGAAAAGTTGGGTAGTCTTGATTGAAGTTATGAAGATTTAAGGCCAAAGTCTGGCCTACTCCTCACTTTTATTTTTCTACATGGAGAGGTAGTTGTGGGAATTACAGCTAGAAATCCACAGATGCTCACCTCTGGCGTGTGCAACTTTTAGTCTGGGAAAATAAGACAGATCAGAGAAGCCTGGGAAAACTTGTGCCATTTTCCAGGCTTAGGAGATCTTACTGAAACATCATACTAGGCCTCCCAGGCATTGTACTGGACCTCAGGGAGAACTGAAAAACAATGAGGCTGCTTCCAGCGCACCAAACTAGATGTGATGTTATAAACTTCTTTTCATTCATTGTGCACATTTTAAAAAAAATATGCAAACAGCATTTTAAAGGGCTGGTGACAATCACAGCAGGAGGGAATGAGAACTTTAAGGGGGAAACTTCCTCTGAAGCTGGTGTTTGTGTTGTGAATAAATCCCCTTTGAAAAAAGGTAAAGGACTCCTGACAGTTAAGTCCAGTCGCAGACAACTCTGGGGTTGCGGCACTCATCTCGCTTTACAGGCCAAGGGAGCCAGTGTTTGTCCGCAGACCGTTTTTCCGGTTCATGTCACCAGCATGACTAAGCTGCTTCTGGCGCATGGAACACCAAAACCAGAGCAGCACACGGAAAAGCCGTTTACCTTCCCACCGGAGCGGTACCTATTTATCTACTTGCACTTTTTGGCGTGCTTTCAAACTGCTAGGTTGGCAGGAGCTGGGACTGAGCAACGGGAGCTCACCCCGTCACGGGGATTCGAACCGCCGACCTGATCGGCAAGCCCAAGAGGCTCAGTGGTTTAGACCACAGTGCCACCTGTGTCCCTAAAAATCCCTTTTACGTACCGCATTTTGATGCTTTCAGGGTGTTTCTGATTTCAGATCAACTTGAGGGCCATGCCCCCACTTCTCATTAAACCAGCGAAAGAGCAGAAGGGTAGATACTGGTCATCACAGTACCTAATTATATATGAAAACGTAATGCAAGAACCTTATGACAGAAGGCTGTGAGGAGCGCTTCTTGCAGTGTTTTTCCTACCTGGTTACCGCTGTTGTTTTTTACTCGCCCTTCACCCCAAGGTCCCAGGGTAGGTTACAACATCAAAGCACAATATTGAAACAGTTTGGAAATAGTTTAAGACAACTCACAAATACAGAAACAAGGTGTGTCCTAAAAACACATACATCTCAAGTGTCAAAAGCCGGGGTAAAGAGTAATGCCCTCTCCTGGGCTGCCACCACCCTTGAACTTCTGAGGATGGTGGAACAACCAAGAGGGCTCCCTTTGGTAATCCTAATACCCAAGATGGTCTGTAGGGAAGGAGGTGTTATTTCAAGTATTTGGGTCCTGAGTCATTCATGCTTTAAACACTAATGAAAGCACCTTAAAACAGGCCCGAAAATGAATTGGGAAGTAATGCATGCGTTTTAAAACAGGGGTTAGTTGAGATCTAATGGAACCCCATCCAATAATCCGGCTGTTGCAGTTGGGACCAGTTGAAGTTTCTGAGATGTCTTCAAGGGCAGCCCAACATGGAGTGCATTATAATAATCCCAGACTTTGCCAATAATGCATTGCTTGTGCCCTCAAGGAATCTTCATTCCCAAAACTGGGTTCATCCACTGGATGAATTTATAATCTTATATCTGGATGAACTTATACTTATATCACCTATAGAAGGAGATCTGAGGCTGCGCAGTTACATTCAATTACTTTACCCGTCTTCTGGGAGATTCTGACCTGAATAGCATTAGAGATCCTAGCAATAGCACGAAAGATTTTTCACAAGCTTGTTCTTCAGAGACAAGAGATGAAGTCTTTATAACTCAGCAGGTGATGTGGCAGAGGGACCTTTGTGGCTTAAACAACTTTATATATCTTTATAGCTCAACATTTTTAAAGCCACCCTATGGTGTAGGATTTAAAAAAACACAACTTGCATTTTCACTGACCTCTGGACCTGGTTTTTTTGTTGTTCCCATTTGATATCTGGATATCACATGTGGCAGATAGGAAAGACTTTGAAGGTGGAGAGTAGAGAGAGAAGCACTTCCAAGTGCTTTCTCTGCCTACTAAAAGCATCTTTGAGGGCCACAACTCAACATGAAGCTAGGAGAATCAGCGGGTTTATAGAAGGTATTATTTTCCCAGCACGGGTGACATTTAGATTCACACAAGCATTTACGGAACCTCTCCCTAATACCAACACCCCAGAATTTATAATTTCTGGCATTTTTATAATCACAGGTTGCAACTACCATATCCTTGGAGCAGGGGGTGGATCCTGCATTCTCTAGGCTGTGGGGCTGAAAGCATTTGTCCCACAAATTAACACCCTCACAAATGGCCAGGTCCTGTAATAACGCTGAAGCCATCTAGCACCAGTGTAAGGAACAGATGCACTCAGAAGCGGAACCACTTTACATGCCAATATTTACATATGGAAAACAAAATGCAACATTTCAAGATGGAGCACCTTCTTTCGTACAACCTGGCAACATTTTTAGTGAGCCGTCCCAGGGGAGCACAAGCTGGACTTGGTTTTCTTTGGTGGGGAGATGATGGGAGACTTTACTGCAGCATGTGTGCATCCTATTTATTTACCAGTGTGCCAGCGTAAGCAGAAAAAACAGTAGACATTCCTACAAGGCAGCAGATCTGGTAGCCAGCAGTAGATTCCTAGGCAGAGGCATTCAATGCCTTCAGCCAACCCTTTCTAACTCTGCTTCTATCTTCATGTCACCTTGCCAAACTCTGAATATGGGTCTTTCTCTACACACACACACACACACACACACACACACACACACATACAGCTGCTCCCCCTCCACTCCTTAGTTGAAGAGAGCAGGGTGTAAGCCCTTCCAACTGCTCTGGTGATTTTCCTGTTCGAACTCACAAACTGCACACACTCTTCTTAAAAATTTGACCCCTTGAAGGGTTTTATCTCTTAAAGTTACCCTGTCATTGGGCGATCGATCCACTAAGATCACTGGAATAGGGAAGAGAAGCAATGCCCAAACAGTTTCGAATCTCACCTTCTATTTCAATTTGTGTGGCAAGCTTTACATTTTAATTTTTCTCTTCCGGTCTAATGTTTCTTATCTCATGCTAATGCAAGGAGGAGGGCAGCCCCATTTGTAGCTTTTTAGTCTTTTCATCCTTTAGGTGGTGGTGGTGGTATTTCTTCGCTTGGGTGGTGAATTGATGCCAGCCAGTGTTTCCTCAACCTTTCAGTCCTGTTGTTCTTTTTCCCCTCCAGACCCTAAACGTTAGGCAACCTTTAGAACGGTGTTTTCTGTTATCTGGGCCTCTGAGCTGCAAGACTTCTCTTTCCAGCAGTTCTCAAGTGGCAGCCTTATCTCTTTCACTTTCCATTCTCACTATTGTCCTCTTCTGGGGCCTCTAACATCTCCCACTAGCATCTCCTTAAGAAGTCTTGTCATAGCATTATGCTTGTTTAACTCCTTACCTTCAGCTCCTTCGGGGGGGGGGACCCCCTTACCTACTCTAGATCAGGGGTCAGCAAACTTTTTCAGCAGGGGACTGGTCCACTGTCCCTCAGACCTTGTGGGGGGCCGGACTATATTGGGGGGGGGGGTGAACGAATTCCTATGCCCCACAAATAACCCAGAGATGCCTTTAAAGCACACATTCTACTCATGTAAAAACATGCTGAATCCCAGACCGTCTGCGGGCCGGATTGAGAAGGTGATTGGGCCGCATCCGGCCCCTGGGCCTTAGGTAGCCAACCCCTGCTCTAGACCCATTCTATCTTTATTATTTTACACTATAATCCTTTTTGAATGTGTCCTTCTCACAAACATTAACTCTCATGAACAGACATCAACAGACCATTCTGTAATGAACCAGCAGAACACTCAACAAAACAAATCCTAGTATTTTCAAAAGATAGCTCAACTGTAGTTGAAAGCACAGAGATACTTGTGCTCTTTGTTTCTCTCCACCAGTACCCAGCTTGCATGGCCTTGGACCAGTCAATTCTCCATTGTTTCCATTTCCTTCTTGATTGTTTATTTCCTTTGTTTTCAACCTTACGTTCTTTGGGCAAGATACTTTTACCCAGTGCTTTTTTTCTTGGGGGGAAAGGTGCTGATACCCTCTTCCCCCCTTTTTTCTGTCTCACACACTCTCCTGTCCCCCCTCAATTAATTCAAGCCACGCTTTGCGTACCCCTCTCCCTTCTCCAACCTCTCCCCCCTCACCTTGCCCTGCTTGCTCTTCACCCCCCACCCCAGCATCCTGCCCTCCGCTTGTCCTCCCTTCCCCTCCTCCCAGCCACACCGTCTGTGCTCGCCTCTACAGCTTGCCCCAGCCACAAATAGGGGACAGCTGTGCTTGTAGCAGAGGCTGCTGCCTCCTCTCCCTTCTCTCTCTCCCTCCCTCCCCTGCCCCACAGACATGGAAAGAGCGAGCAGGGATGAAAGGGAAGTGGCACTTGGGGTTTGCCCAGCCACTCCCGGCGCAGCGAGGCAGTGGCATAGCAGCTCCTCCAGCGGGAGCGAGGCAGCCGATGGGGAACGGTGACACCTGTTGGGTGAGAGCAGCAACTACAGTGGATGTGAACGGGATCCGTTCCGGAGCCCCATTCGCATCCTGAACAGAATGCAACCCACGTCTGCACGGGTCGCGATTCACCGCTTCTGTGCATGACGTCATTTTGCGCGTCTGCGCATGCGCGAGCGGCGAAACCCAGAAGTAACCCGTTCCGTTACTTCCGGGCCGCCGTGGAACACAACCTGAAAATGCTCAACCTGAAGCTACTTTAACCCTAGGTATGACTGTATAGTCCCTTTTCCTTGCCACTGTCGCCTCAGCCTCCTGCTTTTTGCAATCCCCTTTTTAGCCACAGTTGCTTGCTTGATTGCTCTCTCTGCACCACTGTCCATGGTAGTTCTTCTTGCTTCCATTTTTGGGCCAATAGTATTCTTGCTGCTGTTACTACAAGACTGCATCCTTTCTTAAACAATACAGTGGTACCTCTGGTTACATACTTAATTCATTCCGGAGGTCCGTTCTTAACCTGAAACTATTCTTAACCTGAAGCACCACTTTAGCTAATGGGGCCTCCTGCTGCTGACACGTCGCTGCTGCGCAATTTCTGTTCTCATTCTGAAGCAAAGTTCTTAACCTGAGGTACTATTTCTGGGTTAGCGGAGTCTGTAACCTGAAGCGAATATAACCCGAGGTACCACTGTACTGCTATCTCGTCCCATCCATTGACTCCCTTACCATGCCCCACTGTTATCTGGGTGTTCTGTGAGGAGTCACTGGCTCAATTCACACCATGCATTTAAAGCACTATGATGTCGCTTTGAATGGTCACAGAGTTTGCTAAGGGCACTGAGAGTTGTTACAAGATTCCTATTCCTCTCGGACAACTACAGTTTCCAGAGATCCTCGAGAAGAGGGATTAATTGTTAAACTTGCTCTGGGAATTATGGCTGTGTGGTGGGAGCAGAGTGTTTCATAACAACTCTCAGCACCCTTAACATACACCTCCCAGAATTCTTTGGAGGAAGCAAGGAATGTTTAGAGTGGTATCACAGTGTATTTAAACGCATTGCAAGAAAAGAAATATTGGGACTCCGGGTGCATTGACTACCACACAGGAAAGACCAACCTTACCTATGTTAAAAGAGGAACAGCCACAGTGGCTGATTCTGAGGGGTGTTCCCTTTTGCCTTTTGTTACTGCCTTCTAAGCTGCTTGGCAACCTATACTTTCTCTACTCTGTGGTTTCAGCATAATAGTGGATGAAAAAGCATTGAAAATAATAGGTTAACGTGGCAAATTCATCTGGATTTTGAAAGAGATCCGTATGCAGCATATTAAATTCCTGCAGGATCCAGCACACTGATCTTTTCTGAAAGACCATATGGGAATTTTACCCCCAACATAATGGTTCCATGCAAGGTTTCTTTTCCCCCTTATGTTTTCTTTCACGCTGTTATGTCCCAATATAGCTCTGCTATGCAATTGTCGTCATCTCTCATTTTCATATGGGTCTGCACTTCAACTCAGCAATAGCCACACTGAAGACAGAACCAGCATGTTTCTCGGGAGCTTAGGGATAGAGTATTACACCTTTCCCTCAGTAGTGTAGTAGGAAATTCAGAACTGCAAGGTCCCTTCATTATAGTCACAGCCACACCGTCTGACAGCCATGCAAAATTGTACAACCTTCTAAGATAATCTTACAATTATACAATAACAATAATTAGGGAGGCATTGCAACAATTAATGCAGATCTCCATGTGTTGCCCTTCAGCTATAGTGGGGTAGGAGAACTGGGGGGGGGGGGAATCACATCTGGCAACCAATGCGCCCCTTTGGTTTCAGGTAGAACATGGGTAGCTGAGTCTAAAAAGCCCAGGAGACAAATTTTCACAGCCCTCTAGCGGCTATGGTGGCTCATTTACCAGAAGTAATGTATTTAGTATTAACACCAAACAAAGCTTTCTAGAGCAAAATGCACACAGGTGGCACAAACCACTAAGCCTCTTGGGCTTGCCGATCGGAAGGTTGGTGGTTCGAATCCTGCAACAGGGTGAGCTCCTGTTGCTGTGTCCCAGCTCCTGCCAACCTAGCAGTTAGAAAGCACACCAGTGCAAGGAGACAAAAATGTACCGCTGCGGTGGGAAAGTAAACGACGTTTCTGTGTGCTCTGGCTTCCGTCACAGTGTTCCGTTGCGCCAGAAGCGGTTTAGTCATGCTGGCCACATGACCTGGAAAGCTGTCTGTGGACAAACGCTGGTTCCTTTGGCCTGAACGCAAGATGAGCGCCAAAACCCCATAGTCGCCTTTGACTGGACTCAAACTGTCCAGGAGTCCTTTACCTTTACCTTTACACACCAGGAGGCTTAGTTTGATCAGAATTGAGGATACCCTTCCAGAGTTAACACTAAACGCATTAATTAAGCCACCATAGCTGCTAGAGGGCCCTGAAAATTTGTGTCCCGGGCTTTTAAGGCTTGTCTACCCATGTACTATCTGAAACCAAAGGGGCACTTTGGTTGCCAGATGTGAAATATATTGGCATTATTTTCAGCTTTCCTAACCCACTAAGGGATCTATTTTTCTGTGCACATACTTGGGAAATGATTTGGAATACTCCAGTATCTTCTTTTGGAGTGAATTAAGTTGTGTCTCTCACGAAGTTCCATTGCATGTAACACAATTCTCTCACCAATCTCTTGAAACCGAGGCACCTTGCATTTTCAGTGTTCCTAACGGCTTAGCATTGGAGCACACTGCGGCTAAATACCTCCCGTTTCATGCTGATTGAGCGCTTCTAGGAAGCTGTAGGCAGGGACCGTGCTGCAGAAAAAATAGCAAGTCTTTGACACCCCGCCCCGCAACTATTGCATGACAACTCCCCCCGTTTTCATGGTGAAACAGTGGCTATACTTATTTCAGAATCAAAATAATTTACAGCACCAGCTCCTTATTCTGGGGCAGTAGCCACAACTGTTAATGTGACAAACTTGAGTGTGTGACTGCCTTCATGCCCTCCTTGTAAGCACATATAACAAGAGGCCTTCTGGATCAGACCACAGAGCTGCCATTGCCAATATGGCAACCTCCCAAGTGTTTTGGACTACAACTCCCATCATCCCTGACCACCGGCCATGCCAGCTGGGGCCGATGGCAGTTGATGTCATACATCAAGCCCAGCATCCTATACTAAGGTCACCAGAGACCACTTCTGGTTGGCTACTGTTGGTAACAAAATATTGGGCTAGATAGAAGCTGGCTTCACCTAGCAAGTTCTTTTCTGTTAAGCTGTGCTTGATTATATTCTTGCAAATGAATTAGTTATCTGTATCAACATCTAGTAATGTAGCAAATGCATGCAAGTGATCGCTCAAACTCGCAGTATTCTGTGTCAATGAAAAACTGATCTGGTGCGTGTGCTTTGAATTCCAATAGCTCTGCACCCTGATAAACATGCCTTTTCTGAGTGGGCTGGGAATTTGGAAGTCTGCTCTTCTGCTGACTGATCCCAGTACGTCTGTCTGTCAAGACAATTAGGAAGCAACAGAGTGAGGGGGCTGTGCCCTGAAAGAGTATATGTGCTGCTGTTAGTCTCAGCATGTGGAAACCTGAGCATTTCATGTGCAGCCTTTCTATGTAGAAGGAAATCTGTTATACGTTGAAACTACAGTTGCTGCAAACTTGGAGAAAAGTTTGGAGGAAGAACTTTTATTACCCGTACATCCTTGCATGTGTCTTTATTTGTATGTTCCCCCCACCCCAGTCTACCTGACCATCTCTTACTAACACAAGCCAAGCTAAATAAGATTTGTCTGAGAAAATAAAATGGGGCGCATGGTCTAAGCAAGCTATGGGGAGGAATATTTGTTGATTTTAAAATGACATTCTTTTTAGATTGTGAGGTGTTAAGCATTTGGTTAAATGTTATACACTTAATTATATGTTCTTTCAAATACAAGAAAAGGGTTTTTTACGAATTCTGCACAAATTTAGGTGGACCACAAACTATCTTAACAGGAAGCTGTCCACAATACACCAGCAGAGAGAGATGTATGAATGGGATTTTCTTTCAAAATGGATACATCATTCTGCTCTTTCCGAAGGAGCCAAGCACACACAATATCCATTAAGTGAAAAAAGCACTACATGATGGCAAGAGAGTTGTGGCTGGGATTGCCCACTTCTTATGCAGGAATCCAAAGCCGTTATCCAATATCCCATAGGCACTGAGCTGCATATTTGCAGGAGATCAATAAATTCACATAACAAAACTAGGCAGTGACCATTAAAAACTAGGTTGATTTCAACTATATGTAAGTATACTTTACCTTCCAATATACAATATGGAATCCTGCTACTCTGAATTAATTCATCAGGAATAACTACTCCCTCTGACTGTTCAAGCAATCATTATCATGGACTCCAATCACTGCATGGTGATTGGAAGGAAATCCATCATCCATAATCTTACCACTCTCAAAAAAAACACAATCACACATGCCTAGAAATGAGAACTGTCAGATACTGTAAGAAATCTCAGTCAAGTCATCATTTCAGGTCAATTGATTTATTATATCTGCATACTTTTGCCCATAAGAAAATCAATTAATTGAGTCCAACTGCAGTCCTGTAAGCCCCATTGAACTCATGAGACATCTGAGTGGACACGCGTCTAAATGCACTGCAAGTGACAATGTGACAGCTCTAATTGAAGAATAAATACTGTACCCTGTGGTAATTTTGTTATGAAGGGTGGGATAGAAATGTATTAAATAAAGACAAGGATAATTTGCCACTCTTCCAACTTCATTTATTTGAGTTCAGCACCGTTGTTTTTTAGCTGTGCTGATCCCTCACAAAAAAGTCATGGAACATTCCGGAATGGTGAAACCTGGCTTTAGGAAAAGCACACCGCAGATCTCCACAGGGCAATCCTATGTTGATGAGCCCCATCTGCCCTTCATTTCCCTCTACAGCATGTTCAGAAACCACCTTCTTGACCATTAGACCTGTTGTTGTTGTTGTTGTTTAGTCGTGTCCGACTCTTCGTGACCCCATGGACCAGAGCACGCCAAGCACTCCTGTCTTCCACTGCCTCCCCCAGTTTGGTCAAACTCATGCTGGTGGCTTCAAGAACACTGTCCAGCCATCTCGTCCTCTGTCGTCCCCTTCTCCTTGTGCCCTCCATCTTTCCCAACATCAGGGTCTTTTCCAGGGAGTCTTCTCTTCTCATGAGGTGGCCAAAGTATTGGAGCCTCAGCTTCACGATCTGTCCTTCCAGTGAGCACTCAGGGCTGATTTCCTTCAGAATGGATGCGTTTGATCTTTTTGCAGTCCATGGGACTCTCAAGAGTCTCCTCCAGCACCCTAATTCAAAAGCATCAATTCTTTAGCGATCAGCCTTCTTTATGGTCCAGCTCTCACTTCCTATTGGCCATACATCAAGCCCAGCATCCTACACTAAGGTAACCAGAAACTTCTGGATCAATCCGACAGAACCTGTCTTCACATGCAGGGGAGGTATCTCACTCAACAAGGGTTTGAGACCCCTTGGGTACTCTCACCTGGTTTAGCCAGCCAATTGAAGGTGTTACTTGGATGTGGCCGCTATCACATGCTGACAGCTTCTAGGAGCCACATGTGAGAGCTGAGAGCAGGATGGGCACCAAAGGTGGTCAAGCTACCCCAGAAGGAGCACAAGAGTTAAGACCCCCTGCCCTAACATGTCATACGCCCCAAAGTCTCTCCATAATATATCATCCTTGTTACTTTTATCAAATATGAAAGCATTTGCTAGTTGATTCTGGCACAAAAGAATGCAAGAGGAGGGACTCTTTATAAACACTTTGTTTTGAACTTGCAAGTGTAGCACGTTACAATTCACTTTCCGTGCATTACTAATTTGTGGCTAAAATAGACTGATTCCATTGATTAGTTATATTTATTTGTCATCTCATAATACAGGCTCTCTGGGCGGTAAGTACAATCAGTTCTCATTTCAGAGGCATTAATGATGATTGGGGGGACTGCTCCAGATTAATCTAATAACTGTGGAGCGTTGCATTTCTTAGTTTGTTAGCAAACAACATGCAGACCCAGGAACAGCATGCTTAAAAGGAATGCTCTGAATCTGTAAAGGGGGGGAGGGAATGCATTCAATGAATAATTAAAACTAAAAGGGCACATGCTGCCTTTTTGCTGCCTTTTGTTCATATTTGGAGCACCAGAGCTTGCAATAAAAGTCAGCAAGGACTTCAATAAGTGCTGTTCCTTAAAAGGAGGAGGGGGAGAGAGAGAACTTATTGGCCATGTGCGGTCAACTGTTGTTTCACTTGTTAGCTTTCATGGTTTAATTTAACTGTCAGGCTTGGGGAATTAAATGCTTCAGTTGCAGATTGTTAATTAGCATAGGCCAGGAACACCTAGTGATTCACGACGCTATGAAAAAAAAGCACGGGGGGGGGTCATCACAGAACAGTGGGATATGGCATATTCACGCACATTTCTGTACACACGTTCAGATCGCAAGAGGCGGCCAGATAAAAGGAAAAACCCGAGATCAAAGGCTGCCATCTGGTTGCTCCTTCTCCACAGGCTCTGCCAATCTGCCACATTGTCTTGAGCTTTCCTCTTTCTTATAGCTATTAACATCTTCCTCCTTCTCCCCAAACATCAGTGAAATATGGCCGATGTGGATTTCATAACGTGGTAAATGAATGATGAGCAACTACTGTCACAGCTACACCTAGACCCAATGCCCTGGATAGTATCCCCAGCATGCTAGGAAGTCTAGAACAATCTGCTTATAAAAGCTTTTTTTAAAAAAAAAACTTGTTTAACAATAATAATAATTTATTATTTATACCCCGCCCATCTTGAAAAGCAGAGACATCACCTTGCCAACAAAGGTCCGTATAGTTAAAGCTATGGTTTTCCCAGTAGTGATGTATGGAAGTGAGAGCTGGACCATCAAGAAGGCTGATCGCCAAAGAATTGATGCTTTTGAATTATGGTGCTGGAGGAGACTCTTGAGAGTCCCATGGACTGCAAAAAGATCAAACCTATCCATCCTGAAGGAAATCAGCCCTGAGTGCTCACTGGAAGGACAGATCGTGAAGCTGAGGCTCCAATACTCTGGGCTACCTCATGAGAAGAGAAGACTCCCTGGGAAAGACCCTGATGTTGGGAAAGATGGAGGGCACAATGAGAAAGGGACGGCAGAGGAAGAGATGGTTGGACAGTGTTCTCGAAGCATGAGTTTGACCAAACTGGGGGAGGCAGTGGAAGACAGGAGTGCTTGGCGTGCTCTGGTCCATGGGGTCACGAAGAGTCGGACATGACTAAACGACGAAAACAACATGTGGCTTCCACAGCCACTCTGGGCAGCTTCCAACAAAATATTAAAATTCTGTTATGCATCAAACATTAAAAGTCTCCCTAAACAGGGCTGCCTTCAGATGTCTTCTAAAAGTCTGGTAGTTGTTGTTCTCTTTGACATCTGGTGGGAGGGAGTTCCACAGGGCAGGTTCCACTACCGAGAAGGCCCTCTGCCTGGTTCCCTGTAACTTGACTTCTTGCAGTGAGGGAACCGCCAGAAGGCCCTCGGTGCTGGACCTCAGTGTCCGGGTAGAACGATGTGGATGGAGACGCTCCTTCAGATATACTGGGCCAAGGCTGTTTAGGGCTTTAAAGTCAACACCAACACTTTGAATTGTGCTCAGAAACGTACTGGAATAAGTAAGTCCTGCTAAGAACTTAACTTTAGTGCCTTTGTTGCGCTTCATCCTTGAGAATCGGAATTAGGGCAAAAGCTGCAATTCAAGGCATTACATAACATGGGTTGCCATGTTGCCTACAGATGTTGGACCATAACTCCCAAGTATTGGTCATGCTGGATGGAGTTGGTGGAGATGTAGGTTGCGATCCTAGACATCTCTATTCAGAAGCATGACCAACTGAATTCAAAGGAGTTTAGGATGGCAGGTGCAGTCCAGAAACATCTGAAGGGTGTCTATACCCTTGTGGTATAGAGTGAGTCCTGGAAAAGAACATTCTTGACCTCATCTTTTATGTTAGCACTTGGCAAGGAAAGCTGTTAGAAGGGAAAGGCATGTGAGTGAGGGAGAACATGTCATTCTACCTGGTGTTCTTCAGAAGCTGACTGTCCCTTGAGACATGTCAATTTGGACTGGGTGTATTCTGGGTGTTCTTTGCAGTGCGTCCAGTCCTTACAAGCCACATATAGGACAAAAATAGGTGGAACACATCTGCTCAGCTCAAGAACTAATCAATGTTAAAGATCAATAATTCTGCCACCGCATGCCGCATCATTATCTTAATTTTCATATCCTTATTGAGCACTACCAGTTTATGGAAGCAGGAGCACAGAAATAGCAACACGCTTTGACTATATTTTAGTAACTGCCTCCGATTATTAGCTACTGTTAATGTATCAACTGTAATCCTGTGACAAATCAGAGGACCACTTTACATCTTTCTCTCGTCCACAGTCCCTTTTTAATACTTGTGTGTGTGTTGAACTTTCAGGAGCTATTTGATCCCTGTTTTCTTTTTTCCTGCACAAGAGTAATCCAATTGCTGCTGCAGAAGAGGGCAGAATTGGCATAGATTCCCATATCTTGTGTCATTTCTAAGACTATGCCCCTTTTTGGTGAAAACGTGTTTTGTTGCGTATTACGTCAATTTCTACTTAAGCCCTCTTGTGTGCCCCAATAAGTAGGTGGAGTATAAATTGAATAATAATATTAATATACATAAAAGGCACTAGTGAACTACCTGATTATCATATTTGTGTGGGGCGTTTGTGCGCTTAGCACAGCTCTCCAAGGGTTTGCAAACTTTTAGCTCCCTAGTTCTGACTATCAGCATCAAGCTGGAAGCTTTAAAACCATTAGTTTCTTCCAGCCCCTTACTCTAACTTTAACCGACCTCTCTTCATCCGCATTGTGCCATCAATCCCCAGGGATTTTGCCAACAGGAACATAAGACAATGCCTTAGATCCAGAATGAATGGAGGCCCCAAATCAAGGTCATTGCATTATGAATCCAGACTGCATATTGAAAGTGTTCCTTTCAATTAAAATGATTTATGGTATGACAGCTTCCTCTAACTTCTTGAATGAAATAAACCTTTCAGAAAGGACTGGTATCTGGTGATGGATTGCTTAGGGCTGGGGAAGTTTTATAGGAATCCAGAAGGATCCAACCCCTTCCTAATCCAATGATGAATGTCCTTCTACATGTTCTTAAATTTAGCATCCCCACGGTAGTCTGTTACAAACTGCAAGCATGCATATATATATATATATATATATATATATATATATGCATTTTTTTGCCAGAAGATGCAATCCTTGTAACCTGAAACTGTAACCAACTCTTTCAGTAGGTCATGCATTTTTTAAGCCTCATTTTCTAGAGTTCTATTGAATATATTAAATAACCTTTCCCCCCCCCCTTGCATATTTTCCCCTTTGCATGTTTTTACCATTTGCTGTTTCCTTATTCTGACTACATGCCGTGATGCTGGATCTTAGGAAAAGCAAGAGGCCCAATGGCCCTGGGACCAGGCGCTGAGGGAAATCCAGCAAGTAGGTGAGCCGAGAAGGCAGCAAGTCCACAGAAGAGCCAAGTCTAGCAGCTGCAGTCAAGACTGACAAGCAAAGGCCAAGCTTGAGCTAGGAAGCATTGTTTATCCCTGTATTGCCAAGGAAATTCAAGAAGCTGCTAGGGAACAGGGGGCTGAGCATCTATGGAAGCAAGAGATGTCATCTTAGACTGAGAAACCTTCAGCTCTGTAGCTTATGATGGCACATCACACAGAGCAAAAGAGAACACAACCAGAGGTTCCAAAATCTAGCATCAATAATTCCCCAAACTATACTTCACCAAGTCTAAAGGCTCTAAAACTATGTATTTGTTTAGGGGGGGAATTATAAGCCCCTTTTAATGAGCCATCCTCCCTCACACTGCCTCTTGAGTACAGTGATACCTCGGGTTAAGTACTTAATTCGTTCCGGAGGTCGGTTCTTAACCTGAAACTGTTCTTAACCAGAAGCACCACTTTAGCTAATGGGGCCTCCTGCTGCTGCCGTTCCGCCGGAGCACGATTTCTGTTCTCATCCTGAAGCAAAGTTCTTAACCTGAAGCACTATTTCTGGGTTAGCGGAGTGTGTAACCTGAAGCATATGTAACCTGAAGTGTATGTAACCCGAGGTACCACTGTATATTTCCGAGTAAAATATGATTTATTTTTACTGGAGTGAAATGATAAAATTTTGGGGTCATCTTCTACATGGATAGTGCAGGGGGGAATGGGCGACTGGTGGCAGCTGCCAGCTGGAGATTGTCAGTGGTGATTGAGTGATTGGTGTCTCAGGCAAGGCGTGCGATTGGCAGCGGCAGTCAGGTGAGTGAGCCATTGTCTGCAATTCCCCCCCAAAAAGCTAAGCAACTCTGGACAACACCCCCCCCATTTCCTTATTTTCAAGTCCCAAAAAATAGGGGTCGTCTTATACACGGGGGGGGGGGGGGCGTGTTATACACGGAAAACTACAGTAAGTCTGGAAGCAAAGTGCTTACACTCATTTATTTCAGTAAGCCTAAGCATGCCTAACTCTACATAGGATCTGTCTGTGATTTGCCTTGGGGAGACCCATGATGACCTCATTAGCAAAGTCTGCAAAAGGATTTCACAAGAAGCCTGAACCTCTAGGATTTTAGGGAGCGGTTCCTGGAAAAGGTATACAGTCATACCTCGGGTTAAGTACTTAATTCGTTCTGGAGGTCCGTTCTTAACCTGAACCTGTTCTTAACCTGAAGCACCACTTTAGCTAATGGGGCCTCCTGCTGCTGCCACGCCGCCGGAGCACGATTTCTGTTCTCATCCTGAAGCAAAGTTCTTAACCCGAGGTACTATTTCTGGGTTAGTGGAGTCTGTAACCTGAAGCGTATGTGTCAGGGGTTCAGAAGGAGAGACACAGGAGGGGGAGCAAATGGAGAGTGAGGAGGAGGAGTACGAGGGGGGCGCAGGCAGTGACAGTGGCCAGAGTTATTCCACAAGCCTCTCTAGCGAATCGGAGGACTCACAGAAGGGAGCGCCGGTGGCCAGAGCAAGGGAGATTCCAAGGGAGAAACCTCAAGAGGGAGGGGCCAGCGGGGAGTCCCTGAACAGCAGCTGGAGATCAGGGCCAGCGTCTCCACCAGAGCGCAGTGGGGAGGGGGAGTCCCAGGAGTCGGGACCAGTGTCCTCACCACCAGAGGGAGGAGAGGAGTCAGGTTTGGCAACACCCACATCAGGAAGCGGGGAAACGGTCAGAAGGAAAGTCACCGGCTGGGCGCGCGCGCCAAGTTCAAATGTACAGGAGCGCGGCACAGCGGGGAGCCCGGGAAGGGAGCCAGGTCCTAAAGCCCGCCGGAGGGAGGGGCAAGACTCAGGAGGCTCCGCGTCAGAGGAGTCCAGGAAGGAGGGAACCCCAGAGGGCAGAAGGACCCAACGCAGGAAAGAGCAGCGCAAGAGGTGGAGCCGGGCTAGAATCTTAAACTGGTGTGGGTGGAGCAGTGAGTCAGAGGGGACTTAGCCGGTCTAGCGTTAAGACGTGGGCCTGCGCGCCCAGAGCTTGGAAATGGAAACTAAACTTCAATAAAGACTTTTGTATATAATATCCACTGGGCGTTGGTCCTCTGTGAGCTGGGACCTAGCGGCAGTCCTGACAGTATGTAACCCGAGGTACCACTGTACTAGCTACTTGAAAGAATGATAGTTGTAGCATTGCAGCATAGACAGAGGGAAGACCTATGACTACTGCCTCCCATTGCATTCTGAGTTCACCCACCAGACGGCTGTTGCTTCCAATGGTGGCAATGCGCAGGTTTGGCTTGTGTACTCTGAGCTCGGTACATCCTGGCAGGCAGCAGTTGCATAATCCCACTCAGAACGTGCTGCTGGGCAGGGAGTCAGGGTGGCCGGAGTATCGTCTACAAGCACCCATGTATGGAAGGAGACATTTTGCTTGGCTCTGAGCTGCAAAGCAGGAGGTGGAGGCAGATGGCTTCAAGACATGTATGAAAACAAAAGAAAACAAGGAAATGTGAAAGTAACAGTGCGCACTGTGCGTTTCAGAAGGTGGCAAGCCATGACGGGTGCCTGAATAGAGAAAACAACGATGACTTCTGGAACGACACAGCTGTCAATTCATTTATCTTTTCTTCGGAAGAAATGATGGGCCTTGATGCGGGCTATAGAGACAAGCCCATCAGATCATGGGTGATCACCATATTAATGAGAGAGAAAGGATGAGAGTCTGGAGGACATGAAACCAAATGGATGACAGCCCATCCCAAAGGGAGGAAGAACTCCAGTACTGCTGTCTCAGTGGGTTCGGGACACAGTTTGACAGCATGGAAATAAACACGGATTGTCACTCAAAGGATATGGATGCTTCATCAAGCAAGGAGACTACCACTGGTGGCTTCATCAGACAAAGTTTTGATATTTCAGGGTTTTCTTATACGTATCTGGTAGACTTGCAGAAGGAGCAGCTTCTACACAAAATAATAATGTGGATGCAATCAGACATAAAACAAATCCACCTTCAGATACTAGTGAGAGCATGTTTCAGTCTCCCAGGACTCTCTGTTGAGGACATAATATAAGAAGAGTGCTGATGGATCACGCCAAAGGCTTAACTTAATCCAGCTTTCTGTTCTCTCAGTGGCCAACCAGATGCCTACAGGAAGCCTTCAAGCAGAGGCCAATGCCACACCATTCTCCCCACTTGCGCTCCCCAGCCGCTAGTATTGAGAAGCATTCAGCCTCTGATACCAGAGGCAGTATGCAGTCATCTTGTTATTGCTCTTTAACAGCACCTGTTAAATTAGCACAGCAAGGCTACGAATACTGTACTGCATTGCATTTTACTGCCATTGTGAATTTGCTTTCCATACACATCAAAGGATTGCACAGCATTGAAAGAGGCTGCACATCTTTCATTTCATGGTCATTTGAAAGCACCGGTTACTATTTTTCTTTATGCCTACGTGTGCATAAATAGTATTTGTAAACCATAATTTCATCCTGCTTTTTACTTAATGGATTTTTAAAACTGGAAAGTTCTTGTTGTTTTTTTTAAGAAAAAGCATTTTTAGTTGTCTGAAAATATTTTTCAGTAGACAGGTGAAGCCACACCAAGCTCCTTTTACTTTTTATCCTATGTAACAAAGAATTTTAGCAGATTTGACAGTGGTTTTATTGCATACCGAGTGACTGTTGATGTTTTTGGCTGGTGCCATGGCCTTTGGCTAGTGCAATAAAGTTTGTGGTGATGGTACCAAGCTCCTTCATTTTTCCAAATTCATGGAGCACGTGCCCTCCTTTGCAGGAGGCGCCATTCTCATGTACCGGGAACTGTGATGAAAGGATATGTTCATCCCAGGTCTGCTTTCTCAAGTACTGGAAGCCACACAGTCATAAGGCTCTGCTTAGTGTCAGAATGCAACACTGAAATCAAGTTCAATCCATTCCTGGGTCTAAGAACATAGATATATCTTTTCCATCCAAGCAGTGAAGAGTTACAGGTCCCTTCCAATGCTTACTAGGAAAATCAAGTGATGAAGACTCCAGGTGACAGGGACTGGGCAGAGGAGGAATGGTAGAGACCACCTCCCCAGCCTGACCCTTCCAGAGAAGAAGAAGACAGTTCAGAATTGTTGTTGTTTAGTTGTGTCTGACTCTTCGTGACCCCATGGATCAGAGCACCCCAGGCACTCCTGTCTTCCACTGCCTCCCGCAGTTTGGGCAAACTCATGCTGGTAGCTTCGAGAACACTGTCCAACCATCTCGTCCTCTGTCCAGCACCATAATTCAGAAGCATCAATTTTTCAGCAATCAGCCTTCTTTATGGTCCAGCTCTCATTTCCATACATCACTACTGGGAAAACCATAGTTTCATTCATGGATCACTGCCTTGCCATGGCAAAGGGGCTTGAATAACTCAGAGAAGCTATGAGCTATGCCGTGCAGGGCCACCCAAGATGGACAGGTCATGGTGGAGAGTTCTGATGAAACGTGATCCTCCTGGAGCAGGAACCGGCAAGCCACTCCAGTATCCCTGCCAAGAAAACTCCATGGACAAAGTTCAGAATTACAACAGGGGTTTGAGGGAGATCACAGCTCAGAGGAAGATGAGGGGGAAAGCCGGGAAATAATGGGAGAGGAGAAGGAGGCAGACGAAGCACCAAGAGGGCAACAGCTGATGGACACAGTGGCTTTAGAAAGCTCAGAAGCAAAGGGCCCTCAGCGCCACCCATAGGGGAGATGATGACGAATGAGGAAGTGGGAGGAAAAGCAGGTGGGGAGTCACTCAGGACAACGCCATTATTCTAAGAGGTATTATTCCAAGCCTCTCTCTGTAAATATTGACTAAAAGGCAGGTGGTAAGGACTTTTCCTTGTCTTATCTGCTCCTGGCAACCTGCGGCGGGGATTGTTTCCTCTGCCGCCTGACACCAGGAATATTATGGGGAATAGTGTGTTTCCTCCATCAACAAAAAGCTGTTGTATCAACAGTTCCTATCAAGTTATAGACATGGAGGGAGCACAAAAAGATGTTGAATCAGAAGGGGGAGGAAAGACCCATCAAAATGGTGATATGATAACAAAAGATCCTGAAGGCAATCTTTGAAGAATGAAAGCATAGAAGGAATAAACCAAACGTATCCATTAGAGAAGGTTGGCCCACGCATAACATGGCAAGCCAATAGGATGCTCTCATCACATTTTGGGTGTTGCCACATATTGCAAACATCTTTCTAAGTGTGAAGCTGCTTTGAACGTATATCAATTACATTGCCAGTCCCTGTTAAGCAGGAGACTATCCTTCTACAATCATGCTTATGGCAACATTGGTCCAACTCTGAACCAATGTTGCCCATGGCACAATTGCAGAAAGAATAATCTTTCGATAAAGCATGCATTAGCAGTGTAATGTGATTTGTGTTTTTAGGCCAAAGAAGCAAGTACGGATCAGCCCAAAGCTATTCCATGTTTAGTAAAGGAATGACTTCACTGCCCAACCATAAATATGTTTACTTGGGGGATTGCCTCACTTAATCCAATAGGACTCAGGTCCCCAAAGCCCCCAGCTTTTATTGATGGAATGGTATTAATATCAGTTGCAAACAGTGCATTTAAAAAAAATATGGATGTGCCAATCAAGAAAAGGACTGAGTCTTTCCCATGGAGTTCATTAACAAGAAACTTGAAAATTTACACATACATGTGCTTCTTTCTTTTTTTTTACAATTGATGGTGCAATTTATGTTTTCCTACTTAAACTCAAGCATCCTTCCAATATAAAAATTCAAAGTGTGAAGTGGCTCTTAATTGCAGGTTAGTATGGGCAAGGCTGTAGCCATATTGTTTTTGCACGATTTAAGTGACTGTTACTTACGGTCAATTGAATCAAACAGTGTTAATTTTAATTTAGTGTGTTTTCTTTTTGTATTGAGGGGGATAGAAATCAAAGGGGTTGCCATGCTTCAACTACATAAGCTGATAGAGCATTAAAGAGAACAGGGAACTCATGAGCAGAACACATTATGTATCGCTTTTATTGTGTTTTATTGTTATTGCTGTTGGCATTATTGTACACTGTCCTGGGATCTGCTTGGACAAAGGGCAGTGTAGGAATGTAAATAAGCAATGGATCTGCGGCCCAGCAAGTTTACTCAGAAATGAGCCCTATTTACATCAGTTGGACTTTCCCCAATAATAAACAACAGAGGCTGCTGGCAGCTTAAAAACTAACAGATTTATTATGGCATAAGATTTCAAGCTGCTGCCATAACAAATATGTTTGTCTATAAGGTGCTACAAGCCTCTTCATTGTTTTGATAACACAAACTAAGGCGGCTACCTTTGTGGAAGTTATTCCCAAGTGTCTGTTGGATTTCAGCTGTAGCCTGTTGCTCTTTATGTCTGTGAGAGTTGTGCGTCCGAGATAGGTAAAGGACCCCTGGATGGTTAAGTCCAGTCAAAGGCGACTACGGGGTTGCGGCACTCATCTTGCTTTCAGGCCAAGGGCGCCAGTGTTCGTCCACAAACAGCTTTCCGGGTCATGTGGCCAGCGTGATTAAACCGATTCTGGTGCAGCGGAACACTGTGCTGGAAGCCAGAGCGCACGGAAACGCCGTTAACCTTCCTGCCACAGCGGTACCTATTTATCCACTTGCACTGGTGTGCTTTCAAACTGCTAGGTTGGCAGGAGCTGGGACAGAACACCCCATCGCAGGGATTTGAACCGCTGACCTTCTGATCAGCAAGCCCAAGAGGCTCAGTGGTGTAGACCATAGTGCCACTCACATGCAGCAGACGTGCATCTGAGATAGCAGGCACAGCACTTGTGAAATACGAAGTTACAGTGGTACCTCAGGTTACATATGCTTCAGGTTACATACGCTTCAGGTTACAGACTCCGCTAACCCAGAAATAGTGCTTCAGGTTAAGAACTTTGCTTCAGGATGAGAACAGAATTCGTGCTCCTGCGGCAGCAGGAGGCCCCATTAGCTAAAGTGGTGCTTCAGGTTAAGAACAGTTTCAGGTTAAGAATGGACCTCTGGGAAGGAATTAAATACTTAACCCAAAGTACCACTGTACAATCTTAGTCTAGACAAAGTAGCAACAGTAACTGAGTTTTTCAGATTTATTTATTTTTTTAATGGACTATAAACTCAAAACTACTTTAAGCTCCGCCAGAAGCCTTAGATTCTTAATTGGAATTACACAAACCAGTGTGATACAGTGGTTAGCCTAGGACGTAGAAGACCAGGGTTCAAATTCCCACTAGCTAAGAAGCTCACTTGGTGATCCTGCATGATATAAGGCAGGATATAAATATAATTAATACATTTAATTTTAATTTAATTTAATTAAGAGGTGACATTTGCCTTGCCAGGATGTGGAAGTGTGACTAGGTTGACCAGTTTCCAAGGGATCATTTAGTCAGGTGCTAGCTGGTAAAGCTTGGTGAGGAGAATTTTATACTTCATGCAAAGAAAGTGCAGCAAAAATAAGCATTTGATCCAAACCATGCAAATAATTGTCCTGAACAAACAGAAAAACTAATGGAGCAGAACAATGCATTCAAGCAGAGCAGGTAGGCCTCGGCTGTGCACACACCATAGGTGTCCCCCCCAAAAAAAAATATATTCTGGGGGCTGTAGTTTGTTAATGGTGCTGGGAATTGTAGCTCTGTAAGGGGTAAACTGGAGGGACGCGGGTGGCGCTGTGGGTAAAACCTCAGTGCCTAGGACTTGCCGATCGCATGGTCGGCGGTTCGAATCCCCGAAGCGGGGTGCACTCTCGTCGTTCGGTCCCAGCGCCTGCCAACTTAGCAGTTTGAAAGCACCCCCGGGTGCAAGTAGATAAATAGGGACCGCTTACCAGCGGGAAGGTAAACGGTGTTCCGTGTGCTGCACTGGCTCGCCAGATGCAGCTTCGTCACGCTGGCCACGTGACCCGGAAGTGTCTGCGGACAGCGCTAGCTCCCGGCCTCTAGAGTGAGATGAGCGCACAACCCTAGAGTCTGTCAAGACTGGCCTGAAGGGCAGGGGTACCTTTACCTTTAAGGGGTAAACTACAGTTCCCATGATTTTTTTTGGGGGGGGAGGGTGTTTCATGTGCTTTAAGTAGCCTAACAGATAATGACTCCTAAAGGTAAAGGAACCCCTGACCATTAGGTCCAGTTGTGGCCTACTCTGGGGTTGCGGCACTCATCTCGCTTTATTGGCCGAGGGAGCCGGCGTACAGCTTCCGGGTCATGTGGCCAGCATGACTAAGCCGCTTCTGGCGAACCAGAGCAGCGCATGGAAACGCTGTTTACCTTCCTGCCAGAGCGGTACCTATTTATCTACTTGCACTTTGACGTGCTTTCGAACTGCTAGGTTGGCAGGAGCAGGGACCGAGCAACGGGAGCTCACCCCGTTGCGGGGATTCGAACTACCGACCTTCTGATCGGCAAGTCCTAGGTTCTATGGTTTAACCCACAGCACCACCCATGTCCCTCAATGACTCCTAGGGCTGAACAAAATTTATGAAAAAAAGTAGATATACACAGTGCTATTTTTCTAGAAAAAGAGGTGCCAGAACTCACCATGAACACCTCCCTTGTTCTCTTAGAATGGAAATGGCGCCCACCTGAGAGGTGACAGAACTAAGTTCCGGCGAGTTCTGGCTGGGGAAAAAAGCCCAAGGTGTACATACGCACAAGAGATTCGCCCTCCTTGTCAGCATTAGCCAATTTACAACTTTGGGAGTCAGAAATGACAAAGCAATCATATCCAGTAAATGGGGCAAGAAATATCTCTAAGTTACATCCCACTGTGCTACAATGCAGCCAGGCTGGACAAAGTGAGGTGTTAAAGAGCATTTGAAGTAAACATTTTTTATATACATAAAAAGAAAAGAAAGATGTGAAGGGGAAGATAACAGGGGTAAAGATATAATAGCTTCTGACAGTGAGCCTTTGTGGCAGAAAAGGCTCACAAGGAAACATTCAGCTCAAATGAGAGGAGGCAAGCTTCTCAACCCCTTCTCAAAGACCCGATAGAAAAAGATTATTTCAGAATGGAATGTATCAGAATTAGAAATGGATGTACAATGGAGGCCAAGCCAGTTTGGGGTCAGAATTCCAACATGGAATGCATTTTCTAATAAATGGGGCAACGGAAGAGACGAGATACAGCTGAATTCTGAGCTTCAGTGAATCTGGTTTAGTGTAGTATAACTCGGATTTTATAAGATCAGAATGAAGCATTGCAACATCGGTTGCTGGCGCCCAGGGTGGGGATGCGCATGCACACACACTGGGGGTGCCAGGTGGGTGTTAGCCCAGCCCTCACCCCCCACTGGAGCAAAGCGGGGCTATGGTGAGCCGCTTGCCTACCCACACGGAGTGGGGAGCCCAGCCGGCCAACACAGCCCTGTGCCAAGCCACATTGGGGGCGACTGTTTGTGTCCCCTCAAAAATTGTGCACCCAGGGCCATGGCTCCCTGGCACCCCTCATGCCACACCCCTTACAGAATGAATTTTGTTTGCACCACAAAACTTTCCATCCCTTTAAAGCCCTAAACGGCCTCGGCCCAGTATATCTGAAGGAGCATCTCCACCCCCATTGTTCTACCTGGACACTGAGGTCCAGCTCCGAGGGCCTTCTGGTGGTTCCATCACTGCGAGAAGCCAAGTTACAGGGAAGCAGGCAGAGGGCCTTCTCAGTAGTGGCACCCGCCCTGTGGAATGCCCTCCCACCAGAAGTCAAAGAGAACAACTACCAGACTTTTAGAAGACATCTGAAGGCAGCCCTGTTTAGGGAAGCTTTTAATGTTTGATGTATTACGGTATTTTAATATTTTTTTGGAAGCCATCCAGAGTGGCTGGGGAAGCCCAGCCAGATGGGCGGGGTATAAATAATAAATTATACTATTATTACTATTATTATTACTACTACTATTATTATATATTATTTATTGTTGTTGGTGTTGTTATATTATATCACAAATCTTATATAATATAATATACCTCATATATATATATATATATATATATATATATATAAAATTATTATTATATCCCAAATCTGCTCTGGAATATGGTTGGATTCCACCCACCACCAATGCTGGCACACTTTTTCCTTCCATGAATTTTCCTTTCTGTGATATCATTCTACCAAACCCCAGGACTAGCTTTTTTAAAAAACAAAAAAGCTACTGAGAGGAATTATCGCAGGATAATCATTGTGCGTGTGCTCACTTTTAGACTGAGGCAAAAATCAATAATCTCATTACATGCAATGAGCCATGACGGGTTTCTGCATAGGCTGTCTCTTGATGTGTCTTCAGTAAATGGAAAGCAAGGTTCCAACATGCTAGGTGGGCAATGAAGTATCTACTGCAAACACCCCCAGTAAACACCGCTCCATTTACAAAAGGCCCAGCAAAGATAATGAAGGTCTCAGAAAGACCCTGCTGTTCACGCTGCCTGGAATCAACCCAAGACAATGAAGAATGCAAAATGAAGTAGGTCACATATAAAAAGGATTTAGTTCATATGCAGCAGATCACACTCTCAACTTGAGGTTTTTAAGAGAAGCAAATGCTAGGCAGATGAAATGATCCTCTGTCCCTTTTAGGTGCAAAGAAATAGCAGTAATATGTAGGAGGACATGACAAGTGCAATTGGTTTTACTAGTGAAAGAACACACACACAAAAACCAGTTAACACCTCAAGACAACCAACAGACACAATGCCCTTCTCACAATCTATTGTAATATTGTGTTTGTTGGGTTGCAGCCAACCAGAAGTTACGGTAAACCATCATCCAGTGGCGTAGCGTGGGGGGTGCAGGGGGGGCCGGACGCACCGGGCGCAACATCTGGGGGTTAGGGTTAGGGGGCGCAAATCCACGGGTTAGGGGGTGCAAATTACTTGCCCTGCCCCGGGTGCTGACAACCCACGCTACGCCACTGATCGAATCATAGAATTGTAAAATTGGAAGGGACCACGACGACCATTTCGTTCTACCCCCTGCAATGCAGGAATCTTCTGCCCAACTTGTGTTTCGAACCCATACATAAATGACTCCTTTACCATAGGTATTATTGAAAGTTCTGAAACTTGTGGGTTTGTGTCATCATCATCATAATTTGTATGCCGCCTTTCCATGTCTTTCCACCACACCCACAACATGAAAATAGTTACATAATTAAAACCATGTAGTCATAAGCAATAAATAAAATATACCAAAATTCAAAGTGTTGGTGCTGACCTTTAAAGCCCTAAACGGCCTCAGCCCAGTATACCTGAAGGAGCGCCTCCACCCCCATTGTCCAGCCCGGACGCTGAGGTCCAGCTCCGAGGGCCTTTAGGCGGTTCCCTCATTGCAAGAAGTAAGGTTACAGGGAACCAGGCAGAGGGCCTTCTCGGTATTGGAACCTGCCCTGTGGAACGCCCTCCCATCAGATGTGAAGGAAATAAGCAGCTATCTTGTTTTTAAAAGACATCTGAAGGCAGCCCTGTTTAGGGAAGTTTTTAATATTTAATCTTGTCTTATTTTTTTAACACTCGATTGGGAGCCGCCCAGAATGGCTGGGGAAACTCAGCCAGATGGGCGGGGTATAAATACATTATTATTATTATTATTATTATTATTATTATTATTATTATTATTATCACACAACCATAATTGAACAATTCCCACATAAATCATTATAAGATCTAAAAATAAAGATACAGAAAACTAATATCAATTAACAACAACAAAACTCCCAACAAAACCCCCAAAAGCACATGTGCATGTAGGTTGTTCTTTACTATCAAGAAGACGAAGTCATAAAGGTAAAGGTAAAGGGACCCCTGATCATTAGGTCCAGTCATGGCCGACTCTGGGGTTGCGGTGCTCATCTCGCTTTATTGGCCGAGGGAGCCGGCATACAGCTTCCGGGTCATGTGGCCAGCATGACTAAGCCGCTTTCTGGCTAACCAGAGCAGCGCATGGAAATGCCGTTTACCTTCCCACTGGAGCAGTCCCTATTTATCTACTTGCACTTTGACGTGCTTTCGAACTGCTAGGTTGGCAGGAGCAGGGACCGAGCAACGGGAGCTCACCCCATCACGGGCATTCGAACCGCCGATCTTATGATCAGCAAGTCCTAGGCTCTGTGGTTTAACCCACAGCACCACCCGTGTCCCTTTAGACAAAGGCATAATTCCCTCTTAGTTCTAATATTCAGAGGAAGTTGGTGTGTATGCAGCCCAATGGCACTGTCCGAACATGAGGGATGTATTGGAAGGTTCAGGGAAACATCAAGAATTGCAGGAGAATGGTTTGTTTTAAAGAGTGGGAAACCCACAAACATTCTAGCAAGCAGCAAGTGACCTCAGAAGGCTAGGAAACTAAGGGGGGGGGGGAGGAAATTGAATTGTCTATTCTGGAGCAGGGCACAACCAACTAGGGCAATATACAGGAGCTCTCGGTGCTGCAATATTTTATTGCAGCTCTGACCTGTCAAATAAATCCATCATTTAGGATTAATTTGAAGTTGTGTTTGATGCACTTTTAGGAGAGGGTGTGTAAACAGTTTTTGCTTTCACCAGGAATGCGTTTGATTTCCGTAAGGCTAGAAGTTTGTTTTTAGTCATAATAAGACTTTACAGTTTTCAACTTTCATCAATCGGTTTACGGAACTAATATGCACGGCTGCGTATGAGCTCAGGACAGCGTGGAAATATTATGCCACCTCTACAATCTAACAGCAGGAGGGTTTTCTGCGCAAAGGGGTATTTGTGCAGGTGTGTGTTTACATGTACACAGACAATATAAGCTAAATTGGTTGGAGAATGGTATGCTTTTTCAGAGAAATGATGAGGTAGAAATACTGAGGGTGTGCTTTAGGAGTTGCTAGACACATTAACTGACCTAGCAGAACCTTTGTGTAGTCGAAAAAAAAATAATACAATGCTTTGTGACAGGTAAGTGTTGCTTTGGTAATGTTATGAAAAAGCATTACATAACATTATGAATGGGGAGGAAATTCAGTCTGTTTTGCCTTTTAATGTGAATCGACCAAATTACGGTTTCCTGAAACAATATATGAACTGAAAAACAGCTTTGAAATTCACACTTCTCAGGATTTCTTGCGATACAGTTCTCCAACCAAAAACTATACCAATATAATGAATTGAAAGAGATGTTTAAAATAACATTTGTAAAACAAAAAAACAAAAAACCCAGAAGCTTTTTTTCTAGGAATTAAAGGGATAAAACTACCTAAACAGTATAGAAATTTATTCATGTATGCGACTACAGCGGCAAGAATGTTATTTGCCCAAAAATTTAAAGAAGTTGTCCCAGCGACAGAAGAATGGATACAGAAACTTATGGACTATGCAGAAATGGCAAGACTTGCTGGAAAAATAAGAAATCAAGATAACAATTTTTTTTAATAAAAGAATGGAAATGGTTTACTGAATATGCACAAATAAATTGTAAACAGATAAGGACATTGACAGGATTATTGTATTAACCTCCAGTTTCATAACAATTAAAGTAGATGAGTAAAGTAGATGAATAAGTTGAGTTAATTTAGAATATGCAGAAAATGATAAAATAAACTTAAGGAACCACAGAAAGAGGAGGAAGGAAGTCAAGTTTTGAAATGTTAAAATGACTGTAAAACTATTGAAATGTATATAACTGAAAACCATAACTATTTTGGGGGGGGAAGATGGGGGGGACTGTATACCAAAATGCATATGTTCATAAATATGAACTGCATTATGTTAGGGGGAATTACATACAAAATGTGTTAGAGGGGGGAATTCACACTAAAATGCTGATGAATTTTCAGAAGGACTTAAATTTAAAAATCACAAACTGATGCAGAAATGTGATGAATCAGATGTAAGAATGGAAAAAATGGGAACCAGATAAACTGTGATTGACAGATTCAAATCGGTTTGTCTAATTCCCACATATTGCTGTAGCACTTGCTTAAATGTTGGTATTTTTGATGAATGGAACAGCCACAAAAAAACTTTAGTCCTAACAAAAAAACAACAACCACAAAGTCTCAGATCAGATAGGAAGCATTAAAAAAACACGATTAAGCTAAACAAAACTGCCTGTGCCTGGAGGAGCTATTATATGCAAGCCACCGTGTGTATGCAAGAAATTTGTTACTCCAGAGGGAATGAACCACTGAAAGCAGCAAAGACTCATAATGTTGAATCTGGTGCAGTGGCGTAGCGTGGGTTGTCAGCACCCGGGGCAAGGCAAGTAATTTGCGCCCCCTAACCCGTGGATTTGCGCCCCCTAACCCTAACCCCCGAAGTTGCGCCCAGTGCGGCCGGCCCCCCCTGCACCCCCCACGCTACGCCACTGATCTGGTGTCTGCCAGGAAATTTTCTGTTGCTACCAGGTGGCAGTCTGCTTCATTTTAATTAGGTAAAAAAACCAACACATAGTAGCATATATCTTGTTTCACATGGAGCTTCATGCTTCAGAGAAGAAGCAAAGCACACCCACTAGGAAAATGAATAATATATCTTTCAGAAGGTCCCATCCTCATTCAGACCCATAAGCAATAAATAAAATATATCAAAATTCAAAGTGTTGGTGCTGACCTTTAAAGCCCTAAACGGCCTCAGCCCAGTATTCCTGAAGGGGTGTCTCCACCCCCATCGTTCAGACTGAGATTCAGCACCGAGGGCCTTCTGGCGGTTCCCTAATTGCGAGAAGTAAGGTTACAGGGAACCAGGCAGAGGGCCTTCTTGGTAGTGGCGCCCTCCCATCAGATGTCAAGGAAATAAACAACTACTGTATCTGACTTTTAGAAGACATCTGAAGGCAGACAAGTTTAAGGAAGTTTTTAATAGTTGATGTTTTATTGTGTTTTTAATATTCTGTTGGGAACCGCCAAGAGTGGCTGGGGAAACCCAGCCAAATGGGCGTGGCTATAAATTAAGAAGAAGAAGAAGAAGAAGAAGAAGAAGAAGAAGAAGAAGAAATGTTTTGTGCCACTGCAAGCCCCATGTGTCTTTAACAACAGCTGCCACCCAGTACCTTTCTTTGGCACTAAGGAGAAAAGGCTGTTGGCCATTACAATGGCAGTCACTGCTGCCAGCGGTCAGGGAATTGGGAAGAATTCCAGCACCATAGGAAGGAGCCAAAAGGTTGCCTTGCATGTTTCTGGTCACCTCTCCAATCAAAATGGGAAGCGTCAGCCTCAAATCCTGCCCTCAGTCAAATATTAGAATGACAAACACATCAAGAACAGACATTGTCTGTAACTCCCAAACGCTTGTTGTTCTTCTCACTGCTGCACTCTGTTCACCCCCTGACGATTTCCACAATCATGTCACTAGCATCTGAAGGCTGCACATGTACACTGTCTGCAAGCCCTCTTCCTTCAGCACCGATTGATCAACCCACTAATCTCAGAGCCCAAGGGACGGGCTAACCGGGGGAGCAGCAAGCAAGCTTGTAACAGCACAGGGCTGTGTATCTTGTCTCGTGAGGATCAGATGCAAAGGAATCCCAGCATTTTTGCATCCACATAAGCGAGACCTCTTTCAAGTTAGCCTTCTTGGTGAATCACCAGAATGAAGGCACATGCTCAGTTTTAAGCTTCAGCTTGTACGGTATCTGACATAACAACAGAAAGAAAATTAGCAGATCGAAATCTAATGACTGCAAGAGTAGGAGGCAGCTTGCCCAACCAAATTTTCTCTTGCCCTCCTCCCTCTCCTACTCCTTGAGAAGCTCCTCCAGTAGGTTGGAGACGGTCTTCCTGAATGGTGTGGACTGTACTGTTATGTGGCTTGCAATGAGAAGGGGAAATCGCCTGAAATTGGGTAGGAAAATCCTGTACAAGCAGAGCTCTGCAGCTGCAAGATTCCTTTGCCTGATTTCAGGGGATATTCCCCCTCTCATTCAGCCCCAACAAGACAGCCCACACTGTTCAGGTGGACTTCCAATTCTCTGGATAGGCTCTATGAGGGCATCTCTCCTAGGAGCTGCAGATGGGGAAGATACTGATTTCAATAAAACATTGATTGTGTGAGGTGCCTTCTGCTTGCAAAGCCATAGGAATCAATCCAAGGTGCTTAAATATTTCAGTCCAACTCTGTAATTGCAAGAAAGTGCCAGGGGCTCCATTTAGACAGGGCCATCTTACCCATAGGCGCTAGGGGTGCGGGGCAGTGGGCGCCAGGCTCTCAGGGTGCCAGGCTGAGTCCAGGGCCCGAGAGTTGAGTCCGGGGAAGAGCCCGCCCGTTGGTCAGAGCACCGCAATGGGCTCTTCTGCTGTGCTGCAAGTTCGGGGGTGACTGAGCCAGCAAGACGCTGAGGCAGCCAACCAGCTCCGCCCTCCTGCACACCTGGGACTGGACAACCAAGGGGGGGGGGCGGATATTTGCACCCTGGCGCCACATATGCTTAAGACAGCCCTGCATTTAGACATGATAAAGACCTACAGTTTATAGTTACATGAACAAGCCTCAGGCTCATCAGACGCTTTCCTAAATTGTGTTCACTCTGAACTGTGGTTTACCGAAAAAAGCCAGCTGCAAAACATTGCTTATGAAGATGCCTTTCCATAAACCATAGTTATAATTAACCACAGTTTAGGGTTTGGACTCAGTGCTAACTGCAGTTAATTGAAAATGGCTTCCAGTCGCCTCACAGTTGCTCCATAGGCATCCAAGGAAGGGGCGGAGCCTCCTGTTTCACCGCATGAGGTGAAACTTTCTGGTAAAATGCTACTTTGTAAAGCTAGGCCTCAAAGACAGAACATCTGCAGATAAGCAGCATGTGGACAGGCACTTGAGTAAGTTTCACAACTCACAGGGTGCCAGCCAGCAACTGGCTGATGGCAACCACTTATCCTCTGTGTATTTTTCCTCAAGAAAGCTTAATTTCCTACCCGATGCAGCAACTGCCTGCTTTGAGAGCCTCAGGACCAAATCAATGTGTGTTTTGCCTCCTGATGTTCTCTTCCCTTCTCCTTTCCACCTCTGGCAGCTGCCTTCACCCTGACCACCTACGTTATTAAAGCCGCCATGCGATGCTTCCAATTTGTTCACGGCACGTTCTATGGACAGCTTGAACCTAGCGCATGGCTTACGTTGTAATGACAGCATTAAATGTCTTCTGACAGAGTCTCACAAAACTGGCACTCAAATCTAGACGCTTAAATTAGAGCCCATCTTAAATAACAGCGGGAAAGGAGCAGTCTTCCTCCACATGAGATCAGCAAGGAGGAGAGCTGCCCAAAGGAGGTCTGTTTTGTTACGAGCTGAAAATGCACAATTGTAGCACAAGATTATGGTGGAAAGGTGAATAAGGACTCGGAAGACCGTAGCAGAAAGTGGAGAAGATGGATGTTATCATGGACTGAATATCTTAAATAATTTTTTTTTGGGGGGGGGGGTTTGTAACCAACAGATGGAAAATTGGAAGTCCTTTTATCTTTTTTAAAGGTTTCTTTTCTTTTGTCTCTGTTATTTCCCCACCCTTTCTCTCTCTTTCCTTTCTTCTTCTCGTTTCTTTCTTCTGGCCTTTAATTCAGCCTGATCTTTTATTTCCCTTCTCTTCCCTCCCCCTCCCATTTTATGAAGATTACCCGCTCTGAGACCCCACAGCTAATTCTCCCCTGGCCTCCTCACTGGCCCAAGTAGGACTAATTCAGCCAGCTAGCCCTGGTGATTATCTAATGCTTATTTCCCCTAAATTGATTTCTGAACTTTGAATTTTATTGTTATTCATGTTTTTATACTGCATTTTATGCTGCTTTTACAATTAAGTGTTTTTAATTTGTTGTTAGCCACCCTGAGCCCGGTTTTTGAACCAGGAAGGGTGGAGTATAAATAAAAAAGTCTTCTTCTTCTTCTTCTTCTTCTTCTTCCTCTCCCCCCTCCTTCTCTTTGTTTCCCCTCTTTGTATCTTCCTCCCCCCCCCCTTTAGGGGTCCTATGCTTTGGTCCTTTTTTAAGGTCCAGGGATTGTATACTCATGGGGGTGGTAGATGGTTGATGGAGGGACCCTGAGTGGGTAGCAGCAAAATGTTGCCTTCTCTCTCTCTCTCTCTCTCTCTCTCTCTCTCTCTGCTCTGCGAACTGTGCTTCGTGTCCTCTCCCATGACACCTCTCCTTTTTCTGACATGATTTTGCTGATGGGTGATGGAGGACAAAAGATGGGAAGAGGTGCACTGAAGGAGCTCCATAAGTAGGAAGGAAGCAGGTGCTGCTAGCTGCGCCCCTGAGGTGGCATCCTCCTTTGGGCTCCAGCCCCTCAGGGTCCCAGGCTTGTGGCACACCTGTACACCTGTCATGTGCATAGACCTGGGCCTACACATCCCTTTTACAGATGTCCATACTAAACATGTGGATATCAAGAGAGTGTGGCTAGCAAGCAGGAGTGTCTTGGTGTCAGGCAGGGGCAGGGCCTATGGCAAGGGACTCGATTTCATATATACAGTGGTACCTCAGGTTAAGTACTTAATTCGTTCCGGAGGTCCGTTCTTAACCTGAAACAGTTCTTAACCTGAAGCACCACTTTAGCTAATGGGGCCTCCTGCTGCCGCCGTGCCACCAGAGCACGATTTCTGTTCTCATCCTGAAGCAAAGTTCTTAACCTGAGGTAATATTTTTAGGTTAACAGAGTCTGTAACCTGAAGTGTATGTAACCTGAAGCGTATGTAACCTGAGGTACCACTGTAATACACAAAGGAGGCTGCAGTCTTGCAGAAAGACACATGAAACATGTCTCTGCGCAACTTGGGAGAGACAACTTTCCATAGTACCATAGTGTAGGGGGAAAGTATCGCCCACCCCTATGGCTGTTGGCATGTAATGGGGAGGGTGAACAGGTCACTTTGGGGTTCTCTCATTCTTCCAGCCTTAAGTTCGCCTCTCCACATTTCTACATCAGTTTTGTTTTGTTTTATAAAGGCCTCCTGAAAATTCAGCAGCATTTTGGTATGCAATCTTGCCTAAGGTACAGTTTCACAAAGCCTTTCGCCCTTATGTAACATGTTTTTGTATGTTGTTTTCACTAATATATGCATTTATTTATTTTTTGCATGCTTTACGCTAAATTCAAAGGTTGGCGGTCCTTGAGTTCCCGTATTGCTTTGGAAAATGCAGGTCCTGTAACTTTGCATTTAAATGTGAACTGAATTCAACTTCCCCTCTCTCCCTAGTCATGCAAATCCAAGCGATGCAGTTAAGAATGTGAAAGCAGGAGCGTAAAAAGGAAAGGAAAGGAAATGTGAAAGCAGAATTAGATCTGGATGAAAAAGACAGAGCTACTCTCAGAAATTGCATCCTCCCTTCCCCCGTGGAATATGTAGGTGTCATGATGGACTAATTCAGCCCAAGATCCCAGCCTTACAGGAACCATTTTATGCAAGCTTTAACTCCCCTTGGTTTGTTTAGCAGAGGACAGGGCAGGCATGAGGCAGGCCTCTTCCAAGCAAGCTCCAATCTGTTTCTTTTGTGTTTTTCTTCTTTTCCAGGGATATATAAAGGACACTGTTTTCGAATTAACCACTTCCCTGAAGACAATGATTATGATCATGACAGCTCTGAATACCTTCTCCGTAAGTGAAATATCCAGCATCTTAATCATTGCCATTCTAACTCCATCTTAAATCAGTTTTATACACTGAAAATGCATAAAAGAACAAACCTAAGTTGTTGGACTTTTCCCAGATGCCCGCAGCACTGAATGGGAATAGGATTTCAATAACTTGGAGTAAAGGTAAAGGGACCCCTGACCATTAGGTCCAGTCGTGGCCGACTCTGGGGTTGCGGCGCTCATCTCACTTTATTGGCTGAGGGAGCCGGTGTACAGCTGGTCATGTGGCCAGCATGACTAAGCCGCTTCTGGCGAACCAGAGCAGCACACGGAAACGCCGCTTACCTTCCCTCCAGAGCGGTACCTATTTATCTACTTGCACTTTGACGTGCCTTCGAACTGCTAGGTTGGCAGGAGCAGGGACCGAGCAACAGGAGCTTACCCTGTCGCAGGGATTCGAACCGCCGACCTTCTGATTGGCAAGTCCTGGGCTCTGTGGTTTAACCCACAGTGCCACCCGCATCCCTTTAATAACATGCGACCAAATATTTGCCTGGCTACTTTTAAACAAGGGGCAAATGGGGCTCGTCAACCTGGGAAAGTAGGTCATCTAGGAGAAGGAAAACGGGCCCTAAATCTCCTCTGTGTTGTGGCACATCTTCAGGTAAAGAAAAGGCTAAGAAGTAAACCCTACACAAATCCAGAGTGGAGTCCCTAAGACAGTTGGATGGTGTCTGATTTGTCTCCTTCCAGCAACTCCTGCAGCCAAGCTGCTTTCCTTTGGAGTGAGGCCGAGAGGGACGTCTTGTTATCTGGGCAGCCCAGGAGCTCCATAAACACTGCCCAGGCTTGCGCCCCAGGGAGGTCACTTAGGGCTTCACCCCTGGAGGTGCACTCCATTGTCTCTCGAAACAGATGGATGCCAACAGATTTAGAAAAATACGCATCATTCACCCATCACTACTACCTCTGTCTCTCCTCACATAATGTTGTCTGTTTAGTCTGGTCCCCAGATTTCCCTCCTGCCCTTGTATGAAGTTTCCCCCCTCCCTGAAATATCTCCCTGAGTTCATAGTAGCATTCTTTGCGCCTACTATTTCCTTCCAAGTTTCTGCTCCCACCATCCTTCTTTCCCTCAAATCCTTGCTTCCACACGGCAAGCTATTTCCCAGGCCAAACAGATTTTTCGCTTCCCGCACAGATTTGTTAAATATTTTTTCAGCATTCTGTCACCGACAGCTTCTGCTGGAGAAGTTAGAATGTTTGTGAACATTCCACAACACCCTAGAAGCTCGACTTTTTATGCATAAGGTAGGAGGAAAGGAAGTGGCACTTAACAGTTGATAGCAGATGTCATTTTTTAAGCTAATTGTATACGATAGTTACAGCTCCTATAATACCAATGCCCCAAGAGAGAACCAAAAGCGCTTAGGAGGAGGGGGAGAATAAACAATGAAACTGAAAGATGTTCAGATAAATTGGTACAACTCTAATTGTGTATCCAAGTTAGGACAGTTACCAAATAATCTATTCCATCTCCTTAGCTGCTTAAATTTGTGTGAATGGTGAAATGCAGTCCTGTTTATTTGTTCCATTCTAATTCAAGTTTAAGAATGAGAGTAAGCTGCTAATTAACAAAAAATATATAATGGTCATTTTCTGTCTTGCTTGGATCTGAGGCTATAAGTGTATGGGCAATGATATGAAGGGAATCACATGCTGTGTCATAAAATTGAGGATATTGAGGTGAAGAGACGTATAGCACACAGATCAGCAACCAGTTTGGCCTTGGGCCACTAGTCCTTATGAATGCTGAAAAACAGAACCATGTGCTTTCATTATGCTTTCAAATCACTCTTCCGAATTCAAGATGAAAGGATAAGACAAAAACTGAAGTTTAAAGCGGAAAAAGAACAAACTCTCCTGCCTGCAGATATCCTATTAAGTTCCACGTGTTCCATTCAATAACTGCAGTAAGAACTGCCACTTAAGTACAACCAAAAAGATTATTCTTTTAAAAGAGGGTGGAAATACATTTAGAAAATTAGAGATTCCCTAACTCTAATATTCTCCCTTTTCCATGCCAATTGATAAAGTGCACATGTTGCGCAATGGGAGAACACTTTCCTTTCCTACAAACCATAGGCTCAAGTCAAGCTAATACCAGGTCAGCTGAGAGTAATTTTTAATTTTAGTAATAGGAGCAAAAAGCTATCAAATTTTGATATATGCTAGAGAAAGATGGTCGTTTCTTCAGAAAGCTTTTATCTTACCACGTTTAAGAGGCATTAAGAGACTAATTTTCCTGTTTGTTAAAAGTCTTCCAACGGCCTCCTTCATCTATCTACAAAGCAATTCAAGATGAATCACAACTGCAACACCTAGCTGATTCTCTTTTCGGGCACACAATGGCCACCATAGATTCTAACAGTTTATTCTCTTCGGTGTACTGGAACGGACATTCACTATGCACAGTACCTAAAAGCAGCTAGTTCTGTACTGCAAAAAGGCAGGAGCAGGTCCTTTTAGTTTAGCTAAGCCATATATTAAAACGAAAACGGAATAATCAAAGTACAGTTTTATGAAATTATTATTTTCTACAGCATAGTCATTCTGCTATTATCTCTGAGGGCCAAACTGGGTGTGACATCTGTTTCACATACTTAAACATATGCCGTATAGTTCAATCTTTGTAGACTTTTTATACACTGAATAGCTAAATGAGGGGAGGCGACCATGTTGTGGGGCAGAGAATCAGAATGCTCCCGCCCCATGGACTTGGCTATTTGTGATGGGAGAAGAGCTTCTATTGGCCCTAGACCAGGCATAGGCAAACTCGGCCCTCCAGATGTTTTGAGGCTACAATTCCCATCATCCCTGACCACTGGTCCTGTTAGCTAGGGATGATGGGAGTTGTAGTCCCAAAACATCTGGAGGGCCGAGTTTGCCTATGCCTGCCCTGGACACTGATCAGTGGATTTCAGTCTCCTTATAATGTCATACCTGGCGCTAGGCACTTGCATCCAGAGCACAAAATTGCTATGTAAAGGCCTTGACGCAGTTTTCCATTTACTATTTCTTGTATTAGTTTACAAGGTCCTTAACAATTTGGGTCCAGGATACTTTAAGGACCACCTGACTCATTACATCCCTGCCGGATCACAGAGGTATTTGGGGGAAGTCACTGTTGGGGATTCCCCCCCCCCCCCATGGCTCAGTCATAGCTGTTCAGGTTTATGGAACTCCCTTCCAGCTGAGGTCAAATTACCCCTCTCCTCGCTGAACTTCACTTATTTTATTGCAGCTGGCAGTATAACTGAATTCTGATTTTCTAGTTTTAACCAATTTTTATCTGTGGACTCAGCTACATTAGCCATGCTACAACACTATAACTGCATTATAAGCATGCTACACCAGATGGTGCCGTAGAGCACAAAACTTTGTCTACGCAGTTTTACAAAGAGGTGGTTCCCCCCCCTTTTGTTATAATGGTTTAATTCGTGACTTATTTATAGTGGGGTTTTCCCTGAGTGTAGATCCAGCCTGTATTGCATTGAGTAACTCAAACACAACTGCAGTTAAATGCCGTGTCAAAATCCATCAATAATGCTGGAATAATGCACATTCTTTCATTTTTATAAATCCATATTATTTGTAAAATGATTGTTTCTATGAGTTAATACTTTACTATCCCTTTGGAGCTGTCCTGTTTCTTTGCATTTTTATTCTTCCAGGCGCTGACCCTTTGTGGTTTAAAAATCTGATTCTTTGCTTTCTTTCTTGGCACTTTTTTGGGGTTAACAAATCAATAAAATCTTAAGCAAAAATCAATCAATGCTTCTAGCTAAATAAAACCACCAGTGGCAGGTGGAGCTGAGGTTCATATGTGCACCGGAGCATAAGGAAGATATTTCCATGCCCAAAATACATCTGGTGATGGGTTTGTTTCCAAACAAATGGCTCTCTGTTCCCTTGCCTGCAGAAAGTTTCAGCCAACGTTATTGCAATGTTGCACTGTGCTTATTAGACTGCAGCGTGATATCTGAAGGAGCCTGAGTAGAAGTGATGATCCTGGACATCATGGAGACTGAGGCCAATTGCTTCTTTGTGGTATACAGCAGGTGCAGCTAAACTGAAAACAATCTTCTTTCAATTGTGCCCAGCCTATCACCGGCTTTAAAGAGCTACCTTAGCAAGCCTTGATCGCTAATCTTGCCTTTTCGTTGTAGCCTGGAAGCAGAGTGGAATGTGCAGCTGCCACATTCTGCCACAGATGTGTAATGTACACGATAAGCTTTATTGGGACATTTACTGGCGTGTGATTTGCACACACACTCCATGTCATTGGCCATCGATACATACCAAAATATCTGCCCTGCAGCTGTTTTTAGAAGATGTTGGCCGGTAATATGCAACACACACAAGCATGAACTGCAAACCAGGATGGGGGACCCCAGTGATGGTGGTTGTGGCCTTCATCATCCCCATGGAAAACTGGAGCATTTAAACTGCAGGAGTTATGGGTTGCTTGCGGAACAGGAACACAACTCCATGTTTCTGTGCCCTCTTCCCAAGAGGCATAATGAATAAGTGATTCTAAAATGTTTGCAAGAAGGAGGAATGGAGGAGGAAGGGCTCTCTTTACATATTCTGATCTTTTGACATTTTATTACCAGTAAGGAGAAACATGTCAGTGCCACACATCTCAGTTACTTGTGAGCTGATGTAGACACTCAAAAGATTGAATTGCTATAAGATTCAATCAAGATCGGGGTTCAGAATTTTGCATCAGCGCTCACAAATCCTTTGTCCTCACTCACTCCTGGTACTTGGACACACTCCTGTTGCATCCTGGACTTTATTTTTCTCATAATTATGTATGTGCCGCACGCAGAGTCACAACCAGAAAGCAATTACTACTATTATTATATTTATTAAGTACCTAAAACCTCCAGGTGCTGCACAAAGATTAAAACAGTTAAACAGGATTGCCCGGAGGCTCACAATTCTGATTTCCATCTCTTGCACAAACGTTTTGACAGCCGTTATAATACTTCGGGGGCCCTTAACTCCATCCTTCAGGACAATTTTGATATGACGGGAATATTAAACATGGTTGAGCATCCCAACAGTTATTAGTAGCAGAAAGCAATGGTGTATGTCTCACACTATCCGTAGGAAGGTTTACCCCGGCCAATGCAATTGTCTAATACCACTGGGTGATAAGAAAACCGCAGCCCCGGCAGACGTGTTTCAAATGAAATCTCTGCCACCATTAATCCGTTCATGCAAGCGACACGTAGGGTATTTGCTTTGGGTCATGAATATGAGCCCTAAGGGTTCTCTGGTTGACAGACAACCTGATTATAATGCAATATTCAGACACAAAAAAACCAATCACCGGGCTGCTTCCTCTTAGGATGTTTGACCATTTACAATATTTAAATACAGACATGCTGTATTTAGAAAATATATCACCTGTGGAATTCTGGTGGCCCTTTGTAGATTTCAGCCTCTGTGTCCCTCGCCATGTCAGGTGTAACTAAATATCTATGATATTCCTTAACATGCATATCCGGCTGTGTTGCTACCAGAGGGTCAACAGAATTATCGTTGGTATTATCACACACAGCAGTTGCCGTCTTTCTACATAACGATCGAGGCATAAAATAGCCCTGTAGCCAAACTAGCCCAAGGCCATTTTCAGCCATTTTATGGTACCCTTGGGCCTTGCGTGCCCAATACATTTCCACCCCCCTTACAGAGCTAAGATGTGAGTGTGGCTTAGCCTCCGGGTAGTTGTGCATCTGATGTACTTCACCTGAAAACCAGTGAGCATTTACCGGGGTAAGTACAGCTTGCCCTTTAGAATAATAGACACCAAGACTCCAATTGCCCCATGGTAAAAGCCACCCAAAAGAACGCTGTGAAAAAGCGGCAGAATATCCTCAGGAGTATTGATCCCTCTTGTTATGGTCCCATTCCTAGGCTTCAGATATATTTTCTCTCATCCTTCAAAGGATGCTGTCTTGCCCTCTGCCACCTTTTCCCGTATCATGAATCCTCACTGCAATTCATTCTCTCTCGCTTCCTCTCTCTCACAAATGCATTCTCATTCTCCCTCCCTCCCTCTTTCTTTGCCTTTCTTTGTCTCCTCTTTGGTCATCTCCAGTTCCTTTTGCTTTCAGTCTTTGAGCAGGTAAAGGATCCCATAACAGTCAAAAGTGATTATGGGCTGTGGCGCACATCTCGCTTTTCAGGCCGAGGGAGACGGCATTTGTCCGCTTCCGCAGACAGTTTTCTGGGGTCATGTGGCCAGCATGACTAAACTGCTTCTGGCACACAGAAGACCATGACAAGTGCCAGAGTGCACCAAAATGCCTCCAAACACACACACACACACACACACACACACACCATCCTCATGCTTCCATGCCCTCCAACATGCCTCAGATGAAAATAATAATAATAATAATAATAATAATAATAATAATAATAATAATAATAATAATAATTTTATTTATACCCCACCCTTCCCAGTTCAGAAAACTGGCCTTAAGGCGGCTAACAACAAATTTAAAACACTTAATTGATGCAACAAAAATAGCAAAAAATAACAGTATAAAACGTGAATAACAATAAATTCAGAATTCAAAAATCAATTTTGGGGGAAATCCATCCAATAAACATCAGATGATCACCAGGGCTAGCTGGCTAAATTATTCCTATTTGGGCCAGTGAGGAGACCAAGGAAGAATTAGCTGTGGGATCCCAGAGTGGGTAATCTTCATAAAAAGGGGAGGGGAAGGGAAGGAAGGGGAATAAAAGATCAGGCTAAGTTCAAATTGAAAGCCAGGCGGAATAGCTCTGTCTTACAGGCCCTGCAGTAGGAAGTTAAATCCTGCAGGGCCCTGGTCTCATGGGACAAAGCATTCCACCAGGTTGGAGCCATCACTGAGAAGGCCCTGGCCCTGGTGGAGGATAATCTGACTTCCTTAGGGCCCGGGACCTCTAAACTATGGTTATTCATAGACCTTAAGGTCCTCTGCGGGGCATACCAGGAGAGGCGGTCCCATAAATAAGCCACAGGGACATTTCTCACTCCCCTGCAACCGATCCCCCTCAACCTCCCATTCTTTGTGGTCCCATTCCCCCCGCTGCCACCACAGAGCAATTTCCTATCAAAAGAAGGGCGAGTGCAACCACCATTTCACCAACGGGACACAGCACACATGCCCTCCACTGTCCTGACAAATAGAAAGGGGAAATATTCAATGTGAATGCACAAAGCATATTTTTTTAAATCAAGACTCCTTATGCTCCACTCCTCCTTTCTTCCTGCCAAGGGCGATCCTGCCCCTCAGAGCCAGCGCGTCATGTGGGGCTGGGCCTCAGTGGCCTTTGCTGCTGTTCGCCCGCTCTCTAGTAGCCAAGGGAGGAGACCAGCAGCAGTGGCCAAGGAGAGGCAATGGGGATCTTCCCTCGCAGCACCAGGTCATCCCTTTTCCCAAGCTCAGCAGAGGCAACACTGGCGGGGAAAATAGGGACATTGCGGGATCAAACCCGAAGCCAGGACGGCTTTCATAATTCCAGGGCTACCCCTGGAAAATCAGGGCATTTGTTCTGTTCACTGAGGCAGAAAGGATCTGGCCTTAAAAATAAAACGCCGAAATAAGAGACTGGATAGAATTACCGTAATTTTTACTCTATAAGACTCACTTTTTCCCTCCTAAAAAGTAAGGGGGAATGTGTGTGCGTCTTATGGAGCGAATGCAGGCTGCACAGCTATCCCAGAAGCCAGAACAGCAAGGGCGATTGCTGCTTTCACTGCGCAGCGATCCCTCTTGCTATTCTGGCTTCTGAGATTCAGAATATTTTTTTTCTTGTTTTCCTCCTCCAAAAACTAGGTGCATCTTGTGGTCTGGTGCGTCTTATAGAGCGAAAAATACGGTAAATGGTAGAGAACAAAACGAATCTGTGTAAGTATGGACCTAGCAACAACTGAGGAACAGATGATCCCAGTTACAGGTTCAGAAAGGAATTGGAGCAGCGTGAGGCACACACAAAAGTTGCACATGCACCAAATGCTCTTTTTTGCATCTTCAAGCCCAAGGTGTTCTGGCTTTGTTACTTTTGCGGAGGAGATGAATAGAGAGGGTGCAGGGAGATTCCAGGACAGCTGTCATATAGTCAGCGAGCTTGATTATCTACATCCACATGTATCAAGTGGCAGCTCACAGTCAGTAGCCCTGCTCATACATTTTTCATGCCTCTTCCCTGCATTAATTTGTGGGTTATTCTTTATAACCTCTCTAGCTGGTAGCTTGCCAGAATATGTTTCCACACAAGGCGGCTTTGGAAAGCTGATTATGGTAATGACCCCAAATTTTCCGGCAGAAATGGCAGAGCGCATTAGAAAAACTAAACGGGAGGCGCATTTGCCCTAGTGGAGACTCCATTTGTTACCCTGGTCGTTCCCCTCAAAAGACTGTGTTTATCCAAAAACTGTATCGGACTTTTAAACTTCTGTTGATGCGTCTTCCGTGAATCCTTTCAACATCATTTCTAACGCTTCTTTTGCAGATTTGCCATTTTCAGCTCATTTTAAGGTAGTCTGTGTTTCAAGGTGTGTTTAATACATTGTCTTTGGTTGCCTTGGCAATACGTTTTAAAGGGTGGGGTATAAATCTTAATTATAAATAAATGGTCCACAGGGATAGCTGTTAACATTTCCAATTGCCACAAAAGCGCTTATTCTTCTTCCTTCTTTTTCCCCCGTAAGGAAACAACAAAGTTGATAAATCATCTCTTGTGCTTTTTCATTTCTCTCCTCCCCGGGTCTCAGGTATTGTCCGGGCCTCTAGCGTGTTTCCGATTCTAAGCACAGTATTACTGTTGCTGGGAGGGCTCTGCATCGGAGCTGGGAGGATTTATAGCAGCAAAAACAACATTATCCTCAGCGCTGGGATTCTTTTTGTTGCAGCAGGTAGGTCATCATTTATTCATTTTATTGATGAATCGCTTCCCACGAAACGCCTCAAAGCGAGTTAACAATAGAAGAAAGCACGATTTCTGTAGGCCAATGAAGATTAAAAGCTAGGAACAGAAATCTCCACTTAAAAGGCTTGTTGGAGGAGGAAGGTATTCAATACACTTCGAGAAAAGGCAATAAAGATGGTGCCTGTCTGATAAGTAATAGGGGGGGGAGGTCCCAAAGGGCAGGTGCCGCCACACTAAAAATCCTCTCCCTGTAGCAAAGGCTACCTGAGGAGATTGTATCTTCAGACAGCCCTTTGCTGCATCAGTTGGGTGATCATCCCTCAGTGATCAGCTGGGTTTGTAGGAAGTGAGGGGATCTGTTGTGTATGTGTATCCTGATCTCAAGCTGCATAAGGCTTTATTCAGCCCAGGAGCTAACTGGCACTAATAATAATAATAATAATAATAATAATAATAATAATAATAAGTAGTAGTAGTAGTAGTAGTAGTTTTATTATTTATACCCCGCCCATCTGGCTGGGATGTCCCAACCACTCTGAGCAGCTTCCAGCACATACAAAAACATAATAAAACTTTACACATTAAAAAGCTTCTCTATACAGGGCTGCCTTCAGGTGTCATCTAAGGGTTGTCTAGTTACTCATCTCCTTGACATTTGCTGGGAGGGCGTTCCACAGAGAGGGCGCCACAGCCGAGAAGGTCCTCTGCTTGGTTCCCTGTAACCTCATTTCTTGCAGTGCAGTGCTCCTTCAGGTATACAGGACCAAAACTGTTTAGGGCTTTAAAGGTCAGCACCAACCCTTTGAATTGTGCTTGGAAATGTACTGGAAGCCAATGTAGGTCTTTCAGGACTGGTGTGATATGATCCCAGACTGGCAGTCACATTCTGGATTAGTTGTAGGTTCCGAGTCACCTTCAAAGGTACCCCCATGTAGAGAGCTTTGCAGTAGTCCAAGCAGAAGATAGCCAGGGCATGTACAACTCTGGCAAGACAGTGCACAGGTAGAGGCATACCCGATGGAGCTGGTAGACAGCCACCCTGGATACAGAATTAACCTGTGTCTTCATGGACAGCTGTGAGTCCAAAATGACCCCCAGGCTGTGCATCTGGTCCTTCAGGGGCACAATTACAAGTCTCTCTGCAGTGGCATTGCATGGTGGTGATATTCTGGCCCACTAACTGCATTCCCGCACAGAGTGCATTGCTGTAGTCCAACCAGAACATGGACCAAGGAGGACCTAAAATACATATTTTGTCTTCCTTTTAATCAAAGGTGTTGGAGAAGAGAATGCAGCAGAGAAGACCAATAACAAGTGTCTTGCAATTACTTACCTTTTTTCCCCCTTCCCTATTTCTTATTATTATGATGTGAGTCCCCAAGAGAATGGAGCATTCAGTGCAAGTCTCAATCTCTTTTGTCTTAACAAGCAGACCACCGCAGCTCCTCATTAGGCGAGAGCTCAGAGATTAGAACATCTCCCGCTCGTGCTAAAAGTGACCCTAAATATCAGGGTGCTTATTATTCTAGGAACACATCACTAGATTTTTTCAGAGCACAGGACTTTTAACATACACCGCGTGGGTGTACGAGCTTCGTCTCCAGTTGCCGGGGGCTTGAGAAATCTCCCTGGATAATTACGTAACAGCAGTGACTGACACACATAAAAGAGAGGATGTTATTCCTCACTGTCCCCAACAAGGTGCTTGTGCATCTGGGCTTGGCTGTCTCCTCCGTGATTTGCCGTGTGACACACTTTCCAAACGCAGCAGATGGGTCACTGTTTATCAGACGATCTGACTGTGCCCGTTTCATGGATTTTCTTCACACTGTAGTATGGGCAGGGAGGGGTTGGGCGCTGCTTTCTGCATTTATATTTACTATGGAAAGGCAGCACGTGTCTTTGCAAAGTTTCTACAGCGAAACATCCTCTCGGGGCCAAATTTCTATCCATCCTTCCCCAGGCCATACTCTGACAGATGGAGCGAGTAACGAGAATGCAGCACTTGCAATATTTGCAGAGAAAGAAAGCAGTCGAGAGTTTCTCCTATGCAAAAGCATCACCTTATTTTCGAGAAGAACTTTAAACATCTGCTGTGGCAGATTCAAGATACAGGGTTCATTTGGGCAGCTCAATAGCCCACAAGCCTGATAACACCAAGATTGCAAGTTCGATTCCCATACAGGGCCACCTGCTTATTCTTGCAATGTAGGGGGCTGGACTAGATGGCCCTTGTGGTCGCTTCCAACTCTACAATTCTATGATTCCAAGCCGCACATTATCCTCCACCAACTTCTACACATCCTGCAGGCTCCTGCCCAGTCAAATCAGGTGGGCAGTGGCTGGAGTTGCTGGACTACAACTCCCATCATTCCTAGCTAACAGAACCACAGGGGTGATGAGAGTTGTAGTCCAACAACAGCTGGGGACCCAAGTTTGAGAAACACTGCCTTATAGCTTGGTCAGGCTACCTTTGAAGTTGACTCGGAAACTACAACTAATCCAGCTAGACTGGTGACTGGGAGCGGCTGCTGAGACCACATAACACCAGTCTTGAAAGACCTACATTGGCTCCCAGTACGTTTCCGAGCACAATTCAAAGTGTTGGTGCTGACCTTTAAAGCCCTAAATGGCCTTGGTCCAGTATACCTGAAGGAGTGTCTCCACCCCTATCGTTCTACCCGGACACTGAGGTCCAGCACCGAGGGCCTTCTGGCGGTTCCCTCACTGCGAGAAGCCAAGTTACAGGCAACCAGGCAGAGGGCCTTCTCGGTAGTGGCGCCCGCCCTGTGGAACACCCTCCCATTAGATGTAAAAGGAAAAAACAACTACCAGACTTTTAGAAGACATCTGAAGGCAGCCCTATTTAGGGAAGCTTTTAATATCTGAAAGACTATCGTATTTTAATATTTTGTTGGAAGCTGCCCAGAGTGGCTGGGGAAACCCAGCCAGATGGGTGGGGTATAAATAATAAATTATCATCATCATCAAGTGCAGGGTATCAGTCAAGATCTTCTTACGAAGTAGGCAGCAGGTCCTGGGAGTTGTGGGGGGAGCAGAAGTGGCAGCTCCCCAGCCTAGCCATTCCCCTCCATTGTGGAACAGGTGTGTATGTGTCGTATTCAGCCTGAGGCATAAAGCCAACTCTTAGGAGCTGATGGCAAATGATTAGGCAGGGCAAGGTTTACCTGGCTCCCCCATATTTTGTTCAGGGTGCTGTCCCATTGCCAGTGATACAGTGAGGCTGAACGGTCAGCCTGATTGTCTTCTGTATGTGGAATTGGTGTGGGGGCAACCCAGTCTACCAAAACTCAGGGTTGTCTACACTGACATGCTGTAGCTCTCCAGGGTTTTTTCAAGCAAGGAGTCTTTTCCAGTGCTACCTGTAGATTATTATTATGATTATTATTATTATTATTATTAATACCCCACCCATCTGGCTGGGTTTCCCCAGCCACTCTGGGCGGCTTCCACAAAGACGAAAAATACACCAAGATGTCACACATTAAAAACTTCCCTGAACAGGGCTGCCTTAAGATGTCTTCTGAATGTCAGGTAGTTGTTTATCTCTTTGATATCTGATGGAAGGGCGTTCCACAGGGCGGGTGCCACTACCGAGAAGGCCCTCTGCCTGGTTCCCTGTAGCTTTGCTTCTCGCAATGAGGGAACCGCTAGAAGGCCCTTGGCGCTGGACCTCAGCGTCCGGGCCGAATGATTGGGGTGCAGACGCTCCTTCAGGTATACTGGGCTGAGGCCGTTTAGGGCTTTAAGGGCTGTTTAGGGACTGGGACGTTTCGCATGCAAAGCAGGTGCTCTACCGCTGAGCTGCAGCTCTTCCCCCTGGCCTACACCTTTGCCTCGGGAACCAAAACAAACCCAGCCAAAGATCCACGAAAGACAGAGGCTCTCAGCCAACGTTCTGGGATCCTCGCTGCTCTGAGGGACTGTGGTGAAAAGCAAAGAGCGAAGAAGAAGAGGAAGAGACATAAAGGCCCTTTGCTGGATGTTGGAAGCATCTGGGTCACCAACTTAAGAGAAACAGCCCAGTAGGGGAATGTGGGAAGGTTCGCTTGCAAGATGAAATCCTTTCAGTGAGCAGACAATGGATGGTTGGAGTAGATATCAGCAGTGCAAGAATCAGCAGTGAAAAGACATGTGGAGTTCTCTGGAGGATGTCTTGCAATGTGCTTGGGAGAAGGTGTAGGCTCGCTGAGTGAAAAGCTGTGTTTTACTGCCTTTATGTTTTGATTACTGTATTTTTCCATGTATAACACGCCTCCGTGTATAAGACGACTCCCAGAGTTGTTGGGCTTTTTGGGAGGGGAATTGCCGACAATTGCTCACCTCACAGAAGCAACCAATCGTCTGCCCAATCGCCACAGTAGCAGCTACCAATCACCCGCCCAATCACTGATGACAATCTCCTGCTCGCAGATGCCACAAATCACCCATCCCCCCTCTGTGTATAAGACAACCCCCAATTTTTAACATTTTTAATAATAATAAAAATCGTCTTATACACGGGAAAATATGGTAATTTTAGTATGTATTCTGTGCCTTGATTGTTTTTAATATGTATTTTGTGCTTTGTATGCTGTAACCTTGTGCTGTGAACTGGGTATATGGTTCACAAAATAATAATAATAATAGTAGTAGTAGTAGTAGTAGTGCAACAGATTGATGGTCCTATATTGCTTCACTCTGGTTAAATTGTATCCTTACCAACCCAAGGGCTTGTGATGAGGATAATTTCATTATGGAGGTATTCCCTCGAGCTGGCTAATTTCCTCTTTCTTTCTCCCTCTCCAGGATTAAGTAACATAATAGGAATCATTGTCTACATATCCAGCAATGCAGGTGATCCTAGTGACAAGCGGGATGAGGACAAAAAGAACCAATACAATTACGGCTGGTCTTTTTATTTCGGAGCCTTGTCTTTCATTGTGGCAGAAACAGTTGGTGTCCTAGCTGTGAACATCTATATTGAAAAGAACAAAGAGCTAAGGTTTAAGACCAAGAGGGAGTTCCTTAAGACCACTTCTTCTTCTTCCCCTTATGCCAGGATGCCAAGCTATAGGTACAGGAGAAGGCGGTCCAGATCTAGCTCTCGATCTACAGAGCCTTCTCCATCCAGGGATGTTTCGCCCGTTGGCCTGAAAATGGCAGGTTCCATTCCCATGAACGAAATCTCCATGTACACGCTCTCCAGGGAGCCCTTGAAGATCACCACAGCCGCAAGCTACAACATGGAGCAAGATGCGGGTTTTCTTCAAGTTCACAATTTCCTTCAAAAGGAATACAACGAAGGACTTCATATCAACATGGTCAACAGGAGAACAACGCCTGTTTGAAGAGGGGACTGTTTGCTTTTCTTTAAAACTACAACGTGAAGCAAAATCCAGATCTTTTTATACGTGAAAAGCGTGTATTTTTTAAACAAAAGCTCTTGCATACCTCAAGAGAAAAATCATACGGAGAGGTTGAAGAGATTCTGAAATGACCTGAAGATACAGAACTATACATTTCTAGCTGATTTTTATAATAAGCTCTTTCGAAAAAACAAAATTTGTTTAAAGTTCTCAGTGTCACCAAAAGGGAAGAAAAAAAAATTAAAATCAGCAGCTTCTTTCCCTGCACTTTTGTAGTATGTGTAGTGTAACTTGTGAAACGGAAAACATTTTAGCTATTGTAAGGTTCTGAATTTTTCAGTGTGGGCTCCCGCACCCCCAATAATGCTGTCTCTTAGTATAAACCCAGAACAATCACAAACGCTGCCTAGTGCTCTTGTTTCCTTTAAGCTGACAAAAGAGGGAAGGTTTTTTTCCCCTCTCTCCTAGGAAAAAAAAAAAAGGCAGGGTACCTGAAACCAGCATGAGCTGTGAAACTGTAGCATATCATTTTTGCTCTGGACGGATTCAAACATTGCAGAACTCTTGACAGGGAACCAAATACCACAAAAGTCATTTTGAATCACAGTTCTGCTATTGAGCCGGGGGGGGGGGGGATAAGTCCAGGTTCTTAATTAAGCTGTTTCTCTCCATATCAAATCCCTGTGGAGAGTGAGTGGCTGAAGTAAGATTTGCCTGAAATTGGCCTGGTAATGTGAACTTTATTTCCCTTACTTCTCCCCCTGCCCACCAGACTGTTAAAACACCCTTTTGGATTTTGTACAACTTTTTGGCCTATTCACACTTGAGGAAATATTATTTTTTAGATGAGGAAGCTCTTTTTAAAATTATTAATCGTAATAATACTGTGCATCGCCCACCCCATCCGTTAATGTGCACGTAGTTGAAACCAATGGCTACCTAAACCCAGCTTCACAAACAAGCAGGCATAGGAGAATCAAACTAGAATCTCATACAGTCAAGGGAAGAAGAAAAAAAAACTGCCTTTACTTAATCAGATATTGAGCCTATCCAGTCCTTTCTAGGGTCTTCTAGATTCCTCCAGCTCAGCTTCTAAAATTCCCAGCTGTTAACATATTGAATCATGTAACAAGGCATCTAGCATCATTGAGCTGTAGCCCTACTTCAGTCATCAGTGAAGTGCTTAGAGACCGCAATCAGAAAACCCCCTCGGAAATTACATCAGTGGCTTAAGCAGTTAACACAGACTAGTACCGCTGCAGGTTTACTGAGGGAAAGTAGAATCTTCCCCATTCAGTTACTGGGCTCCCATGCAAGGCCTTTCAAGATCACTCTCGAATCCTTTTGTGCTGAGTTCTGTCTCCACTTTGTAGTAATATAAGCTGACTCGGAATGAGGCAGTTTTAGAAACATTCACAGAGCTATGCTTGTTTTTTCTATATTGAGCTACTTTGACAGCTCAGAGATGCCTTTTTTAAAAATAAAAAAATGAAACAAACTATGACTGAAATGAATGTCAGGGTGGCGGTGCAGCTGAAGAGCATAAAAATGCCCCACCAAATCAGGCCAAGGTCTGTTGACTTTAGAGTTCTGTTTATCACAGGCTGGCAATGCCAAAACTAAGGCACGGTGAAGCTATCCCAGGTGGCTAGTCCTCAGCCCTTAATAAATCAGAGAGGTTTCTTGCCTCTGACCATGGAGATTCCATCTAGATATCATGGCTGTAAGTCATTGATAAGACTGATCTGCCGTGAATTTATCTAATCCTTTAAAAACGAAAGCCATCTAAACGAGTTGCTGACACCACATTTTCTGGAAAAGGATTCCCTGTGTCAGTTTTCCTGTCTGTCAAGAAGTTCTCTCTCTTGTCTGTCCTTATCTATTTTCATGTTTAAAACAAAAAGGAAAAAAAAAGACTCTTTGCAGGAGGGGAGAAGTAGGTTTCATGATTTGTTAAAAATGCTAGAGATCTGTTTGTATACATGTCTATGCTTTCAAATGATAAATTATTACTTTCTTTGGAAGGCTTCTCTAAAAAATTAAATAAGGCTTATGATAAGGGTAGACGAGTACGTACAGAAGCAATTTGTGTCACTCGTGTGTCATACTTAAGTGCTTACTATTTTATACCTCTTCTAGTCATTGTATTTTCAAGTGCGAGTTCCCTGAACTTCCCCACCCCCATTGTGTTAATAAACTAACAAGTAGAATTTAGTCCTCATTTGTATTTGCTGTAATTACAATATCCATGTTTATAGATATTATTTCCTTTCCAAGCAAGAGACTGACGTAGGCTTGTCTTTCTAAAGTTTTTCTGCATTGAAATGAAAACTGACAGTGTGAAATTCAATGGATTTTTTTTAAAAAAAAAAGAAAGAAAAGAAAGAAATATACAAAACATATTCTGCCAGTGGGAGTGTTTCTGTTAACGTTTTAGTAGAGTCTGCAAAATCACACACACATATATTTATATCTGTCCCCTTTCTTTTTCTCTATTGTCTAGTGAAAATCTTGCCCGGGTACTCCAGAATTCATTTGTTGACCACTGTGTGTCTAACACGAGCAGTTATTTGTCTATGCTGTTGTTATTATTTATTGTATTTTTGAACTGCCCTTCCTCAAACAGAGACTAGAGTGATGTGCCGCACAAGAGAAACAACAAAATTAACATCAGTGATTAAAACAGATGCAAAACTAAAATACTCATAGAGTAAGACACAGGGTAAAGGTAAAGGTAAAGAGACCGCTGACCATTAGGTCCAGTCATGGCCGACTCTGGGGTTGCGGCGCTCATCTCGCTTTATTGGCCGAGGGAGCCGGCGTACAGCTTCCGGGTCATATGGTCAGCATGACTAAGCCACTTCTGGCGAACCAGAGCAGCACACGGAAACGCCATTTTCTTTCCTGCTGGAGCGGTACCTATTTATCTACTTGCACTCTGACGTGCTTTCAAACTGCTAGGTTGGCAGGAGCAGGGACCAAGCAATGGGACCTCACCCTGTCGCGGGGATTCGAACCGCCGACATTCTGATCGGCAAGTCCTAGGCTCTGTGGTTTAACCCACAGCGCCACCCGCGTCCCATGTCCATTAATATACAGTGGTGCCCCGCAAGACGAATGCCTCGCAAGACGAAAAACCCGCAAGACGAAAGGGTTTTTCAGTTTTTGTGTCGCTTCGCTAGACGATTTTCCCTATGGGCTTGCTTCGCAAGAAGGAAGCCCATAGGGAAATCTCCGGGGACCTCTTTTAAATGCTGGCGGTGGGGAGCAAAGCCTTTCCCCCCCCCCTCCGGCCTTCAGAAGAGGTCCAGGAAGGCCGGCGGGCGCCGAAAGGCTTTGCTCCCCACCGCCTGGACCTCTTCTGAAGGCCGGCGGGGGGCGAAAGTCTTTGCTCCCCCCCGCCTGCCTTCAAAAGCCATCCGGGAGAGCGGAGAATCGCAGCACGTTTCTCCGCTCTCCCGGGAAGGCAGACAGGGGGTAGCAAAGACTTTCGCCCCCCGCCGGCCTTCAGAAGAGGTCCCTCTTCTGAAGGCCGGCGGGGGGCGAAAGTCTTTGCTCCCCCCCGCCTGCCTTCCCGGAGGCATTAAAATCGCCCCGGGACAGCGGAGAAGTCCTCCGCTGTCCCGGTGCAATTTTAAAATGCTGGCGGGCGGCAGCGCTGCCGCCCGCCAGCATTTTAAGATTGCCCGGGACAGCGGAGAAGTCTCCGCTGTCCCGGGAAGGCAGGCGGGGTGGAAGCAAAGACTTTCGCCCCCCGCCGGCCTTCAGAAGAGGTCGGGGGACAGACTGTCCCCGGACCTGGTCTGAAGGCGGTTTCCATAGGAACGCATTGATTGATTTTCAATGCATTCCTATGGGAAACCGTGCTTCGCAAGACGAAAAACTCGCAAGACGAAAAGACTTGCGGAACGAATTAATTTCATCTTGCGAGGTACCACTGTATGTGAGTAAAACTTAGCTGAACATCACCAACACTTTACAATGGTGTTCAGGGCAAATATTACCATACTAGACTGAAATGACATGGGTGAATAGAAACGTCTTTAGCTGACAACAACAAATTGCACAACCTTCTTAAATTCAAAAGATTTCAATCCTAAATATCGCTCAAGATGTCATGAGATGCAACACACCCAAAACAGTCATTACCTGATTTACTTTTACTAGGAGGTCGTTCAAATGATCAGAGAAATGTGGTTTTTTTCCCCCAAATGGAGAAATTCTCAAAAATCCCCAAAGTTTGAACCAATGCCAACATTTCTGGTTAAATGCTATGGTGTTGGAATTCTGGGAAACACAAAAGATTTGGCAGGTGCGTGCTTCCCTTTGGGGAGAAGTTGTATAATTGACCTTTCTGTTTCATTTGCAACAGCGCCTTTCCAATCCAATACTTGAAATAAGAGCCATTTGGGAATCCCACTTTGGTCAATCGGGGAGGTTTTAAATGATCAGCCTTGCTCCCATCTCAAAATTGCTCAACGGTGACACCGGATGGACAGGAACATTTGAAAAGTTGACTTTTACATCTTTACTTTTTGTCACATGTTGGGGCGGCATTTTCTGCCCCTGACTGCATCCTGATTGTTAACTATTGCCTACAAAGGAAGGTCACAATAGCAGAGAGAGCAATTGCCAGGTGTTAAAGTAATCTTCTGTATATTGTTAACCTGTTTAAAGTATCTTCCACTACAGTGGTACCTCGGGTTAAGAACTTAATTCATTCTGGAGTTCCGTTCTTAACCTGAAACTGTTCTTAACCTGAAGCATCACTTTAGCTAATGGGGCCTCCTGCTGCTGCTGTGCCGCTGGAGCACGATTTCTGTTCTCATCCTGAAGCAAAGTTCTTAACCCGAGGTAATATTTCTGGGTTAGCGGAGTCTATAACCTGAAGCGTCTGTAATCTGAAGCGTATGTAACCTGAGGTACCACTTATAGATAATGTATTGTTGAAGACCCTCAGGGTTGTGAGGTTAGCAGCTGACCAATATCAAAAGAAAGGAGGAGGGGAGGAAGGCTAATTGGAAATAATAATAATAATAATAATAATAATAATAATAATAATTTATACCCTGCCCATCTGGCTGAGTTTCCCCACCACTCTGGGCAGCTCCAGCCACTCTGGGCGACATCTGAAGGCAGCCCTGTATAAGGAAGTTTTTAACATTTCATGTTTTATTGTGGTTTTATAATTGTGGGAAGCTGTCTAGAGTGGCTGGGAAACCCAGTAAGATGATGATGATGATGATGATGATGATGGTGATGATGATTTATTGAATTTATATACTGCCCTATACCCAGGGGTCTCTGGGTGGTTCACAGAATAAAATCAAGATATAAAACCACAAAATACCTAATAAAAATAAAAACAACAACCCAATATCCCCCACATTTTAAAGAACACATTTTGAAAGGGCATAGGATGTAACTCGGATCAACCAAAGGCCTGGTTTAAAAGGAACGTTTTTGCCTGGCACCTAAAGGTGTGTAATGAAGGAGCCAGGCAAACATCCCTGGGGAGAGCATTCCACGGATGGGGGGCCACTGCAAAGAAGGCCCATTCTCGTGTCGCGGCATATAAAATTATTATTATTAACCACAAAATTCAATAAATTCTATCCTTTTTAGGGAGATCTTTCTCATTTGGACAAGCTGTGGGTGATTAGTTTGATATTTGATCAAAGGACTTATGATTAACCAATATACATTTGTGTGAGTGTAGAAGACTTCAACCTCTTCTGGTAATCCTGTTACTGAAGATTGTCAGCACAGTGGCAAAACCTGGCATATAGCCTGTCACTGTCAAGTGGTCCTGCAGGACTGCACAGATAAAGTGCAGCTCTTTGGTGGTTTTGCTTGATAATTAATTGATCAGCCTCAAGTGAATCCTATGGTCCTTGGATTGCATCTGCAGCAACAGGCAATGACATTTTTAATTTTAAAAAATACGACATGTGATGTTTTTTGAAGAAGGTTGTCAATATTTTCCCTTTCTGCACTTTGTTTTGAAATGACTTGATTCCCGGTTTGGTTTGGTTTTTCTTTTTTTGGGTTGTGAAATATTAGGTTCGTTTGCGAGGTCTATATGAAGTTGGTGTTCTTTCTCTTTAGAACATTCAGCCCAGTGCGCAACGTTTACAATGGTACCTCGGGTTAAGTACTTAATTCGTTCCGGAGGTCCGTACTTAACCTGAAACTGCTCTTAACCTGAAGCACCACTTTAAGCTAATGGGGCCTCCCGCTGCTGCTGCTGCACCACTGGAGCACGATTTCTGCTCTCATCCTGAAGCAAAGTTCTTAACCTGAGGTACTATTTCTGGGTTAGCGGAGTCTGTAACCTGAAGCGTTTGTAACCTGAAGCGTGTGTAACCTGAGGTACCACTGCATTTGTTGTCAGGCCTTTGCAAGTGGGAGAGAAACTACAAATGGGTCTTTTATTGATAATCTTTTCATGGTAGCTCACATTGACTTTACAAACCCTTTCAAAAGCGGTAAGGAACTAACTGCCAGGTGTGTGATTGTATGAAGACTGGTGTAGGAAAGATGTTGATCCCACAGGGTAGTCCCATAATGCATTGCAGCACCTTCTTTGTGCTGCTGTACAAAGAAAACAGGTGGCATCCGAACAGTAGTAGTAGTAGTCGTAGTAGTAGTAGTAATAATAATAATTATTATTATTATTTATTTATACCCCGCTCTTCCCGGTTCAAAAAACCGGGTTCAGGGCGGCTAACAACAAATTGATGCAACAAAAAACAGCATAAAATACAGTATAAAATGTGAATAAAAATAAATTTGGAATTCAAAAATCAATTTAGGGGGGAAATCTATCCAATAAACATTAGATAATCACCAGGGCTAGCTGGCTAAATTAGTCCTATTTGGGCCAGCGAGGAGACCAGGGGAGAATTAGCTGTGGGATCCCAGAGCGGGTAATCTTCATAAAAAGGGGAAAGGGAGGGAAGGAAGGGGAATAAAAGATCAGGCTAAGTTCAAATTGAAAGCCAGGTGGAATAGCTCTGCAGCAGGAAGTTAAATCCTGCAGGGCCCTGGTCTCATGGGACAGAGCATTCCACCAGGACGGAGCCATCACTGAGAAGGCCCTGGCCCTGGTGGAGGATAATCTGACTTCTTTAGGGCCTGGGACCTCTAAACTATTATTATTCATGGACCTTAGGGTCCTCTCTGGGGCATACCAGGAGAAGCGGTCCCGTAAATACGAGGGCCCTAAGTACACACAAGCCAAATAGTGGTCGGACTTTCAGAGACAGATTAACGTTGTGAAAGCCCGTATGTATACGGTTATTATATGGGGGATCAGATGTTCTTCAGCAGCACGCCCAATCCCCCAAAATCACATGAGCCTCCAGCCCACAGTACTGGCCATGCAATTTTCAAAACTTCCTACTGCTGGCAAGAGAGCCCTTCACCTGGGAATACCCATGCCTCTCAAACAATTCTATGAGAAACATCGGGAACACAGGATTGATTATCAGGAAAGCCAGGGGGAGCTGGCTCATCACTCCTCAAAAATGTTCTATGCTCAAAAGCCAGCGTTTCCAGTAGAACCAAAGTTAGCTGAAAGCGACTAAGTTGAGAACAAGGGAACCTGCATTAGGCACGATGACTGTTTGTTCTGCTGGTTTGAAAGGAAACTGGTCACAAGAATAAACTTTGGCTGAGCCAGGGCAACGTATATATTAACTAAAGCGATCCTCACCTCACACGTCCACACTCATGTAAGCATCCTTCCACCATGTTAGCAACATGGCTTGATATTGCAGACACCTTAGAAACCCCAAGTTCCAGTGCCAGTCACACTGTGTGGACTTCAAAAAATTGCTACTTATTGTCATTATTAATCATTGTAAGAATCGTGGTCATTAACCAATCTTGACATTTTCTATTACAGTGGTACCTCGGGTTAAGAACTTAATTCCTTCCGGAGGTCCGTTCTTAACCTGAAACTGTTCTTAACCTGAAGCACCACTTTAGCTAATGGGGCCTCCCGCTGCCGCCACACGACTTCTGTTCTCATCCTGAAGCAAAGTTCTTAAGCCAAGGTACTATTTCTGGGTTAGCGGAGTCTGTAACCTGAAGTGTCTGTAACCTGAAGTGTCTGTAACCCGAGGTACCACTGCATTATGAAGTACTCGAGATCACAGAGAAAAAGAACACACTATAGAGTTTGGTCACCCATTGGCTCTCATTATAGGCAGAGCAGGAAGGAATGAAAATGTGCCACATGTAAGGTTACAGTCCAAAGTGAGCCAGACTTCATTTCCATTTAAAATCAGTGCAAAGTGGTTAGAATATGCAGGGCTGGACTAGAACACCCTCAGGGGTCCTTCCAGCTCTGCAATTCTATGGTTCTATGACTGGTGCAGTCCTGGTTCAAATCCTCACTCTACCATGAAATTCACTGAGTGATGCTGGACCCATCTGTCAGCCTAGCATAACGGTAGTGAAGATAAAATGGTGTCTGGAGGACTCTGTACTCCCACTACTCCTTGGCAGAAAGGTGGGACACAAATAAGTAATAGTCCTAACTAGTGCTATTTTTCTAGAAAAAGAGGTGCCAGAACTCACCACGAACGCCTCCCATGTTCTCTTAGAATGGCAATGGCGTTCAACTGAGAGGTGCCAGAACTGAGTTCCAACTGGTCATTACTATATTAAGGCCCATTTACTTTGTTGGGACCTGTGACCAATTCAGGACAATATTCAACTAAATTCTTGCACTAGTCCAAGGATTAGTGTGCCAGCACCTCTGTGCACAGGCTCTGTGCCATCCAAAACTGCTCCAGAGAGTTGGATGAAATGCCCAGAGAGTTGGATGAAATGCCCAGAACAGGTTTAGGGGGTTCACAGGGAGGAGAATGGGAGAATGTTCTATTGCAGAAGTGGAAACCATTGTGCTGACGGAACACTCAGCATAGTGCTATGTTGACTACAACCCTTAATCCTGACAGAAATTACATTTCCTATACAGTGGTACCTCGGGTTAAGTACTTAATTCGTTCCGGAGGTCCGTTCTTAACCTGAAACTGTTCTTAACCTGAAGCACCACTTTAGCTAATGGGGCCTACTGCTGCTGCCACGCCGCTGCTCCACGATTTCTGTTCTCATCCTGAAGCAAATTTCTTAACCCGAGGTACTATTTCTGGGTTAGCAGAGTCTGTCACCTGAAGCGTATGTAACCTGAAGTGTATGTAACCCGAGGTACCACTATATAAAGGTAATTTCTAGGCAGGAATGTGTATTTGCCAAGATGCCTGGAGTATCATCCACCATGAAAACAAGCTGTTGTTGAGACCGTATGATAACGTATACAGTGGTACCTCAGGTTAAGAACTTAATTCGTTCTGGAGGTCCGTTCTTAACCTGAAACTGTTCTTAACCTGAGGTACCACTTTAGCTAATGGGGCCTCCCGCTGCTGCCGCCAGTGTGTGATTTCTTTTCTCATCCTGAAGCAAAGTTCTTAACCCGAGGTACTATTTCTGGGTTAGCGGAGTCTATAACCTGAAGCGTATGTAACCTGAAGTGTCTGTAACCCGAGCTATCACTGTACATTTCCCTAAGCGGAAAATTGCATCTGGGTGGGGCAGGGGTTGATGTCATGTGTGAAGCAGTCCTAAGGACAATTGTACACCATGATCCATTTTGTGAACCCAATGCTCTGGTACAGCACATCTGGCACCAAGGTGCCGGGGACAACTGCAACATTGATGGAAACAGGCTGGGCACAGCTTTCTACTGCTAGCATATGGATGTCCCAGGAGAAAGGGCATTTGCTTATTTATACTCCACATTTCAGTCTATGCCACATGGCAGTCAAAACCAGCAGCAAGCGCACCAAGGAGCACCAAGTTGCATTGCGTTCCGCATTTTTCTGTTGCATCAGATTATTGGGGAGATTCCTCTATTGTTCTTCTTGTCATGTTATCCACAAGGGCTAATCTGTTGTTTCCCCAAAGGCTACAGTTTCCTTTCCAAGTTCTGGTGTGTTGTTTTCAATGTGCTTCGGGGCTTCCCCCCCCCCCCCACATCCCCAATATAACCACAATGTGTGTACTGTGCTTATTTTTTAAATAAACGTATTTTTAAATGTATTTTTTGTCTCTCTCTGTGTGTGTGTGTGAAAGATCAAATATTTAAATAGCAAAATTGTTTGAAGCTGGGCAACTCTGTGTGGCAAATTTCTGGCAACGAAAGTGTTGACTCTCCCCCCCGCCCGCCCCATTTCGCTTTTCCAGTGTCCCTTTAAGAAGGGACATTTTAAAGCAGTTGATTTTTCATCCCGAAGTAACCTTCGCTCTTACCCGATCAGTTCCAGTCAGCATGGCTGTCCAGAACGAATCTGATTTTCAGCTTGTCGGGTCATGAAAATTAAGACAAAGTATCTCCATATCTCAGCACCCACCCATTTTCCCCTCACAGTTTGTTGCTTGGACTATTTTTAGCTTCAGCATGTGCCTATGAGACAGGATGGATGGATGGAGGTTTAGCCTCAGTGGCACTCAGTAGGCACATGAAACCTTTTTAATCCAGTTGTTTGCTTCCCTGAGCAGCCTGCCACCACTAATTCACAGAACAAATCACAGAGGTGGAAAATTCAAAGGTCATGGAGTAGAAGCACCTCACAGTCACGCAGGAAGAACCAATCACCAGTCTCAGCTCACTTCTTCCTTCCAGGCCATAAGTTGCATGGATCTAAGATCAGCCCAGACCCTCCAAGTGTCCCTATTTTCCAGGGACAGTCCCGGATTTACAGAAGCCGTCCCAGTTTATGATTTGATCCCAGAATGTCCCACTTTTCCTCAAGACGTCCCTATTTTCATCGTAGAAATGTCAGAGGGTATGGAGTTACGCAACCCCTGAGCCAAAGAGATAAGTAACTACACAACCTTTAGAAGACATCTGAAGGAAGCCCTGTATCGGGAAGTTTTCAATGCTTAATGTTTTAGTATGTTTTTATATATGTTTGAAGCCACCCAAAGTGGCTGGAGCAACCCAGTCAGATGGGTGGCGTACAAACAATACTTCTTCTTCTTCTATTATTATTATTATTATTATTATTATTATTATTATTATTATTAAACAGGCCGTCCCTATTTTCATCGGAGAAATGTTGGCGGTGTGAGATGTAATCCACTGGGAGCAGTCAAATACAACATTCATTGTTTTCCTAGAGTGGACATGCAAGGGGATGTTTGGTTCAGGCAGTCAAAGCTTCCTGTTCCTCCTTGCCTGGAGCATCCTTCCTTGCGTGAGACTAGTGGGTGGGGATGACCTTTCCAGACCATTTAAAAGGACAACGCATGCTACCACTCTCTCTCTTTTCCATCTTCTTTTCGTCCTGTGAACTGCTGGACTGCTAGTCACTAGGTAAATCACCCTTATGGGGTAAACCTGTTTGTATATGTTTGAAACTTTAAGCCTAAAGCCTGACTTCAGGGATCATCACACTGTACTCTGCTTGATCGTGAGTAAACTTTCTTTTTATTGCTTATGAATTACTACTGTGGTCTCTTTATTCTTTTAGGAGGGATTCAAGGGGTCTTACCAGGAAAATACAGTGGACGCTCGGGTTGCGAACGTGATCCATGCGGGAATCACATTCGCAATCCGCAGCACCGCATCTGCGCACGCACAGGTCGCGATTTAGCGCTTCTGCGCACGCGCAAGCGTCAAAACCCAGAAGTAATCCATTCCGGTACTGTATGACTGTATTAGAAACATTTCAATCTGGACAAGCCAGACTGAATTGCGTATTGTCTTAAGAAACTCACACGACTTTGCAACCGGTTTTCTGCTGTGTAAAAGGGAATGCACTCTGCTAAGAAAAAGAACCTGCTAATGCAAGTTAGGAAGGATATTAATAAGCCATGTATCTTCTCCTGCCACCCTGAACATTCCCACAGGAGGGTGCGTCAGTCTGCTTAGATTCTAAGCACCAGCACGCTTTTTGAATGGGGTCGGTAGGTGGAATTCAAAATCACACTATGATGGATTTTCCACCTGCGCAAGCACTGCAGCTCGCCAGACGGAATGCTCCTCCCTCTCTGCCCACACACCCTTCCGGCGGTTCTTCCAACTCCCCTCCCCAAGTCAAGGAAAGCCCTTGCATAGGGCTGCTGCTGGCAGAGCTCATTAGATGAATTCCCCCCCCCCCAGTAAATTCAGTAGGTATTAATCCCAGGTAAATATGGAAGGGACTGTTGCCATGCAGCCTCTAAATTATTTACTCCGGTCTCAAAGTCAGCAGGAGTGGAGCGATTCCAGAGTAAGTGGATTGCTGATTGCTCTCTTGGACATGCACTTACCTTGCGACATGTGTTTAAACCATTTAATGAATTGGACTTGCCCAGAAGAATATTTGCAAATACTGAGAGAATTCACAGCGGGTCATTAATTTCCTGTGAGACGGAGCAAAGGGCTGGGATTTGGCCTAAGACATCTCATTTAGCATTTTCTTCAGGAGAGAAACATAATTGCATGTCACACGCACAGCTGTTAAAGTTCAACTAATTATATCCCCCCTCCATGCTTCCCAACAGGTACTCATTAACCGTATGTTTATATTTGACGAGGTATTGATTTTTAAGTGCAAGCACTTGCCAATAAGAAAAAGGCAGCCGCCGGAACATTAAACTGTCATTTGCTAGTGAAAGCTTTCCAAGAGAAAGCTGCCATTGTCTTCCTTCTCTTGGCTTGTTTACACTTCAGAATAGTACAGTGGTACCTCGGTTACATACGCTTCAGGTTACATATGCTTCAGGTTACATACGCTTCAGGTTACAGACTACGCTAACCCAGAAATAGTACCTCGGGTTAAGAACTTTGCTTCAGGATGAGAACAAAAATCGTGCCGCGGTGGCACAGCAGCAGTGGGAGGCCCCATTAGCTAAAGTGGTACCTCAGGTTAAGAACAATTTCTGATTAAGAATGGACCTCCAGAACGAATTACGTTATTAACCCGAGGTACCACTGTAATGTTGTTTTGTTTGTTTGTTTTTGCTTCTGTTACAGGGTGGGAACCTTTTCTTTCCCTTGAGAGCCATATTAAATCTTTCGGGTAGGGCAGAAGCTAGCAGTGGGGGGTGGGAGCAAAGTCAAAAGTGGATGGGGCCATTTCCATTTCTCTCTCTTTCCAGCATCCCCATCTCCATCCCTCACTCCCTCTCTCTGCCCCTGCAATATGCGAGGAGTTACAAAAGCAAAAACTGAGGATCTGGCCAGAACAAAGGTAAAGCTCTCCAGCTTCCATCTTTCATATACGGAACATCCTGTTGTACAAATGGCTGTCCCAAGAACAGTCTTCAAACGACAGCAAAGAGCCTCCACCAGGAATGTGGACAGGTAGCGCATAGTTTACATGTCATGGTGGTGCTCCATGTGGAACAATGGTACAGTTGGTGGAAAACCTGTAGAAGGCCAGATGACATCTTGGAACAGCTCCATGGCTGTCATGGCAGCCATGAAGTCCTGAACTCCTCCAGACAAGGTGGCCTCAGCAGGAATGCTGACATCCCCCACAAACCAGCATCATGGTGAAATAAAAAAAGTAAGGTCTTATATATATCATTTGAGGGAAAACATTTATTAACTTTAATAACAAGTGATGCCCACTAAAGACTGGCAGAAGAAGAAAATTACTTAGAACTCTGTGGCTTAGAACTGCGGCAGTACAAAGCACAGTATTACATCCGTTTGCATTAATTCCAAAAGGATTGAAGTCCCAGAAAGCAAAAATTAAAAGAACTCAGTGCATCAGAAATTGAATTAATTTCACACATACCCCAGGTAATTTATTCCGATACAGAAGGAAATCTTGGGCGGGGTTCCTGTTTGGGGCCCTCATTCTGCCGTACCAAATAATGTAGTCAAGCCCATTGAGATGGCAAGAGCTGATCAGGAACTGCTAGCGTGATTGTTTGCGAGTAATGGAGAAGGCGCTGACACCAGCCGCAGCTGGAAGGAATAACTTACGGTGTAACTGGTAAGACGTAATTAAACTAAAAGCAGATTCACTGGCAGCCTATTTTTCAAATGCTGAAAGCTTGCTTGAGAGCAGGCGCGCTGTGCCTGCAATCGCAACACACATTAACACTGGTGCGCCTTGACTTGCGAGGAACCTGAGCGTTTCCAGCATCAAGGACCGTTAAAGCAGAATGAGCAGGAATGTGGCTCATAAAACCAAGTGATGTCTAGAAAAATTTAACAAGAGGCTAGTTCAAAAGGAAATATCATTAAATCTTTAATGCGTTCTTGTTCTGCTTCAGACTTTGCTCCCTTTAGGGTTTACCCACCCCCCACCCTCCGCTTCAGCTTCCATGAAAACTCTTAGCTGCAGTTAAGAAAAAGAAAAAATGAAAAAACAGGAATGTAAGCTGCCATAATCTCTCTCCGTGTTTATCTGACATGATTCCATTTTTATGCCTCGAAAGGCAAGGGGCTGTTCAGCCACTGGAAACATCAGGTTTTTTAGCTAGGGGGCAACAGATTGTATATGCATTCATGGCCATCTAGAGAAAGGCCTAAGCGAGATATAATATAGGCTCACCCAAGCCCTGGTAGAACTGGCACGTCACCACAGCGGAACTGGGCAAGGCCCATTTGCAGCATGAGCTAATTGGGATCAGAGTTTTGGGGCTACATGCAAGTTACACAGCAGCAGAGGGTCATAAGAACTGGGCAAATAAAAGCCCCTACAACTAGGCTAAAAAACAAACAAAAGAAACTATAATCCCAATTTACAAATTGAGATATCTAGCAAATAAACATTTTGCCTGGGGACCACACAAAAATACATATAACTGTCAAATTAATCTAGGAACTTGCATAGCGAGAGGTAGGGAAAAAATCATTTTCATTAGCTGTATTGCAAAGGCCAGGACCATTCCCCGCCCCCCCCCCCCACACACATGGAAAAGAAACATTCTGCACTTAGAACTTTTATGTAAATATGCATTGAAAAGCACTGGAGAAATGTGAATTTCACAAGTGTACACAATTGTAATCTGGACTTTTCATGCTTCCTTGAAGAAAAAAAATCCACACCAAACAGGACAGGGCAGAGGTCATATTAAGAAGCAGGATGGAACTGGGCTGCTCACCCAACCTCTGCTCAAAAGGAGAAGTGCTAAGAAGTTTAGAACTCTTCAACATAGAAATCAGATGGGTGGAAAAGGGACTACAGTGGTACCTCGGGTTACATACGCTTCAGGTTACATACGCTTCAGGTTACAGACTCCGCTAACCCAGAAATAGTATCTCGGGTTAAGAACTTTGCTTCAGGATGAGAACAGAAATCGTGCAGCCGCGGCACGGCAGCAGCAGGAGGCCCCCATTAGCTAAAGTGGTGCTTCAAGTTAAGAACAGTTTCAAGTTAAAAGCAGTAAAAACAGACCTCCAGGACGAATTAAATATGTAACCAGAGGTACCACTATATTATATATTTCCTGAGATCATAATAAAAACTATGCGACAGCATTCTTTATGAAGCATCTGTCGGTCGTTCATTCTAACTTTCGTTTGAAATACTTAAGGGGAGGAAATAGATACTTGAAACAGAGTGTTTCCAGGAATCCTCTGAGAGCTGGCATTCCCATTCCCACTGACTGTGATGGGAATGAGTATCCACTGCCAAACTATGCTAGGGTTCTTCTGATATTTGAAACTGGACTTTTCAAGACCCCATGGTGCAATCAAAATGGCTTAGTCTCCAGCTTGGCTTTGCAAACTCCAACACAACTTGGTACCCATTGAAGACCATCATGTATATAGAATACTTATTTATATATATAAAGGCTGGGGAATATTAAATTTAGCAATTTATTTTGAGGCACTCCAGCTATGCTATTTGGCTCACTTCATCTTGAAGGATGAAGGCATCCAATAAACTCACCTAGAAAGTGCCCGATGGATTCACCTAGGAAATCACATCTCCATTGTTCAGAAGCAGGTCTAATTGGCTGCATAAAGTAGATCAGAGATTCACTAGAACAATGTTAAAAATCTGGGTAATAAGGAAAGAGAAGCTGGCTCCAGCAATATCTCTTCTGATGCCCTTAAAACATCTTTCTGATTTTTATAACGCATGCAGAATCCATGGCTTTGAAGGCTGGAGCAGCCAGGGTCTCTGTAAGTTGATAGATTTCTACATAGTGGCAGAATTAGTGTAATTCCTCTAATGGAATTACAGCAGAAAACAAAATTACAAGGTATCTCCATGATTTTGTTATTGCGGAGAAAGCTTGTTTCTTTCTTAAATAAATACACTACTGAACAACTGGTCTTAAGAGATCTAACAATTTGGGGAAATAGCCTGCTAATGAACATAGCAAATGATAAGGGACAAGTATGCTGGACGAGACTCTTGAGAGTCCCATGGACTGCAAGAAGATCAAACCTATCCATTCTGAAGGAAATCAGCCCTGAGTGCTCACTGGAAGGACAGGTCCTGAAGCTGAGGCTCCAATACTTTGGCCACCTCATGAGAAGACTCCCTGGAAAAGACCCTGATGTTGGGAAAGATGGAGAGCACAAGGAGAAGGGAACAACAGAGAAGGAGATGGTTGGACAGTGTTCTCGAAGCTACGAACATGAGTTTGACCAAACTGTGGCATGCAGTGGAAGACAGGAGTGCCTGGCGTGCTCTGGTCCATGGGGTCACGAAGAGTCGGACACGACTAAACGACTAAACAACAACAATATCTTTATTATACAAGGTTGTATTGGACATAGTTAAAAATGTTTGAGACAAAGGAGAAACAATAGTTAAGGGCTGTGGTTCAAACCCCCATTTAAGAAGGCTCAAAAGCAAAGTGTGCATTCACCCTCTTTGTTTTTAGTGTTATTTTTGCAATGGTTTGCAGGGGTTCTTCTTGTAGAGCGGGGGAGAATCTTGGTTGTTCCACGAATCCAGTCTCATTCAGTTTAACAAGAGGGCTTAAAATATTGAACAAACCTGTCTGGAATGGCAGGCAAGCTGAAAATCAGATTTCAGCCAAGTGTGAATGGAAAATATCTAAATTATTTAATCTCTAGAAAATTAGGATTGATGAAAGATGTGCCAGCTCAACCTTGGCAAAGGAAACGCTGCTGGGACCACTGTCAGAAAAGTGAAGCTCTGACAGATTGTGAAGGTGCTGTCTTTTTAGGTGCCTTTAAAAAACAGGGGGCTTGCTTCAGTTGCAAACTTGTGCTAACCCTTAGACAATATGCTGTGGAAAGAAGAAAGAGAGACAAAACTAAATATTTCTGGCACCTTGTGCTAAGCTTCATGTGTTTACCAAGTTTCACTAATGCAGAAAGTGAAGGTGGGTTTTTTGCTCTGTGTAACTATGTTGAGCATTGGATTTGGACAAATCCTGACTCCTAAACTAAGATTGAGTGTCTTGGAGGGATTTGATACTTGCCCCAAAAGAAACAGGGTCTGTACAAGACTACAGAAGTGAAAGCAGGAGTCTGAAATGCTTTGTGGTGCCTGGGTGATTCAGACATCAAAGAGATACTGCAGACAGGTGTCTACTAAAAGCAAAATTGTGTCTCCAAGCATAAGCAGTGCAGTGTACAGGGGAAGACAGAGCAACCGACAGCTCTAGCTTGTGATAAGAGGGAACGAATTTACAAAGCCCTCCAATCCCTGTGTTTTGGGAACAAAGGGAGTTTTACAAGAGCAAAACATATGTCTCTAAGGTTAAGGAAGATACCAAGATGGGGAGGGTAGAGTTTGGATGAAGAGATCTATTGGTCAAGCTTCTAAACAGAAGGTATGGTTTTACCCAGCAAGTAAATCCATTTTAGTTCTCCCCAGCTCAAAAATCAACTTTAAATATGCCTGGTACAAACATCCCTAGACTTATTTGTCTGCAATTTGGCAGGATTCTTATGCAGAGGCACCTCTCTCATGCCTCCAATTTCCAGACCAATTACCCATGAAACACTAGGGCAGATTCAGCAATTGCTTTTTACACACCATAAAACTGTAAAGGCTGCCCTCGTGAGAAAATCATTCTAGCTATCCTTCTGCAATTTGGCATGATGCATGCTGTCAGAAGGAGTGACCTTGCATGGAAATTTCATCCAGTTCTACCCCAAAATTTAATAAATAAATAAAAAGTTATAGATGTTTCCCCTTTACAAAAACAGCTTTTGAAGATCCCCAACACAAAAGCCCCGGGACCTATCTGCCTGCAACTTGGCAGGCTTTATCCAGTCCGGAGGGGCCACCCGTCATGTCAAGTGAGAGATACACAGCTCACTTCAAGAAAGAGACGTGCACTTCTGGGAATGGCCAATGTACACATTCCATACATGAGTCACATGAATCCCATAGTACAGATGACAGTGCCAATTAGCTGATTTGTCACAGGGAGCACATGGCAAAACAAATATCCCTAAATGATGCTAGTCAGTAAACAAAAAGAACGTGGAAATCTCTCAATTGTTGCAGGCCAATCTGGTCAGTGTGGAAATGATTTGTTGTTGTTGTTGTTTAGTCGTGTCCAACTCTTTGTGACCCCATGGACCAGAGCACGCCAGGCACTCCTGTCTTCCACTGTCTCCCCCAGTTTGGTCAAACACATGTTAGTAGCTTTGAGAACACTGTCCAACCATCTCGTCCTCTGTCGTCCCCTTCTCCTTGTGCCCTCCATCTTTCCCAACATCAGGGTCTTTTCCAGGGAGTCTTCTCTTCTCATGAGGTGGCCAAAGTATTGGAGCCTCAGCTTCAGGATCTGTCCTTCCAGTGAGCACTCAGGGCTGATTTCCTTAAGAATGGATAGGTTTGATCTTCTTGCAGTCCATGGGACTCTCAAGAGTCTCCTCCAGCACCATAGTTCAAAAGCATCAATTCTTTGGCGATCAGTCTTCTTTATGGTCCAGCTCTTAAAATGATGTAATTGTTTTCAAATCAGTCATAGTCTAGAGTCAGCAAAATCCACCCATTGAGTTGTCCTACAGGAATTTTTATTAAGTCTTTGTGGCTTCAGTAATGAAGGAAAAATCACAAATGCCAACAGCTCACAACTAAAGCATCAGATTAAAACCTGGATAATCTCACACATGAACGTAACTGTCTTTAAACCAGTTTTCCCCAAAAACTGTACCTAGGAAACTTGCAGAGTGTATACCCCTTACTGTTTTGGATTGTTACAAAACTCCAGGTGATTCCTTCTGGAATAAGTTAAAATGTATTACTGAACGATTTGTAATGAGTTATTTTACACAGTTTGGGAATATAAACAAATATTTTGAGCGAGCACATTATTACCTTTGGTACAATTGGAAAATACAAACATATCCCTTCTTGGCCTCCACACCATACCCCAGAGATGTTCTCTTAATCTCTGCTCATCAGCTAAAGTTTTCTGTTGATATAATCATTCTAGGATATCTCAGTGCCTCCTGTGTGACATTTTTAGATTTAAGAACGACTTCTGAGAGCATACTGGGTGTTGTAAGAGGGAAAGCTACCACCCTAAGTAGGGCAGAATGCCTTTCCAAGACAGAGTATGGGAAATTGCAGTCAAATATAACTAGCAAGCCTAGGGCTAGTTAATGCATGACGGGGTTAAGACCACAGCATGGTATTCCTAGACTCAGGTCACACCCTCTCACCTCCAGGGAAGAAGGAAGTGAAGCTTCCTTTGCTCATCCTCTTCCAGCAGGTGAAGCTGACCTGGCAACATGTCTGGGCTTGATCACTTCAAGCCCAGACCACATGTTCAGAAACATTTTTCTGTATTTTGTAAGCCAAATATTTCTGCCTGTGTTCTTTTTGCTGCTGCATGGAATAACACATGAATCTGATCTTTGGAGTTTGTAAGTAAAGCATTTTACCTTACTAATGACGTGAGATAAAAAGGGAAAGTGCTGTTAGCAGACGAAACAGAATATAAAAGGTTTTTATTTAAAAGCTTATAATTCTCATGCTTCACTGTCACTACATATTTTGTAATTTTAAAGCTCTGTTGGGGCTCTCTTACTGGAGAATGTGTTTAGCCCCACACCTTGGATCTAGGAATCCAACCAATTCTTTTATTAAGGAACTCACATGGGATATCTATTTTCCACCCCACACAGAGCCCACCTTGTGACTCATAGCAGGAGTTTGAGTTATAAAATGGGAACAGTTTTCCCTGTCTTGTGGAAAGCTCTTAGATCATCAATGCAATTTCTCACAATTTGCGTGACATCTTTTCTGTGAGTAAGATGTGGGGGGGAGATACGCTTGCTGCGATTAAGCTTTTTCTTCTTCTCTGTACCTTTTCCTTCCTTTTATCTAAAATCACAGTCACCTCAGCCAACACTTCATGCTTTCTTATGTGTACTGAAAGCATAATCCAACTGAAATGAAAGAGCTGAGTCATAGGCATTGTTGCTTTCTACAGCAGTCTTGGTGGTGTGGGAATGGTGGGGTCCTGTCCCCCCCACCCCCCCCCACCCCGTGACTGACATTTGTGGCAACCCCTAAAGAGAAGGAGACCTGAGTAGTGCGGGCAGGGCCTGAGCACAACCCCACATTTTGCACAACGTCTTGGGGAAGGGCAACAGAGCTATGCAGACTTGCAGCAGTTAGGGGATTTCCATATCTTTCATTACTCACTGTTGCTCCCTAGGAATACCAGAAGCAAAATAAACACAACACGCAAGAGTCCAACATTTGAATGCAGGTTCCTGGTGCTGAATATGGATTCAATTGACCGAGAAGCATTATATGATATAAATCTTAGTAGTAGTAGTAATACATTAGCGCAGAGTGTATGCGTCATCCTGGCACAGAGCTATAGAGGTGACTATTCATTGCACAAGTCAGCTTCAAGTCAGCCTGTGGAATTCTCAACACAAATCCCAGCAGGCATGGGGCCGTAACCTGAGCAGAGCCACTTACTTCACTCATTCTGTGCATTAATAGAAGCCTCACTCACACCAGCCAGTCTAGTCATCTAACCCCCTGATATATCTCAACAGCTGTAGGTATGGCTGGCGGCCTGCCTTTCCCAGCCCCCAACTTGCTCCACTTTGGAGCAAGGGCTGACATTTCAAAATGCTTTCAGACACCAAGACTTTGGAACACTCCTCAGATATAACTCACAGTCTTCCTTGCCACTGGCAGCTGACAATCCAGAAGTAAGCAGTAGCCACAGCATTAACTAGGTATCTAGGCATAAGTTTTCCAAGCATGGCTGAAGGCAAGACTTGCAAAGTCCGGGTGACTTTTGCTATTATTTTGATAGGCGTCGCTTTAATGTTTACAGCCGTGGTGACAGATCACTGGGCTGTGCTGAGTCCTAAGGTGGAGGAGTACAATGCTACTTGCGAGGCGGCTCACTTTGGACTATGGCGGATCTGTACAAAGCGGATCTTCATGAAAGAAAATGAGACGGACAAGGAGAAGGGTTGTGGGCCAATAAGCCTGCCAGGAGGTATGTGTCTCTGTTCACTAAATAACCACCTTAACAAAGCATTGTAGACTATATTACAACATCGAGCCAGATACGTTTTAGAAAGTTAAACAGCGTTCTGGGAAAATGGAATCAGAACCCCCTCTTTTGGCATATATTGTATAAATCGTTTCTCCCATGCTCATCAACTAGCCTTTATTTTTGTAAACCACTTTACAGTGGTTATTTACAATCTAGCGGTGTATAAATTTGATTAAACAAACAAACAAATTGCAGGGGAGGCAGAAGTTGAGAGATATTTTCTCCTGGTTCTTTGGTAGTATGAGTTCAGTGAATCTAGTCTTACAGAGCTGGCATAAATCCTTATTCAAAAGATTATAACAAGGGCTTGGTCTCCATAAAAACTCCAGTATATCAAACCCTGCACGGGCGTCGAAGAACTATGTCAAAGGTACAAAGTTAACCTATACTTAGGAGTTAACATCAATAAGTTTGATTACATAGCAGGAAAACACAGGACCATAAGCCATGGATCATTTCACTGCAGGATAGCCATTCAATTTAACAAGCAAAACTTAAGTGCATCGCTGGAAATAATTGCAGTGAACTCCTTCATACATGCTTCTGAATGCATGATAGTAGAGAGCATAATGGATGCAAAACATAAACAGTAGTATAGCCATCAACTTTTAGTGATGATTTTAATGTTTTGAATTTTTTGGATACTGCTTAGAGGTTTTAGAACCATCAAGCGATATATAAATTTTGTTAAAGAAATAAAATATAGCAATGAGGTATGTAGCATCACCCCCTAAATGGCTACTCACAAAGTTTATATATTGCTACTCTTGACTTGCCTTCTCAAGACGGACAACAAGCTTGGTCAATGCATTCATGTGGAAGGGGGAATTGCCGCAGCAGCCTCTTCTCCCTGCTCCCACATGCATTTGTCCATGTTCTGAATAGTTTCTACATATGTTCAATGGTTACGTGCACAGAAATGTTGTGTGGTCGTATGTAGAAGCTGGTGTCTGCATTCCTTTGTTGTGTGGGTTCTGTCTGAATCTTTTATGTTTGGCTTATGTCAAAGATGGAGCTGTTTCATACAGGTTTCAAGGCTGGCATTGGACCCTTTACTGAATGACTTTTGTTGAAAGAAAACATGGGCATGCAGTCCTGTTAGTTCTCCTGGACCTCTCAGTTGCTTTTAACATCATCTGCTAGTATCCCCTTCTGGAGAGAGGTGGGAGGCACTGCTTGACAGCGATTCCACTCCTACTCGGGTGGCCATTTCCAGAAGATGATCCTGGGAGAGCACTACTCAACCCTTTCGCAGTTGCTGCGTCCTATTCTTTCTGTTTAACATCTATATGCAACCAGAGGGAGAAGTCATCCAGAGACTTAGCCTAGGTGTCACCAGTGCGTGGAGGTCACCCATTCTTATCTCTTTTTCACAAGGTATGGCTGTGCATGAGTGTGGTAATGGACTGGATGAGGACCAACAAACCAAGACTCAATCCAGGTTTATCCACCCAGGTGAACAATGTTCAAGTTGTGCTTCCTCTAAAACAGGGTTTCCTAAACTTGGGTCTACAGTGGTTTTTGGACAACAGCTCCCATCTTCCCTAGCTAGCAGGACTAGTGGTCAGGGATGATGGGAACTGTAGTCCAAAAACCGTTGGAGATCCAAGTTTGGGAAACCCAGCTCTAAAGCACGGGTAGGGAACCTCTACTCCACAGTCCAAACTTGGTCCACCAATTTTGCTTCTGAGGCCATTTTCTCCAAACTATGTCCACCTATTCCACACCTGACATCGTATGTTGGGCAGGTAGATATGGAGTCCCTAAAGAAAGCAGGATTGGACATCAGCTGCAAACATTGACAAGCCAATCACCTGACATCACTATGACATCAAGGTGCTGCCCACATGTCAAAGTTGGCCCATGAGGTGGGGTGCGGACATAAATATCTAGCCCACTGGGCCAAAAGTGTTCCTCACCCCTGCCATTAATAGTTTGATACCAAGTTACCAGAAAGACCTCCTTCTCCCGTAGGTAGAAGTTTAAATATCCTCTTTGAAAGCCCTGCTCTGGGTGTCCTCACTGAATTAAGTCCTCACTGAATTAAGTCCTCACTTAATTAAGTGAGGTGGGCAACCATCAGTGAGAAAGCCATTTCAGTAGTGGCACCTGGTTATTGTTGGAACAGCCTTGCCAGGGAAGCTCACCTAGCCATACTTCTGTGGTCTTTTCAGCAACTTCCTAGTCACCCACACATTGTGGGTGACTAGGAACTTGCAACCTCTGCTTTTGCTTTTAAATGATGGGGTTATGGTGAATTCCATTTTGTTGCATTTATGTACCCCCTCGCCATTCTAAAAGTTTTATGTTTTACTTTATTTTTAATATTATTATTATTATTCATTGTAAGTCACCCAGAGAACTGGGCAACATACAAACGCCATTGATAAATAAGGCTTCCACTCCCTTTGCGCCTTTGTGAATTCATTTTCTCAATTCGCTGTCTGGAAGGAATGAAGGGCTCTCTAACGTTCAGCTGCACCTGAGCAGCGGTGTCAAAGCAGAATGAATATAGATGCTATGGTTTCTGGAAACAGGGGCCAAGGAAGCATTGCCCCTGTGGCAGTCTGTGCATGATGGGAAATGATACTATGCTATGGGAAAATATTGTGAAAAGAGAAGCCTAGAGATTTGGGAGTGCGTCAGGAAGTGGGATTTTCAAGCACTGGGTAAGGCGATTGCATGCAAAGGAAAAGCTTCCTTTTCCTTTCATGGAAGTGTAGGAAAGATTATTTCAGCAGGTGTATGTATCTTTTACCCATGCATCACAAGCTGCTACACCTGCCAAGACTCCCTCTCCTACACAACTATAAAAGGTGCCAAAGCTCTGTCTTCCTTCTGCATCAGGGATTGTAAAGTGTTTTGCTCAGGGCCATGACAACGTAGATGCAGGACTTTACTTGGCCTCTTGAAAGCTGGAACATGTGATCCAATGCTCCTTTTGAAACTGAACAGCACCTTGCGGAGATAGCTGGGACAAAAACAAGAAGCAAAAATATGGCAGGGATCACCACGCTGCTCCCTCTGCCTGCCTGCCTTCTTTGGAGCCCAGCCATAGACATTGATATGTTAGCCTTTCAGTAAAATACCGAATTTTTTGCTCTATAAGACTCACTTTTTCCCTCCTAAAAAGTAAGGGGAAATGTGTGTGCATCTTATGGGGCGAATGCAGGTTGCGCAGCTATCCCAGAAGCCACAACAGCAAGAGGGATTGCTGCTTCCACTGCACAGCTCTTGCTGTTTTGGCTTCTGAGATTCAGAATATTTTTTTTTCTTGTTTTCCTCCTCCAAAAACTAGGTGTGTCTTGTGGTCTGGTGCATATTATAGAGCGAAAAACACGGTAACCATCATTACATAGAGTACCTATCATCTTGTTTCGTTCAGTAATTCTGACCACGGTTTGCATTGCCTTGTGTGGCAGGTAGCGCACACCCTATCAATACGAGGTGTTTATAATTCTGGCAAAATGTATAGATCCAAGGCGCACTCTCCTTTGAAATGTTGCGGCATTTATCATATGAAATTTATTGGTGGGTTTATTATTTATTGCTTTTATAACCTGCTTTCGTGAAAGGGCCCCAAGGAACAACCATTTTGCGTGCATTCAAAGCACGCATGTCTGTGCATGCGCAGGCTGTTTTCAGAAATGGAAGAGGGTGGCACAAGTGTGGAACATGGCAGGGTGCAGTGGGCTTATGTGCGCTCTGCCAACGCACGCAATGACCCAGAATGCAACCCCTGTGCAAATCGAGGGTTGCCTGTACATATAACATTAAAACAATAGCTAACAATATCCTTAAAGGCTAAAACATGTAAAACACAACCCATATATCTCAATAGCAGTCGAGATGGCTGCAGGTAAGCAAGCAAAACAAACCCTACCATTTCAACACCAAACCTCGGCCCTCCCAAAAGCCTGCTAAGAGATGCATTTTAATTAGTCAACAAAATGCCATTAATGTTGCTGAATGATTCACCTGAAACGCAAGGTAATGCTACAGGCAAGGGGCCACCACAGAGAAGGCCATATCAAGCCCCCTGGTCCTTACTCACTAGCAGGGTGAGGTCATCTGCTGATCTTAATGCCTGGGCGGGTTGATTCAGGGGGAGGCATTCATTCAAGTATTTTGGACCAAGTTAGTCATCATCCTTACATGGAACCAGACCCAGAAGGTAATTGCCAACTGGCACAATTCCTTTAAAACAGACTTATGTTTTCCTACTAGTGCAGGCACAGTCAGCTGATTCAAAACTTCCGGCTCAACTTTCTGCTCCATCAATTGACACACCCTCCTTCCCAGCTTATATCTGATGCCTTTTTATGGTCTTTCTTGCCAGGTTTAGAACTGCTCTGGGTGTTGCTGTTTTTATTATTACTACCATTACTATTACCGACCCAGCATCTGACTCAGGCTCCAGTCCTGTGATGTGATTTCCGAAACCTAGAAATTTGTGCCTGAGATTGAGCTAGAGATGGTGGCTTGAGGGAATATCCCACAGCACCTCTTCCTTCTTCTATCGAACTTACAAAGACTACAGCTGGCCTCCAGGAACAAAAGTTCCTACACAGAAATTGACTAATCCATTATTTGCTTAAAATCTGAAGGAGACGGCAGCACCTTACTTGCCAGAAGAAAAAGGGACAGTTAAACAAAACAGCCCCTTGCAAGTTGCCCATGTTACCTACTGGCCTGCCAGCCATGCTAATTCACAGCACTCATCAACATGTGCCGAGTGGAGGATTAAATATCACCCACCCTAAGAGTGCTCCTTTATAAACTAGATCCCGCCTTCATACTATTCTGGAACACTACAGTCGCATGGTATTGTATAGCAACGCAATGATTTTTTTTAAAGTTATTGTTACTATTTTACAGTTACAAATATTCAACACGGCCTAGGACCCTCGTACCTACAGGACCGCCTCTCTTGGTATGCCCCGCGGAGGACCTTAAGGTCCACAAATAACAACACTTTGGAGGTCCCAAGCCGCAAGGTGGTTAGATTGATCTCAACTAGGGCCAGGGCCTTTTCAGTACTGGCCTCGACTTGGTGGAACGCTCTGTCACAAGAGACTAGGGCTCTGCGGGACTTGAAATCTTTCCGCAGGGCCTGTAAGACACAGCTGTTCTGCCTGGCCTTTGGTTTGGACTCAGTCTGACCCTTATGTTTCCCTCACCTTGTGGGTTTGATTTATTGGCTACTATTAAAATGAGGCTGCATTTTAAATTATATTTTAACCCTTATTTAAATAAACTGTTTGTTGGGGTTGGTTTGGGGTTTTTTTGTTTGTTTCCCCCGCTCTTGTGTTTTATTATAATTTTATTGGTGTTAGCCGCCCTGAGCCCGGCTCTGGCCGGGAGAGTGGGGTATAAATAAAAATATATTATTATCGTTATTATTAACACAAATTCCAGACACAAAGATCTTCAAAGATGAGGCAGAATCTCACAGGGCGGTGCCTGTGGGTGCCCCGCCTACTCCTGCCAAAAGAGAAAGAGAAGCCGTAGGAGCGGCTTGTGGTGAGAGCTCATAAGCGCTCTGCATGACCCCAGTAAGCGAGGCTTCGGCAGGGTGGCAGTGCCACAGGGTTGGGGCAGAGGGGTGGAGGAAGGGGCAGCACATTCCTGTTCTGCCTCTGGTGAAGTGGGATGGGCCACACCCAGTATAAGAGCACAGCAGTTCCTTTCAGACTATTTCAATTTTTATTTCCACGGAAGTGGAAAGAGAGCTGCAGTAAAACATATTTTGTCAAAGCTGAGCACGTTACTGAAGCTGGCATTGCATTACGAAATAAATCAAAGTAGAGACAACTGTTTCATTAGGATCTAATAACCTAGCAACAACAAGCACAAAACACACAACCTTGTTTAAAACAACCAACCTTTTGCCTGGAATTATGTGGCTTCTCTAATGTGACCAGGGACTGGTAGGAACTTTAAAAAAAAAAAAAACCACAACTGTTGAGATAATTGCATGGTTTCCTATTCGTGTTTTAACATTGCCTTTTCCATTGTTTGTACGCCTCTGATTAGCGAGAGAAAGCTAGTCAGAAGGCAAATTGAAAGCTTGCAATTTGCTGGCTGGAGAGCTAACAGATGATTGCAAAGCTTTCAGCACTTTAATTTAATTTTGCAAAGCACTAGATGCCTTGATAGCACTATAAAAATAATAAAGGATAATCATTGGGAGTAATAAATTACTGCGTCTGCCATTCAGAAGAAATGCGAGAATTTCTGAGAGTCTCAGATGGCAGGAAGCGGGGGGGACGGGGGACCCAGAGTGGTTATTTACAACCCAGTTTAGTAAAATCCCAAGAATGCCCATCAAATCTCTCTACAGACATGCCTCCACCCCCCAGTCTCAGTTAGGCACCATAAATTCTAGTCACACTGCTCTGACTTAACTCACAATCTCTATAATTGTCTATTTGTTTGCTGTGCACATTTGAAAGGCAGCAGAGGGGTGTGTATAGCTCAGCTATGTTCTATCTATGCTGGCATATGCTGACATCCATCACCGGCAGCAAATACACTTGGGCTGCACTGGTTATGAATCTGTTTTATTAAGACAGCTGGTTATTTATGGGCTTTAAATTTAACCAGCAACGTGCAGCGGAGGTAGGTCCGTGTGCTTTACCCAAGCTCGCTTTTTGCAGAAAGGGAAAAAGAAAGGACCTATATTTCAGGTAGGCTTTAAGCAAGCGGGTGGTGCTGTGGGTTAAACCACAGAGCCTAGGACTTGCCTATCAGAAGGTTGGCGGTTCGAATCCCCACAACGGGGTGAGCTCTCATTGCTCGGTCCCTGCTCCTGCCAAACAAGCAGTTCGAAAGCACATCAAAGTGCAAGTAGATAAATAGGTACCGCTTTGGCAAGAAGGTAAATGGCGTTTCCGTGCGCTGCTCTGGTTCGCCAGAAGCGGCTTAGTCATGCTGGCCACATGACCCGGAAGCTGTACGCCGGCTCCCTCGGCCAATAAAGCGAGATGAGCGCCGCAACCCCAGAGTTGGTCACGACTGGACCTAATGGTCAGGGGTCCCTTTACCTTTACCTTTATGCTGAAATGTGATGGCAAACCAAACCACTAACAGTACAGTGTTACCTCCGGTTATGAACGCTTCAGGTTTCGAGCTCCGCTAACCTGGAAGTAGCTGCTCCTGGCTGCAAACATTGCCCCAGGATGCGACCAAAAATCACGCGCTGGAGGTGTGCGTGCAGCGGGAGGCCTCATTAGCAAAAGCACGCCTCAGGATAAGAACGGTTTCAGCTTAAGAATGTACTTCCAGAACGAATTATGTTCATAACCAGAGGTACCACTGTATATTGTAAACATGATCTAACAGTAACTTAACCAAGGCCCATCAATATGCATTTTAATAGCAAAGCAAGCCACTTAACAGGAAATAAGAGTGTCTTTTAAGAAGGCAACACTCCTTCTCATAGAGAACCTTAATTAAGAAACAATGCAGTTTGTCATCTTGAAATTGCTAGGACGTCCCTATTTTCATTAGAGGAATATGGGGCTGTGCCTATTTTCATCAGACAAACATTGGAGGGTATGCTACTACAGTATTACTAGCGGTAGTAATATAGCATTTCCCTATTTTCACTTGGCAAATGTTCCTTCGTTATCAACCCCTTCAATAATGTATTAATCAATACTCAGTTCTAGTGACTATTTGTGAACTTTTCTGTTATTGGGGCTGGGGGAATGGGTGACTACAGCACTGGCCGTTTGTTCCTTTCCAAGGAAGCAATTTTCCAAATCTCAGCTCAAAAGTAAATATTTTGGATGTTCATTTCCCCTTCCCTCAAAAACTTAGGAAACAAGTGAAGTGGAGTTGGATATAACCCAATTGATCTTAACATGGGATCCAGCCTCCCATTTCCAATTAGAAGTGAGCTGGTAAAATTTCAGGATGCTTCTGGTGGGCTGTTTATTGGCACAATACTGAGTTGCTGAATAACTGAGTTGTTGAACAGCAGAATTATCCCATCACTTTTCTAACTGCAAAAGTGATGGGAAATTGCCCTGGAAAGTGTGGAATAATAACCACTAGCTGGCAATGCAAACTTCCATGCGAACATTATCAAAATGATTGCTCAATAAACAGGTGATGTTGTATATCCTCAGTGTACATTTTGTGCATACATATCAATATGAATACTCAATGAACAGCCGGTCTGGAAGCTCCTTTCAGCAAATCAAAATATGCTCTTTCCAAATGACGCTCTTTCTTTCTCCTATTTTCCAGTGGCAATAGCAATTTGCATCCCGACAAATAAAAAGCTCAATAGATACAACCCAGGCTTTTCTGTCCTCAGCCTAGTTGCTGTGTAGAAGCTTTAATAGGATGAGCCCCAGCAACAGGAAACCAAGGTGCAGTTTTAGTTCTGTATCCTGACCAGCTTTTATTTCATTAACATGGATGTGTTTTTGTTTTAAATATTTTGCAACTCGTCCTGAGATCTGCGGATAATAGGCAAGCTAAAAATACTCTAAAATAAATGAATAAATAAAATTTGCTCCCGGGGAAATGAGAAAGGAGGTTTGCACATAGCCATGACTCAGAAATCATCAGCAGTCAATTCTGAAAGAGTCCATGGCTCTACAGCCATAACCTGGGGAACTTTACACAAACAATTCCGTCTGGGCCTCTTGTTTTTCAAACGGCAGCCCCCTCTGTCCAGCACAAGTTGAAAAATAGATTTTGGTGTGGCAAATAATGTAAGCAAGGTGCATAGAAAGACCCGGTTAATATGTGCAAACCCCTAGAGCTTTAGCATAGTAGCTAAGAATCACAGAACTGGAAGGGACCCTGAAGATCACCTGGTCCAAGCAGGGATCAAACTTGCAGCCTTGGCATTATCAGCGCCACGCTCTAACCAACTGAGCTATCCAGAAGGTCACAGACTAAGCAACATGTCAGGAAGCCTTTGAGTCTAGTCTCTGCTGTGAACTCACTATGTGGCCACTTTTTCTCAGCTTCGGTTACTGCATCTACAATATGGGCGGTGCACACTTACCTTACACGGTTGTTATGAGAATTACAGCTAGAGAATCCATGCAAATTGCTTTGATCATTTGAGAGCACTATAGCGAGATTAAGCATTAAGGAGTGCTTTATGATCCATGCATGCCAAGGTGATGCACGATTAGATGTTGATCTTTCTTAGGAATTCCATGCCTTGAATGGGCTTTGGTATGAGCTCAGTTGAAAAACCGTGGACAGGGATAAAACCACCTCCAGAGACACCAGCTGTGTAGCTTTCTTGCGCCATTTTCAAATCATGGCCAGCATATATATATATATATATATGCAGGTTTTGGTGTCCTCGGGTGTCTTCCCGTGTAAAAGTTGGGGTGTCTAGGCGACGTTTCGACGAGGTCTCACTCGTCATCTTCAGGCTGGTGCTTTCGGCTTCTTGTTACTGGAACAGAGCGGGATCTCAATGTTTGAGTTCCTATAAATACTGTAGAGGGGGTGTGGTGTCTAGCCTCCAATGTTCTGGGCAGAGAGGAAGTTCCCAGGCTAGTGTGCCTTTTCTTCTTTTGTTCCTTAATTACTTGAGAGATACCTTGAGTGATTTCTTGAGTGATATCCTGAGTACCACTTAGGTGGGTCATTAGGTGTGGATTAGTTGCTAAAGTCTTTGTGTCTTGACCTCTTGAACTTTGTGAAGAGTTTTCCTGAGAAGATGGCTGTATTGCACTTAGTTGTGCTTTGGCTTGGCTTCGTGTATAGGGGCGAGCTGTGGTTTTGTGGCTTGTGTCAGCCAGATCTGTGTAGGGATTGCAGGGGGGTGCAGCATCCGGAGGTGCCACCATGGACTGGCTACTGGATGGTGTCAGTAATTCATCTGTGGAGAGGGTCTGGGTTTGGGTCTGGTGTGGTTGATTGGTGTTGGCGTTCTGTGTGCCTCTGGATCTGGTGTCAGTTTTTGTGGGGAGGGCTAATTTCCAGATGTCTGGCAAGCGGGATGTGTCGTCACGCTTGTTCATGTTGTGAGGGTGTTTCTCTATCTCGATGGCTTCCATGATTATTCTCTTGTGGTGATGTTCCGTGTTAAAGAGCAATTTGGAATCTGCAAAATTAATTTCGTGTCCTGTTTCTTTCATGTGTTGGAAAAGAGAGGAAGTTTTTTCTTCTTTTTTGACGGCATTCTTGTGTTCTGCGATACGTGCATTTATTCGTCTGTTTGTTTGTCCAATGTACGTGGCTGGGCAGACTTTGCAGGGTATTTCATAGATCCCTTGGTTTTCCAACTGGATTTTATCCTTGGGGTTTCTGAGGATATTGGCTATTTTTTGGTTGGTGCAAAAGGCTGTTTTGATATTGTGTTTATGGAGGATTTTGCTAATTTTATCTGTAGTGCCCTTGATATAAGGAAGGAGGGCCATGCCATTGTTTTCTTCTGTGTCTTGGTTTTTGGGGGGTGTTTCCTTTTGGATTAGCTTCGTAATCCTGTTTTGCTGGTATCCATTGGCAATTAACACATTTGAGAGATTCTGTAACTCAGTTGTCAAGTGGTCTTTGTCAGCCAGGCGTTTGGTTCTGGAGATGAGAGTCTTGGCTACGGAGTTTATTTGTGCAGGGTGGTGGTGTGATTGTGCATGTAAGTAGCGGTTGGAGGATATACAACATCACCTGTTTATTGAGCAATCATTTTGATAATGTTCGCATGGAAGTTTGCATTGCCAGCTAGTGGTTATTATTCCACACTTTCCAGGGCAATTTCCCATCACTTTTGCAGTTAGAAAAGTGATGGGATAATTCACCAAGGCCCTGTACAAATCACAGTCCCATGCACTAACTACATAGGCAATAAAACAAGTGACAAGATACCAGCCCAGTATAAAAGGATTTGCACAACTGGTTCAAATAACTGCAGAGATCGTACTCTGTCTGCCTTTCATCCTCTGACAACTCGCTGCACAAAATAGGATCAGTAAAGGCTTGTGGTGATCCAGCTCTGTGATTCGTTTAGCCATGTAAACTTGGATAATATTCCTAGTTGCAACAAAGAACAACAGTGTATGGAAAGTTTTCATCCATTAAGAAATATATTCCCTGTTACAATATATTCCCTATATACAAGCATTTTTTTTAAAACATCATTTTTAGCACTGGTAGAAACTGAAGTGTCTTCATTCTGATGAGCGATAAGCGATTCTGTTCAAGAAGATAGTATTCCCAAGTGCAGTGAGTCACACTGAAAGTGTCTTCATAACAAAAGCAGGTTTATTCTATGACTATTTTTCTAAACCAATCAGCCAGGCATTCAGGATTGTTCTGCTCATTTTGCCAGAACAAATGCAAATGCATAATAACCCTGTTAATGCTCATGATGGAGCAATGTTTGCCTGCCCTAGTCTTAAACTGTAGGCTTCACTCTTTAACTTCAGAATGTGGGAACCTGGCCCTGATATATTGCAGCTTCCAGTGAACTATAATATTATTGACTGGCAAGATTAAGAGACTGCATAGTAATGTAAGTAGAAGGTAAAGGTACCCCTGACCATTAGGTCCAGTTGCGGACGACTCTGGGGTTGCAGCGCTCATCTCGCTTTATTGGCCGAGGGGGCAGGCGTACAGCATCTGGGTCATGTGGCCAGCAGGACTAAGCCACTCCTGGCGAACCAGAGCAGCGTACGGAAACACTGTTTACCTTCCCATCGCAGTGGTACCTATTTATCTACATGCACTGGCATGCTTTCAAACTGCTAGGTGGGCAGGAGCTGGGTCCGAACAATAGGAGCTCACCCCATCGCAGGGATTTGAACCGCCAATCTTCTGATCGGCAAGCCCTCGACTCTGTAGTTTAGGATTGCACTGAGTAGATACATGTAGGATTGCACTTTGGTTGGTTTCTCCAACAACACACATACCAATAAAAATCTAATTATGATCCTAATTTTGGGACAGTCTCTGTTCCTAGGACTGTAGAGGATGCCTTTGGGGTTTTGAAATGCTGGTGAAGATAATATGTCATGATGCTTTGCTTAGTCTGATAACTAAACGCTATTCATCATAATCATCATCAATTTATTATGGTCAACAGACCAGAAATAAAATACTTTTTCAACTAAGCCCTCTTAAGCAAAGGAAATGGATTTCTGATTTGTGCCATTAAATCCACAATATGATTTTTATTTTATTTTTTGCACTTAGGTATATTGATTTGTTTGCAATCCATCTTCCTAAGAACACAGGAGATTTTAACCGTACATTAGGCAACTGAATTTTACTTCCTTTGTGTATGAATTGGCTTTCAAAATGGCTATGCTATTTTAGTAAGCTAAGCAAAGCGTTGCAAAAGTAATGTCATGATAATCAGTCATGATTTCTACAGGCATGAGCTGAAATCCAAATGGCTGTTTTCAGTGTTATCGTAGGCATGTCTACTCACCGAGTCCCATGGAGCTTACTCCCAAGAAAAGCAACAGAGGATCACAGCCTTAAGCTCACACAAAGTCCTTTGCTCAAATGCAGTGGAATTTCACAAGCAGCACTCACACCCGCTGCCAGCCCATACTAAAAGCTACTTTTGAAACTCCACTCTGTTTCAGAAGCATCAGGTTATACAAGACAGAAGTACTGTTCTTGGGGGACAGAGGGCAGGCTGGTGTGGAGGACTCCCTGGTCCTGAATGGGGTAACTGTGCCCCTGAAAGACCAGGCGCACAGCCTGGGAGTCATTTTGGACTCACAGCTGTCCATGGAAGCACAGGTCAATTCTGTGTCCAGGGCAGCTGTTTACCAGCACCATCTGGTACCCAGGCTGTCTCGCCAGAGTGGTGCGTGCTCTAGTTATCTCCCACTTGGACTACTGCAATGCGTTCTATGTGCAGCTACCTTTGTAGGTGACCTGGAAACTGCAATTAATCCAGTATGCGGCAGATAGACTGGTGACTGGGAGTGACCGCCAAGACCACATAACACCAGTCCTGGGAGACCTGCATGGGCTCCCAGTACATTTCCGAGCACAATTCAAAGTGTTGGTGCTGACCTTTAAAGCCCAAACAGCCTCGGTCTTGTATACCTGAAGGAGCGTCTCCACCCCCATCATTCAGCCCGGACACGGAGGTCCAGCTCTAAGGGCCTTCTGGCGGTTCCGTCACTACGAGAAGTGAGGTTACAGGGAACCAGTCAGAGGATCTTCTTGGTAGTGGCGCCCACCCTGTGGAATGCCCTCCCATCAGATGTCAAGGAAATAAGCAACTATCTTACTTTTAAAAGACAACTGAAGGCAGCCATGTTTAGGGAAGTTTTTTAACGTTTAATGCTGTATTGTGTTTTTAATATTCAGTTGGAAGCCGCCCAGAGTGGCCGGGGAAACCCAGCCAGATGGGTGGGGTATAAATAATAGAAGATGATGATGATGATGATGATGATGATGATGCTGCACAGGGAAATAAATACAGCCTAAGAAAAAACAATAGCATCCTTATTGTTTGACAGAACTAGGAGAATAGGAAGCCAGAATGTTAATCCATCTAGCTCAGTTGGCCATTTTACACACAAGACACCCCCAATCAAATATTTTCACTTGTCTACAGCCACAGTCTCATCATATTTTACCTTCGTGTGTGACGAACTGGTCTGCTTCTTACCACCACAAAATGGGTGTCGTCTCCCTTGTTGTAACTGGAAAAGACCATCGAGAAGGGCAACTGTCTAAACCGAAGCAGAATGCTTTGTATTAAGAAATTAAAATCACACGTCTGTTTTGCAAACAGTACTGCTTATTCAGTTACCATAAATCAACCAAAGTACAGAAGATTAAATGTTGTGCTAAAGAACTGCATTGTCTTTAAACCATAATTATTGTACCCACACGAGCAGTAATGCACATGGTAGAGTGCCATCTTGCACTGAATAATTTCCATGTTATTCCATATTAGCAATTAATTACAGTACTTAAAATGCCATTGCTCCATAAGCTAGCTGAAAGAGTATTTCTGATGTAAGACACCCAAGAGGATCTTTCCAATCACTTGGAGTTGCCTGAAACAGATGTTGCGCTCTCCTCCTCATAACTTTGTTCTTATAGTCACACAACAACCACTGTTCCCCTAGACTGACTCATGGGTGCTCAGAACCCAAAACTGGCACAATACTGTCCCATGGTGGAGGAGCACCAGTGTATTCATGAGGGATGATATAACGGTAAAGGTTGTGGCGCTCATCTTGCTTTGAGGCTGAGGGATCTGGCGTTTGTCCACAGACAGCTTTCCAGGTCATGACTAAACCGCTTCTGGTGCAACGGAACAGCGTGACGGAAACCAGAGTGCACAGAAACACTGATTACCTTCCCATCGCAGTGGTACCTATTTATATGCTTGCACTGGCATGCTTTCAAACTGCTAGGTTGTCAGGAGCTGGGACAGAGCAATGGGAGCTCACCCTGTCGCAGGGATTCGAATTACTGGCCTTCTGATCAGCAAGCCCAAGAGGCTCAGTGGTTTAGACCACAGCGCCACCCGCATCCCATGAGGAATGATGTACCAATAGTGCTCAGGCAAGCCTGACACTCAAAGGCTCTGCAGGGTGATTACAGTATGTTAAGCCATCATGTAGAAAAGCGAGGGAGGCAGGGAGAAAAATATCCATCCACACATGTTTTTGGTGCACTTAGGGACTACTAAATCTAGAGTTGCCCTGCCTACAAGTAGGCATGGAAGGAGCAGTCAGTTTCAGATCTCTCAGTTTCTGATTTTTTGAATCTTAAATTCTCCACATTTCTGCAGCAATTTGCACTAAAATGGAATCTCATTAAAATTCATAAGCATCTGTCCAAATACACACATTTTTGTATGCAATTCTGACTAATGTACACCTTTTCTTGCAATTTCCCCATATATTATACAGTTTTGTATGTTATTTTCACTATTATATCAATTTTTATGCACACTCCCCCCAATATACGTACTTCTGTAAACATCGTTTGGTTGGAGAACTGCATCCACAAAATTTCAAAGGCTGGCTGTGTTTCAGTTCTCATATGGTTTCAGAAAGAGCAAATTTGATAATTACCTTTAAAAGCAAACTGAGTTGAATTTCCCACCCACCTCCATCCTTACCTGCAAGCAAGAAATCCTGGACAATAATCCAAAGGACACCTGTTTGCTGCAAGCTTCATGCATTATTGTAGTGGAAATAAAAGTCAGAAAACACTGTAATGCCACCTGTAGTCATTTTCTATGTAATGAAGGTATTACAGAGAACCTGCCTTATTTGTTGCAGCTGTGTGCAAATAAGTCATTGGCCTATTAACAAACAAAATTACTTATTTAAAAAGTGATAGAGCTGTTGTTGAAAAGCTTTCCTCCTTTGCCTCCATGGTAGCAAGCATGCACTGAAAATGTTTAGCTGTCTGTGCAGTGGATTTTTATTATAAGGGAATAATTTGTTTCTGATTTTAATTAGATGTGGAAGTTTTATCTCGTTTGTTACGGCCCAAGGACTGAACAAATAAAACTGCTACTACGTTTTAAGAAGCGCAGCATGACAGAACACACACTCCACAAATCATGGGGACACAGAAACTTCCCATCCCTGTTTTTCTTGCAATTTAGGCACATAATGAACCACTTCTCATTGCGTAACCACAGTGTAACCCTGCCTTACTCCACAGCAAAATTCCCTAGGCAGGTATACTACATATTCTCTGGCATGCATTCCACAAATTAGGACAAATACCAGTAAGAACACATACAATAAATATTTAAAAACAATTAAATAAAGAAAAGAATGCACAACACGCACACTCAGAAGACCATGCTACAACAACCAGTTATTTGCTAACTGAAAAAAGTTTTTGCCTGCTGGCGAAACAAAAGCAGATAGTGGGGGCAGCCCAGGGTGGAAGCAGTTTGGGAGCAGCCACCAAGAAGGCCCTGTCTCACATCCTCACCAAACATGCCTGCGAATGTGGCATGATCAAGAGAAAGGCCTCTGCAGAAGATCTCCGAGGCCAGGCAGGCTCATACTGTATAAGGAGATGTGTTTCTTCAGAACGTTCCGCTATAATTTATCAGTGTTGACTCTGCCTTCCTCTTCAGCCCTATCTTTGTCAGAGGGGAAAGTGCTTAGAAGTTGGATTAGTTCTTGCAGGTTTATGAGGATTTGTTTTTGGGGCTCACTAGCTTGGGGAGGAGGTGTGTGATTCCTCAGGCTCAGGACAGGTGGGGGTCACATGCCTCTTCAAACCCAGAAGGTATAACAGGCCTGTGTGTCCTGGCCAGGCCTGCACATCCTGCATCCTGACTAGGCCTCTGCATCTTGGCCAGGCCTCTGCATCCTGGCCTGAACAACTGTGTCCTGGCCCAGATGACATTTGTAGATGTGTGTGTGTTTTCTTTTTTCTTTTTTTCTTTCTTGTTTGTATAGTTTTATTTTGGATTTGATGTTTGTAATTTTTGTTGTAATTTTGCATTGAAAATATTTTTTTTAAAAAAAAGATGGACTAAAAACAGAATGTAGCTCCAGAACCGTGAGAACCGTTTCTTGTTGCAGAAGCAGATTGTTATACCCAGTGCCAGATTTACGTATAAGCTAAATAAACTATAGCTTAGGGCCCCACTCTCTTGGGGGCCACCAAAAAAATTTAAAGGAAAAAAACTGGATGTACATTTCCAAAATATAAGATAACAAAATAAAACCTACATACAGCAACAGTGTTTTGTGTTGTGTAGGCTCCTATTATGTAAGTAATCAAAATGTAAGTAAACAAAAAAACCGTGATAATTTATTGTTGACAATGGACAGCTGCACATATAAAGGGCCCCATTACCTTCAGTAGCTTAGGGCCTCATCAAACCTAAATCTGGCCCTGGTTATGCCAAGGTATGAGAAACTGAATTTCTCTCTTCTATGCAGCCCTAAAAAGCACAGGGTCCCAGCCTCTTTCTGCCACTTTATACATTTCCATCTTCTCTAGAGCAGGAAGAAAAGAAAGCAATAAATGAAGACCTACCAGCGGTAAAAGCCCAAAGCTTTCATTACAGGTTACAGGGAACCAAACAGAGGGCCTTCTCGGTCGTGGCGCCCACCCTGTGGAACGCCCTCCCTTCAGGTGTGAAGGAAATAAGCAGCTATCCTATCTTCAAAAGACATCTGAAGGCAGCCCTGTATTGGGAAGTTTTTAATATTTAATACTGTATTGTTTTTAACACTCGATAGGGAGCTGCCCAGAGTGGCTGGGGAAACTCAGCCAGATGGGTGGGGTATAAATAATAAATTATTATTATTATTATTATTATTATTATTATTATTCAAAGGCCTAGTTCTTGGCCTTTCCTAAAAGGCCTAGTTCTTGGCCTTTCCTAAAAGCTTTGCCAACTCCTTTAACTGATTGTGGGTTCTATCCAATTACAGTGGTACCTCGGGCTAAGTACTTCATTCGTTCCGGAGGTCCGTTCTTAACCTGAAACTGTTCTTAACCTGAAGCACCACTTTAGCTAATGGGGCCTCCCGCTGCCGCCACACTGCTGGAGCACGATTTCTGTTCTCATCCTGAAGCAAAGTTCTTAACCTAAAGCACGATTTCTGGGTTAGCAGAGTCTGTAACCTGAAGCGTATGTAACCTGAGGTACCACTGTAAGTCACTTCTGCTCACACATTAGAACTTTCTCTCCACACACACATACCCCCCAAATTTGCTCAGGGGTTTCCTGCAACCCTCTGGGACCAGTTGAGGGCAGTGTAGGGGGCACATAGAGGCTGAACAACTTCATGAGATCCAATCTATTATGTCTGTTAAAATTGTAATCACAGTTTTGCAAGATCGTACTTGCCCACAGACTTCCCCAAAAGGCCTTAAACGAGTTAGTGTGTACTTAGCTGTGTCATCTGTAAAACAGGACCCTGGAGGACTGTTTCAAAGATGAAGGACAGCAGGGCTGCAAAATATTATTAAAATCTTTATACTTTGTACCATGGCCTCTCAAGCAATAGATCATAAGGTTACCTCTACAATACTATTGAATATTTGTCACTTTCCTAAGATCTAGAGGTGGTGCTGCCCAGATGTGGATTGCTTTGGAAGGAGAGCTCTCTTGAGGATTATGGCATTTTGTAACATATAGTGAAATGTTTAAGGTTTAAGGTTTTGTTATGTTTTTGTATATGTTGGAAGCCGTCCAGAGTGGCTGGGGCAATTCAGTCTGATGGATGGGGGTACAAATAAAATAATAATAATAATAATAATAATAATAATAATAATAATAATAATAGTTGTTGTTTTGTTGTTGTTGTTTACTTACATATATACCAGTAGAGCATAACTGGAGGCAAGTGGCATAAGGACTTCTAGCTCATAGCAGACCTGCTTTAGAAGATACAGGCTTCTTCTAAAACAGGGGTAGACAACCTAAGGCCTGGGAGCAACCTAATTGCCTTCTAAATCCGGCCCACAGATGGTCTGGGAATAAGTGTGTTTTTACATGAGTAGAATGTGTCCTTTTATTTAGAATGCATCTCTGGGTTATTTGTGGGGCATAGGAATTCGTTCATATTTTTTTTTCAAAATATAGTCCGGCCCACCACATGGTCTGAGGGACGGTGGACCAACCCACAGCTGAAAAAGGTTGCTGACCCCTGTTCTAAAAGCTCTCCCCCTTTCAAGATTCTGCCGTTCCTTCTCCACAGAGATATTAAACTCCCAAGGCAGGAGGAAGGATGAGTAATCTTCCACAAACAGTTCTCACATTCCAGGGCGATCTTTCAACCCTTAGCTTCTGCTGAGGAAATACCAACCACTCATTCATCCCAAACCTTTAACTGAAATTTTCCAAACAAAGATATGGCTGGCACGGTTTGGCCAACATTCGTAACTATACTTCCTGTTATATTAGCACCAGCCACCTGTTGCTTGCTGCAGTCTTGTGATCTTGCACAAAAGGAGCAAAAAATTCAGAATAGGTAACATAGTTGTTTCCTATACTTGGCACCTATAAAGCCTCCAATTAAATTCTTGATGTCTATGATATCATGTAGAGAAGGTCTAGGAAATATATTTGCCTGACATCTTAGAGCAGTGGTCCTGGTTAGTTAGAGATGAGGATGAAAATTGTAGTCCAAAAATAGCTGGAGACCCAAGTTTGGGAAACACTGTCTCAGAGCATGGGTAGCCAAACTGGTGCCCTCCAGGTGCTGCTGGACTCCAAGTCCCATCATCCCTCACCATTAGCCATGCTGGCTGAGGCTGATGGGACTTGGAGTCCAAAAAATCTTGATGGGCATCATGCTACATAAAACCTGTGATAGAGAGCTGCTACAAGTCGGAGTAGGTGGGGAAGTACTTAATGAAATAGCTTGCCTCATTAAAAGGCCCTTTCCAAGAAGAAGAAAGAGAAAATAAATAAAGGAAGCTGCCACTGTATACATACTTACCTTGAAGTAAGTTACTTATGAGAAAATGTCATATGACTGCACATTGTGTTATTTAAATCCCTTGACTGCTTCAGCAGACCCTCCAAGTGTCTGTTTTCCAGAGACAGTCCCAGATTTACAGAAGCCATCCCAGTTTCTGATTTAATCCCAGAATGTCCCACTTTTCCTCAAGACGTCCCTATTTTCACTAGAGAAATATTGAAGGGTATGCGACCCCAAAGCCAAGGAGATAAGTAACTATACAACCTTTAGAAGACACCTGAAGGCAGCCCTCTATAGGGAAGTTTTTAATGTTTAATATTTTATTATGTTTTTATATATGTTGGAAGCCACCCAGAGTGGCTGTAGCAACCTAGTCAGATGGGTGGCGTACAAATAATAAAATTATTGTGATGATGATGATGATGATGGAACAGGACGTCCTATTTTCATCAAAGAAATGTTGGAGGGTATGCTTCAGCATTCAAGTGGAATAAAAAAAAATGTGCCTTTATCCATTTGCCTTTTCTTTTGTTTCCCTCCAGAACGCAACTGTTCCTATTTCACACACTTTGTCTCAGGAGAGAGCACAGAGATTTTTGAAGTGTCAACACAAAGAGGTAAGGAAAAACCGGTAAGGCGGCCATCTTGTTCTCACTACAATATGCCTCACACAATAAATGTCCAAAAAATGTTCAGGAGACATGGAATGTGACTTCTTCTAAATACGGAAAGACAAAATGGGCTGCAATGGGAGGCTTTCCAGGGATACGATTGGATAACACAGTTCTGTGGAGTTAGTTGCAAATTCATATGGTGTAGCTACATAAAGGCTTAAGCTGCAATCTTAGGCATGCTTACGTGGGAGCAAGCCCTATCGAATCCATGTGGCTTCCTCTTGAGTCGACACGCATAGGATTGTGCTGCTAACTGGACTTTCTAGAGCTGGGGACAGGGTTCATAGTCACAAGTAAAATTTCGTTCTTAATAGTAATGGAAAGCCTTCCCCCCTTTTATACCTGTGTTCTTACTACACTACATATTTTAACATGTGGCTATAGTGTTTAGCAATCCTACTGCTGTTATTTTGGATTTTTAAGGTCTTTTCTTGCAATAAAAATATTTTTAATAAATTTAAAAATGTTCCTCTTCTTTCTATCAGCAGCCAATATAGCTCAGTCAGTCTTGAAAATGGGGAAAGGACCCTCCACAGTTTGTTGATGTGGATCAACCTGTTGACCTTCATTATCTTTTTCAGTAGTAATATGGCATCATTACTGCTAAATTCAAGTGCTTTTACTACAGCTGTCTGATAAAAAGTACCTCAACTATATACATGGGTAACTTTTATTATGTTTCAGAATAAAAAAAAATTAGGATGGTATTCTTCTCTTTTTATATTTTACTTTATCTTATCAGATCTATTATATCTTGTCAGATTTCTTATCTCTCACCAGATCTCCTACCTCTTATCAGATCTGTGCTTCTTCCACCACACCAGCCCAACATCTTATTTCTTAATTCTTCAATCCTTACATGAGGCAAGCAAAAAGATATTTGCAATTTTTCTACAAATCACTGTTTTAAACCCCATAAAAGGTGGTTGTTGTTGTTGCTGCTGCTGTTGACAGTAATAATAATCTTAATAATTACTATAATAATAATACTGATAATAATCTGAAGAGTTTCCTTCAGTCTTTATGCTTTAAATCATAAACATTATATGCATAAAAGTCTGGATTTCTGCACACATTTATTAGCTGTTTGCACACTATTAGAGGTATCCATTTGATCTCAAAAACATGTCTATCCCATCATTATTCACTTCAGAGGAAATCCTCAGAGTGCACTGCTAAAAAAGTTTTTTTTTAAGTGCACAAACCATCTCAAATTCATTTTTCAAAGATGTTCAAAAGCATTTTAAATGTGTGTCAGCCTATCCCAAGTGGAATCAACCTGTATCAGGGCCAAACTAGATATGATGGCAGCAGTTTAAACTGGAGGGCTATGGAGGAGAAATGTGCTCAGTTCACATTTTAATGCAAACCTACCTTATTTGCCCACCCCAAGCCAACACACAAAACAAAACACAGTTATCCTGTTGTCAGGCCTCGGGGAAACGGCTTCCTCCCTTCCTTTGGCCGTGGATGAGAAGAACAAAGCAAAAATAGTCTCTTACCAGTTAAAGGGTCCATTCTTGGGGCAAAGGTGGTTCCAATTAAGGTTTCCACCCACTTCATCCCAAGCCATCCCCGCCACTTTCTCGTCTGGCAAGCCTTATCTGCTCTCCATGACCTGATCGGTTGGACACTTTCTAGCAAAAGGGAGTCTGCTAATTCTCTCTCTCCCTGTTCTTCTTCTCCTAGCTGTTTCCCACTCAGTTCTGCTCAGCTGTTGTCTTCCAAACTATGCCCCTCTGCAAACCACTGCTCCAAATCTATACTGCTCCTGGGCAGCTTCAGGATCCTGGTCAGAAGCAGGGGGAGGGCAAGGTCCCCACCATTCCTCATCGGAGTAGCTCCCCTCAGCCTGGTCTCTGACACCTGTGTAATGCCTCAAAATTTTGCAATGCAGTTCTTCTAACCAGCCCCTTCTACTTGACAAAAATACATCTTATAATGTATGTTAGGGGAAAGTACGGTATTCACAAAATGCATATATCTAGTGAAAACAATGTACAGTGGTACCTCAGGTTACATACGCTTCAGGTTACATACGCTTCAAGTTACAGACTCCGCTAACCCAGAAATAGTGCTTCAGGTTAAGAACTTCGCTTCAGGATGAGAACAGAAATCGGGCTCCGGCGGCACGGCGGGAGGCCCCATTAGCTAAAGTGGTGCTTCAGGTTAAAAACAGTTGCAGGTTAAGTACGGACCTCAGGAACGAATTAAGTACTTAACCTGAGGTACCACTGTACAAAGAGGGACGCAGGTGGCGCTGTGGGTAAAAGCCTCTGTGCCTAGGACTTGCCGATCGAAAGGTCGGCGGTTCGAATCCCTGCGGCGGGGTGCGCTCCCGTTGCTCGGTCCCAGCGCCTGCCAACCTAGCAGTTCGAAAGCACCTCCGGGTGCAAGTAGATAAATAGGGACCGCTTACCAGCGGGAAGGTAAACGGCGTTTCCGTGTGCAGCTCTGGCTCGCCAGAGCAGCGATGTCACGCTGGCCACATGACCCGGAAGTGTCTCCGGACAGCGCTGGCCCCTGGCCTCTTAAGTGAGATGGGCGCACAACCCCAGAGTCTGTCAAGACTGGCCCGTACGGGCAGGGGTACCTTTACCTTTACCTTTACCTTTACCACTGTACAAAATGTGTTGTATTGGGGAAACCTTGTTTGCAAAACTGTGCATATTTACAGGATAACATATACAGTCACACCTCAGGTTGAAGTTGCTTCAGGTTGAGCACTTTCGGGTTGCGGTGACTTCCGGGTTTTGCCGCTCACGCATGCGCAGATGCTCAAAATGACATCACGTGCATGCACGGAAGCGGCAAGTCGCAACCCGCAGACACGCAGTCGTGGGTTGCGTTTGCTTCAGGGTGCGAATGGGGCTCCAGAACAGATCCCGTTCGCATCCTGAGGTACCACTGTATGTGCAAAATATAAATGCATAAGGGTATTAGGTAACTGATGTGGGGCAAACTGAATTTTTGGGGAAATGAGTAACTGACATGGACAAGTTTGCTTGGTTCTTATTTAATACACAAGAGGACTGCCCAGGACTCCAGCTGCAATTGCAAAAGTGGTCGCCAAGGGGGAGGGCAGAAACCTCCCACTGCCAAAGGTCTGCCTCCCTCAGCTTCTTTGACTCCTGCAGCTCCCCTCCCTTGGTGCTTTTCTCCAAACTTAGGTGACTTCCAGTCCCGGAGTTCCTCTCAAGTCCTTGAGGAGAAAACTGGGGCTGTAAACTGCAGGCAGACGGGTGGGTTTGGCACCTTTCACTGGGGTGCCATTTTTGCTGTTAAAATCAGACGCTGCCCTTTTCCCCCTATGTGATTTGGGACAGAAAAACATGAAGGAAAATATGTAATCAGAAAACAACAGATTAAAGTGAAACATGTTTGCCTTTTTGCAAAAAAAAGCAGTGCACTTATATTGGAGCCAATTAGCAGGAAAATAACCTTCAGGATTTCTCCTAGATTGAACAAATGGGGAGTGGGGCATTGCAACACTTAAAAACAACATAGAAGGCAAATATCAGCTACTGTAATATTAATGCATGGCTGTGCGTGTTAAATATTAAATATATCTGCAAACTAATGCAATATGTAAACAAACCTCTGAATTATTAAATTAACATACCCATCCTTTCCTTGTTCAGACATTGGCTTGTTTGTTTGGCTTCATAACATACAACATACTTAGCTTAGCTATGCAGTGCAAGAGTGCTGACCTGGAGCCTTGGCTCAAAGAAAACAGAGCTGTAAGTGAGATTGGAAGGAAATGTCCCAATCCTGAGCAATATGAGCTTCTCAAACTGTATATAACTCCAGTCCTGGTCCGACTGCACTGTCAATAGGTTTCCTGGCTCAATAGACCTATACAACCTTGTTGTTGTTGTTTATTCATTTAGTCGTTTAGTCCGACTCTTCGTGACCCCATGGACCAGAGCACGCCAGGCACTCCTGTCTTCCACTGCCTCCCGCAGCTTGGTCAAACTCAGGCTGGTAGCTTCAACAACACTGTCCAACCATCTCGTCCTCTGTCGTCCCCTTCTCCTTGTGCCCTCCATCTTTCCCAACATCAGGGTCTTTTCCAGGGAGTCTTCTCTTCTCGTGAGGTGGCCAAAGTATTGGAGCCTCAGCTTCAGGCTCTGTCCTTCCAGTGAACACTCAGGGCTGATTTCCTTCAGAATGGAGAGGTTTGATCTTCTTGCAGTCCATGGGACTCTCAACCTTATACAACCTTAAACGGCTCAAGAGGAGGGAGGCCAAGAGGCAGAGATGAATCCAGCAGGGAAAGCGGCATGGGTGTCTCCCCCTACTGTTGTGACAAGGTTCCCTCCCTTGGTCTCCCAGAACCAGGAGAGGGATGAAAAGGGCAGAGGAGAAGTTACGTAGATTCGTGCAGACTCAGTCTCAGATTGCTTGGGGGAAACCTGGAGAAGAGGGGACTTAGGCAGTTGTTGGAAGGCAGGGACCTTCAGTCTGAGCGACTGCCTCACTGGGGCAAGACCTACCAGAGATAAGTTGCTGTGCTCATTAGTCCTGACACTCCTGTATAGATCCTGTTTTTGCTAATAAAGAGTTAACTCCAACTGTCTTGGTGTGATTTGCTGCTGGCTTGCTCTTGTCAGATAGACATGAAATGTCAAAACATAAACTATCAATTAATGAATGAAATAATAAATGAGATGACAACTGCACATGGAAAGCCTTGGACTGTCATAAGCCTTCACCACCACCACCACATATTCTTAATGATTTTTATTTGCTTTAAAGGAATTCTGCAGGACCAATGTGGCTGGAAGAGTTGTCTGAAGAGAGTCATCATTTTTTCCCTCTGTTTTGTCTTGACAGAATACAGCATTTCTGCAGCTGCCATTGCCATCTTCAGCGTTGGCTTTTCCATCATCGGAACTATTTGTGTCCTCTTATCCTTCAGGAAAAAGATGGATTATCTCCTAAGGCCAGCTGCTATGTTTTACACCTTTTCAGGTAGATCATCACACAAGGGGGTAAATGGATGCAGATTTCATGGTGTGAATCAAATTCAGGGGAAGATGTGGGGGGCAGAATGTTGATAAAGATTCAAATAACAGAGGGGGGCCGATTTGAGTGGCATGCTAAAGAAGGAAACAATTACTTTCACCTGGGAAAGAAACATACTGAGCTAGTTCATTGCTCTTAATTTCCTCTTGGTGTAAGACAGAGACCACATATTGGGCTCCATTTGTAAAGCTGCCTTGTCATTGCATGTTGGTTCTTGTGTTCCTTTTCTCTCTTGCACAGATGCTCTCTCTCTCTCTCTCTCTCTCTCTCTCTCTCACACACACACACACACACACACACTTCTCTTAGCTAAGTGATGGCCAAACTTGGCCCTCCAGCTGTTTCGAGACTACAACTCCCATCATCCCTAGCTAACAGGACCAGTGGTCAGGGATGATGTGAATTGTAGTCTCAAAACAGCTGGAGGGCCAGGTTTGGCCATCACTGTCTTATCAGATGGGCGGGGAACACCTTCCTCGGACTCTGATGGGTCTCTCACACAATCCTCCATTCCTTTAAGGATTTTTTTTCCTGGCCTTCCTGAAGAAAGAAAGAAAATTTTGCTGGCAAAGGCTATGGCCAGGTCAGCCTTTACAGCTTTTGTTGTGTGCATGCATACACATACTTGTGGCCTGTGCGCATGAGCACACCCAGACTCACAAACGCACAGAACATGGAGGATAAGGCTGTTGAAGGCAACGAATCATATTGGCTGTATCCCACCGATCAGAGGTAAAGGTAAAGGGACCCCTGACTATTAGGTCCAGTTGTGACCGACTCTGGGGTTGCAGCGCTCATCTCGCTTTCTAGGCTGAGGGAGCCGGCGTACAGCTTCCAGGTCATGTGGCCAGCATGACTAAACCACTTCTGGCGAACCAGAGCAACGCACGGAAACGCCATTTACCGTACCTTCCCACCAGAGCGGTTCCTATTTATCTACTTGCACTTTGATGTGCTTTCGAACTGCTAGGTTGGCAGGAGCAGGGATCGAGCAACGGGAGCTCACCCCGTCACGGGGATTCGAACTGCCAACCTTCTGATCGGCCAGTCCTAGACTTCTGTGGTTTAACCCACAGCGCCACCCACATCCCGATCAGAGGTAGCATGCCTCAAAATGCCAGGTGCTGGGGAACAACAGCGAGATGATGCTATTGCCTTTATGTCTTGCTTACGGGCTTCCCATAGGCATCTCTGTGACAAGCAAGTGGTGCTGGACTGGACATTCTATTCTATATTCCAGCAACAGTGGGCAATCAAAAAGAAGATGTTGGATTCAGCTAAGCCCAAAACCAATTAAGATCACGACAGTGAACCCTGTTCGTCAGCTGTTTACAGCTTTCCCTTTCTTCCCTCCCTCCAGGTTTGTGCATTATTATATCCGTGGAAGTCATGAGGCAGTCTGTCAAAAGGATGATTGACAGCGATTACACGGTCTGGATAGAGTACTACTACTCGTGGTCCTTCGCCTGTGCCTGCGCCTCCTTTGTCCTGCTCTTCATCTGTGGGATTGCTCTGCTGCTCATCTCCTTGCCTCGCATGCCCCAGAATCCCTGGGAGACTTGTATGGATGCCGAGCCAGAGCATTAAGCCACTCCAGGCTCGGATTGCCACTTAAGTAACATCCTATCCCCCTGCTCTGAGCATGCATACGGAAAGGTCAGCTATATATATAGATATTATAAGAGGCCTCCAGGAGACAGTGTAGGATGACTGAAGAATCTTTGGAGAACACTTGTTTGTGGAATCGAAGGGGGAGGTTAAATACAAAGCATCGTTCATTTAAAACAAAAAATAAAAGTGTTAAGATTACTGGCTCCGGAATCGTGTACAAATAATTGTGCTCTGCGGCACTATCAGTTTGTAATATGCCCAATGTAGATGAGGAACGGATAGCATTAATCCACTTGAATGGAAATGTGCATTTAAGAGAGCGCTTTTATCCATTTTTTTACCCCACCCAGCTTCCATAAAATATGAGGGGGAAGCAAAAAAATACAAGGCATATTCTTGCCTTCCTCTGTCAGTTAACCATATTCTCCATCCCTATCACTGGATGAGGACTTGATTGGCGAATGGCTGTAAATAATGTTACAACTAATCTGTGGAATGTACATCATTAAGCGCATAACAATAAAAAAAAGATTTTGGATAATGTCAGGGTGGAAGAGTCTTCCTAACCACATTACAAGCACCTTGCTGTTTAATGTCAGCTTTTGTGATTTTATTTGAGCTCAGTGAGACATCTTGAGTGGGGGAAATGGTGAAATCACGTTTAAAATTGTATTCTTAGGATTGGAGGGCTGCAAGCGATCTCCTCCAAATCTAACTTTTTCTAATAAACTGACCCCATATACTCCACATCATGCAGTGTAACAAAGCAGAAGATCACCACCTTTCACCAAGGAAGAGGGGCCACTGAGAAGACAGAGAATAAATGTAGGAGGCACTGAAGAAATGACTCTTTCAAAAAGAAAAAGAAACACACACTTTTAGGTTGATGTTCCTTGAACATCATCAGAACAAAATGTTCAGGGCATTATTCTTTATTTAAGCTCTGAAAATATCTCAAGCCCTGCCTGCCCCCATTTTGAAGGGACATAAAACACAAACCCGGTTTTAGTTTTGACTTACAAAGTCCCAAACAATTTAGGTGCAAGCTATCTGAGGGAGAACTTTCCTCCATATTGACCTACCCAATCACCGAGGTTTTCCAGTGAGGCCTTCCTGGTTACCTTACTACCTTGAGAGAACTGTTTGGTGGTAATGCAGTAGAGGGCCTTTTCGGTAGTTTCGCCCTTGTCAGAATGGCCACTCCATTGAGTTAAGGCAGGCACCAACTTGGATCACATTTCAGCGTCTGCTAAAAAATAAATAATGTATTCCCTCAGGCCTTTGATGGATATTAATGCCAGTTTAACCTAATAATATATCTGCTTTGGCCTAATGTTGGCTGCTTTGTTTTTTTCAGTAACTAAATGTTGAGGTAATATTACTGACTTTTTTGTACATCACCATATCCTCCAACATTTCTCCGATGAACACAGGGGCGTCCCATTCCATAAGGATAATTTTATTATTTATACCCCACACATTTTACTGGGTTGTCCCAACACTCTGAGCAGCTTCCAACATATATAAAAACATAAAACATTTTTTTTAAAAAAAATTCTCTATACAGGATTGCCTTTAGACGGCTTGGGGGTCTAGCATTTCTCCAATGAAAATAGGAACGTCCTAAGGAAAAGCGGGACATTCCAGGATCAAATCAGAAACCGGGACGGCTTCTCTAAATCAGGGACATCCCTGGAAAATAGGGACACTTGGAAGGTCTGCATCACTATTACCACCTTGTGATGTTTACATGAATAGTGGTATGGAAATAGTTTTAAATGTAAAGGTTGGGAAGTTAGTAAAGAGGTTTCTAAATCTGAGCCCTACCATTGTTCTCCTGGGCCACACAACTGCTACAAACAGCAATATTCAACAATCCTTTATCAGGCTGAGCTGCTTTCCTCGTTTTCCCAAAGGCTACCTCACGACATAACGAAGCTGCCTGTCACAATTTGTAAAGGGATTTTTCGCACATATCTATTTATACTGTTGGAAATTTAATTTAATTGCTACTATATCTAATTATATGGAAGCTGAACATTTATCCTGACTTGATTGAGAGAGACACAAAACTTTCGCTAAAAGGTAAATACAGTATCTTTAGCTAGAAGCTCAGTAGCTGTATGCAATATGAAATCCAATTTAAAGTGGGTTCCCTAATGTCCCTCTATCACTTGTCCTGGCAGAAAACCAGAGATTCTGACATAGTCAATATATGCATATAGTCATTTATATGTTGCGTCTCTGCCCAACTTCAAATTGTGTCACACTTCATTTTCATTAGTATAGCTATGTCAGCTGAGGTAAAAGAAGGTTGTGTGTTTGTTCCTCTCTACCTATATTTTTCTAAGCAACTATCTTGGCTTGGATTTAGTACTTTAAAGAGAGATTCAATGTAGAGTATACATGATGCATACCCTCCAACATTTCTCCGATGATGATAATAAGATTATTATGAAATAGGAACATCCCTATTATCTATACCCCTCCCATCTGACTGGGTCACCTCAGCCACTCTGGGCAGCTCCAACATATAGAAAAATATAATAAAACTTTAAAAAAAAAACTTTCCTATACAGGGCTGCCTTGTCTTCTAAAGGTCATATAGTGTTCGAAAGGTATAGTTATTTACCTCCTTGGCTCATGGGTCACATAACTTCAAACCCTCCAACATTTCTCTGATGAAAGTAAGGACATCCTACCGTATTCTCTGATGGAAATATGGATGTCCTAAGGAAAAGTGGAAGGGATGCAGGTGGCGCTGTAGGCTAAACCACAGAGCCTAGGACTTGCCGATCAGAAGGTCGGCGGCTCGAATCCCCGCGACAAGGAGAGCTCCCGTTGCTCAATCCCTAGCAGTTCGAAAGCACCTCAAAGTGCAAGTAGATAAATAGGTACTGCTCCAGTGGGAAGGTAAACGGTGTTTCCGTGCGCTGCTCTGGTTCGCCAGAAGCAGCTTAGTCATGCTGGCCACATGACCCGGAAGCTGTACGCTGGCTCCCTCAGCCAATAAAGCGAGATGAGCGCCGCAACCCCAGTCGGCCACAACTGGACCTAATGGTCAGGGGTCCCTTTAACTTTACCTTTTAAGGAAAAGTGGGACATTCCAAGATCAAATCAGAAACTGGGACGGCTTCTGTAAATCTGGGACTGTCCCTGGAAAATAGGGATACAGTGGTACCTTGGGTTACCAACACCTCAGGTTACAAACACTTCGGGTTACAGACTCTGCTAACCCAGAAGTAGTACCTCGGGTTAAGAACTTTACCTCAGGATGAGAACAGAAATCATGTGTCGGTGGTGCGGCAGCAGTGGGAGGCCCCATTAGCTAAAGTGGTACCTCGGGTTAAGAACGGTTTCAGGTTAAGAACGGACCTCCGGAACGAATTAAGTTCATAACCAGAGGTACCACTGTCTGCATGGTGATGCCAGGTGACTTAACAGGCAGGTGGTCTTGCACATTTGTAAAAGTTGGTCTGTGGGGGGGCAATAGCCAAGGAGGGCGGAACTCCTTGTGCATCAACTGATTTGCAGGAGGTTCAATCCTGCTTTCTATAGGGTTCAGTGCTCCTGCCAGTTCCCTGTGGGGAACTCCCTCAAGCATCCAAACCAAACAGGACTGAATTCCCCACCCATCTGCTGATGCCCAGGGAGTTCAATCCAGCTATATCCCTATCTGTCAGACGTGGGCAAGATGGGTGTGAATTGGGGGAACAGTCTCACAGGTCAAATGCGGAGGCCTGGTGCCCCAAATTTGGCTTGCACGCTGGAGATCCCCCAGCCCTGATGTAGATATAAACTCTTATCATCTCACATACTGCTCTAGTAACTTCGCCTGTTCCCTGGTAGACCTTGGCTACTTCAGAGGAAGGAATGAGACAGCTCACATTTTGAAGTTTAAGAGAAATTACTGAATAGAGAAAAGAAAGTAGGGGAAAGAGAACGAGGAAGCGAGTCTTCAAAATTCCCAACACACAATACTTAAACTGCTGCAGATATGGGGGGTAAACATAAAGAAAATTTTGGTGGAGAAAGCAAGGAAATGGCAGCTGGGAGTCTACTGTTATAGTTAATTGCTCACTTGACATGTTGTGAGCCATTTTGGGCATGATTTTGTGGGAAAGTGGCATACAGATAAACAGATGATGATGATGAAGCTGCCAACAAGTTCGAGTAAAAGCTGTAGCAGCTCAAAAATTATGAGAATATAGGAAGCATCTATTGTTTTTTGTATTGGTTGAGAAAATGGTGAAAAGCAAAACCCCATGTATATCAATGGATTCTGCTCTGTGGAAAGCCCTTTTTGCCTAGCCCTCCTTATTGATTTCCATCAGCCAACAACTGCTTACTAAAATTCCATATGGGATTTGGTTTCCTTGAACGGGAAATTAATCGTCTCAACTAGCACAATTATACACCTTATAGGACAGCAACTCTTAGTATCTGACAGACAATGCTACTAGATAGACTTGTTTGTATGCCCAAGGCATGCTGGGGCACTAAAAATAAGAACTAATGAACATGTTGATTGAATATCTATGCAGCCTTTGGTTGCGGTCAGGTCTAATTTTAAAATCACTTGAACACTGAGAATTTCTTAAGTACAGCTGTTTACAGGCAAAAGAATGAGGCGAGGAGAGAAATTCTAATGGCAATATAGTGATATCTCAGAGCATATTACGTACTTGAATTGTGTGCTGCAAAAATTCCACGCCTTTCCCTCTCGTAGTTGCTAATGTAGTCCTTTTTAATGACTGCTCCAGTCATGTGATCAGTCATGTGCTTTGGCCAGTTTTATTTTTGGTGACTCTGATACTTTGTCCCACCAGCGAGGTACACGGAACCATCACAGAGATATATCAGGAAAACTTTCATATTTTTATATACCGGCAAATCTGCTTTTGCTACCAATGCACACTTGTCAGGGAGGCCAAGCCCAATCCCAACTCAGAGGTGAGAGAATCTGGGAAAGCTATGTTTGCAAATACATTTGTCATGTGTGTACATGTACACATAAAGCATTTGATCAGGATACCCTTTGAAAACAGAATTGTGTGAAGTAGTTCTCAGCATCTTTCATCTCTCAGTTCAACAGGCCATTATAATTATAAAAATGATGATGATGATGATGATGATGATAATAATAATAATAATAATAATAATAATAATAATAATTTTATTATTTATACCCCGCCCATCTGGCTGGGTTTCCCCAGCCACTCTGTGCAGATTACAGCACATAAAAATGGTGAAACATTAGACATTAAAATTTTCCAAATACAGGGTTGCCTTCAGGTATCTTCTAAAAGTCAGATACAGTGGTACCTCGGGTTAAGTACTTAATTTGTTCCGGAGGTCCGTTCTTAACCTGAAACTGTTCTTAACCTGAAGCACCACTTTAGCTAATGGGGCCTCCTGCTGCCGCCATGCCACCGGAGCACGATTTCTGTTCTCATCCTGAAGCAAAGTTCTTAACCCGAGGTACTATTTCTGGGTTAACAGAGTCTGTAACCTGAAGCGTATGTAACCTGAAGCATATGTAACCCAAGGTACCACTGTATTTGTTTAGTTCCTTAGCATCTGATGGGAGGGCGTTCCACAGGGTGGGCGCCACTACCGAGAAGGCCCTATGCCTGGTTCCCTGTAACTTCAACTTAAACTACACTTGCCACAAATTGTTCTACTTACACCTATCCATCCCCAGACTAGTTATTGTTGCCCTTCTGCCTATGACAATGTAGTGTGTGTGTTGATTCTATTTTATTACTTTCTATTTTATTATTTTATTATTGCTCTACATCAGCTAGAATAAAGGTTTAGCAGTAAGGAATTTCAGGCTTACCCCCTTTAAGAGGCACTATTCTGTCCCAAGACTAAGGCGCACAAAATCTGGCATACTTCCTTGTTCTTCGTTCAGCTTCCCCATCTCACATCATCCAGGTTAAATGTGGCCATGCTGAACCGGGAAAGTCTGTGCTCAAAATGTCAAGGGGGAAAACAGTAAGGCTTCCTTGGAGAGGGGACGTGTATCATTCAAAATGGCTATGTGGAGGAGCAATTTCCTCCAAATAAATGAGAATTAGGCCTACCCAAAGCAATTATCTTACTGAGAAATTCATGCTCATCTCCCATACACAACAAAGAGCAGCCGTTCCTTTAGGATATTTCTAATGACTGCTTGGCTGCTCCTGTCCATACCCACACAGAAGGATCATCCTTGAGGTGAACCACAAAATTCCATTGCCACCATCACTCCGAACATTATCTTTATTGTTATTATTAATAATAATATACCATTTATACCCCGCCCATCTGGCTGGGTTTCCCCAGGCACTCTGGGCAGCTCCCAACCAAATATTAAAACACAATACAGCATTAAACATTAAAAACTTCCCTAAACAGCACAGCCTTCAGATGTCTTTTAAAAGTAAGATAGTTGTTTATTACCCTGACATCTGATGGGAGGGCATTCCACAGGGCGGGCACCACTACCAAGAAGGCCCTCTGTCTGGTTCCCTGTAACTTCACTTCTCACAGTGAGGGAACCGCCAGTGTGCCCTCGGCGCTGGACCTCAGTGTCTGAGCTGAACGATGGGGGTGGAGACGCTCTGTCAGGTATATAGGACCAAGGCCATTTAGGGCTTTAAAAGTCACTTTGGAGTCACTCACTTCTTAGCCGTGATGGCTGATCTATTAAAACAAACGGGGCACTGCAATCTTAAGTCTGCCCTCACACAGTATCTGCTTCTCCTGCCTTCTTACTTATATCCAGTCCAGGGGAGTAGCACTGGCTCTCAGGTGCCTCCTTAACCTGTTGTTGCCCTTGCACAACCAGGAGGAGGATGGGAACCAAACTAAAACTGGTTTAGCTCTGTCCTTGGCTCCTACACTTGGCAACCCCACCTTCTCCCATTGCTCAACATGCAATTATTTTGTTCCCAGGCCTGCCATAGACAGGGATACGGCACAGGGCACAGCAGAACCAGAACATTATTGTTCCCATCAGGCTGATCTATACTTAGACAAGCAGTACTCAGTGAAACAGATGCCCTTCTAAGTCACAGAAGAAAATGCAATGGGTTCAGGGACCTCTGCACAATTTGTAGTCAATGCTATTTGGGAGTGCCTATATACAGTTCTGTTTAACAGCTGTGATATGCTTCTTGGCAGTGAAGCGAATGCTTGTAACATTATTAAGTACTAGAGCAGATGTTAAGGCATGGTTCTTAAGCTGCATGTCAGTGCCATGTTGAAAGATGCATGAAATGGGTTTATTTTATTGTGAACACCCCAGAGGTTGATAAGACCTCTCTTAACAGAGAACAGCTGGACCGACTGCTTGCAAACATAGCTTCACTTTGCCTCTTCTTCCACTTAAAAGCAAACAGCAAAAAAAATCATCTCCCCACAAATATTTAGGTCTCAATTCAAACAACTGCTCAATTCAAACAACATGTATTATCGCTGGGAGTTTTTTCTGAGACAATCCATCAGCATGTACAGCAAACATGATGCACTGGTAAATTTCAATATTATTTATTAAAAAGGCATTTTTATTATAAATACATTTTAAATGTAGCAGTAAAATACATTTTTGTGTTACCATTAATCTTTAAAAATAAAGAGTGCACCAAGACAATCATTACACTTGAAGATACTGTAAGACCCAGTCCTCCACGCAGTTTACAAGGAATCGCAAAAAACAAACAAAAAAAAACTTGGTGAAACCATTTCAAAAACACCTTCTGGATTTAGCAGTCTGGACCACTGGTGGACAGTTAATGCAATTTGTGTTCTGAAAGGTTTAGAACATTATTGGTGCTTTGCAACTCTTCTGAGCTACGTCTGAGGTTTCCGCTAATACTAGATAGTACTAACTTTTTAATATAAGGCCATTTCCTTTGCTAAAGTAAGCCACGTTGAGTATCATTTGCAACACAACCACCTCAGTTATTTCACCGAGGGTATTTATCTTGCCTCTCAGAGAATGGGATTAAATTGAAGATAATCTGTATTCAAAAGAAATCGTTTTTCTAACTCCCTTTTACTAACAGACCCACATTAAAGGGGAATTTATCCACAGAACCACAATGGCACCCCAGTTACAGAGCCTCAGGTACACCATTCTCTCATTAAAATCAACGGGGTTTAAATTGGCATAATCGTACATTGTGGCCGCACACAAAAATCTTCTCATTAGCTCGTCCTAAATACCTGGCCGTAACAGCAGTAGTGAACCTATAGGCGTCCAGATGTTGTTGAATGACAACTACCATCATCCCTGAGCACTGGTCATGCTGGCTGGGGCTGACGGAGGTTGGAGCCCAACCACATCTGGAGGGACTCAGGTTCCCCATGTCAGGGCTACTTTAACAGTTTGTGAGTGGCAGCATTTTGCCAGTAGCAGCAAATGAAGCAGGTAATGAGCATCAGCTGTTGTCCTCTCGGGAGTATTATGAGGGCAAGAATGGAGCCAGGGACCCAAATGGAGAGACTCCGGATTGCAGGGCCACTACCGTGTGAATGGGATACAGATTAGCAAGGGCTAGGTAAGAAATACAAGGGCAATGGTGTATTTCTCTCAAGAAATGCACAGGAGACCCAACCGAAAGGTAGCTTCTTCCAGACGGAGGGTTTTTAGTTAGCTGTGCTGATATAGAACAAGAACAAGCAGGGTCTGCATGTGTTGCATAGTCCAATCTAGAGACTGTTGCACACACACACAAAAAACCTGAGCTAGCTGGTATCTTTCATGGTAGCTTCCCTCCCATTTCCATGTCATGACAGAATTGCAGGCACATGCACCTCGCAAAGGTGCTTCAGGAGTTTTGAGAGATGCTTGTGCCAACATCTGCATCCAACATTTCCAGCAGGATGAAGATATGTGCTCCCAGACGTTCCATTTCACCCTACGATCACCTGTAGGAATGGGTGATGAGCTCAAACCTGGTGAGGAATGTATGGCAGTACCCATTACGTTGTGCTTCCATATAGAACATATACATGTCCTGCTCCAACCACTATATGCCCCTTTGAAGCCACAATCATGGCTGAGTGCATAGGCTATGCTGGCTAAATCCTTCAGCAGCCGTCAGGTGATCACCTTAAAGCCTGCCGGTTGCTTAAACTGGGCTGTTGTCTTGCAAATGAGCCTCCCGGTTACTTCTTTACTTAATTCTCAAATGGCTTTTATACGATGACTGCATTTACTAAAGGCAAAAGTGACCAGCCTAACCATGAGGCAATGTATTTGCTTCCAAAAGCAAGATGGATTTTCCCCACCCCCTTAGCCTCTCATCTCCATCTCTATATGCTGTTAAACATTCCCTCAGTTTTAGCTAAGGCCGGCCTTGAAGGTAGAACTTTTTTGTTTTTAGTGTGTAGATTAAAGAGGGTTTATTATTTAATACTGGGTTTTAAAGCCCAGAGTGCACTATAGGAAAACAAAGAATTTACTTATTAGACTTGAGCAGGGCATCTGGCAGTGACATACTGCAGAGGAGGGCATGGCGTGGGGGGGGGGGGAGGTATCTAGAAAAATATATAATAAAGAATAGGTTGAAAGAGATTTATGATGACGTCATGTAGCGTTACACCGCAGTGTATCAGAGCATGAGCAAAACAAAACAAAATGGACGTATGAGCAACTCCACATCTCAGACTAATGGCTGCTGTCAAAATCAATGTCAATAGCTAAGTAGGTAGTATGCATACTGCAAGAAAGAAGGGGGTAAATACCTGCAGCAAAGACTAATAGAATATAAGTGGAAGGATATTCAATCTTACATCGGGAGAGAAATACAATGCCCACTCCGAGAAGATGGCCTGCCTAAATAGGTACATTTCTACTGATATGGATGGGACAAGAAGCAGATTCAGAATTCACCATGAGTTGACTCCAATGAAATTGCCTGTGCAACAGGGCTTTTTCTTTTTCTCTCATTCTTTCTCAATTCCCCCATCCCCACCCTCCAAACTGTTCTGGGTGTTCCCTCAACCCTCCAGAGCAGTTCTGTGAGAGGGGAGAAAAGAAGTCCTGTTGTGCAGGTGGAAAGTCCTATTTTAATAGGAATACTTCATTGGATACAATCTTCACCACACATACTTTATCCTTCACATTTAATTTAAAGCTGAATCCTAAGAGAAACCATTTTGCATTATCTTGGAGCAGCAAGACAAACAGCTCCACTTAAAACTGCAGTGCAATGCCAGTAAACCTTATTTTTCACCACGAAATCAAATACACAAACACATCTTGTGAGGGATACACTACTAGAGTCAGAACTGTTAGCACAAATCCACATTTTAAGCTACTTTTGGGGTCTTCGTGACAAGGAAACTTGAGTACAAAATGCTTGGGCTGCAAGTCTACAAACAAGACAGATGTTCCCAAATGTAACTTGTCTAATTCGTATTTGTCTAGTAAACGTTGCAATTTGCTAAGGATCAGATTTTGATCAAATAGAACAAGCCACATCAGCTCTGTCCTCATAGCATTAGGGGGGGGGGTTAAGATTTGAGGCTCTGGTGCAGTAACTCAGTCTGGTAGTGTTGAGCATAACATGAGCTGGAAGACAGGCAGACAGAAGAGTCATAGGTAGGGGTGTTTGAACACTGATAATTTTCCTGGAGGAATTCGGGAAGATGAACACATTGTGTAAACAAATGCTAAAGGTGAAGGAGGCAGGAATATTTGGGTGTTATAACCATTAAATATTAGAATGAAAACTCCAGCTATAACTTTGGAAGTTTGGATTTCTTCAAGAGGAAGGTTTGGACAAGTATAACAAACAAAACCTCAATTTTTTCTTTCTTTTATCATTGGCTCTCATAAGACCTCTTCTCACACAAATGCACTTATTTAGCAAAAATAATGATGTGAGAAGTGGGTCTTTGTGCTAAATTTGGGGTGTCCATCAGGAAGAACAGGAGACCTATGGTGGACATTTAATACAGGGATCACCAGTCACTCAGGCAGATCCTGCACTGGGATTCTCAGTGACAAATATGATGCAGTAGCATATGAAGATTGGGGCAGGATCAGGTCTATTAATATAGAGTAGGTGGCAGAATCAGGGTAGCTGGCCGATCAGATGAACCAAGGGAAAATTATAATAACTAATAGTAAAATGGCTTCTAGGCATGGAAGAAGAAATAAAATAGAGACTGAGGATCTAGGATTTATCCAATACCATAATGCAATTAAATGAGACTGATAAGTTAAATTGCCGTAACATCAGAAACCCTTCAAGATGCTTCCTGAAAAATGAATTCTCCAGCAAGAAGAAAAATACTTACTTTACCTAATGTATCAAATATAATGTTGACCAGCAGCTTTTTCTTTTAAATATTACCAAGCGTAAGTGGGTTACATTTGTAGTTCCACTAATGTATTCTAAAATTCTCTTTAAGTGCAGCATTATATGGCATGCTCCTATTAAAATAAAAGATGCTCGTTCCCATGACACTAGTATATTTTGTTTCTGAAAATGTGAAATGAAATAATGGTGGAAAGCACTATTCCTTTCTGGGGGGCAGGGGGAGAAGGGACTATGAAAATTATATAAGCTTTTATGTACTTAAGTACAGACCTAAGTTCACAAGAGCTGTAAACTGTAAAAACACCAGGATCGTTAGAAATTTTATTTCACAGTAATTGACAACATGTATGCCTTTACTAATGGCCTACTCCTGACAAAAGACTGCCAATTCCATAAGAACTAAAATAAGTGAGAATGCTTTTAAGTAGAATTTGTCCAGTGGTAAAACTAAACACCAGCAATCTGAGTATATCAGAGCACTGGAATGGTCTGGAGCTTTCCTACCTCTGCAAAGCCAGTTCTATTTTCGAAATTGCTATAGCTCTGAATCTCTGGAGAAAACTGTATTTAACAACTCGGAAACATCAGTCTCACCAAGGTCCCCGTATATGCCAAGTCTGACCAAAATCCACAATCTGTAAAAAAAAATAAAAATCTGATGCAGAGTAAATGGATTTATTTTGTAGCCTCTTACTCATTTTAATCTCTGGAGTCTGAAAAGATAAAATATCAATCTTCCAAATGCAGGAATACGCTTCCGACAAATGTTTAACAACAATAAGGCTGGGGTGCGGGGTGAAATAAAAGAAAGAAAGAAAAATAAAGCATGTGTTTTTAGAAAGTTGCTGTGATGAAAATACCAGTGTATGACAGTTTAAAAATGAGGCCATCAGATGTCAACAATTGTTCCTCAGCTAACTCACAGATTGAAGTAAACGAACAAGCAAAATTTATTAGTTTAATATTTCAGGTAAGGTGAACAGAATAATAAAACTCTATATAAATGTGTGATTTTGAAACCCTGAAGATATAGTGCTGACTTGAGTGAGTGCATTTGAGCTCTAACTAACCTGCTATCATCATCGACAGGGGTAGGCATCTTAGGACCACCACATGTTCTGGAATACAACTCCCATCAGTCCCACCTAGTACGGCCAAAGATGATGGATTCAGTTCAAAACATCTGGAGTGCATCGGGCTGCCTATCCCTGGTTTTGTACGTATCACCAACAACTCTTTATTGTGTCCACATTAAGTGGGATAAAAAGACAACATTCCTGCCTTGGGTTATGAGTGGGTAAATGTCATTGCCTTCAATAGAATTTGCCATGAGTAACCAGGGGCAGGATTGGAACTCAGAACTTTAGGAGGTGACATCAGATATAGCGTCATTTATTTCAAAGGGGCTAACCCTGGTTTATACCAACTGAGATATTATGAATCTAATTTCATTAGGGCCATTGTCTGCAGTACTCAGCAGACCAAAAATACTAATGATAATGATGAAAGCTCAGTTTAAGATGCAAAGAACTTAGCCTCTGGAACTTCATGATACCGTGAGCTCAAACTGTGAAGCAAAATTGAGGAGGGACATTCTCCTTCACTATTTTGTTTGTTTCTATAACGTTAAGAAATACAAGTTACATAGCCATGCAGCTTTTATCCTGCATTTCTGAACCACAAACCCAGTAACCATTCAGATATTGCAATGCATTAAATCAGTATGCAGATCTCTTCGGTGAAATCCCGACTTACCTGAAATCAGTAAGAAAGGTGATACTGATTTCAAACCAAGCTGAGATTTCACCACAACGATTTACAAAAAAAAACCCAACAGGGACAAATGGATTGTAACAAGATCAAATATCAGATTGAATACAGCAGCAAGTACAGTAGCTCAGCAAAAAGGCTCTGGGTCAATCCCAATGTTTTCAAAGCTGTGGGGAGCTGTGCCACCTCAAAGAGAAACACACTTTTAAAAATGATACTATTGAAAATATTACTCTCGCATCTCACAATGGGAAATTAAAATAAATTAAAATATTGATAAAAATTAACGTCCCCGATCAGAGAGATCTTTTCAAGTGTAAAGGAGGACAAGGGCCTCTGTAGAAGCTATAAAAGATACATCCCTTACTTCAAAAGTATGAACAGTGTACAAGACCACAACCTGAAAGGTAAACATTACCCTAAAATGTTTTTTTTTCTCCAAAATTTTGTTACATATTGCTGTATAATTCTTTATAGATTTCACTTTCAATATATAGTGGTAAAAGACCAAGATTGTGGAAAACCTCAGCAGAACATACAAAGATAAAAACAACCATATGGATTCACAAGTCCTCCCCCTCCCCCCCCTCACAACTTGACTCCCCAAAATTTTGGATTAATTTGGATACAGCTTTGACAAACATAAAAATCTTCTTTAATGATGTTCCTCAAACAAAACAGTTAGCAAAATATCTGAAGATCCGTTGTATAATGTCACATTTAATGTAAACATCAAATAATGTACCAAAAGGTTTTACTGAGGTGGGGGCAAGGAGAAATAAAAACTTAAAAGCGGCACAATTCTTTATACCACTAGAGAAGCCAAGAGTAGGAGAAACCAGATTACAAGCATTTACACATGCATAGTTGGGAGGGGGACCCAAATATTTTACTAAATTCACTCAATTTTTTTTAATAGTTATTAAACTACGAAGCACCCAACATAGCAAAAAAAAAAAAAAGTTTTTAATTTCATGATTCTTTTCTTTAAAAATCTATCAATTTAATCTTTCCAACAAGCTAAATTTAGCAGCCTGTCCAAAAATAAAATGTGCAGGATTTTTTTTATTTTTTATTTTTTTTAATCGACCACTGCTTTACTCTGAAAAGTTAAAAACAGTGGTGTGCGGGTCTGCAAAGAAGGTCTTCACTTTATCCTACAGTCAAAGGAGATTACTATACCACATCATACAGGTTCTAAAACTATAAAAGTTTTAGAATGCAGCATCCTTTCACAGAAAGTTGATAAAACTGAAAGTAATTATAAGATGCTGCACCTTTATTTTTAAAAAAATAATAAAACAATTTAAGCAGACATAACATACATTTGTACATTAACTGGCCATTTCTGGTACAGAAACCCAGCATAGTATGCTAAATGTTATTGAATAAATGTAAATGCTACTTACAATTCTTTTTTAAATACAATTTAGACAACTTCTTTTAAAAAAAAATTATATATATATTTTTTAAGTTGCACAGTTAACTTTTCAGCTGCTAGCTTTAATGCAACACATATATAATGTTACATTTTTTATTTTTTTTTAAGTGTGTGTTTTTCTAGGGAAAATTTTTCAAACTTCTGACCCACAGTGAGGACGGGGGGGAGAGAACGGAATATAATTTAAAAAGGTTAGCTTCAAGTCTAGCAGCAAAGCAATTAAACCAAGATATATTTACTAATATAAACAAAGAGAAATGGTGGCAACTGCATAGGAAGCCCCAACTATCTTAAGTCTACTGACACAAATAGAAATTAAAATGTCCTCTACAAAAATATTCTGATTATTTAAAATAGGAGTAAAAGCCATTGCTACCTGATGAACTACCTAGACTAAGTTCCTGAAACAAAGACAAAGGGTCGCTATTCTTTTTTGCCTGCTCGGGGGGCGCTTTGGGCTTTGGTGGTGCCCTCAGAGCACTTGCGTAAGACATGGCCGGCTTGTTCGCGCCAGAGCTGGGCTGGCTGTTGCTGTTGGATTCCACGATCTGTTTGTTGGGCATGAGGGGAGGGAACTGGCCAAGATGCTGGAGCATATTGTAATTAAAAGAATTGGACAGCTGGATGTTCTCAACTTTCATCGGTTCCTCGGGCGGCTTGGCAGTCTTTGAAGGAACTGGAAACAGAAAGCAAAGAAAAGAAGAAGGTAGCCCCTTTAACCTCTCATAGACTTTTTGCGCGAAAAAGAATCAATGTCATCTGGATCTGAGGATTGAAGATAATGTCTCTTTATAGAAAACAGATATGTAGGGTGTTATATTGGAGTAGACGAAGTGAACAGTGTTTTTATACAATAACAATAATAATAATTTATTATTTATACCCCGCCCATCTGGCTGGGTTTCCCAGCCACTCTGGGCGGCTTTCAACAGAATATTAAAATACAATAGTCTGTTAAACATTAAAAGCTTCCCTAAACAGGGCTGCCTTCAGATGTCTTCTAAACGTCTGGTGTTGTTCTCTTTGACATCTAGTGGGAGGGCGTTCCACAGGGTGGGCGCCACTACCAAGAAGGCCCTCTGCCTGGTTCCCTGTAACTTGGCTTCTTGCAGTGAGGGAACCGCCAGAAGGCCCTCGGCGCTGGACCTCACTGTCCGGGTAGAATGATGGGGGTGGAGACGCTCCTTCAGGTATACTGGACCGAGGCCGTTTAGGGCTTTAAAGGTCAGCACCAACACTTTGAATTGTGCCCGGAAACGTACTGGGAGCCAATGCAGATCTCTCAGGACCGGTGTTATGTGGTCTCGGCAGCCGCTCCCAGTCACCAGTCTAGCTGCCGCATTAGTTGTAGTTTCCAGGTCACCTTCAAAGGTAGCCCCACATAGAGCGCATTGCAGTAGTCCAAGCAGGAGATAACCAGAGCATGCACCACTCTGGTGAGACAGTCCGCAGGCAGGTAGGGTCTCAGCCTGCATACCAGATGGAGCTGGTAGACAGCTGCCCTGGACACAGAATAGACCTGCGCCTCCATGGACAGCTGTGAGTACAGAATGACTCCCAGGCTGCGCACCTGGTCCTTCAGGGGCACAGTTACCCCATTCAGGACCAGGGAGTCCTCCACACCTGCCCGCCTTCTGTCCCCCAAAAACAGACAGATGAAGGATTGGATGTTTCTGAATCTTATTTTCTATCTTTCTCTTTATGCACACATGCGCTCCTGCTTCCACTTCTCCTTTGCGCACAAGGTGAATACGCCTAAAGCTTCTGTTCAGTTTCGGCATTAGGTCTAACCCAGGCCTGAATTGTGTGCATCACTGCCTTATTTCTGTACTGGAATGCACAATATTTAATCCACTTCAGTAAGCAGCAAATCATCTTACAAAAGAGCGAATGACAGGATACCATATTTGGAATATGAAATTGGTCCCAAAGATAAAACATCTGTAAGTTTTCAATGCAGAGAAGAAGTTGATGCATTTTATTCTGAGAATATATTTTGCTGGCCCGAAATAATACAGCAACTTCTTAATGAGCTGGTTTAATAAAATTATTATTATTTCAGGAGAGGGCCTTCTCAGTAGTTGCACCTGCCCTGTGGAATGTCCTCCCTTCAGATGTCAAGGGGAAAACAACTATCTGACTTTTAGAAGACATCTGAAGGCAGTCCTGTTTAGGGAAGTTTTTAATGTTTGAAGTTTTATCGTGTTTTTAATATTCTGTTGGGAGCTGCCCAGAGTGGCTGAGGAAACCTAGTCAGATGGGCAGGTATAAATAATAAAATTATTGCAATTAATATTATTACTAATACTTTAAAATGATGAGAAAGCATCACTTACCCAAGAGTTCTCTTGGCGGGACTGCTCTATTGGAACCATTGCATGGAATGTTCTGATATGGGGATGAGGTGGAGTTTACCCACAATTCAGGGGATGAATAATTGAAAGAAGATGTGTTACTATGGTCCTGAAGCTCTTTACACTGTCCAAGGCTATCTTGAGGAGCATTTATATCTTCAGAACAAGCCTGGGCTGAACTAGATGAAATTCTTCTTTGGTACAACGGCCTGCCTGGTCCTCTTGGTTCATACTGCGTAGAAGAAAAGCAAAGAGGAGAAGAGAGGTCACTTGCATGGAACCTGTGGCAAATACCCTCTGTGACTCTCAGAGAGCCAGTGTGGTGTAGTGGTTAAGAGCGGTAGACTTGTAATCTGGTGAACCGGGTTCACGTCTCCGCTCCTCCACATGCAGCTGCTGGGAGACCTTGGGCTAGTCACACTTCTCTAAAGTCTCTCAGCCCCACTCACCTCACAGAGTGTTTGTTGTGGGGGAGGAAGGCAAAGGAGAATGTTAGCCGCTTTGAGACTCCTTCGGGTGGTGATAAAGTGGGATATCAAATCCAAAAACTCAAAAACCCTCTCACTCAGTACTTACATTCAGAAATCACTTTAACAGGAATACCTTGAGAGTAGTGCTAATTTAAATATTTGGTTTTGTGATAGTACAAAAACAGACAGAATGCAAGTAAATACCACTGAAATTTCTCAAGGTTAAATATTAATGGTGGCAGAAATAAAACATTTATTTAAATCCCAAGGTATCACATTGCAGTGTTCATCTCCACCCCACAACCTCGACAATGACTTATTGATTCCTAATCTCTCACTTTGTCTTGCAACCATTCTTTTTTGCTACTTCCAAGCTTGCCTTTTACAACTTCCCTCCAGGGTGCAATTGCGTGGAAGTATCTGCCAGTGGCAATTTCCTTCTACTTTCTTGGCAGTTTTGGCTCATCCATACTGGTTTAATTTATCCCATGAAAATAATTTCTAGGTATCGCAAAGCACACAACGTAACAAAACGCATTATTTTGTTTTGCACACGCTTTTCATTTCCACACAGAGGCTTCTTTCCCTGCCATTTCTCTGTTCTACAGGAGAAGGTAAAGGAAGCAAAAGGAACATAGAAATAAAATGTGTTTTTGCTTTGATGTTGTTTGTGGATAAGATAGCAGCTGAGGGCACAGGGGAATATTTTTGCTCAAAATATACTTAGCTAATTTTCAGTGACATTTCATGAACTTGTGACACCTTGTTTTTCAAGTAACATGGGTTGATGTACTTGATTGCATAGCATTTTCATCTCCTTTGTGGTTTTGTCAGCTTAGAGCAACATGAAACAAATCATCCTTTTTTATTTTTATTTTTTAGTAATTCCTCTTTAAGGTTTACCTGAAGATTGATGATTTGGTGGTAGTTTCCAAATGTAAATGTTACCCAGCATATTGTTCAAGAGGGTAACTACCCTCCAAAATGGCTTTTGGAGAGGTAGCTGCAGAGAGGAGATGATGATGGGAAACTTTCCTTCCATGGATTTCCTTACATTAATTTATCTTAGAATCCAAGACAATATTGCCAGTTTTCAAATGTGTCCCGTCACATATTCAGGGAAATTTGGCTGTCTTGAAAACAGTCCAAAAATTTCATCTGGCCCAAAATAAGGGTGTGATATTATTAATGGAAACTGGCCGATAACAGCACATTCCACTAGGCCTTTGTTATCTGCATTGGCTTTCAGTCAATTGGCAACTTCAAAGTGCTTTTAAACCCTTGTTGCTAGAATGCCTGAAGGATCATCTGCTCTCATATATACCTACTCGGCCCTTAAGATCTTCACTGGATGCCTTCTCCAGATTCCCCGCCTAGTTAGCTGAAGCAAGAAGTTACAAGGAAGAGGGCCTTTTCCATGGTGACACCCTAGTTACGGAACACTACCTCATGGTTGTGGTGGGATCTTTCTAACCCAAGGTGAGCGCCTTCTTGTTCTTTCCTTTTAGTTATTAGAACTATCAAGTGACACCCCCCCCCCTTTATTGGGTCACTGTAGTGTACTGATTGATTTTATGCCAAATGAATCCAATAGGCTTTGATAAGGTTAAAGAGAACTATGGATTCAAGACCAGGTTTACAAATCAGCTGCACATTCAGACTGAATTCAGATTTAACTGTTTTAAATGTAAATTCCATCAACACTTCAGTACTGGGTTCTTTATCGAGAGAGATAAGAGAAAAAACTAGACACAGACACAGGCCATGTTTACATGTGATGCTAAACTGCTGTTTAGTGTTCCTTGGATGAGCCCCAGCAAGTCTGAGTGACGCATCAGACTAGCACGTTGCCCATTCCAGCTGCTGCACAGCAGGACTTCACCAAAGTTTATTTTCAGTTTTAAAGAATCTTGGCTTAATATTAGATCCAAACAAGGAATCCAAGCTTAGAACAACTCTTCTAAGTTTCATTACAAGCCAATAATAAATTATGCAGCTGGCTTGTTAAACTAACCATTGTTTTATCTGTGCCAGGATCCATGTTTTGGATATAGCAGTTAGTCAATATCCTTTAAAAGTAGATCTAAGCTCAGTGAAGTGAAGAGGGGAGGGATGCAAGAATCAGTGCATTTAAAGATACTCATACTATACTATACTATACTATACTATACTATACTATACTATACTATACTATACCATACCATACCATACCATACCATACCATACCATACCATACCAAACGCTTATAGGAAAATGATATCATAAGCGTTTTAAAAACAAGTGCCAGAGGAATAGAAATGCTGCATATCTTTTTCATGGAAATTTAGTTAACTGGGGCCTGTTCTGTAAAATCCGAAAAGCTAGCAATGACGCCAGTAGTTTCCCAAACTTCGTTCAAGGGCATCACACTTACAACTTGCAATGTGCAAGTGTACAATTAGCATCTTTTCTTCAAAGAGTCTTTTCATTGCAAACTATGTGAGATCTGCACATTAATCTGTTAAAGTAAGTTAGAATGTGACTGAAAGCCTTCAGCTAAAAAGTTTAATAAGTGCAGGGCAGCTAGCATTTCAGGACCAGAGGATTCTTTTAACACAGATTTCTACAGACCTATCTTGCCAAGGGTTTATTCACATAAATAAAGAGTTCCCTAAAAATGTATATGCATTTGACTATCTCAAAATGGGAAGGGACACGGGATTTTAATCTCTAGCAATATCTCCATTCAAATCCCAAACGTCTTTTGCCTTCCCTCCCGGCACAAGGTGACAATGCCCTAGGGAAAGAACTGAACTGAACGAGAAAGTAGAGGAACTTCCAAACCCTTCATTTCTCAGATAGGAGAATTTCTGTATATTTCATCCAAGAAATGAAGCACCAGCTGATAGGTGAAAATTAAGGGCAAGAAAACATATTAAGGATGTTCCAGAAGAAACAACTATAGACATGGTGGCACATTTGGTGGGTATGGGCACCTGGGGTATAACAAATGGGCCTCACAGGATTGGAGGGAGGGGGGAGCTGCATGTGGCCCATAGGCTGGTCATTTGTAGATTAGGAAGAAGGGACGATGCCACTTTCTGTTCTATCACTGGCAGTAAAATGCCCTTCTAATGTGACTTCAGTCTCTGTAAAAAGTGATCTTTTATTATGAATCAAAATACCTAAGCTTTTGAGTACAGTCATACCTCGGGTTGAATGTGCCTCAAGTTGAGCACTTTCGGGTTGCGCTCCGTAGCAACCTGGAAGTAACAGAGCGCGTTACTTCCGGGTTTCACCGCTCGTGCATGTGCATATGCTCAAAATGCCATCATGCGCATGCGCGGAAGCGGCAAAACGCAACCTGCGCATGCACAGTTGCATCTTACGTTCTATTCAGGATGCAAACGGGGCTCCGGAACGGATCCTGTTCACATCCCGAGGTACCACTGTATTAGAAGGCAAAAAAACCAAAAGACAACAGTAGTGTCTTTTTTATTTCGAAGAGCCTGATTCTAAACATAAATATTTATGTGCAGAAGATTTGTTCCTATGTCTGTCAATCAGCAATTTCCTGGTCCCCAACTGTGTTTCTGAAAGAGCCTGAAATTAATAGGATTTGTAGCAGTTATTTTCCTAGTTCGCCCAGATCAGTATGTATCTTAAATGTTTTTCCCCTTTATGGCTGATGCGGAGTCCCCACATGAGGTGCAAAACAGAGATTTAAGGTTGTTATAATAATAACTCGGCATCAAAACAGCACAGAGATGTTCTGGCATTCATGATCACAAGCTGTGGTCCTGATAATTTTCTTTGGTTCTAATCAGCACAATTAGAATTCATCATAATGGCACAGCATCTCATTCTACAGTGTATGCCAAGTCCATGAAAAACCTCCGCAACCTTCATTAGCACATAGTTCCTAGATACTAAAACACACATGCTGCAATTCATCACCCTCAAACTAAGCAAGAGCAATGGGAAGAGTATAGAGTACAGTCACACCTTGGTTCTCGAACGGCTTAGTTGACGAACGAATCGGCTCCCGAACACCAACAACCCGGAAGTAAGTGTTACGGTTTTCAAACTTTTTTGGAAGCCAAACGTCCAACACGGCTTCCGCTGGAGTGCAGGAAGCTCTTGCAGCCAATCAGAAGCCGCACCTTGGTTTGCGAATGGTTTCAGGAGTCGAACGGACTTACGGAATAGATTAAGTTTGAGAACCAAGGTACCACTGTACTAGAGGCTCCCATAATCCTCCCGTGGTAGCAACATCACTGCACAGAACTGGTACATTAATTTTACCGAACCTGAACAATAAGGATAATACTGGGGAATCTAGTTGAACTGGTCATCATTGGCACGCTCCTAGATATAATTATGTAGTCATAGCCAGCTTCCATTCAGTTATCAATCTCTTGCCTTGCTCATGACCCTTGGAATCTTGATTTCTAGGCCTTGTTGGCTGCAGAGCCTCTAAGGCTGTTGGCTTGAATAAAAGACCTTTTCCTTGCTTTCAAGTAAGAGTGTTTTGTCATTGTGTTTTGGGTTGGGAGCCTGTCAATAATAAAACAACCACACTGGGGGGGTTGGATACAAAGAAGGCAAGAGGAAAAGAAAACAGCTATCAATATTCTTCTATCACTAGAAGCAGATTGCTATAATAGGCAAGTTCTGTCACAGTTCTCATGCTTCCTCAAGCCTTATGTGACCAGAAGAATATATCTGAATTTAATTTCTCTTTTCTACACAGAGCTCCAGTGAAATGGTCCTTCCATGACTCGAAGATCTTTCAAATGCAGAAGTACATCTTTGAACCTAACCTCACTTTTATTTGTTAATCATACATTATCCAAAGAAATGTGTTTTATTTTGCCGCAAGGACATGCTCATTTAGGGCTTGAATGCACAGATCAAAGGGATGTGCTTTATGATTCCAACTGGGGGCTGATCCTCACTAATAAGATATTGACCCAAGTAACATGTCCTGATGGTATTCTTTTCTTATTTGTTTTGTTTTACCTTAATGGTTTGAGCTATATTAAATCTGGATATTCTTTTGAAATAGTAAATTGCTTTGAAATAATGTACGATGCATATACTCTTAATAAATAAGATATTACTTTGCTAATTTCTACAAGTTTCATTCATCCAGACACATATCCAAAATCAAAATTGGAAAAAGAAATTAAATTGTATACGTGAGGGTAGCTTTTCATAACCTGAAAACAATAATCACTATCCAGCAATCCTAGGAGACGTGTATTAACGATAAAAATATAGTAACTGTTCATAATGAAATTAAAGTGACAGCAGCTGGTATAAAACCCTCAACAGTGGAATCCAGAAAATGATACAAGACCTTGCCTGAAGCCATCTATTACACTGACACCCTTTTTTTAATCAGCTTGCATTTGCTACTATTAAATCTATTCACTATTCATTCTAAACAGACCTCTAAACAGGAAGCAAGCATGACCAACATGGCAGCCCACGTACCTCTTCTAAGCTGTGCAGCGAAGAAGCAGACACTGCTCGCGAAGTGAGGGAGTTGAATGGTTCCTGACCAACTGTGTGCTGATGGTTCTGTATTTGGATAAAAGGGTTCTGCTGCGATCTATGAGGCAATGGAGGTATACCGTAATGAAAGCCTTGCCCCATTAGATGACTCTGGTGTAGATTAGCGTAAGTCCATGATCCATCAGGCTGCAGGTATTTCAGGGAAGGCGGGTTTATGTGTTCCGATGGCATTGAGAAAGGGGGATTGTACATTTGAGGCAGATGCTGCTGAAATGCTGGATTGTTAGATACTTCAATGTCTCTGTTCTCTGAGAAGTTAGGAAAGTGGCCACTGTGGTTTGAATTGCACGAAGGGGAAGGGAGCGCTGGTGGGCTTCTGGATTGTACTTGTCTATATTGCAAAAGTCTCGACTGAGGTGGCGGCATTTCAACTAGGTCCCTGCTTTCATGTTGATCGCGGTGTGATATTTCTCGGAGAAAATCCTGGAGCCTACGTTAAGAAAATAATTATTGTTCAGATTAGAAATGAAAGGAGTGTAAAATGTTATCGCATTCAAGAGAAATGGCAGCATTACAGTGGTACCTCGGTTCCAGAACGCCTCCGTTGTCGTACGTTTCAGTTCTCGAACGACAAAAACCCAGAAGTAAATGCTTCCGTTTTTTAGCATTTTTCGGAACCCAAATGTGCAACATGACTTCCGCTGACTGCAAGAAGCTCTTGCAACCAATGGGAAGCCACGCCTCAGTTTTCGAACATTTCGGAAGCCAAACGGGCTTCTGGAACAGATTATGTTCGAGAACCGAGGTACCACTGTACAAGAATCACAATACAATCTACATTTAAATGTAGTTATCAAAAAATCTGGACCCGGATCTGGGGGCGTGCATAGGTTTTTTAAAGCTTTTTTTCAGAAATTCTGAACTATGAAAAAGAAAAACAGTATCAAAAGCAGAAAAACGGTCTTAAAGCAGTGGGTGGAACCATTAGAAATCTAGACAATAACTTGTAAGGCATTTCTTGTTTAACTGAAAAACTGCAATATGTTTAGGCCAATACAAACTGTCTGTGCTGGGGTTATACAACACTTCTACGAAGTAGCACAACCTCCACTTTCACATGAGAAACCACATGTTTGAAAGTGCCCCCACAAAACATATCCAGCTGCTAAATCCAACCTTTCATTGGAGGTAGTGATTTTCACACGAAGCATGAAACAACTCACTCTGTGAAAACTCCCAAGGATGTTACCAAAACCAAAATTAGAACCATAACATGATTTTTTAAAATAAAATAAAATAAAAAGGGGTGAGGACATAGTGCAGTTGCTTTATGGGAAGAAAAGTACAGACTCTGCAGTGGTAATCCAAATACAGATTGTAGCTGAGTATGAATGGTAAGAGACTGGCTTGCTTTCTATGTATACAAATGCATAACAAGTATTCCCTTTCTCTTTGTTTATCCTTTTTTTGCTTCCAAAGGTTCAATTTGCAAACCCTCTATGGATTGTCAACCCATCTGTTTGATATTACCTGGCCTAAGCTCTTGAGACATAAAGGCTACGAATAAAAAAATTATTCTAGTAAATTTCAACAACGCTCCTTTTCACAGGGCAAGTGAAGTTGATGCTTTCTTTAATGACCTGCAAAGTTGTTGTAGTTGGCATCTGCCTGCAAAGCTATCTCAATCTTATCTTATCTACTATTTATAATGTGCAAATGGCAGAAATTCTGAAATATCTCAGCAATATATTGTTTTCAGTGCCAGGAGACTTTTAACATGTTACTACTGTACTGTAGTATCCAACGCCATAAAAGAACCGCCATTATTCTTAATGTGAACATTTGGGATGCTACTATAAAGAATGACAGGCTTGATGCTGTGTACAGTGGTACCTTGGTTTTTGAATGCCTCTGTAGCAGAACATTTCGGAACTCTAACGTCTCGGTTTTTGAACGTGCCTCGGAACTCGAACAGAAAATGCGGCTTCCATTTTGAATTTTCTGTATTGAGGCTTCTGTTCTGAGAATTCCGCTTTCGGTTTTTGAATGTTTCGGAATTGGAATGGACTTCCGAAATGGATTATGTTCAAAAACCGAGGTACCACTGTACTGAGACATCACTCTTCTCCCTGTCTGATTCTTATTTAATCCTTGCCCCTCCCCAGTGCTCAAGGTTCAAGTGCTCACTGTCAAAACCATGTTTGTGAAGAGAGCCACAGCACTCTCAGCCTTTTTTTGAAGTCAATCCCATTCAAGCTAGGCACCTGAAATGAGCCTCCTAGAACTGGACCCTAAAAATTAAGAGTTTCTGGATCCCAGGAACAACTTGGATACCTCCTTGTAGCATGGGATGGGCTAGGTGGACCCCTTCACCTCTAGGGCAGAATGAAAAGTGTCCATGTCCCATTTCCACCTAAATGCTACACTTTGAGAATTCTTTCCACAATTACCTTGAATACGTTGCCTCAGTTTCATCTTCTACATTGTTGGCAAGTTTCCAGTTTGCCCTAACTGGCTGCTGATGCAATCCAATTGGCTGCTGAGAAAGGTGGGATAAGTGAGGATGGTGATGGTGAGAATAAGGAATATTGCCCTGACTGAGATAGGCGTTATGCTCATTCCATTGCTGTAGTCTTGCTTGCTGTTGCCTTAAGGTTTCCAAAGCTAAATTTCCATGAATACGATCTGCAAAACATTTTTTGGGGGAAAATTACCCAGCTTCTGTACTGAAGATGCTTATGTCAGAAAACTTCATTTCACAATATCATATGGCAATTGTACAAACAATATCAAAACACCTTTGGTACCAAGTTTGCTTCTTGTTGTACCTTTGACATAGTACTACACTGAAATATATCTTACCTGCCCTGTGTCTTGTTAGGGCAAGGCAATATCTGGTTTTCAGCATTGTGATACATCACCAGCATTGTGATATGCCAATATATCACAGTGTCTGAAATAAGAATGGAGCTATGTAGAGGCATTGGCTGGCTTCACGGTTTTTCCCACATTGTGATGTTTGCATAGCACACACACACACATCATGATTTGCGATATATTGCCAGGTCAAAAATTACGTAACCGATACGATGTGGACTTCAAACCAGTTTGGGACAATATATCAATATATCACCGAACCCGAGTGTCTGTTTACATAAATGAAATCCTACACATCTGATATACAGTAGTAATCAAAAATATAATATTACAAACATGGTGTACAAAAGGGGTCTCAGCATCTCTTTATTTTACAGTAATCTCTCACAGGGCAAGTTCAAAATGAGCATACTCTCTCCCACCCTTCCCTGGTGTATGTGTTAGCTGAAGCACTTTGACTGCAGTCTATTTTATTCATGGATTATTTAAAAGCAGTACATTTTTAAACCACTTGCTATATTTGAAATGTGGAAATGTGGTTTAATTAGTGGGTGGAGCAATAAATGTCAATTTCCCCTTTGCACAGTAGGCTAGATTCTACACACAGACACAAACCCCTCTCTAGCTTCCATCTAGGCAAGCAACAGGCATGAGCAGAATAGAAGGACACATTTCAGACAGGCAAAGACACTCAAGGGGGATGGAGACCGGAACCAGCAGGAGGTGTGACCTGGGGAGGTCCATATATAGAAGCTTGGCACGTGAGGCCCAGGGCCTAAGGTTCTCCACCCATGATTTGAAGCATTTATAATCCACCTTTCCTCAGTGAGCTCAAGGCAGCTAGCACAGCAAGTTCAAACAATAACTCAACCATTTTAAAGAAGAGTAGGCTAATAATGATAACTACAACAAAGTACTCGAAAACTGTAGAACAGTTAAGATTTAAAAATACACCCACATACACACAAAGCTCATAAAAAATAGTGTAACCACAGCAACTGAAATCACTTGAGAATGAGAGCAACCATTTACGGCCCATTTGTGGCCAGTAGTGAGGGGATAAGGTCATTCTCCTTCAGGAATGAGTTCCAGGACCTGAGTGCAGCTGCTGATAAGGCCCCCTTGCCTTCCCATGGCTTTGCATCAATGTGCCTAGCACAGCAGAAAAACACAATCAGGAGTTTCAAATGCAAACACCACAGAACTCTTCAAGCAAAGGCTCCGCAAGCATGGCTGATTTTCCTGTCTTTTCCTCTCTGGACAGAAAGGGAGATAACTCAGTACTGAACGACACTGAAATTCACAGTGCTACCGAAAACAACAAATGAACCCCAAACCCAAACATAAGCATAGTTTTCAAGTTTAGAACAATTGTGTCCCGTTTGGGGCAGTTACACCTACCTAATTGCTCTCCTATAGGCATCCCTGGAGGATTCTCTTCAAGGAAGTGGTTCAAGTGAGGCGGCAACATTGGGTTGTGCTGCGTAATGGGTCTCAGAGGGTTACCGACTTCTTGTAACAGAGATGGAGGGTGCTGCTCTGAAATCACAGTGTCTATACCAGGGGAGTGAGGTCTGTGTGGGACTGGGTTTTTAAAGAATGACTGGTTGGGGCCCGTTTGATAGGCTGGGGAAAGCTGTGAGGGTGTCTGCAGTGGCTGCTGATTTAAATGATTATGCTGTTGGGCTATCTGGTTCTGCTGTGGATCCATTTGGTTTTGCTGCTCAGACAAATGATTTTGCTGTTGACTCAAAGGGTTCTGCGGTTGTTGTAAAGGGTATGGCTGCCTTGGAATCTGGGGCAGGTGCTGGAAGTGGCGATTAGGAACAGCGTACTGAGCATGTGGAGGGGTGAGGTGAAGATTCAGCTGCCGGGGGTTAAGATTATCTTTGCGGTGAAATTTAGAATTAGGATAAGCAGTGCTGGGACGCAACTCCGGGCTTCTATTTTGGGAATTTGCTTCTAAGTCAACCTGGAGAAAATTACACAAATTACTTTGAGTTAAAAATCATTTAAGAAAACATAGCCAACAAAATCCCTGCAAGCTGTATGACTGTACCAAGCAAATTACTTTTAACACTTTAATTACTTTCACACTGAATTAGGCATGTGAAATCTAACGAAGGTGGGAAGAACAAGGTCGTAAGTGAAGAAAGAGCACCGTAAAACTTATATATTCTCTTCTTTATTGTGTAACTAAAAACACATTTCACTGATAATTCTACTTGACTTGAAACTGCCTACATGTATTTTGTGAATCTGAACATTTTTCTATGCTAATTTTATATATATATATATATATATATGCAGGTTTTGGTGTCCTCGGGTGTCTTCCCGTGTAAAAGTTGGGGTGTCTAGGCGACGTTTCGACGAGGTCTCACTCGTCATCTTCAGGCTGGTGGTTTCGGCTTCTTGTTACTGGAACAGAGCGGGATCTCAATGTTTGAGTTCCTATAAATACTGTAGAGGGGGTGTGGTGTCTAGCCTCCAATGTTCTGGGCAGAGAGGAAGTTCCCAGGCTAGTGTGCCTTTTCTTCTTTTGTTCCTTAATTACTTGAGAGATACCTTGAGTGATTTCTTGAGTGATATCTTGAGTACCACTTAGGTGGGTCATTAGGTGTGGATTAGTTGCTAAAGTCTTTGTGTCTTGACCTCTTGAACTTTGTGAAGAGTTTTCCTGAGAAGATGGCTGTATTGCACTTAGTTGTGCTTTGGCTTGGCTTCGTGTATAGGGGCGAGCTGTGGTTTTGTGGCTTGTGTCAGCCAGATCTGTGTAGGGATTGCAGGGGGGTGCAGCATCCGGAGGTGCCACCATGGATTGGCTACTGGATGGTGTCAGTAATTCATCTGTGGAGAGGGTCTGGGTTTGGGTCTGGTGTGGTTGATTGGTGTTGGCGTTCTGTGTGCCTCTGGATCTGGTGTCAATTTTTGTGGGGAGGGCTAATTTCCAGATGTCTGGCAAGCGGGATGTGTCGTCACGCTTGTTCATGTTGTGAGGGTGTTTCTCTATCTCGATGGCTTCCATGATTATTCTCTTGTGGTGATGTTCCGTGTTAAAGAGCAATTTGGAATCTGCAAAATTAATTTCGTGTCCTGTTTCTTTCATGTGTTGGAAAAGAGAGGAAGTTTTTTCTTCTTTTTTGACGGCATTCTTGTGTTCTGCGATACGTGCATTTATTCGTCTGTTTGTTTGTCCAATGTACGTGGCTGGGCAGACTTTGCAGGGTATTTCATAGATCCCTTGGTTTTCCAACTGGATTTTATCCTTGGGGTTTCTGAGGATATTGGCTATTTTTTGGTTGGTGCAAAAGGCTGTTTTGATATTGTGTTTATGGAGGATTTTGCTAATTTTATCTGTAGTGCCCTTGATATAAGGAAGGAGGGCCATGCCATTGTTTTCTTCTGTGTCTTGGTTTTTGGGGGGTGTTTCCTTTTGGATTAGCTTCGTAATCCTGTTTTGCTGGTATCCATTGGCAATTAACACATTTGAGAGATTCTGTAACTCAGTTGTCAAGTGGTCTTTGTCAGCCAGGCGTTTGGTTCTGGAGATGAGAGTCTTGGCTACGGAGTTTATTTGTGCAGGGTGGTGGTGTGATTGTGCATGTAAGTAGCGGTTGGTGTGTGTTTTTTTCTGGTAGATAGTGTGTCCTAGGGAGCCATCAGGTTTTTTGTAGATTAGGACGTCAAGGAAGGGAAGTTGGTTGTTGGCTTCTATTTCCATAGTGAATTGTATTTTGGGGTGTAAGTTGTTGAGATGTGTGAGGAAGCTATCCAGTTTTTCCTTCCCGTGTGGCCAAATTACAAAGGTGTCGTCAACATATCTGAGCCAAAGTTTGGGTTTGTGTCTCTCAAGTAATTAAGGAACAAAAGAAGAAAAGGCACACTAGCCTGGGAACTTCCTCTCTGCCCAGAACATTGGAGGCTAGACACCACACCCCCTCTACAGTATTTATAGGAACTCAAACATTGAGATCCCGCTCTGTTCCAGTAACAAGAAGCCGAAACCACCAGCCTGAAGATGACGAGTGAGACCTCGTCGAAACGTCGCCTAGACACCCCAACTTTTACACGGGAAGACACCCGAGGACACCAAAACCTGCATATATATATATATATATATATATATATATATATATATATATATAGCTACTATGGTAATTATATGTAACAAAGACCAGCGGCAGTTGTGTCCTTCTAGGTTTAAACTATGGGCGGTATTCAGCTAACTTGTCCCACTAGCAGAATCCTTCACTGAAAAGTTTGCACTGAGTGAAGAATTGCCATAGCGCTATGTTGGATTCCTTCCCTAACATCCATATTTAACTTAGTACAAGACAAACAACTGTCAGGTTCCATGCTTTTTACCTGTGCTTTTAGACAAAAGCACCAAATATATAATCAAAAGGCAATTATTTATCTGCAAAGCTTAAACAATTTGCTTTAGGTCATCCCACTCAGTTAATGACTTTGTTCCTAAGAGTCTATTCTCCCACCATTTCCATCTGACAATATTCTTCTGGGGGCTGGGGAAGATGAGGCTTATTTGAATTACTCATACAAGTGTGAGTATTTACTTGCTCTATAAGTTGAAAGGTTAATTAAAATACTGAAATATTGCATTAGGTTGGATAGAGACCAACTATTCCACAAATGAATGGGCACTTTCTCTTTGAGGAAGTGAGTTGGATCCATCAGAGGCGCCTCGTGCTCAGGGCATTGGACTGTTCTAGAGGATCCCTCAAACTTTCAGAGCAAATTGGGAGCAGAGCTGCAGGAGCATTTGCCAATTACTTCTAAAATCAGTAAGTCTCGTGGTTGGGCAAGCACAAATATTTCGGACATGATTTAGTGTTGTTTTTTAATTTAAAAAATCAGCACTAAGTAATAGGGAACTAAAACATAGATAAAAAATAACAGCACAGAAAAGTTAAAAGAATAGCATCTGTCAAAATTCTTGCTAACCTTTTTTTAATGCTAGCAAGTTTTAAAGAGTGGCCTACAAAGCCTTTCTAGTCTGGACTCATTATATATCTGATGTAAATTCTGTAAGGCACGGAAGGCCAATTTTGTAAGGGAGAGAATCCTGAAATATTCCACTTTTTCAAACATAGATCAGCCAATTAAGTAGGCTGTATTATATAAAATGCTGAAGTTCTCCTTAGAAAAAAGGAGTCACCTGCCCATTCTCCATGCAAGAATTCCTCTGTTGAATCAAAAGCCTTCCATGGATGGAAAGAACCTTACGGCCATCAAAAGTGAAGTCTACACTCAACACATTACTGATTTGTTATCCCTAGTGTCCCACCTCTTCTGTGTATTGATTCATCTGGGATGACCTCCTTTCTGTCACTTCATGTGTTATGGGAAATGACTAGTAGCCCATATAAGAAGACAAGAAAGAAAAATAAAGACCACACACCTGTTTGGCTTCCATGGGTTTCTTCTCAGGCGTCCGGATTTTATTGAGTTCAGGTCCAGCACTAGGTTCATTTTTACCTAAATATATAAAATACTTACTTACCAAAAACAAAATTAAAGCATTTTCATAGTTCAGATGAGATGATACCCACCCATGGACACATTAAGGAATGATGGTATTTTATCTTCTCTTGTTGCTGAAGCTGATAATCATTAAAGAACTCCGGTGTTTTATATTCTTCTCCTGCTGCTATTAATCATATACAGTATTTCGTATTCTAGAACATAATTATCCTTACACAAATAGGGCACTTGCATTTTATAAGACAACACATAGGTGACAATTCAGAAAAGCTAAGAAAACTTTTGGGGTCATATGCTTGACCCATTTCAGTACATGAATCCCCGAAGAAGACCATCTGTGATCCCTGTTTCATCCATGTACACATGGTTCCTATTAAAAACCCTAGCCACTACACAGTTGAGGATTTGAGAAACTGAAGAAAAGTTCAGGTCAATTTTTTTCCCAATTTCTCCATGAGCTGGAACAGAGATGACTATCTCATTCTCCTAATTATGTAGCACTTACTCATTAGCATAAGCCTCTGGCTCTTGTAACTTTAATACAGAGAGATAGGAAAGACAAAATGTTTTCACATTCTCTTACTGCTTGAAGATTTCCATGCTTTGTAAGATCATATTAAGAAAACAGTTTAATTTCTTAGCATGGTTTGAAATGAGGAGGCTGAAATTCTAGTTGTTTGTAGATTTAGGAGCAAAAAATATTATTAGTATGAGTTGTTCAAGACGAGTTTTTGTAGATGCTTTCCCTTTAAAATCTTTTTGATTTTAAGATTTTCAAAAATCCTTTTATCAGTGAGCAAACAAAGCTGTACTTTCCTGCCCTCTCCTTGCCAGGCAATACTCTAAACATACCCTGCATGCCATGATAAATTGGTCAATTGCCTGCCCTAGATAGAGCTGAAATCCTGCTGAAAAGGAAGGTCCTGAATCTGGGGGTATTTCTAGATTCTAGATTATTACTGGAGGCAGAGGCCAGGAGCAGCCAGAAGTTGTTTTATCAACTTCAGCTGCAGCCGCTTCCGGACCAGGATATGCCAACTAGAGAGGTCCATGCATTAGTGAATTCATGAAAGTGCACAACTGCAGCTCCTTTCTCTGTAAGAAAATCTGCTGCAAGATGATCATATGTACATTTTGGGATCAGGCAAAGGACTCATCTAGGCAGCATCCTGTTCTCACAGTGGCCAAGGAGATGCATATTCGAAGGCTGCAAGCAGGACCTGAGTGCAACAGCCCCTAGCGCCTTCACTTCTGAAACCTTTAACTCTTTTAAACTAGCTGCTTACCTTTTATTCAGGACTTCAAACATTATTTTTAAAAGTTCACAATGCTAAGTTTCATCTGCAGGAAAAGCTAGCCTTGATGTTTAATTGCTCGTTCTTTGGTGCTTGGTGATACATTGAGTAAATAAAGGATTAAATCTGGCTTGTGTGAAAATAGAGGCCTCTTGTGCTTCTTAATTTATAATAAATTGGTGGTATTTAGCACCTTTCACAGACAAACCCAAATCAGAGTTCAGGGACAGACATTTTCTTCAGAGAGACAGAAGATTGTGTTCAGTGAATTTCACATATTTCCTTTATTCTCCCCCAGCTACACTATTAAAAGTTCAGGAAATTTAACTTCCCCATTCAAATGTATTTTTCCAGTGTACTCTGTCCTCTTCCACTATGGAGCTTACTATGGAAGAAATTAAGGATGGCACGTCATATTTGCTTCTGGAATTATCCTTGCTTTCATGAATCTAAATTAAGTTTCTTCTCTTGACTATATCCATGAACTAGTTAGTGTCCAATTAACTTTTGAATAACATCTTTGCCAGGCATAGCACTGTGACAGCTCATATGTCTATGATATTGGGGAATACAGGAAGCTTTTCAGTTATGCACCTCAGTACCCTGAGCTCTCAACACATGGATAACTCTGCTTTTCAGAGATTTAATGAGGCAGATTTCTGAACTGCATAGCTTTAAGGGAAGTCATCCTAACAGCACAAATGGAATCAGAGCAATTTCGATTTCGATACAGCGCTGAGTCCTTCAGCATTAAAAAGCTGTCTTGCTCTGAAATAGATTTTATGCTAATGATATTATGGAGTTTTGTGCTTATTGTTTCAAAATGGATGTGTCAGATTTGCTTTTCCAGTCTGAGCCAAAGCCCGCATTTTTGAAGGCAATGGAGCTACCAACATGGGCACGGCAAGCGCTATTTGTCATTTTTATTTAGAAGTGGTTACTTTATGCAATTTTCATAATAATGTATCTACTGTAATCCAGTGGCGCTGGTGTGCACATGGCACCTCTGATGCCCCAACAAATGGCTGATGCACACATGCGGGGATCAGGGAACATTATGCAACAACAACAGAGAATCCCACTGCTCATGTTTCCAGCTCACAGAACAGGGCAGCAGCGCCTGTGCATGCAGACGTCTATGTGCACATCATAACCCCAGTGATCATTCATGGCCATTATCTGACATTTGGGGACATTTTTATACCATTGTCCTAAAAAAAAGCCTCTGAAAAGATACTTAGGTTACAATTCTGAGAATGATATGCATTGCTAAATTAATTACTGCTCTAATGGTGCTGATGGATCCTGTCCGTAAGAAAAGATTAAGGAGTATATTGCAGCAGCTATACTTCTGCTGAAGGCCTGCTACAGGATTTCAAGGCTCACCCTGTATATCATGGGACACCTTCCTGCAACCATTTGCTGATTTTTCCTTTCCCTGTTGTACTGCAAGGGAACATAGAGCCACTAAATTTATTTCATGTTGCAGCTTGGAAAATAATAATAAAAAGATGATCCATCTTACACCACCTTGATGCTGCTGAAAGAATACAGTGGTACCTTGGTTGTGGAACTTAATCTGTTCAAAAACCAAGGCGCGGCTTCCAATTGGCTGCAGGAGCTTCCTGCACTCAATCGGAAGCCGGAGAAGCCACAATGGACATTCTGCTTCTGAAAAAGGTTCGCAAACCAGAACACTCACTTCCAGGTTTGCTGTGTTCGGGAGCCGTTTTATTTGGCAGCCAAGCCATTCGACAACCAAGCTACCACTGTAGTGTTCTTTCTGGACAAAAGGATAGCAACTGCTTAAACTTGAACACGGGTGGGGAACCAGAGATGGTCCACTTCAGCTGACTCCCTGGGTTCCCTCCAGTAGGGAGCAGCTGACAGAGGAAAGGGCACTGACGTTGTACAAAGAATGTGAATGCTGCTTCCATCTCTGCGATAAAGACCATAGAAACACTGCTGGGTGAGGCCAAATGGCCACTAGTTGGCATCCTATTCTCACAGTGGCCAATCAGATGCCTAGGGGAAACTCATAATCAGCATCTGAGCACAACAGCACTCTCCTCTCTGCTGTGATTTCCAGCAACTGGTATTCAGAAGCATATTGCTTCTGGCTGTGCCGGTAGAACATATCCATGGGGGTTAATGGCCACTGATAGCCTTATCCTTCATCAATTTGTCTAATCCCCCTTTAAAGCCTTCCACACTAATTCATTAGACAGCCATCCTCCCATAAACTATAAGATATGACACCGTATTATATGCCAGTCTTCATTGGAGTATATTTAAGCAAAGCTGAAAATTCCACGTCCCCCAGAATTAGCAAAGTATTTAAGAATGAAGTGTACCAAGGCGGAAGCACGTTGCCCTGCTTAAGAATTTGAAAAAACAAAAACTTACTGCTTCGATTTTGTTCAAGTTGCTCTTTATCTGAATGTTGAAGCTGCTGTTGCCCTATACTAACGGGTGAGTGATGTCCAAGACCATAGGGTATAGGGGACCCACGTCCATGTGCTTGTAACATATTCACATTATATGCCATGGCTGCTTGATGAGTAATGATTCGAGGGTCAACTGCAAACCTACTCTGATATCCTGTCCATGGTACCTATGTGATAAATAAATATGAACAGTATTGTTTACATCTTTGTAAGCACGCACACTTGGAAAAATATACAGTTCCAGTGAAAACAGAGGATCCATTTAATCTCCCAAAATAACTAGCACAAATGAATGGGGGAGTATACTTTCAAAAGTCAACGGGCACATTTTGAAATGGCAAACTCATTTGGTAACCTAATATAGTGGCACCTTGGTTCCCGAACAGCTTGGTTCCTGAACAAATCAGCTCCTGAACATTGCAAACCCGGAAGTAAGTGTTCCAGTTTGCGAACGTTTTTTTGGAAGCCGAACGTCTGTTTCAGCTGTCGGCATTGTTTCCGGGGCCAATCAGCCAATCAGAAGCCGCACCTTGGTTTGCGAATGTTTTGGAAGTCAAACAGCCTTCCAGAACAGATTGAGTTCGGGAACCAATGTACCACTGCACAAGCAAGCATACTTCAAATCAACAAACCTCAATAGTGGATGAGTGGCAAGTCTAGAGGCACTGACCTACCTCAGTTACCTCCGAGGGCATTTACCCCAGCCTAGTTGCCACTCACGTTTACAAGGCTGCACCCACTTCTTCCAATATGGCAGGACTGCTCCCTCACTGGCAGCTTCCCTGCCTCTCAAAACTGTTGATCCTGGTCTGGTTGTTTCTCTGGGAGACGTATCCTTGGTTCACTGGCCCTCACTGCCCTCGCTAATAAGGTAAAGGTAAAGGGACCCCTGACTGTTAGGTCCAGTCGCGGACGACTCTTGGGTTGCGGCGCTCATCTTGCTTTATTGGCCGAGGGAGCCGGTGTACAGCTTCCAGGTCATGTGGCCAGCATGACTAAGCCGCTTCTGGCGAACGAGAGCAGCGCACGGAAACGCCGTTTATCTTCCCGCCAGTATTTATCTACTTGCACTCTGACGTGCTTTCGAACTGCTAGGTGGGCAGGAGCAGGGACCGAACAATGGGAGCTCACCCCGTCGCAGGGATTTGAACTGCTGACCTTCTGATCAGTAAGCCCTAGGCTCTGTGGTTTAGACACAGAACCACCTGCATCCCACCCTTGCTACTAAAGGTACCTCAATATGGAGTCAGACCACTGGGCCCATTTAACTCAGTCTTCACTGACCAGCAGTGGCTCTCCAGGGTTTCTGGAAGAGTTCTCTCCCAGCCCTACTTGGAGATGTCAGGGATTTAAGTTGGAGTTTCCAGCGTGCAAATCATGCACTCTGCCACCAACCTGTGCAGCCCTTCCCTTCCTACACATCCGAGCAACCTTAAGGGAGATTTTTATACCACTGTGTGCCATTTGCCGCTGCTGTTTTACTTCTGGCTAGGTCAGTCATAACCCAAGTAGCACAGCCCCTAACAGAATCCAAATTACAGTTTTATTTTTTTTGCCCCATAGGACGCACCGGCCCATAGGGCGCACCTAGTTTTATTGGGGGGAAATAAAGAAAAAAAATTATTTCACCCCCCAGGCGCGGGGCTGGGGCGGGGGAAGCCCGAGCTTCCCCCAGCCCCCAGAACAGACTGCTATCCGCAAGCCTAGGGAGCCCGGCGGGAAGTCACGCCGGTCTCCCCAGGCTTGCAGATATCTGCCCAAAGTTGTGCAGCTCTCCCATGGCTTGCTGAGAGCTGCGCGAAGCCCAAAGCCTGCAGGCAGCTCTTCGCAAGCTGTGGGAGAGCTGCGCGACTTCATGCCGGGCTCCCATGGCTTGCGGATAGCTTCCTGAAGCCTGCATTTGCCCCATGGGACGCACACACATTCCCCCTTCATTTTTGGAGGGGAAAAGTGCGTCCTATAGGGCGAAAAATACAGTAATCGATTGAAATAATTTTACCCCACACTTCAGTCAAACAAAGGCTCTTGGAGCAGGTTGCCGATCAACAAAAGCAAGGCATTCCCTGCTCTCAGGCTTACAGTAAAAAGGGTGAAGTTGTCCACTTCTGAACCAGATGATGTATGGGCTGATATATATGGCAGTGAAGTGGTACAGCTGTAAACAATCTGGTTAGTATATAGGAAAGCCAGGATTTGGAACTCATGCTCTCTCTTCCCACAGGCTAAAATGGGTTTCAGATCCTGGTTTAAGGATACTTTTAGTCAGTGCTTTTTTTCTGGGGAGACGCATGGGGATGCATACCCCTAAAGGTTTTGTGAATCTAAGTTTGGCCTCATTGAGGGGCAGTATTTCAATATGAGTAGGAAAATGAGAGTACCCCAAAACATTTTTAAAGGGGAAAAAAAGCACAGCTTTTAGTTAGCCTTGACTTCAGTTCATATTGTTGGAGAAGAGCAACTATAGCGGTGGGCTGGGTTACATACCAGAGGGTAGCTTACTGTCTTTTAACCACAGTTAACAAACCAACAGCATTACATCTACATTGGCCCCTAATGATAGTAGACAACAACTTTCATTGAAGATTTGCTTTAAAATATTCTTTCAATCTTATTAAACAGCTGTTTGAAAATCTTTTGAAACCTTCACAGATGGACTTTAGCCTTGAATCATCTGTTCCTTAAAATTAAAATCAGTAGAACCACAAATAATTGTAAATATATTTCTTTGTGTGATATCTCGCCAAGTAAAAAGACACAGGTAGTAATAATGTATAAGCCTATCCACCTAACAGCCTTTTAACATTGCATTTAAATAAAATACAAATATTTGATTATTTTTGTTTGATATTAATAGAAAGCAAGACTGCATTACAAAGATGCAGCTGCTAAGCTTCATATTTCATTTAACTGTAACCATTAAATGATGCCTTCTGGTAACCTAGTTAGGGGGAAAAACTGTGTCTAAAATGAATGGAAGCCAATGGTCTTGCTATGTTAAAGAAAAATGGTACCAGATGGACTGAGCAGGAATATCTCCAAATAGAAGTTCATAGCAAGTCCCAAAATAGAAGTCATGAACAGGATTTCACCAACAGACATCAAATGGAGTGTGCATTTTATATAAACACAGAGCAATCTTGATTTACTTATCCTTGCTGAGTTTAGCATTTTGAAAACTGGGAGTGTCAGACCTCTCCCTATGCGGGCATGGGGGCACCAAAGCAAGGGAAGAAACAGGAAAATATTATAGGTGCTTGGCCCCAAGTATACAGATGGAACAGGAACAGAAATGTTTAAGGCATGCCCTTCATATGTTTTGTAATACAACAACGCCCATCAAACCAGCCAGTTCAGGGATCAACGGTGGCAAAACTGAGTGCCGTTGATTCAATCAACACACGCAGAACTAATTCAGATGGCTGACCTGCCAATAGTGACACTCCAGGGCTCTGTTCAGTTCCTGTTTTTAAGTGACCCCCGAGACTTAACTGCGGGTTGAAAAGCAGTTATTCTTTGGCTTATGCATTCCTCCCAATTTTGTCAAGCATACACCAAAGTTTTGAAGTTGACAGCACCGTGGGCTTAGTCCGTATTACGCCATACCCTAGTCTTGTTCAAATGCAAGAGTGTAGAAGAGGAGGCTGGAGTGGGGGGTTTATATGCGAGCCTAAAGCCTGCTTCAAATCTATTCTGTATGGCAGCGTTGCATCTGCAATAGCTCAGAAAAGGATAATAGGTTTCTATTTCTCAAGTAAAGAAGTAGAAAGAAACCCCAGGGACAGACCTAGGTATATCCAAATTTTCTATCACATCCCTAGGAGGCAAATTGGGCGCAGCCCATTTGATGCCATTTTTCGACTCCTGAAACAGTGCAGGGAAGGGGTTGACCATGGCAGGGGCTTCTGTTTTCTCTTCCTCTAAAAGTTGCTGTCTCTGCCACTGGCTCCCAGAGGGCTGATGAGAAAGTCTCAGAACAAAAAGTTAACATGGCTCTGTTTTTGTTAACAAAAAATATTATAAAGGATCATCTAGTCTGAACCATGGGTAGGCAAACTAAGGCCTGGGGGCCGGATCTGGCCCAATCACCTTCTCAATCCAGCCCGCGGACGGTCCAGGAATCAGCGTGTTTTTACATGAGTAGAATGTGTCCTTTTATTTAAAATGCATCTCTGGGTTACTGGTGGGGCATAGGAATTCATTCATTTCCCCCCCCCCCAAAAAAAATAGTCTGGCCCCCCACAAGGTCTGAGGGACAGTGGACTGGCCCCCTGCTGAAAAAGTTTGCTGACCCCTGGTCTGAACAGAATGAGCTCCTAAAAGTTAAAGTTACTGATATATCAAAACAAGATATATCAAAATTGATACAGTGGTACCTCGAGTTACATACGCTTAAGGTTACAGACTCTGCTAACCCAGAAATAGTGCTTCAGTTTAAGAACTTTGCTTCAGGGTGAGAACAGAAATCGTGCTCCGGCGGCGAAGCAGCAGCAGGAGGCCCCATAGGCTAAAGTGGTGCTTCAGGTTAAGAACAGTTTCAGGTTAAGTATGGACCTCCGGAACGAATTAAGTACTTAACCCGAGGTACCACTGTATATCAAAAGTTACTGATATATCAAAACAAAGTAAAATTTACTGGTTAAACAATTGGCCTTAGAAGGCTTTTGCTATGAGCACAGCCCTGAGCAGAAAATCTGACAGCTCTGTTTGCAGCTTGTAACCTCATTGTGCCTTGGGCACTACCTAAGTAGTTCTAACTTTGAAGAATGTGGTGGTTAATTAACACTTTCTATGAATATATATGCGCACTGTAATATTTCCCCAAAAAACCCCGAACAAGCATTTTCAAATTGAAGAGGATGTCATCAACATGAAAGGGTATACTTACGGGCAAAGGCACAGGCATGAGCATATTTCCTCCATAAACAGCAGGTACATAAAGAATGCTTGTCCCCGTGTGAGGATCTATCCTTTGAACTGGACTAGGAGATTTCCCAAGGTTGGGATGAGGCCCAGAGGGAGGGGGAGGAGGGGGAGGAGGAGTATAGGCTCTGATAGGATTTCCAATTAAAACAGAAGGATTGGGCTGAACTGGAAAATAAACAAACAAAATTCAACATGGATGTGAAGGTTAAGGACTGTCAATACTTTCCCCAATACTTTGTAGGAAAATTAGGTTCCTGTTGAAAATATAGCTAGCATTTCAGCGAGGTCTTTATTTTCTCTACAGGGTTTATAGAATTATCTCAACTATTATGTGGACTTTAATAATCAAGCTAGATTTGAAACCCTGTTTTTTCCATCAAAGCCTTCTGGTCTTCTATTGTCATATTCTTTGATAGTATTTTCATTTTCTGCTGGTTATTCTTAAAACCTGCTAATATACCAAGCTCTTTTCTATCTCTTTTTTCTTCTCTCTCTCTCTTTCCTTTTCGTCATGTTTTTATCTAACTTAAATTAATGTCAGACAAAAAAGATATCTGAGATTAAGTTTTGCATTTCTTTTTATAAAGTCTAATAAAAATTATTATTAATGATGATGGTAATAATAATAAAGATAACTGGGTCACACTAGTAACCACCAGGTTTAAACAAGGCCATAAATCAATATGCTTGACATAAACACTAAAACACACCGATAGCCTATTCAGATTTTATCCTTCCTCACTAGAAGGATCTCTGAGAAAGACAGAAAGGGTCTTGATCCCACTCATTCCCCACTCCTCCCTCTGTAAACACATTGCAAGAGGAAACAAATTGAGTGGTTCCTCTATTATCTGTCTTCTGGATCTCCACCAATCCTGGGAAATTAAAATTCCTTCAGTTTTCTTTCTGAGAATCAGGGAAGACGCCTCAAATGCTATGGGATATTTCATCTGGTCACTAATTCCTTATCCTCACAGGGAGGCAGGGAGTATGGAAGCACAACGCTTCCTTATGACAATCCATGGGGAACATTCCAAACAGGTCCATAGATCCTTATTCTGAGATCCCTCCCTCTCACCACCCAAAAAAATTGATTTCCACTGAGGAAATAAGCAGATCTGAAACCAATCAGCAATGATCCCCACCAACAATAGTTCACCAGGTGCTTACCAATTCCATCACTTTGAAAATGGTCGTTCTGATTATGGTGGTGGCCTTTCACCTTAAAAAAAAAAATAGCGATAAAGTCATTTTAGCTATATAGCTTAGTATAAAATGAGTTGTAAAGATTGTATCCAGTTGTATCTCCCTGCTTATGGAGAGTTGTGGACTTGAGATATCAATATTAATTTCTATAAAGCACACAGAGGCTCAATAAGTGATAGAAGCTATACGTATTACACAAAAATGAAAGAATAAAAATGAAATAGGTCACAAGCTTGCAACTGAGAAATTGATATTTTCTAAATAAACTAGAAAGTAGTGTGATAAATTAGAAAATTTAGCCTTTTGAATGCACAAGTGATTAAGCGAACTCGAAGGTGAAACTAGTATATCATGAAACATTTAGTTCTGCTTCAGTAAGAATTAGGTAACTATAACACTAGACAGAAGACAGAAGTGCCTGGCGTGCTCTGGTCCATGGGGTCACGAAGAGTCGGACACGACTAAACGACTAAACAACAACAACACTAGACAAGAAATAATACTGACTTGGGCTTTCCTCCAAAGTGAATTAATTAGATTTTATTAATTAAATGAGATAATTATATTATTCAGGAAGAACCTCAAAAGACAAAACTTCTGACAAAACTTCAAAAGTTCTGATAAATATTTAGAATCTACCCAATGCTAAGGGGTCAAGATTAGAGATAACTGTACAAATTTTTATTTATTGTCCTTATATGTTGCAATTTGGTTCAAGTTCCTGCTATGCCACAATGCTTGTTGGGTGATCTCAGTCAGACACTATATTTTAACCTAACATTTCATAGGACTGTGGGGTGCCCTGAGGATTATACAAAAATATCATAAATATGTAAGTAAATCCATACAAACTCATGCAATCATTTTAGAAACTGAAGAGAAAATTCCGTGTGCTCAATTTAATATCTCAGAGACAACAGAGGGCACAGCCAGCCCAATCTCTCAGGTAATACATGAAAGAACAATAACACGTATCTAACTGAACACTGTTGTAAAATATTCTCCCTATTATATGAGCAGACATATCTACTATTATTCACTTTCTGAGCATACAGTGGTGCCCCGCAAGACGAACGCCTCGCAAGACGAAAAACCCGCTAGACGAAAGGGTTTTCCGTTTTGGAGGCACTTCGCAAAACGAATTCCCCTATGGGGTTGCTTTGCAAGACGAAAAAAATCTTGCACCCCCCCGCGGTTTTTTTCCGCTTTTTTCGCCCTTTTCTTAAGCTGATAAGCCGCTTAACAGCTGATCGCTGGAAGCCGCTTGACAGCTGTAGCGCTAATCCGCTAAGCTGTCAATGGGCTTGCTTCGCAAGACGAAAAAAACCACTAGACGAAGAGAATTGCGGAACGAATTCTTTTCGTCTAGCAAGGCACCACTGTATTTACACACTACAGCTGAATATGTGCAGATGGCAAGACAAACCAATGGCCAAATAGTATAATCTAGGGTGCCTATGTCAGAGGCGGCTCAAACATAGAAGTCAGAGATCATGATGCAACTAACCTCAGATCCATAGCCATCTTCTAAATAAGCAATATATCTGCTGTTCACAGATAATAGTGTAGAAGATACTGACGCCTGCTTATCAATATGTGGCCAAGCATCAAATGTGAAAACTCACTGATGCTTAAGAACATGAACTTCCCAGGGAAAAGGCAAGTTCTATCCAATTTTGCAGCAATCTGAACAAATTAATCAGTACTCTGTCTATAGACAGGTGAACTACAAATAAAACGGATTAAGAAAAGATTATAAACCGTTTCACTACCTATTAAACAAAGATAGTGGTTTGTTAGTGTTCAGAAACTAAGAAAGCAAACGATATTTTCAAAGACCAGACACTAAAACATTATTTAATCTAGTATTGTGATTTCTTTACACATGTATGGTTTACTTAACAACTTTTTCCATAAGAGAGACTTTGACATTTGTTTTGCCACGTTTATCACAGTCACTTTAAAATAGCTTTATTTCCAAATGTAAACAGCAAGTCTGTGAACAAATGGATTTGAAAGCCTGTCTTGTTTCATTGTTTTATCTGCATCTAGCACTGCACCACCTGGTGATTTTTTTTAATGCAGTTTTGCTCTTCAAAATAGCCTTGCAGAGATCTATGCCTGTGGTCTCGCAGCGATTTCTGGATCAAATAGACTTATTTTAAAAGTGAGTAAAAGTGTTTTTATTTTTAACCCACCATGCTCTGACTTTTAGCTACATTCAGCTTGATTCTTTCTGACTTGCTGACTGCAGCTACAAAGAAGGGCGTTTTGGGATAAATTATTCTACAATTCATATTACAAATATTTCACTGTGTTTAGATTTGCTACACATTTATAAGTAGGTCACTACTACCTGGGCCAAGATAGTCTCTTTTGATTGTAGATTACTACCTGGCACATGTCTTTCACTCTTCTTTGGTACCTGAGTGCAGCAACATTTAAAGTAGGGTTTTTGCAAACTTGGGTCTCCAGCTATTTTTGGACTACAATTCCCATCATCCCTGACCACTGGTCCTGCTAGTTAGGGATGATAGCAACTATAGTCCAACAATAGCTGGAGAACCAAGTTTGGAAAACCCTGGTTTAAAGCACTGGCTTGCCTTTCCAGGAATTAGAACACTAATTAAAACTAAAGCCCTACTCTGACTCTTATGGTAGTGACACCCTGGTAGGTTATCTGGTTAATGTAGGATTGGAGATTTATATATAAGACTAGACACCACAAGATGGTTTCTATGAATACAGTGGTACCTCAGGTTACATACATTTCAGGTTACAGACTCCCCTAACCCAGAAATAGTGCTTCAGGTTAAGAACTTTGCTTCAGGATGAGAACAGAAATTGGGCTCCGCCGGCGCGGCAGCAGCAGGAGGCCCCATTAGCTAAAGTGGTGCTTCAGGTTAAGAACAGTTTCAGGTTAAGTACGGACCTCCAGAACGAATTAAGTACGGTACTTAACCTGAGGTACCACTGTACCTTCCATTTAAACACAGACTTATTCTTTCACTACTCTGGCTCCAAGCTTTTCTTCTTGTTTCTTCAAATCTAAAATATATTACAGTATACAGTAACAGCATGGCTTTTACACAAACCCAGAAGGCTAGTTAACAGACTTAATCAACCTACTGCAAGTTTCCCACTTGTAACACAAGTCTATATATGGGAAGGGGCATTCATGGGTATAGGAGAACTAAACCATGCATCTTGCCAATCGTATCAATACCCCTGCCCTGCATTCTCTGTTATTGCAGAAAATATTTTTGTGTAGATAACATACAAGTTTGGCTCTCAGATTCTATGTTAAAATTCAGGTATACTAGCAACTTGAAAGTTTATCATTTAGCATGTACTTTTCGTGTACTGTTTCTCTGTCAATGAGAAAAGAAAGAAAATAGGTCTGTGGGAAGATTGTAGGTTTCAGCAGCTAATTTCATGACTAACTGTACCCTTTAAAATAATTTTCTTTGTGTCTCAGAAAACCAGTTTTTATTATGTTACAATGCATGTCAGAAATATTTTGAGATTCTATCTTCTAATTAAAAACCAACATGACAAAGTTCCAACTTGTACACCTTACTGAAACTTCTGCAGAAATGAAAATTGTATTAATATGGACCTTGAAAATGAAGAGCAATCTTTGGACATGCAGTTTCCTAAAAGACTAACATTTCAAAGCATTATTAATAGGTTTTAAAAGCTTCATTATATTACAGAAAATAATGAATTTTGATAAATGAGTATTTCTAAATATAATAACTCTTTTTGAAAGGTTCACAAAAGATATTCCTTTCTGCACTATCAAATAAAATCTAAAAAATGTAAATGAAAAACAGTATGAATTTGAAGTTTTCATGCAGATGTTAACTTGTGACAAAAACATAACATTTTGAGAAGCCTTCTTGTAAAATGGGATTGTTTTCCAAGGATCTAATACAACTCGTTTTAATTACCGTATTTTTCGCCCTATAGGACGCACCGGCCCATAGGACGCACCTAGTTTTCAGGGGGGGAAATCAAGGAAAAAAATATGATTTCCCCCCCGCAGCTCTGGGAGCAGCGGACAGGCTGCACGCAGCCTGTGCGCTACTCCAAGACCTTCTTCCTGCTTTTGTGGGAGGTGGCGGAATTCCCCCACCTCCCGCAAAAGCCCACAGGAGCCGCGCGTGACTCCTGCGGGCTTTTCGACCAGGAGGGAGAAGGGACTGAAACGGCCAGTCAGTCCCTTTTCCTCCTTGGGGAAAAGCCCCCAAGAGCGGCACGCTCTTTAAAGGCTGCGCGGCTCTTGCCGGCTTTTCTGCGAGGTGGGGGAATTCCCCCATCTCCTAGAAAAGCCAGCAGAAGCTACACAGCCGCTTTAAAGAGCACAGGGCTTTTGCCTGCTTTTGCGGGAGGTGGGGGAATTCCCCCATCTCCCGCAAAAGCCCACAGGAGGGAGAAGGGACGGACTCCGCCAGTCTGTCCCTTCTCCCTCCTTGGGGAAAAGCCCCCAAGAGCTGCGCGCTCTTTAAAGGCTGCACGGCTCTTGCCGGCTTTTCTGCGAGGTGGGGGAATTCCCCCACCTCCCGCAAAAGCCAGCAAAGCCTCGCAGCCCCTTTAAAGAGCGCAGGGCTTTTGCCTGCTTTTGCGGGAGGTGGGGGAATTCCCCCGTCTCCCGCAAAAGCCCACAGGAGGGAGAAGGGACGGACTCCGCCAGTCTGTCCCTTCTCCCTCCTTGAGGAAAAGCCCCCAAGAGCTGCGCGCTCTTTAAAGGCTACGCGGCTCTTGCCGGCTTTTCTGCGAGGTGGGGGAATTCCCCCACCTCCCGCAAAAGCCAGCAAAGCCTCGCAGCCCCTTTAAAGAGCGCATGGCTTTTGCCTGCTTTTGCGGGAGGTGGGGGAATTCCCCCGTCTCCCACAAAAGCCCACAGGAGGGAGAAGGGACGGACTCCGCCAGTCTGTCCCTTCTCCCTCCTTGGGGAAAAGCCCCCAAGAGCTGCGTGCTCTTTAAAGGCTGCACGGCTCTTGCCGGCTTTTCTGCGAGGTGGGGGAATTCCCCCACCTCCTAGAAAAGCCAGCAAAGCCTCGCAGCCCCTTTAAAGAGCGCCCGGCTTTTGCCTGCTTTTGCGGGAGGTGGAGGAATTCCCCCATCTCCCGCAAAAGCCCACAGGAGGGAGAAGGGACGGACTCCGCCAGTCCGTCCCTTCTCCCTCCTTGGGGAAAAGCCTGCTTTCTACCACCGCCAGCCTCCAAGCTGGGTTGGAGAGTAGCAGGAAGGCTTCGCGCCCCTTCCCACTGCCCCCCATCCTCTGGGGCTGGCGATGGGGGAAGCGCTGCTTTCCCCACCACCAGCCTCCAAGCCGGGTTGGAGAGTAGCAGGAAGGCTTCGCGCACCTTCCCACTGCCCCACATCCTCTGGGGCTGGCGATGGGGGAAGCGCTGCTTTCCCCACCGCCAGCCTCCAAGCCGGGTTGGAGAGTAGCAGGAAGGCTTCGCGCGCCTTCCCACTGCCCCCCATCCTCTGGGGCTGGCGATGGGGGAAGCGCTGCTTTCCCCCACCGCCAGCTTCAAAGAGCAGACTCTCCTGGCTTCAGCAGAAGCAACGCGAAGCCTCTGGAGCGCAGGCTTCGGAGGCTTCGCGTTGCTATCGCTGAAGCCAAGGAGCCTGCATTCGCCCCATAAGACGCACACACATTGCCCCTTCATTTTTGGAGCTGGAAAAGTGCGTCTTATAGGGCGAAAAATACGGTATGCCAGCAAACATGGTCAAGTAATAAATCTTATTAATACCCTTGACAACTAAATATAGAATATAATATTATTCTTCATAAACACAAGGAAGGGCAATTGTATAGTTTTCACAATTCCTGCCACTATGAATTCTCATAGGAGCATTTTATTGTTACAGCCTTTTAGATAAATATGTTTGGCTTCCTGAAGAACACTATACCAGTGCAATAATGAGTAAATGGTAAGTGAATTCTGCACTGTAACAGTTTTCTAGGCTGCAAGTAACCATTGTTATTAGTATCATCTCCTGCAAAGTGCAAAGTACTGAATTATACTTTTCCCATCAATTCTAACAGCTTTTGGCTGACTTATTGCCCATACATTTTAGATAGCTGCTTTATATCTGGAGCAAAAAACTATTATGGAGTAACAACTTTATTTTAACACACAGGGCGTGTATGTGGTGTTAAGGGAGGGGCAGCACCGAGAAGAGGCAGGAACGAAGATTTGGCGATATGCTTCAGAGGTCCAGAATGTGGGGAGCCCGGAAAAATTAATAATTACAATTTGGAATTCAATTTGGTGGTTTTTTAAATTTTAGTTTATTGTTTTTAATAAGATTATGATGCGGATATGTTGATTGGGCTTTTTTACTGGAAAATCAATAAAAATGATTTTTTTAAAAAAAAAAGGGGGGAGGGGTAGTACCTCTTGTGGGGGAGGCTCCTAGAAGCTGTCAGCATGCAACAGCAGCCACCCCCCCGGGAACGGCTTTGACTGGCTGGCTAAACCAAGTGAGGGTAGCCGATGGGTCTCAAACCCTTGCATGTAAAAACAGGCTCTGGCGGAATGAGCCATTAAGACCAATAGTGGGTCCAATGGTCAAGAAGGTGGTTTCAATGGTCAAGAAGGGAAAGTAGCCCATCTAGGAAAAGGAATACTCTGATCCTAAACCTCCACTGCCTTGTGAGATATCTTTGGAAGAAGAAAAGGCTAAGGAGTGGACCCTACACAAAGCTGGAGTGGAGTCCCTTGTACATCTCTTTCCAGCAACTCCTGCAGCCAAACTGGTGTCAAACCTATTGCTCTGGTTTCCTTGGAACCACATCAGTAAGGCCTTGTCATCCGTGCAGCCCAGGAGCTCCATACACAATGCTCAGGCTTCTGCCCCGGGGAGGTCAGTCAAGTGCTGTTAATACAGCAGTTTTGACTTCATCCCTGGAGGCGCACTACTTTGCCACTCAAAGCAGGTACATACCAACAATTTTAACACATCTGGTCATATTAGGAACTCCTTAGCCCAGTATCATTTCTACTCTTTGTTCACATAGGGAAACAGAACTACCAGTTTTGCCCATGCAGCCATACAACTTCTCAACAGGTACCCCTATTGAGCCTTGCAAGCTCTTAATAGCTTTCTTCCAGGTAAAACTTTACCTTTGGTGGTGACTGCTGTGGTTTGTTAGTGTGTGATGAATGCTGCTGTCGCAACGCCCGTGGAATAAATTCAGGAGCCAGCGGATTCAATACATAGGTTTTCTTTAACTCCAAAGCTTCCAGCTGAGCCTTGATCTGATCAAATGTGATACCATGAAGACTTTCATTTTCATGACAAAGGGCAATAAACCTTTCCCAAAATTTCCTAAAGAAGCCAAAAGAAAAAGAATACCTAAGTTGCTTGTTTGCTATATACAAATTTTACAAATTAAGCCTTGAACCCAGTACACTGCTACGCTTCCATTAGTCACTTTGAATCCAGTACTATTTGATTATCAGACAACCTAGTATTGCATGCTTCTAAAATAATAAACATCAGCATTCAGCCATTAGGAAGGTTTACTGACAGCGTTTCTCAAAACATTTTATGTCACGGAAGACTTAGTGCCGGACCTCCTTTAAGGTTTTTGCCTTTGCTAGTAGACTTCAGAAATTGCACACTTGTACTAGGACTGTAACAATTGAAACATGCTCCTTATCTTAAAAGAAACAAGTGCCAAACAGACCCATCTAAGCTGTTTTTAGCATTTTTAAAAAGTCATTTCCTTTATAATCCTGTTTAACTTAGTGAAAAGTATGCCTGAATCCTCCAGCAGTACTTTTCAACAGGATGTTATCTACAACTGACAGAAAGAAAAGAGAGGCATGCTTAATTTTTTTATTTTTATTTTTGTGTGATGGAGAAATAATCTAAAACTGAGGTTCACTTAAATATATATGCTTTTTAAAATATGCAACCCATCTAAATGACATTATTTTGGTAAAAATGACATAATTTGAATAGAATCTGCTTATGATAGATGGACAAAGTAGGTAAACATAAAGCCTCTATTTCATGACGCCACTGTGCATATGTATTCAGTATGAAATGAAAGCACATTCCCAGTTTTTACCCTACAATGAAGATCTCATGCGAGGAAAGAGAGATTACTGAATTCTCTTCCATTTGTGTTTTCCCAGTAAATTCTCAGACCACAGTTTATCCCTTCAGTGGAGGCCAGAGTTTTCTAATGATGATAATTTAAATTTCTGCCACAAACAAACCCTTAGGCTAGTGTATAAAAGATTTAAAAATGTAAATATATATATTAAGAAACTGTAAGTATCTGCAAGCATATTTTTGCTTTCATGAGACCAAGAAAAAGATCTATGGTTCCCCTTGCTCTCACATACAAATCTCCTATACTCTATCGCTCATGTTCTTCCCCTCACAAAGGAAAAACAGTGGTGATTAACCCAGTCCTGCTCCTGGTTCTTACTCGAATGTCACAGCTCTGAAACAGTAAGCTGAGGTATGCATGAGCCTTTTTCTCACACACGGAGCCCAGCACCTCATACAAGGGAGAAGCTGCAAGACTCCACTTGTGAGCAAATGCCTCATGTGTATCTCAAGATACAATCTTCTGAACTGGGCCATTCAGTTCGGGAGGGGAGGGGAGGGAGAGAATGCGGAGGTAGTCAGTATACAGATTAATCTTTTCAAATGTTGTGCACATACCCCTGCCTATGATTTGTTAGTTTGTGAAACTGTTACTAAAGAGTAAAATCCCTGCTACTTTCTCCCGGCGTGCTCCTGTCCCTAAGAGAGGAGAGATGAACCTGCAAGCCATTACTTCGTTTGCAGGCTCCATCCTAGGCACTCGACTTCACCCTTTGGGGACAAAACAACACCATATAGCTTCCTGGTTGCCATGAATGAACAGAACCAAAAGTATTTCAGTTGCTCTGATGTCATTTGGGCTCTTTTGCTACTGTTCTGGCTTATGGAAATCAGAAAGTAAAAAGACGGGGTTTAACTCAGTCTAGCTCTGCAGATTATCAACTAGGGTGTAGTGTTACAAAGGTATGCCCCTTTGTTTTTTAGGTCAGATTGGGAAATTATAGTTATTAAGCTTTGGAACAAGGCAGGTTCAAACTATTTTACCTCCACCTGAAGTCTGAAGCTGTACAGTTCAGGAAGAGCTTCATGATGTGTATTATCTATAATGTGTATAGATCAGTTCTGCCTTTCACTTACTGCTGCTAATTAAATTTATCAGCAAAACGCTGCTGACTTAGATCTCATTGCCAGGAATCTATGTACAGTATTAGGCCCAGATTGCGCTGTTGGAGCATATACACTGGTAGAAGAGATGGCAATCCCTTAGGTATTAATGATAGGCCCTAAACTACAAGCCAGGAGAGATAGAGGGTCAAGGATGCTGCTTTCTCTAAGCCTCAAAATATCTGAGTAAGTTTGGAAAGTCAGCAAAAACCAGCCTAGTGGGGAACAGCACACATATAAGCATGGCAATGGATTTATTAACTACAGGCCAACTGTCCATTACCAAATACACAGTAAAGTTTTCATCGGTCCTATTCACTGTTTGTTCACACCCCACATTTGGTGTACCTGCATCTTCCAATGGAACACAGAGCAATAGGGTCTCCCACCACAGCTACTAGGGACTGCGCTCTTGTTATGGCTGTGTTGAGAAGTTTGTAATTGGACAAAAAACCATAATCCAAGTCTTCAGTTGAATCTTCCAATAAATGCTCCTTCCGTTTTATTGGTGTTTGCTTGTGTTTGCATGTGTGCCGTGTTCGTACCGTGCTGAGAAACAACACTCGAAACTGCTTTCCTGAAGAAGAGGGAAAAGTCTGAGATAATTTTAGCCAATTTCTTTGCTGGACATACAACCATGTAATTCTGGCAATTGGATGATTAGTGCTCAACTAAAAGGCTTTGTACAAAAAAGAGTTTAAACGATTTGAAAATGCATTAGAAATAGCCAGAATCATTTACAGGTCAAAGTCTTCATTTTTTACTCTAGCAGTAATTATGCTTGATCTTTTTTGGCTTTATACCCTTTATGTTTCACCAGTAACATCTATTAAATGTGTGTGACATTAAGTTCACAGGTCTTTTTTTTAAAAAAACATCCCCATTATTAATCTTAGCCATTAAGCCCCTCTAAGTTGGTAAAAGACAGGCCATAATAGGGCAGTTAACAGTGATAATTTGGCTGTGGCTGTTAATTTCTACTGCCCATCAATTAATCTTCACAATAATTAGTTAGTCTGTGAAACTGCAAAGGAATATACTAATTTAGAGTTCAACCATAGGACTCCATATAGCAATACAGGACTATGTCTGTGAATCCATTTTCAGGAAAAGGCTAAAACTATTATGAAGCTGGAGCCCAAGCAATAACAGGGGTTGCTAATCTGTGGCCCCCAAATGTTGCTGAACTATAATCCCCCTCACCTGCAGCCACCATGGCCAATAGTCAGGGAAGGTGATATCTGGGTGGCCACATGTCAGTCACCCTGTTCTAGTATATTTTTTATTTATAAAAATATTTATAAGCCACCCACTCATAAAATACCATGTCAATGCACAACAATATATGCAGAATATGATGCATGCATGGAGCATCAGACATGTAGAGGCTTCCAAATTTTCTTCTTTTAGCAGAGGAACAATCTACACATTAAATGGGAATCTGTGTGTGTGTTTGTGTGTGCCCTTGTAGGGGAGAATAGAAAAGCCCTCTACAGATAGGACTGGGGAGCATGTCCCATGCAGTTACGCAAAAAAAATGAGTTACTGATTTGGTATTCAGCGACAGGGAACTATCTGGCAATAAATTGTGAACCCTACTTAACACTGACACTGGTACACAGCAGTTACAACTTGCAGATCATGTTGGAATAGTACTTCCTGTATATTTAGCTATGCGTTAACTGTAGCTACGATCTAAATTACCTAAATTCTTTTATTATCGCCAGGTACAAACATGAAGTAAAAGCTGCTTTATGTTCAACAGCTATTAGGGTTGCAACTTAAATAAAACATCAGATAAAGTAATGTAAGCTGCTGACAACTTTGAGGTCATTTCAGATTCTCTGCCAAGTTCACAGATCCTTAGATATACAGGTGCTACTTACCCTGAACATTTAGCACTCTTTCAACACTGACATCAGACAATCTTTTTTTCCGAAGCTCTGCCCGAATTCTGAACACTTGATCAGCATATGGTGTTACAACACCTATGCTGCCGTCATCCAGTTTTCCCCAGGCTACAGGCCACTTTCTCCTCAGTTCTTCGACACGTTCTACAACTTCAAACACCTTGAAAGGGAGGGGGAAATCATGCTAAGTACTGGCTTTTTCTGGTTTGGTATAAAAAATTTGGATAAAATCTAATACTGCACTTCAAAACAGCTTTTAACAGAAGCATATATATTTTCATGATCCTCCCCCATGATCTTAACACGATAGTTTGTAGGTGTCTCACCGCAATGATGGATACTGTATCCATAATTGCTTTACAAAAGCTATTAGAAGGGCTCATGAAATTAGTAAGGAACCTAAGCTACTTAAAGCTAACAGTCACTTGTTGAATTAGATAATGCTAATGCCTATTTATGGATTTTTCATTTTTCACTACAGATTTGTTTTCATTCATACAGTACTTTGAAATGTGAAATAGCACACACCAAACGCTGCATATTAATGGGTCACAGGACACTGCAGGTGGCCTCTTTATGGGTCAATACAACTGTCTTTATTTCAAAATCACTGAAAGAACATTGCACAAATGTTCCGGGTAACAAAGCTGCACACATTTGTCACAGATTGTTTTTGTAACACGACACTACAGTAAGCACTCTCTATTTTTTGGGTCTTAGACTAAGACAAAGAACAAGTCGTTCTTTACCAAAAAAAAAAAAAAAAAAAAGAACAACACCACTTTCTGGAACAGATTAAGCGGAGTGAAAATTATGATTATCGAGAAAGCAATTAAAGGTGAAACCAAAGTGCTACCTCTGCATTATTGTAAAAAGCAGTGCTGTTTTTTTCTTGTACATCTTCTCCTCGTGCCGTGAAGAAAGTCAGCGGGTAGAAATCCTTGTGCGCTGGCTGCTTTCCACTTGCCATCAATTTGCCCTCATAGAAAAGTTCAGATGTGTAACTGCAATGAAGTAAAACATAAAGTAAAATATGGAAGCTATGTGCTGCTTTAAAAACTCAACACCAAACAATTGGATAAATAAATAGAAGGTTTACAATGAAAAACGGCTCCTTCCCAAGAATGGTATGGGGATGGCAAAAGAGGAGGGAGAAATGACCTATAGGTCGTTGTGCACTTCCATGCCTCTCCCACAAAAAGACTGAATGAGGCTGAAGAGGAGGCAGGCAAAGCTTATTTCCCAGTTTGCACTCCTTTTTCCCTGTCCCTGTGGGAAGAGAACTCTGTTCCTTCATTCTCCTGCCCCACGAAGCAGGGTGTTGTTCCTAGGTAGAAACCAAGCCATTTTACAGAAACAGAAGTAAAGCATACAGTGTCACAGAAAGGGAACATCCTCATGTGCCTAAACTTCCTTTTCCTACCCTGGAAGATAAATGCAAAAACAAGAAGGTGGGGTTTCTGTAAAACTTGTTTCTGATCAGGGCTGTGGGGTGCCGACTTTCTAAAATAATCATTGGACAGATTAATTTAACTTCTACATATAAATTAGGATGAACAATCTATTCCTATCCAGTGAGAATGTGTCTACTGTCTATGATACAATATTCAAACGTATTTTGAACACAGAGCACCTAAGACGAGAGTCTGATATATTACAAAGGGCAAGAGACAAAAGACACTGATAACTAAAATTGTATTAAAGGGTATTTAAAATGTGCACATTAATAAGGCATGATGTTTAAGATAAGAAAAATCGAACATGACGGGTGATGTGGAACACATGCGCATCTTTTTAGCTTTTAAGCACACCATGAATCTTGTGCAGAATTCTCTGGAGCTTTCCAGATTCTTTATGGAATTGCAACATCAAAATTAATTAATTATCATACGGCCCACTATGATTGCTAAGAGCTTTGACCTCCCCACATACACAACACACTCATTTAAAGACGTTTATAGTTGAATTGCCGAAGCATTTCTCTGCTCATATTTTAAACTGAGAAATAAATGTCTTTATCAATAAGGCCGTTAGAATTCACATAAATGGTGAAAGCAACTGCTTTACAGCGAGTAGCAGCCAATGGGGCAGCACAGGTGCTGCTCACCTGCCTTTCGAACACTGAGCGTGGGGGAGAGGGGGAGCCAAGCACAGGGGATGAGGCGTGTTTTGAGTGTGGGGTGTGGGTAGCCCAATGGTACCCTTCTGCCACCACATCCAGACCCAACTTCACTCTGCATGTTCCCCCCCAAGAACCAATGGTGATGCTTGGTGTTTGGAATGCCCGTGAGCATTGTCACACCACCTGTGCCACCCCACAAACTGCAACTCTTTTCTGTGTCACCCTATGCATGACTACTCATTGAACTTAACAAGGTTTACTTTGCGGTGGGCATAGGACCGCAGCCTCTTGTGCAGGCATCAGCAAACTTTTTCAGCAGGGGGCCGGTCCAATGTCCCTCAGACCTTGTGGGGGGCCGGACTATATTTTGAAGGGGGAAATGAATGAATTCCTATGCCCCACAAATAACCCAGAGATGCATTTTAAATAAAAGGGCACATTCTACTCATGTAAAAACACGCTGGTTCCTGGACTGCCCACAGGCTAGATTGAGAAGGTGATTGGGCCAGATCCAGCCCCCGGGCCTTAGTTTGCCTACCCATGCTCTTGTGTCTTCACTTTATCCATGGAACAAATACAGCCCAAATAGTGGATTATAAACATAGTCTCACTAATGCTTACACTCTCACTTTCACTTGTGAGTTGGATACACTCCAAACTGATTTGTCCAAAATCAACACATAAGTAATATAAAACAAAATCACATACTGTACAAGCCATTAAATGTTTTTTTGAATAAATCTCTTCCACACATCAAATGATTATCAGCCAGAAAAGTCTGAACTTTTTTGGAAGCCTAGTGCATTTTCTTTAGCTGCATCAGCTAGACCGGTTTTTGTCAACTTTCTCAAAATTTGGCTGCAGCTTTGGTAGTACCAACCACAATTAAGGAAGCCCTGATAAGTCATTTTAAACTTCACAAAATAATGTTCTTATGTTCATTTTAACTTAAAAACTAGTGTTTTATTATAATGGAAGTTCTAGAAGAGTGTTTTCAATTTGAGAGCGCAATGGCAAAGGACTTTTTAAAAAAAGTTTTCTATTAGACACTTGCATCAGCCACGCAAAAAGTGTGATACAGTGAAAAAGTTCACACCTACTTGATGATAGCTTCATGGGAGCGATAGTTCTCACACAGCAAGATCCTGCAAGGAAATTCTGCAGGGTAGTGTTCATAGAGACGGTCAAGTAGCGAGACGTGAAGATTTCTCTCTCTGGCAAACTCACTGTAGACAAAAGGACTAAGCTGCATCAGAGAAAGAACGAAAAGAAAATGTTATTTATGAGCTTTATAACTGAATGATCGTTTCTGTGCACAACATGATCTCATGCTGTGTTGCAAAAGATCAGGGAAAAACTAACTGCAAATCCATAGAAATGGCATTAAGTGTCTTAAACTAAAGTGAAGAAACAACTAAGATGACACTTTATTCATAGCTTGCTCCCTGTACCCACAGGCAGCAAAATAACATGATTATCAACGTTTGCAGCTCTCGTAGCCCCAAAGCAAAGACCTGTCTCAGTCCAAATCTAAAAACCTGAGAATCGGGTGCCTGTATTTGGTTACTATATATATTTCATGACAAGACAAGGCAGCCCAGTCCTAAAGCTACAAGAGGAACAAGCTGAGCACACGCACACTCTTCCTTGTTTAAAACAACAACTGATTTCCTCATTTCCTGTGGCCAAGAGAGAAGTACTGGATAGATGAGGGCATGTTGGGGGCTCCTATTTATTATCTAGCAGCACACCAGAGAGGGAACGCTCTCTCCCAGGTATGCCCCAAGGCTCAACACACAAAAGCCAGCCAGCGAAGCTGATTCATCCCACTGGGCCAACGCCAGTCTGTAGAAGGCCAGGCAGCCACTAGGATCATACATCCACTAGCTTCCTGCCACAGATGAGGTTCTCTACCGAAGCCAACCTCACAACATAGCCTCATCCTATGCGACGGCATCGGGCTATTACTCTGACCCTTCTCTGTCTTTAATAATCATTTTCACCTTTCCAATTGCCCTCTTTTTCAGTTCCGATTCTGTTGCAATTTTTTATTCTACGTGTGATATGACTGCTCTTTCCCTCTGAAATATATTACTTTTATTGAAATTAAGCTAACCTTCTGCAGTTCTGTGATTCCTGCCTATTTTATTTTTCTTATAGTAGCTTAGCAATTCTGTCTCCCTCAAAGACCACACCATAGAATTTTATGCTTTTGTCCTTTTCACATGTGAGCTTTCGCATCTTCACATTATTTTTTTCATGTGGGATTTGTGCTCCATGCTTTCTTTCCTATTCATCTTTGCCTGATGATTGCCTATTTCCCACCGTTTTCTCTCTTTTTATTATTCACATGCACTTAACATCTCTTCTTTCTTCATTTCCTACTCTCAGAGTAATTTTAACATTTATGTCAATTCCACTTCTAATATATCTATTTAGCATTCTGCTGGGGCTACCTTTTGATTCATCACTAGTGATCATACTCTGAATCTTGTTCTGAGTTACCACTTCGTGCTTTTTTCTGTTGTTATTTAAAAAAGTGGTGGTAGTACTCATATATCGATAAATTGCAAAATCTGTTTCCCACACTCCCCTCTTCCCGTACTTCCTCCCCACTTCTTTACTAAACTTGTAACAAACTTATAATAATTTATTCGTAATTATTTAAGGTCCTCTTTTGAAACTGCAAAAAGGTCACAAGCAAAGTGTTCAATCACCATGAATGAGATACCTACGTACTTTGTCTTTCTTCCTAAACGAGGAGAGAAATATATTTATACAGTGGTACCTCTGGTTATGTACTTAATTCGTTCCAGAGGTCCATTCTTAACCTGAAACTGTTCTTAACCTGAAGCACCACTTTAGCTAATGGGGCTTCCCGCTGCCGCTGTGCTGACACCGCATGATTTCTGTTCTCATCCTGAAGCAAAGTTCTTAACCCGAGGTACTATTTCTGGGTTAGCGGAGTATGTAACCTGAAGTGTATGTAACCCGAGGTACCGCTGTATTTAACTGCACAAAATGCCACAGCTCATCAGCTCAGTTTTTCTTTTCCTAGTTCACACATCCTGACAGAGTAAATGGAGGAAAGTCAGCTAAGTTCTGATGATTCCCATTGTGGAGATCACACACAAAACATGATGCTGTTGCTATCTAGCAACAAGGAACATTCCCAATTTCAGGGAAATAATATACAATGGCTTGTATACATGCACATTCAATACACACACCATACACAAGGCAGACCACAGACACAGATGCATTCCTCTCTCAAACACACAACACATATACAAAACCAAACATCTCTCTTTCTGCCCAAATCTCTCTCTCACAGCCCACATGCATACTTCCTCCTTCCCCTTCTCTCTCTCTCTAACTCTCTTTGTTCCTTGACATGACATTGCTGTAAAAAAAGTTTTTGGTATGGAGTAACAGGGCATGCCAGGAGAAAAAAGCCCTGGTTATACTGTACTGCTTATTTCCAAATGGCTTACTCTGCCTTAATTCATCAATTTTTTTTTATTTGTTCTCCTCCATTTCCCTTCTTTCGTTTTCTATTCTTACCTTCCAGCCATCTGATTCTGCTGTTGCTATTGTTTCTTCCACCATTTATTTTCAATCTATTTGTCCTGCTAACCCGCAGCCATGATTTTGATCTTCTCCCTAACAAGCACAGGTATGCTTTCTTGCTTCATTCTCTGCTAAAGATCATTCTTTTCTCCTCTTTGATTGATTCATGCTTGATGTCTGAAACCTTCCACTTACTTTCAGTTCACTTCTTTGGTCCACTCCTCTTCCTATTCTAGCATCTCTCCCCCTGTCAAGGGTTTTCTTTCCTTATCGGTGAAAAGCAAGCGATAAATATTGCTTCTTTTCGAGTCTGACACCGTATCAACTTTGATAATTTTTCTCATCCTGTCGCCTTTTTACAACAGAAAAACTTCAACCGTTGTCAACAGTTGGTTTGTAAAGGTACGTATGTACAATTGAGAAGTCCTACTCCCCATCTCAAGAGCTCAGTGTTAGAGTCTGACAAGTATTATTACATTTTAGTATAGAGAGTTGCTTTGACCAAACTGCGGGAGGCAGTGGAAGACAGAAGTGCCTGGCGTGCTCTGGTCCATGAGGTCACAAAGAGTCGGACACGACTAAACGACTAAACAACAACAACAACATAGAGAGTTGCTAAGGCTGAAAGGAAGTGGCTTGCCGAAGGCCAACCAGTAAATTCATGGCCAATGTAAGATTTAAAACTGAGACTTTAGGACAAATACTTTAATTTTTTTAATCGCACCACACTACCTGTTGGAGTGTTTGATGCAAGAGCTGCTTTGTAATCTGCAAATATACTTTGTTGGTAATGTTGATTTCCCTGAAGAAAAGATTTATATGAGGTAAGTTCAAGAATACAGTGTCTTACTTGCATATGGTCTCCAGCCAAGACAATTCTTGTATTTTTACTTGCTAATGCTAGAGGCATGATAGTCTCGCACTCCATTGCCTGTGCAGCTTCATCTAACAGAATATGTGTAAAAAACCCTATAAAACAGAAACAGACAAAATGTTAAGTAGCAAGTGATAAAAATGGTGCTAATACTATCAAAACATTTAGATTCAGGACTGTGAACAGACTGAAACCTAATCAACACAATTGATGTATCTTGTAAGATGGCTGATTTCGGCAAGTTATTCTCAGTAAACAGAAATCTCCTCCAAATCTATCTCACCAAAGTTGAGATCAAAGGTAAAGAGGTAGAATAATTTAGACCAGTGTTTCCCAAACTTGGGTCTCCAACTGTTTTCGGGCTACAATTCCCATCATCCCTGGCCTCTGGTCTTGCTAGCTAAGGATGATGGGAGTTGTAGTCCAAAAACAGCTGGAGCCCCAAGTTTGGGAAACACTGCTTTAAACAATCGAGAGTGATCTTCTGGCAGATTTTATCCATGAGGATTTCCTGGACCCTGTTAGAATATGTTTCTTATAATAAACTATTCATCCTTATCTATGGTAAAATCTGCTCATAATGTTATCTCTTCTTACAGAAACACCTTGCCAAACAAAGGACTTTTCCAGAGTTTGGATTTGATATCCCGCCTTATCACTACTCGAAGGAGTCGCAAAGCGGCTAACATTCTCCTTTCTCTTCCTCCCCCACAACAAACACTCTGTGAGGTGAGTGGGGCTCAGAGACTTCAAAGAAGTGTGACTGGCCCAAGTTCACCCAGCAGCTGCATGTGGAGGAGCAGAGACGCGAACCCGGTTCACCAGATTATGAGTCTACCGCTCTTAACCACTACACCACACTTTCAGAGTACATTACATTTTCAGAGTAGAAGGAAAGTATCTTTCACCTGTGAAGGAAGTACAGTTGACACTTACCTGAAGAGTAGTTTTCCACTGACAGCACAAGGTCATCAGGTTGGTTGGGCATTGGCTCTCGCTGAAGGCAGGAACTAACTGGATTATGAAAAATGCCTACTTCCCAAAATGTTCATCCTGCCTTCAACCAAAATGTTGTGCCAATACTCAACCAACCTGGTAACCTTGCTCTGCCAATAGAAAAATGTGGTTAAGGCATAAAACATTCGTTTGTTTGTTTATTAGTTTTTGAGCAATCACACAACAGGGATGAGTACAATAGTATAAGTTTCTATCATTGCATATGATTATGCCATGAGCTTTCATTAACTAAGACAGAAGAAAAAAAACTGTGGACTATTCTTTTTAATTGAAGCCTCATACATTTTTATCTCTTGTGAACAGTTGTATGCAAGTACTCACACTAGCTTTGCAAATATTTAAACGGGCTTTATGTTTGTCTGTTTTGTCACGTGCATATATGAAGTAATAAAAAGAGGTCCTTGCTCTCCATACCATTGAGTACAGGCAACTCCCAGTTTAGGCACATCCAAATTATGCACGATTGCACATACGCGCAATGCGCCAAACCTAAAAGTAGCCCAAAATGTCACAGAAACATCACAAAAAGGGGCAGAGCGGGCTTACGCATGCTCCACCGATGCATGTGGGGGTTCGGAACAGAACCACTGTGCAAAACAAGGATTGCCTGTACCCACACACAAAAACACTGGCTTTATACCGATAAGAGACACGGAACAGAATGGGCCCAGCATTAGTTTCCCACTTCCTCCAATTTGCACAGAAAGTCACACAAACAAATACATGATTTTTAAATCACAAAGAAAGGAATACTAAAATACTTTTTCATGTACATTTCCTCACCAGGTTTAAGATCCAGCTGACATAAATATTGTGAAGTATTCAAAGTAACCACTACTACTCGTTGTTTAAGAACATCTTCTTTCTGGGGCATCTGAAAGGTGGAATGTGTGCTTGAAATCAAACAGTATTGATGCACAACTGGGTGAACAGTCTTTACCCAGCGATTTCTGAAATACACCCTGTAATAGAAGAAAATATCTTAACTTTTGTCCAAAAATTTGTTTTGGAGGAAACAAAGTAATTTTTTCAAGAGTAAAACAGCCATAACTTTCTTATTTTTTCACATGTGCCTGTGTGTGTGTGTGTGTGTGTGTGTAAAATCAGTTGAGTGCTTTGGTGTATCATGACATACAACTGACTGTATACTAAAAAATGCTTCAACTCCATTCTTTTAGCATGCCGATACCACAATCCTCTAATAAATCTGTTTTTCAAATACAAATGGGTAATCCCTTTGGCTGTAATATATCAACATGTTTTGAAGTACTGTAAACAGAAAATAATTGGCTTGTTTACGTGACATTAAAATAGTAACCTGCTACTCTTTAGCTTCAATCCAATTCCCACTTACCTGACACTAAGATCCACTGAACTAATGAGTGTTATTTCTGAATGGACATGTGTATGATTGCAGTGTTCTACGCTTAAATGCACAGGAATTTTTATTTGATTCAGTCAGAAGCAGTGTTGTCAGCCATCCCCTGTCTAGTTTCTCCTCATCTACTCCACCTTTTGCTCCTTCATTCACTTCTCCTTCTTCCATCCCTCAAGCCCACTTTACTTCCTCCACCTCCATTCACCTCCTCCTTCTGCTCCTTGCTTAGTTAGTGCACTCCTTTCTACACCTGTTCTTCTGCTCATGTGCACTTTCGCCCTCCTCACCTTCTCTTGCCACTTGCATTTCTCACTTCCACCTATTTTTTTCATTGAAGGATGCACACTATATACAGAATAACTAGGTCCAATAAGGCCCACAGCCACCTTCAACTAAGATAACTGACATACCACAAGCCAGGGTATCTGATGATCACCCACAATAGAGCAGGCAAATGTTCTTATAGGAGAGCTGATTAAACCGGACCCAGAAGAATCCAGAGAACCAGTAGGTTCAAGGACTAAAACTGGGGTGACACGGATTCAAATCAATCATCCTTCCAACATGGGATTACGAACATTCAAAAGCAGCTGTCACAGACTTGGTGGATCACTGATTAACAGGGACAATTGGCTGGATATTCCAAATCCAGCAACTCCTGTGTGTTTCGAATTGAGGGGGAGCTTATTGGTCCTGAGATATGGCTAATTATGCTCTGGAGACATGGCGGGCCATGATGTGCAACAAAGGAGTCTATGATTCTCAACAAAGGGCCACACGACTTGGGTGCCTAGAAGCCTAAGTGATCAGAGAGAGTAATGGAGAACAGAACATTGAGCTAGGAGGCTTTTGGAGTTGACAGGGTGGAAGAGAAAGGAGGAACTGATTGTAACATGAGGTGGTTAGACTGATTGCAAAATGGATCTCTAGGTGTATCTCTATTAGAAAAAGCACAGTGTGGCACAAGCAGCGTACATGAAGTTTCACTGGACCGTTGGCCTATCTTGCCCAGTGCTGTTTCCTTCAAGTCTCAGGTATTTCTAGTTCTGCTACAGGAGATCACTTGAACTAGAAATGTCAGAAACTGAACCTGTGACCACCTGCATACGGAAACATGTGCTCTCCGACGGAGCTCTGGACTCTCACAGAGAGCAGGCGTGCATCAAACAGCATGAATTTGCACAAACAAATGAGCCAAACCAAATGCTAAAGAGGAAATAAAAAAAGAATCTCAAGAGTGACTAGCCAATGGGACTTCATGAAACTGCTCATCTAGCCCCCCAGTTCAGCTGAGTACGAACAAAACAGGTTTCCCCAGGGTTATCTTTAGGAATGTATGTAGATCAACATCTTGTTACAAAAATCCAATTCTAGGCGCATGTGCTCTGTTCAATCCCCATTCTTGATGCAGAGGGAGAAGATGCCAAGATTTCTTTTTCTAAAGTACTCCCCACCTATGGAGCAGTCAGAATGTCAATTTTCAGCTGTATTATCTAAACGTATCCAATTGTTTGATAAGGATCACTAAGTGGGATTCCTGCTCTTGGGAAGAGTTTAGATTTGAAGTCTCAAGACAGCTCTGCCCCCTCTACTTTCCTATGAAGTTGTAGAGGAAGATAGGCATTGTAATTCCAAGGTAGTGTCAAAGCAGGAGAGGAAAATGTGTGCCAGAAGCCTAGGGCTGTTATTAAGGTAGCAACAGGACTAGAGCAATGTTGTCATTTCAGATGAAATTTTGTCTAAATTTATATACGAAGCATTTGCTTGCAGAAAGCTTCCTTCCACGACAGACTATTGCCCTGACTACATGCAGAGGTCAATCACATTTTAATAGCAAGATTTGCAGCCTAAATGAACTTTCGGCTTAAATTAAATCTAGTCTTAAGCAAATTTCTAGGTATTCCAGATACAAATATACACAAAGTCTTCCAAGGGGTCATTTTTGACTCCACGGGAAGCAATAAAATTATCTTGTGTGATTTTTCTTCTGCTCATTCTCCTAATATCTATGACAAGTTCATTTAATACACAAACGGCTTGATACTGAACTAATTTTGTATGATGTTTAAAAAAATGTTGCTTCTTCTCTCAGCCATTTGCTCGAAATGTTGCTCTGATTTTAAAAACACCATTAACCCCCAACCAAAATCCAATTAGTACCTAATTTTCTTTAACATTACGCCTTAAAACTACACCTTAGTAGCTTTTTAGAAGACCATATCAAAATTTGTTCAGTTAGAAAAGCACATATATCCACATATGTAAAGCTTAAAAAAGGATGTCTTTATCTTTAATGGACGAAACAAAAACATGTTGTCTTTGCTCCAATTTGCATTTTAGTTACTGTATCAAAGTTAGGCAACATTGTTTTTAAATGCCAATAAACTTAAAAGCATTGAGGTTTTTCAAAACTATTTCGAATAGACACCTTTTCTTAAGATATTGTACAGATACGTAAAAAGCCTTAAAAAAATACCTGAGAGGTCTCGCCTGGGGATTGCCTGCTTCTACATATGGATGTAAATAATCCTTTATGTAGAGATCAGCAGCACTATTAGAATGGGTGCAAATGAGAATCCTGCTGGAATAAATGGTGCAAATAAAAAAGCAATGAAGAAACAGAAAATCATTCAAAAGCAGTACAAAAAAAAATAGTGGCCATCTTCCTCACACATTTCTTTCAGTGAAATTAGTCTGCAAACTTTATGGCTTAATGATGCTTCTAACTAATTTCTGTGGGAAGATTTAAACTTTCAACATAGGTTTTTCTTATAAAAAAAAACATTGTACACAATCCTAATGTAGCTTTAAAATAAAGATAGCTATTAAATTCTACACAGTGCACACCTTTCTAAATATATGGCAATGCATTTGTTCCAATTTTAATTTATTCTTCTAAGGGGAGACTACACTTTTTACTGTTGAGTTCTTTCCTGAATATATATATACATATATATACAAAACAATGATGGATGGGGTTTTTTTAAGCTGGATGGAGATTCTATACTATTAAACTTCCTCTTAAAGTTTGGCATTTGCATTCCAATTAAATATCTATATATCGGGCCACCTCACCTAGTATCCTGCTGTTGGAGTATGTGCTTGACTGCCTGAGCCAAAGTGAAGGTTTTGCCTGTCCCATAGGGACCGATGATAAGAACAGGAGGCAACTGTATTGAGAGTGGTGTTGTGATAGCCAGAACAGCCTCTTTCTGCTTTGCATTGAGCCTAGGATCCAACTGCTCATCCCACTGTCTGTACAATAGAAAGCAGACATTTAGCATCGCCAAAGCATCGTGGTTTAGAAAGAAATTACTACTCAAAGACATGCCTGAAACAAAAATTACCATATTTTTCGCTCTTTAAGACGCACATTTTTCCCCTCCAAAAATTAAGGGGAAATGTGTGTGCGTCTTATGGAGAGAATGCAGGCTCCTTGGCTTCAGCGATAGCAACACGAAGCCTCCGAAGCGCAGTGGGAGCGCTCCCGCTGCACTCCGGAGGCTTTGGGTTCCTTTTGCTGAAGGGTAGGTGCCTCTTCAGCTAAGTGGGAGGAGAAATGGAAGGGGCTCCGTTTCTCCTGCCGCTTAGCTGAAGGGGCGCTGCGCAGAGAGGGGGAGAATTTTTTTCCTTGTTCTCCCCCTCTGAAACAAGGTGTGTCCTATGGTCGGGTGCGTCCTAGAGAGCAAAAAATACGGTAAATCAACCCCACATTATTACACCGTTTACACACTCTGCTAACATTCAGGATAAATGGCAAAGGTAAGCTCCTTCTGCCGTAAGAATGCAATTCATCACAACTGACTTTTGATATTAGAGAGAACAAAGAAAGTTTCCTGTTTCTAAGGTTTCTAGGGTAAGTTTGCTTTCCTGCTTATATCACTTCATGACCTGTTCTTGCACCCTACTAAAGAGGTATTTCTAGTGTAGATGCATGTCTGAGGGACCTGCTACAAATAATGCAATATAATTTAAATATACCAGAGACTGGTATGAAACTGTTTGCATTTTAGTACCTGTTGGGGCTCCAAGGTATTGTGGGTGTCATGCCGACATCTGGAAAGAGAATACCGTTGTCCTTGATCCTGTCCAAGGCATAATGCATTTCACAGAGGGGTAAGCGGTTTAACTGAAACTGAAGTTCAACCTACGGTACATACAAAATTAATAAATGAAAAGGTATGCCAGAAAACAGGCAACTGAAATAAATAGTTTTAGACTTGGGCTAAACACAACTACTGCAATCACATATTCCAGCAAATTCACAACTCCTAATCCTACAGATTAGATCAAAACCTTTCCTAAATGCTTTTATGTAAACTTTAAAAAATGGAAAGCCCAAGAGAAACATTTTTGTTATAGTAACACAATTTGTGGTTTTGACTACTATCATGTATACATAGTTGTACAAGTGGGTTTAAAAAAAAAAAAAAAAAGCTTGGACTGTGCACTGGTAAGTGAAATACAATGTTGTCATAGAAGAACTATAGCAAAGGTCCGTAGCAAAGGTCCCCAGTCAAATTTTGGAAGGTGGCAAGGCAAGGAGTGGGGAAATGGAGAAATGGGGGTGGAAGAGAGAGAGAAAAGAGTGGCAGAAAGTGAAAAAGAAAAGGGGTGGCCTCATTGACCTTTGTCTCTGGCCCCATCCCTGACGGATTATCTTTGAGCAACGTCCACCCCTGGGTCTACAGAAAGATATACCGTGGTACCTCTGGTTACGTACTTAATTCGTTCCGGAGGTCCGTTCGTAACCTGAAACTGTTCTTAACCTGAAACACCACTTTAGCTTATGGGGCCTCCCGCTGCTGCCACGCCGCCACCGCACAATTTCTGTTCTCATCCTGAAGCAAAGTTCTTAACCCGAGGTACTATTTCTGGGTTAGCGGAGTCTGTAACCTGAAGCGTATGTAACCTGAAGCGTATGTAACCAGAGGTACCACTGTACTGACTACTGACAGGGTCAGAATATCCTTTTAAAAATAAAAAATACAAAGAACATGACACATAATACAGCATGGTCGAAAACTGCAACATAAGCCATCATATACACAACTAACCCTCAAAGGAGGATAAGTCAGCAATAAGCTGTGGAAATGCTATGAGAAGGTTGGGAACAGAGTGAATTAACCATTCACGTTCAACACCACAGACGTGATTACTGGCTGAGTGCTAACTAAAATTTATTTTCTTCTCAATTACTGTATACTCATAGCAAATAACAAAGGCCTCCAAAATATTACTAGACTTCAGAAATGTTTCAGCACAGAACATAGTGTCTTAACTAGAACCTATGTCTGAAAATGAACAATAAAATTAGTTCAAACAATTGTCTTACTAACTAAGCAAATAATGACAGACATTTTCATTGAAAAAATGGATTAATGCAGCTCAAAGCCTTGGGCGGGGAGTTAGTCATGAAAGCTAGAAATGTGCACAGTTTTAATTTAACATTTGTGCTTATGACCAAAAAAAAAAAAATTCTTCCAAATCTAAGTGCTGAAAGAAAGGTTGATTCTTATCCGAACACTACAATCTAAAATCTCTGTAATTACTGATTTCTTATTAATTGCTATACCCAATACTTCAATATACAGCAATCATACTCAAATTGTCAAAAAATAACAGTGAAAACTCTAGCCCACGTTTTAGGTACTGTTTTAGGCGACTTCCAGAGGGATGTCATTATTGTTGCAGCATGAAACAAGAGACTTGTGACATCTTAAAGGCTAGCAGATTTATTGTGGTAAAGGTTAACTTTATCAGTATTTTCCTCTGCAGGCAAACAGATTAGAGGAGATAAGAGAGAAAGTATAAAGGGAAAAAATGCAAATAGTGGAGGCCAAATGGTCATGAAATACAAGAGGTACAGTCTGACAATTTAACGCAAATAAATAAAATAAGCACAGTGGTAATTTATAAACAGCAGTAAAAGATGATAACACGTGACTTAGAAGCAGTTCTCAGACTAGTAAGGTACCATGCAAGTGGTTCCCAATATTATCTCTGCCTCCCCCCCCCCACCCAAAAAAAGAAAAGACAGAGACAGAAACTCTTTGACTAGGACCAACTTTATGAAAAAGGCTAACAGGGCCCTGGGCAGCAATTTTCATAATACAATACTGGCTATACAACACCAGCATTGAATGAAAACTGGCCGGCATTTTTCAGGTGGTCCATAGGGGCAGGGAGAGTTTGAGAACCATTAGGTAAAGGTAAAGGTACCCCTGCCCGTACGGGCCAGTCTTGACAGACTCTGGGGTTGTGCGCCCATCTCACTTAAAAGGCCAGGGGCCAGCGCTGTCCGGAGACACTTCCGGGTCACGTGGCCAGCGTGACATCGCTGCTCTGGCGAGCCAGAGCCGCACACGGAAACGCCGTTTACCTTCCCGCTGGTAAGCGGTCCCTATTTATCTACTTGCACCCGGAGGTGCTTTCGAACTGCTAGGTTGGCAGGCGCTGGGACCGAGCAGCGGGAGCGCACCCCGCTGCAGGGATTCGAACCGCTGACCTTTCGATCGGCAAGTCCTAGGCACTGAGGCTTTAACCCACAGCGCCACCTGCATCCCAGACAACCATTAAGCTAAAGCTAAATTTATTTTTGTCCCTTCTCACACCATTTCTCATCTGCATCAGGTTGCCATAGTTTTCCTTCACTGATCCTCTATTTAAGAATCAGTACTCAAGGAGATGGCAAACCAAAGAAGCACGCCCACATATAGTTTGTTGTTTATTTGTGGGATACCTCTTCTAAGTCTGAATTACAGACTTACTGAATTACAGCATTCATCAATGTCTTCTTGTTTAACCATGGAAGTATTCCCCATAACTATTAGAATGACAATAGTTAATCTATTGATTAAAGTTGAAACATAAAATATGTTAAGGGACCAATTTATTTATTTATTTATGTTAAGGGACCAATTTATTAACCCAAAAGAAATCAAGAATTGTTGTCAACCGTTAGTAAGGCTCAAATATTTGATAAATGCACTAAACCAAACATTAAAAACTACCACACAATACCGAAGCAGACTGTGAAAAGGAATAATAAAAAGGCAATGTGTGAGGTTGTCAAACCACACAATGTACTTAGCAAAAATAAAAAGAACATGCTATGCACCACAATTCCCAAGAAATATAGTCAGAGTAATAGAGTATGCAGATAAAAGCCTTGGCTTTGTTAGAAGAGAAACCCTTTTTTTCCAAAACTATTATCCTAACATTAAAAAAGAAAGAAGAAAAGTCTTTCCTTGGTTAACTACACATATACAGACACCTGCAGACAAGTACAATTTGACACCATAAAAAGGGTATGGCTGCAATTTAAAGAAACAAAAAAAAACACTTCAGCTTTATTTAATTCTTTTTTCACTTTCTGCCTGCCTCTAAATAAATACTGCCTGCCTCTAAATAAATACAAAGTTGACACAACTTCTTAACGTAGAACCAGTAAGACTTGTACAGGAAGGTCCACACAATGAGGACCAAAGGAAATATATGTAAGAAGCCACATTTGCCCACCTCCAGTTGCCCATCCCTACTGTAAAACATAATGCTCATTGAAATATGTTGGTGTCTAATAAAATGGAAGAATGCTATGAAGAAGTTAAGCATCACAATAACTTGTAAGAGAAAACTGACTTGACACGATAAATGGCCCATCTAATTTTGTATTCCAGTAGCATTTCCTGATATAGTCAATTAGTGGTCTTGATTATTGTTTTTAGAAAATAAACACAACCCAAGTGCCCAGTGGCATAATCAGCATTTAGGCTAATTATGCACCTTAAATGAAAACATTATGATTCTTGCATAATTTTTCGGCAGACTGATTGGAACGTGACATTGGTGATATCTATTAGTGAGAATGAATTTATTTCCATCTGCACTTGTGGCCTTCATTTGAAATTATTTCAACTAGACAGCCAACGTCAGCCACTTTACACCTACAGAAGCTATATGATGAAGAAAACATTTAATTCAGTTGACTGAGACTAATTATTTAATGGTTAACCACAGGATGTATTAAATTAAAGCCATCAAATGGAACTATCCTTGCCAGGAAAACATAAAATGGCACAAGGTTTTGACTTCAACCAATGTCAGACTGACAGTAAAATGTACAGATAGCTGTTGTTGTTTAGTTGTTTAGTCGTGTCCGACTCTTCGTGACCCCATGGACCAGAGAACGCCAGGCACCTCTGTCCTCCACTGCCTCCCGCAGTTTGGTCAAACTCATGCTGGTAACCTCGAAAACACTATCCAACCATCTCGTCCTCTGCCGTCCCCTTCTCCTTGTGCCCTCCATCTTTCCCAGCATCAGGGTCTTCTCCAGGGAGTCTTCTCTTCTCATGAGGTGGCCAAAGTACTGGAGCCTCAGCTTCACAATCTGTCCTTCCAGTGAGCACTCAGGGTTGATTTCCTTCAGTATGGAGAGGTTTGATCTTCTTGCAGTCCATGGGACTCTCAAGAGTCTCCTCCAGCACCATAATTCATGGAATCACTGCCTTGCCGTGGCGAAGGGGCTTGAAGAACTCAGAGAAGCTATGAACTATGCCGAGCAGGGCACCCAAGATGAACAGGTCATAGTGGAGAGTTTTGACCAAACGTGATCCACCTGGAGGAGGAACCGGCAAGCCACTCCAGTATCCCTGCCAAGAAAACTCCATGGACAAAGACAACAGATAGCTGAACGTTTATCATATTCCCAGTGCTTATCTGCATATAGTATCAGCACTCGGTAGTTCTATGAAAGATTGGTTATTTTAGATAAATTGTCAAATCTAATTTTACACCAAAGGTGAATAGTGTCGTTCAGCAACATCTGGAGGGCCACATAAGTCACATCCACCCTGACCACTGGCCATGCTCACTGAGGATGATGGGAGTTGTCATTCAACACCATCTAGAGGGGGACAGGACCATAAAGAAGGCTGATCGCTGAAGAATTGATGCTTTTGAATTATGGTGCTGGAGGAGACTCTTGAGAGTCCCATGGACTGCAAGAAGAACAAACCTATCCATTCTTAAGGAAATCAGCCCTGAGTGCTAACTGGAAGGACAGGTCCTGAAGCTGAGGCTCCAATACTTTAGCCACCTCATGAGAAGAGAAGACTCCCTGGAAAAGACCCTGATGCTAGGAAAGATGGAGGGCACAAGGAGAAGGGGACGACAGAGGACGAGATGGTTGGATAGTGTTCTCGAAACTACCAGCATGAGTTTGACCAAACTGTAGGAGGCAGTGGAAGACAGGAGTGCCTGACGTGCTCTGGTCCATGGGGTCACGAAGAGTCAGACACGACTAAACAACAACAACAAGAGGGGGACATTTAACAACTCCTGTTTTACACAGACTGCATTTCTATCTTCTATGCATTCTCTAGTTTATCATTACCATCTAAACAAATAGTTTTTGTTTTAGAAGAACTATGCTATCCCAAATGAGTGAACTGGTTAATATATGAAGCATTGGTAAATAGTTTATACTGAAACACGTATCACGGACCGCAGTCCCTAAGGAAGCAACTTTATTGATATTTTTTATACATCACCTACTTATTTATTTAATCAATTTTGTTTTCTAGCACATACCCCCAAAAGAATCCTGGCGAGGTTTTACAGAAAGTTTGAAAACAAGCAGATAAATAAATAGGATATACCAATTAGTTTTAAACAGTCGTCAGAATGATAAAGCAGTGAAAGCCAAAGTGCAGACAATTTAAAAAATCATCTACCCTACTTTCCCAAGTTTAATATTTCACTAATTTCTGAAAGTTGAGGACAGAGAAGGGATGGGGGAAAGAACATAAACGGAAGAAGTTATAAAGAGAGGTAATATATCTGCTTCTCATTTCCATGAATTCAATGGATGGAGCAAGACTTCTTCTACTGATCATAGAGGTACAGACAAGATGAGTTCCTGTGAGGTTCACATTCCCTCTGTTTTTCTTCCATTAGAGATCAACCTCCAGGACAACCAATGCTATTTTTGTTCTAGAAACAGCCATGAAGCCAGGCTCGTTTGACTCTAGATAATTAGTTTAATCCAGCGGCTTCTTCAGTTGCATATCTATTAGTCACTTGATCATCTTGATCAAAAAAGTACTGATTATTCAGATCCAATGGATCTAAAAGTAGCTATTTTCAGTAAAGGTCTGGCAATTGCATTCTTCAAATTCTTTCCTTAAGAGAGGCAATGCTCTCACCTTCAACCAAATTAGCTAGTTGAGCAAAGTTGATTACAAAGCGATAAGTGGAGATGTGGATACTTGCAAGAACTCTTCAACTCTAAGTTGAAATCAACTAGAATGGTTCAGTGATGGAGGCTGTCGACACCTCCTGTATCAGAACAACACTTAATGTGGTGTCCAAAATGCAGCAGATGCATAGCAATTTTGTCACAGTGAGCTACCATACGTTAAATTTTATTATCATGGTCAGGTTGAATGCAATATGGTTGGACAGAAAGATGCATATGCCAATGAGGTGAGGCAAGATCTCTTTGCCACCATCAAAGGCACGCTACTTCAAATGTTTCTTAAAATTTCGGCCGCTATCACTCAAACCTTTGCTCCTGATACTTCCATCACCTGTAGCTCCCTGCAACACTGTAGTATTAATACATGTAGCACAATGCAGAAGGCGTATTAGTTACTGATTAAACTGTTCTGTGTCAATTCTGTATTCCAATCATCCACTGGAGCTGTATTCATATGATGGTCTTAACTCAAACAATGAAGTAGCTCAGATCCAATTTTTCCATGAGTGCTATGGTGCAAGTATATCCACCGACTTTTCTGTCTCTGATTCCTAACCAATGCTTCCCATCTGCACTAGTGGGTATTACTTGATGGGATGAAAATGTGGCATATGCATGTCCCTCCCCCACCTCAATTATTACATACCCACCCACCTCCTTTACCATTTTTCCCCCCAACTGGGCATGTGTGTAGATGTGTCTTTACTACATTTTTAAGGTGGCACTGTGGTCTAAACCACTGAGCTGTTTGGGCTTGCCAATTGGAAGGTCAGCGGTTCGAATCCGTGCAACGGGGTGAGCTCCCATTGATCTGCCCCAGCTTCTGCCAACCTAGCAGTTCGAAAGCACACCAGTGCAAGCGGATAAATAGGTACTGCTGTGGCAGGAAGGTAAATGGCTTTTCCATGCACTCTGGCACTTGTCACGGGGTCCCATTGCACTAGAAGCAGTTTAGTCATGCTGGGCTGGTCACATGACTGGGAAAGCTGTCTGCGGACAAACGCCGGCTTCCTCAGCCTGAAAAGCGAGATGAGCGCCGCACCCTATAGTTGCCTTTGACTGAACTTAAGCATCCAAGGGTCCTATACCTTTTACTTTTTTTACTACTTTTTAAAAGATGTTACCAGCATATTTCATTTATTTCACAAAATGAAGCATTTTGTATTTCACACCTTGGGGGAAGCTGCAAAAAAGATTCTCCCCTCCTACCCACTCAAATACACAGCAGTCAACTTTCTGGTAGATTTCACATCGTTCAGACAGTGCTGTGTGCTCCTGTGATTCTTCCTTCCTTTTGTTTCCTTAGGTTAGCCCTTCCCCTGGTTACCTCCACATCCCATCTCCCTTCACTCACCAATTCATGTTGACATATTTTAGATAGTGATTCCTGTTTATATTTGATTTAAATTTATTATGGAGATTCAGACAATATTGCTCTTGCACAAATCCTCCGTATTAAAGATTAAGATAAAAGGCAAATGTGCCTCACAAATTTAAAATTTTACAAAATAAACCTACGCGGAGGACTACCAAAAAAATTGGCACACAAGCAGTTTCAAATCCACATTAAAATTCCATGTGAATGAGCCCTAGGAATTCCAACACAATATCCAGCTTGATCACGTGAATCCATTAATAAATATTCATTTGTATAGGCTGCATCCGTCAGTTTCACTCACATGATAGTAAGGCTGCAGTCAGTGGTACAGGGAGGGAAGCCATTTTCACCAATTCACTTCCCCCTAAATCTGCTCGAGGGCTGAAAGACCCTCCAGAGAAAGTAGAGAACCAGAGAGCAGCAGAAGTGAGGGGAAATGGCTTCTTTCCCCTTTCTGCGGATACAAGTCTTACCATCAGCTGTGATGGCACTGGCTACAACCCCAGGTCCGCACCTATCCTGTTCTCAATCTCTCCATTCTGATATATCTATAGACTGAAGCCCCCCAAGATGAATCTTCACTTTATTTATTTTTTAAAAGGTCTCAATTTATGATCTCATAAAAGGAGTTTTGTGGGCAAGTGAAAGTCGAAACTGCTTAGAACCAGGGGCTATGCTATAAAGCACCAGGGGCTCCAACTAATTTGCAGTCTCAATTTTATGTCATTTATATGATGAGCATAAAATTGGCCCCGTCAGAAGCAAAGCTGAAAGACACGGGTGTGATACAGAGCAAACATTTAGGATAGAAAAGTAGTGATTATTTTGAGATGTGAGCGTGAGATAACCACAGGCAAAGTGTGTGTCCACAATTCTTCAGTGTGAGTGACGCGTCCTGCAGCTGTGACAAGGGAAGCTATTTCGCAAAAGAACCGCACCACTGGCAACAGGTGACTGGAGTCTATCGGACTATGCTCTCTATTTTTGTCATGAGCAAAGCTGTCACACCACCATCCACCATCATTGCACAATAATGTCCACCTTCTGAGGTGGGGTGGAAGTTAGGATGCAATAATTAGGAGGATAATGGTGAATGCTCCCTTTAGTTAGGTTGTGATAAATGCCCTCCAGTGAACTCACCCTTAGCATAGAAGAGGCTGTTAGACACATTGGTTAGAGCAGTTTCAATCAGTGGAGATGACTGAAGCCAGATTTGTGGGGGTCAAAAAGAGTTGGTGAGGATAGGTCACAGCCACAGGAACAGACAGCATGTTTAGTGATTTGGGAAATAAAAAGGAAAGAGGGAAACAGAAAGAGTTTGGCTTTAAAAAGAGCCCAGAATACATGCTACTTCACAGATGTATATCTACAAACAACGTAGCCGGTGGCTCCACAGTCCATAAGCATTCTTCTATGAGCATTATGAATTCAAAGGGAATAAACAAAACAAAAAAAATCCTCTGCCTTTGTTGACAAGTACTGATGCTGAAACCTTGAGGAAACAGAAGCGCCCAACACATCAATTTTAGAGTAAGAAATTTAGATTCATTTAGAATTAAAAGTAAATAAAATGCACAATTTAGACCTTTTTTAAAAAAACAACAACACTGCACTGTGTTCAATTTAAAAAATCATGCATAAATACTAAATGAATTTTTTAGATTATTCCCAGCATAATAAGATAATTTCAAAATTCCTATTTCTGCCAGTCCTATCCCAATGAACTGCTGAAGATGAAACACTGTAATGGCTGGCACCAGCAGTGTTGTTGCAAAATCTTATCCCGGCTAGGCATAATACAGCTTTCCAGATGGGCCCACAACCAGGTGTTTCAGCTGAAGTTGGAAGAGAGGTGTTCCAAGCCCTCGTGGCTTTCATGTTGGCAGTTCTGCCTTGCTCTCTATTCCTGGCCATGGAAACTGCAGGCATGGCTTTCAAAGGTGCCCTTCCTGTTTACACTGAACTGCACCACGTGTAGTCAAGGAAAATGGATCCTGTATCCCATTCTGCAATGCTTAATTGTACCAGTAGAAGAATCATAGAGTAGGATCCTACATATTTCTGCCCCCAGTGCATAGAATAAGCCCTATGGAGAGTGACCATAGCAATGAAATTCCTTTGTTGTGTCACAAACTCCTGGTGCAAAATTAGACAAGGCACTTACTTGCTCCTCAGTTACGCTTATAAATTAGTATCGGAGTCAGGTATGTTATGGCTGAGGTTGCTGAGATACCTACAGTATTGAAAGGCAAATGGAGCTGAAAGAATACATCAGAAATTTCCCATCACACATACCTGCATTTCACAATCTGCTCGAAGATTAAGTTCTTCACAGCATTCCCTGGATATTCTCAAAAATATATACTCCTTTGTTTTTTCTTCAATAGCTGCTTCATACACCTTTTCTTTGGTTCCTTGGGTCAGTATTGACTTCTCTTTAGTGACTGGCAATAAATAAACAGCATTGACTTTGGTCATCACCAGTCGTCCTGCCAAAGTGTCTTCAGAAAGTGTTTCAGTGAGTTTAAATCGTCCAAAAAGCTGTCCATTTTGGGCATACTTTGCACCTCCAGAAACACCGGTGAGCATGAAGTTTGCTACAATCTGCAATTGCACTTTTATGTTGAACCTAAACCAGAAAGCGTACAGTTAGTTCTGGGGGTGAAATGGTACCCAGCAGAGAAAACAAAAGGAAAACTGAAGGCCAAACCAGGGCTGAAGTGGAAGGTCCATGTTCAGGATCTCCAAGAAGTTTTAAAAGATGTTAAATGGGTGTGGAATGCTGACAGGGGCTGTGACACTGAAGAGTGACAGGCAATAGCTCCCCGCAACTCTTTCCTACAGGCTATTTTCCCGATTGAAAGCATATATATCCGAGAAGGGCTACCCCCAAGATGCTCCAATGCATGAGGTGTGCAACAAAATGATGCCTCCCTCATTCCATGTACAGTGGTCCCTTGGTTCTCAAGTGCCTTGGTACTCAAACAACTTGAAACCCAAACACTGCAAACCCGGAAGTAAGTGTTCTGGTTTGTGAACTTTTTTCAGAAGCCGAACATGCTACGTTTTGAATGTTACACTTCCAATTTGAGTGCCACACTTCCATTTTGAGTGTTACGCTGAGGTCGGTCTGTTTTTGCTATTTATTTTGCATTTTTGTGGCTCTTGTTTTTGTGACTATGTGGAACCAGTTCAGCTACTGATTGACAGTGTGACTGCGATACATTGTTTACTGCTTTCATTTTATGGATCAATGGTTTCGTTAGATAGTAAAATTCACATTAAATTGCTATTTTAGGAGTTGTTTTTAAAAGTCTGGCACGGATTAATCCATTTTGCATTACTTTCTATGGGAAAGCGTGCCTTGGTTTCGGAACGCTTTGGTTTTGAAACAGACTTGCAGAACGGATTAAGTTTGAGAACCGAGGTACAAAAGCCAACCAGGCTGGCAGATGAATCTAACAACTGTTGGCCAGTCTTAATATTAGGCAGAGTAAAGTGTGTTTGGGGATGGACAGAAGCAGCAAGACACTGGACGGCAGACAAAGCCCCACCCAATCTGCTATTAACCCGTGGAGAAAACTTACTAGGTACAAATATGTACCTGTAAGCTGTCCTTTAGAATACAGTGGAACCTCGGTTCTCGAACGTCTCCGTTAATGAACGTTTCGGAACCCAAATGCTGAAATCCCAGAAGTAACTGCTTAGGTTTTCGAATGATTTTTGGAAGCTGAACATGCTAAACGGCTTTCATTTTGAGTTTCGTAATTGAATTGAGGCTTCCACTTTCAGTTTTCAGTTTTCAAGACGTTTCAGAAGTCGAACGGTATTCTGGAACAGATTACATTCGAAAACTGAGGTTCCACTGTACAATACAACTCAGGAATGCTATAAATAAGAACAGGAAAATAGCAGAGGATACATTGTTTTTAGAGCCCTTAGATTTGTCTGCCTGAGTGAATGAAGCATGCTATATAAGCTATAAACATATAATTTTGGCATTTTCAGAACAGTGGGTGCTCCCTCTTCATAGATAATTTTTAAATACAGTGATCAACTAGGGAAGGGAAACAAGGGAGTGAATATTGGAAACTGAGCACACTGGAGCTGAAACTAAATGGCACCACCTTGTTAAACAAAATACACAATTGGTTTACAATAATTCCAATACTGTATCCATCAGTGGCTCCAACTATACTGCATAAATATGTCTTAGATTAAGCCAGTTGAGGACTGTATCCAACAGTCATACCATTCACACAAGAGCTTCTGGGTGACAGAAGTTCTGGGCAACAGAGCTTCCTCTCCCTCTCCTTTTTCTGTGGACCCTCCTGAAAAGAAATTTTCCAGAGTTGGGGTGAAACCCAGAACAGATTGGGAGGGTGCAAGGAGTTAAGTTCTGTTGCATAAGCAGAAGTCCTTGAACAAATGGGACTACTTCACTGGATGCAAACCTTAGCTTCTCTCCCAAATATTTGATCAGAAACCCTCTACATTCTGTATTACTCATATATTTTGAATCATTTGGTTGAATTTTAGAGTAGCTGCTTTCACTCTAACACTTAAGGGTCTGTTGTTCAACTACTCAGAAATGCAATCCTAACTGGCATACTTTCATGCCTGCTCATAAAATCACATTAACAAAAAAACAGAACAATTAATTCTGAGGCCTTTCATCATATAAATTTAAGCTCAATATAATTTATTCTTTACTGAGATATAATCCGCAGATAGTGAGAGGAAGAAATGGCCTCTGTGTTCCTTAAAATATTTGGCTTGCGTCTTGTGTGAACTGTGATAAAATGTTTTTTCTAGATGCTAGAAAAAATGTACAGTGAGCACAAGTCAGTAACTGAGTCAGTGAAGCAAATTAGGGAGAAGCTCCAGCACAGCACATCTGAGAGAATGCAGTGGTTACATTTTTAATCATGCAGCTAGCGAGACGGTAAAAAAAAACTTTCTCCATTTATTTGGATAGGTTATCGTTCTAACATAATGCTCTGTGCAATAATACTGGAATTTCCCCCCACAACTTAATTGTATTTAGGCATTGGAACATAAATAGTACCAGTGGCCATTAAAATGCATAATGAATGAGAACTCATCGTCTTGGAGCCCATACTAAGTGACTGATTAACCAGATTGACTTCATGTGAAGATTCCCATTCATGAATGATCTTTGGAAGTATGTCATTCTGACTGAACAGGCTAATCAAAATGTTCCCTAAGCAAGTCCAATGCATTATAATACACACAGAGAGACAGAAGTGTGACTGTAGTTCTGAATCCCATTTTTCCATGTAAAAGAAATCAAAGAAAATGCCATGTTAATGTGTCGTATTTGATAAGATATAGGGACACAGGTGGTGCTGTGGTCTAAACCACTGAGCCTTTCGGGCTTGCTGATCGGAAGGTAGGCAGTTCAAATCTGAATGACGGAATGAGCTCCTGTTGCTCTGCCCCAGCTTCTGCCAACCTAGCAGCTCGAAAGCATACCAGTGCAAGTAGATAAATAGGTACGGCTGCAGTGGGAAGGTAAATGGTGTTTCCGTGCACTCTGGTTTCTGTCACAGTGTTCCATTGTGCCAGAAACTGTTTAGTCATGCTGGCCCCATGACCCGGAAAGCTGTCTGTGGACAAATGCCGGCTCCTTCGGCCTAAAGCGAGATGAGCACTGCACCCCATAGACTGGACTTAACTGTCCAGGGGTCCTTTACCATTTACCTTTATTTCATAAGATAATGATATATATATATTTAATGGCACCATTTGATCTTCCAGAAAGCTCAATGCACTGCTCAGATACTTGGAGTCATGTAGCAGGTGTGGGGGTTGGAAAAGTTTACTCAATGAGGATAACCTACCTCCAAAAAAGATCTTAAACATATTTTTTCATATGAAGCCATCATACAGCCAATAGCTGTATCATAAAATGCAATTCTCTTGACTATGGGAGAATTTCCCCAAGCTGCAGTACTCAATGGTTAGCAGGCGTAAGAAAGCAATGATCTGTAATGTCAAAATAAAGTAGCAGTATTGATCAATTGACAAGTTTTAGTAGAAACATTACTTACTTGCTGACTTCTTTATATTGTGCTATTTCTTCAATATAAAGGAGATCATGCAATCGTGACTGATAGTTACTCTTGGTCAATGATTTATCCAAGACAGACTGTGTAAATAACTGGTCAGCAGACAGAGGAATTTGGTATCTAATCAGAAGGCTCTTATCCAATTCAGTAGTATCATTTGGCTCAAATTCTACAATAGTCTTAGAAGTGGAATCCCAACGTTTGGCTGTAGTTAGTAATTGTTGTCGTGCATTCATCCGGTATTCAAGATCTAGATGCAGAGGGATAAATTGAGAAAGATAATAACTGGATACTTTAGTCTCACATAAATGGGTAAATGGGTACTATTATGAAGTTTGTAACACCTCATGAATATGTCGCAAAAACATACACATGCAAGATGAGAGAGACAACATACATGATTTATGCTAGATGCCTAAGTGACATGATTTGTCCCTTCAAGAAAATTTCACAGCTAGTAAAACTGCTTGTACCCACTGGTAACATCATTTGCATCTTAGACATGGTAGTGGGTGCTCTTTGTTTATTAAAGGAGAATACGACTAATATAGAAGATACATTCTTTAAAATGAGCTTTCAAAAGTAAAGATATTCAGAAAAGTTCAGCCAGCACCAGAGGAGTAGCAGAAAATTTAGGTCTGTAAGCTGTATGTATGTACCCATTTCTGCTTTGTTAATCTCTTACCCCTTCCTTAAGAAAAAAGTAAATACCACTCCATTGTCACAGGCAAGGAAGACTGCAATATGCCTATTTTGTGGTCTTTTTATATATCCCTATGCTTTTGTGCTGTAGTTGTTGCTCCTTGATCTGTTTTAACTAGTATTGAGAATTCTTGCCAGCTGAAATTAAGATGGACAGGGAACTTTTAGAAGATAAATTGATTCAACCTTGGGGGGAAATTGTGGGTTACATTTTCTGTTTGAGGATTTGTTTTGTTTGTTTGTTTAAAGACAGTAAAGGCAAACATACACAGTTTACTGGCATGATGGCTCTGGTTAGGCACCTTTTTACATGAAGATCAAATAACATTTCCTAAAAGACCACAGTGATTCACTCTGAAAACAATTTAATTCACATTGAATAGTTATTTGCATTGCAACAACTATACAGCGTATTCAGTCTTCCTGCTTTGGGCTGTAAGTATTCAGATAATCTAGAAAGAGCAATTCATGAACTATGGCATTTGCTTCACATCTTTGCTCCAGTGATGCTGGAGATTTAAATCCATTGTACATAAATAAAGAACAGGATGAGCAAGAAAACACCTGCAGCTCTAGCCAACCCAGATTCAGAATACACAAAGGTTTCACTTAGCTGAATAATTAGTGCTGCTCATCACAATGATTTTAAAGGCCATGCCTCAGTGCAAGTCAAGGGTAGTTTGACATGCCACAATTCATGGTACATAAGCCATGAATAAGATGGCAAAAATGAAGGAAGCAAGAACAAAACATTGTGCTCTAAACAGAGAGGAAAGAGAGCAATATTCAAAAACTGAAACAAAATCAAGCATACAATCAACATTGTGTGCAGCTTTTATTTTCCTTCAGCATTCTGCAGGAAACTATTTCCATTGTGAAACTAGCCAGCTCTGAAGCTCTGGAAGAATGTAAAATTAACAAGTTATCCTGAAAAACATACCAGACTAGATCTGTAAAACAAGGATTGATGGTTCGTTTCTCCTCCCCTTCATGTTTCAACTCAACTCAAATAACTCAAATTGGAATTTACAACTAAGCAAACTACTTGGGAGGTGGAGACTTAAATATTCCTGTTGCCTGGATTCAAAATACAGTAAGGAAGTGATGATCTCATTCATCCACAACATGGAAAGAACATATTCTTCAGTTATCTGTCTCCAACTTAAGAAAATGAGTTTTGCTCTGGGATTTTCTGCATAATATCTTGGTCTTATCTAGGCAGCGACACTACCATATTTTGGAGCAGAAAAGAGATGGGAAAAATAATTAAGATGGTATGATATGGACAGGAAGATAGACATATACAGTAAAGGTAAAAAAGGCAGGATAACAATTTAATATCAGTTCCAAGCAAACAGCTCCCATATCTGGAAAACATTTGCTGCAGCATCCTAACGTCTTTGAAATACGCATCAGAGAAAGAAGGTTAGAAATCTCTGAGCCACTCTGTAACATAAACACTCGTTATTTAAATATATCCGGGATCAGCATGATCCTCTAAAAATTGAGCTGCTGGAGCTCTAAGAAAGGCAATATGGTTACCTATAAAGAAATTTATAAGGAGAAGAAAATGTTCCCAAGCAAAGAAGGCTAGCAGTGCAATCCTAACAATGTCTACTCAGAACTCCTACCAAATTCACTGGGGCTTACTCTGGTTGAGTTAGAATTGCAGTGTAACACACTACCAAACATCCATGATTAAAACTGATTGATTTTAAGCACTTGGTTGTTTTCAAATGTCACAAAAAAATGGGTCCGGTTCCAACAAGAAATGTCATCAGCTTCAATGAGATCCTACTTCTGAAAATGCATAGGCCAATCCTAGGGTGCCTGCAAAGGGTTGTAGCTTCATCAGTCCAAAATAGTCAGCATTCTTCATCTACCTCTCTTTTCCTAGTCTACAGTCACTGATAAGAGCGAGGTTTGTGGATGGGATCCATGTGCGTGTGACACCCTGCCTGTGTCCTGTGGGGCAATGTCTACCAGCGGTTCTCAACCTGTGAGTCCCCAGATATTGTTGGACTACAACTCCCATCATCCCTGAACTCTGGCCTTGCTAGCTAGGGGTGATGGGAGTTGTAGGCCAAAAACATCTGGGGACCCACAGGTTGAGAAAGGCTGGGACTCTAGACAATAAGCTATGATATGAACATAGATTTGAGTTAGTAAATGCTAAATGCATGTACGCAAAAAAGGGAGAAGAATGTGCCTAATCCAGTTAACATGAAAAGAACTGCAACTAATGTTGTCATTGCTTCATTCTGACCTTGCCATGCAATTCCTTTGTCCACGAATGATTCATGCAAGACCTTGTACAGCACACCACTATCTGGAACTGTTGCTGCAGTACAGCACCTTGACTGAGAGAACTACACTGGCACAATGATCCTAGCATTTGATCCTGTCAGTCTTTCTTTTGCTAGATCTATATCACTGTTCACACTAGATTTTTTTTTTCCCTGCCTGCATCTCTTGCCTGGTATTTGTTTTTTTAGATCTCTGTCAATAACAAACTCCCCCACCTTTACTGGTAGTTTTTTTTACTAAGCAGCAGACAGATACCTCTTTTCATCTTTCCTCATAAATCAAACAAATTCAGTCCCCACTCACTTTTTCCTTTTTCCTATACACATGAAAAATTGTTGACATCCTTTCTAAGGAAGAATATGAAACCCTGCTTTGCCATTTGCAACCAAGGCGCACACAGACCCATATTATACGAAGAACGCTATAGTCATGGCAACATGCAGTTCAGCCGTAACGTGGCATGTGAAACTAATAATGACTTCTCTATTTTTTGCTATTTTTTGCACAACTGGTGACTAGCTGAGATCTGAGCCTTCTGTTTTGTCCATTGCCTCCATTTCACCTGCAAAAGATACTACTTGCTAACACACATTCCAAAATAATCAATACTTTTTGGGTTACATGGATAAACTGATGGGTTTTTAAAACATCCTTATACTTTTAATCCCTTTCTACACATGTAGCAAGATAAGGGTGTTCAAGGCATAAGTCAAATGTCACTGAAGTCAAAGGACATCTATGATTGAAATATGCTTTGAAAGATCACCAATGTTATATAGATTTCTGTCAAAAAAAATTCAGAATGTACTTTATTAGCTACATTTTTTTTTCTTAGCAGTCCAAGAAAGATACTGCAGCAATCCAACCTTTTTCTTAAAGGTTCAAGACTAAACCTTTAAGTAGCTCAAATTGCTTTGCATCTACGTACCAGAAAATGCAGGTTCTTGTACAAACTGTCTCACTCCGTGGCTTAAGATAATCCAGAAAGCCCTTATTGTATGTGCCTTCCTTAACTTCTACCAGACTAATGATGAAGGAGGGCCAAACTTAATCTGCAGGCATTTTATATGATAGCCCAGTGATCATTTTACTATTACAAATTTTATTTTAAACAGCCAAGAGTTGATAATGATGATGGAGGTGGAATGATGAAGGAGGAAGAAGTCATAGTAGTACTTGAGGAAAAGTGATTTGACATGGAGAAACAGTGAGGGGCCACAGCCTTTCTGCTCCCCATCAGTTTTTTCCTTGAAGCTTTCCTCCCTCCTGCCACTTTTACCTGCATCTCAGGCCCATGTTATTCACGCAGATAGGTATGAAAAACCAAAGGGTTGGGGGACTTTCAGGGTAAATGCAGCAGATGGATACAAATTTAAACACACCTCTTCTCTACTTTAAAAAAATGCTTTCTAAATACATTTTACAGTGGGTTAACAGCTGTTAGGCTAACATTACATGAGGCTCCACTGTAACACGTACTTTGGCCCACATACCAGGCCCTTTTCCATGATGACAGCACACTTGTGGAACTCTTATCTCCAAAGAAGTCTGCTATGCATAACCCCTATGGACGTTCAGGAAAACTGCTAAATACTTTGTTGTTAACTGTTGTACTCTGCCAGGTATTCAGGTCTGACCAGTTACTAACACTGATGTTACTGACTGCTGATGGTTATATGATGTGGTTTTGTTTTATAATTAATTTGAGGGTATTTACTGCTGACATTACAATAAAGTTGGCCTGTGCTGTTTTGCCCTGTGGTTGATTTTCTCTGACATGGCGGAAGGCCACATCTGCCTGAAAGTGTTTTCTCAAGAGAATTGCCTGGCTCTTTCTTACAGTGTGAACCTCTGCTTGTCAAATTAGGAGCTCCAATGAGTTCCTTACTGTCATTTAGGAAGCTGATAAAAGCTTTAGTATTCTTAAAAGGCATTTCCCTCTAGCTCACTGTACAGTGCTCAGTGTTTTTAGCTACTGCTCCTTACGGGGTCCTCACTGCGAGATCACATTCACCCAGTGCTATAACCAGCTGCACTGGCTCCCGGTGGAGTACAGGATCAGGTTTAAGGTGCTGGTTTTAACCTTCAAAGCCCTATACGGCCTAGGACCCTCGTACCTACGGGACCGCCTCTCCTGGTATGTCCCACAGAGGAACTTACGGTCTTCAAATAAAAACATCCTTAAGGTTTCAGGCCACAGAGAGGTTAGGCTGGCCTCAACTAGAGCCAGGGCTTTTTCGGCTGCAGCTCCAACCTGGTGGAACGCTCTGTCACAAGAGACAAGGGCCCTGCAGGACTTGACATCTTTCCGCAGGGCCTGCAAGACAGAGCTGTTCCACCAGGCCTTTGGTCAGGGCGCAGCCTGACTCCCTCCTTTGGCAATCTTTACAGAACTTTAGCTAATGGTTGCCATCAATTTGATTTTAATTAATTTTTATAATGTTTTTAGAATGTTGCACTATTTTAGTGTTGTTAGCCGTCCTGAGCCCAGCTTCAGCTGGAGAGGGCGGGATATAAATAAAATATATTATTAGTATTTATTATTTATCTGGCTATGGCTTTTGTATTATCTTTAAGTTTTAGTTCAATAAGTTCTCATTTTTTTCTGTGCTTTGTACTCTGTTTTTAGTGCTATTTTGACAAGACACACATACACTTTTAATGGCTTAAACACATAACCTAAAGATCATTATTTCAATCCCACTATATATTTCTCTACACATTAGAGACAGCTAAAAGGAAAATGTTTTTATTTCTCTGCCCTAATGATATGGTAAAATATAACAGGCATCTGAAAGAGAAGATTACAGCAAGATCACAGCTTTGGTTAAAAGAGAGAGCTACATATGTAGAGAAGGAAAGTTCTGAGACTTTTCAGAGTTAGGAATGTGAGTGCAACAATACTACAGCCACATATATCATCCAGACAATTTACAACAACAAAAAATATGTAGCAAAATTAACAACAAATGAGTTTGTTAACAAAACCATGCAAACAATACCTTCTGTTGAAGCAGCATCAATCATCACTCGTTGCATCAAAACTGGTTCGGTTCCAAAATCAAATACCACAGTTTGGCGAAATGTCCCAAAGATTTCTGTGCTAAAGGCTATGCTGATTTTGTACACCGAGTGATCTATTCCATTCTGGGCCATCTTTCCTCCTATCCATTCCTGGCAGTTTTCTGGGACTGCTTGCGATACCTGGGTAGTGCTATCTCCTGCAGATATTGCTGTGATACTGAAATGAGGACGATGCGCATCATAAAGCAATGCCACCCGATACAGCATTCTTGCAGGCTATAGGAGAACAACAAAAGTGTATAAATAACTGGTGTGCACGCGCTTTTTTTAAGTATGAAGATTGGATGAACTTTGATAAGACAAAGGTCAGAATGTGGCATCCCAAACCCTTGCCGTCACTTTTTAATATCTATCTATCTATCTATCTATCTATCTATCTATCTATCAAACTTATATGCCACCTCTATCTTCCAAGGATTATCAAGGTGGTGTACGTGGCTCTCCTTCACCCCCTTTCATCTTCACAACAGCCCTGTGAAATAGGTTAGGCTAAGAGATTGTGACCAGCCCAAGGGCACCCAATGAGCTTCATGGCAGAGTGTGGATTTGAACCCTGATCTCCCAGATCCAACGCTCTAAACATTATGCCACACCAGCTCTCACTTCTGCCAATTTTTAAAAAAAACTTTTCTTTTTTAAAAACAAAACAAAACAGGAATTAAAGACCCAAAGAACTAAAGTTTGGATACTTTTTATTTATTAACTGGGGTGGGAGATAAATGCTTAGAACGACTGCCTTTAATAATACATCCCATTTGTATAGCATTTTCTACTGTTCTTAAGTGCTTGACATACAATAGTCAATAATAATAATAATAATAATAATTTATTATTTATACCCCGCCCATCTGGCTGGGTTCCCATAGCCACTCTGGGCGGCTTCCAACAAAACACTAAAATACAATAACCTATTAAACATTAAAAGCTTCCCTAAACAGGGCTGCCTTTAGATGTCTTCTAAAAGTTTGGTAGTTGTTTTTCTCTTTGACATCTGGTGGGAGGGCATTCCACAGGGCGGGCGCCACTACCGAGAAGGCCCTCTACCTGGTTCCCTGTAACTTGGCTTCTCGCAGTCAGGGAACTGCCAGAAGGCCCTCGGTGCTGGACCTCTGTGTCCGGGCAAAACGATGAAGGTGGAGACACCGTGTAAGTAAGCCTTGTAACACTAATCCTAAGCCTTGTAAACACTAATGGCCATGGGCCACTATAATGATCTCTACATTAGAAATGTGGAACAGAGGCTAAGAAACAAGTTTGTCCAAGACTACCTTCTCAGTTCATTGCTAATGTGAGGCTTGAACTCAGACTCACACTCTCAGGCCCTGCATTGAACCAGCTCTCAACCCTCATCTCTGCTTTGTTCCTACAATATCGACAAAGTTCCACTACTCCACAAAACCTAACTTTCCTTTCCCAGCCTTATCTGACTCAGTGGCAGAAACAACAAAATGATAAATGTTAAGGCTGAGGAAAAGGTGGGATCAGCACATTTTGCAAGCAGAACAGATAATGTTATCCCCAGTATATACATAGTTGCATATTTGCATACTTTGCATATTTGCAAAGGGACCCCTGACCATTAGGTCCAGTCATGACCAACTCTGGGGTTGCACTGCTCATCTCGCTTTATTGGCCAAGGGAGCCTGCATTTGTCCGCAGACAGCTTTCGGGTCATGCGGCTAGCATGACTAAGCCGCTTCTGGCGAACCAGAGCAGCACACGAAACGGCGTTTACCTTCCCGCTGGAATGGTACCTATTTATTTACTTGCACTTTGACGTGCTTTCGAACTGCTGGGTTGGCAGGAATCTGCATACTTACGTACATGCTTTTAGCACTACAACAGTCACAGAATGTGCAGATTCTTCATTAACATGGCATACCCCCCCCTCCATGTGAATGTGTGCATTACAACAAGAGAAGGTGCTGAAATTTTTAAATGCAAACTTATTAAGGGCAAGCAATACTTTCAAAGTACAAAAAAAAAAAGATCCTACCTTACATGTCAGAGCAAACGTCCACATCTGTTGTGATTTTTTGGTGGTGACAGTAACTGACAGTTCAGGGCTATGTTCAACTCTCACGCCATCTAGGCACTCACTAAGCTAAAGAAAGGAAAAGGCATCACATAGGGTAACAACACTAGGGTTGAAAAATAACTCTTTAATTAAGGACCATTCCACAAAAGGAATGGCCCACCTGTGAATGACCATTTTAACCAAAAGCTGAAGTCATAAATTGCAATACCTATTGCTTTGTTTATATTTAAACACACATACACCCCGAGGAAGAACTCAGTTCTCATCACCATGAATTTGAAACAAACCACAAAGACAGCAGCAACTTCCTCCAGCTTACCCTGAAGTAGGCATAGGATTGCAGCCATAAACTCTTCTTAATTGCAGAAATGAGGATCATTTGGTACAGTGGTGCCCCGCAAGACGAATGCCTCGCAAGACGAAAAACCCGCTAGAAAGGGTTTTTCGTTTTTCGATGCGCTTCGCAAGACAAATTTCCCTATGGGCTTGCTTCACAAGACGAAAACGTCTTGCGAGCCTTGCGATTTTTTTCGCTTTCCCCCCCTTTTTCTAAGCCGCTAAGCCGCTAATAGGGTTGCTTCGCAAGACGAAAAAACCGCTAGACGAAGAGACTCGCGGAACGGATTATTTTTGTCTTGCGAGGCACCACTGTATTGTTTTTTAATTAACAGAAAAATAGTTACATATTTTTGATTAGTACTGGGCGAGTGAATTAATTAACCAAGCAGGTGTAGTAGAGAGCGCCAAAATCAGGCTCTTCTATTCGTTTGAAATAAGAATATTGAGATAGAGCTGCCAGTAACAAGCTTGCCCATCACTTTGGGGATAAAATCATCTGCCACCATGGTGAGTTGAGTCACTCTTTTCATACACTCTTACACAGGCAACTCCCCGTTTGCGCGGGGGTTGCATTCTGGGTAATAGCGCACGTCAGTGGTCACATGTAAGTCCATTCTATCCCCATCCCCTTCCATGGCCAAAAATGATGCACGTGTCAGCAGTTGCACATCAACTGGACATGTGCAAAACGGTTGTCACCTGTACTACTGTTTTACTGGCTTTATGTAGTATTTTTGTTTTAATTATATTGTTTTTATGTTGAGGGTTTTATAAACGCTTTACAAAATAACCTTTGTCCCGCCCCCTTACCACTTTCTCAGGAGACAATGAGTTCATCCATTTCTCGATCAGGGATTCCATGTAACTGCCTAAACATTGCTTGTTTTCCTTCTGCTGTTTCAACCTTATCAAGCGGGATGCGTATCGCTTCTGCCATTCTGTTAGCTCTTCCTGGGAATGTGCTGAAGTACACTGTGCACCATACCTGCAGATTCCTTGCTCTAAAAACCTACACAAAATAGAAAGGACAATCAACCCTTAAAATTTAAAATAAAAGGTTGTTTTTTGTTTGTTTTCCCCATTCATAACTAGTTCCATGTACCCAAGAAGGGTCTGAGCCAAGGTTCCTTGAACAGCATCTGCCACCAACGTTTCGTGGCTTTCGAAACAGAGGGACATTCAAAAGTAATTACTGTCTAAAATGTATAGACTGCTTTTGGAATGGTATACAAAAGATGAACAGGTCAAATCTGTAATGATACACTGGGCAAGGGATCTGGGGCATAATATTCAGCTTTCAGATTGGGAAAGGTTATGGAAAACTGATTTGAAATTCTTGGCATGTTGTACAATAAAAAAAAATATGAAAAAGATGTACTGGTGGTATTTGACTCTTAGTAAGTTAGCAAGAATGTTTAAGATAAGTACAATTACATGCTGGAAATGTAAACGTACATGTGGTGGACATGTAAGGTTATAAAAGCATTTTGGGAAATGATATATAATGAATTGAAAAAAAATGTTAAAAACAAACAAACCAGAAGCTGTTTTACTAGGAATTGTAGGTGCCAACATCCCAAATGAAGAAAGAGAAAAGACTTTTCATGTATGCAACAACAGCCCCACAGATGCTACTAGCCCAGAGATGGAAAGAAGACAAAGTCCCTACCAGAGAGAAATGGCAAACCAAGCTGTTGGACTATGCCGATATGGCAAAACTGACTGGAAGGCTCAGAAAACAAGAAGAACAAAACTTCAACAAAGAATGTGGGAAATGTATAATCTATCTAGGAGACCACGGTAAGCATATGAAAACATTAAAGGTAAAGGGACCCCTGACAAAAGTCCAGTCGTGGATGATGCTGGGGTTGCAGCGCTCGTCTTGCTTTACAGGCCGAGGGAGCCAGAGTTAGCAGGATTTTAATAACACTTGTAATGTAGAGAATATCATGGACAATATGGAAAGATATAAAATATAAAATATGGATTATGAAATAATATGCAGTTGAGAGGGTGTACAATCTGACCCGAAGACAGGGGTGCCTGACGTGCTCTGGTCCATGGGGTCACGAAGAGTCAGACACGACTAAACGACTAAACAACAACAACAACAATCTGACCCATGGAGGGGAAGGTGGGAAATCCAGAGATTTGGAGAAATCTCAAAATATGGATATGTAATTTGGATTTGTTATACATTTATATTTGTAAAACCAAATAAAAAATATTATAAAAAACACAAAAAAGTAATTTCTGGCATGGCATAAGGGCCTGCTGGTTAAAGCAAATGAAGGCATGCCCAAACCAATAGGCATACTTAAAGAAGGCATCTGGACACTTAAGGGGAGTTCTAAAGGAGCCAGATAACAGGTAAGCATGTTGAACAAAATCATTTCTTGCATCAGCTCTCTGACAAATTGCAAAGAACTATGCAACATCACTATTCAAAGAACATTCTGAGTAGATTTGCTAAGCAAGTAGCACAATAGGTATTTCTTTAAAGGATGTATATCTCAGTACATTATCTCTCCTGTTTTCTTGAATGATAGTGACACCAAGTGGTCCTTTCTGTTTACTTCAGGTTCATGTTAGTACAACAGAAACATCTGGCAAGGCACAAATCAAACATTTACATCCTTGCCACTCACTACCAATGGGTTTCTCTGCATTTTTTACATGACTACTTTTCTCAACATAAAGTAAAGGTAAAGGGACCCCTGACCATTAGGTCCAGTCGTGGCCGACTCTGGGGTTGCAGCGCTCGTCTTGCTTTATTGGCCGAGGGAGCCGGCATACAGCTTCCAGGTCATGTGGCCAGCATGACTAAGCCGCTTCTGGCAAACGAGAGCAGCGCATGGAAACGCCGTTTACCTTCCCGCCGGAGCGGTACCTATTTATCTACTTGCACTTTGATGTGCTTTCAAACTACTAGGTTGGCAGGAGCAGGGACCAAGCAACGGGAGCTCACCCCATCGTGGGGATTCGAACCACCAACCTTCTTACTGGCAAGTCCTAGGCTCTTTGGTTTAACGCACAGCGCCACCAGCGTCCTATGTTTCTCAACATAGGAATTTCTTTATCATTGCCTACCATCTGGATGCACATTTTATAAACCATTTATTTTGGAGCAGCCCCATTGGGGTCACACCCTATGTCTCTAGGTGGCACTGCAATGCTGCTGATTGCTTAGCCCTTGCATTCAAACATTTGGGCTGACCAATTAAAAGCCCTTTTAAACAATTTACCAATAAAGTATTTAAAGGGAGTAGCGTTGTCTATTCAGCTGTTTTGAAAATGTCAGAATGAAAACAATTTCTCCTATAGATCATATAAAATATTAATTACCTGTCAAATCATCTTAGATATACTGCCAAAATAGTAATGGAAATAGCAATGACGAAGTTACACTAGGTGTCACCCTTTTAACCGTGTGTTTCTATTCTATATGTTTCTCTACTTTTGATATCTTTTAACTATGCTGATAAATACTGAGAGATGTTGAAGCAAGTATCACTTTACCTTCTGCATAGTGTGTACTCCTCACTACTTGTGACTCCCCTGGGCGGGGGTCGAAACTGCCAGCCATCCTGAGATCCTGTCACATAAATACAATATCTACGTTATTTTTCTGGTTGTGTCAGGAAACACACTTGGGCTATTAAGGTATCAGTCTCATAACCGGTTTTGTGCTGAGCCAAACAACAGGCAGCCTAATGCAATTCATATACAGTGGTACCTCGGGTTACATACGCTTCAGGTTACATATGCTTCAGGTTACAGACTCCACTAACCCAGAAATAGTACCTCAGGTTGAGAACTTTGCTTCAGGATGAGAACAGAAATCGTGCTCTGGCGGCGCGGCAGCAGCAGGAGGCCCCATTAGCTAAAGTGGTGCTTCAGGTTAAGAACAGTTTCAGGTTAAGAACAGACCTCCGGAACGAATTAAGTACTTAACCCGAGGTACCGCTGTAATTACATTCCTTTGCAAGCAGGAAAAGCCAACGGCCCCTTGTTCAACAGCAGAAACATATGAAATGTGGAATCTAGTGGCAGGTGGGTCAGAGGGAGCTTCTAATAACAGGAGTCCTTGTGCTGGATCACTTTCCATCTCTCCCCTTCTGCAGGAGAATCTCTGACTTTGCTGCCACCACTTTCCCCCGCTATCACTGAAAACTCTGTCAAAATGCTTTGCTGAGGATTCAGGGACAATGCTGAATGGGGCGGGATACAACATGGGGTCTCAGGGCTAATGGGGAAACGATAGAAAATCAGTTGTCACTACTCGATTTTTGGTGACCTCCCCCTTCTCCATAGCCCCCACCCTCCCATCTCACAGTCCACCCACATAGCAGTGCCCTTGGAGCATTTTCTGGGGGCTCTCCCTTACAGGGAGAGAACAAAGCAGGGAGAGAACTGAGCAGGGAAATCAGCATCTGCCTTTCCCATTTGGTGGGAGGATCTCTGGATCCAACCTATTACAATCCAGGGCCTCTTGATTACAACCTCATGCTTAGTTTAAAAAATCACATCAGAGGCCACTTCCCAGTCTTTTATAATAATTGATCCCAAATTGTGAGATAGCCACGGTTTAGCCATCAATTGACAGACAATTGCAATCCCTCATTCGGTAGTTTCAAAAGCTACTTTTATTTACCTTCCTCCAATTCTTCTACATGGTATACTGAGGGCACTTTACCAACTGCTGCCTGAAATCATAAAAAGAAAAAAAAATGCTGAGTACATTAAGTTACATTAAGTCAATCAATAAAGAAATCAAAATTAATTTCAAGTATCATTCTGAGTAAGGTATAAGTAAAGGAACCCCTGACCATTAGGTCCAGTCGTGGACAACTCTGGGGTTGCGGCGCTCATCTCGCTTTACTGGCCGAGGGAGAAGGAGTACAGCTTCCGGTTCAAGTGGCCAGCATGACTAAGCTGCTTCTGGTGAAACAGAGCAGCGCACGGAAACGCCGTTTACCTTCCCGCCAGAGCGGTACCTATTTATCTACTAGCACTTTGACGTGCTTCCGAACTGCTAGTTGGGCAGGAGCTGGGACTGAACAACGGGAGCTCACCCCATCACAGGGATTTGAACCGCCAACCTTCTGATCGGCAAGCCTGTGTCATTCTGAGTACTAACTATAAAAATGTAAACATTAAATATACTTCAGTTTTACTGTTTGAAGGAACAAATATAAATTTAGGTTTATAAAGGTAATAAATGTTAAGCCTGCTGCTTCAAGACTATGATTCAAACCATGTTTTGTTCAGGCCAGGTTTATAATCCTGGCTCATTCACTAACCATAATTTAAAGTAACCAGTGCTTCCTTAAATTCAGACATAACTGGAAACTCTGGTTAGCTCCTCATGGCTGAGAGGTGAGGGAGCACTGTCATGTTAACACTAAGCTACATTTTAGGATTGCTCCCAAACCTGCTCATTCTGTTAATTATTTGTGCTACTAGTGTGAGTTTGAAACCTAATTCTTTCTAAAGTCAGGACTAGTGTCAGAGATCAGTAAGGGTGGTCCAAGTGCCTGGGGGATCAAAAGGACCCACCACTGATTCCACCATCAACCCGGTTCATTTTACTTAGCACTGTTAGATGGTTGGATAGGGAGGCAGCCATAACCAGCGGCGGCAGCTGTAGCAGCACACATGTGCTTACATACACTCACTGCTGTGATGCATTTCAGAGGGCTGGTTTTATCAGAGCAGCCACTGATCCTGCAACTTGATGCTTTATTCTTTGCTACAGTGATAACAGTCACTGCCCGTCCTCAGTGCTGCTTTCCGCCACCTGTTGACCTTGCCCAGTTTGTGTGGACAGAAGCAGCGTCTCTGTTTAAGTCTGGAGCATATCATGATCATTTGCTTTTAACCCAAATAATCTTTGGTGGGAAGGAGTGCTTGGACAAACAGGCAAAGAAATCTGCTTCTTTGGTCTCTCACTCCCCTAAAACCTTGGGAAAATGACGGAGGTGGTAAGAGATAGAGGGAATTGTCTCAACAGAGATGGAAAAGCGGACAAGTGTGAGACACATTTCGTTGTCTAAATAGAAAATTTCTGAGTTTACCTTGGAAGCCTTTTAAAATCTCCCCGGGGATGCAAGTGAGAAGTGGTCCATTTTAAAATAGCTAAGTTTAGGAATCAGGCTGTTTATTCTCAAGCAAAATGCAGCAACTAAGAAAGATCTTTTAAGCTTAGGTCTTTGTGTGATTTTTTTTGTTTGGCATGTTGCAAAACATTTGCCATAGGAAAACATAATAACTTATTTTTCCCCCCATTGGAATCAATTGAGTTTAAATTTGCTTAATGTTGGCTGAATCAGTCCCTTATACACTTAATGTTCATTTTTACAGCTTCCCTTGGGTAGGTAGACTGTGCAGCATATGTAAAAATAGATCCAATTTCCATGTTTATTTTGATGAAGTACGGTCATTACAAGCTAATTTGATGTCATGTTTCATGTGGCACACATTTCTTACAATATGCACCCCTCCTTGGAGACTTACCATGCCAAGTTAAAAGTGTGAGAAGAACAGGTTTCCTGACATAGTAGCAGTTGTCACTACCAAGGGTTACATTCATTAGAAATATTCACCATGCAGCAGTGGGAATGATTAAAAAAAAGCACCTCTGGTTTTAACAAAAGTGAATGTGGGAAATGGGCCTCCAAGGCTCTTTCACAAATGCAAAATCCATCAGACTACTTCTCTACATCTTATGACCCTACACCTGATTATTGCGGTAACTGGCCCAGTTGGAAAGCATCATGTGTGGTGGGGTGATATAAAAGCTCTGAAGAGTTTTACTTGAATGAGAGGAACCTCGATTAGAAGACGAAGGGGTGGCCTAAAGAGGGAAGAAGGATGTTTTCAGAGCAGAGGCAGTGCCAAACAAGACACCAAAAGCTTGGTGCTGATACACTGTTGTCCAAGGGCCTACAGAATCTTGGGACCGACCCTGGCTAAAGATAGGCTAACAGTGGGTGATTAATATTAGACAAAGGAATCATTTACTGTAGATGAAGAAACAAAATGTTCTCCATCACATTACAAACCACAAAAAAAGCATTTTCTCAGCTTTCTTGGGTCTGTCTTTTTCAGCAGAAAACAAATATAAAAGGATAAAGAAAATCAACAACCATGTAGAAGGCTTTAAAAGAGGTTGGGGGGTGAAGCTGGTTAAACTGTGCTAATAAAACTCAGCGCATAAAGTCCAAAGTTCTGTAAAGGAAATATATTTATTTATTCCAGTATCATACATAGTCTTACCTCTGTTTCAACAAGAAGTGTTTTCAGCCTCGTCAGATCTTTAGTTACCATCCCGTTCTGCCAAGAAAGAACATTATCACATGCTGTCCATTTGTCAACTGCAAAAACTGTTTTTTTAACCATTGTTTACAAGGTTAATAAAACTAGTTTTGAGAGCTACTGGACCATAAGAACACAGTATCATATAAAAGTCCTACAGAATCAGGCCAGTTAGTTTATCTAGTCCAGCAGCCTGTTCTCACAGATGCCCACTTGAGATTCCCAGCAAAAGGCAGACCACGATTATCGGTGGCCTTGTTTATAACAAAACATATCTTACATATTTGTGGTCACTACAGGACAGTTTAAAACTGAGTGAAAATACACTGAAAGTGCTGGCAGACTTTTTCAAGGGGTCCAAAACGGAAAAATGCTATTATTATTTTAAAATCCATGGGAAACTTTTTAAAGCATGGGAAACATTTTAAAACTTAAAAATATGGAGAGATAAATTATATGGTCAGAACGTATGTCCTAACACTTTTACCACAGCCATTCTGTTGGGCAGGAGTTTCTTTTTATTCCTTATAAATTCCTTCCTTCTTTTCCAACCATAAACATGTCTGCAGTGACTCTCTTAAAAACAACTGATAACACTAATACTCCAGGACAGCTGAAAACTACAGACCTGGAGGCTGGTCTAGCCAGTATTACCTGGTGAACCTGATATGAGAGGAACAGAGCCTTAACTTCCCTGTGCAACTCTACCCCCCTTCTCTTTCCACTGAAGTACAACGTACTTCAAAGGCGAACCTCAGACCAAAGGAGCTGCCAGATCCTTTCCTAGTAAAGGAAGCATGCTAGATACCAACAGCTAATCCATCCATGCTAGTGAGATCAAAACAGAACTTTCCCATATAAAACCGATCAATACAGGGCAATTCAAAAGAGGAGTGGAGAATCAAAAGCAAACAAACCACCTAATCCAAAGCCCATGTAACAGGGACAGGTTTTTCCTTTTTTTTTAAATCACTCTTCCATTAGCTTGAACATCTCCTCCCACATTGATTCCAATGGGAAAGGAAAGGTGTCAGGTCCATGGCAGGTGTCCTTTTTACCCCATTCCAGGAGTGTGCAAGTGGAATGGAATTGCTTCTCCTGATCTGCCCCAAGATGCCCTTGGAAAACCTCTTTGTTTTTCGCCTCTACCATCAGAGCACCAATGGAAGAAGAGGGATAGCCACAGAGGTTTCTGTGGCTGCAACCTCTGGTGCTGCCTATGGATAGGAAGATCTACACCTATGGCCCAAAGACACCCACTTGGGGACTATTAGATTGCAATTTATAGAGATTAAGGCTCCCCGTGCCCTGCGGAGGCTTTGTGCAGCTAAGCCAGAAGCAAAACAGCAAGAGGGAGCGCTCCGCAGCGCTCCCTCTCACTGTTCTGGCTTCTGGGATAGCCCGCGAAGCCTGCATTCCCTCCATAAGACGCACACACATTTTCCCTTACTTTTTAGGAGGGAAAACGTGTGTCTTATAGAGCGAAAAATATGGTATATAACAAACACGTGACAATCCATGCATTTATCTTTGATTCTAACTTCTTTTTTAGCACAGCTGTTATGTTTTAAGCTGGTATCAGTAAATCTTGCAAGGTTATGTGCAGTTATAACAAAAAGTGTTAATATTGTTTGTATCAGCCATAGCTTTAAAAACAAACACACTTTCTTTACTTGACAATGCATGTGTCCTGAACCTGTGTGTCCTGCTAGAATGTGTTTCATAAACATCAGCAAAAGAGCAATGAATCCTGATGTAATCTGCTCACAGGAGTCAAATTTATGAACAAAAAAGAAAACTTCCTTAGTCTTTCAAATATAAGTGGACCCAAAGAAATAAGATAAAACACATAAACGGTTTGATTCAAATTCTTTTTTTAAAGTGGGAGTTAAAGTTTTAAGACTGTGGATTTATCTCTTGCTAATGAATCAGCACCTGCAAAAGAAAACCGAACCTCTGGCTTTTGAAAGAAAATTAAACAAGAAAAGGCTTTCAGCTGTTTATTTTTTTTAAAAACAGAACTTCATTACAGCTTTCCTATATTGCTTTCCTATACTGAGTTAATTTTATGTTAACATACTTTGGATCACTCGTCAAAATATTGATCCTTTTACCTTATTACCCTATTAACATACTGCTATGTAAGAAATCCAAGGGAAGTCAGTATGTCTGAAAGAGCCGTGTCTATGTGGATTTCACCATCTCCAGTGCAGTTTAAACCAAAAGAAACTGAAGGCTGACACCATCCTCTAGTCTAGACTCAGCGTAGAAGTGGATGAAGGTCAGAAGGCAGAAGTAAAAGGCCTAGCACAAGCATAGGCAAACTCGGCCCTCCAGATGTTTTGGGACTACAACTCCCATCATCCCTAGCTAACAGGACCAGTGGTCAGGGATGATGGGAATTGTAGTCCCAAAACATCTGGAGGGCCAAGCAGCAGCGGAGAGATTTTTGTAGACTCCTTGGTGAAAGCTGGGAAGGAGTATTTGGCCACTGCAAGCAATACCACGTGATGCAAATCTTGAGCAGTCTGTCAGCAGCAGGCAGAGGCAGCTAGTGAAGTTGCTGCTTGAGTGCTACAAATCAACTACCTTTCCAGTCAGAAGCCAGAATACAAGGAGAAGCAAACTGAGGTGACATAGCTGACATAGCCCCTTTGTTACTAGATAAAGTATATTAGTTCAAAAAACTAGAGATAATCAATTGTCACCTACCAGTGATTCACCCATCAGTGATTTAGAAAGAGCGTTCGATACAATCTGCAGCTTCCCTTTAAGATGCATGCAGCAAAGCACTGCACGGAAAGTGTCATCTTCCTTGTCCAGTCCTTCTCCCAATACTAAAGTGAAAATCATATTCCATTATTCGCCACCAATTATTTACACCAGTTTTTTAAGGCACCCCAACTTGAACTACATCACAGAAGTAAAATTAAGTGGGGGTTTTTCCAGAAATATAATCTTAAAATATCCTCCCTCATTTTCCACTCTGTGGTTTCCTTTTGCTCACGTTTTATGTGAAACTTTCTAGCTCTGCTTTGAACTTAAACATTGTGCTATATCTTGTCAACATTCCTGGATGGTAGGAGTTGTAACCGTACATCATCTGGAAGGCAACAAGTTCCCCATCCTCATCTTAGGAATTTGTCCTGCATAATTTCTGTCCTAATGAAGAGTACTTCTAAAATTCCACTGCTCTTCTACACGCTTTTTCCTAATTTAATGTAGGGCTGGGTCATCTCCCTAACATGAACAAAATCTAATTAAAAAATGGAGAGCACCATACTCTTTGTTCTTTGGTGCTCTTTGTCCAAAATATGTTATGAAATGAGACAGGCAGTTCTTGTTACATTTTGGAACTGACATAAGTTAAGACTAGGATATCCAAACTGGAACCCTCAAATACCTCCCTTTGCTCTCCCATCATTGAGAGTAAAAGAAACATTAGCAGAGTAGTGAAATGTTTTTGAGTTGTGGAGAGAAGGAGACAGAGACAGAGATCAACATGTATATATTAATTAAATTTATCATCCTGTTTCTTATCAGAGCCGACAATGGCTAACATTTATGAAATACAGGGTTCAAAACAAATTGAAAATACCATTTGCCATAAAATACGGAGAATCAACAATACACTTGAACAAACAGGGACATTCAGAACAGTGGGGGGGGGGGAGAGAATGAGCCTCTGGAGTCCTGGATCAGAACTGAAGGGTCACAACTCAATCTTAAAGCACATGCTTTGCAACCAGTAGATCCCAAGCATTGTTGGTACACCTGGGAAAGACCCCTGCCTGAAATCTTGGGGAGACACTGCCAATCAGTGTTGACAATACTGAACTAGATGGACCAATAGTCTTAAGGTAACTTCCTATATATGTTCCTATATGTCTCCTTCCAATTCCATGCTTTATTGCATAGAGCTTTCAGTCAGTAGCACTTACTGATCCAGCATGTCTTGTAACCAACCCAATGTAAGTAAGTTTTCATATTACTAAACCTCAAAAGAGCTGCCTTTTAAGATAATGAAAGCTGCCACCTTTTGCAAGGAGGAAAGGATCCCCCCCCATTTGAAACGACTGTAATACACAAAAACCAAAACAACACATGATTCCCATTAAAATTCCTCCCCATCAATTTAGCTTTAGCTGTTTAATACATGGGTGTTAATGAACCTACCTCTCAAGCCAATTAAGGCTCACAGCATAATTATTTAATGAGGAGAGTCATTTAAACAAAAATCCAAACCTCTGAACAAAGATTGTTAAAGGCAACCATGTCAGAATACTGTAGAATAAATAAGCACGGCAAGCAGGATCACCAGAAATGCAAATTAAGTCGTTATTATTATTATATACTGAAAGTTACCTGGCATCCATATGCAGCTATGTCAAGCTTCCAAAGTGCTTCCCATTGCTAAAAGCTAGTAATAGAGAAGCTGCACTACTCTGCATAATCTACCGCAGGGGGTGGGAAATCATGGTCCTCCATAGGCTGCTATACTTCAACTCTGCAGCCAGCAAGGCCAACAATCGGGGATGATAGGAGTTCCAACGAATCAAAACCTGCAAGGCCACAGGATCCCCACCACTGGCCTACAGGGCAATGTTTCTAAATACATACTTTAATTCAACTGACTCCAGCATTTTGTTGTAACAGGTTGAGAGTTAACAGCGATACTACTGAACCTTGGAGCACAGCAGGTAGACTCAACAACCGAGTACCGTATTTTTCGTCCTATAGGGCGCACCGGCCCATAGGACGCACCTCGGTTTTTTTTTTTGGGGGGGGGATGAATAAAAAATATTATTTTCCCCCCCCAGCTGCGGCTGCCGCCCCAAGCCTTGCGCACACTCGCCCGAAGCACGGGCAGCCCTCCGGAGGGCTCCGCGTGCATCAGGCGGCAGGCTGCCGCCCCAAGCCTCGCGCACCCGGCGGGACCTCCCGCCCGGCCCGCAAGGCTTGCGGACACTCGCTCAGGCTGCAGGGTGCTGCCCGCAAGCCTTGTGAGCCCGCGGAAACTCCCGCCGGGCTTGCAAGGCTTGCGGATAGCTTCCTGAAGCCTGGAGAGCGAGAGGGGTCGGTGCGCACCGATGCCTCTCGCTCTCCAGGCTTCAGCGAAAGCCTGCATTCGCCCCATAGGACGCACACACATTTCCCCTTCATTTTTGGAGGGGAAAAAGTGCGTCCAATGGGGCGAAAAATATGGTACATTTTAAACAACAATTAGGATTATGTTCTCATAACTCTACTTTAGAGAGTGCAAGAAGATTGCTGATACTTAGAGAACATACTCTGTGACGTACTGCACGATTTCTCTTTGCAAAGTGGCAAATATTGTTTTTATAAAGCTCACAGCAATACTTCCATTTTGGACAAATCCTTTTCTCTAGAGAGCCAGATTTGAAGTGATTTCTTAAAGCTTAAAACTCCAAAGAACCAACCACATTGCTATAAGCTGTAAGAAAAAACTGCGTCTTCATACCGTGCCTGCAGTCTTCATCTGCCTTTCCATAGTTTTTCTGAAAAAAGAAAAATATATATATTGTTAGACACAGCATAAGCAAAAGTACATATTTGCTTATGAATTTGTTTAAGGCAGCAGTTAAACAGAAACATGTGATTAATTCAGCAGCACTCTGACTGTAATCCAAGCACAGCCAGGAGTATGCAAACCTCTCTGATTTCAGTGAAACTGTCTATGCACCCGTTCACAGTTGGTAATCAAAACTGCAGCTCAAATCTTAAATACAATCAGTAAATTCATTCTCCACTTGGGGATCCCTAATGCAGCCAAACTAGCACCACACACAACCTCGACCCCCTATACACACACACCAAGGAAGATATCCACAGACTTGCAGAACCCCAAAGGTTTGCAACAGTACAAAAATCAATAGTCCTACTATTTGAAACATTTGCCCCCATTAATAGATCAGATCTAAACTGCACTTAGGTTTAATCTCGAAAGCTGCTCTATGCAGGCAGTCTTGAAATTAAATTTGAACCAGATGTTAAGCAAACAAACACCTATTCGTTTCATTGGATACGTGCGGCACACCCACCCTGTTCCCTAACCTTCCCCCCCCCACCCCTACTCAGGCAATGCAAACCCACTTCATCCACCTTTCTAACCTGAAACAGTGTCTCTCTCCAGCGATGGTACAACACAAATATTGTTTTAAATAAGGCAAAATAAAGAACACCCGTCCGTGCATCTTTTACTTTACCCAACAAAGAGGGCAAAAAAAACCAGACCGTGTATGCCCACCTTCCATGAAAGCTAAGAGCGCGGGGACCAAGTATGTCTCCCACTCCAATTATGTAGCCAAGCAGGTAAATAATTGACTGCTAGCTCTGAGCAGCAGGATAGTGTGATGTCAATAAAGGCTTTTCGATTTCCACGTACTCATACAATAAAATCAAATTATTTTCACTGGATTCAATTGTAAACATCACACTCACGAGTTGCAAAGAAGAAGCGATTCTATAGAGAAGGCTCTCAATTTTGATGCGGTCGATTTCAGCCTGACACGCTTCTGGGAAGTGACTGGGAGGGTACCGGCTGAGGGAAAAGAGGGCCTCCGTGCAGTGCTTCACCGCCACTTCGTAATCCTGCTGTCTGAGTGATTCACATGCTTGTTCACATGACTTCTCTGGTCTTCTGTCTGCCATGACTCAGCGGCAGAAATCCTAATATGAATCAGGAGGGGTTTCAAATGCAGGTTAGCTTTAATACAAAAAATGGTCTTTCAAAACACACCTACATTTTCCAAGTGCTACTAACTGGCCCCCATCGCTATCCCAGGGTTCTTATATTCCGCTTGAACCTCTGCTGCATGCTAAGTTCCTGCCGTTTTCCCCCACAGCATTTCTCCTTGCACTTTGCATCTGTTTCCATTTTAAAATACTGTTATCTGTCTCCATAACTCTGGAATGAGTAGGTGATGCTCATGTCCCCTTTTACTGCAAACATCAACAATAGTACCTCACGAGAAACCATTAGCTTTGCATTCGTTTGCTTTACATTGGTTTGAAGTGCCACTCAGAGTTAATGTTCCTCTTGCAAGGGCAGATTTCTCTACACCTAAAGACAACTTCTATTATAACAAATGGTTTGGGGGAAAACACCACCGCCACATTTGCATTAGTTGTTGTTATAATGCTACCTGCTAACAAATCTTTCCTTGTTTTCTCATGTTAACAGCCATAATGGTATTTTATAAGGAATTTATATCGCAGAGGCACATTTTTTCAGGGCTTTACACTGAAGTGGGAGTGGGGACAATGTTTATCAATTATGTACTATTTTTCCAACACTTCAATATATGTGACTTTTTACCTCACCAAAACATCCCAATGCCTGAGCTGGCACAGCAAATGGGGCTCTGTCCCAGCATTGAGTCAAGGCGCATAGCAGCCAAGACCAGCCAGGTTATTTTGGCACCCAGGAAAGAAATCCCACAACCACCTCTTCATGCAAAATACAGTAATTATAAATTAAATAACTAGCCATTTTGTGGCTACCCAATACTAATCTTCAACCGTAAGCCAGCCCTGGTGTAACCTGCATTCTGGCGCTAACATATTAAATCTTCATATTAAAATGAAGCAAAGCTTCAAATTCATTCATCTTCCTATTAAACTTTGCACCCTATGTTTGTTTCTGTATTTGGTAGAAAACCCCACTAAGACAAATCTTCTAAACTTATTTACTCTGGCCTTTGACACCCAAGGTGCACATTTTTAGGCCTCACCCTTTCAGTGACTGTAATTCTTTGTTTCTAAAATGGTTTTTAATATTTTATTTTAAATTGCCGTTACCTGCCCTTGGACTTTATGGTGAAGAATTTAATAGTAGTAATAATAATAATAATAATAATAATAATATGCTTTAAATTAAAATTGAGGTTAATAGATAAACCAACTTAATACAAGATGCATTTGAAAATATGTTCTGCTCTCTGTGGAATAAAGGATCTACACAAATGTAATGCTCTTGATCTCAAGAATTGCCAACAGGACTAATCATCATCATCATCAGCATCATTTATTACTTATACCCCACCCAACTGGCTGTGGTTGCCCAGCCACTCTGGGCGGCTTACAGCACATAAAAAATGGTAAAACATCAGACATTAAAAATTTCCTGATACAAGAAAGGTCACATGCTGTCTCTCCCCTCATCTCTTTTCCCAAACCAGCCTTACAAAGCAGTACTATGAATGTTTACTCAGAACTAAGTCTCACTATGTTCAGTAGGGCTCAGTCCTATATAAGTGTACTTAGGATTGCAGTCTTCAATCCTGGATACCATTTTACCATTTCTTTTATGGATGAGAAAATATTTATATGTAACTACATTGGTACCTTGGGTTATGAACTTAATTCATTCCAGAGGTCCGTTCTTAACCTGAAACCATTCTTAACCTGAGGCACGCTTTCGCTAATGGGGCCTCTCGCTGCCACCACCGCACGATTTCCATTCTCATCCTGGGACAAAGTTCTCAACCCAAGGTACTACTTCCGAGTTAGTGGAGTTTGTAACCCAAAGCGTTTGTAACCCGAGGTACCACTGTAATACAATTTTTTCAAACAACTCTACAAATGATTTCCTCAACATAAACATATGTGGACATTTGTCTCAAAAATTTATGTCAATAACAGGCTACTATTGGGTTGTAAGTCGTTTTGGTTGCCTTGAACAAGATAACAAATTTAATAAATAATGATCATAATAATTACTGTGAAGATGTCCAGACGCTTGCCTCCTAACAAGTGCTAATATCCCACCCCCAAATTTTGTTTAAAACAAAGATAAAACAACTACATACAATCAGAGCATCATCCCCGAATACTGTACTGTACTCCACAGAGCTTTGTCAAAGGGTATATGCTAAAATTGTCACAGAAACCCAAAATGATACATAATAACCTCCATCGCTTGGACCATTGTCCGCAACTAAAATGTTATATTGTATCAGCAGCAGTGCTAGTCTACAGGGTTTATACAGGAAGGCGAAAAAATAATTAAAATATTTAAATACGAGTGCTTCATGCAAGCCAAACTGTGATGTAGACCATATGCATCGTTCTGACATATGCCTCATTGTTTGTATAAACTATAAAATTGCCGCTGGTGCCAATATTAATACTTGATACTAATACCTGATACTAATCTTCAGCTGTAAACTATAAGCAGAATTGCCATCAACTTTCAACACAGTACTGAGTACTGCACTTCCCTGTTTCTGCCCACACCAGTGCGTGAAACTGAGTTGCTGTGGGTGGGGACATTTTAAGCCTTTCAGACATTCGTTGTAACATTTGCACTGGACACAATGGCTTGCTCAGTGATTTTTGTTTTAAATGAGATGTATTAGTATTACTATTATTATTTTAAATGCATATACTGTACTGCCCTTCATCCAAAGATCACAGGGTGATTTACAGTATAAAAGCACAAAACATATAACACAACAATAACCTCCCCAACACATTTAAAAGGCCATAGATTGTTTAATCAGGCGAAGGTCTGGAAGAAGAGAAATATCTCACACTCCAAAACCACCATGCTACAATGTTGTCATTATTTGGTATTATGGAGCTACAGTACTATAGTACGATAATGCTAATTTTAAAAATACAGTAGTATTAATGAAAAATATTTCCATTCATGGCTATTTTAGCAACATGGTGAATGACAGTGGCTAGAAAAGTGGCGGGGGGGGGGGCTTAATTGTATGGCATTCCAGCCCAATGGTGTTATAGTGCTATACTCTCACATTCCATGGAACCAGAAGTATTTTAGCGATAACAGAATAGGATCTTTCTCTGGCATAATGAGCCTTCCCATTATTTTCCTCCCCCTGAAGTCCCCTGTACACTTTTCCCCCCTTTTTTGCAAAACACTTAAGAGGCTCTATTTATAATCAAGCTGTGTTGTCCTTGCCTGCAAGCCTAGGTGAAATTGCCTCGGTTCCCGAGGTGAGAGCTGGGGCAGTTTCACCTAGTGTCTCGCGAGCAGAGGCTAATGCAGCTCGTTTCTTCAACATTGTGGTATATCGCCACACTGCAATGTTTAGCTGGTGATAAACCGTGATGTTGAAAAGCTGATATTGCCCAGCTCTAGTAACTGCATGCAATTTCTTACAAACCGTGACAAGCTCTCAAGTGCCTTTTTATTGCAATCAAAAATGGGCATACTTGGTTGGAAAAATATACTTCATTTGTTTCATTTCAGAACAGTTGCAAATCTACCATTATACAAATACCAATTCTCTGAATGTCATGAATATGACATGCATTTTAGTTCCTATCAATGTAATGCAATCTCTTATTACAGTGGTACCTCAGGTTAAGTACTTAATTCATTCCAGAGGTCCGTACTTAACCTGAAACTGTTCTTAACCTGAAGCACCACTTCAGCTAATGGGGCCTCCTGCTACCACCGCACCGCTGGAGCACGATTTCTGTTCTCATCCTGAAGCAAAGTTCTTAACCTGAAGCACTATTTCTGGGCTAGCAGAGTCTGTAACCTGAAGCGTATGTAACCTGAAGCATATGTAACCCAAGGTACCACTGTACCTATGTTCAGAAGCCAAAAGGCAAAAGTTTAGAAGGCAAAAATGTGTCTTTTCCAACCAGCCCTTTGGTTTTTAATTATGTGGCCTCCTTCAGTGGGTGGGAAGTCTCAGCCCTGCTTTTTATAAACATGAATGTGTTTTACTCTGTTTTAGTTTTATGTAGCTTTTAATGAATATTTCTAAGTTGCTTTGTGTTGCTTCTTATAAGAAAAATGACTAATAATTTCAAATAATCATTATAGTAACAGCCATTCTCATTTCTTACAAACACTGATGTTTAGTGCTCATTTTGTATGAAAGCACAAAGCACTTCCTGTAGTATAATGATCAAGCTAACTTACAACCCAGTTTCTGAGCCATGCTTCAATACTATTTATTTACAGTCAGATTTTAAAATGACCATTTTAAAATGGCCAGAATATTTCTGGCAAAAAAATAAAGAAAACGCATAAACACAACTATTTGCAACAAAACGAACTGAAATCAATTCCCGCACGCCTGTTGAATTTCACCTTTGAATGAAGAACCAAAGAATTTGCTTTGTAAAAATGCTTGTAAATGAACCCCCTGCTGAAGAGAAATAAAAACTTTTAGGGGAAGTGTTAGAGGAAATTGTTGGCTTTCGTTACGTAAACATTTAACAATACCTTTTTACAGCCTGTCTGGGTCTCATGCACATCTACAGTTCAAAGGCATTAATGAGAATTTTTATTTTTTACTATTCATTCAAAGCTTGCCAAATTATTATCTCCTTGATCGAACTGCAGTTTAGGAGAGAAGTATGGCTGCTGGTGGGAAATCACATTTTCCATAGGAATCTTTGGCTCATTCAAACTGTGGCCTAGAACAATCCTGACAAAGTTCAAAGCAACACCAGTTTTTCTTTATTAAATTGGAAAATGCTTCGGAAAAGCCACAGTGGAAACAACGGGGTCAGTATTCATCTTTTAAAGGGTTTACCTTTTGAATACCCTATGTCATCCCACCAGTAAACCAAACGGAAAGCATTCACATCTGGTCAACATTTTGTACTGCAAAATACCCACCCACTCCCATCAAAAGATAAAATATTTCTTTCAACAATATCTCTAAAGCTCTATACTTTGATACGTTTGTTCTCATCACTCTGTCAGTTGCAGATCCTATTGTCTAGTTGTCTCATACATTAAGTTGTACATGGGTAAGGAGACAGGCCGAGGGTGGGGGAACGTCTAGCCTACAAGCCTAATTCGGCTTGCCAGGTCTCAGAGGTTGGTCCACCAAGCCATTTTGGGAAAACCACACCTACCTCCCACAGGCACGCCATTATATATGAAGTCAGGCGCAGGGAAGTTCAAGCCACGGTTAAAAGAATGAAAAATTAGGAGCACATGCTTAAGTATGTGTCCGCTTCTTACATGCACACCATCTTAAATTCAAGCCAGGCTGCAAAAGATTTTCCTTCGCAGATGCGGCTCTTTGATAGACTGTAGAAGACTTTGACCACAAACAGCAACCATATATAGCTATCAAATAAGTTTAGAACTAAATTTATTCTCAGGGATCATTATGCTAACTGTTCAGTTGCGAGTCATAGTAAAAATATCTTGGAAATTAAGCTCAGCAACTTTAAAGGGCTCTCCTACTTTTCAATGGGCACTACGTAATAAAATAAAATAAAATCATTTTATTTCTGTTACCCTGTGCATAACAAGCTAGAGTCTTTTTGTTTCAGCTGACCAAAGACAAAACAAAATTCATATCTCAAGGAAAAGACACAAGGTTTTTTACTTATCTTACAGAGTAGTAAAAGGAAAATTACAGAGCTGAACAATGCTGAAGTTTTGTCAGATAGTGTTAAAACACACACAGCAAGAATAGGTTTCCCCATAGCAATGCATTGTGTGCAAAGAAAAAAAGCAAATATAAATGGCCATAATTTTAGTTGTGACATTTGGCATAATGCATTAATATTAACTCTATGAACACATTTCTGGTTCTGGCTTTGAAACGACACATTTAGAACCTGGCTTTAAAACTACCTAGAGCTGATTCACAGACAAGGAACTAGTGACTACTAATGAACTAATGACCACTGCATAGTGGTACCTTGGGTTAAGAACTTAATTCGTTCCGGAGGTCCATTCTCAACCTGAAACTGTTCTTAACCTGAAGCACCACTTTAGCTAATGCGGCCTCCCGCTGCCGCGCGATTTCTGTTCTCATCCTGAAGCAAAGTTCTTAACCCGAGGTACTATTTCTGGGTTAGCGGAGTCTGTAACCTGAAGCATCTGTAACCTGAAGTGTATGTAACCCAAGGTACCACTGTATAAAGGCTTATGCCAATAGGCCACATTCACACAATATGAAAAAAAAGAGTGGAAGGCAAGTGTTTATTTGTGTAAGCCCCAGTTCACATCAAATATTTTACATGCAGTGAGTGAAGGTATGAGAGTCCTAAGGCTTAATCCACATGTATAACCTATGTACATAGGACAAGCCTCAGGATCCCATTTATTAAGTACTACCTGACTGTAAAGTTCCTCCCTGCAATTATGAAAATCATTCTAGAATTCCCTCTAAGTAGGAAAAGTTGCTCAGTGAGAAGGGTAATAATATGCTAGTTACCCTCTAGCAACTAATGCTTCCTCTCTGTAGAATATTTGATATACTAGGCAAGTGGCGGTGTTCTTGTAACTTCCTTTTGCAAACTTCAAACCACACGCCAGAACTGAAGAGCAAGACAGAGTCATGGGCAGCTGCACATGCCATAATCAACTTAATGCTGCTGGCACAACTACTTATTGGCTCTTTCCTCCACCCTTTGCCTTGCATCAGCCAGAACTTCTGTTGTTACGAAACACATAAAGCAAAACCATAAGAATGGATTGCCCACATGCAAATAAAACCCACTAAGCAATGTTAGAAATGCCAAATACCCTATCCTGGAATTATGGCACATGAGATGGTTTCTCATTATTTCTGTACCATATAGAAGAGAATCAGACACTTTGCAACTGCATGCAGTGGTACTTTGGTTTACAAATTTAATTCATTCCAGAAGTCCGTTCTTAAACCAAAGTGTTCTTAAACTGAGGCGCACTTTCCCTACTGAGGCCTCCCGCTGCCGGTGCCCTTCTACTGTTCAGCTTCCATTTGTCTTCCGTGGCAAAGTTTGCTAACCGGAACACCTACTTCCGGTTTTGTGGAGTTCGTTGTCCAAATCATTTGTTAACAGGACCGTTCGTAGACCGAGGTACCACTGTACTAGTGGCAGCAATTTTAATCTGATTCTATATCGTATATTTTCAATTGGATATTTTATTTTGGTACCTTTGTATTGTTTTCTTTGTGTTGTTTTCTTAGTTAAAAGATTAAAACATAGAAAACTATTTAAAACTGCACATACGTTATCTTCCAATACATAGGGTATAGGGTAGATCAAAAATATCAGAGTACCTTTGCACAACTTGCAACCCACCAGGCTGAAAACAGCCTACCCAAAGTATGCATGGCTGCCCGTTCAGGAGATGGGTAAACCTCTGCTGCTGCTAAAAGACAGACAATGCCATAGAGAAAAAAAGAGCAACCCCTCTAATATCCTAAGGAGGAATGATTCACAGAGAAGTTACAAGTAAAAGCCACTTGGTAGTTTAGCAGGGGTCAGCAAACTTTTTCTGCAGGGGCTGGTCCACCGTCCCTCAGACCTTGTGGGGGGCCTGACTATATGGGGGGGGAGAACAAATTCCTATGGCCCACAAATAACCCAGAGATGCATTTTAAATAAAAGGACACATTCTACTCATGTAAAAACACACTGATTCCCGGACTGTCCGCGGGCCGGATTTAGAAGGCAATTGGGCTGGATCCGGCCCCAAGGCCCCAAGGCCTACCCATGGTTTAGTGCTTAGAGTAGCTGAAGATATCCTCAGAACTGGGACTTGCAGCCTTTAGAGTCTTTCAGCAATAATAGGTACCACAAAGTGTAAACAAAAAGTAAATTGGCTGGTGTGTAGGGGAAGACAAGGAAAAATAAAGTTGTTTGTGTCATTCCTCAGTAGTCACAGAGAGTCCTGAGAATGGAAGGAGTTGTTGGCTGAAGATAAAGAGACACATATACAGTGCCCCCCCCCCAGTCCTTTCCCCCATCTCAGACCACTGGAAACTTGTTGAAGAACTTGGTGGGCTATTGTTGTACAAATTGTAATGCACTGTGCTAGATGCTGTACAATTTTAAATGTATTTTTACAGAGACACCACACACCACCTTAATGAAGCTCACAGACCACCAGTGGTCCATGGGCCACTGTTTGGGAGCTCCTGGGATAGTATAAATATCACCCTCTTCTGGACACACAAAAATCTGTTTTTTAAAAAATAATTTCATGGTTGGATAAATGGCTCAGAAATAAGATAAAAACATGCAAAAAGGAGCATGTGCAGAGTGGAACCAAAGTGAGCATTTATCATTTGGAAAACCACACACGGTTATGCACTACTGCAACATAGCACAGTAATGGTTGATTTGATGCATTCAAAAACTCCATTTTCAAAGTATATATAACCATTTTAGTACGGTAACATGCTGCTGGGATACATTCACATGAAGAGTTACTTCAGTTTAACATGTTCTCAGCATGATTTGATTCCTCCACTGTAGCCCACAGGGAATGGCTGCATCTACAACTTTCTGTACCCAACCATCTTCCTGGAAGCCCTCATGAGTTTCCTGACCATAGCTGCAGTCCTATACACACTTGCACATTAGTCCCATTCTCTCACACACACTCTCTCTCTCAGCCTCAGACCCTGATCTACAATAGCAGCATAACTTTCAGAGTTATGCTGTAATTTATATTCCACTCTTCTGTATCAATATATACTTGGGGCAGTTCCCAAGGATTTGAAAGGCAATAACAAAACTAATCGTTGCAGCAAAACCAAAAATAATGGAGCTGTTGTAAAAATTACTTAGATGATAAATTGAAGTGTGTGTAGCACTCTAAAGTGCTACAGAAATGATAAATATAAATATATATGTACCCTGCAATCTGGCTGGTCATCCTGCTATGGTATGTTGACAATCGAGATACAACAGCTTTACAATCTTATATTTCCCATTTGTATTTTAATATGCTGTTTGGAAGGAAACCTATTTGGTTTTTCTTTTCTCAACAGAAAATGGTGTGATGAACTGCAGAAATATATTGACAGGTCTTTTAAAAATATGTTTACCAATATAGTATAAAACACTCATAAGGCTTAATTTTGCATCTGTACCCTTGATGCCCTTTCTTCTTGCAGCTTCTTATGGGCCCCACAGATTGTTATTGGTTGTGGAAAGGAAAAACACACTGAGTGCTTCTCACTTCTGTGCTGTCTGTGCACTTTTTCCAATCTAAGAGAAATCCTGAAAATATATTGGTGAAGATTGAGTAGCTCTGTCTGAGCCTTAGGAAATATATATTGATCCTTACTGACCTTAGGAAATATATATTGATCCTTACTGACCTTCTGACCTTTTTCAAAATACTTGATTTAATTCTTTAAGTGAATTGCTGCATTCCACTGTCAGAGCACCATATGGACCACAGTAATATCTTAAATACTTCTTGAGACAAGTGATTATGGTTCTTTTGCATTCACTTTAGAAAACATAATAGCATGCCCATTTTTAATTTAAAAACTTCACTAGAGTATATATGACTGTGGCTGACTGACAACAGCAATAAATCACTACCTAAACTTATCAGTCTTTCCAATCAATGTTTTCAGAATGAACTGCATGAACCTATCCCTTAAAATGTATCACAATGGAGGGTTAGGGAGGAAACCATTGATTGAAATAAGAAATATGCCTTCAAAGTTGAGCCCTTGGAAAAGCACAGCGCGCACCCCAAAATCTTGAAAATAATAGCTGAATAATAGTAGAAGTTATGGCTTGTTAGGGAATTTAAAGTTCTAAGAAACTATTTGGCTGCTTAAATTACCATCCTTCTCTTCCAAGCACTCCAATAGGTAATAAACATTTGCAAGAAATGCAATGGGATGTATCCAACAGTGTCCTTCACACAGACGGAAGGCTCTTTGGTCCAGTGGAGGCTTCATTCTGTGGAAAGGGGACACAATTTCTGCAGAGTCTGCCTCCCCACAGTGGGCCTTTTCCAATTTATTTCCAGTGGGTCCCCCCTTTCACCTTCCAGAGTTTTGAGGAGTGCAAAAGTCACACACATGCCCACAACTTTTACAACCCCCTTCAGAAAATACAACATGAAAATCAGCTTAAAACTCAGTTTCTCCAGTTTTGCCGAAAGTTGCCTCTCCCAAAAAATGCAGAAGAGGGAATGCAGTTTCCTTCACCTTCCTGATGTAATATCTATTTCTCCACCACCACCCATAGCAAAAAGTTTTGGGGGGAAGTTCTGGCCCAGAACTGCCATTTATTGCACACCATAGCAGCTTCCCCCACTCCCCGGGAACCAAAAAACAATCAAAATACTTCAATACACATAAAGCACACACACTGTGTGATCCCCAGTGTGAGCAACAGCTGTGGTTCTGGTAGGAACCATTGCTCATGTGCTTCAAGGAAAGAGGATTCAAAGATAAGATGCATGAGAGATGAACTCAGTCAGTAGTCACAAAGCGGCAGGGGGAGGTGTTTAAAAGCCCTTTATCCAATCAAGGAGATAAGAAGCTAAACTGCATAAAGGGAGCACCATGCCAAAGCCTCTGTTGCATCTTACACTGGAAAAAACTTTTGCCTACATTTTGTTTCATGCCAGTCAGTCAATGCCAAGACCAATACTACTGTGATTTTCTTCGTATATATGAAGGTGACTTTTGCCACCATCATGCATTATGTCACAGGGGGGTGAAACGCACTACCAAAACACAACAAAAAGCAAGTGGCCAGTGGCATGTTCTCACACACTTCTGACAATAATCAGAGGTGTCCTGAGTCAGAAGAAATGGTCAGATGCATATAGAAAACTATGTCTAACTTATGTGCATATCTTTCACAGGCTTGAGAAAACTATTAACAGTTCATCAGTCTCCTAAGTTATTGGCCACAAAAGATGGCAAAACCTGGCCAACTGTAAAAGTAAATGCAGTCTACTGAGCTTCATACCTGCACTGTGACAGTGGCAACAATCCTTTCAGCAAGCTGCACCCCCACTGCTCTGCTGTTAGTGGGTCATATGATGTGGGGAGGGAGCTTAGCAAAAATGGAAGCACTTTTAAATACACAATACAGTGGTACCTCGGGTTACATACACTTCAGGTTAAATACGCTTCAGATTACAGACTCCGCTAACCCAGAAATATTACCTCGGGTTAAGAACCTTGCTTCAGGATGAGAACAGAAATCATGCTCCGGTGGCGCGGCAGCAGTGGGAGGCCCCATTAGCTAAAGTGGTGCTTCAGGTTAAGAACAGTTTCAGGTTAAGAACGGATCTCCAAAACAAATTAAGTACGTAACCAGAGGTACCACTGTACTGTTAAATATGTGGTGAAAGCTTTAACTTTTTTGGTATGGCTTTTCTGAGTCTACAGGCATATTATCACTGGCTAGGAAGCACTTACAGGTAGTTTTAAGTCTTGTAAATTTCTTCAAACATCCCAAGAACTACTATTTCTAGTATTATTTATACTAGAATGTGGCTCTCCTATTATTAGACTACAACTCCCATCATTCCTGAATCCTAACCATTGGCCATACTGGCTGGAAATGATGTGAACTGATGTCCAACAACTTACAGTTCCCCGTCCCAGCCATTAGTTCATGCTACTTTGGCAAAACAGCCATCAGTGATCATTTTCTTATCTACCGCACTTTAATCCACAATCATACAAACACATACGAAGGGTCCAACATTGCAAAATATACTGAAAACATCTGAATGATTCCAACAGGGTTCACGCTACACAAAACAACAATAAAAACAGACCAGTTTCACAGCACTTGAAGATTTTTTTCATTCTAATGGTTGATATTGCAGCTTGTGAAGGAAAGCAGTACACTACATGCCAATCGTAAAGCAAACTAACAAAAAACCTGTTTTCTTTGGAATTAGTAGGAAATTGGGCATTTGCATGGGTATTACCAATAACATTAATATACCAAGTATATAAAAAAAGAAAATAACAGCTTTTAGACATTTCAATTAGTGTCCCAATAGAGTAGGTATCATTTATTTAAAATGCAAAGGCAATTCTTTTCAAGCCCCGTAGCAAGTTACACTTTTACAAGAAAGAAATGTTTGACAAGGGACATATGGAAAATGCTTAGACAGTTACTGAATATTATCCTAAACAATCCTCAACAATCTGCTTTTAGCCCTGTGGTTTTCTAAGCTTCCCCCAAATACACAGTCCAAACCAGGAAATTTATCAGCTGCACACTCCATGCATTTGAGACTTGCGTCCCACCCAGAATATTTTGATTTAATCACAGCAGCTAGGAAGGGTAGGACAGAGAACTTTGAATGAAAATAGTGCCTGAATACATTATACAAAAGTCCCAAATAAAACCTATGCTGCTGATTCTTTAAGCTGAAACTACTCCTTTAGTGCTACAAAATGTTACGGAAACACAGTATTAAGAGTTAACTTCTCCCTCCTACAGTATCACGTACTTTTACCTGTCCTATAGTCACATGTGATCTGCACCGTTATTAGTCTAGCAAAGATATTAAGAAGAATAGGTAGACATATTCCTTCTTACTTGGTCACATTAAAACTGCATCTCAAATGACATCCTCTGAGCAAGGATGAAAGTGGAAGTTGAGAATATTGAAAGGAGTTGCTCCTCCAAATGCAAAGCAAAATTAGCCAATGTAAATCTACTTCTTGTGCAAGGGAGTGGGTGGTGCTGTGGTCTAAACCATTGAGCCTCTTGGGCTTGCTGATCAGAAGGTCAGCGGTTCAAATCCGCGTGACAGTGGTGAGCTCCTGTTGCTCTGTCCCAGCTCCTGCCAACCTAGCAGTTCGAAAGCACACGTGCAAGTAGATAAAACAGGTACCGCTGCAGCAGGAAGGTAAACGGCGTTTCCGTGCACTCTGGCACTCGTCACAGTGTCCCGTACCAGAAGCAGTCTAGTCATGCTGGCCAAATGACCCAGAAAGCTGTCTGTGGACAAACACTGGTTCCACTGGCCTGAAAAGCGAGATGAGTGCCGCACCCCATAGTCACCTTTGACTGGACTTAATGGTCCAGGGGCCCTTTACCTTTTAGCTTACTTCTTGTACATAATTTGGAAAGAGATAGGTAAGGCCAATTAGCAACCCTACTCTAGCCTTAGAACACTTGCTGAATTTTTTTCAAGCACCGTCATACTTTTGCTGGAAACTGGCATGGTGACATAGCAAGCACCTACAAGCTTAGTGTTGTTATAGTTCAAATGTAGCCAATATGCTGCCCTCCAGATGTCACTGACTACGACTACCATCATTTCTGACCATTAGCCATGCTGTCTGGGGCTCATGGGAGGTGAAGTCCAACAACATCTGGGTGGCACAATGGCTACCCCTGCCTACTTATTCAAGTTCTGACTTATTTTGTAATGCAACTCATTGCCCAATGAATAGATCAGTAATTTGGTTTCATAGCTTACTTTTTTCCAACGAAGTTTCTAATCTATGTCATTTGAGAGATATTAGGCAAAATATTCTTCCGAATTGCTCAGCAAGAAGAAAGCCTTGCTCCCTCCTGCCATCATCCTCGCCAACTGGTGAATGTCACAGCAACATATCTTGCTTTATATTTACCTCTGTTGAACACACTGATCAATGAAGAAGATATAAGCAGGATTTCAATTGGCCTCCTTATCAATAGTAGCAGATTGGCAAGGGTTTTAATTGGATTCCATACAGAACAGCACAGTGTGAACAGCTTTTCCCCAGATTGATCTTCAAAAAGAGAAAGTCCTCGGTGTAACATAGTGGCACGTACAGAAGAGCTATTCCCTTTATTACTGCTTCACATAGTGCAATTGAAAATGAGAGGAATGTTTCGGGAGGCTTGGCTCCTTTAAATATAAATCAGAACAACTGGTATGGGACTATTCCTTTTATAGAACCCAGTTGCAAAGACCCATTTTGCCAAGTCTCCCTAACATGCTATACACCCCCAAATACACTGAACGAGTAGGGAGCTCGTGATCCTACAATTGTTGTTGAAATACAACTCCCCTCAACCCTGACCATACGTCAAGCTGGTTAGGGCTAGTGGATTCCAACAATATCTGACAACAGGTTCCCCCATCCTTGCTCTAAAGTGAGAATCGGGGCTACAGTGGAATTATGGCTGCAATCACACGCACACACAGGTGTCTGTGCGGCACAGCAAGGGCTAAGACAACTCATCCAAGTAAGCCAACAACAGAATTGTGTATGAGTGTGGGGGGGGTGCAAAGGGATGGAGGCAAGTAAGTACTGGTATGTTTCAGTCAGCACTGTATCACTTAAATGAATTACATCCACCTGAGGACTCCCAACTATAACAGTCAACTTTGCTGAACATGAACTGCTCATAACTGTCAGAGCATAAAACAGATCAACTGGCATCCTGCAATCCTCATTCCTAGCATCACATTAAAATCACTCTAAGAAAATCCTTTAGAAACCAATATGTAGATTTTTGTGCATGCGTAGAACTCTTGGAACCGAACCCCCGCATAAGATGTGATCATACCGTCCTAAAAGCCAGCGGCCATGAAACAGAGACAGTTAAGTGGTGAAGTGTATGCAGGATTATAGAAGTATGTTGTTCACAAGGACTAATTCTTATTAGCGTGCTAGCAGCCTGCTAATCCCTTCCCCCACTAAAAGTAGAGTGCAAACAATTAAACACACCCACAAATCGAGCCCACATTAGAAGCATCTCTCATCTTTTATTTATTTTCTACAGTTTCTGGGTTGAAGGCGTAATTAACTTCTAATGTTATAAAAATAATTCAATTTTCATTGCAAGCAAACTTGCAGAAACGTTTTAAGTCAAGCTGCTTGGAAATACTATAAAAATTCAATACTACAGCTTTGGGTTTGTAAATGTTGCATTAAGGAGGGGAGCAACACTTTGCTGTTTAGCTTAAATCCCTCATCAAGCATTCCAGATTCAAAGTCTAGAAACATACAAAACATATTTCATAATGAAGACATTTACTGCCCCCCCCCCCAACAAAAATTCTTAAGAGGATTATTACTCTTGCATTTAAATCTCAAACTTTAGAAAGTTTTGTGGGAGGGAATCCCACTAACTCAAAATGGAATCAAAATCCAGTTTTGAAAAGGAGCACCCAGCACAGTGATTTTGATTCTACCTTCAGAAAACCCTTTCCACATTAGCTTTTCTCCCGAGGAATCCCTATTATTAGAGGATTTTGAGGCATATCATAGTGTGCAGTGTTCATTATGGTACACACCAGGCCTGCTGGTCCTTGCTTCTGTCCTGCGTGAACACGGAATATGCCCCTACAGCTGCATAGTAATGCTGAGCAAGTTGTGTCTCTGGAAGTATTGACCTTCATTACTTTTCCCCTGATAAGCTGCCAAGGGATTTCAGACCTCCCTAGACTACACTTTGAAAACCATTGCCCTATCAGAACGCATGCAAAACATGTCTCTAGCAACATATTAACACTACTGATTCATCTGGGTAGTACTTATGAAATTACCTGTAACTGTAACTTATATAGATAAGCTGGTTTCTTCTGAGGTTTTTTTTTATATCAGTAGGATGGAGAATACCTATTTATTATGTCAGATTTTATCAACTACCTCTACCAGGCATGTCCAAAGTCCGTTTCAGGGGCCTAATGCAGCCCACCGGTCGGTTTAATCCAGCCCCTGTGGCAGTTTATTTCCTGGGGTAAAATCCTAAAAAAAACTCAACTACTTCAATGCTTAAAAAAGGTAAGTAACTTTGTCGGCCCTTTGGTCGGCCCTCACAGCCCATCACTTCAACAAATTCCTGGAAAGGAATTCAGCATATCCCTCTAATATTTTGTTGTGGACCCAGATGCCACCTGAAAATGCACAGCAGTATGTTTCCTCTGAAGCTGGGTAGGAACAGAAGTACAGTGGTACCTTTGGATGTGAACGGGATCCGTTCCGGAGCCCCATTTGCATCCTGAAGCAAACGCAACCCACATCTGCGTGTGCGTGGGTCGCGATTTGCCGCTTGAGCGTCTGCACATGCATGAGCGGCGAAACCTGGAAGTAACGTGCTCCGTTACTTCTGGGTCTCCGCGGAGCACCACCCAAAAACGCTCAACCTGAAGCATATTTAACCCGAGGTATGACTGTATAACTGTCCACTGTCTCTGAAATCTTCATAACCCTTTTATTGCTGAACTAACAGTTCAATGGAAAAGTAATTTTCCAATGAACAAACATTTCTATATTCAGTTAAGATAGCAGCTAATATGTACAAAACAAATATACTCATCTTCTGCAGCAACCAGTTTTCTTTTAATATAGGGGTTCTCAAAGGGTGTGACACACCACATTGGTGTGGCTGAAGAGGATGGCAAGTGTGGCAGGAAGATTCAAGGACAATCAAAGAAAGATTTTAACATTTCAGTGTTGTGTTGTGTGTTGTGTTGTGTTGTGTTGTGTTGTGTAGTATAGTAATAAGGATAGACATATTTTCAAAATGAGAGAAAGAGCAAGCAATACAGAGGACAATTCTAGCTGGGATTCAGAATCACCACTCAAACAGGGAGCTGAAGAAGACTCATTTAATTGGACACCAGTAGCAGGCCAAAGCAAATCTCCAAAAAAGAAAGTTTGTCAACAATATGTGGATAGCTACCTTGTTTGTATCCTTTGCTCCCACACAGGCTACACATGTCCTGCTCAGAGTAGGCTAAATGAAATTAATGAACGTGACTAAGTTAGAACCATTAATTTCAACAGGTGTGCTCTAAGTAAAACTTAGTTGAATACCACCCATATAACTAGAAATCTGGAGCATGTTCCTCCAAATTAGAGAATATGAAATTTGCTTAATACTTCTGGCAATTTGAACATATACAAGCATGCAGATCAACTATCCAGCTTCCCTTATCCTTTCACTGTTTACCCACTAAATCTCTTGGAAGTATTGTCCCTTTATAAACAGGCAAGATCACGAGACATAGTCCCCAGGCATTGAAAACCCAAAGAATTACACAACATTCAGCTAATTCAGTCTGTTCTGAATACCAGATGTATTTCTGGAGACTGTATCATAAAAAAAAATCACAGTAGGACTTGCAAAGCTAACTTAGATCACTTTAAAAGACAGACCTATTTTACGACTCAGCAAAGGTTCAGTTTTAACACAGCAACATCTATTCCTTTTGCAGGTAGCGAGACTGACAGATTAACAACCTACCCCCTGCGTGTAACTGTTAATGCTCCCTTGATCTCAAACTTACTCTGACTTTACAATTCTAAATACATTGATTTATATCCAGAGATTCCCATGAATGGAGTTCTGCTTATAGATCTCCCACTGGCAGAAGCAAGCTAAACTATGGGATTCACTCCCACATGAGGCTGGGATGGCCACCAACTTGAACGGCTTTTAAAAAAGGACTGGAAAAATTCATGGAGGATAAGAATATCAATGCCTTCTAGCCTGGGTGTCTATGCCTTCCACAGTTACAGAGAGTGTGGTTCTCAAGACTAGTAGCTGCAATGAGGAGTGCTTTTGTGTTCGGGTCTTGCTTGCATGCTTCTCATAGGTATCTAATTGGAAACTATAAGAACAGGATCCTGGACTAAATGGACCATTGGCCCGACCCGGCAAACTCTTCTTATATTCTTATGTTATATTCTCTAAGAAAAAATAAAGATTCCATAGCAGAAAGTCAATGAATCGTTGCATGAGCAGACTTTTGCTCATGCAATAAGACTTTACTTTCTTCTCCTCCCCACTACAGCCCCAAATCTGGTCTTAAGAGTTCCCAAATCCTCTGAAGCAGATAGGGGTGTAGCATGGGGGGGGGGAGCAGCCAGGGCAATTGCCCCGGGCGAATTTTGGGTTGGGTGCATGCTGCTCACACCGCCCTCCAAGTCAGCCCTGCGTGGCTTTGTGAGGCTGGGAAAAAGCACACAGGGAGGGGAGCATGAGAAGGGCCTCAGCCTTGCAAAGGTGAGGCTGGGATCAAAGGGCACATAACTGTTGTGCCCTTCTCACACGCCTTCCACGAGCGGCTTTGCAAGGAGTGCTTCCATGGAACCCGCTGCACTAGGCAAGCCCTCACCACCGAAGCGGCAGTCTGGAGCAGCAGGCTCTGTTCACCCTCTGAGCCCCGCCATGGAAACACTCCTTGCAAAGCCGTTTGGGGAGGGCGCATGAGATGGGTACATAGCTGTTGTGGCGAGTATTCCAACAGCGAGGGCTGGCCATGTGCAGCTGGCTCCTTCACCCTCCGTGCCCTGTCCCAGGCTCCATGGGAACATGCTCCACCACTGGGAGCAGATTCTGATGGCATGCACAGGAGCTGCAGGGAAGAGGAAATCCACCTGTATGCACTGAAGTCCATTCTGCTTGTTTGTGGACACCTTTGCATACGACCCACTGATTCACTAAAGCTTCTCCTGCATGGTTTGTTTTTAAACACTGCTCTCTTTTTTTTAAAAGTGCTTTGATTATTTTTAAGTAAAAAAGTTTATGATTTTGGATTCCAAGAAACTTGAGTAGAAGAGAGCTTGCAAAATAAATTTTCAGCTCCCTGCACTCCTTGAATAAATTATCCAGAGGGTCAGTAGCCCCCTTTGAATAGCATGGGATGCAGTGCAGTGGCTGCTGGGAAAGGACAAAAGTGGTCAGTGGCATCTTCCACAAAGTTCCTTCCACTTGTAGTTCTGAGCATCCATGCCTATATCAATGTAATAATAATAATAATACTCAGTTGTGTGAATCTTCATCTCAGCAAGCTTCTACAAGTCCAACTTCCCGATGAGGGCAACACACAAGGTGAATTTCTAATGAATTAGCAGAAATGTGGGCAAGCTTCTTTATTTAAATGCCCCACTGCTGACTTCAAATACTGCAAGTACACACATACTGAAACATGCTAATATATCTGAGACATGCTATGTCTCTGTGTGTAGGCATGATGAAAGGATATGCATATTTCTGTGGCACTCACTTTCTCACACACATAAACAAAGAGAGCATGTGTCATCTTCATTTATCTGTCAACTTTGAGCAATTGTACAGAGTGTGCACAACGTGCCTTCTTCCCCCCCTCAAAATATGAACTAGTCCCTACCAGTAGTTACCTGGCATCTGCTTGGCATGGGCTACATAAAGGTAAAGATACAGGGACCCCTGACCGTTAGGGCCAGTCACAGACGACTCTGGGGTTGTGGCGCTCATCTCGCTTTATTGGCCGAGGGAGTCGGCGTACAGCTTCCAGGTCATGTGGCCCGCATGACTAAGCCGCTTCTGGCGAACCAGAGCAACGCACGGAAACGCCATTTACCTTCCTGCTGGAGTGGTACCTATTTGTCTACTTGCACTTTGACGTGCATTGGAACTTGCTTTTAAGACAGGTTTAAGACAGCAGTAACAATTGGAATTACCAATGAATGAAACAAGGCCTTGTTTTGTGTCTATCACCAGCAAGATACACTGTGAAAGGTGAGTGAGGGGGGGGAAATAGGGCAGAGGGAGGAAAAGCTATGAACACCATGTGTTTTGTGTATGGAATCCCTGAAGTGGCTGCAATGGCTCAAATGAAGCCAGAACCACAATGAAAATGCAGGGTGCTTTCATTATCACATTTCCAGAATAGCAAAGAAGTGTCAGAGTATATTAGGATGTGACTTTATCGCCATCCACTTTGAGATGCTGAACCTGTTTAATTCCTAGATAGATATGAATAGTATAAATAGTTTGGAATACAAATATAACTGAGCTCAATGCGAAGCCCAATGTAAAGCAGTAGCAGGTCTATTTTAACTCTGTTTGATATGCTGCATTTTTTTAAAAAAAAAAGATCAGATGCATAAACCAGTAACATTTGTTTTAAAAATTTAAAACTAAAGATTAATGCCCTAAATACTTCTACCCTTTCTGAGATAACATTGCAAGCTATTTAAAGCATTTTTTTAAAAAAAATCTAGACAAGACTTGGCCAGTCAAGTTGGGAGGAATTAAACATCGCACTAAGGTGATCCTTTTCTAAATGCAAGCGTTTCTGCTTGCTCAATGGAACAACCTCTATCTCCTTTCTCAGCATGCTGTTCTAGGAGTTCTCCTGACCCTCTAGACTAAATTTGGGGAAGGCACAGGGGCACGCAAGGTGAGGAGTGATGGGAAATCCTGTTGCCCTAACAGGAGTTCTTGCACTGGCTTCTGCTAGTGCACCAGGTTAGTGGAATCTGGGCTATCAGCCATATTCAAACATTACACAAAGTCATGGTTTAGCACAATGTGAATGAGCAGGAGCACCTATGTGGATGAGCAATAAAGTCTATTTTTTATTTAAAAAAATAGGCCAAACCATGCTCAGGAATCAAATGTAGATCCTAGGTAAATTGTGAATACCAGTTTCCTTTATTGCTCAAAGAGCTTTCTAAGAGTACAACACTGATTTTGACTAGCTGTGCATTTTCTCCTTCCTTTCCTAGCCGCTGAAAGAGAAAATGCAATGGAAGTGCAACTATACACCTACCTTTTCTGGAAGATGGGGACTGTGTTTCCACTAGCATGTGGTGGAGGGTGTAACTACCATGAAGCATGCAGCCATGGCAGTAAAGTATAGGCACTATACCTAGCATAGGCAGAAGACTGCTACATCACACCACATAAGATTTTTTTCATCCCACCGTCCAGCCAAAAAAGGCTTCCGTGTAGGCTTATAAATCACTGCAAACAAGACAATATGAATAGGATCCATACAGAGATGGCTCTAGATACTGAGCCATCTAACCCTAAACGACCAAAATACCTAGCAGAATACCACCCCTAGTCAATCTTTATGACCTCCTGAGAAGTCCCTGTTAGTTATTCCCTGACCAGCAGAATAGGTAAAGGTAAAGGACCCCTGGACATTTAAGTCCAGTCAAAAGTGACTATGGGTATGGTGCTCATCTCCAGGCCAAGGGAGCCGGCGTTTGTCCACAGTCAGCTTTCCAAGTCATGTGACAAATATGATTAAAATGCTTCTGGAATAATGGAATACCATGACGGAAACCAGAGCACACGGAAACGCCGTTTACCTTCCCATCGCAGAGGTACCTATTTATCTACTTGCACGGGCATGCTTTCAAACTGCTAGTTTGGCAGAAGCTGGGACAGAGGAACGGGAGCTCCCCCGTCGCACGGATTCGAACTGCCGACCTTCTGGTCAGCAAGCCCAAGAGGCTCAGTGGTTTAGATCACAGCGCCACCTGTGTCACATAGTGACAAGGTGGAAGACTACCTTCTTGGTTATGTAGCACCCACTCTCTGGAATGCCCTCCATCACTGTAATATATGATGCAGAGGCAATAATAACCTTCAAACGTCTCTTAAACATTTCCATGTTTACACAAGCTTTCATGGACTCTGACTTGTATTTTAATTCTCTGTTCTATGTACTGCTCAGTTTTATCCGTGGTATATAGTTTTGGGTTTTTTCTTTCCAGCTTGTAGGTAGGTTTATTGAATACAGTGGAACCTTGGTTCTCGAATGGCTTAGTTGACAAACAAATCGGCTCCTGAACGCCGAAAACCCAGAAGTGTTCCAGTTTTCGAACATTTTTCGGAAGCCACTGCGCCTTGGTTTTTGAACATTGTGGGAGTCGAACGGATTATGCTCGAGAGCCAAGATTTCACAGTACTATTGTACAGTGGTACCTCAGGTTACATAAGCTTCAGGTTAAACACGCTTCAGGTTACAGACTCCGCTAACCCAGAAATAGTACCTTGGGTTAAGAACTTTGCTTCAGGATGAGAACAGAAATCGTGCTCTGGTGGCGCGGCGGCAGCAGGAGGCCCCATTAGCTGAAGTGGTGCTTCAAGTTAAGAACAGTTTCAGGTTAAGAACAGACCTCCAGAACGAATTAAGTACTTAACCCAAGGTACCACTGTATTTTTACTGTGCTTATATAAAGCAGTTAAATATTTTTATTACATTAAGTGGTTTAAAAATTGCATGAATGAAATAGAGCAAGTGTGATTCACAAGATTATTAACAGAAGATCCAAATAAAGCCTCTGCAACACGTACTATTTGCCACTGAGCAGCACACCAACTAGCCTATGATTGTGGTATACTAATAGTCAATGTGAATGTGTAGCGAAGGTTAAACATAAACTCTAAATGGGAGCACCTGTACAATATTTTGTGTTGTGTTTATAAAAGTGAAGATAACACTTCCCTGTCTTGCAGGGTGAACAACAACATCTGCGAGGGGTAGGCCCCAAACCAATGGGTTGAAATGACAAAGAAAATTTATTTGTACTAAGCGTTAAAACTTCCTGATGCTGCTAGCTGTTTGACAACAGAACAGACTGCCTCAGAAGATGGCGGCTTCTTCATCATTAGATGGACATCCAGCCTCTGTTTACAAACCCTTATCAGGGATAGGTTTCCTGCATCAGCAGCGGGTTGGACTAGTTGAACTTTGAGGCCCCTTCCAACTCTCTGACTTTGTAATACTTAGTTCAAAAATTAATTCCACCCATTATGCTATACACTAAGTTGTAGAATAGATGTGTGTGTGAATAAAAAGAGTTGTCTTGAACTATATTCAAAAAATGAGACAAGCCTCAAATTGGTGCTTGGTAGAAAAATTGTATTGCAGCAGAGTCAAACCACCGTCTGCCCAAAGGTGATCAGAAATCTTCATCAGGGTAACGAGATAAGATATTATCTTCCTACAAAGATTATTTCCTTACAGTGCAACCCTGTATCTGTTTATTCAGAAGTACAATTGTGTTCAATGAGGCTTACAGCACAATGCTATGAATACCTACTCAGATTCAAGTGCCACTGATTTCAATGAAGTAAGTAAGTTTCGTATTATAGCGTTACTCCCTGTTTAGTATGTTGCAGCCTTAGGTACCTTACTCTCAAGGGATTCTTCCATCAGGAAAAAATGTATCTGGTTATTCTCCCCATGGAAGTTTACAAATTGAAATACTTGAGAAAATGTATAGGTTTTACTCTGCCAAATTAAAAAAGGATCCTACCAAACACCAGTTTGAGGCCTGCATCTCTTCTTTTGAGTTCTTTTCCTTTTCATTCATTCTTTCTTGAGCTGCATTCAGGCATCTACTCTGTTGCTACAAAGCAGCCAAAGGGAGATCTGCCTGATGGTCCTATATCTATGGCACAGATTGGGTACTTTCTTACACTGGAAAAAAGATAATAAAATATTAATAATATTTAGCATTTACGAAGCACTCTTCACAGACATTATCTCAATGAATTCACAAGGGAGATCAGCACCACTATACCCATAACACAGATGGGCATATTGCTGGGTGGAACTAATGGAATTGGTGAAGGCTGACCTAGCAAATGCATGGATGATTGTGGGGGCTGTCACCAGAATTTTTTGTATGTTATCCATCATCATCATCATCATCATAAATTATTATTTATACCCCGCCCATCTGGCTGGGTTTCCCCAGCCACTCTGGGCAGCCGCTTCCAACAGAACATTAAATTATCAACTGCAAGCCACTTTGAGGGCCAATGAGTGGTGGGAAAGTAGCATATAAATGTTGTTACAGCAGCCATCAACTTCCTCACTCGTTCACCACTATGCATTTGGTGCACTGTGAATATTTTCTATAAGCCTAAACCAGATCCACATGAAAGTTCGCTGCAAATAAGGCGTTGCTTACATAACCAGCTCTGCTAAGATTAAAGTCCTTCAGCCCATAGATTTCATTATACTTAAGTTAGCCGTAGTACAATAATTCTCAAAAGTGGGAGGATTACAAGGAAGATCAGCAACAGAGGGTATCAGCAACAACCATGAAGGCATTATGGCATAACAGCAGAATCAACTACAGGTGGGACCATCACGTGACTCCAAAGACATCAAAGGAATTCCATTAGTAGGCTCCTTAGCTTTAAGTCTGGGAACTGTTGAAACTGTTGTTTGCTGACATAGGTTTTCTAAAAAGAACTAATTACCTATCTAAGCAAATACAATATAAAAAGTTACAATTTTTTTTCAGTCTTTGCTCTAAAAGTGCTTAACTTAAAAAAAAAATCATTTAACCACTAGAAATTATGTTTACCATTTACAATACAAGATTCTGGACCCTGGGAGTGAGAAAATGTTGTTGTATGTATCTTACAATAGCCAGCTGCTACACAACCACATCTCAAAATTTGTAAACTGCTTTGAGGTTTGTTTCTTAACAGTAATGCAGCGAATAAATTTTATGACATAAATAAGCTGCACTTTTACCAAATGAATAATCGTAGAATAAAATATACACAAAATAACTGCTATGGTTTTGGGCTTCTCCTCAAATTAAAAGGTCTATTTCCACGAACTACATGGACATTCAAATTCTATACCTTTCTACTAAGAAGATCACTGAATTCAAAGGGACTTACTTCCTTGAAAGTGTGTGCTGAATTGCACCCTTTATAAAGTGAAGAGCCTCATTCACAGCATTTGTGATCACAGCATATTTGACCCTGCAAATATTATCACTCTAATATTCAATCAAAGTTACTTTTAATACTGTACTGAAATAGTAATTCCTACTTTTTAGGCTGTTTCTCAGGTGTGGCTTCAGCCAAGTTACTCAAACAGCCTTTTTTCCAGTTTGCACTACACTCACAAGCATATTCCCTCCTTGCTTAATCTATTTCACCAACATATCCTTAATTTCAGTCACACATAACTGTGAAGTTGTTTTGAGTTCCAAGCCTGAACAGCATTCTGTTATTTCTGGTGGCTAAACTATGTAGTAAATCCTGGCAGGCCTTGAGCCCAAAATATAGCTTCCACTGGAAAGAAAATTCCTTTCCATAAGCTATCCCAACCCAGGAAGTTACAATCAATGTTGTTGTTTTTTAACATTGTATTTCACAAAGCTTATTTCTCCAGGGCAACATCCTATGTTCATCATACTCAGAGCAGACTCTTTAAAATAACTGACTTAATTTACTTAAAACTCCCTTGATTTCAGTGGGCCTATTCCAAGTACAACTAGTACAATTAATACTGGCCATCAACTTTTGTGCAAGCAAGTCTAGTTGCAAAGGGAAGGGGTGTTGCAAAAAAAAAAAAAAGTACCTTGCCTTAGTTTAAGGTGTATCAAAATACCAAAAAGTACAGTAATAGTATTTGAACCACCAAAGAAAAGCAAGCCTCTGTGACATAGAACTTTTTTCCATTTGAAAATCTCACTTGCTTCCATCGACATTTTAACTTAGGAAAGGGAGCAAGGTCACAACTTTCCCTTACTCCCCACGCCATTGATCTAAGCACGGCCTGCGCTGGCTTGCCACGCCATTACTTTTCCAGGCACCTACCTTTTGCCTGCTTACAAAAGAACCGATTTCCCTGCCACCCCAATCTCCGATTTCACCATTGCCCGTCCCAACCATCTCCGAAACAGCAACCCCTCCAACCTCTCGTGCGTTTCTTTTTTCTTTCTTTCCTTTAATCTAGTATTTATTTCCAACTTCCATCATGGAGGGGCGGAGAGTTGGGGGGCGGGTGTCGATAGGAGGGGAAGCCTCCCGTTCAAATCCTGGAGTACTTGTCCTCCCTGCTCAGCTCCACAAAGACCCGGGCTGGATCCAGACCCCCCACCCCCCCACCCCGCACTTTGGAGCGCCGTCCATTTAAACAGGGAAAAGGGGCGGAGGACGACGTCGCTCGGCAGCGCCACCTGGCGCCGTGAGGTTATTATATCGCGCATATAAACCGCTTTTTCTTGGCCCGTCTAGTTGAGCCCTTGGGTCCCCGCGAACCTGAAGAGTTGCGTCTGGGGTTTTTTTGTGTTTTGATTTTTTTTAACTCCCCCCGCCCTTTAAATAAAAGCTTCCACGTTCGCCGGCCTGAAATGCCCCGCTTTTAACTGTTTGGAAAAGAAAAATATCCGCCAAAACACGCGCCCGCCCGCCAACACGCACCCCACCCATCGGTGGGTGGCTCTGGTTTCCTCAGCTCGAAGGTCCCGCTTCCCCCGGAGCGGCCGGGGCTCAAACCCGCGGCCCGCCTCGCCCCTCCCCCCCCGCCCTGAGGCAACCGGGACCCCCGAGGGGGAAACAGCCCCGGAGCTGCTGGGCTCCCGCAGGCCCCTCCGCGCCCCCAGGGCCCTCTCTCTCCCGCCGGCCCCGCTCGGCCTCCGGCCTCCTCGCTCCAGCCCCCCACCCGACCCCGGAGGACCCCGCCCCGAACCCCGGGGCCCCGCCGAGCCCCTCGGTCGGCCCACGCCCCCCTCCTCGCCCTTCGCCCTCCCCGAGAGGGAACGGGGAAGTCCCGGCTTACCTGTCATTGCTTTTCTACGCCATCTTGGATCCACTTGTCAACGTCCTCGCAGGGCATTGTGGGGAAGGAGGGAGGGAGGGGGGAAGAGGAGAGGGAGGGAAGGAAGGAAGGAAAGGAAAAAGAGGGGGGGGGGAGCTCTCTTCTTCCCTCAGCCCCGTCCTTCCCACCCCCCTCTCTCTCACACACACGCCTCACGGCGGAGAAAAGTTAAACAAGAAGGGGGAAGGTCGTGCTTCTGCAGAATTGCTTGCTCAGCCATAAGGGGAGGGGGGTGAGGAAGGAGAGAGAGGCATTTGATGGGGGGGCAGGCAAGGTGGTTGGTATTATTATCATTGTTATCATTGTTGTTATTATTATTATTATTATTATCATCATCATCATCATCATCATCATCAGTGCTTTCCCCCCTAAAAAGATGTTTTGGGGAACTTTCATTTTGACTCAAGGAAATCACCATTTTATAGTTCAAATTGGGGGAAATAAATATAGTGGTACCTCAGGTTACATACGCTTCAGGTTACAGACTCCGCTAACCCAGAAATAGTGCTTCAAGTTAAGAACTTTGCTTCAGGATGAGAACAGAAATCGTGCTCCAGCGGCAGCAGAAGGCCCCATTAGCTAAAGTGGTGCTTCAGGTTAAGAACGGACCTCCGGAATGAATTAAGTACTTAACCCGAGGTACCACTGTACAGGAAAAGGGCAAAAGTACAAAGATTCACAAAACATTTAGGGGTAGGCGTACCCCTGCGTCCCCCCAGAAAAAAATACTGACAATCCTTTTTTAATTATTATTATTACTATCATTATCATTATTCTCTTGGTTATATTATTATTATCATTTTTAAATATTTATTATCATTGTATCATTATATTATTATCATTTTTAAAATTTTATTATTACTATCATGATCATTATTTTATTTATTATTCTTATCATTATTACTATTGTTGTTACTAGTGCCATTTTTCTAGAAAAAGAGGTTCAGGAACTCACCACAAACACCTCCCTCGTTCTCTTGGAATGGCCATGGTGCCCACCGGAGAGGATTGCTGGAACGGAGTGCCAGAGAGTTCTGGCTGAAATAAAAATCCCTGATTATCATGATCATAATTTCTATACTGCTTTATACTTTAAAGAAAAAAAATCTCAAAACGGTTTACATAGTATGGTGCAAAGAAAAGTGAAACAAGCAGGAGGAGGGTTGTGCTCGTGCGGGGGTAAAGGTAAAGGTAAAAAAGGTAAAGGACCCCATGGCGATTAAGTCCACTCAAAGGTGACTATGGGGTTGCAGTGCTCATCTTGCTTTCAGGCTGAGGGAGCTGGTGTTTGTCCACAGACAGCTTTCTGGGTCAGGTGACCAGCGTGACTAAACCGCTTCTGGCACAACGGGACCCCGTGATGGAAGCCAGAGCTCATGGAACCGCTGCTTAACTTCCCACTATTTGTGCTGGTGTGCTTTCAAACTGCTAGGTTGGCAGGAGCTGGGACAGAGCAATTAGAGCTCACCCCAACTGCTGACCTTCCAATTGGCAAGCCCAAGAGGCTACGTGGTTTAGACCCCAACACCACACCACCACCACCACCACCATCATCATCATTTCTATACCACTTTATATTTTAAAGAAAAAATCTCTAAGTGGTTCACATGGTATGATTCAAGTAAGTGGAATTAAAAAGGTAAAGGTACCCCTGAGCGTTAGGTCCAATCGCAGACGACTCTGGGGTTGTGGCGCTCTTCTCGCTTTATTGGCCGAGGGAGCCGGCATACAGCTTCCAGGTCATGTGGCCAGCATGACTAAGCTGCTTCTGGCGAACCAGAGCAGCACACGGAAACGCTGTTTACCTTCCCACCAGAGCGGTACCTATTTATCTACTTAAACTTTGACGTGCTTTCGAACTGTTAGGTTGGCAGCAGCAGGGACCGAGCAACAGGAGCTCACCTAGGCTCTGTGGTTTAGACCACAGCACTACCTAAGTGGTTCACATGAAATGGTGCAAATAAGTGTGGTTACTTACCCCAAAGCTGGCTGGTTTTGTTTGTTTGTTTTGCAGGAGATTCTTTTTATTTATTTTTTAAATGGTTTTTTTTGTGAGAAAGAGAGGGCAGAAAACATGAAATGGTTGACTTGTGCCACTCCCATCCCATAAGCAGCATTGTGGAGTAAAAGGCAGTCCACAGTCTCAAGAAAGAACAAATCTTGGTCTGTGGGTCACATACAGTACGTAACTGACAAAAATCAGAAGGTCGTTTCCATTTTGGCAGCACTTACGAGATTTATTTATTATTTCCAACATTAAATATACTGCTGCAACAATTTGGTCAGCCCTAGTAAAATGCTGTGCTTTGTGCACATAATTAGTTATTCATTGGATTCAACTACGTTGCACAGGAGTAGTTCAAATTCTATATAAAAATTAGCGAAATTTTCCATAAAATGTACAGAATATGATTTGTAGTAGTTATAGCTGATGGTATTTAAAGCAGAGTGATAAAAACCATAGAACTGTAGAGTTGGAAGGGACCACTAGGGTCATCTAGTCCAACCCCCTGCAATGCAGGGAATTTTCAGCAATGTGGGGTTCAAACCCACAACCCTTAGATTAAGAATCGCATGCTCTACTGAATGAGCCATCGGATTTAACTCACACAAACTAATATCACTACTGTTTTACCGTCTTGGTCACATCAACACCATACATTTAAATCACATGACTTCCCCTAGAGAATCCTGGGAACTTTAGTTCATCAAGGGTGCTGGGAATTATAGCTCTGCAGGAGGTAAAATACAGCTTTGTGGGGGAGGGGAGCCATGTGATTTAGATGTTTTCCCAACAAGCTAAGTTGATTTTTTCCCCTCCCCGTCTGCATCTGGAAATGTTTTTAAATGTTTACTATCCTGGACTCCTTTGGGAGGAAGATAGGGTATAAATTTAATAATTAAACAAATGTGTGGTGTGGATTTGACCTGAAAGAGTTACCTGTAGCCATTCTTCAACTTGCCATGGATGAATAACAATTTCTTGCATATTTTCATATTTTGTAATTACCTCCAAAGTTGACTTCGGGTACAAAATTATGCAGTGGAGAGTGTCAACTATCAGTGCGTTTTTAAAGGACATAACTCACTTGGGCTTTACTTCTCAGCTATAATTATATAACCAAGGAAAGGGGGGAGGGGTTGTCCCAACACATTCCATTAAATTTGCTTATTTTCCTTTTGAGTAAATCTTCATAAGATCAGACTGCAGTCTTTCAGAAATGAAACACAGCATTTTTTTATTTTATTTTTAAAGGAGGGGGGTTACCTCTGAAACCAGCATAACGTTTAACAATTCAAACACCAGGCACATTTTTAAAGCTACACCAACCTTTGAATAACTGACTCTACCAGCATATATAATGGCTGCATTGCTCATTTGGGCAATCAATGCACAATTACAGTACAACCCTCTATCTGTCCATTCAGAAGTAAGTTACACTGAGTTCAGTCAGGCTTGCTTCCAGATAACTGGGTATAGGATGGCAGCTTTAATGTGCTGCTGAGATAAAGGCAGTTGTTTAAATCATGTGAGCTTGTCACTGACCTGTGCAAAAATGCCATTGGGGTCCATTTCCTAGTCAGTTTCAAAGTAACTGTTTTTGTTCATATACAATTCTGCAATGCAGGCGGGAGTGCAGGTGAACAAAACAATAAAATCAACCACATTGTTGCAAATATACATGCTGTTCACTCTTGTATGTGGCCATATTTCCTCTTTGACCATCATTTGCTACTTTATAACCGACCTTTTGCTACGTTCCTGTTTATTGATCATTCAACTCAGTATCATACCATTCATTTTTTCCCACCCTGCTATGCAAATCTGATAGTAAAGGTAAAGACTGTGCTAATTTCTTTTCCTTTCTATAACCCCCTCTCAGTTCTGAACATAGCTGTCAACTTTCATATTTGAAAATAAGGGATCAGCAGCCTGAAAAATAAGGGATCAGCAGCCTCACCTGTCCCGGGGACAGTCTACGGGATATCTAACAATCCAGGATAGCAGCGGGAAGCAGCGGGAAACAGCACTGGAATAAGGGAATTTCCCGCAAAAAAAATTGAAGGTTGACAGCTATGGTTCTGAAAATCCAAATTTTGTGACTGGGATAACTTAAAACAGAGGCATAAATTCAGTGTCTGATTACTTGTCAATGCAATTAATTAAATAACTCCTTGTGGACATTCTTTCTTCTTTGGCGATCACTCATAGCTGAGTAATATTGTCTTTCATGAACACAGTTTTAACAGTGAGTCCGTAAGTGACTGTTGAGGCCAATTCTGGATCCATACATCCTTCCGCAGTGGGGACATAAGTTTCCAGGCAGGAGTCAATCACAGTGAGGGTTTGCCAAACGTGCCTTCCTCTTTGCATGTTTCTCCCTTTTGTCCTGAGTTCAAGCATCTTTGAAGCCCATTACACTTTTGGTAAAGGCTGTTCTCTAATTGGAGCACTCGCAGGCCAGTGTTTCCCAGTTGTTGGTGTTTATAGTACAATGGTACCTTGGGTTACAGACGCTGCAGGTTACAGACGTTTCAGGTTACAGACTCCGCTAACCCATAAATAGTACCTCGGGTTAAAAACTTTGCTTCAGGATGAGAACAGAAATCGTGCCGCGGCAGCACAGCGGCAGTGTGAGGCCCTATTAGCTAAAGTGGTACCTCAGGTTAAGAATGGACCTCCAGAACGAATAAAGTGATTAACTCAAGGTACCATTGTATAGTGGTACCTTGGTTCTCAAACTTAATCCATTCCAGGAGTCTGTTCGACTCCCGAAACCATTCGAAAACCAAGGCATGGCTTCCGATTGGCTGCAGGAGCTTCAAGCGGAAACCGCGTCAGACATTCATCTTCTGAAAAACATTCGCAAACCAGAACACCTACTTCCGGGTTTGCGGTATTTGGGAGCCGATTTGTTCGACATCTAAGCTGTTCAAGAACCAAGGTACCACTGTACATTATTTTAGATTTGCCTTGAGAGCATCTTCAAACCTCTCTTGTTGACCACCAGCATTATGATTCCCTTTTTTAAGTTTGGAATAGAGTAGTTGCTTTGGAGGACTATAATCAGGCATCCGAACAACACAACCAGTTCAACAAAGTTGATGTTGAAGAATCATCATTCTGGACATAAGCTCTGATTAACACTCAGAGCTCTCTTGTTCTTGCTCTCACTCACAGCTTTCACCTGGGCCCTTTGCCTTCTGAGGCAAGTTGCCCTCCATACTGTTCTGTCTTCCTTTCTCCTAAGAATAAATCATATAGGTTGCCACCACATCCCCTAAGGTACAATTCCCTTTGGAGTCACCCAACAGTGGTTAGGGAATATACACTCTCCTCTATAACTAGGGTGTCAGGATTCACTCTGGCAGCAAGGATGTTATCAGTTCCTCAGTAGTGGGAACTCTCATTGGGGTGATGGCACACTGCAGTTGTGTTTGTTGCTTCTACAGTTCATTTATACACATAGCTGCAGTATTCCAAGTGCAACTGCTAAGCTATCTAGACCAGTAAAAAATAGGGGAGGGGTACAGCATGAAAAAGGGATGCGGGTGGCGCTGTGGGTTAAACCACAGAGCCTAGGATTTGCTGATCAGAAGGTCAGCGGTTCGAATCCCCGCAACAGGGTGAACTCCCGTTGCTCAGTCCCTGCTCCTGCCAACATAGCAGTTCAAAAGCATGTCAAAGTGCAAGTAGATAAATAGGTACCACTCTGGCGGGAAGGTAAACGGTGTTTCCGTGCGCTGCTCTGGTTCACCAGAAGCGGCTTAGTCATGCTGGCCACATGACCCGGAAGCTTTATGCCGGCTCCCTTGGCCAATAAAGCGAGATGAGCGCCGCAACCCCAGAGTCGGCCACGACTGGACCTAATGGTCAGGGGTCCCTTTACAGCACGAAAAAGCTCCCAGATTCAATCTTGGGCATGTCCAGTTGGGTCTGGGAATGCTGCTTGAAACTCTGGAGAGCCATTGCAAAGCAGTCTCAACAATACTGAGTACCAACTGTTTGACTTGGCATATAAGGCAACTTCCTTGGACTGTCAGTGGCTCACTAAGAATAGGGATTGAGAACCTGTGACTGTCCTGAAGTTCTCAGACTGCAGCTCTGATCAGCCCCAGCCAGGATGGCCAATGGCTGCATATGATGGGAGTTGTAGTCCAACAGACCCTGGTAGTGCCACAGCTTCCCCAGTCCTGCTTTAAGAACTGGGGCAAGTTATATTTCCTCGTTTAAGCTTAGATCAGTTTGCTTTGCTCTATCACCAAGCTAAAGATATGACCCCACCAGATTTAGAATGGCTGATTCAGGTACAGTGGTCATTAATAAAGGCCTGAGTTTAAATAAATGTAAATGAACCAACCAAAGGCTGGAATCTTAAAGGACCCTTATCTAGTACAATTTAAATCAATGTGGTTTTCTTTGAACTAAATGTGTTTGGGATCAAGATGCGAGCATGTAAGGTCAGGCACACTCCTTGGCTACCATCCTCAAACTGCTCCATTTCAATAAACCCTATTGATTTATCTGGAGTGCGGGGCTTGAGTGCAGTGGTTACAGACTGGGATATAACATTTAATTATGAAACGGGCACATGAATAAAGAATGCTGTAGACTTTGATGGTTGTAAAGCTGTTATCCACTGCCACTTCTTGGACAGCAATTATTTTCAAAAGATTTATTAATTATTCCTCTCTCACTTTAACAGTCCGCAAGGCGTCAGTTTTATAGCCTTGCCAAAAGTTTGAAGATGGCGCAAGCCAGTGTGGGTCCCTGTTCCAATGGTTTTTAAATACCCTTTTTCCTTGTTTATATTTAATATGTGTATGTTAAAAGGTAAAGGAACCCTTGACCATTAGGTCCAGTCGTGGCCGACTCTGGGGTTGTGGCGCTCATCTCGCTTTATTGGCCGAGGGAGCCGGCGTATAGCTTCCGGGTCATGTGGCCAGCATGACTAAGCCACTTCTGGTGAACCAGAGCGGTGCAAAGAAACGCCGTTTACCTTCCCGCCGGAGTGGTACCTATTTATCTACTTGCACTTTGATGTGCTTTTGAACTGCTAGGTTGGCAGGAGCAGGGACCGAGCAACGGGAGCTCACCCCGTCATGGGGATTTCAACCACTGACCTAAAAGGATATTTAAGTTTGGTAAGCTGGACAACTCTTTTTTAACCACTCTGTTACAGTGAAATGTTCTGTTGACATGTCCAAGAGACAACTTGGCTGAAAGAGTGTGGGTGGGTTTTATGTGATATTTTCTAATATTCTTCAGCAGCTGTGCCAGATAATCATTTGGTTCCACACACCTTCTCAATCCTCAGAGAAGTCAAAGAAGCCCTGCCAGGTATCTTCAAACTTACCCAGATATTTTATTTTCATGTAAGCACCTTTCCCATCAACCAAAAGCACCCAGAAGTCACAGGACCAGCAGTTTATGCCCAGTCCCATTTGAACTCTGGTTTTTGCATGATCAGCATCTTAAGCATTTCAAGGTTGTTATTTGTACGCTTTAAGATCTCGTGCTTATAGCAGTCCCTTGTTATATCAAAAAGAAAATAGTAAATCCTACACCAGTGAGGAAAAGCACAGTGTCTCCTAATTGCAGTCTTCAAAATGCTGAAGTCACTGGAATTATTTTAGATATATATAGTTTGATGATCTGATGTTAACTGCATTTAGAAATGCAGAACCAGACATTCTAAAAAGTATTTTAAGTTAAATATGTCTAATGAGAAATGGAGTTGAATAAGCATTTTCAATTAAAATGTTAACATTCAGAATATGCTTCTTATTTCTATGGGCTATAATCTAACACAGAGTATACGAGCCCATAGGTATTTTTTCTGTTTATTAACCTTTTTCTGTTATTCTAGTTATATACAAATTTATTAGAAATGATTGAGTATTTTATAAGTACGTTTATCAAAAGGAAAATACAATATCTTAATAAAAGATTCCTTCTATAAATATACTTAATCTCCAACAGCTGGTAATTTGAGTATAAAATGCAGTACATTAAAACACTCCCTCAAGCCTGTGCCATTTCATATTCCAAGTGGTCTACAGTAAAGGGCTCAGGAGCTTCAACTTCTTTCCCTTCCCCAGTCATTGGTACTGTCGTTTAATTTGCTTATTTTTAAAAGTGTCTAAAGGAGACCTTGTCCATCCAAAGTATTAGGGGGAAGGGTGTTCTAGGCGCCAAGATTGCTGCTTTTTATCTCTGTGCTGTCGATAGCAAGGCAAAGTCTCAGACATGACAAAGCCACGGGGGGGAAGGTGCGTTCTCCCAAGTGTGTAAGGGCCAGTAAACTTCAGTGGAGCCCTGCAATTATTTGCTATGGAGAAGCACAATGCTGCAATTTGCTATTACATTGGTACCTCGGGTTAAGAACTTAATTCGTTCCTGAGGTCCGTTCTTAACCTGAAACTGTTCTTAACCTGAGGTACCATTTTAGCTAATGGGGCCTCCCGCTGCTGCCACGAAATTCCTGTTCTCATCCTGAAGCAAAGTTCTTAACCCGAGGTACTATTTCTGGGTTAGCGCAGTCTGTAACCCGAAGCGTCTGTAACCCAAGGTACCACTGTACTACTATTCTACAGATGTTACTTGAAATTTTCACAGCAGGAGAAAATGCATCACAGAACACCTGAAAGAAAAGGTATGCATTAGCTCTCTAACACCACCACCACCACCACCGCACCAAAATCAGGGCCGGATTTAGGTTTGATGAGGCCCTAAGCTACTGAAGGTACTGGGCCCCTTTATATGTCCAGCTGTCCTTTGTCAATAACAAACTGTCACTGTTTTGTGTGTGTGTGTTGAATATATTCTATATGGTAATTTATGGAGCTAATCAGTATCTAAAGAATGTAGGCACCCTATATATAGAAATGAGCAAACCAGTGATATTTGAGGGAGCAGGCTAGCAGGCGGGGCCCATTACTTACATCACAGAAGCCTACACAACACAAAACACTCTTGCTGTATGTAGGTTTTATTTTTATTTTTTTGAAACGTACATCAAGTTTTTGCCCTTTAATTTTTTTGGGGGGGTCCCCCAAGAGAGTGGGTCCCTAAGCTATAGCTTGTTTAACTTATATGTATCCGGCACTGCTCAAAATATTTGACAACCTACTTGTATCACTATGCAGTAGTACCTCGGGTTTAGTACTTAATCCGTTCTGGAGGTCCATTTTTAACCGGAAAGTGTTCTTAACCTGAAGCACCACTTCAGCTAATGGGGCCTCCCGCTGCTGCTGCACCGCCGGAGCACGATTTCTGTTCCCTTCCTGAAGCAAAGTTCTTAACCCGAGGTAATATTTATGGGTTAGCGGAGTCTGTAACTTGAAGCGTATGTAACCTGAAGCATACATAACCCAAGGTACCACGGTATTGTGAGGCTTGAGGTAGCGACAGGACACACAGTTAAAGGAGGTGGAAGAGGAGTCTTTGAGGAGAGGCAAAGGGGTGGAATGCCCCAACTTTTGTAAAATGTTTGGGAACTAATGTTGCTCGTTTTATGCAAGACCCTGAAAATACAGAGGTACCTCGGGTTAAGTACTTAATTCGTTCCAGAGGTCCGTACTTAACCTGAAACTGTTATTAACCTGAAGCACCACTTTAGCTAGTGGGGCCTCCTGCTGCTGCCGCGCCGCCGGAGCACAAATTCTGTTCTCATCCTCAAGCAAAGTTCTTAACCTGAAGCACTATTTCTGGGTGAGTGGAGTCTGTAACCTGAAGCATATGTAACCTGAGGTACCACTGTACACATGTTATCCCTACATATCACATTTTTGGGAAACCTTTGGCCCCCCAGATGTTGCTGATCTAAAACTCACATCATCCCTGATAGTTGGGCCATGCCTGCTAGGACTGACAGGAATTAAGCAAAATAAGGAGGATTCAAGGTTACCCAATCCTGCCTTGCAAAGTCAAGATACACAGTAGGGCAACGTGACCTATCTATTAGGACTAACCAAACAAACGTAATGAATAAGCTTTTAAGAGCTCTGAATCAGGCCGGATATTAAGCAAAATTAGGCGGCAGTGCGGAGGAGAAAATGTTGGGGCGGGTGGGAGCTGGCATAATATTAAAGCCCAAACATATGCAGACTGAAACAGGCTTCAAATGGATTCCACGAATTGTTGTGCTGCCTTGGATTAGATTAGCTTCTGCGAAGTGCTGAACAGATTTTCAAGTTGTCCTGTGGGCTCTTGTAACAGAGAAACAAAAATGGTTAGTTCGTGATCTCGCAGTTACTCAGGTCTGCCTATTCAGAACACACAGGTCCTGTAGAAGTCATAGAAAATAAACAGAGAGAATATGTTTGCAAACCTGGAAATTAAATTTTAGTTCATCGGTAGGTAAAAAGTGAATAGAAACTGTTAACAACTTGGACCAAAACCGTGTGTGTGTGTGTGTGTGTGTATGAAATGGCAAAACTTAGTGGAAGAGTAAGAAACCAAGAAGAAAGAACTTTTAACAAAGAATGGGGAAGATCTGTAGCTTACCCTGATGAAAACTTGAGGTTCCCGACCCCTATGGTTGTAATTCGTGGGCAGTCATTTAATTTTATCCTGATTCTAATTTTTAAGCTACATTTTAATCAATTGTTTGATTGTGTTTTAATGTATTTGATATTTGATGTTAGCCCCCTTTAGCCCGGTCTTGGCCGGGGAGAACGGGGTATAAATAAAATTTTATTTTACTTTACTTACTTATTTGAAAAATCATTGTAAACAGCTAAATTCATTAGCAAAATTAATTTAAAGCAAGCGGTTAAATGTATTTATTAAGGAAAACATAGGGAATAACTAATAACTGGAATTATTTGTAAGTGGAAGATGCAGTAATGAAAATGAAAACATAAGAAACTACAGAAGGGGGGACGGAAGTCAAACTCTGTATTTTTTATTGGAAAGTCTGATTAGTGTGGATGATTGTTAAAAATTTCAAAAAATAAACAAATATTTAAAATAAATAAAATAAATAAGTAAAATAAAACACTAATCATTCTTGGCGTGGAGGGCAGAGATTTTCATTTATTTTATTCTGCTGCTGCCACTGTTGTATAAATATTCTCACACCAGTCCAAAGAACCCTGCATACAGCTGCAAATGATAATCTCTGCACAGTCACCCGTACAAGAGATTTTGGGATTACAGGAACCGCAAAGTAAAGCAAACTCAGAAGTGGGGCCAAAGTTCAAAACGTTTGGGGAAAAACACTGCTTTAGAAGGGCTAGGCTATCCCAATGGCTGCAATGCTAAGAATGCTTATTCATCATTTCCTATTTATCCCAATCTTTCCCCCAAAGAGCTGTAGGTAGTATTTGGTTATTTATTTTCATTCGCATATTTATAATCTGCACTTTCATAAAAGAAAAGAAAATCACTAATAATAATAATTTTTCTTTATATCCCGCCCTCCCCAGCCAAGGCCGGGCTTAGAGTGACTTACAAGCAATAATAAAAACAAGTTGAATGATTACAACTTAAAAACAAAATTAAAATACAACATTAAAATATTTAAACATTAAAATATTAAAATGTAGCCTCATCGCAGGAGAAGGAAAAGAAAAAAGAAAGAGAGGGAGGGAATCAAATTGGCTCCAAGCCAAAGGCCAGGCGGAACAACTCTGTCTGTGGAAAGAAATCAGATCCTGCAGGGCCCTGGTCTCATGAGGCAGAGCATTCCACCAGGTCGGAGCCAGTGTTGAAAAGGCCCTGGCTCTGGTTGAAGCTAATCTAACTTCCTTAGGGCCCGGGACCACTAGGTCAAAAGCATTAATCAAAACATAATTAAAAGCAGCAATGAAACAACAAATCAGTTCAGATTGCTCAACAGGAGAAAATTGTGTATTTATGGTAAAGTATTGCAGGGAATGTTACTGAAGTTAATTTAGCTCTGCCACTGCAATGTAGTGAGTGGAGCATGGCACAAGGACTGGGGAAACAAAAATTCAAATTTCCATGCAGCCGTGAAGCTTACTGGGTGATCTTGGTCCACTCAACAACTCCCAGCCTGGCCTACCTCACAGGGTTGTTGAGAGGGATAACATGGTGCAGAAGGCACAGTGTATATCACAATGAGCCGCCTGGAGAAAAGGCTGGATATAACTGGAATAAGGAATGAATCAAGGAATGAACATGTATTCTCACACCAAGCCTCTGAGCTAGGCTAGTCTGAGAAAAAAATATTGTTCCAATGTCAACCAGTAAAGTTTGTGGCTGATTAGGAATTTGAAGCTAGGTTCACATCTAAAAACAACAACAACAACCAGGATTGTGGGGAGCATTTTAGAACTAGAAAAGATGCATAAAGGGCAACACATAATTGTCTGAAATTTGCAACAGCAAGATGGAGTGAGAGCTACTCACTTAAATGGCTTTTAATGGGGGATGACAGTCTGTCAACAGCAGCCACTTGCCATGTGTGCGATATCCAAAATCTCCAGGACCAGCAGTCCTGGGGAGCAACAGCAGGAAAGGTTATTGCCTTCAGGGCTTTCTGGAAAAGGTGTGTGGTTGGCCATTGTAGTGGAACAGAATTCTGGACCGATCCAGGTGGACTATTATGTCCTGTGCATCAAATAATAGATGCAACAAACTTTAAAAGACAGACATTCAGTACAAAACACCTTGCTATATAGAGCGGCATGATAAATCATCGCTGGCATGGGGGGGAGATGGGAAGCTGGAGGGAGTTAACATAGAACGGATAGCATCATGATCTTTCAAAGGAATGAAACTGAACTCTTTAAAGTCCTGGATGATGAAGAAAAGAGTGCTTCAGGGTAACTGCAGTGTTGAAACTTGTTCCCTTTTATCAGTTTAGGGCAGTAAAATTATAAGTGAGTGTTCAGAGCAAGGCTGATCTTGGCGGCCGTTTAAAAGCCTTGGCTCCATTGCCAATTTACTCAAAGTGAGAACACACATCGCCTTAATTAAAAGAGTTTTTTAATTATTATTTAGGAGGTTTTGAGGTACGAAAGGATCACAAAGCCTTTTTATTGACAGCACAGCGTTCTTTTTTAATTTCCATATGCTTTAGTCTCTTTTAAGGAGAATGTGATCATTTTATCAAGAGGGCAGAGTGTGTACTTTTTTTCAAATATTACCTCATTAAGTAAAGAGAAATGGTCCTTTATATTAAATGTGCATACCAAAGGCACAATTCCTGGTTTCTGCACTTCTTGAAGGCATCTTAATTTTTAAAAAAGTTTGTTTTCCTGCTTGTGTTTTACATTTATTTTCCTGGTTCCGACAGCCATTAATGGCAATTTACTGTTGGACCTATTTGGATCACTTAAAGGTAAAGGGACCCCTGAACATTAGGGCCAGTCGTGGCTGACTCTGGGGTTGCGGCGCTCATCTCGTTTTATTGGCCGAGGGAGCCGGTGTACAGCTTCCAGGTCATGTGGCCAGCATGACTAAGCCGCTTCTGGAGAACCAGAGCAGCGCACAGAAACGCCGTTTACCTTCCCGCTAGAGTGGTACCTATTTATCTACTTGCACTTTTGACGTGTTTTCGAACTGCTAGGTTGGCAGGAGCAGGGACCGAGCAATGGGAGCTCACCCCGTTGCAGGGATTCGAACCACCGACCTTCTGATCGGCAAGTCCTAGGCTCTGTGGTTTAACCCACAGTGCCACCCGCGTCCCTTACTGATCACTTATTATTTTTTAATACTATGGCATCACATCTGCCCATAGGCTAGTCCTACTATTCACATGCAGCTGTGGTCCTGCTTGCAAGCTTCCCGTGGGCATCTGGTTGGCCAGTAGAAGATGCTGAACCTCATGTCAATGTCCAGATCTGCCAGGGTATTGCATTCATTTTAACAGGGATATAAGAAGAGTGACTTTGCAGCCCAATCTGCTACATGCTTTATTATGAAGCAAGGAGGAGTATATTAATCAAGAGAAATTATGATGTTTAGAATCACCACTTAATTCCATAATTCATGATATGAAGTTACTAACAAGAATTCTTTCAAAGTGTTAATTCTATCATGCAATAGCAAGCTATCACTCAGCTTCGGAACACATTTTAAAAAGCAAAGCCTGACTAGCTTTTCAGATACCTTTTAACTGAGTAACTTTCTAAAGAAATGCCTGAACTGATAGTATAATTTTGAAGTCTTGCTTATTTTCTTATATTTTACTCCAAGAAGACCCATTTTTAAAAAATGTGATCCCATTGAGATCCCAAGATGAAATTTTGCATGTAGCTCTTAGAAATATTAAATATTATCATTTGAAGTCTTATATATTGTTATATTTGACTCCAAGATCCATTTTTTAAAAAAGTGTTAACATGGAGATCCCAAGATGAAATTTTGCAGGTAGCTCTTAAAAATATTAATCAATACTTTTTTTGGATTTTTTAAACCACATTGATTTTTAATCACTTTTTAAATTTTGTAACTTACATTTAAAATTTAAAGTAAGCCTACTATGTGACATATCATATTAAAACCCATGAAGTTCTGAAGAGGTTGGTGTTTTTAGTGTTGACGTATCTCAATTCTGCGCTGAGCTTTTTTGTGTAGGCCAAAATTGTCATTTTTTTTGAATTTTCAAATCCTCATAACTCTCAAACAGGATGAGATAAAAAATTTAAATTGTAGATTTAAAGTTAGTTTTGATCATTCAACAAGTGTACAAAATATTAAGAAAATTGGATGACATGAGGTAAAAAAGTTGGATCACTTGATGACCCATAGAATCAGTATACTGGAAATAAATTTAAGTGCCCCTTGAAAATGTATTAAGCGGGGGATGTGTGTGTGTGTGATATTGCTCATGTCCCCAATTCCAATTCCTCCCTAAAATAATCTCTTGTAGATTCCACTATGAAAATGTACCATTGCTAATTGTTCAAACGTTCAGGATGCATTCAAAGTGATTTATCCCTAGATCTGGGGAAAGCATAAAACACAATTATCCTACATATCTGCCTTTGCGCTAAAGTGAATTAAGGATTGCCAACCATAATCCTACAAAGGTTTACACAATTTTGCCCTTAAAAAGATGGGCTTGGTGGTGCACGAAACACCGCTGCTGAACACTTGATCAGCTACCAAAGAAAAAATCCCATTTCTGCTGTATACAAATTAACTCAAATTTAAAACGAACCTTTTTTGTCTCATTTCCCCATCTTATTGTATTTAATACACCACCCTTTCCTTCAGACTTTTAACTGGTTGCATCGGAAATCAAAATGAGTTCCACTTTAGTGTTTGGAAGTGCTAACTTGAGTCAAGTTCCTTCAGTCCTTGAAGAACATGAATAAAGTGGTAACACTGGTTATGTACTTAATTTGTTCTGGAGGTCCGTTTTTAACCTGAAACTTGTTCTTAACCTGAAGCACCACTTTAGCTAATGGGACCTCCCGCTGCTGCTGGAGCATGATTCCTGTTCTCATCCTGAAGCAAAGTTCTTAACCCGAGGTACTATTTCTGGGTTAGCGGAGTCTGTAACCTGAAGCGTATGTAACCTGGGGTACCGCTGTATATAATAACCATTTCAGTCCAACTCTTGCAGATATTGTCACATATGGTTACTACAGAGGTAAGCGTGGAGTTTTCCAAAGGCAACATGTTAATTTTAAGTCCCACCAAATGCCGCTATTTTGCCCAGGCTGCTTGTACAGTCAGCACCTCCCCGAACCGTAAAAGTGCTGCTTTTTGGATCCAACAGGTTGTAGTAAGTGGCTTATGGTTATACTGATTTCCAATTACCATGAGAAGGATAAAGGACATATGCAAGATACTGAAGCGTTGCCCATTTTCATTGGTAATTGCATTTACCCTCTTGTTGGCTTCGGTTTCTATCAAGAATCACCACATACTTTGCAAAACCCACAGGTTGAATCTGAAGTTGACCTCCCGCTTACAGACGCTGTTTTACGACTCACACGACATTATCAGGCAAGAAGAGTAAAATCAAGTCACTGAGCTGCTTGTGGTGGTATAGAAATACTTCTATATACAGTGGTGCCTTGAGTTACATACGCTTCAGGTTTCAGCCTCCACTAACCCAGAAATAGTACCTCGGGTTAAGAACTTTGCTTCAGGATGAGAACAGAAATCGCACAGCGGTGGCGCAGCGGCAGCAGGAGGCCCCATTAGCTAAAGTGGTGCTTCAGGTTAAGAACTGTTTCAGGACGGACCTCCAGAACGAATTAACTACTTAACCCAAGGTACCACTGTATACACATTTATACACAATTGCTAATGATCTACCTATTTCACTCTCTGCAAGAGTGTGTGTGGTTCATTAGTAATGGCTATTTCCTTCCTGGTCACAGTTCTTTAGCCATTTTCTTTAATAAGGTGTGTTGCATAATGAACATACTGCTCAGTTCCTCATTCAGTCAATGGAATAAACACAGAGCAGGTTTTGAAGTTGGGCGAGTGTACTTCTGCTCACAAAAAAAGGCTTTCAGTCTTCACCTACAGAAATCCCCCCCCCCAAGTGTTGTGGGGTGGTCTCCAAATTCTGTGGTTTATATTAAGGGTAGAAAGCTGGAGGGAGGAAAGGAAGGTGCAGCCCCATTCTACATTGCTCTGCTCACAGGCTGAATTTGATACAACCTATATTATGCCTAAGATGCCTAATATTATGCCTAACAGCAATCAGCTTCAGAAAGTTGGAGGGCCTTCTATTAACTAAGTGGAATGGACTACAGCCAAGCAAAAATTCATGCTGGTGGAATATTTTTAACTCTGTGTTGTTATACTGTTGTAACCCATCATGGGACCAAGAGTTTCTGAGGCACTTACAGCTACATACTGAAGCACTGTTCTAAGAACTTTCAAAAACTTTAACGGGAAAAGAATTCATTTTGCATCCAAACGTGGCTCATCTAGTTTAATTAAAAATGACATATCCTTATAACAGACATATCTGTTGAACATGTTGTATCAGACACTACTTTAGGGACCATAGCCTAAGATATATGGTTTTTCTTCAGGTGGAAGTCTAGAACAGAAGATTAAAACACCGGCTTCACTAATTCACATTGTGCTTTCATTTTAAAGTCTTAAAACAATCTAGATCATGGGTAGGCAAACTAAGGCCCGGGGGGGCGGATCCGGCCCAATCGCCTTCTAAATCTGGCCCGCGGACGGTCCGGGAATCAGTGTGTTTTTACATGAGTAGAATGTGTCTTTTTATTTAAAATGCATCTCTAGGTTATTTGTGGGGCATAGGAATTTGTTCATTATTTTTCAAAATATAGTCCGGTCCCCCACAAGGTCTGCTGACCCCTGATCTAGACAGTTATCAAGACAAGATGAGCCACCTGCAATTATGTGGTAAAATTACTCAAGTGTTAATGTAGCAAAGATACAAGCCAAACAAAAGACATTTATCCATAGGAAATTGAAAATAAGGTACAACTTGCTCCATGCTGCCTTTGTTAGGTCACATTCTGCTATAAAACTACCATTCCACAACACTGGAATAAAAATGGGAATTCAGTTCCACACCTGACATTTCTAGACACAATGGTACTTAAGGTTAACACTGAAGTATAATCTTGTTACATTTCTTTATAAAAGAAAATATTACAACATACTTATACACCTGGAAGGGTAAGAAGATCATAGAGATAGACAATGCAAAAATATTTGCTGGACAAATGAGGGCAAACTGGGATAAATCAAAGGCCATTTCCATTACACAGGCAATACGATTTTATTGTGTTTTTCCATCAATTGCAGCAAAAAAGTGTTATAAACCAAATGAATAATCAAAGGAACTTAATTCTCAACAATTCTTCAAGAGAGATTATGTTCTAAATTTCACCTGGAGGGAAGAGATGAAAAAACCAAATATACAGTGGGATAAAGTCTTTTTCTATAACCCATTCAATGCCTCCCTAAACCATTAAGGCGACTGAAACACCTTACTGCAAGTTATGTATCATCTCCTCTTTGGCAATGAGATGTGTGGTTTTATTAACTAGAGCCATCAGTGAATTGAGCTTGTGAGACCAGTCATTGAGCAAGTTATTTGGGTCCTTGGGTCTCTGAAAGTTGATAATTCCTGCCAGCCTATCTACTTTTGCAAAGATGGTCTTATTCACCACTAAGTTGGACAAAAATTCTTCAGATTCCTGTAAAGCAAACAAACAGCACTGAATTAGATTATAAAATTTAAAAAATTGCTTTGAGGGACATTCTATTGTGTCTTAGGGGAATTTTTCAAGAGAAAAGGGGGGATATAAATATAGATAGATAGATAGATAGATAGATAGATAGATAGATAGATAGATATAGATAGATAGAAACAAGACAAAGATATCCAGACTTTGATTTTGTTCCACTGAAATGAATACATTTCAACTTCATTGGTTTGGCTATCTCGTTCTTATGTCAAACAGTTCTTTAAAAATTGTGTCTCCAGTGATGCAACTATATTGAGTATTCTCAAACCAGGATGTAGCACAGAGGAAAAGTACTATTGCATGTGAAGGAAATATTGTGTGACACAGGCCAAATTTATATTTGATAACAGTGTTCAGAAAGGTTAGCTGCTTAAGAGTGCATTTGAGATCATGTAATTCCATGTAATGTCTTTTGCAACAAATGTTGAAGAGCAGGTTCAACAAAAAAAATCAAACAAAAATGGTTCCCAAATATCCCCTCCACCCCCGAGACCACTTGAAAATTGCTGAGAGTCTTGACAGACCACTTCAAGAGTTTTCTGCCTGTCGGAGCAACTGCAAAGTGCTGTGCTAGATGCTGTATGATTTTTAATTGTATTTTTTAAAATACTCCTTATATTCTATTTTACTGTATTTGCTCCAAGCGCTCTTCACAGGCACATCGTGGACCACCTGAATGAAACCTGCAGGCAGCAGTTTTGGAAACAAGGGGGTGATACAAAAGCCCTCAGCAATTCTGAGAATCACTTACATCAATTGATAAATCCAGAAGTTGTGCCATTCTCTTCATGGTGATTCTGGTGTAATATTTTGCCATTATTCTAATATTCTAAAAGAAAAGAAGAATAGAAGGTGATCAGAAAGTAGCAGTTGAAATACAAAAAAGTAATATGTTGTAATGAAATCAAGGACTTATGTAGCACAAGCCAAGCAATTATGTAGTTTTGGTATTTGAGGTAGTGTGTAAGACACTCTCAGATTACACATGCACACAGCTAATCAGAAGGGACTATAAAATAACATAAACGTACCTTAATCCCCAGTGGATGCAAGTTTTCTAAAATCTTTCATACACATACACGTACCTTGGAAGTCGAATGGAATCCGTTCCGGAAGTTGGTTCAACGTCCAAAACTTTCAAAAACCAAAGGAACCTCCTGCAGCCAACCAGAAGCTGCGGAATCCCCATTGGACGGTTCGGTTTCCAAAAGAACGTTCAATATTATATTGTTATACCACACACACACACACACACACACACACACACACACACACGGGTCTTACACTTTGCTAGAATGTGTTAAGTACTTCCTGACTTGAGCAGTAGCTCACAACAGTCTTTTTTTAAAAAATAAATCATTTTATAAATAGGATGATGATTGTCAGAAATAGTATTCCTCCTAGTCCTAACTTTTTGCTAGAAAGCAGATTTAACTTACATGCTCCACAACTCGGTTTTTTAAATCTTTCCATCGCTTTTCACCTTCCTCTGTGTAACCAAACACATCTGTTGCAGGACTTTCTAGAGAACCTTCCCTTAATTCTTTACCATATTCCTCAACCAGGGTAGTCCAACGCATCAATTCCATAGTGGTAAATAATTTTAAAAGATCTCTGTTGGGGGGGGGGGATAAAAAAGCCTCAGTAAATTGTTGGTTGACAAAGTTGTTCTGCTTCACCTTAACATAGTAGGTTTGCCTTTAAGATTTCTGCCAGCATTACCAATGTATTTAACACAGCAGTTTCTTTTTGATTATTAATATATTAGAAAAATAATTCAGAGAATTGCATTTACACAGTATACAGAAATGTATGTCCATGTTCACTGCAGAATCTACTTCAAGGATGCTAGTTCTGATTTGGTTTGTTATAAATACCGTATTTTTCGCTCTATAACACGCACCTGACCATAACACGCACATCGTTTTTAGAGGAGGAAAACAAGGGAAAAAACATTCTGAATGAAACAGTGGATGTATCATTTTTGTGCTTCATGCTGTGGCCACAGACATGTGATCTGATGCCCCAGGCAACAGTGGGTATGTGATGGGGGGGGGCAGGCTGTAGCCATGGACATGCTATGTGATCTGATGGTGAATTTGGGGTGACCCAATGCCAAAATCCTGAGAATTCCTGTGGATCCATGGTTTGTAACCACGTTTTTGCACCATTGCAGCCCCAGGCAACAGTGGGTGCGTGATTTTTGGGGGGCAGGCTGTAGCCATGGACATGCTATGTGCTCTGATGGTGAATTTGGGCTGACCCAATGCAAAGATCCTGAGGATCCATGTGGATCCATGGTTTGTAACCACGTTTTTGCACCATTGCAGCCCCAGGCAACAGTGGGTATGTGATTTTGGGGGGGGCAGGCTGTAGCCATGGACATGCTATGTGATCTGATGGTGAATTTGGGGTGACCCAATGCCAAAATCCTGAGAATTCCTGTGGATCCATGCTTTTTAACCACATTTTTGCACCATTGCAGCCCCAGGCAACAGTGGGTGCGTGATTTTGGGGGGGCAGGCTGTAGCCATGGACATGCTATGTGATCTGATGGTGAATTTGGGGTGACCCAATGCCAAAATCCTGAGAATTCCTGTGGATCCATGCTTTTTAACCACATTTTTGCACCATTGCAGCCCCAGGCAATAGTGGGTGCGTGATTTTGGGGGGGCAGGCTGTAGCCATGGACATGCTATGTGCTCTGATGGTGAATTTGGGCTGGCCCAATGCAAAGATCCTGAGGATCCATGTGGATCCATGGTTTGTAACCACGTTTTTGCACCATTGCAGCCCCAGGCAACAGTGGGTATGTGATTTGGGGGGGGGGCAGGCTGTAGCCATGGACATGCTATGTGATCTGATGGTGAATTTGGGGTGACCCAATGCCAAAATCCTGAGAATTCCTGTGGATCCATGCTTTTTAACCACATTTTTGCACCATTGCAGCCCCAGGCAACAGTGGGTGCATGATTTTGGGGGGGGGGCAGGCTGTAGCCATGGACATGCTATGTGATCTGATGGTGAATTTGGGGTGACTCAATGCCAAAATCCTGAGAATCCCTGTGGATCCATGCTTTTTAACCACATTTTTGCACCATTGCAGCCCCAGGCAACAGTGGGTGCGTGATTTTGGGGGGGCAGGCTGTAGCCATGGACATGCTGTGATCTGATGGTGAATTTGGGGTGACCCAATGCAAAGATCCTGAGAATCCCTGTGGATCCATGCTTTGTAACCACATTTTTGCACCATTGCAGCCCCAGGCAACAGTGGGTGCGTGATTTTTTTGGTGCAGGCTGTAGCCATGGACATGCTATGTGATCTGATGGTGAATTTGGGGTGACCCAATGCAAGGATCCTGAGAATCCCTGTGGATCCATGCTTTTTAACCACATTTTTGCACCATTGCAGCCCCAGGCAACAGTGGGTGCGTGATTTTTTTGGTGCAGGCTGTAGCCATGGACATGCTATGTGATCTGATGGTGAATTTGGGGTGACCCAATGCAAAGATCCTGAGGATCCATGCTTTGTAACCACATTTTAAGTGGGGAGCGAAGGAAAAACAAAGAAGGGGCATTAGAGGGGTGTGCAGAGAAGCAGCTGGCTAAGAATGCAGGAGAGGGATTTAACGGGAGGGAGGAAAGAAAGGCAAAAGTTTCCCCCCACCCAAGCCAGCCATCTCTCTCTCTCTCTCTCTCTCTCTCTCTCCCTCCCTCCCTCCCCTCTCTCTCTCCCTCCCCCTCTCCCGCAGCAGCACCGGAGCTTGCCTGGAGGGGAGGGGCTTTCCCTGCTCTTTGTTCCGTTTCAGCAAACACAGCAACGAAACAGAGGAGGGTGGGCAGTAAGACCCTGAGGCAGAATGCAGGAAAGCAGCCGCTTCCTATTTTCAGGTTTCGCTTCTCCGTGCAGCGTCGCGATTTGATTTTTGCATGATTTTTCGGCTCCAGGGACCACACATTCGCTCTATAACACGCACAGACATTTCCCCTTCCTTTTTAGAAGAAAAAATCTGCGTGTTATGGAAGGAAAAATACGGTAATATGTGAAAGTTTGTGAATGTAAATCCCTACTTGTATGTGTAATAGCAGGGTACAAACACCTGAGCCATTTTAGAAATTGTCAGTTGGGGGGAACAACCTGTGGCCCTCCAGATCAGCCAGAATGGCCAATGGTCAGGAATGATGGGAGTTGCAATAGTAGTCATAGGTTCGCCACCCTACCTTAAATAAACATCTTGACTAGCTGGCTTTCACAACATTTCAAATGTCACACCAAATTCTACGGGGATAGTTTCTCAGTATATTAGCATGCCCACAGGAAAGCTACATACTTGTACTTAGGAATGTCTTCTAGTTTTTTATCAGTGCTTATTCTGTGTACCAGGTCAGACTGTTCATTGTCATAAGGTGACAGGATAACATAGAGAACAACACTCTTCAGTGCCTGTTTAAAAGAAGATAGGAAGAAACTTGATTTTGTAGTTGAACAAGAGGCAGCAATGCAAGAAAACAAACAAACAAACAAACAAACAAACAAACAAAGCTGAAATCACCAGCTTGACCAGAAGACAACCTATGAATCTAACTTTCTGTAATTTATGGAGGGCTATAGCCAATGGCTATAGCCAATGGGACGCAGGAGGCGCTATGGGTTAAAGCCTCAGCGCCTAGGACTTGCCGATCGAAAGGTCGGCGGTTCGATCCCTGCGGCGGGGTGCACTCCCGCTGCTCGGTCCCAGCGCCTGCCAACCTAGCAGTTCGAAAGCACCTCCGGGTGCAAGTAGATAAATAGGGACCGCTTACCAGCGGGAAGGTAAACGGCGTTTCCGTGTGCGGCTCTGGCTCGCCAGAGCAGCGATGTCACACTGGCCACGTGACCCGGAAGTGTCTCCGGACAGCGCTGGCCCCTGGCCTCTTAAGTGAGATGGGCGCACAACCCCAGAGTCTGTCAAGACTGGCCCGTACGGACAGGGGTACCTTTACCTTATAGCCAATGGCTACGCAAAGAGAAAGTAAGAGAATGATTGGCTACATGAGCTAACACCTGCCCGCGCAACCATTGGATACAACCCAAGGGACTAAAATTGACTCCACCTTATGGGATCACACAAGCAGGGAGCGGCAAGATGTTATATCGGTCATCAAATCCAATCTCGTGTTGCAAGCAGAAATCTTATTTAGAACCAGCATTTTAAAATTATTATACATCCCTTGCTCTTTAGGGACATCCTAGAATATTTTTTTTTAAATGTAAGTAATGATTCATGTAAGAAAAGTAACATGCAAACAATAAAAAGGCAGTCTTGCATTTAAACGAATTCCTTCCTTTGGAAAGCTGTAGTGTAAGTTAGCAGGCATTAATTCAGCCCCCACCCACAATCTGAAATAGGACTATACTGTTTGCTTGATCTGCACACTTGAATTGGATGACAGAGATTTTCCAAATATTACCAGCGCAAGGAAGATAATTCAGGTGATGCTGGTTTCTTGACACTAGTGCAAAAGTGGGAGCAGACTACAAGGAGTTCTTGCCTCCTTAGCAGCTTTCTACATCTCAAATGTATGACAATCAGGCCCATTTCAGATGCTTACTGAGTAGACACTGCAGTGGATAATGGAATGCTGAGAGATCCTGCCCTCTCATTAAATTATGCAGGCAAGGAAAACAGATATTGTGTTAGGTTCATGATGCATGGGTTAAGGCTGGGATTGGCTAATTGCCTGCTTCTTCTGAAGTTGCAATATCAGCCTGTGAACTGTCTGAACGTAAGTCTTCAGATGTTTTCTATATAGTCTGAATGGGATCTACTCCACTGGCACAGCTTTACCTATAATGTAGTCAACAGAAAATAATGTTATGGCTGTGACCAATTGATTTGTTTTGGGGGAGGGGGGGGTTCTCACAAAGAAAGCTAAGCCACATGAAGAAATTCAAGAAAGTGAAATCTTGAGCACAGTGCAGAGCAGCCCTGTCCAAAACAATAGCAAATGATAAAAAAGAATGTTCCTTTACGTGATATTTTTTGCAGACAATTGAACAGGTTACAGTGTATTTGCTACTTTCTCTTTCTGTCTTTTTTTACCTGCTGCCACTTTTCACCTTCAGCCTGGATGCAAGGAGTATCGTAAATGGCTCTGTAGTGCTTACAAATGGAAAGGTAGGAACCTTCATGTTGATCCAGTTGAATCATTAAATTGTAGTATTTCAGTTTTAATTTCTGAAATGTAACAGTGTCAGGTTAAACACAGAAATGGTTGTAAAATTTCCCCAATGTGACAGAGAAATCCATTTAAAACATGCCCATAACATCCCCTAAACCAGCTTAGTATAAGTCGTCCACCACCAGACTTACTTCTGTGTTTTCTTCCTGGAAAAATTTGGTGTTAATTTTTTTGCTAATAATTTGAGTTCGGATATAGTCTTTCACAGCCAAACAAAGCCTCATCTGCTCCAAGATGAACTCCACACGTTCCTTCTTCTCCATTGATCCATAGGTTTCCACCTAAAATTCAGAATGTATTAATTCTTTATAGACCGATATGCAAAACTAAAACTTGCAAGGTACAATTATCCATCAAAGCTGTCTTGCAACTAAATCATAAGTGTACAGAAAGATGGCTTCTGTAGACATACAAATACAGTTTACATGCCAGCATTTATGCTTCAGTTACTATACTTTAAATTTTTAAACTTCAGGTACTGCTGTTCTTAGAAAAACTTTGAAATTTAAAAATCTTGGGCTGGATTCAACTGAACTGTTGTGCTAGAGAAGAAACCAGTTCAACAGAACTTCTCCCCCACCAAGCTCCATGGGAGGGCTGGGAGAACCCACAGAACAGTGTACGGTGGGGTAATACTAATAAGTCGTCGTCTTCTTCTTCTTCTTCTTCTTCTTCTTCTTCTTCTTCCAAGCCCATCTGGCCGGGTAGAAGGGAGAAATGCTTCCACTGACAGAGTGATCACCTTACCACAACACAGAATTCCACTCCCTGATTTGTATTTATTGTTGATCTGCAGATAACTTGTTTTGCATACCCTATTTGCTGTACATATTTTCATAACCAGACTTCTATTAATTTGTTTTCATCAGACATTTTTCCAAGACTTGACATCAAATTGACATCAACCTTTAAGAATCTAAAGATGTTTTACCAGGCCAATTATACTAACAGCTCACAAGAAAAATATACCACTGCCCCATAGTATTCAAGTGATTTAATTTTTATACTGCTTAATATATTAAAAATTAAGCAATGTGCAGAAAACTGAAGCAAAAGACAGCTGAAAATATTACAAATAAGTTACATTAATGCAAAGTTGCTATTAATATAATTCATTTTCCTTCTGTCATACCCTCCGGGTTCTCACCCAGGGTTCAAATAAACTCTCAGAACGAGAAGAATTCCTGGAAACAGCAGACATCACCCTAGTCTCTCACTCAAGTATTGCTTTTTATGGGCAGCGCAAGTTGTACTGTACCTTTTAAAATACAACTGGATAATAAAGTCACCTGACACCATTGCAGCCAATAGCTGAAGGGTGAAAGCTTTGTCAAACTGCATTCTGTGATAAATAGCATTCTGTGATAAAAGCAATTCAATAACTAATTCCAATTTTTATCCATTTAAGGACAGTAAACTAGAAATTTGTAATAATTGTACTAGAAGTTCAAATGGTTCAAGTACATTGCAACATTTAGTATGGGGAGGGGGCAAAATGTACAGTGGAACCTCGGTTTTCGAAAGTTATCTGTTCCAGAAGACCGTTCAACTTCTGAAACTTTTGAAAACCGAGGATCAATGGGCGGTCGGCAAAATCCGTTGAAAAAATGGAAAAGCACGCAGCGGAAGCCATTCAATTTCCGAAGTGCGTTCGAAAACAAAAGCAATTGCTTGTGGGTTTGCAGTGTTCGGCTTCCGAATTGATTGGCTTCCGAGATGCTCGAAAACCGAGGTTCCACTGTATTAACGATTCGTTATCTGTTTAAATACAGTCTGCATAATTCATATAGAGAACCTTTATTGGTTCTGGTTCTTGACAGAAATCAGTTTAGCACATTAGCCCAGAAAATGAGGTTATAAGAATATTATTAGAAAGCTGGCAATCTTCACAGTGACAGCACCTAAGCTTTGCAAAAAGTGTGCAAAACAGTCCCGACTGAATTTTCCCATTTTTCAGTCTTGCCGCAGCGTTCGTGTACACACACTCAAGCTCCATCCCAAACCTTTCTAAATAGTCCCACCCACCCCACTAGAATGCAGTGAGGAATGGAAGATGTCAGGAAAGCCCCATTGTGTGGATCCAGCCTAACATATAAATGCACTGCTGTAAAACATATTCAAAATACAAAGATAGTTACCAAAAGCTCCTGGTTTGCTCATTTTTTCCATTTCTACTACAGTGACAATTGAAACAAGATATTTTTTAAAGTATATTTAAAAAAGGATTAAAGTTGAAGTACTTCAAACAATGTCATGTATTCCAGCATATATACTCGTTCACCTGAAGCTCTTGCAGAATTGAAGCAGCTTCTTTCACGTCACCACTCTGCTCTTTTATTGTTGCAAGAGTATTGGTCAGCCGAGCCCTTTCGATTTCAACATAGATCTAAAAAATAAGCAGAAAGCATTTAACTTTATGCAATATGTTAGGCCCACACAAACACTGCATGATTTGCCTCATCATCACAAACTATGGGGCGGGGGGAAGCTGGCGATGGTGCTGCTTGCAGCCATAGGAATGGGCCTTTCTTATGGGCCAGCAGAGAAGGGTCCCAACTCCCATTCCACCACAGCAATGGGCTCCCGGTGATGGACTCTTACAAGCCACAGCACTACTGCTACCAAAGCAAGGGCTGCACTCTCAGTCAATAATCAGGCCAGCCCCCTCCTGACTTCCCCATGTAGGGCTCAGCATCCCAGGATTTGTCAGAACACAATTAGGAAAAATTAATGCCCAAGGCCAGGCTTCCTCAACCTTGGCCCTCCAGCTGTTTTTGGCCTACAACTCCCATGATCCCTAGCTAGCAGGACCAGTGGTCAGGGATGATGGGAATTGTAGTCTCAAAACATCTGGAGAGCCGAGGTTGAGGAAGCCTGCTCAAGGCTAACAGGGAAGACCTTAGATAATCTTTTTCGGTGATTTCTTTGGGTACTCCAAATATGACCCAGAGAGGTACAACTCATAGGGTGAGATCCAACATCACACAAGTGGACTTTTGCTTGTGTAACAGGATTTCTCCTTCTGCTCTTCCCTCTGCAGTCCACACCAACAATCGGCTCTGGAGAATCAACAGGAGCTGAAGTCTTAAGATTCAAGAGTGTACACAAGGGAGTCTTGAAATAAGTGCACGGTTCTTTAAAAGGAAAAATACTTACCTTTCCTTCCGTAACCATACGCAGTGTATCAATTAAACGCAGTTTGATTGGCAGATCTGTGATCTCTTCAACGTAAGTACAGCACTGCTGGACCATTTTAGCAACAGCCTAATACAAATAATGAGAAAACTTGTAATCCTATGCCAACATAGCCCATTTATCCGAACACTATCTTTTATGCTGTTTCATACCTGTCAAAATGGAAAAACTTTGCAATTAAAAACGGTTAGCCACATTTGCTGTGAAAAGGGAGTTACCACTAACACTTTGCTTCTATACTTAGATATAAACCACAATGAGCAGATAGCTCTCATGCAGGATTCGGCTCAAATGCTTCCTCCCATTTTCTCACTTTAGCAGCTTTGCTTTAAAGGTGCTAAAACGGATATTTAGTCTAAAATACATTTTATGCAAAACAACAGAACTTGCCTATATCCTATAGTGACTTTCACTAGAAGAACTACTTGTTTATTTCTCAGTGACCAAAGCTTGAGCTCACAATACAGTTAACATAGGCCTTTACATTATATACTAGCACGGTATGTGGCTTTGGTAAATAATAAAAGATGAACTTCCCCTCCTGTGCAACAAAGGCCTTCCGATAGACCACTATTTCCATTTGTTTGTGTCACACTATATCAGACTTTCGTTGAAGGTGCCAAAAGTCATTGGGGCAAATTATTTTTCAAAAACGTTTTTATTTTATAAAAATAGAAAAAAATAGTAAGTTTCCACCAAATTAGGATTTTGGTTTCTTGTATTTTTCCAATACCCAAAGCACAATTTCTTCCTAGAGTTCCTGATTGAAGAGTGGAACTTTGGTTGTCTGTATCACACATGCACATGATGTATCAGATGATTATCCTTCCTTCGTCATCATCTCCCCCAATTAATGTAGCATCTTTTCTCTAAGGTGGTTCATGATAAACAATGCTTTACAATACTTTTTTAAAAAAATAATATTTATTAACAGTTTAAAAACTATAAAAGAAAAAAAAATTCAACAAAACAATACAACACCATACAAAAACAAAGACACTACGTAACACTAACACAAAACATTAAATTAACAGAACAAAACAAACACAATTTAGAACACATCCAATAATTTCAATATCTTAACTTTCATTCACTTGTTTCCACGACCTCCTCACACCTCCCTTTTTGTATTCCACTTCAATTAACTGTTTCAGCAATTCCTTTCCATCTTCCTCTGTTTTCTGTCCTGTAATTTATCTTAACTTATTCTAACCTTATTTTTTCCCTTTAATACATTAAAAATCTATTTGTACTTAATTCCTTATAACATATCTGCTAAAGCCATATAACTTCATTCCAACATTTTTCTAACATTCATTAATTTTACAGTATTTCTGTAAATAATCTTTAAATTTTTTCCAATGCTTTACAAAACTACCCCATCTACTTTTCCATGCTGATGGTTCATTGCTGTCTTGCATATAGTGCTAAATCGTAATGTAGAACTGCCATAACATGTTATACCCGTAACATTAAACATATACCTTTAAACGTAGAGTGTTCCGTGTATACAGTACAACACATATCTAATCTAGTCTTCAAAAACTTTGATGGGGGAAATTTCATTACCTCCCTTAGGCACTCTACTTCAAAGTCTAAATGTTCACAGAGCAATGATGTTTTACTTTATGGATATTTTAAAAATTTTAAATTGAACCCATGCAGGCTATTTCCACCCAGGGCTGCAGGTAAAAGTCCTACATGCTGGTCTTTACATCCAGAACTACCTTCAACATCTTTCATTAAAAATTTGTGCCTCAAGGTGAAATAATTCCTTTTCCTCCTCTCTCTTTGCTGCGCTCTCCCTCTTGAAATGTCTCCAATCTGTCGACGATCACCGTAGCAAGCAAAGAAACAGAACAGGCCAGAACATTTTTATAATGTGTGGTGGGACTTTTATAATTTATACCAATACAGCTAACCTCCAGGACTCTTTGGTGCTACCAATGTGAGAAATATGTGCCTCTTTATGTTTCTACTAACAAATGTTGTCTCATATCTTCTGATTTTGTTGAAAAATTAAGAGAATAGCCCCCTTTGTCATTTCTGATATTTTTGCATTTGTTTTGTATGTTTATAAAATAAATTTAAATAGGAAAAGGAAAAAAGCTCAAATATTCTACCAACCAACCAACCAAGTGAGCATGCCTGGATGGTATTGAACACTTTGAGCCACGGAAATATTGTATGTCTTTTGTACACTATCATTTATTTTAATCCACGTTCCAGCAAATAGATGGTCAAAGCAAACTAACATCTATATGAACAGCCATCATTCATTAGAACAAATTTAATTTTTTAAAAAACCTTTCATTTTTCAAGAAGTTATATAGCTGAGAAAATAGAGGTTTTACTTCTGGATACAAGAAGTATCAAAAATAAGCAGCAAGTCTTCCCAATGAAGGAGGGGGACTAAACAAAAGGAAGCATAGCATGTTCGCCACAACTGTTGTATGAACAAAGTAGTCAAGCATACACCATCGAGTAACATATAATGTGTACGTTACAAATTTAGGACATCTTCATAAAGCAACCAGGGTTGGAGGGCAGGACTACAATATTTTTTGGGGTGGGCCCTTGGCCACAGGGGGAAGAAGAGAAACTCCCACTGAGCAAGCAGGCTGGCATTATTGGATATTGCCCTAACATATATTCACTCCAAACCTATGCCTTATAAAGCATTTCTGAAAAGCCCAAAGCTCTTTTATTGTCTACATTCAGAATATGCATGCATTATTAGGCTATTTTGAAAGCCCATTGCCAACTTCACTCTATAAACCACAGCACAATTAAGATGTTCTATTGACAGTTGCCAGGATATTAGTGACAACTAATATTATCAAGAACAGCAGGGGAAGCCTCCAGTGTACTTGCCATAGGAATAGTGAATTATTAAAAAACCACCAGCGGCAGAGACACAACTCCTTTTTTCAAAATGACAACAGGCTGCAACTTTGTGATATGCAGCACCAGTGTCATGGATGAGAGCAACTGCTGCAAACTGCACACAAACCCTCTGCCCACTACTCTTCTCCTGTAATCCTCCTTAGGAGGCAGTAGGTACAAAGACGCTTTGCAGGAAGACTAGGTGCCTCCTGTTGTTGGCTATAAGAACAATGTTTGATTACCAAACTCAAGAGATAATATATGGACACAAGGTTTTGAGCACCCCACACTTCTTACGGCTTAACACAATCTTACCTGCTTTAACTGACTTCTCCTCTTCGACAGAATAATAATATTTTCATTAAGAGCATCCCAGTCTTTAGCATCATAACACATTTTCACTACAGCAACCAGAATACGAGATGTGGATATCATATCAGAAGCCTAAAAAACAAAAGTATATACTTAAGCACAGAGGTTTCTACAGTATAAACACAAAGAAAGATTCCTCACACTTCCAAATGGAGTAGCACTAACAAAAAAAGTCACTAGCAATTAATGGAAATTTGTCCTCAACCTTGTAAGACAGGTTGGGTTACATAAAGCCAAAGCTAAGGATCAATTCACTGTTCTACTACTCACTTCAAGTAAACCTACCAAAGACGAATAGTGCCAGTGTGCTAACAGAACAAGGAACATCTCCCTTTTCTTCCTTTTCCTATTCCCACCCACTTATTCTTTCTTCCACATGAGCGACTAGCAGTATTTGCACATATCTAATGTGGCAGCTTCACTGGCACAAGTGACTTCAGTGCATACAAAGGAACTTCCTTTCCTGTCCCCTCCAGCCCCCTGCATGCCCTCCAAATCAGCTGTAGAGCAGATCTGGGGGGGTACATGGGTGAAAAAAAGGGTATGAAAGTTCTGTCGTGACAGTGCAACCTCTCTGGTGCAACACTGGGCACAACACATGGTGCTGTAGGCTGTGGTAACAAAGAAAAACTTTTTTGCACCTTCTTGTTTCTACAATCATAGTTATTAGAATGAATAAAAATCCCCACCATTCATATGCATGCATTGAAAATCTGGGAAAAGATTCACCATTTTGACCCCTGCGAAAGAGCCAAGCACAATAGGATGGTTGAAAGTAATTAAGGGGTGACAAATTCATGCTAGATCATGGGGTAGGCAAACTAAGGCCCAGGGGCCGGATCCGGGAATCAGCATGTTTTTACATGAGTAGAATGTGTCCTTTTATTTAAAATGCATCTCTGGGTTATTTGTGGGGCCCACCTGGTGTTTTTACATGACCAGAATGTGTGCTTTTATATAAAATGCATCTCTGGGTTATTTGTTGGGTATAGGAATTTGGTTTTTTCCCTTCCAAAATATAGTCCAGCCCCCCACAAGGTCTGAGGGACAATGGACTGCCCCCCTGCTGAAAAAGTTCGCTGACCCCTGTGCTAGATGATATATTCCATGAATAGGGGGCTTTTATAACAACATTTTAAAAAGCAGTGTTACTCAGTATGCTATACTTACAGTTCGAGTTTGTTTTTCCAAGGAAAGCAAAGTCTCAATTGCTTCTTGAAGCCTTCCATCCTAAAATACAAGAAAAAAAGTACGAAAAATGTACCACATATCCAACATGACATTTAACAAAGCAGAGTTAAAATAAGTCGTCCTCATTGTACAGGTTTTGAAGGTAACAGGGCCCAATCAAGGCCAAATCAGTCTCGGCCATCAGTCAATTGTGGTCACTTCTCACTACAAACTAGAGGATTTAAATACATTGCAAAATATTGTTTTGTTGGTTTCAACTGGAATTAGACTACAATTCTAACCTCACTTACCCAGGAGTAAGCCCCACTGAATTCGATAGGACTTCTGAATAGGACTGCAGTTAGTCATGACTAGACCAATCTTTTTTAAGAGACTTCCAGAAGTTATAAGAGGCTACTGAAGCCAAGTCTTCAGCCATCATTTATCTAGGTACGTGTTATCAAAAGCTCTTTTGTGATGTATGTACGGTATTCATATACAGTGGTACCTCAGGTTACAGACGCTTCAGGTTACAGACTCCGCTAACCCAGAAATAGTACCTTGGGTTAAGAACTTTGCTTCAGGATGAGAACAGAAATCGCACGGTGGCAGCGCGGCGGCCCCATTAGCTAAAGTGGAACCTCAGGTTAAGAACAGTTTCAGGTTGAAAATGGACCTCCAGAATGAAATACCGTATTTTTCGCTCTATAACACGCACCAACCATAATACGCACGTAGTTTTTAGAGGAGGAAAACAAGAAAAAAAATATTCTAAACGAAATAGTGGATATATGATTTTTGTGGTTCATGCTGTGGCCACAGACATGTGATCTGACAGTGAGTTTGGAGTAGCCCAATGCAAAAATCCTGAGGATCCATGCTTTGTAACCACGGAGGAGGGAAGGAAGAGGAACCATGGATCCTCTGCTCATGACTGCAGCAGATCCCCCCCCCCCCCCGCCGCCGGCATTCGCTCCATAACATGCACAGACATTTCCCCTTACTTTCTAGGAGGAAAAAAGTGATTGTTATGGTGCAAAAAATATGGTAAGTTCTTAACCCAAGGTACCACTGTACACAAGAGAAAATTTATGGACATAACTGTTGCTGTGCAACCCTTTTTGCCAGATGCAAATTGGATCCCTGACTTTTTGAAAAGCAGTGAACACACTCCCAATTTGCCTGGAATTAGCTAGTTTTCTAACTTGGAAGCCTTGTTGCTTAAAGGGGAAGGTGCTGCTATAAGAGAGCCCTGTCACAGCCTATCCTGTTCCCTGTGTTTAGTAGAAATTATGGTAAGCAAATGAAGCTCTACAGTTACTTAGTTGAATCCTGAAGCAACAATCAGTTCCTTCATTCCCACTAGGGTGGCAGAAGGGTAACCTGTCCTTTAACCACCTCAGAGGACCAGCAGCCACAAATTTATCACAGCCCAAGAACAAGTCCAGCTACAATTGCTACTTGCCCTGTTTGCTGGGAGAAGACAGCAGACTAACAGTATCCCAACCAAGAAAAACAGCAGTGGAGAATAATAACAACAATAATAATTTTATTGTTTATACGCCACCCATCTGGCTGGGTTTCCCTAACCACTCTGGGTGGCTTCCAGCAAAATATAAAAAGAATCCCAGTGAAGTAGTGGCAATACTTCGGAGAATAAATGACAGGAGCATCATCAGAAAAATAAGTTCTGAATTAGCTATTTTCACTCTAGAAATTAAAGCCACTATATTGCTTCTTGTACTATTGTCATAAGAGCCCCAGTGCTATTTATTAGAAAATGAATAGAAAATACAATAACTCTCCTACAGAAATAAAAGGTGCATTCACTCCTCCTTTGGTATCTCCTGTAACTATAGTCAATGCAGATTTGCAACAAAACTAAAGGACCATTCTAAACAGTGCAGCACACACCATGGAGTTATGTACCTTCAACAAATGGTTCAGAAGCATCTTTATTTGCATCAGCCACTAGCGAAAGCAATATGGTTTAAAAAGAGCAACAGAGGTTTAAAAGTAGCCACAACTCTTAGGAAGGACACTAAAGAGTAACTTTGCATTACGTCTCTCAGGATAACCATAGGCCAGGCATGGCCAAACTTGGCCCTCCAGCTGTTTTGGGACTACAACTCCCATCATCCCTAGCTAACAGGACCAGTGGTCAGGGATGATGGGAATTGTAGTCCCAAAACAGCTGGAGGGCCAAGTTTGGCCATGCCTGTCATAAACCTAATATTGGTAACATGTACTGCTCGATGCAGCTTTGACCATGGCTGAAAGCAAGATAAAGCAACCCACAGTACACTAGCGGCTTTATCAAATGCAGCAAATATTTGCAACAGTGCACATGTCAACTCGAGACCTGCATCCTTATTCCGATCATCACCTAACTATAGTCGCAAGCTCTCTCCCTCCGTCTCTTTGCCTATTTCCATTCTTCCAAGGTACTCGGGTTCAACATTTTAATTTTGGGCACAAGAGGCTGTCCCGGTGACACAAAGCTATCGTGACCAGCACAGCCCCTTAACTGAATATTGGGAAGTCTCCCTTGTACAGAATGGGGGTGGGGTGGGGCGTGAAATGGAGCAGCTTCATCCCGGTTTTGAACTGCAAATGTCTCTCAGATTGGGGGGCGGGGGAGCCACTTTCTGCGGCCGCCCCCTTCGCCGCCTAAACATGTACAGTGATACCTCGGGTTAAGTACTTAATTCGTTCCGGAGGTCCGTTCATAACCTGAAGCACCAGTTTAGCTAATTGGGCCTCCCGCTGTCGCACGATTTCTGTTCTTATCCTGAAGCAAAGTTCTTAACCTGAGGTAATATTTCTGGGTTAGTGAAGTCTGTAACCTGAAGCGTATGAAACCCGAGGTACCACTGTATGTCCCTTTCGCAAAAGGAGCCTCCCGGGTGGCCTAAGCAGGGGAGGAAACTGGGCCCGTGACGATACAGACCTTCGTAACCATCGTGCCATCCTCGGGGGCGCCGCGGCTTCGCCCAACGCCGGCGACCCCCTTTCCCGAGCGCCCTCCCACCTGCGCCGCCGTCCTCCCTTGGCCGGACGGCGGCGACCTTCCCCACAGGGCCCAGCTGCCGCCGGCTCTGAGCGATGCGGCCTACGCCGGCCCGCCGCGGCATGACTCAGCCTCTCCTCGGCCCAGTCCCTCACCCGGGCCATCTGCTCGCACTCGGGCAAGCGCTGGTCCACGGTGGCGCTGTAGTCCACCTCCATTTTCACAATGCGGCCATCGGCCCGCTCCGCGTCGCCGTCCGCCATGCTGGGCCCGCGTCCGGCTCCGAGTCTCCCACAGCTTCTTCACAGGCAAAAACCGCTCGCTCGGTCTACCTCAGAGAGAGACACAGACACAGACACTGACTCACCGGAACCGGAAACCCTTAGACGCATAGGCGCTTACAAAGACAGCTATCCCCGGAGGACCCCTACCTTTCCCCGACCGCTTCCCCGCTCCGCTCTGAGAAAAGAGCAGCAGCAGCAGGGACTGCGATAGACGCCTAAAGCGGGCTCGGCGGTTCTTCCCGCTTCGAGTGATGGGGTCCTTCTTCAGGGCGAGAGGCGGAGGCAGAGAAGCCGGAGATGAAAGCTGAGGCGTTTGAAAATGCCCCATGGGACACTTTTTTATTTTTAACCCCAGTAAACTGACATCAGCTGAGACAGCTGCTGCTAATAATGATAATAATAATAATAGTAGTAATAATAATAATAGTAGTAGTAGTAATTAATTTATTAAAATCAGTAGGTATATTGGGATTATTATTATTATTATTATTGTTATTATTATTATTAGACCCAGGTACTTTTGATGGACAAAGGTTTCCTCATGTTTTTAATGTTCTCTTGAGGGCCGCCCAGAGTGACTGTGAAACCCAGCCAGATGGGCAGGGTATAAATAATAAATTATTATTGTTGTTATTATTATTATTATTACAAAAAGAAAATTGTCAATGGCAAGCGGTTGGAAATTTGAGGAGACCGCTCGCTACCATGCCATCTTCCAGAGAGGCTTCATTGTGCAACCTACACGCCGTAAAAACCCCCACAATGAAAGCACCCTGGGTTCAGGAAGGATGTTGGCCGTTCTAAAGTCTCGTCAGACGGGCTACTTGGAAGGAAAAGGTTAGGCCTACTTCTGTTATTTTTGAAGGCCTTGCTCGTTTTCACAAATGAGGGTGCTGAGAAATGCCTTGTTCTGTTCTGGATATGGACACTCGCCGCCCCCAGAGTGCCCCACTGAAACGAATTGATTATTATTTTTATTTGAGTCGTTAGATTTACAGTATATATAATTGAGGATGCGGCTCGGTTAGGCACTTTGATTTCAGGGGGTCTGTGAGGAAAATCCCAACATTTGCCATATACTCCAAAAAGCCTCACACTCGTCTCGGTGACACATCACCTGTTGCGAGTGCAAGAAATTCCCATGTCAATCCCTGGCAACCCCTGTGGGTAGGACTGGGAAAGGCCCTTGTCTGAATTGTTCTTAATCATGGTGACAATACTGAGGTAGACAGACTCTGTAAGGCTACTTCCTAGGTTCCTAATCAGCGGCATAAGCAGTGTTGTTGTTTTTTTGCATGCCTAGACAGGTACAGGAGGGTCCAGTGGCTAGGAACATGCTGTCCCGCTTGTACTATGCTGCTGCGCATGATAGTCCTTGGTTCAGTAAAGAAGAGACAAAAAGACGTTGGAGCACGAGAAGTTTTACACAGTGGTGTAGGTAAGGTACACCGCACAGTTTTCATACGTACCACTTACAATCCATTTGCACTTCCCCTCCTGCTGGATTGCATGTGTGAAAGGCAGAAATGCAGTTTGAAAAGCTCTCGTGAGATTTCTGGGGTTCCAGGCTTGTTTACCCAGGGTCTGTGTTTCCTTTTGAGAATGAGACATAGAGGAGACTGTGGTGTCTTTGTGATATATGGTTTATTTACACATATATACAACCTGAGCCTATGATGGAGGGGTTCACAGCATTAACTCCTCTAAGAGGGTCTTGCTTTTCCCGTAGACGCAACTATTAAAACAGAATCACAGAATTGTAGAGTTGGGAGGACCCTGAGGGTCATCTAGTCCAACCCCCTAAGCCATTCTTCTCTCTAGATTGCTGACTTTAACAGCCTGCAACCTCCCCCCTCCTCCGCATCCAGCCCACTTTAAACCTCTAAACCCTGCCTTTTGTTCTTCTAACTAACTCTGAGCTGAAGGAAGGAGAGCCCCCTCCCATTTGTTGTCTGGCACATGGTCTCTTCTCATTTAGCTTTCCTACTGGCCCATTACCTTCCTTTTGTCTTCCAAATGGTCAATCACCCCAGGCAATTTCGTGATCAAGAAACAGGCATGGCTTAACATTTGCCTACTGGACCCAGAAATTTGGGGGAATCTGGTACCCACAAACCCCTAACAATATGTTAAAACTGAGTTTGCTAGATTTGACAAAAAGGGAAGTTACTGCTTAAGAATATCTTACTCCTATTTATAGTTTATGATTATTTTAATACTGATACTATCTTGTACACTCTCACTCTCTCTCTCTCTTAATGCCTTGCTAGCCTAATCCTATTTACAGTCATACCTCTTGTTAGGTTTGCTTCATGATGCGTTTTTGCAGACACGCAAAATGACATCACGCACATGCGCAGAAGCAGTGAATCACGACCCGTGTGTGTGCAGACCCGGGTTGTGTTCCTTTCAGGTTGCGAGAGGGACTTTCTCCCAAGTGTGTGTGTGTGTGTGTGTGTGTGTGTGTGTGTAGGTAGTGTTTCAGCCTTATTTATCCAATCATAGTAGTTAAATGATAAAACTGAGTGGATTTGTAAGCTACTTTAGTGCTTGTTTGTGAGAACTTTTCCCTGTCTTTTTTGTTGCTTTCCTTTCTTCAGGGAAGTAGGAGTGTTCTTGTAGTTAAAAACATATTACAGTGGCAACTCCTTTAAAAGGAGGGGGCAAAAACATTTGGGATATTCAGGTTTGACAAGCTTATGGATACAAAATTGGAGTTTTTACTCCTGGATATAAAAACCTGGATAGAAGAAATGGGCCCTTATTTGATAGACTCCTTCTATGATTGGACATCCGTAATTAAAGACTGGCAAAGAACCTGAGGGACATAGTGTAATGTGGGAACTCCAGGAAGATATTAGAAGTGGAGGGATAGGTGAAACGCAAAGGGGAAAGAGGGGAGGGAAAATTGGAATCCAAAGGCTGTAAAATTACTATTCATATTTATCTTATTTCCATCTGTACTATGGTTGAAAGGGGGAAACTCGTGGAAGGGTATAGATCGATCTTAGGGGATGGGAATTTGGGTAAATTGGGTTATTGATGAAGAGTGTAATTTGGGGATAAGAACTTGTTGAATTTAATTGCTTATTTGGAAGATTTGGAACACAAGAGGGGGTAGGGAGGGGAAGTCCTAGTTATTGGCAAAAAGTTTATAGATTGGATTTAATTTGTTTTGATTTGTTTTAATTTGGAAAACCTTAATAAAAATTATTATAAAAAAAAAAATAAAAGGAGGGGGCAAAACTGCCTGTTAGAATATCCAAGATTCTAACCACATTCCTATGCCTTGTTTTTTGTTTTTTTTCCCCAGCTTTGAAAAAATGTTCAAGTCTTTGGCTTTCTATTTCTTTGCCAAAAAACATACGTTAAATTTATGTGGTAGTTCTGCTTTGCAATTTCTTGACATTAGTGTAATCTACTGATTTTCTTTACAAACTTCAAGGTTAAGTTTGATGACAATTCTATTTCACTTTACTACTCTGTTGCCCATAGTAACATAAACCTGTATAACCTGACCAGTAAAGTCCTTGTAAAGTTAAGATACTGATCTATGCAGAGATAAGCTTAAGCCTATTAATTTCTGTATGGGCTCAGAGTGTAACTCTGCTTCATTCTTCACTGCCTGTGCCAGAGTAGATATAAATCAATGACTTCAAATAATAATACATCAGATATTTTTATTTAAATTGAATAATTAATTGCTAATAATTTACTGCTGCATTTATAGTTGATATATACAGTATATTTTAAATACTGAGACAATTTGGCTATTTGTGTTATTTTTCTTTTTAATTATGTGAGTTTATTGTTACTATTAATAATTTATTTATTACTCACCCTTCACCATAAAATCCCAGGAGAGGTTACAGCATTAAAACACAATATAAAACAATTTTAAACCACTTCCAACCATAAAAATAAGGTGAGTCCTAAAAACATACACCTCAAGTGTATGAATTTACTGGCAGATGATGCGTATTTGTTTTTCAGTTTCAAAACTGCTGTGAGAACCTTGTATGGATAGCAAAATGCAAGATTTAAAAAAAAATCTTTAGTTGCAAACTTTGTTGGTCTCTAAGGTACTACTGGACAATTTTTGATTTTTTAATTTATTTCGACTGTTTCAGACCAACATGGCTACCTATCTGAATCTAGAAGCTTTAATTGTTAGCGCGATTGCTTAGTGTGCATGCTTGTTCAGAAAATAAAAGATAGCTGAAACTTGATTTTAATCTTTATGGACTCTTCCCTGATGACCTTGAGGCTGTTACTCCTATATCTGGAAAGTTGTGCATAAAAAATAAAGTTAAAGAGTGGGACCTTTCGGTAACCAGATATTAATTGCCGAACTGCCATTTTTGCCATTTTATTCTGTTAAATCTGATTGTGGTCTTCCTATTTTGTTACATTTTCTGTTGGCACAAAGAGGAATGCATTTATTGTTGAAATTTCAAGCTATGCTCATAGCATATTTAGTGAAATACCTTGTAAACCATTGTTTTTGTATTTGTGGCCAGGCAGAGGGAGGATATTGTTCCCTATGTATTGTTTTGTTCCATTTATAATTTCCTTCGTAAAGGTTTTTGAAAGAAATTCTTGAGACAATTTTATGTTGTTTTTAACAGCAGGGAGAAAATCTGTTACTTATTTGTTGATATATTAAAAATGAGGTTTCTGTAAAATACTAAAATAGATTAATATTACCTTAACTTTCTAAGCACCTGGGTGAGTTTTTCTAAGCAAGAATGTTTTTAGTAGGCACCCAAAAGAGTACAATGAAGGCGTCTGCTTAATCTCAATAGGCAGAGAGTTCTAAAAGGCAGGTGCTATCACACTAAATAATCAAGTGCTTACAAATATGGAAAGGGTACAGTGTAGAAGTGCAAATTCCGCCAATCACAGCAATTACTTTAATTTAAGTCCAGCCCAAGATACTTTGCTGTCTGAGGCAAAGGACAAGATGTCCTCAACTGGACTGGCAGTTGAATCTTAACTTCAACACTGTCAATAAGATAACATTCTCCGGTGCACCTGCAGGCAGCAGGCCAAAGATTGCATTTTGGCTCCTTGACTGTTGAACTGTCGAGTGTCACAAGACACTGTTCCATCCCCAGTGCTCTTTAACATCTTTATGAAGCCAGTGATGATGATCATTAGAACAGGCATAGGCAAACTTGGCCTTCCAGATGTTTTGGGACTACAACTCCCATCATCCCTGACCACTGGTCCTGTTAGCTAGGGATGATGGGAGTTGTAGTCCCAAAAACATATGGAGGTCCGAGTTTGCTATGCCTGCATTAGGAAATTTGTTGCACAGTGTTTCCAGCATGTTGATGCTCACAGCTCGTGTTTCTGTGAAATGCCTGGATCAAGTGTGGCTGTACATGTGTGGAACCAGTACCTGGAAATAGTAATGGCCTGGATGAGGGCCAATACACTGAAGCTGAATCCTGACAAAATGGAAGCCCTATGAATGGGTAGTTCCTGAGTTTGGGATCTTGGTCGGTTACCTGTTCTGCAGAGAGTTGTACTTCCCCTGAAGGTTTAGGTGCATAGCCTGGGGATGCTCCTCCATCCATTGTTATCACTGGAGAGCTAAGTGGGTAGGAGTGCCCTTATCCACATTCAGCTGGTGTGTGACCTACGAACTTCCATGGAATGGGATAACCGAGCTGTAGTGGTTTATGCCATGGTAACCTCAAGATAATCGCAACACTAAATATGGATCTACCCTTAGAATTAGTCTGGTAAACTGGTAAAAAATGTGACTGCTGGGCTGCTTTGTGGAGCAGCCTAACAGCAACATGTGATAGCCTTGTTCAAGTAATCGGCACTGCCACTGTGCTATCAGTTGAAGTTACGGCATTTGCACACAAAGCCCTGTATGGCACGGGACTTGGTTATTGGGGAGACCTATATGCCCCTGCCGGGACGCGGGTGGCGCTGTGGGTTAAACCACAGAGCCTAGGACTTGCCGATCAGAAGGTCGGCGGTTGAAATCCCCGTGACAGGGTGAGCTCCCGTTGCTCAGTCCCTGCTCCTGCCAACCTAGCAGTTCTAAAGGACGTCAAAGTGCAAGTAGATAATTAGGTACAGTGGTACCTCAGTTTAAGTACTTAATTTGTTCCGGAGGTCTGTTCTTAACCTGAAACTGTTCTTAACCTGAAGCACCACTTTAGCTAATGGGGCCTCCTGCTGCTGCCGCGCCGCCGCAGCCCAATTTCTGTTCTTATCCTGATGCAAAGTTCTTAACCTGAAGCACTGTTTCTGGGTTAGCGGAGTGTGTAACCTGAAGCATATGTAACCCGAGGTACCACTGTACCGCTCCAGCAGGAAGGTAAACGGTGTTTCCGTGCGCTGTTCTAGTTTGCCAGAAGCGGCTTAGTCATGCTGGCCACATGACCCGGAAGCTGTACGCTGGCTCCCTCGGCCAATAAAGCGAGATGAGCGCCGCAACCCCAGAGTCGGGCACGATTGGACCTAATGGTCAGGGGTCCCTTTACCTTTTATATGCCCCTGCCTGAGCACCACAGCCTGCTGGGGAATTGGTGGTGGAGATGCTAAGTGGGGTAGTTGGCAGCCCCTTGCCCCCAAGCCTTGGGTTGGGTAATCCCTACCCTTTATCAAATATGCACCAAATTTGTACATCTTTTAGTGAAAGCTTTCTATCTTGCCCAGGCCTTGCCAGACAGAGATTGGATTGTATTTCGCCTCCATACAGTGTTTACTCAGCTATGTAACTGTATTTTGCATTTGAAACTGGATCTTATTGTGGTTTGTGTATTTGATGACTTTGTGTAAGATACTTCGCTATTTCAGTTTGAAGCAGTATATAAATAAATAAGGAAATGTTTTAGGGTTGGTGTTGCAGGCCTATGCGACACATTGCTTTGATCTCCAACAAAGGGGAGTGGCCGGGGGGGGGGGGATGCAAGAGAAATGGCTGAGAGTCTGCCACTGCGGTTGGTGCTACTTTGGAGCATTTGCCGACTGGGACAATTGCTTCACCCCCTAATTATAGGCCCTCCCTGTTTAAATTGGCATTTTCAGTGATGATTTTGAATAGCTTTGATTTTTATCAGCTCACCCCAGACTTTCCCTATGGGTTCATCTTCCACAATCTCTCTTACCATTCACCTCTTTCATCTGCCTAAACATAATCTCTTCTGCTTTTGTATTTAGAGCGTGAGGAATATTTAGCACTTGTAATCACAGCATATGACAGATGCTACTATAGCCTTGACACCTTACATCATTTCAGTGGGTCAGCATCTTAATACATTAGTCATAACACAGCAGGAGCGCTTAGACTTCTTAACATATGATTGATCAAGTTCTGCTTCTGTGCAGCCTATGAGTGTAGTATTAAAATGTTTTCCAAGAACAGAAATAGAAGCTCTATGAAGCAGTTTCTCATCTGAATTTAAGAATGTGTAGGATATTTGATATTCTAAATATATATATCACACTGATCCGGTTATTATCCGCACCATTGGATTAAGAAAAGGAAGATGGAACAAACAGTTTTGAGAGAACTTGGTTCCTTCTTGTTAATTACATGAAGCATAAACCTAATCTGAACCTATTTAAAACTTTTTCACTGCTGGTATAAATTTGACATAACTGGAGTAAGTTTGTAATGGAATGAAACAATAAGCGAAAGGTCTGCATGTTGTGCTACTAATTATAAAAATGTAAATTGTGTATATATGTGTATTTATGCATTATATGAAAATAAAAATTGAACTAGACAATTCAATTATAAGATTCAGATCTTACAGGAAGAGGGCCTTCTCGGTAGTGGCGCCCACCCTATGTAATACCCTCCCACCAGAATTTAGAAGACATCTAAAGGCAGCCCTGTTTAGGGAAGCTTTTAATATCTGAAGGACTATTGTATTTTAATATTTTGTTGGAAGCCGCCCAGAGTGGCTGGGGAAACCTAGCCATATGGGTGGGGTATAAATAATTATTATTATTATTATTATTATTATTATTATTATTAGTGTTAATCATTGTAATAAGTGCAAATCCTTCCTTATGTAAAATCATTTTTCTTATAAGGAAGTAAGATAAGCTTGCTATGTCGGGCCACTGGCCCACGTAGCCCAGCTTCCTCTTCTCACAGTGGCCAACCAGATGCTTATGGGAAGCCAAAAAGCAGGACCCGAGCGCAACAGCACGCTGCCCACTTGTGATTCCCAGCAGCTGGGCATTCAGGGGCATACTGCTTCCAGTAGTGGAGGTAGAACATAGCTACCCTGTCTCATCACAAAAGAGAGCTGTGATGTCATGGTCTTCTGTCCCTCTGATGTTATACCACCACTGTACTGAGTAAGTTATTTTCATGTGTATTTCAAAAGCACAAACTGGTACTAAGAGACTGAGCCAATGCTATGTTGCATGGAGCATTGTGTGGGTGTTGGAGCTATTGTTTGATTTTGGGAGCAGACCTACCCTTATCGTCCTTCAGCAATGAAGGAACTCATTCAAGTAATTCAATAGGATTTTTCATCAGGGAAGGGCTTTGGTCTTTTGAATTTCAGCAGCGCCCTGTGCAAGACCCAAATTTGGCATACACCCTGCCTCTTGCCTTCCGTTCTGCTCAATATACTATGTCATAGTTGCAACGCCCTGCTGTGCCCCATAGGTTCAGCGTCCACTGTGGCAGAACCAGTCGCGCTGCCCCGAATCTGCCTCTGTTTTCTTGGTTCTTGCATCCCACCCTACAGCCTGCAGAGACCCTCTGCAGCTCCACATTCTGATGCAGTTTTATCTGGGAACTGAGCAGAGGGGGCAGGTTTCCCCTTGCTTTCATTTTTTTTTATAATATTTTTTATTAAGTTTGTAAAATACAGAAAAAGAATAAAGAGCATATTATAAGAATAAAGTAGAAAGATTACAAATTTTCTTGTTCTTTTTTCCAAATCTACTGGACTTCCCCACATCCTCCCAACCCTGCATTCTCTGTGATACATAACATCAGCAATTTGTTAACTTATTTCATTACTTATTGTATCCTTCGTTTTATCATGTTACCCAATTTCAAATGTGTTATAACCCGAATCATGTACATTTTCATTTAAACACAATAAAGTTATTTCCTTATTCTATCTCAGACTTCTTGTGCCTTAATTTCTATTTCTTTAGTTTAACATTACTGAAGCTAGAGTTTCCTAAAAGGTGCATTTTTTAACATTCATACAGCTTATAGTGTTTTTCCAGATAGTCCTTAAATTTTTTCCAGTCCTCCTCGATTGTTTCTTCTCCCAAGTCTCGGATTCTGCCAGTCATTTCGGCCAGTTCCATGTAGTCCATCAACTGCGTGTGCCATTCCTCCAGTGTGGGTAAATCTTGTGTCTTCCAATGTTTTGCAATCAGGATCCTTGCTGCTGTAGTAGCATACATAAAAAAAGTTCTGCCCTTCTTAAGCACTTTCTGGTCCACCATGCCCAGGAGGAAGGCCTCTGGTTTCTTAGGTAAGGTAAATCTAAGTACCTTTTTTAGTTCATTATGAATCATTTCCCAAAAGGCCTTCACTTTCGGGCAGGTCCACCAGAGGTGAAAGAATGTCCCTTCCGCCTCTTTACATTTCCAACATTTATTATCAGACAGGTGATATATCTTAGCAAGCTTGACTGGGGTCATGTACCACCGGTATATCATTTTCATAATGTTTTCCTTCAAGGCACTACATGCCGTAAATTTCATTCCGGTGTTCCATAACCTTTCCCAGTCTTCAAACATAATGTTATGCCCCAAATCCTGCGCCCACTTTATCATGGCGGATTTGGATGTCTCATCCTGAGTATTCCATTTAAGCAGCAGGTTATACATTCTCGAAAGTAGTTTACTTTTTGGTTCTAACAGTTCTGTCTCTAGTTTCGATTTTTCCACCTGGAATCGAACCTTCTTGTCTACTTTAAAAACTTCTTGAATTTGTGCATAATGCAACCAATCTCGCACCTTGTTTTTTAATTTTTCCAAGCTCTGCAACCTCCAATTGTCTCCAATCTTTTCAATTATTTCCCCATATTTAGGCCAATTGGCCTCCATGTTAGGTCTCTTACGTGCGTTGGCCTCCACCGGTGAGAGCCACCTCGGAGTCTTACTCTCCAGTAAGTCTTTATATTTTGTCCAGACCATTAAAATTGCTCTCCTAACAATGTGGTTTTTAAACAATTTGTGCACTTTAACCTTGTCATACCACAAATATGCATGCCACCCAAAAGCATTGTCAAACCCTTCCAGATCTAGGACATCAGTGTTTTCCAGTAAAATCCAATCTTTCAACCAGCAGAAGGCTGCAGATTCATAATATAACCTCAAGTCTGGCAGGGCAAATCCCCCTCTTTCTTTCGCATCAGTTAATATTTTAAACTTTATTCGGGGCTTTTTGCCCTGCCAAACAAACTTAGAAATATCCTTCTGCCACTTTCCAAAACATTCCACCTTGTCCACGATCTGTAGGGTCTGAAACAAAAATAACATTTTTGGCAATACGTTCATCTTTATAGCTGCTATTCGGCCCAACAAGGAAAGTTTCAATCTTGACCACGTTTCCAAATCTCTTTTGATTTCTGACCAACATTTCTCGTAGTTATCTTTAAACAAATTCAAATTTTTGGAGGTCAGATACACCCCTAGGTATTTTACTTTTTTAACCACATTTAGTTCTGTTTCTTTCATGAACTCATCTGTTTCTGTAGTTGTCAATTTTTTTGCTAGAACCTTAGTTTTTTGCTTGTTCAACTTAAATCCCGCCACCCGACCAAAATCAGAAATTAATTCTAACACTCTTTTAGGACTAGAGACTGGCTCCTGGTTTCCCCTTGCTTTCAATATGCAAAGTTTGTGAGTGTTAACCAAGCCCTGTTTACTTCATGTAAGACACTATGATAGTAGCTGCAATGCAAGCTTTTGCTTGCACCACAGGCGCATGTAGAGCAAGAAGCCCATTCAGTAAAAAATGTGAGAATATGGTCAAACATAGTAATTTGAGAGTAACCTTTATTCTATTTTTTGTGGTTCAATGGCCAAATCTATAGCTGCATTAAAAGTCAACATAATCTAAAATTATAATATACTGCAGCCATAAAAGAACCTGACTTCTAAATATAGCTATTTCCTCTGGGTAACAGTAGAACAGGCATTTTTTTGTGGGCCTTCTAGCTGAGTGTGCATTGGAGTGCAGAAGAGCAAAGCGAGAGTTGAAGTAGCTTATTTTACCACTAGATGGCAGTGTTTGTCTCTGGACTAAGGCTTACAGATCCTAAGGTTGCATATAGGCAAATCTGAATTTCAAATTTTGTTTGATATTTGTAAGGAAATTTAACTTTAATAGTTGCATCTTGTAAATTCAAGTTTTGGTAACTGATTTAAGGTACTGTATTCTTTAGTAGAAAGTACTGCCTTCATCTATTTTTTGGACAGAAAAGACATGGCATTCTAACAAAAGTCTTAATGTACTAAAAGGAGGTACAATGCCAGTTGTGGTGATGTTTCAGTGCAAAAGTGTTAAAGAAATAGAAATAACTTTGGCGGCAATCATAACCCATTTTCCTGGGAGAAAGCACCACTGAATTCAAAGTACTTGCTTTTGAGTAGATGTAAGGACTGCACTGCTATTCTTCCATGCTTACCGTATTTTTCGCCCTATAGGACGCACTTTTTCCCCTCCAAAAATGAAGGGGAAATCTGTGTGCGTCCTATGGGGCGAATACAGGCTTTCACTGAAGCTTGGAGAGCGAGAGGGATCGGTGCGCACCGACCCCTCTCGCTCTTCAGGCTTTAGGAAGCTATCCGCAACGTGGGGAGCCCTGCGGGAACTCCCGCTGGGCTCTCCATGCTGCGGATAGCAGCCTGCCGTCCGGCGCGTGGGGCACCCTGAAGCAGAGTGCACAGCGTGCCGGGCAGACAACGGACAGTCCCACAAGCTCGGGGGACAGCGGGGAGACGCAGTGCCACCATCCTGCTGTTCCTCGAGCTGGTTTTGGGGGGGAAATAAAGGGGGGGGGAAATTTCCTTTATTTCCCCCCCAAAAAAACTAGGTGCGTCCTATGGGACGAAAAATACGGTATTTTTAGTACTTGATGTGTTTTTATATTAAATGTTTGGGTTGCTGGTTCTTCAAGATCACGGTTACATTTTGGGAAGCACATATAATTTACATGACATAATTATCAGCAGCAATTTGAGAATATAAGTTATTATGCATGTTAATGAATGAGCTTTAAATGTTGACATTCAAACATAATTAAAATGTATCAGCTTTTTATCTGTTGCACATTGCTTGCTTCAAAAGTGGAAAAGGATTATGCCTGCTAAAAGAAGATAATAATGGCAATGTGTTTTCATTGAGCCATTTCTAACTGATATGAGAAGCTATGGCTGCTTTACAGAGTTGAGGGCTGTTAATGAAATGCTGCTCAAAAAGGAAATGGGTGAGGTTGTTATATCCTGTTTTTGTATGTCCTGTGCTGTCCTTTTATATTTATAAAGGACTTGCACATTTCTTTTTAAGAATACAAGCTTAATATTGCAATAGCTGCATCATCATCATCATTATTTTCAGTTTGTTGCATGGTGTCAAGGATCAGAACAAAAGCCTACGAGTTCAGGATTCCTAACTCAAAGATTGAGGAAGTAGAAAAGAAAAATGACCTGTTTTTACATAATCCATCTTTCATCATTTGCTTTTAGTTTCTTTCAGATGTTATTTTAGCATGGCAGTAAGATTCATTTATCTAGAACACCTTTCCTCTGCTTTTTTCAGAACGACTTACAAAAAATAATAGTTCGGATAGAAGTCATTTTCTACCCATGCAAGTGCTGTTTTCTTCCACAACATTCTAGCATGAGATATAACAGTGAAAACAAATGCAGAGATGTTGTTCTGCTTCTGCAGAAGTTGCACAATTAAAAGCAGAAGAGCTACTGTAGAATCTGTGCTGCTGTTACTGTGCTGCTTCCAAGCCATTGCAGACCAGTACAGTTGCTGTTTCTGAAATCAGATCAGCATAGAATGCAAATAAGACATATTAATGGAATTATCTATATGGTCATTTACAAAGAAGAAGTTTGGCTGTTCCCTATCTCGTTTGGCTTTCAATCTAACAGCTATATAGGGTACGATCCAACAACCCTTCAGCCTTTCATAAGTCACAACCTCACTTGTCCCCAATTTCTCTGGAAGATTCCTCTGGAGTGTGTTTGTGTGTATGTGTGTGTGTGTGTGTGTCTTGTACAGAGGGAAGGAGTGGAAGTCCTGTTTGTTGTGAGAAGAAGCTCTTTGTGCAATCAGGCTGTCACAACTGGATGTCACCCATAGGAAACTGCCAAAGAAAGGGGATGGAAAATAGAAGCTGGCACAGACAGCTGAAGACAGAGCTGTAGCTATGGGGAACTAGCTGGGCTGTGTGTGTGTGTGTGTGTGTGTGCGCGCGCGCGTGTGCACGTGCGTCCAAATGCCCATGGTGGGGTGCCAAACTGGGTCTTTGACCTGGGTGAAATAAAGCCTAGCTTGCTTTGCCCCTGGTGAAGGGATATGTGATTATTTCAATTACACATACTTTGGCTTCATTACAATATGGTATTGGGACTACAGGATTGTTCCAAAGGCTTCTAAGAAAGTATGAATTTGGAAGTGGGATTTGTAGGAAACAAAGAAAGTGGTTGCACTGAGGCATTCTGGGAGGCAGCTCCAAGCAATTAGAGGAGTCAAGGAAGAAAGGATGCAATTGTTTCAAGGAGCAGGAGACCTTCCATGAGGTTGGTGGAGCTGGACAAGTGAAACAGGAAGAGATCTGTTGGGATGTAAGAGCAGAGATGTTTCAGATGGGGGGCAGGCAATCATGGAGGGTTTTGACGGTATTTCTTTGGCGTGTATATTGATGCTTTAAAACTCTTCAGGTGCTTTGGGTGATTATCCTCTTAAGGGATTCTTTTTTTTCCATGAGTCACTTGTTTTTGTTTGAGTGTCTCTAGAGGTTTGTCAGGAATCGCAAAGGCCACAAGACACTCCTTTGCTACTGTTAAACACTCCAGCAAAATTGGAGCTGTTGTGTGAAATGCATCATGACCCAAGGCTCCACAGCTAGCAGGCAATAAAGGTAAAGGGACCCCTGACCATTAGGTCCAGTTGTGGCCGACTCGGGGGTTGTGGCGCTCATCTCGCTTTATTGGCCGAGGGAGCCGGCGTACAGCTTCTGGGTTATGTGGCCAGCGTGACTAACCTGCTTCTGGCGAACCAGAGCAGCACACGGAAATGCTGTTTACCTTTCCGCCAGAGCGGTACCTATTTATCTACTTGCACTTTGACGTGCTTTTGAACAGCTAGGTTGGCAAGAGCAGGGACCAAGCAACGGGAGCTCATCCCATTGCGGGGATTCGAACCGCCGACCTTTGATCGGCAAGTCCTAGGCTCTGTGATTTAACCCACAGCTCGACCCGCGTCCCATAGCAGGCAATAGAGCACCATAAAATGGCTGGTGGAAGTGTGAGTAGAGGTGGGACCACCACCACCATAACCGTTCCTGGTTTATTACAACAGAAATAGTTTTAAAAATGCCATGCATAAAAGATTTTGCAGGTGTTGTTGCCTCCAGTGAAGAAGAGTTTTCTTCTTGCATGTATCTCATGCTTAGTTTTATTTCTAAACACATCCAGCAAAGGTTCCCCCCAGATCTCTAGGAACAGCTTAGTAGCTATCGCTGTCTGGAATTGCCTCTAAATTAGTCATATACCATATGTCAGTTTCATCCAACTGCTGCTCCTTGCATTTTTCTAAATGGCCTGAAATCAATCTGCAAGAACCAAAAGGGGAGGGGAGATATGTGTGGAGAGTGGGGAGAAAGCAATTATCCCTTTGGATTTTATTTGAATTCAGTTGCCTCTTGCTTTCCTTGTGCTGGCTGACACTTCAGCAGAGACATGCTGTTTTGTTTAAAACGTTTGCGTCCCCCCCCATGCCATTTCCCTATTGGCCGGATGGGGCCATCCTTCCTGCTGTGGCTGCTGATGTCAGACACACACTCACACCCTTTCTAAGGCTGCTGCTGCAGAGACTTCTCAGCACGACCAGATAGGACCCGACCAGTACTACACACAGCTCTGGTGTGGGAAACCCAGCCCTCAAGAACGATCAAAGGTGGAAGGAAAAGCCAAGACACATCCTGTCTCTCCCTCAGGGTGCAGTAATGCTGAAAGGCATAACATCAGCTTTAGTACAGTGAGGCGGGGAGAGAGAGCCTTGTTTACCAGCCTGGGAAGGAAATGTTATAAACCCTTTGTCTTGGAAATAAGCTTTGCATCTTTGCTGCTGCTGATCCCGTGTGCTGCTGCTGCCGCCGCCGCTGCTGGTGACATTAACATCTGTGGACTATTTCATTTATTTTTACTTCCTCCCCCACCTCGGCTGCTCTAGGAATGTCTTGATGCAACTGGAAAGAAATTGTAGATTTTAATGCATTTCCAGTGGATGTCTCTCCATTCACTATGATAGCATTTTATGTTTGAGACTCCTTTGTGTATGTGTGAGTGAAAAATCACATGATCTCAGTTTGAAGCAGGAAAACTGGAAGAGAGAAGAAATTCTGTTTTTTCCCTTTTTTTGCTAGATCAGCTTTCTAGATGGTGGCAGTGGCAATTTCTACATACATTGTCAAGCACACATACTACAGTGTGCTGTAGACCTTGCTGATTTTTTAAAAAAGATATAAAAAAAGATTTCCCCCCCTTTTTGTTGTTGCTGCAGTTGGGGTGCACTGTGATTACGTTTCTCCTAAATTGCTGATTTGCATTTAATGTGAAGGAATATGCTCATGAAGGAGTATCGGATCTGTATGCCTTTGACAGTTGAAGAGGTAAGTGCAGTAGATGATAATGCTTAGTGCTTTGTTTTAACAATTGTTCCTGAATGTGACTGGAGTGGAGAAGAGTTAATAAATGACCGTGGTGTTTTATTGGGTTCTTTCTACTATTATGAAATGATTTTCCCCTCCACTCTAGTTCATGGAGTCGTATTTCTGTTGCGATGGAAGGAAAGTGCATGCAAGCAAAAAGTAAATATACCAATTTACTGTGTCATCAGAGTTCTGATTGGCTACTAAGCTTTGCTAAGAACACACATGCAAACATAAGCAGGTACGCACACTTTGAGCAGGACTGATTTGGAATGGAATCCATGTGGCAAGAATTAATCCAGTGAAATTTCAAAAAAATAAAAATGTTTGGTTAAGTCATCCTGTTTTCAAAACATGTTCCTTGCATACTTCAAATTTAGATGTGTGATAATTTTTCAAAGTTTCTCCTATGTAAAGTAGCATTTGTAAGTGAGCTTCAATTCTTCTAGTGAAACTTTTAATGTAGCCATTCCGTTGTTGATATATTTTACTAAAGCACAGTGTATTTTAGGTACTGAGTGTAGCACACACGTATTTAAATAGAAGCACACATATTGAGAGCAAATGGCAGACAAAGGCAAAACAACATTTAAGTATGTTGATCATGGTAGTTTTATACTCAGAAGGCAACAAGACTTCAGTACATAAGCTACAGCTTTGATGAATGTTTATATTTATTGAAGTAAAGTTGTGATGTTGTACATGCAGTGAACATCTAAGTTCCCCTTTGTTTTCAGATTCATATTGAAATGTTATGCTTGTTTGTTGTTTTAATTGCTATTCAGTCCTTATCATGGAAGTTTATTTTCCGTTTCATCTTTTGGCAATGCGCAAATACATTCATTTTATTTTTGTTTAAAAAAACATACCTGACAGTACTGTAGTCCACAAGGGGGAGCTTTGAACATATTCTTCCATAGAACTTTGTTCCCATCTTTTGATGCAGAAATATATACAATAGTGGTAAGAATATCACTAGTAGATTGTTGCAGGTATCTTTTTTCTGTAAAAAATAAATAAACATAGCACTTGCACTCCATGTGTTTCGGAAGCCTGCTTGGACTTATCTGGCATGAAACATTTCGGTTGTTGCAGAAGAAGCAGTGAAATGTATCAAAAGTACCACATTTCTCCCTGCCTTGTGTAAAATGACTACAGTAAAGAGAAATCCAGTTTTGAGGTTTCCAGTGCAATCTACTTTGTACTTGTATGTATTTGCTGGCTACATAGTATTTCGTACATCTGCAGACAGTGAACCTGTTGGGAACTAGCAAGCTCATACTGTGTTTGCTGGAGGTACATGTAATTGGTTGTTGTGTTAGTTTTTCCTTCAGTAGTTTCTTATCTTTTCCAGCCTTCCCAGCAAAGCCAACATTCTAGTGTTTAAAACGGGTTTGCAAATAATTCCAAATGAATTATTAGTCCTTAAAAAACCCCCACTGCGTATCTGGGATAGCCATTTGTGGACATTTACAACCTTAAAGCGACCCCTGCTCACCCCCCCCCATTCCTATTTTTAAAAGTTTCTATGCCTAGTAGTTTGAAGAGAATAGTTTTGCATGAGTCAGAATTAAAACCCCAGGTGTTGTGTAAATATCTGAAAACCTTTGATGCCTCTTCAAGGGCAGCTGAAGTAGACTTTTTAAGTAAAGTATTCCTGTAGTGCCATCAAAATGTGTCAAATGCAAAACCATCTTTTAACAAAGATTTGTGGATGTGCACTGGTACAATTTGCTGCTACTTTATACTGTGAATAAAATTGCAATCCAATGGCCACTAACTTGGGAATGAGTCCTATTGAACTTAATGGACCTTACTTCTACTTATGTATGTTAGTCTATATTTGTACATGCACATGAAAGCTCATACCAAGAACAAACGTAGCTGGTCTCTAAGGTGCTACTACACTTTTTTTTTTATTCTTTAAATACATTTCACTCTTACACAGTATCTGTGCTGAGCTCCCTGTCCCAAACAATTACAATGAATTAGTAATTGTTGGCTATCTGCAACAAGTTATGAACAACTTTGCATATAGGCATTGAAATTATACATACTTTCAGATCTGAACAGGATGCCACCCTGGATAAGGAAAAACTTAACTTCAATAACAGTTAATTTTAATTATATTACTTGGAAGTTTGTGATAGGGATTCTATAAAATAATCCAGTTTAAAATGATGTCTGAATGTAATACAAACAAAGCCTACATTCTAAACCACTTAAAACTATCAAACACACTGCAGTGATTCAGATATGGCATCAAACAGTTTGACATTATGCATAGCTGGATTATTGGGTTTGATTACTGCCTCTCCCTCCCTTTGTTCCTTGTTCTTGCACTTCCTGCCTCCTTTCCTGGTTTGAGATAAAACTTAGTTTGAAGTTTTGCTTGGCAAACTATGGTTTGTGCTTTCTCTGCAAAACAGACTTGGAAATTTGGTTTCTAGTTCTGTTTTGCAGGGCAAACACAATCTAATTTTTCAGTTTGGATAAAACTGGCATGCTGGCTGGCTGCCTGAAACCAAGGTGGGGGGCAGGGAAGCCCCATGCATGAAGGGCAAACAGAAGCACACAGACCTGGGCCTCTCCATTGGCTTGTGCATATAAAATCAAATCATGGCTTGATGAACCAAGATGCATTTTAAGATAGGCTTAAGATAGAGCTCACGTATCTGAGCTTGCTTAGTGCCCTTACGTATATATATAGAACGGGCCAATTGCTTCATCTCTACATTGTGTAGTAGAAAATACGTGTTAGTTACATGAGAAGCAATTTTGGATTATGCCCTGATAATATAGAAGTTAATTAGTTTCAAAAGCAACCAATTTTTATGCATTTTTTGTTCAGTAAACATTTGATAGAAAACTTGAAAATTGATTTAAATTAGCCTGCCTTGGAGTGTGTTTCTCAAGGGCTCTGAAATATGTTTCTCTTCTGAGACTGTAGCCTAAGTAATCTTGGTAATGCTCTTTTTAACTGTTGTTTTGTGCAGAAAGCAATGGTAAATGTACAAGAACATTGGGTGATTAAGATGTTAGTAACTAACTGTTGCTTCCCTTGGCTTCATTGCTATCCTGTTACTTTCCTTAAGTTTTTTTTAAAAAGGCTATGAGCATATGACCTTTAAACATTCATCATCAAAGGGGAATTTTTCATTGAACAGTTAATATATTTGTTCAAAGTCTCATGTGACTTGAGTGAGTTGAGTAAAATGTCAGAATCCCATCTTCAGTAGTTTTGTGGTAAAAATTTCCGTTATGATTACAGTTTTCCTCCCAATGCATGTAGAACTCTGATAAATCATATCTATTATAGTGACAGAAGACTTGATTCAAGTCTTCTGAGTGCCTATGCTCATGTAACCACAATGATGCCATTTGTGTGCAAGAGACAGAGATCAGCAGGCTCAGGATAATCCTGAGATCTGTGGAAGTACAATAAAAAATAAATAACTGGGGGGGGGGAGTTATAAAACCTAATGAAAACTGAGTGTGCTCAAGGGCCATGGAATGCTAGCTGACTGTTGTGGAATAAGAAATGGGGGAAGTGGAATGGAATATGGTGAACAGGAGGCTTCCACACGGCAACATTTTGTTGTAGGTCCCATTGCCTATCAATATATCGTCCAAAACTGGTTTGAAGTCCATATCGTGATATTGGTTTCATAATTTTTGACCTGGCAATATATATCGCAAACCATGATGTGTATGTGTGTGTGCTATGCAAAAATCACAATTTGGGGGAAAAACCATGAAGCCAGCCAATGCCTCTACATAGCTCCATCCTTATTTCAGACATCGTGATATGTTGTGATGTTGAAAACCAGGTATCGCCCAGCCCTATCTTAGCTACTTACACATCAGCAAAAAACTTCATTGGTCTGTTCATAGGCCCATTAAACCAAACCAAGACACAAATGAGCAAACATGCAGGGCCCTGGAAAGTATGACTTTGCTCTTCACTGGTCATTATGCTGCTGTGCTGAACCAAACCGCAGTTTGACTTCATGTGTCAGCTAATGCTTGGCTCATGGTTTAGCTGCTTGCCAGTCAAATCACAGGCTAAAATCAAGGTGTGCCCTGTGGTTTGTCCTCTTGAGCAGCCCACGTTTGGTCATTTGCACTAGGCCATGATTTGGCTTAGCTTGGCATTACCTGAGAACGAAGGCAGATCTTGCAAAACATGTTTTTTTGGGACAATCTTGCCAAGTTGGATGACATATCTCATTAAATTAGTTCATTCATCGCTATTTCAGCTGAACGAGATTGCCCACCTAAGGCTGAAGACACTCCAGTTTGTAAGCCTGAGGCCAGTTTCTTTTTCAAAAAATACAACCATAATGAATGTGACTCCTATCTAGCCAGTAAAAAGAACTAACAATTGTTTACAATATAAACATTCCCTGTGGTATAAATTAGTATTGATTTTATGGCACTTGCTGAAACATCTGAGTATATATTTGCCCTAAGGAGTTGATCGTTCCTGGTTCTTAAGCAAGAGCATGAAATGTAGGAAAATATATTCTGCTTAGCATGTTCATTATCTTGAAGTACAATAGTATTCATTGTTGTTTTTAAAAAAATATTTTATCCCACATTTTCTGTTCGATAACACCTTCAAGATGGTTTAACAGCATCAATCCAAACAGTTCAATTTCAGTAAAACAACACAATAAAAGATCCAATATTAAGGAACATAATTCAGTAGTGCAGGAAGATAGCCAATATCATAACAGTGAGCAAAATATTCAGTTATATAAGTTGAGAGTCCAGTAAGTCTTTTCTGTGAACCGTCCTGAGACCTCCAGGTATAGGGCGGTATATGAATTCAATCAATCAATCAATATAATAATAATAATAATAATAATAATAATAATAATAATAATAATACAGTGGTACCTCGGGTTTCGAACAGCTTTAGTTCATGAACAACTTGGAACCCGAACGCTGTAAAACCGGAAGTAGGTGTTCCGGTTTTTGAACTTTTTCCCGGAAGCCGAACATGCTCTGTTTTGAGTCCTGAGCTTCCGTTTTTACTGTTGCGCAGCTAATTTGCATCACCCCATTGTAATTCAAACCTTCTGTTTCCGTATTTCCTGTTGTGCTGCTAATTTGCACCCCCCTTGTAATTCAAACCTTCTGTTTCCGATTGCAGTTTTCTGAGGTGATATGTGGAGCATACAGTATGGTTGATGCTTTTGTTTTTGCTATTTTGCGTTTTTTGTTCTTGAGGCTTTTTCGGTTAATTTGTTTTTGTGACTGTGATTGATTGATTGATTGTGTGACTGCGGAAATGGATAAAAGCCCCCCCCCCATCCAAATAGTCATTATCATCAGTGCAGGTAAGAATTTTTTTTAATTTTAATTTTTATCATCTACAATGCTGCTTTATTTGTTTTATAGTACAGTACATTGTTTATTGCTTTCATTTTATGGATCAATGGTGTCGTTAGATAGTAAAATTCATGTTAAATTGCTGTTTTAGGGGTTGTTTTTAAAAGTATGGAACGGATTAATCTATTTTGCATTACTTTCTATGGGAAAGTGCGCCTTGGTTTTGGAATGCTTTGGTTTTGGAACAGACTTCCGGAATGGATTAAGTTTGAGAACCAAGGTACCACTGTAGTAGTAGTAGTAGTAGTAATAATAACAATAATAATAATAATAAGTTTATAATCAGCTGACAGTCCATTCTCTTAGGATCTTCTATCTGGGCTTTTCAGGTAAAGGAGTTCCCTGGCTACTCCTTTCTCAAAGTGTGCCATTAGAATACTAATTGAGAAATAATGTTCTACATAGTTTTTAGAGAGAACAGTGGCATCACCAGCAAGATGACCATGTACAACTTGTCCTTAAACTGTTGCTCATTGAATCTACTGGTTAGCTAGTGTCCACAGCTATCTCAAATTAGTTCTTGAATTTCCCTCCAGTTAGCTTGCTTCAGTGACCTGGTGGTGGTAATCAGAAAGGGACCAGTTAAACCAAAAATAAGATAAATTGGAAATATATATTTAAATCAAAGCACAGAAATGTTAAAAAGAGATAAACTCAGCAATCCTGAATGAAATGTAACAGGGCATTGTATTATGGAAAAGAATATTACACGGACAAATAAAAATAAAGAAATAAACAGCTACCGATAAAGCATGCATCATTGCATCCTCATGAATCTTCCACTAGTCCACGCTAGTTAAAAGCTTACTGAATCCCTAAACTTGCATCCACCTTCAAAGTCAACAACCACAGGATCTTATTGCCACATACTGCAAAATTTTCCAAGGCTAAAGGCTCACAGCACTTCTAACTAAAGTGAAACGTGAAAGTCAAGAAGATCAAATCTGTTCAGAATGCCTTTGGGTTAGTCAAAACCACAATAATAGAAGTTCAGTTAGAAAGTGTGTTGACTATCAGGAAAACTACTCCAGGGCCAAGGTTTCCTTCAGACAATTGAAGTCTTGTCCAAACGGAAATAACAAAAAGGAACATAAACTTTGGCAAAGTAAATGCAAGTCAACGAAAGGTATTTGGGGAACACTTTGCTAAACACATTAAAACCACCACCAGCAAAATATTTAAATTTGTTAGAAGTGAGATGCCAGCTAGCGAGGTGGGGTAGCAAAAGGAGTCAAAGGTGTGCTTAAAAGGTGGGAGGGACTGCAGAGCAGCTGAATTCATTGCATTGTTTTCCACAGTGAAAGATGTAGAGCAGCTGCCTGCCCTTGAACTAACTTTCTTAGGAAGGCAAATAAACAATGAGATGAAGTTATAGGCCTTATTGACAGATTTAAAACAGACAAATCACTGTTTTAAATCACAGATGGCATCCATCCAAGAGTTCTTAAATAGCTCAGATGAACTTGTCCCTAAGATCAGCCTCCATGCGTAAGCACTGGAAATAGACAGGATCCAGGGGAGTTCTGGGAAATTACAGTCTGCTCCAGGAAAACTGGTAGAAAGCACCATTAAAGATAGAGTACCAAGAATATAGACAAACAGGTCTTGCGGAAGCAGAACCAGTATGGCTTATCTAAGTATAACTAACCTTTGAGAGCTCTTTTAAAATATCATTAAGCATATAAACTGTGATCCAGTCAACACTGTGTGCTTAGATTTTCAAAGATCTTTTGATTAAACAGACACCCCAACATTTTGGGAGGGCAAATCGGGGCACCACCCACAACTCCAATGCTCACCTGCTTGCCTCCTCCCTGCCACTGCCCCCTTGCTTGCCCGTCTGCTTGTCCCCCTCCTACCTGTGCCAGAGCACAGGAGCCAAAACAGGACATCCCAAATTGGGATAATAATAATAATAATAATAATAATAATAATAATAATAATAATAAATAATAATAATAATAAATTTTATACCCCGCCCTCCCCAGCCAAGGCCGGGCTCAGGGCGGCTAACAAGCAATAATAAAAACAAGTTGAATGAATACAACTTAAAAGCAAGATAAAAATACATTAAAATATTGAAACATTAAAATATGAAAATGCAACCTCATAACAGGAGGAGAAAGGAAAAAGAAAAAAGAAAGAGGGGGAGGGAATCAAATTGGCTCCAAGCCAAAGGCCAGGCGGAACAACTCTGTCTTACAGGCCCTGCAGAAAGAAATCAGATCCTGCAGGGCCCTGGTCTCATGAGGCAGAGCATTCCACCAGGCCGGAGCCAGTGTTGAAAAGGCCCTGGCTCTGGCTGAAGCTAATCTAACTTCCTTAGGGTCCGGGACCACTAGGGTGTTGCTATTTATGGACCTTGAGGCTCTCTGTGAGGCATACCGGGAGAGGTGGTCCCGTAGGTACGAGGATCCTAGGCCGTGAAGCTGGGCCGGCGTCTGTCACTCCAGGATGTCCCGCTTAAAACAGGACACTTGGAGGTTATGCATAAAGTCCGTCACCAAAGACTCTTGAGTAAGTTTAGTAGTCATGGAATAATGGGAGACGTCCTCTTATAGATCAGCAACTGGTTAAGCAACAGAAGCTGAGAATAGGAATAAGCAGATCTCCAAAAGGACCTCTATTTTAATTTGCATTAAAATAGTAAATGAAGTTCAATATAAGCAAGTGTAAAGTGATGCATATTGAGGCAAAGAAAAGGCACAAATGAAGTCTGAACTGGAAGTGATTGATCAGAAACGAGACATTGGGATTGTACTGGATAACTCAATGAAGTTTTCAGGTTGGTACACAGCAGTTGTAAAACAGGTTGGACTAAAATGTGACCCAGCTTCTTTTTGGGCTGAGCAGTCTCAGACCCCCTCCCCATAATGCAGCCTTATGCAAACTCATGGCGCTTCTCTCTTTTACAACATTACAAGAGTATGAGTCTTCCTTTTCCTTCATGCAAACTCTAATGCATGTCCAGCCTAGTTATTTCTAACACCGATTACTGCAGTTTTCTCTCTGGTCTTTCATTGTCTCACTTTCTTCAGTTCACATGGACTCTACTGCCATAGTTATTCGCCTCTTCCTCTCTTTCTGGTCATGCTTCCTGTGACTATATATATAGTGCACACATGCATATGTGCAGTATATAATTAAATGTTTAAAAATACACATACAAGCCAACAAACAAATATAGTCTAAATATAATCCGTAGATATAGTATGAATAACAAAATTTATTTCAGTTCAGTAACTCCTAAATGCATAATTAAACCTCCATTCTATAAATCCATAAAATATTTAAACTGAACATCACAAGCATTAAGGAATTAATCATTGTAGCTCTCCTAAGAAGCATTCAAAAGGATTTGAAATCTTCCTTACTATTTTCTTGGTGAACTGCCCAGTGTTTGAAACTCCCATTGTTCCAGGCACGTTTTGCAACAGGGAATTTCATTAGTGCAATCTGTTTTTGTGCTCTGGGCACAGTACTGCGCCTAAGATTTCAGATTTAAACTGCAGAGTGGAAGGAAAGGAGGACCTTTTTCTGCCTCCTCATTTCCAGCTATTCTTCGAAGACTGGAGAAGAGACCCTCTTAAGGATATTGGGGGGGGGGGGGTTGAGGGCAGGGGAAGAACTAGACCATGTGACAACTGAACACAATACTTTAGCTGCAGTTCATTCATTTTCAGCTTTGTATTCTTGTTATTAAAAAAATGTGCCTAGACATTACATAGTTGTGCACATAACGCTAGGTTTAAGGTGCCATTTAGCTCCTAGCTTTCATATCTCAGTTTCTAACACTGGAACTGCCCCTTGGAAAATATAGGTATTCCCTCCCCTAACATTGGTTCTTTTAATAATAATAGTTATTCCACTCTACTAGGGGCTGGCAACCTTTTAAGGCCAGTGAGCACATTGGGATTTTTCAGTGTTCCATAGGTAGCATCGTCTCTGGTCACTTGTCTTAAGAGAAAGTGAAGAATATTTTGTAAAGAATTATAAAGGCAGTTTAGCCCTCTCTAATGGATCATTATTCCATGTCTGCTTAATTGAAATATTTGCTGTCTTAGTGTAATACCACTGAGAACTGCCAATGATTAGATAGATACAAACATACAATCAGATGTAGTATTCTGCATTTGAAACACAGACTGGCCCAAGAAGATCAGGAGTCAACTTGTGTTTCACCTTGATGATTTTGGGACTCCAGGAGGAAACAAAACTAGCCTCTGGATTCTCACTCTCAACATGCCTAGATTTTAATTCAGACTTCCCTTGAAAAAGTATTGTTTCAAAGAATAGCAATTGGCTGATATAAATAAAGCATTAGTTTATTCAATTTGTTAATCTTACAGAACATAAAGGTAAAGGTAATGGACTCCTGACCATTAGGTCCAGTCGTGACCGACTCTGGGGTTGCGGCGCTCATCTCACTTTATTGGCCGAGGGAGCCGGCGTACAGCTTCTGGGTCATGTAGCCAGCATGACTAAGCCGCTTCTGGCAAACCAGAGCAGCGCACGGACACGCCGTTTACCTTCCCGCCGGAGTGGTACCTATTTATCTACTTGCACTTTGACGTGCTTTGGAACTGCTAGGTTGGCAGGAGAAGGGACCGAGCAACGGGAGCTCACCCCGTCACGGGGATTCGAACCCCCGACCTTCTGATCGGCAAGTCCTAGGCTCTGTGGTTTAACCCACAGCGCCACCCTTACAAAACATAGAAAGTTGCTTTACACTTGAGCCCAAACCATTAACCCATTTAGCGCAGAACTGTCTGCAGTGACTGGTAGTCTCTGTCCAGGCTTTCAGACAGGGGTCTTTCCAGGTCTACTTAAAGATGCCAGCAGATGCTCTACCGCTACGGCCTTTCCCCTCTTCGCAGTTTTACTCTTTAAAAAGTGTAAATTTTCCTTTCATGTTCAGTTTCCAGCCAGCTAACTTTCAGAACTGATAAAGAAGCGGATCCAAATCTCTTCTACTTTTGCTGTTGCTTTGTGTGTATTTTACCTTCCCTGCCCACAAGTATGCAAAAAGACTTGCTTGAACAAAGAGATCTGATCTCTCTTGAGCACTCATATCTGCTTACATCACAAGGCCTTCCTGAGTGCATGACTTTAAACTGACCTTGAGGTTTACAAGCTGGTAAGTAACTATACAACAGCTCAAGAACACAAGCCTACCAGTGCTGCCTTTAGGGAGCGGGAGTGGAGGGGGGGGGGAGAGAGGGGAATCCCAAGCATGGGATCCAAAGACATTTCAAAGAACATGTAGTTTAACCCTTCGGCAATACATTCTATTACTTATTGCTGTTATATAGGCTCTCAATCCTATGTTTGAAAATAGTCAAACGGGCGTAATATATTAAAACAAAACCTTTAAATGTTGAAGGTACAGGAGACACAATGGCAACGTCACAGTAAAAAGATATATGTAGAAGTGCAATTATCAACACAATAAACTCATTTCCAGAGGGGCAGCTATGTCAGTCTATACTGCAGCAAAAACAGAGGCTTGCAGTACCTTTAAAGACTAGCACATGTATTATTCCAGTCTACTTAATTCGATGCACAAAATGTAAGATATACACAGGTGTTTGCAAAACAATAATTTGGTTAATTTTCTTAGATGAAACATTCCCTCCTCACTTCACATATTAATAGACAGTGCATATTAATAGACAGTGCATATTGCACAAGGCATCATGGTAAAAAAGAAGTGATTTTTCAAAACTTAGTTTAATCATGTGCAAATATATGCCAATTTTATAAGTTAAAACTAATTGATCAGTGTATTGTAACTTTATAGGCTAGTGTATACATATATGTACTGGCTCTAGTGTTGCCATATTTCAAAAATGAAAATCCAGACACAAAAGTTGTTGAGCTCCCCCCCCCCCGCTTTTTTTTTTAAAGGACCTTTGCCAAAAAACAACACTTCTGACATGAGTTGCCATACGCCTGAGTTTTACCAAATCCACCTGGATGCTATTTCTGATGGACAAATTCCGGATATGTCTGGGAAATTCCGGACGTATGGCAGCCCTAACTGACTCTTATATTTGAACACAATCCAGTTAAACAATAGATTTAAGGTATGCTTAACTTTGTTGCTGTTTTGCCAAGCCTCCTTGTTTATCCTCTTGAAAATGGCCTTTCCAGGGTAGGTTGTAGAACCAATCAAACTCATTGGAGATCTTTCACGGTCTGTTCTGTTGCTTTTTATTTCACCACCTCTTCCCCTGCTCACTCTTCCAATACCAGGCTCTCTTTCTCTGTACTGCCTTCGTTCCTCTACTTTTGTCAAATTCAAAGCTTGTGACTTCTATACCTCCCAATTTTGGTGCCTGTTCTCATGATTCAGAAGAAGATTGTTGTTATCCTAGTCATTTCAGCCTGCTGCTTGTAGTGTTCCGAGGCTAATTCTTCAATCTGATGGATGTTTTTGCATTGTTTGGGATGAGATCCTGCCAGCCGCTTTCTGACAAAGTGCTTTGGGTTCTTTTTACAAAAGGTATCAAGGCTATACAAGATTAAATGCATCTTGCTTGAAGTAGCAAATTATTTGGATCTATATCTCACGATGAAAAATTTTGGAAGCCTTTTTCAGTTTGCAAACTACCGTAGCATTCTGCAAACAGCATTTTCTTAGCTTCATAAAGAGGAAGAATGCTTCCCTTTATGACTGCTCTAAACAGTGAAGCTAGACTTGTATGTTAAGAGCAACTGCTCTGGTTCATTTGCTGCTATGCTATCATAGCAGTTGTTTTGAACAAAAAAAGAACTTGACTATAATAATGGATTGCCTCTCCCATCTCATCTGTGCCATGCTCTACTTAATATTTCTTTGCCCCTCTATTTTCCTCAGACTTGTTCCACATTTCATTGATCTTGGAATAAGGCAAAACATCTTGTAGTGGAAGTGTTATGTCATAAGAACAGGTGTCTATAGGTTGGTTACTTTTAGACTATACTTTACTATTTATAGCTTAACCTCTTCATACAGACACCTCTGTTTATGTTACCATGGTATTGTATGTCATGCTTGGTGGTAAAGACAAATAAAAATAGATGCAATGGCACCAAAATAACAGCATAACAGGTGGTCATATTTATGAAGTTGTAATTTTGGGTAGTGAAGAGACTGGTACGTTCTAGGCCCCAGAGTGTTGAAAATCAACCCTTAATAACTCACTGACAGTTGTGGAAAACGCTTTGCTGATAAATATACACTTGTTGTACCTTTGATGACGTACGTGAAATAGGCACGTATCTAGAACTCCCACAACTCCACTTAGATGTGAAACTTGCTCTTTCGTACTTGTAGTATTCTTCAATTATGGAAAAAGTTGTACTCCTATCTAGCTGCACTTTGTGGATATAGGCAAAATATACTGCATTTTCAAGTACTGTTAAAGCAGAAGATTAACACAATTATGTATTGATCGTTCCTAAACGCTATTTGTAGGATCGCTTTTGCCTTTGCAAAACCTGTTTTAATTCTTAACTACCAAGGTTAGTATTGGTCTCTGATGAAGCTGAAAAATAATGCATAGTATAAGTAGAGGGCATGTAATATTAAAATGAGTATCAAGTGTGATTATTATAGATTTACTTAATTAGCCAGCTAAAAATGTAATATGTTAGCAGGATTCCTAATCCTGAATTTTGTATCTGAGCAAGTTTGGTTATGTTTCTGTACTTGAAAACTGATAGTGGTGTACTAGGAGTTAGGGGTAATGACAGGGGAATAACTTTTAAATGAAGGATTTCAATTTGCTTCTTGTATTTTTTTCACATATAGGAACACCTGCCAAGACTCCTTAGTCTTAACTGAAGACAAGTGCTCAGAACTTTTCAGAACCAAGGGCTGGTAGTGACTAGGATGAACATTGTTCCTTCATGACATGGAAATTATATAGCCATGGTGGCAGTGCACATATTGATAATTTGCACAATAATTAATACAGAATGTGGCTATTAACCATGATAGCACCAGGCTATCTGGTTTATCAAGAGTTATCAGGACAGAGAGGCATGTTGATGCATGGTGCCAGTCGTTCCCCACTTTGCCCCTTCTTGGCCTGAGTAGAATAAACAGACAAGGAAACTTTTAATAATAATAATAATAATAATAAATTTTATTTATATCCCGTCCTCCCCAGCCGAAGCTGGGCTCAGGGCGGCTAACAACAATCAAAATAGTCCAACATTCTAAAAACATTCATTATAAAATTAATTAAAATCAAATTAAAATCAAATTAATGGCAACCATCAAGCAAAAGTCTGTGCAGATTGCCAGAGGAGGGGGTCAGGCTGCGCCCTGACCAAAGGCCTGGTGGAACAGCTCTGTCTTGCAGGCCCTGCGGAAAGATGTCAGGTCCCGCAGGGCCCTAGTCTCTTGTGACAGAGCGTTCCACCAGATTGGAGCCGCGGCCGAGAAAGCCCTGGCTCTAGTTGAGGCCAGCCTAACCTCTCTGTGGCCTGGGATCTTTAGGATGTTTTTATTTGCAGACCGTAAATTTCTCTGTGGGACATACCAGGAGACGCGGTCCTGTAGGTACCAGAACAAGCTCTCGTGTTTGTTGCTTCCCAACAAGCAATAATCAGAAAGCCCGCAACAAACCATGGCTTCAGGGTGGCTGAATAACAGCAACACACCACAAAGATTGCAAAAAATAATGTGTCAGTACCAGGCTGCTTGATATTTTAAAGATATAAAATAAAACCTAGTTAAGAATGGTTTTACTAAGACAACAAAATTTGTGGGTTTACCAACACCTGGCTGATAGCACAATCCTATGTATATGTATATCTCCTGAGAGGTCAGTCCTGTTGAATTTAATAGGTCTTTCTTCCAGGTAAATGAATATAGAGTTGTAACCTAAGACCAGTTAGGGTGGAATTCAAAATAGTGCTAAGGAGATTGTTCCATCAGCACATGCATTCCTGCTTGCCTAACAGAATGACCTCTCCTCCATGTGCTGCTCTGGGGGAACTCCTGACCCTCTAGAGTGGATTTGGGGATGGCACATGGGGGAAACCCTGTTGTCCTAGCTAGCAGGATCACCACGCTGGTTTCTGCTAGTAGTACAGGCAGCGACTGTTTTAGGTGTGTCCGATATATGCGTGACTGCACACATGTGCATCGCACGAAACCCAGAAGTAACCCCAAAACGTCACAAAAAGGGGGCAGAGGTGGAATGGAGTGTTTCAGGCTTTTTCAATGGTGTTTCAATTTCAAATATACAGCGTGTCACTTAAACATGTGGTACCTTGGAACGTAACCCATGCGTAAATTGGGAACCGTCTGTAGTTGAATCCAGTCCTAAATCACATTTCGTGTACGTGCACAGGATTTCACTACAAAGCTACCAAATGTCATTGGTATTTGAACTGTATTTTTGTTACTGTAGATGTCCAAAATACATAGACTGTAGACCAGAGATGGAGGAACTGTGGTCTTCCAGTTATTGGTGGACTACAATTCCCATCCACTCTGACCATTGGGTATGCTGACTTGTACTGATGAGAGTTAGAAACATGAGGCTGTTAACAGCCCTTGCTTTTTTGAGGTGTGTTCCTGTGTTTTGGAGTTATTTCTTCTCTCTTAGTTTATAGGGAAAATAATATATAGGATATCAAATGCATAATAGAAGCATCTGTTAGGTTTATTATAGTCTAGATATTAAAAACATTTTCACTGAACATCATTATTGGGGAATGGCCCTGAAACATATGTGCTACAAAACAAAAGACCAAATGGTTTACTTTAAATGTAGTTGTTGGAATAGGGTAAGAGACATATTTTTTCCTGTTTTATAACAGAGAAAGCTTTCTTCTTTTTTTTGATAATTTGATTTGAGGAACAACAAATCACTTCTACTTTATAATATAACAATTTGTCCATAATGCTCTGTGAAATATTTGAATTCTTTATTTTTAAACCATGAATAAAAAGATTTCTCTTTGTTCCCAACTTAGATATGTTGATAATGAATATAAATTAGTGAATAAATGTTCTTTGCAATAAAAGTCTCCTAACAATCATAAGCTATTTTAAACAGGCCCCTCTATCCTGTGTATGGATTTCAACTTTATTTAAATTGGACTGTTCTAAATTTATAGAGGAAAAATGTTCTTTCCTGAGGCATCATTACTGTGTCTATCAAATGTTTCTGTTTGAATGTACCTAGTAATTTTGAACTTTTCTCTTAAAGCAAGGGTCCATTTTGAAGTTCTAAGTGGGCTGAGACTCAATTGTGAAAGACACAAGCACGTGATCCCTAAATGTCTTGTGTCTTTCTTTAGCTTTCCTTGCACAGAAGTGTTCTATGCACTGTAACCTTCTTTTAAAATAGTCAGGCATGCACAAGATATCTGCTTTTCCAAATCTGGGTGAGCACCATTTATAAAACTACTGTGCTTAAAATGAATGTGTGGCCCTCTCTTCCATATTTCTCCCTTATGTGCCACCTTCCTCTGTATAACTACATCAAAGAGGTGCAGAGAACTAATATATGAAAATGAAAATTTTATCCTTCCTGTATCATGCAGCTCCTGCTCAGAACTATTATCTTCTGGAGATATTATGGTGCTATGCCCAGGCCAGGCGAACTTGCAGTATTTTTTCAGATTACAACTGAGAAAATGACCTCTGCTCCCTCATGTGACTGGGGACCAGCCATCATGTTTAATCTATGAGGAATTTGAAAGTGCCAAGAAAGATAGGGAAACTCTTGGGGACCCAGTTTCCATGGAGCTTTAATGCCTTGTCTTCAAAATATAGATGGTTGCTATTAGCCCCAAATCTATAGAGACATAACTCAGAGGCAGGCTGCACTGAATTCTGCCCTTATGATTGTATGTGAAGGGAGATAAAATGTTTATGGGAACTGGATGTTACTTTTTCACTTTCAACAGCTGTATTAGTAATAGAATTAGATATTAAGAGCAGTTTGCAAAATGTTCTTCCTCATGAAAGCTACACAACTCTACGTTCAGTTTACTACCTGCAGTGTAGTCTCTGATGTGTGATTCGCATTCCTGCTTCTAGACCATTATTGTGGGAGGTGAATTACGGGAATTAATTTTCCATGCTTACTGAATTTAACAATTCCTTTCTGCTTTGTCGATTCATTGTTGCTTCATCTCTTTGTTTATAGTCATAACTTGATTGAAGAACATTGGATCATAAAATGTTCGTTTATACTGCCGTAGTCCCACAGGTGTCAAGCATCTATGCTGGTACTTAATGAATAGCAAGAAAAGAAAATGGTAAAAAATGATGTTGTATTTAAAAAGAAAGATATGAAAAAATTTACTACTGTAAAGCCAATGTTTAGCTTCTTCTCATGAAATAGCTATTTGAAACAAATATACAGAAGGGATGAGCTGGTACATAGCATGCATTTAACATCTGGTGTTGTCACTGGCCGTCCTCCCCACCCTTCCCCCAGACTACATGCCTATTAATTTGTGTCTTAAGCCCATCTTTTGTGGGTACAGCACATGATATTACAGATTGCTTTAAAAATCAACTTGTTTCTTCCCGCAAATCAAATAATACACATGGCTCCTTCCAGAGGTTCAAAACAGAGCACAAACAATAAAACAGCTGCAAATGTTATCTGCATAGACGTGTTACAAAAATTTGAGTTAGTTCAGTGGTTGACATCCTGTCAATTCTTACCGCAGAATAAAGTATATGGAACACAGTGGGACTTACTGCAGAGTAAATATGCCTAGGATCACTCTGCATTTTGTTGCCGCATGTACCACACATATAGCAATACACACATATACCTGAATGATGCGTATTGTGACATTTTTTAGCACAGTTCACCACAGCGGAAATAGTAATGAGAAAATAAACCAGAGCAATTGATTTATACAGTTTATTAAAGACAGTTTATGTATATAGACAGCATTCAGACTGGGCCAAGCAATTACTGGATTAAATCTATAATCGGGGAAGTGGAGAGCATCAATTAGGAAGCAGCATTGTGCAGACCATATGGGGAGGCTGAGGAAGAGGCTGATGTCAAATAAAGAGAGGTACATGGCAGGGTCTTTTTATTTTATTTTTAATATACCATACCTTTATCCACAAATTGATTTATCGGAAGTGTGCATTAAAAATTACAACAAGAAATTAAAAACAACACAAACAATTAAACAAAAATAAAAACTATACAGGCAGCTCAAATGCAGCTACTTAGAACATCTGGTTAAATAAAAAAGTTTTGATCTGGTACCAAAAATAATACAGTGTTGATGCCAAGAATACCTTCTTCAGAGGACTATTCCAGAGTCAGGACACCCACCACAAAGTTGCTCCCCTCTTTGGTATATACATGGTGTACTTTTCCTATAAGTGGACCATGGAAAAGGGAGAATGTAAATAACACTTCTCCAGAAGTGGTATAGATTACAAACGTAAAGGTAAAGGAACCCTGGATGGTTAAGTCCAGTCAAAGGCGACTATGGGGTGTGGCGCTCATCTTGCTTTTCAGGCCGAGGGAGCCGCCGTTTGTCCTCAGACAGCTTTCCAGGGTCATGTGGCCAGCATGACTAAACTGCTACTGGTGCACAGAGGACTGTGTTGAGTGCCAGAGCACAGAGAAACAACCTCCAGCTGTAAGAAGGTCAGCTGGTCATCAGGTGTAGGCTGCTGGCAAGTTGCAGAGGTGAGCTAGGATGAGTGGCTCGTTCATTTGATACCCTGTGTTGTGTTAGCAAAATGCTCTTGGATGGGACTCTAGCAGGAACAGAGGTAGATAACCTGAGGTCCTCCAGACATTGTTGGACTTCGCAGCTCCCATCAGCCCCAGACTACATGGCCCATGATCTGGGATGATGGGAGCTGTAATGCAGCAATATCTGTAAAACCACAGGTTCCCTCCTCTCTGGGCTACAGAGTCAGATGAGGCTACATCCCATTTCCCATTACAGTGGTACCTCGGGTTAAGAACTTAATTCGTTCCGGAGGTCTGTTCTTAAGCTGAAACTGTTCTTAACCTGAAGCACCACTTTAGCTAATGGGGCCTGCCTCGCTGCCGGAGCACGATTTCTATTCTCATCCTGAAGCAAGTTCTTAACCCGAGGTACTATTTCTGGGTTAGCGAAGTCTGTAACCTGAATCATATGTAACCTGAAGCGCATGTAACCCGAGGTACCACTGTATAAGTTTCTCTTTTGTCTTCCATGTGCACATGCACTTGGAACAACTCGTGATTCAAGCACTAGAATATGTGAAGTCAAGTTTAAAACAGGGTTGTCTTCTCATTAATCACTTAGTGCTTTAGCATGATCATACTAATGATGATAATTGTAGGGATGGAGCATGCTGAACTTTTTTATTATTATTACAAAACCTATTCATTCTGTAATGGCTGCTGACAGCACTGCAGTTCATAAGCCTTAGACGCATGTCACAAGCATTAAGAACTCTTCAGGCCATGAGATTTGCTGATGGCTGATGCAGTTTAATAATATGCAATTTGTAGTGCTCTAGGGCACGAAGGAATCAGTTTTCAGTGGCAGCCATCTGTCTTCCTGTCAAAGATGACAGACGTGGCTCTCTGACTCAGGCATAAAATTATTATGCTTCCACCCCCTCACAAATATATAGCCCCTGCTCTAGGTTACTTTTACTATATGCAATGTGTTGCTGCTACTTACCGTTCGTAGAGTGTCAAAAGTTTAGCCACCTTTCATCATTTTCAGGCCACTGCAGCTTGGCAATTTCCCAAGGAAAAAACAGTGGCTGGTAAAAGTGGCTGGTTGATGTCAACCACCAATTCCCTATTCATCTTTGGCAATCTATGGCCTACTGTACTATAACCTTGAATTTGTCCTTATTTATTTCTATAACACTATTAGCTGTAATTTAAATGTTTACAACAGTTGAAAAAACAACAAAAGCAGCAATATATACATAGATATATAATGCAATCTGAAAGCAACAGTACAGCAGTCAAAATAGAACAGGACAGAAAAGCTGTTAGGATTTCCCTAGGAAGGAAGTGGTGTTAACTTTAGGACTTACAGAACAGGTCCTGCTCTGGGTGGAGGTGTTTTTAGAATAATATACAGTTGTTCTCACACATAAGGAAGAGAATGCTCCAATTACAAATTTGGAAAATAGTGCACAATATAGGTCTCGAAAGCACATACTTATGCAGATCTGGAATTTACCAATGATGGACTGCCAAAAAGTTATTTGGACCACAGCCATTTATTTGTTCACCATTGGACAGAACTATCCGCATGTTTCATATCTTAGAATAATCTTTAATACCACCATTTTGTTTCCCACAGACTTAGGATGGAGGGGAATATCATTATAAGTACAGTGTACATGTTTCTGATTTTCCCTTTCAAAAATCTCCAATTGTAAATTCCAAAATTATTTATAATAGTTTTTCTTTAATGGGTCACAGGCTTTGTGGTGTGACTGCTCCACAAAGCATAGTCTGAGTTCTTTTAAAAGTACATTTAAACTTTTGTTTTATTTTCTATTCATATGGTTAAAGCTGAATGCCACTGTGATTTCTGCAGCAATTTGTAAATGTAATTGGGAAAGCTGCTGCTACTTACATGCACACAACTGTGCCGGTGCTTAATTAAATAATGGATGTTAACATAAACTTTTTCCTCTTGCTTGTAATGAATGACCTATTAGTGCAGCAACATTGCTGTAAAGTATATAGACAATACAGCTATTAAAATACACAGAACGTTTACTAATATAATTTCACTGGGCTCATTTCTAGAAGAGTAATGTGGTTAAGTGTAATTTTGGAGCTGAATTAGGGGAACCAGCTGCATTTCATGGCATATTGAGCCTGGCCAAGCAAGGAAGATATCTAACATCCTATAGGATTAGACCTCTTTCATAGACGTAACTCCATTTCCAGCTGTGTTACGGAGTTCCAACTGAGATCTGGCACCAGCTGCATTTTCCTTAGTTCCAGATGTCAACATATCACATTGAACAGGAGTCCATGAGAGGGTAGCAGGAACTCAATATTTAACACTTTACCATTCTAAAAATCACAATAGTGCTAGCAATTGTGGTAGATACTTACAAATGCAAGCTAGTTACTGCAGACTACTGTCATAAATTAATAATGCATCAATTCTTTTAAAGTCATGCATGAATCAAGTTACTTTCCACCAGCAACTGAGCCTGTAGAGAGTGCTGGACTTCAGGACAGAAGGGTGAGATTTAGACAGCTGTACTGCCTCTAATTCTGCTAATTTTGCTTTGTAATATAACAGTTGTGCCTTTTTACCCATTTAATTGTGGTGGCGACTCCTCAACTCTGGATGATGCAGATTATTTAATATAAATCTACTATATGTTTTAGAAAGTTGTTTCCCTGGCTGTTGTCTATGCATTCTGGATACCACTTGAGATTTTGTAACCAGATTTTGCATGACAGTTCCTGAGATCAAAGAGTGGTGTTTTATCTATGTTTTTATGCAATTAGATGCCATTTTGAATCAAGATGGTGGACTTAACCTTTCAAAACTGCACTGATTTCAAGATTGCATTGGTGTTTTGTTTGTTTAGTTTCTTGGAATTCCCAAACTATGTCATGTATGAGATGGCTAGTAAATAAATAAACAAACATGGGGTGGTAGACATTTTTGAAATTTGAATATCGGAATCATTCTGGTGCTATGACTGCTAATTTGGATCTAAAGGTGGGATAGATTGCAGTGCACCAATTGTCTATCTATGTATTACCAAGTATGCTGTTAGGCTTGCTTAGTTAAGCCCATTGAGAAATATTGTAATAATAAGTGTTTGATTATACTTTAGTGATTTAAAAATTTTTTTTTAGCTTCTTCTATTTTATCTGTGTGAGCCCTCTTGAGTCCCCAACTGGGAAAAATATGTGATATGATGATGATGATGATGATGATGATGAAGAATAGCTGGCTAGATACACCTAACTGCATTGGACAGGAGTGGCTGAATCACCCATTTCAACCCTAAGAAATATTTTTGGTGAATGGCCAAATCCTGTTTGAAGTATTCAACCAGTCCTAGCATGGTAAATAGAATCCAGAAGCACCGAGCTATTCCGCACCTCCTTGTTCTTAAGGAAAAGTGCAACTGCAGCCTACTTGTCCAAGACCCTTTTTGTATCATGTTGCATTGCAAGAACAGTCTGTTGGATGGAAGAAGATAAGAAAGCAGCCGCTTTGCATCTAACAAGATTTCAGCTTGCTTGGCTGGAGGAATATTGCTTAGGAGGCAAATTGCCCAATGCAGCCAACATACTCCGAAATGAAATGAACTAAGGGTTAATTTTGAAATGATAATGGAAATGAGTTGAGAAAATTGCCTGCTTCAAGCAAGAGCTCAGAGGAGGTGTGAAAGTTATGAGTTCCATGCACAAAGAAAGATCGTATTACTGTCTCCATTATTTTAGACGGTCCAAGACCTAGCCTTCTGAGTCACTGCAAGTGGGTGGATTGCTACATCCATCTTAAATTGTGCTTCAGTCTGCCAGAAAAAACACCAATGGAAGTGATACGAAATTCAAACAATGTGTAGCAGAGCAGGGCAGTGGGAGGGTTGTCACATATTTCATTTTGTATTCCTTAAACGGTCTGTTTCCATTTCTGCTGGCCAAAGTCGCTTTCATAAACCTTTCTTTTCAAAAACATCCAAATACGCAATCCTTTTTGTGTAGTTACTTAAGTGATGTGCTGTGTATATCCCTCTTGATTACAACGCTTCATATTTCAGTGAATGCCTGAAAGGAATCAACATATTTTCCTTTGATTATTGGCTGGTTTTTCCCTCCTAAGAGAGTTAATATGCAAGTAGAAGTTTAAGAATGCTACACAGTCAGAAGGGCAGCAATGCTACACAGTTAATCAGAAGGGCAGCAAAATTAAGCATAGAGAGAGAGCATTGATCTCTTGAAAGAAAAAGGGCGGGGGGGGGGGAGAAAAACTAGAGGCAATTTATATTTAGGCCTTGGTAGACATTTTAGAATAAATACAAGATGTTGTTTGCTATACCATACATCTTAAGAAAAACAGTTATTTCCCCTAATCATCTTAACTTGGCAGACACAGAGAATATTAGCCATGAGCAAGAGCACTTGCTTCCACCCACTCCTCTGCATTTGGGACATGTCATAAATTAATTGAAACAGATCTGCCTGTGCTGCGCAAGAGAGAAAAGAAAAACGATTCCTCTGTTATGGCACAAACCCTGGAACTTGAAAGGTTATGTTCTGCTTCCAGTGGCAAGGCATGGTGTGGCAGTGATGTGTTGAAAATGAACAGCTATATAATAAGAACCTTCTTATATACTGTGCATTTCAGAGCAGGGTGTTTTGGCTTGTCAGCCGTTTTATTAACGATGCACAAGTTGCTTTGTTTCAATTGTCATTTGGCGTGTTCTCACTCATTAATCCTTTTGGATAGTCTGTGCCTTTGGATGGGATAGCCCACACCCTTATTGTAGGATTTATTCAGAGTTTAATCTTTGTTCCCATGCTTAGCAGTACGTTTTGTCTCTTTAAAAAACATTCTTGGTTTAATTGAACGGTTGTGTGAGTGAAACACAGTTTGTGCAACTGACCTTACTCTTCTCCACCATTCTTCTATAATCTCCTTTAAACCCGCCCCCCCAAAAACAAACCTATTTAGAGTGTTGTAGGCTACCCTGAAGGGACGCGGGCGGCTCTGTGGGTTAAACCACAGAGCCTAGGACTTGCCGATCAGAAGGTCGGCAGTTCGAATCCCCGCGATGGGGTGAGCTCCCGTTGCTCGGTCCCAGCTCCTGCCAACCCAGCAGTTCGAAAGCACATCAAAGTGCAAGTAGATAAATAGGTACCGCTCCAGCGGGAAGGTAAGCAGCGTTTCCGTGCGCTGCTCTGGTTTGCTGTACTCTAGCTCCCTCGGCCAATAAAGCGAGATGAGTGCCACAAACCCAGAGTCGGTCACGACTGGACCTAATGGTCAGGGGTCCCTTTACCTAGGTGCCCCTGAACAGTGGGAGCTGTATGGGGTTGCAGTGCTTGAGGGGAATCACCCAAGATCAGGCAGGCTCCAGCCGGTCATTGCTCGAAGAAAAGAAGTATTAATATTGTAAAGCCTACTTAGAAGGGCGCTCTGACTGGATTTCATTACACAAACAACTCTGTGAACATTTCACAGGCATTTGCAACAAGCAATCTTCTTTTAGGCCCTTTTAGTTTCAATCCTGTGGTCCATGGGGCCACAGGATCCATCTGATCTTCCATTCAGGGGGCAGAAAGAAAACAGTCTATCCTCACAGGAGGAGAGATGTTGGGTGCCTCCTCCATAACATAGTAGAAGAGCCCATGGCCAGCTCCCAACGGCAAAGAGGAAGTGTTTCCTGGAGGCACATCCAGGAATGGTGGGGTGGGATGGGCAACCTGCATCATAGTTTGAGTTGGCATTGTTTCCCTCCAGCTGAAATAAAAGAGAGGGAAACTCCTACTCCAAAAAACTAAGCATTGGAAAAGAGTGAAGCTGGTAGGACTTGGAATGGCACTTCTTTCGATTTTGGTTCTCCTGCAGCATCCCACCATTCCAGCTCTCGCACCTTGAGATGCAGAAATTTGGGCGAATCTCTTCAATGATCCTTGGGGTTGCTGCTTATTCGTGTTGTTCGTACAGACTGCAAAGCTTAGGGGATCGAAGGGCCTCCCTGCTCTCTGTCAATGTCAGCTTGCCAGAGCATATGGATCGTGCCGTCTGCTCTGCAGGCCATAACCTCTTTTGCCAGTTCATCTAGCTGTGTACCAGTTTCTTTCCTTTGGGAGTTCTAGGATAAAGGAGACAATTGCCCTGTGACACTGCTGATTGGAACAGAGAGGCAAAAAAAAAGCCAACTACTGGGAATAATGAATCGACAATGAAAATTGCTTTTTGGTAGTGTTCCACACTGTTCAAATAGCCCAAAACCTGCTTCAGGAAATATTTATTCACAGCCAGTTTCCATGCAGGACTTGAGTGATCCTTATACTTCGTAGGCGGGTGTATGTTTCATGCTGAAAAGTCCTGCATGCTGCCCAATGCTAGCAAAAATAGCCATGAAAAAGCACAGATTTTTAGCAAAGCTGAAAGCTGTCTCTTAATGAAGATTTATTTAGATAGATTAGGCGAATGGTATTTATGCATTTTAAAGAAATATATATTTTGGTATTGCTCCAAGGAGCTTCTGGTGGTATATATGGTTCTCCCCTACCCCCTTCATCCTCACTGTCAGATCCGTTGGACTAAGAGATGGCGACTGGCCAAAGGACTGTCAGAAAGTTTCATGGCTGAGTGGAGATTTGAGCTGAGGTTTCACCTCTTCTACTAGAACACTCAAAGTACTATAGCACACTGCTTCTAGTTAGCTCTTCTAGCTTTCTAGGTTATGTACTGAACTGTTGCAGAATCTACCAGGAAATCGACAGGATTTTCATGCCTACCTATTGTAGATGTAAAATTTTAGTCCTTGTTTATTGTGAATTATGTTTCAGAACTACTGCATTAGGGCTATTCTTCATTCTGCATAGGGTCACAAAATTGCAACTTTTGGCCTTTTATCTGTTTATATATTTTAATTATTGTTAATCTTAGCGATCCAGTCTTTTTGCCTCCTAGTTCTTATAAGATAGCCTCTTTACAGTGGTACCTCTGGATGCGAATGGGATCAGTTCTGGAGCCCTGTTCGCATCCTGAAGTGAACGCAACCCGTGTCTGCCGCTTCTGCGCATGCGCGTGACATCATTTTGAGCACATGCGCAAGTGGCGAAACCCAGAAGTAACGGGTCGCCACGGAGCGCAACCCGAAAATGCTCAATCCAAGCTACTTCAACCCGAGGTATGACTGTATTCGTGCATGATCAGAACAGAGAATCTGTTCTAGAATTAAATCTTACCCCATATGTTGCTTCCACCCAGTTCCATTGAAATGTTGTACTTTTCACTGCTGCCATCAAGCCACTAGCTTTAGCATTAAGGGAAAGAACAGATATTCATGGGGTGCAATATGGATCTTTACTTAACAAGTAATATAATACTGGTAATCTCACTCTCTAAAAAATATAAAGAAGTCATAAAGATGTTGTAGTGAAGCATCAGGCTACAAAAGAAATTGTGGTAAATCAGAGCAGTTTACCATTCACGTCACAGGTGAGGCTAAAAAGATTCTGGTACAAATAGCAAACATACTTTTGAGAAATGAACAAAAAAAATGAAATAATTTAGGATATGGCTCACAAATGATGTAGATGAAATAATAAAAGATTAACTATCCAAAACTATAGAGAGGCAGAGAAGGAATTAGATTCTCGGTACCTGCTTCATATGTCATGGTATGGGAGAATGAATGTTCCACCTGAATTATTATTTATACCTATAAATATCCCATTAACTGTCCCATCTGGGATGCTGACAAAATGTCAAAGGTTAATACAGTGTTCTATATGGAACAAAAAACTCCAAGGATAGCAATATTTTATTTGATAACACAGGGCACTGGAGACTTGTGGTATCATTATTAAATGTTTTAAAGTGAAATACTGTAATGTTTCCTCTTTTTTTGTCCAGCAGAGCTAGATATCCAGCATTCATTATTATTTTCTTTCCTTCTCCTCCCCCAACACCATCCCACATAAACACATATTTTGATTACCTTCTGCAATGAATTTGATTTTTGTGTCGTAAGAATTTAGTTGGCTGCAGTTATCATTTTTCACAAGTCAATTGAAGGTAATAGATTTCCACCCACTGTAGTTCTTGGGTTTATTAAAGCCCTGATATATTTCCAGCAGCCTATGTTATCAAGTAAATTTTCTATGGTCCTTGCAAGACTGGTGGTTATTTGTTTGAATCACTTGCTTTCTTTACCATAGCCTCTTCTCATGATGCTTTAGTTGAGATTCCTGCATTCATAAAAGCATAGAATTGTAAAGTTGGATGAGATCCTGAGGCTTCAGGTATCTTTTGCCCAACATGGGGCTCGAACACACAACCCTAAGATTAATAATAATAAAATAATAAATTTTATTTATACCCCGCCCTCCCTAGCCAAGACCGGGCTCAGGGCAGCTAACAACCAATAATAAAAACAAGTTGATTAAAATACAATTTAAAAACAAGATTAAAATACAACATTAAAACATTAGGATGCAGCCTCTTCACAGGAGGACAAAGGAAAAAGAAAGAGGGGGAGGGAATCAAACTGATTCTAAGCGAAAGGCCAGGGGAACAACTCTGTCTTACAGGCCCTGCGGAAAGAAATCAGATCCTGCAGGGCCCTGGTCTCATGAGGCAGAGCGTTCCACCAGGCCGGAGCCAGTGTTGCAAAGGCCCTGGCTCTGGTTGAGGCTAATCTAACTTCCTTAGGGCCCGGGACCTCTAGGGTGTTGCTGTTTATGGACCTTAAGGTCCTCCGTGGGGCATACCGGGAGAGTTTAATGCTGAGCCAACTGAGCTATCCCAGCAATCCTGCATTGCAAGTGGTTAGACTAGATGACTTTTGGGGTCCCTTCTAACTCTACAATTCTGTGATACCAACTGAGTATTGGTTTGCTAAATTATCTTTTAGATTTGAGATTCATGTTTTAATTGTCCTCATTTTCTACAGTCTTCTCAATAAGTTCAAGTATTCTACAGCATTTCCCCACATAGTAGCGTAAAATAGTTCCTTCAAATTGCCAGTAAATATGTGCTCAAAAATTGCTGTCATCTGTTCTGTGGATCTGCAGGGGTAGAACCAGAGATCAGCCAGCATATTTTTTCTTTAAAAAACAGACTCTTGGTCTGTTTCATTTCATTAGATTAGTTAGCAGCACATATTAAGTGTCCGGGCTATAATCTGATTTTTACTGAACATACAAATATATTTGTTTTCATTGCTTTATTTGTAATCTTAGTCCTCCAGTGGAATTTGAGAGCAGTAAATGAAATCCTCATTATTTTGTCCCTTGGATTAATCAAAAAGAAAAAAGTCAGGTTGGATTAACTTGAGTTTTCAGTATGTGGATAAATGAAAGACGAGGGCTCAAATCCAAGAATATCTTTTCAGAATGTGTGTAACTTTTTGAAAATTATTATTCTGAGCTCTCAATTTCTTATGTGGAATCTGCTTTATAACTGCAACAAAAGTACTGATTCAAGAAGGTGACAGCCTTGATAGAGATTATATAAGGCCATATGGTATGTGTCATGCTGATTTAAAAATAGGTTGAAGCAAATCAGAGCTTGTGGATGTCCACCTAACTTTCATTAATCATAAAGCTTAGGAAAGTCATCCCTTTCAAATGCTAACGAAAAGCATTTGTGTCTGCATTCTAGAAATATATTCAAAATTGGGCTTCTCAGTGGGCGCTACATCAGAAATTGTATAAACAGAAGCTGTGGATGCAGTGATTTGCCTATGTGAAAAGGATTGCCAGGTCTCAGGTTATTTAGTTTTCAAGGTTATAGCTTGGGTCTCATTTCCCTGTGATTGGAATTTGTCCAAAGCAGGCTTCAGTTGGCTTGCAGCCAGTAAGTATCCAAAAGTGTTCCAAATGTAGGTTTTTAAGTCATGTCTAGTTGTTGCTTTGGTAGGGTCACATAAGCTTACTTATATTAGTCATAAAGAAGGTAAACAACTGCCTTATGGACTCTGAAAAAGATGAAGCTAATAAAACCCTTAGGTAGTTAATTACTGAGTTTTGTGGTGGTTCAACTTAATCATCAGCGGTAAAATGAGAGTTGCTGGCAGGAATCTAAGCTACTAGGAACTGGATTCCAGGGGCTGTTGAGACTCTTTAAGTGCACTGATGTGGGAGAGCTGTCTGCAAATGTTACTTTTCAAGAAAAGAATATGTTGCTGTCTCAAAGTTAGAAAATGGTTTAGCATAGTTTCCCAGTTGTTCTTTTCCACAATAGGGGGTCCCCAGTAATTAGCTAATTGGGCACCACTGCCCTAAATCTTTCACCAAACCACCTTCTTCCCTCTCTGTCCAGCAGAGCTCTGCTGCATGGAGGCAGCAGCAGAATATGGGTGGTGGGCAAGACAATTGGCCCTGATGTTCCATGTTTTGATACTAGCTCAGAATCCAGTGGATCCCAGGCTGGTTCAACTCTTCCTTGCCATCACAACACCCCATTTCAGAACTTTCTACTCACTCCCACCAGTGGGAGACCAGCTGAGCTGAAAGAGCTGGGCAGAGGGACACCTGCCTGATCCAGCCCCACCATAGCCTGGTTTAAGGAGAGTTTGGATGATTCTGTTGGTCCTCTGAAATGATGATTCTCTTTTAAATTATTTACAAAATTCTGTATACATTCAGAAAGGTAGAAACTGTTCCTTCTTTTGACAAAAGAGCTTGAGACCTGATGTGTTTTCTGAAGATGAACTATTTTTCTGATAAAACACAACTCAAAGACAATTGTTCATATTACTTACGTATCACTTAGAATTCATTAAAAAGCAACATAAAATGAAAACAGTGGTGAGTAGGGGGGCAAAGAGAAAGTTTATATGTAATTAATGTTGCAGGGATTGAACCACAGCATGTCTCCTTTAGAAACTATAATTAGTTTTCAATCAGAGTGGCAGAAAATGTGCTTCTGCCGATTCTTTCTTGGAATCAGTCAATCTCCTATGTTGTTTACATAATATGAACAAACATTTGGAAACATATACTTTGGATGTGGTAGCCTCCATCTTTTCTTTGAGCTCTGCTCTGGTGTCAGTCTCTTTCCTAGAGACTTCCTCTCAAATCTATGCTAGCAGCTCCACACTTTTTGTTAGATCCCTGCTGAACAGCAGTCTAAAATATGGAACAGTTACGCCCTTGAGAGGTGGCATGTTGTACACAATGTTTGCAAAATTTAGTGTTGGGGAACAGATGGATTTGAAAATGGACATACTGTTTCTTATGATGCAGCTCTGAGAGTGCTGATTTCCACCTGTTAAAAGTGTCCTTAAGGGTTCACAGATTCTGGTGGGCTTTGGTAGGTAACAGTGTCTGAGAATTCCAACAAAAACTGAAATGTGTGCTGAAATGGCTGGCGCTCACTGATTCATTCCCATGGAATGGAAATCAAGCCAGCGAATGCAGTCAGTGTTCACTGTAGTTGTTATTTTCAGTCCACAAATGATAAAAGTAATTGATGTCTTTTTTTTTTTGCATTTTGTTTCCCTTGCATTTCAATGAATGGTGTGTAACCACGTGATAATAATGTAATTAATTCTGTCACGGCAGACAGCAAACTGAACAATGTATGGTACTGTAGTTTTTATCAGAAGATGTTGTGCAGCAGAATGGAAACAGGGCTGCCTGCGACACACGCAGGTTGGAATGAAAATTTGTAGGCAAATAGGAATTGTGTTTACTCCTTTAAGGGGGAAGGGGTCATCACATGGAGCTTCAAAACCGCTCCAGGTCCCCTACATGATACCACCCACAGCTCCAGGTCAGAGGCTCCTCCTGAACCCGGTTGTGCTGCAATATATTTGCAGGCTTAGTGCGGCAAGTCACTTTCTGAAAACAAACTTTCTGATGAGTCAGAACACATGAAGTATTGCCAGTACTTTTAAAACCGAATTAAAGTGACGTTTAATCCAGACAAGATGGAAGTGTTGATGGTAGTTCAAGTTGGAGATGGTGGGACAGTAGAGTGGTTCGGTGGATTGAAAGGGGTTACACTCACAATGTTTACAGCCTGAGGGTTGCAAACAACTTGTTCTTTTGATTCCAGTGTGGCAGGACTGTCTTTAAGTGCCTTTTTATCAGCTTAGGCTGGTCAGCCAGCTGCAGCTGCTTCTCTGAGATAGAGTTCAGCTCTCAGCCACTAATGCGGCAGTCATCTTTGTGAAGTACTGCAATTTGCTCCGTATTGTGCTGCCTCTGAATATGGGTTTGAAGCCTCAGCTAATACAGAAAATTCCAGCTCATTTCCCTCCTGGGCTATATGGTCTAGAGAAGTCATTTACGGAGCTTCTCTTCCCCTGTGTACTCTCCTGCTATAAAGGTGTGGAGGTTCCTGAGGGTACATCGACAGACTCTCCTTGTCACGGTATCTGCACTGTGGAAAGCTCTCCCACTGGTGAGCTGTTGGGCTCCCTCACTGCTGGTTTTTCCTTATTCTTTCAGAAAGCTTTTTTTTTTGCAGGCGGACTTTTATGGGGCTGTTTTGTTTTAAATTATCTATTTTCTTTTTAAAATCTGATTGTTTACAATGCAGAGTTGTTACAGCTTTATTGTGATTTGTATTTTTTATTTCTGTTTCATTACAATCAGCTTCAGGTGCAATGTGAATGAAAGAAAACATGGATTAGAAACATTTAAATAAATGATTAGCATTCACATGTAATTAAGTCCATTTATTCTTTTAAAGCTAAGTCTGACTGGTTGACAGTAGCATGCATTTTGTATTCTGACAAACGAGCAACCACCGGTATGAAATTTGGAGAACAGTAGTGCCTCTTGTTTGCTTGTTGACTTCTTGTTGATTTTCGAGATGCTTTGACAGCAGTAAGACATCACAATGCCATTTTAAGTGAACAGAGGTGTGTTTCCTATTGCCATCACCAGCCCCATTCAGCTTATGATCTTAACAATGGTTAAAGCTTATGTCTCCATGGTTAGCACTAATCAAATTTCAAACCACTTTTTCAAACCACTTTCAAACCTTGATTAAAAGGATAATACAGGACCTTAAAGGTAAAGGTACCCCTGCCCATACGGGCCAGTCGTGTCCGACTCTAGGGTTGCGCGCTCATCTCGCTCAAGAGGCTGGGAGCCGGCGCTGTCCGCAGACACTGGCCAGCGTGACAAAGCTGCTCTGGCGAGCCAGCACCAGCACAGCACACGGAAACGCCGTTTACCTTCCCGCTAGAAAGCGGTACCTATTTATCTACTTGCACTTAGGGGTGCTTTTGAACTGCTAGCTGGGCAGGAGCTGGGACCGAATGACGGGAGCTCACCCCGCCGCGGGGATTCGAACCGCCGACCTTGCGATCAGCAAGTCCTAGGCACTGAGGTTTTACCCACAGCGACACCTGCGTCCCTAATACAGGACCTTAGCCATGATTAAAATATGGGGAAAAGATTAGTCTCTTATTTGGTCTCCAATAGCAAACTTCTGGGGACTTTCCAAAAATTGTTGGGTTTGGGGACATTTAAGTAGATTGGCTTCTTGAGTTCTGGAACACCCAAGTAACACTGACTTCTCTGCTTAGATTCACTTGGATATGCTGCTTCTAAATTGGTGTCTACAGCAAACTAAGCCCCATGGTCTCACAGCAAACTATTGGATTGTAGGCTGCCTAAACAGACTAACTGGTTGGCACCTGTGTCTTCCCCACTCAGATATAGACTTCATACCTAGGGGAAGGGCATAATTCAGTGGTTCCCAACCCACCCACCCCCATAGACCCCCTTGAAAATTGCTGAGCATCTTGGCTGATTTTTCTGTCTTCTGTAGCAATTGTAATTTCATAGAATTCAAATTCTAATATGGTAAGATACAATCAAAGAAGCAATAAAAATACAATTTAAAACCAATTTGAATATTCAATGTGATGGATGTGCCATCCATCATCATCATTATCATCATCACCCATCCTCAGTCAAAAATCCAGAGAGATGCTGGGGAACACCTGAGTGAACCTCATGGACCCCTGGTGGTTAACAGATCACCATTTTCTCCTTAGCAGGTACTGTTTGAAAAAACAACACAAATGATCAGTCATGTACTTACGGTTTGCAGGGGGGCATGTTTCACATGAGGAGAGACTGGGAGCTTTTTTTTCTGCGCCAGGCCATTGCTGCCTTTTCAGCAGACCTCGTAAGTCTGTGAATAATTGTGTCTTAAATAATCAACACTTTGCCTGTCCTAAAACCATTTTAAGAATATTAATTACAACAAAGTCAGTCAGCTGTCTTAACTTTTCTGATTTTCTTAGATAGAAAATGAGCCCAAACAATTTCCTACTTTATATAGTATTTCCCATTACACAGATAACAGGTATAGTACCGGTAATTAGGTGAGTTGTGTATTTGGGTGAAAACTGCAAAAGTGGAGTACATTTCTTGATAACTCTGCCTGTTAGTACATGGTGAATGCTAGCGTGAGGAGTCTCTACTTATAGTCACAAGAGCAGAAGGGATTATAATATTGATGACCTTGATGATGTAGGAAACAGTAATAGCCTGCATTTTCAGTTGGGTGCAACAACCAAATGTTGCAATGTTGAATTCTCATGTTCAGGATACTCTATTTCATTCCTTCTCGTACCCAGTTTTCCCCCTCAGCTGGTCAGCCAGCATTCCTTGCCCACTGAGCTTAATTAAGTTTCAATTGAAAGTAACAAATTTTGCATAAAGGTTCAAGATTGTTTAGAAAGTGGAACGGAAAACTACTGGAATTCTTACAGTCCCATTCTGCAATTTTAATATGTTATAAAAATCTTTCCGCTTCTGTTCATTATGACTTATTATGGTTAATGAGTGGGAAAGCCTTGTATGTAAACTAAACTAATTTTCATTTGCGAGCTGCAGTTTCATTTTTCATAAATGCTCTCTGAAGGCATCACAGGGCAAAAATGAATAGCGAATCAAATGTTTAACCCCAAATTATAACATAACAAATGTCAGATGAGTTCTTATAAATATTGTTCAACTTGTAGGTTGTGGAAGGAAATGGCTAAAAAAAAAAATCTTTGTAGGCCCTACCAGGTCCCAGACTTAGAGAACAGCTGGGCAGTGGGTCATCTGCACCTGGGGAAACAGGACAGCTGTTCAGTTGTGTAAAAAGAAAAGTCAGTTTTTCTGAACTTCTGAGAAACTGAAGTTATTGGTCCTTAAAATTATGCAGAGTACAATTTTCCATACAGGAAGGTTTTAGAGATTAAGTTCTGCTACATGGAAATCTTGAGAACCTCTGTTCGTGCCAAGTGTGAATTTGACCTTGAAGAAGCACTGATTACTATTTTTGGTAACATCTGGAAAGTTTTTACAATGCATCGTTCTACATATGGGGAAAATTTTTCAGAATAAAAAAACAACAACACTTGGATTTTCATGCATTATTTCATGCATCATGTTCAAAGAACATTCATGACAAGAAAATAGTAATTTCCCGCATCAAACCAAATAAGTTGTTCTTATGGAAATAACATTCGTGACAAGAAAACACTAACTAAATAAGTTGCTATCACGTAATCCAGCATCACTTTTTAAGGTTGTAAAGCGCAGAGAAAAGTAATAACAAAAATCATTGGAAATCACAAGGAGAAATTGTAGTAGTGCACCAAGACCAGTACCAAGGGCTTTTTTTCAACTGGAAGTCATTGGCACCTCTGTTGCGTTCCGGCACCTCTGTAGTGCTGAGTTGCCATTCCCCTACCACTTATCTGGAAGTGACAATCAGGTGAATGGGAGAATGTTTTAAATTATATGAACATGGGTGAGGTGCAACTGTATAGCCCTTACCTACAGAAATGGCGCCAAGAGGGATATCCAACATCGTACCAGTTGGACGCAACGGGACGTTCCCTTCTTCTCCTCACCACGGAACCCTCCCCATATCTGCTCTGGAGGGTCCTGTTACACAAGTAAAAGTCAGTTCTACAACTGGACTGACAGCAGTGGACGTCACTGAGCCCATCATGTATGCTTAGATTATTTAAGTACCTATGCAGTTTTGAAGGAACTTCTTTCGGATAGGTGAGCCTCGAGTCGCATGAGGACATCGAAACAGCTTCATACTCTTACCGGCTGCCAATCTTTCTAAACTTTAGACTTTACCATTACAGAAGGCTCGGAGAGAGAAGCTGGCTTGGTTAAAAGGGATTTATAGGGTACAATGCGTCCTGATGTAAAGGCAGTGGTAGAGAAACAGTTCAGCTCTCTTTAGGCTAGAACTGTAGCCTAGAGGGCATTCTCGACATAGGGTCTAGTTTGACAGGTGTTCTGGGAGTGTTGGTTGTGCTGGAGGTGGGTTGATGGTGGCCCTGATTAGAGGCCCACCTTACATTGTCAGAGTGGCATGATTGAGAAACCTTTGTATCCAAGGCTTATATAAAATACAAAGTGGGGAGAAGAGCTCTATTAAAAGAACAGGCAGCATACTTTATTTCAGTTATGAGCAAGAAACACTGTGTTTCGCGTAAATAAATCCCTTGTTAGCATTAAGTTGCACAACCAGCACTTAATGAAGGAATCTCATTAACTTTGGAAGGTCAAGTCACATGAATGCACCTGCCAGGTTCTCCATTGCTGTATTTTCCAGCAGATCTTAGCATAGCTACGCCCTGTCTCTCCATTTCCTCTTTTACGTTGAAGCGGACAAATTTTAGGAGCAAATTCTTGAAGATTATTAAAGCTACAAGAATCCTAATTGAAATGCACCAGTTCTTTTCATGCAGTGCAAGCTTAAAAAAAACACGTGCTAAAGTTATTTCCCCCCCCCAGCTCTTAGTCCTGTGAAATTTCCCCTTTCCCTGATAACAACTACCTTGCATTTTTGAAGATGTTTGTGATTTCAAAGATAAAAGACACTAACTGCAGCATCATATCAGTTTGGACACATGCCAAGTGTGTGTTTGAGTGAAAGCTGTTTGGATATACCAAGTAATTGTCTTTACTCTTTAAAGTTGCTCTAGAAAGTTGTGTAAACTTGGATTGTATGCATGCTGAATTATTTATGTGATAAATTTGTACTTTTTGCATCCATAGATTTTTATATATTTTGTTGGGCGTGATTGTCCTTTTCACTGCACTTCTTGTATGCATCATTATGAAAACGTGAAAAGAGGCACCGTGACAATAGGGGATGCTACTTTGATCTGTAGAGCACCACTCAGTGGTGGTTTGGAAATTGTCTGACATACTGGTGACGGTAATGGCTGACCCTGTTTTTGGGCTGCTGATGTTGGAATTTTAACATAAAAACTTCAGAAAGACCAGGAAGGCTGAAGAAAATGGCACATGATGCATATCTCATTGCAGGCAACAGACAAACCTTTTTCGTTCTTAAGCTATATAATAAAGTTTTAAATTATTGTTCTGCGGGAGCAAGTGCTTCACACCATTAAAATCATGAGTACTGTATTCTCAAAGTTCAAAGTTTCAGATCTATTAGATCAATTTACTGGTGCTCGTTAATGGTTCCTTGTCATCCTGGAAAAAAGTGACAAGTGGGGTGCCGCAGGGTTCTGTCCTGGGTCCGTTGTTGTTCAACATCTTTATAAATGATCTGGAAGAAGAAATTAAGGGGATGCACATCAAATTTGCAGATGACACCAAACTGGGAGGGTTGGCTAATGCCGCTATTTGGCTGTGCAACAGATTTCCACGAGAGGTGATGGAATCTCCTTCCTTGGAGGTTTTTAAGCAGAGGTTGGATGGTCATCCACCATGGATGCTTTAGCTGAGATTCCTGCATTGTAGGGGGTCGGACTAGATGACCGTTGGGTCCCTTCCAACTCTGAGATTCTATGATTCTATTAAATTTATTTTCATGAAGTAGAAGGAATGATGTACCTCTAACTACCAAGCTGTTTCCCTATATAAAATTGTACAAGCTTGAAAAGCTCATTTTAACAAATCTGCCCCTTTATTTTAAACTCATTAGTTATTTAGCCTGCAGAGTTCTCCTCCACAAGGACATGCCCTTTTTGGAGAAATCTTATTAGGCCCCAAGCTTTTGAGCCTATGATGTGGCTCACTGTTTGCTGTGGCAATGCTGTTGTACATCTTGTTGATATATTTTTCACTGAATGATTCAGTCTTTTCATTTTGTTTTATGTTGTAATACCATGCAATGTAAACAGCAATTCTAACTGCAGGAACCTAAGAGGGATTTTAAAGGTCAGGCTGTCGTTAAATCTCTCCATTTAGATGTTCTGAGATCAAGATATTACATTTCAGTCATATGTGATAATCTGAGTCTAAATCAGTAAGTTCTCTTCTTCAAGGAGACATTTGTGATTAGATTGATGATTTGTAGCATGCTGATGCTTAATGAAGTTGCTTTAGAGGCAAGATAACAGGGGACAGAGAGAAGCAAGTGTTTTGATCCCTACGTATGCTTTGAGCATTATAGATCTCCCAACTGAATTTTAAAAAACCCACACATTTTAACGGAATTCTATGAGTTGTTCCCAATCCATTCATAGAATGAAGACTTCCATGGATGAGAGGCAGGCAACTGTAGAAATTTCTTTTTCCTGAAGCCTCTACCCTACCTCCCATGGTGCTTTGGAGGGTTCCATTACACTTTGGAGCAGATTGGGTATTTGTAGAGGGGAAAGGAATAAGCAAAATTCGTCTCCCTCTCCCTTCTGTTCATAGAATCTTTTGCTGACTTAAAGAGCCATCCTTGATCAGAAGGCCAGACTAGGCCACAACTCGGCATGCTCTTGTTTAATAACTGACCCCATAGTTTACAGATTTTGTATTTAGTTCTTCCGTATATTTTTAAAATAATGAGGGTCATTGCTTAGGTATATACCTTATTTTATTGTTCTGTCTCAGGCAGGTGTCCATATGGTATTTTACTGTTGTTAATTATGCTTCTTTTCTCTTAAGTTTTCTACATCTATAATAAAAAGAATTAATTCTGAAAAGGAAGACAACTTCCCACTATCTGCCTGTAGTAGAGTGCAAAATCTGCTTCTGCATTGGGAGCTTGCTCATTTTGCCACAGGGGAAGATGCAAAAGTTCATTTTCAGCCATCATGGAGAAATTCACCTGGATTTCCAGGTATAGCCATTCTACAAGTGAGTCTGTATGCAGACAGCTTCCCTGCTTTCGCTGTAAGCTTTATCACATAGCCTGAGTCACAGTAGTAATATTCCTCAAGAAAGGTATAAATGTCTCACATCAGATCCCCACCCCCATCCACCTTGCTTTCTCCCACATGTTGACAGTGTACCTTCTTTGCAATTGTTTCCAAAATACACTTTATGGTCAGAATATCTTGTGTAGAAATCCTGGGCAGGCAGCTGGTGAGCATGTGTTGCCTCTGGATTTAGTGTGTGTGTTTATACACAAAAGGTAAAGGTAAAGGGACCCCTGACCATTAGGTCCAGTCGTGACCGACTCTGGGGATGCGGCGCTCATCTCACTTTATTGGCCAAGGGAGCTGGTGTGCAGCTTCCGGGTCATGTGGCCAGCATGACTAAGCCTTTTCTGGTGAACCAGAGCAGCGCACGGAAACGCTGTTTACCTTCCCGCCGGAGTGGTACCTATTTATCTACTTGCACTTTGATGTGCTTTCAAACTGCTAGGTTGGCAGGAGCAGGGACCGAGCAACGGGAGCTCACCCTGTCGCGGGGATTTGAACTGCCAACCTTCTGATTGGCAAGTCCTAGGCTCTGTGGTTTAACCCACAGCGCCACCCGTGCATAGGCGCCGACTCCATGGGGCCTGAGGGGGCCCGAGCCCCCTCAAAAATTCGTTTGGGGGGGCTCTGCCCCCCCATAATTTAAGAAAATTATTAGTTATATTATGCTTTGTAAAATCACAAAATTATGTTGGTATTTTTTATTTTCCTTGTTTGACGATAGTTACCTTTTAAAATACATTCAGTAATGAGTTAAAACAAAGCCACTCCCAATCTAGAGAGGGGGTGGGGTTGCGGGCTCTCGACCCATCAACAATCTCGCGGGGCTGGCGTCAGCCCCGCAAGAAGCGGGGATTCCCCCTAGCTCATTAATATTCACCGCCCACGGTGGCAGCCAATCGGCTGCCGCAAAGGGCGGGCCCTCACAGGTTCACTTAAGGTTGGGGCAGCCCGGGGCTCGCCCCTTTCGTTCCCCCAGCAGCAGCGGTTTGGAGGTCTTGGGCCCCCCCAATATTTTTTATAAGTCGGTATGGGCCCCCCCAATATTTTTTATAAGTCGGCGCCCCTGCACCCGCGTCCCGTTTATACACAAAGAACATGCCTAATACCCAAAAAGTCTCCATATGGAACTGTTCTGAATAAGAAGGAACATGGCTTGACTAAAAGGGATTTATAGGTATCGTGCGTCATGGTGTGTTGCTTAACAAGAAATTTCTTAAGTTTGCAATAGATGTATAGTACAATATCTGAAAGGCCACCTCTTTTCCTACAGGTTGTTAAGAGTGCCAGCCAGGAGTAAGTATTCTGTGTAACAGGCCAAACCACGAAATTCCTCCTCCACGGAGGTGTGCCTCTCACCTTCATTGCATAGCTTCCTTCATATGCTGAAGATGCACCCATTTATCTTGGCTTTTGACAGCTGAGATTTATATATTTTAGGACCCACCCTATGTAAATTGTTTGAACTGATTTTAAAATTGTAGTTTAATATTGTTACAGCCTTCCCTTGGACCTTATTGTGAAGCGCCAGTAAATACTACTGCTGCTGCTGCTGCTGCTACTACTACTAATAATAATAATACATGGAAATATAATTTCTATGAAGTCTTAGTGGATCTTAGGACAGCATAATTATGAGGGTCGTTCATTAAAGATTTCCCCTGACCCACCTCCGGTTATAGTAGGAGGATAAAATTGCACATGTATAATGATACATCTCTCCATAGGTAACGTGTTAATTTGTAGCTCTGAATTCCTAGCGGTTTCTCTGTTATGGGTGCTAATGTGGAGTAATCTCTGATAATGGAACCAGTTGAATTCAGAGTGGTTATCAGGTTCATGTGCTTGAAAGGGCGCACACCACGGGAGACGTTCTATGAGATGAAAGGGACTTATGAGGAGGATGCCCCATAGTATGACGTAGTCAAGCACTGGCATCATCAGTTCAAGTGTGGTCAGACTTTGGTGGAATAGCTCCCATTCCTGGGCGACCACATTCTGCTATTGATGAAGACACCATCTGGCAAATGTAGGCTGCCATTTTGGAGGATCGCCACATAACCATTTGCCAATTAGCTGCAGATGTCAAGATCAGTGTGGGCTCTGTAGAAAAAAATCATCCGTGACCATTTGCACATGGGAAATGTGTCTACACCATGGGTTCCCCAGCTGCTGATGCCTTTCCAGAAGCAGGAATGAGTCACATGCTCACGGGCTCTTTTGGCCATGTGTTACAAAAACCATGATGACTTCTTCGCCAGACTAATTACTCAGGACAAAACATGGGCCCGTCATTATGACTCAGAGACTAAATCCCAGTCCAAACAATGGAAGCACTCTTGCTTCACCATCTCCAAAGTAGGCATGTGTCCAATTGTCAGTGGGCAAGGTCATGCGCACGGTCTTTTGGGACCAGTGTGGAGTAGTGATGATGGATTTCCTGGCAAAGGGTACCACAATTACCAGGACATACTATGCTTCACTGCTGCAGAAATTGCAGAAGGCCATCAAAATCGAGAGGCATGGTATGCTGACCAAAGGTGTCCGCCTTCTGCAGAATACTGCACTAGTTCACAACTCGCATGTTGCTCAGACAGAAGCATGGTCTTGTGACTATGAAATCCTCCCTCACCCTCCTTATTCTCCCAACCTCACACCATCTGACTTCCACCTCTTTCCAATCATGAAGTTATTTTTGACGGGCAAGCTTTTTCCAGACGATGAAATGCTGATTTCTGACGTCAAGTCGTGGCTTCCGGCACAACCTGCCAACTTCCACAGACGAGGTCTCCATAGCTGCATAAAGCGATGGGAGAAGTGTTTGGCTCTTGCTGGTAGCTATGTAGAGAATGACTAATAACTGTTCCCAGTTTCGTTTGTCTCAGTCCACGGCAAGCACGTGAGGGCAAATCTTTAATGAACGCCCCTCGTATGTTTATTGTTGGACTATTCACTTCTTTCAAGGACTGCAATGATTTACACCAGTGTGGTGGATTCGAACATACGTAAATGAGTGAATATGATTTATTCTCATGTTGAGGACAGTGCGTTTCTAGATTAAATATTCATGCAGTTGGACAGTAAACCATTTTATCCTTTCCTCTTAACTGACTCCCCAGCCTCACTGAGCTGTGGATTATTATAAACTTGAAGCCTGCAGAGAATACAGGGACAGATGGATTTTAATCTGCCACTAATTTATATTTGCCACATAGCAGAGCTGATGTTGAGACAATAAAATAACGAGAGCTTTGACTTCTGAAACTCTTAGGTAAAGCTGGCATTGAGTTGTCTGCTAGTTTAAGTATTTTCCACAAAAGACATTAACAACCCAAAATAATGTATTTCAGCCAGAGCTAGTAAATTTGAGAAAAAGGAATTTGAGCTATGGGTCAAGAGTTATTTATTTGGAACAGTCTACATACAGAAAGTAAGAGAACTGTATATTAACTTGTAGGCAAATTATAAAGAAAATAAGCCAGCTTAATTATGAAAATCAATCTATTAATTAGTCAGTGCATATGTAAATATTCTCCCCAAACAGGAATATTTTCAATTATATTTCTTCATTCACAGTCACCTATTGCACCTTGTACAGACACCAGAACTCATTAGAATACTAATATCTGCCTTATTATGCTTGATTTGCATAAGAGCTGAGATCCCATGTGTTCACGTTTAGTTCAGTGTTTCTATTTATACAAAACAGGATTTTTCCACTTCATCTTTCTGTGTATGGGCAATTAGGCTGAAAAGGACACTGTCATCCTAGTTGAGGACCAGATTTATGATTGGTTAAAAATAGTTATAAAAAAAGCTAAACCAATAGAAATAAAATGAGACAGATGCACCAAGCTCATCTATCTTAGGTTCTTGTCATAGGATCAATCACTGTCATACCCATCTCTCACGCAGATCTTATTGCAAGCTTATTTCTCTGACACTGCTCAACTGTCCATACATTCCTTTTGTCCCAGATTTAATTGGACATAAAAGCTGAAGGAAGGAACTGTGTGTAGCTTTCATGCCACTTCTGAGGCTGGTGCCCTTTCTTGTAAGAACAACTGTATTTTATCTGAAAGAATCAAATGCAATTAATGAGTGCTTTCAAAAAATATAATAAGGGATTAAAAAAATATAAACAATTCTGAATTGACCATCTGTAACTCAAATGCAAACAAATCAAAATTATCAAACTTAGACAGCATCTTAAAAAGCAGAGACATCACTTTGCCAACAAAGGTCCGTATAGTTAAAGCTATGGTTTTCCCAGTAGTGATGTATGGAAGTGAGAGCTGGACCATAAAGAAGGCTGATTGCAGAAGAATTGATGCTTTTGAATTATGGTTCTGGAGGAGACTCTTGAGAGGCCTATGGACTGCAAGAAGATCAAACCTATCCATTCTGAAGGAAATCAGCCCTGAGTGCTCACTGGAAGGATAGATCGTGAAGCTGAGGCTCCAATACTTTGGCCACCTCATGAGAAGAGAAGACTCCCTGGAAAAGACCCTGATGTTGGGAAAGATGGAGGGCACGAGGAGAAGGGGACGACAGAGGACGAGATGGTTGGACAGTGTTCTTGAAACTACCAGCATGAGTTTGACCAAATTGCGGGAGGCAGTGGTCCTGGCGTGCTCTGGTCCATGGGGTCACGAAGAGTCGGACACGACTAAACGACTAAACAACAACAACATCCCCAGACAATACCAGTAGCGACAGTATTGCCCCAGAATTTGTAAAACTGGTAAAGATGAAGAAAGATGTTGCTTCATCTACACCTAGATGAGAAATCTTAAGAGGGTACCAGACTTCTTGTTGTACTACAACATTCTTCATTTGAGAAATAGCCACCTTACAATTGAAAGCTTTGCAGCAACTTGTGATTATTTACTGAAGAGAGATACACAGAGGGCTTATGTTGAAAGACAGCAGTTGGATAAAGCATAACATCCAACTTTGGGATAAATCTTTTTGCATTAAAGGTTTGGGCTAAGTGGAGAAAGATTTGGGCCACTGACATTTCCCCTGTGTCTAGTTTCCCCAAGCAGGATTTTTTAAACTAGGCAATCTGCGTAAATGCGGCAGTTTTGTCCAAAATAAATGATGGTTGGTGATTGCAAAGTCACTGCAGCATTTTCTCAGCAGTGGCACCCAGATTGTAGAGCAGCTTGCCTAGGGAGGTGTGTGTTTGGGCCTTGACAGCTTGCCTTTCAACAGGTGTCGAAGATGACAATATTTTAGCAAGCCTTCCAATTCTGCCTCTGATGTCTTAACTGCTGCTTCTTTCTCTTCTTTTGTTGCTACATCTCTTATTTTGTGTTGTATGATCTGTACGTTTGCAGTACACTTTGGTCAAAACTGTATAGAAACTCTTTATATAAATCAAAGATTGTGTCTAAAAGGTATACAAAGTATACATATAGTAGCTAATTGTAAAGTTAATATTTAGCAGCTCTGGCTACATAAAAATCTGCTGCCTTTTCCTCTCATCATGCAGTCAGTCCAGCATTAGCATGCCATGCTTCTAGTAAAGGTAAAGGGACCCCTGACCATTAGGTCCAGTTGTGGCCAACTCTGGGGTTGCAGCACTCATCTTACTTTATTGGCCGAGGGAGCTGGCGTACAGCTTCCGGGTCATGTGGCCAGCATGACTAAGCCGCTTCTGGCGAACCAGAGCAGCGCACGGAAACGCCGTTTACCTTCCCGCCGGAGTGGTACCTATTTATCTACTTGCACTTTTGACGTGCTTTCGAACTGCTAGGTTGGCAGGAGCAGGGACCGAGCTACGGGAGCTCACCCCGTCGCAGGGATTTGAACCGCCAACCTTTTGACTGGCAAGCCCAAGTCTCTGTGGTTTAGGCCGCAGCGCCACCCGCTAATTAGTCATCACATCCCAGCATCCCTAGACAACTGCCTCTCTATGTGTGTAGTAGTAATCACATAGGACATGTTTTAAGTTGCTGCTGTGCGTTTGCATTGGGGGCCTGTTTTCAACGACTGGGAAGCATCTGTTCATCTTCCAACAGAGCAGACAAAGCAGTTTCTCTGCCAAAACCAGGCCAACACGCTGACTGAAATGGATCTAGAAATCCAGTTTTCTCCAAGAGCGCTTGGATCGGGTCCATGGCCACCTGCTTAAAAATCTTGCCCAAGAAGGGAAGATCGGCAACAGGACAGTAGTTTCTTAGATTTTCAGAATCCAGGAGGGTTTCTTGAGGTGTGAATTTACCACTGCCTTTTCCCAGCAAGTAGGGACCACCCCCTCCCATTAATCACCTCCCTGGCCCAACCACCTCTCCCATCCCTGCTAGTTTTTATCAGCCAAGACGGGCAAGGGTCCACAGTGCAAGTGGTTGCCCTGTGAGATCCAAACCCCTTGACCATAAACTCATCCAACACAACAGGACTAGATATCCCTTAAGATTCAATTGCTTGTAACAGCAGAGTCAAGATCAGGCATAGGCATACTGGGCCCTCCAGATGTTTTTGGCCTACAACTTCCATGATCCCTAGCTAACAGAACCAGTGGTCAGGGATGATGGGAGTTGTAGTTTCAAAACATCTGGAGGACCAAGTTTGCCTATCCTTGTGGATGCAAGCGATTTTATCCCCAAAACATTTTGCAAACTAGTTACAGCGAGCTGCCATTGGTTCTGCAACGCTCTTCAGGGCAGCCTGTAAAAGACTCCACACTATCCAGAGAAGCTCGTGAGGATGCAATGGAGGCAGCCTTCTTTGCTGCCTTCATTGCCAGTAGGTAGGCTCGATGATTAGCCCTCAGCAACGTTAACAGTCCCTTTCTTTCATTGCTTGTTTCTGCTCATTGCCAACCAACCCATGGCTTGTATATTATCTTTGCTTTAGAACTCAGATCATGATTTGAGCTTCCAGACATTTAGACAATCAATAGTACAGAGCAGCCTGTGGGCTCACCAAACCACAATGTGTAAAGCTGTTTGTCTGTTTTAGTTTTCCATTTGCACTGCAAATCATTACTTAGAACAGTCTGTCTGCTTTGAAAGCAACAAAGGGTCTTGTTGCACCTTAAAGATTAACAGATTTATTGTGCCATAAGCTTTTCACATTTTGTGCATGGAGGCTTATGCCGTCAAAAACTTGTTAGGGCACTTCCAGACTGTCAACTGTTTTTGGGTGGGATTCAATCACATAATGGCAAAATCAGGTTGTGTAATTAAAGTTGATTTGGTGCTCTTGCGCAACAAACTCCTAAGTCCCAAAACTGGATTTATTTGTCATAAGGAAAGTGAGGATTAACAATTGCTTGAGGCACAATGAACGCTCAAGACATATTGGACATCTTATAACTTTTTTGAAAACTGTGCAAACATACTCAGATGAATGCTTAATAAGCAGGTCATCTGGAAGGGAGCTGTTGATCCTTCTATGTTTTGCCTTAATTCCTCACATCTTACTACTGTTATTAACGCAGTAATACTTTGCCCAGCTCTGTTGCAATCCTACTTCTGCTAACTTCAATCATGTGCCCTCAGCATAAAAATAGTTAAACCAGAGCTAAATTTGAACTATTCAAACAGTTTATTGTAAAAATACATTTTGGTTAGGGAATATGACATACAACAATAGTTCGTGTTAGCCCTTGGATGCAACTTTTTCTCTCCATTTATGGAGGTTAAATTTGGTTTGACTAAGATTATGAGATAGGTCCTGAATTGTCTTCTGCACAGGGCTGCCAACCTGAGTAAAAAATGGGGGGGGAGGTAACCCCACACAATCAATTTCCCACATGGTCTAGTCCTTCCCCTGCCCACCCCCCTAATATCCTTAAGAGGGTCTCATCTCCAGTCTTCAGAGAGTAGCTGGAAGTGGGAAGACAGAAAAAGGTCCTCCTTTCCTTCCACTCTGCAGTTTTAATCTGAAAATCTTAGGTGCAGTACTGCGCCCAGAGCTCAGAAACTGCTCGCGCTGATGAAATTCCCTGTCACAAAATGCACCTAGAACAGTGGGAGTTTCAAACACTGAGAGCGACATAACCTCACCCTGGAACAAAGGACCAAGGGATTCTCATTCCAAAAGGGAAGCCCTCCACTCTGTCTGACAAATAATGCACTGCCTGATGCTGAGCGTGTTTTAGTGATACACAACATAATATTTAATAACAGAACTCTTCTTTTGGAGCCAGGCTATTAGAAGACCACAAGTGCTCCTTGTAAACAGAGCCTTGGTTTGTCTCAGGCGATAATGCAGAAGATGGATAATTCCCACTCTAATATATATGTTTTGGCCTATTGTGTTGATGTCAAATGAAGCCAGACTCAGGATGGACACTCTAAAGTGTTTTTATCTCTTGGCACTAAGTAAAATAAGCTGTGAGAGGCACACAATGGAGAAAGTGGATTTAGCATCCTTTGGAGCCTTTTAGGGGATATGACTTCTAATTGTGCATTCTCTTTGTGTCACCGGGAAACACAAGGCTAGCAAATGTAACCTTTAAGCAGCAGGGATAGAACAGCTGCATAAATTGTTAAATGTCACATAAAGCATTGTCAAAGCAAAGCACAGCCAGTTCTTTTCTTTAATCTGGATTTATTTATAACATAAAAAACGACGATAAAACAAGATTCTATTCCCAGTTACAAGCAGCAGGGAGAGGTAGAATCACTGGGTAATTCATCCAAGTGCATCAGAATTCAGCTGCCTCTCCCACCCCTACCCAGCCACCATCACCCGTGTAGGAAGGAGAGACCTAGTTCACAGCTAATAGCAGAGGAAAAGCCAGAGAGTGAGCACACTTTAGTGCATATTTGTCAGGACATGTAAGTGTTAGAAAACTGTGGAAAGGACTGGGGAGTCCCACCACACATAAACCAGCAACTTGGCACATCAGAAGTTCTCTGGCATCTGGTCTGGGGATTTAGGACAAGTTGTGGCAAGAAGAGATGTGATAGCAGGGGCAGTAGCGGCAGGATTAACATGTTGAAGGGATATAGGTTATGGATTATAAACCTGCCCCATCCACCTTTAATTTCCCTTGATTCTCATTCCTGGATACTGCTGTGAGGGAGAAGATGCTTGGAGAAGGGGTCACGGTGTATGGACCCAGTATTGGTTGCAAGTACAGCTTAGTGGTCTGCCAGTTCCATAGTATCTAAGATAGTCTAATGAGGCTTGGTGGCAGCTAGGCATGGCTTCAACCAGTTTTCTCTGGTGGTGTCCTGTGGATCACCAGAATATGGAGAAAAGCACTCAAGTCAGCATGTGGATCAACCTTTTAAGTAGGTAGGAAATGTGTGGAGTGCAATGGAGAAAGTTGGCAGATTGTTAATTTCCCAACCCCAACTTAAATTCTTTTTGCCTTATGCATAGACCTGTATAACTGAAGGAACGTCTCCACCTCCATGACACTGAGGGCCAGTTCCGAGGGCCATCTGTCAGTTCCCTCACTGTGAGAAGTGAAGCTACAGGGAACCAGGAAGAGGGCCTTCTCTGTTGTGGCACCTTCCCATCAGATAAACAGATAAACAACTGCACAGCTTTCTGAAGACATCAGAAGGCAGCCCTGTATCGGGATGTTTGATGTTTTGCTGTGTTTTTATTATATTGGAAGCCACCCAGAGAGGCTGGGGCAACCCAGTCAGATGGGTGGGGTATAAGTATTAGTAGTAGTAGTAGTAGCAGTAGTAGTAGTAGTAGTAGTAGCAGTAGTATTAACAGCATATATTTATCAAGGTGGGTTGTCTTCTGTCTGTGTATTCCCACACTTTTTATGCCATTGGCTAGCAGCTCTTGTCCTTCCTTCAAAGATGACTGGTCAGCAGGGAAGGAGTGCAGTCGACTCACAACTTAAAATTAAAATGTTTAAATTACGCGATGTCAGCTTTACATGGTTGGCAACCAGCTGGTTGGAGTCACACAACGGATTGCGCAGAAGGCTGAGAGCGTAAAAGCTCTTTTGGTGCAGGGTTTTCCCAACACAGAAAGAGCTTTTGAGCTCTCAGAGTTGCTTACCAAGCTCTGTTGAGATCTTGCAGGAACTCGGCCCTCCCCCTGGGACTCTCAGTATACTCTCAGGGTAGTATATGAACAAATACGTTTTACATATTTGAATATAGGAGGAGGTTAAATGTAAATCAATGGTTATCTAATTGTCCCTTTCTGTCGAAATTGCTTCCCTCCCTCCTACATCCCCTTGTGTACATTCACTACACCCAGGAGATGGACTAGATTGCTCTCCAAGCTTAAAACCCATTCTAAAATCTATGCCTACCAATTGCTGTATAACATTTTTTCTTTACAGAGTGCCTATGAAACATTTTCTAGTCATAAAGGCTAGAGTAGGCATAAAATGAGAGTATCTCTAGGAATGCTGTTGCTATGCTCACACAGCTTATGCAAATAGACTCTCCCTGCAACTGCTGGAAAACCGCTCATGAGATCTGCGGAGGGCCTCCTGGAATGATATATGGAGTTTTTTGCGGGGCCATTGTAGGACGAGAAAATCAACAGGTATTGGGTGGAGACACCTTCTACAAGGATTAAAGCCTTGTGTGGTAGATTTAACAGAGAATGAGCCCTGCTCATGTAACATATCTCAATGAGTAGACAGCAAGTGTGTGGGATTGTGACTGGCAGCCTCCCTCTCCTACCGTCCACATGTTCTTCCAAAGTTCTGCGCAGGCTCTGGATTCTCGATTGGAGACACTGCAAGATGCTGTACCTAATTGTGTCCCAATTACGGGTTCAGTGCCTAGGGCTGTGCAGATTATAAACAGGGTTCACAAAAAGTTATACTCCCTCTGAAAGAGCAGGTATGTTGCTTGGGGGTACCCCTGGATCCTTTGCTATATCTTAAAGCTCTAGTGGCCTTGGTGACATGGAATGCTTTATATCAGCTTTGGCTGGTGGCCCAGTTGTGCCTCTTTTTGGATACTGTTGTCTGTGGTCACATAACCTGTAGGTAGGATTACTGGAAGGTGTTATATATGGGGCTGCCTATTTAGATGGTTTGGAAACTTCAGCTGGTGCTGAATTTGGCAGCTGATGAGACTTGTCACCTCACGACACTCACAGAAACATTGAAATCAATTCATATGATTCTACTTTTTTGTCTAATTAGCATTCCACTCAAAATGAGACCTTGAATTGACTTTGAGTTGCTTTGTGTTTCTCATGCTCACGAATAACCACTTTGTTGTTTGCTCAGATGGTAACTGAACTCCAATCAACGGGTTTTTAAATATAATTGAAATTGATTACCTGAAGCACGATTTAGAACAATAGGCTTTGCAAAAATTGCCTTGTTGAAAGCTAGAGCAAAGTAAAACATTACTTTTATCTCTTAGACTATATCTGTAAAAAAAAAGAAAAGCTTTGTTCTTTTTCAAAGCAGATGGCTCTTCTTTCTTTAACAGAAAAGAAAAAGATTACACACAGTTCATAGTATAGGTCCACAAATACAGTTGCCTCTGGCAACCATAAATTTAATTATTGTAACCAGCAAAGAAAACTTTCAGTATATTTCACTACAGGAGTAAAAGGTAAAGGGACCCCTGACCATTAGGTCCAGTCATGGCCAACTCTGGGGTTGTGGCGCTCATCTCGCTTTACTGGCCGAGGGAACCGGTGTACAGCTTCCGGATCATGTGGCCAGCATGACTAAGCCGCTTCTGGTGAACCAGAGCAACGCACAGAAACACTGTTTACCTTCCCGCCAGAGCGGTACCTATTTATCTACTTGCACTTTGACGTGCTTTTGAACTGCTAGGTTGGCGGTAGCAGGGACCGAGCAACGGGAGCTCACCCCGTCGCGGGGATTCAAACTGCCGACCTTCTGAATGGCAAGTGCACAGCGCCACCCGCGTCCCTCACTATAGGAGTAATATGGTTTTAAAAGTTGGCAGCACCACTGGGAGGTAGAGGGTGCCTCTTTCCAGCTGGCAACCGGCTTTCAGTCATGGCTTGGTGGGAGAATATTGCTGCTGTTTGCATCCATCTGTCTCGAGACAATGCAGTGCGCCTCCGGGGCTGAAGTGAAACCACTGCGTTAGCAGCACCAAAGTGAGCTCCGCAGGGTGCAAGCCTGGACAGTATGTATGGAGGTCCTGATCTGCCCAGATAACAAGACACACACGTCTTGTTTATGTGGTCCACAGGGAAAGCAGAGCAATACATTTGGCACTAGCTTGGCTGCATGAGATGCCAGGAGGAGGGGCATACAAGGCGCCATCCAACCGTCTTTGGGATTCCACTTGGGATTGTGTGGGGTTTACCCCTTAGCCTTTTCTTCTCTCCACAAGGCAGTGGAGGTATAGGATAAGAGTTTTCCTTCTCCTAGATGGGCTGCCTTCCCAGGGTTGAGTAGCCTCATCTGCCCCTCACTTCCCTCTACAGCAGGCTTCCTCAACCGCGGCCCTCCAGGTGTTTTGAGACTACAGTTCCCATCATCCCTGACCACTGGTCCTGCTAGCTAGGGATCATGGGAGTTGTAGGCCAAAAACATCTGGAGGGCCCAGTCTGCCTATGCCTGATCTTGACTCCACTGTTACAGAGTCTTCTTATGCAGGTGTATGTCGTCTCTGTGTCCCCAAAGGACTCCGGAGTTCAGGCTTTCTTTTTATATTTTGCTTTGCGGGGTTATGTTTTTTGTTCTGTTTTTGGAAGTCAGTGAATAATGAGCTTTCCAAATTTGTGAGTGTTTGTTGTTGTTTTTTATTCGTTTAGTCGCGTCCAACTCTTCTTGACCCCATGGACCTGAGCACGCCAGGCCCTCCTGTCTTCCACTGCCTCCCGCAGTTTAGTCAAACTCATGCTGCTAGCTTCGAGAACACTATCTAACCATCTCGTCCTCTGTCATCCCCTTCTCCTTGTGCCCTCCATCTTTCTCAACATCAGGGTCTTTTTCCAGGGAGTCTTCTCTTCCCATGAGGTGGCCAAAGTATTGGAGCCTCAGCTTCACGATCTGTCCTTCCAGTGAGCACTCAGGGCTGATTTCCTTCAGAATGGATAGGTTTGATCTTCTTGCAGTCCATTGTGAGTGTTTAGCTTTAACCTATTTTGACTAATGTTGGATATTACTCTGTAGATTATTATTTTTGCTACAAAGTCCTGTGTGTGCAGTTTTGTGGAAAATATATAAATGTCCAAGTATTCTTTTAACTGTAAAAACAATTTTAGAACAAAGTTTTTTATAAGCTTGTAATTTTTAAACAGTTGAAATATCTCTGCAGTTTAAAGGGGTAAAACATTTCTTGCGTTCATATGAACTTTGAATTCACCTGATACACGTCCCCTTAGCAGATTCCTGTCATTCCTCCTTTTTTATTTCTTGAATTTTGGCTACAAATGGAATGCACTTAGAGATCCATTATTCACCAGTGGCATGACCAGGCACTCTTGCAGTACTTAACTTTTAAGAAATCTTTTTCAGCTTCAGATAAGAAGAAAAAAGAATTAAGGTCCAAATTAGGCATGTTATTGGCAATCTTTTTTGTTTCAAACCAGGTCTGCTTCAATTACTTATAAAGCAGAGGGCTGGGACATTTTTAGAGCAAAAGTAGATAAGGATGATTAACTCTTCCCCCCTTTATTTCGGTCTTCTCTCTTCATATTTTTCTTTCCTCAGCCAATCTGTTTCCTCTGGGTGAAAAAGTATTTGAGGGAAGACCTAAGAAGGAAGTGATAGATGTAGGAGGGCTCAGCTCTTCTCATTTGCTTGTGCCCCCTTTGCTCTAAAAATATTATTTATTTATTTCATAAAACTTGTACACTGTTTGATTGTAAAACAATAACAACATGAAAGCAGTTTACAAAATGATACAACAATAAAGTCTAGAAAAAATAGTTTAAAATATATGAAAAGTTAAAATACTAAAATGCATGTGTACACACAGAGAGAGACGGACAGACAGAGACTTTCCTAGAAAGGGAACAAAAGTGAAATAAGTCTGATTCTTCCATCTCTCTAAAAATTATACAACAATAATGCGTATAGTACAGTTTCTGATTTCTCAGTACCATACAGATATACACAATTTGCATATGGAAGGCCATTAAATAATCCTTCTAAAGAAGCTGATACAATGACATCTAAGTCAATTAATTTACAGTTATATAGTCTGGGACAAATAACAATCTCCAGTAATTAGCACATCCCTCTTACGGTTATTGATGTTTCATCCTCGGGAGTGAATAGTTGCTCTCTTGATGAAGGGAGCTCTCCATGTTTCTCAATGTAATTTCTACCATGGCTTAAAGGATGGAAGGGAGCAGATGTTGCAAGTACATGAGAAATTGGCAAGTACATGCCAATTTGGAAGAGAAGTGGGCTAGCTTCAGGCCAGAGCCTTGTAGCTCTACCCATTAATTGCTTTTCCATTTTTTGCTGCTTGCTAGCACTAAGCTGGTTGTTGTTTTTTAAACCACAATTCACTAGGGATAGGGGCGACAATAAGTTTTCCCCAAACTGGAAAAGTAATTCTGCAGAAATTGTCTAGGGGAAAGCCCTTGTTCATGAAGCACATAGTTAAACTATGGAACTCACTCCCATAGGAGGCCACCAACTTCAGTGGTTTTTTAAAAGGATTTGACAAATTAATGGAGGAGAAATGAAAAAAAGGTAAAGGACTCCTGGACAGTGAAGTCCAGTCAAAGGTGACTACAATAATACCCCTGGTTACTCCTTGCGTCCTCCTTACGAATGCTTTGGGTAATGAGCTCTGTTAACCTGGAAGTAGGTGCTCCTGGAAGCAAACTTTGTCCCAGGATGTGAGCGGAAGTTGTGCACTGGAGGAGGCCTCATTAGCGAAAGCGCGCCTCAGGTTGAGAACGGTTTCATGTTAAGAACGGGCCTCCAGAGCGAATTAAGTTCATAACCGGAGGTACCACTGTATAGGGTTGCGGTGCTCATCTCGCTTTCAGGCCGGGGGAGCTGGCGTTTGTCCACAGCCAGCTTACTGGGTCATGGGGCCAGCATCACTAAGCCGCTTCTGGCACAACAGAACACCGTAACATAAACCAGATCGCATGGAAATGCCGTTTACCTTCCCGCCACAGCAGTACCTATTTATCTACTTGCACAGGCATGTTTTGAGCTGCTAGGTTGGCAGGAGCTGGGACAGAGTAATGGGAGCTCACCCCGTTGCGGGGATTCGAACCACTGACCTTCCGATCGGCAAGCCCAAGAGGCTCAGTGGTTTTAGACCTCAGCGCCACTCGCATCCAGTGGAGAAGAATAAGGTTATAAATGACTTCTAGCCATGATAGCTACACTCTGCCTCCACAGTTGGAGGAGTAATACTTCTAGATACCAGAAGCCACAGAAAGAGGGAGTGCTCTTGTGCTCAGGTCTTACTTGCAGGTTTCCCTACAGGTATCTAAGCTGTCACTGTTAGAACAGGATGCTGGACGAGATGGGGCCTGATCCAGCAAGCTTTATGTATATTATTGTGAAATTTGGCATGGTTCTTACCTCATCAGTGTTACAAGGTGGCTGAAGGTTGTATGTTTGTATTCTTCATTTAAACTTTTTTTTTAAAAAAAGTTTGTAACCTTTGCCTTGCTCTCCACAGCCTCATTCACTGCCCATATTTCACTTTGGGGCTCCTGAGGGTGATGTGATTAAAACAAAAACAAAAACTTGACTTGGAATAGCTTGGAACAGATTTTTACATTGCCCTAATTAGGATATTCCCAGTCCTGTTCAGTGGCGTAGCGTGGGGGGTGCAGGGGGGCCCGGCCGCACCGGCTGCAACATCTGGGGGTTAGGGTTAGGGGGCGCAAATCCACGGGTTAGGGGGTGCAAATCCATGGGTTAGGGGGCACAAATTACTTGCCTTGCCCCGGGTGCTGACAACCCACGCTACGCCACTGGTCCTGTTATACCTCACAGCACCCCCTCCACCTTTTGCAGAACACTTGGGGGTGTTAAACAGTGCTTTAAAAGGCAGCAGTGGGAGTTATACTATATATCTCCCCTCCAAGCCAGATGCTGGGGGGGGCAGGGCAGTGCTCTGCTTTTCCTACCTCCTCCCTAAACCCATCTTCTAGGGTTTTTTGTTTTTGTTTGTGTGGGAGGAACCTTCCGGAACATGAAGTTCCCTTCCCTGCCATTCTGAAGCTGCCTCTGGAGCAGGGAAGGTTCCCGGTTTAAAAATTATTCTAATTGTAGGCTTTGTCACAAAACCACAAGGATGTCTTGCAGAAAACGCTGGTGCTTCACTCAGTGCTGACACTAAATACACACAGGCTCAGTTAAAGGCATATCCAGGCATGCTGATCGGCAGCTTCGTGCTGTAGCCTTGAGCCTCCTCCTCTGAGCTAGATAAATAAGAGTTATAGAGTGCTTTTAAAAAAGAAAAAAAGCAAGAATGCATTTACAGACAGGCTCAGGTGAACAACCTATAAATCTTCCTTGTAGATGTTTTTCAGTAAATCATTCTGAGAACCAAAGGGTACATTGAACCCCCTGAACTGAATGTCCTGCCTCCCTTTGCTGCAGATGCAGCTTGGACTTTTTCTCCCTCGCGTCTCCGTGTCTCTCCCTTCCACAGATCTCACTTTGCTGTGGAAGGTACCCATGCTCAGGAACGCTTTTGCTCTCACCTGTGAAATGTTGCAGGGCATGCAGATATGTTGCATGCTGCCCGGCCTCTTCCATTTCCATTCCTGTGGCAATGTCTGGGACCAGTAGGAGAGTATGTAGCATTGGCTGCAGAAAGGAGCACTGTTTTTTGGTGGGGGAGGCAGCACACCCTGTGGCAGAAAGCACTGAAAAATGGCGAGGCGCCAGCAGAGTCCCCAAGGGGCCCAATCCTTGGGCCCCTCAGTTGCCAGTCAGGAGCTGGTGTAGCGAGAAAAGGGACACACACATCCTTCTGCCCTCGATGGCACGAGTGCTGGGGCTTTGGATGCAATGGCGGGTCTGCCCCTCTTCTTGCTGGGTTTTGCTTCTCCCCAGTCAGGCTTTGGATTGCTCTGTCCAGTACAGTGGTACCTTGGGTTAAGAACTTAATTCGTTCCGGAGGTCCATTCTTAACCTGAAACTGTTCTTAACCTGAAGCACCACTTTAGCTACTAGGGCCTCCTGCTGCCACCGCGCCACCGGAGCACAATTTCTGTTCTCATCCTGAAGCAAAGTTCTTAACCTGAGGTAATCTTTCTGGGTTAGTGGAGTCTGTAACCTGAAGCGTATGTAACCCGAGGTATAACTGTACGCTTGCAAGTGCCACTCTGGCACCCAAGCAGCTGTCCCGTGCCTGGGAGGGCACCCTATGCGCGCGCCCCTCGGAAGCGCGCCCGTCCTGGGCAGCGCGGGCATATGCTCTGCCACTGCTGGAGAGTTCCGGCTGAAGGGGGAAAGCCCTGAATATAATCTAAAAGTGCCTAGATGCTGCTGGATTGTGCTACATATTTACACTCTTTTCAGCCCTAAAAATATGTGCATATATAATCCATTCTTGCTGTCATTTCAAACACCTGAAATACGAGCCCATTCAGACCCTGAGCAGATGGAATGGGATTGCAGACCAAAGATACACAAGTGCTCCACTTATATCCCTGGAACATTTGAACATATTCTGATGCTGTGCTGGGACACTTTGGACCTTACTGTTCTCCATGGGACCAGTATGTGTCCCAGCAAATGACCGCGTTTTCCCATCTCTGCTTGGCAGCATCCGTTGTTCACATTTTAATTTATAATTTTATGGCTAGGACAGCTTCTACCTGAGAACTCTCTGTTGACAGTAAAGCTTATAATCCATCCCCCTTTCTTGCCTCTCCTGTTGTTCAGATGAATTCTATGCTAGTTCTATATGCTACAATATATTTATGTAATCTGTATGGCGATCAGTTGCAAAATCGTCCTTGGCTTCCACAGAGGTGAGATTCAGTATAAAGATCAATCTGCTATTGTGCAATTTTTTACACAGAAAACATCTCCGTAGGTTAAATGATCCACAAGCTTTTCAGTAGACGTTAGTAGCCGAGTTCTAATTATGAACACATTAAATGTATAACAAAAATCCACTTGTGCTATGGTAGGCACAGTTTGTAATAATGATATAACACTTCATCTGCAGGGTTACTGCCACAATATAAGCATCAGCTTTTTTAATACCCAAGGCCCAAGGGCCATTCTGTAACTCTTTGTTATCTGTAATTGGATTATCTCAGTTTTAACTTAACACAGTACTTTCAGAAATGTGCATTTTAAAAGATCAAGTACAATGTGTACTTGAAATTTTTGTTTTGTTTTTTACTTTAAAATGTTTTAATGTTGAAATGTACCCACTAAATAGAGACTTGACTTTTGCAAATATCTAAGTTGTTGCATGCACACAAACAGGTCTGCTCACACAATAGGATTTCTCCCCCTCAGCTCTTCCTCATGCCCGCCCCCCCCATTTCTGTTCCAGAGTGATGGTGAAAAGCCCAGAGCAGGTGGCTTTTTGGGGGGGAGAATAGGAGGGAAAGCCTTTTTACACGAGCAGAGCCATTCCATACACACATAACCCCATTTAGAACTACCCTGAATTCCCCCCTTGGTTTATGCTTAATTTTGATAATCTCAGCTGCTACTCAATGTAACTAGGTTTAACTGAAGTCAAAGTCTATTCTGAAAGTTGTTAAACACTTGCACTTCTGCACTTATTTAATATTTTTGTGGACAGTTTACAACTAATGTCCTTTAAGTTTTACATTATATACATTTTGCAGTATATGCATTCTGTTAACTGAAATAAGTGTATTTTACTCCTAATTATAGTTATTTTAAAATGTTTTTAATTGTTTTTATTGATAATATTAACATTTCCTGTCAAACGCTTTAGAGGTTTTACTACAATCAATTGGCATATAAATTTTGTTAATTAAATGAAGCAGGTAATTGAATAATAAATTGTTGCCAAAAGAAAAAGAGGAAGAAGTTAGTTTTGTTTCGCATCATACTCATACTGTCCCTGCCATCCTGAGGATGAATCTCTTGGGGATTTAGGCTACTATTTACAAATCAGTTCAAAGGAATCTTCAAGGTCTTTTGAAAAATAATGCATTCATGTTACTTTAGATATTTCATTCCTTCTCTGCCCACTTCTGGAACAAATCCATTCAGGTTCTCCTATAATCAGGTGGGCTGAGATGCTGTATGTAGAGTGGCCCAAATAGAGGCAGCTATGGGAAGAAAGAAATGTTTGAACTGGCCCATCTAAGCTGACACATCTAGGAGCAATTTGTGTGATTGTGAGGCCACGTTTTCCTGTCAATGAACTTGCTGTGAATTGCTGTTAAGATGAGAGAGTTCGGTTACATGCTCCTCACAGCTTTGTCTTTAAGAACCATTCCATGTAGAGCGATTTACAACTGTCTGAAGCAGCCCTATGATGCTGTAATGTTAAATTGATAGCTAGAAACGCTTTGGAAAGGCCTTGTGTATAAAAGTTATACAGACGCATCTCAATTATCTATCCCCATCAGCCATTCTCAGGGTAGTTAGCAGATTTCTTCAAGAAATACTTTTCATTATACTGATTACTAGGGTGAGGTTCACTTCTTTCCCCGATGATTTTGCGGCAGACCTAAATGTTTTGCTTCTCCTTTTGCTTTGCAGTACAGAATTGGACAGCTGTACATGATCAGTAAACACAGCCACGAGCAAAGTGATCGTGGAGAAGGGGTAGAAGTGGTGCAGAACGAACCCTATGAAGATCCGAATTATGGGAATGGTCAGTTGACCGAAAAACGGGTTTATCTGAACAGGTAAACATTTCTGCCATTGCATTGTCCTGGAATGTCTGTGCAGATTTGGGAGGTAAAGTCTTCTTGTGCAGTTTGTTCTGTTTCAGGCATAGGGTGTGTCGTGGAAAACCACTGATTTATAGAATTTATGAGAAAAACCATGGGGGTGAAGGTTCTTTCCAAATGTGCAGGCTTTGCCATTGAAAAGGAGTGTGGCATGGGGGCAGAGTAGTAGCTTTGGAAATGACATACCGTATTTTTCCGTGTATAAGACTAGGTTCCACCCCTAAAAATAATGTCCAAAATTTGGAGGTGTCTTATACACAGGGGCCATCTCCCCCCATTTTCTTAAATTGGAGTCCCCCAAAATAAGGGATGTCTTATACATGGGGACATCTTATAGACATAAAAATACAGTACAGTGGTACCTCGGGTTACATACACTTCAGGTTACATATGCTTCAGGTTACAGACTCCGCTAACCCAGAGATAGTGCTTCAGGTTAAGAACTTTGCTTCAGGATGGGAACAGAAATCGTGCTTTGGCAGCACGACGGCAGCAGGAGGCCCCATTAGCTAAAGTGGTGCTTCATGTTAAGAACAGTTTCAGGTTAAGAACAGACCTCCGGAACGAGTTAAGTACTTAACTCAAGGTACCACTGTACTTTCCTCTTCTCCATTTCTTCTTAAGACATTTTGTTTAGGTTTTATGCCTGGTATATATGTGTTACAGTTGCACTTGCACAACTCTCTGTCTCAGTGCTTCCCAAACTTCCCCCCTCTATGGGCCTACTTGGAAATTGCTGAGGGTCTTGGCCAATCTTAATGATTGCCTGCTATAGCAATTCTAATGTGCTAGATTCTGCTTATGATTTTTAATTCTGTTTTTATTGCTTCTTTTACTTCATATATTCCAATTTGAATCGAAATTGTAAGCGTTCATCAAAGACATCCCACAGACCACCTGAATGAAGCTCGCAGACCACTGGTCACAGTTTAGCAGCTGGCATGTAAGACAAAAGTCAGCACAGCTTCCCCTTTCTGTACAGATTAGTCTAAGAATTATGCCTGAGAGAAAACAAACTATAAGGTGACATGAATGAAGACCAGGCAGGACCAGATACAATGATGCTTAAAGTGCACTGAAGATAAGGATTTGTGTAAGCAATTCCCTATAAATCCAGTCACCAGGGGAACTGCCTCTGGTGACAGCCTATGGCCTAGTCAGGACGTGCAGCAACATACAAATCCTCTCCCCTCCCTGGAGCTCCCAGTGAATTTCAAGGAATTGCTGTTCCAAAGCTCAGTACGACATCAGGCCTCCCCAAATTCCAGTGTGGAAGAGTTGGTCAGGTGGGTGGATGATCTCTCCAGCTCTGGGATTTGAAACGGGCAGTGCAAGAGACTTGTCTTGGTTCTGCCTTCTCAGTGCAATATGTGAGACAATGCTCTGCCGCAAGTGTCTTATACATACCAGAGGACTTCGAGGAGGAGAAGGATGGGTGATGACCAAGAATAATGACTGGTTTCTGACCCAAGCCAACATTTCTGAACACTGTATAGAGGTGTTGGCCAAACTTGGGTCTCCAACTGTTTTGGTACAGTGGAACCTCTACTCACGACCACAGTCCATTCTGGAGGCCCGTCCTTATGGCGAAACGGGTCGCTGGGAGAGGCGCCGTTGCACGCAGGCATGGGCAATGATATTGCCACTTCTGCACAAGCATGAACGGCGATTGCCACTCCTGCGCGGCGCGAACGGCAGCAAACCCGCCACTCACTTCTGGGTTTGCCGTGGTCACAACTTGGAACATCCGCGAGTGGAGGCTGTTGTAAATAGAGGTTCTACTGTACTACAGTTCCCATCATCCCTGACCACTGGTCCTGTTAGCTAGGGATGATAGGAGTTGTAGTCCAATAATAATAATAATAATAATAATAATAATAATAATAAATTATTTATATCCCGCCCTCCCCAGCCGAAGCCGGGCTCAGGGCGGCTAACAACACTAAAACAGTACAACATTATAAAAACATTATAAAAAGTAATTAAAATCAAAATTGATGGCAACCATAAACTAAAGTTTTGTAAAGATTGCCAAAGGAGGGAGTCAGGCTGCGCCCTGACCAAAGGCCAGGTGGAACAGCTCTGTCTTGCAGGCCCTGCGGAAAAAACAGCTGGAGACCAAAGTTTGGCCAACACTGCTGTAGAGAATCATGAGAGCTAGAAATGTTTGGAGTGCATAGAAGAGAATTCCACTCATGGATCATTTATAAGCTGAACAACCCTAGGGAAAGTTCACTGATGTTGTGAAAATGTCTATTTTACACACTAGATTTGTCCACATTAATGTATCTCTGGGACGATAAGGATTTCCTGCATGGAGAAAAGTTGGCTATCAAAACTTCAAGTCAGGATTGCACTTTAATTGAACTCCCAATGAGCAGGTGCTGTAGGATAGCTTCAGGGTCCAGTCTTTCTTGAGGTTTATGTCCCACCAAAGCTGATGATAATAATTCTTGGCTTTTAAGCTCAAAAGGATTGAGAGGACTAATTAATTCATGTTTGTCATGGTCTCTCAGATTCTCTAATGTGTAAAGTATATTAGAAGATAGAAGGTGTCATCTTTCCAGTTGAAGCCAAGTTTTTTCTTTTCAAAAAAGCATTTTTGCCTGAAACACTCAAATCAGTAACTGCAGTGTTGGGAAAAGGTGCTTTAAAATTAAATCCTGTCTGACACGATGGTTCTACTTGTCTACATCAGCAGTGTGCATAAAGTCAGTCTGGCTCACAATGCACAGAGAATTGCTTGTGGAAGTATAAGCAAACAGCACTCTACAAGAGAAATGACTCATGGGGGGGGGGGGCAACAGGTTCACGTCAGCAAAGCAAGGTGACATTATGGAGATATATATATATACTGTATATGGCCTTGAGCATATATATATATATGGCCTTGAGCATCAGTAACCTATAACGTAAAGTGAAGGACATGATTGGGGGATATCTTATTTTCCTCTTTGTGCTCTGCAGTTTCTTTAAGCAAAATATATTAATATCCCGAGGTCACATGATAATTTTGAAGGGTTGGTGCTTCTGCTCAGATTGAAGACTGGTTCTAAATGAAAGATTTATATTGCTCTTTTTCAAAATGTGTTGTTTAATCTATTTCAATTGCTTTCCTACTGGTAGCCTAACCAAACTTTGCTGCTTTGCACATTCACTTCTGTTCCCTTAGGTCCATTTACTTTTATTGAGCTTCTTTGTGACAGCAATATTCTGTCCGTTGTATCACTGCAGTGCTACCCCAGAATTCTGTCAGCTCTGTCCTTTTCACAGCCTAGCAACAAGATTACCAACCACAGTCCACTTGCAAATTACGTTATGCCAACATGCTTCAGACCCAAACTTAGGGTTAACTTCTAACAAATAAGAACCGGAACAGGTTATCCAGCTTTCACAGTGGTGCTTCTTAGGACAATACTTCACAACTACACACATATGAATATGAAAACATGGACAGGTTAGTGCAGGGGTAGGCAACCTAAGGCCCATAGGCCACAAGCGGCCCACGGGGGTCGTTTAACTGGCCCACAAATCACCCCTGAACCGAGCCACCCGCTCATCGAGTCCCTGTGTGCTGTGCTAAACTGGCGCAGTGTGGCGCAGGGACTCGCTTCTGCAGTGCCAGAAATCGTGTCTGTGCAGACCCTGGAAATCGCAGGCGCACGCATTCACACACACACACACACACACACACACACACAATCTAGCCCACAGAAGGATCTCCACTGGAGTGAACCGACCCAGGTGAGGTAAACCTTGCTGACCCCTGGGTTTGTGTGTGTGACGTTAACATAAGAGAGTGTACTGGAGGTGAAATAGTTAAACAGGTTGCCCAGTCAGGATCCAGGAGGGTGGAGTCAGTGGGACTATAAAACCAGCTCTGGGAGGAGCAAAGGGAGAGTTCATTGGAGGGGTTCATGGAGGAGTTTGTTGGGAGTTGGGTGGTTGGTTGGAGTGGGCATGAATTGGGATAGAGTTTGTGGGTAGGTTGAGTTAGTGTAGCAAAATAGGCTGAGTCAGGAACAGTTAGGGGCTAGTAAGAAAAGAAAATATCGGAGAGGTGGTTTAGTGAGTGAGAGCAGGTAGCGGAATTTATAGGTCTGGATAGGCACCCCATGCTTGTAATGGACCGATACCGTTTATGAAACCACACACTTGTCAAACTGCAATAAATAAACAAAAGTTTATGTTTCAATTTAACCCTGACTGGACTCAGTATTGTCCCAGGTAGGGCCTGGGCGGTGGCAGCGAGAAATAAAGTGGTGGCACAGGGATCAATAGACAGTGGAACGTCCGGGGGCCCTGTGTGATCACCACAGTGTGTTCATTCAGTTTTTTAAAGGAGAATCTCTACTGGCAAGAGGCATGAATAAGCAAAATTCCAAAGATCTGTTCAGAATGTTTTGGGCTGGAAATTTGTGCAAAACCAAAAGTAGTCCCCCTTTGTGATGGAGAAATATCTAACTTGGTTACTATTTTTCACAAAACAGCTGTATTTTTAGTACTCGACCTTAAGTTAATGGCAGGTCTTAGTAAACATGTTCAGTCCATGTTCATGGAATGCATTAACTCTTCTGGGTGTGCACAAAATGACCTTGGAGTACATACGTAAAACCTATGAAATCCAATGTACGTGTCCCAGCTGGAGTAAGAATTCAGACTGGAATGCTTTATCTTAATCCTGTTCAAGGAAAGAATGTTGGATGTTTCCTTAACTCTGTAAAGGAGAAATGGTCAGATCGAAACCTGGTACGTGCATGCAGAGTCTCATCCCAGTTGGTGTCTGATCCAACCTTTCGTCTTATCTTTTGCGCCTAGGGCACATATAGCAAAGAGGGGAGTGATCTCTTTTGTGTTTTCTCTTTCTCCCTTGCAATGTTCAACTTCATAGCAACCAAACTGTTTTGCTCCCATGGTTCTCTTCTTTCTGTAGCACATTGCCCTTAGGCAAGTGTGAGCTCCTTACCTACTGATTTTTGCCTAAGGCAAATGCACTAGCAAAGTAACACAGCTTTATGTCTTCTTTTTTATGGTTCTCGAAGTGGAAAGTTTCCACTATTTTTTAATATACATTTTTTGCCATATATTCTAGTACAAAAACCTCTGCCCATAATTTTAATATTTTCTACCATGCAAGCTACCTGTGCAGTATTTAATGAGCAGTTTCTAATACGATGCATTTTAAAGGACTTCCTTTCAGGCAGCCTATTTCAAGGCTCTCTTGGTTTGACTCTATATTAATTTAGAAGTGACACTTTTGCTAGAAATGACAAGTATATAATATTGTGTGTGAGTGAGATTGCTCTTGCTCATACAGCAGCGTCAAGAATTAATTAGTTTTTTAAAAATGAATATAGGAATTATATTGGTCAGAAATGACACATCCAGATGATTCACTATGATGGATGACTCGTTGGACCATTATTAGTAAATTCAAGCAGTTTTAAGCTCTCTCTTACAGAAACCACTGACTGTCTGCCCTCTGCACCATCCTTTTTCTTTTTCTTTTTCCCCTCTGCTCCATCCTTTCAAATGCCTTAGGAGTGCTAATTATATTTCACTGCTCAGCACAGTTTCAGTTGCAGGCTGGTATTGGAAAGCTTTGTGTTAAATGCATTGTTCCCTTCAAATCAATGAAATTGCTTAGGGTGTGAGTTAGCACTAAATGCATCCCATTGTGTTCTGCAGATGGAACCTACCTATTAATTTTACATCTAAAAACTTGCAGGTTTGTTCACTGTATCAAGAAATAGGGAATCTTTCCCTAAGGTTTCATTCTACCTTGTAGTGAACTCCAAAACCTCACACATTTCATTATTTTTGTATCGCTTCAACCCAAATTGAATTCGAGTTTGTACCACTTTCTGAGAAACTTGATACAAGGCCTTTATTAAGCTATATTGTTTGTAAGCTACAAGCCAATCTAGTTCCAACAGGTTTATTGAAGTTCAGTTTGTTCTTAGGTCTAGCCAAAAGTTTTCGATCGGCAATTTTCAAACTAAGTTCTAGGGAACTCTTACCAGATAAGGTTTTCCTCAATAGGAAGATCACTGATGGTGGGCCAAGTTTCCTGAAAGATGGCTGTCCGTCACTACTGCCACGGATGAGTCCAAATCTGACTGGTTATACGTCATTGTGACAACATCACATCTGCAGTGTGATCCCTGATTGGCTACATTCCCTGGAACAGGAAGAGAGGGTTAAGGGGGAAGTAATGGCACCAGAAGCCAAGAGGTGGGGAAATCAGTCAACAGCAAAGAAAAATAGTATTAGTTGCTGTAAACCTTCGTCTTCAGGGAATATTTTGACACCTCCAAAAGCAGCCTTTCCCCCGTTTGAGCTGAAGCTAGGACAACTAACAATCTTCCCCAGCAGTATATAGCCATAAGATGTATTCTTATGTATCTTGCGTCCTGATGTAGTCTTGTAAACTATTCTTATAATTATTGTTTGGATGTCTGTTTGCTTCTATTTCAGTACAATTTAAAGGTGGGGGGAGACAGACAGACAGACAAAATAAATAAAACAAATTAAAAATTGTCCAGTAGTGCCTTAGAGACTAACTAAGTTTGTTCTGGGTATAAGCTTTCGTGTGCACGCCCACCTCTTCAGATACACTGAAACAGAAGTCACCAGACCCTTATATATAGTGGGAGGGTGGGGTGGGGTTTTTCTCGGAAGGTTAGTGGGAGATGGGTGATTGACTCAATGAGTATGGTAAACCTGTTGAGGACTGTTAACGACTGCAATTAGTCCTATAGGAAAAAGCAGACAGACAGACAGACAGAGATGTCCCTCTTTTTGTACCCGTAGTTCATTCAGAGCAAATATGACATAAGAGATATGGTCAGTGACCAAGTGTTTGATTTAGAGTCTGTTCCATTAACTTCTGCAGTGTGCGTGGGTTCTGGGCCAAATGTGTAATAGTTTCTCTACTGACAAGGAGGGAAGGGCAGATCTGTCAATGTCAGTTTCTCTCACTTTTCTTAATCTTAAATTCAGTCCTCCACATTTCCACATCAATTTGTGAGTTTAAAATAAGGACAAGAAGAATATTCACCAGCAAATTCCTCATAATATCCACATTTAATAAGCAACGTTGCCTAATATAATTCATTGTTGTATGTTATTTCCACTATATACATTTTCATGCACCTTTTATCCTAGTATATGCATATTGGAGATGTGTGCATTTTGAAGGCTGATTTGTGTATTGTTTTGAAAAGTGCAAATTAGGTAGGTTTTCCTTTAAATGTGAACTGAATCACATTTCTCCTCCCTCCCTACTGACAAGTAGATATGGAAAAGTGTTTTCTCCCTGAAAGTCGAAAGTTTTTAAAGTGCTGTCTTAGATGCAACAATTTCTTGAAGAAGCAGATGATCATAACTCTACCAGGGAGATTTCCATTAATATTACTGTATTAAATCAATATACTGTAGATAATGTAAGTAGATAATGTACTCTTAATGTCTGTGCTTTCAGTCAACCATCAGAGCAGTATTTTAAAGGAAATTACTATTAGGTAATTATAAGATGTCAGCCTTTGATGAGAGCGAAATAGCAAAAGGTCAAAATAATACTGTTTGTCAAATAAAACTAAAGAGCAAAAGGAAAGCATTGCACAAAACATATGTCTTTCAATTTTATTATCTAAAATAATTCATATTTATTTAAGCAGAGTACTTGAGGACAGTACACAGGCTCTGTCAAACAGTTGTTCAGCAGATGCACTTAATTCATATCACACAAAGCTTTAAAAGTAGTAGCTAATTTTCCTTAGGTTGTAAACCATAGACAAATGAAAGTTCTCACTTTGCTCCCAGGGTCATGCTACCCTGGGAGCAAGCCTTGGTTTGTCTTATCACCTGAACACAGGCTAGCGGTTTGTTTTTCCCAAACAACCCAAGAGCAGTAAGCCAAGCCTGGACTACTACTTATGGCTTCTTTGAAAAGAAACAAGTCATGTGCTGAGACAGCACCATAAGCCCAATGCTTGTGGTTTGTTGGAATATCGCCAGCAAAAACTCAAGTGGGGACTTTTGAGCAGCGTGCACCAGCATGCTGTTTGTTTCCATTAAACCCATAGTTAAGCATAGTTGCACTCCAGGCCATTGTGTGCAAACTGCCGCAAAGCAGTTCAGCATGTACATGTCTCCAGTTCCAAGAAAAGACACTGTTTACTTCTCTCTCCCTACCCTGAAATCACCTGTGGATGAGGACATGTTAGGCACTTGTCACAGGTCTATCCCTGGTGTATACATAAGAGCCAGATGGGTCAGGATATGGGAGAATGAGGAGGTGAGCTGGGAGGTGGAGCTAACACTTAGCGCTCCAGTGACATGCAAAGGAGTAAAATATGAAACCAACTGGGAGAAGCTTGCCTGTGAGCTTGAAGCCTTGGAGAAAACATTTGAGTCTGTATTTCCTCAGGAGGATTACGCAAACACCTGGAATTAGGTTTTAGCTTTTCTGTTTTTCCAGCTGCTAGAAGAAGAAATAACTATATTAAAACCCTAAGGAGATTCCTTCTTGTGGAGCATCGTGTGTTGCAGGACTACCAGGAGCAGCTCTACTAGTTTTTTCTACCCCTGGTTTCACCTAAATTTACCTTCCTACCATTCAAAAGCATCCCTTCTTTTTCTTATCTCAGTGAGCAAATAACACCTCATTTTCAGTCTTTGAAAACTACCAGTATGTTTCCTATAGGCTGGTGTGGAAAGTATTCCCTGAAGGTAGAAAGTTTCAGATGGAACAAAAACTGCTGGTGATATGTGAGCTCTTGAACCAGCCCTGGCTGCCACATGTAGACTCCAGACTCTTGGCTTGATTATGATTATTCCAGAATTCACTACAGTACCCCAGCATAAATCAGGTTCCAGGTTCAGATGTCACATCAAAGCTCTAGGATAGATGGCTAGGCATAAGCTAAGAAGTCCCAACACCTGACATGGCCCCTGAGCTCCCCTTTGGAACAGTCATTTCCACTGTTTTCTCAAGCCACGGGACTGAGCATGCAAGTGAGCACTCCTAAAAGTAGGTTGAGTCTCCTGGGTCTGTTGCTTATGCCATCACAGCCATCATCACCGCATCCTTAGAAGTGGAGTCAACACAACCAGCTCACTCCAGTCTGGCCTCGTTTGCTTCCCTGGGAGCGGGGAACAGTTCAGTGACAGGAGGCAGTGCTGGGGTCAAGTCAGGTGGCTCCACTATAGCAGTCATGGCATCTGATGTCACTGGGGTGGGCCACATCCCTGAGAACCTGCTTGGCCCCAGTGTAAACACTCTAGACAAGTAAAACACAGGCTAAAAAGCAGGCATCCCCAACTCCCCACCCCGGCAACTCCTTATGTTGAATATTTTTCTTTTTAAGCCAACAAAAGTCAATAAAAATAGAATTGGGGAGGTGCAGAAGGAACAGCTAGTCAAATATTAACTGGCTTAGTATTCTTGTATCAGAAATGGGTATCTTTTGACAAAAATCAAGATACAGTGGTTGGTACCTCAGGTTAAGAACTTAATTTGTTCTGGAGGCCTGTTCTTAACCTGAAACTGTTCTTAACCTGAAGCACCACTTTAGCTAATGGGGCCTCCTGCTGCTGCCGTGCCGCCGCTGCACGATTTCTGTTCTCATCCTGAAGCAAATTTCTTAACCCGAGGTAATATTTCTGGGTTAGCAGAGTCTGTAACCTGAAGCGTATGTAACCTGAAGTGTATGTAACCTGAGGTACCACTGTACTGCATTCAGTTTGGGAGGTAATTCTCTTGCACAAGAGGAGCCTTCACCAACATAGTACCCCCCAGATGTTTTGGGCTACAACTCCCATCAGTCTCGGCACCAGGTTCACAAAGCCTGCACTAGTGAATAGGACTTCACCTGGTGGGCTGGGACCCACAAATGGGTTGCAGCATGATCCAAGGTGGGTTGCAAACAGAAGCACCGCCCACTGCCATCATGCAGATAGATATATGAGAAGGAGGGCGGAGGGGCTCCTAAATTCATGTTTTGGTTAAAGATGAGTCCTGAGTCTGAAAAAATATGAAGACTATTGCATTAGACGGTGCAATTGAAGAAAGAGAAGAAAAAAAGGAGAATAGTATTACTCAGACTAATGCCACTTAGTGGCTTAGAGTCATATAAAATATGCAGTGTGTGTTATTGCTCCTTCTGTTATATGACCAATATGTGAATTCTCAGGTCCATGTTTGGAACTTTGCACTACAGTGGTACCTCGGGTTAAGTACTTAATTCGTTCCGGAGGTCCGTTCTTAACCTGAAGCACCACTTTAGCTAATGGGGCCTCCTGCTGCTGCCGTGCCGCTGGAGCATGATTTCTGTTCTCATCCTGAAGCAAAGTTCTTAACCCGAGGTAATATTTCTGGGTTAGCGGAGTCTGTAACCTGAAGCGTATGTAACCTGAAGCGTATGTAACCCAAAGTACCACTGTAATATATTTTCTTCCTTGCACATATCCTCATGCTAAGTCAGTATTAAGGTTCTTCGTACTTGTGATCTAAATTTTTGTTTCTCTTTGCAGCAAACTCCCAAGTTGGGCAAGAGCTGTTGTCCCCAAAATATTTTATGTTACAGAGAAGGCATGGAATTACTACCCATACACAATTACAGGTACGTTTTAAAGAACAGAGGGGAAGTGTTGTTTTAAGGTGAAGGTCATGTTTGCCCTTGGGTGCATTTGTGCTTTGAGGCTCCACATCACAACAGGTACTAGATTCTGAAAGGTTTGCCGGAAATGCCAACTTCAGCTGCCATATCTTCTTTATTTAATTGCTAGATCTGTCCCTTTGGAAAGCGGCAGGTATGAATGAGACATCTCCAGGGCCTAAATAGGGGCATGTTGGTGGTAGTGGGAGAGTAGGAGAACCCATATTATTGCAGGACAAAAGTGATGGGCTAGAACACCTTCCTAGGTAAGGGCTGCACATGTACCCTTCCCTTAGGACACTGGTGGACATCCCTGGCACCCAAGGATAATGAACAGACACCTGCCTTCAGCTCACAAAGGGTGGGAGAATTACATTAGTTGCAGTGAAGTGAGTTGCAGCCAGCAGAAGGAACTGTTAAATGGGGCGAGGCCAGGAGAACGTAACAACTTAAGAAAGGGCATTGCTGGATCAGACCAGTGGCCTATCTGGTCCAGCATCCTGTTCCCACAGTGGCCAACCAGATGCCTATGGAAAGCTCACAAGCAGGATTCGAGCACAACAGCACTCTCCCCTCATGTGGTGTCCAAGCATTGCTGCCTCTATTGTGGCTTGTCGCTGTTGATAGATTTATCCTACTTTTAAAGTTATCTAGGTTGGGACCAGTGTGGTGTAGTGGTTAAGAGCGGTAGTCTCGTAATCTGGTGAACCGGTTTGCGTCTCCGCTCCTCCACATGCAGCTGCTAGGTGACCTTGGGCCAGTCACACTTCTTTGAAGTCTCTCAGCCCCACTCACCTCACAGAGTGTTTGTTGTGGGGGAGGAAGGGAAAAGGAGATTGTGAGCCACTTTGAGACTCCTTAAAGGGAGTGAAAGGCGGGATATCAAATCCAAACTCTTCTTCTCTTCTTCCTCCTGTGGGAGCAAGTTCCGTTATTTAACTGTGCACTGTGTGCAGAAGCACTTTTTGAAACCAGCCCTGAATCTTCCAACATTCAGCATCACTGGATGCCCACTGGAGTTATAATGTTATGAGCAAGGAAGGAAATTTTTCCTCGGTGCATTTTGTCCATGCCATGCATGATTTTATATGCTCCTATCTTGTTGACTCTTATTTGCCTTTTCTCTAAACTACAATTTCCCAAATGCCCTCAAGCCATGATGCTCATCTTCCTGGGTTCTCACTAACCATTTTCCCGGGGATGCTAAGTGGAATGGCACTTGGGAGGCTGCCAGGATATTACCAGAGCTTGCCAACTGTATCCCTGGAGTTTCCTTAGGATCACACAAGGGAAGGGACCATAGCTCAAGGTGTGGAGTGCATACCTTTGCAGGTAAACGGTCCCAGATTCAAACCCTGGCACCTCCAGTTATACCCACTCACCCTTCAGGGTGATTGGAGAAGCCAGTGCCTGGGACCCCAGAAAGTGGCTACTCAGGATCCAAGGGTCAGCAAACTTTTTCAGCAGGGGGCCGGTCCACTGTCCCTCAGACCTTGTGGGGGGCCAGACTATATTGGGGGGGGGGAACAAATTCCTATGCCCCACAAATAACCCAGAGATGCATTTTAAATAAAAGGACACATTCTACTCATGTAAAAACACACTGATTCCTGGACCGTCCGTGGGCTGGATTTAGAAGGCGATTGGGCCAGATGTGGCCCCCGTGCCTTAGTTTACCTATCCATGGGATAGACCTACATTGGCTCCAGGTATGCTTCTGAGCACAATTCGAAGTGTTGGTGCTTTAAAGCCCTAAACGGCCTTAGCCCTGTATACCCGAAGGAGCGTCTCCACCCCCATCGTTCAGCCCATACACTGAGGTCCAGCTCTCGAGGGCCTTCTGGCAATTCTCTCACTGTGAGAAGTGAGGTTACAGGGAACCAGACAGAGGGCTTTCTCGGTAGTGGCCCCTGCCCTGTGGAACGCCCTCCCATCAAATGTCAGGGAAATAAATAACTATCTGACTTTTTAATGTTTGATGTTGTCCCTTTTTTATTATTAATATTCTGCTGGGAGCCTCTCAGAGTGGCTGGGGAAACCCAGCCAGATGCACGGGGTATTCATCATCATCATCATTATTGACAAGATAAGCAAATAGGCAGACCCTGGTATAAGGCAGCTTCCTTATGTTTCTCTCTATCTCTGTTGGTTCCTTAGAGCTGTCAGGGAGGATAGTTCTCGGGAGGTTTCTGTTGTGTCCCAAGAGCTGTTGAGTCTTCATGCCCATACAAAGTCTGACCCCTGCTATTGCTGCCAAAGGAAGTGCCAAGCGTGAGGGGGAAATAGGATTCAGAGACAGTGCACCCTTCCCCCAACAATTGCTTTGGCATATTTTTGCTGAAGCCAGCCAATTTCTCCTCCCACAGTTATTGCTTGGGGGCAAACTTTCCTTCACCTCCTCAGTATCACCGGTGAAGGAGAGTAGGAGGTGGGGGCGTGAATTGAGGGTGAGAGCTCAATGTGCTGACTTGCAGGAAATGCATTTATTTTCAAAAGGTTTATCTGCACAAAACCAAATCATCTGCCAGATACAAATGTAATTCCGGTAATTAAATGTGGGTACGGAATGGTGATTTAAGCCCTCTGAGGAGTGTGCCTAACCTAAATTGTATTCCTCTGTAAGGACAGTATTTGACCTTATAGGAATACGTTATGAAATCAGCATCTAATCTGTCAGGGCAGCTTCAATCTGTTTTGTGGTTTTTTTCCTGAAATTGACCTCACTGGAGTCCTATTTATAAACTGAATCAGAAACTGGAATATCCCGGTAGTATTGAGAAAGAGCTAGGATATCTAAGACAAAATAAAAGCAAGGCATTCCCCTGACTTCCGCTACAAACAGGCTGTAGAATGCTTATCCGTTTTCTATTCATGTATGCAGGTTTACAGTTTACCACCTGTCTCCTTGGGGTGCCTTAACAGCTCTTGGATGGGATGATAGGGAGAGCAAAATTATGCAAAAATATCTGCTGCCCTGGTGCTCCAGGAATCAAACTTCCACGTTCACCAGCGATGAAACAATTAGAAATACAGTCTTTCTGCACTGTTCCCATATAATCCACAGGAAATGCAATATGCATGTCAGCACAATGATTAATGTATTTTTACATTTTAATAAAGCAACATGAACAATAAAATAATTATGGCATTATTCTTTCCCCCCACCCCTTTCTCCTCTTCCTATTGGGCAAATTTGGATCAGAATACACGGTAAGTTTTGCTTACTTTTTGGCATGTTAATTAAGTCTCGGAAAGGTTTTAGTAAAGCATAGTAATGGGGTTTTTCATAGTGGTAATATTACTCAATAGAAGATGGATCCTCTTTTATATAACTAGGGAAGGATATTGCAGCTAATATTAGGAGGGCCTCATCAATTATTTAACTTAATATTATGTTAATTTCAGAAGCTTGATATATTTTGCTACCCAGTAGTTCTAATTGAAATGAAACCTCTATAAAAATAAGAAAAGGACAAGGCCTTTAAAGTGCCGGTTATTGCTGGTAGTCAAGAGACAGATTTTATTTTATCTTTTATTAACTCATAAAATGGTCATCTATCTGGATACAGTGTCTGGGAAAACTCTTCATTCTGCAAGCAAAATTAAACAAATCTGGGCTCAGTGCCCAGAAAGGAAAAAAGGAACTGAATAAAAGAATGAGAGACACAAAAGGCACCAATATACCTACAGGTGCACTGATTCTATGATTCAATTTGGAACAGAAGAACCTTCTAATCTTTCCTCTTTCGACTGCAATGCAAAAATTGTAGAGGTGTTATTCTGCAATCCACTTCCTTACCCTATAGCTGTTTGACCAAAGCAAAGGATAAGAACAAGCAATAGTCTGATGAAATGACAAAGGGCTAGAATGGGCCTTTGCTAAATTAATCAAGTGATCAAACGGAAGCAGAACCCAACAGTTTCTGGACTACATTGGTTATGCCTCACTGTGAACCTGCCCACTCCTTGAGATTATTTGGTGGATGGAGAGGTAGCATTACATAGTTTCGTGACCACGTGGCATAATATATAGTTGCATCTTGGTGGAGTCAGTCACTAGGCAGACTGTATTTAGTTATTTCTGGGTAGAGTCAGGAGCTTTCTGTTACTGTTTCTGTCCGTGTTTAAGAGAGACAATAAATTCTTGTCTAGCTTGCTGTCTACTGCATTGTCTAAGCCTTCCATGATAAGTTGGCAGGCACAGAGGAAACCAGAAGAAGTCACAGCCTCACTGGGTAGTCTCAGCCTCTTTATTTGTAGTATTTATTGCCAGGGAGCGCTCCATAAACCCTCACTCTCGGTAACCTTGGCAACTGTTTGAAGGCTATTGCAGAACACTGGAGCTCATGTCATAAGGCGTGAGGAGCACATTGTCCAGCCAACTCCAAGGATCTGTACCTTCAGATTACACTCCAAAGTCTTGCCAGCAGCCTTCAGATTATTCCATTTACCTTAAAAAATGAGCCTCTGAGTAACTATTAGGATCAAGGAGACTTTTTAAAATTAGTACCACCTGTATAACATGCAGGCACTACTGGGTTCAGATTCCAAGGGTGAATAAACAGGCTGTGTTGGTGCTTATTCTACAGTTATCCAGCTTCCTTTCTCACAAAAAAAAGCAGGCCTGGAAATGTCCTAAAGGTAAAGGTAAAGGAACCCCTGACGATTAGTTCCAGTCGTGACCGACTCTGGGGTTGCGGCGCTCATCTTGCTTTCTTGGCCAAGGGAGCCAGCATACAGCTTCCAGGTCATGTGGCCAGCATGACTAAGCCGCTTCTGACGAACCAGAGCAGTGCATGGAAATGCCGTTTACCTTCCCGCCGGAGCGGTACCTATTTATCTACTTGCACTTTGACATGCTTTCGAACTGCTAGGTTGGCAGGAGCTGGGACCAAGCAATGGAAGCTCACCCCGTCGTGGGGATTCGAACCGCCAACTTTCTGATTGGCAAGTCCTAGGCTCTGTGGTTTAACCCACAGCGCCACCCACGTCCTGGAAATGTCCTAGTAGTTGTATAACTCCCCAGCCTACTCGCTTGTGGGCTCTTTTAGCTGACTATACATTGCTGTTTTTATTTTGTACATAAAGGGCTTTGAGATCCTAATCGTTATTTTAGATTGACTCTTAACCTACTGCTATGTAATATATTATAACAGGGAATGAGTCCGATTCTCAGAAATATGGTATTCAGTGGAAGCTTCTTAGGATGGAAGATAGCAGGGCAGAGAGAGAGATGGTGCCATAGATAATGCCATATATCCTGAAATCCAATTGCCTTTCTGGAGAAGGGAAAACGTGTTACAATGGAGCCGTGAAATATCTTAACAACTTGCTTCATTTCGAGAGAAACTGATAGCAAATCTAAGGTGTTGAAAGGAGATAGTGTTGAACCTGCTCGTCTACGCTTCGAAACTACATCTCTGAATTATTACAGAGTTTAACTCTGCAGCTCATAACAGGTAGCTGAGTGACTTGATTCTGTAGGCAGTGTTCATAAAGTGCATCAGTGGGCAAAAGGCTTGGAAAAGGCATACCAATTGAAATCATGATGGTGTTTTGCCTGCCAATTAGAAGGTACAAATGGTAAGGAAAACCTTAGCGTCTCAGGACTGAGTGTCTCATACTGAGGCTGCATTAATAAGAATGGGATTACTCTGATGGATGGTGCCTTCCCACCAAACTCCCTCAACTTGAGATGTTGAACAGTGGGACATATTTGTGCCGTTCCTATTCTAGCCTTTTGTTTACGATTTTGTTGTGGAATTGGGATGTGACAAATTTGTCCACCTGCTAAAGGGAGGATACGACTCTCTTTCCCACTCTTGTTTCAAGTTAGCTCACAATGCTCCCGTATGAGGAACTATGGTGGGAAAACAAAGAAGAAAAACAGGTTACTTACCTGTAACTATGACTCTGTGAGGGGTCATGTGAAGGTGAGGCCTTGGTGGTGGTGCCGCAACTGGGGACTTCCTGGTCGGCACTGGCTCTTTTTTGGTGGTGGTTCCCCATTTGTGGAATGTCCTCCCTGATGAGATGCACCAGTCTCCCATTATTGACTTTTCCAGAGGAAGTTGAAAACATTCCTGTTTACTCAGGCATTTGATGCTGAAAGATGCTGTTTCTGGCTGAATAATGTTTTAAACTGTTTTAGAATGCTTTAAATATATACATAATTGATGTATCAGCTGGCCTGGGTTCCTTCACACGAAAGGGTAGGATCTAAATTGTAGAAATAAATCAGTGACACAAGCCACCCACCTTCTCTGCTGCTGGATGGAATCTAGACACATATTTTAAAAAGCTGTGGAAATGCTTTTTAAAAAAAAAGTTTTGAAAAAAATATATTGAATTTGCCATAGCTCACCTTTACCATCTAGTGTCACATTTGTGTAATGCACTTTATAACACACTTGAAACGTTTTATTTGCAGCTGTATAGCTCACTCCATGGTGTCCTTACAAGCTGCAGATGTCCTCACTCTTATTTTTTCCTTAATTATCTGCTGTGGCAGACCTTCCGGGAACAAGTGGAAAGACAGCAACCACAGTCCTTTGAGAGTGCACCTTGAGAGCTACATAGTTGTGTCATTATGAAAGTTTCCAAACTTTGCTCTGGACAGAAGGGAGAGCAGGCCTTCTGCCACCTTGTTACAATAGTAAGCCACACCCCACCTGAGAAGTATGCCATTTTGGCACAGCCCCCAAAACATTGCCCACTTGTGCGGTGGAAGAAATGAATGTCGCTTTGGGGCTTCACCCATTTTTATTTTCCTTTGGAGTGTCTTGATATATATATGCTGGCGACTATAGAAATAATTGTGCCTTCAACCCCAGAGGTACTGTATTTTTCGCTCTATAAGATGCACTTTTCCCCTCCTAAAAAGTAAGGGGAAATGTGTGTGTCTTATGGAGCAAATGCAGGCTGCGCAGCTATCGCTGAAGCCAGAACAGCTGCGCGAAGCCTCTTCAGGGCAACGGGAGGAACACTCCCCCTGCCCTGAAGAGGCTTGACACAGTTGTCCCAAAAGCCAGAACAGCAAGAGGGATCGCTTCGCAGCGATCCCTCTTGCTGTTCTGACTTCGCTTCACTGGAGAGGCGCTGCAAAGAGAGGGAAAGCTGCGCAGCACCCCTTCAGCGAAGCAGGAGGAGAAATGGAGCCCCTTCCTTTTCTCCTCCCACTTTGCTGGAGAGGCGCTACGCAGATTCAGAATATTTTTTTTCTTGTTTTCCTCCTCTAAAACTAGGTGCGTCTTATGGTCAGGTGTGTCTTATAGAGTGAAAAATACAGTATTTTATGGTGATTTTCCTTCTAAATAATAATATAGTTAGCTTTGAGACAAGGGACACCTCTGATTGATCAGAAACTGTTCAGGGGACAGGGGCAGAAGGAGCAGCAAAAGTGTTCCATGTCCAAAAGAATATTAGACTACTTTCAGTGTACCTAACTGCTTTATAGTGACTCAGGCTATTGGTCCGTCTATCTCAGCATTGGCTACACTTAACATTGTTCTCCAATCTTGCTACCTGAGATGGTGTAATTGGAAATGCCAGGGATTCAAATGGAAACCATGAAACAAGTTTCCCTTGGCCCGAATAACTCTCCCCTCCCCAAGACTCCGGTCTGCTTTCTGATTCTTGTTGGGTTGGTAAGCCTATTCCTACTGTCTTATAAATCGGGGGGGGGGGGGTGAGTACAGCTGCCTGCCCATATGGTTCACCCCAGGATTGAGGACAGTGCACTGTGTTATCTTGTATATTAACCATCTGCAATTGATTGGATTTTGGCAGTAATCAGAATATATTTTCTGCACAGTGACTTGCTTTCACTCAGCATGAATAATGATAGGGATGAAAAAGAAAGGTTTAAAAGGAATTGGGTTAGCTAGTTTCGGCTATTGTTTAGTTTGCAAGCTAAAGACCTCTCTTTTGGCTTTGTCGTCTGTGCAATGGACGGTAACTTCAAAACTTTTATTTAGGGTACTTCAGTAATGCTAGGAAGAGGCCTACCATGTGACGTCATTAATCCTTTGCCGTAAGAGCCATAGAAATGTGAGAAATTTTTCATTCGGCGCACACAATGTTGAGTGGGTAGTTAATTGGTGAATTCCATCCAGAGGCTCAGAACGTCATGGAAAAATGCCTGTCTATTACATCTGCCTTTGATTGTGAAACATCTGGAGTGGCTGTATCATAAATTCCACACTCCATCAGTCACCAACCAGAGGCTTCCAAGCTTAGTTTAAAGTGCAGTGTTGAAAAGACTGAGATATATGCAATGACAAATATCAAACTCAGCATCACTTGGCTGGCCATATCTCAGTAAATGTTTTTTTTTTTTTTTTAAATAATATTTATTAAAGTTTTCCAATTAATTACAAATTAATAAAACATCCAATTTCAAATCTTTTTCCAATTACATCCTTTCAGGACTTCCCCTTCCCTCCCCCCCTTGTATTCCAAATCTCTCAAATAAACAGATAATCTCAACAAGTTCTTCTCCTCACTTCAAACTTGTTATCCTTAACCCAAAAATTTTTTTTTTTTTTTATAAAAAAAAATTATTTTCCATTCCCCTAAAATCGGCTTAGTCCCTCCACGAGTTCCCCACTTTAGAATACCATGTAGATGTATATAGCCTAAATAAAACATAGTTTACGCCCTTTGGGTTCCACATTTCCCACCCCCCCTTTTCCCGGTTGCGTTCCCAATATTCCTCAATGTCCGATATTTCCACGTCTCTCTAAGTCATAGTCCTTTGCCAGTCCTCTTTAGTTTCGCATGTCCAATCATGAAAGGATTCTGTCTCAAAGAAAGGCCCATTTTTTCCATCCAGATTTTTATATCCAGGAGTGAAAAACTCCAAATTATAATCCTTAAGCTTGTCAAATCTGGATGTCCCAAATGTCCCCACTTTCGACTTAGTCCAATTCTTGTTGTTTTGTTGTTCTTATTGGCCACACTCCTCTTTCTATTTCTTTCTGTCCCTGTTTTCCTGCACAAATGTCCTAATTCCAAAAGTTAGTTCCTTTGCAGAGGCTTGTTGCTCAGAAACAAAACATTACGTCAAGTTCCTTTCATTCCACAACGGATGATTCCATTGTCTTCTTCGGTATACTGGCCTCTGTAGTCATAATAATGTTCCATTTCTGCAGTTTCCCAGGAGATAAAAAATTCTGTTCAAATTTCCAACTAAAACCACTTGTAATATCCCTCGGCTCCTCTAGGTGGATTGCAAAAACTGAGTTCTCTTCCAGATCACATCCATTAGCCCTAGTAACTTTGTAATCCTTATTTAAAGCAATTTGTGTCCAATTTATAACAAATATAACCTGCAAAGTCCTTGTGACATAGTCTCTATCTTGTTTTTCTGCTTTGACAGCTCTTTGACAGCTGCCAAAACTTGCCTTTCTCCTCTCCAAACACCGTCATCGATCGCTCCCGGGGTTCCAGGGGGGGGGGTGTTTTTAAGTCCAAATTCTACTTTCCTCCTCCAGCTCAATCTCATATTCTTCACTCGTGAGGTTCCAAACTTGCCAAAATGATGTTATTCCGATCTTAGTTATCAAATCCTTTGTTTTGACCCTTCTACAATGGAGGGGGTGGCTGACTTCCTTTTTTGCGCCTCCCCCGCTCGCTCCGAAATTTTTAAAATTTTGTCCCTCTTTTTAGTCCAGATTCCAATTACTTACGGGTTGTTCTTTTAGGTCCAAATTTTCAAAGGAAAAAGCCAGCGCTCTCCGCCGGATGGCATGCGGCTTCGCACGGCAGGGATGGCAGAGGACTCAAAACACCACGCTTCTCCCCGGCACCCGATCCTTAGCCTTTAAAAAGGCTCCTTCACGAGTCGGGAGGGCGCTAACGGTGCCAGCCGAGTCTCCATGTCCACGGCCCCCGTGGCCGTGGTTTTTAAGGGTCCCCGCATCGCCGGTGCGGTAGGACCCAGCCCCTGCCGTGCAGGCTCCCTCCGTAAATGGTATACGTTAGCTTGCTTTCCTGAGGGCTAAAGCTTACTCATTTCTTACTTTGCTGTTAAAGAAACCAGCCACTTCATTGCCTTCCTCAGAAACAGCGCTTCCTGATAAACTAGGTTACTGTGCCACATTGAGCATTTCAGGATTACCCAAGTTGCATTTTATTTATTTACTTACACCTGTTGTAACTATTCTGCCAACATTAATGGCAGCAACAAGGGTTGGGATGCTCTCAATTTCCAGAAACTTGCAATTTTCAATTAGGAAGACCCTTTGGAGACTATTCTTCACTTGCTGTGCTGGTCCCGTGGATTACCCGAGAGGCGAGGTCCAAGTCTGGTCCATGGTCAAAGATGCAACGTGGAAGTTTGACATCTTAATGAGATTGTCAGGGGAGATATGGAGTTAGGCATTATCAACCTGAACATAGATATCAGTCTTTTCTTCAAATGCCAAGGAAGCTCTGGGGGCTCCTGAACTGTTGTCTGGATGCAATGATGGGATGGATGTGGGCTTATGAGGCAAGGCTTCATCTAGACAAAACAGGAGTGATTTTGATCAGTAGGAGAGTGGCTGAGGGCAGTATTGGATGCGGTGGCATTCCCCATGAAGGATCCAGTCTGCAGCTTGGAAGCACTCCTGGGACACCACTTTACTCCTAGAGGACAAGGTGATAGTTGTGGCCAGGCATGCCTTTTCTCAGCTTGAGCTTGTGCAGAAGGTGTGCCCTTTCCTAGACCATGCAGATATGGCCACTGTCATTTGCACCCTGACTGCATCCAGACTGGACTACTGCTGCACACTCCAAATAGGGTTGTTGTTGCTGTTAGTTTTATTTCTATACCACTTTTTATTTTAAAGGGAAAAAATCTCACAGCTGTTTACAGCACATTAAACCATCAGATAAAACAACCGAGAACAAAACAAATTCAAGGTTCAAGGAAAATATTTCAGATCCTTCTCTAAGTGACAATTTGCTTTCCCCCTATTCATTTACCTACTTAAATGAACCCGGGAGATCAGGGTTCAAATCCCCCACTCAGTCACAAAGCTCACTGGGTGACCTTAGGCCAGTCACAGCCACTTAACCTACCCCACAAAGTCATTGTAGGGTGAACCATAGAATCTGAAGAGTTGGAAGGAACCCAAGGTTCATCTAGTCCACCCCCCTGCAAAGCAGGAATCTCAACTAAAGCATCCATGATCATGTACCCCTAAGAGAAAAAGTTGGGATATAAAGGTGATAAATAAGCTTTCGGAGAGGGTTTAGAACTCCACTTGGTTCAAAATAGACCAGCCAGATTAGCTTCTCGTTTTCAGTTCTCAGAACATACCACATCAGAACTTTTTCATTTGCACCAGCCTCCTATTTGTTTCAGGACACCTATAAAACCCTAAATGGCTTGGCACCAAGTTGTCCAAAGAACCATTTCCTCTCGTGAACCTGTTTGTTCACCTCTTTAACACCTGGCTTCTACTTTACATCCTGCCACCTTTGGTGGTGTGTGTGCAGTAGCTGTACTTCCAAGGAGAAGCTCTCTCCTGAGATAACCTTAGTCAGCCCTTCTTCTCATTAAGGAAGGCAGTAAAGATTTCTTCTTTTCTCCTGCGCCTTTAGCCTCCTTCAATGGTGATGTATTTTTAAACTGACCCACTTGCTTTTCTTGCTGCTGTTTTAGCAATTTAATGGATACATTTGCTTCCCACGCACCCAGACGTATTTCATTATTGCTGTGTTTAGTCCGGAGGCCGGTTTGGGTGCCATTTTGGAGGCCGAAAGATGTGGGTAGAAATTTTCTAAATCCATAAATATGAGGCCCTGACAGCATGCTTGCAGGCAGTCACGGCAAACAATGCAGGAATGGCAGCGACAGTAACCGGCACCAGCTGCAGCCTCCTTCTCCTGTCAGTGGTTTCAAGGACTCAGCTCTGTCTTACATTGAGCTAAAGGTGTTTTGGTGCCATTGTCAATGAAAGTACTTGAAGTGCATTCCAGAAGTGTATGAGTTGGCAGAACGCTAGACAGATTTTAAAATTTTATTTAACTTAATTAAAATGCATATCATGTTGGACAGTTATTTGGGATGACACAACTCATAAGGTCAGCCATAAATCCTTGAATATTTTACCATGTTTGAGATCAAATTATCCATCACTGCTGGCAAGATTAGGTTTTAATGGCTATTATTATTATGTATTCCAAACAGCCCTTCATTCGAGGATCACAGGGCGGTCTACAATAGAAAAGCACAAAAATAGTATAGTAACAAACAAAAACAAAATGCCATATAGATTTTAAAATTAACCATAGGCCCGGGAGAAGAGGAATGTTTTTGCCTGGCGCCTAAAGATAAGTAACGAAGGCGCCAGGCGAGCCCTCCGAGGGAGAGCATTCCACAAGTGGGGAGTCACTACACAAAAGGCTCATTCTCATGTTGCCGCCCTCTGGACCTCTCATGGCGGAGACACACAATGAAGGGCCTCAGATTATGATTTCAGGGTCTGGGTCAGTTCATGTGGGGAGAGGCAGTCCTTGAGGGATACAGGCTCTACAAACTGATATGAGCAAAAAACTTGGGCCAGGATGAAATTTGGGTAATTCAGGCAGCTCACCAAAGCCAATACCACCAAATCCTATAGCTGAAGAGCACAATAGGGTAAGATAGGCCAGGGAGCAAACAAGAAGACAGATATGAGAAGCACAAGACAGCAGGGAAGCAATTGGGGAGGTTGGGGGGAGGAACAACCTGGAACAGACACAGGCAGCTTAAAGATTTCCTTCTCTAAAGAGTCACCAGACTGAGAGAGTTTACCAGTGACCAGGAATGGCTCATCTAGATCACATCATCATCATCATCATCATCATCATCATCATCATAGTTTGCCATGTGGTGCTTGTAACCTAGCTTGAATTTCCTGCCATGCCTCCTCCTCCTAATAGACATAGACATGGTAGTTCATGGAATAAAGGATTGGTGCCACACAAGTGAACAAGGAGCGACTAATTGCAGGGCCAGAAGCCCCTTTAAAAAACCCAGAAAGCTACTAATTAAAGGGACATAGTGTGTTTTCAACTAAATTGTGTGTGAGAGATTTGCTCGCCAAATGTGACTTTCCTCTAGTCTCTTCCCTCTTTGTGGCACTAGCTCTGGAGGGTTGGAGGGAAATCCAGAAAATGTTTAGAGGAAACATGGGGAGGAGAGGGAGGGAAAATTCAGTTGTGTGAGGAGACCTTTTTCCATGCACACATACACGACTTTTCGGTATGTTGAATTCCACCCAATGTTCCTGAAAAACTTCAGTAGTACTCTGTCAGTCCACACTGGACAAGTTATTTGCTGCCACAGATTTTTAAGACCAAAATCCCTGCCACAAATCAGCTGAGAAAAAGCACACAACAGAACTACATAGGAAACCCTGGAATGCAACTTGATCTAGGTTTTCCATTAAAAAAGGAGTCAATTAATTATGTCAATTATGGAGAAAACAGCTAGTACGAAATCAATCTTGACCACTCTATTTTTATACGCATGTGCCTTTCCTGCTCTGGAAAAGAGCTGGATTCAGCTTTGAACAGGCCTGAAATAGTTTCCAGTGATTCAGAATTAATGTTTCTAATGACAAAGCAACGAGAATTTTCTGTTTGAAGTTTCTGCAAAAGGTTCCCATTGGAATATTGTTTTCCTTGGTTGTGAACCACAGGTTCTAGTTAGATGAAAAAAGGAGAGAAGCGGCATTATCTTGTTTAATCTCCAATATTTTTATTTCAGGACATTGTAATCCCTTCATCCACTTCACATGCAATTTCAGTGGAAAGATTGCTATTATAGCAGCAACCCATAGGCTGGCTGAAAAATGCCATGTGTTTTGTATTCTGTTCCCTTAATTCTTTGGCATTTGTCTCTGCTTACTTATATTATACTGTGTTCTTGCAGTTGCTTCTCATTGCTATGACAACACTAATCAATCATCACACTAAAAATAGACTCTATTCTTTATTTTATTTTTTAAAGAAGGTGCCTGTGGTGAATTGAAAAACACAACTGTGGCTCTGCCTTTCCAATATTCTGTTTTCTCCTCTCCTTCCACTCAGGGAATACTGCTATGTTTTGGCAATTAAACCAGTTCTCTTCTGCAGTAATACCCTCCTTTGTGGCACAGATGAAAATATGGACACTTGTCTTCTTGTGACACCACTGTCCTCATGTCAGAGATTGCTGCCTGAATGCCTGTTCTCTCTTATGCATTGCTGAAAGGTCTTCTCTACTAGCTTTGTGTGAATGGGCAACTATGGGATAGGCAGGGTGGGAATGTCAGGATGCTGCTACTGGCTATTTCCCAGGAAGGTATGAAAACAAGAAGATTTCTTACCATCCTTTTTTTTTATATTCAGTATTTACATAGGGAGGCTATAAAACTCAACCTCTTGGATAATGGTGTTGTCCCAAGTGAATCTCCACCCACCCTTCTATCCCACTTCCTCATTCGTCACTTCTACAGGTGCTGCCACGTGCCCTCTGCCTTTGAGCTCTTTGCTCTCCTACTTTCAAGACTCGCCAGGTTCTGGGAGATGGAGGGTCTAGAATGCTTTCTAATGACGTGTCAGCTGGGTGTTGCTCTGGCTCTCCCATGATTTCCCAACTTTCCCATCTGCCTCTGAGCTGCGACCTCCCTCAAACTCCTGTTGTAAAATCTATACTGTCTTCCTTTTCCTCCTCCCTGGTAGGGTCAGGCTGGGGAGGCGGTCTCCACCATTCCTCCTCTGCCCAGTCCTTGATAGGGAGGGAAGCAGGGCACTGACATTTGCTGTCCAGGTGTTGTATACCTTTGCATTCATGTGCCACTAGAGTTGAAGTATATTTGCTCTCACGGCACTTGGAGATTTAACATGAGACCTGTAACTTCAGGGAACATGTATACACTGCCATACATTTTTTTAAACTCAAGAAGCAAATTTTAAAAAGGACAAAAATCAAGTGGCTCGAATCCTAACTAGCCTTCCATAAACAGAAGGCCTCTTTCCATTTTCAGAGAATGCTAGGGATTCATCTATACTGTTGTTTATCGTGGGCTGTAAGCTTCCTGTACCTCCATTAATTCTCTGTTATTCATATTGCGTTCTCCAAATCACAGATCCACACGTGCAAAAGCCAGATACTGCGCACAACTGTGCACAAGAATCTCTGCACACCCACATATGAAACAGATTGTTGATTCTGAATTACAAGAGGCTCAAATTATAGTAAGCTCAGAGGAGAGAACAAGTTCAAAACAAAAATTGCCTTAAAGGAATTGAGTGTTCAGTTGCTTTTGCATCTAGTTTTCTCAGTGATTTAGTAGACTGGAGCCTTATGACCAACTGAAAAGCTAGTTGTTGCCTACATAATATTGCAAACCTTTACAATCCATTAAAATTTTATGGTTTCAGATTATTTTATTCCTTTTAAAGAAACACCTGGCAACCCCTAGAAATGCTGAAATGGGAAATTAGAAAATTCACCGTGTGTATTCCTGTTTGTGTAAACATAAATTACCAGATTTCTGCTGGAAGGAATATATGCTTGAGTGGGGTGGGAAGAGAGAAAGAATGATATCTTGCAAACATAATTTCCTGTGGCCTATGTGGCCTAGGACCTGTGTATCTATGGGACTGCCTCTCCTGGCATGCCCTGCAGAGGACCTTAAGGTCCACAAATGACAACATTTTGGAGGTCCCAAGTCGCAAGGTGGTTAGATTGGTCTCAACTAGGGCAGGGCCTTTTCAGTACTGGCCCCAACTTGGTGGAACACTGTCACAAGAGACTAGGGCCCTGCGGGACTTGACATCTTTCTGCAGGGCCTGCAAGACAGAGCTGTTCCACCTGGCCTTTGGTTTGGACTCAGTCTGACCCTTATGTTTCCCTCCCCTTATGGTTTTGATCTATGGGCTACTTTTAAAATGAGGCTGCATTTTAAATTGTATTTTAATCTGTATTTTAAATTGGTTCTCCCCCCGCCCCATTATGTTTTTATTGTAATTTTACTGGTGTTAGCTGCCCTGAGCCCGGCTCTGGCCAGGGAGGGTATTATTATTATTATTATTATTATTATTATTATTATTATCATCATCATCATCATCATCATCTTCCATCTAATTTTAATTCTCTCATAAGTGAATATGCTTTCACTTAAAAGGAAAAAAATGTACTTTGTCTGTAATGAATGGACCTCTCTGCATGATGCATAAACAGTTCCCTGGCTCTGCTGAAGCACAATGTCAATTATTGAGGCATGCGATGAATCTCAAAACATATTCTGTGACTTGTAGTGCAATCTAGATTCAGACCAGTGCTGTTGAAAGCTGATGAGGCTCAGTCAGTAAAGATTGTGGAGAAAGGAGGGTGACCATTGGTGATTAAAAAGGGAAAATGTGAGGTGTTAGAAAGGCTTTTCAAAGTGTGACATTCTGAATAGATGTTCACTGAGACCTTCTGATCTTAAATAAGCTGAGATCAGAAGCTTAAGTATTTTCAGACTGATTCATGATCCTGAAATGTGGCTTAATCTGACAAGAGTTCCAATTTTTTCCATTGCTAGTTATTGTTTTTAGCAAGAATTGCTAGCTTTATTTTTCAAAATGGACTATTTCAAATTTTCTCTTTCTTCCTGCCCCCCCTTTTTTTAAAAGCACCTTTTTCAAAGGATTCTGAACAGGTTGGTCCAAAAGCTCTTGATGCACAAGATGGAAACTAGTGAATTCATTTCTGGCATTCGCAAAATAAAACTGCTAGGTTGTAATGTACATATGAACTGGTGAGTTATAAATGGCTACAGTTCTGATTCTGATTTCCTTTTCTCTGCAGTGTTCATTTTTACCTAAATTCTCCATTCACATAGAGACAAAATATGAGGACAACAAAGGAAGCAATGATAACGTAAGTGATACCTCTTCTTAAAGATCCAACATGTACTATCTGTAAAGGCTTTCATTAGCACGCTCAGCAAGGTTCTCCCTTACGATCTTCAGAGCTTTTCTGTATCTAACTTGACTCCAAAAAAAGCAGACTTTCTGTTTTCTATGTAGAGATTCTTAGCTCCTTTCCTTCTACTCCCTACTTCTTTTTAGTTTGGTGGAAGGTAATGTGAACAGAGAGCATTCATTGTTCACGGCGCACAGTGCCATTGTTGGGCTATTGATGTGCATTTTCTAAGGAAACTCATACCTGTTACTGAGATGTAGTTTGAATGCTAGCCTTTGGACTTGTGGAAACCTTGAGTGTCCAGGGAAGTGACAGGATCTTAAAAGGGAAGGGATCCTCTTAAGGAAAAACAGCAAGGAGAGTTAATCAAATAGAATGCAACCAGCAGCCACTGTTGATGAATTGACCTATCGTAGTTAAACAAGATGATAAATGTTTTTCTACGGCACTCAACTGAAATATCGTGTAGATAAATGGATTGTACTGAATTTTATATTCAATATAAAGAATCCAACATAAAGGAACACTGCTCTGCCTTTAATCTTCTGGGTTTGGCACTGTTGAATAGTCTCAGTGTGCCTTTTTGCTGAGTACCCTGCAGAAGACAAGCTATAGATGGTGTGGGTCCTCTCTCAAACTCTCAGAGGCATAACCTTCAGTGTAGATGGTGTGGGTCCTCTCTCAAACTCTCAGAGGCATAACCTTCAGTGTCTGGTGGTTATTTGTGCTCTTCAGACAAGTTATTTGTCAAATTCTACTTCAGACTCTTAAGTCTGGTGGGTTTGGGGGCTGTGAAGCCGAAGGTTTTATGTGTAGCTCCAAATGGATCAACTGAGCTAAATGGACCAGTACAAAGCAGCTTGGGGGGTTGTATTGCTTGTGTTGGTGTATTGTGATAAAAACAAGTCTAATGGCATCTTGAAGACTTATATTTATTGTGGCATTGGCTTTTGTGGACATCCGATGTAGTGCTCTCTCTCTCTGAAATTTTTTTTATTGATTTTTACAGATCCATTCACACAAAAAGTATTCTCACAAATATTAAACTTTACCCAAGATTCTTCCGAATCTCGAGACTTCCCTCCTCCCCTCCGTGGATTCTTCAACTAACTTTTTTTGACTGCATATTATAAATCTGTCTAGTTTATCATCCTCCATTGTATCCAAAGTCTATGTGTCGTTGCAAGAGTTATTTAAAGCCTGCCAAAGAGTTTACAGTGGTCTTTCAAGTGCGTTATTTATTTATCCCATTCCTTGTTGAAGTTTTGATCCTCCTGGTTTCCGATTTCCCCTGTTAATCTTGCCATCTCTGCATAGTCCAATAATTTCATCTGCCAGTCCGACCTAGTAGGTACCATATTTTTCTGTGTATGAAACTAGGGTTTCCCCCCTAAAAAATAATGTCAAAAATTAGGGGGTGTCTTATACACGGATACATCTCCCCCCCCCATTTTCTTAAATATGAGTCCCCCAAAATAGGGGACATCTTATACATGGGAACGTCTTATAGACGGAAAAATACGGTATCTTGTTGTCTTTCAATCTTTGGGAAAGGAGCATCCTTGCAGCAGAGTCCACGCCACAATAGCCAATAAAGTACGGCAATACTCTTCGCTGCTTCTATGAATATCAGATAATTGGTGAACTAGATTACTACATGAGTAGGTGATGCCATGAAAACCATTTTGTTAAGAGAGATTTAGCTTTGTCATCAGTAAAGCTAAACAATATTCTTAAAAGCCATTCTTTTTAGAAGCAATTAGCGAAAGCCGTTTCCATCTTTAAAATTGCAGATTATTTTCTTCTACACACAGAATTTAGATTCATAACTCAGAATGCTGATCCATTAGGAGCTACATATAAAACCTCTATGGATAATGAAAATAATATATGTTAATGTACTCTTTGGCCTCATCATAGGAGAGATTTTTAAAATGAGTTTTCAGAACTGACCATTAATCAAATGGAAACCAAGAGGCAATTTTCTAGTGTACATATTCTTGGTACAGATGAATAACGACAATGGCATTTGACAAATTAACAGCCAGAGCATACTAAAGCCAGCTGTATTATAGCAGATGGATTTTGTCTTTGCATATTAAGCCTCACTAAATTGGGGAATTCACCTAAAATAAAGAAATCCTTTTTCACTTATGAACTTGTATTGTCTAAATATGATATTACTGTATAAGCATACCCTTTGTCAGGAATGGGTTAGCTGTGGTCACTCCAGATGTTGCCAGACTCCAGCTCCCATCAGCCCTAGGCAGCATAATTTATGGGAACTTTGGTCCAACATCTGGAGGGCCAAAGGCTACCCATCCTGGCCGTTGTTCAAAACTTCAAAACTTTTATTGATACCATAGCAAACAGAAATGGAAAAATCCTTCTAATTTCAGATTATACTCACAGTTTCTGAGTATAAATGCAGCCAAATTAGGGAAGCATTTGTCAAGCATAACAGCAGAGAAATGTCTAATCCTTTGCAATGAGGAGAAAGGGTTTAGGTACAGTTCCAAGGAAAACATACCAGAGTCACCCCACAGTTTATTTCCAAAGAACTGATTATTGCTAATAAGATAAAATTCTTGTGCTTATTAACAAAGGAAATACACTATAACTAATTTTCCTTTTAAAACCTCTTTAACGAGTCTTTTAGCCAGCTTTGCTACAGCCAGCACTGTTTGGAACACTATCATATAGTCATTTACAGTACATTTTAAAGCTGTTTTCAGGGAGGAATCAAGGGCAACAACTCACATTGTCTCTGACCACTGGCCATGCTGGTTAGTGCTGATGAAAAAAGTCCATTGACATCTGGAGGTCATTATGTTGGGTACCCTAAGATACAGTACCTTATCCCCATCAGACAGAGCTAACTTTGGGTCTGGGCTTCCCTTCATAATTGCTGACCATAATTAATAGCCATCTTACATAGGGAACCCTTCCCCCAATTCCACCTAATTTAGTACTGTGATGAAAGGTGGATTTGCCAACACCTCAGGGAAAGCCTTCTTAAACAAAACTGTATTCCATAGCCACCTGAAGTGTGAAAATAAAAGACATACTGCTTTTGCTCTTTGTCTTATCAGGTATTTAGTTAATGTTTCTTTCGCTGCAAATGTACCTTCTGATCATACATGTGCCCTGTTTCAGAGAAAGTTTTCTTTTTTACTGCCTGTCCTGAACTGCAGCTCCCCTGTGCTATGTTGTGAGTTGTTTCCATTAATGTATATGCATGTATGAAATGGGGCTCAGTTGCTGTATATCAGGAGTTTCCCAATGGTGGTCTGTAGACCACTTCATACAGGTGGTCTACAGCACATCTGTGAAGATCCTTTACAATCTGACTTCAATGACTTTCAAGTTGTAGTACAATAAAATAAAAGAAATAAAAGAAACAATAGAAATACATTTAAAAGTCATACAGCGTCTAGCCCCAGCACATTACACTTGCTACAACAGGCAGAAAAATGGTTGATCCACCAAAGTCCTCAGCAATGTCAATAAGAATAATATTTTATTATTTATACCCTGCCCATCTGGCTGGGTTTCCCCATGTTCATGCAGTTCATGTGGGGGAAGTTTGGGAACTGCTGAAGAATATTATAAGATGGTACTGTGCAAACTAAATTGAGCATCTTTATTATTGGAAAAGTAAGTGAACAAAAATGTAGAAGACATCTCTAGTTATGTCTGCCCATGTTGAAAGTATTTTTATATTGATACATACAGTATTAGAGACTAGAGTCTGTTTTGTTTTGGCACAGATTGCAGAATGATAGTTCCCCACTTATTTGCTTTTGCCAAAAATTTAGCAAGGCATGCAGGGAATTTAGGCTGTTCTCAGTTTAAGAAATTCAGGTATTGTATCATTTTAAGCAGCACAGTCTGAAGCATGCACCAGTCCTTATGATAGACAAGTTTGGGCTCACTGTAAAAACAGCCATTAAGCAGATAGAATAACTGAGATTCCACTTTAAATGAAGCCCCATAGCATCATAACAGAACACTATTTCCAGTGGAGCTTCATATAATATAAGAAAATCCAAGGAATAGACCATGTTGTAATTAGACGGAAGCAAAATGTATATTTGATTTTGAGGGTAATGATATGCAATGAGGTGTATTCATAAGCAAGCTAAGTAAATTCATTGCTGCAGAAAACAGGTGCAGTGGGGTTCTAAATCCATAAAGTATTAATGGCTAATTTAGTGTGATTACACAAATTATAATGGTTGGTTAGACTCCTATCAGAAGGCATTGCTTTCTCGCATATGAAATAACTTATTCCCACAAAATAACCCAAATTCCTGAACCTGCTATATTTGCATAAATCAGCATGTTTTTCAGGCATTTTCCCAGGGATGGGATAACTGCTTTTAAGCTGATTTATCCCTGTTGTTTTGTCTGCCAGGGTGAGGTAGTTATGACATTAAGTTGTTGTTTTATATTGTTTCGTTTTCACTTTTTGTACGCCTTGAATCTTTTCTAGAAACAGGCATTTAAGAAATTAGGTGGTGGTGTTTTTCAAAAAAGCAAAATTTGCATTTAGTTGTCCAAGTTAGAAACGTCAGAAAGCTGAAGCTTTTCAGTGGAAATGCTGACACAAGGGACTGTCAGCTGCTTCTATATTGCTGAATGCAAGCCAACAATAGTTCAGGGTTAATGCCAGTTCGCAAAGATTGGAATCACAAGTTGGAGCTTACTGGCCTCTTGCCATAATATTTCTCTAGTTCTTGTTTCTTGCAAAGCAGAGGGGAAAGCATTAGCACCGCATGCATTGCTCTTATTAAAATGCACACAGTATACAAATGCACAGAGTATACAGTAACGTGCTTCAAAAAAGACTAGACTAACCTCTGGGAACCTTAGGTTTTAGTTTTAAAGCTTATGTAAACATTACTGCCTTCCTGATGTTCTCCTACTAAGCATGGTTGGTTGCCCAGTAGCAAGGCCCTTGTGAATTTCCATGGCTGCATTCTGGATAGTGCAGTTTTCAGAAAAGATCACAGCCAGTTAGCCAGCAACTGCGAAGAGACCAGTGCTTAGACTCACAACCTCTCCTGTGTACATTTGCTTGGAAATGAGTCCCGCTGGGTTCAGTTAGACTAGCTCCTAAATAAGTGTGCTTAGGGTCGCCTTAGAAACTAAAATAATATTTCTTTGGAACATATAGAATTTCAAACAATATTTTGACTTCTAAAGACTCTAGTTCGATGCACAGTTTATAGTTGCCTTTAGTGTTTATCTTTAAGCATTGTATTAGTAGTGAGATGCCTGGGTTAGCTAGCTAAAAGGTTTAGTTTAGTACATACTTTTTTAATAAAAAAAATTGTTATGGAAATTATTTATTTGTTATGTAAATTATTCATGCTTATGCCTGAATCACTTGTAAATCCCACTTTGTCAAAGGCAAAAAGTTTTTCACATTGCTATTAATTGCTGGGTTTTTGTCGTCCCCCCCCCCCCACTTCTTCCCACTGTTTGGTATGTTGTCGCACTATGGTGAAAATTCAGTGCTGAACAACAAGGATTGTGACAAAGTCTGTGGTTAAGATGCATTGTTAAGAGCTTTGCTATTTTATCATGTTTCCAATTGCCTCCTTTTGATTGATACAAGCCTGGATTGTAATCCCCACAGATGTAAGTGAAAAAGCGTGGATAAATATCAGTAAACGTCAAGGCGGGATTTGGGAGGACAGGAATAACACTAGGTATCAGCGAAGTTAACTCTTTATTCAAAGAAACAAAACAGCTCAGGCCTAGTGAGCACAGCAACTCTTCCCAGCAGGTCTTGCCCAAAGGAGTTCCCTGCCTTCCCACAGCTCCCTAAGTCTCCTCCTCCCTGGGTTCTTCCCAAGCAACCTGAGATTTCTTTACCTCGTCTGTCTTTGCTGCGCCCTCTTCCCACCTCTGCAGGTTCTGGGAGACCAGAGGGGAGAGGAGCTGGTCACAGCAGGAAGGAGAGACTCTATGGCTTCTTGAGCAGCCTGCCTCATCTCTGTCCCTTGATCCCCCCCCCCTCCTCTCCAACTTCCGCTGCTGCCTCTGGTTCTGGATTGCTCTCTGTCGCAATTTCTTCCCGCTCACTAAACCCTGTTACCCCTTCATCTTTCAACACCTCCTCCTCCCAATCTGCTCCCTCTTCTCCCTCTGACCACTGGCTCTGAGCCTTCTTCCCTTGGGGGTTCCCCAGCTGGTGCCTCCCAACACTCCTTTGCATCCAGCATGATAATATATCTACTAATAGTGTTTAAAATTCATGTACCGTGTTTTTCTCTCCATAAGATGCACTTTTTTCCTCCTAAAAAGTAAGGGGAAATGTCTGTGTGTCTTATGGGGCGAGTGTGTGGTCGATCGCTGGCCCCCTTTCCAGCAGCCCCTTGCCCAGGCCTCCATTGTTGAATGTTCTGGAGACGGAGGCTGTTGGTTTCCCCAGCGACATGTGACTGGCTGATTAGATTATCTGTCTGGAAACTGTAGAAACAGCTCCCTTTTCTTTCCTAAAGAAGCTGCAGAACTGTAAGTTGAACCCCATAAAAACAGGATTTTTCCCTTTGCAAAGTTAGCTGCACAACTGTGAGCTGATCCTCAAAAAACCGGAGCTTTCCCCCTTTCCTCCTCTAAAAACTAGGTGTGTCTTATGGTCAGGTGCATCTTATGGCATGAAAAATACGGTAATTGATGTAATGCTAAGCTATAATTTGGCATTACTAGAACAAGCCACTGTGATCCTCCCTCTTCCTTCTTTCTCTTCCAGTGTAGCATGAGAAGGGGCTTGGAAGCTTTTGCTTCTGTTCTGCAGCCTAGCATGTTGTCCAAGTTCAGACAAACTGTGTACAGTGATACCTCGGGTTACGAACTTAATTCGTTCCAGAGGTCCATTCTTAATCTGAAACCATTCTTAACCAGACTGGTGACTGGGAGTGGCCACCGAGACCATATAACACCAGTCCTGAAAGATCTTCATTGGCTCCCAGTACGTTTCCGAGCACATTTCAAAGTTGGTGCTGACTGTTAAAGCCCTAAACGGCCTCGGTCCTTTATACCTGAAGGAGCGTCTCCACCCCCATCATCCAGCCCGGACACTGAGGTCCAGCGCCAAGGGCCTTCTGGCGGTTCCCTCGCTGCGAGAAGTGAGGTTACAGGGAACCAGGCAGAGGGCCTTCTCGGTAGTGGTGCCTTCCCTGTGGAACGCCCTCCCAGCGGATGTCAAGGCAATAAGCAACTATTTTACTTTTAAAAGACAACTGAAGGCAGCCCTGTTTAGGGAAGTTTTAAATGTTTGATGCTGTATTGTTTTTAATATTCAGTTGGAAGCCGCCCAGAGTGGCTGGGGAAACTCAGCCAGATGGGCGGGGTACAAATAAAAAATTATTATTATTATATTATATAACCTGACGCATACTATCGCTAATGGGGCCTGCTGCCGCTGTGCTGCTGGCACGCAATTTCCATTCTCATCCTGGGGCAAAGTTCGCAACCAGAGGTACTACTTCCGGGTTAGCGGAGTTTGTAACCTGAAGCGTTGGTAACCTGGGGTACCACTGTAGAGTGTAATCCGGTTCGCACATAACACTATGTAAACCCTTTGCACAAATGAGTAAACATGCAGATTCCTATGATTTGGCTTAGCATTACATGCAAACTAGGTCACCGTTAGTTTGGATGAAAATTTTAATTCAACACAGATTTTGCATCACTGGTGTGGTGTGACATGTGCATGCATCCATTGAAAAGATTTTTTCAGTTCCCGTTGACAAATGTAGAGTACTTTTAAGGTATTCCATTTCAAGCAGCAGCATAGCAGCCTTCACAGGATTCTGCCTCTGAGGGAGAGCTCTTCCATTATTGCCTTCAAAATATGTTTGCTTTTAGTACTGTACCTATCGATCAGTAAAGTACTTTGAATCCAACTGTCAAGCTAATATGGCACAAAGTGTAAAAGAGCACTCATCTTGCATTATGTTATCAGAGCTGTTCCAAAAAAAAATTATCTTCTTTTTGAAGCACTGCTGTCCTGTTTACTGAATTTTGCTAGAGGTACAGTGGTACCTCGGGTTACATATGCTTCAGGTTAAATACGCTTCAGGTTACGCACTCCACTAAGCCAGAAATAGTGCTTCAGGTTAAGAAGTTTGCTTCAGGATGAGAACAGAAATCGTGCAGTGGTGGTGCAGCAGCAGCAGGAGGCCCCATTAGCTAAAGTGGTGCTTCAGGTTAAGAACAGTTTCAGGTTAAGAACGGACCTCCGGAACGAATTAAATACTTAACCTGAGGTACCACTGTATTTGCAATTGGCTGGGTATTTAGAACTGGTGCTAGTTGTCCTTGTCAGCAGTGACCTATGGAAGCAAAATTCAGGCACACTATCATCTTAAATAGCACTGTCTGAAGCAGGCATTAGGGTTTATGATAGACAAGTTTGGGCTCATTGTAGAATTAAGCCATTAAACAGATAAAATAATTAAGATTCCCCTTTAAACGAAATTCCCATAGGTTATTATCAAAACAGGATTTTGTGGAGCTGTGTCTCTAACTGAACCACACCTGACATCACATGATATTGGGGTGGGACAAATGGGCATGTTTTCGGGAAAATGGTCTCTCAGGCCAGATGCAGAGGCCTGGTGTGCCCTGTTTATATAATAATAATAATAATAATAATAATAATAATAATAATAATAATAAATTTATTTATTTATTTATACGTACATACATACATACCCTGCCCATCTCACTGGGCTTCCCCAGCCACTCTGGGTGCCTTCCAAAAAAATATTAAAGTATTGTAATACATCAAACATTAAAAGCTTCCCTAAACAGGGCTGCCTTCAGATATCTTCTAAAAGTCTGGTAGTTGCTGTTCTCTTTGACATCTGGTGGGAGGGTTTTCCCCAGGCGGGTGCCATTACCAAGAAGGCTCTCTGCCTGGTTCCCTGCAACCTCAGTTCTTGCAGTGAGGGAACTGCCAGAAGGCCCTCGGTGCTGGACCTCAGTATCCGGGCTGAACAATGGAGATGGAGACACTCCTTTAGCGTGAAAGCAGGAGAACCCCACTCTTAATTTAAACCATAGTTTAAACTTTCAACGAGAATTTTGGTCTGAAATGACAATCCTTGGTGTGGTCATAATATATTGCTTCCAAAAACCTGAAACCTCCCTAATTTCTTCTTGATATCATAATATTTATTAGGCCTTTCTACAATCCCTGCATTGTTAGGAACACAAAATGTTCTTGCCATTTGCTTCCTGCTCCTTGCCAATATAGAGACGCAGATTGAGAGCCTTATGTTTCTTTCCATCGGCTTTAATCACTTAAAAAAACACCAACTTAAATATCCACAGCCTGATTGCAAAACCAATCAAATTATCTCCCTTGCAGGCTTCAAGAGAATTCTAGGGTATTTGGCTAGAGGAAGTACCAGGAGAATTAGCCCTAAAAAGAAATAAATCTTGTACACTAATGGCTCCTTATTTTTGAACTAATGAGAAATTTAGAGAGATTAAACTTCCATCTGTGATACAGTGCAAGAAAGAAGTATGGATGAATTAAGGTTCAGGCACTCAAATAATGAGTCATTCTGATTTTAGGTTCCAGTTGCAAGAGGTTGGGGAAGATGGAAAATAACCTCTTAATTTAACAATGGATAGGAGAGTAGGGGCAACATAGGGGCTGAAACATTGACCTGTAAGTCAACAAAACCTTGGTTCATATCTCAGTGCTTTGCAGCCTGGCTATTGTGTGCAATGGGGAAAGCAGGCCTGTGCAAAATGCATGTTACTCTTCTAATATAACAGGGATGTCCAGCTTACAAGAGACTGCGATCTACTCCCAACTTTAAAAAAACTGGCAGTGATCTACCCATTGGATTGACAAAAAGTTGTTGAGCTTTCGGACACCCCACGACTGACCAGTACATTGTGATTGACCTGTTGAACATCCCTGTAGTGCAACATCTGTGTGACTTTTTGAATCAAATAGTTTGAGGGAGGTGGTGTCACCACCCTTTGCTAAGGGCAGTGTGTGTGTGGCCTGGGTCACATATCACACAAAATCATTGTTTTAAAACCAGCTATTGTTTAATGTGAATGAGCAGTGTGCTGGTGCATGCTGCTCCAAAAGTTTTTGGGATGCTCCTCCCCTGCTCCTGCTGCAAGCCAGAGTCTGGCTGGACATGTCATCCAAAACCAGGCTCATGGTTTGTTTCCTCCAAACAAACGACAAGTGGTAACGAAGGTTTGTTCTTGACTTACCATTTATGGAAACAAACCACAACCAGACTTCATACACAGCATTACAGATATAGTAAATTTTGACCAGTGTGCACCATCACAAGCGTGATGGAGAAAGCAAGAGGTGAGCTGACTAAAAACACCATGGTGGTACAGGACATCTCTCTGATTATCTATTATTATTATTATTATTATTATTATTATTATTATTATTATTATTATTATGGCATCTGAAGGCAGCCCTGTTTAGGGAAGCTTTTAATCTTTGATGAATCATTGTATTCTAATATTCTGCTGGAAGCTGCCCAGAGTGGCTGGGGAAACCCAGCGAGATGGGTGGGGTATAAATAAATTATTATTATTATTATTATTATTATTATTATTATTATTATTATTATGTCTGATGGCCTTGTAGGAATGCTTTAAGCGAGACTCTACACATAAATTTATATGTACAGCAAATTCACAAATGAGCCATATTATGACGACAGGTCAAGTCTCCAGTTTTCCCTCCTCCAAAGGAAGCCAAACCCAGCAGCACTGCCCCTAGAACTTCTTAATAACTTATTAATAAAGTGCTGAGCAAAGAACGGTATGCTTTAAAAATAGGGATTTCTGTGTATTTTTGCAACAACTGAGATGTTAGGAGGAAGGTACCAGAGGAGACACGGGGAGCTACTGTGGGCAGAGGGAAATAGCTGTTGTGTCTCTGAGCAGTTAGGCCACACTGCTCGTATGATGTTTCCAAACTATGAATTTCAAGAAAAACTGGAAAACATTTTTTTTTTTGTAACGTATTGCTCATTTCTATCATTATTACAATAAAAACTGAAGAACTGGAAAGCCTTCTGATGTTGTGAAAAGAAATGTCTCAGAGTTTTGTTCCATATTTTGAGAAAATTGCTTGTCGCTGCACATGGTGCCAGCCTGTAACTATGAGATATTGCCAAGAACATACTCTGCTGTTTTTGGAACCAGCGCCTTTGTTCCTTAAGACAAGCTGTTGCCGGTTCATAACATTCATGATTAAGTTTAGACTACATGCCCATCAGAACACTGAAGCGTGTTTGTTTTACATCTTGCAGATATTTGATAATGAAGCCAAAGATCTTGAGAGAGAAGTCTGCTTTATTGATATTGCCTGTGACGAAATTCCTGAGCGCTATTACAAAGAATCAGAGGTAGGTAAAGGACTTAATGCTCTTGAGCAGTGTAGATTTGCATTGTGCAGAAAGCCCATTCAGACATCCATACTGCTCTGGGATAAATAGTCTCCACCAACTACAGCTTGGTTATCTCTTCTGATCCTACCAAGTGATAAGAAGAATTTTTCCACCCACCAAGTGCTGATTAAGTACATTTCACTTTCTTTTCCTCCTCCCTTCTCACACCTTTTTCCTTATGTTTGTCATGACTTTTATAATATAAGTCTGCAAGCAGGGATTGTCTTAAATATTAAGCTTAAGCCGCTCCAAGGGCCTTTTTGGCTAAGGAGCTGAGTTAAAATGCTTTACATAAACATGTGCTGGAATGACTTAGCTGCATACAGTGGTACCTCTGGTTACGTACTTAATTCATTCCAGAGGTCCGTTCTTAACCTGAAACTGTTCTTAATCTGAAGCACCACTTTAGCTAATGGGGCTTCCGGCTGCTGCTGCACCGCCGCCGCACAATTTCTGTTCTCATCCTGAAGCACAGTTCTTAACCCGAGGTACTATTTCTGGGTTAGCGGAGTCTGTAACCTGAAGCATATGTAACCTGAAGCGTATGTAACCCAAGGTACCACTGTATTGTTTTGACTTTACTCAATACTTTTCTTGTTGCATGGGAATGACAACTCCAGGGAATTTGCATAGAATTAATATGCCTTCATATTTCTAATAAAACACTATTAAATTGAGTGACAAGATACGATTTTGCAGCATACGAAATCCAATATATCTTGGCAGCAAATAGGCCCTATTTGTCATAGCTCATGGGCAAAGTTATTCAATTATCTACATGAAAATTTACAACATCAATAACATTTATTACACTGCACCAACACATCTTATGCCTAACTGTTATTATCATTATGGAGTTGACAAAAGGCTAAATCTAAACATTTTATGATGACTTTCTATACATTAACACAATGGTATTATGATAAAACCATATATGTGACCTGTTTTAAGGGCTGTAGACCAGAAACAACATGGGTGATGAGCTGAAAAGGCTGCCCTCATCCTCCATCTTTGGCAAAAAGTCTGGAAGGCAATTATTATCATTCCCAGTTGGAGTAGATGACAAGCTACATGAAGACCAAAGCCCCTAGCCTTGATTCTGTCTTGAAGAATACACCTTTATGAAGTGTTTTGAGACAGTCCCTAAAATGTTAACAGTCGGATAGCTAGTATTGGCATACTTTTTGAATATTGAAGCTCTAAAACAGAATCAGAAGCCCGCCCATTTTCCCAGAGGTTGCCTCTCCCGCAGTGGAAGGGGCGAAAAAAACTCTCTCCATTCTTATTTGAGAGTCCCAGTTGGAGTTTGGTCAGGGCATTGGGGGGCGGGTCACCTACAGCGGCAAAATGTACTGTGTTGGCCCTGTAAAGCACAGATATTGAATTGGAACCAACTAGAGGGCTGGATACAGAGCTGACCTATCCTTGAAGGACCTTTTTGACCTGTGTGGGACCATCCACCTGACATCATGATATCAGGTGTCTCAAGCTATGACTGCAAATGAAGAATATTGCTTTGCCATCCTTCCTTGAACTCAAGCTAGAGTTGCAAACAAGAAATCTTGAGGGTGGATAAAAATGCTCCCATTTACTGTAAAGAACTGTTACAGAACTAAAGTCAGAAACAACCCTGTACCTGTTGCCTTTTAAAGATCAGCCAGAGGCTTATCTTGGATCTTAGTTATTATTAGGAGAGCTTGCAGCTTTGGTGAGTTAAATAAAAAAATATCATTTTGGAGTTCAAAGGCTTTATTCATGCAAACTTTCTATTGGCAGGATGAAAGAGAATAGCAAACATCTTGTCTCAACATGTTGGGAGAGAAGAAACAAAATGGCTCAGATTTTACGGGTAGAGTTAACTTAGACAAAACTGTGCCCTCGTGATTTAAACATGCATTAACTATACAAATTTAATAAATAAAAATATTAATAACTAGAAGCTCAAAGTAAGTAAATGTATTTGCTTTTCTCCAATAGTACTTTGGTGCTTAGCACTAACACCTCTTATCTTAGCACTTAAAGCAGAGGGCCCAGATCAGTACTCCAAGCCTCTCTATTTGGCCCTCAGAACTCCTCCTCTGCGGCACATGTTCCTCAGCCACATAACCTTTCCCCAGGCCACACCCCTACCTTACCCTACTATGTACCCTCCTTGAATATTTTTGCATTGTGGGACTACAGCACCAAAATCAAAGAGACCAGAGAGCAGTAGGCATTTATCTCTGATGTAGAGCTAAGCACCACAGCACTAATATTAAATTAGCATACTCTACAAATGGACAGTCCACAAAACATCTGCCCCTTAAGTTCAAGGGCACACATAATTTGCAGGCATGGGTCCAGGAGGAAAAAGGCCTCCTTCACTTACTTTCTGGACTATGAACCTTTGAAATAGTAATATATAGAATACCAATGTTCCTGAAATAACAATAGTAATTAGATATATAGATATAGATACACACACACACACACACACACACACACACACAGAGAGAGAGAGAGAGAGAGAGAGAGAAGAAAGGGCATTCTGCCCCCACCCCCCAGGAAAGTCTTAAGAGACTGATGGTCCAACATTTCATTCTTGAATAAGCCATAAATCAGGCTGTAAAAAAGAAATACCTTTTTTAGGATGTGTCAAAATCAGTGTGTATCTCATTCAATCTAGATTATAAGATATCAGCTAAGCGTGCTCGGCACATGCATGACAAGAGATATTGTCTCATTGCTGCTAATTAGAAGAAATCGTGCAGTAAAATTATATCTCACAGAGATAGGATCCGCTTAAAATAAGAGTATCTAATATAAACATTAAATTTTTCCAAAAAAATCTTTTCAAGACTGAAGATAATCAAATAGTAAAATGTTAATCAGAACAGATCTGGAAAATAAAGGGTTGTATCCAACTAAGTTCCACTCAGAGCAGATATATTGAAATTAATGGACAGAAGGTAGTCAGGTTCATTCACTCTAATGGGTCTAACATAAGATGCAGCCCAAAGTCAGTGACCAGGATCCAAAAAGCAACTGCTGACTAACCTGCCCTCCACCCCAATCTCATGCAGCCCAAACTATTGAAACTCTCTTCTGTTTAAAAACAGTTTTCTATTCACAGGCAGCCAATGTGGTGCTGTGCTATTAAGGAAAAATAAAATCTTAAGTCTGCTGGAACTCACAGAGGCAGGTTCTTTTTAGATGCCTGCTGTTTTATTTGCTTTAGTCTTCAGAGCAAATGTAAATTCACTTTTTAATAAGAGAATCTTTTTTTTAATTAAAAATGGTTTTGTGCTCTTTCCGCCCCAGCACAGATGCCTGTTCAGAGCAATGGAGCTCACTCATGCTTAACTGTCACAGGGATGCAGCCAGCATCTGTCTGGTTCAGGAAATAATGGTTCCACTTGCACCATAATAAGACCTCTTTTATCAACTTGCTTTAGAATGTCCCTCTCCTCCCCTCAGTGCTTCTGTCAGCTCTAATTTATGAGGCAACCTCATTTTGACAGAATAATTTTGCTAGCAAATGGCATAAATTGCTCCATGTTTTCAGTACATTGTAACGCCAAGTGCAGAATGCTTTAAAAATAGCATGTTCGGTATTGAGGGTTAACAAGGCAGAAGTACTGCTGCCCATGCTTGATTTTCTGTTGGGTCCAAAGAAAAATAGGAAGCCAAATGTAATTATTGTCTTCTTTTTTAAGGGGCGGGAGAGATTGTGCCAATTTTCAATCATATTTTCAAAAAGATATGTCCTGAAAACACTGAAGAAAACGTTTTGGATTGGCATAATTGTGAATGCAATGAGAACTTATTTGGAAAATATAAAAGTGTAAATAACTATCTGGTACCATCATTGCAGAAGTACCTGCAACATCAAAAGCAAAGATCTGCAATTGCCTATAATAGTCCTGGTAGTCTATATTTTAGGAGGTTGCTTTATGAAAGGCTGATGCCCATTAAAACCATATTTCTAACTTTGCTCTGAACCCAGTGCATATTATCCATATTTAAAATAGACATTATACATACTTTGGACTTTGGACAACTTGTGCTTATGCTTAACCTATATTTCAGGTTGTGAATAGAGATGAATTTAAATATATGCTATTTTCTAAACCAGGGTCACAATATTACAGGAAATAAAGCTAGAAATTTCCTCCTAAACTAATTCTCCTTCACTGTATGATTATATATTCCTTCAATTCAGAATCCATACAAGCTCATTTCAATTTAACAACCAAGTTGGTCTTAATAACATTTCTATTCATTAGATTAAGCTCTAGTTGGTTTTTGCTGGGAATGGGGGAATTGTGTGAAGAGCTCTTGTTTTTATTGCCATCTAGAAAATGAATACGCGGGTGGTGCTGTGGGTAAAACCACAGTGTCTAGGACTTGCCGATCGCATAGTCGGCGGTTCAAATCCCCGCGGCGGGGTGAGCTCCCGTCTTTCGGTCCCAGCTCCTGCCCACCTAGCAGTTCGAAAGCACCCTTAAAGTGCAAGTAGATAAATAGGTACCGCTGTATAGCGGGAAGGTAAACGGCGTTCCATGTGCTGTGCTGGTGCAGGCTCGCCAGAGCAGCGATGTCATACTGGCCATGTGACCCAGAAGTGTCTGCGGATGGCGCCGGCTCCCGGCCTCTAGGGTGAGATGAGCGCACAACCCTAGAGTCTGACAAGACTGGCCCATACGGGCAGGGATACCTTTACCTTTACTAGCAAATGAATATAGTTCTTCACAGCTCTGTGGTGCTAACGTCACAGTCTCTGAGCCAAATTTAACAAGTTTGAGCACTAACTCGAATTTGTTGGTCACTCAGGTGAACAAATTAATTTGGAAATGATTATCAGTAATGGCCATGACCTTAAAAAGTATATGAAGCTTGCCATTAATAGCAGTAGTAGTTGTTACCATATTGGCCCAAATATAAGCAGTACCCGAATATAAGCCACTCCCTTAAAATTCTGCAGGCACTCATACCCGTTCTGTTTTACCATATGTCTGTTTCAGCAGCAATATTATAAAAGCCAATTTTTGTAAGGTCGCAAATTTAAGCCGCACTTTAACTTTTCACGCTCAGAATTTGGGGGGGAAAGTGAGGCTTATATTCAGGCCAATATGGTATTTATACTCAGTATAACTCCTTACAAGCTAGTTTTTTAAAAATAAAAAGTAATAAAAACATTTATATGATGAATAAAAACCATAAAGCCATCACATTGCAAAATAACACAGAGCAGCAAGGCTAAAGTGTGCTCTTAAAATCATGCCAACACATCCAGCTTAATAATAATTATTAATAATAATTTGGTCCTACACAAAGAATTGTGAGTAAAACTAAAAACCGTTATGTGCTGGGAACTAAACACGAAACATGTAGATTTGGGTATATGTTCGATATATAAAGAATAACGTAACCTCAGTCTCATTTTTGGGGTTGCATTGAAACCACAGCAGTGTGGGAAGCGGACGTTTAACATCATTTTTTTCCTCTCTGGGTGGATCTGGTTTCTGCTTGCCAACTTCCTCTTTCCATGCCCCTTACTTCTATTTTCTTTCTTGTTCCTTTTGTGGCAGTTGGGTGTTCTTCTGGCAATGGAGCAGCTGTGTTTTTTTGTGTTTTTTTACTGTTAAACTCTCTGCTTTCTGCATAAACTGAAATCTGAGGCATAACAGCAATACATAGTCAATAAATCACACATCCTGGGTGGGGCATATGATGATGATGGTGATGATGATGATGATGATGATTATTGGCTTCACACATAAGTACTACAATACCTGCACAGATGCACAGTGGAATGGACTCCTTTGGAAGGTGGTGGACTCAGGACTCTCCTTCATTGGAGATTTTTAAGCAGAGGTTGGATGGCCATATAAGATGGGTGCTTTAGTTGAGATTCCTGCATTGCAGGAGGTTGGACTAGAGGACCTCCGAGGTCCCTTCAAACTCAACAATTCTATGGTTCTGTGAAATGAAGGGAGTAGCAGGGGAGAGGAATTGGCTAATAAGTGTGACATTCCTAGTAGAATGAAAAAGGATTCGACTTCAGATGCACACAGATGTGGACTGCTGAGATCAAATTCAAACTGGGGGGGAAACCAGGTTTTCAGTGAGATCAAGCCGCTACAAGGACAAGCCCTTTATTAAATACATTTAAATGATTAAGGTGTTGCCATGTGCACCAGGTTGCAGAAGAGTATGGAACTAGGAGAAGTGCTGCAATCAGGAAAGGTATTAATAAATATAAATTAAATATAAATATAATAAATAAATAAATAAATTCTCCATAAATTGGTCTCCCACTTTATCCGGTATATTATTTATAGTTTTCCAGCTCCCGAATGCTAGATTTAATCCCAGCGTAGGATTAAAGTTGTAAGTCATTCCCACAGACCTCCAGAATTCACCGCTGTGCTTTTCTGATTGTTCCGTCAGTGCAAACATTTCACCTTACCAGGTAGAACGAGTCCCCCTTCTTCTCCCCCCATGTGCTGTTCTTGGGGATCTTCTCACTTCTCATAGAGCCAATTTTTGCAGGGAGGAGACTGAGAGAAGCCCTATTAGGTAAGTGGAAGTCATTGTGCATGGCTTCTGCTGATGGGACTCGTTGGGTGTCTATACAGTGGTACCTTGACTTACATACGCTTCAGGTTACATACACTTCAGGTTACTGACTCCACTAACCCAGAAATAGTACCTTGGGTTAAGAACTTTGCTTCAGGATGAGAACAGAAATTGTGCTCCGGCAGCGGGAGGCCCCATTAGCTAAAATGGTGCTTCAGGTTAAGAACAGTTTCAGGTTAAGAACACACCTCCGGAATGAATTAAGTACTTAACTCGAGGTACCACTGTACCCAGCCCAAGTATGAATTGGGAGCAAAGCCAAAACCTACTCAAACCAAAATCAGATCCAATGTGTTGTTTATTGAGCCAAACCTGTTGTGAATGTGGTTGGGGTGCCTACTGTACAGTGGTACCTTGGTTCTTGAATGGCTTCGTTTCAAACAAATTGGCTCCCAAACAGCGCAAACCTGGAAGTAAGTGTTCTGGTTTGCGAACATTTTTCGGAAAGCCGAACATCTGCTTCCGCTTGAGTGCAAGAAGCTTCTGCAGCCAATTGGAAGCCGTGCCTTGGCTTTCGAATGGTTTCGGGAGTCGAACGGACTCCCGTAATGGAAAAAGTTCAAGATACAAGGGACCGCTGTACTTAAGGGCACATATTTGGCAAAGAGCTTCAAGAACTTAATTTCACTTCTTTGGAAGGAAATGTGCAAACCTTAAGTGGTCTTGCACCAGTTAGCATCTGTGTTGTATATTGGGACATTATAAGAGGAGGTCAAAGTGTGACCAGAGGTGGTACAGGGCACTTCTTGTATATCTCAGGTCACAGGAAACTAATGCAACTTATTTCCTGCTGCATTGGCTTGGCTTACATTACTGCAGCTGAGGCTGGTTACTTGTGACCAGCAGGACACAGCCCTTTTGAAGTGTGTTACTCTTCTATCCCATTTATCAATAATCTTGTATAATATCCCAGCACAGATACTTTTCCAGCATGGATTCATTATCTCCTAGAGTTCTTTCCTTTCCATTTTGCAGGACCCTAAACACTTCAAATCGGAGAAGACTGGGAGAGGCCTATTAAAAGAAGGCTGGAGAGACACTCAAGAGCCCATCATGTGTTCCTACAAACTGGTGACTGTGAAATTTGAAGTATGGGGACTTCAGACTCGAGTGGAGCAGTTCGTTCACAAGGTGAGTGAAAGACAGTGTCCCAGTCTCTCTTGCCATCCTGTTCTGTATGTCAATATGAACAGAAACAGCAGTGTGTATAAGGTAGGAAGTTGATGTACAGATCTGGTTTCAGTGTTTCCAATTACAAACTCTGTCCATATATTTAGCCAGGGATTTAATGTGTAAAGCATCACAGATTTTGAAATAGTTTGCATGTCATCAGTTGAAACCAATTTAGTGGCTACAAGATCCTCAAACACCTTCAAAGAACTCTTTTTTTTAAAAAAAGCAGTGCAAACAATTACAAGGCATGAAATAATTTGTCAATTTATTCTAAAGAAAGATAGAATGCTTCTGTTGCAATAAGGACAATTTCCATGCAAATCTGCACTCTTCTTAATTGTATTCCAATCCCATTTATCTCAGTGAGACATGTGTGGCTATATCTTGATCTACATGACTAGACATAATATGAGGTCTACGCATGAGAATCCATTTATAAATCTACCTGTGTATGATGTCCAGAAAAAAGAATGCCAGGAGTCAAAAGGAAATAAGGAGAAAAAAGCAACAACCAGAAGTCAATGTTAACTATGGGTGTGTTTTGGTGTGTGTGTTTGCTACTATCAAGAAACCATAATCTGAAGCCATGTTTTTTTGTTGGCCTGTTAACCTTGGTTTGATTTAACATTGGCTTGATATGTGAACCCAGCATCCTCCCGTAACCATGGTTTGTTTGGCCCCATAGTCTACATGTTCACCAGGCTATGAAAGCATGAGACAAGGGGAACTTGAAAACATGCAGAGCTTTGGAGAAACAAGCCATCATCTCTATGACAGCTTGTGGTTAACCTGTGTTTTGTTGGACAATCAGTTGTTGTCGCCATGATGCTGTGATCATACAGCATTGTGATGGATACAGCCAGCAAGGTGAAATGAGCAGAACGTTAGGCCGGGATCAGGGAGATCCAAGTGCAAATTCCTATTCAGCCGTTAAATTTACTAAGTGGCCTTGGGCAAGCCATTATCTCTTTGCATGCTGTCGTGAACATGAACTATGATAACCCCACCCTGAGTTCCTTTGGGAAAGCAGGATACAAATGCAGTTGCTATTCCCCCCCCCCCCCCAATGTTAATATTGTGAACCATGAATGTAAATAATTCTCAGGCTTCTTTTTATCCACTGCGATCGGGAGCTCTAGTTCTTAGCATCTGGATTCCTATGTAATAAAAATCAGACTGCATGTGCCGGGAGTGCAGACAGGCAGAAAGTCCCTGCCAAGCCTAATCATTGCCAAATGCTGTATGCTCTGCAGTTCCACAGCTGAGATGGGTATAGTGAGCACAATGCAAGTGGGAAGTGAGTCCCAGTCCAGCCCAGTTGCCAGTGGCATCAACATGCTCTGATGCGGGGCATGCAGCTAGGAACTGCTCATTCAACATCTGGGGTGGTAGCCCCAACACCGCACAGTCGCCACTGACAGCTGCATGCTCAGCAGGGATGCAGCTGATAGTGTTTCAGTCAGCTTACAAGGGAAAGGCAAGAGGCAAATAGATGGGCTACCACTTTTCTCCCTTATATTCCACCGGATTGTGATGGCTCAACTTACAAAGGCAGCCTAACACATGCAACCTACCTTGGAGGGCCAGGGTTTCAGATTCCTACTTTGTACCTACATTTGCTTCCAGGACCACATTTCTCCATGTCTCTGGTGCCACTGTGCATCAGTCCTGTCTGCTCTTCCCAAGAACTATCAACCAGCCTGTCGAAGAAGCTTACACATCAAGAATGTAACTACCCTACATTCTTCTTTTTGTGTCTGAGACAAACAAACCCTTGAACTATGTACACTTGCTCATGCGAGGCTGCTTGTAACTTATTACTCAAAATTCTGCACATTTTTGTTTATCTTTGGTTCAAGGTCTAAAACAGGCAAAGAAGAACAAAGTAGGAAAGGAATCATTGCAGATTATAACATGGGATGTGGAATCTATAAGAGTAATATTAGAAAGCGAATGTTCCTCATTTTCATTGCATGCATGCTTCCTCTTTGGACGCTTGGCATCCTAGTGCATGCTCAAAGTGTCCAGATAATAAATTCACAGTTGTAATGAATAGTTCTTCCTCATTTAAAAGACCTTGGAATTTGTTCCCGTCAGCTTTGAACTAATCCTGTATTCCTTATAAAGTCTCTGACCTGCTTTTTGAAGAGGGTGTTCTGCAGTGATTTGGGGCTAGGCTAGAAGTTTTATACTTCCCCACAACAATAAATAAATAAAAGCAGAAATAACGCTAAATAAATTCGCACATTCCAGGTCATCATGCGCCTTGGCAGAGCATGCAGAAGTCCACCCCATTCCTCCCTCTTCCAGGTCGAAAAATGGCTCATGCATGCAGTCCTGTGTGATTTGAACACACACGCAATGGTCATTCCCTGTATGTACCGGTAGTTTTTATTTTTAAACAGAAATATATATTGTTTGAAAAAAGAAGAAACTTTAGCACAGTGCTGCATGTAGCCAACTGATTTGGCTAAAGGCTTATCTTTCCCATGGAGATTTGATCCAAGCATACTGGGGGATGGTGGGAGATGCTGACTATTTCAAACTTCAGGATGCTCCTGGGATTCAAAAAGACAGAAAGTTGTGCATGTTGTAGGTTTATGAGTCATGTAGCAAGAAATGGCATTGTGCCATATCCTCAGTTCCATCTACTTTCATGCAAGGAATAATCTCCCCACCCCCAATCTAGCAACACAGAGTTGATCTTCACTTTCAAATTGCACATGACATTATATCTCCCTTAGGTTATAATCAACCAGTGCACAAGAGCTACCATAGTAGGCTGGCACAGCTCATTAGGGAAAGTTCTAGCTGCAAGCCATATCTTTAGCAATCCTTTACAAATTCACGACCCCAAATCCCAGCCATGCTTAGAAAAAGGGTCAGTTATTGGGCTTAGAATCAAGGTGGCGAGTTGTCTCCCAAACTTTAGTAGAAGTAGCAATATCTTCTCTGTGAAGTAGGTTGTTGTTGTTGTTGTTGTTGTTTAGTCATTTAGTTGTGTCCGACTCTTGGTGACCCCATGCACCAGAGCATGCCAGGCACTCCTGTCTTCCACTGCCTCCTGCAGTTGGGTCAAATTCATGTTGGTAGCTTCGAGAACACTGTCCAACCATCTCATCCTCTGCCGTCCCCTTCTCCTTGTGCCCTCCATCTTTCCCAACATCAGGGTCTTTTCCAGGGAGTCTTCTCTTCTCATGAGGTGGCCAAAGTATTGGAGCCTCAGCTTCAGGACCTGTCCTTCCAGTTAGCACTCAGGGCTGATTTCCTTAAGAATGGATAGGTTTGTTCTTCTTGAAGTCCATGGGACTCTCAAGAGTCTCCTCCAGCACCATAATTCAAAAGCATCAATTCTTCAGTGATCAGCCTTCTTTTTGGTCCAGCTCCCACTTCCATACATCACTACTGAGAAAACCATAGCTTTAACTATACAGACCTTTGTTGGCAAGGTGATGTCTCAGCTTTTTAAGATGCTGTCTAGGTTTGTAGCTGCTTTTCTCCCAAGAAGCAGGCGTCTTTTAATTTCGTGACTGCTGTCACCATCTGCAGTGATCATGGAGCCCAATAAAGTAAAAATCTCTCACTGCCTCCATTTCTTCCCCTTCTATTTGCCAGAAGGTGATGGGCCCAGTGGCCATGATTCTAGTTTTTTTGATGTTGAGCTTCAGACCATATTTTGTGCTCTCCTCTTTCACCTTCATTAAAAGGTTCTTTAATTCCTGCTCCCTTTCTGCCATCAAGATTGTGTCATCTGCATATCTGAGGTTGTTGATATTTCTTCCGGCAATCTTAATTCCGGTTTGGGATTCATCCAGCCCAGCCTTTTGCATGATGAATTTTGTAGGTTAGGTAGAGAAATACTGACAGGCCCACCCAGGTCACCCAGTTTGCTTTATGGCTGGGTAGAATTTTGACCCTGAATTCCCCCTGAATTAAACCTTTCTAACCCAGGTTTAGCCAACATGGTGGCATCCAGATTTTATTGGACTTCAACTTCCAGAATCCTTAGCCAGCATTACCAGTGTTCAGTGATGATGGGAATGTAATCTGACACTGTCTGGAAGGCACCACAATCTAACCACTAAACCACACTGGGTTGATTTCTGCCTCAAGCTTTATATCCTTGATGCTAGTCTGTAATCTTTTTGCCCTTCAGGCCCAGAATTCAGAACTGATTCTGAATGTTTTTAGTGTCCTCACTACTCTCTGCATGGATCAAAACTGCAGAATACAACATAGAAATAGGTGAAGAAGTTATACATTTCACTGTCCTTTATTTTGTAAATTTGTTGTAATATTTAAAGCAGTTTTTTGTGTGAAACTTAAATAAAATAAATAATGTATCAGGAGTTTAACTGCAGAGTCTCTCCTATCTGTGCATGACAAAAGGGGAAAATAACTCCCCGATAGGTATTCTCTCTGTTCTGTTTCTCCTTTGTACTTGCTTGGTGGGATCATTTTGCTACAGATAGAAAAGTTTAGTAAATCATCTCTTGTATGGTGCACACTGTAATTCTGTTTCCCTAAAGTACAAGTTGTTCTACTTTTCTTTCCCCTGGGAAATGCCCAACACTTGGGATAGGATATAATTTTTGAAGGGCGCTGGCCTTTCATATATGGAATGGACATAATCGGTTTTAAAATGAAAGCCATGTGAATATCATTAGCCCAGCTGCTGAAAATCTGGGTATTTGTTGCACCTCTTCCTACTTGTGTCATCACAAATCTGTCTGACTGGTGTTTCTGCTGCCTGGCACAGTTTTCGTTGCACTCTTTGTATGTGCACCTTTCAACAAATGGGCATTACAAAATTATTGTTGTTTAGTCGTTTAGTCGTGTCCGACTCTTCGTGACCCCATGGACCAGAGCACGCCAGGCACTCCTGTCTTCCACTGCCTCCTGCAGTTTGGTCAAAGTCAAGCTGGTAGCTTCGAGAACACTGTCCAACCATCTTGTCCTCTGTCGTCCCCTTCTCCTTGTGCCCTCAATCTTTCCCAACATCAGGGTCTTTTCTAGGGAGTCTTCTCTTCTCATGAGGTGGCCAAAGTATTGGAGCCTCAGCTTCAGGATCTGTCCCTCCAGTGAGCACTCAGGGCTGATTTCCTTAAGAATGGAGAGGTTTGATCTTCTTGCAGTCCATGGGACTCTCAAGAGTCTCCTCCAGCACCATAATTCAAAAGCATCAATTCTTCGGTGACCAGCCTTCTTTATGGTCCAGCTCTCACTTCCATACTTCACTACTGGGAATACCATAGCTTTGTTGGCAAGGTGATATTACAAAATTAGCAGTGACTTTTCTGCTTATATTTGGGAAACAGGGAAACCATAATTTTTTAATGTGTCATTATGTTTAGATTGGCATGGAGGCTCCATTTGGATGGTGTTAGATCTATTTTATGTATTAAGATACCTATTTATAACATCATTTCCCATAAAATTTCTTGAAGTGATTTTACAGTAAAATAATTATTTTTAACATAATACTGTTTTGATATGTGGAAATGTTTGCATATATGGGTGGCAGCCATTTTACATGGGGGTTCCACTCCTGGCCGCCATTCTGCCCTCTTCCGGGTCCAAAAGGACCCGTGTGTCAGTGGCCATGCGCCAGTTGGACACACACTAGATTGTCATTGCCTATATGTAATCCCCTTTAATTGTTTTGATTGTTAACTTCATTCCAAGATAGATAAAGACTGGGATAAAAGATTCTCATTTTAAAAGGCTTATTGAAAAAGGCCTTCAGTAGGCATCAGAAAGGCAAAGGAGACTATCTGATGTGTGATGGGAGGAAGTTTCAAAAGGTAGGTGCTGTCATGCTGAAAGCCAAATTCCTATATTGTACAGAACAGATCTAACAAGATGATATATGCAGGTGTTCCTCTCCTGCAGAGCACAGTGATCAATTGGTGCATAAGGGGTGGTTGGTTCTTTTACTTAGCCTGGTCCCAAACTGTATTCACCAGAAACAGTAACTTGAATTTAGCTCGGGAGGTAATCGAACCCAGTGCAGTTCTTTCAGCAGCAGCATAACATGTTGAGGGGGGGGGTACCTGCGGCCCTCCAGATGTTGTTGGACTCCAACTCACATCAGCTCCATCAGCAATGTCAGTGTTCAGGGGTGAAGTGGGTAGCAGGCCAGCAATATCTAGAGAGCCAAATGTTCCCCATCTCCAATCTAGTGCATACCTCTGGTATGATGCTATTCCTGTTTGTTTGTTTGTTTGTTTGTTTGTTTGTTTGTTTGTTCTCAGAGATGTCTTTAACCCTTGTTCTGATTTACAGGTGGTCAGAGATATATTGCTGATTGGCCACCGACAGGCTTTTACATGGGTGGATGAGTGGTATGGTAAGTCATGTTTTCAAAAATAAACTTACATGGGCAAAAGGATTATCTAAGGCCTTATTAACTGCATGCAATGCTTTCCCCCCCTGCTCTGGTGGTCTTGTTAAGGCAGCCATCACAAAGGACAGATTTTGCATTTCTTTCAGTGCAATCTTATACACGTCTAGTGAGATGTAAGTTTCACTAAGTTCAGTGGGGCTTATTCCCAGGTAGATGCGCATGGGATTGCAGCCTTATACAGAGCTCACACAGAATGTATCCTTCATAGCCAATGTGGCAGAAGGATATTTTTTTTAAGGGACGAGGGCATGCTCTTTAAAATTTAAAGAGTGTGGTTCTAATCCACCCACTTTTTGTTACTTGGAATATATACAGAATTGACAGTTGTGGTTACAATTTTGCAGCAATGTGTGTTCAGTATTATTTAAAAGCATTCATACATAAGGAAATAGAGATACGCTGGCATTATGTGAATAGGCTTAAAAGTTACTTAAGTCCATTAATTTTAAGGAATCTACCCTAAATGCAACTAATATTGGATGTCACTCATGATATGCATTTATCACCTGCTAATGTGTATATGCATTATGTGTATATTCATTTTGGGTGATAGTCTTGTGTAAAGCTGTCCTAAGACCTTCATTTTCAGGTTTACCCAATGAAATGCAAGTAAGCCTACAGAGTTTTGGTTAAAAATAAAAAATGGCAAGTAAGCTACAGAAAGATAAGTATCAAAATAGAGTTATACAACTGAATCACCCCCCCCAAAAAAAAAACTACTGCAAATATAGTAGCAGGAGGAAGAAAATCTAGAAGGGGCTTGGACCACAATAGAGCTTAACAAGTTCAATCTTCAAAGCACAGTTCACACATTAATCACCCTAGCAGTCTGTGAAATAAGGATTATTATCTGCATTTTACAGATGGAAAAGTGAACAGGAATGATTAGGTGACTCGATCAAAGGAAAAGTAAGTGTCAGAAGGAGGATTAGTGCTGTCAGCCTTCATCGGGTAATTAACACAAAGATAGAAAGGTGAAGGGTTAATAGAACTAGTCCAACCCTAACTGTCCATCCTATGCCTTGAGAATATTTCCTCTATGGAGAAAAACAAAAACAAATCAAGTTTCTTCTGCAGCTCCCTGTTTCTAAACCATTATTTTTAACCATGTTGTCCCACCGTTCCATCTGAGCTGTGTAAAACTGTTTCCCAACAAAAGGGATTTCTGGTATTTCAGCTTGGTTCATTTTCCATATGTCAATGTTATTAATACAATAATAATGTTTTCATTATGAATATAATGTTAATCTTTTCAGAAAGGAAAACAGAATTGTTCTACAAGTTTAGGTGAAGCATTCATTGGTACAGTTCTACAAGTTAGCATCTGCACAGGCATTCAGTGTGAGAGTAATACTGCGAGAAGGAACTGCTATGCAGCATCAATTCTTAGGAAAGTGGGTTGAGGAATTGTGCAGTTAACCTGAATTCAGGCAGTCTCTTGGCCCTGCACCTAATATTAGATTGGCACTATAAGGGGATTTTGTCAATCCTTTCTCACAGCTTTGTGCACATCTGACAGATTTTCAGGCACTTGGGACAGTGTTGTAGTCATCACCCATAGTAAAGGTAAAGGTAAAGGGACCCCTGTCCATTAGGTCCAGTTGTGACCGACTCTGGGGTTGTGGCGCTCATCTCGCTTTATTGGCTGAGGGAGCCGGTGTACAGCTTCTGGGTCATGTGGCCAGCATGACTAAGCTGCTTCTAGTGAACCAGAGCAGCGCACAGAAACGCCGTTTACCTTCCCGCCGGAGCAGTACCTCTTTATCTACTTTCACTTTGACGTGCTTTCGAACTGCTAGGTTGGCAGGAGCAGGGACCGAGCAACGAGAGCTCACCCCGTTGCAGGGATTCAAACCGCCGACCTTCTGATTGGCAAGTCCTAGGCTCTGTGGTTTAACCCACAGCGCCACCTGCGCCCCTAGATCACGCACAGTAGATAAACTCAGTTTCTAAGTTTTTGTAGTGCTTCATGCAGATGAAACCAGACCCCCAGGAAAAACCCCATAGCCACTGCGATAGATGTTGTTTGCCTGTTTGCATCTATTGAATATGCTCAGGAAGGTCTTGAACAGCTTTCATGGGTGAAAACATAACTTTAATTCACGAATAAGTTCTTATCCACAGAAGCACTGTGATATATAGTGCAAAGCCACCCACTTCCCGCAGCAACATCATGCCACTTTATGTCTGTTTTATTGCACATTCACCCTCGAAGCATGCCCCCAAACATTTATTTTTCATAAAAGACTCTTCTGTCCCTACCTCTGCCCAATAACTAGGTTTCTCTTCTCTTCATTGACTTTGTATAGCATGCTGCTGAAGCAGAATAGGATGCTAGTGGCATCCTGGCATAAGGGGAATGTTGCCCCTCCAAAATAAAATAAAATATACACTTCCTTTTGGAACCAGGAGCACAGCAATGAGTGAATAGCTTTCTGTTGTATTCATTTTGTATTTTTATGTTGTGTGAACTTCAGATGAAGGGCAGTATACAAATTTTAATAATAATAATAATAATAACTTCTCCAGCAAATCTGTGCCTAAACTGCTGGTGCAGGATAATGGCAAATTATTTTAAATAATTGGCATGTTTTAAATGCTTGGGGCTTTTTAAAATTTGCTACAGAAGTAAAATAAAGGAAAGCTTCCTTTCAAGTAATGATTAATTGGTCACCATAGCTCAATATTTGTTATATGTTTAAAGCTAGACATTTATAAGGTGTATATCAGTCGATGGTATCAAGCATTCAGTGGGCCAATGCATTGGGATTTTGCTTATTCTAAAAATGTGGATTTTGTTGTTGCACTGCCCTCTAAACCTCAATCCTAAACTTGTTCATTTGGAAGTATTTTCATTATTTCAACGGTTTTTACTTCCAGATGAATAAGCTTAGGGTTTCATCTTAATATGCAATTAACATTGCTATAAGACAACAGTATTTCATTATTAACTGAAGTGCTGCTAATGAAGAGCATGTACTTTGCCTGGCTAAAGTGCTTTTGATGGTGCCATTTTCATTGCTTATAAGCTTCTTTGATCAACGCTTTAATGCTCCTTCATTCTAATATTAAAATATGGTAATCCATGACTCGTGCCAGTGGTGATACAACGTATTGTTAGGACTACATTCTACACTGTAAGATCTCTGATTAATTGGCACTACATCAGCAATGGTTTCTTATACCCATTTTTTAAATTTATTTTAAAAAAATAGAAACACCAAAATGAATTTTGTCACCTGAAGTAGGCCACTGAAATGAACATAGCTAATCAGGAGTATTTGTATGAAAGGACTGTGAGTTCAGTTCATTTCTGGTACTGATATCCAATTCCAGGGCTCAGAATGTGCTCACGACCACCCCCTTCAAAAAATCTAACTGTGAGTCCTTTGCTGCTGGGTGTCATTGGCAGATATTTTGTTGGGGGCAGGTCTAATAAAATTACAAAGTAGATCCCCTGTAGTATAATGTAAGATCTGTGAAGGTAGCCACTTCACAGTGGAGCTCCTGCAAAACTTTGAAATGCCTGACGTATACACACGTCCTAGTGGATCTGGTTTGCGTATGACTTTCTTGGGTAGCTCTACAAAGCAAATGTTTATTTGGATTTACCTTTCAAAGTGTTTGAATCCTTCCACTATTCATAGGTACTTTCTGCAGTCCTTCACTACACTGCGTAGGGTTGGCTATGATTAAGCACTATACTAATTGTCGAAATCCAAAAACACATAATCTCTCAAAGCTGAGCTGTGTAGTGTTAAAACAATGAAGCTACTTTTCTTTTTTTGTAAATCGTGTGTCATTATACATAATGTAGAGTTTTCCTGGCATGTCTCTGACAAGGTAAGTAAACTCTCGGGCTGTTCCTTAATCCTTCCTCTTTTTTCCAGGAAATCTTCTAAATTTATTTTAGAAGATGTTTGCCTCTAGCAAAGCCTGCACCCCACACCTTCCTGCCAACCTCACTTGACAAAAACATCCCAGCTTCCAAGCACCCCCATTCTGCAATTATCCCTTAACTCAACCTTCTTATACCTTCCTTGGCTGGTTTAACTTAACAATCTTTATTATGAATCCTCATAAAGCTAGCCAGCTTCTGCTTTTTGGCTTTTGCTAGAAAGATAAATCTCCCTAGACTCTTCCCTTTCATTCAAGCCTGGATTGAATTAATAGAGAAAACAACCCAACATCTTGAACTTTTTTCAGATATGACTATGGAGGATGTTCGAGAATATGAGAAAAATATGCATGAAAAAACCAACATTAAAGTTTGCGATCAACATTCATCTCCTGTGGGTGAAATAGAGAGCCATGCCAAAGGAAGTGTATGTAGCCTCTTTAAAAATATTGCCCACCCTCTGCTAGAGCAAAAAAGAAAGAACACAAGTGGTCAGATTTTGCATGACAATGATTTCTGTGGAAGCAGAATTCATCAGTGCAAAGGCTCACCTTGATTTCCTTCTTTGCGCCATTTTCCCAGTGGAGAATTAGAAGGGTCAACATAAAGCTTAGATAAAATCTGAGTGGTGAGCCTGCTGTTGAAATATCCTCAGCGCATTTGCCCACCCCCAAATGTACAACCTTATCTTAAAAATCGAGTTCTGAGACAGCTATGCACAGCCCTGGTTGTTTAACTCCCTATGTTGCCACAAGACCACTTCTCGCTCCCTTTTCAAAACATCTTTCCCCTCATATTTTCAAAAAATGGACTGTTGCATGTGTGTGTTTTAATGCAGGCAACAAACCAATGTTCACTTGAACAAATACTGCACTCTTTTGAAAAGGCGCACATGGCCGTGAACTGACTCAGTGTTTGCTTTGTTTGTTACATCTGTCCCTGGTATTGTGAACACAGTGTAAAGCCAGGCTTACAGTCTGGGGAGATCTGTGTTGCAACTCCTGTTTTGGGATATGCCTGTTTTAACTTCAGATGTAGGTATCTACTTCCAGTGGAAAATGAAACTGTCAGGTTAGAGTCAACTGGGCGCACCATGTTGCAGATTTACATCAAAGTTCCCTGTGCCAATAATTGGAGCTATGCTTTCCACCAAAGTTGGTGGTCTGTTAGATCAGAACCAGGCAACGCAGAACCAGCACTATCCTCCAGAACAGACTGGCTATGTTTTTGTGCACAAGGATGGTCTCCATCCACTGAAATTATTGGGGAAGTTTGGGCACGAGAGATCTCCTGAGCAGTGTGCTGAGCTTCAGTTTGATTGATTCAAAGCCACGTGAATGCTCATTAATCAAACAGCAAATAGAAGAGAGCAGAGCTGGGGCAATTATCTCAAGTGAGTAAAATACTTGCTTTGAGAAACAGGCAAACAAATGCCTACTCCCATCAGCAGCCCAATGGACAGTGCGAATTATAGCACGGTGTAGCTGCTCAGCACCGCTCTCAACTGTTACGATCACGGATTTCCATTCCCATGGGACTCTGCCACATCTTCAATTCCCACTCTGCTGCCTTTTGCCGATCATGTGTTTGGGTGTCAGTTTCGCCATTAATATCAAGTGATTCTAGCAGCCTCATAATATTGATACCCGTGCAATCTGCACTCTCCTAGTCTTTTACCAATATCTTTCCCATAGAAGTGATGAGTAGCTAAAGTTCATTAGAAGGTTGTCTAGCCTGCTGATAGGCCTTGAGGCATTTGACTATAACAGGTCTTTTTCAAAAGAGCTTTTGCTTGGGAACAGTGGTACGTATAATTAATTTGGGGGGGTGGTACCCTGTTTCAGCTTCTCTTCGGGCTTGTCCACACTGGAGTTTATTGTGTGCTTGCAGTCCCATTTAAATTTCCATAATCCACATGACATTACCCTCAAACAACACCAATCTCAATGCTTTTCTCCTGTAATTTCAGCTTTACCAGATCTGGGGTTAATCCAATAAGGTGGGGGAAATCAGGTTCCCTACCACTCCATTTGGGGTTGCAGACAATTTGTTTTGGTGGTTTGGGCAGAATGGATCAGTCATTACTTTCTGCCACTCCTCTTTCCATGGCCACTATTTCGTCAGTGCTTTCATTTATTTTCTGGCCATGCTACCAAGAGGAACATAGCCATAATGTATATATTGATCCATCAGATGTGCACAAAACCAGAAAACTGTGCAAACCACATAAAAAAATTCTGCACCAGATAACTGTGCAGCAATCTGAAAAGTATGCGCTGAGGATTTAGGATTGCTTTTGTTTCTTTTCCAGCATGCTAATAACTGGCATGTCTAGTATGCTCCTAGACAGAGGAGTGTAGCTTTGTTTTTTTCTTTTGATCCCTCAGATTTGCACTAAATAAAGGTATGTGCTGAGCATTTACAATTGCCTTTGTGCTTATGCACATTTTCTGGGTGGGGGGAATTAAAAAGAGAGAGGTGTGCATGCAGCTATCTGTGCCCTGGTATTTAATTGACATAATATAATCAATAGAATAAAATTAGAAGGTAGGGGCAAACACAAAAGGAAGTGACTACAGGTATGAATAAAAAGAATGAATTGCTCCTCGTATTCAAATTCAGATATGTGTGGATATGGCCTAGTCTGGTCTAATTTTAGTGGATTGACTGCTACACAATGCTCAAATGTGGGCAAGCTCTGAGTTTCTTTCATGTGAGTCCATTTCATTGAAGAAAAGCTGAAACTGAAACAAAGCTGGGTTTTGCATTGAATAAACAAACCCTTTGCTAGTATTCAAAACAGCAACCTGGATTTGAGGCATGCAAATCTCAGATGACCTTTTGCTGAACCCATCTTGAATTTTGTGTCGATAGAGGGGAAATAACCAGAAAGAATTGTGCTTTGGAATTTTCTAGGAGGGAAAACTTTATTTACGGTGAAGTAATTCTGCCCTCTGGTGGAACTGTGCAGCAGTGTCTAATTTGATTAATTTGATATTTGATTAATTTGTGAATGAAAACCCAAAGCCTTTCACTGTGAAAAGAAGGACATGTTCCATGGCCTGGTTGCACGTGCTTTGCATCAGCCATTTTTTTCAGCAGTGTAATTCCTTCGGGTTTGAACTCACCAACTGGATTCTTAACAGGTTCATCACTGGAATGAAAACAAGACTGGAATGTTTTCTCAAACACAGATTCTTCTAACTTAGGGTGTTTCCAGACAGGGGTTTATTATGGAATTGGTGCTGCTCATGTGCATGTGTGTCCATCCCCCCCAGTGTCCTTATGACGTCATCAAAATTCCAGCTCATACTTTTTTCCTTTTCCTTTTTTACATTTAATCTGGTTTCCACTTTAGTGTGGAATATCCAACAAGTAAAATATATATACAGTGGTACCTCAGGTTACATACGCTTCAGGTTACAGATTCGGCTAACCCGGAAATAGTGCTTCAGGTTAAGAACTTTGCTTCAGGATGAGAACAGAAATTGTGCTCCGGCAGTGCGGTGGCACTGGGAGGCCCCATTAGCTAAAGGGGTGCTTCAGGTTAAGAACAGTTTCAGGTTAAGAATGGACCTCCAGAACGAATTATGTACTTAACCCGAGGTACCACTGTATGCAAATACTGCTGGTGTAGAAGCTCATTAGCACATTTGGTCTAGCGATTGGTTTGTCATAGGTGTGCTGATGTTTCAGTGGATACCATTTAGACTGCACTTCTCCTTCCTAGCCTAGCCATTTTGTTTAAAAAGGTAAAGGTAAAGGACCCCTGACAGTTAAGTCCAGTCGCAGATGACTATGGGGTTGCGGCGCTCATCTCGCTTTACAGGCCGAGAGAGCCGGCGTTTGTCCGCAGACAGTTTTTCCAGGTCATGTGGCTAGCATGACTAAAGAAGAAGAAGAAGAAGAGTTTGGATTTGATATCCCGCTTTATCACTATCCTAAGGAGTCTCAAAGCAGCTGACAATCTCCTTTCCCTTCCTCCCCCACAACAAAGCAGAGCAGTGCACGGAAACGCCGTTTACCTTCCCGCCGAAGCGGCACCTATTTATCTACTTGGACTTTTCGGCATGCTTTTGAACTGCTAGGTTGGCAGGAGCAGGGACTGAGCAACGCGAACTCACCCCGTCACGGGGATTCAAACCGCCGACCTTCTGATCGGCAAGCCCAAGAGGCTCAGTGGTTTAGACCACAGTGCCACCCGCGTCCCTAGCCATTTTATTTACAGCATCCCAAATGATATGAGCCTGTGTGTTAAAAAATAAACATAACCAAATAGAAATGGATACACCTCCTTCCTTGGAGGTCTTTAAGCAGAGGTTGGAGGGCCACCTGTCATCAATTCTTTAGCTGAGATTCCTGCATTGCTGGGGGTTGGACCAGATGGCCCTTGGGGTCCCTTCCAACTCTACAAGTCTATGATTCTACACACACAACCCTCCATATTGTCCGTTGTGAAACATGCTAACTACGGCTGGTAACATTTGCTCTCGTGCTGTTCCTGGGATTTTAATTTTCTGGATGTCCATATATACTGATGGATATATGGAGGTCAGATATACTGATGGATAGGGCAGTAAAAACCTCCAGACACGTTCCGTCAAAATCTGTCCATTGGTGCGGATTGCAAGCGGTAGAATAGCAAGGAATAGTCACTAATGAAGAAACGGGAGCATGTGACAGCTCATTTGCCAATTGCACACATGGGAAAATCAAACCTGAACAATCCACTGGCCGTATATCGCCCCTCTCTGGAAGCCTCCTGAAATTTCAGTGGCCAGTTGTGAAATTCCCTGGCAATAGCTTCCCTTCCCTTTCGAGTTCTAATGCACTGGAATAACAATGGTCATGCAGACTAGCATCTTTAAAAAAGCCTGGAACAAACGTGCAGTGGTTCTAACATTATTTTGCAGTGGTTCTAACATTATTTTGTCTTTCTTCCTTTTCTTCTCATTGAAGACATGACTATGGATGAAGTTCGGGAATTTGAACGGGCAACTCAGGAAGCCACCAACAAGAAAATTGGGATCTTCCCTCCTGCAATATCGATCTCTAATGTCTCCCTCCCTTCTTCAATCCGCAGTGCTCCTTCTAGTGCTCCGTCTACACCTCTCTCCACAGAGGCGCCTGAATTTCTATCAGTTCCCAAAGACCGGCAACGGAAAAAATCTGCCCCAGAAACTCTCACCCTCCCAGATCCAGACAAAAAAGCCCTCTAAACCCAGCATGTTTTCATGACAAGCCATGACTGAAAGAATAGCATTTGCAAAGCTCATGGTAGTTGTTTTGTGTAAACAAAATTTACTGATCTGGAAGTATGACCTTTCCCCACTCCCCATCAGGCTTGTCCCTTAAACTAGTTAGCTAAGTGCATGCGAGAACATAGTTCATATGCTCCGATTCCTAGACTGCAGCTCTAAGCCATATGACAGATGTTGCTATCAACACAAAACGAAACAAACTTGCAAAAGCAAAAGTCAGTCTCTACATAGCAACCGTAGTAAACAAAAGATATTCTCATATATAGCATAGCAGTATTTATGACTGGAGATGTTATAGGGATTTAATAAAGGTGGCAATGACATCTTGAGAGAATGAGAGACTATTGAGGGACAGTTTCAAATGACATTTCTCATTTCAAGCCATTATATCTCAATTTCTAAAATCCTTTTTACTCTCAGGCCAAGTGCACCTTAAAGTAAACCTTTGAACTGCTATTCACTGAGAAACACTTGAATACCAACAGTAATTATTCAGATTCTTGTTTTACTGAATACAACTCAGGATTTGGAGCGCAGCTAATGCACACTTTAAGCTCTTCAAAACTAAAGAACCAGTGAGCTCTGGTTGTAATTCATTATACTTATTTTTAGACCCTTGGAACTATCTGTATCTTGCACAAAATTTGTGACTCCTTTATATGGTGTGCTGTTGTATAGCTGTTCTGTGTTGGTATTTGGGAGTGTCGTTGCAGAGAGCAAGATGGGAACACAAGCAATTGAATAGTTCAGTGATTTATTTCAAGCCCTCAGAATTCCTATGAAACCAGACAAAACACACGATGTAAAATCCTTTTAAAAATGAAAGATAACATTCAGTCAGTTTTCTGCTAGACTGTGAGCAGGTGTTAAGCTATTCTAGGCTATAAAGAAGCGAAAGAATATAAACTGAAAACATAGGCTATAAAGCTTCCCATTCTGCCAATGACCGACAAGTATGGTCAGTAATTGATGTGATGGATGCCATTCTAAGGCGGGTTGCCATCAACCCACTTTCTGCTCCTTAGCTGTGAGAAACAGAAGCCCTATTCAGGTGTCTTGCCTGAACAGGAAATGACCTGTGTTGGGGTGCATGTGACCTGACATACTGCCCAGTGTCCCATTCCCACCCCACTTTTCCCCTGCCTTCTAGTGTTGAAAAGGGAAGGGCTCAAGGAGGATAGTTGAGTACAAGTAGAAGCCAGTTAGAAACCCTGCTCCATCATACAAACACAGGTAAAGGTAAAGGGACCCCTGACCATTAAGTCCAGTCATGGCCAAATCTGGGGTTGCGGCGCACATCTCACTTTATTGGCCGAGGGAGCTTCCAGGTCATGTGGCCAGCATGACTAAGCTGCTTCTGGCAAACCAGAGCAGCGCACGGAAACGCCGTTTACCTTCCCGCCGGAGCGGTACCTATTTACCTACTTGCACTTTGACGTGCTTTTGAACTACTAGGTTGGCAGGAGCAGGGACCGAGCAACGGGAGCTCACCCCGTCACGGGATTCGAACCGCCGACCTGATCAGCAAGTCCTAGGCTCTGTGGTTTAACCCACAGCGCCACCCGCGTCCACAAACACAGGTAGACCACGCCTATTCTACTCAATGCGAAAAGTTTGGGAATAGTGTGGCAGGATTAGTACATGCAGGGGCAGAGCTAGTGGATGTGCCCCCCCCATACTTGTTGACATTTCCTGTACAGAAATAATGCCTGAGTAAGGATACATTATTCTAGGGAACAACCTTGAAAGAGAGAGAGATGTGGAAAACAGCAGAGAGGCAAAGAGAAGAGGCAATCTCTTCAACTTACTAGCTTCCCTCCCACCCTCTTTTATATTGTGTGGCAATCCAGTATGCTTTTTAAAAAGGCTCTTTCCAGCCTACCCACGGCCTTGCTTGTCTATAGTTCCCAACACTTGCTGGAAGAAACAGAGGGGAGGAGGAGAAAGAGTATATGTTAGGGAGAAGGTAAGCTGCTGACTGGTGAAAAGCCTGAAAGCAGGTCACTATAAGGAGACAGTGGGAGGTGGCAGGCCAAATTCTCCTTACCTTAAGGGTAAGATGACAAAGCTAACATCTGACTGGGGATTTAAGATAGTATATAGTTGGTTTATTACCATATTGATTGCTGATCACTGTATAATTCTGCCACCATTGGTTTCTTTAATCAGAATGGAGCAGCCTTTGCCAACAAGGTGTCCTCCAGACGTTTTGTACTAAAACTTGCATCAGCCCAAGCCAGTATAACTACGCTGGCTGGAACGAATGAGAATTGTAGTCCAATACATCTGGAGGGTCACCAGCTTGGCAAATGGTGGTTAGGTAAGCAGTTTAAGACAAGGGTTCTTAAGCGTTGTGACGGTGGGCCTCCTCAAGTCTAGACGAAAATAACCGATTATTTTAAGTGGTAGTATGTGGCCTGTTTCGTTCCGGCACCAAACTATGGGTAACAATAGCTGGGGATGTGAACAAGGCCATGTAGATTCATTATGTTTTTAAGATTCCCCCAAAATGGGATCCTGGGAAGTAAAAACTCTGTAGGAAGTTCTTCCACCAGAGGTAGGGAAGAACACCACCCATGCAGCTCTCTTGAGTTGAAAGTAATTAGCAGACGGGAGTATAGGGGACAGATCTATAACAAGGAAGCTGCCATATCTAAGTCCGACTGTTGGTCCATCTAGTTTGTCTACAGTAATAGACAATATTGTCTATTACAGTATTGTCTACAGTAACTGCTTTCCAAGGTTTCAGACAGATGATATTATCAACCCTACCTGCAGGTGCTGGAGATTTAACTGGAATCTCTCAAAGCATGAACTCTGCCCCTGAGACTACCACTGCATGCAAAGCAAGTAGATCATGTCTAGTTCGGATCTCCCATGCTCAAAATACTGTAACAAGACTTTAATAAATTGCAATGCAATTGAAATTCTGAAAAGGAGGACAAATTCTCTAAATAACTATATCTCTTCAACGAAAGCTAGGAGCAGCCTATAAGCCTTTGGCCTGCTCAAGGGTGTAAGAGGCCCAGTTTCAGCTTTCAGTATGTGGACCAACTGGAGATAATGCCTATGACTGCAGTATATTGACTTCAGAGAGGAAAGTGAAACCTCATATAATTTAGTTAACCTAAACAAGCTAAGGGAGATGTCTCCGCCCAGTCAGTTTTGGAGCACACAACAGCACACAAAAGTAATGTGAGGATGCAACGTAGAGATCTTACAAAGCTTCTTAGAGAAGCAAAAAAAAAAAAAGTCTGTCAGTTCCTGAGTTGCTTCTTTCATGCTAAATTTCTTTCAGGGAAAAGTAGAATTTACAGGTTCACTCAACAGGGCCTTCCTGGCACCTCTTTCCTACTACAGCCCCTTGTGCTCACCCAAAACTCAACTCCTAAGGGTTGAGGGACCCTGCAGAACAGTGTAGGCGGAGACACGGGACTGCTGCAGGACTGGGAAATCAGCAGGGAGGCCCTTGTGCAAATGGAAGTGCCTTTCTGCTTGCACAACAAACTTTTTGATCCACTCTTAAGAGTATGTCCTTTTTACTACAATAACCATGGAGAATTACAGTACCAGTTGCACATTGCCATACAGCTGGGAAAGAGATGAATTCTTTCTGGCCTGTTAGTAGCATCACCCTCAATCTCAGGAATTAAAGTTGCTTCCCCATATCACAACTTAAATTAGGAGTCCTTTTATTTCCTGACATAATTGTCCCATAATTGTCCTGAGGGCTAAGGATATAATTAATTCCAAATTGCAATTAATCCTTCACCCTTTTCTTTAGCCGTTTCTTAGTAACTCACTGTCCAAGCTATACCAGGCCTTGTGAAGTGGTGAATGTGTCATAAACTTGTAGTGAGATTATGCACGTTCTGTCAGAAGCAAATAGAAATATAGAGCCAGACCTCAGGGTGTTGCTTCTCTTTTAAGTCATTGGAAAAAATAAAATAGCGGATATATTTCTATCGAGCATGGTAGCATGATGTTGCGTGTGGAAAAAGTAGCTGACTTCAATCCCCCCTCCAACTTCTAAGTGGCTTGTTTAAATAGTAGATAGTAAGGTGATTTTAGAAGAGTAGTTTCAGTCGTAGAAAAGTGGGGTGGGAGGACAGAATGCAGCTCGTAGGTTTGACAGCTTCATGAACCTAAGGCCAACACCACCTACTAGTTCTGAATACACCTAACACTTAGCTTTATGCCTTCCCTCAATTATTGTCTGTTGTTTTTTCATTCTTTCTCAACATCCTGCTGTTCTGTTTGGCTGTTGTGATATCTCCCACCCACCCTTATTATCAGAAACCTTTTGTATATAAATCTACCCTGAATCAGCATGCGGCTGTAGCTAACAGGTGGCACTACTGCCAATTGAATTGTGACAAGTTCCGTAGGCCTACAAATAAATGTTGCTATCCTTCTATCTCCTTTTTTGAATGTTCCGCGCAAATCAATAGGGCCAGACTGCATTATTGTGTTTGTTTTAACTGTCTCACTTCCTGCTCTCCTGTTGCGTTACTTTGACTTTGGGGAGGGGTGGAGATGAAGCATTTGTGTAAATGAATTAACATCTCCCAAGAAGATGTTACTTAACAGACCGCATAGTGCATATCTGAAACAGAGAAAGGCAATATTGCATGCAATGGAAAAATACTAATGGAATCTTCAGCTTTACCTCCCCACTCTTCAATACTGTATCTATAAGCATTTGTTCAGCTTAGATATGCTATTTAAATTTGGTGCTTAATGAAGAAGACACAAGTTTAATTCCGCTGCATGTCTCAATGATGGGCTAGCCCATTCCATTCCTGCCTCCTACTTTCTGTCTTTGTACCGGTGGGGGAGAACAGATAAAAATCTGTTCTGGAGAACTGACATTATCCTTACATCTATGATTTTCATGGGTCATGGCAGACTCCTCAATCATTTTCTGTTTTCCCTCACTGCTTTTGCCTTGATCAGGCTATCAAATATTAAACAACTTCATTTTCTCCTTCCATCCCCCCCCCAATGCTATGACAACTGCTTTAAAAAATATTTCCAGCACAAGAATAATAACTAAATTAAATTTCTAACATATTTTTGTTGCACTAATATGTCTTTTATACAAAAAGAAGTTTTCACTGCTAAATTGTCTGAATTACTTTGTACAAATTTGTATATTTTTTAGGTTTGAATGTGAGGAACAGACAGAGCTGTGGGTGTTTATATTATTTGTTTTGTGGAACAATGTGGTTTTAGTTGGCACTTTTAAAAGTGTGGTGCAGCACAGCAAAACTAAAATACTATGGCATTGCAGTGGTGTTGTTGACCCTGCCTTTTTTGTGACAGGCAAATTGTATACATTGAAGCACTGCTAGGGAAGAAATAAAAAAGAGGTATGTGTTGCCGCTTTTTCCAAATCAACCTCTCCTACCTGTGATACAGACTCCCAAAATTGTTGACTTAAAAGTTCCAATCTTGACATTGTACTCAGGCAAAATATTAACTGAAGTATGCTTTTTTAAAAGCTACACCATAAAAGTTCAAGTAAGAGCGGCTCCACTCTTGGTACAGAAAAATCTAGCATTCCTGTAACAACATGTGGAGAATATATACATGCATCTTTAAAACCTCCCATATTTGTATCAAGAAACCTTCACTGGGCCTTTATCAGAGGAACTTAAAGGCTATGTTGTCGACACTACCTGTTTGCTGAGAGAAACAATACAGGCATATGTTGAATTTGCCAAGTAACAGGTTGAGCTGCCATAAAAGACAACGGCGCCCTTTTGATGAGCAGGCATTGTTCCTGTTTGTTGTACCATTATGCTTGCCTATTTGAGTAAATTTGCACAAATATTCAACTTAATCATCTCCACGGCTATAATCCTGAGATAATTCACTGCACAACTCCCTGCTGGAGTGGTGCTCCTCCAGAATAGATGTCTTCAATCTGTTTCTCTTAACCAGATTTCTGTCTAGTGGACGTTTCATTGAGTAACAGAATATTCAAGAGGTTTGTTAATATGAGAATGTACAAAGAGTGTTCTGTGGTTTTAATCTGAGCAGTCATAAGCAGAGCAAAAGCTTTTCACTGATTCCCTCCTCCCAATGCAAACACCACATCCAGTATCCTTCTGGAGATCCCCTGAGCCTCAGAAGCAGTATTTTCAGACAGTGCCGGAGGCTGGAGAGGAGAAGGTAGGAAGGCCCCATTGAGAATTTTGAATTCTGCTCACACTTCTTTGAATGGTTTGCTGCACCAAAACTTTAAAACATGCTGTCATATAGAATAAATCAAACATATGCACTTTGAAACAGCTACAGCTAGTAAATGCAATAGGGGAGGATAAATGAACTTGTCAATAGGAACTTGCTGTTATTCAGCCTTAATTTAGATGTCTTATGTGTCAATAAAGGCTTGAAGCTACAACTATTCTTAACTGTTGTCCCCCCAAAAAAAACAACAACACCCTCCTAGTTTGTGTGGCCGGCATGGTCTTTTAATTACAGCCTCTGATTTTTAAATGTTACTTATGGAAATAAGTTTTTACTTCTCTGGCAATCCTTGTGACTTTGAATGTTGTGTATATTATTGTTTTTTGCTGATAGGTTTAGTGTTACAGTACATTGTTTAGATAACCTCGTTCCATGAAAGGAGGACCAAGCGGCCCGAGTTAAAACAATACAAGGCTTAGAAGGATCCGAGTATCATAGTTTCCATTCACACCACTTAATTGTTGCTTTTCAGTTATTTATTATCGTTTTACACGTTTTTCTTACATTCTGTTGTAAATAAACTACCAAGCAATCTTCTTTCCAAGACTGCCTGTTTTCTTTCTGTGAATTTGTGCAATGAGATCCAGATCTTATAAGAATGTTAATTTACTGTATTTTTTGCTCTGTGAGACTCACTTTTTCCCTCCTAAAAGGTAAGGGAGCAAATGCAGGCTTATGGAGCGAATGCAGGCTGCGCAGCTATCCCAGAAGCCAGAACAGCAAGAGGGATTGCTGCTTTTTTCCTCATTTTCCTCCTCCAAAACCTAGGTGCGTCTTATAGAGCAAAAAATACGGTATATACTTTGTATTAACGTTTTCCTCTTCAAATCCAGCCTGCAGAAGCTTGAAATATGTGGCACAACGCAAACTTTACTGAACATTGCAAAATAAATGAACATTTTCCCTTAGCTGTCTCTCAATTCTGGCTAAGATGTTGCTGCGAGTGGTGACAATTACTATACCACTCTGGTTGCAAACTCACTACAAGGCCTGGGACAACTGAAGCCTTCCTATAATATATGTATCATCAGTGGAATATGAGGAGTCCTTTGGGGTGGAAATGAGTTCAGTTCTGCTGTCATCAAAATATAAGTCACAATTTTTTTACACAATGAAATACTTCATATGGGGTTGTTCTGTTTACTATATTCCATTTGGTCTTTGTCCCTTGTAAAGGGTAAGAATTTTTCAACTTAGATTAGAATGCTGGAGTGTATGGTGAAGCTTTCTTATACAGTTGGTTTAACTCGCCCATTATCTAATCTGACCAGACTCTAGGTCTTTCCCATCATCTGCTACCTGGCTTTATAAAAACTGGAGATGCTAGGGACTGAAGCTGGGATTTTCTGTATGTAAATCACCAACTTTATCGCTCACCACTATTGTTTCTCCTGGGAAAACCTTTTTATTTAAAGCTTCTCCCCTACGGTTGCTTGCTTGTGTGTGCAAAATATATTATTTTTACATCAAGAACCGGAGTACTTTGTGCCAACCTGCAACAGAAAAATGATGGTAAATCGAGACACATTTTAATAATAATAATAATAATAATAATAATAATAATAATAATAATAATAATGTTTATACCCCGCCCATCTGGCTGGGCTTCCCCAGCAACTTCCCCAGCCACTCTGGGCGGCTTCCAACCAAATATTAAAATACAGTAATACATCAAACATTAAAATCTTCCCTACACAGGGCTGCCTTCAGATGTCTTCTAAAAGTTTGGTAGTTGTTGTTCTCTTTGACATCTGTTGGGAGGGCATTCCACAGGGCGGGCGCCACTACCAAGAAGGCCTTCTGCCTGGTTCCCTGTAACTTGGCTTCTCGCAGTGAGGGAACCGCCAGAAGGCCCTCGGCGCTGGACCTTAGTGTCCAGGTAGAACGCTGGGGGTGGAGGCGCTCCTTCAGATTTTAAATCATCAGGTTCACTACCACTACTGGGGCTCACATTTATATGCTGCTTGGGGGGCAGAAGGCACAAAAAAATGGACTCACAATCATTAAACTCAACATACTCTCAATTCAATACAGCAGACTCTAGAAAAATAGCGGGAGCCAGCATTAACAGTTAATTCCAGACTACACCTGCGTGCAACTGTTTCTGCTCCTCCCATTTCAGTCCTCTTCTGGTCCTGGGAGACAGTGGAGCAGGAGAGGTAGGGGCAGGAGGAGGAGGTGTGGAAGTCCTTGACTCTCTCCACTAGCCTGACCTGTCCCTCCTGTTCTTCACTTTCCAATCCTTCCCCCAGGTCACTGATTCCTTCTTCTAAATCAGTCTCCAACCCCACTTCTCCCGATGCCCACTCCTTAAGCGTCTATCCAGTCCCTGAAAAACATTCCATTCAAGTTGTAGATTCCAAACACTCGGCAAAGACAAACCCGTGTAGAACATGTTGCAACGGTCTAACTTCAGTGCGAATAAACGTATGACGGTGGCTTGATCTACCTTCTCCAGGAGAAGTCGCAGCAGAAAAGCGGAGCTTCCTAGCAATAGAGATGCATGATATGGAGTATTGATTCGTATTTTGTGGTGTAGGATCAAATAAACTATTTGAGCCATTCACACAGTTCTTTGTTGCATAAGAAACAGGGAACGAACTTCAGCTTCAACCCCCCCCCCCAATATAAAACAATTATAACTGCAAGGACACCACTAATTTTCCAACTGGAGTATAATCTTACGACAACAAAAAATCACTCGGCTGTACTCAGCACACTAAGGTACCCATTCCAGTTCTCACTTGTATACTACAGGTACTATTAAAACATTTTGCAGCAAACAATAGCCACATTATAACAAAAGTTATGAAACAATAGCCAGCCAAACTGCCTGCTACATTAGTTTGAAAGGGAAATGCCTATTCCATATTTAAAAGTACAGTCCTAAGAACTTTTACATTTTACAGAATTATTAAGGCAGCTATTCTAAGCGCCATACTGTGAGGTATGCAGGCAGATGTCTCTCTGATGTGGTTGCGGAAAGCAGGGCCGTCTTTAGCATATGTGCCGGTGGGTTGCAAAGATCTGCCCAGCACCCCCTTTTGTAGGGGGGCAAACTCAAAGTTGTTGACCTTGGGGGGTCAAACACAAAGTTGTTGAGCTTTTTTGCACCCCCAAGTAAAGACGGCCCTGGCGGAAAGCTCTGCCACCATGGCTATACCATCAGTGGTGCTTCGTGGATGGTGGACCTGCAAATGGGCTGTTACAGAATTGCAGAGTTGGAAAGGACCCTTGCGATGGAAAAATCTCAACTAGATCATACACGACAGATGGCCATCCAACCTCTGCTTAAGAACCTCCAAGGAAGGAGAGCCCACAAGTGGCGTAGCGTGGGGGGTGCAGGGGGGGCCAGCCGCAACGGGCGCAACATCTGGGGGTTAGGGTTAGGGGGCGCAAATCCACGGGTTAGGGGGCGCAAATTACTTGCCTTGCCCCGGGTGCTGACAACCCACGCTACGCCACTGGAGCCCACAACCTCCCAAGGGAGACCATTCCACTGCCGAGCAGCTCTTACTGTCAGAAAATTCTTCCTGATGTTTAGTCAGAATCTCCTGTCTTGTGACTTGAAGCCACTTGTTCAGGGAAAGCCTTGGATCATTGCATCAAAAAGCCTCTTTGTATCCCTATCATGCCCCTAGATAAGCTGAAAACGTATGCTGGACCTGGATTTACTTTACCTTCCATTGGTTTCAATGAGAGGTAACGTTTTTAAAATGCCAAATGGGGTCCTGAAAATCTGCCTCACCCCACCTTCTGCCCTGGCCGGCATGGTTGCAGTATCTCCACCACAGAATCTGTACCACCATTTTAGGACTTGTCTGCCTGAATCTTTGGTGTTCTCCTTCGAAACATTAGTAACTAAAGCTGTTGTGTTCTTGCAAATAACAAGTGACAATACATTTTTAACGCAACTCCCCCTACAGCCAGTTTTATCTGGCAAAGAAGCAATGTGTAAAACATTTATGAAATAACAAAAATGCATGCTTTTGTGTGGGCTGTTCATTTCTGAATCATTTTCTTTTATCAGATGCGGTAGAAGTCATCTACATTTAAATGAAACCTCGCTGGCATGATCAACCATCCATATGACTGCTTGAAGGGCTGTGGGGAAGGCCTCATTAATACACATAGGGATATACATAATGGATACCGTCAGGAAAGAATATTTGAAGTCTCAACATACCTACCTTAGGAAGCATGCAGAACTAGCTCCACCATGTGGAAAAATGAAGCAGCCACCCTGGGTAGCAGGTTTTGATCTCAACTGAAGGGTGAAAAGGTGTTACTTTCCCTTTTTGTATTATTTTGTATATGAAAATAGTATTTTCAGTTCAAAATCTATATGTAGATAGAATGCAAATCTTTGCCCCATCACTTCAGACTAATAAGCTTTTGAAAACATTTTTACAGACTGGCTCAGTGTTGTATTTGTTTTTTGTTTTCTCTATGCAGCTTATTACCGGTGCTCAAGGCACTGCAGACCAACAAAATCTGCGCTCATTGCTGTAAATAATTATTCTAAAACAACATTATTAAAAATAACAATAGCAGTTTTTTTTAAAAAAGAGTTATAACTTGTAATTTAGAAAGGTTAGCCGCAAACCTATTCAACGTTTAATCTGAGCCAGGGCTTATCCCTACACCTGTTGCTAAAGCCAGAGCTCAGTGCGCAAGTTACGATGCAGTAAAGGAAAACATGCCTTTGGGCATGTACCAGTGTTGTGTCATCTTGCTGCTAAGGAACCATAACCATAGTGCTGAAGCTTGGCTTAAGAAGAGCACACATGAGATAGGGCGTGACTTCCTGGAAAGCTGGAAGTCCAGAAATTTGTCGTTTCACACATGGCACACTGAAAGCAATTCCATTAAGGCTGACATTCTATGTACGCTTACTTGAATGCGATCCTTTACAGTGAAATTCCTAAGCAAACTTGCCCAAGTAGAAGTTGTAAAGCTGCAGTTCTCAAAACTGTTCTGTTACAACCACTCCCATCTATTCAACTAAATCTCAATAATGCTCTTTAGAGATTGGGTTGCAAAGCAATATACTTTGCACTGCGTGTAATCTGTCCAAACCCTCCAAAGAGATTGGGGATTTCTGTTGACATGCAAGTCCTGGTGAGCCATAGTCACTGAACAGCTACCTACAAATCAAGAGGTTCACAGCTCGAATCCTACCTTTGCCCCACTCACTAGATGGCACCAGGTCTCTCAGTCCCCCTATCTGCAATATGGTAGCAATCCTGACCTAATTTGCAAAGCTGCCGTAAGGATTACAAGATGACGTACGTGAAACTTGTGAACGCTCACAGCTCTGCTATACAAATCCCAAGTGTCACCGCTCCTTCAAACATCTTCCAACAGGAATATTGCAGAAACAGAACTGTGCAGCAGCAGGTATCGGGATGTTTGAGGGAGGCCTCAGGTTTGTAGGAGAAAAACTTAAAGGAGGGTAAAACTCCTCCCCTCCCCACAGAGAATACCAAAGACATCAGGAAAAGAAAATTGGAAGAGTGGTATAATTATCATTATAAGATTCCCCTCATCAGAGCAGGGAAGGGTTTGCTGCAACCCTTAGGAAGGAGGATACAATGAACAGGAATCACAGGTGGCTGAGTACCTATCAGGTTCCAAGAGAAATGGCGCCAACCCAAAAGGTAGCTGCTTCCATGTACCCAGGGGATGCCCTAGGTTTGCAGAAGTCCTTACGTTTGTGAAGTAAAAGGACGTTAACACAATGCGCCCTGCCTGCTAGGAAGCCTCAGAGTGCCGACAAGAGGAAGGAGATCAAAAGAAACCAGGAGTGAGTCTTTTTTGCTCTTCAAAATATGGCAACATTTATTTATTTATTTATTCATTCATTCATTCAAAAAGTCTTTTTGAAATTTATCATGGGATAAACTTTCACTTATACAGTGGTACCTCGGGTTACAGATGCTTCAGGTTACAGACGCTTCCAGTTACAGACTCCGCTAACTCAGAAATAGTACCTTGGGTTAAGAACTTTGCTTCAGGATAAGAATAGAAATGGTGGTGCAGCGAGAGGCCCCATTAGCTAAAGTGGTACCTCAGGTTAAGAACAGTTTCAGGTTAAGAACGGGCCTCCGGAACGAATTAAGTTCTTAACCCGAGGTACCACTGTATACCATCAGAGCATGTCATTTGGTGAAAGTTAATTTTTGCAGAATGACCCAGAAAAAAATCTCCTCTGGGGTCTCAGCATCGTGAACACGGCCACCAGTCCATCTGGATTTTTTACAAATAACGGGAGTTGGTGAGGGTGCCAACTCGCTCTTTTCTCTATTATTATTATTAATATTATTATTATTATTATACCACCCTATACCCGGAGGTCTCAGGGCAGTTCACGGAACAAAATCAAAAATATTAAAACCACAAAATATATAATCAAAATAAAAACAACAACCCAATAACACCCCCTCCAAGAAGCCACATTTTTTTAAAAGGGCATAGAAGGTAAGCGTTTCATGGCAGGGCCTGGTTAGGGTGCTGTTAAAATGACCATAATTCAAACAATGAGAATCCCAGACAGAGAAGTTATTGAGGGGCTTTTTGGCAAAGTTGTTGCGTTTTTCATGGGAAAGCTATCGTGTGTCCGGGTTTTCGCAGCACCACGCAGTTCCGGGAAATCCCGGACGTATGGCAACACCCCATCAAGACCGGCGCTCGCCCCAGTTCCTCGCCGTCTTCTCTTTCCCCAACAGATGGCGCTTTGCACTGTTCCCGCTGCGGAAGCTCACTGCGACCGCGCGACTTTGGTTTTGTGCCGAGCCCGGTTGGTTGGCCCCGGTCGATTTCATTCCCGCCCCTTCCTTTTAAAACCAGGAGGTGGAGGCCGCCGCCGCCGCCGCCGTCCTGTGGGCGCAGGCGCACTTCCGCCCTTCTCGTCTCGCGTGGCCCTCAAGATGGCGGCCTTCTGTGAGGAGTTCGCGCTGTGCTCTTTGGCGGGAGCCGGGGTCCCCTCTCAGGGGCCGCTGGGCCTGGAGCAGGATGCGGACCGGGTGCTGCTCACGGACCGAGGCCGGACGGTGACGCTGTATAAGGTAAAGACTCCTTGAGGAGAGGAGAAACGGGGGGCGGTCGGGAGGGGATGCGAGCCCTTTGCCGCTTTCCGCATGTCTTGTTTCAAGTCCCTCTGGCACGATCCCTAGGAATAGTCGCAAAAGAGGGGGGCCTAGTGGCGAGGACCCCCTGCGCACCCGGTCGTTTCTTTTGCGCGCAGAAGGTTCCCCCGGGTTCGAGTCCCCGGCATCCCCCGCAGTATTGGATGGCAGGAACGATGGCAAAAGCGAGGACAACCTCCTGCAGTTTCGCCTTCACCTCCAAAGGCTCCCTCTTCCCTTGTTCCCCAGGACAGACGGATATTAACAACAACAAGATGACATAGGAAAAGACTTGGGTCTCTTTCTGCAATCCCTAGAATTCTCTCTCAAGAAAATCTCAATTTGCTATGGCTCTGTGTATTTAAAAGAGCTGAATCCCCACAAGCACATGCCCTAAAGCAGGCATAGGCAAACTTGGCCCTCCAGATGTTTTTGGGACTACAACTCCCATAATCCCTGACCACTGGTCCTGTTACCTAGGGGTGATGGGAGTTGTAGTCCCAAAACATCTGGAGGACCAAGTTTGCCTATGTCTGCCCTACAGTTTTATAAACAATTACAATATAGGAAAAGATCAATCCTTATACAGTAGGATCCTTCTTGCAACTATGATTTATAGGGGTTCTCCCAAGCTGGTGTGTGCACTTCTCCTTATGTTTGTATGCATTTTCTTGCAATTTGAGAAAGTGCATACAAGCATATGAAGGAGTGTGCATACCAGCTTGGAAGAACTGCCATAAATCATAGTTGGAAAAAGCACCCTGCTGTATAGTTCTGTAGAAGGATTTATCTTTTTCTAGAATTGTTTATAAAACTATAGGCCATGTGCTTATGGGGTTTCAGCTCTTTTAAATACACAGAGCAATAGCAAATTGAAATTTTCTTGTGTGCGTCTTAATAACATGCTAAGGATTTAGTGTCTTAACAGTTGATAAGCTGGATTTTTTTTTAGGTTTCAGATCAAAAACCACTGGGTTGCTGGTCAGTCAAACAAGGTCAAACAATTACATGCCCTGCTGTGTGCAATGCTGAAACAGGGGAGTTCATTATTGTCCATGATGATAAGGTATGATTTCTTATTAAGGCAAGCATTTGACTGTAGTTATGTGGGAAATGGTTGCATTTGGTATAGTTTTATTGAAGCCATGGTGGTCTTTTAAAAAACTTCCTTTATAGAAGTTGTAGTAGGCAAAACAATTCATGTTTAATCAGTCTGTTTTGAAACTGCATGCTAGTGTGGATGAAAACTTGTTCGTATTTTTAGAGTGTGCAATAACTGATTTCTGATAGGGAACTGAGCCTCACAAAGACTGCTATCCTAACAATATTTCAGTCAAAATCAGTAGGATTTATTTCCATAGAAACAAAAATGCATTAAATGTACATTGCAGAAGCCAATGGGATTTTGTAGGTTTGCATTTGCAAATTCTGCACATATCAAGAGACTGGCATGGGTCTGTCGTAGTTGTCCTCTCTGCAGCATTCACACACATACCTGAGTGCACACTCATCTATTTTGGAAATCCTGGCTGTGTGTATATCACAGACCATAAAAACTAGTGTATCTTAAATATCCTAACCTGAATTGCTTGTCTAGTCGAGCTTTGAGGTAATACTTTGCAAATAGATATTACACCTTTTTAAAATGATGTTTTTTTCAAAAGGTTTTACAGATATGGAAGGAAGATGACAGTAACTTGGATAAAGCCTTTAAAGCAACGGTAAGTGCTGATAACTTGTAATAAAATTGTTTTAGAGCATGGTAATTACCTTGTGCAATCAGTTGATGGCATGAGTTCTCTATATGTTAACACCAGCCTTGCAAATTATGGGTTGGCTCCAGAAAGGTTCTTCTGCAAACGAAAGTGGTCCTTCCCTATCTGTGATCTGACAGGGGTACCAAGTGGAGCAAGGAAGGAGATTTTCACTGATAAGCACCTCTGGACAAGCTGTTCCGCAGGTTCAGGAGAGAACCTGGAACGGCATGGCAGATGATGTTGGGGCTGCAGGTGAATATTGTCACCTCTTATCGTAGGGAAATGCCATGTGAGCAGAACTCTGCCCATCTGAAGTCTGGATTGCACTGAAAAATAAAATAATTGTGTCTTTCTAGAACACTATATTTCACCTGTCCTTTCTCCTTCCCACCTTAGTAAGATAGAGGACCTTTTGCAAATTGTTGAAACAGTCCTTCCACCTAGGGCTAATAACTACTATTGCACAGTAGAAGCTATGCAGTCACTTTAGTTAGTATCTGTGCTTTCAATATCTAGACTTGGATTTTTGTGAATCATCAAAATATTCAACTGAGTAATGACCTTTTGGGGTTTTCTTTTCTCTTTGGGCATAACCAATTTTGCTTTACTGAAAGAGTTATATTTCAGTGTGAGTCAGAATAGTAATGCAGATGCTGTCACTGAGTTGCTGCAGAATTTCCCAGCTGTTACAGTTGTTTTTACTGTACCGTACCCTTCTTCAAAGGTGTAAATAGCAAATGACAAGAGGCCAGATTCAACTAACTCAGCACCCTTGTGGAAGCTAGCACAAGAGTTTCTGCTAGCACAGTGGACCTACCCTGCTCCAATTCTTCTCCCATATCTGCTGTCAATTGTCAGGAAAACCCCCAGACAAGCATACCTAGTAATATTTAGATCTGTAATTCAGTTGCAACTCATTCCATTGCTCATACCAGTACCTGGAGCAATCAACTTTTTGAGGCCAGCTATAGTGAATATAATTTTTTGCTGAACATTGCAATATTTATTAACATTTACCATACTTTACCGTGCATAAGACTAGCTTTCCCCCCTTACAAATCATGCTAAAAAGTGGGCGTCATCTTATACATGGGTAGCGCATAGGGCGGACGTTTGATTGGTTGCTGCCGCGGCTGTCAACAACTATTGTGTGTGTTACTGGTTGCTGTGTCAATGGGTGGTGTTGAGTGGCTGCTGCTGCAATTAGGCAGGCGATTGGCAGCTTGGCAGCTTGAGCTGGTGAGGGGACAGACAGGAGGCGGAATATTCTATGCGTGTGGGTGATAATTTTTCGGCATTTCCCTGGGCAATCCTCCGCAAAAAAAGCTCAACAACTTTTTGCCATTTCCCTGCACTTGTGTTGCTGTTTATATTGCACATTTATATTCCAGACTAAAGTTAAGAGTTTATTTTGCAGTTGTCAGCAGATGTGTATCGGATACATTCTCTGCCTGATACCGAACCCCTGGTCCTGTTCAAAGGTGGTGCTGTCAAGAGTTTAGATGCTTTACTCACAGCCCCTCAGCAAGAAATTGAAAGCGTTGTTTCAGACGAAGTTATTAGGTGAGTGCCACAGTTAATGCAGGCTTTCCAATTCAAAAATTAAGCTATAGATTTGGTGCTGGGTCTCTCTGAATGCCTTAACCTCACTCTGGTACCAGAGCTACCCATCACCTTGTTTCTTTGTAATGCCTTATTCAGTTCATTCTTCCTGCAGGTGAACGATTAAAGTTTCTTAAGTAGGCTTGGGAACTAAGGAATATGGTGAATAAAGGCTCTCTATTTACTCCCCAAAAAGGGGATAGTGCAAAGCATGACAGATAACTTCATACATTCAAATTTGCATCATACTTTACACTCATAGTTGTGTTGTATTGGCTGTGAACCTTATTTCAAATAATAACCATGTTAGCATGCAATGCTAGACCAAACCATGGCTTAGCATGAATGTACTGACTGCGAGGGAGATGTTCACACCTGCTTTGCTACTTCCCGGTTCTTATAAGCTCTCTCTGGTGCAGAAGCTATGCTTGGGTTAGTGTGTTGTCTGAACCCAGGATTGTGGTTAAGCTCTCTCTTTGATAACAAGCTGTAGCCAATTTTTGATCTTGGCTACAGGTGGTGATTTAAGGAGAAGTGAGCTCAACCACTATCCTTGGTTTCACTTAGATGCCACATGAGACCTAAATAAGCCACAGAGAAGCATGGTCCTAGTAAGCAATAGTTTGGCTTACCATAGTGTGCAAAGTAGGCCATTGTATTAAATATTCCTTGTGGCCATGTTTTTAATTTTAATTGCCCTGCATTAATAATATAACTTATTTTTAGATGGAGTGATGCTTTCTTGGACGTTGGACATCCTGTTGTTACATTTATTACTGAGCAGGTAAGTGATAAATATTGTAAAGTAGTGATGCAACAACTTAAAAGTACATTTCCATGTTTAAGTCACAGGTGTGGCATATTGTTTACTATCTTATTTGTTGATGCAGAATCAGTCTTAACACTTGAATAAGAATCTTCTACTGCAGGGGGCTACTTACATGCTTAAATTTGGCTACCTCTGTCTCCCCAACAAAGGTGCTCTAACAGATATATCCAACCTTGGAAACTGAAATATAAATATTTAGATTTATTTTCCATGATTAGCATTTTAAAGTTATTTAAGTTGAACAAGCTTGTAGTAGCAATGGTCACACATAACTGAATCCTGACATATGTGCATTGGGCATATGCACTCCACAGAAATAATAATAATAAAAACATACAGTGACTGATGGAAGGATTGCTCAGGCCTACTAAGAATTAAGTCTCTTCATATTATCCACTATGGAAATGTTACTATGCAGTAGAAGATTAATACAGATGCAATGCTTCTGTGGTGCAGTTTTTATTTGCAGTTCTTGGGATGGTTTGGACAGGATGAGCAATGAATCATTCTCAAACTCAGAAAAAAACTTATTTAGTTCAATATCGCAGTACAATAGGTTGTCCAGAATGAACAACAAGAAACTCCTATTTCATTGTGCTTTAGAAAATCCTGCTTTGTAGGGAATGGGGAATACTTTTTTATAAGAGGAATCCTCAAACGTAATGGTGCAAGCATACTATTGCACAGACATTTGTTCACTGTAACTTGCTGGTATTACACAGTCTTTGCTTTTTCGCTTAAATCACAGCTACACAATGATTTGTGGGGAATTACCATTGCAATGTTTTTTGGGGGGCCCAAATATCTCTTAGGTATATGATATAGTTAATTTATTCTGTCTAGCTGCAATGTCTTTTTAATGAACCTGGTTATCTGGGAAATGAAAGAAGGCCACTCTTTTTCTTCAGGATGGGAATTGCTTCATATATGTTCAGCAGTGTAATCCATGCATCCTTCAGAAGTTTAAACTGGAACAAGGTGGCGAGTCAGCCACACCGCTGGGTTTTGCAGCATACTTGAAAAACAAAGTTGTCACGTTGCTTTGCTTGTGTAAGTATTAAGGTATATTCTAATTGTACAGGAGGGGAACCCTGCCTTGATAAAGCGCCGAAGAGCAAGCATCATGTTATTTCCAATCAGTCTTTTGCAATTAAATGTTGCATAAACAGGCATAGTAGTTAATAGTTCTTAACAGTATAATTGTATACTTCTGTGAGGAGCATAGACATTTATGCATATTTACAAATTCAGTACACTGAGACTGCATTCAAATATAATGTACAAACATGAACTCGGGGCCAAATGCTGCCTCTTCCCACTAAATGGGAGGGGGTTATAAGGTTACAGTTTTTCTGTACAGTGGTACCTCAGGTTAAGTACTTAATTCGTTCCAGAGGTCCGTTCTTAACCTGAAACTGTTCTTAACCTGAAGCACCACTTTAGCTAATGGGGCCTCCTGCTGCTGCTGCGCCGCCGGAGCATGATTTCTGTTCTCATCCTGAAGCAAAGTTCTTAACCTGAAGCACTATTTCTGGGTTAGCGGAGTCTGTAACCTGAAGCGTATGTAACCTGAGGTACCACTATATTTATGATAACATTGTTTGCTGTTTTAACCACTTGCCAGAATTGCTAAGCCTTTGCACACTTGTAATTGTCAAACCATATCATGCTGTTGTATCCGAATGGGATTGCTGTATTAAAGGTCAAAAACCTAAGACTGTTTCTTAGTTTGGGGTACCTATGCAATCATAAAGCCTTTAGTTGAGGATGGTATGTAGAAACTGGACAGACAGTAGTCCATTGATAACAGAGTATGTAGCTGTGAACAGAAGTCGCAGGGAAGGAGGCTTCCCCAACGCATTAAAATTATCTGACAGGCAATGTGCATGCATTAACTCCTTGGGGGATTTTTGGCAATTGTGGCTGGTATGCATGGGCTACACAGGACCTCCATGAAAGCAGCTGACAGAAATGGAACCATTCCGAACAATGTCTCCTCTTAAGTGATGCCCTGTCTTTTACGGTGATGATTTGTGTATGTCAACTAGTATTTATTAATTCTTAACTATCACGTAACTGAATTCTATTCTTACAGATTCCAACGGATGTGTGTATAAGGTTCTGGTGCCCCTGCAACAGAGTGGCTCTGAAGAAGAGCAATTTTTACAAAAGTCTCTTCTGATCAGACTTCTAGTATCCGGCAGTATTTTAAAAAGCACTTCAGTTGCTATTCTCGATAAAGATCATATTGCCATAACAGGATGTTTGGATTCCTCAGATGGCCGCGTTAAAGGTAACATAAATTGCTTCAAAATGCAGCAGCTGGACTAAATCTATTCTGCTTAATTTGTTGACTGTAAACAGGAAGGAAACATCCAAGAAGCACTCTTAAATAAACATTAAACAAATATTGAGCACCTAAAGTCAAGATTCTGTACAACAGCCTGGTGCCTGCCAGATACTTATTGACTGCAACTCCCACTGGTTGTGCTGCCTGGGATTAATAGGAGTTGGAATCCAACAACATCTGGAGGGCTATCATGCAACATAAAATGTAGAATAAAAAGCAACAAGTGTCTGGTCTGCAGGCAGCTAATCTAAAAATGCAGACGCGTAAGAAAGAAGAGCAAGGAAAGACAGCAGAGAAAGATATACAGGCAACTCCCAGTTTGCATGGGGGTTGCGTTCCGGGTCATCATGTGCATAAGCCCACCCGGTTAGGCCCTCTTCTGGTGCAAATGTTCATGGAACACTAGCAAAATGGGAGTTGCCTGTACAGTTGATTGTTATTGATCTGTTAAACCATACATGGTAGAGTGATTAATTATACAACTGAAGCTTCACTTTCTCAGAAATAGATTTGTTGAACTGTTTTTGTAAGAGATTAGTAATGACTCTGATTATGAATTGAGACTTCGGCAATGTTTGACAGGATGGTTTTGGGTATGTTAATTACTTTGTAAGGGCACGTTGCCAAAGTTATCTTACTCAATTTGCAGGCAGCATTCATAACTGAAAGCTTTGCAAATGGTACTCTTGTTTTTCCTATTTGTAGATTGCTTTTCCATATGGAATATAAAATTTCAAACATTACAGGCTTTAAAGGAATTACCACGGGGAACCACTGGACAAGTAAGTTGTGATCAATGTGATCAATCCATTTTCATTTTAATACACTTGTAGCTAGTTTACGGACGCGGGTGGTGCTGTGGGTTAAACCACAGAGCCTAGGACTTGCCGATCAGAAGGCTGGCAGTTTGAATCCCCACAACAGGGTGAGCTCCCGTTGCTCGGTCCTGCTCCTGCCAACCTAGCAGTTCGAAAGCATGTCAAAGTGCAAGTAGATATATAGGTACTGCTCCGGCGGGAAGGTAAACGGTGTTTCCGTGCGCTGCTCTGGGTCACCAGAAGTGGCTTAGTCCTGCTGGCCACATGACCCGGAAGCTGTACGCCGGCTCCCTTGGCTAATAAAGCGAGATGAGCGCTACAACCCCAGAGTCGGCCACGACTGGACCTAATGGTCAGGGGTCCCTTTACCTTTACCTAGCTAGTTTACAATGGAAAACCTTGAACAGAATGTATGAAATATGAAAAAAAGAATGCTGAAAAAGAGTATTAGTCAGATTTTAAAACATTTCCTGTTTTTCAGTGCACATATTAGATGTCCTGCAGAGTGCACTGATCCACTGGGTGCATAAGGGGTGCAGCAATCTTTGAAGAGCATATATGTGAATGCAGTGCAAGCCCAGCTGCTTCAGTGCATGTGCAAAACTCTTTCAAGAGCCATTGTCACTTTTTGAATTAGAGACTGACTGATCCAGATCACTGGATATTTCTAAGCTCATCACAGATCTCTTTGAAGGGTGTTGGTTGTGTAAATTGATCAGTAAAGGTAAAGCACCACTGACAGTTAAGTCTAGTCGCAGACAACTCTGGGGTTGCGGTGCTCATCTCGCTTTACTGGCCGAGGGAGGCAGCATTTTCCACAGACAATTTTTTCTGGGTCATGTGGCCAGCATGACTAAGCTGCTTCTGGCGCAACGCAACACCAAAACCGGAGCAGCGCATGGAAATGCCGTCTACTTGCACTTTTTGGCATGTTTTTGAACTGCTAGGTTGGCAGGAGCTGAGACTGAGCAACGGTTACGGGGATTCAAACTGCCAACCTTCTGATCGGCAAGCCCAAGAGGCTCAGTGGTTTAGACCACAGTGCCACCCACGTCCCTAAATTGATCAGTAGTTTGCAATTAATCTTCTACAGATCTAGCAATAAGAGTAAATCTTTGTAAGTGTGCCCCATTGCTCAGTTATTGCAGGGCTGCAGGTATATATGGATGACAAAACTGCTACCTTTCAGAAGAAATTAGAAAGCTCAAAAGATCTGTAGATTTAAGGGAGTGTTTGTGTTGTGAGTATACTGCGTTATTTCACTTTCTACTTGCTAATTATTTGTATTTAATGTTTCCTAGTGTTGGTGTTACGGAGACAAACTCTTCATAACACATGGTAACGAATTAATAGTAATATTGTATAAGTGTGAAACATCTTCCTTGGCTGCTGCTGTTGGGAAAGTTAAGGATACACAAACATCAGGTAGGGCTTAATTATAAAGCTTATATTTACATTCACATAATCCTCTTTTGGAAATGCCTTTAGAAAACTACATGTAAAAATGCCCATCTTAAGCTGCTTATCCTATTAGAAGGCATTGTACTAAGATTTTTCATTTTACAAATTGGATTTTAATATTCACAAATACTCTCATTTGTATTGTCCAATTCTCTGTGGATTTTAGATGGTATGTTGAAAAGTATATTTAGTGTTTTTGCTTTACCTTAATTTATTATGAGTAAATTCAGTTAGACATTCAATATCATAAACTCATAACAATAGCTTATTTTGACATCCAAACCCACGCATTACAAAAGCCAAGTTCTTGTCCGGTATAATTTTTATAGAAATCTTTCTTTGGTCATTTGTGCATAACAATAATAGGTTTCACTCTTTAATGTGATAATCTATATTACTTTTTCCAGAAAGGAAGATTATACCTGCAGATTGGAACATGCTTCAAGAAAATGATCTGATAGGTGCAAAGCCAGATCAGCCTGCTAAGTGTGAATCTAATAGGCTGGTATGTTGGTTTCATAGTCACTATTCAATCTTCCTTTTGCTATATCCATTTCACTATTTATTAAACTCGTTAGATAGATGGCTAAAATAGCATTTTCAAGAAAAAGGCATACCATTTTAAGGAATCCGTACAAGATACCAAAATTCCTTAAGTATCCTTGGTTTCTGTGCAATACAGCCAGAACGTTAATAGGCAATGCAAAGCAGGGAGTTCCAATCATTATGAAAAGAAACTCAGCTATTGAATTTAAGGGAATTGTAGTCCAGCTTTTAACGATGAAGTTTAACCTCTCTGATCTGCATAATGGTTACAGTTGAAATTGGGAAATGTCAGTCCACTCTTTGGTTTTTGGAAGATTTTCACTTGAATACTTGGGGTTTAATCCAGATTAAGCTTTTGCAGTTTGATCTTATAGTCATGAATAACTTTTCACATCACTTGATTACAAATTGATCTTAAATAGTTACCTTGTTTCGGGGGGGGGGGGCGGGGAGCACAAAATATTAGTCCTGAAAGCATTTGCTAAATTGTACTAGGGAGGATCAAGCTCTAGCAGGGTGCACTAATCACCTATTTCCCCCTTTCTTCGGTGCCATAGAATCATAGAATGTAGAGTTGCAATAGATCACAGGGGTCATCTAGTCCAACCCCCTTCAATGCAGGAATATTTTGCCCAATGTTCCTCTAAACTCATTACACTATTCCAGAGGATCCTCCAACCCTGTGGAACAGCTTTTCAGGCAGCTCCATGGGACTCCCCAGGAAGAATCAGTAAAAAATTCCTATTCCATTTGCTTCCTCCCCCCCCCCCCCCATTTTACAAACATGGTGGTTTGACAGTGGGTCATCAAGTTGCATACCCATCCCTATTTATTTTGATAAAAAATATTTTTAAAAAAAAATCTGTGGATTTATGACTTCAGAAAAGATATTCCTAGCTGCTAGCAAACAAATTGGTAAGCATGTATGTCATATTAAAGTAAAAAAGGAATTACTAATAAATGCTTTCCAGAAAATTAGTTGTATTGGACCATTGTACTAAAAAAAATATATCTTTCTTACTTAAGTTTGGGTGAACTTCAAGGCAGACTTGCATAGGATTGGGAAATCTAATTCACTACTGAAACAGGGTGCTCTTTATTCTGGATTTGTTAATCCAGAACATTTTTTTAACTCTACCACCACCCACTGCTAGAAGGTGACCTTAGACAAATTGTCCTTTAGAAATTGTGGCTCTCGGCAGGAACAAAGATCATGTGCTAAAATCTGCATATTTTTCATAATCTTGGATTTCTCTCTCTACCTCTTCTAAAAAGATCAAAACTGATGCTTGCATATCTCTTTCCTTTATTAAATTATTAACCTGTTTTGTCCTTAAAACATTTTTGTTTTGATGATCAAAAGAGAATATAACTACCAGTGAATTGAATCTGCTGGCAGAATTTCTAAAACTAGTTGTAATTGGTCCAGGATACGTGTTACCATTGGCTGTTCTTTTTCTTTAACTGTTATGGAACTTTAATTCTCAAAGAATCTTACTATGCATGTTTAAATACTTGCAGTTGAGGTCAAGAAAGAGCATGGATGCAAAAACTCAACTGGAGACTCTGACAATGGAACAGCTGCTTTTAATTATCAAGGTAAATATAATAATTTACTATTTATGCCACACCCATAAGAAAAATACTTAGGAAAGGTGGAGTGTTTGGGTAGAGAACAAGATATCACTTATGCTTTAACTAGAAAAAATGGTATCAGGAAATATGGTATACAGATGCACAATATTAAAAAATGTGTATACTAACTTCTTAAAAAAGAAATTGGCAGATTTCTTTTTTCCATCAGACTTTTAAATTGAACTCTGACTTTCAGTTTGAACTTGTTTTAAGTCTTACCAAATTGGGTCTCTTGTACACAGCTCAGATCACTGTGATTAAGCACTGTGATTAAACCAAATTTAAAATATTGGTCCTTCAAGTGTTACGGTAACTGTTGGTTGATATTGTGAGAGCAATTTGACACCTTTGTGGGGTTTTATCAGCCAAGTAATTATATGGCAAAGCTAGAATCTCACTGAAATATAGAGCTGTATTTACAAAGTAGAATTGGAGATTTTACATAAAATTTATTCTAACAGAGCTTGCATTCAGGGGCGGGGGGGGTGCCCCAGGTGTCAACACTGAGGGGGGTGACAAAATGCTGGGCGACACTCACCTTGGGCCTGCAGAACGCCCGAGCCACGCATCTCTCCTGGGGGTGACGTGGTGGCTTCTGCGCCTGCAGACTCTGGGCTGCCCCAAACGGTTCGCCCACTGCTTCCCCCCTTAGCTGTAGGGTGGCTGAGTGGCAGGGGGCAGGCAGACTCCTCGGAGGCCCCAAGGAGCATCCTGCCCCGGCTGGTCTTGTCCCGTGGGCAGCTGGTCCTGCTCCGCAGGTGCAGGACATGCACGCCGTCCCAGGTGCCTGATTGGCCTGCTCCGCCGCTGCTTCCATTAGCTTGCTTATAACGTCATTTATGTAGGACAGGAATGGGAGTAGAGGGAGGCAGCTACTTTTGTTTGCTCCAAGTACCCACATGGCTGCTCATTAACGTGAAGCCACATGTCGGTATAACACGTGCAGACCAAACCAATGAATCGTCTCATCGCTGATCAAACAAACAATAGTTTGTTTTCCAGCTCCTCTTCCCTCATGCCTTTTGTAGCTTGATGAGTGTCAGGGCTGGAGTGCCAAACAAATCATATAACTCCATGCCGCAGTTGAAACAAACCAGAGTTCATAAACCAGCAGCAAACCATACCTTCAGAGCATGGTTTGTTGGCAGTAAACAAACTATAGTTAAGCTGTTGGGCAGGGTTTCAATAACCAGACCGTGATTTAATAAACCATGGTTTATACTCCCATCTTTCAACTTTAGCATAACTAAACCTGGTTTGCTGTGCTTTTTAGCAATGTAAATATGTGACTGAACTAGATCAGCAATTTTTCATTCCTCTCTGCTAAACTGAAATAACAACTGAAACCTTGACCCAACATGGTACCCTCCAGAAGTTCCTGGTCAGGGGTGCCAACTTGAATAAATACTGTGGGGCCCAGGTAAGCCCCGTCCTGCATAATTGATCATATGATGCAGAGCACACATACCATTTGAAAGGAAATGCTCATCAACTTTGTTGAGGCCCAGCCCCCACTAATATTGTGGGGGCCGAAGCCCCCACGGCCCCTAGGAGTTGGCTCCTATGTTCCTGGTAGTTCTCCCAATCAGCACAGTTGTGCTAGGTGACAGATTTTTTTGCAAGTAATAAGCAACTGTTCTAAATCACCTTTCTACCTAGGGGGCAATGCTTATCAAAAAGTTTCCATTTAAAAATTTAAGCAGATGCAAATGTTTGCTATTGAATCCAATGTCCTAGTAGTGTTTTCATTCATGTTAAGACAGTATTGCTGAAAAATCTTATGATTTAGAGCCTGAGTACTGTAAGGGGAGGGGAAGGCTCATGTAGGAAGGTTTTCTCATCCCCTCCTCCACCCATATACCACGGCATTCCTTGCCACCATCACCAGAAAGAACTCTCTGAAATGCCTTTTCTAATATGGTGGCAGCTGTGACACATCCAGGCACCTAAAGACAGTGTTTTTGTTTCTTACAAAACATTCTCATGCAGGTTTCAGCTGCAATCTTACGCATTCACATGAGAGTAAGACTCATTGAACTTAACGGGATCGACTTCTGAGTAGTTATGTGTAGGATTGCACAGTTAATGGATTAAAACTCATAGGGCAACCAAGATTACTTTTAATTACTTTGGCTAGTTAAAGCTGATTTTCTGGGACTGTTGAACAAAATACTCTCTTTCAGGATTCTTCTCAGAATGTAATTGAAGAAAAGCTGAAGACATTTTTCTCCAATACTCAGATACCAGACTTTCAAGCATCACTTGGATGCGTACTATCTGCTCTTGTGAACAGGTGTAAAAGAGAGTCCTCATTTTACCCTCAGAATTGCCTGGTGCAAATTATCCAGACACAAGGCCTCTCTTACAGGTGAGCTGGTATTTATTTTATAATAAGGTAAAAAGGTAAAGGAACCCTGAATGGTTAAGTCCAGTCAAAGGAAACTATGGGGTGCCGCACTCATCTTGCTTCAGGCCAAGGGAGCTGGCGTTTGTCCACAGACATCTTTCTGGGTCATGTGGCCAGCATGACTAAACTGCTTCTGGCGCAACAGAACACCATGACGGAAGCCAGAGCACACAGAAACGCCATTTACCTTTCCGCCACAGTGGTACCTATTTATCTACTTGCACTGACATGTGTTCAAACTGCTAGGTTGGCAGAAGCTGGGACAGAGCAATGTAGGCTCACCCCACTGTGGGGATTTGAACCACCGACCTTCCAATCGGCAAGCCCGAGGCTCGGTGGTTTGGACCACAGTTCCACCCGCATCTCTCTTATTTTATAATGAAATTTAAGGAACTGGAATCCTTCAGGAACTTTGAGAATAGTGGCTTATCAGAAACTGATTTCTTGTGAACCTGTGGTGCTCCCAGAAACCTGAAATATTTTTGTGGATAAAAGTTAATATTTAACTAATTGCAATTATATCCGGAGATGTAACTGTTTACCCTTTTGTTCAAGTATGTGCCCAGATCTAATGGCAGTTGCCTTGGAGAAAACAGATGTACACTTGTTACAACTATGTCTCCAGCAGTTTCCTGACATCCCTGAAGCAATTACCTGTGCTTGCCTGAGGACTTTCCTAAGGTCAGTATCAAGCAATTTATCCTGCATTTTTATTGATAATGCTTGCAATTGTTTGCTTTTAAGTACTATTTTTTCTCATCAAATTACTTTGTGGGTAATAAAGGAACTTCAGAGACACCATGGTGTATGGACACTAGCCTACCACTTTGGCAAGAAGTAGAAATGACAGGTATTTTACCCTCTTTAATTCCCTTGTGTATGAGAGCTGTTCATAGTGAACTCCATTGCAGTTATCAGATGAGATTTCCATTGTTTTAGAGACATTTTCATTTAGAAAATGCTGAATCATCTTTTTTAATTGACTGCAGTCAGAAAAGGTTAGTATATGAAATCAGGGAGAGTAAATTAACTACCTGATGACTTTAGGCATTCTCCAAATGCGCAGTCATCTCTAAAATGCAATTTTGTGTGTTATGGGATGTTGTGTTATGGGAGGCTGAAGGCAGCCCTGTTTAGGGAAGCTTTTAATGTTTAACAGACCACTGTATTTTAATACTTTGTTGGAAGCCACCCAGAGTGGCTGGGGAAGCCCAGCCAGATGGGCGGGCTATAAATATTATTATTATTAGTATTATTATTAGTATTATTAGTATTATTAATAATCAACCAACACAAATTGAATGTAGAGACTTCTCTAGACATGCATGGAAAGGCATGTTCTTCTGTCCATCTTAATCCCAGATAGTAGTTATTGATGTTGTTATGAAATGTCAATTTCAGAAATTTCTTATAAAATACCGCTTTAAACTAATATCAGCATCTGGGGACTTTTCTTTTTCTTCCTAGCATTGGTGATGACCGCCTTGAAGAAATGAATGTGAATTTAGATTCTGTAGCAGGTTGTGTTGATACTGCGCACAACAACAGAATGGGAAAGCAGTCTAAAGTTCTTCAGAACGGCTTCAATTCTGAGCTCCCGGAAGATGACATCTGCAACACACCGTTAACTCAGAAATCTTACATGACATACACAGGAGAAATATGCCCTGTTGGACCACAGAAGGCAACATTGCTGTATCCTTTGCACAATAAATATAGTTGTTCTTAACAGATGCGGAACGGTTATGTGGCACCTGTGGCGTATTGTTCCACTATGTTGGAACCTCATTTCTTGGAGATTTAACAATTGTGAAGGAATGGTGAAGGTGGTATTTTGCTGCACCATCCCCAGTGCACCCTGAAGAACTGCTCCAGAGAACAAGGTGAGGTGGGGGGCTATGGGGAATCAGCAGTTTGCTGCCTCCTCCACTCCTTCCTTCACTGAGAGCTTCTGTTGAACCTTGGTCCCTTCCTTGGCAGAAGGATCCCTTCAACTTGCAGAAAGAAGACTGCAGTTCTAACCTATTTTGTTAGCCTTTTAAAAAATGCTTTCTTTTTCAAAGATGTTGCTCTTATAAAATTTGGGGGGTAGGCTGGGATACAATAAAAATCTTAATGTAACATTGGTCCTTGACCCTATTACCTGAATCTTATGCAGAAACACCATTCTTCGTTCAGCATACAGTGAGACATTTCTTTTGCCTCATCTGAAAGATCTCTCAGCTGAGCAAGTCATTGTAAGTAGCGACTCCTCTCTTGACTGTTTCTAGATATTATTGTTGATTACATATTTGTTCTTTGAGCATCTTATGGCTTTTAGAGAAATTATCAATGAACTTTTTCAGTTATGAAATCCATATCTAAATATCACATATCTACCGTATTTTTTGCCCTATAGGACGCACCGGCCCATAGGACGCACCTAGATTTGGGGGGGGAATAAAGGGGGGGGAAATTATATGACCCCAGCCCCCAGAACGGGAGCCAGAGTGATGCCGAAGCGCGAAGCTTCGGCATCGCTCTGGGGGCGGGGGAAGCCCGAACTTCCCCAGCCCCCAGAACGGGTCCTAGGGTTGCGCAGAGCTTCCCGAAGCCTGGAGAGTGAGAGGGGTCGGTGCGCGCTGACACCTCTCGCTCTCCTGGCTTCTGCGAAAGCCTGTATTCGCCCCATAGGACGCACACACATTTTCCCTTCATTTTTGGAGGGGAAAAGGTGCGTCCTATAGGGCGAAAAATATGGTAAATCCATGTTGATTATTTCTGTGATAAATAGATAAGTATCCACTGAAAGATATTTCATCCCACACTGGTTCTGTAGAACCTCCTCGGCCTCTGGTAGTGATAGTTGTAAACTTCAGGTATAATGTTAGTGTAAGCTTCAGGATGTGTTCATGATTAAATTTGCTGCACTTACACAGATTATTATATATTATATAAATTAGAAAGGGAGGGTGGAATTACTGCATGACATTGGTCAGATTAGACTGAGGACCTTCAGAAGTTTCACTTCTATGCAAGCTGTTACAGGCCTGATGTATATTTGTTATGTCTGAATTTGAAATCAATATAGGAAGGCAGGCTTGCTTTGCATTTTATATTTGTTTCTGCATGGAAAAAAGTCAGCATAGATTGGTGATATAGTGAGATCCCTGAATTGAGTTGTAGAAAGAAAATTGAGACATTTATTTTTTTTAATGACTGAATACTCGATTGCAAGTATATTAAAAACTCTGTACTATATATACTTAAAATTGAAATACTGCTTTTAAATATTTTTTTATTCCTAGTTATTTCTCCGGTATCTGCAGTATCTGTACATGAAGTGCAATGAAGAGGCTGCTGTAGACCTTCCTGTAATATTTTGTCTGTCGATAAACCAGGTAAGGGGCAGGTGGGAATTAAATTCACAATTGTTCTTGTGAGTTATCAGCATCTATGTTTCAACTCTAGATGTCTGCTTCATTGAAAGGACTAGATCTGCATGTGCACTCCTCTGTGTATTCAGAGCCCGTTTCAGCCCAATGGTAAACATAACTGTCTTCAATTAATGTTTATTCTAAAAGTGAGACTTGGGCTCTTATGGCAGAAATTGTTTTATAGGATCCTTGGTTCCTTTTTTCATGGTTAAAGAAAAATATGCTTCCCTCCTCCAGTTGCTCATGGTGCAGTGACAGAAGGATTGTTAACACACATGATGTGGTATTGATCTGTTTCCCAATTTTGAATGATGCTAACTTGGTTTGGGAAACAGATCTGAAAGTTGACAAGATAGCATTGATAGGGTCCCTTACAATGGGATAGAATCATACAGTGAGACAGGGAGGTACTTGCTGGTCCGTGACTTTCATGATTGCCTTGGAGATTCTGCTCCTATAAGCAGTTGCTTAGCTATGCCTGCATTACACACTGTTATATTTGCAGAATCATTGTTGAAATATGACAGTTTCAACTCCCTCCCACTCGGCAGCCAAGATTGTTTTAAATTTAAATGTGCTGCATGTACATTTCTTGCCAAAAGTGTGGCAGGGAAGCTTTTATATTATAAAGAAATTATTTCCTGTGTGTTAGTCTTTTGCATAAAAGCTAAGCAAGTCTTGTGGTACCTTTAAAACATTGGGTTGTGCTCAGCTAAGTCCTACCCATTAGCCCTATTGAAATTAATTTTGGGTAGGACCATCATTGAATCCAATTTCAAGAAATCTATAACGGCATAAGCTTTTGTAGACTACAACCCACTTCATCATATGCATGATTGTACAGAAATGACTATCTTCTGTGGAATATTGTTATTTTCCATTTCAGTGCAGAGAGTTGCATCTGAAGGCTGCATGAACAGAATTTCCCTGCTTCTCCTCCCACCAACATCCGTACTCCCTAAATGTGCAGGAGCTTTAAAAGGTCCCCCAAATCTGCTTAGAAAACTTGGGGGGGGGGGGAGGAATGGAGGCCTAGATTAAAATCAGAAGCCCCATTGCACAAAAGGAAATTGGTTCTGCTCACGGATGGGCACATGCCACTCAATAAAATTATAAGGCAGTGGAATTCTGTCTAATAATTGGTGCTGACTTTCTCATGCATGTGCTGAAGGTTGAGGTATCACTAGCTTACGCCTATCTATCACTGGTTTAATTTTCAGATCATGGACTGGATATGCCTCCTCCTAGATGCTCACTTTACAGTTATTGTGATGTTGCCAGAAGCAAGAGAATTACTTTCTAAGCTGCACAAGTTTGTTAGAGCCCAAGTAAGTTTCCCTTCCTTTTGAAATTGCAGCACCAGAAGCACAGGTTGAACGTTGTAGGTGGTGATACCAAACCAGGCTTCCTTTTGAAAACCACAAATGTTATCCTTTGTTTGATATCATGCGCTGCCCTTTTGCATGAAGGCAACAGTAGTGTCACTTGTGGGAATAAAAGCAATGTTTATAAAGGGCTGGCAGGAAATACGAACAAGTCTTATTTGTTTCCCTCCTCTTTTAGGTACGTTTTTACTCAGAACTCAACAAGATTGAAGGAAGCCTGAGGCATTTGCAAAGGATACAGAACCCAGATGATGTGGGCTTATATTCCATTGAAGTTCTGAAACTTGTATGAATAAGGCACATGTTTCTCATAAAATTATTGTTACGAATCTACTGTGGACATTTTTCTCCCTCTTTGCATTCCGGCTCATCTGTTCTACCTTGTAATAGCTTATTAATACCAGAATTCTCATTGGTGAACTGTACTGATATCCCTTCAAGGCCGTCTTTTCTAACTTGGTGCCTTCCAGATGTTTTGGACTGGGGCAGATGGGATTTGAAGCCTTTGATATCTGGAGGGCACCAGGATGGCAGAGGCTGCTGTAAGTTACATTACGACTACAACATCCAACCTGAATATCATGTATATATGTATAAACCATAGATAAGATCCACTTTAAGATCCACTAAAGACAAGAGGGTGTCATTAGGAAAGCAACATGCATTTCTCAAAAGAGGTCTTAGCTTGTTTACACTTAGTCTTGTAGACTTAACCCTAACACTAACACAGCAAAAGTAAATCACAACAGCAAAGGTCATACCTAATATAAACGTTGTAGGTAAATTGTGTAAGGAGCTTGAAAGTACAGTGGTACCTTTGGTTACATACTTAATTTGTTCTGGAGGTCTGTTCTTAACCTGAAACTGTTCTTAACCTGAGGCACCACTTTAGCTAATGGGGCCTGCCGCTGCACGATTTCTGTTCTCATCTTGAAGCAAAGTTCTTAACCTGAGGTAATATTTCTGGGTTAGCAGAGTATGTAACCTGAAGCGTATGTAACCCAAGGTATCACTGCACTGCATGCATAATACATAATACACACAATTCAGTTTAGAGATAACTCTAGCTCCTAAAACCTGCTAAAGAAAGTCTTGTAAACCATGAAACTTCATACTTTAGGTAGAGTCTCCCACAAGGAAAACTCAAAGTATTACAAAAAAAGTTTCAGTCCATGCCTTAATTGGTCAAGCTTCCATGCTGATACATTGTTCAATAGGGCATGCCTAACAAACCAGGAAAGAGCTATTGGGCTTCTCGGGGGAAAGATGCTCCTGAAAACATAATTTTCAGCTCTGTACACCAGAACTGGTATTGTGAATTACTTGGGAACAAAAAGTGCACGAGCTGGTGTTATTTTTCTGCCCGCACGAGGGAATAGAAGATGATACAGAAGCCACATGCAGCACTAGGTCAAAACGCTGTAATTTTAGTAAATTATCAAGTTCCAATAGTTTGCTGTGTTAAGACCGCATTGACTTAAGTCTTCGGCATTCCATCAACTGGGTCAACCCAACGGGAATACCATATGCCAGTAGACAACCGCTGGTCCTTTTGCTTATAAACCTGCTGCAGAAGCATTGGATTGGCTCTTTCCATCTTTCACACACCCATCCTTTGTCCTTCCCCCTCTCAGAGGCATTGACATTGGGAAGCCAGGTGTACCCTGCCACTCACTGCTAATGAAGGTTCTGTGGTGCTCTGTGCCTTTTTGTCATCTTTAGGCATCTAACCATTCTCTAGGGCAGTGTTTCCCAACCTTGGGCCTCCAGATGTTTTTGGCCTACAACTCCCATCATCCCTAGCTAGCAAGACCAGTGGTCAGGGATGATGGGAATTGTAGTTCAAAAACAGCTGGAGGCCCAAGGTTGGGAAACACTGCTCTAGGGTTAGGAGAGCTGTAATGTTCTGTTTATGATGTGGTAAAGCTAGTAGCAATGGTTTGTCACAGCAAACCTAAGTGACTTTAAAAAATGCATTTATCGACAAATCGGAGTTAAAATGTGGTGCTACAAAGAAAAACAGATTTGTGGCCTCTTGTTTACTCATGAATTAGTTGCTTCATAATTAAAATGGAAATCAGATGAGCTTTGTCATTTGCAGCTTGCAATAGAAGATGTGGCCGTGGTTAGAAAAAGCACTGTTTGTACCTTAACAGAGCTATCGGGAAATGTCAGTCTTACAAAAGCAAGTCTGATAGGCTGCAAAAGCCTTGTACAGCTGTCAGATAATCATCATAAAACTTACAGCCAGCTTTTAATGCTGCAAAATTTGCAGATTGTATTCTGCTGGAGGCCATATTCTGCATTTCAAGTGTCCCTGATTTTCCACCTTATAAGCTTTGATTGCTGCATAAATTACCAAAGGAGGTTGAGTGTGAAGATGTTGGTGATTCATATATCATTTAGAACACCTATGTTCCATACAGACACCACCTCAGATCTCTGAAGAGCTGCTTAGACTTTCCTTTGAATGGTGGCTGTCTTCCAGTAATAAGGATCTGAGCTTAACAGCAGCCTGGAACATGGAAAGTTCTTTAGCTTAGCCATTTCCCCAGGCATTGCATCCAGTTGAAGCACTTAGAAAAGATAGCAACACCAGAATGAATTTGGTGATAGATAGAACAAAAGCTTTGACCTCAATATTATACTAAAATGCTATGCCTTTTACTGAAAGGAGTGGATAACAACGTTTTGGTTCATATACTTCACGCAAACCAATACTCTGGCATCCAGACAGAATGACAAATTGTCATTCTTGACTGTCCACACAAAAGAAAGTGGCTATAAACATTAAAGCTGTATAGCTTTACTCAACCATCAACAATTTGTTGTAATCACATTGGGTTGGATCCAGAAATGTCCTATCATTCACTTAGGGAGTCCATTTTAAAAAGCACTCACTCTGGTGAATGCTTCTACAAGTGGAAGGATGTGAGATGACTTTTGCCAGTAATTTTTCCACCAGGCCACTTGTACTATTTTTGAACTATTCTGAGGAGCCCCTCATCCCTCCCAAGCAGATTTTTCAGGGAAGGGAGGGGAAAGGGGAAATACTATTTTCTGACATTTGAGTATATTGAAAATGACTTGCCTGCCTTAAGTTTGTGGGGGGGTCTCTTGTCAGATCAAAACACTGTTCTAAAACCATAAGGGTACCTGTGGATCTTTCTAACCCATTGTAGTTGAACCCTGATGCTATTGTTAAATGTCAGACACTTGGAGTGGGTTGTATCATTGTGAGGTTTACCCAGTAGCCCGGAACTTTTCCAACTGTTGGCTGCAGTGTGTAGGTGTGTCACACAAATGCTCCCCGAGCTCCTCCTGGGGTTGGAAAGGGGTTTGTTTAACATTTGGTTTGCTAGTAAAACTGAATCACCACGTCACAAAATCGCACATGTCTAAAGAGTGCGTCACCAACATGAAAAATTTGGAAAGCTCTGCAGTAGCCATTGCCAACAAAGCTATAAAGGACAGCATCTGCAGGTAATCAGTTAATAATTATAATTGGAATTCAACTTTTGTACACCTTTGCAGGAAGACTAGGGGAAAGTGCAACTCAGGAGCAGGTAGCATGCAAGGTTTGTGCATCTTGTCTCCCTTGAAAATTTGTTAACTGAATCACCTTTAATAATACCCTTCTCATGTGGTGGCCATGTTGTGGTAGAACTGCAAGTTAACCAGAATAATGGTCTACGACAGAATATAGGAATTCCTGATCTTCACAAGGCTGCAAGTGTAGAGCAAGCAGACAGCAGGCCTCAAGAAGATACTTGCAGAATAAACTATGATGACTTGCACAGGTGTGTTTAATGATAATGTTCTATGAAATGGAAACATAATCTCACATAGTTTACGCTATTCAGGGGGCAAAATATTCCTGCCTTCAAAAATGATTAACAATCTGATCTGTGTGATCAAAGGATCTACAGCTAACCCTGAAGACAATTTAACATGTCTCTTTTCCAGATCTAATGTCCTGTCATTGATTATGGCAGTTCTGGAATTGAAGGGTGCAGATGGGATCCAAGGCCATATGGGGTGTGGCTGGAGGAGGGGGTAACCATTCAAAATCTGACCTGTTTTCAAAAACTGCTGTATTTTGAAAATGTGCTGCGTTTTGCTCTGAGTAGACCCATTTAAATTCATGAATATGACCAGACTAGGGTCATTGGGTAGAATTCAGCTAAGTTCTTGTGTACTTGAGGTCTGCTCATGTGAAAGGACTTTCCCAGCTTCTCCCTGCCTTGCTGTGCCACTTAAAATTGCTCTGGAGGGTTAGGAGCTAGTCTTGTTGGGTTAACAGTTAACCTCACTTAGCACTACATTGAATGCCACCCATTAATGTCAGTGGGTCTACCCTGAGTAAAACTTAGTGGAATAATACCACTAAATGTATTTACTGTTCCAACACTTGAATGAGAGAGGCAAATTATTTGTGCTATACAGTGGTACCTCAGGTTAAGAACTTAATTCGTTCCGGAGGTCCGTTCTTAACCTGAAACTGTTCTTAACCTGAAGCACCACTTTAGCTAATGGGACCTGACGCTGTGCGATGTCTGTTCTTATCCTGAAGCAAAGTTTTTAACCTGAAGCACTATTTCTGGGTTAGCGGAGTCTGTAACCTGAAGCGTCTGTAATCCGAGATACCACTGTATAGTGCAAGCTACACATCTAGATGCAATTGACTGAAAACGGAGGTCCAACATTTTGTTTTGTGTTTGCTTTTATTCTAACCTGCTGATTTATGGATAAGGGCTATCCGCAAAGACTTTGCATGGCTAATGAGCTTCCAGTCCGCTTTTGGTTTTCAGATCGCAATTCTGACTGAGAAGCCTGTATGGGTCACTATAAAAATGAACATAATCTGTGGAAGGGATGGATTCAAGCCAGTCTCTCTATATTTACTTTTTAATAGCATTGGTTGAAATAACCTAAATTCTCCCACATCCACCTAATGTAGGAGTACTGCACCGAGAGAGAAAGCTAGGGGACAAATTGCTACCAACTCCCTTACATAAAAGATGTTGGTAGTAAAGTGGGCAGCGAAAAGCAGAGGGTACCAGGGGGATAAAAGGCACATTTTTAAAAGTAACAAGTAGAATCATTTTAAAACTGAAACGGGTGGAAATATAAAGCATTAAGGACCTAAATGCAGCAAGGTAGCAGACCTCTGAGAGAGCTTTAGAAATGTCGCTGGCTGAGCCCAAGGAGTCTGTAGGGTACCATCTCTCTGCCTTCAATGGATGAAAAAGAGCACATCCCTGCAGATTTGGGGAAGCTTTGGGTCTGCAGGGTCCAAAGCCATCCAGTTCCCTGCACACGCCCCCAAACCAGCTACAAAACTGCCAGTCCTGGAGAGGGCACACTCAATGGGAAGGAAGCTCACAAAAGGGGAATGGGGTGGAGAATAAGCTGCTCCTCCCAGACAAATGCACAGTGTCTGCTCTGGTCAGAACAAGCCTAACAGTGCAGGTCATCCCCATAGAGTCTTCCTCACCACCTCCTCCATAGGACAGCTCTGCCCAGAAGATTTTATAATCAACGTTCATTAAATTGCATATATGAAAAGGCAAAACGTCTGTGAAATACTGAAGACACCGTGGTTTATCAGCCCTTTAACTCAACTGGAGTCAATTACAGATTTAAAAGGCTCGCTCGTCATCACACATCTGTTTGCCAGTTTGTATAAGCAATATGTTAAGCGGGATAAGCTGTTGATCATTTTGCTGATCTATCATATCACTATTTTGTTTATGTTAGGGGTAGTGCGAGTTTTCCAATGTGCCTTGGGGAATGTGCATATGTAGGCAGGCCTTTGTGCATTTATTGGAGACGATGCAAAATGCCAGCAACGGTGCAAAATCTCGTGGAGATACGCACATTCTCAAAGGCTTGTTGGAGAGGATGCATAGCACAATGGCTTCTCAAAATTTCAGCAGCACCCTGTGCAATGCTAAAATTCAGTGCCCAACCTCTCGTTCTCTGTTCTACAGCATTGTTTTGGCACCCCCTGCTTGCAGCATGGTACCCAGTGCAACCACTGTATTTTACTAGGAAAGGTGTTCAGTTTCCTGGACTGATGATGCACACATTATCCATCAGGACTACCAACTTGTATGAAATACAGGGCGGGGGGTGGGGGGAGGTAAGGTAAGACACAGACACCATTTGAATGGCAACGCCCAGTAACTTTGGTGGTGGGCAGCCATCTCAAATATTTTAATGGGAGGGGGCAAGGGGCCTTGGCCCCTAGGTGTTGGCTCCTATGTTCTCCATGAGATGTGGTGATTGTGTCCACTGGCTTGTTATGCACATTAGCCATTTGACTCAAATTAGCTCTTTTCTTCTGCTAAGGTCCCAACTAGATGTGTGTCGGCTGGAGGGGACGGGGAAACAGCCCCTCTGAATTTCCTATTTGCATTGGAAAGACATTCTCTATTGGTGCCAAATATTACAAACTAAATATTATGAGGGTACCTTAAGAGTGTAATTCTAGGGCCTATTGGAGGGAGTCCAGTGAGCCATAAGATAGATTTGATCTACTCTCCCAATGTTACTCTGAGATCCGAGTGAGAGATCCAATGTTTAGCTTCCCTCTCCCTCCCTTAGCATCCTTGTTCAGCAAACGTAGCTCTGGTGTCAGTGTGCCAGGCAGAGACTTTGATCTCTGGCATCCTCCCAGTGTGGTGTAGTGGTTAAGAGGGGTAGATTCGTAATCTGGGGAACTGGGTTCATGTCTCCACTCCTCCACATGCAGCTGCTGGGTGACCTTGGGCTAGTCACACTTCTTTGAAGTCTCTCAGCCTAACTCACATCACAGAGTGTTTGTTATGGGGGAGGAAGGGAAAGGAGAATGTTAGCTGCTTTGAGAATCTTTCGGGTAGTGATAAAGCAGGATATCAAATCCAAACTCCCCTTCTTCTTCTCCCAGACCAGCGGTGGAATTTAGACACATTTCTGAGCGTATCTAAACCTATCCTTTCCCTTTCCTTCCCATTGTTTTCAACATCCTGTGCCAACACGGTCAGGGACAGTGGGCGCCTAATTCCACAATATCTGGAGGGCACCACTTTGGCCCACCAACATCTAGAGAGCCATGGGTTCCTCGTTCCTGGACTGTGAGGCTATAGGATGGGAATGAGGAGCCTGTGGCTCTCTAGATGTTGGTGGGCCAAAGTGGTGCCCTCTAGCTCCCATCTGCCCCAATCAGCATGGCCAGGGATGACAGGCATTGGAATAGAAGAAATTCTGGAGGGCTACAGGTTCCCAATCCGCAATAAGGGAAATAGTTGGAAAGAAAATGGGACACACCATACCATACCTGGACTTAAGAGAGTCACTTCTAAAGCTCAATATAATTTATTAGATGAACTAAGAAAGAGATAGGGGACGCAGGTGGCGCTGTGGGTAAAACCTCAGCGCCTAGGGCTTGCCGATCGAAAGGTCGGCGGTTCGAATCCCTGCGGCGGGGTGCGCTCCCGTCGTTCGGTCCCAGCGCCTGCCAACCTAGCAGTTCGAAAGCACCCCTGGGTGCAAGTAGATAAATAGGAACCACTTACTAGCGGGAAGGTAAACGGCGTTTCCGTGTGCGGCTCTGGCTCGCCAGAGCAGCGATGTCACGCTGGCCACGTGACCCGGAAGTGTCTCCGGACAGCGCTGGCCCCTGGCCTCTTGAGTGAGATGGGCGCACCAACCCCAGAGTCTGGCAAGACTGGCCCGTACGGGCAGGGGTACCTTTACCTTTAAGAAAGAGATGCCTACTGAGGAGCAGATCAAGCTCAACAAGGGTGGAATCTACACACATGTACAAACCATTCTGAAAATGCTTTTTTGTTTTGTTTTTTAAATGCCTGTACAGTACATTAAGTTTTCCATAAGGTTTGCCATCGCCATCAAGTGTCGCATTGCATATTGCACTTAAAACACACTTAGAATGTTTTATTTGCAGCCCTATGGCTGAGTCCAAGGATGTAGGAAAGCTCTGCCATGTGGAAGATGAAGATTACAGGGCTGCCCTACGTCCGGACATTTTCCCGGACATCAACAGGATTTCAAAGGCAGAATTGATGTCCAGGGGTTGGGATTTCCAAAATGGTGGCGCTTTGTCCTGGCTCTGAGTCAAGTCAATTGAAAACTCGCAGGATTTTTGGGGGCTCAAAAAAATAAAAACAAAAAGCTGAACAATTTGGGGGGAGCGTTGTCTAAAAAAATAGCTCAAGAATTTCCTTTTTATAAAAATAGCTCGAGAAAAAAAGTCATTCAAAAAATAATGGGATTCTTTTAGCGCAACAACTTGGCTTTCAAAAAAAGCTTGCGTAGCAAGGTATTGAACTTGTTTTTTTTTTTAAAAAAAAAAAAAAAGCTCAGCAATTTCCTTTAAGAATAACTTTCCGGGTGCCCTGGTGAAACAATCTGGCAACCCCAGTAACCATCTGTTTCAGACACAGGCCTTTCAGACACACAAGCGAAGGGGACCGTTTGCAATGCGTGCGGCATTTAAGTCCCGTGTACAAATGAGCCGCGGCTTAACTCTTATCTGCGAAAGCGATCGCGCCCCGCGTGTTTTCTGGACGCGGCTTTTCGCGGGTGCAAAGATGATCTGGCTCAGGCGGCAGCATCCGCAACATCAGCATCATCCCCGAACGAGCTCCACTCTCGCGCGCCCCCTTCCGCCTCTCCCGGCGAAGCGCAGGCAAGGCCCGGCCACGTGACCCGCTCCGGCCCTGCCGCCGCTTTCCTCCCTCCCTCCTGTCGGAGCGGAGCGATCCGAGGCAGGCAGGCGAAGAAACAAGATGGCGGCCGGCGGCGATCCCGAGCGGGACGCCGGCCCTTCGCATTGAAGCCCCTCGGCCCGAGCGGCTCGCCGGAGGCCCTCCTTCCCCGGCGAGGGAGGGGGGGCGGGGAGGAAGAGGGAGAAAGAGCGCAACCGCCCGCTCGGAAAAGCCACCCGAAGGCCCTCGCGCGCACACACAACACCTCCCCCCTCAGCGCTCTCGGCCAGCGCCCAGCGATGCGGGGCCGGCGAGGCAGGCCGCCCAAGCACCAGCAGCCTGCGGCGGCCCCGGCTCGGGCGAGCACCCCGGCTCCAGCAGCCCCGCCGCCGGGCCCTATCGGGGGACTCCGCTCCCGCCTGAGGGGCAGCAGCCGGGGCAGGTGGGCGGCCTCGGCCCAGGCGGCCGGGGCTGCAGGGCCCAAGCCGAGGGGGGCCGCTGCCCAGGCCTCCCCCTCAGTCAGGGGAGGCGGCAGGAGGAAGGGCGGCAGCGGCAGCAGTAGTAGCACCCCTGGCGGGGGAGGCAATAGCGGCCGGGGCAGGGGCAGGTCTGCTGCTGCTGGAGCGGCGGCGGGAGGAGGAGGAGGAGGAGGAAGCCAAAGCAGGGCGCCCGCCGCCGCCTCAGGTGGTGGTGCTTCTTCCTCCGCTCCCAAGAGGAGCGGCCGCAGCAGCCAAGTGGTTTACGACGACCATGAGAGCGACGAGGACGAGAGCGCCGTGTCCGACGACGAGGAAGGCGAGTCCGGGGAGAAGCCCGACTCCGGGGAAGACGAGGCCGTGGCGGAAGAAGAGGAGGAGGAGAACGACGACGACGACTCGGATTACCCCGAAGAGATGGAGGAGGACGAGGACGACGACGCCAGCTACTGCACGGAGAGCAGCTTCAAGAGCCACAGCACCTACAGCAGCACCCCGGGTACGGCGAGGGGTAGGTGGGGTGAGGGGGGTCGCCCCCCACTTGTTCCACCCCGGAGCACATCGCGTTAGGGAAGGGGTGGTGGACGGGTTTTTGCTTTGGGGGGGGGTTAATGGGGTGGTGCTGAACCCCCCCTCGCCATGGGGTGCGCGCTGCAGTGGGGGCAAGATGTGGGGGGAAGGGAAGCGAGGGGCTCCTGCAGGAAGAGGGCAAGGTGCGGGAAGCCACAGTGGCAGAACTTGAGAGAGAGAGAGAAAATAAATAGCGATCCTAGGCTACTTGTTCGCAGGAAGAGGAGATGGCAAACATGGTCTGAGAACAGGGGTTCCCAGTTAGGGGCCCCATCCGTTGCCTCCCTTCTCTCTAATTTTTTTGGTCATTTTTGTGCATGGTCATATCACACATTTTATGGCCTGTTGTTGTTTGTTGCTGTTTTTAGTGCATACCAAAACTCCTTTGCTTCTTAGGGACTACCCTACATCTTGTGCAGGGAATCAACATGTTCCAAAGCGGGGAGCTTTTCAAGTGGCTCTTGAAAAATAGGGGGTCATTAGAATGGGGATCCATGGCCCCATCCCATCCCTTCCTTGCCCTAGCCCCAACTATTTTTTTTTTGTCTTTTTTTGCATGGTAATATCACACATTTTAGGGCCTGTTGTTGTTTGTTGCTGTTTTTAGTACATACCAAAACTCCTTTGCTTATTAGGGGCTGCCCCACATTTTGTGCACGGAATTGCTTTGTAGAGACAGCTACCATGCAGTTGTCAACATGTTGCAAAGCGAGGCTTTGGTGGGGTGTCCGTGGCTCTTGAAAAATAGGGGGTCCTCAGTAATCAGCTAATTGGGAACCACTGTCTTGGAAGAATAAATTGGGGATGAGCGAAATAGCAGGGGAAAGGGAGCTCGTGTGGGGCACGCATGTGATGCTTGGGGAAGGGGGGGGAGTATCTTGCAGACTCTTGACTTTGTGCAAAACTAGGGGGTGGTGTTTTTGTTTACAAAGGAAAGCAGTGCGTTGGGAATAGAGATCCAATTATTGGCGGAAGCGCAGTATGGTTTAAATCATAGCGTGCAAGCCCATCACATGTATTTGTAGTAATTGAAAACATTCAAATGGATATCTTTTTATTTATTTATTTATTTATTTATTTATTCATTCATTTTCATTTACCAATTTTTGTTATGCAGCAGTGTTTGCTTCCAGCTTGTTTTAAAGAGAACTTGTGGTTTTTAATTTTACGGTGACTTTGCCAGTTCAACCATTGGTAGAAATTATGTTCAACTTTTTTATAACAAGTTTTAAGAGTTTGATTGTAGTATGGATCAAGCTGAACTACTAGCATTTTAAGAATGTTTTGGGGGTTTTACTAAAAAAGGTAGATTTAATTCAGCAAAATATTATTGCATAAAATCTTACATGCTTAACTTTCCTTACTTGGTGGCAACTATTTTTATATACTTGCATGTGTTTTATCAAGTACGTAAACAATCAGGATTGGGACTTGTATATTGGTAGATGTGAGTGATATGACAGTTCTGTGCTTTTACAGTTTGACAAGGAAAACCCCAGTGTGGAATATTGAAATAGCTTACATTTTACTAAATATGCCTGTACAGTACAGTGGCTATGTGAAAGTTATGGGGGAAATCGGACCCATTTTTCATCTATATCACAGCATCAAAAGACACATTTCTCTATATTAAAATGGATTTTGAGTTTTCCAAGAGGCAGTTAATTTTGTTTGTTGTTAAGGTGCTTTTATAAAGGCAAGCTTTTCTAATTCACAATATGAGAGTGAACACTGTATGAACAAGTTTAAAGTTTTGTTTAGCTGTAATGGTTCCTAGCTGTGGTTTTTCCCTTCACTGTGGCTTTTCAATGGCAAGGGATTATTTCATAGTACTAATAATATTTTTCTATATTGACAACATAGGAACTGAATTTTTTTTCAAGGAGACCTTCATAATTGTTCACCTGTAGAAAAGCAAATGTTAGTGCTGTTTAGTTTGCTTCTAAAGTGTATATTTTAATTTGGATATGATTCAGTTTCTGAATGGATTTGCCACAGTTCTAAAATGTTATGTGTTAATGTTAATCAGATCAATTCAGAAACTGAATCATACCCAAATTAAAATATGTATTGTTTTGTATCTAATTTGTGTTGTATGCTAACATTGTGCCACTGATAGATATTTGATGTCTTGCAGTAGAGATGACTTTTTCACACACACACACAAACACACACACACTGATTATTCTAACGGTTTTTAAAAGAGTTAAGAGTTGGTGTTAAAGGTTATTCTATATCAAGTGATCCAGTCACATTTACCTTACCATTTTATATTGCTTCCACTTTCAGTTTCCTGAAAGTAAAGTGGTACCTCGGGTTACATATGCTTTGGGTTACATACGCTTCAGGTTACAGACTCTGCTAACCCAGAAATAGTGCTTCAGGTTAAGAACTTTGCTTCAGGATAAGAACAGAAATTGTGTTCTGGCAGCGCGGTGGCAGCAGGAGGCTCCATTAGCTAAAGTGGTGCTTCAGGTTAAGAAAAGTTTCAGGTTAAGACCTCCGGAACGAATTAAGTACTTAACCCGAGGTACCACTGTAGTGTAAGAAACAGTCCCAAATTTCAGTTCAAAATTTTTTATCCCATCCTGTTTTTTAGTTATGAGGGTTTGAAATTTCAAAGAATTGGCAATTTTGGTCTACACAAAAACCTTACAATCTCAACCTAGATTTGAGATACTGTATGTCAAAACTAAAAATACCAATCTCTTCAGAACGTCATTGGCTTTAATATATGTCACATAATATTATATGTCACCTTTCTTTACATTTTAAAGTTAAGTTACAAAATTTTAAATTTTAAAAAGTGATTTAAAATAATATGTTCAGAAATTTCCAAAAAATGTATTGATTATTTAATGTTTCTAAGCGCTACCTGCAAAATTTCATCAAAATTTCTCAATGAGATCACATTAATTTATATATATATAAGGTACATACATGTCTGCCTTACTGGGTTCTATTTCGGATAAATGGGTCTTCTTGGAGTAAAACAGAATAAACTAGGCTTCAAAATATAATATCAGTTATTTTTCAGGCATTTGAAAAGCTAGTCAGCCTTTAAAAATGTGTTTCAAGGCAGCGTGATAGCTTGCTGTTGCTTGATAGAATTAACGCTTTGAATTAATTCTTGTTTGTACTTCATTTCATGATCTATCTCAATTCTGAGCTGAGTTCTTAGTTTTTTGCTCAGTAAGGCCAAAATTTTCAATGTATTATTATTTTTAATTTCCAACCCTCATAGCTCAAAAACGGGATGAGATAAAAAATTAAAATTTTAGATTTTAACTTAGTTTTGATCATTCAACAAGTACAAAATATTAAGGAAATTGGATGACATAAGGTTATATATATATATATATATATATATATATATCACTTGACACGGAATGACCCTTAAAACAAAACAGCCAGATTTACTTTACATGTATTTCTTGCGGCTGCTGCTTCTTTCTGACAGTTGGTGTCAGGCTTTCCTTGTTTTTACAATGGCCAATGATGGTCCATCAATCGGGTTCAGTAGCTACTTATGTTTTTGTTGTCCTGGTTCATCAGCAGCGAGGTGGTATACACTTGTCAAATCATGCCTGCCCTGCTGCTCCCCTCTTTGCTGAACAAGGAGGAACCAAACCTGAGCACTGGCCTAGAGATAACAAGAAGCAACATAATGCTAATCCACTGCTGTAGTTTGTTTCCTCCTCATGGGGAACAACTGAAGAGTAGGGCAGGTGAACTTGAACAGTGTGCACCTGCATTCTGCTGGCTTCTGGTATGACATGGTTTGTTTGGCCCTACCATAATCTTTTGGTTGTGATGGTGTACTGGATGGCAAATACTGCATCCACCTATTGACCTACTTGGTTCACGCAAACCCACGTACATAAACACACCCTAGAATGTGTGTTGTTAAAGTTCTATAGAATCAGTGTTAGAAACTTAGGTGTATAAGCTAGGCGCCAAATGGCTCCTTAAACCGAGGTTGCAGTTGCCGAAATGGAATTTCTAGTTGCCATTTTGGGGCAAGACAGCTCTAAAGTCTTGTTTTCCAAATGATGGACTGACTGATTGATTCTCAGTTAAACACATGGCTAGTTCAAGACGACAACCTTGAGCTAGGTTAAGAGCTTTGAGACCTCCCTCAACCAATAAAGTGAGATGAGCGCCGCAACCCCCGAGTCGTTCACAACTGGCCCTAACAGTCAGGGGTCCCTTTACCTTTACTGAGAATTTGTTGTTTCTGGAAAATAATTATGAGTAAAGTCGAGTGACTAATAGTTCAGAGCAGTAGATGTTTCATTTTGTAAAATTTACATCAGGCATGGGCAAACTCGGCCCTCCAGATGTTTGGGGACTACAACTCCCATCATCCCTGACCACTGGTCCTATTAGCCAGGGATGGTGGGAGTTGTAGTCCCAAACATCTGGAGGGCCGGAGTTTGCCTATGCCTGATTTACATTATGCCAATGAGCACTGTACAACAGTGGCCCAGTGATGTGATAATATGTGCCTTATAGACTTGCAAGCTCTTTCCTTCCCCGCTTTGCATACAAGTTTTCCCTCCATTTGCTTTTCACAGGCAGTGTTAAGACTCCTTCAAACTAGAGTTTGTTAGAAGGCAGCTTTTCAAAGTGCTATTCAAGCTAACCATGGTAAGTGTAAATGTCGGTGGAGAAATAGCACATCTTGGTAAGCAGAGCAGGGGATTAAAGTGCAAGCTTGTAGGTGATTCCAATCTCTTACCCACGGTTAGGGTAAGGATTAATATTTTTTGCAACATTACAAAGCTTTAGTAATCCATGCCGTGGCCTCAACAATGCACTCCTTGGGAAATGGTGTAAAGGCTGGGAATGGAAGAAGAGAGCTGTTTAAAAGTTACACTTTATCAACTGGTGCTCTATTCACACTGATACGTTGGAATTGTCATTCAGGATCACAGTGGGCATGGTTATGCCTATTGTTGATTAAACTTCACTCACGTTGACTGAAAAACTCCACCAATGGTTGTACGTCCTATGGTCACATCACACAGAACTAGTAGGGCTTCTGCCAAAAGTGGGCAGGGATGCCTTCCAGTATTTGATTACCTTTTGCACAAGTGGCATGTCAATTGTAATATATATCACTCTGCGCTGAGCTAAGGTTAGGGGTGCTGCTCTGTTTACGTTGTATGCACTCTTCTGAGGTCCGATGAACCTCCCCGAGAATTTTCATTGCAGAAGTGAAAATGCTCTTCATAATCCATGAGTTGGTTAGGTTTAGGAGAACACCCAACTTAACTGTCACATGACATAAATCGGTAGGCATGTAATTAAAGCTTTCATTCAAAAAAGGCTAGGATTAAATAACAGTTTATTTGAATAGGAAGCCAGCCCATTTTGGCCTTGATTGCACTCCCCTTACAAAATCAAATTCATAGTTTCGAAGTACTCCTGGCTTTGGCCTTGTTTTAAGTTGCCACCAGAAGTGCTTTGGCTGGTGCATCACCTTTTCCATTCCTCTTACAGTCACTGTCTGGCCACATCCCTTTGTGCATTAGTTATATGCTTATTGGGGCATTCTCTGTGACAATACCTTAGATCAGTGTTTGTCAACCTTTTTTGGGCAAAGGCACACTTGTTTCATGAAAAAAATCACGAGGCACACCACCATTAGAAAATGTTAAAAAAATTAACTCTGTGCCTATATTGACTATATATAAAGTAATTCTCTTGAATAGGAATCAAATAAACACAAAGAAAGTATTTTATAATTACTTTATTATGAAATAGTAAGTAAACAGAAATATGAAAAATTATAAAATACTTTATTTTAAAATCTTTCGAATTTTTCAATTTTTCCCACGGCACACCAGGCAACAACTCGCGGCACACTAGTGTGCCGCGGAACAGTGGTTGAAAAACACTGCCTTAGATGTGGAACTCCCTGCTCTAAGAGGTTAGCTTATCTTCCTCCCTCTTTGTATTTTGCCAGGAACTGAGGACATTTCTTTTTAAACAAGCCTTTGTGTCTGCTGCTGCTTTATGTAATTTGTTTGTTGCAAGCTCCAGCTCTTCCTCCTTTTTGTTCTTAGATGTTGCTTTTAGTAATGGTTTGTGCAATGGTTAGTGTTTTTTTAAAAAAGGTGGATTGTTATTTTATTTTTGTGCTTTCTAAATACTTTTGTCAGCCGCTTTGAGCAACTTCTTTTGGAAAGGAAAAACAGAGTATAAATTTTAGTATTTTGGTAAAATAAACCGCACCTCAGATGGTGGCAGGAGATGAAGCAAGGCCTCATTCGGTGGTTACATTAATGCAGGAGAAGGCAGCCCATAAGGTACCCTTGATCCATGCAAATCTTTCATGGCTTGTGGTTTGTAAATACCTTATGAGTTGCTTCACAACAAGAGCACTAGAAAGTTTATTTTTAAATGTAGGTTGGCAATCTAAGAATTCTTGTAATCTAGGTAATTTGTGAAAGGTGACTGAAAAGAGGGTACAGATCAGAAAATCAGCACCTTTTCTGAACATGTGGGGGGAGGGGTGCATAATCAGTGTCTTAAACTAACAGTTCGTTGTTCTAGATATCTTGACAAACCACATTTTTCCACACTGAAAGCTTTACAATTTCTTAATGACAACCCAGGTGGAGGATGTGCGTTTGTAAACCTTAGGTTCACTGTGGCTTGTTCACTTGTAGCATGGTTTCTTTGCAAAGAATGCATGTACTGTATATTTTTAGCATTTGTGAGCTTTCATTCCTTGTGTGTGTTCCGTTAAAGAGATTTTAAGATTACCATTCTTTGTTGATGACCAGAAATCTTAGTCTGCTAATCATTCTAGGACTGATTCTCAAACTATGAGTGGCTTGGTATTCTGATGTGTGCACATGAGGCTTTGAAATAACATGTCTTCAATGTATATTAAGATAACATTTTGTTTAAACCTGCTGCTAATCCTATCCAAAGACTGAAAGTGGATAACTGGTAATATACCAAAAGTAAAAAAACATGTAAAACAAGCTGAAGTGCACAGAATGAAATCTCATTCATTCATTGCAGACTTAGCCCTAGCTGTCAAAATACAGAAGTTTTAAACTTCTTGCAGAATTTCTGAAAGATGTCTAAAATGCAGATTTGATGAATCGCCAGAAAAGAGGAGTGCAGAGTTGTGGGGAAACCAATAGGCATTCCCCTTTGTGTATATATTGCACTTGATGTGCTGTTTGTGATGATAAAGATTACAGAAGGTCATACAAGAGGAGGCAGAACTTAAAAGTGCAAAAAGCAAATACATATTTATATAAGTTCACATTTATATTGCCTAAACCTGGCATTAGATCTGAAGTTTAATTGCCCAAATCCTAAAAGGAAATTTTGCATACAGTACTCATGCAGGTGTGTGCCTGGGTACACATTTCCCTTTGAACATCTGCATCTTGTTAAACTGGCTGGGTATATCTCTATGTATATCAGGGAATGTGCATTCTCATTCAGGACTTTCGTGTAACTAAAGCCTCATCCAATCCAGAATCCAGTTAATTGAAAGATTTTTACAGTCTTTAGCCTCCCATCAAACTTAAGAAGTTGGCCATGATTATATTGTTTTTATTAAGCTTTATATGGCAGACAACCCTGTTGCTAACAGTTCTCAAATCTGGAACCCTGATAACCCTGTCATGTCCTGAAGTCCATTACACTAAAGACCCACAACCAAACTAGCCTCATAACGTGAATTAAATAATAACTTGGAGTGCTTCTTTTCAGAGCTTTGTTTTGTGAACCAGTAGGGCAGCTGTTGGCTCTGCCCTAATTTCTATAGTCAGCTGTAGCAGAATTTAAAGTGCAGAGTCATAGCTATGTTGAGTGTATGTCATGCTAAGTATCTGTGCTCCTCCCCCCAACAAGATATATGCAGTTATCAGGTTTAAATCAGGATGCATCCTGTTTCCAGGTTAACTGTAGAATTCCTCACGTGATAAGCCCAGGGAGCTTTATTTTTGTGGGGATTGATAGAATTGAAACACAAGATTCCCCACTGTAGTCTGTCCTAAATTTTGCAGTAATTTATTGACAAATCAATACCTTGAATAACTCACAGGCACATTACAAGTGCAAGATGGATGTAGTTGCCTCCTCATGAAAAAGTTCATTATCACTTCAAGAAAGTGATGGTTTTTTAAGAATTATTTTTAAGAGTTATTTGGAATAGTCTTCCCCCACTGACCAAAAACTAAGAAGGTCGGAATATTAACTTTGGAAAAGTATATGGCGCCATAGACGTGGGGTGTCCTCCTAAGCAAGGGCTGTGATGGATACTAAGGTTTAGGAAAATGGTGAAAGCCACGAGGCTTATTATGTCTCTTAGGCCAGCATTTGATATATTAACCAGACTTTATTTAAAATGGAAAACTACTAAATGTCATTTGGGGCAGTTGAACTGGATTATTATTATTATTATTATTATTATTATTATTATTATTATTATTAGCTTTTCTCACAGAAGTGAACTAAAGCAACTTTCAAACACATCATAAACACTAAAACCAAATTTAAAAAGCACAACCAATGAAAACTTAACCAGTGCATCTCTACAGATAAAGGACTGGTCCTACAGATCCTGTTGCACTAAAATAGGCCGCAAATACTTGAAGCCCTTCAAATTAAAGACCAAAAGCCCTGGTTTTTTAAAAAATATATTATTTGCTTGGCTCCAGTGTTTGAAATTCCGCAGGTACCAGGCACGTTTTGCTACAGGTGCGGGTCCAGTTGAGACTATGGAGATTTCTGGGTGCCAGGTTGGCGACCACCATTTAAAAAACCTCTGCTTTAGTTCATAGTTAATACTATTTCCGTTTCCCCTGTGTGTTACTTCTCCTTGCCTACTGGGGACCAGTGGATTGTTGTAAGAGCAAGCTACAATCAAGCAATGTAGTTGAGATCATAGAATCAGATAATTGTAGTGTTGGAAGGGATGCTGAGGGCCATCTAGTCAAACCTTCTGGCGAATAGATACTCCGTTGTGGCAACCGTAACCTAGAGCCCAAGTGCCATTTGGCACCTAACTTATATATCCGATTTTCTAACACTGCTTGGTTCCTAAGGATCAATAAAAATGGCACCATGGGGAGACCACTGAAACGGCCCATTTTTGTGTTGCCCCCTCATTGGAAGCATGGACTATGCCTGATGCTCCAGAATAAGCTTTGAGTAATCTGAAGTAATTGTTGAGTGAACCTTGAACCATCTAAATAAACAATATTGGTAGTTTCAAAACAGCACCACCAATGGCATTTCCCCCTTCCTGTGCACTTTTAATACACACATACATTATATGGATTTCAAGAGTTCTTTAAGAAATCAGTAGCGTCTTTTACCAGTTAAATTTTGTCCTCATAGCGACCTTGACATGACAACCATTTGTTAGTGACAGGAGTCCAGTGAAAGATTAGAAATAAATCTGGGCCAAGTGATTCACTCAACAAGTCATTCATTCATTTTATTTGTATGCTGCTTTCCCACATAAAATTCATTCTCAAAGTGGGTTACAACAAAGGAAACAGGAAAACATTTCAAAACCAAACAGTGCAAAAATAATTTCATAATAGCCCAGCAAAACGACACAGTAGCAAATATAATTACGTACAGAAAATAACATTTTAGTACTATAAATATAACAAAATTACATAACGACCAGCATCCAATAGCAAAAATAAAAAGGGAACCTCTCAGGTTTATTGTGTCACAGTGTTCTTGCTTTATCTGATGCTTAAGTGCTTCTATCTAGTGATAGCAGGTTGCAACTAGAGGAGAGGAAGAGTCTCTGGGAATTTGTCATGAGAGATTTTAAAAGGGGAAAAAATAACTTCTGTACCTAGAAAACATGGTTTGTGTCAAATTGTCCAAAACTTTTGAGTTTAAAAACAATCAATCAATCAATCAATCAATCAATCAATCAATCAGGTTTCTACTCACTTTTAATCTTCTTTAGAAAGGCTTTGGATCCCACAGCATTTGCAACTAGGTAAAAGTAAAGGACCCCCGGACGGTTAAGTCCAGTCAAAGGCGTCTATGAGTTGTGGCACTCATCTTGCTTTCAGACCAAGGGAGCTGTCCGTAGACAGCTTTTCTGGGTCATGTGGCCAGCATGACTAAATGGATTCTGGCACAACAGAACACCATGGCAAGTACCAGAGCACACGGAAACTCTGTTTACATTACCTTTACCTATTTACCACTACAGTACCTTGAATATGTTTAAGTGTTTTGCATCTCTAGTTGTTACGCTACTGCTGTGAAATTGAAAGAAGAATTCAAAACTACTCTGAATTAGACAGCTTATTGCTTTTTTGTGATCAGAGAAACATTGTATAAAATATGGATGAGTAGCTTCAGCAAAAGAGAGATATAATTTAAATGGAAACTATAATCCAGGGTAAACTGTTTTCTAGATTTGAGTGCATCAGAATGCAAACCGCTGCAATTATTATTTAGTAAAGTGTTCCTAGAGTGCTGTGATTTCTCCCATTTGCAGTTAGTAATATGTTTTTGTACATCACTGAAGAGAAAACGGAACATTTCCAGCTTTTGCAACTGAATTACAGTTAGGAAGAAAAAAGTGTTTTGAATTTGTAGAGGGAAATTCATTTCAGATTTTACCACAGCTGTTCACATTGCCTCTTCACTTTAAAGAGCAGGTTGATTTGTAAGCAGTGAGGAATGTGCAGTGAAAACCAGAAAGTACAGCTCAAGCTGCCATGCAGTCATTGCATATATGCATGTCATGCCTCCTGGACTGAAACCCTACAACATCTGGGAAAGCAATATATTTCTGTAATGTTTTCGTTGAACTGTTGAAAGCCCACAGATTCAGCAAACTTAAACAGGCGGCACAATGGCTCTGTAGAGCTCTTTCACTCGTACCAATATCTTAAACAAGAAAAATGAACTTGTCTCTCACGTAATTGAAATTTAGGAGACGAAACAAAATTTGGGCTTGGATTGTGCTCAGCTAAGTTCTGCTTGAGGTAGAGAAAAGGAGGTGGAAAGGCACTTTTGGCTGATTCCTCTTTTCCCCTGAAAATTTGAGGATTAGTGGTGTTGGAGATTACATGGGGAAGAGGGAATCAGATAAAATGGTTACCTTGTGGTGGTGATGGTTCTTAATTAAATATCTTTATTGCCCTTCATCTGAGGATCACAGGGCAGTTTACAATATAAAATGGTTCCTTTGAGAAATGGAAAGAGCCCTTCCCTTTGCAGAGGGGCACGTTTTGTTCTAACCCTTGTAAATGGCAGGTGTTTTCATCAAAGGAAAGTCATTGGTAAAAGTGCAACACGCATGGTATATTAGTTTCAATTTAAGGTAGAAGAATAACTGCCTATGTTATAATAATAATAATAATAATAATAATAATAATAATAATAATAATAATTTTTTATTTATACCCCGCCCTCCCCAGCCAAGGCCGGGCTCAGAGCGGCTTACAAGCAATAATAAAAACAAGATGAATGATTACAACTTAAAAACAAAAATAAAATACAACATTAAAATAATGGAACATTAAGATATTAAAATGTAGCCTCATCACAGGAGGAGAAGGAAAAGAAAGAAAAAAAGAGAGGGAGGGAGGGAATCAAATTGGCTCCAAGCCAAAGGCCAGGCGGAACAACTCTGTCTTACAGACCCTGCGGAAAGAAATCAGATCCTGCAGGGCCCTGGTCTCATGAGGCAGAGCGTTCCACCAGGCCGGAGCCAGAGTTGAAAAGGCCCTGGCTCTGGTTGAAGCCAATCTAACTTCCTTAGGGCCTGGGACCACTAGGGTGTTGTTATTTATGGACCTTGAGGCTCTCCATAGGGCATACCAGGAGAGGCGGCCCCATAGGTACGAGGGTCCTAGGCCGTGAAGGGCTTTAAAGGTCAAAAGCAGCACCTTAAATCTGACCCTGTACTCCACCGGGAGCCAGTGCAGCTTGAAAAACACTGGGTGAATATGCTCCCATGGCAGAGACCCCATGAGGAGCCTCGCTGCAGCATTCTGTACCCGCTGGAGTTTCTGGGACAGCTTCAAGGGCAGCCCCGCATAGAGCGAATTAAAGTAGTCAAGCCTGGAGATGACCGTCGCATGGATCACTGTGGCCAGGTCGGGTCAGCCTCACTATGTTGAAGTGCAAGTTCAAGACTTTTAAAATACAACTGTGTAAGACCATTGAAGTGTGCGAGAAACGTCTAACATGGTTCTTATTTCACATCACATTCATTGTATAATAAGTGAACTTATATCTACCTCTGTTTCCTGTTAATCTTTTATTGTTCCTTTCTACTTACAGGTAGGAGGAGACAAAGAGTACATCGTCCACGTTCTCCAATACTGGAAGAAAAAGATGTCCCTTCTCTTGACTTGCCTAAATCCTCAGAGGACTTAATGGTGCCTAATGAGCATATAATGAATGTTATTGCCATCTATGAGGTACTGCGGAACTTTGGCACTGTCTTGCGACTGTCCCCTTTTCGTTTTGAGGACTTCTGTGCTGCTCTGGTAAGCCAGGAGCAGTGTACACTTATGGCAGAGATGCATATAGTGCTTTTAAAAGCTGTTTTACGTGAAGAAGACACTTCAAATACTACCTTTGGACCTGCTGACCTCAAAGATAGCGTTAATTCCACATTGTATTTCATAGACGGGATGACGTGGCCCGAGGTTCTGCGGGTTTATTGTGAGAGTGACAAGGAATATCATCATGTTCTTCCTTTCCAAGAGGCAGACGACTACCCCTATGGACCCGTTGAGAATAAAATTGAAGTCCTGCAGTTTTTAGTGGATCAGTTTCTTACAACAAACATTGCACGCGAGGAATTAATGTCGGAAGGTGTGATACAATACGATGACCATTGTAGAGTTTGTCACAAACTGGGGGATTTGCTTTGCTGTGAAACTTGCTCAGCTGTGTACCACTTGGAGTGTGTGAAACCACCTCTTGAAGAGGTACCTGAGGATGAATGGCAGTGTGAAGTTTGTGTAGCACATAAGGTGCCTGGTGTAACGGACTGTATTGCTGAAATCCAAAAAAATAAACCATACATTCGACATGAACCTATTGGATACGACAGAAACAGGCGGAAATACTGGTTCCTGAACAGGAGGCTTGTTATGTAAGTAAATGTTCTAAGCACAGTAATATTGGTGCATGGTGGATTTTCAAGAAGATGGGATTTTCTTTTATATTGGGCCAAAAATGTGTTTTTTATCTCCATTCAGTAGAAATTGCACTGCGGGGGGTGAGAAGCCAATGGCGAAATGAAGTGTCCATCACTGAAAAATACCAGGCTCCTGCTTACAGAGTTTCAAAACAAAAGTTGTGGTTTAGAAACATAAGATCTGGTCTGGCAACAGAAAACTTGTGTTATCCTGTTAGTGTTTGTATTTAATGTTTTTTGAATGAACAAGCTTAACAGCAGTATTACTTTCTTTTTCTCCAAGGTGACAATTTTCTTTTTTTTCTTCCATATTTTTTATTGATTTTCACAAACATAAAAAACAAAAATAACAAAACATACAAACACACATAACACGACTTCCCCAAACCTCCCCTTCACTGCACCCTTATTTTTAAGACAACAATTTTTAGCAATCCTTCGTTCAAATTCATAGCTAATTTTCTTTAAAAAAATTTTTTTTTTTAATTTAAACTTTAACAGCTATAGTTCTCTATCTCATACCCCTTGACATCTTAGCATTCCAAAATTTTGCAACAGTTCTTAAGATAAACTTTAAATTTTCCCCAGTCCTCTTCCACCGTCTCTCTCCTCTGGTCACGGATTCTGCCGGTAATCTCAGCCAGTCCCATAAATTCAGTCACCTTGGTCTGCCATTCTTCCAGAGTAGGTAATTCTTGAGTCTTCCAATACTTTGCTAGTAGGATTCTTGCTGCCGTGGTTGCGTACATGAAGAATGTTCTGTCTTCCTTTGGTACCATTTGGCCGACCATGCCCAAGAGAAAAGCCTCCGGTTTCTTAACAAATGTCCACTTAAGGATTTTCTTAATTTCATTATAGATCATTTCCCAGTAGGCCTTAATCTTTGGGCAGGTCCACCAAAGGTGATAGAAGGTTCCTTCACATTCATTGCATTTCCAACAATTATTATTGGGCAGATGATATATCTTTGCTAGCTTGACTGGGGTCATGTACCACCTATATATCATTTTCATTATATTCTCTTTTAAGGCACTACATGCCGTGAATTTAATGCCTGTGGTCCATAACCGTTCCCAGTCTGCAAACATGATATCATGACCAATATCTTGTGCCCATTTAATCATTGCTGATTTTACTGTTTCATCTTGCGTGTTCCATTTCAGCAGCAAATTATACATTCTAGACAAATTTTTAGTATTGGGCTCCAATAATTCCGTTTCTAACTTTGACCTCTCTTTCTGAAATCCTAATTTCCTGTCCTGCTTAAACATCTCGTTAATCTGATGGTAGTGTAGCCAATCTCGGACTTTAGGTTTTAGTTTCTCCAAGCTCTGTAGTTTGAGATTTTCACCATCATGTTCTAAAATTTCGCAATATTTTGGCCAATCTGAGTCCATATTAAGTTTTTTTACCGCCTTGGCTTCCAGGGGTGACAACCACCTGGGGGTTTTATTCTCCAACAAATCTTTGTAACGGTTCCATACATTAAACAATGCTTTCCTGACGATGTGGTTTTTAAAGCCTCTATGCACCTTTACCTTGTCATACCAAGGTGACAATTTTCTAACCCTGAGAGTACTGCTGAAATTTTAGTATTTTGTGAATCCATTCTTTCCTTCTTATCTTTCTTATAACTTACAAATTCAAGCCTAGGCAGTGACTTCATTTAAATCCAAATGCAACATAGCTGCTATGTTATGACCCAGGTAGTAGAGCTTAGTGTGCAAAGTCATTTTTTGTAGAGGCGTGATTGCAGAACCCTGAGATTTAGAATGCATCAGAAAATATTACAAATTACTGAATATCAACAAAAGCCCAAGGGCTAGATCACTGATTCTTCTAAGAATAAAATTTTAAATACCGTTTATTTTAAGAGTCAGTTGGAAAAAGAAATTGCAACTCTGCTGACACCATTATCTGTACTAGATGGCAGCTTTCTCAATGCATCTTCCTGTAGTAAAAACTCATATATGAGATCATCAGGCATGAAATCTCAGCTTGTATGAGGATTTCATACTACAGTGGTTCCTTGGTTCTCAAACTTAATCTGTTCCGGGAGTTCATTCGACTCCCAAAACAGTTCAAAAACCAAGGTGCAGCTTTCGATTTGCTACAGGAGCTTCCTGCACTCAATCGGAAGCCGTGTCGGACATTCGGCTTCTGAAAAACGTTTGCAAATTGGAACACTTACTTCTGGGTTTGCGGCGTTCGGGAGCCGATTTGTTCAGGAGCCAAGCCATTCGACAACCAAGGTACCACTGTACTTCATATTTTGAAGAATCAACCGTTGGACCTTTTTTCAGTGCAAAGTTGCTGTCTTTCTCTGTAAACCCACATCCATTTGTAGGCATGTGATCTTACCACTAATGAGTACAGTAAATATCTGTAGAAAGAAAAGATGGCACTCTGGATAAAGCCCTTGTATTTTGATCATTTGAGAGGACGTATCTGCTTCTCAAGGAGTTTCCTTTACCGTGAAGATAAAAAAACTCCCATTGATTCCTACCAGATTCATTGTTGGCTTGCAAACAGCCAGTGATCTATTCACCTAGGATGAGCAAAAATTGCCTCTAGGCAACAGGGCAGAGAATTTTTTATGAAACTGAAAAACTTTTCTTTTTTTATTCAAACATCTTACACTGGTACTTGAGAAAAGGCACACCATTAAAAAAATTGTAAGCAGCATAGCAGAATGGGCTGGTCTTCGATATGGCTCATTATTGCTTGTTTATAAGTCTGCTATAGCAGTATAGTGTTGAATATAGATAATAAAATTTTAGAGAACAACTCTTTACTTTGTTTCCTACAAGCATATGGCTATCATTGATGTCCAAACACAAACTGCATTTAGTCTTAAGAATATGATAGCAAGTAAATTTCAATCCCTGATTTACAAAGCTGACTTATTTTCAATTACTATAGTTAAAGATGAAGTGCAGTTTAGAGTTCAGGTGTAATGCTGAACACTGGCTAATCAAGAATGGAAAAGAAAGCTTCTGATTGCCTCCTCGCATCTGTGCCAGTGAAGAATAATATGAATCTGAGGTAGACCCAAGGTGGATCTAAACATGGGGGGGGGGGGGAGAAATGCTATAAATAAGTCAGAAATTAGATCGTTTTAACAAAAGAAAAAAATCACTATGGAAAACTGTGTTTTAAAATTTCCTGCTCTCTGGCACCATCTGGTGTTGTATGTTTATAGCACATTCAATTTGATGTATCTTTAGTAATGTAGCCGAGTCCCCTTTCTGTGTAAAGCCTCAATATCTAAAGATATTCCCTTAAGCCATGTAAGAGGGGCTTGTTGAAAAATTCATTGTGGTTTTTTTTACTGAAACAGTGACAGTTCAGTGTCCCTGAGACTGCCCAGTGGTAAAACTCGTCTTCAAATTTAGGCCAGACTCTTTGGGTGCTCCTGATACTTCTCCTCTTGCTAGACTTCTTTGATATTTTGATTAAGACTGCAGTGTAAATCTTTAAAGAGATAATTACACATACTAAATTTGCAGTGCACGCTAGGGAAATGAACTGGGGGTCTCCCATATCAAAGTCTGAATGGAAAATGCATGTCATCAAACTATTTACTTACTACTGTATATTTTTCTATATGTACTGTATTCCACTTTTCAGACAAAAGTTGCCCCCCCCCCCCAGCTGCTCACATCAGTTAAAAGGGATGGCATTGCCATCAGGTTTGTAGGAACACACAAGGAAAGGGAAATGGGAAAGGTAGGAGAGGGAGGTCAGTTCTCTAATGCCAGAACACAGTGGTGAGCTATAAGTGGGTGTAAGGGGGGAGCGCAGGCTGAGCTTCCCTTGCTGGTATTCTTTATTGAGTACTAATGAGTATTTCTTTTTCCATTGTCGGATAGATAGGGCCAGAGTGTTCTTTTCCTTTACTTCTGCAGTCCCTGTGCAACTGGCAGTTGTTGCTGTGTTTCTCTGGCAGGTAGTGTGTGGGGAGGAAGCTTCTGAAGCCACTTCTTTTCTGGCCAATGAATGAGCTCAGCCTGGTATTTCCCTGCCGTGATGTAGATGAAACAACCTCTCAGGAGCCTTGGTCCCTTGTGCTGGTTTCAGCTCTCCAGTCCCTGGGTTGACTCCATACTTGCTACAGGGACATGGGTGGCGCTGTGGTCTAAACCACTGAGCCTCTTGAGCTTGCTGATCAGAAGGTCGGCAGTTCGAATCTGCGTGATGGGGTGAGCTCCCATTGCTCTGTCCCAGCTCCTGCCAACGTAGCAGTTCGAAAGCACACCTGTGCAAGTAGATAAATAGGTACCACTGTGGCGGGAAGGTAAACGGTGTTCCGTTATGCCAGAAGCGATGTAGTCATGCTGGCCTCATGACCTGGAAAGCTGTCTGTAGATAAACACCAGCTCCCTCGGCCTGAAAAGCGAGATGAGTGGAGCACCCCATAGTCTACTTAACCGTCCAGGGGTCCTTTGCCTTTACCTTTACCTTTACCATACTTGCTATGCCAGCTGATTCAGCAAAAACTACTTTTTTGTGTAGAACAATGCTGCCACCTTGCACCAGATCAGAGCATTAGTCCATCTTGCCCCCAGCATTGTCTGTTTTGAGGGGCAGTGGGTCTCCAGAGTCTCAGGGAGATGGCTTTCCCATCCAAACCTGCTGCCTGATCATTTTTAACTTTCAGTTGAGCCTGAGACCCTTTGCATGTGAAGCATGCACTCTGCCACTGAACCCCTGGGCTCCATACCAATTGCACCAGGCAGTCATCTAGATACATGACAAAGAAGTAGACACTTTAATTCATAAGACTTCATTGTTTGCAGTAGGACATGTTGTAGGCTGAGGTGTGCAAGAACTTAAATGCAATTTTGTATGCAACATTAGGATTAAAGCCATTGCATATAGTATTTCATAGCTTGTTCTTCCAAGTTTCAGACAGGGTGGAGCAAAGCAGGAGTGATTGAGCCATGTGCAGTAACATATTGGTCATTCATAGTAAAGTGGGGTTTGTTGCTTATCATGATGTGTGAACAGAGCCTATGTGCAGCCACACTGGATGTGTTATATCTTCTCCCAGGTCTCCTCCACTCCCTCCATCCTCTTCCCCACCTTAAGGGCTTTTCTTTAATAGTCTTTCATCTTTACTCTCATCTCGTTGTACATACATTTGTTACTTGCTTCTTGGATTTATAAAAAGAAGCAAAGGTCATATAATACTATTAAATTTTAAAAGTGAATTATTTCCGCAATGCATAGTGTGGATTTGTTAAAGTGGCAAAGCATTATTTTTTCAGACCATATCTTTTAATTCTTCCTTTGGAGCACCCCCAAAGCTCAGCACGATATCGAAAATAAGAGAATGGGCAGGGTCAGTCATGACAGCAGATTTCTTCTGACTACGAAGATTGGCTAAATGTGATGTAAAGTAATAATGCCTGTACCCAAAATGCTTGCCCTCCACTTAATGATTCTGATTTGTGTGAAATAGACAGTCACCATATTTGTGTGAAATAGAGTCAGCATATTTTTGCTATACAGTTCCAAGTCATCAATAATTGGACCAGATTAACTGGTTGTACAGGACTTCATGGTGAATAAAACCTATGTTGAGATTTTTCATAATCATTTCTTCGAATGATTCAGTGTCTAATTTTTGAAATTATCATTGAAAATTCCTTTTGTATGGGAATGTCATAATACTTTATAGTACGGTATGGTAAAGAAACATATTATTTGTGTATTGGAAAGGGAAGAAAAGGTTTGTGTTTTGTGATAATACAATTTTTAAATGTGGCAACTCATATTATGCAGTTGAATTATGGAAGAATTGAATTATGTTATCATAACATTTTTTAGAGTTTGGTAATAGCTGTTTGTGGTAAACTAAAAATACATGCTCAACAGTGAATTTACGATATGAACTCAGTTATTCTTTTCATTCCTGTTTCTTTGTTTCATTTGTCTCATAAACAATTATTCTAATACTGTCACAGAGAGGAAGATTCAGAGTGTGAGAAAGATAAGAAAATCTGGTACTATAGCACAAAAGTCCAGCTGGCAGAATTAATTGAATGCCTTGACAAAGATTACTGGGAAGCTGATATCTGCAAAACTCTGGAAGAAATGCGTGAAGAAATACATCGGCATATGGATGTAACAGAGGACCTTACCAATAAAGCACGGGGTAGCAACAAATCTTTTCTTGCTGCAGCAAATGGTAAGAATCTACAAAACTAATCCGGAATTGCTAACAGCACACAATGGATTATTGAGCGCATTTTGAATTTCTACCTCATTGACGTGTATTGTAGTGAAGAAAGGTTTATGAGGAAAAGGGCATGTCTGCTAAAATTGGGAAGGCCAAGTTCCACAGACTTCATTTATGGTGCCACTGGAATACATATAGCCTTTAGGTACATTTGAGAAGGTTTGATTAAACCTGTTAGGCCTTATAGATTTTTTCAGGGAAATGGGTGAACATTGGTCCAGGCCTACCCTTGTTGCTGCCCCAGAAAAAGCGCTAACTTATGCAGACTTTGTTTAATAGTGCAAAAAACCCGAGAAACTGCAAGAGATCTATATACAGAAGGATGTGAGCAGAAGGTGACTTCTCTGCTCTTTTCAGGAGGAAACAAATTGAATGGTGTTGGCTGTGGAATACTGTGGGGGGGGTGTATTTAAAGATAAAATGGTATATTTTTGCTCTTAAGCAAAAGATAAAATGTGATTCTTCCTCTAACACTTGTAGTCTACAGAGCTCTTCCTGATGACTTTAAGGTTGTCTTTTTCACTCTTAAATATAGCTAGCTATAGTGTGCCTTTGAAAAATAGTCACCAGTATAGTGTTTGTCCGTTTCCTTAGTTGATCATATCAGTTTCCTTAGTTGATCATAATACCTAGTGGCATTTACAAAACCTCCACTGCTTTATAGAAGAAATAATACTTCAGTCTTAAGTGGGTCAGTATGGGCAAGACCACCTGCTCCATACTTTTTATTCACAACCATCCCTTCTTGGCAGTGTTCTGTTTTGTAACAGCCGTAGCAAATGTTTGTTTCTTTGCAAACGGTTGGATTACTGGCTACATCTAGGCTGCGTGCCTTAAAACAGGGCAACAACTGGAGACATAAACTGAGGGCCCTATTTTGCAGTGAGCATCCTTTTGCTTTTGGAGAAACCTGCCTTTTGGAAGAGCGCAGCTTTCTTCTCAAGTCTGCACTTGTTTCAAACCAAATGGATTTCTTGGTGGCAGTGGGATCTGAGTCTAGTTCTAGAGCACTGAAAATATTGCAGCGGATAAATAAATGAGGGCAGGAGGAGGTCAGATTGATTATCATCCTTGTTGGAAGAGTTGCTAACTTGAGGTTTCCATAATCCCACAGCTCAGCCTTATTTTTCAGTCTTTGCATGTTTGGAGCCAGATTAATGTCCAGGAGCCACAGATTTGTAGATCTGTTAGGTTACTATATATGCATGTTATCAAAACTTCAATTAATCTGCAGAATCAATAGCAATTAATGCATGTTCTCTGACATCGCTTGTAGAGTTGTAGATTATCCATATTGACTGAGTGATGTACACAAAATTCCATTCAGTTTTCAATCCCTGCCATTTTTGAGACTATGTATACAGGTAACTTGCAATTTACATGCATTTAACTTGTGCATATTCAACTTTACACACTTGGCAAAAAAAGGGGGGGTCTGAGGGTCCAGGGAAGAAAAACTTTGGCAATCCCGTCCGCCATTGCACCCAGTGTGTTTTGACTATACAAGATTTTGGTGTTCCATATTATCCCTGGAACATAACCCCGATGTAAATTGAGAGTCGCCTGTATCAACTTGTAATCCACCTGTTAAATGACTTTTTAAAAATTACATGTGCAAACAGTACTTCACAAATGTCAGTTGCACTGTGGACCATGTATCCAATTGTTAGATGGGTCTGTCAGGGGTTAAAATGGATACTTCTGGAGCCCCTAGTCTTTGAACTAGGTGTCTATTGTCCATTTTTTGCTTTAGAAGAGATTCTGGAAGCAATCAGAGCCAGAAAGGGGGAAATACCAGAAGATAAAAGCTCAATAGCTGATGAAACGGAAACGGAAAAGGCTAGTGTTGAGAATAAAGACAGTACAGATACTGATAATGGCAAAGAGGAACTTTCGAACCAACTGCTGGATGTAAACAAAGAAACACCACCAGATGAAAGTTCTGAAAAAGGAAGAAAGGAAGGTAAAGACGATACTTGCGAAATTAACATATTTTCTGCAGTAGTGTTTACTCCCGTGTATTTCATTTTAATAGCATTTGTTATTGTATCTTTTGGTCTGTCAACAATTTCAGTTTTAGACAGACATTCTTCTCATCACAGAATCAGCTCTCATTCCCCAGTGACATAGTCCAAGCAGTTTTCACAAACTTTCATTTCAGTGTAGGTAAAACTTGGCATCTTGGTATAAGCTAATTTTTAAAACACCTGTTGCACTTTGTTACCCATTCGTTAACTGTAGAGCAAACAGATGCTATAGATAAAAGCAACTCCGTGACATCAGCTGTTGGAGGCAACAGCGTAGCTCCTCCTGCTGGAGAGTCTAGTACCTCTGAAGGAAAGAGTGCAGTCGGAAATGAGTCAAAAATCCTGGATGATAATGAGGCGAACAAGAAGCTGGTGACATCAGAGGCCCTCAAGAATGTCTCAGGTACAGAAAAATGCCTCTGTAATTTAGAGGAGCATAACAGTTATGTAAGTGGAAATCGCCTAAAACCACTTACAGTGTATGCTATTTGTGCTGCTTGTTTGCACTGCCATCCCTGACACTCTGATATGTTTGTCTTCAAATGAATTAATAGTATCCCAGATTTAATGTGGATAGACTTGTGTTGCTGCATCCTTCAAATATTTGGGATTACAGTGGTACCTCAGGTTACATACGCTTCAGGTTACATACGCTTCAGGTTACAGACTTCGCTAACCCAGAAATAGTGTTTCAGGTTAAGAACTTTGCTTCAAGATGAGAACAGAAATTGTGTGGTGGCGGCAGTAGGAGGCCCAATTAGCTAAAGTGGTGCTTCAGGTTAAGAACAGTTTCAGGTTAAGAACGGACCTCCGGAACGAATTAAGTACTTAACCCGAGGTACCACTGTACTACTATTTATTTCAGCCGAAGCCGTTATGAATGATAAAATACATAAAACAGAATGAAAGCAGACTAAAATGCATGACATGGTTAAAATAATTATTAAAATCAGGCATCCTGCCCGATAAAGAATTTAACTTATCCCCACAAACTTTTCTCCTTAAAATTGCCGCTCTAAAGGCAAAACAGGCCACTTTTTGTGAGGTGTAAGGAGACTTGTTCCCTAATAAAAAGTTTATCACATACTCATCTCAATCTCCCAACTGGGAGATTTAAATCTTTGTTCTTGAGTCCTCGTAGATTGGGCATACCAGTAAGTAGTAGAGTAAATCTTCAGGCACATTACCTCCACATGGGCAAACTCTTTCTTCAGAGGGGAATTTAAAATTATGTTTCGCATGGATTTGCACTGTGTTTATTTTTAGAACTCCCAGAATGCATTGGCTCATATTTTAGTGTGGTATGCAAAGGAGTGAGAGCCTCTTGGGCGGCAGAGCATGATCCCATGGATGCCATGTTGGGGACATCCAACGGTAAAAATACCTGGTGTAATGGCCGAGATTGTAGAGTATGCAGACAGAAATGAATGTGAATAGATCAGAATAAGTGTCATCGATCTCATGCATGTGAACCTCTTTCGGAAAGATTTGAAGAATGTGTTAATAGGGGGAAAGCATCATTGTATAGAAATGACTGCAATATATTATTTTTATATGATAGATATAAAGACCAATTGGGAAACTATGTCTCTAGGGTGCTATTCCACGACTGCAGAAGTTGTGAATACCACAGCAATATGTACAGGCTTATTTGCATGGATGTTTCTTGCCCAGCTAGCAGCCTCAGCAGCTTGTTGTGAACCTGTTAGGAGTTGTTTTGTTGCCCAGTGATCTGAGAATTTACTGCCTTGAATAATGTGGTATCATCTTCAGTGCTGGCCATCTTGATATTTCATCCTTGATTTCAGGTGACTCATGATAAGATTGATAGCAATGATTCAAAAATAATTGCCCCTCTTTTAGTTCTGTTCATAATTAAAATACTTTTGTTTATTCCTTCCTATCCTCTTACTCATGTCTGCTACGTATTCCTTTTGTGCATTGGAGACTGTCTTCAGTAATCCTCTCTGTAAGCTCTCCCACCTAACCAAAATATACAGCTCCCTTTATGTAAAACATGTATCTGGGGAAAGTTGTAGCCCAACCCTCTTCCCGTGTAATCGTTTCAGTGTTCAAAGGTTGTGTTTTTTTAATGTGGGTGTGCATACAAATTCAACCTTTCTTCTTCTCCCACTCCCCAATGGGATTTTTCAGAATGTGTAATTTGGTTATTAATCATGTTTGCTAAACGCAGGAATAACAATGTGCTTAGCTGTTGAGCTAAAATAAGAAATATAATGGCTTTATAGAAGAAGCTGCACATAATTAAAATATATACAACACCTGTTGACTTAAATTCAGAAATAAATTATCATTTATATTCTCCTACTATTGATGTTTCAGCACCTTTTGATTTCAAGATGTTCATCTTGCATTTTAAAGTGCCCTTCATGTAATACTACGTACATAAATAGTTCCTATCTTTCACAGATGAAACAGCTAAGATGGTTCCCAGCCTGAACGTTGGTTCTTCCACTGAAGCACTTTTGTCTGATCCAGAAAACAGCTGTAGCAATGTACTAAATTCCATGCAGGATGAATCAATGAAGGCTTCTGATGAAGTGGAAAATATTGAAGGAGGATCCCAGAGCTCAGAGGAGCTAGGTAAAAATAAAGCAGTCTGTCTTTAGAGTAGCTCAGGCATAGACAAACTCAACCCTCCAGATCCCTGACCACTGGTCCTGTTAGCTAAGGATGATGGGGTTGTAGTCCCAAAACATCTGGAGGCCGAGTTTGCCTATGCCTGGAGTAGCTGATTGCTTCTCTTAAAATGACACGTTTCAGCAATATCTGTACTAATTGGCCTTTCTGTCTCCTGTTTAAGTGGGTGGTTTGTTTTGGTTTTTGACAGGGGATAGATCTAACAGTGAACGAAGTGAATCTCCAAACACTGGTAGAGGCACCCCGGGTTCAACACGAATGGTCACCAGATTACGAAATCCGGATAGCAAACTCAGCCAGCTGAAAAGTCAGCAAGTTGCTGCTGCTGCACATGAAGCAAATAAGCTATTTAAAGAAGGCAAAGAGGTTTGTGTTAATTTTCAGACTTTTTACTGCAGAAATACTCCTGTTCACGGAAAGCAAAATGAAGATGGTCACCTGGTGGCTTCTACTGGGTGGTGAAAACTAACAGCACAATCTTATTCATGGCTATTCAAAAGTCAGCTCTATTGATTTTAACGGAACCTACTCCTGGGTATTGGTAGAGTTTGTTTCTTTAGGAAAATCAACTTTGAAGACAAGTTTATCCTTAGCCTAAGTTCTTACAGTCAGAGCCTATTTCATCCTGTGCACGTATTTTTAGATTAAGAGCTGCATTTTCTAATCCTCGACATTACATTCCCTAAAGATAACGGATTGGGCTAACACTAAAATCTAAGACCAAAGATTGTAATTTTTAAAAATTTGTGTGCATTTTGTTTTTTATTTCAATAAGGTCCTTGTGGTTAATTCCCAAGGAGAAATCTCCCGACTGAACACGAAGAAAGAAATAGTGATGAAAGGAAACATCAGCAATTATTTCAAACTAGGCCAAGAAGGGAAGTACCGTGTGTACCACAATCAATATGCCACCAATTCTTTTGCTTTGAACAAGCATCAACACCGGGAAGATCATGACAAGAGGCGACACCTCTCTCACAAATTTTGTCTGAGTCCTGCTGGAGAGTTCAAATGGAATGGCTCTGTCCACGGGTCAAAGGTTCTCACGATATCCACCCTGAGATTAACAATAATTCAGCTAGAGAACAACATCCCATCCTCATTCCTTCACCCCAACTGGGCTTCACACAGGTGAATATATTTGTGATTTTCATCAATTTTTATGCAGTTGTTTTTAAAATTATATAGGTTGGATCCAGACTTGCTCCTGTATGAACCATTTGTGCAGGAACCTGGGATCCAGAAGAGCTTCCCTGCTGGCAGAAGCAGGGGGGGGGGGGGCGCGGCACAATAGTTTTTACCTATTCCTCGTTTCCCTCGGGAACACTTTCCATGCTGTTCTGCAGGCTTTTCAGGGGCACGGGCCGCTACATGGGAAGGCTGGAATTTGCAAAAATAAAAATTAAAAAAAATCAATATATAATTTATTTATACCTCGCCCATCTGGCTGGGTTTCCCCAGCCACTCTGGGCAGTTTAGTTTTAAAGTATGCTATTGACATATCATTTGTCCTACTGTATGCAGCGAATGCAGGGCTGATAATATTTTTGTCACCTGTAGGTCTAATTGGATCAAGGCTGTGCAGATGTGTAGTAAACCTAGAGAATTTGCATTGGCTTTAGCTATATTGGAATGTGCAATCAAGCCAGTTGTCATGCTGCCAATCTGGAGGGAGTCCTTGGGACACACCAGGTAAGATGTCTGAATGAGTGAAAAACATAAGTCTACATTACAATATGTGCAAGTACTGTACTGGAGAATTTAACACCATTATAAAAAACTCTGGTCAGGAACACTGAAAATTCACAGGCACAGTTTTTGCAATATGTTCGCCACCTGGAAGTTGACTCGTGTCAGTTAATCTCAGCAATGGAAAAATTACTTTGAAAGTTCAACTACAGTGTACTTTAAATGCTCTTGACTCAACTGCATTCGCTGTTTGTACAGCAGCGTGCAGCTGTTTGTGTATTTGTAGTATAACTGGCCCAAAAGAATGTGTATCTTGCGATTAGGTTGCGCAGAATGACAGCTATTGAAAGAGAAGAAAAGGAAAAAGTGAAAAAGAAGGAAAGAAAACAAGAGGAAGAAGAAACCATGCAGCAAGCAACATGGGTGAAATACACATTTCCTATCAAACATCAGGTACAGATTCTGCATAGTAATCTTAAGTAAATGTTTTTAGCAGATTTCCGCTCTTCCTTTATTAAATTTTAAAGGCTGTATGGGATGGGGGGGGGTGTTTTTTTAACATGGTGAGTAATAGGATCGATGAAAAGAGAGAACTTGAGACTGATTCATGTCTTGGCCATTGTTTAATTGGATAATAATCCATGATGGATTGTAATCTTACTCAGGTGATAGAAGAGAGATTTCACCAAACATCTTTGATACTGTATATGCATAGGATGGGATTTATATATCCCAGTTCCAAGTGTAAGAGAAATTTGAGACAGGTCAAGATCCCATGTACTCCATCTATTCAATGAAGATGATTTCCTTTTCCTTCTAGCCCCATGACAAAAAAGCCTAAAAACAAAATATAGTAGCATTTATCTATTAAGAGTTATCCATAACAATCACTAAGAAGTCTATGTGGAACCCATTGATAAGCCCTTCTTAAAAAAAAAAAAAAAGGGCCTGAGTAGCTGCATAGATGCACCCCTAGTATTCTTTGTGTGGAAATTGCGGTTCTAGGAACCCAACTGGTCATGGCAAATCTACATCCCTTAAATGTTGTTGCTTTTCTATGTGCATTACTGTTGGGAGCAGAGGCTAGTTCTAGTAGTGTGCTCAGTCCTTTTTCATGCATTTATGTTGCAGATCTGTGTTGTAGCCACAGTTTAAGCAGTTTCCTGCAGCATTTGTTGAAAAGCCATCTTTTATTTTTGCAATTGCATATAAGCTTTTAAAGTAAATTTTAAAGTAAAGTAAAATGTGTCTGTAATGTTTTACAGGTTTGGAAACAAAAAGGAGAAGAATATAGAGTAACAGGGTATGGTGGCTGGATCTGGATTAGTAAAACTCATGTTCATAGATTTGTACCAAGATTACCAGGAAATACTAATGTCAATTACAGGAAATTACTACCAGGTGAGTGTAAAATATCTTTGCTTTGAAATAATTTTTACTGTTAGTTACTGCATCATAAACAGGCCTTCTCAGCACTATAGTCAAACCTCAGTTCTCGAACAGCTCCGTTTTTTAACGTTTTGGGATACTCAAATGCATTCATGTATTTCTTCATTCTAAGTTTTGAGTATTCTATTGTAAGAATTTTGTCTTTTTAATTACAGTTATATTTCTGAGTTCAAAACGCTGTGTTTTGGTGCAAGAATCAATACATTTGAATACTTTTGTTACACACCGTAACTTAATTCTCTCTTTAATCCATGCACCCCAAGAGCTTGAAAAGGTGGCATAGAAATCTTATAAATAAATATACGTGTCCTTTTTTAATCAGCAAAAAGTGAAACTACTACCATCCCAGAAAAACAGCGTGAACTGGATAAAAGGAAAACTCCAGCAAAAGTGAAGGTTGAGCATGGTTCTTCGAAAGAAAAGATAAAATACTTCCGTGAGCCACACAAGAAGGACCAAAAAGAAACTGAAAACTCCGAGACCACAAAGAGAGCTCAAACCAAGGAAGAAAATGAACCGCATGAAGAAAAATCTGAAATCAAACATTTTGAAAAATCAGATCATGCAAAAGAAGGTATTAAGCATTTAAGGCATATGGGCGGGTGGGTGAGTATTTAGGTTTACACGGATTAATTCTGTTTAGCAGAATGTATGCGTGCTTATGTAAATCTGAGAACAATCGGGGGGGGGGGATTAAAAAAAAATCTGAAACTGTGGATGTCGAATACTAAAGTCCCGTTGACACATTCACCTGCACACATATGGAAGCCACTTCCTGTTGCTGTGGTCACACACAGTTGTGATGTGTATGAATGGAACCATGTGGGTTAGGCGAAACAGGTCAGAAAGACCCAGTAATTACTAAAATGTCTTACTGAATTTTAATTGTTCTTCACAGAGAAGAAAGAAATTGATGAAGGTGATAAAGACATCAAGGAAGAATCTATGGAGGTTGATGAAGTGAAAGTGGATACCTCCACAAAATATGAGGAAGCCTCAATCAATGTGGATTTAATCAATGTCAGCGAGAGTTTCCACTTAAGGACATTTTACAAAAGGAAAGTAAAATCATCAAAACTAGATGGACTGCTTGAAAGGAGAGTAAAACAGTTTACACTTGAGGAAAAGCAGCGACTAGAAAGAATAAAGCTCAAATCTGGTTCTAACTCTTCAGGTTGTAAATTGTTGAGGCAACAGGAGAGTGAGGATGACCTACAGTTACCTAAAGCAGGAGATGAGAAGCAAGTAGATTTGACATCCCAAAGCAGAACTGATACTTCAGAGACAAATCAAACCGAAGATCCTGTTAAAGACCGCTTGTCACCTAGCAATCGCCACATTACCAAAACCAGTGAATCAGTCCAATCTTTGCCTTGCTTGAATAGGCTTTTAGAGGGAGAAGTAGATGCAACTCCAGTTCAGTGTCCAGATACTCAGAGTTTGAAAGCAAAGGATAGTAATGAAAGTGTTTCTGAATCCATGGATACGGATAACCCTCAAATGCAGAGTAAGGAGAAAAGCACTGACTGTTTGAAAACAGAAGACTCTAAGCCAATAGAAAACAAAGAAACATGTGGTATCTTAGAGGACAATGCAAAATGTTTGGAGCAAGCAAATACTGAGTCTCAGTGCGGAAATGTTATTCGGCCAATGGTAACTGAAAGCAGCTGTGAAGGAGACACTTCATCTTCAACCAAGATAGGAAATGAAGCGTTAACATCTGAAAAACATGACTGTGATTCTGCAGAAGCTCGTAGGTTAGAAAATCATCCCAGCATGGTATCTCTGCAAGCAAAAGAGAGTCTTGTGAAAAACATTGCAGATGCATCCGAACCCAAAATTGCATTAAATCCAAAGCAGACTCTCGGGGGCCTAAAATCGCTGCATACTGAGCTAATTTCAGAAAAGGCATTTGAAGCCCAAATTCCTGATGTGATTGGAGAAAATATTATTGATGAGGTGGTGAAGACTAAAATCACTGAAACAAACGGCGAAAAGCAAGACCAGGAGAAGTGTGTCCCACCGAGTTCCATCAACAAGTGTTTTGATCAGATTAAGAGTATTGCTGACAAAAATAATAATAAAAACGGGGAATTGAATACACAAACGGAAAAGGGGAAGTCAGCAGCCTTTCAGATTAATGGAAAAGACACTGATTTTAAAGTATTACCTAATGAAGAGTGCTTAAAGAGAGAGACACTTGCACAAACCGAGAGTGGCGTTGACTCGAAAATCAATAATATTAGCAAAAGCAACCCCCTGGTCAAATCATTTTCTTCTAACGAATCTCTAAAACCATTTATGAATGGTGATATTGCAGTGGAAGATGCAAATGATAATTTGGTCAGTAAGTTGGGTGTACAGAGTTCTGTGGGTGGTGATTCTAGAGACAATGATTTGCCTCAAGATAATATGTCTCAGTTTAATCAAAATACTGGAAGAAAGCAGTGTTCTCCTGAAAGGTCTAGTCTTGTTGATGACACATCCGTCACATCTCTCCATTCCTCCAGTGAAAACAATATATATAATGAAACCGAATGCATGGAGATTGAACCACCTTGTGTTACGAAAACTGCTCCGTCACCTGTAATTTCCTGTGAGGAATCTAGCTTGAGTAATGACTTTGCTGATCAGAATGGATTACTGATAAGCAACAAAACCGAAAGCGTCAACGGAGAAAGTGTAGTAAAAGCCGTTGTTACGGAAGTGACCACCACGTCAACTGTTTCTACAGAATCCAAAACTACTTATAAAGTATCGGGATTGTCAGCCATCAAGGAAGATAGAGAAAGTGGGGTATCATCCATGGAAAACTGTTCTGTATCCACTGTAACCACCACCACGACCACGACTACCACTGTAAGAAAACTTACCGCTCCCACTACAGATAGCAATACTGATGTCATTTCTGTAAAGGAGCATAGCAAAACTGTGGTAACAGCAACAGTAACTGATTCCTTGACTACTGCAGCGGGAACCTTGGTGACTTCTATGACAGTCAGCAAGGAATATTCCACAAGGGACAAAGTGAAGCTCATGAAATTTTCAAGGCCGAAAAAAACTCGTTCTGGAACAGCCTTGCCATCTTACCGGAAGTTTGTTACCAAAAGCAGTAAAAAGAGCATATTTGTTTTGCCCAATGACGACTTGAAGAAGCTAGCAAGAAGAGGAGGGATCAGAGAGGTTCCCTGTTTCAACTATACTGCGAAGCCTGCTTTGGATATTTGGCCATATCCATCCCCGAGACCAACGTTTGGTATCACTTGGAGGTACAGTGCTAACAGCTCTTTAAAATCATTTGGGTGGGAGAACATGTCTTCGTACAAATGGTAGGCGTGTTATAATCCAGCATGAAAATTCGGCACTTCAGGTGTTATCCTTTTTAAATATTAAACCAACATTTTTTTGGTCCTCCATATTTGAGGATATTTGAGCTGAATTTACCTAGCAGGAATGTTCGTTTCCCAGGTATGCTCAATTTAAATGGTTACCCTGCTTCCAGGCTTAAAGTTTTGTGTACTGTCAAAGACTAGGATCAGTATTGAAGGGGGGGGGGGAAACAGCCAGTGTACATATGGCAGCATGGCATCTACCATGCAGAGGGGTGAAGAGTTAGGGCAGATGATACACTGTTGGCATTCCTAGTCTTATATGCATTGAATAAACTCTCCTTAAGACACAAGAACCTATATGGAGGTGTCTTGAAAGCCTGACCTGACCATTGCGATTTGAATCAGTAAAAATGGGTCTAGGAAAAATGATTTGATATTCTGTAAAAACAGATTGTTTAGTTATCTTCCAAACAAAAGATTTTACGTTACAAAGTTGCCTTGATCTAGATTATTAAATAGGGGAGGGACACAGGTGGTGCTGTGGTCTAAACCACTGAACCTCTTGGGCTTGCTGATCGGAAGCTTAGCAGTTCAAATCCGCACGATGGAGTGAGCTCTCATTGCTTTGCCCCAGCTTCTGCCAACCTAGCAGTTTGAAAGCACACCAGTGCAAGCAGATAAATAGGTACCACTGCGACAGAAAGGTGAACGGCGTTTCCGTGTGCTCTGGTTTCCATAATGGTGTCCCATTGCACACGAAGTGGTTTAGTCATGCTGGCCTCATGACCCGCAAAGCTGTCTGCGGACAGACACCAGCTCCCTCGGCCTGAAAAGTGACATGAGCACCGCACCCCATAGTCACCTTTGACTGGACTTCACCATCCAGGGGTCCTTTACCTTTACCTTTATTAAATAGACTTTTGTTTAACAACCCTCATTTTGTCAGTATTTAGTGATGGGATTTTCAGAAAGAACAACCATGGGTCATACCCTAGCAATATGCCACTGGCCTAGTCTGGAGCTTGACGATACCTTGGTGATTTCCAGAATGGCAGTTTTAAAATAGAAAACACTAACTAACAAAATAAAATAAAACAATAAAATAAAATACCAAGGCATCCAAGATTATTCAGCTTGCTTTACTTGAGTAAGGATTTTTTAATTGCACCCCCTTGTTTCATGTACAGTTTTTTTCAGTTGGTTAAGAGCGCTTAAAACAAGTATCTAGTAGTTTATCATACTTAGTTTGAAATTGTCAGCTAGTGTTCTCTACACATTTTGTATGTTACCTTCCTTTATAATATCGATGTGAGTGTAGGAAAACATTTGGGTAAGATCCAGTGGTATCCATCTGCCAACAAATATTATTATTATTTAGTTATGTATTTTGCAGCATTTCTATACTGCTTGACTATAATAAAAACTCAAAGCAGTTAAATGCATTTCTGTTTGGTGCAATGGGACTTTCCCTTCCTTCCCTCGCATGGGACCCCCAAGTTGGGGTGTTGGGAGGGACTACAGCAAAGTCTGATTGCATGACGTTGGATATCACCCAATACCTTACATATTTGTAGGAAAAAGTCAGCTATTATGTGGACCTCTGTTTCAGAAATATTTTGGACCTATTTAGTTCATTCTAAAAACTTGCATGGAGCAAGATCCAATATATGATAGCACGGGCCTGTATAATGAGTACCACAGATTTTTGTAATTTATATGAAAATACACTCCACTTTTAGCTGTAAATTAAGAAGCTTTGCCTTATCTCTGAGAACTATGGCATTTAGACCATCTGCTTTGTGAAATTAGAAGTGATTTACATGACTTTCTTTATTATTATTTTTCTAGATACCGACTGCAAACCGTAAAATCTTTGGCAGGGGTTAGCCTTATGTTGAGGTTACTCTGGGCATGTCTGAAATGGGATGACATGGCTGCTAAACCCCCACCTGGTGGAGGAACTACACGTACAGGTAGATATTTTAGGAATACTTAATTTTGCTAATTTATAAAAACATTGCTGGTTAAATATTATTTCAGAACTTGTAATATGCATTACAAACTAGAGTCTTTTGAAGCAGAAGGGGTTTGTTTTTTTATTTGCTTTTTTCCTAAGAAAGTTTATCATGGATGGATCCATGATAACCTCTGTCATATTCACTAGACCCTTCTCAGTCTGGTTTCCAGTTTGGCACTGAAATTTCCTTCCTCTTAAGCAATCTTCATCAGGAGATTTGAGGAGGGTGAGGTCTGGCTATGCTGATTATCCCCTTGGAATCATTTGAGATGAGAACTGGAGTCATTGTATTTCACTGGTTCCATTCCTTCCTGGCAATATTCCCTTCCAACTCTACAATTCCATGATTCTGTGATTCCATGTAGTATGGGTGTCTTTAAGTGGAACAGGGAATGTAAGTCACATTGAGCACAGATTCAGGTGTAACATTCCCAGTCGACCAAACTATGGGTTGTATCCAGTGAAGTCATCCTGTTAGTGCAAGGACTTCCACCTGTGCAACAAATACTTCCTCTCCCCTCCCCCCCCGAGTTTGCTCTGAACGGTTGGAGGAAACCCAAAACTGATTCGGGGGGGGGGGGGCACAGCTGGTGTGCAACGAGAGGTAGAAAACGTTGCATTGTGCAATGTCAGGGCAACGTCATTGGATACATTGGACACAAGCTCAGATGCTCCTTCTGTCTGTACCTGACTACAGAGGAGACTTCCTGCTTTATTAAACCACAGTTACTTTGAGGTCTAAACCAGAAAACTGTGTTTTAGTATTCTCTACAAACAGATATCAAAATGTGGTTTGCAATCCTGATTTACAAAGAGCCTTAAACCAGTTACCTGTGTCAGACATCATGGGGACACTGTAGTTTAGCAAACTGGAAAGTTTTCTCTTTCTAATTATAGAATAATAAGTTTTAACTGAAAATAAATCTGGACTGTTTTTTTAACAAAATGCCAACATTTCCATCATGTTATTTGAGAATAAGCTAGTTCCAGAATTTGTGGAGAAACATTTCTTACTAGACTTGCAATTGAAACTTTTGAAATGAATGTTTGTAGACACATCGGAAACGGAAATAACAACAACTGAAATAATCAAGCGAAGAGATGTTGGACCATATGGAATTCGATCGGAGTACTGTGTACGGAAAATTATTTGTCCGATTGGTGTTCCAGAGGCCCCCAAAGGTAAGCATGAATATAAAATTCCCAAGTTACTAATAGAGGAGTATGTGACTTTAGGGGGACGCTATCAGATACTTAAACTGAATATTAATTTTTCTTCTGTTCCTGCAGAAACTCCTACGCCTCAGAGGAAAGGGCTTCGATCAAGTGCATTGCGACCCAAAAGGCCAGAAACTCCAAAACAAACAGGCCCTGTTATAATTGAAACCTGGGTAGCGGAGGAGGAATTAGAACTATGGGAAATAAAAGCATTTTCTGAAAGGTAATCTAACAGCTTAAAATTAAGCTCTTTGACTTGCTTTTTGAACGTATTTAGATGTGTAAATATCCTGTTGGGTGTGGATTTAATATCTAAAATAGTAAGTTTAAAGCTGCAAAATTATTTTGAACTATGTGTGCACTCTAGCAAGTAGAAACAAAAGTACACTTTACACCATCAAATAGATATACCTTCCGTTGGCATGCCCTGCTGTCAGTTAATGGAAAACTGGGAAACCAGAGATATGAAGCCAAATATTTGGTTGGCTAATTGCAACCAGTATGTGAATTTGAAACACTTAAGGGTGGTATCTATTGTTGAGCAAGCGGAAGACCGCTCCCCCTCCATGACTTTCTACCCAAAATCCTCTCCAGGAGATTGGGAGAACCTGACATTTTGGGTGATTCAGTGCAGGCAGAGGAAAAGGGAGAAACTTGCCTTCTGCTTGTGCAACATCAGATACGACTCCCAACACTTAAAACTGTGCAGTCCTCTTTCTGTTCCCCAGCCATTTGTTGCTCTAGCTGTTTTGCATACTGTTTCCTACTCCTTCCCTCCCTGGTCTCTGTATTCCTTTCGCTTTTACCCCTGCTTTTGTCAGCTTCATGACATCTCTGTACAGTTTCAATATTTTTAGCTTTCTACATAGTCAATGGACGCGGGTGGCGCTGTGGGTAAAACCTCAGCGCCTAGGACTTGCCGATCGTCAGGTTGCTCGGTCCCAGCACCTGCCAACCTAGCAGTTTGAAAGCACCCCCGGGTGCAAGTAGATAAATAGGGACCGCTTACTAGCGGGAAGGTAAGCGGCGTTCCGTGTGCTGCGCTGGCTTGCCAGATGCAGCTTGTCACGCTAGCCACGTGATCCGGAAGTGTCTGCGGACAGCGCTGGCCCCCGGCCTCTTAAGCGAGATGGGCGCGCAACCCCAGAGTCTGTCGAGACTGGCCCGTACGGGCAGGGGTACCTTTACCTTTACCTTTACCTTTACATAGTCAATACACCTACTTTCTGATATCCCTTTACACTCAACTTCTTAAACTTCAACCTTTCTTGTCTCATGGCAACAGTGCTGTGTGTCCTTACATTGTATGTTTTTCCTGGTTTCTGTTGCAACTTGGGCTCTGCTTTTCTTCACATCAGGCCTCTTTATTGACATTTATCCCTGCCAGCCACCCGGTGCACGTTCAGTATATTCCATCTGGGCTTCCCCCTCCCCCAGCACACACACACACTCTTTTTGGACCATGCCCCCACCCCTTTGCCTTTTTTGCTTATCCACACAGTTCTGTCTCCTTTCAGATTTAAGCTCAGTCCGTTCTCACTGAAGCTCCCTGGGATGCTCCACAGGAGAAAGAGGAGGGAGGTGATTTTTGCCAATTCAGGAGACCCTCTAGAAAAAATTGTAGAAGGTGGTGCTGGTGGCTGCAGGGAAAGGGGGAAATAAAATGAAAATCACCCTCTTCTCCCCTTCAGTGCAAGCCTTTGCTGATTCTCAGTCTCTTCTGCAAACAGAAGTTCAACTCTGGATCCCACCCATAGAGTTTCTCTTGTAAAAGTGCATAAACTGTGAGAATGTTCATGGGAGCTGCATGCCATTAAACTGACAGAAGGTGACAGCCAGATTTAAGAAAGTTCACACATAAGCAGGCCTATATTCAACAGGGCGGCACTAGAAAATTTCTGGAAATTAGAAGTAGCATTTCAGTAACACTGAGAATTGGTTCCTATCACATAAAAAGGGCTGTTGGTATAAAATGCATGTTTTGTAGTAATTTGCAATGCCCAGTAGTGATTTTCTGTTCATCTCTTTGACAGAGTGGAGAAGGAAAAGGCACAAGCAGTTGAGCAACAGGCTAAGGTTAGTGAACAGAAGAAGGCTGAGGAATTCAAGGCCCAAATGGAGGCTCAACTAAAACAACAGCGATTGGCTGCCCAGCAGGTGGGGTAGCTCTTGGTAGTCCCGCCTGTTGAAGTTTGCATTGCTTGCATTTGTGCATCCTAAAATAAACATGGAAGTGTCTCTTTCTTACACAGAATTGTTCAAATGTTTTCATTTGAGTAAATATTTCCATATCCCTATCGGAAAAACTAGATTGCGATACTAAAATTAATCATTTGATGTGCTCTTAATATTACACATACAGTGGGAATTTGATTCTCTCCTTCAGGGTTGTGTTTCAGTCTTACAAAAGTGTCAGGGTAGATGTTGCTAAGATACCTAAATAACCTAGATCTCGTGGAAGTAAGGTTTGACATCCTGCCAAGTATAGAATCGGAGATGCTTCCATGTTGGAATGAAAACTAAATTATTAATTTGTATAAATCAGTATTTTAAAAAGTGGATACACCTTCAGTCTCCTAATTCTGATGCATGCATGCAGTCATAAAAATCTGTAACTTTTCCTGTTTGCCCAGTAAAGAATGGTGTCACCACTGCAAAGTTATTTCAATACTTATTCTTCTTTTTAAACATCTCATTCATTCATTATTTATTTTTTGGAAAACTTATGTCTATCTCTCGCAACAAAATGTCCACTCAGGGTAGATAATGATGAATTAAGATGCAACCCTGTTTGTTTGTTTGTTTGTTTGTTTGTTTGTTTGTTTGTTTTCCTTGCTTTCTTTATATATTTTAGTACATTTGACTTTCAAAACAAAAGACGTTATAATAAAAACCAAACCCATATTAATACAAAAATAAGACAAATGAAAAGGGTAGCGCCCGCGGAGGGAAGGGAACTCAAAAAATGTCCACCAAAATAATCGTTTCTTCAGTGACTGCTTAAAATTTCTTAATGACAAGTGTGAGTTCATATTACAAAGTCTGTAATCCTGACTCGCACAGGACGACAAAGAGGTGGATAGTTCAACTGGTCTTTATTTATAATAAATAACAGGACGACAAAGAGAAATGAGGCCGGGGAAATGGCTGGCACTGCAGCATAAAGGCTGCTGGACATGCCCCCCCATGGCACCTGGTTGGACGGCCACCGGGGGGGGGGGGGCGTGAGTGCCAGCCAGGTGAGCTGGAGGCAGGGGGCGATGCCCCATGCTAGGAGCGGTGTTCGGGCTCCCGTCCACAACCACTCCCCTCTCTTTCAGGGAGGAGAGTCTTTCATATTACAAAGCCATTCTTTCTGCTTTAGATAGCTGATACAATGTCGCTCCAGTTAAAAAGGAACCCCCCCCCCCAACCAATTCCCCTTTTCTCTAAAAATGTGCTATTTTTATAGCAAATCATTGTGTATATGAGGGGCATGTAACAAAATAGAAATACAACCAAGCACTATAATGATTACAGCTATTCAAATTGTTAAAAACCACTTAATAATGAGAATGAAGATAATATTTCTTTCAGATTTTTAGTCTACCTTAAATTGATCTTTCTTAAATTGATTGGTTAATGTTTAGTTATGAACCACCTTTCTGTACATTATTAAACATTAAATAATGTAATCAGAAAAGGCTATTTACTTGAAGTTAAGTTTTGGAAGAATTGCTTTATATGGGTTGGTTTTCTGTTATTATAACCTGGCCTTCCCCCCGCCAAAAGAAAATTAAACACAAACCCTGTACAACACATTTTTAAATAAGGTGGAATTCAGCATCATTCTAAGGCAAACAGTGTCTGTGCAAGCATATCAGCTTCACACACGCAACAATCTTCCCCTGCATGCTGTTCTGGGGTGTTATCCCAACCCAACCCCAATTTTGAGGGTGCAGGATCTCTTACATGAAATCCTAAAGCAGATCAGTATTATTACCAGCTACAGGTTACAAATGACAAGAGCGGAACACCCCCTAGCGGTCGTAGCAAGAGGAGAGATTCAAAGCAAAGGCATCCTGCTTTGTAGCTCCGTCTCCTAGCTGCTACGGTACACCAGATCCGATCTAGTCAGACTTTCAGCAGATAATAGCTTGGCACTTGTGAACACTTGTTCTTTGGAAGCCGCCTTATTGCTAGCTCTATCTGCAAATACAGTGGCGTCTCATGTTTGAAAATTCTTGCATTTGAAATGACTTTGACGCAAAGCACGTGGTACAGACATACACCTACTTGCAAGTCCGGCTGTGTTTAATGTGACTTGCTTTCCAATGAGCATTCATAAGATCACAGCGGCCTTAGTGTGCTTTTTTAACATAGGGTGAGAGGGTTGATATTGTAGAGCGGACTAGTGGTAGCTTTTCTTCATTTCCCCCCTCTGCTTAACTCCTTTAGAAGCGACTGGAGCAACAGAAGCAGTTGCCTGCCGTGTGTGGCGCCGCTACAGCTACGACTACCAGCGGTACGGCAACCACCGTCTCCACTCCTCAGAAAGTTATGGTTGGCCCACTGCCCCGCTCTATTCCCAGTGGAACCAAAGTGGTGCTTGCTACTAAAGTGGGATCTCCAGCTACAGTAACATTCCAGCAGAACAAGAACTTTCACCAGACTTTTGCTACCTGGGTTAAACAAGGCCAGTCTTCATCAGGTAAATGAGTTAGTTAAAAAAAAAAAAAAAAGACGGAGAATCTTCATCCTTTAAAAACAAAACACATACAGTGGTACCTTGCAAGACGAAAAGCGCGCAAGACGAAAGGGTTTTTCGTTTTTTGCATTGCTTCGCAAGACGATTTTCCCTATGGACTTGCTTCGCAAGACGAAAAAGTCTTGCAAGTGCGCTTCCTTTTTCTTAAAGCCGCTAATACCCAGCGAATCCGTGCTCTGCAAGACGAAAAAATCGCAAGACGACACAACTCACGGAACGAATTAATTTCGTCTTGCGAGGCACCACTGTATAACCAAATTTTTACTTGTACTATTAGAGGTGGTTCATATGCCCAGGCATCTCTTAGCCATGATCTCCAACGGGGAAGGGGACTGCTGATAAGCTTGCAGCTGGGAAGCAGTCACACAAAGTATTTAAAACCTAATCGATGCTCTCTTCAGCTACATCCTTGAACGGGGAAGAAAGACTTTTTTCTGTTAAAAGCTGTAGTTGTGGGTTAACGCATTTGTCAACATGGGGTATGGGGTGTGCCTCAACTGCTTTATAAGGGCATAAACTGGTTTAGGCCAAGGCTCCTTCATCGAGCCTAGTACTCCTGTCTCCTCAAGAGAACAGTCACGTTTCACAGGGAAGCTCAAAGCAATGCATGGTGGTGATGGGGAAAGCTTACCCCTATATTTTGATACTCAAAAAGGTATGTTGCCTCTGTCATCAAGGTTTGAAATAGCTGTCATGGCTAGCAGCAGTTTATAGATTTAATTCATGTAAGGATGTCACCATTCCTTGTGGTAATGAATTGAGTTGCATGAAGCAGCCCTTCTGTTTCAACCGTCCTGAAAATTTTCACTGGACGAACTGAAGTACTGTAAAGATGGGGCTTGTTTTTTTAAAGAAGCATTTCTTTATCCACTGTTGCGACCATTCAAGATTTTATAATCTTCATAAGAAAGTGCCAGCTTTTAAGACCTTTCCTTGTCGAAGAGACATTATTTAGAGCACACAGCATTTTAAAGGCAACCATGCCATAGGTTTCTACAATGCTGCGATGATACCTGCTGCTAGTGGCCTGTCTCAAGAAAACAGAAACTGACCGCCATTCCTGTTTTGTTAGCCACAAGCACAACTGCTACATCGGCAACAACTATTTCCAGCAGTGGTCAGACTTTCCAGATTGCAAGCAGCCCAGTGACTATGGCAGGCAAAGTGATAACAAAGCTGCCTCTACCAGCAAATAGCAAGATAGTTGCTGTTAACGTCCCAGCCACTCAAGGAGGTAGGAGAACGCCGTTGCAGTTTGAACTCTTTCTTTCTCGCTCATTCCATTTATGAATCGCTTTTTCATAAAGCATCACAAAGCGATTTCAACAATGAAAACATCAAAACATGCATGCAAATGCAAACTGGAATTAAAAATAAATAAATAAATACCCGCTTAAAAGACTTTTTAGAAAAATTAGGTCTTCAGCAGGGGCCAAAAAGACAATAGAGACAGTGCCTGTCTGGTATGTAATGCAAGAAGGTTCCAAAGGCATATTTTCCTAGGAAAATTGAGTGGTCACATTTCTAGCTTGAAATGATCTATCTTTGATATCCCTTTGCTGACCTACATAATGTTCCACATTATCAGCTTTTTAAGACTTTAGTGGGGGAAAAACTACTCTCAAGTTTAATAGAAGGGCTGCATATGCCTTTCAGTATGTTGGGAAATGGTTATATTAGAGAGTTCCCAGGCTTTTACCGGTACTTTTATTGCGGTTGACCATGGAAAGGCTTTGCTGGTTGAGTACACTGTGTTGCAGCAGTTCCACGCCTACTTTCAGGACTAACTTTGACGGCATGCTAGTTAATACCAGTACGAAACTGAACAGAGGTGTTAGCTGGGGATTTGGAGCACCGTGTGCCAAATACGCAGTTGACACCCAGCAGGCTCACTTGCTTGCTCTTTCTCCCCCCCCCCCAAAAAAAAATCCATCTGAATTGGGAGAAGCTGTGAAAATGCTGGACCAGTACCTGGAGACATGATTGGCTGAATGCGGGCTGACCAACTGAATCCTGATAAGATGGAGGTGCTATGGGAAGTTGGTTCCCAAGTTCAGGAATTTGGAAGACAAGACAGTTCTGAGTGATATAGCACCCTGAAGGGACGGGTTCATCTCATTTCTAAGATAACACTCAGAGCAGAGGTAGCTTCACTGGCCAATCCAACCAGATACTGCACTATACCTGTGTGCTAGTGGGCTCAGTTCAAGTGGTTCTGCTGGTGTACAAAGCCCTAAAAGGCTTTAGGCTCAATTATTTACAGGAATGCCTTTTGTACAAGTAATGCCTTGTGCTTTCATATCTGCAGGGGAGGCCCTGCTAGTGGTCCCATCAGCTGGAATATGTGGGTCGGTCACATGATATAGGAGATACAGGATTTTCTTTGCATTGAGGCTCCCTTTGTAGCATTCTCTCCCCAAGGCAGCTCAGTTTCCCCCCTCTTCTACAGTTTCAGAAACCAATTAAAGACTTACCTATGTGTTTGAGTTTTGTCTTTGCTATCTGGAGAGATACAGATGTAACGTGTAGACTTTCTTTATGGTAGTTAAACGATTAAGAGAGAACCATGGGATCATGCACTGCCTTTCCCCTCCAACGAGTGAATTCTTTCTTTTGTCTTAACCATGATAAAGGAATACATTTAGCAAGGAATCTGGTTGGCCAAAATACTGGTTGCCAAAATACCATTTCTCTAGGGAAGATCGAAAGATGTCTGTGCCAGATTAGAAGTGATATATGTGATCCTTCGTGCTGTTACCGATTTCACAGTTGAAGAAGGAGCTGTCATTATGCTCGCAGGTTTTCTACAAGATGTGTCTGTTAAATCATTTTTAAACCCAAACTAAGACCTGCTCTTCTGCTTTAACTCCCTTGTAAACTTTCAAATTTTAGAACTATTCTCAGCGACTAATACTGCTTATTTTCTTTAGCGGTGTACAAGTTTGAGGCATAGTGTGGTTCTTATTTAAGTGAACATGTGTCAATTCTCCCTACTGCACACCAGTACAAACCCTCCTGAATGTGGGTTCATTCTTTAGAGACCTGTATAAATATTCTGCAGGGTGAGTCACATCACCTAAAACAAGAGGGTGTTAATCTTTTACTTAGTAATGTTTTTTAAATTGATGAATACTTTTCCCAAATAGGTGTAGTTCAAGTGCAGCAGAAAGTGTTGGGTATCATTCCATCAACTACTGGATCAAACCAACAAACATTTACTTCATTCCAGCCGAGGACAGCAACTGTAACTATTAGGCCAAATAACACAGGGACGGTGTGTACAAGTGCTTCACAAGTAAGATTGCTGTTGTTGTTGTTTAAGATTAACGATCTTGTAGTTTTGTAATAAGGTTGCTCTTGGACTCCATTTGAGATGGTGTTTAATCTAGAAACTATTTACAGTGCCAGAACTCGGACCTAAAAATCTGAAATCTAAACCTAGGATTTCATACAATTGTTGGTTTTCTTAAGAGACACTCATTGGTGCAGTTTGCGCATAACACCAAGCCAGCGTCCTGGACCAAAGCTTGCATCCGCTGCACTTTTCTTTTCCTCCAGCACTACCTGGGACTAAGCCACAGTTGCTGTAGGAACCTGCATGTTTCTTCTAAGTCATGGCCTGGCTGAGCATTATGCACGAACTAGAACATTGTCTACTTTTGTCACTTATCTCTCAGTAGATCTTTACCATGGGGACTTGCTTTAAATCAGCTGGCTTCTGGGCCGGTTCAGGTCTCCTTGCTATCCATGTTTGAAGAATGCCCCAAGGGATTTTTTCTTTTATGGGTCCTCTTGCGTGTTTCTCTCGGTCAGTCTTCCAGTTTCTTCCAGTTTTTTTCTTAATACATACGTGATTTCATTTTTCATAGCGCTGGAGTTTTATTATTGTTGCAAATGTTTGGGTTGCACTACATAAATAAAACTTCATGAAAAGAAATATGAATGGAGATGTTTGAAGAACGGTGGATTAACCAGAGAAAAAGTAATGCAGTTTGAGCCTTAAAAAAGCTTTTGAAAAGTGTTTTGGATAAATAAAAAGCTTAGGGGGGAAAAAACCCAAAGTAAAAATTTCACGTTATATTGTTATATATTGTTACATTTTATATTTAACTTTGGGGGATGTTTTGCTTTTTTCAACTTTTTGCTTACCTGATCAACAGTTTTAAAAAAATGGTTTCTTAAAAGTGTTTTGTTTTGTTTTCCATATACGAGTCACAATATGTATAGAAATAAGTTTTGCCTTTTCTGCCTTTACCCTTAGTTCAAGAAAAAGTTGACTGTTTTCCTTGTAACTTGTGTAGGTAATGGCTGGGACACCTCTCCGGCCTGGGATGACAGTCATAAGGACACCACTTCAGCAATCAGCATTAGGAAAGACCATCATTCGGACACCTGTCGTGGTACAGCAAGGTATTCTTCCAACTAGTAGGTTAATTTTGATTTTTAAACCTCCAGTATGTGAAATCCATGACTTTTTTATTCATTTAAAAAAAGAAAAAGAAGTATCATCAACACTAATTCAGGGTTTTTGCTTTAAATTACCGATAAAACTTAAACATTTCGGGCCAGTCAGCTGAATAATACTAAAAAGAAAGCACTATGCCTTTTGCTACTTATTTTTGTTTCTGAATCATAAATACGATAAATACTCTGGCTGGTATTCAGATTGCTCTTAGGTTCAGACAAGGTGCTTCTGCTAGACAATAGGAATCTTTGCCTTTTTTTGTGCTTTGAAAAGCTGAGATCCACTGCAGACTGCACTGAAGGCTTCTTTTTCAGAAACACGAGTCCAAACCCATTTTCGGCTTCCATAACTAGTTACGTGTTCCTGTACATCCTGGCTTCTATCAAGAGTGGCTAAGCTTCGGCCCTTCAGATACAGTTGGGCTCCTATTATCCCTGGCCATTGGCTATGTTGTTGGAAGTTGAAGCCCAGCAACATCCAGAGGACCAAAGCTTAGCCACTTTGGCATATAATATAACTAAGCTGCAGAATGAGGAAAAGGTAATACTAGGCTGCATTTTTTTCCATGGCTTTCAAGAGACATGGAGGCACACGACTGGTCAGTGGACCCAGTGATTTTACTGGCCAATGGAACTTGGTAGATGGGAGGGAGAAGCAGCCTTGGAATTCTTTTTCACAGAGGCTTCTTGTGTTGGGAATAGCTTCTTAATAATACAAATGATGTGTCCATGCAGGCCAGACCCAGCAAGTAGTGACCCAGATAATCAGAGGTCAGCCTGTTTCCACAGCAGTGTCTAGCGCTACCACCGTTTCTGCAAATCCAAAGGTAGTGACAACTCCAGGAGCCCCTTTGCAGCACATGCAGCCGCAAGCTGCATCACCACACCCACCTCGTCCTCAACAGGGTCAGGTGAAACTTACAATGGCGCAGCTCACACAGCTCACACAAGGACAGGTAAGCTTCCGTGATGTTTGTTGTGTGGCGATGATTTGCCTTTCCCTGCACGTGCAATGTCAATTTAAAGCAGGCATCTTCTGAGTTAATAACTGCATCTACTACATTTTTGTTAGAAGTTTGGAAAAGATTCATCATAAGCTTAGGTTCCTCTACCACGTGAGGTAAATGGGTTGCTCTCAAATGATATGTTTAGTTTCTGTTGCATTATTGTTGAAAAACTTTTCTTTCTTTTTGTTTTTTTCATGATTTCCAGTTTTACAGTCATTTTAACATTTCAACACTCAGAAAGAGGACAGAGTCCAATTTTGAAATGTTAAAAGGACTGTAAAACTATTGAAATGTATATGAAAATCTCTCTCTCTCTCTCTCTCTCTCTCTCACACACACACACACACACACACACACACAAAACATTTCAAAACTTTGCTTCCTTCCACCTCTTTCTGCGGCTCCTTAAATTTATTTTTATCATTTCATATTCTAAATTAACTTATTCTTTTATTCATCTACTTAAATTATTTACTCTTATGAAACTACAGGTTATTACAATAATGCTGCCAGTGTCTTTCTCTGTTTACAAATTATTTGTACATATTCAATAAACCATTTCCATCCATTTATAAAAAGTTTGTTACCTTGATTTCTTATTTTCCTAGTAAATTTCACCATCTCTGCATAATCCATAAGTTTTTGTATCCATTCTTCTTTCGTCGGGCCTTCTTCTTTCCATTTTGGAGCAAATAACATCATTGCTGCTGTAGTCGCATATATGAATAAATTTCTATACCGTTTTGGTAGTTCTACCCCTATAATTCCCAAACGAAAGGCTGCTGTCTTTTTGTTTGTTTGTTTGTTTGTTTGTTTGTTTGTTTTAAAACAAATGTTATTTTAAACATCTTTTTCAATTCAATATATATCATTTCCCAGTAAGCTTTGTTGTTGAAAAACTTTTCAATCCCCCCCCCCTTTATTTGCAACAGCTTACAGGTATGGTAAATTATTTTTCAGAAAAGACTGCTCTTTTAAATAACCAAATGCCAGAGCTTGTGGGTGAAATCTTACCCACTAGCGGTGGAAGGGATCCTCTCTCCTCCCTGCAGCTCCTGTGTATTCGATCAAGATTTTCTCTGAAAGGTTGGGGGGCCTCCGGGAGTAAATTGTGGGTGGGTGATTGCAGGGAGGAGAAGGGGACGCACCAACATTGGGTGTCACCAACCATTCCAGCTGGAAAGTTCATTACACAGTGCAAGCCCTTGATATACTCCATTGGGATCTTTTGTGGGTATTGACTTTTACATTTCCTCCACTTTTAGGGTGGCAGTCAAGGTTTGACTGTGGTGATTCAAGGGCAAGGTCAAACCACAGGGCAGTTGCAGTTGATCCCGCAGGGTGTCACGGTAATACCAGGACCAGGACAACAGCTAATGCAAGCAGCTATGCCAAATGGTACAATCCAGCGGTTTCTTTTCACCCCACTTCCAGCAGCAGCAGCTACTGCAGCTAGTACTACTACAACTACAGTTTCCACCTCAACACCAGGTAGGGTTGATTTTTAAAATATATATGTATATTAAATGGAAACAAATGCATTTAAGCTTTGAAAGAAAAGTAGTTTTTCTTAGGGAATGCTTTTCAGGCTTAGAAATGCTGAAGCCTTGTGGTGGCTTCTTAGAGAAGGAAAGCTGCTCCTCAGATTGTTGTTAGTATGGCTCTGAAGGTAAGTCCTGCTTTTTATCTTCCCAGCTGCAGGAGAACAGAAGCAAACTTTTCAAGCACAGACCCAAACACAGCCAGCGCCAGAGCTTCCTCCTCCTCCTCCTCCTCCTCCTCCTCCTCCTGAACCCCAGCCGCCTCAGAGTCAGCTCCAAGGCCAGTCTCAGGGGCAACCCCAGAGTATTCAGCCTCAGCCTCCAGCTCAGACGCAGCCTACTCAATCTCCGCCTCGGGCTGAAGCCCAGGCAGCCACCGAAGCTCAGCCTCCAGCTTCACTTCCATGCCCAGTCATCTCCGAAGCACAGCCTCCAGTATCGCAACCAACCGTAACTCCAGCCACTGCTCAGACTCCACCCCAGAGCCTTCCGCAAGGGCAGCCTTCAGCTCAAGTTCAAAGCCAGGCTCAGTCAGGGGTACACCCACAGACCCCGCCCAAAGTTCAGATGATTCAGCCAGCTCAGGTCCAGACTCCAGCGCCACAGCACGTCCCCATGCAGCCGCATCCTTCGATCCAAATCCAGACTTCGCAGCCACAGGTTCCAACTTCGGTTCAAACTCTGCCCCCCACGCCAAACGTAAATCAAGTTACCGTGCAATCTCCACGTCCTCAGCTGCAAATCCAGCCACCGCAGACTAAGGTGATCACAGTCCCGCAGCTTCAGCAGCAAGTCCAGGTATTCTCTCAGCTCCAGTCCCATGTTGTGGCTCAGATACAGGCCCAGCAAGGTGGTCTGCCTCAGCAAATTAAACTTCAGTTGCCTATTCAGATTCAGCAAGCCGGCCCGGTGCAAGCTCATCAGATCCAGAACGTGGTAACTGTTCAAGCGGCCAGCGTTCAAGAGCAACTGCAAAGGGTTCAGCAGCTCAGAGAGCAGCAGCAGAAGAAAAAACAGCAGCATATTGAAATTAAACGTGAGCACTCCCTCCAGGCTTCTAATCAGAGTGACATTATCCAGAAACAGGTACACTTATCCAAAGACATTATCACTCCTGTTCTTGGCCGTCAAGCTATATGCATGTGAATCCTTTGGCCTGTGCATTTGGTTTAAATCTTAGGGGTCTTTCCTTATTAAACTATATTGCATGTCCCTTTTTGTAAGTGTAACAGATGTTCTGTATCTAATATTGGTGGAGTTTTTTTTAAGTACTTGGTGGCATCTGGGTCATGATTTACTACATCAGAGTTTGCTGCCAGGGCGTCTTCAGTTCAGGGGAGAAGAGACTTGGATCTGATTGCTCAGTCTTCCACGCTATTTCCGCACTACATTTTTTCTGTAGAAGAGAAGACTTGGCATGATAGCAGCCTAGTGTTGTAAACTACTAGTGATGGATCGGGGGAAGAAAATTCATACACAGTCAATTCTGTTGCCATACTATAGTTTTAGAGTAAGTAACGTCCCCGTCCTCCCACTTGTTAAACTTCAACTCCCATCATCCTTCACCATTGGTCATTCTGCCTGGTGCTGATGGAAGCTGGCGTCCAACAACATCTGGAGGGCAACATGTTGGCTATCCCCGCTATAGTGCCATACATCTAAAATACTTTAAAGGCTTCTGTACAAAATTGAAGGAAACCTTCAAAAGCATTTTGTAGTCCTCTTTAATTGAAGCTCGGAGAATGCTTCACTCTTAGCTCACGTACTTCTCCATCAAATCTTCCTCTGCAGCTAATATCCCACCCCACCCCTCCTGATCTGCTTCTTCCTCAGCTTTAGAAGGTGTCAAGGGCTCCTATTTCCCTTCACCAGAATTGCACAGGCAACTGCTGAGCAAATCCAGGTCGCTTTTGCTTTACTGGCCATGGGTTTAATCTCTGTGACACTCAGGTTTAAAATTACCTGCAGCTTTAAAAGTGTGTTTCATTTTGTCGCTTTTTGCCATCAAAGGTTTTGATTCCCCCCCCCCCTTTTCTTGAAGGTGGTAATGAAGCACAACGCTGTGATCGAGCACCTAAAACAGAAAAAGACGTTGACCCCTGCTGAACGGGAAGAGAATCAGCGGTAAGGCAGATGGACAGACATTAAGCAAGGCGTATGGTGCCTTTCAGTAGTTTCCGGTGTAGAAGAATATGTGCTGATTCAAACGTTTACTACCAACTTACTCATAGAAATGATTGCTCATGTTTGTTTGCACCATTGTGTCATGAACTGGCTGGGTGCAGAGAAGTGGCGGGAGTCAACAGCCGGGGAACCCGCAAGGGAGAAGATCTGGAGCCAGGGGATTGGTGGTGGGGTGACAATGAGTGGTCAGAGGGAGAAAAGGAAGCAGACTGGGGGGAGAAGGTGTTGGAAGGTGAAGAGGTGACAGGGTTTAGTGAGCAGGAAGAGTCTGTGGAGAGCAGTCCAGAATTGGAGACCGGGGGGGGGGGGGGGGGACAAGAGGCAGAGAAGAAGCCAGGGGGTCTCTATCTCCTGCTGCGACCATACTACTCAATATTGTGATCTCTTTTAAGTAACTTCTTCCAACCTCTGATCCTACACAGAAACCACAAAATGCACAATGCTACAAAATTGGGTAACAGTATGTTTTTGTAAGCATCCCTTTACATAAACCGCTCCATGTTTTTTCTGCATGTTTACAATATGACCAACATTGTCCCATGTCTGCTGGTATTTTTACTATTCTACAAAATTTGAATGGTGGAAAAGGAAGAGAAGATGTGAATACAGAATATTATTTAGAGAGTTGGGGAGCCTGTTTGTACGCCTTGTAGCTTCACATAATGTGTACTAACAACTAATCTAGAGGCTCTGGTACCATAAAAAGATTTGGTTTCTGATTGATATTTTTTTCTTCTCCCTAAAAATGCTCTTTAGCTTTAGCCATTATTTTAAAAATAAAAAAAAATCTTATTTGTATTTGATTACCAAATGCAATCTTTGTGGTCCTCCCTCGCCCCCTTATTAGTCTCTTCATAATAGAATTTTTTCTATTTCTTCTCTAGAATGATAGTGTGCAACCAAGTTATGAAGTATATTCTGGATAAGATAGATAAAGAAGAAAAACAGGCTGCTAAGAAACGAAAGCGAGAAGAGAGTGTGGAACAAAAGCGCAGTAAACAGAATGCAACTAAACTCTCGGCTCTGCTCTTCAAACATAAGGAACAACTTAAAGCTGAAATACTAAAGAAAAGGGCACTTCTGGACAAAGACTTACAAATTGAAGTGCAGGTAAAATGAATTTTTCTCCTTAATGAATTGTTGGGCTTATTTATTTGACTATGTAAGAGAAAGTTCAGAGCTAGACTTTTTGTACTCATGGATATTCCCACTCAATATATGCATTTTAACTTAAGTGCATTCTGTCTCAGTGCATTTTGCCACATTTTAGCACTTTCTCTCCCATTATATTCCCTTGGCCTTCACTCTTGACTGATGATCCAGAACCCCTGTTAGTTGAAATCTTAATTGGTCCGTTCCAGACAGATTTAGCACTGTGGGAATTCCATGCTGTCTTACCGCAAAACACAACGAAATTTAGGTAAAGGTAAATGTTCCACCTACTTGCAGAGTAATTTGTGACTCCTTTGGTCATCTTGGATTAAGTTTCACATACATTTATAATTTTTGTCTCGTAGAACTGCTTATTAGTCCCCAAGTCAGATTCTTAAAAACACATCATATGGTTGTTTTCTTACTTTTTTAGTAGTTATAGCAAAAATAAATTTGTATGTTTACTGAAGATGAGCGATAGCAATCAGCAAAGGGCTAATCATTCACATTTCTAGGTATAGCTCATCATAGTCTTAAAGCTTTCCTTTGGGTTTTGGTGAGATTTGCTTCCGTAGGCCTCCAAAACAAAGGCTAAGTTGATATAAAGTTATACACATGAATATGCCTATGCAGAGCTATTTATTTGTAAGGAAATGTTAGTGTATTGATAAATTAGGCACGGATACTACATTAAGCTAATTCCATTTAAATGTTTTCCTGTTGGTTTGCATGTCATAAAACTAGATTCTGCTTATTTCTTACAATTTACATTTCCTGTGTGCCTTGTTCTCTTCATTGGTAGCAAACTGATTTCGGATTTCTTGACAGAGCTTTGGCATCCCCCTAATCATTAATTAATTTACCTCTTAATGCCAGAACAGACTTCTAAGCCATTTACAGAGTATAAACACCCATTAAACAACATTATGGAAATGCACAAGTCCACAAATGCTGTGGTCCAATAAATTCTACACAGGGCAACTCACAGCATCATAGTACAGGTGGCGACTATTTTAGGCACATCCAATTGATGCGCAGGTCTTTTTGGACCTGGAAGAAGGCAGAAGGGGGTGGAGAACGCTTATATGTGCTCCACCGACGCTCATGGGGGCCAGGACCAGAACCCCTGTGCGAAATCTTCACCACCCATACAATAAACCATAGCTGTCAACCTTCCCCTTTTTTGTGGGAAATTCCCTTATTCCAGCACCGTTTCCTGCTGCTATCCCGGATTGTTAGATATCCCATAGACTGTCCCCAGGACAGGTGAGGCTTCTAATCCCTTATTTTCGAGGCTGCTGGTCCCTTATTTTCAAATCTGAAAGTTGACAGCTATGCAAAAAACTTGCATACACAGCAGGAGTGACTAGCTCCATGTGTTTAATGGCGTACATCTAGATTGACCTTGTAATTAACTGTCCATGTTTGCTGTTTCTTTGCTTTTAATTTCACTTAGGAAGAGCTAAAGAAAGACCTGGCAAAAATTAAGAGAGAGAAAGAAAAGGCACAGGCAGCTGCCGCGGCTGCCGCCGCTGCAGCAGCAGCAGTACCTCCACCACCTCCACCTCCTCCTCCTCCTCCTCCTCCTCCTCCTCCTCCACCTCCACCACCACCTCCACCACCACCACACAGTACCAATGTTGCATCGACAACCACGGTCACGACACCCGTTTCATCCCATAAGAGAAAACGAGAGGAAGAGAAAGAGTCCTCGTCTTCTAAATCGAAGAAAAAGAAAATGATATCTACTACCTCAAAGGAATCCAAGAAGGACACCAAGCTTTACTGCATCTGCAAGACGCCTTATGATGAATCTAAGTGAGTAGTGGATCTTAAAGGTGTTTGTGTTATACTTAGTTTAGTTTTAGCATTTAGTTAGTAGTTGTGGGAGATTACCAGAAATGGGGTTGTATATATGTATATATCAGTTGTCTATACGGTCACTGGGAAGGTACTGAAGATGTAAGCACTCAGGATTGTATTTCTAAATACCAGTCTATTAGTTTTTGTGATTCATATTTTATCTATTTGCATGTTTCCATTATATGATGTCTCACATTGCACATCCTTTATTTTGCTTTTATTCTTTCCTTTGTCTTTATGCCTCTGCTTTGGAAGAGAGGGATTATAGGCCAGTCTTCTTCTCTTCAACAGGCTCTGGACATCCCCCAAAGAGATTTCTGGATTGTATTTCTGCACAGGGGAGAAGCATTTCTTCTGTAGTTTACATAGAGTCCTAGTTACTGTGCTGCAGTACATTTTTTTGAGTGTTTATTTCTTCTTCGATTATTTAATACCTTTTTTTTAGACTTTTAAGATTTGGTATTTTAGAAGCTGAAGACACTTAACAAAATGGAAACTGCAGTTCTATATAAATAATGTTCAAATTAATAATAATACTAAACAAGGAAAGGGAGAGTTCTACAAGTACAGTCGTACCTTGGTTCTCAAACCCTTGGTACTCGTAAATTTTGGCTCCCAAATGCCGAAAACCCGGAAGTAAAAGTTCCGGTTTTCGAAAGTTTTTTGGAAGCCGAACGTCCGACACAGCTTCTGTTTGAGTGCAGGAAGCTCCTGCAGCCAATCGGAAGCCACGCCTTGGTTTTCAAACGTTTCAGAAGTCAAACAGACTTCCGGAACAGATTACCTTTGAGAACCAAGGTACGACTGTAATGGAGAAAACATTAGGGTGGGATGGACAGAAATAGCTTTGACTTGTAGCTCATTAGAGCTTGAGAACCAGTATAACTCCTAAAAGGTCCTTTTAGTGAAACTGTGCTCTGTTCACAGAATTCACTTTTACCAAATAGATCAAAATCGGCAATTCATCTCTGGTTATGCTACCAAAGTGAAGCATTCATTTCTGTGTCTTGTCCTGCTCCAATCTCTGGTTTTCATTGCCAAGCAAACTTCAGAGTTTTTACTAAGCTGCTGGAGCTGTGCTAAATTTGTGGGAGTCACAAGTCCCCAGTCTGACATTTCTTGTTCCCATCTTTAGATCAAAGCTTTATGAATGATCATCATACTAAGGTAGAGTCTTGTTCCGTTTTATCCAGTTGTGTCCCTCTGCTCACAAGAAAGGCTCTTCAGTCCAGCAGACGGTTCCTTGAACTTAGGGTACAGAGTGTCTTGCTGATTTCTCCTTCCCTCTGCTGCCTGAATGCTGCCTCCCCGCCCTGTCCCCAAGATACTGCAGAGGAACCCTCCAGAACAATGTGGGAAGTAGTACCAGGGGCTGCAAAAGCAAGGGGGGATTTGCAAAGATTAATTTAAAAATCACTTCTCCCACTTTAGTTCATCGAAAGATCTGCTGGAGCAGAGGGACACAATTAAAAACAAGCCCTTGTGCAGTACTGCATTTTAACATAGGCTGGAATTTCAGCCATATTTTTTTTTCTTCCTCTGGACTACAGTGAGCAAAAGGAATTAAATGATTGCAGGTGCTTTATAGCAGAATGAGCAAATGAGCCTTTTACTGAGATTTAAGAGTTAACAGCTTCACAAATCAGTTTAGTTAGAACTGCTGGCAGTGGCACAACAACATGATGCAGCCTAATGTTTCTTTATTAGAACTTATTACAGTATATTTCCATGTATTAGATGAGGTTTTTTGACTCAAAAATTGTGTCAAAAACCTGGAGTTGTCCAATATACGGATAGTGCCATGGGGGAGAGAAGCGGCGTGCGTGCAACTTCCCCCAATGTCGCTGCGCGCGGGAAACAATCTAGGGGGTGTTTCCTGTGTGCAGCTGTGGGGGGGGGGGAGAAGCTCAACAACTTTGGGCCATCTCCCCTCATTTTCTTAAAATTGAATCAACCAAAATAGGGGGTTCTTATACATGGGGGGCGTCTTATAGACGGAAAAGTACGGTATTGTAAAATGCAGCATAGTGAAACCATGTGGCTGAGGTGGCATATTTGAAATTAATTCCACCATGTGTGTGAAAAAGCATTTGTTTTGTTAAGACTAAGCATGATCCACCAAACTCAGATCCTTTGTATCTGACACTATTTCTAATGGGGCTTGTCTTAGGAGTAGATCTCAGATTTTAATTTATGGGTCCAGCATTTTTAATACATTTCTACAAATAAGGTAGTTTCTCCCTTACAGTTCAAAACAATTAGAAGGGTGTTTCATTCTCTACTCCAACTCTGAACTTATTCCGTTTGTGAGTAGATCAGCTAGGGTTGGATCGAGCACTGCGTGAACAGAGTTCCTCGTGCAACGTGATTTCCCTTTCTCTTCTCTTTCCTCGTACCCCAAAAACCTGCTCCAGAGGCCATCTCCCAACTTTATGGAACAGGTTTTGGGAGTGTGCAGGGGACACCAGGGGAGAGAAGTGGTGTGTCTTGTTGCTCAAGCGCAATCCTTCTGCACAAATGGAACAGCGGCATTGGTATATACGAATTGCAGGTTATTAAAATTTTAGTCAAGCCGTTTTGTTACTTTGGATTAATTTTTTAAAAAATTAAGTTTCAATGATTTCGTGGAAGAGAGCTGACGATTCATACCACATTCTGTATATGTTTTTATGCTAGAATTATGCTAAGCGTAGGGATGAGGCTTCTTGCAGTTCAAGCCCATAGCCTTAACGTTCTCAGTCTTCTCAGAGGTTGACAGAACGTAAGAGAAGCAAATTTACCAGGAGCCATAGGCTTGCATACAGAGCAGGGTGAGCAGACTTCTGCTCTCGTGATAGGGCATTCCTTCTTCTGCTGCTCCTGATGGGGAGGGGACTTATCCAGAATTGAGTGGGGGGGTGCTCAGAGGCGGAGAAGGTAGAGAAGCCCCACTGTGTGAACAGAGTTCCACTCATGCTGCCTGGACCCAAGCCATAGTATATTGGTATTAGCAGTCCTTGTGATGTGTATACCTGGCCATCCTGTTGTTTCTTTAGGCTCAGTAGATGTTCTGTTGTGGCAGAAGTGGAAGGCAAGCCAGGAGTAAAGGTGGTGAACTGAGATAATGCTTTAAAAATTACTGGATTATTGTAACTCACTCTACATGGGGCTGCCCTTGAGACTGACCCAGAAACTCCAGCGGGTGCAGAATGCTGCGGCAAGACTCCTTACAGGGTCCTCGCTGCGGGATCACATTCACCCAGTACTATACCAGCTGCACTGGCTCCCGGTGGAGTACCGGATCAGGTTTAAGGTGCTGGTTTTAACCTTTAAAGCCCTATACAGCCTAGGACCCTTGTACCTACAGGACTGCCTCTCCTGGTATGTCCCACGGAGGACCTTACGGTCTTCAAACAAAAACGTATTGGAGGTCCCGGGCCACAGGGAGGTTAGGCTGGCCTCAACCAGAGCCAGGGTTTTTTCGGCTGTGGCTCTGATCTGGTGGAATGCTCTGTCCCAAGAGACTAGGGCCCTGCAGGACTTGACATCTTTCCGCAGGGCCTGCAAGACAGAGCTGTTCCACCAGGCCTTTGGCCAAGGCACAGCCTGACTCCCTCCTTTGGTAATTCTTCACAGAACTCTAACCCAGTGGTTGCCATCAATTTGATTTGAACTGATTTTATAATGAATTGATTTTAGAATGCTGTATTATTTTACTGTTGTTAGCCGCTCTGGGCCCGGCTTCAACTGGGGAGGGTGGGGTATAAATAAATTATTATTATTATTATTATTATTATTATTATTATTATTATTATTGAGAAGTTCCTCAACAATGCTACAAAGAGAGCATTGAAGCCGTAGTAAATAAATTCCAAGCTATTTTGGGGGGAGTAACCTTTTTATGAGCTGGGGATAGGGAACAGAATATATACTAAGCATTGCTGTGCAGCAGTGTTTTGTGTTGGAGCCGATCAGTCTGCAGGAATTCAGCCCATAACGTTAATAAAATGTTAACATGGAGCACGAGGAGAGGGCGCCCTGAAGGCGTACTCAAATGAGCTTTGGTGGCACATGAACGAGCTTAGAATCGCCCTTAAGAATCAACACGCTCCTTCTTCCCGTACTGGCTGCATTTTCCTTCCTTCCCTTCCTTCTTGTTTCGGGGCACACAGTACCTCTCCACCCCTCCAACCCAGTTTTGGATATATGGTTTGCCCCCAACTAGGACGAATGGGAAAGAATTGGAGCGTCAGACTGTGGTTTGACACTGTATGCCACAGATGTGGCTTTTTTTCCTCCATAACTTTGGTAGTCCCATTTGAGTTTAGATGCAGTCAAATGATATCGACTTGCAAAATTGCCAGTGTGAAAGAGATACTTGCAGAATTGTCTGGTGTTTTTTTTACTTCATGCCTTAACCATACCATACTTGATCTGTCACACAGTGTTGTCTTGAGAATTTACATTATTGAAAGAATAGCCTTTCAGTTTTAAAGAGTTAAGTTCCACCGATTTCAGGCCGTTTCTTAGAAATTTTAAAACTTACATCCACTTGTCCCATTTTCCTTCATGTCATGTTATACCAATATGTATTTTACACATGGCTGGTATGCATGCTCTTTTTAGTGTACCTGTTAACTTCCAGTTGTGTCTGTGCTTTGTTTTTTAAAATGGAGATAGACATTTTCAAATCTTACAAAATTAGCCTCTATTTAAGTGGCTTCTTAGCTGCACAGTTTTGAAAATGAATATCTTTTTCTTTGGCCTTGTGTTTGTGCATTCACAGTTGAGACATTCGCATATTTCAGAATTCAGTGCATATCAACCAACTTGTTTTTCTAAGAAATACAACTGTTTATTGAACCAGGCCCTAAGGAACTATGTCCACCGCATTAGCTTCAGAGGTTAGCTTTGGAAGGCTAGGTTGATGTAGTTAGGAAAATGAAATCAGAACGTTTCAGGGAATCAGGTTAGCAAGTGCCATGCCATTTGAAATGACAATTACATTGTCATTTTCATTGTAAATGCTTTTAGGTTCTATATTGGCTGTGATCTTTGTACTAACTGGTATCATGGAGAATGTGTTGGCATCACAGAAAAGGAGGCTAAGAAAATGGATGTGTACATCTGTAATGAGTGTAAACGGGCACAAGAGGGCAGCAGTGAGGAATTATACTGTATCTGCAGAACACCTTATGATGAGTCACAGTGAGTTCTGACAAGAACCTCTTATTTAATATATAGGTAGCAAACTGCTCTGAGTTTGGTAATGTGTTTCTTGAACAAAAAAGAAATATTGTTCCACATATGTTGTATCTAGTGATGTGACTTTTTTAAAAAAAATATGAAATGTTGCTCAAAATGATGAATATTTGACTTTCAGGAAAAGTGGGGTTTGCAGTATTTCTAATGAAACAAGTTAATATTCTAAAGCAGGCAAATTTTACTGATTTGTTACAAGACATTTCCTACAAAATACAATACAGTAGCTAGTAGGAGTTCCTAACTTACTGCAATTAAAGTTATGCTTTGTTTAAACTGAATATGGTACGGGTATCTGAGTGGTATTAAATCTGTTATGAGTACCCCTTTAATGTGTTGCAGGACTCTGAATTACCATTTTTAAATGAATATAGATATATTAAAAAATAATTGGGCAAACTATTACTTTTGGCAACACCTCTGTTTGCAAATGCAAAATGTATGATTTCTGGCTTCACTTTTGTTTCTTTCAGATTTGCAAGTTGTTATGGTCTGTAGATAATTCAATTGCTTGAGATTCAATGTTATTGATGCTGGTAATTTTTCTTCGAAACTACTTTTCAGAAATTAGATACTTCTTCTTTTAAGGGTATTATAAGAAGCTGTATCTAATTTTTGAAAAGTAGTTTTGAGTAAATAGCTTTGCAATTGTTACTATACGGCCTATTACGTTTACGTGTTTTTTCAATTGGATTTGTGTAATATAGGCATTCTGGTGGTTTTTGGTAATTTTTCTTCACAATTGAATGCTGTTACAATTATTTCAGTAAACATGTAGCTTGATTAGCATTTATAGCATGTTTCATTTCAAATTCGAGAGGCAAAAGTTCTTACTCGGTTTAGATTTCTGACCAGTGGAATATTTTCATGAAAAGGTTAACTGATTTTTTTGGGATCTTGCAGATTTTACATTGGCTGTGACCGGTGTCAGAACTGGTATCATGGGCGTTGCGTTGGTATTTTGCAAAGTGAGGCAGACCTCATTGATGAGTATGTCTGTCCGCAATGTCAGTCAACTGAAGATGCCATGACAGTACTCAGTCCCTTGACTGATAAAGATTATGAGGGGCTGAAGAGAGTGTTACGGTCATTACAGGTAAGGACCAGACTTGGTTCATTTTAATTTAGTCCCCCAGCATATTTAAATTTGGTTCTAATACATCTTTTGGCAATGGAATTTCATTAAATGCATGGAATTGAAAAGCACTCTTGAGGACATAAAACTCCCTCTGAAGTGAGAGGAGGTCACTTAGTAGGTAGCAATTGCCCAAAATTATAAATATCTCCTCATACATCCCTTCCCAACGCCATGCAGTTCAGACACACAGAGTTGGATCCTGGTTTCTGCTTAGTGATGCTCCACTGTAGGAAGGGGAAGACAATTATTGCAGATTCTTGCACCTCCCTTTGTTTCCAAGGAGCTGCTCAGAAACAGCTTGTGAGATAGGGTAGGATAAAGGGAATCAGCAAAGATAATCTCTCCTCCCCCTTCTTCTTTAGCTGGAGCCTCTGCTGGTTCTGAGTAGCATCAGTGAATGGAAGGAGCCCATTTGTTTGTGGAACAGCCAACAGTCGATCCAGCCCACTAGACTTGGGCTGAAATGGGGTTCATAATAATGAATGAAGTGAATTTTGAACTGAATATCTCCTTTTCCTAACAGGCTCACAAGATGGCATGGCCATTCCTAGAACCAGTAGATCCCAATGATGCTCCAGATTATTATGGTGTTATCAAAGAACCGATGGGTAAGTGTATTCCCACGTGATTGGATTACAGTCACGAATGTGCAGTGTACATATGCTGCCTTTCATTGACAGATCTGTTATCCAGGATATGCTCACCACACAGAAGGGTAGATCCAAAGAAACAATCTTGTTCATGTATACTTGGAAGTATGTGCCATTGCATTCAGTGGGACTTACTGCCTACTCACTGCAAAAAATGGCAGCCAAAGAAATTTTCATACAGCTCTGTTGTTTACGACGGAGCAAAATGATGTATTTATTTAGATCATGGGTAGGCAAACTAAGGCCCAGGGGCCGGATCCAGGCCAATCGCCTTCTAAATCTGGCCCGCAGACGGTCCGGGAATCAGCGTATTTTTACATGAGTAGAATGTGTGCTTTTATTTAAAATGCATCTCTGGGTTATTTGTGGGGCATAGGAATTTGTTCATTCCCCCCCCAAAAAAAAAAATAGTCCGGCCCCCCACAAGGTCTGAGGGACAGTAGACCGGCCCCCTGCTGAAAAAGGTTGCTGACCCCTGATTTAGATTCCTTAACGAGATTTGTAAAAATAACATCTGGGATATAGCAATTTCTGAGTGTCTCACCAGACACAGGAGAGCAGTTAAAGGCACAACAAAGAGAGACACCTTCCAGGAAATGTGGACCCCTTTCTTTAACTATGTTAATGACCAAAATCAATACTTTCTTATACCAGCCTTTCAACATTCTCAATGGAGTTGTTACATTAAGTAATTATGTTTGAGTGTTGAATGTGTAAGTGCATGTCTAGAGAAATGGATAAAACATGCACCCTTCGATGTACTGCTGGATAAGTGTTTAATGGTTATTGCGTTTGTATTTGTTTAAAAACCAATTAAAAAATTGTTAGAGAGTTGTATCCCACTTTTCTACTACAAGGGTCACCATGGTGGCTCACCATATGGTTTGAATACACACACACACAATAAAATTGCAACAAGATTGTAATAAAGCATAACTAAGAATTAGAAAACAGTGCAACATGAAAGCCGTTTGTAAGTGTAGGGTACAAAGTTAGAATAACCCAAAATCCTGACAAAATGAGGATGTCTGGAGTATTTGCTATAAAACACGGAGCCGACCAAACTTTGAGTGGAAGGGATGTCCTCATTCTTGATGCCACCACCGAATCAGGCCCTTTTCTGTGGCCCAGTCAGTGGTGTCTGTGAAGGCAGAAGAGCAAAGGTGACAGACAATGTGAGAGGACATGGTCTTTCAAATAACCTGTCCCCAGTGCCTTAAAGTCTTCTAACAGAGATCCTGACGTTAAGAACAAAAGAAGAGTCGTGTTGGGTCTGGCCAAAGGCCAGCAACATGGTCTCACGGTGGCCAACCAGAAGCTTATTGAAAGACCACTAGCAGGGCATCTGTGTGACAGCACCGTTAACTTAGAGTAAAGCAGTCTTAGTTACATAGATAAATCTACATCTGTGCTTGGTCTAGCTCTAATGTCTGGCAGGTTGTGCCCTAAATAAGTTAAAGTTCATGTGCTAATTCTATATTCTGAATTAGGAATAAATTTGGTCCTACATAAGCATATTTTAATCTGATTTCCTACTCAAACTGCAGGATTCAACTAACGAGTCCCACTAGCAGAAGCCTGTGCAAGGACTTCCACTAGAGCAAGTTTTTAATAATAATAAAAAAGCTTTGCATAGTTTGTGATAGCAAGTGTATGTTGAGGAAATACTGTTCACATAGAATTTGAGAAATGTTTCTATTTTCTGACTATTATTTATCCCTATTTTCTTGTGACAAGAAGGTGTACGCGTACCCTCTTTCTCCTTTTTGCTGCTTTCATTTCATTCTCAGTTGTTACTATGGCAGTTACAGAACTGGGTCCTTCATCACAGTCTGCTCTTTGTGTGATTGCATGTGCATTTCAGTGACAACTAATTGAAGCAGTCAACCAAGGTTATTAATTGAAATAGGGAGCAGTCAGCAGGAGTAGATGAGCTGCAAATTAAGCATGTTTATGTGCACTAATTGCTTTGAGTGATAAAAAAATGAGGAAAGACAAAGCTGAAAATTAAGGGTATAAAAACCAAGTGATCTCCATTAGGAATGTCAGCGAGCTTATTAAATTCTCCACAGTGACTTCATGGATTTCTTAAAAATCTGCATATTTGTAGCTAATGATAATACATTCCCCGCCCCTTCTCCATCCTGTTCTCTACTCCACCTTCCTATTACTAACTGTTATAAAGTGTTGCTTTTCTTACTTGTTTTCAGTGTATGAGATGAATTCTATAGGTTACTGACATCTTGTTTTTTTATTTATTTAATAAAAAAACACCTTTGTTTACTTTGAAGACCTTTCCACCATGGAAGAAAGAATACTGAAACGTTACTACAAGAAGGTGACCGAGTTTGTGGCTGACATGACCAAAATTTTTGATAACTGTCGTTACTACAATCCAAGTGATTCCCCTTTTTATCAGTGTGCAGAGGTTCTCGAATCATTCTTTGTACAGAAACTAAAAGGATTCAAAGCAAGCAGGTAAGTAGCCATTTCCCCCTTAGCACGCTTTTCTATTAAGTGTGCATGGCATACATGTTTATTGCTAACAGTTTATATGCTCAACTTTTTAAATGTCTGGTTCTCCCCGCACATTTTGCTGTGAAAGTAAACCTTCAGCAGTGAACGTATAACGAGTGCACAACTAGCTTAAGATTTTGTCAAACCAATTGTGCAATCCTCGTGAAATGGCAGAGCAGTTTTGTTTAAATCAGAAACGGTGTACGGTATAATGAGGAGGGTGTAAAATTTGCATAGCGCCTTTGAATATTGGGAGTGGCAGGCAAAAACCCTTTTTGGCTACCTAGGCAGATTGTGCCCCCAAAGGTCTATCAATCTCGGGGTGTGTTCTCAGGAATCAGTGGAACTTGCTTCCTGTTGAAAGTGCTAAAGATTTTTCATTTTATATTACAAATACAGCAGAACAAAGTACCTGCTGATGAACTTTTCGGTTATAAACCAAGGAGATCTAAGGGCCCAACGTTGACCGAATCGTACGCTTGGTTTCCCTCTAGTGAAGAAATTTGTGGAGAGTTCCTGGTTCCAGGAGAATGAGAGTCACTTTTAGTGGGGAATGAGGGTGATTCTCAGTGATGTTGTCTGTGTCTGCTCCAGACCTTCCCCTGTTGCTTTAAAGATCAGTAGTGCAAAGGTTGAGAAGGTCTACTTGTGCCGCAGCACCGTTGCTCCCTGATGCTTACTGTATCTGTAGGTGCTCTTGCATTTCATTTGCGGTAGTTTTCCAGCAAGACCAAAATAAAGCAATAGTAACATGAGCGGAAAGCAGCAGTTGAGTTGACATTCATTCAGATTGTCATTAGTTTTGTCTCATCCTTTATTTTATTACCAGCACTTACTGTTTGGCTGTGACTCCCATTGCTGCTTCATTTACACCACCCATGTTCTTTTTTTGCAGATTGTGATAACTTTAGTCTGACCTTTCTAACTGGAATCAGAACTGGATGTTTGGCTTACTTTTTCATTGTACCATGTCATTAAATCACTTTTTTAAAACAAAAATCCATACTTGCTGTTCGCTTTTAAACTGCGCTTTAATGTGGAGGCTGCCGTTGGCTAGCAGCTATGTCAGAAAATAAAATGATCCGTTCTTTGAATACTGTGTCAAAATGAAGTCCAGTAATAGCAGTGGAAGCTATGTAATAATCAGTTTTAATTAAAAAAAAAACCTCCCAAAAGAGGTTTTGATGGATTCTAACCAAAATGTGATATTTTAAATTCATGTTCTGCCAATAAATATACTTTTCTCTAAACACCTCCCAAAGCAATGTAAATTGGCTATATATAATATGTACCTCACTCTTAGTATCATGTGACATTTCTGGATTATTATTTTTATATTTCCATTGAACATCATGTGCTTTTATACATGACTGAAAGTGGCTATGTAGATGGTGTATATGGTGTTTGCCTACGAAAGATGAAGGGGAACAACAGCATGGCTGCCTTTCAAGCTGAGTGACAGGCCCTTGGCATCCACTTGAAACAACTGAGATCTCTTTAAATGAAGGGTGCTTAATTGTTCCCCTTTTCTGCATTCTGCAGGTCTCATAACAACAAACTGCAGTCTACAACTTCTTAAAGTTCCACGTGTTACCCTAACACAAAGAGCAAGATTCTGGTTGTCTGAATTTTATTTTTATTTTTTAATTGGAAAAGCCAGAGGTTTTTAAGTCAGGGCGTCCTGACAAGTCTTGATGTAAACTGCATTTTTATCAGTCGCATCAGATTATATTCTTGGCTTGATTTTGTCCAAAGGACAAAAGAATGAAATTCAGCAGCTTCGTTTTCTTGTCAAGATCAAATTGTGACAGAAACAGGAAAACATTTTATTAAAGGACGAGAGAGGAAAACAAGCGAGAGAAAACAAGATACAGTAAAATGGGGTCGAGTCCTAACCCCATAGAAATGCCACATCTGTTCTTCAGTGAAGAAGCTGGTTTAAAGTCCACACAGAGAAGTTTTGACTGTATTTATTTATTGTTGCAAAAGGACGCTTTTTTATTGCTGCCCTCATTTGTCAGCTTTTTCTTTCTTTCTTATAAGCCCCAGCTCTGGTTAAATGTAACCCATTCTGTATCTTACCATGGTTCCTGTAGCTAAAAGTACAAGATGACCTCTAAATGTCTTTTCTTTCTATGAAAGGAGCTGCTATGTACACATGTGCACAAACAAACTGGGAATCAACAATGAGTTTATCGTTCATGGTAGAAGAAAACAATTAAGCTTGCATAAAAGTTGGGCTAAGTGGTCATGTACTACAGACTTTGTTGCCTTGAATATAACAGTACAATTTGTCATTTACTCTGCACCGGACTGATACGAGTAAAATCTATTCGAAGGTATCTTGTTTGTAAACATTTGTCAGATTTTAATTTTTTCCCCCTTCTCCTTTTTGTATTAAAAATTCAAAATATGGATGTATATGAAACAAAATAAATGGAGATCATTGTTCTCTCCACAGATGTAGGTGTCTTTTGAATGTTCGCTAACCTGTTCGTGAGGTGTTGGAGGTTTGTTCTGAACTGTAACAATCCTGAGATAGTATGGAAGGGAAAAGTAGGAAGGTGGACTAACCCCTCAGTGTGGTTTTCCTTATGTTTAATCAAATGTAATAAAATTCTACTGTGGTGCCACAACTTTTGCCTTGATGATGAAGGAGTTGTGTAAGAGTTGTCATTGTCCATTGCAAACTGAGATAACATGGAGCAAATGATCATGTCAGGATAAATAACGGTCTCAAAACTGTGTTTCATTTTTGTGGCTTCTTTACTAGGAAAGGTGTGTAAAAAGATGAAAGCCAACAGAAAGAGAGGCTTTGCAGATTTTTTAAAAATTGCTTTTCCAACCAATCACACCTGCTGTTGATGACAGTTTAAATATGTATATTATAAACCAGCAGCAGTTGGTTTTGGTAGCTCTACACCTGTGTTAACTAGATTTTGCACTAATTCACAATTTTGCCCTTCTGTGATCTGGAATTTATCTGATTATGGATAAGCTTTCCTTGGGTTTAACTTCACCCTGCTATGCAAGAACCTTTTCTGTTACTTTCTTAGACATTGCGATCAACCACAATTTTCTTACTAAGTACAGGCTCAGGTGTACAAATACTTTGGGGTTAATTTTCTCTACGAAAGCCTTCGCTTTTGTATATAGATGCTGTCATTTTAACCAATGTGAAATCAAAAGGAAGTTAATTGTTCATTGTGAAAAGAGCATCCATTTATGCTTCTTAGAAGATAGGAAAAAAAGAGTATTTGTGTTTTAGGCTATGTTGTCTTAGGACTTTTTACAAAAAAAATATGCTACATATTGTATGCATTATGTTTATAAAAACAGGAGAATTTTCATCCTTAATCCTACAGATATTGTCTCTTCACAATATTTCTGTATTATTCGTACATATGGCTGACACTGAAAAAAAAAACATGTTGAGAAATGAACTTTCTTACCCGTAGGCAATAGAGCACTGTTTTTAACAAATTGTGACAAACTGAAGAATAACTTTTTTGTACATAATAGGGCATTTCATCTTAGACAAATAAAGGAATGTTGTTGGACATCAGATTTGGTGGAATTCCTAATGAAACATCAGTTGTTTAAAATAACATATGTAGCACTTGGCATTGCCATACTGTGCGGTAATTCTTGGGGGAATTTTTCATATAAATAATTATGAAATGAGGAAAATGCTACTTTCATACACTTTTTACCAAGCCTCATCATTTTTCCTACTGCTTTGTAATATATGAAGACAATTCTTAGCTGTAACTACTATGGTAATTTTTAGTTTTTTGGGGTTTTTGCGAAAAAGTTTTATTTATGAGCCAGTGTAATGTGTGTACATTTTAAATACCACTTCTGTAAAAGGAATAAAGAAAATTATACTTTACTCAGTTTTTTTTAATGAAACAATGTGCAGAATATTTGATTTGTTTCCGAACATCTCAGTGCATTATTAAAACTCCAGAATGTATGTTCACTTACTGAGACATATCTCTTTAACATGGGTATTATGTAAAATGAGCCAGCTGAGGTCCCTTTTTAATCGCAGCTCCTCAGTCAAATTGAAGGATTTGGTGTTCCATGTCTAAATGGAGTTCAAAAGCTTCTCATTAGGTGCTTTGTTTTGTGACGGGTTAGGGCCTATTTATGGAGTCTCAAGTTGGAATGGTTTGGCTTTGAACAGCTGCAGAACATTTCTACCACTGTGGCAAAACACAACATTTAGTGGATTTTAATGAATGATCACTGTAAGCAATGACCATGTGCAACTGGTCTCTTAAACATTTTTTTAAACAAAAATACATGTTTTAAGTTGCATAGTCAACCATTTTATTTTACCAATCTCAAAGGTTGACTGCATTCAGACATAGCACTAAATCATGTTTTAGAGCTTTGAGAATAAGCCTAGCCTCCTGGGCTACCACATACCCTTCCACATGGCTGAGAGCAGAAATTTGGAAGCTTTTGCTTCTGCTTATAGTTAACTCTGGATCAATGTTAACCCGAGGGTCATAATTTCACACAAACTATGGCGGTCCCTGCTCCTGCCAACCTAGCAGTTCGAAAGCACGTCAAAGTGCAAGTAGATAAATAGGTAGCGCTCCGGCGGGGAAGGCAAACGGCGTTTCCGTGCGCTGCTCTGGTTCGCCAGAAGCGGTTTAGTCATGGTGGCCACATGACCTGGAAGCTGTACGCCGGCTCCCTCGGCCGATAAAGCGAGATGAGCGCCTCAACCCCAAAGTCGGCCATGATTGGACCTAATGGTCAGGGGTCCCTTTACCTTTATGGTTAAACAGGCCCACTTCGTAACCCACGGTTTGCAGTTCTTAGTTTTGAAGGTAAGCACAATTAGTGTTAAACCATGACCCTTGGTTTGGACAACACATGAAGCCTTGGTTAATTTAAAACCTTAGCTGCATGGCAGGAGAGCCCAGGAGGAGGCTAGGCTTGTCCTTTTAGTGCTAAATCATGGTTTAGCATTACATCCAGAGGCAGCCATTGTTCTGTTACATTTAGTGGAGCACGACTTACTTTTGATTTCACATCAACAGCACTTCTAAATTTTATTTTACTTTGAAGTAATTCTCTTCTTAGTAATTGGCATGTAAATCCGCAGGAACATTTTCCAGAGTTTTATTAATGACATTTGGTGGGGTTTTACTCATAATAAATATAACTACTGTGTCGTGAACTTTGGATAGTATGCTAGCTCCTTTTCTCAGTGCCCAGTCCCGCAGCAGGTAGAAGTGGTTACATCTTGGAAGAACATACTATGTAAACACACCCAAAGTGAACTAGTTACTGTGGGGACAAGAATCCAATCTAGATACCGCTGGGAGGCAAAAGGTAAGTTTAAGTACAACCAGAGTTGTCTTTTTCACAGAAAGGGAACAAACCTAAGCTGAAATGCAGCCAGTGTTTTCAAGTATTTATCTCATGACAATACGCTAAAAGCAAGGAAGAAAAGCAACTATATTTCACCATAGTTTTTGATGACATGTACCATTAGTCTGACTACGTAGGAAGGTAACTAATACTGTTAAAAGGGGGATACTACTCTCCAAAGAAATTTACAGAGGCCAATATGGACAGAGATGTCACTCCTTTCTTTTTCTGACTCATAACAGGAATCGAGAGGCAGAAATGAGGGGAGTTTACCTGTTCTTACCACATCATGCAAAACAGCATTTTCAAAACTGCTGGGAAGAAGTACATTTGGAGTTTCGGATGCTTTTACAAGTTTACGTAGCAGAGTATTGTAAACAAGGAATCTGTTGAGTTGCGTTTCCAAAGAAAATAAACACACACAAAAGCCAAACATTTCAGATACAGTAAACAAGGGGTTTGAGTTCACCAACTATTGATGCATTTTAATGTTATTCTCTTCACCTCCAAGTCTGCTTTCACCAAACTTCAGTATATGTAGCACTAATCCTTATTGGAGTGTTTAAATGTTAGGAATAAGATACACACATCTTAAACGTGTATACTCAGAAGTCTGTCCTAGAGGATTTACTAAGTGTTTTAGTGTATAGGATTGTACCAAGCGCTTGCATTACAGGAAATCCCCAGTTCAGATCTTACCTCTGTCATGAAGCTTTAGGAAAGACCTCTCTCTCACACACACAATAATAATAAAATGCCATGGAAGTAGAACTAAGCTCTCCAAAGCAGCAAGCTCTGCAAAGCAATTAAGAGGGTCTCTGAACATCATTTTTATCATTAAATACAGGTACATTAATAGCTACCTCATACTGATATAATCAAAATGGGTATTCGTCTTTTCTAGGAAGCAAGTTTTAAAACTACACTGGTCCTATAACAGCTCATCCTTTGCGCTGGTAATGGAAGATATCTGGCATTGTAGGCATTTAGATTTGAGTTAATTATAGAAAATAGTCTAATGGAATAGATGTAGGGAATAATTGTATGCAGGCTGCCCCCTGTCCTCCCACTGGTCTGGGCTGCTGCCAGGAAGTCTCCTTTTGACAAAATAAAATGCCTTCATTCAAGACATCTTGGAAAAAATTCAATTCTGACATCTTGATTGTTAGTGTGCCATTTCCCCACACAATCTGAACCAACTCCTTTCCTTCCATTAATAAAATGCATTAACCTGTTATGAAATCATGACAGATCTAACGAGGAGACATTTCTGAATTGTTTTGCTGGTATAAGGTTGCAGCTCTCCTAGGTAATTCCAGTCAGAGCTTTTTTAAAAAACACTGAAACCCTACAATGGCAGAGAGTGCTTATGAAGCCTTCCATTCCCTTTCCATCTCTCATCAAGCGAAGTCTTTTTTTTCTTCTGAAACTTGAGCCGAAGAGCTGCATTTTTTCCCATTGCACACATATGCCCTGTTACTAAATTGGACCGTTCTGATAACAATATTGCTTTCTCTTAATAGTAACTACATCTTGGAGACATTGCTGTTGTTGAGAACATAGGCCTAGTTTTCTCGAAACATTCAGTTATCAACTCTCAATGTTTCCTCAAAATGTTTGAATGCATTGTTTTCTACATAAGGCAGTTGCCTTTGTGAGATCAGTTGTGAAACTGCCCCCAAAGCAGGTAACTCTTTGCATTTTTGTTTATGATTTATATGTGCCTAATTTCTTTGTACAATTGCCTGGGGGGAAATATCTATTAACAAAAGACACTTACCTTCTGGCCTGAGAGCTACAACATTCACCCAATGTTCTGCTTAGTTCGTGGCTATTAAATTAGAACTTGAGGATGAATATGACTACATAAGCTTTGTGTACTCTCAGGTCAGCAGAAACTCCCACCATAAATTACTTATGTTAACAAGCAAAAAGGAAGGTAAATAATGGCATGGCTTGTGCTAAAAATCCACTCTCCAAAGTACTATAGTGGGGATGTGGAATTGGGAAAGCCCAATTCCATAAGCAGGTTTACTTGTAGCTAAAATTCTATACGTTGTTTATTTTTAATCACATGCATTTCTGAACGTGCCAAAGAATGTATCATATTTTAAGAACGCGAACTCCCCAATATTAATGCCCAAAACTGTTGGTTTCTCATGGAAGCATGCATATTGCTGGCAACTTCAGCCATCATTTGATTTTCTGTTTGAGAGGTTTTTGTAGACTGCTTGCATTTTCCTATGCTGTTTACTGCAGAGTTTGGATAATAACAAAACATAGTTTTGATCAAGCAAAGTACATAGCAGGTGAGCTAATTGGAATAGCTAGATGCCTAAATTTGATTTAATTTTAAGAACTGAGAATGAAATTATTCAGGACCACAACCTGGAAGATGCCTGGTAAGAAGCAAGTGTGCCTATATTATCACGTTTCATCATTTTCAGCTTAGAACTGTTCTTGTCATGTTGATTTGTACCTGTAGAAACTTGCCCAGGAGATGAAAATAATTAGTTTTGATGAAATATGTAATCCACTGAAGGGACTATGGTTAGAGACGGGTAGAAATACTGTTGTGAAAGTACATTATAAACAGGAAAAGGAGTAAGAAACTCAAAGCATGCGTTGACCATGAACAGTAGCGAATTCCAGAACCGCAGCTCAATCTTGAGATGCAAACAGGTTTGTTGTGGATTTTGTGTTGGCTGGTAGATTACTGAAGCCAATGAAAGCTCATGTCTCAATAACCTGGTTAGTCACTAGGGTGCCACAGCAAAAGAAACAAAAAACCTCCCACCACTTTTTTCCAGAGAAGCTGGAAAAGCCATGGTTGCTTCTAATTAACAGCTGCAAACCTGCTTCAGTCCCAGAGGAGCTGTACATCCTCACCCACATTTGGTGTGAGCTGCCTGTTGAACTTTCTGATGCCGCCTTCTGTTGAACCTTTTCATGTAGCTGTTGCCCCTCCAAAGCAGCCCGTCTCCTGGCCTCAGGTGCCCTCTGACATGCTCTTGCAGAACTGCCGGCAGCTGTCTTCTCCTGTGGTAGATCTGACCCATCGTTATGTATCTGCTTCCTGCAAAACAGCAAGCATCATGGGTGCCTTCTGGATGTTCGGCAGTGAACGTGGTGCAGGGCACATTTTGAGGTTCTGCATTTTACGGTTAACTTGATTATAAGGCTAATTAATGCCTGAGAGGTTGACATCGCCAACCAAGTCTTCAGCAGTATTCCATCTTCCTGTTTAAAACCCGAGTTGAGGGACCCCATATTAATAGCACTTGTGTCTAACTTGCCAAAATGGCATTAGCTGAGGCCAGGGGACCATAACTGCAAGGGCCATTTGTCGTTCATTACCTAAATCCATATGCAACAAGCTCGGTTTGATTAACTCAAGAAGCTTTGGGAAAATAGAAACCTCACACTTTAAAAAAACAACACAGCAACCTATTGGTGTAATTAAAATCTAAAATACTGTATACACAACTTCAGTGGCTTTTGAATGTTGTGGCGGGAATGTTAAGTAGCTCGGTGCAAGAACATCTGCATTGTATGCAGAAGGTTGCAGGTATCTATTTCCAGGTAGATCAAGGAGAGAAATATGTCTGAAACCCTGGAGAGTTAGTATAAGGCAGCTTCCTGTCTTTCTGGCAGGGTTTCCCAAACTTGGGTCTCCAGCTGTTTTGGGACTACAACTCCCATCATCCCTAGCTAACAGGACCAGTGGTCAGGGATGATGGGAATTGTAGTCTGAAAACAGCTGGAGATCCAAGTTCAGAAAACAGTGTTGTAAAAGAACTAGGGAAGTTTCTTTAGCAAAAATTAACACATTGTTTCTGCATTTTATTCTTTTCTCTCTCCTTGCCTGGCCCTGCTAACTTGGGCTGAGTTAGAAGAGAAAAGGCTGTGGTACATTACCAAGTTTAAAGTCCGGACAGGGTTTACTGCAGTTCAAGGTATCCACAACCATCATATGAACTCGTAAGAAGAAGCCATCAGGGGTGAAGTACAGGCGATTTATCTTGTACAGTCCATTGCTGCTCACCAACAGTGTCACCAAACTCGCTCCTTTATGAACCATGATGACATCATGAACAATCCCATTCACCACTTTTTAAAAAAGAGAGGAGCACGTAATTGATAGCTAGCCGGTACTAATTTTTCAATTGTTTGAAGCTGCTTGTAACACTCTATAAACTATTTTTCAATATAAGTTCGCTGCACAGTGCTCACCACAATAAAAAACAGCATAAAAACTAATTAAAATGTCAAAGTTAGAACTAATAAAAATAGTAAAAATTTACAATTGGTGAGTTTAATTCAACAACCGAATACATTATTCATAGTAAAATATGAGGCCGACCTGGGGGAAAAAGTTTTCTGAATATGTGGGTATTCAAAAATACAGCCTGATAAATTGTACCCTCTGCAAACCACAAATACAACAGATTTCTGTCTCGATGTGACCTTCCCATCTGCTGAAGAAATGAAGCCATTTTACAGTACCCACGCTGGATAAAGATCCAAACAGCACTAATGTTGCAAAATTGTGGGGTAGCCCCTAACAAGCAAAGGATTTTAGGTATGCTAAAAACCAGACCATAATATTTGTGATATTTCCATGCAAAAATGACAAAAAAATTAGTTGGGGGAAGGCAGGGGTTTCCGTGGTATCTTAGGTGGTCAAAAGTAAAAGCATGTCAAGGAGCACTTTGTAAGAACATGCACAGAGAAAAAAACTACTACTGAGTACTTTGAAATGCATTTCCATGTGTTTCTATATTTCTACGCTGCCCTTTGGGGGTTGACAATAATGTTATCAATGGCAATGATAAAACTAAAATGTTAACATTCAAGTAAGTTGGAGGGTTGTGCTAGCCCTGACTCTGGAAAGAGGGACAACTCCTCTCTTGGGTGGAAAGAAAACTCTTTTGGGAGTGCTAGAAAACAGTTGCTGAAATTGCCCCAAGCCTGAAGTAAGACTTGTATGTAACCGAAGTATGACCGATTTAGTTGGAGCTGGGTGATCTTACCGAATTCGCTGCTGCAGAATGCCTCCACCTCTTCATGTTCCCTCCTGCAGTCTGTCAGGCACACCTCTGTATTGTCAGCATCTAGAGCAAGAACAAGAGTCCCATGGATGTACAGAAAGTTAACACTGAGCAGCTCCGTAGCAGGAAGGAATGGAAGCCCGTCTTACCCAAGCAACCATATGTCAGGAGTGCTCTGATGGTGTTTCCTGCTTGGCAGGGGGTTGGACTCGATGGCCCTTGTGGTCTCTTCCAACTCTATGATTCTATGATTCTATAACTAAGCAGTGGAGCAGACCAGTTTGTTAATGGCTCTAAAGACATTCGTTTTCCTAGGGTGTTCTAGCAGCCACCAAACTTCCAGTACCTCCTGTTGTGATATCAGAATGCTGACCTGATGCACTAATTGGATTTTTTCTCTCTCTCAAAAAAAATATATTGTAACAAACAAAAACTCTCATGTGTGCAGATGCATTCAGAAGACCCAAATGCAACAGATCTCACACAGCAGAGAAACTTGAGTTGAAAAGCGAACTTTAAAGGTTTCTAGGCAGGGTTTCTGCCCAGACTGAAGCCTGGAGAGGAACATCATTGAGGCTCCCAGCATGTCTGGTCTTTAGCCGGAGAGAAAGATGAAAAAGTGAGTGGCAGCTGCGAGCTTTGTCCTTCTCCTTTCCCCATGAAGCCAAAGAAGGCTCATTTACAGGGAGAGGGGAGTTGTAGAATCTGGAGAGGCTGCAGTGGCTTTCCCCAGTGGAGCAAAAGATAAGACCCCCTATGGGTGTGAGTAAGAAATTCTGTAGGGATGGAGGGAGGGGTGGGAAGCTGAGGAAGAGAATCCGTTGGACTAGATGATATCTGGGGTCCCTTACAGCTCTACAATTCTATGATTCCACAATCCCTTCAGAACTGTGAATGTGTTTAAATAGCTACAGTTGAGTCATTTCACAGACTACACAGAAACTACACACAGAAAATTAAGGGGTATGTGAGCATTTTCAAAGTGATACAATGGTACCTTGGGTTACAAACGCTTTAGGTTAGAAACACTTCAGGTTACAGACTCCGCTAACCCAGATGTAGTACCAGTACTAAGATTTTCAGCTGCTTTTCCAGCTTAAAAAACATATTAAGAAATCACTGCAGTAATTTGTTCAGCTTCAGCTTTTCCAGAGCAGGGGCCGTGGCTATTCAGTGCTTATGATACTGTACCCTTTATCACTGAATGAATTGTATAAATTCAATGAATTGGATAAATTGGATAAGAAAAATGGTTTTGCTTTTGAAAAATTTAAGTTGGAGATGGAGTTGTTGGATACTAAAGGTAAAAATTTATCTAAAATGTACAAGTTATTGTTGGAGTGGCATACAAAAGATGAACAAGTTAAATCTGTGATGATAGATTGGGCAAGAGATGTAGGATATAATATAATGTTTGAGGATTGGGAAAGATTGTGGAAGAAAGGGGTCAAGTTCACTGCATGTACTTTGTTAAAGGAAAATATAATGAAAATAATGTATAGATGGTATTTGACTCCTGTAAAATTAGCAAAGATATATCATAATTGTGACAATATATGTTGGAAATGTAAAGAAAAGGAAGGAACCTTTTATTATATGTGGTGGACCTGTCCCAAGGTGAAAGACCTCCAGGAAAAGATTTATAATGAATTGAAAAAAATGTTGAAATATACATTTATAAAGAAACCAGAGGCCTTTCTTCTTGGAATAACAGGTTTGGAATTGCCCAAGAAAGATGTTAAATTATTTTTGTATGCCACAACTGCTGCTCGTATTTTGTTAGCTAAAAAGTGGAAAACCCAAGAATTACCAACAATAGAGGAATGACAGATGAAGATGATGGATTTTTCGGAGCTAGCCGACCTAACAGGAAGAGTCCGCGACCAGGAGGAGGAGTATCAGGAAGAGTGGAATAAATTTAATGATTATTTAGTTAAATTTGCTAAGTTAAACTAACTGAAAACAGCTTGCAGATACTTAATGGGCTTAGGATTTTATTTATGTTAAGTGATGAATTAATATGTTTAATTCCATAAGGTGAAGATCTAAGGATGTTAATGTTTAAGTTAAATTTCATAAAAATTGGGATTTGGAAAACGTTAAAAGGACATGCAATGAAATTCAACCAAGGGGAAGCGAGGAAGTCACTTAACAAAGTTAATAACTGTAATTTTCAATAAGGCTATGATTTATGTTTGTTTGTTTTGTGTGTTTGTTTGTTTATAATACTGTGAAAACTAATAAAAAATTTGGAATATATATATATATATATATATATATATATATATATATATATATATAATACTGTACCCTTACAATACTTTCAAATGCCTAACAGAACACTTATCAAAAGGCTGAAACCAAGCATAGACTTTGTTCCTAAACCTTGAGCCCATATTAATTGCCAAATCCATATGTTTAATCTGCATATGAACTAAACAATTGCAGCATGATTCTGGTTGGTTTCCCTCCCTTCCCCAATGAAGTTTGTTTTCGACTTCTTAATTATCCATTGAATTTCATATAAATGTAAGTTGTTCCTCCATTCGCACAGGAGGGAAGCGATTTCCACCACCTACAGAACTTTGTGCAACATCTTGCTCCAATCTCAATAGTTGCCCGGTCCCTGGGACCAGATATACAAACAGTGCAGGGGGCTGTAGAGGGTAGAAATGTATTATGTACCACGAGCTCTGTTCCATTAACAGAAAAAACATCAGGATTCAAGCTAGAGTTCATTTCTCCTGGTAATATATGTTTTAGAAAACAAGATGAATTTTCAATTGTCTGTTGTAATTGTAAAGCTTGTTGCCTGCCAAGACACCTTTGTCAAGGAGCAAATCCCGTGCCATCATGTATTTAACAACTAGTTGTTGTTTTTTCATTCATTTGCTTCATTGTCAGCCTTGCCAATTTCATTCTTTCTCAGACCTTTCGAAGCCATTAGCTTAGTTGGCTGTGTTCAAGCCTTGCATTGTCTGGCAGAAAGCTAACAGCAAACAAGCACAGCTGCATATATAGATTCTCTGTTTTGTTTTCCTGATGGTTTACCTGTGCAATCGTAAAAGTAAAGGACCCCTGGATGGTTAACTCCACTCAGAGGCAACTCTGGGGTTGTGGCACTCATCTCGCTCTTCAGGCCGAGGGAGAAGGCATTTGTCCAGACAGCTTTCCAGGTCATGTGGCCAGCATGACTAAACTGCTAGCACAATGGGACACCATGACAGAAACCAGAGTGCACAGAAATTGCCATCTAATGTCACATTGTATATTGCACTTAAGGCACACTTAAAATGTTTTATTTGCAGCTGGATAGCTGAGTCCTAGACAAATAGGCAGCTCCTGCTATGCTCCGAAGGCCTGCAACAATAAATGGGCCTTAAGCTGACAAATGCATAAGTATGTGGGGAACGATCGGATCTGTACTGGGTTCACGCAGCTATTTTGAAATGAAAAGCAGGAAGCGAGCGGCTTGTATACTTACTACTCTGGCTATTTTAAAGCATTAATTTGATCAGCGTTTACTACAGCATTTGCTACTGGGAGTGGCGGATGCTACCATGATACGTACTACTTGCAGTGGGATATATTGTGCATGGTATTTAAATGCTAGGGAAAAGGAAGCCGCTATTATCCAATAGAATAAACTGAAAATGAATGAGCTGTTTTACATGGGAGGTCCGATTAAGGCTCACAACCTTCTGAGCTTAAAAACTTGATCGTACATATGCTTATTTGGAAGTAAAAAAAGGTGAAGGGACCCCTGACCATTAGGTCCAGTCGTGGCCGACTCTGGGGTTGCGGCGCTCATCTCGCTTTATTGGCCAAGGGAGCCGGCGTACAGCTTCCGGGTCATGTGGCCAGCATGACTAAGCCGCTTCTGGCGAACCAGAGCAGCGCACGGAAACGCCGTTTACCTTCCCATCGGAGTGGTACCTATTTATCTACTCGCACTTTGATGTGCTTTTGAACTGCTAGGTTGGCAGGAGCAGGGACCGAGCAACGGGAGCTCACCCTGTCACGGGGATTCGAACCGCCGACCTTCTGATCGGCAAGTCCTAGGCTCTGTGGTTTAACCCACAGTGCCACCCATGTCCCTTATTTGGAAGTAGGCGCCAGTAAAATCAGTGGCACTCCCAAGCTAGTGCGGGCGGGTTTAGGATTGCCGCCTAAAGCTGTAAATGGACTTAAGGTGAGCAGCAAAGCCCTGCTTCCTTACCGTTCTTTGAGACACTGTGGTGATACGGCAAGCTTGATGCCTGTCGGTTTGTGAGCCAAGAGGGATCGGTGCCATTTCCGAGCGAACGGCTGGGCTTGTCATAGGGATTGATCTTGCCAGGCCGATGGAGGCGATCCAAACTTCCAGAACGTTGCCCGGGGCTTGACCCTGCGTTCTTGAAAGGGTGAGCTTCTGCCAGCAATCTACCCTGGCGATGGGAATAGGCAGGGGGCCGGAAGTAGGCAGAGATGCTGTTGGCTGCTTTCAGTTGCAGCCTATCCGTGTGCATTCGGTTTGTTTGACTGAAGTTAATGGCGGGGAGAATGCTCTCCTGGCGGCTCTCGGAAGGGAAGCCCTTGGCATCCTGAATGGGCTCCTTCCTTAAACCTGTGTGGTTCTCTACTGAATATTTGACCTTTTTCTTCTTGTCCCGGGACAGCAGGTGCGTCTGTTCGGCTTTCCCCAGGTCTTCTGGAGGCAGCGTCTGGTCCTCAGTGCTGCCGCCTCCTAGTGGAGACTTACTCTGGCTTGGTGTGGAGCCAATGGACCCATACATGTCTTTGCTGAACGGCTGGATAGACTTTCCAGCATATGGCAGGGGCCCTGCATTTGAGAGGGAGGGAGGGATTAAAATGCAACTCGAGCAACGATCCAAGTTCCATGGGTGCAGCAATCACCCTTCCCTTCTATGGCAAGGCCTTAACGTACTATGGGAGAAGAGCACAACTGTGTTTATTTAAGTTTCTTAGTAGAAGTCAAAGTTGGTGACCAATGGGATGTTAAGGGGGATTAATGGATGTTCGTGGGATTACCCTGCTCCTTTGCATTTGCCTTTAAGCATTTTACATGCAGTACGTTTGTACAGTGGTACCTCGGGTTACAGACGCTTCAGGTTACAGACTCCGCTAACCCAGAAATAGTACCTCGGGTTAAAAACTTTGCTTCAGGATGAGAACAGAAATTGAAGGGCGGCAGCAGCGGGGGGCCCCATTAGCTAAAGTGGAGCTTCAGGTTAAGAACAGTTTCAGGTTAAGAACGGACCTCCGGAACAAATTAAGTACGTAACCAGAGGTACCACTGTAGACCGCTGAAATGGTCCTGCTACCTCTGAAGGATCTGGTAAACCTCCGGGTATAGGGCGGTATATAAATTCAATAAATAATAACAATAATAATAAATGCAAATCATACAATCAAATCATAAGGAGACCAGCCACTTCTTAGCCGGCCTTTTCCTCCTCCTCTTTCTCCTTGTGTGGCGTATTTTGGTCAGGGACCTCATTGGAAGAACAGGACTGAGTGGCAGCTGCTACATCAGGGCAGCTGTCCTCAGGTCTCAGCAGCCACATTTGATTTTGTGCCAGCTTCTAGTTCCTAAAACACTACCCTATCCATGAATGCCACTGAAGAAACTCAATGGCATTTGTCTATTTTCTCCCGCCCTAGAGCAATCTTCTCTAATCTGGGGTCTCCAGATCAACAACTCCCATCATCCGCAGGTAGCCCTGGAGTTGGACAACAGTGGAGCACAAGACTGGGGGAGCCTGTTTAGAGCCTCCATATAACTTTAAATTGCTACTGTGGTGAAACTGTTAGGCTAGCCGAGCATCTTTCCAGTTCAGGCCTCAGCTCTGCAGAACAATGTATTGCGTTGTGTGCTTTAAAAAAAGAAAACCCAGCTGTGGACAAGCGGAAGCATGGAAACCTAGAATTATTTCCCCCCCTGTTTTCGTTACAAATTAAAAGCACGATTTATAAACAAACTCCTCTCTAAAAAAAGAATGCTGAATGTCCAGGGAGCATCCGGGGAGCAGGGTTCACACTGCATCCTGGTCCGATTGTTTAAAAGTCCCTGACAAACATGGCTATTTGATTTTCCCATCCACAGGAAGCTCTGTTGACAATGTCGTCTGCTCTGCTTAAGCCTTGTCACCAGCTCTGCATATTGATGAATAATTATTCTACCTAAGATTTAGATCCCCAAGATGCAAAGGCAGTTGTCTGAGAACCCTAAAAACCGAACTATAATGTCCCATCTGCCGTTTGTTACAAATTACAATCTGATCCTAACTGTGTTTATTCAGAAGCCCCATTCATTGCTTGGATCGATTTCCGAGAAGGAATGCTTAACACCTCACCTTCAGTTCTGGGATTCTCAGTCTCCAAAACCAACTTTTATGTATTCCCCTTTCAGCTTGCAAATAACAGCGCAGTTTAAGCTTTGAAACTGGTTTATCCACAGTCAAGTTAACTCTCTGATTGGACATATTAACAACCTTGAATTCAAAATACTTCATACAAGTAATTAAACTCAACCTTCCCATGTAGATAAGCAACTGTGTTTTTAAAAAAAATATGCACAATTATAATAGCAGGCGGCCTATTTCTTAGCAGCTGAATAGGAGGAAAGTTTATTAGGGAGGTTTGACCTTTTTACTAATGGAAGCTAAAAAAAAACAACGATGGTGAGCTCTCAGTTGTATTTTGTTACTGCCACAAGCTGGCGATACAAAACGGGCAACTTCCCAGACCTGGTTTTATGCCGGTTCCATGGAGAATGGGCTTTCCCACCCCCCACCCCGCCGGCAGGATTGTTTGTGGGTTTGTGGGTGGGTGACTGCATTATTCCAACCCTTCTTTCCCACATTTAGATTGTCAATATAGAGAATTTATATATATATATTACACATAAGATACTCAAACAAATATTCGCAACTCCCACTGTTGATTCTGTCTGCTGATTTAACTCCAGTTCTGAAGTCTCTTGCCAGTTGACATCGTCATTGACATGCTCTTTCCCATGACCACAGCTGGTGAGAGTAAAGATTGCCCTGATACCGCCAGCGAAGGCAGAACATTGCCATGAAGGGAGAGGAAAATCCCTTTCAGGCCAAGTGGTGGCTTTTCCATCTAACCATGCCCATTTCTCCCCACCCTGCACTCCTTTGATTGAACAGACCCACCATTTTTGTTTTTTAGTCCATCACATGTGATTCCAAGGGGTAGGTTGTCATGTAATGCGTTGCGCTTTTATCAGATGGTGCTTACATTAAATTTTTCCTGCCTGTATATTCTCGGGTGCCCCATTTACTGTAGAGGAGCTAAGTGTTCATATGCACAAGAACCAACTGCATGCCATGCGAAAAGGAAAGTTCAGGGTTGCACAGGACTCAGCTACGCAGCTGCAAATAAAGTGTTTTAAATGGGCTGCAAAGTGCAATATACAAATGTGACACTAGATGGCGAAGGTGAGCAATGCAAAATTCAATGTATTTTTCAAAACTTTTTAAAAAGCATTTTCATGGCTTTTTTTAAAAAAAATGTGTTTAGATTTCACCGCAGTCTCATTCCAGGGAGTTATAATGAATCATAGACCTTTCCTTAGTGCAGATGGGGCCTAGGACTCTTCAGTTTTATCACTAAACAGTTGTGGTTTAGTTGTGCGCTAGGTTGCCATATGTCTGTTTTCCCCCTGAACATGTCCGAGGTCCCAAGGATTTTCATTTTAAATTGGCAAATTGTCTGGGTTTTCGCAAACAGAACCGAGAAGTATGTGTGTCCAAAAAAAGCTCAACAACTCTTTGTGTCTGGATTTCTACTTCTTGAAATATGGCAACCCTACAGTGTTGCCTCACCACCTCACCAATTGCCATAATTTAGATGTCTCTATGCCGCTAGTCCAGAAACACACACAGAATTAACATCCCAAACAGGCCAGAAGCTGGTGCACAGGTTTTTCTCCCTCAGGCGTGCACACAGGTGCAAAGGTTCCTTCCCAAGGCTCGGGGGGGGGGTTGAGGGTTGCCACAAGTCCGGAATCTTCTGGACGCAGCCGGAATACTGCAGTCGGCAGTAGTGTCTGGCTGGAAATCTGGGGTATGTCCGTGAAAATCTGGACATACAGCAACCTGTGTTGGCATTTTTGCTGATTTTCCATGAACATATCTCAAAAACGTCATTCTCAACAACTTTGGCTAATAATAATAATAATAATAATAATAATAATAATAATACAGTAGTACCTCTGGTTACGTACTTAATTTGTTCCGGAGGTCCGTACTTAACCTGAAACTGTTCTTAACCTGAAGCACCACTTTAGCCGCGCCGCCGGAGCACAATTTCTGTTCTCATCCTGAAGCAAAGTTCTTAACCTGAGGTAATATTTCTCGGTTAGCGGAGTCTGTAACCTGAAGCGTATGTAACTTGAAGTGTATGTAACCCGAGGTACCACTGTAATAATAAAACTCAACGACTTTGGGCAATAATAAGAATAATAAGAATAAAAGCTCAACAACTTTGGGCTAATAATAATAATAACAGCTCAACAACTTTGGGCAATGATAATAATAATAATAGCTCAACAACTTTGGCCAATAAGAATAACAATAATAAATCTCAACAACCTTGGGCAAAATATTATTATTATTATTATTATTATTATTATTAGCTCAACAACTTTGAGCAATAATAATAATTTAAATAACACAACTTTGGGCAATAATAATCAGTCCTTTTTTTCTGAGGGGACGCAGGGGTACGCATAGCCCTAAATATTTTGTGAATCTTTGTACTTTTGTCCATTTACTGTATTTATTTTTCCCGATTTGAACTACAAAATGGTATTTTCTTGAGTCAAAATGAGAGTACCCCTAAACATTTTTTAATAGAAAAAAGCATTGGTGATAATAATACTGAAATAATAAAGCTCAATAATTTTGGGGGGAAATAAGAATAATAAAAGCTCAACAACTTTGGCCATTAATAATAATAATAATAATAAAGCTAAATAACTGTGAATAATAATAATAATAATAATAATAATAATAATAATAATAATAGCTCATCAACTTTGGCAATAATAATAATAATAAAGCTAAATAACTGTGGATCATAATAGTAAGAATAGCTCATCAACTTTGGCTAATAATAATAATAATAATAATAATAATAATAATAATAATAAATCTCCACAAGTTTGCTCAGAAAAGCTGCCCGACTTTTCTGTGAGGCGAATTCCCTCCGCGTCTGTGGGAAGGGCTGCAGCTGGTGCAGGGGAAAGTTGGGCAGCAGGCAGGGAAGCGCGTGAGTGCGTGTCTGTCCCCGCGGGGCCTCCTCGGCTGCTGGCAACACCTTACCTGCCCCAGAGCTGAAGGGGAAGCCCAACGCGAAGCCCAGGAGCCAAAGACCTGGGGATGTCATTGTGAAGGAAATCTTTTTCCAAACTCCAAGGGAGCCAGAGTGTCTCTCTCTCTCTCTCTCTCTTCCTTTCTCTCTCTTTTGGCCCTTCCCCCTGTTCATGCTAATGAGAGGCATCCTTAGGGGAAACGGGAATCAGTCACTCCCTGGAGCAAGACCCAGCTTTTTTATTATTATCATCATCGTTTGTTTTATTTACTTATATTTTATTGAAGTGATTTCCATTAAAAGAAATACAGAGAAAAATAAAAGTAAAGGGGAGGGGGAAAGAACAACAAAGACACATATTTTTTAAAAAATTCGCCAAAATGCACTATGCAACATTCCCACACGTTCTTCTAGAGTTGCCTTGCGACTCTTTAAAATGAAAGTCCTCCCTCTTCTACTGGTGGGCATTGCCTTGGGCTCACGTAGGGACTTTGAAAAATTGGAATCTATCCAAACCCAATTCCTCAGGGCCATACTCAGGATCCCCCCCTCCGTGGCAGGTGTGATCATGAGATTGGAAACCGGTTGCCAAGCCTTTAGGTATGTGGCCCTGAAAGCGAAGTTATGGCTTTGGCTTAAGCTTTGCTTCAGACCGGTGGGTTTGGCCCCCTTGATTCTGAGGGATAACTTTAAATCTCCATGGGAAGGGGAGATAGTGGAGGAAGTGCAGAAGTGCGGTTTGTCCTCCCTTTATATAGAGTCCATGACGTATAGCCACACAAAGGCGGTGATCGCCCAAAGATTAAGGGATATTGCGAGACAGGAGGACATAGCCCGTGTGAAACCTGGGCTGTTTCTGGGGGAGCAGGTGTACCAAGCTGCTCCAGCTCGCTACCTGGCGGATATCCACTACGTGGAATACCGCAGACTATTTACCGCGGCTAGGCTGAATGTTCTTGACTCGGCGGTTCTGAAGGGAAGATATGGAGGAGTCCCATATGACCAGAGATTATGCCATTGTGCGTTGGGTGAGGTAGAATCCACAGAGCACATTTTAATGAGCTGTCCCTTCTACAACGATTTAAGACAGTATCTTATAACCCCATACTTACCCCAGCTTAGTCCCCGACAAAGAGGAAAGCAGACAGCATATCTGCTAAATAAGTCTTCTAGGAAAACAACTTTGTCAGTGGCTAAATTCCTTTTCCTGGCACTCAAGCATCGGAAACGTACAATTGAATGCCTTGATGTGGGTTATCTGTGAGAGGTTTAGAGCTCTGGCCCTACCTTATTCATGTACCCCTATGATGTTTTAGTTCTTAATTCTGTATTGTGTTTTATTTCTGTGTTTTATTTCTGACTATCGGTCGAATAAAGGAAATTGATTGATTGATTGGTACAGTTTTGTTATCTTCATACTTATGTGAAGGTTAATGGCCTAGTGTATTTGTATAAAATCCTTCTGGATATTATCATATTTATCTAAGTGTGTGCCCTCTAGCAGTCCATTCAGAGGTTGCGAGTGATGCCAAACAGTCAATTAACGGGTATCGTATCTTTTATTTTTCCAATTAATCAATATCAGTCTCTTGGCCATCTTTAGGGCACAGTTCCTGGGAGCAGCCTGGCTCTGCAATCCTGTCAAGGGGCATCTTCCTCCAACTAACCCTGGTCCGCCGATGGCAGCAAGGGCCTGAAATAATTCAGGGAGGGGTGGACAGGAAAAAAAGGGACTAAAAGAATCAAGAAAACTGTCAAAGTATTAAAAAAAATTAAACAGAAGCCAAACTGGAATGAATATTACAATTAACCATAATAATTAATGATTGGCAGAGAAGAAGGAAGACAATCAGAGCCAATATTCAAACTTGGAAAGAAAATTGGAAATACAGACAGGGGGTGATTAATGGCTGCTGCTGAAGAAATATTGAAAGGAGATAAGAGATCAAATGTGATTCACCGGGAGAGGAAGAAAAATAAGATATTGAAAAAGAACCATTACCACTTTGGACTAGAATCACGGGGCGTATACAAAAAAAAAAAAAAAAAAGGAAAGTGTTATCCCACTTCCTCTGAGTGCTATGGGAGATCATTTATGGAGATGAAAAGATTTATTAACAGACCAGTGACAGTTTAACAGCCCGCAAGAGAAGAATGGAGCCATATAGGAGTAGAAACATGATTTTGGAGGATGGGAAGAATGGCAAGAGGAACATTGGGGCTGTGGGATGTACCTCCAGCTGCCAATAACAGAATAAAGAGGAAGACGAGAGAAAATGAAGATATAAGAGCTATCTTGGTAAACAGAGGGAAAACAAAAAGCAAATTAATTGAACCGAGGTTTAGTCGAAAGGAGGAGGAGAATGAAATACTGGCACCATGCAGAAAGGAGCAAGGGAACGCCACAGAAACTCTCCCCAAACAGACCAGGTGCAGAGACATTGCTGAACTACAACTCCCATCATCCCTGGCCATTGACCATGCTTGCTGGTGCTGAGGAGAGTGGTTGTTCAGCACCACCTGGAGAGTCAAAGATTCCCCACACCCATAGGAGGTAACTCCTAAGGGCCGAGGTCCCTTCAGGACCCCCCAGTAAAATCCAGCCCCCAAGTCAATATGCATTGCCATTCAAATGGGGTTTGTGTGTGTGCTGCATCTTGTGACTGTGTTGAGCAGTCCTAAGATAGGCAGAGGACCACTTACTTATGGGGCATGATGAAATTGACTTGAGAAGTGTTGGGGCCATGGAATCCTCTGGCCTTTTGTACAGCCAGAATGGAGCCCACAGTACCAAGATAAAGAGTTGTTGCTGCATTTCCCTGGGCCTCTGACCCTGCCCAACACTGGCCTACGGCCCCTGGAAGGATCCCTCCAAAAAAATGCAGTTTTATGATGTTTCCGCGCTCTCTCTCTCTCTCTCTCTCTCTCTAAATTGTGTGTGTGACTCTCTCTCTCTGTGTGTGTGCATATAACACTTGAAATCACTAGAGGTATACCCACAATTGTGGTAGGTTTGAATGGATTAGACCAGTTCCTTTAAAGCAGCGTTTCCAAAATGTGGGTCCACCTGTTTTTGGACTACAGTTCCCATCATCTCTGACAACTGGTCTTGCTAGTTTAGGGATGATGGGAGTTGTAGTCCAAAAACAGCGGGAGACCCAAGTTTGGGAAACACTGGTTTAGGATGATGCCTCCCCAGCTGTCGCCATTGGCTGCAGACTGCTCGTGATGTCGCAAAAGCACTTGGTAGCTGAGCGGATACAAGGGCAGGCCAAGGAGAAAACCCTTTTCTACTGCCCAGCAGAACACAGCTGGCAACAGCTGTGATATTCAGCAGTGTCTGATGTCCCCCCTTTTTCCCCCCTTTGGAGTAGGTGAACTGGCAAATGGAAGGTGATCATCCAGCAGCAGTATGTGAAGATGTGACAATAAAGCAAGTTTGCTTGCTGAATGGGATGGCAGCTTGAAGGCTGATGATATCATAGAATCTTAAGAGTTGGAAGGGACCCAAGAGTCATCTAGTCCAACCCCCTGCGATGCAGGAATCTCAGCTAAAGCATCCATGACAGATAACCATCCAACCTCAGTTTAAAGACCTCCAAGGAAGGAGAGTGCATAATATAAATAGTATTATAGAATGGGACGTCCTTATTTTCATCGGAGAAATGTTGGAAGCTATGAGCTCCTAGGGGCTGGGGTCCCTTTGCCCCTCCCCCAATAAAATATTAGAGGGGGCTGCCCCCCCCAAAGTTGATGGACACTGCCATTCAAATAGTGTGTGTGTCATGTGATCAATATTTTATTCAAGTCGGCAGCTCTGGTTCTAGGTCTTGTTAAAGGAAGCAGCTCTGCATATATACGTGGTCCCAAGAGAAGTCGGCAAGGCAAATACGCGAGCAGGTTGCGAAAAAAGGAACAGATATTTGCTTGCACAATGGCTTTCTAGATTCCCATTCACAATACTATGCAGCTGCAGCCTCAAGCCCCACATTCTCCGGGCGCAAGATCGCGTTGTGTTCAGGATGCGCGCGATCACCACCCGGCCTGATCAGACTTCTCCCTCGTTTTCGTGCAAACGAGAGCTTGCAAGCCCTTGCTGTACGTTCCGCAGCCTGGATCCACAGACCTCCGCGCCCGCGTCCAGCAGGGAACGGCGCGACTGCTTGCAAAAGCGTGCAGCAACAGCGGCTCAGAAAGCCATCGCCGAGCTGCTTGGAAGCGCTTGGTGAATTTTGAAAGCCTTGCCGCAAAAACGAGGAACGACCCAGATGGGACTCGAACCCACAATCCCCAGCTCCGGAGGCTGATGCCTTATCCATTAGGCCACTGGGTCACCTGGCAAGAATGGCTGAGCGCCGCATTCTAAGGGCCCCGCCCGGACACGCGTGGCTCCGCCCACTCCGCGTCCATCCTCCCTCTCCTGACTTCGTCTTCCGCCCCTGAGACAATAAGCCACGCCCTCCCTGCGTACTGCTCGAGTCGCCTTCAGGCTCTACTGCGCATGCCAGGCTACCGTAGCTTGGCCGTGGGACGGCGTCGACTCACGTGAGGGACCTGTCAACACGTGGAAGGTCTCCCGCTTGACCCCGCGGTCCTCGCGACTAAATATTTTCGGATGATTTTCACAAGCGACGTGTGTAACCTGGCTTTGCACTATCCAAGTCTTCAGACGTATCGCCGTACTTCCGGGATTCCCCGGACATACAGATGCAGTAAGCGGTGTGGTCGCGAGGGATATTGGTTATTGTCCGGGGAAATCCGGATGTCCGGCTGCTCATGCTGGCAGAGTCGTTTATTGTTTTGTTTTTGTTGATACCCTACCCATCTGGCTGAGTTTCCCCAGCTACTCTGGGTGCCTTCCAGCAAAATATAAAAAATAATAAAATGTCAGACATTAGAAACTTCCCTGAACAGGGCTGTTTTCATATGTTTCCTGAAAGTTTTGTAATTCTTTTGTCTGCCTGTTGTCTGATGGAAGGGCATTCCATGGGGAGGGTGCCACTGCCAAGAAGGCCCTCTGCCTGGTTCCCTGTAACTTTTTGCTAAAATAGCCCAATTTTTTTTGCGATTTTGCAAAAAAACAAAAAACCAACCCAAGACCTTTGCCAAAACTAAAAAAAAAAGCAACAGGGAGAAAAAAGCTCAACAACTGTGGATTTTCTCTTCCACTTTTTGAAATATGGCAACCCTGTAACAGTCCAAAAGTGATGACACTTTGGTGAAAGGGGATTGTAAGCTTCCCCTATGAGGAAAGGTTCATGGGATAGCCAGAAGGGGGAAGGAAGGAGGCAGCTGCCCACCCACTTGTAAATCAAGTTTATTAAAAAAAAAATTCTTTATCCTCAGTGGAGAGCTTACACTAAGTTATATGTTTGAATGCTGAATGTGTAAGTGTATATGCCTAGAGGCAATGGATAAAACAAACATCATTCCTTGTAGTGCTGTTTAATGGTTATTGTGTTTGTCTAAAAATGTGTTTATGAATATATATATATATATATATATAAATACTTAACTCAAAGCAGAGATTGTAGAAAGATTTTGACGGATTTTTCTGAACCCTCGGGTCAAAATAACGTAATTTAAAACAACTGTTGTGGATACATTTCATTCCGAATCTGCTAGACAGAAGATGTTGACAGGTGGTGCCCTGCCTACCCCCATAACATAAATCCTGTCTACGCCCACAGAATGGTCACAGCATTTAGGACTTTTTAGTATAGAATAAAAGCAAGCAAGGCGTGATGTAATAGACGTTTATAAAATTAGGCGTGCCATGTGTGGAAAAAGTTAATTAATGTAGGATAAGACTTTCAATGACTACTAGCCGCAACTGCTATGTCTACCTCCACTTTCAGAGACACTATGCTTCTGTACACCAGTTTATGGGAATCACAGGTGGACAGAGTGCTCCTGCTGCACATTTTTTGCAGACCTTTTACCTGCTTGGCCACTGCGAGAACTGTTGCAGGGTGTGTGTGTGTACAGTATGAGTTTACCTTTTTCTCCACTTCAAATCAAAATGTTTTACAAACTTTAAAGCACCCGAGGACTTCCCTTCTTCTACTTCCATGGTTTATATGACACATCATAGTGATGTATGGAAGCGAGAGCTGGACCATAAAGAAGGCTGACCGCAGAAGAATTGATGCTTTTGAATTATGGTGCTGGAGGAGACTCTTAAGAGTCGCATGGACTGCAAGAAGATCAAACCTATCCATTCTGAAGGAAATCAGCCCTGATTGCTCACTGGAAGGACAGATCCTGAAGCTGAGGCTCCAATACTTTGGCCACCTCATGGGAAGAGAAGACTCCCTGGAAGACCCTGATGTTGGGAAAGAGAGAAGGGGACGACAGAGGACGAGATGGTTGGACAGTGTTCTCGAAGCTACCAGCATGAGTTTGACCAAACAGCGGGAGGCAGTGGAAGACAGAAGTGCCTGGCGTGCTCTGGTCCATGGGGTCATGAAGAGTCGGACACGACTAAACAACTAAACAACAATAACAAAACCCCATCAGTGAAGGTGCTCTATGCATTTCCAAGGGTCTGTCCTGATCTAACAAATGTGCATTTGAAATCTTTTTGCTTTCTAACCCTGATTCAAAATAGATATTATTATGATCATTATTATTTTTTTAAAGTACATGCTGTATGGCTTCCTCTTTGCAATGCAGAGCTGCCTGCCACTCCTCTCATATATCAGAGGTTATGACACAGCCAAATCTGAATAGCACTACCTCTTGATAACAACCACCGTGGGGGGGGGGTAGGCGGAGTCTTACGGCACCTTAGAGACTAAAGAGATTTATTATAAGTTTTGTTGACTCAAACCCACTTCAGCTGCATGAAGACTTAGCTGGCAGGTATAAAATGGAGAAAATGGTAAGGTGAGAGCTGAAAGGCAATGAGATACAACAATGGCAGTCCGTGATATTTGGAGCTTCACCAGTTGTCCTGGGAGCGGCTAACTATTCCTCAATCCCGCCCTCCATTCCCGATCCGAATCCGGCTCGGATTCATTCAAAAAAAGCACTAAGCAGCCGCGCTGAATGCTGGGGCGTGTAGTCCCGCGAGCCGGTTTTCTTAACAGCTCTCGCGAGGTCTTGGCACCGGCGGGGACGTTCCCTCCCCTCCTCCTCCTCCTTTCAGGAGCGAGCGCGAGCTCGGAGCGCGTCCTTATTTTCAAATGGACCAATGAGCGTTCCGACTAGACTCGAACGCACCAATGAGAGAGCGAAGGCGCAGGGAAGTTCAAATTGCGCACCGCGGTGGGCGGAGTATTAATAGTCGTGGAGCGAGAGGCCGTGTCGGGTGCTGGTTGCTGCTGCTGCGACGCGACGAAGCCGGGGCTCCCTTTTCGGGTAGGGGGATACCCCCGACGGTGCCCTGGAGGGACCCAAATTGGGGAAAATGCGTGCGGGACCGCGCTGGGCCCCCTTTTATAGTACAAGAGAGGGGCATTTGGGGAAGAGGGAGACGCCTCTGAAACGTTTCTAGGGGGGAGGGGACGGGAGTGGATTCTTTGCTTTTTCTCCTCCCCAGCTTTTCCCGCTCACTAGCTCGCTTATCCGAACTGGGTTTTTGCCCTTTCCTCCTCCCTCCGCGGTCCTCTTTCCTTTTGTGCCGCGTCTCTGGAATCTCGAGGGCGACGTGGCGGGTGGGTGGGAGGGATGCTTTGTGGGTGGTCCCCCATAAGCTGCTCTGGCTGGCTCAAGAGAAGGTTTTCTTTTTCCTTTCTCCTCCTGTTGATGAGGCTGCTTTTTAATGTTGTATTTTAATCTTGTTTTTAAGTTGTATTCATTCAACTTGTTTTTATTATTGCTTGTTAGCCGCCCTGAGCCCAGACTTGGCTGGGGAGGGCGGGGTATGAATAAATATTATTATTATTATTATTATTATTATTAGAGACGCTCGGCGAGTGAAAGTGACTCGAGCCTGAGCCGTTTAGGCAGCTGAGTCCGTCCTTTCCTGGTGGAGAATTGGATACCTTCTCTTTCTCTTTCGCACGTGTTCGCTTAAAGGGGAGCTGGGGCAGGAGAGGTTTAAGAAAGGGTGTAAGGAGTGTTAGAAACTGAGGTGGGATCTACACACGTGGAAAAATAATCTGAAAACGCTTTTTAAAAAGCGCTTTTTAAAGAATGCGTTGAATTTTCCATAAGACTAGCCATCGCCATCTAGCGTCGCGTTGTATGTTGCACTTGAATCAGGCTTAAAACGGTTCACTTGCAGTTGCAATAATATGAAAGCTAGGAGCTAAAGAGCACCTTAAACCGAGGTTATGGACGGTAATGTCTGGGCACACTTTTTTAATAACAAGAATACAAAGCTGAAAATGAATGAACTGCAGCTAAAATATTGTGTTCGTTTTCCATATGGTCTAATCCTTCCCCGGCCCACGCCCCCTAATATTCTTAAGAGGGTTTCTTCCCCAGTCTTTGGAGAGTAGCTGGAAGTGGGGAGGCAGAAAAAAGTTCCTCCTTTCCTTCCACTAGGCAGTTTTAATTTGAAATCTTAGGTGCAGTACTGTGCTCAGAAACTTGCTAATGAAATTCCCTGTCGTAAAATGTGCCTAGAACAATGGGAGTTTTGAACAGTGTGCGTAAGAACAGAAGGAGGGGCACCGCGGTGTCCAGGACTTTCCTATTAATAAGTAACAACCAGTAGGATTGCATCTCAGGGAAATGTGAAAGTGATCATGAAAATATGAGGTCCTTGAGGACTTAAGGAAGCTTGGCTTTCAAATCCTGAATTGGAGTGTTGAGGTCCCAACTGTAGCAAAGCTGTCCATTCTATTGTTAAAGCCCCCAAGGGTTAACTCTTACGTGCCACTTTTTCATTCCTTCCTTTTTCCTCCAAGGAAGGAGAATTTGAAAGTGAGTACCCATTCTTGTTTACTCGGAAGTAAGCAGCACTGAGTTTAGTGGAACTTGCTCCCAGTAAATAGTTCCTAAGACTGCAGCTGTAAAAACTGACACAGCGTCACAGGAATGCCGTAGATTTTGTAGTTATTTCAAATGTTGAGGGTGCCTGAATGAAAGAGGGGGGGGGCAAGCTTGTACGGGGAAGTTAACTGAAGCTTAACAAAACAGAATATACCTTATTCTAGGGTTGCCGTATTTTGAAGAGCAAAAAAAGGGACACATTTTTAACTATGGGTCACTATGACGGTTCTCATTTTAAATACCCATGAAAAAAGAGGATGTGTCCTAGAAAAAGAGGACATATGTCAACCCAACTTTATTCTTCTGGTGTTTTGCAGGCTCCCAAGGCTGTAATCTGAAGGACACTGTCTTGGAGTTGAGAGCCATTGAGCTCAATAGGACTAGCTCCTGGTCATATTTGATTCTATCCTCTTTAAGTAGATTAGTCTTATTTGACTTGGGTGAAGAGTAGTTCATGTTCTTGAACAGGTGGCGATACCTTTAACAACTCCACAGGCTTTACAATATTGAAATAACAGATAAATGACATAAAACATAAACTTCCTTGGGTGCCTTGCCGGAAAGGCAATATATCAATGCCATAAACAAATAAACTCAAAAATCTCTTTGCAGATTTGAAATCTTGCCTATATCGAGATGTCTGCCAATGAGAATGCTGCCCGTCTCAACAGGTTCAAGAATAAGGGAAAGGATTCTAATGTGAGTAAACCTGACTGTCGTTAGTTTTTTGTTTTGTTTGTGTGCCCAAAAATGCAGTTCGGTTTTTTAAAAGGTTGCTTTTTCACCAGGAAATGAGGAGGCGGCGGGTGGAAGTCAACGTGGAGCTGAGGAAAGCCAAAAAAGATGATCAGATGCTTAAAAGAAGAAATGTTAGCACTTTTCCTGACGATGCCACATCCCCTCTACAGGAGAACAACCGGAATAATCAAGTAAGCAATGAGTCTAGAGGCTCCTCTGGCTCCCTTTCTGGCTATACGGGTGTCTTGTTTTTTTTAAAAAAAAAAAATCTTAAGAACATAGATAGCACCAGTGGACACTGCCTGCTAATAGAATGGAATCTCTCAGCTGATTATTTATTTCATTGTCCACCTTAAATCTGTTCTAGAGGGTTGGGGAGAACCTCTGGGCCAGAATTAGAAGATATTTGGGTAGTTGCAGGGCGAGTGGGGATTCCTGATGATCTTCCTCCCGCCCTAAGCAATTTCATTTCGGCAGCAACCTGCCATCACTGGGTATTACCCGTCGGGGGCTTCTTTCTACTGAGTCCACCTACCTCTGTATTTTCTGACTTGACCAGCAGATACTCTTCAGATTTCCAGGCAATATTCATTCCCTGATTCCAAGGATCAAAACTCCAGATTCTACATTCCTTTGCTATTTATTCAGCATAAAGAAAATAATTGGTTCTAGTATTTGAATAAAGAGTAGCCACACGTGTGGCTTAAATCTTCCTTTTCTTTTAGGGACAAAATTAATTTGAGCATTGTCTATATTGGAAAACCATCTGGAGTGTTGGAAGGAATTCTGACTTTCTTTTTTTGTCAGGAAAGAATAGAAATCAGAAATCCAGAAGGCATACATCCAACAGCTTTCACATGTAATTTGTATGTTGCCAATGATTTTGCTCTGGGGTATTGGTAATTGGCAAAGAGACTTAATGCGTAGGTGTTTATAACTTGAATTTTCTTTTGCAGGCCACTGTCCACTGGTCTGTCGAAGAAATAGTTAAAGGCATCAACAGCAATAATGTGGAATGCCAACTGCAGGCAACACAGGCTGCCAGGTAAACATAAAGAGACATCCATGTTCTTTGCACCTTGACTATGGCAAGCCAATGACTTGCAATAAGAGCTGTGACTTCGATTATAAATTGAGGTTCTGAAACTAATATTTACAGTCAATTGCTGGCATTTTACAGTTCTCAGCACTGAAGAGAGTGGACAAGCTTTCTCTAACATGATGTTCTTGTCTTAACATCTTACTATCTAGACACCCAGAGTGGCTGGGAAAACCCAGCCAGATGGGCAGGGTATAAATAAATAAAAATTATTACTATTTATTTGCCACATCTTCTCCTAAACATTAAATAGTTGACTGCCTTGTTGGAGGATGAACCTAACTAAAGCTAAATGGCACAAGTCTGAATGTGAATGCATATCGGAGGCTGACTAAACCTCAGCTCCTTGTCTTGTAGTTCCAAAACTGGCTAACAATAAAAGTGATAAAGATAATTTAACTGCTAAAATGTTATGGTGCAGATCCCCATCTGGGGTGCTTCGGGCAAGCATCTGTCACTGTGATGCCTATTAAGTCTTCTCCAGTCCAGGCTAGTGCATTCACATAGCTATGAACCAGGCTGATGGTACAATGTGATTATGAGAGGGTGTCTCTGAAAGCATTAATTTTGAGTCATTGGAGCTAGGGGATCAGTTATGGAACTGTGCCTTCAGTCACATTGCCTATTGCTTGAAAATGTCAGTTCTCATGTAAGAATTCCTCCCCAAAAAAACCTGGTGCCAAAACAATCTGCGGATTTTGTCATTGAAGTTGGGGTATTTTAAGCCCATGTGCAGGAGTTGAGAGAAAATGGCAAGTTATTTTATGTAACCGCGCTAACCTAATGACCACCATTTTTAGGTGGGTTGCTAGTTGTGCATAGCACACATCCGCGGCTGACTATTGGCTTATAATGGTTTTGAGTACTGTCTGTAAAATGTTGATGAGCGAAACCAACTTGCTTTCTTCTTCCTCGTAGGAAGCTCCTATCCCGAGAAAAGCAGCCCCCTATTGACCAGATAATCAGAGCTGGCTTGATCTCAAAGCTTGTGACCTTCTTGGGAAGAGTAGATTGCAGCCCTATTCAGTTTGAATCTGCTTGGGCCTTGACCAACATTGCCTCCGGCACATCAGAGCAGACAAAAGCTGTCGTAGATGGTGGAGCAATACCTGCCTTTATTTCCTTACTGGCTTCCCCCCATATGCACATCAGTGAGCAAGCTGTGTGGGCTTTAGGAAATATTGCAGGTAGGCCAATACTACTGAGCGCTCTCTCTCTCTCTCTCTCTCTCTCTATATATATATATTTCTGTGGATTACTTTGTCTATGTGTACTTTAAACGTGTATGCAAAATGTGGAAATGGATGATACACTTGAAATTGTGCACTTGAAACTGGATATGGTACCATCAGGACACAACGTCATCAAAGCTAGAAATTAGGTCATTCGTTAGTCAGATCTAGAAATCCCCCACATTGCTTTCTTGGGCATGCACTCTTAAACAATATTTAAATGTTAAACAAGATTTAGTATTGTTTTATTGGTTTCTATTTGTTGCTAGCATAGGATATTTTGCTTTTTAACGTTTGATGCTTTGTTGTGTTTTTATAAACAATGGAACCTTGGTTCTCGAACTTAATCAGTTCCGGGAGTCCGTTCGACTCCCAAAACCATTTGAAAACCAAGGCACGGCTTCCAATTGGCTGCAGGAGCTTCCTGCACTCAATTGGAAGCTGCATAAGACATCTCCTTCCAAAAAAGGTTCGCAAACTGGAACACTTACTTCCGGGTTTGTGGCATTCGGGAGCTGATTGGTTCGACAAGTAAGCCATTCAGGAACCAAGGTACCATTGTACTGTATGTTGTAAGCCGTCCAGAGTGGCTGGGGAAACCCAGCAAGATGGGTGGGATATGAATTTAAAAATTTATTATTGTTGTTATTATTACTAGGTGGTCATTTTCCTATGACATTGATTAAAGCTTTATAGTCGAAGCTGATATTTTGACCATAAAGAAATTCTACTCCAACAGCCTTTACTTTGAGATCTGAAAGCTGTTCAGTCAGTAACCAAGGAAACTTTTGTGTAGTTGAATAATTCTGTGAAAGTCTCTCAAGAAAATCCTGTGTTTATTGATAGGAATTGAGGTATAGTGGGGAAGGATGAGTGTGGAAAGCACTTGAAGGGACAGGTGGAGAAAACACGGTCCTTTTGGTCATCCATGATGCTCCATAAACTCAGGCTGCGGTTGTTTAGTACGTCTTTGATCTGGTCACTCTTCAGCATGGGGGTGCTTAACGCAGGGATTCTGCAGACTGAATTGCAGCAACCTGAAGACAAACTCTGTGCTGATGTTTAGGGCCTTATCCAGTTGTGCCGCTTTTGATGTTGAGAAACTCCTATATGGTGGCATCTGATGGCCAACATCTGTTGCATTGTGGGTTTAATGCCTTAACTTCACCCATGTTGTCCTATGCCAACGCTTCCCTGTGGGTTTCTTCTGTCAACGTTTTATTTACAAAGTGCGGACTCAAAAGAAAAAAATCATGGCTGTGTACAATTTAAATATCGTGGTGGTGTGTATCTTAACATTCGATCTCAATCTCTACCTTCAGGTGATGGTTCCGCCTACAGAGACCTGGTCATTAAATATGGCGCCCTCGAACCGCTTTTGGCTCTGCTTGCTGTTCCCGATCTCTCTTCTATCGCTGTAAGTGTATGACTGTTGCGGTGGCAATTTGGCTGCCAGGCACTTCTGTGTTAAAGCAACAGCAGCGCTAACAAATCAACTTGGTGATTGCTTTCAGCTTGGCTACCTGCGCAACGTAACCTGGACTCTGTCAAACCTCTGCCGTAACAAGAACCCCGCGCCGCCCATAGAAGCTATTGAACAGATCCTTCCCACTTTGGTTCGCTTGCTGCACCACCATGACCATGAAGTCTTGGCAGATACGTGCTGGGCTATTTCTTACTTGACGGATGGCTCGAATGACAGGATTGAAGTGGTGGTGAAAACAGGTCTCGTGCCGCAGCTGGTGAAGCTCCTGGGATGTGGAGAAATTCCCATAATGGTAAGTTGGATACAACAAGAACATATTAATGAAGGTTTGGCAGGGTTAAGAAACCCTGCTTTATTGGGCTGATCTGACTAGATCATTGTTTTTAATCACAAGCAGCTATCTTCAGCACAGACAGCACATTGTTCCCTAGGAATGCGTCCTTTTTAATTTTAATCTTTGCTCTAATATTCTTTGACCTGGAATTTTTTCAGTTAGTACAGCTGCAGTCCAGAGCCTACTTAAAAGGTAAAGGGACCCCTGACCATTAGGTCCAGTCGTGGCTGACTCTGGGCTTGCGGCGCTCATCTCGCTTTATTGGCCGAGGGAGCCGGCGTACAGCTTCTGGGTCATGTGGCCAGCATGACTAAGCTGCTTTTGGTGAACCAGAGCAGCGCACGGAAACGCCGTTTACCTTCCCGCCAGAGCTGTACCTATTTATCTATTTGCACTTTGACGTGCTTTCGAACTGCTAGGTTGGCAGGAGCAAGGACCGAGCAACGGGAGCTCACCCCGTCGTGGGGATTCGAACCACCGACCTTATGATTGGCAAGCCCTAGGCTCTGTGGTTTAACCCACAGCGCCACCAGCGTCCCTAAAGCCCACTTACCTAGGAGTAAAAAAAAGGTTAAAAGGTTACTTCCCTGGGAGTAAGCCCCATTGAATGCCGCAGGATTTACGTCCAACTAGACTTGGGACGCGGGTGGCGCTGTGGGTAAAACCTTAGCACCTAGGACTTGCCGATCGCATGGTCGGCGGTTCGAATCCCCGCGGCGGGGTGAGCTCCCGTCGTTCGGTCCCAGCTCCTGCCCAGCCCACCTAGCAGTTCGAAAGCACCCTTAAGTGCAAGTAGATAAATAGGTACCGCTTTCTAGTGGGAAGGTAAACGGTGTTTCCGTGTGCTGCTCTAGTGCCGGTTCGCCAGAGCAGCCTCGTCACGCTGGCCACGTGACCAGGAAGTGTCTGTGGACAGCACTGGCCCCCAGCCTCTAGAGTGAGATGAGAGCACAACCCTAGAGTCTGTCAAGACTGGCCCGTACGGGCAGGGGTACCTTTACCTTTTGACTTGGTTAGGTTGCACTTTTAATGCGCCTCAAACTACAGGGACTGTTAAGTACAGCTGCACTGCCAGGGCAGGGAGGGGCAATAACACATAATTTAATTTCCCCTGACTAGCACCGGGTAGAACTAATTTTTTTCCTGTGCTCATAAGCATCAGGGATAAACCATGCTTTGTTTAATACTAGCATTTTCTTTGTGCTGTTAAGATTTTAACAATCCCTGCCCCCTCCCAGGCTCACAATCGTAATAAACACAGCAGAAAAACACAAGGAACAGGGAGAGAGCAAGAGTTGAAGAACATGTGTTCCTTCTGTGACTGATGAATGGAGCCAGGTTGTCTTCTCTCTTCCAGGGATGCAGGGATTGCAGCCTCCCTACAGCCTTAAGTCTCACGACTGGTTGTTGTTGTTTAGTCGTTTAGTTGTGTCCGACTCTTCGTGACCCCATGGACCAGAGCATGCCAGGCACTCCTGTCTTCCACTGCCTCCCCCAGTTTGGTCAAACTCATGTTCGTAGCTTCGAGAACACTGTCCAACCATCTCGTCCTCTGTTGTCCCCTTCTCCTTGTGATCTTTCCCAACATCAGGGTCTTTTCCAGGGAGTCTTCTCTTCTCATGAGGTGGCCAAAGTATTGGAACCTCAGCTTCAGGATCTGTCCTTCCTCAGCTTCAGGATCTGTCCTTCCAGAGCACTCAGGGCTGATTTCCTTCAGAATGGAGAGGTTTGATTTGCTTGCAGTCCATGGGACTGGTAGCAGAGGCCAAAGTGTACTTCCCTTTCGTCTCTGCCAAACGTGGTGGCTGACACTCTTTAGTTCTCCTGAGTAGCGTTCGTGCTGGATACTGGGAAAGTATAAGTCGGCACCCAGAATCTGGATAAAAGGGAAAAATCTGTAATGCAGGGCAGTTGTCCAAGCTACACAGCTTGCATCAATGGATACCTCATTCATTCATGGTGCAAGCACATTGAGGAAGGCTCTGCGACAAGTTTGGGTCCCTTTCCTCACACGAAAGGACTCCTTTGATTTTTCCCTCTGGGCACACCTAGGCCACTTTACAGTATATAATTGGGCCCTTAGAATTTGTATGGCATGGGATCAGCCACAATGCCCATTCCATGCAAGCAATTCACACTTTTAAAATAATATATGAAATAATAAAATAATATACTTTAGAAATATTTCAGGACACACACCCCTTCCCCAATAATGGATGACTAAAATTCCAGGCTGCCCAGCCATCCGTGCAGGTGAACGTGCTCTGGGTTGATGCCCATTTTTAACAATTTGGGGCCCAGTTCGAAGAGTTCCTGGTCCTCCCTTTGCATGGTGACATTTTCACAGAACGCTGCCTCGAAATGCATCCAAAGGATGTGCCTCATCAGGAGGAGTGCATAAATGTAGCAGGAGCAAGGCGCTTAAAAAAAAAAGTGCTGTCTCGTTTCTTGAGTGCTTTGCATGATACCACGTCAGAAATGTGCGACTTGTTGTTTGTGTTTTAGGCACTGAAATAAAGAGCTGTAATACCTATAATTAATTAATTAATTAATTAATTAATTAATTAATAGGACCCTTAATATAATAGCCAAGGGTCTGCTAAAAGCTAGATCTATGTACTGCATGAAACTCAATAAGATCCATTTAGGTTGTCTCCATCGTGTGTTGATCTGATGCTGGTGAATGAGTCCCTAGCCAGCTGGAGACTGACCTCTATCAGTGAACATTGGATTAGGCAGCATCACCCTTTGATTCCTCTCTTTAATAGTATGATATAGCTAGCTTAATATGTGTGGTTTATGAATATGCTTCTCAAATGGCTTTAAACCATTCCCCCCCCCCCCAGACGCCTTCATTAAGAGCCATAGGAAACATTGTCACAGGGACTGATGAACAGACACAGATTGTAATAGATTCGGGAGCACTCGCTGTCTTCCCCAGCCTGCTTACTCACCACAAAAACAACATCCAGAAAGAGGCAGCCTGGACCATGTCTAACATCACTGCCGGCCGGCAGGACCAGATCCAGAAGGTTGTGGACCACGGGCTTGTCCAATATCTCGTTGCCATATTGACAAAGGTAAAAAAAGGAACCTAAACCTAATTCCCACCCCCCCAATGTGTCATTTCTGCCGCAGACGAACACTGCTTTTTAAAACTTTTAAGACCAATATTTTTGTTGCCAATATGTTTGGATCAGTTAGATCCCAGAGATTTGGGCTGAGGTTTGGAAAGCACACAGAGGTTAAAAGAAGTAACAGGAAAGAGCATCACTCTCTCAACTTCTTCCTTTTAGCCCTATGTATTTTTCAAGAAAGAAAAATGATAAGTTCTGCGGGGGCGGGGGCTCTATCTTCATGGGCACAAGGTGAAGGTTGCAAGAGTACCATTTTATTCATGGGCACCAGGTTGGTTGACCTCCGGCTTAGGGTAAAAAAAAAAAGGAAGGCCCTCTTGGGACACAGTAAAGCATATAAAAAAATACCATTGCTTTAATACTGCGTTTTTTAAAGAAAACTTTCCTCAAGCGCATTCATTGGCCGCATTTAACACATTCAACTATAATAACATTCATGAACTGGAACAAGCCCAAGCAACTCTTCACAACCATCAATGTGGTTTTTTAAAAAAATATTATTAGAAAGCACTTTGAAGGGCTGAACAGAAGCTGTAACAATTAGCTATAAACGGTTTCATTGACTTTAGTAAGCACCTCCCCAGATATTTTTTCCTGAGTTTTTCAACATGAAGTATCTCGTGACCAAACCTCCCTTTGACTTCTTCCTGACCATCATTGCTAGCTCTATGTAATAATACTCTTGTGTGTATTAAAACAGGGAGACTTCAAATCTCAAAAAGAAGCGGTGTGGGCTGTGACCAACTTCACAAGTGGTGGAACAATTGGCCAGATCATATACCTTGTTCAGGCTGGTGTGGTGGAACCACTGTTGAACCTGCTGGTGGTTAAGGATAGCAAAACCATCCTAGTGATCCTGGATGCCATTAATAATATTTTTGCGGTAAGTTGACCCAAAGAAGCCTGGGGGCCGGTTCCAAATGCTCAGTACTGTTAATAGTGAAGGAGCATCATTTAAAGAAGATTGAAAAATGTTTGTTGAATATATGGGGGGGGGGTTGTGTACGCTTGAAAACGTTGGCAGCATTAAGATAAATTCAACAGTGTAAATAAGTTTTAATGGAAGTAATAATGGAATACTGAATGGTTTAGTTTATGTAAAATATGCAGTGATTTATGTTATGCAAAATGAACCATGGAAAGAGAAGAAGGTAAGTCATTGATATTTTAAGGTTGTTTAAATGAATATTCTGAATTGTTATACACACACATACACACACACAGTGCTTTTTTCTTTAAAAATGTTTAGGGATACTTTCATTTTGACACAATAAAAACCACCATTTTATAGTTCAAATTGTGAAAAATAAATACAGTAAATGGACAAAAATGTTTAGGGGTCTGCGTACCCCTGCGTCCCCCCCATAAAAAGCACTCTGTGTGTGAGTGTGAAGGAACATTGGCTAACAGAAGCTGCAGGTCTCAAGTTATTTTACCTGTGTGAAATCTCAATAATTTGCCTACTCAAAGGAACTGCCTCAACAGTATCCTGAAGTGTTGGGCAATTGCTTCTAACTGTAACAGCAAGAAAGCCCATGATGGTTAAAGTTGCATCAGCGCCTCTGCTTATGGTCATATAGGCATACACAGTATTTTCCATAACTGCTGTTATCTGTACTATAAGGCTTTGAATCGAGGATGGGGTTTGCAGATGGATCGATAACGGTGCTACCAAATGTTACGTATTATTCTGACAGGCAGCTGAGAAGATAGGCGAGACCGAAAAGCTTTGCCTCATGGTTGAAGAGTATGGTGGCTTGGATAAGATTGAAGCTCTACAGTCCCATGAAAACGAGCAGGTGTACAAGTCTGCGGCAAACCTGATTGAAAAGTATTTCTCGGCAGAGGTGAGCAAGCTCTGAGCTGGCCAAGTGGCAGTTGTACCATATAAGAGATTCCATCATACTGATCAGGGGTTAAAGCGTGTTCTGATAGCTGTCAGTGCACGGATGGTGCTGTGGTCTAATCCATTGAGCCTCTTGGGCTTGCTGATTGGAAGGTCGGCGGTTCGAATCCCGGGTGAGCTCCCGTTGCTCTGTCCCTTCTCCTGCCAACCTAGCAGTTCGAAAGTACGCCAGTGCAAGTAGTTAAATAGGTATCACTGTGGCGGGAAGATAAACAGCATTTCCGTGTGCACCGTTTTCCATCATGATGTTCTGTTGTGCCAGAAGCGGTTTATTCATGCTGACCACATGACCTGGAAAGTTGTCTGTGGACAAACGCCGGCTCCCTCGGCCTGAAAAGCAAGATGAGCGCTGCAACCCCATAGTTGCCTTTGACTAGACTGGGGTCCTTTACCTGTTTTTACTTTTACTACTGTAGGGTTTTAGCTGGTTGTTAAATTGTTGCACTGTAAATAAAAAGCAAAAAAAAAGCTATTGGGTGGCAAAGAGGAGGAATGTTCGCGCCAGATGTACAAAGGCCATCTTGCACCTTTTTAAAAAAAGGTTTGTATGTGCCAGCTTGCGCTAAATCAGGTTGAAGCTAATGGACACACTGACTTTGCTCCTAACTGGCTCTAGCCATCTTATTGGTTGTTGTATCTGCACACTGATTATTATACTTAAAAGTTTCTTCTGCTTGTTTAGGAAGGAGAAGATGAGAGTGTCGTCCCGGAATCCAGCACTGATGCATACAATTTCCAGATTCAGGACACTTCCAACGCGTTCAACTTCTAGCTGTTCTGTGTGACACCGCATTCAACCTCTCTAATCTGTCTTTGTCTGTCTCCTTCATCTTCTTTTTACTGCCTTTCTTGTTTTTTTTACGTGAAATGTGAAGTAGCACTTCGTTACAACTGAAATGTACTTGAACAGTTCATGGCAGAGTGTTTATGCTTTGCGAACTGGCCAGCTGTCTTCCTCTACCTGTTTTTTTGTATAATTGTAAATTCTTCAGTTCTGTTTCTTTGAACTAACCGTCAGCAGCGAAGGATTTGCTGGGATTTAGGCTGCTCCATATGGTATTTGGAAGACTTTAAAAACAGCATGTGGGATCTGGACTTCCCGATAACCTCCCAAGCCTGCTAAACACACATGCACACAGAGCACAAGGGATGTAGTCATATCCTGGCAACATAGCCATCTCAATGGAGTTTGTGCTTCCTTGGCTTTCAGGTCAAAGCCTTCCAAATACTATTTTTAAAGAGTTCTTGTTCAAACTTAATAAACTGGTATCTGCATATAAGCAAAGTTGTTAAACTCTTCTTTGAAGATGCAAAATAGTGCCTGTAGCTGTTGAACTATAAATACAATGATTAAAAGACGCAGTAACAATTCAGTTGGGAAAATAAAGCATGCAACAAAAGAGACAATTTGAAAGCATGATGAAACGGTTTTTAAAAAATTGAAATGAAAAAATGGGTGTGTAAAGAGGTAGGGAGCAATGCAATGGTTGGATTACTCCTCCTCTTCCCACAAAGGGCAGGCTCTTTAGGAGAAGCAAAGTGATCGTTTTTGCTTTTGTCACCATCTGTCTCCAGTACTAAGCTTGTTAAAGGAGTTTGGTTGCATGCTGTTCTAGATAACACACTTAGAATAGCGATAGCTGGTGGAAAAGGAGGCTCACCTTTGTCCCTGCCTTGCTGCTGGCTGGATCCTACCTGACTAGCTCCACCTGTTCTCATCTGCCTCTTAACTATAGTGACCCCAAAGACTGTTCCTTGGTAAGAACAGCATCTGGCATTGTTCTGATAGTAAATATAAAGTGTATTTGTGGCGCTGTGGGCTAAACCACAGAGCCTAGGACTTACCGATCAGAAGGTCGGCAGTTCGAATCCCCGCAATGGGGTGAGCTCCTGTTGCTTGGTCCCAGCTCCTGCCAACCTAGCAGTTCGAAAGCACGTCAAAGTGCAAGTAGATAAATAGGTACCGCTCTGGTAGGAAGGTAAATGGCATTTCCGTGCGCTGCTCTGGTTAGCCAGAAAGCGGCTTAGTCATGCTGGCCACATGACCCGGAAGCTGTACGCCGGCTCCCTCGGCCAATAAAGCGAGATGAGTGCCGCAACCCCAGAGTTGGCCACGACTGGACCTTACGGTCAGGGGTCCCTTTACCTTTTTAAAGCTACTTGAGCTACAGCTACAGGCAGTGCTAGAAATGGAGATATGAAAGCTAGGAGCTAAATGGCAACTTAAACATAGGTTGTGGGCCCAACAATGCAATGTCTAAGTGTGCTTTTTTATAGCAAGAATGCAAAGCTGAAAATGAATGAACTGCAGCTAAAATATTATGTTCATGTTTCACATGGTCTAGTCCCTCCCCTGCCCCACCGTCCTAATATTCATCTCCAGTCTTTAGAGAGTATCTGGAAGTGAGGAGGCAGAAAAAGGTCCTCCTTTTCTTCCACTCTGCAGTTTTTAATCAGAAATCTTAGACGCACACCCAGAGCTCTGAATTTGCTCACCTTAATGAAGTTCCCTGTTGCAAAATGCGCCTAGAACAATGGGAGTTTCAAACGCTGGTTAAAGGCAAGTAACTTCGGCACCTTGCCTTTTCCCGAAGCTGAAATGGCCATCTGCTGGCTTCTCTGGAAAAAACCCTTTAAATGTGAAATGGGTACTGGCTAATCTTCACAGATCAACATGGATGGAAACTGGGGAAAGCACTCTGTGCTGTTCTAGTGGGACTGGCACTGGCTTCTGCTAGCACAATGAATTAGTTGAAGGGCTTCATTGATTGAAGGAATTTCCTGGGTGGAAATGAGCTTTTGGGGGATAAATCTGTTGTGCTTGTGTTTTTAATATAATGGCTGTTTATATCCTGTGAGGCTCTATCCTTTAGTCAACAGTCAACCTCTTGTTAAACCCAGCAGAGCTTCAGAGTTTGTGATATAGCTGTGAGCTGTGGGGATCACTTCCAGAGTGTTAGCCTGGATCTATAATTCTTCATTAGACAATCAAGTTCAATATACAGTGGTACCTCAGGTTACATACACTTCAGGTTACAGACTCCGCTAACCCAGAAATATTACCTCGGGTTAAGAACTTTGCTTCAGGATGAGAACAGAAATCGTGCTCCAGCGGCAGCAGGAGGCCCCATTAGCTAAAGTGGTGCTTCAGGTTAAGAACAGTTTCAGGTTAAGAACAGACCTTCAGAACGAATTAAGTACTTAACCCGAGGTACCACTGTATTTCCTGCCTAGTGCCTGATCTTGACTATTAGAGTGTTGTCAATCCTGTGTAATCCCTGCCGCCACCGCCGAAAGATTAGTTGGGTTTCTCTCAACTTACTAAAATTATAGTCTTCCATTTTTCTTTTTGCAGTGTCTGGATGGTAGGGAAGTGTTGCAAAATGCTTGAATCAGGCTTCGAACAGGCATCAGCTGTCCAGGAAATACTCTGAATAGTTGCTTGCCCTAGAGAATAAAAAGCCAGAACGTTGGAATGTATTATTGCTCTCCTTTTTGTTAAAGGGGTGCGGGGCAGAGAGAAGTACTCTGAGGCTGCTGCCTCTGAGGCAGACAGCAACCTTGTAATGCTCTTCTTTCTAAAGGAAGTTCTCCCTTGCTACAAGATTGGCTTGGCAAGTATTGAACGCTACTTAAGTCTCACATTATAAAATGTGAAGAAGCTGAGTAATAGCAAGACTTCACAAAATTATGAGACCTTGAAAAAACATGTTTAGCTCTAAACCGCAGAGCCTAGGACTTGCCGATCAGAAGGTTGGCAGTTCGAATCCCCGCGACGGGGTGAGCTCCCATTGCTCGGTCCCTGCTCCTGCCAACCTAGCAGTTCAAAAGCACGTCAAAGTGCAAGTAGATAAATAGGTACTGCTCCAGCGGGAAGGTAAATGGCGTTTCCGTACACTGCTCTGGTTTGCCAGAAGCGGCTTAGTCATGCTGTCCACATGACCCGGAAGCTGTCTGCGGACAAACGCCGGCTCCCTCGGCCTATAGAGCGAGATGAGCGCGCAACCCCAGAGTCGTCAGCGACTGGACCTAATGGTCAGGGGTCCCTTTACCTTTTATTCCATACAATGGTAATAAGAAAAACATGACTGGAAAATCCAGGCCAAAATGCGAACCTTTAAGAGGAGTTCTACTTTCTTCCGGGTCGTTCACCTCCTGACAAGTGGATAGGAGGACTCTGTTGCAACAGAGAATGAAAACCAGCCTTGCTTTCACTGGATTTCTGCCTCGGCTCATTTATCTCTGACCGGTAATGAACTTGGGGAGATGGGCCATCATTGTAGGCGCACAGACACCCCTATGTTCTAGTCACAACCCCCAATGCATTTGAAACAATTGTGTGGACTGCAATTGAATTTGTTTTTAAGAACACGCACCCTCAAAGATGATTTCCAGGTTGCCAGAAGCGGTATCTTTCAACCAGCAAATACCGGGGTGAAATCCAATACTTTAAAAAATGGTATGCGAATGCTTTAAATATATGCTGTGGCAACTTATGACCCGAGCAGAATAGGGTACATCTGTCTGCATCTTTAGCAGGGAGATAAACAAGTGTGAAAAGGATGGAAAGCGCTTATGAGTACAGAGAACAAGAAACAATATTTCTAGTATAGTCAAACCTCGGTTTTTGAGCGTCTCAGAAGCCAAACCCTTGAAGGTGACCCGGAAACTGCAATTAATCCAGAATGCAGCAGCTAGACTGGTGACTGGGAGTGGCCGCCGGGACCACATAACACTGGTTCTGAGAGATCTGCACTGGCTCCCAGTACGTTTCCAAGCACGATTCAAAAGTGTTGGTGCTGACCTTTAAAGCCCTAAACGGCCTCGGTCCTGTATACCTGAAGGAGCGTCTCCACCCCCATCGTTCAGCCCGGACACTGAGATCCAGCGCTGAGGGCCTTCTGGCGGTTCCCTCATTGTGAGAAGTGAGGCTACAGGGAACCAGACAGAGGGCCTTCTCGGTAGTGGTGCCCGCCCTGTGGAACACCCTCCCGTCAGATGTCAAAGAGATAAAGAATTACCTGACATTCAGAAGACATCTTAAGGCAGCCCTGTTCAGGGAAGTTTTTAATATGTAATGCTGTACTGTTTTTAACACTGATTGGGAGCCGCCCAGAGTGGCTGGGGAAACTCAGCCAGATGGGCGGGGTATAAATAATTATTAATTATTATTATTATTATTATTATTATTATTATTATTATTATTATAAACATTTCAGAAGCTGAACACCAAAAACCCAGAAGTGAATGCACCTCGGCACCTCGAACGGCTTCTGAGGCACTTTTCTCAATTTTCCCCATTGATCTTGTTGACAGCCGTTCGATTCTCAATTTTTTTAACATTTCAGAAGTTTGAAAACCGTATTTCTACTGTACAGCAAACAAGTTAAAGAAAACGATATTGCAGGCATTGCAGAGGGAGAGATTATGAAAACAGTACAATGTTTTTAAGGAAGTAGAACAGGATCCTGGTATGATATATTTTGCACCTGTGCAGAGGATCTTGGGGTCTCTGATTTCTGCCCTCCAGACAGCACCATGGAGGTCTATGACAATATTTTCACTGTTAATGTGGAGACCATTTCAGTACCCTGATTTCTGACTGTAGTACGGAAGAAGGCCATGAGAGGGCAGTATGCCCTGACTTTCAACCCAGCTTTAGTAAGCTTGGACTTTTCCCAGCAGTATGCTTTACCCTGTATTGTGAGCATTACATCTAGACGAGGAATGACCCTGCACCTCCTAAGCAGCTTGCTTGATGTGTGTCCATCTTCCCAGGATTACAGTCAGGTGGTCAGTGATGGATTGAACAAGCCCTTGGGTTCCTTCCAATGCACAGGTAAAGTTGACAGGTTTTATATGGTAAAGACATTGTGCGGATTTCTTGGTAACCCTCTGGATCATGGGTAGGCAAACTAAGGCCCGGGGGCCGGATCCGGCCCAATCACTGTCTAAATCCGGCCCGTGGAAGGTCCGGGAATCAGCGTGTTTTTACATGAGTAGAATGTGTGCTTTTATTTAAAATGCATCTCTGGGTTATTTGTGGGGCATAGGAAGTCATTCATTTTTATTTTTTTATTTTCAAAATATAGTCCGGCCCCCCACAAGGTCTAAGCGACAGTGGATCGGCCCCCTGCTGGTAAAGTTTGCTGACCCCTGGTCTGGATGCTTCAGCCTATATCTTCATGCTTCACCCCCTTTTTATAGCAAGACATCTCAGCCTCAATATTCAATAGGAGCAAACCAATGTTTAGGAGAGAGTATCATTGAATGAATTAAACGAACCTTTATTCTGCCCTTTTTTCCAAGGCGTTCCGTCACCCCCGCCCATTATTTCTTTAAAACAGCCCAGGAAGGTAGGTGATTCAGCTACGGATAGTGAGTGACCGGCCAAAGTTCCACACTGAAAGCTTCATGCCAAAGTGGGGATTTTGTGTTGTTGTCATTTTGTAGAACTTCAGCTACAGGAGACAGAGGCACTACAGTGGTACCTTGGTTGTTGAATGGCTTGGCTCCTGAACAAATCAGCTCCCGAACGCCACAAACCCGGAAGTAAGTGTTCTGGTTTGCAAATGTTTTTCGGAAGCCAAACCTCTGACACAGCTTCCTGTTGAGTGCAGGAAGCTCCTGCAGCTAATCGGAAGCCGCACCTTGGTTTTTGAATGGTTTGACAACCAAGGTACCACTGTATTTGGTTGCAGGGGGGAAAGCTAGACGCATTGTGAAGAACTGTGCAATGGCTTTCCGGGTTGTAGTTCAGCAATTACATTGAGGAGAGATCACCTAAAGTCATGGATGTAGGCCCAGGGAGCCTCGAGGAACTGGAAAAGAGAAGGTCGAGAAAACTTCCTTAGCTTTTCTTCATCCCACTGAAATTCTCCCATGCCAATCAAAATCTTTCAGTAATCGGTTAAATAAGTACAGCTGGCCCAACACAAATGCAATGCGTAAGCGATAAAATGTGCACATCGTGGTGGGGGGGGGGAGAGAATTTAAGCTGATATGGCATCCTGTGCTTAAGTTTGCTTTCCTGATAGCTTGCTTATGCTGCTGTATTCAAATACTGTGAAGAGAGAGAGAGAGAGAGAGAGAGAGAGAGAGAGAGAGAGAGTACCCTGCCAGGTAAGAAGGGGTGAGGGAAGAGCTACATCAGGGACAAAGGAGGAAGAAAGATCAACAATTGGGATCTGTTGCCTCTGTGGATCCTACGACTCGAGTAGAGTAGAGGTACTCTCTTCACCTTGCCTCATGTGTGTTTGGAAAGGTAATAAGACAATGAACGAGCCTTCCCTTCTTTTGTTCTCCACTATCACATCCTGTGAAGGGACGGGGTGGCGCTGTGGGTTAAACCACAGAGCCTAGGGTTTACCAATCAGAAGGTCGGCAGTTTGAATCCTCATGACGGGGTGAGCTCCATTTGCTCGGTCCCTGCTCCTGCCAACCTAGCAGTTTAAAAGCAAATCAAAGTGCAAGTAGATACATAGGTACTGCTCTAGCGGAAAGGTAAACGGCATTTCCGTGCGCTGCTCTGGTTTGCCAGAAGCGGCTTAGTCATGTTGGCCACATGACCTGGAAGCTGTACACCGGCTACCTCAGCCAATAAAGCGAGATGAGCGCCGCAACCCCAAAGTCAGCCACGACTGGACCTAATGGTCAGGGTCCCTTTACCTTTACCTATCACATCCTGTAGGGGATTGATCATTTAGCAATATCAACAGCCTCAAGTCCACACTTCCCCAAGTTGTGCACTAGTCCAGATAGGAGGTGCTGGACTTTTTAAAAATTTATTTCAATAATTTTGCAACCAGTTTAACATTTCAAAACTCAACTTCCTTCCCCCTCTTTCTGCGGTTCCTTACATTTATTTATTTTTATTTCCTGCATATTCCAAATGAACTTCATCATTTGTTCCATCTACGTTAAACGTATACTCTTATAAAACTGCCAAGGTTCTTATCTGTTTACAGTTTGTTTGTCAATCAGAGGCTCTAGACCTGCCAGAAAACCATGAAGAAGAATCACCAGAGTGCTTCTCCATCATCTAGATAATGTCACCTTCACCCACTATTATGAAGCAGATGTAAAAAGAGTGCTTTTCAACCGTTGGATTGGCTAACACAGCTTTGGGCCACAGACAGCCAAGCAATCCTTCTCTTAGTGCTGCGTGGATTAATCAGAAGCAGTGATTCCCCATGAAATGTCCCCCCTTCCTTCCTTCCTTCTCTCCCCTCTCCGTCTTGGAGCAGAAACAATACTCGGATTGAACTTGACATTCTTCCTTTCTGAATAGACTCTCTAGGAATGGGGAAGGGCTTTGAATCACCTCCGCATACCATTTAATTTCCTCTAGTGGCTAGAAAAAGAACATTGTTTCAGCCAATATAACTTACCGCAAGGAGAGTATTAGAAAGAGTAGCATCTGCCCCCCCTGGGGGAAAAATGCAGCATGGCATGGAATAGATTATAGTTTTTTTAAATATATACATTTTTAGTTTTACTGCTTTTCTTATTGTTGTTTATAGTCACATTTTGTTATGCTTATTTGTTGGTTTTCCCCACCTCGGCACCTTATCTGTTGGTTCTGACTTATATACGCATGTTGTGCAGATTAATTTACACACACACACACACACACACACACATTTTCCGCTGCCCTGGAACTTTTGGGCAAAAAAACATTTCAAATAGAAACAAATAAGGACCTTTTTGCACTGTGAACATTGCAGCCAGGCTTTTTTCCAACTGGGGTGGCAGAAAAGGGCACAGTGTTAAGAAAATTAATATGAGAGGTAAATGGATTACTTATGGTGAATTGACAATGAAAGAAGGAGGAAAATGGAAATTAAAACCATAGGAACAAGTTAAAGAATATGTTTATGATTGGTTGCATTATTTTCAGGTTAATGAAATGTTTAAAAAAGATATTAAAGAATGCGGTTATGCAGAAAAAGACTCTAAGTTTCAAATTGATATAATAAACAATGATTGTAAAATTCTGTAAAAAATGTATGATATTGTTGGAATGGCATACTAAAGACGAAGAAGTTAAGTCGGTAATGAAACAATGGGCAAGGGATTTCGGTTATAATATACAATTTGAGGATTGGGAAAAATTATGGAAAGAAAACTTAAAATTCACTGCATGTACGGCGTTAAAGGAAAATGTGATGAAAATGTTTTATAGATCGTATATAACACCAGTAAAATTGGCAAAAATGTTTAAGACATCTAATAAGTGTTGGAAATGTAAAGAAAAAGAAGGAACGTTTTATCATATGTGGTGGGATTGCAAGAAAGTTAAAAGTTTATGGGAGATGATATATAATGAGTTGAAAAAGATGTTAAAGTATACATTTGTAAAGAAACCAGAGGCTTTTCTTTTAGGGATGACAGGAAATGAGATAAGAAGAAAAGACTGTAAACTCTTTCAATACACTGTTACAGCTGCAAGGATTCTACTGGCCCAGAAATGGAAACAAGAGGAAATACCGATGATAGAAGACTGGAGATCGAAACTGACGGACTATGCAGAATTGGATAAGCTAACTAGGAAAATTAGATATCTTAAAGACCAAAAGTTTATCGAAGACTGGGGGAAATTTGTAGAATATCTGAAAAATATATGTGATGTGCAAACAACGTTAGTGGGATTTAAAGAAGCACTGTGAAATTTGAGAGGTATTGTCAAAAGCAATAGCTGTGGGAGGGAAGACTAAAGACAATACTAAAGGAGAAGGAATGCGTAATTAAGAGGTATAGATGGATGATTGTCAGAGAAGCTGAAGGAAGTCCAAAAAAGAGAGAATTTGTTTGTTAAAAATTGGACAAAATTGTATATCTGTGTTGTAAAACAATAAAAAATTATTATATATATAAAAAAGAAAAGGGCACAGTTTTGGGCAGGAAAATGTATTGGGTGTAACAGTGTACATAGCTGAAGGTAGATGCTGTCTATTCAAACCGTGTGGCTTTCAATGGGATGGGTATTTTAATGGGCATCTTTGGCCAAATTCTGGCACAACTAATCACACGGCTAGATTTGGAGGGGGATGCTAAAATATTTCTTAACAACCATTGGGAAGGAAGATAAATTGGTCTTTGGTGGACCTGTCAAAGGATAAAAGAGTATTAGGAAATAATCATAATGAATTGAAAAAAACATGTTTAAAAGTACTTTTCCATTAAAAAAAAAAACAGAGTCCTTTTCGTTGGGGATAATTCAGAGGGCAATTCCCATATATCACAAATTGTTATTTATGTATGCCACTACTGCAGCCATGTTTCTTTAGCCCCCAAATGGAAAGCGAGCGAGGTCCCAACTAAAAAAGAATGGCAACTTAAGATGACGGAATATGTGCAGCTTGCAGACTTAACATATAGAATAAGAGAACAAGAAGAACATACATATAGACAAGATTGGAAAATGTTTATTGAATATAAGGGGAACTTGAAAACATTGGCAGCATTAAGATAAATTCAACAGTGAAAATAATTTATGGTGGGTGTGATAATGAAATACTGAAAGGTTTAGTTTTTGTAAAGCATGCAGGGATTTATGATATGCAAAATGAACCATGGAAAGAGGAGGGAAGTCATTTAAGGATGTTTAAATGAGTATTCTAAGTTGTAAAACGGAAAATTTAATAAAAATTAGAAGATGATAGATGATAGATAGATGATAGATGATAGATAGATAGAAGATAGATAGATGATAGATAGATAGATAGATAGATAGATAGATAGATAGATAGATAGATAGATAGATGGATGATAGATAGACAGACAGATGATAGATAGACAGACAGATGATAGATAGGTAGATAGATAGATAGTTTAGATAGATAGAGATAAATTGGTCTTAAAAACTAAATAATAATAAATCTATGTTAATGTGTTTCAGTGACCAAGTAGGCAGCTTCACAGCCCAGTGTTTTATGTATGTGAAGAGGCTCCCCCGCTATGCAGTTCAGGAGATCTTTAACCAGGTCAATATAGCCTTTTCTGCAGTTTCCAGGCTTATGCTGATGTGGTTCAAAGTACCCCAAACTGCATCAATGATCCACCATGCGGAAATCCCTCCAGGGCGCTTTGTGTCTGGCAGCCTCCTGCTCCATATGGCTGCTTGAAGATATGAATCAATACAGATGTTTCGCTAGACAACATCCTGATGTCGCAACTGGACAGGACTCCGTGTGGCAAAGTTTCTGCATGCGAACAGGTCAGCCTGTGAAAGGTGCTTAGCTGCTTATGCATTTCTGTAAAGGCTTCGATCACACAGGAATCATCATCATCATCATTATTATTTTTTAAATTGATTTCTGACCTGGCTTTTAGCATAAAGTCCCAGGGTTGGGTTACAACCATGTAAAATGCAATATTTGAATAATGGAAATGTTTAAGCACACAGTTTTGGTGATCCAGATCTTTGTAGATTCTTTTATTACGTGGTAGATCAGAACAGACAGTGTTATAGGGCTCATATCGCCTTCAGGCCGAGGGAACTGGCGTTTGTCCACAGACAGCTTTCCAGGTCATGTGGCCAGCATGACTACAGTGATACCTCTAGTTACAAACTTAATTCGTTCCGGAGGTCTGTTCTTAACCTGAAACTGTTCTTAACTAGAGGCGTGCTTTCGCTAATGGGGCCTCTTGCTGCCGCTGCACCGCCGGCACATGATTTCCGTTCTCATCCTGGGGCAAATTTATCAACTTGAGGTAACTGTTCCAGGTTAATGGAGTTTGTAACCTGAAGTGTTTGCAACTTGAGACGTTCATAGCTCGAGGTACTACAGTGGTACTTCGGGTTACATACGCTTCAGGTTACAGACTCTGCTAACCCAAAAATATTACCCAGGGTTAAGAACTGTGCTTCAGGATGAGAACCGAAATTGTGCTCCAGTGGCGCAGCGGCAGTGGGAGGCCACATTAGCTAAAGTGGTGCTTCAGGTTAAGAGCAGTTTTAGGTTAGGAACGGACCTCCGGAACGAATTAAGTACTTAACCCGAGGTACCACTGTACTGTAAACCACTTCTGGCACAATGGAACACCGTGACAGAAACCAGAGCACACAGAAATGCTGTTTACCTTCCCGTTGCAGTGGTACCTATTTATCTACTTGCACTGGTGTGCTTTTGTACTGCTAGGTTGGCAGGTGCTGGGACAGAGCAATGGGAACTCACCCTGTCATGGGGATTCAAACTGCCGACCTTCAGCAATCCCAAGAGGCTCAGTGGTTTAGACCACAGCGCCACCCAGATCAAAACAGATAGTGGTATAGAGCTTGGGCTAAACTCTCGGAACAGTTCCTGGAAAGGGGAAACTTTGTCAAAGGCCACATGCTGAGTCCGTTGGGCATTGCTAGCTCGCCAGGATTTCAGGGGGCTAAGGAGAGTGGAGACAGCCTTGAGCTATAAGGTCCATGGGTCTGACTAAGTCTGAAGCACACTTTTCAAATAGTGCTCAAAGTTTGGGAAGGGTGAAAAACACTTGACCTTCAAACACAACAATCAGTTGGGCTGGCCTAGTTTTGAATTAAGTTAGAAGAGGGGGAAATGCCAGAACAGGTGAGGGTTGGAAGACATTATTACCTTGCGCAAACAGGTACTACAAGCAAATAAATAATTATGGGACAAAGTTAAGAAAGACCTGAGTGAGACAAGGTATGGGGAAATCACCCAGTCCATTCTCCACAGCTCAGGAACATTTGCTTCCAATGCCATATTCCTCCCCCCCCCCCCAGCTTCCTTGTACTTTGTCCAGACTAGTTTTGAAATACTTTCGGTCTGGTGTAACCAAGAGCACATGTTGTATTTTAAACAAGCAGACAAGGCTCAGTTCTGTCTGCTGCTAGACTGCAGTGGCCTTTTACTAGATCAGTGAAACAGAGGGATGGGCACTCAAGTCTCTTGCTGCCATTCATAGGTACCTTATATTCCTTTGAGATAGTCCTTACTTTTATTTTTTTTTAAAGCAACAAGGAAAAGGAGAAACCCCGATTGCAGCATTCTTTGCACACCCAAAAACCTCTCTGAGTAACCGGGGCGAATTTCCGAAAAGCGGCGCTTTGTCCTGGATCTTAGGCAAGTTGATTGAAAAGCTCAACAATTTTCGGGATGTCCTAGTTTTTTGAAATAGGGCAATCCTACTACCACTGGTCTACACAGATAGGCAGTAGCTCTCCAGGATTTTGAATCAGGGGCTTTCCAAGCCCCAGTCATCAGAGACACTAGGGATTGAACCTGAGAACTTTTGCATGCAAAACGGAAATCTACCCCTGAGCTAGTTACCAACATGGCATTTTCAATTGCATTTGCCCAGTACCAAGCAGCTGGGCAAAATGCAGCTTTGGGTTTCTCAGCTATTACAAAAGACGCAACCAAGCCCATTTATATGTTTTCCTTTGCTCTAAATGACCCTGGATAACAGCTGAATAACGATGAACATGTCTGCTCAGCATTCCAAAACATCAGATGACTAAGAATTGTTTGCATTATTGTTTCCGAAATAGTTTCCATATTTGGAAAGCTAGTTAACATTTTTAGATGGTAGAACTAAGGTCAGGGATATGAACAGATAATTCAGTTCTGGGGTACGTTCACAATTCATATGGTATTCATCATCATCATTATGATGTAAAGAGACTTCTGAGTGGGTTACAGCAACTGGAAGTGAGACTAACATTCTGACTTCTTGTTATATTTGACTTTATTGTACCATTACATCACTGAACCTCTCTCTCTCTCTCTCTCTCTCTCTCTATATATATATATATATATATATATATATGAGAGAGAGATTCAACAAAGTTTGGGAATAATAAAGTTTTAATAAGCATGCATACATTTTGGTTCTTGCATCATGTACACCCATAATTTCAAAACCTCGATATCTATAAAATAATAGATCTGATGGTGCAATGGTGCAATAAAACACAGACAAATAAAACAGAGACAGGACTATTTTCTCCCAAGCTTTCCTTCTTGCATCTTTACCAGCAGATGTTCAAGGGTATGATGTGACATATTAAAACATCCCAGAATCTAA